>NW_027325372.1:20104709-25104709 GCF_036924035.1 Leuresthes tenuis | reverse complement strand
TTGGTCGGACGTTGACACCTTCTTGCAGCCGAACACCTCCGCTTCCGCTTTTGATGGTATATATTCGGGCATTCGCACCTTTTCTTACCCGCTTTTTACCAACTATGGTCGGACATTCGCACCATCTTACAGCGGAACACCTCTTCTCCCGCTTTTGATGATGAATTGTCCGGCATTCTTACCTTTTCGAACACATTTTTCAGCAATTATTGTCGGTCATTCACACCTTTCTCATCAGCTTTTTGGAAATTATGATCTGACATTCACACCTACTTGCAGCCGAACACCTCGGCTTCCGCTTTTGATGGTGTATATTTTGGCATTCGAACCTTTTCTTACCCGCTTTTTACAAACCATGGTCGGACTTTCACACCTTCTTTTAGCCGAACAACTCCGCTCCCGCTATTGATTGTGTAGAGTCGGGTATTTTAACCTTTTCTTACCCGCTTTTTACCAACTATGGTCTGACATTCACACCTTCTTATAGCGGAACACCTCCGCTCCCTCTTTTGATTGTGTATGTTCTGGCATTCGAACCTTTTCTTACCCACTTTTTACAAACTATGCTCGGACATTCAAACCTTCTTGTGGCCGAACACATCCACTTCTGCTTTTGATGATGTATAGTTGGGCATTCACACCTTTTCTTACCCATTTTTCAGTAATTATTGGTGGACATTCAGACCTTCTTGCAGCTGAACACCTCTGCGCCCGCTTTTGATGGTGTATAGTCGGGCTTTCGAGGCTTTTCTTCAATGGTGTTTACAAATTATGGTTGGAAATTCAGACCTTGCAGCCGAACACCTCCGCTCCCTCTTTTGATCATACATTGTCGGGTATTCGCACCTTGTCTTACCCGCGTTTTACAAACCATGGTCGGACTTTCACACCTTCTTGTAGCCGAACAACTCCGCTCCCACTATTGATTGTGTACAGTCGGGTGTTTTAACCTTTTCTTACCCGCTTTTTACCAATTATGGTCGGACTTTCACACCTTTTAGTAGCCAAACAACTCCGCTCCCGCTATTGATTGTGTACAGTCGGATATTTTAACCTTTTCTTACCCGCTTTTTACCAACTACGGTCGGACATTCACACCTTCTTACAGCGGAACACCTCCGCTCCCTCTTTTGAAGGTGTATGTTCGGGCATTCGAACTTTTTCTTACCCACTTTTTACAAACTATGGTCGGACATTCAAACCTTCTTGTAGCAGAACACATCCATTTCTTCTTTTGATGATGTATGGTTGGGCATTCGCACCTTTTCTTACCCATTTTTCAGGAATTATGGGTGGACATTCACACCTACTTGCAGTCGAACAGCTCTGCTCCCACTTTTGATTATGTTTGGTTGGATATTCGAACCTTTTCTTAACTGATTTTTACAAACTTTGGTCGGACTTTCACACCTTCTTGCAGCCGAACACCTCCGCTTCTGCTTTTAATGGTATATATTCGGGCATTCGAACCTTTTCTTACCCGCTTTTTACCAACTATGGTCGGACATTCGCACCATCTTACAGAGGAACACCTCCACTCCCTCTTTTGATGGTATATGTTCGGGCATTCGCACCTTTTCTTACCCGCTTTTTACAAACTATGGTCGGACATTCAAACCTTCTTGTAGCCGAAAACATCCACTCCCTCTTTTGATCATACATTGTCGGGCATTCGCACCTTTTCTTACCCGCTTTTTACCAACTATGGTCGGACATTCGCACCATCTTACAGCGGAACACCTCTTCTCCCGCTTTTGATGATGAATTGTCCGGCATTCTTACCTTTTCGAACACATTTTTCAGCAATTATTGTCGGTCATTCACACCTTTCTCATCAGCTTTTTGGAAATTATGATCTGACATTCACACCTACTTGCAGCCGAACACCTCGGCTTCCGCTTTTGATGGTGTATATTTTGGCATTCGAACCTTTTCTTACCCGCTTTTTACAAACCATGGTCGGACTTTCACACCTTCTTTTAGCCGAACAACTCCGCTCCCGCTATTGATTGTGTAGAGTCGGGTATTTTAACCTTTTCTTACCTGCTTTTTACCAACTATGGTCTGACATTCACACCTTCTTATAGCGGAACACCTCCGCTCCCTCTTTTGATTGTGTATGTTCTGGCATTCGAACCTTTTCTTACCCACTTTTTACAAACTATGCTCGGACATTCAAACCTTCTTGTGGCCGAACACATCCACTTCTGCTTTTGATGATGTATAGTTGGGCATTCACACCTTTTCTTACCCATTTTTCAGTAATTATTGGTGGACATTCAGACCTACTTGCAGCTGAACACCTCTGCGCCCGCTTTTGATGGTGTATAGTCGGGCTTTCGAGGCTTTTCTTCAATGGTGTTTACAAATTATGGTTGGAAATTCAGACCTTGCAGCCGAACACCTCCGCTCCCTCTTTTGATCATACATTGTCGGGTATTCGCACCTTGTCTTACCCGCGTTTTACAAACCATGGTCGGACTTTCACACCTTCTTGTAGCCGAACAACTCCGCTCCCACTATTGATTGTGTACAGTCGGGTGTTTTAACCTTTTCTTACCCGCTTTTTACCAATTATGGTCGGACTTTCACACCTTTTAGTAGCCAAACAACTCCGCTCCCGCTATTGATTGTGTACAGTGGGATATTTTAACCTTTTCTTACCCGCTTTTTACCAACTACGGTCGGACTTTCACACCTTCTTACAGCGGAACACCTCCGCTCCCTCTTTTGATGGTGTATGTTCGGGCATTCGAACTTTTTCTTACCCACTTTTTACAAACTATGGTCGGACATTCAAACCTTCTTGTAGCAGAACACATCCATTTCTTCTTTTGATGATGTATGGTTGGGCATTCGCACCTTTTCTTACCCATTTTTCAGGAATTATGGGTGGACATTCACACCTACTTGCAGTCGAACAGCTCTGCTCCCACTTTTGATTATGTTTGGTTGGATATTCGAACCTTTTCTTAACTGATTTTTACAAACTTTGGTCGGACTTTCACACCTTCTTGCAGCCGAACACCTCCGCTTCTGCTTTTAATGGTATATATTCGGGCATTCGAACCTTTTCTTACCCGCTTTTTACCAACTATGGTCGGACATTCGCACCATCTTACAGAGGAACACCTCCACTCCCTCTTTTGATGGTATATGTTCGGGCATTCGCACCTTTTCTTACCCGCTTTTTACAAACTATGGTCGGACATTCAAACCTTGTAGCCGAAAACATCCACTCCCTCTTTTGATCATACATTGTCGGGCATTCGCACCTTTTCTTACCCGCTTTTTACCAACTATGGTCGGACATTCGCACCATCTTACAGCGGAACACCTCTTCTCCCGCTTTTGATGATGAATTGTCCGGCATTCTTACCTTTTCGAACACATTTTTCAGCAATTATTGTCGGTCATTCACACCTTTCTCATCAGCTTTTTGGAAATTATGATCTGACATTCACACCTACTTGCAGCCTAACACCTCGGCTTCCGCTTTTGATGGTGTATATTTTGGCATTCGAACCTTTTCTTACCCGCTTTTTACAAACCATGGTCGGACTTTCACACCTTCTTTTAGCCGAACAACTCCGCTCCCGCTATTGATTGTGTAGAGTCGGGTATTTTAACCTTTTCTTACCTGCTTTTTACCAACTATGGTCTGACATTCACACCTTCTTATAGCGGAACACCTCCGCTCCCTCTTTTGATTGTGTATGTTCTGGCATTCGAACCTTTTCTTACCCACTTTTTACAAACTATGCTCGGACATTCAAACCTTCTTGTGGCCGAACACATCCACTTCTGCTTTTGATGATGTATAGTTGGGCATTCACACCTTTTCTTACCCATTTTTCAGTAATTATTGGTGGACATTCAGACCTTCTTGCAGCTGAACACCTCTGCGCCCGCTTTTGATGGTGTATAGTCGGGCTTTCGAGGCTTTTCTTCAATGGTGTTTACAAATTATGGTTGGAAATTCAGACCTTGCAGCCGAACACCTCCGCTCCCTCTTTTGATCATACATTGTCGGGCATTCGCACCTTGTCTTACCCGCGTTTTACAAACCATGGTCGGACTTTCACACCTTCTTGTAGCCGAACAACTCCGCTCCCACTATTGATTGTGTACAGTCGGGTGTTTTAACCTTTTCTTACCCGCTTTTTACCAATTATGGTCGGACTTTCACACCTTTTAGTAGCCAAACAACTCCGCTCCCGCTATTGATTGTGTACAGTCGGATATTTTAACCTTTTCTTACCCGCTTTTTACCAACTACGGTCGGACATTCACACCTTCTTACAGCGGAACACCTCCGCTCCCTCTTTTGATGGTGTATGTTCGGGCATTCGAACTTTTTCTTACCCACTTTTTACAAACTATGGTCGGACATTCAAACCTTCTTGTAGCAGATCACATCCATTTCTTCTTTTGATGATGTATGGTTGGGCATTCGCACCTTTTCTTACCCATTTTTCAGGAATTATGGGTGGACATTCACACCTACTTGCAGTCGAACAGCTCTGCTCCCACTTTTGATTATGTTTGGTTGGATATTCGAACCTTTTCTTAACTGATTTTTACAAACTTTGGTCGGACGTTCACACCTTCTTGCAGCCGAACACCTCCGCTTCTGCTTTTAATGGTATATATTCGGGCATTCGAACCTTTTCTTACCCGCTTTTTACCAACTATGGTCGGACATTCGCACCATCTTACAGAGGAACACCTCCACTCCCTCTTTTGATGGTGTATGTTCGGGCATTCGCACCTTTTCTTACCCGCTTTTTACAAACTATGGTCGGACATTCAAACCTTCTTGTAGCCGAAAACATCCACTCCCTCTTTTGATCATACATTGTCGGGCATTCGCACCTTTTCTTACCCGCTTTCTACAAACTATGCTCGGACATTCAAACCGTCTTGTAGCCAAACACATCCACTCCTGCTTTTGTTGATGTATGGTTGGGCATTCGAACCTACTTGTTGCCCGTTTTTCATTAATTATGGGTGGACATTCACACCTTGTCGCAGCCAAACACCTCCGCTCCCTGTTGTGATCATGTATGGTTGGACATTCGCACCTTTTCTCACCCGCTTTTTGCAAACTATGGTCGGCCATTCACAGCTTCCTCTCAACCATACTTGTATGATGGGATATTCACACCCAGTTGCATCCGAAGACCTCCGCCCCCACTTTTGTTGATATTTAGTCGGTCATTCACACCTTACCCGTTTTCTTGCAGCCAAACACCTCTGATCTCGCTTTTGATGATGTAAGATTGGGCATTAAGACCTTGCTTTTCCTGCTTTTCACCAACTATAGACGGACATTCACACCTTCTTGCAGCCGAACACTTCCGCTCCACCTTTTAGGTTTCTATCACACCTTTTTTTTCACCGTATTTTATAGATTATGGTTGGAAATTCTCAACCACTCATCCGAAGACCTCTCCTCCCGCTTTTGTTAATATATTTGAACTTTAGTCAGACATTCACACCTACTTGCAGCCGAACACCACCTCTCTAGCTTTTGATGATGTATGGTCCGGCATTCTTACCGTTTCTAACACATTTTTCAGCAATTATGGTAGGACATTCACACCTTCTTGCAGCTGAACACCTCCTCTCCCACTTATGATCATGTGCGGATTGATTTTCGAAATTTTTTTTTCATGTTTTCTAGCAATTAATGATGGACATTTAGACCTTCTTGCAGCTGAACACCTCCGCTCCCGCTTTTGATCATACATTGTCAGGATTTCGCACCTTGTCTTACCCGCTTTTTACAAACTTTAGTCAAACATTCACACCTTTTTGCAGCCGAACACATTTTTTTTCAGCCGAATTTGGGCATTCGAACCTTTTCATACCCTTTTTACCAACTATGGTCGGACATTCACACCGTCTTACAGCGGAACACCTCCGCTCCCTCTTTTGATGGTGTATGTTCGGGCATTCGAACCTTTTCTTACCCGCTTTTTACAAACTATGCTCGGACATTCAAACCTTCTTGTAGCCGAACACATCCACTCCTGCTTTTGATGATGTATGGTATGGCATTCGAACCTACTTGTTGCCCGCTTTTCATTAATTATGGGTGGACATTCACACCTTGTCGCAGCCAAACACCTCCGCTCCCTGTTTTGATCATGTATGGTTGGACATTCGCACCTTTTCTCACCCGCTTTTTGCTTACTATGGTCGGCCATTCACAGCTTCCTCTCCACCATACTTGTATGGTGGGATATTCACACCCACTTGCATCCGAAGACCTCCACCCCCACTTTTGTTGATATTTAGTCGGTCAATCGCACCTTACCCGCTTTTGGCAAACTATGGCCTTCTTGCAGCCAAAAACCTCTGATCTCGCTTTTGATGATGTAAGGTTGGGCATTCAGACCTTGCTTCACCTGCTTTTCACCAAATATAGTCGGACATTCACACCTTCTTGCAGCCGAACACTTCCGATCCACCTTTTAGTTTTCTATGGGGCATTCGCACCTTTTTTTTCACGGCATTTTATAAAAACACCACAGGAACACCGTATTGAGGCTTTGTTCTGTCCGCTCATTTGGTGTTGCGTTACTTAGCAATTCTCCTGGTTAGCCCGCACTCGGCTCGCTCCCAGAGCCGTGTTAAAGTCTACTTCGCATTCCGCACCTCCGCCCACCCGCTGCACTGAGCACTCTTCAGCCCTTTTAAATGGTATAACTTTACACTACCGCACGCTCCAGCGAGCACCATTCAAGCAACAACTTTGCACTCCAGCTTCGAACATCGGCACAGTCGCAACAAGTAAGGCGACTCTACTCAGAGAAGTCACTCTGCACAGTAACAAGATTTCTTTTGCACAGACAGAAAGGGCTTCATCCGCAAAGGTAAAGCCTGCCAAAAATAGAAACAACTCATTAGTGCTGCTCAACGTTGTACTTTGCAGTAAAAGAAAGAGCAAATCTAAAGATTCAGGAATCCGAGAATAAGCTTACTTCCATGAGTTCTTCACGATTTCGGATTTTGCTATAAAATGAATTCCTTCACTCAAACTAAATTAAAACTGCTAAACCGCTAATCTGTTACATGTAAGGCAGATGTCAAAATCACCGAAATAGGATCTAAGGGTATTTGGCCATTCGAGCTGTAGCAGCTTCGGTAAAAGAGTATAAGTTGAAGAGTTTGTGAATAAAGGTGTGCGCACACATAGTGAGTTGTAGGAAAATAGGCAGGGAGCAATGCCGGCTGGGGTATAGGTTCTTGTATGTTGTCTGACTGTTTGATTTGAATGTGTTGTGTAAGTGTCCTGTTGAATGTTACATGTTTGGGCTTTGACACGCTTCACTGTGGTTGTTAACTGTGTGGTGTGTCCTGAAATGTTTGGGCTGTGTGACATGCTTAATGCTTTTCAGTAGCAACCCACTTATTCATATATAGCAACTGACAACATAAGAAGTCCGGACATACTTTGATAGTAGTTGTAGAAGTATCCTTATTGATAATAGATAAACTAATTCATAGTGATAGAACAGTAGATGAACAGGTGCCTGCACATGTCTCATGAAAATAAAATGGGTGTATGATTGCTGACGGCAGAGCAATACTGCCAAACTTATGAGTTCTTGTGGCAAACTTGATTCAGTGTCTTGACGTGTATACGCTGTTTCGCTGACTTGTCACAAGAAACAAAGTGTGTTTGATAAGATCCGACCATTTTATTACGGGAGGATCAGTATGTATGGATTCTGATGTGACTGATAAACCCATTCGTATCTTAAGCATAATCTAATACGTGAGACAACGCCCTGGCACACAATCAAAAAAAAAAAAAGAGAGAGCGGTTTTATGTCCCCACAGTCCATAATGTAGAAAAGAGAGAAAAAAGCCTTTCTGATTTGTTGTGTGTGCTCACAGTGCAGAGTGTAGAGAAAAGAGAGAAAAGAAAGCCGTTTTGGTGTCACGGTTGTTGTGACTTACACACACACATTTCTGAATTGAGAAAGGAAATTATTTTAGAGGAAGCACTAGAGTTTAGATCCCACATTTGTTGATAGGCATTCATTTAATTTTTCTTTTAATCAGTTTTAAAGTGAATACTAACTGAGAAATGAAAAAGGTGAAGAGTTTAGAAGCTTGGTTCAAGAGCAAAACTTGGTTTATGATCAGCTGAGTCTCTAAACAGAACAGCAAAGGGCTTCATCGAACATTTAAAAAAGATTCAGATTGTTAGAATATCCAGAATTTATAGGAATGGTGGTGATTACTCTTATTTTCTAGAATGGAAATAACTGCACCATGTCTGTTTTATGAATTTAAGGGGCTAAAAAGTTTTGTTCTCGTTTTTCTATGATTAACCGAATGTATGTGAGAGTCCAAACAGACAGAAGGGTTACGGCCGAGCGCTGGACCTTCCAAAAAAGATGAGACAGGCTGGACCCGTGCCATACTAGTTAAGACCTGCCTGTGGATAACAGGTTCTTTAAACTCTCACACACACAAACTCACACACGTTCGCACACATACACCCATACACACACACATTCTTGAACTTGCTGCAAGATTAAACCTTTGCATTAACTGACTCCAGCAACTCTGAGTCTCATTGAGAGACTTTTCTCAACAATTGGGTCCTCAAACCAGATCTCAACGTTTTTTCAGCTGTCCAGGGTCAGAGCTGAAACCGTGCACGGGGGAGTCCAGTACTCCTAATGAAAGACCCCCTGCTGAATTGCGGTAATTAGGGGCCAGTGTCCACTGAAAGGGGGAAAAATGGACGAGATCGTACTTTTGAATCAATGCCCAGAAGCCATTGGCAGTGCAGGCATCAACAATAATGGTGTTATTTCACCCATTAACACTTAAGGTACCTCATGCAGTGGCTGTGATATGATTACTTAACAAAATATCTTTACCAGACATCTCTCCTACATAACAGTTCTTCTTTCACAGCCACACCTTGTTGTCGAGAGATGTGCTACACTTAATCCATCCACACTGCTACCTACCCCACAGATGGAAAGCCTCATGATTGCATGTCAGAAATAACCATCAGTGTTTTACCCAGGCCAGACTTAACTGATATACGTTATGAAAATGCAGAAATAACTATATTTATTCAACAGATCAAGGAAAAAAACCCTGATGGCACAAATGCTACAGGATTTGCAGTAGTAACAGAAACTGAAGTTTTCTTAAAACAACCACTACCAAAAAATTACTCTGTTCAAGCAGTCGAATTGGTAGCTTTAACTGAAGCTTGTAAATTAAATAACAAAAAGGTTGTTAACGTTTACACTGACAGTCAGTATGCCTTCTCAACTGTACATGTGTTAACACAGCATTGGAAAAACAGGTATGTTGACATCCACAGCTAAATGTATAAACCACAAATATTTTAGCATTATTAGATGTTATTCAATTGCCATCTACAATAGACTCGTATGAATGACCGGAAGGAAAACCATACTGCCAAAGAATTTGTTTAAATATGCTGCAGTATTGAGCCACGGACCATGTCATGTCTCAACAGGTGGGATGGAAGCAATAATGAACAAGGTTTTTACAGCATATGGTTTTACTAATTATTTAAAACATTTTTTTAGAATAAATAAATGAATAAAGTTTTGTCTAGCAGGTCAAATATGTGCAAAATACATTCCACAGGGCAATCTAAGACCAAAACGGAGATAATTCCCTAAGCCAGTGTATCTTTTTCAACATATTTGTTTGGATTTCATTATTTCATTATTTTGTAGATTTCATTGAACTAAATTAATGTTAAGGGAAACGATTCTGCTCAGTGACAACAGAGGTTTTTACCAAATGGTCTGAAATATTTCCATGTGCACAAGCAGATGCACTCTCAGTAGCAAAATCACGCGTAAAATAACTCATTTTTAGATTTGAAATTCCTGAAAAGATCTTCAGTGATAATTTGACACACTTTGTAAACAATGTCATCTCACTGATGGCAAAGAACTTAAAATAGACCTTAGAAACCACTGTGATATAGAAGGTTTCGCTAACACATTGGAATTGTTTTACTATTTACATATGCATGTGCAGTGAAGAATTGCTTGCTGCTGATAAATGCAAAGAAGAACAGCTTACACATAAATGCTCACATATAGGCTGCTGAATGCAATGAAGACCTGCTTATCCAGTAAAGTTCAATGTCAATGTGTAATATTCAATTAGGATTTGCAAAACAGTGAAGTTAAACAATGAATGGGTCCATAGTCGGTATGAGAAGACTACAGGAATATTTACCTGGGTGTACGTTCAAACAGAGATGAGAAAATTGCGATAAATTATTGTTTGTTTGTTTGTTAGTATGTATATGAATGTTATGTGTATAAACTGTGTTGAGTTGTAGTTACTCAGTAGTGTCTCAGTGAAACAACCGACGGGGGAAGCCTTGCGGTGACAACAAAAGCAGTGTTTTACTGATCAGTCAAGTTGCTCCAGTGTACTCCATACAAACTGGTTGGCTACTGAAGGGATAGAAAATGGGGAATACTTTTTTTAAAGCAAACAAGGAATTTGATGGGAAAAATACATGTTTTAACGGGACCCAGACAATATTAAATACTCAGACAGATGGGAGAAGAAGTGTAGTTTTGTAGGAAATCACAAAATTATTACATAAAATTAGTGAAATCAATTGAAGAATGCCTTTCTGAAGAGCTGTTTACCACAGATGAGCAGCTTTGCGACCAAGCACATTGTAGATCGCTTTACTGCCAAAATGATCTAGTTTAATGGATTGGTTTAGACATGCATAACAGCATTTTAAGAACAAAGAGAGAAACAAAAAGGGACAACGCTTCATGGTGGAAGGTGATGTATAAATAACTGTGTATATGATGAAGGAGAGACCATTTGAGCAGCACAGCCATTTCGCAGCACAGGGACAGCAGTCTAAGTTAAAGGATCTCCCACGTGGTATCACCTGTCACATTGTGTCAAGGCATCAAAAGAAGAAAAAATCACCAAACTCAAGGACAAAGAGACGAAGACTCCGGTGAACGAAGAGAGAGGACTTACAAACCAGAAATACAAAAGGATGCTCGATATCAAGATCCAGAAGAAGAGGCTAACAATGCCACGAACACTTACGATGCTGGGAATGATGCCAGCAATGAACAGAGAAGAAGATTCAGTGTCATCAATCTGCAACACGTGCCTCTAATGAGGGGGTGAATATAGAATCCTCAACGATTACAACGTCTCTGGGAACTGTGACAACAACAAGGTTTAAACCATTTTGATATATATTGTAACCTATTGGCTAAGGAATAGTGCTGAAAATGAGGTAAATCTAATCCACCACTGTCCTTGGTCTTCTGTAGGGTTTTTAAACTAATACGTGGTGGTTTGTTTTTCCACAGAAATTTGGAGATGCATGAATCTAGTGACTTAAACCAAGTAGCAGATGGTTTTATGGGGATCATTGAGAACAAATAGTTAACTTTTGGTAGTATCATCATTTTAATGGTTGTAACTCTCCCCATAAGTGATATAGGTAAGGACTTCCAACGAGAGAGATCGTCCTCTACTCTCTTTAATAATTGCACATAATTTAGCTTTGTTAGCTCTGAGAGCCTGGAGGAAATATTTATGCCTAAATATCTAATATTTCCTGACTGTAAAGTGATCGCAGGTATATTCTGGACCCTACAGTTAATGGGCAGAACTGTGGTCTTAGACCAATTGATAGAGTAGTCAGAAAGTGCTGAGAATTTATTTATGAGTGTGATCGTGTGAGTGAGAGACGTTTGAGAGTTCTGAAGGAAAAGTAAAACATCATCAGCATAAAGACTTATTTTATGCTCAATGTTTTGGGGTTGGATACCTTTAATATTTCTATCTTGTCTGATAGCATCTGCTAAAGGTTCGATGAAAATAGCAAAAAGTGAGGGAGAAAGTGGGCAACCCTGTCTTGTACCTCTCTGCAGACTGAAGCTTGGAGAAGTTTGATCATTAGTCCTAACACTTGCATTTGGGGAGCTATATAATATCCTTATCCAGTTGATGAAGTGTGACTCAAACCCGAATTTGTTTAATGCTGCAAATAAAAATTTCCAGTTCACTCGATCAAAGATTTTTCTGCATCTAGAGAGACTATTGTGGTTTCCAGGTTGGTGACGGTAGAATAGTCTATGATCTATGAAACTGATCTATGTTACTGTCTGATGGATCATTTTGTGATGAATATAAGGTTTTATAGAAGTCCCTAAAAGCATTGTTGATTTCATGGGTTGTTTTCTCTTTATTTCTCTTTAGTTGGTTATCTAGGAACCTTCCAGATTTATTGCTATGCTCAAAGTTCTCCAAGCGAAGTCTTTGTATCAGAAACTGTGTTTGTTTGTTAATGATTTTGTTTAATTCAATTTAGCTTTTCTTAGTTCATTCAGTGTGTGTTCCTCTTTGGAGGTACTGTAGACAACTTCTAATGATTTGATCCTGAGTTCTAAATCTGATATCCTTGAACTTTCCCTCTTTTTCTTATTTGATGAAAAAGAGATTATTTTGCCTCTCATGACTGCTTTCCTGGCTTCTCAGAGTTTACAAGCTGACATTCCTGGCAGGTCATTATTTTCTAAATATACAGACCATTCCATTTTGAAATAATTAATAAAATCAGGGTCTTTTAGTAATGATGTATTAAATCTCCAATTCCTGGTGGTATAACTCTTTAATTCTTCAGTGTGATAGAAACTGGAGCGTGATCACTGATAGTGATGGGGTGGATTTTGGTGTCTGAAATATCCCTCATCAATGAACCGCAAACTATGAATTCCTTCACTTAAACCAAGTTAAAACTGCTTTGTCCTCCTTATTTATCCATGTCTAAGCTGGTTTCAAGTATAAACTTCTTTATATTACCTTATATGAGAACGAACCACACTTGTTCTTCTGGAATCCGAAATTGGCTTTCTTTTAAGGAGATAGTCAAGATTTCAGATATTGCCATAAAATGAATTAATTCACTCAAACCAAGTTAAAACTGCTTTTTCCTTCATATTTGTCCATGTTTAAGCTGGTTTCAAACATAAACTTCTTTTTATAACCTTGTATGAGAAAGAACAACACTTATGTTTGAGCAATACACTCCTTATGAGAAGTTATGCACGTTTCAGGATTTTGCTGTAAAATGAATTCCTTCACTTAAACTAAGTTAAAACTGCTTTGTCCTTCTTATTTATCCATGTCTACGCTGGTTTCAAGTATAAACTTCTTTATATTACCTTATATGAGAAAGAACCACACTTGTTCTTCTGGAATCCGAAATTCGCTTTCTTTTAAGGAGATAGTCAAGATTTTAGATATTGCCATAAAATGAATTGCTTCACTCAAACCAAGTTAAAACTGCTTTGTCCTTCATATTTGTCCATGTTTAAGCTGGTTTCAAACATAAACTTCTTTTTATAACCTTGTATGAGAAAGAACAACACTTATGTTTGAGCAATACACTCCTTATGAGGAGTTATGCACGTTTCAGGATTTTGCTGTAAAATGAATTCCTTCACTTAAACCAAGTTAAAACTGCTTTGTCCTTCTTATTTATCCATGTCTACGTTGGTTTCAAGTATAAACTTCTTTATATTACCTTATATGAGAACGAACCACACTTGTTCTTCTGGAATCCGAAATTGGCTTTCTTTTAAGGAGATAGTCAAGATTTCAGATATTGCCGTAAAATGAATTGCTTCACTCAAACCAAGTTAAAACTGCTTTGTCCTTCATATTTGTCCATGTTTAAGCTGGTTTCAAACATAAACTTCTTTTTATAACCTTGTATGAGAAACAACAACACATGTTTGAGCAATACACTCCTTATGAGGAGTTATGCACGTTTCAGGATTTTGCTGTTAAATGAATTCCTTCACTTCAACCAAGTTAAAACTGATTTGTCCTTATTTATCCATGTCTACGCTGGTTTTAAGTATAAACTTCTTTATATTACCTTATATGAGAACGAACCATACTTGTTATTCTGGAATCCGAAATTTGATTTCTTTTAAGGAGATAGTCAAGATTTTAGATATTGCTATAAAATGAATTCCTTCACTCAAACCAAGTTAAAACTGCTTTGTCCTTCATATTTGTCCATGTTTAAGCTGGTTTCAAACATAAACTTCTTTTTATAACCTTGTATGAGAAAGAACAACACTTATGTTTGAGCAATACACTCCTTATGAGGAGTTATGCACGTTTCAGGATTTTGCTGTAAAATGAATTCCTTCACTTAAACCAAGTTAAAACTGCTTTGTCCTTCTTATTTATCCATGTCTACGTTGGTTTCAAGTATAAACTTCTTTATATTACCTTATATGAGAACGAACCACACTTGTTCTTCTGGAATCCGAAATTTGCTTTCTTTTAAGGAGATAGTCAAGATTTTAGATATTGCCATAAAAGGAATTGCTTCACTCAAACCAAGTTAAAACTGCTTTGTCCTTCATATTTGTCCATGTTTAAGCTGGTTTCAAATATAAACTTCTTTTTATAACCTTGTATGAGAAACAACAACACTTATGTTTGAGCAATACACTCCTTATGAGGAGTTATGCACGATTCAGGATTTTGCTGTAAAATGAATTCATTCACTTAAACATAGTTAAAACTGCTTTGTCCTTCTTATTTATCCATGTCTAAGCTGGTTTCAACTATAAACTTCTTTTTATAACCTTGTATGAGAAAGAACCACACTTATGTTTGAGCAATACACTCCTTATGAGGAGTTATGCACGATTCAGGATTTTGCTGTAAAATTAATTCCTTCACTTTTTTCCCCTTGTTCTGTTCAGCATTATGACAGCAGAATTGTGAATACCTTTTATGCCAAACAGATTTCCTTTGCCAAGGGAAGTTTTAAAAATGTAAAGCTCCCCTTGATGCCCATTTATTTATTTCTGTTTACAATATATAACATGTAAAAGAACTGAACCGGAACGGGGGACAAGGAAAGAAGAAGAGGAAAGATGAGGAAACAGAACAAAATTAGAAACAAAAACCAGACAACCAGCTGCTACACCTGTAAAAAAACAAAACAGACAATAACCCATGGTCTCTGTTGCGAATCCAGCCTTAGCGCCACCAGGAGCACCTGAAAGCAGACAAGCAGAGAAAAAAACAAACAAACACAAAAACAAAGAAAAACAAGCACAAGTAGTGGCCCTGCAATGGACCCGGGCCCCAGGAGCCCGAGCGCCCCAAAACCCCCTGGCAGAGGCCCCACCCAATACCCGGGAGGGCCAAGCGCCCCAGACAGCCACGCAGTGGGTCAGTGCCTGCCCCAGCGCCCCTGGCCAAGTGCCCTGGGAGTTAAGACGTGCCCACAGGTGGGTGAAGTCGCGAGCAGTGGGGAGAGGCAACGCCGCCCCCCCATTGGGAGAAGCACAGGCAGGCCAGGCGACAGCAAGTCCCAGACCCAGGCCCAATCATCACCACACACACTTTCACGTCCCATGTATCCACACATCCTCCCTCCCTTGACTCCGCTGGGGTGTAGCGCAGCGGGCACACCAGGGGGCCAGCAGCACCTCAGCCACCACAGACCCTGAACCAGCAGAATAATTAATTCCTCCTGGCCACTCCTGCCCGAGCATCAACCAGGAAGCAGGGGTGTGAGAAGAACCCTCCCCTCACCCTTCTGGCTCTTCAATATTTTCTAATAGTGAGCGATTAAAATTGAGGGGCAGCCAACCTTGTAGAACTGGGAGTACGGCCCTCTGGGCAGCCTACATACCCAAAGAACCCCGCCCACCAGATGCCATTCACTGTAACCACCCGCCAAGACCTAATGTATGTGTGTGTGTTTGATAAGTAGTGATGTCTAAGGTATAATTAAAACAGGGGTGGGGAACTGCAGAGTGCAGCCAAGGGGACCACCTACGTTGCCCCATCCACTACACCCCACAGAACACACACGCCCCCAAAACACTTCATGTGTGAGTGTGTGCTGTGTACAGGAGCCAAAAGGGAGAGGGGTATGGGGATATATAACGGGGCAGCTACTCTTCCCCGGAGAAGGCAGCCAGGGACTGGCTGCAATAGGCACCCCCGCTACCTGGGACCAAACACAGACCCCCCCCCCCCAACCGCACGCCCCAACACCGTAAAGATAACAACCACCTGCGGACACCCTGGAGGTCCCAGAGTAACAAGCCTGGCACCAGGACCTGCACCAACCCACCCATACTGTTGCATATCCAGGGCAACCCATTCCCCCCGGGCGCAAGGCAGCGCCCAGCCACCAGGACCCAGGCCCAGCACCACCACCCACGCCAGAGCGGCCCGGCCACCCGGTACAGAGCCAGCAGCCACCACCCCAAGGCCCCTAAGGGACCCCGCCCCGCACCGCAAGACAGCCCCCCCCGCAAGCCCCCAAAACTGCCCTCCAAGCCCGACACACAGTCCCCTCCAGCAATGACCAACCCGGTCCTCACGACCCGAGAGACCACCAGACGCCCGAAGCCACAGAGCCCCCCCCCCCCCCCCCCCCCCCCCCCCCCCCCCCCCCAGCACACACCCAACCGCCCAGAGCGACGGGACAGCAACCCACCATCACTATGTGATAAACCTAATCAGCGGGGACCAGAGAGAATGAAATTCAGCCAATTGATGTTTTGAGGAGGCACACATTGTTTCTATGCTAATATAATCTAAAAGAACATTTCTAAACTGGTTAATACACAGATTGTTCTTCGCTTTCCAGTTCATGAGAATAGTTTTCTTTGCTATACATAACACTGTTATAATTGGCTTTGTTCTTAGACATTATAAATTCATATTCTGTATTTTACTAAATAACCTATGTTCCTAGCTGGTACTTTTCCACTCTGCTCATACTGCACAACAGATGACCTTAAATGGTCCAAGACCTTAGAATGACATAAACAACTGGGTCAGACAAAACATCTCTATTAGGGCAGATAGGTCTGGTACATTAGACACCTAAAACAGCAGTCACACATACACACACATTGTTTATCATATCCAAAGGACACAACAAGGACAGAAGCTGGCCTGATCATGCCACTCACAACTGGCCAATTATACTCTGACAAGTGTGAATACAACTTCTGTGAGATAAAGCTGAATATAAATATGACATGTTTCCGGATAACGGGGCTCGGCCTGACGGATTTCCTGCGGGAGCTCTGGCATTCTGAGTCCAGCGCTGCAATATACTCTACTTGTGACCACTAATAAATACTGTTTTAATAAACCATTTCTCCAGCTTATTCTTGGGCTTCCAATGAAAAAATCGGGCTAACAATTGGTGCCGTGACCCGGATTGGCTGACTCTGAGACCGTGTCCGATCGAGGATTTCCGGAGCTGGTTGGAGGGGACCCTTCTTCAGACAATTCAAGGCGCCTAAAACACAAGGTGAGCAGAAAACCTCTTGTATCAGGATATGTGAAATTTCTGCACATTGGTCATTCTAAACTAAATTGTCTGAATTAAGATGTCCTCCGATCACTAAATCAAAAGCACAAAATTTGTGTCTACAGGTTTACTAGGTGGTCACATGTAAAGTATAAACACATAGTCTCACATAGGGAGAGTCATATGTGTCCTAGTTTAGTACAATTTGGCCAAATAAAAGACATAAAATTCATCCTGTCTTCTAAACTGAATAGGAAGTAGATGCCAATGGGCGGGGGTCTGTTAGTCCGCAATTGGCGGCGTGAGTAATGTCTGTGCAATTGGCACTTGGACCGTAAAATCCGCAATCGGCGGTGGGTCTGCATTACTGCACAAAAGGCGACGTGAGTAATTTCTGTGCACAAGGGCGCTTAGACCTTTATCTGCAATCAGCGGTGGGTCTGTATTACTTCACAATAGGCGGTGTAAGTAATCCCTGTGCAATTGGCACTTGGACTGTAAAATCCGCAATCGACGGTGTGTCTGTTATTACTACGCATTTGTTGCTTGTACTGTAAAATCCACAATCGGCGGTGTGTCTGGTTTTTTTTTTTTTCTCTTCCGCAAGCGGCGGTGGTTCTGCAGTTGTTGTGAACAGGCGATACACTAAGTGTTTATTTCTGCATAAGGACACAGGGCTAAGTTGGTTATTTTTCATGAAAATGTGGGGTGGTTTGCTACTTGGTTGATATTTTACTGTGTTAGTGGAAGTGTATCTAGCAATAGAGACTGCTGGAGAATTCCTACACTGACACAGATCTCAAGTAGTTCTGTAAAAGGGGGCATTGGACTAGAAAATAAAGGGGAATTTAGTTAGGGTGTTACAGAGATTGGTGAATTAAAACGAGTGAAGAGACTGGGAGAACCCCCAGTGATCAAGCGCACAGAATAAAAGATTCTGTGTAGAAGCTTCTTGGTCGGGTCCAACACTCGGGCATTGCACCATTCACCCATTCTGATTAACACGTGAAATACCTGAATATGTCACAAACCTTTGTTGATAAGTGGAAAACATGTAAACCCGGCTCATTGGGGTCGGTATTATTTGACACGTTGACGAGATGGCAGAAAAAAGTTCCAAGAGAAGACAAAAAAAGAGAGACAGATAGATTTGTAAATTGGACGAGAGAAATGCAAGGGAAAGGAATGTTTGGAGGGTTTGAAAGTGCGCCACCGCAACTGAGTGATTTCTCTATGTTTTCAAAACAAGCAACAGGCAGTAGGAATCAAGCAACAGCAAAGCTAAAGGAGGCAGGTTTATTGCAGAGAGCAAGGGCAGAAAAAGACGAAAAAAAAGCAGTAACATTTCTTGCAGGCTGTCAGTATTTTTTTTGGAGAAGTTAAATTCTCTATTCAGACGCAGTCCTCTGCACCTCTACCACAGCACGTGCCAGACACAACGTCATCTTTTCCAGGGACACATCCTACTACACTAGCAGATAAGACACATCTTCCTAACATCACACTCAATAACAGAAGCATGCCATTTAGCAAAATAAAAAACTGACCATTTATACAGATTCAGCATAAACAGCTTAGGCTGTACATGTGGACATGTGTAATTGGAAAAGAAAAGGTTAGATATCCTTAGCTTTGTCATAAATGCTCTCACCCTAAGATTATCTCATCCCAACCCTGCTTCCTTCTTCCCCCATTCAGCCCTGAGAGTGAGGACAGATTCTGATTGATCATGGGCCTGTACTTAAAGAGTACCAGAGTTACATATAGTTATTTAGTCAAAAAATTTATAATGATAATGGAAGTTTTTACTAGAGCATTTATCATCAATTCAATAATTAATTTATTTTTAAATAAATTTGAATGGGAGAAATACCACATTGAATGGACAATCTGAAAACCGCTTTTCAATGCAAGTATTACAGTGAAGAGATAAGAAGCAATACAATGTCCAAAATAAATCCAGGAAGAACAGACTGTTTAAAACTAAACATTAGAACCAGTTTGTTGT
This sequence comes from Leuresthes tenuis, assembly GCF_036924035.1. Lineage (NCBI taxonomy): Eukaryota > Metazoa > Chordata > Actinopteri > Atheriniformes > Atherinopsidae > Leuresthes > Leuresthes tenuis. Next base: position 25,085,309 of record NW_027325372.1, on the reverse strand, counting down.
TGAATTAAGATTTAACAGCTCTCTTAAAAAGTCAGACAAACAAACATAGCATTTAAATCTTTGATCCTTTAATTGAAAAACTGCCTGTACAAAAGATGTTCTACAAATTGAGACTTTATGATTTCCACCTGAAGCAGGTCTGAGACCGGACAGTCAGACCATATGACATATTAGAAAATATCGGGATTTAACAGCAAGGTCAGGCAGATAGGTGTCAGACAGTTTCTTACCATCTTAAAGCAGTCTGAAATTCTGGGAGGCACGATCATCATGCCAAGATAATGCCAAGATAATGGTTGAACAACCAAACTGGCCAATTATACTCTGACAAGAAATATGACATGTTTCCGGATTACGGGGCTCGGCCTGACGGATTTCCTGCGGGAGCTCTGGCACTCCGAGTCCAGCGCTGCAATATACTCTACTTGTGACCACTAATAAATACTTTTTTAATAAACGATTTCTCCAGCTTATTCTTGGGCTTCCAATGAAAAAATCGGGCTAACAACACTGTGAGGACCATTTGTGCTGAGTTCATTTCCATGTTGATGTTGTCTAAGTCACCCAGTATGCACAGTGTGGGGCATGCAGGAATGCTACACTTTAGCCATGTTGATAGGTCCGTACAGACTTCAAACCAGAACTTCTGGACAGGCGCACAAAACCACAAAGCGTGTGCATAATCATCAGGTGTGTTATCTGTGCAATGTGAGCAGAAGTTTGAGTGTGTTAGACCCATCCTGAACATCCTTTGTCCTGTATACTGTGTTCTATGAAGAATTTTGTATTGTATGAGCTGTAAATTAGGATTTCGAGTCATTCTAAAGGTGTTCAAACATGTTTGTGGCCAGAAGCTATGACTAGAACTAATAGATAAATCTGCCTCCCATTTTGAGGATGGTAGAGACATTGTGTCATCTATCTTAGACAATAATTTATATATTTTTGATAGTAGTTTTGGGGTGCAGATGCTTAGAAATTCTGCTACCCTAATCGGGAGTTGTAAGTCTGGTTGGTGGAGGATATATTTCTTTGTTATTATAGACTTAAGTTGTTGATATTCTAGAAATTTATTGCTGCCTATCTCATGTTTTGATATGAGCTCATCAAATGAAATAAAATTTCCATTTTGGATTATATGTTCCAGATGTTTGATTCCTTTGATCTTCCACAGAGTAAAGTTTAGCATTTTTTTGTTTTGCAGGATGTCAGGATTGTTCCAGATGGGTGTAAGCTTACACGGGACAAGTGAAGACTTTGTTATTTTAAGAAATTCCCACCAGGCTGTCAGAGAGGTGCTGATGTTAATGCTTTTAAAACATTTGTGATTTTTTACGTTTTGACTAATAAGTGTCAGGTCAGAGATTTCCAGATTATCACACAATGCTTGTTCTATATTTATCCATGGTTCATCTATTGGGCTAGGTGTAAACCATTTTGATATATACTGTAACCTATTGGCTAAGGAATAGTGCTGAAAATGAGGTAAATCTAATCCACCACTTTCCTTGGTTTTCTGTAGCATTTTTAAACTAATACGTGGTGGTTTGTTTTTCCACAGAAATTTGGTACTCACTCATAACCTGTATGATGAGGAAAACTTATCCAGCATGAATCTAGTGACTTAAACCAAGTAGCAGATGGTTTTATGGGGATCATTGAGAACAAATAGTTAACTTTTGGTAGTATCATCATTTTAATGGTTGTAACTCTCCCCGTAAGTGATATAGGTAAGGACTTCCAACGAGAGAGATCGTCCTCTACTGTCTTTAATAATTGCACATAATTTAGCTTTGTTAGCTCTGAGAGCCTGGAGGAAATGTTTATGCCTAAATATCTAATATTTCCTGACTGTAAAGTGATCGCAGGTATATTCTCGACCCTACAGTTAATGGGCAGAACTGTGGTCTTAGACCAATTGATAGAATAGTCAGAAAGTGCTGAGTATTTATTTATGAGTGTGATCGTGTGAGTGAGAGACGTCTGTGAGTTCTGGAGGAAAAGTAATACATCATCAGCATAAAGACTTATTTTATGCTCAATGTTTTGGGGTTGGATACCTTTAATATTTCTATCTTGTCTGATAGCAGCTGCTAAAGGTTCGATGAAAATAGCAAAAAGTGAGGGAGAAAGTGGGCAACCCTGTCTTGTACCTCTCTGCAGACTGAAGCTTGGAGAAGTTTGATCATTAGTCCTAACACTTGCATTTGGGGAGCTATATAATATCCTTATCCAGTTGATGAAGTGTGACCCAAACCCGAATTTGTTTAATGCTGCAAATAAAAATTTCCAGTTCACTCGATCAAAGGCTTTTTCTGCATCTAGAGAGACTATTGTGGTTTCCAGATTGTTGACGGTAGAATAGTCTATGATCTATGAAACTGATCTATGTTACTGTCTGATGGATCATTTTGTGATGAATATAAGGTTTTATAGAAGTCCCTAAAAGCATTGTTGATTTCATGGGTTGTTTTCTCTTTATTTCTCTTTAGTTGGTTAGCTAGGAACCTTCCAGATTTATTGCCATGCTCAAAGTTCTCCAAGCGAAGTCTTTGTATCAGAAACTGTGTTTGTTTGTTAATGATTTTGTTTAATTCAATTTAGCTTTTCTTAGTTCATTCAGTGTGTGTTCCTCTTTGGAGGTACTGTAGACAACTTCTAATGATTTGATCCTGAGTTCTAAATCTGATATCCTTGAACTTTCCCTCTTTTTCTTATTTGATGAAAAAGAGATTATTTTGCCTCTCATGACTGCTTTTCCGGCTTCTCAGAGTTTACAAGCTGACATTCCTGGCAGGTCATTATTTTCTAAATATACAGACCATTCCATTTTGAAATAATTAATAAAATCAGGGTCTTTTAGTAATGATGTATTAAATCTCCAATTCCTGGTGGTATAACTCTTTTATTCTTCAGTGTGATAGAAACTGGAGCGTGATCACTGATACTGATGGGGTGGATTTTGGTGTCTGAAATATCCCTCGTCAATGAACCGCTAACTATGAATTCCTTCACTTAAACTAAGTTAAAACTGCTTTGTCCTTCTTATTTATCCATGTCTACGCTGGTTTCAAGTATAAACTTCTTTATATTACCTTATATGAGAACGAACCACACTTGTTCTTCTGGAATCCGAAATTCTTTTAAGGAGATAGTCAAGATTTCAGATATTGCCATAAAATGAATTGCTTCACTCAAACCAAGTTAAAACTGCTTTGTCCTTCATATTTGTTCATGTTTAAGCTGGTTTCAAACATAAACTTCTTTTTATAACCTTGTATGAGAAACAACAACACATGTTTGAGCAATACACTCCTTATGAGGAGTTATGCACGTTTCAGGATTTTGCTGTAAAATGAATTCCTTCACTTAAACCCAGTTAAAACTGATTTGTCCTTATTTATCCATGTCTACGCTGGTTTCAAGTATAAACTTCTTTATATTACCTTATATGAGAACGAACCACACTTGTTCTTCTGGAATCCGAAATTTGCTTTCTTTTAAGGAGATAGTCAAGATTTTAGATATTGCCATAAACGGAATTGCTTCACTCAAACCAAGTTAAAACTGCTTTGTCCTTCATATTTGTCCATGTTTAAGCTGGTTTCAAACATAAACTTCTTTTTATAACCTTGTATGAGAAAGAACAACACTTATGTTTGAGCAATACACTCCTTATGAGGAGTTATGCACGATTCAGGATTTTGCTGTAAAATGAATTCCTTCACTTAAACCAAGTTAAAACTGCTTTGTCCTTCTTATTTATCCATGTCTAAGCTGGTTTCAAGTATAAACTTCTTTTTATAACCTTGTATGAGAAAGAACCACACTTTTGTTTGAGCAATACACTCCTTATGAGGAGTTATGCACGATTCAGGATTTTGCTGTAAAATACCTTGTGAATACCTTTTATGCCAAACAGATTTCCTTTGCCAAGGGAAGTTTTACAAATGTAAAGCTCCCCTTGATGCCCATTTATTTATTTCTGTTTACAATATATAACATGTAATAGAACTGAACCGGAACGGGGGACAAGGAAAGAAGAAGAGGAAAGATGAGGAAACAGAACAAAATTAGAAACAAAAACCAGACAACCAGCTGCTACACCTGTAAAAAAAAAAAACAGACAATAACCCATGGTCTCTGTTGCTAATCCAGCCTTAGCGCCACCAGGAGCACCTGAAAGCAGACAAGCAGAGAAAAAAACAAACAAACATAAAAACAAAGAAAAACAAGCACAAGTAGTGGCCCTGCAATGGACCCGGGTCCCAGGAGCCCGAGCTTCCCAAAACCCCCTGGCAGAGGCCCCACCCAATACCCGGGAGGGCCAAGCGCCCCAGACAGCCAAGCAGTGGGTCAGTGCCTTCCCCAGCGCCCCTGGCCAAGTGCCCTGGGAGTCAAGACGTTCCCACAGGTGGGTGAAGTCGCGAGCAGTGGGGAGAGGCAACGCCGCCCCCCCATTGGGAGAAGCACAGGCAGGCCAGGCGACAGCAAGTCCCAGACCCAGGCCCAATCATCACCACACACACTTTCACGTCCCATACATCCACACATCCTCCCTCCCTTGACTCCGCTGGGGTGTAGCGCAGCGGGCACACCAGGGGGCCAGCAGCACCTCAGCCACCACAGACCCTGAACCAGCAGAATAATTAATTCCTCCTGGCCACTCCTGCCCGAGCAGCAACCAGGAAGCAGGGGTGTGAGAAGACCCCTCCCCTCACCCTTCTGGCTCTTCAATATTTTCTAATACTGAGCGATTAAAATTGAGGGGCAGCCAACCTTGTAGAACTGGGCAGCCTACATACCCAAAGAGCCCCGCCCACCAGATGCCATTCACTGCAACCACCCGCCAAGACCTAATGTATGTGTGTGTGTTTGATAAGTAGTGATGTCTAAGGTATAATTAAAACAGGGGTGGGGAACTGCAGAGTGAAGCCAAGGGGACCACCTACGTGGCCCCATCCACTACACCCCACAGAACACACAAGCCCCCAAAACACTTCATGTGTGAGTGTGTGCTGTGTACAGGAGCAAAAAGGGAGAGGGGTATGAGGATATACACCGGGGCAGCTACTCTCCCCCGGAGAAGGCAGCCAGGGACTGGCTGCAATAGGCACCCCCGCTACCTGGGACCCAACACAGGGCAGGAGGGCCTGATGTCCACCAGGCTCGGGGCCTGCAGCGACCATATTCCGGGAGCTACTGTACCCCCAGAAGGTACCCACCCCAACCCACCCCACTCAACCCAACCCCACCCCACCCCGGAGGACCTCTACAAACAAACAAACAAACAACAACAAACAAACCACCCGGTCACACCAGACGCAGTAGCCCGGGCCTGAGACCCACCATCACCCAGGCCCCCCCCCCCAACAGGGGAGAAGCACCCCCCCCACCGCACGCCCCAACACCCTAAAGATAACAACCACCTGCGGACACCCTGGAGGTCCCAGAGCAACAAGCCTGGCAACAGGACCTGCACCAACCCACCCATACTGTGGCATGTCCAGGGCAACCCAGCCCCCCCCGGGCGCAAGGCAGCACCCAGCCCCCAGCCCCCAGGGCCCAGGCCCAGCACCACCACCCACGCCAGAGCGGCCCGGCCACCCGGTACAGAGCCAGCAGCCACCACCCCAAGGCCCCTAAGGGACCCCGCCCCGCACCGCAAGACAGCCCCACCCGCAAGCCCCCAAAACTGCCCTCCAAGCCCGACACACAGTCCCCTCCAGCAATGACCAACCCGGTCCTTACGACCCGAGAGACCACCAGACGCCCGAAGCCACACAGCCCCCCCCCCCCCAGCACACACCCAACCGCCCAGAGCGACGGGACAGCAACCCACCACCACTATGTGATAAACCTAATCAGCGGGGACCAGAGAGAATGAAATGCAGCCAATTGATCTTTTGAGGAGGCACACATTGTTTCCATGCTAATATAAAATAAAAGAACATTTCTAAACTGGTTAAGACACAGATTGTTCTTCGCTTTCCAGTTCATGAGAATAGTTTTCTTTGCGATACATAACACTGTTATAATTGGCTTTGTTCTTAGACATTATAAATTCATATTCTGTATTTTACTAAATAACCTATGTTCCTAGCTGGTACTTTTCCACTCTGCTCATACTGCACAACAGATGACCTTAAATGGTCCAAGACCTTAGAATGACATAAACAACTGGGTCAGACAAAACATCTCTATTAGGGCAGATAGGTCTGGTACATTAGACACCTAAAACAGCAGTCACACATACACACACATTGTTTATCATATCCAAAGAACACAACAAGGACAGAAGCTGGCCTGATCATGCCACTCAAAACTGGACAATTATACTCTGACAAGTGTGAATACAACTTCTGTGAGATAAAGCTGAATATAAATATGACATGTTCCCGGATAACGGGGCTCGGCCTGACGGATTTCCTGCGGGAGCTCTGGCACTCCGAGTCCAGCGCTGCAATATACTCTACTTGTGACCACTAATAAATACTTTTTTAATAAACGATTTCTCCAGCTTATTCTTGGGCTTCCAATGAAAAAATCGGGCTAACAATTGGTGCTGTGACCCGGATTGGCTGACTCTGAGACCGTGTCCGATCGAGGACTTCCGTAGCTGGTTGGAGGGGACCCTTCTTCAGACAATTCAAGGCGCCTAAAACACAAGGTGAGCAGAAAACCTCTTGTATCAGGATATGTGAAATTTCTGCACATTGGTCATTCTAAACTAAATTAGAATGACCAGGGTTAGAATTTGCTAATATTATTGATATAGTGTTCAGCTGTACAGCTCTCTGGTTGCTGTGGCTGTTTTTAAATGTGCCATGAAAACAAACCTTGACTTGACTTGTTATGACTCAGACTTACTGCAGCTGTCTTTAAATTTCTTTTAGAGTTTTCTTCTTCAAGAAACTCATTGGTGATATCTGACTCTCGTTGTGCCTTTTATTGCCGTGTTTTTGTTAATTTCCTAGTAATCTAACTCACTGTAAACCTTTATATAAAGCACGTTGCTGCTCTGTTAAGATAACAGATCCATTGATTCATAGATCTGCTGCAGTTAAATAGTTAAATGGTTTAATGAGATCAATTATAAATACTGATGATAAATATTAACTCAGAATTGGTGAAAATAAGCAGAGGAGAAGTATTTAGATCAGCTAAATTTTAAGTCATGTTACTGTGATCTCTAACACAATAAAGGCTAACCTTTAATGCTTTAAGATGGTAAGAAACTGTCTGACACCTATCTTCCTGACCTTGCTTTTAAATCCCGATATTTTCTAATATGTCATATGGTCAGACCTGCTTAAGGTGGAAATCATAAAGTCTCAATTTGTAGAACATCTTTTGTACAGGCAGTTTTTGAATTAAAGGATCAAAGATTTAAATGCTATGTTTGTTTGTCTGACTTTTTAAGAGAGCTGTTAAATCTTAATTCAACAACAAACTGGTTCTAATGTTTAGTTTTAAACAGTCTGTTCTTCCTGGATTTATTTTGGACATTGTATTGCTTCTTATCTCTTCACTGTAATACTTGCATTGAAAAGCGGTTTTCAGATTGTCCATTCAATGTGGTATTTCTCCCATTCAAATTTATTTAAAAATAAATTAATTATTGAATTGATGATAAATGCTCTAGTAAAAACTTCCATTATCATTGTAAATTTTTTGACTAAATAACTATATGTAACTCTGGTACTCTTTAAGTACAGGCCCATGATCAATCAGAATCTGTCCTCACTCTCAGGGCTGAATGGGGGAAGAAGGAAGCAGGGTTGGGATGAGATAATCTTAGGGTGAGAGCATTTATGACAAAGCTAAGGATATCTAACCTTTTCTTTTCCAATTACACATGTCCACATGTACAGCCTAAGCTGTTTATGCTGAATCTGTATAAATGGTCAGTTTTTTATTTTGCTAAATGGCATGCTTCTGTTATTGAGTGTGATGTTAGGAAGATGTGTCTTATCTGCTAGTGTAGTAGGATGTGTCCCTGGAAAAGATGACGTTGTGTCTGGCACGTGCTGTGGTAGAGGTGCAGAGGACAGCGTCTGAATAGAGAATTTAACTTCTCCAAAAAAAATACTGACAGTCTGCAAGAAATGTTACTGCTTTTTTTTCCCGTCTTTTTCTGCCCTTGCTCTCTGCAATAAACCTGCCTCCTTTAGCTTTGCTGTTGCTTGATTCTACTGCCTGTTGCTTGTTTTGAAAACATAGAGAAATCACTCAGTTGCGGTGGTGCACTTTCAAACCCTCCAAACATTCCTTTCCCTTGCATTTCTCTCGTCCAATTTAAAAATCTATCTGTCTCTCTTTTTTCGTCTTCCCTTGGAACTTTTTTCTGCCATCTCGTCAACGTGTCAAATAATACTGACCCTAATGAGACGGGTTTACATGTTTTCCACTTATCAACAAAGGTTTGTGACATATTCAGGTATTTCACGTGTTAATCAGAATGGGTGAATGGTGCAATGCCCGAGTGTTGGACCCGACCAAGAAGCTTCTACACAGAATCTTTTACTCTGTGCGCTTGATCGCTGAGGGTTCTCCCAGTCTCTTCACTCGTTTTAATTCACCAATCTCTGTAACACCCTAACTAAATTCCCCTTTATTTTCTAGTCTAATGCCCCCTTTTACAGAACTACTTGAGATCTGTGTCAGTGTAGGAATTCTCCAGCAGTCTCTATTGCTAGATACACTTCCACTAACACAGTAAAATATCAACCAAGTAGCAAACCACCCCACATTTTCATGAAAAATAACCAACTTAGCCCTGTGTCCTTATGATACACTTAGTGTATCGCCTGTTCACAACAACTGCAGAACCACCGCCGCTTGTGGAAGAGAAAAAAAAAAAAAAAACCCAGACACACCGCCGATTGTGGATTTTACAGTCCAAGTGCCAATTGCACAGAGATTACTTATGCCGCCTATTGTGAAGTAATACAGACCCACCGCCGATTGCAGATAAAGGTCTAAGCGCCCTTGAGCACAGAAATTACTCACGTCGCCTGTTGTGCAGTAATGCAGACCCACCGCCGATTGCGGATTTTACGGTCCAAGTGCCAATTGCACAGACATTACTCACGCCGCCAATTGCGGACTAACAGACCCCCGCCCTTTGGCATCTACTTCCTATTCAGTTTAGAAGACAGGATGAATTTTATGTATTTTATTTGGCCAAATATTACTAAACTAGGACACATATGACTCTCCCTATGTGAGACTACGTGTTTATACTTTACATGTGACCACCTAGTAAACCTGTAGACACAAATTTTGTGCTTTTGATTTAGTGATCGGAGGACATCCTAATTCAGACAATTTAGTTTAGAATGACCAATGTGCAGAAATTTCACATATCCTGATACAAGAGGTTTTCTGCTCACCTTGTGTTTTAGGCGCCTTGAATTGTCTGAAGAAGGGTCCCCTCCAACCAGCTCCGGAAGTCCTCGATCGGACACAGTCTCAGAGTCAGCCAATCCGGGTCACGGCACCAATTGTTAGCCCGATTTTTTCATTGGAAGCCCAAGAATAAGCTGGAGAAATGGTTTATTAAAACAGTATTTATTAGTGGTCACAAGTAGAGTATATTGCAGCGCTGGACTCGGAGTGCCAGAGCTCCCGCAGGAAATCCGTCAGGCCGATTCCCGTTATCCGGAAACATGTCATATTTCTTGTCAGAGTATAATTGGCCAGTTTTGAGTGTTATGATCAGGCCAGCTGCTGTCCTTGTTGTGTTCTTTGGATGTGATAAACAATGTGTGTGTATGTGTGAGTGCTGTTTTAGGTGTCTAATGTACCAGACCTATCTGCCCTAATAGAGATGTTTTTTCTGAACCAGTTGTTTATGTCATTCTAAGGTCTTGGACCATTTAAGGTCATCTGTTGTGCAGTATGAGCAGAGTGGAAAAGTACCAGCTAGGAACATAGGTTATTTAGTAAAATACAGAATATGAATTTATAATTTCTAAGAACAAAGCCAATTATAACAACTCCCCATTTTGACATGATTTAATCATGTCAACTAAATGAGGTAGGAATGTTATATTCTGTATTGTGTCACACCTGTTAGCGACAGCCAACTTAGCAGGTCCCCAAACTGCAAGTGGCCAACTACCTTGAGGTGCAGCACAACCAGACAGGAGATTCTTGTTATCCCCCTTTTGATACAACTTCATTATGTGAGCTGTTATGTGTAAGCTGTTCTTCTTTGCAATTATCAGCAGCAAGCAAGTTTTCATTGCATATGCATGTGTAAAATAATTGTAATGCGTTAGCTAAACCTTTCTGTATCAGGAGTGTTTATCATGATGCTGGGAACAGAACCTCTTTCCCAGAATAGTTCAACCTTCATTACTCAACTGATCAAAACTCTGCAATGAGCACATTTCTTAAAAGCTATAAGTATCACGCCTGTACGTGTATGCAAGGAATAAATTAATAAATGTTTCAATATGTCTTAAAATTAGTGTGTGTATGTGGCCCCAAACCCAATCTCTGTGTAGAATCTTAGTTCATTTTGGCCCAAAACTATATGTGATTTAAGCAGTGGCAAGACCCTGCTCACCCATAAGTACCATTACAACACATAACAATAATTAACTAAGCTACAACAATTCATAAAATATTGAAACTCAAAAAGTGCTTAAGGCAATTAAAATTACCATCAGAATCGTCCACTGTTCGCAGCGAATAGGAGCGAAAAACCCGATGGCTGATATCCGGGAAAATTCTCCTATGGCCTCATTCCCCCTTGGCGACCAACCACTTAATTACCTTTCAGTGCCTAAGGTCCCGCTCCGAACAGCCGATTCACACCAATGGCAATGGACATATGTATGAATTCCTATGATTAGTAATTGGTCTACTTAAAATCATTAAACTAAAGAGGAACATCACAAAACACAAAACAATACAGTACAGACATTTAAACATGATGTGAATATGAAGATATGACCCTGTTGAGAACAGATGAGTAATGATAGATGTAGTGTAAAAACTAACAATTTCTTTTGAGTGAAAATTTTATGATAACATTGTGCAGAGTGGTGTAGTGCAGCTCAGTCTCTTGTGGTCCAATCCTGTCACTGCTTGGTGTTTGGTTGTCCTTCTGGCTGAACCTCAGTTCAGCAGTCTGAGCTAACTAGGAAGGAGAGGTTACCAGCACTTCACTTCCACAAAGGGGTCTTTACCACCCATTTTCCCTAACTAATCTTTTTCTTTGGGACAATTAAGGAGATAATTCAGATTATTTTGTTGACAGTGGTTGAAGGTTGTGTGGTTGTTCAACCATTATCTTGGCATGATGATCGTGCCTCCCAGAATTTCAGACTGACGTCTTGTCAGTCACTTGGCTGTGAGTCCTGTAGAGGTTCTGCTGCAGATGCAGTTAATTTAAGCTGTGGATGAATGTTAGCAGGAGAGAGAACTGAGCAGCACAACATGTCATTTTCACAATGTTTTATATTCAGGAATTGCCTTTTAACAGGTTCAATCCCAGTATTCATTGGTCGACAAATTAAGTTTTCATATGAACCCCAAACAAAAACAAATAAATAAACCGAAAAAATAAATAAATAAACAAAATAAAAAACAAAACAACTGGCCAGTTGATAGAAACCATGTTTTAGGACAGTACATTTAGACTCACCAACCTGCTGTAAAGCATTAATGTGAAATCCAGTACCATCAACCTTTTCTGTAGAAAAAACTTCAAACCATTTAGAGAACACAGCAAGACAAAGACAAAACACAAGACAAATAGAACAAAAGACAAAAGGAAAAACTTGAGAAGTGTTAGTAAACTATGATTAATTGTTGTATCTCCACCCCCCCGATGAGACTTAGTCTCATCCGTATGTTAGTTCTGCTGAACTCTTCCACTGCAGTTTCTGCTCCTGTGTTGCTGCTGCAGGACAGAAATGTTTGTGGTTAGAGTTCATTTTGGGAGCAGCACAGCATCAAGAAAGCAGCCATTTCCTCTCAATGAGTAACTGATTAACCTTTTTGGGAAAATATTGTCTGTCCTCTTAATTCAGCTCAGAGTGCTTTTGATAAAATTTCAGCACGATCTGCTTAATTCTCACTTGTTACTTTATACTAAATTCTATTCAATTCTTACCAGTGGCTGTGTTTCGTGATGCTGAGCCATCCACAGACAGTTCAGGATCAGCATTAAGTTTTTTCTGCTCCATTTGAATTAGAAACACTTCATGGGGTACCAACAGTGTGACATCAGAGTTTCTTATAATATCACATGATACAATAACATATTTCCATACAAATTAGAATCAAAGACAAAGGTTTATTCTATTTTTCTATTTGTCTCAATTCCTCATTTATTTATTTTTTAGATGAGCCATGTGGCCGTGTGCTGCTAACTTTTTCCTTAGCAGTGCCACAGCATCGTGCTTGTGTTGTCAGACATCAGATCTTTGGTTGGTTATTGATCACTGTTATCTTGCATGCATGCTTTGACCTAAGGGCCCAGATTCTTGATATTATTTTGTAATATTTTTTTTAATTATTTTTTTCCTCGTAGCAGTTTTGGAATGTTAGCTAAATTGTTCAGGATCATTCTCTTTTTTTCTTGACATGAATTAGGCCTTTAATCGTGCAGTTTAAAGCTCTGTGCTTTACCTTACATCGAGCAGCTCTGCCTCAGTTTATTATGTTTTACTTAATCTTTACTTCTTCCTTCCAGTATGTGTGGATGTATGTGGGTGTATGTGTACGTATAGATGTGTGTGTGTGTGTGTGTGTGTGTGTGTGTGTATGTGTGTCTATATGTGGCCTTGGGTTTCACTGCTTTGTTTTTTTTTCTTCTATAATTTTCTTGTATGAAAAGTGTTGAAAATAAAGTTTGATTGATTGATTCATTGATTGATTGCACCAGATTAAACAACTTGGGTCATCTCCCATGTAAATTCTCGAATGAACCAGAACACATGATTAAAACTGTTCTCACAGAACATTTTATTCATCCCATTCATATCTTTTTTGTTCGACCAGCATGTCATGACTGAGCACAGATCGGATTGTACCTTGTATCTTGTTTCTCAATAAATTGTAATTGAAGTGGGTTGTTGCCATTTTCCAGAGATCTTTTAGTCACCTGGTGTGGAGTGGTGGGAAGAGAGGGTGTGTCCAGATTACTGTTGTAGTTCTTTGTAACTTGAGCTTTTAATGTCTGACTTTCACACAGGAGAGGTGTGAAAATTAGTTATTGTAACCTTTATTGTTTCTGCTACTGTGGTTCTACAGTCTAGTCTCCACAGTGGTGTTTTCCTTTGGTTTCATCGTCAGTGGTCCGTTCAGTCTCTGATAGAGTTTTAGTCCCCATGGTCTAGTCTTTGTCAGCAGGTGAGGTTCCTAAGTCAGTCCGGACCTCAGTTAATGTTCTTTCGGTAGGATCTTGAGCCTGAGTACAGTGATCCTTGTGGATCCAGTTACTCAGTCTATTCTCAGTCAACCATACCTTTACACAATGTGTTGTAGCTTCTGCATCCTGTCCATATAGGAGAGGACCAGTTAAGTTTGTTCACTTTCCTGGTCCTGTTCCTTGGTGAGTATTTCTGTAACCTGCTGAGATATACTCATCACCGTGTTATTCAGTTGTTTCACATTCACACAAGTTTCCATACTGTAGTACAACAAGGGGTGAGCCTGTTGGTGCAGTTGTAAATGGACAGGGTGTTTCCTCCCTGGCATGACCTCATGTGGGACAACATGACAACATTCATGGTGGCATTTGGAGTAAATCTTAGGCTAACACAATACGTAGAGCTTCAGCCCAGGTTAACTGTGTGTCTGCACAGACTTCTGTTCGGCCTTTTTGATGGTTCTATTTGCTCTTTTCACTAGTCCTTGTAAAGCTGGGTGAGAGACTGCACCGAGCTTATGTGTAATTCCAAACAATGTTTCCACTTCTCCTAGTTCTTCATTGGAGAAGTGAGTACCGTTATCTGATCTTATCACTTCTGGTACCCCAAATCTTGGAATAATTTCTCTTGTAAGCCATTTAATGACTTCTTTTCCTTTTTCGGTTTTAGTAGGTGTGGCTTCTACCCATCTAGAAAAGGGAGCTACACACACTAGAAGAAATAGTTTACCTTCAGTCCTGTTCGCTGCTCCCATGTCAGTAAACTCAATTACTATCTGTTTCCAAGGGGCATCAGGTACTGGGAAACTACCTAGTCCTGCTTTGAGATTGAACAGCTTGCAAATTTCACAAGATTGCACAAAATATTTTATTGTGTCTTTTAGGTGGGGGTGCCACCAGTGTTGTGAAATGAGCGCTGTTACTTTTGAGCTAGCACAGTGAGCTCTACTGTGTGCTTCTTGACATAGCAAATTTAGTAGTCCAGTTGGAGCTACTATTTTGCCTTCATGATTCCAGCAGCGTCCAGTGGAATCTTTTTTTTTTCGTTCCATGCTTGCTTTTCAGATGGTGCCGCTGCTTCGTGAAGTTCTTTAATGTTTTCTAAACATAATTCTCGTTGTGATTTTTCCTCCAATGTTTTCTGAGACATCTGGTTAAATGCAGTATACCCTGCTTTTGTTTTTGCTGCCTTATCTGCCGCATTGTTGCCTCTCGCTACTCTCCCATCTCCCTTTTGATGTCCTCTGCACTCGACTCTAGCAACTTGTTTTGGTTCAAGTATGGCATAATATAGTTCGAGTAATTGATTCAAGTGTTTAACCGGGGTGCCTGCTGAGGTCACAAAGCCTTTCCTTTTCCAGTGACACATGTCTGGTTTAGAGGCATGTCTTTAACTGTAAACACTGTTTTTATTTCACTAATTTATTCAATGTTTATTGTTAGATTAATTAATATTTATCTGCAGGGTTAGAATTTGCTAATAGTATTAATATAGTGTTCAGCTGTACAGCTCTCTGGTTGCTGTGGCTGTTAAATGTGCCATGAAAACAAACCTTGACTTGACTTGTTATGACTCAGACTTACTGCAGCTGTCTTTAAATTTCTTTTAGAGTTTTCTTCTTCAAGAAACTCATTGGTGATATCTGACTCTTGTTGTGCCTTTTATTGCCGTGTTTTTGTTAATTTCCTAATAATCTAACTCACTTTAAACCTTTATATAAAGCACGTTGCTGCTCTGTTAAGATAACAGATCCATTGATTCATAGATCTGCTGCAGTTAAATAGTTAAATGGTTTAATGAGATCAATTATAAATACTGATGATAAATATTAACTCAGAATCGGTGAAAATAAGCAGAGGAGAAGTATTTAGATCAGCTAAATTTTAAGTCATGTTACTGTGATCTCTAACACAATAAAGGCTAACCTTTAATGCTTTAAGATGGTAAGAAACTGTCTGACACCTATCTGCCTGACCTTGCTGTTAAATCCTGATATTTTCTAATATGTCATATGGTCTGATTGTCCGGTCTCAGACCTGCTTTCAGGTGGAAATCATAAAGTCTCAATTTGTAGAACATCTTTTGTTCAGGCAGTTTTTCAATTAAAGGATCAAAGATTTAAATGCTATGTTTGTTTGTCTGACTTTTTAAGAGAGCTGTTAAATCTTAATTCAACAACAAACTGGTTCTAATGTTTAGTTTTAAACAGTCTGTTCTTCATGGATTTATTTTGGACATTGTATTGCTTCTTATCTCTTCACTGTAATACTTGCATTGAAAAGCGGTTTTCAGATTGGCCATTCAATGTGATATTTCTCCCATTCAAATTTATTTAAAAATAAATTAATTATTGAATTGATGATAAATGCTCTAGTAAAAACTTCCATTATCATTGTAAATATTTTGACTAAATAACTATATGTAACTCTGGTACTCTTTAAGTACAGGCCCATGATCAATCAGAATCTGTCCTCACTCTCAGGGCTGAATGGGGGAAGAAGGAAGCAGGGTTGAGATGAGATAATCTTAGGGTGAGAGCATTTATGACAAAGCTAAGGATATCTAACCTTTTCTTTTCCAATTACACATGTCCACATGTACAGCCTAAGCTGTTTATGCTGAATCTGTATAAATGGTCAGTTTTTTATTTTGCTAAATGGCATGCTTCTGTTATTGAGTGTGATGTTAGGAAGATGTGTCTTATCTGCTAGTGTAGTAGGATGTGTCCCTGGAAAAGATGACGTTGTGTCTGGCACGTGCTGTGGTAGAGGTGCAGAGGACTGCGTCTGAATAGAGAATTTAACTTCTCCAAAAAAAATACTGACAGTCTGCAAGAAATGTTACTGCTTTTTTTTCCGTCTTTCTCTGCCCTTGCTCTCTGCAATAAACCTGCCTCCTTTAGCTTTGCTGTTGCTTGATTCCTACTGCCTGTTGCTTGTTTTGAAAACATAGAGAAATCACTCAGTTGCGGTGGCGCACTTTCAAACCCTCCAAACATTCCTTTCCCTTGCATTTCTCTCGTCCAATTTACAAATCTATCTGTCTCTCTTTTTTCGTCTTCTCTTGGAACTTTTTTCTGCCATCTCGTCAACGTGTCAAATAATACCGACCCCAATGAGCCGGGTTTACATGTTTTCCACTTATCAACAAAGGTTTGTGACATATTCAGGTATTTCACGTGTTAATCAGAATGGGTGAATGGTGCAATGCCCGAGTGTTGGACCCGACCAAGAAGCTTCTACACAGAATCTTTTACTCTGTGCACTTGATCGCTGGGGGTTCTCCCAGTCTCTTCACTCGTTTTAATTCACCAATCTCTGTAACACCCTAACTAAATTCCCCTTTATTTTCTAGTCCAATGCCCCCTTTTACAGAACTACTTGAGATCTGTGTCAGTGTATGAATTCTCAAGCAGTCTCTATTGCTAGATACACTTCCACTAACACAGTAAAATATCAACCAAGTAGCAAACCACCCCACATTTTCATGAAAAATAACCAACTTAGCCCTGTGTCCTTATGCAGAGATAAACACTTAGTGTATCGCCTGTTCACAACAACTGCAGAACCACCGCCGCTTGTGGAAGAGAAAAAAAAAACAAAAAAAAAACCCAGACACACCGCCGATTGTGGATTTTACAGTCCAAGCACCAAATGCGTAGTAATAACAGACACACCGCCGATTGCGGATTTTACAGTCCAAGTGCCAAGTGCACAGAGATTACTTACGCCTCCTATTGTGAAGTAATACAGACCCACCGCCGATTGCAGATAAAGGTCTAAGCGCCCTTGTGCACAGAAATTACTCACGTTGCCTGTTGTGCAGTAATGCAGACCCACCGCCGATTGCGGATTTTACGGTCCAAGTGCCAATTGCACAGACATTACTCACGCCGCCAATTGCGGACTAACAGACCCCCGCCCATTGGCATCTACTTCCTATTCAGTTTAGAAGACAGGATGAATTTTATGTCTTTTATTTGGCCAAATTATACTAAACTAGGACACATATGACTCTCCCTATGTGAGACTATGTGTTTATACTTTACATGTGACCACCTAGTAAACCTGTAGACACAAATTTTGTGCTTTTGATTTAGTGATCGGAGGACATCCTAATTCAGACAATTTAGTTTAGAATGACCAATGTGCAGAAATTTCACATATCCTGATACAAGAGGTTTTCTGCTCACCTTGTGTTTTAGGCGCCTTGAATTGTCTGAAGAAGGGTCCCCTCCAACCAGCTCCGGAAGTCCTCGATCGGACACGGTCTCAGAGTCAGCCAATCCAAGTCACGGCACCAATTGTTAGCCTGATTTTTTCATTGGAAGCCCAAGAATAAGCTGGAGAAATGGTTTATTAAAACAGTATTTATTAGTGGTCACAAGTAGAGTATATTGCAGCGCTGGACTCGGAGTGCCAGAGCTCCCGCAGGAAATCCGTCAGGCCGAGCCCCGTTATCCGGGAACATGTCATATTTATATTCAGCTTTATCTCACAGAAGTTGTATTCACACTTGTCAGAGTATAATTGGCCAGTTTTGAGTGGCATGATCAGGCCAGCTTCTGTCCTTGTTGTGTTCTTTGGATATGATAAACAATGTGTGTGTATTTGTGACTGCTGTTTTAGGTGTCTAATGTACCAGACCTATCTGCCCTAATAGAGATGTTTTGTCTGACCCAGTTGTTTATGTCATTCTAAGGTCTTGGACCATTTAAGGTCATCTGTTGTGCAGTATGAGCAGAGTGGAAAAGTACCAGCTAGGAACATAGGTTATTTAGTAAAATACAGAATATGAATTTATAATGTCTAAGAACAAAGCCAATTATAACAGTGTTATGTATCGCAACGAAAACTATTCTCATGAACTGGAAAGCGAAAAAACAATCTGTGTATTAACCAGTTTAGAAATGTTCTTTTAGATTATATTAGCATGGAAACAATGTGTGCCTCCTCAAAACATCAATTGGCTGAATTTCATTCTCTCTGGTCCCCGCTGATTAGGTTTATCACATAGTGGTGGTGGGGTGGAGACTGCTGGCTCTATACCGGGTGGCCGGGCTGCTCTGGCGTGGGTGGTGGCTCTGGGCCTGGGCCCTGGTGGCTGGGCGCTGCCTTGCGCCCGGGGGGGCTGGGTTGCCCTGGACATTGGTGCAGGTCCTGGTGCCAGGCTTGTTGCTCTGGGACCTCCAGGGTGTCCGCAGGTGGTTGTTATCTTTAGGGTGTTGGGGCGTGCGGTTGGGGGGGTGTGCTTTTCCCCTGTTGGGGGGGGCCTGGGTGATTGTGGGTCTCAGGCCCGGGCTGCTGCGTCTGGTGTGACCGGGTGGTTTGTTTGTTGTTGTTTGTTTGTTTGTTTGTAGAGGTCCTCTGGGGTGGGGTGGGGTTGGGTTGAGTGGGGTGGGGCGGGGTGGGTACCTTCTGGGGGTACAGTAGCTCCCGGAATATGGTCGCTGCAGGCCCCGAGCCAGGCCCTCCTACCCTGTGTTGGGTCCCAGGTAGCGGGGGTGCCTATTGCAACCAGTCCCTGGCTGCCCTCTCCGGGGGAGAGTAGCTGCCCCGGTATATATCCCCATACCCCTCTCCCTTTTGGCTCCTGTACACATCACACACTCACACATGAAGTGTTTTGGGGGTGTGTGTGTTCTGTGGGGTGTAGTGGATGGCACCACGTAGGTGGTCCCCTTGGCTGCACTCTGCAGTTCCCCACCCCTGTTTTAATTACACCTTAGACATCACTACTTATCAAACACACACACACACATTAGGTCTTGGCGGGTGGTTGCAGTGAATGGCATCTGGTGGGCGGGGCTCTTTGGGTATGTAGGCTGCCCAGAGGGCCGCGAGAGAAATAAAAGGATACCTTCGATCAAACTCATTTTGACAGGTGACTTCTGACCTCTTATCGATCAATCAAATTAATATGACAGGTGACCTTTGTTTGACATCCGTTTGCTGACATCTGGGGATATGACTTTTGACCTCTTATCGATCGATCAAGCTATTTTGACGTGTGACCTTTGTTTGACATAGATTAGCCATCTGTTGAAGAGATCTTTGACATCTAAGGAAGGGGGTGTTTATGGCTAGGGTTAAGAATGATTACAGCTAAAGTCAGGAGGTTGTGAGAAATATATTAGTTGAATGTTTAAATAAGAGAAAGGGTTAATAGAAAAGGTTAAGTTGTAGAAGCGGTCAGCATTTTAACAGCTTCAAAGACGGTAAAGATGGGAAAATAATTAGATGTGTGGGGTGGGGTATTGTTCGACCCCAGGTTTGAGGGCCAATGGGTGGACAGGGGAGGGGTTTCGAGTAAAGGATAAAAATCCTGAGACAGTCAGTGTGTAGAGAACGACTTTGGGGTGAAAGATAGCTGATTCAAGATGCCAAGGACAAGAAGCAGAGTGAGTGTAGAGGATAAATCTACGCAGGCCCCGGAGAGGACGTGTGCTCTGCGGTCTCTCATTTGTGAGACTCCGGTAACGATATTTGAAGATCAGCCCTTGGTACCAAATGCTCCCAAGAAAAGGATGGTGTTTCTGTGCAGAACGCAGCAACCGCCGCCCGTGTCTCTACGGGAAGAATGGTCACTGGAGCCTTATGGACTGCGGGGAAGATGGGGCTATGTGTTCATGTATGAAACAGGTGACCTCTGTCTGTATCAGCTTGACGAGGGTGGTGAGAAGCCGGGACCTCTGACTACTGTGGGTATGCTAACTTCCAACGACTGGGGAGTGTTGAAACTAGCGATACCGCGTCATAGAGAAGGAGGCAAGGGCTCGGCTGAGGAGGTGTTAACAGTGAAAGAAGAACCCGAAGAAATCCCGGCAACGTCTGCAGCCAAACGACCAAGACTGGAGAGTCCGAGACTGAAGAATCCTCTGGATGATGCTGAGCTGGCCAAAACAAGGATGGTTTTCACTGCTGTGTGGCAATCGAAAACAGGCGTTACAGGCCGTTGGTTCTTCCGTGCAAGCCACTGGAAATCTAATGAGAATGAAGACGGGGATCTTTTTGTTCTTGAGTGCTATAAGTCTGACTGTGGTGTGTTTAGGACGCTGTTAGCAATACCTCATGCAGCCTGGGTGGAGAAGATGAATGATATAGCGGATCGAGTTTCCACGCTGTTCCGCAGTTGCCAGAACTGGGGTGAGATTCTAGCAGTCAAGAAAACCCTGGCTCTGTAGACCTCCCTCCGCTGAGAACCCTCCTCCTCAACCTCAATAACCACACGCCCTTCAGGTTTATAAGGACACACTCCAGCACAGGTCATACACCGATCAACACGAGGAACAGGATGAGAACTAGCGTCCAGAAGACATTGTGCGAGGAGATCACTGACCGCGATCTGGAGAATGCTTCTCCGTCGCTATTGATGCATACAGGGACCCCTTCTGCAACATCCCCATCACCGCAGTTTGGATCACCAGACAGCGACAGATACTACCTGGACCGTATCACCCTCCTTCACCAGCGACTTCGTCTGAGTCTTTCTTCTCCTCCAACTCCTCCTCTTCTCTCGAGATCGAGTTCTCAAACTCGGCGCCTGATGACCGCTGCTTAACGCTCTACCCGATAGGATCCGCCGCGGCCGTAACAACGGAGGAAGCTAAATCTAACGAAATGGAGGACTCTCAGCTTCCACCAGGCCAGGGGTCCCCTGCACACACTCAGGATGCCGGAGGAGAGGGTGAGGACGAGTTTGATGGATGGGTCCCCTCAGGTTTCATCAAAGTTGTGAAAACTGCAGTGATACACCTCTTGAACGAGACCATCAAAAAATTTATGATTGAATCATGCTACGGGTGTAGTGTCGATCACCCTAGTTTACGCAAACATCAGTGCAAGGACGTCCTCGAGGACGACTTTTTTCACGACCATTACTACACTCTGATGCGGAGACTTTATAATCAACGATTCATTGCTTCCATTCAACCTCTTCTAACTGCGCGTAACATTTGTGAAGATGATGCCAGAGTCAGGGCTGTGGCAGAAGCTTACTTGTACGAACTAACTCTGGTGAAACAAATCAACACTTCTATACACGATATGTACGAGCAGTTGATTGGAAAAGATGTAAAGAAATTGCAACAGCTTCAAACCATGACAAAGTTCTGGGAGGGTTAAAAGAGGGGTGTTACATTCCTTCTTTCCATCAGCCGGATGTGTTTAGACTAGTATTGTAATCATGTGATGTTGTTATAACATTTAACTTTTCTTAAATCCTATATTACTAGAATTCCTGCTTTTTGTGATCATTTGTTTGTGTGTGTGCGTGTGTATTATCACACATTAGAGAAAAAATAAAAGGTTGAAATATACTTGCGTTCTGTGTTTTCTGTCATTACAAGCCAGAGTTTGTATAAGGTGAGATGGCTGAAACAAGGTTAATGAAAAAGGTTTTCTACGATCCTATCCACCCAGGTAGTTTTGGGGGAGTAGAGAGGTTGCGTAAAGCTGTACAGGACGAAACGGGTAAGAAAGTCGCGTGCGAAAAAGTGCAAGACTTCTTATCAGAGCAAGATGCATATACTCTACATAAACCTGCAAGAATACATTTTCCGAGAAACAGAGTTTTTGTCACCAGCCCCTTAAAACAATTCCAAGCAGATCTCTGCGACATCCAGGCCTTGGCTGAGTATAATGACGGGTATAATTATCTATTAACCGTCATTGACGTGTTTTCAAAAAAGGCTTACGTTCGCACTATGAAGAGAAAAACTGCCGCAGAGGTGGTAAAGGCTTTTGAATCCGTTTTTAGAGAAAGCGAGACCCCTAAAAAACTTCAAACTGACGCGGGAAAAGAATTTTTTAACAAAAAATTTAATTATTACAGTTTCCGCGTGGATTTAGCCCAGCATATCGATTTGGAAGGTTCGTGGCAGGTTGCCTTGACGGAGATTTCTTATCCGTACACATGGCATAACGCCAGAGATTAAAACGGATCAAAACACAAATTTTACTTATGGGAAAACCGTTGTGAGACTACACTTCCGACCCGTGATATCACAACGCGTAATGAAATGATGGTCATTCACTCTAATATCACAGAGAGAGTAAGAGGTAATATATATATATATAAAAACGGGTTGATCACAGACTCATTAGTCACTATCAAGCAAACGTTCAGTCAGAGGTCACCTCAGTGTCTGTGTCTGTAGGAGGACAACAAAACAAAGCAACATGGTTCAGATAAACATGAGGGATGATCCTCACCGCTTCGTAAACTATTACCAGAACCAGGTCGGAGGTACCCTGCCTGGTTTTTATGGAGCACCTGTAATGTACGGTCGTGGAATAGGTTCTCTATTTTCAAAATTATTTCGCTTCGTAGCCCCCCTTGTTAAAAAAGGTTTTGCTATAGCTAAGCCTCATCTGAAAACAGCAGCTACAAACATTGCCTCAGATGTCATAGGCAAAACCATGAGAAGGATCTCTGGTCCTGCAGAGACGGGAGGACAAGAAGGATCGGGTATTATGGTTCTGTCACGAAGACCAAGAAAGCGGCCGCCGGGAGAACGTGTGAGGAGGTCACAAATAGTGAGGCCGCTCAAAAGAAAGAAGTCAGTTGGAAGGATCAAGCCTAAAGGGAGGAAGTCTGCACGGAGCAGGGATATATTTCACTGAATCATAAATAGAGAGAGAAAGAGAGTAAAACATGGCTCTTTTGCATCACCTGAGTGCACCCTGGCAGAACTGGACTTATTTTCAGTCCCTATGACCCAGCTTTCTATCGAGGATAAGATCTACACGGAAATTATGCCTCTATCCGCTATTACTGAGAATGGTCCGATTGAGTTTTTTATACCGGGAGATGGTGAAAAGTATCTGGATCTCAACGATACCTTGTTACATCTACGCGTGAAGATCACCAATGCAGACGGCACAAACTTGGCGAACGACGCACCTGTGGGTCTCATCAATTATCCTCTCAATACACTATTCAGTCAATGCGATGTTACTCTGGGTGATAGATTAATTTCACAGTCTAGTGCCACCCACCCATATAGAGCTATGATCGAGACTCTGCTAAACTTTTCTGAAGACACGTTAAAGAGTCAGTTCAGTGCTGGTCTTTATTGTAAAGACACAGCCGGCGCCATAGACTCTATAGTAACGGTCAGCATTTTAACAGCTTCAAAGACCGGTCCCTGTAAGGTAAAGATGGGAAAATAATTAGATGTGTGGGGTGGGGTATTGTTCGACCCCAGGTTTGAGGGCCAATGGGTGGACAGGGGAGGGGTTTCGAGTAAAGGATAAAAATCCTGAGACAGTCAGTGTGTAGAGAACGACTTTGGGGTGAAAGATAGCTGATTCAAGATGCCAAGGACAAGAAGCAGAGTGAGTGTAGAGGATAAATCTACGCAGGCCCCGGAGAGGACGTGTGCTCTGCGGTCTCTCATTTGTGAGACTCCGGTAACAATATTTGAAGATCAGCCCTTGGTACCAAATGCTCCCAAGAAAAGGATGGTGTTTCTGTGCAGAACGCAGCAACCGCCGCCCGTGTCTCTACGGGAAGAATGGTCACTGGAGCCTTATGGACTGCGGGGAAGATGGGGCTATGTGTTCATGTATGAAACAGGTGACCTCTGTCTGTATCAGCTTGACGAGGGTGGTGAGAAGCCGGGACCTCTGACTACTGTGGGAATGCTAACTTCCAACGACTGGGGAGTGTTGAAACTAGCGATACCGCGTCATAGAGAAGGAGGCAAGGGCTTGGCTGAGGAGGTGTTAACAGTGAAAGAAGAACCCGAAGAAATCCCGGCAACGTCTGCAGCCAAACGACCAAGACTGGAGAGTCCGAGACTGAAGAATCCTCTGGATGATGCTGAGCTGGCCAAAACAAGGATGGTTTTCACTGCTGTGTGGCAATCGAAAACAGGCGTTACAGGCCGTTGGTTCTTCCGTGCAAGCCACCGGAAATCTAATGAGAATGAAGACGGGGATCTTTTTGTTCTTGAGTGCTATAAGTCTGACTGTGGTGTGTTTAGGACGCTGTTAGCAATACCTCATGCAGCCTGGGTGGAGAAGATGAATGATATAGCGGATCGAGTTTCCACGCTGTTCCGCAGTTGCCAGAACTGGGGTGAGATTCTAGCAGTCAAGAAAACCCTGGCTCTGTAGACCTCCCTCCGCTGAGAACCCTCCTCCTCAACCTCAATAACCACACCCCCTTCAGGTTTATAAGGACACACTCCAGCACAGGTCATACACCGATCAACACGAGGAACAGGATGAGAACTAGCGTCCAGAAGACATTGTGCGAGGAGATCACTGACCGCGATCTGGAGAATGCTTCTCCGT
Source organism: Leuresthes tenuis (assembly GCF_036924035.1). NCBI lineage: Eukaryota > Metazoa > Chordata > Actinopteri > Atheriniformes > Atherinopsidae > Leuresthes > Leuresthes tenuis. The sequence goes on along the minus strand of NW_027325372.1, from coordinate 25,060,618 downwards.
CGCTATTGATGCATACAGGGACCCCTTCTGCAACATCCCCATCACCGCAGTTTGGATCACCAGACAGCGACAGATACTACCTGGACCGTATCACCCTCCTTCACCAGCGACTTCGTCTGAGTCTTTCTTCTCCTCCAACTCCTCCTCTTCTCTCGAGATCGAGTTCTCAAACTCGGCGCCTGATGACCGCTGCTTAACGCTCTACCCGATAGGATCAGCCGCGGCCGTAACAACGGAGGAAGCTAAATCTAACGAAATGGAGGACTCTCAGCTTCCACCAGGCCAGGGGTCCCCTGCACACACTCAGGATGCCGGAGGAGAGGGTGAGGATGAGTTTGATCAAAAAATTTATGATTGTATCATGCTACGGGTGTAGTGTCGATCACCCTAGTTTACGCCAACATCAGTGCAAGGACATCCTCGAGGACGACTTTTTTCACGACCATTACTACACTCTGATGCGGAGACTTTATAATCAACGATTCATTGCTTCCATTCAACATCTTCTAACTGCGCGTAACATTTGTGAAGATGATGCCAGAGTCAGGGCTGTGGCAGAAGCTTACTTGTACGAACTAACTCTGGTGAAACAAATCAACACTTCTATACACGATATGTACGAGCAGTTGATTGGAAAAGATGTAAAGAAATTGCAACAGCTTCAAACCATGACAAAGTTCTGGGAGGGTTAAAAGAGGGGTGTTACATTCCTTCTTTCCATCAGCCGGATGTGTTTAGACTAATATTGTAATCATGTGATGTTGTTATAACATTTAACTTTTCTTAAATCCTATATTACTAGAATTCCTGCTTTTTGTGATCATTTGTTTGTGTGGGTGCGTGTGTATTATCACACATTAGAGAAAAAATAAAAGGTTGAAATATACTTGCGTTCTGTGTTTTCTGTCATTACAAGCCAGAGTTTGTATAAGGTGAGATGGCTGAAACGAGGTTAATGAAAAAGGTTTTCTACGATCCTATCCACCCAGGTAGTTTTGGGGGAGGAGAGAGGTTGCGTAAAGCTGTACAGGACGAAACGGGTAAGAAAGTCGCGTGCGAAAAAGTGCAAGACTTCTTATCAGAGCAAGATGCATATACTCTACATAAACCTGCAAGAATACATTTTCCGAGAAACAGAGTTTTTGTCACCAGCCCCTTAAAACAATTCCAAGCAGATCTCTGCGACATGCAGGCCTTGGCTGAGTACAATGACGGGTATAATTATCTATTAACCGTCATTGACGTGTTTTCAAAAAAGGCTTACGTTCGCACTATGAAGAGAAAAACTGCCGCAGAGGTGGTAAAGGCTTTTGAATCCGTTTTTAGGGAAAGCGAGACCCCTAAAAAATTTCAAACTGATGCGGGGAAAGAATTCTTTAACAAAAAATTTAAGGCATTATTAGAGAACCACAGAGTTGTGCCTTTTGCTACTCCGAGCGAGGTAAAGGCATCTGTGATTGAGAGGTTTAACCGCACGTTAAAAACCAGGATGTGGAGATATTTTACTGCTAATAACACACGTCGATACCTCGACGTCCTGCAGGATCTCGTGGAAAGTTACAACCACAGTTACCACACGAGCATCAAAATGAAGCCTGTAGAGGTGACTCTAGAAAACACCTTTAAAGTTTTTCAGAACCTGTACGGCTCTGCACGCGATCGACGCTGCAAGGACTCAAGGATAAAGTTTAAAAAAGGAGATCTTGTAAGAATATCTAAACTGCGAGGCGTGTTTGACAAGAAATATGAACAAAGTTTTACAGATGAAGTGTTTACAGTGACCGAGCAGCTTGCACGATCTCCCCCTGTGTACAAACTCAAAGATTTTGATGGAGAAGCTATTGAAGGTTCATTTTACGCGGAGGAGATTCAAAAAGTTAAACTGAATAAAGACAAGATGTATCAAGTGGAGAAGATATTAAAACGACGCAACATCAGGGGTGTAAAACAGGTTTTTGTCCGTTGGAAAAACTGGCCTGAGAAATTCAACAGCTGGGTCAGAGCCAGTGACCTTCACGAGGTATAAAGGGGGCCATCGCTACTCCTAGCCCGCTACATTACACCATGAACCGAACGGTAGAGGATGAGGGGTTTTATATCACCCTGCCCTCCAACGCTAGTCTCAACGTCTTTAAGAATAATACCAGTTCCAGTTTCTGCGTGGATTTAGCCCAGCATATCGATTTGGAAGGTTCGTGGCAGGTTGCCTTGACGGAGATTTCTTATCCGTACACATGGCATAACGCCCCCAAGGACCAGGCTTTTTTTTAAGGAGGAAAGCGGGGCTGGAAAATTTCTACCGCCACAATATAGGATGGGGACATTTCAAGGATTTGAATCAGCTCAAAGCCGAGATTGAGGGTCACCTTAGAAAAATAGGTTCTGATATTTATTTAGTCGTGAACACGGTGGAAAATAGACTCGTGCATCAGGCAGGTGCCCAGTACCACCTGCGTTTTTATCCACCACTGAGCTACATGCTAGGTGTGGAGCCTGGCAAATGGATCGTATTTGATAAAAGGAGTGCGCCTTACCCGATGGATTTAAAAGCAGGTTTCTACCAGCTTTACTGTTACAGCGATGTGGTTGCTCCTCAGATAGTCGGCAATGCTTATTCCCCGCTCTTGCGAACAGTTAGAGTAGAGGGTAAGTTTGGCGATATAATTACGCATACTTTTAACCCGGTCAGCTATCTACCTGTAGCAAAGAGGCATATTGAAAACATCCACTTAGAGATTAAAACGGATCAAAACACTCCAGTAAATTTTACTTATGGGAAAACCGTTGTGAGACTACACTTCCGACCCGTGATATCACAACGCGTAATGAAATGATGGTCATTCACTCTAATATCACAGAGAGAGTAAGAGGTAATATATATATATAAAAACGGGTTGATCACAGACTCATTAGTCACTATCAAGCAAACGTTCAGTCAGAGGTCACCTCAGTGTCTGTTTCTGTAGGAGGACAACAAAACAAAGCAACATGGTTCAGATAAACATGAGGGATGATCCTCACCGCTTCGTAAACTATTACCAGAACCAGGTCGGAGGTACCCTGCCTGGTTTTTATGGAGCACTTGTAATGTACGGCCGTGGAATAGGTTCTATATTTTCAAAATTATTTCGCTTCGTAGCCCCCCTTGTTAAAAAAGGTTTTGCTATAGCTAAGCCTCATCTGAAAACAGCAGCTACAAACATTGCCTCAGATGTCATAGGCAAAACAATGAGAAGGATCTCTGGTCCTGCAGAGACGGGAGGACAAGAAGGATCGGGTATTATGGTTCTGTCACGAAGACCAAGAAAGCGGCCGCCGGGAGAACGTGTGAGGAGGTCACAAATAGTGAGGCCGCTCAAAAGAAAGAAGTCAGTTGGAAGGATCAAGCCTAAAGGGAGGAAGTCTGCACGGAGCAGGGATATATTTCACTGAATCATAAATAGAGAGAGAAAGAGAGTAAAACATGGCTCTTTTGCATCACCTGAGTGCACCCTGGCAGAACTGGACTTATTTTCAGTCCCTATGACCCAGCTTTCTATCGAGGATAAGATCTACACGGAAATTATGCCTCTATCCGTTATTACTGAGAATGGTCCGATTGAGTTTTTTATACCGGGAGATGGTGAAAAGTATCTGGATCTCAACGATACCTTGTTACATCTACGCGTGAAGATCACCAATGCAGACGGCACAAACTTGGCGAACGACACACCTGTGGGTCTCATCAATTATCCTCTCAATACACTATTCAGTCAATGCGATGTTACTCTGGGTGATAGATTCATTTCACAGTCTAGTGCCACCCACCCATATAGAGCTATGATCGAGACTCTGCTAAACTTTTCTGAAGACACGTTAAAGAGTCAGTTCAGCGCTGGTCTTTATTGTAAAGACACAGCCGGCGCCATAGACTCTATAGTAACCAATAATGTGCCAAACAGATGGCTAAACCAGAGGGCTCTCTGTACAGCTAATTCCAGAGAAGTACACCTAATGGGCCCCCTCCATGGGGATATTTTTTCTGCGAAAGGCTCCTGCTGAACTCTGTGGATATGAGAGTTAAACTAACCAGAGCCAGCGAGGCTTTCTATCTCATGGGAACCAGAGACTCGACTTACCGATTAATGATATTAGGAGCCTCTCTTTTTATCAAAAAAGTTTCCGTCTCCCCGCTGTTCGTTTAGGCCACACATCGGCCTTAATGAGAGGAAACGCTCTCTACCCACTGTCACGAGTGAATGTAAAAACATACTCCATCCCTGAAAATTCGAGGATATGCAATCAGGAGAATCTCTTTTTGGGAGCGATTCCTAAATATATTGTTTTAGGTATGGTGCACCACGAGGCATTCACGGGAAGAAGGGACTTGTCACCCTTCAACTTTAAACATATGGATATAGAGTATCTAGCTCTTTGTCAGGATGATAAACAAGTTCCCGCCAAGGCGTTCCAGCCTCAGTTCAACCAAGGCATTTCAGTCCGGGAATTTTACAATTTGTTTACAGCGACAGGTCGTCATTGAAAAGATCTCCCTCTGAGTATCACACGTGAAGAATTTAACAACGGTTACTCGCTGTTTATCTTTAATCTCAATCCTGGTGAGGATAGCGACGCCTTGTCACCTGTTTCTAATGGGAATTTAAGACTGGAGGCGAGGTTTAGAGTTCCGTTACCTCACACCACAACCCTCATTGTATACGCATGTTACGATTCCATTTTGGAGATCAACTCGAGAAGACAGGTGCTGGTGGACTATTATTAAAAGAGTAAGCATGAATAACCACCAACTGGAGAGCCTGTTGCACCATCTACTGGGAGACCTATTTTGTGGCGTGTGGGCTAGTGACCAACTCCCCTTGCTCACACAAACGTTTACAAAGCCGGCTTACTTTATTGTGAACACACATCCTTCTCACATGCCTGGGGAGCACTGGCTAGCTCTGACTCTGGAGGAGAACGGTCAAGCCACCTTTTTCGACTCTTACGGGCTACCGCCAGATTTTTCTCACTACCCCTCAGACATTGTGTCATTTCTGAAAGACCGATCCCTGAAGATAACGTACCATAATTGCCAACTTCAGAACACCTTGTCCACCGTGTGCGGTCAGCAGTGCGTTTATTACCTCTGCCACCGGGCGTGCGGAATGTCTCTGCAACAAGTATTATCCTCCTACAGTGACGATGTTCTTAAAAATGATGTAATGGTATCTTTGTGAAAAAATATCAGAGATGCATCAGAAAGCACAGTGCTACCTCATTTAATCACGGAGCCTGTTCTTTACAGATGTTCAAAGAGTGCTACAAATTGTGAATGCATGAAAGTGATGACTCTGTAGACTCTGAAAATTGGAATCAATAACAAATGACGGTATCCTTTTATTCATTTCTTACAGAAATTTATGGTGAAAAGGTAACCCAGCGCGGAGGTTTTATCTTTTTATGCAGACTACGTTCATCTGCAGCCTCGTCTCGCTCACCATGTCCAGATCTTAAAAAATGTGGGGAGAGGGTTATCTCCTTCTTTGGTTTTACAGATGGTATTTTCTCCATTCCGCTCGGCTCTGTTTTGAGATGACGATATTGTTCACGGGCTTGCGGATTATTCACAGAGGATAAAGGTATGTTCAGTTCATTCAGGATATTGAGAAAACTTGTCCAGCCTGTTGGTTGCATGGTTTGGGCTTTTCTCTTAAAAGGGAGCAGAAGGTTTTTAAGTAAATCAACCAAATGTGATCCTCTCACAACCTGCCCCTGATAAACAAATTCTCCTCTGGTGGTCCAGCCATTTCTCTCAGATAATTTCCTCAAGATGTATTCACCATTTCTGCGATCGCGCTTTGGAAGGATTTTTAATACCTCACTCGCCGTTGCATCCAATTCTAGCTGATCGGGCTCATGAACACGATCCGTCTCACGGGAATCTGATTCAGGTATTGGATCAGCAATCTGACCTTGCTTGATTAGGGTGAGGTATCTTTGCAGCAGGGCGTCGTATTTCTTAATTTTTTCATAAGCGGTCATTCCTGACTCGTCGAGTATCGCTCTCATTTTATTATCCAAATCATCCTCCGCCGTCTGTCTGATAGAAGTCTCTGACTGACTCAAGTGTTTGAACTGATGAGGTGAGATGAGAAACATCTTTTGTGCCGTCCTGAGCGACATGGTTCTTATCTTCTGTTGTTCTTATCTTCTAACGATTCCGGCCACTAGATCCCCAATTACGGGTGCAAGAGCCGTTAGGATGGGGAGAATAAACCCACCTCCTTGACTTTTGAGAGCCAACTGCTTACGTTTTAAACCGGTTCTCTTATCAGCCAGCAGTCTGATAACTTTCTTTTGCTTTTTCAAACTCCAATACTGGGGAGGGGATAGCTTAATGTTACCCTTTAAAATATTCAGAGCAATCTCACACAAAGCTTTAAGAAAGTCGAGTGAACAATGGCCGAGAATGTCCTTACGTTTCTGAGGTGTGGCGTGGTACAGAGCTCTGAGTAACGGAGCATTCCTTTTTATACGGGCTGACATGATAAATTACTATGCTTTCGGAACATAGACAACTGGCCACTGACTAGGAAGTAAACCCGTTCTCAGTCTGTATTTTTCTGGGCATGAATGGGTCAGGTCAACGATTAAATACCCGTGCAGCTCTCTGGTGGCGTCCTCAAAGCTCTCCAGGAAGATAGCTTTCTCTGAGGGGAAGATTTGACGGGCTAGTATATTCACCTGCAATCTGTCTCTGGGATTCTTAAACAGCACCAGGTAGTTACTGTTCAGACTGATGGTGCGACTGTATTTCCCTTGATGAAATACATTTTGAGTCAACATCATGACACTCATATTTCTGTGATGTCTGTACTGTGTGAACATTTTTACCACTTCAGGATGGTCTGAAGCCTGAAAAATTACATTGTCCAGAATAACCAAGTGCTTACAATCAGGAGGGAACAGATTTTCATCTTCAAAAGAATGAGGCAATCCTTCCACAAATTTGATGTTTTTATTCAACCGCTGCAGTTCAGCGTACAATGGTTGGAAAGAGGTATAAATCCAAACAATATTATCCGGTACAACATCCATCACATGGTTACACTTTTTTAAAACACTTTTAACAAAAAATGATTTTCCACATCCGCAGGGCCCCACAATCAGACATGAAAAAGGAGTCTTTAGTCTGGGGTCAAAATCAATCTCCTTCATATCAGAAAATTGCGGCATTTTTATTTATTTTTATTTTTTCCCCTCTTAACCACCTTAATACCTTAATAACCGAAAGGCAGAGTTGTACCGTCAGGAAAAAGGCGTCTCTTGTCATACACCACCCGGAACTTTTTCTGGAATGTCACATTTTTTAACAGAAACCCCTTTTTATCTCTTCTGATGGTACGCTGAGGGGTCTCGATCACCGTTTCTCTGGAGTCAGCCAAGTATCCCTCCACTAACTCTTTGACGCTGTCAAAGTTGACCTTCTCGCTGCATTCATGCGTCTGAGTGATGCCTTTAACGCGCATCGATACTTTTTTCTGATTTCTGGTCTCTTGTGTCCTTCTGCAACAAATTCCTGAATTGTGTCACCCCCCAGCTCGTCGGTCAAATCCCCCAGATAGTTTCCCAGTTTCAGAGGAGTCTCACCTTTTTTCACCGCATGGATCAGACTGTCTGTGTCTATGTAGAGAATTTTGTCCTGCATTACTTCCAGACAGCTGTACAGTTTTAAACGTGCATATGCGGTGGTAAATGCTGCAATGAATACATTGTTTACCTTGTTGGGTGGAGCGATGCACCGTTTGTTGTAAGTCCACTGCAACATGCACATGTCAGGGTTTAGAAAGTGGAAGTAGGCTATCTTGTATTTACCCGAGAACATGAAATTAAAAAATTCATTCGGGTCTGTGACGATGGTGGTCTGATGGAGGTCGCTCCTCTGCGCAAATTTCCCCCAGAAACTGTTCAGACACAGTTTAGCCACCTGTCTTTTAGCAGGGTTCACCTCTATTTTGCTGGTATCCAACTGAATACCTTGATGGAGTTTGTAATCTCTGACGTACCTCTGCTTACTCTCCTCATCAATTGCATCTGCGGGATATCCTGAAGCCTCCTGTTTACCCTTAAAAAATGTGTGTATGTAGTCTACAAAGATTGAGCTACTGGTCCTGTCAAAGTGCCACACCTCAGTGATTTTAGCAAGACGATAACCAAGCTTTAACGCCTTGCTAAACTCCACACTCACCCACACACCTGTTAGTGCTCTCTCCTCATCGCTGTGGTTGCATGCACCTGCCTGGTTATTCATTTCAGCACAGGTGCGACAGAGAGTGAATACAAGTTTTCCGTTAGATGACTTGTAAGGTAAAACTGGGAAAAACAGCCCACACGGAGGATAAACAACAGCTCTTATGAAACCAAAGTAGCTGTCAGGGTCATCAAAATCTTTGCAGATGATTCTGGGATGGCCGAGAGGGTAAGGAAAGCTGCAATTTACATAGGGGTAAAGAGATGTAAAGTCAGCGTAGTGCACGGTTTCATCTACCCCCGCACTGTACCTCAACCTGAGTGCGCAGGTCCGACCACCGTACAGTGCCTGTCTTGGAGAGAGAGGTTCAGGGGCGTTAAAGCCCTTGAGAAATTCAATCACCTCCGGATGGGACTTTTTCATCTCAGTCCACTCGTGCTCCCACATGATATCCAGACGAAGACCATACACTGACTGAAGCACTCTCTCTCTCTCATGGGTCTCTGCATAGAACTTTTCAAACGGCTCCTTCCTCAGCGGACATGTGTCCTGAGGCAGATAGCAGATGGGGCAGCCGTGAAAGAAACAGCCGTAAAACTCAAAAGCTACCCTCACACCGTCAATTTCCGCATACCCATCTACGTGATAAGGACCGATTCCTTTTTCCCCTGTGTTTAACGCGTGGCTAATCTCAATCCCTCTGCTAAACGCTAACCACTCCAGCCACTGGATGGATGCGTTTGAGAAGGTCTTACTCTGCTGACTGTAATCAACGGGTGAAGGTATGGCCAGGGTTTTAGGCTGCAGAAAGTTGGCGGTAAAAACCTTCATACAGGCCGACGCGATCGTGATGCATTTCAGGGGGTCCACGCGCGTCTCGTTAAAGAATTGCTCGCGGAATTTGACACACCCCTTGAACAGTATATCTACATCATTTTTGCAGTAAAGCATGCTCTGTTCACGAAAGTTAAAGGTGCCTTTACAAACTCCATCGTACCATCTGTAGAACTCTCCCTGCTCACTGGGACTCATGAGTTCTACAGAGTAGTAACTCGGTGAAGGAAAAGGCCCCACATATTTCAAATTCTGCTCTGAAGAGAATCTGTGGGGAAAGAAACCTTTGGTATGATCACTGAAACCTAATGCTTTCGGCATCATACTCAGTTTCATAGCCAGGAAGGACAGACTATCGATGAATCTCAAACCATAATCACAGTCTGCAAAACAGAGAATTTTACTCCCCTGTGTGATGAGAGAGGGCTTCATACCTAGTTGCACCATGACGTTAAGGATTAGATAACTATCATAACCTCGTCCGTTGTGAGCAATAAACGTGTATCCACGGTAGCGTGGTCTCCTGAAACGGAGGAGGAATTTCTTGACACAATCCAATCCGTAGGCAGACCGCTCGACACCTTTCAGCGTTTTTGCACAGACCAGAAAGGGGACATGCACATCGTTCTGACCGACTAAGGATTCAAAATCATAAAAGATCAGTTTTTCGTCAAGCCGTTCGTCGGCTCTGCTAGGCTGAATGTAACACTGATGTCCACCGAGAGTTGGTGTAGAACCGAGGGTCAGTTTCTCACCACAGATTGTACATTTTAAACCTTCACACACGTGGGGGGCTTTTACCTTAGTCATCGCAACGCGATAAAATCTCTTACACGTCGGACACCTTTTAATCAGATCACAATCACTCACTTGCATTCTGGCTCGGGGTCTCTCACGAGGTTCTTTGTGTCTGTTGAAGCACGACGAGTTACGACAGCTTCTGTTGCAATCGCCACAAAATACAGGACTGAGCTCTTTAATTTGTACATGACGAGTCGCAACACACAGGACAGTAACCAGGACAGTAGTGTGAGTGTGGCTCATTGTAACTGGTGTAGCAGTGCTCGCAAATGTGCCTCGACCCTAAAAATCCTTTGAGGTTTTTTATTCCATAGTAATGGTTTTGGAGTAATAACAGAAAGAGAGGGCTTGATCGATCTCTGAAATCAGTCTCAAATTTACACAGAGCTCGATCACCCATGGTTCTGTGAAACACCACAATTTTTCTGTTTAGGATTTTTTTCAAATTTTGCAACATCACTGAAAGACACCGGAGTCTGATCAGTCAGCCCTGCCTGACGCTGCCACTCTCTCGCCTGGACCGAAGCCTGACTATCGGTAAATTTAGAACCGGAGACGTGCGCGAGACTGATGGCGAAACAGAGCTGATTGTCACAGTTATCTGTAATGTACAAGTGACGTTTTTTCTTATGGATTAATTTGCATTCTAAGGTTTTTGAAGCCTTCCGTTTGGCGCCCCCTGTAGGGTTTCTTACTACCTGGAGGACTAACTCCATGTTAGTATCAGAGGCAATCTCTGCGTTCGATTGAGTTAACTCGTCTAAAAAATCCAGAAAGGCTTTCAGGATTACATCAGACTCATTTGTGACAGAAACGGTAATGTGTTGAGAAATACTCTCACCTACTAATTCTAGCTGGACGACATCATTACATCTGGCGTGTGATCGCGCTGTTTCTGCCACTTCAATAAGATTGCTCATAACAGCTGAAGTGAACTCAGCGATGTTGGGCATTCTATCAGGGCACGGACGCGGTATTGTGACGGGACGTCTTATTTCAAGACAATTGAAACGTTCACGCTCAATCGGTGGAGGTGTAGCTCTCCGATTCGTTTCAGGGACGGCTTCGTTCTCCTGATTCAACCCCCTACCATGCTGCCGAGTTTGCTCTGCTGCAGCTGGAGAAGGTAAAGAATTCAGATTTGATGAGGCTGCGTCTGATGCTGAAGTTTGAGAAGCACTAATCGCTAAGGCTGTCTCTAGTGGTCTGACACAACGAGCTGGATTTGATGAGACGATATTCGATAACTCATTTTGTAAACTCAGGGCGGGTGGCGGAGGCCCGTTTAAATTCAGGACTGATGATTCTAATTTATGTAACACATCAATTTGATCATTTCCATCTTCTTCAATATTCATAGGAGATGATTGATAATCGACATTAAGGAGCGCATACTCCAGTGGTGTAAAGTAATCCCACACATGAACCGGTATGGGTATGTTTTCCAAATTTCCCACAGCCTCGGATATTACAGCCGGCACAGCTCTGCCTGCTTGATTATCCATCTTTACACAGAATTGAGAATGGCTAAGAGGGGTTAAGATATCTACTTATATATATATACACACATTTACTTTACTTCGAAATCACGTTCAAGTCACGGTTAATTCTCTGTATAAGAATCTCGCTACTTCTCATGAATGCCCGAGCTTTTGATCTTTCACGTCGGATGGTAGCGTTTCTTTTCCTCCACAGACGAGGGTCGGGTCGGATTGGAGGATTTATCCGTTCTATCGACAGATCGGCCTCTGTGGATGAAGGAGAAATAACCATAAAAGTATTTTGAATATACCTGGTTCAGTGATTGTAAATTTAAAAAAAAAAATTAAAATAATTTTTTTTTTTTTTTAAAAATTAAAAATTAAAAAAAATTAAAAAATAAATAAAAATAAAAAAAAATTAAAGAAATTTAAAAAAAATTTAAAATAATAATAATAACAATAATAATAATAATAAGAAGAATAACAATAATAATAATAATAATAATAATAATAATAATAATAATAATAATAGGTTGTACCTTTCATTAGCCCTTCGACAAGCGACAGTCTGTTGCGCACTCTATTGCACCGTCGATTCTTCACCACGGACCTCACGGGAACTATAACATCAGATTCTGTCAAATTGAAACACAGTTTAATAGCATAAAATAGATAAATAAAAAAAAACCTTGCTTAAGTATACACTATCTGAAATTTGCATAGATGTTACCATGTAATGCTCCCGTTGAATGCAGCACGGATAAGTGGACAGAGCAGTAATAATATATCAACTGGCTTGTTTTACAGGCACCCCACATGAGTTCTACTGAAAAAGGTTGCGCTCTTTTAACCCCTCCCACCCTCACTCTCTCCCTATGCGTCACATCCGTGTTGATGACGTATGACGCTTACGCGCTCACGTGAGAAAACAAAAACAATGTGTGATGAGTTTTTCTTTAAAACTTACCCCGCTGATCAGGCTGTTTAGCGAGGGGTCCTTCCACCCCGCGAGCAACGCCCGGCACCTCTAATAGCTGCGCCGATATGCAGCCTAGTAAACCGACAGCCTGTGCCCCTTCACCTTCAACCGTATCGGTATCGTGGCCGCTCACAGGCGACTAGGGTCGCGGTGTTGTTCGTGGGGTGAAAGGTATACTCGGTGGTGTGTGTAGAACCGATGTTTCCTGCCGTCCATCCTCTGTACTAACACTCGGACACTCAGTTGAAAACTGATTGTGCTGTACAGGGAGCAGTCTTCGTCGTAGCCGAGATTTATTCAGAGAAAGTCCGTTTCCCCCTCCCGGTGCGATTAAAGTCAATTCACCCTCGAACACGGCTGGGTTCTGCTTTTTTCGGCCTTGCTCCACACTGTTTAGTAAATCTGTAAACAGTTACATCTGATGTTATTTCATTGAAACATTTCACTTGTTAAAGGTTATTAAAGTTAAAGAAACATTACCATAATCGGCTTGCGTCAATATGAAGTCATCCAAATCCTCCGCGTCCAACTCTGGAAATTAGCACTCTGTCATGGTGTGGTAATATAATTATACACGCATTCATATGTTTATCATCAGATCTTTTTTACTCACCGTTGAATACTCCTAAGAGTGCCAAAGAACCGCCGGTTGGCTGTGTATGGATGTCAGCTCTTGTTTTCCGTCCTAAAAAAGTTGTTTGTTGTTGTTTTTTTTAAAGTTTTAAGTAGACTTTTTGCGTACCTGGTTCCTGTCCTGCCGGTTGAGCCCCTGACGTAAATGCCTGAACCATTTTATATAGTCTTACATCCCCATCCATAGAAATAAGGGTACATCCCCCTTCATAGAAATAAGGGAGTGTTTTAAAAATTTCTTGAAGTGCTAATTTCAACCCATTTGCTCTTCACACCTGGTCTACATCCACCCTACGGTTAGTAACAGATTGATTCTGTTTACTTGTGAAGTAAGACGTTGTCTCTTTCCCACACAGTATGGTGCATTCTAGTGAACATCATATATGTTCATTTGTTTACTTGCGAACTAAGACAACGACACATACTGTTTACCACACTGTACTTTGCATTCTTATTGAACCCGGGCCATTTGTTCCTACTGCCCAGTGTCACAGCATGCAGGCAGTTGAGTCTCCTGCCATGAGTTGATCAGTCAGAGAGAGAACTAGATGTAAACTTTATGGGCAACCTGGTCTATTAGTGAATTCTCTGTAGATTAACCCATGATACCATATACAACATGTATGCAAACTAAGAGGGAAAACTTTTTATGTAATTTAAACCTACCTCTATTTGCTATAAACAACCCATCCTCCGTTCAGTGTCACAGTATGGTGCAGCCAGAGAGAGCCAGATGTCTGTTAACACCCCCACCCCACCCAAATCCATGCAGTGCTAGCAACACCTGGTAAAAGGAGGACTTTCCGGCACCCTGAGCCTTGCTCGTACGAGACTTAAAATGTTATCTCATTCCCACACAGTATGGTGCATCCTAGTGAACATCATATATGTTCATTTGTTTACTTGCGAACTAAGACAACGACACATACTGTTTACCACACTGTACTTTGGATTCTTATTGAATCCCGGGCCATTTGTTCCTACAGCCCAGTGTCACAGCATGCAGGGAGTTGAGTCTCATAGTATGAGTTGATCAGTCAGAGCCAAATGTCTGTTACCCTCCACCCCACACACAAATCCTGGCAATGCTGCAATCTTGCGACCCCCCACACATCTAATTATTTTCCCATCTTTACCTTACAGGGACCGGTCTTTGAAGCTGTTAAAATGCTGACCGCTTCTACAACTTAACCTTTTCTATTAACCCTTTCTCTTATTTAAACATTCAACTAATATATTTCTCACAACCTCCTGACTTTAGCTGTAATCATTCTTAACCCTAGCCATAAACACCCCCTTCCTTAGATGTCAAAGATCTCTTCAACAGATGGCTAATCTATGTCAAACAAAAGTCACACGTAAAATTGCTTGATCGAAAAATCATATCCCCAGATGTCAGCAAACGGATGTCAAACAAAGGTCACCTGTCATATTAATTTGATTGATCGATAAGAGGTCAGAGGTCACCTGTCAAAATGAGTTTGATCGAAGGTATCCTTTTATTTCTCTGCCGCGCTCCCAGTTCTACAAGGTTGGCTGCCCCTCAATTTTAATTGCTCACTATTAGAAAATATTGAAGAGCCAGAAGGGTGAGGGGAGGGGTCTTCTCACACCCCTGCTTCCTGGTTGCTGCTCGGGCAGGAGTGGCCAGGAGGAATGAATTATTCTGCTGGTTCAGGGTCTGTGGTGGCTGGGGGGGTGCAGGCCCCCTGGTGTGCCCGCTGCGCTACACCCCAGCGGAGTCAAGGGAGGGAGGACGTGTGGATGTGTGGATGTATGGGACGTGAAAGTGTGTGTGGTGATGATTGGGCCTGGGTCTGGGACTTGCTGTCGCCTGGCCTGCCTGTGCCTCTCCCGATGGGGGGGCGGCGTTGCCTCTCCCCAGTGCTCGCGACTTCACCCACCTGTGGGCACGTCTTGACTCCCAGGGCACTTGGCCAGGGGCGCTGGGGCAGGCGCTGACCCACTGTGTGGCTGTCTGGGGCACTTGGCCCTCCCGGGTATTGGGTGGGGCCTCTGCCGGGGGGTTTTGGGGCGCTCGGGCTCCTGGGGCCCGGGTCCATTGCACGTCCCATGTCTGGGCGGCTGGGTCCTGGTGGGATCGGTGGGCTGTTGCCCCTGGCTCTCGGGGGGCCTCTGCCCTATGCTTATGGGGGCTCTGTCCGGGGCTTCCTCTGCCGTCTACTGGGTGTATGCGTGGTTGTCCCTGCGGTGGGCATCCTGGGTTCTGTGCTCCGTGGGGGCTGCTGGTGGCCTGGGTCTTGTGGCCCTCTCTGCCTGCTTCTGATTGCTTGGGGGGGCTGTGGATTGTGGCTGTGTACACTTATACACTCATAACTAAGCACGGTTATCATGTAGGTCCTGTGCCATGGGTGTTGCATGTTCTCACACACACACACAACACACATTCATTAGTCCAGTTGCAGTTGATGTATTACCATGTCGCCTCAGGTCATCTATATCCACAGTTGAGTTGTATGCGATTGCCACTACTTGTGCTTGTTTTTGTTTGTTTGTGTGTTTGTTTGTTTTTTTCTCTGCTTGTCTGCTTTCAGGTGCTCCTGGTGGCGCTAAGGCTGGATTCGCAACAGAGACCATGGGTTACTGTCTGTTTTGTTTTTTTACAGGTGTAGCAGCTGGTTGTCTGGTTTTTGTTTCTATTTTTGTTCTGTTTCCTCTTCTTTCCTCTTCTTCTTTCCTTGTCCCCCGGTCCAGTTCAGTTCTATTACATGTTATATATTGTAAACAGAAATAAATAAATGGGCATCAAGGGGAGCTTTACATTTGTAAAACTTCCCTTGGCAAAGGAAATCTGTTTGGCATAAAAGTTATTCACAAATCTGCTGCCATAATGCTGAACAGAACAAGGGAAAAAAAGTGAAGGAATTCATTTTACAGAAAAATCCTGAATCGTGCATAACTCCTCATAAGGAGTGTATTGCTCAAACATAAGTGTTGTTCTTTCTCATACAAGGTTATAAAAAGAAGTTTATGTTTGAAACCAGCTTAAACATGGACAAATATGAAGGACAAAGCAGTTTTAACTTGGTTTGAGTGAAGCAATTCATTTTATGGCAATATCTAAAATCTTGACTATCTCCTTAAAAGAAAGCGAATTTCGGATTCCAGAAGAACAAGTGTGGTTCTTTCTCATATAAGGTAATATAAAGATGTTTATACTTGAAACCAGCGTAGACATGGATAAATAAGAAGGACAAAGCAGTTTTAACTTGGTTTAAGTGAAGGAATTCATTTTACAGCAAAATCCTGAAACGTGCATAACTCCTCATAAGGAGTGTATTGCGCAAACATAAGTGTTGTTCTTTCTCATACAAGGTTATAAAAAGAAGTTTATGTTTGAAACCAGCTTAAACATGGACAAATATGAAGGACAAAGCAGTTTTAACTTGGTTTGAGTGAAGCAATTCATTTTATGGCAATATCTAAAATCTTGACTATCTCCTTAAAAGAAACGAATTTCGGATTCCAGAAGAACAAGTGTGGTTCTTTCTCATATAAGGTAATATAAAGATGTTTATACTTGAAACCAGCGTAGACATGGATAAATAAGAAGGACAAATCAGTTTTAACTTGGTTTAAGTGAAGGAATTCATTTTACAGCAAAATCCTGAAACGTGCATAACTCCTCATAAGGAGTGTATTGCGCAAACATAAGTGTTGTTCTTTCTCATACGAGGTTATAAAAAGAAGTTTATGTTTGAAACCAGCTTAAACATGGACAAATATGAAGGACAAAGCAGTTTTAACTTGGTTTGAGTGAAGCAATTCATTTTATGGCAATATCTGAAATCTTGACTATCTCCTTAAAAGAAAGCGAATTTCGGATTCCAGAAGAACAAGTGTGGTTCTTTCTCATATAAGGTAATAAATAGAAGTTTATACTTGAAACCAGCTTAGACATGGATAAATAAGAAGGACAAAGCAGTTTTAACTTGGTTTGAGTGAAGCAATTCATTTTATGGCAATATCTAAAATCTTGACTATCTCCTTAAAAGAAAGCGAATTTTGGATTCCAGAAGAACAAGTGTGGTTCTTTCTCATATAAGGTAATATAAAGATGTTTATACTTGAAACCAGCGTAGACATGGATAAATAAGAAGGACAAAGCAGTTTTAACTTGGTTTAAGTGAAGGAATTCATTTTACAGCAAAATCCTGAAACGTGCATAACTCCTCATAAGGAGTGTATTGCGCAAACATAAGTGTTGTTCTTTCTCATACAAGGTTATAAAAAGAAGTTTATGTTTGAAACCAGCTTAAACATGGACAAATATGAAGGACAAAGCAGTTTTAACTTGGTTTAAGTGAAGGAATTCATAGTTAGCAGTTCCTTGATGAGGGATATTTCAGACACCAAAATCCACCCCATCACTATCAGTGATCACGCTCCAGTTTCTATCACACTGAAGAATAAAAGAGTTATACCACCAGGAATTGGAGATTTAATACATCATTACTAAAAGACCCTGATTTTATTAGTTATTTCAAAATGGAATGGTCTGTATATTTAGAAAATAATGACCTGCCAGGAATGTCAGCTTGTAAACTCTGAGAAGCTGGAAAAGCAGTCATGAGAGGCAAAATAATCTCTTTTTCATCAAATAAGAAAAAGAGGGAAAGTTCAAGGATATCAGATTTAGAACTCAGGATCAAATCATTAGAAGTTGTCTACAGTACCTCCAAAGAGGAACACACACTGAATGAACTAAGAAAAGCTAAATTGAATTAAACAAAATTATTAACAAACAAACACAGTTTCTGATACAAAGACTACGCTTGGAGAACTTTGAGCATGGCAATAAATCTGGAAGGTTCCTAGCTAACCAACTAAAGAGAAAAAAAGAGAAAACAACAATCACTTCTGTTAAAGACTGAAAAGGAAATGTCACCCATGAAATCAACAATGCTTTTAGGGACTTCTATAAAACCTTATATTCATCACAAAATGATCCATCAGACAGTAACATAGATCAGTTTCATAGATCATAGACTATTCTACCATCAACAACCTGGTAACCACAATAGTCTCTCTAGATGCAGAAAAAGCATTTGATCGAGTGAACTGGAAACTTTTATTTGCAGCATTAAACAAATTCGGGTTTGGGTCACACTTCATCAACTGGATAAGGATATTATATAGCTCCCCAAATGCAAGTGTCAGGACTAATGATCAAACTTCTCCAAGCTTCAGTCTGCAGAGAGGTACAAGACAGGGTTGCCCACTTTCTCCCTCACTTTTTGCTATTTTCATCGAACCTTTAGCAGCTGCTATCAGACAAGATAGAAATATTAAAGGCATCCAACCCCAAAATATTGAGCATAAAATAAGTCTTTATGCTGATGATGTATTACATTTCCTCCAGAACTCACAGATGTCTCTCACTCACACGATCACACTCATAAATAAATTCTCAGCACTTTCTGACTACTCTATCAATTGGTCTAAGACCACAGTTCTGCCCATTAACTGTAGGGTCCAGAATATACCTGCGATTACTTTACAGTCAGGAAATTTTAGATATTTAGTCATAAACCTTTCCTCCAGGCTCTCAGAGCTAACAAAGCTAAATTATGTGCAATTATTAAAGACAGTAGAGGACGATCTCTCTCGTTGGAAGTCCTTACCTATATCACTTATGGGGAGAGTTACAACCATTAAAATGATGATACTACCAAAAGTTAACTATTTGTTCTCAATGATCCCCATAAAACCATCTGCTACTTGGTTTAAGTCACTAGATTCATGCATCTCCAAATTTCTGTGGAAAAACAAACCACCACGTATTAGTTTAAAAACGCTACAGAAAACCAAGGAAAGTGGTGGATTAGATTTACCTAATTTTCAGCACTATTCCTTAGCCAATAGGTTACAGTATATATCAAAAATGGTTTAAACCTAGCCCAATAGATGAACCATTGATAGATATAGAACAAGCATTGTGTGATAATCTGGAAATCTCTGACCTGCCACTTATTAGTCAAAACGTAAAAAAATCACAAATGTTTTAAAAGCATTAACATCAGCACCTGTCTGACAGCCTGGTGGGAATTTCTTAAAATAACAAAGTCTTCACTTGTCCCGTGTAAGCTTACACCCATCTGGAACAATCCTGACAACCTGCAAAACAAAAAAATGCTAAACTTTACTCTGTGGAAGATCAAAGGAATCAAACATCTGGAACATATAATCCAAAATGGAACATTTATTTCATTTGATGAGCTCATATCACAACATGAGATAGGCAGCAATAAATTCCTAGAAGATCAACAACTTAAGTCTATAATAACAAAGAAATATATCCTCCACCAACCAGATTTACAACTCCTGATTAGTGTAGCAGAATTTCTAAGCATCTGCACCCCAAAACTACTATCAAAAATATATAAATTATTGTCTAAGATAGATGACACAATGTCTCTACCATCCTCAAAATGGGAGGCAGATTTATCCATCAGTTCTAGTCATAGCTTCTGGCCACAAATATGTTTGAACACCTTCTGAATGACTCGAAATCCTAATTTACAGCTCATACAATACAAAATTCGTCATAGAACACACTATACAGGGCAAAGGATGTTCAGGATGGGTCTAACACACTCAAACATCTGCTCACATTGCACAGATAACACACCTGATGATTATGCACACGCTTTGTGGTTTTGTGCGCCTGTCCAGAAGTTCTGGTTTGAAGTCTGTACGGACCTATCAACATGGCTAAAGTGTAGCATTCCTGCATGCCCCACACTGTGCATACTGGGTGACTTAGACAACATCAACATGGAAATGAACTCAGCACACATGGTCCTCACAGTGTTGTTAGCCCAATTTTTTCATTGGAAGCCCAAGAATAAGCTGAAGAAATCGTTTGTTAAAAAAGTATTTATTAGTGGTCACAAGTAGAGTATATTGCAGCGCTGGACTCGGAGTGCCAGAGCTCCCGCAGGAAATCCGTCAGGCCGAGCCCCGTTATCCGGAAACATGTCATATTTATATTCAGCTTTATCTCACAGAAATTATATTCACACTTGTCAGAGTATAATTGGCCAGTTTTGAGTGTCATGATCAGGCCAGCTTCTGTCCTTGTTGTGTTCTTTGTATATGATAAACAATGTGTGTGTATGTGTGACTGCTGTTTTAGGTGTCTAATGTACCAGACCTATCTGGCCTAATAGAGATGTTTTGTCTGACCCAGTTGTTTATGTCATTCTAAGGTCTTGGACCATTTAAGGTCATCTGTTGTGCAGTATGAGCAGAGTGGAAAAGTACCAGCTAGGAACATAGGTTATTTAGTAAAATACAGAATATGAATTTATAATTTCTAAGAACAAAGCCAATTATAACAGCTCTCCCTTTTGACATGATTTAATCATGTCAACTAAATGAGGTAGGAATGTTATATTCTGTATTGTGTCACACCTGTTAGCGGCAGCCAATTTAGCAGGTCCCCAAACTGCTAGTGGCCAACTACCTTGAGGTGCAGCACAACCAGACAGGAGATTCTTGTTATCCCCCTTTTGATATAACTTCATTATGTGAGCTGTTATGTGTAAGCTGTTCTTCTTTGCAATTATCAGCAGCAAGCAAGTTTTCATTGCATATGCATGTGTAAAATAATTGTAATGCGTTAGCTAAACCTTTCTGTATCAGGAGTGTTTATCATGATGCTGGGAACAGAACCTCTTTCCCAGAATAGTTCAACCTTCATTACTCAACTGATCATAACTCTGCAATGAGCACATTTCTTAAAAGCTATAAGTATCACGCCTGTACGTGTATGCAAGGAATAAATTAATAAATGTTTCAATATGTCTTAAAATTAGTGTGTGTATGTGGCCCCAAACCCAATCTCTGTGTAGAATCTTAGTTCATTTTGGCCCAAAACTATATGTGGTTTAAGCAGTGGCAAGACCCTGCTCACCCATAAGTACCATTACAACACATAACAATAATTAACTAAGCTACAACAATTCATAAAATATTGAAACTCAAAAAGTGCTTAAGGCAATTAAAATTACCATCAGGATCGTCCACTGTTCGCAGCGAATAGGAGCGAAAAACCCGATGGCTGATATCCGGGAAAATTCTCCTATGGCCTCATTCCCCCTTGGCGACCGACCACTTAATTACCTTTCAGTGCCTAAGGTCCCGCTCCGAACAGCCGATTCACACCAATGGCAATGGACATATGTATGAATTCCTATGATTAGTAATTGGTCTACTTAAAATCATTAAACTAAAGAGGAACATCAAAAAACACAAAACAATACAGTACAGACATTTAAACATGATGTGAATATGAAGATATGACCCTGTTGAGAACAGATGAGTAATGATAGATGTAGTGTAAAAACTAACAATTTCTTTTGAGTGAAAATTTTATGATAACATTGTGCAGAGTGGTGTAGTGCAGCTCAGTCTCTCGTGGTCCAATCCTGTCACTGCTTGGTGTTTGGTTGTCCTTCTGGCTGAACCTCAGTTCAGCAGTCTGAGCTAACTAGGAAGGAGAGGTTACCAGCACTTCACTTCCACAAAGGGGTCTTTACCACCCGTTTTCCCTAACTAATCTTTTTCTTTGGGACAATTAAGGAGATAATTCAGATTATTTTGTTGACAGTGGTTGAAGGTTGTGTGGTTGTTCAACCATTATCTTGGCATGATGATCGTGCCTCCCAGAATTTCAGACTGACGTCTTGTCAGTCACTTGGCTGTGAGTCCTGTAGAGGTTCTGCTGCAGATGCAGTTAATTTAAGCTGTGGATGAATGTTAGCAGGAGAGAGAACTGAGCAGGACAACATGTCATTTTCACAATGTTTTATATTCAGGAATTGCCTTTTAACAGGTTCAATCCCAGTATTCATTGGTCGACAAATTAAGTTTTCATATGAACCCCAAACAAAAACAAATAAATAAACCGAAAAAAAATAAATAAATAAATGAAATGAAAAACAAAAAAAACTGGCCAGTTGATAGAAACCATGTTTTAGGACAGTACCTTTAGACTCACCAACCTGCTGTACAGCATTAATGTGAAATCCAGTACCATCAACCTTTTCTGTGGAAAAAACTTCAAACCATTTAGAGAACACAGCAAGACAAAGACAAAACACAAGACAACATAGAACAAAAGACAAAAGGAAAAACTTGAGAAGTGTTAATAAACTATGATTAATTGTTGTATCTCCACCCCCCCGATGAGACTTAGTCTCATCCGTATGTTAGTTCTGCTGAACTCTTCCACTGCAGTTTCTGCTCCTGTGTTGCTGCTGCAGGACAGAAATGTTTGTGGTTAGAGTTCATTTTGGGAGCAGCACAGCATCAAGAAAGCAGACATTTCTTCTCAATGAGTAACTGATTAACCTTTTTGGGATAAATATTGTCTGTCCTCTTAATTCAGCTCAGAGTGCTTTTGATAAAATTTCAGCACGATCTGCTTAATTCTCACTTGTTACTTTATACTAAATTCTATTTAATTCTTACCAGAGGCTGTGTTTCGTGATGCTGAGCCATCCACAGACAGTTCAGGATCAGCATTAAGTTTTTTCTGCTCCATTTGAATTAGAAACACTTCATGGGGTACCAACAGTGTGACATCAGAGTTTCTTATAACATCACATGATACAATAACATATTTCCATACAAATTAGAATCAAAGACAAAGGTTGATTCTATTTGTCTATTTGTCTCAATTCCTCATTTATTTCTTTTTTAGATGAGCCATGTGGCCTTGTGCTGCTAACTTTTTCCTTAGCAGTGCCACAGCATCGTGCTTGTGTTGTCAGACATCAGATCTTTGGTTGGTTATTGATCACTGTTATCTTGCATGCATGCTTTGACCTAAGGGCCCAGATTCTTGATATTATTTTGTAATATTTTTTTTGTCCTGTTCGCTGCTCCCATGTCAGTAAACTCAATTACTATCTGTTTCCAAGGGGCATCAGGTACTGGGAAACTACCTAGTCCTGCTTTGAGATTGAACAGCTTGCAAATTTCACAAGATTGCACAAAATATTTTATTGTGTCTTTTAGGTGGGGGTGCCACCAGTGTTGTGAAATGAGCGCTGTTACTTTTGAGCTAGCACAGTGAGCTCTACTGTGTGCTTCTTGACATAGCAAATTTAGTAGTCCAGTTGGAGCTACTATTTTGCCTTCATGATTCCAGCAGCGTCCTGTGGAATCTTTTTTTTTTCGTTCCATGCTTGCTTTTCAGATGGTGCCGCTGCTTCGTGAAGTTCTTTAATGTTTTCTAAACATAATTCTCGTTGTGATTTTTCCTCCAATGTTTTCTGAGACATCTGGTTAAATGCAGTATACCCTGCTTTTGTTTTTGCTGCCTTATCTGCCGCATTGTTGCCTCTCGCTACTCTCCCATCTCCCTTTTGATGTCCTCTGCACTCGACTCTAGCAACTTGTTTTGGTTCAAGTATGGCATAATATAGTTCGAGTAATTGATTCAAGTGTTTAACCGGGGTGCCTGCTGAGGTCACAAAGCCTTTCCTTTTCCAGTGACACATGTCTGGTTTAGAGGCATGTCTTTAACTGTAAACACTGTTTTTATTTCACTAATTTATTCAATGTTTATTGTTAGATTAATTAATATTTATCTGCAGGGTTAGAATTTGCTAATAGTATTAATATAGTGTTCAGCTGTACAGCTCTCTGGTTGCTGTGGCTGTTAAATGTGCCATGAAAACAAACCTTGACTTGACTTGTTATGACTCAGACTTACTGCAGCTGTCTTTAAATTTCTTTTAGAGTTTTCTTCTTCAAGAAACTCATTGGTGATATCTGACTCTTGTTGTGCCTTTTATTGCCGTGTTTTTGTTAATTTCCTAATAATCTAACTCACTTTAAACCTTTATATAAAGCACGTTGCTGCTCTGTTAAGATAACAGATCCATTGATTCATAGATCTGCTGCAGTTAAATAGTTAAATGGTTTAATGAGATCAATTATAAATACTGATGATAAATATTAACTCAGAATTGGTGAAAATAAGCAGAGGAGAAGTATTTAGATCAGCTAAATTTTAAGTCATGTTACTGTGATCTCTAACACAATAAAGGCTAACCTTTAATGCTTTAAGATGGTGTCTGACACACACTGTCTGACACCTATCTGCCTGACCTTGCTGTTAAATCCCGATATTTTCTAATATGTCATATGGTCTGACTGTCCGGTCTCAGACCTGCTTCAGGTGGAAATCATAAAGTCTCAATTTGTAGAACATCTTTTGTTCAGGCAGTTTTTCAATTAAAGGATCAAAGATTTAAATGCTATGTTTGTTTGTCTGACTTTTTAAGAGAGCTGTTAAATCTTAATTCAACAACAAACTGGTTCTAATATTTAGTTTTAAACAGTCTGTTCTTCCTGGATTTATTTTGGACATTGTATTGCTTCTTATCTCTTCACTGTAATACTTGCATTGAAAAGCGATTTTCAGATTGGCCATTCAATGTGGTATTTCTCCCATTCAAATTTATTTAAAAATAAATTAATTATTGAATTGATGATAAATGCTCTAGTAAAAACTTCCATTATCATTGTAAATATTTTGACTAAATAACTATATGTAACTCTGGTACTCTTTAAGTACAGGCCCATGATCAATCAGAATCTGTCCTCACTCTCAGGGCTGAATGGGGGAAGAAGGAAGCAGGGTTGAGATGAGATAATCTTAGGGTGAGAGCATTTATGACAAAGCTAAGGATATCTAACCTTTTCTTTTCCAATTACACATGTCCACATGTACAGCCTAAGCTGTTTATGCTGAATCTGTATAAATGGTCAGTTTTTTATTTTGCTAAATGGCATGCTTCTGTTATTGAGTGTGATGTTAGGAAGATGTGTCTTATCTGCTAGTGTAGTAGGATGTGTCCCTGGAAAAGATGACGTTGTGTCTGGCACGTGCTGTGGTAGAGGTGCAGAGGACTGCGTCTGAATAGAGAATTTAACTTCTCCAAAAAAAATACTGACAGTCTGCAAGAAATGTTACTGCTTTTTTTTCCGTCTTTTTCTGGCCTTGCTCTCTGCAATAAACCTGCCTCCTTTAGCTTTGCTGTTGCTTGATTCCTACTGCCTGTTGCTTGTTTTGAAAACATAGAGAAATCACTCAGTTGCGGTGGCGCACTTTCAAACCCTCCAAACATTCCTTTCCCTTGCATTTCTCTCGTCCAATTTACAAATCTATCTGTCTCTCTTTTTTCGTCTTCTCTTGGAACTTTTTTCTGCCATCTCGTCAACGTGTCAAATAATACCGACCCCAATGAGCCGGGTTTACATGTTTTCCACTTATCAACAAAGGTTTGTGACATATTCAGGTATTTCACGTGTTAATCAGAATGGGTGAATGGTGCAATGCCCGAGTGTTGGACCCGACCAAGAAGCTTCTATACAGAATCTTTTACTCTGTGCGCTTGATTGCTGGGGGTTCTCCCAGTCTCTTCACTCGTTTTAATTCACCAATCTCTGTAACACCCTAACTAAATTCCCCTTTATTTTCTAGTCCAATGCCCCCTTTTACAGAACTACTTGAGATCTGTGTCAGTGTATGAATTCTCAAGCAGTCTCTATTGCTAGATACACTTCCACTAACACAGTAAAATATCAACCAAGTAGCAAACCACCCCACATTTTCATGAAAAATAACCAACTTAGCCCTGTGTCCTTATGCAGAGATAAACACTTAGTGTATAGCCTGTTCACAACAACTGCAGAACCACCGCCGCTTGTGGAAGAGAAAAAAAAAAAAAAAAAAAAAACCCAGACACACCGCCGATTGTGGATTTTACAGTCCAAGCAACAAATGCGTAGTAATAACAGACACACCGCCGATTGCGGATTTTACAGTCCAAGTGCCAATTGCACAGAGATTACTTACGCCGCCTATTGTGAAGTAATACAGACACACCGCCGATTGCAGATAAAGGTCTAAGCGCCCTTGTGCACAGAAATTACTCACGTCGCCTGTTGTGCAGTAATGCAGACCCACCGCCGATTGCGGATTTTACGGTCCAAGTGCCAATTGCACAGACATTACTCACGCCGCCAATTGCGGACTAACAGACCCCCGCCCATTGGCATCTACTTCCTATTCAGTTTAGAAGACAGGATGAATTTTATGTCTTTTATTTGGCCAAATTGTACTAAACTAGGACACATATGACTCTCCCTATGTGAGACTATGTGTTTATACCTTACATGTGACCACCTAGTAAACCTGTAGACACAAATTTTGTGCTTTTGATTTAGTGATCGGAGGACATCCTAATTCAGACAATTTAGTTTAGAATGACCAATGTGCAGAAATTTCACATATCCTGATACAAGAGGTTTTCTGCTCACCTTGTGTTTTAGGCGCCTTGAATTGTCTGAAGAAGGGTCCCCTCCAACCAGCTCCGGAAGTCCTCGATCGGACACGGTCTCAGAGTCAGCCAATCCGAGTCACGGCACCAATTGTTAGCCTGATTTTTTCATTGGAAGCCCAAGAATAAGCTGGAGAAATGGTTTATTAAAACAGTATTTATTAGTGGTCACAAGTTGAGTATATTGCAGCGCTGGACTCGGAGTGCCAGAGCTCCCGCAGGAAATCCGTCAGGCCGAGCCCCGTTATCCGGGAACATGTCATATTTATATTCAGCTTTATGTCTAAGAACAAAGCCAATTATAACAGTGTTATGTATCGCAAGGAAACTATTCTCATGAACTGGAAAGCGAAAAACAATCTGTGTATTAACCAGTTTAGAAATGTTCTTTTAGATTATATTAGCATGGAAACAATGTGTGCCTCCTCAAAACATCAATTGGCTGATATTCATTCTCTCTGGTCCCCGCTGATTAGGTTTATCACATAGTGGTGGTGGGTTGCTGTCCCGTCGCTCTGGCGTGGGTGGTGGTGCTGGGCCTGGGCCCTGGTGGCTGGGTGCTGCCTTACGCCCGGGGGGGCTGGGTTGCCCTGGACATGCCACAGTATGGGTGGGTTGGTGCAGGTCCTGGTGCCAGGCTTGTTGCTCTGGGACCTCCAGGGTGTCCGCAGGTGGTTGTTATCTTTAGGGTGTTGGGGCGTGCGGTTGGGGGGGTGTGCTTTTCCCCTGTTGGTGGGGGCCTGGGTGATGGTGGGTCTCAGGCCCGGGCTGCTGCGTCTGGTGTGACCGGGTGGTTTGTTTGTTGTTGTTTGTTTGTTTGTTTGTAGAGGTCCTCTGGGGTGGGGTGGGGTTGGGTTGAGTGGGGTGGGGCGGGGTGGGTACCTTCTGGGGGTACAGTAGCTCCCGGAATATGGTCGCTGCAGGCCCCGAGCCAGGCCCTCCTACCCTGTGTTGGGTCCCAGGTAGCGGGGGTGCCTATTGCAGCCAGTCCATGGCTGCCCTCTCCGGGGGAGAGTAGCTGCCCCGGTATATATCCCCATACCCCTCTCCCTTTTGGCTCCTGTACACAGCACACACTCACACATGAAGTGTTTTGGGGGCGTGTGTGTTCTGTGGGGTGTAGTGGATGGGGCCACGTAGGTGGTCCCCTTGGCTGCACTCTGCAGTTCCCCGCCCCTGTTTTAATTACACCTTAGACATCACTACTTATCAAACACACACACACACATTAGGTCTTGGCGGGTGGTTGCAGTGAATGGCATCTGGTGGGCGGGGCTCTTTGGGTATGTAGGCTGCCCAGAGGGCCGCGAGAGAAATAAAAGGATACCTTCGATCAAACTCATTTTGACAGGTGACTTCTGACCTCTTATCGATCAATCAAATTAATATGACAGGTGACCTTTGTTTGACATCTGTTTGCTGACATCTGGGGATATGACTTTTGACCTCTTATTGATCGATCAAGCTATTTTGACGTGTGACCTTTGTTTGACATAGATTAGCCATCTGTTGAAGAGATCTTTGACATCTAAGGAAGGGGGTGTTTATGGCTAGGGTTAAGAATGATTACAGCTAAAGTCAGGAGGTTGTGAGAAATATACTAGTTGAATGTTTAAATAAGAGAAAGGGTTAATAGAAAAGGTTAAGTTGTAGAAGCGGTCAGCATTTTAACAGCTTCAAAGACCGGTCCCTGTAAGGTAAAGATGGGAAAATAATTAGATGTGTGGGGTGGGGTATTGTTCGACCCCAGGTTTGAGGGCCAATGGGTGGACAGGGGAGGGGTTTCGAGTAAAGGATAAAAATCCTGAGACAGTCAGTGTGTAGAGAACGACTTTGGGGTGAAAGATAGCTGATTCAAGATGCCAAGGACAAGAAGCAGAGTGAGTGTAGAGGATAAATCTACGCAGGCCCCGGAGAGGACGTGTGCTCTGCGGTCTCTCATTTGTGAGACTCCGGTAACAATATTTGAAGATCAGCCCTTGGTACCAAATGCTCCCAAGAAAAGGATGGTGTTTCTGTGCAGAACGCAGCAACCGCCGCCCGTGTCTCTACGGGAAGAATGGTCACTGGAGCCTTATGGACTGCGGGGAAGATGGGGCTATGTGTTCATGTATGAAACAGGTGACCTCTGTCTGTATCAGCTTGACGAGGGTGGTGAGAAGCCGGGACCTCTGACTACTGTGGGAATGCTAACTTCCAACGACTGGGGAGTGTTGAAACTAGCGATACCGCGTCATAGAGAAGGAGGCAAGGGCTTGGCTGAGGAGGTGTTAACAGTGAAAGAAGAACCCGAAGAAATCCCGGCAACGTCTGCAGCCAAACGACCAAGACTGGAGAGTCCGAGACTGAAGAATCCTCTGGATGATGCTGAGCTGGCCAAAACAAGGATGGTTTTCACTGCTGTGTGGCAATCGAAAACAGGCGTTACAGGCCGTTGGTTCTTCCGTGCAAGCCACCGGAAATCTAATGAGAATGAAGACGGGGATCTTTTTGTTCTTGAGTGCTATAAGTCTGACTGTGGTGTGTTTAGGACGCTGTTAGCAATACCTCATGCAGCCTGGGTGGAGAAGATGAATGATATAGCGGATCGAGTTTCCACGCTGTTCCGCAGTTGCCAGAACTGGGGTGAGATTCTAGCAGTCAAGAAAACCCTGGCTCTGTAGACCTCCCTCCGCTGAGAACCCTCCTCCTCAACCTCAATAACCACACCCCCTTCAGGTTTATAAGGACACACTCCAGCACAGGTCATACACCGATCAACACGAGGAACAGGATGAGAACTAGCGTCCAGAAGACATTGTGCGAGGAGATCACTGACCGCGATCTGGAGAATGCTTCTCCGTCGCTATTGATGCATACAGGGACCCCTTCTGCAACATCCCCATCACCGCAGTTTGGATCACCAGACAGCGACAGATACTACCTGGACCGTATCACCCTCCTTCACCAGCGACTTCGTCTGAGTCTTTCTTCTCCTCCAACTCCTCCTCTTCTCTCGAGATCGAGTTCTCAAACTCGGCGCCTGATGACCGCTGCTTAACGCTCTACCCGATAGGATCAGCCGCGGCCGTAACAACGGAGGAAGCTAAATCTAACGAAATGGAGGACTCTCAGCTTCCACCAGGCCAGGGGTCCCCTGCACACACTCAGGATGCCGGAGGAGAGGGTGAGGATGAGTTTGATCAAAAAATTTATGATTGTATCATGCTACGGGTGTAGTGTCGATCACCCTAGTTTACGCCAACATCAGTGCAAGGACATCCTCGAGGACGACTTTTTTCACGACCATTACTACACTCTGATGCGGAGACTTTATAATCAACGATTCATTGCTTCCATTCAACATCTTCTAACTGCGCGTAACATTTGTGAAGATGATGCCAGAGTCAGGGCTGTGGCAGAAGCTTACTTGTACGAACTAACTCTGGTGAAACAAATCAACACTTCTATACACGATATGTACGAGCAGTTGATTGGAAAAGATGTAAAGAAATTGCAACAGCTTCAAACCATGACAAAGTTCTGGGAGGGTTAAAAGAGGGGTGTTACATTCCTTCTTTCCATCAGCCGGATGTGTTTAGACTAATATTGTAATCATGTGATGTTGTTATAACATTTAACTTTTCTTAAATCCTATATTACTAGAATTCCTGCTTTTTGTGATCATTTGTTTGTGTGGGTGCGTGTGTATTATCACACATTAGAGAAAAAATAAAAGGTTGAAATATACTTGCGTTCTGTGTTTTCTGTCATTACAAGCCAGAGTTTGTATAAGGTGAGATGGCTGAAACGAGGTTAATGAAAAAGGTTTTCTACGATCCTATCCACCCAGGTAGTTTTGGGGGAGGAGAGAGGTTGCGTAAAGCTGTACAGGACGAAACGGGTAAGAAAGTCGCGTGCGAAAAAGTGCAAGACTTCTTATCAGAGCAAGATGCATATACTCTACATAAACCTGCAAGAATACATTTTCCGAGAAACAGAGTTTTTGTCACCAGCCCCTTAAAACAATTCCAAGCAGATCTCTGCGACATGCAGGCCTTGGCTGAGTACAATGACGGGTATAATTATCTATTAACCGTCATTGACGTGTTTTCAAAAAAGGCTTACGTTCGCACTATGAAGAGAAAAACTGCCGCAGAGGTGGTAAAGGCTTTTGAATCCGTTTTTAGGGAAAGCGAGACCCCTAAAAAATTTCAAACTGATGCGGGGAAAGAATTCTTTAACAAAAAATTTAAGGCATTATTAGAGAACCACAGAGTTGTGCCTTTTGCTACTCCGAGCGAGGTAAAGGCATCTGTGATTGAGAGGTTTAACCGCACGTTAAAAACCAGGATGTGGAGATATTTTACTGCTAATAACACACGTCGATACCTCGACGTCCTGCAGGATCTCGTGGAAAGTTACAACCACAGTTACCACACGAGCATCAAAATGAAGCCTGTAGAGGTGACTCTAGAAAACACCTTTAAAGTTTTTCAGAACCTGTACGGCTCTGCACGCGATCGACGCTGCAAGGACTCAAGGATAAAGTTTAAAAAAGGAGATCTTGTAAGAATATCTAAACTGCGAGGCGTGTTTGACAAGAAATATGAACAAAGTTTTACAGATGAAGTGTTTACAGTGACCGAGCAGCTTGCACGATCTCCCCCTGTGTACAAACTCAAAGATTTTGATGGAGAAGCTATTGAAGGTTCATTTTACGCGGAGGAGATTCAAAAAGTTAAACTGAATAAAGACAAGATGTATCAAGTGGAGAAGATATTAAAACGACGCAACATCAGGGGTGTAAAACAGGTTTTTGTCCGTTGGAAAAACTGGCCTGAGAAATTCAACAGCTGGGTCAGAGCCAGTGACCTTCACGAGGTATAAAGGGGGCCATCGCTACTCCTAGCCCGCTACATTACACCATGAACCGAACGGTAGAGGATGAGGGGTTTTATATCACCCTGCCCTCCAACGCTAGTCTCAACGTCTTTAAGAATAATACCAGTTCCAGTTTCTGCGTGGATTTAGCCCAGCATATCGATTTGGAAGGTTCGTGGCAGGTTGCCTTGACGGAGATTTCTTATCCGTACACATGGCATAACGCCCCCAAGGACCAGGCTTTTTTTTAAGGAGGAAAGCGGGGCTGGAAAATTTCTACCGCCACAATATAGGATGGGGACATTTCAAGGATTTGAATCAGCTCAAAGCCGAGATTGAGGGTCACCTTAGAAAAATAGGTTCTGATATTTATTTAGTCGTGAACACGGTGGAAAATAGACTCGTGCATCAGGCAGGTGCCCAGTACCACCTGCGTTTTTATCCACCACTGAGCTACATGCTAGGTGTGGAGCCTGGCAAATGGATCGTATTTGATAAAAGGAGTGCGCCTTACCCGATGGATTTAAAAGCAGGTTTCTACCAGCTTTACTGTTACAGCGATGTGGTTGCTCCTCAGATAGTCGGCAATGCTTATTCCCCGCTCTTGCGAACAGTTAGAGTAGAGGGTAAGTTTGGCGATATAATTACGCATACTTTTAACCCGGTCAGCTATCTACCTGTAGCAAAGAGGCATATTGAAAACATCCACTTAGAGATTAAAACGGATCAAAACACTCCAGTAAATTTTACTTATGGGAAAACCGTTGTGAGACTACACTTCCGACCCGTGATATCACAACGCGTAATGAAATGATGGTCATTCACTCTAATATCACAGAGAGAGTAAGAGGTAATATATATATATAAAAACGGGTTGATCACAGACTCATTAGTCACTATCAAGCAAACGTTCAGTCAGAGGTCACCTCAGTGTCTGTTTCTGTAGGAGGACAACAAAACAAAGCAACATGGTTCAGATAAACATGAGGGATGATCCTCACCGCTTCGTAAACTATTACCAGAACCAGGTCGGAGGTACCCTGCCTGGTTTTTATGGAGCACTTGTAATGTACGGCCGTGGAATAGGTTCTATATTTTCAAAATTATTTCGCTTCGTAGCCCCCCTTGTTAAAAAAGGTTTTGCTATAGCTAAGCCTCATCTGAAAACAGCAGCTACAAACATTGCCTCAGATGTCATAGGCAAAACAATGAGAAGGATCTCTGGTCCTGCAGAGACGGGAGGACAAGAAGGATCGGGTATTATGGTTCTGTCACGAAGACCAAGAAAGCGGCCGCCGGGAGAACGTGTGAGGAGGTCACAAATAGTGAGGCCGCTCAAAAGAAAGAAGTCAGTTGGAAGGATCAAGCCTAAAGGGAGGAAGTCTGCACGGAGCAGGGATATATTTCACTGAATCATAAATAGAGAGAGAAAGAGAGTAAAACATGGCTCTTTTGCATCACCTGAGTGCACCCTGGCAGAACTGGACTTATTTTCAGTCCCTATGACCCAGCTTTCTATCGAGGATAAGATCTACACGGAAATTATGCCTCTATCCGTTATTACTGAGAATGGTCCGATTGAGTTTTTTATACCGGGAGATGGTGAAAAGTATCTGGATCTCAACGATACCTTGTTACATCTACGCGTGAAGATCACCAATGCAGACGGCACAAACTTGGCGAACGACACACCTGTGGGTCTCATCAATTATCCTCTCAATACACTATTCAGTCAATGCGATGTTACTCTGGGTGATAGATTCATTTCACAGTCTAGTGCCACCCACCCATATAGAGCTATGATCGAGACTCTGCTAAACTTTTCTGAAGACACGTTAAAGAGTCAGTTCAGCGCTGGTCTTTATTGTAAAGACACAGCCGGCGCCATAGACTCTATAGTAACCAATAATGTGCCAAACAGATGGCTAAACCAGAGGGCTCTCTGTACAGCTAATTCCAGAGAAGTACACCTAATGGGCCCCCTCCATGGGGATATTTTTTCTGCGAAAGGCTCCTGCTGAACTCTGTGGATATGAGAGTTAAACTAACCAGAGCCAGCGAGGCTTTCTATCTCATGGGAACCAGAGACTCGACTTACCGATTAATGATATTAGGAGCCTCTCTTTTTATCAAAAAAGTTTCCGTCTCCCCGCTGTTCGTTTAGGCCACACATCGGCCTTAATGAGAGGAAACGCTCTCTACCCACTGTCACGAGTGAATGTAAAAACATACTCCATCCCTGAAAATTCGAGGATATGCAATCAGGAGAATCTCTTTTTGGGAGCGATTCCTAAATATATTGTTTTAGGTATGGTGCACCACGAGGCATTCACGGGAAGAAGGGACTTGTCACCCTTCAACTTTAAACATATGGATATAGAGTATCTAGCTCTTTGTCAGGATGATAAACAAGTTCCCGCCAAGGCGTTCCAGCCTCAGTTCAACCAAGGCATTTCAGTCCGGGAATTTTACAATTTGTTTACAGCGACAGGTCGTCATTGAAAAGATCTCCCTCTGAGTATCACACGTGAAGAATTTAACAACGGTTACTCGCTGTTTATCTTTAATCTCAATCCTGGTGAGGATAGCGACGCCTTGTCACCTGTTTCTAATGGGAATTTAAGACTGGAGGCGAGGTTTAGAGTTCCGTTACCTCACACCACAACCCTCATTGTATACGCATGTTACGATTCCATTTTGGAGATCAACTCGAGAAGACAGGTGCTGGTGGACTATTATTAAAAGAGTAAGCATGAATAACCACCAACTGGAGAGCCTGTTGCACCATCTACTGGGAGACCTATTTTGTGGCGTGTGGGCTAGTGACCAACTCCCCTTGCTCACACAAACGTTTACAAAGCCGGCTTACTTTATTGTGAACACACATCCTTCTCACATGCCTGGGGAGCACTGGCTAGCTCTGACTCTGGAGGAGAACGGTCAAGCCACCTTTTTCGACTCTTACGGGCTACCGCCAGATTTTTCTCACTACCCCTCAGACATTGTGTCATTTCTGAAAGACCGATCCCTGAAGATAACGTACCATAATTGCCAACTTCAGAACACCTTGTCCACCGTGTGCGGTCAGCAGTGCGTTTATTACCTCTGCCACCGGGCGTGCGGAATGTCTCTGCAACAAGTATTATCCTCCTACAGTGACGATGTTCTTAAAAATGATGTAATGGTATCTTTGTGAAAAAATATCAGAGATGCATCAGAAAGCACAGTGCTACCTCATTTAATCACGGAGCCTGTTCTTTACAGATGTTCAAAGAGTGCTACAAATTGTGAATGCATGAAAGTGATGACTCTGTAGACTCTGAAAATTGGAATCAATAACAAATGACGGTATCCTTTTATTCATTTCTTACAGAAATTTATGGTGAAAAGGTAACCCAGCGCGGAGGTTTTATCTTTTTATGCAGACTATGTTCATCTGCAGCCTCGTCTCGCTCACCATGTCCAGATCTTAAAAAATGTGGGGAGAGGGTTATCTCCTTCTTTGGTTTTACAGATGGTATTTTCTCCATTCCGCTCGGCTCTGTTTTGAGATGACGATATTGTTCACGGGCTTGCGGATTATTCACAGAGGATAAAGGTATGTTCAGTTCATTCAGGATATTGAGAAAACTTGTCCAGCCTGTT
Source organism: Leuresthes tenuis (assembly GCF_036924035.1). NCBI lineage: Eukaryota > Metazoa > Chordata > Actinopteri > Atheriniformes > Atherinopsidae > Leuresthes > Leuresthes tenuis. The sequence goes on along the minus strand of NW_027325372.1, from coordinate 25,025,770 downwards.
GGTTGCATGGTTTGGGCTTTTCTCTTAAAAGGGAGCAGAAGGTTTTTAAGTAAATCAACCAAATGTGATCCTCTCACAACCTGCCCCTGATAAACAAATTCTCCTCTGGTGGTCCAGCCATTTCTCTCAGATAATTTCCTCAAGATGTATTCACCATTTCTGCGATCGCGCTTTGGAAGGATTTTTAATACCTCACTCGCCGTTGCATCCAATTCTAGCTGATCGGGCTCATGAACACGATCCGTCTCACGGGAATCTGATTCAGGTATTGGATCAGCAATCTGACCTTGCTTGATTAGGGTGAGGTATCTTTGCAGCAGGGCGTCGTATTTCTTAATTTTTTCATAAGCGGTCATTCCTGACTCGTCGAGTATCGCTCTCATTTTATTATCCAAATCATCCTCCGCCGTCTGTCTGATAGAAGTCTCTGACTGACTCAAGTGTTTGAACTGATGAGGTGAGATGAGAAACATCTTTTGTGCCGTCCTGAGCGACATGGTTCTTATCTTCTGTTGTTCTTATCTTCTAACGATTCCGGCCACTAGATCCCCAATTACGGGTGCAAGAGCCGTTAGGATGGGGAGAATAAACCCACCTCCTTGACTTTTGAGAGCCAACTGCTTACGTTTTAAACCGGTTCTCTTATCAGCCAGCAGTCTGATAACTTTCTTTTGCTTTTTCAAACTCCAATACTGGGGAGGGGATAGCTTAATGTTACCCTTTAAAATATTCAGAGCAATCTCACACAAAGCTTTAAGAAAGTCGAGTGAACAATGGCCGAGAATGTCCTTACGTTTCTGAGGTGTGGCGTGGTACAGAGCTCTGAGTAACGGAGCATTCCTTTTTATACGGGCTGACATGATAAATTACTATGCTTTCGGAACATAGACAACTGGCCACTGACTAGGAAGTAAACCCGTTCTCAGTCTGTATTTTTCTGGGCATGAATGGGTCAGGTCGACGATTAAATACCCGTGCGGCTCTCTGGTGGCGTCCTCAAAGCTCTCCAGGAAGATAGCTTTCTCTGAGGGGAAGATTTGACGGGCTAGTATATTCACCTGCAATCTGTCTCTGGGATTCTTAAACAGCACCAGGTAGTTACTGTTCAGACTGATGGTGCGACTGTATTTCCCTTGATGAAATACATTTTGAGTCAACATCATGACACTCATATTTCTGTGATGTCTGTACTGTGTGAAAATTTTTACCACTTCAGGATGGTCTGAAGCCTGAAAAATGACATCGTCTAGAATAACCAAGTGCTTACAATCAGGAGGGAACAGATTTTCATCTTCAAAAGAATGAGGCAATCCTTCCACAAATTTGATGTTTTTATTCAACCGCTACAGTTCAGCGTACAATGGTTGGAAAGAGGTATAAATCCAAACAATATTATCCGGTACAACATCCATCACATGGTTACACTTTTTTAAAACACTTTTAACAAAAAATGATTTTCCACATCCGCAGGGCCCCACAATCAGACATGAAAAAGGAGTCTTTAGTCTGGGGTCAAAATCAATCTCCTTCATATCAGAAAATTGCGGAATTTTTATTTATTTTTATTTTTTCCCCTCTTAACCACCTTAATAACCAAAAGGCAGAGTTGTACCGTCAGGAAAAAGGCGTCTCTTGTCATACACCACCCGGAACTTTTTCTGGAATGTCACATTTTTTAACAGAAACCCCTTTTTATCTCTTCTGATGGTACGCTGAGGGGTCTCGATCACCGTTTCTCTGGAGTCAGCCAAGTATCCCTCCACTAGCTCTTTGACGCTGTCAAAGTTGACCTTCTCGCTGCATTCATGCGTCTGAGTGATGCCTTTAACGCGCATCGATACTTTTTTCTGATTTCTGGTCTGGTAGGCGTAACTCTTGGGTCCTGCTGCAACAAATTCCTGAATTGTGTCACCCCCCAGCTCGTCGGTCAAATCCCCCAGATAGTTTCCCAGTTTCAGAGGAGTCTCACCTTTTTTCACCACATAGATCAGACTGTCTGTGTCTATGTAGAGAATTTTGTCCTGCATTACTTCCAGACAGCTGTACAGTTTTAAACGTGCATATGCGGTGGTAAATGCTGCAATGAATACATTGTTTACCTTGTTGGGTGGAGCGATGCACCGTTTGTTGTAAGTCCACTGCAACATGCACATGTCAGGGTTTAGAAAGTGGAAGTAGGCTATCTTGTATTTACCCGAGAACATGAAATTAAAAAATTCATTCGGGTCTGTGACGATGGTGGTCTGATGGAGGTCGCTCCTCTGCGCAAATTTCCCCCAGAAACTCTTCAGACACAGTTTAGCCACCTGTCTTTTAGCAGGGTTCACCTCTATTTTGCTGGTATCCAACTGAATACCTTGATGGAGTTTGTAATCTCTGACGTACCTCTGCTTACTCTCCTCATCAATTGCGTCTGCGGGATATCCTGAAGCCTCCTGTTTACCCTTAAGAAATGTGTGTATGTAGTCTACAAAGATTGAGCTACTGGTCCTGTCAAAGTGCCACACCTCAGTGATTTTAACAAGACGATAACCAAGCTTTAACGCCTTGCTAAACTCTACACTCACCCACACACCTGTTAGTGCTCTCTCCTCATCGCTGTGGTTGCATGCACCTGCCTGGTTATTCATTTCAGCACAGGTGCGACAGAGAGTGAATACAAGTTTTCCGTTAGATGACTTGTAAGGTAAAACTGGGAAAAACAGCCCACGCGGAGGATAAACAACAGCTCTTATGAAACCAAAGTTGCTGTCAGGGTCATCAAAATCTTTGCAGATGATTCTGGGATGGCCGAGAGGGTAAGGAAAGCTACAATTTACATAGGGGTAAAGAGATGTAAAGTCAGCGTAGTGCACAGTTTCATCTACCCCCGCACTGTACCTCAACCTGAGTGCGCAGGTCCGACCACCGTACAGTGCCTGTCTTGGAGAGAGAGGTTCAGGGGCGTTAAAGCTCTTGAGAAATTCAATCACCTCCGGATGGGACTTTTTCATCTCAGTCCACTCGTGCTCCCACATGATATCCAGACGAAGACCATACACTGACTGAAGCACTCTATCTCTCTCATGGGTCTCTGCATAGAACTTTTCAAACGGCTCCTTCCTCAGCGGACATGTGTCCTGAGGCAGATAGCAGATGGGGCAGCCGTGAAAGAAACAGCCGTAAAACTCAAAAGCTACCCTCACACCGTCAATTTCCGCATACCCATCTACGTGATAAGGACCGATTCCTTTTTCTCCTGTGTTTAACGCGTGGCTAATCTCAATCCCTCTGCTAAACGCTAACCACTCCAGCCACTGGATGGATGCGTTTGAGAAGGTCTTACTCTGCTGACTGTAATCAACGGGTGAAGGTATGGCCAGGGCTTTAGGCTGCAGAAAGTTGGCGGTAAAAACCTTCATACAGGCCGACGCAATCGTGATGCATTTCAGGGGGTCCACGCGCGTCTCGTTAAAGAATTGCTCGAGGAATTTGACACACCCCTTGAACAGTATATCTACATCATTTTTGCAGTAAAGCATGCTCTGTTCACGAAAGTTAAAGGTGCCTTTACAAACTCCATCGTACCATCTGTAGAACTCTCCCTGCTCACTGGGACTCATGAGTTCTACAGAGTAGTAACTCGGTGAAGGAAAAGGCCCGACATATTTCAAATTCTGCTCTGAAGAGAATCTGTGGGGAAAGAAACCTTTGGTATGATCACTGAAACCTAATGCTTTCGGCATCATACTCAGTTTCATAGCCAGGAAGGACAGACTATCGATGAATCTCAAACCATAATCACAGTCTGTAAAACAGAGAATTTTACTCCCCTGTGTGATGAGAGAGGGCTTCATACCTAGTTGCACCATGACGTTAAGGATTAGATAACTATCATAACCTCGTCCGTTGTGAGCAATAAACGTGTATCCACGGTAGCGTGGTCTCCTGAAACGGAGGAGGAATTTCTTGACACAATCCAATCCGTAGGCAGACCGCTCGACACCTTTCAGCGTTTTTGCACAGACCAGAAAGGGGACATGCACATCGTTCTGACTGACTAAGGATTCAAAATCATAAAAGATCAGTTTTTCGTCAAGCCGTTCGTCGGCGCTGCTAGGCTGAATGTAACACTGATGTCCACCGAGAGTTGGTGTAGAACCGAGGGTCAGTTTCTCACCACAGATTGTACATTTTAAACCTTCACACACGTGGGAGTTTTTTACCTTAGTCATTGCAACGCGATAAAATCTCTTACACGTCGGACACCTTTTAATCAGATCACAATCACTCACTTGCATTCTGGCTCGGGGTCTCTCACGAGGTTCTTTGTGTCTGTTGAAGCACGACGAGTTACGACAGCTTCTGTTGCAATCGCCACAAAATACAGGACTGAGCTCTTGATTTGTACATGACGAGTCGCAACACACAGGACAGTAACCAGGACAGTAGTGTGAGTGTGGCTCATTGTAACTGGTGTAGCAGTGCTCGCAAATGTACCTCGACCCTAAAAATCCTTTGAGGTTTTTTATTCCATAGTAATGGTTTTGGAGTAATAACAGAAAGAGAGGGCTTGATCGATCTCTGAAATCAGTCTCAAATTTACACAGAGCTCGATCCCCCATGGTTCTGTGAAACACCACAATTTTTCTGTTTAGGATTTTTTCAAATTTTGCAACATCACTGAAAGACACCGGAGTCTGATCAGTCAGCCCTGCCTGACGCTGCCACTCTCTCGCCTGGACCGAAGCCTGACTATCGGTAAATTTAGAACCGGAGACGTGCGCGAGACTGATGGCGAAACAGAGCTGATTGTCACAGTTATCTGTAATGTACAAGTGACGTTTTTTCTTATGGATTAATTCGCATTCTAAGGTTTTTGAAGCCTTCCGTTTGGCGCCCCCTGTAGGGTTTCTTACTACCTGGAGGACTAACTCCATGTTAGTATCAGAGGCAATCTCTGCATTCGAGTGAGTTAACTCGTCTAAAAAATCCAGAAAGGCTTTCAGGATTACATCAGACTCATTTGTGACAGAAACGGTAATGTGTTGAGAAATACTCTCACCTACTAATTCTAGCTGGACGACATCATTACATCTGGCGTGTGATCGCGCTGTTTCTGCCACTTCAATAAGATTGCTCATAACAGCTGAAGTGAACTCAGCGATGTTGGGCATTCTATCAGGGCACGGACGCGGTATTGTGACGGGACGTCTTATTTCAAGACAATTGAAACGTTCACGCTCAATCGGTGGAGGTGTAGCTCTCCGATTCGTTTCAGGGATGGCTTCGTTCTCCTGATTCAACCCCCTACCATGCTGCCGAGTTTGCTCTGCTGCAGCTGGAGAAGGTAAAGAATTCAGATTTGATGAGGCTGTGTCTGATGCTGAAGTTTGAGAAGCACTAATCGCTAAGGCTGTCTCTAGTGGTCTGACACAACGAGCTGGATTTGATGAGACGATATTCGATAACTCATTTTGTAAACTCAAAGCGGGTGGCGGAGGCCCGTTTAAATTCAGGACTGATGATTCTAATTCATGTAACACATCAATTTGATCATTTCCATCTTCTTCAATATTCATAGGAGATGATTGATAATCGACATTAAGGAGCGCATACTCCAGTGGTGTAAAGTAATTCCACACATGAACCGGTATGGGTATGTTTTCCAAATTTCCCACAGCCTCGGATATTACAGCCGGCACAGCTCTGCCTGCTTAATTATCCATCTTTACACAGAATTGAGAATGGCTAAGAGGGGTTAAGATATCTACTGAAATATATATACACACATTTACTTTACTTCGAAATCACGTTCAAGTCACGGTTAATTCTCTGTATAAGAATCTCGCTACTTCTCATGAATGCCCGAGCTCTTGATCTTTCACGTCGGATGGTAGCGTTTCTTTTCCTCCACAGACGAGGGTCGGGTCGGATTGGAGGATTTATCCGTTCTATCGACAGATCGGCCTCTGTGGATGAAGGAGAAATAACCATAAAAGTATTTTGAATATACCTGGTTCAGTGATTGTGAATTTAAAAAAAAAGAATTAAAATAATTTTTTTTTTTTTTAAATTGAAAATTAAAAAAGAAATAAATAAATAAAAATTAAAATAAAAAAATTTAAGAAATTAAAAAAAAATATTAAAATAATAATAATAATAAGAAGAAGAAGAAGAAGAACAAGAACAACAACAACAACAACAACAACAATAATAATAATAATAATAATAATAATAATAATAATAATAATAGGTTGTACCTTTCATTAGCCCTTCGACAAGCGACAGTCTGTTGCGCACTCTATTGCACCGTCGATTCTTCACCACGGACCTCACGGGAACTATAACATCAGATTCTGTCAAATTGAAACACAGTTTAATAGCATAAAATAGATAAATAAAAAAAAACCTTGCTTAAGTATACACTATCTGAAATTTGCATAGATGTTACCATGTAATGCTCCCGTTGAATGCAGCACGGATAAGTGGAAAGAGCAGTAATAATATATCAACTGGCTTGTTTTACAGGCACCCCACATGAGTTCTACTGAAAAAGGTTGCGCTCTTTTAACCCCTCCCACCCTCACTCTCTCCCTATGCGTCACATCCGTGTTGATGACGTATGACGCTTACGCGCTCACGTGAGAAAACAAAAACAATGTGTGATGAGTTTTTCTTTAAAACTTACCCCGCTGATCAGGCTGTTTAGCGAGGGGTCCTTCCACCCCGCGAGCAACGCCCGGCACCTCTAATAGCTGCGCCGATATGCAGCCTAGTAAACCGACAGCCCGTGCCCCTTCACCTTCAACCGTATCGGTATTGTGGCCGCTCACAGGCGACTCGGGTCGCGGTGTTGTTCGTGGGGTGAAAGGTGGTGTGTGTAGAACCGATGTTTCCTGCCGTCCATCCTCTGTACTAACACTCGGACACTCAGTTGAAAACTGATTGTGCTGTACAGGGAGCAGTCTTCGTCGTAGCCGGGATTTATTCAGGGAAAGTCCGTTTCCCCCTCCCGGTGCGATTAAAGTCAATTCACCCTCGAACACGGCTGGGTTCTGCTTTTTTCGGCCTTGCTCCACACTGTTTAGTAAATCTGTAAACAGTTACATCTGATGTTATTTCATTGAAACATTTCACTTGTTAAAGGTTATTAAAGTTAAAGAAACATTACCATAATCGGCTTGCGTCAATATGAAGTCATCCAAATCCTCCGCGTCCAACTCTGGAAATTAGCACTCTGTCATGGTGTGGTAATATAATTATACACGCATTCATATGTTTATCATCAGATCTTTTTTACTCACCGTTGAATACTCCTAAGAGTGCCAAAGAACCGCGGGTTGGCTGTGTATGGATGTCAGCTCTTGTTTTCCGTCCTAAAAAAGTTGTTTGTTGTTGTTTTGTTTTGTTTTTTTTAAGTTTTAAGGAGACTTTTTGCGTACCTGTGTCCATGGTTCCTGTCCTGCCGGTTGAGCCCCTGACGTAAATGCCTGAACCATTTTATATAGTCTTACATCCCCATCCATAGAAATAAGGGTACATCCCCCTTCATAGAAATAAGGGAATGTTTTAAAAATTTCTTGAAGTGCTAATTTCAACCCATTTGCTCTTCACACCTGGTCTACATCCACCCTACGGTTAGTAACAGATTGATTCTGTTTACTTGTGAAGTAAGACGTTGTCTCTTTCCCACACAGTATGGTGCATTCTAGTGAACATCATATATGTTCATTTGTTTACTTGCGAACTAAGACAACGACACATACTGTTTACCACACTGTACTTTGCATTCTTATTGAACCCGGGCCATTTGTTCCTACTGCCCAGTGTCACAGCATGCAGGCAGTTGAGTCTCCTGCCATGAGTTGATCAGTCAGAGAGAGAACTAGATGTAAACTTTATGGGCAACCTGGTCTATTAGTGAATTCTCTGTAGATTAACCCATGATACCATATACAACATGTATGCAAACTAAGAGGGAAAACTTTTTATGTAATTTAAACCTACCTCTATTTGCTATAAACAACCCATCCTCCGTTCAGTGTCACAGTATGGTGCAGCCAGAGAGAGCCAGATGTCTGTTAACACCCCCACCCCACCCAAATCCATGCAGTGCTAGCAACACCTGGTAAAAGGAGGACTTTCCGGCACCCTGAGCCTTGCTCGTACGAGACTTAAAATGTTATCTCATTCCCACACAGTATGGTGCATCCTAGAGAACATCATATATGTTCATTTGTTTACTTGCGAACTAAGACAACGACACATACTGTTTACCACACTGTTTACCAAACTGTACTTTGGATTCTTATTGAACCCCGGGCCATTTGTTCCTACAGCCCAGTGTCACAGCATGCAGGGAGTTGAGTCTCATAGTATGAGTTGATGAGTCAGAGCCAAATGTCTGTTACCCTCCACCCCACACACAAATCCTGGCAATGCTGCATTCTTGCGACCCCCCACACATCTAATTATTTTCCCATCTTTACCTTACAGGGACCGGTCTTTGAAGCTGTTAAAATGCTGACCGCTTCTACAACTTAACCTTTTCTATTAACCCTTTCTCTTATTTAAACATTCAACTAATATATTTCTCACAACCTCCTGACTTTAGCTGTAATCATTCTTAACCCTAGCCATAAACACCCCCTTCCTTAGATGTCAAAGATCTCTTCAACAGATGGCTAATCTATGTCAAACAAAGGTCACACGTCAAAATAGCTTGATCGATCGATAAGAGGTCAAAAGTCATATCCCCAGATGTCAGCAAACGGATGTCAAACAAAGGTCACCTGTCATATTAATTTGATTGATCGATAAGAGGTCAGAGGTCACCTGTCAAAATGAGTTTGATCGAAGGTATCCTTTTATTTCCCTGCCGCGCTCCCAGTTCTACAAGGTTGGCTGCCCCTCAATTTTAATCGCTCACTATTACAAAATATTGAAGAGCCAGAAGGGTGAGGGGAGGGGTCTTCTCACACCCCTAGTTCCTGGTTGCTCCTCGGGCAGGAGTGGCCAGGAGGAATGAATTATTCTGCTGGTTCAGGGTCTGTGGTGGCTGGGGGGGTGCTGGCCCCCTGGTGTGCCCGCTGCGCTACACCCCAGCGGAGTCAAGGGAGGGAGGACGTGTGGATGTGTGGATGTATGGGACGTGAAAGTGTTTGTGGTGATGATTGGGCCTGGGTCTGGGACTTGCTGTCGCCTGGCCTGCCTGTGCTTCTCCCGTTGGGGGGGTGGCGTTGCCTCTCCCCACTGCTCGCGACTTCACCCACCTGTGGGCACGTCTTGACTCCCAGGGCACTTGGCCAGGGGCGCTGGGGCAGGCACTGACCCACTGTGTGGCTGTCTGGGGCGCTTGGCCCTCCCGGGTATTGGGTGGGGCCTCTGCCGGGGTGTTTTGGGGCGCTCGGGCTCCTGGGGCCCGGGTCCATTGCACGTCCCATGTCTGGGCGGCTGGGGCCTGGTGGGGTCGGTGGGCTGTTGCCCCTGGCTCTCGGGGGGCCTCTGCCCTATGCTTATGGGGGCTCTGTCCGGGGCTTCCTCTGCTGCCTACTGGGTGTATGCGTGGTTGTCCCTGCAGTGGGCATCCTGGGTTCTGTGCTCCGTGGGGGCTGCTGGTGGCCTGGGTCTTGTGGCCCTCTCTGCCTGCTTCTGATTGTTTGGGGGGGCTGTGGATTGTGGCTGTGTACACTTATACACTCATAACTAAGCACGGTTATCATGTAGGTCCTGTGCCATGGGTGTTGCATGTTCTCACACACACACACAACACACATTCATTAGTCCAGTAGCAGTTGATGTATTACCATGTCGCCTCAGGTCATCTATATCCACAGTTGAGTTGTATGCGATTGCCACTACTTGTGCTTGTTTTTGTTTGTTTGTGTGTTTGTTTGTTTTTTTTTCTCTGCTTGTCTGCTTTCAGGTGCTCCTGGTGGCGCTAAGGCTGGATTCGCAACAGAGACCATGGGTTATTGTCTGTTTTGTTTTTTTACAGGTGTAGCAGCTGGTTGTCTGGTTTTTGTTTCTATTTTTGTTCTGTTTCCTCTTCTTTCCTCTTCTTCTTTCCTTGTCCCCCGTTCTGGTTCAGTTCTATTACATGTTATATATTGTAAACAGAAATAAATAAATGGGCATCAAGGGGAGCTTTACATTTGTAAAACTTCCCTTGGCAAAGGAAATCTGTTTGGCATAAAAGGTAATCACAATTCTGCTGCCATAGTGCTGAACAGAACAAGGGAAAAAAAGTGAAGGAATTCATTTTACAGAAAAATCCTGAATCGTGCATAACTGCTCATAAGGAGTGTATTGCTCAAACATAAGTGTGGTTCTTTCTCGTACAAGGTTATAAAAAGAAGTTTATACTTGAAACCAGCTTAGACATGGACAAATGTGAAGGACAAAGCAGTTTTAACTTGGTTTGAGTGAAGCAATTCATTTTATGGCAATATCTAAAATCTTGACTATCTCCTTAAAAGAAAGCGAATTTCGGATTCCAGAAGAACAAGTGTGGTTCTTTCTCATATAAGGTAATATAAAGATGTTTATACTTGAAACCAGCGTAGACATGAATAAATAAGAAGGACAAAGCAGTTTTAACTTGGTTTAAGTGAAGGAATTCATTTTACAGCAAAATCCTGAATCATGCATAACTCCTCATAAGGAGTGTATTGCTCAAACATAAGTGTTGTTCTTTCTCATACAAGGTCATAAAAAGAAGTTTATGTTTGAAACCAGCTTAAACATGGACAAATATGAAGGACAAAGCAGTTTTAACTTGGTTTGAGTGAAGCAATTAATTTTATGGCAATATCTGAAATCTTGACTATCTCCTTAAAAGAAAGCGAATTTCGGATTCCAGAAGAACAAGTGTGGTTCTTTCTCATATAAGGTAATATAAAGAAGTTTATACTTGAAACCAGCTTAGACATGGATAAATAAGAAGGACAAAGCAGTTTTAACTTGGTTTAAGTGAAGGAAATCCTTTTACAGCAAAATCCTGAAACGTGCATAACTCCTCATAAGGAGTGTATTGCTCAAACATAAGTGTTGTCCTTTCTCATACAAGGTTATAAAAAGAAGTTTATGTTTGAAACCAGCTTAAACATTGACAAATATGAAGGACAAAGCAGTTTTACCAGGAATTGGAGATTTAATACATCATTACTAAAAGACCCTGATTTTATTAATTATTTAAAAATGGAATGGTCTGTATATTTAGAAAATAATGACCTGCCAGGAATGTCAGCTTGTAAACTCTGAGAAGCCGGAAAAGCAGACATGAGAGGCAAAATAATCTCTTTTTCATCAAATAAGAAAAAGAGGGAAAGTTCAAGGATATCAGATTTAGAACTCAGGATCAAATCATTAGAAGTTGTCTACAGTACCTCCAAAGAGGAACACACACTGAATGAACTAAGAAAAGCTAAATTGAATTAAACAAAATTATTAACAAACAAACACAGCCGGGGGGTTTTGGGGCGCTCGGGCTCCTGGGGCCCGGGTCCATTGCACGTCCCATGTCTGGGCGGCTGGGGCCTGGTGGGGTCGGTGGGCTGTTGCCCCTGGCTCTCGGGGGTCCTCTGCCCTATGCTTATGGGGGCTCTGTCCGGGGCTTCCTCTGTTGTCTACTGGGTGTATGCGTGGTTGTCCCTGCGGTGGGCATCCTGGGTTCTGTGCTCCGTGGGGGCTGCTGGTGGCCTGGGTCTTGTGGCCCTCTCTGCCTGCTTCTGATTGCTTGGGGGGGGCTGTGGATTGTGGCCGTGTACACTTATACACTCATAACTATGCACGGTTATCATGTAGGTCCTGTGCCATGGGTGTTGCATGTTCTCACACACACACACAACACACATTCATTAGTCCAGTAGCAGTTGATGTATTACCATGTTGCCTCAGGTCATCTATATCCACAGTTGAGTTGTATGCGATTGCCACTACTTGTGCTTGTTTTTGTTTGTTTGTGTGTTTGTTTGTTTTTTTCTCTGCATGTCTAATTTCAGGTGCTCCTGGTGGCGCTAAGGCTGGATTCGCAACAGAGACCATGGGTTATTGTCTGTTTTGTTTTTTTACAGGTGTAGCAGCTGGTTGTCTGGTTTTTGTTTCTATTTTTGTTCTGTTTCCTCTTCTTTCCTCTTCTTCTTTCATTGTCCCCCGTTCTGGTTCAGTTCTATTACATGTTATATATTGTAAACAGAAATAAATAAATGGGCATCAAGGGGAGCTTTACATTTGTAAAACTTCCCTTGGCAAAGGAAATCTGTTTGGCATAAAAGGTATTCACAATTCTGCTGCCATAATGCTGGACAGAACAAGGGAAAAAAAGTGAAGGAATTAATTTTACAGCAAAATCCTGAATCGTGCATAACTCCTCATAAGGAGTGTATTGCTCAAACATAAGTGTGGTTCTTTCTCATATAAGGTAATATAAAGAAGTTTATACTTGAAACCAGCGTAGACATGGATAAATAAGAAGGACAAAGCAGTTTTAACTTGGTTTAAGTGAAGGAATTCATTTTACAGCAAAATCCTGAATCGTGCATAACTCCTCATAAGGAGTGTATTGCTCAAACATAAGTGTTGTTGTTTCTCATACAAGGTTATAAAAATAAGTTTATGTTTGAAACCAGCTTAAACATGGACAAATATGAAGGACAAAGCAGTTTTAACTTGGTTTAAGTGAAGGAATTCATAGTTAGCAGTTCCTTGATGAGGGATTTTTCAGACACCAAAATCATCCCCATCAGTATCAGTGATCACACTCCAGTTTCTATCACACTGAAGAATAAAAGAGTTATACCACCAAGAATTGGAGATTTAATACATCATTACTAAAAGACCCTGATTTTATTAATTATTTCAAAATGGAATGGTCTGTATATTTAGAAAATAATGACCTGCCAGGAATGTCAGCTTGTAAACTCTGAGAAGCCGGAAAAGCAGTCATGAGAGGCAAAATAATCTCTTTTTCATCAAATAAGAAAAAGAGGGAAAGTTCAAGGATATCTGATTTAGAACTCAGGATCAAATCATTAGAAGTTGTCTACAGTACCTCCAAAGAGGAACACACACTGAATGAACTAAGAAAAGCTAAATTGAATTAAACAAAATTATTAACAAACAAACACAGTTTCTGATACAAAGACTTCACTTGGAGAACTTTGAGCATGGCAATAAATCTGGAAGGTTCCTAGCTAACCAACTGAAGAGAAAAAAAGAGAAAACAACAATCCCTTCTGTTAAAGACTGAAAAGGAAATGTCTCCCATGAAATCAACAATCCTTTTAGGGACTTCTATAAAACCTTATATTCATCACAAAATGATCCATCAGACAGTATCATAGATCAGTTTCATAGATCATAGACTATTCTACCATCAACAACCTGGAAACCACAATAGTCTCTCTAGATGCAGAAAAAGCATTTGATCGAGTGAACTGGAAATTTTTATTTGCAGCATTAAACAAATTCGGGTTTGGGTCACACTTCATCAACTGGATAAGGATATTATATAGCTCCCCAAATGCAAGTGTCAGGACTAATGATTAAACTTTTCCAAGCTTCAGTCTGCAGAGAGGTACAAGACAGGGTTGCCCACTTTCTCCCTCACTTTTTGCTATTTTCATCGAACCTTTAGCAGCTGCTATCAGACAAGATAGAAATATTAAAGGCATCCAACCCCAAAATATTGAGCATAAAATAAGTCTTTATGCTGATGATGTATTACTTTTCCTCCAGAACTCACAGACGTCTCTCACTCACACACGATCACGCTCCTAAATAAATACTCAGCACTTTCTGACTACTCTATCAATTGGTCTAAGACCACAGTTCTGCCCATTAACTGTAGGGTCCAGAATATAGCTGCGATCACTTTACAGTCAGGAAATATTAGATATTTAGGCATAAACATTTCCTCCAGGCTCTCAGAGCTAACAAAGCTAAATTATGTGCAATTGTTAAAGACAGTAGAGGACGGTCTCTCTCGTTAGAAGTCCTTACCTATATCACTTATGGGGAGAGTTACAACCATTTCTATCAGTTTTTTTAATATTTCAATATTTTATGAATTGTTGTAGCTTAGTTAATTATTGTTATGTGTTGTAATGGTACTTATGGGTGAGCAGGGTCTTGCCACTGCTTAAATCACATATAGTTTTGGGCCAAAATGAACTAAGATTCTACACAGAGATAGGGATGGGGGCCACATACACACACAAATTTTAAGACATATTGAAACATTTATTCATTTATTCCTTGCATACACGTACAGGCGTGATACTTATAGCTTTTAAGAATTGTGCTCATTGCAGAGTTACAATCAGTTGAGTAATGAAGGTTGAACTATTCTGGGAAAGAGGTTCTGTTCCCAGCATCATGATAAACACTCCTGATACAGAAAGGTTTAGCTAACGCATTACAATTATTTTACACATGCATATGCAATGAAAACTTGCTTGCTGCTGATAATTGCAAAGAAGAACAGCTTACACATAACAGCTCACATGATGAAGTTATATCAAAAGGGGGATAACAAGAATCTCCTGTCTGGTTGTGCTGCACCTCAAGGTAGTTGGCCACTTGCAGTTTGGGGACAAGCTAAGTTGGCTGCCGCTAAAAGGTGTGACACAATGCAGAATATAACATTCCTACCTCATTTAGTTGACATGATTAAATCATGTCAAAAGGGGGAGTTGTTATAATTGGCTTTGTTGTTAGACATTATAAATTCATATTCTGTATTTTACTAAATAACCTATGTTCCTAGCTGGTACTTTTCCACTCTGCTCATACTGCACAACAGATGACCTTAAATGGTCCAAGACCTCAGAATGACATAAACAACTGGGTCAGACAAAACATCTCTATTAGGGCAGATAGGTCTGGTACATTAGACACCTAAAACAGCAGTCACACATACACACACATTGTTTATCACATCAAAAGAACACAACAAGGACAGCAGCTGGCCTGATCATGCCAATCAAAACTGGCCAATTATACTCTGACAAGTGTGAATACAACTTCTGTGAGATAAAGCTGAATATAAATATGACATGTTTCCGGATAACGGGGCTCGGCCTGACGGATTTCCTGCGGGAGCTCTGGCACTCCGAGTCCAGCGCTGCAATATACTCTACTTGTGACCACTAATAAATACTTTTTTAATAAACGATTTCTCCAGCTTATTCTTGGGCTTCCAATGAAAAAATCGGGCTAACAACACTGTGAGGACCATGTGTGCTGAGTTCATTTCCATGTTGATGTTGTCTAAGTCACCCAGTATGCACAGTGTGGGGCATGCAGGAATGCTACACTTTAGCCATGTTGATAGGTCCGTACAGACTTCAAACCAGAACTTCAGGACAGGCGCACAAAACCACAAAGCGTGTGCATAATCATCAGGTGTGTTATTTGTGCAATGTGAGCAGATGTTTGAGTGTGTTAGACCCATCCTGAACATCCTTTGCCCTGTATAGTGTGTTCTATGACGAATTTTGTATTGTATGAGCTGTAAATTAGGATTTCGAGTCATTCAGAAGGTGTTCAAACATATTTGTGGCCAGAAGCTATGACTAGAACTGATGGATAAATCTGCCTCCCATTTTGAGGATGGTAGAGACATTGTGTCATCTATCTTAGACAATAATTTATATATTTTTGATAGTAGTTTTGGGGTGCAGATGCTTAGAAATTCTGCTACCCTAATCGGGAGTTGTAAGTCTGGTTGGTGGAGGATATATTTCTTTGTTATTATAGACTTAAGTTGTTGATATTCTAGAAATGTATTGCTGCCTATCTCATGTTGTGATATGAGCTCATCAAATGAAATAAAATGTCCATTTTGGATTATATGTTCCAGATGTTTGATTCCTTTGATCTTCCACAGAGTAAAGTTTAGCATTTTTTTGTTTTACAGGATGTCAGGATTGTTCCAGATGGGTGTAAGCTTACACGGGACAAGTGAAGACTTTGTTATTTTAAGAAATTCCCAGAAGGCTGTCAGAGAGGTGCTGATGTTAATGCTTTTAAAACATTTGTGATTTTTTACGTTTTGACTAATAAGTGGCAGGTCAGAGATTTCCAGATTATCACACAATGCTTGTTCTATATTTATCCATGGTTCATCTATTGGGCTAGGTTTAAACCATTTTGATATATACTGTAACCTATTGGCTAAGGAATAGTGCTGAAAACGAGGTAAATCTAATCCACCACTTTCCTTGGTTTTCTGTAGCGTTTTTTAAACTAATACGTGGTGGTTTGTTTTTCCACAGAAATTTGGAGATGCATGAATCTAGTGACTTAAACCAAGTAGCAGATGGTTTTATGGGGATCATTGAGAACAAATAGTTAACTTTTGGTAGTATCATCATTTTAATGGTTGTAACTCTCCCCATAAGTGATATAGGTAAGGACTTCCAACGACAGAGATCGTCCTCTACTGTCTTTAATAATTGCACATAATTTAGCTTTGTTAGCTCTGAGAGCCTGGCGGAAATGTTTATGCCTAAATATCTAATATTTCCTGACTGTAAAATGATCACAGGTATATTCTGGACCCTACAGTTAATGGGCAGAACTGTGGTCTTAGACCAATTGATAGAGAAGTCAGAAAATGCTGAGAATTTATTTATGAGTATGATCGTGTGAGTGAGAGACGTCTGTGAGTTCTGGAGGAAAAATAATTCATCATCAGCATAAAGACTTATTTTATGCTCAATATTTTGGGGTTGGATGCCTTTAATATTTCTATCTTGTCTGATAGCAGCTGCTAAAGGTTCGATGAAAATAGCAAAAAGTGAGGGAGAAAGTGGGCAACCCTGTCTTGTACCTCTCTGCAGACTGAAGCTTGGAGAAGTTTGATCATTAGTCCTGACACTTGCATTTGGGGAGCTATATAATATCCTTATCCAGTTGATGAAGTGTGACCCAAACCCGAATTTGTTTAATGCTGCAAATAAAAATTTCCAGTTCACTCCATCAAATGCTTTTTCTGCATCTAGAGAGTCGATTTTGGTTTCCAAGTTGTTGATGGTAGAATAGTCTATGAGATTAATGATCCGGTTTGTGAACGAACTGTTGTGCCTACTGCTCTTCAGCCTGTCAAATGAAACGTAGAATTTGAGACGTGACAAATGAACGAAGACCCAAGGAGTTGAGTCGTAAACAAATCAATACTGTTTCCTGTGCGAGGACCCGTCAGCAGAGGATTTGAGTCATGAACGAATCAATACTGTTTCCTGTGCGAGGACCCGTCAGCAGAGGATTTGAGTCATGAACGAATCAATACTGTTTCCTGTGCGAGGACCCGTCACCCGAGGAGTTGAGTAGTAAACGAATCAATACTGTTTCCTGTCCTGCTGACTGAGCTTATGAAGCTGCCGCCTGCCATGTGGTGAGGAAGGGTACTGCATGAAAAAAAAGCAGAAAAAAATTTCGAATGTCAAACCGCACATAATCATAAGCGGGAGAGGAGGTCTTCAGATGAGAGTGGGTGAGAATTTCCAACAAAAATATATAAAATGCGGTGAAAAAAAAGGTGTGAATACCCCATAGAACACTAAAAAGTGGAGTGGAAGTGTTCGACTGCAAGAAGGTGTGAATGTCCGACTATATTTGGTGAAAATCAGGTGAAGCAAGGTCTGAATGCCCAACCTTACATCATCAAAAGCGAGATCAGAGGTGTTTGGCTGCAAGAAGGCCATAGTTTGTCAAAAGCGGGTAAGGTGCGAATGACCGACTAAATATCAACAAAAGTGGGGGCGGAGGTGTTCGGATGCAAGTGGGTGCGAATATCCCACCATACAAGTATGGTGGAGAGGAAGCTGTGAATGGCCGACCATAGTAAAAAGCGGGTGAGAAAAGGTGCGAATGTCAAACCATACATGATCAAAACAGGGAGCAGAGGTGTTTGGCTGCGACAAGGTGTGAATGTCCACCCATAATTAATGAAAAGCGGGCAACAAGTAGGTTCGAATGCCCAACCATACATCATCAAAAGCAGGAGTGGATGTGTTCGGCTACAAGAAGCTCTGAATGTCCATCAATAATTGCTAGAAAACATGAAAGAGAATTTTCGAATATCAAACCGCACATGATCATAAGCGGGAGAGGAGGTGTTCAGCTGCAAGAAGGTGTGAATGTCCACCAATAATTACTGAAAAATGGGTAAGAAAAGGTGCGAATGCCCAACCATACATCATCAAAAGCAGGAGTGGATGTGTTCGGCTACAAGAAGGTTTGAATGTCCGACCATAGTTTGTAAAAGGCGGGTAGGAAAAGGTTCGAATGCCCGAACATACACCATCAAAAGAGGGAGCGGAGGTGTGTAAAAGTCCGACCATAGTTGGTAAAAAGCGGGTAAGAAAAGGTTAAAATACCCAACTGTACACAATCAAAAGAGGGAACGGAGTTGTTCAGCAACAAAGTGTGAAAGTCCGACCAAAGTTTGTAAAAATCAGTGAAGAAAAGGTTCGAATATCTAACCAAACATAATCAAATGCGGGAGCAGAGCTGTTCGACTGCAAGTAGGTGTGAATGTCAGATCATAATTTGCAAAAAGCTGATGAGAAAGGGTGAGAATGCCCGACTATACACCATCAAATGCGGGAGCGGAGGTGTTCGGCTGTGAGTAGGTGTGAATGTCCGACCATAATTGCTGAAAAATGTGTTAGAAAAGGTAAGAATGCCGGACCATTCATCATCAAAAGCGGGAGAGGTGTTCGGCTGCAAGAAGCTGTGAATGTCAAGCCATAATTACTCACAAACGGGTAAGAAAAGGTAGTATTTCCAGACCATACATGATCAAAACAGGAAGCGGAGGTGGTTCAGCTGCAAGAAGGTGTGAATGTCCGACTAAAGTTAGTAAAAAGCGGGTAAGACAAGGTGCGAATGCCCGACAATGTATGAGGTTTTCAGGAGGTTTTTAGCTGCAAGAAGGTCTGAATGTCTGAATTATGGGTGGTCTGAATGTCCACCCATAATTCCTGTAAAATGGGTAAAAAAAGGTGCGAATGCCCAACCATACATCATCAAAAGCAGGAGAGGATATGTCCGGCTGCAAGAAGGTGTGAATGTTCAACTAAAGTTTGTAAAAAGCGGGTAAGACAAGGTGCGAATGCCCGACAATGTATGATCAAAAGGAGGTGTTCAGCTGCAAGAAGGTCTGAATGTCCATCAATAATTGCTAGAAAACATGAAAGAAAATTTTCTAATATAAAACCGCACATGATCATAAGCGGGAGAGGAGGTGTTCAGCTGCAAGAAGGTGTGAACGTCCACCCATAATTACTTAAAAATGGGTAAGATAAGGTGCGAATGCCCAACCATACATCATCAAAAGCAGGTGTGGATGTGTTTGGCGACAAGAAGGTTTGAATGCCCGACCATAGTTTGTAAAAAGCGAGTAAGAAAAGGTTCGAATACCGACTGTACACAATCAATAGTGGGAGCGGAGTTGTTCGGCTACAAGAAGGTGTGAAAGTCCGACCATGGTTTGTAAAAAGCGGGTAAGAAAAGGTTCGAATGCCCGAATATACACCATCAAAAGTGGAAGTGGAGGTGTTCGGCTGCAAGAAGGTGTGAACGTCCGACCAAAGTTTGTAAAAAGCAGTTAAGAAAAGGTTTGAATATCCAACCAAACATAATCAAAAGCGGGAGCAGAGCTGTTCGACTGCAAGTAGGTTTGAATGTCAGATCATAATTTGCAAAAAGCTGATGAGAAAGGGTGAGAATGCCCGACTATACACCATCAAATGCGGGAGCGGAAGTGTTCGGCTGTGAGTAGGTGTGAATGTCCGACCATAATTGCTGAAAAAAGTGTTAGAAAAGACTAGAATGCCGGACAATACCTCATCAAAAGCGGGAGAGGTGGTGTTCGGCTGCAAGTAGGTGTGAATGTCCTGCCATAATTACTCACAAACGGGTAAGAAAAGGTAGTATTGCCAGACCATAAATGATCAAAACAGGGAGCGGAGGTGGTTCAGCTGCAAGGTTTGAATGTCTGACTAAAGTTTGTAAAAAGCGGGTAAGACAAGGTGCGAATGCCTGACAATGTATGATCAAAAGAGGGAGCGGAGGTTTTCGGCTGCAAGGTCTGAATGTCCAACTATAATTTGTAAAAACCGGGGAAGAAAAGGCTCGAAAGCCCGACTATACACCATCAAAAGCGGGAGCGGAGGTGTTCAGCTGCAAGAAGATCTGAATGTCCACCAATAATTACTGAAAAATGGGTAAGAAAAGGTGCGAATGCCCAACCATACATCATCAAAAGCAGGAGTGGATGTGTTCGGCTATAAGAAGGTTTGAATGTCCGACCATTGTTTGTAAAAGGCGGGTAAGAAAAGGTTCGATTGCCCGAACATACACCATCAAAAGAGGGAGCGGAGGTGTTCCGCTGTAAGGTGTGAATGTCCGACCATAGTTGGTAAAACGCGGGTAAGAAAAGGTTAAAATACCCGACTGTACACAATCAAAAGAGGGAACGGAGTTGTTCAGCAACAAAGTGTGAAAGTCCGACCATGGTTTGTAAAAAGCGGGTAAGAAAAGGTTTGTATGCCCGAATATACACCATCAAAAGCAGAAGCGGAGGTGTTCGGCTGCAAGAAGGTGTGAACGTCCAACTAAAGTTTGTAAAAAGCAGTTAAGAAAAGGTTCGAATATCCAACCAAACATAATCAAAAGCGGGAGCAGAGCTGTTCGACTGCAAGTAGGTTTGAATGTCAGATCATAATTTGCAAAAAGCTGATGAGAAAGGGTGAAAATGCCTGACTATACACCATCAAATGCGGGAGCGGAGTTGTTCGGCTGTGAGTAGGTGTGAATCTCTGAGCATAGTTTGTAAAAAGCGGGTAAGAATAGGTTTGAATGCCCGAACATACACCATCAAAAGAGGGAGCGGAGGTGTTCCGTTGCAAGAAGGTGTGAACGTCCAACCAAAGTTTGTAAAAAGCAGTTAAAAAAAGTTTCGAATATCCAACCAAACATAATCAAAAGCGGGAGCAGAGCTGTTCGACTGCAAGTAGGTGTGAATGTCAGATCATAATTTGCAAAAAGCAGATGAGAAAGGGTGAGAATGCCCGACTATACACCATCAAATGCGGGAGCGGAGTTGTTCGGCTGTGAGTAGGTGTGAATCTCCGAGCACAGTTTGTAAAAAGCGGGTAAGAATAGGTTCGAATGCCCGAACATACACCATCAAAAGAGGGAGCGGAGGTGTTCCGCTGCAAGAAGGTGTGAATGTCCACCCATAATTACTGAAAAATGGGTAAGAAAAGGTGCGAATGCCCAACCATACATTATCAAAAGCAGGTGTGAATGTCAGATCATAATTTGCAAAAAGCGTGTAAGAAAAGGTTCGAATGCCCGAACATACACCATCAAAAGAGGGAGCGGAGATGTTCCGCTGTAAGACGGAGTGAATGTCTGACCATAGTTGGCAAAAAGCGGGTAAGAAAAGGTTAAAATACCCGACTGTACACAATCAATAGCGGGAGCGGAGGTGTTCGGCTGCAAGAAGGTGTGAACGTCCGACCAAAGTTTTGAAAAAGCAGTTGAGAAAAGGTTCGAATATCCAACCAAACATAATCAAAAGCGGGAGCAGAGCTGTTCAACTGCAAGTAGGTGTGAATGTCAGATCATAATTTGCAAAAAGCTGATGAGAAAGGGTGAGAATGCCCGACTATACACCATCAAATGCGGGAGCGGAGTTGTTCGGCTGTGAGTAGGTGTGAATGTCCGACCATAATTGCTGAAAAATGTGTTAGAAAAGGTAGGAATGCTGGACCATTCATCATCAAAAGCGGGAGAGGTGTTCGGCTGCAAGAAGCTGTGAATGTCCAGCCATAATTACTCACAAACGGGTAAGAAACAGTAGTATTTCCAGACCATACATGATCAAAACAGGGAGCGGAGGTGGTTCAGCTGCAAGAAGGTGTGAATGTCCAACTAAAGTTAGTAAAAAGCGGGTAAGACAAGGTGCGAATGCCCGACAATGTATTAGCTTTTCAAGAGGTTTTCGGCTGCAAGAAAGTCTGAATGTCTGAAGTATGGGTGGTCTGAATGTCCACCCATAATTCCTGAAAAATGGGTAAGATAAGGTGCGAATGCCCAACCATACATCATCAAAAGCAGGAGTGGATGTGTTTGGCGACAAGAAGGTTTGAATGCCCGACCATAGTTTGTAAAAAGCGGGTAAGAAAAGGTGCTAATGCCCGACAAAGTATGATCAAAAGAGGGAGCGGAGGTTTTCGGCTGCAAGAAGGTCTGAATGTCCAACCATAATTTGTAAAAACCGGGGAAGAAAAGGCTCCAAAACCAGACTATACACCATCAAAAGCGGCAGCGGAGGTGTTCGGCTGTAAGAAGGTCTGAATGTCCATCCATAATTACTGAAAAATGGGTAAGAAAAGGTGCGAATGCCCAACCATACATCATCAAAAGTAGGAGTGGATGTGTTCGGCTACAAGAAGATCTGAATGTCCGACTATAGTTTGTAAAAAGCGGGTAAGGAAAGGTTCAAATGCCCGAACATACACCATCAAAAGAGGGAGCGGAGGAGCTCCGCTGTAAGACGGTCTGAATGTCCATCAATAATTGCTAGAAAACATGAAAGAAAATTTTCGAATATCAAACCGCACATGATCATAAGCGGGAGAGAAGGTGTTCGACTGCAAGTAGGTGTGAATGTCAGATCATAATTTGTAAAAAGCGGGTAAGAAAAGGTAAGAATGCCCAACCATAAATTATCAAAAGTGGCAGCAGAGATGTTCGGCTGGTATTTATCAATGTCTAGATAGATTTCAACAAAAAACAATGTTGTACTTTGCAGTAAAAGAAAGAGCAAATCTAAAGTTTCAGGAATCCGAGTATAAGCTTGCTTTCATAAGTTCTGCACGATTTCGGATTTTGCTATAAAATGAATTCCTTCACTCAAACTAAGTTAAAACTGCTTTGTCCTTCCATATTTATCAATGTCGAGATAGATTTTTTTTTTAAAAAAACACGTTGTACTTTGCAGTAAAAGAAAGAGCAAATCAAAAGTTTTAGGAATCCGAGAATAAGCTTATCTTCATGAGTTCTGCACGATTTCGGATTTTACTATAAAATGAATTCCTTCACTCAAACTATGTTAAAGCTGCTTTTAACTTCATATTTATCAATGTCTAGATCGACTTCAACAAAGAACAACATTGTATTTTGCAGTAGAAGAAAGAGCAACACTGAAGGATCAGGAATCCGAGAATAAGCTTCTTTTCATACGTTTTGCGTGATTTGGGATTTTATGTATAAAATGAATTCCTTCACTCAAACCAAGTTAAAACTGCTTTGTCCTTCATATTTATCAATGTCTAGATCGACCTCAACAAAGAACAACATTGTACTTTGCAGTAAAAGAAAGAGCAAATCAAAAGTTTTAGGAATCCGAGAATAAGCTTATTTTCATGAGTTCTGCACGATTTCGGATTTTACTATAAAATGAATTCCTTCACTCAAACTATGTTAAAGCTGCTTTTAATTTCATATTTATCAATGTCTAGATCGACTTCAACAAAGAACAACATTGTATTTTGCAGTAGAAGAAAGAGCAATACTGAAGGATCAGGAATCCGAGAATAAGCTTATTTTCATACTTTCTGCATGATTTGGGATTTTGCTATAAAATCAATTCCTTCACTCAAACTATGTAGTCACAGCACACAGACAAAACAGCAAGATATATACTGTACCTTTTTTTGACTCGATGATTTCCAGTACCATGTCTTTGTTTATCTTATTTGTGGGATGCTTTGTGTGGTCAGGTTTCTTTTTCAACACCTTTTTTAACTCTGTCTTGGGAAGGATGTTTCCCGATCTAGTGTTCTCCCCAATCCAGGGTGCCAAAGTGGAGTGATGAGTGGATGTGGAGTGTGGGTTTCCTTTAAGTAAAATGTGTAGTGTCACACCCTAATGAAGTGCGGGCCCTGGTGTGGTCACAAAGTCAGGAGAAACAAGAACTCTTAGTTCAAGCAAAAGTTTATTGGATGACAGAAAATCTCACACAGAGAAAAACCTGGCCTAGTGAGCAGGGAAGTCGGCCAGCAGGACCGGAACAAAAAAAAACCAAGGTACTCCAAGAACTGAAAATAATCCACAAAAACACTAAAGGTCAGGATCCAGGTTGTAAACCAAACAGTCACAGCAAATATATTAACACACGAGCGAAGAATGGCAGAGAAGACCAGATATTTAAACTAACGGGGCAATCAAGGGAAGATGGAACACAGGTGAGTTAAGAACCAGGTGTCACAGCTGTGGCTGTGACAGTACCCCCCCTCCGACGACCGCCTTCAGGCGGCCCACCAGGCTTGTTAGGATGGGCTCTGTAGAAGTCGGTGATGAGTGAGTGGTCCAGAATAAACCGACGTGGAACCCAAGAATGCTCCTCCGGCCCATAACCCTCCCAGTCAACCAAAACTGGAAACCCCTGCCACGACGTCTGATATTCAGAATCCGACTAATGGAGTAAGCAGGATGGCCATCCACGACCAGGGGGGGAGGAGGAGGTTCAGCTGGAGGGCCAAGTGCACAAGAGTTGACTGGCTTTAAGAGGGATACATGAAACGTGGGGTGAACCTTAAGGGAGTCTGGGAGCTTAAGGCGCACAGCCGAGGGATTAATGATCCTGACCAATGGAAAAGGACCAATGAAATGAGGAGCCAGCTTACGGGAGTCTACCTGCAAAGGCAGGTCCCTGGTAGATAACCACACCATCTGCCCAGGCTGATAATTAGGAGCGGGCGAACACCGACGGTCCGCCAACAGTCGGTTCCTGGCAGCGGACCTAACTAAAGCAGCCCGAGCCTCCTGCCACACTCTGCGAACCTGTCGCAAGTGTTCCTGTATAGAAGGGACGGACACATCATCCTCCTGGGAAGGGAACAAAGGGGGTTGAAAACCATACATTACCACGAATGGCGACATACTAGTAGCAGATGTGGAGAGACTGTTATGAGCATACTCCACCCACGGTAGCTGAACACTCCAGGAGGACGGGTTACGTGCACACACATCTTAAAGTGGCCTCCAGGTCCTGGTTGGCCCGCTCTCCACTCTTCTAATGCCAGAACGACTGCTAAAAGCTCCCGGTTACCCACACCATAGTTGCGCTCAGCTGGAGACAGCCAGCGAGAAAAATAAGCACAAGGATGCAATTTCTGTTTTGAGATTTGTGAAAGCACTGCTCCCACACCACTGTCAGAGGCATCCACCTCCACTATGAACTGCTGAGAGGCATCAGGGTGGATGAGAACAGGCGCAGAGGAAAACAGCTCTTTAAGTTTTAAGAATGCCTGGGCAGCTTCAGAGGTCCAGGTAAAAGGGCTGGAGGTGGAGGTAAGTTGGGTGAGTGGTGCAGCTACCTTACTAAAATTCCTAATAAAGCGCCAGTAAAAATTAGCAAAACCAAGGAAACGCTGAAGTTGCTTACGGTTTTCAGGTACTGGCCACTCAACCACCGCCCTTACCTTGGCTGGACCAGAGCGAATCTGTCCCCTTTCAATGACAAAGCCCAAAAAAGAGACTGACTGGACATGAAACTCGCACTTCTCAGCCTTGACAAATAGTTTGTTCACAAGCAACCTTTGGAGAACTAGTCTGACATGCCTGCTATGTTCCTCCAGTGTGCTTGAAAAAACTAAAATGTCGTCCAGATAAACAAAAACAAAACGGTTGAGCATGTCACGGAGTACATCATTAACTAAGGATTGAAAAACTGCCGGTGCATTAGTTAACCCAAAAGGCATGACCAAGTACTCAAAATGGCCAAGAGGTGTGTTGAACGCCGTTTTCCACTCATCCCCCTCTCGAATACGGACAAGATGGTATGCATTCCGAAGATCTAGTTTAGAAAAGACAGTGGCTTGGTGAAGGGAGTGAGAAGCTGAATCCAACAGTGGCAGGGGATATTTATTCTTGACAGTGATAGCGTTCAGACCACGATAGTCAATGCAGGGGTGCAAAGTCTTGTCTTTCTTAGACACAAAAAAACCCCCAGCTCCTACAGGGGAGGAAGAGGGGCGAATGATACCTGCTGCCAATGACTCCTGTATGTACCTCTCTATAGTCTCTCTCTCGGGACGGGAGAGGTTGTAAAGGCAGCTGGAGGGGAGAGGGGACCCAGGCAGTAAGTCTATGTGGCAGTCATAGGGACTGTGTGGTGGGAGAAAGAGAGCTTGATGTTTGCTAAATACCTCTGCCAAGTTATGATAACAAGGAGGAACCCCAGAAAGATCAGAAGAGACGAAAGGAACTATGGCAGGAGGGCTCAAGGCTGGAACAGCAGATCTAAGACAATTATTGTGACATGCTACACTCCAGCTAATGATTGTGGTCTGTGTCCAGTCAATGTTGGGATTGTGCAGTCTAAGCCAGGGGAGACCTAAAACCACTGGAGTATGAGGAGCAGGCATAATAAAAAAACTGATAAGCTCATGGTGGTTACCAGAGATAAGTAGAGATAAAGGAACAGTCTGGTGAGAAATTACAGACAACAACCTACCGTCTAGAGCATTTACCTTACGAGGAGCTGTAAGTGACACAACAGGAATCTTATGTTGTTCAACAAAATCCGCAGCAATAAAATTCTCATCTGCCCCAGAATCCACAAACGGGTTTATACCCACCTCCTTAAAGTCACAAAACAAAACGGCAGACAACTGAGTACGTGTGGAAGGGAAAAAACTTGAATCTTGGCTCACCTGGGTCCCCCCCTCCTCAGGTGGACAACAGGAGTGCGACCATCTGCTGGAGTGGACACCTCCACCTGTTGGCCAGACACAGAACCAAAAAAATGGGGTACAGGCGGAAGTGATGCAGCTCCGGTCACGCTCCCGGTGTCTCTCTCACACGCGGTTGTCCAACCGCCTCGCAAGGTCTATTAAATCGGCCAGGGACTCTGACTCATCCCAAGCCGCCAGCTCATCCCTCAAATTATCGTTCAGGGAGCGAAGAAATATTCCCATCAACGCAGAATTGTCCCAGCCGCTCTCCGTCGCCAGTGTGGAGAACTCAATAGCGTAGTCGGCTACTGACCTGGAGCCTTGGCGCAGTGAGAGCAGTCAGTTGCCCGCCTCTTTACCACGAACAGGATGGTCGAAGACCCCTCTCATCTCCGCCACGAACCGCCGGTAGGAGGAGCAGACCTGGGAGTTGCCCTCCCACGTAGCCAGCACCCACTGTGCAGCCCGTCCAGAAAGGAGGCTGGTGATATATGCCACTTTGGCACGGTCCTCCTGGTACATCCGAGGCTGCAAATCAAACACCAAAGCGCACTGGAGGAGGAAACATGTCCCCGCCATAACGCTCCGGCGTCGATGGGGCTCAAGAAGAGGGGGTGTTGATGACAGAACAGCGACAGGTGGCAGAGAAGCAGCACATAGTTCCAGTCTCTGAGAGAGGGAGGCGACGCTAGAAGTCAAGGACCCCAACGCCTCCATAATGTCCTTGAGGTCCTGGGCATGCTGTCCCAATAAAGAGCCCTGAGCTGTCAGCGCCTGGTGAATCGACTCTGGATCCGCGGGGTCCATTTGGCTCGTGTGTTCTCTCACACCCTAATGAAGTGCGGGACCCGGTGCGGTCACAGAGTCAGGAGAAACAAGATCTCTTAGTTCAAACAAAAGTTTATTGGATGACAGAAAATCTCACACAGAGAAAAACCTGGCCTGGTGAGCAGGGAAGTCGGCCAGCTGGACCGGAACAAAAAAAAACCAAGGTACTCCAAGAACTGAAAATAATCCACAAAAACACAGGTCAGGATCCAGGTTGTGAACCAAACAGGCATAACAAATACATTAACACATGAGCAAAGACTGGCAGAGAAGACCAGATATTTAAACTAACGGGGCAATCAAGGGAAGATGGAACACAGGTGAGTTAAGAACCAGGTGTCACATGTACGTGACATGTAGCATGATAAATGCTTTAGTTTCAAGATTTTGATGTAGCATACGCTTACTTAAAATGTAATCTGTGCTTGCCTTTCTACTTTACTTTAGTTGAATTCTATCCTTTCATTAAATAGCACATACTTGATATGAGGCCGTCTAGCGGGAGCCTATCCCAGCAGTCATTGGGCGAAAGGTGGGGTACACCCGGGACAGGTTGCCAGTCCATCGCAGGGCCACATAGAAACAAACGAGACAAACAACCATGCACACTCACACTCACTCCTACGGACAATTTGGAGTCACCAATTAACCTGACATGCATGTTTTTGGATGGTGGGAGGAAGCCGGAGAGATACATACACGGGGAGAACATGCAAACTCCACACAGGCCCCCAGGCAGGGATTGAACCTGGAACCCTCTTGCTGTGAGGTGACGGTGCTAACCACCACACCACCGCGCAGCCCTAACTTTGCTTAAGTTAAAAAATATTAAAATATTTGATATACTAACACTGACGTGCATTAAGTGGCTGGTAGTAGGCCTATTGCACAAAGATTTTTAGGAGCTGCCTTACCGCCAACCCTGACAGCAGAAGCTCCAACAATGGCAGCGTTCGGAGGCGTTATTAAAATTGTGGAATCCAGAAGAATAATCTTGGAATCGCACAATGTTAGAACATCTTTGGCATTCTTTTTCGGCAACGGAGATACCTATTGATTGAAAAATGTGTATGTTTAATTAGTTTTCTCATTATATACAGTTAAACTGTATGAACAGAAACACTAAATTATTTACACTAATAGTTATCATTGAAACAAAACATATTTTATCATGATACATGTTTCCAGAAAAATCACAAGCATACTTTTTGTAGGTTTACCTTTTTTTAAATAGGTTATCCCATACACCGTGGCTTACATAGTCACTAGGAGGGACTGAGTTCTGGATGGGTGGGCCCTGAACAGTAGGGACAGGTGTTTTCTGTGGGTAAAAAGGATGGTGGTGGTGTTTCCTCCTGGGTTCGAAGATTAAACAACAGGTTTTGTGTGTAAATGTATTCTGTCATTAGACAGATTTTTTTGAGTCTTCGTACTGTGTGGTACACAAGAGATGCCGCCGTCCAGCATGTTACTTTCTAGGTCATCGATGTCCTCTGCCTACACATCAGACGTGGCCATGAGTGTGCCTGGGGACTCCTGGAAAATCCACCACATTGCCATCATACGATGAATACAGCAGTGTGATTTTCCACTTTCCTGCCATTTTCAACATTTTCAAACTAACAGCTTCAGATGCAGTATCTATGACCTGGGCACTTTTTTTTTTTTTTTTACTAGAAATGTGTCTTTAAGTTGTAAATATGTGGTAGAGAGAAACTACTAGAGCTTTTTTCCCCCCTTTTGCGTCACCTTGCATTAGTGCCTCATAATGATTAAATGTTATCATGCTTTCTAAAAAGAGGTGCACTAAAGTTAGTTTCAGCAATGAGTAAGGCTAAAAGAGATACAGGAATATCAAATTAGTTAGTGCTGTCAATAAGGAAGGTTCAATCAATTTGTGCCACCATCTAAGACATACAGCCTATGATACATTTAGAAGGTAGCGATATTACTTTGAGTCTTTGATATCTGCCACAACTTTAAAAACTTAAAAAACTTAAAAAACGTTAATCTCTGTTAGGTTTATGATGTGTAAACAATCTAAAAAAAAACAATCTCATATGTCTCACATACTGATTTGCCTTAAACCTTGCTACATGCTTCTGGTGAATAATCAGTCACCAAGACTGTTCATTGTTAACCAAATAACAAGCTATAGGTGACAAAAGACATAGCCCTCCTGAACGATAAGAAGAGGGCTTTCAGAGCTGTCAACGAGGGCGAGGTGAGAACAATCCAGGTGGTCCTCAAGATGAAGATCAGATGCCAAGGAGAGCTACAGGAGGAAGCTGAAGAAAAGACTCCAGCAGAACAACACGAGAGATCTGTAGCGGCATGAGGACCATGACCAGCTTCAGCTCTACTGGCAACAGCACTGGCACTGAATGTGCTGGCAACTGAATGTGCTTTTTAACAGATTTGACAATACAGCCCCGACTCCCCCCCGACAAGCAACACTAATGACTATTCTGTTGCCTGCCCACTCCCCCATCCACCTCACAAACCATCAGCCTCAGTTGTTAAATCCGACTGCACCTCCACCCCCACAAACACCAACACTCATCTGCCCAACAACAACACCACCACTACAATATGCCTCTTTGCTGATCAGGTAAAAAGACAGCTGACAAGACTACAGAGAGGCAAAGCTCCGGATTTTTATGGTGTCAGCCCCAGGGTGCTCAAAGCCTGTGCCCCCCCAGCTCATATATGCACAATTAAAACATTCAGACCTAATTTTTCTTTCTCAGCATTTGTATGATATTTTAATTTAATCCCACTCATTATCTAGTCAAAGCTGAGTACACACACACTGACTTCCTATAAAAGAGCTGCTGTTGAGACACGTGGCAAGATTTCTGGCACCCCCTGTGGCACCCTCCGGTACTTTCTAGCACCCTTCGTGGCACCCTCTGGCAGCCCCTGGAACCCTGTGGCAGGGTGGCCGAGTGCCAGCGTCTTTTTAATTAATTTATTTTTATTTTGGTGGTTACGGCCAACAGTAACCATTCATGGTCTATAATAAAACAGAATGTTTGTTGAATAGCTCTTCATCATTCTTTCAGCACGTCCTGCCGGACGCTACAACATATATTGTACATACATAATGCTATGAAAGCTAGATTTATACTCTTCCAGAACGTCAATGATGTTGACGGGACGTCTTCATTGAGCATTAGAAGTTCTGCGTCGAGGGAACACGGTGCTCTGCAATTCACCATGCCGGTAGAGGGGTGTGGCTGTACGTTTGTGTGTTTTCAGGGGTTATAGCTGAATCCTTGCTTTTTCTTCCGGTCACAGTTAACAACAGTAAACAATGGCAACTGAGGTGCAGCACCTGTATTTGCCTTTGGAGCTCAAACATATCTGCATTCAACTATGACACAGAGAAGGCTTAATGACTTGACGTACAGCCACATACACCGGGATGTTCTGGCATAAATTGACATGACTGCTGTTGCCAAGGAATTTATCCAGCAAAATGAGCAATGCAGACTGGTTTTCAGGAAGTTCAAGGACCAGTAACGAAAGTCAGTATTTATTACATAACCTAAATGTCATTTTCTGTGGTGTGGCTGCAGTAGGCATAGGCCTGTTGTGTTGCTTACTTTTCATATAACTGCGCTGTTGGGTGTGTATGTGCGTGCGACTGTGCACATCAGTCTGATGAGTGTTGACTTGTGATGATAATCACTATGATATTGATTTCGATTCAAGGCAGCAAAATTAGTTTTGGTTGTGGACCGGACTGGATGTACTTTGTTTGCTATAGTTTCATCTGTGTGTTTATTAGGGGTGCAACAGTACAGGTAACCCATGGTACAGTCCGTATCTCGGTTTTTAGGCCACGGTTTTGGTTCAGTTTCGGTAAACATTTTGTGCATAAAGAGAACTTTTTTTGTTTCTCCCAAGATTCTCTTTATTTTTCTTGTCAGCAATAACTGTAAACACATCAGTATCACTGGTGTACTGAATAATATAACAATTTTCTTTCAAGTTAACAGTTGCTAAACAACTTTCAAATGGTAAAAACTAAGTTCTGACTCATGTACAACTTGAGCGCACCATTATCGCAGCACACAAACACTGCCCTCTCAATGCGCAACGCAGTTTTCACAGTCCCAGACTAAAAACTGACAGTCTTTAGGAGTCTAACTGGAGTCTCGGCATGCTCCCGTCATCTTGATCGTTAGGTTTAAGGTTGTAATCTGCAGTCTGCGACCGCGTTTCATACCAGTCTTTCCCTAGTCTTGGACTTGGGTTCATATCAAACGTGTTTAATATTATCGCAGGTCGCAGTGACGTAACACAATCAACAACCAATAGACGAGCACTGACAAAATCGGAAACAGGAAAGCAGACAGTCAATAAAAAACATATCAGCGGACGAAGAAGAACGAGCGACAAGCAGGCGAAAATGGACTGTCCAAAAGGAAGAGCAACTGGTGGAGCTGTGGGCAGAGCAGCCATGCCTCTTCGATATCAACTGCTCATCATACCATGACCAAAAATCTCAGTGTCACTGAGAGTCGATCTCTTGCACTGATGGCCATTCGAAATCTTGTGTTGTGTTTGGTTATCAGCCACTTCACTTTCACTAATAGGAAGTTGAAGTCCTCAGATGTCATCCGTAGTAATTCTTTGAATCCAGTTCTGTCATTTGCCTGGTTAAAAATGCCATAAGTAGAGAAAAAAGGGGTTTCATGCTTTCTGACAACCTTTGCCAGGACAGTATAATTCAGATATTATGTGTGTTATAATATGCATAGTTAAATTGCTATTTTAAGGACAGTCAAACTAAATGACAATAGTGTTGTTAGCAGTATTGTCATAACTCACCTCCAGTTCCCTTTGACGGACAGAGAGACCTTGCTGTCCCTGTCCATATAGCCAAGGCCATGCCCATATTCTGTGGCGTTTTCTCTTCTTTTTGTTGGGTTTTTCACTACAAACCACTGCACAGACAAGAGCAGCTGTAGCTAAAAGCTGCTTCTCCTCCATTTTTGTAAAACTTCTGCTGAGCATGATGGGGAAAAAATTGCATGATGGGAAAAAAATAAAAATAATCTTGTAGTCTTGTAAATAGTGACCCTACAAGATTCACAGTCTTTGTAAAATCTTTAGTCTGAGGCTAGTCTGTGACCAAAAACTCTAAACACTAGTCTTTAGATGTGAACTGATAAGTCTTTCAGAGTCTTTTCAAAGTCTTCTGGTGTGAAGGTAGCATAACAGAACATTACTCCGCTGTTAGACTCTGTTAGGCAAGCCCTCCAGACCAGAGACGAAGACCCCACTAGACAGCCCACTAGACTAGCATTTGGCGGCTAGGCCACCGGGAAATGTCCTGGTGCTCCCAATAGTTAGTCCACCACTGCTCTCAACTCCTTGTTTTTTCTTTTACGCTTCCGTGTGTGAGCTGCACCTTGAACTCGCCTGCAGTTACAACAGTGTGACTGACGTGGGGTGCGTGGGTGGAGGCACAACAGTGATTGGACATTAACTCGCGTCTCACGGGGAGGGCTTTTCACCTGCCTGGACAAGCACACATAGTGACCTGTAAAGCATCATTGCAAAACTGAAAACCCACGGTCCATAAGGGTGTATTATTCCGTGCATAGCGGACCAAACGGTTCAATATTTTACAGAGTACCGTTGCATCCCTAGCGTTTATGTGTAATAGGCTTGGCCTGTTGTGTATGAATGTTAGAGCGGGATCAGAGGGGTTAATCTGAGCAAGCATGTGTGCGTGTTCATCATGTGTGTACTGTTGATGTGACTGTGTGGTGTCGGAATAAAGTACTCTGCAACATTATACATCAGTAATATTGCCTGTTTCAATGCAAAATAACTGTTTGCTCCTGAACACTACCAAGACCAAAGAGCTGATGACGGACTTCAGGAGTTCTAAAACTCCATAACAGTCAGTCTGCATTGATGGAGGAGACTGTTCAGACCTGCAAATACCTGCTGGATAATAAACTGAGGTGGTCTGCCAAAATAGAAGCAGTCTACAGGTGGGGTCAGAGCCATCTCTTCTTCCTGAGACGACTCAAGTCCTTAAATGTGCAGTGACACGATGTGCATGTTTTATCACACTGTCATTGAGATTGCACTATTCTATGCTGTTGTCTGCTGGGGGAGTTGCACTACAGACAAAGACTGTAGGCACCTGGACAAGCGAGTGAAAAAGGCTGATTCTGTAGTAGGCAGAAGACTAGACCCTCTTAGTGTTGTGGTGGAGCAATGGATGAGGAGGAAATTATCTTCTGTTTCGGAGAACAATAAACATCCTCTCCACAGCATCCTGGCAGGACGGAGGCTCATCTCACTGCGCTGCAGGAATGAGAGGTTCAGGAGGTCCTTTGTCCCCACAGCCATAAGGCTTTTTAACAGTGATTGTTGACTTTGATGTTTTTCTCAAATGCATGTATTTATATATACATTTAGAATTCTTATTATTGTTGTTATTGTTCTAATAAACAATTGTGTTTTTTTAATTGTGTTTATTTATTTTATTTTTTTTAATTTTGAGTTTACCCCAATTGGAGATGAATGAGGTATTTTTCTGTTCTATTCTATTCTGTTTGAGAAACGTGAACAATTAACACTGATGAACAATTAACACACCCATGTCTCTGCAATTACACGAGTGGGTATAAAATTGTGCACGAAGTGGTGGAATGCATACCATTAAAAACAATGGCTGCTTTAGAGGTATTAGGAGACACTGAAAATGGTGCAATGAGCTTTTGTTCAGAGACAGAGAGGATTTGCTTGCACATGACGACAACTGGCTCATCAGCCGCTTTAAGTTCCCAAGGGCAGTCCTCCTGGACTGTGTGTAGGGCTGCAGCCGGTGTTGGAGCGCAACACAGCGAGGAGCCATGCTCGGCCTATGCCCATACAGGTGATGACCACACTGGGGTTCCTAGCAACCAGGGCATTCCAGAGGGAGCTGGTCGACCGATTGGGACTTTGCCAGTTGACCCTGAGCAGAGCCATGCCAGCCGTGTGGGACAGAATTATCCGCATCTCAGCCAGGTATATCAAATTCCGCCAACAGGCCAACATTAAAGCGCAATTTGCAGTGAGAGAATGTAATCGGAGCTATCAACTGCACACACATATG
Organism: Leuresthes tenuis; assembly: GCF_036924035.1. Classification (NCBI taxonomy): domain Eukaryota; kingdom Metazoa; phylum Chordata; class Actinopteri; order Atheriniformes; family Atherinopsidae; genus Leuresthes; species Leuresthes tenuis. The sequence goes on along the minus strand of NW_027325372.1, from coordinate 24,991,072 downwards.
TTGCCCCTATCAAAAATCTCCTTTCCTCCATACTCCACAGCTCTTTCCAACTAAGCTTTTTCTTCTCTACACCTTCTCAATTCAGCCACTGTCCCTGCTTAGCCTGAGCCACTGCCTTTGTACCCCTTAACATTTCCTTCTGTCTACGAACCTGCTGAACAACCAGCTTTCTCTTCTCCTTGGGACCTGCTCTACTCCACACTTTTTTGCCTGGGCCAAGTCCCAAGCTTCCCCAGCCTATTTAAACATTAACCACAATCCCTGTATGTTTAAGAGTTGCTTCTGTCTCCTGAGCTGCCACTCTTGGATTCCATTTCCTCCCCTTGGTTGGGTTTGGAACCACCTTACTACCACATCTTCACTCCCAGCTAAAAGGAGCTCTATCCTAACTTCAGTACATTTAAACTCCTCTACTAGACTAGATACTGGGAGCTGGAGTATGCCTTTCCCATACAGTGCCATAGTAAGCATCTAGGAACACCTATCCACTTCCTAATGTAAAAGCTAACCAATCTTTCCATTTTTTCTTTATTTTTTACTTTATTTGGGTAATTGTCCTAATATTATTCCCCATGATGTGCATTAGGCATGTGCACCACAAATTTCTTCACAGCATATTACTAGTCTGTGGTTCAAGTTAGTGGCTTGCTGTTTTTTGCTGGTTAAGCTACAGCTTAAGATCTTTCTAACAAGCCCCCGATTGTCTCTGTGTGCAAAGTACTCATGTTAATAACCCTGTGCGTAAAGTGTGAAATGTCTTAATCAGCCTCACCTTTTCCCCGGCGCACTTCTGCACTAATTTGCAACAACAGTATGTGATCCATGTATAAAATTAACAAATTGAAACTGTAAATCCAGTTAACTTTTTCTAATTGCAATTGACCCCAGGTGACCATGGCTACCCACCTAAGAGCTGGCTGATGACCCCTCTCAACAACCCTCAGACTGACCAAGAGCAGAGACAAATTGACCTCCATTCCTGCACTCGGTCAGTCTTTGAGAGGACAATCGATCTGCTGAAGGGACACCCCTGGCGCTGCCTGGACAGGACTGGGGGTATGCTGCTGTACAGTCCCGAGAAGGTGTGCTGCATTGAGGCAACAAGCAACTCAAGCAGCAAGGATACAGAATTCACTTCTTCATCAATGCATTTATTGATTCACCGATATTTTTGAAGATGCCTATCAGTTGATCTAGGTGATCATTTATGCCGCCTATTGCTCTCATGATTTCTTGTAACTCCAGCACAGCACGGGTGATCACCAGCTGGTGACTGCAGCATACTGGCTCCGGAGACGCAGGAGATGCCGGCGCAATCACTCGAGCCTGTGGCACGTGGCTGCAACGTAGTGTCCTCTCATTTGTTAAAGAAATAAATTGAGTAATCAAACATGAGTAAAAGTCTTTGATATCCTCTTTCATATGCTAGGATATTCAAATTTAAATTGAACAGATTTCAAACCACATACTATACATACAGCCTTTATGCATGAACCTCTATCTCATAGGACTGTCAGCAGATTGCTGTGTGAACACATTGGTTGTGAGTTACACAAAGACATAGGTATTTACTTTGGGGGTAATCAGAGCCACCCACAGGTGCTCCCACCACCCCTGAGAGAGCAGTGTCACCCATAATTGAGCTGACTCTCTGTTCAAACAAACAGGGTGGGCCCTCTTCTGGGCCCCGCCTGTCTTGGCCACACTTGGCCACACGGCCACCTTAGTATTGGACCACTTTTTCACTTCTGCTTTTGTGCGTTTCTCTGATCCCACAGCATTAACAGGCTCACACACACTCACCCATGCACTCCTCAGCGTGCCAAAGAGCACATTTTTGCATGCCTCCACTTCAGAGTAGCACCAATTCGCTTTCCACTGAATAATTTTTTTCCCCCATCTTACTTTTTTTTCTTTTTTTAAATTTTCTGATCGTGCAGAGAGGGGAATCTCAGGTGCAGGGTTCTTCCATGTTGATTGGGATGTGCAAAGGAAATGTGCTTGTATTCATGCGTGTGCACAGACTCATACATCTGGATATTATTGGGGCAGTCATTCTGACATCCCACCATTTCGACACGCAAACGTCCCACCATTCCGACAAGGCTTTCCATATAAGGAAATGTGCGTTACTCAACAGCTGAGTCCCTTCTTTTTGTTCGTGCATTTTACATGTTTTAAGACATCTGTACAGATGTGATACATAAATTTCATATAACTGATGTATTATGCACATATAACGAACTCCAAGGGCAAATTAATGATATTAAAGTAGTTTATTACACAAAAAGGAGCGACAAACAGATGAACACTGTTAATCTGTTCATTATTGATTCAAAACTAATAAAAAAAATAATAATACGTTTTGGGTAGCTTGATATATGAAATTAGTTTTATGTGCAGCACCAGGATGTCCGACACAGGTGAGCTGTCATTAATGTTGCATATGATGCCAGCTTGAAAAAGATGCATGGGCTCTGTGGAGAGCTCCGCTCCAGCTGGCTGCTGTGACAGGTCACTGACACTGTATTTCTGCATAATCTAACATGTTTCAGACATGCCCAATTTACATTAATATCTGTATTTTGATATTTGGATAATAGATTGTTAAAGTTGGTTTCCGAGGTTGTTGAGTTCCTCTAAAAACAAAAAATAGGCTATTAATGGAATTGTTGGAAAGGCATGATGTTTAAAAAAAAAAAACATACCATCATTCTGACCATAGGAGGAAAAAAAGTCCTCTCTCGCCACATGGCAGGCGGCATGTATAGTGTTGTTGTGTATATAATGTGTGAAGTGTGTAAAGAGATAAATGTTAATGTAATAATGTGAATAAATATTTTTGAAAATTATAACATGTTGATTTTGTGTTATACTCTACCATAAAATAATAGAATATAATCATGATAATAATAATAATAATTATAATAAAGACAGTAATGATGATGATAATAATAATAATAATAGGACACAATAAATACACCATGTAACATTTTAAGGAACTTATTGTTACTTTTTTTCTGACTTATTTATGTTACTAATTGTCAAAATCAATGTGAGTTTTACATTCACTTGTCCTCTACCAGCTGTCACGTGACAGGACTTTAACGGAGTTAAAGCTACCGAGTCACTGTCGTGCTTTAAACAACAATGGCAGGGAGGATACAGACACAAGTCACCTTATTGTGTATTTGCTTTCCCAGGTTTTCACATGGTTTGAATTGTTTGTGGCATTTTGTCTGTTGTATTTTGTCAGCTCAGCTGAAACAAACTATGTTGCCTTCAGTGTTAAGTGTTTAGAACCGTGGCCATTTTGTGCAACGCCCACAGTAGGGCTACACCGCCACCTGCTTGAAAAATTAACGAAATGAATCGTTCAATTTACTGTTCGAGAGTAAAAGATCCGATTCCGTCAAAAGAGTTGAACTTCCCAACACTAGTCGCCATTCCAACAATTTGAGGCCCATATCGGATTGGTGGAATGTCGGAATGGCAGCGTATTTTTGTGCGTACAATGTTTTCTGGATTTGAGCGTATGACATGTTTCAGTAAGAGAGTCTTTGTACACGAGGCCCCAGGTTCTCCCTCATACTGCCAGCCTGGGGATCAATAATTGTTTCTTTAATGTTTTTGTTCTCTTCGGAAATTCGGGTCATTCCCTCGGTGAAGGATTTCATCGACTCTCTGAGGGTCATGTTTTCTGCAGCCAGCGTCTGCTGGCTGAACTCTTGCTGGCTGAACTGCAACGACTCCCAAAATGCCTTAAACTCCCAGGACTCAACCAGGGACAAACAAGTTTCAAAACTGGACAATTTCTTATCGATTCATATCAGAATGTCCGTTGAATCATTCCCAGTTGGAGATGTCACCCTGGGCGAAACGCGTCATGTTTGATTCTGCTGATAATCTCACAGAATCACGCGACACTACAACATCTTTGTCGTTCAACTACAGCCAAACTACTGTTTGTCTTCTGACTCTAGCTCTGTTAGCCAGCCTCAAGAACACTTCTGAAAATGACCAATAAAGAACACCCTTTGTCGTTACATCCACAAATGCAAATTAAAAAACACTTATAAAAGAAGCAAAACCGTACTTTCAGCGTTTACTTAAGAAAGGAAGGACCAGCTTGTTATCAGCACATTTAAAAATGGTGACAATTCAAAGACAAAAACAAATCTCTGCTTGTTAAAATTACATTTGGTATGTATGAATCTTTAAATATTGTCAAGGACCGGTGGAGGCGGTAGGACCCAGATGCAGTTCTTTAAAAAAATTATGAGATTTATTCACAAAAACAAAACAGGGAGCAAGGCAAAAACAGAGGGCGCAGCAGAGCCGGATTAAAAAATACTTAACTGGCAAAACAAGACTGTGGATAAACAAGGCTATGAATAAATACTTGGAACAAAGACTGTGAGGCAAAACCAGACTTTACTTCTGTGACTGTGGCATGAAGGGTAGGTGAGGATTCTGCAATGAATGAGAGGAAACCAGGAGACTAAATACTGTGGCGGGAGTGATTACTGAGTGAGTGCAGCTAATGACGATGAAACAGGTGATGGCAGGGGAGAAACATGACAAGAACATAAAGAACCTGAACATAACAATAATCAAAACATAAACTGTGACAAATATTCAATCTTCCTCTTGCATTTTCAGGGTGTTCCTTACACTTGCCAACTGCCCTTTTAAGTCTAGCATGTCAAATGTTTTATTGTGATCATCAAGAGGTGAGTAGGACCGACTAAAAAAACAAACTGTGCCTGTAAGTTTCTTGTGCTGCTGCAGAACAGAACCGCATGAGCCCAGCTGCTCTGTTTTAAGGTGTAGTAATACAAAAGTGTTCATGGAGAGACATGAGGTTGCTTAAAGATTAAACAGTTATCCTCAGGGTGGTGTTAACCAATGAAAAGACATGCAAGTGCAAATTGAAAACGTTTTCCACGTTGTGCAGTAAAATAATTCATTCATATCCCGAAGAATTAATATACTTCAGAGGCATAGAGAGATGAGAGAAAGAAGGAGAGACTGGAGGAAATGAGAAGGAACTAGAGCAGTTTTGTACAAGACCATGAAGAGCTAAAAGATTATTAGTATATCTCTGTGTAGTTAGTCGCTTTTCTCCATGTTAGCCAATTAAATAAAGATGGGTGTGTTCACATATAGTTACTTTTTCTAGTTAAATTTTTTCATGCCTGGAGGGCATCTTGTCACTTAAGGACACGAATACACTTCTAAAAGTTGTGGTCCAAAACCCCTGAGGACAGAAAGCTTCTCTGTGGTTCCAGAGCATATTTTTAGCAAGTTGAGTTTCCAAAATCAGCTTTTCCTTGGTTTGTTTCGGGGGCGGCCATGGATCAGTGGTTAGAGTGGGTCATCAAACGGTTTGGGGTGGTTGTCCACCTCCTTGCCACGGCTGAGGAGCAAGGCACTGTACCCCCATGCTCCCCGGGCGCTGTGAATGGCTGCCCACCGCTCCTGTCATCAATGAGTAGCATCTGTCTCAATTGGTGTGTGCATGTGTGTGTTCAACAGGTGCCAATTTGGATCGGTTAAATGCGGAGGAGAAATTTTGTGTATTTCCCTGTATTTACATGACAATAAATCTGATCTTTTTATAGTTCAGTGGGTTGGTTTTTTTGTAAACCAATACAAAATGTCTGGAAAAACAAATATTGGCTGTAGAAATAAATGAGCTTGATTATAAACACATGGACAAATTTTCCATGAGTACCCCTGACTCTTAATTCCAATTTCAAGAATCAGTTCCCAACCTTACATGATGTTATTCATGAAACATCTGTAGGGGCCTCCCTCACGCTGCAGAATCCAGCTTTAATAAGGTTTGTTACAGCATGCCATGGGAGATTTGCAGCAGTGTAGCCTCTTGTTTTGATAGGGAGCTACTACTTTTACCTAATTGGTCTCTGAGTTGAGGGTGGCAAATGTCATGTGGTGTGCTATCTTTGTACTGAATATTTTTTTTCTGTATATTGCCAGCCCTGCCAAGCTCAGTCTAGTCATCTTAAACATAGGGCAGCGAGAGTTGATTTAACTGAGTCGGTTAGAAGTACATTGGCATGAAAAATTGTGGTTCCTCTGAACTGCTAAACAAGTAATGACTCATTCGTAAAACTGCTTGGCATGCAAACCAGAGATAGCACACAAGAGCTGAAAATTGAATTTACTATTTAGAAAACCATGTGCAAGCAGATTTTAGTGGTAATGTTCCATTATAATAAAATAGAAAACAATTCAATTGAAAAGATGATCATCCCAAAGGGAGATTTTTTTTTCCATTTGAAGCTTTCATTATAAACAGTTATTGCTGCTGGTAGGAATAACCTCCTGTATCTTTCTCTAAAGATAGAAATATAAATTGGTCAACCTGGAAATTTGCACACATGGAACAAATAAAAGAAAGAAAATTCGCAATATTTTTATACAAAGAAAAAAGTCTGAGTCTTTGCACTGAGTTATGTCAACCAGTGAGAGAAAGTCTCAGAAAAAGATTTTACAAGATTTTTATGAACCATTAAAGCAATGTGGTGCCTGAACACTTGTACCCTCCTAATTCTCCCTATTCTTGTTGTTTTCTTGAACTGACAATTAATCCATCATACATGATTAAAGCAGTAATAGGTTTATAGAAATCACACTGATTGCTTCAGACCTTGAAGTTTATTTAGTCAAGAATTTGGAGGTTGATGAATAAAGATTATTATTATAAAGATTTATTTTGTTAGTCTGGCAGGCATTATGATTGGAACTCAAGTATATGAAGTGCAATGGCACTGCAGGATCTGTCTTTGGACTGATTTCCATTTTTTTTTAATTACACAAAAACAACTTTGTGTAACACAAAAACAAAGATGACAAATATGTGCCTGGAGAAGACAGACTGTGTGGCAGCCACCAGTATGTCTTCAGTCTGCTCTCAGTGTGTCTTTTTTCACAGACTGTGCTGTCAATTTTTTACAGCAGTGACAGAGAAGAACTTTTAATCAAATAAATCTGTAGAAACTAATAAGTTACAGGCATGTAAGTTAGAGCTTCTGTAATTTTCTATGTTTAAGCTCAACATTTGAAATTTTTAGGTAATGTCCATTAGCTTTGATACTACAGGTCTGCATTTTTTTCCAACATGCCCAGTCAGGAAGTTTTGACACAAAGTACATTTTTTCCTTTAATTAGGCTTGCAATCCTAGAAAAAGTCAAATAAAGTTGTGCAAATATTTTAACAAGGATTTGTTTTTGGTACTGTCAGTAGGTTTACCCAAAAGCCAGCCTACAGATCAGACCAAGTTGGTGTAGATTTCATTGATAGATGGTCAGCGATGGAAGCAGTTAATAACTGATAGAAACCTTATTTTGTTTCTTTTTTTTTTAAGAAATAAAAAAAAAAACATCTGTGAAGACCCAAAGATATGATTTAAAATATCACATATGTAGGCGTTAAAACACTACAGGGATGTAAGGATTAATGGATCCTGCTGTTGTGTGATCGCTAAAACAAAATTACAGTAAATCAGTAGTCTCCTTTGTTTGATCAGTATCTCTTTTGTATGTCTTTTGAGCAAAACGTTTTAGTTTTTCTGCTACGTAGCAGTGTGCTTGCCACTGTGCTTTTCTAGAAACTCTGACTTATTTTACTGTGCAGCTTCTCGTTGCCATTCAACTTTTCTTTTCCTTCCTGGAGATGCGACTCCTTCTTGCTGATGGGTACATCACTGCTTTAAATACTGGCAGATAGTCATTGTTAAAGTTTAAAAGTGCACTGCTGCACTGGCCTCATTCTTGCTCAATAGGTTTGGAATAACGAGCGAAAAGACTTTGTGCTGTTTCATCAGAATGATTTTACCAACTGGGTATCAGTGAGTGGCCTTAGCTTGTGCTTCCTGTTTCAATAATTGTGCTGCTGATGCTGAGTATGCTAACTAATCTAAAAATGCATGGTATTAGTTGTCATTATTACTGTGATGTTTTCAACAGATCAACCCCTGGGAAAAGAACAAAATCTAGGTAATTGTGCAGCTCCCAAGACTGTTAAGATTAAAATTACTTGAAAAAAACTATTCAAAAGTTCCATGCATGAGTTATGAAAAACATACTTAAGTGTTTTTGTACAGTATGACTTTATCTATTTAGAGGCGAATGTTAATATGAAACCTCCACTCTTGTATTCCTGGCTAAGCAGGGGGGACCCCTCTGGTGGCTGGGGGCTGGGGAGAGAGTGCCGTGGAAAGGCATGCAGCAAAAGTGCACCCCGCAGGGAGTCGCATAATTTTTTATGTGCCCTCATCACTGCTTTACAGGTTGCCTCTCACAAGTGTGATCTCAAAGCATAGAAATAATCCTGTGAATCTATCTTAACTTAGTTTAATTTACACTGTAATGTCATTCAGCAACATCTCGTGGTCACAATCAGTCGTTTATCATAATATTTCCAATGATGACATGTCATGACATGACACAAGTGACTATAGCTGTATATGTCATCTGGTTTCAAAAAACATTCTTAAAAAAATGTTAGATCGCTATTTGATGGGACTCAGATTTTAGTTTGCAGCGGTTCACGGAATAGTGAACATTTAAGCTGTTGTCAGTTTGATAACGTTTGATAACTCTAATTATTGATGAATTTGGTTAGGCGTGTTTGTTTAAAGCCAAGTATACACACTCTGATTGGTGTTTTGTCAAATGTAGCCTCCCGTATGCACTTGAGCCTCTCGTCCATGTGCAAATTTAGTGTTTTACTCATTGAACTTTATGTCACGGTTCATAGAGTGAGAATGAATAAAAGGACCCAAATGCTGGACTACCAGACGAGCCGGCAATACAGGTGGTAGATGAACAATGGTTTTAATGAAATGAAAGAAAGGCAGGATGAGCAAAACTATTTACAGAAAGTGCAAGAACAAATTAAAGAAGAAGCAATGACAGGACTGGCGAAAAGACTAACTCAGGAAACTTCAAGGAAAAGACAATAAAGATTGTGAAGAGAATTTTCTATGTTGTCTTTGGGCAAGTTGCTTCTTCCAAACATTGAATGGAAGACACATTTAGGTTCACCTGTTCGTAATATCAGAAAAAAATTGCACACTGGACTATGTTGCAGACGAAAGGAGATCACGCATCATTGCAAACACATTTGGAATGTCAGTTAAAGTATTGACTACTTGTACCCTGTGTACAGTTAGCTGTCACTATGGAACTTGTGTTGTTGTGGTTGTTGGCCATCTTGTGTGTGAGTACCGTTGATAATTTAGGAATCCTGACTATTATCTGCATTATCTATAAGCTCAGAAATCATTAGAATATCTCATGGCATTCTGCATGCCTCGGCAAGGTGCCTAAAGTGGTAACTTTCTGTTTTCACCCCAAAGTAGCAGTAGGTATTTTAACTTTTTATGTAGGGCTCCACATGGAACTCACTGTTAACACATTTAGAGTGTCCTTTAAAAAAAAAAGAGAAATCGATGTGAAACAGAATGGAAAATGTTCTCTGCACATTCAGTTGTTCTTGCAGCAAAAGTCAGATGAATCACTTGATTACAAAGTAAAATACAAGTTTATACCAACAGTCTATACCAACTGAACACGCACTCTTCACTGTGAACCACTTAAAAAGAAATGGACAACATTCACTTGCTGGTCATTGGTCATTTACTTTCTCTATATCACTCAATAATTTATTCTGACATTATTACATTTATTACATTTACATTTACATTTATTATTACATTTACATTTATTACATTACATTATTGCTTGTAATTGTTTTTAATTATTTAGCAAAACTTAGCGTGTTCAAATGAAAAATAAAAAAAATCAGCAAAAGCAAACCCAACTTTATAGCTGTTGATTCGGTTTTTGGAAGTGTTGCAGCTGTTCGGAGGTTTTCTGCTTTGGTGAGGGAATTTGACACTCTGCAAAAGCCACTTTTGGCTGCAAACCTCTCTGTGCTTTAATTTTGCACCCTTCAAAGTGGTTCTGGATTAATGGGTAAGCCAGCCAATAGGGAAATAATGTTTTCATTGAACCAGCAGAAAGGTTTGCCATGGGTTATCTCTACCACCTGCAGGGCTTTAAGACTCTTCCAAGAAGGTCTCACAATCTTCTGCTGTTCCATCAGCTGGGGATGAAACAGACTGCATTCAGGCATGCCAAGTTGGTGGCCACAGGGCTGGACATGCTGCCAAGTTTTGAGCAACCCTAAATAATTGGAACTGCATTTCCATTTTGTAAAATTTGTAAAAATGGAGGTGCTGCTTAGATTAAAAAAGAAAATTACAGGCAAGCAAATATTTAGGAAGATTCCTTGCCCTGTTCAAAATAAGGTGTTGAGGGACCTGATATATTTTTTTAGGCACAGCAGCATGGCAGATTTGTGACAGAGGTAGTGAGAAGATAGCATTTCATTTGGAATAATTCCCCTGACAATGAATCTGGTGGGCTTCACAGTGGTGTGGTGGTTCGTACAGTTGCCTCACAGCAAGTGGGTTCCTGGTTTGAATGCTGGGGCCTTTGGGTGTTGAGTGTGCATGTTCTCCCTATGCATGCTCCGGCTTCCTCCCACCAAAAGTTTGGTTAAATTTACACAAAGAAGGTTTTTTGTTTGTCTCTGTAATGGACTGGTGACCTGTCCAGGGTGTACCTGGTGTACCTCCCAACCAATGGCAGCGGGGATAGGTTCTATCCCCTCTCCGACCCTACATTGGATTAAGTGGGTATAGAAAATGGATGGACGAATCTGTTTGACTCTCATGTTACCCTTACTGATTTGACTATCAGGAAGTGATGAAAAGAGCTTCACTGAAGTATTGATCCAAAATACTGCAACCTAAAGACTCTCCTTTTTTGTTACTTTATACTTCTAATCCACAAGAGACTGGATTGGTCCATTTCAGAGGGTAATAAAACACTTTTTACTGTCTTACCGACAGATGTATGTGTGTATGCCACAACATTATGTATACTACTGCCAACCCAGCTCTGCTCACTCAGGCCTGGACACTGAAACTCTCTGAAGTCCTGAGGTTTCTGGCAGCAGCAGAAAGTAGCAGATCCCTTGAGTCAATGAAGCTGTTAGTTGGACCCAATACAGATCAAACTTGTTCCAGCACATCCAGATTGTTTTGCCCAAATGCAGGCTTGCAGACCTGCTGTTGGATTATAGCACGGTCGTTTTGACATCAGGGTGTGCCCTTTAAAATCTAGCCACATACAGATTGTAGCAAAGTTGTAGGCTTAGCTCAGTCTCCATGTTGTTGGTTAGAACGGTGTGTTTGGCTTGCCATTTGACACATGTCAGTTCAGCTCTAATTACCCCCTTCCCTGCACAGAGGCATATTGGCAGCACGAGATGCGTGAAAAGGGGTACTGACTCATTAAAAGGCTGTTTTTTATTCTTTCATTCAGTTTTCCTTTAATGGAAATAAAAATAGAAATTCTTGCAGTCCTTGAATGACCCAACTGCCGTACTGTTGGGTAACAAACAAATTTGTACATATTTGTGCAGGAAGCTTTGAAAAATTGGCCAAGGTTAAGAGGTTAAACATAGTACGAAGATACTACACTTAAGTTAAAAATACATAAAGTACTCCGTCTTTGAATTAGAAGGTTCTATCACAACATAATGGAAAAAATTCATTATCAGGTCTAAAATTAGGTATATACAAATCTGATATGAGCAATAACACATGAAATATTATATAATGTAATTATTAATCTACTTACAACTAAGCCAAAATTCAGAAGCAGAGTGTGGGGAAAAAGTGCATTATTTCTGCTTTCCAAGGAATTAACAGGGTAAGTAGCAGTCAGGTGGTGCCAATCAAATACACTTAATTAACACGATTAATTGATCACAAGTGCCTGTAAGCTTGGTCTGTTTGCTGATCTGGAACATTTATTTGTGTGTTAACACAATGACAAGGAGGAAAGACATCAACAGTGGTCTTAGGGAAGCAAGTGTTGTTGCCCATCACACTGGGAAGGGTTAGAAGGCCTTTTCTGAATCATTTGGAGTCCATCATTCTAGAGAGAAAGATTATGTGGAATTAAGTGGAAACCTACAAGATTTCTGGAAAAATATGCTTAGACAGATGAGACCAAAAGTGGTGTTGATCGTGTTTGGTCATAATGCCAAGCAGCAGGTTTGGTGATAACCAAACACAGCATATCAACACAAACACATACCAACTATTGCAGTGGTGGAGGGCTGGTGATTTGGGTTCGTTTACAGCCACAGGACCTGGGCATCTTAAAGTAATTTAGTCAGTCTTGAATTCCTTTGTATACCAAAGTATTCTTGAGTCAAATGTTCGGCAATCTATCTGACAAAGTTTGCGGGAAACTGAGTCATGCAACAGGACAACGATCCCAAATACAGCAGCAAATCTACAACAGAATGTCTGTAAAAGAAAAGATAATAATATTAACAAGGTTAATGTCTTCTTGTTCATCCTAATTCTGTGACCTGGTTTTTCACATCACTGTAGAAAGGGATGCTGCTAAACTTGAATATATTGTAAGTCTGGTGAAGAGTTATGAGTGCTTGTCTCTCTCATCAGTACTCTTACTTTACAATAATTTAAAGTAAATTCAGACTGCAGTCCACTTACAACACACTGGTGTTTGTGAACACAAGTGGGTTTACTTGTTACAATGTGGAGTAGGAAGTGTTGTGGAGAAAAGAGTAGTCAGACTCACCGTGGTCAGCCTCTTATGGGGAATTTATTGAACAGACCGTCACAGAGACATGTATATTTCAGTATGCACGGAAGTTCCCAATGACCTCAGTTTGGGACATCCTCTTATACCTTTCTATATCATTCAGTGTGTAGTGGCCCAAACCCAATCTCTATTTGGCATCTGCTGTCTGAGGATGCTACTGCATCTTCATCATTATCTAGACAGGGTTCATTCTGACCTCAACAACATGTTTTTCGAGCAGTGTCAAGGCTCTGCTCTCCCACAGAAGTCTTTGTTAGCACAGGTAACAGCTGTCCTCCAGAGGAGGTTGCTTTTAATTGGACAATAATCTAAGAGGATAAATTTAGGATTTTTAAGGGATTTTCCAGTTGGTGTTTGTTCAAGAACTATGCTTGAGTGCTGTCTCCATTCTTTTTTCTCAAGTCATTACTCAATAAGAAAAAACTAAACTAAGAAAGGACTTTTTTTCTTTTTTTAAGAAAAGCTATTATGATTGATAATGTTCTTTCTCGCAAACCAAAGCACCATACCTAATTAGTTCCACTGCTAATTAGAGAGCAAGCTACTCATCCCTCAGTTCTCATTCTACGCAGACTTTCTCTCTGGGCTTTTAGTCTTCCTCCATTTTTTTTCTACCAATTGAGTAATTTATTTTAACAGAAATAAATCCGAGCTTTACGCTGCCTTCAGGTGAATCAACAACTGAAATATATTCTTGTATTTGATTTGGAGAGCACACCTCAAAGGAGTTCACGTTACCTACAATTATATCAATCTCATGAAGACAAACATTTTAGTTCATTCTCTGACTGATTCTTTTATTAAAGCTGTAAGGCATAAAGCCGAATCAAATATATTTTCTATGCTCTCAACTCAGAAATTTGTCAATAAGACCAGAGTAAAGTGAGAGGTTTGGTTTTAAAGACTATTTTGCTCTAAACCTTCTGATACAGGAAAAATTCTTCTGTTTTCAAGAATGTTTTCATGGTAATAAGACTAGCCATGAACTATTGACCATAACACCTGTCTGAAAGTGCAAATAAAGTAAGCAATGGTTGAGGCATGTCAGAGCAGCAGAGTTGCCCCTACAAACCATTATAGACTCTGTGGACCAACCACACCATCAATCACACCCACCTTGTAGCGTGAGCGCATGTTTATGGAAGTGAAAATATTAGTTGTGTACTTTTAGATTCCATTTTCACCACCTGCTTACCTCTTCCACAGACAGTTAAGTAGCTGCATAAGACTGAAAAATAACTATAGTGTTGTTTAACTTTTCTTTTGTTGTCAACCAGTGCCAGCTATTCACTTGTTCATTTTACTCACAGCTTTTACCACACAGAAAAGGGTGGTACAAAAGACTACAACAACTGGTAAAACCTGTATAAAGGTTATTATTGTTACATTAATTTCAACTGCATAATGCACTAGTACATACACTATATATACAGTATAGAACAAAGGCGGATATGAGCTGGTCTACAGATAATATTGGAAACAGACTTTTATACTACATAAAGAATCTTATAGTCATTGAGTCAGCCATGAATTCCTTTGTATACCAAAATATTATTGAGTCAAATGTTTGGCCATCTATGCTGTCATATGTCATTTAGTTATAATGACATGTGAAAGAAGAAGTTTTTTTTCAGTTAATGTAAACCTTTTATTAAAATCCTTTTCATCAGAACTAAGTAGTCAATACATTGTTATCTTCAACTACTTAACAAATAGTAAGCAGGATCACTGTCTTGCTTATGATCTTTCATTAAATTACCTGCTGCCCAGTTATCAACAGCTCCACTTGCCGCTGTTGACAACCAACAATATTAAATCATCCGCAGAAGAGGGTTGTCCCAGTGGTGCTAAACCAGGCCCATATTACCAGTGAAGCACCTATCAACAAATCCAGCATATTTGAGTTTTACCAGTTATACAAGCTTGGATTGGCTTGGAAGCATATGCTGGTTAAAATGCTATATTTAGGCTGCATATGCATCAGAATTTTATCCATTTTCCTTTTTTAAATAACAGAACCAAAATTATATGTGAATGGAATGATTATAGTAAATGGGAGCACAATAAAAAGCACAAAAGGAAATAAATGAATGAAATGAGAGAGAATGAAAATGTGAAGTTTCTAATGTCACAAATACACTTTTTTTTTTCTAAGACCTATCCCTTAGTCACTATGCTTTCAATCTAATGTTTATTGATGTTCGACCAGTGTTAAGAAGGTCAGTCACAGCCTTTTTGATTAAAAATACAAAGAGTGAACTAGTGTACTCCATTGTCAGAGGATACCAAGAACAATTTGCTTGAAGGTGTTATACTATAAAGCTCTTTGTTTATATAAAAAACACTGATTATCTAATCTTTAAATGGTCTATATTATTTTTAGGCATTCCTGAGCTACAGCTCTTTGAGTTCATTGCCTTTAACTTGTCAAACTGCCAAGGGTCTAAAATTGTGTTATGAGGTAGAAAGAACATCATTGGTTATACAGTATTGTAAAGACTTGCATTATGCATACTACCTCGATCACTAAAAATTCCTGACACTTGCTGAGTATTACTTTAAAGATAAGAATTCATATTCTTTTCCCATTCATTTCTGATAGTCATGTAAAAGATATGTACTTTATTTTATGTAAAGCACTTTGAATTGTTTTGTGCATGAAATGTGCTATACAAATAAATTTGACTTGACTTGACTTTACCACTGTGACTATTAAATGTTTATAGCCTGTTGAGCTGGATTGGAAAACTAATGATGGGCCAAATTTAATGGTTGTTGGTTTTAAGGCATAATTTTAAATGCCAAAATCATTTTGAGAGCAGATGTGTGTTTGGCACAGCACTCATCAGTTAGAGAGCACTGCCAAAAGACAGCTAGTTCATCTAACTGAGAGAACATAAATAGAGTGAGGCTTGACATAAAAACTGGGAACACTTGGGTGAAATCTCAAGGATCTTAGAAAGAGGTGACTATGATTTGTATGCACCTCATAACACCACCACTTTTACCCTAATGGCCACCAATCTCCTAAACTGTCTACAACACAAAGTAAGACATATAATGTCTAACAGAAATACCATTGTGTAACAATATGTGAAGGCAAAAGAAGGGATGAAGTGCTGCAAAAAGGCCTCAGAGTTTGCTCAGATTGCTGTCACAGTTCATGGTATTCGTTGCCTGTTTTTCTCTCCTTTTGCTTTCTATGGGGTGTCCTGCTTCCCTGTGCGCATGGCAGCTGGCGGTGTTCCTGATTACTCATTCTACTCATCTGTGGCAGATCCTGGTGTGGCTGTTAAAAGTTCCACTCTCCTCTCATCTTGTCACCAATGTGGTACAGATGTTTTGTCAAGAAAAATTCATGTTGGTAAAGTTTGGAAACTTACCTCCTGTCTGCCTTTCAGAGAAAAAGCTGCCCAGAGCTCACAGTACAGCCATCCACTCCTGCCAAAGAAATTGTCACTCTGCACCACCATAGTTACAACCATCTGGATCTCGTCTCATAATTGTCTACTCTTGCAAAGTAATTTGCATCACCACAGTCACTGCTAAAGGGAAGTCCTATCAAAGCTCTGTTGAATTACTTACCAGTCAGTACTCGCCTCCTAAGAAATGGTCTCTTCTGGAATACCGACTATCACATTAATTGTGATCTCTACTCCCAGAGACCCACGCTACCACCCTGGAAAATACCTCTCGCTCACTTCTTGTAACCGTTCGGTAAAATAAACTTGTTTTACGTTTCTCTTCTGCTCCTCTCTTTTTTTCCTGGGTCCACCCTGTAAATTAACCTGAACAATTGCTGAGTAATAATGATGTTTAAACTCCATTATTGCTTTTTCCTTAAATCATAACTGCTTCAATGGAAAGTCTTGGCATTAAATGGAGGACCAGCAGCACTGACCATATGCTATGGCAAAAACCCAGCTGCATAACGGATTCATCTCCACTAACCTCTATTTTCAGAGAGTGTGAAGGGAAACAAGGCTGCAGCTAATGTGTCTCGACATTTCCCTCCTGACCCTTCCATCTGCTGCATCGCTGTGAGGAGGCTTTCAGAAAAGCTTTCAGTCAGCTTTCAGCTTTCAGTCAGTCAGACGGCACTGGTGCAAAGAAACATATCAACGTTTTAACGTGGGCATGAGTCCAGCTGGAGTAATTGGATCAAAGCTCATGATTCATAACAAAGAATGCTCTGTGGACTTCAAGCAGACACAAGAAAACAGGCAGGACAAATCCATCCAAAGGAGATATACTTCCAAACATTTACAGAAAATTCCCATCCAATAAACACCTCTTGGTATAGTCTGATCAGCTAGTATTTTGACAGTTTAATGTTATTTTGATCAATGCTCTTTGCTTCCAAAAAATGGATACTATATTTGTATGCCGAGTCTCGACTTTCATTTAAGAAGTAGCCTTATATTAGAAAAAATAGCTTTAAAAGTCAGAGGACTGTTCCCAGCTCAAGACCATGACAACAATTCCATTATAACATACTGAAACCTTTTCATGAAACAACTCCAACAGGTCACATATCTTTATGTATAAATCTTGCGTCTATAAAGCTCTGACAGAGGGCCTGCTGTAGCTGACTGTGCTGAAGAGCAGGCAGATAGATGTAGCATACTCATGATTTAATTAAAGAAATATCAATAACAAGGGCACCATCCTACAGTAGAAGGATACTGATTTATCTTAATTAGTCTCACAGTCCTACTCTAGAGTTCTCATTTGAATTGACCGAAGTTACACAAAGAAACATTCAACAACAACTTGATAACTATATATTAACGATTTCTTGAAAGATTTAATCAAAACATGAACCTTAAAGTAAAGGAGAAGTGTGCAATGGGTGTCTGTGGGCTTTCAGTGTGCCTGGCAAGTTACATGGTTAATGGAATATACTTGTATAGCGATTTTCTAGTTTAACTGACCACTCAAAGCGCTTCTAACACTATATGCCACAATCACCCAATCACACACACTCATACACATCTTAGTTTATACATAACTACGTGCTTCCTACTCATTCACACACATTCATACACCGATGGATGCATCGGTAGGCAATGCATCGTGGGGTTCAGGGTCTTGCCCAAAAGGTGCTTCGACATGTAGCCCGGGGAAGCCGGAGTCAAACCACCTTCTATTACTCTAACAGCCGCCCCTAAAGTTGACAAGTTGTGGGTCCATGTTTCACTAGACATCTTGTCCCAGGCTGGTGTCGCAAGACTTCACATCAAAATGAAAAAAATGTAGGTATGTTCACCTGAGTGTTGGACTTGGAGTCAAATAAACCAACTCTAGTGAGGCTAACTTTAATTCACAAAAATGATTTAAAGTTAACACAAAGTTGACCAGATTACGCTGGCTCTCTACAGGCAGGAATATCATTCTATGTAGTAACTTATTCAGCAGCAGAGGTTAGAATGTGTGACAAAAACAAAGGACATGGAAGACCAATAATTAAACGATGGATGGACAAATGAAAAACAAAAAACATATTTTTTTATTATTTCATTCTTCTTCCTGCAACTTCTCTTTTTTACTTTCTCCTCTTTTCGTGGAGGTTTTTTTTTTATTTGATTCACGGAGGTGGGGCATGACGTGGGCTCAGGCTCAGGTTCAACTTTCAGCCAATAATATGCCAGAAAACTTTATGGCTTTTGCCTGGGAAAGTAGAAGTTTTAATTCGAATGTTGAGAGTTTGATAAAACAAAGAAAACTCCATTCTTTCTCCATTCTTTTGTTTTAACACATATTTGTTCACATTGGTTCTGAAAACACCACACCTTATTAATACAATATGAAATAAAGACATAGAACAAACATATGAAATGGTTTTATACAATGCCTCTGCTGTCTGACTTGGGTGGCAAGCTAGCAGGTGAGTCTGTACATTAGTTGTTCTACAGTAAGTCGGCATATTTGTTTGATGTTCACAGATGGCCTTATCTTTGTTTGTTATTGAACCATTTATGGTGTTAAATTGCTATACTCCTAAACACTGCTTTTATTAATTAGTATTGTGATTGTGCTCTTAAAACAGCTTTGGTCACTAATTTATCCATTCCATAGCAACTTAGCAGAAAAACATATAATCTTATTTAACTCAGAGGTTATCAGAGCATGCGTTGGGTCAAACTGATACTAGAGTGCTTACCGCTGGATTACAACGCAAACTACTTCTAACATCTAACCCATCTGTTTGCACAGTTATAGTCTGAAGTGCTTACAGACGATGATCTTTTAATTCGGAGTACTAATGTTCGATGCTTTAAACAGCAGATGTTCAAACTTCAAAGAAAAATTGACAGTCATACTCATCAGGTGGACTGCAGCACAGGTCAACTCAAGCATATTCCACCTCATCTTCTTTGGTTGCCTTGACAACAGGATCACCGTCAGCCAAATGACAAAAAATAAGTAAGTTAGATTTGATACATTTATTAGAATGTGAGTGCTATTCGTGCCCCCTGTATAGTTCTGCTTACATCACTGCTGCTTCCCTCAGCTGACAAATCATCGTAAATGCCAATTCCACTGGCAGCCCCGAGCAGAGACATAGCAATGTTTAACAGATGAGGTGGTGCTTTTGCTCATGAGCTTTTCCTTTTTTTCACTGTCATGCGGAAGTTTGCTTATTTGACTTTGGATGTTTTTATGAACTGTAGCCATGTCTTTCTGTTTCTGAAGTGTAGTAGGGTTTCATACCTTGTACTGCATATTTGGAGTTTTTTGTTGAAGTCTTTTCCTGATCATTGATAAGGAAACTTATTTTTTTTACTTTTTTTACTTCCCGAAGAGCATTCCTCTAAATTAGTTTCTCTTTACTGTGTTGGATGTTCTGCTCATCCACAAGAATTTTAGTTCCTTTCTTTACCAGATCAAATATTGAGCACCTGCTGCAAATGAGCTAACTTTGATACTTTTAATATCTTTTTGCGGTTTATAGCTATGTTAGTATCTTATTCACCTTGATGATCATGTTTTTACACGCTATACTGACAAATTCTACTGTTTAAAGGTGAATTGCTCCCATTCAAAGGCTTTCATGCCATGCTGCCTTCTTTGTATCTGTCAAACACTAGATCAGTGAGATCCCTCGTCACCAGTGACACAACCACACCTTAGCCTTATATTGGCAAACATCCAGGAGCACGGCCTGATTAGGTAAAACAACTGCATTAAAACATCAACAATAAAGTCACCTTGTCATTGAAAGTAATACTTGTTTTAAAATGTTTATTTTCATTAATGCAAGTAGACAAAATTTCAAAGGATATGACTCATGTAACATCGTAGGTCTCCAAACATATACACTGAATAGAAATAATCCTCCTTATTCACATTTGTATTCTCTGTGATAGCCTGGCACCATTATTACCCAAAGTGATACTGTTCAGATTTGGGGTGTTTTCTGCTACTTTTAGCTGCTCACATATAATCACATGCTAACAAAACTTATAATGCATAATAAATAAAAGGATTTAAGAAATAAGGTATTAGCACATTTATAAGCCATAGCCACAGATTTTGGGGACTTGATATGAGTTGTCTTTTTATGACATCACTTTAGTCAATTTAAAAGACATCAGAAAGCTCCCCTACAGCACCTAAACTATTTAGAGAAGATTTTCATATGGAGTAACAGTCTCCTCACAGCCAGTGGATCCCCCTCAACTACAGAGGGTGTTTGAAACCTTTAGTTTTTTTCTTTCCTTTTGGACTTCCTCATGAAGCGGCCATGGTTCACAATTTCTGAAAGAAATACCGAGTTCTGAGACCCAGGAGATATTTGTTTATTTCTGGTGGCTTTTTTTTTTTGTTGACACATTGCCTTTCAAGAGTAAATTGCAATATCTTGCAATGCTATGTTTGCAGTTCAGTATTACCACTACAGATTTGACAAAATAAATCATTTAACAAAATTTGTTGCTGCAAAACATGTTGTCACAGATGATGAAAAAGGTGTCGGTCTGCATTTCATGGCACAAAGCACAACTTTCAAAGTGATGTACACCATGAGGAGGGTTGGTTTCTGCCTCTAAGGGGGGACGAGGATTTGTCATCTGTTAAGCCATGAATGACGATGTCAAAAAATAAGTTAAACCTTAAGCTTTTAAGGTATCATTTAAGATACCATGTATCATTGACTTTTGTTTTTATGTTTATCAATAATTTTAGAATGAAACCATTGTTCATATGTTTAAAAAAATATGTCACATATGCTTTAAAAGTTAGAGGAAGTGAGTGTCACTTCAGGTCTTAGATTGTTAAAGGAAAGGCCACAAGATGAAATCAAACAAATGTGTAGACCATCTCATTAAATGTTATGACAGTCTGCCAACAAATCCTCAGATCTAACCAGCAAAATTGCATTTTTAACAGTAACTTGCAGTATAGTTGGAAATGACTGCAAGGTGCCCAGAGCCTCTGCCTACAAAACAAGCCCAAATCATCAACCCTTACACTATGCCTGGCCTAAACCTAAGCTATGGGGCCATGCTCTTTTTAGAAAGAAGAGGCTTTCTCCTGCAACCCTTCCAAACAAGACATACTTGTTCAGTCTTTTTCTAATTGTACTGTCATGAACTTTAAGCAAAAATGGCTTCTCTAAGATCACTGCTAATGTCCTTCCTCCTTGGCATCGTGTTAATACATACATGAATGCACCACAGCAGCAAACTGACAAAACCTCTGCTTTTATAGAGGATTTTATGTATGATTATTTGCTGTTAATTACCCTCTTAATTCATACGCAAGTCTTAAATGTATACTTGGCTTTTCATAAATGTCCTGGCATGTCCTGATACACAAAACCAAAATAATTACACTGGGGGACTTGGGGTTCTTTCTCACATGGCAGTAAATTACAGTTTCCTTTCAGCCACAGTAATCTTCTTTCTGCACCCTTAACTGTTCCTGGCGGTGGAAGGGCACTGCGGGGAACTGACTCTCATATAGCCTGCTCATTTTTTCATTTGTTCACACACATTAAGTGACATTCACTTCCTTCCGTGCTGTGACTGACTGACTGAGTGTGAGCAATTCTCATAATGTATGGTTGTGATCTAAATTAATGTCTTGCTAAGTTAAAACTTTAAAAAAATGGTCAAAGTCCACATTCAGAAGATGGAAAGATGAGACTGTTATCCAGAACCCTTCACTTTGTGACTCATCTGGAACCACAAATACTACACTTTCCTTTTCTTTTTACCTTTTAATTTTAATTTGTTGTTTGGCTAGGTTTTCTAATTAAAATTATCAGACATCCTGGTTTATTCATTAATCCTGACAAAATATTGGAGGTGTGTCTCAAAGAATTTGACATCAAATCTTAATTTCTCAAAACAACAAATCTGGTGAAGATAAACACACAACCCTCTTTGTCTCAGGAATACACTCTCATAATATATATATATATATATATATATATATATATATATATATATATATTAGACTGAACAGTGGTGTGGTGGTTAGCACTGTCCCCTCACAGCAAGAGGGTTCCAGGTTAAATTCCAGGCTGGGGTCTTTCTATAGAGAGTTTGCATGTTCTCCCCCATGCATGCATGGGTTCTCTCTGGATACTCCAGTTTCCTCCCACCATCCAAAAACATGCATGTTAGGTTGAGTGGTGACTCTGAATTGTCCCTGGTAGTGTGTCTCGTTGGTCCCTTTGTGGTTTGGTGACCCTAAATTGGATTAAGCAGGTATAGAAAATGGATGGAAAATCATACTGTGCATAAAAAAATTAAATAGAACCTAAATAATCAAATGAATAAACAAAATAACCTTTTCAATCAAAATCAGATAATGCACATCCAGTTGACTGTCAATCAGGGGGTAGAGAGGTCATCCATGCATTGGAAGATTAGGACTTTGATCCCCAGTTTTAGTCCCTGCCTGTCCTAGCCCACATGTTGATGAAGTAGTTAGGTGATACATCCAACATTGCCCCTAATTGTGTAGCAAATATTTGTATGGTAGTGTCGAGAATTTCTAAAAAGTATGAATGTGTGTATAAATGGGCAACTATGGCTTTGAGTGATTGTCAACACTAAAATATTCCTTAAAAATGTGCAAGATTTTTGAATCCACACAACACTCACAATATTTCAACCTCACCCACCGAGCACACCACAAATCTGTGGTCATACTATTTGTTCAGGGGATCTTTGGACAAACTTAAAGTGATAGCTCTTTGAAAATGAAACCAACAAATCTCAATTGCCTGATGATGGCTGTTTGCTTTGATGGATCATGTTAGCAGATGGAACGTCAGCAAAACTAAACGATGTCTATCGTGTTCATGAACTTCTTATCACTTCAATGTTTGCTGAAGAGTTTGTGTCTTTTACCATTGAGTTATTTAGTCAATTGATGCCTGAATAAAAACGCCTATCATCTTGACTGACAGCTGCTCTGAATAACATATCTGAGGAGACCCTTCAGACCTCTTTTCAGAAATTGTTCCTGAGAACATTGAAGAGCTGTTTTTTTTCTTTATCAAGCGATTTTCCTCTCTTTTAAAGCACACAAGTTGTTCAGACATAAAAGGCACTAATTGATATTCTGAGAGATCTGTATGATTTGTATCTCCAATACAGTGAAGCTTATTGAAGTTGGTCTATGCAAGTGTTTTTTCTGGTCATATTCATTCGGGGCAGGCTGTGGATCTCTTCCCGTGGTCAAATACAATTTTATTTGTAATTCGGCTTGCAATGGTTTAAAAAGCTCTTCAGACCTACACTTTCATGTGTTTCTGACTGAACAAGAAAGACCAGTCATAAAACCAGACGAATGAGAAACCCTAACACCCATTACACAGTGTAACCCCTTACACTGTGTAATTGTAAATTTTGTCTCCAGCACAAGATGGCAACGTCACTTATTTGCACCAGTTTGGTTTCACTGTGAACAGGGAGAAAAGGCAGAAGTGGCAAAGTGCTGTCACTGATATATATTAGCTGCAACATTCAAATGATCAGTGGGGATCTTAAATGTTTTGCTAATGGAGTTGACATCTCCCTCCACTTTCCAGTCTTTACCAACCACTTCTTAAACATCCAGTATGGATTTTGGCACAAGTGGTGGTTACTATTCATAGATTGCATGTCATTAATGAGTAGGACTGGAAATGAGAATTTTTAATTATTTTTCATTCAGTGTCTAAATATGTCCACACTGAAGAAACTGTACAGAAACTGAAATCCACAACAACATAATCAGTCAGTATTTGAAAGAAGCTTTCTCATAAATATAATCAAGAATTGAGGCGCACTCTGGGAAAGATATCGAGCATAAACCTAATGGTAAGTGTACAGATATTGTTTGAGCTCAGCACTGCTTTAATGACAGCAAAGTAACTAGACTGACAGCTAGCTCAATTACAGAGTGATGACCGTAATAAATTCTGGAGTGCAAGAATAAGTGACGCAGCTCAGACAAAGTCACATCACACATATCTAATAAGACATTGAGAAACATCAGTCGGGAAAAAGGATGTATGGGACAATGATGAAAGGGTATTGGCAGCCACAGGATTGTGCCTCGGGCACCTATAATTCAATCTGTATTTCAGCACAAGTAATAGAGATTACAGAGTAGAGATTAGCATCTTATTTCTCAGACAGAGCTTCAGAGCCATCTTTTTTGAGAAAATAGAAACTATCCCCAATCAACGAGCCTTTGTCCTTGCTCGTGAGCTTCCACAACTGCTGTTAGGCTGAACTTCTGATTCAGTTTGAGGTGATGATGTTATACCTTGTGTCAATGTGCTGAAGCATATAATGATGCATGTAAATCAGGATTTACAAAAGAAAATACAAAAATGATTGTACAGATTGTGAGATTACAAATTAACTATCAGCGTGAACCTTGTGAGGAGGTCCATAAGAACACAGACTTTTATCTAAATGGGCAGTCGTAGAGAGTGACATACATGTTTAATCCTAATTGCTGTTGAAATTGAAAAATAATGGGTAACTTCAAGAGCGAGGGAATTTAATCAAGGATTGGATCAATAATTTTCATATCATTGAAGAACATTTAAACCAAGCTACCATATTGACACTCAATTTTGTGGACAAAATTCTCTTTTTTTTCACAGTATCTGAAAGCTTTTCAAGGTTACCTGAAGGTTCCTTTAGGCCCTGAGAATAGTGTTTTGCTTGCAGAGTGGCTTATCATTAATCTATAAATCAGAAAAGGCACCTAACTAATAGGATGAACCAGTCTTGTGGCTCCACATAATGGATAACTTGGCAAAGGATACATATTAAATTATATCTTTAGGCACTTTGTCATTAGCAGCCTGTTGAAACACATGCTGCATTTCCTCAAATAAAAAAAGAGGAATCAATTACAAATTGGGGCTCCTATAATGGGTAGAGGTGGGGTTAGAAGAAAAACTGCCACCATTATTGCCATTCCACAATTACTATGTGCATGGAAAGTTTAGTTTAAACCACTATTATTATCTCATTTCAATGTAATTACCATGCTCTTTTAAACTTGTTGTTATCAGTCCAGAAATAATTGTATGTAGTATGTTTGCACATCTTTTCTAATAAAAGTCATGCTAAGAGTAGGAGTTTCTATCCAACTAATCAAGGACATTCAATTTGAATGGGCATTTTTGGGTATATCTGACAAGGAGTATTAGTGACAAGTCATACCAGTGACAATGAGAAAAAGAAATAAAGGCCTGCCTCTAATGCACGTCTGGCATCTAAGCTGTTTAAGTAAATAAAGCTCAACATGTGCTTTAGGAAATATAGGAGTTAGTTTCCATTTCTTTTGTTCCATCTGAAAAACACGCTAAAGATAAAACAGTTTGACTACAAATCAGTATCTGACAACAGCATCTGAAAGTGATGCCCCTAAAAAAAATTAGAAGAAACAAAGCAATCTGGACCTTCAGATGATCCAGCTACACTTCTCCAAAGCCTTTTTAGAAATGGTCTGGACAAAAGTTTGGACAGGTAAAGTAGCGCCATGCCATTGGAACTCTTAAAAACATCCATCCATCCATCTTCTTCACTGCTTAGTCCACATGACGTCGCGGTGGCAATATGTAGAGTAGAGAAGCCCAGACATCCCTGACCCCCACTACTTCCTCCACCTCGAGCCCGAGCTATTCCCAGGCCAATCGAGAGACATAGTCTCTCCAGTGGGTCCTGGGCTGACCTTGGGGCCTTGTTCCAGTTGGTCGTGCCTGGTACACCTCCAAAGGAACGATGAGGAGGCATCCTGATCAGGTGCCCGGACCACTCCAACTGGCTCATCTCAATGCAGAGGAGTAGCAGCTCTACTTTGAGTCTCTCCCAGATGGCTCAACTCCTCACCCTATTAAGAAGCGTGAGACCCACCACCCTGCGAAGAAAACTCAATTCAGCTGCTTGTACCCGTGATCTCATTATTTCGGTCATGATCCAGAGTTCATGACCATAGGTGAGGGTAGCGATGTAAACTTCTCAGAAAATCGAGAGCTTTGCTTTGTGACTCACCTCACTCACTCTTCACCACAACAGTCCAGTACAGCGACTGGATCACTGCTGCCGCTTGTCCCCATCTTTGCGACTGATCTCACCAAGTCCTCCACCTGGAGTAGGTTCCCCCCTTCTACCCAATTCACACTTAGTGAACCGTTCTCATCCAACCACAGGGTCTTGCCACAAAGGAGTTCTTTGACTACTACAGTGACCTCCATCAGGGAAATGGTCATGAACACCCCAGACGCCTCCGGCTCTGACTCCTCTACAGGGGGCATGTCCCTCGGGTTCATAAGCTCCTCAAAGTGTTCCCTCCACCTTCCAAAGATATCCTCATTCAAGGTAAGAGGAACACCACTTCTGCTGAGCACAACTTGAGTGAGACCACTCTGACACTTTGACAGCTTCCCAAACCGCTGAGTCCACCAGCGAGTTCTTTCCACCGTGATAGGCACCACCAAGCCTCTGGCCACAGCAGCACATGACCGCTTCCACAATGTAGGTTTTGAACAGGGTCCACTCAGACTCCATGTCCCCCACCTCCTCTAGCACATGAGAGAACTTCTTACAGAGGTGGGAGTTGAAATCATTCTGGACAGGTTCCTCTGCCAGCCTCTCCCAGCATACCCTCACAACATGCTTGAGTTTACCAGGTCTGGCCCACAGTTTTCCTTGCAATCTGATCCAACTCATCACCAGATGGTGATCAGTTGACAGCTCAGCACCTCTCTTCACCCAGTGTCCTGAACAAATGGTCTCAGGTCAGGTGAAACGACAAAGTCGAGCATCAACCATCGACCCAAGGAGCCCTGGTACTAGGTACACTTATGAACATCCTTGTGTTCAAACATGATGTTTTTTATGGACAATCCATGACCAGCACAGAAGTCTAACTACAACTCACCGCTTGGGTTTAGATCAGGCAGGCCATTCCTCTCAATCACCCCATTCCAGATTACCCAGACATCGCCAACGTGAGTGTTAAAGTCGTCCAGTAGGACTATGGATTCCATCAGTGGGGCCCTTTCCATAACCTCACCCACTCACTCCAAGACACCTGAATGCTCGGAACTGCTCTTCCTCCCTGTTTTGTGTTTGTTTCAAATAATGAAAATGTAACTCCATCCATGCTTTTACATCTCTGGGACAGTTTAGCAGAGCCTGGATGGACGTATGGGAATTTGTTCAAATCAGAAGATAGATATTTAAATTGTTTGCAAAACAAAGAAAAGAGATAAATGCTTTTAAAATGGACTCAAAAGAAGTGCACTCTCTACAGTGAGAGGAGAACAGAGCCCAAAATGGAGCCTCAAGGTACCTCACAACCAATTGGGGACACTTTTGAGGAATATTGACCCAAACTGACAGAGAACCTCCTAGAATCCAGATTGGATTTTTTGATGATGGGCTGAACAACACCTGCTCATCTAAAAGCATGGCAGCAGTTTTTACAGTAATTAATCCTCCACATAGTCTGGACCAGATATCATTGAGGCAGTGTGAAATCATGTTGATAAAGCAAATGTCCAAAGATCAGCTTTGGAATGTCCTACAAAAAGCCTGGAAGACTAAATAAATGAGAATAAAACTAGTCAAAGAGGGTTCAGGTTTTGTTGTAGAATAAAGGTGCTCATACCACATATTGACTTTTACTTACACATATTGTTTTTGCCTCGTGTTTTTCCTTCGTTTTTGCATGTTTCAATAAATCACTGCACCTATTTTAATTTTCCTGGAGAAATATAAAGAAATGAGAGAAGGTTTGTTGACAGGAGGTTTGATTAGTTCTGCGGTTTGAAAACTTTCAATTGGTTAATAGTGTTCACATCTTCCTCAATCATTTTACAGGTAAACTTGAGGACAACATGGTGCTAATAATATTACAGTATCGTAGGCTTGCCTTTTACTACTGGTCGACAGATGTTTGCATTCTTTTTTTTTGGTTGTTTTACTTGCCTCTTTTCTAAGTTCACATATCGCCTTGCCGTTTTATTGACTTCCATGACCATGTTGAAGAGCAACCTTGACGTTGCGCACGGCTGCGACAGCAGTCGAGCTGTGAGGAGGGGATAAAGGGGATAGTGGGGAGTATAAGAGGTGCACACACGGCTCGAGCAGACACACACACACACACACACACACACACAACTGAACGCTGCCAAGGGGCCACATTCTCCTCCAATTTTAATCAAATACTTTCTGCTTGAGCACACTTCCGCTCCTCCTTTTTGCCTCAGATTTCTTCGCCAGCCTCGAGTCAAACAGTTACTTAACTGTGCGAACAAGTTTTCAGCACCGCGGGCAAAGTGGACAGTAGAATGGAGCCCTACACGGTCGCCGGAGCTCCGCTCTCCTTGTCAGACCTTTACTCAGTCATCCCCTTCAATGTTACCTTCCCGGACCAGGAGAGTGACCTGACGGGCGACAGACTGCAGAACTACACCGACCGGCAGAGTCCGGTGAGGAGCGCCCAGGGGATGATCATAGCCGTATCCATCACCGCGCTCTACTCTGTCATTTGCTTGGTGGGACTACTGGGCAACGTCCTCGTCATGTACGGGGTGGTCAGGTAAACTTTTTGTCCGTTTTTATCAATTGTACATAAACGTAACTAAGTGATGGGAGCAAAAATGGTCAAATTTATTGTGAAATGTAACCACTTGCTCTCCGTATGGTGCAATTATGAGTCAGTGCAAAGGTTTAAAGGTTTACTCTCAGAGGAAATAAGCTGGAAGGTCTGTTGTTGTTAAAATGATTTAGTTTGTACAATTATTTGCTCAAAAACTGGTAATTGTTTTGATTATTTTGTGTGGAAAGATTGCATAAAAAGCTTTCAGGTCACATTGACTGTGCTTCTTTCATAGTAACCTGCATTATGTTGTCGGGATTTTCCATCAATTGGTTTTAATCCATATGTTTGCGTGCCAGGGCTTAATTTTGCCGGCAGTAGTGTTAAGTCTTTGCATCCCAATATTTCGGGATGAAGCAATACCTGAGTTTTATACACCAAAAATTATTGTGGTCTTTGCTCATGGGCAAGTGTGTGTGTGTGTGTGTGTGGAAGGGCAGTGGAGAGTCAGTCTCTGATCCTCAGTCTGACTCACATGCAACTCACCTTAAACTCATAGAGATGTCAGCTGTCCACTCTTACTGGATTAGATATTACCAAGAACATGAGGAAGAAACCCCACTATCAAAAAACATGAAAGAGTGAAAGAGTTTTTCATTTGGTTGAGATATGTACTCCTTACTGTCCTCTCTAAACAGTGACAGAAAAGAACAATGCACCTAATATTTTCATAGCCCTGAAAATTGTTTTAGAATTTTAAAGTGGACATAAAAAATGTGTTCTGATGTGATAATGCAGTATATTTACCATTGGATAAAAATGACCTACTCTGTTGGTAAACAGCAACAGTAGCCCTTTTGTTACACATACAAAGAGCATAAAAAACATGACTCCTCTGGAAATGAATAGCATCCTGTGAAGAGAGATAGTTTAATGTGTTGCTGATGAAATGATAATTTTACCAAATTAGAACTGGAGCTGTTGTCCCCTCTCTCTGTCAAACAGACACGCTTTGGACTGCTTCTTCCACTCTGCCATGACTCAATTTTTTACAGCGCATATAGTATGCACATTTATGACGTTGTTGATTTGATTTTCAATGTTAATTACCACAGCACCTGGCAGCATTGATAAAGGAATTGATAAGCTCAGAGGCTTACAAATTAATTTCTTTGGAAAATTTGGAACCAGTGCTCGAATGGAAATGGTTCTCAATTCTGATCCCTACTCCCACTATCCCCACCTTCCTCTGTATAAGCGATTATGGCCAACTAAACACTAATGAGTCATGAAAAGTGGACGTCATCATGTAGGAACAGGTATGAAGATGCAGTGATTGTACAATATGAGCAGTGATTGTGGAAAAAGCAACTATGCACAGAGGACCAGTGTACATATTCATTGTTATGTGATGAAATTGAGTTGAACTATCTCTGGTCGGATTGCAGATGAGGAATGTAATGAGAATAAAATTGCTTATCATTTCCCTAACAATTTGGTATATTTTAGTCTGAACTCTCAGACTGTTTACTCGATTCTCTGTCAAAAAGCTATAAGGATGATTGAGTGCAATTTCTGTCCAAATATATGTCTGCATTGTAGCTCGAAGCTGTAGGATGGTTATCAAATAAGATGCACCCTGAGGACAGGAGTGGGCTCGAACTGGTGACTCCACCACCTAAGAGATGCTGCTGTGAACACCGGTGGTTGAAAAAAAGAAAGATTTTGTTATGTATATCTGGGCTATTTTGACTGAAGCATGTCACAGATATTTACTGAACACCTCAGGAAATTTTGTCAACTTGTGAAAAAAGGGCATGATATTTTTTCTTTAAAAGGTGAGAATATTCAGTGGTAGATGGATGTTTCTTCCATTAGTGAATGCATGCAGCACAATTGTAAGGTCTAA
Organism: Leuresthes tenuis; assembly: GCF_036924035.1. Classification (NCBI taxonomy): domain Eukaryota; kingdom Metazoa; phylum Chordata; class Actinopteri; order Atheriniformes; family Atherinopsidae; genus Leuresthes; species Leuresthes tenuis. The sequence goes on along the minus strand of NW_027325372.1, from coordinate 24,960,354 downwards.
ATCAGAGTGCAAGATTAGTACAAAAATGCAATACACCAACACTTGTTTCCTAACATTTCCAACCTGTATGTCTGTCTGGTATTAACCAGCATTTTTTTTTTTGCAGTGGATCTACTGATCCTTACTCATCATATTAATTAGCCACTAATTTTTAACTGTGTTCCTACAGTCTCACCCAATGTATTAATTACTCCTGCTTGCTGGCAAGTCAAAGCACTGTGTGGAATACATTTACAATACTCCAAAACCAGCAGATAGTGAGACAGGTGGTAAGACAGCAGTCTTTCAGCCCACAAACATGACAAGGAAGGTAAAATGTGTGCAGGGAGATGAAACCACAAAGGCTTAACAGCTTTTTGGATAATTTTGATGTAAAGAAGCCAAAAAAACACACAACAGAGAAATTCAGAAAACAGTACTCAGTATTTCCATCCAACAGTAAAGGTGGAAAAACAAAACATGAGACACAAAAGATGAGGGTAGCGAGGGAGGAAACAAGAGAGATGGATTATATCTTGTTGAAAGCAGCGAGTCAAGCTGTGTAGAGGCATTAGTCTTTCTGTGACACAGAGAGAAGGAGAGAGGAGCTGATAAGAACAACATCTTGGACAGAGTATCAGTCTCACTGGAACATCTGTAAACTCAGAGAGAAACAAGCTTATGAAAGATACTTCAACATGGAAAAAAAGTTAGACAGACACCAACATTTATCATCATTCATTACTTCTGGTTGTTTCCAAAACTTTCTGTGCTGTATGGTTGATTTATTATCCTATTAATCCCAAAAGTGAAAAATGCCTTAGGCTGATTTATTGTGGTTAATAAATGACGGTATCTGAGACAAAGAAATAGGCTTAAAACCAAATGCTTTTTTGCTAATTTGAATCCTTTAGATTTTCAACTCTAGCCCATCATCTTGTCATATTCCTGTAACGAATCTGTAATCCAACATTTGTCATTTAATAATAAAGTTCCACATTCCGTTAACTCAGCTCCAAAATGTGAACAAATTACAACCACTATATGTTTGTGTATTTTGTTCCCACAGGACATGTGTAGAGCTGACGGCACAAGCTGTTGAGTTACAGTTGAGTTAATCACAGTCAAGTCATGATAAAATTACTGACATGTGATTTTGCTCACTGAAAAAACTGACATCAAAATATATAGTTTGGTTACATGAAATGATTGGCAAATAGATAGTATTGAAATGACAGTAAATAAAGGGTGCAAGTGTTGATTGCTAGTCCAGATACAAACTGGCACTCAGTTCTTGGAAAGTTTGTAAGCTGAAGCTAGTTCTAAACATTCCTTGCATCTGCTTATATTTCCTCTTACATGACATGAGTTATTAAATTTGGAATCAAATGTTCATCAAACAAGGAAAACCAGAGGGGGGAAATTAATCACTTGAAACATTTGTGCATTTGGCTTTTTTCCCGTCTAGAGGGACAATATAGTTGCACCTTGCAGGTTAACATCCACGGTGACTCAGTACATGTAGGAATATGTACTGAGAACTATTTTTTTTTATTAAAAACAACAAAAAACATTTATATTTGCACTATGAAAACTGTGTTTTCTATGTATCAGAGTTGTGTACACTTACAATAAAAAAGACAAGATGGGGGAGAGCAGCAGAACGAGGATGAGTTTAACACTAAGAAATATGAGAATTAAAAAAATATGATACAATCCCAGGCTTGTGATCACGAGTCTGGTGGGTGTCAAAGAACAAGGAAAGAAAAAGGATGAGAAACATCCATCAGAGAATTACTTGTATGGTGAGAAATGGTGCAGACTGAGCCGGTGTGCTGTCGAGTTGATGATGTTGGCTAACAATTGCTAATACTTTTACGGTACAGTAAACTTTACCATCACATATCACAGTATAAAGAAATTAGAAGTGGTCGTTTACTATGGGAATCTTATTGAAGACAAAATAATTGACTAATTTACCAAAAACAGAAATTATATATAGCATCATTAAAAGTATTTGGTCATCTTTAATTGTGGTGAATGACTGAACTTGATTTAAACATTTACCAAAGAATTGAATAAACTGCTTCATATTATTGATTTAGTCAAGTCAAGAATAATATTGAAATGTTTTATTATTAGTGTTCATTAGAAATGTTGGGAATCATTTTCTCAAAAGGGTAACTGAGTGTCAGTTTTATATATATATATATATATATATATATATATATGCATGTGTGTGTGTGTGTGTGTTTTTCCAAGATAACAGAGCTGCTGTAGCAACTTTTTAATAAAAAATCTTTTTAAAAGTCCGTTTAGAAACATTTATGTTTAATTTGTTTTCCTCAGGCTGTGTATGAATAAATCAAAACCTCACAGATTTTGGATTTTGGCTTTCACCCCGATGACTCATAAGCAGGGTCAGTGTGCATTTTAGTGCCTTTATTCAGAGTGTGGATGAATGCTCATGTCAATGTGGATTGGGCACTTGGCTGCTGCCGTATTGTGAGTTCTCTGTGTAATTGTCAAAGGAGAGGCTGACACAATCTCCAGTGATGATCTACTCTTTTATGATGATAAGTCAGCTGTACAAACCCCTCTTATCTTCCAGCACTGTGCTCCTCCACCTTTCTGCTGCTACACATGTTAAATAAGAACTTACTCATTACTCATTTAGTACTTATTTAGCCACACTGGGGATTATTATCGTTTATGTTTGTAAAGATACAAGCTCATAGACAACATCTTAGTCTTCCAGAAATGGAAATATTTTGACAATGAAAAAAAAAGTATCCAAGATGTATTTTCCACACTGAGAACTCTGGCTGAAAATATTGTAGCTGTTGCCAGTAGAAACATGACTGTGTGCATTATATTTTAGTCCTGTAGTTGGTTTATTCCCTGGGCTGAGTAAACATGGTCACACTTCCATCTCACTCAGCAACACTTTCACCTTTGAATTGTGTGGCCTTCAGCGCAGCAAACACCAGCGAGTCCTCGCTGACTTCGGTATCAACAGGACGAATAACCCGTAAAACATAATGCAGAGTTGCAGAGTAGAAATTGTTATTTTTATGGAACTGAATCTGAATCGTTGAGGAGCCCAGAAGCTGGTATAAAATGATGGAAATGTTTATTAGTGAAAAAAAACTTTCTCAGTTCATATTTCTGAATCGCATGCAATTTCTTAAATATTGATATGAGCTTGCTGTGCTCATACAGGAGCAAATAAACGGACCTATTGGCTGCATATTTTCCTAGAAAGAACTCATGTCGATGTCCATCTTCCACCTACTGAGTAGCATATTACTTGTCAGGCATTGACAGTGAAATAGTTAGTACTAATTGGAAGTAATTTGTTTGTATGTAGCATTATGAAAAAGCATGACATTAAACTGATCTTTCAAATATTGGGCTATGAGCAGCTTGGCATCTGTATTTGGGATAAATATAGCCATATTTGAAAGTCATATCAGTTTAGAATATTAATAAGAACAAAGAAAACAAGGAGAAGGAGATGGCATTACTTAGACTTTTATGATTTGCACTTAAGAAAAACAGCTAGTTGAGCATTTGGTTCGTTTAATTTGTAAGGAAAGGAATTAAAAACTGAGAATAATTATGAATGTGACATTGAGGCAGCAGTGTAAAGGTAACATGGTCAGCATTCATCTGAGTTTCCTCTCCTTCCAATGTTGCCCATCTGCTTCATGGCTCCACAGTGGTTCTCTTGCACTGGATCTTAGAAGGTTTGAAACCTGACACGAACAAAATTGTATAACTAGTACTATTTTCACCCTGGTCCAAAAGGGTTAACACTGGACAGAGACCTCTGTTTCAGCTCTTAAATGATTAATTCCCCCAATAAATAAAAAAAATACCTCCTATTAATCTGCAACTGTGGCTGAACCTAAAGTTCCAGAGCTGCTTTAATGAAACCCCTTCAATATAATACATTATACTATTTTGTTCTTAACTGTATAAGCTTGCACAGTCTCCTTCAAAGGTTGATGTGCAGAAGTTGATGGACTGTAATGCAAGCTTACGACCAAGAGGCAGGCAGGAGAGAAAAATGTGGTAGGGAACAAAAGAAACCTGGTTTGTAATGTAACCCTTCTCCACTGAGAGAAGAGATGACTAACACAGGTGAGTGGCAAACAGTAAGTGAATCCAGTTATGAAACAAGGAGAGAAATATAAATTAAACAGAATGTACATAAAAGCATGGAAGAAAAAACAGTTTTTAGGAAAACATTGAAATTTGCCAAACAAGAATACTGAACATAGAAATCCAAATGACAAAGACAACACTAAAACAAACAAACAAACAAAAAATCAATAGATTGTCTTAAAAAGCATTGTTAAGAGAAAATCACTGACCATTACATAAAGTACACTGTATCGGTTCCAAACTATTAAAACAGCACAGATATTTTCACTAACATTAGCTAGCTATACAGTTCTTTACAGGAAAATGACACATGCACACTTATACACACACACACACACACACACACACACACACACTGAACCGTTACATAGTGTAGCACAGTTTATAGCTCAGGCAACAACTCCTATTTGATACTGACAAACTGTATATAAGAAGTAAACTCAAGCACTGTAACATCATCCACTGTTTTCTAAACTGCTGTTTTGAAGCCTAAGTTCAGTATTTGGCTGATGTCATCTTGGTCTTTTCAGACGCAGAAGTGACCATGTTTGGTCAAGAGAGTTCAGTCAGAGGGTGATACTTGAAACCTGATTGAAACTTGGAATTCCTTTCAGTGGGGCCACTGGCACTCTCATTAGGAGTAAATCTAGCTAATGACACCATAATGACTTAAGCGTATTCATGAGGAAACTTTTTTTTTTTTTTTAAGGACTCTAATATGACCAGAGAGCCAGTTCCCTTCATGGTACTTCTGCATCAACTATACTTCTACAGTGAGTTTCAATGTCCAGATTTTATTTACTGGTTTTTGTAATGGAGAAAAAAAAAACAAGTTCAAATAAAAGTATAAAACTTTGTTTCTTCAAGCTCTCCATTGATTTAGTTTTTTTTTTAAATAAATAAACAACTATAGAAATGGATTTAGAATTAATTTTCTATACCTGCTTAATCTTGTCACGTTGTGTGCTGTGGAGGTGAGGAGGCAGGAGCTGAATGCTGATTTATTGTAAAAACAAACAAACAAAAAAAACTTGATTTATTCCACAGAATACAAAACACCTAAACTGACAAAACACAAGTTTAGGAACAAACAAAAACCTGACTAAAACTAAGAAAAACTAACATGACTTAAACATGCCAAAAAAAACTGACAAAACCTGCCATGAACATTGACGGTCAAAGACAAACCTGATTCAAACATGAATGACGACGAGGATCTGATAATGAACATGAACAAACTGAGAGACTAAATACGACGGAGGGTGATTGGTGAGTGAGTGCGACTGAAGATAATGAAACACAGGTGACCAGAGGGAACTGAGGGAAAAGGTGAAGACATGGCAAAACTAAAGACTAGACATAAATTTAAAACATAAAACATGACAAAAAATACAACACATGAGAAAGAATGACGAATCTAAATCAGGGTTGCAGGGTCTGGAGCCCATCCTAGCTGCCACTGGGGGGACAGGTGGAGTTTGTAGTTGGAAATCAAACTGGGTTCAAAGACTGCTGCGGTCCAAACCATCAATACGAAGTATCCTGACAATCATGAAAATAATCTATCAATTCTAGAATTGTAAAATGACTCAGCACTGGTGGCAGCCTGCTGGAGCAGCTCTGCTCATCTTGAGATTGAGATCTTGAGCTTTTTTCTGTAAAAACACTGATGTTTTTTTAACATTTTTGGATGCTGGTTTGGATGATCTGCTGCTAAAATAATATCTGCTTATAACTCTATTACTTTCCAACGCCCAAGTAACGCCTGGTATAATCCCCCAAATCTAGATGAGTGATGAGGAGACGTCTGGGATGCAAAGCATAAACAAAACTGAGAAAACGGAGGAGGCATTACCATTTCTTCCCTTGATTGTCATGGGAAGTGTCAGATCACTGGTGGATGAAATAGATGAGCTTGGAGCTCTGACGAGGACACAGGAGAAATATCAGGAGGGCAATATCATTATTTTTTTCTTTTAAATGGCACGATTGTTTTTCCAAGTGACAAGTTTTTCATACATAACCAAGCATCAGTGCTTGGTGTGAAATTAAATCATAATGTGTCATATGCTTGTCACCTGTAAAAAGGATTCTGCCCAGAGTCCTGAAAAAAATTGCAGAAAAAACATAAATGACAGTGATAACAGTCTCAATTTTGCCCAACTTCATGCTAATTTTCTTTTATTCCTTATAAAACAAATACCTGCATGGTAGCATGAATGTAGGACTGAGAAAGCAACACCAGCCTTTCCCTCAATTCTTTATTACCTCTGAAGCCAGTGTACAAACAGAGCCTACAGCAAAAAGGCTGCAGACAGAAAGACATTATTTTCACTTCCACTTCCCATTGTTTCAGTTCCTCCATTTGCACATGGTCAGTGATATTGGGTGTTATAAAGCTGTGATCCAAAAACAGATGCATTTGTTTACCGAATGCAGAAAGAAACAGTTTTACCGGAAAGGTGTATATGGGACTTTTTAGCAAGTTCTTCTAAACTAAGCTTACTTGATGACTTGATGATTGACTTGGTGAATGTAAACCTCTCCCCACAGTCAGCATTTTATTTTTTTGTTTTAGTTACTGAATCTACAGTTTCAAACAGTCTGAGATCCAAATATAAACAACATTTTTTTGTTCATTTTATCTGAGAACAAACAGTTCTTTTTGCTATCAACTGTGTGACACATGGCATCGTAAGTCAGTGAATATCTCATAACAGACAAGACGTGTTAGTATCCATCACTGTATTTACATTGTTCTGTGCAGCCATCATGTAACTATCAAAAGCTCACAGTTCTCCTTTGATGTGAGCGGCGACTAATACAGACACTGGAACAAACATAAAATGCAATGTTTATAACTACTCATCTACTGTTGGACAAGGTGACATTGTTGACACTGGAAAGAAAATAACAGTGGAACACACTGCTTTCAACTTCCTGCTAAGACCATCTATGGCTGCATATGTGGGCAAAACTCACTGATGCAGAAGGAGTCAGTAGTCTATGATAATCAACAACAGAACCAGAGGAATATATCAATTAGAAATTAACAGAACAGAGCACTTTTATTATCACACTATTATCGTTTGCTCAGCATAGAAATTTAGTTCCAGGGTATGACTAGTCAGTACTTTGCTGTGGGAGTGGTGTTGATAATGGTTTTTTTGTCATGGAGGAAGAAAGAGGCAGAGAAGACAAATAAGAAAAAACTGCACAAAGTGGGTGAAAAAAAAAGAAGAACTTATATGAAGTCTTTCTTTTTGGATAGAAACAGCCATTCATTGTGACTCTAGACATTCCTGATGGCTGGTTGTTGATTAAGTGTAAGATGTACAATATCAAATATGAATTGAAAGCCCCTTTTACTAATTCAGTATGAATTGAAGATGAAGCTCTTTTGTGAGGTAAAGCAATTTGACTCAAATAAAAAGGACGAATGCTAATAAGAGCTGCTAACAGTTAGTTTGGCATACAGAGTCTATTAACTAGAATGCAAATAAAAGTCAATTTTGGAAAACAAAAAAAAACAGTTTTAATAGCAATGCCTACACCAGTGCCAGAGAGGGCCACGGAGTCCTTGTGGTATTTGCAACTCGTACAGAAACAACTATTACAAGAGTGAGGATGTTGTATTGCTTAGGCTGTTCATACTGGACGTAAAACATAGCATTGGTGGTAGGATCAGCAACACATATTGCTTTTGTACATGTTTATGAACAGTTGGAGGTTAAGAAGAACTGTAATAAAATTCTGTAAAATTTGTATTTGTAAGTATATTTACAGAGACGAGTGGGGTTATTGCCTTAGGAAAAACATTAGCTGTAATTTCACGTGGGGACACCTGTGTCTATTACCATCGCTCTGCTGTCTTTGTGTGTGAAGATAAGCTGCTGTCAGCTGGAAATTGTGTTTATTCATTCATTAGCAAATCTGATTACTTTCTTTGCAACAGTTCAAACTTAAACTGTGTTGACAGAGATATTTCTGCAAATGTTGCTGGGTCTGATTTAGTAAGATTATTGGTGTAAATTGTTACAAAAAGCATCAGGGAGCTCATTCAAAAATGACACCAACTTGTTCAGTTCCTGTCAGACTAGTATAAAACAGTGCATGTCTGAAAGGGACTTAACAGTAAACTTATCCCTCATAGCAACTTTTTTAAACTGACTGGTAGACTCCAGTGAACTGTGTTCCTCTAACAATTAAAGACCATGAAGCATTTAACAAAAAGTGTGCTGCCATTCAAGCAAAATTGGTTCCTCAAAATTAAATTAATTATTATTTACAAATAGTAAATTTGTCTGTTCTCACTTGTAACTCGTTACATATTAACTCTTGCTAATGGGTTGTTGTTCTTAATATTTTCATTTTTAAATGCTTTGGCTGTTATGCAATCTAGTATGTATCCTCATCCAACAGTTATTTGTTGTACATCAGAGTTGATTTGTATGAAGCTGTAAACTGTGCTACATTATGTAATGGTTAGGAGTGTGTGTGTGTGTGTGTGTGTGTGTGTGTGTGTGTGTGTATGCTTAAAAACTCTGACACCCCTCAAGAGAAATAACTATAATGATTTAATTTGTCTCAAGATTGTGAGAATCTAGCATTAGAAGTCCAAACCTCAACGCCCCAGATTTATGAATAAAAAATATATCTCATCAGTCATAAGAAGGTGCTGTGTAGCAATTAATAAGGTATCTAACCCTAAGTCCAGGAATATACTTTCTTTGTCATCTTACCTTCACATAAGTAACTTGCTCCAGTGTGAGTGTAATTGCTCACATACTTGCATGTGTACTCTGCCTGTTACCAGAGGATTCCACCAGGGGGTACACCTGATGACTTGGTCTGGGAAAAATATGCCATCAACACCATTCCCACTGAGTAATCTCTATACACAGTTGTTTTCAAAATGGTATTGAACTCTTGGTAGCAATGTTCACGACCATATTTGTCACTGTGCAGTGGCAAAGATTCATTGTGAAGATGCAGGTAATACCAGACTTCCTCTACAAGCTTGTCTTCGAAACTTCCTGCCATTTTTACCACTGCCGACCCTATGACCTTACATCTGGTCAAATTTGACTCTTCACTGTCCCAGTCATTTGCCAACCAAAGCGTGAATTTTTGAGGACATGCACAAATGCTCCAAACAAATGCAGAATACAAGTCAACCATGATAAACACACTTATCTGTAATTAAAAGCAAGTATATTTCTGGTCTAACCCACCACTTCCAAATATCTAGACTCTGTTACCAATTCCATACCTTATTCCTCTTATTGCTACTTTTATCATTATTAGTGTTGTTGCCATTATCATCAATCATTTTTAACCTAAACTACATCTTTTCTATACCCTCTTATCACAACTAGATACACCAAAATGAAGACAGCTACAAACATCTACATCTTCAACTTGGCTCTTGCCGATGCCCTGGCCACCAGCACGCTGCCTTTCCAGAGCGCAAAATACCTCATGAACAACTGGCCTTTTGGGGACGTCCTGTGCAAGCTCATTCTTGCCATTGACTACTACAATATGTTTACAAGTATCTTCACCCTCACTATGATGAGTGTGGATCGCTACATTGCCGTATGCCATCCAGTCAAGGCGCTGGGGTTTCGGACGCCGGTCAAGGCTAAGATAATCAACATCCTTATCTGGGTCTTGTCCTCTGCAATTGGCGTGCCCATTATGGTTATGGCTGTGACCAAAGTGACAGATAGCGGTGAGATTGTTTTCCTCCACAATTTTTTTCATCTGGTGTCAAGTAAAATCTAATTGTTGTTGTTGTTGTACAAATGTTTCCTGTCTTCCACAAGTGCTTGATAATTCATCTGCATGGTCAAACTGAATCTAAGGCACTGAAGCACAGGAAAACAAATATCTCTTAGAGTATTTATATCAGCAATGGTTGCATGTATTAGGCGATGATGAGGCATACCCTCACAGGGCTCTATCTCCAAGCACCATTATTTATCTATTGTCAAAGTGGTGTTCATTGCAGTTTTGCAGTTCAGTACTCAAAAGTCATCTGTAGCTCACGACTAAAATCTGTTCCTCCTTGAACCAAAGGAGCAGGTCTCATCATGGCAGGTTGGTCTCAACTCCAACATCAGGCACATGTTGCACAGCTGTGAGCAATTTCAGGCTAATCTCATCCACCCTGTGTTGCTGAATTTATTTATTTATATTTTAATCTTGACAACCTCATTAACCCCTCTTCAGTTTCCAGCTCTAGCGCCAGTATGGCTGGCAAGTTCCTCAGGTTTTGGAGTACCTCAAAGCACTCTTTTTCCTGTAATCCTGTAAATACTATGGAAAGAAGTTTCAGTGCTGAGCATAGGAAACACTGGATAATCTTTTATGAAAGAAAGAAATGTCCCATTATTCCTTGCAACTACAGCTTCACATTTCCCAACAAATTCAAGTAAAAGAGCTTAGGAAAAGATGACAGACGGTCATATTTTTAGACTATCCAGCCTTACCCTTTGCTTCTGCAACCACTGCCAACCTAGCCAGGCTTGGACAGCCTTCTTCTTCAGCCTGAGAGTCTCCGTTATCGCTTGTATCCACTCACAGGAGATTGGCTTGCCACCATGACAGGAAGAACAAGCTTAAGACTACAGCAACATCCAGCTGCTTCCACAATTCAGACCACATACACCCTAAAACCTTTGGGATATCAATCAAACTTTGAGGTTGGAATTCATGCAGGCAGTTTCCCCCACATTGATCCAACTTATCACCATATGGTGAATACTTGACAGCTCTTCTCAATAAATGTTAAGAACATATGGCCTGAGATCAGATCAAATGAAATCCCCAAAAAGTTTATCATTGTCCATTTGCCCAAGATAGTCTGGTATTAAGTACCCTCATGAACTCTTATGTTTGTTATGGACAAATCACACAACAATTTAACAATAGCTCAACAATAGCTCAGTAGGCCTAGCTGTTCCCCCTAGACATTATTTTCCAGCTTTTCCAGTCATTGCCAATATGAATATCAAAGTTTTCCAGCAAACAATAGTCTGTGACCTCTTCCATTTTTTCCAAGAAGGCCAAATAATCTACACTACTGTGGGATGTATACACGCACACTATAGGTGAACCTCTCTGCAACTCTGAGTTCCCCAAAGGTGAACTTTTCATCTACCAAGACAAATTCCAGCTGTGAAGTACAGTAGCTAGCCAGCTAGAGTCGTTAATATCCCAACACCTTCCAAGTGCTGCTCACCCTCAGGAAATTCCATGTAGGAGAGGGACCATCGTTTATCAAGGAGTTTGAGAAAATTCTATCTAAATTATACCCAGCAGGTATTTCTTCACTTCTTTCAACAGCATTTCATGAACTAAGATTCAGTTTCCACTGGTGAATCTGAGACACAGACACAGCTATCTCACATCTGCCTGCCAAATAACAGGCATGAACTGTCTTCCTCTCAATTTAATTATACTGCTGATATACGTTATTGAAAGACATTTTTACTTTTCCTCTTCTCCAGGTAAAACAACATGCATGCTGAAGTTTCCTGATCCTGACTGGTATTGGGACACTGTAACGAAGATCTGCGTTTTTATCTTTGCTTTTGTGGTCCCTGTAATGGTCATCACCATATGTTATGGTCTTATGATCCTGCGTCTGAGAAGTGTTCGTCTGCTCTCAGGCTCAAAGGAGAAAGACCGCAACATGCGTCGAATCACCCGCATGGTCCTTGTGGTGGTGGCAGCCTTCATAATTTGCTGGACCCCCATCCACATGTTTATCATTGTAAGGACCATGGTGGAGATTGACACCAGGAATCCCTTTGTAATCGCTAGTTGGCACCTGTGCATCGCCTTGGGCTACACCAACAGCAGCCTAAACCCTGTCCTCTATGCTTTTTTGGATGAAAATTTTAAGCGATGCTTCAAGGACTTCTGCCTCCCCTGTCAGACACGTGTGAAGCAGAACAGTCTGACCAGTGGCCGCAACACCACAAGGGAGCCGGTGTCGATCTGCGCGCCAACAGAAGCAGGGAAGAAGCCCACATGACTAGGCATGGTTACGGTCCGTGGCAGCTCTCACTTGAGAAGGATCCATCAAGATCTGCAGTCGGAGGCTACTCTAATTACTACCACAGAGTTTTAAGAAATCTTTGCAAGAAAAGATTCAACAGAGTCAAGATGCTAATTTTCCTGACATATTGCTAAAAAAATTACTGATCTTACTCTTTCATCATAGTGATGCCATACAAAGTGATCATTCTAAGGAACGATTATGAAGCACAGAGAGAGTTTACAGCTCCTTAAGAGAGAAGAGGAGTTCTTCATGTAAAAAGTACACATCAACCAATGTGCATGCAGATTAGATTTTTATGAGAGAGAAAAATCGCCTTCAGAGAGACATCTTTTCATCTGTATCTTTGATATTAACACAAAACATATAGACCTTACAGATCAAAACCACACAAGCGATACCCAATGATGGCTAGAGGATGATCATAGTCTGTGCACAACAGTTTGTATTAAGATTTAGTCAATCTTCCTTAGGGGAAGTAGGTAAAATCAACTCTTCTGAAAGGGAAATTAGGGACTAAGTGCTTGTCATAGCACTGATGCTTGGATTTCTATAGACTGCTAAACTACTTGACTTTCACGGATTGTGTCAAGCCTAGGAAGAACCTATGAGCAAAATCCTTTGAGAATGTTAACCTGTCAGTGAATACTACTGTTGGCAGGCACATTCTTGGTTTACTGCTAAAAAAGAGGACTGAGACCAGCTTTATAACAGTGTAGACAAAGAGACCAGTCATGATGTCAACAAAAAAACTGTGTTATGTTGGACAGTTTTTGTTGGACAAATGTTGTGTTATGTTGGACAAAAGGCATGTTTTTAGCCAAAGTGACAGATGTTGTAATAATTCAAGTAGAATTCCGAGTATACCAGAATTGACTCTCTTGGGGAAATATTTCTAAAGCCAAATAGATGTTGCTATGTAGGTATGTAAGACTAAATCATAACTTTGATTATTTAGTTGACTTCATGACGCATTATTGTTAATATTGTGGAAGAGATGAAGCACATCAAAGTCATCAAAAGTAAATATAAATGAATTTGGTAAAGGAAAGAGAAAAAAATTTCAAAATATGTAAATCTGTAGATATTATAAAGCTTTTGTATTCTAACAAATTTTGCTGAAGTCGTAGTCAGAATAATCATGATGTGTGTTTGTAATTCTGTATGCTTTCTTTTCACTTTGGATATTGATATTTTGCCTTCATGCTTTTATTAAATGTGGTTTAAAAAAAGGAAAGCAAAAACAACACTTCAATACTTGGACATTGATTTCCTCTCTGTATTCATCTTGAGAAAATTGCCTATGGACTGACTGTCGACTTACCCACAGAGACTGGAATGGAGACAATGAATATTGCCTCATCTGTGTGCAGCAGGATTTCAGAATATTTTCTTATAATTGAATTGCTAATGTAAAATTCACTGTAGCTTATACCCTCTGTGCTTCTGCCTGTATTTTTGTGATCTCAAGTTTTTTCAGGACAGAATGTACATAAATATTTTCACAAATGAGAATATCAAGGATATGCATTGCCAAAGTTAGATCACAGACAGGTAAGACAAATGCACAGCAGGTAAAAAAATTAGCAGATTTTCAGTCTAGTTCTTAAAAAGTTTTAGTTCCAGAAAAAAAAGTACTTTTTTTCATTTGAAAATATTTCACCACCTTCAATCACTGATCAATGCTGATCATCAAACAATGCCCTCATTTCTGGTATGATTTCAAGCTTTACCAGACAGCTCTGTGCTCTCAAGAGACGTTGTTCCTAAACTTCAGTCCCCGTAGCTCCCGGTTACCCTCTGACCTTTACTATCAGCAAATATAGAAGAATAAAAAGTAATTTCCCAAGCAGTAAAAAAAAGTTTCCCAAATTATCCAAGCACGTTCACCATGCCAAATCTTCACCAAAACTTTCAACCCAATCTCATGGCAAGAACTTATTATACATATTGATCCACAGCATTGCAGATTTGTAAATTTTTTTTTACCATAACTATGTTTTTCACACTCATTTCCCACCCTCTATATAGAGAAACACTACTTGAATACATATAGGTTCACTGTCCACCCAGGTTCTCACTACATGATGACATTCAACTGCATTGGAGGACTCTGCCTGCAGAATTTTGAATCAGCCAGAGGCCTTTTCAGAGACTTTTTGGAGAGACTTTCAGAGTACACATGTTGCACTCCCTTGATTTGGTTAGTTCATTGAGTCATGCAATGGGAATCTATTCTGATGCAACACAAAATAAGTTGAGTAAAAAAAATACATAGAAAATACGAATGTGTTCTCTCAACTCAGGCTGCAAAACAGTCACAGAATTTCAAAATATTATCTTGTAATTTGTGTCCTTGGAAACACATATTCTCTTTTCCATGCACACTCTTTGTGTATCTGAAAATTAAAAGTGTATACAGTATAAGAGTATTGTTTCACAGTAGCTATTTTGTAAAAGTATCAAAAAAGAAACCATTTCTAAAAGGTAAAAAGTCCACACTTGACGGCTGCTTACTTAGAATAGTTTTGAATGTCTAAACCTAATCAAAGACTGTTTTGTTTTGAAAAACTTCATGGGTTGTTTTAAAGGGATATTGAATTATTTTTGTTAAGTGAGGTTGTGGGAAGTACTTATTCAGTTCAATTCAGTTTTATTTATAAAGCGCCAAATCAAAACAATGTCATCTCATAGCGCTTCAAAGATACAATCCAACTGAAGCAATTCGGGGATATATAAATTGCAAGTAAAGCTAACCCCTGCTTAGAACAGGGTCATGAGAAAAGGATATTTTTTGCCACCTAAAACATCCCAAACCTTATTGTGGTTTCAGCTAATACTATATTGTGGATTATTACACCATGTCATCACCACATCAGTCTTGTGGACTGGGTCTAGTGTAACACTGTCCATGCTGCCACATAATGTGGCAACCTGTAAAAATAGAATGTGTGGCAACAAGAATGTATCGTGGTTGAGAAAATGTCACGAAGTAAAGAATGTCTGACACAAAACAGCTTGGATTAAAATTAACTGTATCGCTGAACCATTTAGAATTTTTTGAGGTTGAATTATTTTAGATTGCAAAGAATTGGCTCATTTCTTGTCTCTATTCTTGATTAACAATAGCTTAGATTCCCAATCAGCCCCCCCCCCTCCCTGCTTCTCCAAACTGAGAGCATTCTGATCACTGTCTGCTGCAGGTGTTATGGAAGTTTTCAATCGCTTCCTTCCTAATACCTCTGATGAGCAATGAAATAAAGAAACTTACTTTTTCTGCCGGCCGGCTAAGTTTTTATCCTTCGTTGCAAGGAAAAAGATCAGTCCACACCATTCAGCGGCAATGGTATGAAAAGATACAAACAAAAGAAATACAGAGCATTTATACCTTTAGATGTGTAACAACATCTCCAGAGGGGGGCAGGATGCAGTCTTGATGATAATTAAGAAACAGGAGGTTAAAACAATTATCTTGTCTGAGTGTTAATTAAGAGGTAAATAGTTTAAAACAATTAGCGTGTCTGGGTGATACAAATGGTTAATGTGGATTGGAGAGTCTGTCAGTCCTGAGACATAAAATTTACCATCACACAGGTAAGATACCACTCATACGTAGTTCACACAACCACACAAATATTGCCCTTTTATTAGACCACCTGACAATCTGTACGGCATGTTGCAAATCTCCTTTTTCCCAAATACACAACCGTGTTATAGACAGGAAGGAAGCCTCCTACTGAAAGCCATTGTTTCACCTCTGAGGTTCGTGCAGGGTGTCATAAAAATCATGCCTGTTGCCTCAAATACAATGATTTTTGTTTTGAGCCTGTATACCCTTTAACCTTGAGGAGTTTTGTGCTTGGATGCTAACATAAAAAGGAATAGAAGCAGTAGTCTGAGTAGGGAACAAAAAAACCTATTTCAAATTAGCTAAGACTGTGATTCTCTTTGTCTCAGACGGTTGGAAGTTGTTGAATGCATCAAACCCACTGCCTGAATACATCAAGCTGAGATCGACCAAGCATACTGCATTTGTTTGAAGTATACTGAGAATTTTTCTCATGTAGTTTTGACAAGGTAGACAATAGATGAAAGCCTGAGTTTTTGAGTTACTGGACATATTAACCAGCTTTTAAAACTATGACTGGGTATATTTTATGAAATTATTTTAGAAAAAAAAGACATAATCTCTTCTCTCCTTTTTTGTATTTTTTTTACACGATCAGCACAAGTAGTGTAATTCCGTTACAGAAAACAAAAACATAACCTAAATCCTCTTGATGCACTGATGTTTAGTATTAGCACTGTACATAAATAGTGTGAAATGTCTCTAATGGATAATTCTGTGTGAAAATTGTTTTTGCTTCCATGAGATATTTCAAGAATGTTTGCTGTGATCATCTGTCAGTATTTTTCATGGTTGAGCTCAAGTATTGTTTAGTAATTTGTCACCGAATACTGATTTGTCATGCTGTATTAAATAAAGTAGTTTAATTGTTTAAATTTTGCTGTTTGAAATAGTTTCTAAGGAGAGTGGCAATGTGGAGAGAACGATAGGGAAAGCTGTGAGGCTGAGAATTCCTACAGACTGTCATAAAATCAAAGTTGCTGAATTGTTCATATAGCTGATTGTTCCTGTTATCATTGTCCTTTAGTCAGCTCTCTCATTCCTCTCATTTGTAAAGTAGCAGTTTACTTTGCTTTAGTATTGTTATCTATTCTTTTTATCTTCTATCAAATACACATCTGATTTAAGCAGTTATCAGAAACAAATGTGTGAAATTGAAACAATAACTGTACATTTGTGCACAACCCAGTAACTAGCACAGAACTTTGCAATTTTACAGTGGAGCAACCACAGATTCAAATAATCTCAATGTTTCTGAATCAAAAGCATAATCTATTCTTAAACTACTTAGAATCCTTCAGTCCCTCTGTCCTCATATAGTATGGGGAGTGTTGGCCTAATTTGATTTCATAAAACATACTTTGCCAGGCGTGTCATTGCAACCCTAACAGCATTCCTGAACTGGCTATCATCATTTCTATACTGGTCAGTGCAGGAACAGCACATTGAGCGCATTTCTCTTAAACTACCTCCTTGACAGCTAATTTCCCATGTTGATATAGCCGGAAACACAGCACACATATGTTCCAAAGTTCCATCTTTTTGTAAAATCAATAAAAAATTAGTGTATATTAAATTCACATTCCAAATACGTCTGATCTCATTCACATATTTTTCTTTCTTTTGTCAGACAGTTAAACACGTCAGACATAGTGACTAAAAATCAGCTCACTACTGCACCATGTCAACTCACGGTCACCTAAAGCATTTCCAGACTGTCGCTCTGCTCTAATAAGATTTTTCAACCGTAGTGTCCGCTGTTCAAGTAACTTAAAAAACGTCTGTGCAGTGATGTTTTTTGTCTCGTATTTTTGACTAAACACTGACACTAAATGGGAAGCTAAGACATTAAGGTCAATAATTCTTCCGCTTCCTTACATGTTTACTGGAACTGTAGCTCGACTCGACTACACATGTGACCGTAGCTAGTTTCAACGTGGCAGAAATGTGCACTGCTGTAGTCACATTAACAGACAGACATGCATAGCAGAGGTGCATAAATTTGTTATTAGATGAATAACGGCACCATCAAAATTCTCCCTCTCTGTGATTTTAGCTGCTCGCATAATCATTTACTTTGCATCTATAATCGATATTTTCAACTGCTCCCTTCCTTTGCTCATGAATATGTATCTGATGCGAAAATTCATTTTTATTCAGAAACAATTAGATTAAATGTATCTGTGGTATGCAGAAAAATCTGACGACTGGGCTGTTCAGATGCTAGTTTGTTGTCCAATTGACTTCAGTACAGTGTTTAAGGCAGTTGTGCTGATACTTGACTTCACTTCCATGCTTCTTTTGCACTGCTAATATCTTATTTCTTAGCTTCTTCTGGTGCAAATATTGTACAAGTTGCTTCTAATACACAGTGTTTCAAACATATCTTAAAATGTCAGAAAAAATAAATCAAAGCAGAGATGAAACTATGTGTACTTGTTTTCTGAAAAACAACTCTGGTTAGGTTAACTGGAAACAAGAAAAGATCGAATGGCAAAATATTCTCTTGAATATGATTGGGTTCATTGTAGAATAATTCATTTTGCATGACCATAATTTAGTATGAAAGCTGAGAGTGCTTCAGATGAGTGCTTCATTGCATTTCCACCAGTGTTCATATAAACACACATGGGGGGGACCCAAGGCCTTTCTGAATCCCAGAGAGTGCTATACAGAGCCATCAGCAAATTGAACGCCCAACCCTCCATTTCCTCCGCAAATTCAAACCAACATCTTGCAGTCACCATGGAGATCAGAAGCATCTCAGTCACTGTATACTTCAGTGAAAGAGCTGAAGAGTCTAAATTTAATTATGGAGATTTCCCGCCGTAGCTGGCACTTATCAGTTACACTGATTTCTCTATCCCCAACAAAGATTTCTTATCCCTGCTGATTAGCTCAGGGCAGACCACTTTAAAAACCAAAGGTAAGCCTCATATCCCTAATGTGGTATTATCAGTTACACTGATTTCTCTATCCCCAACAAAGATTTCTTATCCCTGCTGATTAGCTCAGGGCAGACCACTTTAAAAACCAAAGGTAAGCCTCATATCCCTAATGTGGTATTCAAAAGTGGTTCAGTGTGTGTATTCCTATATGCAAAAATGTGTGCTGCTGTGGCTCCTCATAAAATATCACCTCAGACTTCAGTGAACAACCCAGCCTCTTGGAAACTACCCTTAGAACAAATTTGCAACTGAAAATATCTATTGACAGCTGAAATAATTGCACATTTTACAAAAGGTAGTAAATGGTGGAAACCCTTTAATGCATCCATCTGCCAGGTCTGTTTTACATGACAACATAGACATAACAACAAAAGCATGCAGCTATGTTTCAGCTAATTTATTTTTTACCAGGACACATTCAGCACAGTTTCCATTTTTGTTACTTCTGGGCTGGACTGTTTGAATTCATCATTATCAGGATGACTCAGCAACTCTCTGAAAAGCTTTAGCTAAAACACATCTAAAAGAGTTCTAACAGGAACTGAGAGTAGAGATCATACTTCTTTCATTTCAGTTTGCCTCTCGTGCAGGAGCTTAATGACCAAGCTCCCAATAAAGCACCATACTGTCAAAGTACAGATTTACTTGTATTTCCCAGAGCTTCTATAGGTTGAATAGGAGATGGAACCTTCAGCTATGAGGTTCCACTCTACTGGAAGTGAGGGCCTTGTGTGGTGGTTAGCACTGTCACTTTACATCAAGAAGGTTCCTGGAACGAATTTCAGCTGGGGCCTTTTTGTGTGGAGTTTGCATGCTGTCCATGTGCATGCATAGTTTCTCTCTAGGCACTCTGTTTTCCTCCCACACACCAAGAACATGCATGTTAGATTGATAATAATTAATGGCTAAATTGACCCCAGGAGCGGGTTGATTGTATTATTTGTCTCAGTGGGGGCCCTGTTATAGACCAGCGACCTGTCTGGGTGTAGCCTGCCTCTTGCCCGATGGCAGCTTTGATAGGCTCCAGCCCCACTGCAACCCAGAACAGAATCAAGGTCATATGGGAAATTACAAATGGATAGAAAATAAAAGGGCAGAATGATGTCCTGTAACTCCCAAAGGGAGAGAAGTGAAAACCTTGATCCCATGTCACAAGATTTTACCTCTTGTAACAATACAAAGACGAGTTAATCATATGTGTCTAAGGATTCATACAGTATGCAAGTAGATTTTCCTTTGTATAAACCCTGAGTCTTGGGCAACACGAATACTCAGTTGGAGATCTTAATAACCAAATTACCATTCGTTGTCAAGAATAGTGTTGTAATCTGGTCATTTCTCAGCCAGTTTGATAATGAACTTATGTATATAATCAATGTTGTCCACAGTAACGATCTAATCGGTACCAGCCAGTAAGCTACCTGTCTCTCAATCTAAAGCTGATGGTGCTACTGGATAGACCTTACCCCAGCCCCTCTGCAGTATGTTCTTGTGGTTGTTGAATGTTGGCCAGAGTCACAAATTCTGCAAATATAAATTTGCACATTTGCTAAAAGTGCTTTTCTTTCTGTAAAGTAGTTTGAGCTGGGCCAAATATACATAGATGTTTGTTGAATCTTGCCAGTCAGTTTGAAAATGGGTCAAATAAAAGATAACAAACAAACACAACAAAAAGCACGGTAATGGAAGGAAATGACACAAGGTCTTTGAGTCTCTTTGAGATGTTGGTTAGTTAATGCATCTCTGCTCTTCAGTGAAAACACTGTAGATAAGAGCTCGTAAAAAGCGATTAATCACATGCCGTATGAATAGCATTATTCTCTTTCCTCTGTGCAGGGATTAAAAAGAATAGAGGAAGAGTGCAGCATTAGCAAAAACAAGTAGTGCAAGAGGATTAGAGATGAATCAAGGCTTTCTAATAAATATGAGTATAGATAAGTATAGATGTGGTTTGAATCATACAAAGGGATTCGGGCAGTACTTTTTATCTCTCAGCTACTGCTTCGTGGTATAGCTTTCTGGGTATACATTTTTACACATAATAAACAAGAACAGTGAATAAATAAAGCAATGACCAGAGTCAAGTGAATTGTCAGCATTTGAATCATTGGCATTTGCTGATTTTTGCAGTCAGTTGAAAGCACATATGTCACAATAATTTTGTAAGCTGACTCAAATACAGGACTGAGAAGTAGGAGGTGAAGCCATGCGACGGCATCTGAGAATTTCAATTTATCAAACTGAGGCATGACTAAAGGGAACAACAGTGAATCCAGTGCAAACAGCACAACATAAACATAAAAGGAAAAAAAAAGAAAACTATGAGTAGATATACTAAGATAAATAATTACAAATGCTCAGCAGGTGAGACAATCACCAAAGGAAACCAAGTGTGAAAGGGAAGCTTTAAACAGAGGTGAACAAAAGATCAGTATTTACCAAAATAAAACAGGAAGTAACTAGAACATGGTAAACAAAACACAAAAATCCAAGGATCGTGACAGCATAGGAATAATTTCAAAATTTTATACAGATCAAACTTTGCCCCCAGGGGATAGAAACCCTGTACCTTTGCGACCCCAGAGAAAATGACTACATGAGCTTTACCTCCAAAGCAGGTCCAGTGCTGGTTCAGAGCCAGTGCCCCGGTTGAAAACAGTTTTTTCCACATCGACCACCAAGTGCTGCTACAGTGGCACAAACTGTGCTGAACCAGAGGAAGTAACCCCTTCCCTCGCAGGCTGGTGGTAGGGTTAAGAATGACAACGGGAGCAACTCCAACATTGAGAGCAAGATGGCAAGAGTAGTGTACAATCAATTACAATGCAAGGGAAAACGGAAATTAGATATGGATGTTAAAGCTAAGCTGCTGTGACCCACTGAGAAAACAAACTGTCTTCTCTTCTACCAAAGTACAGAATAAACTAACAGAATAAACTACAATGAGCAAAGAGAACAGAACCAGTTTGTTACAAGATTCGGGTCAAATTACTACGGCCATCTTGCAACAAAACTAATTAGTGACAATCTAAAGAAACTTAAGAAAGAGTACAGGGTTAAGAAAAAGAAACAAACATAAAGAAAATCTTTATGTCACTAAGTTTATTTGTATAGCCCAATTCAAGAACAAGGTTTGAGATAGCGGGGGTTCGGATTAGGCTGGGGACTGTACCAATTTATCAAAAGTTTTCCACAGATTTCTCAGAGTGGAGTACTGATGACATCCAGCCAGCACAGCTGTACAAAGCTCAAAGCATGGAATGGTTTTGGGAAGGCCTTGTCACCGGCTTGGACTTGCCCATAATATATTGTATTTGCCTTTAGTGTCAACTGCTCTGAAAATAGGTCACTGCTCCTGGGCACAACTCTCTATTTTGCGCCGAAGATGGGAAGATGTTTTATCTCTTATGTCAACAAGGTGTGGCGGTGATGAAGGAGGACCCAAATGCAGATATTAACTGAAACTGGATTTATTCCAAAGAAACTAACAAAAAGCAAGAATACAAAAAAACTAAACTGACAAAACAAAACCTGAAATGAGCAAAGATGACACGACTTGACTTGACTTTACTTGAGTGACGGTGTGGATCTGATAAAGAACATGAACAAAATGGGAGACTAAATACTAGATTATAGAGAGTGATTGGTAGTGCAGCTGATGACAGTGAACACTTGAAGGGAGTGGAGCTGATGACTGGGAAGAAGAGAGACTGAGGAAAGTTAAATGATGAGGCTAAACTGTTAAGTAGAGACTAAACAGAAACACAGATCATGACAGAAACATAAAATGCAGATCGTGACATCTTACATGTAGATTTTCAAGCGGCTTCAGAGAGTCTTTCCAAATGTTCAACTTTGTTTCCTTTTATGGATAAAGTGGAATGTCCCACTCATTCTGGCCTGATGAAAGACTCCCTGATACTGGGATTCCTTGCATTGATATAGGAGCTATGAATCCCAGAGGATCATAGAGACAATTCACAGAGGACAGGACTATTGGAGATTGTATGGCTTCTCCTCATCTGATATCGGAAATGTGAAGCTATCCATTTACAGGAAGAGGGAGATCATCAATGCCAAACTCCAAACCCAAAATGTGGCAAAAACATGTTGGTCAGGCAAGTAAACAACTTACACATGACAGTGGACTAATCGATCCAGTCTAAGCAAGATGGATAAAATGCATGCAAACACCTTAGTCTAACCAAAATTGTAAGAAATTGAGCATTTCCAAACTGGAATAAAACACCCAGATAATGCCTTTGTACCTTGATTTTTCCCTGAATGTATACACTCAACTAGACTTAAATGGGCCTGGGCACTCTGTACATGCTCAAAAGTTCTATTTTTGTTAAGCGTAAATCATGAGTGCATATTGATAGTCAAATTTGTAATAAAGCTGCTTTTGTTTACAATTTTTCTTTTTCTTTTGTCAGATGGCTAAACACCTCATAGTTAAACACCTCATAGTTTATGAGGTGTTTAGCATCAACCTAACTGAAAATCATTTATTACATGTCAACTCACGGTCACTTAAGGCATTATGAATTCACTATACAGAATTCAGCTTTGATCATAAGATTCAAGCTGTGAATGTGAATGACACCTCCTCCAAGAGGTCACCTCATCTGTTTAAAGTTGGCTTTCCCATCTAACATAGATTGTTTCTTACACCCCTCTCCAAAATGTTGACAATACTGTTCTCAAAAGTGTGCCCCTTATTTTGGCCTAAAGCGCTGACTCTTCTGTCTTGTACCAGTGCTTTAATTTGTCCTACTTAAAGGTATGTACACTCCTGGCTGCACTGGTTTGCATAAACAACATTGCTCAGTTTGTGCGTGGGTGTTTTTATCTTTCGGATGAGCCAATTTCTGTCTGAGGGTGTTGCTGGACTCAGATACTTAGACACTCCAGCCACAGATAGAATGACAACATTTTTGTGCCCGAAAGAAAATTAAATGAAAATAAAGAAAAGGCCAAAATGTCATAATAATTATTTCTGAGTAAGAGATAAAGGTATGCCGTCTCAAATCTCTCTTGTTTGGCCCTCCACTTACAAGAAACAAAATCACTGCATTTTGATTAGTTCATACTCAGGCCATCACCAAACCATTGGTGTACGCTTTCTTTCCTTGGAAAGGATACAAAAACACCCTAAACAATATCCATATATATGTAGTTAATATCCATGACGGATAACATGCTGTGTAGGTCCAGGTGCTTCACGAAAAAAGCTTTCAAATGTTTTTACACACTATCTCTCAGCCCTGTTACCAATTGGGCTTAAGTTGTCATGACTACAGATAGCCTCAAGTCCCCAACCAGCACAATCTGACTGCTGGACAGAAGACTGCTCAAATCCACAGAATTTTCATCGTTGGCCTCATCACTGCCAACAGACTGAATGAGAACATGATGCAAGGACTTAGACTGCAGCTTACATTTTGCTTACCATCTTATCAGACTCATACAGGGTTTAACTCATGTCTGTGTGCAGCTGTCGGTGCAGTCAGAGGCAACATTCACAGGTCACAGGGGTGAGCTGGTGAGTGCTGAAACAAAATAAAAGCTCACCTCTCTGTCAACCTGTCAGCTATGTACTGTCTGCCTTTACAATATGAGACACAAAACATGACTGCAGCATTGTTTATATGTCAGGCAGCCTAATCAAGTGGTCATCTGGTGTAGTTCACCTGCATGAGAAATTATTTTCTGCTTACTGCACCCATATTAATGGTTATTATTTCATTCTCTAAATACTCAGTTCTTTAGTGCGATAAAGCACCTCAAGCCAGCCTAAACTAAAACTGAGCAGGGACCAAAACTCTTAGAGTGAAGAGTCTTCCTCCTGCAATCCTTCCAAACAAGTCATACTTCTTCAGTTTTTTTCTAATTGTACTGTCATGAACTTTAAAATTTAACATGCTAACTCAGGCCTGCAGACTCTGAGATGTAGCGTGTGGATTTTTTACAGTTTCTCTGACCCTTGGTGGGGACGTCTGCCCCTGGGAACATTATCAGCTATGTTGAATGTTTTCCACTTGTGAATATTTTTTCTCTCTGTAGAAAGATGGCCTCCAAATAGTTTGGAAATGGCCTTATAACCCTTCCCAGATTGATGGGCAGCAACAATTGCTTCTCTGAGATCACCATTGATGCATTTCCACCTTGGCATTGTGTTAGCACACACCCTGGATGCTTCAGATCAGCAAACTGGCAAAACATCTGCTTTTATAGAGGTGCTCACACTTGATGATGATCAATTATTCAAGTCTGTTTGATAAGCAGCATCCAGCTCCTACGTATATACATTTATGTAGTTGTCTACTTAGTTTGTCAAACATTACTTCTGCATTTTGGATTTGTTTTAGCTGAAAATATTGATGGTGTCATTTGTCATGAGCTGTTATTTGTCTGAGGTTATATTTACATAATTCTAAGACCTATTATGTTTATGTATTTAGCAGACGCTTTTATCCAAAGCGACTTACAAATGAAGATATAACAAGCTATATAAAAAGCAAACAATAAACTACATAGAAGGAACCCACTAGTCCGACTCTATCAGAGGTGACAGAGTAGAGATAGGGTGCAGACATAGAAGGAAGTGCAGAAAAATAAAGTGCAAAGATAGAGGGGGTAGGTAAGTACAAGGTAAGTGCTACGATAGGAGATGCTCTCTGAAGAGCTGGGTTTTCAAGAGTGTCTTGAAGATAGACAGGGACGCCCCTGTTCTGGTAGTGCTCAGTAGGTCATTCCACCATCGTGGGATGACACATGAAAAGAGTTTGGATTGTCTTAGGCGTGGTGTAGGCACTGCTAGACGACAATCCTGGGACGAACAGGGACCGAGTTGTGACATAAGCCTTTGCAAGAGTGTTCAAGTAGATGGGAGCCGTTCCATTAAGCACTTTGTAGGCTAACATCAGTGACTTGAATTTGATGCGGGCGGCTAAGGGTAGCCAGTGGAGTACAATGAACAGAGGGGTGACGCGTGTTCTTTTAGGCTGATCGAAGACCAGACGTGCCGCCGCGGACCATCTGCAGAGGTTTCATAGTACAGGCTGGGAGACCAGTTAGGAGAGCATTGCAGTAGTCAAGGCGGGAGATGACCATGGCCTGCACCAGGAGTTGGGTGGCATGTTGGGTTAGGTATGGTCTTATCTTTCTCGTGTTTAGTAATGCAAAGCGGCATGAACGAGCAACTGAGGTAACATGATCTTTGAAGGTTAATTGGTCATCAATCATGACACCCAAGTTTCTAGCAACCTTTGATGGAGCAAGCGATAGGGATTCAGTTTGGATGCGGATGCTGTGGTGTATGATTGGTTTGGCTGGGAAGACAAGCAGTTCAGTTTTGGGAGGTTAAGTTGGAGGTGATGGGCTTTCATCCATGTTGATATGTCAGAGAGACAGTCTGAGATTCGTGCTGAGACTGTCAGGTGGGAATGACAGATAGAGCTGGGTATCATCAGCATAACATTGGTATGAGAAGCCATGTGATCGGATGATCTGTCCCAGTGAGTTGGTGTATATGGCAAAGAGAAGAGGTCCCAGTATTGAGCCTTGGGGGACCCCTGTGGCGAGGTGGTGCGCTGCAGAAGTGTGATCAAGCCAGGATACTTTGAAAGACTGACCAGTGAGGTATGATTCAAACCAGGAGTGTGCTCTCCCTGTGATGCCCATGCTAGAGAGTATGGACAAAAGGATACTGTGGCTGACAGTGTCAAATGCAGCTGATAAGTTGAGCAGGCTAAGTACAGAGGACTTAGCTGTCGCTCTGGCTTCTTTTAAGGCTTCTGTCACAATCCAACAGAGCCGTTTCGGTGGAGTGTCCACTTTTAAACCCAGATTGGTTTGGGTCAAGGAGGTTGTTCTGTGAGAGATAATCGGTGACCTGCTTAAAGACCGCCCTTTCAATGATTTTAGTCAGAAACAGGAGGAGAGAGACCGGCCGATAATTCTTCACATGAGTTGGAGGTAGGGAAGGTTTCTTGAGCAGCGGTGTAACCTGAGCTTGCTTGAATGTGGTAGGAAATGTGCCCGATGTCAGTGAAGCATTAATCACATGCGTGACTGCTGCAGTTACAGTAGGAGCAATGGATTGGAGAAGATTAGTAGGGACGGGGTCCAGCCGGCATGTAGTAGGACGGCTACAAGTGAGAAGTTTAGACACACTGCTCTGAGCGAGAGGGATAAATGAGGAAAATGAGGCAGTAGGATTTCTGCATGCAGATTTTGTGGTACAAGGTTCGGTAAACTGTTTGCTTATAGCTGCCACTTTAAGGTTCTAAAACTAGATGCAACTTTTAAGACCCATTAAAGTTTTAAATGAGGTAAAAATCATGAAAACATTTCCACTCGTTTCCACCAATAGAGGCGTCAACACACTGCGGTATGTATTCTACTATTCTACTTTTCTTCCAGGGTTAGGAAAGTACATTGTCAGTTTTAGATGTTCAAAAAGACATGGTTGCAGTGATAAAACAACAAAGTTTGATTCTCACAGTTCCCATCACGTGATGCTATGCTACTAGACACTAAACAATTGCCTACCAAAATGTTGTCATCTCGCAATTTGATCCTGCATTTCGTATTTCATCTGAAGAGGAGTATGTGCTATTATTGTCAGTCTCAGTGTTGTAGTACAGTTAACAGTTTGCTAGTGTGAGGGTATAGTGTAAATTTATGATGACTACATCAACCTAAACTGACACATTATTTTCCGAATCCTCATTGGTTTCTGTGTACGGTAAATATTGAAACCTGTTAAATGGGAACAATCATTTGTTTCAGACCAAAGTAGAGGGAAGGGTAAACTTTCTTTTGCAATGTTTTCTACAGATTCCACTTAAACCACTGAACCTGTAATGCTCATCAGGACTCTTATTAGTTGCATTGCCTACTAACGGTGAACTACAAATAAATACATATTTTGATTAATGGTTTTGTGGATATTGAAATGTAGAGCTATAGAAAATATGAAAAGAATATACCATCTTTTGTCATTGAAAGATAAAATGCCTTTGACCTGAGATCAATGATCCTGTGCCTTTGTGTACAGTTAACACATTGCCACACCATTAAAAACCACAAGCTCTTGTTTATTCCTTTGAATGGACAACCATCAGATAAAAGATGAGTCAGAAATACATCTATTTATTCCGACCTCAGAGTCAGAAAATGAAAGAATCTCTCTGAAGCACGTAAACTCACCCACAACTGGACCTGACACCACATTACAGATGTCTAAAGTTTCTACCCAGTGATTAAGACACACTTCCGTGTGCCTGGAAACAACTCAACGCTCACATCACAAGTTAAATTATTTCCCACAAAATGAAAAAGGAATGTCAAGAGAAGAGCAGCATTATGTGCCAGTCCAGCTGAGCAAGGGAGGTGCTTCTAAGGAAAGTCTGAAAACAACACACTGAGTAGAAGGAAATGGTTTCTAAATGAGTGATATTTAGATATTGATTTCTAATGGAATTGCTTCCTGGTCCATTGAAGAAGCCTCCACTAACCAGAGGCTTTGTATTGAATATTGAAATAATCAGTGTTGTTCCACATTAGAAAGTGCAATGAACTGATTTGTATGTATTTGTTGAAGACCGGTGCTCAAACAGTCTTGAGTCTTCTTCAATAATTCCCCCTACAAACCTGGAGACTAGTTCTTACCAAACAGTTAGAGATCTTTGCACTCTATCTCTCTCTTTGCACTTTATCTTTCTGCACTTCCTTCTATGCCTGCACCCTATCTCTACTCTGTCACCTCTGACAGAGTCAGACAAGTGGGTTCCTTCTATATAGTTTATTGTTAGCTTTTTATATAGCTTGTTATATCTAAATTTGTAAGTCACTTTGGATAAAAGTGTCTGCTAAATACATAAACACAAAACAGATCACTATGTACAACTCATGAAACATGGACAAAAGAAACAAAATTGTAAAAAAAAAAAAAAAAACTGACTTAAGATATTTATTGGAAAGCAGTGTGAAGGTCAATCTTCAAGACCACCTCAAAGCAGCTTCCTGCAACCACAGAGTCAAGTCAAGTCAAATTTATTTGTACAGCACATTTCATGTACAAAACAATTCAAAGTGCTTTACATAAAATAAAATCATTGCAGCAGGGAGTGGAAGAAATTAAAATTAAAATAACAAACTTGGCCCAGAGTCCTTATAAAGAAATAAACACTTAATTCATCACCTTTTCGAAATATTTACAGACATCACCAGTTAGTTATAATTGCACAGTATCGCTGTTTGCGGTATAATTACAAAACATTGCCGGTTGTGGTATAATTGCAAACATCGGCATTTGTGGTATAATTACAAAACATTGCCATTTGTGGTATAATTACAAAACATCGCCATTTGCGGTATAATTACAAACATCACCATTTGCGGTATGATTACAAAACGTTGCCGGTTGCGATATAATAACAAAACATCGTCGGTTGTGGTATAATTACAAAACATGTCCTACGTCCTATCCAATTTAGAAGACAACCCTCAGGATTTATTCATTTATTTTATGAATTTTGCATCTTTTATTTATTCAAATTTGTAAAAGAAAGAAATAAAATAATTTAAATGAAATTAAAATTATTATTAAAAACAAGCAACAGTCTAGATAAATTAAAATGATACCGTGTAGATTTCATGCATAGACATATGAGAAAAGAAATGTGTCACATGAGAAAAGAAAATAGATGCTGATTTTCTTAGGAAGCTCATGGGACATAAACTTACTCCTTCGTAAGGTGGCTGCAAAAAGGAAAAGAATCCCAAATTCTCAGGAAATGTTATCCGAATGGTGGAAAAAGAATAAAGGAAATAGTGACAACAGATGAAAGCACATGTTGAAGACTACAGAAAAAGTGTGACTTCACCGTGCATGGCTTTCTGAATTAAAGCAGGCTCCATGAAAGAAACCGTTCTTCAGACGAAACAAAGACGAGAGCCATATCTTACTGAAACTGTTTTTTTGTTTGCCATTCATTATGCCAAGATCATTACTCCCATATTCGATTTCCTGCATATCTTGGTGCTTATCTTGTGCAATGCTATTAGAGGACTTTGATTTGCTTGCATCCCCTTGCTGTCCCTTGACATGACACTGACACCATTGTAGAGCTGGCTCCACCCATTCTAAGAAGAAATGTAGAAACACTATATCTTCATTAATGTTGGTCAGTGTTGCTGCATCTGTCTGCTCTGTGCTGCATATTCCAACAAAATATTCTCAAAAGGACAACTGTAGCTTGCTTTTTTTTCTCTGCATGGTATATTCATTCATTAACAGTGAGTAGAATTTTTCTCTTGACCTTTTCACACAGATAGCAAACTAGTACTACTTTCTTAGTAACATGTACTTATGCTGGGACCAATCACCAAGATCTGGAGAGTCTTGGTCCTATTGACTTTTGTTACTTTTTTACCTTTGTCTCGCCATGAATGTGAACAGTACTACAACCTTCAATCAAGCCAATCTGCACTTTTCAGTTTCTGAAAGGCTATTTACTCCAGTGTACGGAGAACGGACTCCATGTGAGGCAAAAACTGCCTGAGCATTTTACAAGGTTTTCCAAAGAAAGGTTTATCATGAGGGTAGTTTCAGAGCAACCCTAAGTAATTAATTACATCATAACGGGTTGATCAGTGACAAAATGATAGACAAAGGTGCATAAAAAACAAATACACTAAATTCAGGTCCTTGATAGACATTTGTGAAGCTTATCAGGGGGTTGTAACAGAGTGCTTAAATACAACTGATGCCTTCTTGGATATCTACTATATGATAGGTCAGCAACAGACATGATCTTATTCCAGCTTTTTAATGATGTAGCCTACTCCCTGGCATACTTATTTAACCTACAATGGCTGAAGTTTCAGCTATTTTAGTTATCTTGTACTGTTTTAGGTATTATGTCATAGCTTGCCGCACACCTGAGACTCATTGCCCTCCTGTGGTATATCAGTATATTTATAGCTGAGGCTGTGGTAGGATCCAAGGCAGGAGAGAAGTGGGCAGTTTATGATACTGAACAGTATAGTAAGGTTTAGAAGGATGTGAATGCTCATGTGATCAAATTCAGATTGGTGCGCAAATGCAATTTAACAAGGTAACATTTAAGCTGACTTGTGAACCTGCATTAAGCTAGTTGGTAAGTCAGGTTAGAAAGATGGGGAGATTTGGTGACATCTAGCTATAAAGTTGCAGATTGCAACCTGCTGAATACTGCTTACCTCACCCTCCTATTCCAGATTTATAGAAGAAATTGCAGGGCCCAGTCTGTGTGTCTTTCTCTTCTGGACAACTACTTGAACATGACATTTCACCATGATACATTTTAGGGAAGAAGACCATCTCTATTCAGAAATGGTTTATTCTAAAGTTTAAAAAAACACACTTCAAACTATGGTTTCAGCAGAACATTGATTCAATTCAATTCAGTTTTATTTATATAGCACCAAATTACAACATATGTCATCTCAAGGCACTTCGACATTAGACACCATGCAACCATGACCTGGTAATGACAGATCCTTTTCTTAATTCCAACAGTAGATATAACGTCAGAAATGGCTGATAGGATGTAAAATATATAAGGTCATTTTCTTTTAAGTCAATAAACAAGAAACAAGACTGTTCCTGGCATACTAATTCATTTATACAATGTTCTTTTCTCCTTTAGTGGTCACAAAACACCTCTCTTCCTTTGTTTTGTTCTGATAGAGAGTGCACAAGTTGTGTTGTCATCAGTCATCATTTGACAAACTGCCATATTTCAACTACAGAGTTTTCAGAACATATCGAATCTTGTTATAGATCATGTACACTCAGTCAGATATTCATAATCATTGGTCTTTCCTCTGTCTATGTCTTGTTTTTCTTTTAACAGGCCACTCATGTATGTAGCAGTATGGATACATGTACATGCAACTGTTAAACCACAGAGCCCCTGTCAACATTTTTAAACCTTACACAAGACAACAAAATTATTTAATCTTCTGACAGCATGGCAGTTCAATTAAGCTATTCATCAACAGACATCTGTCTGTTAAATAATAAATATCAGTAAATACAAATGACTAAAAGGGCCTTAGAGTTCAGATTTGCAGTAACTAGCATAGCATTATTGGTAAACCTAATCGATCTAACTAACCTAAATTAAAATGTGGCTGATAAGCCTAGTATTTTTCAGACCCCGTTCTTGGGCAGTCCTGCTCTGCAAGTGCATGTTTTCCTGCTCCAACACACCTGATTTAGAAAAATCAGCTCTCAGTGGAGCTCTGCAGAGCTCCTGATAATGACCCATTCATTTGATTGTAATTGACAGCTAAAACCTGCTCTGGTGATAGGTTCAAGTTGACTAAAAATAAAGTAAAATAAAAATGAATCTTATTAGTTATGTCAGTTCATGAACATTCGTTTTAATCATAAACAGCTTAAACATTATCGCCTTTTCATATGGACATCAACCCCAATCAGATAATGAGGGTGCATTTGCTCTACTTGGTTTTTCTCAATAATCCGCATCTGGTATTTTAATGCTCAATTTGCTTCGGTTCCTTTTATTCTTTTCTTATTCCTCTTCCAACACAGAACAGTTTTACAGGAATTGACATAAAAGCACAATATCTTAATGACAAATCAGAACTGTAAACTATCTTGCTGTGAGACCACAGCCATTGTAGCCATGTTTTAACTCTTCCCTTAATCTTAATGCTGACACACTGCCGTGATATGAAAATACGGGAATATATTCAAGTATTCAAGTACCAGCTTTAGATCTTTGTTGCAAGTGCCATATTTGAATTCCATTCATTACTGATAAATTGAAATGTCATCATGAATCAAAATGAATGCACATGTGCTTGCTTAATGCAGTCGTCTCTGCATCTCCATCACACGCAACATAAGGCGAACAATATTTACATTTTAGCTGACACTGAAAACTTTTGTCTTTTGTCATGCAAAGTTTGTCTTGGTAAAAAGACTACTGACTTAGTCATTCTGAAGTGCTGTTTTGAAACTAAAGGAACGATTCTATGTCATTCACAAAAGACAGACGCTCTTTGGAAATAAGGAAAGTCTTCAGAGCCTTCAGTTATCAGGCCCCTCTCTTGTGGAATAAGCTGCCAGTAAATGTCCGGGAAGCAGACACCACTTTTAAGATTAGGCTTAAAACTTTCCTTTTTGATAAAGCTTATAGTTAGGGTGTGCTCAGGTAATCCTGAAACATCCCATAGTTAAGCTGCTATAGGCTTAGACTGCTGGGGGACCTCATCTATCACACCTTTTCTCATTTTGCTCTTTTTCCCCGTTTAATTTCTCAAATGATTTTATGTACATGTGACATTATTGTGGTTATTAACTTGTGTTTCCCTGTTCCAACAGGTATCCTTTGAATGGCGTTATGGTGTTTTTTCCCCCCTCTTTTCTGTCTTCTCAAATCCCAGCTGGTCGAGGCGGATGGCCACCCTTCCTGAGTCTGGTTTTGCCAGAGGGAGTCGTTCCTTTCCACAGTCGCCACAGGCATGCTCAGGACAGGAGATTGGACTGAAGTTTCGGTGCAATCTGTTAGTTTCCTTAGCTAGGATATTTTTTTTTAATTGGCTCCATATGAATTAATTGGATTATGATTACAATGAATTGAATTCCAATTGGCTTGAATTGGACTATATTACTTAAGTGCCTTGAGATGACAATTGTTGTAATCTGGCGCTATATAAATAAAATTTAATTGAATTGAATTGAATTGAATTGAATTCAGAGCCAACTCCAGATGGATTAATGAATCTGTTACCAAATTATCTCATAACTATCTACTGACTGTGAAATATGAAAAAGGACAGCTCAAGCATAATTTTAAGACTTTCCACGACGCTGTACGTAAAACACCAGGAAACTAATTATTCTGCATGTGTGTTATGTGTGTGTGTTACAATGAACCAGAGGTCCAACCAACGGAATAACAATCAGTCAATGAACCGTGTGTATAATACATCTTCATTTTAATTGGTCACTCACCATAATCCATCTCTATTTGAACATGTCAACTTTACATTGTTTATATTTAATGCCTGTGTGATAAGTATGGTATTAATGTATTCTTTGAATGTGCTTTGGGACGCCGGGATAAGAGAGATTAACTTTTCTTTTATAAAAAGTAAATTTCAGAATGAAGCCCCTCTGTGACGCCCAAAGGCAAACCTGCCATCTCATTGGTTGGAAACAAGTGACGAAACTCCGCCCTCGCCAGTGAAAGCGAAGTGCGCTGCTATTCAATTTTAGTTTCACATTTCCACTTAGAGTTTCTTTTACACTTTCAGACTCTAGACTCTTTTTACTCGTTTAGTCAGTTTTATTTACCCTCTACTTCGACTATTTCACTTACTTTTACTTTTCAGTTGCCTTTATACTATTATACTCTTTTTGGCTCTCTGCTTTATATGATGCATCCATCCTTAGATGAGTTTTTGTAACATTAAATCTATGCTCCTCAGCATCTGCTGACCCCGCTCTGTCATTTTACGTGGCCTACCACTTAATGGCTGAGTTGCTGTTGTTCCCAATCACTTCCACTTTGTTATAATACCACTGACAGTTGACTGTGGAATATTTAGTAACAAGGAAATTTCATGACTGGACTTGCACAGGTGGCATCCAATCACGGTACCACACTGGAAGTCACTCATTCTTTCACAAATGTTTGTAGAAGCAGTCTGAATGCCTAGGTGCTTGAATTTGTGATTGGAACACCTGAATTCAATTTTTTGGATGGGTGAGTGAATACTTTTGGCAATATAGTGTTTGTCACTCTGTGTGTAAAGAGTCTCTGATATATTAGTTTCACATTTTGAATTGCATTACTGAAATAAATTAACTTTTCAATGATATTTCTAATTTATTGAGATGCACCAGTACTGTTGAGCACAAACACAGAAATGTAACATTTTTAAAAACTATTGTGATAATTGTTTAATCAAATTCTTGAAGGGAAAAATAATCACTGGAGCCAGATTATAGAGCTCCACCAACCAGAAGGTCAATGGTTTCATTCTCAGCCCAAAGTGGGAACGTTACTGAATCCCTCACTCCTGCAATGTGCTCATTGCTGTATAAATATTGTGTATAATGGGGGAAAATTGCTGCAAATACTGAAAAGGGAGCACTCTAAATAAGTCTGTCAAAGCACAAATATGCCTCCTGAGTTTTGGCTGGTTTATAGTGGCACGCAGGTATAATCACATTCAATGTTTGTTTGTTAGGAACAGATGTCTTTGACATAGAGAATGAATAACAATTATCCAATGCATCATATCACAGCATTTATAGCTCATTCTAATTTCCAACACCTGTCCCCAGAGGGCTTATTAAAGAAGATAAAAAGAGTATAAAACATTAAAAAGAGTTTAAAACATCTGTGTGGAGTACAACAAGCATTTTTCTTTCGAGGAAGAACCTATTTTCGCTTTCTTTGCGTAAAGTAATATAAAAGACCAAGTTTACCACATATATGAAAAAAGTTTACTTAACTAAACTTTAAAACAGATCTACAATTGCTGTGTTTGAACAAACACACAGTAGTTTATCCCTCATTTCACCATATTTGTTTATCCCCCTTTTACCATGGTCTTCTTCTGCTCCACCAGCAATTACCTACCTTTAAAAGCAACTATTCTGTTATTGTCTGAGTCATACAACAAAATTGCACTGGAAGTCAAGGCTGTGCTGCTACCAAAGCCTTAAACTGACCCTCACAGGGCAGGGGATGATACACATTACTGTCCCTGCTGCTACCAATTACTTGTATGTGTGCAGATACAGCGTGACTGCTTTTTCCATTTCCAGTTCGCTACACCATGGCTTTTATACTTTGCTGTTATCAATTCTCTAATTATTTAGGGTAAATCTAATTTCCCTTGAAATACTGGTTTTCAGTTTTTGATAATTATATAAATTAGGTACATTCACCTTTTATACATCTTATTGCAAATATCCATGGCTGTTCCATGGATATTTTGAAGAAATAGGACTTCTACCGCCACAGCAGCGAAGAAAGAGCAGAAAAAATGCACTTATAGGTTAAAGTCTTGCTCTAAAGTCCCAGCCTTTTAAAGTCCCAACGTTTTCTGAATCTGATGAAGTGCGAGAAAATGATTGATGTGTTTACCTGTGCTACCCTTATCAGGGAAAACAACATTTAGAAAAAGGGGAAAGAAATAGATCGATAAATCCTGCATCAAACATTTTCAAATTATTAAAATACTTTTTTTTCTGGTCAGGTAACAAAACATCTTTCAAACTCACTGAGTACTGACAAACAGTACTGAACAGTACTGTAACAGTACTAAACTACATAATGACCTGGGCCCTTCACATGCCTTCAAAAGGCCACAGGTAGCAACTGTATTTCTCAGGCTCATTGAGCACTTTTTCAGCTTGATGTTGAAGGGCAGAAAATGAAGACTCTTAGGACTTCTTCCTTCTTTCCACAGGTGCAACACTGGTGCTTAAGCATATCTGGGCTGGCTGGCGAACAAACAAGCAGGAGGTGCATTCCAAATGAGGTTTCATTTCTCTTTGATGTAGAAGAGATCATCAGTTTGTTTTCTTTGGGTCCTGATTTCTTTGGAGCTCCAGTCAAATCCAGTCATGGATTTTTTTTTTTCAGAGCACCAGAGGGAGGATTATGAAAAATGACTGAACGAGGTCTTTAATGTGATTATAGACATTGAGAATTTATTATTTTTTCCTGGAAGAGCTTTCCAGAAGCCTAAAGTGAGTTCAGTTCATTTTATTCATGCAACATGAATAAAGTGTGCATTACAGAAGCAAAATAAAGTAACACCAAGGTGGACGGTATTTTCTTGTGTGGTTGATTTTTCACTTTGTGCTTCTTTTTTTTTTTATAAAACAAAGTTGTTAACAGAGGCTGATGTTGCTCACTCTAGCTACAAAGATGCTTAATGGGCAACAATGTAGCACAACAGGCCTTCATTCTACGAATGATCGTGTTTGATTTTATGTAGCACGGGGCTGATGTGGTGTGTGTGTGCGCCTGCATGCCTGAGAGAGAGACACAGAGAGAGGCTGAATCAATGTGCTGCATGCGGCCTATTCAAATATTTATTCTATTTTGGATTGTAATGTTGCAGGCCGACTGGGTATAGAATTTTGGGTGGAGACTTTACTAGATGTAACCCAAACGAGACAATCCATAGATGAGTCACAAATATTTCACTGCTGCGTAAAATCATGTGCACAAAAATATAGAATGATTTGTACGCATGGATAACTCGTGTAAACATTTTGTGCACCCAAGAAAATACACAAAATATTTACAATATTTTCACTGATGACAATTCACTGATGGTTGATATTACTCTTTGACCGTTGGATTGTGGTAAACCAGTGACAAAAGGGACAGCTGGCATATTTATTTTAGACTGATGTTCTAAGAATAAATGGCTAAGCCTATGTACTCTTATTAGCTCTTATTAGTGGCATGTCAGTATAGTGTAGCTCTGTCCTAGAGCACATCCTCCTTTATCATGTATTTTACTAATATTTACATTTCAAAATCGGAAGAAAATTATCAGTAATTGCTATTCTGACACGCTTGGGACACTGCTGAATATCCCACAATGTCAAAATGTCAGTTCTTGGACAGAGAGTCCATTTGGGGAGTTGCTGGAGAATAGCTTTATTTGTTCCTTTTTAATGACAAGGGTGTGAAAAGCATATCTCATAAATACGTTTGCAGAGATGTGTTGACAGACACACCTGCATTTATTTAGTGCTTCCCTCAGGCACCTCCTTCAGCCTTCTCCAATAATCAGGATAAATTTCCTCTCTGACCTGAACTCTTGAGCCTCTGATTCTTCACCTCCCCCCATTATTCACTTCCCCCCAGCAGCAGTTTCCTTGAGGGTTTGATACCGTCAGAACCTACTGTAAGTCCATGTTGACCAGGATGAGGGTTTGAGTTCAGCCCAGGCTGCAGCAGGTCAATCAAGTCAGTTTAATTCCTGGAAACTATGTGGTCATTTTCTGTAGTAATAGTGGAAATTTATGAATGGTTGCACTCTGTCTTTAGTTATATTTTGCACAGCTTCCAATGCTTTATGGAAATAACTGAGATTGTAACCATGTAGTGGGGAGCAAACACTTCTGAATCATCATCATTCTGCTTCATCACCAACCCTCCAAGCATTTAATTGCCCTAAGAGTCCCCCGAAGCATTCATGGTGAGGAAGTTTAATTAAACTGAACTTCTGGATAAGCACATAGCAACTGACATGGGGGGAACTGCACAGCTGATCCTGTTTTACTATCTGATCTCGAAGCACTGTTTTTTCTCACAAAGCAGACTTATGTTTTGTCAGGAAAATAAATACTACTTTCCCTAAAAACAGCTTGGCCTTGGAGTTTTTGTCAAATTATTATTTAAAAATGTCCCAATATTGCCTTTACTAGTTGCCAAAAACATCTTTTCATCTACAAATGAGGCTATTCCACCTTCAGCTGACAATGTGCTATACCACACAGAAAACTGTCTGTAATACCCACAGAATAGCATAGGAATACTCATTACATGACACAGAGTCAGTGTTCTTAATAGCAGCTGAACAGAGATTTCTTTTATCCTGTGGGGTTTGAACCATGGTCAAAGACCATGACCACTACTCTAAAGGGTATGATAGTCCACTGGTGGAATCTCAGAAAAAAAGCTTGAAAAAGTAAGCACACCCTCTTTATTTGGCCCCCGGAAAGGACCAGATGATCCTTAATTATTGCTGGATTCTTTAAACTTTTGAATTAAAAGAGGATGAACTTTTTTTCACATGGCTGTATTCTTAGTTCCAGTGTGGGGAGGTTTTTGCACTCTACAATTATAGGCTTTTTTCAGCTCAGAATACATTCAGAGAGGATAATAGATATTTGTTTTTATTTAATAAAGAATTTATATATATATATATACTGGTTCTTGGAGCTATACCTTCAAAAGTAGGATAAGACCCATGAAGATATCTGATTTGTTACCAGAAGAGAGCACTGATTTCCTGTATTAAATATTTATGCTTTTGGCCTCAGAGCTTTTGTGGTGACCCCTTCACACAAAAGAGGAATTCATTAAAAGTGCTGATTTGATTAGCCAAACTCTACGTCAGTCAGTGAAGATTTATTAACATAAAGATTTAAATATATAATTTATTAACCTTCACAAAGAATTATGAAACTTGAGCTATGGAACATTTGCCTGGGACTAAAAGGATCTGCTACCAACACCCCCATTCCAGACATTACATTCATGGAGCTAATCCTGCAAGCTGATGTGCAGAAATTATGTACAATTCACGAAAAAATTTAAGGTGCAGTTATTGCTGTGCAAGAGGTTCACAAATGGCCAACTATGATACCTCAATCCAATCTTATCACAAAACATGTCATACATGTGTTTCTCCGCTAGTCCAAAACATAGTAATGTCACAAGCTGTGGCTGACTCAAGGCAACTGCGTTTTCTGTCGTGACACGTGAATAGTAACATGTGTAAGCAATAACGATGTAGACTTTTAAAACTCTCTAACTATGTATTTTGTCACATGTAGAACTAAACAGGAACATGAATTCCAGTCTTAACCATTTACTTTACTTTAACGCCTAACCCTAACAATTTGGGGGTGAGAGTGCAGGAGAAAAATAAGGAATACATAGAGGGGAGGGAAGAAGGAAAGTACAATGACTGTTGAAAGCATTGTGCAGGACTAGGCTTGAACTACCAATCTCTTTCACGGCAGTGTCTACAGTATGTCTGATCTCTCACCATCTCATCCCTCCTCCAAAAAGTGTTTGTGACCAAGAGAGATGTGGAAAGAAGGTTGTCATAGGAACAGATGTGGAGACATTGGACATTGATTTGGTAACAAATCCAAACCTAAGCTGTATCTGTGTAATGAACACGTAAGAGTAAGAAAGGAACAGTTATTGTACATCTTTTTAAATCTTAATTGGGATCGAAAGGGGTTTTTAAAGTTTGATTTGTCTCTCTTTCGCTGGTGTTGTATATTTGCAGAAAATCTGCTTTTTAAATTATTATTATTATATTCATTCAGACACATAGACTATTATATTTGTGTAATATTACTCAACCTTGTTAGTCAAAAGGGGGTCATATATGGAACAGATATGGAGATGTTGAACACTGATGTGGTAACAAATCCAAACATAAGCAGTGTCTCTGTAATGAACAGAGTAAGGTAAACACAGAAATATAGACTATTCCAAACTGTTCAAAAACGTTTTAGCTCCATCGTAGATTCATCAGATTATGGAGACACCAACTCAAATGTTGCTGTTGGTATTTAGACCACTTTAGTGGGATTAGGAGGACATTTACCATCACCTTTCATTCTGGTTAATCCCAAGGAAAAACGCCCAAAATATATTGCTTGAGAATAAATACACAACATATAAGAATATGTAGATTTTGTACCTTTGGACAGTGAGTTTGTAGTCACAGGCCAATAAGGGTGCCACGATTAGTCGACGTTGTCGATAAAAATCGATAACATAATTAGTCACCAACGTATTTCATTGTCCATAATTGTCAGTTACATCATCATACGTCTTTTTCACGCTGTCGAGCTGAACATCATTTTTCGTACAAAGTGAGTCATCTCACTTCCTATCTATCTCTGCTTAGAGATGCATGGTGTTTAATAGCGAGAGATGACCTGTATTTAGTGAAATGGCTGCGGCTGAATTATCGTTCTCTGTCCAAAAGTGACCAGGGTTTGGGAACATTTCACCCTCAACACCCAGAAAAAATAGATTACCTGCAAGTTTTGTAAGGCTGACCCCACGTATCACAGATGGTATCATCGTCATAAGATATTTAGCTTGTTAGCGTAGCCTGCTAGCTATAGATAAGCGGAGTTGTCTTAGATTTTAAAATTAAAGTGCAACATTAAAATTGTATCATTCAACTTCACAGTCGAAAGTTACAACCATGCTGTATTCTTTTTCCCTTGTTCACTTTTTGATATTGATTTGACTGTTGGTGC
The DNA here is from genome assembly GCF_036924035.1 of Leuresthes tenuis. Classification (NCBI taxonomy): domain Eukaryota; kingdom Metazoa; phylum Chordata; class Actinopteri; order Atheriniformes; family Atherinopsidae; genus Leuresthes; species Leuresthes tenuis. The sequence continues at coordinate 24,919,480 of NW_027325372.1, read as the reverse complement.
ATTACAGCCGCACTCTTCTTAGCATTTTCATTTTATATTAATGTTAAAAGTCAAGATGAAATATGGCTTGAATATATCCTTTTTCAGTTTTAGATTGTTTTAATTAGTAATTAACTGATTAGTCGATTAATCGTTTAAATAATAGTCGATTATCAAAATAGTCGTTAGTTGCAGCCCTACAGGCCAATGACAGTGCACATGGATGCGGGGACTATGAAAACATAGGGATGAGTTCAAACAGCGTCTCCACGTCTACACCACACATATGTTTAGGCTTAAATGGTAGAATGGGGACTGTCCATAAAATCTGGCAGTGTAGCACCTTCCCAAGGGGTTGTGTGAATTTGTAAATATCTTAATTTTTCCCTTAGAACTTTATTACTGTGAAACAGTTTGTAAATTAGGGTTTATTTGTGCTTTTTACTGCAGTCTGAAAAAGAAAACAAACAAAAAGAAACTTGATAATTGCACTACCATGTGTTCTGAATTAAGGAGTGATAGAAACATTAGATTTACTATAGTTCGTCATCTGCTTCACAGGATTATTGCAAAAGCTAAAACATAGGGATGAGTTCAAACAGCATCTCCCATTTGTCCTTCTGAACGTCTACACCACACATATGTTTAGGCTTAAATGGTAGAATGGGGACTGTCCATAAAATCTGGCAGTGTAGCACCTTCCCAAGGGGTTGTGTGAATTTGTAAATTTCTTAATTTTTCCCTTAGAACTTTATTACTGTGAAACAGTTTGTAAATTAGGGTTTATTTGTGCTTTTTTTATTTGTGCTGCAGTCTGAAAAAGAAAACAAACAAAAAGAAACTTGATAATTGCACTACCATGTGTTCTGAATTAAGGAGTGATAGAAACATTAGATTTACTATAGTTCGTCATCTGCTTCACAGGATTATTGACTGTGACAGCAGTCCTGATTATTCTGTTCAATCCTCAAAAAGAAGACTCAGTTGGTCCATTCAAGGAAACACAAAAATCACTCCTGTTAATGAAAGGCACATCTCAGTTTGCACAATTTTGTTTTAAGAGAAAATAAAACTGAAAAGAACTCAAAGCAACAAAATTTCTGATAATAAAACTGGGTTATGTATTTGTTGTAATCTTAATAAAATCAGAGTTTGCTTGCTTTCTTTTACTGAGCAAGATTATTGGATTCAAACTACACTCGTTTTGATTAAATCCATTAAATAACAAGAGACAGTGTGCTTAGTTAGCTCAATAAAGGGAAGCATCATACTTATGTGTGTTTAATAAGGGCTGTTGGACTATAAGAAAAGGAAATTGGTAATCCAGGTCCTTGCTCTGAAGGAGATGATACAAAGTTGGCTGTTACAAAGTTGGCAGTGGAGACTGTTTTTCAAAAAATAAATCTTGTATTGTTATTGTCTTGTAAGTTTTTTGACAAAACCAGATAAGTATGGTGACTTCCTACTGCGAGGGTTGTGACAATGAAGGCTGCTTCAACGCACCTGATTCAGATTAAATTAATCTCTTCGAAAGATTGTTACAGTCTGCACAAACCAGCTAATGAGGCATTGACCTCAATCAGGTGTGTTGGAGCAGGGAAACATCTAAAACCTGCAGGACAGCGGCCCTCGAAGACCGGAGTTTGACATCTCTGCTATATACCATCCGAGCTGTTTGCCACTGCAAGGCCAGATGAGATGCAAAGGGGAATAATAATCCCCCTATATTTGAGTTTCACAAGAAACCTACCAAAACTAAACCAAAGCACCTCTGCACCCTTTGTGTATGCAGTGACTGGAGGCAGTCAATCTAAACACAACCATTAAGCAAGGAGCACAATGAAGACATAGACACTCTCCAAACAGCTCAGGGACAACATTCTGAAGTACAGATGAGGATTGGGTTACAGAAAATATTTTAAAAAATCACTTGCGTCTCCATTAAATCCATATATGGTAAATGCAAAGAAAAAGCACCACCTGAAAACTGCAAAGAAAGGACTGTCCACTAAAACTGGCGAACCAGGCAAGAAGGGAATCATTAATCAGAGAGGTAACAAAGAGACCAAGGTCAATAGCATGGATTGGGTTATTTTTCCATAGGGCCACTTTAAATAATACACTTCCACTGCTCGAAGAAAAAACAAAAATACTGATAATAAAACATTTTTCAAGGATTTTAAAATGTAGAAGAGCTGACTCTGTTCAAATGAGACTTCACCTGGATGTTTCCTTTTCTGCAGTGGGGTTGTATGAAGTATTTGAGCTGCCAGTGTCTTTCCTACAGTATGGCGGTCAGAGAGCTCATAGTTGGGAGAATCAGAAACTTTGCTGACAGACAAACGAAAGGCATATTGTGGATGTTTCCACCACCTCGCTTCTGTATCAAACAGTTGCTCAGCCATCCTCCAGCGCAGACTGTTTGTGTAGTTAAACTTTCCAGGATGCGTTCAAAAACAATCTATGTGGCAAACATGACCAAGTTACACCATGTAAATATCCACAATGATATTTTGGTCGTCTAATTTTCTGAGAAAGATTCTTTAAGACATCCTGGTCACATCATATCAGTACACAACTCACATCTCACATCAGTAAACAACTCAATACTGACCAATAGCGGTGGTCACTCACAGATGACAAGCAGATGAAAGGGGATTTGGTTTGGTTTCGGAGTGAAAGTGAGAAAGAAAGCTGACAGCAGCACAATCTTTGATCATCACCCACTGTCAGCCTTGAGGATGGGAGTAGTAACGCCACCCATGGATATAAATGCTACCTTATTTTATTCTTTCGTACTCTTTTTTTCCTTTGAGACATTAATAAAGTGAATCGAAAGATTTTTGAGAAAGGCAGTCAGGCATAACTCGGAAGTTTCAAGGCTTACAAAGCTTTGTAGAATCACTTCAGGCTTAGTAATTCAAGTTGAGGTTGTTTCCCTTTTTTGCTTGCTGTCTTAACTTTTGTTTACAAAAAAAGCCTTGAAAATCTTTTCTTGCTTTTTGTGTATGTTCGTTTTAACATCCGGTTCTCAGGGGACACCCACCAGCCTCAAATCCTCTTTTCTGTTTTATGTATTCCAACATATTTTTTTAAACTCCTGTTAAAGAGACACAGCTTGGTTGTGAACAGATATTTACCAGCAACATATGTGTTCTTTGCCCCATCTTTACCCAGAGTAATGTTCAACACTTCCACACGAGGTCAAAGCCATGGCTAGCAAACAAACAAAAAAGCAGTGCTCATCCCAGTTTGTTTGGCAGCGACATAAGCAGAGATGACTCAGCAGTTGACAGTACAAAGCGCTACAAAGATGGATGGAAATTGTTCAGTATTCCAGGAGGATCACATTCCTTTGCCAAGAGCAGAAGATCATGGATTCAGACTGATAGAGTCCGAGAGGCAGCTAAAACTCTGCTGTGCCTACTTTATGCCTCAAATGACAAAAATAAAAACACTCATACTGTGTCATAGAACATCCTCTCTTATAACCATGCAGAAAACATGGTTATAAGCATCGACATCAAAGGATGTGTTTGCATGTAGCTTCTCTGTTGTATGAACCCAGGGCTCCTCAGTGAAATGCATCAGGCTGTGATATTACTCTCTTGGAAAAATTGTCTAAAATGTGTCTTGACAAAAATAGTGCCAGGATCTGGTAACATCTCAGCATATTCTAAAAAGGTTATTGATATGATTGCTGAGACCAAACTAACAATCTAATCAGTGCTAGACACCATCTCAGACTAAACTCACAAGAACTTAAAAACTAGTACATTGTAAATTGATTTATTGCAAAATACATTACTTGAGAATTGATTTACTGATTTTAAAAAACATTTATTACAATCTTGTGACTAACAGCCCCCGTTTTGGCTCACAGAGGCTCACACATCCAATAACCTAATGTTTCATCAGCAAGAAACCCATTTATAGTTTAAATGGCAGCAACGACTTGTCTTCTTTAAACTTTTGGAGTTTTGAATATTGTTGCTTTGAGTGTCACGTTTTGATTATGTTTTGTCATGTTTTCAGGTTTCCAGGTTAATTTCTTGTCATGTTTTCCTCCTGTCACTTAGTTTCACTCAAGCCACCTGTTTCTGTTCCACTGCTGCACACTTGCATCACTAATCACCTCCCCACAGTATTTAGCTTCCAGGTTTTATCATGGTAATAGAATAAAAAACATGTGGACCAAGTATAATACTGTTTTAGAACAAAGCCCTCCTCAATGGAAAAAAAAAACACTCACTAAGATTGTATTTTTATTATTGGACCCCTTTTAAGCATTCACTGCTCTCTGTTAATCTGGTAGCAACTGAATTTCTTAGTGTGAATCACCCATGAATTAGCCATCTGACCAGGTTTGAACTATTGATACCTCACTTCCAATGAAGTGGGGAACTTCTGTACATTAACAGACTGACACAGATATTTTGACATATGAGCCACTATTCAGAGGAATCTAATAAAAAAAATGTAAAAAACATTCCTCCTCCGTGCGATAATCAGTCATCTTTTTACATCACCTGAGTCAAATCAATGAGAGAAAACTTTTTAAAAACGTTTGAATTGTAGCTGAGGCTGTTGCTGTCTGTCTGATCACATAGAGGTGTTTCCATCTGCACCCATCCACTGTGTTCTGCCCAACAGCATTTATGAAAAAAGATCTCATGAGAAAACTGTTACTACTAGAACTTATAGAGTTTTGGTGGTACAGCTGCTCATCTGACAAACTTATCCTTTTTTGCACAGTTGTTGTCTCCATAACTTTTCATAGGAACATTAATCCAACAGTGACTGCATAATGGAATGCCATCCCTCTAACAGAGTGATGAAGCCATTCATGTTATATATATCATGTGGGAAAAGGGCCTTTATTAAAAAGATAGTTAAAAAGGTGTTTGCAGAGTTTGTGTCAACTGATCAACACAACATGCCTACTGACCAAGCTTTTTGGAACTTTTATAAGTTCCTTAAAAAAAAAGTCAAATCTTGATCAGCCACAGACTGTGTGAACCTGAACTACAAGTGGACAGACATCATAGCCTTTGTATTCAGGGCCATGAAATCTTGTGTCAAGGTAAGTAAAAGTGAAAAAATTATAGTAAACTCAGATATTTACAGCTTAACTAAAAAGCACTGCTGCCTTGCAGCAAGTTCCCGGCTTGGCTCTCAGTTGGGTTTCTTCTCTGTGGAGTTTGCATGCTCTCCATGTGTATGAGTGGGTTCTGCCTGGTTATTCTGGCTTTCAGCCTCAGCCCAAAAACATGTATGTTAGATTACTTGATTGTTCTAAATTGACCATAGGTGTGAGTTTGAGCGTCCTTGGTTGTTTGTCTCGTTTGTCTCTGTGTCGGCCCAGTGATGGACTGGCAACACATCCAGAGTGTACCCTGCTTTTTGCCTGATGGTAGCTGGGATAGGCACCAGCCTCGCCACAAATGAATCAATGAAAGAATGAGCTGTGAGGCGAGGAGACTTTGACTGGGCACGATTTTCAGGGTTTGAATGACTGAGAACAGTGTTATACTTAACAAACAATGGGCACTGTGACTGGGGGTTGTGTAGAATAATGGTACGTTTACATGCACAGTTAATTAGAGCTACAGTTACAGCTTAACTGGAACAGTTAATTGGATTGCTCTCCTTTGTCCAGTATATACACTGACTGAAGAATGTCCGATGCGATGATGCTGTGGACTGTTTGAGAAAATGTTCAAGACATTCTGCTTTTCTAACTTTCCTTATGGGAGATCATAGTACGTAAATACAGCGTAAATCTCTGCACAGACGTTTTGAAATTACTGAATTTGCTGCAGTTATAAAATCAGGATTGTATTAGAGTAGAGTTGCTTTAAGTGACCATGGGCTGACACTTTGTCTTAATGGGCTACTATTCTTTTTTTTTTTTCGGACAAAAGAAACAAAAATGTAAATGAGAGCAGCTTTACTGGGAATTCGGCTTTATCAACTTGCAATTTGGCTTTAAAGTTTTTACAGAAAGATGCATGCAATCCCTTGAAGCTGTGAGCTCTTTTCCATTAGCTCTAGCTGACAAAATCGTCAAATGGCTAACTGTCTTTGCTTCTTCTGGTAACTAACATAGTGTTTGCAGTATATCTAGACCAGTACAAATCTGAATTTCCATTTTGATGGGCAACATAGTGTTACTTTTGCTTGCACTTCTCTGGAGAAAACCTCAACTATCTTTTACAATGCAGAGCACGAAACAGCAATATAGATCTGTTTGAACCTGAGTTCAGCATTTTTTTCTTTTTACTTCATATGAGAACCTTGTGAACTTGGAACTCATGAAAGTTTTGTTGATCAGTCAGCATTCCCAGGCGTACAGCAGCACTCCTCTAATTATCTTGTCCCTCTGTTTCCCCTTGAGTTTTTCAGAATTTGAAGTTGATGGCAGCACCAACAAAACTGAAATGCAGGCAGTTTATACACACACACTCACACACATATAGGAGTAGAGATTTTTGAGAATAGAGATAATCAAGAAATTATCATAAAAGGAGGCTGGAAAAAAGCAAAGGAAATGATTGCTTTTCTCTGCCTAATAGCACGACTGAAAGGCTGTCATGTGAGATCTACTCTGTTCACTAGTCTAACGGCTCTCATGAAGAAAGGACCTAAATGAACATGAAATCTTTACATGTTCCAGCTCATATTTCATGTTTTCATTTCTATCTTTCCCAATTCCTTCTTGCTGACCTCCATTGCTTTGCTTTTTCACTGAGCAGCACCCATCCCTTTTTTTTCTTTACCCACAGAAGCTTTCAGTGCAAAGGGCTATGATTCTTCCTGGAACAGAATAGAATTTTCCAGCAGCCAGAGGGAAATCTGAGAGATACAGAAGACTCATAACAGGGAACACCTTGCATCACAGACAGCGTGGTTTACTAAATCTAGCAGCATTAGAAAAAAAAAAGGTTTGATTTTGAGGTTTGGCTCGCATTCATTTTAATAAGAAAATTATGTATGTAATGTAATGTGGCACATATGAATCCAAATGTTAGGATCTTCAGATGTCAGAGGATGTCAGCAGTGGCACTATAGAATTATCATCTAAAAACTGAGGACATTATTCCGCTCAGGTTCAACTTTGGCTTTTATTCAGTACTGGCAAATGTTAACAAGCTAACCTTGGACGATGTACATCTGAAACATGACAAGCAAACAGAAGATGCAGAAATTTGGCCATCGAAAATACTTTGCTTATGGGTGAAAACAAGTTTTCCAGCCAGGAATGAAGGGAAAAATGTGTCACGGCTAGGTGCCTGGTCGACTTACAAAAAGTACCCAAGACCAGACGCAGAACACTGGGAGATTTAGAGCTAGAACAGAGTTTATTTACAGGTGCGCAGCGTTAGGAGGGTGGGAGGGAGGAGCCAGGTAAACGTGGAACTCAGAGAGGAGGGAGACAGTTAGTGAGGAGAATATAAACCCAGCAGAGCTCTTGGATCCAAGGACTCAGGTCAGCTGGTCCAGTCCAGAGTCCAGACTAAACATGGAGAAGCAGCATTTAGCTGTTATGCTGCAAACAAGTGGAACACACTGCCAGAGGAGATTAAACTGTCACCAAATGTAGACATTTTTAAATCCAGGTTAAAAACATTTCTTTTCTCATTTGTCTATGCATGAAATCTGCATGGTATCTTTTATCTCGACTGTTGCTTGTTTTTATTCATTTTAATTATCTTATTTATTTCTATTTATATTGTTTTACATATTTTAATGCTTTTTCCACTCCCTGCTGCAATGCTTTTATTTTATGTAAAGCACTTTGAATTGTTTTGTACATAAAAAGTGCTATACAAATATTTTTGACTTTTTTATTCTGACGCTCCTGCAAATTTCTATTTTCCCAGGCGGAGCAACACAGGCTGCCAGGAAGACACTGAAAAGCAGCTGGAGGGTTGATGAGTTGATGAGTTCTTTGTTATCATTTTCGTTTTTTCATTCTCTGTCGTCCACCCTTCGACACAAATTACCTCATTATCTTGCAGACCACATTGTACCAATGTTCAGCGTCCATGAGCATTGTAAGCACCACTGAGGTGACGGAGAATGGCAGCGGGCTTTGTTATATTTCACAAAATCTAATAACAGTCTCGTATCAGCTCCCCAGCACTGCCCTGAGTACACGCTGTTTGGAGACTCCCAGGGTTCTCTATCGATTCAGTGATGGCCTCCCCCCACCTCTCTTTCTATAGCCTTTTTTGCACACTCTTTAAGATTTTTACAACAAAGACTTTATTTGTTCTTTGTCAGCAGCAGCAACACGTGATGAGACTTAAACATCTCACCTCAAGAGCCCTGAATTTGGATAAAAGCTAAATAATCTCAATGAAAACAAATCATAACCAGATGGTAACGGTGCATTAACTTTACAGCCGAGATGGTATGTGGTCACATTATGAATTGTCTCTTAATGCAGTTCTTTACCTTGATGTAGCTGACTGCCACCAAAATCCATTGCTTTCATTAGTTGTCAAGAGGCAAAATTGGATAAAAAATACTCGACATTCATATCTTGGATGAAGTGAGTATATTGGTTTTCCCTCACACAAACCCATTATAGAAAAAAAGAAAAGAAAAAAAGGGATTTGTTTCTCAGCTCATTAAACATTCATATAACATTATATTACATTCTAATCATACACACAGTACTACACAAGGCTGCTTTTGGGGAACACATACAGTATACACATACTTGACTTAATGTTTCTTGGTTTGGAATTCTTAAGGGAACTCCCTGAGGCAGAAATGATATTACTCTGCTTTTGTGTCTGCAAAGTCATTTTCAAGGTTTTAAGTTTAAATAGTGTTATTTATGAGCATTAAATGTACCACAGCCGCACCTGTCAAATGTCATGCTTTCAATCATTGTGATTTCCCACAAAATCCCAATAATAATAGGGAAAATAAAAGAGAAAAAGTCACAATCTGCTGGAACATGCCCGACATTTAGAAAATGGCAACTATAATCTTATAATATTCCATGGGGGAACAGAGTTGACCGTGAGCTACCAGGAATAATGAAAAAAAAACAAAAAAAACAATCTCTAGTTACAGCCATGCTCATAGCGGTGGGAGTCTGTACACAGTAACAGTAGTGACTGCTGTAGCTCAGGAGGAAGAGCAGCTGCCCATCAACTGGAAGGTTGGTGGTTCAACTCTGGCTTCCTGGAAGCATCAAAGCATGTTGGGCAAGACACTGAACCCCTGTATTAGTATGTAAGTGATTTGGTGAATGTGGTATGTAGTGTTAAAAGCGCTTTGAGTGATCAGCTAGACAAGGAAAATGCTATACAAGTACAGTTCAGTTACCATTTCATACTTTTACCTGAATTAAAATAATTCATTCAATATAAGAACTTCGATAGAACATTCATCACATGAATGAAAGTTCATTGCACAGCAGTCATGGCAAAATAATTTGCCATAATTTGGACTCGAGAAAAGTTGTACAAATACAAAAAACAGGAATTACACCTTCACTGTTAACAGCTTTGCAGATGTCTCTTCTGTTGGTGGTTGATGGAAAATTACACTCTTGATGCATATATTCGATGCATATATATGTATATATATTTGTTTATTTTAACTTCAAAGCAAGGCCAAATAGACTATTAGCAGCGCGTTTTAATGACTCAAGCAAACAACGTACAGTGTCACGGTAAACATAATTAAATTTTATTTTAAAGTGTCGGAGACAGAGCATGTGAACGGAGCTGAGCGGTAAGAATAGACTTTTTTGGGAATGTACTATTTTTTGTTTGAAGGCCTACAGAGTAGATATTTCTGAACTCAGTTATATAGGGCTAATTTAAGTGTGAAACTACTTGAACTAATATTCAAATGTCATAATATTAAATAAACATTTAGTTTCTTTGAAAATCATGTCTAAAAATGTATTTTATTTATGCAATATTTAAAAAAAAAACAAAAATGGAAAAACTTAACGACCACATTCGGTATTATACGGTATTCAGCCAAGCATTTTGATTTTTATTCAGCTTCGGCCTCAAATTTTCTATTCAGTGCATCCGTACTCTCTAACTTTAAGATTAGGCTTAAAACTTTCCTTTTTGAGTTAGGGATGGCTCAGGTGACCGTAAAACATCCCATAGTTAAGCTGCTATAGGCCTAGACTGCTGGGAGAACCTCCCATGATGCACCTTTTCTCACTTTGCTCTCTTTTACTCTCCATGTACATAAAACATTATCGTTGTCATTACCTTGTATTCATCTTTCTCAGCAGGTATCCCTAGCTCGGTGTTATGGTGTTTGTTGTTCCCTATTTCTGGTCCTTTCAACCCCCGACCAGTCACGTCAGTTGGCCACCCTTCCTGAGTCTGGTTCTGCCAGAGGTTTCTTCCATTTAAAAGGGAGTTTTTTCTTACCACAGTCGCCTCATGCATGCTCAAGATGGGCGATTGGATCGAAGAGTAGTTTTGGTGGAATCTATTGGTTTTCTTAGAAAGGCAACTTTATCTTATTGGCTTTATGACTTGGGATAATTTGGAATTTAATTAATTGGAACTGATTGGATTATGATGGTATTACAATGAATACGATTGTAACTGGCAGATTATTTAACTGAAAAGGTTTACGCTGATGCTATCCAGCTTTATTGTTTGTTCAAAGTATCAGAGAATCAAACTGTTGGATGTGAAGCAGATGGTCTGATAATGGTTTCTTGTTAAATTCAGTGAATACAAGATCTTTGATCATTGCCCCATAATGGTTTCATTTTGAAAACCAAGTAACAAATTGGCTCAGTTTGTTTTAGTCTAGCTGAGTCTTAGGAACATGGGTTTGTTTTGACATATGTCTAGAGAATTGCTTCAAAAGTTATTCCCTGCTTCCCTGCTGACTCACCCCTGTTGAAGCCTGTTAACACTGAGAGCAAATGGATCAAAGATACAAACACACCTGTGCTTTTCTTCAGACACAACAGCTGCGCTCGTCTGAAAACATTAAGCCAAACAGCAGCAAGGAAGGAAATCATGGTTTCATGTAACCGCTGCTCTCAAGATGGTGGTGGAATCACTTTGGCTAATACTGCCCCTGTCTGGTCATTTTAAAAAGGACACGTATTTATGACTCATTCCCTCAATCATTTCATTTAAAATATTTTCTTTTCTCATTTTTTAAGAAATTAAAAGACTGGAAGAAGTATGCTGGATTTGAAAAATCAGTGTTTTAATTTCTAAGTAGACTGTTCAGTTATTCAGTGTGTTCACAAAAAACAGTTTAAAGGTCTCTGTATCAAAAAAAAGTACCATTAATAACGGGAAATAACATTTGAGAAATACTTTACAATTAAAACATGTCAGCATTTCATGTCAGTAGTTTACATTATAAAGTCAATCAAATCTACATTATTGATCTATACAACTGCAGTCAGCAATGGACCTGCATATATAAAGTACCATAAAACAGTCAGGAAAATAAAAATATGTACATTTTCCTGCTTTGATTAATTCAATTATAAACATAGAATTAGAGGATCATAAATGAGAGATTTGTACACACCCAATTAAGCAACATAAGGTGCCTTCTCAGAAAATAATCTAGTGATATGGGTACCGTGAGAATAATCAAATGAATCAACAAAAGACGGTAAAATGCACAATTTAGAAGACAGGTTTTTGGAATTAGAGCTTCGATACTCAGAGTTCAGCTGCTGAGTCAAATGAAGCCTCAACTGAGCTTTTAACTAGTCTTTCACATTTTGTCTGAGCCTTAAATCAGGCGGGTAAGTTCATGTGTAAGGCACACACTTATCAGGACTAGTTTAGTGGTACCATCAGCATTGTTAACATAAAGATTTTTCTGTGCTTAGTCTTTGTGATTTGAAAAGAAGGGACATATATACATGAAGGCAGTTAAAGGCAAGAGAGAGTCTTTTCCCCTGAAGGAGACAGTGTGATAATCCTCCTTCAGATCCAGTCTGAGTCTCGCTGAGCTCCCACCCCAGCACAGGAGTGGGGTTTGGGTGGGGCTCTCTCTTGTAGAATTGGCACCGGGCTCCTCCACCGACAAACTCCTCCTGTCTGTACCACAGTCTAACACCTCTCTGAGAACCGGCTGTGTTTGAACCGGTGTGTAGCTCCAGTGACCCGTGCTGTCTTCAGGTGCTGTCGGTTAGCAGACGGTTGGACAAAAGGAGGCCACATATTAGTTCGGAATGGGGAGGGTTGGGCTGTGCCTGCTAATTCCTTCCAGTTTAAGTGCTTTACTGGTTGGTGTGGGCAGCTAAGGCCGATGAAATCTGGAGGAGAGAGCAGAGAGGTAATTCTAAAAACTGCATCACAGCAAAAACAGCTTCAATAAAGTATTAATGAGTCAAATGCTTAAAAGTCCAGTAGAGCTGTGATGCATCATTTATGAGAACTGTGCACAAATCTGACCGAGTATAGATCCTGCTTTCTTCATGAACTTCCATTTCTGAACTCTTGAATTCATTGAGTTCCTTGCGGATGGCAGCCTGAGAGGAAGAGACATGAAAGAAAAAGCAGCAGAGATGATTTCTATGTAACCAACAGAATATATGAAGAAATGGTGTATTAATTGGATTTAGATCACTGATTTTGAAAACTGAGTTCAGTTAGAACTGTAAGTGTTTGTGCCACATCCTTCACTCTAACGTGTACGATTGCTGACCTACATATTTCCAGAGCTTCGCTTGTTAAAACTCAGCCCAGCCCTGAAGGAGCATCTGTATTTCCTTTCTGGAATGAAATACAGATGAATCTGCAGGCAAACTAAATCCTCTCAGAGGTGATGAAAAGAAGACGCTGCAGCTGAAATATGAAGGCTGAAGTTCTCCCAGTTATGTCCAGTGTGAGTGTGGGGCGTCACCTTGTCAGCAGGAGTTAACTTGGTCCATGGCTTGTCTGCGCGGCGGTCGTAGTCTTCAGCGTGGGTGCACTCCACGTACTCGTGGAAACGCAGGATCTTTCTGGCCTGCAGTTCAGCCACTGTGGGTCTCTGTGACAGCTGATGGCAGCATGAAGAGGGGAGGGGTCACTTTAAACTTCATAGTAATAACAAGAACAACATTCAAATGGGCCTGGGCCGGTTTCTGGTACCATGGTTATACAAAACAAAAAGTTACGGTCATAAAGTCCTGTTGTATGAGCTGCTCTTTATGACTTTATGAAGTGCAGGGACGGTATGAGTCCGTATGAGGACTGAAGGAGGAAAACTTTTCCACCAGATAAAAGAAAAAGGACACAGAGGAAGCAATGCTCATGATTTCACATCTACTGGAGCTCTGCACCACTCTTTGTCTAATTCAAGATTTTATCTAGAAAGTGTAAATGAAAATAAACTGAATCAATGATAATATCTGATAATCATTATTAGTGCTTTTAATAAAATCAGTTAGATTTAAACGATGTTCAGTGACCCTAAGTAATTCAGTGTCGCTATAAATACGGGTTTATTAATGTTAAATATTCTGCATGTTGGCTAAAAATGTGTTCATGTTTTTCCATTGAGACTTTTCAAAGGAACACATCTTAGACCTGTTTATTACAATGCTGCGACACTGTCAGAGTCTCATAGCAGTCCATGCCTGCCGTTAAGTGTTTTTCAGTAAATTTGTTGTATCCTGACCTTTCTGGTGAGCCTTCGCTTGATTTCACTTCTCTCCATCCGTCGATCAGCTTCGTTCTTGGCTGTGAGAGGAGAACACATTCCATGAGAGAGGTGGAACAGTACCTCCAGTCAGGTAGATTTCACCTGAGCTGCGGTCGGCGCGCTGCCGTAAAAGGATTCTTTAATCACAGCCCGGAGCTGCACAGGGCGCTGCTTTGTTCTCAGCACGGCTGAGCCATTTGAGGACAAGTGAGACACAGCAGAATCCTGTCTATGGGTGCACTGATCACTACAGAGTCACTTCACCCCACAAACAAGGGGCAGGTGACATATCAAACGCTATTGGAGAAATTAAGAAGTTTGGGATTTTTTTTTCCCCAGTAGAAAACACTCATTCAGATGGAACGACAAGAAATATTTCAGTTCCAAGCTTGGATGCATCTGCTCGGCCATGGAAACCCATTCCAGCTCTCTACGCACTGTTCTTGAGCTAATCTGAAGGCCACATGACGTTTGGAGGTCTGTCACGGTAGACTCTGCAGAAAGTTGGCGACCTCTGCACTCTATGCTCCTCAGCATCCGCTGACCCCGCTCGGTCATTTTACGTAGCCTTCCACTTTGTGGTTGAGTTGCTGTCGTTCCCAATCACTTGGAATATTGGAATATTTAGTGGTGAGGAAATTTCACGACTGGACTTGTTGCACAGGTGGCATCCTCTCACGGCACCACGCTGGAATTCACTGAGCTCCTGAGAGCGACTCATTCTTCCACAGATGTGCATGTCTAGGTTTGGGAATTTATACACCTGTGGCCATGAAAGTGATTGGAACACCTGAATTCAATTATTTGAATGGGTGAGTGAATACTTTTGGCAATATAGTGTAGGATGAGGGTGCTTTTGGACCAGTCATTTAAATGTAGCCACTCAGGTCACACATATCTTAATGAAGTGACCTCAGTGTCATTTTGGACCAACTGCAATAAATCTAGAGACAGTCAATAAATCAAAAGGTTAAAAAGGAACAAGGAAGATGCATAGCAGAGAGCAGATACGTGTAGTTTGCTTCTTGAACTTTCAATGCAAACAAATAAGCAGAAATGAAGGATGAAGAATCTCACCTTGAAGAATGTTTCTCTGCTCCAGCTCTTCTGCTGTCGGTCTCTGACTCAACCGCCTGAAAACATACATTTTATTTATCAATCAGCCCAAAGGCAAGGGGCAAACTCATCATACGAGTGGTGGATGAAGGCTCTGTGGAACAGGATGAACTTCACAATAAATGGATGTAATCAGTGAAACTGCAACAGAAATGATGCTTCAGCTCTCTAAAGCTTTGCTAACATGTTCTTTACCTTGTGAGCGTGGTGCTGATCTTGTTCCTCACAGCCACCCACTGTTCCCTGCTCTGCCAGCTCATGCCGTCCTGGTTCTCCTGAGCGTCCCGCTCCCTCTCCTGCCTCTCCTGTTTCTCCAGCTTCAGGGCCAGCGTGTCCTTCCTCTTCACACGGCTCGCCAGCCCACCTGTTGCACAGAAGACCAACTGGTTTATACAGACTTTCACGAATATGCAGTGGAGTGCATTGCTTTTTTAAGATTCAGAATCAGAGGTGTGTTGGCCAGAGACGTCCCAGTCAAGATTTTTTTTGCCCCGAAACCAACTAAAGTAATTTGGGAATGAACATCTACAGATACAGTTACAGTCTCATTCTGATACTTGCATCTTCCTACAGAACAGTTACAAAAACCAAACACGTTAGTCCTTCATTGGAAGCATGTTCAGTGATTTACACCGTTTTTAATATATCGAGATAAAGCCCAGTACTAACAAAATGCAGTCGGACATCAACTGATTGACCTCTGGGGTTCGTATACTGCGACAGTAACTTAACTAAACATCCATCCATCCATCCATCATCTGCCGCTTATCCGGGGGTCGGGTCGCGGGGGCAGCAGCTTGAGCAGAGAAACCCAGACGTCTCTGTCCCCGGCCACTTCCTCCAGCTCTTCCGGGGGGACCCCGAGGCGTTCCCAGGCCAGCCGAGAGACATAGTCTCTCCAACGTGTCCTGGGTCTCCCCCGGGGTCTCCTCCCAGTGGGACGTGCCCGGAACACCTCCCCAGGGAGGCGCCCAGGGGGCATCCTAACCAGATGCCCGAGCCACCTCATCTGACTCCTATCAATGTGGAGGAGCAGCGGTTCTACTCCGAGCCCCTCCCGGATGACTGAGCTTCTCACCCTATCTCTAAGGGAGAGCCCAGACACCCTGCGGAGGAAACCCATTTCGGCCGCTTGTATTCGCGATCTTGTTCTTTCGGTCACTACCCACAACTCGTGACCATAGGTGAGGATGGGAACGTAGATTGACCAGTAAGTAGAGAGCTTCGCCTTCTGGCTCAGCTCCTTCTTCACAACGACGGGTCGGTGTAGAGCCCGCAACACTGCAGACGCCGCACCGATCCGCCCATCAATCTCCCGCTCCATTCGTCCCTCACTCGTGAACAAGACCCCGAGATACTTGAACTCCTCCACTTGGGGAAGGATCTCATTCCCGACCCAGAGAGGGTTAGGGTTAAACTCGATTTATCCGTTTATGTAAACTCTCTGAGTGACACTGAAAGCTATCATGTAAAAAAAATGAATTAAAAGGGCTTGGATTGGGTTCCAGATCAGACTGGGACACAACCTGGTAACTGGCTTTAGCAGAGGCCCGTTTCCGCAGATTCCGTAAAAGGTTCCGTAACTTTCTCCCTGTAGATTGCATCTAAAAGAGGTTCTACAAACATTTCCTCGTTGGTGAAGCAGGATGCAGAAAGCTGCAGAGAGCTGCTTTTAAACGGCTGTTAGCAGCATTAATGGAACTTACTTGGAGGCCCTTCCTCATCATCATCCTCGTCATCATCTCTGTACAGGATGGGGCCGTCAGAGTCGGTATCCTCCTCGCTGTCCCCGGGGCCTCCTCCCTCAGGGATGACGCTGACTCGGGGGTCTTCCACCAGACCCCTCCTGCTGCGGGGCTCCAGCTGGGGCTGGCGGGGCGGCCTCGGAGGATGGAGCTTCCGCAGCTCCTCCTCCATGTCGAAGTCGTCGTCCTCTGGCCTGTGAGGACACGACAGCTGTGAGTCAAGTGTCAGCTGTCCCTTCTTTTCTGTTTTGAGAGTAGCTGCAACACTTGAAGGCTGCTCGTAAGCAGCCACCTGGTATGCAGCTTACAGAAATAAAGCTCAGTTATTCATTAAAGAGATTACTGCAAACTGCAATCCTTATTTGGAACTCGTGCCATTAGCTTCGGAGCAACAGACTCCCTTCAGGTCAACTAAGTTCTTATATACTGAATTTCTCAGTTATAAACATTCACATCCAGTATGATCATTTAATTTCAAATGATAGCTTTGCAAATCAAGTGCCCTACAGATTCAGTTCAAACTAATTAAAACAGTCGTGTGTATGTGATCAGCTCTCAGTAAATAACACCTGCGTGTGTTGATTTGATAAGAGACGACCCTAATGTGCCACTCTGATATTTCAGATGTGTTCGCACACAAAGACAGGAGCTCCTTATTCAAACTTTTCCTTTTTTCCTTTAGTCTTTTTGTTTGTTCATATACGTCCCATCTACACCAGCTCATTAACACACATCAATCCATAGTGCCACAAAGACAGGTTTCCTCTGATGGAAGTTTTTTTTTTTTTTTTTTTTTTTTAGAAATGTGACCTTAGAAAACCACTAGGTGTCACACTGAAACAGCAGAAGCTAACTCCGAAAGAAACTGAGCCAAAAAATAGAGCAAAATCAAACTCCTAGCTCATAAAATAGCTCAAAGATCCTGATATCCAGAAAACAGTCAAGCTTTAAAAAGTCTCACTGTATCCCTCTTTTTATTCGAGTCTTTTAAAACTAAGACTACGGGTTATACTTCTGATGTATTAGTTTACTGCTGTGTTAAATATGGATGCCTTTAAATATGGAGCAAAGTTTTCAGTTGTTGAGTAATATATCACTTTACATTGTCCTCTCAACACATAGTTTCACTGGTGTAATCAAAAATAAATGAGAAGTATATACAGATTCATCTCCTTTCCACTTGGCATGTGTTCGGTTGGATCTTAGATGACTTTAAAATAAATGTCCAACCAAGTTTATTTTGCAAGAAGAATATAGAGCAACTAATAAATGAGGAAGTCATTATTTGCAGTGTCCATCATATTTCATTTCAATAAACTGTTTATAATACATAAGAGAACTTTTAAAGCTTTACGGTCTGTAGTTGAACTACTGTAGAACTTTACAGTAGCATTATAAAGTGTGCATTTGATGCCTGCTGTAAGAGGAAAAAGACAAAGTTCCAGATTATTCTGATAAGCAGGGATTTAAAATTTGTTTTAAAAGACAAAGACAGAAATTAAAAAGCTATCAGCTCAACCTTAGAGTTTATCAGGCTAGAAGAACACAATAAACTTATCAATTAACTAACTGACTAACCAGGCTGACTGATCCTGTTTCACCTTATGTAACATGGAGTATAAAGCTCACTTACAGTCTGAGAGGTTCGATGGTGACAGGGAGGGAGCGGCGGTGGTTGCCCCCCGCCTCTGTGAGGAAATCTGGGGGAGACTCAAACAGCAGTGAGTGGGCCCTCTGGGAGCTGTCTGGGTTGGCCTGGACTGGGCCGGGGCTTGCCAAAGCTCTCTGGATGAGGATGTGGAGAGGGATGGTGGGATGCTGGCTGGGAGGCTCAGTTGTTGGGCTGGGAGGATCGGCTTGCACAGTTGGCACAGGACCAGAGGAGGTGGCGTTGGGCGGATAGAGCAACTTAACCCGAGGAGGTGATGGAGGTATGTGGGAGGGCGGCAAAGGCAGAGGCTCTGTGGACGTCCGGGGAAGTGCTGTATTTGTTCTGTCTTCACCGGTTTCTCCTTTAAGGACAGCAGGGGGCACCAGAACAGGGGCAGAGGCAGGCTCAGTGGAGGGACCCTCTGGGACCTGACTGGGTGGAGAAGGATCCACAGAATGGCGCTTGGTGACGGGCGTCATCCTCTTCGGTGGGGTCGGCGGGGAGCGCTTAGCAGGTGCTGGGACTACAATCACACTGCTGCCAGGCTGCGAAAGCTCTGCTGCCAAACAAAGACAGTCAGTGTTTTAATAGTTGTCATTTATATAATCTATAACCTAGTAGCAGCCCACAGACAGATTACACTGGAGTGAGGTTAGTTTTATTAACAAAAAACAAGCAAAACCACGAACACGTCAGTTTTGGTCAGCGAGAAATGATGAACCTGTTACTGTCGAGCTGAGTCAGAGGTGGGTAATACACGTGTACACACTGCATCAGACCTTTAATGAACACATTCACTGCACTTCAGCGTTTCCATGCCATGCTTTCTAAGCAGCATTTAGATCACATTAGTTTAAACTAAAAACATGTTGATGGCTGCAACTATGTGCGATGCATGTTTGGTGTTAAAAGGAGATGAAGTTCTCCACATGCTGTGAAGGGAGCAGATCGATACCACCAGGCGGTTTTCAGGAGGACCGAGGTCTGGCTGCTCGCTGGGTACCTGAGCAGGTCTGACAAGCCCCGTGGCGCAGGTACACGGGCAGAGAAAGGTAGAGGTCGAGCTCACTCTGCCGTCTCCAGCTGGTCCAAAAACAAGGCTGCCTGATTCTAGAGCCTCTGTTCAAGGAGGAAGCTGGCAAAAATGAGTGGATATGTCAGGGCGCTGGGTTTACATTCCAAGCTGGGAGATAAATATGAAAGGTTCAGATAATGTTTGTCTTGGCTTTACACTGTCCAGAAGAAGAGTATACATCCATCATTACACCATAAACACAATCAGTAGAAACGTAAGTGAGCAGAAGATAAGAAACATTTGTGCAGCATGGTAATTCTTTATCGCTGTTTTCTGACATTCCTGCTCACTCATGATAGTACTTTTTTTTTACTTTTGTCCTAAACTGATCAGACTGCCAGGGTCAGAAGTCTTGAGCCACCTCTCATTTCTTTATATATTGCCAGGAAAATGTGACCGAGGTGCAGTTGTTTCTAATATGTTTGAGAATCAACGTATGAACAGATGTTGGCTCGCTGTTTCTTTGTTGATTAATGAGAAGCACGCAGATTATATGACATATGACATATCCACAACCTCAACGAGTAGATGATGTGAAACACAAACTAATGAACCAGCACAGTGAAGGAAAGGAGAGCTGAAGACAGCCATGGAGAATATTCAATAACACGACCGGTGCAATCTCAGACAACATGCTGGTAAGCTATTTCTAACTGTGAAATTGCAACTTGTGTGCAGAAGCCTCGCCTAACAAATGGCAGTGGAATGTATAATGCCATAGAGGCTGTGCGTTTTTCTAACTGACAGTACAGGGATGGGCTGTAAACAAGAGCAGCTGTGGCATGCTGGGACAAAGGATATTAAAAATCCAAAGCTAATCAGTTTCTATCTGCCCTCCAGATAAAATTCAGATGGTGTTGCATAAAAAGCACACACAAGCTGACGCACGCCTGCTGCTCGCAGACTGCTGGCTGAACACAACATCAACATGCTGAGAAATTCCCACACAGCTACGTGAAACTCCAGCTTATAGTCAGTACTCTAATAGCCTGAAAAAGCATTGTGTGGACGTTCTCTAACAGCAGCTTTGACTCCACCTGAACTGAAACGGTCAGTGTGAAAGGATTGATCCACATGACAGAAGCCTGAGAACACTTTGAAATGATCCGCATTTATGTGTGAACGTGATCGGATCTCAGTCACAATTACAAACACACGTGTTGTGCTGCCATGACCAGTATGTGAAGCCCTTAACCAACGATATCAACAGAAGCTAACTGGCCCAATGGCTGTAGGAAATCCAACATGAAACCATCAGTTAAAAGGTGAGGCGTGGTGGAGGCAGCATCATGATTTGGGTCGTTTGGGTGCCTGCGGACCTGGACAGACCTGGTTCCAAAGAAAAAATGTCCGAGTGTTTGTTCGGCACCACAATAACTTTACATATCATCACCTAATACCAGCTGCAGATCTGCTGAATTCTGTGGTAAATCTAAAGCAGAATGACTTCAAACAGGAAAGTGTGCTTTTCATCAAACTTCAGCTCCACAGAGATTGTGCTGAATGACTCACGCGAGTCATTCAGAGACAGTCTGGCTCAGCTGAAGCAGCAGCAAAGCTTCCCCTGAATGTTGCTCCACTCTGCAGATAACACAATCTCATGTGAGTCCATCACTGCTAAAGCGAGGGTGGAATCGTTACCGAATTCAGACTTTTTTCCAATACTTTGATGTTGGATCTGCTGCTCAACGTGTACAGTTTCAACTCCAGTAAAAAGTAATTAGTGCTCAGGCTTTCCCTCACATTTTGGTGCCTTTGATCATTTTTTGTTTAATAATTTAATGACACTTAAGTGGAGAAGCCTAATGGATACAGCAAGCCTGTATACTAAATAACTGTGTAAAACTACATCTGCTGGGACTCAAAGGAAGCGTGACAGCCGACTGTCACCAACATGGTCCCAGACAACACAAAGCCGAACACTGTGTTCTTTGTAAGTCTCTGCAGAACAGAGGTTAGTGCTGAGCTACAAACCCACATCCTGTTCAGGATGACAAGAAGCCAATCGCCCTCCCAAATCTCAATTGTGTCATAGAGGATGGACCTTTGTGTATCTTTGATGACGAGTACGTTTTTACCCGCATAATTAATCAAAGAGTTTGATTTACAGCAGGGAAAACTAAAGGAAAAGGCTGAAAAACAACAAAATATGGAAGCAAACTGGACACAGCTTAACAACAAGACAAGAGAAACAATGACTCGAGTTCCTAAGACCTCACAGCCCTGGTCTGATGGCGACTGGGACATACAACTGGGGGTTTCGTGTGACAGAGACATGAAACTACACTGCCATGTTCACCGCAGTTTTAAATAGTAATGGCTATTTACAGAAAGCAAGCTGAAACAAGCTGATGATTCACAATAAAAACAACCGGTTCAAAATCCGCCCCACGCCTCTAGCAGCTTTCTTCCTATTGTTGTTGAAAAACTTTTAGGAAATCATTTCTCATAATCATAACATGGGAAGTCAGACTCATCAGATGTTTGTCTTGATTTCACACAAAAACATTCCGTGATTTGTGGAGTAGATTTATACGAATTAAATCTTCTTTATACACATCTTAAAGCCGCCATTTCCTTATATTTCCCTTCCAAGCAGCCAGCCCTTTCTTGTAATCTTAAGTGTTCTGAAGCAGCTGTTCTGCAGACTTTTTGAAGGTTTTTCAGAGTTTTTCTTTACACATTTGCAAAAAAATAAATAAATAAATAAATAAATACTCATTTTCAATCCAGTCTTTGTCTGACCATTTTCAGAGAAATTAGTTGGTTTTTTTTTGCCACTCATCACTGACCGATGAATCATTCAAGCATACAAAAGGCACCCGACTCCAGAGATGAACCAGTATTGTGTCCACATATCACAGAAAACTTGAACACAGAAAAAAATGCCAAAAACACCACCGTCAGAGGTAGAATCTTATCTTAACACCAACAAGATGACACAAAAGAGCTCAAACTTGGCATGTCTCAGCATGGTGTGTGGCGTGTCATTAATAAAAAAATCATTCCAAAAATCTGTTTTCCTTGCAACTGTAAATGAAAGCGGAGCGGTTCAAGACTTTTTCCACAGTATCAAGTTGGTACGTTTCTCTAGGCTGCAGCTCGCTCTCTGTAACAAGCAAGTTTCAAAAAGGTTTAGCCATTTTGTTGCAACATTTCCACGTTGCAACGTCACTTCAAGTCGACCAAGTTCTGACACCTACAACAGGCCAATAAACAAACACTTCATATAATTAAACTGAGATATTGTATGTGATGGGACTTCTTTTTAAGATAAACAGTCAGTCTGAGAATGCAGCATGAAACCACGGGGAAAGAAAAAAAAAGACACAGAGAGGCTCGTTTTATGTGACACCAAGAAACTCACCGAGCAGTGCGGGATTGCTGTTGCGGTTGGTGGGTTTGGGTGGAGGGACGGGAGGCTGCTTGGCATGAGGAGGGACAGGTGGGGGTGTGTCACTGTCAGCTGATGAAGCGGCAGCGTGAGGTTGCCGAGGCAGGTCGTCTGCTATTAGGGAGACCGTCCTCGGCGGCTTGGCCACAGGTACTTCAACAGAGGATGAGGAGGAGGAAGATGAGGAGGATGAAGAGGAGGGGGGCGGACTTCTGCTAGACTCAGAGGGAGGACCAGTGAGGAATTTTGGGGGCAGCAAAGCCTGCTTGGGTGGGGGAGGATCCAGTTGGGAGTCTTGTGCAGGGTGAGGGTCGGGAGCGAAGCGGACACCAGCAGACTCTACAGAGGCGGGCACACACACAAACACAGACACACAGTCATTAAAGGAGCCACTTCTAATGCGGATCTATGAAAACTATGTAAACAGGAAACAGACAAGGGTCAGCGCGCACACACACACGGGACAAGGAAACCAAAAGCTGAGGTGAGGAGCCAAACTTTTAACATATGCAGAACTTTCAGAGGCTTTTAGTCTTTACAGAAGCATGAACAACATGAATCAAGACGATGTGAAGCTCAGACAGCAGACATGAAGAGATGCCACAGAAGGGTCCTATTGATTTGTTTTCTCTCATCTTTTCATGTTAACTGAAACAACGTATCAAAATCCAAAGTTTACTCTTCATCTCTAGAACCAACAGTCATCCATCTGACAGGTTTGTCTTTGCGACAGGTCGCCAGTCCATCACAGGGCCACATAGAGACAAACGAGACAAACAACCATGCACGCTCACACTCACTCCTACGGACAATTTGGAGTCACCAATTAACCTGACATGCATGTTTTTGGATGGTGGGAGGAAGCTGGAGAACCCGGAGAGAACCCACGCATACACGGGGAGAACATGCAAACTCCACACAGAAAGGCCCCAGGCAGGGATCGAACCTGGAACCCTCTTGCTGTGAGGTGACGGTGCTAACCACACCACCACACCACCATGCAGCCCCCCAACAGTCATCATTTACCCAAAATGCCTTTAGCGCACCACCCTGAGACTCTGGTTAGGCAAAACATTAACTGCTTAACAAAAAAGGAGTCATCTGTGACTTGGCAGATCTAGAGCAATTATTACATCTGCTGACAACGGGGAACAACACAGTGAAAAAGAACATGGGGCATGTGTCCACACAATATTTTTATTTTTTTCCCTTTGAGCAACAAAAAAAAAAAGAAGTAAAAACTTGTCTTCAAAGTCTAGTTTTGTTGAACCCCATAACAGCAGGCCCCAGGTGTTTGATTGAAGTCTGGTGAACAAAGTAGCTTTTGACAAACACTTTGTATTCTCTTATCAGTGTTCGGAGCTGTACTCAGAGATTTGAAATGCTGTCACGTAAAGAGGACTCCCTGCAGAGTCCATTTAAGGGAGTCATAGCTACACATGTGACGCACATAAAAATCAGATCTGACTCACTGTAAGTTTGCAGCACCATCTTTAAACTAGAGGGGTGAGTTAGCCGTTACTGTATGCTTACAACATAGACAATAGGGAGGCTGGAAATGGGTCCAAATGTTTCCAGCTCCTGGAAAAAAAGACCTTCATTTCAATGCAACTTAAACCGAATTTGTCAGGCTTGAATTGTTTAACTTACTAAAAAGCTGGATTTGCTTTGAGAAGAATACAACTGAAACAGGCTGTTTTTTAAGATTAAAAGAAAGACCGTATGGGCAAAAATACAAATATTGGACAACAGTCAAGTTTGTAGTTTTGAATATAAAACTTTAATAACCTTTAAATGTGTTCTCTTGTAAGTATCATCTTAAAAGATACAGAGAAACTCTGTGTGGGACGTCCCCTCTTTACACTTTAATCTGTCAGGACAGTGACGGTCCAAAGACAAAACAGAGTCCAACAGTTAAGTCAGAAAGCAGGTGGTCCCACCTCAGGTCCTCAAGAGTAAAGAAGATTTTTAAAAAAGGGGTGGCAGCCATGATGTGGAATTTGAGCACATTTGCTGAGGTTGAAAACCCGGTAAACATTTTTGTGCTGGGGACTTGTGCAGCACAGAAATGTTTCTAAGATAAGTAAAGTAAGTCTGGTGTTACCTTACAATACCAGAGACAATGTGCACGACATGCATAGGCAGCAGATGAAATGTTCACCTTTTAAGTGTTTTTCTTCACATCCTTCGAGAACTCCGCAGCTCACTTTCTGATAAATGGTACCATCGATGTGAACTTGAATAATTCAGCACAGTGACAGGTCTTACCTGAGCGCTCTCTGAACTCAGCAGGTGGGTTGTATCTGGGCAGCGTAGTTCTTCGGTCATCCTCTGAGACCAGGTGACCTTTCTTTGCTTCTTCTGAGGAGCTCTTCTGTAGAGGAGGCCTCAGGTCCATCTCAGAGACGGGTCTAACAACAGGCCTCGACTCGCCCACAGGCCGCTGAGGTCCTGGTCTTTCTTTTCTCTCACGTTCATCTCTATGATCTTTTTCATTTCTCTTGGCCCAGTCATCCCATTTATCCCTGTCCTCTGTCTTCTCTCTGTCCTCCAGTCTGTCCTTGTCACCTTTCCTCTCTCTATCATCTCTCTCCATTTGAACGTCTTTATTCTCTCTGTCATCTTTGTTCTCTCTCCTTTCACGCTCAAGCCACCGATCTCTATCATCACGCTCCCCCCGGTCTTCCCTCCTTTCTCTCTCATCTCTATCCTTCCGTTCCCGCTCATCCCGATCTCTGCGTTCTCTCTCATCTCTATCTCTCCGTTCCTGCTCGACCTGGTCCCTATCCCTCCGTTCCTGCTCGACCCGGTCCCTATCCCTCCGTTCCTGCTCGACCCGGTCCCTATCCCTCCGTTCCTGCTCGACCCGGTCCCTATCCCTCCGTTCCTGCTCGACCCGGTCCCTATCCCTCCGTTCCTGCTCGACCCGGTCCCTATCCCTCCGTTCCTGCTCGACCCGGTCCCTATCCCTCCGTTCCTGCTCGACCCGGTCCCTATCCCTCCGTTCTTGCTCGACCCGGTCCCTATCCCGCCGTTCTCTCTCGTCCCTATCCCTCGGTTCCCTTTCGTCTCGATCTCGATCCCGTTCCCTCCGTTCCCTCTCGTCCCGATCCCGTTCCCTCCGTTCCCTCTCGTCCCGATCCGGATCCTTCCGTTCCCTCTCGTCTCGATCCTTCCGATCCGGATCCTTCCGCTCCCTCTCGTCACGATCCCTCCGCTCCCTCTCGTCACGATCCCTCCGCTCCCTCTCGTCACGATCCCTCCGCTCCCTCTCGTCACGATCCCTCCGCTCTCGAATGTCTCTGTCTGTTCTTTCATCTCTTCTATCCCTGTCATCTCTCCATTCTCGTCTTTCTCTGAAGTCTCTATCTTCTCTCCGGTCAACTCCTCCATCCCTTTCCCTTTCCTCTCGCTTGTCCCTTCTTTCCGTGTCTTCCCTGTCCTTCCTTCCTCTGTCCTCTCGGTCATCTTTACCGTCTCTCCTCTCTTCTCTGCGGTATCTATCATCTTGTGGAGGTCCTCGAGGTAAAGATCCTCTCTTATCAATATCTGAGGGAAGACGGCTTCGTCTATCTACATCCACAGGGAGCCTTGCATGAGAGTCCACATCAAGAGGTGCTCTGTTACTTCGGGAAGCATCAGACGGCACTCTGCTTCGACGTTCATCTCCCTGAGGGAACCTGATGGGATTCCCCTTGATGTCAGAGTCCCCTCGGGACACTCGCACTCCAGCTTCTGACACTCTATCCACATCCATGGGCACAGGGTGCCCATTTTTCACTGGCAGAGCTTTGGAGTGGTTCACATCATTGGTCTCTATCAAAGTGCAGACACAAGCAGTGAAATATGCGTCATTAAAAGGTCATTTAAAAGAGCCAGTTCACTTTCAGACTTCCCATGGATTATTACTGAGAAACAAGAGCTTACAACTCTACCTACCGTTTTCAGGAATTTCCTTTAAAACACCTCTAGCAATCAGCTCTTGGCGACTTTTTCGAACAGAAATTTTTCTTTCCAAAACTGGAAAAAAAGAAAGTCCACACAAATATGTCAAGCATCACATTAGGCACAACCAAGGGAGATAATAAAAAAAAATTACGATAAAATGAACAAAAAAAAAAAAAACAGAAGAAGAAAAGCATACCTATAGATGTTTCAGTGAACTTATCACTTGGCTTCTTCTTCCTCCATTTCCAGGGCTTGAAGATCCTTCCCATTTTAGCAAACTTGCCTTTGCGTTTAGTTGGAGGTGTTCCTCCACTGGAGTTTCCTTCTTCATTACCAGTTGTGCTCTGCTGCAGGTCAACCTCATCATCTGCATAAACAGAACACCGGCAATTACAAAAAAGCACTAATACAGACAGAAGTCAACGATGTGGTCTTTAATTGGAGCAGAACTCTGAACATTTCAATAACAGAGCACTTTAGCATTTACTGACATTCTCACACCTTTATTCTCACATACTTTTCCTTTAAATTTGCCAAACAAGTCCCTACTACATCGTAAGGCTGCAATGACGAGTCCACATTGTCAATTTACAGAAGACATAATTTTGTCTATTTATGCAGCATATGTCAAGGCATTGCACTGTTTACATCCATCCTCAACAAGTCTTCCAAAGTGTGAGATTTTTTTCTCTCTTTCTTCTTTGTTTTTCAAATGGAGACACAGTAAAAGAGTGCCATGTGATTATGTGGAAAGGCTCTCCCATCTCAAAACAACAGGAAGTATTCGTTACTTTAGGTCAAGTCCAGTGATTGGTTTATATCAGCGGCTGGGAATCGTTATTCTTTGATGTTCCATTGTGCCTATATAAAAACTTGTGTTAACACAAGTGAGATCCTGCATTTATCAGGGAAAGCAGAGGCTAGGATGGCAAAGCTGCCGCTTCATTTCTGCACAGGGCTCAGCAATAGATTGAATTTTACATCTGTTTACAGCTCAATGATCATGAAAACAAGACAATCTGCATGAAACTACAAGCGTGCTGCATTCCATCTCACAACAACACTCCTGTTTTGTCTTCAGTGATAAATACAGTGCACCCTATTCATTATTTCATTAGTCCAAATTGACTCTGTGTGGATGTCTGAGCTCTGCTTGAGTCAACAGATGGAGTTTTCCAACGAGCTGTTTCGAGGAAATAAAAGTCGGAACAGCTTCTGGAAACTTTTACTTAAGCAAATCTTTGATTCCCCAATTATGGAGGGTTACTCCCCATAGTTTCAGTGCAGGTCTTAATAGGTCCACGAGTATCGCTGGGCCCCCCAGTCTGTTTGGCAGGACAGGCTTCACACTTTGGAGTTCTGTCTACAACCCCTGACTAACGACTGTGTAAATTAAGGTTGTTTTAAACATCAATGAACAATTTAGTTAAACAATTGTGAGCCTAATTTTGACCAAAATAATCATGATTAGGACTTTCGCTACAACTGAGCAGGACCGAATATTGGTTGAAAGATCGAATATAGGTTGAAAGATTAATGAAAAAAATTATGGTAAGCATTTAAAAGAAGATTCCATCTCTTAACAAAACTAGTCCCACTGCCACTCTAACAGCTACAGCATTTTATGTCCCAATTTCAACATTTGGAATGCAACTTTCAGCGTTCTTAGTTTAAACCAGTAATGAGTAATGGGAACCAAATAAAAAAATGTAGTCTGACAAAATAAACAATACACAAGAGGATCAGAAACTGTGAGTCAATACTCTACAGTTGTTCTGATGGTACTGAAAACACGAGGCAATAATTGGGTGTGAAAACACTAAATATTCTTTGATGAGTTGTAAGACAGCAGTGACAGCATGCCCAGCCCTGCATCACAGCAAGTACTGAACCACAACTATGAAGTAGAAATCACTGTGTCGGCTCTAATGTACAGAAATAACACACAACAAATGAGGCCTTGAACTGAGGTTGCAGCTTATAACCTTTAAATAAACTGCAGCGGTTGCGCTGCTTGGTTCCAAAACCCTTAGAGTTGTTAACAGGAGAAGCAACACAGCTCAGTATTAAACAGACCAACCCAAAACTTTCTCAAATTTAATTGGTGACACCAAAGTGAGCGTGTATTTCTCTGCTACATTTGTCTAAATAATCACTTTAAATATGATTTCTTCAGGTGAAATTTGACAACTTTTTTGGACTTGTGAGCAGATGTGATCCTGATCGTTTCGACACATCTGCAAATACAAACAACTGTAAAGTTACTGAGAAGGTGCGGCCGCAATCAAACAATAACATTACCAGTCTGTACACGTAGCCGTGACAACGAAACATGATGATGAAAAACATTTTCGTTTTGATGATTTAAAAAAGTGAGAAAAAAAACAAACAAACTGTCCTGCAGTGTGAAACTATGAGTCCCACAACTTAAAATGGACTTAAAGGATGTTATACTTCAATATTCTACATATTTGTAGTTTATTTTTCCTGACTGCTAGAGTTTTCAATTCTCTCTGATACTACAGCCCAGGTGCCATCAATCAAAGAAAATGTGTCTACAATCTGCTCCTGAAAGATTGTTGGCTGTTTATCTCCTGGCAGAAAGCAGGAGTTGCTGAGTCATGCAAAGTGAGATTTATAAATCTAACCATATGTTTTAATCAATTTATTAGCATTTAATCAGAAAATGGATGGATTTGAATATTAACAGTCAGTGTAAACCTGCTCTACTGTCCTGCTGACAGATAGATGCTGTCCTACCCTGAGTCATCAAACAAAGTCCAGCACAGATGGATTTGCACTTTCACCCCTGACCCCATTTTTGAGAGGCACTTTGTTTCAACACTTAGTTCCACTTATCTCTGCTACAAGCAGACAGAAACACTTCTAAAAGGCAGGTCAGACGAGGCTGTGAGGTGCTGCAATACGCAGGGTTTTCTAACATCTGCTACCATCCATTTACATTTACATTGTGCTCTCTGTTCGACATACATGGATCCTTTAATGAGAGGAGGCTGTTCTCTGTTCAGATTACAGATAACAAGTGGGGAAATTGATCAATTATCTGACAGGAAATTTAATTGTATGAATTTTAACTTCAGCAGTTTGTCAGAGAATAATGAAAAAAAAAACACCACTGAGATCAATCAGTGAGGATACCAGTCCAAAAAAATCAAATTCAGCTAAATTGAAACTGAAAAGATGACAACATCCTTCTCTGTGAATGTTTACATTATTCTTTCTGAGAGACAGCAGATTGCCGGCTGCATGTATGAAGCTGAGGACAGCAAACTCAGATCATTGGCTCTCACAGCTATTTCTGAAACTTTTCAGTGTTAAACAGGTATGGGTGGAGTGGCAGGACTGGGAGGACATTGGTGTGGTTTAGCTACAACAAGGACAAAGAGTGATGTGGTGAGCAACAAAAAGAAAAAGCGCTGAATAATTGCTGGTTTGTGTTTGTAGGCAGACTCTAAACAGAAACCTCAAACCTTACTATTAACGCGTGTTTCTGCAAACGCGCAGAGATCTAATAAAAGCACGAAGGCTGCATTAGCCAGCTGGCACTATTGCAACATTCTGCAGTCCTCTGGTCAAACTCTCCACATGACTCATGCCAATCACGAGACAAGTTGACACCAACTATGCAGAGCGACACTCCAGAGGCAAAAATATACCCTGCATGTTGAGCAAATGTGTAACAAGGAGGATGTTTGTCAAGAAACGTGGAGAACAAATAATGATTCACCACAGTGGGCCATGACACCGACATGAGAGTCAGGAAGTGTACATGTTCTACTACAAACAGAGGACAGAAGATAAGCAGCATTACTAGAAAGCTGGGCTGTGGTGGCTGCAAGATGTTAGAACTTTTATACACGTGAAAAAACTGTCATATACCTTTGTCAGAAGCTTTAAACCAGTTCTAAAGGTTCGAACAAAGTTGTTTGAATAAAAACATGAAGACAATTGGTGTCAATTGCTGCATTGTCCCCTTTAATCTTAGTTTCACATATGCTTCCACTGGGATATGAGTGCTGTGTGCACACAGAGAGAGGTTTGTGTGGCTTTTACATTTCACAATCACCACATTCCATCTGCATGCATTCTTCTCCACCTGTCTCTACCTGCAGTTTCTTTCCACTTTTGCAACACCTGCTCGTCTATGAGCTGCGTTCCTGATGGCTTTCTGCCCTTCGTAATGTAAGCACACCTGACAGGTCGCTTCCACAACGGAAATCAAGTGAAAATTCTGTTGATGACAGTCAACAGTAACACAGTCTGTGGCCTCGGACTCACCCGTGTTGTGTTGGGCCGGTTGCTGGGCCACAGTCCCGCTGCTAGCACTGTGTCCCATGCTACGGCTCCTGTCCCTGATGACCTGCCAGGCGCTGCCTCTCCGGAGGCCCGCGGCAGGAGAGGAAAACCTTAAGCCACCTCGCTCTTCCCCACACAGACACAGCTACTGTAACTACCGATCGCTTTGACTGCTCTCAAGGCGATTAGTTTCTCTTGGCTCCACAGTCTTGCCCTCCCCCTTCCTCCCTCCTCCGTCTTCTCGCTTTAAAACACAAACCTGCTCCCTCTCCCGGCACTTACTTGGGTCCCTCCCTTCTTGGAGATCTGACTTCATGAATAAGGTAGGCCAATAAGGTAATCCAGCAGTCTAAGATGCCATTCATTCCTGAGAGCAGAATTCAGGGGCAAAGTTCATCGCAGGCTCGGTTTGACACTTGGTCGGTCCAGGCACCAGGCCTTGAGGAATTTGCACACACACCCTCCTCCCTCTGTAAGCACCATTTTACACACTGACAGAGGGGCGGGCTCAGTAAGGTGAGGTAACTTGATAAGTGCAGGGTGAGCCAGGCCAAGGTGGAGCTCAGCTCCAGAAAACAGGAAGTGACACAGCGCAGGTGTATAGTGACACTCTGTGGGGATTGTCCTTTTAAGCAATTAAATGATCCACATAAGGATGACTTAGTCATACATTCACAACTCAGTTTTTCCTTGGTAAAATCCTACATATCTCCACAACATTTAAGTACAAAATAGTTTCATTAAAACGGAAACTTCAAGGGTTTGAATAAAGAAAAAACAGAAATTGTGATAAATTTAACAACTCCTGCTGAAAGGCTTCTTGTAACTCTGAGAAAGCAGCACTAACAGTTCACTGTAAATGGCCTTAATCACACTAACAGGGCAGAAAGGGGACAGCCTGCTCCCAACAGTTCTGTCAGAGCAGTTTGATTAGATTACACATTTTCACAAAGGAAAGAGCTTCTTTTAAGCTGCTAACCAAACAGAATTTAAATGTAACAAGCTCAACAGACAAGAGAGTAATATAATAAACATGAGCATCTTTTTCCCAACCTGACTTTAAGCCATGCTGCAACCCTGTTGCTCCCTCTGCAGTTCAATTATAGTTACAACAAGGCAGCACAGCGCTAACACAGGAATGTGTGGAATGTATGACCACAAGTCAGCTTCTGGAACAAGGACGGTAGTTTGAACAACAATCCATGAAAGCATAGGCAAAGATAACAGTCTCCATCTGCTCCATGTTACCGACATCTTCTCCTTCTTTTTAAAGACAAACATTTCCTCAGGAGACCATGAACGCACCACTGAACAAAGACGTCGAGCTGTCATTAAAAGATATCATCATGACAACAGCAGATGTAACGATCCTTTGGATGAAAATGGCAGCACACGTGAAGCACTTCTGTTGC
The DNA here is from genome assembly GCF_036924035.1 of Leuresthes tenuis. Lineage (NCBI taxonomy): Eukaryota > Metazoa > Chordata > Actinopteri > Atheriniformes > Atherinopsidae > Leuresthes > Leuresthes tenuis. The sequence goes on along the minus strand of NW_027325372.1, from coordinate 24,887,175 downwards.
TGAACAGCTGCGTCTTTATGTCAGAAAGGCATCACTTTTAGAACAGAGCTGAGGAGGAAGTCCAGTTTATTTTTACTGCTTGGCCACAAGGCCAGGCAGGGATGAGCACATCAAGCCTCTTAATCTGTTCTCATCATGGGCCAGTTATCTGTAAAGTGCTCATGGAGCCATGTTGATCCTGCCAGTTCAGCCCGATACCATCAATTCAGCCTCAAACAGACATAGTCAAAGTCAACAACGTATAATATATAACATCTATGAGAAAACCGGTTTACTCACAAATATACTCAGACTGCACAGCCATCTCACGTGTTCCACCACAGATGCTTCAGCTGAACTGTAACGAAGCTTAGAAATGAAGAGCGTTGGCGCCACGTGTGTGTACAGTGATACCCAGCGCTTGTCAAATGATCGAGGTCAGCGGTGAAATGAATTCAAGGCCATGTGTGGTGGTAAGAGAACCCAGCAGCTCCGCTAACACTCAGGAGTGTCCTCAGGGGGAGGGCTTATCAGGTAGTTTCAGCGATAAACAGCTCAATGCGTCACACGGCCAAGCCCTTAAAGGACACCTTCACAATCTAAAACTATGTCAACACTTAATTTTCATAACACTACAGCCGATACAAGGAGACTCCCCCGCATGTAACATGCAGGATTCAAAACCCTTGAAATCAGAGGGTATAATTCAGCTTCAGATTTTACAGGCTTCCCAAAACGTTTTGTACGAACTTAACAAAAGGGATATTTTCAAACAGCAGCATCACAGAAGTACAGAGCAAATATAAAAGACAGAACCACACATCTCAGTGTGTCTTACCAGGATTTTCCATTCCAGTGTCCAAAACTCAGCGGTCAGCAGCTGAAAGAAATTGAACAGGATCAGTTCACAAAAATCTGAAAGGTGGCTAAACAGAACATCAGAAGACAATATACAAGCTTTACAATGATTCCTATAATTTGGAAAAAGAGCCAACAGGCCATTTCTTTAAGTGGCAAAGGTATGTGATGCCTCAGGGTGTGCTCGCACCTGAATGCCATCGTAAGTACAAGTGGGCTAAAGTCTGAGCTTCACAAACATGTTTGAGCTGGTTTATCATGGGATGAACAAAGGAGATTTCTGAGGAACTCATTTTGAAGTTAGACTGTGTACAAACAGCAGAAATGCCTGACTTTCAGGGTGGAAAGGGTCACGTGGACAAGGACATGTCACAGTAAAATACTGCAGGCAAGGGAGCAGCACGGGGTTACACAGAAACCGCGCATTGCATCATATATCCCATCACTGTGAAACACGCCAGCGGTAGTATCATGCTTGGGGCCCCATTTTGCTACGTCTGGCCCATCATGGCTTACATACACAGCAGAAAACATACCCAAACCTTCCTGAAAGGCACTGCTGACACCAGGGTGAGCATTATATGGAGTTTTATAGAATCTCTGTGGCAACATACAACACATTAGATTTGGATTTGAATTCCAAACTATAAACACAGTATAGTTACAGTACAGTGGAGAGTATAGTTTGGTTTTTGTGCACAGTGACAGCAGATACTGGAAGCAATTTTTCTAAATGAATAAGGAACAAGCGTAATATTTTTGTCTTGTTTGTGTAGATTTCTCTTTATCAAAATTAGATATATGCATAAACGCCATCTAAGAAAATATCAAGAAATTATTTTTCCTTCACTTGCCCATTTAGAGAAAGAAAATCGATAAATGATTTTCAGAGATGGGAAGCAGATTAAAGCTAAAACAGGAGCTCTGCTAAGTTAGCCCAGTGGCTTCAACCTCAAAGTGACAACCAGTTCTGGGCTGAAAGGGAAACAGACACTCATTTGGAATTCCTTAGGAAAATAAAAACACGATGAGGAAGTTTCAGTGTTATTCAGAAAATGTCAAATCATCTAATCCCAACTGATAAACAGCACAGCAGCAAGAGGCACTGAACTCTTCTCCGAGCACAGTTGTGATCCGTTTACTTTAAAGGAGACTTCAGGTGTGTTTTTGTTAATACTTCTGAATTTTAAATAATCCAACAAAACCACAGACGACTTAACGTTCTGTGTGGAAAATTATATATTCACAGGTGGAAAACAATAGGAGGCAGACTTGGGAGTAATTCATGACATGAACATGAAGGTAAGTAAGAGATGTTCTCCTCATTAAAAATCTGAGCCTAAAGTTTGCAGGCAGAACCATCGAAAGCTTTGAGCTGAGAGAGAATTAAACTGGTGTTTAAGGACTCTTGATTCGGTTCATCTTCAAGGCCTGGATGAATATTACGATATGATCTCTGTATTTCTCTCTGTGGAAGCTGATCTATATTGAAGACAGAGGAAGAATCATGATTTAATATGGGTTTATTTTTGATGTCCCAAACAAGGCCATAGAAGTTTAAAAAGGCCCAAAAAAGACTGTTTAATGGGACCAAACCTCAACTTAACAGAATTTCCATTTCTGATGATGCCCTTGAAAAGGTTGCCAACAAAATGTGTAGAAGGTCGTGGAGATGCTCCTCATCAACATCATGTCCTGCAGCTTTAAGAGTGAGCAGCGTGTGTGACCACAGAAATATCAGGATGAAAAGGACAGAAACGCAGCTGACACTGACTAACTAACAATTTGTGTGTTCAAATAGCTATTCAAAGGATGCCCCTGTATGCAATTGGTCTAAATCAGTAGGTGGGACCACATTAAGTCAACAGCTGAGGTGGCTCCACACAGCAGTATCAGGCTGCACTTTGGAACATCAAAAGTCTCCAGAGAGCAAAGTGGTAAAACCCAACAAAGGTGAACAAACAGGTGAGTGTAGCTTCATGAGAGATTTCTTTTCTACTGTTTAAGTATAGCAGTTCTGTGAATTGTAGTAGCAGTCGACTTACTTCTACTGAGGATCATTGATGGTCAATAAAATCCTCCCTGGAGACAGTCTGACCGTGACTTCTGGAACCAGTGTCACAACTCGGCAGCAAGTGATCACGACACTCCTGTAAAAGTACACGATGCATGAGGACACAAAGGCAACTTCCTTTGCTAAATATCTGCAGAGTAAGATGTTTATTAAAGATTTTCTTGGACATGACCTGTCAACTACCAATAACTTTGTTGTACTTGTTGAATAATTAGCTCATTACCTCAAAAAGTGTTCAAGAAACTCAAATATGAGCATTCTATGAGCGACCAGCCAACGCCTCAGCATGGTCAGCTTTGATTCAGCTCAACTGGTTTGACGAGTCTTGGCTCATGATGTGCACACTCAGTCTATACTGAACAGTAGCACTGTTCACCACTTCACTCATCCCTGATTATTGTGCAACATAATAATCAACACTAACCAGCACACAAACTACCCAATAAATGATAAACACATGATTTAATTCATTTGCTTTTTATTAAAAGGCCTAATCACTTTATTAATCATCATTTCCAATCAGCTCAAGTAGAGAGAGAAGCTGATACACAGACCAATTCATAAATAATTGACTCGGTAAACTTCAGCACGTCTGCAACCCAACTGTGTTCTCAGATGTCATCACAGTGATGGTGCGGCCTAACAGCAGAGCAAACACTCACCAGAGTTAATGTGCACCAGCTTGTTTGATGACATACAAGTACAAGAACACTAGAGCAGCTGAGCCAGTCAACACCACGTGAACAAGTTCAAACACAAACAGTTGACACCCAGAACGGTCGCTGTTTACCAGAGAAATCAGGGGGCTGAGGAGGAGACAACCAGGACTCTGATTTACGCTGGGTTCAAACCATTGCCTCCATGTTGGCGTCGTCAATCTACGTCTGTATGAAAAACAGCTGAGTACATCTGAAAGAACTGTGCTCAAAATGGCAACCAGATTTTCAGGTTTGGTAATAGGATCCATCGGCAGGATTGACTTGACATGAGAATCTTTTTGTGTTTGTCCATACAGATGAGCACTTCCACCCTGACTGCACAACCCTGAGTGACGTCTACCGATTTATACAGCTGACAGTTAACACAGTGGCATATATGTGAGACACACCAATCAGTTTCATGACTGTACCAAACTCAAAGCTACAGGTGTTATATAGTGTCATTACAACTGAATTTACGGTGGCTCACAAGTATAAAACCCACTGAACGCAACAAGCTCAAAAAGTCCAAATCTGACTAATCTAAATCTTGTGCTTTTGAACTGGGCCTGGCTTAAAGGGTTTTGTCAAAAGTGCAATGACAAAAACTGACAATCCACCCCACCACACACACAAAGTTTAAAGGAGACTCTACTGTATGTGGGACAACCAATCTGGGATTTAACCCGTCTAATTGGTTTTTACTGCCAAATCGGAGGCCAAGTTCCGGCTTGTGCCGTTGTGTGCGGCGGACTGTGACAAAAACAGCTCGAGAAGAGCTGCAAGTGTTCAGAATTTTAGGGCGCCAGTGAGAGTGAACACACCAGAAAGAGGAAATGACACCAACCTGTTGCAACAGACATGGAGTCTGTCCAGTCACATGGGGGAACTGTTGATCCCATCTTCTCCATAAAAATGATTTGATCCGTTTCGTAAAGTGTTGTTGGTTTCTATGATGTGTCGCTGCATTTTCCCTTTTATTTGCTGCGTTTGGCGCTTTAGGGTCAACATAGATGTCCCCTTTCTGTGGCTCTACTGGAGCTACAGTGCTGTTTAATAAAGAGAGCCTCTCATAAAGCCTCGCTCCTTTGATTATTGTATGAGGGAAGATTCGCTCTGACAAATCTCCCAGACTCTGTGTCGAAACTTTTCACGCACGTGAGTCCACTGAGAAGTCAATGTTTAAACTAAACTGTGCTCTGGTTGCCACACTGGTAGTTCATAAACTCTTACACAATCCTGTTTATTCACCGTGAGATCTCAGTTAGCTCATTAAAAACTCCCCTCGGACAAACAGCCATCGCACAACTGAGAGGAGCACAATCATCCATTGTGCCGTGTTCATTCTGCAAAGCAGGCATCACTAAATGAAGCGCCAAGCAGCAGTTTGCATGAGACAGATCTCTGAAGCACAGTTAACAGCTAGCTGATGATTGCACACAAATATAACACACTCTAATTATATAAGTCCCGCTCCATAACAGTCAGACACACGATTAACTTCCATCACTTGTTTTTAACTCTACAAACTGCAGTAGCTTCTTTTCCAAAATGTCAATGTTTGCTGTTCATTTATAAATTTATATTAAAAGATTTATAAAAAAAAAAATCACAGAATAGCTCAGAGGACGCATATATAATGATATAAACATATATATAATTCCAAATTTAGTTTCAAAAAGTATCTAAAAGATACTCCTAACTGCCAGTCAATCTGAGCCAAAACATTACCTCCTCTATTGAAGTGAGGGAACAGTTGGATATCTGCCAGAGAATCTGTCCTGGTAAACAGGATTACTGGAAGTAGGTGTCCCTTTCCCACCACCAGAATCCTCCGAAAATAAACCTGCCCCAGCCCTGCCAACATCTGTCTCTCTCCTCGATGTTACCCACCTTCAACACTGAACTGGAATCTGCCACCTGCTGATAACTGAGATCTAATCCCTGTCAAATGCAAGAATCCGTAACTTATCTGCATACAAAGCGCAATGACATGACTGACCTGATTACGGTGCTGGATATCTACAACAAATACAATACACGGCAGCTCCTTTTGTCCTCCCTCTTTCCAGGACTCTGTATAGTCCCTACAAGGCGTTTGACTTTTTTCAGTCAGAACCAAAAGCACTGCGTGCTTGTTGAGACAAGTCAACGGGCCTATCAGTGGAATGCGGCGGAATGCTTGACAGAGGCAACCTGGTTCCTTCCCAGAGAAATACTTCACACCTGAGGCCTTCTCCAGATTCAGTGTAATGTAATATAATGCTACAGCTGCCATGCAAAGGTTTCAGTGAAAATTCTACTGACTATTCAGAACACCAAAGATAAATTTCGACGTTTTTTTTTTTTTCATTTTCATTTGGCAGCGACTTTAACAAACGTGGCATCACCCTAGCTAACAAAACATTCGCACTAATGCTAACGTCAAACAGGTACAATTACCTGTACTAAGGGAGAGTTGCTATACTGTATTACAGTCCAAAAACAAACCGTTTTCGGTCTCCTTGTAGATATCTTCCTTCTAGTTTAGCCGACTGAAACTCTATTTGGTAGCTTAAGGCAGACGTGTATTACAACAGTAAAGGTATAATCCTTGGCTGATGCTAACTAAAGTTAAGTCAGGCAGCAACAGGTGGCTACTGTCCCTCTACTGTAGCATTAGCCTGGTGTGCTAACATAAATTAGCTAATACTTGCCAGTCCAATTTTCAAAAATACCTTTGCAATACCGCTTACAATAGCTACTCACCTTTAAAAGTGCGATGTTTTCCTGAATGTAAAAGGAACCCAAAAACTCAATGAAGCGATTTTCCCTCTATACACCGAAGCCCTGATTACTTTTGACACTTCTCGCTGCTGTCCATCACAGGGAGAAGAGCAAAGAGCAAGGCGGAACTAGTTCCAGCGACTACCTTTGGGTCAGAATCAGGTCACATAAGCAACTTTGAAGCGAACGTCAAAAACTTACAGCCTGCAAAAATTCCCCGAACGTTACACGGAGTGCCTGAAAAAAATGTAAGAATCGTATTTCAAACTTCTTTCTGAACACTTTGTTTTCAAAAGGTGTCGTTAGTTAACTCGGTAGGAAGATTAAGCACTTAAGCGCATGCGCACTTCCTTTGGCACTGTGGCTGCTCCCCCACCTGATGAAAAAGCTCCGAGCACGCGCCACAGGCACAGAGGCAAACCTCAGCAGTCACGTGACCGGATTACTGTAGGAAATGAGATTTATTGGTTAAGGTTGACTAGAGGGTGGTTACATAGAGTTTAAAGTATGGTTTAAGGTTGGTCACTGAAACTCTTTCGTTGAATATGAAAAGTCGAGACTCGAGGAAGAGTTTGATAGAAGCAAAAAAGGGGGGGAAAGTGATAAATACTTGCAACATAGAGGAAAACCAGACGGACAACATTGGAAAACATAGGAAAACATGGATTTAAAAAGATTTCAAAATTGCTCAAATTACTCAAAACACAAAGCAGAAGCTTTGATTTTTTTTCTATAGGTGTTTTTAATCCCTTTTGTCATCCACCTTTTCCTCTCTTATGAAGTCATCGTGGACAGTAAGTAACATAAAGACCATCAAAGGAGTGGCATTGAAAATACTTGTACTACTAATTAAGATTATGCAATAAAGCATAGGATCAAGTCAGAATACCTCTCAGCTGTAAAACCAAGGCAGGATTCAACAATTCAACAATGCAACAACGTTTAACAATGCCATAGTTTAGGAGAGAGGAAATGGGAACTTGATGCTTACAGACACTTAAAATAAGGGAAATGCAACCTCAAAAGAACATCACATGACAAATTACACAGAGCTATTTTTTTCCCCCAAAACTGCCAAGATGTAAAAGGAGTATGTGAAATACTACACATCATGATTCAATAAATATCAGTAAATAACTTTAGCAGCAATAACTTGAAGTTGAATCATTTTCTGTCAGTCTCACATTGTTGTGGCAGAATTTTGGCCCACTCAGCTCAGTAGAGGTCCAACCACTGCATTTCAGTCTGCTTCAGGTCTGAACTTTGACGCCACCTTTCGCAACATCTTCAGTCTTCTGTTTTTTCAGACATTCTGCCGTAGATCTGCTGCTGTGTTTGGATCATTATCCTGTTGATGACCCAGTTTCAGCCAAGCTTTGGCTGTCGGACAGATGGACTCATATTTGATTTTAGAATACTTTGGCATACAGAAGAGTTGATGGTGGACTCTGTGACCGCAAGGAGGCCACAACAATGCCATCAAAAGCCCACAAAAACATCAAGCATCTGTAAACCTAAGTTAAGAACTGCTATATCTCAGGCCCCGTGTGCTCTAGGACAGTTTCAGGCTTGGCAGCGTGCATATCAAAAGTCACATAGTTTTAAAGTTCACAAACTCCTCAAACCTCAATGATCCAGACCAACAAACCAAAACCTCTGCTTTTATAGAGGTGCTCACGCTTGTTTGATGATCACTTCATCAAGTGCCTTTTATTCCCAGCGCACAGCTGCTACTTACCCTCCTAATTATATTGAAACAGTAAGAGTTTTTCACACATTTCTTCTACATTTTGACATTGTTTTTGTAAATAAATACTAACAATGTGGAACATGTTTTGTGTTTTTGTTCAATAGATGTTTTAGTTTCCTAATTTTGAAGACCCCATTATGACCAGGTTAACTTTTGTTATGTGAAACCTTCAAACTGAGAGAGGATGAACTTACTTTTTCACATGAGTGTGCACAGAGAGGTTAAAGGTTGCTGACTGCTGCAGACGTGCATGTTGGGATTTTGCGGATATATGCTACCACTAAAGTCTTTTGCGAGGTAAATATGAGACCTCATTCTGCATGACATCATTGACACAGAGCGTGTGTGTGCTTGACTGGCCTGTCTGCAGCCCAGATCCGCCTCTTATCAAAATGTTGTTTGGCAGAAAGTGCAGTAATCAAACGTTTGAAAACTCTGACCTCTTCTGGCCGTTTTGTGGAACTACAGCACATGACTTGCATAAGTATGTAGACTGTACAACACAGCACGCATCAGCGACACAATCTGCCACCTTCTGGGCTCGTGAAGCTCCTGCTACTGATTGTAGGCACTTAAAGATGCTGGAACACCTTGCAACAAACACCCATAAATATTAAAAAAGTAACTAATCACATATCGGAACAGAGGCAGGGATTTTTCAACCCACAGAATTGTCTAAACCCTGTTTTAAAAATAACAGAAAACTGGTTTGTTTTTTCCCCAAAATCCTTTTCCACTCTTGTTTTCAGTAATTCAAGAACATGGCATCAAGGCCAGAGCTGATAGTGAAGTAGTTCAACTAATTTTTAAATCTTGTACAGACCTTTATGCATTTGTTTCATCACAATTCGCATTCCTTCATCACAGAGCTCTGCAACATGCCATTTTCTCCCTTGTTGGATAATAAAGGTTATTCTAGTCTAGGTAAATGCATGTGCCCTTTCTTTGCCTGGCATTAGGAAGTAAACACAGAGCTGCTGCCTGCTTTGAGAATAGCAACCAACGGCATTCCCAGTCTGAAATTGCTTTTGTTTTTTTATCTGAAAACTGATGAATAAGTCTCGGCGGGAGGAACTGCTGGGCATGAAAGAAAAGTCAGACAAAAGCGACCCTGCCAGTGACCTTTCGCACAGACCAAGACCAGTCTTACCCAGACAGGGTTTCCCAGACTCTTACTGCATTTAATTATAGCATGCATTTCTAAATTTGATTGCAGACAGTTTTAGCTAAGTAACCCCAGCATGGAATGTAGCTTTTATTGTTAAAGTGTCGGAATATCAAGATTCAGGGGAAAGGGAAATGTAGAGCTTTTATAGTTCAGCTGTTGACAGCAATATGCTAAAAGTATGCATTGTCAAGGCTTTTCAACTGTGAAATTTTCCCACCAAGAATTCAGCCTTTTATTAGCCAGAGTCTGCCTTACGATCACACTTTTGATTTTTCTCTTACCCATCTCTCACCTCAGGTCTTAACCCATTAAGACCTGAGGTGAGCCCCAAGAGCAAAGTCATGCATTGCTCCGTGTGTTAATGGGATAAAATGGAGGCCAGGATAGTAAAAGTCTCAACTCCTTAGCAACTGACTGTATGTTAGTTTCTATAGTCGAAAAGGTTGTACGTTGTTAGAAAAATTAACTAACAGACAACGGTATGAAACCAAGAAATCCCTCAGAGGTCTCAGAATTTTACTTGCAAGGGGAGAACAACACACGAACCTTCTCTCTGCAGATTCACAAGAGTTCTCCAACGAGTGGTTGCCTCCCTTGCTCTTTTATTAGGTGACACACACACACATACATACAATCCCCTATGTGCCCAGGTCTGGCTTATCTCCTTAGTTTGGAGGCATCTCCTTATTTGGGGTGCTATAAAGATAACAATCAGTGGGGATACAACATTCCTTCTTCGAACACAGTTCTCTTTGTCTCCCAAATTCTCCTTGTGAAGTTTTGATATGAAATGGCCTCTTTGGCTGTGACTTTTATTTAATGATAATAAGCAAACTTTTCTGACATACGTTTAACTTCTAAGAATTTTTCCTGAAATGATGTCAATGATTTCATTGTTTGCCAGCTCAGATCGGAACAGCTGGTGAGTCTCGTCAGCGTAATCTTTACCTGGTCAGAGATGATCGATGATGCTGCTATTTTTCAAAACAGGTCGCCGTGTAAACTATTTCGTGGAAGTTTTTGAAAGTTTCCAAAATTTCTATCAGTATTTTGTTATTCACGTCTCTGAATACAAATGAAAAATGGCAATGGATTAGCTGCTTATGACAAAAACACAAAGACGAGTAAAGGTTGCCTGTCAATCACAGGACTAACAGAATTAAAGAAACAACCATCCACATTGTGACCTGTGGAGGGAGCTGGAAGTTGGAAGTCAATTTGGATGGAATGAAACCGCAAAACAAATGCCAACCAAATACCTTCTCCTCAGCAGCTGAGAGAACTCTTGGTCATCCTATCCTGGGGTGATCCTCATGATCCCACAGGTGAACATGAAAAAACATTCAAACTTGAACATTTCTGGACTGATTGACCCATATGTGTTTAAGAAATGATAGACCGTTGTTCCTTCTTTTTTTTGCATTGTTGAGAAGCTTTTGCAATTATATATACGAACAGTTCGTAAACACAACTCAGATGCATTAGGAAGGAAAGAAGTTAGAACAAGGGTTAGTGAAAACCAGACGCTTCAGGTGACAACCTCATGGTGAAGATCATGACGCATATGCATCGTCCACCTTTATATAAAAAGATGAACGACATGACATCCAAATATATCTCAGGAATGGGTGCTGGCATTTTGGGCTGATGACATCACTTGCCACCAGAGTCCTGCTCCTACCCTCTTGAAAATGTTGAACATACAGATCATACAATCACTGTACAATCTACTGTTAACATCATTCCAGCAACCCTGTACAGTATACAGCAGTAAATCAGACTCACTACCATATAATAGATCCTTGAAAATACTTTCACATGACCTTTTATGTGCCTGACTGTATGAGAGACGTTTTTTTCCTGCCTTACAAGCTGGAATAAAAATGGATCACTGAAGGGGTTTTTATGAATTAATTCACACACAACATGGGCACTACCTTAAGGTACAAAAAAGAATAGACCTTTATTGATCCCAAAGGGGGGGGGGTTAATTGTTGATTTATTTTCTTAATTCTCTATTCTAAGTTGTGATACAAACAAGAACATGGCCAATTTTGTTTCAGATCGCATGGTTGAACATCTATTTTGATGGATTTTTGGCCCAGTTCTCAAGAAAAAAAAAACTGCACCAGCTCCTACAAGCTGGATGGGTTCTGTTTGTGTGGAACACTCTCAGTCACACCAAAGATTGTCTGTCAGATTGGCAGTGTGGGTTTTGATTTGAGGGTTTAATTGTTTACCCTTTAATCACTTGAGTTTTGCTTGAGTTTTGCAGTGTTTCCATGGCCTTACCAATGAAAATATTTCCACAACACCATGCTGCGCCCACCATGCTTCAGAGTGAGGATGGTGCTCACGAGGTGATGAGAGACGTTGGGTCTGGGTCAAAAAAGTTCAATCTCATCTGATCAACATACCTTCTTTCACATGTTTGGGGAGTCTTCCAAATGCCTGCTGGTGAATTTCAAGTATTCTTTTTTTTCCTTCCTTTGAAGCAAGATCTGTTTATAGTGCCCATTTCCACCAGTCCAGCTTTCTTGAGTGTACAGTTTAAAATGATGGTGTAGACAGACACTCCTAACTCAGCACGAGGCTTTGTAGCTCCTTCATGGACATCCATGGGCTCTTTTTCTCTCAAATTAATGCTCTTGTTGCATGTCTGTGAGTGTTGGTGGTCTACCCTTTGTTGGCAGGTTTGATTTGGTATCATATTTTTTAAATGTTATATCTACATTTGGTCCATTGTGAGATATTCATGTTTGTTTATAGATCTTTTCAAGCCCAAACTTAGTTTATAATTCTTTATCTGTTCTACTTTCTGCATGGTTCTGTACATATCTAATTATAGCAGCCTGATAATCAGACTATTTCTCAGAGACTGTCACATCAAACTGTTCCATAAGTCTTAGTTTCAACATGCATGGAAATATCCCATCGTGGGTACATTTCTTCCAAACTGAATCCTTTTCCAGTCACCATTGTCATCATGCGTGGACCTCCCTCATATTCAACTAAGAAACAGTGAACAAATAAAGGAAATCTGCATCTGTAGACCCTCAAAATGGCTTCTAAAAATATACAAGATAGTCTGACCTTTATAAATAGTAAATAGGATCTGCACAATACATGTGCCATTTGATTAGTTACACCCATGTCTTCAAATCTATTATTAGTGCACAATATTATTTTTAAGCTTTTGACTTTAATCTTTTTAAGGTGTGCATTTTCTGCGACACATTTAGATCGTTTGACCATAACATTTCTTCAGAATGAGAAGGAAAGGTGCTGATTTCAGGTCAGCTCACTCAACTGCCTGTGAATTTTTAGAACTTAACAAATGTATAGATGTCTGACAGAACAGCAGGAGCTTAATGTTGTGCTGCACTCACAATCATAAATCAGACACCGCAGTCCTGCGACTTTCTGAATTAAAAATCTAAATCTAATGTTTGTGAGAAAAGTCAAGCTTGTATGCTCTTTCCTGTGCACCAACACCTTAACTGCAGCTCTGTACATGATGTGTCTCCCTGCCTTTATTTTACCTGGTGCAAGCATAAATTGATAAAGTATATACGTGTTTTTTTCTCAAATAGTGTTGAATCATTTCAATGGTTAAATGGATAAAAAGTGAAAGTCATTGTATTCATATCAGTTGATGTTTTATTGTGACAAATAGCATGACTCATGATTAATCCCAACCACATAGTTTTTCATGCCCTACTAACCAAACACAAACTACACTCAAGCATGCACACAAACACACAGAGATAGATGCAATTTATCTTCAGTGTTAAGTTCTGTCATAGTTGTCTAACCTTCCTGGAGACTGTGTTAGGTCAGTGATGTGGTAAAGGTTTAGCTGATGTTGCATTAATGATCAAAACTATAATGCTAAAACGTACAATTTGATAGATCATTATACATTTATGTCTGTAGTCTGGAAAAACTATTTTTTCTGTACCATGAATTTGGAAAGTAAATCAATCTAATTGCTAACCTAAATACATTTGGCTTCACTTGTTTCTATGTAGTTCATATTATTTTTCTTTTCTTTTCTTCTTGCTTCTCATCTAACCATAAATGTTTTGTATTTGTCAAGTCACTCAATGAATATTACCAAAACTGGCTGTTTCACTTATTCTGCCAACTGTCTGCAACGTTGCTCATTTTTGTGCAAGGCTGCACTCAGAGATGTTAGAAATACACTCATTTAAATTCCATTTTATTTGTATAGTGCCAAATCACAAGTCATCTCAAGCCTGATCAAAGAATTGTCTTTGGGAAAGCACTTGCCAGAAATGGGAAGGAAAAAAACAAACTCCTTTATTAACACAAAAAAAATTCCTGCTGAACCTAATTCAGGGAAGTCAACCATTGTCCTTGACTTATTGGGGTGGTCAAGGCCAATGTGGGCCTTTCCTGCATCTTTGTACAGTATGGCCACTGATATAAGACTAAAATGAGGCCTAATGAAATCCTGATGGAAGTTTAAAAACTTTCCACTAGCGGCTACTGATCTGGCTGCAGATAAATTGGCTCTGGTAACTGACAGACCTGTGTTGAGAAATAAGAAGCTGTTGACGCATGTATCCAGTAACCCACCTGGTTAACTATGTCTAGGCTGGTCCATCCTAGCAACCCAATGGGATAGGCCATTGGTCATTAGCTAGCTTCGGGTAACAACTGGTATGATGAGGCGATTAGCTACTCTATTCTAATATGTTGTTGAAGATAAACCATATAACTGGATTCTTTTTAATGATTTCTTGGTGGATTGGATCTATGAGAGGGTAGGAGGGAGTGTGATGCTGTAGTGTCGCGAGATTGTGTGAGACTATCGGCAGATTCAAACAAGGCGCGCCTCAAACAGAGCAAACAATATAGTAAGATTATAATTACGCCAATAACTACTGTTTAAATAAATATATTATCGGTTGAAACAAAAACAAAACACTGGAGTACAGTGAAGAAAGCCTGGAGAGCCTCACGGATTTCATCGACGAGTGTTTTGACAGGATCGTCATGGGGAAAACTAACCAAACCCCAACTGCTAGCACCAAGGCTTCAACTTCAAAGAAAAGTCGTAATGAAGAGTCACCCGGAGCGACGTCTCCAGCTGGTAATGATTCGACGGACATTTTAACATCGATCGATAACAAATTATCCAGCTTCGACGCCCGTATGTCTCTGTTGGAGATTCTACACAGAGAGTTCCAGGCATTACGGGAGTCGATGGAGTTCAGCCAGCAACAGGTGCAGACGCTGGCTGCAGAAAACGCAGCCCTCAGAGGATCGGTGAAAACACTCACCGAAGGAATGAGCCGGATCTCTGATGATAACAAGAGGATGAAATAATCAATTATTGATCTCCAGGCTCGTAGTATGAGGGACAATCTGGTGTTTTCTGGAATCCCGGAGCAGGCAGACGAGGATCCTGAACTCGCAGTGAAAAACTTCATTCAAAATCAATTGAAACTTCCAGTAGAGGTAGTGAAAAACATAACTTTTCACCGAGTCCACCGCCTGGGAGGGAAGAGACCTGATGCCCGCCGACCGAGACCGATTGTGGCCAAGTTCGAGCATTTCCAACAGAAGGTCCAAGTGAGGGGCCGCGGCAGGGAGCTGAGAGGAACGGACTTCAGCGTCAACGACCAGTTTCCCAAAGAAATCCTGGAAAGACGCAGGGTTCTGTTCCCCATCCGGAGAAAATTCATGGAAAGAGGCTCCCGAGCTGTCATCGCGGTGGATAAGTTATTCATCAACGGGCAGCTGTACCGCGACCAGGAAACCACTCCTTGGCTCTTCTAAACTCCAGGTGATCTGTATTCGTTAACTTGTATGAATAATTTCACTGTAGATGACATATAAGCAAGATGAAATAATCTATCCAATTCACAGTTATCTATCAAGGCAAAATATATAACTCACTGCCAGTCTCACCAGCACAGGATGTATGCAGGTCATATGTGTTTATTTGGGTATGTTTTTTTGTTTTTGTTTTTTTCTATCTCACACTTCCACTCTTTTTCTATTCTGTCTTTCTTCCCCAACCCGCTGCGTTTCCACCTTAATAAGTAATGTTAAGAAGCACGGCGCACATAGAGTTTTGAGCAGAGCACATCATCAAGTTCCACACAGCATCGACAGCGCAAGTACATATTGTAGCAAGCTCATACTGACAACTGAAACACCAACAATGGCATGTTCATGGAAGCATATATGCACACACACGCACGGGATGCTTTTAGCAAGCATCCAGCACTCACTGCGTTAGTCTGAGCATGTCCACGCTGATGTTTATCTCATGGAATGTGCATGGAGCTGGGTCCAGGGAGAAGAGATTAAAAATCTCCAATAAATTGAAGGATTTACAGGCGGACATTGTTTTATTACAGGAGATTCATTTATCAAAGACTGTAGCTGATGTTCTCACCACAGCACAGTTTCCTCATGTGTACTCAGCCTGTTACAACTCCAGACAAAGAGGTGTAGCCATTCTGATAAATAGAAGAGTAAATTTCACCGTAAACAACACAGTTCTAGATCCAGAAGGTAGATTTCTAATAGTTAATTTATCTATTGAAAATATGAATTTATGCATTGCAAATATATATGGTCCAAATGTGGATGACCCCTCATGTTTTCACTCTTTTTTCACTTCACTCTCTGATCACTCAGATAACACACTCATCATAGGTGGGGACTTTAACATGGTATTAGACTCAGGAGTAGACAGACTCAGAACTTCAGGAAGTCAGCGAAACTGGCAGTCCACAAATATTGTTAAACAGTATATGAAAGATTTTGGTCTTTGTGATGCTTGGCGCTACCACCACCCCACTCTTAGAGAATACACCTTATTCTCACCGGTACACCACTCATATTCAAGAATAGATTATTTCTTAGTTAACAGTTCCTTGTTGAGGGATATTTCAGACACCAAAATCCACCCCATCACTATCAGTGATCACGCTCCAGTTTCTATCACACTGAAGAATAACAGAGTTACACCACCAGCTAGGAATTGGAGATTTAATACATCATTACTAAAAGACCCTGATTTTATTAATTATTTCAAAAGGGAATGGTCTGTATATTTAGAAAATAATGACCTATCAGGAATGTCAGCTTGTACTCTTTGGGAAGCCGGAAAAGCAGTTATGAGAGGCAAAATAATCTCTTTTTCATCAAATAAGAAAAAGAGGGAAAGTTCAAGAATATCAGATTTAGAACTCAGGATTAAATCATTAGAAATTGTGTACAGTACCTCCAAAGAGGAACACACACTGAATGAACTAAGAAAAGCTAAACTTGAATTAAACAAAATTATTGATAAACAAACACAGTTTCTAATACAAAGACTTCGCTTGGAGAACTTTGAGCACGGCAATAAATCTGGAAGGTTCCTAGCTAACCAACTAAAGAGAAACAAAGAGAAAACAACAATCACTTCTGTTAAAGACTCAAAAGGAAATGTCACCCATGACCCCGATGTAATCAACAATGCTTTTAGGGGCTTCTATAAAACCTTATATTCATCACAAAATGATCCATCAGACAGTAACATAGATCAGTTTCTTAGTAATATCAACCTTCCAAAATTACAAACCGAACAGGCAATGGCTCTGGATTCACCTCTTTCAATAGGAGAACTCCATGAAGCCCTTCAACATATGCCTAGTAACAAAGCCCCGGGACCAGATGGTTTTCCAGCAGAGTTCTACAAAGAATTTTGGACTGTTTTGGCACCTGCATTTCACAAAATGGTATTACAAGTTAAGCAGAATGGCAGATTATCCCCACACATGAACTCTGCTAACATTATCTTGCTACAGAAACCAGGAAAAGACTCCATATTTCCATCCAGCTACCGCCCAATATCTCTAATAAATGCAGACCTCAAAATAATTTGTAAAGCCCTTGCCAAAAGAATAGAAAAAATAACTCCACTTATAATACATCCTGACCAGACAGGTTTTATAAAGGGTAGACATTCATCCACTAACACTCGCAGGCTAATTAATCTCATAGACTATTCTAACATCAACAACCTGGAAACCACAATAGTCTCTCTAGATGCAGAAAAAGCATTTGATCGAGTGAACTGGAAATTTTTATTCGCAGCATTAAACAAATTTGGGTTTGGATCACACTTCATCAACTGGATAAGGATATTATATAGCTCCCCAAATGCGTGTGTCAGGACAAATGATCAAACCTCTCCAAGCTTCAGTCTGCAGAGAGGTACAAGACAGGGTTGCCCACTTTCTCCCTCACTTTTTGCTATTTTTATTTAGCAGCTGCTATCAGACAAGATAGAAATATTAAAGGCATCCAACCCCAAAATATTGAGCATAAAATAAGTCTTTATGCTGATGATGTTTTACTTTTCCTTCAGAACTCTCAAACGTCTCTCACTCACACGATCACACTCATAAATAAATTCTCAGCACTTTCTGACTACTCTATCAATTGGTCTAAGACCACAGTTCTGCCCATTAACTGCAGGGTCCAGAATATACCTGCGATCACTTTACAGTCAGGAAATATTAGATATTTAGGCATAAACATTTCCTCCAGGCTCTCAGAGCTAACAAAGCTAAATTATGTGCAATTATTAAAGACAGTCGAGGACGATCTATCTCGTTGGAAATCCTTACCTATATCACTTATGGGGAGAGTTACAACCATTAAAATGATGATACTACCAAAAGTTAATTATTTGTTCTCAATGATCCCCATAAAACCATCTGCTACTTGGTTTAAGTCACTAGATTCATGCATCTCCAAATTTCTGTGGAAAAACAAACCACCACGTATTAGTTTAAAAACCCTACAGAAGACCAAGGACTGTGGTGGATTAGATTTACCTCATTTTCAGCACTATTCCTTAGCCAATAGGTTACAGTATATATCAAAATGGTTTAAACCTAGCCCAATAGATGAACCATGGATAAATATAGAACAAGCATTGTGTGATAATCTGGAAATCTCTGACCTCCCACTTATTAGTCAAAACGTAAAAAATCACAAATGTTTCAAAAGCATTAACATCAGCACCTCTCTGACAGCCTGGTGGGAATTTCTTAAAATAACAAAGTCTTCAATTGTCCCATGTAAGCTTACACCCATCTGGAACAATCCTGACATACTGCAAAACAAAAAAATGCTAAACTTTACTCTGTGGAAGATCAAAGGAATCAAACATCTGGAACATATAATCCAAAATGGACATTTTATTTCATTTGATGAGCTCATATCACAACACGAGATAGGCAGCAATAAATTCCTAGAATATCAACAACTTAAGTCTATAATAACAAAGAAATATATCCTCCACCAACCAGACTTACAACTCCCGACTAGGGTAGCAGAATTTCTAAGCATCTGCACCCCAAAACTACTATCAAAAATATATAAATTATTGTCTAAAATAGATGAAACAATGTCTCTTCCATCCTCAAAATGGGAGGCAGATTTATCCATTAGTTCTAGTCATAGCTTCTGGCCACAAATATGTTTGAACACCTTCAGAATGACTCAGAATTCTAATTTACAGCTCATACAATACAAAATCCTTCATAGAAAACACTATACAGGACAAAGGATGTTCAGGATGGGTCTAACACACTCAAACATCTGCTCACATTGCACAGATAACACACCTGATGATTATGCACACGCTTTGTGGTTTTGTGCGCCTGTCCAGAAGTTCTGGCTTGAAGTCTGTGAGGACCTATCAACATGGCTAAAGTGTAGCATCCCTGCATGCCCCACACTGTGCATACTGGGTGACTTAGACAACATCAACATGGAAATGAACTCAGCACACATGGTTCTCACAGTGTTATGTATCGCAAAGAAAACTATTCTCATGAACTGGAAAGCGAAGAACAATCTGTGTATTAACCAGTTTAGAAATTTTCTTTTAGACTATATTAGCATGGAAACAATGTCTGCCTCCTCAAAACATCAATTGGCTGAATTTAATTCTCTCTGGTCCCCTCTGATTAGCTTTATCACATAGTGGTGGTGGTGGGTTGCTGTCCCGTCGCTCTGGGCGGTTGGGTGTGTGCTGGGGGGGGCTGTGTGGCTTCGGGCGTCTGGTGGTCTCTCGGGTCGTGGGGACCGGGTTGGTCATTGCTGGGGGGGACTGTGTGTCGGGCTTGGAGGGCAGTTTTGGGGGCTTGCGGGTGGGACTGTCTTGCGGTGTGGGGCGGGGTCCCTTAGGGGCCTTGGGGTGGTGGCTGCTGGCTCTATGCCGGGTGGCCGGGCCGCTCTGGCGTGGGTAGTGGTGCTGGGCCTGGGCCCTGGTGGCTGGGCGCTGCCTTGCGCCTGGGGGGGGGCCCTGCCTGTGACTGGGGGGGCTGGGTTACCCTGGACGCACCACAGTATGGGTGGGTTGGTGCAGGTCCTGGTGCCAGGCTTGTTGCTCTGGGACCTCCAAGGTGTCCGCAGATGGTTGTTTTTTTTTTTTTTTTCAGGGTGTTGGGGCATGTGGTGGGCGGGGCTCTTTGGGTATGTAGGCTGCCCAGAGGGCTGCGCTCCCAGTTCTATAAGTTTGGCTGCCCCTCAATTTTAATTGCTCACTATTAGAAAATATTGTAGAGCCAGAAGGGTGAGGGGAGGGGTCTTCTTCCCACACCCCTGTTTCCTGGTTGCTGCTCGGGGCGGGAGGGGCCAAGAGGATTAATTAATTGTTCTGCTGGTTCGGGGTCTGTGGTGGCTGGGGGCTGCTGGCCCCCTGGTGTGCCCGCTGCACTACACCCCAGCGGAGTCGAGGGAGGGAGGACGTGTGGATGTGTGGGACGTGAAAGTGTGTGTGGTGATGATTGGGCCTGGGTCTGGCACTTGCTGTCGCCTGGCCTGCCTTTGCTTCTCCCGATGGGGGGGGCGGCGTTGCCTCTCCCCGTTGCTTGCAACTTCACCCACCTGTGGGCACGTCTTGACTCCCAGGGCACTTGGCCAGGGGACTGGGGCAGGCGCTGACCCACTGTGTGGCTGTCTGGGGCACTTGGCCCTCCTGGGTATTGGGTGGGGCCTCTGCCGGGGGGTTTGGGGGCGCTCGGGCTCCCGGGGCCCGGGTCCAGTGCACGGCCCATGTCTGGGCGGCTGGGGCCTGGCGGGGTCGGTGGGCTGTTGCCCCTGGCTCCCGGAGGGCCTCTGCCCTATGCTTATGGGGGCTCTGTCCGGGGGCTTCCTCTGCAGTCTTCTGGGTGGATGCGTGGTTGTCCCTGCGGTGGGCTTCCTGGGTTCTGTGCTCCGTGGGGGCTGCTGGTGGCCTGGGTCTTGTGGCCCTCTCTACCTCCTTCTGATTGCTGGGGGGGGCTGTGGATTGTGGCTCTGTACACTTATACACTCATAACTAAGCACGGTTATCATGTAGGACCTGTGTCATGGGTGTTGCATGTTCACACACACACACACACATTTATTAGCCCAGTAGCATGGTCGCTAAGCAGTTGATGTGTTATCATGTCGTCTCAGGTCATCTATATTCACAGCTGTGTTGTATGCGATTGCCGCTTCTTGTGCTTGTTTTTGTTTGTTTGTGTGTTTGTTTTTTTCTCTGCTTGTCTGCTTTCAGGTGCTCCTGGTGGCGCTATGGCTGAATTCCCCTCAGAGGCCATGGATTGTTGTCTGTTTTGTTTTTTACAGGTGTAGCAGTTGGTTGTCTGTTTTTTGTTTCTATTTTTGTTCTGTTTCCCCTTCTTTCCTCTTCTTCTTTCCTTGTCGTCCGGTTCAGTTCTATTACATCTTATATATTGTAAACAGAAATAAATAAATGGGCATCAAGGGGAGCTTTACATTTATAAAACTTCCCTTGGCAAAGCAAATCTGTTTAGCATCAAAGGTATTCAGACTACAATTCTGTTGCCATAATGCTGAACAGGACAAGGAAAAAAGAAAAAAAAAAAAAAGGATCTATGACAGCAATATCGACACCAACAAAGTGAATGTGGTTCTCAAGTTGGTTATCTTTAAGCTGGAAAGTCAGAAATTCCATGCCCAGGAACTCAATGTGGCCTTGGTCAAAACATTCATTATTGCTCCCAGTATGTTCAACTGTAGAGAAAAAAAAGTGTTTATATAAAGTTCAAAATATATATAGTAGCCTATGTCTATGGATAAGTATATATTTGTATGTTTGTTTAAGTCAGTGCATGACTGTATTATGTCTTGCATTCTTTCTCATGTTTTGTTCATGTTCAGCACGTTGGGTTTATGTGCAATAGATAAATAGACAACTTTATTAATCCCTTTGGGAGGTTCCCTCCGGGAAATTGAAATCTCCATCTTACTCATGCTTAGCACTGTTATATACAGAAATGTACAGAATATTGAAGTGTGCTGTAGAGACAAAGTTGCCAGTGGTATTGCTTATACCAGGGTTTCTTACTGTGCAGACGCCTCCATGTTGTTATTCATCTGTAAATTGCTTTGGATTAATTCATCTTGTATATGACTTGATGTAAATGTATATTTTCTGTTTATTAAAAATCAAACAATTAACAACAGTTCAGAAAGTATATAAAGTGTACTTAAGTAAATTGGCTGGTATCTAAAGCAGCATTTAGAGAAAGTCTAGTATGGTTCTCTCCGTGTGTCCTCATGACCAAATGTGGCCCTGGAGATGGATGGCAATTTTCAGCACTTCGTTTGTCTAATTTTTGTCAGCATCACAACTATGAAAGATGCAGTCAGGAAGTTTGACAGCTGTTAAGTTGAATTCCAACATGGGTGCGGCCTGAGCCCTGTGTGGTAGCTGGTATGATCACATCACAGGATCATCTTTTTTTCCCATATTAAGGCATGAAGTTGCTGAAGAATAGTGAAACAGAAATAAACAGACACATGAGCTATTTTTGGTTCCTGAGGTAGTCCTGATAGTGCCTACACTTTCCTTGTGTCATCCTAGAGGAAACAGGAAAACCAATTAAGGTCATCACTGTGGACACAAAAGGCTTCATTGTGGAATCAGTTTCACTCAAACATTAGACAACACAATGCCAAGCAATTTTCAAAAGGATATTCTGGATGACTCATAATGACTCTGACCCTCAGTTCCTCAGTAACAGTCATCATTACAATACATACGGAACATGCCCACTGACCGAGCTGGCCATTGTTAACTTTACAAGCTGATAGCAACAGATTATGCTCTATTTTGTGCTTACAAACCTTGTAGCGACATGTGTGAATTAATTATTCATGAAACACAAACTGAAGGATGTACTAATAAACTGCTGATCACTGCAACTATTACTTCTTTTTATGCTGGTAGCCATGTTTAATTTTTTTTAGGTTGGTGGTTGGTGAGATTCCTCCGACTTTCTAAGTTGAAAATTCAACCTTGGGGTAGTTCTAGTTCAATTTTTTCAACAGAGAACTTGTAACTTCCAAGTACAGAATGCACCATTGGGCCACGGCATTCTACCAAGTGAAAACATCTTAAGAGTTGCGAAAGAAGAGCAGTGTGCAGCAGGAACTGCAACTTGTGTGACAATACACATGGTACACTTCACACAGGTGGACTTAACTGTGCTGATTTTGACTTTTCAAGGAAACTAGCAGCACTAGATCTTAATTAAAAGATTTAAAGAGTCTTAAAAGACTTCAAAGCATGAGAATATACACACAGCTATATATTCACTTCTTCACTTACTCATTTCTCTTGAACAATTTGGACTGTTTGTGTTAGTCTATTATGTAAAATCTCAAATGTGCATTTAGAATTTGCATGTTGTAATGCAAAAAACAGCAATACCATGGGGGGGGGGGGGGGGGGGGGGCGACAATGTAGATCAATCGCGTCCAAAGTCACTCACAGATTTTTAGTAGTTTTGCAGTTAGCAGATAGGCTATAGTGATATAGTGGCAGATAGTGATAATAATAGAGAAGAAGAAAAACATTCCATTATTTGTTAAACGGGTCACGAAATGTACAAATGCTTTTTTTTAAGGGCATATTTAAGTGTCACTATTTGCAGTTAGAGTTTACTGCCAGGACTCAACAAGGTTCCTGTGTCAGCGATGATGACACACTGTCTGTTCCTAAACTCAGACACATGAGGCAGCTATGTCTGGAGCAGGAGCTGTGGGTTACAGATGCTGCTGCAGCCTCCAGACCTGTTGGAAAATGGATAAAAGCACCTCTCTGAAATAAGTCAGCAATCTTTTTACCATGTCTGTTTATTCTAATCTAAATTTGTTTAAGCAAAATTTGACAGAGGAAAGTAGTTTTTTTTTTCAAACCATTTTGTTTCAGTATTTGCAGCTTCCCTTTTATCTGCAAGAACTTAAAGAGCTACCTTTAAAATTAGTAAAAGTGTAGCTATGTTTTCATACAGCCTCTGAGGTGCTCTCTATGACGTTCAGTACAAAAGAATAGGGAATCTGTTTTCCAGTGAGAGGGCTTCTTTAACGTGTTCTTTTTTTCCCAGACAGTATTCAACAAAAGTTGGACTTCAGATCTGGGGCCTCTGTGATAATCTGTTTCATTACTACTGATGCAGGATCTTGTGTGTTTGCAGGTTACTGTCCTCTTTACTGCATCGTTTCTCAGGTTTGCAGTTGGTCTTGTATGTTAGATTTTGTTACTTGTTGCAAGTTGGGATGGGCCTACTTGGAGAAAGTCCAACGTCCAGGACTGTTTTTGCTGTCCCTGTCTTTCACTGGCTGAAGGGCATTAATCCGGAGTGAAAGTAACAATCAAGTTAGGGGCAACAATACCCCAACAATGCATAAAAAAACGAAAACGTAATATGCTGGGTAATGAGCATAGTTTTCCCTCAGCATTTCGGACACTATCTGTCGGGCTGTCTTATACAGAAATGCATGATTCTGACTCAGGGCATTAGCACGTTGTTGCTCCTGTAGGCTGAAATATCCCCTGAAATACAATGACTTCCATTTCCAAAAAACCCTGTCAGAGCTATGTGAATGGCCTCATTGTTACCTAACTGATAATGAATTGGCGTAATGGTTGGCATAATTATGGCTATGTCAACCTCTTATATACAGTCTGTAGGAGTCACCAGGAAAATCTTCTCCATTCATCAAACATGGTCAACCAAGAGAGCCACAAACAGTGAGTTATGCTATGAGAATCACTGTAAGTGTGCTGCTGGGAAAAAAGTTAAAAGATTAAGTATTTGGCAACATTGCCTCAAACACAACTAAAATTCCACGATTTATTATGCTTGCTATTCCTGTGTGGCCACATCTACCACTGTATTGTCCGGCACAAAGACTGAGAACCACAGCTGGTTCTCCTATCATCATGAATAAAGGTCATCATCATGGGCGTCCCCACTTGATAACCCTAAGGATCCTGAGCATGTCCAGAGGAGCTGGCACATCATGGAAACTTGATAAAAAATGGTTGTTTGTGGCACTCGTCTTTGTGTGGAGGGGAGATTCCTGCGACTATAGTTAGCTGCTAAAAGATCTGCAGAGTGTCAAATATATTTAGACTAAAAACCTAATAAAACAAAGGTGTCTGAAAGTATGGAATTTGGGAGAGAGCAGATTGATAAAACAGAGGTTTGGGACAGTGTCTGTACTGTTTATGAGAAGATAAACATTCTCAGCAGTGTATTCGATTAGTCCCCCCCCCACATGTTCTGGATTATGATGACATGTTAGTGTCTTGGACTGGGATGGAATTTACCCATTGAAGTTTACATTCTTTCATGAGCAAGGTCATCGTAAAGGCTTTATCGGCCATATTTTTAGATCAGTGTGGAAAAATCCAACAAGGTAAAAGCTGAGAAGAGAAAAAAAACAGTGAATCCCAGTCACATTTAAACAAGATCATAATCTAATTTTAGCGTTCCCTTTATTTGTAATTTATGATGACTGTTGTCATACACAAACATAAAGCCATGGTAGAATTGGAAAACTGAAGGATGTCATTGCCATGGAAATAGCTGCTATACTCCTGTTCAGTGGCCCGTGGAGCATTAGCAGATGAGTAGAGGGCGTGAGGATGAAGTAATGGTCATGGTTACATCATTTAAAATTTGGGTCAGGCTGTCGTTGAAAAAAACAAGAGCAGAGACAGACACCAGACGAATCAATCTAGTAGAAATTGAACGCTTGCTTCACATTTATACAGCAATACTGTATGAATGCTTTAAAAACAGCCCATAACAACACCTCTAAAGTCCACTGTTCAAGATGATACATCTCTGTAAAACTAACTGCTGCATTAAAAAACAATGCTGAAGATTCCGTGACTGTGGTTAAGGTTTGGGTTTAGGATGGGGAAAAATGATGCTCTGCATTTAACGTAAATGAACATGTTTTCTGTATTAAAGCAGACCTTAAAGGGACATCTATCTTTAAAACAACACAAACTTCAAGAATGTAACTGAAAAGAAAATGCAGAGACAAAGTAAACAACTGATGCAAAAGGAATGAAGAGTAAAAGTCCACAACAATGGCTCAAATTGAACCAGTTATTTATACTGTGAAACATATGGTACAAAAAATTTAAAATCTTAATAAGGTGGTGAGAATATGACAGAAAATAGAGGGTGATTCTTCCGTCTTCAGCTCTGCCTCATCTCTCCAGCAGAAGTGTATTAAGCTAGGCTAATCACATACTAAATCCAGTTTTACAGACCTCAGCACTTTGTAAATCTTTATGCTGCATTTCATTCTAGACTACGGTGACATAATATACAGGACTGCCTCAAAAACCTTCTCAATAAACTCATTACTGGCACCCTCATTGTAATCTGTACTCACTTGTTAACTGACCATCACCTTATTCCCGCAGGTTGTTGCATTGTTACCAGTTTATTAACCAAACCCCTCTGTACCCTCACTCACTACTCAACATTTTTAACAATAACGGCAACTAACGCTCTCGTAACGTTATCACCGTGGTCATTCCAAGAGTTCCTGCCTACTTTGGCCCCTAACGACTGGAATCAGTTGCAAAAAACACTAAAGCTCCATACCTACATCCCATTATCTACCTTCAATTACTCATTACGAATGATAGTTTCTGATCAGTGCACCTGCTTCTGATTTGCTTTTGGAATTTCCATTTTGAATGTAATATATATATTCTGTATGAGAATGGTTTTAATCATGTTTGTAGTTGTTTTAGTGTGTAGTCTTTTTGGGGGGGGTTGTACTATGATTGTGGGTTTTTTAGAGAAATACCACATTGGATCATGCTTTGTCTCAGTTCTTATAAATGATTCTTATCACTTTTCCAGACAAGTGCTTGAAAATGAAACAGAAAAATTTGGACTGCAGAATGATAAAGTCGTGCAATGATCTTGGACTACATTTCAAAAATGAAAAAATAAACAAGCAGCCTCGAATGTTTGAAATTGTCTTTGAATGACGAACATGACAAATTTTCACATCAGACGCTCAAACATGTCACAGCATGGCGAGAACAGGTGGACCTAATAACACTAATGATGGCTGCATTCCATTCTTTCGAGCCAGTTCTGGGAAGCTGCTGGTGTGCATGTGGGCTCATTGGTTTACTTGGTCAGTTAATAGAACAAGGTCATCATAAATCAACCTTTTCACATGATGAAAACATTCATGACAGTCAAAGGTACTAAACAGCATTTTCTCCATCACAATTACAAACCCCGATGATACATATACCGATCCAACCAGTAAAGCACACTGTTCCATCCGATATGTTCTTTCATTACCACGAGCACACACACTATTCTTTATCTTTTCAATTCTACGCTGTGTTGCTGACCAACAAGCTTATTTTACCAGTGACTCCCACTTGTTAAGACCACAAAAGTCTGTAAAATAAGCTCCAACTACCTCTGTATCACTTGATATGTTCAAAGTGTGTTAATTTGACTTAAAACTGAATATCAACTATAATTTTCTACAAAATTCAGTAATGTTATAGTTCTTCATGGAACTGAAAATTTGTCTCGTTTATGTGAACTTGTCAAGCCCTGGTTTAAGCTGCTCAGAACGTGGTTTTGGCATTGCCCTGCTGAAACAACCATACATTTTCCAGGTCACACGTATGCACGTCACCTTTGTCCAGGGTACTGATGCACCCTGATAACATCTCAAACACTGGATTTTGCACCTTTCATTTATGGTTTATGATCATTTCTGGATGGTATTTCTCATCTGTAGCACATAAAACCCAGTGTTTGTTAGTTTTTCCCCAAAGCAGCTGAGCTTGACTCACCCTGACTAGAGAACACCTAACATAACTTTAGTTCATCCTACGGGCTTGCGTGTCCGGTGCTTTCCATTTGCATCCTATTCCCTGAGGTCATTGGATTCTAACAGTCACACACTCATTCATGTATTCCAACAGTCTAGTTCTCATGCACTCTCAAACGTCAGTTACAGCTGCCTCGATGAAGAGCTTTATTTTTATATATATATATATATATATATAATTTTTGTTTCTAATTCAAAAACAGTGGCTCTTAAATTCATAAGTACGTTTTAAAATATTTTGTATCTTCATCAGATACCAGTGAGCTTCAGCTGTCGATATTGATGTCACCTTCATCTCCGCTCATGCCAGAGATAAAGGTAACAAGATGTTACGCCTCATTTAAAAGCAGCTACGGTTAGTATGGAAAACTCAATCTTTTTTTGGTTCAGCCATCATAACACCACAGGTTGTATGAACAGATATGCAAAACAATTAATCTGATGACCTGCACTTTCATTTTTGACAGTCAATTCTCATTTAAACACTGAAATAAAAATCATGTTTTGAACTTGAGCTGTAATGCCACATCATATTCCTAAAGGCGTGTTGTGTCTGGCTGGTGCCTGCTGTAATGGACAGTTACACTGCACTTCATATTTGTCTGCCATTAGTTCCCACAAGCATTCAGACTTTTGACGCAACAGGTGAAGAAGCATTTAATGAACAACTAAGTGGAGACCCCATGTGAAGAAGAATGGTGATGGAAATCCTTAACTAGTGACTTCCTCATGCTTGTCTGTCATGCAGGTGGTCATTCCCTTTTTTGGAGATTATCTGTGGGGATGTCTGTGTAGTTGTGACAATACTAAAATATGTAACAAGCAATGTCCTATTTTGCATTCTATTCGCATATCAATGATGTCACTGTGGCTCCGGGTTGCTCAACTGGTTGAACATGTACTGGCCACGGGTTCTCATCACAGTCGGCCGGTAACCTCTTTGCTACATGTCATCCTCCCTCTCTCTTTGCCCACTTCCTGTTTATCTACCGTCAAATAAAGGCTGCAACTGATACTACTGCCAGAAAAAATCTTTAAAAAAATCTATGATGCTATGTGTTAAACATTAATCCACCCCCCACATTAATGCTGGTTTCACATGCTCGCAGCCTGTCATGTTGCTGTTCTACATTCACACAGAAGTTTTGTCCATATTGAGGAAGCCACCGTTTAACTCAGGTTAGGGGTTGTAGCCTTGCGTGACTGCAGATCATTCCAGGAATTAATTTTGTTCTTCTACGTCTTCCAGGCAAAACAGTAGCACTATTTTTTCCTCACTGACCTTATCATAAAAGATAAGCATTAATAATTCATTTTCAGTTGTTAAACATTTCATGTTTAATATTCATCATCAAAAAGTTGGGATGTAGCAATTAAGTTGGCTGGCTAATGTTGATGAGGGGGGGCAGTATTGGCCAGTTTGGACAAGTTGTTGACAAGTACCTTTTGTGATTCACCTCCTCTAAGTGTGAATCAGAATAAAACAATGGAAACCATTCCTTTATTTTCCAGCTTTACCTCTTCAGAACTCCTGGAATGATGGAGTCCATCAATAGTGTCCATAATACAAAAAAAAGGACTCAAAGAGGACCTCATTTAAATGTGTCTATCTGGTCTTTATGGACGTGCGCATCAACACTGTCCCTTTGTGCTTGTTCACCCTGACCTGCCACCGTACATCACATATTTACCTGCTTTATGTTTAGCAGATGGATATCTTCAGGTGTCTGAATGGCAAATTTAGATTACAATCAGAATTGTTGCCCAGAAGACAGTGGCTGTTTATAGAGCAAAATATTGTTTACACTGTTCCTCTTTCAGAAAAAAATGTGCAGTTAGTTAGCAGCTATCACCATATCAAGTGTACGTGTGTCCACACACAGAAGAAGATACGATGGCAATCTTGAATATAATGTGAAGAATTCCATCCAGTGCGTGCATGCCAGCAAGGTTGTATTAAGAAATAAAGATGTCTCCCATCTGTCAGCAGGCGGACAAATGTCTGGGGCCATTGCAAACATTGATCACCTACGCTGCATTCTGTTAAACACATCTGTCTTTAAATGATTACACTGCTGCTGTTAATGAGACTCACCTTTAAACTTGGTGACGAAGCATCCAGGAATGCCTGCTATTCTAAACAGCTTTATCAAATTTATTCTCTACACTGTGAGCAAGTTCTCTCAAGTCATGACACTTGCTCTGAGGTGACTGGAAAGTTACCCATTTATGCAGAGAAACATCTACTTCTCCTCCTCACCCTGTCCGAGCCAGCTTCCTTCCTGCCAGGTCTATGGCTAGACTTTATGTTTTGGTATCAGGCATGTTTGGGCCGCTTGTGCAGATAGGCCAGTCTGTCCCCAGTCTGTTGCACAAGCAACTCGAGTTCCATGCAAACAAACCCAGGAAGAAGAGGAATGTACCAACTGGTTTTGACTGTAATCGCAGTCGGATTTGGACTGGAACTGAACAACAGCAAGAGAAAACACAAAAGCAGTCGATGTGGCAAGAAATTGTCATAACATGTTTGGTCAGGAAAACTCCAACTTCTAAACCAACTGAGGGTGTTAGTTTTACATGCCTTCTTTAACTTAACTATTGGATCTTAATTCTCAAGAAGTTTATTTTGGATAACCCCCTTTAACTCACTGTAATTATTACACAAAATCCCTCAAGACTGACGCTGTGCAGCTATTTTCGTGTCCAGGTAAAAATTGTATTTTTGTTTCTGGACACAAATCAGTAGATTTAGTTTTCTTCAATATTTTTTTTGGCACAAGACTGTAACCACTAGATATCATACTGTAATCTAATTATTTTGTTTTGATACACATACGATTTGGTGCCTATTCTGCAAACAAAACAAAATGACATTTTCGCAATAACTGCATTAAATGGCATGATTTGAAAAAAAAAAAAAAAAGAAATGATAGCTAAACACAATTAAATAAAATGTCCCTAAGATGAATGATATGGGTCCACCATGTATTTGAGATAGAAGAATCTTTGCAATTACTGGCTGAACTGCCATCAAATTCTGCACAGGAAATCATGATCACTAGAGGACGAAACATGCTGGCCTTGGACGCTCTGCTTTATCACGCAAAGGGAACTAGCTCCTTAGAATGTTTTGCATGTCTTACCATCTATTTGAGAGATTACAGTTATATTTAGAACATACATGTTTCCCACAGACTTAAATGAAACAATTCTGTTTATGTATTTACCTGAACTGGTTTGTACTGAACTACTAACCTTTCAGTTTGTGGACTCACTCTAAATCGTGAGGGATGTACAACAAAGCAAGCATAGCGTAGCCGAGCTATCCTCTCGTTAGCTTGCACGAGACTTCCGAAACTTTCCGAAAATTTAATCCAGGAAAAAAAGGCTTACAAATACGGACCGAAACGGCTCCATAACACGCACAAGAATCCAAAAGAAACGAAAGTTAACTAAAAGAAAGCAAATACGCAGCATGAAGTGGTCAAAATTAGTTTTAAGCATGCCTATGTGCGTCTGGCACATGCGTCTTCGGGCTCTCCCACGTTGGTTTGTGGATGAAAGCTATATGTTCAGCTGTAATGTCATGTAAAAACAATCTCTACATGACATTTACTCCCAGGTGTGACCAGTTAGGTCCTTAAGATATCAACAGGCTGTATAAAGACTTGCGCAACGGCTGTGTGTTTGTGCCAAATGCGCAAAGCCCATCCGCGCTTCCCATAAGTACTAATAAATCACGTGAATTACATGAATAAACGTTTTTACTGCATTTTGTTGTGTTTTATACGTTCTATGCTGTCATTTCTCTCCTCTCCTATTGGCAAGGCAGAGTGCTCGCAACTGTGTCCTGTGCAGTAGCCGTGATCTGTAATTGCAATTATTACTTTTGCATATGATGGCAGCATGCAAAAGACGCATGGGCTCTGTGGAGAGCTCGGCTCCAGCTGGCTGCTGTGACAGCTCACTGACACTGTATTTCTGCTTAATCAGTTTCAGTCTCGCCAGAGTTACATTAATATCTGTATTTTTATATTTGACATTTCAGGGGATTTTGATAATAGATTATTAAAGTTTGTTTGTAAAATGTTTTGGGTAAAACATAGGCTATTAAAAGGAACTGTCGGAATGGCGGTATGTTAAAAAAAAAAAAACATACCGCCATTCCGACCATAGAGGGAAAAAAGTGTCGGAATTCCGACATTCCGACAATTGGAGGCCAATGTCGGAATGGCGAGATGTCGGAATGGCAGCATGTAACCGATTGAAAGAAGCCATCTTTGTTACTCTGGAAAATTTGGCTTGCCTCACAATTTGATTCATCTCACTTAGTAGAAAACTCTCCTAGCGACATAAGCAGTTGCTTATATATTGCACTCACAGAGAGTCGGGACACACACTTACAATGATACAGATATATGACATCATTAGAAGGCAGGATCCTTCACCAACTGAGCACCTTCCAGCAAGCTTTAGCCCACCATAAGCATGTTAGCATTGAGCATGTTGCCAAGCTGATGCAAGAAAGCGAACTGACAGAGCTGGGAACATTACAGTGAACTCCTAAACCGTGTTCAGACTGGCCACTCATTCACTGTATAGTCCACCATGTTGTGTATCAGACATTTTGTAGTGCTGTTCAAAATTTCAACTGAAACTTGCTGTTTGCTATACAGTCCACTAAAAACTAGTCATGTGTCACACCAAAAGTAAAGTACAGGTGCTATTACAGCAGTCAACACAGAGCTTCATGCAATGCAGACTGAAGCAAGCTGCTATGTAGCTGACAGAGCATGCTAATGCTAGCTACAATTAACTGTCACAGCTCGTTGTTGAGATTTCTTTATCCGTTAAGAATGCCTGGTGAGCAAATGATACTCCTCTCAAACGTGAAGTGGCTTGTCTCTTTTTCTTCCTCTTAGGCAGAATTTGGGAATTATTTAAACATATTTAAATTAGGTTGCTCAGTGTAACAGTAATTTTGAAATGGGTAGGTTGAATTTAGCTTGTTTTTTAAATTAGTAAGCTACAACAATAGAACTAGCATAGCTTCTTCACCAACATTTTTGTTTTTACACGTTTAATTGCTTTTATTAGGTAGTATTAATTTATTACTAGTAGCCTACAGTGAAGACTTGTTTAGTTACATTTGCAGTCAGTGCTTATGTTGGTGGATACAGTACAATAAAAAAAAATTGTGTCTAAGTTTCCAATCGTTGCAGAAAGAGGGACAGAGAGAGGACAATTAAATTGTGATAACAAGCAAAAACAGCAAACTTATGCTGCCCATCACTTCAGATTTGATGTGTATGTGAGACGTGACTGTAAATATGTTGTGCATAATTATGAGGCAACGCTGCATTCAAATATTTTCTGAAATACACCAGCAGTTGGATGTCCCTATCCCCTGTGAGTTCCTCTACAGTGAACGAGTGGACAAGTGTTGGATTGAGTTGTGCTAATCCACCACAAAACTATTTATCATTTGGCTCAAAGATTGGTGAGCTGACAGCTGGAAGGGTGGCAGTCCACCTCTTTGGCCTTGGTCGAGGTGCCCTTGAGCAAGGCACAGTACCCCCATGCTCCCCAGGCGCTGTGAATAGCTGCCCACCGCTCCAGTGTATGGCATCTGTCTCCATGAGTGTGTCACCCCGTGCATGTGAGTGTTCAACAGTTGCCAACCTGGATGGGTTAAATGCGGAGGAGTAATTCTGTGTATTTTCTGTATCTACATGACAATAAAAGTCTTAATCTAATCTAATTTATTAAAAAAATTTCTGTAGAACCTTGTAACTCTTTAATCTGATGAGACTTTGTCACTCCTCCCTATACATATACTCTATACTTAAAATATAGACTTCACAGAAAGCAAGTAAACATGAGATCCCATTTAATAAATCTACATGTGTATATGCAGGACATAAAGGAAACTTTCACAAAGTTGTCAAGGGACAACTTTCACAACAAACAATCATTATCATCAGCATCAACATGTTTAGCTGATAAAAGAAAAATTTTAACTGGGTAACAACGTTAAATAAAAGCAAAACAATGCATCATGTGTTATGACAATGGAGTGATTAAGGTTGCAATCTCACTCCCCCATCCATTTCATATCAGCTCCCTGTGCAGGCAGCAATCATGTTCTTGTTTTTCCTTTGTTTTTTTTCCTCTCCCACTTCTCTCCTGAGCTAAAGGAATTCAGCAGGAATGCAGAAAGAGCATCCTGTTTTTATTCCGCGCTCTTAGTCAGCTATTCACACTCTGTAACACACGCTTGGGGGTCTGTGAGTTCTCTGTGACGTCAGGTTAAATAACTCAGCTACCACAGGTGCACACTGTCACTGCGCAACCTAGATATATCTCCCCCCATCCCTCCCAACTCTGCACAACTACAGATGCAGTCCAGTTTCACCTCATGATTCAAAAACACTCAGAAACATCACTTTAACCTGTCATTAACTCTGAATGGGGCCAGCTCCTCTGTCATTCTTATGATCTGTCTTGCCTCAAACACTTGACCCGTAACCTAGGACGTCCTGCAGATAATAAGGAGCCAACTGTTACCAGCATCCTCTATAATAAACAATTTCTGAGCTCACGTTCCTCTCGTAGAGCAGCTTATCTAAAGTAAACATGAGCTTATGGAGTGACGACGATGCAGCCCACCATGGAGCAATATCAGCAGCACGCGATTCTACAGACAAAGAAATCCGCTGTGTTGTAACCATACGCTTCTTATTAATTTGCTCTCTCTGACCCTCAACAGGTTCACTGTGGGCCTGCTCTGTAGTTAAATGTTAAGCAAGACTTCAAAGCCGGCACACCTGCGTTTGCACTTGGCAGGGAGTGGTTTAAAAGCTTTGAGTGTTTAATGGACAGTCTGCAGTCTGAACCTACTACAGCTCTGCATTATGATGGCAAATTCTTTTTTTTTTCCAATTTATTTGGTCGTTAAAAAAGACAGTAACAGAATCTGCAAAAAATAAATAAATTAAACCATCAGAATGGTTTACATCTTATGGAAATTTAGCTCACTTGTAAGTTTGTAGCGTAATACTTCGTTCTGTGAATAATTGCAAACAAAATCAGTGCACACTGGCCTCACAAAGCAAGGAGGAAGAGGAAAAACTTGGTTGTGCCCTTGCGTGTTGCTGGCACTCCAAAACTGTTGGATTCATGTCTATTGTTTAGTTCACTTGGTCCAAAGTTCCAGTGAGATTAGCGTCCTACTTTTTACACACAAACCAAGAGCAGGAATACAGCAAAATTCAGACACTGAGAGAGCATTTATTGACATACTTTGTATGTCAAAGTATACACATCAAAGTGAAGGTATAACGCAGTGCCGGTTCATACATATATACAGTTGATAACTTAAACAAACTAAACAAACTGTGTGGCAACAATCTGTAGTTTCAGGTTCATAAAAGAGCTTGAATGACTGCATGCATGACTGTCCAGAAGAACTCCACTAGACTGGGTTTGATCATTACAGACAGGTACAAATAAGGATAGCATCACCTAATCATTTTTTCTTTCATGAAATCACATTAAAATACAAACAAGGTTCAATAAGTAAGAAAATAATCTTCTAATTATGCTCAAAAGTTTAATTTAGCACAATGAAAAAAAGTCCAGCATCTTTTACAGCAATTAGATTCACATTTAAAAAAAAAAGTTTATTACTTTTACTAAGAAAGAAAAGCAGAAAAACTACTCTGCACTATCTTTCATTTAAGCAGGTCTCATGTCAAAAATCATATTGGATACTAATTGTGCTTTTCTTCGAAGTGACTTTAGGTTTCTTTCATGTTTGGATGTATTATTCCATAAAGGGGAAGGAAGGGATTTGTATGAGATTATAATCCGTCCAATCTTTTTATGTAAACTGATATTTGCTAAACTACACTGGGTGAAAACATCAGCATCCAGATGCATAACACTCATGGGATCAAGGCCGGTTAGGGCTAGCTGTGTCAGGGATAAAAATGTCTGATCATTGTCAAAGTGCCCTGATCTTAAGAGTGCAGATCGTTCCCGTCATAGTAAGGGATTGCTTCTTACAGCACTGACAAGAATTGGAAGTTTTCAATCCCAGACCTGCTGGATACTGATGTTTTCACCCAGCGCTAACCACAGAGTTTTAATTCCTAAGCCTAACCTAACAATAACTAAAAATGTAGATATTAACGTAACCCTCCACCAATAAAACACAGACTTTTAAGGGAGCTACATGCAGTTATAATGTCCACATGCTCAAAAAACAATGAATTCATGCCAAAAATGAGTTGGTCAGTGATATATAAACTTTGGTAATCTAAGGTAACGAGGCCAACTGTGCAACTGAGAGTCGGAGGGCAGCGCCTAGCCTATTTTTGGCCGAGCAGAGCTCCAAAGGAGAGATGAATACGTGATAAAGATTGATGGAATTTGTTCAAAATTCCAAAAGGATCACATTCTTTTGCCAAAAACGGATGATGATTTTGGAGCAAGCCAATCAAAGAGAAGGTTTTGGTCCTGCAGCACCCACTTCATATCTCAAAATATCTTTCATGCTTTGTGATGAGAATTTATTACTTGTAGCTACGCGACCAAATCAATATCAGTCACTATTAATCAGGGTAAATAATGCTAGCCACTTTCCCAAACTAAGCTACCTAACAGTTTTCTTTACAGTAGATGCAATTTCTGTTAAATGCGGCAGGTTGTAAAGTGAATATTTTTACCTGTTTAAGCCCATTGAAACTAACAAATGATACATTTTATGTTTAAAGTGAGACGTTGACAGTTTTAATTTATTAATTTATTATTAGTTTATTTATTAGTTAGTTTTCTGAAATCAATGCATCTGTTTTTATTTCCATTTCAATGAAAGATCAGTCATGATAAATTAAATAAATAGTATAAAATACCTTTATTATTATTTTCTCCCCCCGATTCTGGAACATACTGACTTTTGTGATGGTAAAATTTCTGTCTCAGGACTGACAGACTCTCCAATCCACATTAACCATTTGTATCACCCAGACACGCTAATTGTTTTAAACTATTTACCTCTTAATTAACACTCAGACAAGATAATTGTTTTAACCTCCTGTTTCTTAATTATCATCAAGACTGCATCCTGCCCCCCCCCCCCCCCCCCCCCGGAGATGTGATTACATCTAAAGAACAAAGCCCCCCCTCTCTATTTCATTGCTCATCAGAGGTATTAGGAAGGAAGCGATTGAAAACTTCCATAACACTTTGCAGTGATATTCAGTCCCAATTCAGCAGATTAGTTTGCCTTGTCAGTGTAATTTTAGAGGGAAAACTTAACGCTAATCGTGTTGTTATCTAAGGGGGTTCATCTTTATCATCCATACAGCCAAAAGAGAAATGTAT
Source organism: Leuresthes tenuis (assembly GCF_036924035.1). Taxonomy (NCBI): domain Eukaryota; kingdom Metazoa; phylum Chordata; class Actinopteri; order Atheriniformes; family Atherinopsidae; genus Leuresthes; species Leuresthes tenuis. The sequence continues at coordinate 24,850,258 of NW_027325372.1, read as the reverse complement.
ATAACAATAGTTGTAAACCTGATCCAGGAATAAGTTTGGTATTTCTTCTCAGGGCTCTTAATGCAAACTTCAACACGAAGCAGCTGTGAACCCTGTGGGAATATAAAAAATGTTTCTATGCATGTGTGTAAGAGTGAGAGAAAATCAACTCTCTTGTCAGTACTGAATAAGTACAAGCAACTTGCTGAAACATGTTATTTGTATAAATGTTTGGTGTGGAGTGTAAGATCCATTAGTCAGAAATTAATTCAACACAACGTGCGAAAAATATACTTTCAAGCCTTTTTATTTCTCATATAAAATTCAGGGCTCCAGTTATAGAAATATAAATACATCTTCTGAATAAATTAGAGAATAAATAAATCCATCTATTTACAATTATTGCTATCATTTAGTATCAACAGTAAACTTAAAAGCTTGTAAACTGTTCGGGATATACAGCATGAGATATCTGAGGATCAATATGTCCGAGTAACAGCGAGTGAATATCAAAATCTCCAATTTCAGTCAGTCGTTAACTTCAGCAGATGGAGTGATTGGATTCATTGCAAAGAAAGAATAATTGGTCACAGGTTAATGGCTTGCACAGTTAACAGCATGAGTCAAGAGTCATATTTCCCTCTGACTAAATACAGAGGAATTAATTTGTCATTTGTCAGAAGAGAAAAACAACTGCTACATTTTTTGGCAAGCTGCACATCATTGAAACCTTCTGGCTTATCTTCAATCAAAACAAGAAAAAGGAGCTACATGCAATAAACACTTCACAACACAATGGACCTGCTGTTTTTGCAAGCAGAAAATCTTACCAAACTTATATACAATACTTGAGCAGTTGATATCTTTGTACTAAACAATTCCTCTTTAAGAACGTGTGTGTGTGTTTGTGTACAGGAGCAGACAGTGGAATCTTGAATAAGCTAATTGTTCATGACATAAATCCCAAAAAGGTGACATTCATTTCACTGTGGCGACGTGTGCCAGGAGTGAACAAGCTGCCGTTTTCAAGTACTGCCTCATAGTTTGAAAGCTTTTTTTCTCTTTTGCCTTAAACATTAAGCAGGACCGCAGATTCCAGCTCTGATACAGAGGAATATTAAACCAAACTAAAGATCAGCAATGACATTTCAATAATTAAGGACAAAATATTACCAACTATGTACTGAGTGTGACTAATGATGCTATAATATTCTGTGCTTCACTGGTGCTTCGTCCTTAAAGCCAGATTCCTGGTCACTAACTGGTCGTTGTAGCCTTTCTTGGTGTTTTTACCCTTTAGTCCTGAAGCCACTTTTCATATTCTATCATATTCTTTGGTTTTAACGGATCCTTCTTCGACATGCGGACTGTTTCTAAGTTCATTAAAGCTCATGGAGAATTCAAAACACGGCTACATCTCCTCCCATCCTTGTTCCTTCTGCTGGGCTTTAAACTGGGTAGCTGCCAGTCCTCCAGCGCTCTGTTTTGTGGACTAAATGCTTGTTCCACTGCCTCCGTTTCCTTCCACGTTTGCATCTCTGCTTCCCAGGACACTCAGGTGCTAGAAGTGACAGCAGCCGTTGTAGTCTCTGGGCCATGGAGGTTGAATCCATGAAAACTGTACTTCTTCTGGTTTTTGTTCATTCCTTTTACCCTCTTGTTCTGTTCTTGATCTTTTTGATGCCAGAGGGTTTCCTCCTTGTCGACTTAAGGCCTCTTGCAATCGCCATGTTGGACTTAACTGCAGATCTACAGGAAAAATGAAAAGATTCCAGGTTAGATGTATTTCTTGTTACTCAGCTAATAGTCTAAAAAAGAACACACTCAGGGTTTAAAATTTGATTTTTTTTTTTAATTCTCAGCCATTTACCTGAAGGATGCAAGCAGTTTGCTGCTGTCTGTGTTTGTAGAGTCACCCAGTTGTCTCCTGATATCACTTCTGGTATCCTCTGAGCTGTGGACAGATACAATGGAACCATTAAAACAAGGACTAAAACTTTTCACTGTTTCAGAAAAATGCACCTTTTGCAGGCTTATGGTCACTTCCCTACTCGAGGCACAGTCTTTCTTTCTTTTCCTTGAAATCACAAACTTCCCCTTTTTTGTACCTGATAGTTACAGGTAGATACAGGGCAAGTCTTACAAAACATCTTCAAGGATAAGATCTAGAGTTGGTGACTAATACATAGTGGTGTTGAACACAATAACCCAAAGACGCAACAAACATTCCCTTGAGCAGGAGCAGAAATGTAAACCTTCCAAAAATAGCAGCCCTGCTAATAAACCACTGTTATTTCTTTCAAGTCCTCCTCAGGAATGAAGGCTTGTCTCTCCACCATCAGAGCTACCCTCATGCTGCAGAACCATTATCACAGACCCAATCATTTAACCTCCCACTGGCTTGTCCTCGTCGTCAACATACTTTTGAGACAGATCATCCAAGACTGACGGAGACATTGAAGCTACTTTGATACTATCTTGCACCCACAGAAGGATGCATGAGGGGACAGATTGGGTTTGCCATAAGGGTATGTAGGTAAGAGGTGAGAATTAAGAGAAAACAGCGCTCACCTTTGATGGCAGAAGCCATGGCAAGTCTTATCGGTCGGATTGGGGCATTCGCACCGGTTGGCTGACCGCCGGCGGCGAGACAAGGGACTTCCCAGACCATAAGGAAGGAGTTTACTGTTAAGTAAAAAGGAGACACATTAGATGTTGAAGGTTTCTTGGATTTGTTTTCAGTCATTCGTAAGAGCTTTTGAGGCTTGGATTAGGGTACAGGATAGGGGTAGTCAGGAGGTGTCTGGCAACAAATTTAGCTCTCCGAGTCTGAAGTACTCTGTGACCTCACCTTGGCGTGTTGACCCAGATAATGTCCAGGTGGCAGAAGTAGATGCACTCTTTATCGTCCCAGCTGCTACAGGAGCAGCGTTTGGTCCTGATGTGGCTTGGATGCGGCGCTTGAACTGGCAGCTCCGGCCGGTCTGATAAGGGGAGTCCACAACCTAGAAAAACACAAAGGATCCAAAGATTACAAAGTGCCGAGTAAGAATTTGCAGCTCGCCTGCGCAGTTAGTGGTTATCACATGTAAATAAAAACCAACCTACTTCGAGAGCGAGCCAGTGTGGTTAAACAAATGTTGTTGTGATGGATAGTGGAACATATTTATCATATTGTGAATCAAAGAACTTAATCCAAGTCAAACAGAGCTGCAAGTTGGTCTGAGGTCAATAAAGTGTTATGTTGTGGTTACTCTTTAATAAAAGGTGTGTTTCTTATCAAAAGAAATTATTCTTTAGAAGCTCAAACCTACTTTCTATCAACATTTTTCAGGTCCTAGGCTTGAGAATGAAATTATAAGAAAGTCTTTTTTTCTTTTTTATAGCATTTTGAGAAACTTCAAACATTACCTCTTCACCTAACCTTCAATCTTTGATAAATCTTTGATAAATCTTAAATCTTCGTCTCGGTAAAAATAAGACTTTCATTCATAAAAATCTTCAAAAGGAGTCACATATACATCTACAAAAATACTCACCCTCTTGCAGAGTCATGCAGATGATGAATACAGTAAGGATCTTGCTCATGAAGGAAGCCATCGTCATCTCTCGTGTGTCTAAATGCAGTGTTGATGAGTCGTCAGTTTACAGTCCGAAAGGTGTCCTGTATGTTTGGACTGGAGAGCAGCAGCAGGTGCTTTGTGTTCATGTTACCACCAACCATGTCTACTTATACAGCCCCGTGGATGACAGCCCCTCCCGTTTTTACACAAGACTCCACCTGCTAACCGCCCCCCCTCCTTCCCCCATTCAATACTACACACAACATTCCAGCAGTGACCTTATTAACACTGTCAGTAACCGCGAGGGGCAGAGGGAACATGCAGTGTATCATAGGGCAGTAAACAGTCTACAGCCATTGTCTAGGAAATGACAATGACATAAACAATTTTTTAAAAATGCCGTGACAGTTGTCCAGGTTGAACTTCAGGCCTGTAACAATGGCTGTTATATAAGCAGTAGGTAAAAGTTAGGTTGAGATAAATATCAGGAATTCTGTTGATTTACAAAGGTGAAGGTGATGATTCTGTGTGTGTTTTAATCTGCCTGAGTGAGGAGAGACAAACAAGTGACCAGGAAGGAGGAGGGAGAAGGAAAAAATGAGTGGAATCACGAGGAGAAGCTAAAGTAAATTGAGATGTAGCAGATCTAAAGTCTGTAAAATGTCAATATTTCAATAGTTATATGTACCTTTTTGAAGTAAAACCTAAAGAACACGTTTTATTTTACATGACTTTCCATGACAGTGCTGCATATGTGCAGATGTTTGTTAACACTTGAGACTCGTCATACGCCATTATTTGTGGGGGAAAAAAATGTAGTAGATTAGAGGAAGCTAATAAACGCCTTGTGCGTGTTTTCTTTTCCACAGGTGACAGACGTGCGGATGACGCTGGAGGCGGCAGAGGAAGAGATGAGCCGTGACAGAGGCCCTGCATGTGCCGCGCTGCTGATAGGAGGATGAAGGACAGGGCTGTCAGCACCCCCAGCAGGAAGGTGAGGTCATGGCACCGACGTCCCACACCAACAGTGCATAGAACACACTTTGACCCTCGTAAAAGATATGCAGACGACCGCCATATCAGCTCACTGCAGCCCACACACAAACACACACACACACCACCATACATACAACAACTAAAGTGAAAAAAGTAACTGTATAGCAAAAGCTTACCGACACAGAGAGACATCCATGGATTTGACTGCAGTGCACAGTCAAATTAACTGAAAGTCAGATACAGAAATTTGGAGTTAAAATTGTAAACCGTCAAATATGATCTGTGACTGACTCAAATTTTTATTGGAATTGAAAGATTGGGGCTGGTGATGTAGTTTCAACTCAGTTTAAAAAAGTTCAAACTCTTTTGTTCCATCATTGATAGAATTCAAACATAACAACAACACTGTCGGTTCAAGTGAAATGACTTGTAAGAGGACACTTGGGTCAACTTCAGAAATTTTAATTCTATTCACATATTAATGTCTCTGAGCATCCTATTTGACTCATCTTTTACCATAAATGGTTTTAAGACATGTAGAAGGCAGACCAAAGGGACAGTTTTGTAAAAACAGGAAAGAGTACAATTGTTTAGGTCATGTCGGATGGAAAATCTTGTCGAGGAATTTTACATCAGAGCTCCAGTGGAAACCTAAAAGAGAGAAGGTGCTTAGAGAAACAACAGGAGGAAAAAACATGACTGGAGCATTATGTTTTAGTTTCTAAGGGTTAAGGGGAAGAGGAAATGCCAAAGCATGTCAAAATGCAGACAGACTGATGTTTGACCATCTACTTGTTACAGTGAAGAAAAAAATTGATCTAGAGTAAATATTTGTCTGATAGAGGAATGGGCTCAATCTAAAGGTACCCCCTCATTTCCCCTTTCCCTGCTGCTTTCTTCAGACATGGCAGTGTAAAAAATGTACCCTTATCTGCTCCACACTTCCGCCTGTTGCTGAGGGCGACAGAGAGGAATGTTAGACGGCGTGATGAGAAACAAATAGTGGAGCCATGATTGCAGAATCATTATAAATTCCTCTTGGATGAGGTGAAATCCAGAGTGTGACACAATGACACACAAGTCCAGACATTCACAACATTTTTTGGGGGGGGCTAAAAAATGTACTCTGAGGTCCTTGTGCAACTGGAAACTGAGAAATAGTGACATGAAACACCATATATGTGTACTATTGTTAGCTGCTTAGCATGTCTTGCTAACTTCAAATCATACATGAAAGACAAAAATAATCTTTTATTGATACATTTGTTAGAGGGAGCTTATCCAGGATGCTAATATGTTACATATCATACTCACTTGCTCTGTCCTGTTCTGTATGAGATAATCATACACCATAAAAAAAAAAGAATTAAAAACAACCTCTGAGTTCCACCCTGCGAGTTGACTAGAACTTTACTTTTTGAGTTAATGGTTTATATATAGTTTAATATAAGCCACTGTTGTGAACTGTTGGGTGTCCAAGTATTGGCAGTTAATAAGTTAGTGAACAATATAGTGTAGTGTTAATTAACTGCTGTAGTATACCTGGAAAGAAATGGATAGTTTCACAACTTATTAGCAACATTACATAAGTAGCTATCTTATATATTTCCCACTCCACCAGTTATTAATCCTCTGAAACTCCTTCCTCTTCCTAAAAATGTTACATTTCGCCCTAAAATAGTTTTGGGTGTAACTGTATATATCTTCAACAATCATTGAATAGAGATCTATAAATATGCTAATCTGCCCTGCCCACATCACACCCCGTTAACTTCGACTGACTGTGCCAGGCTCATTTTATAGCATTGAGCATTAAGACAGATAACAGTCAGTTATCTGTCTGCACCAGAGTGATTCTTCAGAAGAAATTGCACAAGGTTGCATGGAAGTGGAAGTATCACAACGGTAATGTATTAACTTTCCATTGCTTTCTAAAGAAAGCATTAGCCATGCGACAGTAGCTAGTCAGCTAGCTCCCAGCTAGTTTAAACGGTGTTCTCTTGGGAGCCAACTACGGCTGGTGCTTAGAGAAAAACATGTCACAATTTAAATAAACCATATAGGCCTTAGCCTATCTGAGATTTTACATGATGCTCTGCAAATTCAATACGAAAATCCCAAACCAAAGGACTGACTGCTGATTTTGCTCAATTTCTTATAGCTCTTAAAAAATATCCTACGGACATATTAACACAAACTGAATAGTAGTGTAAGTGGACTTTGAATGTAGTGCATACACAGGCTTTTTTTTCTTTCAATAGTTTTGGTTAATTTTCTTTTTCTATACATTCAATTCAGTTTTATTTATATAGCGCCAAATTACAACAAATGTCATCTCAAGGCACTTAAATAATACAGTCCAATTCAAGCCAATTGGAGTTCAATTCATTGTAATCATAATTCAGTGAAATCCAATTAATTAATTTCAAAATAACCCAATTCATTAATATAGAGCCAATTCAAAAACAATTTCCTTGCTAAGGAAACCAACAGATAGCACCGAAATTTCTCTTCAATCCAATCTCCCATCCTGAGCATGCATGAGGCGACTGTGGAGAGAAATGACTCCCTTTTAACAGGAAGAAACCTCTGGAAGAACCAGACTCAGGAAGGGTGGCCATCCGCCTCGACCAGCTGGGGTTTGAGAAGACAGAAAAGAGGGAATAACAAACATAACACCATTCAAAGGATACCTGTTGGAACAGAGAAACACAAGTTAATGACCACAATAATGTCACATGTACATAATATCATTTGAGAAATAAAATGGGGGAAAAAGAGAGCAAAGTGGGGAAAGGTGTGACAGATGTGGTCCCCCAGCAGTCTAAGCCTATAGCAGCTTAACTATGGGATGTTTCAGGATCACCTGAGCCATCCCTAACTATAAGCTTTATCAAAAAGGAAAGTTTTAAGCCTAATCTTAAAGGTGGAAAGGGTGTCTGCTTCCTGGACATTTACTGGCAGCTTATTCCACAAGAGAGGGGCCTGATAACTGAAGGCTCTACCTGCCATTCTGGAACAACAAGTAAACCTGTAGTTTGGGAGCGAAGTGCTCTGTTAGAAGATATCTTACAATGAGATCTTTAAAATATGATGGAGCTCGGTCATTAAGAGCTTTATATGTGAGGAGAAGAATATTAAATTCTATTCTGAATTTAACAGGGAGCCAATGAAGAGAAGCTAAAACTGGAGAAACATGATCTCTCCTTTTAGTTCTCATCAGAACTCTGGCTGCAGCATTTTGGATCATCTGGAGGCTTTTCAGAGAATATGTGGGACAGCCCAATAATAAAGAATTACAGTAGTCCAGTCTTGAAGTAACAAATGCATGGACTATGCATGAAAATAACTCCAAGGTTCCTCACTGTAGTACGAAAAGCCAAGGTATCTGCTGGTATTATGTGAATACAGCATGAGGACAAGGCTGTTTTAAAAGCCAGTTAACATTAAGACACTCACATACTTACCCATCAGGAATGTGATACAACATCACAGAAAAATGCCAAAATGTCTTTCCTATGGGTTGAAAGGGAAAAAAAAACAAGAGACAGGAAAAACAGGAAGCAATTTTGGCAACTGTTGATAGGGTTTGCAGTAGCAGGAGGGCATGACATGGTGAGTCACAGACAGATAGGATCTTGAATGAGTTGAAAAATATGGACCAAACCCCTAAATGGAAGTTTGAATTGCAGCATCCTGGCCAAGAAAAATAATTCAAACTGAAAAACTGTCTCTGTACTTATCATAGGTAATGAGGGTGTCTGCCACACCTGTCTGCAACAATCATGTGAAGATGAAAAAAACCTGAAATAGAAGACAGAGCTGTTAAAAATCCTTCAAAATGGAAATATTAAATCATACTTAAAATATTCAAAATAAAACATTTGCCTTCATAGTATTCCATACATTCCATAATCATAAGTTCCCACGCCTACTACTAGCAGGTTGTAGCTGGGTACACTTACTTGTTTACTTATTAATAACACATCCTCGTTTATCAGTTTATTAATTTTTCCAACATAAAAAACATCTTCCATCTGCCACCTTCGGTTGGAAGGAACTCTGGTGAAAATAAACTAACTTTGGCTCTAAAGATGAGCAACTAGGATTTTAAAACAACTATAATCTTGTTACCATTACCAGGCCACAGTGAGATAATAAAAGAAATAGAATATGATCAATGGCCATGTCAAAAATATGACTTTTTATCTGAGAAATTATTTTGTAACATTACATAGTTCTTTCCAGAAATAATTGGATGAATTTATTGTTACTATCTGAGCGGTAGCTCAAGCAGCTGCAACAGAAAATGTACTACTGTGCGTCAGAAACTCATATTACTTTTATTTATGTATCCTTACAGTACAATGCTGCTATTTTTATCCCAATAAAAGATATTGTATATCAACGGCTATTAAAATATAATACTACTAACTGTGTGTGGCCTTTCATCTGTTAAGTTTTCTCGGCTTTTATTCATGTGAGGAGAATCCAGGAAGAATGTGCTGGAGATGTCTTTAGAAACAAAAAGAAAGAAACAAAACCATCATGATGTGACAAGAATAAAATTAAAGTCACACCAATCAGTCTTAAATATGAATTAATCTGACTTTTATCATATTCAAATGCAAACTAGGAACATAACAACTGGATATGCAGCATATGGGAGAAACTTCTGTGTTGTTCAGTTGTGCTGCTTTTCATGCAATTATGGTAGAAAGCAGGATTAACAACCAAAAAAAAGAAGAAAATCCTAAATTTCCCTGCATTTAGTTTTTTTTTTATTTAATTAAATGTCATCTATAGAGTTTCTATTGCACCAGACCAAAACTGTCACCACAACAAAGGCAATTACAAACTAGTATCCAGATCCCCTGCAGGGTTTCGGTGTGGCTCATCACTTTCAGGTATGACATCATCCCGTTCAGTGGAGGGCGGCCTGAACCTGGAGGCACTGGGTTGCTTTCTGCTGCCACCCTGTGGTGACACCATACAACTGCAGGGCTTGGAAACAAAGATTCTAACATGGAACAGAAAAGTAAAAAAACAGAAAAGTAGGGTAAATGAGCGTTTCTATTCCAAGAGATGGAACTGAAACAAAGCCCAACTCAACCTGAACCACTGGGTGGTGCTGCTTTCACCAACATGGAGCGTTCAAGGAACTTTTACAACTCTGGTTCACGTCTTTTGTCTGTATATCTCACTGGAATGAAAGAGAGAGAAACTGACCAAAAAAAACCAAGACGGGCACCACAGTTTTAATATAAATCTGTAAAAATGAGAAGTTTAATGGTAAACATGAAAATGAGTGATTGTATCATTTAGAAAAGCAACAACACAAAAATACATGTATCCGTTTGTGACAAATGAAACAAAACTGTACCATAGCCACCACGTTTCCACTGAGAAATGTTCTGATCTGAAACTTCTCTTCCGAAAGAAAAAGCAGACGAAACCCCGCTTCATGAAACACAAAGACGACAACAACGGAAATCCGACAAAAGAATGGTCACAGCCTTTAAAAGGATGACGTCTCCAACCACAATCCTGACAGAAAATTGCACTTCAAAATACTGGTCAGAGCGAATAAATATTTGTGGTAACTTTTCTCTATCCATTTTCATAATACAGTACAGTAACACAGCAACAGTATAATAGAGCTGTCAATGGGGTTAATAAGGGAACTGATTCAAACGTTTCTTTCATTCCAGCTGCTTTTGCATATAGTACAGAATTTGCATAATAGCACAGAAATAAATAAACACCGATGACATCAAACAGGAGGGTAAAAAAGATTTACAAAACATACTGCATATCTAACATAGTGCCTATATATATTATTCATATAATTACATAACAGCGTCATTCAGAAGCGGTGTTTAAGTGCTCTTGTCAGATATTTTCACCCTCACACTGGTCCTTGGTCCGTTTGCACTTTCCCTTCAGGCTCTCCCTCCTATCAGAGTTGTGTCTGAGAGGAAGGAGCCTTTTTTTGGCCTTGGCTGCTCTCGACGTAAATATGCCTCTCTCAAACGGGTGAGCCTGGACGTCTCGTCTCTGTCACCGGACTGGACTGTTGCTGGGCGGCGAAGCTCCGACCCTGCGTGTGCAACAGATCACCCGCAGTCTGTCCTGTTCTTTCGGGGCTCAGTGGGGAGGATCGGCCGCAGGGTGACTGTTCTCTGAGGCCGTCCTGCCGCTGCTCCACAGCGAGCCTTCCCTTCGGAGCGTCGCTTGGTCTCCTGTACGTGGCCACTGTGCGGCTGCTCACCAGGCTGTACACAGGGAGGGGGGACCTGGGTTGAATCATGTGAATCCCCCCGATCGGAATCAGGAGGCTCGGGGCTCTGCTGGGCTGCTGCGAGTGCAGAGGGAGGTGACTGAGGAGGTTGGTGGCTCCTCGGGGCCGAGCGGATTGCTGAGGGATGTGGGTCAGACTGACCTCATCAACAGGCTGCAACAGCAGAGAGATGAAAGGAAACATGAATTAATCTGCTGAGGAAACATGACACCAACAGGAGAGTGTTCTGAAAAGACAGAATGTCAATGAGGCAGATTTAAAGGGGCATTAAGTGGCATTTTAATGAACATTACTGTTGATGCAGATCGATAGCAATGACTCAGTAAACTGCCTTTACTTACTGCCTTTGATGCCGAGAACATTTTTTTATAGCTCTATTCTGATGATGTTCTTCAAGGTAGAGAGTCAAGAGAAAAACAAGAACAAGCATGCGAATGCATATCATACCCATCAGCTGCTTAAACCGATGACAAATATCAAAAGGAAATGTAGCAAAATATCAAATGTCTAAATATGTTTGAGCCCCTGAAAAAAGAGCTGGATTTGATCACTGCTTTGACCTAAAATGACAAGTCTGTCCCCCAGTTCATTCTTTAACATTATCTTGATTACACTCCCAATTCTGAAAAAAAAAATGTAGAAAATTTATATTTCTTCATATTAGTGGCACAATGCAGGGCAATTTCCTCAAGAGAAAGTGGCTAAGGTCCATCCATAAAACTCAGTAAAGAGTTTTATTGTGACAAAAAGTCACAAAAGTGACCGGTGTTCAAACAAACACGTTTGTGAGTTCATTCTTTCGGTGAACTTCTGACTGAACGACACAGCCTTTAACTGTCTGGCGTGAAGCCAGTGCCGCTCACCCTCAGCTCACTGAGCAACAGTATTTCTGAGTGAATGTTGTGCCCGTTTGTTTGTGCTTTGTTGGACCCAGACGAGCTTCTGCATTTCGGCTGCATTGCTTGATGGCACCACCAGATGGAGCCGCTTCTGTTTCGTTGGGATAGATTTGAGAGTTTTCACTTCCATGACTCCTCCAGGTTGTTGAGACCTCGTTTTGCTGATCATGTATGACAAAAAAAGGTGGTGCAGCGCAGACCTGGCGCTGTATGGTCGGTGTGTGGAAGACCCTCCATGTCTAACCCTTTAATTGGTGACTCTGGAGCTCTGGTGAGCTAGCTGCAAGTTGCTAGCTCTTCATTAATGTTTCTTAAGGCAGTACAAGCAGACTTCCTGTGATTAAAATGGTATTGATGCTACTTTTGGATCAAAGGTGCATTGAAACCCACAGAAGTTACCGTCTGTTCTCTGCTGCACTTTGTTAAACCCCATCAAATAAAGTAGGTATGTACTGAAAACGTATTTCTTTAAATCACAGTTTGATTTTGAGTAACACATAGATTTGTAATAAAACAGATGAATGCAGAGACGTGCACGGAGCCCAAGTTCAAGTTCTCATCAGCTGTGAAGATGGTCCAGTTTTTTTTGTTTGGGAGAAGTGACTCAGAAGTACGAGTAGCTGCCGTGATAAGAGGTGTTCAAATTCTAATCAAAAGACTAAGAAAAAGAGCTTCAGTGCTTATCTTATTTGTTATTATACGTCTTATATGTGCTGTAGCCTCAAACAACGTGCTTTAGATTGTATTGGATGAAGCATCCAAAGCCCTTTTTCCAGAATATTCAGGAATTCGTGCAGTGTGGTCGTCTTTTTTTCTGACCGCCGTCCCTTAACCCGAGGAAAGGACGACCAGAGCCCAGATTTATCAACTCAACTATGAACTGGTCTGTTTTTGGCTGTGAGAACTAAACTTTGAACCAGTGCTCGTAAAGTGCCAACTTGGCGAAATAGGTGACAGTTTCCATCAGTGTCCGGCTGAGTGAATGTGAGATAAACTATTTGGTGTAGAGGAACTAAACTAAGCAATAAACGACTAAAAACGGGCATAAACAAAACCAGTGTCCTTCTGCGAATCTGAGAAAAAGGGATTCCTTTGAACTTTTATTAACGTCATCGAGTTTTAGGCAACATTTATGTAATGCTGTTTTGTGCAGTTTCCATGAACATTTGTTCTTTTCCTTTATGCTCATGTTGTAAAACATCTGCTGGAAACACGAAAAGTGTAAAAACTGTGTGTTTGTATGAGAGAAAGATGCTGAGTCAGAGCACAGCTGTCTGATTGTAACTTTGTGTTGTTCACGGCTGGTTTTAATACAACGTAAAGTACGCTTCTTTTTTTTTTTATGGGCAGTGACGTCTCCAAAGAGTCAGACTCAGCTGGATCTGAACTGCTCTGAACACACGCTTTGTTCAAAATAAGCATTCTTTTAACATATGGCAGCAGGTTTACATGCCTCTCACACACATCTGTGCCATCAGTCCATGATTTGAACTGCACCGTTTCCTTGTTTGTGTTATTTTCTTTTAGAAAAGTAGTTTACAGGTAAGTTTGCGGGAAAGCAAAAGGTCTTAGCTATTTAAGCTAAACTATAAAAGCTATTTGGGATTCTTAAGACTGTGGCTGATGGGCCCACAGAAGGCACATTTAAAACAGTCCTTACAGTCATTGATTTCTTCAAAAAGTGGCGGCTCTTGACTTGAAGCTGTACATTCAAAGAAGGACCGTACATGTACATGTCAAATATTTAGATGTGGAAAGAGACTCTCCTTAACAAACCCGCCCGGTTCAGCGGTGTGGCTGCCACATACTCATGTGTGCAGATGTGAAAAAACAACCCTGCAAACAATATAAATGAGTATCTACCCCTGTGAGACCTATATTAGTGTGTGGAGGAAGCGGTGCGGTTGCACCATACAGGTTTGGGGTGGGGCTGTTTTTTCACTTTATTGGGGTGAGCGGAGATGTTCACCCGCGTTGTTTTCATCGTCGACATGTGGTTCAAATCTTTGGTATTTAACGATCGGCCTGCGTCTGGTTTCATCAGCGGCTGCCCAGGGAAAACATGTTGTGTCTATTTGGGAGCTCTCCCGCATTATTTTAAGCTCGGTTTGACTGATATAAAACAGGAGAGTTACCTTTCCTTCCTTTTCCAATAAAAGTGCACCTTTTAAATAACCTCATATGTACCTGCCTATCTATATTTGTTCTGGATGTTGACTTACTGGGATTTAACTGAGCCACACAAGATTGGCTATGGGAGCCAAAAGCTGATTTATTTAAAACTGTGAGTTAAACCAACAGAGTTGGACGGAGTCACAGGTGAGTGAAGACACTTTCTGGAACTGTTTTCATTATATGTGCGACAATAACTTGAAAGTTCGGAGAGTGGGAGGAAAAGCAAGAAGACAACGGATTATGATGCTGTCGATAAATACTATCTCACCGTAGTTTTTGCTTTTCTGGAGTGACTCACCAGTCTTGCTGCAGACGGCAGCTCTGTCACACGAGGACAGACTGGACACGGAGCGGCGTCTGCTGAAGCTAGAGATGACCTCAGGCCATCGTCTGATGGGGAGCCCCGAGGCGCAGAGGACTCTGACCCCGGAGTCTGACCAGGGGAGATGCATCGTGCAGGAGAGGCTGCTGTCTGTGGGGCAGGAGAGGCCTGAGCAGTGGGCGTGGAGAGGGATGAAGGAGAAGCGGGCGGAGGATTTGAAGGCGACTCTCTTTGTGGATTCGGGGATTGAGAGCATGGAGAACGGTAACATCTAGAGGACGGCGACGCCGAAGCGTCGAGGCGTCTGCGGGCGAACAGGGCCCTCCTGGCACTGGCTAAGCTCTTCTGGGTAGAATCCTTGGGGGTCAGTGGGAGGGCCGACTCTGTCAGCTGACCCCTTGGATGGGCTTTGTCCCCGTCAGTGTGGGAGGTCTCAGTCGCTGTGGACCGGCTGTCTTCATCACGGCTGCCACTCTTATCCTCTGCATCATCGTCCTTGTGAGCTGCTCCTTTCCTCTGATGATCCTTGTGTTGATCTGGATGATTCGATGGGTCCTCAAAGACTGCAAGAGCAGAATTATAAATGAATCAGTCAGTTCTGATGAGCATGTGTGAAACTACAGCATAGTCTAAACTTTTTTCTCAGAATACCTGATCGTAGATAGAAAGTAATACTGATATCTTGTTGATAAGATGTGATAGAATCGTGATTTGGTGTCTGCTTATAAAATCGGAACATGATTGAATACAAATTGGACAATTTTTTTCAAGTTCTCTTTGTTTCAACTGGAAACAAAAAAAATGCTGCTTTGCTGGTCTCATGTAGAATAATTTTCAATCACAGCAATAAGAAACAATGCAATTAAACAGCAGGCTGTTTGCAATGTAACTGATGTCTGTGGATATGGACGGGGAAATATCGTCAGCGCGCAGCCATCATGGGGGTGTACGGTTACAGACGCATAATAAAAGCAAACTCATTCTAATCAGTCAACAGGACGATGAGAAGATATGAAAGCCCTCAGAACACCGTCAGAACGCTCGCAGTTTGGAGAACCGCAGAGGAGGCGGCTAAACGAAAAGCTTCTCGGAGCAGCCATTTTTTTAGGCTTTTCGTTCATCTTCTTCGTCTTGTAGTTGGTATTTTGGGATTAGACTGGCGGACTTTTGAGCCACAGCTGATCAGCGGCAGGGCGTGTTGAGCAGCCACCGTGTGTGCGAAAACGCTTCGGCTGACAACATACCGATACAGTGCAAGTGTCTGATGGGTAAAAAAACTCATTATATGCTGAGTTGTTAACTGAGAAAAATTGGTCTTCTGTAGCCTCGTTCCAGAACCGCAGTATCGTACACAGTAAACACAGTAAACACCGTATACCTTCAGGTGTGTCCTGTGGTTGACAGCTGGTCTCTTTTTCACACGCCTCAGATCTCAGGTGTTCAACAAGTCTCCCTGGAAATACAAAGGAGAGGCTTATAGTACAGTACAGTGAACACACACACACACACACACACACACTCACACTCTATTTTACCTGCAGATTTATAAGTGCAGTTACAGGAATCACTGTTGCATGGTGGGGATTCTGTGGAGAGCACAGAAACATTCTTGCTGTGGATTCCAGAGTCTTCACATTGGCACTTCCCTTCACCTCGTTCACGCTCATCGTCGTCCCGCGTGTTTGATCTGTAGGTGTGAAGAGGTTTACTCAGGTGTACTCAGCAAGAGGTTTTAGTTTGGCCTCCAGAGCATCTCCCTGTCAGCCATCTATTGATTCTGCTCCTCTCAGGATGAAGGCAGCAATCAATATGAGCATAACAGGAGCTGTCAGAGGCCACCTCAGCACCTGTAAGCAGCTATTTAGTTCCCTTTATTTGTCCATTTTAAGTATGTTATCAGTTTGGCCTCAACTACACAGGGAGCTCACACTGTGGTAGCTGGGCAGCGGGGTCCAGCCCTCCATGTACACTGAGGGTTCCTCAGCGAGGCGCCCACTTCAGCTTCAACAGAGCAGCTTTCATAAGCCAAAAATCAGACCCATCACCCCACCCTCCCACCGCCTCAAAACCCCCTCACGGCTCACACCACCACCAAGTCCAAACAAGAGGGAGCCTACGATACAGCTCAAGGTCCAGGGGTTTGCTGCAGCCAGCCAAAAAAAACAGGCCAGCGAGGGAGGGAAACCCTGGCCCAGACCAGCTGCTGCTCCAAATAAGCATGAAAAAACACAGAAAGTGAAAACACATTCCGACGACAAACAATGGTTCTGGTTATAATCGGCTGTTTTTTCTTCTATTTCCACGATGGGCCGTGCGGCTGTTTAAACTCAGCGGGTATCATAAATGGTGGCTTTTACACTCTTGGAAAACTTAATTAAAGAGCAACACACTACACCTTCATGCCTGTACGTCGCACTCTTACACTGTAAAGCACTTATATACATGTCAAGCAACACCCATTCGAGTATAGGTGCTTTCAGCCGCTCCCTTACCAGCTGAAAAAAAGGCAAATATTTGATGGCCTCGCTGCCGCCGTTTTGTCTTTTTGCGCCTCAGACAGACTGAACAGACAGAGAAAAGAGAGAGAGTGCGGGCGAGAGGATGACTCACTCTTCTAGGAAGGCTGCAGTGAGCATCCACGTGAGTCACAACAGGGATTTATGCACAAACACACTCGCACCAGAAGGAGAGACACACAGATGGCACCTCTCTGCGCTCCGTGGGTTCAGATCGCTGCTGTGTTTTATTTCTGAAAGGTAGAAAAACGAGTGCGTGTGTGTCTGGTTTGACTGAACTTCAAACTCATCTGATGTGTGTGCGTTTTAATCTTGAAGTCTCGTTGTAAAATGGAACTCAGTCTCCAGCCACATTTGAGAGACATTTCCTCAACGAAGGCCATTATTGTCTGTATCAGGATGTTTTGGAGCTTATCATTAAACTAATTTGTGTTATCCACCATCACCAATGGAAGGATAACAAGGTGGGTCTGCCTTTAAACCCACATCACTGCTGAGATTCATCATAATTCAAGCTGCGGTGTCATGGCTACCCACTGGACCCCCGTCCTCATCCCAGTATACGTACACAGGACCGCAGCAGCATTCATCTGCTGACCCAATTATGAATTTGCTGAACTGGCTGCACAGACGTCATCTTTAAGTTACTTGAATATTGATTCTGTCAGATGAGGCCGTGGTTATGAAATCGGGATTTTATTAGAGCAGCCTGGAAAGCGACAGCGAGTCCACGCTTCCTCTTAATGATTTGAAGAAACGTATGTCATTGAGAGCAGCTTTCTTTGGAATTTGGAGGTCTTAATATGTAAAAAAATACTAAAGATGAAGCATGTGTGGAGCACCTTGGACATTCGAGTCTGGCCGAGTGTGTTCAAACAGGAGTGAACAGATTCAAACCACACTATCTGGGTGTGATCGTCTGCGTTAGGGAGCTTCGATTTCACAGGATTTCTGTCGAACTACCATGTTTACATGTATTCTAAAGTCTGTAAAGTCTGGCTTTGGTCTGACTAACTAACTGTTTGTTTATCTAAAGCATTTCATTGGTTCAACATTGTTTCTTGAGTAAAACATGTTTACAGTTGTAACCAAACCACCTTTTTTCCATAATTTAATTTAATCACAGTTAAATCGTGTCTGTCTGTGCAGCAGCTGCATCAGCTTGTGCATCTCTGAGGAAGAATGAGGGTAAACACCTGAAATCAAGCAGAGGGAATTTCAGACCAATTGTCAAGAGGTTTCGTTTGAACTGCATCTATCACACTGGGAGCTTAATAAATTAATACTTCATCCATGCAAGAGATATAATAATGGCTAACCATGTTAAAGTATTGCTTACTTTCTGTTCTGGATTCGAACACACAGAAAATGAAATCTAACGCATTCCCTTTGGCTCTGCTCTGCTCTCCCTGCTCTCCCTGAGGCTTCAGATGACATCACAGGGGACAGGAGCACATTGGATGATGACCTTGCTGCCAGGAACGGTGTCCTCTCCTCAGCGTTTGCTCTTGAGAAATTTTTCTGTTTATTTCAACAATAAAGTGAAATTTCCTTGCCCTTGGCAGGAGTTTAATGAGCCCAACAGCCTAATCAGCATGTGTTAAGACTGACGAGCTGAAGTCAGGGCGAGGTCAGTGCCCGACCTTATTCCGCCTCGCGCTTGAATTCTGCAAATAAACGTGTAATGATTAATTAGCTGATCGACTATTCGTCTGCCGATTATTCTGGGAAATCGATTTTTTTCAAACAGCTGCCGAACATTTGAAGGTTGCACTTTATCCGGTGCGATCATTTACTTCTCCTTCACTGCAGGAAATAGTGAAGGAAAGTTTTCATTGATGTTTTGATCATTGATCAGTTCAGTGAAAATGTCCACAAATCCATCACCGTTAAAATGAGTAAGATGAAGCCCTAATCCCAACTTCCATAAACATCTTTATTCTATAAAGCAGCCTTGGCGACACATGGTTCGTAATATAAGAACAAACACTTTTGACTCACAGATTTCAGGATCACTTGGCTGGTTTTCTTTAATAACTAATGTGATGTACCTCCACAGACCCGACTTATTCCTTTGGGCTCAGTGTGACATGACACTCACAACCTGTGTTGTGCTGCTCCATGTGAATGACAGTGAAGGTTGGTGTAAATGAGTCTCTGCAGGAGCAGAGGAAGCCAGGTAGTTTTCTGGCTTCGGCCCTTTAACAGACGGACTCTGTTGGTGCAGACAGCGAGCCCTTGGCCTCTCCAACACGGCGGACAGACAACAGTTTCCACAACATTCCATACTGTGTGACGCAAGCTTTCAACACGTACCAAGTGCCAAGTGATGAGGCGCATCAGTATCAACAACCACAATATGTCACCAATCAAACTAATGTGAACAGCGAGATCCTTCCCCCACAGTCAGTCGTACTCACCCTGTGTTGCAGATCCAGACATCAGGAGGTTGTTTATTTGTGGAGAATAACTGGACTTCCTCTTCCTGCCTCTTCTCTTCCTTCTCCTCTCGTATGCTCGACCTGTCGTCATCCTCTGGCAGCTGTCCCTTCCCCGTCCCCTTGTGGTCTCTGCAGTAGCTGTTGTCGACCTAAACTCGAAAGAGACACGGGCAAATTCACCAACTCTGCTCCAGCATGCCCAGGGAGACAAAAGTTGGGAATTCTCATTGAACAATTCACAGTATTTGGTTAAAGCACATTTATGGACGATTTTCTCTCAGTTTTCTCTGCCAAAAAAACAACGTGTCCTCTTTTCAGAAGTTACCCAACCTTCGCTGCACCTTCTTCATCAAGTACCTCAGGGCCTAACACCTTTTTGGATGTTTATACGCTCAGACTCCTGAGACACTTTCTCATCAGTCTACTAATTCCTATTTGATCCTTATCTTGGTCAAATATTGCAGAGCAAGTCTAACTCATTTACAGACCGGTGTAATCAGTGTAATTACCTCAGTGGAGCAGGGTCTTCTGTTGTCCTCTTGCTCCATTGCCTCGGTCGTCCTGATGGACATCGTGGATGTGGTGTAAATGGAGGGACTGAGCCTCTGCTTGCAGTGCAGCAGAGAGAGCACCGTCTTGCTGGAGAGCCCAGGTGGGTTGGGGTCATAGCTGCTAGTAGACCACGACGAATACACCGAGGGCTTCTGTTCATCCAGAGCAGAAGGATTTGGTTTAATGTAGTTCAAATAGCACCAGCTATTACAGGTGCTGGACAGCAAAGTGGGGAAGGAGGTTTCAATACGTGAGACGGGAGAACCAACTCGGGATAAACATGACTGATTCTCCCGTTTGAGGTCTTTATCGCATGTGTCGAGTGTTGCTGCGTCAGTGCGTCCCACCTCCTTCTCCCCTTCTTCTTTCACTCGTTTCTGCTGCTGTTGTGACTCAGGATGGAGCTCCATACTGTTGGAGGGCGAAAGCATGCGCTTGTTGCCCCCTGTGCTCGATGACCTCAGGCCATCGTCTGACCACAGTTGGAGATCTGGACTCATGTTTCTGTGGCTCCTGTACTCAGCTGTTGACATGCCTGTATTGGGTGAGACGGCATCAAAAGCCTCCTGGGGCGTGGGGGAGGTGGACTGAGACAATGTGGTATATATGGCACATGCGGGGGTGAGGGTGTCTGTTTGGAGACGCACTGCCACAGCTGGAGATGCGAGTGGTGTGAGTATTTCCAAACTGGAGGTGATGTGAGGGACTGAGTGTTTGATGTGGGAGGGACCAACTCGAACCTCTGAATAATCATCACACCGTGTAGGAATCATCTCTAGCTTCAGCCCTGTAGACATGGGGAGGTAGTGGGCTCTGGCTGCCCCTGATGGCCCATATGTAGGAGTGGGTTGGGGTGCAAGAGGAGGAAGCTGCTCTGCGTGAATGTAAGAGGCCTCCTTTTTTACTCCTACAAAAGGGTCGTGGGCAGCTGGAAGTTCCGTGCCACCTGTTAACTGAATGTTTTGATGAAGTTTCCACTGAGAAAAGATCTCTTTGCACTGCGATCCTACTGGATTACTCAAGACTCTGCCACCAGATGAAGGGGATGAAGGCGAATTACTACAATGCGCAGAAGTTGGGCTAGTTTGAGAAGATCTACTGGGGTGTTCAGGACTCCGTTTCACTGTGGCACTCTGCTGCTCTTCCTCATCTCTGTCTCGGATGGCTGCGTGTCTCATCAGAAGACATTTTCTTCTTTCCCTCCAGCCAACTGCAGTGCGCTCAGGTGACAGACAGCTGTAGTCAAAAGACTTACTGCGGGTCTCGGCCAGTAGGGCACTCTGCTGTGGGTCATGAGGGGCCTGTTCAGATGCTGAGCGCCTCATCTCTCTGTGTTGATGCACCCCCGGTACGGTCAACATTTGAGGAGCTCTTGATCTTCTCAGTGGTGTTGATGTTGCCATATCCATGTCCGGTCTGTTTGGCTCTTCAAAGGATGTTGAGCGACTGGATGCATACGATGCACTACTATCCTGACTAGGGCTGCGGGGTAAGGAAACAGAGTCAAAACTGGATTCCCCTGAGGACTGAGTGGCCTCAGCTAAACGTAAGCGCTTCTTCTTCGGTGGAAGCTTTTCAATAGGAAGCTGTGCCAGAGAAGGACTCCTCTGTGGCCACTGAAATTCATCAAGTTTCTCTGAAGGTTTTGCTGTGGAGAGTGGCTCCACTGAGGTCTCTGAACTAAAGTTGAAATCCTCCGTGACCAGTATTTCTGGAACCTGTACATTGTTTTGGCGAACCAACTTTCGGGGTGCAAGTTTTGTCGCCTGATGTTGGGGTTGCTTGTTGGGCAGCTGTTGGTATTCTTCGTGAGGTGGAGAGTTCTTTGTTGTTTCCGAGCTCTGACTCTCGTGACACAAAGATTCTTGTTTTTCAAATGAACTTGTGTGTTGAATCACTGAACAGGTTTGCAGTGCAGGCCTTCTGGAGCCCTCGTGAACTACACCACTTTCATCTTGACAGCGTTCTAATGAGTGGGATGCGAAGGGTAATATGGGAGAAGAAGGGTCATCGAACTCAAAACTCTCCTCTTTTCTTCTCTTGCGCATTGTTGAAGCTCCTGCTCTGACCGCATGGTTACTTAGCTGTGAGCACTCCATTCGACTGATTACCACCTCCTTTTGGGGCTGATATGCGAGGCACAGGCTTTGCTTATGTTTCTTGTAACCTTCCCAATCCTTGCATCCAATGCCACAGGTCTCACACTCATATGGCTGTGGTAGATGTTTCTTTTGGTCAGGCACAGTGGTTACGTTGTCAGGGTAAAACAAATGAGAAACCTCACGCTCCTCTTTAATAAGCTCGGCACTGAGGGGAATTTCAATGGCCGGCTGCCGTTTAAGCGTTCCGTAGCGACGGGACACCTGTGTTTCAGAAGGCTGTCGTTCATCAAAGGACTGACTTTGGCGAAATTTGCCGGGGCCGCCACTGGAGGCGTCAAACGAACTAGCTGCAGCTGGCATTGACTGACTTCTCACCAGAGGGGCGGTGGATATTTGGCCGGGTGGCTGCTCCGCATTCAGGGAGGGATGATGAAATTTTTCACATGGGACTCCCATGCTGATGGAGCCTGTGCTTTTATAGCCCAGATCTCCAGCTTTTGGACTGTGAAGAAGTGACTCTTTTAGACTCAAACCCTTTTGAGACTCTGAACTGTTCTTTCTCGAGAGTGAGAATCTTCGTGGTTTCACGCTGTCGATTTTACTCGTGTCCACCACTGCCTCGTTGATAGTAATGAGTTTGGTGATGTGGTCAATAACCTGTTTCTTGGGTACAGTGAATGGGATGTTTTTCTCCTCCTGACCAGAAGGATGCTGGTTATGATGACGAGACATCCTCTGTAGGTGTCCGAGACGTCCGTATTTACCGAGGATGATCTCTGCGTAACTTTTGGCACTTGTGTTGGGGGGGCTGTCTTGTGACTGCTCAGTACTTTCAGAGCGGGAGAAATAGCCGGATTCTGTACTGCCTCTACTACCTAACGCTAGTAACGAGGTCTTCTCATCAGATGAGTCTTGAGGAGCGTGTTTCCCTCGACTCAAACGAAGGGCCAGTCTTTTTTTAACTGCGTAGGACTCGTTGGTTACTCCAGTGCAATGTTTGGCCCCATCCGTTTCATGATTTTTCATCGAGGTGACACTGCTCTGTCTATCTGTTAGGGCAGAAGCTGATGATAGCTGTCTTGTTTCATCATCTGACTCTGTGACTTGCTCTTCTAAAGATTTTGGCTCTCCAAGTGCCAGGCCTGCCTTCACCCTGTGGGTATGGGATTTGCGGTGCTTGTACAGGTTACTCTTGGTCTTAAAAGAGAAGCCACATGGAGCACAGGGATATGGTCTTTCACCTGTGTGAGAGCGAATGTGTTTCTGTAGGACGCTGGGCTTCGCACATGGACGGCCACAGTAAGTGCAAACATATTTGCCTGGTCTCTGAGGCTTACGCTCTCGTTTCTGTTTTGAGTTGTCCTCTTGGGTTTCCGATTTAGCTTGGGGAGGGACATCTGCTGAAGATGCCTCTTTTGCTGCGGCTGCTCTCGTTGCTGGTGATGCATCCTGTTTGGGTTCCAGCACTGGATCGGAGTCGATGCTTTGCCGCTGGTGCCTGAGACGTTTACGATCGGGGTTCTGTCTTCTGGACTGTTTGGATTGATGTGGTGTGCCATGAGGCTTTGGGGAACTTGTTTGCCACTGGGACTTGGACTGGGAAGGAGACTTGGTCTGTGAGCCCCGTTGACGAGACTCTGCTTGGCGATGTTCTTGACCTCTGGACTGCTCCCCAGTCATTAGATGACTATCCAAGGCCTCCATATAACAGAAGGACAGCCTCAGGTAGACACTTGGGTTGCGTCTGCCTGAACCAGGCTAAAGAATTAAAGACAAATCATTAACTGGGTATAAAATGAGGAACTGCTGTCAAATGACCCACACTACTTCACAGGCAAGCTTCATAATGATTTTCTTCTTCTTTTCTTTTTTTTTTACTTAAACTTTATTGCTTGACGGTAGACTGATGGTGTCAAAGACAGAACAGGGGCATCGAATAATCTAGCTGTAATAAGTCGTGCTGTGAAAGAAGTCCTTTGCGAGGCTGACCTAAAGTATCCCATCATGAAACCCTCAGCCAGTCCTGCTGCCGCACATACTGATGCTCAGCTGGCACAGATGAATTTATGGTTCCCTCTGTCTTCTCATGGTGAGAATCTGTGAAAACAGACAGGTCGTTACATAGGATAGTGCATACAGCTGGAGAAAAAGACGACCTCCCTGCTTGTCAGTATGGAGGCTGCTGACTACTTTAAAGAGGACGTGCACCGACTGCGACTGAGACATTCCAAGAACAGCATCATTTTGAGTCGTCATGATCTTGTATTTTCTTATCAGCTATATGCAACAGCAATTAAAAAAAAATGTGATGCTGTGTAAAGCATTAGTTAAAACAGAGTGCAATGACTCGCTAATCAGATAAATAAATATTTTATTCACAGTAGAACATGGAAAACGTTCTAAATGCTGAAAGGGAGACATTTTACCACTTCATGAAAAATACGAGCTCGTCTTAAGTTTGGTTTTGTTTCAAGCATCATGAAACTCTAATTGGTGAAAGGCGATAAATGACTCTGGCGGGTCCTGCGGGAATTGCAATTTCCATCAAGAATGCAATCATTTCCTTTTTCCATAGTACTGATTGTCATGGATGATTTTGAGGTGAACTGCGAGGAAAAATCAAAGAGGAAAAAAACTGAAGATGGTTACAGATGCCATTGAAACAACAAATGTGTGTGATACTGCTTCATGTCCATTGTGTTTTTCTGGAGCTGTGTTTTGTTTGTCTGTCTGTGAGCATTGGATTCTTTGACTTACCTCAGAACTACCCATCAAAATGTGCTCGCCTCTGTTATGTGGCATTGCTGAATCCAGCAGCAATATTCATGTTGAAACTGAACACTCTCACTTTTGAAATAAATGGTCTATCAGTCTTGTATAATATTAATTAATAATTTAGATTAACCTGACCACAGAACGGTTTTGCACTTCACCTCCTTCCTTTTTTACATTGTTTATTTTTATTTTTTTTTCATAATATGCACTGTGTGTGTGTGTGGGGGGGGGGGGGGGGGCATGATGGAATATCTAAAGTCAAAACAATTCCACGTTAAAGATCATTTCTCTGAAATTGCTCAACAAATCATAGTCAAACGTTGCTGAACCTTTGCCAATCTCGACTTCTGAGTGACTCGGCCTCTGTAAGGTGCTCTTTTCATATGCAATCATGTTTATGACCCGTTTTCGATCACTTCATTAATTGTAAAAAGTTCTTCCAGTGCTGCTTTTCCAGGCCGTCATCACCCTCGTCACAACTTTTGAGACGCGTTGTTTCAAGCAAATTCAAGATGAGTCAACACTTTTTGGGAAAATAGTAAAATGTCTCACTTTCAACATCTAACATGTTTTTATGTTCTGTTTGAATGAAATATTGGTTCATAAGATTAGCAAATAAAAGTGTCCCAAAGTGAGCCCCAACCTTTGTAAATGTGAGGTTTACAAACTGTTTTTCTGCTTGATAATTGCACATTACACATCATTCATTCCCATAAAGCTAGTCAGAGCCTAGTACTGTTCAGCAGAGCATGAGAACAAAAATGCTCCACGAGGAGGAAGATATTTTCACACAGAAATGCAAGATCCAAGGAAGGAGTTAGTCTGGCAGTAAAATGACACAATTAATACATTACTTAATACTCTAGAACTTCTTATTCATATCCTCATAAAACACAGTTTCTATTCTTTGACCCTAATAAAGCTGCACAACTTGAAATATTCTTTGCATGATGAATCCAACTGAGGCATGTGAAGCTGACAGTGGTTTAACATGATCTTATTAGTGCATTAGCTTTGCAGTGTCAACAACACTTCCCTCCATATAATGATTAGACATGGCTAGATTTCAGCACAGCCGCACACGTGCACGGCGCTACCTGCTTCATAATCACATCTGATTAACTGCGATTTTAGACACTTTAAATGGTCACACCAGATATAGTGGAAGGATGGCTGTTGGCTATAAGTTCCTCAGTGGAGAGACTGAAGAAAATTCCCAACATTATTCTGTGCCAGCACACTGAAACAGTAAACAAGGCATCCCACGCACTGACCAGCTGGTTTCTACACCCACATTCTGGTGGAAGACAGCAAAGCTGCTGGATATGATTCAAATGACCAAGAACAGGTTGATAACCATCTTTGGATAAACTTATGGGCGCAGTGTACATATCAGCATTGCATCAAAACAAGCATTCTATAACATACTTCAGGTATAAAATGTCTCCTTTGAGTGCACAAGTGCACAAATTCTTCTCTGAGACTAGCAAGAGCTAAGTGTAGGTCAGTCAGGTTGTGTAACCGGACAAAGAGCTTTTAGTGGAGAGTCAGAGACCATCTTCTGTCAGAGGACAAAGCATCTGCTCATTTGAACCAGGCAGTCCACTCCTCTCACACAGATCCAGGTCTCCTCTCTGCTTGGATCGCAACACATTCAAGTGTAACGTCCACAGTGTTGATATCAGAAAGTTGCTTGCCTGTCCAGTGGTTACCCATTTCATCCAAGTAACAACCCAACGAGGAAAAGAAACTTCTACACGTGTGTTTGTTTGCAAAAACACCTTCTGTTACTCAGGCCACATCTCTGCCCGAGGCTAGCAGCTCGATGCTACGTTAGCAGCTGGCAGCATTAACGCAATTCTAAGGTGGCTGAGCTTGGCTCAGTTGCATGGTGGGTAATGTAGGCATCAGAGTCTGGTAATAAAGAATAATTCATGCAACTACAAGTACAAGAAAATCTTGGCTCTGTTACACAAGACTAAAAAGTACAAAGCGTGCCCTCGAACAGAACTTTTCTCATGTCATATACATTTGTGGCTTTGATCCATGATTACACAACATTAAGCCATGTCAGTGAGGCAGACTGCACAGCACCATCCTCATGAAACAGCCAATCATTGTTACCACTACTGTGTTTCTTTCACTCAGTGCGGCAACAATTCACAGACACTAAAGACACAGTTAACTCGTTAGGATGATGATGAAAATGAATTTCTCCTCACTCACGGTGCACGTTCCACCTTTTTGTCTGTATTCACCATTAGTGAGGTGGCAGCTTACGACCTCTGATTGTTGTCAAATTTATGTCTTTATTTTTACCATGTTTCTTGAAGATGTTGGACAAACTGTGGCTAAATTCTGGTTTTCAGAGTGTAACCAGAACAGCTCCGGGCAGTTTTAGAAAGGAGTACAACTGAGCCATTTTGACTCATTGAACTGCTTTAAGAACTGCTTTAAATTCATACTGTAGTGTTTTAGAAGACAGTAAAATGAGAGCAGAGATAATAGGAGAGGAACAAACAGATATTAACACCTGACAATACGTAGAATGCAAATATTTATTCATTTAGATTTATGGGTTCTGTCGTACTATTATTGTCGTACTATGTCATGAAATAAATATACTGATACATACTGTTCTGTCTGAAAACACTGAGTAAGCAACGGCCAAAGGCCAGTTCATATACATTTCTAATTATCTAAATCTAAATTACCACAAAAATGACGAACGGTCCATGAAATAAAAAGTAATGCTCCAATGTTATTCACAATGCATCGACTTGAATTGTCTTATTTATTCTCGTACAAAGACATTTAATCAGTTAAGCTCATCTCCATCAACACTGACACTGGGACGGTGTCACATGATCATGTGACTCAACATATCAAAGTCAAGCATTCATATACGGTCAGGAAGAACTTCAAGAGGCCTGATATCTAAAAGGTCAAGAGCCAGATATCGCAAATTTAAAGAGTTTAACCCGAAAACTGGAAAAGCTTTGCCACGCTACAGCTGTAACCTGCACGAAGCTAACAACTGTCAGGGTGATGCAGGTACGCCTGTCATCTGTGTCAGATGATAAAGACGGATATAAGTATACAATCGTGCTGAATAACAGACAAAAAAACTCCACAATATGAAAAATGACTTTGGAAACACGTGTGAAATGTGCACACAAAGAAAGACAACTGCGTGAAATGGCTTTTAAAAAGATCTTGTCAATTTCCTCTTCTCACACTAATGGGCACCCAGCAGCGGTTCCTATGGTAACGGCCCCAAACCATGTGGTAGCAGATGGAAGGAGAGCTGGAGGGCTAAATTTATCTTCCAGCATCCTCACCGACAGCACAGAGAGAGGCAGGCGGAGGTGCCGCGTACCCAAAAGCTGCTGATTTTTTGGAGAGAACACATCTTTAAACAAACAAACAAAAAAATCAATCAATACTCGACTTGAATTTGTACCACAGTAATGGTACCACTCAGTTCTTTCAGAAGGATTCAGAAATGAAAATGCCTATGGGGGGGGGGGGGGGGGGGGGGGTACAGTGCATTGTGCACCGGTCCAGAACAGTTTGAAGCAAAAAAATATTTCAGTAACCATCTTCTGCTGCTTTTCTTATCAAATGATTAAACATTTTGCAGTATTTGGAAAGATTTGTTTGTAAAAAATATGCATTACGCCTTGTAACGAAGTGGCATCCATAACGATGACATTCAAAGCGACCCATCACTGAATTTCACTTCAGTATCTGGACTCCTCTGACCAAAGCCAGCCTGTGAATGCCCTCATGTTCTGTTGCATTTCCACAGCCATGTCAGCTGCACATCATCTCACTGCTGCTGGAAAAGCAGTTTTTCCTCAGCAGCTGTCCGGGGACAGAACAGACCCCTGGGAGTCTGTACCTTCGCCTCACGAGTGTGTGTGAGAGGGACGGCGCGCGCGCTTCGGGACTGCTCATGCACAGCACATGGAGCTCATTCACTCCCAGCCTGAGCTTTAACGCATACGCAGCCCACTCCATGCACCCTCCTTCTCCTCCATTCACACACACAGACACACTCTCCCGCCACAGAAGGTCGCCTCCACATGCAGAAATCGGCACAAAATATCCCGTTTCTTCCAAACCTCTCAGATCACAACAGCGCAAATGGTTTTAGTGTTTTTCCACGGCTCACGCGTGCAGCAGCCCTGTGCAATAACAAAGACATGAATGGAGAAAATCCCCACTGCCTCCACATCATGTCACTCACCTCAGACATCAAATCACTGCAGATGACAAAGGGATGTCAGTGGCTTTTTGTTCTGTTTTGTTTACCTGCTTGTAGGTGGTGTCGTCCTCAGCTTGTGAATGAGTGGAGGCAGAGAGACGGAGAGGCAGAAAAAGGATGAATGAGAGTGACGGTGAGGAGAGGTAATCGAGTCTCCGTTCTACGTGCACTGCACTGACAAACAGGTAGCGGAGTATATTACGCGTATGAATGAGGAGGAGGGGACGCTCTCCATCGGCCATATCCACCTCTTGGTGTGTTTCTTTCGGGTCAAAGTGAAGCAGCAGCTCCTTATTTGGAAGTTGACGTAAGCCCGTGTTTCTTTTGGCAGCAGTCTCGGGCTGCACAGCTGGCATGGTGAGTGGTCGGTGTTTTAACTCGACTGGGACAGGACATGGGGGGTTACTTCAGATTTTTAAAGTTTCCCCATTCAGGTCTTATTTTCCACCAAAAGTGTCGAGATACTGCTGCTGCTTTGAGAGGAAAGTCTAAAAAACTGGGAACATTTACGGACCGGGGGTGGGGTGGGGTGGGGGGGGCAGGGCAAGCGTTCAGGGTCCGGCCGAAATTAGCCCCGGCATCTCTGACATCACACAGTTTAACTGAGTGACGTGGATGTGGAGCGCTGTGGGAACACCAGCTGGGGAGGTGAAGGTAAGCGGGGAGCTGCTCATCTGTCCAGCCAAAGAAGCTGAGAGAGGAGTGCAGGAGTGTCCATCCTGCACCAGGAAACCCGGAGTCCTGGTGACTGCAGGGGCCGAATGCATAAAACTAAAGATTCATGACTAAAACTCTGTTCTGTGTGCAGAAAGCAGAAATGCGCACACGCATTTGTTTAGATGATTTATAAAGTCTTGCATTTGCAAGGTTCTTCTGTAAATCTCCCTCATTGACCGACAGGACCCACACTCAATTCATCTTCTGCGAGTAAAAACGCTGCCTTTTTAAGTTCTTCGACTATCGGATACAAACAGTGGGGGAGGATCGCCAAATAAGAAATTAGGACACTCGGTCGAGTGGGAGAAGTTAGAAACCTTAAATAAACAGGGAAACGGCTGAAAACCGTAGTGATCCATGTTGTTGCCATCAGACTGATCAGTGCGGGACAGAAATACACGAAGGAGCTGTGATCTCAGATGTGGACGAGGAAGACTCGAAATCTGACTTGTACATAATGTAATGTTGGTGAAAAGTCCACACATACATTCAATCAGCATTCTTTGCATTAAGAGCTGGTATATGGAGGCACTTTGGCTTCTTTGAAGTCAAATTAAACTATTTTAGAAACATGACAAGCAGGAGCAACACAGACAGACACTTTGAAGGGAGATTCAAGCATCAAGCAGCAGCGTAACTACGGTAACAAATGTAGTCCCAGAGGAATGGATAAAGTAAAGTGAACATCATGCACGAGTGACAGTGTCTCAATTCCATTAGTTTAAAAATCAATCTAAAGGCGAAAAAACACATCTGCGGCGTTCTGCTGTGACGCGTCACGTGACTCGCGTTCAGTGCCGCCACCGATGGGAAGTATTGCAATGATCTCACTAATGGTGATCTGTTCCCGATCACAGACGCCAGCTTTCACAAAATAAACTGAAAAGTGTGTGTCTCAAAAGCAGCTGAACTACACAACATATATTAGCTGTTTTCTACTCTACACCCAGCCTAACCCTTCAATTAAAACCCTACATTTCATACCCGGATAGTAAAGGGACGGCGCAGGAAGTCAAGTTTACAAAAGCAGGTTGCACAGTTGGACCATTTGGTGGGATTTATGATCAACTTCATCTAGAAAAACACAATTACTTTTACATTACAAAAATTAATTGTGTTAAACAATACAACAAAAATGTCTGAGACATGACAGCACCGCTGAAAAAATACTGCTAAAGGACCATAGAAGAAAAGCTGCTCTGGAACTGTAACCAGGACACAGCTTATAAATGTGAGGTGATGGGGGGGGGTTGCAGTATAAGATATAATAGGATGCGTCATTTGGCGCTGGGGTGTTCTGGCCTTCCTGCTGTGGCTGCGTGGAGTGTTTTTATGCAGCAGGACTGGGACATCAGCCTCTGAGGACACCTACCGGCATGATGACCTCATTGTGCAGAGGGTGGTGGCCGATGTCTGGGATAGAGAGCAATTTGTCCAGGGTCCTCCATTCTGCCACTGTCACTAGAGAGTTCAACTGTTCCCCCCCACAGAGCGAACCCTCCTCACCAGTCTGCCCAGTCATGCTGTTTCCTCCCAACACAGTCGCCACCACACACTGGCAACACATCAGATGTTAAAGAACATCTGTACATTCTTCTTAGGAAGTATAAATGGCTCTTTCCCTTTCTGTAGAGAACTGTGTGAACGTCTGTGTGAACTAACCGTAGCAGGATTGTCTCTGACCACCTCCACGTTGGACATGGGTGTAGATGTGGTTTGTTCCGTCAGAAGTCCACCACCATCTCACTGGTCTAGGTCGAATTTGGTGGCAGATGGTTCTGCTTGCACCACCTTACAACATCCACAACCAGGCTCCTGTGCTCCTGCCTGTCCCTGACACAGCCGTAGTGGACCTGGGGTCTGAGGAGATTCTGAATAAGTCATTCAAAGGTCTTCATTTTCAGTGATGTCCTTCAAACCGGCCTCTAATCTCCTTGCTCTCTGGGGTGTTTTTTCTGAAAATAGGCATGGCATCCTCCAGAGCTGTGGTGTCCTCCCCGCTTTGAAGCTCACACAGAGAATGTGCTGCAGTGGCTCTTCTGG
This sequence comes from Leuresthes tenuis, assembly GCF_036924035.1. NCBI lineage: Eukaryota > Metazoa > Chordata > Actinopteri > Atheriniformes > Atherinopsidae > Leuresthes > Leuresthes tenuis. Next base: position 24,818,607 of record NW_027325372.1, on the reverse strand, counting down.
TGCAGCAAAGCAGGCCATTAGCATCTTTGGACACATCCTGTCAGGGCCAGCTGCTCCCCGGGCTTCCTGAGTCTCTTTAGCTCTCTGATCACCAGCACTTTGTTGAAATGTACATGTACTGAATTTGGAGTTAAAGGAGAGGTATTGGGGCATGTGCTGCTTTTGTAAACAGTCTTTGTACTGGTGTTGGGGGAGGTGAAGGGGATGGATGTGGAGAGGGTAGGAAGAGTGGTGCTGTGAGGGTAATCACTGACTGCAGTAGTTTTTTAACAGATTGAGCTGGTATGCTTCTAATACCAGCCACTCTGCCACGTTAGGTTGTGAGAAGAAAGACCACTTTCTTCTCACAACCTGTCAAAGGGTTCATACCATCCCAAACCTCCCTCGTGCTGTTGTTCTGCAGCATCTGTTGGACTTGGAGACCTTTAGCGCTTTCCAATCCGCCTCCTTAAAAGCCCTATTCTTCATGTTAAGGATGTTCTTGGCATTACTAGCGATCCATGGCTCGTTATTAGAGAAGCAGCACACAGTTTTAATGGGAACCAGAAGTTAAGAGGTGGTCTGTAATGCAGTGTGTGACCCCCTTAATGTCCTCACCATGTAATTCTATCATAACGCTCCAGTCAGAAGTCTTGAAGCAGCCTGAACATCCACCTCTAGCATTGTAACATGTCCCAGGCTGCTCCATCTGATAGTAACAAACAGCGCAAGACTTCCTCCTTTACCTTTTCCGCTGCGTTGACGGTCTCTGTCCGTTCTTACAGTGGTGAAACCACATTAGCATCAGTGGTATTCTGTGTCAGCTCAGTTTTGAAAAGGCAAAGTAAACTGCACTCTGCATATTCTGTCATTTCTCACATGGGCAGTTAACTCTTCTACATTGTGGGTTAAACAGTTCACGTTCCCTGCAATTATCAATGGAACAGAGGTCGTGGAACTCCACCGTTAAGCTGTTAGCTTAGCCTGTCCCTTTATTCTGGCTCTGTGCCCTCTTTACCTCAGCTCATGTGGTACTGGGTCAACAAGTCCCAATGTTCAGCGTTAAAATAGTGTCTTTCTTAGCTTAAAAAAAGCTTAAAAACCCAAAGAACAGAAATAAAGACGGAGCAACGCCTCCAGCCAGGGAAGGATGAAATATATCCGGGTATAGATGGTGCCAATCAGAGAACCATCGAGCAAATAACATCAAAGCTTCCACGAAATGGAAGAAAAGACATAACAGGAGGACGATGGCTAGAATTCTGAAGTATAAAAGTATGCTGCTATAGACACACTTTGCTTTTCCTGTTGGTTCTTTTTCCAATGCTGGCAAGCATGTTGGCAAATGTAACATTCCGGCTAACTCGCTTTTATGATGGATCGTTAGAAATACTTCTCTGTGAAGGTATAAAGGAGTCACATGTCAAGGAAAAACAACGGTCCGGAAGAGAGAAACAGATGCACTAATCATCCTCCAAACACATCGCAGCCTTCTGAATTGTAATTTAATCTGATCATGAGGCCTGGAGAACATCACCCTTCAGTGTTGTGTTGCTTTTTTATCAATGTAAACAGGAGGCTACTTTGCCAATTTATTTTTTTTTTTTTGGGGGGGGGGGGGGGGGGGGGGGGGCAAGTAGGTATTGAAAGTGTATTACTGTGACAGAGCTCATTCATTCTGCTGCTCTGTGCTCACTACAAGCTTATCTCCTCCTGCCCTGCAGAACCCATTTACTCAAACACACTGTATACTGTAAATTAATGCATTTCCAAGCATTTTATCCTGCTGATTGAGTGATTACTGTGACTTCTCTGCTTATTCAATGTGAATCCTAACGCTATGAGTCTGGTAACTGTTCTATTTGTAAGCTTTAACTTTAAGCCCTGAGGTGTTATCTACCGTGCTCCTGGCTCAGAGAATTTACTGATGCCCTTTTGTGATTTTTTTTCCTCCTCCGACATACCGGATCTGCACCTTCTGTGTTCTGCTTTACAAATTGAGCCCTTAATCCAAACAGATCTCAGTTCAGGGTTCAAGAATCAGAAGTGACGGAACAGTGGGAAGAACTGAATGCGGCCGCAGAGTGAACACTTGAAAACGGTCCCTGCAAACGGCTGTGCGAGTAAAACGCTGAACATCGAACCTCAACACAGAGGCCCGAAACCTTCTGAAAACAAGGGCGATCACTGCCGTCAAAACACTGTATTTTGGTTTGTTTCTTCTCATATTATTGGAGTATGACATGAGGACTAAAACTGGCTCTTGATCCACACGTCTGCCTTGTTGGAGGTGACAGTAGAGACAGTGCTGAACCTTTTCACAGCCCACGGCTCCGTCTGCGCAGCTGAGGCTTATCTGACTGGCCTTGTCAAAGAGCGAACATCATGCTACCAAACACATTTCCACAACAGGGCTTTTTCTTTTCTCTCCCTCTCTTTCTGTTAGGAATGTAGGACAAGAAACTGGATGGAAACAAAAACATAAGATTTTCCCATACTGTCCTTTTCCCCCTCAACTTAGTCGGGGACTATTTTGCACCTGAAGCTAAACAATACATTAACATTTAGCTGCGGCTGACCAGAATAAAAAATGGGCTATTTTTGAAGATGCAGAGGCTGTATCAGCCTAATTTCAGCGAAAAGATCACGATGTATGGGAGGTCACCTTTAAACAGGCCAATCATTTCCTCTCTCTCTGCTTTACAGTGAAGCCTTGTGTTTTTACAATAAATCTTTCACGTCACTTCTGAAAGTCAAACTCATTCGACTTTAGCAGAAAAAGACCGAGACAGAAGTCTCAGCCTGACAGAGAGCGGGCTTCAAGCCAAAGCCTGGGTACAAACCAGAGTCCTTGTGCCCCCGGTTGGATGGGGAGACAACACTGCGAATGTTTGCATACTATTGCTCCCGCGCAGCTTCTGTATGCTTAAAAAAGCTCCGAGGCTGTCATGGGATAGAGTGCACTTTCAATGTGGCTGCACCTAATGTGTGTATGAGCAAATGACTCAAGTATGGTGGGTCAGGGACCACATATTCATCACATTTACCACACAGTGATGGTTGCAAAGGAGAAGCAGTCTGAACCTGAAGGGTTCAGAGCTGTAACGTTTGTGTGAGTGTTGCTAATGACCTGATGCAGCGGTCACTCCATCACTAAAGATGCAGACATTCATTTCATGGCCTTTATTCAGAAGGAGTTTAGATGGAGCACAATTTAAGATCATTCCATGTTTAAAAAGCTAGAAAAAAAACATTTATATACTTTATTTTATACATTTATATGCTTTTATACATGTCGACCTTTAATCTGAAACATAGCGAAGCACCATGGGAACCATGGGATCCCTGAGCAGCCTGAGCTTACATCGATAACCTCCAATCCGGCTTCACACTGCAGGCTTCAGCTGGATCTGTTCCATCAGCTGCCCGCACACGCTCCAAGGTTTCGGGGGTTTTCTGCTACCGTTTGATACGAAGCTGATGGGAGCACTAACCAAGTAACAAACCAAAGCAAGGACCTGAAAGATGGTCAAATCTTGGCTTTCAGCTTCAGCTTAAAGTATGTTCATTCAATTCAGTTCAACTTTATTTACACAGCACCAATTCACAACAAATGTAATGTGAAGTCACTCTAAAGATAAAGTCTAATTTCAGCCAATTTTAGTCAAATTCAATATTATCTAATAAAATCATCTGAATAAAAAACTTAATATTTTGGCCTGACATGGAAAAGTGGATTTGTGTGACAATCAGAGGGGCCTGATGGCATTTTCACGTTACAACTCCAGCCCTGAAGAAACATCTGGCCCCAGAAGCTTAGCAGGTAAGTTTTATTGTAGTTTTTTTTAAAGAAAGCTGTGAGTAACAGATGATCTGATTTGACCTGTAAGGAAAATATGAGCAGAAACATCCTGAGCCTGGGTGATTGAGCTGGAGTGTCACAGCATCTAGCTAAGAAGCAGAGACGGAACACAGACTCTGCCCTCATCAGCATCCCAACAGTCCAGAGCTTCACATGTGGCCATCAAACACGTCTGAGGCGGCACACTGTCCGCTGCTGCCTGCTGGGTCAGAGTCCGCCTGTGTTACTTACTGACAGTGTTCACGACTATTTAAAACATGGGAATGCAGACTATAAGTTCAGCTTATAGAAAGGGAGGATCAAGAAGGTCTTGTTTGTGGCAGTAAATAAAACTGTCTGAATGAAAAAAAAGCTGAAATGTACTTTTTACATCAGTTTGTGTGTGGATGTGTGTAAACCCAAGCAATAAATCCCAGCATTTAACCACAACCACAAGGTCCCCTTGCCCTCATCCAGACACCCATCCACAGACAGACCATAGACCCCCCCTCCCTCCACCACACAACCACCAACCAGAACGGAACAGATGCCCCTCTCAACCTTAGCCTGCCTCGATGGCCACAGAAAACAGTCATGTGACCAACAGAAGGTCCTCTACGCCGCCACATTTGAAAGAGTCCGCAGAGACCGTCTGCTGGATGCCCCGACCATGCTGACAGATGTTGAGCAGAGCCCAGCTGTGGTGGGGAGACCTGCTTTATAACATATTTATATCCCAACAACATACTAACTCCACATGTGTACCATTTACTGTGCAAGGCAGCACTGCGACAAGAATACACACACTCCATATTCTACCCACAATTCCTTGTTTTGCATTTTCCATTTCACTTGTTCTGTTCCAGTGCGACTTTCATCACAGCCGAGATTTAGTTTGAGGCGAGTTTAATAGTATTTATTTAATTTGCTCCAGACTGTGACGTCGTAACGGTTGCAAGGGAAAACCAATGATCTCCTACTGTGGACCATCTTCATCACCTGATCTGTTTTTCAGAGGAAAGTAAAGATTCAGCTCTATTCAATAAATAAATAAATGTCTGCACTGAGCAAACTTTGATTGTGTCACAATTATGATGATTCTGATTGGACGCAGTTTGCTTTGAGTAAATTAAAAGCACTCTACTGCGGGGGTTCATATGGAGCCTCACTGTTTGTGTTAAAACAAAAACCATCTCCACCGCTCACCTGAGCGGAGCTGCTCAGCCGCTCTGTTGGCCGCTGATGGAGTTCATGTTTTCTAACTCTTTCATCCATTTCAGTCTGGCTGCCTGTGAGGAAGTCATTTGTTACTTTTCTCGGCCATATTTAGACAAAGCAGCGTATACTGTGTGCTCTATATACAGGGTGTCCATAGACGTGGACCCACTGGGGATCGAACCACTGACACAGACTCACACTTCGCTCAACAGTTTGTCATTCACTTTATTTCTCTGACAAATACTTTCTTGCTTGTTAAAATGCACCAGAAGCTGATGTGCACCGACAGATGTGCAGCACGGACCACCGAAGTGTAAAGCATTCCCTTAACAGCTTCAGTAATGCTCTGCACACTGATCTGCAGGGGTGGTCCACCGCCGAAGCCTCACCCTGAGCCAGGAAAAACCCTGCTCACAGGCTGCTGGATCCTGTGCCAGACACTGGCTGAAGCTGCTGCAGTTCCTTGGTCAGCAGCACAGGCTCATAAAAGTCAATACTTTGTGGTCCCAAATTATAAGTAAGCAGAGAAAAAAGCTATCCATACATCGCCTGAATGACTTCCAAGCAGTGACAATGTTTTTATAGATATAATTGACTCACAGACAATGAGTTCATTTACAAAAAAGTGGGGAAATTAGATATTTAGAGCAGCCGCAAACCGAATCAGGAACAAGGAAAGAGGCGCTAAGAATGGACGGCACTGTGCGAGCAGAGCAAAAACAGCCGAGAAGTTTAGAGGAATTACTGGTTAGGAAAAGTGACCAGCAGCTCACTATATTTGTCTCCACATCTAAGTTGGACTGTTCCTGTCAGTCTTTGTGGTTTGTGGGATCTGTTTGACTGAAACGGTGACACTGCGAACGTTCACTCATTCACACGCTGATGACAGATTACACCTGCAGTCTCATCAGGCTGTCTGAACAGGAAGACGGTAATGATTCATACAACGCGCTGAACGAAGAAAGAAATCAAAGGACAGAAAGAATTCTTTGCTTCAGGTGTTTGCTGACATTACATGTTGACATCATAGTACCAAATATTTGGTGCATTTATTCACTTAATTTTTTTCTTATTTCATGGCTCCTGGTCTGCTGTTTCGTCTCGTTGAATGGAATCGAACGCAGGCCGCAGAGGGCTCTCCTCTCTGTGCCGGCAGCAGGTCGGGGCGCAGAGATGGGCTGAAACAGACAGTGACTGTGGCTGCTTTATATTTTGCAGAATGTCTTGTTTGGAAGAAAGAAATAGGCTTAATGATCGAGGCTTTTATCTGCTTAATGGTTCACTTTGGTTCTTTTATGACTTCTTGGCTCTTAGAGGGATCCAACAATGGTTGAACTTGTTCCACTTGTACACATTTAGAGACACACCGACTGTCTGGGAGAAGTTTTTCTTTTCTTTTTCCCGAGAAGGTCCAGGCAGAGCAGCAATAAAAATGACAGTGCACTGTATATGGGTATCTTTTAAGGACATTTACAATTATGATGTTGTTAATAATGATTTTCTTTCTCTTCTCTCAAAGAGTGTATTTCAAACAGCTGAAGTCCAAATATAGCTGTTATTATCTTATTCGCATTTTTTACTTTTACTGTGTCAAGCTGGAGCCAATTTAAACTTAAACACGGGACTGGATGCTGACTCATCACTTTCACACTACACTCAGGGGGCCAGATGTTTTCAACCAGTGTAAGACGGGCTTCATGTGTGGACACCACACAGCTCCATCACTTGGGTTGGGTGAATGATTCATAGGTCGGCGTTAAGGGACTTAAACAAAAAACACATTCCTCTGAAAATGGTCAGGCAAAATTACTGGACTAAAAACAAGTGAAAAAGCATCAACTGTCCAAAGAAAAAATGTCCTAAAGTCCTTCAGAAAGCCTGGAGAAGTATTGCTTGAGACCACTGTAAGAGATTATAATAAAATCAGGCTGCTTATGGAGGGGTGGAGCTGTGAGTTCAATTCATTTCACTGCAAAGTGAAATGAATTGGAGTGCAGTCATGCTGTGGATGTATCAGAAGGTCACACAAGAGTTCACATAATGTATTCAAACAGGGTATTTCGTTTTCCATCTATTTTTTTTATAAATTAACATTACACTTAAAAAAATGGCGCTTCATATTTGTGGAAAACTGAATGTCTACAACTTGAAAAGAACACATTCTACCGAGTGAGTTCATCAGTGTGTTAAAAGAATCAGGCAGAAAAAGCTAAAGAGGCTAATGGAAACTAGTGAATAGCTGATAAAAAAACCAATGCAAAGGCTGACTGTGTGCAGCAGGCAGTAACTCTGCATGATGTGATGTAACTCACATGGATCAATACTAACACAGTTGTGCTTGATGCATCTGGCTGGGATGTGTGCTGGCTTAAGGAGGATGCAGACTACAAAAAGCACAACCTGCTTTTTTTTCTTTTTTCCTTTCTGTCGAAGAAAGACGAGTTGCCGACCTTTTGAGCATCCACCTCATTAAGAAGCAGTTCATTTCAGAGGGCAGCGGAAGCACAGCCCGGATCAGACTCACCCAAATACAATAAGATGTTTTTTATTCCTTGCACTGGGCTCGACATGCTAACCAATCTGCTTGGATCTCAAGATGATGTAATGCAGAGAGAGAACGGCCATATGTTCTCTTATTTCACCAACAGAGAATCAACAGACAGAGATGAGGCTGTCTGCCAGCGAGCCCGCCTGTTCAGGAATCCATATCTCACACACACACACAGGGAGAGGCTGCTGCTACTGGATGCAGCGGCGATATTTTGACACACACTTAAGATGCAAAGCAATAATTGGGACATGGCTGCCTGTGATACTGTGTACCTGTAGTGATGGAGCTGAGTCAGCAGTAGCTCTGTGAGAAACCAGGCCATCCCCAGCACTGCAGTCTGTATCACAGGAAGATCACAGACAAAAGACCTACAGAGGGACAAACCCAGACAAACTGACAACTGCTCTTACATAATACAAAAGCCTGCAGTCTACTACTACTGCCCTCTCTGTGCTGGGGAAAGACAAGAAAAAAACACACACAACCTTTGCTGAGGACAGCAATGTCAACAAGAGCAAGCAGGAAGGGAAGAGTGGGAAAACACTTTCAATCCAGCAGCACCTTTTTCTAATGTGACGCTTATCCTCCTGATAGAGGGAATGATGTCATCAGACATGTGACTCTACGCGGGTCACACCCACTTTTTGCCAAAAGCTAAAAGACAGCCGGCTGTTTGACCGGGTGGAAAAACGTAGAAAAAGTGTCTAAAATGGTGAAAGAGCTGTTGTGCTGATCAGTTATACCAACAGACCCGGAAGGAAGGGAGAAGTTAGGTTTTCGGTTCACAAAAAATCTAAAAAAGGAAAAGAGAAGGGCGCTAAATGGACTTCTGACTGAAAAAGACGAGAAATGACGATTCTTTTGGCCTGCATGTTGGATGAGGGTTAGATGTTAGCTGGGTGAGACGAGAACAATAAAAGGCCTATTCTGCAGGGGGAACTTGTTCAGAAAGGGACATTTCATTTTCAGTCCTGCTCCTCAGGTTTACAAGTCACATGTTTTACCCATGAAAAGCAGATAAAGAGGGAAAAGGTGTGACCTGAAAAAACACGGAAACTGTGCTTGCATATAACAACAGCTGCCATTTCATCCATATTAACAGTTCTCAATGTAAAGGTTTGTTTTCACCAAACAGAATGTCCATCTGTCTCTTTAATTTCACTGACAAATCCCTCTTTAAAGTCCGACCAGACTTTTGGACTTTCAGGCTTTGCTTCCTGAATAGAAACGTGGTACAAATAAAAATGAGAAACAGATGTCATCAAGATGATATTTATTGGAATACTCCCAATCAAATGGCTGGCGGGCGGCAGCCATGTTGAATGTGGGGCGTAGGTGCATACCTTCTGTAGTCTGCTGTTCAGGATTCATGAGTTAAGAATTCTCTGCCGGTGGTTTGTAAAACGTTTGTGTCCCAGTAAAAGAGCTTTTGGTGTCAGATTTTTTTCAGTCCGGTTCCCATTTGTCACTGAACAGCAGAACCTGCTCTTAACTTTAGCCTCATTGTCACAGGAGGATGGACCGACGATGAAGCCCAGGTTTATGGGCTTTTACCACAAACCAATCTCCAAACCATCTTTTGTTCATCTAAAGTGCTGGAGAAAGTCACCTCTGTGCAGGCCCCATCAGTTATGACTGAGGACCATGTTTTCCACATCTTCCAGTCTGCTCTGAGAGCTCCTCATACACCTACAAGCTGAGTGCAGACAGAGGAGACAGCTTGGTTTGTTTTTTTGGGGGTTTTTTTAGGATTAAAATGACATAACTGATTCAATTCATTGAGCAATACTGTTGATCACGACATCCTCCTGTATTTTGTATAGTCCTGGGTTTAGTGCTCATATCTCTCAAATGGAGCCTTTTCAGTCACTCTGACTAAATAGTCTTTGATAGCCAAGAATGTCCTTAAGTTCAATGGTGACGAGTCAGAGGTTCTAACCAGTTCCGGGGGTTCTAATTTGACTAACTCACCTGATCCCTTCTTGGAAGAAAAGTGCTACAGAGAGCATGTTTCATCACCGCTGTCCATGAGGCAACTCAACTCCAGTGTGCGCTCTCCGGTTCTCATTCTGTATGAGACTCTTCGACGAAGTGCAAATGTGTATCCAAATTTACGTTTGCACTGAAGCACAAAGCTATTCGACCGACCCCAAAAAGAGTTCCACCCAGGTAACGGAGCTCAGAGTGTGATCGCAGAATGGCACAGACAGGATATGATGTGAAAAAAAGGCAGAATTTCCCAATTAAAGAAGTCATCACAATCTGACTTGACTTTAAGTGAAAGCAAAGTACCTCAGAGTGTACGATACTCTGGCCTTCACACACCTACAACTGTTTTTAGCATGTGTGCCATAAAGAAATGTCAAACTGAGTTGTAAAGGATAGCCTCAATGAAAGCATTGAGATTTATAAAAATGAAAAGCCCAGTGGTCCAAAGAGCGTGCCAGTCGTCGGGCATGAATGTGGGGACATTTTGTGGTCACCTTTGTAGGTGATTTGTGAATGAGACGTGCAGCTGACAGGCCTTCTGCGTGACAGGCTGCTCTCCCTGTGGGGGGGTCGCAGGAACCAGAGGTCCTTCCACCTCGCAGGGCAACCCAAGCTGAGTCCATACGCTCACCTCCAGGGTCACTGACGGCATCCAACCCCTTTCAGCAGCTCGGCCAAGGGCCCGACGACTCACAGGGAGAGCACACATGCTCTGATTCCCATGCATCTCCACACACACACACACACACAAACACACCATGTAAACATAGCACTTATACCTGAGCAGACGGCGTTCACAAAGCACACGTGCAAGCTTTTCTCCATCACATTTTTATGTGCACAGTGGCAAAAAAAATGCGTAGGCAAGGATGTGAACACACACACACATAAACATACACACACACACACATCCATGCAAGTGAGTGTATCCTTTCATGAACAAGGATGAGAGTCAATTTCCGCTCCCGCCGTTTTGGGCCGGTTGCCAGCGGGGAGGAAAGCTGTTCGCTCGTGGCAGATCTGACATGTGAGCTCGTGTCTCTGTGGCTGAGGGAAGTCCTCCTGATAGATGACCAGGGACACCCGAGGGACCCCCCCAGCTTGACTCGCTGGAACATGCTCGCCATCATCTACAAATGCAGGTGCGTTCCCACTAAATGCTTCGACACGTGAGAGCTGGTTTCGTGGCACATCTAAAATTATAAACACAAGGTCTTGTGATTTATTACCACTGAGTTTAAAGCAGGGTTTTACAGATTGGAGGTGGGGTTTGATGATATATTGCATTGGGTGGAGATTTGTTCCAATAAGTACGATGCAAGTTCAGCATTACAGACTGCAGCCACTGTAGGGAACAGCGAGCGGCCACTGCCCACTTCCAATGGAAACTGTAACAGTTGAGCAAAATTAATTGGCCATCCTGTCCTGAGGTTGCCCCCACCCCCCCCCTGGAGAAAAGGCGGCGTGCATTTTCTGAAACATCACTGTGCACTTACACGGCATCCACAATGCTGTGTAAAGTGTAGCCACATCGCATTTCTTTATATGGCAGTAGGTGCAAGGATACATTAAATGTGTGCAAACAGAAATGGAAACAATTTATAAAGGGCAAAAAAAGAGTTTGTACAATTCTAATGAGCTTCAAAGTCAATGTTTGGTACGAGCTCCTTTATTCTCCAACACAGCCTGAACCCTCTTTGACAAGCTTTCTGTCATATCTTCAGGAATAGTTCTGCAGGCTTCTTGAAGGACATCCCAAAGCTCTTCTTTGGATGTGGGCTGCCTTTTGTTCCGTTCTCTGTCAGATGATCCCACACTGCTTCAATAATGTTGAGGTCCGGGCTCTGGGGAGGATTCATCCCTCCATTAGACCTGTTGCCACTGATTTTCAGTCCACTTCTTGAGTCATTTGGCATAACTCAGCCTTTTCTCCCTGTTTCTCTTCCCTAGGAATGTCTTCTTGACAGCCACCCTTCCATGGAGACCATGTCTGATGAGGCTTCAGTGAACAGTCGATGGATCAATTCAGGTTCCGATGCGTCTGTCAGTCTGTGCTGGATTTTTTTTCCTCTTTCTTCGGGACATCCCTGTCAGATACCGTTCATCTGCTGTAGATAGCTTTGTAGGCCAGGCACCTCTTCTTTTGTCCTCCACACTGCACACCACGCTAAGCTACACCAAGTTCTCAGCTAATGGCTCTTTGAGAACCCTGTTGGTGCAAAAACATCTTTGACAGGTTGCAGGTTAAAAATAGCTTGAAGATACATTTTAAAATTGGTTGTTTGCCAAGTTGTCTGTTATGTGTAGACAACTCTGGATCATCCCTTTAGTTAGGTGCCTATTGTAAGACGGATGAGTCATGGGTCAATGTTAATTGGCTTCAAAAACAAAAGAAAAATAAATAAATCTTTTATAAAATGGTCAGGTAAAAGAATCGGACTGAAAATGAGTGAAAAAGCAGCAGGTGTCCAAAGAAAAACCTTAAAAAAGACTTTTAAGAAGTCTGGAGAATGATTACTGAAATCTCCATGTGGGTTAGGGGTTAGGGTAACATAATTACACACTACCTGGTGTAAAGAACATAAATGTACACCGATTGTCAAACACATCACTGCACCACAAGCAACCTAAAACAAACCTTGGATGAATATCTGAAAAACTAGCCAAATAAACAACAGATCTTAGTGTCAGACAAAGACAGTAACAGACAGACAGTAAATTCCAGTGAGAGTTTGACTTGTTTAGCAGCTGCAGGCAAGCTTTAACGTCAATGTTCCAATCAGAAGTGTGAATGCAGTGGAATGACAGACGCAGCTCTTCCATGAACTCATTCATGCTGTGGACATGGTTTCTGCACATCAAAGTGACACAGGTAGTTCTAAGATTCACTCAAAAAAAGACAAAGAAGAAGAAGAAGCAGCAGCTCGACAGAGAAGAACTGAAACTAAAGCTATTACCACAGTTTGAGCTGATGATGTTTGCTTGGCATTTTTCTCCCTTTGGTGGACGGCTGGAAGAGCGATGTGGACCGAGGCACAAGTGCCCTCACATTTCACCTGCTCCCAAGGACACTGTAATGACTGACAGGTGACGGATGAGGCGCCTGCTGGTGACTCCATAAGAAGGAGCTGCATGAATATCAATGTTGTCCTCCCCGGCTCTGCTGCCCTCGGCTTAACAGAGAGACCTTTGACAGAGCCAGAGCGAAAACAGAGTGTGCCATATCATAATGCAGCAGCACACCGTGGGACTTCAACACACACACACATACACACACACACAGTGTGTGACTGTTTACCGTTCCTCCCGTGCACGTGTTACCAGCTGGGTGAGGTCGTCACTCACACTGCTGCGCTGCTCATGTCCGGGGACAAGAGAAAACTCCTAACATATCTATCGTTCTGGCAGTACAGTGAAAAAATGACTTGGGCTTCGAACTTATTCGTGAGATCATTATAGTCCACAGAAATCTACACAACAGGGACCCAGAAATGACAGCATGAGGTGATGATGGCTTTGTCTGTGCCCAACACGCCAGCAAACACATTAGGAACTTGGTGAGTTATATGTTGTCAACAACATTGCTCTGGCTCAGAAATTTCCACTTGTCAGGTCTTAATTATGTCTACTTCAATTGTCAGGACTTATTGAGATAAAACCAGAATAATTCCACCTACTTCCGATTACTAGGAGATCTTTTAAAGAATGAATTGTACACATTTCCTTTTTTTCTATGAAAAATGGCCAAGCAAACAATAAATAACTCAATTATTATAGTTGTAAAGAACAAACGTTGAGAAGAAACAAGGAAAAGATATTCCATAAACACTGACTGGACTGTCAGGTTGTTTCTAAGAAATATATTTTATCAGCAGTTAATTTGCACATCATTGTCTATTAAAAGGTCCACGTGAAACGTCCGTCACACTTTCCAAGCTGATGTGCACAAACCATCGGTCAGATTTATCAGCAAATGTTCATGTCTGATGGGTGTGCAAAGCTCTTGGGGATGACACCAGGAAGAGGTTGAATGCTGAAAGTTAGCTTCAGCCAGGAGGGGCCTACAAAGGAGGATTTTATTACAGAAAGGGCGTAACATTAATAAAAGACACAAGTAGTAAAAGCACCAGCACAACCCAGTTTATTTCCATTAACTCAACACTTTCAACAACTCTTTTCCACAGTAGAGCAAAGACAGAGGACCAACAACAGTGCTAACACAACCAAGCGAGGCCCACAGCTCAGATTGTTCCTCGTATTTCTAAGACTGCCCCCGAGTGGCAGAACTATAGAACATGTATGTGTGCAACTGCAAAGCAGCAATGTAGGAGCTGATCTCAGGATCTCAGGAGGATTCTGGATGCAAACTTGAGATGGAAAAAAACCAAAAACATGTCAAAGTTTCACCTTTCTGCAGCTTGGTGTTACACCTTCATAAAGATGAGGAACACGCTCATTTAAAGAGGTCAGAGATGCAGGACGCTTTGTTCATCGGTTCTCAGCTCCACTTTCAGCCTTTCCAACTTCTGCTCTTTGGTCTGATGCAGAAAACGGTGCGCAGTTTCATGACCAAAGCTGCGTCCACACAGACAGACGTGTACATCTACATTCTTTTCACCAGATCTAAAGAAGCCACGTGCTTCTTTTAGAAATCTCAGTCATCGTGAAACCAAACCCTGACTTCCACGTAGTCATGAACGGATGCTTACCTAATTATGTATTTAAAAAAAAAAAACACTGTTTGGACCAAAACTAATAAAGGTGAATGATGATGAAAGCAAAAGTAAAGCAGAGGTCCGCTTTTACTGAACATGGAACTGAGTCAGTCATTGCTGAAACAGAGAAAATCAAGTTTGATTTATTTGGATGTCTTGGTTCCAGAATCATGACCAGAACAAAAACTGCTGAATGGAAAAAAAAAGGAACAGAAGTGATCAATGTGCTTGTGTGCAGGAGTGCGTGCATGGGTTTTGTGTGCTTGCATCTGGGCCCTGATCTGGAGCACCGGCACTCTAATCAGGATTTGCCATCGAGCTCCATCAAGATAACCCTGATGTCGCAACGTCTGTTTTCTTTAACTTCGAAAGTTCCCCCGGAGCCACTGAATTCATCTTCCAACTTTAAAGAGAGTTGTCCGAGTGCTGCTGTGCACCTTTAACCCCTGTAACCTTTTTCTGATTTACAAAACAGTCAATGAATAGATCTCAATGATTTCCACGCTGCTTTATTCAAACATGACAGAAAGGCCGACACACCTGCCTTTTGTTCTGAATGAGCTACAGCAGTATCTGTGATAGTAGAAAATGCAGTAACTCTTGCCATTTTTCTTTAAAAACAAGTTAACGTGACATAGCAAGAGGCTCTACCACCGCTCGTATAAAGATGGAGAAACTCCATCACATCTGCTCGGATTCGTTTTCCTTTCCTGTACAAATTTGTTGCTGCCTTGAAAGTTGCAGTTTGCATCTTCTCTTCTGTTCCAGTTCAGGAGTTGAGTTTTGTTTTCGTAGAACAGTACGATATCGCAGTTGGGCAAGCATTTTCACATCCTCCGTGGGCACAGCAACAACAGCTCCAGAGGGGGGTGTTAAATTCATCAGTGAGCTGCCCATGCTTCATGCAGCACGGGCAGCTGTGTGGCTTTCCCCTCAGCTCCTCCGTACAAACAATACAGTGGCTCCAGTTACACGAGAAGCTCCTGAAACCCCTCTGCAAAGACAACACATGTGGGTCGCTCCCGTGCACTCAATGCCATTTTTACGAGCTCCCAGCGCTGTAGCTGACCGCGCTGAACAGCAGGCAGTCAGGTGATGTCCAACACCCACTTTTGAGGAGAACTTGCAGGTTAGTGTGTAGATTTGTTGTCTTTACAGAGTAAAACATCTGCTTTGTACAATCAAACGGCCTGATCTGTATTCATAGTAAGCACTTCCAAACTCAGAATGGTGTTGTGATTTTCCTCTGAGGGGGGCTTTGATCTCCAGTTTCCTCCATGTTTGTCGCACTATGGTAAACATAACATCAGTTTCCTTCATTGAGAGGTTTACCGTGGAATGCATTATGATTTCAAGCTCATATGATAGTGCCCCTTAATGATCTGATGCCTCCGTCGAGGGTCTGAAGCACCTAAAGACTGGCATTTTTTTTATTTTATGTTCAAACAGATGTTCAAACTTGGGGGGAAACGGGACAGCCCGACGTCCCAGTGAAGCTAAAGTTTGATCCTTTGGATATAAAATGTCATCCCTTCATTATTTGATCCTATTAGACGCTTGTGTGAAACTTAATTAATCAGCATTTTAATTCTTAAGATTTTGGCCAAAAATATGTTTAGAAGAAATACCTCCAAAGCGCTCCAGCAGAGGAATGGAAACTCAACCTAAAAACCCAGGCAAACAACAAAATGGTAATCATCCACTCCTGGAACACAATGTACTGAAGAACATACAACCTTTCAGCAGTGTTGCATTGTGCCTTTATCAAGTACATTAGATCGATATTTTCCCAATCAGCCGTCTTACAGCAACTAAAAGCAGAGTTGTCCAGCCAATCATCTCTTAAGCTGAGTGATTGATGCAAGTACACAGTGTCAGCCCCGACTGCTAAAAAAAAAAGCAAAAAAAAAAGCACAGTGGTGAATTGTTATGTCCCCTGTATCCTTCCTGGGGTGAAGGACTACTCGGAGGGAAGAAAATGATAAACAGTCCCAGTTCCTGGGGGTTTTCTTTCACACAGCCTTTTTGGGAAAGACATTCCCAGTCGAGAGTGCAGCCTGACAAAGAGATGCTACAAATGTGCCCCCTTCCAGTAGAAGTGAGAGCAGCACAGAATGGCACACTCAGAGGCAACCTGGGTTCCAGATAAAGGATGTGAACGAGCAAGGTCAACTGTGAAACAGCGATTATCGAGAAAGCATTTCACCCCAGTTTGACTCATCACTACTTCCTAGCAACATGTTTCACTCGATGTAAGTGGGAGTTAAAATAGACGGCAGTATGTGCTGTGCTCCAACAGATCTCCGTTGTGCTGTTCTTGTTGCATAAAAGGAGTCGGGGGGGGGGGGGGGGGGTTGTTACTTCTTCCATCGCATCATCTACAGATTCACAGATAAGAAAGAGTCTCCATGACTCCATCTTTTGCAGACCAGTTCAGGACCAGCTGTCCTCAGCTGCCCTCTCATCCAGCAGACATCGTTGCAGAATGTTTAAGGTGTTTGAGTTGACCCGCACCGTGGTTTTTTTTCTTTTTCTTCTTCCTCCACGTTGGTGTATCGTCTTACAACTGAATTAATTTCACCCGACAAAAAAAAAAAAAAAAAAAAATAGAAAAATGTATATTTAAAAAAAAAACTGTCATGTTGCCAACAACCCCAGCAAGCAGCACGGGGGACCTTGAAGCTTATCTACTTGTGCCACTGCACAGACAACTAATTCAGCCCACAAATTTAAGCTCCGTTGTGATTATGTAATACTATCGGCGATTTTGATGCTGCGGCTCGAGAGGGAGAAGAAGAAGAAGAAGAAAAAATAAAAGTCCGCCCCGAACGGGACCGTTTCTCGTGAATGATGTCATGTTGGATTCTTTACAAGCAGAAATGCTCGAGTAGCAAGGAGGCATTATGCTGGCGGTGTGTTGGAAGGTTTTCTGTTGCATGTAGCCCTCATATGTTCCTCCAGAAAGTCAAAATCATCAGATCGTGTTCTTGCCGGGCTCCTCTAGGACAGGGACAAAGAAATTAAGTGCTTGGAAGGTGGAAGACATTCTTTAGGCTCTCTTCAATCATGGTCTACTCGAGCATGCGCCCTTGCAGCCGTACTAATAAATATTAACGTGCCATATTTTTTTATTTATTTCTTTTTTTGAATGGAGGCTCGTTTGCTACAAACGATGCGCATAGTGCTGCTGTGGCCAAGAGCAGCGCCACGCAGCGCCACGCAGGGCCACGCAGCGCCGCCCCGCATTGGCCAATGACCACAAGCCATGACCGATGACACACACCTGTGTCAAACCAACACATTTTGGGATGCTCAAATGGAATTCTGGGTTAAATGACAATGGCTGCTAATTTACGAAGCCCAAATTATCCCCCTCACCCCAGCCACGTGTTTTCAGGCTGTAGCACCATCATTACAAGGCACTGTGAGATAAACAGAACGCTCGGAGTATGTGAGCAGTTTTCCTACATAATACCGCAGGCTGAACTGCGTTGAAGTACGACCACCGTAACACGCCTCCAAAAGGCGTCTTCAAAATAAACGTATGTTTAAAAACGAAGCACTTATAGTCGTTTCTGCCACCTTCCCTCTCTCTGTTTTAAGGACAATATTCAAACGTCAACTGAGACTTTCGAGATACCAAATTTTATGCCGAATCAACAACAAAATTTTTTTAGCCCGAGATCATTGCACTTCCTGTCCATTTCTGTTCAATTTTGGCTAACTTGCCGCAGCTCAACACCACCTCCTCATCCTTCCCACAGACAATGAATGAAGCCAGTTTGGGGAAATGGACAAGCCCACGGACACCTCAGGTAGCCTAGCACCCCTCCAACACATATATGAAAAAAAAAATGTACAAAAATACGATAGCGTTTCCTGTCATCTCTACTCTCACCATTCACCACTAGTTAGCGGCATTTTATCTTACCATTCACAGCAAATATAGCGACAAGAAAACCACGCTGAACAAATATAACTCCAACAATACCAAGTGTAATGTTACAGTTAATAAAGCTTCATAAAACACGACAATATTTCCAACAACGCCTCACTGACCCCATGAATGAGCTTACGTTACCTGCAGGATGCTCAACTTCACTTCTCTGCGGTGCGGCCACGGCTTCTCCAGCTGCGTCAAGTCCTGCGAGGTTCGCTAAGATTAAACCGGAAATGACCAGATAAAACTTTCAAATTAAAAGCCTAATTCATTATGAGGGGTGTCAATGTGAAAAACAAGCGCTCAAATGCACGCGCGAAAATAAGTCATTCTTGTTTTTCGGGGAACTTGAAAAGTACAATGCAGCTTTAAAGTTTTTCTGTCAACAAACACGTCCGCTTCATTTCAAAGCGACACTAAATGTCACGTCAATGTGATGTTGAGTGTCAGAACGGAAACGCTACATTGAATTTTAGCTGATTTCGAAGCTGGCACGTTCAACCTCGAGATAAAGCAGCACACTAGATAACAGAAATCCTGCTGATTTATCAAAACATATCTGACTGCTCTTCTCTGGCTTCCTAACCTGTCGACACAAGCCTCGTGTTGTCGCTCTGTGTTTCTCCTCAGACTACAAAGAGGAATAAAGAAAACTCCTATCAGCCTCTAACGTTATTGTGGTTCAGTCCAGATGCTGTGGTGGCAACGGGACGGAGGGAATTCCTTGAAAGTTGATGCTGCAGTTTGCTACCGCTCCGGTCATTGTCGGGGAAAGGGACAACAGCCAAACCAGCCTCAAATTTATCTGAACAAAAGCCAATGGAAGAAGCTGTATGAGCCTTTCGTTGTAAAGACGAAAATGATGCATTTGCTGTCAATAAAAAAAGAATCATCCGAGTCCTAAGTGTTTGTGTGTCTATGTTGGGGTTATTGTAGCCAAAATACTGACTTACAATGTTCACGTTAGTTTAGAAAATTATTGCGTAGAATGTTTTGTGTCGTCATTCATACAGATAGTTTATTTAACCACAGATTACGGGTTCCCACGTGCCGTTATGACATTCTATTGACTTCACCTGTGAAAGTCCTGTAAGTAGTCTTTAACTGCGTCATGAGGCTGATAAAGTGAAACACAACATACAATTGTCGACATTGTTGTTGTCGTTTTATTAATCTAAATAACTGAAAATGAAAATGTAAAACTCTCCCTTATTGTAACACCGTCAAAGTTTCGGCACTGCGTAACATATCCTCACACTAACACCTGTAACAACACATTTGCAATGAACATGATCTATCAGCCTTCTAATGAAGACTACTGGGGCTACCTATTAAAAACCCGTATCGGCCACAGGGCTCTATTTAGTGTGTTTTTCCACCTGGGTTGCCTGGTGCCTGGAGCCCTCACGGAGGACAGGTGTGGTTGCTGTTGACAGTGGTCACGAGGACGGTTCTCTTAGGAAGTGTCGAGAATACGAAACCACAACAGGCAGAGGAGAGAGTTCACAATGAAGCGTGATTCTATAACCGACTTATGCAACTGATCAGAGCCGCGATCTACCTTACATAACAACATGAGGTTGGCTCGCTGCTCACAGCTGGGATTGGGGCTTCCACCGCCTTTTTCACCCAGAGCAACGTGGGTCAAATATCACAACTTTAAGCATTGGTGGACATAAATAATCCACTGTTTAAAACTTGAATTAACAACCAAATTAATATTAAAGTATAATTGTTCATGCTTTACTATCATATTATAGAGGATAAATGTTTCTTTTTTTCATTGGAAAGACGCACGTCTGTCTTAAAATAACTTAAATATTGTCTCATTTGATCCCAGATGTTGATCAGCAAAAAACTCTCCAGGGTAAGCTTTTGCAAAGGCTCATTTTGAAGTCAGTCTTGATAGTGTCCACTGACTCTCCTAGCTCAAGATGTTGGTTCCTTTTACTCCTCCGAGTCCTCGGGGTGGCCTTGGTGCTGATAGTTGGACAATGACTCGGATAAGAGGTATTCCTCTTATCCGAGTCATTGTCATTGTGATGATAAGCTTCTGCAGAAAAATACAGCGGCTGGCATCACTGCACCCTCCACCAAGACAACGATCCAAAACATAACAGCAATAGATAAAGAATGTGTTGAGAAAACTGTGTCAACTATTGGGTGTCCAGACCTGAATCCCGTCCAGAAACCGTGGAGGATACAAGAGACCGAAATGATACAAGGGAGCCCTGTACCTTAGATATCCTTGCCACAGAGAAGTGTTCATGAACATCTCAATAAGAAGAAGAATTACGTTATTTACATAATGTTTTACAAAACCTGATGGGTGTAACAGAAAAAACACATCAAAGGAACAGAGCATAACAACTACTGACATCTAGTGGTTAAACTGGAGATAGCGATAATCTCAGAAAATGACCAATAACGATCTATGGACAAATTGCACCTGTGGAAAGGGGCTAAATTTTTCTTTGAGGAGAAAAGAAGCAGCTTTGATGACTCTTCTTCCTAATCAGTGATTTTCATCTTAGAAAAGCGACCTGCCTTTCCCAAAATTAGCTTTTTCCCTTCATATTTGTTCTCCTTTGATAAGGTCGATTCATGCACCTTCACCTGTTCTCAAATGAAAAAATAAGTATAATTTTTTTCTCAAGCATGTAAGCTATCTTCTTTTTCATTGCCTTTTGATCAGTATTCCTCGTCAACGTGCCTTTTATAGTGATTAAGTGGCCATTCTTCTGAGTAGTAGGACCTGCTACGCAAATGAAATCCAGTCAGCCTTTATTTTGCTATTAAATGAAAGGTGTCAGTTCCACGAACTGGATAATTGGCCAGTCTCAAAGTTACTGTTTATCCAAAATACTCGAGAGGCTGGTGAACAAACAAGAGCAACATTTTTTTTCAAAACAATCATTATCAAAACCTTACTCATCACGTTTACCAGTACAGTGACAGTGGTATCAAAAGTCCTAAAAGGATACGCTGCTCTTTTTTTTCCAAGTCAGTGTCTTACCTGCAGCAGACAGCAGTCAGAGCACTCTCAGTTTGGAGAAACAGAGACGGGGGAACTACACTAACAGCTACTCTAAATAAAGTAACAGACGAGCACATTTTGGCCATATAATAACTTGAACCTCAGTTTTTTTCATCTTGGTTCAAGCAAATGCTTATGGAGTGAATTTTTTACTTTCACTTGAGCCAATTGGCAACATACAATTGCAGTAGGCTAATAAGCTAAAACAAATACTGACTTTCAAACGTGTTCATTTGTTCTTTTTTTCTGTTGTTGCACCCATTTCTTACTTTCCAGGTCATTTCCTATTCCTCCAGGACTCATCTATACAATTCATCCGCATGAGTTTCCCCAGTATCCCAGCATATAAAAAATAAACATTTACAAAGAGAATTAACAGATTGACAACTTTACCAAATCCAAACCCCAGCATCCCTCCCATTTATAGTGACATTTCAAATCCATTAAAAGCAGAACTTCTTCGTACGAATGGCAGAAACCAGCTCCTGCAGTGGGGCTCTTTTAACTGCAGTCACACTTCTGCAACCCTGCGAGCACCTCAGCTCACAGCCAATGCTGGTTTCACAGAAGAACTGCAGGTATTCTTCTTTCTGCTCGAGGTGAAAACCTCAATCTGTGACACTCAAATATATAAAAATGAGCTTCCAGGAGGAGGAAAATCAGTCAAACGCCATCTCATAGAACATTTAGATCTGAAGCTTTTAGAATGAAAGTACTTTGAACGTGAAATTGACAATAGTCTGATTATTTTGCACTGTGGGCCAACACCAGCCAAACGTCAGAGACACTGTGATGAAGACCATCACCTTCACAAGTGTATTTGTGTGAGTCGTGAGAGACTTAAGGACTGAAAATTCATTCATTCGTCTCATTGAAATATGAGAACAAAGTGAAATGTCATGCTGTTGGTTTGTAATGGGGGACTGGCCACACTGCCTGCTTATAAGAGAGAACTTTTATTAGTCTGTGCAGATCTGAACTTACATGTTTTTAGCATTTAATTCTATTTTGTTCTGTAGTTTGATCTATTGTTACAAGAGTATATTCTCAGCAAAGTGATAGCATGTCTCACCTGTTCCTGGTTTCCTTTATGGCAGGGAAAATGAGACAAGACAGAAACAGGCTCAGTTACCTGCTTCAGAGCAAAACACGTTAACAATTGAATAAGATTGCAAAGTATGTTTTACTAAATTATTATTCTTAACGTTCCATTTCATATAGTGTTGCTTTGATGCATACATGTTGATCATTTTGTAGTCTAGCCCCACTTCAATGGGCTGTTCCAGTTCATGGTCTGCAGCAGGCAGGTATAAAGAGATCGGTGTTGGTGCATTTCAGAAGTACTTTAACTAAATGTTGCTGTATGTGCTTGGACGCCTACATAAGCCATAAGGAGTGAGTGAAGCTCAAACTGACAGACGCATAAATGACCAGAGCTTTGCAGACTGTAGATAAACCAAAGCTCTTTAATCTCAATATTTGTTTGACAAACAAAAGCTGCATGTGTAACAAAGTACAGTGTGAAAGCTTCTGTGGGCACTGAATTCAGGTTTATTCAATGAAAAACCCTGTGTGGGCAGAGGTCTGCGGTTACAGCATCTGGGATTTGCCACCAGATGTCTTAGCATGACATCATAGGCTAGTCATTGTAGCCTCCTCAACACAAACCTTGAATGAATATTGAGTAGTATAATAGAGAGTTGTGTTCCAGCACTGCGCTCATGCTGATCTTATGATCAGGGAACATTCCCTCTGCCTTAAATGCCAAATGTGTGTGCTGCACTGGGGAATCCTGCAAAGAAGGAACACAATAAATCACATTTTTTAGGATCATGTGATTAATGGAGCATGTGGAAGTCCCTTCTGACAGCAGATAGTGACATTGTGTTCGCTGAAAGTAAATCAGGCCAAAAACACAAGCGAGTGAGTAAAAACGAAAGCACGTCCAAAAAGAGGTTCAGAAACTAGAAAGAGCCATCAAAACATCCAGAGAGGCAGAGTTTAATCGAAGCACAACAGGGCCCCCTACAGGACATAACTGTATCTTCACTTTGGTTTGACACATTTAACAGTCAGCTTTATTATTAGTTGAAAAGTGAACATTTGGAAAGAAGTGACCTGGTGAAGATCATAAAATCGTAAAGATATCAAAAATGGTCCCTCGAAATTGCTTGTGTGCAAAAATACAATAAGGCGCTTTAGTTCTAAAACTGAGGACAAGTAAAAGTCTGAATTAAAACCAGATAAAGATCATAGCTTCAGTATAATCAAACAAGCCCAGCCAAGATCCCACAAAGATCATTAAGGATTCATTTCCCATGAAAGGCGTTTCAATTAGAATGTTTGTAACATGAATTACCTGAGGTTAATAACTGGAATGTGATTAAAGCTCAAAGATACAAACATCAACATTCACAACTAAACAGATGCAGTAACCTGAGGTCAGTACAGCATGTTACCATTTACTGAGGATATTCGGCATTGGAGCAGAACGATGTTTAGCCAAAGCCAGTTTTTCTCAGGTGCTGTTTAGTTGAAGTCTCTGTCAGGCAGCACCAGCGGGGCCACCAGCGTCCACAGGTAGATGGCCAAGCCCAGCCAGCTGGAGCAGATCTTCACCCACACGGCCGGCATGGAGGTCTTCATGGCATCGTAGTCCGTGTCGGGCCTGGCAAATCAGAGGAGGCGGCGTTAGGGGGGGAGCTCGGCTGGAGGGGGACAAACAGCAGATACTCACTTGTACCAGTTCGTCAGAGTCATCATGATGTAGAGAGAGGCCAGCAAGAGGCTGAAGTGGAAGAAGGAGTAGCTGTAGGTCACGCCCTCCTCTTCGTTGTCCACAGCACGTCGGACTCCGTCCTCCGACGTAGCCTCAGCGAAACTGGCGGTCAGACCCTGGTCCTCCTCGGTCTGCATTAGCCGGTTCACTTGGGAGTTGTTGGAGGAGCGGATACTATGGTGGACGAGAACTTGGCTTGATTAACAGGAGCAGGTGACATTTTATGCATTTCTTCTAAAATTACAATCTATTATCAGGTTGAATTTGATCAAACTTAAAAATGGTTTCCTCTGCCTGAGTGGTAATTAATGCAAGGCCAGAAAGTTGCTGCAGTTCTTTCTGAAAGGATCTGAGCAGCAGTGACTGCTTTAAGCAATCCTGACATCCATTAAGTCACACTGGTGTGCACCTTTCCCAGTTTGGTCAATATCATCGATATCTGTTTAAGGGAGACATATTGTACAGTTTAACAAGCTGGCACAGCTTCCTGAAGTCTTATTAAGATATATGAGACACGCTTTGGTCAAATACATCCCAACAGCTGTCTTCTCATGCCTCGTGTCTGTATACCACTTTTCCCTACTATAGAAACTGCTCGGCGAGGCCAAGGAGAAGCTAAATTTGCTGAGCAGAGCTGGACCAGCGTCAGACAAGCTCCTGAAGAACTTTGACCATGGAGGTTTCAACAGGATATTAGGCTAGTTTCTGTGTGCTCGTACGTTGGCTGAAAACATGACGAAATCCCTCAGCCACAGTAATCATCAACAGTAATGGACCATCCAGGAGATGCATACAGCTTATGTACTATTAATTACTTAGTTTAAACACTTTGTAAATACCAAACATCATTAAACTGCATTTGCAGACCGACAACTTTATCATAAACATGCTAATAAAGTGCACATAAGACACCAACAGTGGTTCGTGGTGTTCAATGCAGCAGACGACAGCGACCAGAGAATCGGGCACAGGTAGCGTCTTGGAGGGTTGTAAGACAAAACATAGCCATTCTATCAGAGAACATTCGTGTTTCGTTCCAACTCCCGTTGGAACATTGTCGATGTAAGCCGCTTGCTGTTCAGCTCAGCTGACAACATAACTTTTTCATGTGAAGCTGGCCGCATCGTTTTAGCAGGTTGGACGTGAGCAAAAAAAAAAAAAAAAAGAGGGCGGAGCTCAGAGGTCGAGCCAAGCAGCGGAGGCGGGGTTGACTTGACGAGCGACGTAACTTTACTCTGGAAGTCCGAACAGGTCACTGCACAGTGTCAGGTTTGTGTTTTTCAGATATTTCTTTTTAATCTAAACATTATGACTGGAACTGATCTCCTGCTTCTTTTACATCTGCAGCAACAGTAAAGAATACCTGGCGTAAAGGGTACAGAGCACGAAAATGACCAGTCCCACGATGCCCTGCGCGTCCCACCACTGCACGTTTCTCTGGGCTGGAGTAGGAGGAGGAGCCAGGACAGGTCCTGGGGTTGGGGTGGTACTGCTGGGCTGGACCAAACTCAGTAGACTGGGGTTACACTGCCGGTCTTATGTGGGGAAAACAGAAAACTGTCAACAGCTGGCAGTATTACAAGGATGAATCATTGAGGCTTCCATCTTGCAGATGTGACGACAGACCCGGTGAACAGAAAGGAGGGTTTCTCTTTGTTCACTTTCTGCTGAAAGTGAGACTGACGGGACTTACTGGGGTTGTTGGTCATGGCCGACCAGGTGACGTACATGGTGTACAGGGAGATGATGGAGGCCTGAAGCAGGCCTGAGGTGGGCTGAGCCTCCTGCAGGGAAATGCCCGTTATAAACCGAATGAACAAATGCAGGCTGCCTATCAGCTGTTAAAGCACCGTTTTTGGTTTTCATCCACTGGATAATAATCATTTCTGCTCTCAGCCGAACCTTTTGAAGGCAACACCAACACAGGTAAGGACTGAGGAAGCTGCACGTTACCTGAACTTTGGGCAAAATGGAAACGATGGACACA
This sequence comes from Leuresthes tenuis, assembly GCF_036924035.1. Classification (NCBI taxonomy): domain Eukaryota; kingdom Metazoa; phylum Chordata; class Actinopteri; order Atheriniformes; family Atherinopsidae; genus Leuresthes; species Leuresthes tenuis. The sequence continues at coordinate 24,792,571 of NW_027325372.1, read as the reverse complement.
ACGATGCAGAAGATTAGGTTGAGGCTGATAAATACTTTGTGCTCTGTGCAGTCGTCGGGTTTGGTGTAAAACACGTAGAAGAGCACGACAGCAGCAAAAGCCAAAGTGTAGTAGACGAAGGTGAAGGACAGCAGAGCTGTGAGGAAAACAACAATATATATATATATATATATATATATATATATATATATCTCATCATCATCATCATCAGAAACCTGAAACACTGCTGGGTGATAAAGCAATGTTTGCTCTTTATTCTAAAAAACTTAGGACCAAAAGGTCGACACGATGTGGAAAATGTCAAGCAACTCATTTAAACTGATATTTCAAACTAGTTCAAACACAATATAGCAACTAATTAAAAACCATTTTAAAAAGTGAAGACTTTGCTCAGTTTCAATTTAACCGACATGTTTTACTCCAAGTCTGAAGTTTTACTTTACATTTCACACAGTGCACCAACAGTTGTTCATCTAATCATACTTTAGAATTAACATTAACATTTATTGCCTGATTTAACTGATTAAGATCTCCTTCTTTTTCTAAACACATTCCCCCTTAAAAAAAATATTCCCACAAACCTGGAAAAACACTGAGGATGGCCAGTCTTCTACCACAATAATACACGGAAATGATCGTTGTTACGGTTACGTGTGGATGCTCATTAAGACAAAGCTGCAGCAAAGTAGGTTGACATGTGGCAGAAGAAACTGTCTTTTCTTAATTATTCCCATTCATGAAGACAGGCTTAAACTGAAAAAGCAGTAAATGTACACACGCCGGATGCATTTCTCTTCGATCACTCAAGAGTTCTGCTGCCGCAAACGTGTCGCCTCTGTACCTGCAAACCAGCACTTGGAGTTTCCCTCCTCTGCCTTCAACAGCCAGGACTGGTTCCAGGAATGGGCGCAGTCCACCAGAAGGATGAGCTGGATGATGATGAAGATGAAGGAACCCACCACGCCAAAGTAATACAACACTGAGAACAAGCAGGAGAAGTTATTTAATTCAAAGTTTGAGATCTAACTCATAAATCAGAGGATGGCATCATAGCTCAAAAGTTGCTTGTTTAGTTGAACAACCACAATTTATTTCCACATTCCTGTTAAATCACATGGAAAGAAACAGTGATTGATTGTTACCAGCTGTTATTTACAATAAAAACAAAGCAAACTAATAAATCAAATAGAATAAGTGTGACCTAACAGATAAAAAAGCAAGTTCCAAAGCAGGCCTCACCCCTGCTGAGACATCAATACATGCACCGTACCTGTATTAAACGAGCCATCTGGAATGAAAAAAACTCCCACGGTTAAACCAACCAGTGCCAGAAACTTGAAGAACCAGAACCTGAGGAGATAAAAGGAAAATTATTCTCCGTTCCACAGTAACAAAAAAAAAACAGTCTTAGAGGTGTAGTGTCCACGTTTGGCCACCAGAGTGCAGTGTGCCGTCATCACACAGAGCCGCGGCGCTGAGGCTGCAGTACGAACCCGTTTTGGATGGCGGCTCGGGGGTCCTTGCTGCTGCGCACTCGGATCATGATGATGGAGAAGAGGAAGAAGAAGCAGGCCATGGCAAAGCAGATGCGGTACACAGACTTGAAACCTACGATGACGTCACAGTTCACCTTGTTCTCTATGCCAGGTATGCCTGAGCCCCCCACGCAGAAACCCGGAATCTGACAATGTGAAAGCAGACAAAGGTAAAAATAAACGGTTAAAGAAAAGGAAGCAGTCAGAGTTTTCTGGCATTTCAGCATCTTCTGAGGCTTTAAAGAGGAAAATAAACTGTTAGAAAAACATCATGAGGTTATACTATAAGAAAAGAAGCACCGTGTGTAAGAATGTTTTACGGTGTTGGAAGATTAAGGAGCACTGTGTGCTGGGGGAGGCCTCCTCCTACCGTATTAGTTTAATGCTGCAGAAGGCCTATCTTTGCTCGCTCTACCTTCTGTGAACAGAGAAGTCTTATATGACGTTGTGATATTTACTACACTGTACTCTGTGAAAGGAGGGAACTACAGGAATGTCTCATAACCTTGTGTGGTTTTGTAGTAGAAAGCATAATTTTAGAACTCGCATAACCCTGTGTGAGCTTTGGGATAGGCTGCGCAGACAGGTCTCCTTGCTGCAAGATTGCCTTTGTGTTAACTGACTCCCGCGACTCTGAGCCTCATCGGGAGAATTTTTCTTAACATAAACACATACCTCGAGTGTCCTCCTGCGCTACGGTAACATATCCCTGTTGCTGGGTTACCCTACTAAGAAGCCAATGGGAGCATTTTTCTACGGTCGTCTTATGTTTGAAATGGCACAAACGTTGAGACACTTTGTACCCTTTTAAGATGTTCCTCCATGCCTGGTAGAATCATGATGATGGACACGAACGTTCCGAGCAGCAGCAGGAAGGAGAAGGCCAGCCGGCTGATGGTGGAGTTGTATGTCGAAGGGCAGCATGACGACAAGAGGCAGGAGGCTGAGCCGCACAGACAAGACGCCTAGGGGAGGAATGATGGGGGAATTACAAGGATATTCAAACAGTTTCATGTTTGCTTTTTTTTTTTTTTAACTCGGAAGGCGCTCTGGGGTGTGGAACAATCAGGGTAACGCATGCATGGCTCATACAGACTGTGGTTGGGAGAAAAGACAAAACAAATACGGCATCTGCTGCCAAGAAAATTTACATCTGTCTTTGGTCCTCAGGCTTACAGGAGAGTTATTTACAGTGGCTGTAATCAGGCCCGTGATTACAGCTGCCATCAGAACAAATCTCTGCTTTTTATCCGACACTGCAAAACGGATCACACAGGACTCCTGCATGATTCAGATGCAGGCTGCTGAGAGGTGTGTGTGAGGCACTGAGGCAGACACTGTCGCTGCGATCCGCCATCATTTCACTAAATATGAGCATGAATTACAGTACACAAGCCTGGGGTGCAAACAGCTCTGCTACAGCCAGAAGAGTCCAGTTTCCACGGTTCAGACAGGTCTGTGCTCAACTGCCCTGGCAACAAGCAGCTATACAGGCAGTAAATACACCACAGAGACACCAAAAGACCAAAAAACCAAAAACCAAAAAATTAGGTTACCTAAGAATATTGTCGTAATGTGATGAAAAAAAAAGCGTTGTGAGATTAAACAGGTCATTTTACACCTGTAGGACAACATGAAAACAGCTGCAGCGGTTAAAGTCTTTCTCTGACATCAAACACTAAATTCAAAGTGTCTCACAGATGATTTCTCTCCCATCTGCTTTTATCATATTGTTATTAACCAACTACGAAGGCTAGTCTTCAGAAAAAGTGTGAAAAGACGATTTTCCTACTATTCTGTGTGATAGCACGGTGGCACTGTTCTTTCCATTTTTAGGTTTTAGAGTTAAAAGATGTGTGGCTTTCGTCCTGGCCGTGGAACAGTGGACCAGCTCTATACCCTTGGCAGGATCCTGGAGGGTGCATGGGAGTTCGCCCAACCAGTCTACATGTGTTTTGTGGACTTGGAGAAAGCGTTCGACCGTGTCCCTCGTGGAGTCCTGTGGGGGGTGCTCCGGGAATATGGAGTGCCGGACCCCTTGATAGGGGCCGTTCGGTCTCTGTATGACCGGTGCCAGAGTTTGGTCCGCATTGCCGGCAGTAAGTCGGATAAGTTTCTGGTGAGAGTTGGACTCCGTCAGGGCTGCCCTTTGTCACCGATTCTGTTCCTAACTTTTATGGACAGAATTTCTAGGCGGAGCCAGGGCGTTGAGGGTGTCCGATTTGGCGACCTCAGAATCGGGTCTTTGCTTTTTGCGGATGATGTGGTTCTGTTAGTGTCGTCAGGCCGTGACCTTCAGCTCTCATTGGAGCGATTCGCAGCCGAGTGTGAAGCGGCTGGGATGAGAATCAGCACCTCCAAATCCGAGACTATGGTTCTCAGCTGGAAAAGGGTGGAATGCTCTCTCCGGGTCGGGAATGAGATCCTTCCCCAAGTGAAGGAGTTCAAGTATCTCGGGGTCTTGTTCACGAGTGAGGGACGAATGGAGCGGGAGATTGATGGGCGGATCGGTGCGGCGTCTGCAGTGTTGCGGGCTCTACACCGACCCGTCGTTGTGAATGAGGAGCTGAGCCAGAAGGCGAAGCTCTCTACTTACTGGTCAATCTACGTTCCCATCCTCACCTATGGTCACGAGTTGTGGGTAGTGACCGAAAGAACAAGATCGCGAATACAAGCGGCCGAAATGGGTTTCCTCCGCAGGGTGTCTGGGCTCTCCCTTAGAGATAGGGTGAGAAGCTCAGTCATCCGGGAGGGGCTCGGAGTAGAACCGCTGCTCCTCCGCATTGAGAGGAGTCAGATGAGGTGGCTCGGGCATCTGGTTAGGATGCCCCCTGGACACCTCCCTGGGGAGGTGTTCCGGGCACGTCCCACTGGGAGGAGACCCCGGGGAAGACCCAGGACACGTTGGAGAGACTATGTCTCTCGGCTGGCCTGGGAACACCTCGGGGTCCCCCCGGAAGAGCTGGAGGAAGTGGCCGGGGACAGGGACGTCTGGGTTTCTCTGCTCAAGCTGCTGCCCCCGCGACCCGACCCCCGGATAAGCGGCAGATGATGGATGGATGGATGGAGTTAAAAGATAAAAATGTACCCGTTCCTAACCAAGTGTAGCTAACCAGATGTAGTAAACACAACATCAGATGAACAGCACGCGGCGGAACACATCCTGACGTGGTGCTTGTCAAAAACTAAGCTGAAACACAGAAGCAGTATGGGAAAAGTCCGCTCCATGATCCAGCAGCTCGTAGAACCACCATTAGCAGCAATAAGTTGAAGGAATTACTTTTCTGTAATCTTCCTCCTCGTCTCCTGTCATTAATGCCTCTGCGACTCGAATTAATTTATTATATCTGAGACACAACAACACAGAAAGCTGCTCTGCCATCTGTACTTGTGGCAAAGTGAGAAAGTACGTGAACTGTGGGAAAATATTTTCAGCAGATTTTAAGAGCCCTCAATAAGATAAATGATGGATATTATGGAAGAAATAGCAAACCATACCCACTCAGTCTTTATCTAACTGTACTGTCATGAACTTTAACATGTAGGATGCTAACTGAGGCCTGTAGAGTCTGAGATGTAGTACTTCACAGTCTGACCTTGGGGTGAACTTGTTCGGGTTGTTGGGACGTCCACTACTGGGAAGATTGGCAGCTGTCTTTCTCACTGTAGGATGACGGACTCCAACTCGTTTATAATCGATCTTATAACCCTTCCCAGATTGACGGGCAGCAATAATTGCTTCTCTGAGATCATTGCTGATGTCTTTCCCCCTTGCATCGTGGGAATAAACCCCTGAACGATCCAAACCAGCAAAAACTTCTCATTTTATAGAGGTGCTCACACTTGTTGATGGTCCGTATAAGCAGCACATTTTCATTAGCAGCACCTGTCTGCCACTGACCAGCTTATGTCCTGTGGAAGAACGTAGGCTGCTTCATTTTTAAACACGTGTTGCACATCTGAGTCGGCATTGGACTCATTTTAAGATTAAGACCTTAGAATTGAAGGAGACTTTACATCTTCCTCACAGGACTGTACGTGCATTTGTGTGGAAGCCACTCTAAAGTCACAGCGTGTGTGGATGAGCAGAAAATGCCTCAACCACAGAAAACCTCCAGAGATCGATTCAAATCAGATCTGACTGCTTGAGGCAGATTCACTGCTGTGCCAAACTTTCTTCCATATTTTTCTAGCGACCTTGTTGGTCTCTAAGGATTATTCCAGGTCTTGAAAAAGACACTCCCACCTTTTGTGTTTTGAGATAAAACACTAGAACTTTGCTATTGTTCCATCCACAGATTTTAACTGGAAGCCGACATAAGAAGCAGTTGCACCTGGAAGATCTTCGTCTATCCATCTATTTTCCTTAACCGCTTAAGTAGCTCGTCATCAAGCTCTGCGGCGGCCTGACAAGGAGCCATTCATTTGATTCAGGTGTGGTGGAGGAGGGAAACATGTCATGAGGACCGGAATGGAGAAACACTGGCTTAATCCAATTCAGAGCCGCGGGGAGGGTTGGAGCTTATCCAGGGTAAACCCCGGACAGGTCGCCAGTCCATCACACGGACACACATTCACTCCCAGGGACAATTTAAAGTCACCAATCACCCTAAAACGCATGTTTTTAGACAGTGGGAGGAAGCCGGAGAACCCGGAGTCAGCGAGAAGTCATGATGCTCCGATTTAACAACAGAAAGCAACAAACAGTGACACACTCCTCCAAAGGAGACGGAGCCGGAGTAAATCCCGGAAACGGAGCCTTTCTACGACACTGCATAGTTTCCATATAACTTGTTGGGTGGAAGAAATCACTTCACAACTCTTAATAGCGAACTCGTTAACCGAAAACCAAGTCAATAGACAGCGCGAAGGAGTTTACTTTGACAGCCTTCCACAAGCACCATTAATACTCGATACGCCAGAACAGAGTCATGTTAAGCCGAACTGAACAAGTAAACAACTACTCTACAACCTCACACATATATTTATACAACACATATACTAAAACACCGCTTTATTTCCTCTCCAATTACGTAGTTTCACATAGATTCGTACCGATATACTCTAACACTAGCCGAAAAAACAACGCCTTCCTAAATTGGTCAAGCAATTTGGAAAAAAAAGAGACGTCTCCATAATTTAAACACCAATACTTTTAGGAGAGAATATATACTCACACAGCTGGCGAGGGAACCTAGCGCCAAACACGCTCCCATACTGGTTTAATTCCCAATTTCGCTGGAAATCTTACACACTCAAAAAAGTTCAGGAAGAAAGTGATACAAAATGGCGACGTCAAGCCAGTTAAAAAGACCAGACCGATATCCGTTCTTTTCTTCCAAAGTGAAAGCTTCGTCACATATGCAAGTTTTGAACGAACTGTGAGTGAGCTGAAACTCAAACGTCAGTTTGGTTTTATTTTGACATGGGATAAACTTGTTTTCCGGCAATGTTTGTTTTGATACGGACAAAGCTCACGAGTGAATTTTTCGGGCGTTGCTGTTAACCATTATAAACCAGTATTTTGCGTTCGCTTGTCCATGCCCTACTCTGATTGGTTTAATTAGATGTCCCCAAAAATGTTGACCAATTGGTGGTAAATGCGAAATAGTCCTTTTATGACCACAGTTTCTAAATTAATATACTAAACCGCATTTGAACCAGATGTCACACACTCTCACAACACGGTTAAATTTTAATTATGAATGAAAACGGTATCCAACACAAACAACACAAGTTTTAATAGTTGTTTTTCTGTTTTGATTTTGGAAATACCATTACATCCCTATTGCATAGCATGTCTGATGTAAGCAAAGTTCATTGCAATGATACTGTGTTTTGATGTTAGGACATTTTATTGTTAATACATTATTTCAAGTGTTAACAAAATCATGTCTAAAGCTTGGTTAATGGCAATAATAAAATGACAATTATTGCAGCTCTAAATAGCTTTTTGAGGTTTAATGTAGACATGTAGAGAGAGTGGAAAGCACAAAAACATGTCTCTGTGTTAAGTTACCGGTGGTAAATATCAGTGAAAAACATCTGCACACATGCAGAAGAAGCCTTTGTAAAGTTACTTTTAAACTAATTTAAATCAGCTTGTAGGAGTCTAACAAGAGTAATGGCTATTTAGTTTCCCAAGAAGAAGCTCGATAAGGAAACAGGTGTGACGGTGAAGGTCAGGCAGGCTGAGTTAAAAGCAAGAGGGTGGTAGAGAGGGTAGGGAGGGAGGTATCCTTCATCTGTTTGTGTCTGACTTTCAGCAGGTCAGACACAAGCGGAGCAGTTCACTTGTGTGTTTTCTTTGATGCGTATGTGTGAGCACATTAGACTCCTCAGTACTGAATAGCTTCAGCTGTGCAGCATGCTTCCTGTGGCATTGTCGCTCTTAACCTTGTTGGTTGCAGTGACACATGATATAAATTTATATATTTACTGTTACCATTTGTGATGAAATAGGATAAACAAAATATCAAGACTGTAAAAATCTACAGCTCAGGTAGATGAGCTTAAATTGCTGCAATAAGACTGAATTATACCGACCGGGAAGATGGATCACATTATCTACATCATTCATGACTGAGATACTGGAATCAGTTAAACGATGTGCAGATAAGTGATTTAGTTTATTGATAATCAGAATGTGTAAAGAAGTCACACCCCTGAGTAAAATAATGGTATAAACCTGTGCAAAGAAAAGGTAACACTGAAGGAAGTAAGGGAAAATTATACAGGAAACAGCACTCAACTGACATCAAAATAAAAGACAGTGGGCTTACTGATCTGCCATCTGCATTTTCAGATATTGGAGTCACTGCTTTAGTCATTTTAAAAAAAAATAGGATCCTTGTTATTTCCTCATTTGGCTGAAATAGTGTGGAAAGCCAAAAGGGTCATGCTTCTCCCACTTCACAAAGAAAGGAGAGGGAGAGAAGATTAAGTGAGGTAGAGCAGCTTCTTACTCATTTCTTTGAGAAGAGAGGTGAGCAGCACAACTGAACTAACACACACAGTTTGGGGTGATGTCAGCAGCAGTTGTCTCAAAGTGAAGGCAGCACGTCAGGCTTCATTTAGGGAAAACACATTAATTACTATCAGAAATTCATCAACGCTATTGCCAACAATCACTAAAAATGTCACGGACCTTGCAGCAAAAACTTGGATCAACTTCATATCGATATTTTAGCCCTTTCCCAGTGATCGATCGAGACATATTTATTATCAGTGGATTCCTTGTAATTTCAGGATTGTGAAGATGCCACTCTCACCACAACTGAATGCACCAGACCCCCCAAAACTGTAATGGTAAAAACAAATGATCATTTTAAAATTGATTCAATGAAACAGAAGAGGAGAATATTCAAACTTTAAGGCCATAATCAATGATGAACAAGGCAGAGTCTAATTATAACGACCTACTGTTGGTGCATTTGAGTCAGACTTAATGTTTTATAAAAAATATTTGATCTTGAAAAAGGACTGTCTTATAATTATTACTGAATGACTTGATTCAATGCTTTCAGCAAACTGAAACTGGTGAAAAAATACCTGAGACTGGACAGCCTTCCACTTCTCGAAGACCCGTCACTGGACATTTACTGGACAATAAATTTCAACACCATTTCTGACCTCCATCTTTTTCACATCACATTTGTTCGAACACAATGATTCTCTTTTTCTGCAAATATAAATAAAGACGAGTGAAGTCTGGTCATCCGACTTTTGTTATGCTTATTTATAATGCTTTTCTCAATAAACTAAGATCATATTTATTATCATTTTCTCATATCATGGGAAACATATGGATGAAAACTATTGATCAAGTCAGCATGGGGGCACACCAAGACGGTTTATACAGGGCTCAGAATTTCGTGCTACGGCCCTGATGACCTTCACCCTCAGCAAATTCATTTAAATGTTTTTTTCACCCAACAGGCACATAACAAGGGCAGACCTTACTGATCAGGGACTGATTTTGGTTTTGCAGTTTGTTTGCAGCCTCGACCAGCGTGTCATTTTAAAGACTGTATTTTGATCCCAAGATTCAAGGTGTGAAACAATCAGGGGAGGAGAGACAATACGCCATAGGAAGTGTTAGATGGGTGATATTTGGGGGAGAAACAACGTTAACAGAGGTGGGAGCATCACCATTGGCACCTTTAATCCTGTTAGTCAAGCAGGTAAACAACTCAGAGGTGACAATGACCTAAACAACCCACAGAATGGGCACGTGGATCAGTGACACGTGTGACCACAACGACTTTAAGGTGTGAATGCAGCTTAGTAGCCTGAAACTGCCAGTCAACAAAGGCTGAAGAGACAACTGTTATTCTCACAATTTTAATTAATCTTAGTCATATGGATTGGTCCTATGTAGTATATAACCCAAAAATATATTAAATGAGGGCATTGTGGTGTTGGGTTAGCATCGCCCCAAATTCAAATTCCAGATAATTATAACATGACATCAAGCGAATAGCGCCATCTGGCATTATATAGGGTATGGCTTTTAATAAACGCTTGTATCGGGGTTTAATTGACGTAAATAGATGTCTGCCGGCGCTTTGAACGGTGTGTTGAATTCACCAGACGTCGTGGAAACAGAGACGAAATGTGGGTCAATTAGCCAGAGATAAAAACATTTAAATCCATTCGCGGAGGCTGGAAGTCATCATTTAACGTCATGACCCTTTTGGCTTTCCACACCATGCTCTTACTTTGAAGACCGGACCCCCTGTCTTCTTGTATCTAAGCACGTGCATCTTGACGCTCCTTCCTGTTGCTGATGAGCGCGCAGCAAAGCGCTCGAGCGTCCGTGTGGCGTCACCTGCTCCTCAGTCCACCACTCCGCGGGCCCGGCAGTGTCAGCCGTGATGTGTCCTGCTGAACGGACTCCGTGACACCGCGCGCTTTCTTCTTCTTCTTCGTCCCTGTGGAGGATGGTTGCAACCGGATAGCTCAAACTTCGGACGCGTTTCATCTGTTTCTCTCTCTCTCTCTCTGTCTTTTTTTCCCCATCCGCAGAACGCAGTCAGATTGGTGAGTGTCCGTCGCTGCGCACGTTAACTGTCACCTGTTCTGCTCCACAGGTAGGACGGACTGCTTTCTGCCGCTGACAAACACTCCAACACAGGTGGCGGAGCGACTAACCAGGGAAATGCTATTAGAATAAATTACAACCATCCAGGGAAGGATCAGTAGAGCATGCGGGAGCCAGTATTTTAACTGAATGTGATAGGCCTTAAAAAAATTAAAACAATAGGATCCCAAACAACAGATGCTCATGTCGTCAACACATCACATGTGGAATAAAGGGAAAACTGGGTGAAATTTAATTATTAGTGGGCATGTCGAGCGGTCACCTCCAGCAGCTTACCTGTCACCTCCATATGAGCTCACAGCATTGTGTACATCAACTGTTCACATGTAAATGCCACAGGCTCCCAGGCGGGAGCTGTGTGGCTGCTGGATTATCTCTGATTTCTCCAAAGGTGTGCAAACCGTGACCTTCACATGATGAAGTGAACCACAGGCATGGTTCATTAGGCCAGATTCAAAGTGTTGGGAAATAAACGAAGGTGGATCTGAGATCACTTTTTCAAGCTATGCAACAGGACTGCCTTCACTGAGGCTTCAGCTTTGGCTTGAAGGCCGAGGCCAAAGCCTGAGGGGATGGAAGGACCATCATCGGATGCAGAGACACCTAAACCTGCAACGAGTGGTGATCTTTATTGGCAGACCCTGAATTTTACTAAACTCTTAGCTCTCCTCCTCGTATTGCTGTCCTTGGCTGTGTCCCACAGCCCTTTAACAAGCCTCGGTCGCTCTGCTTTGGTGAATGTGGAGCTAAAAATATTCCCCTCAGAACAGCTCAGTATTTTCCACCCAGTTGGACTGTCGCTCTTCTTCTTGTCTCCTTGGATGAGCTTCTTAGTGAATCATGGGTTGCGTAATGTCAGGTGAGGAAAATGAAGTCGGGGTCGTCTGTGTTACCTTCTGGCTTCCTCCTTTGGGTCATGTTTAAGAACTCTGTCTCAGTCTTTGGATCCGATTTAATGGCAGGCTGCCACATATGTGTGTGTGTGTGCAGTGGCCAAACAGCATTGGCAGTGCTTGAGTTTGGTTTGTTTTTGCTCCAGATACTTGTTGTTTGGCTCTTTTCATGTAAACTCTCAACGTTCTTGCCCACTTTTGAGTTTTTTTGGTAACTGGGGTCATAAAATACATTCTTCTTCCAAGAAAATACCTGCAGGAAAACTAAGAGTGGGCTTTTTCGAAAATCTTCTGTCACCGCTGTTTATGCCAGTCAAACTGAACTGCTAAAGTCTTGAGCCACCCCTCATTTCATTATATATTCCATGGAAAACCATTAGTAGGTGCAGCGATTTATTGCAACATGTGCAAACAAACAGAAATACAGCAGAGTTTGTACGATGCTAACGAGCTTTAAAGCCAGTATTTGTTATGAGCTCCTTTATTCTCCAACACAGCCTGAACCCTCTTAGACAAGCTTTCTGTAATGTCTTCAGGAAAAGTTCTCCAGGCTTCTTGAAGGACATCCCAAAGCTCTTCTTTGGATGTTGGCTGCCTTTTGTTCCGTTCTCTGTCAGATGATCCCACACTGCTTCAGTAATGTTAAGGTCCAGGCTCTGGGGAGGATTCATCCCTCCATTAGACCTGTTGCCACTGATTTTCAGTCCACTTCTTGTGTCATTTGGCATAGCTCAGTCTTTCCTCCTCGTTTCCCTTCCTTAAGAATGGCTTCTTGACAGCCACCCTTCCATGGAGACCATTTCTTATGAGGCTTCAGTGAGCAGTCGATGGATCAACTGAAGGTTCAGATGCATCTCTCTTTTTCTATTTCTTAAGAATATCGCGTTAAGATGCTGTTCTGTGGCAGATAGTTATTCAAACCTGACACTTCTTTTGTCCTAACATTTCTTTCAGGACACACTGCACACCATGCTGAGATACACCAAGCTTTCATCTCATGGCTCTTTGGGAATCAACTTGTTGGTGGAGAAATCCTATTTTCTGTCTGTCAAACTGTGTTATCTTTGGCGTTTTTCATAAATTACACTAAAGAAATGGCAGCAAATTATGTGTCCTTGCGACAGGCTGCTAGTAACAAAGTGCCCAAAGATCCAATTTGACTGGGTGGTTTGTTAAACATATAACAAAAAGAAGCTAAAAAGGATCGTAAAACTGAGGGGTAATGCAGAGTTTTTTTTTTGTTTTTTTTTTCAAGTGTGCTGCTTTTGGCTGTTAATTATTCGAAATGTTGGTTTAAAAATGGAACCATTTTGATAGGAATAGATACAAACAAGTTAAATGAAACGACGACTGAAACAGCACGAAGGTTTGCAAACAACAGAGAAATACTGAGGAATAGATGCTCGAGGGATGTCTGATGCAGCATCACGGTCATGGGAGCACAGTCCCCTCGAGTCAGACTCTAACTCGTCCAGTTGACATTTTGTTATGGGAAGTGAAGGTACTTTGCTGACACCGTCGTCGCGGTTGGCCTGCTCTGCTCTGTCACCCTTTGGTGAATCACCTTGCTTCCCATTCCCCCTCTGCATCCTGCTCTTTCTTGGAAATCAGGCCTCGTGTCAGTGTGAGTTAAGCGCAGATGAAGGCAGACAGAAGATGACATCGCTTCACGTGCCCTCTCCCCATCCCTTGTGATTCTGAGTCCCGGACGTGCCAGACGTGGCTGGTTACTCAGCCCTTTATCACAACCCTCTTAAACAGCCCCAGTCAGCCTTTATCTTTATCTTTTACAAGGAACAAAGGCTGCAGCTGTAATCAGCAAACAGGTGAGTGCCTCATCTATAAATTCAGTTTAATCTTCGTTGGCCTCGTTGTTGCTGAGCAGCTTATCTTCATCCCCTTTCTAACTTTCCCTCATCAAAGAGCCTAAGAGGTACAGATTCAGTGTGTGAGGTTGCATTTAAATGTGAGCTTTATATCGAGTGTGCGTGTGACCTAAGCACCCAGAAGCTGATAGTTTGTGAGAGCCACAGTAGTCAATCATTGCCATATAAGTAAATCATATTTCGTTGATCACATGAAAACATTTTCATTTTATTTCATTGTTGTGGCAGTTGCCTAAAACTGCTCCAAGCAACAACTTGAGCAGCTTCAATGCGTAGAATTTACAGGTACCTATTGGCCATATGTACAATTTGATGTAAAAGCAGGGTCACATGTAAATAAGAATCACGGTTTTGTTAAGCCATTGATTCCTCTTTTAACAACAGTCTTGAAACATCTGGGTATTGGACCTCTGGGAGAGGAACGTTGCCCCATTCTTGTCTGATAAAGGATTCCAGCTGCTCAGCAGGCCTGAGCCTTCTTTATACTATGTTGTGTTTCATGTTGCACCAAATGTTTTCAGTTGGTGAAAAGTCTGTACTGCCGCCAGGTCAGTCCAGCTTCTGGACCCTTCTACTATGAGGCCATACTGTTGTAATAGATGCAGCATGTAGTTTGACATTGCCTTCCCTGAAAAATACGTCATCTGGATGGGAGCAAATGTTGCTCTAAAACCTCTGTATCCCTTTCAGCATTGATGGTGCTGTCCAGATGGGCAGGTTGCTGGTTTCAGAGGCACTAATGCCCCCCCACACCATCAGAGTGCTGATAACAAGCTGGATGGTCTCCTGTTTAGTCCAGAGGATGTGGCCCCCATGATTTCCAAAAAGAATCTCAAATTTTGACAAACCGGCCACAGAATGGTTTTTCCACTCAGTCCAAAGAGGATATGAGTGTTTCTGGATCATGTTTACATACGTCTGCCTCTTTGCACGTTGGAGCTTTAACCTGCATTTGCGGATGACACGATGAACTGTGTTCAGACAATGATTTTGGGAGGTGCCTCTGAGGTCATCGAGTGATTTCCATGACAGAATCATGTCTGCTTTTAATTTGATCATGAGAATCCAATATTGATTTTCTGCCATGTCCCTTATGTGCAGAGTTGTCTCTAGAATCTTTTAATCTTTTGATGATACTGTGTACTGTAGATGATGGAATATTACTGAATATATTGTTGGCAATTTTAACCCAGTTCAAGCTTAGCTTTTTCTGTAGTGTTTTTCAAGCATTTGTGCAGTCAAATGTGCCGCGAAGAACCAAAAAACAAAAGTGAAATGGTTAACATCATTTATAAAAACAAGGTGCAACAAGCAGTGAAATATTAATATAAACAATAATTTGAGCAAACATTTAGTTAAATCTTTAACAAAGAGGTAAGTTGTTGAGCTGGTTCCAAACTAAAGGCTCTGCCTCTCATTCTGGTCTTGGAAATTTTGGAAAAAACAAGCAGTCCGTTACTCCGAGACAAGCTTCTAACTTCAGTAACTGATTGGTTTCCTCACGTTTCACCGACTTGTTGAGGAACATAATTGTGAAATCGCATCGCAATGTGAAGACGTAGACGTTCAGATTGCTGAACCTTTGTCCATCTTCTGCGAGAGTCTGTCTCTCCCTCTTTTGAATTTCCAATCATGTTAATGATAAAAGACCAGCAAATATTAAAAAAAAAGTCAAACCTCTCACCTGCGATGATTATGTTTTCTTTTTTCAATCCTTTCATTCTGTTTTAATTGATTTTCCACAGCATCCCAACTTTTTTGGAACTGGGGTTTTCACGACCAATCGAGTACAGTACTTAAGATTAAAAAGAAATGAGGGAGCACGTGTTCTTCTGATCCTCCTTTTTTTTCAAATCCATTGTCTGTCATCTGTTGAAGGGGAAAAAAAAGCTTTAACAGCTTTCCGAGTCTAAAACATGCCAAGTATCACCTGTCACTTACAATTTTACCACCAGGCCCTGAATTGAATTCCTATTGATTGTGGGCCTTGCCACTTTGAGGATGGAAACAGTAATTTGCCAGCCTAAATGCTACTCATTCATCACCCCCCTCATATTGACCAGTGACCTATAAGGATGGAGGCCAAGCTGCTGCGTCTGTAAAGCCCATTGGCCTTTTCGATGACCTATCTGCTGGCTGCCATTTGGCTACTTTTATCTTACTGCCATTAAAACATGTCAATGAGAGACAGCAGGCTTGTTTTACAGGGGTGTAGAGGACAGAGGATGGTAACGGGATCAGAGGGGACCTTCTCTTTTCTTAGAAGTTGTGTTAAACGGTACGGACCTTGACCTCTCCTCTTCTCAGCCGCCCTGTGAGATGAGAGTAAGTAGGGTTACAGCGTAACTCGATAGACTTTCTCCATTATGCTGAAGCTGGACTCTATGGGAAAGGATTGTGGTTTGTCAATGTCATCTATCCTGCCGTCGGCCTCTCTGTACTGATTGGATGGGAAGAGAACAGTAGGTGACATGGGATGGTTGAACTAATAAGACAAAGCGTTTATTGTAATTCCCAAGGCATCCATCCAATCCACAGATCAGCGTCTGTTTGACTGTATCGAGACATACAATGGAAGCAGCTGCTTTGCCTTCCCCTGTAATTACCGCATGGAATTCCCTCTGTCCTAGAAACAGTCTGTCTGACATCAACCATGTGAAGGGCTCATTCTGCTGATTGGCAAATGGAGAGGCTGTAAGAAGTTGCAGTTGCTATTTAAATTGCATTTCAGTGGGCACCGAATAGGGTTTCTGTCAGTGATGCATCTCTGTGGCTCCATCTGGACACTTTCCACAGTTGCTTTTTCACATGTCAAATATCATCAGTTAGAAGTTGAAATAATCTTGACCTCAGTCTTTGCTTAAGTAGAGAAGGAGATACGCTTTGATGGTGCTGTGGAACAAGTTGAAAGCGTCACTTATAATAAGAAGCTCACAGATAGAGCTAGTGCGGGTTTGCTCTTAATGATGATTAGCGGATTATTCTGCTGCCCTTCCTTGTCTCCACAAAGCTTTATAGCAATCTGATTGTATGGCTGTTCAGTCCACAATTTTGCTGTTAGTGTTATTTGCAGACGGCAGTTGTTTTCAGAGCAAAGCCACTTAAAAGCCAGTCTATATTACCTCCGGAGAAACAAACAGTCACCGTTAGCAACTAGCTAGCGAGCATAGTCGAGCGTTTAGCTACCAAAGGGAAGGATATTTCACCCCAGAGTTGGTAGAGACTAAAACAGCTCGATTAAAAAAGAATAAATACTGGCGTGAAAACACAAGAGTCCAAATGTCAGAAAATGTTGCTTTGTGTCAACCACATATACTTTAAACATTATAATAGATGTTTTGTACAAGTTGTTTTCCACAAAGAGGCCAAAACATTCATTATTACAAGTTTCAGTTCAATCCAATCCAGTGATGCTTTAATGTTGTCGTATAAATAATACGTACGCACAATGATAAATAGAAGAAATAATCATAATAAAGTAGTGACCTGTACTGGTTCTGATTAAAGTGGACCTGAAGAAGCCTCTGACTGAAGACACTCTGTTGTTTAATCATTGTTTTTTGTAGAGGATGTGATGTGTTCTCCATTTTAACTTAATCAGCATTCCTTCTTTTTTCTTCTTTGCACAGTTAGTTTGAGGGCCTCACTGACACCTCACTAACAAATGCAGGAATCCCCGTGTTCGTGTGTGCGTGCTGTTTGCTTTTCTTTTGATCCAGTCTACTTCAAACTTGGTGAATGTCTTGCTGTACATACAGTATTGATTTTGAAGTAGCTTGTATGAGCATTTCTGAAGATCTGGCTTAAAAAAATAATCTTTCACTGCTGTCAACTGCGTACATGTGACGTGTCGGTGTACAGTTATCTCCTTTCTCCCAATGTCAACAGAAACTGAAGATGTTGACTCCACAGTTGTTTTTAGTAGATTGTGTTGTACAGCAGATTTCACAGGCGTAACTAAAACCCCAGATTGTAATCTCACGCCCGCCCATTTAAAATAATGGAAAATACTCTGAGAACATTTTTTAAATGACGTGTTTCGATTTACGATCGTGTTGGCAATTAATTTATACTTTAATACTTTTTATCATTTAATACTTTCCTGTTTTAACAAATTCTTAGAAAGAATATCAAGAGTCAACTGTAAGAGTTAAGAATATAAGAACTACATGAACTCTCATAGACTAAATTCATTAAGAAACCCTCCTCTATGTTTGGTCTCTCATTTCCGTCGCTGTCTGTGACCAATTCCAACACATGGGTGGAATGACCACACATGCATACAGTGAGACGGGAACGGGGTTTTCTGAAGGAAATGTCTGGGAAAGAAAATGTTAAGTGTGGACTTAGATAAAAGGAAGGAAGGAAGGAAGGAAGGAAGGAAGGAAGGAAGGAAGGAAGGAAGGAAGGAAGGAAGGAAGGAAGGAAGGAAGGAAGGAAGGAACTAAATAAATAAATAAATAAATAAATAAATAAATAAATAAATAAATAAATACAAGGGTTTGGAAATTAAATCCTCATCTGCTGCGGATTCTCTTTTATCCCCACTGCCAAGTCCAGCATTAGTCACAAACACAAATCCAGCACAAGAGCTTGACTCTTTTATCTTGATGCAGGGTGGCAGTGTGTCTGTAGATTGTGTGCGAGT
The DNA here is from genome assembly GCF_036924035.1 of Leuresthes tenuis. Lineage (NCBI taxonomy): Eukaryota > Metazoa > Chordata > Actinopteri > Atheriniformes > Atherinopsidae > Leuresthes > Leuresthes tenuis. Next base: position 24,774,506 of record NW_027325372.1, on the reverse strand, counting down.
ATGTGTGGCCTGACAGAATTTTTGTGTGTGTCAGCCGATGCCCGTGTGCCAGGGTTGTTGTCAGTGGGTGCCAGAGGCCTGTTTGTGGCGGCCAGCGTGCCGGAGCAGCACGTGCAGCCCCATCGCTGTTGACACGATGGTTTACTTCAGAGAGCGCCCAAGGTACAGGACGGCCTTGGTTACCCTCGTCCTGACGACAGGCGATGTGCTGAAATATTGAAGTGACAGCAGCACACATTGTCCTACTGCTGTCACTTGCGTGTTGCATATAGAGCAGATTTATTGGAATGTCCTCACTGCTGCGACGTGGGTCAAGCTGATAGATGGCGTCAGGAAGCTGTTGGTAGAAATTTTGGGCTGAAAGTATTCTGAGACAAAGGATTCTTTCTTTTTCTAACCATTTAACTCATTATTTAAAATCAAGATAAAGCCTTTATGTTTTGGTCTGAAAACTAAACTAAAAATGTCACCTTGTATTCAACAGTGGTCTCGTCGGCATGTACTGTCCACTAGCTGTTCACTTCACAGGTGTTGCAGCTGACAGCTGAGGCCATAGCTAAGGTCAGGAAGCTGAATCTGCCAACACTGGCCCTTTATTAAAATAATTATTTACTTTACTAATTTGTGTGCTCACCCTTTATTAACCCCTTCCATTCTTTCGTCATTCTGTTGGTAACATTTGGAACAAGATGTTAGTGAAGAGTTTAGTGTACCAGGATTTACGAGGCTATAGCTGTTAATTTAAAGCGTCGTATAAATATTTGACCAGCACTCATGTGCTATATATCAAGAGCTCTCAGCCAGAAATGCAAAGAAGTTAAGCTATCAAACGCATCTGGGATGGATGTTTTATGATTCTACCACTCACAGTTTCAAGCTTCTATTATTAAAATTTGAAAGCTATGTCTAATTGTATTATTTCATTATCCTTCTTGGAATCAGTGTGGCTTCATAAAAAGGATTAGTTTACAGCAGAGATCCAGCAATGGGAAGAAAAGCTTCAGTAATGTGGAATTTGTTTCTCCTCAGGGCAGGTCATAATACAGTAAAACAGTTGATTTGATAAAGCAACTGCAACGCTAAAAAGGACATTGAGCAGTTGTTTTCACACAGGCTGGAGAACTGTCAGTTGCAAGTAAATTGGCTTTGATATGAAAATATGTGCCGATCTCCTGTAAAAGACTGATCAAACTAAACAGATAACCATTCAAAACCAAAGACCAGCATCTGTACTTGACTTTCATTTACTCAAATTAGTCTCTTTGTTGAGAATCAATAGCAACACTAGCGAGGTGTGCAGCTGCTGACTGGCAGAAACGGGACATTGTGTAGGGTTACAACGTGGGTATTTGACATTTTTAATGCTTTGTGTATGTGCACGCGAACTAAAGTCGTACGTCTCCCCAAACAGTCCGTTCTTGTTTGTCATGTTGTGTTTTACATCCTTGGCCCTCGCCAGTGCCGCTTGCCAGCCATTCTTTACAGCTTTCTGTCAAGTGTGCTAATTGCTGTAAATAGCTGGGTGCTCGGTTGTTGTGATTGACCCATCTGAAAAGCTGCTCAATCTGTTTTGTATTTGGAAATATTTTTGGTCATATGTCAGCCTCATCTCATGTAATGGCTTTTTTGTTGTTATTGCCCATTAAACTCATTACCGAGGGGACGGTTCGCTTATTTGCACTGTGGGAGGGATTGTTATGTGTGATGCAAACCCTCTTTGATATATAAAATGGAAAACAAACTTCTCCTCATCCTTGTTTTTTAGAATTGGAAATGACACGAGACAGCGCTCACCCTTCGCCGAGCTTTCCATGGCTAAAAGGCTTTGGAATGTCACACGACACACATGCAGTCAACAGTATACACCATCAGCATCAGTCATAACATCAAAACCAAAAACTGCAGAGCAATCTGCTGGAGCTCGAGACTCGGCTGGTCACTAACATGTTTCAGGGTGCATGGTTGCAGAAATCGGCTTACTTTTCAGTCTCAACCAATAGACTGCTAGTATACTGATTAACAGCTGAGCCATTAGCTGTTCCAATGTGTTGCTAGCCTTGTTTGTTAGTCATCAGACAATGGCTGTTAATAAGGCTTGCTGGCTGAGATGCATGAATAGTCTTTTCATTTCCCACATCACTGTCCAGAACAGTGGCTGACTTGAGCAGGGATATAACTTCTGCTGGCTTAATTTAGTCTATTTTATAGCACCACAGGGGGTTGCCCTGTGGAGTCATGGGATTAGTTCATTTGACTCTTGTTCTGGCACATCCTGCAGAGACTTGATCGTTTTCGTATTTGTGCGGTTTTGAGGCTGGGTCAGCATCATGTTGTGTTTGTAATGATCTGTGTGCCACTGACTGCTGTCAGAAATGTTTAAAACTGGTTTGAATGAAAGGTAGAAAACTACTTATGCATATATATATATCTTGCTATCTTGTTTAAAAGAGCATGTTTATGGGCCTCTGGCAGGGACTTGCTGTAGCTGACTGTGCTGAATAGCAGGCAGTCAGAATGCCGGACACTGTCTCGCTTATATGTGATGCTTCTCTTTGTGGCAAGCTAGCAGTTGAGTTAGCAGATTTGTTGTCATTGTAGAGTAAGACAGCTTTTTATTTTATAAAGTTGACAAACAGCCTTATCTTTGTCCGTTACCACGCCATTTACGACTTTGCTAGCCGGTTTATCTTAATTTTTGTAGCAATGTTACAAACTAATATTGGTTTATTTAACTCAGAGGTTACCCGGATATGCATTAGGTCAAGCTGATACTCGATCGCCCTCTGCTTGACCACAAGTTCTATTACAGTCTTAAACGTTTATAGACTGTAATTTTTCAGTTCAAACTGGTAGCTGACATTTTAAGTTTGAAGTCTTGAGAGGCTTTAATGCACGCATGTCTGTAGGATTCAGTCCAGGTTTATTAGGCTGTATCTCAGTCAGTTACCCAGTAAGAAGTTTGGAAAATGAACAAATGAGTCCATGTGAGAATTAGTGAAGGTCAAACAAATATGTGTGATTCATCTTCTTTTTTTCGGCTGGCTGATATGCTTTTTGCCTGTCAATGCTGCAGGCACAAGCCCAAGTATGTTTAGCTTGTATGTCAACATAAAAGAAGTAATCATTAAGAGGGAGGAGTTGAAAACCAAATACTGCAAATTCAACAACTGCTTCATCTGGCCTCTTTAGCTGTTACAGCAAACACATCCTTTGAACCAATCCTTGCAGACGGTTTTTGTGTTTGAATGTTTGGAAACATCAAAAATAGAGCCATCGACCTTCAAACTTTAAAATTCAAAAGCTTAAAGTCCTCCCAGAGCAAGTATAGAAATGCTAATCAGGAATTGAACAGTTGTTGCTTTGGGGAGGGGTCATCGTGTACGTGCCTGCACTCGCAGCACAAGACTTTGACACTTGACGCAACAATAATTTGCCCCCAAAAGCAAATTGTGTGCAAAGTAAAAGCCTGTGTTTCTTCTTCTTCTTTTTTTTTTGGTCTGGCTTCTGAAACATGAAAGCAGGCGGTCGTAGTGAGAAGGAGAGCTTCGTGAAGACCTGCCCGGGATGTTTGCGAGATCTGAGGGAAGGCTGTGATCACACTGTCTCATTAGATCAGTCTCGCCTCTCTGTTTCTATATCACGCTTTACTGCTGCTCACAAGAAAGGGGGAAAAAAAAAGAAGAAACTGCACTTTTTTTTAAGAATACCAACCACTGACATCAGAGTCGTGCCTCACCTTTTAGCTTCTGTACATATGCATGACCTTCTGTGCACCTGCTAATGTGACTATAATGCACAAAGCCTGCCTCCATCCTTCACATCCTTTTCTCATTTGCTATATTCTGCAGATATTATTGCACTGCATATATTTGATAACACCTGACATCAGACATCAGCCAGTGGGTTATTTATTCCTTTTTTTTTTGTACTGAATATATCTAGGTGATCACTTGTTGAATTTCTAACAATTATTTTGCTCTACCACATTTGAAACATGTTAGTGTTTCTGTATCATTGCTACTGTTTAGCACTAGTCTCAGTTTCCCCAAATCTGATACAACATACAGACACAAAACACATCTCCATTAGAAGAGAAACGGAATGAATAGCTAGACAGAAAAAAAAAAGAGAATACAAATGTCATAAAAGATGGTCTTCATCCCCGTTGGCTCCCCTCCTCCACCATATAGCTCTCTTTGTAACAATGCTGCAGTTTCCATGGCAGCTAGTGCATGTTAAGCTTTAGGATAACAGTGAAAAAAAGTGGGGAGAAGAACGGGGAATAATCACAGGGTAAGAGGGACTAAAAATAGTGAGGGACTTAATCCCAGGCATTATTTATTCATCCAGACCTTCTCATGCCTGCCCCGGCTATGTAAACATCATTTCTCCTGCAGTTCTTCGTTGGGTGAGCAGGCAGTTTTCTGACCTCAACCCCCACAGTCTTACTGACTGACTAATACCCTGCAGGTGGGGAGGGAGATGCAGTCGCAACACAAAGTGAAGACGCCCTGAATGGACACATACTACAGGCTTTGGTTAGGTTTGCTCTTGTGAAGCTGCTCGGTAGAACATTAGTATTCCTACTTCCCCATCATACTCAAGAAGCCACTTAACAGTGAATAAATATGACGCTTCATCATTAAAAAACATCCACAGTAACATCTGACTGATACATGATTAAGCAACTCTCCAAACGATGAGTTGAAAATGCAATTGTTTAATTTAACTGGTGCCAACTCATGTCTTATACAGGCTGACTTCCGGCCAGTAACTTACTTAGCTTAAGTATTTTTCAGGGGAAGTTACTAAACAAGTGCTTTCTTAATCACAAATTAAAGGTTCTGTCCAAAGGAGACAATGTATGAAGAGAACAAAGACCTCATCCCAAAGACATGATACGATTGTGTACAAAAGATGTGTGTTCTTGCCTAAATATTCTTTTTCATGGATATGTCAAAAGTATTGTACTATTGGTTTCACCAGAAGGATAATTAATAATATATTATTTCTAGGCTAGATTCCTGCTGCTGATCATATGAGTGTGCCAAAATTTTTCCTGAGTGTTACTTCTGCATAGATGAACAAAACATACATCTTTTATCGTTTTCCAGTAGTTATTTTAGGATTAGACCAATAGAACTCTGAAGTTATAGCTGGTCAGAGGCAGTAATTTAGTGCAACGCAGACGTTGTTCGATTGAGGAAGTGCAGACAAAGTAAACAACGGTCTGATGCAATCGCGAAGCGTTGTAAAAAAGAAAAAACTCTTCAGTGTAGTGTTGGCTGAACTGTTGGGGAATTTTTGAGGTCAAAGTCAAACTTTGAGATTGAAGTCGGGTGAAGTGAAAGTTAAGGCTGGCTTTGTTGGGCGTTGTTTAAACTTCCTTTTTTGATCACACCACAGATGTCATGTTGCCAAAAAGAAATAAAATTCCCCCAAAGAATTTAGAGACCTTTCAAAAGACGAGAAAACAACGGAAAATGATTTGAGTCGGTTCAATTTTGACCATATTTTTAAAGCCTACCTTCAAGTTAATTGTCTTTGCTTTAAATTCAGTTTAATTCACTTTATTCATAAAGCACCAATTCACAACAAAAGTTATCTGAAGGCCCTTTAACAAGAAAGCAGACAAGGCCAATCCAGTCCAATAAGATCCAATTATGAACCAGTTCAGCCAATATCTGTTGTGATTCAATTATAGTCCTATTCATTGTAATCCAATTATAATGCTCAATGCCACAAGACAATCAAAAGAAATTAGACAAGAAAATAAAATGTTGACCTCCAGAAGGATTGTGCACATGAGAAATTTCTAATGACGACAAGGCATCGTCCAGCCATCTTCAGTCTGCCCGTATGACTTCATGTAGCCACAGAACACTCAGGAAGGAGATGCATGCCCTCTACTGGAAATGACAAATTAGTCCCAGATCATAAGCAAACCATGAACAATGAGTCCTGAATAGAGATAAACTGAAGAATTAAGGAAACATATTCAAGTAACCTCTGAGGGCATCGACCAAGAGGTTAAAACCTGGTTTTAAATGGCTCCTCAAGATGGATATTACATTTCTACCTTTCTACTTCTGATGCAGCGGCTAAATTACTTAGCACCTCTAGTAAATTTTTCCCGTACTGGTGGTGCAAATTAGTTTCTCCTATCACAGGGTGTTCACCTGCACTACTGGGAGCGAATGTACCGTTTTTTTTCGGACCATAAGGTGCACTTAAAATCCTTTAATTTTCTCAAAAATCGACAGTGCGCCTTAAAATGCGGTGCGCCTAATGTATGAATAAATTCTGGTTGTGCTTTCTGACCTAGAACCGATTTTGTGTGGTACACGGTGCTCAAAAATCTGTCAAAATGTTTTAGCACGGCCTTGGTAAGCTACGAAGCTGCACTGCGTGATGGTTTGAGCATTACAGCCACCGTAGTCACGAGCTTCACAGAGTAATACGATCTGTGCTTCAACAGTAAGGTGTATGCATTCATTCATTTTCTATGCCCGCTGCCCCCAAAATGGCTCCTGTTAAGAGACATGCTTACGAAGCGGATTTGAAACTCAACGCTATCAGTCACGCAGTACAACAAGTGAGTTGAATAAAGTTTGACTTATCTGAGTTTAATTTAATTTAATGCGCCTTATAACCCGGTGCGCTTTATGTATGGAAATAGACCCGCTACCAGTCAGTCATTGATATTGCGGCTTATAACCCAGTGCGCGTTATAGCCCGAAAAATACGGTAGTTCAGGTCATCCTCTGATCAGAACATTTGCGGGTCGATCCCCTACCCTGGCCTGTTTCAAAGTGACTTAGGTCCTTAACATCACGTTGATCCAGATCTGTAATAGTAGATTGATTGATTGTAATTTTAGAGAAAAAGAGTTGCATAATAGTGCGTATATGTTTTAGAGAGTGCTGTGTGGATGGGTGAATGAGAAACGCATTGTACTGTGCTTTGTCGAACTTAGATGAGGTCAAAAGGCGCTACACAAGTGCAGAGCATTGAGCAGCGAAGCTGAAAAAAGCCACCCGAAGGAGCTCAGTTACGCCAGTTTGGCCCAAGGGCCCTTGGACCACAGTCAGTACGGTTAGTCGTAGGGATCTTTGTTGACCGAAGTACAGGTATGGACACTGAGACTGAATGTCAGGAAACTGAATTGTACAGCCCTGTAAAGCAGATGTATCTTTCAGATGTAAAGTTGCAGGTATCATTATGTAATAGAAAATCATCTGGTCCTCAACGAGTCTTAATGAAGGTACGTTAAACCTCAGATGAACAGCGAGACATGACATAAACACCAGTATTTCACAGAAAGTCCTACTCATGATTCAGCAGCTTGTAGAACTGCCTTCATCCGCAATAACTTAAAGTAATAATTTTCTGTCTATCACGTCCCACCTCAGCAATTCAATCAGGTTGACGTCTTGATTCTTTTCTATTTAAGTAATTTTTTACTTAATCTGCAGGTGCGCTTCGGATCATTGCCCTGTTGCGTGACCCAGTTTCATCCAAGCTTTAGCTGTTGGATGGATGTTCTCACATTTGACGCTAGGATACTTTGGTATACCGAGAAGTTTGTGGTGAAAACCTAAGCCATGCTGCCATGTTCCTTCTTTCTCTTGGCAACCCTTCCAAACAACTTATATTTGCTTCGTCTTTTTCTAATTGGCTTAATTCTGATTTTAACTGAACCATTTCAGATGCAAACCAAAGCCTGAGGTGTCATAGATGTTTTCAAATATCCCATTCTCACCTTGGGGTGAGCCTGCTGGGACATCTGGTGCTGGGAGGACTGACAATGGGTTTTGAATTTTTCAACGAACAAGTAATCTTTCTTACTGTGGAAAAAATCCAAACCTTATTTTGACCAGATTGGTATAATTAGGTAATAGAAAGAGATTATAATCCAAGATTTTTATTTTTGGATATGTTTACATGTATTTTTTTCTCATTCTGTAAAATAAAAGAGTTTGTTGCAGTTTGATAAAAGACACTAAGATAAATCTTTTTTAGAAATGAACAGATTTTCTTTCAAACTTTCTGTCAGATGTACACTGTCACGCTCCTCCAAGTCGTCTCGAGTCACGACCAATGAGAGCAGTGCTCTCTGTTTGGGCTGTTGTTTGAAACATAACAGACAAGTCCAGGGAGAATAGGAGGTTTTTCCTTCTGTTTACCACAAATGATCACAGGTTAATGATTTAACCTTTAACATTAGTACAGACCAAAGTGCATTTCTTATCAAGCCAATATGCAACACATCTTTTAGTTTCTAAAAACAGGATGATTTTGTATTTTTAGGATCAATTGACAACCCTAACCCATCCAAGATTAACAGGCAACAATGGCTTCCCTGATATCACTGCTGATGTAAATGGACTGTACTTGTATAATAGCGCTTTTCTAGTCTAACTGACCACTCAAAGCGCTTCTAACGGTACATGCCACATACAGCATGTCTTGGTCTATGCTAACCAGCAAATGTAATTCTCTACGGTTGTATTCACCTAGTTTTTTAGTTCAGATGATTCTTTTTTTCATTTCCTGACACCTAAAACCTTACAATTGAAAGTGGGTCTTTTGCACAATGCATATATCCAGTAGATATATTTTATCTAAAATTTAGATCTAGTCAGTGATGAACATACTACCAGATACTAATTTAAGCATTTATTGAAGAAACCGTTAAGATTAAATACCATTTAAATTCAGATTGAAAAAAGGAGTGCCTGGGGCTGTTCATCTTACTTCCACTTTGAGCTACTGTGCTATTATGCTTTAGGAAAATGGAATTATTTTCACTTTGAAAGCAGATGCTGCTGTTATCATGGCACATTTAGAGAGTGGTTTACTGAGCACCTTTTTTATTCTTCAACGCAACGCTGGTCCCATGCTTCTGCAATCACTCCAAGAGATGAGAACGGAGAAAACATATAATTTATTCTAACATAATGACTGACTGTATAATAGAGGTGACATTTTTAAATGTCTCTGCATGCATCTGATTTATGGCTGGTCGAGTCAGCTCAAGCATGTTGCAGAGGAACTATATTAGGTTATACATTTAATAATTGGACCTGACCGCAGCATGTTGTTCAAGCCTTTTTCATTCGACAAAATGGGATAAATTCTAATGTATTCTTCATAGAATCGGCTTTACAATTAAGTACCTGATTGCTAAATCTGCCCAGATCAATAGACAACAGCTTCCTTGAGACATGCATTATTTGCAGTTAATCTTAGGGTATCTTGACATGTGGGCTTCATGTCCGAAGGAGCACTAATGTAATTTTGCTGTAGAAGTGGCTACAATGAATGACCTCTGATTAGTCATCATTGAATTTCAGGAAATTGTTGGCCATCAAGGACTTTTTTCTTCAGAATGACTGAAATTGTTCCATTAGAAAGATGCGATAATAAACTAAACCTAAACCTTAGTTCCAACACAGGACTTTAATGCTGGAGAATGTTGTGATTGACAATATTAAAAGCAGCAATTCAATCTAAAAGAATTACAATCAAACCGTCTCATCTATCAGCACTGAGCTGATAGAACACAATATTATTTTCAGAAGTTTGTGTTCACCAAAAAAAGCTGAAATCCTAATAAACAGAGAACTTACATTGATCAGGTGCAGCGAATAATGTTGCTCCATGTCTTCTGGAGATGTAAATAAGAAACCGTTTGTTATGATGTAAGCTAATATGATGCGAGACCTCTAAACGATTATTCAATGTACAATTAACCATATGTACCAAGAGTTTATCAGCTCTAAATGAAGGGTAGTAATTATATAATGTTACAGTACAGTTTGCTAAAGGTTTGTAACTGAACCTTCTTATGTTTCTGTGTTCGATCCAAAGTTTTAGCTGAACTTCAGGATCAGCTTCTCTGCTTCTTTAGCTTTAACATCAAATTTAATATAACATTTTGACAAATTTAGAATGTATTTATGTAAACTCTGAGTAGAACTGCTTATGTATGCACAAAGTTTATGTCAGTACTGCGGCTACTTTTGCTAACCCTAGGCTATTATTTGACTATTCATTTGGCTTAAAACTTGGCTTCAAGTGAAGAAGAATTAATTCAATAATACTTTATTAATTTTATTAATTAAAATTGTTGTGTATATATATATATATATATATATATATATATATATATTATATTATATTATATTGTTGGAGTATAAATGATTGTTTTTATGGTTGTTGATGCATAATGACAAAAATAAAAGTCTAACTTGACTAACTTTTGGAAAGTTGAAGTGTAGCAGAGAGAGGCGGGGTTAAAATCTTCAGAGATCTGCATGAATGGATTATTGTGTTGTTGTTTTTTTTGTTGTACTGTTGGGATCAAGCAGGAGCTGAATTAGTTATTAGCAAATATTGATAAGTGTCCGAGGACAGTTATTTATATTCAGTAAAATTATTAACGAAAAATGTTACCTTCGGGGCACCACTGATGTATCTCAAAAGCTAATTACTAAAACCCGGTATCAGTCTCAAAATATGTTGGTCTATACGTGTCAATCTGGGACAGATGTGACACATGCATAGCGTATATGAAGGCGATTAAGTCGAGCACTGACATTCCCAACGAGCAGTTCTCACAGTGAAACATACACAATGACCACAAAACAACTTTTCCTTTAAAATAGTACAATAGAATTTATTAAAGTTGGCACAGTGATTAAATCAAGGGTACTTTCATTAATAAACACTTTTGTCTAATAAGCTAATCCTATGTACAAGGTGAACAAGCAATGGAAGAAGAAGCATTAGTCTGATACAAGATAGAAAGACGATGCAGAGCGGGACGTTCAAATCCCTGTCTACTCATGGTTAACAAAGAATCCCTTGTGCTTTCTAGAAGAAGGATTCTCACTTCTTCTGGTCCTGTTGGAGTTAGCGCTCAAGCTAACTCTGGGCCATCTCTCAGTGGACTCTCAGCTGTACACTTGCCTTGGCTTGAACCACATCTGTTAAACGACGGTGGTGGAGCAAGGTGTTCTGACATAGCCTTTAAAAGTTCCTCCTTGTATGAGTAAAGATCTCAGACCTCTCAGACCTCTGCTGTGCACAGCTCTGAGAAATAGTGCATGGCTTTCTTTTCAGAAGCAGTTGAAAAGTGGGTCTTTGGAGGCAGTCTACGCACCATACCCATAGCCAAGTAATGAGTTGATTTCATCTGCGCACTCACCAAAGCTCAAACCCAGGTTTCAGGCTGTGTGCGATGGAAGAAATATTCTACACAGGAACTCGCCATTATCAGGTCTGCCACAGAGAGTGAGCTTTAAACAAGTTGTCTGGTGTTAAGCTCTTTGGTTGCTTTTAGTTAACCAAGTTTAAACTAAAGAAATTTGGTAAGCTGTGCTGTTGCTTCTGCAGAGCCTTGATGTGATGTGGCTGGGTAGTAGTAGCTACTGCTCCACCTAATGGGTCACAAGAACATGCATATAGTAAGTTACTTACTTAAATTACTCAAAATTCACTAACTGAAGTAACGTGAAGTAACAGCGAGATACTTAACTTACATACAGCAGGTAGCACTCTGACTCTTGATCTGCTGTGAGAGCAAATTGAGCTTAGGTTAGCAGACCTTTATTGTCCTAGTGCGTGAAGGGGGGAGGGCTGCCGGATAAGGAGCTGGGAGACCTCCGTCCTCAGAGGAAAAAGAGAGCAAGCAGTCTGAGGCGGTTTTACTAGGCAGATTAGGGGGAGCGGATACCTGGAAAGGAAACCAAGGACTTTCAGAGTTAAATCCAGTTTCCTCCCCAAATGAATGACTTCAGTTGGGCAGGTTCCCAACAGTACCTTGGCAACAATAAGCTGATGATGTCACACAGTGTTAGCAGGTAACACAAGTTAACTCCTCAATAGACAATGTGAGAATTCAATATTCAGACTGCAGAGATGCTCCTCTCTGTCTGGAAGCTGGGTAGAGAGTGTACCGCGTGTATAGAGTTTGCTTCTGATATTTTCTGCACACAACAAAAGAGACAACATGTCAGTTGGTCACTTGGATGTGCAGATATCAAGCTCTCAGCAGCTTTCTGTGTGCAGCTCCAGTTTCCCCTCTCTTGCATTGTCTGTGATGCTGTGATTATCCTTCATCCACTGTCAGAGGATGAGCTTACTTGTTCAGGATCCTTGAACTTGCCTTTCTACTTGAGTAGCAGGCACGCCCTCGAAATGGCAGCAATGTTTCTTCTGAAAAGACTCTCGCCATAGTTGATACTGACTATGATATTGGTGTTGACTGATTGTTTAGCCTCCAACACTGACTGTGTTGCAACACATGCTCTGTTGGACTCAGAGAAGAAGGCATTTGTAAAAGCTGTTTTATTTTGGGCTGCATGATTAGCTTCAGATTATTACCGTAAAACCTTTTTGTTATATAATCACAGATGTCACTGTTTTAAGAAGTAGTGCAGAATTATCATCTTTTCTTCTTCCTTTTTACCTCTTGGACTTGCCTTGGTACTTTTATTATGCAACCTTGTTGCGAACATGTCTGCAATTTGTTTGTGCCTGGCTGAGCTGTAGGGGCTGTTCTAGTATGTAGGTCAATTTACTTGACAAGATAATCCCCTCTAACCTGTTGTTGGATTATAAGATAAAATAAAGCTGTTCACATGATAGGTCACTGCCTGTTCAATATTTAATCTAGCAGCTTAATGAAAGTTACCAGATGTTCTAATTAGTGTGGGACTACTAGTGGTGCTCCATAATTGACATTGACACTGACATTGTTTTTGTGCTCTTCTTCTGTTGTTTTAGAGAACATTTTCTTAACCTATTATCTAAAACCCCTGAAGTGGAATTCTACTGGAAAGATGTCACACCAGGGATTGACAAACTGAGGCTTCTTATTAATAACTAGTAGCTCAGTTTGATGAGGTTTGGACAGACTTCTGTTACCAGCTGAACCATGGTCTCTGGTCCAGGACAAAGAGCAGCTTTCACTTGTGGACTTTGAGAGAGAAATTTGAAATAGTATTCTGGATTCCCTGGACTCTCACTGCACAGCCCTACTGAAGGGCCAGCTGTAGTTTTGCACTGAAAGACTATAGGGAGCACTTAATTTCGGACCAGAATTTGCTGTGATCATCTTGGAGAACAGCAAAGGCAAGACTAAACCTTTTTTATGTGAAGAGGCGGAAAGATGTGGCTGCATGGTGGTGTGGTGTTTAGCACCGTCGCCTCACAGCAAGAGGGTTCCTGGTTAGAATCCCGGCTGGGGCCTTTCTGTGTGGAGTTTGCGTGTTCTCTCCAGGATCATGCATGTTAAGTTAATTGGTGACTTTAATTGTGAATTCGTATGGTTGTTTGTCTCTGTGTGGCCCTGTGATTGACTGGCGACCCATCCAGGGTGTACTCGCGTCCAATGGCAGCTGGGATAAGCTCCAGGCCTCCCGCGACCCTGAATTGGATTGAGCGGGTATAGAAAATGGATGGATGGTTATAGAAAAAAGATTGATGTAGACCTACTTAATCCACGTGTTGGCTGAGTTTACATCCAAATGGAACATTTTAACCCAGTTTTCCAGAGAATGGAGACAAATTGACTGGAGGTTCCTTTCAGTGTCACTTCACCCACTTCTTAAAGTTAAACATGTTCAAGCAAATTACTGGCCTGTTTTTATTTTATATTCTAATTACATTTTTTTAATATATTCCATAAAATTAAGCGGGGCTGCTGGGAATTCAACAGCAAACACTGCAAATACTTGACATCATCTCTCTTTTGACATATTTGGATACACGTGGGATCCTCTTTTCAACCTTTCCTGCAGACATATGAAAAACTCTCTGCTTGAACACAGAATACCTCACAGCCTTCGCACATACACCATTTCTATCAGGAAGTAGTATTGCCCTCTTTACCAGAAGTAACTTCTGGAGGCATATTACAAATAGTCCTCCAGTTTACTCTGTCACTCAGAGTTTCAGGGTCTTGCTTTCTCGCTCATACGGCCTCTGTCAAATTCTTCCCACAGTACTTCAGTGGGATTCAAACCTCGTCCATGACCTGGCCCTTTCATAACCCTCCATTTCTTCTTTTTGAGCCTTCCCTTCCTTTTCTAGTGTGCCGAGGATTATCACCCTGTTTACATTGTTAAACGGCTTCACGACATCTTCACCAGCCTTTGACATAAATCAGAGTTAAAGTTTAAACAGTGGCAACCAAGCCACCACCATGCCTCGCAGCTTGTTTAAGGTATGCGGCTCTCGTTCTGAAGGCTCAGTGGTGTAGTTTAGGGTATTCACAGTTAGGGAGTGTACCAAGTGATGGGTTCGTGTTTGTTGCCTTCATTGGGCTTGAGGCATGGAAATCGGTTATAATAAGTGGTAGCACATAGCATGTTGAGCAGGGCGGGAGTTTTTTATGAATGAAAATAATCAGGAAGATCATGCCAAGCACCCAAGTAAAACATATGTTTTCAGAATTGCAAACAGCTGATCAGCTGCTCCGACAGTGTACCAAAGAAAAAATACTTTCCTATGGATTTCTAATATGAAAGCCCAGTTTGCTTGTGTGGTTGTAATAGAAAATAAAGAGTAGTTCACTTAAAAATGTAAGATGATGTAATTGTCTATACCTATACTTTTTGGGGCAACAGTGACGGGAAAGTCTGCACTTCTTTTAGTGCTGATGACAGTTTTATTGTGATCAGAGCAGAGCTTATGTGACAATGTTCAAACCACTAACCCATTTTTGGTTGAACTAAATATGTCGGAATTATCTTATTTGTCACCGTTTACAACACAGTGCTTTTATTCTTGGCTGAACCTGCTACCTCTAAAAATTGGGGCAGAAATGCGGAGCACACAGCACTGCACTGCTGGTTGAGGTCAGGCGACAGGAGAGAAAAGACCATGACAAGTAGTCCCTGCAAACCTTTGTTTGTGTGCTCATGTACTCCGGCTCGTGATCCCGCTTCAGTATGAGTCCTTCCCTGCAGAGATGCAAAGCAGGACGTGCAGCATGTCTCTGGAGAATGGTGTGCCACGTCTTGGTCAGCATGGAGTAGTAACCTCTCTGTTTTACAAATTCTGCCCTGTACATTTCCATATTTTTCACAGAACACGATTTAAAAAAAAAAAAAGAGATTCACAGTAACTTTGAAGTGACATCAGAAGTTTGCTTAGCAGAGAGGTTCTCACTCAGATTCTCACAGTGAAGAAAGCTTCACAGAAAAACCCTCTGATGGAAAGCATTGCCCCTCCAGAAACTCAGTCTAGCCATACTTTGATGCCTAGAAAGCCTCTTTATTTGACTTCTGACACCTTTTCTGCTGCCAGTGTCTCTTAGCAGCAGGTTAATTTGATGACTGAGACTGATGATTCTAGAAAATCCACCTATCATCTGACTGCTGCTTTAAAGGCCATATTTACCCATCCACAGCACATCTGAACCTACACTGTTTTTTACAAGCCACTCAGTGCTTTTTTCCTCCACCATACACATCCGTACACTGATGGACGTGTCGGTAACATGTGGTTCAGTGTCTTGCCCACATGTGGGAAGCTGGGAGTGGAACCACCGACTATCCGATTGGCAGATGACTGCACTTGGTCCTGAGCTGCAGCCATCCCGGTTGCCTATGCTCATCAATGCTATAGGAATCAAGGTTGCCGGGGAAACAGGAAACAGCTGCAGCAGGTTTTTGTTAAACATGTGCAAACACTAGTGGAAATAAAGTAAATGTCAACAACAGAGCTTGTATAACTGTAACAAGCTTGAAAGTCAGTATTAAATATGAGCTCCTTTATTCTCCAACACAGCCTGAACCCTCTGAGACAAGCTTTCTGTCATTTCTTTAAGTAGTCTTCAGGAATAGCTCTTCAGGCTTCTTGAAGGACATCCCAAAGCTCTTCTTTGGATGTTGGCTGCCTTTTGTTCCATTCTCTATCGAGATGATCCCACACTGCTTCAGTAATGTTGAGGTCCGGGCTCTGGGGAGGATTCATCCCTGATTTTCAGTCCACTTCTTGTGTCATTTGGCATAGCTCAGCCTTTTCTCCCTGCTTCCCTTCCTCATGAATAGCTTTCTGCCAGCCACCCTAACATGGAGACAATTTCTGATGAGGGTTCAGTGAGTAGTCGATGGATAAACTGAAGGTCCAGCTGCATCTGTCAGGCTCTGTGTCAGGTTTTTGCTGGATTTCTGTTTCTTAAAAACATCACTCTCAGATACTGTTAATCTGCTGGGAGCAGCAGTTTTTCTTTAGATCCGCTCCTCCTCCTCCTCCTCCTCCCCCTTTTGTCCTCCACTTGTCCAGACACACTTCCCACCATGCTGGGATAAACCACGTTTTTTGCTAATAGCTCTTTGGGAATCCCCTTCCTGGTGTAAAAATATTCCTCTGTCTTTGTCAAACTGAGTTGTTTTTGATACTTGCATAGATGAAAAAAAATAGAAACAAAAGACATGTCTCTATGACAGGCTGCTGGAAACTAAGGGCCTGAAGATACAATTCACATTTGATTCTTTGCTCAGTTGTTTGTTATGTGTGGACAGAACACCTGCTCATCTCTTGATGAGTTGCCTTTTTATGCTTGAATAATTCATAAGTCAATGTTAAGTGGCTAAACAAACAAAAAGCACATATTCCTCGACAAATGATCAGGCACTGGACTGAACATAAGTAAAAAAGCAGCCAATGTAAAAAAAAAGCCTTTCTTTCTGAAAGCCTGGAGAGCTGTTGTTCAAGACCACTTAAAAAAATTCTAAGAAAGTCTGGCTGCTTGGAAACAAAATGGAAAGCAACGAGGGTTGGCTCAAGGCTCTTGCATTGTGTAATCTTATAACCGCAGTATGATGTGCTACATTTGTCACATTTAAACAAACGAGGCCACATATAGGCTGCAGTATCATCTGTTTGCATTACTGCCTGACATTATCGTCTCTACCCATCGTCACAATCTCAGCTGCCAACATGTAATTATATGAAAACACTGCAGGAAATATTTTTCTGCTGATGGACTCACATTGGCTGAGCACAACTTTTGTCAGGGCTAACAGATGGTCAAGTTGGGGCCCTTTGTCTGGAGATCAAGATTGCGTGTGTGTGCTCTATATCTTTAAGGAAGCATTAACTCACATGTCATTCCTTTGTTGAAAGAGAGCGATGGGGAAATGGGATTTTGCTCCACAGAATGGTCTGGTTATTTAAAGCGAGGCAATGCAACAATAGGAGGAGACTAGCAAGAGAAAGTGTGATAGTAGGAGAATGGATTTGAGTCGTCTGTTTACCTGCCAGCGCTGCCTTTTCTGTATTGTTACCATAGCAACACTGGCTTGCTGTATCTGAGTGTGTGCTGTGCTTGAATGTAAGCTGGTGTGAGGATGTGAGACAAAGGATGTAATTCTGCCTGTCACCAGTGCAGCCTGAAGCTGACTCCCCGGCTGCTGGTTGCCATGAGACCAGACAGACACATCCTGCTCTTCAATGATAAATCTTTCTCTAGATGCTTGAAACACTAAACGGATTAGGTCCATTTTGTTTTCTGAGAAATGTCGAGATAAATTCCAACGCTGTGCCTTGAAAAAGATAAGTCTTAGACTAACCAGGGATTGATTGGCTAATGTAATTAGGATTGGTAGATAATGTAAAATCAACTTTGAACAGAACTTGGTTACTGTCTTATTGGGTTACAGGGCTTCCCCAAAAGTATAGAAGGATAGCAAAGGGATTAGTTTGATGCTAGTAGAAGGAAGACCCAGAACCTTCTGTATATCCTGTCAGTCTGTCGTTCAATCAGTCGAAAAGCACATCTTAATGATCATTTAACAACTTCATATCTCTGCTTTGTCAACCCAAGCAAACCATGCCCTTCACATGTGGACAGCTAACTGAATCCAGTTCACGAACTGTAACTGCAACAATCTACACTGCAGCACAAATTGGTGTTCCATTTACACAAAAAGGAAAAGAAAACAGAGGTGTAGATAGCTATGAATCCTCTGTCATTTGTGCCAGTATGTTTCAGGTCAATACTGGATTTATCTGGTTTTAACTGGATTTAACTGTTTTCTTTCGCTGTTAGCCATGTAGCTGTCCCACATAGCTAGCTGTCCCATATAGCTAGCTGTACATGCAAACGACTTAACTTAACAAACATTTACGCTTTTAACACAAGATGATGGTCAAACTGTGAAAAACTGATGGATTAAACCAGAGAAGAGCAAGATTAAACAAAGGAAAGAATAGAATAGGATAGGATAGTCTTTATTGTCATTGTATGGGGTGGTACAACGAAATTTGAGGCCACGGAAGCTGTGATTTTTGGTACAAGTTGCTGTTTTTTTTTTTTTTGTTGGTATTGTTTTTATATAGCCGTGAACTGCTTTGCAGCTTATCTTTGCTGGTTTCAATTTGGACAGTTTTCTGTCATTTCTTTAAAAACTTACAATATCAACCCCATGTGTCTTCTAACTGCATCTGACCTGGTAAATTTGAAAATGACTCGACTCACCAGCTGTTTCTGGTCAATTACATCTACAGAACTACAACCAATGCAGCCTATACCACCATCCTATGGCGACGTCAGTTTATTACAGCCTAGTTTATTTGCTTTAAACTACTGTATTCACTTTTTTTTTTTTTTTTTGTGGCTTTTGTAAAGATTGCTTCCAATTTGCTTTGCCAGTGAATATAAACCTGTCTCCTAATAGGCTAATTCCTCCAATATGGAACTTTTCTTTTTGAATATACAGCCAATTGACGATGCTTCAATTACTTCTATTACACAACAGTCTTTTACCCTAATTTACAAGCTTTCATGCAATCATAACGGGTGACTGCTTACTAAAGAGTGAACTTTCTTTCTTGTTGCACACTTTTCAAGGGTAGGTAAAAGTGTAACATTATATTCTGTCCCCCTGACAGTTGCCCTGAGATGACAGAAGTGGAGCCAGTGCTGGACTTTGCCTCCTCTGGGCGCTCGGGGAGGAGAAATGCACTGCCTGACATCCTCGGGTCTCCGGCGGGTGTAAACCCTGGCGACCTGCCTCTTAAACTGGCTGAGTTGTCCCTTGAAGGTAAAGCACACACAGTTTCTATATGTTTTATAATTCTCTTTTTTCTTTACTCTGTTGAGCACAAGCCAACACAGAATTGACCGGGAGGATTCATATATTCAAGGACAAACCTTAATGTCATGCATCTGGAATTATCAGAATCTGG
The DNA here is from genome assembly GCF_036924035.1 of Leuresthes tenuis. NCBI lineage: Eukaryota > Metazoa > Chordata > Actinopteri > Atheriniformes > Atherinopsidae > Leuresthes > Leuresthes tenuis. Next base: position 24,755,300 of record NW_027325372.1, on the reverse strand, counting down.
TAGTTTTGCTTGTTTCTGGTTCCTCTGCTGTATTAAAAAAAGAACTTGAACATGTTAAAGACCATGTCTGGATGTCTGATGTTGGAACAGAGCCTCACAACTCTGCCAGATATCAAACATGACAACACAATTACTTTCATAGGCTCCAAAGTCGTTTCAAATACACATTCAAATTTTGCCGACTGTCTACCAGCAGTTTCAGCCTCTTGCTGCTCAATGGTTTTTATGTACGGGAATTTTTCTGTACTAATTGTCAGTATCATACCTAACCGACTAACCCCTGCTTTTGAAAGTAATATCTGTCTTTTTGCTTTTCGCTCTGTGCGCAGATGGTCCGGGAGGAGCTCAGTCTCCCACAGCAGAGGAGCCTCCCGCGCCGCCCGACGGCTCAGAGGGAAAAGAGGGATCGTAGAGACTTGTTTATTCACCTCCACATAGACCCGCAGAGGTAACCTGAGACACGGGATGAGGAACAAAGATGGAGAGCAAGCTGTGGGAGAATGAGTCGGTCTGTTTGCGAAGCAGCTGAGCCACGGAGGGAGAATGACGGTGCGACTCCCAGAGGATTGGAGCCAGGAGCTTAGGACTGTTTAACACTTAGCACTATCTGAAAAGATTCAAACGTCACTTGGTTGGGAATCTGTTAGAGTGTATCTGTGCACAGGTGACCTACACGGTCACTCCGGACACCGCACAGAGAATATAAGGGACTAAGACAGATTGTACACTGTACACTACTATTTTTGTATGATTTATTTAAAACTAAAGGAAAAAAATGAACGCTTTATTGGCCATTTCCTTTAATTTCATGCAGTTTTTTTCTAATTCTGTGTGTTCTTTTCATTTGACACTTGTAGGAGTCTGACAACAGGTTGTAGAGGCGTGAAGCTTTTTAACCCAGCTCGATGCAAACTGGTGTGTGACTTAGAGAAACTGGGAACTCTCTGTGTTGTCTTGCTCACTGATGTTTTTACACTAAATGTGTATTATCTACTGTGTGTACTCAAATCAGAAGCTGTGGTAGAGTATATCTACACTGCAGATGTACAGTTTATACCCTTCATAACCAACTGTTTTGACGTCAAAGGATTCAGTACATTTTTTTTAGGTGTCCACATGGTGCAACGTGATAACATGGAGTCCGTATCTTAGGACATTCCTGTAGAGAATAGTATCCCACTGCCAACAATGTCCACACTGCTTCAATCCTAGAGAAAAATCTAAGATTTCCTTTTCCTTTTTTTTTATTATTATCAAAGCTGCTTTTGAAAGTTTCCTGATTTTCCTCTGAAGATGTGCCTAGTGGCAGTTTACAACTGAAAACCTGTGCTGTGTTAGTTGTGAAGTACTGCTGTCTTCTTTTCTTCTAACTTTGGGCTACTGATATTTCCTGAGATTTAATAGGAGGTATCGTCTTTACTGCTTGGGCTGTAGATGAATAGAAGAAGAGAAAAACCCCACTTATTCTGCAGTCGGTCTGGAGAACTCTTTTTTTCCTTTTCTTTTTGTCAGAACATGCAGCATATGCCCACTGCCTGGCAATGAGAGCAAGCACTGAACATTGCCACCATCAACCACAATGTGTTTCCAGCGCAGAGAAAACGGCAGCACGTTCGCCTTCTGCTTCTCCACCCGGAGAAAAGTCTGTTAACACTCATCAACACATACGCAGAGCTGTGAATGGGCCACGGGATGGAAAGCCACAACAGCAAGAGCACTTTGTCAGCTTATCCACTCACTGCTACTGTATTTATACTGTATTGTAGTATATCTCATGCGTGTCATACATGCTGCCTGTATGGTTACTAGACTATTCGCATACTGTGTCCACAAAAAAAGATGTTCCGTAATTGTCTCCATTTGAGGATGTGTTGCCGGTTGCTGTCTTTATGTGGATGTTTCTCACAAATTCAACAAGGAGAGTCTGGTGTGCTGCTGCCCGGCCTCTGTTCTTGATGCTGTATTACTGATGAAGTTTTCATGGTCTATCAGAAGCTGTATGATCAACACTTTGAATCGGAGGTGTATTTATTAGTGTCCTGATCTCTTTAGTGGTGCATATATTTTCCTTTGCTGGACTGAATCCTTTCTGTTGATTCTATCTGGTGGTGGACTTTGCCATATTAAACCCACAAGCTTTACATTCTCCACGGTGTGTTGAGTGGTTTCATTTCTACGCACAGTTCAGGTAAATGCATTTCGCCAGAGTGAGGGGGAAAAAAAGCACAAGGTGCAAATTAAAAGCAGATTCGGGTTGAGCTATGCGTTAACCTCCAAAGAGCCAGCGTCGGCTCTTATAGTGCAGAGACATTGGTTGCATTTCCATGCGGTTGTTTTTATTCTACTTTTGCATAAAAAAGCTGGTTCGAAACAGAACACTTCTTCAAGTGCAATAACATCACAGTTCAGTTACATTAATTGTTCAGAAGTCAAAGATTCCATAGTGTGCTTTTGTCCTGTGTCACTTCGCTTCTCCGTCATCCTTAATGGTCGTCCTTAGTTTAAGGCTTTATTGTGGCTCTTTTATGTCATCTTCTTTTGCAGTTTTGGGTTTGGAAATAGTTCCAACTGGCTTATCTTGATGAACCTCACTTTAGATATTGCGTAACAGCACTGGATGGAGTCTTGCATGGATTTGCATTTAATTTTGCCAATTTCCCCAAAAATTTAGTTAAATCTTCTGTAGATATAGATGGAAATCCAGTTGCTGATGTGGGGAAAGTGTACAAATCGTTTTGCACTGTGGCAGTCCCTCCCAACCCCCGTGTGAGGAGAGTTTTTCATGTTTTTTTACATGCACAGATTTAGGATTTACACAGACAAATGCTTGTAACAAATTAGTACTGCAATGAGTGGTGAGTTTTACAGCTTTTACAGCTCTGTATGTTTTGTACCGACTGTATAGTTGACTTTACTTAAGAGTTAAGAGTTGCACCCCATCCATTGCGATTATGTTCTGTTATTACGGTTACTGTTATTCTCTTCTTTCATGGCCAAACTTCTTAGTTTTCATCCAAGTCGAAGCCCGGGATGGGAGCTGTGGAGTGTCTAGGCCTGTTTGAGTCCCACTGAACATGCAGAAGTCATTTGACTTCCAACTGCCTACTTGTATGAGTTGATTCGACTTTGAAAAAATTAATTCAGCCGGACAAACATGTTTATTTGCATTTTAAAAGTTCGGTTTTAGTCAGACTACCAGTAATTGGATTTTTTCACGTACACTTGCTTATCACGTATTAGCATCACAGAAGTAGCCATCGGTTTATGGAAACAATGATTACAACTGACAATGTTAGAATGCTCTTTTGGAACTGCTAATGATGGAGCCCAAAATTGAACTTTATCAATCTTCAAAATAACTTTATTCTAATTCCAGTTACAGAAAATTAGGCAGTTTCCTGATGGATCAGCTAAACCTGAAAGCTACTCACATTAGGGCCATGAGAGGAGCATTTTTGGGACCACTGTAAACCAGTGGTTTGAAGTAGTGCAAAGTATTTTTTTTTTTACACTGTCTCATTCAGTCACACGGAGTGGGTCTGTCTTACATGGTCCAGGTTGCCAAACCGTGTTGGATGGGACTCTGGGGACTATGTTGCAGTATCATGCTCTTCTTTTGGCCCCTGAGCTTTTAGCTGGGCTCCCTGTGAGTAAACCTTCAAATGGTCTAGACTGAAAATGCTCTGACTGCTGTCTACTGCAGCTAAAAACACTGAATACTGGTCAGTACTGTATAGTACTAAACAACTTAAAAACATTACAAAAAAAGATAAAACTGAATCCTCACCGCCACCATTTATCAAACGTTTACGACACAGACAAAAGTGATAGTTTCGTTTCCAGTAATTCATCATGTGTGGTGTGTGGCAGGCAAAAGAAGACATACACCCAACTAATCTATAATTAAATTCATTGTCAGCTCATGGTAAAATCAATTGTATTCAAATGAACAAATCACTTGTTGCCACACTTGCATGTTGTTCATGACATTAATCAGTTCCACAATGTGAGCAGAGCCAGCTTGACCTTTTCTCTTTGCTTTCTGTGACCAGATGGATGATTCTGTTACATCCTATCAACAAATTTGGGAACAAAGTTGGGAACACAAACATTTTTATTATCTTCATTATCTTTGCTATGGCACACATCAATCATTCAAACAGTTATGGCAAACTCTTGATACTGAGTGCCATTAGAAGATCTCTGACCCGGTCAGGTTATAAAAAGGGTTTCCTGGATAGTGGGGACTTAAAAGCAACAGATTATTTTGGGGGCTAACACTGCTCATATGATAGCTGATCAGTGTATGAGTGTAATACACGGAAACAACTCTTACTTTTTGGAATAGAGATTCAGAGGACAGTCACGTTTCGTACGAGGTTCAGCAGCAATGTCACGCTGTCTCCTGCTGCATCAAACATGACCGTGTGTTGACCATGCAAAAGGAGGGGGGGCAACTGGGAGAATCTCTATTGGTGTCACTCATGTAGTCATTAAAAGGTGGCGGTGGTCGCTGCAGGCTGATGGATGTGTGTTAAGCTTTCAGACAATTAAACGTCATCTTCTGAAGGGTATGAGCTGGACACGAACTGCACTTACCATCTGTTGCTGGTAGCACTGTTACATAATGCAGCAGTTCCTCTGGATGTGCAGCAGATGGAGACATTCCCCACATTATCCTTCACCCCACATAATGCCGCCACGTGGAGAGAAGACTCCCTTTGTTATGTCTGGTTCATAGAAAATGGCTGAAATGTGTTTTTTTACAGTTTCAGACAGTTTCATTTTAAAATATGGATTGTGGATTCATGGAATCAAATTGTGAAAAGTGATGTTTGTGGTTTGACATCCTGCGAATATTTCTCATTTTTCAGAGAGGAGCGTGGAGTGGAAACATCGTCTTGACGCTCACATGGAAATAAAGAGTGATTTTGACCAAACAGTTTACTTTTTAGTTGTTACTTATGGTCAGTTCAAATACTGCTCAGAACCTGTAGAGGTATATTTTGGTAGTGTGTCCATGTGTGTGTGCTGCTTCCACTAATGTATTCACACAGGCTTGTTGTCTGGCTGTGTCCCAACACCCCTGCTGACAAGATATGAAACCGTACATACATGCATACACCCAAGGGCTTTTTGCCTCTCTACAGACAGAAGCACGTCTGAGACAGCATGCTGTGTCACTGATACTGTCGTCTACAGCTGATCTAAGAATGACATGATAAAATACATGGAAAACAATGGCAAAAACACCCTGTTTCGTGTCCACATCCTTTCTCAGGCATCCTCCTCTGTTCTGAGGCAGCTTCCTCACCCTGACTGTCGCGACATAGCTTGTTGCTAGGGTAACCTAGCCCTGAGACAAGCTCGGACCTTATTTCATTGTACGCAATCAGGCTTCTTGAGAAGATGAGGGGAGGAGGGGGATTGATTCGAAGCTTTCAGCTGCAAAATGAGGACATGATGCATTTGTGTATATGCACAAGTTAGCCTCACATAAATTCATATTCAACCCTTGCTTTTCAGTTGTTACTGTTCAAGAGCCAACTGAAAGGAAGCCAATCATGGCAAGTTAAAACAGTATCTAAAAATAGACTGTAGAGAACTCCCAGACCTGAATTCCATGATCAGCAAAAACCTCTTTTAACCCAGCAGCCCAAATGCAGTTTTACAGAAAATAAACTGACATCTGAAATAACTAGACATTGTTTTTTTTAACACAACAGAACAGGAGAGCAGCAAAGAGGAAAGCTCTCTATCTTCTTACATAATTGAACAGTGCATTCTAAGCGGTTGGCTACTGGCTTTGCACAAGGAAATTATCATGTAATTGCCTCACAGAAGTCCACTGTGGTTCCTTAGAACCACATTAGAACTAATCTGGCTCCAGATTAGAACCAAACGCTGTGTTATGAATCGAAGCTAAGTGAATGAACAGCAGAGGCAGCCTTTACTCCACGTCTCACTCCTCCACAATCTCCATCACTCTATCTCTCACCCCTTACAACCAGGACAAAGAGGGAGTGACCACGCTGCTGTGGAGGAGACAGAGAGAGCGAGAGAGACATATAGAAACAGGCACAGTGAGAGACTCAGTGGATGATAAGTCTGGCACTGAGGCCATGCAGACGTGGGTCACAGGCAGGCAAACCAGCGAATAGAGAAGCCTTCACGTGGAAGCCAACGTGCCATTTCCCACACACACAGGAGCCTCGGGAGCAAAGATGGAGATGGAAGGAAAAGATGGAGGACATGGGAGTGAAGAAATGTCAGTGGGAGATTAAGCTAAGACTGGAAAGAGTTTAGAACTTGCAGAAGCATCACTTTGGCAAATTTCTGATTGTGGTAATGATGCATTTATTATCATACTTCACAAAATCTCAAATACTTTCAAGGACAAAGCTGGTATTTCTAGATTTTTTCTTGTTGTCAACATATCCCATAAAAACACAGAAATCAATGGCATCTCAAACCGTGACCCATCAACTCCTCTAACTTCAGCGACAAGACAGGTGTTGTCAGCGGGCAAAGATAACAGCTTATCCACTGAGACAGCCAGTAGGAGCGTGCTGACAAAAAGGAAAAAAACAACTTTTATAGCGGGTCAATGCAGTGCTAAAAGTTTGCTTAGACTTAGGGGGAAAACTGTACGCATAAGTTCAGGGAAATCATATCACATTTCCAAAATGTATCATACTTAAGGGTAATGTGAGCTTTTTTTAAGGACCTTTTTGTTGTTGTGTGCTTAATGAGAAATAATAGTTTAGTTCATGGGCCAACCATGGTTAAATGAAACAGCGGCCCTTAGTGAAGATCCTTTGAAAAAAGGATGACTTCCAGCTTTAATTTTGCCATAACTATTGGGGCTGTGAGAATGTAGTGTCTACATCTATTTTGTTTTGATACATCAGCTGAAACAACATGTGCTTTCATTCAAAATCAGTTGCTTAACAATCAGTTACTGTTAAAAAGGATCTCTAATGTTCTCAAACAGTTTAGTACTAAAGTTTCCAGAAGACAGTAGAACAGGTGGAAGAAATAGTACTTTTAGCCAGGATTAGGACCTCTATGGACTACTGGAGTATTCATGTTAATCCTTAAACTGTAACAAGGTTCTCCAGACTGTCGAGTCAAACCTGGAAACCAAGACGTTTTTCTCTTAAAATATGCATGTAAAACTTACTGTTCTTCTTTGTTTCCTGACTTTAATAATTAGAATATTTCCATGTCTTCGTGCTGGCTCGCTCTACGCTTACTCTTATTTTCATAAAGTGTTTTGTGCTGTGAAACAAAGCGGATGAGTTGCATTTGCCTGTGAGGTGGGTCTGAACGTTCAAACCACTGTCAAAAAGCATTGGACTGATGTGAAAACACGCAGAAATTTATCTTTCATGACAGAAAAAAGCTTCCGAAAATTAATGCAAACGTGGTTGACACAATGTGACATTGTAGTTTGCACACAAACAGTGATTTGTGTGCAAAGGTCTTTTGAGTCTGAGCTTTCCCAGCATGAGGGAAACCTTCTGTAATGCAGTGATTGTATTCGACAGCATCCTTATCAATAACTCTTCCTCATATTAGCCTAATGTTAGAGGAATGGACCATCTGAGTTGCAACGGAGGAATTAAAGCACGTTTGACTCATCTAACAACCGCCCACTGAGCATTACTTTACCTCAGTATTCCTGTCCATGGTGTTAATACAACTAATGGAAAAGTCCTTGAGGTTTTGTTAGCCTTCAGGGATTTTCGAAGTTTTCATCACTTTCATAAAGCCCTGAAACCTCTTTGGTCTGAAAGCATCAACTGATGGATTCATCGTGTTAGATCAAAGGTGGATTAAGGAGTTCCTTCACAGCTAAATAGTGGATTGGTTACCAGTCATCTGATAGCTCATTTGTTTCTCCCTAAGTTTAGGAGTCATTTGACTGTTATCGTATCTGATTCTGATTCTTCTTATCAATTCAGATTTTGATTGAGCCACATAGCTTCAATTACATAATGGTAAAAAAAAAAAAAAGAGTACTAATGTTTAGAAGACAAAAATATCTTTATTCTAAACTATCAAACTCAACATTTGAGTTTTTGTATAAATAATTAACCTCCTGGCAAAAAGCATTAGCTCACATCATGACACTTACATCGTTCTGACATCCTACATAGTTCTCTTCCACAATCTGTCTGTGGGTGGGCTTGGGATATAATACGAAGAATAGAAACTCTTTTGTCTTCTTTTGTTTCTTATTGACACCATCAATCCAACTTTACCCATATAGGTTGTGGGTCTTAGAGACCAATTCTGCTCTACACGATAAGCAAAAAAATAATTTATAGCACAGCTTTTTGTTTTATAGGTAATGTAATGATGATGAATATCAAAAGATAATAAGCCCCTCACCATAAAAGAAACATACAGATAGATCATCAGAGTCCCAGAAAAGATCTGAAGAACCCACACAACTCCACAGAGCACTCAAAGAAAACGTCATTGGGAGGATTCCACTTTGGTCTAAATGGATGGTCTTGGGGCTGATGACCACTGATAGGGTAGTGGGTTTTCTGACAACAAGAGAAATTATCGTAAGTATTTGGCCTGTCACAATTAAGCAGACTGACTGTCAGAGATGAGATCTTTCTATGTGTAATCTATGAACAGGCTGGTGATCAGCTGCTCACAAGACAGGCAGGAAATCAGAGGATTGGAACTCGGCAAACCATAATCTGCTCAAAACAACGTATCCTTATTTGTCTCTCTGGGTATTTTTTCTCCTTTTTCCTCCCATCCTGCTCCTGATCTTGGCACTGACTTCATTCTTTGTCCAGGGATAGATCACAAGGCTGCGAACACACACATGCTCACACAACCAAACATATGACATCACCCAGGCGGTGACGGGGCGGAGACTGGCAGAATAAGCCTTCTTTCGTGCATGCATAAACCCACACACACAGAACAGGATAGTACAACTTGCGCTCTCCATAAGCTCTCTGTTAGACAGCTCAGCTTGGCATCGCTCTCTCTCAATAAGATGAAACGAGCATTAGCCTGACCTCGTTCTCACAGAGACGAAGTCACTCTGCAGCAACATTATAAGTTGCCATCCAAGCCGTCTGGCTTGTTTGGCTGTGTCTCTCCTCTCCTCCAGCATTTTCCTCGGGAAAATTATTCTGAGACTCTCTCCATCCCTGAATCTCGACCTCCCTGAATTCAGCTGAAGTCTCTTCTTTATTGGTCATCTTCAAGAGCGAATTCAAGGGAGGACTTCCCCCATCTCTGTTCTATCTCATCAATATTATCACTGCTCAAAGGTCAGCGAATTCAATGGCAGCCATATCTGTCACACTGCCCTTTATAGATACTTAGAGAGCTGAGAATATACAGTAAAACATAAACTTATGTTTTGTTATTTGAATGCTAAAGTCTTGTTTTAATGGCCTCTGAACGTGCAAGGGGATACTGAGGGATACTCATTCATAAGCAAAAATTTTACTCTTTTGTCCTCACATTTTGAAAGTGAGCCGACTACATACTTTACAGCTCTAAAACAGAAAAAGTCACCACATGAGCAAGTGATTACTGTGGGAAACCTTTGTAAAAACGCTACAAAACAGAGTTACATTCACGTAGATACCACCTAAAATGTGTACTATGGTCCCACCAATCAATATTCAAGATTTTGCAAGAAATGGATGCTATGTGCTCTGGACCAAAGATCAAAATGAGCATCCAAACTGTTAACAGCAACCAGTCCAAAAGCGTCTAGTGATATAGGGTTGTATCAGAGCCTTTGGCAAAGCTCATTTACACTTCTGTGATGGCAGCATTAATGGAGAAAAGTTCACTGAGATTTAGGCTATTTTTACTTAGGCTTAGGCTATTTTCAAAATGATGTCTTTCGAAAGATAGTCCATCAGTTTTCAACAATACAAAGCAAAACCCCATTCTGCACACATTACAAAGGTATGGCTGAGGAATAAAGGGTACAGGTACTGGACTGCCAGCCTGCAGTACTGACTCACATCAAAATTTTTCAGCACTTGGTATCCTCAATGTCAGATGTCTCTGACATTACAAAATGATTAAACTTTTACCTTCCCATCATCGCAGGTCTGAATTACAAAAGGATATATTTTAGCAAATTAAATTATGTTGACTGGACATAATATGAAACATTTTGCAATTCCACTGTCTACAAGGAACTAAAACTCAAAGTAAGTGTAAGAATCCCTACTTTCTTTGCACAGTCATGTATTTAAAAATTTGGATTTTGGATATAATAATAGAATAACTGTAGGTTTTACATCACCCAAATACCTGGAATATCACCGTTCATTAACTTAAGTTACTGAAATCTGCTTAATTTTGATAACATTTTTGGAAAAAGCTCCCACCCTCCCACAACTCCAAATAGGATAAAGCTGGTATGGGAAAAAAATGAATCCCCACATATGAAAAGAAAAAGCAGTAAACCGTAGTAATAATTGAAAGCTACTGCACTGTATGCACAACTGTTAGTATCCGCTTTGCGTCCAGACAGTGTTTTGAAGGATAAGCCTCCCATGAGTCAAATGGGTATAAATTTCACAATCGGAGCACCATTTTACAGATCAGTGTTAAATTAGGGATCTTCATCGATCCAGCAATCCATCCCACTCATAGTGTGAGTGTGTGTGTGTGTAGAGTGTGTAGTCCTGTTTTGTGAATACAACTGTAATGTCTTTCAGATGGAGGTTTCTTTTGTGTCCACAGCATGTATTATATCTTTTGCAAAGCGGGTGTGGGTGCCAGATGCCAGAGGGTCTGTTTTAAAGTAAGCCATGATTTTTTTCCTAACCCTAACCACTTTGTTTATAATGCCTAAACCTAACAAATGACTGAAAACAAAAGAGAAAAAAGCAAGTATAGCAAGTACAGCACATGTATATGTCATGAATGGTGGAGAGGTAGGACCCAGATGCAGTTCTTTAAGTTCAACAAAAGGTTTATTCCAACACAGGGAGCAAGAACAAAAGGCGCGGCAGAGCCGGATTCAAAAATACTTAAACGTTGATAAACAAAACAAGACTGTGGCTATGGAACAAGACTGTGAAGAAACAAGACAAGACTATGGTTAACAAACAAACATAACTGTGGCAAGACTACGATTCAATTAACAAGGCTATGTGGCAGGAAACCAGACTTCACTTCTGTGATAGCAACATGAAGGATTGGTGAGGATTCTGCAATGAGTGAAAGGAAACCAGGAGACTAAATTCTGTGGAGGGAGTGATTAGTGATGAAGTGCAGCTGATGACAATGAAGCAGGTGACATGAGTGAAACTAGGTGGCAGGGGAAAAAGATTGAAAGAACATAACCTGAAAACATGAGGAACTGAAAACAGGACCATTAAAACATAAACTGTGACATGAAAAACATAAACTGTGACAGTATAACTCCACCAATAAACCATTTTGAGCCCCCAAACATGGACTTTCATGCCTATAAACATTGAGAATCCTTCCTTTTGTGACAGTTTCATTTCCTGAAACTGGTAGACCGTATCTTTCTCTGTAGGTATGTTCATGTTGTGCAAAGATTTTGTTTCACAAACATCTTTGAAACTGATTTCTTTATTCTGTTGAATGACAAATATCTACTGTTACTAGTTTCTAACTGCATTAACTCTAAAAGAAAGACAATGCAAATTAACTCACAATCATGATGAAATACAGTAAGATACTATTGTGAATCTAGTTTACTACAATTCATTACAGCGATCCATGGAATTCCTCTCTAAACTGATAAAAAATTTAAAAAAGGTTTTCAGCTTGTGATTAATTTTGTTTTTCGTACCGGGAACACAGAAATTCTGACTTCCAAATTCAAATGGAGCACACAATATGAGACATATATGTGATCTAAGGGTCACTGAAAGGCCTGGATAGCATGAGATAATACTTAAAAATGAACTGAGCTGAGCTTTGCATGCAGACATCTGGTTTATATAACTGGATGTTGTTATGATAATATCAGGATTAAACTAATCGCCTAGATTGGGATTATGATTATTACTCACCAACAAACCTACTTACCAGAGACTAATCTAACTGATCACAAAAAGTGCTTGATAAATCCAAGTCTGGGCCCACTGGCAGCATGTAAAAAACAAATGTGGTAACAGTTGGTGTGATCAATCAGAAACAAGTATTGTTCTAAATATAAAAGCTTTTTCATCACATGGGACAGAAATCAGGTGTGCAGTTCAAATATGACTTTCCACCGTCATCCAATGTTTGCCTGCAGCTCTCAACAGATCATCTAGGCAGGTCTTTGCCAATCCCTCAGAGAATTCCATCACCACGTACACCTCCCTCCCATCCCTCTCATCCTTTTGTTTGCCTCGCCTCCTCTCTCTGTCGGGGGGCTGACATCACAGTCCCTGAAGAGCTTTGTGATGGTAACCAGCTCTGATTCAGCAGCAAGTAGTCCTATCTATGCCCCCACCCTGCATCACTTTGCCATGAATAGTTGCTCCCTGTCTGTACAACATCCCTCCCTTCATCTAACCCTCCTCCCTTCAGCACGCTTGTCACACACCCACCACCCCATCCCTACGGCTAAAGCAGGCTCTGGGGCTCAGACTGCTTTTTACAGGGCTGAAAACAAGCCATCCCAAACGGGCAGGGCTCCTATTTCACCATAAGCTGTGACGGAGACGACTAAAGTACATTATGTGGAACATCTGTGCAACACAGAATTAGATATTTATCTTAAGTGTGAACATGGAGAATATCGAAGTGTCACCTCAAACATTTTAGATTCCTTTCAGACTTGGCTGTCCTCGCATTTTTAGAACAGAGCATTTTGCTCTTGGGGCAAAGAAAGGTTGAAAAAGGGAGAAAACTTGTCCTTGTTGGATTTTTAAGTCTCGCTTAGAAGGGAACTGGCTAAACAGGACAAAGAATCACACAAATCAATGTTAAGATGACTCTGAAGTATCAGAACAAAGATAAAGGTCTGAAAACTTTGCACTGTAAGTAGGAAAAAAATGCACCACAGGAGAATAAATATTTTAAAGCAATACAAAATGTGTGAGAGCCTTTTGCACTTGGTGCCTGAATTATTTTCCTTTTTGTTTATGAATGAAGACATGCCCACATGGTGAAAAGAGACAAAGATGAAGATAACCTGTTTGACCTGTTTAACCCCCATGTAAAAAAAAACCTGGTTGTTCGAAATGTACGTAAACATTTTGGTGCATTTTATAATTTACGTACGACAAACAATATCTGAGTTAAAGCTCAGTTGTTACATTGAACTATAAATGCTTGCTTTCAGATCTTGCTGATGAGGCAGTGCCAACACGATGCCATTATCCTCTGTGGCATGAACATGTATTATTAATCCAGTCATTTAAAGCTAATATCCAACCCTGCTTGATGCTTTTCTCCTGATGCTCCCTCTTTTAACAGCTAACAAACAACTGTACAAGGGAAACTTTGGGGTCGGAGGTCTGCCTCTATCCGTTTTTCCACCCATACAGTACCTCGCAATTTGTTCCCAAAAATCTAAATTGAGCAAACACAAGCAAAACTGAGACAACCTTATCAAAACAGTTATGGATTAACTATGAGAGAGAGAGCGGGCCCCTGGTCACAGACATGACAGACCTCCCACTCTTCCTGTACAGTCTCATAAAGATGAAAGTGCATCGTTTTTCAATTCTATGTTTTATTTTGTTTTTTTATAAAAAAGAAAAAAAGTTCTTATTAGATTATGATCAGGTAGATACAACCTCAGAGGAACAACAAATGTGAAATATAATGCTGTGTCATCATTCTTTGAACAAAAATGATTTCAAAATATGGAAAAATTGAGGAAAAAAACAGAGCACACTCCATTCCAATTCAATAGTTTGTAGAATCACCTTTAGCACCAGTAACCTGAAGTAATAATTTTCTGTACGTTATCAGTCTTGCATCTTTTTGGAGGAATTTCGGCCCACTATTCTTTACACCGTTGCATCAGTTTGTTGAAGTTTGAATACAGTTTATTTACATGTCTCTTTACTGAGGCCTGTAGAGTCTGAGATGTATCTTTTGGGTTTTTGCAATTTCTCTGAACATTGCACGATCTGGCTTTGAAGGATACACACTCCTGGTAAGACTGGAAATTGTCTTAAATTTCCCCTTGTGAATAATTGTTCTTATTTTAGAATAATGACCTCCAAATAGATTGATGGGCAGCAACGATTTCTTCTCTAAGATCATTGCTGAAGTCTTTCCTCCTTAGCATTGTCTTAACACACACCTGAATGCTTTTTTGATTAATTTGATTAGCACTGACTTTGCATTTTAGCTTAGTTTTTGTTAGATAATAATGACAGGCCCCTCTCTTGTGAAATAAGCTGCCAGTAAATGTCCGGGAAGGAGACACCCTTTACACTTTTAAGATTAGGCTTAAAACTTTCCTTTTTTATAAAGCTTATAGTTAGGGATGGCTCAGGTAATCCTGACACATCCCATAGTTAAGCTGCTATAGGCTTAGACTGCTGGGGGACCTCATCTGTCACACCTTTCCTGACTTTGCTCTCTTTTTCCCCTGTTTAATTTCTCAATTGATTTTATGTACATGTGACATTATTGTGGTTATTAACTTGTGTTTCCCTGTTCCAACAGGTATCCTTTGAATGGTGTTATGGTGTTTTTCCCCCATCTTTTCCCTCTTTTCTGTCTTCTCAAACCCCAGCTGGTCGAGGCGGATGGCCACCCTTCCTGAGTCTGGTTCTGCCAGAGGTTTCTTCCTGTTAAAAGGGAGTCGTTCCTTTCCACAGTCGCCACAGGCACGCTCAGGATGGGAGATTGGACTGAAGACAAGTTTCGGTGCAATCTGTTGGTTTCCTTAGCTAGGATATTATTTTTTGAATTGGCTCTATGTGAATGAATTGGATTATGATTACAATGACTTGAATTCCAATTAGCTTGAATTGGACTATATTATTTAAGTGCCTTGAGATGACAATTGTTGTAATCTGGCGCTATATAAATAAAATTGAATTGAATTGAATTGAATTTTAGAAACTCTGGGAACAACAAGTAAACCTGCAGTTTGGGAGCGAAGTGCTCTGTTAGGAAAATATCTTACAGTGAGATCTTTAAGATATGATGGAGCTCGGTCATTAAGAGCTTTATATGTGAGGAGAAGAATCTTACATTCGATTCTGAATTTTACAAGGAGCCAATGAAGAGAAGCTAATGAAGCCAATGAAGTTCCAACAACCTTTACAGCTTTACTGTGAAATTGGGATCTTAATTCAGGAAACAGTTTGAATAAGGGAAACTGGGCTGATATTCTGAAACTGCTCCACAATTTGTAGTTTTTTGCTGAACCTGGTTTCTGTGGTCCTCTCCTATATGTTGAGCCACATGGCTGCCTTCTCTGAGAATGAACTGATTCTACTTCTCTCCTTCTTGTCTCTACAGTACCTAGAGATGACTTTTGTTGTGAACTGGTACATTATGAGTAAATTGAATTGATTTGAATTAAGACATTACTTCCTCGGTGCAACACACTTACATCCCACAGGCTTAACTGCTGTAATTCTCTTACATCTGCATCACTTTACGTATTATTAAAGCTCAGTTTAATAATAAACTAAGTGTTGACTTCAATGGACTCCTGCCTCAGTTGTCCATGATACAATCTTTATTCATCTTTTTCATGGCTTTGTGGGAATTTTACAGCATACATTAGATGACGTCTGTTTTTTATTCTTAAAAATTAAAAATATTAGTTATTGTCACGGACCACAGGACACTGATGCCGGGTCGTTTCAGATCGTTTAAAACAGAATAGGCTATAAATGATTACAAATAAATCTTTACGCTCTAAATGAGGCAGGCTTAAACAAAAGAAGCTCTCTCGAAAACGGGCCACAATTACTAGAGCCAGAGTGAGGAATGAGACAGATTACAACACACTGGCACAAGACAAGGGAGACGCAGACTATTTGAGCACAAGAGGAGCCAAGGGGAACAGGTGGAAACACTTTGGAATCAGGGAAGACAATCAGACGCTTGACACAGGAGGAAAGTCAAGGTACCTGAAACGAGAGGGAAGTTAATATTTCAAAATAAAGCAGGAAATGACGAGACAAGACATGAATCAAAACCTAAAGACGTGACATTTATCAGGCAAAGTATGAGCACTATGTGCCCTGCAATGATTTTGAAGTCCCCTCTAAACCACTCATCACTGACAGTTTCTTCAACTGTTTTATCTTACTTTATCAATTGATCATTTTCTATTTGTTCATGTCTTTGTCAAACACACACATATATCAAGATAAAAAAATTAGACATAATGGCAATTTGACATTCTATCTGAAATGCCCTACATTCTCCACAAGTACAGTCATTATTCAGACGTACATGTATGCACACTTATTCACACGCATATTGTGCACACATGCAGAATAAGTGAGGATGGGGGCAGGGATTCTGAAACCACTTCCAGACAGCCTGCAGCCTCCCAAAGAAGAGCAGCTGAGTTGGTGATTATGTAACCCTCAGTTACATAAAAGTTATCTCTAAACTTAAACATAATTGCCTTATAGATTTGGCGTCATGGCAACAGGGGACAAGCTGCATACAATATTCATCAAAAAGGGTTTTGTGTTCTTTTTGAATCAGTGCTGAATCAGATACGCAGAGGGGCAAATTCTCAGCTGCACTTTATCAGCATTCATCATAAGCAGCAGATGTTTTTAGCACTAGTTAACGCTAGTGGGATATTTGCTGAACTCTGACTACCTGAAATGTACCAGCCTCCCCTCTCAGCATGCAGACACAAATATTATGCCTGTCAGGCATCCTATCTCGACAGTGACAACAACATTAGGGTTCTCCCTTTCTAAGATCGACCCACTACTCGATGCCACCATCTCTGTGGATGGGAAAAACAGCAGGGAGGAGATGGGCTGGTGGTCCTCACGGTGTTTGTGTGGACTAAAAGAATATGGGTCAGGCTTCCAGGACCAGCCACAGCACACACTCTGCATGGCTGAGTGCTTCTGAATGAGGGTCCCACTCCTCTGCTGTCTGAGAAAGAATGTTTCCTGTGGATCAGCTGCTACTGCTGCTGCACAACACAGCTGCAGCCCAGTAGGAGATGCATAGATTAATAATATCCCCTGTGTTCCCCCATCATGCAACCACTTGTCTGCTTTTTTATCACAGAGCTTTGGAGCCTCCTGCATCTGTCTCAAGTCTTCCAGTATCCTCACAGTACAGAACACTCATTTCTGAGGGGAAAGTGTAAATACACTAGAGCTAAACTTCTTGTAAACATACATACATTGAAAAAAAACTGTTAGCCAGCAGATTTTACTCCCAAATGAACAAACTTGTTCATGAGTCATTACTGCCAAGCTGTAGGAAAAGTAAGATGTTGATGAAAAATCATTAAAAGATACAAATATGTGAGCAATTTTTCAAAGCAACTTTGCCACAAGGCTGAATGTACGAAAATATAATCAGCAAGACTCATATAACAACAACAACAACTCACATAAACAAAGTCTAAAACCTTGTCGCTCTTGAAAAGGACCAAATCCTCTCCCACACCCGCACACATACATCTGTCGATTTTGGCCAGTGCTGCCACTATGCTGACAGACATCCCTCCTGTGCTTCTCCTTACCCTCCCCATCTCTCTGTCTCTGACTCTCATTCGCCATCTTTGTCTTGTGAAGCACCACAGACCCAGTTAGTGAGGAAGACTGATCCTGGCAAGCCGTGAGCACCATCTGCTCCTCTTCAAAGACAGAACAGTTTGGCCACACTCAGCTACTGGTCTTGGGACACACAAAACACCAAAAACTTGTTTTGATAAACTAGTAATAGCACACCTGTCACTATAGCTTGACAGTTAACAACTATAGCTGGTATCACCAGCAATAAAGTTACATTTGAAATGCGAAACTGTCTCTCCAGATGTAAAGTCTAAAAAAGGCTGCTGATGTCTGTGGTAGCCTAGAACTGCCATGGATTTTTATATCTTTTTATGCACTGTTATCTCGTGATAACAACATATTATCTTGTAATCTCGATATAACAAAGATTGTTTTCTCGTGATAACAAATTAATTGTTACCTTAGCTGAAGCAGCTGGATAGATAGGATTTTGTCAGCCTCTCATCTGTTAGCCCCTAAACAAACCCAGTCAAGTAAACAAACTAACATAAAGTGTAATTTTACGGGTAGGCTACAGCTACAGCCAGTGGTTACGGAAGCCATTCGTGGCAGCTCTTGTAGGTTGAAATCAAGAAGAACACATAAATTAATTCGTTATCACGACAAAACAAAACAAAAAATCCATGGCCATTCTCCACTTCTGTAGATGTTAGCTGCTTTTTGGTTGATAAATTAGACAGGACTGGAGCTAATGTCTGAGTCACTAAAATGCTAATTAGACAAATGAAATTTCTGTTACTCCGGAAGTTTACATTACCTATTTTAAGCCACAAAAGCCTAACAAACACGCACACAAAAAAATAGCTTGGCATTTTATGCAGGACAATTACTTTAAAAGAATAACGTTAGCTTAGCTTAGCACAAAGACTAGAAACAGTTACGGTTAGCTTAACTGTGTTTGTGCTGTGTGACCTCATCTTGCTGATCATGAGTCTGCCATATTTAATTTCATTAAAAAAAATTTAGCTTTGAAAAAAGGCTATAGAAAGCAGTTTCTTTTTTATTAAGCTACCGTTTATCAGGTATGGACGGACTAAATCAATTTCTGAACTCTGATCTGTCAATTGCCATGACTTTACTTCTACAAGTCATAACATAATATTAACTCACAAACAAAGACACAACAAATAAAGAAAAAAATTTTAAACTAGTAAAACTTTTTATGTTGAAAGTGAGAGTTTTTAACAGCAACCAAAGTTTACTGATAACTAATCAAAAGTGTAGCTTACAAAATTGAGGGAAGAGGAAAACGACTTTCTCCATTTAGAAGAAGAGAGAGGTCTTCGTAGCCATTATGTGGTTGTACAACTCAGACCAAAAAATGTCCTCTATTTTCTCCAAGCAGTGCTCATTAGCTAGAGCTGGTGCAGCTTCTGTCAGTAAGGAATTATGTATTTGATCATCACCTGGCCCAAGATGCAATGTGCCCATTTTCTATAGGGTGTTCAGTGCAGTTAGGAGCACAAAGACCCACAGTGGAGACCACACACTGGCTTAAGAAGCATGTAGTTTCACATGAAAGAACCAGCTGCCCAAGGCATGACTCAGCAGTCCGCATGTTTGTAGCAGAAAAGAAACACTCCTTTGAGAAGAGTTATTTACAGAAAAGACAGAGTCCCTCAAAGTGCAGCTAAGGAGTCACTATGGTACATACAAACACAGGTATTCTTTTTAAAGTTTTCTCTTCTGTTCCGCCTCAAAACAAAATCATATCTACAGAGCACAGTTTACAAAATATTCTCATCCATTTAAGAATGAAAAACACAACCAGGACAACACAAGTTCCACAATAATAGCTAACTGTGATACATAGAGTAGAAGTGGATGTATTTGCTTTATTTTTCTCAAAACCGTTTAGTGACAATCAAAAGGGGGTCACTGTCATATGTTAGCTCTCCTCTCCTGCTAAATTGTTTAGTGTGCGCAGCCTTTCTGACAGTACTAACAGGTGATCTCATCATAGTCATCATCCTCTCTACTAGCCCTTTATTCTCAAAATTGTTTCTGACTAGTGGTCTGATTGAGTCTTGGGACATTAGTGGCTGATTCTGATTTAGATTACGTAGCAGTGAATATAAATGTAATCCTTTTTGTCTTATTATTCTACACACAATCCCCACAATAAGGAACATAAACAGGTTTTTGAAGTGTTTTCAGTTTGCTTAAAAAACAGGAAACAGATATAGCCCATCTGCATTTAGGCATTCAGACCCTTTGAGACGAGACTCACAACTGATTTCTGTATTCTTCTTCTGTCAAACCTTGAGATTTCTCTACAGCTTGACTGATGTTGTCCTGGTACATCAAATGCTATGAAATAAACTTAAGATTATCAAGCCATAGGGAGCAATACACCAACTCATGTGACCACATGGGGAAGCAAATGAAATATCGAGTACACATCCTTATCAAAATCCACACCTTTGCCTCTACTACTGTAAAGTCTAAGACTGAATCGGGATGTCTGTAGCTACCTGATTACTCTAGAACTGATGGTACTGATTCCCCATATTCATCATGAGAACA
This sequence comes from Leuresthes tenuis, assembly GCF_036924035.1. Taxonomy (NCBI): domain Eukaryota; kingdom Metazoa; phylum Chordata; class Actinopteri; order Atheriniformes; family Atherinopsidae; genus Leuresthes; species Leuresthes tenuis. The sequence goes on along the minus strand of NW_027325372.1, from coordinate 24,735,042 downwards.
GTATGGATTTATTTCTCTTCGCTGAAACAATTTACTGAAAGTGCCTTTAACACTAACACTAAGCACTCAGCCAAATCAGAAGATAATGTGACATCCACACATGTCAGCAATAAAAATAGATTTAACTGTAGCCCTGTGGTTACAAATACATTTAGAACCGTACCAGTGTGATAGAACAAAGACAGATCTGCTCCTCCCTTCATCACAGCGACGTTGAGCTATTAATAGTCTGAAATGAAATAGTACAGGTAAGCTGACTGAAGCTGAATTCTGTCCCAACATTTGGCCTGTACATAAGGCCTGATGGTTTTGTTGCAGTTAATGTGGAGCATGAGCCAGACAGATTTAGAGTGATAATTTAAAACCTACCTTCTTTTTTGTTAATCTAATGTGCCTTATAAGCCCTGTGTAACTATCATGCTCTGTTCAACACACTGGTCCTTCAAAGTAGCAATGCAGACGTAAAATCATTTCAGGGAAATATATTCACATACTTTGCTAAGGTCTTAAAAAGTCTGTGATGTGGTTTTGTCAAAATACCATAGAGAGGCATTACATCACTTCCCATCTAAACCAATAATTTATAGCTCTTTTTATAGCATAGAATGAGAAACTTGACCCGCCTCACCCTTCAGTGTGGTGTGTCTTAATTAAAATCTGCCAGCTTGAAGTTATCTTGCAAACATGTAGCAATCAGTTAACAGCCTGAGAGCTCACACTAGCCTACACAGCAAACGGAGCTCAGAATATCAAATACCAAACTGATTGACCAAAATACTAACATTTCCTTCATTCAGTTTGATCATGGCAAGCTGCCACTGATCAAACTTTTATGGCACAGTCATGTGCTGGATTGGTCCAGGTTCGTAAAACACTTTACTGCAGATAAGAAGACTGGTGGTACTGGCAGGTTAATATACAAGTTCAAAACTCATCTGAACTCATTCTGCATTACATATTGGCTCCGTGAACCCTGGGTTTCACTGTTGCTCAGTTTCTCTGTGTTTAGTTTAAGTCTTTAGTGACTAATGTTAAAAAGTTTTTCTTATGGGCTACTTTTAACAAAAGCTTGTCTGGTGGTGGACAGTGGTGCATTGAATGAGAAACTGGAAATCAAATGTCCAACTTCAGACTCAGAAGAAATAAATAATGCCAATTAGAAGTTGGATTTCCTAGTTGGGACCCAAAAAATCCTATAAAGTACTGGTAAAGCATTGTTATATATGTGTATATGTATATGTGTTTTTTCAGTTAAAGGTACTTTTAAAATGATATTTTGGATATTTTGGTGTTTTTTAAACAAACCTACTTCAAAGAGATTATTTGTAATGATTCCTTGAGGCCTTTTCATACATTTGGCCCTTTATTCCAAAAGACAAACACTAAAACACAACCTTTCGACTAAAGATTAATTTAGTTAATTGACCAATTTAAAGACTGAAAAACTACAATCCCCAGTTGTAACTGGGAACGTAAAGCCAGTCACTGATTGGTAGTTAGAGGCGTGACGGCACTGGCTGTAGTCCATTTATCCGCGCGCTTGCAGTGCACGGACAGAGGGCTTGTGGCGAAATCTGTGAGAGAGGAGCTCAGCATCCACAGCTTGTTGAAGGTGGGTGTGACTAGCAGCATCTCTGTTACAGAGAAAATCTGCAGCATTAGTTTTTTGTCATCTGTAGGTTAGTGTGAAGCTTTGTAAAGATATCTAGACGATACTTGTCTTAGACGTTTTATTCTGGTCGGTATTTTTTTAAAGCACAAACTAATTACTTTTGTGTATGTCAATGAGCTTTAATGTGACAGTTTTCGGTCAATACCCTCGGTCATTAGAGTTCAACTTATTTTCGGTGTTATTTCCGCGACAGAACGGGACAAAAACGGCGGTTGTTCTTTATGGTGGCGGCTTGGCGGGGTGTTAGCCTATTGTATGGAGAGAGACACTGGCACAGTTGGCACCACCGTTGAGAGAGATGAGGGTAGACATGGAAGAATTCTTCTTTTATTGTTGGAATTAATCGACTACTTTCCCCCCTAAGTGTTGTATTCACCCCTTCGTTATGTGAAAGGGGCAGTTTTTTTTCTTTTGCGGGGAAATGTCAGCACCCCTTTGTCTGCAACTGCCCGTCACGCTGCTGTCAAAAGCGCCTTTGTTTGATGGCGTTTGTTTAAAGATTGAGCCAAAGATACCAGCAAGCTGAATTTAAATGATGGAGTTGTATTGTCAACCAGAACATTTTGGAACTGGTCAGCAGCTCAATGAAATGTCGGCTGTGGGTGTCGGTTTGGTATGCCAGGGTGTTGGGTTTTAGCACGACCCACTTTATTTTTTTATTTTGAGAGGTATGTTCGCATTTTTATGTCGAGTAACTAATACACAAATGCAACCTTGAGCTAGCTGTTGGCCCTTGTCAGGGGAGGGGTCCTTTGGTTAAATGTGCCCAGGTGATTCTCGTAATGGTTTGCTTTGTTAACCACTTTAACTGACATGGCAGCTGTTGCTGCTCGTGCATTTCCTCTCATTTTATTAACTTTTCAAACGGCAGAACTAACGTTACGTTTTCAAGCACAAGATTGTCGAGCTGGCCTTGCGTGCTCTGTAAGCTATTGTTTCCCCATCTGCGTGTCCACCCCCACCTTTCCTCCATCTCCAGACACATGGTGCAAGGAACAGGTGCTCCCTGATGATAGTCTTCCCCGGGTATACTCATCCCTCACAAATGGAACTAATTGGCGTGTGTATTGGCTGGCTGGCCGGGCCCCGGCCGCGTCTGCACCTGGCCCGGGCTGCCGCGCCCACCCTAATCACAGCCTTTTGTTTCAGCAAAGTGACTTGTCCTTAACCGTTAACACGGGGGTTGGTCGGTTTTGAAAAGTCGCCTCCCCTCTTTTAGTCTGAGGCTGGTCGATTGCTCGCGCATCGATCTGAGTGTCGGTGCTGTTGCGAGTAAGATGATGAACAATGGCGCATGCACGACATGTGGGCATTGAATGCCAGAGCCGTTTTGTTTGGGTTGATGGGCGGTGGTTGCTTGCAGTGCTCAATGATACCAGCGGGTGTCGCCATTGTGTTTTCTTTTCTTCCCCCTTCTCTGGAATTGTTTTAAATAATCCAGAACTTGCTAGTTAGGTTTTCTTAAGAGACTGAAACGTTTTTGATTTCTTACCTTTTTTTTTTTAGGTAAATTGACCTGCAGCGAATCCTCAAAATGGCAGCCGCTGAAGGTGAATTGTTTTTTAAAAAAAAAACCAAAACATTTTAGCTAATGCCAGTTTGTATGTAACTAACTTTTTTTTTTTTTCACGTGGTCAGACATCCAGGTCAAAGAGCTCGACAAGAGGGCCTCCGGCCAGGCCTTTGAGGTCATCCTGGGTGCTCCTGTCCCTGATGCCAAAGGAGAATTTCCCCTGTCTCCTCCCAAAAAGAAGGATTTATCACTGGAGGAGATTCAGAGAAAGCTGGATGCCGCAGAGGAGAGGCGCAAGGTGAAGAAGGGGGGGAGGGAATAAAAATTCAATGTGATAAACTTAAAACCCATTTTGTTTTAGTAAACAAAATGCAGTTTAAAGTCTGAAAACTTTCTTTGAAATCTTAAAACCATTTATTTTTCAGAATCACGAAGCAGAGGTTCTGAAGCACTTAGCTGAGAAGCGTGAGCATGAGAAGGAAGTGCTACAGAAAGCTATGGAAGAAAACAACAACTTCAGCAAGATGGCCGAGGAAAAGCTCAATCAGAAGATGGAGGCCAACAAAGAGAACCGCACAGCAATTATGGCAGCGATGAATGAGAAATTTAAAGAAAAGGTTGGAGACGTAATCTTACGGAGAACATGTGTGCTTGAGACACTCTCATTTGATTATTCATGTATGTACATTTTCTTTAATAGGACAAGAAGTTGGAAGAGGTGCGGAAGAACAAGGAAGTCAAAGACCCCTCAGAAGGCACCTCGGAAGACTGAAGCTGACGAACGGGATTGTATAGGGTTTTTTACGTATCCAAAGATTGATTTATTTTTTGTTCAGCCAGTATTTGGTTTTCACTACCCACCTTTTGAAATAAATACAAGTTCCACTTTGTGAATTTTTCAATTTTCCTGCTATAAGTGTAGTTGAGCTGGTTATACCTGTGGATCACCCCCCTCCCTTGAGTCTACTGTAATCATCTGATATGTAGCTTGTCAGTGCAGCTTCAGCCCTTTTTGAAAATTAGCAGTGTGTTGTTTTTGGAAGCATGTTTCTATGCATTGGTCTTTTATTACCACCAATTTCATAGTGCGTTTTTGAATATGTCTGTGAACCACACCTGTTCTCGGCACTTACTGTAACATAAAAGAAGTAGCACAAGGCATCGGCTGTTACACATGCGGGTGTTTCGTGCAGCTATGCTACCCACATTCTGCTAATCTGCTCCTACAGGTCATGTTTGGTGCCGCTGCTGATTCTTGGCTTTTGTTAAAAAAAGATTATTTGGGGTTGTCTTCAAAGCACATGACTTCTTGCTGTGAATCAACATGGCAGATGTGGAAATGGGTGTCATCTTGAACATCAGTGAGCAGGGGTCCACACATGGAATGCAAAACAGCAATACACTTTGGCATCGCAAGTGTCTAGTTGACTTGAACTGTTGTACTAAAATAAAGATAAATAATTAAAAAAATGTAAACGCCTTGTTTACTTTTTTGGTACAAATAATAGTTTAATTAAACAATTCTACTGTCTTCTGCAGGAGGGGTTGGATAACTGGCCTCCCTCCCCTCATGTTCTCCAGCTGTAACCAGGAACACAGAACTTGTCACTACATGTGAACTGAATTGGTATGTAATGCCAATGTTGTAACCACAAGTTATACAATGAGACCCAGATTTATCGGCATGCATCCCAAACAATCCAATCCATTCTCACTGTCCACGTATGCAAGTCTTTGGCTCCCCCTGCTGATGCTGTACCACACATTAAATGTGACCCCATGCTTTGGAATCCTGCACATACAATGTCAGGAGCTCTACTATTAATCCTTTGAGTGAACACGTGTTGTAACATTGAGAAAGATTTCAGAACAGGAGCTAAACGGAAGCATAATAAAATGACAATTTCAGCATCTTTGCTGTGCAACATGCAGCTGGGAAAACCGGACATATAAAATGTGGTAATTACCTGGTCTTACATTAGGTTTATTATAACCTCAACTAACCAACACACGATGTACGACACTGTCATGTAATGAACAAAACCTAAGCCAAAATGTGGAAATAGTGTGTGAAAACCTTTACTGCTTCAATAGGAATTTATATAGAACCAAATTAAAATAAATGTCATCACAAGGCACTTAACTAATATAGTCCAATTCAAGCCAACTGGAGTTCAAGTAATTGTAATCATAATCCAATTAATTAATTTCAAATGAATAAAAATGCATTCTTGTATAGCCAATTCAAAAACAATGTCCTAGCTGAGGAAACCAACAGATTGCATCAAAACTTGTCTTCAGTCCAATCTCCCGTCCTGAGCGTGCCTGTGGCGACTGTGGAAAGGAACGACTCCCTTTTAACAGGAAGAAACCTCTGGCAGAACCAGACTCAGGAAGGGTGGCCATCCGCCTCGACCAGCTGGGGTTTGAGAAGACAGAAAAGAGGGGGGAAAAACACCATAACACAATTCAAAGGATACCTGTTGGAACAGGGAAACACAAGTTAATAACCACAATGATGTCACATGTACATAAAATCAATTGAGAAATAAAACGGAGGAAAAAGTGAGGAAAGGTGTGACAGATGAGGTCCCCCAGCAGTCTAAGCCTATAGCAGCTTAACTATGGGATGTTTCAGGATTACCTGAGCCATCCCTAACTATAAGCTTTATCAAAAAGGAACGTGTTAAGCCTAATCTTAAAGGTGGAAAGGGTGTCTGCTTCCTGGACATTTACTGGCAGCTTATTTCACAAGAGAGGGGCCTGATAACTGAAGGCTCTACCTCCCATTCTACTTTTAGAAACTCTGGGAACCACAAGTAAACCTGCAGTTTGGGAGCGAAGTGCTCTGTTAGGAAAATATCTTACAATGAGATCTTTAAGATATGATGGAGCTTGGTCATTAAGAGCTTTATATGTGAGGAGAAGAATCTTAAATTCTATTCTGAATTTAACAGGGAGCCAATGAAGAGAAGCTAAAACTGGATAAACATGATCTCTCCTGTTAGTTCTCATCAGAACTCTGGCTGCAGCATTTTGGATCAGCTGGAGGCTTTTCAGAGAATATGTGGGACAGCCCAATAATAAAGAATTACAGTAGTCCAATCTTGAAGTAACAAATGCATGAACTAGTTTCTCTGCATCACCCTGAGACAGGATGTTCCTGATTTTAACAATATTACGAAGGTGAAAGAAGGCAGTCCTAGAAACCAGTTTTATATGTGCGTCAAATGATAAATTCTGCTCAAAAATAACTCCAAGGTTCCTCACTGTAGAACTAGATTAGACTGATCAAGTGTGAGCACCTTTATGAGGGTTGCAGGAGGAAGCCTCTTCTCTCTTTAAAGAACATGGCTGCACAGATTATGTTTTAAAAGTTGCATCTGAACAAACCACAAGACTTCGGGAACGATGTCCTTTGGACAGACCAGACCAAAGTGAAGATGTTTGGTCATAATGCACAAACACAGCACATCAGCACGAACACCTCATACAGGCTGTCAAGCACGGTGGTGTCCAGTCAAAGTTCTGACCTGAAGACCTGATGAGAGCTGTGTAAAAATCTGCAAATCTAACAAAGAACGGAGACAATTTTATAAGAAAAAAGAAAGTGGGCCAAAACTCCTCCACAACAGTATGATAGACAGATGATACCATACAGAAGAATTTAAAGAAATTAAAAATGAGTTATTTCGGCAATAAATGGTTATTTGAGCTATTGAATCATGGGCTGTTTTTCCATATCCTGCTTCTGCATTTTGGCTTAGTTTTCATTAGATTAATAATGATCAAATGTAATATGTTCATCTGAAAGTGGACTAGGCCAGGAGGGTGGCAGAACTGAGTCATTTTTACCATGATATATTCTGTTACTGTTTTTTGGCAGTGAAATACTCATCAATCTCAGTGTATGCTTTGTGTCCCATGATATCTTGTTATAATTGAACTTTTTACAAAACTCTTCATTTACATTATAAAGTAGTGATACAGCCCTCATAATTGTTGTCCTTGTAATATTGTACAGTGCAAAACATCAGTTGTTGAAGTCCTGTTTTCCTCGTGTGTTCTACTCAAAATTTTAAAACCTGGTTAGAACCAATGATTTATTTTAGTATGTCCTAAAAAATAAAGCCTTAGAAACTGAAGGAGGTTGTGCTTTTTTTTAACATGACTGCATGTGGTATCATAAAAGGATAACATTTCAGGAAGGGCTATCATTCACATTTACAGAAGCAGATTAAGTCAGTGTCAGGGCTGAGATTCACTTTTATTGTTGACTCCTCTGCTGATTAGAACCTTAAAAACATTTCTGCAGTCGTGGAATTCACATTATTCACTTAAAAAGGAAGTTTATCCTTTTAGTACAAAAGAATGAGCACTGTGAGAGCTTGGCCACTATTATTACATAAATATGGAAAGAACAGAGTTTTAATGATGGACCTGGTTGGAAATCTACAGCACTGCTCCATACACTGTACTGTGTTCATGAGGCAGGGTATAATCAGGAGTTTGATAAACGGCCTAACCCTAACCCTGCCTTTGATGTGTGTGAGAGAGCAAATGTGTGAGTGAAAAACAAAAGAGCACAATGAATGTGACTTGTAGCACTTTAAAAGGTCAGAAAGCTCTATATAGTCCAACCGTAGTCCTTTAAACCAAAGTACTTAGATGATGTACTTCAGTGCACGTACGTGGTGGGACTGCAGAGTTGTTTTCAGTGATTAGCTTTACGTGCCACCAGAGGGCAATGTTGATCTGTGCTTACCCTCTGGTGCTCCCCTCGTATCCGTTATACGGATGAAAATGAACCAAGTTGTTGGACTGAATGGATGTTTTTTTCCACCCAAAGCCTTCTGTTGTTGAATCCTGTTGCATCGGGAAATTTTCCAGGCACCTAGCTAAACTGTAATCAGCATTATATGACTGCAAATATTTCCACCTCTACTACGTGGCTGGCTGTGGAGTTCTCGAACACCTTTAATGCATCTGGGCTGGATTCAGAATATTCTCCTTGGTATACAGTCTGCTGTTGTATTCACATCTTTAACTTAAGTATGTTTATTATAAGGGTCAAAGTCCAAAGTATTTTCCATTTTACGATTAAAAAAAAAATCGTATTTTGATTGTCAGGTGAAAAAAGCCAAGAAGAAAACATTTCAAGGTTGTTGTGTTTTTTATGGCTGTTCTGTTTTAGGGATCAAGAATAACATTTCATGCTTAGTTTCAAGTAATTTATTTATTTATTTATTTATCATAGGAAAGATTTATCTGTAACTGTAACAGTGTTGTCCTTTAAGGCTGTACTCACAGGCTACTTAACTATAACACATCTTAACTAAGCATCTGTGATGATAAAATTAACTAATTAGCTCAAAGAAAAAGTGCAGCTGAAGGACAGGGGAGTGTCATTACTTTTATAGATAAGTGACCATTAACTGGAGTATTAAAAGGATAAAACTGACCTATAAATCCTGCTGAAATGTTATCTGTTGGAAGACGTTTTGTAAGATTTAACTGACAAGCACAACAGAAATGATTTCAGTGTCTTCACCAACCAACTCAATTGTATCTAAAAAAACAAACAAATTCAAATTGATTTAGCGCTAAATCACTACAAATGTCATCTCAGGCACTTTAAAGAGTTTAATTCAAGCCAGTTACAATCCAATTCTGATTAATGCAATTAATTTCACTACAATCATAATCCAAACGAAATTCCAAATTAGTCCAATTCATACAAAACCAATTAAAAAAAGAATCCTAGCTTAGGAAACAAACAGATTGGATTGAAACATCCCTTCGATCCAAACCCTGTCCTGAGCATGCACGAGGCGATGGTGGAAAGAAAAAACCCCGTTTAACAGGAAGAAACTTCTGGCGGAACCAGACTCAGGAAGGACGGGCATCTGCCTGGACCAGCTGGGGGTTGAGAGGACGGAAAAGAGGGGACAACAAACACCATAACACCAGGCCAGGGATACCTGCTGAGAAAGAGAAACACAAGTTAATGAGAACTATAATGTCATATGTACATGGAGAGTAAAAGAGAGCAGCACACAAAAAAGGTGGCAGAGGCAAAAAAGATAGATGTTTATAGAACCGTGAAGAGTCTGCTCTCAGTAGATTAACTGGGAACAGATGAGGGTGTCAGGATTGGGTATAAAAGGAGCATCCACCAAAAGCCTGGTCTTTCAGAGCAGGGACGGGTTGTGACACATGACTTATGCCAAACTCTCTCAGAGAATAATCAACAAAATATAAAGAATATGTCCAAATACAAAAAAAATTATTTTGTACTTTTTCCCTTTACAGATAAGTATATTGTGAAAAGATTCAGGAAGTCTGGGGAAATCTCAGTGCATAAAAGACAAAGCTGGACACCAATGAGCCATTGCTGGGTGTTCACCTTGCAGCCCTCATGCAGTATCGCATCATGCCACCATGATCAATACAGACACATGTGCTTAGGGGTAGCTTTGAAAACCATTTTCACTCAACAGAGGGCAGCTCTGCATCCAGATAACTACATTACTCACGGAGGAAGCCATATACCAACTCTGTTGATACACAGAAGAGTTGCTCATCTCAGATGGACAGAAAGACAGAGCACACATGTTCTGTAGTCAGATGAGTCCATATTTCACCTGGTTTTGGGAAAAAAAACCTGATGTCTGGTTCCATGTGCCAAAGGTGAGTAAGTGTGGTATGGCAGTGCATCAGTGTCCATGGCATGATTGACCTGAGAATATGTGTGAAGCCATCATTGATACAGAGGTACATATTGGAATTTTGGAGAAACAGGTGATGTCTTTCCCCAGGAGGCCTGTGGTTATTTTAGCAATATTAGCTTATTTCTGCACAACTTACAACAATGTGGTTTCATAGAGACAGAGTGTGTCTTTAACTGGCTTGCCTGCAGTCCAGATCGGTCTTTTCACAGGGGTGAGTTAGCAAATCAATGGCAAGGATGAAGTGATCTACAATGCTGATGAGTCCATAGGTAAGTCCAAGGAGGGCGAAGAGCCCAGAGGGAATTCCGCCCCTGAAACAAACTAGCAGAGTTAGCCCAGTTAACCCACAAACACACGAGAGGGAGCGAGAAAGGGAGCAAGAGGGGGAGAAACAGAGAGGATAGCAAGCTGCACAGGAGGACCAGGGACCAAGACACAGGGTTTGTATTTGACAGGTAATGAACCATAAATCTATCTCTAGGTATGGCCTCATTTGAACCAGTCAGATCGATAATGGAGTCAACTGGGAAATAGGTTCTTTTGTTGACTTTCAGCCTGTGTAAATTACATTGTTCTCATCCCATGCAGAGTGAAGGTATTCAACCTCCAAAACCCTCGGTGTGTAGCTCTTAAGCTGATGCTCTGCAATGAGCAGACGTTAACTGATTGAAAATCAACTTGAACTACACCCCTTATAGTTATAGATGAGCACAACAGATTTTCCACTCCAAGTCTTCACAGCAGAGCAAAGCTAAGGGCCAACACTAAGGACCAGACTGCCACTGTTTGCCACAAAACACTCTTACAGGTAGACATCAGTGGAGCTGTGAGAAACCCCAACTCAAAGTGTTCCCTCTGGAAGCAAAGGGGAACTCCGGTATTTTTAAACCTAGATCTTATTTCTGGTATGAAATACGTTTATCTACTCACTGAGAACAGTTTGGTGAAAGTCGGCGTCCTTCGGAAGATATTTAGATTACTCGAGATCCACGTATATCCATATAATGGGAGAGAACGGGGGCTTTGACAATACAGCCTCTAAATAGGGCATTATCTGTCTTTGTTAGCTCATAGCTGCTGTGTTGTTGTTATTGGCGGCTATCGGGGGCTTATAGAGGGCTTTCTACACACTTGTCTACTGGGATGACGTCATTGACGTGCGCTGCTGCAGCACAGCTTATTTACTCCGTGCTCTGTGACAGTTGGCTAACTTCACACTTAGTTTGCTACTGCTAGTTTTGTGCAACATGGCAGGATATTTATCAGATTTTGACGACGTGAATGACAACTTTGAGATGGACGTCCTTAACGGAGTGAATGAGTTGTGTTGCAGCGGCGGGCGAGGAATCTAAATATCTTCCGAAGGACGCCGACTTTCACCAAACTGTTCTCGGTGAGTAGATGAAGATATTTCATGCCAGAAATAAAGTCTAGGTTTAAAAATACCAGAGTTCCCCTTTAATGGGCCCTTTGTCTTTCCATAATCTTTTGCAAAAGTTACTGGCTTTTCAACATGTTCAGAACAAAAAACAAAAACAGAAGGCTTAGTTTCACACACCTACCTGAGATTAAAGAGATTCCTTTGGGAATCAATGGACTCCTAGTTTACTCGCATGCAAACGAGGCATTAGTGTACCTGACTGTAAACGACAGCAAATAAAGTGGTGGGTTGCACCCCTTATCCAAGATTTTATCCAGAGAAAATGGATATGAATCAAAAGGTTACAATAACAATATGTGTGTGAATGTACTTTTCAAAAATGTCCGACAGATGTGGAGAAGCTGAGATCACTTTTGAGAAAAGTACAAGGATCTGTTCTCCACTGGCTCTAGAAACCTCTTGAAGTTTAAAAATAACCCCTGGGAGGTGATTTCCAGCCAAAGAGCTTCTCTCTTAGTTCATCACAGAAAGTACTAGTGAAATGTGTGCATAACATAGGTCATAATCAGGGTTGAACCGTGAAACTCTCAAGCAACAAAAGGAAAAGACAAATAAAATGTCTCGGCTATTAAACATCCTTGTCTGGGGTCTCATTCCATGCTTGATTTGTTCCACTGCTCCCAAATGGAAGATAACAATTAAAGAAAAATCTATTGTGACTAGACAATGCTTGATTGAAAAAATTAGTAAAATAGGTTCAAGACTGAAACACACAAATAATATGTCCAAGTACAGAGTTTTAACATGACGAGCTCACACCAAAGCCCAGTGCAGACTTTGTTACTGCAGCAGGAGCTAGCCAAGACAACCTTAGGCATGATAAGTAGCTTAATACTGCTCTGTGTGCACAAGAGTGCCAATAATTACTGGTACACACAACATGAAAAGACTGCTCTTAACATTTCTAGCTTCACAAAGTTTGTGTAAAACCTGCTTTAATTGGCACAAGGCTGCAGACCCACTTTGAATGATTTTTCTCAGCTGATGTTGACAGTAGAGACAGAAGATTCATTATGACCTATTGCTTATTGAACACAGCCAAAATGGAACACATCACTTATTGCAACCAACTCCTGTTTTAATTTGTTAAAAAGAATCTTAAAAAGAATACGGAGCAGTTCTCTTCGATGCTTCCTTGCTCTCGACTCAGTGGATGTTGTTCCATTTTTGACTTATGAACATTTACTGAAGCACTATGATGATTTTTAAAGGTCAGCTTAGTACTCATATGGGACTTTTCCATTAAACAGTGAAACTTAATGCTTTTTTCCCCTCTTTTTTTTCTTCTTAACAGGCATGCATTTTGTTAAAAAATTATGTTCCAGGGTAATGATGACACTGCTAGTTTTGTAAAAGGTATGGTGAATCATTATTTCAGAAAGGACAGCTAAATTAAGTTCACTTATCATCTAAACATTGTGTTGCACCAACCAGATATTTCCCAAAAACCTAACCAAGTGTTTTTGGTGTCTAAACCTAACCAAGAGGCTTTTGGTCTGACCTCACAGATGAAAAATGATAAAAACAACATGCCAAAACCTAAAGAACCTGCAAAGATAAACAAGACAGAAATAGGGTCTGGTCTCTTTAAAAAAAACAAACAAAAAAAACCCACTAATAAATAAGGAAAGGGAATATTTCCACAAAATTTTAAAACAGTCTTTTGAAAGTGTGATTTTTTTTCTTCTGTATCATCACATCCTCCATTTCCTATAGGTGATTTTCTAACTTTATACTTCCACCGTTGACTGAACGAAAAATTGCACTCTTATTAGCAGAAACACAGACTTATCATCCAAACTTTTAACTGGTATTGCATGTTGAAAACACCATATACAGCAAAACTGCTGCCGATATCCTGCATCAGTTCTTTCAGGACAAAAGAAAATCCTCATTATCATCATGTGAAAGTGGAGAGAAGTGGAGTCTTTAATGTGAAATTACAACGGGGAAACATCTACTAACAGATTTAAAGTTTCTCTTCTGTGCCAGTGTTGTGCCCTAAAAAGCAACATCAGTTTAGGACCTGGCTGACATCACAGAGAGGCCCAACATCCCTTCAGTTATAACTATAAATGCTAAACCTCCCGCTACTTTGAATATTAACAGCATCGCTTTGCTACATTAAAAACTCAGTCAGCCATGTAATGGCGTTTTCACATCTGAGATCATCATCATCACTCCTCTATCCTGGCTTTATCTCAGTCATCCTCATCTCTGCTGATCTTTGTTTCTCAGCCTTAATGTGCCTCCCCTGACCCCACTAAGCTCCGCTTGCCTCACGCTCCCTGCTGTACCAGCTGCAGCGTGGCCCTATTTATTGTCTCCACATGGACATGTTCATTAAGATGGTGTCAGGATAGACTCTGCTCATTCTGCATCAAGTTTCCTCAAGTCGATACAGTCTGGACCATCTCTTCTCTTTGTTCTTGTCTCAATCTGGCTCCATTTGAATGAATACATAAAACTGGAAAACGGTTCAAATGGAGGTGGATAAGATTTGCAGTTGGAAGAGAAATTATTGCTGACTTTTTGCAATATTAAAATAAAAGCCAATATATCTGATTAATAAAAATTTAATTGATAAAATGTTAATGTTTGGTAGCATAAGAGGGTTTGTACCCTTTTAAACAGAACTCTGAAGGGATGTGAGCCCAAAGTCTATTTCACAAAATAATTTTCTTTTGCACAAATTTGACAAGGCTACATGGTGGTGTGGTGGCTAGCAGTGTCGGCCTTTCTGTGTGGAGTTTGCATGTTCTCCCTGTGCATGTGGGGGTTCTGTCCTGGAACTCACGTTCCGGCTGTCATGATCAGGCTTGGCTGTGTTGTTGCTTTGGCCTCTGAGTCTTAGGTGAGGCTGGGCAGGTTTCCTGAGAGCCCGGGGCGGAGTCAGGAGTGCTCCTGCTGCCACATCCGCTTCTCTTCTACCCTCATCAGGACACCTTTTTAGGAGCTGCAGGAGCAATCATTCTCAACCAGATTGTCTCGGTGGTAATTAGGCTGACACTAGTGTTTTCATTGTGAGTTCTTCCACATACTTACCTTGCCTTTTGTCTTCTTAGTACATTGTTCCCCTCGTCTAATCTGGTTTTCTCATGTCACTATTTGACGTCCATGGTTGGATTCGTCTCGCCAGTCTGTTCCACTTACCTTCCTACTCTCCCCACCGCTGACTTAGAACCTTTGCACCACAGCCAGCACCCTCTCCTCCACCTTGGATTCCTTCCAGAATTAAGTAAAGACAAACCAACCACTTTTGGACTATTCATCATCATGGAAATCCCTCTAACCTTCTCCCTCCTCCCTCAGAGTTCCACATCCTCCCAGATTCAGCTCTCGACTCTCCACAAACTCCCCTTATTAATAAATACTTATTATACTCTGATTCACCTCGAGTCCTGTGTCTGCTCTTGTGTCCGTGCTTGTGAGGAAGTTTTCTCTCCCCGTCCAAAAACATGCATGTTCGGTTGATTGGTGGTCTTGTCTTGTCTAAAATTGTCTCTAGGGGTTAGTGTGCAAGGTTGTGCGTCTCATTTGTCACATGTTGTTTATCTGGTGTTATCACCCGTTGACTCTAAAGCCTGGTAAGTAACTTTTAAAAAAAAAAAAAACTCCTCAAATGTAAAGTCTTAGACAGATGGTATATTTTCTTGTTCACACTTACTATGAATAGCAACCTTTGAACATTCTCTTATGCTCGCACTTTTATTCACACTTAGTCAATCTATTGGAGTCTATGACTTATGATTATGGCTGTGCTCTCCATTCTTTAACATTTGTATAGAGAATGATCCAAGCTGCATCAAAGCATTTTTCAGCAAGTGAGTAATGTTTAGTAGGTAAAGGACTTAGTCTACTTGTCTTTTATTTCTTTCAAACACTATAAAAGTCTAACAGTGTTTACTACCTAATTTTACAGTGAAAATTTAAAAGAACTAAATATTAATTTGAAGAGGGCAGTAGTTGCTTTCATTTGACACGTTTTCATTTCATTTTTCAGTGTGGAAAAAAAAAAACTGCTTGCTTCAAGCTTGTTGCTTTGTGAGACAGTTGCATTTTTTAAAAACTTTAAAACAAGGTCTTTTTTAATTTGAATTTAAGCTACACAAGAAATTTGTGCTAAAAAAAATAAAAATTAAATTAAATAAAAAAAAATGGACCAGACTCAGTAAATAATTCCCTATAATCCCTATATAGACCAGTGAGCAATGCTGGCCAATCATTGGGGTCATCAGGTGGGAACCTCCTTTCATCAGTGTTTTGTCTAGTTGGGCCCACGGTACCTCCAGGAGGCGAGACAGTGATCACTGGTGTCCCAGAGTCACTCCCCTAATGCCAGCCATCACTGCTCCACATACCACAACAACCATTTTTTTTCCAACCACAAACTATCCCAGCCTCTCACCAACTGTACACCAGTCATAGCGGGGTGGGGATACAAACCCTGGTTTGGGTAAGGGGTAGAAATAGAAGAGGTAAAGATAAGTAGAAATGGGATACAAACCCTGTTTCTGGTATGGGGTAATGAAAGTAAAGAGGGTGCCAGAGGTAGAGGCAGGACAAGACACATAAGCAGATTTAACAGACAAATTCAACTAAACAGTCCTACAGTCACTAAAAATGCCAGCAAAAACAAGGCCATACAAGCCAACTTACCTCAAATGGCTGCCTAATTTCAAAAGGGCCACACCCTCCACTAAAATACATCCTGGATTTCTTCCTTGCTTCTTCCAAGAGTCTGCTTACCCTAAGTGCTCCCCCCTTCTGGGCCCCCAATGACTAAATGCTGTTTTTCCTGTGAACTACCACAGAATAATGTTAATAATTTGGTGCTTGCGAGTCTAAAACGACAGTGTGTATGTATTTAAAATAATCTATTTTGGAATTTGGGTCATTTTTATGTCAAAGATTTTAAGTATTTGCAATGCTTGTCTTGTCAGGATTGAAAAGCCTTTACAGCCTGGCCTGACATCGACAATGACAACATTGAGTCTAACAAAATCATTTTGACAGCTAATCAATGATTGCCAGTTGATGGCAGCTGAACCACAAATGGCTGCTGCACTGCTCTTTGAGGGCTTCAACTTTCAGACATGTTGTCTCGTAGCCCTACCACAATATAATAAATAATAAAAGGACTTTCCAAACGGCTTTCAAAGCCAGAACATCATACTGTGAAATCACTGAACGAGGTGTAACCATATGTCTACAATTTGTTAGCACAATTAACTTAGGACAGCACGAGTTTTCTGAAGTAGATTTGGTGTTGAATTTGATGTCACAACAGTTTTTGATGAATCCAGTTGCAAACCAAAGTGATAATAAATACTATATACTTTTTTTTTCTTTTCATTGTGGTCACAATTTACTTTGAGTTTAGGAAATGCTATCTTTGTGTAATTAATTATTTTGCACATTTTACATGGGGTAGTTTCCTTAGAATGATCGTACTATGCTCTTTTTTGCACTTCTTTTGTAGTATGATAAGCAATAAAATGGAATAAACAGCTTCACTCTGCCCTGTTACTCTTCAAACCTCAGTGTCAGTACACTAATTATTTTTCTTGCCTGTTGATAAAACATTCATAGTTCCAAGAGGATAAATCCTAAAGATTACCATAACACGGTATAGCATGTAGTGACATCAGCAGGTCAAAACTAAAACACGAAACTTTTCTACAATACTTCTGAGACTAGGTGATCTGTGACAAAGAGGCGATCATTGGGACAGTTGTGAGGAACTGGGTGTTGTTGGTGGGCTTCCTTTATCTTCCTCTCTAAGCCAAGTCTGGTGACCGCCAGCAGCACAGATAGGCGTAGGATGTAGTCCCTCCCCCCTTCTGTCTGCCCCTCCTCTGGGGTTTCATGAAGTCTGGAGAGGGCATCCGGCTTTGTGTTCTTTGTCCCTGGTCTATAAGAAAGGGTAAAGTTAAACCTACTAAAGAACAAAGCCCACCTTGCCTGTCTGGGGTTAAGTCTCTTAGCAGATCTAAGGTACTCATGGTTCTTGTGATCAGTCCACACAATGAATGGGTCCTTAACTCCCTCCAGCCAGTGTCTCCACTCCTAAAGTGCCAGTTTAAGTGCCAAAAGCTCACGATCTCCAACATCATAATTTCTCTCAGCTGCAGACAGGCACAGGGATGAGTCTTGCCATCAGAAAACCTCTGACAGTATGGCACCTTCTCCTGAGTCAGAGGCGTCTACTTCAATGATGAACTGGTGAGAGGGGTCCGGTTAGTGGAGAACAGGTGCAGAGGTGAACAGTTCCTTTAAATGGGAGAAGGCATCCACTTTCCCAATTTTGCTCTTAGGCACATCAGGAGGTGGAGGGCCTGCACACTTTACCCTGAAAAAGCAACAGTGAGCTTCTCTAGGTCATGCAGGCATAATAAAACAGACAAGCAATATTCTGGTAAGCAGTTAGAGTCAACTTACATCGTACTTTAGAAAGCACCAAGTGTGTAAACTTGCAATTCCGCAAGCAAAACACTGGGTTTTCTTCTGCAGGTAGGAGAGGAACTCTCAGCTGCCGGGCCTACAGCTGTCTGTGCCACAGCAAGGTCCCACTAAGCACTTGAGCTCACGAACAATACGCCAAAAAGTTGATCACAGCCAGAGAGTCAACACAGAATCAAGGATTAAATGCCTGTTATCTTTTTCGTTTTCTTTGCTAAAGTACAAAGAATGCTACAGACACCGTTTATTTTGTGTATTTAGTGTTAGTTATGGCTCACTTTGGACAGGATACATAAAATTCTGTTTAACCCCATTGATTTTCTTTGACAAGCATACATTTTGAAGGCATGAATCAGAGCCTACGCAAGTAAAACAAAGCAATGCTCAATAGCATTTGTAAGTATAAAAGTTAGGTTTTTGTTTGGTGACCCTTTAAAGTATGTTCATCATTGCCACTTTAACACATGGTTAGTTTAGTTTCACCACTTGACTCGCTTGTAATGAGATGTACACCTTGAGAATTAATACTATGGTAAGCTAGAATTTAATTTGTCTTGCATATTGATTGAGAATTTGTGCTTAAACAGTGTTTCAAGTGGCTATAACATCACCCAACCTCCCATTGCTGTAAAACATAATATAAAATACAATCCTTTTAATATTTGCAAAAAAGTATAACACTCAAACTCTCACAGAGCCTTTCAGGCTGGCCACACTTTCTTCTCTCCATTTCAGCTGTGTGTTAAAAGTGTTTATATAAATGATAAATACATAATGTCAAGCGGAGGAGGATATTTAAGTTTATTGTCTGTGCAAGCATCAGTTTCCACATAGGTCAGAAAGTATCTCCTCACTTGAAGCTGTAACACACATATTGATCAAGGGTGCTAAGTGTGAAAAGAGGCCATCAGTAGAGTACATATTAAAGGTATCAGCAAGCTATACATAGTGATTACAAGCAGCAGTCCCACAGTACAGCAGTGTAGGAGTAGCTTATCCCAGAGCTCATATGAGATGACCCCTAGTTAAGCAGCGAAAAACTCTCCAGTTTGCAGACATGTTGCCGCAGTTTGCCCCCGCTATTGTGAATAATAATAACTGATTGTTGGGTTTTATCTCGGTTTAGCCCCCCATGATCCCTTCCTCCCTCTTTAGAGACCTCTTTCCAAAGTTGATTTATGCAAAGCCACAGTAGAAAAGTCAAGTAAATCCAGACTGTGGAGGTTTTTTTTTTTTTTTTGTAAGAGGTAAAGCATATCCCTAAGAACAGTGTCACGTCGTAGCAACTCTGAAGTCTGTTATGAAGAACGGATAAATGTGAATGCAAAGAGACACTTTGCAGGCAGAAACATTTCCTGCCATTTCTGCCTGGAAGTTAAGTTGCTTTGAAACAGTTAAGAAGTGAAGATATGTGTGTCTGGTGCTGGGCTTACGTCACTTAACTGGAAGAGTGCCTAATTACATAAAGCATGGTTTGTTTGGGTAAGTATTTCTGTATGCAAATACAGTCAGGCTACATCTGCGAGCTCTTGATAAAGTTTTATCCATGGGAATGTGAAAAGTAAATGTGATTCTAATTATCATCAGGGGGTGAGGTTGAGTCTTTGCACCTTTTGGACAGATGCAGTAGATGCAGTTAATTAATTCTTGATTTGAATGACACAGTTTTTAGCTAATTATTTTTGTCAACCATGCCACAGAATCTGTATTCAAAAGCCTGAAACAGAAAAAGTTGGGATGGTATAGAAAATCTAAAATAAAAAAAACAAATGAAGAAAATCCAAAAGCCTGTATTTCATTGCAGACAGTATGGACCCAAGATATGTCATAATTTTTTCAGAAACTTAATTTAACTTCTTAATATACATCCATTGTTTGGATTTAGGCGAATTTAAGCTTTATTGCATGTTGTTAACCTAAACAAATCTTAATGTGGGTGCTGAACTTTGTGAAGTGAGCAAAAGGTAGGAGTGGTATGCATGATGTAAAAATTGTCATCAATGACTGTACATGATGCTTTCTGCAGATAACTCTGGACCTGCCAATGTATGCCCACCTCACAAACCTGTTTACAGACTTGATTTGTAGTGTAGATATGCAGAATACCTCTTTCTGTAGATGCTGATCTACTCT
Organism: Leuresthes tenuis; assembly: GCF_036924035.1. Lineage (NCBI taxonomy): Eukaryota > Metazoa > Chordata > Actinopteri > Atheriniformes > Atherinopsidae > Leuresthes > Leuresthes tenuis. Next base: position 24,715,090 of record NW_027325372.1, on the reverse strand, counting down.
GGAAGTGCTGAATGTAGTCCTCAAGGCAAATATGATCATAACAGCTATGGGTTGATTCCCTTTGCTTTCTGGGTGCAAATCTGCAACCAAGTGCAACTTGTCCCTTTGACCGCATGAACAGGAATTTTTTTTTAACAAACTTATGTATTTGGTGTAAAGAAAAAAGGAGCCCTAGAGACAGCTGCATTAATACCTCTGATGTTTCAGCAATCTATGTGTCATATTAACTGTGTGCATTGCGTGCATGACCTGAAAGTAACCTCAAAAACACAGAAGGAGGGAAGTGGGAAACCTTGAGGACCTTAGCTATGAGATATGAGGACAGGAGAGTGGACAACCTTGAAGGATACAAACTCAGAAGAGAGAAGGATGGAGAGATATGTGGATGGGATGAGATCATGGCTTTCAAAGAATGCCAGAAGGATAAAAGAATACATGGATAGTGTAAAAGGTGAAGCCCCTAGACAAAGAATCAGATTGCTCTGGAGTGTTCTCACTGAATTTTTGGCCGCTATTTCGATGTATGGCTGAATAAATGCACCCTGCTTGAACTTTGCTGATTTTTTTTGGACTCCTCTTGTCTCTTGATTCTATTTTTTCCACTGATTTAATGAATACTATTTTTGAGAACTTCAAGACCAGGAGACAGGGGATGTAGAGGAAAGTTAATCCTCTACAATGGACTCTACTTAGTTTAAATTTTGATACATACATATGCACAAAATAGGATCATATCTTGAGTTAATTTGGGTTCATTATGTTGGGCACATATAGAGTGAATCCCAGTGGGCTGGATGGCTGGATCACTCTTGAGAAATTCATACACTGGCTATAATTTGGACAGCAAAAAGGCCCATTTGTGTTCAACAAATTAATGGAAAAACATGTATGAAGCCAACTTATTAAACCCACATGTGCAATTAAAAAAAAAAAGTGAAACAACTACAGTTGGAAACTGAAGCAGAAATATCAATTTATCGTCCATCTTTTGCATGCTGTCTCTATGTTAGACATGCAGGGAGTGAGGTCATCCAACAAGTCTGCACATCATCAATTTCAGCTCCTATCGCTAATATTAAGGAAAAAAAACAGTACAGATTCTGATATGACTCTGTCCTCTGAGGAAATATATAAAGGTTATGTAAAGAGAATATACTGAATGCTTGTCTGTGATCTAGAGAATGATGTACAACCTTATGCATACATTACCAAATTACATTTCCAGCTACTTTTAATAAATTGCAAACAGAGAGTGTTTGTGCATCATATTGTGTCAGTACTATCTTCTGAGAACAGATTGCTGCTAGGTCGAGGACAAAAAACAAAGGGTAGCAGCTGCACAACCGAATACATTTTTCAGGTGGTCTGTGTTTAAAATCATTCTTGTAGAGATTTAAGATTTTAAATCCCATCACAGAGACATAAAGTGTCCTAGGAGAAAACAAGAAAGAGTGGTTTCATTTTACATCTGAAAGCATGTGTCAATTAAAGCCTCTGATACGTCACATTGTTTCTTATTTGTTGTTATGGAGATTATTCCTTGTTAGAAACAGAAAGAAGAGCATTTACCTATTCAGATCTGACAACTGACAAGGGAATTAGGAAAGAGAGAGCTTAAGGAGGGGGATACATGTTTGAAAATTAGGCAGAATATTCTCTCTTCAAATTTAAGGCTGCAAAGCACTTGACAGTTTATCTCTGCAACAAATTACACCTCTCCTGCTTGTTATCTCAGTCACTGATACCTTGTAGCTCTACATGGATAAACTGGTTTTAGCATTTTTTTTTTATGTATGTCCTATTCCTATGTCTATTCCCACTTTTTAGAGTGCTTGAATTTGAAAATGAACTCCTGGTGTCACATACCCTTTTTCTGAATTACAGTGATAAATAAATATCTGTAGGACACTCAAGCTCTACTAAATATGCATGTGCTACTGAATTTCAGCTATTAGGTGTATTTGTCATGGACCCGCTTAGCAGTAGCATTAGCTGCCGCAGTCAGTTAGCTGGCTTACTTGTTTGGTTTTGTGTAGCAATAAAAATGTAACCATGTTCAAAATGCATATACCAGTTACCTCTGGTCTGAAAGACTAAGTTTTTTTTTCTGTTTGACAAATTTGGCATAAATATTAGTTCTTATTCCAAATGATAGCAGTGTACTAAATTCATATAGTAGGGAACTAACACAAACAAACAATTTATTCAAAAGTGGCAGCAATCTGATACACCAAGAAGCAGTTTATTCAGCAACAAAACAGGTATTTGAATTTTGCTACCTACCTGTTACATGTATGCAGACATGTCCTATTTCATGTTTGATCAGCAAAGAACATGACAGCTTTCTGTTATTGCTAGTGCCTAGCCGATTCACAAAAGGACCCAAGATCAAGACACTGGAACAACAATGCTTCAGTTAAGACAAGATTTATTAAATTAAGGTGGTGTGGGGAGCCAGAGGGATGATCCAGGTGAATGGGAGTCTAGAATCCAGGAGGGTGTCCATGCTTATGGGGGTAGAGCTGGCCGTGGTGCATAGCTGGCTTAGGTGCTTAGTTGGCTGTGTTACAGAGGTCCTGAGTCCACAGTGGGGTGATCAGGCAGGTAGGTACGGCAGGTAGGTGTGGCTGGTAGATAGTTGTGGTGTTCACAAGGAGTGCTGAGTCTCTGGAGCGAGAGCAAGAAAAACCACAGGGAAGACGGCTGGAGATATCAGGAGGCAGGGTAAGTATTACAAATGAGTCAGCTAGGAGACATTATTTTTCCAGTGAATGAAGCCCTGAAGCCTCCACCTGGTGGGACATGTCAGAAACACTACTCCTGGGAGAGGTCTCCCAAACCCCTTACAATGGCTCCCTTCAATGAGAAAAAGCACTGACTCTAATCTGACTTCCCTCTGTATGACTGACGTCCTTCTCCTGTCCCTAATGATGAGTCCAACCACCATTTGCAGTAACCTCATTTGGGCACCTTTCAGAACCCACAGCTCACAAACATATTTGAAGGTTAGAGTTAAGTTCAAATTACTGGAATGTAATACTAAAATTCCAGGTATTTAATTTAGTTTAGGGGCTTTTATAAGCATTCTTTCCCAAAGCTAATATCAACTGTCTACCACCCGCCCTGCACCAGCTGGCAGACAATAAATGTTACTAACTAAAGAGTATAATAGGGGATCTAAAGCAGTTCCATTAACCTCAGAGACAGACATCTTTTTCTCAGAGTCCTAACCAGAGCAAAGGATAATGGGCTTGTATTCAAATGAAACTAAATAACTAGCTATAGCAATCATTTCGGAGGATGTATCAGATTTAAAATACCTGCTCAGTCACTAAGTTAGTTTAAGAGTTCAAAACGGTGACTTAGGAATATATATATGTGGGGGTCAGATCAGTTTGGTGGATTTCATTGGTTTTATTTGTCAGACACCCAAAATGAGTCAAAACACACATGAATTCGCAAATTAAAAAAAAAAAAAAAAACTCTGCTCAAACGTTATCATAACTGGTATTTATTCTGTTGATGTTTAACAAAGCATATTAAAGACTGTGTAAAGTAAATTCAGTCATTTTCTTCTAAACAGATTATATAGGTCATAAATATTTTAACGACCCAGAATAAAGTTAAGAGCACACAGTTGGCTGTTTCCGCCTCTTCCTGTCAATCACTAGACCACAGGTCATGTCACTCAGGTGTGGGCTGGTGGTTGGTGGGACAGAGTGGGCGTGAGCCAGTCTGGGTACAGGTTTGGGCGCTCTCCTGCGTTTGGTTGAGAAGCAGTGCTGATGATCGCATGTGGGTTATGGTCCAACAGTACTGTGTTGTAAACGGGATTGAGTTCTGTAAAATAAAAGAGCAGTTCGACAACGTCTTGTCTGAGAAGTTCCCCGCAAGTCATTACAATATATTTCTCAACAATGTGTAAAAAGCATTTCAACCATTTAGATTGGAATTGTGGAGCTAGGCTTCAGAAACTTTGTTTCAATATTTCTGTGTCAGGATTTAATGGGCAGGTCTAAAATCCCCGCCGCTTTATGTAATATGGCTGTGTTTAGCATAAACCCAGCATTGCTGCTGTAGCAGTATAAATACATTCAGCACATTAGCCTTGGTGGTTTTCCCACTCGGTCTCGAGTCTCGGATAGCACATCACGGTAGTTTGCAGCTAGCTGGCTAACTAACTAACAACTGTAACTAACTCGTCATGTCTCCTCCTCATTTGTACATCTTCTCTGGATGCTGTAGTGGCTTCATTACTTTATTTAAATTTCCAACTGATGAGGGCATCAAGAAACGGTGGATCGATTTTGTTAGAAGCTACTGTGGAAAGTTAATAATCACCACCACCCCCACCAGTCTCTGCAATGACCACTTTACCCCTGATAGTTTCACCAACTATGGCCAGGTAAAGTCTGGATTCCTGAACAGTCAGTTGAGGCTGGTCAGGGAGGCCGTACTCACCTTCTCCCTCCCCGGCTTACGTCCTCTCGTCCCGCCAGCAGCAGGTGCCATCATCACCGCCACTGGCATTGTGTGCCTGTCAGAGAGTGTAAGTAACGTTATGTGCTTACAATACTGCAAATTTTGGCAATTAAAAGCATTTTGCTGAATGTGCAAATCCTGAAAGTGATTTTACATGTGCACCCTGTCATGCATGTGTAATATTAGCATGAATGTAATGACATAATTTGGCCTCATTCCCTGAGCGTAGTCCATCTGACAGCACAATTGCATAAATAGGAGAAATTAATTCTCTCCCATGTCTCATGCATTAACTGAGCATGAGACTGAGCATGAGAAGCCGCTATGTCAGATGGTGATAGTTATTCGTTATTCATCCGTCATTCAGGCTGCATTTGTTGGTCAAACTTCTAAAAGTGGTTTAATTGACTGCACCGAGAGAAACCGTGTGGTTTCTAACAATCGTTTGAGGAAACTTAACGTAAGCGTATTGGCCTTGTCAATTCGGCTAACATTGGGCCTAGCTAACGCTAGCAGTGGAGCTTACTTTTCGCTAGCAAAAGAAAACCAAGAAATGTTGGCAGTGTGCGAGTCATGCCTCCCCATCCTGTCAAAACTGAGGGAGAGTGTCTCTGGTCTGCAAGCAGACCACATGGAGAGGGACAAAATTGTCATGGATTTCTCCACTGTCGGCGCGACCCAGGCGAAGATTTTAATAACTGGTGATTTTAATTTACCCGCTGACAACACCTCGTACCCAGTATCCAGAGAATTTCTAAACCTCTTAAACTGCTTGGATTTTAAACAACGTGTAGGACAGCCGACCCTGGACCTGGTCATAATTTATGACCTGTTCGTCGGTATGTCCTCTGTTGTGGACCTGGCTGTGTCTGACCGCTACTATGTATTTTTTAACATCACCAGTTTTAATCAACGGGAGGCCCTGTTGAGAACGGTGAGGAAACACTACCTAACTTCTGAAGTGGCTGCAAATTTTGTCCAGATTTTACAGAGCACTCCTGCAGAGATTTTACCAGCACCTTGTGATTTTGTCGTTGACAATTTTGGTGGCTCAGTGGCTCCTCTTTTAACAAGAACAATCAAGACAAAACCTACACCCCCATGGAGAAATTAGGAATCAAAGAAACAGAGAAGAAACTGCAGGAGTGCTGAAAGGAGATGGAGAAAATCAACAGTTCACTACCAAATTTTACGCCAACAACTCAAAATCTACAATAATGCAATCAAACAGGCAAGAATTTCCCATTTCAAAAACCTAATCTCTGACCATAAAAATACCAAATTCCTCTTCTCCACCATTGAAATTTTAACTAACAGTAATTTTAGCAGATTCCCCAAAAGAACATCAGATACTCTCTGTGAGGAGTTTGCAGACCACTTCAGAAGTAAAATCGATGACATCAGATCCAGTCTTTTATCTCAAAAGTTTTTAGCTGTCACCACACCTGGATCATTGCTTTTACCTGAGGAAACACTGGAGAGTTTTGCACTGGTTGATGCAAGGACACTTGAGTCTTCTCCAAGGTAAACCCTACAGCCTTTTAGACCCAATTCCTACACTGTTTTTTTAAAACATTTGATGGATTCTTTGAGGAGCAGCTTTTAAACACTGTGAATTGCTCTCTCCAGACGGGTGTCTTCCCCACCTCTTTTAAAACTCTTCTGAAGAAGGACAACTTAGACCCAAACATTCTTAACAATTACCAGCCTGTATCCAACTTACCATTTTTAAGTAAAATATTAGAAAAACAGTTTTTTAACCAAGTAAATGATTGAACATGAACAACATTTTAGAGAAGTACCAATCTAGTTTCAGGAGGAACCACAGTACTGAGACAACCCTTTTAAAGATTTTGAATGATACCAGGTGCAACTTAGAAAATCACAAACTCACAGTCCTGGTACTACTGAATCTTACCGTGCCATTCAATACAGTCGACCATCACATTTTATTAAAACAGACTGAGGAACCTGGTCGGCCTCTCTGGTACTGTTTTTAACTGGTTTATGTGATCAGGAGGCACGGCATCAGCTTTTAGATGCATTTTAGATATCAAGTCATGGATGGCAGCAAACTTCCTACAGCGGATACAGAGATTTTAGTCATTGGTCCTGAAGCCCAGAGAGAGAAACTTTTAACAAAATTACAAGATCGTACACCATCACAAACTGTAAAAAATCTGGGCGGGATTTCTGACCCTGAGTTTAGTTTTATTCCACCATCTTAGTGGAATAAATCTTAGTTTTATTTTACCATCTTAAGAATATAGTCAGAGTCAGCCCGTTTCTCTCTCAGGCCAGCATGGAGGTGCTGATGCAGGATTTTATCTCTTGTTGTTTAGACTATTGTAATGCCCTGCTCTCTGGTCTTCCAAAAAAGAGGATCTGTAATCTTCAGCTTCTGCAGAAATCAGCCGCACGAGTGCTGACGAGGGCGGGAGCACATTATACCAGTTTTAAAATCGCTCCATTGGCTCCCTGTGCGCTGTGGCTCCAGGATCAATTTTAAGGTTCTTTTACTTGTTTTTAGATGTCTTAACGGTCTTGGGCCTTTTTATTAATCTGACTTACTATATCAACCCTCACTGATCCTGAGGTCTTCTGGCACTGGTCTTTCAACCATACCCATGTTTGATCTAAAACACACGGGGAGGCGGCTTTTAGTCATTATGGCCCCCGATCGTGGAACAGCCGGCCGGAGAACCTCACGGCTGCATAGACTGTTGATGTTTTTAAAAAGAGGCTCAAGACTCACCTTTTTAATCAGGCTTTTATTTGATTTTATTTATTTTTGTTCCATATTATTTTAATTATAAATTTTAACTCCATGTTTTAGTTAGACGTTTTAACTATCTGAGCTGAAAAACATTTTATCTATGTTGTTCATTTTACACCTTTTTTATCTTATTTTACTGTTTTAGTCTTTCAGTTTTTAGCTCCAGTGTTTCCTCATGGGGGCCTACCACGCTGTCATCTGCTTTTGGTCCACTGACGGGGGTGTTGTCCTGCGGACTGCTCTGGCCCAGGTGGCTGGCCCTCTCAGTGTAGTCGGCCCCAAGGGTGGCTTTTTCCTTGCCTTAGGCCTCGGTGCCTGGCCATGTCTCTCTCAAATAGGTGCAGTGGGTCTGAGCTTTCATGTATGTGTGTGCAGGGGGGGTGGGTGTGGGTGTGTGCCTGTGTGTGTCTGTATGTCTCTGTTTTTCTCTGGGTATTTATGGAGGTGGGAGGGTCGGTATGTTTTATCATTGTTGTTTTTAGCCTCTGTGAGGCACTTTCTGTTGCTTTTAAAGTATGAAAGGTGCCATGTAAATAAAATTTGATTTGATTTGATTTGAAATACGTTACCGTTCTGTTGCAGACTGTGAGGTACGAGGTTGTGCATTTTCATTGTCTGACTCAGACGGCTCAAACATGCAGGGCTGGCTCACTGCAATGCTGTTGTTAACTCGAGCATCCATTGCTGCTATTGCTACGTTACACAGAGGCGGCCCCCCTACGGCACGTAGGCAGGGTTACAGCGCCTTCAGCAGACACATATTTAAAACACATAAAACACTATGTGTATTTATTTTCACTTTACACGGTCTTTGAGGCACTTTCATGGCTATGGGTTGCTTTATCATATAAAGCTGGAACATAATGAAAGCTGAATAAAACATTTGTGGTTGGAACCACTGATTAAATGGAATGTCTGATGTATAATCTATTACTCCCACTTTAAATTATTTACTTTTTTATAGTTATTTTTATCCTGCATAATCTACACTTTAAATCTATACAACCACACCTTTCTGATATATGTTTCTGTAGTTTTCAGTCTGTGTGCAAGGTTACTACATATTTATGATAATGGAAGCTGCAGAACAGGTGAGATAGATGTACTCATAAATGTTGCAGGGAGGACTGCCAGAGCCAGAGAAATGTGATCTCTTGGGATATTCCTGCTTCCTTGCGGGAACAACACTGACACTAGAAACAAGGATATGTCAACTCAAGAGATTCAACTCCACCTTCTACACAGTACACCTCTCTTTATCTGAGGTTAATGAACAAGCTAGTCCTTAAACACTGTATGATATACTATTTAGATGGAGAAAGTTTTTCTTTACTTGGACGGATAAAATATAAATGGTGTTTTCTGAGTCTTCTAAATGGTCTCGCCAGAATCGCTTCTGGCGAGACCATTATGGAAGCTCCCATGACACACGTCAACCTGTCTGTCAGAGACGTGTGGGGAAGGACCGCCCTCCCCCTATATACCACGATCAATTGCCTGGCCCAGGCCATTCATGCTTTCTTCCTCAGAGGAGTTACAAGAGCTCCCTCAGTGCATTCGGTCGTCAGGTTGGTTGCTAGCTTAACTGCAATCAGACGTCCCGTTAAGGGAAACGTTGTCTAGCGTGGCACCGACAGACTCTGGATTGTGCCCACAGGAACTTGCAGTGGGATTGCGACCGCATTATGGCGAGCTTCCCAACAGGTCACCAGGTGCTCACCTACCGAGTGTCCTGTGCTACCTTCGGGCTACGTTCACTTGAACTCGGCTAGGTGCTAATATTAGCTTGTTAGCCACCGGAGCATAGTTAACGTGTAGCGGCACACTATTCTCCACACAACAGGTTATAGTTAGGCTCACACCGACTATATACCACATTAAAAAAAAAAAAAAATATATATATATATATTTTAAACTAGGCTCACCCCAAGTATCACATTTCTCCCCCAGTTGGCATGTCTGTCCCCGCGGCCCCGATCACAGGAGCCGGGCAGAATGATGGATCATGTGGAGCAACGATTTCGAGCAGAGACCCCCACCCTATGTGTATCGTGTGCATGGGAGCTAAGCATGCTTAGCATGAAGAGTATAAATCTAGCTTCAGGGTGGAGAACATTTGTGCAGCGGTGAGTTGGTCTTCACCGCACACTTTCGTGAGATTCTATAGGTTGGATGTCTCAGGTCCATCTCTGGTTCACGCAGTGCTAGAGTCTGGTGCTTCAAAAACTGGTTGATGCCATCCCAGTCTGGGTCAGGAGCCAGATCACTTCGGGAGATCATGCATTCCAGGAGTGGTCTATATCTTCAGATGCACTGAAGGAGCTCTCGTAACTCCTCTGAGGAAGAAAGCGAGAATGGCCCGGACCGGGCGGTCGACCGTGGTATATATGGGGGGCGGTCCTTCCCCAAACATCACCCTTTCTGTCAGAGACAGACGTTGTGTCATTGGAGCTTCCGTAATGGTCTCGCCAGAAGCGATTCCTATAGTGAAACACCTCACTCTGTTATCAAAGAACCAGGGATTATGTTAAGTAACCCAACATTTATCAGCTTGGCACTCATCTCACCCAAAAAAAAAAACATGTCCATTTTACGAGAGCAAGCTTAATGTTATGGCAACACAAGCCATGGAACATATGGTGCACCAAGCGTTCCAGCATCTCCTACTGCACTCTTTTGGCTCTCTTGCTGCACATTTGACTCTAAATCACCCAGCAACCCTTCTCCCTATTTCCCGTTTATTTTCCATCTCTGAAGTTTTGCGTTGTGAAAAATCGATGGTGTTGCAGAAAAAGGCTTTCACAATGCTAAAAGTTACGACAGGCGAAACCCTTAAAACAATGAGCCATTAGCATACACTACCCCCATCCATCATCAGGTAGTGCCAGCCCCTGGCAGGCATTCATCACATTCGTGCCACAGTGCAAGCAGGCCTCAGGCCTTTGCGCTGCTTATGATGAGATGTTTGAATACAACATAAACTCAGTGGGCTAAGATAAAGACTGATATAGCCCAATTCAAGTATGACCATGAAGATGAATGTGGAAACAGTAAACAGCAAAAACATGGCTGCTGGTTTTAAAATGAATAAGCAATCTGTGACAAGGTCAGCTTTGCGTGTTTGTTTTCATGAACTGTGGTACTGTAAAGCTGCTAAAACTGGTGGCGGGCCTTCTCTAGGGTATGAAGTCATGAGTGTCTCCTTCTGGTTGCCTTAATACATACCGCTTGATGCAGATTAACTTTCTTGTGCAGAAGGGTGTTTGTGTCAGGGCTCAGTTTGGTTTGGAACTCTGAGTTAGCAGCTGCTTGATCTCTTGTCCATCAAACCAACTCTGGGGAGAGACTAAAACGTAACAAAAATGGATACTTTTCTCTTTGAATACTAACAAGAGGCTCTTTACTAAACAACTCTGTGTGTTTGACTATTCTTATTTAATTCAGCAGTCACAGCTCTGATATGCCACACGTAGAATGTAGCAACTCTACCGAGGCCTCTCTGTCATATCCTCGCCTCTCCATGCCATCCCTCCCCTCTGCTGAGCAGGTCTCTGTAAATGCCAATTAGCTAACATTTAAAGCCAATTAGAGCTGCTTTGTGTTCAGTAAATCTGATTAATAAAAGCTGTGTACATCTTCCGTGCAATCAGTTGCTGTACAACAGACTCCCATGCCAAAGCTATCAGTCTGCTATGCAAGCCAATGATTGCTTCACTACCCTCGGTCCCTCTCCTCTTCTAATCTGACTATAATGACATTTACGTAAGGCAATGAACACTTTTGTGCTCCGCTTTTCCGAGACTCCACCACCTACCACACATATCACAGACGCTTTTAAGACTCCTCAGTGTAATATTTCCGTCATTTGCATAATGATGTCCCCTGTTTGCTATGAACCTGTGCATCTATCTCAGTAAGGTCCATTGAACAAGCAGCGAATTTGTACAAAATTAGAATGCAAATGGAATGTAATACTATTTCACTATCAGTGATGGGCCAATAAACTACCTGACCCCCCTTTCTTCAGTACATTAAAGCAAGATGCACTGCAGTCTCACACCTACACAAAGCTTTAAATAAAAATACCATCAATCAATCTAGTGGAATAAAGTTTTCAACAGATAAAACTGTGAACAAATGACATTCAAACCATTCCAATCAGCGAGTTAAACTGTGTTTTAACATTGGTTGTACTGAAATGTGAAACAATACTCAGATATTAACCCAGCTGAGACCTCACTCTGAAAAAGATACTGCCATGTAAACAGCTTTTTCTGATCACCGTAACTTGAAGAGGGTCATACTCCGGGTAATGATAAAACTGAGCTATGTGAAAAAGTCTGATCAAAGTCACATTATTTATACAGGCACACAATCAGCAGTTTGGTTGTCTGGAGCATTGTTGAACATCTGTCTCCTGTATTTTTGGTGTGTGCACACTGTTGGCATTGTCGGACTCCATTGACTGTTAAATTGGTGTTGAGTCTAAAGGTAAGACAGATCCCTCTGACTTGCTGTTAAGTGCAGCAAATGGCTGCATAAGACAGCAGGCAACAGTGATGACAGAAGGAAAATGGCTTTGTTAGCATGTGGCACATACAATATTCTCATTCGTCATCTTCATTTATACGTATCATGCATCACTTTCACAACGACACGGAGTGAAGAAACTGAAGACCAACTGAAAATTATGACACAAGAGACAAGCTCTGCATGAGATTACTGGAAAAACAAAAATGACAGACTTATGTTTAGCTTTTATTTTCTCTTAATGTTTAAATACCTACTATTGTCTCTTTCATAGATTGGATGCCCTGGAAGTCATCTTTGTGGTGTGTTCATGTGGTTTTTGGTTAGCTCAGACACAGATAATGTCAGGGGATGGGGGTCTTTCCTTGCAGCTGTTTCTTTAAGTAGGTTTGGTGGTTAAGACCTCTTAACCACAAAATAACTGGAGTTTTCACAATGACACACACTTCTACTTTATGACACATCTTTGCCTCCACAACTGCCATGTTTCTTAATTTTAAGCAACTTCGGACTTCTTTTTGAAAGCTATTATTGAGGCTTTGAGTAGGCGCAAATAAGAAATTGGTGAAGGGGGCTGTAACATGGGCATGACACATTAATTAAACTATGCCTTGCAACTTTTGATGGGGAATGCAAATGGTACATCGTATGACCTCAAGTAATCATAAATGGCATAGTGCCTGACTTTAAAATGGGTAGGTAAATAGTTGGAATATTGCTGTGAATGTAGCCATGGCAGAGCTGTTGCTGTGATGTAAACGCTGACTCGCTAGAGGGACTACAGTCCTGCCGTTCCCCATCTGTTGATGGGTTTCATTGTTTAATCAATAAATGAATTCATCATGTGAATGAATAATCTATCAGCTTGTTAAATCTTTAAACACTAAAGCCCCTGACCATTCAAAGTCACAAGTTTAACTTTTAGTACTACAGATCTATTGTATTTCTGAGAGCAGCAGCATATTACATTCACACACTAATTAAGATGCAAACAAGAGGCATATCTTTTAAAGCATGTCTGCTGCAGCACTGATAATGCTTTATCAAATGCCACAACAAACGCCAAACGCTTTTGATTATACAAAGAATATTTTGTTTCCACATAAAATATTAATGCGTTTATTCTATCTTAGTCCCTTAAGCTGGGTGTGAATATCAACTTTCGGCCATGATAGCATGCACTACAGGGCCCACGCTCTCCTCCCGTGACATTTAAATTAGATTACTAGCAAGATAGATTTGACCGAGTCCGTAAATAAATGTGCTGTGACAAATTGCTGACTCAGATGGCCACAATCAAGACAAAATCACTATTCCAGATAGAAGCCAACGCTCCCTTTAAAAAAAAAAAAAAAAAGAAAAAAAAAAAAAGAAATTCCTTTCCTGGCCGGCATACTCTGAGGCATAGAACTACATTTTGAGCATTTTTATTAGATTGAGATGAGCCTATACTGGTCATTTAACATACTTACTGATAGAAAAAAAGTGCCCAGAGCCAAAGTCTGCCTTACCAGAGAGACAAGCTCCTCATCATTTCTTAGTAAGTATATGTTAAAGTTTGGCATACTAAACCTGGAAAAAAAAATCCTCGAAACAACAGTATGTGATTAAAATCTGTGTGTCAAAGGAAACATTCCTCCAGGAATTCTATTTCAGATTGAACGTACACAGAGTTCTCTACAGGGATGTTCTACTTAATGTCAAGATTTACTGCATGCTAAAGACTGCCATTTCGAGCACAGGCCATCTGTTCAAATACATGAAACAAGGTGTGAAAGTCTATGAAGCTGTAAGTGAGGGCTGAGCATAGCAGTCAGTGGACTGGATTAAGGCCACCTGCTACAAAAGGTTTACATATATTTGATGCACCATTTCATCTAAATTTTGGAAGCATTAACAAAAAAAAGGAGGGGGCTCAATATTTCTAACAATCTGTTGTCAGATTGGTTAGCAGGGTCAAAATCCTCCAATGTCCCTGATGATGTTCATGTACAATACAAATTTTAACTGGTCTGAGGTGTATGACATTATTCCCACAATAAATTGTGTTCTGCCATTGTCTGCGTTGGTAAGTATTCATTTGAAGCAGATATTATTGTTTTGTATCAAGATCAGAGACTGATTAACAGTGAAATGTTAGAAATATGCCTACTCCACTCCATTCGCCTCCGACTAAGTCGTAGTTTATGCTTTAACGTCATGTCGACGATGTCGCTACTTTGTACCGACATCGTCGACGTTGACCCCTCCGCCGTAGCCTGACGTGCACCTCCAAAAAATTCTAACTACACGTCGCGTAGACGCGGGCCGTAAGGGCTGTGATTTGTCCGGCAGTTGCCTTTTCCGGTCTCAATGGCTGTAAACAGCGAAGAAGCTTGTTGACATTTGAAATTATCTAAAGTGCATTTGTTCATCCAGGTTGTAAATTCACACCAGTGAATTCACAACCAGTGTTGTAAATTCACACCAGTGAATTCACAACCAGTGTTGTAAATTCACCCATTCCCAGCCTCGGCCGGCCGTACAGACCACCCCCGCGAACGTCTTCTCTGTCGCCTGGCTTCAACATTTGCAATTTAAGCATTTGTTCTTCAATATTGATGAGCTCCAACTGCAAATAAAGCTGCTCCACCTCGGTTGCCATTGTTTACTGTTGTTAACTGTGACCGGAAGAAAAAGCAAGAATTCGGCTATAAGCCTTGAAACCACACAAACATACAGCCACACCGGCATGGTGAATTGCAGAGCAACGTGTTCCCTCGACGCAGAACTTTGAATGCTCAATGAAGACGTCCCGTCGATATCGTTGACGTTCTGGAAGAGTATAAATCTAGCTTAACTAACTATTCCACCAAGTCATGTATCTGACAAGTAGCTATCTAACTGTTCTCTTAATGATCCCTTACCATGGCTGTTTCGAGACTGCATGTGTACAAACGTATGGCAGAACACCATGAAATAACTTTGCGAAGAGCCTACAGCACAGTGCAGAGGTCAGACTCCTGTGTACTTATTCTGGGAACCAAAAGAGAGCCAGATTGGTAAGTGCTTCAGGAACTAATTTTGTACAGATCCACAATGATAGAGATTTGAGGATCACATGCACCATTTTCACCTGGTAGTGGTAGTTACCTGAGACAAAGTGGGATTACCAGACACACCAATATACTCTCCCCAAGCGGTGTGCTCAGACTCGGCCGATATCTCATCTGAATCATTGGCAGGACAGGGCAGGGCAGTCACCAGCATCTCAGAGAAAGCACTGCAATGATTTTGAAAACTGATTTTATTAACTTGTTGATTGTTTTAATAATTCATGTTTAGCTGTGTGGTAGATGTTATGTGACAGATTCAGGGAGTAGATTTGTTTATGTTCTACTAACTTAAAGGAGTTCTCCAATGTACACACTTCACTGGTGTACTAATTTGAAATGGAAATCTATATCAAGCAGCTAACATTGCCTTGAGCTGCTATCTTCAAGAGGAGAGAATAAAGGGCAACCCCACCAGCTGTTGACTCAAGAGACATCTCAGGACATTTCCAGGTTGACAGAGCACCCTCAGGAGACATGTAAAAATTAGTTGTTGGTCTCAGAAAAGACTCGACTGTTGGCACGACTGGTGTTTTGGTGTCATGTACCTTCAAACTGTATAAACCACTCACAAGCTGCAGGAGTATTTGCATGAAAATTTGAAAAGTGGATCAGCTAGAGTCACTTGTGAGAAGGTTCATCTTTAAGGCTTCTGTATGAACCATCCATGAAGGAGCACAGGGACCCCCAGACAGCACAAATGTTACAGAGAGGTTGCCGTAACAGTTAGAACAAAAGACAATTTGAGTACAAAGCTGAGGAGGAACCCACAGAGTTGCTTTGTAAACATCAAAGAATCCAGTGATAAATATGAAATGTGATGAAAATAATTTACCCCTCTAGAATTACTTATGGTATTGTATTACTAATTACCTATTGTTATTCCAGCAGAGTCTTTTTTTTAGTTCTGTTCAGCACAAGAACTGCAGTACATCCGGTGCACCTCAAGCACCTCTGTAAACAATTTTGGTGCTGTGTTGACATTGCAGTTGTCTTGCATGATGACCAATGCACCACGCACGAGCTCTTGTTAATGTTTTACACAAGTATGAACGTTGATTAAGATAAGTTACTTGTTTTCAGCTTGGCAGGCTGCTTGTTACAGGAGATGCATATTTTCCTTTCCTTTCACATATTTTCCAACATCCATCCATCCATTTTCTAACCCCACTTAATCCAATTTAGGGTCGTGGGGGGCTGGAGCCTATCCCAGCTGTCACTGGGCGAGAGGCAGGGTACACCCTGGACAGGTCGCCAGTCCATCACAGGGCCACACAGAGACAGACGAGACACACAACCATGCACGCTCACACCCACTCCTAGGGACAATTTAGGGTCACTAATGTACCTAACATGCATGTTTTTGGACGGTGGTAGGAAGCCAGAGTACACAGGGAGAACATGCAAACTCCACACAGAAATTCTTGCTGTGAGGCGACGGTGATAACCACCACAGCACTGTGCTGCCCATATTTTCCAACAGTTGTTCAAAATACTAATGGACTAGCATTTTTTTTCTAGACTTTCACCAGCATCAGTCATTGCAGAGCTACAAACTGGTTGTTTACATTCATATGAAACAGTCATTCATCAGCCTTAGAATTATGGCTCTGGTTTATCAGGAGAAAGTAAGTAGTATGATGAAATTACAGAGCCACAAAGCTCTAAGAAGGAGTTTTATTCCCATTTGAACTATGTCTATGAACATTCTATAATCTGACCTAAGGGTTTTTGTTGTAACAAAGATATAACAAAGATATTCTAATTTTAACTAATTAATTTTCAACACAGTTCTTCACCTTTCCTTATTTTAAAGGGTTGGGAGAACAAATGTAGATGCATTGAAAAATACCATTTTACTAATAAATCTGCTAATTGTTCAGGCTTTCTTACTTATCAAATTTTGTATATGGCAAAATAAGTTTTCCCTTGGGCTATTAAAAAGTTATCATTATTTTTTAAATCTTGGACATACATGGCAATAGATTATCCATGTGTATTATTACCAAAGTAAATCTCAAGTCAAGAAACACTCTTTCATTGCAAGACATTCCTTTTATATCCTGCAGGGGGCAGTAGGTGGACATAGATCCAATGCTGAGCCCTGTTCTTCACTTCAAACACACTCCAACTGCAGCAGAGTCCCAGCTTTCTCATCAGAAGGTAAGGTGAGATCCCATGATTCAGTCACAACACATTACCATACACTGCAAACTAGGTATTTTGCTCGTTGTTTGTTGCAAGAGTTCTCACTTGTTTCTATGTCACAGGCACACAAACCCACTGGTGGTATATTTCCTGTGTGGCCAACAACGCTTTAGTCTCAGTTATACACATCAGTCCATATAAAAATGTTTGTGTTTTAGATTTATTTAGCATTCTGTAGGGATTGTAGAACTGTGATGAATATGGTTAGAGATAGGAATGTGGGTGACAGCTATGATTAAGATGCTGTAGACATTAATCCAGACTGTTACCTTGGACCATTTCTTGGGAAGTAAATTACAATACGCAGCAAGTCCCTTTAGAAAGCTCTCACGGACTGAAAGAAACCACTGATCTAGTGATTTATTCATTCACTGCACCGTGTAAGCCGAGCTTTAAAAGAGCTTTTTATTTCAGATGTAGTTGTTGCTATGAAAAAATTCAGTTTTTTTGGAAAAAAAAAATAAACAAAAAACTAGCACATTGGCTTCATACTCTGCTGAAAGACAGGCTCACAGACTGAAGTAATGTCCCTATCCACACACCAGTATCCATTGCCGACCATCTCCAACAGGTCAAAAGTATCCCTCAAACTGTTCTGCTCCTTTTCTTGATCCAGTTCATCGCCCTTTGTTTGCATCTGCATGCTTACATCCGGTGATTATCTAATTGAAAATGAGGAGTCTTGGCTCAGTAAGCTTGTTATAGGATTTCTGCAACATTGCAACCGATCAAACAGCATCTGAATCCTCAAAGTCCCTATGCTGTCTTTGTGTTTTTCACTCTTTCACCAGAGCTGCTGCAGATTTTTTTTAATGCTCTCTTACTCTTTGTGTCCTGTGTTTCCCCAACAGTCATTGCTTTAATCTTCATGGGTTTTGATTGGTGTGGAGTATAAATAAAACAAGTTACAACACACTGCATAAGCAGTACATGTGTTGAAACTGTCTCTATTTTTGGGCGTTTGTGAGTATACTGTCAGCGCAGAGCTGTGCAGCAGTGTACTGCTGCCTCCGCCAGCAAGTCAACACCACCCACAGAGGTGCAACTTGAGTGCTCGAGGGAGCTCATCCTATCAGTCATCTCACAACCACAGCCCTGCCATCCCATCATGAGGCTCTCAGCTCAGCTCCATGCTTGGCTCCCTCATCAATGTAAAGTTGCCCATGTAGAAAATGCTACTGATAGAGGGGACTTGCCGGGTAAGTTCTGATTTCTGATTTATTACCCTATCATGTAAGAGCTATATGAGCTGCTGTCAGAAGTTCTAGCTTATTCTTTTAATCCTTTCGTTCTTCCCTCTCTGGTGTTTTTTTTCTTTCACCACCCAGTGCCCTCTTACTGCAGCCCAATTATGCAATCTGATCTCACCATACTTCAGAATGAGCACACATATTCTCTCTCCAAAAATAAGTCTGCATACACTCAGTTGAGGCCAACTCTGACCATACTGTAAGCTAGAGAGGTGCTTTCAGACTGGAATAACACTTGAAATGCCTTTAGTCTTGAATTTATACAATCTGCAGTAATAATTTACAAATTGAGAGGAGATGAAGCAATAGAAGTCACTGAGCTGGATGCTGTGACTGCCCTAAGATGAATGCCCTACACTGTTCTGTATGCACAGATAAAAGGTTATGGATGTCTCTATTATTCTCACCTCTTTTACTGCTTGTACCCCAGACTGCTGGTCGTATATTCAAAGGTTTAGAAGTTGATCAGATTGTACTTTTGCTGGGCCTTTGGCTTTAAAAAGTTAGTGTAGCAGAAAACAGCTTTATGTTCACCTCTCACACAAAACTGCAGGCTGCTTTGGCTAACCCAGTGAGGAAACTGTCTGCTAATGAACAGCATCAGCTAAAGAAAGATGTGTTCTTATTGCCAAATGCTTAAGGCACATATATGGCATGGTCACAACACCTATGATCTGTCTCCCAAATTTTTGTTTAAAGAGATCTTTTACTTTTGTTCCTATTGTGCTCAAATCAGTTATATGTTGCTGATTTTGTTTAATTAAGAAGGGAATGCTGTTATCATTAGTTATAATGGAAAGAGTGTTGGATAGAATTTGAACATGGAGCTTTGAGTCTGGAGTGTACACATTCCATGGAGGTTGGTTGGTAGTTTGTCAGTTTCTAATTGGTTTACCTGTCTATAATGATATCACATAACCTGTCCATCGAGCGTTCTTTAAGTGAAGGTCAAAAATTGTTACTTATTTAAGAAAAATGGCAGCACCACTTCAATCGACAAAGTCCTCCAACAGCTGTGGTATATACTGTACACAGACAGACAAATTCAGAACCAACATAGTTTTGTCTATTAAAATGTGATTTTAACAATTATTTTTCACACATCTTCCATGAAAATCCCTTGCTTGTTTGCATGCATATCTCTGAATTTGATTAACTTGAACTTTATGGCCCCAAAAAAAAGATCCATTCAAGAGATGAGGATGGAATGGTGCAAAGTAGGAAAATGCAGTGTGAAGGCCTAAAGTCATTAAGCATGCATTCTCTTAAGTCGATGATTTATGAAAGATCATTAAAAAACTATTTGAAGTGTGTTATGGAAGTTTTCAATCGCTTCCTTCCTAATACTTCTGATGAGCAATGAAATAGAGAAACTTACTTTTTCTGCCGGCCGGCTAAGTTTTTATTCTTCGTTGCAAGGAAAAAGATCAGTCCACACCATTCAGCGGCAATGGTATGAAAAGATACAGACAAAAGAAATACAGAGCATTTATACCTGAGGAGGGGGGGGGGCTTTGTTCTTTAGATGTGTAATCACATCTGCAGGGGGGGCAGGATGCAGTCTTGATTATAATTAAGAAACAGGAGGTTAAAACATTTATCTTGTCTGAGTGTTAATTAAGAGGTAAATAGTTTAAAACAATTAGCGTGTCTGGGTGATACAAATGGTTAATGTGGATTGGAGAGTCTGTCAGTCCTGAGACATAAATTTTACAATCACAATTCTCCCTTTTGATTATTAATTAATCACTAACAGAAAACAAACTTAAGAAAAATAAAATGAATGAAAACTAAATGCAAGAGAATACTTAAGTATCCGGTATGCTATTTCAAGCAGATTTGAAAATGTATCATCGTGGTAGTTGATTAGAGCAGAGAAAAGACTAACAAAACAAAGCAAACAAAACAACCCAAAAAAACCAAACAAAATAAAATTTTAAAAAATGTTATCAAAGTCAGAGTCTTAGCTGGGGTAAAATATCGGGGTCAGGAATATCAAGAGAGGTTGAATTTTGATCAGCATTATTGGCGTTCACCTGAACATGTGTGGAGGAATGAGGCATCTCTTTCATGAGCACGTTAGACAGCCTTTACAATACACATGGAATTAAGGTGCAGAGCAAAAGGAAAATCATTACATATGGGACTATTGTTAAAAACCATGCTGGCCATCCTTGGCCCAAAGATTTCAGCCAAGGGAACCATGAGTCATTTATTACAGGAGGGAGTTGAATGGCATCTTTCATGTGTTTGATAATGTTGGTAATGTTCTCATATTCGTCGGAGTGGTTGTCTTCAATTCCAGAGGTCAACGTGACCGTGTTAACATCTGACAGCATGTTAAGTAGGGCGTCATGTGGGTCTGGTGGCCCATTGACTATGACTGTGAGTTGTCTGTACATATCCGAGCTTGGATATTCAATTCCACACCAATACGTGCCTGCATCAGTGGGTTTGACATCAGAGATGGTGATCTGGGCTCCGTTGGAATTTGGAAGTTTTGTTATTGTGAAGCGGGGATTTCTGTTTGGAGCAATGGTTTTGTCAGTGGTGGCAACGATCAAGTGCCAATCGTGTGGGCCGCAGGGGTCTCTGCATAGGTATTTGTCATACTTGGCATAATATGCCTGAACCCGTCCTGATCGCCAAATTTCAGGGTAAACGAGGCAGGTGAATGTTGCACTTTGACCTTCTGTCAAAGTGACAGTCCTGGCAGGTTTGTAGGTGTAAGCCTCCATCAGCTGTGCCAAACATGACAGCATCAGAATCAGGTGATGCATGGTGGAGTTTGGTGGAACACGTCTAGTTGGTGTTTGTTGAATCCACAGGGCAAATTCCACGGGTCGTCCTCTTTGGCGTCTGTGCGTCCTTGCACCGTCCGTCGTCTTTGGCCTCTGCTCGTCCTCGTGTCGTCCGTCACCGTCCGTCCTCTGCTCGTCCGTCACCGTCCGTCCTCTGCTCGTCCTCGTGTCATCCTCGTGTCGTCCGTCACCGTCCGTCCTCTGCGTGTCCTCGTGTCGTCCTCTGCTCGTCCGTCCTCTGCTCGTCCGTCCTCTGCTCGTCCTCGTGTCGTCCGTCACCGTCCGTCCTCTGCGTGTCCTCGTGTCGTCCTCTGCTCGTCCGTCCTCTGCTCGTCCTCGTGTCGTCCGTCACTGTCCGTCCTCTGCTCGTCCTCGTGTCGTTCAGGTTGGCAGCTGGGCTCCTCCGTTTGCTCGGGGA
The DNA here is from genome assembly GCF_036924035.1 of Leuresthes tenuis. Taxonomy (NCBI): domain Eukaryota; kingdom Metazoa; phylum Chordata; class Actinopteri; order Atheriniformes; family Atherinopsidae; genus Leuresthes; species Leuresthes tenuis. The sequence goes on along the minus strand of NW_027325372.1, from coordinate 24,693,533 downwards.
TCTTCCTGCAGTGGCTGGCGTGCACCCACGTTGCCCTCTCGGCTATCTTCGCAATGGTATGCGTTGTCAGAATGGATCTCGTCACCGTTTGGAATTCCAGTGCTCCTTGCTGAAGTCGTTTTTCACCACCCAGGTTGGAAATCTGCAGAGAGAGAGAGAGAGAGAGAGAGAGAGAGAATAAGTTTTTTGCAATATTGTAGCATATATCCTCACACAGGCCAGTGGAGGGGAGTGGCCTGGTTACAGGTTTTACTCCCAGAGATGGAGGTCTGCCAAAATTGAAATTTTGATTTCAGAGTGCCATTTTCTCGTTTGACAACATCTCTACTGGCAGGGTGTTATACACAATGTTGTCTGAGGTTAATGGTAAGAAATTCACTAATTTGGGTTATTGCAGAATTGACAAAGTGAAAGCCATTATCGCTGCTCAGTTTTGGTGTAGTTGTAGTTCCCAGATGGGGAGTAATCTCTGTTAGCAGAGCCTTTGCTGCCACTTGGCTACTCTGGTGTTTTGCTGGAAATACTTCAATCTATTTTGACCATGTCAACTATTACTAAGCAGCGTTTCTTTCCTTCTGCTGGTGACAGTTCTATGAAATCCATCCTTAAGTGTTCGAATGGTCTGTCTGGTGATGGGTGAGCGATGTGTGTGACTGCTTTGGTTTTACCTGTTATGCGTTGCACAAACCATACGCGGTTGACTGATCTTCTGCTGTATGAACTGAAAATTCTTTGGTGAATCAGTGCTGGGTTATGGCATCCATCATCCCCCCTTTTGACACATGGTCGAATCCATGTGTCAATTTCGCGAAATGAGGGAAAAAATGTTTAGGTAGACAAGGCTTATTATCGGTTTCTCGGCACACATCTTCCTGTGGTGTGGCAAAAGATTGCACCGTTGTGAGAGAGGTGGAAATAGTGACAGGGATAAATTATAGTGGGTAGGAGTGTAGCTTCTTTTTCAGCAGCATCCGCTCTTGCATTTCCTTGAGAGACAGGACCTGTGTTGTTAGTGTGAGCAAAGCATTTACAAACAGAGATTGACTTTTTGGAGTAGAATGGCATCAAGAAGAGCTGTGACTTTGTCATGATGGAGAATGGGTTTGCCGTTAGATTTTAGGAATTGTCTGTGTTTCCACAGAGTGTCAAAATCCTGGACAACCCAAACATGTGTCTGGAATCAGATTAGATGGTTACTGCTTTGTTGTTAGCTAGTCTGCATGCCTCTGCCATTGCTATCAGTTCTGCCACCTGTGCAGAATGGTGAGGAGGGAGTGAGCTGGAGAGAAGAGTTTCATGATTAGTGACAACAGTAAAACCAACTCTGTTGTGACCCGTTTGTGGGTCACGTGAAGCTGATCCATCTGCAAAGAGAACCTAATCAGGGTTTGTTAATGGTGTTTCTTGGCAAGCAAACCGGTTGGGGGACAGCAACACAGTTATGTTGTGTTCTGTCATCTGGTGTGGGGAGGAGGGTGGCAGGTTTTAACACAGGGTGTTTGACAGTGATGTTAGACATTTCTAAAAGTGTTTTGTTGTATCGTAGCCATCGTGCTGTGGAGAGGTAAGAAGTCTTTTGTTCAAGTAAAATCATGGACACATCATGTGGGACCAGGAGAGCTACATCAGAATAGGCCACAATATCACTGGAGGCCATAACTGCCTTTTCAGCTGCCGCCACATATCTGAATATATCTTGGGAAATCTGCAGCCACGGGGTCCAGTTTTGAAGAAAAATAAGCTACAGGCCGCAGCTTATTTCCATGATCCTGCAACAAAATTGAAGTCATACATCCATCTTTTCCATCTACTGTTTGAGTGAACGGTCTGGTAGGGTCAGGCAGGCCCAAAGTTGGAGTGCTTTGTAAGGCAAGTTTTAGTTCTATGAAAGATTGTTCTGCTGCAGGAGTCCATTTGATCTCATGTTTTGCTTGCAGGCCTTTGCCATGAATGAGGGAGGTGAGTGGAGCTTCAAGAATGGCATAGTGAGAAATGAACTGTCTACAGTAAGAGCACATACCAAGAAAATTGTGATGGGTTTTGGAAGGTTCTGAATTGCATCAACTCTTTTTGGTGAAAGAGTCTTTCTTTCAGAAGTGATGACATGACCTAAGAAGACAAATTGAAGTTTAGACAAGCTCGCTTTGTGACCAGTTTTAACCAGATGCTTCAAGGGTTTGACTGTGTTGGCTGCTCATTGGTCGGACTGCAGATCATGAGGTCATCAACATACTGTAACAAAGCAGTGTCTGGGGAGAGAACAAAGGGTTCAAGACTGTCTGAGAGCTTCAATGCAAATGGTGGGACTTTCACAGTATCCTTGGCACAGACATGTGAATGTGTAGCCCCTCCTATTGAATTTGAAAGCAAACCAAAATTAGCTTCCTGGGTGACCTGGAACACTGGAGGTGTCTGAAAGGTTGACCACTGAAAAGAAGTTTGCATTAGTTGGTTGCATCACCTGCTTGCAGATCCTGAATATAGCGCCAGTCTGTTGGTTGATCTTTGCCTCTGATTTTATGACAGGAAACAAAGGCGTGCGTATTGGAGAATCGTTACGTGGAACAATTACTCCTGCTGCTTTAAGAGACTCAAAGAATGGTGGTATATTATCAATGGCTTTTTGTTTAAGTGAGTGTTGAGCCTTGCAAGGTTTGAAGTCTGATTTTGGAATGATGACATTTTCACAATCTTTGACAAGGTTAACATCATACTTTCTGTTGACTGTTCTTTGTGTGTGCACAAAAGATGTCAGTGAAGGTGAAAAAATAATAGATCTATCTGATGTTTGTTGCCTTTCGGCTGTAGGCTTACACAATTTCATAACTGGGCTCAAATATTCCCAGCTATCCGATGTGTGTTTTTCTAGTGGGATGTGTGGGACTGAATAGTCCATGCTGTACATGTTACGTTGAGCTGGTGTGAGAGACACTGACACAGCGCATTTATGTTCTGTCCAAAAAATCTGTGTCAGTGTTAGTTTGTCAAACCTCTCCCTTAACCAGCTTTCCTCGTACGATTCGTCAGATTCTGGTGACAGATGGGAGGTACACTGCAGGTCCTCTTTGGCCATGAAGTCTGTTGAGGCTGTTGAAATGATGTTTTTTGCTGAAACAAACTCAGGGAAGGTTGTTAGTGGTTGCAGATGCATATGTCATGTTCGAGGTGTGGAAGACAACTGGGGTTGGGATTATACAAAGGCTTCATTTACACATCCAGTTCCTCCCTGTCAGGTTACTGGGACAGATTTTAGAGAGCAACATTTTTTTTTTTTTTTATCAGTTTCTCTTCTAGTTTTTCCATTTTTCTTTGTTTTTTTTTCTTCTTTTAAACTAAGGGACCCCCCTATTGGGAATCTGAGCTCATTTGTCCATAAATTTTAACTTTTAACTTTAACTTTTATCCCCAAATCTCTTTTTCATAATTTCCACAATTGGCTCCTCCGCAGACTGGTCCCCATTCTGAATGAAGAGGTCGTACGACGAGAGCCAATTAGTTATGCTACAACTGGCAAAAGCGACATTTCAATTTCAGCTTCAAATGACGAATAAAGCTAACTGTTTCGATTGCTACAAACCGATAAATAGCGACATTTCGAGTTTAGCTTCAAATGACGAATAAAGCTAACTGTTTCGATTGCTACAAACAGATAAATAGCGACATTTCGATTTCAGCTTCAAATGACGAATAAAGCTAACTGTTTCGATTGAAATTGTTGTCTAATTAAAATCCAAATTTTAAAGAAAATGCATTAAGTCAGACGAGTTTTGCTGAACTCTGTTCTTGGAACCCCGGTGGCAGCGACTCAGGACGTGTTACCGGTTAGCCCTCCCGTCTCACAAATTAATTGAGGTTTGGAGGCTGGAAATGATCTATTTCTCCAGGATGGCCTGTCGCTTTCCGTGCCTCGTCCTGAACGGCTGCCCATGGGGTCCTGCCATACAACGCCAAACTGTTATAGAAGTTTTCAATCGCTTCCTTCCTAATACTTCTGATGAGCAATGAAATAGAGAAACTTACTTTTTCTGCCGGCCGGCTAAGTTTTTATTCTTCGTTGCAAGGAAAAAGATCAGTCCACACCATTCAGCGGCAATGGTATGAAAAGATACAGACAAAAGAAATACAGAGCATTTATACCTGAGGAGGGGGGGCTTTGTTCTTTAGATGTGCAATCACATCTGCAGGGGGGGCAGGATGCAGTCTTGATGATAATTAAGAAACAGGAGGTTAAAACAATTATCTTGTCTGAGTGTTAATTAAGAGGTAAATAGTTTAAAACAATTAGCGTGTCTGGGTGATACAAATGGTTAATGTGGATTGGAGAGTCTGTCAGTCCTGAGACATACATTTTACCATCACAAGTGCAAATGCTGTACTAAGACATGCTTTAAAAGCAGATGATGGAAAACAACTTTCCTCAGCACTTTGAAAAGAAAGTGTAGTGAACACAACCCCATCTTAAAGAATTGCATACAATAAGCCCTACCATATCAACATTGCATTTTATGGCACCACATATTGTTTTTGAATGACATTCTGGCAGCACTGAAACAATTTTACTGCAAAGTCACTCAGTGGCTTTGTTGTGGTTGACTCATTCGTTTGAGCAAACAAAAGCCATTTTTACAGTGACCTTATGGGTGCAAAAAAAGGGCCTCATGAAGCCATTCACATATACCAGACACATGAGGAATCAGCGCTGAACCAATATGTGCTTAAACATTCACATGGAACTCATCACTCTGATATTGATGAAAAGTCTTTTTCCACAGTAGTGTTACATGATTTTGAAATATTATATACTTCCACCCCATACGGCAATGTAAAGAAGATGTGCTTAATTCTCATATTTCTACAAGACTTGTTTGAAAATGTGATCAGCCTAATCTGAAGGATGGCTAATTCCTATAATACCTATAATCTGATAACATTACTAGAATCGAGTAACTGTCAAATACCTAACAAACAGGGTCTAAGTTGTGGTTTAGATGGTGAATAAGCAGTGGGTCACTGGAGTAATGATTAGGAGTTTTTAATAAAGGGGAAGAAGTTAATACATTTTAAAATAAATAAATACATTTTTAATAAATCACCCTGATGGCCCACGATGTGACTCTTGTGATTGGGACATGGTCTGTAATGCCCCCTCCTGCAGGCTTCCAGAAGACATTCTTACCAGACACATTCTTTTTGATGCGGAGGAGCAGCAACTCTACTCGAAGCCCCTCAATGTTTGGAGGAAGGTAATTTCAGCTGTTTGTATTTCCAATCTAATTCTTTTTGTCACAGCCCTCAGCTCATAGCTATAGGTGAGGGTCAACTGATAAACTGACACTTTCACCTTTTGACTCAGTTCTCTCTTGACCACTATGTTACAGCATTCGCATCAGTGCAGACACTGTGCTAATTCAACCTGTCAATCTCCACTCGATCATGAACAGTGAGGCAGTGACTCACTTCTAACCTGGAGTGGGTAATTCACCCTTTCCCAAGTCTTCGAGTCTTGGAGGTGTTAATTCTCATCCCGGTAGCTTCACTCTTGGCTGCAAACCACCCTAGAGCCTGCTAGAGGAGCACATCATCTGCAAATTTTAAAGAACTGGAAAAACTCCACCCCCTTGATGTGCTGAGAAATTATGTCCATAAGATAATGAATGGAACCAGTGACAAAGGGCAGTCCAAAGGGTCCAAAGGGTTGTCCAACACACACAGGAAATGAGTCAGATTACTGCTTGCAGTGTAGATCAAGCTCTCACTTCGGTTGTACAGGCCCAATACCCCATGTTCCTGAGCCAATTCCCACAGGACACCTTGTAAGCCCTATTTAAGTCCGCAAAACACAAACTTTCACACCACTATTTTTATTCTTCATATTATCATCATTGTAATTCTTGTTATTATAATTCTTCTTCTTCTTGTAGTTATTATTGATGTCATGGTTATGAAGTGGTTATGATTATGAAGTATTGTAATATAAGTATTGTAATATGTAATGTCATTTTTTCATTATTACTCTGAATGATGAAACTTTTGTAACAAAGACCTTACCAGATTAAACAGAATATCCAACCTACACCACACATCTTCTCTTCAAATGCTCCTGTCCCTGATACCCTTGTGTTCTCTTATGTTGTTCAGTCGGGTCACGTGTTCAAATCTTTTCTAATTGTTTCACATTATTTCTATATTTTCTATTGTTTTGTAAGTGTCTCTTGTAAAAAAATAAAAAATAGGAACACAAAAATTCATGAGAGGAAGGGAGAAAACAATATCCAGGGTCATGTAGTGGGCTTCAAGTGAGTAAGCACTTAAGCTAAAGAAAAGAGAAACAGACTCAAAGTGCTTGAAAACGGCATAGAATGCAGGGGGAGCAGGCGGGTCATTAGTAAAGGTGTGATGTGGTTCTTAGTACAGGCAATCTTATCAAAGAAACCCATAGTAAACTACACACCTTACAGCAGTGTCTGAAAGGCAAGCAGTGGCAGGAGGGAAAAAGAAAAAGTGAACCAGGAGATCGATCAGTGCTATTTGCTGAACTCAAAGATATGCATGAAGATGAAAAAAAGAAGAATTACCGTCAGAACTTTATTTGGTATCATTTAAATCCATTTTCCTATTGCAGCTCCACATCCCCCTGCACTGCTAATATTTCTGTTCATGTTTATTCATGAAGCGTCTCGTAAAAATGTGTCACTGCAATCACTTGTTCTCAGTTGAATTCCAGAGGCAACAACTGTGATTACAGTAACTGTGAAATTAAACAAACTGCGTTATATGAAGAAACAAACACATGGCATCAAGACAGCAAACAAAAACAACCCAAGGTCATATGTATTTCAGCATTTTTTTCTGGCTACAAATTATCTAGGTTTAAGTGCAAACCCACTCGTTAAAATGTCTCCCCCCACAATTAACAGCACAGGAGTCCTGGAAATATTCACAAACAAATGTTTCGTTGAAGAGCAGCTACCAAGTTGATATAACCTGTTTGATGAATACAAAAAAATTTCACTCAGATTCTGAAATAGCAGCAGCAGGCACCTGTGCTGGTGGTCAGGAAGCACTAATATGTGCCAGACAGCAACCAGGCCGAAAGGAGCGGATTAACTTCACTTTGGAGAGGAGAAGTTGTCATTTCAGGATTTGTAGAGGTATATCTCTATTTCTACTTGTAAGCCCCCAGCACTGTGTCAAAGGGAAAATATTGTGCCTTTCTGAGCGACTTTGGGCTGTATTTGTGACAAAGCACAGCACATTTCCTCTTCACTAAAACACTGAAGGGAAAACTGAAATCAGTCCGCACAGTCCACAAGGTCATGCTCTCATTTAGCAGCTGATTGCATTGCAAGGGTTTAGTTGATACATTAATGAACTGATATTTTCGGTCCAAGTACACACTCATCTTTAGGGATCAGTTTGTATTGTGCAAAAGACTTGAGGAACCCCTCATATCTTTACGTAATTCCTGAAAATCTAAAAAATATCCTGAAAAATATGTGCAGCCATTTAATGAAACGTGCAAAAATGAATAAAATATACACTAAATAAGGCAAAAATAGAGTTTGTACAGTTCTAACAAGCCTGAAAGTAAATATTTAGTATGAGCACCTTAACACATCACAGCCTGAAACCCTCTTAGACAGTTTTCTTGGTTTTTCTTTAGTCATTTCAGGAATAGTTCTCCAGGTTTCTTGAAGGACTTCCCAAAGCTCTTCTTTGGATGTTGGCTGCCTTTTGTTCCATTCTCTGTCAACATGATCCCACACTGCTTCAATAATGTTGAGGTTCTGGGGAGGATTCATCCCTCCATAAGACCTGTTGCCACTGATTTTCAGTCCACTTCTTGTGTCATTTGGCATAGCTCAGCCTTTTCTCCCTGTTTCCCTTCCTTAAGAATGACTTCTTGACAGCCACCCTTCCATGGAGACCATTTCTGATGAGGCTTCAGTGAATAACTGACTGAAGGTCCAGATGCATCGCTCATATCCTGTGTCTGGTCTTTGCTGGATTTTTTCCAGTTTGTCCTCCATATATTTAGATTTTTTTAACTTTTTGAAGGACTCACAGCACACCATACAATTTCAGCTTATAGCTCTTTGGAATCATCTCGTTTGTGAAAAAAAAAATCAATTTTGTGTGTCAGACTGTGTTATCTTTTTTTATATATTTTTTTGCAACCCAACAATAGAAATTAGAACAAAATCAAGTCTCTTTGTGATAAGCTGCTAGTATAAGGTGACCAGATTTCTGAAATGAAAATCAGGGACATTTTCATTGCAGTGGTGAAAAATCATTAAATATTATCAATATGAAATAAAAAACCGGGACAAGAACTTTTTCATGTATTTTAAACAGCTTTTGTTACACAAAAGGTTGCAATCAAACAAATGGATGATATCACCAACCAGCCATCCACTGTGGAAGACAAAAATGTCAATATAAGGATTTTTTGGTCAGAAGTTTGAACTGATATTTATGACATAAAAGGTGGCAATAAAAAAAATGGATGACATTACTGTGATCTCCTCATTCATCCACCTCTGCCTCAGGAGCCTGGGTAGAATAAGAGCAGAGGAGAACTCGAGAAAAACATGCCATCACCTGATAATCTCATGCTAATGTTAACGTCACAGTTTCACTAATGACAGATATGACAACAGTGTCATAATGTTAACGTTCACTGACTTTTATAGCTTTACATTAGGTCTTCAATTAAGAAAAATAATCATACTTTCTTTAATGTAACATCACTTCACACACGCACACACACTCACAGCCAAGTCTACTGCCAGTTCACACAAAATGAATAAGTTAATACACAGCATACCATTTACCGTGGCCACTGGTCTCCTTTTCTTTCCTTTTTGCCTAGATTGTTCTATATGTCATATGACGTCTTCTCTGGCAATGCATTAAATGGCTACTGTAATAACTGATGTTTGAGTCTGCGCGTATTTACAACCATTCAGTGTCAAAATCGGGGACATTTCCGGGGACAGCTTTGACCGGGGACATGTACCCAAAACGGGGACTATCCCCGGAAAACGGGGACTATCCCCGGAAATTGGGGATATCTGGTCACATTATGCTCATAACAAAGTGCTTGAAGATACAAAAAGTGGTTCTTAGCTAAGTTGTCTGTTATGGGTAGACACAACACAATGCTTGAATGATTCATAAATCAGCAAAAAGCCGCTTAAAAAACTGAAAAACTACATTCCCCTAAAATAGTAGGTACAAGAATGAGATTGAAAATGAGTAAAAAAAAAAAAAAGAGCAGCCAATGTCCAAATAAAAACCTGTAAAGACTGTTAGACTATCAGACTGACAGACAGTCACTGTAAAACATTGCTAGAAAGTCTGGCTGCTTGGAAGTAAAATACGAAGAAATTAGAAAAAAAAAAAAAGAAATTCAGTGCAATGAGGCGCTGTTTATAGCTTTTCTTGACAATCTGTTCTCATAAAGCGCTAATTTGAAAAGCAAAAACTAATGTTAAGACTTCCAGGAGCCACAGGCCTCGTTCTGAATTGACAATTACTTAATGTTTTCTTTGAGACAAGCAGATGACTTTGCAAGATGACAGAGTCGTAGTGTATCACTGACTTAGGTTGAGCTCGCCAGTCGGTAAAGCTAATGAGACACTGCTTCCTTTTTTGTGGGTCTTTGTTGATGTGAGGTTTATTAATACTCTGTACTGTACATGCAAGGAATTATACTAATAAACCCATAAGATAAAATTACAGTTAGAATCATTCTCCCTGTCGGAAAACAATTTACTCTGGGGCTCAACAAGTCATTTCCTTTTTCCTCCCAGTTGGGAAACACGTATGTATGAAATTAATCTAATTACAGTCCTCAACATCATTTGTAGGTCATCAGCAAGCTGCTAATGCATCTGAATGTCTGTCACACACATCTGTGATGGCTAATTTTTTTGTCACTCCATCAATATAGCTGGCTGTGCTCACTCTTAGAATACCTTAATGAGCTAATCAAAGAGCAAATGCTAACTGACCAGAAAATGAAGAGCAAACAAAGCACTGCCCCGTGCCTCTTTCAGAGCGTCAGCCTGAGTGACCTTCATGGCCTGCGCTTGCAGACCACCAACAGGTTGGTCTGCCCCCTCTATCGAGAGCTCAGCTCTGTTCATGTATGTGGGCTAAAGGTCACTGATGAATTAGAGCGCAACAGCAGGTTTTTCACGGTGTCACAGTTTCACGCGGCTGCCAGCATGCTCAGACGAGCTCCAGCAGTCCCTGTAATCAGTTTCCACTGTCCTCTTGAGCCTAAGTACTCTTCGCTACGTTTCTCACCACCTCATCAACAGTGTCAAGGGTCCAGGGTGTTAATATTCTGGTTACATTTTTATTTATTTTTATTAGTGAAACCATCCATCGAGGTGAGCGGGTGGTACATTAAGCCTCTCCAGGGCAAAGGTTTTTACAAATATCCTGCTTGGCTCAGGCAAGCCATGACTCTGAAGATCAGCAGAGATTTTCAGGGAGGCGGCGAGCCACATCTTTAATCCATGGAGAGGCCTTGCACCTTACAATGACCTGTATATTCCTGAAGCCTTTCAGCCTTACAGAGTTTACGGGGTTTGTTTTGAAGCCATAGATCAGTAGATTAACACTGTCAAAAACAGCTTTTCCCTCCAGTCTAGATGTGTTCCTTGGGGAGACTTTGCTTGATCCTCATCTGTTTCATTGCCAGCAAATGAAACCGCGCTTAGAGCCAATGGGGCTATGCAACTGTCAAAACTTTCCCCAGTGCAACACACAATCTTCTCCAGCCATTGTTTCACCATATGTTAAAGCAAAATAATGGTGGCATGCTGCTGAGTTTTGGCATGATTTGAACCTTAGGGAAGGAAAAGCAGTAAAGTTAACATCCTGTTGTCGTGAACATATGGCTCCTGTGGCTTTGTCTGATGGCGTCTATCGTTTCTTGTACAATAGTAGACTCCCAAGGATGTGGTGCTCATTTATTTCGAGGCCCAGCAGTTTTTTAGTGAAAGTGAAACTGATTAAAAAGACCTAATGATCCTTTCCAAGGTAATCTCCATATCCACTCTGTTCAATGAAGTCGGGTGTGATCGCCATTTAGATGTGTGGTTTTAGACTTTAAACACTTTGAATCAAAGGATTTGTGAATAACTTGTGAAATTTTTTTTGTGATGCCGAAAGGGCAGCGTAAACTGAGTACATAAACACACACGCACGCACGCGCACACACACACTCATCTAACCAAAAAACCACCTCTGCATTCCGGATAAAATTAAGAGAATTGTGTGCATCGAGCACTCTGCTCTTTGTATTTCTGTGTGTGCCCCACTGTGCTGAATGGAGTGCTGCTAGCTAATGCAGTCCTGCATGGCCACTCCTATTAATCACTTCCTGCTGAGGAAGAGGGTTCATTAGCCAGCGATTCTGTTAATGGGGCCTGGAATGGGCCGTAGTTTAAGTGGTGCAGAGCCAGGGCAGAAGGGCTAAATCCATCCACTTGGTGTCTGGGTTTTGAGAATGAGTGTAACCTGAGTCTTGCAGACTGACATTATCTACAGGGGTGCAGGGACCACTCACATAAATAAGCCTGGAGGTGTTTCACTATGCAAAAAAAACCCTTGCTGAGCTGTGTGGATGAGATCAGTTACAGGAAGGAAAAATATTCACAAAAAAAATGACAAATGAATCTCATTGGGTAATGTGAGTGTGTCTGTGACAAATGGTGATGGGATACCTGAGCTGGGCAAGGAATTTTAACCACATTAACTTGTCAGAACTTGTAGGGAGACTATCGCTTGAAGTAGTATCATCCTTATACCACTCATCTGGGGTAAGATGACGGCTCCTGGCCTGGAGACAAACGAGTTCCTAGAATGCTGCAACGCTGACAAAATGATAATATGTTGCCTCTGCTGCTGCATAACTTTCTGTGCCACCCGTGCTCCCGACACTGCCTCAAATTACACGCAGTGAATTTTATGTGAGAGTGCGAAACAAACCTTCTGCTATTTAGCAGTGATGGAAAGCACAGTTACCGGTTTGATCCATCTCGTCTTAAAGCTGGTGAAAGTTGCACCTCTGCTGTTTTTCCTCTCAGCTGCCAAATAAATCTTTACTATCTTCCAGAGCACTTAATTCTCACCAAGGCTTATAGCTTTACATGGATTTCCTGAGAAATCATGCTTTATTACTCTTTGAACAGTCCACCTCTTGGAATATGAGACACTGTTTGATTGACTGTTGATTAATATCAGTCTACCAAGATACGTTAAAGAGCACATAAAATGACAAGCTTCTGTAATAACGGGTGTTGCATAATTTAAGAGCCCCTTACTGTATTTAATGTCATTTTTTAAGATGAAATCCATCTTGTTAAGAATCACATCAAGGAAGCAATCTGATTTCATGAGTACCAATATCCTCACTGCTTTATATAACCACAAATGTATCGTCTTATATGATCAAATATTAAATCACTGCCCTAAAATGAATTACCGTCGCCTCATGAATGCTCAAGATGGTGGATTGGATTTTCTGTAATTAATTAGGACCCACAAGACCCCTTCGTCTATTGACATTGGTTAACAAAGTCATGCTACTAGTCGCATCGGGCCACCCCTCCCAAGAATGGCCAAACAAAAGGTGGAAAACTTCTACACAGGTGGGAAGCAGAATTAAAAATGTCTGTAATTATTATTGTTAGCTTGTGAAAAAAGGTTACCATTGAAATTTAACTCAGAAGGCTACAAATAGAAAGGCATGACATTTTTTTCTAAATTTTATTCAACAAATGAATGCCACAGATGTCTTTTATTTGACATTTAATCACAAATGTGCTTATAGAATTAAGCTTTGCTTGTTGCAGATTCAGTGTTTAAGCTCAACTCAAGATTGTTTCCAATACCACAAAGTGCATCGTTATATCTGAAGAGAAGAAAACTTCCTCAATTGTAGACATTTTTTCAATAAATATCAAGGCTGGCGTGCAACTTTGTCCAAGTATTTACTTTTGGCCCACTGTGTATTTGTGTCAAAATCAGTCAGAGAAATATTTCTCAGTGCAAGAAAGCATGTTTTTTTTTCAAGGTTGACAGTGAATAAGAATGAACAAGGATGGACAGAATCTACTCTTGGATGAGTCTGAGCTTTGTGCCCTCAGGTGGCCCAGCATGAAAAAGTATCATGCCACCATGATCAAGTTCCAGTTGTCTTGATAATAACCGAGGGACAATTTAATCTGCAGCAATCAATAATGCACAATACAGAACAACACAAAGAAACAGAGATTATACTTAAACACTGTCAGTACAGCCATTATATTGTATGATAATCATTAATATTGTCTACTGGGGTGATAATTAAAAAAAAATTAAAAAGTGGCATAGCAAAACCATCACTTTAGCTTTCCTTACTGAATAATGAAGACGCATTTGCTCCACTGATCAGGTATAAAACATTTCCCTCCGCCATGTAAGATAGCCCTCCCTCAGAGGTTGTTTCAGCTGCTGGACTTTTTACACAGATGATTTCAGAACATGAAATTCTTGTATTCAGTAACGCTATGCTTGGGTCAGTCATATCACTTTATTATTTTTTTTCACAGTAGATCCTATCAGACTGAGTTACTCTGTGAATCTTATAGTGTTACTGTACTGGTCTGCATTAGCATGTAGGTTTGGGTGAATTTGTATCTTTAGCGTGCAATGCATCAGGGATTATCCAACTGTTAAACAGATGTTGAAAACTTTTACTCCTATTTTTTGCTGTCTTGCATGTACTCATGTTCGATTTGACTGGATGGCAAAACCTCTTCACGCCAAATTTTCCTCATAGGTGTTGTAGGGGACTTTACAAACTCCCAAAGTCATTCATCTGCCAAGTAAACTGTACTTTTCTCTGAAAGTCCATGGCTGCAGTCAGTAAGACTCCCCTGAGACAGTAGTCTTCCTCTATATTTCCTGCTATTCCTCAGAGGACAGAGGTCACGCCAACTCTCTGCTGCCCGTTCCCCTCCGCCATGCCTCTCTCTCCATGAGGTTGGTCAACGAAGGCCTGCTACATCTGCTCAATTTGCTCTCAAAGTCTTCAGGGATAGGCATGGACTGTCACTGACCCCGGTCCTGAAGCCTGCATGGACCCTCCTCAGCTGACCAAGCCAAGGTGAGTGTATGGCTGAGAATTCACAGAAGCAACCAGAATCCTTCTTCTAGCGAGCACAAGGGATTTACAACAAAGACTGGACCTGCATAATCTCTGTCATGCTGCAGCACATCCACCTCTCACTTTCACATGTTGGCAAAAGTGTTTACACAGACAAAAAGCCCAGAGATCTCCAGTTAACACGTGGGTTACATGTCCAGCATTGTTGTAGCTTCTCTGGCAAACACATGACTTATTGAGCACATTATCACAGCCGCTATTTTGTGCCCTTGCCATCACACGGCTGCTATCTTGTCTCGTGGTCTCTCTCTCTTCTACCATACACACGTCCACACACACACACAGACTAATGGCCTGTCTCCCATTGCTTGTGTATTTTGTACAGTGTTAGCTTAGTAGTCAATAGTGTTTATTAAAGAAGATATCATTGATTTAATCATCGTGATAACTTTAATATATTTTATTATACTGTTTAAAGGAGAAGTTGTTTCTGGTCATTGTGTATGTTAACTGAAATAACTGCGAAGGTCAGTGCTCTGATTCTTAACCTTCATATCTGTTACTTGTCATGTCTGCCCCAGAATGACACATATAGACAACGTATTTTGAGACTAATACTGGATTTTAGTTATTAGCTTCTAACATTAATCAGTGGTGTCTCGTAGGCAATAGATTTCATTAATAATTTGACTGTATATCAAAAACCGTCCTTGGACACATATTTGCTTATAACTAAACCGGCTCCTGGTTGATCCTCAGCAGTGTTCAGGAGAGCAGAGCGGAAAAAAATGGCTGTAATGAAATCTCACTGATGCTGCACAGCACCAACAGGCTCCATCCGTACCTCCCAATCCCGAAGTAACATGTCAATATCTGTAAGATTGTTTCTGTGTTAAAATGACCTGGAGGTGAGAAATGTTTGGTATCTCTTCCCTTACTTGTCTTTCCGTGATTAAATGGCCAGGTCTAACGCTAACCATAGCTGAAATCAGCTGTGCCTATAACTGTACCAGGTTTGAAAAATAATTATGATAATAATATAGTAGATTAATATTTGCAAAACACTTTTTTAAACAGATTGTCTCATGTGATACACAAACATGTGCTATGTCTAGAATTTGAACACAATGGAAAAGTGCAACCAAACATACCTATCTGACTACACACTGCTGGAGTACTCTTAGTTTAGAGAATCAGAAAGGAATCCTGATGGATAAGCCAAGCAAAAGGCTGCTCAGAGCCACCGGTAGAGCATGTTTAACTCCATTTAAAACAACTCAAACCTCAGAAACCTTATAGTGGTGCAAGTTAAAGCTGTTTTGTGGATTTTTCTCCTGTGTCACTTCTACATCAGGTGCAGGTGTTGACTTTGTCACAGTGTTCTCTAAAACATTCATGTTCCAACTGTGATACGTGGGCCTAGTCCAAGGTTCAAGTGTTTGATGTGGAAAGGAACCCTCCTTTGAAAAAACAAAATATCTATTAAATGTGATGGCTTGTATGGACTTAGCGGTTATTCATTTTATTTCTAAATATGTTGTCAGTACTCCCCTCTCTATGCTTTACTTCCTGTCTTTGTTATATCCCTGAACACACTTGCAGTCAATTAGTTATCATCTTGTAAACATACTCCCCAGTTTTCATTTCCATTTTGGCATTACGTACCACCACAGCATTTCAGTTAGGCTGTGGACCTTAAGACAGCTGTGTGTAGACTATCAACTGCAAACCTCAATGAACTGAATCAACATTTGAAAGTATGGCTGGCCCAGAATTATGTCCTGCTCCCATAAACCTTAGATTTTAAAGGGGGTGTACTTGATTTTTCACATGACTGCACTGAACAATCTGAAACTATAATTTTTAATTTTTGCCATGCCCCACCTCCGTATTTAATATGTCTTTCCTTATATGACTTAAAACATTGTAAAAGTAAACAAACAAAAGAAAAACCTAGAAGCTCTGTAAGATCGTTACTTGCAGTGCTGATGTCACCTAAACAAAGGACAGCGGTTACACACAATAGCGCCTCTCAGCCATCAGCAATCACAGCAAAGTTCAATTTGCATCAAGATAGAGAGGAAATTCCTTTCCTTAATATGTTATTCAGGAGGTCTTGGAAAGCAGAGGTCTGTAATTAATTGACCTTAATTGCTTGTCTCTCCTCTGGTACATGAATGTCTGCTCCACTGAACTCTGCACAGCATATCTTTTTCTAGTGTCCGAACTTTTCTCATTTTCTGTGTTACAATACATTATGACACATATTATTGAGCAGTTTTTATGTCAGGGATCTTTTCAATATTATAAATGTCTTGTATGTTCTTTGCAGCTCCTGTGTTACTTCTGTATATGTTCCAAGTCATCCTGACACCACAGTGATATATAAACTTATGGCAAACTGCCATTTCCAACACACAATCCCACGAAAAAAATAACTGCCCTAGCAATTGTTGTTATGGAAACCCTTATAATGTTTTTGGTTGCCCTTGATGCTCCTTGCCTCAGTCCACAACAAAGCAAACTAAAAAGAAGTTGGGAATCAATAGCAGGAGCAGGCAGCAGCCAGAGTGGCACTGCTTCAGGCTAGCTGAGGCAGTGGTTTGAATTTGCCAGCAATTTCATTATGGCTGCTTGAAAATGCATAGAATATTGGGAATGAAGAGGGTGCATATATACTGAGCTTTGTGAGTGTAAAAGGAGGGGCAGAGGAGAAAAAAGAGATTGGGAGAGGGACAATAGTAACACATTGACAATTTTCAAATGCACCTCTTTCCAGTAAATAGCCTGGAAACAAATTTCAATGAGAACTAACTAAATTATGTTTAAATGGTGCCTCTAATGGATCATGGTTTCTCTATTCCACTATATCTGACCTTGATATAAGAGGGTATCTCACCAAAAAGAACCTGACTGAATATCAATGTGTGCAACCCAGCTGAAACGCACACTCTGGACATTTGATTGGATCTCCTGAGGCTCTTGATGTTTTTCATCCCAAGGGCTCAATCACCACTTGCTGATTGGGGATCTTAACCCAGTGACCTTATGAAGATGGACTGTACTGCTTTGCTGCGTGGGTGGCCTAACACTGCCGCCTCCATAGAGAAAAGTCTCAAGGAGTTGCCAAGAGGACTTTGGTGCTCTCAGGTGGCTCTTTGAAACACATAAGTTTCATCCAGACTCCTTTTCTCTAACAACAGCTTGCTGCACGTGCATTGTTGAGAATGTGTCTATGCAGTGAAGGGCGCCCAAGCAGCTGTTTTGACACCAAAAGTAACACACAGGAAAAAAGAGAGTGTTGCTTTTCATCCATCCTTTTCTGATGCCCTTTTTTCCTGTTCAGGGTCACATGGGGCTGAAGCCAAGCTGTCACTGGGCAAGAGCTGGACAGACTGCAAGTTTATCAACCACACATGCTCACACTACAATGTTTAGAATCCCAAAAAAATTAAACAGACATGTCTATGAAGTGTAAAAGGAGCTGCTGTAGACATCTTAAGGGTAAAATTCATTCTGCACCTCCGCAAATATGATTTACTTGAAAGTACAGTGGAAGAGGCTGGCTTATGTAACTCACAGTGGGTGATAGGAAATGCTGCCTGTGTAGTTTCATACAAGAAGAGACAAAAACAGAAATCTGTAGCAACAGAAACAATTTTGTGTAAGGGAGTCAGGAAATACATTGTGGCAGAATTTGATAAAAGCAGCTATCAGGTTGTGTTTGACCAGGTGCGTTGAAAAGCTGCTGTTGTAGATGGACATCTTTTGAGCTTTCATTTTTTTTTGCATACTGTGTCTCATTTTAAGGCTGCTGCAGATCAAGCTTGTTGCCATTTTGAGCTGCAGTAAAGCTCAGCTCCTTCAACTGTGGGCCATTATGTGAGACCAACATCTGTCAACACCACAACAATGCATTTCTAAATGATCACGGTTAGAGCTAAAATACATTCTTTTTACAATGCAACTGTTACATGAATGTCATTTCACTGGCTGTCTTGGTTACATGTAAACACTACGGGGTCTGGCAGTATTTTCCACATTCCTCTTGTGTCTTCCTCTCCTTTCCCCTTTGTCTCCTTTTAGTCTACCTCAGTTTTAAGTAGGATTTCCTTTGTGGCTGACTGGCACCCTGGCTCCAAGTACATGGTTCATCTTTTTTCCAGTGGTTTATCAGGCCTGGATTGCTCTCAAGTGTTCGTCACTTCTACTATACAGTAATCATGTTTAAGATTAATCTGGTGCCTCTGTACTAAACCGTTGATTGTTGCCCTTAAGAAATTGCTGGTACTTACCTGTCTCACCTGCTCGAACGTTTAACTCACCTGAATGTTGTGCCACTCATACTTACCTCTGCTGCCTGCACTCGCCGTCACCAGTAGGTAGATTAACATCAGTAACCAGTTATTACTGCATTCTCTGAATTGGCAACAAACTGCAAACTAATAACGCACTTGTTATTATTCTGCTGTGACTCAAGCCCTTACCATTCATAATCCTGCAGACTCACAACACACATCAGAATAGAATTGTTTGAACTTCAGTTTTTTTCCAGAAGTATGAATCTGCTAAAACTAACCATTGGCTTGAAGGGCCCTTCCTCTACATGTTAGGAAAAAAGGCTTTAGGCAGTAACATGACTTGGTTAGGGTTAGTAATCAAAACTACTCAGCAAGGGCAAAAAAAAACCCCAAAAAACATGGCTAGACCTAATGCTTTCATGACTCCTAGAAGTCACATATTCTTTGATGGTTATTATCGGCCATATTATCTGCCACACTGAAGAATCAAAGTTTCCAAGCTGGGGTCATACAGACAAAGTTTCATCGTATCTTAAAGATTTCATTGTTAGATATTTACCCAACAGAGCACTTCACTCTCAAACTGCAGGTTTACTTGTGGTTCCCAGAGTTTCTAAAAGTAGAATGGGAGGCAGAGCCTTCAGTTATCAGGCCCCTCTCTTGTTGAACCAGCAGTCAGTAAAAGTCCAGGAAGCAGACACCCTCTCTAACTTTAAGATTAGGCTTAAAACTGTCAGGGCCTCAGGACACAGATGGAGAGTCGATTTGAATGCAAGAATGTTAATTTATAATAAACAACAGGTTGAGGATCTCCACACAGAGCAAAAGAAGATGCTTTGAAACTCCTGAGCACTCTCCTCAATAACTATGGCTGAGGTGAGTGCAGCTATGAAAGTTATAACCACTAACTCTCTCCACTACAGGAGGAAAACGGAAAGGCTATGAAAGACAACAAAACAACTCACGCTCTTCTGTTGAGGTGGACTTAAATGAAAGACGCTCTCTTAAAACAGAGGCACTATGAAATTTAACAATAAATGTAAGCGCACCTTTAACGACGGCACAAAGATCTTTAAGAATATAACATAAATAATCACTCCACGAGCAGAGGTTTCTATGAAACATTAAGAACTCAAAATCTCTCCAAACGGGAGGAACAAAACCAGGCTATGAAACTTACCGTGGGGAAAACTAAAGCTATGGCTTAAAGAATAAATTACAACAAAAGGATATGCTCTGTAGGAGGATCGCTCACTGCAGGCTCGACGATTCTGTGGCTGTGGAAACTGTGGAACAAGATGCGAGTAATGAAGCTCATAACAGAAACACACACTGGCACAAGACTAGGGAGACGCAGACTATTTGAGCACAAGAGGAGCCAAGGGGAACAGGTGGAAACACTTTGGGAGTCAGGGAAGACAATCAGACACTTGACGCAAGAGGAAGGGCAAGGTACCTGAAACAAGGGAAGTTAGTGATTTCAAAATAAAACAGGAAATGATGCGACAAGACATGAATCAAAACGTAAATCATGACAAAAACTTTCCTTTTTGATAAAGCTTAAAGTTAGGGATGTCCCAGGTCGCATAGTTAAGCTGCTATAGACCTAGACTTCTGGGGGGTCTCTTATGTCACACCTTTCCTGACTTTGCTCTCTTTTTTCCCCCCTTTTATTTCCTCATATAACATTATTTACATTTGGCACTATTGCTGTCATTAACTTGTGTTTCTCTGTATCAGCAGGTATCCTATGAATGGTGTTACGGTGCTTGCTGTCCCCTCTTTTCTCTTTTCCTCTTTGTCAGTGGGTCTACATGATGAGATTAACTCAATTATAGCTATAGTTGGGTTATGCTCCTTATCTGATCAAGGATAATTATCCGTGGATATATGGCGGTGAATGAATCAAATCACTTGCACAAATCATGTCAAACCCCGGAACGATAGGTGGTGCTGTACCCATTTCAACTATCGCCAATAGAGCCACTTCCGGTTGACGTCTTCACCACCACCACCAACAACAACAAAACTCAGGTATTTGAGATACATTTTGTTTGTGATGAGCATGGTCATGGCACAAACGTGACGCACAACGGCGCATTCTCCATCTCGTTGTTTATTTCTTTCTGACGGCAGCGACAACAACAGTAATATCGTCTCCTTCGACTTCTGCGTGATGATCCCGGGAACAATCTCGAGCATGCGCAGAAGGCTTAATCCGATCCACTGCCGTCTACATGCACGTTCAGTGTACATTTGGATTGGGTTATCTCGGGGTCTTAATCCGATTGCGAGTAACCCGATCTGATCCATTTTTTGGTCAGATTAAGGTGTCTACATGAACTGAATAACTCAATCTTATTGTAATTTAGACATTAATCTGATTCAGTGGCACTCATGTAACCCCACTGACTGTTAAAATGGAGTCTTTCCGCTCCACAGTTGCCTCATGCATGCTCAGGATGGGGGATTGGACTGAAGAGAAGTTTCGGTGCAGTCTGTTGGATTCTTTTTCATTGAAGTGCCTTGAGATTGTTGTGATTTGGCGCTAGATAAATAAACTGAATTGAAACTTATATCAGTTCCGTCTTTCCTTATGTATGGTGCCTGAGTATTTGCTGAGAAAGATTAAACACGTCCACAGTTTTGTGGTACTTTGAGAAATTCTGAGATTATATGTATCTGCGGATTCTGTAAATGTTTGAACTGTGAACCTTCTTCCTGAGTCAACAGTGCTAACCATAGCACCATAGTTTCACCCATGAGAATTATTTTTCGTTTGAACTGGTGAAAGTAAAAACGCCCATTTTTATTGAAGGCTAATTTGGCCTGGTGATAGTCACAGGATCATAATTCTTTAAATTCTCCAAATAGAATAATACAACAAGTCCTTCATGTGGAAAGCTTAATGCTGTCAATGTTGTGGAGATGCTTCTGACAGAATCTGGTTTTGTGAAAAAATAACTTAAGAGCTGAATGTGGTTTGCATGCACTTTTTGACTTTAGATATGATTGGAAATGAGCACATTCTTTGAAAGATTTGCTAACTCAAGAAGCTACCTAATCAGTCAGTCAGGTAATGTGGCAGCAGTGTAAATCCATAAAACCTGGATACAAATCTAGAGCTTCAGTTAAAACAACCATTATGAAAGAAATGGTTAAAAAAAGGAATTATCTCATTGAGTTTGAACATAGAATGACTGCTGGTGTCAAACATAGTTTTTTGACAGAGTTTATATATGATAAAAGCCAGACTGGCTGGAGCTGAGAAACAGGGAGCTGTAGGTCAGATAATTTCAGAATGTACGGCACGTTAAACCCCAGAACAGGAGCAGAAAACTTTGTGCTAAGCAAGTTCACCAATATAGTGATGAGCTACCTGCCTGAAAACAGTGTTTGGCATTTGTGTTTTACAAAATGAATAAGTAGGAGTTGGTGTAGAAACGTAGCATTTTTAACAAAAGACAATAATGGCTGTTACTGTTTTTATGCAATGAGGTGCACCTGAAGAGTCGTGAAATATCAGGAGCAGGAAAACTGATGCCTCTGATAGAATTAACTGTGGAAAACATTTATATTGTAGAATGTTTCCATTGAGATATAAAGATATAACAACTAAATAAAGGTTATAGACTCTTTTTTTGGGCAGATAATTTGCATTTGTATGGTGTGAGGTTAACGTTCAAGTCCAGTACCTACCTGTTTGCAATCTTCAAAGTACATTTTAATCAAAGAAATTTCTTGTTGACTGTAATTCTATATTTGTGCTGGCTCAGATGTTATTAGGAAAGTGCTCATTAGGACCAAGTTTTATGGGTCATTCAGAAAGTGTCGGAACTTTCTTGTGTCAACATTCCAAGCTGTTGATGGTGTAATGACGTCCAAAAAATGCTTTCTATATCAGTCAGTGGGCTTGTTTACATGCAACATTTTTATTTTAGATTGGCAACAAATAGGATTTTTTAATCATACATCCATTTACATGTTAGAGAGTGTGTTCTGATTAATAAGACACAGACATTACATCCAAACCATCAGTTATGTAACATATATTCATACCCCTAAGACATGGAGCATTACTTGGGTTTCTGCCACCCTGAAAAGGAGTCCTCTTTATGACTGCAGACATCTTTTCCTGCTTTGGTTAGGGCAGTGCTCGTGAAGAAGTGGTGTGTTGCAAGATGCTGTTTACCGATACAAATCAGAAGTCAATTTTGACATCACTGATGTAATCTGTATGGCGACCTTGGATCAAATAAAACCAGTTGATGACCCAATTCTACCATTAAAAACTGGTCAAGTAATCCTGCAAATAATCAATTTCTGCTTCAATGTCACAGAGAAATAGTCAAAGTGGGTTTGCACCATTAGTAAAACCACATAAAGAAAAATGTTTCAGTCAGCCTGCCCTCCATATGGAGAGAGCTTTTTTTGGTTTGATAACTTTCATAGCTGCACTCGCCTCATCCATAGCTATTGAGGAGAGTGCTCAGGAGTTTCACAGCCCCTTTGTTTGCTCTGCCTGGAGATCCTCAACCTGTTGTTTATTAATAAACACTTTTGCCTTGAAAAGACCCTGCATTTGTGTCCTGAGGCCTTCACAATCTCTAATTGAAGGTTGAAAGTAGGCAAACAGTACAACACATATATAAATGTCTTATTCACTTTTACGATTTAAAATATTTATGTTAAGAACATCCCCACCTGGGCCTTTCTGTGTGGAGTTTGCATGTTCTCCCTGTGTATGCATGGGTTCTCTCTGGGTACTCCGGCTTCCTCCCACCGTCCAAAAACATGCATGTCAGGTTAATGGGTGACTCTAAAAAAACTATCCTTAGGAGTGAGTGTGTGTGTGTGGTTGTTTGTCTCTGTGTGGCCCTGTGATGGACTGGTGACCTGTCCAGGGTGTACCCCACCTCTTGCCTGATGACCGCTGGGATAGGCTCCACTCCCCCCGTGACCCGACCGACAGATTAAGAGGGTATAGAAAATGGATGGATATGTTACGAACTGTATTACACTACATTGAATCTAATCCAATCAAATCAAACCAATTGGTTTGTTTAAAAACGGCACAGTCCTTGAATTATATTGTGACCCATATGTCTAGATATGTATCAAATAGTCTTATACAGGAGAGATACGCAGCTTTATCATCTACATAATGCAACGCTAGAACATAATTTTAACTATAACTTTATTTAACAAGTAATTGTTCAGAATATTATTCAGGTTAAGGCCTTAAACCTGGAGGAATATTTCCAACATATTGTGGAATCCACCAAGAACCGAGGCAGTTTCAAGAGCAAAGGGAACTGTAGCCTGCGCTCGGTATGGTGTTCCTAATAAGGTGTTCTAAGAGTGAAGTGTCATAAGGACTGTAACATATTTTTCAAGTGAAACTGTTTATGATTTTCTTATCAAGATCATCAAGCCAGAAAAAAGAATGATGTCCAAATTAATTTCTCAAAGCCCAATCATCCCTTTATACAAATTATAGCCGCTTATGAGAAAGCAATGAGAAAATAAATTAAAAGGATATCCATGAAGGAAAAGGGAAATTGTGGTAATATGATTGTAATCTAACTTAAATGTAGCACACCTTTCTTTTTCAATGTACTTCTATTCATCTAATATCAAAGTAGATGAATTGGACTGACTTATTTTGTGGTCATTTTGCGACAACGCTGTCTATATGTCCAGAGTAAGAGGGAGTACAGCAGGTATAAATGATAACATTATGAGCTTTTACACAACAGATTAACTGTTGTACATCAAACCCACTCCACCCCTGCAAGCACCCACATGTAACAGCTTGTGACCCTCTCGACATCATTCCTCTCCTGCCTCCTCCCTCTTGACATCACAAAACACCAAAACCTCCAAATGAAAGTCAGTACTGTAGAGGAGTTTAGGTGCTAACTTGGGAAAATAAGCATGAGTCACTTTAACTGCCTTGTTAATGGGAGGTACTGTTATTCTGCCAACTTTCATTTGCACAGTCTGTGCAAATGAGCTGGCATAATGGCGACCAGCCCTTGTGCAATCTCTCAAAAAATATTTCCTATTCTCTCTCTTTGGTTGCTTTTGATATCCCAGGCTGTAGTTTTGGCCTAGCAAAATAACAACTTGAGGCCCGAACAGGTGCTTTGTTAATTCGAATGAAGCAGTAACTGTTTATTTTACATGAGCAACAGCACAACTTTTTCAGTGGAAGATTTTGGACGTGTCTTTTGTGAAGGAGTCTTCACCCAGTAAGATAGGAAAGGTTTTTAATGCAGTAAGTAATGAGAGGGTCGGTTTTAATAAAAAAAAACATGTTTACCTAATTCTAACCAAGTAGTTTTGGTATCTAATCCTAATCAAGTACTTTTGGGGGCTTCTTTGGTGCACATCCAATGAAACATATACAGATAATAAACACATTTCCATGATATGGAGTTGATGTCAGGTACAGGTTCAGAGATAGCAGTCATTACCCTACCTCCACAGTTAATGATTGAAATTTTGAACTTTTTTCTTATTCCATCAATCAAAAGGAGGTTTGCTGATGCTGAACACCCCAGATTTCAATCCGATTGAAAATTTATGCTGGAAATTGAAAAAAGGTTATCCATGACACAACTCCATCCTGCAAAGCTGATCAACTGCTATTCAACAAGGTTGGAACTTAATTGATGAAGAGTCCTCAAATAATTAAATTTTTTTGTGGTTCGTGAATCCATAATTTGTTTCTCTACTTCATCTGTAAAAATAACAAAAGAAGGCAAAACATTTTAAGTTGTTTCACAAAGCTAGTGTTAAGCTATGAGATAAAATGGTCTTATCGGAGGTAAAACATCTTTTACAACAAAGCTCAATGAACAACCTTTATTAATGTCTTTATTAATAAGAGCAAATTAAATACCTGTCAGTAAACGCAAAGTCATAAAATCATAGCACCTTAAATAATTAAGATATCTTAATTAAATGCTGTTCAGACAACAGGATTGTTCAGGTTCCCATAAAATCCATCACTGATCTGCTTCAGCTGCTTCATACTATATTAGCTTATTTTTTAAATAATTAAAAACCATCTGAGGGCAGTGGGACACATTGATAGAAATAGAAAAATGCCATGACTATTCACTGTGTTTCACTTAGTTAAACTGAATGCAAAGGACACCAGGATGTTATAACATAACCAAAAACACTTCAACACACATCAGACCGTGTTGTTTCTGAATGCCTATGAGGGATATGCAGGACTTTTAGAGCTCATTAATCCTATGCATCTCTGACTCCTTTCTTATAAAAAGAGATCTGCAGTTCCCATCTTATTCTTAAAAATGTACAGTGTAGCAAAGATAATGCCACTGTATCTGATTGTATAACGAGCTTTAATCACATTGTGTGACTTACAGTGTGATGTACGGTCAAATTATGACTGACATAGTGCTGTGCTGATGTAGTCATAAAATGTGGGCTGATTCATGAAGCAAATGTTTGGAATTATTTGATTCTGTCATCACTGAACTAGTTAGAATCCCCACACCATCTGCCTCTGGTTGCAGTTGAGTGTACAAACTGTGTCGCACTGCACCTCCCAAACAACATTGTCCCATTTGTTGGCAACAATGTTTCTGACACCAGTGGCATGATTAATTGATGTGGTAGAAGTATGGTCATTCACCATCCTGGATTTTCATCGATGTTCCTTGTCAGCAAAACCCTTTGCACGTCCAAATGAGTGGACCCAAGACATAACATCCTGTAACTGACATGGTGCAATGCTGTTGAAATAAGACCTATCATCTCAACATTTTGCTGAAAGGGACAGTATTGTATTTTCCCTCCAAGTACAACAATTCAATTCAGTTTTATTTATATAGCGCCAAGTCACAACAAATGATTTTAAAGCACTTCAATAATACAATCCATTTCAAGCCAATTAGTCCAATTCATTGTAATCATAATCTGATCAAATCCAATTAAATAAATTCAAACTTATTCCAATTCATACATACAGAGCCAATTCAAAAATAATTTTCTAGCTAAGGAAACCAACAGATTGCACCGAAACTACTCTTCGGTCCAATCTCCCATCCTGAGCATCCATGAGGCGACTGTGGAGAGAAACGACTCCCTTTTAACAGGAAGAAACCTCTGGAAGAACCAGACTCAGGAAGGATGGCCATCTGCCTCAAACAACTTGAGTGGACAGAAAAGAGGGGACAACAAACACCATAACACCACTCAAAGGATACCTGTTGAGACAGAGAAACACAAGTTAATGACAACAATAATACCAAATGTACATAATGTCATATAAACCATATAACTGTGATGTTTCAGGGTCATCTGGGCCATTCCTAACTATAAGCTTTATCAAAAAGGAAAGTTTTAAGCCTAATCTTAAAAGTCGAAAGGATGTCTGCTTCCTGGACATTTACTGGCAGCTTATTCCAAAAGAGAGGGGCCTGATAACTGAAGGCTCTGCCTCCCATTCTACTTTTAGAAACTCTGGGAACCACAAGTAAACCTGCAGTTTGAGAGCGATGTGCTCTGTTGGGAAAATATCTAACATTGACATCTTTAAAATATGATGGAGCTTGGTGATTAAGAGCTTTATATGTGAGAAGAGGAATCTTAAATTCTATTCTGAATTCAACAGGGAGCCAATGAAGAGAAGCTAAAACTGGAGAAACATGATCTCTCCTGTTAGATCTCATCAGAACTCTGGGTGAAGCATTTTGGATCATCTGGAGGTTTTTCAGAGAATATGTGGGACAGCCCAATAATAAAGAATTACAGCAGTCCAATCTTGTAACTCATCCAAGTAACAAATGCATGGACTAGTTTTTCTGCATCACCCTGAGACAGGATGTTCCTGATTTTGGAAATATTACGAAGGTGAAAGAAGGTCCTAGAAACATGTTTTATATTTGCATCAAATGATAGATTCTGGTAAAAAATAACTATAAAGTTCATCATTGAAGTACTAGAAGCCAATTTTTTTTTCATTTCACCTTTATTTATTCAGGGAGGGCCAATTGAGAGCAAGCTCTCATTGCCAATGGCGCTCTGATTACAGCACAAATACAAATCAAACACATTACAATACATATTGTATCATCATAATATATATAATATATATACACAACTCATCATAATATACACTCAACAGAAGCACATAATGAAATTCAATAAGCACACGTACATTCAGAAATCATGAGATCAACAAGCTTGTATTTAAAATGATTAAAAGAAATCAGTGTATCCAACTGAAGCAGAGATAGTAGATTATTCCATTCAAAAGGAGCGAAATAAACAAAAGCAAATTTCCCTATCTCTGTTTTAACAGCTGGAATATTAAGATTATATATATAAGATTATATTATATGCATGAGTGGAATAGTTAAGAGATCTGAAGCTTAGTAGGCTCGATAAATAGAGTGGAAGTTTATAGAGCGACATGTTTAGTTTTTTTTTTTTAGTAGTCTTATAAATAAACAATACACAATGTTGCTCCCTTCTTAGAGCCAGGGAAGTCCAATCTACATTCTGATACAGATGGCAAAATGGGTCATGAACAGGGGTGTTGGCCAATGGGCTGGCAGTGGCTGACCTTTTTTTTTATTTATTTTTTTTATATGTATGTAAAGATGCATAAGAGGCCCAGTGGCTCTATGATAGGCCCAATAATCTGTTAGAGAGAAGAGAAAGCAAAAATGGAGAAAAAACGAAAAGGCGGTGTAGATAAACTGAGGGAAAAGAAAAGAAAAAGCTCTTGCAACTGATGCTGCTAAGAGCAGAAATATAATAAACATGTTCGCTGCTGCGGGTCCCTCTCAGGAGGTGTCGTCGGACACATGGTGGTACAGGAGGAGGAGGAGGAGATTAGTGGTGATGTTAGCAGGTGTGTGTGTGCTAGCTAATATGTTGTGGATAAACACTCATTCACTAAACGTTGTCTATGAACTTTACTCGACATATTAGATAGCGTGTTGTGTAAATCTAGTTCTAAAGTGTTGGAAAATTATATACTATTCTGATTAATTAACCACTGTTTTATGGTGGTGTGGTTTGAGCATGCAGATCTGCTTTTTCACAATTTTTATAATTACAAATTAGGTCACCAGAGTTAAAGTGTTTTAAGTATTAGTACACTTTCTTCAAGCCCACTGTCCAATTTGTTCAAATATGCTTTACCTATTTACCTATTTTGTCCTTGCTTTTCTTTTTTTGAACACTTATTTTTGGAAATTTTCAGATTAAATTACATCAAATAAGAGACAAGGAGACAATGAACCATTTCACATGATACAGTTCAAACTAATGAAACACTGATTAACTACTGTTACAATTAAACATCTGGATACATATTAGGGGTGTTCAAACATATTCCGTACTATTTCTCTACTTTTCAAGTCCAGGTTTGTGCCCAGTACATCATCTCTCACCAAAGACCCCAAGCCCACCCATTGATTATTTCACCTATCCCAACCCAGACACCCTTCAGCTATTTTTTAACCATCACCCTCAACAATCAACAAGTAACCCCAAATGGCAGAAAGTTTTCCGCTGCGAGGATGGCACACTTCGAAAGTGGCTTTCAAACAGTCAGGGACGCCACGCACTGTTTTGCTTAATTTGCGTGGCATTTGCCAAGTCCACTGACAATCCTTCTCCAGTATCCTTCTTAAGAGCAAGTGAGCAACATACTGTATAGTCATCATTTATTTTATTCAATGCTGCAGAATATCAAGGGATATTATTCACTATAGTAGTGTTATTAAGGGCTTGTGCGGCACAGTATCTGCGCATGGATTGTGGTGGGCCAATTAAAATATTTGTGACACCACAATTAAAATCATTAATGTAAATAGAAAAAAGCAGAGGTCCTAAAACCGAACCCTGCGGTACCTCTTTGTATATGTTTAGAATATACAAAAAACATCCCCAGTCACAGCTTGGGATAGATTAGATAAATAATCGTCAACACATTTACAAGGGGTAAATGGGTTGTTGTGCTAATGTTGTGCTAACACTCAGGAAGGATGGTATTGTCAACCGTATCAAAAGCCTTAGAGAGGTCTATAAAAAGGGCAACACAGTCAAGTTTGCTAATGCTTGAGCTATATCATTCACAACCTTAGAAGTAGCTGTAACGGTGCTATGCCCAGGCCTAAAACCAGACTGATAATAATGTAAAACTGAAAATTCAGATAATAAACATTTAATTTGGTTGCTAATCAACCGTTCTAAAATTTTCGATAAGCAGGGTAATTTTGAGATTGGACGGTAATTATTCAATTAATTTGTAGGGCCACCTTTGTGCAGAGGAGTTACAAATGCTGTTTTCCATATATTAAGAATACAACCAGTTAAAAGGGTCAGATTAAAAATGTGCAAAAGGATGTCAACAATAAATGGTGCAGCTAGTGTCAGAAGTCGAGTATTCAAGTGGTCAGCCCCAGTAGGCTTCCTAGAATCGATACTATACAGAGCACTTCAGATCTAGTAAAGGGCCTAAAAGAGAAACTATGGGGACTAGTATTTGCAAGAGTAGGATTAGAATTACTGACCAGACTGGAGGTATGAAAGATATCTCCAGCAGCAATAAAATATCTGTTAAAAAAGATCACAAGGTTAATTTTTTATCAGAAATGGAGATGGAGCCCTGAGAAATCTGAGTGGGTAAAGATGAGGTCGGACTACTTGAGAGCATTTTTATTGTTCTAAAATGCCATCTAGAGTAACTATATAGCTAGACAATTTCAAAGCTGTCAAGTCCAAAGATAATGACTTCAGTTTTGAATTTAGAAGCATAAAAGTTCTGAGTCATCCAGGTCTTTATGTCTTTAAGACATGCTTTTAGTCTGACCAACCTATTGGTTACATCTGGTTTCAAAAATAAGTACAGCTGAGTATCATCAGCATAGAAATGCCCTGCTGTCTAATAATATTACCAAATGGAAGCATGTATGCATTAAAAAGAATTGGTCCAAGCACAGAACCCTGTGGAACTCCATGACTTACTCTGTTGTGGAGGAAGATTCTCCATTTAGAAGAACAAACTAGAATCTATCAGATAAATACGACTGCTATAAATATGAGTGCTGAAAAGTTGGCTGGGATTGTTCTGATTCTCTTTAATTAATGATGAATGATAAGCAGTTCTATATAGCAGCTTTCTTATACGTCATTAAAGTATCTTTCCAGACTAATTGAGACACTTCTCAATTGAGGAACGCCACTGTCTCTCCAGTTTTCTCGCAGTCTGCTTTAAAGCATGCAGCTGTGAATTATACCAAAGAGCCACCCTCTTCTGACTGATTACCTTCCCTTTCAGAGGGGCAACATTATCCAATGTTGTATGCATTGATTGTGCAAAAAAAATTAAAAGTGCTTGGTAGACACTGTTTCATTAGACCTCATACCCAACAATATTTGCAGTGCTTCTAACATATAAACTAGGTATGTATCAAGGACCAAAACTGCCATAATCAAAACTAAATATGAGGAAATAAACAGTTCAATGTGTTTTTACATTTATCAATTTATTTTTCACTTAACTGTTTCTTTATTTCCACTCTTATTTCTTATTTCTACACTTAATTTTTTTTCGCACTTATTTCCTGATTTCCACACTTATTTTTTTATTTCTATATTTGTTTATTTACTAATTTCCACATGTATTAATTCATTTAAACAGGGGAGTCACTACGATTATGAAACTTCTCAAGTAGGTTATTTATGTTAAAACAATATTGTCTAGTGTAACCATTGCATTCAGTTTTTAGGTTTAATTATGCAAATGAAATGAGGTATTATCTTGTCAAATATGTGATCACTGGTGTTAAAATTTGTGTTGCATTTTCCTTCCATAAGTCTGCAAGAAGATGTTATGAAAGAAAAATAATCCATAATGTGATACCACTGTGTGAAAAAAACAAAGCAAAACTTTATTTATCGGCCAGTTTCTGCAAATCTCTGCAGCCCACATAGATGCTTTAAAAGTTCGATAAAAGATATTTTAGCATGTGATTTTTAAAAACAGCAACAAAAAACAGTTTTCTTTTTGTTTTTTAAATGTACTAAACTGACCACACTCTTGTCATCTACTTATATTTCTATCCTCTTAAGCAAATAAGGTGTTTATCATTCGAACCACTTGACAACTTGAGCCCACCCTCATTAAAACTGCCAATGACAAATGATTCCATGACTTGAATTTTTCCTTCTCACAGATTGCCCTTTCATCAGAAAAAGATTTTAAAAAATGAAAAAAAATCAGAGGAGATATATTAAGAAGTTGGCCAGATCAGCTCCTCCATCTCATGTTTTCTGTGATCTGTTGTGGTTATGCCATGCACACAGGACTGAATGATTAAGTTCAAGAAATTAATCCACAATTGTCTGCTGTTCAAGTTGTGATTTATCCTTCAAATTTCCTCAGGACACCAGTGCTGCCATTGTGTCAACAAATTCTACTGAGGAGGCCATACATCACAATTCTGAACGAGGAACAGGGGAGTAAATGTGTAATTACACTCATTTATCGCTGTTTCATGATGGAATCAGATGCATAACCATGATCTGCTATTATTATGAGTGACTATAAGTCTTTTTTATTGCCATTTTTAATTAGATTTCTTATTTTACTCTGCTGCAAGAGATTGGTTTGCATGATACTTTTTCTAGTTTTGTCTTATTTTGTATACACTTATCTCATTCCCACAATATGTAGAGCTGAAACCAGGTGTCAGTAAGTGCTGGAGAGAGATGTAAGGTGAGTAACGCCTGCATGGAATGATGTGCTTGTCTGCATGAGCTATTGATCGTTTGCGTTTGAGTTTCGAGGCAAATTTCTCCCTGGGGATGATTAAATACAACTGCATTTCCTTCCCTCAGATCTAAGCTAAACATGCCACCAGGCAATGGAAGCTGGCAGTATGAATGATGGCCATTACTCTCAGTGCCAAAGCTGCAAATTTCTCATTCCAGGAAGGAGCAGTATGGTGAGCATCTTTAATCTGTATTCAGGAGCAGATATTCATGTATTTACTCTTGGTGAAATTAGACTGCAGTATTTGTAAGGTATTATATAGAATAGCTTTTTGTCTATCAATGCATTATCCCTGATCGATCGTACACTTCCGTAATACCGACATGACATTTTTTGGTTTTGTGTGCAAATATGCTATACACTTCCCTGAGATCAGGACTAAATGTTCTAAATCACTTGAAAAGAGGGATTTTAAGCTGATTTTTTTTTTAAACTTTAAATCAATATTGAGAAGTGAAGTAGGGTACACCTGTCACACCAACATTCCATACAATGACTCTTAAAGATGTTTGACAGAAGGGAGAATGACTGGCTGCTTGCCACAAAGACCGGAAGAGTTTTTCCTTACTACAATTTAGCAAAACATTAAATTCTTCTTAACAATTACCACACCATTTACCATCACTTATTAAACCATTTATTCTAAGTGAAGTGAAAAGCTACCCATGGACAGGAAGAATGAATGTTAAATTGAGCACTTCAGGATTCTTTCTCTTTCTTTGAAAGTGTAGGAGTTATATGTGCCAAAAGCAGCATCCAGTGACGGCAGAATGACTTGCTGTGCCTACTTATGTTGCCAGCATTTGAGAGAGAAAAACTGCACTTGAACACACCACTTAGACAATCTCTAACTGTCAACCACAAAAAAGAAAAAATCTACACCTGTGCAAGAAGATGTGACTTTGTGTCAGGGCCTCGAGTACACAGGACACAGATGCAGGATCGAGTTCAATGCAAGAATGTTTATTTTTAAACAACAGGTTGAAAATCTCCAGGCAGAGCAAACAAAGAGGCTGTGAAACTCCTGAGCACTCTCCGCAATAACTATGGATGAGGAGAGTGCAGCTATGAAAGTTATCAATAACAAAAAAACTTAACAATTAACTATAAGCATACCTTTAACGGCGGCACAAGGATCTTTAAGAACAAAACATAAAATCGCTCCACAAGAGGAGAAACTATGAAACTTTAACATTAAATGAACGCAAAGTTCCGCTAATGGAGGTGACTTATGAAAAGGTTACAAAGTAAAATCACTCCAAAAAGGAGGAACAAAACCCGACTATGAAATTTACCGTGATTTAAATTAAAGCTATAGAATAATTTTACAAAACAAAGGATACGCTCTGCAGGAGGGTCGCTCTACTGCAGGCTCAAGGACTCTGTGGAAACTGTGAATCAATGAGTGAAGCTCAAGACAGAAACAACACACTGGCACAAGACAAGGGAGAGGCAGACTATTTGAGCACATTAGGAGCCAAGGGGAACAGGTGGAAACACTTTGGAATCAGGGAAGACAATCAGACACTTGACACAGGAGGAAGGGCAAGATACAAGAGTTGTGACACTTTGTTATGTAGAATGGTGCAGAAGTCTACACAGTATATAATTTAGTTTAAGAAAAAACAAAAAAATTAATCTAGATGAAGGCAGGCTCGTGTTCAGCTGTGTCTGGGATGAAAAACTACTGTGACAAGAAAGGTAAGGACTCTTCAGATCAGGACATTATGACAGTGATTAGATGTTTTTAATCATTGACATTACTCAAAGCACACCGACCTTCATTAAACTTGTTTAATTTCGGACGATCTAATTCAGATCAATTCCTTTTATTATTTAGCGCCAAATCACAGCAAATGTCATCTCGAGACACTTATATGATACTGTCCAATTTAAATCAATTAGAGTCCAGTTCACTGGAATCATGATCCAAGAAAATCCAATTTGTTAAATTCAAAATTTGTCAAATTCATACATACAGAGCCAATCAACTCAAAAACAATTTCCTGGCTAAGGAAACCAACAGATTGCATCGAAACTACTCTTCGGTCCAATCTCCTTTCCTGAGCATCCATGAGGCGACTGTGGAGAGAAACGACTCCCTTTTAACAGGAAGAAACCTCTGGCAGAACCAGACTCAGGAAGGGTGGCCATCCGCCTCGACCAACTGGGGTTTGAGAAGACAGAAAAGAGGGAATAACAAACATGTAACACCATTCAAAGGATACCTGCTGAGATGGAGAAACACAAGTTAATGACAGCAATAATTGCCAAATGTACATAATGTCATATGAGGAAATAAAAAGGGGGACAAAAGAGAGCAAAGTGACAGGTGTGACACAAGAGGCCCCCCAGCAATCTAGGCCTATAGCAGCTTAACTATGAGATGTTTCAGGGTCATCTGAGCCATTCTTAACTATAAGCTTTATCAAAAAGGAAAGTTTAAGACTAATCTTAAAGTTAGAGAGGGTGTCTGCTTCCCAGACATATACTGACAGTTGGTTCAACAAAAGAGGGGCCTGATAGCTGAAGGCTCTGCCTCCCATTCTACTTTTAGAAACTCTGGGAACCACAAG
Source organism: Leuresthes tenuis (assembly GCF_036924035.1). Taxonomy (NCBI): domain Eukaryota; kingdom Metazoa; phylum Chordata; class Actinopteri; order Atheriniformes; family Atherinopsidae; genus Leuresthes; species Leuresthes tenuis. The sequence goes on along the minus strand of NW_027325372.1, from coordinate 24,658,658 downwards.
TAAACCTGCAGTCTGAAAGTGCTCTGTTAGGAAAATATCTAACAATTAGATCTTTAAGATATGATGGAGCTTGGTCATTAAAGGGGAACTCCGGTATTTTTAAACATAGACCTTATTTCTGACATGAAATACGTTCATCTACTCACCGATAACAGTTTGGTGAAAGTTGGCGTCCTTCGGAAGATATTTAGATTCATCGAGATCCATATCACAGAGTGAACGGGGCCATAGACGATGCAGCCTCTAAATAAGGCATTATCTGTCTTTATTTCACCAATACTTTGAGATGAATGAATGAACGCGTACAATTGCACTGTTTGTTCATAGCTGCAATGTTGTTGTTACTGGCGGCTATCGGGGGCTTATAGAGGGATTTCTACACATTCCCCACATTCACTGGGAGAACATGCGAACGCCACACAGAAAGTTCCCAGTCGGGATTGAACCAGGAACCCTGTTGCCGTGAGGCAATGGTGCTAACCACCACAGCACTGTACATTCAATCATTTTCAAATTATTAAATTCCAAAATAGTCTAATTCATACAAAGTCAATTAAAAAAAAGGAAAAAAAAGTTCTTTAGCTAAGGGAACCAACAGATTGCACTGAAACTAGTCTTGTGGGGTTTGTATCTGTTTGTGCATATTTATGATTAAGTACTGTTGCATGAGAAAAGTCATGAAGGAAAACTTTTGCTGGCAGTTGAATTTCTAATACTTGAGAAATGCAGATCCCAGTTTGGTTGATGAATTTATTTGCATCTCAGGGCAAATCATTTACTGGCATTATGGTCCTAACTGTCTATGTGTGCCTCCCTGCATGTTTGAGTGAGTTCATTTGGATTTAAATGCCTAATTGGATTCATAACACACAGCTGAGCGAATGAGCTCCATTCCATGACTGACTTCCACCGTTGATGCTGGGTTTGGACCCAGTTTCCTCCCACATCCCATCTGCATCTCTCACCCTCTCCAAAAGCGATCATAATCCCACCGATCACAGCTTCTCATCGTGACTCCTTCTTTTCTGGCAGCCCTGCTCTCTACTGTAGGATTTGATAGCAGGCTGGAGTTTCCCGTTTCCCCACGTCAATGTTGTTCTGAGAACGCTAATTCTGTCCCGTCAGTGCACTTCTTTCTCATCACTGTTGGTAAATGCATTAGAGGCCCAGTGGTCAGGGCCGAGGGACACGGCTCTCGGGAGGTTGGAGATAATTCAGTCACAGTTGCTTGGAAAAAGTTGGTTTTATTTATCGGCCCTTAGAGGCCTGTTTTTGCTTTGGTCCTCTCTCATATATAACATCCAAAGAAGCCAAGAAAATTACTGATGGGTTTCTGTGAAATGAGATATCACACAGCTGTAGCTGGTGGACAGAGACAAGAAAAAGTAAGATAAATGTGGAGTTTTATAAACAGTAGATGGATACTTATCATTTACCAATGTCCACTTCCATACTATCGCAAAATCAGCTATTTTCATTATTACTTTCACATCAGTTTGAGTACTGACTGTTATAAAGAGACAGATATATACAGTATATATGCATATGTGTGTTGTTTTTTTGTGGTATCTCAGCACACCTCTGCTCTTGAAGAGACCTCAAAATATGTTTAAGCCGACCTTACATGATTAATATCCAACATCCAGATCCAAAGATAGCAATGACTAACCAGCAGAGGTGTTATTTTTCGTGGCATCCTTGTGTAAATAGCAGCTTTTTAACAGGTGTCATGTCATGTGACTATGGATATTTTATACCATGCTTGTCTATTTTCATAATGACAGTCTGAAGCTGTGTGGATCTGCCTATTCTAACAGAATGATCAGCAGAATAATTTATCAAGGTGTAGCTCGTCTCTCGGCAACCATCCCCATCAGTCAGCCCAGTGGTGAGAGCACTGATTTGACGTGTTTACTGGCTGAATCTTTGAGACTGCTCTGGGTAACCATGACAGTGGTTTATAAGTTGCTGTAAAAGTGGCATTAACCTATTTTTCATGACAGTGAAGCTGAAGGTGATCAGAAATAACAGGACGGCAGTGACAGCATATGTTTGATATCTTCTAATATAAATAGATTGAGCCCCATCCTCACACAACAAAATACCTGGCCACTGATTGTTTTCGAGCTTCATTCAGGTCTTCCCTGTCTTCCCAGGACTGTCACAAATATATTCTTATTATTGTAATCATCGTTTAGCCCAGAATAATCGTACAGCTATTGCCTCGACAGCATCTGCTGAAAGCAGTAATGATCTCAGTTCTAATTCCAAACCTAGGTCTTACCTTCATATGAACTGATAATTGCAAAGACTAAAAGTCTGTTATACAGCAACACTTGAACAATTAATTATGCATGAAGTTATTACACAACAACTTCAGTTAACTGCAACAAAGGTTTTAATGGAGATAATCAAATAATTTAAAATCCAGTTATATTTGCTGGAACACCAGCCCCCAAAACTGTAAGGTAACATCTGCTCCCTTCAGACTATGAAATATGTAAACACAATTTTTGCTGTAGGCAAAACTTATGGTTCAGTATATACCTCTATTTTCTTAACTAAGGGTTTGGCAACATTATGAAATGTTGCCAGTAGCATTTCCATTGATGTCTCAGTGTCAACCAGGCTAAAATAAACTGCAGTATATGCTCTAACTATACACTCTAAAGTATTAGCTTTATTATTGAAATAATCAGCAATGCAGTTTTATCTGGAAAGGACACCGTCATTTTGTTTGAATAAACTTTTTCCATTTTTGTCTGTTTGATAAATGTTCACATGGTGGAACACTAGCATAGTTTGGATTTTTGCAGTAATAGTGCTGCATTGAATTGAATGAAAACATGCACTATTACACCTCTATTGTGGAGAATATGGAGCTTTAATTTGGACACATGGAGACTGAAAACTTAAAGAAGTACTACTATTAAATTCAGGGAGCCTTGCTAACTAAAGCAAAGAAGGGTAAAGCTATCAGGTTAGGATCGTAACTTTCACTGTATTTTATAACTACTGTAACTGTAACAGTGGCTCTGTGGTTACAAGGCATGCAGGCAACTTCAAAAGAAGAAAAAAGGGGACTGTCAGCACTTGCATTATAACTGTAGGTGACAGTATGAACAGTCCGGTCAACTATTTAAAGTTCCTAAATGTTCCTGGATGAAGACGTAGGCTAATTTGCCTGTTAATGTTGTCATGAATATGCAGTCACACAGGCATTCAACTGTGTTCCAGCACTTTTTTTGCTTCTCATGTGAAATTAACACAGCTGAATTCTCAATAAAGCTGCTCTCATTCACATATTTTTTCAGTGTCAGTTGTCAGATGGTGAAATAATTCAGGAATTGTGACTGAAAAGCAGCCATTTAGAACTATGTTATCTGCAGTCCATTTGAGAGCACAGCATCTAATGAGTTTTCGACTCTCCTCTGATAATGTACATTTTCATGGTTCAATTACTCGTTATGTTTTTGTGGTAACTAGTAATGTAGAGCATTAGTTTTGTAATTTATGTAATCTGTTACAAGTTATTTTGTCAAGTAAGCAATCCCTTACTGTTGGCATTTTACTATTTCAACCAATGCACTTTGTAGCCACACAACAGGCAGAAAAGAGAAACAGAAAGAAAATTCCCAACTCATTTTGTCTACTCTGCTTCTCAACTATCAGTCAGTCCTACACACCACAGTGCAGACATGCAGCTCACACAGCCAGTAAGAAGACAGTGTTTATGTCGTGGAATTCAGTTATTTTGAATTATTTCTGAAAATGGCTCATTTGTTGACAAAGTTGAAACCACTGGATATGAATTAGTTTGAATTTGTTCTTTCGATCTGGTCAAAATAGGTTTGTGCAAACTAAAATGATTGTTAATGATGTTAATTTCAATTATAGAAAAAAAATATATTTTACTTAAACTCATGACAAACTCCAATAGGTGTCAATAAGTTTATTGCAGTGTGAATATTAATTATTATATTAATAATAAGTTACTCCGTAATAGTAGAAACAATTACATGTCATGGTTGAGCTCAGAGTGCAGAAGAAGCACGTATGCAGGTTTTTTGGAGGACAGATTTTCACTCTTACATTGGGTGAAAGATTTTGTAATGATGTGGGTATTTGTTCACTGATGTGTATGGAAGTAACCAGTGCTCTAAATAATTTTTAGAAAAACCGAACTTATGAGCAAGAGCAACAGCTGAAGAACAGAAACAGCATAGGACTAACAAGAAGAAAAGTAATGATGAATGATAAAATATGCAAACGATGCAATCTTGCACAAAAACAAAAATGGCAAATTAGAAGATTGTGAGACATGACACACTCTCTGTAACTATTATAAATGCAAAATAAGCTGCCTGTTCTGCCAGCGTGTTTTTTGGCTTCAGTGGCTCTGGCATACAACACCAATTTAAGACTTAATCTTAGAACAGTTCGGTTATGCTGTCACCACCAGGGCTGAGGAATTGCTTTTAAAATAACACACTGTAGCAGTATTTAAAATTATATAACTATACTAATTAAGGAAAACAAATAAAATAAAAAAAAATCTGTTGGGGAATGTACAGGACACTCTGCACTGTGAGGTGTACATAAATATTTACCAATCAGCTACATTAAAGCCACCCATAAGCCACCCTCATGCTGCATGTACTCCTGGGGTTGTCCTCTAATGACCGACACAGGGACATCAAAGTAACACCCACATGAATGCCAGAGTCCAAGGTTTCACAGCGGAACATCGAATTATAACGACCACTGATATTTACTTCATATCCACTGCAGTTTAAAACATCATTTAATAATTTGTCGCTGTGTCATAAATATTTAGTGACTTTTTAAAAAAATATTCACCATATAGGGTCTTCACCCATTAAAAACTCCAGTTACTGTCATCAGGAAAAAATAATACAATCTTTCAAGGCTAAAGTATTACGTATCAGGAAATGATACTAAATCATCTGGGGCCTCATGTACAAAGGGTACGTACGCACAAAAAAGTGGCGTACACACTTTTTCACGTCAACGATCAGATGTATCAAAAGCGAAATGACCGTGGAAATGTGCGGTGCCTCACGCAAATTTCAGGGCTGTCGTACGCACTTTTCTACAGCGGTTGTTTCTTTGGCGACACTTACAGGTGATGTTGGGAAACTGTTATAATGAATAAATTTAAACACAATTTGTCCTCAGAATGAGCGATGTGCACATCTGAGACACATGAAGAATTATCACTGATAAACAATTAACACACCCATGTGTCTGCAATTACAGTTAGAGTGAATATAAAAGTATGCGCAAAGTGGTGGCTGCTTTAGCGGTGTTGGAAGACATAGCAAATGGTGCAATAAGGAGAGAGCTTGTATTTAGAGACAGGCATGATTTGTTGGAACATGAGGACAAGTGGCTCATCAGCCGTTTTAGGTTCCCGAGGGCAATCCTCCTGGAGCTATGCGCAGAGTTGCGGCCGGCGTCGGAGCGCAACACAGCGAGGAGCCATGTGCTGCCTGTTCCCATACAGGTGATGACCACGTTGGGGTTCTTGGCAACCGGGGCATTTCAAAGGGAGCTGGCCGACCGATCGGGACTGTGCCAGTCGACCCTGAGCCGAGCCATGCCAGCCGTGTAGGGATTATCCGCATCTCAGCCAGGTATATCAAATTCCCATACAATGCAGCTGAACAGGCCAACATGAAAGCGCAATTTGCAGCGACAGCCGGTTTTCCTAATGGAATCGGAGCTATCGACTGCATACACATTGCTATAAAAGCGCCATCACAGGATGAATTTGTGTATGTCAACAGGAAGCAATTCCATTCCATCAATGTACAGATCATTTGTGATGCGCAAATGCACTTAACTAACATTGTGGCGAGATGGCCTGGTTCAACACACGGTTCTCATACATTCTGAGTAACAGCATTGTTGGGAACTACAAGCTGGCACTGTGCGCGACGGTGGGCTTCTTGGTGAGTAACTTTATTTGTGTAATTGTCCTAATATTATTCCCCATGAAGTGCATTGAGCATGTGCGCACAATTTCTATCCCGTCTTCACAGCATAATAGTTGGTGGTTAAAGTTAGTAACTTGCTGTTTTTTTGCTGGTTGAACAACAGCTTAAGATCTTTCTAACAAGCCCCTGATCATCTCTGTGTGCACATGTTAATAACCCCGTGCTTGTGAAATGTCTCAATGAGTCTCACCTTTTCCCCGGCGCACTTCTGCTCTAGATTACTGTATGAACACGTTTGTTGTGAGTTACACAAATGTAGGTATTTACCTTGGGGGTAGTCAGAGTCACCCACGTGTGCTCCCACCACCCCTGAGAGAGCAGTGTTACCCATAGTTGTGTCGCCTCTCTGTTCAACTCCTCAGCATTAAAGGCCTCGCTCACGCTCTCCCACCCACTCCTCTTACGTTTGCTGCTTATATCGTAGGCCAGCGTGCCAAAGAGCACATTTTTGCGGGCCTCCACTTCAGAAAGTAGCACCTCCATCTCACTTTCCGTTAAGTTATTCTTTTTTCCGTTTTATGCATTCTTTATTCTTTATTTTCTGATCCTGCAGAGGGGGGAATCGCAGGTGCAGGGCTCATTTAAATATGATTTGCATATTCAAGTAGGGGCGTGGACAGGGAGGAGTCGGGTACTCTGACATGTGCGCTCAATTCCACGTTGATTGGGATGTACAAAGGAAATGTGCTTGGATTCATGCTTGCGCACACATTGATACATCCGGATATTTTTGTACGTTGGTACGTTTTGTACGTTCCCTGTATTGTAACAAAATTAAATAAATAAGCAGTTGATGGACACCAACGGGAGCTTTACATTCATAAAGCTTCCCTTGGCAAAGCAAATCTGTTTGGCATAAAATGTATTCAGATTACAATCCTGCTGCCATAATGCTGGACAGGACAACAAATAAAGAAATAAATTAATAAAATGCTAACTGAAGGCCCATAAGTAATGTTTGGTGTTTTTTACAGTTTATTTGAGCATTGCACATTCTGACAAGAAGGGTGTTCTTACTGGCACGTCCACTCCTTGGAAAATTGGTAACTGTCTTGCATGTTTATGTTAATTTATGTTTAAATGTTGTATAGTCATCTGTTGGTGATGTTTTTGCCTCAGCTGGACAGTAGTGTGTCACCATTAACTACAAATAAGAAGAAGTTAAATTTTGTAAGATAAGACAAGACAAGACAAGATAAGCCTTTGCAGTCCCACAGCGGGCAGGTTCGCAATGTTGCAGCATCAGATACGTTATAGCAGGGATAAGAGAAAAGGGACACAATATAAAAAGCCATAAGGACACTACAATATATACATGGAGTGTTTACAAGATTATGGGCAGTATGTATGGACAATGATATATAGTAGAGTGTATGTATGTACATAAGTATGAGTGACAACAGTATGTTGTGTATAAACAGTATGTATACACAATATATATGATATATATAAACATTATGTAACTCTGTAAAGTGCAGTCAGTGAATGTGTTCGAATTTAATTTTGGGGGATACTGGGAGCAGAGCTGATTGTACAGTCTGACTGCTGCCAGAAGAAAAGACTTGTGATACATGCCTTTCTCACACTTATGGCTCATTTATGCTCAACATTAAAATACGCATACGTATACAGATGGAACCTTCTGTCCGTACTCTGCGTTCATTTTGTGCGTATTTTGGTACCTTTGCAAGGTCTGTGGATGGGCATAGGGACAGAGAAGTCCTAAAAAACAGTTGGGAGGAGATTGAACAGGAATTGGGTTTGAGTCCGAAGATAGCAAAGGATAAGTGGAGGTCTGTGCGGGACCGATTTGTTCAAGCCTGCAACTAATCTAGAAGCAAACAGAGTGGCGATGCTTCCAATGGGGTGAATAATCCACCAATTCTTTGGCATCTGGGATGGCTGAAGGCCTACATATATCACTGTACAACAGCGACCAACTACCCAAATAATGATATGGTGAGTTTATTTAACATTATTTGGCAAACTAGCTGTGCGTTTGCAATGCTGTGGATGTTCACACTGCTAACCCTTTGCATGTTGCCTCTTTGTTCTAGCCGTGAAATGATGGACCCCTCTTCACCAACAACATCATCATCTTTTGATGTGGCAAATCTTCCTCCTTCTAGCCCTCTAGCTGTGACACCATCACATACTAGAAAGAAGATAAAGCGAGCCCAGAAGTCAGATCCATTTGAAGCATCCCTTTGCAAAGACTGGATGAAATTCGCCAAGAGGCACAGGTGAACAAAAACATCTTTTTCTCTTTCATGGTCTGCCGCAAGAGCTTCCTGAAGCTGATGAAAGGAAACTGTTCAAGGACAAACAGAGACTGATGTTAAATTATTATTAAGGTACTTCACAAATATCCCAAATATTGTAATGGCTAATACCTAGCGGACTCACAGAAGGGAGGATCCAGAGGGACGGCAAACTCTGAGAGGAGAGGAAGATGTTTATTGATGATCAGAGAGAGAGTTTTATCCAGGAAAGATCGTAGATTTCTCCTTACTGAATCCAGGTTGTACTGAATCTACTGCGCTGCCTGCTTTTAATGTCTCTTTCTGAGAAGGTGCATAATCATGACCTCCTCCACCGTCTCCATGTTTGATATTGTCTGAAACTGACATCAGAACTCGGAAATGAATTCTGCGAACAGAACTAAATTCTCATCCTTCTCTCACTCACCACTTCTACTGTGTCAAGGGGGTATCTCAGGACAGAGCTGACCTTCTTGATCACTTTGTTCAGTTTCTTCCTGTCCACACTTGAAATAATGCTGACCCAGCAAACCACACCAAATGAAATTGCTGATGCCACTACTGTCGTAAAAGGTCCGTAGCAGTGGCCCCTGCTCTTTGAAGGCCCTGAGTCTTCTGAATAGATTGAGTCTACTCAGCCCTTTCTTTTAAAGTGCAGTGGTGTTATTAGTCCAGTCTATTGTTGAGGTGAACACCCAGGTACTTGTTAGATTTTACCACCCCATTGTCCATTCCCTGGATGTTGAGTGGTGTTGGGGTGAGTGTCTGTTTTGGTGGAAATCTACCACCAGTTCTTTAGTTTTTATTTAATTGATCTGGAGGCAGTTCCACTGGCACTGGTAAAGTTCTAAGTCAGTCCTCTTTACTCCTTGGCATCCTCATTTGAGACTCTGTTTACTGCAGAGTCATGAGAAAACCTTTGCTGGTAGCAGTGCGGAGAGTTGTACTGGAAGTCTGCATTGTTCAGGGTGAAAAAGAAGGGAGCCAGGGCCCTTCCTTGAGGGGACCTTGTACTGCAAACAACCATGTCAGACATGCAGTCCTGTGTTCTCATAAACTGTGGATGGTTGGTGAAGTAGTCAAATACCCACGAGGTGAAATGCTAATCCACCCCCATGAACTCCAGCTTTCCCTCAAGAGTGTGGGCTGAATGATGTTGAATGCACTGCAGAGATCAAAGAAAAATATTCTCATAGTGTTTCCAGGCTTTTCAAGGCAAGATAAAGCGATATCTATAGGAGGAGGATGACAGCTTCATCTACCCCGATGTCAGGCTGGTAGGAGAATTGCAGTGGGTTCATTGATTCCCTCATAAGGGAGAGTAGTTTGGTCCAGGACCAACTGCTCCAAGGGAGTTCCCTGGGCTGTGACATCTTTGGCAACAAAACCACGCAGGATTTTTTCCACAGCTGATCTGCACAGGACTTGAGGAGCCTGGAGCTGGTGCCACCAGGTCCTGTAGCCCTTCTTGCCTTGATCTTTCTGAGCTTCTCTCTCACCTGGTTGTTGGGACAGGTTATTTGGTGGTGAAGGTGATGGGAAGGATGGGTGTGTCATAGGAGAAGCAGTTGCAGGTGTCTTAGAGATGATAGAGAATGTGGGGGAGAGGTGGTGGACTAAAGGTGTTGCTGAGGGAAGTTTCAGCAGTGGAGAAAGAGCAGGGGGAAAAGCAGGTGATTGATTGAATTTATTGAAAAACAGTTTCAGGTCATTCACCCACTCCTAAAACCTCTTCTTCAGATCTCTTTGGACGACCTTCAGCTCCTCTTTGATTCCTGACCTGAAAGCCCTTTTTTTTCCCTTGAGGAGAGCCTTCATGCCACTATTAATCCATGGTTTGTTGTTGGAAAAAACCTCACAGACCTGGTGGAAACAGTGTTCTCCACACAGAAGTTTATGTACAGTCTGTCAAACTATCAATGTACTCCCAATGACAGGCACATAGTTCTGACCACAGTCTCAAAACAGTCTCTCAGAGCTCCCTCGCTGGACCATCCTCTCATGATGAAAGCTGGCTGCTGGAGGTGATAAACTGTATGCCTCCTTTATGTTGGCATATAATTAATCCAGTATTCTATTGTCCCTGTTTTGGCATGTGACACACTGTGTAAAGTTAGGCAGACTAACAGATGGAGGAGCGTGGTTAAAGTCCCCCGAAACGAGAAGTAGTGCTCGTGGGTGGTGGTCAGCCATGTTTCCATAAACACAAGCACGCTGCTCTCCCGATATTCCCTCTGGTGCGGGATCTATGCCGTCAGCTCGCCCATCTTGTTTGCGAGTCAGCAAACATTTCCCATGACAGCCAATGGGAAGACGGTCTGAATCTTTTCCTTCTGGCACGTCACTGCACTCCGGCTCGGCTCCAGCTCCTTCTCCTAAGCTTGCAGGGAACATCAGGTCTGTCTTGCGTTCGTACCATGGCGTTGTGGAGCTCTAACAGCTTGTCCCTGATGTACACACTGTGTCTCCGGAAGCAGTAACGTTAATAGTAAAAAAGAGAAACAGGGTCCTTGAACTGCAGCTTTCAGGTCCATTTTGAAGACGGGGAAGAGAATAAGTAAAAACATGCAAAGAAAAGACTTAAGGGTTACGAAGAGATTAAAAAAAAAACACTCAAAATTACTGCAATCTGCTGCAAAAGGCTGTCACTCATGCAGCACCAAGAATTTTTTGTAACACTCATGCATTAAATGTGGGATAGAATGTTTTGCTAATATTACTGTGATATGTTTGTTGAGATGTTGCATGAAGGCAGAGGGTGTTTTTAAAGCAGAAATCTGGGCACACTTGAGATAAGACAGGTCACTCAAATATTAAATACTTTGGTTCCATAACTAATAAAAGAAACCACATCAGTCTTTTTCATCCTCTCCTTGTGTCTCTAACTGGCCTGACTAATTAGCCAAGAAACAGGGAGGCACTTTCAAATTTTCTGTCCATCACCATGATTAAAATTGATTGGGTATTCAAATATCAAACTGATCAGTTGTTTTCTGAGGGAGCTTGCTTGTATGTTACATACGGTGTATACAGAATTATGCTGAAACACTGGTACTGAAAAGATGCAGATTTTCATATTAAAGATAGTTGTTGCTTTTTGAAAGCACTATATAAAATACAAGCACTCATACTAATCTGAGTGCTAGTACTTATTAGAGAAATAGCATATTTACATATTTCTGAGAGGGCATTGAGGAAAAAGATGCAACTTAATGCACATTAAATAGATGAATTATGATTGACTGGAATTGTGAGGCCAGTGAAGAGTCCCACCTCTAATGATTAGTGCTTGTAAATGTTTAATAAAGCTATAATCCAGGGTTTTATGCTGCTGCCATAACATTTTCATTAATATGGAGAGGATGTTACTTCTCATCTTTCTTTTGAAAAGACTTAAATAGTAAAAAGCTTTAAATAGTGAACATTTGACTAAATGTTACCTGGTACACACCAACAAACATTCAGAAGAAAAGTACACTTATTTCTAACTCTAATTCCCTCTACTCTCATTTATTTTTGAAGGTGTTCACGTTAAGGTCATATTAATCATTTGGATGCCACCACTGTACACAGAGCCCCCAGGCTGGATATAAAACATTCTTTAAAATGCAATATTCAGCTGGCTTATCCAGTAGGCTGGAGAGGAGATGGGAAAATAAAACTAAACTCTGCCACTGTCAAAAATGTTATTCATGAATATCAACATCACGGTTTTTGCACGACTTTGAAGTGTCTTCTGAATGGAGGATGTTTGTCTCTGGCTCTTGTTGCAATCTCAGCGAACCACGTGGCGTTGGCTTTTATCTGCCCCTCCGATGCTCTGTCATGCTGGAGCGGCTGAAGGAGAAAAAAGGAGGAACAATCTTGCACATCAATAAATATCTAAAGGGCTTATTGCAGTGTTCCCCTCCTCTGCAATTACCGTAGAGTGTGTCCTGAGTTTTACATTTCCTCTTGAGCATACCTCATGTCTATTCCTCCATTCTTGAGAATGGAGCTCTGCTGGTGAAGAGGGGTTAGTAATTTGCAGTTCTAAGTTGAAGTTTGCGGGAAAAAGTATTTGTTTTGAAATATGATCAGTCAGCTTGATAGACTGTAACTAATAGATTTAATCTTTAATCTAGTTTTGCAAAAGTGTCATCCAAACATCTGTTTGCCCATATCTGCTCCAAACGCTACCCACGCTCAGAGGCAAAGTTACTGGAAACATCTGCCATTTGGTTGCACACAAAACACTTCCTTTGACCCTAAAAGTAATATATCAACATCGACAGGGCAGATTGCAGTAACTGTCTGACATTCATATTCACCGACTGTTAATCCTTTTGGTCAGTGATATTGTCCTTTTAACTTAAAAAGGACCAACTCAGAATTCAGCATCAATTTCTGCATGAAAACTGTATGATACTAAGTCTGAAAACCTCTTTTCACCATCTTTTCAAAGAGCTAAGTTGTTGTTCGGAGGTCACCAATCCCCTACTTGTTTAATTTGTTTAGTTGCACAATCCCTGGCATAAATGATGGAATCATCAGACTTAGAGGACATTCATTCAACTTCTTTTATGTTGTTGAAAAGAAAAATCTTCCAACATACTCTTATAATACAAAGCAATTTGATCCTATACCTGAACATTCTGGTTTTGTGAAAAATATTTCAAAAAAGCATAATAAAGCTTTTGAGATTGTTTGCTTTTTTTCAGCCAGAGAAAACATTTATCGAATTACAAACCGAAAAATATCACAGTTACAACAACCATAGTCTTCATCAGTCAGTTGCTTTTCTTGTAATGTAGTTGACAGATTAGCTTTGCATAATGTTGCTTGTCATGGACCATTCATTTTTAATCAAACTGAGATCCAGACTATTTGTAGGCCATGTCATTGAGTGGTGTCTTTCCTGTGGCAACATCCTGAATATTGACCTCAGCATCGCCAAACCTGTTTCTGACTTGATGAAATGTGTCCATACATTTAATATCCACCAGTGCATCTGCTGTAGAGGTAATAACTGCCATCACCTTGTCCTTTACCTGACACCAACCCCATATTATCAGCAATGCTGGAATTGTGTTTGTTTTCTTCAGGCAGTCATCTTTATGTTTCATTGGACCAAACTGCACAAATCTAACGTTCCAGCATCATCTCCTTATCCAATGGAGATTTGATGATTCATCACTGGATATCACTTTCATCGAATCATCCACAGTCCACGACTACTTCTCTTAAGCCCACTGTACGGGTGGATGGCTGGCAAATGTTTTGAGTGCTTTAACTGTTTTGCTTGACTCTCAGTTGGAGTGTTGGGCAGAGTTTCCTGTGGGATTCACTGTCCACTTTCTAAAGAAATCACTATTCACCTATATAACTCATGTCTGTGTGCTGAGTCTGCATTCGGATCCATTCGTTCTGATTCAGATTATGACAGTAACCTTGTTTTCTTGTATTTAGGTGTTGGTGGTTGATAAAATATAGCTTTTCTGAATGTAAATACCATTCACTTCAGCCTGTTTCTTGCTGCTCAGTCACAAAAAAATGTCTTCTGTTTCTGCCCATTTGTTTTTATTTTCTGTTGATGTAAATTTTCTATTTTCAGGCATATTGCTTTGAGTTTACTGTTCTGAGGCTCCTCCTTGGTTGACCTGCATGTGTCATTTTTACAAACTTCCCATTGTGTTTGTTCTTGCTCCAAACTTTAGACACAGTTGACTGGGTGCAACATATTTTTTACCATACTCCAAGTTGAAGTAGCGTCTTGAAAAAGTTTTGTATTTCTTTCCATTGTTTCCACTGACAGCTCTCTTGTTGGGGCCATGTTTCCTGCTAATAAGCCTGGAAAAACAACTCATTAGTCTCCTCAAGCACTCTAGTTTAATGACAGACTCATTTGTATATTTAGACCCATGCAGATATTTTGGTTTAGAAATGCAAATTACAAGGTAATTCTAAATTTTTTCTTCTATTTTGTCTGAAAAAAAGAGTAAAAATGACAGCAATTTTATGGAATTTATTTTAGGTCTGTTTAACAAAGTCAGACTGTTCAACTGTTGAATAAAACTATTTTGTGTCGTGGACAATGCACCCATTACCTTCGTGGACACTATTTTTACATTTCACAGGCAGTTGGTCTCATATAGGTTGAAAATTTTTTAATGTGATTGTAGGTCATTTTGGCTTGCATGGACAAACACCCCATGGGATCATATTTGGAATCCTCCTCTGATTGAAGGACAGCCTTGATTAAACTTTACAAGTAAGAATCCATTTGATGATTTTGAATGAAGTTTTGTCTTACATGCCAATTTGCAGGCTTGTGGGTTGGATTTTCAATAAATCTCAGAGAAAGTGACTTTTTGCTATCACAGGATAAATTAAAAGGAGATCTCTGTTCAAGACTGACAACTCCAGAAGAGGTGTGAGACTTCTTCTGAGAGTTCTTAAGTGCTAGCCAGTGTGTCTCATTCATCATTAGACCATTTTGAATTTGATGATGTGCCGTTTTTACGCAGCTCTGCAGGCTAAGCAGATTCTATGAACCCAGCTACTGTGTTCCACAAGTAATTTCACCCCCTGAAACAGCACAGATGGAATCCACACCATTATTATGCGTGATGCCATGAATGCTTTGCATGTGAAAACTGTTTCCAGGGATGCCAAATGTGACGTAAAAATTTTACTCAGCTTCCATATTGTCCGCCTCTGGCCAATGTGCATGCTCTCACAACTCTGCCCTCAAGGCTGAAATATTCAAATTCTACATTTCTTTACACATTCATCTGCAGCTGAGGTGGACACCCTGCTGGAGTGCTGACAGCTAGGGCAGAATGCATAACGTTTCAGGACAGGAGCTTTCTCCTTTCATCCTCCACAGCTCCTCCCATGTACTTAGACTACTTGGAAGCACTTCCTTGTGGGAACAAATATTCTCTGTGAAAAGGATCAAAATAATCCTTTTATAGGTCCAGCTGCAAAAACTCAAAACCCTGATGATTTGAATAATAATTGAACTTGCATTACGTAAAAGGTGTGAGGGGAAAAAGTAGCTGATCATAAGTCCAAATGAAAGTGGAAGAGTCCGTGAAACTACCACGGTTTCAGTTGTATTAGTAGGGGGAAAATTCACTCTTCATACATCACTGGTTAGAGGACATGTTAACTTCGCTCTGCTTCAGCCCTTTTGCCTTCTTCTATATGCTGAGTGCCTCTGACCAGTCCTTACAGCAGGTAAGAAACTAAATATTACAAACACAGCCATCCAGAAAGAAAACATTAAAACATTTGCATAGCATGACATTGAGAAGGGACAAGTGACAATTTTTTCTCCCCAACTAAGTTTTGTGAAATTAGAGTGACCACATAATGTGTAGCTTGTGTATAAAGTCAGTGTTACATAATGTCAAGTTCAACACAATGTGACAGCAAGGCAAGGCCCAAGTAGGCTGTTCAACTAATCATTTCCAGGTCTGTGCTTCATACACTGTTGTAGATGTATTATAGGTTTTCATAACATCCTAAATCTGAACTTGTCTGTACTAATGTAGGGGGTGTTTCTTACAATTGTCAAAAGGTAAGGTGGTTTAAAAATGCAGAAAATCTGTTTAGAATTACAATATTTTGTGGTTTGAGGACCCTGAGACTCCCCTCACCATTTATGTATCTTCTCTAGTTAGCCATTCCATGCAAACACTTGAAACCAGTCAATGTCAAGTTTAAAGTGACACAGAAAATGCAGATTATGATAGCAGGATGTACCTGTCATATGAAGTTGATAGTTTAAAACTAAACCCAACTAGATCAAATGTGTACAATATAAGAAAACATTTATGACATTAAGGTTTGGGACCTCCTCCAGAACTTATTTATTCAACTTATTGTATTTGGCCCAAAACATTTCAGAAACATTCCAACCAATCATGGTGTTACTTTGGTTGGCATTATCGTATCTTTCCCTCCAGTTAATTTTTAACAGAATATGTTCTTCAACTCAGTCATAAAACAAATCTTTAGGACCACCTTTCTTCTTTGAGCAAAACTTTCAAAATAAGGAACACACTCTGAGTTGACGGAGAGAAAAACTCTTCCATGTACTTGTTACCTCTAGGTTCGGCTTGCAATTCCATATTAAAATGTTGAAGTAACCCTGAAAAGTTTCCAGCTGATCCATAATGCTTTAATGAGCGTGCTGACCGTGAACCATCTCCAAGTTATGCTGCTATAGGCCCAGGCTGTTAGGGGACTTCTCATGATGCAGTAAGCACCTGTCCTCTAGAGTTTTTTTTTTTCTGTCTCTATACATTTATTCCACTAATGTTTGTCATTAACTTTGTGTAAGTCTCTCTCCCAGAGCGTGTTTCATCTTCACCTTTATGTTTTTGCAGGCATTTTTGGCTCCAGAATTGCATCTTTTGTCTTGTTTCGCTGGAGGTTTCTTAAACTTTCTGCATAATGGAAATTTGTTTGGGTGGCAACATGTGCCCTAGGTGATCCAATCACAAGGGAATGACTTTAAGTGTGTCAGCTTACAGCTGAGGTATACTTTTCTGAAAGTGACAACCTTGCTTCCATTTCAGGCAGTCAGATGTCAACTAGGCAACCAAGAGTATACAGTATGCAGTAACAGCTATTTGCTATTGCAGCTGAGAAGGCAGACTATACAACAAGTATGGGGAGCCCATGTGCAGAAACACACAGTCCAGTTCTTTAAAATGCATCCTACAAGAGGATCAAAATTATTGGAAATTCAGTCAATTGACAACACAATCTCCTATTTGGGGCTCAGAAGGAAGAAGGAAGAGCAGTCACCCACCAATCGGAAGGTTGGTGGTTCAACTCCGGCTTCCCCAGGCCACATGTCGAAGCGTCCCTGGGCAAGACACTGAACCCCACATTGCCTACTGATGCATCCATCGCTGTCTGAATAAGTAAAAAGCATGTAGTTGTAGACTAAGACATGCTGTATGACTATGAGTGTGAGTGAATGGGTGAATGTGGCATGTAGTGTTGAAGTGCTTTGAGTGGTCAGTTAGTGGTCAAAGCAATACTTGTACAGTTGTGACCCAAAGACTAAACCCAAGTATCATCTGGCCTCAGCACCTTAAGATACCATTGTCAATAAAAACCATCAGTAGGCTTCATGGAAATCCAAAGAATACATTACACAATTGGCCATCCCAGACCACTTTTGAATGTAGTCTGATTGATCGGATCTGAATACTTTCTCAATGCATCCAAAATGTGTTCCCACCTATCCAATCAGCTAAGACCTATGTTATCACCTAAAAGTAACCTTTTTCTGGCCACTATACTATAAAAGGCAAGATTGCTAGAATGCTACATGAATGGTTTAGGATGCATGTTGAAATCCAGTGCTATATACCTTATCTACCAGCTGCAGACTAATCTGTACAGAGGTACTGATAATCACCTGCACAAACGGTGACACTCTCTGTGCTTGGGTAACTAAATTTATGTAATCATTCACTAATGATGAAGAGAACACTGATGTCAGAATATTACATTTGATTACCAAGTGTGTTTATATTCTGCTCTTTGGTGATGGCAAAAATGTTTTTGTGTCAGAGACTAAACTGATGACAAATGAAATATTATACAACTCTTTCACAGAGTAGCTACCGCAGTTATGTCCGATGGTGTGTACAGTTCCAGCTTCCTATAGTCAAATTGACGTTATTAATTGCAGTTATCAACCCTGGACATAGTTAAGAGCTGTTTTTAAACATTCCCAACATATGTTTTGAAATGATCCCACAGAAGCTTTACTAGCAACAATAGCTTTTATGGAAGTCAGACAGCATCAATTATCCATCACAAAATGAGAGAAAAAAACAACTTGAAGTCAAAGAAAGATTATCAGCCCTTCGTTTTAGTATAACTGAGGTTGTCAACACTTCATACATTACATTACAGCACACACACAGTTTTCACATTACAATAAGCAGAGAGTTTGTTTTCATTGTGTGAATAAATAAGTCATACATCAAAACTTCAGAGCCGAGTAATATAGTGAGCAACACAGTCAATGCTTAACTTAAAAAATAACTTTAACATACGTAAATCCTCACCTTCCACCAAGATCTGACATAGTGCAAACGTGTCTTCTGTCTCTCCTGTCTCCTGAATTAGTCACACAAGCATTGGGGCATTTCACAAACAGTAGCTTCTCTGTTTGTTTTCTCTGATGCTGTTCATCCATGACCAAGTAGAATTTAAAGGTTTTCTCAGTCTGACAGCTTGCCCTACCGTGTCATAACTGTCAGAAACAAAACAAAACAAAACAAACAAAAAGCAAGTGTGTTGTAGAAAACAGGCCTTAATTCCTTTCTAAATGACAAACGTTCATTTCTTGTGATGTGCTATGAGGGGAAGGGAAAGTTTAACTGATAAGGAACTAACACAACACGTGGATAAACCAGTTCCCGTGTTTAGAGATCGCCTCAGGTCTCAGTTACAAAACCACAACTACAGACCTATTGTGTCAGCAGGTTGTATTCGAAAACAAGCCAGGAAAATGTGTATGGCGCATGTAGCACTAACAAGAATGAGGGCACATCTCAAAAAATAGGATTTGTACATTTACACATCCAGCAGACAGGTAGCAATATTAGCATTCATTTCTAATCATATTTACGACCCGGAATATCAACATTCACTTTTTCTATCCCCACTAACTCTTTAGAGAAGTACAGTATTGATTATTGCTCTGTTTAATGATCTAGAACTGTTTGTTGTCCTTCTCTTTGAAAACACTGATTTTCTGCAGAGGAGAGACTGTAGTGTACACATTAGAGCTGCAGGCTGCGGAACCAAAACAATGAACTGAAAAAATGCTGAAAAGAACCAAGAGGCAAAGTCGGGAGCTCTTTCGTCTTCACAGGCATTCCCTTTCCCATTGCACATGGTCGTTTGATCAGTTGGTATTATCAAAATTCAGTTAAGTGGAGCTTTATTCTTTCTTTTATTTTTATCTTTATCTTCATCTTTATTCATTTGTTCTTTTTTTTTTTTACTTTCATGCAACCATAAGAAGTTTCTTTAATGTTTCTGCACAGCAGCAAACATGGCCAGTTTTGTTGAAGTATTGCAGATAAAAGCCCCGCATTCTCTGGACTGCTTTGCTCCAATGGCTTACTGATCAGCTGTCCATTAAAAGCAAATTGTCGTCCAGGAAAGCAGCTACACACCGGTAAAGCAGATCATGCCAAACAGCATTAACTAAGTCCTAAAACATTGCAGGGGAGTTTGGAAGATCAAACCAAGAACAAACCTGAAATACCCCAGTTGTGTATTGCATGCTGTTTTCTATTGTCTCCTTCCCGAATTCACACTGGATTGTCCAATTTAGTGAAAATAGTGACTGATCAGTAAAGCACTCAGCACTCAATTAACTTCAGCTAACAAGTAATGTGACTGATACTGCAGAGAAATGGAGACAAGGAGTAGTAACAGCAGAAGCACAAAGTCAAGACACACATGTCTCCAGTATTTCCCCAACTTCTGGAGCACTGACTCTTATTTATTATAAAGGATAGTGGCTGCTGGTAAAAGTCTAGGGGTCATTGTATGAATAAGGCCCAGAAAAGAGCAGTAATCTCTTGAAATGGTTCTTGGGTAGGCATAAAAGGCTCCCAATAATAAGATTATCCGGCATAGGTTTTGGCTAATTTAAGGCCTGCCGAGGTGCAGGACGATTTGGTATGTGTTGGGATAACAAAGCTGGCAGGTCTGCAAACTGACTGGTAAGTTGGTGAATGTGAAGCTTGATGAATGTCATGTAAGCTTTAAAGAAGTTGTTCAAAACGGCCTTTTGCATGAACCGGCTTGTATACACGGCGTACACACAAAAAGGTATTCATAAAGGAGGAATATGTGAATAAAAAAGGCAACCCTCACACATTCTTCACATCATACACGCAAACGTTTTACAGCAATGTAACCCTGACATTATTTTATTTGTCAAAACAAATTTAAGGAAACAGCAAACATACGATGATCCACTTTTTCATCTGTGTCCCCCCAATACAAGGGTTCCGTCCGAGCCCTGATGTGATGTCCTAGCTGACAAACCTTCTTTTCTTTTTTTTACCTCTTTTGCTCTACTAAAAGAGCTGGTCACTGTCGTGATTACAGAACTGAGATCATGAAATAAAACTGATTTCTTATTTCTCCGCTTCACTGATGATTGTCTCAGTGTTGTGTTTGATAAAACTGTGCTTCTTCTTTACTTTTGCTTTCAGTTGCTGTTTCTGTTGAGGATCATATACAGTACACCCTCTTGAGCCTAACAACAACGTTAGCTGACATAATGAAGATTCTTCTACCTCTGCGTGTGACAGTGGTTATAATGGCTGATCTTTCCAGCCAGTGAAAAAAAAAAAAAATCACCTAACCTTTTACAGATGTCCCAGAATTCTTTGACAGTGTTGAACAAAAGAACTGACAAGCAGTTTAACTTTCTATAGTTCCTTCCCATGAAAGCCCATGGAACGTCAACAAGGTTGGTCAGGCAAAGACAAACAGTAACTGATAAGATAAGAGCTGAAAATTGTGGGTTTTTTGTCCACTGATAATTTAAGTGTTTGTTTGTTTGTTTTTAATTTGAAAAGTGCTTTAATTTCATACTTTTTTCACTACTTACATTATTTATATTTAGAGTTACTTTATAACTCCCAATCCACAAAAAGAACAAAGACACCTCCAGAAGCCACCAAAATGTTAAGAGACTAGAGAGGTGTTACAGGACTTTAAAAATTCTGCATATTTTTAAAAATTGATTAAAATATATGGGGTTGCAGGGTGGTTAGCAATGTCGCCTCATAGCAAGAAGGTTACTTGTTCGAATCCCGGCTAGAGCTTTTCTGTGTGGAGTATGGCCTGGCTATTCATCCAGGGTACCCTGCCTCTCGCCCAATGGCAGCTGGGATAGGCTCCAGTCCCCCCGCGACCCGACCGACGGATTAAGCGGGTATAGAAAATGGATGGTTGAGTATAGAAAATGAATGGATAGATTATAATATATGAACAAACATGCTTAAAAACATCCATCCATCCATTTTCTATACCGTCAATCAGTTAATTGGGTAGCGGGTGGGCTACCCAATGAGCCTATCCCAGCAGTCATTGGGCGAAAGGCGGGGTACACCCTGGACAGGTCACCAGTCCATCACAGGGCCACATAGAGACAAACAACCATGCACGCTCACACTCACTCCTAAGGAGGATTTGTAGTCACCAATTAACCTGACATGCATGGTTTTTGGATGGTGGGAGGAAGCCGGAGTACCCGGAGAGAACCCATGCATACACGGGGAGAACATGCAAACTCCACACAGAAAGGCCCTAGGCAGGGATCGAACCTGGAACCCTCTTGCTGTGAGGTGACGGTGCTAACCACCACACCACCACCGTGCAGCCCTGCTTAAAAACATACAAAACATAAAGATAGAATGTTCCAGTTAATTTGTAATACAGTTTGCTTTCTCTGATTGACATTTTTGAAAGATTTGAATGTAGCATATATGGGAAATCAACACATGTGCAGTGTAATGCACGTTGTATACATTACAGTGACATTGAGAATTGAAGTGCAAACTGAAGCTTCATCTGCTGGGCAGAGAGAAATATATACAGTTCAATAGTTAGAACCTTAACATTATTATGAGTGAAAGACTATAATGCTATAATGTTTATTTCTGTCAGTCATGATACAGAGCACTGAAGTAAATATCTGGAGTACATAAACACGTTTCATTAGTTTCAATGTACGAATCAACAGCTTCAATCTCTCATTTACAGCCTATACCAAGCAGAGAGAGAAATGATCATGATGGTCTTCTTTACATGATTATTAACCTGTACGTCATTAACTTTACTGACAGACCAAAGCAACAAAACAGAACAAGAGAGCAAATCAGTTATTCATCACCAATAGCAACAATAAAGCTAACTCTGCATCTGTTCATCATGTTTTTTTCTCGGAGTTCTCTCTTCAGCAGTAAAATCCAATCTGATATTCATTCTTGTCCTGGGTCTTGCTCAAAACAGAGCAAGCATTGTCCGGGTCTCTTCACTGCAACTGCAACTATTTGTAATGACTATGGTGTCCCTTTTTCCTCCAACTTTATTACATTTCAGCCTCAGTTATAGGCTTGGGAATGTACATCTCTAAGATCAGAGTACTTCAAAACAAGTCAGAGGCAATTAGGTTAAAACGATAATGTTGCTTGAAGACCTACATATGGAACTATGATCTGATATTGGAGAAATATTGTGGTACTTGAGTATGGAGGAATGCAATATTACAAAACAATGTCATATATCTAAGTTCGGATTCCTTAATTTTTTGGAATAATAGCTGTTTACAATGTCCTGGTAGAGGATAGCGGGCTTGGTGATGAGTGGTTGTTTCGTAAGTCCAAAAGGTTTTCCTGATTACAATTATTATGTTACACCTTAGGCTTTAATGACTCTTCCTCATGTATGTCTGCTGCCTGATCCTGAATCAATTGAAAATTTAAAAAAATAAAAAATTGAATTTATTTATCAAAGTAGACACGATAATGTTTGTTTTGTTTTTTTAATCCAAAGAGGCTATCTTAAATGCTTCAAGCAGGTAGACAGGTAAGTGATGCCCTGGTGTCGCGGTGTATTACTTCTTAGTTAGTCGCTCTCTCATAAGTAATATCGGAGAAACAGAAATCCATCTCATCACTATCAGTGATCACGCACCATTTTTTATCACTCTAGTGTACCACACCATCATCTAGAAACTGGAGATTTAATACATCATTACTTAAAGATCCTGATTTTATTAATTTCTTTAAAAGAGAATGGACTAGATATTTGGAAAATAATGACTTACCAGGAATATCTGCAGGTGTTCTTTGGGAAACAGGAAAAGTAGTAATACAAAGCAAAATAATCAAATTTTCATCGAATAAGAAAAATAATTCAAAGGTATCAGAATTAGAAATAAAAATCTAATCTTTAGAGGATGCCTACACATTTGAACACATTCTAAACAGAATAAGAAAAGCTAAACTGAATTAGATTAGATTAACTGATTAAAAACACAGCTCCTAGTGCAAGGACTTGGCTTGGAGAACTTTGAACATAGCAACAGGTCATGGAGATATCTGGCATACCAATTAAAAACAAACAAAGAAAAAACAACTATCTTTTCTGTTAAGGATGCATTAGGAAATGTCACTCATGATCCTGACGCAATATACTCAATTTTCAGGGACTTCTACCAAAAATTATACTCCCCACAAACTGACCCATTAGACAACAACATATCATAACAACATCATAAACAGGCTATTTTCACTGGTGAGTCTACACAAATTGGGATTTGGGTCGTCATTCATTAACTGGATAAAGACACTATACACCTCTCCCGAGGCTTGTGTCAGGACAAATGATGAAACCGCTCCAAGTTTAAGTCTGCAGAGAGGTACCAGAAAAGGTTTCCCCCTCACTTTTTGCTGTATTTACTTAACCTATAGCAGCAGCAATCAGGCAAAATAAGAACATTAAAGGCATTCAATCCAAAAAAGTAGAACACAAGATAAGTCTTTATGCTGATGATGTATTACTTTTCCTCCACAATTCACAAACATCTCTCTCACAGACAATCACACTAATTGAATAATTCTCATCAATCTCTGACTATTCTATGACTTGGTCTAAGTCCACAGTTCTGTCAATAATGAAGACATTTAGGCGTAAACATTTCTCCCAGGCTTTTGGAGCTAACAAAACTCAACTATTCACAGCTTCTAAAGAGGATAGACGACGAACTCATACGTTGGAAGTACTGATATCACTCATGGGGAGAGTTTCTACTGTCAAAATGATGGTCCTGCCAAAAATCAATTACTTTTTCCCGATGATATCCATCAAAACGTCCCCTAAATGGTTTGAATCTCTAGATGCATACATCTCCAAATAAGCAACCACGTATTATCTCAGAAAACAGGAGACAGTAGTGGTTTAGATTTACCCTATTTCCATCATTATTTCTTAGCCAATAGGTTAATGTATATCTCTAAATGGTATGACTCTTATCCAATAGATGAACCATGGTTAGATTTAGAAGAAACATGTGATAATCTAGAAATCTCAAACTTATCATTTAATAGCCCAAATATCAAGCATAATAAGTTTTTTAAAAACGATAACATCAGCTCCTCTATGACAGCCTGGTGGGAATTCCAGTTTCAAGTTTTCACTCTACCCGTGTAATTGGACATCCGTCTGGAGCAAATCCTGGCATCCTTTAAAACAAAACAATGCTGAACTTTACACAGTGGAACAACCACAGAATAAAGTGTTTAGACCGGAAGTCAAAATTTTATACTATTTATTTCACTCACTTTACAGAATGGCAATAGCCGCAACTAATTTTTAAAGTATCAACAGCTCAAATCCATGATAAGTAACAAATATACCATCAGCCAACTATCCCTACAACTTCCCTCTAGAGTAGCAGAATTTCAATACTCCAAAATTACTATCAAAAATATACAGATTACTGACCAAAACGTATGACTATCTCTCTCTACCAACCTTGAAATGGGAAACAGATTTATCCATCAACCCTAGTCAAAACTTCTAGTCACAAATCTGTTTAAATACTTTCAGTATCACTAAAAATCCAAATTTGCAACTTATACAATACAAAATTCTTCACAGAACACATTTTACAGGACAGAGGATGTTCTGGATGGGGGCAGCCGGCAGTGTTGCATGGTTGTCTACCTCTCGATTTTAACAGCATACCTTTAGACATGGCCTGAGGGGGGAAATGCTGTGGAGGGTCTCTGCTGTCTACGAGCAGTGGGGATATCTCTGCTGCATTTCCCACTCCTTCCCATTTTAACTGCACTTTAGCTGTCATACAATCAAATTACAAAGCATTTTACAAACCCTCACATGCACCCACTATCAGGTAGCAGGAGAGACAAGGGGGAGGTCTTCCCACAATACCGTTTTCTGGGCTTTGCTCAGGGCAGAGGGACCAGGAGGTTCTGGGTCTGGGCTCGCTGCATCTCTGTCCAGTTGGAGGTGTGGTCGTTGGACACATGGGGCTCTTGGTCCAGTGCTCATTCCCGCTACACGGACAGCTGGTTCCCTGGCCCCTCTGCTCCATGGCTTTGGGGGCTCTACTAGAGGCCTTCCTATGCTGTCCGCTGGGCTGGAGCATGGCTTTCTTGTGATGGGCTGTTTGGTTTCTCTCTTCCTTACCTCATGGGGGTTGCTGGTTACTGGGCCTTTCCTGAGCTCTGGAGTTAGTGTGGTTGCAGCCCCCTGCCCCAAAGCCCCTCCACAGATGCAGTAGTTAGTTAGCCGTTTTTTTTATATTGGTGTCTATCTTTTCAAGTCCTCTCATTTAATATTTCTTCACTCCCTCTATTTCTTTAATCTCCCCCTTCTAAAGAATAAACAAAAATAAACAAACAATGGAGCTCCAAACTATGATGAGAACACTGGCACTGTGGATTTACAGCTTTGCTGATGCCTGTGCCTCTGAGTCCAGCCAGAATTTTTATTTAAAAAAAAAAAATGTTTTACCTTGACAGATAATCAGTTTTATGTTATATGGCCTTTTTTTAAGGAAGAAAACAAAACTGCACCTTAATCAAGTTTAAGAGCCCTGATTATCAACAGATCTGCTCGTTTCCAACTTTATACCAATGTCAGTGCTTTGAAACTGTCCAACTCTCCCCGCAATGGATGAAAGAGGTAATTGTGAGAGCCCCATTGTGTTCTATGTATGGTGGAAGCAACTTTTACTGGATGAGAGCTGATCGATATCATGCTTTGGGAAACATTTGAATGTAAGATTTGAAGAATAAAAGCATTGTATGAAGGCAGAGCTTGTCTTCTTCAGTGGAGCAGGCTGTAAATCAATACGATGCTTTGTATCAAACCCTGCCATGTGTTAATATTTAAAGAGAACTGTTTGTGTCCTTAGTCTCTCTGAAGAACACATTGGTCTGTCTTTTTCACATCTTTTTTTAAATTTCCTTTTAGTCAAAAGTTCAGATTCTTTAAAACTCTGAAATAAGGCAAAGAAATCTCACTTGGTTTTACACTAATTATTGACCACCTTGATATGCAAAAGAGAATTACAAACAAGTCCACTTTATGTCATTTGTCAGCTTTAAAACTGCAGCATGTAGAACTTCTTCCTCCTTTACGTTTTGAACACCTCTATAAACTGAGGTAAAGTGATACAAATCTTCACAACACTAGTTGTTGGAAGGACCTCTTGGGATACAGTACACACGTCATATTAGAACTTCGGCTGATGAAGCCACATGAATCAATAATAAGTCATCATCACATAAATGATTCCAGAAGAAGTGCCAGACTTGATTAATTCATATTCGACAAGTACATACCCTTTGTTCTCAAATAAAATTTGTTTTTGAATACAAATTTCCATAGCCTTTTACTTCAATCTGAAGAGATACAAAATAACTTCAGTCGAGGTATGTTCTCATATAATTATGAGGCTTAGAAAATACAAAGCAAAGCATAAAGGGGCATTTTGGATAATTGGATAACTAACATGAAAAGTAACTAAGTTAGAAAGTTACTTATGTCCAGTGTCAAGCAAGCAAGCACAAGCACATTTAATCTTTTCATCAGTCACTCAGCTGGTAATTGGATTATACTGATGAGCAGATTTTGATGAAACATACATTTATTTGTACTAGTGAAGGTTTTTTTTTTTTTTAGTTTTCTGTGTTCTTAAACAACATAAATTAGTTTCAAACTGTAAGGATTCAAGGCTTCAGTAGGACTAGTTTCTGTTGCTGTCTTGCCAAGCACGTTATATGTCTGTGCAATTCAATTTTATTTGTACGGCCAAATTACAACAAATGGCTTTTTAAAATTAAACTTGATTGCACTTAAAGATATAAACCAAATCAAGCCAATAAGAGTCCAAAAAGTTAGGTAGCCATCCTCTGTTGTTACACATGGCTGTGAAGAAAATGATAGTGGAATTAATCCTTTAAATTTGGTTACAGCATTCTCTGATTCTCGGACACCTGCTATAAATAAATGTCTTCTCAGATGCTGTGTAGCCAAGCAATGTAAACTAAAGGTAATCAGAAAATGGTCACATAAGACAGGATTATGGGGAAATATTATAAACTGTTCACTGTCGGTGCATTCAGTCAGCACAAGATCAAGGGATTAAGACAGTGAGATGGTCTGTGAACACTTTGAGAAAATCCAATACAATCTAATATAGAATTAAAGTTAATATTAAGGCTAAATATTATTCTAATATTATATATTAAAATATATTATTATTATAGTTTAATACAATATTATATAAATAATATTTTAAACATCTACATGTTGAAATCTACAAGTTACCCACTGCAATGACTTTATCTGAACTCGGCAGTAACTGAGAGAAAAAATTTGAGAATTCAAACTCAGAATAAGGGCCAGGTGGACAATACACAACAACAAGTTGAAGAGGTTTTTGTTACTTCCACTTTGGGTGGGAAAAACTGAGAGCCAGAGATTCAAATGAGCTGAAACTTATCTTGGGCCTCGGACTGATTAGTAACCCTGATCTGATGTTAACTGCCACTTCTCCACTGTATGGTTTGAGGAATGTGAAAATTTAAATACTTAGCCAATAAGCAAGCCAGTAACTCCTCCTTCTGCTCTGGCAATTTGCATTCATGGATTTAGGGGGAAATGCATCTGACAATGTATTAGTTTGGATTTTGAGATAAAATTGTACAAGTTTTCTCGAAAATGGCTTTCTCAGTCTTTAAATCCTTGTGTATCCTAAGAATGCAACCTTCTTTTAGGTTTTAATTGACATCTACATTACACGCACAATAAGCAGAAATGTCAATTAAACGTCTGACTGACCACCCACTAACATTTACGTCCATTCTCCTTTCGTCAACGAAAACTCACGCAAGTCCTGTCATGTTTTAGTCATCAAAGAGCCATGTTTATCTCGTCACCATCTCGTTATTGTCATGAAAAAAAGTGGCGTCAACAAAATGATTTCGGCAACGTCATCGTTGACAAAGACAACTTAAAATTGCATTCTTTCCAATGGCCAGCAGAGGGAAAATAAGTCCAACTGAACTCTGTTGTAAAACAGAAAAAAAACAAAAGTTGTGGTGCACTCTCAGACCCGAGACAAAGTTAAGGATGTTTTGGTTGGCTTCAAGGATTCATGGCCTTGGCCCCTTTGGCAGGTGGCACCCCAAATGTGGCCATGGTAACCAGAAGTCTTCCATTTGAATCTATTCTTACTCTGTAAGACTCCAGTTCTATACATGTACATGCATAGCCCTCAAACAGCAAACCTAGCCAGCCAACCCCTGAACCTATTTTTGTTTGGTTCTGTGTGCATTGCTCAGTGGGAGATCAGAAGGGGACGTGGGGGATTAGGAAGATTGATCGTGGCATGTGGTTGTTAACCCCTGATTGGTTGTGTAAAAGACATCTATCTCAGGGTTGTGATCGTCTTAAAGAGATCCCCAACATTGAGGGCTGTGCATATACACACAGAACTTTTACATCCTGTTACTGGTTCAATCAGTTCACTCCCACGCCTTTTTCTCATTCCCTTTCAAAAACTAAAGATCTTGAAAGTTGAGCTTTGGCACAGTTTTCCACAAACCAGTGGATGAAGTCACAGTCAGTGGGTTTACATGATGAGATTAACTCGATTGTCGCTATTGTTGGGTTATGCTCCTTATCTGAGCAAGAGTAATTGTCCTTGGATATATGGTGGTGGATGAATCGAATCACTGGCACAAAGCATGCAATACCACAGTAGATAAGTGGCGCTGTACCCATTTCAACTATCGCTAATAGAGCCACTTCCGGTTGACGTCTTCACCACCAACAACAACAAAACTAAGGCATTCGAGAAAGATGGCGAACAAAGAGCAAGATAAAGCTACATCCCTCTACAGTTGTGATCAGCATGGTTATGGCACAAACGCGATGCACAACGGCGCATTCTCCATCGAGTTGTTTGTTTGTTTCTGACTGTGGTGACAAAAACAATAATATCGTCTCCTTTGACTTCCGGGTGACGATCACGGGAAAAAATGTCAAGCATGCACAGAATGCTCGATCCTATCCACTTTCGTCTCCAGGCACGTTAAGTGGGCAATCGGATCGAGTTATCCCGGGATCTCAATTCGATCGCAAGTAACCTGATCCAATTCGATTTCCTGTCGGATTAAGCTTGTTACATGAGCTGAATAACTCAGTCTTATTGTAATTTAGCCATTAATCCGATCCGATTGCCCGTGTGTAACCGCACTGAGTGGCTCCGTCCAAAATTAATTCTTTCCCAGTGCATCCTAGTGGATATGCCACCTATTGCTTCAAATCATGCAGTGTTGGCTAAAATCTTCAAAAAATCTATCCATCAATCTTCAAATCTAGTAATTCAATTCCTAAATCCAAAGAGACGCTTTGCCTTTTTTGACACATCCTCTCAGATATCTTGATTAAAGTGGAATCTGAAAAATTGATCCAGAAGCTTTTAAGATGACAATTTGCAGATCTTATCTGAACTTCTACCCTTCCAGACGGCTATATTTGGAGCTTGCCAGAGTGGGGAGTATAATTATTGATGAGCCATCCAGCTCCAAACAACGGCACTTGTCATTTTCCATCACAGTATGCCTCCCAGCCTCTTGCACTTACAGAGATCTAATGCCAGCTGACAGTAAACAATGGTCAGAGGCCTTCAGTTATACTTAAAAACACATTAAATCGATAGTCTAAGGTCAACATTTTAATTGGGACCCTTGAAGTGTTAAGAACTGAGCAGCACTTTGCTCTCTTTACGATATGTGATAAGGTCATCACTGAATGAGTCTTTTTTCTCACCAAATGTAAAGGGTCTGGATTCTGTAGATTTAAAAAATCCAAGTAAAATATTGTTTTGAATACAGTCTGGGCCTGGTGAATTTTGACGATGAACCTTGTTTCTCACTGTTTATCTTGTTGTGCTGTAGTTCCACATTTCCTTCAAAACAACCACAGTTACACACTCTTATACATATGCACACAATTTATAATCTTAAATTTAAGGTAATGAATGACCAAAGCAAACACAGCAGTGGTGGTTTGTCAGTGCAGTTCCTAGTTGTATTAATATGCACCCACGCTGACACAGTCATTGTGTATTTCTCAGCATTTTCAATATTATCTCTTTAACCAGCACCTACAAAGGCACATACCACACCCAGGACAACACACAGGTGTAATGATTGGTGCAAATTTTTTCTACCTTCCGATCCGTGTAAGCTCGTACCAACAACTAACGGTCATAACCGTGTCTGTTTGCAGCAACACAGATTGGAGACATGATAAAAATAAAGAAGCAACTTTTCTAAAGCCAGCTAAGAGCAAGAGAAACTCAAACAATCTTCCAGCATGTCGCAAAGACAAACACCTGATGTGTTCCTTAACAGCAGTAAAACACATGCTCATTTGTAACATGCATCAGTGATTCTGTGATGTAAACACAGTCTTTCTCCCTTGTGGCAGTCTTATGAGTGATCACCACGTGTATCAGAGATCTGTGCACGGTGTGCTGAGGGTGCAGAAGTGCCAAACTCTTTGGTACATGCCTGCAAGCTACAAACAGCTGTTGTGCTCTCTGTTGCTAGTTGTCAGCTAAATTTACATAAAGAAGAAGTGTTTTCTGGAATTGCTATAACATAAATACTGAGAAGAGAAATTTGATGTTTTAATCATGACTAAAGGTAATTGTCTGGCATCCTTCAAAATTTCTAGTGGCAGTGTACATTCCATTTTTGTGACACTGTTTGGTTGCATTATTACCATTTGGAGGTGCAGTAACTTTGTAGAACAAAACCTTTCGACCCTCTCATATAACTCTTCCTCAAATATGGAAAACAGTTCTATGGTATGCTTTGTTTGGGAAGTTAATCTGCTCCATGTGGTATGGTTGAGTAGGTACACATCCTTTGCGTCTCTCCCCAATAAGGCCATAAATAAACAGGAGAGCACTTGGCAGCAACCAGATGCTGTGAGATTGATGACTAAGGGGAAGATGGACGATCACAGTGATCAAGATGAATTAAAAAAATATGTTTGGCTGTCACTTTCCCTGTAAATCCTACTTGCCATTTTCTCTTCTTTCTTCTGTACAGTGATGGAAACTCATTTAAGGATTTTCGCTAAAACACAACATCAAAAAGAATCTTTCACACCTAGTGATACAGTTCTTGGCCACGGCTTGATTATTCCCTCTGATTTTCTTATTAAAAAAAGCTGTACACTACATTTATTGTAGTAATTTAGATGTCTCAATAAAACATTCAATGCACTGCATAACAATTGTGTCCCTAAGTTGGAGTTTTTCTTATGGATCTCAGATCCTCGTCTGTTGTCATCAAGAAAGTTGTAAAATTAAGTATCAATATGAAATGACAACAAGAAAGATCTTTTGTTGAGTCCATTAACTTACTAAAGTAGAGATATCCAGGTATCACCCTCCCATGCCCACACCACTTGC
Source organism: Leuresthes tenuis (assembly GCF_036924035.1). Classification (NCBI taxonomy): domain Eukaryota; kingdom Metazoa; phylum Chordata; class Actinopteri; order Atheriniformes; family Atherinopsidae; genus Leuresthes; species Leuresthes tenuis. Next base: position 24,626,802 of record NW_027325372.1, on the reverse strand, counting down.
CACAACTTTGCCACACCATGTAAAATGTTCTCAAGCAGCCACAGACTTCATGAGGAGATGAGGAATAAGCTAGTGAAATTTGCCAATGCATCCTTTTTCAACCTCACCGTTTGCAGCATTTTCAAAATTTTCACACAAAAATTACAAATACTACTTTCTCTACAGACAGAACTTTTTGTAGTATTCAACAGCGCATGTGAACACACCCTGATATGTACAGTTGTTTATATCTCTGTCATCCAGACCAACAGAAACGGTCTTGGAAAGAAAATCACCTATTCCATCCCAGATCTTAGAATTAGGTAAATACAACCTCAGATAAATGACACATGTCATTATGTGACAAAGCTTGTAGAACCACCTTTAGCAGCAACAAGCTGAAGTTATTGTTTTTTTCTGTATGACATTATCAGTCTCTTTCATAGTTGTGGAGAAATTTGGTCCACTCTCCTTTACAGCATTGCTTCAGTTAATTGAGATTTGTGGACATTCCGTTATGCACAGCTCTCTTAAGGTTCTACCACAGTATTTCAATCAGGTTTGCAATACTAGGTTCTTTTCTTTTTCAGCCATTCTGTTGATTTCAGAGATTTTCCTCTGTGTTTGGAAAGATTTTGCTGTTCCATGCAAAAAATTTCAGCTAAGATTTACTCCCAGATATATCGCCTCACATTTGGCTCCAGAAGACTTTGGTATACAGAGGAGTTTGTGGTAAACTTGTTGACTGCGAGGTGCCCAGGTCCTGAGGTTGCAAAGCCCAAATCATAAGCCCTCCACTTTATTATTGTTTGTCCAAAGGACATTGTTCCAAGAAGTCTTATGGTTTACTCAGACACAACCTTACAAACTTAAACCATGCTGCCAGAGAAGAGACTTTCTCCTGCAGCCCTTCCAGCAAGCCATACTTGTTGAGTCTTTTTCTAATTATACTGTCATGAACTTAAACATTTAACATGCTAACTGAAGCCAGTAGTGTCTGAGATATGGCTCTTGGTTCTTTTGTAGATTCTCTAAGCACTGCACACTCCTGACATTGAGATGAACTGTCAGGGAAGTCCAAATCTGGGAAGATTTGCCTTCCACTTGTGAATAATCTTTCTCTCTGTGAAATGATGGATTCAGGTTGTTTGGAAATGGTCTTGTAATGCTCATCATTGCTGATGTCCTTCCTCCTTAGTATTGTGTTAGCACATACCTGGCTGCTGTAACGATGGACTTTTTCATACATTGCTTCTGCATCTTCGTCTTTGCCAATAAATAGTGGCATAGAGTAAGATATGTTGTTGCCCAGCTACGGTTGTATTTATCTAATTTTAACAAGTTTTTTAAAAATCCTGTACTGATACATAAAACTTTGAAATTGAAGCAATGTATTGTAATGCTTTATTTTTACATGACTCTATATAGAGTAGACAAGAACGTCTTCACTACAATCATTAAACTCAAACGCTAGATGTGTGACTGGCATTACAGTGTCACTTCCCAGGATTTTTGTTTTCTCTAATCCTCCACAGCTGCTTGAATGTGAAGTATGTTTCAAAGATAAATTTCAACAAAAGCGAGAAAATAGGTTGAAGGTTTGTTTGCTGTTTTTTTCTATGATCATACTGGACAGGATAGTTTATTGTAGGGATCCTTTGATTTACATTTCTCACTGCGTTCCATCAGCAAAGCGGACCATCTTTTTAACTTAGTTGTCTGGTGTTGTTTTTAGACTATATTGCACTGTAATAAAATTCATATGATAGATATACAAGTAAGGAAAATGTAGTATTAACCTCCATGGGGTACAGTGAAATTTTGCTTGAATTCTTACTTTCAAGAACACCTCTCATTTCAACACACCATAACTAAATGTGAAGCTGGGCCAGAACCACAATTCAACCTCAACAACTTTATATCGGAACACAGGAATCAGTGTAACTTGAAATTAAATGGGACGCACTGGGGCCAATCATCAGCTCAGATAATAATACCTTTTGTGTATCCATTCATGCAATGGCCAATTTGTCCATGCATTGCAGGTTTATACCAGACACTGATAGTAGGTACTTAGATACGGACTTGGTTTCTCTGCATAATTACATTATAGATAGGGATGGAAATTGGTAGGATTTTATTGATACCAGCGCCATCACCAATACTGTTTATTGGTCCATGATAGTATGTTATGGGAGAATTCCTGATTAAAGCTGCGGGACCTTGGAAGGGTCAGTCTGGTGATATATGGTACCAGTGAGTTCAGAGAAAACATGTCAACATGGCACCGGTAAGTCTGGACTTTCCTGAGAGAAATCATATGAAGAAAATAACACCTACAAACAGACATGTTGTTTTGCATGTACCTTAGAGTATAAAAAGGTTTCTTTGTTCGAGGTCTTAACTCAGATGCATGCAAGCTGAATGACCCTGTGTACACAGTATTAAAGAATATTCTCTACTAAAGTCTCCTGCTTCCAGTCTCATTGATTCCAGCCTCATCTACTTTGACTCTTGGTCCTGATGACAGCAGAACGGCTGCCCAGGAAACCCTCCTTACAGTCCGGTTCTACGTTAATTTCTTTTTCAATCACAGGTTATAAACGCCAGAACAACTGATTACTGTTTGAAATACCAAAAAGAACAAGAAGAATAAGAATTGTGTCTTTGTCAACTCGATACAGTTGATGTGAATAAATTACTATGACACAATACAATAGAAATATACTTTCTTTAATGTATGGGTCATATAAATGTGTTGAAAGTGGACAGTGTTCGCTGTAGCATCAGTTTCTGTCAGCAATATATTTACACTTTTAGTCAATGGAAAATGGGCTAAGTATGGTGCTAATGTTTTCATAATGCAGGATATTTACTATCACTTACGGATGATCTGGCTTTACAGTAATGGAATACACATATGTAGAGTGTTAAATGCATGGCACTTGCAATTCTGCTTTATTTACCTCTATATCTGTTTGCTTCTCTCCTATTCCCCTGTGCTCAAATATATACAATATAATCATACAGAATTCCCAATAAAGCTGATTTCATTTACAGATTTTTCAAAATTGTGACTTAAAAGCCAACTATTCGGACTGAATGTTGGGGATCAAACTATCAATCAACTGACAGAAATGATAGCCACCACTAATAAAAATATTATAATGGCTGTATAACTAAAAAAAATTGCCGTTTAAATAAGATAAAATCAACATATGTGCTGTGATTTCAACCATATCTACATGTACAATGACGCAACAGAAAGAAAGTCTGAAGCAACATGTTTTAGGTTTACTCACACAGACCACAACCTCTTAAGGACGCATTTCAAGGACATTGCTGCGCAATGTTGCTCAATAACACCACAGCTTTGAATTTGATTTTTCACGGCATCAAAAAATAGCAATGTGGCGCAAGAACGAGTAAAAAGTCTGAAGTAAAAAGTCTTACAATCAAAGCGTGAGACTTCAGGCTCCTCCGTGTATGACGTCGTTGATTTACAATCAGTGTGCCTTGCCAACACCTCCCAGCATCAGTAAAGGAATTGATCAGCTCAGAGCAATAGAATTCCAATAGTTTAGTCGTTTGGAACTGGTTCTCTAATGGAAATGGTTTTCAATTCTGCTACCTTGTCACAGAGGCATCACAGTTCAAACTGCTTTTGTTATACAGTGCTCACTGTAAGGCAAGAAGAAAATGTTCCTAGATCCAGCTGCATTGATGTTCTGGTAGTAGTTTGTTGAAACTCTCATTTTCGACAACCCAATCGGCAAAATAAACAGCAAATCAATACTTAATACTTAAATATTCTAATATGAATAATACTACCACTTAACCAACATCTCCTACAAACCAGCACTTTACAGAAAGTCCATTTTTATACCCTGAAATGCTGTATAGCAGTGAAGTGCCAAATTTTATGATTTCATATGCTCTACTTCAGTAATGGCAGCTCATACGACTTTTGCGACCCTTCAAGATGAGAAGCCCACGGTGATTTTAGACAGAAGCTCAGAGCAGAGCTAATGGCCCATTAAGTGGAAAAGATTGCTTTTGATATGACTGAGAAGAGGAAGGATAAAAACAAGCATGTGTCGTGGAGAACAGATGCATAACAGAAGACAGAAAGGAAGGTGAAAACAACACCACAGAGCAATCACTTCTTCAACATCATCCACAATACAACAGCTCTCAATACAAAGAGATGATGGGATCAGACTCACACTCCATGGATTTGAAATCTTGTTATCTGCTCCATACTTTGGATGTACTTTCACTGAGCTCATACACATTATTAGTACAGGAGCTGCAACTTTTAAATAATGTCTCACATCAGACATCCCTCACAGTGTTTGGTAATTATATGTATCTGTGGTATGAGTCACACTGGTGGTTAAGGAGAACACAAATCGAAACAAATCATGGAAAATTACAGCGTCTCTTTATGGCGCCTAGTAACCACACAACCAATAGTTAATCCATCTTAAGAAAAGCTTTGGCACCATACACAGCTCAGCACAACTAAGGGCCACAGCTAATAATGCAGTTCATAAAAAAAAGGATACATAATGAAGCCGATGAAATTTGAGACCAATTTGTAGGTTGTATTGTTCATAAAATAAAGATTTCATGTTTTGTGTTTCAGATTTAGTTCAATTTGTCCAAAAGCGACACCTGATGTAAAAAAATGCTTTTCTACAACAGAATACAAGCAGCTCGTGCAACACCAACACAAGAGGAAATTTTCCAATTTTTGTGCAAGTTGGCCATTTTGTTTTGTGGTTGTGGTTGTAGAAGGGTGGACTTATTTTTCATTGAGGATGGTTATGGCAAATGGTGACCCATTCAAGGTGTACCCTGTCCATCGCACAGTGGCAGCTAGGAGAGGCTCCAGCCACCCCGCGACCCTCAATTGGATTAAGGCAGAATAGGAATGCTGATAACTGAATTCGGACTTGGCCAATTATTCAATTTGCTAGGACTATGATCATGCATCAGCACTGGGAGTCATTTAATAAACCTCAATGCTCCTATCACCAAACTGCATTCTGCATGTGATGTGTGAAGGACTTAATTAGGTTTACTTTATATTTATATCAATTCCAGTGGCACAATTATTTTAATTGGGTCGTTTTTTTCATATAGTGTTCATTAAACACTTTTATATTGCAGCTTATCTTAGTTTATAAGGTTTATGTCAATAGCTGAAGTTATATTGCTGTACTTTTGACTTTGACTTATTACTCATGGTTGCAGAAGCAGTTGTTGAGCTGTTGAGCTATGCAAAGTCAATTAAAAATTAACAGAGGGAAGTTTGTGTCCATGTATTTCTTACGAATATTCCCTGTTTCAGGTATGATTTCCCTCATAATATTGTGTTATGTTTGCTAAGTGAATGCTATGTCTGCTCCGGAAGACATTTGTAACTCAGCATGTCAATGATAGTTATGGTTGGCTTGAAACTAACTATGTGCAATGATAATCCTGCTGTGGTCTGCAGAGCAGATGAAGTAGAACATATTACAGTCATACACAACTGTTTAGCAAGTGTTGTAGCCTGTATACACCTATGGTGATACATGTGCTCACAGTTGCATGTTTTTTTTAAGAAACTGCCTATAGTCAGTACAAATATGAGTCAAAAGTTTGTTTTTATGCATTTACTTATCAATTACTAATTATTTCCCTGTTCAGGGTCTTTACACATGCATTACAACAGCACGTTCTGGTTTAAAATAGTTAGAAAGGAGACAGAAGAGAAAGAATAACCCAATGTGAAATAAAAACACGCCAAAAATAAAAGCAAAAGCAAGAAAAAGAATTGGCATCTTGTGATTTCACATAATTTACACTGGGTGGAAGTTGATCCGCCTCTGAGCCAGCACGAACATTAGCAGAAGAGGCAAAATGGTCCCATCTTATGTATACTTACACACATCAAGCTGGTATTGAGGAACTCGCCATTTTAACCAATGATGCTGTCGTCACTCAGCTGATTCTGCAGCCTGCCCCAGCAGAACAGCAAGAAGGTGCACACCTTGATTGGTCAGAGCGCCTTTCCGAACATGAGGTGGAACAACTCAATAGTAGGCAGGTGGTCATAATATTAAAGCTAAATGTGGTTAGTTCCTCAAAGTTGCCCAGGCAAGACCATGTGTGGTTGAAACATCCTGTCATGTCAATTTAAAATAAGAGGAATTCAACAAAGATGTTCATTTCAATGTTATCTTTAAATAAGAACAATAACAAGCATTAATGTTTGATTACTAGTAGCAGGGCTCTGAAGAGTAGTCGAAGTATAATGTGGGAAAGTCAGATCACAACCTGTACAATTTGCTGAGATATTATAGGGTAAACACAGAAGACACAAAACAAATATGTTTTCCAGTATCAAATACATTACCTAATTACTTTATGTGTGAGCAAGCTTCCCAAGTATTGCTCTGTAAATAAGTGATTTCCAAAGAAGTAGTTCAATTAGTAGAGATCAATTGAAAGAACTGAACAAAATTTATTGACGTACGAGACTGTAATGTGTCATCTTGGTGGAATGGAGATATGAACAAAGGAAGGGGGTGGGATCAGACCCCCTGGAGTCTAGACACTGCTCGTGAATGAGCAGAATTAACAGGTAGCAGAAACATCTGATGATTTTACCCCAAATAAGAAAGACGTGGAACTGGGAATGAGGCAGAATGTGCGAAATTCAGCCTGTGGGGAGAGTGACGTACCAGAAGAGAACTATGTCACTTTTGAACAGGAACAATATGGTGACCACTTTACTGCTGGTAGGTCTTCCAACCCAAAGGTTGTGTCCACGTGTGGAAGTGTTCTTCAAACTCCAACTTGCCCTACTGCAGCTTACATTGTCCCTGATGTGTGTGTAATTGTAGAAAAAAACAATGCATACTCCTCTTTATATAAGCCTCTACAGATAAGATATTTGACAATGCAAAGGTCACATGAATAGAATTACATAGGCAACAAAGTGAAAAAAGAAGCCATAAAATGTGAGAAAGATATTTTGAGCAGTGAGCAAAAAGAAGAGCAAAGGGGTCTGACAGAAAAAGGGTGAGATGATGGATTGAGCATGAGAAGATATGAGGAATGAAATACTATCCAACAAAATGTCATCTCTCAGACAGTGGTCTGGGGAGTACTGCTGCCATTTCACTGACATTGTTACCAAAGATGAATTTCACCTACAAAGACATCAGTTCTTCAGTTGCAGCCTTTCCTGGATTTTGCGGCGATACTGACAGGCTTTGAAAACCCAGCTTTGAAAGCTTGTGTCAGCCCTTATGATTCTGTTCTGGCATCAAGATGAGAGGCTCAACAGGGAGAGAGAGCACATATATCTTCAGATCAAGATCGTTTGCTATGAACATTTCTCATTAGCGCGAATATTGGGATCTCAAAGGAAAAAAATGCCACAGTGGTTTTGCCATCTTCCATCACAACTGCTCGTGGCAAACCTTATCTACCTAAACAGATAATATGTCCCAGCTTTGGCTTTTTGAACTGAAACACTTTATCTCAGACTTTAGTAAACAGAAGAGGCCAGCTACATTTCTCTGCAGCATCATATTCTCTTAAGAAGAACATAGGAAGTGGGATCCTTCAGGATGTACATTTACAGTCTGGTTTAAAAACCTTGTGTATGTTTGAGGTTCAGAATTACCAATAAAAGGTGGTAAGTGGAGTGTTATGTGCCGTTTCCTTATGTGACGTTAAAATCTATCAAATCTCCACGTGAGATCTGGACAGGCACTAAGACTTTAAAGCTTCAAAAGCCAAGGTATTCTATTTTTAAGGTTCAAAGTGGGGGGTCAAAAAACATGTTTTTCCTGTCAAGTTATAAAAAGGAAAAAAATCACTGTTTGACTTATGAATTAAAGTGTTTTTCCACAATCACAGTGGGGATAGAAGAGAGCATACACTAAGCACATCATGTCACGTTACATATCACATCCCAAAATCCCTTATGTGCTTTTCCTTAAAATCTAATTACTTTCCATTAGCTTAATTTACTATCAGTATTTCAATGCAGTCTTTAGAAGTACGAAATATGGCTTTAATTTGCAATAAAGCACTATGCTGCAAACTGGGAGCTACAGAGTCTGACCAGTTTACCAGATCACCAGCGTGAATAAACAGTGTTTTTGGCTGGCTATATGCTCTATCATTCCTACCAAAGAAGAGAACAAAACATCCTACTTTCGTGATGCTTCATGAAGATTTTTTTGCTGAAGAACTCAATTTTTTTGCTCGGTCTTATAAGGGGAATAGCATACCATCATATCATGCAGATGATGTTCCTGTCATAGGCAGGGGGAATACAGACATTCTTAGAAAAAACTTCCTGTTCCCGCCAGTATGCAAACAGAGGAATACACATCAATGCAAACGCCATTGTTGCTGCCCTCGTGACTGCCTGAGTTGAGTGATTACATCTAAGCCTTTAATACTCTGGTGCACAATAAACTCTTGTCCATACTCCAAGACCAGGGTCTCAACCATAAGCTTTTCCCTTAGATTGTAGGTTTACTGACCTACTCATTCAATTTTGCAACAAGTACGTTCTCCACCTGGTTCATGAATATCAGAACTCCAAAGAACTAACATTTTTGTATTCTTTTGTTTCTTTTGTGCCATTTGTTTTTTGTGTCACCAAGCATGCCTTTTTTAAGTAATGTATTTTAGTGGGATCTATGGTTCAAGCAGTGTCTCAGGTCACTAACCTTTTGATGCAGAATGTTATTAAAGCGTCTGTCTAACTGTAACCAAATGCCTAACCCTGACATAATGATTCATAACAGCGATGTAACAGCCAAAGATGGCATTTCAAATGAAAGTTTCTATAAATCCTCATTGGTTGTGCAGGGGAGTTGAACTCTGTTGTGTTGTGTAAGTCCTCGTGTCCACATTCATGCAATGATATCCATCTTCATTTGCAAGCTGGCAGTAAGACACTGCATTTGATAAGACCTGTTGATGAATTTATTTTTTTCACTGTTATGAATTTTCTTAGCTATCAGTAAAAGTATCTGCAGTAAATTATTGTGATCTGCATTATGGATATCCTTTAGTATAATTTCTAATAAACATAGCACTGGACCAGGCATCCATTCCAAGTATTTTATCAAGTTACTCTAACACTCTTGAAATATCATTGATTATTGGATAATCCCATCCAATTTATATATCGTCCCCTATTTTCTCACATTTTCTGCAACATGGTGTCACTGTTTGGTCTCTCCTAAATTTTATAAACAATAAGAAACGTGCTAAAATATCTTATTTTACTCTTCCATTCAAACTTCAAACCATAACTATTATGGTAATCCCTACCCACCCACAAGTCCTCCCTTAAGTCGTCTTTAGTCAATGCATTCATCTCCAGTTCCTTTTTTTAATACTCCTGGTATATTATGATGAGTTAAATAATCTTTTATATTTATGGGTAACATGACTTTTAGTTGGAACTTTTATTTCTATCATACCAATAAAGGATTTTTCTATTTTACCGGATTTTCTTTACTCGTAATACCTAGTGTTGCCTAGAGATATCTAAATCTTCTGATGAAAGATGAATAATTTGATGACAGTTCCATCAAATAATTGATTAATTATGAGACCTGTATCTGCCCATCCTCTGAAGCCTCTATTCCTCTATGCAAGGAAACTCTACAGTGAATGCTGCTGGCTTGACTCTCAATATTGTCTCTTGTTCTTCAAACATTTTTCTAATTATTGTCCAAAACTTTGTATGTCTAATACATTATTTTCAAAATATTATTTTAAGGACAGTTTTACATTCATAAAAAGATCACTGATAACTGTATGTTGCTCAATGTCAACCGATCCACTCTCTTGAGCCATTCTAATCTTTGCCACTATAGGAGACAAATTAATTTTTAGTCTCAATGTGACTAAATAAGGACAAAGAGATGATTTTTGTCATCTTTAAATCTTTTAATCACTTGATTTTTTTTGTATTTAGCATCAAATAATTGTCTGAAGCTGTGAGTAAGCATAATTTCAAGATACCTAAATCTTTGCTTAGACCGATTAGAGGAAATCACTTCATTTAATTTTGTTGGCCAGGTCCAATATATCAACATTGTTTCTAATTTACTGTCATTAATTATATCGACAGAGTCATATTTCTGAAAATGTTGCTAAATTTTGTGAAAAGAGAGAAGTGGGTTCTTTATACAACGCAAAATAATATCTGCAAACAATCCTATTTTGTAGCAGACCCTCCTCCAGACACTATTCCTTGAATCTGCAGTTTTTTGCTTCAACGTTTGTTCATTTAGGAAATTAAATAACACATCTGTACTTAATACTTTCTTAAGATCTTATCCTTGAACCTCATAATTACTTAAAACATTTGCAAAGGCATCTGATATCTCTGCAAGAAGAGTTGAAATAAAGTTAGTTTCAGGATGTTTGATCTTAACAACTGCACAACTACACAGGGCCTTCCAAGTCTGAAAGTCCAGGAGTCTGCTTGTATTATTTCCCATCCCATAGTTTTTTTTCTTTTTATGTACCTAAGGATACCTATCTGATCTATTTGTTTCCTTTTCTAGTTCTTGCTGTTTTGCTTTTTAATTCTATAACAGGTGGAAATCATATTTCTTCACATTGTGGCTTTAACAGTACTGAAGGGGAAACACTGCCATCATCAGTTATATAAAAGTATTCCATTAATTCCATTTCCTTGTATTTTTCGTTTAACCCAACTGTCAGATAACAGTGAAACACTGTTCCTGCAACACTTAAAATTATTAACCATCCCTCAGTTAATTGTTGTAGTGACAGGGCAATGATCTGAAATGGTGATTGGTTGAATTATACATGATCTCCTTTGGTTTAAGTCCTTTTTCAATATGCAAAATGCATCTAACCATGAAAAGCTCCTGTGCACTAGGGACAATAAAGTAAAATCTCCTATTGGGATGAAGACGTCACTGAGCTTTACATACAGCTCTTAGCATTCACAGTAGATCCCTTAGACATTACAGTTAGAGTCCTTATTGTTATGGGTAATCTGTCTGGTATAGGATCTAATATACAATTAAAATCTCCAATAAGAATAATCCCTTGGTTTTTATCTGGGCTAAATAGATTGGCAATCTTTCTGGAGAAAACCTGGTCTGATGAGGAGAGACGGCATCCATCCCACTTTGGAAGGAGCGGCTCTCACTTCTAGAAATATGGACGAATTTATTAGTCATCCAAAAACATGACAACCCAGGGTTGAGACCAGGATGCAGAGTTGTAGTCTTACACACTTCTCTGCAGCTTCCCACCTGATGCTGCCCCCCCCCCATCAAAAAACACAAAAGGAGCAAATCCTTTTGTGCAAAAAAATTGAAAACAAAAACTTTAACTGAACAAAAACTCCAAACTATTAAATGTGGTTTGCTGAATATTAGATCTCGCCTTTCGAAGTCTCTGTTAGTGAATGATTTGATTTGTGATCATCATATTGATATATTTTGTCTTATAGGAACCTAGCTGCAGCAGGATGATCATGTTAGCATTAATGAATCAACTCCCTCTGACTATTTAAATGTTCATGTTCCTCGAACCTCAGGCAGAGGAGGAGGAGTGGCAGCTATCTTTAGATCAGGGTTACTAATCAGTCCTAGACCCAAGATTAGTTTTGGCTCTTTTGAATCTCTGATTCTCAGTTTTTCCCACCCAAAGTGAAAATCACAAAAACCTCTTGTGTTTGTTGTTGTGTATCGTCCACCTGGCCCTTATTCTGAGTTTCTGTCTGAATTCTCAGAGTTTTTCTCACAGTTAGTGCTGAGTACAGATAAAGTCATTGTAGTGGTTGACTTTAATATTCATGTAGATGTTGAAAAGGACAGTCTAAATATTAACTTTAATTCTATATTAGACTCTATTGGATTTTCTCAAAGTGTTCACAGACCTACTCACTGCCTTAATCATACCCTTAATATTGTGCTGACTTATGGCATTGAGAGTGAACAGTTAACAGTGTTCTATAGATGCACTATAGTTTCAATGCGTACAACACTGGACAATGTTGCCCCTCTGAAAAGGAAGGTAATCAGTCAGAAGAGGTTGGCTCCTTGGTATAATTCACAGCTGTGTGCTTTAAAGCAGATTGCAAGAAAGCTAGAGAGATAGTGGCGTTCCTCTAATTTAGAAGAGTCTCAATTAGTCTGGAAAGATAGTTTAATAACGTATAAGAAAGCCCTTCGTAAAGCTAGAACTACTTATTATTCATCATTGATAGAAGAGAATAGGAATAATCCCAGGTTTCTTTTCAGCACTGTGTCACAGCTGGAGGAGTGGTGTACGTGGCATGGAATAGTGGTGGAGGTAGGACCCTGATGCAGATATTTCAAAAGTAAAAGCTTCAGAAACAAAAATCGAGGTTGAGCCGGAATACAAAAAAGTAACTAAGACTATGAGAAAATACTTGACTATGACAAAACAAAAAACAAATGGGAACAAAACCTAGACCAGACCTGACCTGACCTGACCTGACCTGACCTGACCTGACCTGACCTGACCTGACCTGACCTGACCTGACACGACCCGAATTGCTGACTTCAGTGATGGTGAGGATCTGGCAGAGTGCATGGGGAAACCTGGAAACCTGGAAACTTGACAGGATATGTACCTCAGACTTTTAAGGTTGCTGTAATTAAACCTTTACTTAAAAAACTACTCTTGATTCAGAAGTGTTGGCTAATTATCTACCTATATCCAATCTCCCTTTTTTTGTCTAAAGTTTTTGAAATAATAGTTGCAGCTCAACTTTGTGATCATTACATAGAAATAATCTGTTTGAAGAGTTTCAGTCAGGATTCAGAGCGCATCATAGCACAGAAACAGCACTGGTGAAACCAATGATCTCCTCTTAGTCTCTGATAGCGGACTTGTTTCTGTGCTTGTCCTGTTGGATCTCAGTGCTGCATTTGATACGATCGATCACAGCATTCTATTACAGAGACTTGAACATGTTATTGGGATTAAAGGAACTGCATTAGGCTGGTTTAAGTCATATCTATCTGAAATTTTTCAGTTTGTTCTTGTAAATGAAGAATCTTCCTCATAAACCAGAGTAAGTCATGGAGTTCCTCAGGGTTCTGTGTTTGGATCAATTATTTTCGCTGTATGCTTCCATTAGGTAACTTTAAAATCCTTCAGCTGATTCAAAATGTTGCAGCCAGAGTTCTGATGAGAACTAACAGGAGAGATTGTATTTCTCCAGTTTTAGCTTCTCTTCATTGGCTCCCTGTTAAATTCAGAATAGAATTTAAAATATATTTTTTTATATCATTACAAATATACTGAGTTCTTACTGAGACTTTTCACTAAATTCTGTGTATCATGTATCTTTATTATTGTCCAGACATCTTAATAGAAATGAAGCACTGATCAATTTGTTCCTCAAACCCACACTTCAGGCTTAAAGAAAATGCAAATGAGCAGGCATACAGTTCATCATTTCTAATCCCACATCTTATTTTGGAGGAAATCGTGTTTGCTGAACAATGAAATACGTATTAGCACCCCAGACAAAAGATGTTGTGATTGACAGGATTACATTTAAACAAGGCCAGTGGCTAATCATTTCTCTCCGCATGAGGGCACACAGCCTTCTATTTGTTCTCCATTTCTAATTAAACTGAATTATATTCAACCACACACTGTAAAAACTGGAGCGTGTCAGACCTCAAAACAAGCTAGTGCAGAACATTTGCAGGAAACACAGGATTGACAAAACTGCCTCAAACCAATATATGAAAAAGGAGTTACCTGAACTGAGTAATGAGATTCTGGCATAACGATATCAGCTGGCCATCAAAGATGTTCTGGTTATTTCTTTCCTGCCAATTCCCAAGTGGACCATTGAGGCTTCAAAAAGTGATTAATAGAACTTGATTTTCAAATGCCAAACTTTACAGTACAAGTAATATGTTTAAAGCATTTAGTACTGATTTGGTATCTGAGACTGATATCGCAGATCATTAGAAAGGGGTGTGCGCATGTCTATCTGCAACAATATCTGTGAGGGGCTCCCATTCTCACAAATCAGTTTAAGCCTTCCTTGATACAATCCGTTGCCATAATGATGAATGGTCCACACAACTCACTCCTTTAGTTCCGTTTTAACCTATAGATTCTAAAAAGTGCTTTACAATATGTTTTTCATTCACACACACACACAGCTCTTATTTAAGATATATTTGCACTCTGTTCTGTCAGGTGAAAAAGAAAGTACCGTACACACTGTCAGTTTTGCAGTTTATATATCAAAACATAATGAAAAATTTCTCCTTACCGGGTCTTAAACTTAGGTGAATAAAACTTCTCATGAGCAACAACACGTGACATATTACATTTATTTACTGAATAAAAGCTAAGCCAAATGCAGGAGCGGTGAGTTAAAAAAAACTAAGTTAAGCCAACAGCTTGTTGAACCACCTTCTTTGTGGAGTAATTTTAGTCCAGTCTTCTTACGACGTTGCTTCAGATCATTGAGGTTTGAAATTGATAGTCTATACACAGCTCTCTTAAGGTCCCACTACAGTATTTCAGTTAGTTTGAAGTCTGGACTTTGACTGCTACATTGCAAGACATTGTTTTTTTTTCTTCATTTTAAGCCATTCTGTTGTAGATCTGTTGGTGTTTTTGTAATTATTGTCCAGTTTCATGACCAATTTCAGCCAAGCTTTAGACTGATGACCTCACGTTTCACTGCAGAGGAATTGATGGTCAACTCAATGACTGCAAGGTGCACAGGTTCTGTGACTGCATAACAAGCCCAAATCATCAGCCCCCCATCATTGTGTTTGACAGTTGGTGTGGAGCGTTTGTGCTGACTTATCGTGTTTAGTTTTCTATAAGCATGGTACTGTCCATTCTGACCAAACAACTCTAATTTGGTCTCTTCTGTCTGAAGGAAATTGTTCCAGAAATCTCATACTCAAAAGTCATGCTACTTTATTTATCTCAAAGGGATAAATTCCCAAATATGTGACCCAAACATAAACTATGAAAAAAAAAAAAGCCTTTTTTCTACTTTCTGCTCTGTAAATTTGTTTTGGATTCCAACATTTTTGGTTACTTGACCTGGCAGAGCACATGTCAGACAGGCAGGTGACTGATAACTCTTCCAGTACCCGCTGACATGTTTGTAAAGGTGTGATCA
The DNA here is from genome assembly GCF_036924035.1 of Leuresthes tenuis. Taxonomy (NCBI): domain Eukaryota; kingdom Metazoa; phylum Chordata; class Actinopteri; order Atheriniformes; family Atherinopsidae; genus Leuresthes; species Leuresthes tenuis. The sequence continues at coordinate 24,611,612 of NW_027325372.1, read as the reverse complement.
AATACCTCAAATCAAAGTCATGTTCAGCCTTGTCATTTATGGGCCGACACTCATCATTCCCACTGATGTCGTCATCCATTCGTCCCGGATGGTTTTGGAATGACAAATTTTCAACATGCTTTGATTACAACATTTTGAAGGAAAGTGTAAGGTAAGAAAAAAGGATAATATACTGATATTCTCAACAGGTTCAGAAATGAACACTTTCACTGTATCTATCTGCTGCTGATTTTTATTTGATCTCCGCTCCCTGCTTGCCTTATTTTCCTTGGGTAATCAGCAGGGAGGTTACCTCTAATCAATTTGTCTTCACTGATCACCACAAGGATTCTTGATAAGTTCAATTGAAAAGTTCCTTCTGAATATTTGGTACAATAAAATGCTGCTCACAGGATGTACTTGGAGAAAAAAAAAGCCACCTGCTTCCCACCATTTTTTTTTCTGATTGAACTCCTTCAATAAGTAACTGATTATGCTGAACAAACTGTTGGAACATTTTACACTGATGGACGTTTGAGTCCACTTCTCTGGTACATTAGACACCATTTGACAAGACTTAGTCCCTCTGGGTCCATGTATAATTTTTTTATTATTTTTTTTTATGATTCAGTTTTGGATTGTACAACATATTTTAGCCTGGCTTGTGTCTCTCTCAGGAATATTTAGCACAGCTGGTATTTGTATTTAATGAGGCAAACATTTTTATTTGTTTTCAAATTGAGAATGGCTGCAAAAATCTCTTTTTTTATTGCATTTCATTTCTCATTTCAAATTTCGCATTTGTGGTATTTGGATACTGTCATTGTTGCCTCTTCAACATTATTACAAAGTCACGTGTAAGGCTGTACAAATGCAGGGCTCAGACATTGAGTTGGGTTTATGACAGAGGTGTTACTTCCTATAACTGTAGGGGGAACCAAAGTGCAAAATTAATTGGCAAATTTTCAAGTGTTACTTTAAATTGAAGTTAATGTTTTTATTTAAAGCCAGCAATATGAATATGTTTAATTGTAATTAAACACAGATGTAATCTTTACAGTGTGATATGTGTAACCTTTAACACTTAGCAATGAGCACAGCCAGTGAACTAGCATCATGGCAAGGATGAAGACATCTCTGCTGTTACGGTCATTCATGCAGAAGTAGTAGCAACACCAAAAAGTTTGTCATTTTGAGGTACTTTGATATGTCAACTGGTAGATCAATGCTTTTTTTATTGTGTTTTTTTATCATAGGATATATTTTGCAGTGGGTATTTTAAGCCATGTATAAATTGTGTGGCATGAACATTTTGTGTGCATGATGTGTTTTGGATATTTTGCATCCATTTGGAATTTGGAATTTGCTGCAGCGGTGGGTGTCGATGACGTCATCCCAGTAGACAAGTGTGTAGAAAGCCTGCTATAAGCCCCCCGATAGCTGCCAATAACAACAACACAGCAGCTATGAACTAACAGTGCAATAGTACACGTTCATTCATTCATTCTTCTTAAAGTATTGGTGAAATAAAGACAGATAATGCCTTATTTAGAGGCTGCATCGTCTAAGCCCTGTTCACTCCGTTATATGGCTCTCGAGTTATCTAAATATCTTTCGAAGGACATCGACTTTCACCAAACTGTTCTCGGTGAATAGATAAATGTATTTCATGCCATAAATAAGGTCTAGGTTTAAATAAATACTCAGAAAAACACAGTATTTGGGTTTTAAAGGTAAAACTGACTAGCAGTTCTATAGAAATTCACTTAAGCCAAGTTTACTGTCAGCCCCAGGAGAAAGAGCATGATAAAGTCTGTAAGATTATAGTACATAGTGAAAATGTGGCATTGACCTGTTCGTAGTCCGTAAGATATATCACAGTTGACACTGTTCATTTAGTCGTAAAGGCAGTTCATGGATTCCAGATTTGCTCATGCACTATACTGTGTGACACAAATTTTTATCGTCTTCACTAGTTCACCTTGTTCCTCTGTGATCAATAGTGTGGAGCCCAAATACTTAACCATACGTAACCATGCAGACTGATCGATCTCAAAATTGAGCAAGTGCCTGGATCAATCTCCATCCAAAAAACAAAAAAACGCCTCCCAGACAAAGATGACAAGGAGCAAATGAACATGGATGCTCATTTTGAGGAGACAATTTGTAGGAATATTTCTATTATGTACAACCTGTACAATAAACTGTAGAGTCCAAGTCGTACACTAATGCCATAAACCCAGCCTAAGAAACATTTTTTTTCCACCAGTGATATGTATTACAATCAAAGTGGATATCTCATTGGACTTTACAATGTTGTCAGACTGTCCCAGGATCTCAGGCAATAGAAAGAGTTTATGGAATTTTCCTTTATGGAAAACCAGTTCTGTTTGGTTACTATGATCCTTATCAAGCCAAGTTGGCAGATCAGTTGAAAAGGTTTGTCTCTCTGTATCATAGTTTAGTTGTGTAAAAAGTATTATGAAAAAGGCTGTTCCAGAAATTTAAAATAAGGTTTTTCTAAGGAAGTGGGTAGAGCTGGCTTTCCTGGAAGGAACATGGTGACTGGCGATTTAGTCAAACTTAGGCTTCAATTAGATAAACAAAAACTCTGCCAAAACCGGATTAGAAGGTTGTGAAACTAAATCTAAAAAACAGAACAAGGATACTGCAGGAGGGACTGGTACTTAAATGCAATGATCTGGCAATCAGGAACAGAAATCCATGAGAATATATACTGAGGGAGTGATTAACAAATGGACAACAGGGTGAGGCAATGAGCGAATGAAACCAGGTGTGACAAGTAAAAGTGGAAGTAACACACACACACACACAAAAAAAACCAGACCATGACATGGTGGGGCTTTTTAAATGCTACGCAGTGGCACAGGAAGCAGTGGCAACAAGCTACGAGCTCTATACTGACTCATAAGAGACTACTTCTGGAAAGTAAGGAGTAAGAGTAAGAATTGATCAATACAATACCATTTAAGCATTGTATAAACTGTACAATAGATGCTATGAGGACAAAGATGATATTCCAGCAAATCCATCAATAAGAGATTCAAATGAGTTATGAGTAAAAAAATCATACATCTTAGTTACATTCTCTTAAAGATTTTTTTAATGATCATTTTGCTCTAATGAAATCCTGATTTCTATGAACACAACATCATCTGACTGAATCGACATTCAAGTTCCTTAGTAAACTGTAACTCGCCATCATATATTTTGCACCGTCTTGAAAAGAGGTTTGCCTGTAGAACCAAGAGGCAAGCCAGGGGGCAAAGCTTGAAAACCACTAACATATGCATCTAATTACCCTTTAGTTTCCTGGAAAGACAGGCAAAGTAAATCTGGTGAAAACCAATAATAAGCTAAAAGACAAAGGGGCAGGCCATCTGCTCTAAGAATATTTAAAGGAATCACAGTTTGAGGTCACAATACGCCTTAAGTGTGATGTAACAGATTGCTACAGGGAAATATTTCCACACTGAGTGAAAGAGAGACTAATGAGGCCAGCATGTCTAAATCAGAGTTAATTACAAATAATAATGTGCTTACAGAGTAATTCCTTCCTTCCTAAATTTAATGTGAGTGGCCCAACAACATCATAGTGTGTGTATTTGTATGAAAAGGTTTTGGGCGCGACATTAATTTCAGCTTAGTTACATTTCCTGTTTTGCTCCTTATTTAGATCAAAATTCTCTTCTAATATGTTACAGGACTTGTGGTCGATCAGTTAAAAAAGCAAAGGCTGGTGCCTTCCAAGCCAAGCCTCGGTGCTATGGTGCACAGCTAATGATAAGGTATGAGTTCCAATAAGAGTGCAATATATGAGAACTACAGCAGCTAATGGGCTGAAACTAAATCAGTGAAGTCACTTTAGATGCAAACGGAAAGAAAATAGAGGTAGAGCAAAGAGGCAATCAGATGACACACAATTCTGTATAACTGTGCCAATGAAATTTGGCCTTTCCAACAGTTTGCCACAACATTAGCTCCATTAGAGCAGAGTGGCGGTAATAGTATTGGCAATTAGATTGTTTAGACTAAAGTAGTGGCCAGAGGATACACGAGTAATTTCTTCTTAAGAGATGTTTACTGGTTGAGTCGATGGATAGTCAACTCTTAAACTACAGATTTAACATTTATTTCACTACAGGAAAAAAAGAGATAAATATATATAAAAAAGAGCATCTGTGATATTAAAAAAAAAAAAAAACTCACTCAGTGAGTCAACAAGTCCACATAGCGTTTTATTAAAGTTTCTCTGAAGTGTACTCCAAAGATGACAGTAATACATTTACATTCCCAATATGCATCTCCTCTCTCAGGGTTGCACCTTGGAACTCTTTCCATTTTCAGCAATTTCTATGCCACAATGAGGCGACATCTCTTACAAGCATTTGGATATTTTCTGAGTCAGAAGATGATAAATACTTGTTTCTTTTTTTGCAGAGCTGGTTAATGTTCTGGATCATTACATCTGTTCCAGAAGTCTGTGCTGACATGTTCAACCAACGCATCTATTTTCCCATGCTGAGAGTATAAAGACTTAGAGGGGTTTGTAGGACTAGATTAACTGAGAGGCAAATGGGCTGTGATGGGATGTGATGAGCCAATGACAACAGCACATGCTGAGGAGGCAGCAGCCGTCCATTAAAAGCTCCTCCGGCACTTCCTGTGCATTAGTTTATCCTTAGAGCTACATGTGTCCCTCTGTATAAGAAGAAAGCACAGTGTTCTCTGGATAACTTGTTAAGCCCTCCACATATGCATTACTCTAGAGAAAGGAGCACACTTTCAGACAGTGAGCAAAGTATAAATAAAACACTAGTCATGAAGGCGGGAACAATAGGGTTCGTCTCTTGTGGTTAGAAATCAAAAAAGGGTGGATGAGGGATTTCAGAGGCTTCAGTTGTTATTGTGTTGTACTGAATGGACTGATTAATGCATGAAAGAAAGTGATATTTCAGGAGGTTGTAACACAAATGAAGCCTCTATACTTAGAGGTCTGCACAAATAGCAAGACTATAGAGATCTGAAAGCAGTGAAAAAAGAAAAACCTGTCAAGGTTCCAGAGTGAAGGATCATTAAAAGGGTAAACCAAGCCCTTCCCAACTCCTCCCACACCAAACTGGAAATCTATATGAACAGATCCATCATGTTGTCGATCCAAATGCAGTTTGCTGCCTGCCTCCAGTGTTGCTGTTGATAGAGTTCACAAGTATAATAGATCAGTGCAGCACTGCCTCCGAGTGGAACTTTGTGTCAGAAGTAGAATAATAGGATTTAATTTAAATTAATTCACCACAGACCCCAGACATGGATGGTTACTATTTCACTTATTCAACTTTTTTTACCCCCTAATGCTGCCTCTACTGAATAGGGCTAATGAATGCCAACCCACCGCTATGAAGCTTTGGAATCAACATATTGGATTTCTTTCATTTGTAGAAAAAGACGGAACTTGTGAGGTACTAGGATGTAACATTATGCAACTGTTTCCTGATGAATAGTTTAACATAAATAAATGAGCCATCTAGAACATGGTTAATAATAGAACAATATCGTAGAGAATATACAATTTATCTATGAAGGCTTTTGCCTCTCTCACAGTGATAGTTGACCTCAGCTTTCGTGCATGGCCCTGAAAAAAAACACAACTCCAGATTAATCCAGTTCAGTGACTTTGATGGTGTGTCATCCAAGATTGTTGCACGTTCAAACAATAAATACAGTGTCACATCATGTCAGTCACATTTACATATCAACTGCGAAAGCTTTCCTTTTATCAAAGTTTTCAGGAACACTTTGATCATCTGACTGTTTTTCACATCAGTTAAATGCTTTTAGAATCATGAAAAAGATGCTCAGTCGCTCTCGTTTGAGCTCTTAGGATTATAGAAACTATACCATCTTATGATGAACACATTTACTTTGTTTCCCAGCATCAAAGACTGACTACTGGTACAGTACAGTTAGCAGGGTATAACAGCTCCTTTTTGCCTCACATTGCTACTGATAGCAATGAATAGATGAAAAACAAAAAGACCTTCAGTGTACAAGCCTTTATGTCTGTGATTTATATCTATGGACATTTTAGTAAAATATCAAGATAACACAAAATTGGCTAATTTGCATTGCTTTCTGAGAAATATACGTGTTCTAAGATGCATCTAAATGTGTTTGTAAAAGATTCTACATCCATGCTGTGAAAGATATCAAAAAGTTTGCAGCTTTTGTTATTGTTGATTTTATTATTTATTTGTGATTCATTGTTGATCTCACAGTGCTGAGCGTGAGTGAGTTGGAGATTTCAAATTCCTAAAGGGAACCTCCCAATGGGATTAATAAAGTCATCTATCTATCTATCTATCTATCTATCTATCTATCTTTTCCGGTTATAGTGAAACTGAGATTACATTACAATTATAATGTTTCAGTTACAAAGTATGCTATATCTAACTGCTGTAAAGCACCAAAGAGAAGGAAGAAATTACATGAAGTATCTCTAATGTTATGCCTACTTACTATGATGGTGGACAAATACTGTTTTCCAAGCAAACACATAAAGACTCAAAATTGTACATCCTTACAAGGTAGATTAAAACAGCAAGCTGTGTGTAAAATCTGCCTCCCTAAAATGCAATACTTTGGTCATAGCTACATTTAATAACTGTTATTTTCTCTCCGGCCCAGCATCTGTAACTTTGAGGAACACAGAAAACTAGGAAATAACAAGTCTGAGTTAACCTTTTGCTCCAACTCAAAATGTCCATATACTACATGATTTTTCAAGTGATTTCAAAGTTGTAGACAGTTTTTCAGTGTCGCTTGTTAGCGTAACATGCTCATAAAAAACGTAGTCCAGACCGTTTTAAAGCAGTTTTTCTCATACCTTGGGGTTACGACAAACTCAACCATGTTTAATATTATCGTAAGTCTTTGGTGTTGTTATGTGCAAATTGTGCAATTGTTCAGTGCAGCATTCTATTTTTTCCACCAATTGGCGTGTTGTTGTCATTTCAATGCTATAGGAAGCAGGGGAAGCTGTTGCCAAGCGACCAAGGTGATAAAAAAAAAAATTACATTCTGTTAGACTGCACAGAAGGAGCAACTGTCTCTAAGACATTTAATTTCCTTCATACTATGACAGAATGGTAAAAGAAAAAGTTAAAAGAATTGCTGTGCGCATTCTATGGTGCTGCTTGTTCTTGATTGCTGTTTTTTCAGCGCACAACAGATGGGAACAACCAAACCAAAGGCCAGATAAATGACTCAGTAAGTATATGTGGTCAAGTGGCCGTTAGATGGGATATGTGGACTTCAGAGGCTTCATTGTTAACTGGTGAACTGAAATCAAACTGAATTGTGAGAACAGCAAAGATTCACAGCTCTACTGAGAATATTTCAAATTCTATATAACTTACAATTTAGGAGTACCATTAATTTTGACTTAAAATGCATAATCCGTTTTTTTCCTGCCTGACACAAAGAGACAAGACGCTGGTGGCAAAATGACTTTTTTTTTCCATTAGACCCCATAGTGCCAAATGTACGCACAGTCTTCATTTTGGTTGTGATTGACCAGAAGAATGAATTCAAGGTCAGTCTTTGTCAAAAAACAGCCTCCTCCAGAATTCCGTACAGTCATGTAAGAAAGTTTCCAGGGACAGGACACTGACTATACAATTACATTTTCTTGCTGACAAAATGTCAGCTCTGCAAGAGCTCAGAGACATTATCACACCAATGTAAAAGAAAAGAACATGTCCAACCTCTTGGTGAACCCAGGCCTGAACTGAAGTGAAGATGCTCTGGAGGCAAGCAGGATATCACTTCTGCATGATGTGCCTTAATAATGTAGACATTAGCCCTGCCCCTTTCTGTATCATTTGAGTTTTGTCTGTGTGCGTGTGCGCATGTCCATCCCTGTAAAAAGTTTTAGCCAAACAGCCACTTCAAAGATCCATGAAAGCCTGTCATTTTTCACTGATGAGAGATGTTCTTCTATATATTCTCTTTTAAAAGTCTCTATTCAATGTTAATGAAACATTAGAAGCACACCATTAATCATTCATGTTTTTATTAAATCCAAACTGTGCTGTTAATTCATAGCCTTTTAGAAGTAAAACAAAATGCCTGGAAGGCTCCACAGAAATTAGATAATGCTACAAATACATCTCTGATATCATCGGGATGAGAGATTTATGTTTTAATGCATCATGGCCTTCAAAACATTTCACCTGAAACAAAGCAGGCACTAGAGACAGTCTCCAGGGGAACTGCTGAATAAGAAAAGGGATATGTTAACAGTGCCTGCCCAAAATTGTTATTGATTTTATGCTCATGTGAAATAAGTACAGACTCTTTTAATAATTTCATTGCACAACTCCTAAATTTAATCTGGTCAACAGGCAAAACAATCGATACATTTGATCTCAGTCAGTAGTGCCTGTTCTCATTTCCAACACTCTTAATCTAATCTAAGTTTAAGTGCTAAAAGGCAACCGGACTTCTATTCTGGTTCTCAAAGATGTTTCACTTCTCATCTGAAAAGCCTCTCCAGTTTTAACTGACTGGGGGTGAGTTTTTGTTAGGCTTAGAAACACACGTGACCTCAAAGACTGAAGGTGCGAACGCTTCAACACTTTGTTAGAACAGAAAAATCCTTTTAAATGAGATTAAAAAAAAGAAGTTAATTTGCTTGCCGTTTGAGTTCTTAGGATCACCAGGATCTGGATGATTGGGAATCGACACAGATGCTCAACCGAAGCCCACATTTTAGGAGACCTCGCTGCTTCTGTTTAAATTGTGTTTGTATCATTTTCTTTAATGAGGAGTCATTTTGTTCACGCTCTTACCCATGTCAGTATACACCAATAAGCCATGACAATGCATGATATTGTAGAACTACCCCGTGCGCTGCCAAAACAGCTCTAACCAGTTGGAACATGGACACAGAATCTTTTGCTGTGCTAATTTATTCAAGATAATTTCAGATTATGGTGTTTACAAGAGCTGAATATTGGATGTACCATTTATAATCCAATTTGCTGATTCTTCTTCCAGATATTTTCACAGAAACAAGCATATATGACTAATGCTCTATTCCGATTTGCTGCTCAGATCCAACTTTTTGTTGGCCTGAACTCATTACTCTTTTTAACGAGGCCAATATCAGATTTCAGTGTGAATGGTTCATCATACTGTACCGACCTACATGCGAACAAAAACAACAAAGATGTCACTATATGCTGGAATTAGCCTCCAAAAGCTAATCAAGTCCAGCACCTCGCTGGTCCTCCACTGGCTAATGTCTCTACTGTCGTCCATCATCGTGTTTAGAAAAGACAAATGCAGACATGTGGTGGCTTCTGCCTGAACAGAATTGAGATGAAGATTGATCAACTTTAAATGATGAAGAAGTCGCATAAATTCTAGTTTGATTGTACACCCTGAGATTGCAAAAAAATCTAAAAATCTGATCTGTATCGGATTTTTGACGATATAATGTGACCCAAATTGGAATTGGGAAAAAAATAAATAAATAAATAAAAAATAAAAAATAGGATACCATGTGACTGTTCACATTTGACATGCAGTCTGAACGTAGCCTATGAAAACAACTCCAAAACAATCAACTGAGTTCTTAAAAAATAAGCCCAAAGTCGCATTTAGGGAGAAAAAATTGGCAACTGTGGAAACTAAGGCATGCATTGTTGTTGCATGTTGTAAGATGCCATGAAGACTCTGGTAATGTTGCAGTTGAGATTTCTACACCGATCAGCCAAATCATTATGAACCTATGATCCTTTGGCCCCTGTGGGTTGATCAGAGTGTCTTCGTGTATTGGTTTTGTTTCCCATGGATGTTATCAGTTCCCATCATTAGATTGGTACCTGGAACGTTTAGAGGTGAACACCTCAGGCTCTTTGACATGCTTTTAGCCCTTCCTACGCTGTTTTGCAAGGCTCAGTGATTTCTCAGCACAGTGGTTTTAATGTTATGTCTACACAATTCAACTAAGAACAGCTTACACTAACAGCGACACTAACATTTTGTTATATGCTTTGTCTGTAACAAGGATAATGTCAAAGAAAAATGCAAATAACTGGTAGATTATTTCAGATTATTACAGTTTGTCACGTAGGGTGGCGTGGTGGTGAAGGAGGACCCGGATCCAGGTATTCCAACAAAAAACACTTGATTTATTTAAATAATTCAAACAAAAGCACGGCTGAGCCGGAATACAAAAACCTAAACTATGACAAAACAAAACCTGACTGAAAATATGAAGAAACCTGACATGGACAAACCTGACTTGACAAGGATTGCTGTGCCATGGCATCAGTGACGGGGAGGATCTGGCACTGGGCATGAAAAAACCTGGAGACTAAATACTGAGAGGGATTTTTGTGTGAAGGCAGCTGAGGGGAAAAACACAGCTGATGTGAATGAGGCTGATGGCAGGGCACAAGAAACTGAGAAAAACATGGCAAAAACTAAAGACTAACCAGGAACTTAAAACATGAAAAAACTAATAGACATGACACAGTTGAATGCAGGTGGTTTTCAGAATGCAAGCTGCAGTCTCACCGTGCAGTCACAGTGTGAGCTTATCTTTTGTCAGGGTTGTCAGAAACACCAAAATCATCACTGATCAAGCCACAGTATGCACATTATTTTTGACATCCAAAACACTCTACCGAAGCCCATTCCCATTATGGTCCAGCTGCTTGTGCACAAGGAAAGCAGCTCTGATCTCAACATTGGACTAAAAGCTTCTTTTATCAATGTTAATTTTTTATTGAACCATTTCAATGCCATAGTGACATGTGGCCTTGCTGCTACTGTCTATGTAATTTTGTTCAGGCACATCTGTCAGTATGGCACAGTTGAATGAGAGTTGGTCCATGTTGAAAGAGATAAAAATCAGTATGTTTAAGAACATTCCAAAAACTTTTTCCACACTGTACTGGTACACTGAAGTACTAAGTACCTGAACAACACGAGCATCAGCTATTGATAAAACTCGGATCTTCTCGGGGTAATTTCGTAAAGTGATGGTTTATTTATACCCTTGAGACTGTCCACATTTGATAAGTATCTGCACTTGAAAAATAGTTGATCTACTGCAATTTAGATGAAAACAAGTGAAAACAAGCCTTTATGAATAGCTGTATTCTTTCAATGAATGCTTAATTATTTTGCAGCTATGGGGCCACACACACAGCTTCAGATAAATAGATTTATATATGATGAATAAAACGGGTCACAGTCAATTCCACCTTCATGTTTATATCAGCAGATATTGCAACAGTTCTCCTTTGCACCCACAGATGTGAAAGCTTGATCATGCTAATTTGGCATCTGCTTGTTTGTCCCTTTTCATTTTATGTATACTGTTGCTCTTCAGCTTTAACTATTCTTAGATAATCCTTTTAGCTGTGCCCTGTGTTTGTTCTTAAGAGCTTATTCATACATTGTTTTCAAAAATGCATAAACATGCTGTACATTAAAATCATGGTTAAAATATATTTGTCCTGATGAGGGATCGTGGGACCTTTGGTGTTGTTGTGGGTTGTTTGGCACTTGGATATTGGCAGGGGATCATTCTGAGCCATTTGGGTTGCTATGTTTTTCCAACATTAATCGACTTTGTACTACATCAGAAGCAATACTCCTGCCACAATGTGTAGAGAGTTTGCAATTAACATCTCACTCGATCATCTCAGTCAGAGATGGATGAGCTACTTTAAGGGTTATAGTTATTATATAGGATATTTTCACGTGCACGTTGACAGAAAGCCTGAAACCAAAGGTTTGCAGTGTCCACAGCAGAGCTAGCCTCATATCAGCCCACTCCAGCAAGCCAAGCCTGCTTGATTATTTTGCTGATAAATGACAAACATAAAGAGCTTGGCTCTATGCTCTCGTAACTTGGCGACTTGTCGATTACTATTATTAATCCATTTTGATCTCTTATACCACCACCGTCACCCACTACCCCCACCACAGACTAACTGCTTTACTAACTGCTTAACAGTCACTAAATTAAATTACTTATGAATAAGTGATGACGTGTCTTGGTCCATCTCTTCGAAAGCTTCAACTATGTTCTTAATCCCCCCTGCTGTTGGCTCAGATGTAAACGGGTTGGATATTTAAATTGACAGAGGCTCATATTGGTCCTGACAGGATCGACTTATGTCAGGTTGGACAAGATAACAACTCCTTATTGACTACGGTGTACTTTTGAATGTACTGAAAGTATTTCTTATGAGGCCACATGCTTTCTCTTTGCTGGGTGGCCAGCACACTCCATGGATTCTGAGAGAAAACCAAGTTACCCAATCTACAACATTAAAGGATGCTCATGTCAAAATCTACTCTTCTTTTACGAAATGTAAATTTGATTTAAAAAAAAAAAACATACTTTAAGATGTCATGGTGAGAAAAAAGTACAGTAGTATTGATGCCCAACAGAGTTAATTATCAAGATTCAACAGTGTAACAAATGTCTTCTGAACTTTTCACCTCCTGTCTCTTTGCAATCTTGTAAAGTTTTAGCATGAAGCCTTTTCATTTGCTGTGTTCAGCCTTTTTATTTCACTATCTTTCTCTGCCTCTAAAACAAGTCCTCCCTCAGATGTACATTTTGTAATGCTTTCACTCTACTGGTTCCCCTTCAAATGTCTGCCTTGTCCCTGGAGCACTCCTTTCCGGCGTTCCTTTCCCCAGCTGCCTCATTAATGAACTGTAAATACTCTTTGCTATGCTGAAAAATTGATTGATTGGTGAGTCAGCAACACCAGAGGTAACTAGGAAGACAAAATGCATGTACTGGGAAACGAATTTTCTGTGTTGGTTTGATTTACAGCTTGCCTAATTTACAATTGCTTCTACAATTTACAACACAGAGACCATAAACGTAAACTATGTTTATCCTTCATGTCAGCAAACCTGACACAAGCATGTTTATTTGGTATTGGCTTTCGTCTGTCACCTTGTCTATGCATACTAAGACAGCAAACCCAATTAATTGAACAAAAAACTTGGGTCTGCATATCTCTGACAGCGTGTCATATTTACAATGGGCAGGCAGTATGAAGCGTGATGTTTCTTGAGCTAAGTGAAGGCCAGCCATGTCCCTGTCAGGGCTAAAAAAATAATGATACTCCTCGCTCAATACACCAGTTTGTGAAGAATCATCCTTAAGCAAAACATCACAAGCAGTTTTACGCTTCTTTCTGCCTTTTTGACATGTTAATCCTTGTGTTACTGAAAAAGGCAACGTGGCTATGTATATTCATTTGATTTGATGCCACAATGTCTTACTCAGAATAAGTTAACCTTTCCATATTTTGTTGAGCAAGTCCTGGCAAATGTCAGATGCAGCATTGAACAAAGAAAATTAAATTTTAACTTTTTCACATATCCACAGATCCTACAGTCAATGGTCATGGTTGAGTCCCTGGTTACACAAAGCTTGTACTTTGGAAGGTAAGCAGTTGTCAGTCCTCAAATAAAACAAGTGAACAAGAAGGCTGACTGAGAATTACTGTGTACAACCCCAATTCCAAAAATGTCTGTAAAATGTAAAGAAAAAACAGAATGCAATGGTTTGCAAATCCTATAAACCAATATTTCATTCAACATGGCTAAAAAAAGTTCAGGCAATTACAAAAGAAGGCTGGAAAGTAAGTTGCACTGAAAGACAGCTACTGAAATATGTTGAAACTAATTAGGTTGATTCACGACAGGGCAGTAACATGATCGGGTATATACAAAAGAACATCTTAGAAAGGCAGAGTCTCTCAAAAGCTCTGGCACACTGTCATAAACACAGTTCTATAAATGCAGAATTAAGCTATACCATGCAACAAAGCAGCCATATGTGAGCAGCCATCTTCTCTGAGCAAAAACTCACTTAAATGCACCTTGGCAAAGTGGGTAACTGTCTGGTGGCCAGACAAAAGAAAATAATAATTTTTTTTTTATGGTTTTACGCTTGAATGACTCAAATGTCAGTGTTAAGCAGTGTAACGAATAAACCAAAAGATTAAAGGATGGGAATAAATAAGTAAAAAAACAGCCAAAGTCCAAAGAAAAACTTTGAAAGTCTTCCAGAGAGCCTGAGAACTGTTGTTCATGATCACACGCCCATCCCCCAACCCTGATCGAGCACAGCATGGCAACAAGACAAATGACATACGCTTTGTTTGTAAGGCTGAGAACAATCTTGGCACTTCCTCAATGAAAAAGAAAAAAAGTATTTAATTGAGTATCTCATGCAATGTATTCCAAGAACTAGTAAAAAACATTTTATTTCAATCCCCGCAGCTGAAGCTCAGGTAGGTTGTATAAACTTAGACAACATAGCTGAACTTAAGCTGCCCAGATATATAATAGCTTAATAGATTACATTATAATAGAGTAGATTGGTGCGTCGGTTGTGTGCGTCCTCAGAATTGAACATTATGCGTACACAAGCTGCAATATCTAGGTGACTGGTAGGGGGTGTGTAGGACTTGTTTTTTTATGGTTTTCATTGTAAGGTTCTCTCATTGGCAGATTGAATGAGACATAATAGCTATTGTCACAGCATACTTGATTAAGGGGCCTTACATCCAATCCACGATATCGCTGTCACAAAAAAATGCTGCCATGATGCCACTGACGGCATGTTTACTGTTTACCAGAGTGCTTGTTTACATTGTGTAAATCCGGCAGCAGCTTCTTCTGGTCTTAGTGATCAGGTGTTCCTCCTGGTAGAATCCTCTGGTAATATGCATACAACACAGGCAAGCATGTGAGCAGTTACACTAAATGGAGATGGTTGCTTACGCGAGTTTAAAGTGAAACAACAAGGATATTTACAGCCTTATTATAAATGCATGCTGGTGACTGACTTACAATCACGCAAGAGCAAAAGAAAAGCCAATCAGTGATGTGCAATACCATTAATTTTCATTCTGATCCAATACCAAGTAAAACCAAAGTTGATTTTGGTGATACTGATCCTGAAACTTGTTTTACAAAAGCTTAATGTGTTAAAAGAATGGAATTTAGATAAAGCAGAGTTCCGAACTATAGCCATCCAATGACACCATTTTGGATGTAAAAAAAGCCAAACACACGACTACGCTTTTGCTCAGACATTCTCAACCCATCAAACTAACCGCCGTGCAAAGTCAAATTAGCACTCTATCTGGATGCTGTGTTTGAGGTAAATATGTATGCTCAAATATAAATACATTAAAGCCCACAATGAAAAGCATCATGTCTAAGCTAGCAAAACCTACAGCCCTACAACTCATTCAGTTTACTTGTCGCTTCTCTCAAAAGCTCTGACACAGAGCACCTTATTGATGCCACCATTGTGAACACTTCTCCTTGTGATGTCTTTCCATTCCTTTTCAAACAACACTCTTTGTCCAAGACAACTAGGTATGCACAGTCGATCTATGCACCCCGTGTCTGCACTTTAATGCCACATCGACCAGTAGGTTAGAAGCTGACCATATGACATACTTTGAAAACCTGCTCACATCCTTTGTGAGACTAAAATGCATACAGGAATATAAAAATGGAGAGAGGGTAAATTAAAACAAAAGTGTTTGGGGAAATAAATTTCCTCCTTTCAGAGGAAATTCAAGCAGCAAAGAGTGTGTCAGGAACCGGCAGGACACAGGACACAGATGCAGGATCTTCACAATAATAGTGTTTATTATTATAAATCACTCGTTGTTCTCCTTGACAGAGGAAAGCAATGGGCTGTGGAAAACCTACCACACTTACCTCAATAATTATATTGAGGTAAGTGTGACTATAAAACTTATCAAACAAAAACTCTCTCCACTCCAGAAGGAAAACCAAAAGCAATAGAAATTTACAAATTAACTCTATGCTCTCTATCAAGAGGTGGAACGAAAACAAAGACGCTCTCCTAATAATCGGTAGCACGGATAATAAAGACAAACTCAAAATCACTCCACTCAGGGAGGCTCTAAAAAAACCAGACACGGCACTATGAGGCTCCCCTTTACCAGAGGCACTATGGAACTTAACATGAAACAAAAACACTCCTTCTAATGGTGGCGCTATAAAACTTTATTCTAAGAACGGTCATGAAACAAAGACCACTCCAAATGGAGGAAAACAAAACAGACTATGAAAAAGGATAGCAAAAGGTAAACTATGGCTATGATTAAATTTACAACAAAAAAACACTGAAGGAGGGAATGCATCAATACGAGATCTCTGTAATACTCAAGGCTATGGTCACTCTGGTATGGCTAGCGTGAGGAACGCTCAAGGAGGTAAATTCAACACACTGGCATGAGACAGAGGGAGACGCAGACTATTTGAACACACGAGGAATCATGGGTAACTGGTGGAAACACTTGGGGATCAGGGAAGACAATCAGACACTTGACACAAGAGGAAGGGCAAGATACCTGAAACGAGAGGGAAGTTAATATTTCACAATAATATTTCACAATAAAACTCTGTCAGGACTCGGTGACAAAGTGGTTCATGTCTTCAGTTCTTATTGTACTTCATCTATATTTTACAAGGGAGACAAAGAGCACTGAACCAAAAATAATTTGTTACCGTGGCACTGACCTTTTTGGGACACATGCATAGGACACATGCATAACACATGCATAGGTTGACTTTGGGTAATCTGGCTTTCTCCCACCACCCAAAAACGTGCATGTTAGGTTAATTGGTAACTCTAAATTGAACCAAAGTGTGAATGTGAACTTGCATGGTTGTTTCTCTCGTTCATCTCTGTGGCCATTCTGGTAGTTTTGTTTCTCCATAATACTGAACCTGTATTGCACACCAAAGATTTTGAATCAATTGTGTATTCTGTTGTGACTATTTGAATGTATGTATATATTCATCAACAATACACTGGTACAAATTAAAAATCAATAAAAGTGTTGCGTTTAGGGAACTTTTTTAAACTTCATTGGGTATCTAATGGGCTCTAACAGAAAAGAGAGTGGTGTTAGTTGACATTAATGGCCATTTCAACCACCGCCTGCTGTGCCATTATTTAATGATGCTGTAGCACTATTCTGTGTAGCCGTTAATGTCTTTCGTAGGTTATAATCTTTTTGTACTACTGTAGAGTTTATTTCAAGAAATATGCTTTAAAATTTTCTGAAGTTAATGGCAAGAGAAAAGCTCCCCAAAAACACAATCCAGGCATTTTTCATTGCCCCCTTTGTTTGAAAGTTCCTCATTCAGTGACCTGTTCTGAATTACATTTCAAATTTATGTCACTCTTGGAGTTTACCGTGCTTCCTTAGCTCAGCCTGTGCTAGGCCCCACCTGCTCTCATCCACCTTGCTACACCAATGAAGGCAGCTTCTTATGCAAATGTCCTGTTGTTAGTTGTACTGAAGAGCATACATCTTACATATACTACCAGCCTAATATGATATAAAAGCCCAGTGGATAAATTATATCTGATGGCAATATTTCAGCAAGAGTTAGCTAAAGAGCAACTCTTTATCGGACTTTTATTAACTTGGTCCAATGCAGGACTTGCGACGAAACTGAACCACACAGAGGGATTAATTATAACTTTTAGTAACTTTTAGTACCTGAACTTTTAGTTTAGTTTACTAGCATATATAAATAACTTCCAGCTATTCTGTTAAACAACTTCCCTCTTGGATCAATAGAGTAATGCTCTAAATCTGAATACAGAGCTGTTTTTGGTATGACTGGAGGGCAAACTTCATGATGTTTGCATTTACTGCATTAAACTGCACACTGGATGCTCAGGTATTGATAACAGGTAACATACATAAACACCCATCCATCTATTGTCTATACCCGCTTAATCCAACTCAGGGTCACAGTGGGGCTGGAGTCTACAGGCACATGTTGAAGGCAGGGTATACCCTAGAGGGGTCACCAGCACATCACAGGACCATGCAGAGACAAATGATACAAACAACCATCCATACTCACCCTCACTCCTAGGGTCAACTGACAGTCACCAATTCACCCGACATGCATGTTTTTGGGCGGTGGGAGGAAGCCGGAGTACCTGATGAGAACCCAAGTATACATGGGGAGAACATGCAAACTCCACACAGAGTCAGCCAATATTCAAACCAGGAACCCTCTTTCTGTGTGGTAACGGTGCCAACTACTACACCACCATGCACATACATAAACACACTATATGATATAAAGTTGTGTCAGCAACAGCCAGCACAACAGAGCTCAGTTCACATTTTAGGCTGAGCCCTTTATTTTAATTTCCTTTTGAAACAGTTACAGCACTGGCAAGTGTTATATGGATCAAACATGGCCTAAATAGTCATGTGCAAGGCCTAAATTGGGTTAGAACATGCATTGTATTTACCAGATTTCCCTCAGATGTCATGACCTAGCTTTGACATGGCCAGAAGTGGCCAGATGTGGCCTAAAGACACCTATATGTTGTCCTGAGGAAACAGTGTTAGTTATGGCCAAATGTGGCCCAAATAAAACTGCACATGGAGGGGCATGTTTTAGAGCAAACATGATTCACTATCTGGAGCACAGAAAGAACATGTTTGCTTGTTTTTTGTCATTTAAAAATCTAAAAAAAACTTAAAAAACTGGTTTAAAAAACTTTATTTGATTTAACATTTCATTCAGGAACTCAGGAATTTTTGAAAATATGGTACTGAACTAAATTATTCATTAAAACAAATGATAATTTCTATGTTTGATGGAGCAGAAATTATTAAAGAATTAAACTAGTACTGGCCTCCACACATTTATTGATAATAGTTTCATGTTTTCCCCCTTCCCCACAGCATAACACAATAGTAGGCCCATTTAAATGTTGGGGCACTAAAGCTGTATCCACATCTCACAAACCACAGTAATCCAATCTTTATGCTCCCTAGCAAGCTTGTTCCCTAGAAGCCTGTTTTTTTATTCGCTTCATTTATACCTTGAGTTCACTTCATGTTGTGAATGTGGAAATACTTACTTTCACCCTAGCTTTCATATCTAATTTAAGTGATTTCACCAAAGATAAAAAACATGGTGAAGAGGGATGGTGGCAGAACTGTGCCCTGTAGAACTTCTGTGCTGCGTGCTGTGTCAGAAACATCACCCTGCAGCCTCACATACTGTGTTTTTTCAGTGAGGTAGTCCATGGGGACCAGGAGAACATCTACATAGCAGACAGCTAGCCAGGCTGACTGGATCCCAGACATTGTGTAGCAGGTAAATGATGGCATCATCCACACCCACACCGGCCTGATAGGCAAATTGCAGGTGATCTTGTATTGGCCTGATCATGGGATGGTGGATATCCAGCACTAATCTTTCCAGGACTTTCATGTAGTGCAAGTTGAGTGCAACCGGCCTGTAGTCAGATGGAGAGCTGGGGCACGCCTTTTTCTGCACCAAAACCAGAAATTATGTTCTCCACAGCACCCTCCTGAAACTGACACTGTTCCACTTGAACTTGTTACTCCTTAGTAGTAAGGAAGCACCCGTGGGTTGATGCCATTAGGGCCAGCAGCCCTGGCTAAACGGAGCATGTGAAGTTCATGCACCCCTGGGGGCAGGGGTGAAGAGGAGAACCAGTCCTCTGAGGTGCTGATTGGTGGTTGGTCATGGAGCCTCTTACTCTGAGGAGGATGGATTAGAGCTGAAGGGTGGGCAGAGTTGACGCCTATTGCCCAACCTGTTAAAATGCAGATTACACTGCTGCTGGACTTAAAGCCAGTGATGGTATTCACACCCCTCCAGAACTCTCTGGAGCTGTTCTGTTGCAGCATTTGCTCCAGCTTCCTTCTGTAGCTGTCCTTCCTCTCCTTGAGCCTCAAGGACAGCTATCTCTACCTCCTTTACTGTCTCCCCGTCACCTGATCTGAAAGCAATCTTCTTTTCATTCAGAAGAGCCTTAATGTCCTTAATCCATGGCTTGCTGTTGGGAAAGAAGCATACAGATTTCAGGGGCACAACTTTATTATCACAGAAGTTGATGTAGGTCATGACACAGTCTGTGAGACCGTCTATGTCATAACCATGCGGCTGGTAAAGGGTCTCCCAGTCTGTCATTTCAAGGTATACCTGCAAGGCGGCACTAGTCTTCTCAGACTACCCTCTCACAGCCCTGATAGTGGGTGGCTGCCTCTTTACAAGTGGCTTGTAAGGAGGGAGAAGGTGCAACGGGTTGTGGTCAGATGTGCCCAGAGGTGGGATGGCTGTGCAGCTGTATGACTCCTTTACAACAAGTTCAGGGTTTTATTGTCTCCAGTGGTGCCGTTCACAAACTGGGTGAAAGTGACGAGTTTCTTGTCCAGTGAAACTTTACCAAATTCACCAGAGATAAGAATGAATACATCCAGGTGCTTCATCTGTAATTTTGCAGTTGCAGAGTGGATGAAGTTGCGTGCCGTCACCAGGTTCGTCAATGGTGGAATATAAACCACAATGGTACTCATGTGTGAGAACTCTCTGGGCAAGTAGTATAGATGTAGGAGTCTCTTGAATGACAAGTTCATCTTCAAAATCCTGCCACATGGTTCTCTCAACAGGACCAAAATTATAAGCATTTACATAAAGAACGCATATTTGTCTGCTACCATGTTGATAAGATGATTAAAAATATCTATTTAAGGAGAACATATTAGAATATATTTCAAAACGTATATTTTCTCATTAATTAACATATATATATATATATGTATACTTATACAGACATAAAACATAACCCTACCTAAATACATATATTTTACCCTTTCCTTCAAAGAACCTCTTATGGAAGAAAAGACCTTAAAGTAAACTAAAGCCTTTTTTACCAAACCTACAAACACTGCTCATTTTACTTGAATACACAGTGAATGTTTATCTATTTATTGTCAAGAACGATGGTGGAAGGGAGGACCCAGATGCAGTATTTCAAAAATCAAAAGGTTTGTTCTACAAGGCAAAAACAGAAAGCACGGCTAGGCCGGACTATCAAAATTCTCAAACTGTGGCAGGAAATAACAAAACAAAACAAGACTATGACTATGGTTAAATAACAAACGAGACTATGATTAACAAGACTATGGATATAATAATACTGTGACTATGAAGCATAACCAGACTTAACTTTCAGCATGAGCGTGGAAGGGAAAGTGAGGATTCTGCAAAGACTGTGACTGAACCTGGAAACTAAATGTTGTGGGGAGTGATTGGTGATGATGTGCTGCTGTGAAAAAGAAAACAGCTGAGATGAGTGAACCTTTTTTTTTTTGTCTTTTTCTTCCCCTTGTCCTGTTCAGCATTATGGCAACAGAATTGTAGTCTGAATACCTTTGATGCCAAACAGATTTGCTTTGCCAAGGGAAGTTTTATAAATGTAAAGCTCCCCTTGATGCCCATTTATTTATTTCTGTTTACAATATTTAAGATGTAATAGAACTGAACCGGACCGGGGGACAAGGAAAGAAGAAGAGGAAAGAAGGGGAAACAGAACAAAAATAGAAACAAAAAACAGACAACCAGCTGCTACACCTGTAAAAAACAAAACAGACAACAATCCATGGCCTCTGAGGGGAATCCAGCCATAGCGCCACCAGGAGCACCTGAAAGCAGACAAGCAGAGAAAAAAACAAACACACAAACAAACAAAAACAAGCACAAGAAGCGGCAATCGCATACAACACAGCTGTGAATATAGATGACCTGAGACGACATGATAACACATCAACTGCTTAGCGACCATACTACTGGGCTAATAAATGTGTGTGTGTGTGTGTGTGTGTGAGAACATGCAACACCCATGACACAGGTCCTACATGATAACCGTGCTTAGTTATGAGTGTATAAGTTTACAGAGCCACAATCCACAGCCCCCCCCAGCAATCAGAAGGAGGTAGAGAGGGCCACAAGACCCAGGCCACCAGCAGCCCCCACGGAGCACAGAACCCAGGAAGCCCACCTCAGGGGCAACCACACATCCACCCAGAAGACTGCAGAGGAAGCCCCCGGACAGAGCCCCCATAAGCATAGGGCAGAGGCCCTCCGGGAGCCAGGGGCAACAGCCCACCGACCCCGCCAGGCCCCAGCCGCCCAGACATGGGCCGTGCACTGGACCTGGGCCCCGGGAGCCCGAGCGCCCCCAAACCCCCCGGCAGAGGCCCCACCCAATACCCAGGCGGGCCAAGCGCCCCAGACAGCCACACAGTGGGTCAGTGCCTGCCCCAGCGCCCCTGGCCAAGTGCCCTGGGAGTCAAGACGTGCCCACAGGTGGGTGAAGTCGCGAGCAACGGGGAGAGGCAACGCCGCCCCCCCATTGGAAGAAGCACAGGCATTCCAGGCGACAGCAAGTCCCAGATCCAGGCCCAATCATTACGACATACACTTTCACGTCCCACACATCCACACGTCCTCCCTCCCTCGACTCCGCTGGGGTGTAGTGCAGCGGGCACACCAGGGGGCCAGCAGCCCCCCAGCCACCACAGACCCCGAACCAGCAGAACAATTAATTAATCCTCTTGGCCCCTCCCGCCCCGAGCAGCAACCAGGAAGCAGGGGTGTGGGAAGAAGACCCCTCCCCTCACCCTTCTGGCTCTTCAATATTTTCTAATAGTGAGCAATTAAAATTGAGGGGCAGCCAAACTTATAGAACTGGGAGCGCAGCCCTCTGGGCAGCCTACATACCCAAAGAGCCCCGCCCACCACATGCCACTCAGTGTACATCTATACACTCAGTGTGTGTGTGTGAGTGTGTTTGATAAGTAGTAATGTCTAAGTAATTAAAACAGGGGCGGGGAACTGCAGAGTGCAACCAAAGGGGACCACCTACGTGGCCCCATCCACTACACCCCACAGAACACACACTCCCCCAAAACCCTTCATGTGTGAGTGTGTGCTGTGTACAGGAGCCAGAAGGGAGAGGGGTATGGGGATATACACCGGGGGAGCTACTCTCCCCCGGAGAGGGCAGCCAGGGACTGGCTGCAATAGGCATCCCCGCTACCTGGGAGCCAACCCAGGGCAGGAGGGGCTGATGTCCACCAGGCTCGGGGCCTGCAGCGACCATATTCCGGGAGCCCCTGTACCCCCAGAAGGTACCCATCCCGCCCTACCCCACCCCAGAGGACCTCTACAAAAAACAAACAAACAACAACAAAAAACAAACAAACAAACCACCCGGTCACACCAGTCGCAGCAGCCCGGGCTTGAGACCCACCATCACCCAGGCCCCCCCAGGCCCCCCCCAATAGGGGAAAAGCACCCCCCCAACCGCACGCCCCAACACCCTGAAAAAAAAAAAAAACAACCATCTGCGGACACCTTGGAGGTCCCAGAGCAACAAGCCCGGCACCAGGACCTGCACCAACCCACCCATACTGTGGTGCGTCCAGGGTAACCCAGCCCCCCCAGGCACAGGCAGGGCCCCCCCCCCAGGCGCAAGGCAGCGCCCAGCCAACAGGGCCCAGGCCCAGCACCACTACCCACGCCAGAGCGGCCCGGCCACCCGGCATAGAGCCAGCAGCCACCCCCCCAAGGCCCCTAAGGGACCCCGCCCCACACCGCAAGACAGTCCCACCCACAAGCCCCCAAAACTGCCCTCCAAGCCCGACACACAGTCCCCCCCAGCAATGACAAACCCGGTCCCCACGACCCGAGAGACCACCAGACGCCCTAAGCCACAAAGCCCCCCCCAGCACACACCCAGAGAATAGTTTTCTTTGCGATACATAACACTGTGAGAACCATGTGTGCTGAGTTCATTTCCATGTTGATGTTGTCTAAGTCACCCAGTATGCACAGTGTGGGGCATGCAGGGATGCTACACTTTAGCCATGTTGATAGGTCCTCACAGACTTCAAGCCAGAACTTCTGGACAGGCGCACAGAACCACAAAGCGTGTGCATAATCATCAGGTGTGTTATCTGTGCAATGTAAGCAGATGTTTGAGTGTGTTAGACCCATCCTGAACATCCTTTGTCCTGTATAGTGTGTTCTATGAAGGATTTTGTATTGTATGAGCTGTAAATTAGAATTCTGAGTCATTCTGAAGGTGTTCAAACATATTTGTGGCCAGAAGCTATGACTAGAACTAATGGATAAATCTGCCTCCCATTTTGAGGATGGAAGAGACATTGTGTCATCTATTTTAGACAATAATTTATATATTTTTGATAGTAGTTTTGGGGTGCAGATGCTTAGAAATTCTGCTACCCTAGTCGGGAGTTGTAACTGGTTGGTGTAGGATATATTTCTTTGTTATTATAGACTTAAGTTGTTGATATTCTAGGAATTTATTGCTGCCTATCTCGTGTTGTGATATGAGCTCATCAAATGAAATAAAATGTCCATTTTGGATTATATGTTCCAGATGTTTGATTCCTTTGATCTTCCACAGAGTAAAGTTTAGCATTTTTTTGTTTTGCAGTATGTCAGGATTGTTCCAGATGGGTGTAAGCTTACATGGGACAATTGAAGACTTTGTTATTTTAAGAAATTCCCACCAGGCTGTCAGAGAGGTGCTGATGTTAATGCTTTTGAAACATTTGTGATTTTTTACGTTTTGACTAATAAGTGGCAGGTCAGAGATTTCCAGATTATCACACAATGCTTGTTCTATATTTATCCATGGTTCATCTATTGGGCTAGGTTTAAACCATTTTGATATATACTGTAACCTATTGGCTAAGGAATAGTGCTGAAAATGAGGTAAATCTAATCCACCACAGTCCTTGGTCTTCTGTAGGGTTTTTAAACTAATACGTGGTGGTTTGTTTTTCCACAGAAATTTGGAGATGCATGAATCTAGTGACTTAAACCAAGTAGCAGATGGTTTTATGGGGATCATTGAGAACAAATAATTAACTTTTGGTAGTATCATCATTTTAATGGTTGTAACTCTCCCCATAAGTGATATAGGTAAGGATTTCCAACGAGATAGATCGTCCTCGACTGTCTTTAATAATTGCACATAATTTAGCTTTGTTAGCTCTGAGAGCCTGGAGGAAATGTTTATGCCTAAATATCTAATATTTCCTGACTGTAAAGTGATCGCAGGTATATTCTGGACCCTGCAGTTAATGGGCAGAACTGTGGTCTTAGACCAATTGATAGAGTAGTCAGAAAGTGCTGAGAATTTATTTATGAGTGTGATCGTGTGAGTGAGAGACGTTTGAGAGTTCTGAAGGAAAAGTAAAACACCATCAGCATAAAGACTTATTTTATGCTCAATATTTTGGGGTTGGATGCCTTTAATATTTCTATCTTGTCTGATAGCAGCTGCTAAAGGTTCTATAAAAATAGCAAAAAGTGAGGGAGAAAGTGGGCAACCCTGTCTTGTACCTCTCTGCAGACTGAAGCTTGGAGAGGTTTGATCATTTGTCCTGACACACGCATTTGGGGAGCTATATAATATCCTTATCCAGTTGATGAAGTGTGATCCAAACCCAAATTTGTTTAATGCTGCGAATAAAAATTTCCAGTTCACTCGATCAAATGCTTTTTCTGCATCTAGAAAGACTATTGTGGTTTCCAGGTTGTTGATGTTAGAATAGTCTATGAGATTAATTAGCCTGCGAGTGTTAGTGGATGAATGTCTACCCTTTATAAAACCTGTCTGGTCAGGATGTATTATAAGTGGAGTTATTTTTTCTATTCTTTTGGCAAGGGCTTTACAAATTATTTTGAGGTCTGCATTTATTAGAGATATTGGGCGGTAGCTGGATGGAAATATGGGTTCTTTTCCTGGTTTCTGTAGCAAGATAATGTTAGCAGAGTTCATGTGTGGGGATAATCTGCCATTCTGCTTAACTTGTAATACCATTTTGTGAAATGCAGGTGCCAAAACAGTCCAAAATTCTTTGTAGAACTCTGCTGGAAAACCATCTGGTCCCGGGGCTTTGTTACTAGGCATATGTTGAAGGGCTTCATGGAGTTCTCCTATTGAAAGAGGTGAATCCAGAGCCATTGCCTGTTCGGTTTGTAATTTTGGAAGGTTGATATTACTAAGAAACTGATCTATGTTACTGTGAGATGAGTGAACCTAACTTGACAGGGGAAAAACATAAGAACCTGAAAACATAACAAATGACCTGAAAATAAGAATATTAAAACATACTGTGACATTAATGAAATGCAATCCAACATTTTGGTCTACTCATGAAGCATAATTTCATACTAACAACAAACCAACAGAGCCAACACATCAGTTGGTGCAATTAGTGGCATAAGTGGCAGAAGGTGTTTCCTCTTTCCACTACTTTCACAGCTCATCAGTTATTTCAGCTATTAATTGGAGAATATACTGTATAGTATTCCACATTCGATGCACTAATTATTGGTGCAAGGCGATAAATAATGTAAGAGCTGAAGGAGCCATTGGTTAGTAATTGTGCTTACAGTTTTAGGTTAGGTGGGAAGACCTGAGTTTTGTTCCTGTAGTCAAAATCATATCTAATGAGCAGTTAAAGTAGAAGCATTGTTTAAAACTGTATGGGACTTTTGCACATGTTTGCCATGCATCCATTCCAACAACTCCTGAAGAAGATATTACAAAGAAAGTTGATTTTCTCTTACGGAGTTAGATAACTGTCAAAATGTGTCATTTTAGTTAAGGTCATTAAAGGTTCTGTTTGAGAACAGAAAAGATAAATACTGTGGCACAAAAAAATATAAACATAAAAAGCCCAACAACATCGACCACACAAGTGAATACTGTATATACTTCACATTTTAAACTTCAATGGAAAGAACAAGTGCATGTCAGCCAGCTTTTTTTTTTTTTACTGTACTCAGAGGCACAGGCATCAGCAAAGCCAAAGCACACGGTTCCAGTGTTCTCATCATAGTTTGCAGCACCACAATTACGAATTCAAAATGCCTCCTACACACACAAATTATTGAATGTGCATGCACGAATCGCCTGATACTCGCACACAAAGCTACATTTACCTATAGATCAGATTTTGAGACGCTTTTCATGCCTTCGGAAGCCTCACAGATTCGTCTATACATGGTGCGTTTAACTATTAGTGGAAAGCTGGGTCATCTGAATTTTCTGAAGCGTTATTTCCCTCGATACTTAGTTCCCTCTAAACTTGTAACGAATTGTGAGAAATTATGGATCTGTGTAAAAAAGAATATCTCAGCACCCCAAATCAAGTAGTACGCACACACAAATCAAGTGCTACGCTCAAATCAAGTAGTACGCACAAATCAAGTGCTACGCACAAGTCAAGTGCTACGCACAAATCAAGTGCTACGCGCAAATCAAGTGCTACGCGCAAATCAAGTGCTACGCGCAAATCAAGTGCTGTGCACAAATCAAGTGCTACGCAAAAATCAAGTGCTACACACAAATCAAGTAGTACGCACAAATCAAGTAGTACGCACAAGTCAAGTGCTACGCACAGATCAAGTGCTACGCACAGATCAAGTGCTACGCACAAATCAAGTAGTACGTACAAATCAAGTGCTACGCACAAGTCAAGTGCTACGCACAAGTCAAGTAGTACGCACAAATCAAGTGCTGCACACAAATCAAGTGCTACGCACAAATCAAGTGCTACGCATAAATCAAGTAGTACGCACAAATCAAGTGCTACGCACAAATCAAGTAGTACGCACAAATCAAGTGCTACGCACAAATCAAGTAGTACGCACAAGTCAAGTGCTACGCACAAATCAAGTAGTACACACAAATCAAGTGCTACGCACAAATCAAGTAGTACGCACAAATCAAGTAGTACGCACAAGTCAAGTGCTATGCACAAATCAAGTGCTACACACAAATCAAGTGCTACGCATAAATCAAGTAGTACGCACAAGTCAAGTGCTATGCACAAATCAAGTAGTACACACAAGTCAAGTGCTACGCACAAATCAAGTGCTACGCACAAGTCAAGTGGTAGATGGTAAATGGTAAATGGACTTGTACTTGTATAGCGCTTTTCTAGTCTAGCTGACCACTCAAAGCGCTTCACTACATGCCGCCACTACATGCCAGCCCACTCTCACACATTCATACAGCACGTCTTAAGATTCATAACTACGTGCTTTCTAATCATTCATACACACATTCATACCCCCAATGATACACTGGGGGGGCAACGTGGGGTTCAGTGTCTTGCCCAAGGACGCTTCGACATGTAGCCCGGGGAAGCCAGAGTCGAACCACCGACCTTCCTCCTGAGCTATGCACAAGTCAAGTGCAACGCACGAATCAAGTAGTACGCACAAATCAAGTAGTACGCACAAATCAAGTGCTATCTACAAGTCAAGTGCTACACACAAGTCAAGTACTGCATTGTTTCGTCATTGAAAAGGGAAGAATTTCATTGGTATTTATCATTAAAACTAAATTAAAATGAGAAAACTAGGATTTTACGTGTATTTAACTTATAATATTAAGTTCTGACCATTGTGCTTTTAAGTCGACTCCACTATTTTCTTTCTATTGTTGAATACTAACCATTTAAGTGTAGTTTAGTTTTTCTACTCTCAGTAACTTAAACCACTTGACGCACTTTTTATTTGTTGCTTTTTGTCTCTCGTGTAGTTGTAACCTTCTGGGCCATGTTTTTGCTGCAATTACAATTGGCTGTGCTCATTACTGTGTGTTAAAGGTTGAACATATCAGACTGTACACAAAATGAAACCTGTTCATTGCTGGGTTGATTAAAACCGTAACCAATATCACATTTTAAGGAACGTCTTCCTTAAAATGCTTCCAAAAAGCAAATTCTTTTCCCCTTCTTGCAGTTTAGGGAATTAACCTTCCCTTCAGCCCTGTTTCAGACCTGGGGATGAGAATAACGGAAATACTTGTACTTTGGAAGACATAGAACACCTGGGAATAAGTAAAAACACATAAAAAAGGTCCTTAATGTGGACCCCACATGATTAGGTTTGCTTATCACTTACATCAAAACTATCACTATAAATGCGCAATGTACTTTTTTTTGCAGCTTCAGATATTATGCAACGCTCTTAACGCTCTTAATGCATCAAGACTCTGTGCAAGAATAAGCTTTTTAGGAGGTGAAGTTTAATTGCACTCTCCTTTCTTTTGACATTCACACTAAACTGCTCACCATATTTTAAAAACCTTTCAATTTACATTTTTAAAGTTATATCATAATTCTTATTTTCATTCTTTGTTCATTGTTGTTGGTTCATATATGCCACTATCAAATGTGGACTGACTCAGTTATTCTAGTGGCATCTAATATAAGAAAAGACTACTTTCACTGCACAGTATGACGTGATTTATATCGATGCACTTATGAGCAATCATCGTCACATCCGTGCTTCATGCTTAAATTACAGAAGTAAAATCAATCTGAAGTCTCTGCAAACTGCTGCACACAAGATAACAGCAGCAGTCAAATACCTCAAAGAATTTTGAGATTCAAAACTTCAATCAGCCACATCGATACAATTTCACTAAATTGTACCCTAAATCACTTAATGGTAAAAACTTTTAATGGTAAGAAGTCTTCCTTGGCAAAGAAAGCAGGAAATAAGGCAATGATTGAATGCTGAATGTGAAGTATTGAAATTATTGAGATAATGGCCAGAGAGGATGACTGAAATGAGGAATGTAGGAGCAGGACATTGTCCAGAGAAAAGTTTGGCTTCTAAAAGCCTGGAGATAAAGAGCCTTTTCTTTCAGATGATGGCTTGGCATTAGCAGCGCTTGAGCTCAGCACTCCAAAGTTGTTGCTGTGATCAGAGATGGGTGTGCAAGAGGCAAAAAAGCCCTGTGTAGCCTGTACCATTGTATAGACTAAGATGTTGTGTATGAGTCTGTGTGTGAATGGGTAAATGTGGCATGTAGTGTAAAAGCGCTTGTCATCTAGACTAAAAAAAAGTAATATATAAGCACATTCCATTCAATTCTATTGTGCAACGGCAAAAGTAGCCTTTAAACACTCCAGTTTTGTTAGTCTGTCACTGCAATGTAGTAAAAGTAAGTTCCAAAACAAGAGATGGCTCACGTTTGGGGGAAAATGCTAATTCTGTTGATCAATAATTACACCATCTCACAGCACTAAGATTCCAAAAGACAACAACAACACAGGGCACAAAGGTGTAACGGCCAAACAGACAATACCAACTCCATGAAAAGCCTGAGAGTACATACAAGCCAAAATAACCAGTGATCACATACAAGTAAAGTTACTGATAACTGATGATTGATTGGAACAGCAACCCATTAAATGCAGGAAGTTATGTATTAGGAATAAAGGGTCCTTATGTAGATTCAAGGTTAGTATGCATTGTGATCATTAACTTGATAGATTAATCACTGATTAAATATAACTGGTTTCCCAAAAAAACTTTATCACAAGCTGAAGAAAGAGAATTGTTGAACCAACTTCAATTAATTAAATTTACTGGTAACAAGTAATTGAATTAAGTTTATCCAAGTTAATTTATTAAATCTGTTTACCCTGAAAATTTCAAGTCCTATGCAATTCATTTGGTTTCTTTCAAAACAAGAATTTGAATTACTGTGACTCAATGTTATTGAAAGTCGACATAAAACTTTAAAGTTGTTTTCACTCAACCAAAAGTAAAAAGTTATATTCATGTGAAAAAGTGCTTTAACATCAACTACAGCCCAAAAACTCTTGTATGTTTATGCATTTGGCAGATGCTTTTATCCAAAGTGACTTACACTGGTAGGCAGGTAGGGTAAGGGGGTCTTGCCTGAGGCCCCCTACTGGAGATAGTACCTTTCATACAGGGGATTTGAACCCAGGTCACACACATGAACGGTGGCAATCTTACTGCTACACTATCCAGTCCTCAACCTTTTAAGAGTTTAAGCTACAAAACAGTGGACAAAATTAAAATAATTGGGGAGACTATATTGTTAGTCAATTTAACTGTCATCTCACATGCCTGATTGATTCATTATTTGGATGTACACTGTCATTTTACGTAGGGCACACTAATTACTGGGATTAAAGGAACTGCATTAGGCTGGTTTAAGTCATATTTATCTGATAGATTCCAGTTTGTTCTTGTAAATGAAGAATCTTCCTCACACACCAGAATAAGTAATGGAGTTCCTCAGGGTTCTGTGCTTGGACCGATTCTTTCTACTTTATACATGCTTCCATTAGGTAACATTATAAGACAGCATGGCATAAATTTCCGTTGCTATGCTGATGATACTCAGCTGTACTTATCTATGAAACCAGATGAAACCAATTGGTTGGTCAGACTACAAGCATGTCTTAAAGACATAAAGACCTAGATGACTCAGAACTGTCTGCTTCTAAATTCAGAAAAAACTGAAGTTGTTATCTTTTGACCTGCGTGCTTCAGGTCAAAAGATAATTGTCTAGTTACATAGTTACTCTAGGTAGTATTTCCTTGGCTTCTAGTTCTACAGTGAGGAACCTAGGAGTTATTTTTGATCAGAATTTATCATTTGAAGCACATATAAAACAGGTTTCTAGGACTGTCTCCTTTCACCTTCGTAATATTGCCAATATCAGGAACATCCTGTCTCAGAGTGATGCAGAAACACTAGTCCATGCATTTGTTACTTCAAGATTGGACTACTGTAATTCTTTATTATTGGGCTGTCCCACATATTCTCTGAAAAACCTCCAGCTGATCCAAAATGAAAAATCAGAGTTCTGATGAGAACTAACAGGAGAAATCATGTTTCTCCAGTTTTAGCTTCTCTTCATTGGTTCCCTGTTAAATTTAGATTAGAATTTAGGATTCTTCTCCTCACATATAAAGCTCTTAATGGCCGAGCTCCATCATATCTTAAAGATCTCATGTAAAATATTTTCCTAACAGAGCACTTCGCTCCCAAACTGCAGGTTTAATTGTGGTTCCCAGGGTTTTTAAAAGTAAGATGGGAGGCACAGCCTTCAGTTATCAGGCCCGTCTATTGTGCAATAAGCTGACAGTAAATGTCCAGGAAGCAGACACCCTTTCCACTTTTAAGATTAAAACTTTCCTTTCTGATAAAGCTTATTGTTAGGGATGGCTCAGGTGATCCTGAAACATCCCATAGTTAAGCTGCTATAGGCTTAGACTGCTGGGGGGCCTCATCTGTCACACCTTTCGTCACTTTGCTCTCTTTTTCCCCCTGTTTAATTTCTCAAATGATATTATGTACATTATTGTGGTTATTAACTTGTGTTTCCCTGTTCCAACAGGTATCCTTTGAATGGCGTTATGGTGTCCCCCCCCCTCTTTTCTGTCTTCTCAAACCCCAGCTGGTCGAGACGGATGGCCACCCTTCCTGAGTCTGGTTCTGCCAGAGGTTTCTTCCTGTTAAAAGGGAGTCGTTTCTCTCCACAGATGCATGCTCAGGACGGGAGATTGGACAAAAGAGAAGTTTCCGTCCAATCTGTTGGTTTCCTTAGCTAGGATATTGTTTTTTTTTAATTGGCTCTATATGAATGAATTTGATTATTTTGAAATTAATGAATTGGATTACATTGGATTATGATTACAATGAATTGAACTCCAATTGGCTTGAATTGGACTATATAATTCAAGTGCCTTGAAATGACATTTGTTGTAATTTGGCGCTATATAAAAAAATTGAATTGAATTGAATTGAATTGAATCACAGAACTAAAGACACATCTACTCTTCTCCTATAAAAGCAGAGCTGGAAAAATATCAGATATAATTAGAATGACGTCACATTCCACGCAAAACAGAATTGACCAGGTCAAGGGGTTTACTCTTCAGAAACACTGTTTAGTTAGAATTAGAATTTCTAAATATTTCCACAGTGTATCATCAAAAAATTATTTTTGTAATGCGTAAGCTTGATGATTTCCCTCTGATTAGGACATAAAAAAATTCTGTTTTCCTTACCACATCATATCTTTAGGTAATATATTATTATTATTACATTACGCTGTGTAATAATCTATTGACAGGGATCATCTAACAGAAAAACTAAGCCATATTCCAACAGTGTATGAAAAACAAAGTCCTGTCTTACTGCTTCCACAGGAGCTGAGAGGTTAAGTAACAGTCAGGTGCTGCTAATCAGATACACTTAATTAACTGATCATCAGCAAGTGTGAGGAACTCTATAAAAGCAGTTTAGGCAGGTGGCTGGTTGGAGCATTCAGGTGTGTGTTTGCTCAATGCCAAGGAAGAAAAGACACTGGCAATTATCTTAGAGAAGCTATTGCAGCCCATCAATCTGGGAAGGTTTATAAGTCCATTTGCAAACTATTTGGAGTCCACCATTCTAAAATGAGAAAGATTATTAACAAGTGGAAAATATTCATGACAGTCCTCAATCTTCCCAGGAGTGGATGTCGCAGCAAGTTCACCCCAAGGTCAGACTGTGCACTGCTCAGGGAAGATGCAAAAAAACTGACCGTATGTTTGTTGTTTGAAGAGACAGGACAAAGCCTCTTCTCTCTAAAATGAACAGGGCAGCATAGCTTAGGTTTGTAAAGTGACATCCAAACAAAGCAAAAGACTTCTGGAACAATGTCCTTAAGACAGAAGAGACCAAATTAGACATGTTCAAGATTCAAAAATGCTTTATTAATTATTTTGCAACAGGCAGCGTGAAGAAGGTGCAACCCTTGAGGAGAGGAGAGGAGAGGAGAGGAGAGGAGAGGAGAGGAGAGGAGAGGAGAGGAGAGGAGAGGAGAGGAGAGGAGAGGAGAGGAGAGGAGAGGAGAGGAGAGGAGAGGAGAGGAGAGGAGAGGAGAGGAGAGGAGAGGAGAGGAGAGGAGAGGAGAGGAGAGGAGAGGAGAGGAGAGGAGAGGACACAGCCACCAGACTATACTCCATGGGGAGTACAATGCGGGGCTGGGAAAAAAAACCTCAGCAACAGTAAACATTAGCTCACCATCCAACATAGAACTCAAAACAATAAACAAACATTTGCTCGCTTCACACATAAAAACGCAAGACACCTCGAAGGCGTGGGATGGGGGTGAAACTGTTTCACATTAAACATTTCTGATAGCGCACATAATCAAGTTCCACACAGCATCGACAGCGCAAGTACATATTGTAGCAAGCTCATACTGACAACTGAAACACCAACAATGGCATGTTCATGGAAGCATATATGCACACACACACACGCACGGGATGCTTTTAGCAAGCATCCAGCACTCACTGCGTTAGTCTGAGCATGTCCACGCTGAGGTTTATCTCATGGAATGTGCATGGAGCTGGGTCCATAGAGAAGAGATTAAAAATCTCCAATAAATTGAAGGATTTACAGGCGGACATTGTTTTATTACAGGAGATTCATTTATCAAAGACTGTAGCTGATGTTCTCACCACAGCACAGTTTCCTCATGTGTACTCAGCCTGTTACAACTCCAGACAAATTTCACCGTAAACAACACAGTTATAGATCCAGAAGGTAGATTTCTAATAGTTAATTTATCTATTCAAAATATGAATTTATGCATTGCAAATATATATAGTCCAAATGTGGATGACCCCTCATTTTTTCACTCCTTTTTCACTTCACTCTCTGATCACTCAGATAACACACTCATCATAGGAGGGGACTTTAACATGGTATTAGACTCAGGAGTAGACAGACTCAGTACTTCAGGAAGTCAGCGGAACTGGCAGTCCACAAATATTGTTAAACAGTATATGAAAGATTTTGGTCTTTGTGATGCTTGGCGCTCCCACCACCCCACTCTTAGAGAATACACCTTCTTCTCACCGGTACACCACTCATATTCAAGAATAGATTATTTCTTAGTTAGCAGTTCCTTGATGAGGGATATTTCAGACACCAAAATCCACCCCATCACTATCAGTGATCACGCTCCAGTTTCTATCACACTGAAGAATAACACCAGAGTTACAAGAGTTACACCACCAGCTAGGAATTGGAGATTTAATACATCATTACTAAAAGACCCTGATTTTATTAATTATTTCAAAAGGAAATGGTCTGTATATTTAGAAAATAATGACCTGCCAGGAATGTCAGCTTGTACTCTTTGGGAAGCCGGAAAAGCAGTTATGAGAGGCAAAATAATCTCTTTTTCATCAAATAAGAAAAAGAGGGAAAGTTCAAGGATATCAGATTTAGAACTCAGGATTAAATCATTAGAAATTGTCTACAGTACCTCCAAAGAGGAACACACACTGAATGAACTAAGAAAAGCTAAACTTGAATTAAACAAAATTATTGATAAACAAACAGTTTCTCATACAAAGACTTCGCTTGGAGAACTTTGAGCAGGGCAATAAATCTGGAAGGTTCCTAGCTAACCAACTAAAGAGAAACAAAGAGAAAACAGCAATCACTTCTGTTAAAGACTCAAAAGGAAATGTCACCCATGACCCCGATGTAATCAACAATGCTTTTAGGGACTTCTATAAAACCTTATATTCATCACAAAATGATCCATCAGACAGTAACATAGATCAGTTTCTTAGTAATATCAACCTTCCAAAATTACAAACCGAACAGGCAATGGCTCTGGATTCACCTCTTTCAATAGGAGAACTCCATGAAGCCCTTCAACATATGTCTAGTAACAAAGCCCCGGGACCAGATGGTTTTCCAGCAGAGTTCTACAAAGAATTTTGGACTGTTTTGGCACCTGCATTTCACAAAATGGTATTACAAGTTAAGCAGAATGGCAGATTATCCCCACACATGAACTCTGCTAACATTATCTTGCTACAGAAACCAGGAAAAGACCCCATACTTCCATCCAGCTACCGCCCAATATCTCTAATAAATGCAGACCTCAAAATAATTTGTAAAGCCCTCGCCAAAAGAATAAAAAAAATAACTCCACTTATAATACATCCTGACCAGACAGGTTTCATAAAGGATAGACACTCATCCACTAACACTCGCAGGCTAATTAATCTCATAGACTATTCTACCATCAACAACCTGGAAACCACAATAGTCTTTCTAGATGCAGAAAAAGCATTTGATCGAGTGAACTGGAAATTTTTATTCGCAGCATTAGACAAATTTGGGTTTGGGTCACACTTCATCAACTGGATAAGGATATTATATAGCTCCCCAAATGCGTGTGTCAGGACAAATGATCAAACCTCTCCAAGCTTCAGTCTGCAGAGAGGTACAAGACAGGGTTGCCCACTTTCTCTCTCACTTTTTGCTATTTTTATCGAACCTTTAGCAGCTGCTATCAGACAAGAAAGAAATATTAAAGGCATCCAACCCCAAAATATTGAGCATAAAATAAGTCTTTATGCTGATGGTGTTTTACTTTTCCTTCAGAACTCTCAAACGTCTCTCACTCACACGATCACACTCATAAATAAATTCTCAGCACTTTCTGACTACTCTATCAATTGGTCTAAGACCACAGTTCTGCCCATTAACTGCAGAGTCCAGAATATACCTGCGATCACTTTACAGTCAGGAAATATTAGATATTTAGGCATAAACATTTCCTCCACGCTCTCAGAGCTAACAAAGCTAAATTATGTGCAATTATTAAAGACAGTAGAGGACGATCTCTCTCGTTGGAAGTCCTTACCTATATCACTTATGGGGAGAGTTACAACCATTAAAATGATGATACTACCAAAAGTTAATTATTTGTTCTCAATGATCCCCATAAAACCATCTGCTACTTGGTTTAAGTCACTAGATTCATGCATCTCCAAATTTCTGTGGAAAAACAAACCACCACGTATTAGTTTAAAAACCCTACAGAAGACCAAGGACTGTGGTGGATTAGATTTACCTCATTTTCAGCACTATTCCTTAGCCAATAGGTTACAGTATATATCAAAATGGTTTAAACCTAGCCCAATAGATGAACCATGGATATATATGGAACAAGCATTGTGTGATAATCTGGAAATCTCTGACCTGCCACTTATTAGTCAAAACGTAAAAAATCACAAATGTTTCAAAAGCATTAACATCAGCACCTCTCTGACAGCCTGGTGGGAATTTCTTAAAATAACAAAGTCTTCAATTGTCCCATGTAAGCTTACACCCATCTGGAACAATCCTGACATACTGCAAAACAAAAAAATGCTAAACTTTACTCTGTGGAAGATCAAAGGAATCAAACATCTGGAACATATAATCCAAAATGGACATTTTATTTCATTTGATGAGCTCATATCACAACACGAGATAGGCAGCAATAAATTCCTAGAATATCAACAACTTAAGTCTATAATAACAAAGAAATATATCCTCCACCAACCAGACTTACAACTCCCGACTAGGGTAGCAGAATTTCTAAGCATCTGCACCCCAAAACTACTATCAAAAATATATAAATTATTGTCTAAAATAGATGACACAATGTCTCTTCCATCCTCAAAATGGGAGGCAGATTTATCCATCAGTTCTAGTCATAGCTTCTGGCCACAAATATGTTTGAACACCTTCAGAATGACTCAGAATTCTAATTTACAGCTCATACAATACAAAATTCTTCATAGAACACACTATACAGGACAAAGGATGTCCAGGATGGGTCTAACACACTCAAACATCTGCTCACATTGCACAGATAACACACCTGATGATTATGCACACGCTTTGTGGTTCTGTGCGCCTGTCCAGAAGTTCTGGCTTGAAGTCTGTGCGGACCTATCAACATGGCTAAAGTGTAGCATCCCTGCATGCCCCACACTGTGCATACTGGGTGACTTAGACAACATCAACATGGAAATGAACTCAGCACACATGGTTCTCACAGTGTTATGTATCACAAAGAAAACTATTCTCATGAACTGGAAAGCGAAGAACAATCTGTGTATTAACCAGTTTAGAAATTTTCTTTTAGACTATATTAGCATGGAAACAATGTCTGCCTCCTCAAAACATCAATTGGCTGAATTTAATTCTCTCTGGTCCCCTCTGGTCCCCGTCGCTCTGGGCGGTTGGGTGTGTGCTGGGGGGGGGCTGTGTGGCTTCGGGCGTCTGGTGGTCTCTCGGGTCGTGGGGACCGAGTTGGTCATTGCTGGGGGGCACTGTGTGTTGGGCTTG
Source organism: Leuresthes tenuis (assembly GCF_036924035.1). Lineage (NCBI taxonomy): Eukaryota > Metazoa > Chordata > Actinopteri > Atheriniformes > Atherinopsidae > Leuresthes > Leuresthes tenuis. Next base: position 24,573,637 of record NW_027325372.1, on the reverse strand, counting down.
GAGGGCAGTTTTGGGGGCTTGCGGGTTGGACTGTCTTGCGGTGTGGGGCAGGGTCCCTTAGGGGCCTTGGGGTGGTGGCTGCTGGCTCTATGCCGGGTGGCCGGGCCGCTCTGGCATGGGTGGTGGTGCTGGGCCTGGGCCCTGGTGGCTGGGCGCTGCCTTGCGCCCGGGGGGGGGGGCCCTGCCTGTGCCTGGGAGGGCTGGGTTACCCTGGACGCGCCACAGTATGGGTGGGTTGGTGCAGGTCCTGGTGCCGGGCTTGTTGCTCTGGGACCTCCAAGGTGTCCGCAGATGGTTGTTTTTTTTTCAGGGTGTTGGGGCGTGCGGTGGGGGGGGGGGTGCTTTTCCCCTGTTGAGGGGGGCCTGGGGGGCCTGGGTGATGGTGGGTCTCAGGCCCGGGCTGCTGCGACGGGTGTGACCGGGTGGTTTGTTTGTTTGTTTTTTGTTGTTGTTTGTTTGTTTTTTGTAGAGGTCCTCCGGGGTGGGGTGGGATGGGTACCTTCTGGGGGTACAGTAGCTCCCGGAATATGGTCGCTGCAGGCCCCGAGCCTGGTGGACATCAGGCCCTCCTGCCCTGTGTTGGCTCCCAGGTAGCGGGGATGCCTATTGCAACCAGTCCCTGGCTGCCCTCTCCGGGGGAGAGGTATATCCCCATACCCCTCTCCCTTCTGGCTCCTGTACACAGCACACACTCACACATGAAGGGTTTTGGGGGCGTGTGTGTTCGGTGGGGTGTAGTGGATGGGGCCACGTAGGTGGTCCCCTTTGGTTGCACTCTGCAGTTCCCCGCCCCTGTTTTAATTACACCTTAGACATTACTACTTATCAAACACACTCACACACACACATTAGGTCTTGGGGGGTGGTTACACTGAGTGGCATCTGGTGGGCGGGGCTCTTTGGGTATATAGGCTGCCCAGAGGGCCGCGCTCCCAGTTCTACAAGTTTGGCTGCCCCTCAATTTTAATCACTCGCTATTAGAAAATATTGAAGAGCCAGAAGGGTGAGGGGAGGGGTCTTCTTCCCACACCCCTGCTTCCTGGTTGCTGCTCGGGGCGGGAGGGGCCAAGAGGATTAATTAATTGTTCTGCTGGATCGGGGTCTGTGGTGGCTGGGGGGCTGCTGGCCCCCTAGTGTGCCCGCTGCGCTACACCCCAGCGGAGTTGAGGGAGGGAGGACGTGTGGATGTATGGGACGTGAAAGTGTGTGTGGTGATGATTGGGCCTGGGTCTGGGACTTGCTGTCGCCTGGCCTGCTTGTGCTTCTCCCGATGGGGGGGGCGGCGTTGCCTCTCCCGGCTGCTCGCGACTTCACCCACCTGTGGGCACGTCTTGACTCCCAGGGCACTTGGCCAGGGGCGCTGGGGCAGGCGCTGACCCACTGTGTGGCTGTCTGGGGCGCTTGGCCCTCCTGGGTATTGGGTGGGGCCTCTGCCGGGGGGTTTGGGGGCGCTCGGGCTCCCGGGGCCCGGGTCCAGTGCACGGCCCATGTCTGGGCGGCTGGGGCCTGGCGGGGTCGGTGGGCTGTTGCCCCTGGCTCCCGGAGGGCCTCTGCCCTATGCTTATGGGGGCTCTGTCCGGGGGCTTCCTCTGCAGTCTTCTGGGTGGATGCGTGGTTGTCCTTGTGGTGGGCTTCCTGGGTTCTGTTTTCTGTGGGGGCTGCTGGTGGCCTGGGTCTTGTGGCCCTCTCTGCCTGCTTCTGATTGCTGGGGGGCAGCTGTGGATTGTGGCTCTGTACACTTATACACTCATAACTAAGCACGGTTATCATGTAGGTCCTGTGCCATGGGTATTGCATGTTCTCACACACACACAGACACACATTTATTAGCCCAGTAGCATGCTCGCTAAGCAGTTGTTGTATTATCATGTCGTCTCAGGTCATCTATATCCACACCTGTGTTGTATGCGATTGCCGCTTCTTGTGCTTGTTTTTGTTTGTTTGTGTGTTTGTTTGTTTTTTCTCTTCTTGTCTCCTTTCAGGTGCTCCTGGTGGCGCTAAGGCTGTATTCCCCTCAGAGGCCATGGATTGTTGTCTGTTTTGTTTTTTACAGGTGTAGCAGCTGGTTGTCTGGTTTCTGTTTCCTCTTCTTCCCTCTTCTTCTTTCTTTGTCCCCCGGTCCGGTTCAGTTCTATTACATGTCATATATTGTCAACAGAAATAAATAAATGGGCATCAAGGGGAGCTTTACATTTATAAAACTTCCCTTGGCATCAAAGGTGTTCAGACTACAATTGTGCTGCCATAATGCTGAACAGGACAAGGGGGGAAAAAGAAAAAAAAAAAAAAAAAACATTTCTGATAGCAATCCCAAAGTAAATTACCTCTGTCAATGGTGTGAAAGGTCAGATTTATGACTGCAAATGCAGATGTAGTTCAATCTAAGTTGAACCCTAACCCTATAGCTGATGATGATGACTGAGCAAAAAGCTAAATGAAGTAAAGCTGTACAACAGCCTTAGCTCACAATTTATTTTCAATATGATCCAAGGTTATTTATTGATCTGGGCCCAGCCTCAGATGATTAACATGTTTATCTTAGATAAATACAGACAGCAAAAACTTGACTATGTCATGTGATTCCTTTCGAAGGTAAGCGGTTCTCAAACTTTCTTTGAGTGAGGAAGCCCCAGAATAATAAGGTTGCTGATTGCACCCTCCAGGTTTAGAATCACTGCTCTGCAGGTTCCTCTTTTAACAGCAGAGAAACAACATTGTTTGAGGTTGTTTTTCCATTTCTTTTAGTGTGCTGCATAGCATTTTCTGCTTGTAAAAATTAAAAAAATAAAAAAAGGTCTGCAAAGTCCGCAGTTCCCTCCCACTGAAGATGCTGCCTGAAAAATGTTTGTTGTCCAGCTTTTACTTCTCTTATTGATCTACATTTTCATAATGCCTGCCAAATGGTTACTTTGGCACACAAATAAAAAAGAACATGCAAATGCATTTTATTTTCTAACCAATCAACTGACCAAGACTGGCAGACAGAAACTAAAATGGAGTTTCAGACAGAAGATGACCAGAGGTGCTGCTGCAATTAACATGAAGATGAGTTTTTAAACATTAAAATATGGTAAATTATTCTTGTGTATCAAAAATAAAATGCTAAGCCTGTAAATTATGATAATGTGAGCTCTTAAAAACAATTACATAGATTAATTTAGCAGACTGTTTTATCCAAACCAACTTAGATGAGAAACAGCAGTAAAATAAAAAGCTCTCAAGTTAGTACGGAGTTGTAATCAGAGTACACGTAGAAAAGGTTAAAAAGTGCCAAAATGATCTTATTTGTTCTAAATGTAAGGGTACTATAGGTAAAAGTATTCTTGGAATCTTTGAAGTTAGAAAGTGAACTCAGCATTTGATAGAACCACACTATAGAACCTCAAAATTGAACAGTCTGCATTATGATTACTTCCCTGTAATGTAGATGAATACAGCGGGTTGGAAGTATGATTGACTTGACCTTTGATTATTGAGCTGAGTGCAGGTACAGAAATAACTGTGAATGCAATCACTATTAAGTTGAAATTGATGTGGTCGGGCCATGGGTTGCCAGTGTGGGACAATGAATAAAGGAGTGGAATGTGCTTATTTTCATTGATCAAACACTAGAAAATCATCAGAGGTTTTATCGTATATGCTGTGGGGCCCGCTTGAGGTCAAGGTGAGAGATAATCATAGGTTGTACCGAGAATTGATTTCATAATGCGTCGGATACAGACAAATTTTGCTTATGTTGCATTAATGCAAAAAATATGACCGGCGCAAAATACACCAAACTGACACTTTTTTACAAGAGCAGGTCGTACAAATGGAGAGGTTTGAAAAATATAAAGAAATTCACAGCTTCTGCATCTCACAGAAGGGAATATTTCAGCCAAAAAACAGTTGTGCAAATATACTTATAGCTTATAACTGATAAGAGGTGCATTACGATCTAACAAAGTCCCATAATAACACTGAAATCACACCAGTCATCAACCAAATCTAAGAAAAAATTTATTGGTTGAATATTCTTTGGTATAGGCCTAGACTTATTATTTGTCTTATCTGTGTTACATCCAATGTCAGCAGTAGAGATCAGACTTTTATGCTTGCTAACTGGGGCAGGATATAAAAAAATTATTCTGATTTACCAACTGAATGTGTGGTTCACGTTATAATGCGAAACACCAACTACACGTTGTTTTACTGTATCTACAAAGCTTCTTCAGTGGCACATTGTCAGGTTCATCAGATCTGAATATTTAAAAGTTTTACCTCAGCAGAGATTCTGGTTAAAAGGGATGATTTTCAGTTGGGTTTAAAATCCATGGTGGATCAAATATTCAATAGGTTAAATGCTAAAATGATGTCACTGAAGCAGCATTGTATTATAGTTAAAATTGGCATTTAAAAATTGTAAAATTTGATCACCATTAAAATGTGCTACAATGGTTGACTTTTAAGATGATTTTCTGTCAGCTTTTGTTGAAAGGCTGCTCCATGTCAGGAAAATGGGTGGTATGCAACATCATTACTGCGAGGATGACATCACTCATGATATATAAACACTTCAATTTATGTTTTGAATTTCTTATCACTATGACAAAAAGAAATTTGTGGAGTAACTGTATGTACAAGTGTAAGTTGTGATTCTCTTATTCAGTGCAGGCTTGGGAGCCCTGCGTAAATGATGTTGCAGATCTGCAACACTGCAGATCTGTTTATATTAGCTAAGGAAGGGGAGGGACTTTACAAATGTCTTACGAATAAATTAAAATCCATGTGCATCCAAGCACCTAATTCCACTCTGTTCTTTTTGCATCTCTCTCTGTCGCTTCTTGGCAGCCTATGTGGAGAGAGATAGATGGTGGAAAAGGTACTTATTGTCCTGCAACACACACTTAACAAATCCATTCCTAAGATGCTGTTTTTATATCTGTTCTTTTCTCAGCCTTTGACAACCAATTTTACCTCCTCTTTACACAAACATTAAGATCTACTTCCTGTCATTTTCTACTTCATGTAGGAAAGCAAATTAGATGTGTCACTTTGAGGGAAAACAATCAACTTCTGTCTTATCCGGTCAGTCAGGGGCATTCAAGAGCTGCATTTTCTCTTTCTCTCAGAAAAAGATACTTTTAGTATGGACAGAATGTTCTGTTTCTACATGCTTTAAATACATGAGTGAATACTTTACCACTGGAAAAACTTTCACATTTCCAGTTAGTAATCAGGGCTCATATGACATACCAACCCTGTAACCATTCTCTAGATGTTTTGTTTAAGAGGTAATTGCTGGTGAGGTGAGACATCTCCGTTTACTATCATCCATCCATGCTGCCTGTGGCCCAATTCAGCAAGTATGTCTTGCTGCGAACTGTGTTGGATCATTCAACTCTGCCCACATCGGTCAGCCATGTTATGGCATCACATGTGGATGGAGAATGACCCCCACCCATATCCAAGTTCGGCCATCTTGTAGCTGCGAAGCTGGGAAGCTGCTCCTTCATCCATGGCACTCATCCAGGAAATACAACAAAACTAATGTTTTGAAGAAGCTTTTTTCTATATTTGATTTTACCATCTTAATTCTAAACTAAATAAGTAATTATCAGTTTTTCAGAAATGCGTGGTCGTTGGCACCATCGCCTCACAGTCAGAGGATTTCAGGTACGATTCCCAGCCGGGACCTTTCTGTGTGGAGTTTGCATGTTCTCCTTGTGTATGTGTGGGTTCTCTCTCTCTCTCTCTCTCTCTCTCTCTCTCTCTCTCTTCCTCCCACCGTCCAAAATCATGCATGTTAGGTTGATTGGTGTCTCTAAATTGCATGGTTGTGTGTCTTATTTGTCTCTGTGTGGCCCTGTGATGGCCTGGCGACCCCTCCAGGGTGTACCCTGCCTCTCGCCCAGTGACAGCCGGAATAGGCTCCAGTCCCCCTGTGACCTTAAATGGATTAAGCAGGTATAGAAAACGGATAGATGGATATTTCCTGTTGTTAAAGCTTGTTGCGTCTCACTATGGACAATCAAAACATTATCCTCCATTATCCTAACTTTATTGAAGAGTACAAAAGATAAACATTTCACAGCTACGGCTCAATTTCACAACATTTAGAAGCCTGTGAACAGTTGCCGACTGGGAATACTGCTCTTTTCAGTAATTAAAGGTAACTGGCAGCAGCAGCACTTTTTTTGAGGACTCTCTTGATGACATTTGTATTTTATAATTGGCTTAGGAAAAGAAAAACTTTCTACAGAGAATGAATTAACAGTTTCTTTTAAAAAACATTTTTTGCTTAAATTCTAGTCAGGAACTATATGTAGGACCATTGCTTTCACCTCACACAAAAAGACCTCTTTATCCATTTTCTTTAAACTAATTTGAAGCCAGACACACAACAACAGATAAACAAAACTATTTTGCTGAAGCACATTTGAATAACGTCCGCCCACACGTATAATTACAGTCATCACAGTCAGAGGGTAACTATTTAGCAAAAAAAGGCAGTAAGCATACAGACACACCCATGTCATGCACAAGTACCTTTTCCTGCACATTAACTGATTTTAGAGTATTGCACACGATATAATCGGTAGCTAATGGTAGGGGGAAAGAATCCCAGCAAACTTTACATACCTGTCATATCTCTCATTATCAGCTATTTCCTCAAATATCATAATCAGAGTTTCAGCTCCTATAATTCTGCTAGGCTTCCTTACATTTGCTTTTGGAAAATAAGAAATCCGAGCTGCATATGATAGAGGACCCACAGCTAGGGTGACCAGATTTGAGTTTGTGAAAAAGAGGACACTTTAGCGATGGGGGGTGGGAAGGTTGCTGGGCAGAGAGAAGTAGTGTACTACGTGTGGCACCATGACCATGAATGCATACAAATGTCAAGGGTCTATGGTATGATTATGAGCTTTATTGGCCTTTGAGAACATTGTGGCCAATAGGCCTACTTTACACTTAACTTTGGAACTATTCCACTGAATCTATATTTGCCAAATCATAGAACAGCAACTTATTTCAGTCTCATTTTTGCCACAGATTAAATAAAAAGTAACTGCGTGGGGGAAAGAAAACTTGCTGTGGTATTCAGTCCACTTTCTGTGTGGTGCTTTCATGTACTCTAAGAAGAGAACTTTAGGCCAAGTGTTAATTCTTTGTCTATTCATTGTTTGTCCCTTTATAAAGTGATAACAATGAAAATATGTATATAAAATAATTGCCTATATATTTATATAGCCACAGGTTAAAATGAGAAAATGAATAAGTCAGTCATTGCTTTACATATCATGCACTGGGCTTCCCTTGCATCATGACCAAGGCGAAAAATGGGTATTTTTTTTTGTAGTTTCCATAAAAAACCCTAAATTATTAAGTAGATCATTAATAACAGATCATTCAGAAGACAGCTTTCGTTGCACTTTGTTCATTTACCAAAAAGTCACAAACCATTCACATCACTACCCGTCTAAAACAAGCAATCTCAACAGCTATACATGGCTAGTTAGCTTCTGTTAGCAAGAGCACCAATGTCAACCAAAGTCATTCTTGAATTTAGAAAATGAAAATGAATAAAATAGGCTGTTGCTTGAAACACGCACAACACAGAAACTGTAACTGAACTTGTTTGTTACCACTTGCTCGGTATGACAGAACCTATAAGCTGAGACGAGACACCAAAGAGCTCAGGTAAAAAGGTTTATTTACAATTTGGAAACAAATAACAAGTCCGAAGGCTGATGAGGTGAACACAGTGATCTGCAGAAGGGAGGCAAACAGGTGAGTTTTCCAGGACAGTATAAGGTTATATCCAGATTTCCAAACAGATTTTTAGTGACCGGGACAGGCTTTCCTTGAGAGTTTGAATTACTATCCTCCAGTGTTGTTGGCAGTGCAGAGTGGCTTGTCGACTGGTATCTGACTCCACAAATGAGTAATGTTGATCTGGACTGCTGAGTCAAGCAAAACAGAAGACCTAAAAAGATGAAATACAGGTACTGGTAATTCCTGTGAAAGGAGAAGACAGAAATGTTACACAAAAGATTCTTCACAGAACACAAAAAGCTTAACTCAGTTGGCCAAACATTACCACATCAAAGCAGACAGACTGACACTGACTGGAGAGCAGACCCCGGCTTAAAAGCAGGAGACAATCTGTCCGGCACAGATGAGTCGGATGACCAATCAGCCCACACAGGCAGCCCTGCAGGAGGAGGGCAGGAACAGAGGAGAACAACAAAACAAAGAATTTACTTTGTCAGAAAATCAGCAGCAACCAGCTAATATTGTTGTTGCACTTTTTCCTTGGTTTTGCCATTAGGACGTGTAAAGCACACAACGTGTGGAGCATGCACAGAGCGCCTTGGCCACTTTGAGTCCAGTCGAGCATATACATTCAGGATTTATTCGACTCCCAACCATGTTTCAACAATTGCAGCCAGGCTAACAGAATAATGTTAGCCGGGCTAATACCGACCATATCCAATGAAGATAAATTAGATCCAATTAATCATAATCCAATAAAATCTAAATCAGCCAAAATGAATGTTTTATAGTGTCTTCATAGAATGCCAGTTGATTTAAAAACAGAATAGCCTGGTTGAGGAAGCTAGCTGATGGCATTGATCCAACCCCCCCCCCCCCCCATACTTAGCATGCCAGGCCAGCTGAACACAGAGAAGAGGATAACTCTCTTTTAACAGGAAGACACATCCTGCAGTACATCTTTGGAAGAGAAATATGACTGAAACTCTGTTTGCATGCAAGTTAGCTTATTTATAATGCACTGAACTCTCCTAATTTTTATTGTAATATTTAAGTATTTTCTATAAATGTGCCATAATATGGATTATGGGAAGGATGAGCAGACTAGAGGACAGATATTTATCTTCTTTTGCTTTGCTGCCTTGTCATCACACATTTTCATCCATAAATCCTTTGTAATTTATTCACTTTGATCATCATCAGGTGTATAAATCTCTTTGTCAGCCCTGGCATGATTTGCTTGTCTGTGAGTGTCTTAATTACACTCCCACACATACAACTCAGGCGACCGGCATTATACGAAACACATTTCTGGGCACTGCAATCAGGGAAAGCCAAGTCTCATTAAGATAAGGAACAGATGAAGAATAATTTGAAACTTAAATGATCCCCATTGGGAAATTAGGTCAGATAACAGGACACATTGAGGAGATGCAAAATTAAAACAAAACTGAAAAAGCAGAATGGTTTAAAATTAAGGCTACACAGTTTTAAGACAAAAAAGTACAAAATAAGTTGCAGGACCCTGTTTACCTTCCAAACTGCAGATGGCGCTGTTTGAGCGACCATCATGCCACAATTACCAATACAGCCTCATGGACTCAGGTGCATTTTTGAAAATCATCCTTACATCCTTACAAATTTAATTCTAATTCTATGTGCCAGAGGTGAGAATGTCCATCCAGTCTGTTATCAGCAAAAGGGGAAAAAGTCAAAGTCTCTAATGGTTTGGGGGTTCATCAAGACTCATAGCAAGAATAACTTTGATATGAGTGAAGGTACCACTGACGTAAAGACGAATGTTGCAGTTTTTAAGAGATGTAAGCTACTATCAAGGGGAAGTCTTTTCCTAGGAAATCTGTGGTTATATTACCATGACAATGTTAGTTGGGTGTGTTGCTGCGGTCCTGTTTAACTCGTTCAGTTTCTTTTTGGTCCCAAAGTCAGCCTCGTGCCAGGCTCATGATGAAAGACTGCAAAAATCATGGGCTTATATCAGCCAGAATCCAAGCCAGGTTCTTCTAACTGGAGTTGATATGCATATCCAAATGATGCATCTCCTAACTTTGCTTTATCTGAGAGCTTGTGTGCTCTGATACTTCTACCAGACTGTGTATTAGATGAACATAGCCATCTGGTTTTTGGTCTTTTCATGTCACATTGTCATGCTTAGAGTAATCTTTCTAAATAACTTGGCAAGTCTTTTTTTTTTTTTCAATCATTGGCTCAAACAAGTCACACAAAAATGGCCAATGGCTTCACACTGTGTTGGTAGTCTACAAGGTTATTCCACTTTGATGCCATTTTTAGATTACCCATGACAGTCAAAACATGAAGGTTAAATGAACGTGACTAAAACTTTACACAGTGTCTGAAGGTTTTTTTTGCATTTAGGGCACCACTATATATTCTTTCCCTCTATCTCCTAGTTACTCTTAATGGAAATTTAGCCAGGACATTGTCCAGTCCCAGGTGAGATTAATTCACCAGAACACACCACAGAAAAAACAAGGTCAAACAGTGACAATGATGACTGTTTTAATATTGCAGACGTTAAGTAATTTCTCTCTCTTCACTTTCACTTCAGAAAAGTCAGTCAAGGTAGACTAATCAATTGCTATCATGACATAGGAGGAGTCGCCAGCTCAGGAAGGACTGAATTACTCTTAACCTTTAAAGAACAACTAGATTTCAAGGTCTCTCAGATCATTCCAACACTTTATTATGTGGCTGGGGGGATTATAATCCCCCATCTGCTCGTGGCTTATGTTTCTGCAATGCAGGAAAATGAAAAGGTGATTGAGGTACTTAATCTTATAGGGATTTTCTCTTGTTCCTCATGTCTGTCATCAATGTTCTGATTAATCAGATTGACCTTTTGGTAATCTGGCCAGAGAAGTTATGGAAGAACACATCCTGCACCCCATAAAAACACATTTATTCTGAGTAGCCCCTGTTGTCAGTTGAAACAGTTTGTAATAATAATCTGTGCACTGCAACTTTACTTGTGTAGGTTTAAAAATTGCAATAAAGTGTGCTGATATAGCTTTGGCGATCTGTCCAAGGTGCATCCCTATCTATGCCACAGGACAAAGAGCTCCCAGCCAAGGGGTCGCCAAGGCTCCAGAGATCCTGGCTCATTCATATATGAGCTAGCTGGGCTGGCTCCCAGCCAAGAAACCTCTTTGCTCACCTTCAGCCAAAAAAGTTAGCTGACCTAACTAAGCTGGGTTTTGGTCTAATCAGCAGCAACCAGCTAATGGATCTGCAAGGCTCTAGAGATCCTGGTTGATTAACTCATGAGCTAGCTGGGCTAGCTCCCAAGTTCCTGAGCTGCCAAGTGACATCTGTGTACCAATTTGCACATTCATGAATCTCCATCCACTGAATAGGGAAAGCATAAAGAGCTAGCCCCAAGCCATTTTATGACCATGACTCTCTCATGGTACCTGGCGAAAAATGTGAAACATTTTTTTTTAGTAATGAGTGTGTATATATACAATGGTTCATGTGAACTGAAGCACATTTAATTTATAGTATGCAAATATTTAATATATATATATAGCAAATATGGTCTTTAGTGCCCAGCTCCTGAATCCATGCACCTTGTATAGCCCACAGTCTGAATCTCATTGTGAAGAGGGCCCTTGAACAAACATCTTTGCTCAATGACATCCAACAAGACATGCTCAGGATGGGAGATTGGACTGAAGACAATTTTCGGTGCAATCTGTTGGTTTCCTTAGCTAGGATATTATTTTTTGAATTGGCTCTATATGACTGAATTGGATTATGATTACAATTAATTGAATTCCAATTGGCTTGAATTGGACTATATCATTTAAGTGCCTTGAGATGACAATTGTTGTAATTTGGTGCTATATAAATAAATAAAAATTGAAAGTGAAGGCACTAGGTGCTGCACCTACCAACCTTAACAGTGACACCGTTCTTTTGAAACGTGTAGAATATGAGATGACACAAAGTTGCTTGATCCTGCTACAGCCATTCAAACTGGCTACAACAGAACTGTCAGAGGAACCTCTGTTCCTCTGACAGCATCAGTTCAGCATCAAAACTCACCCAACTGTACAGAATGCTACAGTACAAGCTCAGAGAGAAGATCAAACGTGTAAAACGAGAGCCAGCTGTACGTAACTGATCATAAATGACATATTGATTATCAAATATAAGTAATGACCTGGTTTGTTCCTGATTTGTACAATGGGCTTGCATCTGAGGGATGGCTTGCAGTCCAGTTGTGGAACTCCTCAGAACTTCTGGATCATTCCTAGTATTGGCCTTGGCTACACTGCTTGACCCAAGATTTAAAAATCTTGCTTTTGGGACCTCCCTGAAGGTCCAGGAAGCAGAAAGGATGTTGATGCTGGAGTGTGCTTCCCTGATGTGTAAAGTCACAATATCAACATCTGATGATTAGCAGTTTCATTCTTTATTTCACCGCATTGGTTCACATCATTTTAAGATTAATAAAAGCAGTGCCTGAAATATACCTGTGGTATATAACTAGCTGCATTTTCCACTCAATCGGAACCACAGCCATCAACGTCCTCACATCCACGACCATCATCCTTATCACCAGCAGCAGCAGCAGCAGCAGCAGCAGCAACTGGATCAACAGATGATCTGTGCAAACTTTTTGACAGTTGCATCTGTGAGACTCGTGCTGTTCATGGTGCATTTACTGATGCCACTGCGGAAGTAAAAAAATATCTAACTGATGCCTTCATTCCAAAAATACCTATGCATGCCTGCAACCAGTTTTCCATGTGCAATAATTTTTTCTAAGGTTTGGAAAGTCATATGTTAAGAAGAAAACAGACTTTACCCCAAAACAGCAGAACAACTTAGATTTCAAAGTAAAAAGCTTAATATGTATCAATTCCGAGACATCGTTTCTTATTGCTCTTTCATGAAACATGATTTGTTACATTTACTCACATATCATTCTGCCGTGGATAAGACATGACCTACAAGGTACACTCTAACCCACAAAGCTGATTACTCATAGCAATAAACATAACAAACTTGTCAATAGATTATCTTCCTGATTGTCATGTCTCAAAACATGAAACTGAAATGCCAAGCAACAGAAATAACCTTACAGATAAGAATTATAATAAGCATTAGAATAAAAGTCAACATATTAAATGCAACATATTGAATTTACATATGTGATAAGCAAATTAAAACTGGACACACTAAATTGGACAAGACTAATCCTGGTTTATTTAATCGACCTTTGCTGTCTTTTAAATCTATATTTTAAATATCAGTCTGTACACATTTAGTATTAAACTGCAACAATTCAGTCACCTACACTGTTGACTACTTGTCCTATCTTTCCTCTCAGTAGTCAGAGTTATGACTAAGTTTGGGATCATCATGTTTTAAGGGCGTATTGGATTATTTGCTGTTGTAATGCTGCAGAATTATTATTATTACTATTATTAGCTTGCCCTGTCCAGTGTCATTGCAAGCAGAACAGTAATCTGAATACTGTGTTGTGCCAAACACATTTGCTTTGCCAAGGAAGGCTTTCTGAATATAAAGCTCCCCTTGATGCCCAAGTACTTCTTATTTATTCATTTCTTTTTGTTAAAATACTTTATGCATATTAATGCCGAATCTGACAGGGGAGGAAAAGACAGAGCAGAGAAAAAGAAAGGGAAATGAGACAGAGATAAAAAGAAATGATATGAGAAGACAATGAAAAAATAAGACAAATCCAGACAACTAGCAGCTACATCTGTAGAAAGACTAAACAGAAAACATCCTACAGCCTCTGTGAGAAAACCAGGCAAAGAGCCATCAGGAGCACCTGTGGGAGAATAAACTGAGAGAAAAGAAAACCAATGGCATCAACTCCAGCAAGTACATGGAACATAACTGTGGATACTGATGGCTTGAAACCACAGGACGTCACAGCAACTGTATGACTGAGTGAGTGAGTGAATGTGTGCGTGTGTGCGTGTGTGTGCACGAACACGCAAAATCAATAATTAGTGCAGAGGGCCACTGACAAAATAATCTGGCATCTGAACATATATGTCCTCAAAGCAGCAAACTTTTATTCAGTTAACAGAGGGTCACTCTTTAGCACAACTCCCTTTTTTTTTAATCTGGAACATAATTATGCCAGACTCAAGAAAAACCAAATTGGCAATGACTTATTGTCAAATAGGAGGCTTTAAAAGGGCAGTCCATAAACCAATTGGTGGCATCATAGCAGGTTAATCCATTCAGTCCATGGTGTCTCTATGTAAAGTGTCCAGAGGTCACATTGTATAGATACAACTGAATTGAATACACAGGTCCATTGTCTTTTTAATCATACTCCCAACATATTTGTATTTGTTTCCACTTATGTCTACATAAAACAAACGTGAAACAAAAACAAAAAAATTCATGCTCAGTGTTACGTGCAAGCACTTCTCCTCAGGTGTCACTGGTACCAGACCTGATTCGGGAGTGACTCAGCTCTTGATTGCTCTGATTACCTGGATGACTTGCACCTTGGAGCCCTCCTTTAAAAGAAGCTCACATCTCTCTGCTCTGCTCTGCCTTAACTGTGAAACTGGATGCTGCTACTTCAGGTATGTGGTGGGAGGAATGTGGACTAGGTAAGCTGGGGTACCCTATACATTCTTGCCCACAGGTTATCCTATGTCTAATTCACTAGTTGTAGTGATTGGTGCTACCCTCTGTATTTGTTTTGATAAACTCTTTTTAGATAAGTTAGTTGGTTGTTTGATTTGACCTTCTAGATTTAGTAGACAGTTAGGCTTGGTTTTGTTATGTTCATTTGTTTAGCCCAGTCATCTGTCCCTTCCTCCCCCACAGGTAAAAGCAGCTGATATCCTTTTTCCAGTTCAATCAAATATACATATTTCAATCATTTTATATCATGTTGTCTTCATTCCTTGGTTGTTAGTATGTTACACCCCCTCGGGGGTTGTAAATCTCAGTCTGAACACATACTGTCTTAGCATTCCCCTCACTAGACAGCACATATACACAACAGCGGCGGAGTACTGTCAGGGACGATGGTGCAGGAAGGGAGGACCCAGATGCAGACTTAAAAAAGGTAACAATATTTATTAACAAAATAAGGAGCGAGAACGAGAAGCGCTTTTTTTTTTTTTTTAAAATCAAAAACAAGACTAAGAACAAACTGCTATGGAACTATGGTGGCAAAAACCTGACTTTAACAATATGCGACTGTGGCATGAAAGGTAGAGTGAGGATTTTGCAATGAGTGAGGGGAAACGAGGAAGCTATATACTGTGGGGAGGTGATTGGTGATGATGTGCAGCTGTGAAACAGAAAACAGGTGACTTGAGTGAACTCAGATAAAAAACACCACAAGAAATAAACACGAGGAACCTGAAAACATTACAAATAACCTGAAAGCAAGAATGTCAAAACATAAACCGTGACAAGTACCTTTTTAAAACTGATTCATAAGAACAAGTGAGGGATAAGTCTCTTTTATCAAGTTTCTAACAGCACAGTGTTGGTAGAATTAGTTTATTTTGCCTTGAGCGCATCCTGATGTTGTCTGGAAACTTCAAGTTTAGTCTTTTTCTCCGTGGTGGTCATGGCAACGGTCCATACAGTGCATACTGCACAACTATAGATTGAGACCGCTCTGTTCTATTCAATTCTTGGTGATCGTCTAAAATTGAATACAAGGACTCTTAGTGGCTGTACCTTTGAGTGCTTCGTAAAACAGATTTTCCCCCACAAGGTTGTGCTCATTCACACAACACCGTAAACTATTGTGCAAGATGTGATGAGGGGCAAGAAAGATTTCTCTGTTGCTGCACCAGAGGCAGACATAACATATTCAGGGTCACTTCACAAAACATAGTAACTACTAATTATCATAGTATCAACTAGATATAGGAAAAAAAAGAAGGGAAACAAAGCATTAGAAACTGCCTCTGGTGTTGGCCGTGGATAAAAACATGCATCCATAATGCACAATGACCCCAATTAGCTTGTGCTATCCAATTCTAACTTTTGTAGAATAACCAAATGTCAAGCATCCTTTAAAGTAAATCACTTTTATTGCTCCTTTGCTATGTGATGTGATGGTAGATGCACAGTAATCAAGGCAGTATTTTGTTCTTAAAGTCCTCCAATTATTATTTCTGTCTGCGTTCTGGCGTCTATTTCTTACAAAGGTTAATAGAATCTGAGGTTTTTCCAATGCTGAGACATAACCACATAAGACTGACATCTCTAACACTGTGAACAAAGACTAATATATCACTGTACTGTGTCCTAATAAGCCCAAATTCTTGAAAAGAAAAAAATCTGAAAAATAAATTGTTTTCTATTTTGATCTGTTTTACTTTGTTCTTATCTTAAAAACCAGGTAAACATCATACAGGATCATAACACAATATTAAATTGGACAACCTGAGTATAATTTCTTTGAAAGCTAACAGATCGAGCTGTTGCTTTTTAATCCTTATCTACACTCATTTTCCTAATCTTTGCGATTGTTCTGATACATTGCAAATGTCAAACTGAATTTTACCTTCCATTTGCATCTAGTATAAACATGTCATCGGTATCTTAATGTGTTATCTCATATTCTTGCATTCTTAATTTTTCTTTACAAGTATCACATTTCAATATACAATCACATATTTCTCATTGTTAAACTGGCAGCTGACTCAAAAGAGTTCTCGGTTAAGTAATTTGTTCTTACCTGGTGGGGAGTTTTGTCGGTTTTTGCTGTTGCTTGTGGCTTAAGGCAGCAAAGAGAAGGGATGGCACCCTGTTGGGCAGATTTAGCTGTAATGGAATCCCATTTAACGGTACAGATTGCATTTACTTAAGGCTGAGATCAAGTAAAACGATTAAACCTATATGATGAAAATCATAAGGAACTACACAAGGAATCAAACAAGACTTTGCGAGCAAAAAGAGTTCTGGAAAGAAGATGGAAATTAGCATAAACTGACATAGATCATTATGGATTTTGCCCTCCTCTTGACCAGCTAAACGACTGATATCTCGCCAACCAAAACTGTTCTGTTTTTGCTTATTTTCCACAGTGAGGCCAAATAAAGTCTACATAAGGTAGAGCTATATAAGGTGCTGAACATCATGATTTTCATTTTGAGCATGCACACTGGCAACATTAACTTAGAGCCCCACTCTGACACATACCAGAAAGAATGTTGCCCACTCATGTGGTCAGCATCACAGCATATGGAGAAGAAATAAGGAATATAGAGGAAATGCAGAACTGAAACATTTGTTGGTCATTACATTGACCTCATATCAGCAATAGTATACTTTTCACCACAGTTTTACTGTGTAGGCAATATGTCACAGATACTTAATTACTTAGTTCTTTTCATGATTTTCCTTTTATGTTTGGAAACTTATTAAAGGGCAAATTTGTCATTATAAGAAAGGTAATTAAATCAAATTAGAAAATACTTTCTTTATCCTGGGAGGAATTATAATGTTGTATAATGATTTTCAATAATCATCATAAGAATTCATTGTGTATTGTAATTGCTGCGAGCAGGCATGACCCTTTCTGCTCTGTATTGCAGCGGAACTGAAGAAGCCTCTGACTGAACACATTCCGTTATTTTCTGAGATATGGTAGATGCAAATATATTATGTAGATTATATGTAGGTAATTTAGTTATGACAGAGGCTGCATGGTGGTGTGGTGATTAGCACTGTCTCCTCACATCAAGAGAGTACCAGGTTCAACTCCCAGCTCGGGCCTTTCTGTGTGGAGTTTACATGTTCTACTCCTCAAATCAAATTAGATTTTTATTGCACCTTTTATGCTTTAAAAGCAACACAAAGTGTCTCACAGAGGCTAAAAACAACAATGTTAAAACATACCAACCCTCCCACCCCCATAAATACCCAGAGAGACACAAAGACAAACAGACACACACACACAAACACACAAGCTCAGACCCACTGCACTTATCAGACAGAGTCCGGCCACCCAGACCTAAGGCAAGGAAAGAGCTACCTTGGGGGGGCCTGACCACACTGAGAGGGGTCATAGCCGGGAGGGCTTATGACCACGGGGAGCGCCGCCATAGAGACAGTCCCGACCCGGGCAGACAAGAGGCCCCACATCAAGGTGCAGAGCCCTCCAGCCACCCGGGCCAGAGCAGTACACAGGACAGCACCCCCCTCAGTGGACCAAAAGCAGCTCCCAGTGTGGTAGGCCCCCATGAGGAAACACTGGAGCTAAAAACTGAAAGATTAAAATAGTAAAATAAGATAAAAAGGTGTAAAATGAACAAAATTGATAAAAAAAGCTCTTCAGCTCATATAGTTAAATTATCTAACTAAGACATGGAGTTAAAACATGTAACTACATCAGGAAGTTAAAACGTCTAACTAAAACATGGAGTTTATAACATATAATTAAAATAATATAGAACAAAAATTAAATATGATTTAAAAAATGTATTAAAAGGAATAAAAAGAATCAATAAAATCAAATAAAAGCCTGATTTTAAAAGGTGAGTCTTGAGCCTCTTTTTAAAAACATCAACAGTCTCTGCAGCCCTGAGGTTCTCTGGCAGGCTGTTCCACAATTGGGGGGCCATAATAACTAAAAGCCGTGTGTTTTAAATTGAACACGTGGTATGGTTAAAAGACCAGTGCCAGAAGACCTCAGGATCCGTGAGCGTTACGTTGTAAACGTAAGTCAGATAAATAAGAAGGCCCAAGACCATTAAGACATCTAAAAATGAGTAAAAGAACCTTAACATTTATCCTGAAACGTATGGGGAGCCCACGGAGTGATTTTAAAACTGGTGTATGTGCTCCCACCCACTGGTCCTTGTCAGCACTCGTGCAGCTGAATTCTGGAGTAGCTGAAGATTAAAAATACTCTTTTTTTTTTTGGAAGACCAGAGAGAAGGGCATTACAGTAATCTAAACAACAAGAGATAAAAGCATGAATCTGCACCCCGTGCTGGCCTGATCTTTGTTGTGTTTTTAATATGTGGAGTAAAACTAAGCTCAGAGTCAAAAATCACGCCCAGATTTTTTTACAGTTTTTGTTGGTTTAAGATTTTGTAATTTTGTTAAAAGTTTCTCTCTCTAGCTGTCAGGACCAATTACTAAAACCTCTGTTTTTTCCAGGTTGAGCTGTAGGAAGTTCGCTGCCATCCATGACTTGATTTCTAAAATGCAGTTAAAAAGGGGCATCAAGTGGTCCTGTATAAGTGGGTTCTCTCCAGATACTCCAGCCTCCTCCCACTGTCCAAAAACATGCATTAATTGATGCTAATTGATGTCTCTAAAATCCTTAGGATTGTTTTGGTTGTTTGTCTCGTTTGTCTCTGTATGGCAGGCAACCTGTCCAGGGTGTACCCCGCCTCTCGCCCGAGGAGCGCTGGGATAGGCTCCAGCCCCCCTGCGACCCGACCTACGTAGCCAGTCTATATGGGAAATTGTTAGAAAAATTCTCTGTAAAATTAGGCTCAGAGTCGCTGGATACGATTAATTAACACAAAACATTTATTTCTTGCAAGAAAGAGACAAGTCCGCACAAATCCACACAACCTGTCGGGCAGACCGCTCAGAGTTGTCTCCCGACCAAATGGTGCTCCAGCTATTTATGTTGTTTATGCTTGCTGATCACACAATGTTATGAGAAAAGGCGCTTTTCTCACCATTCATTATTATGGGAAGGAACATTCAATGTTATGGGGAAAGGTGCTTCTCTCCCCATTCCTTGTTATGGGAAGGAACATAAGAGGTGCTTCTCACCAGTTAATATTAGTCAAAACACTTTGGCTTGAATCATAGAAGGTGAACAGATGGAGGGACTCTTCTGTCATAGTATAACTATATAATTTTTCCAACATTCCCTCCTGTTTATGCTATGAAGTATTAAAACTGTACAATTAACATTGAATGTATTTCTATCGTTCGCAGTGCATAGGAGCGAAAAACCCATTTGCTTTATTTACGGGAAAATTCTCCTATGGCCCCATTCTCTCCTTGGCGACCGACCGCTTAGTCACTCACTCAGTATCAAAGGTCGCACTCCGAACCGTTAATTTCAATGAATGGTGATGGACCTAGGTGTGACCAGCAAACACAAAATGGATACAACCAAAAATACATGGAAATAAGGACAAAAATCAATAAAACTATGACTAAATGATTAATGGACAAAATTAATACAATGGAATAATAAAAATGGAAATATGACACAAACAAAAAATTAATGAAATGAAAATAATAAAATAAATGAAAATATGATTATATGCAATTAATAAATAATATGAAATTGATATTAAATGGAAAAATAATAATAAATGAAAATCAAGAACAGTCAAACAATAATAATAATAATAATACAATGCAGTTTATTCAGTCCACTCTGCAATCGTCTGCTTCTGGCCGAACATCAGTCCGGCTGGGTCTGGAACTGCTAAGCTATCTTGGAAGGAGAGGTTACTAGCACTTCACTTCCCGGAAGAGGTCTTTACCACCTCTTATTCCCTAACTAATCCTCTTTTAGGACACTTCAGGATATAATTCAGCCATACAGTGGTTGGAGGCTGTAGATTGTTAGACGTTACTTGGTGGAATGAACTCTTCAAATCAGCTTTTCATTCAGTTGGGGTGGAGCGCTTAGCTTCACCGTCCACCCTTTTGTACACATGTGGATAAAAATTTGTGATTGTTCCGCCATCATCTTGGCATGATGGGAATTCCAGAAACCTGTTCAGTTACCTGACTTTGAGTCCTGTAGTGGTTCTGCTGCTGATGCAGTTCATCAAACTGTGGACAAATGTTAGCAGGAAGAAGCAACATATCATCTTTACAATGCTCTACATTCAGGAATTGCCTTTTATTAGGTCCAATTCCCATGTTCATTGGTCTTTCATATGAACGCAAAAATAATCATTAGAGAAATCATTTAGAATTCACTCGGGGTCATTCAAAGTACTTTGAACTTTAAAGGTTATCATCGTCTCCATCGTCCACGTGTAGCTCGTTGTCATCATCTCCCTCTATCTGTTGATACATTATGCAGGTAAGGGTGGTTTCAATCAGTCTTTGGGACAGTCCTGTCAAGCATGTGATACAACATCAAGCACAGGTGGCTACTATGGCTGTGACAACAGACAGAGACCAAACCACTTCTCCATCATGTCAGTGAAGGGGTCGTTGATTTTCTATGAGCTCTGCAGAGAGTGAGGCGAGTCCCTCTTTGTGATTCTGCCATCTGCGGAAGTATTGTTAGGAATAAAGGAACAGGATAAAGTTCCAAACATTTTAATTGTTCAGCAATGCCTCGTAGATGTAATTTATCCAATAAACATTTTTATTTATTGTTGCCCACCAGAAAAGAAAAGATTCAAAGTCTGTAGTTACTTGATTTCTAGCTTTAAATTCATCTGGGACTCAGAACTCCAATGCTATCCAGGTACACTCTGTTGTCAAATGAACCTCCAGACGCAGTTGAACGCTTGAGACATTGCAGCTTCTCACCCAAGGCCTTAAAGTCCCCCACAGGGAACAGATGGAAAGGCATCTGTAGTTGGGCTATTGTGCAGCTGCCAGTTAGGCAGAAGGACGGACCTCAGTTTCATATCCCCACACAGCCACCAGAGGTTTGCTCTCATGGAAGTCTGGTTCCGAAACCAAGATGCTGAGTAGTTACCTGCATCCTGAGTGACATTGATGGATTTTTTTACAATAATCTGACATGAGTGTACCCACATTCTTACCTGTACCCCTGTGGATGAAACATATATAATTACCCTTATAAGCCAACGCTGAGGGCAGTACATCTCTTTTCTTAACTGCTGGGAACAACAAAGAGAGAGTTTTACATTGCTCTGTGTTAGGTACAAAAGATTCATTATACAATTGTAATGCAATTGTAATGCTTCTTTTCTAAATTTATATTCTGGCCTTTGCACATTCAATACAATTAGATTGGTTATTTTGTCATGCTGTATACATTCTAACAAAATTCCAACTGATACACTGATGATTCTTCAGAAATCTTGTATTAACATACGTTTCACATATGTACTTTTCAGAATACAAATGGGCTTTTTGGTTGTCTTTACATAAAATAATTGAGCATAAGTCAATGTCAGCCACCCCATCTATTCCTGCAACAAAAAATAGGTTGACAAGTTGTCTGTTGGACCTGAGGGACCTCCTATCTCTGTGGTCAGTCTGTGTCATGGGTCTGAGGGTGATTCATTGTAATGCATTATCTTTTAGTTTTTTTTATTAATCTGTGCTTAATCCCATAGAATTAGCAATACGATAATAAGAATAATGATTAACAATACACAACTGGTTCCTTTTAACCTACAAAATCCTGGTAATCTGAATGGATGCCACGGCTGCTGTCTGTCTATCCCTGTCTTATTTTAGCCACACCCTATGTTCTCATTTTAGCCGTTGTTTTCTTCACTGAGGTTGAGACGAACCCCCTCCTGTTGAGAGAACTCCCCTTTGTAGTCAGACTCATGCCTCAGAGAACGGTGGTGGGTAACTAATCTTTCCCTACTTCTGCAGGTCGTGGCCTTACTGGTTTATAGTGTGATGAGGATCCAGGATATATTAGTTTAGCTGCTGTGGGTGCTGTAAGCAGTACCTGCTATGAGCCTTCCCACCTTGGGCTGGAGCAGTTATCTTTCTTTATCACTTTGATGAGGATCCAGTCTCCAGGTTTTAGAGATTCCTCCACAGGGTCACCTGGAACAGACACTAGACAGAATAGATCTCTCTACTTGTTAACATTTTAACCATGTATCCTGCTAAGGTTTCTTCTCTTTCTTCATCATGTCTGGTGAATAGTTCTGTGGTAGTAAAAATGGTCATACATTTTACATCCTCTCAAATAGAGTTAATTCTGTGCTAGTTAGAGTAATATGTATGTTTAGGACTACTAGTGGTAAACAGTAACCCAATTCTTCCCAGTTTCTTCAGTCTTGCACAGTGGTTTCTGAGATCCTTTTTTGTTTTCAAGTTCTTCGCCATTTGTTTACAAAGTGCGTCCCTGTTATCACTGTAGATTTTTTCAGGAATTCCAAATCTAGGTAATATTTAATTCACCAGTGTTGAGGGTACATCTGCCTGTGCATCTGGAAATACTTCACTTAATTTGGTAAAACATCACTAATCACCAGGGAGACCCCTTTATTTAATTCAATGAAATGTTGAAAAGGGTCCTCCGGCCTCGGGAACTGTCCTCGTCCCGGTCCTAGGCCATATGTATGGATCATATTTTGCACATATTTGACATGTTAGACAAAAATTCTTTATTATCATATTATGATATTATGATTTTATTATAATTAAAACCATACACTGCAAAAACCTTGTTCATTGTTGCTACCAGCCCTCCTGTAGAGACATGACGTGCTCCATGGCTCAATACTGAAGCATATTTAAACAAACTCTTTGGCAGTATAAGTTCTACATTTCATAGTAAATGGCACCTTTATTCTTCCAGATCTGTCCTTGTAAGTGTATATTTGGTTTTGCATGCGTGGTCCAATTTAATGGACTAGTATATGCATCCAGTTTCTCAGAATACTCTATTCCTGGCTCCACCTTCTCCCAATCTGAGGCTTCTTCACATGCAGTCACAGACACACCTAAAGGCCTCCAGTGGTCATCTGTGGGTTTGGAGAGTGACATATGGGGTGCATAACATGATCTTAAAAACTTTCTCATGCTGTGGGAGAGTAAGCAGCTGACTGCACAACAACCCTCTTTATTCCAGTATAAGTGTTTTAACTTTAGCATGTTTTAACTTTCTCATTTGTTTAAAAAATAAAATATGTCCTCCCCTTGAGTATATTCGTAAGACACAGTGCAGTGTAATTCATGTGGTGACCTGAGGGTGAGCTCTCCTGAGGCGTGTTCTTTTGCCTTCTGAAGGAGAGGAAGAGTGATAGAGCTGGGGCCTGTAGACACAAGATCCAAACTATACCAGTATGAAGGTGGTCTCGCGTCATGCTGAATCATTGTTTGAGCGGACTTCATTCAAACTACAGTTAACCCTTTTTCTTCTGGAACTATTCTTAGCTTCAATAAATGGAGTAAATCCCTTCCCAGTAAGTTACAGGGACACAGAGTGGACAAGACAACCTGACAATCAGCACTTACCCCACTCCGTGTATCTGTTACTGTCAAGAGTTTTGATAAACGCTCAGGATGGCTCTTACCATTTGCTGATTTGACCCAAATAATTTCCTTGGATTCCTCAACTCCCGGAATGTCATCAGGATGGATTACAGTTCG
This sequence comes from Leuresthes tenuis, assembly GCF_036924035.1. NCBI lineage: Eukaryota > Metazoa > Chordata > Actinopteri > Atheriniformes > Atherinopsidae > Leuresthes > Leuresthes tenuis. The sequence goes on along the minus strand of NW_027325372.1, from coordinate 24,549,559 downwards.
TGTTGCACCTGTGTCGCATAGAAAAGTTACCTCCGTCCCGGAAACATTCAATGTAATCTCAGGTTTGATGTCATACTATAAGAGAAGTTCAATTCCCTCTAAGTTTAACAATTTTTCTGGCTTTTCTGCTTCTATCCTGGTTACAGCTCCTGTTTTTTTTCTTATCTAGTCATAACTGACTCCCAAACTCTTCCTCTATCTTACTGTTGCTCCTGCAGTCCCTCGCCCAATGCCCCCTCCTTCCACACAGCCTCCTGCTCTGTCTCTCCTTCTCTGTCACTGCTCCTGTTGTGATCTGTGTTTTTGTTTTTGCTTTGCTTCATCACCTATTTTGCTTCTCTCCCTTCCAACAAAAAGTTTAGTCCTTTCTTCCTTTTCTTTTTGTTGTCAGAGTGCTACTCTGCATGCCCTCTTTATTCCATTGCTGTGCAAACACATTAAGATTACTGTTTATTGTCATGTTACAAGTCACACAAAATTACTCTCTGCATTTGACCCATCTTAATTTGGCACCTGTTGAACACACATGCACACACCTTTCTGTTTAATTTAATTAATATTTATCTGCAGGCTTAGAAACTGCTTATAGTATTAATATATTACTCCATATATTATGCTGATTTATTGCAGCTGTCTTTAAATTTCTCTTTAAGAAAGCTATTGTTTGATATCTGACTCACATAGCATATTTCATTGCTGTGTTGGTTTTTAAAAAAAATATATTTTATATATAAAATATATAAATATATTTATATATCTATATATATATATACTAATACTCACTTTAACCCATTCTGTGAGATAAATGCTTTAATCTCTGATGAATATGATGTCAGTTCATAAGTTTTAGGGAAGTTAGTCAATCAGAAGTAATGAAGCATTACTTAACCATAGCATTACTTAACATTAATATGTTAAATTCTCTATTTTCGGCTTATGTTTCTGATACACTTATGATTTTGTTGCAGAAGAGCTAATCTCAAATTTAGAAAATGTTTCAGTTTGGCTTGAAAATCATCTGCACCTGAAGGGTTTGACTGTCTGGTCTCAGACCTGCTTCAGGTGGAAATTATTTCATTTTTTAATGCCTTGAACTTTGTCATTAAAGAATATTCCGACTTCATTACCCTTATATGTAGAAATGAGTTCTAAATGCAACCTGGAGGGTTTGTTAATCTGTTTACTGTAGCAAGCAAGACATGAGAGTTGTTACTGCAGTTTTTTTTATGATTTCAGAAAATAACTCTCTCTTCATCTATGCAAAGTCACACACTGAGTTAGACCAAACATTTCAAAGACAGCAGTGAGTTCTTTAGCTTGCTTATTATGGCCTACATCTATGTGCACCTTCAAGTCCCCTGTTATGATTAAACAGTCAACAGCAGTGCACACAATTTAAAGAAATTCCAGTAAAATCATCAATAAAATCATTCTGCGGTGAGACAAAGTATTTAAGATAATTTTATCTCCCTTTTTAAATGACACATGCTCGAATTAAAGACAAAAATAAATGTTTTATCTTGTGAGTGGGTATATTGGCCCTGAATATGGCACAAAGACCCTCTCCACTCTCGGTCTTGTTGTTTCATCTCTCAGTTAAACACATAAAATCAAGACTGTGAGAGGAAAGTATCAAAAGCATTGTTAGACAGGAAAAAGTCAGAAAGCTGTTGGTATACAACTTTTCCTAGGACTTTGCCTAAGAATGGCAGGTTTGATATGGAAATGATAAAAATCACAGGTTGTAAAACATCTTTTGCTCAGATAGTTTTTCCTGTGAAAGGAGTAATGATTTGAAATGATCTGTTTGTTTGTCTGAGATCTTCTGAACTTTAACTCTTTAAAAGAGCTGCTAAATCTTAATACACAAACTTGTACAAATGTCTAGCTCTAATCCTTGTTGTTGTGTTTTTTTTAACTAGATTTACTTTGTACATTACTTTTGTCTTCCCCTTCTCTAGGATTGGACAATTTTACCATGTTCAATTCTCCCTCAAACCCAAATTTATTTTCTCATCTCTCTAAGTATTCAATATTATCGGGTTTTTTCTGAAACATGATTTTAGCACTCCCACTTAACTCCCGGTTAGCATTAAAACAGGTATTTCCCATACTGTCCTTTTGCAGCTAATCAATTTTCAGTGGAGTTATTTTGAGTACTACTGAATGAAACACTACTTCTGTCGTTATGTCACGAGCAACAACCAGATTCCAATGTTCACTTCAACTCAATTAGTCAGTAATACATTTTTTCTGTCGTCACCATCAACAACATCACACACCAGCAGCTGTTTCACTCTTATACATACATAGCAAATAAACCAACACTGTAGCAAAGACTTTAACAACCTTCGGAGGTTGGCAAAGACTTTAACAAACAATTCGACAAACAAACAATTTAACAACCAGCCCCTTTTTACAAACAAACAAATTAATTTCACAAACTAACGATTCAACAATCAGGCCATTTAACAAACAAACGATTAGACGTATAACACTAACAAAAACTAACATGGATTTAAAACTTGCGATCTTTCATCGCAAACTCTCTTAAGAAAGATTCCGTTTTCTAACGCGCGGCGCGGAGTTATTTATTCCTGTAGTCTTCTCACACAGACTATGGACTAACCTTTTCTGACTGCATTTTTGTTGTCCTTGGTTAATCCCACCACTACACACGGTTACCAGTTAAAAGGTTGACCTTTTCTGACCGTTTCATATGTGGGTTATCCAACACAACATACAGTTACCAGTTAAAAGGCTTTTTTCCTTTGCCTCACCTTTTCTGACTGCTATTATGTTTTCATGGGTTAATCCTATACAGTTACCAGTTAAAAAGCTGACCTTTTCTGACTGCTTCTTTTATGGCTAATCCAACACAACCTACACACAGTTACCAGTTAAAAGGCTGACCTTTTCTGACTGCTATTAGGTTTTCATGGGTTAATCCTATACACAGTTACCAGTTAAAAAGCTGACTTTTTCTGACTGCTTCTTTTATGGGTTAATCCAGCACAATTTACACACAGTTACCAGTTAAAAAGATGACCTTTTCTGACTGCTTCTTTTATGGGTTAATCCAACACAACCTACATACGGTTACCAGTTAAAAGGCTTACTTTTTCTGACTGCTTCATTTGTGAGTGATCCAACATAACTTTTACACAGTTACCAGTTAAAAGGCTTCTTTACTAGGTTGCATTCGAAATAGTAATATTCTTAGGAAAATAGCAACGACTCAATCTATTTAAAAGCCTCCAGTTACCATCAATTGCTAGTTAATTAATCAAAATTTTCTCTAATAATCACACTATTTCCAACCAACAATAGTAACACAAAGGGTTCCTTACCATAAATCCACTGGTAAGTTAAACAACGAAGAATCCAGCGAGTCTGTCCACTGATTCAAAAATAGATTCTGTCACCTTTCCTCCAGCCAGTGGCAGCCGGCCTCTATCAGAAACTGTGCTGAGAGGACTTCAGTTGGGAATCCTGGACTCCCCCGTGCACGGTTTCAGCTCCGATTCTGGAAGGTGGAAAGGACTTAGAATCCGGCTCGAAGGACCATTATGTTAGAAAAATTCTCTGTAAAATTAGGCTCAGAGTCGCTGGATACGATTAATTAACACAAAACATTTATTTCTTGCAAGAAAGAGACAAGTCCGCACAAATCCACACAACCTGTCGGGAAGACCGCTCAGAGTTGTCTCCCGACCAAATGGTGCTCCAGCTATTTATGTTGTTTATGCTTGCTGATCACACAATGTTATGAGAAAAGGCGCTTTTCTCACCATTCATTATTATGGGAAGGAACATTCAATGTTATGGGGAAAGGTGCTTCTCTCCCCATTCCTTGTTATGGGAAGGAACATAAGAGGTGCTTCTCACCAGTTAATATTAGTCAAAACACTTTTGCTTGAATCATAGAAGGTGAACAGATGGAGGGACTCTTCTGTCATAGTATAACTATATAATTTTTCCAACAGAAATGCACTTTTTTAGCCTTTTTAGTATAGATGTGAACTATACATTGATAATTTTCATTCTAAATAAATGCTGTTAACCGGGCTTATTTTAACTCTTATTCTAAAAGGTGATCAAACAGAAAGCATATCAACGTTTTACCTTGGTTGTTTTATGAACACAGTATTTGTTCAACTACAATGACAAATGATCGAATATATATAACTTTATCTTTCATATATCTATAGCTATATGAAATTGCTTTGTATTCTGTCTGCACAAATGGTATGTGGTTATCCATAGGACCCCTTTTTAGGCTTTAGGATGTTTTATAATAACAGTCGCTGGTCACAATGAGAGCCAGTCAGAATTATCTCAGTAAAAATATAGACTCTTAGCTTACATTTGGCTATGAAATAGTCAATACACATAAGGTGTATAAACTGGTTTTGGGTCTCACCTTAAACACGGGGTAGTATGGAAAGAGAAACTGGTTTATTAGTAGTAATGGTGCAAGGTAGGTTCACAGAGAATCCAGTCCTAAGAGGAGAAGGGGAGCAGTTAGTTTGGTCCAAGGTGAATTCAAATAGAGATATCTGTCGCTCAGTAAGATCTCACTGTTTCCAGGAGTGATGCAGGCTGTGGTGTGGTTTGTCCGAGATGGCGGCGGGGCGGGCAGGCAGGTTCAAAGCGAGGAGGCGGTATGGAATGCAGGTTTGTCAATCCAGACAAAGAGATGGAGTCAGCAGTGATATCCAAAGACGTAGAGGTGCAGTTACACAAAGAAAGCTTTCTATTAACACCGAGGAACACTGGTCAGCCTGATTACCACAGAGACTGTGAGACAATCTGGCGAAGACTAGAGCTCCTGCAGATGTGCTGGCAGGAGCAGTCCAGACTCGGCTCCGGACTGCCTAGATTCCTGCTCAGCCCCACCTGGAAATCAGAACAAAACCAAAACACCACAGCCAAGTGCAATCATGACAAACAGGAGCTTTCACGGCCTTGTGTTCAGAGTAAAAGACCCTGGCAGAGATAAGCAACAAATGTGGTGGCAAGGTAGTGATAAGAGGTTTGGTATAATTCAGTGTCCCCAACTATTAACAATAACGTTTGTGAATGACAAATTGGATTGATTTTATTGTGAGTGTTTGTGTGTGTAAATAAAGATGTCTCACCTTACCTTTAATTTTTGTTCCACTGTATCAGACTTCTCACCAGGTACTCCGACTTCCTCCCACCACCCAAAAACATGCTGTCAGCTTAATTGGTGTCTCTAAATGGACCCCTAGGAGTGATTGTGAGCATGCATGGTTGTTTGTCTCATTTGTCTCTGTGTGGCCCTGTAATGGACTGGCTACTTGTCCAGGGTGTACCCTGCCTCTCAAACAATGCCAGAAAGGTTAGGCTCAAGCCCCCCTGAGGCACTGAGTTGGATTAAGTGGGTATTGAAACTGGAAGGATGGATATATCAGACTTTACTAAAATACATGAACACTCAGAAGTGCATATGTTATATCAGCATTATAAGTACAAATTCTACCAGCAAAATTAAATGGAAAATAAATAAATATGGGTATTAACACAAAAGCCTATCCCAGCGGTCATCAGGCGAGAGGCGAGGGAAAACCTTGGGCAGGTCGCCAGTTCATCACAAGGCCACAGAGACAAACAACCACACACACGCTCACATTCCCTCCTAGGGACAATTTAGAGACACCAATTAACCTAACAAGCATGTTTTTTGGACAGTGGGAAGAAGCCAGAGTACCCGGAGAGAACCCGCGCATATACGGGGAGAACATGCAAACTTCACACAGAAAGGGAACCTGGAACCTGGAACCCTCTCGCTGTGAGGCAACAGAGCTAATCAACTCACCACCGTGCAGCCTGCTAATTATGAATTAAATTTAACACATGAACCAACTGTTGTAAATGACAGGAAATCTGTGCTAACAAAAACATTGATCCTGTTTATACAATTGTTATAATCAGCTATAAATTTTATTGTGTATGCTTTATATAGTTCAGCTCTTTCTTTTCCTCCAGTGAGGTTACATTTAGAAATGATTACATTCTTGTCATGATTAATAGAGTTGGAACAAATCAATATTGCCCACAGTGGGAGAAAAAAAAAAAAGAATTGCAAGAATCTGTCGGAAATTTGTGACCTTCAACTCACTAGATAACTCATACCACGTGACAGGAATAGATTTTTATAGATGAGAGATAGAGGTTTGTACCTCAGAGGGAAAAATATTCTAAAAATGTCGCCTGGATTGTTTCCTGGTGTTGCTCACCTATGTCATTTCAATCTTTAACATTTGATTATTTTTCAGACACGTGAGAAAGTATACTTTTAATGAGTCTATCCACACTGATAACAATAACCTGACTTATGGCTTTTATTGACATCCTTCAATGTAGAAGCTGACACAACCTGCCCTATATATGTTATTAAGTAGGACCCCAATCTTTATTTCTAAATAAAGAAAATTGTTGGGAAACATAAAGCCAGTTTGTTGTGCTGACCAAGTACAGGGGGCCAAACACACCAATCAGTATATTTTTTTAATGACAGGGGGCCCTTTGGCAGTCACGTCAATGCATTTCATTAGTTAAAATGCTGCAGAAATTGTCCAAAAAATTATTATTATGCTTCTCTGTAATAACTATAATAATAAGAAAAAGACCGTGGACAAAGCTGAGGTTCAGATATGTATCATGGAGTCATTTATTTCTGTGTATCCATCCATTTTCTGTTACTTATCAAGGACCGGCAGGGGCACCAGAGATCCCCACACTTGCCTCTACCCAGCCACCTCGTTCTCAAGCCAGCTCAGACCTAATATCGCTACAGTAGAGTGTAAGTTTTCCCTGAGGCCTCCTCAGGTGGGACATGTCTGAAACACCTGCCCTGGGAGGCATCCTCAGGACAAAGGAAGCTCATTTTCATCACTTGTATTTGCAACTACTCACAGCTCATGACCACAGGTGAGGATTAGAATGTAGATAAACTGATAAATCGTCAGCTTCTCCCTCTGACTCTAAATCTCTATTTACCACAACAGACTGGAACAAAGTCCACATCACTGCAGATGCCGCCCCAATCTGTCTGTCAGTCTCTGACTTTATTTTACTCCCTAAGATGTACTTAAACTCCATCACTTGAGACAGGTACTCGCCCCATATCTGGAGTGAGTAGTCCATCTGTTTTCATCTGAAGATCATGGCCTCTGACATTGAGGTGCTATTTCTCATACCAGCGGCTTCATAATAAGCAGTAAACTACCCCAGTGCCTACTGGAGATCTCTGCTTAATGAAGCCAACAGGACCACATCATCTGTAACAAGTTGCAATCGCAGGCTTGTCCACCAAACGCAATACCCTCCAACATTTGTTATCACCTAGAAATTCTTTCCATAAATATTATGCACATAATCTCTGACAAATGGCAGTCCTGGTGGAGTCAAACGCACTGTGGAAATTAGTCTGACTCACCACAAACTTCTGGTTGTACAGGGACCGATTGGCCCTTCACAAGGGGCTCCATATCCCAGCCTCCCAAAGTACCACCCTCAGGAAATCACAAGGGGCGTGGTAGCAGGCCTTTTGTGGAAGGCTGCAAGGGAGCAGAAGTGGCTGAAATACTCAGGTCTCGCAGCTGAGTGCAAAGAGGCGGGATGGAAGAGGCGTGTCAGGTAGCAATGACCGAGCAGGCAAAGACCTAGCTGTGAAATATATGTGAAAACAAGGAATCCTTCTCTTAAATCAAAAACTCTATTTTTAATTAAAGATAGTTTCAGTGCCCCATATAAAACATTATGTGCCCCACACAAAATTATTTACATTACACAACAACATGTTTACAGTTTTCAGTCACAAAGACATTAGTTTTAGCTTCTGTGTGGATATGCACTGCTTTAATATAGTTAATAATCAATAAATAATCTTTCCTTATCCATTTTACAAATACGTTTGATGTTTGAGTGCTGCTATAAAATTGAGTGAAATTGAGAAAAAACATTTAAAAAACTGCTAAAGCACTATATATTAAGATGGTGTGGCGTGAGCCAGAATGTACTTGCAAAAATAAAAGAATTTCGGTCTAAACAAGATACAGAAAAACTTGTTCATGCTTTCATTTTCAGCAGGCTGGACTATTGTAACAGTGTCTTCAAAGGCCTGAGTAAAAAATCAATCAGATAACTGCAGCTCATCCAGAATGCTGCTACCAGAGTCCTCACCAACACCAATAGAGTGGAGCACATTGCACCAGTGCTTAAGTCACTGCACTGGCTTCCTGTGTGTCAAAGGATAGACTTTAAAATCTTGTTACTTGTCTATAAAGCACTAAATGGTCTCAGGCCTAAATATATCTCTGATTTACTTGTACGTTATGAAGGACCCAGACCCCTCAGATCATCTGGAACAGGTTTACTCAGTGTGCCCAGGATTAAAACCAAACAAGGTGAAGCAGCCTTTAGTTTCCATGCTTCCCGCCTGTGGAACAAACTTCCAGAATATCTGAGGTTGGCTGAAACTGTCAACTTGTTTAAATTAGGGCTTAAAACATTACTATTTACTGCAGCTATTGTTTTTATATTTGTCTGCTGTTGCTTTTGCTTTATGTTTGCTTTTTAATGCATTTTCTGCACTGTTTTTCTTTTGTTTTTAATGATCTATTGTTCCTTTAATGTATTTCTCTTGTAAAGTACATTGAATTGCCTTGTGTATGCTATATAAATAAAATTGCCTTGCCTTGCACGGAAGAGGTATTACGGTATTTGTTTTTGGCATGAACCTTGACTGCCAGCTCGGAGGATTTTTGATTATTAGGAGTGTATGTTTTGATACTCGTTATTTGGTATTCCGGCCTTAAGTCTCCTTATCCTGCAGGACAAACAAATATTTGAAAGCATTTGACGTATTTGAAATATTACCACAAATAGCATAACAACATATCAATTGTAATCAGAGTAATATTAGGTGGTTTCTTCAATATGATTGTGCCTCTGCAAATTTAAACAATATCTAACAAATTTTTACTGGCATGGCTCCTCAGAAAACAGATGTTTTAACCAGGAGCATCAAAGCCAGGTTATGTTGCAAATCTTTGTCAACCCAGTTACCCACTGCACTCATGGAGTCCATGCTTGATCAAATTTGCATAAAATTAATGCCAGATTTTCTCATCTTAATCAGTTTTTTGTAACAGTCAGAGAACCTCTTCAAAACAGTCTCACGGCAGTTCGTGAAAATGTCACAAAATTAAACTGTCTAATTCGTGCTCCCTGCAACGATTTATTATTTGTTTTTGTGCTGCTCAGGACGACTTTACAATTAATGCATTTCAATAGCAAGCATCTTTCGTGCTTGCACCATGTATTTTACAGCGGTGCTGCGATGATTGCATTTATGTTTTTAATGTCTGAATTGACGTTTAAAATTCAATATCTTATCTTTCTGTCACTGATAGGTCCTGGAAGCGCAATGTTTTCATGCGTGAGGGGCATATATGACAGAAGATAAGAGCGTTTTCGTGGTTCTGTCTAGTCAAAATAAAATAAAAGTTTACTCCTGATCATTAACAATACTGCAGAGTTGTGTAGTGGCCATCGCTAAGAAAAAGTTCTGCTTCTTTTCTGAGAAAAATCGTAATTTCATTGGTTTGTTGCGTCAATGTGTAAATTGAAGTGTAATTCAATTTACACAGTTCCCATGAGTCTCAGCGACTGTTGCTATGGTGACGATGCCAGCTTTTAGTATTATATAATGTTTTATATTGCCAATGGGTGGTTATCATCAGTGGCGAAATACTGCCCTGTAGTAGTTATATTGAAATGTAAAGAAAATAATGAGTTATCGACCTGCCACAAATGGCACAGGAAACTGAATATGAAGCTTTGAAGTTTCACAAACTACCATGAAACTGGATTGTCTTCAACAAGCCCATTCCAGGACACTACATCTTTCCAGTTCAAGGTCTTTATATTTTAAATAATAATTTAGAGGGAACTGCTGATGACACTGAAGAGTGGAAGTTACTCCAAAGACCCCACCTAAACCCCTGGCCAGCACTGTTTCAGAATGGTTTCATGTACAGTAATGTAAATGGAGGGTAATATGGCTAGTTAGCAAACAAATGAAACTTCTCCTCATCTTTCTGAATATGTCAGACAAGTCTAGTTCAGCAAACCACTAAAGTTAATTTCAAAAGTACATTTTTATGTCATCGGTGTAGATTAAATGGTCATTTTGTAATGGTAATAGGAAATTGTCTTTTTCTTTCTTTCTGTCCTGTAAATTGCCCATTACTAATAATGTGCTAAAGTCAGATTTCAGTTTATAAACATGATTCTCTGTAGTTGCCAGAATGAATAAAATATAGAAAATAAACCTACATTACCATATTTACTTAATTAGTCTAAATTACATGGTTTCAAACATGGCCTGTATCAAGAATATTGAATCAAGACAATCAATTTGAGAGCGATAGCAGGGTCTAATCATATGTCTTTTTAGTTTTAATACAATGCTTTTTTCACCCATGAATTGTGCATTCAAATTCCTAGTTCTTAGTTGATAATGCTATTTCTATGTTGAAGCAGACTGAGATAGTACTCTTTAGAAACCAATTGGCCTTACTGCAACAAAAAAATATGCTGTCCATTAGGTCTTTTTTGGATTTTCTTTTTTTCTTTTTATGAAACACAGTAATGTGTTTGTCATTTCTCAGTCAGTGACATCTTTTATCTTCTGTTTAACACAGCATATTTAATGAAAAACTAAAACAACTGAAAGAAATAATTCAGTAAAACCTCACAGTGAAGCTTCACACAGTAATTAAATATGTCAAAGGGCCGATAATGCTGAGACTGAGGATTGTGCAGACTTTGTTAAATGGGTTCTCTATGCATCAGGGAATGCCCCCTCCTCCATTAGTCAGGGTATGTGGATAATTCTTTTAAAAAAAACTTGCAGGCCCCATCTATAAAACAGCTGTGCAGGCATGAAGTCACTAATTGTTTTATCTCCACCAGCAGTCTGGTGCAGCAAGTGGGGGTTAGGGGTTGGGTTAGGGTTAGGATTACTACTAGTAACCCGTAGTTTCTCTAGCACCCCTATACATGCAACCTGTTCAATGGTGCCTGCTGAGCCTGGGCCTCTGCTTGCAGTGGTCTCATCAGGCAGTGATTTGGTACCACGGGAGACCAAACTTAGAGCAGAGTCATGCAGTGCAGTCAGTGACTCACTGCCAGCTAATCTTCAGAGATGCATCCCCCATCAGTCGGGGTGCTGACCACGAGGGTAAAAGGCCATGGGGCAACCCAGCACATAAATGTGTTGGAGCTGAGGGCTGTCCTCCTCACACTCCAGATAGGCTATCATGTCATTGTCAGGACAGACAGCACAGTGACAGCAGCTTTCATCAACAGGCAGGGGGGCCTAGGCTCTCCCCTCCTCTGCAAACTGGCAACAAGGTTTTGGCAATGGGCTCAGCTTGCTCAGAGCAGTTCTTGTGCCAGGGCCATTGAACGTGGTGGCAGACATCATGTCGAGAGGTGGCCCGAGTCCAAGAGAAGGGCAGAGGTTGATGTTTTCACATCCAGGGAGTTGGCATACTGTCATCTGTTGTTCTCCCTGTAGAATGACAAGCCTCCTCTGGGGAGGGACGCCTTAGCGAAACCGTTAACCATAGACTCTCCTTTATGCATTCCCTCCTTTCACTCTCCTTCAGCCAGTCCTCCATCAGGTCTTGACCGCACAGATGAGGTTAATTCTAGTGGTTCCTCTTTGGCCGCACATGCCGGGGTTTTCAACAGTCCCACCACTCCTGAGTGGAACTCCATCGGAGCTCCCGGTTCAAAGGGACCTGTTTTCTCAGATGGGTGGAACGCTATTCCAGTTCCTGAAGTCCCAGCAAGAGGCGGGCAAATCTGCGGTTACCCTATTAGTTATGGCAGCAGTGATCAAGGCAGTTTCGTGTCGATCACCCGACACTCAGTAGGAATGAGTCATCTCTGATCTCACAGTTTCTAAAAGGTACCCAGAGGCCGACAGTTCACAGGTAACTTGTGGAACTCGTACACAGTCTTTGATGCACTTCAGCATCCCCGTTCAAGCCTCTTGAAGATGCTGATTTGAAATGGCTTTCCCGCTAAACAGCTTTCTTGATAGTCACAACATCTGTGAGAAGGATTAGCAAGCTCCATGCTCTGTCAGTCAGTCGGATTGCTACAGGTTTTTGCCAGTAGGAACATCAGTTATCCTCCGGCCCAACCCTGCATTTCTGCCACGAGCTATATCCGAGTTCCACCCGTCTCAGTCCGTCGAGCCATGGTCACTTCCCACAAAAGGCATAGAACAGGAGGTAACTCTATGTCAGGCTGCTCTTTGCCATGTCTGGGTCTTGACAGAGTGTATCAGGCATACTCAGGCCATCAGAAAGACAGACCAGCTCTTTGTTTTAACCCCAGGGTCCTGGGTAGACCCTTGTCAAAGCCCAAGCTTTCCCACTGGGTTGTAGATGCCATTCAGCGGGCATATGCATTGTCGGATATTGGGCGCTGGCTCCATGGTCAGCCTAGCATCTTGTGGGCCGATTAGAGCGGATATAATTTTGCCCCAGTGTATTGCAAGACCTTCTTTGTGCCAGTCATGCATCTTACAGATTGATAGCCCTTTTACCTCTCTGACTTGGCTTTTGCATGTTGCAGGTTAATTGTCTCTAAAATTGTCCTGTCTACTTAATCTAGGATGCTGAATGGTCAAAATTACCACAGAAAACCCCACTTAAAAACAAAAAAAAACCATATTCGTATCAGCGAAGACACATTTCTGTGATGAAGTTATGTAGACACTAGTTAGATACATAGCTAGATCGCTGGCGAGTGTGAAGCTAATGTACTGTTTTAGACCTATTAATAACAGTTGGTGTCAGTTTTTGTGACTGATGTATTGAGTCACGGAGGCTTGATTTCAGATCCACCCTAAAAATACAGAAATATGATGGAAAACTGTTCAACAGTTAAACTCCAATAGTAATTTCAATAAAATTCTCAGCCTTTTCATATGTTTTAAACAATGATTATCCAACAGTAACATGTTTCCATGCAAATATCTGAATTTGCTTTCTTTGGACTTTAAAGCAAGAATGTATAAATCCATAACTAAAAACAGCCATTCTTAAGGTATGGCTCTAGTTGTTTTCCCATTAAAATTTTGGTTAAAAACAAAGTTTTCATCTTCCCTTTTTTTCCTCCTTTCAACCAGTGCAGCTGACTGTCATTTGCAAGTGATTGTATAGGGCCGTAAACATGGTGTGCCCTCTGCCAAGCAATGGCTTGTTAGACTGGCTGCGCCAAAGAAGCTCAAGAACAGTGCATAGCCCTGGTGCTATTCATGGAATGGACAGCTGCATCCAAGCCATACATCACCAAGTGCAATGCAAAGCGTCAGATGCAGTAGTGGAAAGCACGCGCCACCGGATTCTAGAGCAGTGGACATGCTTTCTCTGGGGTGACAAATCACGCTTCTCCATCTGGAAATCTGATGGACGAGTCTGGGTTTAGCAGTTGCCAGGAGAACGGTACTTGCATTGTGGCAAGCGTAAGGTTTGCAGGAGAAGGGATTATGGCGTTGTTGTTTTTTTTTTTTAAAGAGCTGGGCTTTGCCCCTCAGTTTCAATGAAAGGAACTCTAAATGCTTTAGCATACCAAGAGATTTTGGACAATTTCATGCTCCCAACTTTGTGGAAACAGTTTGGGGATGGCCCCTTCCTGTTTCAACATGACCACACACCAGTGCACAAAACAAGGTCCATAAAGTGAAGTTATAGTGTGGAAAGAAAATTTGGTGTGGAAGAGCTTGACTAGTCCTGACCTCAACCCAATAGAACACCTTTGGGATGAATTAGAGCAGACTCTGCGAACCAGGCCTTCTCGTCTAACATTAATGTCTGGCCTCACAAATGCGCTTCTGGAAGAAAATTCACATGAACACATTCCTAAACCTTGTGGAAAGCTTGCCCAGAAGAGTTGAAACTGAACAACAGTTCATATGCATGTAAAGGCAAATGAGCAAATACATTTGACACTATATTATATGTATACACATTTGTATAACTCGTATAACTCTTTTATACTTTACTCGTTGTATACAGTGCACAACCTTATGTGGAGCACCCACAATTTCATTGTACCCTGGTGTGCAATGACAATAAAACGTATGCTATTTTATAAAGCAGTTTGCCTAATCATACCTCACTGGTCGGTCCTTCGAAGTATCCTGGCTTGGTCACACTTCTGCAGCGCACCACCTCGCCACAGGGGTCCCCCAAGGCTCAGTACTAGGACCTCGTCTCTTTGCCATATACACCAACTCACTGGGACAGATCATCCGATCACATGGCTTCTCATACCAATGTTATGCTGATGATACCCAGCTCTATCTGTCATTATCACCTGATGACCACACGGTCTCAGCACAAATCTCAGACTGTCTCTCTGACATATCAACATGGATGAAAGTCCATCACCTCCAACTTAACCTCCCAAAAACTGAACTGCTTGTCTTCCCAGCCAAACCAACCATACACCACAGTATCTGCATCCAAACCGAATCCATATCTCTTGCTCCATCAAAGGTTGCTAGAAACTTGGGTGTCATGATTGATGACCAACTAACCTTCAAAGATCACGTTACCTCGGTTGCCGCTTTGCATTACTAAACACAAGAAAGATCATACCATACCTAACCTAACATGCCACCCAACTCCTGGTGCAGGCCATGGTCAATGCTCTCCTAACTGGTCTCCCAGCCTGTGCTGTGAAACCTCTGCAGATGGTCCAGAATGCGGCAGCGCATCTGGTCTTCGATCAAACTAAAAGAACACACGTCACCCCTCTGTTCATTGAACTCCACTGGCTACCCTTTGCCGACCGCATCAAATTCAAGTCACTGATGTTAGCCTACAAAGTGCTTAATGGAACGGCTCCCATCTACTTGAATACTCTTGCAAAGGCTTATGTCACGACTCTGTCCCTCTGATCGTCCCAGGATTGTTGTCTAGCAGTGCCAACACCACGCCTAAGACAATCCAAACTCTTTTCATGTGTCGTCCCACGATGGTGGAATGACCTACCGAGCGCTACCAGAACAGGGGCGTCCCTGTCTAGCTTCAAGAAACTCTTGAAAACCCAGCTCTTCAGAGAGCACCTCCTATCCTAGCATTTACCTCGTACTTACCTACCCCCTCTATCTTCGCACTTTATCTTTCTGCACTTCCTTCTATGCCTGCACCCTATCTCTACTCTGTCACCTCTGACAGAGTCAGGCTAGTGGCTTCCTTCTATGTAGTTTATTGTTAGCTTTTTATATGGCTTGTTATATCTTCATTTGTAAGTCGCTTTGGATAAAAGCGTCTTCTAAATACATAAATATAACATAACATAACATAATCTCTGAGACATTTTGTTGTCCATCACCCACATATCACTCCCTCTTTATATGAGTCCAGAAAGTCAATTTATTTTCCAAAGATCACAATTTCTCTTGTTTATTGTATGAAAATGAGTTTGTATCAAGATGAAGTTGAGTCACTTTCTAATTTGTAGTTTGCATGAATCATGAATTATGATGAGATTTTGCTGCACACTAGCAGCATTGATATGTCTCATGTGACAATGAGAGAGAAAGCCAGAATTACAAATATTAGAGCTGCAGTCAAGTCATTGCATCATATACCCGTACACAGTCCAGGCACAAATGCTTCTCCTGGTTACAACCTGGCCTGATTCCAACTTATGATTATGCATAGGATGTAAATGTGTTTCTGTTATTTATACAATATTGATAAAAGAGATAAACATAGAACGAGAGCCTTCTGTTAAAAATTTTGTTTTCTTTTTTTAACTGCAGGTGTAAGATTGTTGATGAGAAGGGGCACATGATACTGTACATCAAACTTAAAACAGAACTAAGGTAAGTGATGATTAGAGAAACCACTCCCAAAAAAAATAAATCTTACTCACCTGGAAATGGAAAAATATACTTAAATATACCTTAAATTGACATTTGCATTTTGTATTTGATACAACAAGTGAGTGTTTTGTTACAATAATTCAGCTTTGGCTCAGCAGGTCATCCCCCAATGGGAAGGTTGCTGGATCAACATCACATTGTGTAATGAGGGATGTTCAGTGGAGGTGTAGGACCCAAAGCATGAAAATCCAAGGGTTAAAAAAAACCCCACTAACTAATGACAAAATAGGATTATTCAATTCAATTCAATTCAATTTTATTTATATAGCACCAAATTATAACAATTGTCATTTCAAGGCACTTAAACAATATAGTCCAATTCAAGCCAATATGAATTCAATTAATTGTAATCATAATCCAATGAAATCCAATTAATTCATTGAAAAATAATCCAATTAATTCATATAGAGTAAATTCAAAAACAATATCCTTGCTAAGGAAACCAACAGAATGCACCGACACTTGTCTTCAGTCCAATCTCCCGTTCTGAGCATGCACGAGGCGACTGTGGTGAGAAACGACTCGCTTTTAACAGGAAGAAACCTCTGGCAGAACCAGACTCAGGAAGGGTGGCAATCCGTCTCAACCAGCTGGGGTTTCAGAAGACAGAAAAGAGGGAAAAGAGGGGTGAAAAACACCATAAAACCATTCAAAGGATACCTATTGGAACAGGGAAACACAAGTTAATGACCACAATAATGTCACATGTACATAATATCATTTGAGAAATTAAACAGGGGGAAAACTAGAGCAAAGTGAGGAAAGATGTGACAGATGAGGTCCCCCAGCAGTCTAAGCCTATTGCAGCTTAACTATGGGATGTTTCAGGATCACCTGAGCCATTCCTAACTATAAGCTTTATAAAAAAGGAAAGTTTTAAGCCTAATCTTAAAAGTGGAAACGGTGTCTGCTTCCCGGACATTTACTGGCAGCTTATTCCACAAGAGAGGGGCCTGATAACTGAAGGCTCTGCCTTCCATTCTACTTTTAGAAACTCTGGGAACAACAAGTAAACCTGCAGTTTGGGAGCGAAGTGCTCTGTTAGGAAAATATCTTACAATGAGATCTTTAAGATATGATGGAGCTCGGTCATTAAGAGCTTTATATGTGAGGAGAAGAATCTTAAATTCTATTCTAAATTTAACAGGAAGCCAATGAAAAGAAGCTAAAACTGGAGAAACATGATCTCTCCTGTTAATTCTCATCAGAACTCTGGCTGCAGCATTTTGTATCAGCTGGAGGCTTTTCAGAGAATATGTGGGACAGCCCAATAATAAAGAATTACAGTAGTCCAATCTTGAAGTAACAAATGCATGGACTAGTTTCTCTGCATCACTCTGAGAAAGGATGTTCCTGATTTTGGCAATATTACGAAGGTGAAAGAAGGCAGTCCTAGAAACCACTTTTATATGAGCGTCACATGATAAATTCTGGTCAAAAATAACTCCAAGGTTCCTCACTGTAGAACTAGAAGCCAAGGAAATACCATCTAGAGTAGGTATATAACTAGACAATTTCTCCGTGAAGCGCTCAGATCCAAAGAGAACAACTTCAGTTTTGTCTGAATTTAGAAGCAGACAGTTCTGAGTCATCTAGGTCTTTATGTCTTTAAGACATGCTTGTAGTCTGACCAACCGATTGGTTTCATCTGGTTTCATAGATAAGTACAGCTGAGTATCATCAGCATAGCAATGGAAATTTATGCCATGCTGTCTAATAATGGACTGGCGACCTGTCCAGGGTGTACCCCGCCTTTCGCCCGATGACTGCTGGGATAAGCTCCAGCCCACCCGCCACCCAATTAACGGATTGACGGTATAGAAAATGGATGGATGGATGTCTAATAATGTTACCTAATGGAAGCATGTATAAAGTAAAAAGAATCAGTCCAAGCACAGAACCCTGAGGAAGTCCATGACTTACTCTGGTGTGCAAGGAAGATTCATCTTTTACAAGACCAAACTGGAATCTATCAGATAAATATGACTTAAACCAGCCTAATGCAGTTCCTTCAATCTCAATTACATCTTCAAGTCTCTGTAACAGAATGCTGTGATCGATCTTATCAAATGCAGCACTGAGATCCAGCAGGACGAGCACAGACACAAGTCCGCTATCAGAGGCTAAGAGGAGATCATTGGTAACTTTCACCAGTGCTGTTTCTATGCTATGATGCACTCTGAATCCTGACTGAAACTCTTCAAACAGATTATTTCCATGCAAATGATCACAAACTTGAACTGCAACTGTTTTTTCAAGAACTTTAGACAAAAAAGGGAGATTGGATATTGGTCGATAATTAGCCAACACTTCTGAATCAAGAGTTTTTTTTAATTACAGGTTTAATTACAGCAACCTTAAAAGTCTGAGGTACATATCCTGTCAACAAAGACAGATTGATCAAATCCAATATGGAAGTGTCAATTAAGGGGAAAACCTCCTTGAACAGTCTGGTTGGGATTGGGTCTAAAATACAAGTTGATGGTTTAGAAGAGACTATTGCTGTTGGTTGCTCAGAGAGATCAACTGGGCAGAAATCGTCAAAATACAAATCAGGTTCTAAAGATACTTCTGAAGCTGCTGCACTTGATGATACGTCAGTGATAATAGTGGGAAGGATTCTATCAATCTTCTCTCTGATAGAAACAATATTATTGATAAAGAATCTCATGAAATCATCACTGCTGAGAGTTAAAGGAATACATGGCTCAACAGAGCTCTGACTCTTTGTCAGCCTGGCTACAGTGCTGGCATTGTTCTTATTCTCTTCTATCAATGATGAATAATAAGTATCGTATTTTTCGGACTATAAGCCGCGACTTTTTCCCCATTTTTCCCCCATTTTTCGACCCTGCGGCTTATATAACAGTGCGGCTTATCTATGGATTTTTACAGCTAACGGCCACTAGGGGGATACCTAAATCTATGGATTTTACCATCCACCATGTTGACGTCACATTTGCTTAAACACACAAGTAGCCACGCGCGGGAATGCGGAGGTCCTCTGGAAGCAGACTTCTACCGGATTGGTACGAGACAGAACGACAGCGAGAAAGACGGCCATTTTGAGCGCAAGACAGTTTGTGAGACACCCTCATTATGGAAAACAAACGTAGAAATGCATATGATGCAGCTTTTAAGTTAAAGGCAGTCAATTTAGCAGTAAACGAAGGAAATAGAACCGCTGCACGTAACCTTGGAATCAACGAGTCAATGGTGAGACGTTGGAGACGCCAGCAGGAAGAATTGTCTCAATGCAAAAAGTCAAAAAAAGCTTTCAGAGGTCACAAAAGCAAATGGCCCGAACTTGAAGACGTTCTCGAAGATTGGGTGAACACACAAAGAACAGACGGCCGAGGTGTTTCGACCGTGCAGATCCGACTGAAGGCCAAAGCAGTCGCCACCGAAATGAAAATTGAACATTTTAGAGGTGGACCATCCTGGTGTTTCCGATTTATGAAGCGAAAGGGACTGTCCATCAGGGCGCGGACGACTGTGTGCCAGCAACTCCCTCCCGACTACCAGGAAAAAATAACAAACTTTGGCGAATTCACACAAGAGGAATACTCCATCGGACCGGACCAGATCATAAATATGGATGAAGTGCCATTAACATTTGACCTGCCTCTCACTAGGACTGTTAACAAGAAAGGTGAATCGTCCGTCACGTTGAGAACCACTGGACATGAGCGAACACATTTCACTTGTGTTCTTGGCTGCACAGCATCTGGAGTGAAGCTTCCGCCAATGGTGATTTTTAAGAGAACTACAATGCCAAAAGAAAAGATCCCAAACGGCATCTCCTTTAAAGTCAACAAGAAAGGGTGGATGATGGAAAGCGTAATGAAGGAGTGGCTGAATGAGTGCTACGTCAAACGCCCTGGAGGATACTATCGGCAAAAAAAAGCTTTGCTAGTTTTGGACAGTATGAGGGCGCATATAACAGATTCGGTTAAAGCAGCCATCAAGAGCACAAACTCTGTTCCAGCTTTGATTCCTGGGGGCACAACGAAGCATCTGCAGCCACTCAACATCAGTGTCAATCGTGCGTTCAAAGTGGCACTACGCGTTCAGTGGGAGGCGTGGATGACGAGGGGTGATAAATCGTTCACCAAAACGGGTCGCATGAGAAAAGCCACCTTCGCACAAGTTTGCGAGTGGATCCTGATGGCGTGGAGGAGTGTAAAAAAATCCACAATCACCAACGGGTTCAGAAAGGCTGGACTGCTGCGTGATGGAGAGGAGTACGCCGCCACACCTGAGGCCTTTCAGAGGCTGTTCGATTCCGACAGTGACGAAGAGGAGTTCGTTGGTTTTGAGAGCGACATCGAAAGAGAGGGGAGAGTGGCTGACAAAGCCCTGAACCTATTTGTTTCCGACACGGAAGATGAGGAATTTTGTGGTTTTAGTGCAGTGGAAGAAGACGAAGATGAGGATTAATGACTTGACTTTTCTGGTTACATCCGTGTACTTCACCAAAGATGAAGAGGAGGGTTACCGTAATAACTTTTCTGGTAGGCTGATAAGCGTTTTTTTTTAAGCAGCCGTGTTACTGCAATTTTAGGTTTACTGTCGTGTTACAGGCACTTTATTTGTTGATGATGTTGATGAAGAGGAGGATTACGGTAATAACTTTTCTGGTAGGCTGATAACCGTATATTTTAAGCAGCCGTGTTACTGCAATTTAGACTTCCTGTCGTGTTACAGGCATTTTATTTGTTGTTGTAGCTTTATATGTTCTGTATCTTCTGTAGCTACTATTGCACTAAATGGTTGAAAACGTTATGCAACTTGTGTTGAAATGTTAATAAATAGAAGCTTCCCCAAACAGTTGCCTCTTTCCCAACAATCCCCTCTGTGCACGAACCATATGGTAATTAAACATAAAAAACCTGCGGCTTATAGTCAGGTGCGGCTTGTATATGTACAAATAATGCAATTTAGCTTCTGCGGCTTATATTCAGGTGCGGCTAATAGTCCGGAAAGTACGGTAGTTCTAGCTTTATGAAGGGCGTTCTTATACGTTATTAAACTATCTTTCCAGACTAATTGAGACTCTCAGCTTTCTTGCAGCCTGCTTTAACACACGCAGCTGTGGATTATACCAAGGAGCCAACCTCTTCTGACTGATTACCTTCCTTTTCAGAGGGGCAACATTGTCCAGTGTTGTACACATTGAAGCTATAGTGCTGTCAACAAGAGAGTCAAGTTCTTCTGGAGTAAAATTTAGGTAGCCATCCTCTGTCATATCTGCACATGGCAGTGAAGAAAAGGATGATGAAATCGACTCTTTAAAACTGGTTACAGCATTCTCTGATAGACACCTTCTATATGTAAAATTCTTCTCAGAAGCCGTATAGTCAAGTAATGTAAATTCAAAAGTTATCAAAAAATGGTCAGACAAGACAGGATTTTTGAGGGAACACTGTTAACTGTTCACTCTCAATGCCATAAGTCAGCACAAGGTCAAGGGTATATTTAAGACAGTGAGTAGGTCTTGTGAACACTTCCAATAGAGTCTAATATAAAATTAAAGTTAATATTTAGGCTGTCATTTTTGCTACATGAATATTTAAGTCACCCACTGCAATGACTTTATCTGTACTCCGCACTAACTGGGATAAAAACTCTGAGAATTCAGACAGAAACTCAGAAAAAAGGGACAGGTGGACGATAGACAATAACTAACACAAGAGGTTTTTGTAATTTTCACTTTGGGCGGGAAAAACTGAGAATCAGAGATTCAAAAGAGCTAAAACTAATTTTGGGTCTAGGACTGATTAGTAACCCTGATCTGAAGATCGCTGCCAGTCCTCCTCCTTTGCCTGTGGTTCGAGGAACGTGAACATTTAAATAGTCAGAAGGAGTTTATTCATTAATGCTAACAGTATTATTATTATGAAGACAAAGAAACTGCACTCAAGAAAAAAAATCTCGGAGAATTTCTACTATAGATATTTCCAAAAAAGGAGCAGGTGCAATCAGTAAGTGAAAACCTAGTGTAACACAAAAACAGGAGGAAAACATTTCAGAGAACACATGAAGGCAAACATTACGAAATAATGCAAGAACAAGGTAAGTAAAGTGAAAGAGTAAACTAATAACTAGATAATAAACTAGAGCAAGACAAAGTAAAAACCAGAACAAAATTACCCAAATATCATGCCATCATTGCGACAGCTCCGGTCGCAATCTATGTAGTTGTTTTGTATCTTCCACCAGGACAAATGGGTATTTTTTATAACTGAACTACACACTCTGTTGTCCTCCATTCCTGAGCATGGCTGCCACATGTTCGTCCCAATTAGATAATCCTAGCTCTGCAGGCTTCTTACCTATGTTGCATTCCTTCAAACTGCAGCCCCCCAACTCACAAGGCCAGCAAAGACCTCAACCTCATCCTCACTCGAAACTGTACCACAGACACACTAATGGTCACTCTGTTGCATGTCTCTGACCTCTTCTTCATTCAGTTCAGTGTGTGTCTCCTAGAGCACCTCACTACTCCTCCTTCCATGGGCACCTTCTGCTGCAACCTGTCTCCCAGCCACTTCTCCGCTCTAGCAACCTCTGCTCTTCCACTCTCCAGCACATTTTCCTCCTTGGAGGTTAACAATGCCACAGAGTAACTCTTTTTCACACTGAGCTCTTGTCTGGATAGCCTTTGTCCTCTTTCCACCAAACCCACCCAATCCTCCCGATCTCACCCATGGCTCAACGATACCCTCCAGACAATGTGCACAGACATAGGAGTCGCTGACAGGAGATTGTACAAGATCAAAACTCGTTATGACCTAACAAACCTCTGGTCGCTGGTTTCCTTCTCATGCAGCATCACAGCTGTTAAGAAGGATTTTTATAATAGTCAAGTTTCCATCCATAAGTGATTAGAATCATTGGGAAATGTGCATTAAAAGGAATTCGAATCATGTGTGTTTCCAGCAAAAGTGCGGATTTTGATGAAAACGAATTACTAACTCGCGCAGGTTTTCCACACGTTGGCAACCAGCCTGTAAACGTTTTACCGACTTCCCTACCCGGAGTGTATCACCATGCAGAGAGGACTTGAACCTTTAAGAATTGGGCAAGTGGTATTGGAGCTGTCAGCCCCGTTAGTCCTGGCGATTAGAGTGGCTGTCATGAGGAGAAGGTGGCAAGAGGTGTTATTTAATGCCCTTGCCCAAGCAGAGTTCGAGGTGTAAGTGGGGTGACAGTGCGCTATGTCAGACTTGATGCGAAAACAGCTGTTTCCCTCCCTTTCGAATCAACCAAAACCCGGCACTAGGCGAGTATATTTTCATTTGTGCGAATCAGGGGATTTTAATTCGAATTATGGTGCTTCCATCATAATTTTCCGATGCGATACTTCTCGATGCACATCTAAACAGGCTGATGGAAACACAGCTAATGACAAACCTATCACTATGGTCATGATTGATGACCAATTGACCTTCTCTGAACACGTGGCCTCTGTTGCCTGGTCAACTCCTTCCAAACTAGCTCCCCTGCTCATGTGATAAAACTGCTACAGAGGGTTCAGAGCACAGCAGTACACCCCCACGAGCGTGGCACTCCAAACTATTCTCATTCGTCGTCCTCAGTTGGTGGAACAACCTACCAAGGGCTATTAGGGCAGGGGTGCCCCTCTCTACATTCAAAAGACTCTTAAAAACAACAAAAAATAGCAGATTATGTTACCTTGACAATTGTATTTCAGTACAAGTTTTACACCACAGTGAATATGGACTATCGTTCAGTGTGACCAAGAGCCAGCAGCTGCAGAGCTGATGGCGCATGCTAATGCTAGATACTACTGCTAATGTTCTCAGATTGTTGGAGTTGAGGAGGGAGATGTTAAGTAAGATATGTGCATCAACAGTTGGTGAGTCCCCGGTAAAGAAAATATTATACAGTAGGTGAGTGACTGTCACAGACTTTATTTTTTTTTATAATGTGATATATGTGGCCAGTTGCTTGATTGACACATGACAAAGAAAAAGAAGAGACTACAAGCGAGATGTATGGTGCTGTTGAAAGAGACATTTCCTTTCCTACACGGTATTACACAGCTTAAAAAGTAGATGGATGAATTATTCACTTTCATAAGAAATGCTTCATTGCCACAGCACCTTTTACATTGTTGTACTATTTCAAGGCAACTTATGGGCAACCCAGATAATGATGTTGTTACATCTCTTTTGTTTTCAAGGTACCATGGCTAAGGTCTTTTTTTGAAGCAGTGTAAATGTATTCATTAAAAGCCAAAGTCAGGCAAGGCTACAGTTATGTTTGCGCAATGGGAAAATTGTCTGTTGGGCCAGAATCTGTGTCTTTTGTCTCCTTCATTTCTCTTGAAAAACCATCAGCAAGAGAAGAGGTTTTTACACCCGTGTGGAGACATGAAATGACTGCACTGTTACCCTGAAAATAATCAAAACAATTGCGCTAAATTGTTTTTCTGGTCTTTGTGATTTTCAAGACATTACAAAAGCACACAATACTAACTAAAGCAGAACTATACAGAGTGATTTAACTTATCAGTTAAAGAGTAGGCTTACAAAAGTACTTTGAGTATAAAGGTAAAAAAGAGCCATTTGAAAGGCATTCCACTGTTTCATTGCAAGGCTAAATTAGCCTCAGATCATTAAACATTGTTTAATCATCTGAAGTATCACTTTTCAAACGACAAATAAAAAAAGAATTATAGATTTTTTTCAAAAAGACAGATACAACAAATTTGAAAGGAATTATTGTTACATCAAACAAATTCAAATTAACTTTAAATTGACTTATCTATATCTTGAGGATATTCTGTACATCTTAAACCTGTCCACTGAATCTTTAAAAATTCTTGACCCCTGAGGGAACAAAAACATTAATTAAGAAAACATTTTGGAGGTTAAACCTTTTTTATGGTACATTATTGGGTTTGCCCTTAAGTTTATCCATATTTTTTAAGAGAAATATTATGAAAATAGTTATGCAATGCTTTGGTTTGAAAGGTAAAAGCCTGCATATGCAGCATTAGGTTGACTAAAAAAAGGCCATGAATAGGAAGCAACCCACTGCTTTAAATCTGATCCACCTTCAGATCTGTCTGGTTTACTTTAATCCATGCTATTAGTTAAAGGTTTTTATTGTCTTGGACATTGCATTTAACTCTCCCCCTATCTGTTTAGGTTTATAATGCTATTACATCTTGTTTTTTCTGTGTAAGAGACAACGGATACACCAAGGAACTTTCATTTCGAAACATTTCTCTGTCCCAGTCATGCTGGTTGAAATCTATCTGAATATTCAGAAAGTGCACAATGATGAAAAATAAATGACTAAAAGATAATCAATAATTCCTGTTGAATACATCAAAACTAAAGTAAGAAGCGTTTTAAAAATATATATGGAGTAAAGGGTTCAGATAAAAAAGTGGTCAAAGATGTTTACAAGTAAAGTATTTATATTAGGCATGTGCATTGTGTCACGATCTACGTTCTGTTTCATGTCTTGTCTTGTCATTTCCTGTCTTATTTTGAAAACTCACTTATCTTCCCCTCTCGTTTCAGGTACCTTGCCCTTCCTCCCGTGTCATGCATCGCATTGTCTTCCCTGATTCCCAAGTGTTTCCACCTGTTTCCCTTGGTCCCTCATGTGTTCAAATAGTCTGCGTTTCCCTTGTCTCGTCGCCAGTATGTTGTCTCTTTTGAGTTTCACTACCAGCCATCTGTCTTGTTTCACGTGCCACAGTAATCACGAGCCTGCAGCGAGCGTTTCTCCTGCAGTGCTGTTTTGTTTGTAGTTTATCCATAGCCTTAGTTGATTTATTGAACGGTAAGTTTCATAGCTTTGTTTTTCCTCCATTTTCTAGGATTGATTTTTCGTTGTTACTATTCATAGTCGCCGCCGTTAAAGGAGAGCTTTTGGTTAAAGTTAAAGTTTCATAGAGCCTCTGTTTTTGTAAGGAGTTTGTCTTTTGTTTTACTCCGCCTCATTAGGAGATTGATAGGAGAGCGTGTTTTCGTTTTGTTAATTATTCATAGCCTTTCTGTTTTCCTCCCAGCGTAGAGAGTTTTATGTTTGTTAATTTTCATAGCCGCGCCCCTTCTCCGCCATAGTTACCGGGGAGAGCGCGTTAGGAGTTTCATAGCTCGTATATTTTTGTGCTGCCAGGAGCAATTTAGCAACAATAAAACCAGTCATTTTCCGTTGTCTTTCCGTCTGGTCTTTTTGCTCCTGAAGCAACATTTTTGTGACGGTTTAGTAAGTGAGTCCTCGTCGCACTGGTAAAACCGTGGTAAGCTAGCAGCTTCATCCTGCATATTGTGCATTCAACTTTGTTGTACAGTACAGAGTGAAATACTGTCATGCTCCACTTCATTTTGTTGCCGTTGCTGACATCTGCGCCGGTCTGTTGCTTCCGGTGTAGGTGCCAACGTCGTAAGTTCCTAGTCTCTGTGGAATGAAACATGAGTCTCTTCCTGCCTCAAACAAAATTTAGCTGACGCTTTCAAAAATATTTGACTATGTGCCCTGTTTTAACTAATCCATTAGTCGTGCACATAACTCTGGGAAGTTCTTGCCCAGAGGTCTTTTGGTGCCATAGCCAGAACCGAAGACCAACCTGCCAGTTCACGCTCTGCTGAAACCCTGTATCCTCCCCACAAAGTCCCTAAGGGGTACCATAAGGGGCCTACCTCATTTCTATGCCTCCAAGGGGCCCTAGGTAGGCCTGCCTCAGCTCCATGCCCACAAGTCAGCCATTTCTGCACCGGCCATAGGACCTTCAGAAGCACAGCCAGCTCATATTCCTATTTATACCCTGAGGCAGTCAACAGAAGATGCATGAGTGTAGTTTTTCTGTCTGACCGCTTGAGTTGCAAATGACCACAGGGTGTTTGTTGATTTATTTTCAAATTCCAAAAAAATGTTTCTGCCTACTAAATCTTTCAAGCTTTTTGTCTGAGTGGCTTTCCATCCTTGTCATAAATCATTAAGAAATATTCAAACAAATGTCAACGATTTAAACAAGATAGTGAAAAGATGTGGGATTACAAAGATAACACAATCTATCCTGAATATTTGTCCCAGACATTGGAACTGTTGGTTTACAGACCAATAATGCTATAACAACAGGGCCATGCAATTTGAAAAATACACCCCACAATTTTCATGAATGTCAAATCACACAATAAAATATGAGCTGTTACAGTTTGAAATGTTATTTTATTGCCATTACAATTTTCATTTTATTTCTTTTTATTTATGGCACCACTCTAAAATCCAAAAGATTATTGTGCTAAAATAGGTGGTTATTCTAAAGCATAGTAGAACTCCACACATATTTTGTCTTCAGTTTGAAAAATTTTAAAATAAAAAATATCCAATCTTGCTTTTGATGTGGTGAAAAATTAAAATTAAAAAATTACATATTGGCCTGAAAAGCAACACTAGACAAGTTTGTTCATTTTGAAACTATGTCCCTCTGACTGATTTTGATGTACACCATTTTTTGTTATGCCTGAAACTGCCCTGGAGCGCCCAGGGACTTAGATACCACATTTTACAACTTCGGTTTCCATTCCCACACCACACCATGTCACTGATCCTTCTTGTGAATTTCATGGACAGGGTCTCAAGGTGTTGTCAGTGAGAGGAGGACATGTGATTTGGGAACCTAAGGCAGGGTCGCATCTCTGCTTTTTGCGGATAATGGGTTTCTAAAGCCATAAACTTCAGGGCGCAGTGGAGTTTTGCAGCTGCGTGTGAAGATGACATTCAGTTTTTCCAAATCTGAGGCCATGGCCATGAGGAAAGCTCCCTCTGAACCAGGGATGATTCCCTATATTAATAATTGTGGCAAGTAAACAGTAGCCTGTGGTTAATTGTGGCTATATACGTGAAAGATCATAACTATTAATTTTATTTATCAAATAATCTTTTAGGATTTAATTCAACATGAGAAAAACAAAATTCATGTTTGCCATATATTCCAAATTGTTTCTCTCATACTGGAGGCAAATATTTTGTCACATTATTTCTATGCTGTCTTTTTGAGTGCATTGAAAACCTTCTGAATATAATCTCCTTTTAAGATAACATTTATTTTCAAGTTACCACAACCATTGCCAGTAAACTAGACAGTTTTCTCTGTTAGTGTAACTTGAGCATATTATGTCAGGGACTGCACATTAGGCACAGCGGCATGAACAACAGGAGGATCACAGATTCACCTATCCAACCACCCGATAAATGTAGCAGCTATACATCATCCTTAGAATTTATGTATATATCCTTTCCTGGGCACTGTTATTGGGTGAGAGGTGGGGTACACCTGACATGTATATAAATATATACATAAATCTGTGATAAAAAGATTATATTGATATATGATTATATTGATAAAAAAGTATTCAATCACCCATCCAAATATTCATATTCAGGTGTACCAATCACAGTCTGCGTGCCACATGCCACACCTAGGCATGCAGACTGCTTATACAAACATTTGTGAAATAATGGGTCACTTTCAGGAGCTCAGTGATAGGTACCGTGATAGGATGCCACCTGTGCAACAAGTCCAGTCGGGAAATTTCCTTGCTAGCAAATATTCCACGGTCAACAGTCAGTGGTATAATAACATAGTGCAAGCGATTGGGAACGACAGAAACTCAGCTATGAAGTGGTAGGCCACGTAAAAATGAGGGGTCAGCAGATGCCGAGGCGCATAGTGTGCAGAATCAATTGCTACAGACCTTCAAACTTCATGTGGCCATCAGATTAGCTCAAGAACAGTATGTAGAGAGCTTCATGGAATGTGTTTCCATGGTCAAGCAGCTGCATCCAAGTCATACATCACCAAGTACAATGCAAAGCGTCGGATGCTGTGGTGTAAAGAACGCCGCCACCGGACTCTAGAGCAGTGGAGACACGTTCTCTGGAGTGACGAATTATGCATCTCCATCTGGAAATCTTTTTAATTAGTCCGGGTTTGGCGGTTGCCAGGAGAACGGTACTTGTCTGACTACATTGTGCCAAGTGTAAGGTTTGGTGGAGGGCGGATTATGGTGTGGGGTTATTTTTCAAGAGCTGGGCTTGGCCCTATAGTTCCAGTGAACATAGCTTGAATGCTTTAGCATACCAAGAGATTTTGAAAAATGTCATGCTCCCAACTTTGTGGAAACAGTTTGTGGATGGCCCCTTCCTCTTCCAACATGACTGTGCACCAGTGCACAAAGCAAGGTCCATAAAGACATGGATGAGCGACTTTGGTGTGGAAGAATTTGATTGGCCTGCACCGAGTCCTGACCTCAACCCAATAGAACACTTTTGGGATGAATTAGAGTGGAGACTGCAAGCCAGTCCTTCTCATCCAACATCAGTGTCTGACCTCACACATGCGCTTCTGGAAAAATGGTCAAAACTTCCCTTAAACACACTCGTAAACCTTGTGGAAAGCTTGCCCAGAGCAGTTGAAGCTGTTATAGTTGCAAAGGGTGGGCCGACGTCATATTAAACCCTATTGATTAAGAATGGGATGTCAAGTGCATATGCGTGTAAAGGCAGATAAGTAAATACTTTAATCTCGTTCCTCCTCCGTTCAGTGTATGACACCCTCCTAACACCAACAAACCTGCACAGGTGGGGGCTTGAGGGAGGACCCTCTTTGCAAGCTATATGGAGGAAGAGGAAAAATTGCACACATACTGGCTGGGTATACTGACTGCTCTCACCCAAGGAAGATACCGATGGCGCCGTCCTCAAGACACTGGCCAACATCTTGGAGCAGGAGAGATGGAAAAAGCAGAAAGCCCATATGAGCCTTGTACCATCCATCCAATTCGTCAGGGCAGGGAGAGACCACTATCCTCCAAGAAAACAATGAATGGCCTCCTGTACACAGCACCATCATGGGAGATGAGGGTGGACCTGGGGAGGAAAGTCCATTTTCCCCAGGTTGTCCAAACCTCTCTGAGACCTGACACAGTCATATGGTCTGAGGAGACCAAGATAATCATCCTGACTGAATTAATGGTCCCTTGGGAAGATACCAGAATGTGTGGCAAAGAACAAAGTATGGCAAGACTGGCTATTCCCAGTAGAGGTCGGCTGTAGGGGCTTTCCTGTTCAGTCGGTCTGGAGGGCCTTTACAATACTGTGAATGGCAGGCAGGGGGAGGAAGATGGCTGCTCGCAGGTTGGGTGAGGCAGCTGAGAGAGCCTTTTGCTGGTTATGGAGTAGGCGGGAGGAGTTAAGCTGGAAGCCAGGAGAAGATGGGCAGTGACTGGCTATCACTGCAGACCCACCAACTGGAGGGCGTTGTGGTTCAGGGTTGAAACGCCTGAGGAATGTCCGACGTCACCTGATGACATCTTCTCCTGACCGAGAGTATCAGTCACTTCTTAAGTGACTGTAAGAGGTTGCAGTAAGTGCAAGTCGTCGTTGGTGATATAGTGTGTATCTATATATATATATATATATATATAAATATTATGGCATGCCGTTCAGAAAATTAATCTTTGAAGATATGGAATGAAACTTTGAATAAATTGAATGAACCTTGAATATATGGAATGAAACTTTGAATATATTGAATGAATCTTGAATATGTGGAATGAAACTTTGAATATATTGAATGAAACTCTTACTACATTGAATGAAACATGACATACGTCAGGCCTCACGGAAGTGCCTGCGGCCATCTTGTCTAAGCAAATGACAATGAGTCAGTCCGCTCGGAATCTCGTAGGAGGAATATTAAAAAATGAGGAAATCATTAACACACTGGCAAATGCATGTACGGGTTTCGTTCCATAATTGAATTAACATACTCATATGACACTTTGAGCACTTTGTTAAGTTCTTTTAGAGTACATAGTAGAGCCCTGTGCGTGGGACTGTTTTCTTCATCCCGCTCCTGCTGAATTTCTGACCATTCCCGCCCGCTCCCGCAACGTGTATGTCCACTCCCGCCCGCACCCGCAAAACTTTGAGAATTTATGCCCGCACAATAATAGAAATGTATTGATTTTGTGTCTTCTTCCTCTTCCCGCAGGACAAAATTTTATAGGCTATTAATAAAGAGATTCATGGACAATTGAGAAACTTCTTCAAATGTCAGACTTGCCTTGCTTAATCTTTGTGCTGTAAAGACCTTCTTTGAGCTTCATTTCCACATCATTTGTTGACATCCTGTCGCTAGGCTACATCCCGATGCTTCAGTGTTTTCGCAGCAAAGTTCATACCGCCCGCTCCCGCGAGATCTGAGTTGAGAACTAACAGGATCATCAGAACTCTGGCTGCAGCATTTTGGATCAGCTGGAGGCTTTTCAGAGAATATGTGGGACAGCCCAATAATAAAGAATTACAGTAGTCCAATCTTGAAGTAACAAATGCACGGACTAGTTTTTCTGCATCACCCTGAGACGGATGTTCTTGATTTTGGAAATATTACGAAGGTGAAAGAAGGCAGTCGTAGAAACCAGTTTTGATATGATAAATGATAAATTCTGGTCAAAACTAACTGCAAGGTTCCTCACTGTCGTACTAGAAGCCAAGGAAATACAATCTAGAGTAATTTTATAGCTAGACAATTTCTCAGCATTACTTTCAGGTCCAAAAATAACAACTTCAGTTTTGTCTGAATTTAGAAGTTCTGAATCATCCAGGTCTTGATGATACTTGAGGTCCGACCAACCTAACTTACGCCCAATGCAGTTCCTTTAATCCCAATAACATGTTCAAGTCTCTGGAATAGAATGCTGTGATCGATTAAAATGAATGATTTGAACAATTTAGCTGCACAAACAGTATGGGCTAACTTTGTCTATGTTTTGCAATCAAACAGAACTGATTTGCAGTCAAAAGATAGAGAGCACATTTAGAGAGACTGAAGTCAAAAGTTGGCCATAAGAATCTAGCAGTTTTGTTTGCTGTTGAGCTTAATCTTAGGGTCAGGATCTGTGCTGATGTAATATGTTTTGGCAGGTCATCACCAAAAATGTTTTCAAATACAAAGCACGAAAGAATAGCACTGTGTGAAAGTGCTGTGCAAAATTCCTCATAACTGGCTAAATAACAAGGAGAGCATGGTTCTCTACTAAGACCAATGTCCTTGTGTTTTTACTATTCTAAGTTTGAAAGGTTTTTATATTTCATATCACTGATTTAAAAAAAACAGCCTGTCTTTGACTGTCCCTGTCTCTCTAAGCCCAGCTCTGTTCTCTGTGTTGCTTTACCCTGATGACACCAATATGAAACATTTTCATCAGAACTGCACTTCCCTCTTATGAAGACTTTTATCAAACTGCCTTTGATATCACCAGGGACATTCTATTTACTTGGCATTTTTTGGACTGCAAAATCATGCTTCCTTTTGTTTTCTCTGCAGTGTCAACTGACCTGGTTTCCTGAAAATAGACAAATAAAAACAGACAAACTGTGGCAGGAGAGACAACACTTCTTAATTCTGTTAGGCCAATAAATTAGGTTTAGTTAGTCTGATACAGCAGATCTTTAATGTTTTTCAGTCAATTTTTAGTGGTTCCAAACCTTAGAAAACAAACCAGAAATTTAACTTGTGTTTTTATCTATTTTTTTTTGTGATTATCTTTCATGAATGTCTGTATTTCACATTTTATGAACAAAATAATACAATGGCTATATAGAGAATGCAAAGTATTACTGGTTGCTCCAAGGCCACCTTTTGTGTGCACAGACGGTGAATTCTAATGTGAGTGACAGTGTTCTTACACTTAAACTGTAAGTTCAAATTTTATAATCATTTCGCTGTCCATTATTACCCTTTATAACTAAATGTATCTGTTTTCTGACGAGTTTCAAGATCAAAACACACCTTTATTATCAATATATTGACCTTAAAAAAAAAACACAAATTACAAAGAAACACACTGCTGAATGTTCTTGGAGGTATTATACTTGATTTAGATTAAAAGATTGGCCCAAAAAAAAGGGGGGGTTGACATCAAATTTTGGCACCATACCGGCTTATTTATTTGCAGATCTTGTATTTGGCTGCATGATTTAATTACTGCCGGTAAGGCTTTTCTTCTCTCTCTTTTCTTCTCCAATACATTTGTCCATTTTCGCTTAAACAAACAAAAGCTAACAAGATCAAAACTTCATCACTTCAGTATTTCTATCTGTGGTACCAGATGGAGGAAAAAAAAGTCCACCTGACCCCATAACGTTCAGAGAGCCCTTAGATCTTTTTGTTTGTTACAAATGCGCCCATGAACTTACCTCCATTACTAACTTACTGTACGTGCTTATGAACCACAGTGATTACATAAGTGTGCACTGATTGGTTGAACGTACAAGCACAACATTGCAGCACAACGTTTTTACAGTAAAATTTGTAAAGGTCAGTTAAACATTGCCCATATAAAGAAAAGTTCTTCATTTTGGCCCCTGAAAACTAAAATAAAACACTGAGGTATGCAATGAGTTATTGAGCCTATATGCAACATATTATGTGATCTTGACTTTTCATTTATGTCACTTTGTGCATGCTTGCTATCTCAATCTCTTATGGCTATTGACAGAGCCAAGAGCCTGCCTGCGTGTCGCTAACCTCTGATGCTGAATTCTATTCACAAAGCAGCAACATCGCCTCAGAGAGATTTGAAAAAGTGTTGTTTTCCATCCTCGGACCCAGAAACACTTTCCCATGCTTCAACAAGAGAATAGGTGTTTCCCCCTCTCACTCTTCCTGTAAAAGCTGAATGCTTGACCCCGGCAGTTTGGAGCTTAAACTGCGTTAAGTGCTCGTGAGGGGGATGAGACATAATGCTTCTGTCTCGTTTACGATTTATTGCAGTGCAGGTTGGAGGTTGTGGTTTAGGACTGAAATTAAACCATGTTGGCAGAGTAATTAGTGTAATCAAAGAGGGCCAAGATGTTTGCCTGTGGTAATTAAACCCAACACTGAATCTGCGAAAGGAGTTCTACTTGAGCTCTTTTGTAAAGTGTCACTCCTGGTGATTTCCATTGCGATAATTTGCAACAATGGGTGTAGTCGTTTACAGAGAATTAATGCATCACAGCAAGTTATGTTAGGAATGATGGTCAAATCCCAGCTACAACAAGATCATCAGATCATAATGATGAGCCTTATCATCCTTTATCAGCTGTACAGATGGAGTTGATTTCAATTGATTAAAAAACTGTTGCTCAGGAAAGTGGCAGGTGCCAAGAATGTTTAAGAAAAACTGCATTTTATGACAGCATCACTATTTTATTTAACCAATATCAAGACTTTGATTGTAAATAATCTTAGAATATACCAAATATACTTTGTATCATGAAATAACATCGATTCCAAGAAATGCAAAGATAAACTTTTTTTGGCCAAATACTTGTACACGAGTAGAAAAACTGGTTATGAATGGCAAGTAATAATAAAAAATATGTTACCTATTAATGCATTTGGTCAAACAGCCTAATCATTTTTGTTACACCTGTTTGCTGTATAGTAGCCCACTGAGTTAAGAGATCAGAGACAAGAAAACCTGACTTTTGTCTTTTTATCCAGCACAAAATAAACTGATACAGGAGATAGGAAGATTTTATTTTTTGCCTCATTTTCATTGTGGAATACAGTGTAATTAATTATTTTGTCACAGATCTTCAGTGCATCAAAATGTCTCTTCTCTGGAGCCCAGCATATACACAAAGCTGTATGATGAGCCCAGTGATGCATTTACCTGCATGTCAGACACCTGGGGTCCCTGCATTGTTCTCATCAAAAACACATTTCCTGTGACTCCTCGTCTTGCCAATACTGTGATGGAACATGTAACAATGTAACACAGATGGGGCTCTCACAACATTAGAGCCCTCTCTCAGATTTGATCTCCAGGGACCTTGAATCCCTGCTGTCTCTACTAAAACAAACGATAAACGTTTTGATTTTCTTTTGTAGTAGCTTGAATAGAGAAGGAAGAATACATTGAGGTGTGAAATATCTGAGCAAACATTCCTTTGCTGAAATTAAATCTTTCCTATTTTCATTTTCTCTTAATGTCTCTAAACTATAAGAAAGAGCTGAAAGGAAACAATACCATCAGTGTTTCCAGTGATAGGTATACAGATGAAAAATAAAATGCACAGGCTTTTTATCTTTTACATATTGATATATCTATATGTTCCATTGATATGGCAGTGGGAGATGCAAACAAGATGAGCTATTACTAACTTTGTTAAGAGCTCTTTTTACGTATTTGGACATAAATCTGTCAAGAACGATGGTGCGAGAAGGGATGACCCAGATGCAGACTTCAAAAGGTAACAAAGGTTTATTCAAAAAAGGGTACAAGGCAAAACACAAGACGCAGCTGAGCCGGATTATCAAAAACACTTAAGCGTTAGCAAAAACAAAACAAGGCTATGGATAAATAACAATGCTAAACAAGACTATGACTTGGATTAAATAACATGAAATAACTGTGGCTATGGTGCTGTGGCTATGGGGCAAAAACCTGACTTGACAAACATGGCGTGAGCGTGGAAGGTAAAGTGAGGTTTTTTGCCATGAGTGAGAGGAACCAGGAAACTATATACTGTGGAGAGGTGATTGGTGATGATGTGCAGCTGTTAAACAGAAAACAGGTGACTAGAGTGAAACGAAGTGACAAGTGGAAAAAACATGACAAGAACCTGAAACATAACAAATAACCTGACAACAAGAATTTTAAAACATAAACCGTGACAGAACCTGAAAATAAGAATAATCAAAACATAAACCGTGACAAGGAACAGAGGCATCAGAATGAGCTCGAAGTCCACTGCTGCATAATCACACACAGAACCCACTTTCCTGGTTTTTGATGAGACTTGATTTGACCTCTAAAAAAAAGAAAGAAAATGGTTGAAAAAAAAAATTTAAGTAGTCAGCTGCTTTGCTTGCACATTTACCCGGTGTAGCTGCAATTTGCCGTTATTGTGGAACTTGTGTTCTGGTTGTGTTTCTCTATGAATGGAAATATTTGTATATGGTAGAGATAAGTCTGACAACACCCTGGGAATTGCATCCAGGGAAATGTTCTGTTGGGTGAATCTCATTTAAGGCACCCAGGTTCTCTCACCCAAGCAGCAGGAGACAAGATTCCATTTCCCAGTACAAGCATTTATTTAAAAATTTACAACAACCTTTGCCCATTTGCCCAACCTTTGCCCAACATTTTGGTGGAGTTTTCTCAGCCCCTCTTTCCACAGACCTGTGCCATAAATTTAGATAAATGCATTAATAGCGTAGTGCTAACTAAGCTGAACAAACAACGGACCCTCTCAGGAGAGTATTGGGGAAAACCAGAACAGGACCTTTCCGACCCTATATGGGTCAAAGTAAACAATGGTGACAGTTTGCCCTGACTGTGACTCAAGCCAGAGACAGTCGCAGCATGGACCTCTCAAAAAGGATCTCACCCAGAATCTTTTTAGCTGAATCTTGAAACTGTATTAAATGTGCTTTATATCGTTGTACAAGTTCTTTCATGTTCTCAGTAATATCACACGCTGCATTTTAATAGCTTTGTCATGATCATGGCAGCTACACCTGCCAAACAGTTTTATCAAGATAAGGGAGTTGTTATAATTGGCTTTGTTCTTATGTATTCATATTCTGTATTTTCCTAAATAACCTATGGTCCTAGTTTGTACTTTTCCACTCTGCTCATGCTACACAATAGATTACCTTAAATGGTCCAAGATTTTAAGATGGCATAACTAGACTAAATAACTGGGTCAGATGAAGCTTCTCTGTCTTGTCAGACAGACTGATACATTCCTAAAACAACACTCACACACGTTGTTCATCACATCCAAAGAACACGACGAGGACGGTGGTTGGCCTGCTCATGCCACTAAAAACTGGCAAATTATACTCAAGTGTAAGTACAACCTCTGGGAGATAAAGCTAAATATATAAATATGACATGCTTCCGGATATCGGGGCTCAGCCTGACGGGTTTCCTGCGAGAGCTCTGGCACTCCGAGTCCAGCGCTGCAATATACTTTGTTTGTGACCACTAATAAATACTTTGTTTAATAAAAGATTTCTCCAGCTTGTTCTTGTGCTTCCAATAAAAGAATCGGGCTAACAGGAATCAAAGCAAAAACATAAAAACAGGAGCAGAGTTTCAGTTAAGGTAGTAGCACAGCTTAACAGGTGTAGGCCACAGTAGCAGCATAGTTAGCTGCTTTGGAAGGCTGTGATCCAGGCTTACAGATCCTATAAAGCATAAGAGAACTTGTTAGTTGGCATGTATGATAGAAAAGTGAAAAGTGAAAAGGGGAAACTAGAGCTGAGAGCACACACACCAGCTTCAGCCTCAACCTGCCTATATAGGCTGCTGTATTTGAGTGACAGACTGGTAAGAGTCACGCAATTAAAGTGGACCAGTTAACTATAGCAAGATAGGAATTGAACAGTCTTCTTGTCACATGTACGATTAAATAAGTTCATATGCACTGTTAGCCCGATTTTTTCATTGGAAGCTCAAGAACAAGCTGGAGAAATCGTTTATTAAAAAAGTATTTATTAGTGGTCACAAGTAGAGTATATTGCAGCGCTGGACTCGGAGTGCCAGAGCTCCCGCAGGAAATCCGTCAGGCCGAGCCCCGTTATCCGGAAACATGTCATATTTATATTCAGCTTTATCTCACAGAAGTTGTTTTCACACTTGTCAGAGTATAATTGGCCAGTTTTGGGTGACATGCTCAGGCCAGCTGCTGTCCTTGTTGTGTTCTTTGGATGTGATAAACAATGTGTGTGTGTGAGTGCTGTTTTAGGCGTGGATCTAATGTACCAGACCTATCTGCCCTAATAGAGATGTTTTGTCTGACCCAGTTGTTTATGTCCTTCTAAGGTCTTGGACCATTTAAGGTCATCTGTTGTGCAGTATGAGCAGAGTGGAAAAGTACCAGCTAGGAACATAGGTTATTTAGGAAAATACAGAATATGAATTTATAATGTCTAAGATCAAAGCCAATTATAACAACTCCCCCTTTTGACATGATTTAATCATGTCAACTAAATGAGGTAGGACCGTTATATTCTGTATTGTGTCACACCTGTTAGCTGCAGCCAACTTAGCAGGTCCCCAAACTGCAAGTGGCCACCGACCTTGAGGTGCAGCACAACCAGACAGGAGATTCTTGTTATCCCCCTTTTGATACAACTTCATTATGTGAGCTGTTATGTGTAAGCTGTTCTTCTTTGCGATTATCAGCAGCAAGCAAGTTTTCATTGTATATGCATGTGTAAAACAATTGTAATGCGTTAGCTAAACCTTTCTGTATCAGGAGTGTTTATCATGATGCTGGGAACAGAACCTCTTTCCCAGAATAGTTCAACCTTCATTACTCAACTGATCATAACTCTGCAATGAGCACATTTCATAAAAGCTATAAGTATCACGCCTGTACGTGTATGCAAGGAATAAATCAATAAATGTTTCAATATGTCTTAAAATTAGTGTGTGTATGTGGCCCCGAACCCAATCTCTGTGTAGAATCTTAGTTCATTTTGGCCCAAAACTATATGTGGTTTAAGCAGTGGCAAGACCCTGCTCACACATAAGTACCATTACAACACATAACAATAATTAACTAAGCTACAACAATTCATAAAATATTGAAACCCAAAAAGTGCTTAAGGCAATTAACATCACCATCAGGATCGTCCACTGTTCGCAGCGAATAGGAGGGAAAAACCCGATGGCTGATATCCGGGAAAATTCTCCTATGGCCCCATTCCCCCTTGGCGACCGACCACTTAATTACCTTTCAGTGCCTAAGGTCCCGCTCCGAACAGCCGATTCACACCAATGGCAATGGACATATTTATGATTGGCTATGATTAGTACTTGGTCTACTTAAAATCATTAAAGTACATAGGAACATCACAAAACACAACACACAAAACAATACAGTACAGACATTTAAACATGATGTGAATATGAAGATATGACCCTGTTGAGAACAGATGAGTAATGATAGATGTAGTGTAAAAACTGACAATTTCTTTTGAGTGAAAATTTTATGATAACATTGTGCAGAGTGGTGCAGTGCAGCTCAGTGTCTTCTGGTCCAATCCTGTCACTGCTTGGTGTTTGGTTGTCCTTCTGGCTGAACCTCAGTTCAGCAGTCTGAGCTAACTAGGAAGGAGAGGTTACCAGCACTTCACTTCCACAAAGGGGTCTTTACCACCCATCCATCCATCATCTGCCGCTTATCCGGGGGTCGGGTCGCGGGGGCAGCAGCTTGAGCAGAGAAACCCAGACGTCTCTGTCCCCGGCCACTTCCTCCAGCTCTTCCGGGGGGACCCCGAGGCGTTCCCAGGCCAGCCGAGAGACATAGTCTCTCCAGCGTGTCCTGGGTCTTCCCCGGGGTCTCCTCCCAGTGGGACGTGCCCGGAACACCCAGGGGTCCAGGGGGCATCCTAACCAGATGCCCGAGCCACCTCATCTGACTCTTTACTCTTTACCACCCGTTTTCCCTAACTAATCTTTTTCTTTGGGACAATTCAGGAGAGCATTCAGATTATTTTGTTGACAGTGGTTGAAGGTTGTGTGGTTGTTCAACCATTATCTTGGCATGATGATCATGCCTCCCAGAATTTCAGACTGACGTCTTGTCAGTCACTTGGCTGTGAGTCCTGTAGAGGTTCTGCTGCAGATGCAGTTAATTTAAGCTGTGGATGAATGTTAGCAGGAGAGAGAACCGAGCAGCACAACATTTCATTTTCACAATGTTCTATATTCAGGAATTCCCTTTTAACAGATTCAATCCCAGTATTCATTGGTCGACCAATTAAGTTTTCATATGAACCCCAAACAAAAACAAATAAATAAACCGAAAAAAAATAAAAATAAAATAAAATAAAAATAAATGAAATGAAAAACAAAACAACTGGCCAGTTGATAGAAACCATGTTTTAGGACAGTACCTTTAGAACAACCTGCTGTACAGCATTAATGAGAAATCCAGTACCATCAACTTTTTCTGTGGAAAAACTTGAAACCATTTAGAGAACACAGCAAGACAAAGACAAAACACAAGACAACATAGAACAAAAGACAAAAGGAAGACAACGACTCACAGAATTTTGGGAAAAACTTGAGAAGTGTTAGTAAACTATGATTAATTGTTGTGTCTCCACCCCCCCGATGAGACTTAGTCTCCTCCGTATGTTAGTTCTGCTGAACTCTTCCACTGCAGTTTCTGCTCCTGTGTTGCTGCTGCAGGACAGAAATGTTTGTGGTTAGATTTCATTTTGGGAGCAGCACAGCATCAAGAAAGCAGCCATTTCTTCTCAATGAGTAACTGATTAACCTTTTTGAGATAAATATTGTCTGTCCTCTTAATTCAGCTCAGAGTGCTTTTGATAAAATTTCAGCACGATCTGCTTAATTCTCACTTGTTTCTATTTAATTCTTACCAGTGGCTGTGTTTCGTGATGCTGAGCCATCCACAGACAGTTCAGGATCAGCATTAATTTTTAATTTTTAATTTTTTAATTTTTTTTTTTTCCATTTAAATTAGAAACACTTCATGTGGTACCAACAGTGTGGCATCAGAGTTTCTTATAACATCACATGATACAATAACATATTCCATCCATTTTCTATACCGACAGTCCGTTAATCGGGTAGCGGGTGGGCTGGAGCCTATCCCAGCAGTCATCGGGCGAAAGGCAGGGTACACCCTGGACAGGTCGCCAGTCCATCACAGGGCCACATAGAGACAAACAACCATGCACGCTCACACTCACTCCTACGGACAATTTGGAGTCACCAATTAACCTGACATGCATGTTTTTGGATGATGGGAGGAAGCCGGAGTACCCGGAGAGAACCCACGCATACACGGGGAGAACATGCAAACTCCACACAGAAAGGTCCCAGGCAAGGATTGAACCTGGAACCCTCTAGCTGTGAGGTGACGGTGCTAACCACCACACCACCGTGCAGCCCACAATAACATAATGACAAAGGTTTATTCTATTTTTCTATTTGTCTTAATTCCTCATTTATTTATTTTTTTTAGATGAGCCATGTGGCCTTGTGCTGCTAACTTTTTCCTTAGCAGTGCCACAGCATCGCACTTGTGTTGTCAGACATCAGATCTTTGGTTGGTTATTGATCACTGTTATCTTGCATGCATGCTTTGACCTAAGGGCCCAGATTCTTGATATTATTTTGTAATATTTTTCTTTGCTTGTAGCAGTTTTGGAATGTTAGCTAAATTGTTCAGGATCCTTCTTGTTTTTTCTTGACATGAATTAGACCTTTAATTGTGCAGTTCAAAGCTCTGTGCTTTACCTTACTTAGAGCAGCTCTGCCTCAGTTTATTATGTTTTACTTAATCTTTACTTCTTTCTTCCAGTATGTGTGGATGTATGTGGGTGTGTGTGTGCGTATAGATGTGCGTGTGTGTATGTGTGTGTGTGTGTGTATGTATGTGGCCTTGGGTTTCACTGTTTTGTTTTATTTTCTTCTATCTTGTGAAGCACTTTGTGTTACATTTTCTTGTATGAAAAGTGTTATGAAAATAAAGTTTGATTGATTGATTCATTGATTAAGTGCACCAGATTAAACAACTTGGGTCATCTCCCGTGTAATTTCTTGAATGGACCAGAGCACATGATTAAAACTGTTCTCACAGAACATTTTATTCATCCCATTCATATCCTTTTCTTTCGACCAACATGTCATGACTGAGCACAGATTGGATTGTACATATTGTTTCTCAATAAATTGCAATTGAAGTGGATTGTTGCCATTTTTCAGAGATCTTTTAGTCACCTGGTGTGGCGTGGTGGGAAGAGAGGGTGTGTCCAGATTATTGTTGTAGCTCTTTGTCACTTGAGCTTTTAATGTCTGACTTTCACACAGGAGAGGTGTGAAAATTAGTTATTGTAACCTTTATTGTTTCTGCTACTGTGGTTCTACAGTCTAGTCTCCACAGTAGTGTTTTCCTTTGGTTTCATAGTCAGTGGTCCATTCAGTCTCTGATAGAGTTTTAGTCCCCGTGGTCTAGTCTTTGTCAGTAGGTGAGGTTCCTAAGTCAGTCCGGACCTCAGTTAATGTTCTTTCGGCAGGATCTTGAGCCTGAGTACAGTGATCCTTGTGGATCCAGTTACTCAGTCTATTCTCAGTCAACCATACCTTTACACAATGTGTTGTAGCTTCTGCGTCCTGTCCATATAGGAGAGGACCAGTTAAGTTTGTTCACTTTCCTGGTCCTGTTCCTTGGTGAGTATTTATGTAACCTGTTGAGATATCCTCATCACCGTGTTATTCTGTTGTTTCACATTCATTTTCACATTCACACAAGTTTCCATACTGTAGTACAACAAGGGGTGAGCCTGTTGATGCAGTTGTAAATGGACAGGGTGTTTCCTCCCTGTCATGACCTCATGTGGGACAACATGACAACATTCATGGTGGCATTTGGAGTAAATCTTAGGCTAACACAATACGTAGAGCTTCAGCCCAGGTTAACTGTGTGTCTGCACAGACTTCTGTTCGGCCTTTTTGATGGTTCTATTTGCTCTTTTCACTAGTCCTTGTAAAGCTGGGTGAGAGACTGCACCGAGCTTATGTGTAATTCCAAACATCTTTTCTACTTCTCTTAGTTCTTCATTAGAAAAGTGAGTGAGTACCATTGTCTGATCTTATCACTTCTGGTACCCCAAATCTTAGAATAATTTCTCTTGTAAGCCATTTAATGACTTATTTTCCTTTTTCGGTTTTAGTAGGTGTGGCTTCTACCCATCTAGAAAAGGGATCCACACCCACTAGAAGATATCGTTTACCTTCAGTCCTGTTTGCTGCTCCCATGTCAGTACAATCAATTACTATCTGCTTCCAAGGGGCATCAGTTACTGGTAAACTTGTCTAGTCCTGCTTTGAGATTGAACAGCTTGCAAATTTCACAAGATTGCACAAGATATTTTATTGTGTCTTTTAGGTGGGGGTGCCACCAGTGTTGTGAAATTAGCGCTGTTACTTTTGAGCTAGCACAGTGTGCTCTACTGTGTGCTTCTTGACATAGCAAATTTAGTAGTCCAGTTGGAGCTACTATTTTGCCTTCATGATTCCTCCAGAGTCTTGTGGAATCCTTTTTTATTTTTTTTTTCCGTTCCATGCTTGCTTTTCAGATGGTGCCGCTGCTTCGTGAGGTTCTTTAATGTTTTCTAAACATAATTCTCGTTGTGATTTTACCTCCAATGTTTTCTGAGACATCTGGTTAAATGCAGTATACCCTGCTTTTGTTTTTGCTGCCTTATCTGCCGCATTGTTGCCTCTCGCTACTCTCCCATCTCCCTTTTGATGTCCTCTGCACTTGACTATAGCAACTTGTTTTGGTTCAAGTATGGCATAATATAGTTCGAGTAATTGATTCAAGTGTTTAACCGGGGTGCCTGCTGAGGTCACAAAGCCTTTCCTTTTCCAGTGACACATGTCTGGTATAGAGGCATGTCTTTAACTGTAAACACTGTTTTTGTTTTCATTTCACTAATTTATTCAATGTTTATTGTTAGATTAATTAATATTTATCTGCAGGGTTAGAATTTGCTAATAGTATTAATATAGTGTTCAGATGTACAGCTCTCTGGTTTTTAAATGTGCCATGAAAACAAACCTTGACTTGACTTGTTATGAGTCAGACTTACTGCAGCGCAGCTGTCTTTAAATTTCTTTTAGAGTTTTCTTCTTTAAGAAACTCATTGGTGATATCTGACTCTCGTTGTGCCTTTTATTGCCGCGTTTTTGTTAATTTCCTAATAATCTAACTCACTTTAAACCTTTCTGTAAAGCACTTTGCTGCTCTGTTAAGATAACAGATCAATTGATTCATAGATCTGCTGCAGTTAAATAGTTAAATGGTTTAATGAGATCAAATATAAATACTGATGATGAATATTAACTCAGAATTGGTGAAAATAAGCAGAGGAGAAGTATTTAGATCAGCTAAATTTTAAGTCATGTTACTGTGATCTCTAACACAATA
The DNA here is from genome assembly GCF_036924035.1 of Leuresthes tenuis. Taxonomy (NCBI): domain Eukaryota; kingdom Metazoa; phylum Chordata; class Actinopteri; order Atheriniformes; family Atherinopsidae; genus Leuresthes; species Leuresthes tenuis. Next base: position 24,505,521 of record NW_027325372.1, on the reverse strand, counting down.
AAGGCTAACCTTTAATGCTTTAAGATGGTAAGAAACTGTCTGACACCTATCTGCCTGACCTTGCTGTTAAATCCTGATATTTTCTAATATGTCATATGGTCTGACTGTCCGGTCTCAGACCTGCTTCAGGTGGAAATCATAAAGTCTCAATTTGTAGAACATCTTTTGTTCAGGCAGTTTTTCCATTAAAGGATCAAAGATTTAAATGCTGTGTTTGTTTGTCTGACTTTAACTTTTTAAGAGAGCTGTTAAATCTTAATTCAACAACAAACTGGTTCTAATGTTTAGTTTTAAACAGTCTGTTCTTCCTGGATTTATTTTGGATTTTTTATTTTTTATTTTGTTATCTCTTCACTGTGATACGTGCATTGAAAAGCGGATTTCAGATTGTCCATTCAATTTGGTATTTCTCCCATTCATCCATCCATCCATTTTCTATACCGTTAGTCCGTTAATCGGGTAGCGGGGGGGGGGGAGGCTGGAGCCTATCCCAGCAGTCATCGAGCGAAAGGCGGGGTACACCCTTGACAGGTCGCCAGTCCATCACAGGGCCACACATAGAGACAAACGAGACAAACAACCATGCACACTCACACTCACTCCTAAGGACAATTTAGAGTCACCAATTAACCTAACATGCATGGTTTTGGATGGTGGGAGGAAGCTGGAGAACCCGGAGAGAACCCATGCATACACGGGGAGAACATGCAAACTCCACACAGAAAGGCCCCAGGCGGGGATTAAACCTGGAACCCTCTTGCTGTGAGGCTATGGTGCTAATCACCACACCACCGTGCAGCCCCTTCTCCCATTCAAATTTATTTTAAAATAAATTAATTGTTGAATTGATGATAAATGCTCTAGTAAAAACTTCCATTATCATTGTAAATTTTTCGACTAAATAACTATATGTAACTCTGGTACTCTTTAAGTACAGGCCAATGATCAATCAGAATCTGTCCTCACTCTCAGGGCTGAATGGGGGAAGAAGGAAGCAGGGTTGGGATGAGATAATCTTAGGGTGAGAGCATTTATGACAAAGCTAAGGATATCTAACCTTGTCTTTTCCAATTACACATGTCCACATGTACAGCCTAAGCTGTTTATACTGAATCTGTATAAATGGTCAGTTTTTTATTTTGCTAAATGGCATGCTTCTGTTATTGAGTGTGATGTTAGGAAGATGTGTCTTATCTTCTAGTGTAGTAGGATGTGTCCCTGGAAAAGATGACGTTGTGTCTGGCACATGCTGTGGTAGTGGTGCAGAGGACTGCGTCTGAATATAGAATTTAACTTCTCCTAAAAATGCTGACAGTCTGCAAGAAATGTTTCTTTTTTTTCGTCTTTATCTGCCCTTGCTTTCTGGAATAAACCTGCCTCCTTTAGTTTTGCTGTTGCTTGATTCTTACTGCCTGTAGCTTGTTTTGAAAACATGGAGAAAACCCTCAGTAGCGGAGGAGCACTTTCACACCCCCCAAACATTCCTCTCTCTTGCATTTCTCTCGTCCAGTTCACAAATCTCTCAGTCCCTCCTTTTTCATCTTCTCTTCGAACCTTTTTTATCCATCTAGTCAAGGTGTTAAACAATACCGACCCCAATGAGCCGGGTTTACCTGTTTTCCACTTCTCAACTATGATTTGTGACATGTTTAAATGTTTTACACGTGTTAATCAGAATGGGTGAATGGCGCAATGCCCGAGTGTTGGACCCGACCAAGAAGCTTCTACACAGAATCTTTTACTCTGTGCGCTTGATCGCTGGGGGTTCTCCCAGTCCCTTCACTCGTTTTAATTCACCAATCTCTGTAACACCCTAACTAAATTCCCCTTTATTTTCTATTCCAATGCCCCCCTTTTACAGAACCACTTGAGATCTGTGTCAGTGTAGGAATTCTCGATCAGTCTCGACTGCTCGATACACTTCCACTAACACAGTAAAATATCAACCAAGTAGCAAACCACCCCACATTTTCATGAAAAATAATAAAACTTAGCCCTGTGTCCTTATGCAGAGATAAACCCTTAGTATATCGTCTATGCACAACAACTGCAGAACCACCGCCGATTGCGGAGAGAAAAAAAAAACAAAAACAGACACACCGCCAATTGCGGATTTTACAGTCCAACCACCAAACGTGAAGTAATACAGACCCACCGCCGATTGCAGATAGAGGTCCAAGCGCCCTTGTGCGCAGAAATTACCCACACAGTCTATTGTGAAGTAATACAGACCCACCGCCGATTGCAGATAAAGGTCCAAGCGCCCTTGTGCGCAGAAATTACTCACATCCGGTCATGCAGTAATACCGAGATTACTCACACCGCGATAGCGGACTAATAGACCCCCGCCCATTGGCATCTAATTCCTATTCAATTTAGAAGACAGGATGAATTTATGTTATCTTAATTTATGTCTTTTATTTGGCCAAATTGTACTAAACTAGGACACACATGACTCTCCCTATGTGAGACTATGTGTTTATACTTTACATGTGACCACCTAGTAAACCTGCAGACACAAATTTTGTGCTTTTGATTTAGTGATCGGAGGACATCCTAATTCAGACAATTTAGTTTAGAATGACCAATGTGCAGAAATTTCACATATCCTGATACAAGAGGTTTTCTGCTCACCTTGTGTTTTAGGCGCCTTGAATTGTCTGAAGAAGAGTCCCCTCCAACCAGCTCCGGAAGTCCTCGATCGGACACGGTCTCAGAGTCAGCCAATCCGGGTCACGGCACCAATTGTTAGCCCGATTTTTTCATTGGAAGCTCAATAACAAGCTGGAGAAATCGTTTATTAAAAAAGTATTTATTAGTGGTCACAAGTAGAGTATATTGCAGCGCTGGACTCGGAGTGCCAGAGCTCCCGCAGGAAATCCGTCGGGCCGAGCCCCGTTATCCAGAAACATGTCATATTTATATTCAGCTTTATCTCACAGAAGTTGTTTTCACACTTGTCAGAGTATAATTGGCCAGTTTTGGGTGACATGCTCAGGCCAGCTGCTGTCCTTGTTGTGTTCTTTGGATGTGATAAACAATGTGTGTGTGTGAGTGCTGTTTTAGGCGTGGATCTAATGGACCAGACCTATCTGCCCTAATAGAGATGTTTTGTTTGACCCAGTTGTTTATGTCCTTCTAAGGTCTTGGACCATTTAAGGTCATCTGTTGTGCAGTATGAGCAGAGTGGAAAAGTACCAGCTAGGAACATAGGTTATTTAGGAAAATACAGAATATGAATTTATAATGTCTACGATCAAAGCCAATTATAACAGCACTGAAAGTTTTCAGTAGAACAAGAGCAAAATGAAAACAATAAATACTGTAAAAACATATTCATTTAAAATCTCTAAGCTCTGAATCACAATTACTCGTGTAAACTAAGCTAAAAACTAATCAGATATCCAAATATCTGTGTAGAACATACCACGATCTGCCTCCCATTGTTGTGTAAAGAAGCCTAATTATTGAGCTGTGTCCCTGCCAGCACCCCACCCCCACACACAGGATATTCTGCAGGCCAGCAACTCTGATGTGCCCTTCTGTAAGAATCACTGGCCATAAAAGGCACATAACCAAAATGTTTGCTATTTTTTTACTATAACATTTGTAACAAAAACCGTACTGGCATTTGACAAGGGCATAAGACAAATTGTGTTACCTGAGAAATAACCTTTTTCAAGTTGACTACGTGGCTTTGATTATAGCCGATGTGCCCTTTAGTAAGACTCAATGAGCATCATACAATTTAGATTCGATGAAGGAAGGGAGTGTCGTAAAAGGTGAGAATTTTGTAGGCGAGAAACAACCATAAATAGGGAATGCCTGGCACGCAGACCCAGACTTCACAATGTCAACCAAGAAGGATCAGTGCTCAGGAGGCTTTAGCAATCCTACAGAGCATGTCGGACCGTGACTCTAATGGTGGAGATGTGGACCTCGCATTTCAGAATGAAAACGTTGTCACCGTTGTCAAGTGATGAGGATGCGACTGCTGTTGCACCTGTAAATCCTCCTCTCCAAAGACGCACCAGGAGACGGGTGATCAAGTATGTGATTGAGCAGGACAGTTCAGATGGAGGCCACGTCAGACGTCAACCCCCCTTGTAATAAAAAACAAAAAGTTGCAGATGTGGGCATAACACCTGGATCCACAGAGAAGGCGAAAGATGGCGCTGTGTGGTTCCACCACAAAGTTGGAGACATTTCTGCTCATTCAAACAGCAGTTTGGCCTTTGTCATTACAGGCAGCAACCTCAGTGGGGGGTGGAGTGGCTGTTCACAATACAATGGAGACAATTAGCATCTTGAGAGGAATACACAATTTTTGCTGGGGAGGGGGCATGCAGCAGAAGTGAAAATCTCTGGGCCTGCTAGTGCTTTGATTTTCCATTCTTTTCTTTATTTTCATATTCTCCAGCCTTCATTTTATTACCAACCTCAGTTGTGCATTTCATCCTACCAACAATATTGGGACTATTTTTAGCCACCCACTCCTGCCCACAGCATTCTTCAAGCCGCCCGCTCCACCAAGATTTGTGTTGTCCCGCAGGATCCCAGTTCCAATGCAGGGCTCTATCTTTTGTTTTGCAAAGAACTTTGACTTGCAATTTTTGGGTTGAAAAGGTGAGATATAAATTAAGATTGATTAATTCCATCCAGTCGTTCATTTATTCATTGAATGCATTAATCAAGAGTAATTTGGAGATATTGCTTTTTTAGAAGAATCTTTTGAGTACCATGGTGTCATGGGGGTTGACAGGGTTTCTTGTGTTTCTGACCCCTAGGTGGAGAGCTGGGCTGTCCTGCAAGTCGAAAGTCCTCTGGCTGCTGGCAAGTTCACTCATCTGTGCGGCATCTCCTAATCAGCAGGGGGCTTTATCGGAACAGAGGCTGCAGTACTTCTCAGCCAGATTGTCGTCATTATTATTATGAACATAGGCCAGTTACCCAAGTAAAACTGAGTTTTTTGAGAACCTGCCCTGATAATGCCCGTTTTGCCTTTTCTCAGAATTTCTGTTCTGCCGAGCTACTGCCCACGTTCCCTGGCCTGTTGTTCTACAGGAGAGCCTCTGTTGTGATTACCTTACTACATCCTGAGTGAAACACTCATCTGGAAGGACTCGCATGGATCTGCCTCTTATGCTGTTTTGGATTCCACCTGCCTGCCCACTATCCAGTCTCACAACACATTTTTTGGAAACCTGCCAACCTCAGTTTTGGACCTCCCTCTTGGAGTTCGGAGCTACTGACAAAAGTAGGAAACTATATTGCTCACTCTTCATGCCGCTCTAGATGTACCTCTCACCAATCTTTCCTCTCCAACAGAATGCCAGGAACCTGACATCTATGCTCATTCACTGTAAATAAAAGTCACTTTAACCTCTCTGCTCTTTGTCTTCCCTCTTGGTTTGCCTGTTCTTATCCTGAATCATGACGGTAACCATCCTCAAGATGGACGAATGAAAGTTTGTTCAATATAATGAAATAAAAGAAGAAGTAGAATGAACAAATGGCTGCCACTAATGGACATTTTTGTTAAAATGACTAAAAGACTAAATAAGAACACTGTTGCCCAAATTAATGTTATGTCCTTTTTTAGTTTTGAGAACGTGCAAAAATAGCTGCAGCTTGACTGACGAAACTATTCCACTTCTTCTTCATGCAAGTGAAATATTAATTTTCACACCCCCTCCCTCTTTGCAGTTCCTCTAGCCTCCAACCTGACTCAGTTTACACCACAGCTTTTGGCTCACTTTGCCCTATGACTGGTATCTTGGGGAAACAATGACGTAACTTACAAATTCAGGCCAATGTTTAACTAAAAGATTTACATGATCGTATATGCTGATAAATTATCAACATGCAACATGAATATTTCCAGACCGGGATAAACTGGCATTGATGTACCAGTCATTACATCTGATGCCTACTTTTATCAGCCAACAATAATTTCTGGGCTTATTGTTCCAAAAGGGTTCTTCTTTTTACAAAAGGATAGATGCGTCAGAAAATTAATAGTCACATGACAAAAGTACATAGTTGGCAAGATACAGGGGGTGTGTCAAGTTATCTACTGGCTCATCTTGCACCACTCTCCCCAACAGATCCACTCAGCAAGTTCTGTCACAATGAGCACAATTATCAGTTTAATTGGTTTTCAATTGTGCTGCAGGACCAAATAAATCTAGATCAGACAATGTGGACTTCACATTGGAATACATATTATCTGTAATAACAGGAAAGATGCTCCTCTGCCTCTTTGAGCTGTGGATACCGGGTCTAGAATCCCAGCCATGCAGTGAATGGCAAATAACACGGATGAATGTGTTTTTAGCCTGCTAATTCAATGACGGACCAACTCAATTATGTCTCTGCTCAAACCAAATCCTGACATCAACCATAATAGAGAGGAGGCTGCAGAAAGTCCTATTTCAACAAGACTTAGACTAATTGGAATAGATGGATGCAAGCAGAGCTTAGAGGAGACACTTGTGAAGGCATACAAGTAAATACCAAGACAAAACGATTCCCATGACTGCACTAAGTCTTCCTGTTTAATTGCAATTGCTTGGGCTTTATTCATTACCAAAAGTGGGTGTCTTTCTTGTCACAGCACAGTTTAGTTTACTTTTATGCCCAACTTTGTTGCAACATCAGCTTAGAACATTTCTTTTCATTTGGCATTAAGCCTCTTTTTTCATCTCTCATTTACCAACACCTCATCTGATGATCCTCAGGAGTAAATGACTCAAAGCGATAAGGGTAGCATTTGTTTGTGTTCATTTTGCACTATCCAGAAAAAATAATGTGCAGCACAAACAAGTGTTTGCATTTTAGGATTCTTCAAATGAAATCAGTGAGCTTTTAAAAAGCCCTTTGTATCCAGCTTTAGGCACAACAGTCAATACACACTGATTTCCATCTAATGGTCTACATCTTAGAGAAATACAAGCTGCAAGCTGAGGATTTTAATTTATTTTCTGCCTTTTAGTTTGGGCTATTTTTTCTTGATTAGCTGACAAAGTTTTAAAAAGGGGTAAGATTTTGAAATTAAACTTTGGTCTCTTTCATATTTAGGGAACTCAAGACAATTATCCAGCCTGACCTTCATCCCAAGCAGATAGGATGTAAAAGAAATTCAATCCACTGCACTTAATTTTCTTCCTTCCATGATAGTCCATTACAAAAATAAGAATTTAACAAAAAGAGAAAGAATAATGTATTATTTCTATTAATTTTTCTTTCATTGGAACTGCTTATTGAAAGGCACTGCAGGTCAGCAGCCAAAATGGATTTCACAAACCGATCGTTTGTTTTCCTCAAATTTTGTACCAAAGCCTGTAGCAACACCTCCAAACAAGAAATGTACTTCTGCAGGAGATCATGCTGAGAACCTGCATGACCTTGGAAATCTAATTTCCTTTTTAATTATAAATTCTCTGAAAGTGACTGTTTCTTTAGGATAAACTTTTGGCTGTGAGGCAGTAAGAGTCGTTACTACAGTGACGCACTCTGCACCTCTCTCTCTCTGTAAAATAGAAAACAAGTTAATAATTATGATTTTAAAAAAACAACTGCTCTTTCTTAATTTCCATTGTGAGCAGTTTTAATTTTAGTAGGGGAAATCAATCAGGACGAATGGTTTCTACTTGGATCCACCTCATTGGTTTATTTGATGAACAACTGCTTTTCAATCGGCTTTCAAACCCAAAGCTCCAGAATAAGTCATTCTGAAGCAGTGAAGGCAAATAAATGTATTATCAGTGATAAGAGAGGTTAAATGATGCATATTTACTGACTGCTTGCCTTGATGACAAGCTGAGTCAACTTACAGTTGACTATCAGAATACATGTGAGGTGCTGACAGTTTTATAGTACTGTAAATTTTGCAGCATTTACAACTAAAAAAGATTGTTAAAGCTGATTCTATAAAGGTGGGCACACCTGCTAATATAAGCCAAAACATTCTGTTCCCATTGTCAGTAGTAGTGTGTTTACACTCTGTGGGTTCTGTAGGTCTCTTTTCCTCACTCACCTCTGCACCTACCTGCTATGGGCGTGGCTCCCTGGAGTGTCTGATTAGTCATCTTGTTCAATTGTGTTGGAGTCGGTTGCCTCCTGCTCTTAAGCCTGAGCCTGCTTTTCAGTCAGGGCCAGTTGGTCTGCTTACCAGTGGATTACTGGAACTTGTTTGGATTTTGCACTGTCAAATAACCACTGGACTTGGAACGAGCAGCCCAGAGCTACAGCATTCATTTTAAGGGACTCACCTGACCTCTTACCTCATAAAATTACTCACAAGTCTCCAAGCCATTCTGTAACACCACGACCTACTCTCCAGGAAGGTTGAATTCCGAGACTGTAAGGAAAAATTCCTCCCTGCCAGTAAATTTCTCTTCACCTGTGCAATCCCTCTCTGCAGCCCGCCTCCCGCATTTACCAGCAGAACCTTTCCTTTTAGCACGACGGAGTTCAGATTTGTACATTCAATGATTGTAAATACATCTTTTCACACCAGTTCTGTCTATCTTGTCTCCTTTAAGGGTCCTTCCATCTCTCACAAACCGCAATCGCTGGGCACTACACTGAATTTAGAACTAGTCCTTTAACTACCAAAGCCTCCCAAGGAACAAGCTAGTAACTATTACAACATGAAGGGAGATAGTTGTGCAAGTTTACTGGTCCGTTACCCCTACACAGTGGGACTGAAAGTGAGCTTTCCGCTGTCTTGCAAACATGTCATTTCAAACAATTGCATATCTTACTGTCCACTAGTTGTTGCTGTTAGTTTCAGAGACTTTACGAGGGACATTATTGTGGATACAAGTGTGTCTCTGTAAAGAGAAACTGAGCTGTGCCCACTGGGGCTGTCCCTTTTTCATTCAAGTCTACTTAAATGTGGCAGAACTTTGATCGTCAAGATCCTGTTTGCTTTGTGGAACTAACTACGACATAGAAAATTAAACTGACAAATTTTATTTTTTTTCCCCAGTGGCTGCTTATTTTCACTTTCATATTCTTTGGTTAGGTTTGGGCATTATAAATGGTGGTGTACACCAGATCTAAAAATGTTTTAGATACACGATATTAACACGTTATTATTTCTAACTCGTCAAATATGACCGCATTGCTCAGATTGTTTTAGTGTCAATTTTCAACACATGGAGAGCCTCCCTTAAGCTAAAAACCACCAGTTATCTGTCTTAAGTGAGGCACAAACTGTGTCAACAGTACACATTGGTGTCAGGTTATAAAAAATGAACACAAACTGTGTAAAGAAGTTGGAGGATGGGGATAGACAACCGAGTCCCAAACATTGAGGCTCAAAGCTTTGTTTTTTCTTTTGGTCTTTGTTACTTTTGGACTTTAACTTCTTTCATTCTATACTGCAGCTTTAGTATTTTCTACAGGAAAATATGTCTGGGTATTAAAGCACACAATAAAATACATTATCCTGAAAAGTCCTGAAAATATTTAAAACTTTTTATTTAATTTCATCCTTTACTTTATTTGAACTGATTATTCACAACACCAAATTTATATTTATAATTTAAAGCAAACAGGTTCTTTCTGGGCTTTCCTACTTTTAAAGTTTATGTTTTTTTTCACTGCATATTCTTGAGAAGTTGTTAAATTTCTTCAAATAATCTTATGAAGGCTTTTTGTTATGAACTGGCACCATATAAATTAAACTAAATTAAAGTGAACTGAAGCTTAAAAAGCAGATGTGTTCTTAATGTTTCAGTTTTAATCAAAATGTCTTCAAATGTATCAAAATGATAATTTAACAGTCTTTTTTTTTTATTTACATCCATTTTCACTGCTCCATTTACGAACTCATGCATTTTCATAACCTCCATATTTCCCATTTGATTTTTGTTACTTCTACCCCCTCCCTGTTTATCACATTTACATGCAAATGGTTGGCATTTATTTTTGCTTTCTCCCTGTTCATTGTAATCTTTTTCATACCTGGTTTACACGTTGAAGCCTTCACTAGCCACAACACATCTTTGTTAAACCGTATACGTCGAGGGTACTAACAACGAGCAATATTTTACTATGTTGATTAATTTGCACTAATAATGCATTCATAACTTTTGAAAATGTTAAGTGTTAAATTCTTAAGTGTCATTTATCACTCAAGCAGCCACTATTAACAAGGATTAACAGAGCTGTCTGTGCAATTTTCACATCCCCATTTCATAATCACATCACTGAATTAATTCCATTTTTGATGAATGACGTCCAAAGTAGTGTGATACATCTAACACTGTAGACACGCTAAACAGCTGCAGACATTCTGGTTGGATCATCTTTCAGGAAGGTATTAGTACAGCTGACATACTGTACACCAGGGAATGTAACAGTATTGATGTCAGCCTCCCCACCAACCTTCCGTCTTGGGCATCTAAGGAACCATCAATAAGATTGATTCACGAGAAAAGAGACTCAGAAAAGGAAATTACAGGGTCAAAAGACACAAGGGTGTCATGCTGATACTTTTCATTTTCTGCCTGTGCAACATTGAATGAATATTAATGAATGTGTATTTGTTATTGTTGCTTTAGGTTTTGCATTAACAATTAATGAGATCAATGTTGAAGCCATCAGGGAAGAGGCATACAAAATAAGAATTACACCTGTCTCACCAACTTAAATTCCAAAGAGGAAATTCCTGCTAAAAACAAAGATATGCTGTATTAATTTGATGAATAATCTTACTCAAAGCCTCATAAATACACAGTATAAGAGCTGAAAAAAACTGTTAATAAGATGCTTCTTATATATTTAGGGTGTGGCGTGTGTTTTTAGTTCTTGGTTTGTTTGAAAACAGCACCAAAGTTTAGTCTATCCTCTAACTGAAACTAGAATAAAATCCTTTGTAACAAATGTCAACTACTCAACTTATTGAACTGCGTGAAATTCTTCTGAAAATATCATCTGCCTGTCATTGTATTAAAAATCCTGAGCAGAGATCAGAGATCATATTTTCCTGTGAGGTATGTAATGACATTTTGGAATTTTCTCACATAATCATCTCAAGGGATGAACTATGTTAACATCTTTATGTATTCATATCTCGTACAAATGTGTTTGTTTTTGTGAAGTTCTGGTTTTTACTTCATTAGCATGATACTTCCAGTCACATGATCAGAATTGAGCAACAGATTTGATGTTTTGATTAAATTAAAGAAGACTCATAACTCGACGTGGACTTTAAGACTCTTGACACGTGAGCTCACTTGGATTTGAGCCTCATAGCTTGAATGTACGTGATATCCAAGCCAAGGATACTGTGACAGTTGCACCTACAGCCGCACAGCTAAATAGTCGGCGCCATATGAGAGCTGGGGGGCAAAAGTCAGCACAAGCTGCAGGCAAAGCTACATGCACAGGAAGTGCAATGAGCTTGTACCAAGGCAGCTTCATCAGGGGGGGACACGGTGTAGTTAACATCTTTTAGATGTTAAGATGTATTCCTGTAGATTTACAAGTAATTTGTTTATTTAGTTATTTTGCTAATTCTTTGTTTGAGTGATTATTAAATTAACTGTTAGGTTCTGTTTCTTTATTTGTTAGTATGTGTTACCCCCTCTTGTGTTCAAAATTGGTCTGATCAGCCAGTATTCAAGTTCTCCTTTGTTTCCTGTTTAGGAGGTCAGTTTGGTTCTTTGTCAAGTTAGTATGTTTCTGTGTTAAGTTACTTATCATTTGAACAGTTGGTTTGAAGTTATGACTTTACTTTGTTTTGTTCATTTGACCTCTTTTAAGGGCCCTGATGTTATGTTCTTTGGGTAAATAAAACCCGTTTCTTTTTGAATTTATCTGCATCCTCGTGCTTGACCAGCTCGGTCCCTCACATATGGTGGCAGTGGTGGGATCAGCCAGTCGAGGACGCAGCTATGCACCGTGGGAAGAGAAACAAACCAGAGACCAAGATGGCTGAAGATCAAACCACTCGTGAAGAGGAAGTGGAGGCTAGAGTTTCTGAAATGGCAGCAGACACTGAGGGTGAAGATGTTAGGGAACCAACTCTGACAGATGTGGCTGGAATTTTTCGGGGCTTCATGGGACAGCAGGAGGCACGGGAGGTAAAACTGAAACATGAATTTACACGTCAAGATCAACGGTTTAAAGCTTTGCAACATCAGTTTCAGCTTTTACAAATGGAAGTGCAGGCTCGCACATCTCCTTTCCCCGGGCCTATCGCAGCTGATCCAGACCTGCAGGAGACAAGTGATGAGAATAACCATTGGCAGGCTGAGGCCTCATCCCAACCAGACAACATCAGAGCCAACCCTCCCTCAGGTCAGTTACCAGTCTGTCATGAGCCAAAACTGCAGAAGTTAACCAGTGAAGATGATATTGAACATTTCCTGGTTACCTTTGAAAGAATTGCAGCTGCTTGTAGATGGCCACAAACAGACTGGGTCTTTCGCCTCATTCCTCTACTAACTAGTAAGGCAAGGGGTGCCTATGTTAATATGTATGTTGATGAGTCGCTGGACTACAATGAGGTGAAAAAAGCCATATTGGGAAAGTATGATATTAACCCAGAGACTTACAGACAAAGGTTCCGGTCCCTGCATGTTCAGCCTGGAGAAAGCCCCAAAGAACTCTATGTGAGGCTAAAGGAGTTGTGTGGGAAATGGATACAGCCTAAAGGTAAAACTGTACAAGAAATTGGTGAAATGATAATCCTGGAACAATACTTAAGACTGTTGTCCCCTGAGCTTCAGGTCTGGATAAAAGAACATAATCCTAAAACTGCAGCTGAAGCTGCATCATTTGCTGACATGTTTGTGGCTGCCAGGCGGAAGGGCCAGTCATGGAGTAATACTGCCATAAAGGACAAGGGTACCCACAGACCACCACCACCTCAATACCACCAGAGAGCCGCAAGTGTGAGTAAATCACCAATAAGGGATGATCAGCAAGAACATACATTTGCTAAACCTGTCAGAAGAACTCCAGTTTGTTACCTTTGTGGGCAGGAAGGTCACACCAAGCCTATGTGCTCAAGAAATTAATCCAAATTGACCCAAATGTGCTTTGTACCACGACAAAATTACTTGAAACCAGAAAAAGTAAAGTTACTTTGTTTTGTTCATTTGACCTCTTTTAAGGGCCCTGATGTTATGTTCTTTGGGTAAATAAAACCCGTTTCTTTTTTAATTTATCTGCGTCCTCGTGCTTGACCAGCTCGGTCCCTCACAATACTCAATCACCAGGCTAAACAGTTACTGGGCTGAGTGGTTTAGAAAGAAAGAAATCATCTAAATATCCTGAATAATAAGTATATGAAAACAGACACTAATTGTTTTGTAATGACACTTGTTTTGTAATGTTAGTGAAGCTGCACCTTCCAGGAAAATTAGCTTCACTGTTCACAGAATTCACTTCCTAACCACAGATGACCCAATTAATGCAACGGAATGGATTTGACCCATTTGTGAATATCCCCAGCTAACCAGGAACTAGATCAATTCCTTGTGATTGATGGCATTGTCTGTGCAGACACTTGTCCTTGCCCGATCCCAATCCCAAAATTGAAATTGATATTATTTTGAAACTATGCTACAAATGTTTGTGTAATAAACTTTTAAAAGCTATCATTGTCAACAGGTTTATACCTAAATCCCACTATCCCTAGCTCCATTCATTTATACACTAGCCATAAGGAGATAACATACATTACAAGCTGAGTGGGGGGCAAAAGTCACACTAAAAAGAAATAACTTTGCAAAAACAAAACATTACTATCACTCTTAAAGCTAATAAGACTGGATGCAACATTGGCATATACTGTATAACCCTTTCAAACCTGATGTTATATTTGTGTACTTTTAATTTAATTAAATTCCATTCTATTCAAAGATATTTTACTAATACCCAAGGGAAATTCTATAGCTGTAATGTAAATTACTGTTATAAATATGCTATTTCTAGAGATACATAAAATGAATTAAAAACCAGCTGATACGATTTTGAAAGCTGAAGTTCAGCAAAGTGGCATGTGGTTGAAATCTTTAGGAATTGCCATTAATGGATTGGAGTGATGTTTCTGTAGCATGGCAACAATTTAGCTAATGATGTCACACACAGTGTCAGCAGGTTACACTGGTGAATTCTCTCAGCTGACAACATGGGCAGAAACTCAGAGCCAACAGTTCAGCATACACAGTCATCCCTGCAGCCAAGAATTGGTGAAAAAGTTAATATTGCCGTCTCAAAAATCCTTTAGCATTTTCATCAGTGTTCCAAGCTTTTCCATTTTATCTGTCAGTGATCTCACATGTCCTACAACGATTGAGGGAAGAAATTGTTCAAACTTCCTCCACTTTTCTCTTAGTTTTGTCCCTGCTTTGCACCCTATACATCTCCTCTTTGGATCTTCTGGGGTTGTATTCCAGCCATTACTTGGGCAGCTCAGTCAGCTGCTCCCATATGCAAAACACTCTCCTGATGGTATGACTATGCATTTAAATAGATTTTAAAAGTTCCAGCATTACCAGAAATCAGTGTATCATCACAGCATATAAGCCAGCAGTGGGGAAAAAAGCTCATGACATCTTAAGATAAAAAGACACACTATGTTTGTGGAAGACAAAGTTGTGGACAATGTCTTGATATGAAATGAGTTAAATACAAGACTGAGCAAATGCATAAATTCAATCTGTTTTTACTGCTCAACAGTTCAGCTGTTACTTTTTTTTAAAAATTACCATATATGTTTTTAAATAATTGCTGAAATAAGTATAAATGAAAGAAAACAATGATTAATGTAAAGTTAATATATCAATAGCCTTGTGTTTAAAATAACATAGCATTTGATGAAAAGTGCATTATGACTTATCAAAGAACACTCAAAGTGACTTATCAAGGCACTCAAAGTGCAAGAATCAAATTGAAGATTTGATGCAATATGTTGGTTTTCTGAGCTAGGCTACTTTTTAAGAACTGCTATTATGGAAGTGCAATTATGAATTTGACTTGTGGATTATACTGAATTATGTGAAATTGTATTATAATTGGACTGAATTGCAATTAACTGGATCGTATTTAACTGGACTTGTACTTGTCACAAATGCTGGGGTTAGGTGCGATGCGTTGTGGAAGTTAGGACCAGGATGCAGATCATTTTCAAAAAAGTAAAACTTGACTTATTCAAACACAAAAACAGCACAAGGCGCGGCTGAGCCGGAAAACGAAAACCTATGCCTCTAAACCTAACGAAAAGACTATGAGAAAACAACTTGACTATGACAAAAACAAAACCTGACTGTGTGGTGAAAACCTGACATGAACAGAGACCAACCTTAAACAACATGAATGACGATGAGGATCTGGCAGAGTGCATGGTGGAACCTGGAAACTAAATACTGAAGGGAGGTGTTTAGTGATGGCGTGCAGCTGAGGGGGAAAGCACAAGTGAAGTGAGTGAACTTAATGACAGGGCAAGGGAAACCAAAGGAAAATGTGACAAAACTGATGACTAAACCAAGAACTAAAAACATAACAAAACCAACAGATGTGACAGTACTGAATGTGTTTACTTCAATTCAGTTAATCGACTGTAGTTTATTTACATATTTGATGCCAATTTTCAACAAGCACTGGATAGAGAGAGTAAAGAATTGAATTGATTTGGATTCAATTTGATGATAATTACTTGGATTGAATTGGACTATAATTTGATTAAATTTAACTTTAATTTATTTACAAATGAGGTGTGGCCCCTTCCCTGACATTGTGGATTATAGACTATCTGACTGCCAGACCACAGTATGTCAGGATGGAGAGATGTGTTTCTGGAACACTGGAATGCATTATTGGGGCTCCACAGGGTACTGTTTTGGCTCCTTTTCTTTTCACCCTGTACACATCGGACTTCAGGTACAACTCTGAGTCCTGCTACATACAGAAGTATTCTGATGGTACAGTTGTTGTGGCATGTGTGTGCGGTGGACAGGAGAAGAAGTACAGGGACCTTGTGGAGGCCTTCAATGGCTGGACCAAAAATAACTGTTTGCTCCTGAACACCACCAAAACCAAAGAGCTGGTGGTGGACTTCAGGAGATCTAAAACTCCATTCCAGTCAGTCTGCATTGATGGAGGGGAGATAAAAACTGTTCAGACCTGCAAATACCTGGGGGTGGAGCTGGATAATAAACCAGAGTGGTCTGCCAACATAGAACAGTGTACAGGAGAGCCAAAGCCATCTCTTCTTCCTGAGACGGCTCAAGTCCTTCAATGTCTGCAGTGACATGATGTGCATGTTTTATCACACTATCATTGAGAAAGCACTGTTCTATGCTGTTGTCTGTTGGGGGAGTTGCACTACAGACAAAAACTGTAGGCACCCAGGCAAACTGGTGAAAAGGCCACTTCTGTAGAAGGCAGAAGGCTAGACCCTCTCAGTGCTGTGGTGGAGCAACGGATGAGCAGGAAATTCTGTTCTGTTTTGGAGAACAATAAACATCCTCTCCACGGCATCCTGGCAGGACAGAGGAGCAGCTGCAGTGAGAGGCTCATCTCAATGCGCTGCAGGACTGAGAGGTTCAGGAGGTCCTTTGGCCCCAAAGCCATAAGGCTTTTTAACAGTGACTACTGACATGTTCTTCTCAAATTTTATTTATTTAGTAATTTATTATTATTATTATTATTGTTGTTGTTGTTCTTCTTCTAATATACAATCTTTTTTTTTTAGCTACTTGACTAATTTGGATTACCCCACTGGGGGATGAATAAAGTATTCTATTCTATTCTATTTAATTTCTTTGTAAAGAGCCCTAAGATGTTCTGAACTGGTGCAATTTAAATTAACTGAATTGAACTGAACTGAAAAAATGTTTTCAATACACTGTCTTTACTGCCCATTAGAAGCTTAAAAACACAAATGAAACATAAACAAGCTTTTCTTTCTCCATTCTTTTGTTTGTTTGTTTGAAAGTTGTGGTTTACTAACTTGAATAGTCGTGTAAAAATTGATAATGAATATGTAATGTAATCTAAAAGACAAGTTTGGTCCCTTTTCTAAGGTCTACCTCTCAGAAAGTGAATGGATAAGATTACAGAGATTAGATCTAAGATTACTTATCCAATTTCAACTTTATGGAGTCTATGTAATGAAAATCCTACACTATATTTAGAACCGATAGCTTCCTATAGAACAAATTCAACATTGAGGTAAGTCACTCCCTGTGCTTTTTCTCCTTGTTCGTTGCTGGGTTGCATTTTTGAACCCAAGCAGATGACCCACAGCCACTTGGCTGTGACAAGATTGTAATGAATTTGTGAGGTCATATAAGCCTGGATTTATTATCTCAGCATTTTTAAAGAATTAAATATGCCTGATCTTTAAGATATGTCACAGTTGAAAACACATAATTGAACTGAGAGTCACATGTGACTGCCAGATTTTTTCAAAACCCTTCTCACTCTGTAAAGGTCTAAGAGAATGGTTCAACCTTTAACATAAAGCAAAACTGAATTAATGGTAATAGTCATGGCCTATAGTCATAGATAGGATAGGATAGGATTGTGGGGGCTCAAACATAGATTTTAAAAAATCTGTTGAGCTGTCGACTGGACACCACCAACTACAAAAAATTGGTAAAGGTTTTTTTTTTCTTTTTATATAATGACCTTGAACTCCAAGTACATTGTTTTAATTGAGTAACGATACAATGATGTGTAATAACTGACAATTTCTTTTGAGTGAAATCTTTATGATAACCATGTGCAGAGTCGTGTAGTGTAGCTCAGTGTCTTCTGTTCCAATCCTGTCACTACTGGGTGTTTGGTTCTCCTTCTGGCTGATCCAGAGCTAACACAGAACGAGAGGTTACTAGCACTTCACTTCCATGAAGTGGTCTTTACCACCCGTTTTCCCTAACTAATCTTTTCTTAGGACCATTCAAGAGAGAATTCAGATAGATTTTGTTGATAGTGGTTGAAGATTGTGTGATTGTTCAACCATCATCTTGGCATGATGGGCACACCTTCCAGAATTTGTGATATAACCCTTGTTTTGGGCAATACCAGAATACTCACCAACCTGCTATACAGCATTTATGAGAAATCCAGTATCACCATTTTTTGTCTGTGTAAAAAGCTTCAAACCATTTAGAGAACACACCAACACAGAGACACAACACAAGACAACAAAGACAAAAGATAACAAAGACTCAAAGAATTTTGGGAAAACTTGAGTTTTAGTAAACCATGATTAATTATTGTATCTCCACCCCCCTGACGAGACTTAGTCTCATCCGTATGTTAATTCTGCCGAACTCTTCCACTGTGTTGCTGTCTGCTGCAGGACAGAAATGTTTGTGGTTAGATATTATTTTGGGAGCAGCACAGCATCAAGAAAGCAGCCGTTTCTTCTCAATGAGTAACTGATTAACCTGTTAGGGATAAATATTGTCTGTCCTCTCTTAATTCAGCTCAGACTATTTAGATAAAATTTCACCATAATCTGCTTAATTCTCACTTGTTACTTAATATTAAATTCTCTTTAATTCTTACAAGTGGCTGTGTTTCGTGATGCTGAGCCATCCACAGACAGTTCAGGATCAGCATTAAGTTTTTTTTTCTGCTCCATTTGAATCAGAAACACTTCATGTGGTACCAACAGTGCGAGATCAGAGCTGCTTCCAACATCACATGATATAATAACATATTTCCATACAAATTAGAATTAAAAAGGTTTAATTCAGACAAAACTGAAGTTGTTATCTTTGGAGTGCTTCAGGGAGAAATTGTCTAGCTATAAATTTACTCTGGATGGCATTTCCTAGCTTCTAGTAGGATCCAATGAGGAACCTTGGAGTTATTTTTGACCAGAATTTATCATTTGATGCACATATAAAACTGGTTTCTACGACTGCCTTCTTTAACCTTTGTAATATTATTTGTAGTGTTCTTTTGGTAGGATCTTGAGCATAATTACAGTGAATCTTGTGGATCCAGTTACTCAGTCTGTCTTTTGTCAATCATACCTTTACACAATGTGATGTAGCTTCTGCTACCTTGTATGGTCCCATCCACAGAGGAGAGGACGAGTTAAGTTTGTTGACTTTCTTTAGGACCCACTTTCCTGCTTCAACAGGTGAAGTATCGTGGTCCTGTTCCTTGATGAGTATTTCTGTAACCTGGTGAGATAGGCGTCTTTTCATACTGTAGTAAAACAGGGTGAGTCTGTTGGTGCAGTCGTAATAGAACAGGGCATTTTTCTCCCCGTCATGACCTCAAGTGGGACAACATAACAACATTCATGGTGGCATTTGGAGTAAATCTTAGGTTAAATGACACAATACGGCGAGCTTTGGCCCAGGTTAACTGTGTCTGCACAGACTTCTATTAGGCTTTTTTGATGGTTCTATTTGCTCTTTCCACTAGTCTTTGTGAAGCTGGATGATAGACTGCACCATACTTATGTCTCTCTCTTTCTCTTAGTTCGTCATTAGATAAGTGAGTACCATTGTCTGATCTTATCAATTCTGGTACCCCAAATCTTGAAATAATTTCTCTTGTAAGCCATTTAATGACTTATTTTCCATTTTCATTGATCTAGTCTTCTCCTGTGGCTCCTTTCTCTCTCCATGCTTGTTTTTCAGATGGAGCATCTGCTTCTTGAGATGATTTAGGTGTTCAACGGGGATGCTGGCTCAGGTCTCAAAAACTTTATTATAAAAGGATTAATTTACCTTTTCCAATCAGAGCAGCTCAAACCTCTAATTATTTAAAATTTTCTAAAATTCAGTTTGTTAATCTGGTTGAGTGGCATCTCTTTAACTGTAAACAGTGTTTTTATTTATATTTTGCTCCTTCTATCCAATGTTATACTGTTTAATTCAATTGATATTTATCTGCAGGGTTAGAAACTGCTAATAGTATTAATATATTGTTCCACTTGTACAGCTGTCTGGTCACTGTGGTTGCTTTTAAATGTGCCATAAAAATAAACCTTGACTTGACTTGTTATGACTCAGACTGTCTTTAAATTTATTTTAGAGTTTTCTTAAAGAGTTTTCCTCTTCTTTTCCTGTGTCGATCATACACGTATAGTCTTGGCCGTTGACTGTTAGTTTAACTAGAGGCTCAAGAAACAAGTCCTTAGAACACAGTGAGCCACCTGCTGTTAGTCCTGGGCAGCCCTGTTGTGGCATTTGGTAGGAGCCAGGAGCCTGATGCCAAGAATTCTGGTGTGGGTCTGAATGTGGAGGGGCTTGAGGGGGATCCTGTTGTGGAGGAGAGTAAGTATTATACTCATATTGAGGAGTCTGCCCATTTGGTTGTGAGTACTGTTGGGCTTGACATCAATTGGCCCAATGGCCATAGTTTCCATTGATAACACAGATCATTTATTTTTGGGCCGAGTTTAAACTTGTTACAGTATCTCCCTCTTCCTCTATTTCTGAATGGAGGTCTGCTCTGTAGAGCAGTAGGTTGGTGGGGGTATGGAGGTTGGTGAGGGTATGGAGGTTGGTGTGGGTATGGCCCATAAGAAACAGGTGGATTTAATCATTACAGTATCCTTCAAGGAGAATGGATTATACGTGGTAGTAGTGCGACCATCACCGGTAGTTGCCATTACCAATAGCATCTGATGATGACGCCGACGGGTGTCTGTGCAAGACTGAATATTACCATTATCCGGTTTCTGAGCCGGGACATGGCAGATTATGTTATCGTGACTGGTAAGTACGATTTATCTACTCACGCCGTCTGTTTTGCTCAAATACAGAAATTAGGCCATGTACAGAGGGATCACCATTATGCAACCCCTGATCTATTCGTGTAGACAGGTTCAGTCAGACAGTTCAGGTGTTTGTGAGTCATTATCTCCTGGGAATGAAGTTGGTTCTAGTATGCCATTGTTAATAACCACTAATTTACCTATCATAGGAGGTGTATTCTGAGTATTACTTTTGAAGTAGTAGGATTAGTTTGGGGCATCTGTTTTTGGAGAGCATCCAATAACATGCGTGCCTACGCATAAGGAGGAGGCAGCGTTGTCTGTTTCTCCTTGGTTGGAGTTATGTTGGGCAGAGGTGTCTTATCTTCTAGTGTAGTAGGATCTGTCCCTGGAGAAGATAGCATCTTGACTGGCATTTGGTGCGGTAATTGTGCAGAGGACTGAGTCTGAATAGAGAATTTAACTTCTCCTAAAAAACACTGACAGTCTGCCAGAAATATTACTGCTTTTTTCTCTTCCTTTACTGTCGTTGCTTTCTTGCTTTGTCGTTTCTTGCTTTGTCGTTGCAGGAGGCAGCAATATGCCTGCCTCCTGCAGCTTTGCTGTTGCTTTATTCTTACACCATGTTGCCCGTTTTAAAAACTTTGAAAACTATATTGAAATCACTCAGTTTCGGCGGAGCGCTTTCAAACACTCCAAACATTCCTTTCCCTTGCCATTTCTCTCGCCCGATCTACAAATCTATCCATCCCTCTTTTTTCGTCTTCCTTTGGGACCTTTTTCTGCCATCTAGTCAAGGTGTCAAATAATACTGACCCCAATTAGCTGGGTTTACATGTTTTCCACTCTTCAACAATTTTTGTGACATATTTAGATGTTTTACACGTGTTAGTCAGAGTGGGTGAATGTCTAAATGCCGGATTGGGGGACCCAATCAAGAAGCTTCTACACTGAGCCCTTTACTCTGTGCAAGTGATCGCTATCCACTTGTTTTAATTCACCAATCTATGTAACACCCGAACTAAACTTTCCCTTTTTTCTATTCCAATGCCCCCCTTATTACAGAACCACTTGAGATATGCATCAGTATAGGAATTCTCGATCAGTCTCAACTGCTCAATACACTTCCACTAACACAGTAAAATACCAACCAAGTAGCAAACCACCCCACATTTTCATGAAAAATAACAAATAACAGAAATAAACACTTAATTCTCCACCTGACGAGGCATTGCCTTCGCGGATTATTTCACAAATTCACACCTGTCGTGGCATCACTATCGCGGATTATGTACAAATTCACACCTGATGTGGCATCGCTTTCGCAAATTATTTCACAAATTCACACCTGTCGTGGCATCGCTAGCGCAGATTATGTACAAATTCACATCTGTGTGGTATCGCTGTCACGGATTATGTACAAATTCACACCTGCTGTGGCATCACTATCGCAGATTATTTTAAAAATTCACATCTGTATGGCATCGCAATCATGATCACGCTTCTTCCGTTAATTTTGTTAATTGATTTTGTGATCTGAGGACATCTTTAATCAGACAATTTTATTTTAGCGTTTCCAATGTGCAGAAATTTTACATAGGCTTATAAAATAGGTTTTCTGCTCACCTTGTGTTTTAGTCGCCTTGAATTGTCTGAAAAAGGGTCTCCTCCCCTCAGCTCCGGTTGTCCTCAATCGGACATGGTCTCAGAGTCAGCCAATCCGGGTCACGGCACCAAATTGTTAGCCCAAATCTTTCATTGGAAACCCAAGAACAAGCTGGAGAAATCTTAAATTAAACAAAGTATTTATTCGTGGTCACATATAAAGTAGAAAGAACAAGATCGCGAATACAAGCGGACGAAATGGGTTTCCTCCGCAGGGTGTCTGGGCTCTCCCTTAGAGATAGGGTGAGAAGCTCAGTCATCCGGGAGGGGCTCGGAGTAGAACCGCTGCTCCTCCGCATTGAGAGGAGTCAGATGAGGTGGCTCGGGCATCTGGTTAGGATGCCCCCTGGACGCCTCCCTGGGGAGGTGTTCCGGGCACGTCCCACTGGGAGGAGACCCCGGGGGAGACCCAGGACACGTTGGAGAGACTATGTCTCTCGGCTGGCCTGGGAACTGTCAGAAAAGTTTGCTTATTATCATTAAATAAAAGTCACAGCCAAAGAGGCCATTTCATATCAAAACTTCACAAGGAGAAGTTGGGAGACAAAGAGAACTGTGTTCGAAGAAGGAATGTTGTCTCCCCACTGATTGTTATCTTTATAGCTCCCCAAATAAGGAGATGCCTCCAAACTAAGGAGATATGCCAGACCTGGGCACATAGGGGATTGTATGTATGTGTGTGTGTGTCACCTAATAAAAGAGCAAGGGAGGCAACCACTCGTTGGAGAACTCTTGTGAATCTGCAGAGAGAAGGTTCGTGTGTTGTTCTCCCCTTGCAAGTAAAATTCTGAGGCCTCTGAGGGATTTCTTGGTTTCATACCGTTGTCTGTTAGTTAATTTTTCTAACATTTGGTCCTTCGAGCCGGATCCAACATTTTGTACGAGGGTTTCTACCGGGAGGGCCGAAACTCTGTAGACTGTGCACAGCCCGACTAGGTCGGAGAAAAGACGCACGGGGCTAAAATTCTCCGTTCGCCAGAGAAGGCCCTTTCCGGGAGAACTCCTCACAAATGACGGCATACAAGCGCAGTTTTACAACGGACAGTGGATGAGACCAAGAAAAAAAAAGGAACAGCTGAATTGTAAGTAATATATTTTGATATTGAATGTTGCAACTGAGTTAGAAAAAGGATGGAGGGTTGAAAGTCCCTGCCAAAGTAAGGTGGGTTTAAGTCCCAACCTTAGAAAGAGGAAGGAGGGTTGAAAGTCCCTGCCAAAGTATGGTGGGTTTAAGTCCCAACCTTAGAAAGAGGAAGGAGGGTTGAAAGTCCCTGCCAAAGTAAGGTGGGTTTAAGTCCCAACCTTAGAAAGAGGAAGGAGGGTTGAAAGTCCCTGCCAAAAGTAAAGTTAGAAAGAGGAAGGAGGGTTGAAAGTCCCTGCCAAAGTACGGTGGGTTTAGGTCCCAACCTTAGAAAAAGTAAGGGGGGCTAGAGTCCCTGCCTAAGGGTACCTATTGTCTGTATGTCTATTGTATTTTGTGTTTTTTTTTTGTGTGTGTTTTAAGTGCGTCAGTATTTTTACTGTGCATCTGCGCTTTGAGTGTGCACATGAAAGGGTGAGAGGCGCTAGTTTGAGTGTGCGCGGGAGAGGGTGCAACTTGCTGGTTTGAGTGTGTGTGTGTAGGAGCCGTTTTGTGCGTGTGTATGAGAGAAAGGAACGAGTGATTGGAAAAGAGTTTTGTTGAAGCAGCAGAGTAACTGGGAACCTAACGGTGTCAACAAAGGTTACTGACTGTTGAAGTAGACAAACTCGGACGTTCATTAAGGATAAATATATTAATAAAATGGGGAATGTGAATGGTACGATGGACGGGGAGGGGGATCGTAAATTTATGGAACAGCAACGCCCTGGTTCATGTCAATACCTAAATCACTGGAAAAGAAAATATGGTTTTTTGAGAAAATTGTCTGTCCCTCAGTGCCAAATGCTGGTGAACAAATTAAAAGATAAAGATAAAAATAAAGGTCGAAAACAGGACGGACCCAAAACCACTACTGCAAAAGTGTGGTTGGCTGAAGCTCATAAGAGGAAATTAGGGGAAGAGAAAGGGAGAAAGGAAAAAGGCACAATATGTGCTGTTGTCCATCCTGAAGATAATAAAACAACCCCCCTCCATCTCTGGTGCTTTTGCCCTGCCATACTCTCTGTGGAGGGAGCAGGGGGAGGGGAGTCACTGACTCCTGTGACACCTCCACAGATCCACTCTTCCTCAATTTATGGACCAGGTCATGCATGCAGAGAAAGTGACACAGAAAAAAAAGAAGAATAGAGAAAAGAAAGCTGATGTGTTTGTGGCAGACAGCTGTGATAATTATTTGGGAGGAGATGCAGATGTGTTTTATATCGAAGGTCCAAGCTGGGACAACAGAGGACGAGGAAGAGGTAGAGGCTTCTCCAGAGGGAGAGGTAGAGGCTTCCCCAGAGGAAAGGTAAAACTTTCAGATATAGAATGTTGGTTGTGTGGCAAGTCAGGACATCTTAGTAGAAACTGTCCTGAAAAAGAGAAATGGCAATGATTAGACAGAGAGCAGCCGAGTGCAGAAAATGGAGAGGAAAAGCCAAACGTGGTGGATGAGATGTTGGATTTAGTGGAGATCTGCACAATGGCTGCCCCTAGCATGCCCCTAATTACTTTACTGGTCCATGGGAGACCATATGTGTTTTTATGTGAATCAGGAGCGTGCCGCACTGTGATGAGAGATGATTGCCACAAGTTCTCTACATCTAAAGATAGCATTTTTGTAAGATCAGCAAGTGGAGAGGTGCAAAAGAAACCTATGTCCACCAAATAAAGTTAGACTTTCCAGAAAAAGTTGGAAGTTCCTGGGGACAAGTGGTGCTTTCCCCAGCCTGCCCCTTTAATCTACTGGGACGAGACTTTATGGCAAAAATGAAAATTGCCATATACCCAGCAGAGAATGGGGGCATGTTGGCACGTCAATATGCAGAGACCCTTGTTATACAAGGCTCTGGGGAACCACACTATCACTGGTCCTTGGACTTACCAACTATCTTTGCAGAGGCTATAGCAAATTGTTAAGCCGAATTTGTTCCTCTCCAAGGTAGCTAGATACTGGCGTATGTGGATGACAACCTAGTGGCAGGAAAGTCACAACAGAAATGCAAACAAGACACCATAGCGCTGCTACATTACGTAGCAGACACAGGAAATAAAGTGAGCAAAAGTAAGCCGAACTGCTGCGAGATTTGCTGGACGCAATATTGCTACCAAAAGCTATTGCGGTCTGCATATGTGCAATGCACACACAAAAGGAACAGACTTTGTAAGCAAAGGAAATGATTTTGTAGATAAAGCTGCAAAGTCACACGTTTTAACTATGACTATGGAAAATAATGTTTTAAAATACATGCAACAACAAGCACCAAACAGCAAAAGAACTTTGTGGTGCAATAAAGGAGCAATTTTGAAAGATGACATCTACACCTGACCGTTGATGGAAAACCAATCTTGCTAAAATCCATGTATAAATGGGCAGCAATTGTGGCACATGGGCCTTGCCATGTGTCAACAGGAGGGATGAGCAGGATAATAGAACAATATTATACTCATTATGGTTTTACTACTTATTAAAAAAAAACTTTTGTGCACAATGTCAGATTTGCATGAAACATAATACACAGGGAAACATGAGACCACAAAGAGATCAGTTTCCTAAACCAGAGTATCCTTTCCAAGAAATACACATGGATTTTATGGAGCTAAACAAATGTAACAACCAGAAGTATTGCTTGGTAATAATTGATGCATTTTCGAAATGGGTAGAGATATTTCCATGTTATTCAGCAGATGCCCTGACAGTAGCAAAAGCCTGATGCAAAAGAATAATACCTACTTTTGGGATTCCACAGATTATCAGGAGTGATAATAGAAGTCATTTTGAAGTGATCAATGAAGTGATCCAAAAGATAGGAGACCACTTCTGCATAAACTTGAAAAAACATTGTGGTTAGCATTCCCAGAGTGCAGGGCTAGTGGAAAGAATTAATGGAACAATTAAGCTGAAACTGAGGAAAGCAATGGAAGAAACAGGGAGAAACTGGACTGATTGCATAGACTAAGCATGCGGATAACTCCCACACAAGGTCAATCTTTAACTCGAAATAATGTATGGAAGACCATATTATATCCCAGACCTGGCTAAATTGCATGCCACCAGTAGGAGGATGACGACACTGCAATGGAAAATTAGTTCTTATATGCATTGTATTGAGTGTTACTGTGCATGAACTGCAAATAACCGAGCTGCAAGGTACCACCCTGCCCTGTTTTTCTTAAATTCCTCTTTACAATGGTGGGCTTGTTATCATGACATAGCTGCACTTTAGGGGGGATAGGGTTAGGCTGGTATTTACGGCTGTGTCTGGGTAACCTCAACTGATGGTTGGGGAGGGAAGATAGAAAAACAATCAACTATACCCAAAGAGAGACGACGTGATAAGAGGGCAATATAACTGTGTTTTTGCCTCAGTAATCAGAGCAACTCTGTATTTTGTACTGTGTTGTTCTATTTTGCAAGATATTATTATAAAAGCCTCTTATCTCCTCAGAAGAGAATAACTGACTCTGTGCATTACTAAATTTCCCCAATAACACTCTAGCAAGTTATCTGAAAAGGATGTTCGAAACGGAAGATATAAGTCAATATAATAATGTTCCGAATGAGACTTTGCCATTACAGGTTGGAGCAGAGCTTAATATCAGAGACTGGGTCTTCACGAAGGTGATAAAGAGGAAGGTGTGTAACAAACCGAGCTGGGAAGGTCCATTCCAGATCCAAACACCTCAACCGCTGTCAAGGTCGAGAGACGTGATACTTGGATACACAAGAAGTACTCTTTGCCTTCCCCTGACTGCTAGAGAGGGAAGTCCAGCTACAAAGTGGACCAGGTGTATAGATCCTGGTAAACTCAACGCTGGTGAAGCAGGGACATCTCTCTAGCACTTAGCAGGGCAAGAGGCAGAGAGCACCAGAGAAGAGAGGAAAAGAAGAAAAAATGGAAGGTTCAAAGTGGTTGTTGGTAACAGGACTGGTCATAAGTCTCTTTGCGGTTCTGCCTATTTTAGGTTGGGAGACTTATGGGAAATGGGAAGAAATCATCAGGGTCCTGTTAAGCAGCAAAGGAAGTTGTGAAGCAGGGAAGGTGTAAACCTTCGGAACTAAATGGAATGTGTGTCACCAGGAGAATCATCAGGAGAATCTATAACTTTTCAACTGTCTGTGTCCTTCTTTCCTGGCTGAAAAAGGAGGAGCGTGTTCTAACGTCTGATACCTAAGAACACAGTACCAGGCGGATCTTTAACGAAAGTGTCCTATCTGAAGAATTGAAGGAGCATTCAGGAGTTGATACTTCTATATGGTCTAACTTGATGAATATGTTTGGGAGATATAGAGCCATGATTCTATCACTTATGATGACTGCAGCAGTATTTACTGCAATATTGGTAGTGTGCGGGTATTTTTATGTGCCTTGTCTCCGTTCTCTATGTACCAGGTTGGTGGTCCAGACCATAGAGGGACACCCTTCTGAGTTCAGAGCGTTGCTTCTCCAGGAGGACGAAGAAGATGAAGAATATCATCCGGACCTATATCCAATGTCGCACATTATCCAAGAAGCTGACAATAATTGTGTTTAGACGAAATAAAATGAAGAACCTTTTGAGTGTAAATTGATAAGGTTGTAATACAAATGAAGTTCTTACAGAAAGCTAAAAGGACTTGTAAGATACTGATGTGAAGGTTGACATTTATTAATGATAAACAGGAGGGAAATGTCAGAAAAGTTTGCTTATTATCATTAAATAAAAGTCACAGCCAAAGAGGCCATTTCATATCAAAACTTCACAAGGAGAAGTTGGGAGACAAAGAGAACTGTGTTCGAAGAAGGAATGTTGTCTCCCCACTGATTGTTATCTTTATAGCTCTTTAGAGATGCCTCCAAACTAAGGAGATATGCCAGACCTGGGCACATAGGGGATTGTATGTATGTGTGTGTGTGTCACCTAATAAAAGAGCAAGGGAGGCAACCACTCGTTGGAGAACTCTTGTGAATCTGCAGAGAGAAGGTTCGTGGGTTGTTCTCCCCTTGCAAGTAAAATTCTGAGGCCTCTGAGGGATTTCTTGGTTTCATACCGTTGTCTGTTAGTTAATTTTTCTAACAGAACGCCTCGGGGTCCCCCCGGAAGAGCTGGAGGAAGTGGCCGGGGACAGAGACGTCTGGGTTTCTCTGCTCAAGCTGCTGCCCCCGCGACCCGACCCCCGGATAAGCGGCAGATGATGGATGGATGGATGGATATAAAGTATGGTAGTGCTGGACTCGGAGTGACAGAGCTCTCGCAGGAAATCCGTCAGCCCGAGCCCCGATATCCAGAAACATTTCATATTTATGTTCACCTTTATCTCATAGAGGTTGTACTAACACTTGGCTGAGTATAATTGACCAGTTATTAGTGACATGAGCAGGCCAACCACCGTCTTCGTCATGTTCTTTGGAAGTGATAAACAATGTGTGTGTGAGTGAGTGTGTTGTTTTAGGCGTGTATCTAATGTACCAGACCTATTTGACCTAAAGAAGACACTTTATCTGACCCAGTTATTTTGTTCTGATATGTCATCTTAAAGTCTTGGACCATTCAAGGACATACATTGCGTTGTATGAGCAGAGTGGAAAAGTACAAACTAGGAACATAGGTTATTTAGGCAGTCAACAAAGTCCTGTATTAGTCCTCTCTACTCTCTGTTATCGTCCTCTATGATGAGAACGACAATTGCAGAGCCGTTTGAACTCAGGAGCTGTAGGAGAAGTCTGCAGTGTACAAGTTGAAGAGGAACAGAGCCATAACGGTTCCCTTCGGGGCCCCCGTGCTGCAGGCGACCACTTCAGACACACAGTTCTGAGTCAATTAGTGTCAATTAGTTAGATAATACACAATCCAGTATGTAAATTGGAGATCCACCTCAGTGTGCTCCAGCTTATCCTTCAGCAGATTCAGTTGTATAGTGTTAAAAGCACTGGAGAAATCAAAGAACATTATCCTCCCAACCTTCTGCAGGTGACAGCATCATCCACTCTGATGTTGGGCTGGTAGGCGATCAGCAGTGGGTCCATCCTTGATTTCACCACAGGTTGGAAAAGAGCAGGGACCAGCCTCTTCATCAGGTGGGATGTTAGTGCCACTGGCCTGTAGCTGCTGAGGTCTTTGGGATGCAGGGTTTTAAGCACATCTGAGGTCTTCTATAGTTGTGGCACTCTCCCCAGCATCAAGCTCCTATTGAAGATGATCCCCACAATCCCACTGATCCCGCAAAGCTGGTCCAGGAATCTGGAGTTGATCCCGTAAGGACCTGCCGCCCTCTACGCTTTGATATTTCACAGCTCACTTTTCACCTGAGTAGGTGTGAAGGACAGATTAGAGCAGGGGGGTTGTGTGATCAGTTGAGTTTGGGTGGTGTGGGGTGAGTTTGAGGTGGGGGAGGGGTAGTGAACTAAAGCTACCAATAAGGGGGGTTGCAGCAGAGCTGGCTGGGTCAGGGGAGAGATGGTGGGTTGGTCAAACCTGTTGAAAAACAGATTCAGTTTGTTGGCCCACTTCTGATCCCCTACAGCCTGGGATTCTGGCTCCTTGTACCAAGGGATGGTTTTTAGACCTCTCCAGACTCTGTTAGACTCTGCTAATTTAAAGGTCCAGCGTTGTATTGTCTTTGGTGTAGCATGTGATGTACTGGGTGAAAATTATCAGACTGGAGGAGGGAGAGGAATGGTTGAAGTCTCCAGAGATCAGGAGGAGAGCTTGAGGATGCTGTGTCTGCAGCCTACTCACCACAGAGTGCATGGCTTCTCGGCCTGCCTCAACGTTAGCAGCAGGTAGTGTGCCCGCAGCGTTGTTCTATAATGTTGATTTGTTTGGAGTTACACCATCTTTCATTCACAAACACTGCCAGTCCCTCCTCTTTTCTCTCACCTCTCTCTGCCCATTGCAGTTAAAATCCATCCAACGTGGTAACCATATCCTGAATAGCCATGGTTAGCCAGATCTCTGTAAACATCATGAGGCTGCAGTGCCAGTATTCCCTAAGATGCCAGGTCAGCGCCATTATTTCATCCATTTTGTTAGGGAGCGATCTAATGTTCCTCATAATAACAGATGGGAGCTACAAAGTCTGTAGCGTTTCCTCTTTACACTGCGCTCTCTAAACAGGCTGTAAGACATCTGCAGTACATCCAGAATGCTGCTGCTCGAGTCCCGACAAGAACCAGGAAATACAACCATATTAGTCCAGTGCTCAGGTCTCTGCACTGACTTTCTGTCGCTCAGAGAATAGACTTTAAAACAGTTCTGCTTGTGTACAAGTCTCTTCCTGGTCTCGCACCAAAGTACATATCTGATTACAATAAATTGAATTCCATTTGGCTTGAATTGGACTATATTATTTAAGTGCCTTGAGATGACATTTGTTGTAATTTGGCGCTATATAAATTAAACTGAATTGAAATTAAATTGAATCTCTGACATGTTAGAGCCATATGAACCAACTCGGACTCTGAGAACCTCAGGGAGGGGTCTCCTGCTGGTGCCCAGTCAGGACTAAACAAGGTGAGGCTGCATTTCAGTTTTATGCTCCTAAAACTGTTACAGTCATCCAGAGGATGTGTCCAGAAGGCCTCAACTCTGATAATGTTTAAATCCAGGCTGAAAACAGTTCTATTTAGCCGTGCATATGACAACTGAAAGTATTTTATCTGCACGCTTCGCGTTTAATTTAAATAATTAATGATTATTTTTTATGTTTTTGGAATGATTTTATTGGCCTTCTTGTGATTTTATGTAGCTGTAAAGCACTTTGAATTGCCTTGTGTATGAATTGTGCTCTACAAATAAACTTGCCTTGCCTACTCGGCAGGGTACTCCAGCAAAGCACCTGTTCTGTTAGTTTCTTCAAGCCATGACCTTAAGCGAGCACTGGAGGTTTTGCGGCTGAGTGTGAAGCAGCCAAGATGAGAGTCAGTTCTTCTAAATCTGAAGCCATGGTTCTCAACCAGAAAAAGATGAAAAGCCCCCTCCTGGTTGATGATGCGTCCCTACATCAGGAATAGGAGTTCGAGTATCTTGGGATCTTGTTCATCAAGTGATGACAGGTTGTAGCCAGAGATGGACAGATGGATTGGGGTTTTGGCAGCAGTAATGAGGGTGCTGCTCCGATCCATTGTGGTTATCAATTTACTGGTCCATCTTTGTTCCCACCATCACTCATCTAGGTAGTGACTGGAAGAATGAGGTTGGGGATACGCACGGCTAGTTTTTTTGTTTTTTTTTATAAGGATGGCTGGGTTTTCCCATAGAAATGAGGAGTTACCCGGAGGGAACTCAGAGTAGAGCTGCAATTCATTCATATTGAAAGGAGTCAGTTGAGGTGGTTCAGGTATCTGGTTAGGATGCCACCTGGTCGCCTCCTTTTGGAGGTTTTCCAGGCATGTCCAACTCGGAGGAGGCCCCAGGGCAGACCCAGAACTCGCTGGAGGGATCATATATATCCCTTTTGGCATGGGAATGCCTTGGGATCCTCTCAGAGGAGCTGGAAATTGTCGCTGGGGAGAGGGATGTATTAGCTTCTCTCCTGAACCTATTGCCTTTGTGACCCGACCCCGGATAAGCAGAAGACCGTGTCTGCCTATGTTCTTGTGCATTAATTCTCAACACAGAACAGACAGTCAAAGTGAAATCGTTTCATCGACAGGCCTGATAGCAAAGTTAAGCTGCCCAAAAAAAAATGCAGATGGAGTGTTTCGAGGCTTATAGTGCATTTTGCACCTCCTAATAAAATGACACTTAAATTGTAGAACTACATTTTTCTTGATGTGTTGTTCCTTCCAGATTCTTTTCATCTAGGTGTCACCCGTTTAAGTCTGCAGGTTAGGACTCCTGTCAGACGTACAAAGGAGTCAAAAATCCTTGAGTGGTGGTGGAATGTGTGTGTGGGGGGTACTTAGGTATGGCATTTTGGAGTTTTTGGGGGGTGGCAGGAAGTTGGGAGAGCATGTCGGTGACTGTAACCCTCTTTGTCATATGACAGGGAAGGGGAGTTTGGTCTGACTTTAACGGTGCTAGCAGCAAGCAAGGAATGATTGTTTGGCTTTCTGTTCCATCTGTGAAACCCTGTTTTCCTCCCTTGTCCTCTCTGCATTGATGATGTTGGACATTAAAGAAAACATCCCCTTGAAGCCATCAAACCATTCATTATCTCAAGTTGGCAAGTGGAGGCAACAGGTCCATGAGGGAAACCCAGACTCTCCTCTTGCCAGCATCAATCCCCAGGCCCTCCTAGGGGATCTTGTAGCTTTCCCAAGCCAGACAGTGTCAGGAACGGTGGATGAAGGTAGGACCCAGATGCAGTTCTTCAAATTCAAAAAAAGGTTTATTCCAAACAAGCAAAAACAGAAAGCCAGATAATCAAAAATAATTAAATATGAACAAATAAAACAAGACTATGAAAAAACAAGACTATGAATAAATAACATGAACAAGACTATGAGGCAAAAAAACATACTTAACAAGACAACTGTGGCATGAAGAGTAAGTGAGGATTCTGCCCTGGGTGCAAGTGAACCTAGAAACTAAATACTGTGAGGAAGTGATCAGTGATGACGTGCAGCTGTGAACAGAAACAGGTGACATGAGTGAACCTAACGTGACAGGGGAGAAACATGACAAGAACCTGAAAACCTGAAAACCAAACAAAGAAACTGAAAACATGACTAACAAAACATGAACTGTGACAGACAGGATACACAATCCCTCCAGCTTGTACTGGGTCTGTTCCGAGACCTCCTCCCAGTCAAACATGACTGAGAAACTTCCAAAAGGGAGGCAACCAGCAGGCATCCTAATCAGATGCAAGAACCAGCTCAGCTTACTTATGTTGATGTGAAAGCTTTACGTTAAGCTCCCTCCAGATGACTGATCTCCACACCCTATCTCTAAGGTGGATCCCTACTACCATCCAAAAGAAACCCATTTCAGCTGCTTATATCCACAACCTTATTCTTTTGGTCACGACCCAGATCTCGTGACCATAGGTGAGGGTAGGATCAGTAAATTGAAAGGCTTGCCTTTCAGCTTAGCTCCCTCTTCACAACCTTGGAATGGTGGTGTGATTATTGCTGACAAAGCCCAAATCCATCTGTCCATTGCAATCTGTCCAGATTATTTTATTTTACATGTTTATATAGACATTTCAGTGATTATGTAAATTGAACATGTGTTAAAATGCATAATAATGACTGTAAAGTTTGGTAACATTTTGTGATATGTATGCCATGTAATACTGCGCACTACAATGAGACTGAACTACTGTGGATGTGAAAGAACAAAGATTGTTTTAAACCACTGGTGATGGTTTGACTGGAGGGAAATATGACTTAAATGAGTGTTTCCACATGTCTTTCCACATCGGAGCAAACATCCTGAAATTTAAACTTTAGAGTAGGATAGATTTCAAGATTATAGATCCACATGTGTAAAAGGTCTTCTGTCCAACCAAAAATAGGTGGACAGTGAGAATCTCTCCCACTGTCTCAAGTGATATGCCAGCAGAAGGGCATGTTTATGTAGTTTTACACAAAGACGTATCACTCTAAAGCTTGTTGCTGATGACCTCTTAAAGCAAGGAACTAAAATAAATTATTGTTATTCATAAAAATCATCACTGAACTATACAAGATCTACTGGTAATCCCATACAGAGTATGAAGATGCAGTGTATCAAACTTGCTAAAAATTATGGATCAAATCACGTCTGTAGCTATGTTCATATTTATACCCACATCCATCTTATAACTTGTTTAAGAAAAATAATTAAAATCATTGGACAGCTAAGATCCTAGATTATTTCTACTACAAAACTGTTGTGTTATGAAGAGGATGGAGTTAGCAGTTAAAATTGCTTATAGACAATAAACTTGCAACCATGGTTTAGGTTTTATATTCAAAGTAAACACAAGAAACTTGTTCTACAAAAGAAAAATGGACCAGACTCAGTGAATAATTTCCTAAATTCAACAATAACCTTCTAATACTAGCTCAGTACCGAATGAAAAACCTCCTGATCCCTATAATCCCTATATAGACCAGTGAGCAGTGCAGACCAACATGTCATTGGGGACATCAGATGGGAAACTCCTTTCATCAGTGTTTCATCTAGTTGGGCCCACGACATCTTCAGGAGCCGAGACAGTGATAACTGGCGTCCCAGAGTCACTCCCCTAATGCCAGCCATCACTGCTCCTCACACCACAACAACCATCTTTTCTTCCTCAAGCAGCATTATTATCAGCTTCCCCAGCCTCACACCAACTGCACACCAGTCATAGCGGGGTGGGGATACAAACCCTGGTTCGGGAAGGGGGTAGAAATAGAAGAGGTAAAGATAAGTAGGAATGGGATTCAAACCCTGGTTTGGGTATGGGGTAATGAAAGTAAAGAGGGTGCCAGAAGTGGAGGCAGGACAAGACACTCTACCAGATTCGGCAGACAAACTCACCTAAACAGTCCTACAGTCACTAAGAATGACAGCAAGTACAAGACCATAAAGGCTAACTCACCTGAAATGGCTGCCTGGTTTCAAAAGGCTCACATGGGCCACACCATCCATTTAAATACATCCCGGATTTCTTCCTTGCTTCTCCCAAGAGTCTGTTTACCCTAAGCAGTCCCCCTGCTGGGCCCCCAGCTACTATTGCTTCTTTGTTTCTTCCCAATTGTCTCATTGAAACACAGAAACAGATTTGCTTACGGCATAGACACAACTAACTGTTCTCACCTCTACGATGTTGCAGTGTGATTTAACTTTACATAAGGAAAAGATGACATGTCAAATAGGGAACCCTGCTGTATCTTCCACATCAAAAGTTCATACATTTTTAACATTTATTTATATCTTACTTCATCTGTTGAATAAAGGTGAAAGGAGACAGAGGGGCAATAAGAGAAGATTATAATGAATACTGTTTGATCATTATTCATTAATCATTATAATATTTTACAGATCAGAACAAACAGATTACAGAATCAAAATATATCTTGTCCTTACCAGGTCTGAAAATAAATTGAGTATAGACCCTCATGTGAATAAGATCATGTAATATATTACAATTTTACATTATTTATTGAACAAAATGCAGAAAAACTGTGTAAAAAAAACTGAGTCCTCCCTTACTGCTTCAATAAGAATTAAGAGGGTAAGAAGCAGCGAGGAGCTGCTAATCAAATGCACATAATCAAATTATCACCAGCAACTGTGAGCACCTCTATAAAAGCAGAAGATTTGTCAGTTTGCTGCTCTAGAGTATTCAGGTTTGTGTTAACACGATGCAAAGGACGAAAGACATCAGCAATGATGTCAGAGCAGGATTCCTACAAATTTTTGAAAAGTATTTGTTTTTCATTTTTTCCAGGCTTGGATCAGTATGGAAGAATCATAACATTGAAAAAAATCTATTGATCAAAGTAAGCAGAGTTCAGAATGAATAAAGAAGGATGCAATGATGTCATCTTTTGTTTTATCAACCATTTGAAACCTGAGGTTTTGCATTTTAGTGATCAAATCTTGGTTTTGGAGACTCAAAAAGTTGAGTACTGCTTTATGAGCACCACAGAGGCGTACAGCTTAAAGAATGGGCTGCATACTAATCACAATGTTTGTGGTTCAGTCCACAGCCCTACTATAAAGTTTGTATAACCCTATCCCTCCTTACATATATAAGCGTACATTATATAAGCATACTCTGTTGCTTTTTAAGTTGAGTTGAATGGCTTAAATAGATTATAGTGATATTTAAATGATTTACTACCTTATTATGCCTTATTTTGTCAACCAGAATTAGCCAAACACCATTCACTGTATCTTTTGGAAATTCTAAAAATGTTTCCTCAAATGCTGTGTTACAAAGTTCAACAATGACTTAATATTTCACTGGCTTTGCACTCATCATTATAAGTCAGAAGATTATAGGATCTAATCATTGTCACTATGGAAGTCCTTTCAAAGGTTTTTATTGGTTTCATAAACCTTAAATTCTATCTGATTTGATGCAGATCAATACATTATTCGTCTCTGTAGACAAAACAACTAGTTTAGGATTGAAACAATCATGAGAGATTATCTGGAGACAGTCTGCCTGCAGCCATGTGGAATGAATCAAAAAGCAAACCTTTGCCGATTCATTACACAGTCTTTGAAAAACTAATAAGAAACCAATATGAGGATAGTTTACAGGGACAAGACCTGTATACATTATATAAATGACTATTGTTGGTAAATGAACAGATGGGATGTAATGCATGCTCAGATGTGTACTTAGTTGAAGCAAATAAGGAAGGCAGAGGGTGACAATTCCACTTTTCAGAGAGAAAGTGCCAGTGCTATTTCCCCACTTCTATCTTGGATTTGACAGGGAAGTTGGGGAATTGTTGGTGCACAGAAGGATTATGAATTTGCTGCAAAGTAAACATATTTCTCATGAGTTGCTGTGCTGATTTGAATGTGAATTAGAAGGTCTGTGTGCATCTTGAAATATATTGCCACCTGTGATATCAGCTTTGTAACACTTGTTCATCCGACCTCTGTCCCAGCAGCTTTGCTCAATTAAAAATTCAGCACGTACAAAAGTGAGAACAAACACATCACTTCAAGCTTTCAGAGCCAAGTTTGACAATGCGAGCCCGGGGAGTTTTAAACCAATGTTGTTGCTTTATATTTGTTTGACTACAAGAAAATATTGCTGAATGCTTAACAGCCTTAAACACAAATGTGAACCTGTTTATCTTCAATGGGCACTCAGTTATATCTCTGTAACTCACTCATAGTAAAAACAACAATATGTAGCCTTGCCAATTAACAAAAACACCAACATAATATTATGTGCACCAGCAAACAGAAATAAAAATTCTTTACCAGTGTGTAAATTAGATTTGCTTCCCAAGTAACAATCAGCTGTCAGTTGTAGATAAACTTAGAGACTTATATTTCTTCACAGATCACAGCCCAAGCAAGTTGGCAGTAACCTATCAACAATGACAGGATTAATTATCTGTTATCCTTTGGTACTTGCACTGTGAAGTTGTGTTGGAGCTGTTTTGCAGATGTGAGATACTGCAGTTGACAAGGAAATTAAAATCTTTCACCAAAGCAAGCCAGGAATGTTGAAGCTTGCGGCAATTCTTAAAGTTAAACAATTAGATTAACAAAGACTGTTTTATTTGTCTGTTTTTTTAATCCAACTCCTCCAATATTTCTGACCCTTATTACACCATCCACCAGAAATTAGCATCTGGTTCCACAGAATCTCAGTACCAATGTAGCCTTCAATCATATAACCAAATAGGTGGAAACAACTCTGTAACCTCTGCGCTACCTTTAATCTCTCTGACACACTCACATTAGTCTTCCTCTCAGTTTTAATTGTTCATTCTGACATTATGTGGAAACTCTCAACTTAATAGCTTTTCTGGAGCTAAAGTAAGCTAGCTGGCTAGCAAGTGGCTAGCTGTCCACCAACACCAACCCAACATTATAGTCTTCAGTCTATTTTACCACTACCCTCTCCTTCCCATGGTCAAGTTAAAACTGCCTCTTCCAGTGAGATTTTGATCCCACTAGTTCTTCTGCTCACAGTATTACATTGCTGGTTTTTGCCTGTGGTTTAGTAGCTAAGCTGAATTGTTGTAGTATTAGCTGAATGTCCAGCTCAACTCATGCAAAGAAAAATGTTAGAAAGCTGAAAAAGTTGTTTTCACTGCCTGAAAGTCACTGAAAATATGGCAAAACTCAGTAGATTTCATTTGAAGAAACAATTCAGTTGAATAGGTTAGAGTATCTGCTCAATGCTTTGTATGTCAGGCTGTACATTTTCCAAATGGCAAATGTTTGCTTCAGTTTTTTCTGTGTTATTCCTTGATTGCTCTGATGGATACGCACTTTGTTTAGGGTGATGCCTCTTGCTACTGGCAAAGATTTTTCCCACCATTCACCAGAAATTATCCTCCTCACAGACTGACATCACTTCTAGTCGGTTTGTGTCCTGGCTTTAGGACATGGAGTGCAGCGTTTAGTGGAAAACATAAAAGTTTAGGTTTCTTGGTGCAGGAAAAAAAAAAGAAACAATCCTAATTTACATATTTGCTATTGTGGAAATAAAGCCAAGCCAACATTATTTATAAAACACTTTCAAATCATGAGTAGATACTGACCAAAGTTCTGAATACTAAGAATACATAAAACATTAAAAGAAAAATTCTTAAATATAAACAAACTTATTGGTGGAACTATATTATTTCAATTCATGAATGCTGCATCAAGTCAGCATCTTTAAAGGTGACCATCTCATCTGTGCACTAAAAACAGTTTGACAATTTCTTTTTATTTACTAATACCTTTACAGTGATATGGTTATGTGACCAAATGTGAAAACAGCCAAAGAAAGTGGTACAGATAACGACGCCAGGTACAATAAGCAGGTTCATACACATTTAGTGTCTTTGGATGTATTTGTGGCAGCAGGACGCTCCTAAGCACGTGGAAATTAGTCAAAATAAGATACAATATGTGTGCTCATGGTGGGAAAGAAACATGCACCTCTGTGGCTCACTGATACACTTTTAATAGTGTTTGAACAACAGTGACTCATCATGGCATGCGGTAAGAAAATTATAATTGCTGTTGATCCAAACTATGCCTGTCCTGCAGATGCATCCTTTGATAGTATGTCTTTTCATGGCATTCAAGAACAAGTAGAAAAAAGGAAATATATATTAAAAATTGAACCGATGCTTTCACTTAATTTTACTACAAACTGCTTAGTGAGCACATGTACTCTAAGAAAGAATTTCCTTTTGGGCCGATACATTCTCTGATGTAGTTTATGAGTGACTATTCTCCTTTTGTCCCTTGTACAGTTGAATGATGAATATTTATGAAGGTCATAAATGTGAGCTGTGGTTGCACGTCGTATAGCTATGAAATACAGAAATGCAAACTATACACTGAATCGTCAACAAAGTAAGGAATGAATATTAAGTATGCTCTTGGCAGTGAGGTCATTGTAACACCAGAATGACAAGCAAATTACAGAGCAATAACTGCCACTTCATTCAGCCAGAGCTGGAGGCATCCAGCACACTAAATCTGTGTCTATGCAGCTATCATCCTTCAGAAAGCTTACATTCACTCTTGGAGAGCTATTTTAAAAGATGTGAGACACACTAATGGCATTTAAACCTCCACAGATAGTTTGGAAGAGCTTTGAGGTTCCCAGCATGAAAATGAAGCTCAACTTTTAACCAGTGGAGCCCCAGGGGGCCATGTCCCTCCTGAGCTAAATCCCAACACATCAATTAAAAGAGGAGACACTGATCAAATAAGATTCTCAGAGGCTTCTGAGACAGCACTGGCAAATGATGATAAAAACCTATAATTAGCAGGTTTGTGAACACACTGCGATCATAGTCAAGCAACACCTAAAATGAATGTGCACAGTATGTGCTTTTCTGTTACTTTACCCATATTATTAAGTACACAGATATTAGGAGTTGCATTGAAATAGCAAGCCAGGGCAATAGATGCCATTCCTATAAAGTCCCATGACAGCAAGGAGCCATGATGTTGGAACAAATTATTACAATTTTCTGACATTTTGAGAGTTCCCTGTCTCAGTAAGTCAGTGGGGTTACATGAGTGCCATCAGGATCGGATTAATGGCTAAATTACAAAAAAATTTAGTTATTCAGTTCATGTAGAAACCTTAATCTGACAAAAAAAACAAAAACGGATTGGATGGAGTTACTTGCGATCGGATTAAGACCCAGAGATAACTCGATCCAAACACCAAACGTGGTGGAGCCGGCAGAAGTACGTTGTGGATTGGTTTGAGCGTTCTGCGCATGCTCAAGATTTTTTTCCCGGGATCATCAACCGGCAGTCGAAGGAGACGATATTACTGTTGTTGTCGCTGCCGTCAGAAAGAAATAAACAACACGATAAAGAATGCGCTGTTGTGCAAAATGTAGAGGGACGTAGCTTCATCTTGCTCTTCGTTCGCCATCCTTCTCAAATACCTGAGTTTGTTGTTGTTGTTGGTGGTGAAGACGTCAGCCGGAAGTGACTCTGTTTGCGATAGTTGAAATGGATACAGCACCACCTATCGTACCGGGGTTTGACATGCTTTGTGCCAGTGATTCGATTCATTCACCACCATATATCCAAGAATAATTACACTTGCTCAGATAAGGAGCATAACCCAACTATAGCTATAATCGAGTTCATCTCACCATGTAGATCCACTGAGTTTTGTTATGTGAAATTTACCATGATGTGCATTGTTCTTTCTTCTATTCCTTTAAAGAACATTAGTTGTACAAAAAGTTCAAATGGGAGGCATTCCAAAGATAAGCATGATAAGATAAGCATGCCAGGATAGTCTGTATCTCCTGTCAAACCTTTAAAATTTCAGCAGTCTGTAACACTACCCAACCAGGCTGTCATCCAGGACACCTTCAATAGACATCAAACCAAACCAGCGGTAGTTTAACTTGCTATGTTCTTGTGTCGATATAGCTTTATTTGCTAAGAATCACCACACACTACACACTGACAAGAAATTGTATGAAGCTGCATGCAGTAAGTACTGCTCACAGTGTTTTTTATGGAAATGGAATACAATGTACAACCTGAAATACAAGTACAGCAAAGAGAGAAAGGCTGAGAAGAAGAAAAAGAAGTCAGATGGTGGGGCTGAAAAAGCAATGGAAATTCATGACATTTTAGCTTTTCTCGGGCCTCTTTCAGGACAGGGAGCAGCTCAGATTTCAGGGAGGAAAAACAGCAAGCAGAGACTTGACTACTTGCTTTGCTTCGTGTTGCTATGACTAAATATGAC
This sequence comes from Leuresthes tenuis, assembly GCF_036924035.1. Classification (NCBI taxonomy): domain Eukaryota; kingdom Metazoa; phylum Chordata; class Actinopteri; order Atheriniformes; family Atherinopsidae; genus Leuresthes; species Leuresthes tenuis. Next base: position 24,464,196 of record NW_027325372.1, on the reverse strand, counting down.
AGAGGTAGGAATTTATTCATTTTTTTCAAATAATTTCAGAGAAAGCTATGACATTAGGATACATGATAACATGTTGATGAAGATTCTCAGTCACCATGGTAATGGTAATCATAAGAGCTTGAAAAAGGGCAACTGGACAGTACACATTCTGGACAGAGAAAACAGATGGTTTGAGAGAGGAGTCAAGGAATCCATCTACATTAAACTGGAAAAAACATCTTTGAACAGAGGAGGTGGTCTCAGGTATCACCTTCCCAGCACCTAAAATGCAGCACTGTCTCTTTTCCTCAGGCAGTTTCACAATCATTCACACCTTGGATCCTGTGACCAAAACTCGTCCTTTCAGGCAGGTAGACAATTCAGAAGTGAAAATGACTCTTAACATCATGCACATTGGTCAGGGGGTTCAGTGACACATGTGCCTATAACAAGAGCACTCATGTCTCCTTGATGTCCAGTGTGCAATATCACAACAGACTCAAGAAAAGCCATGAAGAGAAACTTTGACTTTCTCCTTTAAAACCAGGTGAGCAAAACAGACTGAATGACCAGATGCTGCTTCTATTTTGGATATTGTAGCATAACTGTAAAGACAGACTTGTCTGCATGACAGCTGTCTTATATTCGTGAGTTGGCTGTTCTTTATGGCAATAAAATCTTTTAGAGTACAACTGTCTGGCATGATCAAGATACAACTTTGATGCACTTAATGGCAGCACAGACATAGATAATAAAATTCACAACTGATATCTTAGTTTTCTAAACCCTATACCAAATGTGCAATTATACAATTCTTCCTTTAACAATCAAAAATGGAAATAACACTTAACAACAATTAAATATTGTTATGACACCAGAAATTTACTGAGCTGACATCAATACTGCTTTGCATCTCTCATAAAGCCATCTCTCAGCACCAGCTTCAACCAACTCAAATATTCTGTTTACATTATGCATCTAACAGACATCAAATATGCAGGATGATATAATTTTAAAGTGACCTGCGACAATAAAGAGGAGACCAACTACAGTGCAATCATAACCAATGCAGAGCTTAATTTCTGGGTCACCTGAGTGCACCTGATGAATATTTTTTATATAAGCATAGCCCAAACATCATCTGCTTAAACAACCAGTTTCTCTCCTTTCATTTGAGTTTGATAATTATTACTGCCTTGGAGAACAGGAAACCAAAATACCCTATTTGTTTTCTGAACTGAGAACCAAGGATCATTCAACAGCTTTGTAGTCATTATTTTTGAAAAAAACATTGTTTGGTCATTCCAGTGAATTTCCTCACCCCTACACCCATCCCCCACCCCCCTCCTTGCATCTTTGTCCCTCCCTACTGGGGAGAGAAGAGTCCAGACAAATATTTAACAAACTGAGACATCCTTGTTTGTGAGACATAATTTAAAGCAATATCAGCCAAATGTGACATGTGGCACGGCTGCATAATCTGTCAACTATTATGAGTGTTTGTGACAACATATATTCACTTTAAATTAAATTTACATAGTTATATATTGTCCTGCCTCCTTTAAATATCTCAGATGCCAAAAATGATGCAGCTGTGCATTCTCACTCATAGCTCCTCCGGTAAGCTTCCTCTCTCGTCTGTCCTCTGGATCCATTTTTGGAATTGAGACATCTTTCAAAATGGCACACTGAAATCGATTTCTGGGTCAGAAGCAGGAGGATGAAAGAGAGCAATGGATGAGGCAGCACAAAATAGTGTAATAAAAAGAGCCTTTTGTCTCTTAGGCTTAATGAAACCAAAAATACCAACTCACAATGACAAATCTGTGCAAAGGAACTGATCTTGTTAGCCCTTGCTGGCCTCTAGTCAGTCAGATCTGATCATGCTACCACCCCTATGATAAGGACAGAGTGAAAGATAAATACTACATAATATGATAATTACAATTAAAACGCAAAAATATGTATGGATCAGTAGATGAATAGGAAAATAAATATTGGTGGGGAGCGAGGAGGGTTCTTTGTGGTTGAGATGTTAATAGAATCACAAGTCAGTCAAAAGCAGTCGCCTGCAGGCTATTAAATCCTGCATTGCCTCTGATGTCTTCATTGAGGTGTGAGTGTAGTTATGATAGAAAAAAAGCTTGGTCACCTGTGAAATGAGAAATTAATTGAAACTAATGAAGAAGTGCTTTATTCAATTAAGTTCAAGTCAATTCAGTTTTATCTATATAACACCAAATCACAACAATCATCTCAAGACACTCCAAAGATAAAGCCAAATTCAAGCCAATTCATTGTCATACAATCATAATCCAATCAATCAAAATGTATTAAAATCCAAATTAGTCCAATTCATACAAAACCAAGATACCCAAGAATACATTACATTTCAATCAAAAAGCAAATTCTTCATTGTTCTTGGTCATCTCCTGCTGCTTGTTGCTTGCAAGGACAATAACCCATGGATGTAGTTGAACAGTGAACTATCAGACGTAGAACATAATTCATTTGTTCTTCCTGTGAATATTTTAGCGATGATAATGTTGTTTTCTGTTTGGTGATGCAGAGAAACATCTTGCATTTGGTACATCTTATGTATGTCTTGCCACTGCAGCCCTTATTCCTGCATCTTTCTGCATGCTTGATATTCACCATCAATGACATGTGCCTGGCTCCCTGCTCCCTTCTTCATAATGGTTCCAGTTTCTGGAAGACCCTTTGAGAGCAACACATCCATGACATCGATTGTTGTGAAGTATCCATCAAAGAATGCAAGTTCCTAGGGAAACAGACTCAGCTAGTCTTCTCTTGATATACCTCGAAATCCAGCACCAAACCATTTGGAGAGGCAAGGACAAAAACCTTTAGGCCAGTAAGGTTTTGCTTACCAGGAACATAATGACTGACTGATTTGCTCATCAATCAAGAATCAAGTCTTTATTGTCATTCTACGAGATAACGAAATTTTCTACAGAGTCACGGCTTAAAGGCACACTTTTGTAGTAAAACTGGACACAAAAGTAAAAAACATAAATTAAAAAAAAACTGTACACGTAAAATAGAATAAAGAGGAATAAAGTGCACTTAGTGTGAGTCCCAGTTTGGAGGTGGAAGTGAGTTTGAGATAGTGAGCAGGGGGGTGTGAGTCTGGGAGGGTGTTTGTGACTGAAGGAGGGGGGGGCTTAAGTGAGTGTTCTGCAGGGGGATGTGTGTCACTGCAGGGGGATGATAGCTTTCACAGCTCTGGGGAAGAAGCTGTTCCTGAGCCTTGCAGTGCTGGTTTTGATGTTTCTGTACCGCTTTCTTGATGGCAGCGTTACAAACAGTCTGTATATTTGTTATACTTTGGAAGGCTGAGACAACCTTGCCTCACACGGTCAAGCAATGGTCTGACTCTCCAAAGAATGTCTGACTCCTTTGTCTCTTCAGTTACATCGAGATCATTGATAATCTTGAGTGAGCTTCTCAGCTTGTGCGAGCTATCCCTTGTCATTTTCCTGCTAATAACTGGTACTTTAGTTTTTTTAGCCCAAATCATTTTGACTCTGGGATATGGGCCATGTGAACTGATATCCGAAGAAAATCTTGATTTCTTGGGCAGTAGTATTTAGCGACACTCCTGCAGTTTGCAGCTGTCTTCGGTTTGTAAAAGTTGCCAAATCTTCAAAGATTTTGTCATCGATGTACTGTAAAAAGTATTGGATTGGACTCCAATATTTTAGGGTCAACTTGATAAACAGGAAGGCCAGGTAGCACAGGTGTGAATCTATGATGATGGAAGAAAAAAAAACTCAAGTCAAACTAAATTCAAGTAAAAAACAGGAGTAATAATTCATTTTTAACATATATATTTGGATGAATACAGTAATTTCAGTGTTATGGATGTGATATGACTTCCTATTGACCAACCTCATAAGCATTTTTTTAGGCAATTTGCATATATTTAACAGTAGTAACACCTAGTACTAATGCAATAATAATCTAATATGATAATAGAATTGAATACATTAGCTTAGAACTAAAGAAGTCATACCAGGCGACTTTCCTGCTTTTCTTTCTGGGTCTGTCTCCTCATCAGATTCTCCGGCATCTTCTTCCTCTCCTTCTTCACCATCTTCCCCTATCACAGGCTGATACTCATCCTCATCCTTTTCCTCATCTGACAGTTCCAAATGTGATTCTCCCTGTACTATCCGTTATAGAATACACTCTGCTTCATTTCTTTCTCCTACAACAATAAGGAGTCATTAAATACAATAAAATGGTCCTGGTTTCCACTACAATGGACATTCACAAAAGGACTGTTATTTCAGAAGAGAAATTAATAAAACTGATTTCAGAGGTCAACATGTTGTTATCGACATGTTAATTTAACAAGAATATATAAAATTATAATGTAAAAATAGCAAAAGATAAAGAATATTTGACTTACTTCTCCTCTTTCCATAAGATGTGGTTGATGGTATGCCGGCCATTTTGATTGGGAATAAAAGTGAGTTGCCAGCATGTAAACCTGTCATATGACACATCACTGGAAAGCCAAGGATGTCCTCTAAAGAGTACTGTAGGGCTTGATCAGGTAACTCAAAATAGTAAAAGAAGATACAGGTGAACAAAATTTCCACTATAAAGGACACAAATGAATGGACCTGAACCTGGCTGAAATGCCATGGCAGGGTTTTAAGAGAGCTGTGCATAAACAAATCCCTGCAAACCTCAATGAATGTCCATTGTTCAATCCAAGATTACTGTGAAGTCTCTGTGCCCAGGGCATAGAACTGTTAGCCACAAGTTAACATTTACAGAAAGTTAATCTTTGTTAGCAGTAGAGTATGTCACACTCTGCACTTTGTTTGGTGCTGTCTGTGATGTCATCAGCTCAGCAATTGTCAGGTTACAAGCACAACACCCCAAATTCTGGAGAATTCAACTACATCTCCTTCTCTGGTACACTTATACCTCCAATCTCCAATGAAGAATCAGACAACAATCTGTCTCTCCTCACTTCCAGCTATGCACCCATTGTTCAGCAGCAGTCTGTTATCAAAAAGCTTGAAAAGATGTTCTAAGAAGGTGGAGCAAACTGAAGGGGTGCTTTGATGCCACAGACTGGAAGGCACTCTATGAACTACATGGAAATTACATTAATACCATTACTGAGTGTGTGATAGGCTATATCAAATTCTGTATTGAGACCCACAATGCTTCCCCATTAACAAGCCGTGGATCATCGGTGACCTAAAAAAGCTGCTGAAAATGAAGAAGAAAGTTTTCACAGGGGGAGACATGAAGCTACTGAGGAGTGTTCAGAAACAGTTGAAAAAGAAGAAAAAAGATAGCAAGGAGAACAGAAAAAGGCTAGAAAACAAGAAGAAAGCTCCACTGCGGTGGAACACATCCTGCCTAGTCCAGTACTAAAAATCTCATCTATCAGCCCTCAGTTACCACAGAACAGTTATCCTAGCATCCCAAACATGAAAGTCCTGAAGAGACTATTATTCCCTCACCTAAGTAAGTAAGTGAACATCTATCAGAACCCAATACAGTTTTTCTTATCATCCTGGGTTGGTGTTGAGGGCGCTGTCTTTTATCTGCTTCAACAAGCCCTCTTTCATCTGGACGAAACCAGGTGTACTGTAAGTTCTTTCACATCTCCAGTGCTTTTAGTACAATTCAGCTCCAGAAAATACAGACAGATGTCTACACAAATGTCGGATTTATTGACTACCAGACAAACAGACCACAGTTTGTGAGACTGAAGAGTTTTGTCTGAGAACTGGGTCAGCTGTCAGGGGAGGGTAATGGAGAGGGGAGAAGGACCCAAGTGCAGATACTGATGCCAACAGGAGGTTGACGGGAAAATTGACTGGATTTATTTCTAAGAGGTACACAAATTGTTGCCGAGCCAGAGAACCACAAAACTAAACTGAAAAAAAACAACACCTAAAGAACTGACAAACCTAAAAGAGACAAAGACTTGAAAACCACTGTAAACCATTGGAACAGTGACATACAGGATCTGACAATGACTGTTTGACACCAGAGAGCTTAAATAAGGTTTGAACTGATGTTGGAATGACTGCAGCTGAGACAGATAGAACACAAGTGTGGCAGCGGAGATAATTACCTAAACATGGAGACTCAGGAATCTATGAGTAAGACTGTGAAACTAGAAACTAAACTGAACAGAGATAAGACTAAAAGACAAAAGCAATGAAAACAAAGACAAAGCATGAGAGTAACTATAAGACAAACAAAGCCAAATCTGATTAAAATCAGATGACTGAACACAAAAGAAAACAGAAAAGAAACAAACACCCCCAAACCCCAGAACAAAGTCCACAAAGAGAGAATAGTGTGTAGTTTAGAATAGCTACTACTAGAACTTAATTTTTATTTTTTTCAAGGAGAACCCTCAGACCCCAATAACTGCATGTCTCTCCAAGTGTGTTCTCTCATTTTGCAACAAAACCAGGTAGTCATTGTAAGAAGACTTTAATTTTCTAAAACATTTTTAAGTAATAGTTTTAGGGCTGTAAGTAGTGAATATCTGTAAAAGTCTGTGTCAAAACTTCTCTTGAGGTTCCTCATCTTCTCTTTTCGTCTCCTCTGACAGGACTCAGTTAAATTGAATGAATATCTGGTGTTTTCCAACTGATTTCAGCTTTTCTACACTCAAATCGGTGTCTTTATGTTACCTTTCACACAACAGACACTAATTCTTGTAATTCCCATTTTAACACCTTAATATCATGTAATATGAGCCATAAACATCGAAAAAAAATAAAAGCAAATAAGCATTACAATTTGAGCAAGTATGAATGTTTGAGTTTTATTGAGATGAACGCAGTGATATTAGGCAATGCCTCTAAAACTTTATGGTTTGTGAAAGACTGAGGCAAAAAAAAAAAAAGATATCAACGTTTTCACATAGTTATGATGATACCCTTTTATTGAAGATGTGTATCTCTGCTAGGACACAAATGACCTTGCAGTTTCACCAAACATTCCTCTTTAAGCTTTCTAGGAGGTCCCGTCTATGAGGTGGGGAACGTTTAATCTGCAGTCCAACTTTTCAGAGCTTTCCCTGTGTAATTAGTCTTTTTTTCTGACGTCACAGATGTAATAAAGTGTGAATTAACAGGGTAAAAGAAGCTTCCAAGCAAACACATTTTTTACAATACGTTTGTTGTATTGAGTTTAGCGTTGAAATAAATGTTAGATTAATGTCCAGGTGTTCACTTATTACAGCCTGATCTTGAATAGCATAAATGTGTTAACCTTTGCCATTCTTCGTAACTGCATTGCTATCTTAGGGCTGTCTACACTCTCCACCTTAAAGCAATCACTTTCTAAGCTTGAAGCAGGCACATTTTAATCAGATTTGTGGCCTGGTGGGAAGCGATCAGGATAAATGCTCACATGCCAAGCTTGGCATGAAGAGGAGTTTCTGCTGCAGTCATACGTGGAACAAGGTTGATCTTCAGATTGTTCACTCATTTACTTACTTGCTCACCCATTAAAATGTTTGCTTCTGTATATACAAGATTCATTAGAGTACAGTGACAGCCAACGATCTTCTTACTTACAAAGACTTTGCGGCTTGAGAATAACGTTGACAGGACGCCCCTGATAATGACATTTGCTCTAATGTGCACCTGCTCATATGTTTTGTATTACCCTCATGTTACTCATAGGGACAGTGGTTTTGAAGACTAAAGATATAAATAATATAATAATTAAATATTTTCAAAGCAATCTATATTACAATGTAACACTAACATGTTTACCATTTAGACTGAACAAATAAAGTTTCAAATACGATTCCTGTACATTATTTTACAGTTTTTATTTCTCAAATCCTTCATCTAAAAGAAAAAGAAAAAAAAATGGCTGTGAAATGGCTGCGACGTCTGAGGAGTTATGCTCACCAGGCATTCTCAGGGGGTTAGGAAATCACAATAAAGTGTGAACGCTAATGGTAGCTAGCATGCTCCATCCGTTCCATAGCTGTTGGCTTCGTGCTGCAATGCATGATGGTCCATGTTGGCCAATATAGTGTACAGCTCCTGTGCAACACATTTGATGTGTCATGAAATGAGTCTGTAGTGCCCCATACTGTGAATGAGAACTTTATGTTGAAATTTCAAACAGCACTTTAAAATGGTAGATTCACTTCATAGTGAATTGTACTACAGCCTATATTTTTCCAACAATAGACTTTTGTCTATTGCCTATCTTTGTATTCCCAGATGCAGAGCAACAGAGTATCAGTTTGAATACAGTGTTGGCAATCTGCTGATTTGCTTCTTATCAAGCATTTGTTTTCTCCAAAATCTAATTTCAAATAAAATTTGAAAGGTTCCATTAAGGAATATGTCTGTAATGTGCAAAGCCCCTTCAACATAGGTATTTAAAGACATGATTTTTATTCATGAAAAGTTTATTAGCCAACTGGTCAAAGATCATTGTCATTCTCTCTTTAGCCACCTCGACTCAACCAGGGCCCTAAAGCCTGTCAGGCTCAGATAAACACAGGACACAGATGCAGGGCTTCTCGCAGAACAAGATGGCTTTATTAATACAACCACTGGAGATACTCCAGAGCAGAGCAAAGCATGAGGCTGTAAAAATCCAGGCTAAGGATGGGGCTGGAGAGTGCGGCTATGAAACGTGTGAAACAAAAACTTTCTCCAATCTATGAGGAAAACAGAAAAGGCTAATAAAGATTATGAACGGAAGATCACGCTCTCCTGGGGCCTCATGTACAAAGACTTGCGTGAATTTCCTACTGAAACATGGCGTACGCTCAAACCAAAATGCCCTCCAACGTACAAAAATATAATTGCGTATCAATGTGTGCGCACGCATGAATCCAAGCACATTTCTTTTGTACATCCCAATCAACGTGGAATTGAGCGCACAAGTCAGAGTACCCGACTCCTCCCTGTCCACTCCCTACTTGAATATGCAAATCATATTTAAATGAGCCCTGCACCTGCAATTCCCCTCTCTGCAGGATCAGAAAATAAAGAATAAAGAATGCGTAAAACGGAAAAAAGAATAACTTAACGGAAAGTGAGATGGAGGTGCTACTTTCTGAAGTGGAGGCCCGCAAAAATGTGCTACATTACCAAACACCAATGTATGAAACAATTATAACATATATTAGATAGATCTTGTTTTTTCTTCCCGTCCATAATTTTATCCATTCTGCCTATATTTAAAACAAAGTTTTTATAGATTTTCCCTAGAACAGAAACAAAAACATACACCTCTGTATAGAAACCTATTGTATATGATTGTACCAGAGATAGTCTGTACATCTCACGAACCATATATGTGTCAGGAATTGCAGAGAACTGGACCCAAATGCAGACGCTGGTAGAGACAGGTAGGTGAACAATAAACTTTATTTTTACTTGAAAACTGAACTCACAGACAACAGGAGGAACACAGGAACACCAGCCATGGGGAACAGGCTACAACACAGGACAAAACACAGGCACAGAACACACAGGAAGACAGGACACTGAACTTCAAAATAAAACAGGAGCACAATAGGGAATAAAAGACAAAGACAATGACAGGACATTTGTAGCGGTTAGGATTCAAAGGCAGAAAACGCCTGAGATCAGTTGATTAACTGAGTCAAGTCTTGTGTACTGTATCTTGGTTGGGACGAAAACCTGGAGCCACATGGCCCTTTGTGGAATAGTTTGGACATGCCTGCTTTCTCTGGACAAGACGAACTGACACAAAACAAATGGGAATGCAGAATACATACACTGCCTTAATCATACCCTTGATCTTGTGCTGACTTATGGCATTGAGAGTGAACAGTTAACAGTGTTCCCTCATAACCCTGTCTTGTCTGACCATTTTTTGATAACTTTTAAATTTACATTACTTGACTATACGGCTTCTGAAAAGAATTTTACATATAGAAGGTGTCTATCAGAGAATGCTGTAACCAGATTTAAAAAGGTAATTCCATCATTAGTTTCATCTTTCTTCAGATGGCCACCCTTCCTGAGTCTGGTTCTGCCAGAGGTTTCTTTCTGTTAAAAGGGAGTCGTTCCTTTCCAAAGCAATCTGTTGGTTTCCTTAGCTAGAATATTGTTTTTGAATTAGCTCTATACGAATGAAGTGGATTATTTTGAAATTAATTGATTGGATTCATTCATACAAAGTGCCTTGAGATGACATTTGATGTAATTTGGAGCTATATAAATAAAACTGAATTGAATTGAATATACACATTTAAGGAGGTGTGGAACTGGTGGAAACAATCAGGGCAAGGAAGACAATTAGACCAGCAGGCGAACGCAAGGGCAAGGGGCACCTGAAACAAGAGGAGAGATACATTAAAACAAAAAATAGACAACAAACAAACAAAAAATAAACATGACTGGATTCCCTGGACATGACAGTAATAAATGAAAAAAATTCATACCTGTGAAAAAATACTGATAATTAAAACGTGTGCATTTTACTGAGGAATGGTCTTTTATATGGTTGTCCGTCATTGGTTTTGCAGCCTTTATCTGCAGAAGGGACAGTGGAATAGTCCACTGTTGGTGTATTTAGTCACCGTTGGTGTGTCCCCATATACTGACGTGTCTCTACATATCAGAGGGGGAATGAATATGCATAAAAGTAATAATTAGAAATCCAAAAGACCAAAAATATTAAATAATTTTTCACCTCAATAACAAACAATGATTCATGTCATATCATGGATGTTGAAGAGCATAGATGAAGAACAGCTGACCGTCTGCTAACATGACAAAGGCTGTAAAAATTTGATTTACACTCATTTTTACCCAATAGGTCACGTGACCTGGAAGCTATTGAGCTAAAATGCTCATATTTATTTAAAATGAGTGTAGGAGCTTAGTACTACACTTGTTTTATGAGACACACATTTGAGGGCTGCATTGGGATGTAGCCTACTTGTGTTCTCATGTGTTTCTTATTCAATCACCTCAATCACTGTGTGATTACATAAAGATAGAAAAATAAATAAAATACAGAGGAGGAGAACAGAATATGAAACAGTCTTAACTTAATTAAAAACTAAATGAAAACAATGAAATAGGAGTGTTATTCCTGACCAGTGCGTCAAAAAACTGGCTAGTAAGGAAAACGAAACCCCATGAATCTCATATCTCATATCTCACATTGAGCCCCGCCCCGATCTGCGGTCTGCAGTCAGGGCTTACTCCAGGCTCTTGACAAACAGGCTGTGAAATTCTGTGGCTCATGAACGCTAGAGTGAGATCCAGAAACAAATACAACACACTGGCACGGGACGAAGGGACACGCAGACTATATGAGCACATGAGGGACCAAGGGGAACAGGTGGAAACACTTTGGGAATCAGGGAAGACAATCAGACACTTGACACAGGAGAAGGGCAAGGTACCTGAAACGAGAGGGAAGTTAATATTTCACAATTAAACAGGAAATGACAAGACAAAAAAGAACTTCAAAACAAAGAGTGTCACCGGTTCATGACAAAGTACTGAGGAAGGCACAATATTTCAATCCCAATTCAATTAAATTCTATTACACTTTATTCATTATTTAAGATTATAAAACTAAATCAGAACACAAGTTTCCTCAGGGCACTTACTTTATCTTAAGTCAACACCTTATTATATTATATTATATTATATTGTAATAAACCTCTGACAGAACTAGACTAGGGCAATGTAATCTCATGACAAATCGTTCTTTCTTACTAGCTGTCTGTTTCTAAGACATATTATTTGTTCCCATTTCTTTACTTTTGAAAATAGTCAAAGATAACACAGTTCGATCAACAATACATAGTACTTTTGCACCAATGAGGTGATCCCCAAAGAGCTATTAGCTGAAAACTTGACCTGGCTCAGCATAATGTACATTTTTTCCTGAAAAAGTTTGATGAAAGTAAACAAGTAGAGGACAAACAAAGAGGTGTCAAGTCTAAAAACCAATCTACAGCAGATAGACAGTATTTCAAAGTGATCACCTGACACAGGACCTGAGAGATGCAGCTGGACCTTCAGTCAGTTATTCACTGAAGCCTCATCAGAAATGGTCTCCATGGAAGGGTGGCTGTCAAGAGCCATTCTTAAGGAAGGGAAACAGGGAGAAAAGGCTGAGCTATGCCAAATGATACAAGAAGTGGACTGAAAATCAGTGGCAACAGGTCTAATGGAGGGATGAATCCTCTACAGAGCCCGGACCTCAACATTACTGAAGCAGTGTGGGATCATCTGACAGAGAACGGACCAAAAGGCAGCCAACATCCAAAGAAGAGCTTTGGAATCTTCATGTTAACTTAGAAATGTTGCTGATGGTCTCTGATGAAACATTATGTTATGACTGGGGAAGCATCAGTGCCTCAATGAAGGATCAACCTACACCAAGTGCAAACACTGAACATACTGATTGCAGACAGCCATAGATTCAGTCCAGAAATGTACTCAATAATGTCTGAAAGGCATATTGCATAAAACTTTAGTTGCATGCAAGCAGTCATTGCCATTCAATTTGTCAGCCCAGATGACAAGAACATTTTTTTTTGTTCATCTTGATTCCCCGCATTTGGACAAATCATGGATTGATTAGAACATGCTCTGGACAAATGGGTAAAAAAACGGTCGACTAACATTGTGCACGAAATGAGATTTTAAATTGCCTACCTACAAGCCCCAGTAGATTCATGCAGGACTTAAAGTACCACTATGTGATTTATAGGCAATTGGAACTGTCTCTGCCATGATAAATGATGCTGGCTAATGAATTGATCACAATCAGACAGTGAGCAGTACCGGGTGTAGGCAACAACCGGGCGTCGGTGGCCCAACTGTAACGCCATGTCGCCTGTGCATCAACCCGATGAAGTGTAATGGGATTGGTTGCCCTATGCACTGCTGTCCCATCAATCATGAGTGGCTCAAGTGTTTGAGGCTGCAGACTTTGAACCCGAGAGCGTCACCCAGGGTGTTAATGTGAAACAGGTATGGCTCTGATGGAATGTGGGGGTATATCAAGCACAGCGAGAGGCTCTTTTACCCCTCTAAGCTACTGTCACTGCAAGTGAACCATGAGCTGTCTTTTCTCAGCCTCACAGTCTGAGCTAACTGCTGTGTCCCCCCCCCCTTTCTTTACGGCTTCCTGAATCAGAAAAACATAGAAAATGCAGTCTGCTGTGAGCTTTTTTATTTTCCTCCCAAGCTTTTCCCAGAGTGGAAACAAATAGCACATCACCTGAACTGCTAGTCTCCTGTTGACCATAAAACTTCTCACTTTAGTTCAGGCACGACAAATATGGAAAGTGTCGCTTTGTGACTTGAACTGAATTTACCATCAGCAGTCTTTGTGTTAGTTTAACCAAAGTGCCCCATTTCATTGTGGTCAGATGTTAACCTTAAACTGCGAACTTACATCAGTTATACAATTTACTCCTATTCAAAACCAAACCAAAGCCCAAAAAACTGAAAATTTTGCATGAATGAAAAGCATTTCACATTTTGCAGCTCACACACTAAATTCCAGCATCTAATCAGAAAAATATGTTGATGTTGTGTGAAATGAACTTCATTTCATCTGTTCATATTCATCCATTTCAGCAGCTGGGGTAGGCTCCAGCCCCCCTGCGACCCTGAATTGAGTGTAAAAAAAGGATGGATATTCATCCATTTCTCCATTTTTTTCCAAACAGGTGATGTCAACAAGTGAGTGTAATCAGGATTTGGTGTGAAAGCAGAATCCATGAAAGGCTGAGTCATGGTGAAGCAAAGATTCAACAAATGTGTGAGAAAATTATTTTACTTATTAACAACGATGTTCCTCACAGATAGATCTGAAGGGAGTTGCAATATTAGTCCCTCTACAGTGCAAAATGTCATTCAATAATTCAAGGAATTTGGAGGAATTTCAGTGCTTAAAAGGCAAGGGCTCAAGCCAAAGTTGGACACGTTGAACAATGATCTCTCAGATAGCACTGCACTAAGAGCTGTCATTCATCAATAGCTGATACAACCACATGGGCAAGAGACTATTATGGTAAACCTTTGTCAAGCACTACAGTATGGAGTTGCATTGAAAAGTGCCACATAAAAGATTTGTTTGCATAGAGAAATCTAATGTTAACCTTGAGAAATCTGGGCTGGACCATTGCACAGTGGAAACATGTACTGTGGTCAGACCAACATGTGTGCTCTGTACCAAATACAAAATAATCATCCTGACTGTTTTCAGCAACAAGTCTAAAAGCCAGGCTATGTGATGTATGGGGTCTTTATCAATGCTCTTGGCAAAATTCATTTACACTCTGTGATGGCAGTATTCACGCAGAAAAGTGCACTGAGATTTTAGAGCAACATATGCTGCCTTTAAGATTACTTCTTTTCAAAGGAGGTAAATTATTTTTTCACAAGGCAAAATAATATTTTGCACACATTACAAAGGCATGACTGAGGAAGAGGAGGGTTCAGCAGCTGGTCTGACTTGTCCAAAGTCCTGATATTTCTCCACTAGAGAATGCATGAATTCTGAAACAAAAAATGGGTTAATAATCAGCACCAGAACGTCTTTCTGTGTTGTTAGAAGGAATGGCAACATAACAATGAGAGAAAAGCTTTACTGACCCAACTTTTTTGGATATCTTGCAGGCCTGAGTTACAAAAAATTATATTAACATTAAAAGTAAACACAAGGCTCAGTACCGAATGAAAAACCTCCTGATCCCTATGATCCCTATATAGACCAGTGAGCAGTGCAGACCAACCTGTCATTGGGGTCATCAGGTTTTTTTTCTGTCTTCTCAAACCCCAGCTGGTCGAGGCGGATGGCCACCCTTCCTGAGTCTGGTTCTGCCAGAGGTTTCTTCCTGTTAAAAGGGAGTCGTTCCTTTCCACAGTTGCCACAGGCACGCTCAGGACGGGAGATTGGACTGAAGACACATTTCGGTGCAATCTGTTGGTTTCCTTAGCTAGGATATTAATTTTTTGAATTAGCTCTATATGAATTAATTGGATTATGATTACAATGAATTGAATTCCAATTGGCTTGAATTGGACAATATTACTTAAGTGCCTTGAGATGACAATTGTTATAATCTGGCGCTATATAAATAAAATTGAATTGAATTGAACCTCCTTTCATCAGTGTTTCATCTAGTTGGGTCCACGACATCTTCATAGAAGAGGTAAAGATAAGTAGGAATGGGATTCAAACCCTGGTTTGGGTATGGGGTAATGAAAGTAAAGAGAGTGCCAGAGGTGGAGGCAGGAAAAGACACACTACCAGATTCAGCAGACAAACTCACCTAAACAGTCCTACAGTCACTAAGAAAGCCAGAAAATACAAGGCCATACAGGCAGAACAAAACAAATTAAGTTGATAATTCAAGAGATATCTTGGGTTCATACAGTCTGTAGGATTTTCTTTTACTTGCATTAACCAAGTCCCAGCTTTACTGATTTGGGACTGTAATTTTCTAAATAAATATTCCAATAATCCATCTGTCAAATAATTTGACAGCAAATTCAAGCTACTTTTACATGATGCTGTGATACACTTGCAGTGCATACTGATGAGCATGTGCCAACAACAGCACAGAACTACAATAACTTGTAAAATCTGGGAGTTGTGTGCAGCTCCTGCATTAAAGGGGAGTTTTATTTAGCTGGTTGTGGACTCACAACACTACCTGTTCAGCTGCAATGCGTACTCTTAAACATTCATCATGAGAAGTACTGAGAAAACAGTCTGAGCCACTCTGCTGGACAAACCGTGATGACACCATATCTGAGTATCCATAGTAGGGTTCCATAGTGGAGCATTTCTCACTCTATCTCAGGAAAACCAGAGCAAGATTCACTTATGTTGCTTATTCAACTGTGGAAAATCTGTAAGTTAGCCGGCTTTAGATGGCACAGTGAGCAGTCATCGGATGCATGCAACTCTGGCTTAGCAGAGATAACACAGGAGCTCGGATAACTCCAGTAAGGATGCTATTATGCCACTACACAGCAAAGGTTTGCTACTTCAGTAGTATTTAAAACTGTATATATTAATTTAACTTTTAATTCAATGATTCAATGACAATGATAATGTCCTTGTTTCTATTCATGTTTGCTTTTCGCCATGTATTCCTGCTCATATCTTCCATTTTCCAGGCAATGTATAAAGAAACATTGGGTGGCTCAAGATATATGCATATATGTCTGAACTGTCCATGAAGTCATCGACTTTAGACACATGATCGAACATTATGCTCCATTCACACATAAAGATGCAAAGTAAAGGTCAATCTCTGAGGGTTTGTTGTACTGTTAACATGATGGATTTTTTTCTGTTGTAGTTTCCCTCTCTTGCTGTTGCTAAAGTAAAAAATAGCTTATTTTCTATATATATTGTGTATGTAACACATAATGTAAAACAATGCTGTCTCAGTTGAACTTCAGAACTTGATTTTTAGCTTTAAATCTCTGCCCAGATCTTTGCTCTTCTCAATGTTTTTGTCTGCAGGTGTGACTGGTCACTTATATAATAGAGTAACTGCTTTAAATATGACAAGACAGCCATCAACAAGTCACTTCTATCTATAAATCACATGTGTATTTGTGTATCTTTTAAATTTCTTACACGAAAATTCATCCAGATTACAAAAAGCAAATACATTGAGGGGCTATTGCTGTAAACATACCAGTCATAAATCTAAAGATTTCCAAATAACACACAATCAATAAAGATTAATACATAATCATAAAGAGTCCACTTATTCATTTACAGTTCAGGTGCAGATGATGTCACATCTGGAGTCTCACATGAGCTGAAAATGATTGCAAGCTTAAGGGTGCCATGATGAATACTAACTGAATTAATTCAACATTTTTTTATCTATAACCTTGCAACTGGTTTCATGACTGGGAAACATTTTCCCAAGCTAGCCTTCTTATTCTTTTCATTAGTGCAGTTCCAGTTGTGCAGAGAAGAGCTCTGGCCCCTTTGCAAACGCTTATCTGAATGCATTTCAGATAAGATTCACCCAATGTTTCTTTATACATGCTGAGAATGTACTCCACCTCTCAGTGCTTGAAATAATTACGCCATGCAAGATCTCCTTTCTTCTATGAATGATTTCATCATCTTGGGTTTCATAGCTATTCTTTCTTATTCATATGCTCAGTTGAAAAGGCAATGAAGCACGTTTTCACAGAACATAAAGAGGCACATAGCATTCCATCTTCCCATAAAACTGGGTAGTTTTTGCCTTTATATTGGCACTTAAGCCACACTTTTTGAACACTTTTCTAAGCATGATAAAATGTCATATTACTTGATAGCTGAAAAACTACCATCAACTTTTAATTAAAGAGACGAGGGAGACTATGATATATATTTTAAACCTAATTAGCATACAGAATCGGGAGAGAAGTGATTAGTTGCGTAAAGACTCCCTGTGGATGTTGCATACAAGTACACATAAATATAGATACGCAATCACACACTTGCATTCTGATGGCATCTGCATTGGAACACCAGCCTAGCAGCACTTCAAGTGATAATTCACTTTGCTGTGACATTTTCATTTTGCTGCTTACAGTGCAAGCTTTATATTCACTTTCACTGTTTGAGGCATTTCTTTATCACCAATTGGAGTGAAGCAACATTATCTTTTGAAAGAAGACAAAATATGCACCCAGTACCGATGTTTTAATCTAATTCAGTCTACAATAAATACAACAAAGACCATAAAAACAACAACAACAAAAACAATAATTAAAAAAGGAGTCTACTTGTCAATGAATTGGAGCAATGCATTTTGTTCTTTCCCTTATTTGGAAGTTTGTGAAAAGAAAAAACTAAATTCTCCCTGAATATGTTGGTACTATCTGTTTTATAACAGCTACACCTAATGACAGGATTTCTGTGTTATCGCAGCGGTCAGAGAGCTTGTGGTCATTAAGTAGAGGCGATAACCTGAGAACCCTGACATCTCTGACGCCACGTACATTCCCTTTATTCAAGGAACTAAAAAGATTCATTCAGAGTGTTGTCTGTCCATCCACAGTAGAATTAAAACTTTAAATCAGTTTTTTTCTAGTCTCAATTCCTAATACCACAAGTGAGATTAATTCTATTATCATCCATCATATGTTCAGTGAATTAGGAATCCATTTTAGGTAAGAAAAGATGACGCTGTGCGTGTGTTAGGGCAGGGTATTGTTGTGATTCACAAGCATGTGGCCAATGGCAGTTTGTCATTTCTGTTGTCAGCTCAGTTGCTGAAATAGCAGCTGTGGCAAAATTGTTTAAACTTTAAAACCTAAATCAAGCCACCAGATTACAGGAGCCACATCCATCTCTTTTGTGCAGTTTTCTTTAAAACAACCCTCATTTGGAAAGTGCCATATGATGCCATCGGAAACACAAAAAAATCCACTCAAAGGATTTAAGAATTAATTCCAGTCTTATAGAAAGTCCTGAAACGAGACTAAAAACAAAAAGTATGACAGTAAATCTGTGCAAATGGATTTTTATTTGCTTACCATTATTATTACTAATATTATTTTGATATTTTGTAACGTGTAGCACAACTTTCAAAGGTATGTGTTTCAGTTGGAGTTTTATCCAGCCTGCATCTTTGAGTCTGTTTGCAGATAGGTTGGGACATTGTATGTAAGAAAAAATATATTTCTTGGTTACCAGGTGACAGGTTCTATTTGACAGTCATGAAGTATTACTAACACTAACCTAAATAGTTTTTAATTCTTTCAACCTCATCAGTACGTCTATCCAGAGGTTTATATGCCCAAACAGTGGATGAAAGTCAAAGCACATGAACCCTCCAAAACAGTCGTGAGCACAATTACAACATTTAGACTTCATTTGTTCTTCACATCCGTACCCATTAATCAAATCAAAACACATCACACACTAAATTGTTTGATATAACAACAAAAGGCTCACAGCTATCATCTGAAATTAAATTCACTGAGAGAAGGACCATCTCTATGTGGTGATATCATTAGTAAAAATAAGCGCTGTAGTTTCAGATCTCCCCTGATTGTTGCAGAAGCCCAATAGTCAATATACAGATTTATTCTGAATAAGATCAGCTTGTTGAAGACAATTCACCAATCTGCTTTTCTACAGCTCCTCCTCTCCCCATAGAACAGACTGAATTTTTCATGAAAAGGGCATGTCACTTTTGATTTCCTTGTATTCAAAGCTTTTTTGCAGGCATTTGTCACAATGAGGACATTATTCGTTCCTACAAATTTCTGTAATCCTGACGTGAAATTACTGCACTATAGAAATGCCACAACGTCTGACTATTATTCTAAATGCCCCCGTACTCTATGCACATCAGCACATTTATTCTTTTTAAATTACAGATGATTACAGCAACCTACAGCTGTGAACAAAAATGGCAAATCTTTTTCTTGTTGTTTCTAAATGTTGTGTGGCTTTTTTTCAGATGGAATTCACTGATGAACAGCAAAGGTTTTTGAGTGACCTGTTGCCTGTTTACTTGTTGACAGGTAATTTACCCTCCAGATACACAATAGGTTGCAGGAGTGGGTGGACATGTTTTGAGATGACTGCTATTCCCAATCTGACCACTAGATGTCTGTAACTGTCAGACACTGTTAATTTAAAGTTAAAACAGTATAACATGATTGGAATTATTTCAACAAATGACAGCAGTTAAGGAAAGGCTAAACTATAAAAGTGAGTTATAAACAAATAGTCTAAAAGAAGATAAGATAAAGACTGGCTTCATAACTACAGTCTGGTTGTCCCACAGCTCAGAAGCTTAGACAGAGAAGGCCCCGTCACATCCGGTGCCACATAGAATTTTGAGAAATAGTAGGGATCCAGACTAAAAGGAACAAAAGGTTTCAGAACAGGAGCCATACCAGCTTTGAAAAGGCACAATTGAATCTTAAAACTCGGTTCTAGACAGTGAAGTGGGGGCAAAGATTGGTGTACTGTGGCCACTTCTCTCAGAATGTGCTAAAAGCATGGTGCTTGCAATTTTATAAACAGCAACCTTTGGATGTTTTGCCTTTCTGTGCCAGACTAAAGTGCTTTGCAATAGTCAAGCATCAATCTAATAAAAACCTTGAGGAACTTTTCAAAATCTGCAACAGAAAGAAATGATGTGATCGTGGTTAGCCTTCTTAGATGGGCAAATGAAGACTACACCACTGTAGTTATCTGAGCGACAAAAGAAAGAGCTGAAAATAACACCTAACTTGTGACTTTCTCTTCAGACAATAACAGATAAGATGCCCATACTAGAGAAGATTAATTCTTAATTTAAAGCTACAGAGTAATTGAAATTACCTCTGAGTTTGAGTCATTCTGTTTATTTAAAGCAGGACATAATAAAAGATTCATCCATGGTATGGAGCTTTAACATTGACGTGTGATTGGATATCATCCACATTGCAATGGACAATTAGGTCCCCATATAGCTCCTTGTTCCAGCTCCAGATTTCCAAAATTGTACTGTGTAATCTGTTACTCAGACCCTTAGATTAAATACAACGAAAGGAAGAAGAAACAGCATTTTAAACTGCTGTGCTTACATTTAAATATAGCATATTTCTTTGGGTATGCCTTAAATGGCTTCCTCATCCAAGCTACACAGACAAGATCAGAGTGTAAAGCCTTCAAACTAAGGCTTGTGTTTGTGTGTGTGTGTGTGTGTTATGAGTTTTGTCCTTACAGTGTGAAGTCTCCAAATTTCCACACACTTAGACATGCCCTCAGAAAATCTGTAAAATATTCATTTTTGTGACAAGATTTGGACAAAGCCCTGAAGCAACATCAGGCTGTAGCCTGACTGTTTCCCAGGTTATAGATCCTAAATAAAGTATTCCAGAGGTATGTCCTTGCAAAAAATTCAGGTAAAAAATATATTTTAAATTGTGTCTGTTTAATCTTGCAACTCCAGTTGTAAAGCTAAACTTACAAATACAATTTTTACTAGTTTTAATGTGTGATCTGACAGTACTTAGCCAATTACATTGCTGCTCCGCTCAAGTGTTTTACTCCAACTCGTTATTGCAATGTTGTTGGAATCAGGTTGGAATGTTCATTACTGAATGTTTCCGTGAGTCTTAGAGCCAGGGAACCACTGTAGTAAAATACTCATGTTTCCAATTAAGCATGCCTCCTTTATCTGTTATATTTGGAGCCGTGTTCTCGAGAAATTACTTAGAAAGCACGTTTTTCATGAGCGACATTCTTATAGCAAGAAGGAAGGTTGGTGGTTTAACCCCCAGCCGATCCATTTGCCAAGAGGTCAAAAAGACATGAACTCCACATTGTAGGAAAAAAAAAGAAGCTGCATATAAAATGCAAACATATGATGAGATGTGCAGTATGGGTGTTTGTGTGAATGAATGAGAAATACGAAGCAAAGCCTTTTGGGAAACCTAGGTAAGGGTAAAAGCTGCTATTTAAGTGTGGACCATTTATCATTCGCTCTGGGTTTTTAGTTCCTGCTTTGTAAGTGATGGCTGAGGATGACCCATAGCTCTCACTTGCACACCAGCTGCTGAGCATTTCAAGCAAAAACATTAGTTACTGTATGCAAGATAAAATTCTGAATATCTTCCCCAGAGGATTGTTTTCTTACCATGGAAGGATGTAAAAGGCTCAGTGCTTTGTGGGAGTCTGACCCTAACTTGTCAGCTGCAGCTGACCTTCTACCAGCTCTTCAGTACTAACGCATGCTGCATGGCCAAGCACGTTGTATCTCACTCAACTTCATTTAAAATTCCCATGGACATGAGTTTCCAAAGAAATCAAGTGGAAGCTGATGAACTAAAAAAAAGTGGAACAGATACAGAAAATTAAATATTGTCATTTCTACCTTACGTCAGAACTATTTAAGATGATTACATGCACAAGCAGATATAAAAAAAGATTGCTTTAGATGGGCAGAGGTTCAACATTCTGCAGTTAACTGCATCTACAAAGAGCGGAGTGGTTTCAGAATAATGTTCATCGATATAAAATTGTGAAGACTTAATATTCCATCACACATACATAATATTATCAAAACAGTCAGGGAACTGTGTGCAAGCGCCATACATAATAATCAATATTGGATGTCTGTGATTTCCAGGCCTTCAGGCAGCACTTCATTAGACCCTCTCAGTGCTTTGGTGGAGCAACGGCTGAGGAGGAAATTATGTTCTGTTTTGGAGAATAATGAACATCCTCTCCACAGCATCCTGGCAGGATAGAGGAGCAGCTGCAGCGAGAGGCTCAGCTCAATGCACTGCAGGACTGAGAGATTCAGGAGGTCCTTTGTCCCCACAGCCATAAGGCTTTTTAACCGTGACTGCGGACATGTTTTTCTCAAATTTATTTATTTATTTATGTATTCATTTATTTATTGTTGTTCTAATATACAATCATTGTAATTTTTTTTATTTTTTTTTATTTGAGCTACATCAGTCATTTTGAATTTCCCCCACTGGGGGATGAATAAAGTATTTTCTATTCTATTACAAACAGGCATGATTTTGTCATGGAAATTATTTTATGGGCTTAGGAACATCCATCCATCCTCAAATGAAAGTTAGAGCTCAAAATGAGCTAAAAAATTTTAATGGCATAGTAAAATTTTTCTCTTTTAGCAATTCACATTTTTCTATATTCTATTGTGTAGAAACAACATTGGTTAAGAAATCTGAAAATCAATGCATTCTGTCTTTATTTACATTTACACAGCATCACATCTTTTGTGGAATTGGGGTTATACATAAAAGCTCTGTCTGTTTCTTTGTGTTGTTGGCATCAAATTCTCTGTTTATACTTTTTTTAAATACAGTGAAGTCAATCAGTGAGGACACTGAAAATAATTTCCCTTTCACTCTTGTCTGTAGGTTAAGAATTAGTTCATTAATTCAAACTAATTAAGAAATTACAGGTATGTATTTTTGCTCCTTTTTGTATACACTGATCAGTTCTAACCTTAAAATGACGCGCCTAATGTTGAGGTCTTCCTTATGCTGCCAAATCAGCTCTGCCCACTCAGGACAATCTGGTTGTGGAACATTGGACTTCCTTGGCTCTGTGGATTGTGGGATGGGATCTGTGTGGATTGGGTTTTTCTGAGCTGTCCTGCTGGTGGAGGATGCTGCTGTAGGGGAAGTGCTGCTACTAGGATGCAGATTCTCCCAGCAGAATATTCCATTGTCGAAAGATGGATGTTATACACTTTACCTGACAGTGGGTTTAATATTACTGCTGAAAGTCTCACTTTGATTTTTCCTTCTGCACGTGTAACCAGGGTTAATTAAACTCCAGGTTATTTGTAGTTGTTTTGAATATAATCTTTATATGATATATTTTTGTTCTAAATGTTCTTTTGAAATTTAAGTTCATGACTGTTTATCTTACAAGAGCGGAGCAGTAAAAACATCTAAAAAAAAAAAACAACCTATTTAAAAGAGGCGGCAATGGTTTAGCACCATTTTCGGTGAGCAGAAGTGTGCATCTTACTTTGGCGCCGATCTCTGGAAGTCCCCGTGGTCTATATAGGTGTGCGAGCTGAAAGAGAAGAAAAGAAATAAAATAGAATTGAAGTGATTAAAAAAAAAACTCAAAAGTCAAGAAACTGAAGAAAAAAAGACGGAAAGTTTGAAAAAACTATCGGTGAGCTGCGAGTTGAGCAGGACTAAACAGATGTCAACTTAACTTTCAACTTGCTAATGATGTTCATCTTCATCTTCGTCCCCATCACGTGCTCGCTGTTGGACATCAGCTGTTAAAGAAGGCGGTAGGACTTTGAGTGAACTCATCTTATTTGATTTATTTAGGCCTATTTTTCCATTCATTTGAACTTTCGGGACAATTTACTTTTAAATACCTGAGATCTCAGAGTTTTGTTATTTTCATTGTATGTTTTTGGTTCAATTGTGGTCCAAATAACAAAGAAAAGGTCTTTAAAACAACTGTATGGTGAATCCAGAACTGAGTACTGATGCACTGTAATATTTCTGTGCAGTATTGACTTTAATTAATTAATTTTTAAATGATCATGTGAAGGATCTTATAATATACGTTCTTTAAACCTTTAATCTGCCGTTGTGTGTTATTTGGGGTAGACATTACAGGTCTAAATGAAAAAAATAGTCTGGTATATATCAGCAGCGTTCTCATCCAGTCTAGTTTAAGTTTAAGTTCATGTTTTATATTTAACCAAGTCTTAAAGTGACAGGTGCAGGGAGGGGTTACATTCACAGCTGCAAACAGCACACATAGGTGCATCAAAGTTATTAGAATTAATTGAATTTACTGTATGTGTCTGCATTGCAATGCAGTAACGAAAGCAGGTCTCATTCATGCTCTTCTTTGAGTTTTTAATTAACAGTAAAACCAAAAAAAGAGTGAAAATTCCTGACGTTATGTTTGCACTTTTCCTGGTTCTTGCATTATTACACACAACTTAGCATCTCCACAGCTTTCTGCTTTTACATGCTCTTCTTTCTGAGATTCAAAGAGCTGAGCAAGCTGCACCACATGCTTAAATAAGGAATCAATCCATTGGGCAGTGAGGTTAAGTATTGACATTCTATCAAACATAAGAACTCCATACATCTGTAGTAAAGCCAGTCGCAGTCGCATTAGATAAAATGCCCTGTAAATTCTTTCGTACAGCTCTGGTAGCTCTGGTTGAGCCAGTCATCCAGAGCAATGAATCCAGACACCCTTTCTGTAATCTGTTTGGCTTCATCGCTGTTCTGCTGAAACTTTTTAAACTTCTGCCAGTGTTTGATCACAAAGCTGAACTTGGCTTGTGATTTTTTTTTTTTTTTTTGTGCTGGAGCCAGTCCCAGCTGCCATCGGGCTAAAGACAGGGTACACCCTGGACAGGCCGCCAGTCCATCACAGAGCCACACAGAGACAAACAACCCTGCACTCCCCCTCCTGTGGTCAATTTCAAATCACCAATTAAACAGTCCTGATTTTGGACTGTGGGAGGAAGCCACACTGGCACTGGCAGAACATGCGGTCTCCACATAGAACCGTGACTTCACAGGAACCCTCCTGCTGTGAGCCGGCAGTGCGAAACACCACACCAGTACGCAGACTGCTATTTTTTAGTGTAAGGAATTAGACTGATTTGGATAGAATTGGATGATAATGAGTTCAATTATAATTAATAGGAGTGGACTGTATTATAATTAGACTTTGTAATTTGTTTTTGTTTTTTAATTGAAGGGCCTTGAGATGATATATGTTGTGATTTGGTGCTAGACAAATGAACTGAATTGAATAAATGCTGCCATCCATCCTCTGGTAGCCCATTAAGAGTGGTTTTGACCATGTTGTGCTGCAGAATCACATCTATGACAGTTTGATGCTGCACATGTAAGCATGTTACAGTTTACATATGGAAAGGTTGGCATGAAACCTTTTTGAAGCCTTGGAAAAAGCAGTCATTTTATAATTTTTGATCAACAGTTTGTGGTCATTCAAAACGTAGGCATGTTTCATTTTTGAAAGCATTCAACAACTTGCATTCCTCTTATATCTTTTACACAAATTATTTTAAATGCATATTTCCGTGACAGAATCAAAGCTGTGCAATGTTCTGTCATGTACTGAGAAACATATGGGGAACATTAGCCCAGAATAAATGGGGAAAGGAGGCAATAAAGGGATGCTATCTTTCAGCTGTGTATAGCACTCAACCTTTCTTATTTGGCAAAAAGCAAATGTTTGTATATTTGGTTGTGCCTTGTGTGGACATACTGGCACGCAAACCTCGAGCAACACTACTGGAGATGGGCCCATGCAAATGAATGCAATCAGACACAAAGTGTGATAAATGTGCTGTCAATAGAGATAGTGTGGTGCCACATCACGATCCCCACTGCAGCGCAATGGAGCCAAAATAAATCTCAGCAGCCCTCACAGGCAGCATCACACATTATCTGAAGAGTGCTGCAGCTCTCTGATAAACCATATTCTATTTAGAATTTGCCTTGTGATTTATTTTTTTTTCTTTTTGACTATATCTTTCTGCGCCACAAAGATTTTAACTTGTGTTTTTTTGTGGCTACTCTGCTGCTGCATCAGCTTTAAAAGGTGGGGCTGCTGCTCTGAAAGTGCAGAATACAAATGCCTATGCCAAGCTCTGCAATTAACATTGAAATAGTCTGTCACCTGTTCTGAATAGGCTGTGATGGCAGACAATAACACTCCTAGCTCTCAAGTGCTGCAATGTGCTGTTCATTTTCATGCCAAATCGATTCCACTTAAGCCTGCATAATGTCCAATTCTCCGTCTCAGTCTGCGCATATCTAAGAAAAATGAAAAAGCATTGCACAGGCCCGTTTAGGGTTACTGCTTAATCCGTTTGCCTTTCTCTTCCGTCCCCTCATCATGCTGGGTATAAGTTCTGGTAAATGTTCCACTGCTCGAAAACCAATTCAAATCTTACATGACATAATTTCCCTTTTTTTAAATGAATAGTAATTTAGACCTGCTTAATGACTGGAAGAGCTGACTGCATTTACTACTTGGATTGCCTCGACAATAAAGACCTGCTGTTAGAAAGAATCCCCTTTTTCCAGGGTTCTATGTAACAGCACATCATTTAAAACGATCAACTGGTCTCAAAATGAGGTAAATACAGCTTCAGATGAACAACTCATGATGTATTACATCATGTCATCAGATAGTTAACAAAAACTTAGCCAAAATACAATTCAATGGAGTTTTATTTAAATAGTGCCAAACTGCAAACAAATGTCATCTCTTCAAAGATAAAAGTAAAATGCTGAAGCAGCGTGTGGAAAAACTAACTCCAGCCCTTCACTCAACAGCTTGTGAAACCACCTTCAGCAGAAATAACTTAAGGTTACTATTTTCTGTGATGGTATCGGTCTCTTAAATTGCTGTGGAGGAATTTTGGTCCACTTGTCTTCACATTGTTGCTTCAGCTCATTGAGGTTTGCAGCATTGGTTTATGCACAGCTCTCTTAAGGTCCCACCACAGCATTTCAGTCAGGCTGAGGTCTGGACTCTGACTGGACCATCGCAGCACCTTGATTCTTTTCTTTTTCAGACTTTCTGCTGTAGATCTGCTGCTGTGTTTGGGATCATTGTCCTGCTGATGAGCCAGTTTCAGCCCAGCTTTAGCTGTCAGACAGACGGCCTCACATTTGACTCTACAACACTTTGGGATAGAGAAGAGTTCATGGTGGACTCAATGACTGCGAGGTGCCCGGGTCCTGTGGATGCAGAACAAGCCCAGATCATCATTCCAAATGTTGAAATGGAGGAAAAAAAGACTTGGCCTGGTGACCTCAACATATTGCAGTGAAGAAATGGTTATGTTAACTCGGCCTTCACAAAGTACTGACTTGCCAGACCAAAACATTTTGAGGAATATGAGATGTGTGAATCTCATAAATCTCCTCAAACTTTCCAGCCCAGGTTTTTATCATTGATAGTTAGTTTTGGGAATTCAGATACATTTTATACATCCTTATAAAATAAATTGTGCTACTGTGCTGGCAACACTTCCTAAAAAAGGCACAAGGGCACTGGTCTGGCTTTACTTACTCATATCTGTTGAGGGAAAGTACATTAAACCACAATGCTTCCTTATTTTCATGCATTTGCAAAAGGAAAATGGGAAAAAAAAGCCAATAATGGACTGGGTCTGTGTGACACAATCAATGTTGTTACTCAAGAACATGTTGAAATGGACATTCAACTTGAGAAAGTGTAGCGGCTGTTAGGATCTGTGGGTTTTTCTCTTTTGTTTAGTGTTTTTGTCCTTAATGCTTCTGCCATCTTCAGACATGGCTTCCCAGTGTGGCTCAATCACCTCATAGGACTCACCTGTGCTGCGCTGCTGGCTGCTGGCTGCTCCTTCCTAAGCCTGAGTCTGCTCTGCAGCAAGTGCCAGCTTCCAAGTTGTACTTTTTGAGTAATTCTATGCTTCCTGTCCTTAATGCCTCTTTCTAGCATCGTCTGTGTATTTTTGGATCACGTGCCTGTTCCTCACGTCACAGGAGCTGAAACAGCTCAGGTGTTTCACCTGTTTCAACCAAACGAATTCTCACAAGTCATGGGTCAGCCTGCAGCCACTCACCCGTCACAAAGCCGCTCTGCAGCAGTTATTTATTTTGTAAATAACTGTGCAACAAAGTCTCATGTTTATGTTGGTGAATCTTGTCAGCACATACCAACACGACCTTCCACCATCACAGCAATGTCAATGTGTTGCCCACATTTCCTTTTTGCAGCATATCAGCTTCATCTGCTTCTTGCTGCATCTCACCCACAAATGGATGGAACGTTTCTGACACTGACAGACAAACGTAAGACTCTGTGAACATTTGGACAAATGTAGACAGAATCTAATCATCTCAGCATGAATAAAATGCTGGCATTTCTCACACTGCAGCAGAAAAGTGCTAAGAGCTATAATATAGTAGCTTAACTAAGGTTAATTGTTAGTTTCCTCACCTCTAAGCAGTTGTGTTTGTATTGCTTTGAAATAAATTTTTGCTCTGGAATCATTTTATCCTCCTTTTTCTTTTGATATAAAAATGTTTTGGCATTAAAAAAAAAATCAAAACCCAACTGTTTTCAATTGCATACACTTTTGTTCCAAATTGCGACTGGAAAATTGAATAGTGCTTTGTTTGAGCGGGTGCTCACAAAAACAGTCCACGGGAGCTGAGGACCTGCTCTGAATGAACTTTTTCATTCATTGTCACATTTTACCATCTAACATATGTTATTATGTGATTTATCTTCACCGAAATGCAAAAGAAAAACAAATACATAGTGAATATTAAGAGATTTCAAAAAGGCTATCTTTATATTGGCCAAATCAACAGTCTCCAGTATTTTCTCCAGTTTTCAGAAAAATAAATAATCAGAGTAGTTTGTGTGAATGCTGCTTTTAAAGATTGACTTGCACTGACATGTAAAATCCTATTTGTGTACGAAGATGCAACCTGCTGCAGGTTAAAGTATAAGATTAACAGCAATGCATCAAACTCCTGCAAAGACCCAAAACAGGACCTGAGAGATGGTCCCACACCCACAGACCAAATGTGATTCTGATGAGATTGATGTTAAGTTTCTGCAGAGGCAGGAAGCTCCAAATCACTGGATCTCTCCTGTCAGCCACCTTTTAAGAGGCTTTAACCTGAAAAGGCTTGTTTTCAGAGGGTAATGTACTGTCTGGTGGTGCCATTGGCTGTTATAGCCTGTTGATGTGATATAGAAGCTCCTATGGGCTCAAGCAAGGTGCCAAACTGGACTTTTAAAAGAGAAAGATTAGACTAAAGTTATGGGAAATCTCTGGGAATACAATGAACAAATGATTTCATTAGGTTGAAGTTTTACTAAACTGGGTCACCGGGAGCTTTTTAAATGAATTTTTTATTTTTTTTTCACATTTAAATACCATGTGTGACTAAACATGTTCACTGTGTTTGGATCAGCTGGGATGCATGTAAGCACCAAATGTAAAGAGACACAATGTTTTCATAAAACACTTACTGCTGAAGTCTGATCAAATCATAATTTATACTCTGTGCTAAACAAAAAGTAACAGTTTTCTTTAACTAAAACCAGACTGGTCACTTCTTTAACTTTTCTGCTGTTGACCAGCTCAGTTATTTATCAGTAATGCAGTCAAGATGAGGTTTGACTGTAAAGCAGATATGTTTTATATTTCCACTGGATAAGATGTGTGATTGTAGCTGACAGATGTCACTCACAGTAACGAGAAGAACCCTCTTCAGCCAGTACTTTATCTCCCCTCATCCCCACCAAGCTTCATGGCAAATTTCCGCTCATTCTTCTGGTTATGCGCTGGTATCTTTACTGTTTTGGCCATGTCTCATTAGGAAGTTTGAGTAGGTGCAGGCAACAGTTTTGGAGATAAACTCACTCTGTGCAGCCTCTAAAAAGACACATTACACATAATGAGGCCTGACTCTGAAGATGCCTCTCAGATAACAGGATGGATTTTTACAAAGTGACACCAAACGCACCACTGTTTGATGTATAACTTCCTCCTTTATCCCTGCACTGCAAACAAGAAGATACTGCGGAACGAGAGCAGCATCTTTTTAGATTTAGATACTAGCTCACATCAAACCCAAGTCTCAAAGAAATTACAAAACAAAGCACTGATGGAAGAAATATTAGAGAACCAGCAGGGTAATCTGGAATTGAAAGTGCTGGTTTACTGAGATGTAAGGCTGTCACAGTGAGAACTTACCCAGATGTGGTTTCGGATGCCTCAATAGTTTGATAGTTGCAGTATTATTGCAATTTTACTTACCCAAGAACAATTCTGTGAAAAAAAAAGAATGTGTGTGCATGAGTGAGCGTGTGTGAGTGTGTGTGTGTGTGTTTAGCTCGAACGTAGAACCAGAATGTCAACGACTGCCAACCTCCGCTGCACACCACCAGCGACAGACTGGGCTGAAAAGATCAGCAGCTATTTATAAATCCAGTCTTACAAGCAAGCATCAGAGCTTGATGTCCAATCGTGAGGCTTAATGATTTTTTTTTTTTACAGCATGTTTTCAGCATTTAATACATGAACACAGAATAATTAAAAAGAAGCGGAAAGTGTTAAGATTAGTCCAGGATGGACACAGAAGGAGAGGCTGAACGGAGCATTTAGACAGATTTATTTACAGGATTGCAGGAATGTGGTGGCAGGTGTTGGTTTCTTCAGGAGATGGAATTTAGGTCTAAGAACGGACAGAACGGTGAGTTCTCTGCTGGTTGACATAATCTCACCAAAAGAAAGGTTAACCGTCCTCCAGCAGTTCACAAAACAGGGTGACCGATAACAGTTTCCAGGTGGAGTTTAAAACTGGTGACTGGACTGCTGAATATTATGGGATTCTTCGAAGTAAAAAACAGAGACTGGAATTAGTAGAGTAGGCCAACACAAAGGAGGATCTCTTGTGAAGCAAAGTGGCTTGAACAATACGGCGCGAATAGCATACAAACTGGCTGTGAAAAGAGAGGAGACGAGGACTTTTAAGCAAGCAGCACTGATGAATCATAGGTGGAGCGATATGGAGGTCTGAAACGGTCATCATCCGAAATAAAAACAAAATATAGAAATGGCTAAATAAATAAGTTTATAAAAGAATCAATTCTACTGAAAAGTAATTCATTCTAAAATATTTGAACAGAATGTGAAATAAATCAAATGTTCTGCTTTAAATTTACTTTAACACAAATTTGATTTGTTTCAATTTCAATTTCTTTCTTTGTCAATTTTTTCTTCTTGTATTGATTTCTGGATTATTTCCCCTTACATTGTATTGGTCTATTTATTTTTATTTTGAATTGGTTGAATTAATTGAACTGCTTTTTAAACTGATTTTATTTATAAATCAATTTACTTCTATTTATTAGCTCAAGCCAATTTATTTCCATGCTTTCTTTTTACATGTCCCAGTCTTTCAGGGTGTCTTTGAAGGACTGTTTCATGACAACACAGCAAAAGAGACCAGTTTGAAGTGCATACAGTTGTGCAGCCTACATTTTTGTCCAAACTACATATACAACATTTTAAGTCAGTGACTTAGAGAACACAAACTATCGGTGTCATTCAATTATCAAGCTATTTATATCACAGTTTTGGTACCTGAAGTACTGGTTTCCCACTTCCGGTTTCAGGAACAATGTTTTGAAACCCAATCTGTGGCCCGATAATCAACTAACAGCTGAGTTGCTGACCCGTGACAGATTTTTGAAAGGTCACCCCCTCATTTGTATAATGTGGAAGAAATGCATAGAGAAGTTTAAAAACAGAGACAGAGAAATGGAATTTTCTTGTGCTGAAGAAAAAATGGACCAGACTCAGTGAATAATTCCCTATAATCCCTATAGACCAGTGAGCAATGCTGGCCAACCTGTCATTGGGGTCATCAGGTGGGAACCTCCTTTCATCAGTGTTTCGTCCAGTTGGGCCCACAACACCTTCAGCAGGCTAGACAGTGATCACTGGCGTCCCAGAGTCACTCCCCTAAAGCCAGCCATCACTGGTCCTCACACCACAACAAGCATCTTTTCTTCCAAAAAAAAAGAAAACATGGAAATAGATGGGCTGTCTATCAAGTCAAAATATAATAAAGAAATAAATAATTTAATGAAAAGAATAGATCAAAACAAAGTCGGGTGGTCGCAGGGGGGGTGGAGCCTATCCCAGCGGTCATCGGGCAAGAGGCAGGGTACACCCTGGACAGGTCACAGGGACATATGAGACAAACAACCACACACACACTCACACTCACTCCTAAGGACAATTTTAGAGTCACCAATTGACCTAACATGCATGTTTTTGGATGGTGGGAGGAAGCTGGAGAACCCGGAGAGAACCCACGCATACACGGGGAGAACATGGAAACTCCACACAGAAAGGCATTCTATTCAATTATTTTAGCAAAAAGAAATGTTTTTCTTATTTTAGTAGCACTTATTGTTATACAAGCTTGTTTATTCAGCCATTTATATATTTTGGTATTTATTTTGATTTATGACAGTTTCAGTCGTCCATTGAGTGAGTCAGCCATCAAGTACAATAGAAAAAAATAAAAATTACAATATCTGTGATGGTTTTCTTTTGTCGGCTTTGTCCACATTTGGTATAATTGTAATCAGTGAGCAAAGATGTATGTTTACTAAAGACGTCAATTTTCTTGAGTTGAGTACAAATGAAAATCACCCTGTCGCTTCCTTTATGAGTTTTCGTTCTTACAGTATTTGCTGATGTTTGTCTGATGCCTTAATTCCTCCAGTCAGCAGCAGAAATCAGCGATGTAAGGCACTTACTTCAACTCCTCTGTTACTGAAGGGAGCTACATTCAAATCACTGCAAATTTTGAAAGGGCACATTTCTACAATCCAAAAGCAGAGGACAGAGGATTTGTCATGCAGGCACACTCGAGAATTTGTAGTTCTTCTAAGAAAGTGTCTGGCTTTTTGAATGAGGAATTTTTAGTAATGTGAACAGAATAAGCTCTGTGGTTTGACTGATATTGCATGTCAGTGAAGTTTGAGTGGGGGTTCTGTCAAAGAAAGCTTTCTGACTGTTTACGTTAATCTTTGCCCTGCAAATTTAATGATAGAAGAAGAAGATATTTTAGAGCGTGAAGAGTATCCTGTGGAGAAAAGAAAGTGTTGGTCTTCACTTACTGTAATAAACTGCTGCAGGTTTCCACTGCTTCACGTCTGACTGGTCCAAGGTCCAAGGCCCGAGGCCCAATCTCATACTTTAAGAGCCTTCGCGTTTCATTCCAGCTTTCTTCCCCTCCTCAGTAAAAAAAAGTGTCTTCTTTTGTTTATGGATCCAGAGGCCTGAGAAGCAGCTAATGGGAAATGCATACTTCCACACATACGGACTGAGACTTAAATAAAATTCTGCAGGGTACAAAGTGCTGTATGTGCACAGCCAGTAAAAGGTAATGTGAAGTCGGCCTCTTTGTTGGCCTTTTTCATTTACAAACTAAACAGGAAAAAAAAAACTTTTCTTTGAAGTTACTATGAACTAAAAAAAAAAACACATAAAGAAAGAAACAGTAGATAAACTATTTAAAAAGAATTTGAAAAAAACAACAACTCTGGCACTTTGTTTCTGGCCTCCCAGCTTTGTTCAGTCACACTCCCAGTTCAGAGTAAAAATATCCAGCCTTCTCGTCTTCATCTCCATCCAGTTTTTCCTGCAACTACTGCTGTATTCGCTGTATCTCAGAGTATCCAAAATATTTTGTTCTTCTTAATTGCTTTGCTATTAACACCAAATTCTTAAATGCAGGTGTATACTTCACGAAATCTCTATCAGTTCTTTGTTTAAGGTTTTATTTCCTGATGAGGAAACCTGATTCACAACCAAAGCTCTTCTTGCCACGATGTCAACTACCTTTTCTTGGAAATTTTTGGTGAAGAAATCAGATATGTCTACACAGTCTTTGATAATGAGCACAAAACT
Organism: Leuresthes tenuis; assembly: GCF_036924035.1. Lineage (NCBI taxonomy): Eukaryota > Metazoa > Chordata > Actinopteri > Atheriniformes > Atherinopsidae > Leuresthes > Leuresthes tenuis. The sequence goes on along the minus strand of NW_027325372.1, from coordinate 24,430,184 downwards.
TCTCAAACGTTAGCAAGATTTTTATCCTGTTGGTCTTAGATAAAAGTGAAAGCCAGACCTTTTGCAGGGTGGCTACGAGGTCTGTACATGTGCTCATGCCCAGATCACGCATAATCTCAGTGTAACACAATTTTGATAAGCAGAATTATTCACCATCAGACATTATTTTGCTATTTTAGCCTAACAAATGATCACAATCAGTCCTGGCATAAAACTATGAAAATATGCCAGTATTCAAGGTGGCGATACATGTGTGTTTGTCAAAGAGACAGACTACCTTCCACAAAAAAAGACATCCCTGACAGATTTTGTTTTCTTAAGAAATCCCCATAAATAATTAAGATCGGACCCTAGGTGTCCTGTTTTTTAAGGTCATTGATAAAGATCGACAATATCTTCTTTTTTTAAGTATCTTTTTGGGCTTTTCAGTGCCTTTATTGATAGTACAGTGGAGAGAGACAGGAAACAGGGCAGAGAGAGGGAATGACATGCAGGAAATGGCCATCCGGTACAGGACTCGAACAGGGGCCAACTGTATCGAGGACTAGCCTGTGTATATGGGACGTCTGCTTAACCCACTAAGCCACCGACCACCCAAGATCAACCATATCTGACCGATATTGTGCCCCAAATTCAGATTTACCTCCGTCTTTTAATGTGAAGGTTCGCTGGTGGGCGGACCCCAATGCTGGAGATGAAACTCGGGAATAAAAGTCAAAAAGGTTTATTAAAAACAGAGCCTACGGCTGGAAACAAATTACAACGAAAGAATAGCAAAGTAATAGCAATGCTGGAGAAACCAGAGAAAAGTAGCAACATAAAATATCTTCAGAAAAAACACAGGAGACACAGGGACTAGAGCCATGACACTTCACTTGTCAAGAGAAAAGCAAATTCCCTTTTGGATCCCTAATAATCCACATTTAGGAAAAAAAAAGATTGCTAGATTTCTGCATACTTAAGTTTGGGGTTTATTTGTAAATCATTAACTGGGCCAAAATTTAGGATTACACAAACAACACTGGTCAACATTAGCAAACAACTTCATAGGCCAACATATAAAAGCCTGTCTCCTGAGGACTGTGGGAAAAAAATATTATTTCCTTTAAAACTGTCAAGTCAGATCATAACAGACTGTTGAGTTTGTATTTAAGTTGTAAAGCTTAAATTGTCTTTTAACATGGTCGTTACACATGGCTTACAGATATCTGTACAGTCACTCTAGAACGGAACCCTCCAACCACAACTCACATTGGGTGGGTGAGGTTTTCAAAATAAGATTTGAGCATGAACAAAATCCTAACATGTTTACTGGTGCATCAAAAGTCTGTGTGAGGATGAAATGCATTCAAGTACTTTAGCATTTTACGTAAATCCAAGGAAAAAAAAATGATTGCAGTAGTGCAATCTACAACCATTCGAACAGCCGAGTGATTTCTTTATGAAATAGCACACCTTACAGTCACATGGACTCTTTGCAATAAGACCAACAAGATGATTTAAGGTTCTGAATCAAACAACAATAAAAAGAGAGAGAGAAACTGTCCAATGGGGAACAACAACAACTTCATTGCAGATGAATCAGATGAAACAACGATTTGCACACAGATGTTCAGATTTTGAGTATTGTCAGGGAGAAAGTTAAGTATTGCTTTACAAGCAATCTCGCAGGTGTTTTGGGTGAACAAAGTATCTGAACTTTAATTTCTCTCCCTTTGGAATAAAAACCTCTCAAAATATGAGACATCGTGTGTATTAATGTACTAAGATTCAGATGTAGATCTTGCCAGCTGCAATGCTCTATGAGGCAGGAGGCCCTGAGCAGTAGCAGAGAACCTATGTGATGACACTGGCTTTAGTACTCCATCTCCTACCCTTAACATTCTGAGACAGGCAGTGTTAACACTTAATTACACCCAAACCACGCAACTGACCTGTAACACACACACACACAGATAATATCAAACAGTATTGAATGATTTGCTTTTGCTGTCATATTTAGTAGCTGTGACGTATTCACAATGAGCCTCCAAGTCAAAAAGTGTGATAAAGAAAGCACATGAAATACATGCTGATAGGCCAGACACAAGCCGCCCTGACCAGAATGTAACGATAAGGGACAGATGAGCTGGGGGTGGTATGAAAGGATTCACCACTTTCTGGGAATTCAGAATTCAAACACTCTCTTAGTGTTTCACCGTAATCTAACTCCGTCTCTTGACTTGCTGGCAGGCGGCTCTGGCTTCTTATGCAGCGGTAAAAAGGCAGCGGCACCATTGGCTCGCAGTCCACGCACATGCTGCAACTCAGCGTATCCACAGAGAGGCCCTGCCGTCACTGCAGGCTCAGACAAACATGCACCCAGCAGAATCAGCACAACAGTTGAGTACGAAATCATGCCTCCAGGCGATCTTTCATGTGCTAACTCAAACTCTGTCTTGCCAGATAACTACCAGCTGCTCCAACTGAGAGCTTGTGCTTTGATAAAGCAATGCAGAGCTGAGGGATGTCTGCAGATGTGAGCTCCACAATTTCATAAATATTGAGGGTAAAAGTTCAGCTCAGTTCACTGCCCATTGGTTGTGTTTGGGTTGGATGTTTGCAGCTTATGCCCCTCAGCAAGAGGTGAGAAAACAGAAAAGTCTATAAAAGTGAGTTGCATATTATTGCACAAACCACGTTTGCGTGATTTCCACAGAAATAAAAAATTAATCTATCATGTTTGTGTCTCAGTTCATTTCAGCATCTGTAAGAGTTCTGTGGCTGAGATATGATTTTGTCATATTATGGTAAAACACCATCTAAAGTTTCTTATTTCGGCCACAGAGAGATGAACTACTGATGTGTAAGGAGGGAAAAAACACGTTACTCTTCCAATATTTCAGTGTGACCAATTGCGAAACACTGTTTGACACAATGAGGCTGGAGAGTTGCTTACAGCACCACTGAGAGATGTCAAAAAGTCTGTATAGAGAAAGATTTTCATTTGACGGTCGCTGAAGTCTGGGATTTTACCCAAATAAAAGCAGGGTCAACTGAAAAGATCATAGGAGAGGAGGACCGCTCAATATTCCCAATTACATTGAAAAACCGATTAGCTGAGATCTGCACAGACCTGTAGATTTAAAATGCAGGCAAGTTATACTATTGGGTTCATGTGCCTAGAGCTTGTCATTTAATCAAAAGCAGGAGAAAAAAAACTCAGGCTTAGAAGTGAAATGAGACCCTGAGGGTCAAAAGTAGAAGATAAAACAGCAGAGATTAAAGTATATCACCTACATCCTCTTGCACCATTGTTTATCAGATCATTACTAGACAGAGGAAGGGGAAAAAAATCAAATATTCAAATACAATTTTATTTGTTAGAATTGAAAATATATCTAATCTTTGCTCTACACTAGATATAAAATAAACAGTGAATGGAATTTTAGAGACCAAAATAATAAACCCAAACACTAAGAAGCAAAACAAGCTAAAATTCATGGATAAATAGACAAATAACGAACACTGAGCTGAGTTTATACTTGCCTTTAGTTATTTTTTTGGTTGAAATTAACACTTTTCACGACCTTTATCAGCAATTTAGAAACCCTAACAGTAGAAACTGATCCTGATCTCATTTGATCAGGCAAGGGTTACATAAACATGGTGTCCTTCCCCGTGGCAGCCTCGCCTGAATATGTAAATAAGAAGATGGATGGATAGATAGATAGATAGATAGATAGATAGATAGATAGATAGATAGATAGATAGATAGATAGATAGATAGATAGATAGATAGATAGATAGATAGATAGATAGATAGATAGATAGATAGATAGATAGATAGATAGATAGATAGATAGATAGATAGATAGATAGATAGATAGATAGATAGATAGATAGATAGATAGATAGATAGATAGATAGATAGATAGATAGATAGATAGATAGATAGATAGATAGATAGATAGATAGATAGATAGATAGATAGATAGATAGATAGATAGATAGATAGATAGATAGATAGATAGATAGCATAAGTAGCGCCTCACTTTACATCGACTGTCATTGGCCAAAGTGGCCCTTGGGTTGATCAAATTTAGCCCAAATGAGCAGCAAAAGAAGGGGGTGTGACACAACTCTTGTCATTCACTTGGCAAAACAAAGATAAATGACAACTTGTGTTGGGCTGTGAAAAATTCACCCATTCAGAAGAATTATGCATTTTTCTCATAACTAATTGGTACTGTCGCTACTGTAGTTTTCCCCAAAATTTAAAATAATCTGTTCAGAGTTTTTTTATTGATTTTCTCATCTTTGTTTTTTAAAGTAAGAGGAGACTTAGCCCTATCAGCCCATTTATACCAACTGTCCTTATGTCCAAAGTGCCCTCTGTCTCTTGCCCGTTGGCAGCTGGCACCAGCCCCTTTCGACCCTGAGCTGGATGAAGAGAGTACAGAAAATGAATTAATGAATGAAAGATTTGGAGCCTGAAGATCTGAAGATTTTTTTTCTCCCCCAATACAGCCTAAAGCTTAGAGATGCTTCTAACACTGTGGAGCAGTATGAGTAATTCCCAAACAGCAATAAAACTATCTCCAGGGTCTGACTGTCACTAATGGTCCAGAGGCCTCCTAACTCAGGAAAGACTAATCCATGTCAAAAGTTACACCAATCAGTTGTTTATATGCCCAGAACTTTTCTTGGGTGTCTGAAAGAGTCCCACTCTGGTTTTATTGGTTGGTATGTTCTCCACACCTGCTCCAACATGAACAAATCAACACAGCTTGACAAGCAGCTTTTCAGGAGCTGCTGATGGCAGATGCCTGGGTCTGTGTGCAGAGACTGCTTAATAGTTTGATGTTGGTTTAAACTGAATGGACTTTAGCTGAACAGAAGCACTGCTCACATCACTTTTTGATTGAGAGTGTAAGAACTATAGTTAGTCAGCTGCTACCAAAATAAAGCCACATCATGTGAACAGTTTGAAAAAAAGAACAACAAATGCATTTAAATCGACTGCTTATAATCAGATTACCAGCCTAACCAGGATACAAATACATCATGTCACACCAGGAAGAAAAAAAAGTAGGTGCGGCGATTTATTGAAATATGTGAAAACATATTTGGAAATACAGTATATAAAAACAGAGTTTGTAAAATACTAACGAGCATTTAAAGTCAATAGGTGGTATCCATCCATCTATCCATTTTCTATGCCTGCTTAATTCAACTCAGGGGGGGGTGAAGCCTATCCCAGCTGTCACCTTGGATAGGTCGTCATCACAGAGCCACACAGAGACAAATAACCATGCACACTCCCACTGATGCACTCCTAGGGTCAGTTTAGCAGAGGTGGGAACAAGTCACTGTTTTTAAAGTCAAAAATAAGTCTTGAGACTTTCCAATCAAGTCTCGAGTCAAGTCCCAAGTAAAGCCGTGCGAGTCCCAGTCAAGATGTGGACGTCCATGGTCAGCTCTTATGAAGTCATCTGCCCAAATATCTAATTCGAATGCAGAATAATAATAGATGACTTCCAGAAATAATAACCGCCTCTTAAAATGTGTATTTATTTGCCAAAATAAGCAGTAAGTGCAACTGAACTGAAAGTGCTGGGGTTGCATTTAACAACTACAAAAAATTAGAACTATGGAATAAATGGCTCCATTATTAAACGAGCAAGCTAGAAAATGTACTAACTGCACATTATCTACACATTAACTACACAACTACACGTCATTAATCTAACTACACATTGATCACCATTACAGCCTTGACTTACCATTCTTTATGTAGATTCAAATGTCAAATGAAGTTGGACGTTGTTGCCTCACCATCCATATTTTTTTGATATACACGTTTTGAATACTGCAGTTTGCTTCTTGTTAACTACTTGGTAATTTAGGTAAGCAAACTAAATTACCTTAGGTATCATTTTTCCCAACTGGGACCCAGTAACGTAACAGTAAATCTTCGTACATCTCTTCTGGGACATCACTGTATGTTGTGTTGTATCTGGGAATTCTGGGTAGTTAGTGTAAACGGACAGCAAGTTAATAAAATTAATTGATTTGAATTTTGAGTTATTTGATTTGAATTTGAAGTCATTAGAAACTTGAGGTCCTGGCTCTGGGGAGGATTCATCCCTCCATTAGACCTGTTGCCACTGATTTTCAGTCCACTTCTTGTGTCATTTGGCATAGCTCAGCCTTTTCTCCCTGCTTCCCTTTCTTATGAATGGCTTTCTGATAGCCACCCTAACATGGAGACCATTTCTGATGAGGTTTCAAGAATAACTGACTGAAGGTGCAGATGCATCTCTCAGGTCCTGTGCCAGCTCTTTGCTGGAGTTTTTCCTATTTTTTAAGGATCGCTTTCAGATACCGTTCATCTGCTATAAATAGTTTTTTTTAACCCTGACACTTCTTTTTTTGTTCTCCACTTCTGTCCTAAATTTTTGAAAGACACAGCACATCATGCCGCAAGTTCAGCTAGTAGCTCTTTGAGAATCACCTCGTTTGTGCAAAATGTTAATATTCTATGTCTGTAAATCTGTATTAAATAATAAAGGATTCATTTTGAAATTGGTTCTTTGCTTTTAAGTTGTCTGTTATGTGTTGACGCAACACTGGTTTATCCGTTGAGTAAGAGCAATTTTATACCTGAACAATTCTTCATAGATCAGTGGCTTAACAAATAAAAAAAAATATTGCTCTGAAAATGGTCATGTATATAGATTGGACTGAAAACAAGTGAAAAGCAGCCAATGCCCAAAGAAGACCCCCAGAAAGGCTTAAGAACTATTTCATAAGACCCTTTTAAAAGATTATTAGAAAGTCTGAATTCGTGGAAGGAAAATCTAAAGAACTGAAGGGTGGCTCAAGTGTCAGGGTTTGTGTTTTTGTTATGGTAACTTCCTTTCTTTTCATATTGTGGGGGTTAGACTCCCTGCTGGGTGTGGTGGTGGCTGCTGCTGTGCTGATTGCTAACTCTACTCACCTGTGGTGGACTCCTGGCCTCGGTGTATTTAAGCTCCAGTCTTCTACCTCCTCGTTGCTAAATTGTTGGTTATTGTATGTGGTACAAATATAGTGAAATTACATTTTGCTGTTAAGTCAAGTTCTTCATGCCTTTGAAGATTAAGGAAACTTAAGTTTGTTTGTGTTCTGCCTCTCTTCAGAAAGTCCCACTGTGACTGGACCTATGGGCCAGTTTACCTGCTTCAACTGGAGCTGCCACTGCTGTCAAGGCCAGTCACAGAACCCAACAGAGAAGTCCAGTCAGTACTATAGTGAATCAGACCTGTCCTTGCCTTCCTCATTTTTGGAAGGACTCAGGTTTTGGACTCATGTTAAGGACATCGATCCCTTTGTTCAAATTGATTATTGTTGTGAATGAACCACTTACCTTTGTCTGCTCGCCTCAGCTTGTTTCTTGGTCCGGCCTAAACTAAACCCAAATCATAACATCAAGGCTTTTGGGCAGTACAGTATAGAATCATAAAGCTTAATTCTTAAGGCATTTTCTTGTGGGCAGACCCACTTTGTTCATATAAAACAGGCTAGATTCTAATTAAATGATTGGTGGCAGGTAAACAAACTCTACTGGATTATTTTTTATCCATGTAACATTTCAGTTGGAATCTGTAATCAGAGGGATTTCCATCAGATTGAAGAATCATTTGTCCATGCAAACATCTCTATTGGTGAGCAACAAACTGCAATAATCATAAGAACTTAAAACAATTTCCCATCAGTTGACCTCCTACAATCTGAAGTGCAACAATCTGGATCATCTGTCAGGATGGTTAATCGGTTGAAAAATGCCCTTGGTACTCACTCTGTATTAAAGATAATCAGTGTTCATGCTAGATTATTCAATTTCACAACGCTTATGAAATCAAGCTGACCTCGTGACCATTGCTGAATTATCTAAAATGATAAAACAAATCAATGGATACACAGAGTGGTTTTATATTACCTATTTAATGTAAATTGTCCCTCATGTACTGATTTCATCTCAGATTTTCCGATGCAGATTATCTCCACTTGCCTCTCACCCCTGTCTCACACTGTAGCTTTCAGCCTTTTGCTTTTTGTTTTCAGTTCCCACTGTTGCCTGCTTGAGGCAAAATCATTAAGTCTCTCAGTAACATTATAATGTCTTCCCCTTACGGTGTAAAGCACCTTGAGATGCTATTTAACTAAAGAAGGAAGAACTGTTTTCTGACTGATTAACAGATGACAAATTCACATCTTTTTCTTAAGGTGAAGACATTACAATGCTATTGAGAGTGTTACTCAGCTGGAAAAGCTCATAGGAGAACAATATAGTAGGTACCTAGTTTTATACACAGTGAATACAGACAGACATTTTCTATGTCTGCTTTATCCTGTAGGTCTCACTGTGCATCCCAACAAGTCCAGATACACAGTCCTCTGCAGACAGTCACACACACCCATCAGCCAGAGCGCACTAACTGGAGCACTCTTGCTGGTGGGTCTCGTATAAAAGCCCTATAAGGTTGACGTTAGGTACTGATGAATGACACAAAGAGTTTTGACAAAATGACAATTTGTGAGGTGATGAGTGCATTGAGATGACATTGTTGTGAGTTAGCACCATGTAAATAAAACTATACTGAACCGAAATGAATGGAGAACAGGATGGTTGAAGCCTGTGATTTTCAAGCTTAACAGCAGATGTCAAGCTTAACTGTCCACCATTTTTAAAGGCACATTATTACTTTTTTTTCTTGATGCATATCGTTGACTGAATTCTTCCTCTTTATATCATTTTCATAATCAATCAAAAGTGTGGTTTGGCCATTTACTGCTTTTGCGAAATCAAGCTCATAAGACTGTATCCAACTGCAAACGTCCTCATAGAAAAGTTGGCAAATTTTCTAAAATGCGATTTAAAAAAACTTAAATTGGTCATTTGTTAATTTGATTGAACTTTTATTAAACAGACACAAGACCAAATAATAGGTTTTCAGTCTGTTCACTGACCAACTTAATTGTATTAGAAAATATAAACTAATTTAAAGTTGATGGCTGAAGCCAACTCATAAGAGAAGCTCAGGAGGCAGTTAAATAGTAAATGGACTTTTCTAGTCTAGCTGACCACTCAAAGCACTTTCACACCACATGACACATTCACCCATTCACTCATGTACTTATACAGGACGTCTTAGTCCATATGGGCTACACAGTGCTTTCTTCTACACAGTCATACTCCAATGGACGCATCGGCAACCTGGGGTTCAGCGTCTTGCCTAAGAATGCTTTGACATGTGCCCCAGAGAAGCTGGAAGTCGAACCATCGACCTTCAGATTGGTTAAACCTTGTGTTCAAAAATGTAACCTGAAAGTGCAAGCCCTAAGAAGGAAGCCACACATCAGATCTGTGCAGAAATGCTGACATGCTCATCTCAGATAAACAGAAAGACAATGGACATGTGTTCTGGAGTCAGATAAGTCCATTCGGCAGCTTTAAGGAAACAAATAGGCTGTTGAAAGAATAGTGAGAAATCCAGCATCTGTGATGGTATGGTGGTACGTCAGTGCCCATGGCATGGAGGACTCACACATCTGTGAACTTAATTAAAAGTTACTTTATTAATCCCCAAAGAGAAATTATATTGCTGCAGTATGGATTATAGATATGTCATTGATTTGAACAGATAACAACATAGATCAAACAGAAATGAGCTGACAAACACTTAGAAAGTTGAGGTATAGCAGAAAGAGGTATGGTAGAAATCTTCAGAGGTCATCATAAATGGATTGGGGGATGTTTTTATAGTTTGGCAACAACTTACCTGATTGTGATGAGGGATGTCCCAGCTTTGGTAAGAGTTGGACAGAAAATCACTGCCAACAGTTCAACATCTGGGGTGCAGAGAAGCTCCTTCACAGTGACTTATCTAAGACTACACCATCTGTCATTAACAAGCACCTTAAACTTTCCTCTTTCACTATTACCTCTCAGTCTGCAGTTTATGTCTGCCCGTAGAGTCTTAAAGCTTAAAGTGTTAGACCTGTTCCTGCAGCCATGTTTCTGTGAAAAAAATTATATTGCCATCCGTATATTCCTGCTGTTCCCTCACCAGGGCTCCAAGCTTGTCCGTTTTATTCACCAGTGATCTCACACTTCCCATAATAATCAAGAGAAGAAATGGTTTGAACTTCCTACTCCTCTCCATTGTGTTTTGCATCCTACACATCCTCTTCAACTCATCTGGATTTAGGGTCTTATTTCAGGCATTACTAGGGCTTTGGAAAGTTCAATCAGCTGCTCCCACATGCAAACATGATTATGTGGGTTATATGTCATAACTGATGTAAAAAAAAAAAGAAGAAGCACAGCATCCAAACCAGTGTGGAAAATTGTTTCACAACCCTGCATTTTCATATGAAAAAGCATAGAAGGAATTCAATAGAAGATGTAAAGAAAGCCACATGTCCTGAGCTACTGCAACAGGCTGCTACTCGTGCAGCACCATTCTAGAATGGAAGGTACCAATCAATAGAGAGGCGTGTATTAAAATATTGGAGACCTATGTCACCATCAATGTTGCATTTTTTTTCCCCAGAGGTATGCGGTTATTTCAGCAGAACAGGCACAGACCTCATTCTGTGTGACTTCAGCTTGAGTGTGTGTTTGACTTGCTTGGCCTGCCTGCAGTTCAGATCTGTCACCCATTGAAAACGTACGGAGCGTTATAAAGACAAGAAGAAAAAAAAACAACAACCATGGACTGTTGAGCAGCTGAGATCTTGTATTCAGCAAGAATGGGCACTGACTCTTTGGAAACTGCAACAATTAGTATCCCCAATTCCCAGTCCAATAAAAAGTCTTTAAAAGGAACACAGGCTGATGTAACACAAGGGTAAACAAGCCTCTATCCCATTTTTGTTGGAATGTGTTACTTGTTTTCTAAATACAATGAAGTCAGTCTGTGAACACAGAAAATAATTTCTTTGGATCTGTATCTGTTAAATAAAGGTTCAAACAAATCAATGAATTAGAGATTTAAGCTTTTACATCATTTTCAAAATTTCTCTAACCTCTCTGAACATGAGATCAGTAAATAAACAAGCCAAACTTACATCAAGGGGGCTTAGATTTCTGATCTTTGAAAGTCAGCTCGGTGAAAATATTATAATATATAATAGCAGCGGCATGAGAAGCACAATATGGAACAATGTTAGATTTGTCCCCCTTTGTAACTTCTTTTTATTGCCCTATTGTGTGAATAAACCTCACATCTGTTAATAGCCTCAGGCCCTTCAGGAACACTGTTACTTGCCAAAACAGAAACTAATTGGTGTTGCTGAGGGCAAATCTGTAGCACATGACTCATTAAGCTGAGCTTTAATGAACTAGTGTTGTTCATGATTAAGAGTGCAGGACAAAGACCCCATGCCCGAGCACATTAGTGCACTTTATAGTCTGATAAAAAGGATCCTGAAGACTTGGGGAGTGCTTTGTGATTGCACACAGTCACCATCCTTCAAGGTAGGAAGCAAGATTTTTTATTTTTTTTAGGTGAGGATAACAGCGTCTGAACCAAATTCAAAAGACTGGTGCTCTTCAAATGCATCAACAGCTGAGGGTAACCAAATAATGATGCAGTTTGTGAAGGATTTATAGGAAATATGTTAGAATATACCAGAGCTAATGTGCCACAGTTCTAACAGCTGTCTTTTATCATGCTGAGATGGTTTATGTCCTGAAGTTGTATGCTTTGCATGGTTTTTATCATTAGACTAACAGATATGCATATATTTATTCAGCTCTCTTGTGCACTTCAACATTTCACTTACTAGTTGATACTGTGATTGCTAATGTGTAGCATTGGGGCTTTGATCCCAATAAGAAAACGTCAGCATCCAGCAGCAAATAGTCTAAAATGAACATGTTGGCATACATTTTTTCTTCCCAAATCTACTTAATTATTGAATTGAGTATTAATCTGACTGATTTCCTAAATTATACAGTGTACTGATCTTCCAAAGTTGTATCAGTGCATTTAGAAGGCACCTATATTTCTAGTTCCATGCCAACACCTCAGCAAAACAAATTAAAGCATCGGAGGATTGTAGAAGATCGCCTAAAACTACTGAAGTTCATTATTCGAGCATTCACAAACTCCCTGATAAAAGCTCATTTTATCTCCCACCATGCCTTTCTTGCTGCCCCATTTAACTTTTTTCTCTGCAAGGCTCTGAGCTTATTACATTTGGCTATACAGATTGTGTTTTCAGAAAGCAGATGTGGTTTAAAACAAACTTCATAAAAACCAGTGATAAACTGATCCTACTGAAAATGTGCTGAGTGAAAATGTCAGCATCCAGATTCGTGAAATCTCTAGTCATGATGGAAATGAACCATACTCCGGATGAAGGGAGGTGCATGTTCAGCAATATTGGGGATGAAAAAGTCTGTGTCCGGAACACTGGACTTTTGGTCAGGGGTTTCCATCCATTCTGTCAAATGAAAAACAAGCAAAAATAAAACAAGAGAATGATATTTTTCAGTCTCTGTTTACTATTGGCATAACTGGAGCATTACTTGCCGGTAAACCAAACTAAATAGCAAGCTGGATGAAGATGGAAAAATAATGGTCTCTTGTGAAACAACAGCTGAAATTTACAATCTTAAAACTCCACCAGCATCTGTCTACTCTCTATCTCCCTATGTGGCTTTGCTGTAAAGTCACAGGATAGTATTAGTTGCTGTTGTAACATATCATGGAGATGATATCAAGCCACCTACATTCACCTCAAAGACAATACTGGTGACAACACAGAAGCAGCTAATGCATTACAAATACAAAAAAGTTTGACATTTACAAATGTCATGTTTAGGTTGTTTTCTGTTTTTTTAAACTACCAACTGCCAAAAAAGAAGCGGTTGGGCAACACCGACGAATTATATCTATACTACTACTCACAGAGAAAAGTAATTGTTCAACCTGTGTTAAGAGTCTGTATGGCTTGTTACACATTGCTTGTTTCATACTGGCAAAAAAACAGTATAATGGAGGGCTCTCCATTAGATTATATAACTGCTGCTTCTGTTAGCATGAGCTCTGCTTCTCTGGTTCCATTTTGCTTTCACTATGACATGGTCCATTTTAGTTGAACACCATGCCGTCTGAATTTATACAAGGATGCAAAGGCATTGAGCTAAATAAACTGAATTAACTATGTGATTCTTCTGTTTCCTGCACTTTTTGTGGGTAAATTTACACTGACAGAGCTAATCTCAATGCAATTACCTAGTGACTGTACATACTGTTTGTACACCCCTACTCTCTGTGGAAGAAAGTATTTAAATGGTTGATCTAATTTGACTAGTTTTATCATAAGACTGTGTGGACTTAAAACATTTCAGTGCAGTTTTAATTACACTTTAGGGGTCTGTAGAACTGTAGTCGTCAAAATACAACTCACTGACTTTGACAAATTAAAAAAGGCTCCTGGTTCAAATCTAGGCTGGGTCCTAACTGTATGCAGTTTGCATGTTGTAACTCATGTATGAGTGAGTTCTTTCCAGTTACTCTGGCTTCCCCTCACAGTCCAAAAATGTATGTTAGCTTAGCTGGTGATGCTAAATGGACCCTAGGAGTGAGTGTGGGTGTTTACAGTTGTTTTTTGTTTTTTGTCTCTTTTCTCTCAGTATTGATCTCAGTATATTCCATCCTGTTTGTTGGCCCCTATTTTATCCTCACATAATTACTGACAAATGTTTTGGTAATGAACAGATAGTTTAATCTCCAGCAAAGGATGGGATTATTGCTATGGAATTTTTAAATCCCATTTTGCTTTCATAAAATAAAAAAGTTTTTCTTGCAAACCTCTAATTTGTAACAATTTCTTTTAAGATTAAACAGAAGTTTGTTTATGTCTGCAATTTGTCAGTTTATGACCAGATCATTTGCATGTATTTGTGAGTCATGCAGTGTCAGTACGTAACAGGAAAAAACATTTTAAAAAATATAAAAAATACTAAGATTGATTTCTGTGATGCTCCTTTTTGTGCTGCATTCCTATTTTCACCACTCATGCTGCAAAAGGAAAAAGTTCGTCTGAGGATGTGTTGTATCTTGAAATTGATATTAAAACTGGTAGAGCATTTTCCTTGTTATTAGTATTGAGGTTGAAGATATTGATTTGTGAGCCTTAGAGAGGAGTTTACGCTTTAGTCAATGACTGTAAAGTGCACAGGTCCTGTGGTAGCAACCACCACCGTGTTTGACAGTTGGTACAAGGTGTTTTGTGCTTTTATGCTGTGTTTGTTCATAATGCACAGTGATAAGTGTTTCCTGAAAACCAAATATCTCCACTTTGGTCTCATTTGTACAGAGGTACCAGAAGTCTTGTTTGTCTTGTTTAGATGCAACTTTGAAAATCTAAGCTGCGCTGCCATGTTCTTTTTACAGATAAAAGGCTTTCTCCTGTGACCCTTCCAAATAAGTCAATAACTTGTACTGTCATGAACTTTAACATCCAACATCTTAGGCCTGTAGAGTCTGAGATGTAGCTTTTGATTTTTTCTGCTGTTTCTCTGGCATTGTGCAGTCTGACCTTGGGGTGAACCTTCTCGGATGTCTACTGCTGGGAAGAATGGCATCTGCATTGAATGTTTTGCACTTGTGAATAATCTTTTTCTCTGTAGAACGATGGACTTTGAAAATGGCCTTATAACCCTTCCCAGATTGATGGACAGCAACAATTGCTTCTCTAAGATAATTGCTAATGTCCTTCCTCCTTGGCATTGTGTTAACACACACCTGGATGCTCCAGACCAGCAAACTGCTTTTATAGAGGTGCTCACCCTTAATGATGATCAATTAATCAAGTGAATTTGTTCAGCAGCACCTGGCTGCTACATAAAGCTCACAATGTGTTAGATGTAGTTGACATCTAAGGTTGAAAGGACCTGGTAAGGCTCAGATGATCTTTTGTAATATTCTCATATGAAAAGCTTTAGAATGAATTCAAAGTGACTGCATATGCTTTTTTGTCATAACAGATTTTTTTCTCATGACTATCCATCCATTTTCTATACCTATGTGTGAGGGTTTTAAATACTTTTTTTAATGAATAATTTATGTATGTTTGAATCCTAAACTGTTAATATGATGGTATAGACCCCCCCCCCCCATGCACTGTCATGTTCTAACAGTTTTACCATTTTCTTGCCTTCGGTTCAATGTATAAGTCCCTCATTATTTCTGACATCATTGTGGGCCCAGTCATTAGTTTTGTACACTCACAGTTTCAGAGCGCCCTCAGACTTCTATACTTCAGGCAAGCAGGGATAATTTGGAATCTTAACTTTTCAAGATTTAAGATGATCTTATTTCACCAGTGTTAACAATTTGTCGTTGAATAGAAACACAGTTTCATTTCTATTGAAATCTGCCAATTGTTCTTTACTTTTTTCTTTCTTTCTGAAAAGTAATAAAAAATTAAACAAAATAGGCAAGTCTTCAAATTTTCTGCTGCTGAAAAGATTCTGGAATCTTTCATCAGTGAACAACTTCAAGAGTTTTCATCCTCTAGCAATATCTTATCAGACTTTCAATCAGGCTTCAGAAAAAGGCACAGCACAACCTCAGCAGCCTTAAAAGTAATCAATGATTTCATTGAATCTTTAGTCAACAAGTACTATTGTGCAGATCTTTTTATTGATCTGCCCAAGGCGTTTGACACAATCGATCATGTAATATTGAGGCGCAGCGCATTCTGTGTAAAAGTGTCTGAAAATGATCTGTCAGACAGATCTCTATGTGTGCAGACATAGGATATCACTTCTAATTAGATTAGTGTAACTAAGACTGTGCCACAGTGATTGGTACTGTGACTACTCTTACTATCTCAACAATCTTGCACAAAAAGTCTCTCATACATAATGTCACTTTCATGCAGACAATACAGAATGCACTGCTCTACACCTACACCTGACCAGGCTTTTCAATGGCTACATTGAGTACATTGTGAGGTTTGAAACTTTTTTGGCTCAACAAGGTGGAACTCAATAAGCTCACAAATACAAAAATCAACCCTCCATCTATAATCTGAAAATGATGATGATAATTTGTTTTTGCCCCTCTGTAGAGTATGTATTTCTTTTTTTAAACAAAGTTACATCTTTTTTCTGCTCCTACAGACCATCATCTTTTGAAAAAAGAAATAAAAATGCAGTAAGTTACTGACTTTCCTTACTTTTTTGGGTCTTCTCTGAATCCTCCTTCCACTGGGACCTGAAACACTACCCAGCAAGATGTTCTGAAGGAATCCTGACCAGATGCCAGAACCACCTCAACTGTAACTCTTCTAGGAACCCATCCTAGATAAACAAGCTCCCCACTCTTCCCCCCTATCCCAGGTGCTGACCCAGATGTTATAGTCTCTTTTGGCCTCATCAAGCAGAGATCTCTAGTGTGGAATGGGGAGGGTTGCACGACAATTAGCACCTTCAAGACTGAGACCATGGTCCTCAACTGGAAAACGGAAGCAACTGATGAAACTGATTAAAGACAACAATCATGGGTTGGGAGCAAGTTGCTGCCTCTAGACTCAGGTTATTTTTCATTAAATTAAAAAAAACTCCCATATAATAACAATCCAACAAAAACAGGCCCACAGCAAAATGCTTTCATAACTCAGTCAAAGCAAAAGAACCATTCATCCTACCCATGTTCATGAAGCCAAACTAGTATCCCCTGGTTTTCCCTCATATCCATTTCATGGGCACACCAATTCCACTGAATTTGTACAGAACATTTCAGTCATTTAGGCTGATAGTTTTGGATCTTAATCTGAATAGGAACATTTTTACATAGGGGTTAATTACATAAACACACCAATTCATTCCTCCTTCAGGTGATGTGTTATTGATTTTCTGTCTGCATGGTAGATTGGTCCATGGCTTTTGAACAACAGAGACAGAAAACTATAGTGGTTTGTCATTTAATTTCCAGGGCCATTGGCAAAGAAGACCTTATGAAATCTAACACATGGGACCATCTGTCATAGTCAAACACTGCTCCATTGTGTGAAGTCCATCCAATATCTCCAGGTCAATAATCACTGCAAGGACATACTGATAGGAAGCATATGACTATTGAGGTACTAACTGAATGTGTCACTCTCCTGTACTGCTCAGTTATATGGTGGTCCAGTATTTAAAAAAAAACTCATACTGACATTTCCTCTCTTTACTTTGATTAGCTTTTCAGTCACACCAAACATATTACCACAACTAATACTGGAGTGCAATATATCTAATGAATACTAATATTAGTATTCACAGTGCACTCAAATTGAGTTCTTTGCATCCTATCCTCCCTTTCCATTTGAATGACACTGAGAAATGAGAGCGGAAGCAGAGGAGTAGAGGCTTTTCATTTTCTGTCAAGCAAAAGTAAGTGAAGGAACAGGGCAGTGGAACTTCTGCAACTTCTATACTTTGTCTCTTAAACCTGACATCTGAAGAACACAGCGTGAAAATAGACAGTGAGAGTACTGTCCCCTGTGGTGCTCATGTGCTGCTGACAACACTCTGAGACTTACAACCTTTTAAAGAAACACTAGAGAGGTTTGTGAACCTTAAAACAATTTGCTTTGAAGTTCACAGGCCTGGAACTGCTCTAGAACCACAGGGAGCCTTGCGCCACACCATTTTGCTTGATGGTCACCTGAAATTCCGGTGGGCTTTTGATAGCATCTTTGTAACCTCCTCAACATTCATGTTCAAGAAATTCATGCATATGGCTGTACACTTGCTCACATAGAGATTTATTTTAATGACAATGATGTTACATCCCACAACTGCCTGGGGAGCCAAAGAGCAAAAAATTTGATAAATTCTCTAGTGTAACTTAAAGTTTCACAAATCAAAGGTGGAGATATTCAGCAATAGTGTATATTTTTATTATCATATGTCATCTGGTATATAAAACAGCCACACAGAGATGCTTATTAGGTTGTAAACTTAATTTTCTTTGGAAAATTTGAATATGATTGTATTCAGACACTTAAAGGACATTAAAACAAGACAAGACAATGCCTAACCACGTCACTTGACCATAATAATAGGAAAATACTTGACGAGTTGGATTTCCTAGTCTGGATATTAGGAAAAAGAATAGTCAAGCATAATTGGTTAATTTCTCTTTTAATTAAGTGACCTCTTGGCTGAGGTACACCGAATGCAAAAAAAATGAGGATGCTGGATAACAATACTCTGACCTGGAGCTTGTGACCTACTTTTTCCCTGAAATTCTGAGCCTTTATTGACTTATATATTTCTAAATCCTATGAGGCAGAAAACAAATTGGCAGGGCTGTTTCTTTGGGGGTTTTGAGTAGGGAGTGACTTAAGACAACCAAATATACAACCAAACAGAAAAAGATTGTTTTTTATATGTCCCCTTTAAGCAAGAATTTCCAAATAAAGTTTTGTTGACCTTGATCCTAATTTTCAGTTCTGGAATGTTCAGCTGTATTCTTATCCAAGACATGCATATATGTTAATGTTGATTAATTAGATATCTAACATAGGGCGGAAAATCTTATAGCAATTTCCAGGAGTTATCACTCAAATTAAGAATCAATAACCAATTAACCTTTAAAAGTGAGTAAAATAAAGTGGAACTTCTGCCATATGCATAAGAAACTATTTGTTTAGTGTTGAATCAAATTGCATTATGTTTTTTTACTCTGAGCTAGTAACTGAATAACATAGAATAATGACAACATTTGACACTTTTATTAAACAACTAATCCTCCAAAAATATAAAGTACATGTAGTCTTGTTAAAAAGAAAGTACACCCTCTTTCAGTTACATGTATCAGAATAAATAACATCCATCCACCCTTTTTCTATACCCCTTTAATCTACGTCAGGGTCACGGAGGGACTGGAACCTATCCCAGCTGTCATTGGACAAGAGGCGGTGTACACCCTGGACAGGTTGCCAGTACATCACAGAACAAATAACATAATATATTAATCATCTGGTTCTTACCAGGTCCTAAAATAAGGTAAAAGCAACCACAGATGAGCAGTAATACATGACATATTACACTATGTCACTTAGAACAAAAGCTGTGAATAAAAGCTAGTAGAAACACCTTTAGCGGCAGTAACTTGAACTAATTGTTTTCTATTTAATGCAACTGGTCTCTCACATCGTTGTGGAGGAATTTCGGTCTACACTTCTTTAGCAATGTTGCTTCAGTTCTTTGAGGTTTGTCGCATTGGTTTATGCACAACTCTCTTAAGGTCCGCCCACAGCATTTCAATCAGGTTGAGGTCTGGAGTTTGACTGGACCATTGCAACACCATGATTCTTTTCTTTTTCAGTCATTCTGTTATATATTTGCTGCTGTTTGGGATCATTGTCCTGTTGATGACCCAGATTCAGCCAAGCTTTAGCTATCAGATAGATGTCCTCACATTTCACTTTACAGTACTTTGGTATCCAGAGGAGTTCATGGTGGACTCAATGACTGCAAGGTGCCCAGGTCCTGTGGCTGCAAAACAAGCCCAAATCATCAGCCTTGACAGCTGGTATGAGGTGTTCGTGCTGATATGCTGTGTTTGATTTTCCCAAACATAGTGTTGTACATTATCACCAAACATCTCCACTTTGGTCTGGTCTGTCCAAAGGACATTGTTCCAGAAGTGTTGCGGTTGGTTCAGGGGCAACTTTGTAAACCTAAGCTGTGCTGCCATGTTCTTTTTAGAGAGAAGAGGCTTTCTCCTGCAACTCTTCCAAACAAGCTATACTTGTTCAGTCTTTTTCTAATTGTGCTGTCATGAACCTGAAGATTTAACATGCTAACTGAGGCCTGTAGAGACTGAGATGTCAACACACACCTGAATGCTCCAGACCAGCAAATTTCTGCTTTTATGGAAGTGCTCACACTTGATAATGATCAAATAATTAGACACCTTTGAGTAGCAGCAACCTGACTACTACTTAATCTCTTAATTTTTATAGAGGCAGTAAAGATGTTATGAGGACAAGATGACTCATTTTGATTATATCCTTATATGTTCTACCTTAGAGGTGAAAAAGGAGTACTTTCTTTTGATGAAAATGTGCAAATAACAGTGCTGATGATTAGTAACTACAGCTGTTCTGTCGACTGACACTCATTATCACAACTTCATGCTTTTGCACTCATTAAGACCAGGCAGGATGACAACTTTTTCTTCCTTTAAAAAGCAGCAAAGTTAACTTGTTTTCGAATTTGTACAAATAAAGCAGCAAAGTGAAACTGAGATATACAGTATGTATTGTAAAATAATTTCTAGTTTTACCACACACCACTTTTCTTATGCATCATTGGTTTATAAATGTGTCATATAATTTGTTAAACTATTAAGGGAGTTTAAACATGAACTTTTTATAAGATATCTTATCCAATTATGGAAGGTCCTGCTCAAAGAAACATTCATTTTATCAGTTTGAATAACAAAATCCAAAGAACAAGATGGCGCCGGTGTGTGGCTTGCCGTTTTCGCCCGTGCAGTTTGCTATTGACTGTTGTGTTCTTCCTACTTGTCATTCATGATGTGGCTTCTGTGTGGGTGTACGGTCGTTTGACATTACTCGAAATCTGTGAAACCGTCAACAACTCGCCTGACTATGCATATAATGGACATTCAAACCCACCGCCACCATTCCTAGCGTCTGTACCAGCCTATCAACGGCGTCCTTCCTGCGCGTTGCTTCCCAACAAGAGGCACAGGCATCGGCCCGTGCATCAGATCACTCACAAATAAGACCTTCATCCTGAATGATCTGATCTCCACACATGAGATGAGGCTTCTGCTTACGGAGACCTGGCAGAAGCCAGGTGACAACAGGCTTTCTCTGAGCTCATCCCACCCGGCTACTTTTTCTACAGTATAGTTTCAGCTGCAGCCTACTCCCAGCTAAAAGTTACAGCAGCTTTGAGCTACAGCTATTATTGGTGCAGTTTACATGTCCTGTACTGTGTGCTGTAATCTATTGTCCACCTAAGCATAATAAGGAATTTATAACAGAGTTCTCAGACCTACTTGCTGATCTAATGCCAAAACACGACAGTCTGCTGATCTGTGGGGATTTTGATGTTCATGTCTGCTGTCCTTCAAACCAACTGGCGATTGAGTTCCAAAGCCTTTTGTCATTTTTCAGCCTGGTACAGTCAGTAAATGTTGCCACATACCAACATGGGCATCCACTAGACCTTATTTTCTCTCATGGACTCCCACTATCACAGAAATAGGTGGCATTTGTATATCATATCACCTCCCCATTATATTTGAATTCATAACCCCTTCCCCTACAGCCAAATCTCACATTCCAGCCTCATGTTACTGCATTATCACCTCTACTACAGCTGAAGAGTTTGCTGCTGCTTTCATGACCAGTAGTTTTAACACCCATCATGAACTGTCCAATCCCGTGTCCAGAGACATTTGTCTCCTCCTTTCACTCCGCATTCTCGGGAATCTTGGACACTATGGCTCCATATCAGCCTATCTCTGCTAAACCTAAGCCTGACCCGTGGCTCAATGATGCCACCCGCGCCCTTAGGAAGAAAGAAAGGCTACATGTTTCACTTGGCATTCTGAGGGACAGTCTTAATGACTACCAAAAAGCTATTAAAGAGGCCAAATGTCAATATTTGTCAACTGTCATATCTACCAGCTGTAATCGCCCTCAGGTGTTAATACCATTCAATTTATTACAAACTCATCCAATAACGTTCTGAAAAATGTGTCAGTGGCAACCTTTAATGAGTTGTTGCATTACTTTATTGAAAAAGTAGCCTCTATTAGACAGACTATTGGTAATGCAGCTATTGTTACTGATGTGTGTCTTTCTGCTGTCCCTTCTGCTGTGTTTAATGTGTTTGAGCCAGTCTCTCTGTCCCTTCTGCTTGAAGTGGTCCAGGGAATAAGAGCCACCAACTGCCCACTGGACATTATTCTATCAAATAAGCTTAAAGCTTATTTGCTTTTAGCAAAGTGGGTCCAAGTCTCCTCATATCTGTCACGGTTTATTCTCTGTTCCATGTCTTGTCTCGTCATTTCCTGTTTTATTTTGAAAAAATCACTAATCTTGCCCTCTCGTTTCAGGTGACTTGCCCTTCCTCCCGTGTCAAGCATCTGATTGTCTTCCCTGATTCCAAGTGTTTTCACCTGTTCCCCTTGGTCCCTCGTGTGTTCAAATAGTCTGCGTTTCCCTTGTCTTGTGCCAGTATGTTGTCTCTGTTCGAGCGTCATTACCAGCCACTGTCCTTGCCTTGTCTAGATCCCACAGTTTCCACGAGCCTGCAGCGAGCGACTCTCCTGCAGTGCGGTCTTGTTTTGTAATTTATCCTTGTACCATAGCCTTAGTTTATTTATTGAACGG
The DNA here is from genome assembly GCF_036924035.1 of Leuresthes tenuis. NCBI lineage: Eukaryota > Metazoa > Chordata > Actinopteri > Atheriniformes > Atherinopsidae > Leuresthes > Leuresthes tenuis. Next base: position 24,407,768 of record NW_027325372.1, on the reverse strand, counting down.
TAAGTTTCATAGCCTTGTTTTTCCTCCATTTTCACGGAGTGATTTTTCGTTGTAACCATTCATCGTCGCCGCCGTTAAAGGAGAGCCTTTAAGTTAAAGTTTCATAGAGCCCCTGTTTTGAAAGAGTGCACCTTTGTTTTATTCCGCCTCACTTTGAGAGCATGACTTTGCTTTGTTAAGTTTTCATAGCTTTTGGTTTTCCTCCCGTTGTGGAGAGATTTTATGTTTGTTAATTTTCATAGCCGTGCTCCTCCTCCCTCGTAGATACGGAGGAGAGCGCTTAGGCGTTTAGGTCTTACTTCATGGAAAAAACTTTCTCTGTGATGATTGGTGACCTCTTCTCCTCATCAGCTCCTCCGTTTTTTTGGGTGTTCCACAGGGGACCATTTTGGGCCCTGTTTTGTTCTCATTATATCTCCTGCCATTAGGTTCAATAATTCAATAATTCTGAAGCACAATGTCTCCTTTCATCTGTATGCAGATTTATAACTATCTGCCCATTGTCTCAAACTCTCTGCCATGGAGTCCATCCACAAATGTCTGAGTGACGTTAAACTCTGGCTATCACAATATTTTCTCTGCCTGATCGAGAGCAAGACAGAATGTATTTTGTTTGGCTCATGAAACCTGCCTAGCACTACACCAGGTCTTGGTCCACTGGCACTCTACTGTAATAATGTTGTTAAAAATCTGGGAGTGACATTTGACTCCAGTCAAAAATTTGACCCACAAATTAATGCAGTAGGGAAGGCGAGCTTCTTTCAGCTTCGCACTTGCAAAAGTTAAGCCATTTCTGAGCCGCTGTGACCTGGAAACAGCCATCCATGCCTTTATTAGCTCAAGGTTAGATTACTGCAATGCACATCAGACTTAGCCAAGCATCTCTCCACCGCCTACAACTGGTACAAAATGCTGCTGCCAGGCTCCTAACTAACACCCGTAAACACGACCACATCACACCTGTACTTTACTCCCTCCACTGGCTACCTGTAAAATTTAGGATCCAGTTTAAAAGCTTATCATTTGTTTTCAACTCAGTTAATGGCCTTGCACCCCCCTGCATCAGTGAAACCCTGAGGTTTCACCAACCCAGCCGAGCTATCCGCTTAAAAACACATTTATTTGGGCTAGCTTTTCACTGAAGCTGTGGCTCACCTTTTTGTTGCAGTCTTGTGTTATATGTGATCTGCTTTTGGAATAGTGAAGCACTCTGGTCAATCTCTGGTTGTTGTAAGGTGCTATATAAATAAATGTTGAAGGTGACAACTGAAATTGATGTGTAATTCACTACTCGTTTAAAAAAGGAATTTCCTGGTGGTTACAGAATGGAACTTTAAGGAGTTTTGATAAACATGAGCCTGCACAGATCCTCACAAAATGAGAATCAGTTATAGCTGAAATGGCTATATGAAAACTTAAACATCACAGGAAGTTTTACTTTTTTATTTTTGTCTTCCTTTCACACAGCGGTGTTTCCAAAATAAATCCATTCATATAAAAAAAAAAAAAAAAAGGTTATCTTCATAACTCCATACATGTCTCGGAATGTCTGGCATACAATAATTGGAGTGAAATAGAAATATTAACACAATAGAAAATGAAGACTCAACTATTAGTGCTGTCTAAGTATTAAACTCTTATTGTGCTTGGCAAAATTAAAGGAGCACATCTGGCTATTAACCAAACTGATATAAACACATCAGCCCCCAATATAAAGATAAACAATCGTAGATGGTTTAAATTTTGCTTATTTACAACTTCATTGCTCAAAAACAAATCAAGAAAAAGGAAACACTGAAAAGTGGATAATTATTATGATATGGCTGTTCAGTTAAAACAGTTCCAGATTGAATTTTGGCCAAATCAGTTAAATATTGACTTAAGCACAAACATTAAAGTATATCAAAAGCTTTTTCTTTTGTAACACCTCCCCCGCTGCAGTTATGGTTCCATTCTGTTTATTGCCTGTCTCAGTATGTTACACCAGAAGTTATTAGATGCCTAATCTCTACTGTAAAAAAAATTTAATCTATTGATCTACTTGCAGGAAACTGTTTCCTGCAGTCCAAAAGGTTTCCCTGTAGATGTTTGCTTTTAGCACAGCCAGTGCGTCGCCAACCACAGCAGAGAAAAAATATATATATATATACAGCTGCTGAGTAGTTCCGTGTGTGTCGGCCGGAGATGGTAATTGGGTATGATGGGCTATAAAAAAGATGAAGCAAAATTCTGACTGGACTGAATCTCTGAGACAGAGGAGAGGTATGTGAATAATATTGGTAATACCTCTGAAGAATTCCCGGTGTGTCCATGTAAATTAATTTCTCCTTACTTGTCAGGTTGGAAGTTTCCTTCTTAGGGGAAGACAGTGGCTGTGATGAGGAGGAACTGAGCCGTCAGAGGGTGAGTAGGGAGCTAAGTTGTGAAGGCGAGTTCTCCAAGATATCACTACAGGGAAGGACACGAGGGAAAGAGGGAAGACTTAACCGCTGAGAACAATCAGCATGGGGTTCCACTGAGGAATCTGAAAGACAAAGGGAAACACAGATAAGACAGAGATTCAGTTAGGGTTTAGGGTTGAGAGAGAGAGAGAGACCTGAATACCATGTGAAGAACACTAACAATCTGGCGAAGACTGGCTGCTCCTGCTGGTATTTAAGAAGGATTCCTGATGAGGCAGAAAAACCTCTGCAGCCTGTTCAGCTCCAACCTACGACCTCATGGAGTCTGTTTCTGACAGTTTAAGCAGAAACATGCATATTAGTGGCCTGCTGGAGGTCATTTTGCAGGGCTCTGGCAGTGCTTCTCCTGTTCCTCCTTGCACAAAGGAGGAGGTAGTGATCCTGCTGCTGGTTGTTGCCCTCCTACGGTCCCCTCCACGTCTCCTGGTGTACTGACCTGTCTCCTGGTATCTCCTCCATGCTCTGGACACTGTGCTGAGAGACTCAGCAAACCTTGCCACAGCTCACATTGATGTGCCTTCCTGGAGGAGCTGCACTAACTGAGCAACTTCTGTGGGTTGTAGACACTGCCTCATGCTACAAAATGCAAACGTGACCAAGACATCACCCACAAAGGATGAGAACAGAGAAAAGGTCTGTGGTCACCACCTGCAGAACCACTCCTTTTTAGGGGTTGTCTACTAATTGTCTCTCATTTCCACCTGTTGTCTGTGCCATTTGCACAACAGCAGGTGGAACTGATTCACAATCAGAGTTGTTTCCTAACTGGACAGGTTGATTTCACAGAAGTGTTGTTTAGGTGTTCCCTTTATTTTTTTGAGCAGTGTACAGTGTATTAATATGGTACTTTAATTAACATTTATACTACTTTTAAAGATATATCACAAGGAAAATCAGCCATCGCGGCAAAGGCAGAAGATTTCCGTTATGATTTTGCAGAGCATCAGTGTCTGTTTGGAGGAAGCAGTGCCAACCAACCCTGACTACACTCAGGGTAGTGCTGTAAAGCTAATTTGCATGCACTGTGAGGAACATGTGAAATGAGAAGCTGGCAAGCTAAGGAGAAGTTAGTGTAGGCTAGGTAGCTCGCCTACGGAAGTATTAGGTGTGGGAAGAGGACAAGCTCCTGCAGCTAGCTGCCTCCATAGTGAGCAAGCATACAATCAGCTCACGCAGCTCGGCAAGTGCTACGGCTTCTTGCTCAGTCTCTCGACTTCTGGGAGGTTTGATTTTAAATTGGTTGTTATTCCTGTGACTTACAGCGCCTCATCTGATATATATATATATATATATATAGTATATATATATAGTATTTGTATTAGTATAGTTGTATTAGTTTTACAGGTAATGCGTGTTCTTGATGTTCTACAAATTGTAGAACACAGTAATGCAGGTTTAATCCATATTCACCGTGTCTTGTACACGGTAAAGTCCTGTAATAAGTAATAGTGAATACATTACGAAAGGAGGAGCTGGAAAAATGCTGAAAGATGCTGCTGGAGGAGAAGAGTAGATGGATAGAATACATATCAATTGCTGAAAGTGAGACATTTTACTATTTCCAAATCAACTTTTCAAAGTTGGACTAAAACTGCAGGATTATATGGTCAAATTCCTCCTGCATATGCAGTATTTGTTCAGTTGGATCCAGACTGGCATAGGTCACACTTTAAACTAAAAGTAACAGAAGAGGGTGATGCACAAAGAAAAAAGAAGCCAGTTATAGAGAATAATAACAAGGGATAATGTAATTTATTTTTGTAAAACTCAGCAAGGCACACAGCACCTACGAAATGTACAGAGCAGTGTGCACAATAGCAATTTACTACTACCAGCTAATATTTTGCTGAATTTGTTCATCGAGGATGTATAAGATCAACCAGAAAAAGCCAAATACTAACAAGCTGTCAATAAATTGTGGCGTGGAGGTGAGGAGAGGACCCGGATGCAGATATTTTAATTTATGATATGAAAACTTGATTTATTCTAAGGTCCAAACAAAAAGCGCAGCAAAGCTGGAATTTAAAAAAAAACTAAACTTAATAAAACAAAACTTGAAACTAACAAAACAAAATTTGAAACAAACAACAACCTGACATGGACATGGACAAATTTGAGACAACAGGAATGACGGTGACTTGGCATGAGTGACCATGAGGATCTGACAACGAGCAAGAACAAACCGGGAGACTAAATACTGATGATACATGAGTGAGTGCAGCTGATGAAAATGAACACAGATGAAGGGATTGGAGCTGATGACCAGACCAGAGAGAGACAGTGAGGAAAACATGGCAAAACTAAAGATTAGACAGAAACCTAAAACATGACCGAAAAATGCAAAACATGACACAAGCAGAAAGGGGGCACATCTCCACCTGTTGTGGTAGAGTTGGGCATAGGCCAAGGACAGCAGTCCAAATAAACGGTGTAGTTGAGTTGTAGCTGTAGCTTGCCTTAAGTTTTTGTTGATGTATTATTGTTCAAATTGCAGGGATCAGGATCTGATTTGAAATTGTACGGGGGAAAAAAGAGCATCCTGAGACAGACGAACAGATAAAGATATCAGAGCAGCAGGAATGGCTTATAATCACCACGGAGCAATAAAGATGGAACTTGAGCGTTATTTCAAGCGACTCCCATAATATATCCCACCTGTGCTTTTTGAAAGAACCCTATCATGATCCAGTTTCAGTTCAATGAGTAATATTGACAGGAAGTGAGGAAGCGCCGACGGGCTCAGCTGGTAGTGGTCTTCTTCCAACCAGAAGATGGTCAATTCAATTCCCTGTGCTGTCATATGTTTAAGAGTCCTTGGGCAAGACACTGAACCCAACATTGTCCCCCATGTTCGCCAATGTGCATTTGTAGTTCAAAGGTGCTGCATACGTCATATAGAGTGCACATTTGTAGAATCTAGACACGACTGAAAATGCACCATATATAAAATTTACAATGTGAGGTGATGTAGAACTCAAACTCCAACACTGTATAAAATGTCACATAAAACATCTTGTTGAATGTACATTTGTCCTTTCAGCCATTTCCCTCCTGTTCTGGATACACAATACAACATATTTAACATAACTGAGTATATGTAAAAATGCTTTTAAACTGCACATGACATTCAGAGACACAAAGACCCGGGTCTGATAGTTTTAAGAGACCAGGTTCCTCATACTGGTTTGGCTCACTCTAATTTTCTCTTGTTAAAACATAGGATGTTTAAAATACTTTTGTTTACTTCGACAAGAAAAAAAAGTTTTTGCAGTAAACAGACAACTTTTTTTGCCTCTTGTAAATTGTGGTATATTCCTTATGTGTCAGACTGCAGTGGATGCAGCAGGATGTGTCTGCCGATGGAAGCATGAAACCGTCAAAACTCATCAGTCGATTTCTATGGATTTTCAAGCAAATTGGTCTGCTGAAAAGGGATACTGGGAGCAGAATTTTGTATTTCTGAATATTGCAGGCAATAACAATATTTCTCTGACATAATTTCGATCTTATCTTAAAAATAGTCAGATAAAAAGGGAACACGCTTACATGTTCTCTTTTTTTACTGCACATTAAGTGTTCCCTTAATTATATTTTGTTAAGAAATGTTTTTTTTTAGTTTCATTAACACTTTTCGAAAAACACAATTACAGCAAACTGTACGTGAAAATAGCAGGTAGGTTTCTGGGTGGTTTCGTAGACAACACAGACGTCAGTGATACGCTGCAGTGGGAAACCTAAACCTAAACCCCTTTTTTGTCTTTTGCTCAGTTAAGAAGTGTTGCCTCTCATGCCACTGTGCGCGTTTGTGTCTCTTTGTTAGACAGCCAGGTCTGTTGAAATAGCAGAGAAGAGAAATGTTTAATTCAGGTGAAGTTGAGTGAAGGCAGCGCATTGGGCTGAGACAAACAGGGACAGCCAGGGAGACGCTGAGAGTCTCAAGTACGTTTGCTCATATTTTATCAGCATTATGACATATGGAACTTTTTCATGTTTAGAATGACTAAAATCTAAATAAAGTAGTCTGAAGAAGACTATGGACAAAGTCGTAAATCAGTTTTAAGAGACATTCTGTCAGACATCAAAGGGATCGGAGTCCGGGAGAAAACGCCCTCAACATGAGTTTTGACTCACAGCTATTTCTCCCTCATGTCACATCATAAATGATTTAAGGTGAAGGATCATCATCTCATACAACCTGAGTTGGCACTGAGGTAAATTATTTACAGCTAAACATTATAAATTGTTATGGTATTGTTATGAGGGCCAAACACGAGCTTTTACAAATGTGTGAAAAGGAAAAGGGAAACCAAACAGAAAAGTAATTGCACACTGACGAAGGGATGCCTCCCACCCCCATTTCCCTCCTATGCTACCCTATTTGAACATGATGGCTTGGAGTCTTCTGCATTGTTTGTCACTATGTTATTACCTTTCATTCAGTAGCTCTGCTGTTGCCCAGCAACTCCACACTCGACTGCTTTACACCAGAGACAAGCTAATAATACTGAAGCCTGCTGGCATGGTGACCAGAACAGCAACAACATGCATACCAACCGGAATCAGAGGAGCACACACAAAGGTTGAAGAGTTAGAATGAGACAGCATGGGAAATTATCAGGATAAAGAAAAAGAACACAATCAGAGAAGAATAAATATAAGAACCATCTTTCTTCTGTTGTCATGGGCAAAGTGGAATTAGAAGCTGAACAATAAAATGGATTAACTTAGAGCCTAAGATGGAACTCAGTCCCTTCTGTGCATGTCTTGTTAGATGTTCCACAGGGACATGGCTACAAGTAAAAATCATCCCATTACCTCCATTCAGGGTGTGTAGAAGGTTCAGACAGACATGGTTATATCAGAGTAGTAGAACAGAGGCAATAAATTGTGTCACTCTGGATATGAAAGGCCATTTCTGAAAGCAAGATATTGAAGTGTTTCTGTAGCTGCTAACTACATCCATACCATATTGGCCATTTTGGTACTGGATAAGAGTCTCCCAACTTTTATTCATTTTGTGAACTTGAAGAAGCTGGACTGCAATAACTTGCTATAGAATAACTGTAAAGAAGACTATTACCATCGCCCTGCCTGCTCTGCACATGGAGGATAAGATACAACTTGGTTCAGTTGATCTTCATTTCTGGATTGGAAGAGGAGGGTTTTCATGTCAGGTGACAGGAAGGCTACAAAGTGGCTCCAGAAACAGCTGTTAGTCAATATCAGATAGAGAAAGAAGGCTCATTGGAGGAAGCTGGAGCGACAGAGTGACACAAAGAAGGTCTGAAGCCAGCACTCAAATAGGTGATGGGAAGCAATAAGCTGAATGGTTTCAGTAATAGATGTGACATGCAACCTGCAGTTTTTGACACTGATGAACAACCATACAGCAGTATCCACACCACCAAGCTAATCACCTCTATGGAGCAGGTGGGAAGAGCCTTAAGTAAGTGTGGTCATGGCTCCTGGTCCTCCGGCACTGGGTCATAGATGGGCACCTCTTTAACGTTAGCTTACATTTGGAGAACATTCTTATGATTTGAATTTTCTTCCTGTTCTGGTACTCTACCTGAACCACCACAGTTGACTGCACACATCATAAAGGTTTCGAAAAGACTGATCTTGCATTTATTAGGTTGTTGGTCAAGCTTTCTGGACAATCTTACTTTAAGTAACTGAGATAACGGCAGTCAATTATGGACATCATGTTGCCATGGCTGGGTTTTCTAGCCGTTCCTTTAAACAATGAGAACCCAAATGCAGACACTGCAAGCAGAGGTGAAATAAGTTAACAGGGTTTATTGAGTCGAGGTAGTGATTGCAAATCGTCGGGGAGCTACAGGAAAAGAGATGCTCTGAATAAGGAGAGAAACGGTTAGGGAGGTTGTGAGGAACTATAAATTCACAAGTGATTGCTGGTTTGTCCTTACGGTGTGCAGAGGGGAATCCAGGTAGGAGAGGAGGGTGCTGGCTGTGGTACTTTGTCTCTGAGTCAGCGGTGGGACGAGCAGGCAGGTAAGGGAAGCTGATGGCAGTGGAGGATCCAACAGTGATGTAGATCCAGGGACGAGCAACCTGAGCTCAGAGAGCAGCCGACGGGTGCAAGACTGTCGAAGTCGAGGGACAAAGTAAGCATTGAGAAGATTCTCTGAGAACATAGGCAGGAGATGTATTACCACTCACAAAGTGAGATAATTTGGCGAAGACTGGAGCTCCTGCAGATCCTTCTGAAGGGTGTTCTGACGAGGGTATATGAAGAACAGGTGTGACGGCAGGAGTGAGCCAGCTTCCACCCCAGACTCCCAGGAAACCTGCTCCACCTTCACCTAAAACTCAGAAACCAAACAGCAACAACACAGCAAAGCATGATCGTGACACATGTCCCACCATCTTTAAATGGATTATGACTTTATGACAAGATTGTTGTGTAGACAACTGTGGTAAGGCACACCCTTTGTCAGTTCCCTTGTCTGTTTGACCCAGCATTGAAACCACTTTGTCCTCTTTCCCATAGTCTCCAACCTTGTTCCTGAGTAAAACCCCGGAAAAACCCTTTCCCTTGCCTGTCTGACCTGGATTGCCTGGATTCCCTTTCGTCTAGAAAACGTAATAAAATAAGTCTACTGCTCAGTCTCAGAGTCCACCCCTGCCTGAAGCGTGACACCAAGCCTGAGTCTTTAAACAACAAATCACTCAACATTGACTTATGCATCAATTTAATTCAGTATATAAACATGCTGTGGGTAGAAACTTTTGTTTTAGTTTGTTTTACTGATGTCATATACTTATCAAATGGAACTATGAGAGTTTGATCTCTGTTACGTTTGACTCACCTTGAGTGACATGGAATACCTGGGCTGAGCAAGATGGGCTCCCCCACCTTCAAGCTGATTCATTGCCAAAGAAATATCTTCAAGAAAGCAAATGCAAAAAAAGTTTGGGATTGCCAAAGGACACACTCTTGCCCCAGACTCACCAAACAGTAGTTTCCAGTTCACAATGATCATTATTTTGTTATGAAAGAAAATTTGGGACTGATTGTTCTTGGAAAAGGTGCCAATAAAGTTTTGGAGATAAGTTTTATAGTGTGCGTGTGTGTGTTTGCCTGCAAGTTTTGGTGGCAGAGAGGTGGGCTGAGATTTGTTGTGAAATAAGTGGAGAGGGTGGGGGCTTCCAGGGACAAAGGTTGGGAGCCACTGCTCTTCATAGTATGTTATTGTAATAGATGGAATATTGGAGCATGTGTGGAGCATCTTTAGGCCCATTTTACTCTAACTGAGCATACAGGAGTGGTTTGAACCACATTATCTGGGTGTGCTAATCCAGTTTTGAGACGCACACTTATGATCAGTTTCAGTCAGACTAACAAGTTTATATACATTAGTCTAACACAAGACAAAAGAAGATTAACCGTTTGGCCTCCAAACTGAGCAACATATTCGGTGAAACAAGACACCACTCATCATTTGAATGGTGGTGGCAGTATCATGCTGTGGGGTTCTTGTTTAACATCAGGGACAAAGAGGAAAGCTGAACACAGGACATTCTTAAAGTAGAGAAACATACTCTAAAGTTCTCAGTACATCAGTGTATGCACAGAGTTTAGCCTCTGACGGGACAATGACAAATACAATAATTGTTTTTTTCATGCTCACTGCCAGCTGCTATCATGAGCAATAGCCTAGCTAGCTTGTGTTTTGGGTTTTCTGAGCCATTCTCCACTTGAAACTTACTAAAAATTATTTGATGATCCCACGATAGAAGGAACTTGTCCTACAGTTTGTGATGACCATTCACTCACTTTATTATGTGCTGTACTTCCACGCACATTCTTTATGAAACTTGGTGTCACAGCCACTGCTGTGACGCCTGCTTCTTGACTCACCTGTGTTCTTCCCTTGAGTGCCCCATTAGTTTAAATACCTGGTCTTCTCTGCCATTCTTCGCTAGTGTATTCATGTTTTTGTTATGCTTGTTGGGTTAATAACCTGGATCTTGACCTGTAGTATTTTTGTGGATTATTTTCAGTTCTTGGAGTACCTTGGTTATTTTGTTCCGATCCTGCTGGCCGACTTCTCTGCTCACCAGGCCATTTTTTTCTCTGTGTGAGAATTTTCTGTTCTCAAATTTTGTTTGAACTAAGAGTTTTGTTTCTCCTGACTCTGTGGCCGCACCGGGGTCCGCACTTCATTAAGGTGTGACACTTGGCAAAAAAACAACTAAAATAAACCTGTTTCATCGCTCGAGTAGTTTTTATCTCGCTGAAAAGAAGAGCTATTTCTTAGACTGACTTGTACTGGGCATAGTCCTAACATCAGATGGAAATATGGATTAACCGCATACATATGTGAAAATAAGGCACTGGAGTTCAATCCAGTGGCTTTCCGCTGAATTTTTATCAATATTTTCTGAATTAATTTTGATGTTCAAAGGAGTTATCCCAGTGTTAAAGTTTCCCTGATGCTTATTTCTACCACAATACTGCATGATGGTTTAGAGTGTGGGGCATTGAGCTCTGACAGCTCTGGACATGCCATAACAGGGTTATGCATGGAGGTCTGGTATCTAGCAAAAACTGTTTTAGTCAGGTCCTTGCAGGTCTGACCACATTAGACCTCTGTAGCCTCTCTTTGCGCTCAGAGTGGCAGATAGGGATGCAGGCCCTGTGCACTGCGAGCTGGAGGGATAAGGCAGGCCCATTACTGACTGACACTTGGCCTTCTCTTCGCATCAACCCTCCCACCTCCATAGCTTTTTGCCGTGGGTAAGAAAACAGTTTCATTATTTTTTTTCTTTTTCTGCACTGCCGCAGGCTACCCCGAATGATGTGCTGTCTTTTCACCAAGCAGCGTATCTGCCATTTTGAACTTTCCATCATTCTGGCTTGACATAATCAATGATGAGTGCACCACGCACGGAGACACTTGCTTTAAAAACATCCCCCTTTTTCTTGTCAGCACCCATACTATCTTGAAATAGGTATTGCAGGCCTTGTGTGACATTATTTAATTAAACCATGTACAGAGATGAGAGGGGCTTCAGGTCCATATCCATGCTAAGAGCAATCTAATTTAATGCAATGTAAAATTCTGTCAGAGATAAGATGAATCTGCATGGAGATAGAGTGGGCTCAAATTGAATTTGCCATCAGTTAAAAAGAGGGTTGGGGGGCACAAATGCATTTGTATTCACTAGCCAGGCTCTTTTTTCAAATAATTTCTGAATAAGGAAGATATTAATTAATTCATGTGGCGAAACATTGCATGGCTGGAGCTTTAACACAAAGCCAGCAGATGGGATGAGATGGATCTTTAAATTTGTCTTGCACAGCTTCCCTGGTGCCTGGATCTGTTCATGCAGTCCCATCAGGCCATTTGGCCCTCAGGAAACAAGCATCTGAGTAGTAAGAGAGATGGAAAAAGCTAGTTTTGCAGATCATGCTGAATCCATTCATTTGAAGTAGAAAACCCAAAGCTAGAAGATATGTAGGGGAAAGCAGCCTTTTGTTGTTTGTTACTGGCTTATCGTCTGCTCGGCGTGATTGCTCACTTGTGTGGATATTAATAACTCATGAGTGAGAATCTGAACAATCAAATGGGCTGCCAAGTTTTCTTCAACTGCTCTCTTTGTAAGAGGGTGTGACAAATACATTTGCAGCAGAATGGCAAATGCTCTACTAATGTGGAGAGCTGTAGTGATGGCAGAGACTGCAGAGAGCCTGGCCTGCAAACACACCTTTAAGATCATCAGTTAGGTGATACGTTACAAAGTGGTACAAAAGTCTTGAGCCACCCCTCGTCTTTTGATTATTTGCTTCCAAGCAGTCAGGCTTTCTTGTAATCTTTAAAGTGGTCTTGAACAACAATTCTCCAGGCTTTCTGAAGGTCATTCAAGGTTTGGCTTTGAACACTGGCTGCGTTTTCACAGATTTTTAGTCCAGTCCTTGTACCTGAACTGAGAATACATTTTTTCGTTTTTATTATGTTAAGCCCCCTAACATTGACCTATGACTATGAAAAAAGACTCCTAAGGGATCAACCAGTGTTGTGTCGACACATAACGGACAAATTAGCAAATTGTAAAAAAAATTTTATCTTTTGGCACTTTGTTAGTAGCACCCTGTCATCATTGACATAATTTGTTCCCATTTCTTTCGCTGCATCTATGAAAAATATCAGTTTGACTGACATAAAATTGCATTTTGCACCAACAAGGTGATTCCCTATTATTTATTATCTGAAATCTTGGCATACATCAATATGTTTTGCAGTGTCCTTGAGAAAATTAGGAAACTGGACAAGTGGTGGACAAAAGACAAAATATCAGGCCTAAAATGGTATTCTACAGCTGAGGAACAGTATCTGAAAGTCATATCCTTAGGAAATAGGAAAAAATACAGCAAAGAGCTGACACAGGACCTGAGAGATGCATTTGGACCTTCAGTTGATCCATCTACTGTTCACTGAAGTCTCATCAGCAATGGAAAACAGGGAGAAAAGGCTGAGGTATGCCAAATGACACAAGAACCGGACCGAAAAATCAGTGGCAAGAGTGATGAACCCTCCCCAGAGCCCGAACCTCAACTTTATTGAAGCAGTGTGGGATCATGTTGACAGAGAACGGAACAAAAGGCAAGAAGCCTGGGGAACTAACGATGACTTCAAAAAATGACAAAGAGCTTGTCTAGGAGAATTCAGGCCGTGTTGAAGAATTAAAGAGCTCAGAGCAAATACTGACTTTAAAGTTCATAAGAATTATACAAACTCTTGCTTTTTATACTGTATTTCCATTCACCTTTCAATAAACTACTGCACCTAAGAAATAAAGTATGACTGAATACATTTTCTCTGTTTTGTGTTTATATTGACTGCCTGCAAAAAAACAATAGATGACTGAAGATATCATGTCAAAGATGAACAGAATCCTCAAGATAAGCAGGTTTAGATATTCTCAGTCCCACATCCTGCTTTGCATTCCATTCAGTCGTCTACAAAAGTCTCAGTTCCACCACTTAAACATGAGCCTTTCAACATTAAACAATGGCTTTACTGTAATTACAAACAGCGCCGCTGGAACAATGAGACTTGTAATGTTCTCTGAAGCATTTAGCCTCAAAAAGGCAGTGGAGATGAAGGGCAGTCTTCTTTTCTGTTCAGCAACATGAAGGGGCGGGGGGGTTTCTGGGTTTCCAGGTTTCTGTAATCTGACATAAACAGATGCTTCGAGAAGAGAGTCGTCCCCATCCTTTTATGCGCTGTACACAATAGCAATTTTGTTTTTTATCCAATAGGTATTATGAGGCTTTTCATCTTTTTTTTAATTGCAGCAGAGGCAGATCTATTGCTTGTGAAAGACATAGTGAGAATATAATGGAACTTGTATGACAACTCTGACAACTGAACAATAAAACCCAGACTGGCCTCTGACCCTCATGATATTACTAAACTATTTCTGAACTTAATTTGTCTCACTGTCTGCACACTCTCCTCCGGATGCATTAGAAGAACTTTGTTGCTCACTTAAAAAGTGCACAGGCGACAGATGGTGCAGTATATTGATAAGAAATAAAGCTCGGGGTGGAAGAGAGGGTCAGGCAGCGAAACAGAAGAGATTATCAGCAGCTCATAGAACACACTAACCAGATGTGACATCACTTGTAAAGCGTCACAAATGCAGATTAAATGTGCTGCGTCCTCAATCAGTGAATCTTCGAGAGTCCCTCTAATTAAAAAGGTGGCTGAATATTTTAGGCTCTGTTTAGCAGTAATGATTTTTTTTCTTTTTTTTTTTTTGAAAAAGGCCATTAAAGTTGCTAATTAAATGATAAGCGTAAATTAAAACACAGGTCAAGAACTAACTAAAGGTTTCTTCGGCAGCGTAATCTGCAGGCTGAGGCGGGTGGTGCTTCAGAATAACTTTTACAGAGAGCAGCAGCAGCAGCACATTCGTGTAGAGCGAAAGAAAACTCATGAAAAATTATTAACAGTTGTATTATCTGTTCAAACAATTCAAATAGTCAGCAAATGCTGAACAAAAAGTCACCATGAAACATAACTTCCACCTGTAACTATGACTGATTTTACTTCTGTCCCTTGTGCTCAATTTGCTGGTCTTTTCACTTTGCTTGTAGACCTTGTAAGTCTCTTAACGTCTGTCATCTCGAGTAATTTATTTTGGAATTCGTGGCGGCCATCTCTTTGTGGTTAGATTGTCTACATTTGTGGCTACCTCTGTGGTCATTTTACAACTCTTTGTAGCCGTTTGTCTCTCTGTTGCTATGTCGCGTCTCTTTGTGGTTGTTTTGTGTAACTGTAGTTTCGCCTTTGAAATTGTGCCTCTTTGTGGTAATCTTTTGAGTTTAACCCTGGGATTTAGGATGCTTACCAGACAGCTTTTCACATTAGCTGTTCTACAATTAAAATCAATTGACTTTTTTTTTTTGTTTAAATTGAATTCAGCTAAGTCCCTCTTCAATCACTTCATACATTCAACTGTCAAAATAAGAACAAAAATGTTAAAAATTTTGCTGATATTTTACAAATAAAAAAAATAAAAAATCATACGAAGGGACAGTAGATACTTTAAATTTTTTAAAAAGACGTCTCAATATTCTTAATCATCTTTGAAATGAGTCCACTTGCAGTATATTTGGTTGACAGGACTTAATATAAATAAAGACACACACCGATCTAAAGTGTCACGTTTGACAATACATATATATATATACACACACATATATATGTGTGTGTGTGTGTGTGTGTGTATGTGCAAGAGACTAAATATCGAGGTAAAAGAAACTGATTGCAGAACTCTTGAATTTAAATGAATAAAAAGCTGAAATATTAAACATCAAAATGTTGAGTATTGATTGATACGTTAACTTTTGGAGAGAGCAGTCTCTCCAGATTAAACCAGATTAAGCCTCCAGACTAAGCATCATGTTTGGAGAAACCAAGCACTGTTCATCACCTGCCTAATTCTATCCCAGCTGAAAAGCACAGTGGTGGTAGCATCATGATGTGGAGTTGATGTTCAGCAGTAGGTACAGAGCGACTGCAGCAAAGAAAACCTATTCTTAAGTGCTTAGTACTTCAGACTATGCAGAGTTCATCCTCTCACTGGACCAAAGGCGCACAGCCAAGACAACACTTCGATAGTTATGGGTCAAATCTGTGTACGTCCAGAGCCCTTCTGACATATCTTTGGAAACCGGGACTGTCTCTCTGCTGATGTGCAAATCCTTTCAGACAAACCTGCGAGGATCTGCAAAGAGGAATGTCAGAACTTCTAGATCATAGTGTGGATAGCTTGGTCATATCCAAGAGGACTCGTGGCTACTTTTTCAAAAGGTATCAATATAAGGAGCCAGCATATAACCGAGGGCTGTACACAGAAAAATGCACCCATCAAACAACCTGCAAAGTCAGGACTGACCTCCAGTGAACTTTATTTACACATAATTTTTCAAAGAAAATGCAAACCAAACTGCTTTCCAAAGCAGCAATAAAACTTTGCTTTCACAAGATTAAAAGATTTGAGTGTTGTTTGTCGATGCCGCTCAATCTTTAACTGGTGCTCTTCACTCATGAATGTGCCATAAGCGCCATTAGCCTAAATATTTTACACTTTTATCCATCTCTGGAGGTCCAAATAGGTAGGAAATGATCCATTTTTCCTGAAATTGCCTTTTTGTCTTCACAGAGAGTGCTTTGCTTTTGTTGTCTAGTTATCCACTCAAGCAGCAAAATATAGCTATTTGCTCCTGTATTACTGACACAGTGCAATTCCTGTGATATTTAGGCCAGTAAATCAATTTGAATTTAATTTATGAGACACTTGTGAGGTGCTATTAGCTGCCATGTAAGCTTACTTCAAGTTGTCATTTTTAACCCAACAGACAGTGAGGGAAAAACTGAATTAAAACAGTTTTAGCTTGAGGCTGAAACATAAAATGTGATTAAATGAAGGCGTTTAACATGGTCTATGTATGCACCATATCTATTGTTGAGACTCTGCTGATACAGGGAACAGCTTCAAATATTTTTTATTTAGATCACATTTCACAATTTAAGTAATCTCAGGGAACTTTACATGAAAAGAAGAAACAAACAATTTGACCAGTCACATTTCAATGATCTTGCTTTGCACTTGTGAGATGTACAAAAATCATCTCAAAACGCATGACTCTTAAGTAACTATATTTCAATTTATTTTTCTGTTTTATACACTATTTAGAAAAGAAAACACATTGAATAAATACAAACTTAGAAAGCAACGGGTTTCTGCCGTACTCTCACAGCAACACGTGGTTATTCTTATGGCACTCGCTCATGAGTAGCAGAGGGATTCACGCTGCAGAATCCACCCAGAAGCACACACTGCAATGAAACACTTAAGACTGGGCATGCAGATGCTGAACCCTAAACTCATTTACAGACACAGAATGGACTGGCACACTGGTAAGACGTTGAAAACATCTAAAAACACCCCAGAGAAGGAAAAGAAAAACCTATATACAGAAAGAATAAATAAAGAGAAATTAGGTCAGAGACAAATCCACTGTACATATACAGCATGTCCAACTTTCCTTTTCACCCTCAGTTAAACTCCAGTATGCACCCTCATCCACAATAAAGTTCAAATATATTACAATATGACATGGGATGTTCACTAACAGCAGATTGCACCATTTACAGTGTTACAAACAAACGTAAAACGTCACCCTGTGGATGGAATCAAATGTAGTTCCCTTTCAGGGTTTGTTCATAGTAAGGCAGGATACAGTGGAGCTCTTAAATCCTGTTGGCGAGAAGTATATCACAGAGCCATGCCGCCTTGACAGTGTTCTTCAAAAAGTCTACTTCACTCTGGAAGAGTCATCTGGTTTGGCACAGAGGAGTGTGGGTTGGATCAGAAAGCAGAGGTTGAGCAAAAGGGTGTCATTAGTAGTATGTTACAAGCTGTCCAGTGAGCTTTCTCAATCATCCTTTAGGGATGTTTCATCCAGGAAATGACAACAACAAGAGCTGTGTCTAAGTACTAACGAGGCAGGAGCGAAGATCCAGGATGTCGGATCCAGGGTCCAGACCTTTTCTTTGAGGAGGGGTAAAAAGACAGAGATAGGTGCTATCTGGACTCCAAACAGTCCAGGTACTCCTGGGCCAGGTCATAGCAGAACCGGTACTGCTCCTGGGAACAGAACGGGAGTTTGGTTTTCAACACGTGACTAAGATCAGACATTGTGCTGTAAATCAATTTTTGGTGCATTCAGTTTCCCTCAACCCTCTGTCGACATCTGCCTTAGTCTCTGATACGTAACACTTGCTTTAAGACGAGCAGAATTTACCTCTGCTGTTTTACCGACAGCTAGACATGAGAAACAGCTAGTTCTATATGCAACAAACTCATTACACAATCTGTCATATCTTATGTCTAAGTTTTAATGACAAAGAAAAAAAAAACTTAATTTATATGTTTTAGAGCTGCTGACATGCAGATTGTTAATTAGTCAATGTGTTTAGCAACTCTTGGATTTAGTTTCTTATCTAACAGACAGGTGAAAAGTTACACTGAAATATTCTAAGACCTTCTATTTAACTAAATGCTAAAATGCATCTTAAGTTCTTATCTTAAAGGAGAAACAAGAGTCACAGTACGGTATCAAATATTAACTTTCTAACGCTGGATAGCGCCTACATCTGATCAGTTGTGGTAAAAAACAAATACAGCAACAGCTCAGTTAAAAACTAGGGATGAAAACATACATTTGACGTTAAGAATGGTCGTTATGAACATTATGGCTCATAATGAACATGAGGTTTCGAGGTAGTAACACATGCAGTGGAAGCATGTGGAAGGAGCAGGTTTGCTTTAGCTTTTTTATTCAACCTGGCATTGAATAAATGTTGGCTAATTTCTTTCTTGAAAATGAGTAAATGTTGATTTTGGCTCTAATAAAGAGCTGGAAAGATAGCTGTGGTCATGTTTTAGTTGATTGTGCTTCACGTGTGACCTGTGACATTTGAATAAAGATATTATGGCCAGTTTCCAGCTGCTTTTCCTAAACCATTAGCTAGGTAGTTTGCTATCTAGCTTGCTATGTAGCTTGCTAGCTTTGTAGCGATTATAATACCACTCACAAAGCTTGAACTGGTTTGTTTCTTTGTCCCATGCATTGAACTATTAATGAATACACAACTAGAACTGTTTGAATTAGTGAACAACTTGGTACACAGGAGTAATTCAGGGATTTAGAAGCATGCTAAAAGCAGGGCTGGGTTATAAATTGATATTTTTGTTAAATTAGTGATTCTTTAAAAACTAAATTTTCTCTTTAACTTCCACCACAAGAAATTTACAAAGTTACCAAAGCCAGGCACATTTATTTCTATTTTGAGGAGAGTTTAATGACGTACTGCGGTACCCACAGAGAAATGTACCTTTTACAAAGAATGTTTGTTTTTTTTTACAAAGGGGAAAAGATTAGGTTCCTGGAAAATTGGACATTGAAATTTCTAGAAAGCTTGCTTAAAAGTAGTTTAGTTTAAAAGTAGTCCAATGAGGTGCGCAGTTAAGT
Source organism: Leuresthes tenuis (assembly GCF_036924035.1). NCBI lineage: Eukaryota > Metazoa > Chordata > Actinopteri > Atheriniformes > Atherinopsidae > Leuresthes > Leuresthes tenuis. Next base: position 24,388,730 of record NW_027325372.1, on the reverse strand, counting down.
AAAAAAATCCAACAGGTAACTATGCTTTTATCATTTATTTATTTATTTTTGTCACAAAGATCGAGTTTGGTGTTGTAAAAAAAATTGGGATTTTAGTTTTCCCGCCAGATCGCCCAGGCCTACCTAAGAGTCGGTGGCATTATTGCAGATGGTTCTCTGAGGGTGTTAAAAGTTTGCTGTACTTTGCGGAAAGCTGTGCTGGTCTTTGTGTTTGCAATAAATCCACTGATCACTGCTTGAACTGATGAAAAACTAACAAATGAACATACGGTAGTTACACCTGGATATAGGTAGAGAATGCACTGACCAATGCAAAATGTGAAATATTGTGATAAAAGTTCAACTGTAACAGAACAAGAATTTAATATGGACTAACTGAAGCCACAGGTAAAATACTGTATATCTGGAGAGAGTTCATTTCAATTTTCCCGTCAGTGCTTTAGTATGAGCTAATGTGCTGCAGTAAAGACATACAGACTTCTGGTGCTCACCATTGTTTCCACCATGTTTGGCTTGGAGTTGCGCAGTGTTTTGACAGCAAAGAACACGTCCACCAAACTGTGGTGACGAATCATTTCCAGGATCATGGTGCAGGCACAGAAAGTACCGCTTCGACCGCCACCATTCCTGCTCCAAAAGAAACGGACAAAAACACACACCAAGACACAGAAGAGGGGTGTACAGACATGAATGACCTAATAAAAGATATGGTACAGCAGCTCTGACAGCCTCTCAGAGGGGGAACTACAGTGTGAAATGTCAGAGTTTGACTGAGCACAGATCAAGGATGCTGTCAGAAAAAGGCCAACCGGCAGACTTTGAAGATGAATATCTGAATAAAGACCTCATTAAAATACCGGAGCTGGGATTTAATCTAATGTGAGATGTCTCACTGACCTCCAAAGAGCAAAATGACCTACGATGGGCACGATAACACAAAGATACATAAGGAGGAGAATAAAGACTTTCTCAAGTGTAACCATGGCAAGCTTTTAAATTACAGAGGCAAGATGAATAGTGGACAATGCCAATGCAGTATAGATTATTAGAACAGTCTACTTGAGTTCTAAATGTTCAAACGTCCAGCCTTCAGAGGAGATTCTGAAAGCTATTTCTCAGGCTTTTCATAGAGGAACACAATTCCTGAAAAGCTGCTGACTTGATAATATTCATGAATGTCATTTTATAAAATTTTGGGGGTGTAGATTTTGGAGCTTCAAAGGATCATGTCATTACTGGTCAACATAAACACTGAGTTATGCTTAAACTCTCTACAGTGTCAAGTGTTTGACACGTTTTAGTCTAAAAATGTACAAAACAAAAAAGCAAAATATGTGTGATATTTCAATTTCTTCAAACCAGTACCAGCTCTGTCTCTACTGTCAGCGGTGAGGTCACCAGCTTCATGAACTGTCACCTGGATTGGCTGGTGTTTCAGGCTGTGTTGGGCTGAGCTAGTTTTTGTTGTGCAACGATGAAGAGAAGCGTTTGTTGGAGGTGAAAGCAGACTCACAGGCAGTGGACGACGGTGCGTCCCTCTCCGCACTCCCTCTGCCAGTTGTGGACCTGAGCCAAAAGGCTGAGGAAGGCTTTCTTGGAGTCGGGCACATCGCGGTACGGGGACCAGCGCAGGAACTGAAAGTGACGCAGCACAAGCTGGCCTTCCTGAAGCTTAAGAGAGGAAAAGCGGAGAGTAATGGGAGACATAATGAGAAAATGATGAATGTTTTCAATGGAACGCATCATATATATTTCACACATCACAAACTTATTTGAAGGACTATCTGGTTATCAACCAGAGGGGATTCTGTCAGCCAGTCCTGCAACTGTTCTTCACTTCTAATGGGCTGTTAAATGTTGCACTGAGAGGTACATTAAAACTGATCAAGTCCAAACCATCATCACAGTGATGCATTCAAAACTACTTTACCGCAAAAAAGCAATGACCAAATCTTAGTAATAACGTAGCAAAAACCACTGAAAGCAAGGATCCCTGAAGTCCAGAAACTGCAACTATCTTTCATTATCCCCTGAAATTTAAGCCCTTTTCACACTCACTGACGTGTCTTTGTTGTGCCTCAACGTTCTGTGTGTCATAAGCAGAATGGGGGTCAGACTCTGAGTCGAACCGACTAAGAAATCTTCCAAAAGAAACAAACAAAAAAAACCTTGTCGCATCTAAAAGCTACTTATACAGCGTGTCCTGTGCACTGCCAACCCTACACTTGGGAGGAGGGAGGGACAACTCAGGAATTTTTCCAAATCAGACCAAACATCATTCTCAAGAGTCTTTTAACAAGTCATATAGTCCATCTTGAGGAGGAAGGAGGGGTGTTGAATAGCGAAGGTATGAGCAGTTTCTAACCAGATATGACAACTGTTTAAGCAGTAGTATTATCTGCTTTAAATCATATCTAATTTGTTAGGCTAAAATACATTAAGTCTACGAGTCACGATCACCATTTTGGCGTTAGCAGTCCCAATATGACGCTTCACATCTTCACATAGTTACTGCTACGATCGCTAGATTCTGCATAGTGTTTGAACGTCCTCATTTCTAGGAGAACAGTTTAAAATCGACGCCGTTGGAAGGAACAGAAAGAAAGGCTGAACACGCTGCTCGAAACAATCAGTGGATCACATGACGCCTACATGTTTCTGAAAGAGCACGCTGATGCAGTGCTTACTAACATGAGTGACAGGCAGAAAACATGCATTTGTTCTTCAAAATACAGTTTCAGCAAATTGGTTTCCAAACTATCACAGAGAGCTCCTCCAAAATCTGTGTTTCAGACAAGTAATATTTGAAATTACACCCTTTTCCCTTCTCTCACTTTTGTCCTCCAGCACACGCAGATTTGAGGGTTTCTTGGTTAACTTGTTCATCACTTTCAATAAGACTGAAGACGTGGAAGCTTGATGGATTGTGGGAAAAGGAACATTACAAGCAATCTGTCTTTCTTTTTTTTTTGTCTTTCATTAACCATTAACATTAAACAGTTACACTTCTCCCCAACAAAAAATGTTTCTTAGATATTCCCACAAGTAGGGTTCAAACAGTAAATTTTACTCATACTGTAAATGTGCTGCTGTGTGAGTGTGGGACATTTTGCATGTATGTAAAAAAAACTAATGAAAAAAGCCCCACTAACAACGCCTTAGGTGTGAAGTGCATCTTCTTTAATTCTACCTGGTAATTTCCTTATTCTACTGGGGGCTATATCTACAGCACAACAGAATACCTTCTTGGGACAGAGTCTATTGGTGTCCTGCTCTGGGGTGTCTGTCTCCTCTTGATCCTGCAGAGAGTCCACGTGAAAACGGTTTCTGACATGGTGTCAAGATTCTTTAGGGACAGGGAGGGGCATGAGGGCAGTAACAGGGGAGTTTAAGCCACTGTGAGGGGAGGTTGAGGTCACTGGGAGCTAAGAGGGTTTCTCAGATAAAGGAGCAATGACATGAACAGATGAGCTAAACTAGATGCTGTGATGTGCAGCACCTACAGGAGACTGCTGCACATCTACTGAGGTTGTCACTAGTACGAGATAACACAGAGTAACACAAATATTCCAGTTCTACTCAAATAGTGAATATGGCCAAAACAAATTAACTCTTACTGGCTGAGTGTAAAAGTGATTTATTTCAGTAGCAACAAACTGCTCAAACAGAAGCGTACAAGCTTATTAAACAGGTTTTAGGACCATATGTGGCAAATAGCATGTTGGTGATACAGCTGCTTTGTTTGAGGTAGGATTATTATACCGCAAATTATTTCAACCGCTGGAAGGGACAAATGCAAGCTGGGACCTGGGTCACCATATAAATCATTACACCAGCACCAGGTGTCATAAACCCTCGAAAAACTAAATGGAACAAACGAACAGCCTCCAGCAGCAACGCAGAACTGCAAAACTTTTTTGCTGAGGCAAGACTCAAGTTGGGGTTCTGATCATATTAGGGATGTGAAATCGGCCCCGTCTTCAGATCATTCGATCGCAGACAGACGATCCGATCGAAAATCACTCCATCCCGAGATGGTATCCAATATCAAGGCGACTGAGTTTATGCTTAAAGTTGGACATCATTTCATTAAGTGTTGACCTATCTTTCTTACCAGGCCCCACTTTCAACCTGAAGAACGCTCGCTGTGCTACCACGCAGTAAAAATCCGCAGCATCTGTGTCTGGTATACTGCTGCCTCCTCATACGAAGGCACGGTGGACATCCACCGTCTGCAGAGTCACGCCAAAAACATGTGGACATACACAAAGCCAGATTTTTCCACAGAGGTGGATGACAGTGGGTCACCTAAGAAGACACACTCTCACTAATGTCAGAAAACTCACTCAAGCTAGCTATTAGCGAGCTACTTGCCTGTTTTATTAGGTTCTTCTCTCAGCTTGTAGTTGATGAGGAATAAACTATTCATGCAGTTTTATTTAGTGGCTTTAACAGTTCCTTCTCCTGTCTTCTGACTGCTCTGAAATGACTTTTATTTGAGGCCAAGGCTGTGTGAACTCGAACACATATAACAATTCAGAACCATTCAGAAACAACGTCTAAAGTCGGCATTATCAAATGTTAAAGGGAGATCTTAATGCCACTTTAATCTGAATGTAAAACAAAAAAATATGCCGTCGTGTTTGTAACTTTTTGCCCTTTATTAATGGAGTGAAGCTGCAGACTCATCACACTGTTAAGCTTTGAACTAATATGAACAGGAAGAAAGAGAGAATGCTAAGACTTTGTATGATTCCAGAGTGGTTACCAGCTTTGCTCTTAAAATCTATACGGGAAAGTAGCTGTGATTTGTTTGACTGACTGACTGTTAACCTCTGCCATGTAGGTAACAGTATGTGAGTGGTAAGGTTTGTATATTTTTTTTCTTGTTACAAAGTTTATTCCTGGATTTGCATTAAAAAATGCATAAAAAAAAAAACTACCATGGCCCAAGTTACGCTGCGATTACGCATTAGTCATCACTTAGGAAAAGTGTGACGCGAACACAGTGCGCTAACTATTTCTAACTGTGCTGGTTCGCTGTAGTTTTCATCCCAAACAGCAGGTGTCACTGATGAGAAAATGATATCGCCTCACTGAAGGCACTGGAGGAAGTCATACAGGAAGCACATTATCCAAACATACCAGTGTACTGACCACACTGTTTCACCTTCTGTGTTTTAAGCAGATTTTTTTTCTAACATTTGAAATAATTGTACCCTTTGTTTTTTGATGAGTTGTCCAGATATCAACGGACCTTGAAGACTCCCTGTAACTTTTTCTGTTTTTCAGTCGCACAAATTGCTCAGTGTGCAAAAGGTTACAGAATTCGGGAAGAGAACAAATGGCTCTATACCAGGTCCTATGATGTCAGTTTTGGTTTGTGCCACTGCTCGCAAGAACACCAACAATAAATCAGTCCATTTCGAAGCAGTTCTTTTCTGGCTTTAACCTGTGTGTAGGTGCAAGATTTTTGGGTTCGAGAGGTTCGAGTTTTGGTCTTTTTTAGCAGAAGTAGGCTCCCAACTGAGTGAAATAAACCTGAAGTAAGTAAACTTCAGCCATGACAAGGGCTGTTTGAATTCTATACAAACGAAAGGGGCCTCAGTGCTTCCTTTGGTATTTCCTTTAGCATGGAAAACACTAGAGCATTCTTTATGAAAGGACAGAAGATAATGCTGTACCACAATTCCTTTCAAAGCAATGCTCAGTTATATCTCTCCAGTCGTACTACCTGTGATCTGTATGTCATGTAAATGATAAAAATGTATTAACTTTATGAGAGAAGTTGAGGCTTTTTGAATTGAGTTTGTTGGAAACAGAGGTGTTTTGGAGCCAATGCCAGGTGGCCATCAGTGATATTGGACTTTAAGATATTTCCTCGTTGGCTATAAATGTAACACACCAGATGCCTATGTATATACTATATATACTTCTATATACAGTTTATATTGGGAGCATGTTGGCTAGATGTGAAGAAAAGCTAAGGACAAAGGGAAAAACCTGACACAGTATCTCTCCAGTTTGAATCTAAAATAACCGATTGAATCAGACCCTTGTTGTTAGCGCAGCCAGCTGTGCACCTCTGTCCTTTCCCACTTTGTGGGGAGTCGACCTACCCGTGTGATGTTCTGAATCCGGAAGAGACGGATGATCACGTCGTCATCAGCAGTCCTGGACAAAAGCTCCACTGTCATAGGCCCGAACTGCTGCAGCCCCGGTTCTGGCCAGTACTGTAGACAAGGCTGACAGGGGGAGAGATGGGAGCAAGTCATTAGCCCACACTACCTTGAGGCAGAACAAATCATTATGTCAGCAGCCAGTGACGGTGAAGCTCGTAACAAGACACCTCAGTATTGACAGCAGAGACAATTAAGACTAAATGACAATGATTACCTACAAATAGCAACCGTAATTTAAATGGGCCAAAAAAAACACAACAACCCACTCATCATGGGGAACAATCCTTCACATATGCCACAGTCACCTAGCGTGAAATATTCATGAGTTTCAATCATCACCATTAGCACATTATAAATTAATGGAGTAAGAGACCTTGGTTGTGCATGGAACAGACAAACGAAGCAAGCTGAGGGGCTGGACACACTTAAATGCCAAGGTCTCCCATCATCACTGCTTCAAAAGCATGTCTCCCCCCAAGCCAGGAGAAGGGGGATAATAACACGCGGGAACGGTGCTGACATGTTCTGTACTGACTTTGGGAATGAGCACAACCCTGGAGTAGGAAGTGATAAGTGTGACACACTGACAGAAGGGTATTAACAGGTGACATTGAGCAAGAGGGAGATAAATATTTATACATCCAGACAGGAGAAAAGCAGGACAAACTGTGTGTGTACGGGTATGTGTTGGAGGGCTGAACTGTTCATCCACTGGCAGCTTCAGACAAGAAGAAGAGGAAGATGAGAAGAGAGTGACAGTGGACGAAGGACAGGCTGCAGCTGACAGGCATGGTGGAAACGTCGCACAGGAATGAGACATGACACGGTGACGGAGCGGCGATAGGGAGGCGGCAGAACAAACCTACGCATGAGCAAACATGGAGGGGAGCGATAAGGACGTGTTAATGGCATGACAGCAAATTAAATGGGCAGCGTGAACGCAGAATTGAAGTGAGGTGGCAGGAAACCAGTGAAAGGGCAGATGACCCCTCCTCCCTGAACTGTCAGTCACATTCAGGTCTCACTCGAGGAAATAGAAGTGTTGGACCTGCAGTGTCAATACGTTATAATGTGCAGTAATGTGCAACAAAGTCCTGAGGCAGCTCTCATTTCTTTTGATCTTCTTCGATCATTTTGAGAAATAGTTCTCCAGGCTTCCTGAAGGTGTCTCAAAGTTTTTCTTTGGACACTAGCTACATTTTCACTTATTTTTCAGGGTCTCTGCAGGTTTCAACAAGTCAAATATAAGACACAGTAATTACAGTAACATTAGGTGACGTGGTGCACAGTAACGGGATTTTACATTGTGTACCAACATCATCACGTTAGGGTTTCTCAGACATTTCATGCGTGTGTCAGTGCATGTAAGGTTAGACTGCTCTCGGAATCCAGAGGAAAATACACCAGTTCCTGCAGTGCAGGCACTAACAGCCTTTCTATAACAGTTAGAAGAACTAAGAAAAGCTTCTCCTTGTCTGAAAGCACCTTCTGACAAACTCAGCTCCCCTACTACAAGCTGGTGGGGAACAACTATTAATCATAGGGCTCTTTCACACAAGCTCTGCTTTCCATTAATCAGGTGACAGCGAAAAGTGTCGGCATCATATGTGAAGCACTCCCCTGGTGCTTGTCTGTCTCATTTTAAGATGGAAATCTGACCAGGTTGAAGCTGGTGTTACATATGTAGACCTATGATCATCTGTTTAAGCTTTTCTCTCCATGGTTTTATCTAGACATCAGACACTGTTTAACAACTTAAGTGCACTTTTAACAGCCCCTACATTAAACTGATACATGACTCTTTTTGTTTATTGTGTTTATTGCAATCATTCTGTGTCACTTACACTGGTATTAATCTGTGTTTTGCCTCCTACTCAGCAGTGAAATCACCCCTCTTCTCTGTAAATATCCAGGCTTAGGAAGCAGCTATTTGATATTTTCAGGGACAAGGAAATGCTATTTACAGGCGAGGCTGCTGGCTAAGTAGGCAGGACTTATATGGGAGCCTGACATCTTCTTGGTTTACACTGCTTTTTGTTTCCAAATCTTTTACACAGCTCTACTCACTGCTTGCCTTGCAGTTCTTGGAATTAGTAGGAAATTGGCCCTGACACTCTTCTCTCCCAACATCCTCTTTAGATAATAAACACATTTCTCACAGGAAAAGCTGCACTGGTGGCAGAAGTTGAACCTCAATACAATACACTGACTCAATAGCAAAGTAATAGCACATTAAAAGCAGTCAGTCTGTGGAAAAGGAATCACAGCTTCTTTCAGTTTTAAAGTTGTATTAATCAGGACATAAAAAAAACCTTTCCTGGTCTTAAAATTTTGTAAAAATAACCTCAGGTGTACAACAGTAGAGTGTAAAGATTTAAGTACACTCTTACTGCTGCACCAGCAATGATCTGAGATAAGCAATTGTTGCTGGCCATCAATCTGAGAGGGCTCGTCCTGTGGGAGGACCTTAAGAGAGCTGTGCATAAACAAATGCTGCAAACCTCAGTGAAGGGAGTGCACCAAAATTCCTCCACAACGACTGATGACATCACACAAAAAAGAATTACGTCGAGTTACAGCTGCTCCAGGTGGTGTGACGCGCTGCTGGATCATGGGGTGGTCTTATTCTGTCACACTCTGCTTCTGTCTTTTAACACTGTAACATGTTAGCTGTAGCTGTATCAAGCTCATTTCAAGTCCCGGCGAGGAGGATTTTTCTGTTATGTTCTGATGCATAAAAACAAAGAGCGAATCCTTTCTTTATCAGGCAGTAGTTTAAAAAATTATACCAGCCATTTGAGTGAAGTGTTGAGTGAATTATTGTAAGTAAGGATACAACTCGCAACCCTGCTGTGATGGAAAATTAAAGTGGAATGCTAATAACTTGGAAGTTTGAGGTTGATAAAAGCAGAATAATAATTAATTGAATTCTATCTCCAGAATATATGAACACAAGCTCAACAGCTGGTTTGTCTGCTCGCTCTGTGTTAGAATCGGCCTCCTCTTACCCAGGCAGAGTTGGACTGGTTGAGCTGGTTGAGCATCACCACTGAAGTGCAGCCGTAGTCGTACACGAGCCTCCAGAAGTCAGTGGTGGTGCAGGGCAGCGGGTGCGGCGTCACGACGAAGGTGGCAGGCTGCAGGAAGCTGTCGGCAAGCGCTGCGTTGATGTAATTGCTGCTCTCTCCCTCACTGGTGACGAGGAAGGCCAGGGAGCGGTCGGGTGGAAGGACATCCATGCTGCGGTTCTTCTCGCGGTTCCTGGGCATCAGAGAGATGCTGCACTCCTCCACGTCCAGGTGAGGAGTCACCGAGTTCAGCGTCTGAGAGGAGGAGGAGGAGGAGGAGGGAGTGTGCAGGGAAGATTGTGAAAGGATGACATGCGGGTTAGAGAACGTATTTATATTTCACATGAAGAGATGAATGAAACATTAAGAATAACGGTTGTGATTAGAGGAGATCTAAGATAGACAAGTACTCTCAGTTCTAACTGTAACAGTCTGACTTCAGAACACACATATTATTGGTCAAAACCACCAAAGAGATAAAAACACACTGAAGGCGGTCTCATACATTATGAATAAGCATATTATGAAGCAGTGGAAATTCAAATGAACTGATTATGTAACCCGCCTCATGTTGTAAATGAAGCCCTACTTATCAAGACTAAATGAATTGAACTTGTAACTGGAATATTGCATCTTGGCAACTATTTGCGATCATGAGCAGGTTGTCTGATTGGACAGCTCATGAGCAGCAGTGACAGAGTGGATGTGTGCTGCAGGGGGAGAGAACTGCTAATTCTTCTGGCTGAAGGTCACCAATCAATAGCACACAGCTGGCATTAAGTAGACAGAGCAATAAGATCACATAATCAACATACACACTAAACTATCATGGCCGCAGGCGTCCATGTTTAATGAAAAGCAACTTTAACCTGCTCTCGTGCTGACTACCTATTCACTTTCTAACTGATCTCACTGTGGGAATATAGACTGAATCATAGTTAGGTCAGAATAATCGCAGAATGGATGTTCATACGATGATCTGAGTCCAACCCTGTGATAGCACAGCTTCACTTTGGTTTGGCTCATTCAGTTATCGGCTAATTCATTCTTCATACTAAGTCGTAATATTAAAAAACAGATGTTACCTGGTCAGTTAGGTTTCAAACCTACAGCCTTCAAGTCAGGAAAAGCCATTTGTTTGAAGTCAAATGTTAACAGCTCATCAGTAGGTAAAATTTAAAAGGGTTCTTTGCACTTACTGTTTAGGATGAAGGTAAAATTAACATTAACATAATACCTGGTGTGTGTGTGACCGTGAACATAAAAAAAACGTACCTCTGAACGTACCTCAGAGGTAGGAGGAAGAACTTAAATCACACCATTTTTAACCACAAGGATAACAAAGAGGAAGACTTTGTTTTTACAGTTTTTTTCAGTAACATTGTTGTAAAGAAGTCTGGGTTTCCAAATTCCAACAAATGCAGTATTAATACCAGCTGTGTGACACAATGTGGTCGCACACCACTCTGCGAGAAGCCGGAAAACATCACAAACGCAGCAAAACAAGACGAAACGAGGGAAATACCGACAAAAAGACAACGTCTCTGAGGAGAAATACACCGTCACACATTTCTACTGGGTCAGAAAACAGAGAGAGACTGCTTTCATATGGGACGACATGTTTGTTTTTTTAAGGAATATTCTTCTTAGTTTGCCTTCAAGTTGGTCCAGTATTTCATAACTAGACACAAAAGCAAAACTAATGACACCTTCATTTAGGAACAATTCTGCTTTGTTCTCAGTGTTTATTGAAAAATGTTGCCATGTTAACCTATAATAAAGATTAGAAATGCCAACTGAAACAATACTTAAAATGACCAGGAGCCTTTATTTCTTTACCCCTCACCTCCCCCCTGTGATGTTAAACCTTTCCTAAAAGTTGATAAATGTGTGTTACCTGAAATTCTTCTCTGAGCTGCGAGGTGTTGCTCTGAGAGTCGACTTTCAGCAGCTCCTTGTAGGTGAGAGCAAACTCAGTGACAGGGATGGCGGTTTCCCCGCACAGACAGGCCTCCAGGATGGCGTCATGGATGAACACATACTGCTCCTGGGACACAGACAGCGGGGGGAGGAAATGTTCGACCGAATCGCACAAAAAAACATGGCTGTGCTTAAAACATCCCAACTTTTAATTGCCCACTCATGAGGAACAATGCAGAATTTAATTACCGCTGCTGAATGTTGACTAATAGTCAGAACTGTCAAACAGCCTTCACATCATCATGCCCACTCACTCATTGTTTTCAAGCAGAATATTGTCAACAAAATGGAGAAAAAGAGCCGTAAACACACATCAGAGGAGCAACACGCTGCCCACACAGCATATTTTAAATAACATCACGAGCCGGGCAATTAATGAGGAAACTAGGAAATTTGTTTTGACGTGCAACCAAACAAAAGATCAAAGAGGCGGGGAGACATTCAAAATTACAGGCATGAAACTGTCCCTTTTCACACTTATTTCTCATTTTTAATGTGTTCTGTAATTGCAGAAAAATGCATTCGACTGCGTCTGAAAGGTGAAAAGATGAAATTAAAAGGGAGATAAATACTATTGTTTTGGTATCTACTGTGGTCCAGACCTGTGAGGAAGATAACTTTCTTTTAAACTTTTAATAGTCTTATTCATTTGAGTAATTCATGTCTTTCTCTGCTTCTTTTCTTTTTTTAAATGGTCGTTGCTATCAAGCAAGGTTTACATGGAATGATGAGCTGCCATGTTTATGCAATTAAAGCAGGATGGAAGTGTATTGACTGCTCACACTAAACTTGAATTAATGTCAGTCTGACAGTTTTTTTTTTAATGACAAAGCTTCTTCTTGCTATTGATTTTTTTTTTTATGTATTTCAAACCAAAACAAAAATTGTAGCTACAGCAGGTGCAGAAAGCCGACCGAATAATGGTGGCAGTAAAACTGTTTCATTGTACTGTACAAATATCTTAAAAGTTAAAACCAATATTGCAAATGTACACATTCCAACTGTACAATGTTGCACATTTTTACATCATCAATCAATGAGAAATGTGATGTGAAATGTACGTAGCGGACACTAAAATGATGATGACACTACTTTAAAACCAAAGCAACTAACAGTTTGTGGAGAAAATCAAACTCCAGTACACTGAAGTGCAGAGAGTCACAGCAGCTGGTGAACAAAGCGAAGTGTGACGCCCCTCCCACTGTTTCGGAGCTGCAGGCCATCCTTGCCTGGAAGAGGGTAAAAAAAGGACAGGTACCTGAACCAGTTTGTGAAAGGAACCTTTAGGAAGTGGAGAGCTAGAAATATTTCTCCGTAGGTGGCGGAGATAAAAAGTGAAAAGAGTGGACAGAAATAGTTGTTTATTAGCAGGAAGAAAAATTCCAAACATATCAATCATAAACTCTTAAACAGGTCAGATTTTGTGTTTTTAAGAGCAACCTGCAAGTTGTATTTGCCAAATACATTCGTAATATTTTGTTTTAATATTATTTATGAAGAGTTAAGTGGAACCCAGACTAAAATGACTTGTATGGCATGTTTGATTAATCATGGCTTTTCTTATACAGATGTGATATCTGATGACTCAAGATGTCTTTGTTTTTGTAGCCCACACCGCAGTGCATTATGGGTAGTAGTGATATATCATATTTGGAAGCTGGAGAGGCCCGATCTCTGGACACTACAGAGGGATAAATGTGACTTCTGTTCGGCCTATTCGATTTGAACCCAAGCGCGGTGAAAATGGTGAAGAAAAGACTGAAGACATTGCTGAAAATGTTCACCAATATGAAGAAGATCAGAGGACAGCTGCTTTTGAGTTCTAACAGAGGAGCTCCACCCTCTGTCATCTGCTGCATACTGTGACTGAGGACATTTTCATGCTTGTCTCAGTGCAAATTCTTCATTTGTGATGCAACTGTGGTTGAGTTTAGTTGAATTTGGACTTTGATTATTGAAACAATGGGTCCAGTTTGGATATACCAAATATCACAGAGAATTATACTAAAGCGGTGATATTGCTGTGGTGAATTACCTTTTAGAATAAAATGTGTAAAAATCCAAACAACTCAACTCGAGTTGACTCGAGTGGCCTTAATGTTTGAAAAAACAACCTGAGTTCTGCCTCCAGCTCATCTGGAACCCGCAGCATGAATAACACACTGAATGCTCTATGAATCAATGCATGATCTATGAAAATCAAACCACCAATAACTTGAGTGCCCCTTATCCCTTTGATCAAAAGGACCAAAACTGCTGGGATGGCAGAGAGGTGATGACTGCCTCCACATCACTGCGTGAAAAATAATGACGCTACATCCTTCTTATTCATCAAAACAGCAAACTTAAATCAAATTACGATTTATTACAAAAGAAGTCGAATCCCAGTTTTAAGCAGTTTCAAAGTACTTTACAAACCTTGAAAACACTACATTAGAATTCAAGCATTTTTAAAGATTTCAGGCACCCTTAAGAACTGGTACATCGTATCATGATGGTTATTTTTAGTCTCCATAACAAGAAACACCCGTGAGCTCTTTCCTGTTTGAGCTAGCTGACAAAGGCATCAAATGAATGAGGGAAGACGCCAGAGCACAGCCGCGGGTCTTCAAGAGGCTGTCTTCACTTCGTTTGTTACCCTGGAAAGCTGCTAAGACTTGCTTTACTTCTCTTGTTGACTTTCAAACATACATTACAACCAAGCAGCACCACGTGGGACTGGATTGATATCTTTACTGCTAACTGATTAAAGATGGAACATTATTGCTTGGACATTTCACCTCATCATCGAAACAGAATCTGTAGTTCAAGTAAAGTATTGGTGGCCACTGTAGTTTAAAAAATGTGATAAACTTTGAGCATTCTACAATAAATGAAACATTGAACATGTTTTTAACATCCTACTTTGGTAGGAGATGGTTATTAAAGCATATTAAGGTTTGTGAGTCTGATTAGTCTTTCATTTCTCTGTAAATTGATCCTTTCCCTCTGCTGCTCTGATATCTCTGGCATCATAAAACAGCACCGCTTCACGTTAGTGACCATTTGTAATACAACTAACAGCATGCCAGCAGATCCTTAGGTATTGAGTCCTATTAACAATCCAGAAGTACAAAGTCTCCCTAACTTGTTATACTACATTTCTTTTGTTAATGATGGCAAAGTTTGCGGTGAAGAAAACATTAGCAATCGTTTGCTGACATCTGCAACACATCAACACAGCAGCTCACACTCACTCGTAACACCACAAATTCGTTTCTGTCTGGTGGACATCATTTGTCCTTATCCCTGCCTGTTCCTGGTCTCTTTGATGTCTAGCAGGCTCATAATTACATAGCTGTGTTCTGCCATGAGTGTGTGCATTGACGTTTTAGATTTCTTTGGTGTCAAAACTCCTGCATGGATCCATATTTCTTTCTGTAGAGGTCGACCTAGCTTGGCTGTACTCTCTTATGCTACATTACAAATACACTGAGCTGTGTTTTATGAGGGTGTACACAATTATAATAGTTTTAGAAGTTATTGTGTATACCCCCTTTAATATTTATATGAGTAATATACTTACACATTAAGTCTCTGGGGTTGCTGACCTATATGTTCCTCTATATGCTTGTTCTGTTGCCCTTTAGTTTTTCTCTTTAAATAAATTAAATGTCACATTTGAACTATAAGATAAGTTTTTACTAATTAATCTGTTAAATTTTATCATACAAATAAGCATTGCATGTGAACCTGTTCCTTTTAAATTAATGCTGCTTCCAAAGCTTTTTCAGCCTAAAAAATGATTAATGGTTAAATATACCAGTATTGAGAGATGTGCGACTCCTGCTGCTTCGTACTGTGAACATCAAACCTGTCAGCACAACCTCTATTCACACTTCTCCCCTCCCACTCACTTCAGTCTGGATCATGTTGATACGACGGGAGCATAGGGTCTTAACACAGTTGTAGATGTCCACCACTCCTTCACACTCGGCCATATCCAGCATGACATCCAGCACGATGTAGCAGCCAGTCCTGCCTGCCCCCATACTGTTACAGAGGAGAGAGGAGAGCGTTTGACAAGCCTCAGCATAGCACTGAAATTAAAAGTCTCAGCATGGAAACTTCAGGAAGGCTCCAGATACTCCGCCTAAGGTCAAATATAATAAGAATTCTTGTTCCGAAAACACAGTCAGGGAATACAGTGACCATCAGTTTTCGGCAGCAAAAATATTGAAGATAAGGTTTGAAAGTTAAAAGGCTCAGGGAGACTGCTAAAACACACACACTCTACAAATGTAAAAATCAGGTTCTGAACGGGAGAAGTAATCGTATTAGAGTTTGGCCGGTGACTCGTGAGCTGGAAGGAATCTTAGATTGGACTACAGTTA
Source organism: Leuresthes tenuis (assembly GCF_036924035.1). NCBI lineage: Eukaryota > Metazoa > Chordata > Actinopteri > Atheriniformes > Atherinopsidae > Leuresthes > Leuresthes tenuis. The sequence goes on along the minus strand of NW_027325372.1, from coordinate 24,373,127 downwards.
GGGATGTAACGGTTATAAGCGGTAAAATTCTATGTTTATGTTTAAATTAATGTCATTAATTCTACTATTATATAATATAATGTAAACATGTTCACTAACGTTAGGAAGAACATATGGTGATATTTTAAATATACTTAAAATAATTAAATAAAATTCTGTGTCAATTTAATTCACTGGCCCAACACACACGCACACACACACAAAAGAACATACACTCATTTTCTCACACACACACTTCTTATGTATGAACAAAATATGTGAACAAATTTTGTTTAAAAAAATGACAAAATAAACCCTCTTTCTGTGCCAGTTGTTTGCCCCTTTAATATGAAAGTTTCATTTTGAGAAGATTTTGGCTTCAAATGTTTTAGTATGATCAGAAAAAGCTCAAGATTTCATGAAATTATTTCAACGTATTTCAATGTGTATTTTGGACATTTGTACAGCAATTAAGAACACCGCAATAATATCGTTAACCGTGATAATTTGGTCACTATAATGGAGATATCAAATTTTCCATATCGTTACATCCCTTCTACACGTAAAGAATAGTTCCTCTAGTTTACATTCTGAGATTATTCCTTCAAAATAAAAAAAACGTTACAAAATGTTTCCAAAATGTAATAAAAATCTGTTATTTGTTAGTTAGAATATGCAAGTAACACACTTCTGGAAGATTCTGTAATCAGCAGATTCATGGCTAACAGGTGAGGGTGTCAGGATTGATTGTCATGTCAGCTCTGGGTAAAAACAGTTCTCTGAACGCAGACTTATCTCAGATGGACAGAAAGGCAGTGGACGTGTTCTGTGCTCAGATGAGTCCACGTTTCAGCTGCTTTTGGGGAAAACAAACCTGAGGTATAGATTGGAATTTTGAAGAGGTACATGTTGCTATCAAGGTGATGCCTTTTTCCAGAAAAGAAGTCATTATCTCAGCAGAACAAAACCAGATCTCTTTCTGCCTGACTTCATACACAAAGAGTGTGTGTGCTTGGCCTGCCTGCAGTCCATATATTTTTAAACTTCCAACAGTTAGTAGCCTCAGTTACCAAATGATGAAAAAGGAAGCTGAAGGAGCACTGTGGTAAACATGACTTTATGTTTTTATATATATCCAGTCTTTACATTTGAGTGAGTTGGTGGCATTAAACTATTTATTTTCCCATAAAAAAAATGAATTTGGTGAGTAAAGACACAGTCTTTGGACTTCATTGTATTTCTTTGATGTGCTACCACGGAACAGGCTGCAGGCTCACTTCTGTTTTGTTCAACAAAATCTTGTTTTTTTGTAAAAAAGTTTAAATGAACCCCAACTGAATCAGAATGAATTAATTCAGAAATCAATCGTCTAATCTTTAGCATTTTCCATTCTTTGTACCGGGCTATTAAAAGCAACCTTAGTTTTTTTTTTCCAATTCAGTGCGAGTAGCGTGCCAGTGTTTTGGTGTTAACAGTCGTGTTTGTTTTTTCCTCTGTTGCACCAAACACCTCTGACATGTGCGAAACAGACTAATTACAGCGAGATGTAAATTTATCTGTGAGTGTAAACGATGCAGATTTTCACCCAGTCCATCGTCTGGCCGTGACTGGGTCCATGTGGTGGCAGTGATGAAGCAGCATGACAAAGCTGTTCACTTCATCAGCTTCATTTCAGCTTTTCGTCAGTTTGGAATTGGACCACACCAGAACTAATGAGCATTGGTTCAACTTGTTCTGAACCAAATGAACTGAAGCACAGGTGTGAAAGTGAAATAAGTGCCTGTTTATGTTAAATAACTGTGTTAGAGATTGCACAATGACAGAAACCAGTTTCTTCATCATCGCTGCTGCTTCTCACTGAAGCCATTTGTGCTTTCTCTTGTTGATTCTTCCTTCTTGAAAGATGGAACTGGGGAGCCTTCCCGACTGAAGTTCGAGGTTGGACTTTTACAACTAATCCCAGAAATGTTTGTTATTCACACTGACAGATAAGTCAACGATATGACATTTCCGGTCATTATGTTGCATCATTAGCACTACATGAACCTATCAAGGGAGCTCATATTCTACCGACAGACAGCAGGTCATGTTGCACTTTAATTTGAGAGGATTTTTGGACTGCGATGTACTGCATGTTATAATGACACACAGGTAGAGACAGTAGTGCTGCAGAGGGGATGATGGAATTATTCCCTTGTCTTTTCCACAAACTTGATGAACTGTCAAAGTGACAGTGGTTACTAAATAATTTGAATGGACATCAAGTTTACTGCTTATACAGATGGCCTGTTATGAGATGCCTCCCTGAACACTTCCCAATAAGCAGATGGATTTTACAGCAGCTTGGCTTTCAAACGGATGCTCCAATCACACATGAGCAGATACTGTGGTTCTCAGATCACAAATGAACTGAACAACTTAGTCTGATAAAAATCCTTCCATATTCAAGTGGTCTTTAGCTTCGTTTATTGAAGGAGATACAACAGCAGCAGTCAGAAAATTGCACTCCATCTCTTTTTTAAATGAAAACCTTTTAATAAGAAAATACAGTCGTCATCCACAGGGTTCATTTGAGTTTAGTTGAGTGTTTTGCCCCCCGACTGTATCACCTTGGTGTTCGAATTAGCACGTTGACGTGAATCTTGAAAGTCAAGTTTTGGTTGGAATAACACAATAACTTTCTTTTTTCTAGCGTCATGTAAACATGCTTACTGTTGTGCTCTCTGTAGAAACATTTACAGGATCAAAATCTGTTACTCTGGATATAGAAAACATGCTAAGTTTACTGCAATGTGTTGAACATTACATGCATTTTAATATATATAAATATATTCAGACAAATATATAGTAATATAAATATAAAAAGAGAGTATCGGAGGCTGGAATAATTACAGCTGTTAGGTGTTTAGCTCATTATCACAACGGAAGTGGACTTCCATACCTGCAGTGGACCACCACGGGCCCAGCATCAGGGGGAGTGGAAGCCTTGACCCGGCGCAGGAAAGCCAGCAGGCCAGTAGCATGGTACGGCACACCGTGCTCAGGCCAGGAGGTGAAGTGGAACTGGCACACCTCATGTTTGGCAGGGTAGCCTCTCTAGAGGAGAAAACGAATCAAATTTAATGCAACATGATTATAACAAGAACGGACGTTTTTACAGGCATTCACAAACAGAAACCAATTAAACAAACCTGAAAGTAAATGAGAGCTGGGCACACATTGCACAGTAGATCTGCTCTGGGTTCACATTAAAAATAATGAGAGGATGACTCACCCTCTCCATAGCAAAGGTGCGCACAGTGTACTCTGCCAGGGTTTCTGTCTTCAGTAGTGTTATCTTGATGTCACCGTAGAGTTCCGTATCATCAGGCCAATACTTGCAGCACTTCATCTGGACACACAACAAAGTTCAGCAATGTTTACATTAATTTTGAGCTGATTTATCTCAACACCCCTCAGCAAACATTACCTCCACGAGGAATACAAACCACGTTTTCATTCTGCTCTGTCCTTTGCTACAAATGTTGCCCTCACCTCCATTATAAATGTGAGTCATAAATATGTTGACATCAAAGTTAGAGAGGACCTGCTTTGATAGGATTTATTTGGGCATTTCATACTCTTAGAAATACAGCACAACTCTCCATCCCGGACCTGTCGCCACCACTGTACTGTTTAAGGGGGAAACAGCTGCTTCACTTTTCTGCTTATGTAGTATTTTTGCATCAACGTTTTCTTCTACTGCTGACCTCATGTCAACATTTTCAACTGCTTCAGGGAGCAGACAAATTTTCTGAGAAATACGTGCCTTATTTTTTTCACTGACAACGCCTTAAAAAAGCCTGCAGTGGACTGTGCAAAGGTAGCAGTTGCTTTCCCACATGAAAGGGTTAGATGTTAGGGTATGTTTAACTGTACAGGCCTTTTTTGTCCTTTTACATTTTTTTTAATAGAAACTGCTGCAAAACTAAAATTGACAGTAAAACTGATTTAAAGATGACTCCATTCTTTTAAATCACAATTTCATGAAGCCTTTCAAATTTTAGGAAAAACACAGAAGAAGTCAAAATCTGTGTAGCTAGTGCTAAGATACTAGCATCATCCTTCCTTTCTGCCTGTCGTTGGGTGCACCATCTAACTGACTAGTAGAAACATATTTCAGCTGTTCATGAGGTGTTATGCAATCATAGTTAAACATTTAATATTAATTCTAGTTATTGCTGGGTAGCATCCCAGTTTTGCAAACTAGCAAAACCAATGTTAGCTTTGTTGCTAAAATCACATTCACTAATGGGATTCTGTAATTCACTAATGGGATTTTTTTCTGACAAAAATAACATAATACCACCTGAGTAACAAAACATTTAGCATGAGCTAAATAAGCTAATGGTTTAAAGTCAGCATGAGACACGGCTGCAAACAACTCACTTTTTGGAAAAGCAGTTGAGATGAGCCTAACAATACATCAAAACTGTAACTCGTTACACTTTTTGTCATCTAACTCGGATACATAACAAATCACTTTCCAACAATGATAACCACTGACAGCTACAAATCACCATGGAAGCAAATTGTGTAACTGGCTAACCAAATTACCCTAAGTAGTTTACTGATATAAAATGTAATAAGATAAAACATTTTTTATTTATGTACTGTCTACAAGAATTTATGAAGTGTATCAGAACAGTAAAGCTTAGGTCATTTCTTAAATTGTCTCCCCACCGCAGCTATCATTTTTGGAATAATGTGTAAGATGCTACAGTGACTTCCTGTCCGTTAACCATGTCTAAAACCGAAACTAATCTTTCAGATTAGTTTCGGTTTTAGACAGTTGCTTGTAATCCACACTTAGTGATGGATGTACACAGCCGTTATCAAACTAAGAACACTATATCGTAATTAACCTATGGAGCGTTGTGCTCAGTTGTTGGAATGCCTCCTTAATTTGTAATATAAAGCATGAAGCCTTCTTTATCTAATATAACTGATACTGCAGATCTCTCTTTGGTATCTTCATATGTTAAAAACGTTACCTCTTGCAACTTATACATTTTGAAGGAAAGGTATCCGGCTGAGGTGGTAATAGTTTACAGAACAGGACACAATACTCCACCACTGGCTTTCATATACATCAAAGCTCTGACCTTGAACCACAGCCACCAAAGTAAAAGGTGATCACTCATGATCAGACAGCAGCAGCCATTTCCTCCCACAAAACAGAGCCCAGCAGCTCCTCTGATATATAGCGAGTGATGGGGGAAGGTCCAGAAATACATACCCTCCATCAATCTTCACAGGTGGCTGAAGGGGTCAGAGAACAAAGGCAAGGGAAACTTACCCTGCCCACTTCCACTAGCTTTGTGATCATGACAATACTGAAGCAGTTCTCCTGCCAAACCATCCTCCAGAAATCATAGATCATCTCCTGCTTGGGGCCTGCGGAGGGGAAGGTATACAATAAACATACAGATGGAGGAGTGGGTGGAGAAAAAAAAGCACCAAGGTGTAGGAAGAGGAAGAGAGGAGGATAAAGAGGGTGGAGAGATGAGACATAAGTCAGAGAAAACAGCAGCAATAACCATCAATGTAGAGGCACTGTGTAATCTGTGCCAGGGAATAGAGAAACAATGTGTCATTCATGAACTATTGCACGCTCTTTGTTCCCCTAATACTGCAGAGAAATGTCATTTCAATACACCCACAAATTCTCAGCCATTGTACAAACAAGCTCCTGTGCTGCCTCTCCCAAGCACCAGCGGCTCACACAAATCATGACCTCCCGGAAAAGACGACACTTTCATTGATTTCATTACACCGCGGCACTGATAATATCTCAAGGTACTCCTTCGCACTGACTGTTCTCTCGAGTATGCCACACCGGTTTTTGGTAAACAAGGTGCCTTTACTTTTCTACCCATCACATTTTGCCACTAAAACAGGAATATCCTAACATTTTCCTTTATCTACAGTGTGTGCTGTTGAGTATTCAAAGTCTACCACATTTTTTATTTTTTTTTACCGGTATATGCCTTAGAGCTCAATTGCTGTCCAAAAACAATTTGCACATCAGTGAGCAACAAGGTTGCACTGGTGACATGGTCCTTTAATATCATGAACACAAATATTGTTTACATGGCACAGTCTTACATATACAGCATCCTGCTGAGGGAAATACTCACTATAGCACCAAATATATACATCTCAATCCACTGCTGAAAATCGGCCCATTTCCTAACATTTGACCGCTAAATGCTAAAAATTGCAGCATATTACAAACATACTTGAAAAACAAATCTACATATTTGTGAGCGCTGATTCTTGCAGTCCAACAATCGAGGTTATTGTGGAGCAAGTCCCTTTCTATGCTGCTATTATTCAGTCCCCCTTAAAAGCAGTTCCATCATAGCCTGGGTGATGGAAAAATTGAAATATTTTCTGTTTCACTGCAATCTCCCCACCACCAGTTTGTTATTTTACCGAGTGCTTCTACATTTTATTGGATTCACTGAAAATCAGTGAAAGGTAAAAGCAGCGGTTTTGGCTATTTGCTGGAGCATTCAGGTGCGTGTTACCACAATGCCACGGAGGAAAGACATCAGCAGTGATCTTAGAGAAGCAATTGTTGCTGCCCATCAAGTGTTATGACGTCATTTCTAAACAGTGAAAAAGATTATTCACAAGTGGAAAATAGTGAAGACAAATTTCCAAGAGTTGATGTCCCATAAAGTATATCAGCACAGAGCACGGTGGTAGAGGGCTGATGATTTGGGCTCGTTTTGCTGCCACAGGATCTGGGCACCTTAGTCATTGAGTCCACCATGAACTCTTCTGGAGTCAAATGTGAGATCCTCTGCTTGACAGCTAAAGCTTGGCTGAAACTGGGTCAGGGAAGATCATAATGGTCCTGAATGACTTATAAAGCAACATATGTCAAACGTCTATGTCAAGGTTCTTAGTGTAATATGTCCTCTACTGTTGTTAATGTACTTACTTTTTTTAAATGCCTTAAAGGACCAAATTATTTTCCATTATGTACTGATAAGCAAAATCTTAGAATCGAAAAGGGGTGTACTTTTCTTATAACAGGACGGTGTATAGACTATATAGTGAAGATGAAGTGAAGATGATTTTTTGATCCTTTCTAAAGGGTAAACGGCTGGAATACTTGGTCCTGCGTGCCAGCGGCAATTAGTGTTCATAATGAAAGGTTGCAACGATAACTTATTAAAAAAAAAATACTGCAACTATATAACTAGCATCCATCCATTTTCTATGTACCCGCTTATTCCAGTTTAGGGCCGCGGGGGGCTGGAGCCTATCCCAGCAGTCATCACAGGGCCACACAGAGACAGACGAGACACACAACCATGCATGCTCACACTCACTCCTAGAGACAATTTAGAGTCACCAATTAACCTAACATGCATGTTTTTGGGTGAGAACCCACGCATACACGGGGAGAACATGCAAAGTCCACACAGAAAGGCCCCAGCCGGGAATCGAACCTCTTGCTGTGAGGCGACGGTGCGTAAAGTATAAAAATAAAGTATTTTTTAATTTAATTTCATCCAACAACCCAATGAAGGCACCGAAGCCAGCCGCTTCGACAGGGATCTGACAGGGAGACAAAGTTTGAGATTTTTTAAATAAGACTTCTATAATCAAGTTAAATAAAAAGGTAAAACAGCCTTATAAAAGCTTTTTTACTACGTGAGCTATGCAGAAGTGCTGATATTCACAGGTTTTCTCCTCCACAGCTGTGGAATCAAAAGGTACTGTACCACTGCCTACATGCCCTACGGTAAATGTGCGAAGTTAACTAGAAGAGGAGGAGGAACAACATGCCTGCCTGTTTAAAACAGGACATCTGCAGAGGCTGACATCAGCTTTCTCTTTTATAAAAGTCAGAACTCTGCCTGTATCGACTACAGTTGACCCGAGGTGAATCAACAGCAGCCTGTGCATGTTCTCATGCGCACACGTGGGCACCTACTGAAATAGCTCCTTTCTTTGGCAGGATTATTCACAGCTCCCTCCCCTGTTAGCAGAAACAGCGACAGTTTCTATGTGTATTAGTGATGTAGGATGTTAATTTTTCAACAGCAGGAGAAGCGAACTAATGCATCGCCAGGGGGACAGGGCAGTCAGTTGGAAGACGGATAATGTGTGATACCAGCAGCTGGGTAAATCTGTATGCACTGCACAACATCATGCTGTTGCGTTGGACTGGGGCTTTCAGAGTGCTTGGCATTTCTCCTTCCCTTTAAGTCTGCCACCACCACCTGTCCCCCTGCTCTCTCATCTCTGGACATAATAGAGAGTTAGCCCGGAGCACCTGCCGCCTGCCGCAGAGGCGCAGCTGCCTTAAGGCTCATCTAAAATGCAACAAATCAACCTCAACCCGCCGCCCGACCACCCAGGGCTCATGCTACTCATATGTAAAGAATTATGCATAATACTGGGAGAGTGCAGCGTGCAACGGCAAGTGACAGCTTTAATGATGCAGTGAAGTCTGTGTGTGTGAAGACACTCTGCAGTTCAGGTGTATTAGAGAGGAAGGAATAAATTACAGAAACTCTGGCTGACAAAACTACTTCTGTAGCCTTTTACAACCAAAGACTTGTTTTTTTTCATGTTTTAACCATCATCACAAGTTAGAAAACCTGACTGGAAACTAGCGTGCACTTGCTCTGAAGCGCTTCAGCTCATAACAACATAAAAAAGCAAAAGCACATCATATATACAGTACTGTGTAAAGTCTGGAGCTACAACTTGTTTCTTTATATTTTGCTACCAAGCTGCCAGACTTTGCAGTAAACTTCTCAAAGTGCTCTTGAGCAATAGTTAGCTTAAAACTAACTATAATTTGTTGAAATTTCTTAAGTTGCATCAATGAAATTGCCAAAGCTAACACGGTTTGGCAGCCATGGAATAGTATTTTTGCACCAACAAGGCAAATCCCAAAGAGCCAAAAATATGGCATATCCTGGCATGGTGTGCAGTGTGCTCTTAAAACATTTGAGGAGAACAAGTGGAGGACAACAGAGGAAGTGTCAGGCCTAAAAAACATCTGAGAGTGATGTCCAAAAGAAAGAGGAACAAACAAATACAGGAAAGACCTGACACAGGACCCGAATAATGCATCTGGACCTTCAGTCAGTTATTCACTGAAGTCTCATCAGAAATGGTCTCCATGGAAGGGTGGCTGTCAAGAAGTCATTCTTAAGGAAGTCTGCACAGTCCAATATTGCATAAAAACACATTTCTTTTACATTTTTCAAGAAAAATGTCTTTTTTCAGGTTCTGGCATAACCTCTATCTGAGACCACAAACAACATGTGGCAAGTGAAGACACTGCTTTGACAGCACACTTCACAGCTGGGTTGCCAAGAGACCCTAAAACGATGAACTAAACAGACTGACAGGCTGCACTGAGACGAGTGTCTCCCAGTAACACACGACATGAGCAACACAGGCAGCTACTGGAGCAAATATGGGCCTAGATGGAAGTAATTTGAACTACTGCAAAAATACGTTCTGTTTTATATTTTATCTTATTTCATTTATCATAGTTTTTGTTAGTGTTTCAGTCAGTGTGAACTGCACCAGCACTTTGCACCAGCCCCTGTATTATTCAGGTCAGCTGGATCTCAGCTTATCCGATCAGGACAGGTCCAGTGAACATGTGGGTGAGGCTCTAGGATTTTGATGAAATTAAGAAATTATATCATATATAGTTTTAGCTCCTCTTCATTGGCTCCCTGTTAAATTCAGAATAGAATTTAAGATTCTTCTCCTCACATATAAAGCTCTTAATGACCGAGCTCCATCATATCTTAAAGATCTCATTGTAAGATATTTTCCTAACAGAGCACTTCGCTCCCAAACTGCAGGTTTACTTGTTGTTCCCAGAGTTTCTAAAAGTAGAATGGGAGGTAGAGCCTTCAGTTATCAGGCCCCTCTCTTGTGGAACCAGCTGCCAGTACATGTCTGGGAAGCAGACACCTTCTCTAACTTTAAGATTAGGCTTAAAACTTTCCTTTTTGATAAAACATATAGTTAGGAATGGCACAGATGACCCTGAAACATCCCATAGTTAAGCTGCTATAGGCTTAGACTGCTGGGGGACCTCATCTGTCACACCTTTCCTCACTTTGCTCTCTTTTTCCCCCTTTTATTTCTTCATGTGGGATTATTATTGTTATTAACTTGTGTTTCTCTGTTCCAACAGGTATCCTTTGAATGGCGTTATGGTGTTTTCCCCCCCTCTTTTCCCTCTTTTATGTCTTCTCAAACCCCAGCTGGTCAAGGCGGATGGCCACCCTTCCTGAGTCTGGTTCTGCCAGAGGTTTCTTCCTGTTAAAAGGGAGTCGTTCCTTTCCACAGTCGCCACAGGCACGCTCAGGACGGGAGATTGGACTGAAGACAAGTTTCGGTGTAATCTGTTGGTTTCCTTAGCTAGGATATTGTTTTCTAATTGGCTCTATATGTATAAATTGGACTCATTTATTTATTTAATTAATTGGATTATGATTCTCATGAATTGGACTCTAATTGGCTTGTGATTTGGCGCTACATAAAAAAAATTAATTGACCTTTTTTGTCAACTGGACTACACTCAAACTAGGTGATATGAGTCACTGAAACAAAGAAAAATCACTAGTCCTCGTCTATGATATTTTGAATGAGCCATTATCCATTCTTACTTCTTTCTTTTTTAAACTTGCATCTAATTTGAATCATGTGAAAGTATCACTCTGACTCTGAGTGCATATCAGAGCACTTTCTCCACCCTTTGCATAAAGAGCAAAATGTGACAGATTCAGAGTTCTTCTCTGACGTCACGTTTGATCAGCGAAAGGACTGAGAAAGATGGAAAGAAATCAAGGGGGAATTACTGAGCGAAAACAGTTCATTGAGTAAACATGATCAGAGTCGGGAGAGGATAATGACAGGGTCTTTTTTTCAGTCTTTCTCTGCTTGGGGAATACAGCCTGTGCGGTGTATCAAAACGACTTCAGAGAGACACTGCGCCACACATGCAGATGGCAGTGAGAGAAACAAAAGCAGAGCTTCACAGACAGCCACAGTCGGTGGTGTTACACCCTCTGACAGTTACAGTCGACTGTTCTGAGAACGTTTCTCGCTGTCGCAGGAAAGTATCTGCTTGTGCTGGAAATCCAGATGTGAGTGTGATGCAACAAAGGCTCCTCTTTGTTTACACGTTAATTATTCAGCAAACTCATTTTCATACAGTCAGCCAGGCTGTGGGGTAAAGGCAGCCACAAACAAACATAAATGGAACAGAACTCTCACCTTGAGTAGCGATGAAGTGATTTGATCGTTGGTAACCCTGCGTGACAGAGAGTGAAGAAAAGAAAGAAAAAGATGTGAGAGAGTTAATAATTACTGGAGCACACAAAGATATGACACTCAGGGACTGTAACTCTGATTCCATCCATCTCATCCATTCTCTTTTTTCATTTTAAGCATCAAGTCATCCCTCATTCATCTCATATCAGGGCTTGATGTCAACGCTCTGCTCAGTTTCTGCCCTGTCTTTGACTGATGATCATTCTATATGAACTAATCTATGCTATCAGCTGTTGTTGATGTTTGACAAGCCAAAAAAATTGTTGGATGGCCTTCATGCACCAGCTCTGAATGAAAGATCACACTTGACTTATAATGCAGAGAGAAATGGCATTAATTCAAGTTCTTCTCTGTGTGTCTGAGCCAGGTCATTACATTCAGAGAGAGATAGCCACATTTCGGAGGCGGCCCCGCACGCAGAGCTTTGCATGCAGCATGGGCGGCTGATCAAAGGTAGATTGACAAGTGAAGGATCTTCAGCCCTGGGAGTAATTCTACCTGAGTGACACTGACTGATCTGGCTGCCTCTTCTCTGCTCGGCTTGGCATTAGCGCAGTTATGATACAGCGTGCATGCTGTACGGCCTTGGAAGGCTATTAGTGGCGTCCAGGCCCCTCTGCCAGGCAAAGCTGCTGCAGTGAATGCAAAGTAGCAGACTGTGATGGATCCCTTGAATCTATACTGGTGAACCCGCTCATCACTCATGGCTAAAGTGATTTAAACTGCTGTATTTGCTCAACATTTGTACAAATATTGTACACGCACACCCCATTCGGCCCCTCACACACTGTAGTATGCACATATGCACAACTCAGCCAGGAAACAACACAAATTACATTCCATAACTGTCATTCCATAGAAAGAAGTGGAGATGGATGGCCATCGCTGTGAAAGAGTGCAACAACCTTCATTACAGCGAGCCTCTGTTGCAGAGTTTCTCGAGGCTGACCAAGTTTCCTGTTTGTCAAAACATGTTTTCCAACAGCAGGCAAGCAGAAAAACATCAAGCGATGTGAATTCACAATGGTTTGAAAAGAAGGAAAACTAAAGCATGCGTGTGACACATGGAGAGCTTATCTGTTCTATCTGTTTCGAAAGAAAAACAAGTCTTCATTTGCTTTGCTTTGACAAGTTCATCTCACTCCAACAACAGCCTGCTGACAGGGAAAATCTGACCCTGGCGCATGCAAGTAAATTAGCTCATATTCATCATGCATCTCAGAATCACTTGTAAGACTCGCAGGGAAAAAAATGTAATCATCATCGCTGAGAGCGAGAGGTCTGAGTTCTCTAGTTCTGAGAATAAATTACACTGGCAGCGGCACCCGCAGCTTCTCATGTAGCTTTTTGTTTCAGTTAAAACAGATAAACAAATACAGTCTGCATTTAAAAATCCGCCAAATGAGAAGTGAATTAATCAACAGCTCACCATCACACCAAGCTAACTTGGCACTAGTAAAGACCAAGAAAACATTTAACCAAAACCTACAAAAGTTACATTTATTGTCCTCGATAGTTGACCGATAGCTTTAGTTTCTTTATTCTTCCCTTATTGTCAGCGAACTGCTTTGGCCGTCCGGTGGAATTGTTCTTGTGAATGGAGAAAATGACCAAATTCTCATTCAATCTTTTTGTCTCAGTTAAAATGAACATCAGCTGTTAAGTGTCATTGTCCATCTGTTAGCACTACTAATTTAGATAGGTTTCCAAGACTGAGAAAATGTATACTGTAGGGTGTTTTAACTTGATTAATGTTTTAACTTTAATGATGTAAGTAGCACCAAATGTGTTTCACTCTGTGGCCAGCTGTTGTTACGAGTGACAGCTAAACCTTAAGACCTCCAAAATATGGAGGATAGGTAGTCACAATTCTGCTCATCTAATTATGCAAAATCTCGCAGGACAAGCTGTATAGTGTGTGTGTGTAAAGGAAAATATTAAACTGACCAATCTGAGGCAACAGAGAGATGACGCAGCTGTGAATATGCTGACTAACTGATCCTGGGTGTTTATTGAGGTAATAACTGTTCTTTTTGTTTGTTCTAAGCAAACAAATACTTATTCAAATTTGAATTAAAAATGCACTTAATCTAATTTCAACTTGCTACCTTGCTAACTGAGTAGCATCCTAGCAGTTAGCTCTTGCTGCCTTGCATGCTACTGCCCTCTTACTCCACTCCAGAGGCCTCATGTAGCCTACTGTCTTTGTCAGGAGCCCTGCTGTCTGTTATAAATACAGAAGGTAGCTTTTAGTGTCAATCCTAAAGCTAAATATAGTTAAATAGTTTATTTCTGCATCGTTATTTGGTACCCTGGAATTACGTAATGAGGCTGTGTTTAAAACTTCGACCACAAACTAGTTTCGGTTTCTAAAAACCTAAAGAAAAAAACTGTTAAGCTTTAAACCTAACCATGACATTGTGAACCCTTAACCTAATCAGGAAAGTAAAAATAATGGCTTTCCCCTGGGCGACTATGTGGCATTTAGAGCTACGTCCACAAGTGTTTCCTATTACAATGTTCGATTAAACAGGACGTGAGTGGGATGTTATTGATGATATTGTTTATGACAAGCTGTTGTTTGGTTTTGGTGTGAGGTTATGGATGAGATATAAGTCCGACCTTAAGGGAATGTCCTCTTTTAGTCCTGCCATTAATGTTTTCGTCTTTCACACATACAGGGGAATGTCAGGACTTCTTTTGCAAGCATCGAAGTACTAATGAAAAAAACATTTCCCCACAACTGCAAGTGAAAAAAAATAAAACCCTGACGTTTCAAATTCTGGTCAGTGTAGATGTTATGCTAAGGGAGTTGGGTGCTTGTGTTGTGGAAGGATAGGTTTAAATAATTTACCTCTAACCTCCTGATTTGGAATGCCCCACAAATAATGTTCCTCTAACAAAAATGGGCAATTACGTAAGGTAGATGATCTGAGGGCCGTTTTAGTGCCCCTTTGGTGGGAAGCCTAACCTTAACCAAGAAATAATGAAGCCAAAACCTAACAAGGAAATTGTGAAGCCTAACCCTAAGAAAGAAGAAATTAATTCATGAAAAAAATTCAAATAAATTGTTTGCCTAAGGTGGTTTTGAGCTCAAGTGTCTTGTTGGGATGTCTTGAGGCATAAAAGTAGCTCTTTTTTATCAGCATCTAATGTTGCTACGTCCAGAAATGCCTTAACAAAACTGCCGTATTTGTTAAGGCATTAGGGGAATAAGACAGCACTAAGTTTCCTGATACACCTATTTGGCGAAGACAGTTAATTTCGCTGCATTTAGTCTGACCTGGCACTACTCTCTAACTCTTCTCTGAGATGCTTGATAAATATGGAAAACAGTGACCCTGGTAGATCATAATTTGCATGTGCTTTCTCTTTTCCTGGTACAATGTCTTATTGTATGTATGAACATGAGCCTTGACCTGACCCAGTCTTTCCTCCTCTATAGCATGCTATCAGCGATTTGAAAGGCTGTCCTTATGTTATACAAGAACTCCAGGGGCCTCATGTACAAAGGGTACGTACGCACAAAAAAGTGGCGTACACACTTTTTCACGTCAACGATCAGATGTATCAAGAGCGAAATGACCGTGGAAATGTACGGTGCCTCACGCAAATTTCAGGGCTGTCGTACGCACTTTTCTACGGCGGTTGTTTCTTTGGCAACACTTACAGGTGATGTTGGGAAACTGCTATAATGAATAAATTTAAACACAATTTGTCCTCAGAATGAGCGATGTGCACATCTGAGACACATGAACAATTATCACTGATAAACAATTAACACACCCATGTGTCTGCAATTACAGTTAGAGTGAATATAAAAGTATGCGCAAAGTGGTGGCTGCTTTAGCGGTGTTGGAAGACATAGCAAATGGTGCAATAAGGAGAGAGCGTGTATTTAGAGACAGGCATGATTTGTGGGAACATGAGAACAAGTGGCTCATCAGCCGTTTTAGGTTCCCGAGGGCAATCCTCCTGGAGCTATGCGCAGAGTTGCGGCCAGCGTTGGAGCGCAACACAGCGAGGAGCCATGCGCTGCCTGTTCCCATACAGGTGATGACCACGTTGGGGTTCCTGGCAACCGGGGCATTTCAAAGGGAGCTGGCCGACCGATCGGGACTGTGCCAGTCGACCCTGAGCCGAGCCATGCCAGCCGTGTGGGATGGGATTATCCGCATCTCAGCCAGGTATATCAAATTCCCACAAGGCAGCTGAACAGGCCAACATTAAAGCGCAATTTGCAGCGACAGCCGGTTTTCCTAATGGAATCGGAGCTATCGACTGCACACACATTGCTATAAAAGCGCCATCACATGATGAATTTGTGTATGTCAACAAGCAATTCCATTCCATCAATGTACAGATCATTTGTGATGCGCAAATGCACTTAACTAACATTGTGGCGAGATGGCCTGGTTCAACACACGGTTCTCATACATTCTGAGTAACAGCATTGTTGGGAACTACAAGCTGGCACTGTGCGCGACGGTGGGCTTCTTGGTGAGTAACTTTATTTGTGTAATTGTCCTAATATTATTCCCCATGAAGTGCATTGAGCATGTGCGCACAATTTCTATCCCGTCTTCACAGCATAATAGTTGGTGGTTAAAGTTAGTAACTTGCTGTTTTTTTGCTGGTTGAACAACAGCTTAAGATCTTTCTAACAAGCCCCTGATCATCTCTGTGTGCACATGTTAATAACCCCGTGCTTGTGAAATGTCTCAATGAGTCTCACCTTTTCCCCGGTGCACTTCTGCTCTAGATTACTGTATGAACACGTTTGTTGTGAGTTACACAAATGTAGGTATTTACCTTGGGGGTAATCAGAGTCACCCACATTCCCACACCCACCACCCCTGAGAGAGCAGTGTCACCCATAGTTATGTCGCCTCTCTGTTCAACTCCTCAGCATTAAAGGCCTCGCTCACGCTCTCCCACCCACTCCTCTTACGTTTGCTGCTTATATCGTAGGCCAGCGTGCCAAAGAGCACATTTTTGTGCGGGCCTCCACTTCAGAAAGTAGCACCTCCATCTCACTTTCCGTTAAGTTATTCTTTTTTCCGTTTTACGCATTCTTTATTTTCTGATCCTGCAGAGAGGGGAATCGCAGGTGCAGGGCTCATTTAAATATGATTTGCATATTCAAGTAGGGGCGTGGACAGGGAGGAGTCGGGTACTCTGACATGTGCGCTCAATTCCACGTTGATTGGGATGTACAAAAGAAATGTGCTTGGATTCATGCGTGCGCACACATTGATACATCCGGATATTTTTGTACGTTGGAGGGCATTTTGGTTTGAGCGTACGCCATGTTTCAGTAGGAAATTCACGCAAGTCTTTGTACATGAGGCCCCAGGTGAGCATCTGACAATGGATGAAAGAGGACAGAGACCACTGCAGTCAGACTGACATAAAAAAAAGTGATGGCCAAAGGTGGAAAGGCTCAGCAGCTCAAAGAGGACAAGGGCAAGAAGATCTGCTGTTGGAAGGAAGCCATGGAAGGCTGGCGGGGACAGCATGAGGAGTGAGGAGCATGAAAAGGGAGAGAAGCTGAAAAGAGTAGAGAAGCAAGGTACTTACTTCCCTGTTTATCCGTATCTAAGAGATGCCAAAAAATTAAAAAAACCACAGGGGCGGAAAACAGAGAAAGAGAAAGAAGGGAAGTAGGGGAGGAAACAAGAACTAGTTATTGTGATTAAAGATCAGGAAAAAGAGAGCCATGAAATGGTTAAAGAGCAGCTAACACTGAGAACCTGTGGAGAGAATATTGTTCGGAAAACTCAATTTCTCATGTTTCTACAGTAAAGAACAACTTTGACTTTATGGTAACCACAATGTTCTGCCTTATGCTTTATTCCCCCTGATGACGCTGGACAGTCTTATCACTGTTAAACTGTCCTAGCTTAATTTTCATTGTTAAAAAGAGGATACGGGAGAAATGACCACAGCGGCAGGTTTCCTGGCAGGTCAGAGGTGAAAGGACGACACATGACTAAGACAAGAGTCAAACAGGTTCTGTGATGAAAGCAGGCACACCTGCCAATGCCTCCGGAAACACAGAATGTCATTCCATACATTTTAAACCTTGAACAACGTTTCCTCCAAAGTTACAGTGTCCTCAGAATCTGTGTGAATCACCTCCGTGTTTGGTTTACATTTAACAGTTTTGCCACAAAATCACAATTCCTCTCTTTGTCCCTACCTCTCTGTTTTGAAGTGCTAATGTGCCCCTCTTCTCTTCAAGGGTCAGTGAATAATGACAATTAAGCCCTTCAACTGTGGTAATTTGGATGGCTAAATGATAATTACCCCTTGATCTCCAAAGGAAAATGGGCATCTTCAGTCTTCAGAATGGAGGAGAAGGCACACGTGGAGGAACAGTTATTGAGCTTTTGTTTGGGAAGATGAGACTGTGCCAGGATATGCAGCGACCACAATTTTTTCAGGAACTTTAAACACAATATAGTTGGCTTTCAGAAATACTGTGTATATGTTTTCATACCTAAGCATGTGCTCAACAACTATTGCTGAGATCTGGCATCATGGAGACACTGATGATACATGAAATAATCCTGAAAGAGTCTCACAGCTCTAGTTTATACACCGGTCTCTGTTTTATGAACCCCCTGACTAAATATTTGGCCAGTTGTTACCTTGTTGTAAATCATATAATGAACTGTTATTTTGGGTTTGTCTCTTGGTTTGCATATCCACTCTGCTGTCAAAGCCAGCCTTTTTCAAACACCCTTCCTTTTTTTCCAAGGACCTTGAGAGGGTGACTTGGTGATTAGATCCAGACTGCATGGCTGAAATTTGTTATAAGTTTGGATGGTTAGTTTGTTTGGACTGCTGAAGCTTTCTGGTAAATGAAAACTTATTTCCCGTATCCTGGCATTGTTCCATTCAGTATGGTATGAATTACTGGACTTTGTCAGTGGGATCACCATGTTTAAAACTGACTTTCTCCCCAGATCAGGTCATGTGCTCAGATCTCGATTAAAAATATTCCTTTTCTCACTGGCCTTTCCATTTTAGGTCCAGTTTGAGTGAGTTGTCTTTTGTGTACAGTATTAATGACCCCTGTGGTTGTCTAATAGTATCCTGTAGCTCTTAAAAGCAGCAATCTGGTCACCCTTTGTTGTGTTTAAATGCGGTATATAAACAAAATAACATTACTCTTCTTGGCTATAACCATCTTTTTTGCTGTTGGGGAAGACTGGCAGTGACATGCTACTTAGGAGAAGCCAAAACTAGCAAATTACCGTCAAAAGCTAAGTTGATGAGCAAGAATGGTCTTTTCAGGTGACTTTTTAAAGAGACACAGGTGAATAAACTGCATTGATGCACTGCATTCAAAGCTTAAACAGAATCTGACCGACCAGTCACCTGCTCCATCCCATTTTCTGTTTCTCCAAACCCATCACAGTGACTTGCAGCTCATTCTAAGCACCAGGGCAACAAAAAACAATCTGGCAGTTGTGCTTAGCACAGCAAATGCAATGCCTCTTGACAATAGCTTGCGCCGCTATTTTGTTACATCTGTCGAGAATAGACAAAAGGATCCTTTGAAGATTTGACAGAAAAATGTCAACACCCCTGCAAAACAAAAAATATTTGAACCTACATGTGAAAGTGGAAAGGATAGCAGACCATTCAAGTTTAACCTTTAGAGAAAAAAGCAAAGTTTGAGTAATTCCAGCTTAGGTCCCTTCCATGAATAATTTGGAATGGTTTCACAGCAGTGATGTGTGCCAGAGGTCTTGGCCAGACATGCGGGTGGTGCTGTAGATGGCACAATTAATGGCACAAAGGTCTTGGGAGTATTTGCTCTAATGGAGCACTTATGGAGCACTAAAGGGGATAAAGTGGCCACACAAAACACGGTGAGCTTTGAATGTCTCCTTCTGTCCATTTTACATTGTTTTTTCCTTTTTTGGCAGACTTCGGAAAGCTGTGCCAAAAACAGAGGCACCCTTCAGGTGACCCTTCCATTATGAACCGGAAAAAGGAATAAGTGACTCTCCTTCAGACAGTGTTGGTCCATCTAATGGGAGGGCTTCGAGATTGGATCTCATGGGGGTGCAAACTGCTGCTGGCACTGGAGAGGCTGCCTTAGATACTCACTGGAGCTGAACTGTAGGTGGGATCAAAGTATCTGAAAGGCTCAGCAGAGTTGTATTGGGTCTAGTGTTGCCTTGAAAAAGCATTTATGTGAGTCACGAGGCCCACTGCTTCGGGCTTATGGGCTCTTGTAGGATCTTTGGACTTACTGCGGTAAAATGTAACCTGACAGCCCGTGTGTACTGACACACACAAAGACAATGCAATGTGCTATGCTATGGCTGTGGATGCAGTTATTAACTGATAGTTAGAGATAGAGCATGTGGAGGTGTCCGGTGACTGGTAAAGCATTGGGTCACACAAAATAATACAAATAGGGCAGAGCTGTGGAAAGAGCAAAGGCAGAGATGAAAGAGTGGGTGAAAAAACTCAAATTTCTTACATCTATGTAGTTGGCATTGACATAATCAGAGCTGGGGTCTGCCAGCAGAGAGTGGAGCTTGACTCGATGGCGATCGTCTGGAATGAAGAAGAACTATCAGTTGGTTTGTCAGGAATGCAAACTGCATATCAGGTGATTTCTCTTCAATCTTTAACATGTTGGAAAGCTTGAAGAATAGATCAAAGTGTCACAGTTTGCTCCACTCCAATGTTAACATCCTATAACAGTTAAACCTGAGGGAAAATACAAGCTGTCACAGCATTAAAGAGATGACAACCTCTGGTCCAATAAAGTATGCACACTGTGTAAAAAGACGTGCAAATCACATAAACTAATATTCTATTCACATTAGAGCGAAAAAAAAAAAAAAACAGGAAATGTTGAGAGTCAGACATTCTCCTATTTCATGAAAAATATTGGTACATCTTCAATTTGATGGCAGCAACGCTGGCACAGGGCTGTTTCCGCTGTGGTGCATCTCCTCTTCTTTTAACAACAGCTGCTGGACCTTTGGGAGAGGAATGTTGGCCCATTCTTGACCGATATAAGATTCGAGCTGCTCAGCAGTCCTGGGTCCCTTTTTGTTCTATTTTGTGTTTCATGATGCAGCAAATGGTTTCAGTCGGTGAAAGGTCTGACGCCTGTTATGAAGCCACACTGTTGCAGTATGTGGTTTAACATTGTCTTGCTGAAATACGCAAGGCCTTCCCTGAAAAAACTTCATCTGGATGGGAGCACATGCAGCTCTAAAACCTGTATATATCTGCCGGTTCCAGAGGCACTAAACCTCCTGATAATGTCAGAGATGCAGGCTTTTGAGCTGTGTGCTGATAATAAGCTGGATGGTCCTTGAGGGTGTGGTGCCCATGAGTTCCAGAAAATATTCCAAATTTTAACTCATCTTAACTCATTGGGGGGTGGATAGTGTAGTGGTATGATTGCCACCTTCCATGTGGGAAATCCTGGGTTCAAATCCCCCACATGAAAGGTATTACCTCCAGTAGGGGTCCCTAGGCAAGACCCCCTTACCCTATCTGCCTACCTGTGAGTCGCTTTGGATAAAAGCGTCTGCTAAATGCATAAACATTAAACATTAACTCATCTGACCACAGAACAGTTTACTGCTTTGCCCGAGCCCAAAAAGCTTTAAACCTTTATTTGGAGATGTCACAGTGTACTGTGTTAGCAGAAAATGTTCTGGAAGTGTTCCTGAGTCCATGCAGAGATTTCACTCAGCGCTGTCTGAGTGCCTGTAGATTGCAGGCTTCCAATTCTTTTGCTTATGGACCACATCCTTTTTGCAGATTGCTCATCCTCTGTCAATTTCCTGAGAGACGTAGCATCTCCAAGGTGTTTTTTTTATACTCAATCATGTGACTGATCTGTTGTCATTGACCTAATTATTTGCAGCATGTCCGTCCAGCTGTTTCAGTTCAGTACCTATTTTTCCAGCCGTATGCTGCCCCCATTCCAACTCTTTCCAGAAATGTTGCTGCCATCAAGTGTAAGATCATTCTTTTCCATGAAATAGTAAGATTTCTCGCTTTCAACAACTAATATATATTGACTTATGTTCTCAAATTCTCAAAATGTTGGTTTATGAGATTTGAAAATCACTGCATTCTGTTCTTATTTACCTTTTACACAGGGTCTCAGTCTTTTTCAAATGGAGTTGCGCTACGTTTCCGTGCACTAACCATCAATTTCTATCCAAATAAACGGTTAAATAGAAGTGAATATAAGTCTTGTTGGTAAACCATTAAAAAAAAAAAAACGGTTGCTTTGACTCTTTGATGAAATAAAACAGCAAATCAGTAAAAGTTGGGAAGGTAGTGCAGGGGTTCTTTCTTTGACTTTACTCATTTTCAGGCAGATTCAGGCAAAGGCTTTCATGTTTTCTTCTTATCAACTTCATTTCATCCATTTTTGCATTTCCTTTCCTTGTTCTTTCCAAGCATGCATGAATACTTACGGCTGAGCAAGCTGTCGTGCCTCCCTTTGGTCTTGTCTTTCTTTTTTGTGACATCCCAGCCATCAAAAAAACTCTGCAAAGTCAAAAATGACAAGTTTAGAGAAAAATAAACAAACAGAGTGTGACACGTCTTTAGTTCACCTCAACTCTCGCAGAGAGAAAGATTTAGCTAAGTGGCTCCAAAGCATTACCCTGAGGTCTGACTGGCTTCTGTATCACCTCATTCTATCAAGTCACCAACCAACATCTGACGCAGCGTCGCAGGGAGACACTAAAGCTGAGAGATGGCATGCAGGCAGCACCGACAGCGCGGAGGTGGCCCGCTGCAGTCCTCTTCATTCTACATGCAGCGTGAGGCTTGCCATGTTTTACTGCAATATCTGTGACAGCTGCTTACAGTACAACACCGATCGACAAAATCTGCTGCTGTGGTGAGGTGACTCACTGAATCTAAATTGATACTGAGAGTGAAGAGCGAGCAGCAGGAGAACAAAGACAAAACTGTCAAAATGTTTAGCTCTTGAGGACTGATTTGATCTGGATGTTCTTTTGCTTTTTAATTTCCAGTCGGATCTCTTTGCTGTATCGGTAGGCTCCTGTATTAAAGCACGTCATCTCTCATCTACAATAGGCCAATTCCTCCCTTATCTGGTGGGGGGTGCCAGATTCAGACCACCTGAGGCTCAAGGTGACCCGGGGCCTCATGTACAAAGGGTACGTACGCACAAAAAAGTGGCGTACACATTTTTTCACGTCAACGATCAGATGTATCAAGAGCGAAATGACCGTGGAAATGTGCGGTGCCTCACGCAAATTTCAGGGCTGTCGTACGCACTTTTCTACCGCTGTTGTTTCTTTGGCGACACTTAGAGGTGATGTTGGGAAACTGTTATAATAAATAAATGTGAACACAATTTGTCCTCAGACTGAGTGATGTGCACATCTGAGACACATGAAGAATGAATACACTTGTCTGCAATTACACAAGTGGATATAAAAGCAAGGGCAAAGTGTTGCAGTGCATACCTTTAAAAACAATGGCAGCTTTAGCGGTATTAGAAGAATTGCAATTAGAAAATAGCGTGTTTTAAGAGACTAAGAGGATTTGCTGGCACATGATGACAACTGGCTCATCAGCCGTTTTGAGGGCAATCCCCCTGTAACTGTGCGCAGAGCTGCGGCCGGCGTTGAAGCGCAACACAGCGAGGAGCCATGCGCTGCGTGTGCCACAGGTGATGTGCACACTGGGGTTTAAGCAACCGGGGCATTCCAGAGGGAGCTGACCAACCGATTGGGACTGTGCCAGTCGACCCTGAACCGAGTCATGCCATCCCAGTGGGACGGAATTATCTGCATCTCAGCAGGTATATCAAATTCCCACAATGCAGTTGAACAGGCCAACATTGAAGCGCAATTTGAAGGTTCAACACACGATTCATACATTCAGTAACAGAATTGTTGGGAACAGACAACACGCTGGCACTGTGCCCGATGGGTGGCTTCTTGGTGAGTAACTTTATTCGTGTAATTGTCCTAATATTATTCCCCGTGACGTGCATTGAGCGTGTGCGCCCCTAATTTCTATCCCGTCTTCACAGCATCATAGTTGGTGGTTAAAGTTAGTAACTTGCTGTTTTTTGCTGGTTAAACAACAGCTTAAGATCTTTCTAACAAGCCCCTGATCGTCTCTGTGTGCAAATGTTAATAACCCCGTAAGTGTGAAGTGTCATAATTAGCTTCACCTTTTCCCAGGCGCACTTCTGCTCTAGATTACTGTATGAACACGTTTGTTGTGAGTTACACAAATACAGGTATTTACCTTTAATCAGAGTCACCCACACTCCCACACCCAAACCCCTGACAGAGCAGTGTCACCCATAGTTGTGCCGACTCTCTGTTCAAACCACTTCTTTTTCACCTCTGCTTGTGTGCGCTTCTCAGACGCCTCAGCATTACAGGCCTCGCTCACGCTCTCCCACCCACTCCTCTTATGTTTGCTGTTTATATCGTAGGCCAGCGTGCCAAAGAGCACATTTTTGCGGGCCTCCACTTCAGAAAGTAGCACCTCCATCTCGATTTCCATTAAGTTATTCTTTTTCCGTCTTACTCATTCTTTTTTCTTTATTTTCTGATCGTGCAGAGAGGGGAATCGCAGGTGGAGGGCTAATTTAAATATGATTTGCATATTTAAGTAGGGGCGTGGACAGGGAGGAGTCGGGTACTCTGACATGTGCGCTCAATTCCACGTTGATCGGGATGTACAAAAGAAATGTGCTTGGATTCATGCGTGCGCACACATTGATACATCCGGATATTTTTGTACGTTGGAGGGCATTTTGGTTTGAGCGTACGCCATGTTTCAGTAGGAAATTCACGCAAGTCTTTGTACATGAGGCCCCAGGGGAGCACAATGTGATCAGGCGATTAAACAGCCACTGCACTGTGTACAGGTAACACCTATTCCAGTGCGCTGCACCCCTGCAGTTTTGGAAATAACTGTGTGTTATCTTCATGGAGCTTTATTTTTTCCTCATAATCGCTAATCAATAACTCCGAAAGCACCAAACGATTTGATCCAAAATGTCAAAGTATCCTCTAAGAATGAGGAATTTGGGAATAAATAACAAATAATTAAAAGTAAAGCTAAGAGATCCTTCATGTTATCAGGATAAAGCTAATCTGCTTTACAAAGAAAGGCAGAATGTGTTTGCATCTGACTTAGTGATAAAATACTGCCAAATCCCAGAGGCCTGTAACCTCTTTTTCCAAACATCCACTTACACCGAGAAAAACAAGTAACTGAGAGTCACTGATGGGACTGTTACTTGTTCAGCATTCAAGCTCAGAGCTAACTGCCCTGAACTGAGTTTTACAAAGCGCAATGTTTCTTCTTTTTACTTATACCAGAACCTATTTTTTATCACACAGAAATGGTTATGATGTATGTTAAAACTACTCTTCCACTGCTTACATACGGTCCATGAAGTTTCTCCATAACTAGTGAAACGCTGCCGGGTAATTGCTCACTCATCTCTAAAAGCTTGTCTTTAAAATTCCCGCCATTTTTACAGCTGCCGACCCTATGATCCTACATCCAGTCAAATCTGGTCCTACTCTGGTCTATGTACATACCGCACCTTGCAAACGCGTACTGTTCATGTCTGAGGACATGCACAAATAACGCTCCAAACAATGCAGGAGACACCCATGATCAAACATGCTGGTCCGTGCTTAAAAGCCAGTACAATTCTAGCCTTAGTAAACTTCAGAGCGAGTTTCAGAGCTGAAGAAACATGGTTGAAGCTGCATTTGTGACCACAAGATCAAAAGCCAGCTTTAAATACCCCTTTCAAGTATCTCCTCTCAAACTCCTGAGAAAATCTTCTGTCTCTAAAGCTGCTGAATGCTCCTCTGTGTTGATCAGCCTCCTTTATCCTCATGCTGTTTGGGGGGTTTATGAGAGATTTTGCTGCTGAAAAGTCTCTGCCTGCTGCAGTGTGAAACAGTCAATTAGTGCAGCCAGTTCAAGAAAAAATAATGAATAATTCAAGGCAAATAAGTTCTGTTAAGTTCATTTGAACCGTAATTTCCATTCCCTATTTCTACATATATATCGACCAGGAAAACAGGAACCGGGTGCAGTTATTTATTGAAACGTTATAAAGTGTATAAGGCAAAAAGAGTTTGTAAAATTCTAACGGTTTTTAAGTCTATATTTATTATGAGCACCTTTATTCTCCAACACAGCCTGAACCCTCTCAGACAAGCTTTCTGTCATTTCTTTAAGGAGTCTTCAGGAATAGCTCTTCAGGCTTCTTGAAGGACATCCCAAAGCTCTTCTTTGGATGTTGGCTGCCTTTTGTTCCGTTCTCTGTCAACATGACCCCACACTGCTGCATCTTTGTTTTTCAAGTCTTTGCTGGATTTTTTTCCTCTTTCTTAAGGACATCACTTTCAGATAAAGTTCACCTGCTGTAGATAGTTTTTTTTAGGCCGGATACTTCTTCTGTCCTCCACTTGTTCAGTCTTCCCAGTTTTTTAATGACACACTGCACGCCATGCAGAGATATGTGAAGTTTTTCAGCTAAAAGCTCTTTGGGAATCACCTTATTGGTGCAAAAATACTATTTTATGTCTGTAAAACTAATCTGTATAGACGAAACCAAAAAAAGTTTGATTTAAACAAACACTCGTAACAAAGCGCCTAAAGACAGAAATAAAAATTGGTCTTTTGCTAATTTGACTGTTATTTGTTGCCACAACACTGGTTCGTCTCTTGAGTTAGGTGCCACTTTTATGCTTTAATGCTTAATCAGTTAGTGATTGTTAAGTGGCTTAACAAACAACAGAAATGGTCAGGGAAAAGGACTGGACTGAAAATGAGTGAAAGGGCCACCAAGGTCCAAAGAAAAACCTGGAAAGACCTTCAGAAAACCTGAAGAACCATTGCTCAAGACCACTTTACGGAATTCCATTACATTACAAAACCCCACTCACGGTTGGCTGTGCGCTCGTAGGCTGAAACACTTCCAATCACTCACTGGCTCTAACTCCAGATGTTGCAAATAACACACTGTGCTCCAACCACACAGCCTGGGTCATTCACAGCCCCTCCAAAATGCCTTGAAACACATCTGATCAATGGCAGAGGCAGCGTGACCCAGTGGGAAATAAGGGTTATGAAGTCTGACAGCAGCGTTCACGCTGATCCCCTTCATCTTGTTTATTTCTCCAGGTGATGGGAAGCCACACCAAGGAGTGAAAAAGCGACCCATATATTGATTTTGGTAGGGAGAAATTTGTTGTGCCCTCAGGGGATGGCTTAATGAATCGAAAAAGTGCATCTGGCTTCCTGCAGGTGGAGTTGCAGAAAAGACTTATCACAACTGTTTGATGTGGAGAAGTTCCTGTAATGGCAAAAAACGAAGGCCGAATGGAGTAGCTGAAAAATTTAATTAGACCAAGGAGCATCGAAAAGTTTAGTACAGCAGCATTATCTCTGTAATGCAAATGAAACAAAACTGCATTTTACTGATTGTTCATAAATATTAAATACCCATTTATGCCTTCTGAAAGCAGACTGCAGAGGTCTGCAGGAATAAAGATGTGAGACTGTTCATTTAAGACATATCAAGAATTTTAAGTAGAGGCTTCCTTGAATATTGTTTCCACTTGTTTTCTCTTCTCGCCTTGGTGCTGAAACCTTCCAGGTTCGAACCCCCTTTGCTGTGTATGTGTGACCGTTTCTGACATGCATCAGATTCTACAAAAGCCTGTAGGGCTTTGAGCCTTCACTTCACCTCCCAGCTAACTAAATCAGTTGTTTATGGACCGAGCCTCGTGACCTCTGTCCATCGATGGAGACGATCAAACAAACTGTTGCCACAATACAACTCATTTTCCTCAATGGCCAAAAGTACAGTGCATTGTATCTTCTTTCCTCACCTCATACTCTTGTTTGAAGCCGTATCCCTCGGCCGTCTTCATCTGGTTGATGTGTTGGAGAAGGTCAGCCACCCTTACAGCAGGGTGGAGCTGGCCCGTGTGATACGGCGAGCTCTTCCTCCGACACTGACGTTGGGGCGAGCCTCCCAGTAAACTGCTGGACTCGTTGACAGAGCTGCGCTGCTCGTCTGGGAACACAAACACATACTTTTCACGGCATACCGCTGACACCATGGATCCTGTTCTCTTTTTTTTATATCAATGTAAATAAGTCTGGGGGGCAGCTGAAGGGAAAAAAGTCAGCATTTCTGCTGAACTGCTGGGGCTGACTGGTGCAGTAGAATATTCAAACAGACAAGAGATTTCTCTGCTGAGAGCACCTCGTGTCCTGGCAGAGCAGACTGCATACATGCTTGATAGTAAACATAACTGAAGGTCAGGAAGGAGGGAGCTGCTTTCTCTCCGGACATTTTCTCAAGACTACCCCTATGTTCTTGGCGGCCTTACTTCGAGCGTTGCAGCCGTGGGCATCCATGAAGGAGTGAGCCATCCTCTCATCCTGCTGCAGAGTGCTCTGCTCCGTCATGCTGCAGTCTAAAGAGCTCAGCTTCCGACTCTTCTCCTGCCTGTAGGACATGGCTGCCTTGTTTATGGCCACCTTCTTCCTACTGTGGAGATGCAGGCAGAGAGGTGGAACGATAGTAAGAAAGAGAGGCAGAGAGCAGTAGCAGACAGAGAGAAGTAGAGAAGGGGCAGAGTGAGACAGGCAAGGAGATAAGGGAGAAAGGAAAGGTGGGCGGGTGAGAAGATGAGAAAATGTACTGAGGGGGACAGACATAAAAGGGACGACAAGATTGAAACTGCACAAGGGGGAAAGTGAGATTTGGTGATAGCAGCAGATTGCTGTTTGGGTTGGAAGAAGAAGAGGGAGGAGGAGGAGGGAGGTAGGGGTTGACTAGATGATACTGGAGGATGAGGAGGTGGAGGGGGGTGCTTATTTCCATTTTAGTACTCCTTGGGCTACAAAGGGCAAGCAGGGGAAAAATGGAGAATGGAGGGAGAGAGAAGTAACTTACGGGTAGTAAGGGTAAGAATAGAAGTCCCTTCTGATTAGCACGAAGGAGGAGGAAAGGAGAGAGAAGAGAGTGAAGAGAAAAAAAAAAAGAAAGGTGACTATGGTGTATCCAGATGGGCTTCAGAGAGATCAATGAAGTGTGTTGGAATGTTCCCAGTCTGGAATTATGAATCAGGGCATTAAAAAAGATAATAGGGATCATCATTTAACAGAACCAAAACCAACATGCAGAATCTGAGGTTAATATCAAATTATATCTGTATCAGTCAGTCCTGATACCCCATGAATAACACGTCAAAGATAAAGGCTGACAGGTAAAATCACTGAATTAAACTAAATCTTACATCTTTTTAGGTATCACATGTCATCAAACTTGGGATCCTCTTTTATGTCAGCTGCACACCTGTTAAGTTCTGTGACTGCAACCGCACCCCAGGAAAAGTTTAATTTGTAATTCATTTGAACATTTGTCTCAAAGACAAAAGCACGAAGGGGAATTTTTGAGTGTCTTCACAAAGCAATGTCATTTTATTTAGAAAATGTTCTTTAAAAATCTAAAAATGTGATGCTAGCAAGACACAAGGAGGCAAAGAAAGTCAAAGTTTTTCAGAAAAAATACAAGAAACAGTGTTCTGGAAGATTCTATCTGGTGACTGGTGAGGGTTTCAGGATTGGGTGTAAAAGGAGCATCATGATGATCATATGAAAATTATGATCAGCACAAAAAAAAAGCAAAGAACTTTTGTCTTTCCACATCTACGGAGCAGAACATTGTGAAAAGACTGAGTGAGTTAAAAAAAGAGAACGCCAATTTCATCCAAACGCGTTTAAAATGAATGGTCTAATCATGTACGGTGGCTCTGAGCGGTCAAACTCTAAAAGGGACAAACATTTCACCCATGCAAAGAAACACAAAAAAAGTGTTGAGTAGGTGTGTAAAAATGATGACATAATGTACAACGTCTTGGAGCTTGGGGCTCATCCGGTAAAATAACAAAAAGAACCAGCAAAAACAACCTTCCTGACCAATTACGAGCCCATCCACCAGCACCTCACAGCTGCTCACTTCACGTAATTGAGTGGGCAATGGAATAACACGGCCCTTGATGAAATATGTCACACCCAGACAAATGTTCCACCAACGCCCAGTGAGCAGGGAAGAAAACACTGCAGGTGAGACAGACTACAGAGGTAATTTGCAAGTGGAAGCCAGCCAACGGCTCCAGTGTGAGCAGGCTGCATTTGAATGTGTTCAGCCAACATGCAGACCTTGAAATTAAAAGATGAGATGAACACAAAAGCCCGGCCGAGACACAGGTGGGAGAATTTAGGATTAATGCTCAACCATTCCACTATGTCAGGTTGCAATTTACTCTCATTGCAAGATGCATTCCTCTGTAGAACCTCGCTGCCAAGTGGGAAAGATGTGGATTAACTGGGCTACCCGGGAAACATTAAGACCTTCGACAATAACTGCTAAATGGTCAAACCCATCCAACACGGCTGTGAACAGCCACTCACCCCTTCTTGATAATGATGACGATGGCCCCCAGCAGCAGAATGAGGACCACCAGACCTCCGGCGCAGGCCCCCAGGATCAGACCCATGTCCTCGGCATGCTGGGATACCTCCAGAGCCCTCTTAGAGTCTTTACAGGCAGCTGCACAATAAAAAAAGACAGATGTAAGGAAGAGAAGGTTGCAAGGGAAGAGTAGCATAGAGTTTCTCACAAAGACAGCCATCATTCTAACTACTAAACCATGATGTTCAATCAGGGGATTCAATGTCAATTAACTGTTGATTTGAGGATAATGAATATAAACAAACTATCGTCATGATGGCTGGCACCCTCTGCTGGTCTTTACACTGTAGGTGTGTGTTGCGAGGAAATCTGCTCCATTTCCACACAGATTATGGCACAAAACAAGAGGAGTGTTCAGATCTGCTACTTAAAAGCAGAGCTCACCCCTCGAACTCCAAAAATACGAGTATATGTACACACTCGTCATATACTGATGCTGGTACCAGTGGTGGGAGCCATCCCAACGGCAACATGGAAAATGCCTGCAAAGCTTTCTGCAATGAAGTGTATTTTACCGTATGTTTTAATGACTGACCATGACGTCTTCCAAAGCATAACTGAGTATTTTAAGTGCCTAACCGTAACTATGTAATAGCATTATCTAACCTTAGCCAAGTACATATATATATGAAAAATATACAATTATATTACTGTATAATTTTGCTATATTTCTTTCTCATTAAGTGACTAAGAAAAGTTTGAGCGCAATAAAAAAGCTGAAAGCGCCGGTTAGGTGGTACCCTGCACATTGAAAACTGATGCTTGAGGCTTTTGACCAGGTGGGAATATCTGATGTGTTATATCCAACTTCACAAGCTTTATTCGGCTACACTTTTTATAATTCCCTGGGAGATTTACATCTCCACCCAGCGCAGTGGTGTTGCAGATTATTTTGTGGCTAAAAGGTCTACTACAGTATTCAGAAACCTCACCTTGAATAAATTTGTTTAATATCCACCAGAAAAATGTATTTATCTCCATCATAGGGAAAGAGACCAGAACTCAGAACATCACAGCCTGGACAAATACTGTAGAAGTAACCGGGGATGGTGCTCCTTTAACTAGATAAATGTGAATTTCTACACAAACATGTTTAATATCAAACAAAGCACAACCATATTTAACAGTGCATAGGTGGGACTGCTACTCCATTGCTGTGCAATTCTTCTATTAAACCTTCATAGCTGAAACTATGACGCTTTTTGTGTCTCGTGCTGCTCAGTTATCCCAACACTGTCTATCTAACCATTCAGATAATGTGAAATGGAGGAGAGGCAGTTTTGGTATGTGAACCATGAACCTTTAAGCTGTCATGTTTTCTTTTCCATACGAGACAGATGGTTGAAATTGTACTGCTTTGCCTGAAAAGCCAGCAGTTACCCAAGAGTGAGCAGTCAATCACGTGTATGGATCACAATCACTTTGCATCATCACCTTAAGAGGTCGAGTCAGATGATAGACTGATGATTGATGTTGACTTCTCACAATAAATACTGCTGTGTTCCACTGGGGGACTGCTGACAGAAAGAAGAGTACGTTCCAGTTTTTTGTTGTGCTCTGCCGTTACAAGCATACATTTGCAAAACTGAAGATCTTATCCTTTTGATAAAAATCAGTCACTAAACACTGGAATAGTGAGCAGGAGCTAGTTATATGAATAAGGTTAAATTTGGCTTGTGCATAAAAAGAGGTGGATTGAAAACAAGGTACACTGCTGCACGCAGGTACACTGCTGCACGCAGGTACACTGCTGCACGCAGGTACACTGCTGCACGCAGGTACAATGCTGCACGCAGGTACACTGCTGCACGCAGGTACACTGCTGCACGCAGGTACACTGCTGCACGCAGGTACACTGCTGCACGCAGGTACACTGCTGCACGCAGGTACACTGCTGCACGCAGGTACACTGCTGCACGCAGGTACAATGCTGCACGCAGGTACAATGCTGCACGCAGGTACAATGCTGCACGCAGGTACAATGCTGCACGCAGGTACACTGCTGCACGCAGGTACAATGCTGCACGCAGGTACAATGCTGTACGCAGGTACAATGCTGTACGCAGGTACACTGCTGCACGCAGGTACACTGCTGCACGCAGGTACAATGCTGTACGCAGGTACACTGCTGCACGCAGGTACAATGCTGCACGCAGGTACACTGCTGCACGCAGGTACAATGCTGCACGCAGGTACACTGCTGCACGCAGGTACAATGCTGCACGCAGGTACACTGCTGCACGCAGGTACACTGCTGCACGCAGGTACACTGCTGCACGCAGGTACACTGCTGCACACAGGTACACTGCACATATGTACACTGCAGCACACAAGCAGCGCCTCGCTCAACATGAAGGAAAAAAACAGCTTGGCCTCAAAGGTGACTCATTTAATCAAACATTCAGAGAATAAATGAGGTAATGAAAGTTCATATCCAACAAGACTACCTTTACATAAAGCTGTATCCACATTTAAAAAAAAAAAGAACAGTTTTATGGGAAATTTGGCCAGCAATACATAACGCACACAAGGACACAGTAAGCATGTCTTTAACATGCTGCATCTTTTAACTGAGTTTACATCCACTTCTACCGTCTTACTGACACTACCAGGAAAAAGGTTATTTACACAGCACTCCGTTGTTGTAATTTATCCGTCAGGTTGATTCAAACAGGCTCTCTCCAGCTTAAGTAGAAGTAACAAGCGGCACTGAAACAAGGAGCTTGTGGGCAGTATGATGCTCCCTACATTTTTACCCACAGATAAGTGGAGCTACGGTTACAGCTCGGCTGGGCCACGTCCGACTCCTCTGCTGAAGGAGGCGATACGCCCCCTTTCAGCCTGCTAGTTTTGTGTATTTCTGGTCAAACTATTACATCACAAAACAAGCAACAAACAGTTTAGTTGGCAGAAAACTGATACCACTTTGAGCGGTGAATCAGACTCTTTACGGCTGCGTACGTGTCAGACGTGCACTGAATTCGATTGCGACTCAGTTCAGTTGGGACCAACATATTAACATGTATTTCTAAAGTCTGGTTTCAGTGGAACAACAAAATCTTTTATAACCTTGTAAACTTTTCAACTTTGTCTCAGTGCACCAACATCAGTAACTTGAGTGTCTCCAAAGGGGAGATGAACATATTTTGCTTAGGAGAGTCAAAGCTCACCAGCTATCTAATAAAAAGATGTCTGCTCTCATTCAGGCTGCTGGTTCCCTCCTACAGCACCTGTATGTCACAGTCGCGGTGTGTTTCTGTCTCATCAAATATCAATATTCCTTTTTATAAATCACCACTTTAGTGTTTTCTAAAGGTGAAAGAACTGTGAATGTAAAAGTCTCTTTGTACTTATGTCATCAATCCTTTCATTAGGCTGTCACCTCAGTGATGAGAAAACAAATCACAGTGAGAAAAAACAATTATCAGAGAGTCTGAGGCCTGTCAAGTTTGGTAGCAGCAACATAAAGATTCGGCTACATCTCAGTGTATTCTACCAAAGCAAAGGTGCTTCATCTGGACGTTACTGCTTTTGCTGAAGAAAAAGAAGGGTGTGAGCCTATATAGTGCAGCAGAACACTGAGTTTGGCTCAATGAGTTGTGGATTGGTGGTGACTGTAGCTTCTGGCAGACAATACAACCTGACAGACTTGGTGCAATCACATAAATCATGCTGGGCGAGTCATTCCGCCTTTAGGGCCGTATTTAGAAATTGGCTATCGGAGTCAATTTCATTGCACCAAAAAAAATCCAGCAGTGGCCACGCACAGAAAATCCATTAGGTTTAATAGAGCTGTACTAAAGATAGTGGGTGACATGTTTTACAATAATTTTTAATATCATTGCACTGGCCTACAATTTATCAAGCAAGACATATTGCATTATTCTGGACCCAGAGGAAAGATGACGTAAGTGTGAACAGTGGAGAGAAAAGATAAATTCACTGCACTTTCAGGCATTTCACACTGTTTTCCTTTCCTAAATAATCCAGCCACACGTACTTTACTATCAAAGCTGAAAAAAAATATTCACTTTTTACATTCTATTTGTCTAATAGAAGCTAGATATCAGACTCCAAACAACATAGATGTGCAGAAACAAATCCCAGTAAATGGCCTGGAACTGCCTGTGCTATAGAAGCGCACGTTCAACTATACAGAGATTGATCTGAGAACGGTGGACAAACTTAACATGTCACCATTCGGCAATTCCTGTTTGTCAGGCATAGATACATAAAAGAGGGACGCAATTACCTCTACTATAATTGCATGTTTGATATGCTGCACATTTTGGGAGCAATTATTCCATGAGTGCATCGTGAGTCATGTCCCTCCACTTAACCAATCCATTGCTCTCGGTTTCTGTTCAAAAGACCATTTTCACTGACTGAAATCCAATTCCTTTCCTTTTGGCTGCAGATCTGAACAATTTCACAATTACAGAAGTACACCGTTATCATTGCAGCCACAGCAGAAAACAAACTACTTAACTTACTTAAATGAGATGTGGGAATTCGATTAAAAGCAAGGCCTCTTATAATGGCCAGATCGACAGGGAACAAATAAAGGCCGGCATCCAAACCAATGGGACGGGGAGAGATTACAACTTTAATCAGTTTAATGAAGTAATCATGTATTTAGCATGTTGTTATAATGGATTGACATACTGTGAGCTACTTTAAAACAGCCACTCTCCTGCTGCGTATCACATGCATGTTTGACAATAAAATCCCTGCTAAGAACAGGAGGGTTTGCATTAAAGTAGGAACGGAACAACCGTGGTGCAAGTACACAGTAACAGCTTAATGTAATAACTTTAAAGGTCCCATGCCATGCCTTTCCAGGTTTTCTGGCTTCTTTGCTGTGTTAAGGGATGTATTATTACCTTAAACACCAGACTCTCGCTTGCAGGGATATTTTTCCACAGCCTTTTCACTCAGTGAGTGAAAGGCAGGATTTCCCCTTTATGGTCAAATTCTCCTGGCAGCGTGTGCTCACAGGAGCTACAGGGTGCACGTTAACCACCGCCGCCATTTTTAAAAACCAAGTTATTGCGCTGCTTCAGCAAGAGTACTACTAGTACTTTTCAGAGCACGGTTCTTTTTCTTTTTTCTTTTTTTTTCGACCTGGCCAGCAAGTGGAGAAAAGGTTTGGATTTGTTTGACCAGTACAACAGGTCGACAAGACCCAGTACAACACTGGCTTTGCGGGGACACTGAAGCAAAAAAGTCTAGGCTGTTCCAACACTTAAGAGCCTTGAGTCTAAACTGCAGGTGGTGAGTGAAACTGTTTCAAATGTCTGTGCTCTGCTGGCATTAGAAATGAGAATGGATTTTAACACAAACATCATGGTTACACTGAGTGTAAAGGGAGCTGTGGGGGCTAACTGTTCTTTGTTTTATTAAAGTCATACACAGGGCAACTGAATGTGTCCATCTGCCGTTCCTACAACCACTCAGAAACAGAGTTACTCACACAATCAGGTATGAGCATATTCATTAATTCATTGTGTTAGGTCACCTGTCAGCAACTGTAGTTGCGTGCATTCACGGGTCATCATCACCCCACGACAAACCTCCAGGAATTGGACAAATCAGAGAACACTTTAGCCAGGTCCTCTTGTTCTCAGGAGGAAGACAAGCCCTCCCTCGTTCTTTACTAAATACAAACTTTTGAGTTCTAAAGTGTGCAGAGCTTATCCAGAGGTACCCAAGAACTATAATCAGATGACTAGTAATTCCATCTCATGAAATGCATTTCGTTTGGAATGGATAAAAAAATGGAAAAGGTTGATTGATCTGTCTGTGTGTTAAAGATCGACTAATCGGGAGGGAGGGCAAACTCGAGTCTGACAGCTCTGACAGCGTTTTGCATCACGTGCATCTGCGCAATATAATAGCCCATGATTACCGAAAATGTACTGATATTAACACAAGAAGGCAATTAAACACAAAAGGCAATTCAGGGAAAATTATTTTTATTAAACATCCCAGATCAAGACAAGTGCAAATGAAATACAGCTGTGCATTGCTGCATTACCTTTGGATGATAGAGGAGGCTTAACAGCGTGGTCTGGGTGTATCTGAGGGATGCTGCCGTTGTTGCGGGCGTAGGGGTGGGCAATGTGACGATACTAAATCATGAATGATTGCAACGTGAAGACGACCCGTAACGATCTGTCAAACTGCAGAGATCGTGGGATCGTCTAGGGCCCATTCTATAAATTGCAGTTCTATGCTGATGCAGCGACGCACCAGACGTATTACGTCGTCAACCTGACCGACCAATCAGCGAATTACGGGCAGTGACGCGCTTTCTTACCCGCCTCCTTGCTTGTGTGTGTAGCAGTAGCTGTATGGAGAGCCGTGGCTGAAAGCCATAAGGAGGAGTTGGTCGCTAAAAAAAAATTCCACCTCCATTATATGGAATTGGTTTGGATTTTCCGCAACTGATCAAGCGCAAGCAAATGTAATTTGCAAAGTTTGTACAGAAACGGTTTGCACGTCGGTGGCAACAGGACGAACCTGTTCAATTACTTGAAGAGGAAGCATCCCAAACAGTATGCTGAAAGCCAAACAGCGAGGGGCCCGGCGGCACCAGCACCGCAGGCGGAGGCAGCAGCTAGCAAAAGCAGCAGCTAGCAAAAGCAGCAGCTAGCAAAAGCAGCAGCTAGCATAAGCAGCAGCTAGCAAAAGCAGCAGCTAGCATAAGCAGCAGCTAGCGTAAGCAGCAGCTAGCGTAAGACCAAAACAGACAACATTAACACAGGCGTTTGACAAAGGCACAGAATTTTGAATTTTGGTCGACCAGTCGACTAGGACTGTACAGCCCTCGTTAAAACATATATGAAGGACAATGCATATAATACAGCTTCCCATTAACTTCAATGATAGTTTGATAAATACGAGACATTCAAGTATTTGAATGTGTTGAAGACAGCGATGAGTTGACTGTCAAGCTAGTCGTTTTTAAGTACTTTGTTTATCCAACTCCCTGACCGGGGCTCACACCAAAAGCATCTTGAGCCGCCAGCTGCCATTCATTTTCAATGTAAACTGGCGTCGATGAGCGGCGCGTTGTGGGCTTAATGAGCTTCATGAGAGTTGTGAGCTTCAAAAGTTGAGAGAAGCTCAACTTTATGCAAATGAGCAGTCGTGCGACGGCGATGAAAGCCAATTGGGGCCAATCTGGATTCCGAAGGCGGAAAAGGGCAGAGCGGGACCTGCGTTTCCATCGCAAATATGCAGATGCAACACAAAGAATGCTGCCCAGAGTAAGATCCATGGTGAAAGAGGGAACCGATGTATGGAGGGATTATTATATGTGCCTGCTATTTGCTATACATGTAAGCCCCGCCCCTTTGGCTGCTTCCGGCAGCAGAAGCGGCGGGTTGTGAGCGGCGGCCGCTCATGACGCTCACAACCCGCCACTTTTGGTGTGATCCCCCCGTAACACTCTCTGTGACATCCACAGCTGAAGTTGACATTTCTCAATATACTTGAGACAAATTCTAGAGGGAAAAAAGAAAAGGAGAAAAAAATGCCATATTTGCTCACCTATCAAATGTTGCAGGAACTCCCAAAGAGTTCCAGCTAACATGTGTACGAACACACACTTCTATGAAAACGAGAAGTGTGTATATGTACCATTTCAGAGTTCAATCCGAATTCACTTTGGAGAATATGTCAAGGCAAATTATTTAAAAATGAAATATTGAACATTAAATGTACCTGTCGAACGCTGTCAATCACTGCAACAGTTATCTAAT
Organism: Leuresthes tenuis; assembly: GCF_036924035.1. Lineage (NCBI taxonomy): Eukaryota > Metazoa > Chordata > Actinopteri > Atheriniformes > Atherinopsidae > Leuresthes > Leuresthes tenuis. Next base: position 24,335,432 of record NW_027325372.1, on the reverse strand, counting down.
CAATATTAGAATCATTCACAGCTTACTGATGCAAGCATAAGAACATGACGGTGAAGCAGAATCGACCAAATTTGAGGATGATGTGCTGTAAAAAAGAAAAGTTGAAAGAGAAAAAAAGCGGGCTCTTTGCCACGTCTTATTGAAGCTGGTTTCAAATGGAGGTTTGGTTCTCTACTTCTGGGAAAAAGAAGTGAGAATAAATGATTTGAGAATTGGTGGTATGACGAGATTGCTTTGAGCTGTCAAATAGATTTTAAGCAAAAATTTCAAATTTTCCAAGAGGCAAATGTGAATGTCATGCTTTCCTGAGCTGACGTGAATGGAAAGCTTCTCTTGGAGGAAAATGAGGAATCTTTCAGGAGGATTTGATTTGTAATGAACATATTCTCATTGTCGGCTAATGCTGGCCATATTTCATCTGGGGACAAAAAAAAACACAAAGCAAAGAGCCAGAGTGTCATGTGGAACAAAAGAGAGACAAAAAAAAAGACCCTCGCCCACCAGTGCGGTGCTCAGCCAGGTGCTGGCAGCATGTGTGTGTGGGAAGCTGTTGAGAGGAAGTGAGAAACGGGAACGGCTTTAACAGCACCTCTGTGCCACCTCTGAGACAAATGGAACATCAGCGAGCCCTCTGGGCCGGCCTGCCTCAGTCATATATGCGCACATCCACAGTAAAAACAGCTCCTGCAACCCATCTCCTTCACTCAGGCACTCAGGTGGCATGTCGGCAGACTGTAGTAAGCTAGGATTCTTTGATGTGATCGTACTTCACATATGAAGGAGTTCAGGGTGAGGAGTCCAATTCATCTGCCGCCATTCTCTAGAGCTCTACAAACTTAATTCAGCTGGGAGGATAGATGGGAAAACGCCATTTCAACCCCCTGGCCCAATGCCTTCCACCCATTATTTGAACTGATACCCTTCTGTCAGCATTTGTCTCTAAAACAAACACCCCCGGTCGCTTCCTCTCTCGGGGGTAGGGGAGAAAAAAGAAAGAGAAACACTGCTGGATTGGGGATTTCAAAGCCATCTGTCCCGTAGAAGGTTTGCCATAATGTCAGCGTCAGTGATTCAAGTGAGAAAGAGAGAGAACAGAGATGCATGTTTGCTTTCACCTTTCTGCAGGAGTCTCTGTTGAGGAGAGACTGACAGGGGAGCCTCCTCCCTGCAGCACCCAAAAAAACGCTAAGTCTATGCACCACAAAGCTGAAACCGCTGGAGCCAACAAAAAAAACAGCAGTGGTTAGGATTACCTAAAGGGTGATGATAACATTTTAGTAAGCAAAGCTCCAATAGAACCGTATTATCTAATCTCAACTTTTAATCAATACGTACAACTACAGCCCTGTAGTCAAAGCTGTGTGCAGTATATAAGGCAAGAGAGAAATCTTTCAGAAGCAACTAAGTCAAGGTGGCAACTGTAAAGTTCAAACTCATTCTCAAGTGACTTAGACAAAAAACTCCAACTAGCTTCTTGTTAAAAAGCTGCAAGACTGCTAATGTGTTTGCCTCAGGACCGGGTGGTAAAGCTGTCACTGGCCTGTCATCTCATATCTCAGCATAAAAAGCCACAAGCAGGCACTCGGACAGTTTTATCACAAATAAATGTGGCCATACTGCAGAGAAGCTGAGGCAATGTGCAAAAAATTCAGAAGCTATGAAGCAGTTCAGTCTGAAACTGGAGGTATACGGACTGTATACGGCCGGAGTTTGCGTGTCGGCAACAAAACAAAGCGAAGCGAAGCATGGCAGCATTTCACTCAACTGGACATCATAGTCGAACGCGCATTATGCGGAATGATGCTAGCATACTACGGTTCCACCAGCGCGATGAGGTCAGAAAGACAAACAACAACTGGTTTTGCTGCAGCTTTGGTGATTGATGTTAGTTTTTCTTTTAAATGCCCATCCCCAGTACTTGTGCTGTTAACGTAGCACTACACTATTTGGCTCTTTTTCTCGCCCTACAGTTGCAGGATTTAACATTGTCTCCGTGTGACCCTGCACATGTACAGCCACACGCATGAATCTGTTGTCGTGTTGAAGAGGCCACAGAGATGCAATCAAAAGCCCGTAAAAAAGTCAAGCGGCCGTGATGACAAACTGCGTGGTGCTGGGCTGGAAACCAAAGCTGTGAACTGCAGCTTATCCACCAACTGGCACTCCAGGGCAGTTTCAGGCCCAGGGATGACCATAAAAAGTTTAATGTACTTCAAACTGAGTCAGAAGCACGTAGTTTTAGGGTTCACAGACTTTTCTAAGGTTGCTTTGAATGAGGCATATTCAAGCGTGGATTACAAGATTATAAATGGAAATATGGTTTCACAAGTTAAAAAAATCCCTGAAAGGTGATGAACCTTCCACCATGTGGGAACTTGTGTTAACAGTTGGTAAAATCGGACTTGCTGAGTCACTCAGGAGAACTATAAGGACATCTTTTCCACTAAGAAAAGTTGCTCTGTGTCTGCTCTCTTTCTATAATAAAGTACCTTCCATTTCTGAGACAATTAATGCTTAAAACATGTTTGTTGTTGACTATTCCTCGGCCACAAACCCGTAGCTTGGAACCTGGTAAGATGGATTCCCTTACAGTGAGCTCTCTATAACTCTATAACCATCCTTTAATGTTAACCACCTCGTGCTATGTACCGTGAAGCAGTTCAGCAATCAACAGATCACAGTGTAAAGCATCAAAGAGAGTTCAGGAGACAGCCACGTCTGACAAATAAACTGATCAGGATGTTTTCATGTTAAAATGCAACATGAGGCACATTTTTACCTTTGCGAGCGATCCGAATGCAATTGATTCTGGTCTCCTGTGGGTAAAAGAAAAGGTTACAGTTAATCCATTTGGTTGGATGCAATGAGGACACAAAAACCTCACCTTATCGCTTCTTAATCATGCCAGTGTGTCATGATGCAGCACAGGTGGTCAGCGCTTGTTTAAAATGTCGCTCTGTGAGATAAATATTAGAAATGTTCTGACAGTCGACTCTGCTTGTGATAGCTAAGACCCCTGCTATCCTGCACTGTGTCACCTGGCTCCTCCTCGCACTGAAACTGTCACCTCTATCCTGAAGATGGAGGGGAATGTTGCCTAATTACATCAAATCAGCCTTTATGGGTAATTATGCTAATCTGTGCTCTGAGACTGAAGTCAAAAACCTTTTTCCCACCTAAAACGGTTGGCAATTTACCTTTCTTTAATTGGAAATCTGTTTCAAGTGGATACTCATTTCCTCTCATCTCCCACAGAGTGACAGATAAGTCATATTTACTCCCACCCCAGGGGTTATTAAAGCAGCAGCAAGACGCGTGTCACATGCCATCCTGTTCTCCGTCAACGTGGGCTTTTGGGTTTTCAGAAAAGAAATGTCAAAGCTTATTAAAAGGAGAAATTTAAAGCAAGCAAACCTCTAGTAGCGTCAGGAAGAAAGATGCACAGCGCACTGAGGTATCCTTACTCTCGGAAGGCATTTCACATTTCATTAAATTTAGATCCCATTACTGGATCTGCTCATCAAATATGAGTCTTTTATAATCCACAAAAGAATCACTTTACAATAGGGCTTAAAAATGCATGAACCCTTTGAAATTTTTCAACATTTACGCAGAAAATGACCTAAAATATCACCAGATTTCCACATATCCTTTAAGCAGATAAACAGAAAAAAAATAAATCAAAGAAATAAGACAAAAATAGAACAGTTGGTCATTGATCAAATTCAGGCGAATGTTAGAACTAAAAGGGTCTCCCTTATAAGCTAATAACAATGTTTGACTCCAACACCAAGACACTTCTGAGCAATAAAGCCGAGCAGGCCGAGGTTGTTAGGAGAAAGCCACTGTTCTTCCATCACAGACAGAAAAGCAAAATCCAAAGAAAAGGTCAGGAACTGAATCTCAAAAGGACCCGGTCGTCCAGTAAGTCAGTTACTTTAAAGGTTAAAGAATGAGAAAATGAATGTTTTGCAAAGTCCAGATAATCCAGCAGAAATGCTGTGGAAGGACCTGAATCCAACAGCTTTTGTGAATAAATCACGTAACTCGTTATAAAGCTTTCCTCATTCCAGCTTTATGCAACTGTAAGTGGCTTTTTTAACCATAAAGAAAAAGGCTTACTGTGACCCTCCAACTCTGAGTCTGATTAACAGTTATCAGAAAAGCTCAGTTAAAGTTGTGGCTGCACACAAATCTGGGAACAAATCACACACACATATAATAGAATATATGTTATCATTAATTTGATTTAGTATAATATACCCAGCAACCACAGAACTAAAGTAGCATTAGGTCTTAGTTCACCAGCTGGTTCCAAACTTTCCTGCTGTAAGACGTTTGATTGAGAACAGCTGCCTGCTGCTGCCGCCGTAAATGAGCTTGATGAGAGTAATTACAGTGAACCAGAAGACTAAAATGGGCTCTTAAACCAAAGGAGACAGTTAAAAAAAATGCTAAAAGTCTTTTGGAGTTGTTGGAAGTAAGTGGGTGATACTATTTGGTTGCCATGAGTGACACCTCTCATATTACAAATATCCACCTGATAAGTTCCTGCCTTCCTATTTAACACCCATTTTAACAGTATGGATATATCCATTCAAATAGGGAACAGGCCTAGCTAGAAAATAAGGAGTGGCAACTTTTTTTTTCTGTTTATTCTTTGCTAATAAAAAGGCAGTGGCCCAGGAAATGAAATAATAGACTATTTAAATGAGCACATTTTGGGTATTTGGCCAAACTAGAGCTGGATCACAGATCAGAGCCTTTCAATCTCCCATCTAAATGGCACAAAGTGATAAAACTGAGGGATTATGTGCAATTATACACACAACAGAGGGTTGACAGGGAAAATAACAGCACGCTGTTAAATTTCATCTTTAATGGGATGGACATTGTTGCAAATAACAAGCCCTTATTTTTGTCAGAGCAAAGAAGCTCCTGCAGACACGACAGAAAGAAAAATGACCTGGGAGAGTGTGTTTGTTTCCCCCCTGCGTGTTTTAAGAGAAGCTGGATACACATATCGTTCGTCTTTCAAGCCCCACTGATGGCATATTTGCCAAAGTAATTACTGTTTCAGTGCAATGGCGGCTCGTGGTCCACAGTAAGCCTCGTACATCTAATTCATGCAGAGTAAATATCTAAATAATTACACACCCCCAACCCCCCTTTTTTTTAATCTATGAAGCCCATCTAAGCTGAAACCCAATGTAGTTCACCAAAAAAGAAAGAAGAAGAAGAGCAAAAGCTGAATAACAATTCTATTTCTGAATTTGTTGCGTCAGCTGACTTCTGCGTCAGAGGTGCGGCGCCAACAGAGCTTTGACATTTGGTCTTATGGGAGAGGTCCATGATGGGGATTTCAAATCAAAGCGGAGCGATTTGAGCGAGACGTAAAGTTTCTCGTTTCCAAACCAAACCAGACGCTGGTTGTGGTCTTTCTGGCTCTTGCGGCCCACCCAGCAGCACCCAGAGGACACCAGCTCCAACCTCGGAGGAGAGGACTTTCACATCAAGCTAGTGTTGATATCTTAATGAAAAGCTGCAGCCAGCCAAACACACACACAGCTTCATACAGGGCTCCTTTCTAATCTTTTTAACCCTGGAAGGAAGAGTTAGATCGTTTTTTGAGAACTCATAAAACTTAAACAGAGCCTGAACAGTGTGAGGCAATCTGAGAACTAATCGATTCTAAAAAATGCACAAGTGCAAACTGCATTCTGCAGGTTATTATCTGCTCCTAAATGGTTCTGGCTTATTCTTTTTGTTGTGTTTAAAAAAAAGCAGAATATATATCAATCCATCTGGTAATAAAGCTTTGTTTAAGCTCCCAGCTGCTTCCTCTGTAGTGGAACCTCCAGTGTATTGCCTCCTACCATCTGACTTGCCCGATGCTAATCTAAATTGACTGTCAAGGTTGCTGAAACATAAAAGCTGTGTGTCTGAGCTGCAGGATCAAAAGCCTGCGTAGGCAGCTGAATAGTTCATACCCCTCTGAAGTTGCTGGTGGCTTGGAAGTAGATGAGGTAGTTCTTGGTGGGGTCTAAAGGACTGTTCCAGTAGCCGTTGTAGGTGTGATTGTCTCCCACAGTGAAAGGCGTGGCCTCTGGCAGGCTGCTGGGGGCCAGCTCCGCTGTGTAGTAATGCCGGGCCCCTTTGGCCTGGGCCTCGTTGTGTGAGTTTGGGGTGGGGAAACAGTCCACGGTGCCCAGCTCCCTCCTCCTCACCTGCCGGGAGCCATCCTCCTCCACCACCACCACCTGGTAGGCACTGGGAGAGGAGAACGAGGGGGTTAGTACAAACGTACGAAGACCTCTTTAACCAAACAACCCACAAGAAAGCTCTGGTTTATAAGCACTTCGGCCGCCACTTTGCCATCATTAGTTGAATATATATACAGGTATTATCATGCTGAGATATTAGAACATTGTGACATTACACTGAATTCAGAAATAATCCAGAATCACACAGTTTTAAGATGAGGCTGTTGGCCTGTAATGATCGCTGAGCGGAAGCTTGATCATTTGTCTGTTTAAATTCCACAAAAACTACAGGGCCAAATACCATCGACCTCGGTGGAGAGTTGAAATACCACTAACCCGTGGAATTTTAGTCAGGATCAGTTTCATTAAAACGCATTGTCCTCGACCGAGGATGCACTCCTGAATCTCCCCCTGAACTGTAGCTCAGCTTTGGAATTTTATCTATACTTTAGAGATAAGTATACATGTGTATTTTTCATATTCAAATTTAGTAAACAACGTGCATTTTTTGTTTTCAGTCCAAAATTGGAAGAGTTGGAAGTTGGAAGAGAAAAAAAGAAAAAAAAAGCCATTTGGTGTTCTTTCTCGTACTTTTGTTTTTTAATGCTCAACATCCATTTGGAGAGAATTTGACATCTAGCTTTTCCATCAACATTTCTTTTCAATCCAGATTTTTCTATTCATGGTTAACATAAGGCTGATGTGTATGAAAGCCACTCCGTATTGTAACGCTCCACAAAGGTTTCCCTTGTTCGTGTCTCAGCTATTGTTGAATGACATCTGAGGGCCAGAGAGAGTCCATCTCTGTGCCATTCCTGCAGAATGCTTGAACACTTTGATCATATTTCACACTGTAAGAGGGAAAAATGTGCAAATCCCTTCGGATCTTTCGTTGAGGCACGTGATTACTAAACACTTGCAAGTTTTTGGGGTTTTTCTGTTGACAAACTGAAGATTTTCTACTCGTACTCATATCTACTGTCATCTGCTGACATCATCTGTTTGAAACTATTATTCTATTATATTAAATAAAGTTTCGACATATTTTTTAATGTGTTGCTGGCCTGAAAAACAAGAACTGATGTATGTTAATTAGGGCTGTCGTAGTTAACGCGTTAATCGCGATAATTTTTTTAATTATTGCAATTAATCGCAGCCTTAGCAATTGGCTTAATGAATAGGAGAAAAGTCACTAAGAGTTCAGAGTTCTGAGTCTGATGTGTCTAATGACTGCAGTTTTTCGTTCATTTAACTGTCATTAGGCCCTGTTCTGTTTGTTGTCTACTCCCTCTTCAGTTTTAAGCCCACATTGTTGTGTCATTTTATGTCAAGTGGGTCTGCAATGCACTTTTTTATTTGAAAGAAGAAATAAAAGATTAAAGACATTTTTTCTTTGCGTTTATTTGATTCTAAGTCTATGTTTTTAATATAGAGATTAATCATGAATTAACTCTGGAAAGATGCGATTAATCACGATTAAAAAAATGATCGTTTGACAGCCCTAATGTTAATAAATTAAATGAAGATGATGAGAGAGAAACGTGAAATATTTATTTAAAACTCGAAGAAAAAGAAGGAAATATGGTGTTGCTGTTGTTCCTGCAGCCCTGGGATGTTTAATTTAGACTGAGCAAACATTAGAAATAAAACCTAAGCTATTTGAAGCACTACGTGTTTGCTGCATAAACTATCCTGCGCCAATGAAGACTCAATTAGGACTCGCTTAGCATGACAAAAACACCTTTCAGATCTTTTGTATGTTTTGCTTAAAGGACAACATCCTGATGCTTCCCAGAGCTCTGCCTGACTGCAGCTTTATATAATACAGTGTGCAGGAGCCCTGGATGAGCATCATGTGTTAGCGGTACCTGACAGGAGCTCCTCGCCCCAGGGCCGGGCGCAGCAGCACGGTGATGGTGCTCTCCGACTCACTCAGCGGAGAGGGGATGTCTTCATAGTCAAACACTGGAGCTGAGAAAAAAAAAAAAACTGGTTAGGCCAGAGCCAGAAAAAAGATTAAACGCTGCAGAAGAAGGCCAGAATCACTTTAAATCACTTCCTGGGAAATGTTGAACAGGATTTAGGGGCTTTAAACAGGCTTGTTGCTTTTTTCACCTCCACATGAGAAGATACAGTAAGCTATCTTTATTCATTACCCAACATGTTCATAGCGCACTTGTGTGTGGAGGCCTCCCACACAGTGCCATTGACTGATGATGACTAGAAACAGTAGCCAACTACAGAGGAAACAAGAGGCTCTTATAGCATAATTAGGACAGATCTCAAAGCTGCACAACCTAAGCAAAGCTCTGGGGACAATGAGGTTGAGTGTTTCCATCGTTGTTTACTACATAAAGCGAATTAATTGGAGTATGTAGTGGAGCAAACGGCCATCTTCTAGTACAACAGATGCGCTCAGACCGAAACGCTGTGGAATGGAAGAGGCGAATGTTTCGGCTTCTCAGGCAGGATATCGCCGCTTGTCGTAAAAACCTGCTTGTGTAACCCGTCATCTGAAAAACACAGACAAGATCTGCGTTACACGAGCTGTGTCAGGGAGTGTTTGAGCCAGTGCATGTCAGGTGGTTAAACCCAATGACTTACCAAGGGGATAAGAGTACAGCTTTGCACTTTCATGCTTGCTACTTACATGGGAGTCCTTGTAGCGCAGCCAGGATGGAGAATGTGATGGTGTAGGTTGTGTTTTATGCACTTATAGCTGTGAGCCCGCATAGGCCTCCATCTAAATCAGATGGAACAGGCACGGATCATAGAGAAGGATGCAGAACAGGCTGATTCAGTGTGTGAATTGTGTTACTATGTTTATATTTATGCACTTAGCAGATGCTTTTATCCAAAGTGAAGTTAAAAAATGAAGATGTAACTATGCAGCTAACATCAAAGCTAACAATGAGCTATTTTAACTTATGACAGCAACACGTCTCAGAAAAGTTAAGTGGTACTAAGAAAGAATACAGAAAGCTATGGAGCAAGTAATTAGGTTAACTGGAAACAGGTCTAATATAACTGGGTATAAAAAGAGCACCTTACAGAGGCAGAGTCTCTCAGAGATAAAGATGGGCAGAGGTTCAGCAAAATACTGCATCTATAGATTGTGGGCCAATTTCAGAATATTGTTCCTCACAATAAATTCCCTTAAAGTGCATTATATAATCAAAAGGTTAAGATAATCAGGAGACATCTCTGTGTGCAAGGGACAAGGCCACAAAAGGTAATGGATACCCTTGATCTTCAAGGCCCTCATGCACTGCTTTAAATATCCAAAATTCTGTCATTAAAATCACATGATCGTGCCATCTACAAATACAGGAAGAAGACGAAGAAGAAGGAGAAGCCACATGTAAAGACATCCAGAAAGACTGCTGTCTTAGCAAAGTGTAAAGCTGTTCTGTGGTCAGACAAATCACAAAAAGGAGAGAGGGAACATCTAGCTTGTTATCAGCTCTCAGTTCAAAAGCCTGCACCTCTGATGGTGTGGAGGTGCATTAGTACCTATGGAATAGGCAACTGGCATGCTCCTGTTAAGATGACGTCTTTTTCCAGAGAAGGCCTTGCATATTTCAGCAAGACAATGACATTTTAACAGCATGGCTTTGCAGAGTTTGCAGGACTGTGGCGCAGTTAGAATCCTATATCAGACAAGAATTGGGACGCCATTCCTCTCACAACGGTCCGACAGCTGGTCTCCTCAGTTCCCAGATGTTGTTAAAAGAAGAGGGGATGCCTGGTGAACTGCCTCACTTTCAACGTTTTACATGTTTTCTATGTTCACTTGTGAATAAAATATTGGTTTATGATATTTGCAAATAATTGCATTAGTTTTTTTCCTTTACGTTTCACAGACTGTTCATATTCTTGCAGGAGAAGAACACAACGGTCACAAACTGAATCACACACGCGAGTAAAAATCTTGCTGCAGATTGAGAGTGAAGTGGCGTTTTCCTACTGCTGAACCAGTTGTCTGGTTTACTGCCTCAGCTTTGAAATGCTTTCAGACTGTTATGGGATCATTCATTTCAAAATGTTAACAGTGTTTATCCCTACATTTGTAGAATCAACACAATGAAGCAATCTGCTGGAACAGTGAACTTTGCCATGTAAAAAACATCATGTTGCAGCCATTTTCAGGCCGAAGGGATTTTTTTTTCTAATGTAATTTCTGAAATAAAGAAAAAGGAGAAAGTGATCAGCAGAGCTACTCAGAATGCACGCCTTTTTCAGTACTTCATTACGGCTTCCTGGATAATTTCAAACCATCCACACATTCTGTTTACCCCTGCATGCTTTATGGGAACATCACACAGTGGAATTTCAGAGAAAACCCAATTAGTGAAAACAAATTGTTGACATCCAATCGAGGAGAGAATGTTTCACATTTCCAGCACATCTTTCACACCAATTTCATGATCCATGCCTGCGACCTCTTCCCTCACAAAGACAGCTTCTTTGGTTTCTGAACTGTTGTGTCACCTAAACGTAGACAAAGCTGTTTTTACCCAAACCATTCGAGCCCAATGTTTGGAGTTTGCTGTAATTTGTTCCCCGTGAATCGAAGCCAGTGTGTATCTGAAAGCTCTTTGCCTGAAGAACAACAAAGATAATTTGTATAATATAAAAAAATAATTAGAGGATTACAAGTCATTACTCAGTTTTCTGTGCTATTTCCCAAACTGTTTTGTATATTTTGTTTGGTTTTCTCTGTTGAAACAGTGTTTCAGTAATATGCTATAGCATTTATACACACCCACACACACGCACACACACGCACACACACACGACTACAAACGGCAGCAATCAGCACAAAACCTCACCGGAGATGTTAGTGGTGATCTCAGTAAGCGCTGTCTGGCCGAAGCCCTTGGCAGTTCGGGCCCGGACAGACACCAGGTAGGTGGTTCCAGGATGCAGACCCGAGAACATGTGGTAGGTCTCGTTCCTCAGCTTGGACACGGTTCGACGGGGACCGGGCACGTTAATGCTCGGGTCCGAGGACTCGATGCTCTGGTAGCTGATCTGCAGACAGAGAAAAGACGGGCTCGGATTAAACAGCCCGCATGTATTCTAGCTGCATTGTTAGTCTCTATATGGGAAAAGGTTTTCAGGGACTATATACTGAAGACTAAAACTTGCTGTACAAGAGATTGGTAATAAAAACATTTCATGAACAATGGACAGTTACTTAAATTTCTTCGATATGCTGAGGTCTTTTTCGTCTTTTTCAGGGAAATCCTTCAAAAAATCCTTCCATCAAACCATTTCACACCACACTTACTCATCATCTAAGTCAGGGATGTCCACATCCGGTCCTCGAGGGCCACTGTCCTGCAGGTTTTAGATGTTCCCTGCTTCAACACACCTGATTTAGATCAAGGTATCATTAGCAGGCTTGTGCATAACTTAACAATCTTTTGAAGAGATCCATTTCATCTGAATCAGGTGTGTTGAAGCAGAGGAACATCTAAAACCTGCAGGACAGCGGCCCTCGAGGACCGACTTTGGACATCCCTGATCTGTAAATGCTGTTTTCACACTAAAAGTACCACAAAGTTCTTTTAGACTAGGAACATCTGGTAAAATGCTGATTTAATCTATCCCCTTGCTGGTAGCAGCATCTTTACGCTCAGTGCTCAGTACAGTATCATCAGAACCAGTCCAATAATCACCACCTGCCAGGGGACAAGCCTCAAACTACAACTAGATGAAGGGATGGTGTCACAGCATCCTACAGGCTGTGTTGGACAACAATAAGCCCTTTTGATGAGCATGACTTTCTAAGATAATTAGGCTAATCTATTTTTGAATTTGAATTCACTGCCCCACACAGTTGTTCCGTCAGTTTTACAGCCTCAGTGTAAGACATTACAGTAAAGAATTATGAGCACTGTTGTCGCCCCAACCACCGCACACACATTGAAAATTAGTGCACCCAGATGTTGTGTTCTCATTAATGTCGATTGGGGCCTAATCAGGTGAATACCTGTGACCACTGCAGAGTGATTTGATGCAGCGCTGAATTCTGATTAAACCCTTTCCCAATGCAATCAAAAGCCAATTAGCAGGTTTACCAGTGTATTAAGGCCTTGAGGTTCTTCATTTAGGAACTTTACATTCCCACACAACCCTTTGGTGTTGAAGTGTAAAGCTATTGAGATATTTTATGGGATAAGTATTTGATTTATTAATTATTAACTGCCAGAGCTGTCAGGCTGCATCCCCTGTGAAATGCGAATACATGTTATGTGTGGAACAAAGTGGAGAATGAAGAGGTCGACCATCACAGCGACCTTCAGAGCATCATGACTAACAGGAACAGTGACGAGGAAAATGATCCCGTTGACACCTTCAGTTCATGAAAACCACATGAATGATTTCAAATGTTTAAAGCAGCAGTGTTTGATTCAGAGCAAAGTGGGAGATAGATTCCATTCTTGCTTCTATAAAAGCCATTATAAGCCTACAAGGTGTCTGTGAGATGCTTTACAGAGCACTCGTAACTGAAACGACCTGAAAGCCTGGAAAATAGATGGCATTTTCTGTAAGAAATGAGATCCGCCTCTTAATCAATCTTAAACTTCTGCAAAAAGCTGTCTCTCTGAGTAGGACTAATCAATCTGCACTGGAGTTGGCCACTGACGAGCGGACTGCAGTAGTTTATATGCCTCAGTGTCTTCCTCCAGCACCGCTGGCCTGATTTAACACAATTTTCTGGATTATAGGATGAAGTAAAACCCATAATCAGATTCTGGGGGATACGAGTATGACTGAAGCTTAATATGATGTTGTTTCTTTTTATAACTGTTGGATGAAAGTGTCTGTAAAACGAGATTCTTAAATCTTAAGAACTTTCCTTCAGGATGTTCTGTTCTTTGTCTCCAGTGCAGCTTGTCTTGTTTTAGCCTTGTGATACTCTCACATCTCGTGCATGCTATGACAAAGCCCATCCAGTAAATAAAATGACACAGTGATGACATATACATCATCAGTTACTTGTAGGGAAGTGTAGGACTTGATAAGGCGATTACTTTTAATTACTCAATAATAATGAATCGTTTAACAGTTTATCTCAAGCTCTTTTATATTCCACTGACTGCAGATCTCCTTTGATGCAGGGCCAACCGACCTTCACCTGTTGATGCTATATCACAATGAAATGCTTTAGCCTCACAACTGATGTTGCACAAACACAAGATAACTTTGGTAGCTACTGGGAGAATGCAACTTCAAAAGCAACCAGCAACAGTAAAATGTCCGAATCCCAAAAGAAACCTGAAAGAAAACAGAGCAGCAGAGCAAAATCTGATGTGGAAGCACCACCTCGGATGACATCGTTCGTGCTGGTTCGTCCTACATTGCCAGTGCTCTCCTCTGGCTTCCCGCAGTGCAAAGTCTTCTTTGGTTGTATCTATGACGTTAACTGGTGCAGAAATCATTTACATGACCAAAATGCGAAGTTGGAGGAGTGAGTACAGGCACAATTTAACATGAGACGTTCACTGCCAACAAACTCACTGCTCAACGTCACGTTCTGCCTTGTTCAGTCTAAATAAAAGACGACTTCATCGACACGCAAGGCTGCAGCACAGCTCATTCACTCCAGTAAGAACGTCCATCTCACTCAAAGTCGGCGTTCACGTTGTCAAAATCTGATAAATATCCTGCCATGTTGCACAAAACTAGCCGTAGCAAACTCCGTGTGAAGTTAGCCGACTGTCACAGAGCACGGAGTAAATAAACTGTGCTCCAGGGGGGCGTGTGGATGAAGTGGTCCCAATAGAGTGCCTATGTAGAAATCCCTCTGTTAGCTCTCCCATAGCCACATAACAGCAGCTATGAGCTAACAGCGCTATAGTACATGTTCGTTCATTCATTCTTCTTCAAGTATTGGTGAAATAAAGACAGATAATGCCTTATTTAGAGGCTGCATCGTCCCTGCCCTGTTCACTCCGTTATATGGATATATGCCGATGGCGAATTTTCTAAATAGCTTCCGAAGGACGCCGTCTTTCGCCAAACTGTTCTCGGTGAGTAGATCAACGTATTTCATGCCAGAAATAAGGTCTAGGTTTAAAAACACTGGAGTTCCCCTTTAATGGAACTCATCGACAGCTGACATCTTTTAATATAGTAACACATGCAGCAAAAACAAAGGCTTCTGGTGACAATTTAAAGGTAAACAATTGTCTTTTTGACTGAATTATTCTGATCTCTCGGCTCGTAGTTTATATGTAAGTGCACCAAGGTTCCAGCATTACTCAGCTCTCTACTTGTGAATTTAAACGAGTTTTTTCTCTCCTTGTGCAGTGACCATGTGTTAAACTACGGTGGGTTTTCACAGAAAAAAGCCCAGGCTACCAAGGTCTGTAGTGAATACGAGGCCATCAATAATTCATTCGAAACATTTAAAGCTGCCCCCTTGTGGAGGCATCCGTTAGCCAAATAAATAATTAGAACGGTTGTCCCCCATGTAATTACAGCCTAAACTCTGTGCCTCAACCTCATTACCATGTGAACGTGTACAGTAAATCCTGTGAACTGTGAAAAGTGGGTCCTCTCCTCTCTCTTGGCTCAGCCTCGTGCTCAAGGTTTGGGCAAGATACAAGAAAAACAACCCTGGAGGGAATCGTGGAGGGAGAGCAGTACAGTCCTAGAAGCATGGAGCAGAGTTTTTCTTGTTTTGTACTGTAGGAGGCTGAGTAAAATAGATATTGGCATGTGGAAAATAACATCCTACACCTGGAGAGGATTAGTGTGTTATGTAGCAGCTATATTAGAGCGGATTGTGGAGTTTTGGCATGAACGTACCTCGTACTGCGTGATAAGACCGTTGGGCTCCACAGGCTCCTCCCACTTGAGGAAAATCATGTCATCGAGCGGAGTGAAGGTCAGAGACTCCGGAGCGATGCCGCCAGGAACTATAGCAGGAGACAAAACAACACTTTGCTGAAACAAACACTTCACTTGGGTCTCAAGCTTTTGGACCCTTTGCACAGACACACCAGGGGGTGAAAACGCCTCTGACAGAGCGAGAAGGTGCTGGGACAAGGATGGAGGAGGAGGTGGGACAGAGAGACGGAGCGGACCCGTTTGCTCCCAGCCCTCGGAATGAATAGAGATCTTGGCTTTAACTGTCTAATAACAACACTGTGGTCTTAAGAGGATAATAGGTTTTAAGTAGCCGGAAGATGCTGATGCTGGTATAGACAATGGAATCATAACCTGCTTTGACATTTGTTATCACTTTATTGATTTTCTCTTTTCCAGTTATGTTTGTCTTTTTTTGCCACTTGAGATATCTCACAGTTACTATGAACCTCTTAGCATGAGCGATGGTAATCTATTGCACCACACTGCTCTCCAGAAGGTCTCCCATGTATAAAGGAACACCTACAGGCTTTATCTCTAAAAAGACAGAATTACTAAATGCTGTTCAACATCAACATTTTCTGGGTTAAAAAAGATACACTGAAGCTCAGGTAGGCAAAGCATCCTAAAAGATGATCCCGCCGTATCCATGACAGCCAAATCTGCTCAGAGCAGTGACGCAGCACAAGATTTTCACTGTTCGAGTCTTTGATTGTTGAGCTCAACAGGAGACAGGCAACAGCAACTGTCAGCGGATGCAGCTCAATTACCGTGGTTGTGAAGGTGATGGCGGCTCTGCTGGTGACAGGGGGGCTGTCAGGACTGGCATTAGTGGCTCAAAAATAAAACTTGGTTCTGACATGATATTCAAACTATCAAGTGAAGTATGGGGGGGGATCCCAGCTTGTTTTTCTGACTCATAAGCTTTAAGTTGTCACTCGCAAAGCAGTCAAATCTAATCGCTAAAATCACAACTCACGGCTACGTTCTATATGTTATTCAGTTATGGAAATGCATTTTCTCCTGCCTTGAACACGGCAGTGTGTAGGAGGAGATAATTAAGAGAGCTGTGTGCATTGTTCATGTCTCCCTCACTACTTGGTGTTTTAAGTGCTGCTTTAATGAATAAATGTAGATCAATCCTACACGTTTAGCAAATGTTCAGAGAAAAAACGACATACCGTGACCATCATTTCCTCTGATTCTTTCTACTGGAATAAGAATATTCCAGAGTGGTATAAAATTCCACAGCAAAGTCTCGCTTATTCTACACAACAATAGGTGTTTGACCCTCTGTATTTCCGCTGGCTGGATATGTGCACCAGACAGCACATAATCTGCTGATGTACACAGGAAAATATTAATACAAAGATAAGCTAAATCATTTCACCATTATGCTACCGGCTGAGGCTTGAGCTGATTAATGTTCCACTAGTCTCCATTTAAAAGGCTGATGTTCTCTTTAGTTATGCTGATCCAGCTTATTTTGTGAGTCAATATTTGTCTTTTTTTTCTCCTTTTTTTTTGTTGCTTGGACTGGATGACTAAAGGCATGGATTTGTGGAAGCAATGTGCAATTATTATCTCAGCATGAAGGCACAACTGCAAATCTAAGTTCCAAAGCTGAGTAGACATGAAAATAAAGAGCATACATAAAGAACCTTCCATGTCTTCAGTAATGATGTCGCAGTTAATACATTTGCATGGTATCAGCAAACCTCTGCATCTCAATGCATGCATTGAAGTAAACTGAAAGTGTCCACTCACTGTCTTCCTCCGTCTGGAAGGTGACCTCTCTGCTCTCCTTCTTGCCTTCCGGGTTGGCCAGCGCCAGCCGCACGTGGACCGCACGAAAGGGTGGCAGGTCCCTCAGGATGTAGTGGGAAGTGTTGCGGTCCACCGACAGGCACTCTCTGACGGTGGCGTTGTTCCCTCCACTGCCCCCCGTTGGCATGGAGTAGCGGTAGCAGAGGGACAAAGAGTAGGTGTGGCAGCGGGTGAGGTTGTAGCCCAGCGCTTCCCACTGCAGGGCCAGCTGCCGAGGCTGGATCTCAGTGGCCGTAAGGCCTCGCAAGGCACGCATGGGCTCTGAAGGGGACACGAAGCACAAATCCTTAGAAAAAAAATATTTTCAATATGCAAAAAATTCAATAAAAACATGATTTTTAATCAAATTTTATTCAATTATCCATCTATAACAATTATTTATACTGCAGCAGTATAGGATAAATAAAGTATAATTAAACTGAATTTGGTTTCATTGAATGAAAAATCCCTCTTTCAAGCCAGCGTTTGGTTTGTCCTTTCTGGGCTTCTGTAGAAACATGGCTGTGCAACGTGTCTGGCTCTGTGGAGGAGGACCGGCACTGTCTTTAGATGTAAAAAGATAAAAGAAAACCATTCTCAAATCTCTAGTTTGTAATATTTCTTGCCTTTTGGGGGCAGCATGATAAAACACAAACATATGAAGGACTTCATCTGCACCTTTATCTGCTCTGATCTGTCTCTTTCATACTTTAGATACTGAATGTGAGCCATTTGGTTTACTTTTGCAATACTACGGTTTATGAATTGGCATTTATACGAATACAATTATACTGAACAGAATTACAGTTGGATGGAGCTGGATTGAAATTGGATTTAACTGCTTTATAATCCATTACATTCAGCTCGATAGAACTGAATTCTAAAGATTGTACAGAATTGGAAAGTTTGCAATCATCATATTTTCTTCAATAATATTTTGATCACTACTGCTTTTCCAGAGAGGGTGAACTGATGGTTAGAATCCTACTTTTAGCACTATTTGGTCACTACACTAATTGGCTGGTGTCTACACATTCTTTGGCTGCAGATGAAAAACACAGCCGACCTGGCAAAATCTGAGTAAACAAAGGAAAATACCAGCAGAAAGGGATTTCTTTTTCAGGGAAATGCACCCCCACAAACTTCACTTCTGTTGCTCATTTTTCATTCATTTCATTCATCAAATTGCATCTTGTTTTCAGGATGCCTCCTCAGTGCTTCCTTTAAGATATTCTGGACTCTTCTAATTTAGAGAAAAACCGAGTGTATCCCCAAGCACGCTGGAAGAACACATCTCATTCCCCCTTAAGAAGACCTGGGATCTGAGAGAGGGTGGCTGGGGAAATGCAACAGTCAACATTGCTGCAAGTGCAAAAAAGAAAATGGGTAGGTTGAACTAAAACCATGATTAGTCTGTTTTTAGTGAAGGCGGATAAGCTATTTTCTTTTAAAGCAAAAATTTGGATTCTTACCGACAAGTCCAGGGTATTTTTACCTTCTTCGGTACAGCTTAAGAGTGGAATACTAATGTGGAAAAGGAGACAGCAACAGTTGCAGCTGATTTTACAAACTCAGACTTTGAGGTTACAGAGGGGTGAAACAAGAGAAAAAATACCCCTGCCTGAAGAAACAGAACAGAGCTCTAACATTCCCAGCTTGTAGGTTCAATAGGAGAACGGCGAGGGCCCCAAGAGAGGGCTACACGTGAACGGATGAGGCCTAATTACTGCTGTCATGTGTGAACGCTGGGATTGGACGTCTTCGTGTCCCTGTCAAGCAGAGTGTACAGTTTCAAGTGCACAAGAGGGCATTTGTGTCCTGTGGCCTTGCCTGGATCTCCAAAGGGAACTGCAAAGACATCAGATCAAGCAAGACAGGGCTCTGGGGCCGGACTGGAAAAGTAATATCTGCGTCACTAAACATAGATCATAAGCTCGACATACATGAATGAAACAATGTCACAGGGGAGATCTCACTTCTGAGGGGACAGATGCAGGACAGAGAGGAGACGTCCCTCGAGTGGCTGCTGATTTGAAGGATGTTTCGTTCTTCCTAACAGCAAAAAAAACAAAACGTAACGGCTTTGACTGATCTGTATTCTGACAGCTGAGCCAAAAAAAGCCTTCCCATAGAACAGAATCAATCACAGAGGAAGAATTTGGTTCCAAAAAATTGTTTCATCCAGTCATGTCAAAGGTGTCTGAGAATAACTGGCTTAATATCTGATTCCTTTTAACAATATAGCTCCGTACAGCAGTCTAATCCTGTTAAAACCAGCGCTGCTCTCTGCTTCAGACACCATTACTCATCATTACAGCTGCACCACAGCAGGCTCTGGCTCTGCTCTGTCCGCTCCACACGCCTGTCCTCAACCAATCCTGCCCCAAACCGACATTCTGCTTGATTAGCTTAATCAGAGGGATTAGCCAGAGGCAGGGGGGCGGATGGAGAAGGGACAGGGAAGCAAGACAAGAGATGAGCACTGGAGAAAGGAAAGATGAATGGTGGGGGGTGCAGAGTCCCCGTGGATCTGCGCATTTCATCTCATCCTCCTCATCTTTAACAGCTGCCTCAGTGAGCTGCCACTGAGGCCTGCCCCTCCTGCCAGCAGCTATCTTAGAATTGAGACGGACTACCAGTGCACAGCCTCATACTTACCAGTGAAACCATATGGGGTTTGCAAGGCTGACACTTGTTTGAATGAGTTTCTACAAGTATTCATTTCTTGAGGCATAATCTCTAATATTGATAATGAAGTCAGCTTTAAGGCAGCTTAATCTGATGAAATGGTAGCAGAAGAATTACACCAAGCAGAAGACACACAGCATTTAGTTGTTTTCGACCTGCTTATTGCAAATGAAGCACAATATGGCAAACAACCTCACAAGCATCTGTCCTGAACGTGTGAATAGTCGACTAAATCACCTCAGAGAGCTGAACGTCCTGAGCAGACTTTTTTGAAATACAAAGAATGAGGGAAGGAAAATGACAAACACCATCATTCTTTTGATGAGGACATTATGCAGATACGCCATAACATGATGACCGACTGCCTAACAATAAGTAGATTCTCTTCAAGCTGCCAAAATAGCTCTGACCAGTGAGGATAAAGAACATCTGAGGGCTGTGTGGTACCTTTGGGTCTGTGAGTTGTTGGGTGGGGTCTGAGTGGAATGGAGTTACCTCCCACAGATGCCGTCAGATTTGTGGCCGGGGAGTTTAGAAGCCGGGTTAAGGCCTCAGACCCTGTGTTCTGGTGGGTGGCAGGTGCCAAAATAACATGGCTGTGACTGTCAGGATGCAGGATGCAGGACTGTAACAATACTTACTTTTATCCGTCAGCTGTGTTAAAGGTGTGGCTGCTAATCCAAGTTACTGAAACTCACAACCTTCAGCAATAGCACTGCCTTTAACAGACCGTACTAACTGTGTACATCTCTGTGGACTTGACTGCGGATCCCTTAGCAGACAGTACAGAAAACCACAGTTTTTGACCAGAATCTTTTTTTCTGACCATGTTTTTTAGGTGTTTTCAAGCAGCTTTGGTCAGCTTCTAGTTGTTCCACAGACATTCAGCATCTCACCTCTTTTCTCACCACATCCCTGTTTGTCTGGCTGCACGATGCCCGGGAGAGAAGACTCATCCCACACCATGGGGCTTGAAGGCTCAACTCACAAATGGTTGGTGCTAGTTGTTGGAAATACACACTTTTAATATACATGGTTAGGTTTAGATGTTACAAAATATGTGATAAATCTCCAAGTTTCTAATCTCAGATTATGACACTGCTGAGTTTTGGTCATGTGAACAAATGTACCTATGACACAGTTTCTGCCCCTGGTCCCCACAACAACTTTGTAACTGGTGCATGTCTTTGTAGTCTCAAAGAATGGTCTGAATTTGGTTGTTACCATATAATGTACCTTCAGCCCACTTCTGACAATCACAGCTGAAGTCACAGCTGAAGTCACCAGTAAAAAAGATTTTCTTTCTGCTGAATTCCTGAGTTGAGACTGAATGCCTGGAGCACAAGGAACATCTCTGGTCATGCCAAGAGTGTCAATTTGTAATAACAGAAAAAGTCTAAAGAAAGGGGGGAAAGCAATGATGGATGCCACTCACGCAGCATTTGAAAGGAGGCGTCTGTATGACAGGCCGCTCTAAACAATAGCAGCATGGGACTAAAATCGTCTGCACGTGTAGGTATGAAATGTCACGCTCAGTGAGTGTCCAAAAAGAGGCCTCTCTGTGCTAAAAGAAGCGTCTCTCTGTGACACATAAGGAAGACAAATTCATCCAGAGTTCGGTGTCACAGAGCCTCTGCTGTGTTCTGCTTTGACCCCGGGGAAAAAGCTTCAGATGTGAGCAATGGGTGTCGACAGGAGGTGGGCGAGTGGAGGCGCTGACGTGAATGGATCAAAGACTGTGGCAGGTGACAGGGGCATCACGTCGTCTCCTTGGCAATGAGTCATTCTTTTTTTTTTTTACCCCAGATGAGCAGCTCTGTGGTTGCAACACAGATGAGCGTTGAGTGCAGGAAAAAGATTTCACCTCAACCTGAGGCTTTGGCGTGTCAACTGTGGATCTTCACACGTGATCTGCGGCTTTCCACAGAAACTCCTACAATGCCATTCTTGCGTGTAAACGAGCACAGATGAAGGCGGCGTTAGATTTCCAAAAATGTGTTTTCATCGGAGGCTTGTCCCAGAGAACCAGAAAGCATCTTTCATGGTGTGATGACAACAAACACATCTTTTTCTCTAAGTGGCTGCAGGCGAACTACAAGCTGTTAAGTGATGTGTCACAACAGTTTGATGCAGCTCCCTGATGCAGCTCAGAAGCTGCGTGAATGTCAGAGTGTGAGAGCAGGAGCAGACTCTGAAAACAGTCCGTGCTGCATTCACGATGTGTCACAGCGACTCATTAAAAGTCATTCGTATAATTATAACTTATTATCCTCTGGTGTTTTTGGATGAGTGACATGCAGTGACAATGCTAACATGCAATGTTTACCTTGAATGGAATCTTGGTGTAGCACTTTAGCTTGCTAATTAGCCCTGCACGTAAAGTTCATCCACAGCTGCTGGGAAAGTCATTAGTTTGACAGGGTCGTAAACAAAATGGGTGGACATATCATAATCACCTTACATTGTTAACTCAGAGGGCTATGACTGTGTGTTCTAAGTCGTGTTCATGTTAGACATGCTGGGATATCCCAGAGAGCCAATCATCAGACACCATTACTTGTCTTACTGCTAACTAGCATAAGCACCGACAAGCAGATGGATTCTGGTACGGAATTCTTTGCCATACTGAGTAAATGATCCGGTCTTTACTGTTTGGCTTGTTTATCACTGACCACAGGAACTTTTTCATAGTTCTTGGAACTATTACAGGTATTTTTTCATATGGACTGTACTTATATAGCACTTTTCTCGTCTAATTGACCACTCAAAGCGCTTTTACGCTACAAGCTGCGTTCAACCATTCACACGCATCCTTATACAGCACGAGTTGTTACAAGCAACACAGTGCTTTTATTCTCTATCACACACATTCACACGCCAATGGACGCATCAGAGGCAATGAAAGGTTCAATGTCTAATGTCTGTTAAAAATCACTCAAATTTCTCCTCATAAGTTACACATTTTTGCATAATTAACTGTATCTCACACTTGTTCTATCTTAACACTCAGTCCTACAGATCTTTGGTGTTTATTTTCACTTTTTAGCGGTGTGTCTGGTTCTCTAGCTTAGCATGGCTGCCGGTTCTCTCCCTCCATCTCCTGCTTTCACCTGCTCTGTGTGTCAGATGTTTAGTTACTCCTCTGCCTCCTTTAGTGATAATGGTACATGGAACAAATGTAGTCTTTTTGGCATTTTGGAGGGGAAGTTATCTTAATAGGAAACTCGACTCTGCACCGTTGAAAACTACCCGATAGCTAGCCAGGTCCATTTCGTCAGTGTGGAGCCACCTGCGTACCTAATGTAGCTAACCCTGTTAGCCGCCCATTTGCAGCCAGGCTGGCTGGGTGACAGTCAGGAAGAGGAGGCCATAGCCATCAAGCCCGTGGTTTAAGTGCCTTGAGATGACATTTGTTGTGATTTGGCGCTATATAAATAAACTGAATTGAAACTGACTTGAATTGAATGCAACCAGAGAAAAAGCCTCTCCACTCTCCATATCCCTCAGAGAGCCCCACTCACTGCTGGGTCTGACCTTGCTTTCCATTTTCTTACATTCTGGTAAATCTTTGCTGTTATAAGTCCACCATCTCAATGGTAAGATTTTTCAGCTTTTAGTCTTTTCATTGTAAGTCAAACATCTTTGCATTTTGAAATGTTGATAACATAAAACAAAAAGTGACTAAAACAAGGACTTTTCTCTACTTTTTAACATAAGAAAAATGAACCTGCCTTTACCTTTCAAGACTTGTCTCAGGCTTTGATGCAGCGTGATCATTTTATCCACACAAAGTTGCCACAGCAGCTTTATCTCTGAAACTCCGGTGAGCTTCACGGTCATGGATAATATATCGAGGATGATACGATGTTTTATCTGACTCACCTGCACACTTTGTCCTGCTGACCAGCGGGGGTCCAGGTGCTCCAGTGCCCCCCTCTCCAGGCCGGGTGAGCAGGACACTGATGCGGTACTCTGTGTCTGGCTCCAGGTGCCAAATCTTATAGTTAAGCGAGCCAACACCATGAGTCTCTGTCAGCGTGGACTGGCTGGCGCGGTACTGGATTTCCCGGCGAATGACCGGTCCATCCCCGACTATGGAGTTAGTGTTGAGCTGGATAATCAGATAGGTGGGACCTGCCCGCAAGAGCTGGGGGGGAGCAATCGGTGTTGGGGGCACTGTAACATAGATTGTTAGATCATTTTGGTGGAGCTCAACAAAATCTAATTTTCTATCAAACATGTTGACATTTCAATACAGTACGCAAACTTAAACATATAATCCCATTAGAATGACTTTTTGAGACATTAGCATCAGCAGAAATATAAAGTAAAAAAAAAAAAGGACAAACGCTGTCCTTGAAAACACTGTTGGAAAAACATAATTGCCATTTTCAGCAGAAAAGAGCTGACTCACACAAGAGAAAGAAGAACTTAAGGATGCCTGTCATTGCGTTTTGCTTTTTTTGTTTTACAGTTTGAGTAATGTGATTTCTGCTCCTCCGGGCCGTTCATCGGAAAAAAAGAAATCTTTCAATCACATCAGAACTATGAGAGCGACAGAGAAGCACGAGTGCCGGAGATCCTTGAATGCTGAAAAAGAAGTCAAAATTTCATCCTCCCTCTAATGATACTGTATCTGGGCTTATTTGCATGAATAATTGCACAACTAATTTTGTCCTCTCTAAACATAAAAAAACCCCTTCAAGATGGATGGATAATAGGACCGCTAACAGGCACACATAAGATGAATTCAGCACACAATGCTGCGGGTGAGGAGCTGTACGTGCATGGGCGGAGTGTTGTTGATTGATATATCGCATGGTGACAGCACCTGCCCACAGAGCTTTTTATGACATAATTTACTGAGACTTGAAGCAAGAGATGCTGTTTTTCAACGGAGTAATTCTGCATCCTTGAAGGGAGACCTCTTTGTTCTCTTCCACGGGGGCACAATATTGATGCCGTTTCTATTCTGCCTGCCTCTGTTCAGTGTGGAGAAATATAACCGCCTCACATTAAAAACTCAAAAATCTACAGGCCCAGCCGTGTCATCCACCGTCAGACATATTCTTCGAATAATTCGGAGACTTACGGCATCACCAAAGAATGTGGGTATAGTGGCCAGTTTGTAGTCTTCTTTCTCCTTTCTCCAAAATACAGCAGAGCTGATGGGCGTGGACTTTGGCAAAGCGTGTCCTTATAGGCAAATTTAATAACATTTAGTAATGAGTTGAGCTACGGTTACAGTAGCTCATGTCCCAGCACACGTGCTCAGGAGCGTAATCGACTTTTTGACTGAAGTATGTGTGAATGCATTAACGCTGTGGACTGCGTGAGAAACCGGTCAAGATATTCTGCCGTTTCCGGCTTTCTCTTTGGGAGCTCATCGTTCACGTGGGCATATCGGAATTCACGGCACAGGCGTCAGTGGAATGGTGATTTTGTCAGATGATGGGCATAATAAATCAGAACTAGAGCAGTTCAACAGCGTGGTCATTTTTGACCTGATCTTCGTTCACAGTTTCTGATGAACCGACACTGAACTTTGGAGCATGTGTGGAGCTGAGTGTAAACAAGCAGCAGTGATTCTGTCCCCAGCCACATCACCTGGGTGTGCTCAATCAGCTTTGAGAAGCTCGATTTATTTATTTTTTTGCTCTACTGTCACGTAAAAAACATGGTAGTTGTGACACAAGGCTGTAGAAGCAAAATGTTCCACTTCTGGTAACAGCTCTAGCTCAACTTGTCATCGGAATAACGGCACTCGACAGTCAGGTGAGAAGTGTACCATTAGTTTCGAAGAATAAAAAAACAACTGTCGTTTAAGCAGATCATTTAGTGGCTGAGAAAACGCAGTCTGTCACAGTCCTTTGAACAACAAGAAGTGTGGTGTGACGGGAAATACCTCAGTTTCACTTTTTCATATTTGAGACCCATCTGGGGTACGTGGTGGAATGCCTTCCGCTTTGTGTGCGAAATGAAGCTGATTTTACCTACATTTACGCTTTATTCATGCTTTTTCTTTTTTTTCTCTTTTGTACATATGTGGCAACAAACGGAGCAGCGCTCCTAATTTCATTGTATGCAAGTCATTCAATGACAATAATAGCTTTCTATTTCTATTCAGAGGAAAAGGTGGTAGAAAGTTAGTTATAGACTCTGAGTAATGATGTCAAACACAACTACAAAACACCAGCAACTTTATTTGACTTCAGTCACAGATCCCATGAGAGAGTTCAACATTTTCCAAATTGAAAAATCTAAATAAAATTAAGTTAAATTAAACTGAATTAGACCATTTAAATCTAAGTGCCATTTTTAACTATTTCAATCGCTTGAAATCCTGTTGCGAAACAGAGTATTTCTCAGCACAGAACGTTTCGTATTGTCATGTAGTTGTAGATTTAATACCTTGTGCTTCACAAGCCCTGGTTATTTGCACGGATCTTTCCGGAAGAGGCTCAGGGAAGAGTTGAGCATGCAGCGGCTTGTTGTGGTAATGACAGCTATTGTATCATCATTATAAGAATGATAAAAAGGAGAATTTCAGATAGAAAACAAGAAAAAATATACAAATGATGGCAAAAATGTAGAAGGCCGGAATAATGAATTGAAGAGAAAATGCAGGAACTCATCTTCTATAACTAATAATTCTATATTAAAGAGCATACACAGAGCATGATTTCCATCTATTTGAGAGTTTTGGAGTCCTGAGTACAAATTCCCTCCTCCCTGTTGACTTCATCCTGAACCTGGAGACAGTTACCAACAACTGGTCAGCAGATTTTAAGCTACAAGGAAGAGTCTAGTCAGGCTACCCTCATCTCAAAACCAAGTCATAAAAAAATGGAAAAAACTAGCCTGCAACCAAAGAACACGGTGGCATTGTCCAGTTCTTTGAAGAACCCTAACAGAATTACTGTGGAGTCTGAAATTAATTTAGTTTTCCGGGCTGTTCAGACATGCCTGCAGTAACAGCCCAGAGGAGTGCTGTCAGACAGCAGTGATGACATCCCAAAGCTGAAACAACATCAGAAGATTGCTTTGGATGACAACAGATTGCAAAGATGTACTTGCAGTCGATGACTGTAATTATTGAAGGTTTCACCACTTCTGTGAGTGTTTGAAAATTCAACTCTGGTAATTATTGTACTGAAGCTTAACGTGCTAGCTTAAGACTGGCCATCCTAATCTAAGATAGCAACAGCGACTTTCAATTTAAAAACTCCTGTTAAGAAGAAATATATCCGCACCAGTTCAGCAGATAAGAATGATCTTGACATATTTCACACGATTGTGGTTAGTGCGACATGCGCTTCGTAACGTTCGCTTCGTAACGTTCGCTTCGTAACGTTCGCTTCGTAACGTTCGCTTCGTAACGTTCGCTTCGTAACGTTCGCTTCGTAACGTTCGCTTCGTAACGTTCACTTCGTAACGTTCACGTCGTAACGTTCACTTCGTAACGTTCCCTTCGTAACGTTCCCTTCGTAACGTTCACGTCGTAACGTTCACGTCGTAACGTTCACTTCGTAACGTTCACTTCGTAACGTTCACTTCGTAACGTTCACTTCGTAACGCAGAGCTCATAGCAAATGATACAATAAATATGTTTTATCTGTCTTTGTTGATCATTTATATTAATTCTTTGATTTTTAGTTGCACAGCGAGGATTACTTTAATCCAGCAATACACGTCTGGCCTCCAACACCAACAGCTGCCTGCTGTCTTCTCAAGACTTGCTGTGGTCTCTTCGCCTCTTGTCTTGAATCCCCCTGGATTTAACCATCTGTCATCTGTTGACTCTTATCCAATACAACCAACCATCAAACTGATGACTCACAATGGTCTCTTTGCAATGCTTGCATTTGTTGGTAAGTTTCCATAGAAAGCTTTTCACATATAAAATCAACATTTCTAACGTAGACAACAAAATGTTTTTTCTATGCGGGTCATTTCCTGGCTACAGTTTTAACATTTAACTATAAAACAAAAATAAATGTTTTTCCACACCTATATGGAACCGTTTACATGACTTACCTCTGACGATGAGCTCCCCGAAGTTGGAAACAGCGGCACCTCTGGGCGACAGGGTGATGCAGCGATAGAGGTCCTGCTCTCCACGCTGTGCCTCCACCTGGAAGGTTGCCATCAGCCGCTTGTGGCTCAACCGCGACAGCAAGGATGTGTCAAGCACCATGCCGTTTCTCCGCTGACAGTCAGAAAAACAGCACGCAGAGGGAAATCAGCCATGAGCACACCGGCCACATGTGTTTACTGAAAGTCTATCGAAGTGATTAAAAATGGGCAGCAAGTTGAGAAGCAGACAGGAAGACAAAGGAGGTTTGGAATTTGCTACATGGGAAGGCAAGATAATGAAGATGTGGTAAATGTCACTGGTAACAAGAGCGTTGAAGCAGGTGACACAGGCCTCTTGGGTGGCTGTTTCGTGCACCGGGGACTGGGTGGCGCTGGCGCCTCCGCGGCTCTCTGTGTGCTGATGCGTCTTCGCTCCAGGCAAACTGGCAACTGGCTCAACCGGTGTAGGAGGAAATCAGGGGCCAGCGTTCAGACGGAGCTATTCCAGGTACGAGATACAATATGTGCAGCTCTCTCGAAGTATAAGCAGATTATTTAGTGAGCTGTCGCCTGCTCATGCTTTTCACAAATAAATAGGTTTGACACCCTCGTGTTTGAATTGGTTTAGGAGGAGAAATGCACCACTGTTGGAAAATATGTAATTATATTTACAGTGGCTGAGCGCTACTGCCTAAAGCAACAGATTATAGCTCATGTTATCTTCAGCTTTGGTATCAATATAATCTAAAATTTTCTTTTTGAATGTGTCCTACTTTTTATTCCTTATTTTCTAAATTCCCTTTTCTTTTTTTTAAACTCCCACCTGAAGGTTTTCAAAGCAAAGTCTGCTTCCTGTCTGGCAGCAAGCCCTGCATCACATCATAATTCATGTTTAGCATGATTAGTCCTTTTGGTCTGGATATATATTCAGTTTAAAAGATCCAAAACAGCATTTGAGACATTAGATAGCACAGGAAAGCTGATGCTAATCGATTAAGATTATGCAAACAGTTTGTTTGGACTACCAAAACAGAACAAAAATGGGGGGGTGAGCAGCTCCAGAGTGGTCCGGAGAGGACCTCCACAGCACCAGGGAGATGAAAGAGAAAGCAAAAACCAGCAGACTCAGCGTTGATGATCAAACAGGCCCCGAACAACAAACTGAAGAACAGAAACTAGTAATGGTTTGTGATATATTTCTGCTTTCAGCTATTTTACCCCCCTCACTTTTCCAAACGTGAAAAACAGATCTGTGGCTGATGTCGACCTACATGACAAAAGAAAAAGCATCGTATTGTTTGTCATTTTCTGCACAATGTGTAGCTCCACCTCCAGATTCACACAAACTGATTTTTAAGCAAATGGCTCTTTCACATGCCTACGAACTTCAAAGGTTTTAAATTCAGAGGGTAGTGAAATAAACTAGAATAACACAAGGGATGGATCACCAAGTATACTGAGATTTCTCATTTGCAAAGCGCCGCTCTGCTGCCGTCATTTCAAAACCACTTAGACGTTCAAGCTCGAAGGCCAGAGGAGGAGTGGAAGCATTCAGGGATGGATTTTTGTAGAGTTACATTAGCTCATATTCAGACTGAAGAAACTATTTTCAGTTAATGCATGAGAGAAACGCCTTCATAAGCTTTGGAATCTTCAAATGACTCATTTCCCTGCAATAATGCAAAAGAAAAACGCCGACAAACAAATTTCTGCAACGCGTACTGCTACGATGAAAAAGACAGTTGACCATTGAGTCTATTGGGTGTTAAGGGAAATAAAATGGTGCACTTCTATGTAATTTGGGGATTTATGGGAGGCAAAATGTTAAAAAAATTAATCGTGCAGCTTCGGCCACTTGTGCTCGTAGTTTTGTCCGATTCTTTTTAGCTTATTCCTCGGGTCCAAAAGCCTTATAACATTTGATACTGAATTAAATTGAATTATTTAAATTAAAAATACTTGATCTTGCCAAAGGGAAATTAGAATTTTGCACGTTTTTTTTAATTTTTTTTTATTGCTGCTGGAAAGAATGAACCTGTGTGCAGCAGAGCTGAAGAAGCCTCTGACTGAACACACTCCATTCTCTCAAAACTTTACACTGTAATGAGTCAAAATACTATGAGCAGCCATAGATGATGGGAATAAACCGAACATCTTTCGCTAAGTGTCACAGTGGACAGAGTGTTTCTCTTACAATAAATCTTCTGATTGTGACTTGTTTGGTACAACCTCAGTTGCTTTAATTTGTTAAGATTTATTTTATTCAAGGACAAATGTTTCAACAACAATGGAAGCTTGCAAAGCCCAGGAGGTACAAACTTTGGTTGCAGATGAAAGAGTATTGCCGTGACCATGCTGAGGTGGTTCTACCTGTTATAGGAAATTAAATGCTTGTACTACTTGAACCCAGCTGTGCTGAGCCACAGCGGACTGTATGATGCAACGGAGGAAGGTTATTAGTCCAGTCTGCTTTTGAGGTCAAGCTGTCCCCTTTTACTAAGCTGCAAGCTGCTACTAACCTTGCATGTGTTGATTTCTGGCTCTGCTCACATTAATCATAAAAAAGGTATCACACCATTTTTCGAGCCACAACATCTGTATTTATCTCCCGCCTGCGGTTAAAAGACTAAATTGATAAGTCTGTTATTTCATGACAAGACACTTAAAATAAAAATAAAAAGTCCTTAAATTTGAGTGTCAGCCTTTTTTCCTTCATGCATCATGGTACATATTTGAGGGTGATGAGATGTTATACACTACTTTTCGCAGTGCATTGTAGGATATTTGCTCACACCATCACAGTCTGCCATGTAATGACAGTGGCTGATTTCATACTGATCCAGGCACTGCAGTCCTCAACCTCCCTCAGTTCACAGCGGGGCAGATATTTGTTCAACGGTGCGCTTCAATGGTCCTCATCCAGTCATTGGAAAATATCTTGTTCATTTTTTTTCCAGGTTAGTTGCACTCAGACTGACGAAACTAAAGAGAATGATAATGTACATGTGCAATAATGAGGTGTAACAAGACCTCCAGTGTACAGGCCTAGCTGGCAGCTTGTGCATTGTTTCAGCTTTCAAGTGGAAAAAACACAACTTAACAAGGTGTCCGCAGGCTCAGGAGAGCAAGATTTTAGACTTTTTAATTAGAAGCAAAACACAACAATTAAAAGCACACAACGATACACATTTTTCATATTATGGGACAGTTCTGTAAAAAGTTAGCTACAGCTAAAGATTATTATTGTTTGATTGCCTTTGCAGGCGACCTCCTATTGGGACACTTGGCTCAGTGTTTTTAGCGAAAAGGATCTTCCAGTAAACGCTGCAAGTTCAACAACCCATTTAATGTCAGCTTTTCTTGGCTTTTTCAATTACTTAAGAGCCTGAGAATTAAAATAAAATGCTTGAGACAGCTCCATAAGTAAAAGTTTCAACATTCTAATACATAATGGCATCACATTCACTCACTTTGAGCATTACATTCCGAAATTGGGTGGTAGCTGTGGCTGAGGCAGGCTTACTTCCAAAAATCTTTAAAACATAATTAAAATCACTGAAAAATATGCTCTAATAAGTAGAGCAGGACATTATAGGGCAGAGATGCTTTCAACCAGCAAGCAGTTGACTGTCCTGGAGTCAGCAGCTCTGACTGTGGGGAACCTTTGTAAGAATTTGTGGGGATCTTTTATCCAAGGACAGGATGTTAACTGGGCCTCGTGTAAACAGCCACTGGAGTACGAATTCATCGGGAGTCTGACCAGCTGCCTTGTATTCAAATAAAACCGCAGTAAATTAATTGTGATAAGACTAAAACTAAAACTTTTCCCCCCCTTTGTGTTGCCTCTTTCCCTCCCTTTGGTCTCCAGTCCCTATATTCTATATTTCAAGTGCTGAGTCTTGTCTACTCGAGCAGAGATGACAAATAAGAAGAAAACAAAAGCACCCTCAGATGCCCACTCTGGCTCTCACCTCCAGTAGGAAGGGCTCCGTCTCAGAAACTTTGCCCGTGGCGACGCATTGAAACGAGGCATTCTGCCCGGCGTTCACCTCCACATCACCCAGCCGAGAGAAATGAGGCACCTTGTCTGCGGAAGGAGGACACACGAGACACAGATAGAGTGATGAAAGTGGCACATCTGGAGTTGAGCCTAAATATATTCAACACTAAGATGTGAGGAGTAATCTATTCAGAGCCTGTGCAATAACTGCTGTTTAACGTGTTTTCAGTGGCCTCAAGGTGAATAATTTCACCACCAATAACAGATATTTACACCGGTTTTAAGCTAAGAATACACAAGTTAAGACAAACCTTTACTTCACATTGCACCCCAGCATCACCAATACCCTCCCAACTTGAGAAAGTCTTATGACTCCTTGAAAAACCCCAATCACAAGCCAAGAGTCCAAGAAAGGTGGGACACTGTGTGAAATGTAAGTAAAGAAGAATGAAATGGTTTGCACATCCCATTCGTTCAATTCACAACAGGACATACACAGCATCAAATGATTATATCAAATGTAAAGAAAACATTGGCTCATCTTGAATTTGATGGCAGCAACACGTCTCCAAAAAGTTAACATGATGACACGACCGGGTATGAAAAGAGCATCTTCGAGAGGCAGAGTCTCTCACAAGCAGGGCTGGACAGAGGTTCAGCAGTTGCTGTGGAGCTATTTCACAACAGCGTTCACAGACTGTTGTTAAAAGAAGAAGGGATGCTACGCAGCGGGAAGCATGAGATGTGCTGCTGCCATCACATTCCAGATGAGATAATATTCCTCACCAAATATTAAAAGGGCTCACTTTTGACATCTGATATGGTTTAAATGATTCATTGTGAATAAAATACCGGTTAATCAGATTAGTAATCCCTGCATTCCGTTTTTGTTTTTACACACTGTTTCTTTGTTTTTGGAACCAGGGTTGTATGTAAGACAGAAACCACACTGAGCAAATCCTGCTGTCCTGTAGACAGAATATGTTCTGTTCAGCGGTGGCACATCTCGACTGGCCACCCATGTAAAGGACGAAATTCAATTCCCGTACAGTCATGCTCGATTTTCACAGTAACCAACAGCAACATCTGGCTGAGAATAGGATGACAGAAATGCACCTCACATTTTGCTCATTTTCCTCCCCTCTCTCTCTTTCAGTCCTTTTCATGCTCTGTTCATCCAATAAGCAGTGACAGTCAGTCATTTCCTCATGTGCATATCTCCAACCATAAATAAGCAATTTCACACATACATCATGTGCTGGGTAAAGATAGCTGAAGTGACCCCAAAAGAGAGGAAACAAGCAAAGTAGACACTCCACGGAGGACATCTGTTGTGCTGCCAGTTGGGATATTTTGTCAGAGAGGGACGTGCATAAACTTTCAAATCGTGCAGCGATAAAAGATCCAATTATAAAATAAGTTATTTGAGGATATGGCCTTTGCATGAGTAATTACCAAGAACATTTCATTTGAAATCTAAAAGCTCAGTAGTGTGGATATGCGATCTGTCGAGCCTTAATTAAGATCGTTAAAGATAAATAAAAGACAAGGTAATTTGAATCCCAAATGCGTTTTTACTGTCTGGGATGTACATTCTTTAAATTAGTGATGCTGTCGCTTATCAACGATGCATCGTTGGACTGGTCATGTCTAAAGCACATGCATAAAATTAAAAGCACGATCTACTGAGTAGAAAACAAAAAGAACCCACAAATGACAAATGCTTTTGAGTGAGATCAGCCTGACAACACGATACTTTGTCATGTTTGTTGTTTCTAAGAGATTCTGTGCTCTCTAACAAATGTTCACCGGCAGCTTTGAGAAAGAATGCATCTTGGCATCTGCACAGATGTTACTGGGAAACGTCACCCACACCACATATCTGCTCAGGAACAGGGCGAGCAGGGCAAACGCATCCTCTAAACTGCCCCGCATCCAAACATGATTGAAGTATCGCAACGAGTTTGGTCCACGGAGGCTCCACCTGCCAACCTCCAGCAGTATGAAGCAGGTGGTTGTAATGTTGATGCTGATCAGTTTGCAGCAGCTGAGAAGCTCAGTGAAGGCTCAACTGCCACCATCTGGACCGGGGCTAAACTCTAGGTCGTACATTGATGGGCTTTACCTCCCTCAGCCCCACCCCATCCTACATCACCATGGAAACGCATCCTGCTCCAAACGGGAATGGCCGACAGAGGAGGAGTTGGAAACTTCAGCTCTGCTATGAGAGAAAGAAACACAATCCGGACGCTGAATTTGGAAAGGGTTATTTTAGTTCCACCGTTTCCCAGTGAGGATCGGGTGATTTATGATATGCAGCCAGTCTGGATTCACGAGCGCCAGAAAAGCATATCTGAATTTCATGAGCTCATAAATACACCACATTATCATTCATTAACATTTTCCCACATTTATGCAGCCCATTCTAACTGTAAGTCAGTGTGAACTGTGGATCCAGCAACTGAAATGCCGAGGAAATTTTCCTTTTTTAATACCAATTTTACTGTTTTTAGATTTTAAAGTGAAGCAGCAAATAGATGATGGACTAATGTATTTTGTTTTTAAAGCTTCGTGAAGTGATTTCTGATCACAAGGGGGCGGTGGAACAAGCCCAAAAAGACATTTACAAGAAGAAAAAAGACAAATGTAGAAGGAAATTTGCATTTGTTTGGATTAGAGTTTCTCGCACTGGGATGTGGGCCGGAAGCCAGTATCATTAACACACTCAAGCCCGTTTGGGTTTAAGGCATTCTGCCAAAAACAATGCAGTAGCACAGTGAACATGTGATCTAACACAATAACTTCTCAACAGCGATAACAGTGAAAGGAGCCGTTCTGTTTTTTTAAAGATATCTTTCAGAATATGCGCTGCGGCTGCTTGCTATCTCATTTGGGAGAAAGCATAGGTCAGATTTTCTAACGGCGTCTTCTACCAGGATGAACAAGGGCTTAAAGTAAGCTGTTAGCTATGCTGCACAGTAGAGCAAATAATCTTTTTTTTTTTTTTTACTTATGTAAATGTGAGCATAGGGGGAGAGGGATGAAAACACTCCTACAACAAAACTCCTACTCCCTAACATCTATAAGATGATAAGTGTTTAAACTACAACCCCTCGCTGTCTTTTCCCTGCCTGCATCATCCCATTAGCTTTCAAAGCACCTGGCTGGGACCACAGTGAACGGAAAGGTCAGCCATTCATCCAGGACAAAAGAGACGCCTCCCGCTGTGTTATTGCAGCGCTGACACTCAGACAGGTTCCAGGTATATGTGCCCCCCCCCCCCCGTAAGCAAAACTACCACATAGTCTTCAATCCCATCTGAGGAGCCGTTGAGCTTTCTGGCCTGGGCTCCCATTGTTCAGCTGCACACTTGGAGCGGGCTCGGTAAAGGTCAGCAGGTAGGCTATGAGCAGTGCAGAAGCAGGTACTTACAACAGGGGTAATTGAGCAGCACAATGTCGTCCAAGGCAATGTAGCCCTGTCGTTCCTCGGAAACGATCGCTTCAAAGATGACCTGCGGAGACAACGGACAGATTAAATGAGTACACACCATTACATCTTGAGTGGCAAGTAGACTGAGAAGAGAGGGAAAGTAAGACGGGTAGAGTTCAAAGTCCTGCTAGGAACAAGAACACGCACGTAACTCATTTAATCTCTTTGAAAATGAAAAAACTTTATTGCTAAGTTCTATGTTTTAATTAAACCTTGATCGCGTATGTTTCACTGCTGCGTGGCATTTGTCATACAAAGCAATTTATTCACAGCTATAAGAGAACAACTTATTAGCAGAAGCTTTACATCTCTGGAGACCACCGACAGGGAAATGTCAGGATTTAGTTTAAGCCCATCTGAATCAAAAAACAAGAGCTCTCTAGAGCCTCTATTTTGCTCTGAAAGGTCATGCGCATCTTACACAAAGGCTCCATAACAAGACAGAAAGATATAAATGACTACACTAACACTGGCCTGAACAGCTGTGAATTCAAAGCAGCCTCAAGACAGCTGCGTGAGGCACGTCAGGGGTACTGCATGCTTTCAGTCATATTCCAAATGTACAGCTGCACACGTCTGTAGTGAAGCTACAGCCACCTCGACCTCAAAGGCCACAAGGTGTATAGAGACGGTGGTAGAAAATAAAGTAAAGTTCACTTACAGGAAGCACAAATAAAAAGGAAGACACAAAGCTAGGCCATGTCGGATCTCTGGAAACAGAAACAGGTCTGTGAGGAACATGTTTGATGCAGTTCTAGCAGGGATGGGTGGAGTCTGGTCCAGGAGGTTGTTTCGTGGGAAACTGATCTGGTCTCTGCAGAAGAGGATGTGGTGCTATTCATGCTAACTTGTGGGTCGAAGCTTTCCATCCTTGGAAAATAATCGCAGACAGGACATTGTAGCGGTGTGGATAAGTCTCCCATCTAAACAAGGATCTTGTTCACTGGAGTTCTTTTACCTCTCATCTTTGTAGTCTTTGTTGCTCTAATGTGAGTGTGTGATTCTGTGGGCCGGCCTGGGGTGGCCACCCCTGAAAGCTCATTGGCCACCCCAAATCTGATAGGGAGTTGGTCAAGTTTGTCAACAGAAGAAGTGGGGAGGGAGTGGAGTACTCTCCCTCTTTTTCACAGCCCAGTATTGGCAGGTATGAGTTTTTTTATTGTTATATGGATACAGCCATGAAATATGAAAG
The DNA here is from genome assembly GCF_036924035.1 of Leuresthes tenuis. NCBI lineage: Eukaryota > Metazoa > Chordata > Actinopteri > Atheriniformes > Atherinopsidae > Leuresthes > Leuresthes tenuis. The sequence goes on along the minus strand of NW_027325372.1, from coordinate 24,299,032 downwards.
ATTTCTGGCCAGAGGGTGTTTTTGCAGATGGGTGTGTTCAATATAGCTTGTTATATTTTTGACCAACCACTGTGTGAAATATAGTGTGACAGACAGATTTAAGTAGCTATAACACAAGAACGAGCTGTGGTTTATTTCTCTGTGCTCTGTTATTTAAAGGCTGTTTTTCTCTTGGAGGTAAGGGAATTTTTGTTTGTATCAATTAGCTCACCTTCTCAGTTCACATATTTTTAAACGATTAAATAGGCAGAGTGAATTGCATTCAAATGCCTCAAATGTTTGAGATGCAATATGTGTTAATTGTGTTATTAAAATGAATTTGTAGATACTATAAATAGAAAGTGAACTGACTGACTGGTTGATTGATACATTGAGTGATTGAATTACAAATGGGAATATGAAGAGAAGCACTTTCCACACTGAGATGCACACAGTATGGAAAGAAATAGTGCTACCAACTGCAGCTCTGAGTCATGTTAAGTTTATCAGCTCATAAAACTTACTTTTTTACATCTTCAGACCTACGCTGGTTCGAGTCCCAGTTCAGGCACTTTGCTTCATGTCATTTTCCCCCCTCTAGCTGTTCCCCTATTTCCTGTCAAGCAACTCTGACTAAAACGCCACCAGAGCCCTAAAATATATTTTTTAAATATACTTTTCATTCGTGCGACGCTGTGTTTCTCTTCACAGATGCAGCCTCCAACGATTCAGCAGGTGTCCTCATCATACACATCAAACGTGATGTCATAGCAGAGTTCATTAGATGCCGGTCGCATTGGGTGGCTTGAAGTGAACTTCTAAGCAGACTACAATCACATTGTGTAGCTGCCTTAAAAGATGAAAACACATCAATGCTTCGTGTTTGCACCTTTCTGAGGTGTTCAGCCTTGCAAAGCTTTCTCAGACCAGCGGTGGACGGAGAACAGAACTGTTTGGCGTCTGTGTTGAATCATCCTCCAACAAAAATGCTGTCAACTTAACACAAGCTTTCTAACCTCAAAGTATATATATATATATATATATATATATATATGTGTATACATATATGTGTAAAAATTCAAACTGCTTTCAAACTGGAAAACATTAGGAGGTTTGGACGGTTTGCATCATTTTATCTGGAAACACCAGTGCACGACTGCACACAATCATCACAGACTTAATGATGATGACTGCTAACATTGTGAACAGTGTGAAATGCTAAAGTCTCCTATTATAATGTAAATTCGTTAAATTAGAAATCAAAGAAAGCTCAGCCAGCATAATATAAACTCAAATAACACCAAATATTCACACTTCTACTGTTGTTTGATCAGATTAGTGGTAAACGTAAGAGATTTTACCTTATTGAGCCTTACAGTGACTAAATCTCTTTCTCCTCTGCTTTTATTAAATCCATACGGCAGCTCCAGGAGGCCTTAAACACAGCCTAAATATTCACTCACTCATCTAAATGAGCCAGGCACACGCAGAGACTCAAAGTGAAACGGGAGGCCTCCCAGCGTGCAGCAAAGTCATTCTGGCTTTCCGAGTAGTAATTACAGTCGGCAGAGCCTGGATGATTCCCTCTGAAAGCAGCCCTTCACTTTTTACTGCAGCGCCACAACGTCTGAACTTGAAGACCGAGAGCATTAACAGTGGGTAAGATGAAAGCTGTACCTGCATCAGCCACACCAGCCTGTAGTCACAGGGTTTCACCCACTCTTCACACTGCTGCTTGTCTATGCCAAAGCCGGGTGAAAGTCTGACTGCGACTGTGCACTCAGACGGGCAATAGATTGAAATGTTGACAATACATCAGGCTTTAAGTGCCTCGGGCCAATCAATACCACAAAAGGCCTTGGCAGATGGATAAAGACTAAGGCTTTCTTTCTACTAATTTATTTTTATTTTTCATTCCTATGTCGGGCCATTAGAGACGTCTGACCGATTAACTCTTCAATTCATCACGCGCCAACGCACCCACCGGCATCGATTCGCTCGGCTCTTCGCTTTGAGCCATCATTAAGCTCCTCCGCATCTGGAGAAAAGCGTGCATGAGCACAAGTGTGCCCCAAACTGAGGTATAATGCAGTGCAAAATAGCCGCTCTTATGCAAACACCAGCTATTATGCAAATGGGTACAGTGGAATCCGTCTGCAGCGTGTACCTACAAAGGTGAGAACTGCACATGAGACGATCTGCTCGATGCAGGAGGAGCTGAGAGCAGTTTGAGGGGGAGGAATGATGTCATCACACGCCAGCCTGAATAGATACGCATGCAAGAACATCTTGGACAGATGAGAACACATGTATGAACTTAGGAAAATGGGATCCAAATACAGAAAATCAAAGATGATTTAGTGACGACTGTCTTCCAGTCAGATGATGGGGTGGATGGATCCCTGCGCCTCCACGTTACAAAGTGTCCTCTGGCATGGTGCTGAATCCGCCATATTGCTTCTGATATGCCCACTGCTGACTGTAGTGAATCAAGTGCTGAGAGGAAATGATAAAGTGTGGAGTGCTGTATGAGTGTTTTTGTGAATAGGTAAATGAGAAAAAGCCCTTAGTAGGCCGTAAATAAGATTAAAATGAGCCATATAAGTGTGGTTCGTTTAAACATAACCCTGAAACACTGCAAAGTGCACAGAAAAAATCCAAGTAGCTAATATATATATATATGCTAATGTCCTATGAATATGACCCTTTCATCTGCTCTGCAGTTTGGGAAATCAATAAAAAGATGTAGTCCAGTATTGGCAGCTAAAGTAGATAAAGAAAGAGGTCTTTTGAATGAAGTTCATCTTCAGAACCAGACGGTACGCTCAACAAGCCCAAAGTAAACTGCCGTAACTGCAGATGTGACTTGGTTCATCACCCTGAATGCTGAATGTGAGATATGTGAAAGAATGTTTCACTTCTGTTGCCATGAGAAGCTTTCAGAATATCTTTCTAAGAATACTGAAGAATGCATTTGTCGGGACAATTTATCTTCACACGTGTTCAGACACTCACCGGCCACTTTATCAGGTACACCTTTGCTAGTAAAAGGCTGGACCCCCTTTTTGCCTTCAGATTTGCCGATGGAGGCCATTGGAGTACAGTGAACTCCCTGTCATGTTCAAGAAACCAGTATGAGATGATATGAGCTTTGTGACTCGGTGCATTATCCTGCTGGAAGTAGCCATCAGAAGATGGTGCACTGTGCTCATAAAGGGATGGACATGGTCAGCAACAATACTCAGATAGGATGCAGCATTTGAACGATGCTCAACTGGTACTAAGGGGCCCAAAGTGTGCCAAAAAAATATCTCCCACACCATTACACCACCACCAGCCTGAATCGGCAGGATGGATCCATGCTTTCATGTTGTTTTACGCCAAATTCTGACCCGACCATCTGAATGTCGCAGCTGAAATCGAGACTATGTACATATATATATATATATATATATATATACACTACAAAAGAAGAAATAAAAGATGCACTGCAAAAGAAAATGCACCTCACAGAGGAAGAAGAGGATGGGATCTTAAGGCCTACTGCTATTGTTTGCCACCACAAGGCTGATAGTATCTTTAATATTTGATAGCACATTTTCAACCTTTACCAATCCCCACACAAGCAGGCGCTGAGGAAAATCTATTTCTGCAAACAATATAAAAAGATGGCTTTGTCCAAACAAGAGTATCAGCTCAAGGTGATGTCATTCTCGAGTTTTCTTTCCTGCTTTTGATGTTAAAAAATATTCTTCAAGGCCCGTGACACCGCTCAGGAACAGTCTGTGAAGGGTGAAGCCCGTTTCGGTCTGCTGGCAGCAGCAGGGTGCCATCTTCTGGGAAGGAGCTCTGTCATCCTCAGCAACCAAAGCAAATGACACGAGAAACAAATCCCCACCAGAAAGCAAGCTCAGCAGCAAGTGTCGACAGTTAGGAAGATGGAGGCAGCTGGGCAGCTACATTTGAAGTAAAACGCATGCAGGAATTCTAATATGAACCTCCTGCTGATTTGCGTTTGGCTCCTAAAATGCAACAACAAGGAGCTGATAGTGTAGACTTACTGAATCCAGTAAGGGGGCCTTGCAGTGAACACATAAAATCAAGCATTGGAGCTTGAAACCGGGTGACAGTAAAAAGTAGATTTGCAGAGTAATTAATAATTTTAGCTTTTGGTTTTCAGTAGAGGACAATGGTGATTATTCATGCATGTGCGCTATGATTAAAGTCTCTAATATGTGGGCAGCGTAAGTCTTCCTGAGGAGTTTCATTAATCTAACCACTTGCGTGTAATTGTTGAAGAAATGCATTGAACGAAAAACTGCTTGAGAACAGCATCACTGATCCATATCGGCTGTGGACAGAAAAACGTGTAAATATTTGACAAGCAACCGTGCCTGTCACCTTCACTCTGCAGACTGAAGAGATGGAGCGAGGAATACAGTGGATCTTCAGCTGAGTGATGGGGGTGTGGTGGAGGGGCCGAAGGATGCCATATGTCGAATACCTTCTCGCCTTGTGTGGGCGCAGTGTGGTTGAATGTGTTTACGCAGCAACTGTCGAGAGTGCCTCCACAAACACCCTCTGTGATGAAGGTGAGAATGGGGCTGGGATGAGAAAAAGCTCGAAGAAATGAAAAATGTAAATGTGCTGAAATCACTACCTCCAACTTTCAGCCATTTAATCTACAAGACTGCAAGTACTTAAATATGTAATCATTCTAGTCCTGGGGTGTAATTATTCTAGGACCTTACGTCCTCATATGTGCATCATAGTTAGAGAAAAATTGAACTTTTATCACAGGAAGCAAACTGTAGCCTGGATTTTAGGAAGAGGAAAATCATAAGAAGATGTTGAATTCTTCCTACGACACCAACTTAGCATGTAAACATTAGAATTTTTTGTATACGTACATGTTAACTAAATGAATTGAAAAGCACTATATTAATCCAAAATCCAGGAGTTTGACACCCCCACTACCCCACCCCCTCCAAAAAATGATTCAGTCATTAAGACAAAAAAAAAGTCATTATAGATATTGATTGTATCAGGCGACATTATGAGTAAAAATAACCTTGTATACCGGTTCTTTACAGCAGCTGCTGAAGAAGCCTCTGTCTGAAGACACTGCTGTATAATCGTTATAGCTTCAAAATTTCTATTTGTAGATGATTTGAACAAGAAAAGGGGGAGGAGAAACAGGGAGAATTGAAAAACTGCTACTGATACGCAGAAAAAAACACTTGATGTGCATTTGGGAAAATGGAAACAACCCTACGAATCGCTTCTGACGTGGCAACGGTAAAGACGACGTGACTCGCCGGCTGTTTCCAGTCAGATCTGGCAAACATATCTCTTGTCTTTGCAGTCTCTGAATTCTCCTCTTTTGGATGTCCAATGCAGTTGTTTTTTCTTTCTCAAGGTTTGATACTGGTTAAGAATTTCTCTTTTAAGAAAGCAATTAGTATGCGTTGCATTGCCAGAGGCAGTGGACCAGAGAAACATGGTCATGGAGACAAAAATAAAGGAAGAGCAAACACTGAATCTAAAGGAGACTAAATAGTTTCTCCATAAAATGTTTTCTACATCCACAGTGAACCTGTCTGAACACATTTTCCTTCGGCCTCAGGTCCAATTTGCAATGACATCTGTCATCCAAGTTAAGTTGTGTCAGGCAAACATCCAGCACTGCTTGGGTCAAAGGTCACAAACTAACTCCAGGGATCGATCTAAGCAGACTGTCAGGGGCGCAAACGCTTCTGACCAAAAAGATCCGGCCTGCATCTTTTAAATGCTGCTGTGATGTTGATAATATCAAATTTAATTTCTTTATAAGATGCCAGTAAGAGATAAAAGCTACAGATGGAATGTACAGTGAAACAAGCCAAACCACTGACATATTTCAGACACTGAGAGGTTTTTCTTTAAACTGCAGTAAATTAGAAGAGCACTGGACTGGACAGTCCAAAGCCCAAAGTTCGATTTTTAATGCAGTTTTCAAGGTGATCCGGATCGGCACAAAAACTGTGATGCGTTCTGTTTTGTTTGCCCATGGAGCTTCTCTTCCTCCACAAAGTTTCACCGGTTCAACAGACAAACTGCACAAACTCACGGTGTTTCATGATCCAGGCTGCATTATTACGACCTCTGTGTTAAATTAGCTGTAAAGCAGCGGCTAAAAGTGCAGAATTTACCGAACAGAAACTAAACAGAGAGGCAGAAGTCCAACTCGTGACCTGATAGTCCGTAGAACCACCTTCAGCAGCAATAGCTTGAAGTTATTTTCGAAGACATGTTGTCAATCCCCCCTCTTATTTCCCATAGAAGCAGTGAGGGTGGACTTACTGTAGTTTATTTTACCACCTGCTTCTGCAATTTGGCTGAGCTTCTGGTAAATATATAATGACACAGATGAGCAGCAGCACATTACACACAGTGTTACACTGAGGATAAATTCACTTTCTTTTTTTTAAGACTCTAATACTGGAGGATACTTTCTCATGTCCCAATATGGAAAAGCTTGAAACTGAATTTTTTTGTTTTTAATAACTGTAGCCATATAAAATGATGGAGAGAATTTCAAGGATATAAATTGGAGTTTAAATCAATTAAATGAATGTCTTGGCCTCCGCTATATCATTCAGCCACTCTTCTTTTAATTAGCCTATTTTGAGTCCCCTAGACTGTATGAAAGCACAGTATTAAATCACTGGAATCACTGGAGTGCCCCTTAAATGATTAAGTTGGACAATTTGCTTTGCTATATTTCCTGAGCTGATTGGCACTGGAACCAGCACGGATAGGTTTTACCTTCTCTGAACAGATCAATATCACGTCTAAAAGGTTTGCCCATCTTTTTGTCATTAAACCGTTACATCAACCTGAAATAAACTGGATTTATAGCACAAAAGGCTATCATAATATCAAAGATGGACGCCTGGAATCCAGAACTATTGACAATGACTCTAAAAAATCTGATATCAGTTAAAGTCTAAATGCTACAGGCCAAAAACACCTCTGATCACAGTCCAACATATCTCTAAAGCAGTCTGTCTCTCCTGAGGGGGGGAGTCGATGTTCAATGATTACTGAGTGCTTTTTTTTTCCCTTTTTTAATTTAATCTTATCCACCACCATCACCAGCAGCTTCTTGCACTCGTGTGTTGCCCTCGAAGCCCTTTGAAGTGGTTGTTCGTCCCCTGCGAGGAGCTGCTGCTCTTTGGCCTGCAGGGGCTGATCTGTGTGCTGGCAGTGATCTTTATCGATGGCACTGGGTGAATGGATGAGTGGAGCCAGCCCTGTGGGGCCTTTGCTGAGCTCTGAGCAGTAGTGCTAGTGGGATCATGTGACTTAAAAAAACACTAAAGAAGAGGCAGAGAGATTCTCTCCAGGTTCACTCGTGCCTTCTTTTACACAGCAGATAAACTCTTTGTTCCTGTTTGAGCCTCCTAACTCATCGGTGCAGATTTACTTGTTTCAGTAGCTGCTGCCCATCATCCAAGTTTATTGGACCAAATAAAACAATCCTTGCTGTGTCTATATGCCTTGTTGGAGAACCTGATGCAGCTTGGAGATTCATCACCAGTGTAGTAGATCTCACTGTGTATGCACGCCTTCCCAAACACTGCAGCGCTACGCAAACTCCCCACTTGAGCCCAACTGTACACCTCAGCTTACCCCTCTGAGACCCCCTCTGTTGCCGTGTGTGGCAGGCAAACTTCTCTCATCCATACAGAAGAGGAGAAAATCATTACTTTAAATAAGTTTGGCTGTTTGTGAGAGTTGTGAGGACAGCAGAGCTGAGGATGGCGAGGCGCAGGCTGTCATTGATCTGTGCAGGCCTCTAATCTCATTAACTGGCTCTTGATTTATTGAGATGGGCTTCGGGGTACACCAAGGTTATGGAAGCAAACACCCGGATGCCCCCCCCCCCTCACGGGTTGCATGGAATTGAGGTCAATTGACTGTCTTGCAGACTCACGCTCCCACAAGCCCTTACAGCAGCCACTGCCTTCTCATTAACAGCAGTTTTTTAGGGTGAGGTGAGGTGGGAGGCAGCAGGCTTGGTAAGAAGCATTAGGGGATAAATTATCAGCTGTAATGAGGTGAGGCAATGCTGCATGCAGTCATGAGAAGCTTATAAGCTCCACAATGGTGCTTCTAATGCAGCACCGCCGACACAGGCGTCAAACACATCTATTGATTACAATGCAGCACACAGGTAAATTGACCAATAAATAAAGATACAATCTAAACACACACCCTGTAATTACACAACTATTGAACCACAGTGGCATATGACAAAGCTGCAATTTGCTAATTCCTGCATGTGGTTTAACAAAGCATGCTGCAACTCACAGGGGTCACGATATAGAATAGAAACATCGCTTTTAAAATCTAAACGTGTCATAATAGAATTCAGGTTGGGTAAAGACTGGACAAACCTCTCAGGAGAATAATCCCACACTTAAGAGTGAAAACACCAACTTTTACCTAGCCTTGCATCCAAACAAACCGAAGTGCAAGCAGCCATTTCTAGAAATGCTCATAAACAGTGACATTTCCAACGGGTAACTCGCTGATAAAGCCGACAGTAATGATATTATCTACACGTGTATTCATTTATTTTCAATAAATTATTAAAAATGTATCCTGCAAAACATCAAACTTAATGAGAATGGTGCAAACTGATGCATTATTTAGTCCAAACACTACGTGAAACAAAGAAGGACTTGAAAAAAAAAGTGACCGCAGTACAGAGGCCAAAGCGACTTAACAAGGAGCCAAGAACAGAAGCAAGGTGCTTCTCAAAGTCGAGGATGCTTCCTTGGTAGGATGAGACCTGCCAAGTTGGGTCCTTCTTAGGTAAATAAAGAGTTTTTAAATCCATCACACAATGATGTCACCGCAATGATCAGCTACATCCCACTAATAACAGCTGAAAAGCTGACAAGACTGGTAATAGCTTGTAGCTGTTTAAAGGCGACATATCAGCCATTTATACTATTCTTTACACTTTCCTGTCCACTGATGGAACACAGTGCGATGCCAACAACTTAAAGGTGAAAACAAAACAAAAAGAGCTCTCCATGCATTCTTCACTGCATCTCTGTTTGAGACCGGTACAACTTACACAATCTATGAAGAACAGAGAAAAGATTTCAGTACATGTGAAGTACATATTTTCTAAAAAAAAAAAAAAGCCAAAAAAAACTCAAGTTTAAAGTGACCGGTATGTTACTTATCTTTACTGTTGCACACAGGGGAGTCACCAGCTACCTCCATAGTGTCTTCATATGATGTTGTCCCAAAGAAACATTAAACAAACCCCACTAAGCTTGTTTAAGTCACATTTATCTGACAGATTGCAGTTTTTTCATTCAAAACAATGACTTCTCTTCACACAGCATTGTTAGTCGTGTAGTTCCGCAGGGTTCTGTGCTCGAAGCCTTTTCACTTTACCTATATATCCCTTCACTAGGCGACCCAACACAACTTTCAATTGCCGTGTAGATTATATTTAAAGCAACACCCAAGAAGTGTGTGAACCCCAAAACTGTGTGTCTGACTCATTGTGAAGAACACTGATGTCTGTTGTGCACATTGCTGAGCCTGAAACTTCCCTGGAGCCCTCAAGTGTGTTGGAATCAATTTTGATTCGATTCATGTGATACCAACAGATTCACTTACCGCATAGCTGGCGTGGGAGCTGTCAATCAGCAGCCGCAGTGAACGCCCCCCAAACATTACAGACCAGATATTACTTCACATTTCACAAGTTGGACAAACTAATTCACCTCCTCATTTTGCTTTGGCTCAGAATTAATATAAAAATGAGTCAGGGTTGGTGTTCTTCTTCATGTTTTTTACTAACCTGGTATTCACTGGGCCAGAAAGTGCTGACAGCGAGGTCCACCTGGTGCCACTGGTGCCCCTGGGAGCCGGTGATATTCCACACGGCGCTGCCTTTTGGACCCCCGTTGACCCGGATGTAGACCTGCAGGGCTCCGGGACTGTGGCCATCGCGGCTGTACAGGAAGTAGCTGAACTGGATGCAGTGGGTGTCATTCTCGCTGAGCGGAAGCAGGTGCAACTGAGCACGCTGACCCCCGAAATGCTGCGAGGAATTGACCATCATGAAGGACCCTGGTGGTGAAAACAGAAAAGGACAGTTGTTCTCTTCAAATACTGCACATTTTGAAACGAAGCTCCTACAAGTTTGGAACTGAGACAAAGGTATAACATTACCAAGCTGCTATAGAAATGCATGACTGACAGATAGCAGCTATGTAAGTATTTTCACCTGCAAGACAAAGATAACAAGAAATAACAAGCTCCAACTCGTCGGGCTTCACCTGTAACACCTCACCGAAGATAGACATGTCATGTTAGTTTTAAGCTGCTGAAGCCAGACTGCCGTCTCCTTATTTTTAAACTGCCAAAACAGAGCCTGAGTGCCAAAGTTGACAGGTTCAAGGTTGTTACTCAAAATATCTGCGAGATCCTCTCTGGCTATTTGTCTGTATTTGTTGAGTATGCGCTTCTCCTTGCCTTCACAGGGCTTCCATCAGTTTTACAGCGCTACCTCAGATCTGCTGGGCTCAAAGCTGAGGTATCAAATTGGACTTTTATTTTGGACTGAAGTTCACAGATGCGAGGCTCGCTCTCTTTTCCAGACAGCACAGCTGCAATGCCCTGGCCATCAGAGGAGCGTGGCGATAGATATATTAACGGGTGGTCTGCTTTAGAATGTGGCCTCGGCCTTCTACCACCTTCAATCAAGTGGCATGTGCAAAAGTTGAGAAGCTTCAGAAGCTCATTAAGATTTTATTCTGACTTGTCAGTTGGAACTCAGCTGATGGTAATAAGTTCCACTTCTTTAAACCTTGTGGTAAAACTAAAAAAAAGCAGGGGCTCTGCCAACGAAGCTAGCTGACTGATATTAAACCCATTCAAACACTAGTTGGTCATATCTGCTGTGTCAAATGCAATCGAGAGGTTACAAGCAAGGGAAACATTGTGAAGGTATAGGCTTGCTTTAAAATTTTTGCTGTCACACAGAAGCTCTTTATGTTGCTTTACGTCCAATGTGTGTCCGATGTTTTCCCATCAGCTCTCATTCAAAGAATTCAAAGCACAAGTCAGGAAACAAACAGGGTTTAACAAACATGCTTGTGACGAAAGGTAGAACAACTTTTGGTTTGGAGATAAAAAGAAAGGACACCATGTGAACTTTTTAGTGCACTGGATCGTTCTGCTTCTGGCTCAGGAAGCAGGCTGTGGCACAGAAAATGCTGAACAATGGAAGGAATTGATTCCCCAGAATATCTTCAGAATTTAGATGCAAGAATAACTTCCACCACCGCAGGAAACGGAGATTTTGGAACGGGCCTTACAGTCCCGTGGCTGTTTACAATCTCTGGGACTATATAAACACGCTGTGTCAGCGTTAAGCTTATCTCAGCACTTAAAACCATCTGCAAGGAAAATGGTCTGAAGTTGTTTTGCATTCAAGAAAAAAAATTGTGAGCTGGTCATGGTTCTAGTGGAAGAACTCATTCACCAAGCAATATCAGAAAACTGAAGCCAGATTATCGCCTTTAAAAAAAACAAAACAACCAAGTTGTTTCTCTGACTAAATGTGCCTAAACTTAACTAAAGCACAAACGGATAAAACTAAGGCTTAAAACACGATGGCAGCAGAAAGGACACAAACCTTCGTCCGATGGGGGAAAGTCCTGTGACTTTTATAGAAAGAAAGAATGCAACTGTCACATGTATTTTTTTATACAACCTTTATTCACACGATGGACCAACGTAGTGATTATTGGTTTGGATATGAAAATGGGCTGTAACAGATCACTGACGGGGCCAAAACGTTTGCACACCCCCTAAATCGTCTTGCTGGGTGGGTGAGACTGTTCTGAAGCCTGTAGGGGTGCCATCTTAGAAGGGCGTGAACAAACCACCCATGAGGTCATATGGATTAGAGAACTTGTTGGGCTGGTTTTTACTTCTTTTTTACTTCAGTGAATGTTTCTTTTTGCCTGGGGTGCCAAAACTGTAACTTATTACATTATACTGAAACATTATATAAGGCTCAAGAAACAAATATCCTCCATAATGGTTTGTCCTTTTGTTTTTTAAATGCTCTTCCTCAGTCTACTTCTATAAACAAATGATAACCAGAGATAAGGATTAACACAATAAGATGCTATCTTTAACAATCACGGCTGGACGGACTCTCTCACGTTGCCCGCAGGAGAGTGAATGCATAACTTCCTGCACAAAAAAATTCTAGAGTCGAGTTGTGTTGCCTGCGGCTCGACGCAGCCTGGTCTGACAGACCGTGGGGATCGTGGGTAGTGTAGTTGCCTAGGTACTGTAGTTGAGGGAGAGTGCAATCAGACCGCTGCCTCCAGCCATTAATCATACTGACACAGTTATTAGGCCATAATGGCAACCGAGGGAATGCTTAAACCAGAGAGATGGCTATAATACCTACACGCTGACAAGCAGGACACATATCAGCACACACATTTCTATCTTATAAATACATACACACACAAACAAAGTTCAGATCCAAGTCTTGCTGACCTTCCCAGGCGTCTTCTATGAGCTCCTCCCTATTCTCTTTTTTACTTTTCTGTCATCCTCCTTTTCTCCTCATCTCCTTTTTCTCTACCCCTTTCCAATAAATGTACTCTGTAATACATTTATAAATGGCAAGTGGAATCGTTTTAACACGAAAGGTTTGCCATTTGCTTTCTGTTTTCCAGTAAAAGCATAAAGCATAAACATCACAGAAAAATATCAGCAAAGGTTTCCATTAGCAGGTGATGTGTGGACTGAAAGAAAAAGTAAGTGGTGCTGTTACTTCATGGATTACAGTTAAGAGTGCCGATTGCACACAAGACAATGTTTTTTACACTTTAATGTGCTCCTTTGTCTTAATGTGATCATTTATATAGGAAAAAGCTAACCCATAAGAACCCAGACCCATTTTTCTTTCAATAAAAATGATAGGGAATATAAAATAGACCAAATGGACCACATAGATGACATTTCCCAACAAGATTTTCAAACACCACCACCATTTTGGTAAATTCATTTTAGTTTCAATCATTCGTGACACCTGTCTCACCATGTGTCCCTTCCCGTAAGGTTATAGTTATACTAAGAGTAGTTGTACAGTCATTTTCTCTGTTTTACCTGTGATGCAGTGGCATCATTCGGTTTTCGAAAGCATGTTAAAGCCTGGTTAAATGTGTAACTTAGATTGTTCTGGGCCTTTTTGGTCAGATTTACTCTTATCATCTCCTACATTTTAGGAAACTGAAAAATGGTCAAAAGGTAAGTCAGAGCCATGGACAATCTGGAGATACAAAGATCTAAAATGGATGGCCTGCCCACTGTTCGTCCCTTCTCTCGCCTCAGTCTTCCCTGTCTTGCCCGGATGACACACCAACCTGACAGAAATATCCTGTGATAACAAGCAGCTGCTGTCCTTTGAGATCTCGGACAACGTATCAGCGTTGTGTTCTTGGACAACGCTGATATATTTCTCTCCCTCACCTGCTTGCAGGCGAAGGCTGAGCGGACGAAGGCTTAGGCCCCGCCACTCTTGCTGCTTTGATGTGTCAGTTCTCCAGGGGGGCTGTGTGGTTAAATTGCTTTTTCTTCAGCTATAAGAGCGGGAGCCCCACATTGTTGGAGGGCAAGTCTCCAACTGTCCTCATAACGAGATTGTACTGGGAAGAGTGGGAGTGGGATAGCAACGATATGCAGCCACGGCTGTAACGCTCAATTTGGTAAGCCAAATGTGGACGCTCTTTATTTGCTCCCAAAGGGTGCATTACTCATTTAGGTCTGCTGAAGCCACCTAGTGGCTTGTAACCTGAACAACCTCATAAATTGTTTGTCCTTACCTTGGGTATGACCCAGATGAGCACATCAGGAATTATCCCTCCTATCAAGGGCAGGAAAAATAGCAAAGAGCTTTCCCTGCAGTCTGTTAGGTTTATGCCTGAAAGCAATTTAGATTTAGGTTATGGGAAAAACAAATGTCAATATCTAAAATTCAACTTCAGCAATTTGTGGATCTGCACCCATTCATCTGCCCAGTAGTCTTGCCCGTCCTCTTCTATTTTGCTGAAATTAATCAAACCAAGACTGCAAACTGCCTTTTAACCGTATGTGGAGCTTTCTAATCTAAAATGCTCAGAAATGAGGCGAGTCCTCTCAAAATCCAACAGTAGTGATCCACATAGAAAGTGTGTTAGATATCTGTCCAACACTGCTTGCATGAGATCAAATATATCTACACTCATATATACAGAAATAGTCTCACTAATTGCTTTTCTACATCAGTAACCTCTACGTGGGAAAGGTCTAAGGGACATTTCATGCCTCAAAGTTCAAACCAAAGCCTAAAACAAGGTTCATGGTTTTGACCCAGTGTATAAATTCGATATCGTCTTGCGTTTAAAACAATAACCAGTCATCAGTATCCCAGTCACTGTTGACTGAATGGTGGAAAACAAAGAAACAGGTTAAGCCTGTTAACATGTCATCAGCGTCATCGCATTTCGACCAGCAGTTACTGGTTACTGCGCTGCTTTCCCTAATGAAAGTAAAAATTAAATTAAAAAATATCTATTCAACCCAAAGGAAAATAACGTTGCAGGACATCTCTTAAAATCATTGCATTAGTAATTAATAGTAAAATAAATGTTCAATGTAGTCAATGTGTGGCTACTGCTGCTGGCAGGAACGACCTCCTGTAACGTTCTTTACAGCAGCAGAGCTGGAGACACCTCTGACTGAACCCACTCATAGTCATTCCTAGAGGGTGGGCATTACTAACAAATTAACAAATTAACAAAAAAAATGTGGATTTCTGCCTGAGAGCCCTTACTCTCACTGTTTGCTAATGTGTCAGCATAAATGTTAGCATTCTCTACAGCGCTAATGTTAGCAAACAATTGCTAACTGATATATCCATCTTCATACATCAATGTATGTCAAATGTACAATCTAATTTTTCATTTGGCTGTGGTCTGAATCCCCTTCCTGAGATTGAACCATCACAGCAGCTAAAGTTTCTGGCCAAAAAAATCCTATTCCAATGAAATGAAGAACACTAAAATGGTGAATGAAAACCCCAGAGAGAGACCTTTTTTTTTCTCGTCTCAGTCACGCTAAATGACCCACAATGTTCAAAATATATTGATGAAGGCAGCTTTAAGCCACAGGGTAGCATGATATTCTGATTTAGCTGAAGCAGACAGGTGAAGGTTATCTAACAGGCACAAATTAGTCAAAAATAGGCTCTTGCTTAAAGTCAACATGATTGATTTAGTAATTAAAAAATCATAGAACCCATAAAAATCATCTCGATAACCTTACAGAGAACCCTTGAGGACACCCACATGAACAGAGTTACATACTGTACAAGTACACACAAGCTGGTGTATCAAAAAAATACACAGCCAGTGCTGAGAAATTCTCCATAAATCCATAAAAGCTGATAAGGCTCCATCTATTTCTCCCATGACCCTGCCAAGGTTGAGGGAACATGCATTAAGAGATTAGGGGACGGCCTGGGCTCCCTGAATTCATATCAGAGTGTGGGGCGGGAGCCTGAGTCATAGGTCTGCCTGCTTTTATCACACTTACACTAAGGAAAAAAAAATAAATAACGAGAGGAGCCGAAAGTGGTTGGGAGGGGCAGGGAAACAGAGCAAGAAAAGAGGGAGAGATAGCCAAGGCTTTTATCTTTATGTTAGAGCCTGTCATTTTTCGTTAGAATCCCTCCGCAGCCATCAATAACGCTTTGTATAACTCAGGCAGTCCCATTCCACACAATGACAACACCATCTTTCCTTTGAAGAGGCTGGGCAAAACCTGATGCATTTTAATCAAATCCTTATCTCACATTTCCTACCCCATACTACCTCTGCGTCCACTCTCCACGAATAACACTGAGCGGTCTGGTTTTGGGTGATGTTGATCAGGACCATGTATTTGACGAAAGCGACTCCCTCCCCCACTCCTACAGGGCATCTGGAGAAGGTTGTTCCCGATTTTTAATCTCAGCTCTGAATTTGATATTTGCTTCCTGCAATTTCTTCCTCGTCTTTCCGATATTGCAAACCAGACCCGCTCTGACCTCAGATGATATTATACATAAGAAATGTAAAGTGTAGATGATTGGTCATGCAGTTTGCTCCTCTTTGTATCTAGCTGCAGTGTGTGATGTACTCGTCTGGCACGAACACCGGAGCCGGGCTTGTTTAGTGGAGCCAAAAGGCAATGCAGATTTTGCCATTTACAAGGTGACACACTGCTCACAATGTGCAAATGGGAAATCTACAAACCAACAGCAGCTGGTCACGAATGCCACTCCGATGGAGCCAAAACATCCCAAAAACAAAACAAGTCTGAGTGCAGCTGACAGTTTGAGCTAATGAATTCCCCAGCTGAGACTCGAGAACCCAGCAGACAACTTGGAGACCGCCATCAACAATGAGTCATTACTGTCTTTCTACATCGGCACCTCTGAGACGCACTGATTAGCAGCACCAACTGAGTGGCATGCGCCAACAACATGCGCTTTCATGCACCACATGTAGTAGCTTTACCTGTGTGCTGCTGTTCTGTTCCACCAAACCTCTAAAACCACCGGCAAGTTCATAACATTGATGACCTTGTTATAAAAATCAGCCCTTAAATCACTCAGAATGTCACCCATGGTCCATATGGGCTATCTCGCACTGCTCTTCTGACAGGTTGCACAGTGAAACTCAAATTTGGTCCAGAAAGCTGTGGCGCAGATTCATACTTAATCAATCTAAAAGGACACATGTTATTTCATAACTCATTCAGCTTCACTGGCTCCCCATTACTGCCTACAGTGTAAAGGCCCAGCATGGTTTGCGCGATGTCATGCCGGCCACATGTAGTGGCGAGTTGATGCGCCAGTAGTTGCCATCTTCTCTGTCACAGAGGTGTCGCTGCTACGTGAAGGTTACCGCTAACTACTCTACAACGACGAAAGAGGAGAAGAAAACAATGTCCCGTCAAGAGCAGGAAGAGTAGCACTGTCATCAATGGTCAGCATTCTCACCTCTGCTTACATAATAGCTGATGAGCCTGCAGAAGTTGAAGCTGAAATTCCAATAGGTGTGTTATCACCATTATAGTCTGATATAGTGTTTAGAATATTGTTATAGGACTTTTAAGTGTATTGTGTTACCTTTTCGTTGTTTGTTTGTTATGAAATAGTATGCTTCAATGGACACACTTTGGAATTATCGTTGCCTTTCAGGATGCAATAATAATAATAATAATAGATCGGTTTGCTGTTTTACTTGTTTATGCTGTTTCAGTGCAGACACACTTCCTCGCTGAGCCTGTTTTCGAATGGGTCCATCCGGTTTGTCGTTCTCTGCACGCACCAAATTACAAATTTTGACTGGTGCACGACTACGTGTCGTGCTGACTTTTTTTGCTGACTTTTCAGGCAGAAATACGTCCGTGCCGTGAGCGACGCGTCAACTATAAAACAAGCCTAACTGCACCGAGTTACCCTAGGTCTGCACGGTCATACGGGCCTACGCTCAGAGAGCATTTCCTCTCCTAACACCTTACTTTGTGCAGCCGTACCTGCTCTTCTTATACTCTGTGATTCAAAAGCAACACTAGATAAGTTTGTGAACCTTAAGAACTAGGTTCTTCTGACTCGTTTAGAATCACATTGACAGTTGTCACTCACATTCCCAGGCCTGAAACTCTCCACTGAGATACTGCAGTTCACAACTTTTCTTTACGGTCAGCTGACATTTTTGTGGGCTTTTCACGGTGTCTATGTGGCTTCTCCAACAAGACAACAAATTCAAGTGTGTGGCTGTATCTTTGTAGGGCTGACACAGAGGTTTGTGGTTATGATGGTGGCATTGCATCCCAAAACTGTAGGGGGAGACAAAGAGCAAAAACAGTTAGAGAGTTATTTTAGATGTAAATTTTAGATTTAAATAGTTTTTTCTAATGTGCCTGCCGGACTCTGACAGCAGCTGCCTCTTCCAGCAGGGCAAAGCTCACCACTGCACTGCAACACAGCGAATATTAGAGTTTTTAGCTGCTGAATGCTTAGCAGTTAGTCACTGATTGTGTCCGTCTGCATTTTGGAGCTCAGCAGGTAGGGTACAGTGGGATTTTAGTGTTTTTCCAGTGAGAGCAGTTTTCCTGATGGGGCTAAAAATTGCAATGTGGTCAGAGTGAACTAAAAGAGTGAACACTGACAGGGGGGGCCTGCAGAATGAGACCGAGAGGACCTGCAGATTCAGATATTCTCTGCACGTCCCTCACCACAACAGACTCCTTCACACAGACACTGCTTTCACATTGTCATTTCAGAAATTCAAAATAAAGGAAAAAGAAATTCTAGCATTGTGTGATGAGCAGTTGGCTATGATAGCATTTCGATCAGCCACTTTAGTGGAGAAAGCTGATTTCAGCAGGATCAAAGGGGTGCGAGCCATCAACAGCTCCTCTAAAGAGTTTACTTTGCCTGAGAAGATTCCAAAAGCTCAACTACGAGTCCAACCAAAAGCAGGCGCTTCATGAAAAAAACTATGTCCAGAGTCTATATTTCTGAAATTTCTAGACTGAAGGGAAAGATTGTAGCAAGGAAATGGAAAAGCAATCTGCACATGTCCTGGCCTTTCAGTTTAGGTTGTTTTCTTTGTGCTTGTTTGCATTTCATCTTTGTGGTCTTATGTTTTCTCGTTCTGCTTTGGTTCACGACTTGTTTTCTTTTGATAAAAATGTTTCTTCGTGCATTGCGGTGGGTTTTGTTTCCTCCCCTGTGGCAGTGTCACACTCGGGGTGTCGGCAAGTAGTCAAGAAAGAAGAAGAGGGAAAAAAGAGCTCTTCCTGGAAAATTAAGCAAGGGAAACATGGCAAGAGAGATTCATAATGAATCTGATGCACTTGAGGATGTGGTTCTGTGTTTCCTGTTCTCAGTGAGATCAACATTTATGCTTCTTCCCTACGCTTTCAAATCATTTATCCTGATCTTACCATGGCTGCATCTCAGATAGCTCATTACATTAATATACAACAGTTCACCCTGACTCTTAGTTTCACACCTGGCATCAGTTGGCTGGTTACACATCCTTCACATCCTCACTGTCTACACATACAGTTAAATGTCAGAGCCTCATTATTCCAACTGATTTGCTTTACTGCCCTTTTGCCCCAACAGAGTTCCTTACTCTGCCTGCTCTACATTTTTTGCTCTGCAGTGACTTTGTTTAAAAGTTCCATTCAATGATCCTTTGCTCTACATGTGTCTGCTTCCCCCCGCAGCCTTTTTTTAGGTCCTCCTTTAACTACAAACCATGACGTTACAAAACTTGGATTGGCTCAAGTCAAGGTCAGATCTTCTACTAGTATGCAGGCGCTGTGGGATTGTGCCAGAGAAAGAAAAGGTAAAGGCCAAAACTCACTCAGCCATCTCTCAGTGAACATTTAACATTGTACATACAGCAATCCTCCCAGGTTCTGTAACTTCATGTGATTGCCAGATACTT
The DNA here is from genome assembly GCF_036924035.1 of Leuresthes tenuis. Classification (NCBI taxonomy): domain Eukaryota; kingdom Metazoa; phylum Chordata; class Actinopteri; order Atheriniformes; family Atherinopsidae; genus Leuresthes; species Leuresthes tenuis. The sequence continues at coordinate 24,279,461 of NW_027325372.1, read as the reverse complement.
TGTATTTATATCTCCAGAAACGTTGCAGGTATTCTGGGATCCCAGAAATTAATTTGGTGAGTTCAGTATGATTACACCTGAACAGATGGCTGGAGACTTAAACACCTTCGTCTGAGAACAGAACACATAACGTGTCACACCTGAGGTTGAATTCCACTCCTTTGACCTGCTGTGAAGCATATTGACGGAAAAGTTTTTCACATCTAATAAACTCCACTGAATCACACACTCACAACTGCCCCAAAGTGTGGCGCCACGCTCCCTTACTGTTGCCACATACAGTATATGTAAGGAAATGGCTTTTCTCTTGCTGTGTCTTAAAATTCCAACTCTGGCCCAAGAACCATTTTCTCCAAAGACCGACTACAAAAAAGGAGGGAAACGCTGTCTTTTTAAGTCCTGCCTCAGGAAAGCAATTTTCATTCCAACGAGGCTCTCCCATGATTGAGTCCAACAGCCGCATCTCCATAAGGTGACCATGAAATTTGGTCTTCTTGGGTCGTCTAAGTGAGCAGCCATTGCTGCTGCCGGTACGAGGCACGCAGCTGATGACCCGTGGAAAAAGGCATCACAACAGTGTGGAATGACCGTGGCCCTCCAGAATCCAAAGGAGTGAGGCTGAATAAACTTTGATGGGGGGAAATGGTGCAAAGTCATACAAGAGTCATGCCGATTTTTTTTTCAATTCAGTTAGAAAAAATTTGCCTCCTCCACTTTCTTGGGACCGTGTTTGAGGAAAGTCATTCCTGCAGCTGTAAAGGCAAAAAAAAAACCATCTGTACTGATAAAAGGAAATATGAAACATCGTCATGTGTCGTATGGGGCTCGATTCGTTCTTGCAAAGCTCGTAAGGTGTTCACTAAGAAAACACAGCAGGGTCTCAGGCTAAAAACCACAAGTCGGAGCACTAAAACCTGTTGATGAGACACATTCTCCACAGCATCTGTGCTCAGTTATAAAAGTTCTTGTAGCTCGCAGCGTGAATTCAGGCCTTTCAAAAAAAAGATTCTAAACTGAAGTCCACGTCCACCAGGGTCCGGGCCAGCTGACAGAGGCATGAGAGGAGGGGAGCAGGCTCGGACCGCAGGGTAATTTTCTCAGTGGCAGAAATCAATAGTGCATTAGCAGCCTCCCAGCGACAATGTGCGGGCCGGCTATGCTCTCTCGTATACCACCACCAGCTCTCTCGCCCCCTTCTGCAGCATCTTGATGTATCCCGCCCGCCCTCAGCCTCTCCATCCAGCTCCTGTGATCTATGGCTTGTTTCATCTCGGCCGTCCGCAGGCCTTTTCGGGAGCTGCATGTTCTGCTCTCCGTGTCGGCATCCCTCACTCCCTCCACACCAGTCATCCAGTGAACAGAGCACCATTTCTGGACGCCTCCTGTGAAGGATCAGGGCTCAGAGCGGGGCCATGACGGACAAATAAGTGCAGCAACGGTGAGCTTTCCCCTCAGGGAAGTGACGTACATGTGCTGAACACATAGGCTGTTCTTAAAAGGCATGTATACTGTATATATTTTGTCTTACTGTGTTGGCTATTATGAGAACAATGCAACTATTTTAGACCTCTGCCTGTTGCAGAAATGGAAAGAATGTGTATCATCACATAAAAGGGATTTGATGTATTCCATGTATCTAAGGATGGTAAGACTATCTAAGACAAGTAAAAATTCTGCTGGACTCTGATTAATTTTTTTTCCTACTCGTAAGTGAGCAAAGTTGTGACTGCAGCCTCCGTAAGAGCTTTCAGAACAGGGAGCAGACCGTGTAGCTACTAAAGGTGTGAATATTCACTGGCCTCCTCATTCCATTATGATTCACTTGTTAATGGTTTGATTTGTCTCGCATCATCAAATTGCTGTCTAACATTTACATGTTAATTTATACAAGCAGCCAGATCAACCTTAAAAGAAAAAACCTGGAAACGGTTTGAATATAAAAAGCTGCCTCGTTTCAGTAGCAGAGCCTGAGTGACCAACCTCAGTTCTGTACAGACTGGACGTTAGATACTAGTCACATGTACAGTAATAAGTACTCAGAGTCCTTTAGCTGGGCTTTTTGGACACGTATACAGTTGGGTGCTTCTGGAGTTTCAATGAACGTCTATCCTGTGTTTTCAGTGTCTGCATTGTGGGACATTCTGAACTGATCTCTCCTCATCTTCAGGTTAGTAATTCTTGTGGGGACTGGCTGCATGGGAAATAAGTTTTTAGCAAAAAGCAACACACTCACACACACACACACATTATAATTTTGAATGAAAGCAATTTTTAAAAGCCATGGCACACACCTGAGCACACTGCTTAGTCATTTCCTTCCATGTAAAGACACTTTTACCAATTCAGCCTGTGTATAGACAACATATTTAAGAGCAACAAGATACAAAATGTACGGGTTTTAATAAACAACTGGGTCTACGAGATAGAAAGATGATTAATAAATGTATTACTTTTTCACAGCAGCAAGTCAATAGACTTTGGAAGTTCCTCCACTGCTGGGAGTTCAGAGGAGCAAGAATCAAGTTATAAATCAGAGTTAGTGTACACTAGCAGGTGTACGGGGTGATAAGTGTTGGAGGAAGCGTCTCATTCACGAAGTAGCGACTCTGTTGTTCTTCTACTTTACTCCAACCACAAAGAAAAGACTTTTGACACTTCAGATCATTTCAGATTTCCCACTCCAGTAACAGAACTCCAGCTACTAGTACAGGTGATAAAATGTACATGAGTTTGATCTTTTCTTTACAACCGTAAGATGACCCCAACATGTCATCTCACAACCCTCCCGGAGGTCTCTACCCCCATGTTGCGAATCACTGGTTTAAGTAACGTAACTCAGTCATGCAGAACAAATGAGGGCCGATAAGATGGAAATAAAAGAATGAATCCTCAGTGTATCGATAATCAGTGACACATTTCATCAGTGCAAACTTTTTGATAAAACAACCTCTAAAAGTACCTTTAAACTCTTTCTACAATGAGAGCTGGTGTGCAAACTGCTGGTGTAAGGTTTCCCCTCTGATTAAAAAAATAATTAAATCTTCATGTTAGTAGTTAATAATAATAATATATTACATGACTGGATCCAGTAAATCTTAATGTTTAAAACAGTGTTCCTCCAATCTATATATGTAGCTTATGTGGCTCCGTTCTTTTATTTATCTATTTTTTGTCTTTGAGCTGAATTCGGCCTTGAAATGCTTTCTCAACGACACCTAATGGCTGTGGCCCTTCAGTGAGAAAAGAAAATATCCTTCAGAGAGACCGCATCTACTTCAGATATCATTACTCTCTTGATGAATCCTACGGGTGAGTCTGAGAGAAGACAATAAGAACAGCTCTAATGGTCGCGTCATAAGAGGCTCCATCACAGCCTGGATACTGCAGTCTCTCAGACATTAGGTGAATTTATACATCCTGTAACAGAAGGATGTTACAGGATGGTTGCCATGTTACACAAGGCAACATGAGAGCAGGCACTCAGGCTGAGTAACCTGAGGTAATGAGGGGGAAGAGGCCAATCGATAAAAGCAGGTCATGATCTGTCCAGAGTCTTCAGCTTCCATGCAGCTCTCCATTCCCTGAACCGATTTCCCCTCATGATAAGCCCGTTTCTGAGCTCTGTTTGTCCTTCACTGATAGGAACGGTGACAAGTGGGTGGGAAGTTTGAGACCAGCAGCCTTAAATCAGATTTTCATCACTTGGTGCAGTGCAGAGCTGCAGCATCTGTGTGGAAGAGGAGGAGACGAGCGGGTACGGGATCTGCCAGGCAGGATCAAAGCCTGCTGCAGGTCCCGCTACAGCAACCTCCGCACACAGAGCTGCTGCGATAAGGCCCTATCCGTTACAGTCCTGTGGTGCGCCGGCAGCGGATAGGGAAAGTTGAAGTGCATCTGGAGGAGAAAGGATACCATCTGGTCGGATCACCTTCAAGCTGCAAAGACCAAGCCTTATCCCCTCCCCAACGTGTCCCCTCTGCAGCCCAGCCTCTGCAGCCCTGACCACAGGAACGTCCTGTCAGACAGGGTCAGGGCGGGCACAGCCATGTTGAAATGATGGAAGTGAAACTGCAGCAGCCATGCAATCTTTTTTTTGTTTGTTCCAAATATAAAATGTTATATAATGTTTGGGTTCAAGTGTTGCAGCGACATAGACGAGCAACATCCCAAAAAAGTTTGATGACTTCCTCTCCCCGAACATGAGGTTGTGCCCGTTGGATCAATTTTCTGGGAATTTTTCTGTGACCCAGCTGCTGGTTAGCGGACGGGTCAACCCCATCGACGGAACACCGCCGCGACTCCACATTCACATGTTTACTCAGCAGCTGTGAAACATCTGCTCCAATCTTTTGGACATCTTCCTGCTAAGCCTGAATCACAACCCCAGGCTCAAAACATGCTCAACTCGCGAGGGCGGCCAAAACCAGACCCAGTGCGGAGTTATTATTGTGTACCCTAAACATAAAAAAGGAACAGTTCAAAGTAGCTCCACATAAACTTGTTGAGGAAAACATTTTAATGATTTCAGTGCTGACCGTGAGGATGACCTTTAAGTAAACCCTGTTGGATCTGCTAACTTAATGTAGTCATATCAATTTATTCATCACTGAGTTTCTCGGAATAAAAAGCTTCTGTTAAACAACAGAGGACATATTAAAAATGCATATATATAGTACTTTTCATAAGCAAAGAAAACAATTCTACTTTTTTTTACACAACTCTGTACAAATGAAACCATAGTTATTCCCTCTATGTTACATTTCTGACTAACTGATTGTCCTGAATGTTACAGAATGGAACTTTAATAAGGTGCCTTCACCACAGAGCTCCTTCACTGCTGCTTGTTACAAATAAGCTAAGTTAATGAGCTCTACTGCAGGGGTTCTATAATTCTGTATTTTTATAAAGATGATGGAGGACACGGCACAAAAACAGTGAAAGGTTAATAAAGGTACGTGCTGACGGTATGAGGTGCCTTCTGACCCAATCCAGGTTCCACAAAGCACTTTACAATGAGTTTTTATGATTTACCCATTCACACAAAGCACCTCTTATACTTTCATACGATACAATTTGTCAATTATGTGAGCTCAGTTTGAAAAATTGTATTTTCGATGACCTAATCTAAGTATTTTTGACAATGGCAGAAATTAACCACCCGTGATGTTAACAGAAAAATACACTGAGAATTGAATCTAGCAGAAATAACTTCTGAACAGTGACTGCATAATGTGGTTATTTGTTCATTTAATTTTGAATCCTTTGGGTTTCCAAACCTGAAATCATGAAGCCTATAGACCTGACACAAAAAGCTCAGACATTATAGACAATTTGATCACTTAAGAGGTCAAAAGTTCTATTCTTGATAACAGTTTTGTATTTCTGAATGTTTCTAATCACAAAATAAGCCCTCAGTAGACCTCGTTGGGGCTTTTAAATCCAGCAGCAGGGGGCACACTAATGCCAGTCTGCAACTTTTACTGAGGCCCCTCACTTAATAATGAATCTGTATGTGTACCCAATCTCAAGGGAAAACAAACGTAAATCTGTTGGATTAAAAAAAAAAAAAAAAATCAGGGTGCTTTAAATTTTAAATGTGTCAGTGAAAGGTAGACCGTTAACTGGGAGGGGGCCTTTCAAACCCCTTTTGGGTCTAAACCAACGGACTAACGGCTTAACGTGCCACACACAATACCGTGACTGGGAGTCATTCAAAAACACCCACGCTTCAACCCAATTGGCTGCGGGGAGACACAGAAGCAGCCAATGTCCCAGCTGCGGGTTTCAAACGGACCAAACAAAAAGCAGGCGGCACTCAGAGTTCATCTGCTTTCACATGCGTGCAAACCCTGTCGCTCATTCAAAAGTCATTGCTCTGCGAGATGCAAATGAAAGGCGTTTGTAATCCCCGGGATCTTAATTCATATCCTGCGTGGCTGCCGTTTTAATGGTGCAGCTTCCAGCGTATAAAGCCATGGAAATTGAAATCAATAGTAATAAATCAGCATAATAAGCATCTCGGCTGAAGTTGGAGGGAAAATGCACGCTGTTTGACATTTATGAGGGGAACTCTTAATCCTCGGATCCGCTAAGGGTGAGCGGCCCGACTGACTACAAATCATGGCCATCAGTGTCCGTAAAAGGAGCTGCAAAAGGCTGACCCTGCACCTGAAGCAGCATCGGGTTTGTAATTACAAAAGAGCGCAGAGACGGAAAAGTCTGATGAAAGCCTGCGGGGGAAAATATCCAAGCAAAAGTGACATTATAGTCATTATTTTTCAATGCAAAACAACTGACCTGAGCACTTTCACTGCAAGGTCACGAGCTCCAGCGCAAATGCAACTGGCTGAACACTAAAACTATTTTTCACTAATGCATCAGAGGACACAAAAAGTAGCGGAGGCGTTCCACGGCAACTCTCTCATTAGTTTTCTTACAGAGAGCCGGGGTTTGATTTGCAGCGACAGAGGGGGAACAACAAATAAAGGAGGGAGGCATGAGTTTGCAGCCATGCAGTCAGCTTAATGCCGTATCTCTTGTTTTACTGGCCCTCTGTGAGGAGCACTGCAGACAGACTTAATGCCAACAGCCCCCCAAAGAGGTCCCGAAATGTCTGGAGAACCATAGCATCAGCAGAAGAAGCGGCTTCTATTGTTGTGACAAGGCAGCAAGTGGCCGTTATGAAGAGGGCCGGCCGGGCGGAGGGGTACGCGTGTTCATGTGTGTGTGAGTGGGTGTGAAAGGGTTAAATGTGGGATTCTGGCTTTGTTCGCTGGCTGTTGGCCTGTCAGACGGGAGACACACACGAGAGAAGGGGGTGGCAGGAAGACAAAGATTCCCAAAACACATTAAATCCTATACACACATTTGATGACCACCCCCCCGGGCCCCACCACACACGCTCACACACGCACACGATACACAGCCTCTTGTCAGAGCCCAAGTGGAGCACTGAGACAAGGAGGGGAACAAACTGGAACTGGGTCAAGAATCCAATTAATCTGTGACAGGAGAGTCGGTTTGGAAGACACTCAGAGATCGTGCAGCAAAAACGCAACGACACGGGAAACAATACATCACTGCCCGTTGACTTGTGTTTGTGTGAGTGTGAGGTGTGTGCGCGTCGGCTGGATTCAGTCTGGATCAATGCCCAGCTGTGCCTTAGAGCACAGAACCGGGTGCTACAATAGAAATGTAACTACTATACTTGGACTGGTTGCAGTTCCCATATATCTAATAAAGGATATTCCTTATATGGGCAGTTCTGTGAAAAAGTCCTAAACCTCCCCGCGTCTATTTCTACATTTTCAGTAAAACAGGAAATAAGCGCAACAATTTATTGAAATATGTACAAAAATGAATGGAAATTCAGTATCTGAGGTAAACACGGTTTGAAACCAGCTTTAAAGTCAATATCTGGTCTGAGCACCTTTATTCTCCAGCACAGCCTGAACCCTCTTAGAAAAGCTTTCTGTCATTTCTTTAATGACAGAAAGCTCAGGAATAGTTCTGCAGGCTCCTTCAAGAAGACTCCAAAGCTCTTCTTTGGATGTTGGCTGCCTTTTGTTCCGTTCTTCCGTCAGATGATCCCACACTGCTTCAATAATGTTGAGGTCCAGGCTCTGGGGAGGATTCATCCCTCCATTAGACCTGTTGTTGATTTTCAGATTTTCACATTTTTCACAGATGTACCTTCAGAAAGCCTGAATAAATATTTAAAAGATCACAAGAAAGTCTGGCTGCTTGGAGGCAAAATCTAAAGGAATGAACGGTGGATCAGGACTCTTACACAGTGGCGTTCATAAACAGCTGCTCTGCCTTTCTTTGCTCCAGATCCAATTGTTTTATCCAGCTGATTGAGGAGGAGGTGACGGTTGGAAGCTGTCATTATTCACTCAGACACACTTCCTAACGTTTGTTTCTAATCCTTTCAGACCCTTGCAAAACCCTCCCGTCCTTTCGGGACAGGGTCGGGAGGCCGGTCCTGGGGAAGCCTGGAGACTGCTGCGGCTGAATGAAAGTGGGGGAAAGTGTCTGCTTGGGTCCCCCAAGGGATCCAGACATGTTAATGTGGGGTGAACAGGCAGCAGCAACGGGCTGACAGCAGGGATGTCAGCGGGGCTGCAGAGCAGTCACTACGGGTGATAGGTGTCAGCTGGGGAGATAAATAATGTAATGCCAACAGAATGTAATGGCAGCTGTATGACTGGAGCTGGTGGCGCTCCCAGGGAATGCCGCACTCTAACGGAAGACAAATTCCCGGCCGTCAGCTGCTGCTGCTTCCACATGCAGGAGAGCGGGAAAGGATGGAGGAGGAGTGAGAAGAGAAACCAAAACACATACAAGCTTTTACTGGATTACTGTGTAAGCTTGGCTTTGAAGAAGGTAACTGTCACTAATTTAGAGGAGCAATATCCTCCCTTCTATAAATCCTGGAGACTTTCAAACATGTTGTATCTGAGGGCACGACCCAATCAATGCTGCCGCGGCAGGTGTTGTCCATCAGCCGTCACAGTTCCAATGATCTGCAGCCTTTTGGGATCTAGTACGGATTCACCTCGAAAACCTACAACCTGTCCAGTTTGAAATGTGACAACTGCAGCGACCCCTTACTGCTATCATTCTGTCAGCTGTCATGGAGACATTTGTCACCTGTCATTTCCAGACGGCAGTTATTCAGCCCGTCTATGATTTCACATGATGCAATTGGTGGTTTTCAGCTTGAGACAGTTCGGTTACAACTAAAACAGCTGTTAAGTGTTTGTTTCTTTTATTTCGAAAGCTACTTCTAGAAAAGTTGAACAATCCCCAACCAGTCACAATCTAATGAACAGTCTGACCATCCCGATGACCCTGGGGGAGCTTTTGGACCAAATGGGTCTTCGGGCATGCTGAGGGTTATAGGGACTGGAAAGCTCTCCTAAAAGCAACCGTGATTTGCATTCGAACAGCAGATACAGACACTGGCATACAGTTTCGTCACATGCTGGGGTTCCCTTCATGCTTGAAGAGCTCCTACTATGAGGCAGGAGTTTTATGAGCCGTGATCAGTCGTCGCTCCTAAACACGAAAACGGGGAGCTTCATTCAGTAGTTATAGAAGGAATAGCCCCGTTTCAACTGTTGTTTTCAATTTGCATTTAAGGGACGTGATTGAAAGAACTGAAGGGAAGTAGTTCCAGTAAAGCACAAAAAGGTTTAAACACCAGCCTGTGGTGGGTTTTTTCTTGCTGCGGTGCTTTGGAGAAACTTTGCCAGTTGTACCTGACCTGGAGTGACTCAACAGCGGTTGCCAGTCTCAACCAGAACACATTAGAATCATGTGAATGACAGGCATCTTCCCAGATATGACATAACATCCCAGGTATTTCCAGCTCACTTCACTTTCCTCTTGTGGACGTCCACTGCAGTTGTTGTTTCTTTTTCCTCTTCAGGGTTTGTTTCTGTTTAGGACAACAACTTTTTTTCTTTTTTTTACTGAATTACAGCTATGAGCAGCATAGCCCATACTGCTACCAACTGGCAACACCACACTACCTGAGTTTATTCGATTCACACCAGCTAATAGAAGCAAAGCAAATAAATTAGGCTAACAGCCTTTCTGGCTAACATTTCTTTTTTTGTGGCTTTTCAAAAGATCATTTAGGTTTGATCTGCTATTGAATGGAATCCTGACTTATGAAAGGGTTCCTGCAGTCTGAAAGCACCTTGCTGTTTCAGCCCAGACCACAACAAAAGATCAAGGACAAGGAGAAAATTCTTATGACAGTCCAGTCCACTAGTAGAAGACTACTTTGGTTGTTTTGAATTGTACAACTGAGACTGAATGAATGACTATTCTGAATGTCTGTTCATAACTTTGTGCCAGCAATGATGGTTAAAAAGGCTTATTTCCAAAAGACACTGCTGGTTGGTTAGAGAACAGACGGTTAAGAGATTAATGTGAAAAATAATTACTGTACAACATGGTGAAAGCATGTACCCGACACATGGGAAATGCAATAAATGTAATAATGATTTTCGGTGCAGAGCTTCCGTTTGACAACAAATCAAATCCAGCACAACTTCTTTACTATAAAATTACAAATCTCTGAGAAACTGAAAAGGCTAAAAAGAAACACAGAACCGGTAGAGGAGGAAGCAAAAAGGTGACTAAAAGACAAAAGAAAGTCAATAGAGAAAAGATGCAAAACCTGGCAGAGAGAAGAGGGGGTGGTTTAAAAAAAAGGAAATCAGATGGGTGAACAAAGGAGGGGGACAGATTAATCTGAGGAGTGGAAGGACACAGAGAGCCACAGAGAATGAAAGGCACAGAACAATGTCTGAGAGGGTGAAGCCTTTAGCGGCGCTCATTTCTGGGGTCGCTTCTGCCTTAATCAAGGCGACAAGGCAGCTACGGGTGCAGCTACAGGCCCTGAGAATGTGCCTCTATTGTTGGCAGAAGAGTGATCAATCAGAACTGCTGGCCGCCACGCAGACACACCGCTGTGTCGTAATGAACGCACACACTCCCAGCGACAGTGATGAATTAGAAAACTCTCAGACAGTTTAGGAGTCACTGACTTTACTCATCTGCATAATAAACTGTCGCATGATCTCATCTCACTTTCCACCCCCCCCTCTTTACCTCTCTGGCTTTAGATTTCTCTTCTTCCAACTGCCATCAGCTTCCGTCAGGCTCCAGCAGATGTATCTAAACAGTTTTTTCAACCACAGATTCGTTTTAAGATTTCATTTCTGCTTCCTTTCCCCAAAGCTCAGAAAATGTAGCTTTATTTGGGTAAAGCTGGAAAATGTGCATAAAAAACCCCCAAATCATCAGTTTACCAAAAAGCTCTCACTACAATCCTCCGACCTTGGAAATGTGTGAAACTTTGGTGTTTTCTAGGAATGCTTTTGCAGCGGCACTCCATTTTGTCCCTTGCAAAGCAGAAACAGCGCTGCCCTTCCTGCCACTGACAAACCAGGGCACCTTGAAAATAATGAGAACCTGCTGGCTAGAAGCACTTTCTCATAACATCCCACTCCAGTTTGTTGGCACCCAGAAAGGTCTAAATACAAATCCAACTCTTCAGCAGTAGAACAAGTGTGAAAGGACGAGGAAGACTTAACTTATACACAATTACATGGCAAGCATTTTTAACCAAAAACGCAGCATGCAGTTAGAGTGGTTAGACACCTACTGAAGTGTGTGTTAACAGAAAAAAGAGGTGAATTACATCTGCTCTTCTTGTGAAAATCATCTCATTCTTTTTTAACATTTCACATGTTGCCTTTTTTAAATATCTACATGGACATCTGCCACAACATTATGACCACCTAAGTTTTGTTCAGTAGGTCCTTATGTGCCCACTATATTTATCATTATGATCCCATTCAGTCCAATTCATTCTTGTCGTGTTATAAATAAAGCCTATTTTAGAAAGTTGTTAAATCTGCATTAAATCTTCACTTTGATTTGGTTCCCTGTCCTCAGCATGTATGCCAGGGAACAACTCGCTTTTAACAGGAAGAGACGGTCGGGGGTGTCCCCAAGCATCCGGTATTAGGACGTTGGCAATAGCTCCTATTGGCTCCATGGGTTGTGTGGATGGGCCTTGGTGGAGTCTAAGTCTGGGTGAACAACTCAGACTCATTTTCATGTTTTCTTGTTTTTGATCTTCCAAGAACAAACTGGTTCTAATGTTTTGGGCGATCGGAGCGGAGCATAAATCATCAGCAACTAATTCCACTCTGGTTTGGTTGACATTTTACTCAACTTTCTGCAAACACACTCAAATGTGTGTTTTACAGTAAAATATTCCAACAGCTATTGGAAGTATTTCCATGAGAGGAAACGCAGACATTCATCTTGACTTTTCAAACACCCCCTCAGGTCAGGATCTATTTCATCCAATCCCCCGGTTTCTAAAAAACTAACAGCATTAATCATTGCATCCTGTTAGCCTTGGACATATTTTCTGTGTCCATGTGCAAATATGAACACGCTAACACATTAAACTGAGCGGTGAACCTTAGATTTCTAAAACCTGAGCAGCTGTGTGATTGTGAGGCTGTCTTAGACTCGGTTTCTGCTTTTTAATTCCTTTGATATTCAAGTTGATGTTATATGATGGGTAATTTTGGACTTATAAAATCAGCTTGGAGGGGTGGAGACCGACAGCAACTCTCAGCTCATTTTTGCCTCTAGGTTCCCTGAAGGATGAATTCAGTCCTGACCATCATATCTGCCAAGCTATTATCTAAATGTGAGTTATTTTGATTGAGTCAACTGCTGTGTGTGTCACACTTTCTCAAGTTTATTTTCATATATTCAGAGATTAATTTGTTGTGCTTCCTTTGGGTTCAACCCTAACCAGCTAATTCAGACCACAAGGCTTCAACAGAACAATAATATGTTCAAACATATGGATTTGTCTCTCCAAGAGCAACTTTTTCTGTATTTCCAGGTCCAAGTGTGACATTTCTGTATATGGCAAACAGCCTACTGCTTTTCCTAAGAATAAGGCTTCTGCATCCGAAGGCTAGTTATCATTTTTGTGTTATTCATGACATTCTGCACCGACGGAGGGTGGTGTGTTTAAAAGGCACACCCATGTTCTGCGCTCTGAGTAATGACAAAGCTCAGAATGCGGAGATGAAAACAGACCGTCACAGCGGAGCTCAGATAGAACAACAAAAGCAAGCTGATCCCAGTCTTCGATACACTGAGGATTTTCATACTTGGGTGGATCACAAAGCTTAAGGGGATTTGGTGGTTTCTTTTTTTACTGTTTCTTCCCGCTTCTTTATATTCCTACAGAAAACTATAACACCGTGCCAGTGTCGCAGCTTAGTGTGCAACAAAGCTGCCTGTTCACTACAAGAGGACATGTCAGTGCAACATTTTGCTTCACTTGGTGCAAAAACTACACACAAATAACTGAGTGCAGATATATGGAAAACAGGTGGTCTAAGACCAGGAAAATACTTGATTCTTAATCACTTGATCACATAAGCAACTTGTTCCATTGTGGGCGTGACTGTTCACATACTTGTTGCCGCTGTATTACACCTGTTATCAGTGGATTCCACTAGGGGGCACACCAGATGACTCAGACCAGACAAAAACATGCCATCAGCACTTTCTGCCATGAATGGGCAATTCCAAAATGGTGTCTGATTTCTCGTCAGCTATTTTGACAAACATATATGTCACTGCAGTGGCAAAGACACATCATAAAGATGCAGGTAAGTGCTAGCTTTCTCAAAAGTTCCTGCCATTTTTACCCCTGCCAACCCAATGACCCTACATCCAGTGGAATTTGGCCCTACACTGCCCCTACTGGTCACCTACAGGTTGCAGCTTCTGAACGTGCGGCGGCGATTTTTGAGGACGTGCACAAAACGACGCTCCAAACAAATAAGAGGATACACAAGGCAGCCATGATAAGCACGCATATCTGTAATTAAAAGCATGTGAATTCCTGGCCTGGAAGTCATGGGGACAGGTGTCATCGGAATTTTGAGTTTCATGTGGGACTGTTATTCTTTAACTTTCACTTACTGATAAAAGAAAATATTGCATTTGGGGTTCAAATAGGCTTCTCTGGAAATGGACATGTCGTTTTTACCCCATTAAACAATCAAATTCTATTATTCCTGTGGTGAGGTCAGGCAACAGTCAGTATATTAGGAAAAATAGCAAATACAGCGCTAATTTAATTAAAAGCAGGCCTTTCATATACATGTGAAGATGTTAGTCCGAAATTGTTCCAAATCCAATTTTTAAAGTCGGACTAACACACCGGGATTAGGGGATTGTAAATTGGACAGTTTTATGTTCCCGCTCCAAGCTTTGATCCAGAAGTCATGGAAAAAGCCGGTAAAAAGAAGGGGAGTGTGCCAATCTTACAGCTAAATGACCTGTTATTTGTTTTAGATTGTCATGTAGCCTGTCAACTGGAAAAAAAACAAATAAGTAATAAGCTGAATGGGGGCCATTGCCACCTATTGTAGGCTTAAGTTAGACATACTTCTAAAAAGACAGTAATGAAAGTAAAGCTGTAAGTGTATCAATGTCACATCTACATAAGGTGACTTGAAACCCGTAGATGCAGCCACATGGAGTCATAAAAAAACAATCTGTGATGTCCAGATTCTAAAGAGAAATGAGAATGTTCTCCAGAGGAAGCATTGGCCATGAATAACTCTCAAACAGTACTTCATAAATAAAACCTGAGAAAAGCTTCATATGTCATACCAGGGTTGGACGACCATCTTGTCAAAACTAGACCTTTTGAAAATGGATTCTTTGAAGCAGAGTTTGCGACACGCTGCTTTCAGTACTGAAATATGTCATATTTGTTAGAAGCAAAGCCAGTGGAGATGTCATTTTTCCTGGGTGGAACTTTCTAACTTACCCTACGCAGCATTTTGATCTTTCAGGGCCCTCCTTCCACACAAATCCGATACTCATTCATTACAACTCATTTTGAGATAGGGCTAATATGGCATTCAAAGACCTCTTCAAGGCAGAAAAAAACTAATTCAATAAGCGGTGCCAGGAGAAACTTTTTTTTTCTTCGAATTTTAATGACTTTATCGCTCTCGTATTCTCTATCTTTACAGAACCCATGAAAGGGAAAGAAGATAGAGCAAAACTTGATGGCTAAAAAGGAGAAAGAGAGGGTGGAAGCGATGTAATGTAGAGATATGGACTTCTCTCTGTCTTTATTAGGTATTTTAGGCCGGGCTTTGAAGTGCCTGAGTCCCAGGACAAAGATGGCTATGGACCGTGGAAAACAGGATTACGTAAGCCTCTCTCGTCCAATTAATTACTCGCCTGTTTGGGGAAATAGACTCTCCATATCTTCTCATGCCATCACTGTGGAACTCTTCACCTTTCTGATAGTTGAGGAGTTTTCATCCAGCTCTGGAGATTACTGGAGAGCAAAATGAAAACCCCTCCAATAACTCCAATGTGTGCTAATCAGGAGAGATCGCTCCACATCCAATTAAAAAACGTTCAGAATAAATTGCCAAGCTCGGATTCATCTAAGCTGTCATTAAGAAACGAAAACACAGACTTAATTGGTTTCGTTCTGCATTGTAAAGGTTTTCTTTGACTTCTTCTCTTCTCGACATCGCGGAGTGGTGTGAGCCCACTGTTTTTCTGTTTGAGATTTAGGGTTCGCTCCTTTTGCAGCAACATCTCTCTTAGGTCTGTGCTCTCTTCACGGGGCAGAGAAAGTGCAGGAAAGCAAAACTCTGTGCTCATCTAAGCTGAAGGCAGTTTTTAAGGCCGTGACCTTCTATTCGCTGTATCACTCTGGCTTGAAGAGAAAAGTACACAGCAACAACTAAGCCTCCAGCTCTGGCCAAAAAAAATTAAAAATTTTGCACCAGCATGGGCAGCCCAATCAGAGTCTTGAATTCCGCTCCGTGGGAGTTGCAGCCCCCGGTTAAAGACAGCAGCCCAGAACAGCAGATCCTGGAGTCAGGATTAGACCTGCCAAGTGAAGATTCACTTGCCGTCTTTTTTATTTCTGTTCCTCTGACGGGTGCTCTAAGAGAGCACTCCAGTTCATGTCAACATTAAGACGCGCCGGGGGGAGAGCCAATGCAGCCCCCCCCCCATCTACCACGGTAACCACGAGGCACCCGTGAGCGCACCTCGCAGCAACACCCTGCGTGTTCGGCAGCCCGTCAGCTATTGCACTTCAAGACAAGAAGGCAAATATGTGGAAAACAGAAGTAACTGAGAAAGCCGTCAAGTTCAAGGAAAGGTTAGACGAGTCTGTTCAGTCTAATAAAATAAGGAATCCAATGCAGAAGAAACATCATATTAAAGAATTTTCTTTGCTTAAAAAGTCTTCTGATGTCAGGAAAGGGTTGAATTTCTTTCTGCAAAGTGGAAGCATCGAGCTTTTATTTATTTTCTGTATTACAGATGCACGTCTTCTTTACCTCTTCTTACTTGTCTTCTTCTGAAATCTAACATCAAAAAAATACACCAACAAATAAACAAATTATAAAAAAACTAAGTTCACTTCCTTTAGAAAAAAAGCCTTACCCTCACCAAAGCCAGAGGCACTGACCTAATGTTGCCCCGGCAACAACACAGAGATTTCGATCGTTTCCCCAAACTTAAGCTTCCATTCAATCCAACATATTTTTCAAGTGTATTTCCACTGGATGCAGTCGGCATGGTTACATGACAAAAAAAAATGTGATTCAGTTCGATTCAACTGTGCACAGTGACGCATTCAGCGTGTCAATGACCTGCATCTGTTCTAGTGCACCCCGTGAACAGTTAGAAACACCTCATCAAAATCAGCCGCAACACAGACAACATGTTGCTCACGTGACTGATGTCAGTCATGTCTATGAAAGGTTTTTAATGAAAGTCGATGCTCCTTTTTCTGCTGGTGGTTTATAACTTTAAAAAGTAAGATGGGGTCTTGTTCATCATAAACATTTTATGACATATAGTCATTTGTCCCTTTCGTATCGTAACGCTATCGAGTATCTCCTTGGTAAACAGCCCTTCAACTTAGCCTGCACTGCGTCCGCTGGAGACAAGCGCAGCCTCATGTATTTAGTCCAAGCAAGCTGATAGAAATAATCCACACGTGTATTGTCTGAACATTTCAAGACTTCACTTCAAATTTGCATCCCTACTGGATGGAATCCCTAATATATTTGCAGCCAAACTCATCCTTGTTCCATTTAAACTACCAATTAATGACTGTATGTCCTCTTAAATCATTTCCTTTGCAATATTTTCTCAACATATTTGCACACTTACACTTTTCCTGTGTTTTAAAGGGATTCCTACTTTGAGCTGCTACATGTGTATTATCAACCGTTTGTATGAGTGGCAGCTTATTGTTAGTAACCCAAAAGCAAAAATAATATAATGTCTGCATTTTGAGAATTTACAGTTAATTCACCACAGACAAGTAACAGGTTACCAGACGGGCAGAGAAAAGTTAACACTGCAGCAATACTTCAATGGGTTTAAAAACCTTCAAACTGAAACTAGTTAAGATGCAAAAGGCTGAGAGTGAAAATATTTCCTTTTGACATCATAATCTTCCTCAGCCCTCATTTCCCACTTTGCAACAGCCTCTTCAAGTGTAGAGCATGTTTACCGTCCCCATTTTCAAATCTCAATCTAACGAACTTTCAATTTCGCCATAGTTGAAATGAGCAAAAAGGGGGGGGGGGGGAGAGATAGCACTCATCAGTGAGCAGCAGCCGAGAGAACGATGAAGAAGAAGGAGAAGAGGAAGCCAATTACCCATGTGAGGAAGTCGACCGTGGTGAGAAGTGGCAGCCTGTTTTCTGTCCGATAACCACCCCGTGTCATCCCTCTGTGTCAACCAGAATTTTATCTGCAGCTTGGGGATTGGAAGGAAAAGAGCGGCCGCTGCATAAGCAACAACAACCTGCAGCCAGACAGAGCCACAAGCCACAGATGATGATGAATTAAGGGAGTCTGGCAACCACAAAGGCAAATGATATGCAACACGTGAGCTGAACAGAAAGGGAGGCGCGGGAGATACTTTCACTTGAGGGGGGGGCAGACACTCTGCACGATGTCAGGAAGGAGGAGAAGGGGAAAGGTTACAGGCTTTTAAGAGATGGTATTAATATTTCTTCCCGTTCAGTGTGTCTCCTTTTGGTCGGCAAAGTCACAATAATGATAACAATAGTACAACAATAAAAAAAATCTGTTTTGGAGCATTAAGCATGTAAACCTCCAAGCAGAATGATGTGTTATCTAATGGCTGATGAAAGTCTTGCACTGACAGTGCTCACACTCATCCGGCACGTTTGTCATGCCTGGATGAGATGGCCTTTTCAGTCTCCACATTCTCAGAGGATTCAGGGCATTTTCTGGAGCAACCCGCTGGGATTCCAGGAACAAATGGACTGAAACATGCAAAACATCAGTTGATCAGACAGCACGAACGGAGAGACACATAAACATCAGCATGGAAGACTTTGAGTTGTGTGTGGGGTTTGCCCACCAGGGTAGACAAAGCTTCCGCAAGGACACAGGAAGCATCCCCACTGAGGCAGAGCTCACGTACTCAGGATTACAGAGAAAGTGAGTCAGCCGAGCGAGTGTGAGAGGAAATGTGGTGCTTCGGTGAAGTGAAGCCATGATGCCTAATAGCTGACAGGCGACTCGTAGTGTAAGAGCAGCCGAGTCAACTGAGTCAGGGTTAAAAAGAAAGATGCTCTTTAGCTGATGAGGCCTGTCTGTTTAATTAGCAGACAGCGTGTCAGCATTAACATCACACTCACTAACACCCATCCGGAGAAACAGTAGCTGCCGCCACATCTCTGTGGTTGTTAGCTTACGTGACACATTCCTGCTACCGGTCCTAAAACATGACTTTTATTGAACATTGCACGCACTGAGTGAGGTAAACGGTGGGTGACTGAGCACGGGTCTGCACAGCTCTGCACAGGAAAGTGACATGAGCCCCACAAACACTGTGGACCAAACCATTGCTTGGCCAATATGCATGTGCTGTGGAAAACCACTGAAATGAGAAGCTAGTGCAAACTACAGGAGAAGTTAGCACAAGCTAAGCAGAGAGACAGCAAGTAGGAGAAGCTCCCCGGTGTGCAGACGTGGCAGACTCTGTTTATGGCTGTGATGGCATGAAATCAGATTCTGAAATGTGTTACCCAAAGATGTTAAACTAGGACAGGAATCAATTCGATTTCTTAGA
Organism: Leuresthes tenuis; assembly: GCF_036924035.1. Lineage (NCBI taxonomy): Eukaryota > Metazoa > Chordata > Actinopteri > Atheriniformes > Atherinopsidae > Leuresthes > Leuresthes tenuis. The sequence goes on along the minus strand of NW_027325372.1, from coordinate 24,260,731 downwards.
AGGCGTCCCGCAGTTTCCCATTAAAAATATCAGAGGACATGGGCCTGCAGTCTTCTCTTTTCAAGCGTCTGCTTTGCATATTTGACTTAAAAATATCTGGGTTATGCCAGCAAAATGAGGATTGAACCTCCTTTTGTCCACTTGTATCAGGAATAGCTTTCAATTGCCGAAATTGTAAATACAAAGTGGCCAAAACGACTTTCCTCTGAAGGGTCGCTGAGGGTGAGGACCTGGGTCATTCAGGATGAGCCGCTCCTCTGCATCAAAAGAGCCAGCTCAAGTGGTTTGGGCATCTGGTAGAATGCCCACCAAACGCCGACCAGCGGAGGTGACTGAGATCGGTTTAACTGGGGGCAGTCCTTGGGGCAGACTTGCTGAAGAAATTACATTTCTTGGGACATTTCTACATTTCTTTGCTGGCTTGGAGAGGACGTGGCGTCACATCTGAGCCATTCTGAGGCAACAAAGTTTTTTTTTCCGTGACAATAACTTAAAAATGTACATTTTTGAGTTTTTAGGAGATTAAGTCTTCACTCATTTGGCACTTGACATGACTACAATTATCGCTGGTGCTACGAGAAGGCGGCACAGAGAACAGAAAGCAACTCTTTGTAGAATTTTCTACTCAAGAGCTATGACAGCATGTTGAGTGGCACGTCTCCCAGTGCCTCCTGCTACACTTAATATTTTGGCATTCTCTTCAACTGACTGACTCCTCTGTGGCTGGGATTTCAGGGCTGATATTATGGTGATGTCTGCTGCTGAAACAGCGTTGTGTTCTCAGGGAGGAAAAGCTTTCACCTTGAACACTTATCGTGCCAATAATAGCAGCACCCTCACCAGGTGTGCCGTTTTGTCACCCGAAACAAAATGGTGTCACTTTTAATAGACTGCATTGGTTATTATTAAAATTAACTGGTAACTGGGTTAAATGTGTATTTATTTTAGTCTATCGCTTGCAAAACTGGCTACTACTGTTGCTGCTTTCTGCTTGTTGTTTATGTTTTGGTTTTTTTTTTTAGGGGGGGGGGGGTCCGAGTCACATGCAGGTTCAGAAAAATAATTAACTGATTCATTAGTGCCTGAAAGCACTGGGCATGACAAGTAACTCTGTCTTACTCTGGAGCAGGGGTTAGAGACACTGTGGTCTCAGTTCAAGAAGGCAACAAAATTAATAAGATTCATCATTTGTGCTGGAATTCAGTGAAACGTTGTTTTTCTAGCGTGTTCCTCCTTCTGACTGCGGAGCTCCAGAGGTTCTGATCTGGCTGGAAAATATCACTTATCATGCATTATTTAAACGCTCATTAGTCTCGTGAGCCTCATCGCTCCCGTGTCGGGCTCGAGGCATTCATTATTACGTCACTTATCTGCCCGATATATGCAAATGACTCATCCTAACCCTGGAACCTGTAATACGAAATACATCAATTACACTGACAATAAGACATTTGCATTGAGCGGATATAGAAAGATTTCCTAAAGATAGCCTGCCAGCACCTGGAGGAGGAGAAGAAAGGGGATTAAAAAAAAGGAAAAGGAGAAAAAATACAGACACATACGGCTCAGAAGAAATAAATCCACATGAATCAAAGCGACAAAAGATCCAAATATGACAGCTGGGACAGCCTTCGCTGTAAAAACACCATAAAAAGAATTAGAACAAAATGGAACTATATGAATATTTTAAACAAGCATACTTATTGCTAATTAAACTACATGACTGCAATTATAAATGTACAAAATAAAAATGTGTAATACTTTGGTTGATTTGGATACTTAATTTTCAGTTTTGCACTGAAAACAATTAAAATTTAATAGTAAGCTACAAAATGTCAGACACTCTGAATATGCAAATGAATCATTCCTTTTCCAGCCTGTGCAAGTAGTAATTCAAAGGTGGTCTAATAAAATTCAGGTGTACACGCATGTGGACAGGACACAAAAACACATGCAAGTAAACATGCGCTCAGGAGGAAGAGCAGTCACCCACCAATCGGAAGGTCGGTGGTTCGACTCTGGCTTCCCCAGGATACATGTCGAAGCGTCCTTGGGCAAGACACTGAACCCCACGTTGCCCCCCCCCCCCCCCCCCAGTGTATCATTGGGGGTATGAATGTGTGTATGAATGATTAGAAAAGCACGTAGTTATGAATCTTAAGACGTGCTGTATGAATGTGTGTGAGTGGGGTGAATGCGGCATGTAGTGAAGCGCTTTGAGTGGTCAGCTAGACTAGAAAAGCGCTATACAAGTACAAGTCCATTTACCATTTACCATTTAAACAGCTTAGCCTGAGAAGGACTTCAGTCAGAGTGCCTGCTGTGCAGTAAACCAAGTGGGGAGCTCATCTGTCCCACCAAAGCTGCTGATGTACGACACACAGAGAACCATCTGCATTTATATTGTATTCTTTGCTCCAGCAGAACATAGTTACCACAAATATACCTGGTATGATACAGCATGTTTGGGGAGAAAATTGACCACCTGCGTCTTTGTCTGCAGTTCGTGTTACTTATTCAGGTCAAAAGCAGACGAGATATTTTCTGGTTTTGGATCACATACATACCGATCATCTGAGTTTCTCACCCTGCTTTTTTCAGTCCTTCAGCTTTTTGTCATTACTTGAGAGGGGAAGTTAAAAGTCAGAGGTAGCACAGATGCGTGTGTGTGTGCACTGCAGTTTAATGAAACAGAGTAGTCAGTATGAGTGTATGAGCAGCCTTATAATAATCAGTGGCAGTAATAGAGAGCAGAGTCTTGTTTGGAACAGTGGGACCTAACAGTCACTTGGGGAATAACGTGTTGTTAATACCAGGTATTAAAAGCTCAGGCAAACATTGAAGGGCGAAGGCACAGCTAATAAATAATGTAAATCCACTCTAAATGCCTCTCATAAACTGCAGAGAGCTTAGACAGGGCAACACAACTGACCCCGTTGTTAAGACTCGAGCTGCACAAAAACTTTGCCTCTGATGAGGTTCTCCTGATGACACGAGGACATGGCAGCCGTGTCCGTTTTTTTTTTTGGGGGGGGGGGGGTTCCACTGTGGGTTAAATCTCAATGTTCACTTCAACAGAACTGAACCTGGTGTCCCAGAGCTCATCATAAAACTATGTAAATATGATATTGGGACAGTTCTTTACCAATCAGAGTGAGCCTCTTTTAGTCTGGAATTTAAAGACGTTCTTCCTTATCGGGTGTATAATCAATGTTCCATACAAGGACAAATTATGCGAACAAATAAATAAATAAGCCGCCTGAACTTCTAATGAACTTCTAATGCTCACAAATTACAACTTTCCATTCAGACGTTCCAATCAGCTTCAGTAATGCAGTTGTATCATGACATGAGCCAATGAAACTTGCACAGAATCAGCTAATTATGATGGTCAGCAGCAGCTATTCAAAAACAATAGTGAACCATACAAAGCCCGTCTAATCACTTCTCTGTCAAGCTCGCTGCATTATAGGCCAATCAATATGAGCTGTCAGCTAAACCTCTGTAGCCTTATACTCATTCAGCTGATTCTAAAAACTTGTGGTGCTCGGTCCTTAGCAAGAGGAGACGGAGCTTTTTGCCAGCTTTCTTATCTTCACTTTTTGTCTTCCTTTTTCTACCAGCAAGAGAAATCTCAGCGTTTGCCCTGAGCCTTTATCATCTTGATGTGCCACAGGAGGATAAGAAAACACCTGCCAGGTAGAAGTTCCACATGGAGAATCTTTGCAATTTTGACACGAGGAAAAAAAAGCTCCATCGCTTGCCTTCAGCCTATCAGCGCCACAACTCATCACCTTTTCCCCCTGGGGAGTTTAAGACCCCTGTTAGTGGTGTTTAAGATCCAAACGCATGGTTGAGTCTTCCTGAGAGGAAATGCAAAGTGTCCCTTCTCACAGATGCATTAACAGACCCATATTTTCATTCTTATACTGAGGTCATCGAATTATTCGACTTGAAATATTCCCACGCAGACAGAGAGATCCATAACACCCAGGTTCTGATCTGATTCTGAGACATTCAAATCCCACTTTGACCACTGCTGCACATCTTATTGGCTGGATTTCTGAGGATTTCTTTCCTTCCTGCCCCCCTGCGGATGGACTGTGGCAGGCCCAATGGTTCAGACAAAAAATGGAGACAATCCTTTGGAGAATCCTCTAAACCACAGCAAATGTTCAAATATACTGAAAAATTTATTTTCTAACTTTCGAAATCCACAATTAGACAATAAGCCCAAAAAGAGACGCACATGTTTTACCGACCAAAATACAAAATTAACTTACAACACAGTATTTCATATTCTCTAGATACTTTAGAGGTAAGAAAGATGGAAAGCCGAGTCCTGCCACCTGACCCTAGATATCGAAGCTTAAACCCTTTTCAGGGCAACCAGTCAATGAACGGAATGTAATTATTTGTGGATTCATACATATACTGAACCCTTCCAGCAAACCAGCTGCAATAAGCAAGCGAAGCTGGTAATTAGAGTCTATGTTCACCCTGATAAGAATATTAAGAGCTTCGTGTCTGATGGGTACCACTATTCATAACTTTGCACTTCTGTCAGACTTGCAAATGCAACTAATTCAAATAAGTCACAGGATCAAGAGGAACCGTTCTCTGTTAATGCTCCATTTAAATGCAAAGAGTCATTCTGTTTTCACTCGTTAGTTTTTCAACACCGCACACAGGACCATCAAAGCCAGCAGGAGAAAACCAAGCACAACGGGGGTTCAAGCAAGAGGGCAAAGGGTGGAGAAAAGAGACCACAAATGGGTTTGAAGTTCTGCTCAGCAAATAAGCATCATGTTGAATCCCACGAGGGAGGTTAAAAGGGAGAGTAGCCTCTTATATCTGCTAAGCCTTACTTGATTTCTTTTCTAATTTTTGTAGTTATTTATGCTTCTTTGGCATTATTCCAGTGAGCCAAACGATTTTTGCATTCTCAGCCCGTCTAAAGCAGCAGAGAGCGAGGAAGAATCGCACATCGATTCCTGACACTGATAACTGGGCCACCGCTGCGCTTTTTAAGAGAGAAAAGTTCCTCCTCTCAACATGACTGTCACACCGTAATGAAGTGCGGGCCCCGGTGCGGTCACAGAGTCAGGAGAACAAGAACTCTTAGTTCAAACAAAAGTTTATTGGTTAACAGAAAATCTCACACAGAGGAAAAACCTGGCCTGGTGAGCAGGGAAGTCGGCCAGCAGGACCGGAGCAAAAAACCAAGGTAATCCAAGAACAGAAAATAATCCACAAAACACCAAGGGTCAGGATCCAGGTCGTGAACCAAACAGGCATAACAAATACATTAACACACGAGCAAAGAAAGGCGGAGAAGACCAGGTATTTAAACTAACGGGGCAATCAAGGGAAGATGGAACACAGGTGAGTTACGAACCAGGTGTGACAATGACAGTATGTTTGCCCCGACGTTTATTAGCACCGGCAGATTAGAAATATACAAACAAACCTTTTTTTCATATTGTTTTTCAAAGCCAACATGCATAAAGACCACAGGGTCTGCCAAGATGCCAACATAATTAATGGACTCTCGGAGTGTAGGAGATTACCCTCATTTTCCAGACTGGCCTCTTTTAAGGAGTTCACGTGGAGCAGTGGGGTGTATCTGACTTTGATTTACAGTTATAGCTGCTCTGTTTCAAGCAGATGATGGCTGTCCAAACAAAATGAGGTGATTACGCATGCTGGTATTAACAGTGGACTGGCTACTCACTCACTTGATTAAACTGTGATTAAGTTAACTGACAGCAACTTGACAGCTCAAAGAATTACATATATATGAATATATATGAATACAGGACAACAACTAAATGAATTTATGAGGTCAGTATGAATATTATCATGTCAGTATCACCTCCTTTCTGAATACTTATCATCTTTCATTTGGTTTAAAATGAAAGAACTAAAACTGGCCAGAAAAAAAGCAAATGGAAAAGAACACCCGTAATGGGACTTAAAAAAAAAACAACATCTTGTTCTTGCCATGTCTCAAAATGAGATAAATACAACCTCTGATGTAGAACACAACATGAGCTGTTACACATTACTGACAGAACAAATACTAATTCAAAATGCACAAGTAGTGAATGAAAAACTGGGTCCCTCTGTGCTGCTTTCATAGAAATGAACCGTGTAAGAAGCAGCCAGGAGCAGCTTTTCAAATGTCAGAGGTTTGCTGAGTCAGATCAGCAGAAACACACATCACACCAGCTGTCAAGCACGGTGGTGGAGGGCTGATGATTTGGGCTTTTTTTTGCAGGACTTTGCAGTCACAGAGTCGACCATAAACTCTGTCATCTAAGCCATCTGTCCGACAGCTAAAGCTTGTTCAAAGTCGGGTCATTTAACAGGACAGCGATCCCAATCACACTTCCACATCTACAACAGAATAAGTGGGAAAAAAAGAATTAAGGGGCTGCAACAACCAAGTCAAAATCCAAACTTAGGAGAGCTGTGCAAAAATGACTGCCCGGAAGCCCCAATGAGCTGAAGCAAGATTGAAAAGAAGAGTGAATCCTCCACAAATATGTGAGCGACTGATCCCATCATCCGATACTTTAAGTGACTGCTGCTTCAGGTAGTTCTGCAAGCTGTGGAATCCTGGGGTGGACTTAGTTTTTCAAGCAATGCTTCTGGCTGACAAAGGTTTTGGCTTAGCTTTTCTCAAACATGGAGTAACATGTCTTTTGTTTTTGTTCACCTGAGGTTGACCCGGTGTTATGCCCCCGATATGTGCAACCGTGGAATTGGAAGAGGTTGTACTTTCCTTTTCACACCAAGGCCATCTGGCCAGATTGGACTGGAATGTCAGTGCTAAGAGAAAGCAGCATGTCTATCACAGCCTCACAGTACCTTCTCCTCATGTCTGTAACTCTCATCTAGATCAAACTTTCTGGGGACTGCCAGGATCCCCGGAGATATCACCTTAGTCCTGTTTTTTCTTTTGATAAGATGTCTTCTGCACGTTCTGTTCAATCTAAGTCCGATGAAATCTCCTTCAGGGGCTTTTGTTTGATCTTGAAATAAGAAGTTCACTTTTATTTTTTATAAAAAGGAGAGCAGAAACATTGCCTATGAGGCAGAACAAGCATGTCTCCTTTGTCCTGCAACTCCTGACAATGAGCCCTGGCATCTCACCCTGCCACATTAGAAAAAGCAGGCTGAGAGATTTGGAAAAAACTACTATAAAAAAAAAAATATCCTGCACAGCTGAGGGGTGTAACATGTTCCTTTTCAGCTGCAATGTTTCATGTCATTGGTATTCCACTGGCTGGTGGGTGCAAATCAATACTATCGAGCTGCTGGTGTCCAATAAACTAAGTTGTTGTCTCAATTGCTGTCTCTTTAGCGTCTCTGAGAGAATTTGAAGCCCTTGGAAAAATTCAAGGTAGATTGTGCATGTGCAGCGTCACCTGTGCACATGTGCAGCAAAGCAACTTTCAGAACTCTGACCTTGAACATTCTTCCTTAGCCACAGACCTTGAGATAGATGGATGCTTTTTTTCACTGACGCTTTTAATGATCGCCGATACAGCTGACTTCATACTCGAGGTGACCGGCTGAAGCCACATTTCCACTCACCAGCAAATCAATTGCACTTCCAATAAATTCTCCTGGAACCATCTCATCGAGTCCAACCAAAAGATTTTTACTTCTGTAACAGGTTAAGATGTAGCTCCAAACTACATACCGATGCCTTAAGGTTGGCACCATTAGCTTAAAAATCTTCAAGAACTTAATGATCTCAGGCCTGCACAGAATCCACAATAAGAAAGCGTATGCGGTCTAGAGCTGGAGGTGATCAGATGTAAATGCCAGGGTATAAAATATAAACCTCACAATCACAAAGGAAAGTATCACTGTTTTGAATAAAAACAGAACCAACCTTGTGTCTTTTCAGGTGATTCTGCTGATGTGATTGACAAGGTGCCTCCGCTCTTAAGGCCTTGGATGTTGTTTATCATTCTGCCCTTAGGTATATTACTGCTGATGTTTACAGGGCTCATCACCGCATCTTGCATATGAAGGAGCTGGGTGGCTGTCTCGGTCTCAGAGACGTGAAAGGCATATGTTGATGTGGATCTACACTACGATGCCTGCTACACTGGTCACATCACATTCACTCTGCAATCTGCTGCAGGTCCTTCAGGTTTGTGCTGAATAGAAATATCAGCTTTTTAGTTGCTACTTGCACTGACCACCTGGACCCGTTTACAGCCAGCTTTAGAGACCAGGGCATCTGGTTCTTAAATGAATCTTTTATTAGTATGTGCAGATAAAATCGAGTCCATAAAATTATATTTAACATATAATGTTGACACACAAGGTACTGAGAAGTTTAAATAGTAAAAAGTGTCTCTAAGACGTGATAAAATTGGAAGTGATATCTGATTCTATGCATCCATATCTACAGTCGTGTGAAGAACAAAGTACATCCTCTTTCAGCTCTGAGGTTTGGGTTTGTTGTCGTGTTGTGTTGTGTTGTTGTGTTGATTCAGTCGAGAAGAATGATGGCCTCACACATGACTTCAGAATACTTTGGTATACAGAGGAGTTTAAGGTTCATTCCAGGAGTTCAAGGTGCCCAGATCCTGTGGCTGAAAAACAAGCCCAAACCATCAACCTGCCACCACCGTGCTTGACAATTGCTGTTTGTATGGATATGCTGTGCTGCCATGCTCTTTTTTAGAGATAAGAGGCTTCCTCCTGCGACTCTTACAAACAAGCCATACTTGTTCAGTCTTTTTCTAACTGTGCTGTCATGAACTTTAACATTTAACATGGTAACTGAGGCCTGTAGAGTCTGAGATGCAGCTCCTGTTTTTGCAGTTTCTCTGAGCATTACACAGTCTGACCTTTGGGTGAATTTGCTGGGACGTCCACTCCTGGTAAGATTGACAGCTGTTTTGAATGTTTGGTGAGCAATATTTCTCACTGCAGAATGATGGACTTCAACTTGCTTGGAAAGTACCTTAAAAACCTTTCCCAGATTAATGAGCAGCAAAAATTGCTTCTCTGAACATCATTGGCGATCTCTTTCTCCTTGGTATTGTGTTAAAACACCCAAAATGCTCCAGACCAATTTACAGGTACTTACACTTGATGATGATATCCACATGATTTTGTATCACAAATGTCAGTGTTTGTGTGCTTCACTGCTTGTGCTTAATGAATAATGCCATAAGTGGCCCCATGGTAGGCTTGCTGCATGATGGGACCATACACCACTCAGATACTCTATATGAAATCTTCATCTCTTCACCAGCAGCCTCTGAGAGAAACAACCAAGTCATCCGAGCATGTGCTCATCTTGTTTGAGAGCAGTGAAAAGATGAAAATCAGTCTTTGCGGTGCTGTTGGCCCCTTAAGAACATCAGAAAGTGTAATCAGCAATGACCCATGCTTGACTCTAGCAATCCCAGGGACTTCGTTAACATCCCCTGCCTGCCTCGGGGGAGCTGTGCCTGGAACAGTGGAACAAGCACTTGATAACTGTGAATGAATTATGAAATCCCGGATGTCTGCCAGCTCCTTCCACCAGTCGAAAATGATTTGGCCGAGCCAGCCACCTATAACCGCCGCCTTTCCCGCGTAGATATTTCCCTCTCAGATGTGTGCTTGCACAGCGATACTCCAGAAAAAACGGTCCGTCTTAAATAAACATATATGTAAAATGTCAGCGCAGATTGGATGCAGGCCACTTGTGTTGATACACGACAAACTTAAACATGTAAAGCACAGAGGGAGCACAGACGAGGAAACAAGCTGGCAGGAGGCTGAGGACTGGAAAAGGGTCCAATTTAATAAGATTGTTTGGCATAAATCTGAGGAAACCTGGTGAACATGCAGAGGCTGCGTGTAATTTACTTCAACATTCTGTTAACATTCATGCAGACCTGAAATAAAGAGTGCTCCTCTTTCAGAGAACAGGCAGATCTTCCCTCCAGTCATCAGTGAACAATCAGCAGAAGTGAGCTGCTTTACCAGGGTGATCTTGTTTTCAAGAATTCTTTAATCAGCTTCTAAACTTTCAGAAGTTACAACATGCTGTTGAAACAAGAGGATGGGGAGGATCTGTGCCTAGACTGTAGAAGTACAGTGGGACAGCGACATTTAAAGCTAAAATGTATGATTAAATGACAGATTTTATTGTTTTGAAAATCTATGTGGACAGTTTTGAACTGTTTACTTACTGCTGCATATCTCTGACCCTCTTTCATCTTTGGACTGATGATTCTTTTGGTCATTCTGTCACGATTTAATAGATTAAAGAAAGGGTGTAAAAAATAGCCAATATAGGAGTCACTCAGGTGTCAACTCCTCACTCCACTTCTGAGGGTAATCTAGTCATCCCCGTCTGCCACGTCTGACCACACAGTCAACACAGTATGGTGGATAGAGCAAGTCAAAGCCACAAAGCACAGTTTATCTGCCACACACCTCACACAAGGTGATGAAGTTCAAAGCTTCCCTGCGGCAACAAATCCAACAGCCACCACGACTCTCTTCGAGCTGCATGACCGAACGCAAATGTTGTTTTTCTTTCTTTTTCGCAGCAGTCAGAGTTTACTGCTCGTAATGGAAATCAAAAGTGAGTTGGGAAGCAAAAAATCCAATCATAAATACACCTTTTGAGAAGAATCTAAAATGCAGTTTGATCTTAGGTTTAGGGGGACACAGACTATAATCACTCCTGACTGCGTTTAGATAGATTTCCCATAAATTGCTGATAGTACAGATCCAAAGCTGGGCTAAATGCTGGTTTGATGTCTCAAACTCTGATCTAATTCATTTACATTTGGAACATTCCAGAACTCCCCACATGTCAAAGACTCTTTGACAAAAAGGATGTAATACATGGTATCTTGAATTATTATGAAGGAATACACACACATGAAAGCCACAAAGATAGGGACTAATAATTGTTCCTCTTTTGAAAAAAGAAAATCAGACAATTATCCAGTTTGGATTGTTCTGCAGTTGGTTTGGACCTGGGATTTGGACTTGAAAGTTCAATTGACAGAATGTAGCACAAACAGTCAAAGTCAGTTTTCTAGAGTTTTTGCTTTCATTAAATGTCGGAAAACATTCTCCCATAATGATCTGTGTAGAAAAACTACACAGCACATAAAAGCCTGCCTTATTGTAGACCGGTGGGTTATTTTGCACTGGGTTTTCTGTACAGAATCGGTCCTGTTTATCGCCTTATTTACTGACTAGGTGGTAAATATCTAAGGATACCTGGTGCTTGTGTGGTTCACATTTGTTCCGAGAAAATAAAATTTACAATATCAGACTCCTGACAGGGTCATTAAACTCAAGCAAACACGTCTTGTTCCCCGTTTCTCTAACTAGGACACATTCGAGCTCTATTAGTGTGGCTGTCTAATGAGCAAAAAAAAACATTTTGCCGAGAACAATTGGCGACAAAAATAAGACTTAAGAGGCTTGAGAAACCAGTGTCTACATGGAAGCCAACTACTGACACGCTGGTGGATGTGAATGAGACACCAGTGGTTGATCTAAGGGGCCTGTAGAATGTCTTCCTCATCACTCCAGGAGAAAAGTCCCGAAATGAGGGGCAAATGACGAGCCAAGTAGTTTACATGCCTCAGCAACCCACTGGAGACACAATCATCAGCCACAACATTCAAAGTATTGCTGAAGTGAAAAACAGCGATTGTCTTGTCACAATGCAATGTTCTGTTGGGAAATCTAGGGTCTTTGCATTCACATGGATGATTCTTTCACCCACCTTTGGCAGCTTCCTTGTCCAGCAGGACGACCCATCTCAAAGACCATCTGAACAGCAAAAAACTCAAGACTCTCGAACTAGAAACTGGAAAAGCAAAACCAAATCGCTAAGTGTAATTTTTGTAATTCAGCTGAGGAAGGGCAACATTAAGAACGCTCCACAGACAGATGCCGAAGTAAACCGATTACTTTCAGTTTGGAGGGAGTCACCTCTCAAGTTAAAGGTGGAAGGAACCAACAGCTGGAAAGTTGCTGCATGCCTGCCAATGTCCAAAAGCAGGTTGTGATGTCTGGGCACACAGATTCAATCTAATCTTTTGCTGTCAGTGTGTCCTAAAAATCAAATCTGACATACAAACCACATTTTCCGTACTGATCCCAGGAAACCCTGGAACAAGCCAGATCCACAGTGGACACCACCCCTCACCCCTACAAGACTAAAAGCATCAGCTGCCAAAGTCCCAGTGCCAGAAACCATGGAAACAACTGAGGAGGACTGTCTCAACATTTTTATCAAGTCATTTGTACAACAGTGGCTGGATGGCTAAAATCACTTTTCCAATGAATATCTGTTCGTAATAAAGCCAAAACACCTGTTTGTTTGGCAGGATGTGGGCAGTGGTAGATGAGCACTTACATCTTCATACTTCTCCAGCAATAAACTGTTGATGTGTCATCGCTGGGAGAAGATAAATGAGAGGAAAATCTATGATGGGCTGTGCTTGGCCCATCATAGATTTGGCCAAAATTTGCTAAAGCACTTTAAATGGCCTTGTTGTGAAAGATGATTTATACATCAACTTATCAACAGCTGGAAACTGACCAGGTTACTAACTTCCACATCTGCATACGTTACCTCTTTTGTGTTGCTCTCCTTCACAGATAAAAATGCAGCATCTTTTTGCCGTTTCCCTCTGCCTAAACTCACCTGGACATTGGCAGGGTAAATAAAGTATTTTGCAGCAAAAACTACGCATACTTCAAAGAGTGCTTGGAATAGAGTGCTTACAACAGATGCTCACGTCCACCTGTTACTTGTCACACATGGGAGCTGTCCAATGTGAGAACAGTCTACAACTGCTCAGGGGTGAGCTGCTCTGCTACAGCAGGTGTGCACTGAAAATTGTTGTCAGTGAAGTACTAGGTACAGCTACTTTTTTCCTTCCTCTCAGATGTCAGTATGTGGCTATGCTCAGTCTGAAGCTGGATTGTATGTCACAATTCATCATAACAGTCAGTACGTTCAACTGAGCCATTTAATTGGACCACAGTCTTTGCGCCTTAGGGGAATCGATTTACTAAGCTAAGTATGTGCGAAATTGGTGCCAGGTTGATCTGCAAATTGTACAGCTTTGCATTCTGTACATTTCATTCATGCTATGCAGTTTTTACCACTTTAACAAACTAAATGCACTCTGTCCCTTATGTTATTCTCTGTTGTTATAAGCTAGGCTATTTTTTTAATTGGCTTTGTATGAATTGGACTAATTTAGAATTTGAATGAATTGATTGCATTACAATTAATCTAGTTGTAATAAGCTTGAGTTGGAACTAAAAACTAAATTGATTTTAATCTTTATCTTCTTCTGTTAACCGGCTTCTTCTGTGACCTCCAGGACAAGGCCTCTGGGTCGAGCATGCACAGAATTCCAGTTCCATTGTATGTGTACTGTATACGCTAGAGTAATTCAACTCCCAACTGCATTATCTGGGTGTGTTAGTCTAATTTCAGTTGGACCAACATGTTTTCAAAGTCCATTTTAAGTCCATCTAACAAAATAACTCGATTTCTTTCTAATAACATGTAATCATATTGAGTGAATAGCAGATACTTCTATAGAATCAACATAGTTAGCTATCTGCGATTGTTACTTATTGTTCTTTTTGTTGTTTCTGAAATTCCAGTGTCATACTGTACCTGCCTTGTACAATAACTCAGTGAGGGCCTGCACCAACCCATTATGGTGTGCCCAAGGCGACCCAGACCCTCCCCCAGGCACCTGGCTGGGCCCAGACCCAAGACTCTGCATCACAACCAATGCCCGAGCAGTCCAGCCACCCCGCCCAGAGCCATCAGCACAAAGCCCCCCAGTGATCCCCACCCATTTCCGCAAGCCACCAAAGCCACCAATAAGGCCAGTCATGTAGCTCCCCCACAATGACCCATCCAACCTTTGTTCTGTATTTAGTCATGGTTCATCTTGTGAGCTAGATCTAAACTATTTTGATATATATTGTTACTTATCAGCTAAGAATAGTGCTGAAAATCCAATCCATCACTGTCTTTGGTCTTCTGTAAAGTTTTTAAACTGGTTTGTTTTTCCGCAGAAATTTAGAGATGTATGAATCTAGTGACTTAAGCTAAGTAGCGGATTAGTTAACTTTTGGTAGGACCATCATATTAATGGAAGCAACTCTCCCCATGAGTGATGTGGTTAGGGACTTCCATCGTGTGATATCACCCTCTACTGTCTTTAAAAGCTGCACATAATTTAGCTTTGTTAGCTGGAGCCTGGAGGAAATGTTTGTGCCTAAATATCTAATATTTCCTGACTGTAAAATGGTAGTGGGTATATTCTGGAAACTACAGATAATGGGCAGAACTGTGGTTAATAGAGTAGTCAGAAAGTGCTGAGAATTTATTTCTGAGCGTGAATGTATGAGTTAGAGGTGTCTGTGAGTTCTGCAGGAAAAGTAATACATCATCAGCATAAAGGCTTCTTTTACGCTCAACACTTTTGGATTGGATTCCTGTAATATCTATATTTTGTCTGATTGCATCTGCAAGAGGTTCTTAAAAAAGGCAAACAGTGAGGGGGAAAGTGTCTGGTATCTCTCTGCAGACTAAAGCTTGGAGAGGTTTGATCATTTGTCTATACAATATTCTTATCCAGTTGCTGAAGGACGACCCAAACCCAAATTTGTTTAAAGTTGCAAATAAGGATTTCCAGTTAACCTGATCAAATGCTTTTTATGCATCTGGAGAGACAATTGTGGTTTCCAAGTTGTCAATCGAAGAATATTCTATGAGATTAATTAGCCTGCGTGTGTTAGTGGATGAGTGTCTATCCTTTATAAAACCTATTTGGTCAGGATGTATTATAAGAGGATTTATTTTTTCTAGTCTTTTGGCGAGGGTATTTATTAGTGATATTGGACAGAGGTTGGATGGAAGTACGTGGGTCTTTTCCTGGTTTCTGTAGTAGGCTAAAGTTAGCAGAGTTTATATTTGGGGGTAGCCTGTCATTCTCTTTTATTTGCAATACCATTTTGTGAAATGCATGTGCCAAAACAGTCCCAAAATTCTTTGTATGGCTCCACTGGAAATCCATCTAGTCCTGCGGCTCTATTTCTAGGCATATTTTGAAGAGCTTCAGGGTGTTCACCTATTAAAAGAGGTAAATCCAAAGCCATGACCTGTTCAAGTTGTAATTCTGAATGGTTGATGTTACTAAGAAGCTGATCTTCTGGTGGATCATTTTGTGATGAACATAAGGTTTTGTAGAAGTCCCTAAAAGTGTTGTTGATTACGTCAGGGAACATCGTGGTTTTAACACATCAAAGCTATCTTTTAACTGAGATCCACTTCGAAGCCTACCTCGCAGAAGATCCGTGGTCGGGTGAGGCCAGCTGTAGGTCCTGATTAGCTGCCAGTCAAAGTCGTCTTCTTGGCCCTGTCGGTAGTCGCATAAGCCAGGGTCTGAATCCTCATCAAAGGTGCAGCCAGCTACAGAGAGGGAAAACAGTTTTTTTTTAAAGTGTTATAAGAGGAGAAACTGAAAAGCAGTTTTTCTCTGAAAAGTTGCTGTAAGTAAAGTTTCTTTGCAGCACGCTGCCTGGAGAAAGAAAAAGTATTGGAGGAACATTACTGCTCAGTTACATCACAGTCTCATTGTAATTGCCCTTAATACATCAAAACACAGAGAATCTTTGCAGCTATAAACTAAATTACAGCCAATACTTGGCACCAGGCGGTCAGCACAGTCTGCAGCACACTCATCTATCCCCTTTAAAACCCACCACCATTTGGTGCAATTAGCCCTGTGGTGTGAAAATGACACAGCAGCCACAGGTCACCCTGATAGGCTGCAATAATGGGCCGAATGTGCCAGAGCAGCAAAGGGGGTTCTGTAGCTGATGGAGGGCAACAACAGCCTGGCTCTCAACCAGTGAAGGTGACCCAACCCTGTCTGACATCTAATAGTTACATTCACTATTTGGCCATTATCACACAAACCACAGGCTTTTAAAGGCACCAGCTCTGCTATCGAACCAGGGGGTAAAAATGTTCTATTCTTGTTTAATTGGTCAGCTTGGTGCACACAAGCACTTTAGAAAATCTCAAAATGATTATTCTGGACTTAGGAAGATTTCTGATCATGCATGGTTATGAGCCTTAGGCTTCCCCTCGATGCCCACTGGAGCTTTGGTTTTACAATTGCCCTCACTGTTTTGATTGTTTCCCTGATTGATTTATTCATTCTAATGTCTGAAAATGGTGAAAAGTTCCGATCACAACTATGCAGAGCTGCTTGTGTCGCCCAAGTAACAGTCTAAAACCAAGACAACAATAATGCAGGTATAAACTGCACAACAGCCACATAAATGCTGAAAATAATGTCAAACAAATCCATAATAAGATTGTTTCACATGATTCCATCCACTGATAAATCGCTTGAAGGAAGATGTGGGTTTCATTGCATTCATCGTTACCAGACCCGAATACAAAATTGGCCGGATCTTGATGTGGGGAACTCTGATCTTTGTGCCTGTAAGACAACAAAATAAACTGCTTTGGAAAAACTCTGTGGATTCGATTGATTTTGGAATAATAAAGAAACACAGAGTGCTCTGGTACTTGACAGATATCAATATTTATGTTAGCAAGATTTGTTCAGAGAGCAATATAAGATGGAAAAAGTTAGACGAATGGATAGTGGGTAATTCTCATCCACCAATTGTGCCTGTTTATTTTAAGTTTCTGGATTCCAGAGGGAGCAGCCTACAATTGTAGCAAGAGCAGTCTTGGAGAAAAATTGGTAAAAAAAATACATCACATCGTTAGCAATCTCCAAACAGCAGAGGGCATTAATTTTCTTTTTGATTTTTGCATTACAATAAATCAAAACCACCAATGATTTTTGCTGTTGCCTTCTAACAGAGTGGTAGCTAATTCGGCCAAAGTGCCTTGATTACTCTTGTTTCTTATTTGGTTGGCCTTATCTTTAGCAAAGACACTCTGTTCAAGGATCAAAAGAGTAACTTTAGTTACTTTCGTTTAGTGTGCTGAACAGCAGGCAGTCAGACGACACTGACTTGCTTATAACCAGCGTCTCCAGTTGGGTGGATAGTTAATGTCACAGTTTTTGTTTTGATTATTGTTATGTTCAGGTTCTTTGTTATGTTCTTGTCATGTTTTTCCTCTGCCACATAGTTTCACTCATGTCACCTGTTTCATTGTCATCAGCTGCACTCACTCACTAATCACCCTCCTCAGTATTTAGTCTCCCAGTTGGTTAATGTTCTTTGCAGAATCCTTACGACCCTTCATCCCACAGTTGCCACTGGCAAGTCTGGTTCTTGCCTCATAGTCTTTTCTCGTTTGTAATTCATAGTCTTGTTATCCATAGTCTTGTTATGTATAAGTCACAGTCTTGTCTTGTTTTGTTTGGTTATTCACAGTTCAAGTATTGTTGATAACCGGCTCAGCCGCGCCTTTTGCTCTTGACTTGCTTTTGGAATAAACCTTTTTGAATTTAAAGAACTGCATCTGGGTCCTGCCATCACCACCGATCTTGACAGTTAACAGGTTAAGTCTGCAGATTTATCATTGCAGAGCTGTTTTGTACAGCTCAGATTATTTGGTATTTTGATTGCCCTCCTAAAGACAGCTTTGCTTGCTTGTTTCCTCCATTTTCACAGAAACGTAACAAACACAACATGCTAGATCTGCTGGATCACACGGCTAATAAGCACCAACAGGCTGTAGTATTTCAATTCTATTGGGTGAGCAGTGTTCAAAGCTTCCCCACACTGAAAAGGATGTATGAAACAACAAAAAGTAACAGCCTAGAGGCAGAGATGCAAAATATTAGTTTTTAGTCCCTATGTTGGAAAGAGCAGTTGATTTCCACCATGCTGCTCTGCCATATAACTACGGTAAATAAGAAGGGACAAATAACCAAAAAACATTGTTGTAGTAGTGGTATGCATTGCTTGCAACTTGCAATTAGTGCAAGATGTCGCTGTATCTAAAACAATTGACCTTTTTTTCTTCAAACTTTTGACACACATGCGCAGTAGTGGTAACCAGGGACAGCCGTGATGTCACAGGAAGTTAAACCAGACGAGCTCTGGTATCATGGCTACCCGGCAACGGAGCTCAAAAGTGTGGGAGCATTTTAAGAAAAATAAAGACAAATGTGTGCAATGCAATATCTGCAAGGTAGAATTTGCCTTCCACAGCAGCACAACGACGATGCACGAGCATCTGAAAAGGAAGCATGTTGCTGTGGCTGATTGTGAAGAGGGACGTCATCTCGGTAAGCTAACTGGTTTGTTAGCTGCTAAAATTAGCGTAAACAGAGAATTAACTTGCTACTTACTCATATTGATAGCTGTAAACGTTAACATTAGCTATGACGATTTGATTAATTAGCCTTAGCACATATTTCATGTGTTTTCTGTAACGTTATAACAGTGATGTGTTTGAATAGGAATGCTAATGTTTGCTAACGTAACGCAAATGTCCTGACTGAGTCCATACTGAACATGTTGGTGTTATAGTTGAATCAGTGAGACCAAAACCTTTTGTGAATAATTCTTTAGTTTCAGGTGCCTCCCTCATTTAATTTAAATGCAGCTATGTTTGATGTCAGAGACAAATGAAGTATTTATTTTTGTGTGTTTTCTACAGAGTTAAATAATTGTTTGTTGCAACAAGCTGCATATTTCAAAGGGTTAATGAACTATGATATTAACTGTCTTTTTTTTTAGCATATACCTTAAACACTCCAAGCTGAAAGATAATGATGGTTATATAAGAGCAGCTGCATCCTGGTGCGATAAGCTGTATGTTTTACATTCAATATACGTATGATCCGATTAGTCGACTAATCAGATTCTTTTTTTTTGGATTAGTCAACTAATCGGATCATACGTATATTGAATGTAAAACATACAGCTTATCGCACCAGGACTACTATCAAAATAATCGTTTGTGGCAGCCCTAATGAATACTGATATCACAGTTAATACTTCCAGTTTCTTGAGTAACAAAAATTAAACCCAAGTTGCAAAACCCATGCGCAGTCAAAGGACTTGTAAACAGGAAACCAGAATCATTGGGACACATGCTTTTTGAGAACCCTACTGAGTCTCCTCACGTTTAAATATACAGTGCGATTTGTACAGAGCAGCTCCACCTGCTCAGAGAGCGGCTCAGGAATAAAAGAGGGATTCAGGGGAGCTGCTCATTTGTACAGTGTTGCACAGGCCTGTCAGCCAACCGCTAAGCTGGCCATCAGTCAGTCTGAACCTGCTTTAGAAAACAAGCCTAACGGTCCTCTATCTAACTCCAAATACCCTCGGTTAGTCCAGCTGCAGTCCCTGGACCCTCTTCACCATCAGATCGTATTAAGGCTTGACAGCAGTGCTGCTGCTGGTAAAGAGCTGCTCTGACTCTTTGCCAACTTCTGCTTAAAAGTATCCCACTTGGCCAACTCCCCCCAAGTTGCCGTTTGTATTTGGTTCAGAAACTCCATCTGTTTTCTTAAGTAATATACAAGTATCGCATGTTGCAATAAACTACACAGTCTGTTAATTTAAGACCAATGCTTTCACCATTCCTGCTAACAAACAAACATCACCCCCTTTTCCCTTCTGCCTGCAGCCGAGCGAGTGTTTCCGGATGTGTAAGCAGATCACAGTTTTAATTGCCTCCTGTGTGAAGGCTGCATGTTGTGCTGCACGGTCCCTGTTTATCAGAGAATGAGAGGGCCGAGTGGTTGAAACGGGGCCCACGGTGAAGGCCTGCTTTTCACTGAGAGCCCTCCAGCTTGGTGAAGAAATGTCACCATCAGACACGTTCCACTGACTCCCCTCATTAGGACTCCTCCTTCCACGCCTCCTTTGCTTTCAGCGTGCATGCTCCTCTCGGCGCCCAAATGAGCTTCTCTGGCAGCAGGAGGGAAAGCCCATGTAATTAAAAAATCCACGTGCATTCTGCTGAGTTCTAACTGATGCGAGCATGTGTGGATGTGCATTTCTAAAAATATGTGTGGAAGGAGAGTTTTTTTTTTTTGCTGTTTTGATGCCAGTTAAAATTTAGTAAAATTGTAATGAATCTGTCAGCGCCAAATCACGCCAAACCCCTAATGACTCCAAATTAATTTGAGTTCTTCATAGCGACAGGGGACCTGGCCGGCGTGGGACCAAGACTGCTCACATTTCCACATAATAAACCTAGATGTGAGAGAAAGGAGCTTTTAGAATGCCAACTGCTTATCAGAGGCGATAGCGCCGCTCTGTTCAGAACACTCCCCAAGCGATGTGGGACACGGACAACAAGGCCTGCGATAACTTCAGTGAGACACTGTCAGAGCTGACAACTCTCTCAGGAAGAGAACAAAAAGGGGAAAAGAAATAAAAACGAGGCTTCCTCCTCTTTGAAAGGTAGGGGAGGTAATTTGCCAAACAAGACCTCAGCTTGTTGTAAGATACAAAGCCTAGAATGATTTAGCTGTGCTTGGCTTGTCTTCCTGTCTCAAATCGACATATTTTCCCATCCTTCTCTTCGCACAAAGAAAAAAAGAACAAAGGGAGACGTTGCACTCGCACTTTCTCCCTTCACACCTAAATTGTAACTTTCTGTTGTTGGAAGCACTGATAAATGATCCGGTTCTGTCTCGTCCACAGCCAGAGGTTCATTACCAGATCACCCAGCCTTAGATCAGCCGCAGGGTCCAACAGATACCTCAGATCCCACATTAGCAAGCCAGGCGCTGTTTTTCTGCTTTCTAATCTCACATGTGACTGCTGAACAGAACACTCCCCCCAGTGTGGCGTGGGGGAAAAGGCAGGAAAGCCTGCGAGAGGCGGCAAAGAACCTCATTAATACATCCTCCAGTGATGATCCAAATACCATCAGAGGCCTCCCCATTTCAAGTCAGAACTGAGTAAGAACAAACTGCAGTGTTCTGATGATGTCACAATACCTGAGCGCCTTACTGAGGTGTTTATTCTAAAGCTTTTAGTGCTTCATGGCACAAACGACCAAATGTCAAATCTTTACATACAATTCCATATATGTTCATTGCCGATTGTTGGTCTCTTCATGACTAAATCGCTGCAGCATCATCTGAACATATTCAGTGTTACTATAGCAATTTGAACCTTAACATTTATCATAGGGGAGGGTCAAACTTTTTTGTCCATGTAAAGTCAATTCAGAGATTTGAATGGAAACATGTTGCTGCATGTAAGATGGTAGAAGATCAAGAACTGTGTTGTGCTGAATTGTGGGTTTAGAGTCAGCGTAACTGCTTAGCGGCTGCAAGACAGCCAGAAGAGTCCCTGCAGGGAGATTAATGGGAGGATGTGTGCAGCAGCCTGAATACTTGCGACGGACCCCCATGCACAAGCGTCCAACTTAGCTTGTTCTGCAGTGAACATGGCGACCCTGACTAATAGCCCACACACCAAGCTCATCATAAACGCGTTGTGATGGATCAGGTGGAAAACCCAAGTCTCTTACACAGCATTTATCCTGGAGAGGGAGACATAAATTAGAGGGGCGAGACAGAAAACGTGGGCGGGGTGAACAGTCCCGAAAGAGGGGCAGGGATGATGAGAACAAATCAAACGCAGTGCACGGCACAACCGGAGGATTCTTTCCCCCTTAGCAAAGCTTATGCCGTAGCAGGTCAGAGAAGTTGGTTTTGAGTGATCACTTTTTGCCGTTGCTGTCGTCGGAAGACTTAAATCATCTGTACATAACAAGGACTCTTTGCAGTTATTCTTACAGTGCTGACAGCCGATTCTAATCAGAGGAAATCTCAGCCAGGCTCATGGTTCACGTGTCAGTGCTTTATTTCAAACGCTGCATCCTCTCCCACGTTTCCTCTCTCATGAGCCATCTGATTGCTGCTTGTTTATGTTTCAAGGAAACGTATCGAGAACTTTGTCCCCTCCAGTTTGATTTCAAACTTTTTCCTGCACGGCAGTTTTATTTCCAGGGCTGCTTCTCTTTTAGTCAAGCCGCTATTCTTTTCACAAATCTCTCCTTTCTTTTTTTTTTCTTTTTTTTAAAATAGTACTTCACCGGCTGAACCTAACCAAAAATATCCTCCTATACTGATAAAGCAGCCCTTTCTGTTAAGCTCATTTCCCATTGCAATGAAGCAAATTCCTCAGGCAAACCACCTAATATCGTGTAACGAGCGGCGGCGCTCTGCTGCTCCTTTAATCTCGGAGCTTTCAGTTACAGCAGCTCTGCTGGGACTGAGGATCCAGGATGTTCTGCCGCTTCTCTTGTTAGGTTTGAGATAAAGCTCCGCCACTGCGTGATTTGCATTCGAGAGTGCACAGGCAATGCATCAGACCTGACGAGTTTACTTATGAACGAAGTGGGAGGAGGGGAGGGAGGGGCGGGAACAAGCGAGACACGGTCGAACGGCCCATCAATACTGAGGCAGCAGACGCCACTTCTTCATGGACCATTAAAAACAGCCACTGCTTTGTCAGAGGCGTTAGCAATGAAGAGGGCAGCAAGCGGAGTATGATGGTTTATTAAAGAGAAGCAGTGCTCTCTGTAGGCTGCAGAGTTCGGTCAATATTGTTTTTATTACATCGAAAACAATACACACAGCATCAATTTTTCATGCCATAAAACTTAAGTGAATTTCAATCCTTACAGCCCGAACTGGGGTATAGATGTTAGACGCTTAATATGCACAAGATCCACAAACACACACACACACACAACATTAAAGGTACCCTGTAGAGTTTAATCCTAAACAAACGAAAGCGCAGCATTCACTTTCACGCAGGAAGTCATTTTGTGTCCCTTCGGTCTGACAAACCCACTGAGTGCATTTGCTTCATCTTCAAATATTTATCGAGCCAGTTCTTTCTTTTAAGTATTCATGATGAATTGTTTACAGCCACTCTCCTCCTCTCCAGTCTTTGTTGGTGCATTGTTTTGTCTGTCTTTGCCGACTGCAACCCGAAACATAAGCCAGAAGGTTTACAAGCAGGCTCTTCTCACCCATTCAAAGCAATGGGTTTTATTTTTTTCTGTATTTTCTTGTCTTTACACATCAAGAACCGGGCTGTGCTCAGACTGTCCACTATATAGAGGACTCATTGAGGTATGGAGGCAGCCAGCTGCTGATGTCATTCCTAATCTATTTTAAGGCAGCATTGCTTTATAATTATGAGCCACGATTCACAGTCACGACTCAGAAACACCGGCGGCGAAGTGAAGTCTTGAAGTGAAAACAGGTGATGGACAGCACCAGGTTTTTCTTTAAAAAAAAAACAGTAAACATCTCAATTCACAACACCGCCGTGAAACTTTGTGATGGTAATCCCTGCTAATCACCTGCAAATATTTCTATTTAAACTGTACCATACCCACAATATCACCCACAAAATCCACTGTGGCCTCAAATAGTTAAAAAGCGAGTTCCATTACAACTAAACCCTGATATGTTAATCGTTAAATTGAAAAATGCACGTTTCAAATATTCCTTTGGTGATAAGGGTGAGCAGAGCACGTTATATTTGTATTTGTGGAGATAAGAAAATGATTCCTATTTGACTAAAACTGAAATTAGTCATAAAACTTCAGTTTTCCTTTTGCCAAAACTTTGACTACAGACTGCAGACGTCAGTGCTCGACTCTGATTTACTGCTCAGATCCAATTTTCCGTTGGCCTGTTCTCGTTACTCTTTTGTGTTGGTGATATCAGTGTGAAGGATTCACTGTGCCGAGCCGATCCGCATGCGCAAAGAATAAACGAAGACGTCGTCACACAAGCAAAAAGACAAAGACGTCACTATATACAGAAATGATCCCTGAATGAATTATAATGCTGATCGAGAGTGACGCGGAAGTTGCATGAGTTCCAATTCGAACGTACAGACAGAGGTCGCATCGCAAAAATATCGGATCTGTACTGTTCACACAGTGAAAAAATAAACCGGTCCAAGTCAGGTATGAGCAGAATATTGGATTCAGGCAGTCTGACCGTAGCGTTTGTGGGCTGATAAACTATGACAGTAACACTGAAAGCTTCAGCTTTCTCACCCTTAACACACAGCAGTGAGCTGACATCAGAACCTGGAGTCTGACTGGGGCAAAAAAAAGAATTTGTTCCTGAATGCTCCACTCTTTAGGTGAAGCGTTGTCGTTTGGTACAGAACATCCCAAAATCAGGAATTAAAACATATTTTCACCTGTTCAGCTAGTGAACCCTCCAATGCAGTGAAGAAATTCCAGAGCTAAAACAATCCAAAGACCGTCCATCTATGATCTGAATCTAACAGATCATCGATCCAATAAAATTTAAACCCATACACTTGCAGGAAGTCTGATACGCATATATAATGAAATTATATTGCCTATAACTATCATATAGAGGGCAACAAAAACACTGTGCAGGCCATTTTAACACAAATTATATTCAAATGAGCATGAAAAGGATTTTCTATCTGCACCTAAATGCTAAAATCAACTCATTTGATGGTGCACTAACTTCTCATATCTGTCAGCAGAAGCATCATCTTCAGTCAATTTGATTAATAAATATTAAGCTTCAATGTACAGGGGCAAAATAGGAAGAAGAACATTAGAATAGGGCACCTTGAAAGTGGGTTTTTATTTCATTCCTAAACTTTTTATCACGTCTTTAACAGTGTTTTGTCCACAGCTGCTCAGTCTCATGTGACAGGTCGCTCAGCTCCCTGTCGACAGCAAAGCCTTTTATTGGAGGCGATAACTAACACTCAACAACAGCAGCCTCAATTCTCGGCAGAATAGAGATGTAGGTTGCCAGGAGCATGAGAGAAGGGTGGGACAAACCAATGTGGACTAAAGTTAACCGGTCGTGAGGTTGGGACAAGTGAAACCAGTGGGTAGACCATAGCCAATCAATTCACACGCCCCTCCAGCTTATCAGCTGTACTCACAGTGAGATGAAGTGAAACACCTGAACACAGCCTTTTAGACCTGACAGTTTCCTGTTTAGGTTTAGGCATCAAAAGCACTGAGTTGTGGGTCAGGGAACAAGATGAAAGGGGTCGGGGAAAAAAGAGAAATCACAGTGTGGACTCAAGTATTTCCTTTCATAAAAGCACGGCTTCGGTAAAGTCGGCCACTCTGTCGGTTCGTCAGCTGTGAGTTACAAGCAGGGTGCGAACTACGGGGGAGCTAGAGGGGTCTCAGCCCCCCTTAATGAGACATGAGCTCCCCTGAAAACATGATTTATGAAATTTTGGGGGGTCTCTAAATTACTGGCAAAATGCTGTTTTTTCCCAAGCAATTCCTTTTTGTTTTGTTTTTTTTTGTACTGTCATAATCATGCATCACGAGTAGAATTAGGCTATTTTTAATGTATAATTTGTGCATGAGGGTAATTATCACTATTTCAATTTAATAAAGATGCCGGCCTGCATGCAATTCTTGTCCTCACCATTGAAGCGTGGGGGCGCTGTGTCATAAACCGAACGTTACTTAATCTTTAAATATGAATAAGAAAAAAATATTGGCTAAATGTGGCTAAATCATAAATCCATCATGTCTAAAGGAAGACAGGCAAATCTACTTGCACATTTTGAATTTACCAAGAAATCGAATCTTTGGCTGATGATGCTTTCTTGAGGGCAACTGACACCACTGCTGCACCTGCAGGGAAACCTGCTGCCTGTGAAAGCCCACCAACACCCGGGCCCGGGGTGACCGGCATACAGGACATGGTTCATCTCAAGGGGTTTATCCAATAAATAAATAAGTATAAATATATCTCAGCAGGGCTAAACCGCTGTGCTTTTGTGACAAAGATAGTAAATGTAGAGTGAAAGCTCTGGCAGTGATAAAATGGCTTTCCAGCCTCGGACAAACCTGTCCCTTAAGTCTCCATTAAATGCAGATGAACCGCAGCCATATTTTGTTTGTACTCCCTGCCCTCTTTCTTCACCATCTGGTTTTTCCCCTCCTATCTTTGATTGAACAAACCGTCTTGCTCCAACCTGCTGCATTCTCACTCACCATACTGCAAATAAGTCACTATGAACACCCCAAAGAAGGAAATGGGTGTGTGGGGGGGTGTAAATAAAAAATCTAATTTCCCTCTAACTGCATGCTGCACTTTTCCCGCCTGGGTTGGAAGCAGACGGTAAGATTGGCACTGCAGGGCATACACTGTTGTGTGAAATTGTTTCATTACTGGTGCACAATGGTTTCAGTTGCTAACTGCAACAGCCAAACTCCCAGTGGCCCGGGCCTGCC
This sequence comes from Leuresthes tenuis, assembly GCF_036924035.1. Taxonomy (NCBI): domain Eukaryota; kingdom Metazoa; phylum Chordata; class Actinopteri; order Atheriniformes; family Atherinopsidae; genus Leuresthes; species Leuresthes tenuis. The sequence continues at coordinate 24,234,447 of NW_027325372.1, read as the reverse complement.
AAGACCAGTAACTTCAGATACAACAACACTCAGGCATCCTTCAGTATCCTTAAGAAGGTAATAGATTATTTACTGACCTCTGGGGAAAAAGTAACCAATAGTTCTTTTCACACGGCCTGTTCAGTTTTGCCAGAGAGCGGTCAGAGTCAGGGGGTCAAGCTGATGCACGTTTGGGCGCAGGTAATCATAGAGCTGAGGAGCCAGCCGAAGGAAACGTGTCGCTCTATACACTGATGCAGCGCTGAGGCGCTTCTGGTGTGTGAACGAGTAGTAGCAAGCAATGACAGCGTAACAAGGACGTGTTCTTTCCAACATTACCCGGCGATCTCTGTGTGGAGAAAGTCCGAAGGCCCAATCTCAGTGAGGTGTGCTGCCAGTAGCTGTGCCAGATTGTGCAGATTTTGCTGCAGGATGTGATTGCAAATGGATGAAAGTTATGTTATGTTTATGTTTATGCATTTAGCAGACGCTTTTACCCAAAGAAACTTACAGGTAGGCAGATAGGGTAAGGGGGTCTTACCTAAGGACCCCTACTGGAGGTAGTACCTTTCATGCAGGGGATCTGAACCCTGGTCTCCCACACGAAAGGTGGAAATCATACCTGATTGCAGTGTTTCCACTGTTTTCTTCCAGAAGTATTTTTCTAAACCAACTAAAACAACATGGCAGCACAGACAAACTGTATACCAGCAAGAGATGGAAAAATAGATACCGGCAGAGAAAGAAAAGGCTCAGGCTAGGAAATATACTCCCCCCTTTGTCAGCAAAGAGAGTGTTTATAGATCCTCTGCCAACAATTTATTTAGGTGTCACAAAGTAGCTGCCGTGGACCAAGCAGATACTTTTCATTAGGATGGGCTCTTCACTTTCATTTCTCGTTTAATCTTTCCATCGCCTCTCATGCTCCACAGAGACATCAATTATAGAGCTCCATCTCACACAATCAGATCTGCTTAGCCTGTCAATGCTATTGTTAGAGACATTATGACGACAGGAGCACATGAATGGAGGTTGATGAATAAAAGCAGACCTTGTCCGATGAGGCCCAAAAAACACTAATCAAGAGGACAGTTTTTTTTTCTCCAGGACCTGCATTACAGCACAAGGCTGACACAACTGTGAATATGCTTGTTTTCATATGGAACAACTGATGTCAGGCCTCTTGTGTGTGCTGCAACACAGCAGCACTCGTTTTAGGAGTGACCTAAATGCATCAGCTGAAAGCTGCATCTTCCTGTGAGATGGTCATGTACGCTGAATCATTGAGGTCTTTATGCCTAAATCAGTCACGGTCAATTAGGAGTTAGATTTCAGTGTATGGTTTTAAGAACAGGGCTCGTCTCATCCCGGCGACATCAGAACAGAAGCTCCAGAAAAAAATCACATCCATCTGCAAGATGTTGTTTGATTATGGTAATGGGATGTGAGGACGAATACAAGATGAACGAGCATATGATGTCACGGCAACCAAGTGCTCGGCTGCTTTGATGTCGATTTCCATACAATAATATGGTTACAAATAAGCACATCCAAGCAGTAGCAAGACTTTTCCCCCCGTTCATATACTGTATACATATACATGTATATGTATATAAATCAACTAGAGCAGGGAACACGCTCAGAATACCAAATGATGGAATCCCCCCCCCTTTCTCTGTCCTCAGAGAACCAGTCTCTGACATCGCTGAGCCAGCACGTCCCACGGGTTCCAGAGGCAGCTGCAGGGGGCCTGACCTCCATTACTGAGACAGGGCCCTGACTGCACACACTCCCTGCCATCATAATCCCAACAGGCACATGGCGAGACAATACACTTCAGCACACCTCCCCTTGTTCATACAAAGGATGTGCTCCACATTAAAAACACAGAGCTAAGAGCACATGTGGAAATATATTGCTGTAATTTAACGTTGCAACCATTTGTACAGTTAGATTTGACACTTTGTCAAAAAGACAAACTGCGCACAACATACTAGCAATGTCACTTCATTAAAAGAATTAGTAGAAAAAATGGTTTTACTGCGATCTGTCTGTCTCACCGTCAACAGGTATTAATAAAAATCACTGAGCTGAATTTTATGGGACTGAGAGGACAGGCGAAGCGTGGACTAAGCAACAACTCAACACTTTCCTCAGAGTAGGCTTTCAGGAGTGTGGTCATCGAAGGGATACCGAGACATATGAGGGTGGTCTGATGACGGGGAGTGGAGACACACTGTGGATAGCAGCCAATGGAAATCATTTATTAGATTAACCAAATCTTTATAACCAAGAGATAAAGTTGTGGCTGTTATGTAGAATGTGGATGGGAATGAAGATTAGGGCTCGAGTGTTGTGACCACAGCTCTGCCTTCTGCAGGTGGGGAGAGGAGAGAGGTTAACTGCAACCAGGTAACACCTGTTAAAACCCTCCCACCTACCAAAATAACCAAACAATTACTGCCGGATGGCAGCCAACAGCTGTCACACTCCACCTGATAGCAGGCAAAGGCTCAGGACATTGTGCACATTCAGACACCTTCGGAGGTTCCCGGGGCTGAAGCACTGGGGAGAGAAATGGACCGTGGGTGGCCGAGCATCGCTACATGCCACAGCCCTAAAACTGTGAAAAAGCAAGCTGATGGCCAGTCTTAGTGCAGCTTTTCTTCTTTCTTTTAAGTAAAAAAATGTGTACATGAAAACTGAATCAGAAGAAAAGAAGGGAACACTGCCAGTTGTGGCATTTACATGGGATCCTCTGCAGTTGGCCTGTTAGTACAACGGTGTTATAAAATTTGCCGTTATTATGACAGCCTTCGCTGTGCAAAGGCCAGGAGCACATCTGGGCTGAATTTGGGCAGCTTTAAGCACTTATGACTGTCTTAAAGCTCTAACAATGATGCGAGGGCCTGACTGGCCATTTTTCAAAGCTAAATGTGGGCCATAAATAAACTGAAGATGAGGGCCAAATTTGGGCCAAAGACTCTATGCTATCCGGGCAATGCCCCATCTGAAAAATAAGGCAAGCTGACGCTATGTTGACCGCACTTACATGGCCCTTTGTTAGTACTGACAACTTGATGAGCTCTACATAACAAACCACAGTCATCCATTCAGGAATACATTCATACAATCCACTCTATACATTGAAGGTATATCCATAATGATAATGATACATTGTGAATTAGCTTCTGAGCCATTTCATGATTGCAGCCTGGTACTGAGTCACATTCATTGCAGTAGAGGCATTTCAGACAAAAAAAAGCCTCACCCCTCAGTCTTATCCAACATGAATGTGCTGCTGTAAGTCTACAGGACTCACGGATGTTACTGAGTCACCGTATAGGGGGGATTATCAGCATCTAAAATCCAGAACAAAAAATTCAACTATTTCTGCAGGTGTACTCGCACATGTGAAAGCAAACTGTCAAAAAGTTTGACAAAATACACAATCTGAAAAGAAGCTGTCACCACAACAGCAACCTAAAAAAAAAAAACATTTGCACACACAAACAATATGCTAAACTGGCATAACAAGGCGCCATCACCGCGGCGATGAGAGCCCCTTTCTGAAAGAGATCAGTGCTCCTTAGAGAGTCTCACTGTCTTTTGCTCCGACTTAATTACCACTCACACCTCCCCTCTCACTGTGCCGACGAGAGAAGAGAGGGCTTTGATTCGGATGCCCTGTGGAACACTTGATCCCTTTCCTTCCGGTGGCATCTTTTACTCCCTTTTCTAAGCAGTTTTTGTCTTCCGTTCCCACTTTCTACTTCTTTATCCCCCTCCCCACATCCTTACCGACAAAAGTGCCTGGCTGAGGATGCATCGAGCATCTTTTTTAGTCAGCAGAGGGTTATGCCATTCAGCCGCACATGTAAGAAATTTAAAGACGCGGAAACAGAGAGTGGTGTTCAGTAACAAGAGGCTTTACATGACATTATAAGGAGCTCTTCCTTTAGCTGCCTATACATTTAAATGAGCACTTGTGTTAAGAAGCTTGGGAGTTGGAGTGCAGTCCATTATTATGATAAAGTATTACAAAAACTCTCCAAAATGCAGACACAGTTCCTCAGTCTGCTGGTTGACTTTTGACATCTGTCTAATTCCAGCACGTGGAAGTTATTGGAATAAGCTCTGGTGAGAAAAAGAGCTCTTTCTGCTCTTCTTTATTCCACAGCAGCGAGACACAGAATTTAGTTTAAGTGTCCACTATATGCACCCTTTGTATCGATGGTTAGATTGTGTATAATGAGTTTAAAAAAGAGAGACAGAAACTGATGAGAAGCAGGTCTCATTCAATTCCTTTTAGTCCGCCTCAGAGTATGAATGAAGGTGGCAGTCTTTGTGAAGAGAGGCCACTGTGTTTGCAAGTAACAATTATGGATAATGGGTACTATAGCATAACAACAGCAGAGAAGAGTCATCAGGTCAATGGAAATAATCGAGTAGCAACATCTATCTTGTTTACTAGTATTAGCTCAAATCGTCCATCATAAAGTAGAATTGATCTTGGACAAAGAAAGGTTGCATCCACATGAGCTCTGAGTGACTCACGTACACACTGAGAGGAAAAGGCTTCTTTTCTTTTTTTCCAGGATGCATAAATGGCTGACAGCAGAGCAAAATAGAGACTTCTCTTCAACGCAATCCAGCCAAGCAAGTCCAACAGCTGTCCAAAAAAGGTGTGGACGTCAAACCCTAACCCTTAACCATAAGGCTGAACCACGGAATTAAGTATTCCAGTCCCATAGAGAAGAGAAGAGAAGGTGTCTGAACTGAAGGTGTTCCCTGATAGTTCTTTCGGACAGTTTACGTAGCAACCGAGTCTAACGGCAGAATGTGTTAGAGCCATGTCTGTCGCAGCTATGGCTCAAATATGGTACAATGACCGCTTATACGACAAAAAACTTGCTTGTTAAGCCCAGTTTTTCTGCTTCTGCCATACAGCTGAAACTAGTCCAGGTAGGCCGCCAATCTTTCTGAAAAATATCTACAAATACGAAGGTTAGACTCATTTAGGCATAAAGAAACTCTTCCAAGTGCAAAAAGTAAGACTGAGAAGATCTGTGTTACTGTGGCAACTGTTCCTTGGAGGTTAATCTCTGTGACACGGCAGCATCTTTTTCTCACCATCTGGCTATCGACGTGCACACTGTGCCCACTGCGTGAGGCTGTGCAGAGACAGACCATTTTGTGTTCGCTTCAGCTTCTATTGAATTAAATGACAATGTATGATAATGAAGATCAATAAAATAACTGTCCTCATTACTATTAATTCAGATCCCAAAGTGCCAGTTTGATTAAACTCTGATGTGACATTATACTGAGGCCCAGCTGATCTGTACTGGAGCACAGGCACCAGTAAAAAGTATCTGACGATGCCTTTCGCCACGACCAACAAGGATGAAAGATGTGTGGTGAGGCCCATGCTGGAGAGCCCAATTCAAGACCAATTCCACACGATTTCCACTGTCCTATCACTTCACACTCACTTGGAATTACTTTGCTTTCATGGTAAGTGTTAAAAAAAATCAACATGCTTAGGAGTTAATTGTGTAGCAGTCATTTTGTATGTGTGGACATAGAAACCACGTGCCCAACCTTACACATTTTACTATTCAAGGCTCAAGGTTCCCGTCGTTTCATGTACGCTGCCTTATCCAAACAGCCTCCGGATGAGTTCCTGTCTTACAACATACCAACTGTGCAGCGTGAAAATTTGGAAAAGCATCTACCTTGAAACTATTCAGTTTAAAACAGCTGCCACCGGCACTCTCATCCAGCACTGACAATGATGGAGCAACACACCGGCAAGGTTACGACTCATGCAGCCCAACTCCTTAGCAGTTGATTTAACTGCAAATAAAAACAGAAATTTCACCAACAGCAGGCTGTCGTTCTACAATTTTGTCTCAGCCACATGTAAAGTTCAAGGGAAATACTGTTTTCAATTCACGCTTTGGTTGGAAGAAGAAGGGAACTAAGATGAAAAAAAAACACCAGCGACAAAAAGCTCGTGCCAGGTGAGCCCATGCAGTCAGACTGAATTCTTCCCAGTGCACAGAAAAGGAAATGGAAGCATTATTATTTGTATCATGTTTGCAAGAAAAAGAAAAACATGGCTTTCAGATCCCTCCGGTATCTTTTCATAAAAAAAGCATTACTATGTCAGCTTACGTGAGCACTATGTGGAGTTTTACGACACGGTAATGCATTATCTTTTAGTGCGAAATGCTGCAAGACGCACAGAAAGCACGTGGAGTTGCTCTGGGTATCAGTTTCATGATCTCTTGGGTTAATTAAAGAAATCCTGCATCATAATCTTACAGTATAACTTTAAATTCAAGCAAAATTTCTCAATATTCTGACTCCCGTGTTGTGCTCTGGAGAGCAGTGGAGGCAGGCTCTGTGGCCACAGCCACGCGGCCCCTCACCGGGTCACGGCCGTACAATTCTGTTACAAACTGTGAGCGAGGGAGCGGGATGAGTCGATGTCGCACAAAAGCTCTGTGGTGGGGCCTGTAATTAGCACAGCCAGGGGCCAGCCTGGCTTGCACTCTTGTGTTCAGTGGGGCCGGCATTGACACTGTCACAAGGGCCCTCAGAAACCACAACAGCAAAAGGACAATGTCAGCGCCGCCCCCTCGCCCGCGCACTGCACCGCCCTCCTCAACGGCAGATGATATCCTCCTTCATGGGGCAGTATAAGCTGATAATTAGGCGCTTAGTTGTGGTCATACAGAAGTACAGATCTGATGTGGGGCCCTGCTGAGTCGCTGGGGAGGAGTTTTAAGGCTGCAGAGCAAGGGTGAAGAATTACAAGGGCTGGGAGTTTGTGCTGCATATTATTAGTGGTGGTTATAGAGGCCAATGCCCACAGCCCACATGGCCATCTGGACTGAGTTAGAGAGCAAGTGCGACTCTGTAAAGGTTAACTACAGGCGTCGCGAGTCGGTGTACGTGTGTGCACATGTGGCGCATGTGTGTCTGCCTCTGAAGCATTAAACCAGGAGTGAAAGTTTACGATGCGGTAAAATCCATTACGACACTTAAGCCGCTGTTCGGATAATATTTCAAGACTCTCCATCAATCACTCAAGCTGGACTGGAACACTCAGCTGCCCCACGGACAGTCCAGCTTAATCTAATATTCAGACTCCGAAACAGCTGCCAATATTTTACAAGAAGCAGCTTCCAGGCCGGGTCGCAGAGCAAGCACACAAGTGTGTTCATCAGTTAGTACCACTTGGCATTTGGCCTTTGCGAAGCACAAAAGATCCATATATCAAGTTGGTAGAAGAGTTCTAAACAGAAGGAGACAAAGTGAAAGTAAGAGTTAATCTTCTGCCAGGTCACGTTCCCACAACATAACCTTTGGTCGCAGAGTCAAGTGTGTGCAATAAGTTGTCTGAGCAGGTGCCATATAGCAGTTAATATTTGCACATTTTACCCATGATTTACCCATAGAGTCTGTTGTTCTGATTTAAAGTTAGTCACAGTGGATTAAAGAAAAAAAGGGACCCATGGCTATTTATTTTATGGAAGCTGATCCTGGTGTGTATTTGTGTGTACTCCAAGACATGCCTGCTTCTCCTTTCAAGGTGAGGATGTGGGCATCGTGCCAACACCCAGCCTGCAGTAGGCAGTCCAGAAATAAAATATGTCATGCACCGTATGTCTTTCGTTGCTCAGGTTGTCTGTGTCATTGAGCGGAATGCAGAGAGTGACCTCTCAATAAGCGTCCTCCCTTCAACATCAGTGGTTGCTTTGCCTCCTGCAGTGTATCACGCAGACGACTGAGAGAAATGCTTTATAGTCCACACAGAAAAGTGTAAGGATGCGGTGTGTTGATAATGAAAGTGTTGGAATAACTATCCCAGGGACCCTGGGGCAAAAATTTGACGTAGCCAAAATGTATTGCAACAAAATTGTGACATGGTGCCAGCCTTTCCTCCAGCTCCTCCCTTGTGGTTTCTAGTTTTTTTTTCCCTTTCCTTCATCTTCTGATGCCTGCAAGTCTCTTTCTGTTAAGTTGTGTTCGTACTGACCACTCATTCACTCCCTCACGCATTCACTGCATTGTGTTCAGTGTATCAAGAACTCACAGGGGGACACAGCTGCTGATGTATTCAGGAGACTACTCATATGCAGCTATCCTTTAAAATTGTGCATCACAGCTATATGTTGCAAAAACAAATGCCGACATTCTCAATAGGAAAGAAAATGACAATAAGGAGCCGCTGATGTTAGCATTAGCATGCTCTGTCAATTCAATAGTCATTGGCTCCGGGCCGTAAACATGGTTCTCTGTTAAGTAACACAAAGTATTCAGCAGAGCAGAGCAGAAACCCTCAGTTCAAAGGGATCTGTGAGCATTGTAGGGAAGAACTGAGCAATGGCTCATCATTTGGCACTACGCTGAATAGCAAGATTACCCACGAGTCATGCCCCACGAGTCACATGCCCCATGAGTCATGCCCCATGAGTCATTGCAGCTCAATTGAGTTCCAGATTTAAAAGCAAATAGAAAACTTGCTGAAGAATACGATTAAATAGTGTAGAGTAGAGCTGTAAAGTCCTAGTCGACTGGTCGACTTTATTGGTCCATATGTTGTGGGTCGACCAAAATTCTGATTGGTCGATTTTTTTTGCCGTATTAATTTCATACAGTCTTTGGTTAATTTCATCAGGAGGAAAGTACTAAGTGCTAATGGGGGTGTTTTCAGAGCACTTGTTCTCTGAGAACACCCCCGTTGATTTCACTATTTTGGATTGGCCCAACCCACCAGAGACAAGTAGATTGAACAACATCCACGTTATTCAACGATGGTTTGCTGAATATTTATTTTTATTTTGAGCGTTCCACTTACAGTGAGTCCTCCTCTACCATCCATGTCAAAAACATCGGCAGCATGGCAGAATTTTACCAAAATAGATGGCGGGAAAAAAGTTGAATGCAAAATTTTGCATATCTCAGCAAGACTATAAATATGACGTATCATCTAAAAATGGTAATATATTTCAATGTTATAGGCTTTTAATATCATATTAAATATATTTCAATATTTTAGTTATAACTGCAGGCGCACCCACCTGCAACAACAGCAGCATCCCTTTATTTTTCAGTAATGCACATCTTTATTTCGTTTGCACTTGTCTTGATTTGGGATGTTTAATTAAGATAATTTTCCCTGAATTGCCTCTTGTGTTTAATTGCCTTCTTGTGCTAATATCAGTATATTTTCAGTAATTAAGGGCTATCATATTTCATCAGAGTCGAGTCAGACTCGTGACTCGTCATTGAGGGGACATTATTTGCGGAACAAAAATTAATGCTAAAGATGAACCTCTAGCCAAATCACTGCGGACTCTTACATGGCCGAAGATCAAAACCAGTCTGACGGAATCACAGAAAAATGCCTAACGCACTAAGCTATACACAAGGACCTTTTCGCTAGCAGTTATAGGGAAAGACATTTTTAAAGAGGTTGATTTTATGGATGTTTATGTCAAAACACACACATGCACATATCTAAAGAAACCTCTGAAGTTCCTTTCGTGAGCGAAGGAAGAAAATGTTATCTGCTAGATCAAAAGAGGAAGGTTGAATTTCCTTTATTCATAACATCACAACGCGACCAAACGACAAGTTGTTAAGGATATCTACAATGTCCTGTTCATGGCCTGCTAAATAACCAGTAACAGACAAAGCGGGAATGTTATATAGGCATCCCTTGTTTGTTAAGGACGTTATTGTGTTAACAACGCAATTCATCTAGAGGGGGCCATCTGTGATGGTTAGGTTCTCGTCGTTTTGAATAAAGGAATTTTCCCAAAGCTGATATTCCTTGAGCAGAGACCAGGGGGTAGGGAATACTGTTCAGTACACTGCGGTAAGGAATGCAGCTTTAGTGAACCATGTGACACAGATGAAGGGCACAACACACTTGTCACATGGCAGTCTAAGCCAAAAGGTTACAGCTGAGATTTCTAACAGCACTACAAAATGGCTGATTTACTGCATGGTGGACTACACTGAACGAATGGACAATTCCAACGTAGCTTTAACAGCAGGCATGGACACAGGTGTGCCGGAGTCAGAACAGACCCCCACCAACTGAGACCAGTCTCATTAGCAAGACCTCAACAATTTTCTGTCTTGTTATATCACAAACTCTGCAGCAGTTTGTCTTTTGCAGTTCAGAAGATCCCAACAGATCTGAATGCTCTTACTGGAAACCTTCTGCTCTACTTTTTACCCAATCTGCCTCTGCTGTAGTACTCGGCCCTGGAAAGCTGTCCCTCTCCAGCCTTGCTTTAGCTGTTCAGCCATATTTCCCGTCGCTGGAATGTGTTCTACCCAGCTCCTCTCTCTTGACTCTCTGCCCCGGTCTGCTCCCCAGCTCTTCAGCTCCTGAGCAACAAACCCGAGCTTCTCCCCATCTGCTCTCCTATTTGCCATCACATCGGCTTTCATTCTTTTTTTCCTTTTTTTTTTATAACATTGTGTATAAAAGCAGAATCTAATGGACTTAATTTTCCTTTGGATTTTATACAAATACCTCTACTCTACCGAGGTACTTTGGGGGGGATTTGGAATGAGCCAAGACATCACAATTAGTGCATCTCTAATACTGAATGAAAAATTATTTCAAAATCTTGTATCTCTAGCAACATCAGTATACATTACATACATCACATACATTCTTGTCTCTACTAGCCAAACACATTAACCTGGTTTTAACTTGAAGGCTGAACAGCACGGCCACCTGGGAACTATAAAGTGAGGCTACAGGAGCACAAGGCTTCACTCCAACACTGGTGCATAGTGGGGAGGACTCTTAAAGCCCAGCAGAGCGCTCATGAGCGATGATGTCCACCATCTCTCTGTGTAGTGGAGTGTGTCTGCAAGTGTGTACAGTGGGGAGGAGACACGGAGGCAGGAGTGCTGAACTGAGGAAATGAGCTGGAAGCTGTCGATCTGACCTTAATACCGGCACCTACAAAACTAACCCGAGGCCTCCCACCATTCCTACCACCCGTAGTCTTCTTAATCACCACACAGAGGTGCATTACTAATCTTTACATATTTTCCTTTCAGGGCAGTTTATTCCCTCGTTTCCTTCTTTTCTTCCCCAGCTTTGATCTCCCTTATCAGCCAGGCTCCTTTTTTGCCTCAGTCTCTCATCTCTAAGTTAGAGCTACATCACAAAGAGAAGTAGATATATATATATATATATATATATATATATATATATATGTGTGTGTGTGTGTGTGTGTGTGTGTATGTGTGTTTGTGCGTGTCCACTTTATAAAGAGGGGCCTCTTGTTGCATTTGTAAGAGAGCATGAGAGTTATGGGGGAAAAAAAGCATTGGCAAAAGTGTCCCAGGGGCCCCTCCCATCCCCACACTGCACAGGTTCCATTGAAGCCATTGACAATGTTCTTGGCTCCTTTCAAAAGCAAATGGAACAGGAGGACAAAAACAAAAAAGGCTGTCTGTTACATTTCACACGGTGAAAGTAGAAACAATTTCCATTTTATGGAAAACAATGACATTAACGTAATGCACAGCACCAGATATCATGAGCCTTGCGGCTGTTCTTTATATATTAGAGGTTCAGATATTTTCTTTTGTCTCATATCAACATAATCTTTCTTTTGTGAGGTGTTTTCAAAAACAATCAGCAGGTCTTTTTTCTCCCTGAACTCCACTGATATCACATAAAATGGAACCTGAATGCATCTGAGCTGCTAAACCATCCCGAGTAATTTCGGATATTATTGCAAACTTCCACTGGGTCCAAGACAAAAGGCATTACTTTAGAACCATTAACTTGGTTTCTTTGTATCGCTTTGATGATTCTTATTAATATAATTTACATATCTGTTCACTTGATCAGATCAAAAACAAACTTGATATCTAATGATCCAGCAAAAAAAGCCTTTTTCAAAACATTTTTTTCAAAGCTTCTCTCATTTCAGGATAAAATGTCCAATGATGAGATGCCTTTCAATGATGACTCCAGCTCTGCTGTTTCGTGACCAAGTGTTTTTGACCAACTGTGTGGAAAACTGCAATTTACTTTTCCACCGAAGCCATGTAATTGATACAGAAGCTGTCACTCCGCATGGACTGGAGCGAGGCGAGTAATTCAGTCCAGTTGCTTGTTGGTAGCATTGCATGTCAGATGCTAAATCACAAGAAGTTGTCAAATACATGTCAGAAACAATTTAAAGTTCAACAGTGTTCCACAGCCATGAAGCTGGGACTCACAGCAAAGCGCTAAACACTGGTTTAACAGAAGTGAGTTTGCGTTACTTAAAACTGGGCTAGCTCCGATGCTCCATAGTGCTTATAATGCAATCCAACAGTTAGGCCTCCCATGTGTCTAAAAATCTGAAAAATATAAGAAGACATCATACAACACCTCTCACAAACTGAAAAGAGTAAAGTGATCTTATAATATAAAATCAATGTGTCACCTCTATTGTGTTTATTACACCATCAGAACTCTTTTTTTTCTATGCTGCACCCTATCTTTAGTAAGGAGTAGAACCGTTTCCCCAGAGGAAAATAGGTCTTCCAGCCCCAACCTTTGCTTTGTCCGGAATAAACCGTAAATCTCATGATATCCGAGAACGCAGCAGGTCCCGACTCTGAGGCAGCAGCACGGTACTGCTGCCTTGTGAAGGAATGTGGCAGATACGGTCGGATAAGATCAAATGAAACATTCATGATCGCCCTGCGGAAACTCAAGGAGAAATAAAAAGCCCGAAATACAAAACAATATGGGGAAAGGAAAACAATGGATACGCAATAAGAATGGGGAAGATCGGGAAGATTTAATCATCCTGCAGCCATTGATAACTAGTGATGTGTTCCAATTTGAGAAAAGATGTGTGAACGGGTAAACTGAAATTCCTGAATGTTGTTTCCTGCTCAGTGAAATGTTGTGTTTACTGCAGTGTCAGAAAAACACAAATGCCAAGTGTCCAGTAATAGATGGTATAGCCCAGAGAAATCAGCCCAGTCTAAACATGTGTAACAGATTATCAAAAGATTATCAAAAGATTAAATGGGTAATCTGTAACCATATAGTAATTATATTTGATTAGAAAATGTAGATTTTATTGAAGACTTTATTTGCAGGTGGTGAGAAAGGGAAAGCGGGAACAGAGACGCAGGCAAACATGCAGCAATCCAGCAATATGAGCTACCTGGCAACCCCTCATCACTAACCTAAAGAGCCTCAACTGCTGTGAGTGCTGGAACCTTCGAATATAACTATTATCATCTCCCTGCTCCCTTTTTTTAAATGGGTGGGCCTGTTGCCTCCATTACCAGATGAATTGTGCCCCTGAACTTGCCAATTATTTGGGCGCATGTTTTAGTCAGATAAACGTAATTTAAAATGCAATGAAAGGACACAAATCTTAAATACAAATCTAGCCTAATACTTACAGGCCATAAACTGTAGATGGGATTGAATGTACTGTCGTTTAACAAGCTACATAAAGAGCACACCATCGTGAGTAATTCAGCAATGAGAAAATAAATCTCTGCCTCCATTTGCAAGCCATGCCTCAGTGCTCATGATTACATTCTGATTGTAGTGGATGGAACACGGAGACAGCATAAGAGTTGTAAACACAACAGCAGAAGAGGAGGAAGTGTAAAAAAAAAGCGTGAGACTGGAGAAGCCACTTTGTCTTTGAGGACTACAAGATGTTACCGTGACCCAAACTCAAGAGGGATTAGGTCGTGTTCAGGAAATTAAAGATATGCATGTGTGTCAACATAGGAAGATATGTGACGAAACACTTTGAAGGAGGCAAGAGGACAAACAGATTTATCATCTGCACCAGAGTTAAACACTCCCTGTGGGTGTCACACATGAGCACACACAGACACAGTGTGACTGTATGACAGGTGGGAAGGTGCTCAAGAGAGCCGAGACTGAAGGACTCGAGTGAGCTTAAGAGGTGAGACTGTATGAAGCCAGAGGACGCTGAGGGAAGGGGAACCAGTGTGGAACTTTCTGTTGGAAAGACCGGGTGGACAGCACGTTCGCATTGTTCAATCAAAACTGGTTGATCACTTTTGAACTTTTTAGATCTGAAGGCGCACAATTTCCGAGCACCTTTAACACGTGAAACACTCTGTGAGCAGAATGCGGGTTAAAGAGTCCACTGTGAGAGCTACAGCAATGAGCCCTCTCAGTGCAAACGATCACATAACTTTGGGCACAAAAGAAAAATGACCCAAAAATGTTCTACTTAAACCTTTTTAATCCCAACTCCTACAATATCAGCGGCAGGTAAATTACTTTTCAGAAAAGGTGCATTACAGCCCTGTTTCCAGAACGCACTCTACGTGGTATGACACTATGCTCGGCAACATATTACCATCACAGAAGCTACCCTTTGATGGTCCCCTCTTCTTCAGGGTAACACACCATTTTTATGGTACCATACAGATGTTGAGCATTTCATTTTCCACTAGTACCAACCAGGCGGGAAATTTTACAGCCGCAACGTCCAACACGGATCCATGATTTCAGGCTGTTATACGTGATTCTCAATATATGGCTGTTTGTCACAGCTGGGAGATAAACTGGGGGAAACTAAAAAGAAGAGACTGGGAGCTCCTACTGCAAAAACCGCAGCAGAGGGGTTAGCTAACGTGGAAGCTAGTTTCTCTGTACTTACTAAGCACTGACAAGGATTTAACATTATTTAATGAGCAGTACTGTATATTAAACATCATATGCTGTATGTGTCTGTATGTACAATTGTATATCCACTTGGTCACCAACTGGATCACGATTTAAAGTGCTGCTTTTGGTAGGATGGGACCTTCCAAGTCAGCTCTTCTTAAGCTAGGAATAACCTCTCTCTTCTTGGAAACAGAATCTAATCGGTTCAGCGTGTAGTTTCCCAAAAACTGGAAATTTCACAGATTCAACTTTTTCTACGTCGTCTTTGTTCAAGCTCCAGTTAAATAGTGTTACGAAATGCAGTTCACTAGATTCTGTTTTTCATTGATTCCCATTTTACACAGCGATTGAGCTTTTTCACTTATAGCCTTCGCTGGTGTTCTTTGATGTTTGACAGTATATTTTCAATCATTTGTTCAGAGTTGCAGAAATGCTGAGACGGTACTTCCAGGGCTGTCAGCTGTCTAATTCAACGCGTGAACCTGAATGGTATTTAAAAGGTTATTTACCCTGAATGTAAGTACGAATAAATCATTTGGATAGTTTACAGTGTCCCCTAAATTCTGTATAGGAGATTTTTTTTGTTCACTTTCAAGAAATAATTTCCTTATGTTTTCTTCTTCTGAGTGGACACTACCTCCAGTGGAGGACAGGCATGCTGGTAGCTCCTTGTCATCCCTGCAGTGTTCTTCTAAGTCACAACTGCTAATTAGTCGTACATGATGTGAAGGGTAGAAAAACAGCAGCCATGTGAAGATGCAGGTGTTTGCTTTCAGGGATAATTTGCCTTTTCATTGCAGTCGTTTCAGCTGTGTTTTTTCTACTGCAATCGCCGCATTTCACCACACGAGTGAAGGAACAGAGGGACAAGGGAGAGTGGCAGCAGCCTTTAATGACTCATACAACTCTCTGTGCTTCTGCAACGTCTCTAATAATCTCCATTTACCCCTCGCAGACCTCGAAGAGACTTCCTTTCCCTCATCACCCCCACAGCGGAAGAATTAAAAGAATTAAACCTCATCCTCCTCCATCCAAGACACCGCGTCTAGACTACCTCCCCAAAGGCTTTGTCACCCCACAACTCATCAGAATGGAAATGGGAGTTGAAAAAACAGGAAAAGGGAGGAATAGGGACAAGCACCGGAGATGTCGGAAAGAGTGATGAAATCGGAGTTGTTTTTCATGCAACCGCATCTTTGTGTACAAAAGGTAATTTACTCTGAATGGAGCAGCAGGTGCTGAGATTTAGGGGGTACGCAATTTTGGCAGGTAGGGCCGCGAGGGGAAGACGATGGTGTTTATGATGTACTCTGCTCTGATGTTTATGGAGAGCAATTTGTAAAAGTCTGCTTTCATTCAAATACCGAGAGACAGATGGAATCGCACAGAGAAGCTCTCACGCACAACTACAGTGTGGCAAAAAACATGACAACCCACCGTTCAGTGGAACATGTGCACACATCCTCACAGAAATGAGCGTGTACGCTCTTCAACCTTCATCAAACAGTGTGAAAATACTCATTTGCACACCGACACATACATACAAGCAACAGTCAGTGTTTTCCGAGACAATAGCCCTCTATTTGCAATACCAAACTGATGAAAATTCATCTCTCTGACAAAAATGGCTAAAAAGGCAAACTGTTCAACTACTGATCCGCGGACACTTTGAGGCTTCCGAATGAAGCAAATAATTCACAGCTTTAGTATTTATGTTTGCCATTTCATTCCCAAAGTAATAACAACACAAAGGCAGAGAGTAAAAAAGTCTGTGGCCAAACATTTAATAAAATATAATCTGCCGGAGCCAAATCAAGGTGCTCTAACAGCTCACAGCGAGCTCATTAAGTTTACAATGCTCCTCTTTAAAGAGTAAGTAGTCCTGTTCTGATCGTCAGAAGTAGAAATATTTAATGGTTCTTCCAGTCCCAGGACTTGGATATAAAGTTTAGAGTGAAACTCTTAATTAAACCAAGAAGATCCAACTATCCACAGAAGATTTACAGGTCCAGAATAAGAGTCGGTCAATTTCAGACCAAAAACTCCCCAGTCGAGACTGACAAGGGCCTAATGTCTATAACAGTGTGTTCTCGCGTCCATTGTGTTCTATTTTCAGTCAATACCAAAGCAGACTTATTTGGACCTGGTTTGCTTTGTCGTTCACATTGAAATCTTTTTTTCAAACCAACAGATGCTTTGTCAAAGACATTAAGAGATAGTTGGGGTAGTTTCTTTGATGGAACTCTCTGTAAAAATGCTATGTTGGTCCACAGCGTGAAACTAAAATTTTGGAAAATGATCCTCCTTTTATGGATCGCAAAGTCATTATATGTCTGCCTTCCAGAGTGGCAGCTTGACAAAGCCTTGCATTTTGTCAAACGAATGAATGCTCAGAAATGATAAAATTACCACTTCCAAAACCCAATTAAACAACTTTTCAACTAAACAGTCATAGAAAAACACATGTTTAGGCTAAAGCATTGATAGGTACAGGCTGAATGTTTTCCTATACAAAGAGACTATGACAAATGTTACAAATATCACAATTTCTGCCTTCGTTGTAACACAACTACTTCGTTGTACCACCACTACTTTGTTGTAACACTACTACTTCGCTGTAACACCACTACTTCGTTGTACAACCACTACTTCGTTGTAAACCACTACTTTGTTGTAACACAACTACTCCGTTGTAACACTACTACTTCATTGTAACACTACTACTTCGTTGCAACACTACTACTTCGTTGCAACACTACTACTTCGTTGCAACACTACTACTTCGTTGCAACACTACTACTTCGCTATAACACTACTACTTCGCTATAACACCACTACTTCGTTGTACAACCACTACTTCATTGTAACACAACTACTCCGTTGTAACACGACTACTTCGCTGTAACACGACTACTTCGTTGCAACACTACTACTTCGTTGTAACATGACTACTTCGCTGTAACACCACTTCGTTGTACAACCACTACTTCATTGTAACACAACTACTCCGTTGTAACACAACTACTTCGCTGTAACACGACTACTTCGTTGCAACACTACTACTTCGTTGTAACACGACTACTTCGTTGCAACACTACTACTTCATTGTAACACCACTACTTCGTTGTACTCCGACTATTTTGGACATTTGGACAAACTAATCTATTTTGTTATCTTGTGAAGGCTTTTTTAATATGTCTCAAAGAGCTTTAAATGTGTAAGGGGCCAAAAAGCTTCTTCGCTATCCAAACAATTTTGCGGTAATGACTGCAGTCATATTTAAATCTAGTGCCTCACTATCGGTAGCCTGCTGTCAGAGTTTTGGAAATATTGTGCCTTTCTCTGTATCTTCATCAGATTTTCTATTGAGCTTACCTGTGGAAAGTGATTTCTGCTGATAACTCTGGCCCATCTTTTTAAACAAAACCTTTCTTTTCTCTCTAAATGAAGCAGTACATAAATAACTATCTGTATGTGTTGCAGTGCACAGTACTGATGTGACCATTTGAGGCCTTTTTTGTTTCCTGTGTACACTTTAAAGAAATCCCATCTTTCTGTCCAACCCGCCCACCCCACTTTCATACGCACGTTCATAATTCAAACCACAGTGTGTTGAAAAGGTCTAAGCATTTTGTACATAGCTACATGCTAATCCAATGCCCCAAAACAAAAAGAGGACAACTTGAAGTCCATCAGCATGTGGTCTGACCCCCACAGAGCCCTGACCTCAACATAATGGGGTCACTCCTGGATTATAAGCAGAGTCAGGGGACGGGAACAGTTTAAATCCTCAAACTGTATCGTGTCAAGCCGTGCATGTGAACCAAGAAGAATGTTTTTTTTTCTTTTTCTCTTTGCTGGGTATGAGCTTAACTGATAACTAATAACCGCGCTCTGCATAACTTTGGAAAAGAATCCTCACGACTTAAAAAGGCTCCTCGGATTTTAATACTTTGGTTAGACCTGAACATCCCTTCAAGAAACTACAGTCATCAAATTAATTTTCTATACCTGAAAAACAACATGATGAATGAAAAAGAAAAAAAAATCACAACATTTCTGTTGTAAGGGCTGCACTGAACATCTTCAAAAGCATAATCACAAAGTGTATGTGTGTGTGTGCAGGGAATGAAACTATTCAGGAAAGAGCTTATGACTGAGAATCACAAGTCCAATTAGAGAAGCCTTGCATGCTTTGTTCTCACAAATAATAAAAGAGGCTCAGGCATGAAGAGCAGTTTAATTCGAGCACTTGTCGCAACTAGACAGGTTGACAGCAGACAAAGTCAGAGTCCCAAGCAGCTGAGGATTTAAGAAACAAATGATAGGGAGACTTCACTGCAGTTTGTTCGCCATGTGGGCCTCCTTCAAAGAATGGCTTTCGTGCACAGTTTAATTTAGAGGCCATTTATTTAGTTTGGCCTCCCCTATGTGTCCAGGCAGACTAACATGACATTAAGCTTCACTGAGTAACTGTGCCTCTGTGAGCAGAATAAACTGTACAACCTTCAAATCAGGTTGAAGGAAAGGAAAGTTCGAACCTTCCCTTATCTCACATCTGAATCCATTATCAGCCACAAAAAAAACTGCAGCGGTTTCTCTCAGATCCCTGCAGTTCATAAAATATTCACCTGTTACTGTCTGCAAGGTGGCTGAGCAGCATGAGGTTATTTAAGGGCAGAGACTGAGATGGCCCCTGAGAATCTGCAGGTCCACAAAGTCGCACAGCCTCAATTAATCTCTGTCAGCACTTCGACAATGTGACCCATCGCTGTCCCTTCTCATGATGGTGTTTAATGGGAGTAGGTGGCTTTGACTTGCTGGCTATCATCTACTCAATTTATGGATATCCTATATAGGCTGAGCCTGAGGGTGGGCTGAGGTATTGATTTCACTTTCTGAAATACAGGCATTAAATCAGCCATTCAAATAGTTAGTTTAAAAGTCTATTACCCTCCCACTTTTGTATGCAGTCTCTGTCAGGGATGTGAAAGGGAGCTGAAATAATGTTTGAGATAATCTAATAACCCCTTGTCTCTTCTCCGCTTCATCTCTCTGCATCTCAAAGCGAGCCCGTACACACTCAGATACATTAGCTTGAGCTGCCGTGCGGCACCCGCTGTCATTAAAGGGGCCTGCTAAGTCGCCGGAACACATGTAAACAAGATCAAGGAATGAGGTCAATGAATTAAGTGAAGCCCCTGTCATGCCTGCATTTTCTAATGCTGTCAGAAGACATTCAGTTCAGGCCATTCCTGAGAAGAAAAAAAGCCAGACGTAAGGATCTCATGTATGCTCATAATAATACACACAAGGCCTTATAGTACACAGTGTCAATATCAAAGTAACAAATGGTTTTCTTTGGTGGGACACCCATGAAAACAGTCAGGATATTTTACTTTGTAATGATGAATGCCAGCTCAGGGCACAAGACCACAACCTTCCATCAAATGCAGATGCAGCAGAATTCATTCATATTAGTCACTTGCAGAAAGCTCTGGACCCCTTTGCATCCCACTAATGGCTGGCCTGTGGAAAAGGCCACGAGGCAGTCAGCATAACTTTGGAGAAAAAAATTCATTTAAATAAAAAATGGAAGCAAGATGCACTGCATCATTATCTCTGGGTCTAGCTCTCCCCTGCTGCCTTGCTCCAGGGTGTGCCCACTGTTCGTGGCTGCACAGTTGGTGCTGTGCCACCCCACAGAGGGCGAGCCTCATGAACAGGCCACGCCGGATAACATTTCACCTCGTGTTACCATCACAGCTTGTTTTGAGCAAGGGACCGAGACGAGCAAAGCCACCGTCAAATTCATCGCCACGGAACAATGTTCCAGCATGAGGGTCTATTTATGCTTATGCATGTTAGTTTTCAAGTGCTTTAGTGGGCGCTACGGACAGAGAAGGAAGGGGAAGCTGGGATATAGGTGCAGAGACATGCAGCTTCAATAAAACAGAAAGTGGATTCTGTGCAAGTGTGTTTTCTAATCCACTTATGTTTACACCCTTTGGCTATCAAAGAGTAAAGTTCCAGAGGGGAGCATTACTTCATACTAACCTGCAGACAGAGACCCCCTAACACAACAAAATTAATCCCTCGCTTATTCTCAGAAAGATGAAAACACATAAGCATGTCTGCTTTAAATGGGATCACTCTGCGGTCAGCATAGGTTCCAGGAAGAAGGGAGATTAATGTGGCCACAGGCTGCCCAGCAGTAGCTTCACCTCCAGCCAGGCTCTGCAGCCACAGAATAAATTAACTACCTGCTCCATCTGACCAAAAACCCAAAAGAGCCAGGGGATCCCAGGAGCTGTGCACTGTGCAGGTCTCCTCGCACGATTCATACTTGTCCTGATTAAGACGACAATCATTCATCACCAACTCAACGAGCATGTGTGTCACCTACGAAGGGGATGAGAAAGATGAATTAGAAGATTAACTGTGCTCAGTACTCAGTAACTGGATGCCGCTGCAGAATCGAAGGCTATCTGCTTGGGTGCAGAAGTCAAAGGTCAGCTAACAATTGGCCATGAGGAACGTGGTCTCTTCAATAATACAGTTACTTCCCACATGAGCATGGAAAAAGTTTCTTTTGTAAGCAATCGGATGTCTTGGAACCCCTCTGTCCATCTGGAGGTCACAAGTTCTTCAACAGCAGGCATCCAGGAAATAATCCAAGCCATTTGCCTTGGGTTGATTATCTGATGCACCAATCATTGATGAACAAGAGGGAAACACTGGACACAAAGCTAAAGACAAGCTCAGCCTGGCGATAGGAAAGTAAAGCTTCCTCTAACCCTCGGGCGAGAATCTCTAGGAGGGCTAAAGTGGATTTCTGAGGAGAATCGGGGCCTCTTAATCTCTTTTGTCACTGCAGAACTCAGTGAGGATGAATATTCCAGGAAGAAAATGAACAGATTTTCCACATTAAATTCAATAAGCTTACTCAACAATTTTATTATTTTGGCCCTTAATAAAAGAAAAACGAGTCAGTGTCAAAGCTGGGAAAGCCTTAGAGCATGAGCATATAGAACAGGATGTTCTCTAAATTTCAGCTGTGTATGCTTGTAAAACGACAAACAAGCGAACAGATCTGTCATTGATACTTGAACCTTGTAGTTAGAAAACATCGCAAAAGCTTTAAGATTCTTCCTATAGCAAGCTCAGAAGTAATGCTGCTGCATGGAATGTGATCAGATGAGTGCCTCAGCAGCGATTAGCGTGTAGCACAAGCAGACCTGGAGACATACCAAGCTGCAGTCCCGTAAAGAATGGATGGATGTGATTTCCGGTAATCCCGGATCATCCAGGCCCTGATTGAGGCAAGATCTTGCTGCCTCTCTGTGCATCGCCCATCCCGTTTAGTTACCCAGACACATTAATGCCAGTCATGCATGGGAAACAATCAGGGCCCGTGGACATAATCCTCACCCGAAGCTGTGCAAATAACTCTGAGGGAGGTTATGATGGCAAAGTCAGACACTGAATGCGAGGGATACAGTTTTGGCATTCATGAATCTCTGCATTGGGCTTTGCAGCAGGAAGCTATTTAAAAAAAAACACTCCATGAGCATCACAGCAAGTAAGCCTTTTGAAATGATCCATACACAATGCAAACAGCTATGTGGATAGTGTATCTATGTGTACACGGGAGTGCGTAGGTGCATAGGGTGCCTATAACTTGGATGTCTGCATGTTTAGGAGAGCCTGTGCTTTTTCCCCCACTCTGTCAGCACACTGACTTGACAGAAAGCTCTAAGTGAAAGGACAGAGCAATATTACTGGCTGTTTTGTTTGGCACATTTCCCCCTGTCGCTCTGTCATTCCAGCTCAGCATCATGGCCTTTAACTGAGATGCTCTGACGGCTTTTCTGTCACATCGGCAGCGCAGCGGGAAGTCTGACTGATGGCCGGGACAGGGAAGAGGTGTGGGCTGGTGAGTGGGGAGTAGCAAATCAAAGCAAAAAAGAAAACGTGTTTGTTTCATGTTGTGTCTTTGTGTGCATTAGAAAGCACGAGAGGGAGGGCAAAAATGCACGCCTGCGGGGAGGTGCAGCTCTGGTAAAAGCGCATGGATGGAACAGAGGAAGAAATAGATGCCTTTAGCCACTACTGTTCGTCTCTTTGGCTGAAGCTCAAGCATGATTCAAGCAGTGTAAAGTCTCAGATCTTGAAGCTACAGTTTTTCCAAAAGTACAAAATATATTTCATACATATATATACACACACACATACATATACACACACACATATACATACGCATCTCTCTCGAACATAGTTTTAGTGTTTGGTGGTCAGCCAATGCTTCTGAACAACTAGCATCAGCACACTTTGTATGGGAGCCTGGTGCAGCCGGTATTCAGCTGCTAGCAAGCTTTGGCTTCATGTATTGTTCATACAGATAGGGCACTGGCACTGCAGAATTTCTATCCATTACTTGAGGAGTCCATTGTACAGTTAAGCTCTGAAACTCCATGATGCAGTCCTGTTTCCGTGAACACGTGAAACCCACAGTAAAGCTAACAGAAGTCACATGTTGCAACTAAAGTCACTTTTCTTCAAAGTTTAATACAGGGGAACTTAAAAACTTCAAATTATATTTTGGAAGTACTTCAGACTATAGGCTGTATAGACGGCTGTTAGAAGTAACTCACCATTTGATCCACCTGAAGGAAATAAACTACTATAATATAATATTTGTTTTGCAAATTGATGAAACAAGTAAGCAAAAAACTCCTAATATGACAACATAACACCAAATAATCAGAGAAGCAATGTAATAAGAAGTATTTTATGATTCTAAAATGTTAATATATGATAACAACTAGCCACCAAGTGAGGCAGCGGAGGCAACTTGTAAAAGCAAATCTCTGTCCAGTGTTCAACGTCACCTGACTGCCTGCTGTTCCGCACAGTCAGCTACAGCACGTACCCCATCAGAGGATCAAAAAATGCCAACAAATCACCAACACTACAGCAAAATGCCTATGCCAAGATATGCAGCCCATCACTACTGTTTAGGGAGAAGGGTCAAAGGAACTTCTGACGAACCTGGAGCCACGTTATAAAAATCCACGTCAAGTCACACAACAATCCCATCACACGTCGTACATTTGTACGACACAGAGAAACTTTAAGACGATAATAAAGGATGCAGGTGGACATCACTGGTCATAAATTCTTATGTGACAGTTGGAAGACACACAGCAGTCCACGTTGCAGGAAGTATCGACAGCGCACCGGATGAATCTGAGTTGTCCCATGAAGCTATTGTAGCTGTCGCCATGGACAATGTGACCTAAGAGCATTCTTGATTTTCAAAAGATGTGACAGCCCACTTACTTGGTGAAGCCAAATGTGAAATATATAACCATGCAAAATCCTATGATAAATACTATATTAAAATGCTAGTTTGTCACTGTCATTCCCCCTTGCTCGAGAACAAGGTATTTTAGCTTTTGTAGATGCACACTCAGACATCATCCATCAGTGAGCTGAAAATGCCAGCAGCTGAGGGACAGAAGGAGGGACTGTGGGTCGGGTTGTTGCTCTGAAGGTTCATTCTGCAAGCCAGAAATCTCTGCACCTGGCTGATTAACTGTTGAGTCATTTCCATGCTATAAAAATGTGCACAATTTCATAGCATAACAAATTGATGGAATCCTTTGACATAATTTCCTTTGAGTAAAAGCAACAGTAAACAAATCAGATACAAACAAGTTGGCCCAGACATCAGAGAAATTAATACTCCACTGTGCCAGTTCATTCTTGGAGGCGTCGTTACACATCAGACATCCTTTCATTACGCTTCATCCCAGCACAAGGGACCGAAGCTCCAGCCATCCAGCGAGTAACTCAGAGCCCTGATGTGAGGTGGCAGTGCTAACCACTGTACCACCATGCTGCCCACATCAGAGACATTCTGGGTTTAACCACATCCCTACAGCTAAGTGGGTGCTCCACTTTCCTCCCACAATCCATCCCCAGACAGGTTATATGAACTCTACAGAGCTGTAATGCAAGCACAGCTATTTAAATCAAGCATGGCCTCTACAACCAGGCTGTGTAAGACCTTTACATAACTACATTTAGATTTGCTCAGAACTACCCTGACATGCACATCTGGAGTAAGCACATATTGTTATTTGGTCCCAAATGATTCTAACAAAAGTAATTCTAATAATTGCTTAATGTTTTATTATAATGTTATGGACATATATAATATAATCAATTAATACCTGAAACATGGATGACGACAGTTGTGAGAAGCGAGATTGTGTTTGTGCAATGCAACAACTTCCAACAGCAACAGATTAACAATTCAAATCTTCACCAAACCCAGTGTACCTGCTGCAATCAAATTTGAATAAACAGATAATTGAAAAATGTACCCAAAAGGATGAGACCTTGGTCCATCAAAATTCAATGGCAGATTTTCTGATATTTTCTTCTTTTTTATGAGGCATGCTGTAAAAGGAGTTCTGGATTTAACCTCTGAAATCCAGTATGTTCTCTTTGTTCTTACTGGCACAAACTGTAATGACGAAAACTCTTTTTAATGACATCTTATAGTGTGGTTTTAGATTCTTTAATATCATCGCTATTATCACTAATGTCATTTATCGCTTTTTCATTTGTTGTGCATTTAAAATACACTGGAATAACCACACAGCTCTGGAAATATGTCAAACACTTGTTCAATGCGTATATCTAATCTGATTAATTCTCAAGATTCATGCTGATTATGACAGCATTATTCAAAAGTTTGAAAAGATAAATCTCCCGAGGAAACGTAAATTGACTAAAGACAAAGAAAATGTCAGCCAAAATACAATGGAGACCATCAGCTGTCACCTGACGCAGGTTTTATCTTTGTAATCTTAACCAGGACATCCATCATCTCCTCGCTACACCACGACCCCGAAATACTGGCTGCTGCCCCTGGACGTGTAGTCATTAGAATATAGCTCGTAGTTTCCCAGACTGGCAATAAGCTAATGTTGGTCAGGCCTTGTACACCTCTAGATTCTAATTTCTAACCGCATCACCAAATGTCTGAATCTTGTTTTTTCCATCTTGAAAAAAAAGATTATCTGGGAGGTACACTAGGTGTGAGTGTCATCTCCCTGGCAGGAACCTGCACTGCACACAAACAAATAGGTACGGACACTTACACATACATCCCGAGTCTCTTTGAGAAGACAGGAGAGGCTAAACCCTCTGGATAATGGGCAGACAGCGCCCTGTGTCGTCTTTCATTTTGGCAGAAAAAGAAGAAATAAGATTTAAGAGACTCTGGAGACACAGTCTTCAAGTAGACAGATTGCTTCTACAAATACACCCGGTCCCCTGTGGAGGAGCCGGCTCCTTAGAGGAGACTCTTCTCTAAAGATATTCAGTCAAATTTATAAGAACATCAGAGGGAAGGAAAAGAGAGAGAGCAATAACTACCCTCATAAACCTGTCTTTGCTTCAGAGCATTGACTCGAATAAACGCACAGTGCCAGTGTTGTTAGAGCATTGCAGAGTGTTAGGATCACTCACAGCATGGGCAACCTACTTTGCGATACAACACCATCCTCTTAAGACTTGTGAATGGCTATAATTAGTCTCTATTGTCTATGATTCATTGAGAAAGCGGGTAATTTATTTTCATGAGGGATGATATACCAACTATAGGCCAGCTTCTCCTGCATCCTCCTTTGATAGAACCACTGATCAACGGTTTGCTAATGAAGTATCAATGATTGCTAGCACCGAAATAAAGGATTTTTCAGGGTAGAAAAGCCTGGGACAAAATACCACCAATTTTCTCATTTTCTCTTTGCCACTCAAAAACGTGGAGTCTATGATCTATCAGAGCAGGGCTGCAATTATCCTTCATTTCAACAAGATTCTAGAAACTCCGCAATCAACAGCACAGAACATGAAACTTTACAGCCACAGATTACATAGTGTGAGGTTCGTATTCATGGCTGAGGCGCTTTGCAATCAGATCCACTTGTGGTTATTGGCTGCAGTAATCAAGCCCATTGCACTGTGATCTGCACAGTCAGATCGGGAGGCCCGGAAATAATAAGTGGAGCACAGGTGCTGGTGTGGTGGGAGATGTGCTGGCAGAAAACCCTGCACAGGCCAGAGGAAACAAAGCAAAAACAGTGAAGTGGACAAAAAAAGTTACACAGAGTGTGGTGACCTCAGAAAATGGGAAAAAACAATCCCTCCCCTGATTTGGAAGCAATTGTGTGACATACGTTGTCACCAAAGTGCCAGAATCTCACTTGGCAGCTAGTACATATTGACGATAAATCCAATCCGACATGAATGCAGTATAAATCTGGCTGATTTATTTTCGGCCTACAGCTCAGATTCGATAAACAAGTCAGGTTTGAGAAGCATCTGACAGTGATGACAGTTTATTTTTATTCCTATGAACATACAGAAGCAGACTTTGATTGATATGGATTTTCAAAACTGGCATTAACAATTACGGTATCAGCTAACTGCAAAAAGCGCTTTGGGATTCAAGACAAATCCAGTGAACAAAATATATTTTAAAAAGACTTTTGGAAAGTGCTATCTGCCCGGGGTATACAAAGCTAAATGAACCATTGCAGGATGTTTTCTCACCTGGTCAAATTTTATTCTGTATATCACCGGCTTTTTTCCCCAATTTTGTATTCAATGTTCCAACCAGCTTAACATTTCTCTCCTTGATGGTACATATGTGAAAGAGGTCCCAAATGCAAAGCACAGTTAGGTAAAATCTGAAAGATTAGGTTTTTAAATTAAGCAAGGGTGAAGCACAGATAATCAGTCCCGGAAGTAAACCAAATAAGTCAAAAAACAGAATCCACAATCAGAAGTAGTGCAAAAAAATTCAGAAGCAAACAATACAGACAAGGACAAGGCAAAAACCAGAAACAAGCCAAAGTCATGCACTCAACTGGAAAACATGACAATCAAAAAGAGGGGAAACTAACCACTTTGGAAAAGACAACCTGGCAGGGAACAACAGAAACTGAAATATGTATACATAGCAAGTCATGTCTAATAAAGAACCGGTGTGGATAACGGGCGAGAGCGGGATAGTCATGTAATCAGCTAAAAAAAAAACGGGAAGCAAAAGTATCAGGGTGCCTTCCAATTGTCAACTAGTTCCCTGTAAAGTGCTGCATAGAGTATAAAGAGCAGAAATACTTTAATCAAAAGGAACTGTAAACTGTGTGGGGACAAACTGACCAACAGTTTATCATTTCACATCGCAAGATTGGCATCAGTCATTATGGCTAGCGAAAGAGTTCAAAAGTTTTGTGATAGTAATCCACACTCCCTACTGATGCATTTTTCAAGAAGTTAAGTTACCCACGAACAACAATGCTCAAAACTGAAAATTCTTTGTGTCTGACATTTCCTAGAAATCCCCTATCTTAAGGAAAACGAGCTATAACTAACATCAAAACCAGCTAAGAAGCAAGCTAAGCTAGCATTAGTTTATGTTTTAGAATAAAACTGATTAATCCCTCCCACAGTGATCTGGATCAGGACAATAAATAGATGTATATTACCAAGGCACCCCAAGAGTTACCATAAGAAATCCCTGTGAATGAGCTGGAGTTATCCAGAAAGAGTCTGGACCTTATCCCAGACTCAAGCTAGGTTTAGCCAACTTATTTGGAAATATCTCATGGCCTCCTCATCCGGGCTGGTTGGGCTTTAATAACAACCAAGAAGAGTGGAAGGAATTATTAATGGAACGATCTGCAGGCTTGTGCTATCTTTACCAAAAAAGGTTTGAGGCTGTCATTTCTGCAAAAAGTACACTTTTGCACTTTTTATCTATGAAACACAAAAAAAAACTACATTTATTTGCCATTATGAAACGCTGTGTGAGGGAAAAAAATTAACTGAATCTAATCTAAGATTCAGGTGTGACAAAATGTGGTGAGCTGGAACTATCTGTCAGCAGTAAACAATTTTAATAAAATTATTCATATCAACAGGCTAATGTATAAGCCTGATAGTTACAACATGTCACTCTTGACTACAGCCACTAAACTTGGAGGCCAGAGATCAGATCCACGGATCATCAATCAGTCCGGAGCCGTCAATTCTCTTTGTGTTCACGTCAAGGTCAGAGTGTACAGTCCTGAAAAACATTCCATATTACCACAGAATGTTTGACTTTCTCCATTTATCATCGGTAACCCTGGAGCAGGCCAGCAGACAGCCCCATTGAGCCTTTCCCCCATGAAATAGCCCCAAAGCTGCTACAGGTATACAGTCAAGATGGGCCGGTGGTACAATGTGCTACTTGGAGGACACTTTAGGGGGGATGCCCTAGAAAAGTTGCTGTGCTCATAACCAAGTGGAAAGAAGTTTTATCAACTGTACTCATATATAGAAAGCGATAGTAAAGGTGGGTGCACAAAATGCTCCTCAAGTCTCGCACCTGGTTTGACAAAAATGCCAAGTTTCCCTTGGGCCTTTCAAAGCCTTGAGAGAAGGCACAAACGGCAGAGGGCCAGGAGAATAAAAATACCACACTCTTTTTTTTTCCTCTCCATATGTAAAAATAGTCGGGAAGGATACTTTCCACAGAGGGAATTTTCTAGTTCGAGCTCTGAAGTATGGGTGAACTGATTTGACTGTACATCAAGTGCACTGCAACAAATAAGACAAGTCAGATGTAATTCCTGCACTATCTTGACAAACGAGGCGTTCTTAGCAGGACGTAATGGTTTCTAAAACAGGCCTAGTGCCGTTCCGCACATTAATGAGAAGCCTCGCTTTAATGCAAGTTGCCTTTCTTTGTGAGCATGTTTGTTCGGATGCACAAAATCCCAGAAATGGAGCTCCGCCACACGGATCATGCAGCTGCAGACAGTGACCCTGCTGTGTTCAAACAGTGGACAAACACACTCTCTATCCTTCACACAGGGACTGAGTGGCCCCACCATTCTTCTTCCTCCTCATCTTCATTCTTCACCCATTTCCTTCTCTTATTTATTCCTCCAATTTCAATACTTTTCCCATCATTTACTCCCCAACATTTATTCCCCTATCAGCCTACACCGCCGAGTCCTTTCTGCAGCAGTCTCTCTCTGTCCATCCCCATGTTTCAGTCTCCTGTGGACTCTGATAATGAGAGAATGTGGTTTTTCTTCCGTGCTTTCATTTTCTCTGTGAGTAGCATGCTGCTGTGCAGCTGCAATAGGGGTTTAAATCCTCCAGCACAGCTCGCCATCACTGCCGCAGCGGCCCACTGGGCCGGAATAAATTCAGGAGCCTCCAGTGTTGCCTATGAATAAGCCCATGCCCCTGAAACCGAGCCCAGAACAAAATACCCATCCGCTTCAATCCAGCAACGCTGAACCCAGAACGTCTTCCTCCGGGAGGTATAACTTCCCTTCCTCCCTCGGTCTTCTACCCTGCATCACAAAGAATGATTTGATCTGCTTAATCAACCAGAAAAAACTTGTGCCCAGTTTATCCCAGTTCCTGATACAACCACTTCCCCTCCTCCACCGCGCAAAATTTCATATGCCAGTGATTCTGTTTTTCATAACATGGAAAGAGAAGCCAATTTTCTCCCAAGCATATTTGAAATGTCAACATCGTTAAGACCAGCTGTCAAAGTTAGTGACAGCGAAAGGGCCCCTACCTACCCAATCATTATAGCCTAATGCCAAGTCTTTAAAAAAAAAAAATCAGGGGAAAAAGCTTGTTTTTCTGTCAGCGCTCAACAAACACGCATCCCCACCTGCATCAACAAGGGCCCAAACACCTGTGGTAATGAGCTCGGTGACAGAATCAGGCAATTACTGGGCATTTTTATTCACGCCCACGGCTAGGTCGGGACTCACACACCCACACACTCACAAGTTTGCTGAATTCATTTTCATTTCTCCAAGCAGACACCTTGGGCACAGCACACAGTCCCGGTGCCCTCTGGCAAAGTCTACTACCAACATCCCCCTGAGACCAGAGATCCCGTCTCAAACCAGCATAAGTTAGAGGTCAGTCCCGAGTCAGGTGTCCAGTAGTCCTGTCAGCTATGGACAGACAGGACTTATGTATGCTGGGCTGAGAGCTCGAAAGGGGAAGTGAAAACAGCAGCACAACATTTTACCCAGTATTGGCTTCAACATACATATACACACACATATATATCTATATATCAAATGTGATATTTCTCATTCTCAAATGTTATTCATTTTAGTTGTATTTGTCCAAAAACTGTCATGAAATATTGTTTGTTCTTGGTTATTTAACTACATTGTCACTGCAATGATAGCAGCAGTAACTACAGTTGCAGTTAGCAACACTTTTAAAGCACCACGTCAACAATGCACTCCTACAACTCCAAAAATGAGCCAATTGTCAGAAGAATCATCTGCTACTACTTAATAATAACACTCGTCTTGGTGCGATGTTCTAAAAGCAACACGGATCAAGCTTACATGGAATGCTCCCTTTTGGTCCCCACAGGTACCATTTTAAGGGGACAGCCAGGACTTTTCTGGGACTTTTTAAAAAAAAAAATGTTTTATGTAATGTGATCACTATCAAACTAAATGTTTAAACTCACATTTTTTCTTTTCGGTTTGGAACTCAAGTGAAGCACAATCACTGACGGATAATATAACTTTTCAACTTAATGTGAAGTGATGAACCATTCGGTCCCTAGTTACACAGTTCACAATTCCCTTTGAACGGTTCCCTTTGTTCAGAAAGGCTCCCTATGGTTTGAAAATCCTACTTAGCATAGCTGCATACTCTGAATACTCTGGAGTCTACTTCACAGGGAACCGCTGGGCAACAGAACACAGCCTTAATTTGGAATAAGCTGTAATGAAGGTGGTATACTTCATAAGTTACTTCAATGACACTGGAAGGGTGTATAAAAAGATCTTGTTCTTTGAAAAATGTATACCTCTTGTTCTTCCCCGTACTTTAGCCTAAATGTTGCAGTTACATGGATTCAAGGATTTTTTTCAGTGTTTTTTTCACACATGGTGAGTCATGTCAATATCATGATGGCCAACACACTAGATGGGATTTCAACATTTCCATCTAGCCATAGATAAATTTCAACAACGTTTAGCGTAAGCAGTTTAGTCCTCAGTGTGACTTAATACAAATATCATACAAACTGCTGTAAATATGCAAGATAAAGATAAACTGAAATCTGTAATAAATATGAAATATATGGAGCTAAACAGACTGTATGCTTGACAACAAGATGCTTCCGGTACACTGTAATGGGGGCAGTAAAAAAAGGTTTATCATTTCTCATAATTTAGGCCTACTATTATCAAGTAGTATTTATGCATTTGGCAGACGCTTTTATCCAAAGCGACTTACACTGGTAGGCGTATAGGTAAGAGGGTCTTGCCTGAAGACCCTACTGGAAGTAGTACCTACATTACACTATCCAGCCCCCTGAATTACAGCTTCAACTGTTCACCTGAATCAGTAATGACACAGAGTGTCTTCTGCGGCTACATGGCATACAGCAGTTTTCTATCTACTTTTCAGTCACAGAAAATGTGGCTATGACGTCAATGTGTCTAAAACACACAATAGCTGTGTCCAGTTTCCAAAGTCAAGCTGTGGTAAGGAGATGACATTTAGTCAATTTGGAATTTCAGAGTCATCTTGTGTTGACAACAAGATGGCTCCAGATATCGTAAAGGTGGCAGCTGAGAGCATAAATGAAAAACCATGGTACTGACTTGACATGATTTAGGAGCAACAACTCCGACAACAAATGCTCAGTGAGATAAGACGAGTGTGTCAACCTTCACTCAAACAGGGAAAGATGTCTGCAGAAGCCCCCCAAGCCCAACCAACAGACGCTTTTGTGTCCAGCCAACCTACCACACTAAACCTCGTATTAGTGCTTCAACTTCTACTCTCACTTGTTTGCCACTACAGATTTGGCCACCCTTGTACTGTAATCCCTCTTTAGTGGATTTTTAATTAAACTCAGACGCCACATGGGGGTCAAAAACTGCTAAGGCATGGCAAGGACCTAGAGGCGAAAGGACACTTGTGCATAATTCCAAGTGTGCAACAGAGCTTGTTACCCAAACTCAGTCCTTTTCTCTCTAGACAGAATAAAATAGAGCTGTCACGTTTGACAGGCTTGTGATCTACAACTACTGTTAATTGCTCCACCCTCCCCGAGTGCTCTCATGTATGTGCAGAAAGAGGACAAGACACGTACACACACATTAATATAAAAAAAAAAAACATTGTGCAAATCCTTGGCCGCAGCCTGTGAATTGAAAATGTAACCAACTCCATTACCATAAAGCATGCGCCGCTGTAAAACATTTCCTAGAATTAACTCTCCTCCTATTCCTTTCCTTATCTCACTTTGATTGACAGGGTTTAATTAACAACAGGTCCTCTGTCCTGGCAGAAAGTGGGTGACAGAATTGGCAAGTGGTTGGGGAGGGAGGAATGAGGGTAGAAAGAGGTGAAGCGGAGATTTGATAACAATGCATAACCTACTTTTGTGTGCATATAATTAGTGATGTCTGGGACTTGCGACAGAAGCGTGTGGGTGTGGCTGCAGAGATTCAGGCACGAGCAATTTATGTGAACGCCGTCCCTTCAGAATGACAACGACAAAAGTCCCACGTTGCTCTACATTTGACCTCCCCTTGAGGTCACCACATCATGGTCATTGTTGCCCCTACCTGCACTTGAGTAACAGGCAAATGACCCCAGCTGGCAGCTGAGTCAGGGATATCTACTCAGCTATTGCTGCAAGGCTAGAGCTCAACCTTTTCCTGCTGTGTTGCCCACTATGTTAAATAGATTCTTTAACATTCAAATATTCCATTATCGCAAGACGACTCTTCCACTTTTGACAATATACCATATACTTACTTTTGTAGAAATGTAGCTACCATAAAATAATTGAGTTTAACTGAGTCGAGAGTTTGCCTTCAAGGCATCACTTCCTGGGTCTCAATTAAAATAACTCTAAGGTCATGTTAATTTATCACATTGTGCTTAAAGCCAGCCAAATGTTATTTCATGGATAATAAAACTGCACAGAAAGCATAGTAAACAAAGTCAGATCAATACGGACAGGAGTTATAAGGCTACAGGCAAAGGCTGAGAGTGTACTGGTATTCATTTGAGCGTTAGCAGGTTTGTGATGACTCCTCCCTAATGTGTGCTGCATCTTAAAATAATGGAAAAAATGGAGGTGACCAGTAGAGGCAGAGTATGGGTATGTGGCCAGATATCCAACATCCTTCATTTGGGGGTCTTAAACACCATCTACAATACTGCAGCTTTTACTTCTTCCACTGCGTTGTTCACAAAAACTAAGTCTCCATTATTGTTATGTTCGTGGTTGACACCCTGCAAATCCAGAAGTTTTGATGAGTTTGCCCCTAAACAAAGCCTAATGCTATCCTAATCCTAATTGCTCATTTCGACCACATCAATTGGTCGAAGAAAAGTTTGATTTTTAACATCTTTTTGGCCCTGAAAAAGACATCCATGGATGACAGGCGTTTGGTGGGTGGTTGAATGCTCTGCTAAAAAAAAAACGTAGTACACAGGAAAATTTGAAAATGTGAAAAATTACCCATGTAAGCGTTAGGTTAAAGAGCAAGCGTATTCTTGGCCTAACTTGTAAATTAAGCTAATGTTGGCTAATGGCTAATTTCAGCTTAATAATGTTATCATTTAGCAACAAAAGGGAATGTCACTGCCTTTACAGGAAACCGTGTGTTACAAGGTGCTTAAGTGTAACAAAAATCATTTAACAATTTAGTTTCATGAAAAAGTGAACTAACGAGAAATCTGTAGCTCGGTCGCCCACTGAATATCAAAGATTCAAG
The DNA here is from genome assembly GCF_036924035.1 of Leuresthes tenuis. Classification (NCBI taxonomy): domain Eukaryota; kingdom Metazoa; phylum Chordata; class Actinopteri; order Atheriniformes; family Atherinopsidae; genus Leuresthes; species Leuresthes tenuis. Next base: position 24,199,875 of record NW_027325372.1, on the reverse strand, counting down.
CGCCATTAACTGCAACTAGCTAAACATACTTGAATCTGTATGTGTGGAATTATGATATTGATTTTATTATACAAAGTATTAGTAAATATTTACTAAAATGTCCATTGGGAATCTGACAGTTTTGTAGGAGCATAGGCTAATGCTACAGTCAAGTGGTAAAAGGTAAAGTTTAACTTCAAAGCACACATAAACGCAGAAGAAATATTACGGTCAAATGAGCAGGATGTATTACGATGTTACCACCCCAGCAGTTGTTAAAGCTGGCAGTAATAAATGTATCTATTTCTAGTGCCCATATTACATCCTAACATCTCTTTCCGTTTCTCTGCACTGTGAAGCACTTCAGAGTAAGTGTGTTGCATTCAAAGTGGAAAATCAAAGTTGAGCATTTTAAAGAGCTCTTTTGCATAATGCTGCTTTTATTTAAAAAAAAACATTTAAGAGATATTTCCCCATTGTAAAAATCATGATTTAATCTTGTCAACATTGATCATAGGAGATCTGGGAGTGATGGCCAAAAAAGTCACATTTAAGGGGCCTAAATGTTGTTTAGGGTGAGCTTTTGCCACATAAACAATTAAATAAAAACTTAATATGCATTATTATCAAGTATTATTTATCATATTCTGCATTAACATCCTATCCTAACTCTAAATTGTTTTAACAAACTAATCAAACTTAACTTTCAGGAAACTATTGGGACATGGAATTAGATGAAATATTTGAATGTAATCTGAATGTAAATGTAATAGCAACTGTAAAATCTGTGCTGCATGAAAGCCATCATCAAACAGCTCACATCAGTTTAAATTCTCCCATAACCCTGTTCTAACCTAGCATCTGAAGCCATTGCTCTGCCTATGGCAGATTTTTCTTTAGTTTCATAATACATCAATACCAGCAAAGAGCTTCTCATGAAACAGAAATATATATATATATATATCAACTGCAGCTTTTTGATGGCAAGCTTTCTTCTGCGTTCTCATCACTTTTCTAGGTCAACATACAGGAGGCTATGCTTGAACCAACTCACAAACAACATATGTCAACTGCTTTCTTATGCAAGGGCAAACAAAGTGGATCTGTTTTTAATGTCTACTCAGGTCATCCCTGTATCATCCCCTCCAGTGTCTGGGCCAGCCTCATCATCCTCTCCTGCCCTATCATTGCTGGTTTGGTGACCTCAGCCACCGCGCCATCTGCTCACACTCTATTGATGCTGAGATTAGGAGTGTAGGCCAGGAGGCCACGGGGACACACATGCTCAGTGGCCGATCTGAAGACGCCTCTTATGAATTACTTTCGCTGCATGCCGGCCAGCTAGATCAGACGGAAAAGAGAAGATGAAAGGTGAGGCGGAGAGTTGTGCCGCCGACAGAAATCTGACCGCCACCTGATTTCCATGCTGTTCCCTCCAAACTGCTTCCACTAGTGTAATCAATAATATCCTGTACACTGCTCCACATGCTCCTCTCTTCTCCGCCTAAATTCACATCACTCTCTGCCTCTTTTTCTCCACTTCTATATAAGATGCAGTACCTCCACTAGAGGGTCCTGCTTACTGAATCAATGATTTAGGGTCCGCTGCAATGCCAAGCTCATAAAAACCATAACATCACACCCCAGGCATCTGCAGCAATACATCTCAAAGAACAGAATGAGGATTTTAGATGCATATGCCTCAAATTTATGCCACCCTTGCCCAGGCCAACATGTTCCTCTGTGAATGCAAAGATTCTACAGTCTGCTTAATCCCATTTAGGGCATGATCCATCAGTTTCTTGCCCATAAATATAATCCTTTACTTGTGTCTGTCTGAATTCTGAGGCCATAGGGGCTGCAACCTGCCATGTTCACGACTGATGCATATGCTATTTGGAAGGCTAACAGAGCAGATGCTGGCGCAGGTGCTAGTACTTCTTTTTACTGCCAAATTACCATCATAGCATGAAGCATTGTCAAGGTTATCCTTCCTCGTCGATGTCAGAAGGAACCAAGTAAAAGAAGTGCAGAACTTAATAAAAGAAAAATGCGTTGAGCTGTTTCTGAGAGAAAGGACAGATGGGTTGAACGGCACGGGAGGTAGGATGGGGGTGGAAAGCAGTAACACCAGGAGGGTTAAAGGTTCAATTCTCAGCAAGTACACCTAAACAGGAAGTGTTGACTGTGTCCCTTTCAGTTTGAAGTTTGTTTTTCTTGAAAAAGTGGGCTTTCTGTCATACGCCATGCTGAAAACTGGCACAGTTCCTTCCTTCGTTGTGTGAAGTTCAGTGTATGCCTCAAAACTGTGTGCTTCTTGGTTTTCCACACAGCCTTTCAAATTCCAAACCCTTCTGACACCACATTTGGCCACCCCATGTCCTACACTTGTCCTAAAAGCAACAATCCAGCCTGCCCACTTAATTCATCTTGTGACTAATGAGAATTTGAACTGCTCTAGAATCCTCTCTTGTGTTATTCTGAGGACAACCAAGATCATTACAACAGAACAATTGCGTGGTTTCAGGTAGGGACTCAAGTACGTCATTTTTAAGCCCCAGCGGGGAAGCACTGATTCGGCGCACGCCCTATTTTCAGTATGAGCTCTTAAACTGACCTTCATCAGCAGATCAGGTGTCAGTCAAAACCCAGAATCAACTATGAAATTTACCCGAACACAAAAAAGACATTGGGCTTCTAAACTAGAAATGACTGCCTTTGTCTTGGCGGATTTCAATTTTCAATTTTGTTAAGAGTGATCAGTCCAGTCTGATTACTGCAATTTTTATTTTAATTGAATATTTAACTATTAAAAAAAAAAAAACTTCTCTGAAACTTGCATTAAAAAAAGTGCTCCAGTGCTCGCCATTTTTGTCACATTCCAACAGAAAAGGAACTGAAATATAGCCCACCTTGCACTAGATTACAGGCCCTTAAGCTTTTTCTCTTTAGAACTCAATTTAAAATATAAATCATCAAAGCATCAGAGAAGTGCTGTGCTTGTACTTTTTAAAAAATGAGCCAGGAATATATCAGGTAAGAAAAACAGAGAAATTAAATAGGGCACCTTTAGGCTGGTGTCCACAAAAGTGGGTAGAGTGCATTAATTTAAACATTTACATTAAGTTTTTCCTCACAAACAAAAGAATCTCTGCCTTGTTGTCACTCAATGTGTCTTTCCAGCCATGCCACACGGTAAATTTTCACCTGACAGGCAGAAATTGCTGGTTTCAGCTTGCTGTGAAACATTTATAGACTGAGGACATGGCTTGCATGTGTCCATGGCTGCACTGTCAGTACCTGATGCTCCCAGGTGTGACACAAAGGTTTTGATTCCCCTTCTTTCCCAGCAGGTACCCTGTGGCTCAGACGCTTTATGTTTTCCATTCCAAGGTAAGATTTATATGGAAAAGAGCAACATTAGAAAAAAAAACTGGCATTGATCCAGCATCACAGAAGGCCAAGGTGAAGACGGTGAAGACGTTGAAGACGGAGGCGACGAAGACGCCCCGCAGTAATAGCAGAGACGCAGGTGTTGCTGCCCATGCTGCATATCCTCCCCCGCTGTGCACAGGAGGGTCAATGCTAACCTTGACAGGGGTGAGCAGGTTCTGCCGCAGTGCCCTTGTTCACTCCAGTGAGGGGCATGTCAAACTATTTATCTAATAATTTGGCTTTTTTTTTTTTTTCACCAAGTTTTCCCTCAACTTTTAATATCTCTTGTGTGCCACGGGGACACTCTGAGGCCCACAGGTTTGATAACTTTAAACAGCTATTTTCTAAAGCGTAATATCCACAGCTGCCTTGGGACCCATACACCCCCGGTTTTGCTCCAAATCATGATTTTTTTTTTCTTTTTTTGTAGGTATCTTTAAAACATGAAGGAATGTGAGGAAGAGTGAGTTTGTAGTATGGTAGTTAATCTGATTTCAGTTTATCAGCACTGTGGTTTTCTACATTAATGACACGGGGGAGCAAGCATTTGAGCCCAAGAGGGGCGACTCTGGGAGAGATAAGAAATTGAGGCAGCAAAGCTGAAAAGAAATAGCTTTAGGCATCATGCAGTTTCCCCCTGAAGCTGACAGGAAAGGAAGTGCGAGGGGAGCTCTTCCTGCGGTTTGGCCCCAGACGTCATCGCAATCTAGAGTGACACTTGCTGACAGCACCACCACAAAATCATCTTGTAGCTGAACTCTGACCCCATCCGCTGAATCTGCCGCACGGCGGTAAGCGGGCGACTGTTTCCGCTCTGCTGATAGCGCCGCGTCTGGCATCGACTCGTCATCGGCCGTGACAGCTCCAACCGCAGGTTTCATGGACGGGAAAATATCTCGGACAATTGGCTCAGCCGCAGACTGTAAACACGCTGTCGGCAATGGAGCTATAGAGGGATATTCATAAAAATTATTCATGGTTTGCTGTCAGCAGCGGTGACAAATCTGGAGGTAATGGCAGAAGCAGAATCTGACAGAGAGCAGAGCTGGACTGAACGGACAGGCAGCCATCACCGCAGAACAGTCATGCTCCTGCATATCTCATCTCTGTGTAAACCTCATCTCTAAGACAAGAACACGGCAATAGCTACAACTGGTGGGATTCTGCCCCATCAATCTCACCTGCCATTCACAGCGAGTGGGTCGTGTCTATGTGATGAGAACAAATTCTTCCAGAACCACAGGGTAAATTATCCTTCAAAGGAAAAGTCTTATCCATCATCAATCTATGATGTCGAGAGCATTCCAGGGCATGAATTTTTATGAAAAGCTTTCATTTGCTTTTCTGGTGTGAGAGCTTTCCCTCAAATAGCCTCGTCTCCTTCCACTTTGTAAGCTGGATGTTATTTGGAGTGTCAAAAATGAACAATATGAAAAACAAAATATAAGGGAGGAGGGGAAAAAATCTACAATTTCTTTCATTTAACAGTCAGCTCTCCTTCAAAATGGATTTACACATTTCCCTGAGATATCGTTGCAAATGCCATCAACCTGGCAGCTTTCAAAGCATCAAATTCACAATCACATGATGGAAAAATTGAGACCCGGTCCTTGGCAGAAGGTGAGCTTTCAGGCTGAGGATGGGAGGGGTTTCCAGAGCAGAGATGCCATCTCACATTTGCTCATCCGATTTTTTTATCTGTCATAAAGTTTGGATGCTTGAAGCTCTTTGCGCAATGCTGCACACACAACAGGTCAGTCCCCTGACTGAATTTTTTTGGAATTAGCAGCATTCTGCAATACACGGCAGATTCCAACCAACAAATTCAGCTGTGACTACATTCCCCAGAGCTAATTCAATAAGCTTAGAAAACTTTTCTTCCAGCACATTATTGTACAGCTTCAAAAGAGTCGCCGTGAAAAGACAGCAACAGCAATCAAACACCCGGCAGCTCCCTCTGAAGTCATCTACAGCAAACATCAAAGTAGGCGCTCACTACAATCGTCTAAAAGTGACTAAATTAACTTTATTGTTTAAACATGTTTTGGCAATCGGCTTGACAGGCGACACGGCGCCTGCTGGCATGTCTCCATCTGCTCAGTAATGATTTGTCGTCAATGAGGGGAGATAAACAACGCACTTCTAACACCTGGAGAGCTCAAATCGCTCCTACGGGCAAAGACGCCTCGCGGGTGCGGGCCGAGGCATTCTAGCACCGCTGTCAGCTCCATTAACAATGCGAGGCGGTGACAGGCACACGAGAGCAGCAGCAGCCACACTCGCAGATTAGTGTCATGAGGATGCTGCACGAGGCGTTAATAGTGCGGGATGCTCCATTTGCCTCCTCCACGATCAACCTACATGTGGCTGTCAACATGGACCCCATCTCAGTATAAGGTGAAGAAGTTAGCCCAGAAAATGGCATGAAGCTAATCTGGGATTCAATTAAAAGCCGAGCCTCTAACACTGACTGGGGTTGGGCAGAGAGGGAGAAGGCAGAATGAAACAAAAAAATCCAAAACAACATAACTGTCTTGGATGGTCATTAAAAGAGGTCTGGACAATAGGAAGAAAATAATTACCACTTACGCATTGTGTAGCTGCTGGTCTGCCAACAAACGCTGTCACTGCACTCGTTCTTCACACCAAGGCAGATATTGTGTTGCTGTCAGAAATGTGTATCATTCCGAACTCTGAAGTACCACTTGGACGCTGAAACAAGCACTTTTTCTGATTCAGCTGCTCATAATGTCCTTGAATATGAAACTCAAAGGCTGAAGCAGACCCAAACAATGGCAAAGTAATTCAGCATCACTGACAGCAGTAAAAGTAGGATGTTATACAGCTTGTCATATAAGAAAATTATCGAAGCACATCGTGAATCACAGCCCAATATTCTGGCAACGCAAGGCAACTGAAGATGCTTAATACTGAAAGACACAAGGAGCAGAAAAAGCTGGAGTTCAGCCTGTCAAAGGGCAAAGGATGTTTGTTGATGCCAGCTCTGCGTTTCACCAACATCACCTCCAGGAAGAAAAGTTCTTTCAGTAGAAAACCAAGCTTTGTGGGATTCTCGTGGCGTATTTGTGGCGTCTTCAACGTGACAACAAATTGACAGGAATTTGTTTCGATGACGATAACGTTACATCCCACAACTGTAGGGGGAACCGAAGAACAGTAATCTGCCAAATTCTCTTTAAAATTTTAACTTTAAACTTAGTCACACACCTTCACATGTTTGCTCAGGCTGTAAAGATCAACCAATACAAAGTGGAACCTGAATGAAATATCAAATATGCAATTCAATCAGAACACTAATTCCTGGATAGAACAGCATGCATTATAGCCTGGTTGATAGCCCGATTCTACCAATTAAATCCGACTGAATAAAGTTTTACTGCACACACTACACACAAGAACTGCAAAGTTTCCCTATCGAGGTCAGAGTATACGCCAAAGTGAGCACACCATTATTTCGGCATACCATTTAAACGATTAAGAGGTCCAGGGATGTGGAGTATACGCATCTATTGTTGCTTGTGAAGTAAAAACAAAATGTGTTTACAATGAGATCTAAAGTCTGGAAATCATTGGGATTTTATAAGAATGAAGGAACAATGGACTAAACTCTGAAGAGACAACAGGTCCCAACATTCAACAGGTGAGATGTCAAGGTGAATCAGATGCTAATACAGAAGCCAGCAAACACATCAGAAGATAAAACCAGGTATTAGACTCCTTCCACGATAACTTAGCCACAGCTTAGCAAGGTCAAAATGTATTTACAGCATCTGTTGTCTGATTTATTGCTGTTTGACTGTGACGGCTATGGTGACCAGATACTAAACATACATTAGAGCTGTCGTAAAAGATACCAACTAAAAGATATTTCACCACATACGCATCAAGTCCTCTTATAAGAGAGACATACAAATCAACTATGTTTGCTTTACCCACATGGCTAAAAGAATGACGACAAGCAGAAAAGGCAGTTAAAATTTCCTCAAATGCTATCAGAAGGCCTGAGTATATATGATGCTTACTGATTTCCACCGCTGCCAGGGGCCGCTTTGTTCTGCCATCCATTTCAATAACCAAAAACAACCTCTTGCAGGCCGTTTATAATATGTAATCCATCTCATGCTGCAGTGTTCATCAGAGAGGTAAGGAGTGAAACAAGGGTTTTACTTTATCATTTCAAATGGGTCATTTTTATCCATTTCAGGCTAAGTGGATCCATTTTTCTTCAGCAATCAGACAATTAAAGTCAGACTGCTTAGTGTGCTGCTTCCACAGCTCTGAAGCCTTATAACTGATTGGTAAACATTGTGGACGGGTTATTGTTAGTTCCTCTAATTTCTTATGGTCTTGGAAAAGTTTTTGTTTCATTCCCATTTCATTATCACGATCTATAATTATAATGTACTTCCTTTCTTTAACAACATGTACTCATTATACAGCTCACCATTGTTCTATTAAAGACCCTTGTGTTATTTCCTCCAGAACAACCACATTTCATCATAGCCTTTTGTGTGTGCACATGCTCCATTTTCTCCATTTACACCCTCCACATTTGCCCCCGGAGAGCACTGTGTGTGTGCATCAGGCTTTTTTTCCATTGGATTAACACCAAGCTGGATCCACGCTGCTACACACCAAAGGACCCCCCCTCTCTACATCCTCCCAGCAGACCATGAAAGCCCACCTTCTCGTGTCAGTGCCTATTTTCAGTGCAGTCTATCCTCCTTCCAACTTCCAATCTCAAGAGTGTTGGTTACTGCGAGTCAGCGCCACTCAGTGTTGGACTTTGCTCACACGGTTTCATACCACCCCCCCACAGGAAAAAGGTGCAACACACCAGGTGTTACCTGAGAAATCATACATTCTATAGGACAAACCACTGGAGCTGGGGTTAGAGACCATACCTAGGGATTCCACTTTACTACTGAGGTATCAAAGGTCTTAGCTGAAGACCCTACTGAAACTTGATTTCATAGAAACCCATTAAGTTTGATACACCTATATAACAGCACAATACCAGCTAAAAGTCCTCTTGGAAGCATCCTGTGTACCAGTAGGGAAGAAGCCATTTTAGACTGAATATGGGATTTTTGCCATGTCAGACATTGTGTATTAATGAACTTGTTCATGGAATTTTAATGAGATTGAGGCAATACTGGCTAGATCTAAATCAAACTGAGGGTGACATGCTGTTTGTCATGTTTAACCAAATCCACATTAAAGCGTGACACAACTTGTTGACATAATTGTGCAGAAAAAAAAAGAAAGAGTTCAAAGTCAGCAGCGAAAACACTCCTTTTTCATTTCCAGAATAATGGGCCTAAAAATGGCAGTGCTTCATAAGGAATGTAACTGTATGTTTGTTTCCCTCATATAGCTCAGTACCTGTGAGAAGTTGAGGCCATAGCTATGGACTAATCAACAAGTCTGTAATTTGTTATTTAGTTAGGACTTTTATCTAACGAGAACAAATTCAATTATTTTCAGTGTGTTCACAGACCACCATCATTATGTTTAGAAAATATAAAGAAATCAAGAATTTGATGCCAGCAACGCACTATAAAAAAGCTGGGAGAAAAATCAAAGAATGACAGAATAGTTTAAAATACATAAAACAGCATTGTGGAAGATTCTATAATCAGCAGATGAAGTAGTGACATGTGAGGGTGTCAAAATTGGGTATAAAAGGAGCATCCATCACAGGTAGTCTTTCCTAGCATGGATGAGTCATGACTCAGCATGTAAAACTCAACAAACAGAATTACTGATGAGTTTTTAAAAAATTCAAGAAGTTAAGTAAATACATGACTGCTGGGATAGGCTCCAGCCCACCCGCTACCCGATTAACAGATTGACGGTATAGAAAATGGATGGATGGAAGTAAATACATTTTTCTCATGGAAAACAACAACAGCATCTTCCTTTCCCTCGATTAAAACCTTTTATGCTCAACCAGCGGTCAAAATTTAGAGCAAACTGTCAACTATTTGTTGCACTTTTATAAGAGATAAATGTTGAGTTTTTCACACAAATGTTTCTGATTCACTTTGACACACTTTTCACACACACACATCTTACAAATTCAATATGCATGGAGGAATGTTCATTAGACCACACTGTCGCCAACAAGAATGACCAGCTTTTAAACTTTTTTTTTTCTTAAAAAAAAATAATTAAAAAAGCATCTCTTCATACATGTAGCAACATTTGAACAAAGAATAGTTTATTTTCTTTGCAGGAAAGTCCCTATCGGCTAATTCAGTGAGCATGGATCCAGACAACAGATGACAAAGATGTGAATGTGAAAATTACTGTTTTCTGAAAATATAATATTGTATATACAATAAGTTCAAGTAAAAATATCCCCTAGCTTACAATTAACCTACCATTTCAACTTTGCCCAGCTAAGACTTTTATTCTGGTCTAAAGCTCAGTTTGACACTTTGGGGGCAGCCTTCCAAACTTGTGAAAATATTCAGGGAGTCTGGGGAAATCTGTATCAAGGCCAAGGACATTAACCACTGTTGGATTTCGAGCTCTCGGTTTGTCATGCCACCATGCTCAATAAAGCCACATGGGCTCAGGAGTACCTTAGAAAACCATTTCCGCTCAACACAATCAACACTGCATCCAAAAATGTAACCTGATCCTGTATTACACACGGAGGAAGCCATATATCTACAATGTGCAGAAATACTGTGGTGTTCTCTTGACATGAGCTCATCTCAGATGGACAGAAAGACAGTGGACACAAGCTCTGTGGTCGGATGAGTCCACATTTCAGCTGCTTTTAGGAAACATCTGGTTCTTCTCTCCAAAGATGGCAAAAACCATCCAGACTGTTATCAGAGTAAGGTCCAGCGTATGTGATGGTATGGGGGTGCATCAGTGTCAATGGCATGGAGGCAGAAGTGTATCTCAGAGGTGACGTCTTTTCCCAGGTCTGTGGTTATATAAGCAGGACAATGTTAGACCTCATTCTGCACACCTTTCAGCAGCATGGCTTCATAGACCCACAGTGGGTTTGCCTGACTGGCCGGCCAGATCTGCCTCCTATTACAAATGTATGGAGTATCAGACCCAGGCACTGTTAAAAACAGGTTTTTACCCCCTCCTAAAAAAAAGAAATCATGTCGACATTAAACATTTGTATCTCAGCAGCACAGTGTTGATGCAACTTTTTTGACTGGACTGACACGTGATCGCATGAAAGTTTCCTGCCCTTCAAAAGCAGCTCAGTGAAATGCATTAACGTCCTCACAAGTTCTCCCACAATTCTTCAGCAAACACCCCCTCAAGAGCAACTGACCATTATGTACAAAGACTTTATAAAGCCTTGTTAACTCCATCGGTACCAGCAAGGTCATGGCGAGGTCTGCCATTCTCGTGTAATCAAACGCAAAACTGTTGCATATTCTCAGGTTAAACCAAGGACACAGTGGCTCACAGTCTGTTGTGGCAAACCAAAAGCCCTGGTTTTCCAGTCTGCACATAAGCGTTTTAGTTAGACTCGGTGGAAAATATTTACCCCAGAAGGCTTTTTCCAAAACGTTTCAAAAGTGCATTTGCATGTGGACGACAGGCACAAATGCATAGAAAACCTGCAGATGCAGATGTGTGTGTGTGTGTGTGCACAGCCTCACACAACAGCAACTACGGACTTTTGAGCAGCTGAAGTCTTGTATTCGGAAAACTGCAATCATTAGTATTCATCTCCATGGGTGATAGACTATACAGAGACAGACAGTTAGATACAATAATTTGTTAATTGTTTCGGGTAATAACTTTGGTAGTGATGAGCTTCCCTTTCTGTCCCTCATTTTGGACAAACATACCAAAGAGACAGCTGAGATAACAGATCATAGAAAAACTCTGCATTCCACAATAATTAACTGATATCGACGGGTTTCGCACTTGGAAGGACATTTTGAGACATTCTGTGCTTTGGACAAAGTGGGATGCGTATTTATTGTGATGTCCAGACTTATTACAACCCAAACACATAATTAATTTAATCAAAACCTAACCGACAGTGAAAACAAATATGTGTGAACCAAAGGAGAATTGTGTGGAGATCAAACAGTCATAAGCGGGGCTTTCAATCCGGAACAATACGATCAGTAGGAACAGTAGGAAGAGAAATTCTAGGCCATCTTTTTAAATGCTACAAATTCCCCTGGCTTTCAGTTCACAGCCCAGAAGAAAAACAGTTGGGTCTGGCCATTTGTAGCCATCCTCCACCAGGATTCATTCTTGATGGCGGAATTTACTGACCCAGTAAACTGACCCAGTGCCGACTTTTGTGAGGCATTCTCATCTGTTTCTCTGCACACGACAGGTGGCTTCTCGCAGTAGATCTTCCCCACCGAACCCACTTGATCCTGGAGAGCAGGGGAGTGGCTGGGTGCATGTCTATTCAACAACTGCTTTCGGTAGCCGTGTAACTGATACTCACGAACCCAAGTATTTATAACGCAGCCACAAAGCTTGCGAGTTGCAAAGCATTCCTGTGAAAGAAAAACAAAAAAACAGCAACTGGCACTTTTGCTTGAGACAACTCAAAAAAAAAAAAAAAGGTGTCACAGGATGCATTTCTTTTCAAGTCGTACTCCTTAGCAGTCTCTAGGGGATAATGTCTGGAGGACTTCAGAAATCTTCTCAAACTGTTTCAGCCACGCAATGTTTAACCCGGCCACAGGATAAATGGAAAGCACTTTCACTCCTGTCTGAGACAGGCTCAGTGGATTTCAGGTGTTCTGGTCTCCCCCACATGTGTCTATCAGAGTCTAACAGACAGACAGCACTGAATGTTTGCATCAGCACAGTTTGGGAGCCATAACACTGACATCACCAATTCACTGCTGGTGGATTGCTGTGTGCAGGCAAGGAAAAAGAAAAGAAACCTGAGCCCCAAATCATCTTCAGCAGCCACAGAAACATGAAGAAAGTCAATGCCGTTCACACGAGGGCAAGTAAGAAGCCAAATTCTGTGCATTGCATCAAAACTACAGGTTAATTAAAGGAGGATTCCCCACTTTTCGGTGAGAAATTTAGCTATAAGATGGTGGTGCCACTTGCTGAAGCATGAACATATGAAAGCATGCGAACAACCTCACAGCTGAGGCACAGGTGAGGAGAAAAGAAACGAGTCGAGAAAAGGTGTGCCCCACTTTCTGAGTTGTTTTTTTTTTCATTTTTTGATTCGCAGATTTGACAAGAAAAGTTCAACGTCGACAGAAAGTCCCACCAAGCCTGGAAGTGAAATGATGCAACGGCACAGTGAGCTCAGGAGGAGAAAGTTCACAGCATGCCGAACAGGAGCAGGTTCCCACCAGAACACGCACTTTTCCCTCAACTTCAACACGACTTCCCAACCTGAGCGTCAACTTTAACGGTTGCTGCCCGGGAGGGAGTCAGCGCGTGAACTCGGTGTTTTCCCCGCATTTTTAATTACTTTTATTTATTTATTTGTACTCGTACATTGCCATGTTTTACCTGTTGGTCCCTCCATGCTGTCTGCGCAGATCCTGACGGCCAGCATCAGTAGCAATGCTGCTGGATACATTTTGACGAATGGCAAAGTAGAAAAGTCCAGCTCGCGTTGTCTCTAGAAGCAAATCCTGAAAGGAAAGTCCAGCAGCAGCTGCAGCGGAAGGGCTGCAGAGAAGTTGTGTGCTCAGTTCGGCTCCACTCACAGGCGCTCTCCACAGCCCGCACAGGGAGCATCTGATCTCGAGCTAAAGCGTTCAAAAAGAGCCCCCCCCCCCCAGTAACGGCTCCACTACTTTTTCTTTTTTCTTTGCCAGTACTGTCAGGCGAGGAAGTGAGACGCGGGAAAGCGGGTCTGCGGCGCCTCCACGTGGTGAGCAGGTGGATGTCACAGCCAGTTATCCACACAGACCCCTGGTTTATTTTCATCAGAAAAAGATCAAATTAGAGAGACGCTGTGCCCAAGTTCTCGCCCCCCCCCTTAGTGTATCTACCAGGAAAACAGGAAACATGTGCAGCGATTTATTGAGACAAGTGTAAACAGGGATGGAAATAACAGAATATAAGGCAAAAACAGTTTCTCCAGTTCTGATGAGCTTTAAAGACAAGCTTTCTGTCATTTCTTTAAGTAGTCTTCAGGAATAGTTCTGAACATCCCAAAGCTCCTCTTTTTGTTCCGTTCTCTGTCAGATGATCCCACACTGCTTCAATAATGTTGAGGTCCGGGCTCTGGGGAGGATTCATCCCTCCATTAGACCTGTTGCCACTGATTTTCAGTCCACTTCTTGTGTCATTTGGCATAGCTCAGCCTTTTCTCCCCGTTTCCCTTCCCTAAGAATGGCTTCTTGACAGCCACCCTAACATGGAGACCATTTCTGATGAGGCTTCAGTGAGCAGTCAACAGATCAGCTGAAGGTCTCTCAGGTCCTGTGTCAGGTCTGCTGGATTTTTCTTCAGGACAGATACTTTCAGATCCTGTTCATCTGCTGTAGATAGTTTTTTAGGCCTGACACTTATTCTTTTGTCTTCCACTTGTCCATTTCCATCAAATGTTTTAAGGACACACTGCACACCAGGCTGAGATATGCCAAGTTTTTAGCTGATAGCTCTTTGGGAATCACCTTGTTTGTGCAAAAGTACAATTTTGTATCTGTCAAACTATGTTATCATCCGTATTTATCATAAATATAACTAAAGAAATATGAATAAGTTATGTGTATTTGTGACAGGCTGCTAGTAACAGTGCTTGGAGATATAATTTGTACGTGGAAACACGGCTGTAGCTCAGGAGGAAGAGCAGTCGCCCACCAATCGGAAGGTCGGTGGTTCAACTCTGGCTTCCCCAGGATACATGTCGAAGCGTCCTTGGGCAAGACACTGAACCACGTTGCTCCCCCAGTGTATCATTGGGGTATGAATGTGTGTGAATGCTTAGAAAGCACGTAGTTATATCCTAAGACGTGCTGTATGAATGTGTGTGAGTGGGGTGAATGTAGTGAAGCGCTTTGAGTGGTCAGCTAGACTAGAAAAGTGCTATACAAGTACAAGTCCATTTACCATTTAACACTAGTTTATCATTTGAGTTAGGTGCCTTTTTCACACTTAAATGATTCCAAAAATCAAACAAATACATTCCTCAAAATGGTCAGGTACAAGTAGACTGAAAATGAATGCCTACAGAACTATTGCTCAAAATCACTTTGTGGGATTATAAGGAAGGTTGGGTCCTTCGAAGCAAAAACAAAGAAATGAGAGGTGGCTCAAGACTTTACATATAATGTAAGCTGTGGTGGAATTTTTTATTGAAACTTACCAAATCCAGTTACGACATTAAAAGCCAAAATTTGATGTTGGAAAGTCAAAATGATTCTTTCGAAAAAAATTAAGATAAACATCAAATAGTTAGAATAAAAGTTTAAATGATGAGCCACAATGTCTGAATAAGAAGATAAAAGTCACAAAATGTGAAACAATAATCAAAGGATGTAGTTCTGGTGACATTTGAACTTACTCAACAGTAAGTAGATATTTAAGCCCAAATTTTATAAGGGTTAAGGTAAAAAATATAACCTCAGACAAATCAAAATGATGTAATAAAAAATGTCTTTCTTACAAAGTCAGAATTGTGATTGAGTTAAAAATAATCAGAATTATTTAAATCCCCTGAGAATCTGGAGGCCTTATCACCGCCTCAGACTCCTCTGGTTCCTCAAACCATTCTTGAACCATGTTTGTGTGACATTGTGTGATGCATTATCCTGCAGGAAGAGGCTACGGCCATCAGGGAATACCATCATCCAAGAAAGAGGTCAGCAACCATGTTTAGGTGGTATGTATCAAAGTAACATCCCATTAATGGAAACCCAAAGTTTTATTTATTTTTTTCTCTTGCACAAAGGCATTTCTTCTTCACAACAGAAATGTGCTTCCAAAACTTCCTAGACTTAAGCTGTATCATCATTATTAAACATTCAGTCTGTTACCACACCCTCACCTCCAAGGAGACTTCATTTTAGAGTTTAAAAGAGACTTGGTCTTTCATGGCTCTTTTTCTCTTTTATTATGCTGGAAAAAAGCAAAGATTATATTCTGATTTTGTCCTGTTTAGGGTTGAAAAGGGGGTGGAAGATTCCCGGTATAGAGAGATAGATAGCTGAAGAAATGGAATGGTCTTCAGAATATTTTACAACTGATGTATAATATTTTGTATGGTTACAGAAAATTGACCAGCAGGAGAGAGAAGAAGCAGCATGACATTTGAGGTAGCTAGCAACCATGATAAGATAGACTATGTAATGAAATAGTGCTAACCAGCTTACATTTAGCTTACATTGACCAGTCAGTGCTACTGTAAGAATACATTTTGATTTAATAGTTGCTAGTTAAACTTTAACACCATAGATCAAATGTGTTTACCTCATAATATCATCATTCACTTTATGTAGTCTTTGGCCTCAAATGTGTGACTTCAATAGTCTGTGTCTCTCTTCTGTAGGCTCAAAAGAGCAGCTTTAGTAGTTCAGAATTCTAGAAATCATCTGTGCATGTGATGGAGGACTGCCCACCGCATTTAGGGAGTGAGGCCTCAGTAGCCATGCAGTAAGTAGTGTGCTATGTGCCTGTGATTGAGGAATGGCATAGATACTCAACTGTATTTGCATCAAATCTATTGTTTTATCCAAGATTATGTTTCAATATATTTTCTTACCAATTATATTGACGTTCCCAACTTTCAATTTTGAAAATTTCTAGTTAATTTCCATTAATTCCTGTTAATTCCCATGGAAAGTTTCCAACTTTGAAAATTCCAGGGATTTACAAGCCTACTCCTGCTTAGGAACTTAGGAAGCAACACCTTGCCAAAGGCTGCCCAAACAGTGTCTATTTTATCAAAATGATGCAGGAGTAGCATCTCAGAGCCGGACTGCCTGAGTTCAAGCCACGGACAAAAGGCCAGCTGGTAGGATTGGTCTCAAACAGATAGTTCCTCATTTTTATGGTCTGTAAGTCTAAAAGAACCAGTGTTGCTAATATGACATCAAGTGGAATAACTGAACAATGGAAAAGAATCAGACTTTTCCAACCATCTGTCACAGGTGTATGGATGCATGCATGGAAGAATCCCCAGATGAGATGTATAATCCCTCCGGTGTGTTTTGGGTCTGCCCTGGTGCCTCATTTTGACTAATTATGCCCAAAAAAACAGAGACAACTAGAACTTCCTATTTAGATGTCCAAACCACTTCAATTCAGTGCAGAGGAGCAGCAACTCCATTTCAAGGTCTACCGGGTGGTGAAGCTCCACACCCTGTTTTTAAGGCTGAGTCCAGCCACTTTGAATAGAAACTGGTTGGGGTCACAACATGGCACAACTCACTAACTTTGTGGTCACAATGTCAAGTGAAATCTGATGGTAAGCTATTGATCAAACCCATATCTGTAGAAAGCTACTGTATATTGGTAATCATATTAACATTTATAAAGTCAGCACAAACAAAACAACAACAGTATTGACTTGAACCACAAAAACATGCCATTAATGAGTTAGTGATGGGTCCTGTATTTAACAACAGAGCCTATAAGACTCTTTGATCTTTGATCTTGAACAGTTTTTATGGTCAGAAAGTAACTTGAATTGCTATTCTGTGTATTGATTTGGACTGATTTAATGTGATCTTCAGGTCAGGCAGTTAGGATGGCTGTAGTCAGAATGGCTGGGCAGTATGTAATGAATTTTCCTGTGCAGGATAGTTCTATCTACTGGACTTTGATTCACAGTAGGGTCATTCCAAATTGGCCTGGCTCACCAACTGAGATGGTGGATTAATAGGTCCCTATACATCCTGTGATGGTCACCAAACTTTTTATTCCAAAAATTATCAACACACTGCCAAGTGAAGAGTGAGAGACTCTTTTCAATACCAGTTAAATTTGTGCATTGGCTCATATCCACTTGGCAGTGGATTCAGATGGCATCGAGCCATGCTGTAGCTGACTACTGGACGACTGACTGCTTCAAAGAAGACCAGGATCAAGGCTCTGTATCAACTCCAGCCTATGAAAAATTGATTTTGTAGGCTGGGATTTTAAAACATGTCTGGGAGATATTCATTTTCTTAGAAGATCAAAGTGACGGTGCATATTGTGAGCTTGCTTCATTTGCAAGGCTGTAATAATTCTGTGTTGATTTTAAACTGTTGAAGGTGTTAGTGGACTAGACATCCACGTGCCCTTCAAAAGTTATAACTTGTTACACAGTCATGTTAACAGCTTGCTCATAAAGTGCTTATTTTAGATGTTATATAACCAGCTAAATATTAATTCTGTTGTATTTCATGTCAGCTTTGGTACTCGTAATATAGCGAGAAACTGTAAAAGGTGGTAAACTCAGAGCTCGAGCTGGTGATCCACATCAGGCAAACCCCAGGAGGGTAGAAGTAATCAATTACATCTGTATTTAATTATTTACTCTTCCACATGATTAGACTGTTTTTTCATTGAAAATTTGTATCCTAAAAGGTATCTAAAAATATAATTCTCAATAGATCTTGTTGGTACAGCTAGGACCATCTTTTTAACTTCCTGTTATTCTTAGAAAAAGAGAACCAGCATAGCAAGCTGGCTTCCAAGAGCAGCCTTAAAAAAAAGCTGAAAATACAACAGCACACTCAACAAAAGATGAAGGCTTTAGCTTAGGCATGTTTGCTCGATCATTAAACAATAAACCCTTTCTTCCCATTCCATTCAGACATTATCACGGTTTGTTGGCGTAGCAACGATGTGAAAAGAGAGGACCCGAATGCAGACCCAGATTGCTAATGGAAACTTGATTTATTAAAAAAAAAAAAAAGCTGTAACAAAAGGCACGGCAAAGCCGGAATTCCAAACAACAAAACTAATAAACAAAACCCGAAGAATAAACAGACCTGACTGGACACGAAGAACAGAACTTCAACAGACCAACAAGACATGAGGTGTGACGGTGAGGATCTGACAACCAGTGAATGGGAGCTTAAATGCAGAGGAGGTTGATTAGTGAGTGAAGGCAGCTGAGGGAAGAAACACAGTGAGTGGAACTGACGACTCACAGGAGGGAACTGAGGAAAGGTGAGGAAATGGCAGGACGAAAACACAAAACACAGACGTGACAAAAACATAAGATGCAGGTCGTGACAGACATCCTGAAATTTCAAGCACTCTATTCAAAAATGCACCGATTCTCTGGAACTTTTTAAGTGTACAACACAAAAGAAATAAATGTCTTTCAGTAAAGACTGTAGCTGAGAAAGAGGGATATGTTTGAACTCAACATTTATTACAGCACATTCTGCACGTTAACTATCTCATTATTGGGATATTGGTTTCCTTACCGGAGGGTCAATCAATATCCTCCCTCAGCAGTAGATATACTAAGCTATATTTGAATAATTTTATATTGACAAAATCTTAAAAGAAGACTGCATTCCTTTTTGGGCCTCATGAGTATACTGTGCATCAACTCTAATCATCATAATCAGAAATGTAAACGTGCATTAGTATCTGGTAATTAGGGAGCATCTACTTTTAGCCGCTCTTGTGGTGTACTTACAGTAGGTTTACAAAATATTGTGGCCAAAACTAGACTCAGTATGTGATAGTGTAACTTGTTTCTTGTGGGTATTAGGACAGAAGTTGGAACGTATCAGGTTTTGTTTGAGAGACTTTTTGAGAACTCGCTATGACTTTTAACTGAGGTGTCTCTGAGTCTGGAGGTGCTTCTCAGAGTCAAGATGGCTTTTTCTGGTAATCTCAAGAAGACTTGTTTCTTGTATTGGGAAAACACATACTGTAACTGTCCTAACAAGTGGGCATAGGTCACTGCAATGGTCCCAATTTCAGTAACATCTTACATACAGGGCAGCTGAGAAATTGACGTAACTGGAAACTGGAAACCTAACAGACTTTAAATTGGACAGTTATACTGTAATGTCCTTTGTTGGCTCACAAACTGATGCCAACTACTTCATGAATATAGCAAATTTGATGAAAACAGTTTATTTAGCATAACTGAAGTAACATATTTTGACAACATTAATCCATCTTCGGTTTCCATTTTCATCTTGCGCAAAGTATTGTAGGTGCTTAAATAATTCTGAGGATACAGAAGCATACTTTAAATGTCTCCAAATGAAAGTCAAAGTCCTTTTAAAGGATCTGTACTGTTAGAAGAGTCCTTTGGTGAGATTTGGTGACGTGGCATCCCAGAAATTGATTCATCAATCAAGGATTTGTGCTTGATTTTCAAGAGGTGCCTTGGGAATCACAGCCCCTAATGTGTCTATTTTCCCTTAAACCATTTTTCACATTTGTTCCAGTCGTTCCTACTTAATCTTCTCAAGCTCCATCTTCCTGACGTTATTGGCAGTGGGGATTACGACATTCATCACAACTTACAACTTCTGCCGCTTGTCTACTACCAATATATTTGGACTGGTTGGCTAGTACCCGCTTGTCTGTCTCAGTTACATTTGACCTCAAGTTACTTCAATACAATTATAATCCAATCAAATCAAAATTAATCAAATATCAAATTGGTCCAATTCATAGAGAGCCAATGAAAAAAACGTTGCCTCGCCAAGGAAACCAACAGATTGCACCGAAACAACTCTTTGATCCAATCCCGCATCCTGAGCGTGCATCAGGCAACTGTGGTAAGAAAAAACTCCCTTTTAACAGGAAGAAACCTCTGGCAGAACCAGACTCAGGAAGGGTGGCCATCTGCCTCGACCAGCTGAGAGTTGAGAGGACAGAAAAGAGGAGACAACAAATTTCGTGACACCAGGCCAGGGATACCAGCTGAGAAAGAGCAACACAAGTTAATGACAACAGTAATTAGTAAGTTTGAACATTCAACATGGCCACTGCCAGTACTCATGGGATTGGGAGTAGTACAATTAACATCATCTTAAACTACAGACTGTTGGTCCTTGTGACTGACTAAAGAATCTGTGGACCATGGACAATAACATCTGGCAAGAACTCTCATATCCTGACAGTATATGTTCCATCAAGGACGATCAGTGAGTCAATATCTCCCTCACTTTTGTGCAGCTTAATGTCATCCTGGTATATATTCTAACTCTTAATTTCAAGATGTGGCAAGAATTTTTTAGAAGTTGCTCAACAATAAAATCAACATTAAGTCATAACAAGCTAAAGACAGATTCTCTTTGAACATCATCTCTGGGAACAAGTCTGCATTTTGCCTTCTAATATGGACAGACATGTTGTCTTCCGGCATATTCCACTTTTAGCTGCACTTTTAATAGGTCCCCTTCTGGTGACCAGAATAACTACAAAATGTTACACAAAGAAATGGTCATGCGACCTTAGCGCTTCCTTCCTTAGAACACCATTGTACTAATATTGGTCAGATGATACTGAAAGTTCAAACAGAAGTTTTGACATTACATCAAAGATAAATGACACACCATGCTAATCATCACCCACTGTTGCACTGCAGGGAGTACTGTGCCCTGGCTCTGGAGCTGTTCTCTGTCCTGAATGCAGAAAGATGAGGTTATCCATACAGAAGTCAACTGCTACTGCTGTTGTGGTGTGTGTGTTACATCTGGAGTGAGTTAATATGAAGGGAAAGGTAAATGAAGGGTTGCAGAGGAAGCTTTTGAGCAAGCGGATGCCTAACTGCAGCAGAGGCACTTTTTCCGCAAAATCCTTGAGTCAGGCCTTTAGTTCTATTATCCACAACATGTCTCTGTACAAGCAGCTTAGTATATATAAGTCTGAGATCAACTTAGATCTCATATTCTCCAGATAGAAGATTCTCCATAATTCATCACAGAAGCAAAGCCACAAACCTCTTTTGTCCCTTTTTACTGATGATTGCCTGGTATCATATCTGCTTGTATTTTAGGATAAACAGCATGTTTCTCATTTGTGTTGGCCACAATTTAACCCACTGTGTGGAAAAATAATGGCACCAGGTTGTGCTTTCCTTTACGCCCCACTGAGTTTCATTTAGAGATTTTCTCATGACAAACCTGAACTGGCACAGAGAACCGCTCATACGCTGTGCTTACTTTCATCCATTTAAATGGTTTAGCTGCTCATTTTTCACTGCTAATATAGTGCATGGTGAGACATGACAGGCTCAATTATGCAAACAGTAGATAACCAACACAGTTGTGCAAGCGTTTTTTTTTCAAAGAGTAATGTGAGTGGGTGGATTTAAGTGAATACAAATGCTTGGGGTTGTATGAACACTGGAAAGTTACGTTTGGAATGCTAACTGCAGTCACTTCACTAGCACCGTTTGTAAAATATGATTTTTTTTTACACTAGATAAATACAGCTAGTATAAGAAATTATATACATACATGTATGTATATATATATATATATATGTATACACATATGGAACATTCTGAGGTAGGCTTTACCACTCTCTGTCATGCTACAGGGATGAATGCAATACATGCAAATATACAGCTGATAATGGGAAACATCTAATTTATAGTATACAAAACAGATTTCCAGAGAAGTTGGAACACTTTCTAAAATACAACAAAAACTTATATCTGTAATTTTAGCACTTCCAAACTGACATCATTTGTTGATCAATTATAGCCTTTATTTATTTATTAGACACAAGTACAAAGGAAATTGCATTCAAAGTCTTCCCCTACCATCTCAATTGTATTAAAGCAATTGAACAAAAATAACAAATTTGTTGTTGGCAACACAAAAAAAAAGAATGAGAAGGGCAAGTAAAGACAAAATTTTAAAAGTTTAAAAGACCGCAACGAAATTTGGTCTTTCAACCTCTACATAACATCTACGTAATATTGTGAAAAAAGATGCAGAAGTCTGTGGAAATCTCAATGTGTAAAGGGCAAAGAATAGAAGCCACTGCTGGATGGTCTTTCGAGGCCTTCGGCATCACAGCATGTGAAACCACGATGCCACCATGATCAATACAGCCACAAGTATCTTGGTGAATTATTTTTACTCGACGCTGTCTGTTGCTGCATTCAGAAATGTAACACGGCTCATTTCAGATGGACAGAAAGACAGTGGACAGATATTCTGTGGTCATGATTGCTTGTAGGAGAAAATTGGCATATGGCTCTAGATGCCAAAGATGAGAATGACCTTCCAGGCTGTTATCAGAGAAAAGTGCAAAAGGCAGAGTCTATGATGGCATGGGGGTGCATCAGGAGAAAATGAGGCCAATGTGGGCTACACTGCAGGTACTGTATCGTTCGGGCAGCGCACAGCTCAGGGCTTGAAGCTTGCAACAAAAACCTCTGCATTTCAGTTGTGGGGGCGCTGGTCCTGGAATATAGCCCAAAAATCTGCCCACAACATATGCGTCACTGTGAACATCAACCAACCTGCTGTGCAACAGTTGCAGAGTCACTCTGCGCTCGATTTATGCACAACACACATCAGCAGTAAATAGGTGCAAATAAACTGCCTATTACAACCAACAAAAATGGTGCACCCAGTTGTGTTCATATGTCACATACGTGTTTGGTTATGGTAGCGTACTTGTAATGGTAAAGTTAAAGCTGTTTAAATGATATGGTTTTAAGTTGGTGGACTGAGTGTGTACCATAATAAATCCACCACATAACCAAAATGAAGAAACACTGCTGAATAAAATACAATGCAGTTATCATATGAGACATGTCAGAATCCTGTTACTGACAATAGATGTGCATGGAGTTGTACAGTTAATGCACAGGGATATCCACCCGGGATATTCTCATCTGCAACTTTGGTTAAAATGAACAACAACTGCTAATTAGTGAACCACTAACTGCAGTTTCACTTCAGACAATTATTGTGCTGTTTAGCTGGCAAAATAAATCAGTGGTAAAATTTAGAAATACATATACAAATCGATGGCAAAAAATAAAGAAGGCCTGTCTGCAGTCTATATTTGTCTCCTATTGAAAATGTACAGCATTGTGAAAAGAAAAGTGCGGGCTGCTGAACCGCTTGAATTCAGCAAAAAGTTGTACTTAAAAGGAAAGCGATGCAACATAATGATAAACATACCTTTATCCCAACTTTTTGAGTGTGTTGCTGCCATCAAACTATACTTAATTAGCATAAATGTGTTCATATTTGCTGTTGGGAAGTTAGTTAGTTAGGTAGTGGAAACACTGAAAACAATTTCCTTTATACATTTACTGTTAAAGAAAGGTTTAAACAAAGTAACAAGCTCCTTTTCTAATTCTAACAAAGCTTGTTAGAATGTGAAACTACCTATATTAGCCTCTATTTCCTCGTCAGAGCCATTCTAATACTAAAAGTAACTCCCAAAGCATGCCAAATATTAAGTTGTTGGCTGCAAGGACAAACACAATAGTTAAGATGCACTCACAGCATCTGGGGAACTGTTGACTTAATGAATTTCTTTTATCTCTTTTGGCACAGCTCCCACAGAAAGTCCTTACATGTGTACTGTTAGCACAGTTGTGGCTAATAAGGCAACTGTGTTTTATATGGTCTAATTCCCAACTGTTTAGAATCATTTGACTGAAACATGGCCCATGAAAACTACATTTTACCTAGCAGCCAAACAAAATCCATTTTCAAACTGCTGTTTTGCTTTGCCCAATGCTATTTAAGAAAATCCCCGACCAGGTTAGTCAGGTAAGTTAAATACCTTGGCTGTGCTCTGATTTTGGCTTTGTTTACTTGTAAAATTGTCACACAGAAACAACAGAATGTCTGTTTTGTTCATAAGTGTGTCTCAAACACTCATCTGCATCTAGCAGCTATGCTAATTCCCCACAAAAACCATTGGTATTTGCACACAGCACAGCTAATGGGGCTAACATTACCATTAAATGGGATTGTATGCTTACAGACCAGAGCTGTCCAAACACTATGGGAAAACTAGAAATTGTGAAATCCTGTACCCAAACATGGTGGAACAGCGCAATGAGTCTGAACCAGTTCAGTTAAGCTGTGGGCATAAAACTAAATCTAATTACAAACTGATGGAAAAGCATTCAATAATCTTCTGTTTTGTTTGTTTAAGTAACCCTGCTGATATATCAGAAAGGCAACAGAGCCATTATGTCGTGGTCTTTGGTTGTGTTTTCTTTAGATTTTGTCTTTTGATTTTTGGATTTTCATTCTTGGTGCTTTAGGTAACATTACTACCTTTGATCTTTTGCTGCTGTGCTTTTCTGTTAGCTTCTATTAGCCATCTCACTCCTGGCTTTAGTTCCACACCTATGTATAGTTGCTCCATACCTGACCTCCGTCAGTTGATCACCCCTCCCTGTGTCTTTTCCCCTGAATTTTTCTTGTTCCCTGGCAGGCCATCGTTGTTCCTGCCAGTTTTTGCCGGACTCCGTTTATGGCTGTGCTCTCCGGTTTTTCTTTTTTCATGGACTTAAGTTGGACTTCCTACTCTTGCAGTCCTTTTGGCTCTTGTTCTTTTTGTGACTGATTATTTTTGTTCAACTCTAGCCTCCCCTTGCAAATCTGCTTTTATAATATTGATATTTATTAGTGCAGTCTTAAAGCACTGTATCAATGCTATTCAACCTGAAAGTGTTTAAAACCTATTATGATCAAAGATGTTTAATATAATTAGCATTTCCATTATGTATGTGTGTGGGTGTGTGTGTGTTCTGAAAATACCTTGCAGGCAAACACTGTCAGTCTCTTGCAATGGCTGTAGCAGACTGTAATTACAAAATTTACATAGCATTTGAATGAATTCTTAATATTACTCATGTAATAAACATTTCAGTTTAAACAGTGACTCACTCATCAATGTTTCTTGCAGCACTTACCCTTCACCAGGAGATACTTTAGTCCTAGATGAAGCTAATTAGTAAAAGTCTTGGACAAAAATATGCAGAAAGTGTTTCTACATCTGGTGTTCCATAGTTCTAAACAATAAAATGAGTGATGTAGTATTTTGAGCTTCAAATAGTCAATTTCCAATCTTTCCTCGTCGCCTATTTGTGGTTAACCTTAAAACACTGTTCAGTCTGAGTATCTGTAAAGCTGGACACTGACCAATTTAACACCCATGCTGGATATTCGGTGCCACCCCAGCATTCAGCTGACGTTGCCTTTTTATCTGTTTGTTTTCTGTCAGGGTAACTCGAATTGGTCCTTGTTGGTGACTGCTGTGTTTGGCATCCCTACTCAACTACAAATTGCAAATTCTAAAAGTTGATTTACCAAAGTAGAGGCTGTCTTCATAAAAGCAATGGCCATGTTATGCTGAATTAGAATTATGCATAAAGATCAACACAGCCCATGGAGATGTTTGGTTCTCTTTGATAGATTTTAGACAAACAAGCGTTGTCATTTCTATATTTGTATACAAGTAACATAGCATATTTTCCTCATTTATTGAACAAAATTAATAGAAGAAACATTCTTCAGGGGAAAACGTAAGCACATCCTCATCCATGTAACAATAATTTCTTGTGAAATGACTTCAAGAAATAACTTCTTGTGAGCGTGCTGCAGACTCGTCCACAAGTCTGACTGTTAGTCTTTGATCTATCTTTCATTCACAATTCCTATAGTTGCAAGGTCTCTGAGGGTTTATTTGCATGTGCTACCTGCTTTAAATTCACAAGAAGAGACAAATGAACCTCCAACTTTGGACAATCTTCTGTGCTGAGTCATGGCTGCCTCAAAAGCAAGGCAGACTTTAAGCACATATAAGTGAATAAGGTTTATGTGAGATGGTTATAATACGGTTCTACTGCAGGTGGTACGAAGGACCTGCACAATGGGTGTAGGAGCCTACTACTGAGGGGGCTTCTAAGGTCACCAGAGATTAGGTAGGAGCTCTTCACCAAGGACAACAGCCCATCTCTCTGTTAGATACAGCCTACAATAGCTGAGAATTTCTTAGTTCTGTGGTAAAAGTCTGCAATGTAAAGGTGAAAAAGAAGCCTGTCTGTCTCTTGGTGTTTGCCTTGCGAGGAACTGATGGCCTGTTCAGTGTGTAACCTGCCTCTAACCCCATTTCATTGCAGCTTAATCTTTGGCCCATGACAGCCTACTTTCTTCCCACGCATTCATTCATCATAGCCAACAGCACACCAATAAGAAGAATAAGAAGTGACTCATTGAAAACTGATTTAAACCTAAATATTCAGCTGTAACAAGAAGCAACCTAGCTTCTGGTAGACCAACTTTGATTGTAATAAACGCCTAGACCTGTTGCATCAAAAATCTATTATAAATCTGTTGTATAACCGATACACAATTTGTATCGGCTGTCACACTGTATGACAATGTTTGAACAATCTAACTGAAAAAAATAATAAATGTGTCTCCCAGGAATTAGATTTTTATACAGCAAGCATATAAACTGAACACGACTGACATTTCTGAGCCGACCTTTCATTCGCAGCCTCCTGTGCAGTTCATGAACGAGTCAAACATAAATTAACAAAATATGTGGTAAAGTTTCCCAAATAAGGCCCACTCTAAGCTTTTGCAGTGTAGGTCAGTTATCATGGCAAAGAGCTCACTCAGTGCTCTGCTGTATTGATCCAACACTGTAATTACAAAGCATTTGGTGCACAATGTTTTCATTCCCACACATCAATTTTCCAATAAACCTCAGTTAGATTTGTGGGGGAATTTAATCAGTGTCAAAAAGAGAAATAAAACTGGTGTGTTAGAGAAGGAAACATGTGGGTGGTTATCATGTGTTACAGACCGTGACTGCAATAACTTTATTAATGCTTACGGGTGCTGAGGTGAGGAGAAAACATCATAAGCAGCCTATTTATTGAGGGAAATACATTGAAAGTAAATAAATTTAGCCAGTAAGTAAAATATCAGCTATTTTTCAAATCACTACAGTTACTTCGTAGATATGCATTGTGCATTATCCAAAAAAAAGGCAGCTGGTTGTTTTAGGTAGAGGACCTATTTTCTACTCATTTTGGCAGATATGATCATATCCCAACATTTTACAAAATTACCTCATTCATCGTTTCATGAAAATGTAGATGGTTAGGTAACATAATGAACGCATGAAATCTGACACAAGATAATTTCAGATTTAGTTCAATTTCAAACTAAAAGCAACAGGAAACACCAGCACAGTCTGGAATCTACAGCAGCAAAAGTCTTAGATGTCTGGACTCCAGACCACTACTTCTTCACGTTATGAACCGTGTGCCCTAAACGTTCTTTAGAGTGTGAAATTATCTGTTCTAGAGTGACTAACTGATGTAATTTTTGTTCGTCTGACTAGTTATTGAGCGGTCAAGAAGTTTGCTCATCCACAAGAATTAGTACTTCTCTAGAATTATTTTTTTACATTGTATTCCTACATGCCTCAGTTTTAGCACAGCCCCACCTGTGCTTCTCCCTTTTTTCCTCACTGGCTTTTAGATAGTACACATATAAAATGCACCACGGCTGTATTTTTCCAGCTGCGTGCTCTCCACTGCTTGTACAGTATAGCCACACTCAGTAAAAGCCAGTCCTTATGATGGATGCCCACACAGAATTCTCCCCAGTAAAGACTTTACCTAAAAATACTGGCAATTTCCAGGCCCATTTTTCTGTGCATCTCTGGAGTATACAGACATACAATTTAAAGCATTACAATGTATGTCATGCAGTACAGCATTTAAATGGACATTTGTCCTAATAGTGTGACACATCTGTTTTAACGGACCTTTCCAGGGTGTTCTCTGCTTCTTGTCACATGACAGCTGTGATAGACACCTCTGCCTGAAACTTATGAAGTTTAGGGTTATAAGTTGACTTCAGGGATCTTAAGGCGAACGAGCAATCAGAAATGTGTGAAGTTCAAATCGGAAGGAGCACTGTGTATGATTCACACTAAAAGCCCTTTTTCCTGCAATAGACCTTTAAGGACTTGTTATGACACTTGAACATGCCCTGTAAAGAGCAATGGGCTGTTTTCGAATTGTCTATTTGTTCCAACTCACTCATTCACTATATATTGTTCACTAGAGGATTCAGTCATGGGTAGAGCTGCTGATGCATTTCGAACACAACTTGAATTGCAGCAGTACTTCATAATTATGTAATGCTTATTCATACTTTCATGTCAGATAAACAAATGCCGGCAGGATCTGCACGGACGTAAGAGACGCCACAATGTGCTTTTTGTGGATGAGAACACGTCCTAATTGGCATCTTTCCAAATAACACTGAAATAAAACAGTATGACACAGATAAACTGCGCACATCTACTTTTTTAATTGCACTGAGCTGAGCTACACAAATATTGACAGCAGCTATAACGTCAACAAAAAATTATCATTATTATCAATTTTATTCCACGAGGGACAAGTCTCACGAAGCATCAGCAGTTACAAAAGCACAAAGACAACAGAAAGGACAGATTAATGAGAATGCCCTAAAAAATTCATAAAACCACAAGATATATTGTTTAGACTTAACAAATATGACTCTCCATTTATATTATACTGACAATTTCTCAAGTACTGTTTCTCAGAAGGAAATAATATGAGCTGCCTCAACCACTTCACGATTCTCTCATCATCGAAGGCGCATCATTTTGCTCAATGCTTCATAAAATCAAAATATTAACCTGCGAGTGTTAGTGCCAGTTGCTAGCAGTTGCGAGCAATAGCTAGCAGTAGCTAGTGTTAGCATGCTCTGTTGGCTCTTGTTTTCAAGATACAAGGGATTATGGTCTATTTGGACCAGTTTAGGTACAGCTTCTGTACACTCTTTGTGGTGTATCGAGCGATGGAGATGTGGTATACTACATAGTGATTGAAAAGTTTCATTTTGAATTTTAAACACAATGACTGACTCCCTAATGGATTATATCGTGAATATATACAGTGACACAGACATTATTTGAGATAGCCCTGTCAAGCCCTCCAAAGACTTGGGAAGAGTTAAGCGCATGTGATTAATGCTTCACTGACATCGGGCACATTTCCTACCACCTTCAAACAAGCTCAGGTTACACCGCTGCTCAAGAAACCTTCCCTCCCTCCAACTCATGTGGAGAATTATCGGCCGGTCTCTCTCCTCCCGTTTCTGTCTAAAATCATTGAAAGGGCGGTCTTTAAGCAGGTCAAGGATTACCTCTCTCATAACAACCTCCTTGACCCAAACCAATCTGGGTTTAAAAGTGGACACTCCACCGAGACGGCTCTGTTAGCTGTGACAGAAGCCGTAAAAGAAGCCAGAGCGACAGCTAAGTCCTCTGTACTTATCCTGCTCGACTTATCGGCTGCATTTGACACTGTCAACCACAGTATTCTTTTGTCCATGCTCTCAAGCATGGGCATCACAGGGAGAGCACACTCCTGGTTTGAATCGTACCTCACTGGTCGGTCCTTCAAAGTATCCTGGCTTGGTCACACTTCTGCAGCGCACCACCTTGCCACAGGGGTCCCCCAAGGCTCAGTACTGGGACCTCTTCTCTTTGCCATATACACCAACTCACTGGGACAGATCATCCGATCACATGGCTTCTCATACCAATGTTATGCTGATGATACCCAGCTCTATCTGTCATTCCCACCTGATGACCACACGGTCTCAGCACGAATCTCAGACTGTCTCTCTGACATATCAGCATGGATGAAAGCCCATCATCTCCAACTTAACCTCCCAAAAACTGAACTGCTTGTCTTTCCAGCCAAACCAACCATACAACACAGCATCTGCATCCAAACCGAATCCCTATCTCTTGCTCCATCAAAGGTTGCTAGAAACTTGGGTGTCATGATTGATGACCAACTAACCTTCAAAGATCATGTTACCTCGGTTGCTCGTTCATGCCGCTTTGCATTACTAAACATAAGAAAGATCAGACCATACCTGACCCAACATGCTATCCAGCTCCTGGTGCAGGCTATGGTCATCTCCCGCCCGACTACTGCAACGCTCTCCTAACTGGTCTCCCAGCCTGTGCTGTGAAACCTCTGCAGATGATCCAGAACGCGGCGGTCTTCAATCAGCCTAAAAGAGCACACGTCACCCCTCTGTTCATTGAACTCCACTGGCTATCCTTAGCCGCTCGCATCAAATTCAAGTCACTGATGTTAGCCTACAAAGTGCTTAATGGAACGGCTCCCATCTACTTGAATGCTCTTGCAAAGGCTTATGTCACAACTCGGTCCCTCCGTGTGTCCCAGGATTGTCGTCTAGCAGTGCCTACACCACGCCTAAGACAATCCAAACTCTTTTCATGTGTCGTCCCACGATGGTGGAATGACCTACCGAGCGCTACCAGAACAGGGGCGTCCCTGTCTATCTTCAAGAAGCTCTTGAAAACCCAGCTCTTCAGAGAGCATCTCCTATCCTAGCACTTACCTTGTACTTCCCTACCCCCTCTATCTCTGCACTTTATCTTTCTGCACTTCTTTCTATGCCTGCACCCTATCTCTACTCTGTCACCTCTGACATAGTCAGACCAGTGGGTTCCTTCTATGTAGTTTATTGTTAGCTTTATATAGCTTGTTAAATCTTCATTTGTAAGTCGCTTTGGATAAAAGCATCTGCTAAATACATAAACATAAACATAAACATCTGTCTCCTGGGTAAAAGTCCTTTATATACTTATATCACTACCACCGCCTCCACTGGTCACCTTCATGTGGTATCTTTATGTGTAATATTTATTTCTGAAGATATGCATAACTAACATGGAAGCAATGTGAATGCATTATTAATGCAGTACTTTTATGGTTTTTGTTTGTGTTTACGATTTAGAAGGATTTCACAGATCCTCTTCCTTGGAGACAGCTAAGATGCACAGCAGAATTATTACAGAAGCCAAGAACAAGCTAACTAAACACTAGACAGTTCTAGACAGTGCTTTTAGCATTTTTACCAGACACATAGTTTATCCTAAGGCTTGGAAGGGGAGTTTGAGACAAGGGGTATTAAATAGGTTGCAATTTGCAACTTTGGACTAGAAGTGACAAGCAAGGGGTAATTGACAACTATGGAAATTATTCACACCCACACACTAGTTACTTTTTAATCACAAGGGATAGGGACCCCAGATGAAAACTAGCCATCTGGCTAACTCTGGTGCATTTACAGTTATGTTTATTAATGTGCATTGTCCCTGTTTTTTTTAACAAGGAAGTCACAAACTAAAGGATACTCTGCTTAATTTAATTTTCTGTTACACAGAAAATAGACCATGACTGTCACAGTCGGCTATAGAAGTTTATGTTATGTCAGTTTGTTTAATCATGGTTTCAGTTATGTTCTAGTCCTGTTTTTCCCCTGCCACCTCGGTTCACTCAGGTCGCCTGGTTGATTGTTCACAGCTGCGCCTCATTCACTGATCACTCCCTCCACAGTATTTAGTCTTCTTTGGATGTGTTCGGCGCGGATTCGGCCCAGATGTTGCACGCTCTCCGCGGGCCTCTCATTTCTCCCTTTGCGTCCCCAGCTCCGTCTCCTGACATCGCCGTCCCGGCACAGCCCGCTGACATCGCCGTCCCGGCACAGCCCGCTGCCGTCCTGCCGGTTTCATCCACGTCTACACCGGTTTCATCCACGCCTCTGCCGGTCGTCCTGCCGCGGTCGTCCTGCCGCAGCCGTCCGCTGCCGCCGAGGTCGTCCTGCCGCAGCCGCCCGCTGCCGCCGAGGTCGTCCTGCCGCAGCCGCCCGCTGCCGCCGAGGTCGTCCTGCCGCAGCCGTCCACGCCTGGTCCGGCCTTCCTGCCGGTTTCGTCCACGCCTGATGCCTCGCCCACCCACCCTGTTTCGTTCACGCCTGATGCCTCGCCCACCCACCCCGTTTCGTTCACGCCTGATGCCTCGCCCACCCACCCCGTTTCGTTCACGCCTGATGCCTCGCCCACCCACCCCGTTTCGTTCACGCCTGATGCCTCGCCCACCCACCCCGTTTCGTTCACGCCTGATGCCTCGCCCACCCACCCCATTTTTGGAACGTCTGGCAGCCGTTTCTTGAGGAGGGGGCTATGGGCGTCGTCGGGGGTGGGCAGGGTGGGGAAAGCCTTGACCTTTCCGCCTATGGGGGCCCGGGTGGGCTCATCGCTGTCCGGGCCCATGGAGGCTCGGGTGGCCTCGCGCCGTCGCCAGTGGGAGCCCGGGCGGACTCACCGCTACTTGTTGCCAGTGGGGACCCTGGTTAACCCGCGGCGGACTCCACCTCGGCTCGTTGCCCTGAAGGGGCGGCCGGGTTGCCGGAGATCAGGCCGTCCGCCAGACGGTCTCCGGCACTGGGGATCGGGTCCCTGGCCGTCCGCCAGACGGGACCCAGCTTTAGGTCCTTCAGAGCCCCTCCCTCCCACCCTCGTTGGATGTCTGGGAGCCATCCTTGAGGGGGGGGGGGGGCTCTGTCACAGTCGGCTATAGAAGTTTATGTTATGTCAGTTTGTTTAATCATGGTTTCAGTTATGTTCTAGTCCTGTTTTTCCCCTGCCACCTCGGTTCACTTAGGTCGCCTGGTTGATTGTTCACAGCTGCGCCTCATTCACTGATCACTCCCTCCACAGTATTTAGTCTTCTGGTTTCCTTTCAGTCACTGCAGAATCCTTACCTCACTATCCCTTCATGCTTCCACGTCATGCCGAGTCACAGAAAGATAAGTCTGGTTTTGCTTCATAGTCCTGTTCCTTTGTTTGTTCACAGTCATTGTCTTGTTTCATAGTTAAGTATTTTTGATCCGGCTCTGCCGCGCTTTATGTTTTTGCCTTGTCTTGTTTTTTGGAATAAACCTTGTTTTGGAAGTTAAAGAACTGCATCTGGGTCCCTTCTCGCACCACGCACCGTGACAATGACTTACTGAATAAACATAATTCTATACTGAAAAATATGTTCAACTAGCAATAGTAACTATACATTCAGAAATTTGGTTCCATCCAGGAGACTTTAATTTGGTTTGACCAAATACTTTTACACCTTAAAAATGGCTTGGTTAGGGCTACGCGAACATCATGACATGCTTTGCACACACACTCTAGTCTCTTACCACATGTCAGAAATCTAATTCTTTCTTGTTCAGTGTCACAAGTTCAAAATATTCAAGTTCCATAAAGGTTGTGTTGGCACAGTTCCCCCAACTTTAGAATGTTGTGTTCTGTATCTTGTTCTGTATTTGTACATTTCTGAAATTATTTTCTATATCTACTTTCTCAAAACTCACTAGCATACAGCGTCACAACACAGCTGTAATGTCAAGCAAAGTGGAAAATTTGTTGGCCAGCAACTCATGGAAAACAAACAATGAATCTGAATTTTTGATCTACAGTGTGAAAAACTAATGGTACAGTTTGACAGCTTGTCATACAAAAAAGGGAAGCAAGAGCCTGAAGGCTGCAAAATAATCAAATCTGAGAAGCCACTAGGCACAGGGTAATACTAAAATTAGAATAAGAAAAGACAGTTTGTGCGGGTCAAAAGAAAAAAAATTATGTTTACAATCAAGCACTATCTTGTCTCAAGATGCCTCCATAATAAAATCCAACAACAGCTTTTCAATGCCAATGCAGGGTTTGTATCCAGAGAAAACCATTAGTAGATATGCCTCACTACTCTCACCAGTAAATAGATACATATTGTTGCTATCAGAACATATAGTACATGTGTTTTGATGTTGAAATTGTTCTTTAAAATTAAGTCATTAATTGCTGTCGTGCAACAGCTAATCACCATTAGACTTGACCTTAGACTCACATGTCCCAGTCAGGAAATACTGAAAGATTTATGTATTTATGTATGTATACAAGTATCTAAACATGTAATGCAATATGGGATTTTTCATGTTTATAATAAATTATAGAATATCATATTTGTCATGTTTTCTTTGTATCACAGTGAATAAGTAATTGTAATTCAGTGTATAACCATGGATATTGTGCAAAAGGGGAGCTATGAGCAGCTAATTCTTCATACAGATCATTTGCAGGGAACATCACGTTCTCCGTACCATTGGATTGACATGTTACGACGCTTACTCTTATAGTGTAAGCTCACAGGCAGGTGCAAACAGAATACAATGCCTTACAAATGTACTCATTCACTGGACAAAACAACATGTTTACAACATTTCAAATATGTCATTCTTACTTTAGACTGAACATTTTACAAACAAAACTCTGAATTAGGGAAGCTTGGTATTTGCCAATACATACTAACATTTCTTTTTAAAGGCCTTTGTCAGCCAATACTGCTGATGGTTCTAAAATCATTCTGAAACAGCTCATTACCAGCTAACAAAACACAGATTTTCTGATGGGTTGAATGTTTTTCATCATTGAATTGTTTCTTATTTGGCCAATACTGTGGTGTTAACTACGGGTGCTCCGATCAATTTGGCTGCCTAAATAATTTGAGCAGTGTTCACTGCACGGTTGATTGATTTCTATTGAGAAGGGAGAGGAGAGGCAATATCTCATTCCTTCAAATTATTTTGTGATTTGAATGCTTGGCATGCAGGTCAGATCACATAAACGAGTAAAACATATGAACAAGAAATTCTGCTCTTCAATGATAATGTCAGCACAAGTAGCAATAGGGAAAGAGATCCCACAACTGAGCTGGGGGTAAATAAGGAAAAGCTGGAAAAAGAGATTTGGCACAATGTCTGATATGAAATTATCTAAAAAGGTTAGAAGGTGGGAGTTGGAACTCTTTTGCTAAATCTGGAAAACTATGAAACATACCATTCTTGTAGAGATCTTTAAAAGTTTGCTGGCCTTTGTGAAACCATATCAAGAAAGTGGGTTCAGCCAGAGCAGGGTGAAATCACTGATTTCTCTACAAAGGAGCTGAAGTGGAATACCTTTGTGGAACTGTAATGTGTAACACAGAGGCGCGCCAGGTACAGCAGACCAAACCAAATCCCTGGTACCTCACAGAGCTGGCGGTGGATGTCATTGAAGGCAGCCTGGGCCGTCTTCTCCGTATGGTCGGGAAAGATGAAGATGAACTGACCATTTCACCAACCTTGATCTTTTGGGCTCTGGCTCATTGTAAGATGTTAATGTGGTCCGCATAATAATGTAATCGAGCGATAATGGGACGTGGGCACTCTCCAGGCTTCGGGTTTGGTTGGAGGGTGCGATGAGCACGGTTCAAAACTGGCTCTAACTCCAGTTTGAGAGCCTCCTTAAGCAGAGTGGAGACAGCTGCAGTTGTGGAAGAGTAGGCTGAGTCCTCAGGTACACCCACAATCTTTATATTGTTACGCCTTGACCTGATCCTCACATTTTTTTTCCACTCTACAGCGATGTCATCACAGCCAGCAGAAGTTTCCACTTCACCTACTATAGGTACTGGATGTTGTTAATACTCACAGTCAGTTTGGATTTTAATGTGTGTATCTCCGTTTTAATGGATGTCAAGATTTCACCCAAGGCTGTCTGGAGCTCAGATTTGAAGATAATTGTCATCTCGGAGTGAGGAGAGCAGCTCCTTCTTGAAATGGGGAAAACAGTGGGCATAGTAGCGTTGTGGCATGAGGATGAGGTATTGCTAGGAGGTGAGGATTGAGCGTGTGTGGCAGGCCTCATCGGTAGCACAGATTAATTTTTGGATTTAGTAGGCATGTTGGTCAGCAAAAAGTTGAAGTTGAATTGTTGGATAAGGCTGGAAAAAGAAAAAAACTCCAAAATGTGCCTTTTAAATAGTTTTTCAGAACATTTAGCTGGAGTTCCAAAAGTTATGTCCTACTCCATTGATCGCCCAACTGGAAGTCCCGCCCCTCTTTACTTCAGATAGACTCTGCCTCTCTCAGATGCTCTTTTTTTTATGTTCCTAATCATGTTACTGACTTGTTGCCAATTAACCTAATTTGTTGCAACTTGTCCCTCCAACTTTTCCTATTTAGTACCACTTACTTTTTCTAGCCTTTAGCTGGCCATGACCCAACTCTTTTTGAGACATGTTGCTGCCATAACATTCTAGATCAGTATTTTCTATGGTATAACTGTCTGGCTTTTAACATTCTGTATATTATCTATGTTGTATTGTGAGTAAAATACTGGTTTGAGATATTTACTCATTATTGCATTCTGTTTTTATTTATATTTTACACACCATTAGCAATCATGGCCTTGAACTCAAAGATGCAATAAAAAAAATGTTCTTGTGTATATACATATATATCTATTACCAATACAATTCTGTTTACATCTCTGTCTATATTCTATTCTACTTATACTATCACGCCAGTGCAATATTTACCACTACCAGTGCAATTTCTGTAAATACATGTGCAATTCTTGGAAATAGCAGTGTCAATTCTCTACATTTTTACTTTTACTATGTTTGTTTTAACTCTAAATGAGTCAAGCACCATTTAATTTCGTTGTAACTTTGCAAAGTGACAATGACAATAAAGTCTTATCTTATCTCAACGGTTTTGGAATTGGATTTTAAATCAACAGTCAAACTATGACACATTCTCAATAATTCTTAACGTACACTTTTGTTAAGAATAATCTGATAAGCACAATCAAAGGCTTCAAATAAAACCTGAAGTTGGTCAGTGTTAGGAATTGGTGACTAGTCCCAAAAATCACAATCAGAGCATCCTTACTCCTAATATGTGTCTCTAAGATTGACAAAAATATTTTCCACCCCCTGTGTTTTCAAACAAAAGGCATCATTGAGCTGACAAAAGAAGAGAAGATTACTTTTCTTGCACCACTTAGGAGGATTAATAAGTTGCCTGAAAAACCACTGATAATTTCAGCTATAATTATTTCTGAGTTGGGGTGACAAATTATTCACTACGGCAGATGATATTAACACCCCCCAATCTTGTCTGGAGAAAACCTGCCAATCCTGTCCAAATGGGGGATTCAGTTTTGCTTTTATATGACATTCACCATATCACTGGCTTTCAGCAGAATTGGAGCTGGCAGCTTATGAATTTGTTGTAAAAGTTTTATTTTGCTGAAATCTGCCAATATCCGCTCGAGTCAGGTCTTAAATATTTGAAGGCTTGTGAATTAAAGCTTTCGATATTCATTCTGCAACATTCAGAAGACGATGTCAGAAGAGAAGTGCCACAACTAACCAAAACAAAGACGAGTCGAAGTTTTGTGACAGCAAGGTCAACATCCGTACTCATTGTTGAATACTAATAGGGGACATGTTGCTTTGGCTGTGTGCCTCAGCTGCCCCAGCCATAAGCTCTACTCCAACCACCATTCACCTCCCCTCTATAGGGAGCACCAGCAGCCCACAGAGGCTGAATGTGGGTGGGGGGAGGAGGTGAAGGGCTGTGTCATGCATCTAAATGCAAACCAGGCGTGTCGGCTTGTCAGCCCAAAGAGCCGTCTCTCTTCCCCAGTTGACACTCTAGTGACCCAGCCAGTTCAACATGCATCAGCTTTTATTTTAATAAAATGCGGCAAGCTGTCATAGTCTGGATGAGGCTCACAATTCTCCTCTTGTGTACATCTCACCGAAACAGGACACAGGAAATTCCTCTCTGAAAGTTTATCACCTTGATTATATTTGGAAAGTTATGATGCAACACACCCAGTGATGGACTGACAGCCTTTCCAGGATATACCCCACCTCTTTCCCTCTCCCCCCCCCCCCCCCCCCCATCCCTGAATTGGATTAAGCAGGTATAGAAGATGGACGGATAGATGGATTTTGCAACACAGCTGTCACACAGACAGTCGTATACTTCAGAAACTTAAACATTAAAGCCCTAAAATGTCAGATGTTCACCTCAATCACACCCAAAAGGTGGATTATCGGCTTATAAAGTCATTATCCCCCAAGCAGGTGGGTGACTTTAAGAACCTCATCAACTCCAGCTTGGCTTAGCAAGAGGAGGTAAAGCATTAGACTGTAACACTACACCAGGTAGATTCTGTACATATACTTTCTTTCTATAAGTCTTCTTTCATGGGTGTAAATGTACCATGTAGATGGTACTTTTAGGAAATGCTGTTTTAATCAGCACTGAGTAATACATGTATGCAAAGGGGTGCTGATAAAAACACGCACTAAAGATGAACTCTGCTGTACCGGGTGATTGCAGGGTTGTTACAGCAGGCTCATATTAAAATTAAATGGTCAATGCACAGTGGAGGTGAATACAGATTACTTCGAAACCAGTACAAGAAGCCCACACAAACCCCAGTGAGCAGACAGCTCACTGGTTTAAGACCAGGACACCAAGCTCTGTCAGTCCACTGACCTGTGGAAAGAACCAGACTCCACCTCCCTCACCTCCTTACAGCGGCTTCCAGGTTGTTTGAATATCATAACTAACCACTCCAGTCCTTTGTATTTGTATTTTTCTGTGTGTGTGTTTGTGTCATGGGGGTCTCTATTTTACAAGGGTTGAGGCTTTTGTTTTTCAATTCTTCTATATTTTTAAGGTTGACATTGTGCTTCAAGGGGCCTCGTGGTTGGCCAGTTTGGTTTGAATTTCAGGAAATGTACACAGAAGACATCTTTCACCAGTTGAGGGTACTAAAAGAGCTAGAAACTAAGCATGTACTTATATATCTGTCTAAAATTGGTATTGGCTGATATTCAACTCGTTGACTCCAATTAGCATATAAGAAATAAGCACGTAAGAAAACATCCACTGATATACATCTGGATTGTCCAGGTTGAGGTAGGTTGACAGGAATTATTCATGTTAATTTTCGTTTGGCCCAACAAAAATCTTTTGGGTGGTGTATACAGTGAAAAGTAATTGACTTGGCAAAGGTTCAACAGATCAAAAAGGATTTTAAAACCTATTCTATTTTCCTCAAATGAAAAATTTATGTGAAAGGTTCTAATGAAGGTTTTTATTTCTCCTCATGAATTTGTGGTCATTCAAAAACGGTGTGATTATATTACATATATACTATATATATTCATGCATATGCATGCATGTACACTCACATGAGATGTTTTTGCCAATTTGAAAGAAGACGTGATGTCTGTTAGGGGGCAATAAAACAACTTTTGCATCTGACCCATTGTTTCTAGCCTAAGCTGGAAAGAAAACTCATTTGGCTGACCAGCATCTTTGCAGATATGATATAACATCCAAGATCTAAGTCTAAGTCTAAGAGATAAAAGCCTTTTTAGTCCATTTTCTTCTTGTGGATGTCCACTGTCATATATGTTGAACTGTCTTAACTACTACTACTAAGCAGATTTGCTTCTGTGCTGCTGAGTGAAAACCCAGCAACTCAAAACTAAAGGACAGGGAATCCCCAAAAATGAGGTTGCACAGAAGATCCACAACTGTACCTTGGAAAATTACGTTTCTTAAAGCTGTAACATATTAAAAATATTTGCGCACCTCATCACAAGACAGATGTGGACTCACCCTCTGTCAGTTAAAAACATGCTCTATCTCAGCTAGAATAAAAGGAATTCAAAGCTAAGCTTTTCCTCAAAGAAGACAAACAGTGACTTCTCTAAATACACTATGTTGAGTTGGACTGTAGCATCACGAATTAAGTAAAAGACTCTTACTCTTTGTGCAAGGCCGTCCACACCAATAACACCAGCTGTAGCAACGACTATAAATAGATGTCTGTAAACATTGTTCCAATTCAAATGGATCGCAAGCTCTACAACTATAACAGTGATAGTGGAAAATCATGTTGCAGGGATCAATATCTTCTTTCTTTTCATACTTTTTACATTCTGTATAGATGAAAACTAAATCATGTATGACATTAATGTGCTTTCCATTTCTGACTGCTTTTACGAGCCAGATTATGATATAGAAAAACATTTCTTCTGAGATTGCCCAGTAGCAAGAAACCACTTATTAAACTTTGAGTTACCATGGTATCACTCCAAAAACACAGTTATCATCAAATCACCTATGACACCACCAAGATGTATAGTTTGGAAACTTATCACCATCTGAACAACCTGAAGTTATTTGAGAATTGTTTTATATAAATGAATGCAACTGTGGGTCTTGTTGTGTGACCAGTTTGAAAGTAAATCTTAGCAATAAACCTACAAAAAGGCTGACTTTTCTTGAAAGATTATTACTTTTGCTTGAAAGGCTATATCAGCAAAATTAGCTGATGCTATGTTCAAATGTTTTGTTCCACTTGTTAAAAATGTATAGCACTGAGATTATCTGTGCAACACAGGCGCAGCCAAGCAACCAGGACAAAGAAGCCTACATGCCTCACAAACACTCTTTTACTGACACTGCAAGCCCAGCAAGGATTCACAGGCTTGTAAAAACTTGTTTTGCTTGGCCCTTATACAAATTGGTTTTGTGAGAACACTAGAATGTAGTCATTTATTGAATATACATGTAACTTTGTTCTGGTAGATTTTGCAATTAGCCGATTAATAGGTGACAGGTGAGTGTGTCAGGACTGGGTATAAAAGGAGTATTCATCAAAGGCTTCCAATCAAGGATGGTTTAAAGCTCACCACTTCCCCCCCCCCCCCCCCCCCCCCCCCCCCCCCAAATTCTGTCAGAAAATGATCAAAAAGCTCCAAAAACAACCCAAAAAAAGACATTTCTAAAAGCAAGATCACAACATATATTGTGAAAAGATTCAGGGAGTCTGAGGGAACCTCAATACAAAAAGACAAAAAAGATGGAAACCACTGCTGGATGCCCATGACCTTTAAGCCCTAAGGCAGGACTGCAAGATGAACCCTCATCCCATCATATGGTATCAATATGAAGACAGGGCTCAGGAGTACCTCGAAAAAACATTTTCACTCAACACAGTCCAGCACTGCATCCAGAAATGCAACCTTAAAACACATGGAGGAAACCATCAATTGTGCACATGAAGCACTGCTGAGTTCTTTTGGACACAAGATCATCTCAGATGAACAATGGACATGTTCTGCGGTCAGATGAATCCATGTTTTAGCTGCTTTTGGAGAAAAAAAAAAGCAAAAAATACTGACATCAGTTTTGCCATACCAAAGATGAGAAAGACTTCCTGGCTGTTATCAGTGAAAAGTGCAAAAGCCCGCATCTGTGATGGCATGGGGGTGTATCAGTGTCCCGTGCATTAGAGCCCTGCGCGTGACTGCTTTCTTCATCCTGCTTCTGACCATTACCGCCCGCACCCGCAACGTGTGTGTTACATTCACGCCAGCTCCCGCAAAACATTAGAAATGCATTGATTTTGTCTCTTCTCCCGTCCCGTAGGAGAAAACTCGTCATTTTATAGGCTATTAATAAAGAGATTCATGGACAACTGAGAAACTTCTCCAAATCTCAGACTTGCCTGCTTTGTCTTTGTGCTGTAAAGACCTTGTTTGAGCTTCCTTTCCACATCATTTATTGACTTCCTGTCGCTAGGATACGTCCCAACAGTGTTGCCAGGTGGGAAATGTAGTATTATTGTACCAGAGACATAAAATGATCGTATTTTGCAGGAAATTATCGCACACCTGTCATAACTAAAATAACAAGTCTATTGATGCGCTCGCTATAGGCACTCAAGTGTTGAATAGCGTCTAACAGGCTCACGGCTTTGCATCAGCAGTTGCGTTAGGCTAAATGTCCTCCGTAAACAATGACGAGTGGGAACTAAAGAGCCAAATAATAAGCCCTGGAGGGCACTTCTGAGGCAAACGCATGCACGTCACTCGTAGCTCACATAGAAAAGCACGATTGGCTTGAAACTTGTCACATGGAAATGGAAATGCCTTCAGGCTTCACAAACAGACACAGACAGTTGCTGATTACAACCGATTACAACCACACATTCACAGAATGGTTAAATTATCATATATGTGGCCTTTTTGGGGATTATTGATCGTACATCGTACACAGGGCAAAATTATCATACAAATACGATAATTATCGTACACGTGACCTGGCAACACTGCATCCCGATCCCGCAGTGTTTTTTTAGCCGCCCGCTCCCGCGAGATTTGAGTTGGGTCCCGCGGGACCCGACGTCGCCCTCTACCGTGCATGGATGATTTGCATATGCGGGATGTTTTTTAACATAACAAAAGTCAGACATGGATTACAGTAATAGGAGCTGGGTTGTAATTCATTATTCCACACATGTATGTTGGAAAGTGCATTCAGGTTGGGATATGTTGCATTTATTTCGAGAGGAGGTCTTCCCACTGACAACCAAAACCCAAAGTAGACTGGATTCACTGCTTCAGGCAACGTAATTGGAGATCTATAACTAATGGGATCAAATATTACACCACATGTCAGGGCATCTTTACGTTAATCATATCTTTTCTACCTCACAGCATATAATTTTATACCTATCACGTCTGTTAAATGATTGACATTGATGGTTACTTCATACTTTGGTATAAACACCTGCCCTGCTTTAGAGAGATGACAGGTCAAGTCACTTTTTGTAACCATTTAAATGACCACTCCAATTCAAATTTGATAAAGAAGATTTAGATGAAAAGAATGTTTTCTTCATTAAGCTACAAAGGGAGCTGCATGTGGTTGCCTTTTGCTACTTGAGTGCAGCTATTCAAACGCCAGGTTTTTTACTTTTTACTACAATTTTAAAGGCATCAGGGAGATGTAGGGCTATTTGAAATTAGAAACAATGTGTAGGTTAATCTGGCTGAAACTTAAAATTATGTTTTATTGTAAAAAAAGGGCTTGTGTCCAAAGACTCTGCAAATCCATCCCTCTGGGTCTGTGCAGAGGATATATAAATAAGCTACTCAAAATCATGAACAAAGTTACTTTATAGGCTTAGAATATTTGGAATGACTTTTCCCTCTTTTCAGAAGAGTATTTATTGCGAGATGATTACAACCGTTGGCTTGATAGCAGTAGAAATTGTGCTTGTTGGCAAACAGAACAGTGTTATTCTGGCCTTAATTTTTTTCCTCCTGTGGTTTTCAAGAAAACAATGAAACGCAGTGTTACTGTCACCATCTGTTTTGTCAACAATGTGAAAATATTGTAGACGCTGCATCTCCAAGCAGAGATTTAAATATTTACACGCCGGAGCCAATATCTAAAGAATTCCACTGTGAGAGAAAAAAACAGCACTTTCTGGCTTTGCTTTGATGGCTAAATGTGCAAGTGGCCTGAGTGGTTTCAGAATACACTGCATACATTATGATTTATGTACGAAACGACAGAGAAATTCACAAAACTTCACATTAGAACACCAGCAATATGACTGTCAGGTGGTCAGTCTGCTTTGTCTACAGGAATACTTTCCACAACTACTCCATTAATTTGAAAAGACATTCATTATTCCTAGAGGATTAATCTGGAGGACTATATTATAGTAATTTATTTCCTCACCACCATGAAGTAAATGCCTCTGAATGGATTTTAAAAAAAGTCATGTACTGTACGTAAGTTGACTGTAACTGTAGCTACCGTTTTGGTGTTGCTAAAAGGATTAGTCCCCAAATCTATCAACCACAGGGTTGTCAACAATGCAAGCTAACAGCATTTCTGCACATGATCATGTGCTGACGCTGTGTGTGTGGGAGTGGTTGAAGAGGCTGAATTGATTTGCTACATACAGCTTTATAGTGGAACAGGATTTTATCATTTCAATTCGAAAAAAACACAAAATAAATATGCTAAAAGGTTGCCAGAGTTAGTAAAAAGCACTGAAACCAGTCAGTGGCATTTGTTAACTGTCATGTCACCTAAAACAACTTCGACAGTTGCCCGTAACCAATTTGTGCAAACTTTTGTGTAGAATAATCCCAAAGTTCTTCCAGATGTTACAAGTATTATTGAACCAAATGGTTCAGACTTTGATGATGGAAAGAGTCTTTATCACATGATAAATCTAAAATCAACACTTCTTAGCACTGTTAGGGCTTGTATCCACCAAACCGTAGTGATAAACCAGCCACGACATAAGGCCCCTTA
This sequence comes from Leuresthes tenuis, assembly GCF_036924035.1. Lineage (NCBI taxonomy): Eukaryota > Metazoa > Chordata > Actinopteri > Atheriniformes > Atherinopsidae > Leuresthes > Leuresthes tenuis. Next base: position 24,155,635 of record NW_027325372.1, on the reverse strand, counting down.
GTGGATCTCCTCGCCTTGCCAGTTTCTGAATAAACAAACAAACTAGCATTTAAACGCACCAAAAAGATAACTTCCAATGGACGTATGATCTGCACCTGCGCAAGAAGACACATGCAGAAGAGGGCCAATGTGGAAGAGGTTGTTCTGCCTTGCGAGCCAACTCTTAACTGGGCAAAGCATGCAACACTGTGAGGATCATCTTCTTTCATTTCTTCAGCGCTTTAAACCCATGTCAGCCCACACAGTTGTGTGATAAAACTTCAGAAAAGATGGTGGATTCCTCCACAATCATCATAAATACTCAGATGACTTTGTAGTTGTTGGGTGCATCAGTGATACATCACTGCAGTTGTTGCTAAGTACAGGGAATTGATTCACTCCTTGTAACATGGTGTAGGAACAATCACCTCACTTTAAACACAAACAAAGCAAAAGAGCTGATTATGGATTTTAGGAGGACGAGGAATAAGCCATACACTATTTCTTTGTGGAAGAGGTGGAGGAGGACTACAGATACCTAGATGTTCAAATGGACAGCAGACTGAACAGGCAATGTAAGACTGATGCTGTCTGCATCAGACGAGACAGAGCAGATGGTACTTCTTCAGAATGCTTTTGTTATTCAGTATTTGCTGCGAGATGTTGCATATCATAGTCAGTGGAGAATGCAGTTAACTGAACAAACCGATGAAGAAAGCAAGCTATATGCCCTACAGCTCCTTAAGCACATTGTGCAAAGATGAATGTTGCACAGGATGTTGACCATAATGGACAATACTACACATCCCATGCATAATAAAGTGATAAGTGATAGAGTGTGTTCAGTCAGAGCCTTCTTCAGTTCTGCTGAAACAAAGATCGCTACATGGGGTAATTCTAGCGTATAGCAACAGTCATACATAGTGACTGTTTTTAATGACTAACGGCCATTATTTGTTTATTTATGTATACTCGGACACTATAATCTTCCTTTATGGATGAGTAAAGATTCATCCATTCAATTCTTGCATACTTGGTGCAAATGCAGCCTAGATGAACATCAAACCTGCTTAGTTTCAACATGTTAGCACTATGACAGCGACCTAAACTGGGATGTTTGCATTTTCTTAATCGCAGAATCTTCGATCAATTGCAGCGTCACAGTGCTAGAACAAAGGCTGTTATTTAAATACCTAAAATATAAATCCACTGTATTTATCTTGGATAGTGAATCTCTGCATAAAATATTTTCTGTTTCACTGTCCAATTTCCCTACATGGATCAAGACAGTGTCACTTCATATTCTGAAACAGGCACAAAATCAATTTTTTCTCTGAAAACAGTCCTTTGACAAGACAAAGTGTCTTGTCTTTTCTTGTTCTTCAGAACTCTTAAAAGCAAGGCTAAAATAACACCTACTGCATGCTGCTAGTTACCTTGGGACATGTTGTGCCTTTGTCTTGTCGTGAGTAATCAGCATATGTGAAGTACAACAACCGCATGTATACCAAATACACACACGCTCTCAGAAAGCCTCAACAACACGTCTTTAAGTCCACCTCCACACTATTCTAGTCCTGTTTTCTATCTTACATTGCCACTTTTCTTTTCTGATACCACTGCATGTACACACACACACAAAGTTCCCTTTTTTTAAAATTTTAAATGTGAAGTCCTCCGCGTTTGATAACATTTTATCTCCTGCATTTAGATGAGCGAATGTGCGACAGACAAGCCTCGGCTCTTTGCAAAAACCTTCATCTTTCCTCGCTCATCAATTTGTTTCTGAGCTTTTGCTTCCTACAAGAGCAGTCATCAATTTATGAAAATGTTCAGCTCTTGGGACTCGACTCCTCTCCTCTCTCTGCTGCTCTCGCCCCCTCAGTCCTTGAAGTCTATATCCAAAGTTACTGTCCATCACCACAAACGGCACCTCCTCACTGCCTCTTCATGTCCTCGGGCTCTTTAAACTGCTCTTATACTGTGGTGTGTGCCTCATTTATTCGTGCATGCATCCTTCCCAGGGAGCTTTATTTGTCATTTATTTTAGCCCGCTCCGTGCACTTTTGGAGACAGATGCTTCCCCCCTAAATGGCCAGATTGACAGTGATAGATAACTGCATCTGTTAATTCTAAAACACAAACATGTACTCAATGTCCCGAGGAACTTCAACATTTACATCCCTGATGCTCGGTTCTGTGCAAGGATGCAATTCTACAACAGTACGGTTACTTTATACAAATTAGCACCATTTAATAGCAAAAACAACAAAATGTTTACCACTTCTCGGTTGTCTACCCAATGACTTTGAATGGTATTCAACGTTGACACAGGGTCGTTATCAGTTAAAGAACCAGAACGTTATTTAAAGTCTGAAATAAAAGCTTTTAAACACTTTTTTAACATGTTCTTAATATGTCTTTTATGTGCCACAAGACATATTTCAAGCATAATCAGTCTCCAGTGCTATGGTTGAGGATTTCTGTTCTAAAAATCTCAGAAAGGCAAGGCCAGACAGCTGGAATGTTCTATGTAGACTGTTTGGAGGAACCAGTGCCAACCACCTTACGGGGTGGAGCTGTAAAGCTGTAAAGCTGTGAAGAAACAGAAACAGAAAAGATAGAATTGTTGAAATGATGATTGGTGAATAAATGAGTATTATGAGAATTCCTTTGACTCTCTCATTCAAAGATGTATGGCTGAATTTATTTTTCCTTTTTACTGGGCTTTATTGAACATACATATAGTCCTAACACATTGGAAATATGAATATAAAGCTAATTTACATCTCATTAGAGTTCTTAATTCTCAGCAGAGACAGGAAAAGCTTGCGTCAGCTGCTGGCCACTAGAGATGTAGGTTTGGCCAGATTACCATATTCACAGAATTCCTTTTACTGAACGAGGAAGAAGAGCTAGAGTCATATCCCAAAGAATTTTAAAGGTAGGGGAGGCATTTCTCCTGTCCAAAGCATCAAAATGTGCAATTTGGAGGTTCACAGATGGGTTTTTAGAAGATTTAGAACTGCCGGAATGGGACTTTAAAAACATAGGAGTAGGCTGAGTAGGCGGAAAAATGACATGCAAAACAACAATAGAATGGTTGAAATGATTTATGATGATGTGAGGCAGCAGCAGGTTTCAACAACACAGTTGCTGGCTGTCTCACAGTGAGATAGCAGGATGTAGATGGACTGTTTCCCTGACAGACAAGTTGACAATCCAGCTTCAGCAGTGCAGCAGTCTCCACTATCTGGCCATGGAGTTAACACCTCTGTCCACCAGCTGAGCTCCTATCTTCGCTCATGGGGGCCATCTTCTTTCCCCGTGAGAGAGGGAGCTGTACCCTAGGCCCAAAATCAGACAAATTTGGCAGTTCTCACTATCAGTCATTTAAACACACAGTCTCCAGTCTTCAGAGGCAGATATGCATTCAAGCAAGGCTGTGTTCGGGATGATTCAGTAGCGTCAATAAGGCCCATCAACAGCTCAGCTTCTTGACTATTTAGTTTCAGTAGTGTCTGATTCAAAGCTTGATATGAAACGATGCTGCCAGCTGGCCAACAGTAAAACCAAGCAGTAAGCATCTGGATGTGGGTGTTGTGACTGTACGTGAACAATGTTAGTTTTTGAGGGTTTGCTTCTGTTCCTTTTTCAGTTTAATTTCAACTTCTTCATTTCTAATTTCCTCAAGAGGATTTTTGTCTTGATGATGTAAATAAGTGTTAGCCCGATTTTTTCATTGGAAGCCCAAGAACAAGCTGGAGAAATCGTTTATTAAAAAAGTATTTATTAGTGGTCACAAGTAGAGTATATTGCAGCGCTGGACTCGGAGTGCCAGAGCTCCCGCAGGAAATCCGTCAGGCCGAGCCCCGTTATCCGGAAACATGTCATATTTATATTCAGCTTTATCTCACAGAAGTTGTTTTCACACTTGTCAGAGTATAATTGGCCAGTTTTGAGTGGCATGCTCAGGCCAGCTGCTGTCCTTGTTGTGTTCTTTGGATGTGATAAACAATGTGTGTGTATGTGTGAGTGCTGTTTTAGGTGTCTAATGTACCAGACCTATCTGCCCTAATAGAGATGTTTTGTCTCACCCAGTTGTTTATGTCCTTCTAAGGTCTTGGACCATTTAGGTCATCTGTTGTGCAGTATGAGCAAAGTGGAAAAGTACCAGCTAGGAACATAGGTTATTTAGTAAAATACAGAATATGAATTTATAATGTCTAAGATCAAAGCCAATTATAACATAAGAATGACTTACCTTGGTAAACATGAATATAAAAAGCTACCAGGTGAGTTTGAAGGTTTATTGGATGCTGACATACTGCAAAATATCTGTTCTATTATGATATATATTAACGTGACTACCGTGATTTGACTCGAGAAGCAAAATCATCAGCCTTTTGACTCAACTCTTACATTGGAGACATGAATCCAAAAAGAAAATTGTGACAAACTCTTCTTGTCTTTTGTGTTGTTGGATCATACGGTCATGACATAATTTACACCCTCATCTCAGCTCATTAAAAAGGTAAACAGACTTTGTCAGGTGTCAAAATGAGACAAATACAGCCTCAGATGATGACAAACACATGGCATACAACACAGAATCATTATCGATTCATCAAAACCTAAGCCATCAAGCAGTCTGAGAAATGAAGTCCATCCTTACTGCTTCCATAGAATTTAAGCACAGAGGTGCTGCTAACCAGATGCTCTTAATTCATTTATCAGGTGTGTGTTAGCACAGGTTTTAAAGATGCAATTGTCGCTGCCCATCAATCTGGGAAAGATTACAAAGTCATCTCCAAAAACATTGGAGTCCATCATTTTACAGTGAGAAACATTATTTACAAGTGGACAACGTTCGAGGCGGTTGCCGGGACTGAACTTGTAGTAAGGTCACTTCAAGGTCAGACTGTGGAACAATCAGAGAAAAGGCAAAAAACCCAGGAGCTACATCTCAGACTCTTCGAGCCTCAGTTAGCATGTTAAATGTTGAAGTGTATGCCAATACAGTAGGACAAAGATTTAACAAAGATGGCTTGTTTGGAAGGGTTGAAGGAGAAAGCCTTTTTTATAACAAAGTTGGCCAAACTGCGGGATGCTGTCATCTCATCAAAGAAGGTCAAGTGTATCCCTTCCTAAAGAAAGAGCTGTAATAATTCAACTACTACTTATCGTGGCTGCTAGTTAGATACTTTTTGGTGTATGGATCTAACTGACTCGCTGTATGGATGGTCTGTATGAATTCTTGTTTATACTATTTTCCTGTTTGCTTTTGATTTTCTCAGCCATTGAATTCCACGGTTTAGCTTAACTGCTTCCTGTTGGATTGTTTACTAAAATGGTTTGTTTGGCTTCTTGGCTTTGGTTCCCTCCACACCTGTGTTCAATCAGTTAATTCATCCACACCTGGTTTTAGTTAGTTAGTCATCACTATTTTAGTTAATAAACTCATGATTGTAGCTGACACATCTAATGTGCTTGTGTTGGTATATGATTCTTTACTGTTCCTGTTATTCAATGTTTGCCTGTCCTCTGATAAACCTGGATTATTTCCACAAGTCTTGATTTTTGCTTTCTGCTGAATGTAACCGATGGCCTATCTTTGGTCCCTTCCTTTTTAGTAAACCTTGGAATTTGGTCTAACATCTGTGTATCACCAAGTCTTTCGACTGAGTTCCACAAACTCACTATACGTAGTGACTTTTTTAAATTAATTGTCTATGATGAAAAAAAACAAACAAAAACACTTGCCTTTTGGTGATCACGAGACTGTTAAACTATCCTATGTTATCATTTATAAAATAAAAAGGCAATCATGTTATGTGTGTGTAGTAATTATACATAAACAGTACTAAACGAAAAGTCTTAAGCCCCTCATTTCTTCATATTTTGCTTCCAAGCAGCCAGATTTCTTTGTAATCTTTTAAAGTGGTCTTGAGGAATAGTTCTCCAGGCTTTCTGAAGGTCTTTTTCACTCATTTTCATTCCAGCTCTTTTACCTGGCCCTTTTAAAGAGGCATGTTTTCTTCTTTGTGAAGTGGCTTAACTCGGTCCTATGAATCATTCCTTCATTAAAACGGCATTTAACTCAAGGAAGGAACGGATATTGCATCTTACTATCAGCCTGTCAAAAAGACAAAATTTGTTTTAATTTTTTATTTGAATCTACGAAAATTAGGAGCAAATGATGACACAGTCTGACTGACACAGAACAATAATTTTGCACCAAAAAGGGGATTCTTAAAGAGTTATTAGCCGAGAACTTGTCCAGGAAACTGGACAAGTGCCAGGACTAAAAAATATCTACAGCAGATGAACAGTATGTGAAAATAAAGTCCTTAGGAAGTAGGAAAATCCAGCAAAGACCTGAGAGATGCATCTGAACCTACAGCTGATCCATCTCCTGTTCACTGAAGCCTCATCAGAACTGCTCTCCATGGAAGGGTGGCTGTCAAGAAGCCATTTTTAAGGAAGGGAAACAGCGAGAAAAGGCTGAGGTATGTCTGGACTGCAAATACGTGGCAACAGGTCTTATGGAGAGTTGAATTCTTTCCAAAACTCTGGATCTCAACATTATTGAAGCAGTGTGGGACCATGTTGACAGAGAACGGAACAAAAGGCAGCCAACATCCAAAGAAGAGCTTTGGGACGTCCTTCAAGAAGCCTGGAGAACTATTCCTGAAGACTTCTTAAAGAAATGACAGAAAGCTTGTCTGAGAGGGTTCATGCTGCGTTGGAGAATAAAGGTGGTGATACCAAATATTGATCTTCAAGCTTGTTAGAATAGTACAAACATTGTTTTTTCTCGTATAGTGCATCTACATTTATGTTTGTACATGTTTCAATAAATCACTGCATCTATTTCCTGTTTTCCTGGTAATACATAAAGCAATGAGAAGTGGCTCAAGACTTTGGCACATTGAGGTACTTTTGTTGTATTCTATACAGTGTAGTGCAATTCTAAAATTCAGTATTGTTATATTTACAATTATAAGGTAGGTTTTCACAGCAAGGTGACAGCATCACAGCTTAAAGAGCTCATTTTTTATTAATTCCCCCTCGTAATGCTAAGCAATGTGGGATTCATGCCATTGTGGTCACACCTCCATGCCATACATCTTATTTGTCTTATAATTCAAACATTTGCCACAAAACGAATTTAAAGAAAGGCACAACCGCCATATTATACAGTTGGAACAGGGCCTGTGATAATCCAGGGCACAGTATAGAGCTGTCTCTCTTTAGGTAAAACCTGTAGTCATATCTTGATGTACAGTATAGATTTTACATCTGTAGTCAGCCTTACTGTTTGACTCTTCAAAGATGGAATCTGCTGTCTCTGCTTTGCTTTTATGAATAATGAATATCAACATTAGGATGTAAACAACGTCTTTGCTACCAAATTATGTATGCTAAAAACTGCTAAAAACACAAGATTAGTACTGAAGAACTCTCCTTGAACATTTATATTTAGACCCACAAATGGTAAAGCTCAGAGAACAGCAACATCTGGAGCGTTTTCTCTCCATTTTTACATCCAGAGTGAGAGGGCAATTTCATTGTCTCGGGACTACCAACGAAACTTCATTCTTAATTTCTTTTTATTCTTGACAACTCAGTGACACCTACCTCATCCTTCCCCGGGTGCACCTGGCATTCCTGTGATCTAGCAACCCTGAAAGGCAGCCTTTGAGGTTTTTGTTTTAGTGAATCACTTGCAACACTACATCGGTAAACCACACGACGGGAACCTAAATTAGGGGTGAAGACAGTCTGTAAAGACTTCTCCCATCGCTGCTTCTCCATAATTGGTGCTACAGACCGATACGATCGGTTTAAATCTTGTTTTGTTGGACTTTTAAGTGCTGCTTGTTCACTATATCCTTTGTTGTCATTTAAATCAAATCTGTAACCATTTTTTCCTTTTTCTTGGTTCGAAGATTAGATTTCGATTAGGCCCATTATAGATATCCAGAAATTAGAAAAGTACACTCAACAAGTTTTCAAAATACTAGCTGATGCCTTCTGACTGCTGAGGTATTTGTAAAGAGAGACTAGCAACAAATGATCACATTTAGGAAGCACAGCATTTAAAGGTGAACAATTATACCCCTTTTCCACCAGTTCACATAGGTCACAGGCACCTTAATGACGTGTCTGTGAAATCACTTGGTCAAATTCCTCACGATCAAGCACAGCAGCCCTCTCTGTACAGTGTCTGTAGCACTCTGCTCTGAGGCGGTTGGATTGTCGTGCCGCTGAAGCGGCTGCTAATGCTCACTCCGCCCCCCTCTTGACAACAGTTAAGCACGAGCACTGGTCATGGCTGCCCACACACTGCTCCAACCTGTATGTTTGAGCCAGAGTCAGACCCTGACAATGTAATATAACACAAGCTGCTGTATAAATAATTTATTTCAGCATCGTTTGTACCTGTATGAACTAGCGGTTAGCATTAGCTTGTGGTAATCGGACAAAAGGAACACAAAGCACACTTACATCGTCTGTCCTTTCCCCATGGACGGTCGGTATCGATCCCTCTTTTAGGATAAGTTTTTCTGCCAGTCCTGCATTGTACTGACCCAAATTGTGGAAGTTGTACGCATCCCGAATTCAAATATATTAGTGTAGAAGAGCTGGAAAAGTGATTTTTGCATAATATGTCCCCTTTAACACACTCTGATTGTTGAACATACAACTCCAAGCTGCATTTATTTAATTTAACAATAGCCATGAATTTGTAAATGAATGGGGGTTTATATCTGTAAAGCACTAGCAGACTCTACAAAAAGCCCTTTTTATTTCTGTGTCATCGTTACAGTGTGAAATCTACCGGCTAGCTTAAAAACAACAATTAGGAAGCTACTGACAAGCTAATTAGAGCTGGTTACATTCAATTTAAGCTTTAAATTAGGAAATGTTCAGCTAGATGTAGGAGACATCCTTCACCTGAGCTTTGTCAGATAGTTGACATGTTGTAATGGCTAATACGTTAGAAACATTAGCATTTAGTGGAGTTGTATTTGTCATGGTGCTAATATGCTAGCTTTTTATCAACTTCGTAGGGAGGCATTTTGTCATAGATTTATAAGTTGCTGGGGAATTCTACCATAGTGTTTGTAGGAGATGAACCAACTATGACATTGCCCACCATTTTGTGAACTGCTGCTTGAAACCTTGAGTTTACCATTGAGCCATGATCGCTTTCTTGGTTGCCTAGAGCCAGAAGTAGTCATATCTAGGCGAGATGTTATAACAGAACTGAGATACATTTGGACAGCTTCTTAAGTATTTAATTATCTACCCCTCTTGACTCCAGCTATGCAGTACATTGAAATCAGAAAGTAAAAAAAACCCTAATAATAATATATGTTAGACATTGATATTTCTTTGCTTTCTCCCAGCCTTGCATCACGTTTCTGTTTTTGACGTATACATCTTCTCGGCTGGAATATCATTGCAGACCGTCAGTTTTCCTCCTCTGTTAAATTACATAAAGAGCTGGGAGTCATCCTGCTGAAGGCAGCGCTGTACACTGCCTAACAGATGTCTTACTCTGGATCTCCTCTCAGTTAAACTCACAACAGCTGAGGTGATATGAACAACATTATTTTTAACAGCCTCTCCACCCTTCAGACCCCTGAAAGATCAGTCATGTCACTAATAGTAACATCCTGCAGGTCGTCTTTAGTCTTTTACACACTAAATACAGACACCTAACCTACAGCTAATGGAAAATGTTTAGAATGGCTGTGGTTCATTTTCTCTGCCGTCTCGCTGAATGAAGCGACTGCTGCCTTTTTGTACACAACACACACACAGACATGACATCATGTTATGCAGGTTTCTATTTCAGCTCTCTGGTTTGTGCAATTGCTTATGTCTTTCTCATTTAAGAATGTTTGAAGCGACTAGAGGACAGAAATGTGATAACCAAGGAGCCATAGTGTGATCATCCAGAGTCCCGCCCATGTCGAGCCACAGCAAAACAGAATGAAAACACATGGGAATCACACATTTCAGCGGGAGATCATTATTTTAACAGCGTAGAGCAGTGAACACAGAGCGCACTCTGGTGGTCAAACACTGACACACTCGTTGTTTGTTTGTTTTAATCTGATATTAAAACACATTACAAATTCAGTATGCAAATCCCCTCATTTGTTAAATTAAATTATTGGAAAAGCACAAGTTTTGAACAGGTTTTTGTTGGTGTGAGCAATAACAAAGCGCTTAAATTAATCCATGTTTGCACCTTAAGAAGGCCCACCTCTACAGTTTGAAAACTAATAAATATGCAACTACTTTACAAATGGAAAATACAGGCAAACTGGACATTAAGTATATATGTTCATTTATATCCTAACTTAAACAATGGGCTCATTAGCTCACGCTACCTATGATACTGAGAAAAGGAAAAAGAAATAAAAAGTGGAGAAAACTCTAGCAGACAGTAAGTAACCATTGAGAACAGATGCAGAAGAGATGCAGATCCAGTGAGGAGTTCAGTCCGTTCCTGTGCAGCTTTGCACAGAAGAACACTTGGTGGACCTCACAGCAAGGCCATATTCTGAAGAAATGTTAGCGTCGTGCCGTTGTCCTAAACGGACGTCACACAGTGCAAAAACAAAACAGCCTGGGTGCCACTCTACAACACAACAAACAGTGCAATTAATCCCAGCCTTAGGTTACGCCAACACTGTTACTGGTAATGAGTCCGATGGGCAGCACGGGGAGCATCCCAGCACTTTACATTTACAGTGTATTCTTTTGCCCTCACTTTGTTCATGGAGGCTTGAAGATAAATTAAGTTTATATCAACCATGTTCTTATCTAGGTTTTGGCCATCCTTTTTATCAGTATCAGACCTGTAATGAATCTATCGACAGAATATTGATCTGAAACTATGTGGATCATTGGTGAATGGTTTGAGTCAAATTGCCAAGCAACACTGCTTTATTTTTATCATGTCATCTGACATTTTCTATCATTTTATGGGGAAAAAAGCCCCCAAACACACACAAAGCAACTAGAACTGCCCACATTTCTACACACATGCCATGGCCATCCCCTCACAGTAAGAATTAGAACCAATTTGTTTATTGTGTTGCTCAAAGTCAACAAGAGAAAACAGAAAAAGGAACCTGTTAACAACAATAGGACTTTTATTAATAAATAATTAACCTAATGTGTTGGTGCTGCGTCGGAGGCTGTTGGCAATCAATGTTCCTTGCTAAGTACCATATAGCTGGTCAATGCAGGCTTATGACTGGTTTATTACTTTGTTTAGTTTAGGTTTAGTTACCCTGAAAGTCTGTTTGTCGTCTGTTAGTCTGATAATGTGACTGCTCTGGCCAAAACTACAAAAATAAGAACCAAGCTGTCATAAGCCAGAATCGTCCTTCAAATACAAAACTAACACAAGTACTCAGTATGTTCTTGGCTCTACCAGAGGAGCATATTCAAACACACACTAATAAGGAGAAATGGCTGCCCTTGTGCTTGGTCTTAGGCTGAAGCTATTTGGGGGTTTGGAGATTCTGCGTATTTACAGTCTTACGTGTGTGTGACGTCTCAGTCCATGAGTTTCTACCTGCTGTGCTGGAGAAAATAAGAGAGGTCTCATTTGACCTTATTTTCATCGTGAGTACTTTCCTCTATCACCATGATATGTACTCCTGACAGCTGCCCACTTGCGTCCAGCTGCAGCCCTTGAACCCCCTCAGTCTGCGCCTCCTGCATTTGGCACTGCGTCTCCCCTGCCTCTGATGCCATCGTCACCTCCATCCCACTCTGGACCACCATGGCGGCCCCGTCTCTGCCTGACTCACCGGTCAGCTGCAGCTCCATCACGCCAACCGCCTGCTCCACAGGAGTCGGGTTGATCTCGATGACCGTGTGCTCCTGGCCAGCCTCCGCCTCGCCCTGCATCACCTCCTGCTGCACCAGCACGGTGCCGTCCACCATCTGGCCTTCTATGGGCACCACCTCTGCACCGCCGGCCTGCTGGCTCAAGTGTACCAACTCCATGGGGCTCACCACAGTACCCAGCTGGCTGGAGTCCTGCATGGTGGTGGTGCCCACCAACGTGAGCCCCGAGGAGGGGTGTAAGGTTATGGTGTCTGTTTTTCCATCTCCAGCGACCATGTAGCGGGTGAAGAGCTGCGAGCCAGCAGGGAGCAGGGTGACGGTGTTGGAGGACTGGGCCAGGGAGGCAATGGGCAGCCCTGCCATGGTGAACGGCTGCCCCACAGAGGACAGCGAAATGGGGGAGAGAACGGTGAACTGCTGGGGCTGCAGCGCCACCTGCTGGTTGATGGGGGAGGTCAGGAGGGTGGTGGTGGAGGCGGGCCTCTGGAGACGAGGCCGCTTGGTTGGGCGCTTGTTGGGAGCTTTGCTTTTGGTGCTCTGTGGGCAGGAGAGAAGAGCCCGAACCTGCTGCTGCTTCTTCTGTTCTTCCAGCTGAATTTCCAGGTCTACAGAGACATCGAGAGCAGAGTAAGTCATGTACGGCACTAAAAAGTCATCTTCTTCTGTCAAAATTATTCCAAATTTGGATTTTGCGTCTTGTATAATTAATCTTTCATATCAATATTCATCAGAGCTGCCAGCAAATGTCAAGTCCAATCTGAAGACACAAACAGCGACTCAACAAAAATATCATCTAAAAAACTGCCTGCCTGTGGATCAGTGTTTTCACGCCCTTTAAAGTTTGCATGAAGCGTACAATTTGACTGTGTAGAGCATTTGAGATTAACATGATTTTTCTGGGCTCTGATGACTTTAATTCTATTTCAATGTGGTGCATAGATATTTACTAGATCAGATGCTGCTTTTCTTAACAGTGCGGAGGAATCCTAAGTCAGGGGTTTAACAAATGTGGTGTCATCTGATAAAAAGCACCTTTGATTTCAGTTGAAAGTACGTGGAAAAAAATTCTCAGATCGTTAGTTCAGATGAGCTGAACCCAGAGACACACAGGGATGAACCTGACTATGCTGAGGAGTTGGAAGCAGTCCACTGCCCACCGATTCTCCATCAGAGTTTAGTGTTAATGCCACCTTTCTGGGTTAAATAATGGCTTTTATCAGTATCACAATACACTCCTGATTCCTGACTTCGGGCTACATAACCTGTGACAAAGCAGACAGGAAGTCAGGACAGCGAAGTGACTGCAAACAAAAACAATTAAGTGAAAAAGAATGATGGCAAGAAAATGAATAAATGTTACTGCTATGGTTGGATGATCACATCACACCTTTCCTCTTTGCTAATGAGAGCTGGTTTTCCTATGAGCTTTGATCACATATCACTCCACATCTGTGGATGAACCACAGAATTCAGCCGCACACAGAGCAGGACGGGCCACTCTTCTGCACTCCTCTTACTGTTTTTTACTTTTTGCTCATCTCTTGCTTGCACTGATTACAAACAAGAAAACCTTTTTCTGCACATAGATTAAGACAACGCCAATGAAATCCAGCAATAAACTGTTTCTAGGCGTCATCCATCATGGATTATGAAGGGACAGGACAGGGAGAACGTCACCATTGACACCTGAAATGATCAGGAGTCAAATTATGAACCCCTGCTGTGTCTGTCCAGTCCAGCTGTAGCATTAGATGTTACAACAGGCCGCCTTGGAAAAGATACACTTGGCAGGGCTCAGTGTCAAACCGTCCACATGAGGTGGAAGGTTTGTGGACTGCGTCTGAAACCGCAGCGAAGCAAGAGAGCAACGCACAAAAACAGTGGCTCTACTTTGTCAGGATCAAGTCACAAATGTGTGTTACGTTGAATGAATGAATGAATGAATGAATGAATGAATGAATGAATGAATGAATGAAGTCAAAGCCCCTCATCCTCCCTGCACCCTGTGAAAACCATGTTTTTGTACCACCTTTTGAACTGGGTCATGCTTGGACATTGCTTGAGCTCCTCACCCAACCAGCTTCACTCTACATGTGGAAATGCAACATATCTTTAATGTTGCAAGGACACGAAGATGTTTTAAATTGTACCCCCCCCCCCCTCAGATTAGATTCCCCATCTCTGCTAAAAAACAAGTTTTGTATATTTCCAGGAAGCAGGTTGTTGATTGCTCTGCGCGTAATTCATGCTGTGTGGAATTGAACCAGGTCAATGAATTTTAATGTTTTTGATTTTAAGAATAGTTCATTTGTGTGATCTTTGTAATCAGCATTCAGAATGATCCATATGGCTCTTTTTTGCAGTACTGATACTGATTATAATGTGCATTTGTAAGTGTTGCCCCAAACCGCCGCACAGTCATTTAAATACGATTTAACCAGTGAACAGTAGAGAATGTGGAGTGATTTGTGGTCCAGAATGTATTTCACCTCACTGAGATGCTTCTTGACAGTTTATTTTGTACATGTTTTGCGTGAGGTTTTCACTTTATTTTGTCATCTATTATAAACGTATTGTCATGAACTTCCAGCTGCACTTGTGTATATGAAATGAATATACGTAATATGAAATGAAGTGAATCATTTTGCCCTCAGAACACCAAATCCTTTTCATCTCTTTCCTGTGACTCTACAATCTGGATTCACGTGTTTGTGTTTTTGTTTTGGCAAGCACGTATTACCCCGGCAAACTTCCTAAAAAGATAAAAAGTAGCTTTAATCCCAGCTCTATTTTAGATGCAGTCAGAGAAGAAGAAGAAGAAGAAGAAGAAGAGCCTTGCTTTGGCTCGGTTACTCACTGGCGAGCGAGCTGAGGATCTGCTCCTGACTGGGATCCGTCTGCTGCCGCCTCCTCTCCAGAATCTTCTTGACTGAGTCCAGCAGGTCGAAGACTTGAGCGAGGTTACTGAGCACTGCCACCTCTACCAGACAGGAATCTGGGATCAGTGTGGCAACCAATCAAAAGGTCAGTAAGAAAGGAGGAACAAATTCAGCTGCTGTAAATCACAACACATTTTATTATTACTGCCACAGAACTCTGATGTTGGTTTCGTCCAGCAGCTCAATTTGCTCTTTCTTTCAATTTGATTCAGATTCACATCGACATGAATCACTGCAGAGTCAAGTTTTTCATCCCTAGCAACATTTCGATGTCCCCTCAGCCTGGCTCTTTACCTGTGTCCTGTAAGGCAGCCTGCTCCCTGCGCTGCAGCACGCCGTTCAGCAGCTGCACCAGCTCCGTGTTGATGTTGGTCACAACCTCACCCAGTAAACCCACGTCGGCGATGCCTTTCCAGAAGTTCAGCGCATCCTCTGTGGGCGAAAACGACACACGCAGCCTCAGTCTCCTTTCTTTACCTTCATTGTGACAGCAGTGGTCGGTATTTGGTTGTGCGTTCTCTGTAACCTGAAATCTCATTGGATCCCTTCTTGTCTCCGGCTTCCAGAGAGCTTGCGCTCCAGTCCAACTTCCCGCCCAATAACTCGGCTCGATCGTCGCTCGCTGCCCCGCCGTTCCCCAGGACAGCCTGAGCTGCAGTTCACAACAGAGAGCCCGCATTAGGCTTGGGATTTAGACAGATGAACACCCGGAATTGCAGAAAAAGAAATTCATGTTTAACAAAAATTTACGGGATAAAAAAAATGGCTGCCAATTGCCATGGGAACCATTTAAAAGTCTTTTGATTATCAACAGAGCTGGAGGTGTTTTTCTGTATGTTCGTGCTCGCTGAACAGATGGGTCGACACAATGATCTCACGGGCATTTTACTCAGGAAAGTTGTAGAGTCTTCGCCGTTTAGAATGTCTCCTCAGCTGGTTTTAACCGACACCTTTTTGCCGTACATCGTGTTTGTCTAACTACGGAAGCTGAGAGCGAACACGCTTCATGAAAAGTTTTAATGTGGTTATATCGAGATGAATTTTTTTTAAAAAGATGGTTTTCTTGTGACAAAAGAGTCATTTGTGATGTTTGCTAACGATAGCGTGTTAATATTTTTTAGTTTCAGTTACTTCAGTGAAGTAAAGTTAACTTTCCTGTCACAACAAACCTGCAGAGAACCTCCCGGCTGTAGTGGAGCTGCTTCGGTTCTTATCAGCACCCACAAGTCGGTGCTGACTTAACATTACAGATCCAGCCCGAGTGTCGTGGGAGTGATGAAGAACCATGACATTGGGTATCGAGACAAGAACTGCTCATTTTAAAGCTTGTGATCTCAAGAGGTAAAACCACATTTTCTCATAACGCATCTTTGTTGAAAAATGTCTTGTGAAAATGAGATAAATAAACGTGCTGACAACAAGCTGTGTTATCTCCAGATAACAGCATCAAGATCAACAATCGCAGGCGGGGCCGCTCTCAGCTTCCGTGTCAGACAGAGGCTGCAGCATGTTAGAAAAAAAACATTTGAGGATGAACTGAAAGTAAACTGCTCTCCTGTTTCAGAGTTAGGAGCTGGCAGGTTAGCAGATTTACTCACGAGCACGAGTTCAGCTTGACTTTTGCCTCACACGCTGTTCATGTGCTGAATGTTACCAAATAGTATTAAGCTTCGACTTTGAACATCATGCAGTTAAACTGAGAGCTGGTGCTCGCGACAGACTTGGCGTCGAATTGTACGTGTAAGCTGGTTGTGGGCTCATTTAGTACCAGGAAGCAGGTTTAAAGGATATTAATGGATGTCTTTATCCCCGGTGAGCTTCTTTAATGACAAGTATTGTATTATTAGACGCAGAATGTTCTAATTTCAATCAGAGAAGATGAAAATAAATGGTTGTTAGGGTTTTTAACATTTATCTCATGATATACCCTGTGTTACAACTACCTTACTGTGCCTTTAATTGTATTGCTATGCTTTAACTGCATTTCTTACGCTTTACTATACACGTCCTATATGACATATACTGCATTTAGTTCCAATCATGTGGCGAGGAAATTAGGGTGCTTGTGAACAAAGAGAGATGCCTCAGGACGGAGTCTTCCAGAGGTCAACCGAGTTCACCCGAGTTCACACTACAAACCAACAATGGCTGATTCACACTAGTTTATTGATGTATCTCTTTGTATGATTGTCGTCAAGGTCTCACACTCTAATTGGCAGATTTGCCTCCATTTGGAGATGCATACGTAAACGACCGACGTTCTGATTTTTCTATGAAACCCTTTGTTTTTGTAAAGCTCTTCCCCCTTTCTTATCTCTGAATAAAACCAGGCTGCTGCAATGAGGGAGTCGGAGATTGTTGTAGGTTGCTTAGACACATACACCTGTGGCTGAAGCAGCGACGGCTCTCCCCTTTTGCAAAAGCTGAACTTTATATTGATCTCTTGTGTGGTTCTTTCTGTTTAAGGTGGGACTTCGTTAGTAAGAACGAAAAACCCCATCAATGGTATTTCTCATTGCAAATGTATTATTAAGTGAACAGCTACTGCTTCATTCCTTGTATCTGGACAAACTTTTGATCTTCATCTAGAAATCTGATCTAATCTTCAATAAACTATAGTCAAATCCAAAGAACAATTTTCTCACATATATATCAAACCAATTTCCATGAAACAGAATTGCTTGCTTATTACACTGGATGTTGTTGATGTTTTTAATGACATTTCATCATTTCAAGTGGATCTTAGCCTGAATTAGATTAAATGGGTACAGAAAATGGATGAATAAGTGGATCTTGTCCCCCACAATTTAGTAGCTATGCAGATGCACCTTGTAGATACAGAAAACCTAAATGCAGCATCCTCTAGGTTTTCTGGATCTGCAGGGTTGGGGAATGGAACAGGGGTTAGTTTTCTACTCATGTGCGACTCATTTGTGTGGTGTTTATAATATGGTGACTGGAGCTTATGGGTGAAGCTAAGCTTCTAAAAACAGGGATCAGGAGACAAAAGTGTTCATGCTAAAACAAATATAAGGATAGTTTTTGTAGTTTTAACTGAAATTAACCAGACACTCATTTTGACAAGCAACTTTTCAGCTGCCTAAATAAGTCTTGAAATATTGAATATTATTTTCTTTGAGCATTCTTACCCTGAGACGTGGACGTGGTGAGCCCGCTGCCGTCCGGAGGGAAGCGAGTGTTGTTGATTAAAAGGTCGAACTTGGTGCTGCGACACGTGTTGGTGCACAGCGTGCTGTGCTGGTAGAAGTCCAGCTGACCTGAATCCATCATTTTTCTGAAGAAAACCAACAGAATTAGTTTCTTCTCATCGAGCCGCACAGAATATTTCACTGCGTCATCACTTCAGAGCTGCACGAGCCACATCTCTGTTCGTTTTTGTCAGCAGCAAGCCAACGAGCCCGGGGGAAGCTCCAGCCACGATAATTACCATGTGGTGAGCTAATGTAGCTTTTGACTCTGTATTTTCTCCTCACCTCAGCATGACTCCCCCCATCCTGATGGCTCTTTTCCAGTCTTTTAGGGTGGCTTTCCCAGAAATGTGCACAAACTGCTTGGGACTGATCAGCTGGTCTTCATACTTCAGGAGAGAGTAGTCGACAAGTTAATGCGCCATGTAAGCCACAAGAAACAAAAGACAGGTAGATGTTTACTGACAAACTACAGGTCATGTCAGGAGGACCAAATAGTCTCCTGCAGCACAATTCATAAAAAATCCCAGCCAGAATCAGGTGTAGAATTTAAAAAAAATTTTTTTTACTATGAAGCAAAGAGATTATGTTAAAGCAACAGATGTTTTAGTTTGAAAGTTGGCCATTTCTTTTTAAAATGGGAGATAAATTTGATGCTTCCTAAGTCTAAAAAAAAAAAGAAAAGACATTTGAATCTTAGCTTTTAAAAGAGAACAAATCCAGGCATTTACTCCCTTTGGTTCAAGAGAAGCTCTTTATTTTGGGTATACCACCAATGGGCAGGGGTTAAATTACCAGGGACTATGTTCCATTCTGTACCACCGTTCTGAATCAGTTTCAACTCATTCCTATTACTCTGTTGTAAGCATCTGAGTCAACAAAACATTTTGAGCATTTGTTGTTCTTCACTGTTCGTTTCAGGCACAGCTGGAGCAGCTATGAAGGATCAGACAGAGCACCTGTTTAGTCCAGCTCATTCATAACTCTACGCTTAAAAGATGAGCAAGAAAATCCGCTACAAAAGCAAATATTTATCTTTATCTCTAACAGGTCATGTAGCGGTTATCACAATAAAAGTGTTTGCGTTCTAAAAGTTGTGAAGTGAGTGACCTGAGACCGAGTGGTCATGTAGTTTCATATTGTAATTACTTCATGTATTTACCATTTGGTATCCATGCAGATGCCAAAATAAATAAATAAATAAATGTGATGAATACCAACCTTTACACATTTTACATTGATTCCTGGGCACACAAATTTCTTCACTAGCAACAGAGCTTTACAGTCTCCGCATGTAATGGGACAGCCGATTTCCACATCGTCTCCGTCTGTTTGCTCTACAGTAAAGAAAAGAAACAAACAACATTTAGCCTTTTGTGAAGTAATCTGTTTAACCTCTGCGTCTCTTCATCATTTAAGCTTGCCGGGACATCACTCTGACAGCCTCTTACCTGGGTGAGCCTCAACAGCCATGACAGCTGCATCTGTTTCAGCAGACTCATCTCTGAAAAAGAAAACAGTTCTCACATCACTTCCTGGTTAAGCAGAGTGAGTAACCACAAGACTAATCATCTGCCACCCCTGTAGATGTGTTTTGATGCCATTTAGTTTTGCAGTGGACTGTACTTTCCATCTGTAATCCTGGCTTCAGTACATACCCAGTGGTGATGGGCTGGAGCTGGAGTATGACCTGAGTCTTACTGGGGTCATCACAGTCAACGTCACCGTCGGCCTTCACCATCACCACGTCCGCAACGGACACCGTGACCTCGTCCGTGGTCGCCATCACACTCAGAGGAGTTGACTAAAGAGGTGGGGGCGCACTCATGCAACAGCTATCAAGGAGGCTGTTCATCTGAAAAGCCAGAGGTACATTTCAGAAAAGGCAGATTAAAAATTTTTTTTTATTTAATTACCCCCCCCCCCTCATGTTGATATGAAGACTAAAAACTAAAAAGCAGCCTCACATCCCCAAAGCTACTTTCAGACCGTACCGTTAGCCTACTTAAGCTATTTAACTTTGTCAAGCTAACTAGAGCTAATCCATACCCAGCTAAATGACTTTTTAAACCAAAGTTAAGACATTCTGTGCACTGTTAGCATACTGAAACATAGGTCAGTTTAAATAAATGTTTTTTTTCAATATATATGCTTATTCTATCAATACATTAAACTATCTTTGAACATGAACGAAACTTAATTTGGAATCTCTAATTTTCATATTGATGTAGCCTTGCCACGAAGAGGCAGTGACTGACATGTAATCGCACACGACCATTTAAATTGGTTAAGACGTACAAAACTCACTAAACTAGTGTACTGTTAAAACTCTAATAATATATTATTCTTCAGAAATGGTTTGTACTGCCTCAATATGCAATATTGTCTGGGAATTAGTACCTGCAATAACCACAACAAGTACGCTTTATTAACTTAACATCTAAAATTGTATTAATTTCAGTCGCGCTCGTAGAGACTGTCATCTCTCGCAGCACCACTACGGCTAATAAACTGACGTAAATGTGCTTTGTTATAGCGTAACCCCACAGACAGCAGTGCACATTTAAAAACTTTCCCATTTCAGCAGAAAGCAACGGTGGCGTGGTTTTTTTCCACACGCACTAGGGAATGCAAAACACAGTTAGCTTAAACAATTGTGGCGTTATCGGAGTTGGTAAACCCTTAACAATTTCACTCCTGCTGAATTAGGTCCCTCTTGACAGCAATTATACTTCTATTTCCTGATGTTGGCAATGTTAACATCACAACGGGGAGCCCGCTGCTTTTCGCTGTTGAGATCCACGCAGCTACCAGACTAGGCTCGGTGGTAGCCATTGCAGCTAACGTAAGGGCGTAACTTGATGTGTGGAAATACGGACAATATTGGAAACTACACTGCCCGAAACGGGTAAAGCTTTGCATTTAAAGTGTGACGGCTACGTGCCGGTTGTCTATGAACCGTACGTCCCTTCGTAACTCTGCATTTTAACTATCCGCTCCCCCTCAAAATGACGTCTCCCTGTGCGGCGGCACGTACGGCAAACAACGGCACGGCGACGGCGTTGCCCCTCCATTCTGTACGAGCCTGCCTGACTGAACCCCTTCCGCAATATATATATATATATATATATATACAAACTCACCGGCTGAAACTACTGTTAGTGTCGGAGGAACGACTGACATGTCGCAGCAATGTATATATAAAATCACATTGTAAAAAAAGGCCTGTCCTTACCGTTTTATGAAGACAAACGCATCCCTAGATTGTGGAGCTGAAGCGCATGCGTACTTGACTGATGGAGCCTAACTTCCTGCTGAACAACACTTGCCTTTTTCACGCTCTTACAAAGGGACGAAATCGTACAAATTCATTTGAATTAACGTGAGAATAATATGTATAACAGTGAAAAGCATTTAAAGCGTCTCAACTGCTTACATGTTTGCTTTCCGAGCCAAATTATCGACGTCTTTGCTTTGCATGCCATAATTGTTTTTAAACGCGACCACGCATACAGTTTATGCCTTTAAGCGGTTTACATGAGAACTACATAAATGCTAACGTGAATGCTAACATGGAGGTTGATTATAGTAAAATCCAAAAATTCCTGATTGAGCTAATAACATATTAGTTCATGAGTCAACACTGTGCAATGAGTGTTAATATAAAGTGAACATCATTACTATATACGTGTGCAATGAGTGTTAAACTTAAATGAGAGTCATTAGATACACGTTATGAAGCACTGTTTCACTAAGAGTAGGTTACATTTCTTTACTATTTGACATATAATAGGTGAGACGCCGGGACAAACGATCACCAGCAGTCTCGGTTTTCAAAAATTGTGCTTCCGAAATCTCTTGATAGCGATTCCGCAGAGACGGTGAGACAACCCTCACCATCTCTGTACCAATCATAGCAGAAGCCCTTTTTAACACGAAATCAGTCTGAAGTAGAATATATTCAAAGGTAGCATGTTCCTCACTTAGGGTTAGACTATTTACTGTATGCTTTGAGTATTGTATAATTTATAAAATTATCAATTGAGTTATGATAAGAATATATAAAAAATTGAGACATTGTTACATTAAAACTGAAATTTAATCATTTATAGATGTGAGGATTTGACCATCCGAAAAGCATGATGGGAAAGAATAGGCGGGGCAATGTAATGCCGTTGACTGTCATTGGATACCGTTAGCATCAGTGCTGCGTTCAGGTAATGTGGGCAACTATAAAACAAAACAGAGAATAAAGGTGATTTAGCTGTTTTAAAAGGCCTCAAGCCAGTTGATTTGCCCTACTTTTTAAAAATATATTTCTTTTTATGTTTTTTAATGCTTAATGTTTTTTTTTACTTTGAATACTTGAGCATGGTAACTATAAAGGCTAACATGACTGTATTTGATTATTTATGACATTTAGCTGTACTTTTTTAAAGCTCCTTCCACATTGGTATTATTTCTGAAGACATGCCACTCCCTGTAGAAATAAATGCTTTATTCTTTGTCAGCTATAAAAATCTTTAATTCGAACTTGTGTCTATGTATGAGGTTATGAATAATGCCTGTTGCCATTGGCAAAAAATAATGAGCATAACATAAAATCATGACACATAGTATCAGTCATGGGTTTGAACAAACACTTTAATTCAAAATGAATGGGTGGATGTGTTCAAACTTTTTCTCTATTATGTACTTTCCAATGATCTTAATTGGTTGCTTCAAAGTTGATGAACATGAATTTGCAGAGTTTTCACATACAACACTGTGATCAATGCACCAATTCAGTCTAGTCTAAAAATAACAATAGTGTAGCGCTGCCAAATCTTTATCTCGACAGAAAAAAAAAATCACACAGAAGGAAACTCAAATTCATTTTACATAAAATATATAAAATTAATAACATTTCTTGAATAATCATGTGGAATGTGACCTTTGTAGACAAAAATTGTACATTTTGTATCATCCTGCATGCCAAACAGCTACTGATTTTAGTAAAGATCTCATGAAGGATTAAAAAAATAAATAAACTAATTGACATTATGATGCAGTTTCATAGTTTCAAATGTGCATATTTGCTTTCATTCTTCAGTGTGAGATATAACCTACATGTGTTGAGTTCAAGTATGGGGCCTAATATCTACAGCTCAACACAACATTTTACTTTTTGAATCTCATGGCTTTTTTTTGGCTTATGTGGGTAAAATGTGGCTGTTCACCAAGAAATTGTTCGATTTGTATAAAATAAACTTAATGGGTATTCTGTACATCCTTGTTAAGACATACATACAAAAACAAACAAAAAATATGTTAATTTTTCTGCCTCAGAGGTAGAGCCAGTACACAGTTCATACTTGACTTTTGCCTTGCAACATAAACAGAAGTGCGTCATATTGGTTGACTACAAACAGATAACACAATGGGACTGGATATTGTAGTGGTATGATTGCCACCTTTCATGTGGGAGATCTGGATTCAAATCTCCTGCATGAAAGGTACTATCTCCAGTAGGAGTCCTGAGGCAAGACCCCCTTACCCTATCTGCCTATCCTTAAGTTGCTTTGGATAAAAGCGTCTGCTAAATGCATCAACATAAATTAAACAACAACCAAACTTTACAGAAAAATAAGTAATAAGATGTTTATTCAACATTCTAGAGTGTAAAAATCTAATTTCTGTGACTACACTGGCTACTGTAACCTAGCTTTAGCAAACACTAACTGATCCACTATTTCTGTACTCCTTTCAATTGATGCTTTATCTTTGGTTTGTCATATCACATAGACAATTCTACTGCTGAATCTAATCCAATCATCATTATCAACTAAAAATGCAGGTGAAATTGGTCAAAAAAAATAAATTGGTTGTGGTGCTAAAAGCTAACTAGACTAGCTTAGCCATGCAGCATTTGAGAGTTGATCCT
The DNA here is from genome assembly GCF_036924035.1 of Leuresthes tenuis. Lineage (NCBI taxonomy): Eukaryota > Metazoa > Chordata > Actinopteri > Atheriniformes > Atherinopsidae > Leuresthes > Leuresthes tenuis. The sequence goes on along the minus strand of NW_027325372.1, from coordinate 24,131,702 downwards.
ACTCAAATTGGAGGATTTTATTCAAGTTATATTTTAAAAATTTGTCTTACTGTCTTCGATTGAATGCATAATAATTAAACATTGTTTCTTTATGGTGTTTCCTGCATACTCAAGAGTCAAACCCGGAATGCATTTTTTAAATAACAATTTAGGATTTGTGCAACATAAATGACAATTACATATTGAAGTCTTATGGGACGTACAATTTAAATTTTCTAACTTGTTCACTTGTTATATATGATGAATTCCATCTTCAGATTTTAACTTCATACTTCCCCCTGACTGCTCACCTACAGGTGATGCTCTATAATGGTGGGGTAGCAAGCTATAGGCATATTCTGGAGTTCAGATTTAGCTAAATCAGCTGCACTTAGTCTTTATGCTAAACTATTCCAGTCAGCTCCAGTTCTGTAATTAATACAAAGACATGAGAGTGACATCAATGGTCTCTCATACTTAAGAGAGAAAGCAAATACCCAGATTTCAGCAAATTCTTTCTTTTAATAACACAGCAGGACAGGGACTGAATTTTTACGAATGTAGTTACGATCACCATCATCATCATCACTCAGAACAGTTACTGTTAATGTAGCAGCACAGCTTGTAAGATTAAAAATGCAGTTGAAAATCTTTAGCTTTTTCTCATTGTTGGCTATAGAGGCATCTAATAATGCATCTGTTCTTCCCATAGATTAAGTCTTTCAGTGTGACATTTCTTCTGATTATATATCCAGTATCATCGCTAAAACTAAACATGTCTGCCATCTTCATGAGTAGTATTCAGGAGCAGGAGTCATGCTCATTGGGGAACAGTTTCCTAACAGCACAGTTACAATATACAATATCATACAATTTAACCCCACATAAATAAAAGAGAAAAGTGAGAAAGGCAGTAGAAGAGACATACTTAGATTGGTTGTTTAAAAGTAGATCTAGCAAGATTTCAGGGTGTAAAACCCCTACATAATGAAGTCTTCATCTGCACTGAGAAAATTAAATGCTAACATCTGATTGTCAGACAAACAAAAACGTTAAGCACATATTATGAACTGTAGTTCTACTGTCAACGGCAGATGGTGGTTTATCAGGTAGTGTCTAATTTAAATCTGTGCAGAAAAGTAAAAATAAAGGGACGCTGCATATGTACCAGAATACATTCCTTACAAAATATTAAGCTGCAACAACAGATAGTGCATATGAGTGAAATAGAATGTAAAAACAAATACAAAGTCAAACCTACAGAATGCATCATTTTGTGTGTGTGGAGAAGTGTTTTGGTGAGATGCTGGTGAAGGGTGAATAGATAAGGTAAAATAAACTATTAAAAGTGGAATATAGTCTGTTGGACACACCAGGCTTGTTATCATCGGATTATCAACTTCTGTGGTTAAAATTCTCTGGAGGCCTCAGAAAGAATTCACGATCCTATGTGCGTTGGAGCTCATGTGTGCAGACATGCTTTCATTGTAACAACAATTCACTGCTCAGAAAAAAAAATATATTGCCAACTTGGAGGAAGAACCAAAATTCTCTCACTCAAGTGAAAACACAAGTTACATCAATGGTGTGTGAGCATCAGTTGGCAAACAAAAGTATTAATTCAGCAATTTCAATTTTTTTCCCTTCATGACTAATGTAAGTGCCATATATCAGGTTTTCATAACAGCTTTAATGAATTAGCCCTAAATAATGAGAAAAACTCTTCACCTTCTCTCTGAGCGTATGAATGTCTGTACTATGTTAGGAGCCAGGAGGTTACAAACCTGGCTAGACATGAAGTGTGGAAGCAGGAGAAGCAGGTCGCTTCGGTCTTTTCAACATGTAAAACAAGCACCTACAGACACCTTTAATGGAGAGAAACGAAAAATATTACTTTCTCATATATATTTGCGTATCTGAAGCGACAACTAAAGTAAAAAAAAAAATAACATAACACAATCCTGACACCATTTAGTGAGCTATTCGGTGGTGTCTCTCCATCTCATCTAAAACTGTCTTCTCCAAAGGTGCTATGGCACTTTATCCCTGCGGTATTGTGACCAAATAATGTCACATCAAGTATTGCATTTAGACCTCAGAAAATAGTGTTAAATTGTGAAAAAAGGGAGGTAATGTCTTTTTAAAATCTTTACAAGGAATTAATTTGGACCCAAACAGAACTGTTGCTATTTTCAGGATTTCTTTATGCTGTAACATGTTGTAGCGACTTCAGTTATGTGTCTTCAGCAAACGCAAAACAGTAGAAAGTTATCAATCATAAATTTTAGTATCTTTACTAAACACATAATTTAATAAACACAAAATGTCTTCATGAGCTGCTTGTTATGGGTATTTTCAAACTAAAAGGAGAGCCATGCATGCCGAGTTATTGTGTCCTGATGCCAACTCCTCACCACATACTACACAGAGACGTCATATCTTAAAAAACTAATTACTGATTCTCAAGGTTTACTGTTTTTTTTTTTACACCCAAAGTTGCTTCTCGCTGATACTTTTGGAACATCATAAAGCTAGCAACACATCCATGTATAACAGTGGATTTTATGAGTTAGTGCTTTTCAATCTTCAGGCCTGTGTGAAGTTACTTTTGAAAACTGAGCTTTTAACATGACAAATTGATATTTATTGAAACTGCAAACAGCTGCAGGTGAAAGTCAAACTCTCTTTTCTGTCATTGTTAAAGGTCTGATGACTGAGAGATTAACCTCTTGAGCACTTCTTGCTGATGTTGACACTATGTACAGTTATCTCAATGGGATCTTCTAATTACAATTACCTATCTTTATGTATACACCTTAACTACAAATAATTTCTATTCATAGACATTACTCATCTATTCACAAAACGATCAAAGTTCTAAGTAAGTCTGGCACAAGTGCCCACAACTTACAATAGCAAGAGGAGCATATTGATTGAATATGGTGACACTTACTACAGAGTGTGCTGTGTCTGTTCACGACATCAATCACCAATTTGAGAGCTTTCAGTGACTTTTTAGTCATCATCTCTGCATTTTAAAATATTTTTTTTTTTAAATTTTAGAGTCACAACATATTGCAGGCAAAGCATTGCACAAACTTGATAGGTAGAAACCCACAGAAGTACCATGAAATGGAGGTGACACCAGACCAAAGTATTAATCTATCTTTTCCTTCTCATATTAAGTAGTCCATTTGCTCCAGTACTGAGAAACTGAGAAATGGCTACATAATCCCTAAAGCATGTTCACACTGGCATGTTTTGTAGGTTCTTTTGAAAACAAGGCCCAAAACACCTTAACTCATGCTACCCCACATGGATTACAAGAAACAAGTTGCCTAGTTGTCATTGTGACACACATATAAAGGGCACAAATCACGAGGTGAAGAGGTGATGCATGGTGATATCACAGGGTGCTAAGCCTGAGTGATTTGGTTTTGATGGATGGCTGTGAGACAAAGTGAGCTCACAGTGTGATGGGATAGAGTTTGGACACAAAGAGTTCTCAGTCAGCAGTGACAGCCCTTTTCAGCAGAGGCTGTAGCTAGTTCCTCTTCGTCCTCACCTTGGTAGAGGACCTTGGCAGTGAGGCCGCTTTTCACCCCATCCCAGCCATCACGGGTAACGATCTCCCCCATCTTCATTAGCTCGTAGATGTCTCTGGTCAGCAGCTCAAATGCCCGGTCCACGTTGCTGTTGCACTTAGCTGAAGTCTCAACGTAGCGGATTCCCAGTTCGGCAGCAAGCTGCTCCGCCTCGTCCCGGCTCACCTTGCGGTCTTTGTTGAGGTCGCTCTTGTGGCCAATAAGAATGTAGACCATGTGGTGAGGCAGGATGTGCTCACTCACTTCCTTGTGCCATTCCCTCACATGGTCAAAAGTTTTGCGGTTGGTGAGGTCAAAGACTAACAGCCCTCCAACGGAATTACGGTAATATGATGTTGTGATAGACCTGGTGGGTAGACACAATGACATATTAGTAGCTAGAGGCAAAGTCCTACAGATTCATCGCATCACACAGAGGGGCCTAAAAGGATCCTACATAAGTTTGAGTGATGAGTTTAAGGTACATCTTTGAGGAAAATCTCATGTCAGATGAGACAAGTTACAAGAGCAACCAAATGAAAACTTTGCTATGTATACACATATTGACAATGAAAAATTCTTGATTCTTGAAAAAAGTTCAAGTCAAGCCAGGAATCTTGGCACAATAAATCTCAAGTCAAGCTCTGAATAGAGTATTAGGTGATACATATCAAAATATTGTCACACGTCAGTCAAGACAAATCTACGGAGCCCGACAAGTGCCACCAGGAGAAAAAAACAAATCCAGGTGGAAAACCGTGAACCAGTTTAATAATCTGTGCACATGGAGTTTTTTTTTTCTTTCTTCTGGCTGCACCTGCCGGGCTCCGTACCAGCCAAGAAAATTCATGTATCTCTGAGGTCAAATGTAAGGTCAACCTGTTCATTTCAACCCCCACAAACATTGCTCAAAGTTTCAGTTGTTAAATATAGCTGTAACTAACGTTTTGAGACAAATTGAATTTGCTAAATAGTCAGTCAGAGAAGCTTGAGTGAAATTCCAAGCCAGTTGACTTACCAACATAAATCAATTTAAATAAAGTATTAAGTCAAGTTTCTCATTGGCTTTTAAGCCTAAGCAACTTGCTTGAGCCTCCATAAACAGTTTAATTCACGGGTTTGATAGATAAATCCGAGTCATATTGCTACGAAAGGTCCCTCTGTCCTGATTTTACAAAATCCGAGCTTGAGGTTAATAATAAGGAGGACTGAGTAACTGCACACTGTGCATGCTTCCTGTATGCAATACTTTATTTTCAGACTCGTAACATGAAATGTACATCTGGATATATTAGCTGAATGATAACATAGTTTTCCCATCTGCATGTGGTCTTAAAATGTATTCTTGTTTTCAGATTTTTCTGCACTGTGGTTGGTTAACGGTAAGGGATGGAGATTTAAGGGCCCCAAGGTTATTCTGAGCCCCCAGGTATGCACAGCTTTTTAAATACATATCTAATTATTGCAACTTTTTGTTGTCACTTGGAGTCTTAAAATATGTGGAACAGTTTAAGATATAAGCTATATTTGCTTGTGTTGGTCATGCTGTGGTGCTTTGTGGTGGGAGGAAAATGAAGTGTCTGTAAGAATTAAGACTGACTGTGCTTTTAACTCATGGTTCTTCGTTCTTTTTTATTTTCTATCCTGCTCAACATACCCACATTTTCTATCTCCAACTAGCCTTTTGGAGCCCATCTGCATTGGTTGCATAACCACAATCATTCATTCTGTTTGGAGTGAGAGCAGCACAGACAAATTCATATGTGTGCTCCAGTCCTACTCAACTTGTGTGTGAATTTGGCCATGCTGTACAGCATTTACACCCGGCTGCTATATGCACATAATGCGAGCCTGGTGATGCTCAAATGTTAACAGCCTCCTCTGAACCCTGTGGATTCTGTGCACACTGACATCTTGTGTTCACACCCTTTTCCCCTCATCCAAATAAGATATTATAATTTATCTCACATGTTATTAACCATGGCCTTCAAGGGCTTTCCAAAACAACCTACATGCACTATTCTGGAATGTGAGCCTGTCAGATTTGATATATATATTAGTTTATAACGCGTAGATTTAGATGATTGGAAGAGGAAACAAATATGTTTAATTTCCCGCACATGTAGGCTTTTTATATACATATAAAAAGCCTACAGGTTGTGATCCATGCACATGGTTATTTATATACGGCTGGTTAATGTCCCAAACATTTCCCACAACCACAACCATTAAAGGAAAAGTGAAAGATTAAAGCGTGGCGATGCCTGAAGGAAAACACCCTGAGAAGCTCCGGCTTCAAAGGGAGAAGCAGATCTAAGAGTGGAGCTTCTTCTGAAGACACACAAGTCCTTAAAAAGAAATCACTTCTGACAGCAGGGACACATAAAAAGCAGACTCAGCAACAGGGTAGAGGATTGAAAAATAAATCCACTTAAAGAATTCAGGACTGGTATTGACTTGTCATCTCTGCGTTGCCCTGGAGACCGTAGAGTCAGAATGTAAGGCAATCAATCTGAGGCCTAAATATGAGGAGGCTGCCCATCATCCGTGAATGAATGATGCAGCTTGATATATGCTGTTGCTACACATGCCAGGGCATAATTCAAGCTCATCCTGACCATTTTCTAAACACACAAGCAGCATTACACCCCAGTGCAATTGTACATGGTCCTAATTTCATTTAAAGGCTCACATTTTAAAAATGGCACAACAAACGCGACAGCGCTCAGAGGCCTCTCGGTTATTTAACGTCAAATCTCTGAAGAATAGTCTCCACAGTTTAGAGATCTTTCATATAACCCAGAAACATTCTCGACCAACCGTGTTTGCTACCTGAATCGTTCCTGGCCGGCTGTGTCCCAGAGCTGGAGCTTTATTTTAACTCCGGGCTCAATATCAAGCGAGCGGGCATAAAAATCGACCCCGACCGTTGGATCCGCCACATCGCTGTAAATCCCGTCCGTGAAGCGTTTCAGCAGCGACGACTTCCCCACAGTGGAGTCCCCGAGTAGAATGATTCGGAACTGGTATTGCCACAAAATATCCATGGCATGACTAGGAGACTATGAGAATGAGATACAGCGGCGTGTGTGCCTGTGTAACAAAGCCCTGTGCGCGGCGTGTTTACATGGAGCCCCGGCTGCCGCTGCCTTCTGCTCAGGAAGAGACGCGAAACGCAGAGCGACCGCACAAGTCACGTGATAGATTTACCTATGCTCTGCAATATCAACCCTATAAACCCGCTACAACAATAAAGGAGCCAGTTGTGTTATGAAAGAGTCTCAGAGAGACACCTTGCTTCTACCGCTACTCCAAAACCAGAAGCTTTATATCGGTTAGTGGTGTTGCTGTCCGTGGTTCTGAAGTAGGTTAGAGCGAATCCTCCTCTATTTCTGGCTTACTTCATCATAAAGTTTATGGAATCAGCTCAGTGTTTAAACATGTTTCTTTCTCTTGAAAAAAAGTAAGCTTTTTGAATTGTGAAAATATCAGCTGTGCTATTAACGTGACAGGAAACTACCCAAAAAAGTGTATTGGGGAAAAAAAAAAAAAAAAAACTAAATTTCCCATCATGCAAGTCTTTTCATGTGAGCAAGGCGGGCCAATAAGCAAGCGACTGGTTGACAGAGCATATATAAAGCCGGAGGGAGGGTAATGATGTTCCTCTTTTACTGCGACATGGAAAGAAAGACAGACATACCTTTGGTAAGACAGTAGTAAGTTTTGTAGTGCTTTTGTGGCTACACAGATAGACAAGCAACTTGCTACAAGTAAAAGTAAAAACTTGAGACAATAATATTTGAAGCATTAAAAGCTTTTTATTAAGCCTTTGCTTCTCAAAACTCGCTAGCGTGTAAGCTAAGATAAGCTAATGTAGCCATGTCATGTTGATCGTGTGTAAATACAGTAATAAGTTATTCTACCTATGCTTTTACATTTACACGACTTAAGCTAATAATTAGAATGGACGGTGGACAAAGACGAGATGAATGTCCAACTTAAGCAGCCTCATGTTAGCTTGCTTGCGTGCTAATGTGGCTAAACCACGTGGCTTAGTACGACTTTTCCATTTTTGCGTTTAGATGACCATTTTTCTTTTTACAATTAACTCAAGGTCCCCACAATACATCTTGAGATTTTATTTTTTGCGGTATTTATTCTCAAATCGTTCTCCAAAGTTCGAATGAGATGTGAATAGAGGAAAGATGACATCTGTGCAAGTTGATGCCCTGAAACTGCGTGTTTCAGCCAAACTAAAGTGGCATGTCAACTTTACGTTCAATATAGTTTTTGGATGTATGCATTATGTTAGTGTTGCTTTGTCAATCGGTTTGAATAATAGGACCTCAAATAAGTGGCGCAACTTGAGAATGCAAGAATTTAGCTGAGTTTAAAAATGTATATCCTCACCATCTTCTCCTTTTGCAGGGTCAGCTGAAAAAAGGCAGCCTTACCTGACCTCTGTGGCAGGGAACGCTAAATGAAGGTGAGTTTTCTTTGAAGAGCTCTCTACTCTGTCTGACGGGCTCCTATCGAAGCCATTCATGCTCTCATGTAGCAGTGAACGGTCAAACGGATGCCAAGATGAAGACTTCCACCGACGGTCGCTGTTCAGTTTGAAAATAACTGCTCCAGCAACATTAAGGGGAAGGACACTTTGATATAAATGAACTAATAACTGTGTTTTTTGTCCAATTTATTTACTTGACATTGTCTTCCTGCAGATCTTTAGCAGCACCAGAGCTGTGAGCGCAGACCATGAGAGCATCTCATGCAGGTAAACTACTGAGCCAAGTGCTTGATTATAAATGCTGGCTGTGATGACAAACTTGCCCTCACTGAGATTAAGCTTGATTGATACTTTTTAGACTGAGCCTTCTGTACAATTCCCTGAATAGAATTGCTGCATTTTCTTTTTTACAAATGTTAACTCGATGCATCTCTTTTCAGTGATGGGCTGAGCTGACATGTATCCACTGCAGACCGTTTATGTCAAGGTATGTTTCTGTGGAATTGACAGGTCATCTAAATCAATACAGCATGCTATCCTAAAGACCCAAGCTTGTTTGTAGCTTATGGTTCTCCAAGTGCATGCAAGAAAATGGGGTAGTCTTTGACTGCTGTGGCCCCTCTATGCCACCAGCAGCCACTCGGCTGTCCTACAGACAACCGATACAATGACATTATGACATACCACGTGTAACAATTTTTTATTTTTTTTTTTTTTTAAATCTTTCTAGGATTCAGTCTGCTCGCCGTCGCTAGTGTCACTGTGCCATGTGCCTGCCTGTGCATTCCCCATCTGACGGTATGAATGCATGCTGAGCTCTTTCTGCAGCTGGCTTATTCTGATCTATGATGATATTTTAATACAATGAGGACTGTTTGGATGAAGCTTGCGGATATGGGACTGAGATCGGGCTTTAATGACAGTGTTGGTGAAATAAAATGCTCTATATGAGGGTTAAGGCTTTTTTTCTTTTCCAGGTCCAGCACTGTGGGGCTAAATGGCTGCAGGTCACTGTGGCAGCCATGCAAGAGGAGTTTCACTGTCCTGCTGCTAAAGCTGAAATTTTCTTGGGAAAACATTTGATCTTTGATCAATAAAAAAAAATTTGAATTATATTGTCTCTTATTTTCTTTAATATTTCATAACATAGACATTATCAGCACACTATCACATGTTTACAATAAGGCCCCAACATTTTACTTGCATGTAGCAAACTACTTAAAGGCAAGCTGGCATTCATTCCAGTACTGTAACTTGCATCATGTGGCCCACAGCTGCCTGTAGTCAGTGCATCCATAATACTAACGCATTGGGTCATTTGAAGTTGTATGAAACTTGCTAATACGCTGAAGTCCTTTATGCTGAGTCAGTCAGTTGTGACGCAGGGCAACTTAAGCTCTGCAATTTCAGAGTCAGGGGTGCTGCTGCCACTCTGATCGCTGTAGGTGTCCCTGTATCAAGAAAGTAAACCTCTTATTAGCCTGTAAACATTGTGTTCATGACCAAGTGAACGGGTAATTAATTTACCGTGGTGACAAACGGCACCCCTTCTGTAAGTAGCTCTGGAGTTTTCCTGCTGCAGCCAGAAGCAAACCAAGATATGGGGGTGATGGTTTAATGGGACGAGAGGTAAACTCAGGGTGGTACTGCACTCCAACAAAGTATGGGTGATCTAAAAATAGAATAAAAGCTTAGGAACTGCTAACATGTAAAGCCCTACATGAAATGCAAGAGTTCTTCCCTTACCGTCCAGTTCTATGACTTCCATTCTTTCTCCTTCCACATCCTGACCTACAAAGCGGAAACCTTTGTCTTCGAAATGACTCTTCAGCTCAGGGTTGACCTTTGAGAGGATACGTAAAAATGAAATGCCAAGTAATACAAAACAAACTACACGTTAATCTGTGTTCAGCGCTACCTCAAAGCGATGTCTGTGCCTCTCCTCCACATATTCTGCATCTCCATATAATTTGCCTGGAATACAGAACAGATGTAAGCCCAGAAAAAACAGATTAACTGCTGCTCCAGAGTGACCTGAAAGGTTTTCTTACGCAGTACACTGTTGCCGCTTTTGAAAATGGTCCGTCTCTTCCCCAGTCTCATTGTGCCACCCATCTGTCCGGGGTTGTGTTCTGGCATGTCAATCACCTGTTTAATCAAATATGGATTTAATACACAGCAGTTCATACAAGAATGGGACTGATGTATCTGAGAAAACTTACAACAGGATGCTTTGATTCTGGGTCGAACTCAGTTGAGTTGGCATCTACAAGTGAAACAAAAGTTATGTTATAAATAACAAGTACCTACTTCCTGGTTTGCACAGTTAAGGCTGCACAAATATGGATGTCTTTCACAACAATCTATCACAACATGTTTAGTTTGAACCATTCACCTATTGGCTAGTCATGGGTCTGACACAGAAAGGTAACGGAGCTGCAGAGTAGAATTTTCCACCAATTTAGCACAAACTTCTGCAGCGTTGCTGGGCTCATAGTGGGCGGTTCAGAATTAAAGCAGCACAACCACAGACTTTGGTAATATCCACAATAGCCATGGAAGATACTAATATATTGTAAAATTGATCTCTACCAGTGCTCTGCTTATCCAAGCTCAGCTGGACTATATACATTCTGGCAGATATGTGTATTTATGCTACTGATGGGATGTTGTTATTAATCAAGTAAAATGTGGTTTTACCCCACAGTCACAAATCACCTACTATGGCACTAACCATTTAACACTAAATCCCTGTAGGATGTGTAGGGATTTAGTGTGAAACTGTAGTCGACCAACCTACAATTTTGCCAGTGATCAGTTTGTCAGCGCATTAGATGGCATCTTTAATGTTAAAACAGAGTTCTGATTTATGTTGGATCGATTTTACACTACCTGTATATTCCATCCCTAGCAACCATCAGCTGTCCCCAATTCCCAAACTTAAAAAAGCATCTCCAACACAGAGCCTAACAAACGTGACTTATATCCTTCACCCACCCACGGACATCTAGTAACATCCTTCAGCCTTCATAAACCCCTTTGGCACTGACCGGGTTGCTTAAGCAGGCAGCCATGTCGCTCTGACTTCACAATTTGGTTTCCATCTAATATTCTTCTAAGCAGCAGCAAACTGAGCAATTAGTATGCGATCATCCGTTTGTTATTACACAAATTTGACAAAACCTTGTGCAGAGTTGGGATCTGGGCAACAGACAAACTCAAACCTCAGTTCAGCTGTAGAGCACGACAGCGTTAGCGTTACCTTTCCAGTCGAGCACGTTCCTGGCAAACTCGCATACAGCCAGCTGCATTCCAAGACACACGCCTGTGGAAAGACAAACGCTAGTCATGACATCACAGAGTATCTAATGCATTTCATCGATTACTTAATTACAACATGATCACTTGTAAAATTATCATGCAAGTAACTAATTTTAACTAAATGTTTCTGAATACCTATTTGAAATGAGACCCACACTGATCAGGTGCATTATTTCCCCCAGATGAGAATCATAAAATGGACGACAAATTCCACCAGCTGTGGGACAACCAATCATAAGTTACCTGAAGGCTTTTCAGTTAGTTCTAACCAGAGAATGACTGAAAAACTGAGACGAGCCAGCGAGCCTGTTGCTCACGATAGAAGCTGCCAGTGACCGTGAGGAGAACGTCAATAACAATTTATTAGCTTAGGCAGCAGGTATAGGCTCCAGCCCCCAGCAACCCGGACTAAAAGGGTATAGAAAATGGATGTATTTTTAATAGTCATCTTTAATGATAGGTTGGAGGCTAAAACAAAGCACTTTCCTGCTGGTAATGTAGGTCATCTGTTACATTAAGATCCTGGGCAAGAGGTTTTCCGATTCTGGAAGTCATCGTTATCAGTCTTATCATCGCACGGTTAGAAATTAAAAATGTTCTGGGCTGCTGTGTCAACTGCTTTTCTTCCCACTCTGATCCTTGCTTAGCCTGGACAGCAGTCGTTATGCCTAATCACTGGTTAATTAACCAAGTTGCCAATCATAATGCATTACTTTGAATCTTAAATCTATACGACTGTTTTTCCAAACAGAATGTGTTGAATAGGCTGCCTTTTCAATCTGAAAGCTATCTCTTAATAATCTTATTGCTTGTTTGTGGTCACTTCTGGTAACTGGTCAGTGGTGCGTCCCTTGTGGGTGCGCAGTCAAGTAACAGAGTTGGTTTTATGTCGTCGGCTGTGTTCTGCAGTGTGACCCGTTGTAAGGACTCAGTAAGTTTACAACTTGTGTGATGCTCTGATTATGACTTTGGAGAATTTGCATTTTCACTTTGTGGTTAATCAGTTGCACTCTCAGACTATAGCTTTAACTGATTGGTCAATTTCTGTTGTTGGACATCTACATGAGGGGACCGAGACAGAGGGCCAAAGTTTGAGACCTGCGGTTCACTGCTGACAGGAAGTAAGAAAGTATGGAAAGATCACAATTAAAGATTATCTTGACAGCCATCCTGTACCTAAGAAGGGTTTTTTCTGTTTTCTGGCCCAGTTGATGGCATGAATCTTTCCTTCAGTTCCTCTGACACCAAACCCCCCTGGAACCAGGATGCCACTAAGGACAGAAAGAGAAAAAGCTAAGTTGATAAAAGTGCTTTTATCAAACCAGAACATCCTGTTCATCGGTAAAACTCACTGAGCACTGCAGAGTTTCTGCCATGCCTCGTGGTACTTCACCGGCTCCTCCTGCAGAGTACTTGGCTCCAAATGTGCCGAATCTATATACTGTCAAGAAATTAAACATAATTTAAACTGTGCAATCATGAGGAAACAATGCCATCAGACCTGCCAACATGTACGCATTTTGACCACAGAGAACGCTTGTTCTAAAGTACTCATTCTTTGATATTGCATTTCGCCAAGTTTCAGTCAAGTTGTCACCAGCTTTGCACTAAAGATCTGCTCCAATGAGCCACACAGTTCAGCACGTAAGCGGTGTGCTTTCGGCCAATCAGAACGCTTCATTTTCACTCAACCACCCGCCCCTCCTCGCAAGGCTTTGCACTGCTTGAGTGAAATGGCAGAGCCGCCCGAAAAAACGGTTACAGAGAGGTGGCCTTGTCTCCATGAGTCCAGGCTGCCTCATCACGCATTCTGCACCATATGCAGGACGGACATCGATATTAGCCACCACGGAGGACACATTGTATTAGCTGTGTGCATTTTTGTCACACTGAAAAAGTCAACCAGGTTACAAGTTACCGTGGTTACCATTTCATTCACACTTTGTATCAATATGTCAATCAGCCATCTGTTAAGGAGTGGGTAAACGAGACAGAATGTGAGCCATCTGTGTCGAGCAAGAAAAGGCAAGAGTAAGGATCGGAGTAACTGGGCCAAATCAAGGATGACCACACGGCTTGGCCTGAGTTTTCCCAATATTCAGCACATAGTACCCACCAAACGTCTCCCCAGGACGGAGACGCTGTGAACCTGCCCAGTGAGCACTCATTTAGCCATGGATATCTCAGGCTAAATTTAGATCCCCTTTCGCTCAAATAATTTAGTCCTATTATATACAGTTGAAGTCTTTAAACATGCTAACATCTTAGAAAACAACAAACCGTTTTCTCAGTGTCAATTTTGTTTAAAAATGTTTGATTCTCCATCCAAAGGTCTAGCTGGAACCTCTCAAGCAAACCCTGGGTCTGGCCGAGGCCTCCTACTGGTGGGACAACTTCACTGTCCGGAAGCCATCTTCACCATCCTGGAGATAGTCAATCCAGAAGCAATTTGACAAACTTATGCCACTTGTGGCTTCATGAAGACGTAGTTTCAACGCAATTAATATGTATTACTACATATTAAAAATGTAGAACTCCACAGGCTGTTTGCTGCCAACGTAATGCTTCTATGTCATTAAAGAAGAAAATAAATAAAAATCCAAAATAGAATTACAGCCTCTAATATTCCACAGCCAGAATGTATCATGACTCTGCAATATAAAAGCAAGTTGGTACCACAGATGACCTCGTGGTTGTTCAGCTTAATCGGTTATAAGAGGCACACATAGGGTGAAGGTTCTAAATTAAGAAAGTTCTACTCGTATAGCTGATCCTGGTGACGTTTTGGGCCAATGTGAATGCTTCATCAACATCATCAAATGGGCCTAGACATCTATTAAACTTTAACTTTTTAACCAAATCTTGGCCTACATGACTTCTGACAGTTTAAATGTCTTCCATGGACTATTTTGGTGAGGTCTCTTTCACCAAATAAAGCTCAGTGGATATAAAAGAGTTCTGGTGGCTCAAGGCTTCCAGCTGCATGTGGAGAGCAGAGGTTGACCCGTGTGGTCTGATCCAACAGAAAAGCTGCTGCAGCACAAACTGCTGAACATCAGAATGTTGGCTTTACAACACATTATGGGCTGCAGGTTGCTGCAGGATGGTTGTCGCCTTGAAACTTTGTCCACTGCCCAAAACTACTTCTGTAGGTAATGAAGAAAGGGCACCGTACATATTCTCCAAATATGTACTGATCATATCTTGAGCAATTATCTTAGAAGTTGTCCTCCTTGTACTGTATGTAACAGACATACACTGACTGTAAGATCACTTTCAGAGTAGGACAACTGATTGCATCATTAGTTACACATTACTTTTCATGTTTAAACCACACTTCTGCCATCAGATTGTAGTTAATCTCACTGCTTGTACACAAAGTACTCAGTTAATTCCAGAAATTAACCGCAGAAGTAAAACAAGGTTTTTTTCAGGTCTTTGGCATCTCCCACCACACTCATTATGACAGCTGAGGGTCGTGATACACCGTGAAACACTCAAGTTCATCAAGACAAAAAGGACACCAAGGGTTTGGGAGCCTGAACCAGGACTTTGCTGCTTTTGTTCGGGAACTATGACTAAGTCTTTGCAGTTAAAGTACTAAAACTGTACAAAGCTGATGATCTCATCAAAGCTTGACTCTGACATGAACACACCAAACTGTGTCTCAGAAGTGTATCTGAAGCAAGGGTGGCAGTAGATCATTGTGCAACCACTGGATGGCAGCACAAGGAAACTTCCAGCCAACACCAAGCTCAGGGACTTTACAAAGAGTTTGATTTAACTACACCCTATCAGTTCAAAAACATGCATGCAGGGATGTAAATCAGTTAGAGAAGGGGTGTCAAACTGTCCCAAAAGCAAAAACATTTAAGCTTCAGACACATCACAATGCCAACAGCTGATTTGCGTGTTGTCTGTTTCGTCGTATCAGTTTTATTTGGTAACATGGAGCATGAGGAAACATTAAAGATTATTCAATAAATCACATTTGTTCAAACCTGCAGGATGATTAAAGTTGGGGAAATATTTTCCACTGGATCGTACACTCATTACTAGTCTAAAATGACCCGGTATAATAGGGGAATGTGGAGGAGTTGTAGGCTATGCCCTCCTCTCTTCAGGCAAAGGCCGTTTCACACATGACTCTTCGGAAGGGACTTTGGCACTAAAATTACACATGAGGCGTCCCCTGGATCAAGGTGCGGACCAAGCAGGTCGGATAAAACAAGTGGTTTTGGGCCGGCTCGTTGTTTGGTTAGTTTCTGGTGTGAAAACATTTTTTGGGCTAACGTAGCAGTCACTGAAAGTTACAGTGGGTGATCAACAAAACTGGAGCCACGGTAGCATTTGAGAAGAAAGAAGACTAAGTTTATTCAATCACCTGCAATGACTTCAACACACTTTTTTTCTTTTTTTAAAAACCGTTAAAAGCCTGCTGTCTTGACCTCCTTAGCCGTCAGCGACGGTATGTTTTCTGTTAAAAGACGACCTTCGTTTAGCTAATCTTAGCTAGCTTTGGGTGTTGTGCTTGACGCTGCTGTAATATTATCGCAACACCGGTAACAGAATTCATCCGTTCATTTATTTTTCTCAATTCATTCAAACAGTGACAGGCCATCCGTCAGAGCGCAGACTCATTCTGCTCCGTTAGCCAATAATCATCGAGTGTATGGAGACTCGAAACAAAACTTGATCAAAACTAAACAATGAAACAAACCTTCATTCAGACTTTGAGATGTGAAAACGTCCTTAAGATGGACCATCCAACTCCACCCACATCCAAGTTGAGCTCATTTTACTTGAGAAGCCACGCCAACTTTCCCCAACCCTAACTGGGCGTAGTTGGATGATCCAACTCCAGGTAACCAGACATTCATACCAATGCGACTGCGATTAAAGGTGCTTCATGACACTGTGTACATACCTTAACCTCCAATTTATGGCTAATGGCCAGCGCAGAGTGCTCCAGAGCCTTTATAACAGAAGCATATGAGTCGGAGAACTTGGTGTACTTTCCCACCAGAGCTATAGAGCAGTGCTCCAGCAGTCTGTCTGACCTTTGAGGAACACAAAGGTATTAGTGTAATACGTTATCTCCTCTGGAGTGCAATAATCCAATCTCATGAGAAAGAACCCATAAAGGAGACTAACTTTACTCTTTGACTTGTTCGGATGACTCACCTGTCTGACATTTCCTTCCACTTAGTCAGCATTTTCCTGGGTTTGGTCTCAATGGGCATATTCAGTCTCTTGCTTAGGTAGCTCACCACGCCCTGGTCCTCCAGCAGTAAGGGTACTCGGTAAATGGACGAGACATCGTGCACACAGATGACCTGGAGCAAGATAGGCAAGTGAGTTTAGAGCTGCAAATACAATCGGGGACGTGTGCAGCTCACGCATGCTTCACCTACCTGTTTAGGTTCTACGTGGCAGAACATTGAGATCTTTTCTTTGACAGAATTCTCCAGAGCGGTGGAACAGCGGCACATGATCTGTCAGCATTAATGGGATAAAACTTTAATGAGCACTCAGGGGAGACTGGGTCTTTACAGGAAAGGAAGACGAGCAAAACCAAATGGCACCAACTACAACGGAAAGCACCGATAAGCTACACCCATGATGAAATACGAGCAGTGAATATGATGTTGTGGGGACTGGTAATTCCCTCTTCCAGCTGATAATGCTGGCCTGCACATGATCTGACTGCTCTGAAACTGCTTTAGGCTAAGAGATGCACTGACTGCCTTTTCCTTTTTTTTTAGAACTATAATTAACATTTTTGATGCTTTTGCTTTATGGAAAAGTTAACTAGTTAGTAATAATATGCCAACTACTGGTAAGTAGTGGCTCTGGTGATAGAGCAGTTTGTTCGTTCTCTGTTGGCACTTTCTAAGCTGCACATTTTCCATAGTTTAGTTGGAGGAAGTTCCCCTTCATTACAGGAACTGCAGCTGATTTAGCACCTACTTCAGGGTAGGAGCTTTCATAGCATGAGGGGAACCATCTTTGTTTGGTTTATTGGTTGAAACAATGCAACTGTAGGGTGATTGGCCTCATTAGTCTCACAAATACATGGACCACTCTGAACGGTGGGCAACGTTTGATCAGTTAATGCTGTTGTTGGTCCTTTAGCTGCGCTCCTCGGTGGAGGAGACGGAAGTTCAAGTAGACAAAGATCTGCTTTGTGATGAGTGACTCCAGTGTAAAAAAAAAAAAAAAAAAAAAAAAGACTGTTCGGTGCAGCGCTTGCTTCTTTGTTCTTCATCATTTTCTGCATATTGACCTTTTTGTGATGAAAACGGTTGTTGTTGGCCCCTCGTGGTGGCTGATTAGGGTTGATACATTGCTTTTTAGTTTTACAGAGTATAATTCTGGCCCGCTAGTCTGGTCAGCATACAATATCACCATAAATGAGTGGTTCAGTTTTTTTTTTTTTCAATAAAACATGATTCAAAGAAACATGCACTGTTTTTGTGCTGATTTTTCAGTTAAAAAAAATTCTAATTCTTAATAAAAAGTATGACTCTTGGAGCATCAATCCATATACACCCCTACTGCTTCCATAGGAATTTGGTTCAGCAAATAACGTGTAATATGTCACATGTTGTTCATCTGAGGTTGGGTTCACTTCATTTTAAAACTTGGTATGGATCACATAAAATCACCCTGATACAAAAAAAAAAACCCTCACCAGGTCAGGAGAAAGACCAAGGCCTCTCAGCTCTCTGACGCTGTTCTGTGTTGGTTTGGTCTTCTGCTCTCCTGTTGCACTGGGCTGCCAAAGCACAGAACGCAAACACATAAAGAGACCTCCAGGGTGACTGTTGGATGACTGCACATCATGCCTTACTGTCACACTTTGTCTATGATATCCGTGATGTGACGGGGTTCCCATCTTACCTGTGGTATCAGACTGACATGGATGTTACAGAAGTTCTCTCTCTTCACTTTAAACTGGAACTGCCTGAAAGCTTCGATAAAAGGCATGCTCTCGATGTCTCCGACAGTGCCTCCAAGCTGCGAACACATACAAACATCAGCAGTTATCATCAAAAAGGTGTCTGACTGAACACATCTTACTAATGGGTGGAGCCAGATAAAGGATTTTCTATACCCGCTTAATCCAATTCAGGGTTGCAGGGGGCTATAGCCTATCCCAGCTGTGATTGGGTAAGAGGCGGGGTAGAACCTGTGCGGGTAACCAGTCCATCACAAGGCTTTATGAATATTTATTCTTTTCAAATATTTCTTAAATCATCAGTAATCAGAAAAAGAAGAAAAAAAAACATGCTGCCATTCTCCTTCAGTACCTTTCTACAATAATTTCAAGGACAAATCAAGGGAGGGTCACACAAAAAAAAAAAAGAGAAAAAAAAGGTCTATTCTTGTCGTCTGGCTATTCATGCTTTTGGCTTTTAAAGGAGACACACAACAGTAAGTGAAACGATTTAGTTGAATCGTTTTGGTTTATATCACCAGGAAGTACTATTGAGATCAATTATGTCTTCTGCAGCAGAAGTCAACAATAGGTTGTGGTGGAATATCACACTTCCTGCTGCTAAAAAGAAGATCAACCAAATCAGCAGCTAATCCAGTTAGCTTCAGCAAGCTAGTAACCAAAGCATCAGCATCATGGTACCCAGTCAAGGAATGCTAAAGGCTCTCCATGCTAATACCAAGCCGAGGGACTATCTAACCGTGTGGGTCACCAACTTTCGAGACGTTAGTTGTTAGCCTCTCTGTGATAATGCACAGCAGAGACAACAGATGATTCAGTGAGTACCTGCAATAGATGCATGAGTTATTACAAAGGTACAGGGAGTAGTAGCCTCCTCATTTGGTACTGTTGATTGCTCAGTAACCAATTCTGGCTTATCATTGGTTTGATCAGGGCAGGGATATGGCCTCTTACTAAAAGAATATAGTCTCTGTGGTGCTGAATAGTCTTAATTTTAGCCCCTTAATTGAACCATATGTTTCAACCACCCAGCTTACCTCTATTACACAGACTTGAGGTTCCACTTCATCGTCATCAACTGGCACTTTGGCCTGCTTCACAACCCATTCCTGGATCGCATCTGTAATATGTGGCACCACTGGAAAAGAGCAAAGTGCAAAAGTGTTCTTACTTACACATCTTAAGCATCACGACCTCTTTAACATCAATAATAAGTGTTTACCCTGCACGGTCTTGCCCAGATAGTCTCCCCTCCTCTCTTTATTGATGACTGACTGATAGATCTTCCCTGTGGTCAAATTATTATCTCTTGTCAGCCGGATATCGAGGAAACGTTCGTAGTTCCCCAGATCCAAGTCCACCTCACCCCCGTCATCAAGCACAAACACCTCACCTGGACACAGTCAGCGTGGAACAATCATACCACATTCACAACAAGAAAATGTGCTCGTTATGCTGATCATTTCCATTAATGTACCATGCTCATAGGGTGAAAAAGTGCCTGCATCTATGTTGATGTAAGGGTCGATCTTGATGGCCGTTACGTGCAAACCACATGACTTAAGGATCGTGCCCACACTGCTGGCGATGATGCCCTTGCCTATCCCAGAGATGACTCCACCGGTTACCAGGATGTATTTCATCATTCTACTCATTTATCTGGAGACAGGTGGGAGATTAAATCCAAACAGTAAACCATTAAACAGTAATCAGAGATTAAAAGCTGTCAATCTAAGTGTTTTGTACTTTGAACATTTGGTTTTGGCATTACTGTCCCAGAAAAAAAAAAAATAAATATGGAACAATCGCATAAAAATTAATACAACTCTGAAAGAGCATTAAGGTCAACTAACATCGTTTTATTTCATAAAGCTTTCAGCAGAAGCCTAAATCCAACATCCTAAACAGTGAGCATCATGTGATCTGACCAAACTTCACTTACTGATCTGATGAAAAGCCATGAGATGTGGCTGAAAGCTCTGTGACAAATTCAATATTTGAGGCTTGACTTATTGAGACTTATCCACACAATATAGTTCTTCAAAAAATCTTACCATTTGTGGATATTGAGCTAGACTGCATTTAATTGTGTATTATGGTTAATTAAACTGAAATAAATGAGCTTTTAAACTAAATATAACGCCTTTAAAACTTTTCTATGGCCTACCTGCCCGATAAGAAATTAGGACTGAGCTATCTTACAGGAAAACCAGGGTTGAAGCTCCCCATAAGAGCTGGAAACACATTTAGCAAAAGGGAAATTGGTTCAAAGCAAACGATCAACGCTAATTCTTAAAACTCAAAAGGTAATACATAAGATTTAAGTAAACGTAAGAGCGAAATGTGTCGCATGCAATCGCTCAAAAATCCGTTTCACCATGAACAGGTCGTGAATATTTAAGGCGCTCGGTTACTGATACTTCATAGGCTGAGCGGGCGGG
Source organism: Leuresthes tenuis (assembly GCF_036924035.1). NCBI lineage: Eukaryota > Metazoa > Chordata > Actinopteri > Atheriniformes > Atherinopsidae > Leuresthes > Leuresthes tenuis. The sequence goes on along the minus strand of NW_027325372.1, from coordinate 24,110,906 downwards.
GAATTTGGTGCTCCAAAGACAATGAGTGGCCGAACCGTCCGTCCAGGATACCGCTGTGAGCAAAGTAAACCAGAACAAAGTAATGCCGCCAGGACAGATTTGAGTATTAAGATATTATATCCGCACAGAAGTTACCACCAGGCCACTAAAACAAGCTTTTCATGAGCGTCTATAGAGGAAAACCGATCAATTAAACATCTTCCAAATAATCCCTTGGTTTGAGTAAGTAAATTGGAAAGAAACGTGGCTGCTAAGGCTATGTTTTGAACAAGCTAGCAAAGTAATCATGTTCCTAAAGCACTTCACATTTATCAAAATAAAAGCGAAGTTAGCTTTTAAATAATGGCGTGGAAACACGCGTATCCAATTAGTCTTAAGTGACCGTCTACGTACACTTTGTTTCGTATTACCAGACAACTTGTCACGTGTAGCTACATATATTACACTGCATCGACGCAGTGTAATATACTGTATTTCCAAAATTATTTTATTTTGACGACTATTCACCTGAAGTCCAACGTATTTAGTGTATCTAGCTTAATAACACCGTTTGCAAGCTAGCCAACAATCTCTGTGTACACAGCATCAGATTTCAACTCACCAAAATATTCCAGAACCAGAGCAGTCTTTTACAATATGTCAGCGACGAAAACGGGCAGAAGATCTATCCTAAGAGACGATCAAAAATTCTGAGCCTTTTTGTAACAGTGCTCCCCTACAGACCCATCGACCCTCAAATTTGCTCTCCACGTGTGTGGCCCACGATTCAGACTGCTCTACATCATTCTTTGCTCATTCGACAACACGGTGTTACCTTCAAGTACGCCTCGGAAATTTCCGCGACCCACGTGAGAATGTTTCTACTTTGACTTTCAAGGGGTATTGGGGTCGTTCTACCTGTTTTCAGCGCTCTCTAAAGGCAAAACAAAAACACTTTGAGAGTTTTTCAGTCTGGCAAATTGTCTCTAAAATTGCAAAGAAACACAATTTCATTAAATAAACACACACATATATTTATGGAATGTTTTTCAGTATAATTGGAGGGTAATATGTAAACAAGAGAAGTGAAGGTAAAAAGCTGAAAACATGGTAGGTGTTGAGGATGTTCAATCTGGAAGAACTGAATACTTATACATATATTGTATCTACATGTAAGTAGAGAGAGACAAAGACAGAGAGAGAAAAGCCATTTTATGTTTACCTTTAACTGTATTTAATTGCTGACTGTGTGAGCCAAAAATATTTTATGTTTTGTCTTTTGCAAGCTTTGTTTGATTTGTTAATATGTTAATTTGTTATTCTGCAAATATCTGCAAAAAAATTGGGGCAGCAAAGCAGTTACCACTTTACACACAATGTTTTGGGGGGTAAATCCCAATCTTTAATGAAGAGCTTATGTTTAGATTCGACAGAAGCAGTTCTTGTTTTCATGCTCAGATTTTGCTCTGCTCACTCTTAAATAACAGGCCTCACACTCAAAACCGCAAATCTGCTCTGCACTCGTTTGAGTCTTCTTTTACTCGCAAGCGACTTGAAAAAAAACACGCGCGACAACAACACTTAAAAGAAACTTTGGTATTGAGGATACCAGCTGATGTATTTAAAAAAAAAAGTTTTTTGAAGCAATTTTGCTTCAAAAACCTCCAACATTCTCTAATGGGGACAGGCCAGGTCTGCAAGCAGGCCAGTCACCTCTTCTTTCTCAGCCATGCCTTTGTAATGTCTGCAGATTGCGGTTTTGCTTTGAATAATACATGGATGTCCCTGGAACAAAATACAAAAATACCACCTGAAGGCAGCATATGCTTCTATAAAAATCTTAACATTTGTGCTGCGATCCCAGAAGTGTAAATAGAATTGTAAAGAAAAAAATATTGAATACTGAATTGTCTGAACATAATACAGAATTCCACCTAATGATGGTCCATCTCAGATGCCCAAGAGTTCAGAAAACTCAACGCTGCCTCAAAACAGGGTTGACACAAGGACTGACATAAGGTATTTGTGTTGATGTTGACCAGCAGAGCGGAGAGCTCTGCCACATTGGTGAAGCCTCAAGGTTTCACTTATGTAGGGGGGTGCAAGGCCATTAACTGTGTTGAAAACAAATAACAAAGTTTTAAACTGGATCCTAAATTTTAGGAGGGAGTAAAGTACAGGTGTGATGTGGTCATGTTTATGGGTGTTAGTCAGGAGCCTGGCAGCAGCATTTTGTACAAGTTCGTACAAGGCATAGACCACCTGTTTTCTGACCTTGAAAATAGTCTAATAGAAAAATAAATCCTTATTCTACAGGATCCATACGTTTATCACTCCTGAATTAGTTGAAAATATAAGAATCACTGAGTCTATAGATTATTGGGTCAGGTACAGGTCCACATTAGCATGTATGCTAACGCGTTTGCCTTCCTCTTTTGCATGTTAATAGTGTGTTTGGTTCTGGTTCAGCATTGTGTAGATCTGCATTTGAGCAGTGTGTGTGTGTCTGAGTTGCTGGCAGTTTGGGTGTACAATACTTTGTTGATGAGTGCTGACAGCAAACGTTGTTTGTGTGGTCCATTGGGGTGTGACGACAGTCCACATGCATCTCCTCGGTCCTGTGTCGGGCCTTTGCTGGATTTCTTTCCTATTTCTTCGGAACTTCACTTTCAGATACTGTTCATCTGCGAGATACATTTTTTCTTTAAAGCTTGTCGCTTTTTCCCCTCCACTTGTCCAGATTCCTCACTGTTTTAAGGGCATGATAATGCTAATAATCCTTTGGAATCAAATTGTTTGTTCAAAAATACTAGATTTTGTCTGTTAAACAGTGTTATCCATGTTATATTGTTTTGTAGATTCCAACAAAGAAATGGGAACAAATCATTTGTGTCTGTGACAGGCTGCTAGTAACAAAGTGCACAAAGGTGCACTTCAACATTTATTCTTTGCTTTAGTTTAACAGAGTTTAACAACCATGTGCCAAAAATGAGTGAAAAAGCTGCCAATGAAAAGAGGAGTATGACATACCTTCAGAAGGTCTGACGAACTATTGCTCAAGACCACTTTAAAAGATTACAAGAAAGTCTGGCTGCTAGGTAGCTAAATATAAAGAAATGAGGACTGGAAGAGTTTTGCACAGTGTTGTACAACTACTGTCAGAGAAAATTGGAGTAAAGTACTCGGTAGCAAAAATCCTCAAAGTGAAGTTTGTGGATTTTATTCCAAATCTTTAATAAACAAAATGATAACTTTCTAACTTGATTTTTGTGTTTTGTAATAATTTTATGTCCAATGTTATTTAGTCTCTGAGGCAGTCTGAATTTCATCTGTCACATACTTGTGTCTTTTATGGCTTTGTTTAGCTTTATAACCTATTTGTATGAAACTGGTCATTTTGGATCTCACTTTGTTTAATCTCTACAGTACAGTTTGACTCGACACAGCTCTGCAGTGCTTTGTTTGCCATTACAGACCATATCCCCTCACTCTGGTCAAATAGTGTTTCTTTAAGGCTGATTTGCCTATTTTTGACTAAATGCTTTTGGTATTTTGGGGTTTATTTTGTGTTTCTTTTTGGGTGTTTCATCATACTGTGGCTGTTTTGTGATTTTTTTGGGGTTGTTTTATGTTTTGTAGGGTCCATTTTGTGCCTTTTGTGTGTTAGTATTTTTTAGGCATTCTTTGTTCTCTGTAAAATTCTTCTGTCTTATTCATTTGGCAGTATATTGCATTTTAACCAGCCTGTGTAACTGCGGTAATTTTGGATCTCTCTTTTTAATGTTTGTGGGGATTTAGGGTTACTTGCATTTTTTAAATTAATTTATATTTTCAGACTATTTTTTCGTACTGCATTTGTTTTGTGTGTTATTTTGTTCACTAATAGTGTATCTGTTGCTTGTTTTTTTCAATTGTCTGTCTTCTTTTGCATCAGTGGTCATTTTTGGCCTCTTTGAAATTGTTTGTTTGTCTCTTTGTGGTTGTGGTTTTATCTTAGTTGTTAGTGTACAGTGCATCTGTTTTCTGAACAGTCTATGGGATGCCTGATGCCCTCAGTCCCTGCCTGTCTGTGCACGATAGTGTTCATGTACAGGACTGTTCCTGGTTGTTTAATTATCCTGGTTCCCTCAAGGCAGGACGCTTTCTGATTTAAAATCAGTAGGGGGAGCTCTTGTCTCATGATTACAGGCTTTTGATGAAAGGGAGTGAGAAGCATTTTCCTCATGTTAAAAGCTCATTGTCAACTGATTAAAAATAAATTAATAGATAAATAGATGAGTATGTTTCTGCTTTAAACCTCTATCTGCATTAGATCATTTTTGCCGGGAGCCCCTTGCATTGTCCTTATCCTAAGTGGCAGAATATCACAATATCTTGCAAAATTTATCTCAGTGGAAATGAATTTGCTTTCATTCCTTAAAAGCATAAAGGAATAAGTACAACATATTCATTTGAGACCAAGAATAGAATATGCCATTGTGTCCTGACAATATATGTGACAATGTATCAATGTGACTCCAGTGATAATGGAAGCTGTTGCTCAGAGGCGACAAAGCGCAGCTGAAACATTGGTGGCAGGCGGCACTGGAGGCAGAGGCATGTTTTCCTGTGGGGTTACAACACACAGGTTCATCTTTTTCTCCCGGACATAAAACAACCCTGTGCACTGCTTTGCTCCATGTAATAAATGACACAGTCTAAAGTGGTTAGTTACAGTGTTCTGTTGAAAGGTCAATGGTCCTGTGATGTCGATAGCGGTGTGTTATCCTCATTGTGCTCAGTGAAATATGAAGTCTTGGCAGGCTCTTTAATTTGGTCACGCTGTGATGTGCTCAGGTTGAACATCAAGAAATCCACAACTGTTGCCTCCTGTTTGTTTGGATCATCTGCAGCTAGGTTCATTACATGCGATGTGTGGGTGAGCACTGACAAATTAAAATAACAAAATGATGAAATTGGTGACTGATGGCTGACTCATAGACAGAGAGCTGCAGAGCTGACTATGTAACACCCAAATCTTTACTTGTGAGCATTAGCAGCCAGCTTAGTCTCTGGAACACAGGAGGGGAGCTTAATGAGAGTTTTAATTCATTTTTGACCAGAGCTGTGATTGAATTAAACTCCCACAGAAGGGCTGGATCCTCTCTTCACCACAAGCCATTTCCTCCTATTAGAGATGGAACAGAAGCAGCTGACAGAGAGGCAGTGGTCTGAGATGATTGTTTTTTACTTATTTGTTTTAAAGTAATGTATGCTAGCACAGTGGATGTGCTTGGTGTTGGTGCGCCTTACATTCTGCTAATGTTCTGATAGAGCTGTGATGTGTTCTGTTGTATTAAAGAAGCACAGGAATGTGCAAATGTCTTAAGCTACCCATCATTTCTTTATGTTTTGCTTCAAAGCAGCGAGACTTTCTTGTCATCTTTTACAGTGGCCTTGAGCAGTAGCTCTTCAGGCTTTCTGAAGATCGTTCAAAGTTTTTCTTGAGACGTTGGCTTTTTTTTTAAAAACCCAATTTCAGTCCAGTCTTCGTATCTTTCTATTTTTTTTTATTTTTTGAGCCACTCACAGTAACATTTACCTATGAATCTCGTCATCATAAAAAGTGCACCTAATTCAAAGGATGAACCAGTGTTGGGTGCACACCAAACAGACAACTTAGTAAGGAACCTATTTTAAATTGAAACTTCAGGCACTTTGTTACCAGCAGCCTGTCACAAAGACATATCATTTGTTCCCATTTCTTTGGCTGTATTTGTGAAAAATACCAAAGATAACAGAGTTTAAAAGGCATAAAATAGTGTTTTAGACAAAATGATTCCCAAAGAGCTATTAGTTGAAAATTGGCATATCTCAGCATGGTGGAAAGCATGTACTTAAAAAATTAGGAAACTAAACAAGTTGAGGACAAAGGAAGAAATGGCAGGTCTAAAAACAACCATCCACAGCAGATGAAGGGTATCTGAAAAAACAGCTGGCCTGCTTGATCAAAGGTGGACAAATGCGCTGTTTATTTGTTCTATGGTTTCTTGTTAAACTACTATTTTTCCGTTTTGAACACGTTTTTAAAATCAACTGTCTCATGCACAGTTTCTGTTACTATGAAGCTGGAATCAAGATGAGCTTAGCCAAGCTCAGCAAAACAGTTAAATGTAAGACAGAAAGATCAGCTCTGCCTACAGTGAAAATATATGACAATTATCTCCTTGTATAATCATTTACTGTATAATATATTTCCTGTACAACATTTATTTTACAAACTTTCTTCCAAAAAGGCTGGGACACTATGGAATGTAAATTAAAAAAAGGAATCTCACGACTCAATATCATATTTACAACTGAACGTAAAAAACACGCACTGTTGAAAGTGGGTGACAAAAATGACAAATATTAGCTCATCTTGAATTTGATGGCAGTAACAAGTCTAAAAAAAGTTGGGACAGGGCCATGTTTCCCACTGTTTCCCTTCTTTTAACAGCAGTCTGTAAACATCTGGGATCTGAGGAGACCAGCTGCTGGACCTTAGGGAGAGGAATGTTGTCTCATTCTTATCTGAAGTAAGATTTCCGCTGCTCAACAGTCCTGGGTCTTCTTTGTTGTATTTTGTGTTTGATGATGCATAAAATATTTTCAATTGCTGAAATGTCTGGACTGCAGGCAGGCCAGTTCAGCACCTGGACTCTTCCACTATGAAGCCATGCTGTTGTGTTAGATGCAGTATGTGGTTTAACATCGTCTTAATCTGGATGGGAGTTCACATATGGCTGTTTGTTTGCTTCATAGAGATTTAATCTGCTTCTGTAGATTGCATTTTGAAATGTATTCACAGACAAGGATTTCTGGAGATGTTCTTGAGCACAATGATTTCCATGACGGAATCATATCAGTTTTCAATGCAGTGCCACATGAGAATCTGATTGTCCAAAACTTGATGGAATTATATAATGTAGGAACTTTTCAAAGTTTTCCTCATTTAGAATTAAAATTATTCTTTTTTTTTTTTTTTTTTTTTTTTTTTTTTTTCCCTTGTCCTGTTCAGCATTATGGCAGCAGAATTGTAGTCTGAATACCTTTGATGCCAAACAGATTTGCTTTGCCAAGGGAAGTTTTATAAATGTAAAGCTCCCCTTGATGCCCATTTATTTATTTTTGTTTACAATATATAACATGTAATAGAACTGAACCGGACCGGGGGACAAGGAAAGAAGAAGAGGAAAGAAGAGGAAAGAGAACAAAAATAGAAACAAAAACCAGACAACCAGCTGCTACACCTGTAAAAAACAAAACAGACAACAATCCATGGCCTCTGAGGGGAATCCAGCCTTAGCGCCACCAGGAGCACCTGAAAGCAGACAAGCAGAGAAAAAACAAACACACAACCAAACAAAAACAAGCACAAGAAGCGGCAATCGCATACAACCCAGCTGTGGATATAGATGACCTGAGACGACATGATAATACATCAACTGCTTAGCGACCATGCTACTGGGCTAATGAATGTGTGTGTGTGTGTGTGTGAGAACATGCAACACCCATGGCACAGGATCTACATGGTAACCGTGGTTAGTTATGAGTGTATAAGTGTACAGGGCCACAATCCACAGCCCCCCCCCCCAGCAATCAGAAGCAGGCAGAGAGGGCCACAAGACCCAGGCCACCAGCAGCCCCCACAGAGCACAGAACCCAGGAAGCCCACCGCAGGGACAACCACGCATCCACCCAGAAGACTGCAGAGGAAGCCCCCGGACAGAGCCCCCATAAGCATAGGGCAGAGGCCCTCAGAGAGCCAGGGGCAACAGCCCACCGACCCCGCCAGGTCCCAGCCGCCCAGACATGGGCCGTGCACTGAACCCGGGCCCCGGGAGCCCGAGCGCCCCCAAACCCCCCGGCAGAGGCCCCACCCAATACCCAGGAGGGCCAAGTGCCCCAGACAGCCACGCAGTGGGTCAGCGCCTGCCCCAGCGCCCCTGGCCAAGTGCCCTGGGAGTCAAGACGTGCCCACAGGTGGGTGAAGTCGCGAGCAGCGGGGAGAGGCAATGCCGCCCCCCCATCGGGAGAAGCACAGGCAGGCCAGGCGACAGCAAGTCCCAGATCCAGGTCCAATCATTACCACACACACTTTCACGTCCCATGCATCCACACGTCCTCCCTCCCTCAACTCTGCTGGGGTGTAGTGCAGCGGGCACACTAGGGGGCCAGCAGCCCCCCAGCCACCACAGACCCCGAACCAGCAGAACAATTAATTAATCCTCTTGGCCCCTCCCGCCCCGAGCAGCAACCAGGAAGCAGGGGTGTGGGAAGAAGACCCCTCCCCTCACCCTTCTGGCTCTTCAATATTTTTTAATAGTGAGCGATTAAAATTGAGGGGCAGCCAAACTTGTAGGACTGGGAGCGCGGCCCTCTGGGCAGCCTACATACCCAAAGAGCCCCGCCCACCAGATGCCACTCAGTGTAACCACCCCCCAAGACCTAATGTGTGTGTGAGTGTGTTTGATAAGTAGTAATGTCTAAGTAATTAAAACAGGGGCGGGGAACTGCAGAGTGCAACCAAAGGGGACCACCTACGTGGCCCCATCCACTACACCCCACCGAACACACACGCCCCCAAAACCCTTCATGTGTGAGTGTGTGCTGTGTACAGGAGCCAGAAGGGAGAGGGGTATGGGGATATACACCGGGGGGAGCTACTCTCCCCCGGAGAAGGCAGCCAGGGACTGGCTGCAATAGGCATCCCCGCTACCTGGGAGCCAACACAGGGCAGGAAGGGCTGATGTCCACCAGGCTCGGGGCCTGCAGCGACCATATTGCGGGAGCTACTGTACCCCCAGAAGGTACCCATCCCATCCCGCCCCACCCCACCCCACCCCACCCCGGAGGACCTCTACAAACAACAAACAAACAACAACAAAAAACAAACAAACAAACCACCCGGTCACACCAGTCGCAGCAGCCCGGGCCTGAGACCCACCATCACCCAGGCCCCCCCACCCACCCCCCCAACAGGGGAAAAGCACTGCCCCCCCCCCACCGCACGCCCCAACACCCTGAAAAAAAAACAACCATCTGCGGACACCTTGGAGGTCCCAGAGCAACAAGCCCGGCACCAGGACCTGCACCAACCCACCCATACTGTGGCGCGTCCAGGACAACCCAGCCCCCCCAGGCACAGGCAGGGCCCCCCCCCCGGGCGCAAGGCAGCGCCCAGCCACCAGGGCCCAGGCCCAGCACCACCACCCATGCCGGAGCGGCCCAGCCACCCGGCATAGAGCCAGCAGCCACCACCCCAAGGCCTCTAAGGGACCCCGCCCCACACCGCAAGACAGTCCCACCCGCAAGCCCCCAAAACTGCCCTCCAAGCCCGACACACAGTCCCCCCCAGCAATGACCAACCCGGTCCCCACGACCCGAGAGACCACCAGACGCCCGAAGCCACACAGCCCCCCCCAGCACACACCCAACCGCCCAGAGCGACGGGACAGCAACCCACCACCACCACTATGTGATAAAGCTAATCAGAGGGGACCAGAGAGAATTAAATTCAGCCAATTGATGTTTTGAGGAGGCAGACATTGTTTCCATGCTAATATAATCTAAAAGAAAATTTCTAAACTGGTTAATACACAGATTGTTCTTCGCTTTCCAGTTCATGAGAATAGTTTTCTTTGCGATACATAACACTGTGAGAACCATGTGTGCTAAGCTAAATTCCACATTGATGTTGTCTAAGTCACCCAGTATGCACAGTGTGGGGCATGCAGGGATGCTACACTTTAGCCATGTTGATAGGTCCGCACAGACTTCAAGCCAGAACTTCTGGACAGGCGCACAGAACCACAAAGCGTGTGCATAATCATCAGGTGTGTTATCTGTGCAATGTGAGCAGATGTTTGAGTGTGTTAGACCCATCCTGAACATCCTTTGTCCTGTATAGTGTGTTCTATGAAGGATTTTGTATTGTATGAGCTGTAAATTAGAATTCTGAGTCATTCTGAAGGTGTTCAAACATATTTGTGGCCAGAAGCTATGACTAGAACTGATGGATAAATCTGCCTCCCATTTTGAGGATGGAAGAGACATTGTGTCATCTATTTTAGACAATAATTTATATATTTTTGATAGTAGTTTTGGGGTGCAGATGCTTAGAAATTCTGCTACCCTAATCGGGAGTTGTAAGTCTGGTTGGTGGAGGATATATTTCTTTGTTATTATAGACTTAAGTTGTTGATATTCTAGGAATTTATTGCTGCCTATCTCATGTTGTGATATGAGCTCATCAAATGAAATAAAATTTCCATTTTGGATTATATGTTCCAGATGTTTGACTCCTTTGATCTTCCACAGAGTAAAGTTTAGCATTTTTTTGTTTTGCAGTATGTCAGGATTGTTCCAGATGGGTGTAAGCTTACATGGGACAATTGAAGACTTTGTTATTTTAAGAAATTCCCACCAGGCTGTCAGAGAGGTGCTGATGTTAATGCTTTTGAAACATTTGTGATGTTTTACGTTTTGACTAATAAGTGGCAGGTCAGAGATTTCCAGATTATCACACAATGCTTGTTCTATATTTATCCATGGTTCATCTATTGGGCTAGGTTTAAACCATTTTGATATATACTGTAACCTATTGGCTAAGGAATAGTGCTGAAAATTAGGTAAATCTAATCCACCACAGTCCTTGGTCTTCTGTAGGGTTTTTAAACTAATACGTGGTGGTTTGTTTTTCCACAGAAATTTGGAGATGCAAGAATCAAGTGACTTAAACCAAGTAGCAGATGGTTTTATGGGGATCATTGAGAACAAATAATTAACTTTTGGTAGTATCATCATTTTAATGGTTGTAACTCTCCCCATAAGTGATATAGGTAAGGACTTCCAACGAGAGAGATCGTCCTCTACTGTCTTTAATAATTGCACATAATTTAGCTTTGTTAGCTGTGAGAGCCTGGAGGAAATGTTTATGCCTAAATATCTGATATTTCCTGACTGTAAAGTGATCGCAGGTATATTCTGGACTCTGCAGTTAATGGGCAGAACTGTGGTCTTAGACCAATTGATAGAGTAGTCAGAAAGTGCTGAGAATTTATTTATGAGTGTGATTGTGTGAGTGAGAGACGTTTGAGAGTTCTGAAGGAAAAGTAAAACATCATCAGCATAAAGACTTATTTTATGCTCAATATTTTGGGGTTGGATGCCTTTAATATTTCTTTCTTGTCTGATAGCAGCTGCTAAAGGTTCGATGAAAATAGCAAAAAGTGAGGGAGAAAGTGGGCAACCCTGTCTTGTACCTCTCTGCAGACTGAAGTTTGGAGAGGTTTGATCATTTGTCCTGACACACGCATTTGGGGAGCTATATAATATCCTTATCCAGTTGATGAAGTGTGACCCAAACCCAAATTTGTTTAATGCTGCGAATAAAAATTTCCAGTTCACTCGATCAAATGCTTTTTCTGCATCTAGAGAGACTATTGTGGTTTCCAGGTTGTTGATGTTAGAATAGTCTATGAGATTAATTAGCCTGCGAGTGTTAGTGGATGAGTGTCTACCCTTTATGAAACCTGTCTGGTCAGGATGTATTATAAGTGGAGTTATTTTTTCTATTCTTTTGGCGAGGGCTTTACAAATTATTTTGAGGTCTGCATTTATTAGAGATATTGGGCGGTAGCTGGATGGAAGTATGGGGTCTTTTCCTGGTTTCTGTAGCAAGATAATGTTAGCAGAGTTCATGTGTGGGGATAATCTGCCATTCTGCTTAACTTGTAATACCATTTTGTGAAATGCAGGTGCCAAAACAGTCCAAAATTCTTTGTAGAACTCTGCTGGAAAACCATCTGGTCCCGGGGCTTTGTTACTAGGCATATGTTGAAGGGCTTCATGGAGTTCTCCTATTGAAAGAGGTGAATCCAGAGCCATTGCCTGTTCGGTTTGTAATTTTGGAAGGTTGATATTACTAAGAAACTGATCTATGTTACTATCTGATGGATCATTTTGTGATGAATATAAGGTTTTATAGAAGTCCCTAAAAGCATTGTTGATTACATCGGGGTCATGGGTGACATTTCCTTTTGAGTCTTTAACAGAAGTGATTGTTGTTTTCTCTTTGTTTCTCTTTAGTTGGTTAGCTAGGAACCTTCCAGATTTATTGCCGTGCTCAAAGTTCTCCAAGCGAAGTCTTTGTATGAGAAACTGTGTTTGTTTATCAATAATTTTGTTTAATTCAAGTTTAGCTTTTCTTAGTTCATTCAGTGTGTGTTCCTCTTTGGAGGTACTGTAGACAATTTCTAATGATTTAATCCTGAGTTCTAAATCTGATATCCTTGAACTTTCCCTCTTTTTCTTATTTGATGAAAAAGAGATTATTTTGCCTCTCATAACTGCTTTTCCGGCTTCCCAAAGAGTACAAGCTGACATTCCTGGCAGGTCATTATTTTCTAAATATACAGACCATTCCCTTTTGAAATAATTAATAAAATCAGGGTCTTTTAGTAATGATGTATTAAATCTCCAATTCCTAGCTGGTGGTGTAACTCTGTTATTCTTCAGTGTGATAGAAACTGGAGCGTGATCACTGATAGTGATGGGGTGGATTTTGGTGTCTGAAATATCCCTCAACAAGGAACTGCTAACTAACAAATAATCTATTCTTGAGTATGAGTGGTGTACCGGTGAGAAGAAGGTGTATTCTCTAAGAGTGGGGTGGTGGGAGCGCCAAGCATCACAAAGACCAAAATCTTTCATATACTGTTTAACAATATTCGTGGACTGCCAGTTTCGCTGACTTCCTGAAGTACTGAGTCTGTCTACTCCTGAGTCTAATACCATGTTAAAGTCCCCTCCTATGATGAGTGTCTTATCTGAGTGATCAGAGAGTGAAGTGAAAAAGGAGTGAAAAAATGAGGGGTCATCCACATTTGGACCATATATATTTGCAATGCATAAATTCATATTTTGAACAGATAAATTAACTATTAGAAATCTACCTTCTGGATCTATAACTGTGTTGTTTACGGTGAAATTTACTCTTCTATTTATCAGAATGGCTACACCTCTTTGTCTGGAGTTGTAACAGGCTGAGTACACATGAGGAAATTGTGCTGTGGTGAGAACATCAGCTACAGTCTTTGATAAATGAATCTCCTGTAATAAAACAATGTCCGCCTGTAAATCCTTCAATTTATTGGAGATTTTTAATCTCTTCTCCCTGGACCCAGCTCCATGCACATTCCATGAGATAAACCTCAGTGTGGACATGCTCAGACTAACGCAGTGAGTGCTGGATGCTTGCTAAAAGCATCCCGTGCGTGTGTGTGCATATATGCTTCCATGAACATGCCATTGTTGGTGTTTCAGTTGTCAGTATGAGCTTGCTACAATATGTACTTGCGCTGTCGATGCTGTGTGGAACTTGATTATGTGCTCTGCTCAAAACTCTATGTGCGCCGTGCTTGTTAACATTACTTATTAAGGTGGAAACGCAGCGGGTTGGGGAAGAAAGACAGAATAGAAAAACAGTGCAAAAGAGTGGAAGTGTGAGATAGAAAAAGGAAAAACAAAAACAAAAAAACATACCCAAATAAACAAATATGAGCTGCATACATCCTGTGCTGGTGAGACTGGGAGTGAGCTATATATTTTGCCTTGATAGATAACTGTGAATTGGATAGACTATTTCAGAGTTACTTATGTACCATCTATGGTGATATGATTTATACAAGTTAACGAATACAGATCACCTGGAGTTTAGAAGAGCCAAGGAGTGGTTTCCTGGTCGCGGTACAGCTGCCCGTTGATGAATAACTTATCCACCGCGATGACAGCTCGGGAGCCTCCTTCCATGAACTTTCTCCGGATGGGGAACAGAACCCTGCGTCTTTCCAGGATTTCTTTGGGAAACTGGTCGTTGACGCTGAAGTCCGTTCCTCTCAGCTCCCTGCCGCGGCCCCTCACCTGGACCTTCTGTTGGAAATGCTCGAACTTGGCCACAATCGGTCTCGGTCGGCGGGCATCAGGTCTCTTCCCTCCCAGGCGGTGGACTCGGTGAAAAGTAATGTTTTTCACTACATCTCCTGGAAGTTTCAGCTGATTTTGAATGAAGTTTTTTACTGCGAGTTCAGGATCCTCGTCTGCCTGCTCCGGGATTCCAGAAAACACCAGATTGTCCCTCATACTACGAGCCTGGAGATCAATAATTGATTCTTTCATCCTCTTGTTCTCGTCAGAGATCCGGCTCATTCCCTCGGTGAGTGTTTTCACCGATCCTCTGAGGGCTGCGTTTTCTGCAGCCAGCGTCTGCACCTGTTGCTGGCTGAACTCCAACGACTCCCGTAATGCCTGGAACTCTCTGTGTAGAATCTCCAACAGAGACATACGGGCGTCGAAGCTGGATAATTTGTTATCGATCGATGTTAAAATGTCCGTCGAATCATTACCAGCTGGAGACGTCGCTCCGGGTGACTCTTCATTGCGACTTCTCTTTGAAGTTGAAGCCTTGCTGCTAGCAGATGGGGTTTGGTTGAAAAAAAAAAAAAAAAAAAATTAAAATTATTCTAAAATTGCCCCACAATTTATAGATACGGTTCTTAACCTCTTAACCTCTAAGAGACTCAGCCTCTTCAATGTGCATTTTTTAATCTTACTGGCAAACTGTACTAAAAACTGACCTGTTTTTAGTACTGCATAATCTTTCAGCCTTTTGTTGCCCCTGTCTCAACTTTTTGAGACATGATGCAGCATCAAACTCAAGACGAGCTAATACTTATCATGAAGTAGTAAAATGTCTCACTTTCAACTTCTGATATGTTTTGGGTTTGTCAGCTTTAAGCCTCCAGTTGTGCTTCCATCAAGCTCTTATACATATTCTAAATTTGTGTGTTAAAATTTCTGAACAGAAAAACTTAAAAAAAGGGAATATGTTCAATACTTATTCCCTCTGTCATTTCACTTCATTACTCATTACTTAATTTATTTAAGACTTGTTTGTTTTTATGTCTTTGTATGTGTGGATTACTTGGGTTGTTACGACATCTGGTGAAAATGTCATGTCAATAGCTTCATTAGAAATATATTTACTGAGAAAAATGTTGATGCGTCCAGTACTTATTGTCCCTGCTGTACTTTTATTGTAACCTTAGCTGTTCACCAGTCTCAGTTTTCCTTTGTTCACTGTACTCTCTGTTACCAGCCTTTCCAACATTTTCATTTATTTATGGTGTGTTTTTGTTCATTTGAGGTCTGACTGGTGCTCTTTCATGTTGTATCTTCTTCCTCTGCATTTCTTGATTGAGAATTATGGCCCTTTCAGGCTAAACATTACAAAACCTATTGACTTCAACGGTTTGCGCTGTGCGATAACACTGAACTGAACTCTGTGGTGAGTGTAGCACATGTTGCTTTTGGTCTGAAAGTGCCACTATGGTGCGATCCGCTTATATTAAAAGTCTGGGCTGGGAATAACATCATGTTCCAGTTAACAGCTCTGAATGTTTGTAGGATTTGTTCACTTACCACGTTGGCTATTGTTAGCAATACCAGTTGATAATGAGGCATTGTGTTTTATCTTTTGCACATAAACGCAGTGGAAATATGTTCACCGATAGAGATTGGGTTGTACACTGTGTGTCACTCATTATATAGGAGACAAACAGACGAAAGTGCTAATAAACAATGTTACTGAAGCTGTCACCACTTTTTATATATGGGGTAGCTGTGCTGGATTTTGAGGGTGGGGTTGATGGGGTTCCACTGACTTTCTGAGTTGGAAATTGTCAATCCAGTTGAAACTTTCTACTCAAAACACAGATACTCTTACTCCAGATTCAAAGTAAAGATATTAAGTCAGTCATAATCTATTTTGAAAATTTACTGAATATCTGAAGAAAATTTACTGTACATTTGGATGGAAACCCCAAACTTAAGCTCAGACTCACAATAATGCCATTTTTATACCTTAACAGACATTTTCAGGAGAAAGTGCAGACATAAGAGCGAGACTTTCGACTGAAGTTGTACTCTCATGGCTGGAAATACTAGGAACAGCAGATCAGGCGTCTTGTTTTGTTGATTTCGGTACTGAATACGTATCTGCAACAGTGAGGACGGAGACGAAAGAAGCATACAGGTCAGCAGAAACTCTCACCAGCACACACGCTCACACACACACAGCAGCAGCAAATGCTCTGGAATTTTTGCTGACATGTTCATACACCCTCTCATGAGCTGAAGATATTAGCAGGGGGGGCAGGGTGGAAAATCTTGAGTCTTGGATGCCGCTCTGGAACCTCTCTAGAACTTCTCAGGACTCCAGTGTATTTGTAGAAACAACTCAAGTTTGTTACTAAATAAAAGGAAACCACAAAGTTACGAGTTATTCCTGAAAGTTATGCCTGAACTTTTCCACGTTTGATGACATCTGTCCTGTGCACATCAATATTACTGAGCTCTAAAGTTGCAGAGGGAGCATACATGTATGTAACAGGAAACTAGTGAGAATCATCATTAATGCAATCAATATAGGTTTGACAGGAGCTTACGTTGTGTTTGTTGACTCTTTCCTCTCAGTTTATTGAAAATCTGCTTCATCAGATTACCTGCAGTAGCAGGATTCATATGTAAATCTCCAAAACAGGAGAGTTGTGTGCATTTACTCCTGCAACTTTGTTTATTATTCATAACTATAGATTATTGCACAAAAGAGGCAGGATCGGTCAGAAGCACTAAATGACATATACTTTTCTACACCTGAGCTCCCTGAGAGAACAGCTGGCTGGATGTTGGATGAATAGAAAATGGATGGATGGATAGATGTGTCTATGTGTAACATGTGTGTGTATGGTTACCTCTCTTTATGTGTACAGTTATATAACCTGCCTTTATTGGCCTGGATACTCGCAAAATATATTTTAAATGTCAAGAGTCCTAGTTTTCCAATTGAATAAAGGTTAAATCAAATATGGCAACAAGTAGCAATGGCCAGAACAGATATTATGGTACTATAAGTTGGTGTGGTCAAATAAATTCTCATTACACATGGCTAGAATTGTCAGTATTTTGTAAATCATAAAGTAAAAAATAATTGTCTTAAGGGTTCTGCTGTTTTGTACGAAGTAAGAATTCACGTTCTTCTTCAAATCAAATACAAATAGGCATCTGCGCTATTTAAAGGTCCCATTTAACTAAACTAGCCCTCTGAAGGTAGATGTAGCCACTCATTAGAAAAATGAGTGAAAAAATGAATTACTTCAGGTTAGAAAAAGATCATGGTTAGGTATAAAATGCAAAATAAAAAAAATGTACAGGGAAAACTTTGCCTACATTTGCCATATTATCACCTCAGCAATGATCATTTGGGGGCACCCTGTGCTTTAAAATCAACGCACTGGGCTCTTGACCAGCTGTATATTATAATCACCTTATTCAGATTATCCACTCCGCCTTTGTTGCAGCTGTAGTTGAGAAGGGTAATGCATGACGTTCCACCATGGATACACAACAGAACACTCAAACCACAACATACAATTTACAATATAAGAAAGTTCTGTGGGTGATTTGTGAGAAACTGTTTAATCCAGGTGCAGATGGAAGGGGAGATGGAAGCCTTTAAAGTTTCCTAACAAGAATTTCCGGTATGATTGTATTAAATGCGGTATCAATGAAGTCAGCGATACGTAAGGATGCTCTCACGTAGCTCTTTTGGTATTCCAGATGATGCAGTGTAGTGTGAAGACTGGTGGCTATGGCATCTATCTATGGCATGGTGGCTGTTGACTTGGCAAACTGATGTGGATCTAAGTCGGATGGAAGGCTGGCTTTGATGTGATGGTGGACCAGTTTCTCAAAGGACTTCATTACAGGTGTGAGTGCCACTGGTCTGTAGTCGTTTAGGTCTTCTGTGGCTGCCTTTTTGGGAACTGGGAAAAGACTTTAATCAGGGTGGAACGACGGCTTGTACCACAGAAATGTTGAAGATTTTCGTAAAAACCCCAGCAAGCTGGACAGCACATGCCTAAAGTACTTTGCTGTGTATTCCATTTAGTCCTGTAGCTTTTCTTAGGTTGACCAACCTGAGTACATGTCTCAATTCAAATGTGGAGGTGTTAATGTCAGGTGGGGGCACATGCACTGTGGTCGGAGTCCTGTTAGTATCAAACCTGGCAAAGAAGCGGTTTAGCTCCTCAGTCAGTGAGCCATCATTCAGGGCAGTGCTGTTGGGTCTACTTTTGTAGTTGGTAATCTGTTGCAGCCCTTGCCACACCCTTTGTGTGTCGTTGTGTGATAAATGGTCCACTGTCTTCTTCCTGTAGGCCTCTTTTGCTTGCTCTTTTGATGGTTACCTCTCTTTAGTTCTGGCAACACTCTACTGTCCCATGTCAGCAGTCTTTTAACCTGAACCCACAACACTTGATGTAATACAACACTGTCTCGGTACATTCCTCCCTGGTTGAATAAGTCCCATTGTGTGTTGTCGAAGCAGTCCTGTAGTTGGGATACTGCGCCCTGTTATGGAAGTTTTTCACGCTTCCTTCCTAATACCTCTGATGAGCAATGAAACAGAGAAGTTTTTCTTTTTCTGGTGGCCGGCTAAGTTTTATTTTTACGTTGCAAGGAAAAAGATCAGTCCACACCATTCAGCGGTAATGGTATGAAAAGATCTAGAATGAAAAGATATACCTGAGAAGGGGGCTTTGTTCTTTGATGTCCGGAGGGGGGGGGGGGGGGTGCAGGATGTGGTCTTGATGATAATTAAGAAACAGGAGGTTAAAACAATTATCCTGTCTGGGTGTTAATTAAGAGATAAATAGTTTAAAACAATTAGCATGTCTGGGTGATACAAAAATGTTAATGTGGATTGCAGAGTTTGTTAGTTCTGAGACATAACATTTACTATCTCAGCCCTCAGCCATGTTGTAATAGTAGTAGTACCTGGCTTCAATGTTTTTCTGAGGGAGGTGTATGCAGGAAACAGGAGAAGATAAATATGGTTTGAACGACCCAATTGAGGGAGAGAAAGAGCCTTGTACGTATATTTAATGTTGGAATAAACATGATCATGTGTGTTCTGTCCTCTTGTTGCACAGTTCACATGCTGATAAAAGCTTGGAAGCACTGTTTTTAGTCCTGCATGGTTACAATTCCCCGCTATGATGTGCACTTCATCTGGGTGGGCTCTCAGCTATTTGTTTACTATGTCCCTGAGCTGTGCTAGCATTTGCATTGGGGGAGGGTACAAGCAGCTGTAACAGTGCGAACGCTGAGCTCTTGGGGTAGATAGAAAGGTTTGCATCTTACACAGTGCGGTTACATGCGGGCATTCGGATCGGATTAATGGCTAAATTACAAAAAGATTGAGTTATTCAGCTCATGTAACAAGCTTATTCCGACAAGAAATCGAATCAGATTGGGTTAGTTGGGATTGAATTAAGACCCCGGGATAACACGATCCGATTGGCCACTTAACGTGCCTGGAGACGACGTGGATAGGATCGAGCGTTCTGTGCATGCTCAAGATTTTTTCCCGCGATCGTCACCCGGAAGTCGAAGGAGACAATATTACTGTTGTTGTCACCGCCGTCAGAAAGAAACAAACAACACGATGGAGAATGCGCCGTTGTGCATCGCGTTTGTGCCATAACCATGCTCTTCACAAATGTAGAGGGACATAGCTTCATCTTCCTCTTCGTTCACCATCTTACTCGAATGTCTTAGTTTTGTTGTTGTTGGTGGTGAAGACGTCAACAGGAAGTGGCTCTATTAGCGATAGTTGAAATGGGTACAGCGCCACTTATCTATTGTGGTATTGCATGATTTGTGCCAGTGATTCGATTCATTCACCGCCATGTAACAAAGGATAATTACCCTTGCTCAGATAAGGAGCATAACCCAACTATAGCTATAATCGAGTTAATCTCATCATGTAAACCCTTCCTTCATTGCGGTATTGGGGATGAGTGAATGCAGCCAGCTTTCCGTATTGATCATTAAGGAGCAGGTCTGAACGTAGCAATTCTAGGTGATATGCAGCTCAAGTTGATCCATTATGTTGTTCATGGATCTGGCGTTGGTGAGGAAAATGCTCGGGGGTGCAGGCTTCGCTGGTTGCTTCCTTAGGCCATTCTGTAGCCATGCCCAGCATCCCCGCTTCTTCTTCCGCTCCCTCCTCTGTCTCTGTTGCCTGCTGAGCCAGCATGTAATCCTCTGTGAGTCTGGTGGTCTACCAATACCTAGCGGGATGTTGGGAGCTTAGAAACTGTCAACCTAGTCAACTGTAGATATAGTCTGCCAGACACAAAATTGTAGACGAATTCACAAACAAACATCAAACAGGGAGCACTACGAACTGCTGCACCAGTGCACGCCAACGTCTTTTCATATCACTTATGTCAGCCATTGGATGGAGTGTACTCAGGGGGACCACATTGTTGTTCTTCTTTGGGATGTAAGAAACAAGGATGGTGGTCAGTGTGAAGGTAAACTTTGATGAAAGGGCCTCTCTATTTTCTAATGCAAGCAGAGCTGGTGGCTGGTTGGTGGCAGAACTGGTTGGCTTCCCTGTGTAGACTTGCATCTTTCAAGGATAGCTGGATTGTGCGTCACAGTCCAACAACATACACTATAATGCCAAAAGTATTCGCTCATTTGTCTTTACACACATATGAACTGAAGTGACATCCCATTCTTAATCCATAGGGTTTAATATGACATCGGCCCATCCTTTGCAGCTGTAACAGCTTCAACTCTTCTGGGCAAGCTTTTCACAAAGTTTAGGAGTGTGTTTATGGGAATTATGTGAGGTCAGACACTGTGAGAATTACATCAGAGCGGGGCTTTGGCACAAATTGAGATATGACTCTGTTGTGTGGAAACATCAGCAGGCAGTTGTGCCCCCACACTTCTCTGATATGTTGGACGAGAAATCCTGTCTCGCAGTCTCTGCTCTAATTCACCGTAAAGGTGTTCTATCAGGTTGAGGTCAGGACTCTGTGGAGGCCAGTCAAGTTCTTCCACAGCAAACTCGTTCATCCATGTCTTTATGGACCTTGCTTTGTGCACTGGTGTGCAGTCATGTTGTAACAGGAAGGGGCCATCCCCAAACTGTTTCCATAAAGTTGGGAGCATGAAATTGTCCAAAATCTCTTGGTATGCTGAAGCATTCAGAGTTCCTTTCACTGGAACTAAGGGGCCAAGCCCAGCTCCTGAAAAACAACCCCACACCATAATACTCCCCCACCAAACTTAACACTTGGCACAATGCAGTCAGACAAGTACCGTTCTCCAGGCAACCGCCAAACCCAGACGTGTCCATCAGATTGCCAGATGGAGAAGTGTTATTTATCACTCCAGAGAACGTGTCTCCACTGCTCTAGAATCTAGTGGTGGTGTGCTTTACATCACTGCACCTGACATTTTGCATTGCACTTGGTGATGTATGGCTTGGATGCAGCTGCTCGGCCATGGAAACCCATTCAATGAAGCTCTCTACACATTGTTTTCATGCTAATCTGAAGGCCACATGATGTTTAGAGGTCTGTGTGGGTGAGTTGTTATCACTCCTAATTGCTTCCACTTTGTTATAATACCACTGACATTTGACTTTGGAATATTTTGTCACAAAGAAATTTTATGACTGGACTTGTTGCACAGGTGGCATCCTATCACAGTACCATACTGGAAATTACTGAGATCCTCAGTGACCCCTTCTTTTACACATGTTTTTAGAAGCAGTCTGCATGTCTAGGTAAATTTGTACAACTGTGGCCATGGAAGTGATTGGAACTCCTGAATTTAATCATTTGGATGGTTAAGTGAATAATTTTTGGCAATATAATGTATCTTGATTCTACCTTACTGGGCATAGACTACAAGAAAGGACAACAACCTTTTGAAAAGAGACTACCATCAGTACCAGTATCACAGAAAACAATGATATCAATAAATTTTATAGCAATACATGGTAAAAACAGTTTGTCATGGCTAGGTTGCTAGCTGCCTGAAAATAACTCTGACCCAAGAGCAGACACTGGAAACAGGGAGGATAAAAGTTAGAGTTTATTGAACGAAGGAGGTGGTTGTAGACTGTCGGGAGAATCCAGGTAAGGCGATACTCTGAGAGAGGAGAGAGATGATTGGGAAGGTTCAGAATAATGATAATTCCAGAGGTAGTGGCTGGTTTATCCTGACAATGTCCATAAGGGAATCCATGAAGGAGGGGAAGGTGCTGTGGCTCTCGCAGCAGGCGAGCAGGCAAGTAAGTAAAGTAGATAGATGCCAAGAATCCAACTACGTCAATACAGGCACGAGAAACCAGAGCACGGAGTGGACGATGGGAGCAATACTGCAGGAGACAAAAAGGCAAGGTAAGCGCTAGGAATAACTTGCTATGGAACATAGGAGTCGGCCGTATTACCACTTGGGAAGTGAAACAATCTGGCAGGGACTGGTTGCTCCCGCAGCTCCTAAAAGGGCGTCTTAATGAGGGAAGATGAGGAGCAGGTGTGACAGCAGGAGCAATCCAGACTCCCCAGGCTCCCAGGAAACCTGCCCAGCCCCCACCTAAGACTCAGAAACCAAAGCAATAACAACAACACAGCCAACTATGATCGTGACACAGTACAATCATGTATTTAATCTTTGTTACTTCAGGACCAGGGTTGTAGAGGTATTGCAGCCGCTCCACCCACTTGTCTCAGACCTCACTTATGGCCACTAGTTTTTCTGTCAAACATCTTGCATGGAAAATTGCCTTTCCACTCTTTGCATGTTGATGCAGCCTTGCCTTCTATTCTGCTAAACACCTGCTAAGATTAGCAGCCCTGTGTACACATACAGGTCAATCTCATCCAGCCTTTTTTCAGCCTTATTCTTTTTATTTGAATCCTGCAAAATCTGTCAAATTCAGGATAACTTTTTCAATAACTGGTACGATAAACAGATAGAATGTGGAGGTGATGTCCTGGACATAGGAAACAGCATATCTTGTGGGCCCTGGAATCACCTTTATGCCATTTTGTGCTGCCATCCTGCTCTGGTTGTAATATGGTGATGATGACCATCGTTATCTTGCTATTTTTTTTTATAGAATAATCTCTCGATTTGAGCTTGGGGGATATCTTCTTCATCTGAAGATGATGCATCATGCTCTGGCTTGCAGTCCTCTCCATCTTTTTTTTTTCTGATAGCTCCTCCTCTAAATCAAAGTTATCTTGCTGGACATCTGAAAGGATATGCTCTAAGACCTGTTCAGCAGTGAATTGTGCACTTGTGGCTACAGCACAGAGAAATCTTTATAGCCTTTGAATGTAGAGATATTAGTAAATATTGCTTTGAAGACATATTTATTTAATGTCTGAAATTGTTCAAACTTGAATTGTATGTTGTCGTGGAAAGGTGATGCTGCACCTGCACAAGGAATCTCTGTCTAAGATGAATCAGCAGCGCATATAAACTCAATTGCTTGTGTGTATTTTTTTCTGGTGTGTAACCCTGGTGGTATGCAGCTTATATAGGAAAGTGACCCTTTCTAATGTTGGGGTCACTCTAGGAAAAGTCATTAAATTTCAAGTTGAAAAAATTATCATGGGGAGGTGTTTCTCTGCTGTTGAATGCAGCGGCGCACCATTTTTGACCCGAACACAACCCAAGGGTTAAAATTTTTAGTTTGGCAATGATGGTTTGCCCCCCTTTATCAGCAGTTTTGCAGAGCTGCTTTAGTGCCGTCACAGTGGAGGCTCTGCACGCATGAACTGGGGTTCAGTTCTGTAGCTTTGACAAAGAAACTCAGCTTTCTTGCCAGTTTGTTAACGTGATGGAGGCACATAATGAGAAGAATTTACATATCAGTCAACCGAAAGAAACAAAATTCCTCCAATGACTTGGTTACCATGGTAATAGGTCCCGCCACAGGTGGTGTGGTGACACAACACTGAGAGCAACTATAAATCCAGCTTTACTGCAGTTGGGGTGCACAAACCACATTTTCTATGGAAAATGCTTCTTTGCATTTCTAATTTTCTTTTGTCAAGAATGATAAGAATCAACGATTTCTAGAAATGGGTGAGAGAACACCTTATGGTAAAAGTATCAAAACCTGAAAAAGTAATAGCATAAAATATATTCACGTTTAGTATTAAATATATTAACCGAGTGACAGAGATGGCTCAATAAGTCATAAAACCTTTCATTATAGCCACTGAAAAATGTGCTCAAAGTTATTTGCCTAACCTAACCAAACAGCAACAGTAAACAAAAGTATCATTATACTAAAATATAAGTCAGTGATGTTAAGACAATAAATAAGTTACTCAAGAGGCATTTTTCATCTGCAGGAACCTTTTCATAGTATTTATAATGACTGGATATAGTTCCCCCTCTGTTTCTTTAAAGGCTGCAGCCAAAATAATTGCTTTTACAAGTTACTTTTAGCTCCATCGTTAGAGTAGAATCTTCCCAACATGAGGAGTAGTAGTGATTGACTCACATGACATAAATGTACAGTGATTGATACAGATGATGTACAGTAAATGTATGGGGATTTGTTGAAATTTGTGTGCAACAGTGGAACATGGCATTACAAATAACTGAACCTGAGTGAAATGCTGCCCTTACAAACAACCATTTTTAGCATTACCATCCAAAAACCTTTACAAAACATAGGTCGATGTAGTGACAATGAAGCCTGGGGTTTATCGAGCTTGTATGCAATGGAGAAAGCTGACTATTGCATCACTTTAGTGAAACCCATAAAAAAGCTACATGATGTTAGCCAAACTGCTCCGGCATGTATACTTTTAATGGGACTCAGGCAGGCGTAACCTTTTTAGTGTGGTGCCACAGTTCCTGTCCCAGGATCACCTAGAAGTAACAGAATAGGCAAGTAGACAAAAAAAGATGAAGTGTTAACAGCAGATAATGCTTACGATGGACAGTGCATCTCATTTGTAAAAATGTATAAATAAGAATAATTAAATGAACACCACATATGTAATGTACAGAGCTAGAAATATGTTTATCTCTCAACACATGGTACTGATATGGCCCATATGACCCATGGTACATAGCTCAACCAAGCTGTAAAGCCGAGGTGGACTTAACTGTGCATGAAAGCACACTGGTTGTCTTCTGCTTAAACAAGGCTAAATATGTCCTTACTTTCAGCAAAAAGCTGAAACCAACACCTCAAACAACAAAAAAATATGCAGGTATTTAATGCTGAACTGCTTGCAGAGGACCCGATTAACGGATTGACGGTATAGAAAATGGATGGATGGATGCTTGCAGAGGCAAGTGTACGAGTCCACAGCAGAGAGGATTGGAGCTGTGAGGGGAGAGAGGTAGACTGCAGTGCAGTCTAACACCATGAAGATTATGTCTCTTTCAGCTGGATGTCTCATTTTTGTCTAGGAATTTTTTGCCATCGATGCAGCGGTACATGTTTGAAGGGGGTCTCTCTGTGGGTTTGCTAAAGCGTCCTGAAATATTTTTTGATTGGAATAATTTCACTTGCTTTTATCCATCACTTTTAATTATACACTATCTCTATATTATGTTCTGTTTTTTGTATTCTGTTTGTTCTAAGATGTTGAATAGCTAAAACATTTTGCATTTGAAAAACTTGGCCCTTCTCAGGGGCCCTCACTTTTTTAAAAAAGTCTAACAAACCAGTGACACAATTGAATTGTGAAAACATTTTGACTTTAATGACCAATATAGACACACTGCCAAAGCAATATGTTTGTTTTTTTTTTCCACATTTCCTGTTTTGTGCATCAGGAAGGGCATCCGACGTAAAATATCAAGAGTGAGGCCAAAAGAAGAAGAAGATGTTTTGTCTTCTCTCACAATAAACTTAATGTTTAAGAAAAAAATCACTGGTCCAAGGATTAAGGTGATTAAGGCAGATAATTTTAAACCTTTGCTGGGTAGCCAGGAAGTGGAGTGCCAGTGCCAGTTATTAATTTGATGATGTGGCTCAGTTCAACTTGGATCAACTGTATTTGCTGTCCTTCTACTCTGAGGCTCCTAAACAAAAGGATGTGGAGAGACTGCAGACCAATGATGAGTCAGAAATAATCCATACCTGTGGCTGTAACACAAATCTCTGCACACATCCTTGCTCTCTGAATAAAAGAAAGTAATTTGTGGATCTGTGTACATAATTTAAGAATCTGCAGTCATGGACAACAACCGACAGACTCTGATAGATCACTGTCCACTTGAATAATACACTTTTTCCTGTTTAGCTACTTTGACAAAATCTCTTCCAATAACTAAAAGCATCATTGGAAATACATTTTCAGTCCATCTTTAACCTGAAAATTTGCAGCTGAAGCTCATTCTTGGCAACAGCAGTCCATACCAATTCCATTCCATGTCTCTGCTAGCGCATGACTTCAAAGTGGTGACCTAAGTCCATTTGTGATACAGCAGGGGCCCATCACTCTACTCCATCTATAATCACAGTAATTTTCATTTATATATAAATCATGAAACAACTGTATGCTCTTCAGAATACTTAATGTATTTTGTTTTTTACAGCAGATGGAAAATGCATTAATTTATTTGTGATAAATATGCTGTTACCCTATCATCTTTTTTCCTTATCTTTTACCCTTATTTTTATTCCACATTTTCCTTGGCAGCTGCAGAAGCACCCCACAGAGTCCAAATCGGTTACCCAGGGGTGGGAATCACTGCTCTGGAGGCACATATTTAAAGTCCTGCACAGCAACATGGTTTTGATTAGAACTATCAAATGAGGCTATTCAGACAAAGGTTAAACATGTTTAAAATATTATATGGCTTAAAAAATAATATTTTAATGTTCTTAGGACAATTTCAAGTGAGAATAATTATATTACACTCATGGAGAGGAAAAAAAAAAACTGAAAAAAGGTGCCAATCAATCCAAGTTATTTTTATCCTTGTGGTTTTTGTGGGAAAATAAACTTTGGTTTTGGCATATATATCTGTGTAAATACAGCCAAGAATATTCTGCTGTGTGCTATCACAGACACACTCACTGATTTTATTTCTGGAGTTCACTCCAGAACGAGGAGCAGCACAGTTAGGAAACATTAATTATGTGACATCATTAAGTATAGAATGTGCAGCAGTGTTTTGATGGTTGGTGCAAAAGCTGCATGAGCAACATCATACTCTGCTGGTACTGACCACGGTGCACACTGTAGACATCAAAGCTGGATCACTGGGGACAAAGACATTTTGCCAATTAGAGAAGGTGGAATTTAACCATGTTTGACATCTACTGCAAAGTTTTACAGTTTTTTTTGCACTGATACAAACATGTTTGTCAGATATTTTACACTGTTAATTGTCAAGCCAGAACAGAGCATGAATTCATATGTTGTTCTAAGATTAATTTGTGTAGTGGAGTTTCTTGAAGTTGAAATAGTGACAGGTACCTTATTGTTCACACTCTGTGCTTGACTACCTTTCTTGGCTGGTTCTGTCTTAGTTTTATAGTTCTGCTGGCCATTACAAAGACAGACATGACAATTTTACAAGCAGAGCGGAGCTGAGCTGGAGGCTAAAGGGTTCATTTTCAGTCACAGTTTCTAACACGTTTAGCTGTCTGACAAGAGAAACATAGAAATATGTGAATGACAGCAGTTTTACTTGGAATTTGGCTGTATTAGTAAACACTCATGCTTTTCTGTTTTCACAAAAAGATGGAACTTTGGACCATGTATGGAGCACTTAGCCTCATTTGAGACTAGTTAAGGATATAAACGCAGCTATGATTTGAGTGACTCTATGATTATCTGGTGTGTGTTAGTTCAGTTTTGAGTGCTCTGATTTTGTATGATTTTGGTCAGACATTACATTCCCTTTTTTTCTATCATCATGAACTCGTGCTCTATTTGGCAGAATGACAAATAATTAATCTTAAAGGGATATTGCATTTTTTTTAAAATAGGAGGAATAAATTAATTGTCAGCGCACTCTCAGTCTGGATAATCAGAACGTTTCCTGAACGGTGAGCTGTTTCTTCACCAACTAAAACAATCCAAACCTAAAGAAAAATAATAGAGGTTCAAGGGAACACGTTATTCTGGATACTGCATCAGAAAGCTACATGGATTCCATGCTTCCATACCAGAAGGTATGAAAAAAAATCATACTGGGTGGTTCTTGATCAGATTCTTGCAAAGCTCTGGTCATCAACTTTATAAACAAGATTAAGACATTTACTATAATTTTGGTCTAACATGCCCTCTCTTAATGATTGTTTTAATAGTCCAAAATTAGGTAAAATGCAGTTCTGTCTGTATTGGTACTTGTGGCTGTATACATGTCCTCTGTTTCATCCACACTTCCAGTCTGTTGGTGCGCTGGCATGCATGTCAGCTCTTGAGCTGTTCCAGTAGAGACGTAATGGAGCATGTTTGTACCACAGAAACTCAAAATGATGTTCTATAGCAACACCACACTGATGCAGTCATTGGCCTTTAAGGCTCACTACTCCTCTGCCACGTTTATCTCATTCAATTATACTGTGAGAATAACATCAGAGCGGGGCTTTGGCACAAATTGAGATATGACTCTGTTGTGTGGAAACATCAGCAGGCAGTTGTGCCCCCACACTTCTCTGTTATGCAACCTGATCCAACCATCCTCCTCCTTTCATTCACTGATTAATTACATTACTGCTCTCTCCCCTGGCCTCAGTCGTGTCAGTGAAACTATAGGGTTTGTTCATGGAGCGCAAATCATAGAAGCCATAAATCAAAAGTCCTCCTGCTGTCACTGACTGAGACACATGGAAAGGAAGGGTAAACCCTTCTCATGTCCCCTTCTCCATTCTGAAGGACCTTGTCCCTGTAAATATTAATATCTACGTAGGGAAATTTGAATGTCACACACGCTGTCCTTGGCTGTTGTTTTTTTCTATCTAAAGTCAACCTAGAGAAAGGACTACAGTATGATAGTGTCCTTCCTTTTTTTTCTCCTTGTTTAGACTGTCCTGTGACCATGTTTTTCAGCCAAAGCTGTGCTGTTACATATGTCCTCCAAACTCCAGTCACAACCATAAATAAATAAATAAAATGACACAGAAAAGGATTTTCCTTTTTACCATTCATCTAATTACTCATTTAGTAAAAAAAAGTTCCAACCGCGATCAGTGACCCGCACAAGTAGCTCCGCTCAATCGAATAATATTAGATCAAGTATGAAAATTAGATCAAGTAGTAAGAATTTGATGTGGGTTTGTGAACAATAATTTTAGTTTTAAAGATTTAAAGAGACTTTTTTTCTCATTACTGTGGCTGCCGCATTCTGGGACACAGTGACATCCTTGGAGCTTGCATCTCCTGCATGACCAATCAACTAATGAGCTGCTGAGCGGAGCAAGAATAGGGAAACAGAGTTAATGGTTCGTGTGTGTGTTTGTGTATGTAAAGTCCACTTACTTTTAGATCTAAGGTTTTACACATCAGAACATAATAAAATCCTCTGCACATTATTAGCTTTTTTAATTTGGTAAATACAACCTCAAACGAACAACAACACATGACATATTGCACCATGTCAATTTTAGCCTAGACTGAGCCACTGCAGAATCACTGTGTGAATAACAAAGTGCATCCCTTGATTCAACAGCTTGTAAAACCTGAAGCAGATATTACTTGAAGTAATCACTTCCTGTATGAGTTTATTGAGGTTTGCAGGGTTTGTTTATGTACAGCTCTCTTAAGGTCCTGCCAAAGCATTTCTTGCAAAACCTTTTTGCTTTTTTTCCTTTTCAGCTAATCTGCTGCTGACCTATGTATCACTGTCCTGCTGCATACCCAGTTTCAGCAAATCTTTAGCTGTTAGACAAATAGCTTCACATTTGACTTTTGAATACTGTGGTATACAGAGGACTTCATGGTGGGCTCAATGACTGCAAGGTGTCCAGGTGCTGTGGCTGCAGCACAACCCCAAATCGTCCGCCCTCCACCACCGTGCTTGATAGTTGGTATGAGGTGTTTGTTGTGCTGAAATGCTGTGTTTGGTTTTATCCCAGGGTGGTGCTGTAGGTACATTATGAGCAAAGATCTCCACTTTGGTCTGGTCTGTCCAAAGCATCTTGTTCCAGAAGTAACTTTGCAACTCTAGGCTGTGCTTCCACATTCTTTTTAGAGAGAAGAAGCTTTCTCCTGCAACCCTTTCAAACAAACCATACTTATTCAGTCTCTTTATATTTGTACTGTCATGAGCTTTAACATGCTAACCGGCCTGCTGAGTCTGAGATGTAGTTCTTGTGTTTTGTGCAGTTTCTCTGAGCATCGCAGTCTGATCTTGGGATGAACTTGCTGGGACATCAGCTCCTGGTAACATTGACAACTATCTTGAATGTTTTCTACTTGTGAATAATCTTTCTCACTGTAGAATGATGACTTCCAAATTATTTGGAAATTACCTTACAATCCTTTCTTATATTATATTGATGGGCAGCAACAATTGCTTCTCTATAAATAATGATGTCTTTCCTCCTTGGCATTGTGTTAACACACACCTGAATGCTCCAGACCAGCATACTGCCAACACTTCTGCATGATCAATAAACCACAAGCATTTGATTAGCAGGCTGGCTACTAACGACCCTCTTACTTATTATGGAAGCATGGAATTATTTGGAATTTTCACAGACTACCTCTGTAATTTGGCTTGTTTTTGTCACGGCTGTGAAGACAGAGGGTCTTTTCAGAGCAAGAGTGTTTATTTGCAATAAACAGTCAAGGATTTCCAAAACAGTGCAAAGCAAGGGGCTGTGAAAATCCTAAAGCACTCTACTCAATAACTATGTTAGAGGAGGGTGCAGCTATGAAAATGATCAAAACAAAAACTCTCTCCACTCTAGGAGGAAAACAGAAAACTATGAAAGATTATAATTAAACTCTGCGCACTCTACTAAAGAGGCGGAACAAACAAATGACGCTCTCTCGAAAACAGAGGCACTATGAAACTTTACCGAAAACATAAATCGCTCCATGAAGGGAGGTATTATGAAACTTAACTCTTAATACGAGGCTCTCCTTTAACAGAGGTGCAAAGATCTCTATGAACAAAACAAAAAATCTCTCCACCAGCGGAGGAACTATGAAACTTGAACAATAACTGAAAAAATGCAACACTCCTCTGTCGGAGGTTCTATGAATTATTATTGAGAACAAAAACCACTCCTTAATGGAGGAACAAAACAGACTATGAAAACTTATCGTGACTAAAATATGGCTATGGAATAAATTACAAACAAAGATAGCACTGTAGGAGGATCACTCAACTACAGGCTCGTGGATTCAAGGCTGTGGTTTACTGTGGTACAAGACAGGTTACAACACACTGGCACAAGACAAGGGAAACGCAGACTATTTGAACACAAGAGGAGCCAAGGGGAACAGGTGGAAACACTTTGGAATCAGGGAAGACAATCAGACGCTTGACACAGGAGGAAAGGCAAGATACCTGAAACGAGAGGGAAGTTAATATTTCAAAATAAAACCGGAAATGACGAGACAAGACATGACTTAAAACGTGACAGTTTTTTGTTAAATAAATAATTACACAACTTAACTTGTCATACAACTTTTCTTTCTATGAAGTTGTATCTATCCAGTTCTAATACCTGGTAAGGACTAGATGTTTTCTCTTTTAATGTCCTGAGAACTGAAAGAAGGTGTATATTGTTTTTCACATGACTGTAGTGATCGAGTTTCATTGGCTAACTGAAAGGAGGCTGTACCACATCAGCCTCTCAATTACTTTTAGGATAGATGAAGGAAAAAAAAAGATTGTGTCAGTCCTACTTGACACCTAAAAGAGATGGTGCCCATGTTTACAGTATTTAAGTACTAATCCAGCAAAATCCATCTTCTTTTTTAAGATAAACACTGTGGAAGGTTGTGGGTTTTAAGCTTTGATCCACAAAACCTATTTGGCCTGCAACAAATTTTGTTTTTCATTACCCTAAATCTGCTTTTTTGCTGTTGAATGTCACCAAATCCAAAACTGTTCCTTAAAGTAATAGCAGCAACAGCGGAGAATTTGTCAAAATGGTGCTACAGATGGTTTGCCTATTGGCAATATGTTGTTCCTACTCAGATTATGCATAAGTGTAAAAAATAACTTAATGTAGATCACTGTTATGTATCTTTTATAAGACAGTAGAATGTTATAATATTACTAGATTGCTAATTTACATAATGAAGGTAGTAATATCCCATTTATTCTTTTTAAGTAAATAAAATGGTTTATGTTTATTTTTCAAAGCCAAACTTTTTTTTACTCACCAATGACAAATAACATAATAACACAATAAAAGCTACAACTATAACTATCTCAAGACTTGATTTGTAAGCGTTGATGTTGTTCAGTGTGATGTGACTTTAACTGGACTCATAGAAATCACAACTGATAGCTAATTCAGATACTAATACTGATATTCAAGTCATAATTCAACACAATACACCATAACAAAGATTTGATTGTAGAATGGGTTTCATTTAGGCTTAGTGTCTGTTTACTCCAAGAGCAATGCTAATGATAGCAGCCTGAATTAAGAAGGTATTCTTAATATAACCCACAAGCTATATATAAACACATCTATATACTGAAGCACATCAATATATTATGTTTTCATAATATATGTGTGTGAGATGTTTTATGGTAGGTAGTTCTAAGCATCACAAGGAAATCACTCTGACAGGATAAAACGTGAACACACAAAAAGCTTATTGCCCAGGTTATACCAAGATAACGCATGAGTGTACAGCTAACATACCAGCTTATCTGCTAAGACTTCAGGACTGCAAATATTATAATTAATTTATAAAGACGACAGCCAGCGGCAGAGGAAAGCACAGGGGTGAAGCACATTATCCTCTGAGGAATGTTGAATAAAAAACTCCAATGTGTGAACCATCCATTTTCACCACAAATTGCTTAGTCAAGGCTTACCGGTTCAGTACAGAGATTAAGCATTATGTAGATCCTAAAGGACTCCCTCTACCTTATTAGACCCGCTGGGAACTGGGGGTTGGGACACATAGTGAGGCTGCTATGTGGCTGAAGTTGCAAATACATTTTCTAGAGAAGTTAGAAAAACTAAGAAATTCTTTTAGCTGTTGATTCTAGGCAGTACATGTCCACTCAATTATGGCCTTGGTCCTTTATCTGTGCCTTGGTGTAACCCATGAAGAAGACAGATGGAGCATGACATTTGTATTTGTCTGGTGTTCCATAGAGGCGGTTCTAAAGAACCATTAGAGACATGACGAATTGGTTGGATGTGCCCTCGCTGCTTTGAAAGGTGTCCAAAAAAATTCTTCATGACAAAAAAATACAAAATTATCCAAACTTCCCGCACCTCTGCCTTTCTTTAACATGATTTTTCACAAGGAAAAAGCCTGCATCAAGGGCTGAAGAAGATGGATTGCTTATTCTTGCAGAGGTTACTGTCTGTTGCTGCTTGAGACAGTTACACTGGGCACTAGCTTCATGGTTGTAGGGGGTGATAGGGACAGCTTATTGTATTCGCAAAGCCTTTAGAGTATTGAACTGTCCAGGAACTGACAGGGAATGAGTCGAGGCAAGGCAGGAAGGAGTAGGGCTGGGTATCAATCAAAATTTTTCGATACTGGTACCAATACGATACCTTCACTTCCATACTGGTTCGTGAGCGATATGTTTTTTTATACCAATTTTATAATATCAATTCTAACAAAAAGGAAATTACATTACACATAACAGTACAAATCTTTCAGTTTTATTTTTCAGCTCAGTATTTTTCCAATCCAAGCAGTTTTCTTATAGAAAAATTTAACAACAAATAATGTCCAGTGCAAAACAGCTGCAAACAAGTTACAGGTTGGTGTCTAATACTATCCTACATACTGAGGATGTCACGGCCTCAGGACACAGGACACAAGTGCAGGGTCGGTTCAGATGCAAAGATGTTTATTAAATAAATAAAGCAAGGCAGGGAAGGTTGAGGATCTCCTCACTGAGCAAAAGATCAGGCTGTGAAAATCCTAAGCACTCTCCTCAGTAAATATGTCTGAGGATGAGTGCAGCTATGAAAGTTGACTAACAGAAAAACTCTCCACGCTGGGAGGAAAACAAAAGGCTATGAATGATTACAAAATAAACTCTCACGCTCTCCTAATGAGGCGGATTTAAACAAAGGACGCTCTTTGAAAAGACAGACGCACTATTAAACTTTAACTGTAAATGAAAAACACACCTTTAACGGTGGCGCACAAGACACAAAACCGCTCCGCTAGGGGAGGAACTATGAAACATCAATATTTTAATCCAACGCAAAGCTCCGCTAATCGGAGATGACTATGAAACGTTTACAAATCAAAACTCTCCAAAAACGGAGGAACAGAACAGAGCTATGAAACTTACCGTGGATTGATAAATACATAAACTATGACTATGAATAATTTACAAATAAATACGCTCTGCAGGAGAGTTGCTTGACTGCAGGCTCGAGGAAAGACTATGACTGTGAAAAATGAGGCGAGTGATGCAGGTCGAAACAGAATGCAAATCGTGGGGTGGCAACATCCATTCCGACATCCCGCTATTCCGACATCCCACCATTCCGACATGCAAACGTCCCACCATTCCGACATCCCGCTATTCCGACATCCCGCTATTCCAACATCCCACCATTCCGACATTCAAATGTCCCACCATTCCGACAAGGCTTTCCGTATAAGGAAATGTGCGTTACTCAACAGGTGAGTCCCTTGTTTCTGTTCATGCAATTTATATGTTTAACACATGTTTACAGACAAGCGTTATTAAAAACACAAAGTCTCGGCAACTGGAGGAGGAGAAGCAGACCGTTGTTTTCAATCAAACACTCCAATGCCACTTGTTTCAACTTCCGAAAATTTAATCCAGGAAAAAAAAAAACGAAACGGCTCCATAACACGCACAAGAATCCAAAAGAAACAAAAGTTAACTAAAAGAAAGCAAATAAACAGCATGAAGTGGTCAAAATTGGTTTTACGCATGCCTATGTGCCTCTGGCACATGCGTCTTCGGGCTCTCCCACGTTGGTTTGTGGATGAAAGCTATATATTCAGCTCCCCTTACATGTAAAAACAATCTCTACATGACATTTACTCCCAGGTGTGACCAGTTAGGTCCTTAAGATATCAACAGGCTGTATAAAGCCTTGCGCAACGGCTGTGTGTTTGTGCCAAATGCGCAAAGCCCATCCGCGCTTCCCAAAATTGGAGCAAGTACTCATAAATCACGTGAATAACACGAATAAACGTTTTTACTGCATTTTGTTGTGTTTTATACGTTCTATGCTGTCATTTCTCTCCTCTCCTATTGGCAAGGCAAGGCAGAGTGCTCGCAACTGTGTCCTGTGCAGTAGCCGTGATCTGTAATTGCAATTATTACTTTTGCATATGATGACAGCGGGCAAAAGACGCATGGGCTCTGTGGAGAGCTCCGCTCCAGCTGGCTGTTGTGACAGCTCACTGACACTGTATTTCTGCTTAATCAGTTTCAGTCTCGCCAGAGTTACATTAATATATGTATTTTTATATTTGAAATTTCAGGGGATTTTAATAATAGATTATTAAAGTTTGTTTGCGAGGCTGTGGCCTCTGCACGTGTAGAGTTTGTGGCAGCATGTAACCCAAATCGTGACAGAGGATACTTTTTCTTCAGAAAAATCAACATGTCTGCTTTCTGCATGTATTAAGTTGCAATAACATTGAGATTAATGCCGGATTTCGCTGAACATCAATTTACCTGTTAAAATCCCACACACTGCGCCGTCCTCGGTATTCTTATATGAAGCAGTGGTGGAGATTTTGAATTATGCCGCTAGGGCTCTGTGGCGTCAACACTCTGACTTGAATGCTGAGAGGAGGATGGTTGCGGTCTGACCTTTTTGCAGTAAAGCACGGAGCAACGTTCTGTTTTTAAATTGATTTTGTGCACGGTCAAATAATTCATTAGATTAGTCGTGTTGCTGTCCTTGTCAATTCTTGATCATGTGATTAATCTCTGGTTACATTGGCACCGACAGACAAGGCATGTTTTGGTACTCGGTAATACCAAAGCATTTCGGTCGGTGCCTTAAAAGAACCGAAGTTCGGTACCCAGCTCTAGGAAGGAGAGGACGCTCTGCCATAGTGTTTGTTTATGGAGGCCAAAATGGTCTGTAAATACTTTTGTAAAACTACTTGTGTCATGTGAAAAGTTGTTAATTAAGGTGACGGTCACGGTTGTGGCCACATTGTAAAAATAATGGATTTTAGTCCGAAACAAGATTGTTTTGTAGCCCTAGCCAAATAGTTTTGATTTCTTACCCTAATCAAATTAAGTTATTGATTAAAGCTAACCAGGAAGTGAAGGCAACCAGCTAAATGGCACCCATGATGATAATTGCTCTATAAAAACAGGGTATATAGCTCTAACTCTGGTTGCAAGGTTGTTGGAGCCTATCCCAGCAAACATCAGATTAGAGGCAGTGTAAACCTGCCTACTCTGCCTTTTCTGGTCGCCTCCATTTTACAATTTGCATGTGTAGTGGTAATTCCTGATGATGTCCTGATGTGGTTTGATGTAAACTGGTCATAAAACTCAATCCAGGCTGTTTTGAAGCAGTCTTTCTCACATCTTGGGGTTATGACAAAATCCCACAAGTTCAATATTATCACAAGTTCTACTTTTTCAACCGATATGTGTGCCGTTATCACTTCCAAATGAGAGGCAGGGAAAGATGTGGCGGAAAGTGTTCATAACGATGAGGCAAAAAAACATACGGTTTAATTGGACCATACAAAAGGAGGAGAAATTATGGCAGACTCAGTGAAATTGGCTTTAGAAGGAGAGGATGTCAGACATTAGTCTAGTTTCTTTCCAGTCTAGTATATGAGATGCATCAGGAGTATTATATTGACATTTATACATCTTAATCTGAATATATCTTTCTGGACTGGCAACACACACACTACGCATCTGGCAACACACACTACAATATTAAGTGTGTGTTCAGGATGGCTTAAGGGGGAAAAGAGAAACTTTTGGGTTGAGGGACAACCCCAAGCAATTCTTTCTTTTTGATAAAGATGAAATGAAGGCTTTTGTTTTACACAAACATGGCCATGGAGTAAAGGGGTTGTAATGTGGGATAATAAAACACTATCCTCCATGAGCACTTCAGTGCATTCACTTAAGCTGATGTTAGATTTGGCATTTTAGGCTTAGCTTTTAAAGTTTAAGCTTAAACACAGAAGAAGAAGCAGGGCTCTGCGATGTCCATATACAGGCAGTCTACAATAACCTGAGGCTTACTGAATTCCCTCTGGTCACCACAGGAAGAAAATCCTAATTGACAATTTCACACTGGCTTCTTTCCTCCTCCGTTATTCATTTCCTATCATTAATCCACGATGAGTCTTAACTGTATTCCATCTATTTATTAGAATTACTCACAGATTTCCTCCTCTTCGTTCTATCACCAGCATTCTGCTGACTGCTTTGCTTCGAGTGCCCTTGTGGGGAAAAGTCTTTGAGGAGCACTGAATTGGTTATATAATTGTCCGTTACATAACTGAGTAAATGAATCAGGAGATATGTTTAAAATGAGGGCATGGATTGGTGACAGTGAAGAATACTGTGTTCTAGTCTTTTGCCACATAGAATTAAGATAGAAGAGGGTTAGTCCGTGAATTTGTGTGTATGTTTTTCATCATGTGTGTTTAAGAGAGGGAGACAATAGCAGTAAATAAAGGGAAGGGAGAGACAGAAGCAGATAAAGCTGTTGTGCAGCAGAGGGATGTATGCGTAGGCACAGTGTAGCAGTATGAGTCATCACAACTGATGGACGTGTGGCCTGAATCCGTGGATGCCCCCCCTGCTGGAACCCTATATGTGAAACTTTTATTACTTAACTGTTTAAAGTGGTAATCCCTACCCCCACACATTATCTGTCAATCATTGTATCTGCTGTACAGGTTTTACTGGTGTTGCACTGAATCTCGTAGTTGTGCTAGCGATTATACAGCTCTACCCAATCAAACATTAAATGTGTTATTTCGCATCTGCCTGAGGAGTCTTCTTGAAAACACAAACCACATACTTGTTGAAGATTTAGTTCAAGATAGTCTCTGATGAGTCAATTGTCTGCTAGTCTAAAGCGAGCTGCCAGTTGGTTAATCAGAGATAACAGAGTAAAACGGTTAGCCTTAGCTCTATCTGAAGGTCACAGCATTGGTTTGTGAGTTGGGTTAATGTGATGGTAATGTAATGTAAGGTAAGGTAAGGTACTGAGGCAGGGTGGCTCTTTGATGTCAGGATTGTTCTGATCTGCAATAGTGACAGACAAGATATTTCAATTGGCCTACAGTTAATATAAGACAGAAACAATTGTTTGGGCAAATTGGCAAAAATCTCTAGTGTGACTAGCTAAGTGAGTAATGACTTTCAGTTTCATTTTTTAAAAAAAAAAAGACAACATTGAAAGAAAAAAATTGTTCATTTATTTTTCTAGTTCAGTGAGATTATTTTTCTAGTTCAGTGAGATTCTTGGGCTGTATTGCATGTGCTCCTTTTCTGATCTCCACCTACTGGGGAGTGTATCTCTCCCTTAAAAGCATTCAACACATAACTAGATAACCATTTAATGGAAGATTCTTTGTTTTTTCTTTCAGATTCATTTGAAGTCTGATGCTGAATTTCTTTTGTAAATGAGAATAGGAAATTTACAACTGTTTCAAATAATAGATAACAGAGTTTCTTGTAATCTTTTTCTGAGGATTTGTATTTTTGCTACGCTTTTATTTTTGAGTGTTAACTGTTTTTCCAGCGCTGTTTCCTGGACTTCCTGGTGGGTGCTGTGACTGCTGGCTGATTTCTCACTCAACTCAGCCTTAGTGGCTTGTGGCTCACTGAGTACTTAAGCTCCTGTCTCCTGCTCTCTTGTTGCTAGATTGTTGGTTACCCATATGTGGTTCAACTCTGGCCTATTTTTATATTCGTGGTACTTTAAGCTTTTAAGAGTTTTTTTGAGTTACTGAGTCCATGTGTTTTCGTTTGCATTGTTCACAGAAGACCTGTCATTCACAGAGTTCAGTTGTTGGATCACACAGTCGCAGCCACTACTGGAGCTGCCACTGCCTTTGCATAAGCAGGAAAGTCAGCTTTTGCTTAATCACGGACTGGTCAGTATTTTGTTTTTTATTATTATTTATGTTCTGGAATTTTTTATACCTGGACTTACCTGTGTGTCTCTATGCAAATTATGAGTTTGTTTCCTGAGGCTCCGTTTGGACTTCAGCACTTTTTGTTATTCATTTTAATAGACCTTACTGCTGGCCTCCGCGCCTCTCTGGGTCCGACCTGTTAAAACCTTAGAAAACATAACACTTTTCAAGTGATCTTCATCAACATTTCTCCAATATTAATGAAGATCTTTCAGAGTTTTAGAAATTGGCTGCTTTTCATTAATTTTCAGTCCAGTCCTTGTTCCTGACCATTTTAGAGGAAGGAGTTTTTTACTTGTCGAGCTGCTTAACACTGACTTGTGAATAAAAAAAAAAAACCTCAAACTCGGGATGAACCAAAATCACT
The DNA here is from genome assembly GCF_036924035.1 of Leuresthes tenuis. Lineage (NCBI taxonomy): Eukaryota > Metazoa > Chordata > Actinopteri > Atheriniformes > Atherinopsidae > Leuresthes > Leuresthes tenuis. The sequence continues at coordinate 24,071,327 of NW_027325372.1, read as the reverse complement.
TAATTTATGAGGATATACAGTGGTGTGAAAAAGTGTCTGAAGTTGTGGGACTCCCACAAACCACTGTGAGAGCCATTATCTACAAAAGGCAAAAACATAGAAATGTGGGGTAACCTTCCCAAGAAGGAAATTAGCCCAAGAACACAGCGACGACTCATCCAAGAGGTCACAAAAGATACCAGAACAACATCTACAGAACTACAGGCCTCACTTGCCTCAGTTAGGGTTCAGTTCATGACTCCACCATAACAAAGAGAATGAGCAAAAAGGGCCTGCATGGCAGAGTTCCAAGACGAAAAGCACTGCTGAGCAAAAGGATCATAAAGTCTTGTCTCAGTTTTGCCAGAAAACATCTTGATGATTCCCAAGACTTTTGGGAAAATACTGTGAACTGATGAGACAAAAGTTTAACTTTTGGGAAGGTGTGTGTCCCATTACATCTGACATAAAAATATCACAGCATTTCAGAAAAAGAGCATCATACTAACAGTACAATGTGGTGGTGGTAGTGTGATGGTGTGAGGCCGTTTTGCTGCCTCAGGACCCAGAAGACTTGCTGTGGTAAATGGAACCATGAATTCCGCTGTCTACCAAAACATCCTGAAGGAGAACATCCAGCCATCTGTTTGTGACCTCCAGCTGAAGCGCACTTGGGTTCTGCAGCAGGACAACGATCCAAAACACACCAGCAAGTCAACCTCTGAACTGCTTAAGAAAACAAAATGAAGTCTTGACTTGAATCCCACTGAGATGCTGTACATGTTCAACAGCCCTCCAATGTGGCTGACTCACAACAGTTCTGCAAAGATGAGTTGGCCAACATTCCTACACAGCACTGTAAAAGACTCATTGCCAGTTGTTGCAAACATTCGATTGCAGTTGTTGCTGCTAGGGGTGGCCCAACCAGGCTCCAGGATCCCCTCAGATTATCTTTATCCATGCTCTGACTGGTTAGAGCTCATTTGGTGGCATGAAGAGGAGCCATTTAATATTAGGTGGGTGGTCGTAATGTTAGGCTGAGTGGTGTACACATAAACATACACATATACAGTTCCCGTATGTAAATACAGACAATTACAATACATACATTTTACATATTATAGACGGCATACATTATGATTCAGTTTAGTTATTCATAGGGTGATGAAGAAAGAAGCTAGATGCTGGGAAGTTAGTTTGGGTGTACATTGTGCCTGCCAGAGGACAGGGTTGGAAAAGATTGGGATCTTTGTTGATGGAACCAGCAACTTTACGACTGAAGGGTGATCACATTTCGTTTTTTATGTTTTGTAATTGATCTGTAAAAATGGCTAATGTCAATTAAGTCAACCTGAAATGACTGAAACAGAAAAGTCATGGAGGCAGAAAATTCAAACACCCTGCTGGGTAGCATTTAAACCAATGCTCTCTTTTGCTCCAGCGTTGTAAAACCTACATTCACTTTGCTGTGGTTATCTCATCTAAAATAGCAAGACATTAACCACTGACCCTTTTAAATCATGACAACCCACTGCTGGTCCTCTAACTCAATTACCTTCTCTGCATCAACAGGAACCAAATTTTTAATGGTGACTACAAAGGAATTTTAAGTGTCATACTGCAAAAATGTTTGCATTAAATATTAACACGAAAAAGGATTTTAATTCTAAAAGAGCAAACATTTCATTGAGTCTGATCAGACAAAATGGGAAAAACATCAAGTTAGTCAGATGATTCACCATATTAATAGCCACACAATATGTGTGAGGCATACAAACATGAATCACAATCACTTCAGGACATGATTTTAAATACACTGTCTTATTATTCTGGTTGTATCATGACAAGTATCAGTTCCTTGAAACATGGTATTTGTCAGAAACTTCAGTCCATGGAATCCCCCTTGAAAGGAGTTTTCATGCCCTCCTCCTGCTTTTCTTGTGCCCTGCAGGTATCATACTCATGTGTAGCTGCATGTTCCACACATTTATCCACTTGTCTTGTGGGTGAGAGGGGAGCAAATGTTGCTGAGATGCAATACTGCTGGAATTGTTTTTGTTACAGCTCCGAAGAGAATGAATTCCAGATACAGAAATTTAATTTGAAAATGTACATAAAGGGGTTCTGGATCACCTTCTGCCATCTACTAAAAAAATACCATATCTCACTAACCTAATCAAAGACTATGTTGATGCACTCTACTTAATAGCATCTAAGTACACTGATAGGCAGATGGCTGTGCTTCCCGAGTCCAGTTCTGCCGGAAGCTTCTTTCTGTCGCCTCATGCATGCTCAGGATGGGGGATTGAATCGGGGGAAGATTTTGATGCAGTCTGTTGGTTTCTTTTGCAAGGCAGCCTTTTATTAATGGATAATAAGTGATATGTAATTATATGAACTGCACCAATGTAGAATTTAATAAATTTGATTATAATCCTAATTAGATTAGATTAATTTAATTAGATTAGAATTGGACGACATTGAATTGGAATGAATTAGATTATAACTATATCTTTAAAGTGGCTTGAGAGGACCTTTGTTGTGAACTGGTGCCATAAAATAAACCAAACTGAACTGAATTTATAGAGCACACCTGACATAAAAGAAACTGCATTAAAACAATGGACATTTCCCTTTCCCCCTTTACATCCCTTCCAAACACTAACTAATTAGTCTAATTAGCAATTACACTTTCAGTCTGGCTTCTTTGTCAACACAGAAAAATTACTACCACATCCACTTGCAGTCCTTGTACGCAAGAACAATTGCATTGCAGCTGCAGATTTTCCAGTGCGTTTGCACCGCTCGGCCACATGCAGACACAGATGAGGGCACTGAAACCAGATATCTTTTGGGGTGAAATTTTTCACTGTAATGTAATTGAAAAACCAGGGTTTTTGGCTTTCAGCGTGAGATTGTGCGTCATTATCTCCTTGGTTTGACATCAGAATATGTGCAGGATACCTTTTTGGTGACATAGTAAACAGTGTTGGTGCTAAGCTGGTTAATGTCACTTTTTACGTGTTTGCACATTAATGTACAGCTATACTCGGAGTCCCTTGTCGCCTCACAACAATAAGTCATCGTGGAGGACACACTTCTTTCATGGTTTCGCTTTGGGCAACACGCGTCAGCCATAAACTCCGGTGGAAACCGATAGGTTTGTTGGAAAACCTACATTTTAGTCAGAAAAACTTCTTCTTCTCCATGTGAAAAGGCCATTGGAAATACTTGTTGAAACTTTGGACGGCTTGTGGACAACGTTACGGCGGGAGCTCGTTGATGAAAGCCCGTGCGGGTAAAAGAGAACTTCACGGTAAGTAAGCAAGCTAACGTTGCTAATTACGTGCAGTTGAACATTATGGATGCATGCCATGAAGAGCTAGTTTGTGGAAAGAGAGAAACGAAAATGACAGAGAAGGCTGTCTTGGAAAAAGTGCATTGATTAACTCAATCCAGGAAAGCTAAATTGGGGCATCTAACTAGCCAAGCTATCGAGATCGAACGGCTAATGGACGACGATGCAAATGTAAACGAAGTCAAATTGAAATTACGTTTGGATTATCATGACTCTCTGGAGGAATGGTGCAAGATAAATGATGCTTTAACAAGATTCTTGTGCGAAGAAGAACTAGAAAAAGATCGGAGTTCATGGTTTGAGCCTAAGTTGATGCACAATCGTGGATTTATGCAACACGTGGAGATGTGGATAAAAGAAGCTGATGATCGTGCTAAACAAGCTAAAGAATGTGATGCAGACATACAGCCTGCGGACAGTGTATCATTGGCGTCAGCAGCTAAAAGCCATAGGAGTAGACAGCGAGGTTCGGCTGCTGGGAGCAAGGTGTCCACTGCTTCTTCAGCGCGCCTCAAAGCAGAAGTGGAGAGAGCTTCGCTGTTGGCAAAGGCTGCAGCGCTTAAACAAAAGCAAGATCTCTAACGTCAAGAAGCCGAGCTTAAAGCAAAAAGAGAAGTTTTGGATCAGCAAACTGCCATTGCAGCCTCTGATGCTAAACTCAAAGTTTTAGAAAATTATGAGGGTGAACATCTATCACATGTAAGTGCAGGAGAAGGCTGGACTATGGATTCTGGATACATACAAGTACCTGTGAGTCAAAATCCAGTTGGCGACATAAGGAACGAACATGGTGAGTTCAAGCCACTGCAACGTCAATTTACCACATGGCAACAGGCCAGTGACAATCTTGTGACAGGTGATCGCACTGTGGAGACACTCTGTAGTGTTATGTCAAGACAGAACAACATCACAGAGGGGTGGCAACACCCATTCCGAAATACCGCTATTCCGACATCCCGCCATTCCGACATCCCACCATTCCGACATGCAAACGTCCCACCATTCCGACATCCCACCATTCCGACATCCCGCTATTCCGACATTCAAACGTCCCACCATTCCGACAAGGTTTAAGGAAATGTGCGTTACTCAACAGGCGAGTCCCTTCTTTCTGTTCATGCAATTTAAATGTTTAACACATGTTTACAGATAAGCGTTATTAAAGACACAAAGTCTCGGCAACTGGAGGAGGAGAAGCAGACAGTGGTGGTTTTTAATCACACACTCCAATGCCACTTGTTTCAACTTCCGAAAATTTAATCCAGGAAAAAAAGGCTTACAAATATGGACCGAAACGGCTCCATAACACGCACAAGAATCCAAAAGAAACGAAAGTTAACTAAAAGAAAGCAAATACGCAGCATGAAGTGGTCAAAATTGGTTTTACGCATGCCTATGTGCGTCTGGCACATGCGTCTTTGGGCTCTCCCTCGTTGGTTTGTGGATGAAAGCTATATGTTCAGCTGTAATGTCATGTAAAAACAATCTCTACATGACATTTACTCCCAGGTGTGACCAGTTAGGTCCTTAAGATATCAACAGGCTGTATAAAGCCTTGCGCAACGGCTGTGTGTTTGTGCCAAATGCGCAAAGCCCATCCGCGCTTCCCATAAGTACTCATAAATCACGTGAATAACACGAATAAACGTTTTTACTGCATTTTGTTGTGTTTTATACGTTCTATGCTGTCATTTCTCTCCTCTCCTATTGGCAAGGCAAGGCAGAGTGCTCGCAACTGTGTCCTGTGCAGTAGCCGTGATCTGTAATTGCAATTATTACTTTTGCATATGATGCTCCAGCTGGCTGCTGTGACAGCTCACTGACACTGTATTTCTGCTTAATCAGTTTCAGTCTCACCAGAGTTACATTAATATCTGTATTTTTATATTTGACATTTCAGGGGATTTTTATAATAGATTATTAAAGTTTGTTTGCGAGGCTGATATGCCGGCGCAAATACGCGCGCCGGCATATCAGCCTTCATTAGTGTAAAATGTTTTGGGTAAAACATAGGCTATTAAAAGGAACTGTCGGAATGGCGGTATGTTAAAAAAAAAAAAACATACCGCCATTCCGACCATAGGAGGAAAAAAGTGTCGGAATGGCGGGACGTTTAATAAAAAATTAAGTGTCGGAATGGCAGCATGTAACCATCACAGAGCTAATGGTCAAACAACAGAGAATGATGTCACTGCCTCCATTAGACATCCCTATTTTCAGCGGTGATCCTCTGGATTACAACTCATTTGTGAGAGCCTTTGAGCATGGCGTAGAATCCCGCACTGAGAGTTTTAAGGACCGTCTCTATTACTTAGAGCAGTTCACTGATGGACAGCCAAAGGAGCTGATAAAGAGTTGCCTTCACATGAATCCAGATGCAGGCTACCAAAGGGCCAAACAGCTACTAAAAGAGCATTTTGGAAACGATTATAAAATCGCCATAGCCTACATGAACAAAGTGTTGGATTGGACACCTATCAAGCCAGAAGATGCAGAGTCTCTGAACGCCTTTTCACTCTTCTTGACAGCATTCTGCAATACCCTGACTGAAGTGTGTTACATGGAAGAACTGGACAATGTTGCAAACTTGAAGACTATTGTTGCAAAGCTTCCATTCAAGCTGCGTGAAAGGTGGAGAAACGTTGTGTGTCGCATACAAGAGGAATGTGATAGAAGAGTCAAGTTTAAGGATTTGGCAGACTTTATTCACAAACAGGTCAAAGTTGCTCTTCATCCTGTCTTTGGGGACATAAAAGATAACATGGCAGCTAAAATGTCATCGCCTAAACAAAGCAATTACAAAGAACAGAAAAAAGGCATAGTCAGGAAGTCTTTCACTACAAGTGCTGTAAAGCTGGAACAGAGGGCTGCAGAACAAGTGGAACGCTCATCTCTTGTGTTACCATCAACACCAACTTGTCTCTTCTGTAAAGGTGAACATGTCATGGAGACTTGTAACAAACTTAAAAGCAAGCCTCACAAAGAGAAATTGGAATTTATGAAGAGCAAGGGACTTTGTTTCAGTTGTCTCAAGCATGGACACATGAGTAAACTATGCAAAGCAAAAGAGAGCTGTGAGGTGTGTTCTTTAACACACCACACACTTCTGCACATCAAGAAAAAGGATGTAGTAGCGGATGCAGAAAAAAGAAAAAATGATAGTGACGGTCACACAGTCTTAAGCGCATTCGTCTGCACCCAGTCTGAGGGTCGGGAGCTCACTGGGGCCGGGGAGGATGACTGCACGCTTGCAATAGTTCCTGTCCAAGTCAAGTCCAAGTTTGGAAGTGAGATAGTGAGGACGTATGCCTTCCTAGATCCGGGCAGCTCTGCCACGTTTTGTACCGAGGCACTGATGAACGGTTTGAAGCTTTGTGGATGAAAGACGAACATGCTGCTGAGAACCATGAATGAAGAGAAACCTGTCAGTACTTACGTGGTATCCGGCCTGGAAGTCAGTTGTTTGTCAGGTGATGAGTTTATTGATCTACCAGATGCTTTCACGCACAAGACAATACCTGTAGGGAAAGAAAACATACCTCAACCAAGGGATCTTGAAAGGTGGCCTCACCTTAAAGAAATACAACTGCCTCAGATCGAAGCTGATATTGGACTGCTCATAAATGTGCCGAAAGCTATGGAGCCGTGGGAGATAGTGAGCAGCGTCGGTAATGGACCATATGCTGTAAGAACTAAGCTTGGCTGGACTGTGAACGGACTATTGAGGGAAAGATGCAGTTGGACAGATAAAAGGGGACTTACCAAGATCATGGCAAACCGCATCTCTGTGGCAAATTTGGAGAACTTGTGGCTTCAACAATTTCAGATGGATTTCCCAGAGGGAGGAAAACACGATGAAGTGGAAATGTCTAAAGAAGATCACCAGTTCATGGACATGGTCATGGAGTCCACTAAACTGGTTGATGGCCACTACGTCATATGTTTGCCTGTAAAGAAGAGACCGGTCAACATGTCAAATAACCGGATCATGGCTGAGCAGCGAGCACAGAATTTAAAAAGGAAACTTATCAGGAATGACTGCTTTCACAAAGAGTACACAGACTTCATGGAAGATATCCTTCAGAAGGGCTATGCCGTCCAACTGTCTGGTGAAGAATTGGAGCATGAGGAAGGTAAAGTGTGGTATATTCCACATACTGCTGTATATCACCCTGTGAAGCAGAAACTGAGAGTGGTGTTCGACTGTGCAGCTTCCTATCAGGGAACATCATTAAATGACCGACTCTTACAGGGCCCTGATTTAACTAGCAGTCTGATTGGCGTCGTCATCAGATTCAGACAAGAACCTGTTGCGATCATGGCGGACATTGAAGCAATGTTTCACCAGGTTAAAGTGGCAGATGAAGACTCCAACTTGCTGAGGTTTCTTTGGTGGCCAGGTGGAGACTATAATCAGGCTCTGGCTGAACACAAGATGACCGTTCACCTGTTTGGAGCCAATTCCTCTCCCAGCTGCGCCAGTTTTGCACTGAGGAAGTGTGCTGAAGACCAGAGTCAACTGTTCAGAGCTGAGGTTGTGCAGACAGTTCTACAAAATTTTTATGTTGATGACTGCCTCAAGTCTGTCGCTACAGAAGATGAAGCCATAACGATGTGCCAAGACCTCATGAAAATATGTGGCCATGGAGGCATTCGTCTCAACAAATGGGTAAGCAACTGCCGAAAAGTGCTTGACTCCATCCCAAAGTCTGAACTGGCAAAGGAGATGAAAACCCTGGACCTTGATCAAGAGGAACTTCCTATGGAGAGAGCTCTGGGTCTCAATTGGTGTGTAGAGTCTGACGCATTTAAGTTTAAAATCACCATCAGGGACCGACCATTTACAAGAAGGGGACTTCTCTCAGTCATTGGATCTGTATATGATCTACTGGGCGTGCTAGCACCTGTGGTTTTGCCAGCAAAGACCATTCTCCAGGAGTTGTGCAGGTTGAAGATTGGATGGGATGATGACTTATCTGAGCACATCAAAAGGAGGTGGTGCGACTGGTTAGTCAGTCTTCCTGCTTTAGAGCACTTCAGTTTTCCCAGATGTCTGAAGCCCGACGGTTTTGGAGATTGTGCAAATGCACAATTGCATCACTTCGCTGATGCAAGCGAGTACGCATATGGATCAGTCAGTTACGTTCTCATGAAGAACACTAATAAGGAAATGCATTGTGCATTCTTGATGGGCAAGTCCAGAGTGGCACCTCTCAGGTCGCCCACCATTCCACAGATGGAGCTGACTGCTGCTACAGTAGCAGTGAAAATGGATGGCATCCTGAGAAGAGAGTTGCAATTTGACCTTGCACAATCAATATTTTGGACTGACAGTACAGTAGTACTAAAGTATTTGCAAAATGAGGGAACACGTTACAGAACGTTTGTGGCAAACAGAGTGTCAGCCATTTTGAAAGGTTCTGATGTGGAACAATGGAGACACGTTGGTACTGACAAGAATCCAGCTGACTGCGCCTCTAGAGGGCAAAGAGTGGGTGACTTCATGAAGAACACAAGTTGGATTTCAGGTCCAGAGTTAATTTGCAGTCCAGTTGAGTGCTGGCCAAAGAGTCCGTTGAGCAGTACAGAAATTGCTTTGGATAATCCTGAGATCAAAAGAGTTACAGTAAACACCATAGGTGTGGAAGAAAGTGTAACTCCATTCAAGCAACTGATCCACTACTTCTCATCATGGATAAAGTTGAAACGGACTGTGGCGTGGTTCTTGAAGTTTAAAGCTTTGCTTTGGAACCTCTGTCAAAGAAGAAAAGAGCTGTGTACAGTCAGTGAGAAAGCGAGCTTGAACAGCAGTCAGCAGCTGATTCGAAGACAGATGGACTCCTTTAAAGAAAGCTATAAAGGCACACACATTTCAGTGGAAGAACTGGATAAGGCGGAGCTTCACATTATCAGATTCTGTCAGCAGGAGAAATTCTCAGAAGAAATTGCAGCTCTGATCAAAAGACAAAATGTGAAGCGCAGTAGCTCCTTGTACAAGCTGAACCCTATACTTCAGGACGGTGTGCTGCGAGTTGGTGGGAGGCTGAGTCGGGCAGCCATGCCAGTGAACAACAAGCAACCTATCATTTTGTCCAGAAGCTTTCACATTGCAGAGTTGGTTCTTCAACAAATTCATAAAGAAACTGGGCATGGAGGGCGCAACCACATGCTCTCTGAGTTGCACCAGAAGTTTTGGATCACGAGTGCCAACACAGCTATTAGAAAGATATGTGGAAGGTGTGTGACATGTCGTCGCTTACATGGTAAAGCTGGGAAACAACTCATGGCCGACCTCCCAATGCAGCGAGTGTTACCAGATGATCCACCCTTCACAAAAGTTGGGGTGGACTACTTCGGACCATTCGAAGTGAAACGGGGAAGAAGCCTCATAAAAAGGTATGGAGTCATATTCACTTGCATGGCTCGCTTCCTCATTAGACACAGATTCATGCATAAACGCACTCCGGCGATTTATCGCACGGCGAGGTCATTATGGAGAATGTATTTGGATTTCATGGCAGTTTAATGATTTAATTTAATTTAAAGATAAGTTAATTGAAGTCATGATTATTATTATTTATTTATCATTTGTACATAAACTCTCATAATTTCAGTGAAGCAGATGACAGTAAGCACCTGTATCTTTAAGAAGGTAGCGGTTCAAAGCATCGTGATTAGGCACTGGGCTCTGTGGATCATGGGAGAGTGACAGGAGCACACGGTTTTTCTGACCGTGTTGATACTTTAGTTGATATCGTGCTAGAAAAGTAGAAGACGTGTTTTGAAGTGTGTATATAATTGGTTACAGTGTCCGTGGAAAACTTGTGCTTTTTATTTTTTGTACTTTGGCGAATAAACCTGTAAAATAAGTCATCGTGGAGGACACACTTCTTTCATGGTTTCGCTTTGGGCAACACGCGTCAGCCATAAACTCCGGTGGAAACCGATAGGTTTGTTGGAAAACCTACACAAATATATCATATGTGAGTGTGTGTATGTAATGTGTTGTGGACGGTGAATTCGGTAATAAACAAGCTCTGGCCTGAGCAGGACACTAACATTGGTCTTCTCTCTATTGATCCACAGTTCTGCTTCAGTGTACTGGCTACACAATGCTCTCTGGCCTGTGTGCCACTTCAATTCAATTCAATTTAATTTATTTATATAGCGCCAGATTACAACAATTGTCATCTCAAGGCACTTAAGTAATATAGTCCAATTTAAGCCAATTGGAATACAATTCATTGTAATCATAATCCAATTAATTCATATAGAGCCAATTCAAAAATTAATATCCTGGCTAAGGAAACCAACAGGTTGCACTGAAACTTGTCTTCAGTCCAATCTCCCGTCCTGAGCGTGCCTGTGGCGACTGTGGAAAGGAATGACTCCCTTTTAACAGGAAGAAACCTCTGGCAGAACCAGACTCAGGAAGGGTGACCATCCGCCTCGACCAGCTGGGGTTTGAGAAGACAGAAAAGAGGGGGGAAAAACACCATAACGCCATTCAAAGGATACCTGTTGGAACAGGGAAACACAAGTTAATAACCACAATAATGTCACATGTACATAAAATCAATTGAGAAATTAAAAACTGCTACAGAAACTTGCTGCTCTTATGTTGTTCTTAGGAGCGCTCAGTGTCTTAAGTGCAACAGACAGCAGTCAGAGCGCTTTAAGTTTGCCTAATCAGGCTGGAATTTAAATAGAAGAGCTTAGCTAACAGTTACTTAGAACAGATTCTCCACATAATTCAACTCTTGGTGGTTGTGAAGCAAATTTTGTCAAAAATGAGGGAGGGGAAGTGGTCGTGATTAGAATCATTGCACCGGGCGTTCAGACCAGTGGAAATGCATTTAGAATGTGCACAGTTGATTAGCTCAGGACCTTGATAAATGACAGAAAATGGATGGATAATTTACATAATTGTACATTTACTAGGTGACTTGGTGTTAAGACAATTCTCTCAATGAGGCTCAGAGTCGCTGGAGTCAGTTAACACAAATGTTTAATCTTGCAGCCTATCACAAAGCTGACATAGGGTTATCTGAGTTCTAAAATGATGCTTTCTACTACAAAATCATCAGCCACACAAGGTTATGAGATATTCCTCTAGTTCCCTCCTTTCACTATCTTTGTTAGAAGAGTACAGTGTAGTAAATATCACGTCATATAAGACTTCTTTGTTCACAGAAGGTAGAACGAGCAAAGATAGGCCTTCAGCATCCAAGGTTAAACTAACAAGATAGGAGGAGGCCTCCTCCAGCACACAGTGCCCCTTAATCTTCCAACACCTGAAAAAACTGTCTTGCACACAGTGCTTCTTTTCTTAGTAGTATAAGCACATGATATTAACACTTGGTGAGAAAAAAGTCATGGTAGCAGATAAAAATAGCATTTGTCAGGAGTCATAAAATGATTTTAGTTGCAAATTACTGTTGTGAGGGTTGTCAGCAGAGCTAGACTGTTTCATCTTGTTCCTACACTGATTGCAAAGCCATAGAGAAAAATCAGTGAGTGTTCTTCACAGTCTAATCAGGACCAAGCATGTGTTTTTGTCAAAAAGTCATCTCAATGCCAAATTCTGTTGATTAGTTCGGTCTATCACAACTTACACGAGTATGCTGTTTTCTCCTCTGTGCTACTTCTGGAAGTGATGATGCTGTTGCCAAAATTTGCTCTAAATTACAATTGCAAACACTGTATAAACAAAAATCACCATATCCTGAGTGAAACCTGAAACTCACAATGGATGTGTGGTTATGTTTTAAAATGAAGCCAACACATGAAATTCAAGGTAAGTTTCTCACATTTCTATATTACCTAAGCTCTTCGATCAAATGAGGCAGTCTGAGAAGGCAGAACAGTCTCCCAACAATCAAACATTTGCTGGTTCAGTCCTGGCTTGCAAATGTTGACATTTTCTTGGACAAGATGCTGAACCCCACAATGCCCCTGATGCATTTATGTTTATAAGTATGTAAACTGTCCGCAAAGATTTCCAAACAATGTCTCCCAAGAGAAAAAGAGAAGTGTGCCATTGTGTTAAGAAATTCAGCAATAATGCTCGTCTTGTTAAAGTGCACAAGTTATTTATGGAATTGCATGAAAAAAGAAAACAATTCTTAAAAGGTCCCAATCTTAAATTGTGCAGCCACCTGTTCCTAGTCAGCAGATTTAATATGAAAATAAAGCACATTAGTGGACCCAGAATAGAACATAATACACCTTCTATGGTTCTCTATACAGTTACATAAACAAGCTCAAGTACAAAACTGAAGAAATGTCAAGAGAGTAAAATGCATTCCATTTCAGATGAAACAAACTGCTTTCACTGAGTGACAAACAGAGTTTATTTGGCACATAAAATTCTAATCAAGTTCTGTTTTACATAAATAAAGGAATCCCAGTTATGGACCTCTACTGTGTAAAATTGGCTCAAATAAATACATAAATAAATACATAAATAAATACAATAAATACAAACAACAACAAATATTTGCGAACCACTGCCATGCTGCAGCTTCACAAGTTGTCTTTACTTCATTTGTGTACTTGACACAATTCCATCCATCCATCCACATTCCTAGGCTAGAAAGGGTATATAATCTAACCTGCGAGCTCTGGGTCTTCACCTGGGCACATGGGAAAAACCTCCACAAAGAGGCAACCAGGAGGCATCCTAATCAACCCTCGGTATCCAAACCACTGCACCTCAAAATTCTGTCCATGAAAACCCTAAAGAGGATTAGTGGGGCCCTAGGGGGGGGCATTGTTGTAAGCCTTCTCCAAGTCCACAAAACATATGTAGGCTGAATGGCCAAACTCTCATGTTCCACTAAACAGAGGGTGGTGATCTGGTCCACTGTTACACAATCTAACCCTAACCACAGTCCTCCAAGTTTGACAGTAGGTTGGAGAATGTTATGGAAGTTTTCAATCGCTTCCTTCCTAATACCTCTGATGAGCAATGAAATAGAGAAACTTACTTTTTCTGCCGGCCGGCTAAGTTTTTATTCTTCGTTGCAAGGAAAAAGATCAGTCCACACCATTCAGCAGCAATGGTATGAAAAGATACAGACAAAAGAAATACAGAGTATTTATACCTGAAGATGGGGGGCTTTGTTCTTGAAGATGTGTAATCACATCTCCGGGGGGGGGGGGGGGCAGGATGCAGTCTTGATGGTAATTAAGAAACAGGAGGTTAAAACAATTATCTTGTCTGAGTGTTAATTAAGAGGTAAATAGTTTAAAACAATTAGCGTGTCTGGGTGATACAAATGGTTAATGTGGATTGGAGAGTCTGTCAGTCCTGAGACATAAAATTTACCATCACAATTCTCCCTTTTGATTATTAATTAATCATTATCGGAAAACAAACTGAAGAAAAATTAAATAAATGAAGAAAGCTAAATGAAATGGGAGTAAAAAAAACAAAAAATAAAATAAATAAACAAATAAAAGAAAAGAAAAGAAATAGTCACAACTTAGTATCCGATACGCTAATTCACGCAGATTTCAAAATGTATCATCATGGCAGTTGTTTAGAGGAGATCAAAACAAAGCAAACAAAACAACCAAAAGAAAAAATAAAATTAAATTTACAGAATGTCATCATCAGAGTCAGAGTCTGAGCTGGGGTAATGATCAGGGTCAGGAATATGAAGAGAGGTTGAATTTTGATCAGCATAATTGACATCGGCATGAACATATGTGGAGGAAGGAGTCATTCCTTTCATGAGCACATTAGACAGGCATTTCAATATGCATGGAATGAAGGTGCAGAGCAAAAAGAAAATCACTACATAAGGGATTATCATTGTTAAAAACCATGCTGGCCATCCTTGGCCCAAAGATTCCAGCCAAGAAAACCATGAGTCATTTACTGCAGGAGGAGTTTGAATGGCATCTTGCATATGTTCAATGATGTTGGTAATATTTTCGTACTCGTCGGGGACATAAAAACAACAAGAGATGTTAAGTATTTTGCAAACACCTCCTTTCTCAGCTAGAATGATATCAAGAGCCAGTCTGTGTTGGATAACTGCTGTTCTAATAGCAAACATTTCCGTGTTCATCAAAGTGAGAGCGGCTTCTGTTTGATTTGCTAAGGAAAGTACCGACCAAGCGAGTCCATTGATTTTGTTTAGGGCCGCAGCTGTCCCGCCTCCTAGAAATAGAGACCACCCCACATTAGCGTTGGGGGTAGTCCAGGGATCAGCTAGTACATAACCATCATATTTGAAAGGAACACCAGTAATTTCTCTGTGAGCTTGAAAACGTGTGGTGGATTGAATGCTGGTGACAGGAGCCCTCTTATGGAAGACTTTTGTATCAGTTGCAACAATTGATGGATGACAACATCCAGACCACTGAAATAGAGGTGGTAAATCATGATAGGCTTTCCTACCACAAGACCACATTATTCCTGGTTGGGATGATAGTTGCCTAAAGGGACAGCTAAATCTTGTCATGGTGTTATTAGTCCATCTGTGAGAACAAGTAGTTGGAGTTGTAGTATTCACAAATATTCTAGTTTGACAACTTGATTGGCCTAGATGAGGCCCTGATGATGATGTTGAACAAACACAAGTCTCTGCATGCTGTAGAGGGACCTCAAATGCCAAGTTAGTCGGGGTTGAACGGGAGTCCGCACAGGTAATATTGGGATGTGGAGACACCGGGGCATTATTTCTGATTTGTTGACCAGCAATTAACAACATCATCATTCCCAGGGGAACGGTGCATTTACCGTGATCTTCTCTGCCCCAAGATTCTTTCATATGACCTTGTAATACAACACTTGCTGTTAGAGGTTTCGCTTGCCACCTAGCTGTTAAGGCATGGCACACCCAACAGTCACCAGGAATATTCAGCTCCTTTTTGTGTAAAAGAGCTAGAGCGCACGCACTGTTGTCATTACATCGTCTGAGGGCTTGCTGAACCATGTTGTCTTTGGGATCTGCAACGTTGAAGCTGGAGTGGTTGTCTTCCATTGCAGATGTTACAGAGACAATCTTAACACCTGACAGCATGTTAGGTGTTGCTTCAGTTGGGTCTGGTGGTCCACTGACTAGGACTGTGAGTTGTCTGTACATATCCGAGCTTGGATATTCAATTCCACACCAATACGTGCCTGCATCAGTGGGCCTGACATCAGAGATGGTAATTTGAGCTCCGTTTGAATTTGGGACTTTTGTTATTGTGAAGCGGGGATCTCCGTTCGGAGCAAGGGCTTTGTCCGTGGCGGCAAGGATCAAGTGCCAATCGTGTGGGCCGCAGGGGTCTCTGCATAGGTATTTGTCATACTTGGCATAATATGCCTGAACCCGTCCCGATCGCCAAATTTCAGGGTAAACGAGGCAGATGAATGTTGCACTTTGTCCCACAGTCAAAGTGACAGTCCTGGCAGGTTCGTAGGTGTAAGCCTCCATCAGCTGTGCCAAACACGACAGCATCAGAATCAGGTGATGCATGGTGGAGTTGGGTGGAACACGACTAGTTGGTGTTTGTTGAATTGACAGAGTTGATTCCTCGTGTTGTCCTCCTCGGCGTCTGTGCGTCCTTGCACCGTCCTCTTTGGCGTCTGTGCGTCCTTGCACCGTCTGTCCTCCTCGGCCTCTGCTCGTCCTCGTGTCGTCCGGGTTGGCGGCTGGGCTCCTCCGTTGGCTCGGGGATCTTCCTGCAGTGGTTGGCGTGAACCCACGTTGCCCTCTCGGCTATCTTCACAGCGGTATGTGTCGTCAGAAGCACCTGGAATGGACCTCGCCACCGTTTGGAATGCCAGTGCTTCCTTCTTAGGTCCTTTATCACCACCCAGTCGCCAGGCTGGAAGTCATGGAGTGATGTGGAAGCTGGTGGTGGGAGGGCTGATTTCAGCTGCTGCGAGATCTGCGAGAGAGAAGAGGATAAGTTTTTGCAATATTGTAACATATTGTCCTCACATAGGCCAGTGGAGGGGAGTGGCCTGGTTACAGGTTCTACTCCCAGAGATGGAGGTCTGCCAAAAAGAATTTCAAAGGGACTCATGTTTACTCTAGATCGTTTTCGCATTCTCATATGCATTAGAACAATAGGCAGGACTTTTGTCCATGGCAGTCCTGTTTCCTCACAACACTTGGCCAATTTTGATTTTAGAGTGCCATTTTCTCGTTCAACAGCACCTCCACTGGCGGGGTGATATGCACAATGTTGTCTGAGGTCAATAGCAAGAAATTCACTGATTTGGGTTATGGCAGAATTGACAAAGTGAGAGCCATTATCGCTGCTCAGTTTAGTTGGTATTCCCCATCTGGGAATAATCTCTGTTAGCAGAGCCTTTGCTACCACTTGGCTACTCTGGTGTTTTGCTGGAAATACTTCAATCCATTTTGACCACATGTCAACTATTACTAGGCAGTACTTCTTTCCTTCTGCTGGTGACAGTTCTATGAAATCCATCATTAAGTGTTCGAATGGTCTGTCTGGTGATGGGTGAGCGGCGTGTGTGATTGTTTTGGTTTTACCTGCGTTATGCGTTGCACAAACCATACACGATTGACAGAACTTCTGCGCATGAACTGAAAATCCTTTGGTGAACCAGTGTTGGGTTATGGCATCCATCATCCCCCCTTTTGACACATGGTCCAATCCATGTGTCAATTTTGCGAAATGAGGGAAAAAATGTTTAGGCAGGCAAGGTTTATTATCAGGTCCTCGCCACACATCTTCCTTCTGTGTGGCACCGCAGCGGCTCCACAGCGCTTTTTCCTGTGGAGTGGCAAAAGACTGTACAGCTGTAAGAGATGTGGGAATAGAGTCAGGAATTGATACCAACAGAGTATCAGTTAATGTGGATTGGAGAGTGGCTCTTTTTGCAGCAGCATCGGCCCGTGCATTTCCTTGAGAAACAGGATCTGTGTGGTTAGTGTGAGCAAGGCATTTACAAACAGCAATAGACTTTGGGAGCAAGATGGCATCAAGAAGAGCTGCGACTTTGTCATGATGTAGAATGGGTTTTCCGTTAGATTTTAGGAATTGTCTGTGTTTCCACAGAGTGCCGAAATCATGCACAACACCAAACGCATATCTGGAATCAGTGTAGATGGTTACTGCTTTGTTGTTAGCTAGTCTGCATGCCTCTGTCAAAGCTATCAGTTCTGCCGCCTGTGCCGAATAGTGAGGGGGGAGAGAGCTGGAGAGAAGAGTTTCATGGTTAGTGACAACAGCAAACCCAACTCTGTTGTGACCAGTTTGTGGGTCCCGTGAAGCTGATCCATCTACAAAGAGAACCAAATCAGGATTTGTTAATGGTGTTTCTTGTAGATCAGGTCTTGGTGTGCAAGCCTGTTGGAGGATGGCAACACAGTTATGCTGTTCTCCATCGTCTGGTGTGGGGAGCAGAGTGGCAGGGTTCAACACATTACAGCGTTTGACAGTAATGTTAGACATTTCTAAAAGTACTGTGTTGTATCGTAGCCAGCGTGCTGTGGAGAGATGGGAAGTTTTTTGTTCAAGTAGAATCATGGACACAGCATGTGGGACCAGGAGAGTTACTTCAGAATAGCCCACAATGTCTCTGGAGGCCATAACTGCCTTTTCAGCTGCCGCCACAGATCTGATACATCTTGGGAGACCTGCAGCCACGGGGTCCAGTTTTGAAGAAAAATAAGCTACAGGCCGCAGCTTATTTCCATGATCCTGTAACAAAACAGAAGTCATACATCCATCTTTTTCATCTACTGTTTGAGTGAATGGTCTGGTAGGGTCAGGCAGGCCCAAAGTTGGAGTGCTTTGTAAAGCAAGTTTTAGTTCTGTGAAAGATTGTTCTGCTTCAGGAGTCCATTTGATCTCATGTTTTGCTTGCAGGCCTTTGCCATGAATGAGGGAGGCAAGTGGAGCTTCAAGAATGGCATAGTTAGAAATGAATTGTCGACAGTAAGAGCACATACCAAGAAATGACATCATCTGCTTCTTTGTGATGGGTTTTGGAAGGTTCTGAATTGCATCCACTCTTTTTGGTGAAAGAGTTTTACCTTCAGAAGTGATGACATGACCTAAGAAGACAACCCTTTCCTGGACAAATTGGAGTTTTGTCAAGCTGGCTTTGTGACCAGTTTGTGCCAGATGTTTCAAGAGTGTGACTGTGTTGGCTTCACACTGCTCTTTAGTCGGACTGCAGATCATGAGGTCATCCACATACTGTAGCAAGGCAGTGCCTGGGGAGAGAACAAGAGATTCTAGACTTTGTCTGAGAGCCTCATTGTAGATGGTGGGACTTTCGCAGTATCCTTGGCACAGACGTGTGAATGTGTAGCCTCGCCCATTGAAGTTGAATGCAAACCAGAATTGGCTGTCTGGGTGGATTGGAACACTGAAGAAGGCGTTCGAAAGGTCCACCACTGAAAAGAATTTTGCATTGTTTGGAACCTGAGACAAGATGGTGTAAGGGTTTGGAACATGTGGGGCCCTGGGTTGGACTGCTGCATTAACTGCTTGTAGATCCTGAACGAAACGCCATTCTGTTGGTTGGCCTTTATCTCTGATCTTCTTGACAGGAAACAAAGGTGTGCGTACCGGCGAATCATTACATGGAACAATTACTCCTGTTGTCTTAAGAGACTCAAAGACTGGTGTGATGCCATCGATGGCTTCTTGTTTAAGTGGATATTGAGCCTTGCAAGGTCTAAAGTCAGATTTTGGAGTGATGATAACAGGTTCACAATCTTTGATGAGGCCTACATCATATTTACCGACAGCCCAAAGTGTCTTAGGAATTTCTTGTAGGGCTGCGATATGTGTGGATTGATCATCGGACAAGCAAGAAAAAGTTTTGGAAGTACTTCTGGGTATCAGCTGGATTGTTCTTTCTGCGTGCACAACAGATGTCAACCTTCTTGAGTAGCACTGCAGTGTAGGTGAAAAAAGGACAGATCGATCAGATGTTTCTTGCCAATCGGCTGCACGCTTACATGACTCCACAAATTGGCCCAAATCTTCCCAATTATCTGATGTGTGTTTTGCGAGAGGGATGTGTGGGACCGAGTCCATGTTGTACATGTTACATTGAGCTGGTGTGAGAGAGACTGACACAGCGCATTTATGTTCTGTCCAAAAAATGTGTGTCAGTGTTAGTTTGTCAAACCTCTCGCTTAACCAGCTTTCCTCGTAAGATTCGTCAGATTCTGGTGACAGATGGGAGGTACACTGCAGGTCCTCTTTGGCCATCAAGTCTGTTGAAATTGTGTTTTTTGCTGAAACAAACTCAGGAAAGGTTGTTAGTGGTTGCAGTTGCCATTGATATGCATATGTCATGTTTGGGGAGTGGTGGACAAAGGTGTGCGAAGCATTTGGTGTCAGGTCAGATAGCCTGACGACTCTGACACCTTCTGGGGTTGAGATTAGACAAAGACCTAATTTGCACATCAAGTCCCTGCCCATCAGGTTAATAGGACAGACTTCAGAGAGCAAGAATGCGTGTTGGAAACTTGAATGTGACTCATCTACACATTTAAGTGGGACGGTTATGTTCTCTCTAATTGTTTGACCTGATGAACCAATAGAATACACATTATTTCCACTTAGCTTTGGCTTTTTTGTGAATTCTGAAGTTTTTATCACTGAATGTGTGGCTCCTGAATCAACTAAGAATACAATGTTTTGTTCTGCGATGTTCAGTGTGTGTTCTGGAAATTTCTTAAAATGATCAGAGGTGTAATGAACATATGTTAGGACAATTGCATGTGTGCTGTGAGAGCTCTCAATAGATTGTGAATCAGTGTGGTCACCATGTGTCTGTGAGTGTGGTGTGATACCTTCCTCTCCATCCACATGTTGGTTGGGCTTCTCAGCAGGAATCCATCCCCTTCTGGCAACCCCCAACCACCTTCAGTCCGACTTGTTTGCTAGTGCCGATGAGGTGTTTTTGTGACAGTCACGTTTCCAGTGTCCACGTCCCCCACAGAGGTAACAGACATCCCTTGGAGTTTTCCATTGGCTGTTCTTGTTGCGGCCACGTCCTCTTTCTTTATCTTCATCGTTTTTCTGTTCGTATTCTCGAACTGTGTTATACATGGTTATTGCTGCCATGTGCATTTCTTTCTGTGTTTTTTCTTCTTTTTCCCTTTTACTTGAGAGTATTTGGTCATGAGCATGTATGGCATGTCTGCGAAGCTCAGACATGCGTGCATCATTCCAACCAATACAGGATTTTTTCACAGCTGAGGCAATGTTAGGTTTTAGTCCACTTAAAAAACAATTGCAGAGATGAATTTCCCACACATCTGGAGCATTGCTTAACTCACCAGGTGGTTGAAGGCCACTGTGGGTGTTGAATACCTCTGTCAGGCGGGTGAGATATTCATCAGGGTTTTCACCATCCTTTTGTTTGCAGGCGGTGATTTTCTCCATGTTAACTTTTACAGGGAAGGCTTGAATGAATGCACTGCAGAGATGGTGGACAGCGTCTCTATACTGGGCATTAGACTCATCTTCCCAGGTGATGTGTTTGCAGCGGATGTCAGCATTTGATGGGAATTTTCCAGCTATCTTTTGCCAGTCTGTGGGTTTCATCTTGGTGATCAGGAGTCTCTTTAGTTCATTCATGGTGGGTTTAAATTCTTGGCAGAATGTGAGGAATTGTTCAGCAAACATTTTACCTGATGTTGTGGGGTTGGGTAAATGCTGAGCAGCCGCTGTGATGTCATCCGAGGTCCAGGGACGAAAAACTAAAGTTGCTCCTTGCGGTCCGGATACTTCAACCATGGGCATGTTGACCGTTGTATCTTTATTGGGATGGCGTAGTCTATGTGCGATTGGAGAAGAGGGACTGTTTGCTGAGTCTTGTTGTGGAACAGACACTTCAGGATGAGCTGCATGTAGTTGTGGCATGATGGAGTTTTCGCCATTTCTTCCACTGGCATATGGTGGTGGAGCTGAAGAATGAAGAGGTGGGCCGCCATCCAGGTCTGGATCCAGCTTCAGAGCCGCCAACTGTGGATACAAAGAAGAAATCTGCGGGTCTGGTGCCCTTTGTGTGGTTAAAGGTTCCTTCTCATTAGTTTCAATTGTTTTGCGTGAAAAAGGGAGTTGTTTTTGCATCAGTTTCTTATTTCGTCTTTCTGCTTCAGCTTTCCACATGTCTAGACATTCTTTTTGCCCTTCCATGATTTCTAATTTCTTAGTTGAAATTTTGTTTTTTCTTCTCAGTTCTTGTTCTCTTTTCTTAAGTTTTTCTTCTAGTTTTGCTATATTTTTTAAACAAAGGGACCCCCCTATTGGGAATCCGAGCTCATTCGTCCATACATTTAAATAATTTAAACTTTTATCCCCAAATTTCTTTTTCATGATTTCTACGATGGGCCCCTCCGGAGGCGTAACCACCTCAACGGAAAATCTACTCCCCATGCCGAATGGGGATGGGGAGGCCGTACGACAAATCCAGTCCAGACGTCTCTGTGCTGGGTGCTTTTTTCAAATGCCAAGTCACAAATGCTAACTGTTTCGTATTTTGGCCACAAACAGCAAAAAACCCCTTCCTTTTGTGTTTTCTTTTCTTCTTTTTCTTTGTCCAAAGGATACAAGCAACAAACGGAATTATTACGTGTTCGTTTTAAAAGAGAAAGAATAGAAATAAAGAGAAAATAAAAAGAAGCCCCGTTACTTGTTTATCCAAGCACCGTAACATTACTTCGTCTTATTTAAACTGCTACAAGTAACAAAAAGCATGGCCACTTCGTCTTAACGCTACAAGTGGCAAAAAGCTGGCCAACTGTGGAGACCATGAAAAAACTCAAATGTGCCTAATTAAAACCCAAATTTGAAAGACAATGTATTAAGTCAATATTTCAAAACTCACCAGACGAGCTTCGCTGAACTCTGTTCTTGGAACCCCGGTGGCAGCGACTCAGGACGTGTTACCGGTTAGCCCTCCCGTCTCACAAATTAATTGAGGTTTGGAGGCTGGAAATAATCTATTTCTCCAGGATGGCCTGTCGCTTTCCGTGCCTCGTCCTGAACGGCTGCTCACGGGGTCCTGTCATACAACGCCAAACTGTTATGGAAGTTTTCAATCGCTTCCTTCCTAATACCTCTGATGAGCAATGAAATAGAGAAACTTACTTTTTCTGCCGGCCGGCTAAGTTTTTATTCTTCGTTGCAAGGAAAAAGATCAGTCCACACCATTCAGCAGCAATGGTATGAAAAGATACAGACAAAAGAAATACAGAGTATTTATACCTGAAGATGGGGGGCTTTGTTCTTGAAGATGTGTAATCACATCTCCGGGGGGGGGGGGGGGGGGGCAGGATGCAGTCTTGATGGTAATTAAGAAACAGGAGGTTAAAACAATTATCTTGTCTGAGTGTTAATTAAGAGGTAAATAGTTTAAAACAATTAGCGTGTCTGGGTGATACAAATGGTTAATGTGGATTGGAGAGTCTGTCAGTCCTGAGACATAAAATTTACCATCACAAGAACAAAAATTAAAATAACAATAATAAACAATCTGAGCCAGTGTGAAGCAGTGTGTAAAAACATAGTAACCTGCAAGGGACGGTGGCAGGTGTACATGCAGCGGCTAAGCACTCCACCTATCAGAACTATTCAGAATTAATCAGTTGCATTGGTTCGACGCAAGAGAGCTGCATTTCAAGCCACACAAACACCGGACACAAGATCCCAACAGAGCTCGTCAGACCACCGAGGGCCTCGTTGATTAGTCTCCCAACCAAGAAGCGAAATGGCGATATGTTTTATTTTTTATAAACATCCCACCATTATGACAATTCCTTTAACCTACTAAAGCCTGTTTTTTAAAGAGGAACTCAACAACCTCGCAAACCTACTATAATAAATTATTATCGAAATCCCCTGAAATTTCTAATATCAAAATACAGGTAATAATGTAAATCGGGTGAGTGTGAAACATGTTAGATTAAGCAGAAATACAGTGTCAGTGACCTGTCACAGGAACCAGCTGAGGCGGAGCTCTTCCCAGAGCCCATGTGCCTTTTGCACGCTGGCATCGTATACAACATTAATAATTGCAATTACAGACATCAATGACAGCTCCCCTGTGTCAGTGCTGCAAATAAAACCAATTTCATATATTAGACTACCCAAAACGTATTATTATTTTTAAATCAATAAGTGAACAGTGTTTGTCGCTCCTTTTTGTGTAATAAACTATTTCAATATAATTAATTTGCTTTTGAAGTGCCTTTTGAAAATTACCACGGACTCATGAAAGGATCTGACTGTATTCGACACACCTACATGACAGCTGTTATGCACACACCAGATTTATAGTGAATAGTAACAACACAGCCCTTATGGATGGATCCTGAGTGCCATCATCTTTTATTGTTATTTTCAAAATCCGAAATAAGCCCACATCCACCTGATCCTCCCCTCTGACAATACATTTGACCCTTAAATTATCATTCAGTATCAATTTAATATCATTCAAGCTTCGAAGATGGCGGGATGTCAGAATGGCGGGATGTCAGAATGGGTGTCGCGCCCCATCAAAACAGCTTTGGACTGCTGGCTAACTGCCATTAGCAAACAACAGCGGGACCACCCTGATGGAGTCTATGTAATAGCAGGTGAATTCAGCGAGGCCAACCTACTAAAACTGTTCTCCCCAAATTCCATCAACATATACACTGCCCAACATGAGGGCGAAATACACTTGACCATGTCTACAGCAACGTCAAGCATGGACTTAAAGCATCTTCCCTACCCCACCTCGGGCAGTCTGACTACATCTCACTGTTCCTGACTCCAGCATACAGACCACATATCTGCACAAACAGACCCACTGCCAGAGTCATACGAGTGTGGCCAGAGGGGGCTTCTGAACAACTTCAAGACTGCTTCAGTGACACAGACTGGATTATATTCCAGGATGACAGCAATGGCCCTCTTCTGTACTGTTTTACATCAAATGCTGCATGGACAATATCACTACTACAAAACAGATCTGTGTGTTTCCCAACAACAAGCCGTGGGTGACCAGGGATGTCCGACTCCTGCTAAAGGTATGCACCACTGCTTTCAGATGTGGTCATATGCAGCAGTACAAGGCTGCCAGGGCGAACCTGAAGAGGGGACTCAAGGATTGCTAAAGCAGCTTACTAGCAGAAAATTGAGAACTCTTTAGCAACTCTGACCCCTGATGAGGATGGGAGGGGATACAGCACATCACCAGGCAAAACAACACCAGCAGCATCACCAACGGAAGTGCCCCGGAGGCAGAGCAGCTGAACCAGTTCTTTGCCCGCTTTGAGGTGGAGGGAATGACATCACTCCGGTTCCAGACACCAGCAGCCAGACCCTCGTCCTTCAGCCTACAGAGGTCATCCACACACTCTGTAGAATCAACACACAGAAGGCAGCTGGCCCGGACGGCATCCCAGGACAGGATCTTCAGAGACCATGCTGCAGAATTGGGTGAAGTATTCACAAATCCCTCACTATCACGGTGCACTGTACCCACCTGCCTGAAGACATCTGCCATAGTGCTAGCTTCCAACAGTCTTCAATAACATCCCTCAATGACTACAGACCTGTAGTCTGTACTGACACCTGTAATCGTGAAGTATCTTGAAAGACTGGTTCTACAACACATCAAAACTACCCTGCCACCCACCCTGGACCCACACCAGTTTGCATACCGAGCCAACAGGTCAACAGACGATGCCATCTCCACAACCCTCCAAACTGTCCTTCACCACCTGGAACTGTAGGGGACCCATGCACCGCTACTGTTTGTGAACTACAGCTCTGCATTTAATACCATCCTCACCAGCAGACTGTTTTCCAATATGTCCAGCCTGGGTATACAGATCATCCTCAGCCTTTGGATTAAGGACTTCCTGACAAAAAGGCAACAGGCAGTCAGAATGGGCCTGCATCTCTCCCCCACTCTGATACTCAACCAAAGGTGATGAGTCTGCATAAAGAGAGGAGGTACAAAGGCTGACAGAGTGGTGCACAGAGAACAACCTGAGCCTTAACATTAAAAAAACAAAAGAGCTGATCATCGATTACAGAAAGAAGCAGGACACACACACACCACTACACTACAGACCTCACATCAGTTTCGGTGCAATCTGTTGGTTTTCTTAGCTAGGATATTGTTTTTGAATTGGCTCTACAAGAATTGGATTATTTTGAAATTAATTAATTGGATTTCATTGGATTATGATTACAATGAATTGAATTCCAATTGGCTTGAATTTAACTAATTTAAGTGCCTTGAGATGACATTTGTTGTAATTTGGCGCTTATAATAAAACAAATTGAATTGAATCAACGGGGAGAGGGCAGAGAGAGTGGCTAGCTACAAATACTTGGGAATACACATCTCAGAAAAGCTATCTTGAACAACAAACACTACAGCAATAGTTAACAAAACACAGCAGCGGCTATACTATATATTGGCTATGTATTGAAGTAATTGTTTTCTGTATTAGGTTATCGGTCTTTTAAATTGTTATGGAGGAATTCTGGCCCACTCATATTGACAACATTGCTTTAGTTTATTTATGTTTGTAGGTACAGCTCTCTCAAGGTCTCAGCACAGCATTTTAGTCTTATTAGGGTTGAGATTTTGACTGGGTCATTGTAACGTCATGATTCTTTTCTTTTTCAGCTACTCTTATAAATTTTCTGCTTCGTTTGGAATCAATGTCCCATTGAATGACCCAATTTCAGCTTGTCTTTAGCTGTCGGATAAATAGCTTCACATTTGACGTTGCAACACTTTGGCATAAAGAGGAGTTCACGGTCTACTCAATGACTGCAAAGTGTCCAAGACCCTTTGCTGCAAAACAAGCCCAAATCATCAGCTTTCCACCACCATGGTTATCAGTTGGTATTAGATGTTTGTGTTGATATACTGGGTTTGGTTTTCTCCAAACATGGCGCTGTGCATTATGACTAAACATCTTCAATTTGGTCTCATCTGTCGAAAGGACATTGTTCCTGTCAGGTACGTCGAGGGACTTAGGACACAGATGCAGGGTCTCTGGGTTCAGAAGGTTTTATTATAATCACACGCACGGCAATACAGGGCGATCTCTTGGCAGCGCAAAACAAAAGGCTATGGAAACCTAACGCGCTCTCCCCGGTAACTATGGCGGAGAAGGAGCGCAGCTATGAAATTTGCAAAACATAAAACTCTCCACGCTGGGAGGAAAACAGAAAAGCTATGAACAATTAATGAAACGAAGACGCGCTCTCAAAGCGAGGCGGAATGAACAAAAGACGCATTCTTTCCAAAAGAGGCACTATGGAACTTTAACTATAACTTAAAGACTCACCTTTAACGGTGGCAACTATAACAGATTAGAACACAAATCTCTCCTTGAAAATGGAGGAACACACAAGGCTATGAAACTTACCGTAAACAATAAATAAACTATGGCTATGGAAAAAGCTACAGACAAAACAGCACTGCAGGAGAGACGCTCGCTGCAGGCTCGTGGTTACTATGGCACATAGGACAAGACAAATGGCTGGTAAGGTACTCCAAACGAGACAACATACTGGCGACGAGACAAGGGAAACGCAGACTATTTGAACACATGAGGGACCAAGGGGAACAGGTGGAAACACTTGGGAATCAGGGAAGACAATGAGACGCATGACACGGGAGGAAGAGCAAGTTACCTGAAACGAGAGGACAAGATCAGTGAGTTTTCAAAATAAGACAGGAAATGACACGACAAGACATGAAACAGAACGTAAATCGTGACAGTTCCAGAGGTCCTGTGGTTTGTTCAAATCCAGCTTTGCAAAACTAAACTGTGCTGCAGTGTTCATTTTAGAGAAAAGAGGATTTCTCCTGGAAAATCCTTTTAAACATGTCCTACCTGTATGTTCATGGACTTCAAATAGTTGTGAAATGGTCTTATAACCCTACCCAGATTGATGGGAAGCAGTAATTGGTTATCCAGGATCATTGCTCATGTCTTTCAATCAATTAATCAATTGTATCTGATTAGCAGCACCTGGCTGCATACCTACCCTTAACTTCTATGGAAGCAGTAAAGGTGGACTTATTTTTACAGAATATTTTACACAGTGCTGTTTAGAGATGGTGTACTCACTTTTTTACATGAGCACAGGGTTATTCTAGAAGTTACATGATATAGTCCATCCAAAAATTTAGTGAAGGTGATTGAATATACATGATAAGATAAAATAAATGATGTTTAACATGTTTAACATGTCAATACCCTAACTTAAGATGGCAAATTTTTTTTGGTATGGAATTTAATGATTTATCCATGCTAAAAAGATTTATCAAGGAATTCTGAAAAAGAAAAATTGTCATTGCCATGTTTTCCAACCAATTTCAAATACGGCATCATTCTTTGTCTAAGGTTTATAACATTTTAGATGAAAGGCTGCAGCTGTAATCATTTTAGTGTGTCTAAACATGCGGCCAAAACTATTTTTATCATTTCTGTATCATCTGTAACAAAAGCCATCAGAGACTTGCAGTGCTTTAGTGGCAACTCGGTCAAGTTTGACAGTCAGCGCCCCATCGGGGTCTTTGCTTCTTGCAAAATGTTTATTGCCCAGGCAACTGGGCTCATGGCTGCTGGATAAAGCTGGGATAAAGTGGTGATGAATACAAAAAGCAAGACAGCTTTTTAGCATTATGAAACCTTTATCAGATCCATCAATATTAGCAGTAGTTGCAATTAGCTATAATGAAAGAACTTAGGATGCACTGTGAAGCAGTTATTAGTTATTAGTAAGAATATATTGGCAATTTCTGAAAACAAAGTCATTACTGATTTAGCCTCCGAATAAAATGTAATAATTACACATAAAAATAAAATTTTCATTAATCTTAAGTCTAAAATGAGCGAACTCTAATGTTCTGAAATGGCAGACATGAAGGTTTGACGTGCTTTACCACCCATGACCTTGAATCTCTACGTCCTCACCTACCTGCAGGCTTTCCTGCATTGGCACTCGATACTGGCACTGGTTGTGAATGATCTAAAGTGAAAATAATTCCTAGAAAATATATTTGTTTTCCTTTTTTTTCTTTCGGATCTCTGTCAGTCGATTTCCACAGGCTTTGATGCATTGGAGAGGCTTCAACCCATTTTTCTGGCCATCTAGATCCATGTCACAATGACAGCATTGGACCTATACCCCTGCAAATTTCTTCCTTAATGCAAGAATCGACTTTTAACTTACCATCCAATATCCCAAATCAACATTACTTGTATCGTCTGTTAGAGGTCATGATGCTTTGGCTCATACATGTAAGTACGATAGATTGTTATTAGAATTAGCCACTCATTGGCCTGTTAATTAACTACCATCAGGAAGCCTTTTCTTTCCCTTTCTGGAACCGGATATGATGAACAGTGAACCATTAGGTGTGACTTATCACTGATAGTCTTTAACTTTTGTCCGATACTTCTTGTATCTAAAATACCCTGAACAGGTTCAATAGCAGTGTCTTGTGGTCAGTGATAATGCTGGCATTTTAGAGATATTGGGCTAGTATTGCTTGACTGTTCTGGCAGACAGTCATTTGTCCAAAACCCCTGTGCAGAAAGACACTGACAAGATGTTTCTTAACATGGCTGTGCAGAACAAAGTGTCTTACTAACTTGGACGACACAGTTAGTCTGTCTGATGAGGCTTAGGGGCTGTGAGTAAAAACAGTCATTAACCTGTTCCATTACTCCTTGAGCTCCAAAATCTTGTAAATCTTACATGCCCAGTAAGACCAGTAACATGGCCCAGTTGAAGGAGAATGTCGGGATTTTGACTCCTTTGACTTTTTTTTTCTATTTCTGACATTTTATGTCAGAAAATGTTATTTTCTGTTATTGAAAAAATGTTGCAGGATGTATGACAAGAAAACACAATCGATCGATCAATCAATCAATCAATCAATCAATCAACATTTATTTATATAGCACCTTACAACAACCAGAGATGGACCAAAGTGCTTCGCAATTCCAAAAGCAGATCACATATAACACAAAACAACAACAAAATGGTGAGCCACAGCTTCAGTGAAAAGTCAGTCCAAATAAATAGGTTTATGTTGTAGATTTAGTTTGAAAGTAAGAAAAACTGACACTATGACAGATGTCAAACATGAATAATCAAAAAGGTTATTAAAACCCTCCCTGTGTTCCTTCTGCCCATTACATTGTATATAGCAGTGAAGGGTGTGATGGAATATAAAAGACACAAAGTGAATAAATGAATGCAGCTTTTTTACACAGCCAGTGCATATTATGGGCTGTTTCATCACTGCTAATATTTTATAAATCAACATTACGGAGAGAAATAAGCATTTAACTCAAACCTCCTACACTTTTTTCGAAAGAATTATGACATTTTTTCAGATTTTCGGTAGGTCATTCCACCATCATGGAACAACGCACGAAAAGAGTCTGGATGGTGTAGGAACTGTTTGACAACAATCCTTTGATGATCAGATTTTTTTTCATGTACATAATTATTCTCTCACTAGCCTCTCAAAATTTCGGTACATAGGGGTTTCTAATATTTTCTAATTTGTAAAGCAAAACAAAAGACAGTAAAGCTATGAAAGGACACATGTGGAACTATTCAGTAAAAAAACTTAAAATGTATGTATATTTAGTATTTTAAGTTCTTTAAGTAGCCTTCTTACTAAATGTAAAAGTCAAACTCTTCCTGCATTTTTGCAGGATGGATGAGTTTTTTCCACCATGATAATATAAAACATGGACGTAGCTAAAGAAAGAAAGAAAAGAAATAGGCCTGAACAGAAAAAAGCCTTAAGGTGCACAACAATGGAGGGTTGTCAGGTCTTGTCTTTAGGATAATCCTGTTCAAACCCAATTCAAATGATTCACTCAGTTTTAGCTTTATTGTGCCAGTTCACAACAAAAGTCATCTGCGGGGCGGCTGTGAGCAGTCGCCCACCAATCGGAAGGTCGGTGGTTCGACTCTGGCTTCCCCAGGATACATGCCTCGCAGTGTATCATTGGGGGTATGAATATGTGTGTGAATGATTAGAAAAAGCACGTAGTTAAGAATCTTAAGACGTGCTGTATGAATGTGTGTGAGTGGGGTGAATGCGGCATGTAGTGAAGCGCTTTGAGTGGTCAGTTAGACTAGAAAAGCGCTGTACAAGTACAAGTCCATTTACCATTTACCATCTCAAGGTACTTTTCAGAGGAAAAATAACTGAATACAAAAAAAGCTAACTTTGTGACACTGATGGGAACAAACTCCTTGATACCATCCTATTAGCCTGTTTCCTTTGCGAAATCTTTTCCCAGCAACTGATGCTGAGATTAGCCTGCTTCTTAAACCCTGATAAGTACTGCTCTGGACTATAACTTTGTGCTGTTATTTTTCATTTCTCAGACTGGTTACTGATTGTTTCTACAGTAGACAGAGATCAATAGTCCCCATGAGAGCCACCTCCATTACAGCAGATGACTGAAATCAATGAAAAAAGTACTTTGTTGACTGACTGACCATAATATCCTGAACTATGTATGAACATTACAGTGGTACAGCATTACTGATGATCTCATTCAAATGAGGATGACAAGAAAATGCCATCATGAAGGTTAAGTTTTTTATATTTAGAAGGCCTGAATTATAAAAGACTAATGAAAAATAAAAAACTTCCATTGATCAACAAAAATATATGAATAAATAACTAGATTAAAAAAAGGCTTGCTTGAAGGGTTTTTATCTGTTTCAACTGAACAGACTAAACCACTTTTATGTGCATTAGGGGGCATGGGAACAGTTTTGCAAATCGCGTCAGACCTGGCAAAATAATAGTGAATTGTTTGAGACACCAACCAACCAACTGACATGACTGATCAGCGTCTTCCCAGATATGACATAATATTCCAGATATTAACAGAGAAAAAAATAATTCCTGAAGAAGAGTTCTCTCCATTTTCTCCAGTGGATGTCACAGCAATTGTTGCTTATGTCTTTGTTTCAGTTTGGACAGCTTCCACTGAATTACAACATGCAATGTCTTCCATACAGCCACCATCTGGTGACACTAGCATTGTTTATTTGCTTTCACCAGTTAGTGGAAATGTGTCTAATTTATATTTACTGGAAACTCAGCGAATAAATATGAAGAAAAACAAAACACATACTTTGTTCTTCAATTATTTAGTTATTTGATATTCTTGATGAGCACCGTCGTCTCACAGCGAGAGGGTTCCAGGTTCAACTCCTGGCTGGGGCCTTTGTGTGTGGAGTTTGCATGTTCTCCCTGTGTATGCATGGGTTCTCTCTGGGTTCTCCGGGTGCCTCCCACCGTCCAAAAACTTGCTTGTTAGGTTAATTGGTGTCTCTATAATTGTCCTTAGGAGTGAGTGTGAGCGTGTGTGTGTGGTTGTTTGTCTCTGTGTGGCACTGAGATGGACTGGCGACCTGTCCCGGATGTACCCCGCCTCTCGGCCGATGACCGCTGGGATAGGCTCCAGCCCCTCTGCGACCCGACCAACGGATTTAGCAGGTATAGAAAATGGATGGATGGATGGATATTCTTGATATTACTTCAGAAATGCCACCAAAGAAATACTGACTCTAACTAAACTATCTACAGGAACCATATCATTTAATGCCACTAATAGCATTTAAAAACTCTAATTTACACCACTCATACCTCCTAAGATCAACCTCTGACATGATTGCCACAAACATTGAAGTAACTGTTGCAACCCTCTTATTGTACTATAGTATGACTACAGTAAAAGTTTACAAGCAACAATAACTGAGACACATAATGAAGTACCAGATGTGGACATTGAACAGCAAAGTTTTATCCAACTGAAGGATGAATTCTGCCTGAACGTCAAACATGTTGAAGGACTGATAAGCAACTGCTCCTGATAGTATTTAGCAAGATGTGTGTACTTCTTTTTTCTGATTATTTTGGTGTTTGTCACATTTGGGTGTAACGATGTACCTGCAGGGAATTACGCTGAGGACACTGAATATCAAAGATGCAAGACAGCTACTGAATGGAGGTCATGGTTTACCTAACCTTGACTTAACAGCTAATCATTGTTTTATACCATAACATGAAAACAGGCCTTAAGAATGATATTTTTCTCCTCCTGAGAGCCTTTTTGTGTCCCTTTGTCTCTATTAGTGTCTGTGATCACACACAGTTGTCTTTGATCCTCAGTAAATAAAAAATAGCTTGAATCTGCTGTGCTGCAAGCAATCAGATTGTTGTAATGTTAACTGTAAAATGGGATTTGGTCCAGGGTACCAAGAAAACAAAACACGCATTTAGCCATATACAGTCATTCCTTCCATCACTCTACAAACTCTAACTGCTCAGTGACATTGCAATCCATTATTTTTCCACATCACTCTGCTCTTTTTAGTGTGTTGTGTTTGCAGTCATAATTAGTCAGTCATCATAGTTCAGGAACTTTTTATTACAGTGAAAAAAAAATATCAGTGAGTAGCTACTGTATTGAGCACACTTTGAAAAACACCCACATACACTCACGCAAAATAAACAATTTTCTTATTAACTATTAACTTATTAATTATTAACTTATTTCAGAGCATTTTTATCAGAGTTTTTGGTAGTTTTGTCTGTAAAGTTTGCATTTCAGCTCAGGAAGTCGCGGTGGGGTTCATTTGGCTACACTTACAAGCATTAAGAAATGTTCTTCAAAAGGATGCACTGGTGTTAATTTGTTGTTTCAGTGAAAAAGGAAATTTTTTTTACAATATTACTTTTTTATTGTGACATGGTATGGCATGCTGCTGGGACCTGCTATAGGAAGATGATTAACTGGGTTTACAAGGAAATGCATATGGTCAGCAACAATAGTCAGTTGGCATTCAAACTAAGACTGTTGAGGTAAAAAAATTTGCTGAGAAAATATTGATCACAATATTACACCAACAGCAGAAGCATGGACAGTTTACATGCAGCAGGTTGGGTTCATGGATTCATGTCATTGACACTAAATTTCAAAATACTTTGCAGCTTCAGCAGAAACAGAAATTCATCAGACGAGGCCATCTTTTTCCAATCATAAACTCTGCTGGTCTTGGTGGGCCAGTCTCAGATTTCTCTTCCTGCACATTAACAATGCAGAATTTCAATTCCTTTTTTTTTTCTTTGTTTACCTATACATACCCTGCTCATCTCACATAAATACATCAAATAACTGTGACTGCTTAACAACCGTTTACTTGTAAGTAATTTGTTTATCGTGTCTTTATCATTAAGCTTATCACAAAAGGTGACATGGGTCTGTTGGCTGAAAATCATTGTGCTGCATCACCATCCCCTTCTACCTTTTTTAGTAACATCAGAGAATTTGGCAACTATTTTGCTCTTTGGCTCCGGCTACAATTGTGGGATGTAACTCCACAGTCGTCATAAAAACAAATCTCCATGTGAGCTCTGCAAATGTACAGCCGAACATGAATTTGTTCTCATGTTGAAGAGGCCACAAGCACACTATCAAAAGTCCTCAAAAATGTCAAGCAACTGTAAAGCAAAATGATGTGGTGCAGGGCAGGAAATCAAAGCCGTAAATCGTGGTACCTCAGCCCTCAGGTACTCCAGGGCAGTTTTAAGCCAGGGAATGTGCATAACAAAAGTCGATTTAGTTCAAATGACTCAGAAGCACTTAGTTTTGAGGTTCACAAACTTATCTGGTGTTGCTTTTAGGTGGTGTTTTGTTTTCAGTTAAATAAGGTACCTGTAACCATCATGACCTAGGAAATTGTGCCCACAACAACAGAGCTGTTAATTAACTCCAGAAACCATGGTATCTGTCATGCCAACCTATAATTTGAATACATTACATACCACCAGCACATCATGTGTTTTTAAAGAGATTGTGCTTCTTTCTCATACTATTGTGACAGCAGCATGATATTTACCCTTAAAGTAAGAATCGGCTTTCACAAACATTCTGATGAAGAGACATGCAAGTATGTATGAAAGCAAGTGCTGCTCTGTCTCTCTCACCTGTCACGCCCACCCCCATCCCCCATGCAATAGACTCATCTAAGACACAGGTTCACATTTAAGAGCTTTGGACAAAAGAGGAGGAATAATCCCGGGTCCCCGTGGGAGCAGATGTCACCGGCACAAACAAGCGACAGATTGCCTCAGCCCAGCCAGACTCAAGGTTCTCTGCAGAGCGGAGGGAGGTCATTACTGCTGGCTCTGCTGCACAGGAGGAGGAAAAATACAGGGGGGTAGGGAGAGGTGAAGAGGCTGCTGGGACCAACAGCATTCACCCACTGTCCTCTGTTGGCCTTTTCTTCCTCTGCAAAAGAAGCGGCAGGTCACATTTGAACTAAAACCGCTTACTGATTTTTTTTAACCTGCAGCAGATCAGCTGTGAAACCATTTAGTTGCTGAGGTGTGAAATAACATGGACATAGAACTCAAGGGGGACAACTATTGCGAATTGGACAGACAATGACCAGCTTGACCTTATGGTCTAAATGTCTCTAAAAGTTTTTCAACACATTCAGCTCATGCAAATCCTGAACAAGACCACAGTTCATAGACCTCGCTGATTATCTGCTCATTATAGTAGGCTGACTAGTGCATTTGTGAATACCCATATAGGACTCCTGAATAATTTAGCAGCTCTTAGGTTTGTCCACTAATGTAGCACACAAATATGGGCACTGCATCGGCAAAACTAGAAGCAATGTGTTTTTTCTCTGTTGGTTGACATTTTTCCATTGAGTTATTTATATACTCTTGACAATGGATGTACTGAAAGGTTAAAGGGGCCCACTGACACTGCATCCAGTGATGTGTAATAGTAAGTATAGTAGAAAGGATATAGTTTTTTTTAGCTATTTGACTAAACAAGCATCTTTGAAACAGTTTCTACAAATTAAAGTGTACTTGGACAACACCACAAGAAAATGTCACAATGTATTAAAAGGTGAAGAATATTCTTAGCCTGAGCAGTTAGTATTGCCACCTTGAGCAGAAATAGCTGCCTGTGGGTGATTTGCATGATTGACTCTCAGTTTATGTTTAACTGTTTCAGTTTTCATTTTCACATCCATCCAATGCAAAAAGTGCATCACACACTGCTAAGACAAGGGACAGACATCAACTGACACTCCAGCATTAGAACCAGTTTTAAGTTATGTTTGACCCTCTAGCTTGTATGATCTGAGTTGCTATAGGAGAGTGCAGGGATACAATTCATCCTCACAGAAAAAACAACAGATCTCAGGAGTTTCCTTGTTTTCCCAGCAAACGGAGGTCTTGATATCACCAGTGCAGGCTGTTTTGAAAGGCTGTTGATGTTTGAGAACTCTCTCTGCAACGCCCACAGGTGTTTCCAAACACTAAGTATCAATGGAAAGCAAAACAAACAGGATTCTGTTTACCTGAAGTGGGTTCTATAAAGGCCAGGTGATGACAATGTTAATAAATGCCGCTCTAAACTCTCAGATCAGGCTGTTCCACTGCTGGTAGGACTTCACATCTTTTTTACATTACATACATACATACATACATTATTTTTTTGTATTCCTCTTGAATTAAGCAGTACACTGACCTAAGATTTTCAAACATGGTGGTCATATAATTTTAGCAGGTCTTCTTGGTTGCCATAACCTCTCCCTCAACAAGTATGTTGTAATTGGCTCTTTGCTCTGGCTCAGCAAAGATTTGGTGCCAGCATGGCACTGTTTTTTCAGTTATGGAGCAACTACTTTGGCATTCAAAACAGAAAGAACACCCATCCAGTGGGTGATAGACATGTCAAAATCACATAATTCCACCATCTCACATAGGCTGAATTCAGGCTTCACAGTTGATCCATTCTGCTCTGTTTTGTTTGGGTTTTTAGAGGCTAATGTGAAATTAATGTAAATTAAAGTAATTGCTTATGTTTATGTTTAAACATGACTTATGACTTACAAATGAGAATCTAACAATACAGCTAACATCAAAGCTAATAATAAGCTACATAGAAGGAAAACCACAAGTCAGGCTCTGTCAGAGGTGACAGGGCTGACGATGTAGAAATAGAGTGCAGGCATAGAGGGAAGTACACAAAGAAAGTGCAATAGAGAGGGTAGGGAAGCACAGGGTAGTGCGAGGGTAGGAGATGCTCTCTGAAGAGCTGGATCTTCAAGAGTTTCTTGAAGATAGACAGGGATGCTGTTCTGGTAGCGCTCGGTAGGTCATTCCACCATCATAGAACAACACATGAAAAGAGTGTGGATGGTGTAGGAACTGCTTGACAACAATCCTTTGATGACCAGAGTGACCGAGTTGTGACATAAGCCTTTGCGAGAGCATTCAAGTAGATAGGAGCCATTCCATTAAGCACTTTGTAGGCTAACATCAGTGACTTGAATATGATGCAGGTCTAAGGGTAGTCAGTGGAGCTCCACGAACAGAGCTCTTTTGACTTGTGCTCTTTTAGGCTGATTGAAGACTGTTCTGGACAATCTGCAAAGGTTTCACAGCGCAGGCTGGGAGACCAGTTAGGAGGGTGTTGCAGCAGTGAAGGCGGAAGATGACTCTAGACTGTACCAGGAGCTGGGTGGTGTGTTGGGTTTAGTATGACCTAATCTTACTTATGTTTAACAATGTGAAGCGGCACGATCGAGTGACGGAGGTGACATGATCTTTAAAGGTCAACTGGCCATCAATCGTGACACCCTAGTGCCTAACTAAAATAAATTAGGCAAATTAAATGTCATTTATATGGATGACATTAAACCAGTGTTAAGAAGCTTTTTGTTTGTGTATTTGTGCTTGTAATGATGGTTTCGAGTGTTGCATCTTATTTTCAACCAGTCAGCATACACTCAGAAAATGCTCTCTGGACCAGCTACAACTACGTTGTTTGGACCAATCACAAAAGGCTCACAGATGGTTGAGGAAGTTTCTACTATGAAAGTAGAAGCTACAAAAAAAATCATATAAATCAAATTAAAACAACGATGGACTGCAGCTCCTGCAGTGCAGACTCAAAATAAAGGAGAGAACCTCCTGTGGTCCAAAAATAACAAAAATTAGCCATTGAAGAGTTTCAGTCTTTCAGCTGTTTTGGGGTCACTTGTGTGTCACTGACCCATCCGATCATCCTCTGAGTTGTTTCCGTCATTGTCACCTGTGAATTAGTTGTTTTACCTTCCAAGCCAGTATGTGTGATGTTTTGGTCACATGATTCAACGTGTAAATGATTGATATCACCTGGGAGTCAAGTCTACTATCTGTTTGATAGATGAAACCTTTTTTTTTTCAATTTAACATAAACAGCTTCTTTTACTTCTCTCTCAGTTCATTTGTCATTACTATCTGGTATGTAAACTGTTGAATCTTTACACTAGTATCATGCTCTTCTGTGTCAAATCATGTACTCGTTAAAGTCCTTTATAGAAAGGTTTGTGTCCTCCTCGCCCCACTGAACAGGATACAGAGCAATATTCAGCTTGTGTTTGGGTGTTTTATCCTTTGAGTAAGCATGTTTTTCTCTAAGAGTCTCCTTAGTGCACCAGAATACACGTTTTGGAGAAAAATCAATATTTACTGAGAAACTCATTGTTGTGCTTAAGTGTATTATCTGTGAGCACTGTTTCAAAGAAGAAAAAAATATTGCATGTCAAAATTAATAAACAAGTTACCCTGCCTAAAAACAGATTATCCTATCTTGGCTCAAGATTGGTCTTTCATCAGTAAATTATGACGGCAAACTCTGAAAAATGCTTGTGAGTGTGAAAGTTGATATAATTTTGTTACGCATTTTGTTACCAAGGTCAAAAATAACTTGGAGGCTCATAAAAGCAGCATTTGTCTAATGAGGATGTTAATCTGTTCTACTGAAAATCCAAATATTTAATGTGCTTTAAATATTCCAGGCACCTGCAGGATTACTGTGGTGGAAAATGAACTGATTTCCATTTAACATCTATAACTTGGAGCTCAAAAAAACTCTTAAGATTTTCTGATCTGTAAGTGATCTGTAGACAATAATCTACCAGATGAATTGCTTACCAGGACAATTACACATAACTTGAAAGAAAAGATATTCATACTGAAAAGAATGGCTCTGATTACACAGTTATGATGTAGGGTGTACCAATTACTGTTGCAGATGAAAAGATGAACCCTGAAGCATGGCCTGCTGTTTTTTCAATCCAAATGAATTTGCAAATGAGAAAAGAATCATGACACTTGTGTCAGGTGAGAGTTTACAAGCCTGCTCCTTAAAAGCTTCTTCAAGAGGCAGTGCAGCTGTGTTATGAAAACTCCCCAAAAAACATTGTTACCTTGAGTCCAAAGGTAGCAACTGGTGCAAAGTCCAAATGGGGCTGGAAAAGGTCGGTGACTCTCAAAAGCCATGTGGAATAGATTTAAACATCTGAAGGAGCACAGGTGACATTGATGAGTCATCGTGT
Source organism: Leuresthes tenuis (assembly GCF_036924035.1). Lineage (NCBI taxonomy): Eukaryota > Metazoa > Chordata > Actinopteri > Atheriniformes > Atherinopsidae > Leuresthes > Leuresthes tenuis. The sequence goes on along the minus strand of NW_027325372.1, from coordinate 24,032,560 downwards.
AATCAGAGTTTTGGATGGAAAAAAAGATTTTTTCATGCTTACAAATGGTAAATGGACTTGTACTTGTATAGCGCTTTTCTAGTCTAACTGACCACTCAAAGCGCTTCACTACATGCCGCATTCACTCACACACACTCTTACAGCATGTCTTAAGATACACATAACTACGTGCTTTCTAATCATTCACACACATTCATACCCCCAATGATACACTGGGGGGGGCAACGTGGGGTTCAGTGTCTTGCCCAAGGACGCTTCGACATGTATCCTGGGGAAGCCAGAGTCGAACCACCGACCTTCCGATTGGTGGGCGACTGCTCTTCCTGAGCTACAGCCGCTATGTTCCTCTCATATCAAGAATGAAATAAATAAATCATGAATTGCTATCTCATACAACCCCAAATGAGAAAAAGCTGGGGTAGAATAGCAACACAGATAAATTGCAATGACCAGTGATCTCGGACTTCAATTACACACAGAATGAAAATTCTTGATAATTATAATTTGCAAACTGGATTTCTGGGTCTTGTCCTCTGGCTCCGTGGTAAAACTGCTGCTGTGGGTGTGACTCCTGAGGTAATGATTTCCAGAGGCGTCATCCAACGGAGGAAGAGTAGATGAACTTGGAAAGGCTAGTGGTTAGCAGTGATGTGTGGTCAGGAGAGGCAGGGAAGGCAGAGCCTCACCTGTCATCATGGAAAAAATATATAATAAACAAATAAATGAAATAGTTATATTTATCAAACGGTTTTAACTATAAACTGATTTAACCCTAACCCATTTAACTTAAACAAGTTTGATTATTTTTATGCTCTCCGCAGCTGCAGAGTAAGTGACAGCGAGCTTGCAACAATCTTAGAGTCCATCGTTACAATTAGAGAGTCAAGTGCAATTCCCCTCTGGTCCCACCTAGTTTCAGAATGGAGGATTTTATATCCAAGCTCAAACAATTTGGTAAATTGGACTTTCAATCAAAACAAGAGGTAATGAATAAAGGAAGACCAACACCGGAGCTGAAAGGTTTGCTTCAGAATATGGGACAGAAGATTACCCGCGCTTTTCAAACAGACTGGTACACATGAAAAGACTGGCTGTGTGGATGTCCAACAAGGAACTGCCTTTTCTGCTCTTCCTGCCTTTATTTCTCAATCTGTGATGTCTGGACTCAGATGGGATATAGTGACATGAAGAATTTGTAGAGAATCCTCAGCAAACATAAGCGGTCTACCACTCACATTCAAACCCAGATGATGCTAAAAACTTCCAGGATCAACTTGGCTTTGGATTAACAGCGGAAATTGAACATCAGCATCCATAATGCTAAGTAAAGGAGTTTTATAAAATAAGAAATAAAAACAAATGCCCATAACAGCAGCAGTTGCCATGGTGGTGACTAAAGTGGAAGGCAGGAAGCAGGAAGTGCCATTACACGCTGTCACTGTTACGAATTTAGCTAGTCCTTGCTGTCAAATGGTGAATAATCTACTCTGTTGAATTCATATATTTGTACCTCACCGCACGTCACTGGTGGTTAGGTTACATTCCCTGAAGATAAACAGAGGTTAGTGATGACGCCACAAATAAGCGACAGGCTGAGTGTTGGGAACTGTAATCCGATAAGAAATGGCCTGTCAAGGGTTAAGTCTCTTTAATACTCCAAGTTATTGTGATCTGATGTCCAAATTACAAATGGATGTTCAGCCCACTCAAGCTAATGCGTCCACTGCTTTAATGCTAACTTGATAGCTAATAGTTCTCGATTACCGATGTCATGGTTGCGTTCAACAGCAGATAAACGCTCTTAAAAGGGCATAGTCTGGTATCAGTGAGGCCTCGTTGGGAGAGAATGACCTCTACACCTGTGTCCAAGGCATCGACCTCAACGACAAACTGGCAAGCTGGATCTGGTGAGTAAAGGGTGGGAGCTGTGGTAAATGATTGTGAAGTAGTGAAAAAGCCCTACCTGACTTGTCGTTCGAGATGAAAGGGACTTTGGGTGATGTAAGGTGATGGAGAGGTGCAGCCACAGAGCTGTAGTTGCAGATAAATCTGCGATAGAAGTCGGCAAAACCTAAGAAACGTTGGAGCTGTTTGCGGTCCTCAGGTACCAGCCAGTCACACACCTGACACCTTGGCGGGATCCAGCTGCATATTGTTAGTTGAAATTTTGAAACCCAGAAAAGAAACAGAGGGTTGATGAAATTCACATTTCTCTGCCTTGACAACCATGATTCTGGAGCAGACGGAGAAGGACAGACCTGACATGAGCTTCATGGGACTCAATGTCTTTAGAGAAGATGAAAAATAAACAAACACATACTTGTTAAGCAGGTCTCGTAACATGTTGTTGACTAGCGATTGGAAAACTGCGGGAGCATTTGTCAATTCAAATCACATGACCAAGTATTCTAGTGGGGTGTTAAACACAGCTTGGTGAAAACTGTGGATCTCTGAAGGAGTTCAAAAGCAGATTAATGGGAGTGGTTAACTGCTGTTGACAGTAATGTCATTGAGTCCTCGGTAGTCAATGCATGGTCTTAATGTGCCATCTTTCCCACAAAAAAAAAATCTGGCCCCAGCAGGAGAAGAAGAGGTGGATAAGACCAGTCTTGAGAGAGAGTATTTATCCATAGATCCATAGATTTCAGGAGTGGAAAGGGAGTAAAGCCTGCCTCATGGTGGCGTAGTACTGGGCAAAAGATCTATGGAGCAATCGTAAGAGGTAAGTTGTGGAAGAGAAGTAGCTTTGTTGAAGACCTCTCTGAGATCATGATACAGAAGGGACTTTGGACAGGTCAGCATAGTAAGTATCGTCAGAATTCTGGAAGTTAGCATTGGCACTGTAAAGATGTGATGCAGAACGAGAGGAGCCCCAACTAAGAATTTCACCTGAAGCCCAGTCAATTTGTGGGTTGTGTTTGCGAAGCCAGGTTAAGCCAAGAATAACGGAAAATCAGGGGAACTGATAACCATGAACTCCAGACTCTCATGATGATTACCTCCAATTATGACCTGAGTGGGTTCTGTGATAGTGGTAATGGTGTGAAGTACATGAACGTCTATGGCAAAAACTTGACATATTTCTTTGAGGTTTCTCACTGTTAGCTTGAGCTTCTTAACTAGGGCTTGATCCATGAATTATGTGTCTGCTCTTGAGTCAATGAATGCTTTAATGGATGTTTGTTGGGTTTGAAAAGTAACCTGTGTCTTGATTAGTGTAGAGGAGGAGAATTTCAGTCCTAGAGTCTGGCTCAGTACAGAGACCTCCGATTCTCTACTGAGCCTTGGCTTTTAACGGATAGTTGGAAACGTGGGCCCGACCTCCACAATAGAAGCAAAGGTGATTCTACAACCTTCTACATCGCCCCTGTGGGGTTAATTTTATTCTGCCAAGTTACATAGGTTCTTCCTCAGGTTGAGAGGGACCAAGTGAAGGTGTGCAAACACTTTGAAAAGAATAACAGATTACTGAATCTCTCATCCACTCTGTTGTTCCCCAAATCTTGACTTTACCAGAAAGGAGTGAGATAACGCATACCACTTTAGCTCTTTCTGTGGAAAAGGATGAAGGTTGTAACTCAAAGTGGATGCTGCATTGGGCTATAAGTGGTCTACAAATAGAGGACTCATCTTTAAACTGTTCTGACTGTTCATGAGCCAAGACGGTTCAGTCTTGGCTCATGAATGGGTGACGCGTGGTAGTGGCTGGCAGAAGTGGTAACCTGCTGAGCAGTTGTTGGTGATGTGGCCTGTTGAACACCAGAAGAGGAGTTAAACATGACTTGGAGATAAGACATAATCTCTTGGACAACTTGAACAAGGGGTAATTTGTAAACTGGTTTTCTGGGTCTTGTAAATTCATAGATTCAATTCAATTCAATTCAATTCAATTCAATTTAATTTATATAGCGCCAGATTACAACAATTGTCATCTCAAGGCACTTAAATAATATAGTCCAATTCAAGCCAATTGGAATTCAATTCATTGTAATCATAATCCAATTATATCCAATATAGAGCCAATTAAAAAATTTATATCCTAGCTAATGAAACCAACAGATTGCACCGAAACTTGTCCTCAGTCCTATCTCCCGTCCTGAGCATGCCTGTGGCGACTGTGGAAAGGAACGACTCCCTTTTAACAGGAAGAAACCTCTGGCAGAACCAGACTCAGGAAGGGTGGCCATCCGCCTCGACCAGCTGGGGTTTGAGAAGACAGAAAAGAGGGAAAAGAGGAGGGAAAAACACAATAACACCATTCAAAGGATACCTGTTGGAACAGGGAAACACAAGTTAATAACCACAATAATGTCACATGTACATAAAATCATTTGAGAAATTAAACAGGGGGAAAAAAAGAGCAAAGTAAGGAAAGGTGTGACAGATGAGGTCCCCCAGCAGTCTAAGCCTATAGCAGCTTAACTATGGGATGTTTCAGGATTACCTGAGCCATCCCTAACTATAAGCTTTATCAAAAAGGAAAGTTTTAAGCCTAATCTTAAAAGTGGAAAGGGTGTCTGCTTCCCGGACATTTACTGGCAGCTTATTCCACAAGAGAGGGGCCTGATAACTGAAGGCTCTACCTCCCAAACCTGCAGTTTGGGAGCGAAGTGCTCTGTTAGGAAAATATCTTACAATGAGATCTTTAAGATATGATGGAGCTCGGTCATTAAGAGCTTTATATGTGAGGATAAGAATCTTAAATTCTATTCTGAATTTAACAGGGAGCTAATGAAGAGAAGCTAAAACTGGAGAAACATGATCTCTCCTGTTAATTCTCATCAGAACTGTGGCTGCAGCATTTTGGATCATCTGGAGGCTTTTCAGAGAATATGTGGGACAGCCCAATAATAAGGAATTACAGTAGTCCAATCTTGAAGTAACAAATGCATGAACTAGTTTCTCAGAATCACCCTGAGACAGGATGTTCCTGATTTTAGCAATATTACGAAGGTGAAAGAAGGCAGTCCCAGAAACCAGTTTTATATGTGCGTCAAATGATAAATTCTGGTCAAAAATAACTCCAAGGTTCCTCACTGTAGAACTGGAAGCCAAGGAAATACCATATAGAGTAACTATATAACTAGACAATTTCTCCCTGAAGCGCTCAGGTCCAAAGAGAACAACTTCAGTTTTGTCTGAATTTAAAAGCAGACAGTTCTGAGTCATCCAGGTCTTTATGTCTTTAAGACAGGCTTGTAGTCTGACCAACCTGTTGGTTTCATCTGGTTTCATACATAAGTACAGCTGAGTAACAATGGAAATTTATGCCATGCTGTCTAATAATGTTACCTAATGGAAGCCTGTACAAAGTAAAAATAACTGGTCCAAGCACATAACCATGAGGAACTCCATGACTTACTCCAATGTGTGAGGAAGATTCTTCATTTACAAGAACAAACTGGAATCTATCAGATAAATATGACTTAAACCAGCCTAATGCAGTTCCTTTAATCCCAATAACATGTTCAAGTCTCTGTAACAGAATGCTGTGATCAATCGTATCAAATGAAGCACTGAGATCCAACAGGACAAGCACAGAAACAAGTCTGCTATCAGAGGCTAAGAGGAGATGTCACTATAAACTTTATTGTGCAAAAAGGAAACCTTATCTTAACCTTATTTTAAGGCTGTCTCAACTTTTCTGGACATGGAGGCATCTTGGATGGACCATCACACGGGGAAAACATTAACTGTGATCAGACCAACCTCTCAGATCTTTCATGGAAGGAATGGATGCTGCGTGCTCTGGACCAAAGATGAGGGCCATTCAGGCTGTTACCAGCGACAAGTCAAAAAGCCAGACTCTGATTATACAGGGTTGTAGTCTGTTATGGGAGTATAAATGTAGAAAATTTCATCAAGATTTCAGAGAAGCATTTTCTGCCATCAAGATGACATCTCTTCAGAGACAGCTTAACATTTGTTTTAATTAGTCAATACAAGACTACATTCTGCACACAAAGGCATGGCTATGGTGGAATAGGGTACATGACAGGCATGCTTGCAGTCCTGACCTGTCTCCAATAGAGAAGGACGACCTTCTGCTTTTGCACACATTAAAACATGTTTGTATCCTCAAAGACAGACTGCCTTTTACGTGTTGTGGGAAAGAATGGAAACATTAAAACAATGGTGAATGCTTTACTGTCCCAACATTAACTGTGATATGTTATAAGCCTGAAATGTGAAAATGGATGTATATATCACAAAATAAATAAATCTTATGAGAAAAAACACAACATCTCTTGGATTGAGTTTGTCTAAAAAGAAGAAAAAGCAAAAGTCACTATCAATGTTTTCTTGTGCATCTTTTTAAATTAATTTATTTGCATTTTCAATCCAGTCAGCTTTTTTTAATTTGAGGTTGTAGTTCAGAATTTCAAGATAGACCTGTGGCAAATGTAAGTAACAATATTTCTGAAGACGCTACTTTTTTGGTGTTGTGTCGTTTCTCTATTTTTTAGAGAATATCAGCAATATATCAATATATCAGCAGAATAAGTTCCACTGGTTTTAACAATTAGGCTACTTTACGACCTGTCACATTTTCAAGAAATTATAGTTAGCTGAGCTCCATTTACTGTTTTTGATTCATAATTAGAAGAGGCAAGCTACAAAAGATGTATGGAAATTGTGAAAATTGAAAAAACTTGCTTGAGGTGGTTGTTGCCTGTTTTCGATGAGACTTGATAGGAGAAAGGAAACAACTTTGCGAATTGAGTCTTAGTCAAAGATTAAAATGATGCCACTCATCTGCTGTTTGTGGTGACTGGCATCTTCCCAGATGAAATAATATTCATTATTTTCTTAGAGTTGAAAGGCATTCCTGAAGAAGGGCCTTCTCCTTGTTCCTTTTATGGATGTCCACTGCAGTGTTTGTTGTATTTTCCTTGGTTTGTTTCCTGTTAGGACAGCTACTTCCACTACAGCGGTGGTGGCTGTATAGACTAGCCTATATTGCTACAGGCTAATTTATATTGCCACCCTATGGTGACACAATGCAGCCTAGTTTATCTTACATCAAACCAGTAATGGAAACTTGTTTGAGTCACATATGCTCAAATCAAACAGTGGTTACTAAACTAAATAAGAGACTGATCTTCAACATTAGTGAAATACTTGCAGCTGTGTAAGAACATGAGCTCAGTGTTTGCTTCTTTTTTTTTTTTTTACCGTTTAATGTTTCAGAATCATGTTTGTGAACCCTGCCGTCATGAAGATAACATCATATGCATTTTTAAGTGTTTTAATATCGTTAGCTAATATTTATAAATTCTGCTCAAAACAGCATGTATGAATCATGTTTGCTGCACCATTCGTAAATATCAGTCAGCATTTCTTAACATAGGCTACTGCTGCTGCAAAGAGTATTTAGAAACCAGACTGGTGATGTAAAAATATCAGTTTGCAGGGAAAAATAGGCCACACATACATACCATACATTTGTGTCATTGATTGGTTTGTTTTTTAAATCAACAATTGACTCACACTGTACTTAGTCCTGCCTATTGTGGGTTATCTCTCTATCGCCACAGAGCTGAACATGAGATAAGCAGACATGAACAGAAAATAAATACAATTATTAAAATTTTTGATTAACACATTAAGTTGATCCTTGATAATAATATTACTATTAGATGATAGAGTACAGTTGGAATTAAAGGAAAGGAAGACTCATGTATCATCAGCATAAGACAGAAATCTGAAAAACTGTTCCACAAAGGCATGTCCTGAATGATTACATATAAATCCACAAATAATACAAACAAGTGACAGAGCTCATGAATGAATGCTCATGAATGATCACATATACTTATTTTCATGTTTAAAAATGGATCGTTTAATGAGTTTAATGAGCAGATGATTTCCCTTTCCCTCTCTGTTACACAAGCTCACAAGGTACGCCAGTATATGCACACACACACGCTGAGGACAGTGAGTACAGTAGCCCCAGGCCCAGATGGTGCTCCTTCTCCACCAATGACAATGTTACATAAGTAGATTGAGCCCAGGAGCTGAGGCCTGCATGCCTGCTTTGCTGGGCTACAGTGGTACATGGGATGATTTCTGTGGAAAAAGAAGTGTGTGTGTAAAGTATGTGTGTGTGTGTGTGTGTGTGTGTGTGTGTGTGTGTCGGGGGTTGGATGAGAAGGAGTGGAGAGGGGAAGCTTGAGGCTGAAAAGACAGAAGCAAATGGCTTTAAATAGCTTTAATCCCACCCCCATCCCTATACGTGAATTCGGCCACTCTCCTGCCACTGGGTCTCTGACAGAGCTCAGTGAGGTATCACGCATCCGCAGCCCTTCTTTGCCCATCTCAGGAGGGTGTGTAGGTGGGGAGCTGGACCTGGGTGTGCATCTGTCTACAGATGTGCGCAGCTGTGATGGTAGAAAGTGTTTGTGTGAGTTGAATGTTGAGACAATCTAAGCAGCGAGGCTTGGATTCAAAAGCCAAGATCATGTCACATGGTTTGGTGAAAACAAGTACGGTATAGATTATTGGCCTTGGGGCTGAGTGATAAAATACAGAAATTGTGGCTGGGTTCATGCCCCGAACATTAAGCCAATGATTAAATGCTATGCAAATCAGACCACCACCTCTGTTCTCTTTCTCCTCCCTCTATCTCTACTTCTGTCATTCTTTGCCTCACTCTCTGGCTGCCATCTCCTCCTCTGATTGTCCCACTGTCTTTTGTCACCCTCATCAACATAGAAGAACACTTGAGGCTGTGATGTGAGTATTTTTTTTGTGTGTGTGTGTGCTTGCATATGACAGTGATGCTTCATTTCCTCCAGGCTGACTGCTTGGGTATAGAAGCTGGTGTGTGACTGGCTGTGTATGCAGAGCACTGCCTCTTTAAGTCAGGAGTGTGACAGCTTGCAGCTATGCTCGATCCTTGCCCCCCTGCTATTACAGCAACACAATGCTGTTGCTGCCACACACACACACACACATTATCTCATGAACAATGACACTCTTTGGCAAACAAAACAGACCCGCCAAGTGTGTTTTGCTTTTCTTTTTTTTTCTCTCTTTTGGTAATGAATTCTTAGTGGCTTTTATTTTTGCTATGATTTTTTTTCTTTACTTTTTGGTGACAGTTCAGTCCAAACAGCAGTGATGTTACATTTACTTTTACATTCTCAATACATAGTTACACAGTCACAAATTGAACATTTATGCCCATTTAAATTGGTCTTTATTCAGATCTTTTTTTCTACTTAGCCATATACAGTGAATGCATTTCTTTTGGCCAAGGCTCAACTCTGAAAGCATCTGACCAGGTGGAAATCAGAGCCAGTTATTCCAGATGGTTTGTAACAGAGACCTATCTCGGAAGTCCTATTGTTGGAGAAGGAGCCCCAACAGGAGCTGGGGCCAGATGCATAAAACTCATTGTCGTTTCATGACTAAAACCGTGCATACAGACATATATTCTTATCATCTGATTTTAAATCCCTGCATATGTATGTTTCCCTTTTATAAGTCTAAGTCATTACAAAACTATAAGCAAGTGCACAAAACTGATTTGCACTTCCATTCTAAGCCATAAATGGATGCAGACACTCCCCTAGTTCGTAATTTGCATATGAAGACATCATTTGCAACACAACGAAACAGGCATAATGATGAAATCAGCAACAAAGAAGAAGCACAGTTTTACTGCATATAAAGAAAGACACTCATAAGTGAAAAAAAAAAAGAATCAAATCAGACAGTGAAAAGAGAAAATGCAATTAGTTTTATTGGGTGGTCTCCGTTCTGTAATCACAAACAGAGCAAAAACTGATCAATGACAAAAGTAACAGCAATCCACTCTGTAAATTCAGAGGACCCAGCGATGCTGAATAAGTAATAGTTGGATTACAAATGAGAGAAAATGCAAATCAGCTCACACAAAAATAACATCAGCAAATTCTGCTTTATCTGTAACAGATATAGTATAACCTGTACATATGGTAAATGGTAAATGGACTTGTACTTGTATAGCGCTTTTCTAGTCTAGCTGACCACTCAAAGCGCTTCACTACATGCCGCATTCACCCCACTCACACACATTCATACAGCACGTCTTAAGATATAACTACGTGCTTTTCTAATCATTCACACACATTCATACCCCCAATGATACACTGGGGGAGCAACGTGGGGTTCAGTGTCTTGCCCAAGGACGCTTCGACATGTATCCTGGGGAAGCCAGAGTCGAACCACCGACCTTCCGATTGGACAGCTATGCATGGAGATGATCAGGAGGGAATCACAGATGTACACTTGGATCATGGTATGTAGGCTGTTTTCTTATGTCGGCTTCACACCAGGAGTGTTGCGTGCCATGTGCTCATATGTTAACAGATTAGAGAATCCACTCTGGCTGTGTGAGAAGCATGTCTCAGCTGTGAGGAATCGAAGATTTTGGAGTGGTGCCTGTTTTTCACATGTGAGGTAAGCATCATAAAATAGTTTTTTGGAATTACACACAGTCAGAACAGTTCTTGATCATCATATCAACTTCATATCAGCAAAAATATACCTTTCAATGTAGTTTGAGTGAGTAGGCAATATTTCATAGATATTAGAAACACAACCTGCTTCTTCTAATGATGACTGATGATGATAATAAATGTTTTTCAGTTCATTTTGGCAACTAAATGTGACTGAAGGGAATATTTATGTGTTCACGTAGAGTTATATCAAGCATTGATTACAGAAAACTGTGCTTATGGTCATTACCAGAGAGTTATTGCACCGCAGCAGCACTGCACCAGAGAGGTTGATGTGGATACACACATGCAACTTAGCAAAGAACAGGCAACTCACATGCCATGTTCCCAGTGAAAAGTCTGCCCCTTGGAAGCTTATAGCAGAACATGAGCTAATTTTGTGCCAGAAAATCTAAACGATCTCTTCATACTCATTGTCTTTTCAAATCATCAACCAAAGTTTTACACAGCCTTTATGACCATGGCTCATGGCTGTAGTTATTTATAGCATTCACAATTGAATAAGAGTATATTTTTAGAATTAACAATAAGAAATAAAAGCATAAAAAACTGTTACGTCATAGTGAGCATTAAGCTCAAATAGTCTGCTTTGTTTTATGGAGTATTATGTCACCTCTTTTTTTATTTCCTTCTCTTATCAGGGTGACATTGCTCTAAAGTTGTGTGTATGCAAAGTCTGATGAGTGAGTGACAACACATTTTTCCTTTTTTCAAGACTACTTTTAAATCTAGTTTTACCTAATCTTTTTACCTAGTTGTACCTTTCCTGGATTCTGGCGTTGGCTGACGGCTTTGCTTTGCGGTAAGACGTATTGCATCACTTCCTGTTGCTTTGTGTGTGCACTGTGACAGTTCTCGCTCCTCTTGAACTACTAATAATCACCTTATTTCTCCCTATAATTTTCGCATCTTGCATAGTTAACTCTATCCCATACTTGTTATATTCTAACACTCACTCTTACACATCTTTAGTTTTTATTTTTCACTTTTTAGCAGTGTGTCGGGTTCTCTAGCTTAGCATGGCTACCAGTTCTCTTCCTCTATCTCCTGCTTTCACCTGCTCCGTGTGTCAGATGTTTATTTACTCCTCTGCCTCCTTTAGTGGTAATGGTACATGTAACACATGTAGTCTTTTTGTAGTTTTGGAGGCAAGGTTATCTGAATTGGAAGCTCGGCTCTGCACTGTTGAAAACCACCCGATAGCGAGCCAGGCCCCTTTAGTCAGTGCGGAGCCAACTAGCGTAGCTAGCTCTGTTAGTCGTCCCCGAGCAGATCCCGAGCAGCCGGGACTTAAGAGTGGCTGGGTGACTGTCAGGAAGAGGAGTCATAGTCCTAAAGTCAAGCCCGTGGTTCACCATCAACCTGTCCACGTTTCAAATAGATTTTCCCCACTCAGCGACACACCCGCTGAGGAGAAAACCCTGGTAATTGGCAGCTTTATAGTCAGAAACGTGGCATTAGCGACACCAGCGACCATAGTCAAATGCATTCCAGGGGCCAGAGCGGGCGACATAGAATCCTATTTAAAACTGCTGGCTAAGGATAAACGTAAATACGATAAAATAGTTATTCTCGTCGGCGGTAATGACAGTCGGAGGTCACTAAAATTAACGTTGCATCGGTGTGTAATTTTGCCAAAACAATGTCGGACTCCGTAGTTTTCTCTGAACCCCTGCCAAATCTGACCAGTGATGACATGTTTAGCCGCATGTCCTCATTCAATCGCTGGTTGTCTAGATGGTGTCCAGCAAACAACGTGGGCTACATAGATAATTGGCAATCTTTCTGGAGAAAACCTGGTCTGATGAGGAGAGACGGCATCCATCCCACTTTGGAAGGAGCTCTTCTCATTTCTAGAAATATGGACGAATTTATTAGTCATCCAAAAACATGACAACCCAGGGTTGAGACCAGGATGCAGAGTTGTAGTCTTACACACTTCTCTGCGGCTTCCCACCTGATGCTGCCCCCCCCAATCAAAAAACACAAAAGGAGCAAATCCTCTTGTGCAAAAAAAAAAATTTAAAACAAAAACTTTAACTGAACAAAAACATCAAACTATTAAATGTGGTTTGCTGAATATTAGATCTCTCCCTTCGAAGTCTCTGTTAGTGAATGATTTGATTTGTGATCATCATATTGATATATTTTGTTTTACAGAAACCTGGCTGCAGCAGGAGGATAATGTTAGCATTAATGAATCAACTCCCTCTGACTATTTAAATGTTCACGTTCCTCGAACCACAGGCAGAGGAGGAGGAGTGGCAGCTATCTTTAGATCAGGGTTACTAATCAGTCCTAGACCCAAGATTAGTTCTAGCTCTTTTGAATCTCTGATTCTCAGTTTTTCCCACCCAAAGTGGAAATCACAAAAACCTCTTGTGTTTGTTGTTGTGTATCGTCCACCTGGCCCTTATTCTGAGTTTCTCTCTGAATTCTCAGAGTTTTTATCCCAGTTAGTGCTGAGTACAGATAAAGTCACTGTAGTGGGTGACTTTAATATTCATGTAGATGTTGAAAATGACAGCCTAAATATTAACTTTAATTCTATATTAGACTCTATTGGATTTTCTCAAAGTGTTCACAGACCTACTCACTGCCTTAATCACACCCTTGACCTTGTGCTGACTTATGGCATTGAGAGTGAACAGTTAACAGTGTTCCCTCATAACCCTGTCTTGTCTGACCATTTTTTAATAACTTTTGAATTTACATTACTTGACTACACGGTTTCTGAGAGGAATTCTACATATAGAAGGTGTCTGTCAGAGAATGCTGTAACCAGATTTAAAGAGTTGATTTCATCATCCTTTTCTTCACTGCCATGTGCTGATATGACAGAGGACGGCTACCTAAATTTTACTCCAGAAGAACTTGACTCGCTTGTTGACAGCACTATAGCTTCAATGCGTACAACACTGGACAATGTTGCCCCTCTGAAAAGGAAGGTAATCAGTCAGAAGAGGTTGGCTCCTTAGTATAATTCACAGCTGCGTGCGTTAAAGCAGACTGCAAGAAAGCTGGAGAGACAGTGGCGTTCCTCTAATTTAGAAGAGTCTCAATTAGTCTGGAAAGATAGTTTAATAACGTATAAGAAAGCACTTCGTAAAGCTAGAACTGCTTATTATTCATTATTGATAGAAGAGAATAAGAATAATCCCAGGTTTCTTTTCAGCACTGTTGCCAGGCTGACAAAGAGTCCGAGCTCTGTTGAGACATGTATTCCTTTAACTCTCAGCAGTGAGGATTTCATGAGATTCTTCATCAATAAAATTGTTTCTATCAGAGAGAAGATTAATGGAATCCTTCCCATTATTATCACTGATGTATCATCAAGTAGAGCAGCTTTAGAAGTATCTTTCAAACCTGAATTGTAGTTAGACAGCTTCTGTCCAGTTGATCTTTCTGAGCTAACAACAGCAATAGTCTCTTCTAAACCATCAACTTGTATGTTAGACCCAATCCCAACCAGACTGTTCAAGGAGGTTTTCCCCTTAATTGACACTTCCATATTGGATTTGATCAATCGGTCTTTGTTGATAGGATATGTACCTCAGACTTTTAAGGTTGCTGTAATTAAACCTTTACTTAAAAAACCTACTCTTGATTCAGAAGTGTTGGCTAATTATCGACCTATATCCAATCTCCCTGTTTTGTCTAAAGTTCTTGAAAAAATAGTTGCAGTTCAACTTTGTGATCATTTACATAGAAATAATCTGTTTGAAGAGTTTTAATCAGGATTCAGAGTGCATCATAGCACAGAAACAGCACTGGTGAAAGTTACCAATGATCTCCTGTTAGCTTCTGATAGCAGACTTGTTTCTGTGCTTGTCCTGTTGGATCTCAGTGCTGCATTTGATACGATCGATCACAGCATTCTGTTACAGAGACTTGAACATGTTATTGGGATTAAAGGAACTGCATTAGGCTGGTTTAAGTCATATTTATCTGATAGATTCCAGTTTGTTCTTGTAAATGAAGAATCTTCCTCACACGTTGGAGTAAGTCATGGAGTTCCTCAGGGTTCTGTGCTTGGACCGATTCTTTTTACTTTATACATGCTTCCATTAGGTAACATTATCAGACAGCATGGCATAAATTTCCATTGTTATGCTGATGATACTCAGCTGTACTTATCTATGAAACCAGATGAAACCAACAGGTTGGTCAGACTACAAGCCTGTCTTAAAGACATAAAGACCTGGATGACTCAGAACTGTCTGCTTTTAAATTCAGACAAAACTGAAGTTGTTCTCTTTGGACCTGAGCGCTTCAGGGAGAAATTGTCTAGTTATATAGTTACTCTATATGGTATTTCCTTGGCTTCTAGTTCTACAGTGAGGAACCTTGGAGTTATTTTTGACCAGAATTTATCATTTGACGCACATATACAACTGGTTTCTAGGACTGCCTTCTTTCACCTTCGTAATATTGCTAAAATCAGGAACATCCTGTCTCAGGGTGATGCAGAGAAACTAGTTCATGCATTTGTTACTTCAAGATTGGACTACTGTAATTCCTTATTATTGGGCTGTCCCACATATTCTCTGAAAAGCCTCCAGCTGATCCAAAATGCTGCAGCCAGAGTTCTGATGAGAACTAACAGGAGAGATCATGTTTCTCCAGTTTTAGCTTCTCTTCATTGGCTCCCTGTTAAATTCAGAATAGAATTTAAGATTCTTCTTCTCACATATAAAGTTCTTTATGACCGAGCTCCATCATATCTTAAAGATTTAATTGTAAGGTATTTTCCTAA
This sequence comes from Leuresthes tenuis, assembly GCF_036924035.1. NCBI lineage: Eukaryota > Metazoa > Chordata > Actinopteri > Atheriniformes > Atherinopsidae > Leuresthes > Leuresthes tenuis. Next base: position 24,017,299 of record NW_027325372.1, on the reverse strand, counting down.
CAGAGCACTTCGCTCCCAAACTGCAGGTTTACTTGTTGTTCCCAGAGTTTCTAAAAGTAGAATGGGAGGCAGAGCCTTCAGTTATCAGGCCCCTCTCTTGTGGAATAAGCTGCCAGTAAATGTCCGGGAAGCAGACACCCTTTCCACTTTTAAGATTAGGCTTAAAACTTTCCTTTTCGATAAAGCTTATAGTTAGGGATGGCTCAGGTAATCCTGAAACATCCCATAGTTAAGCTGCTATAGGCTTAGACTGCTGGGGGACCTCATCTGTCACACCTTTCCTCACTTTGCTCTCTTTTTTCCCCCTGTTTAATTTCACAATTGATTTTATGTACATGTGACATTATTGTGGTTATTAACGTATGTTTCCCTGTTCCAACAGATATCCTTTGAATGGCGTTATGGTGTTTTTCCCCCCTCTTTTCCCTCTTTTCTGTCTTCTCAAACCCCAGCTGGTTAAGAGCATCTCCAAAATGGCTTACAGGTTGCACCTTGTCAGCAGAGGTGAATAAAAACTGTACAGGACTGAAAGAATCTACTGCGAATTTCTTGGTGCCACACATCAAAGCAAACTTCATAGGCTTCATAGGTTTGTTGACTCCATGCCTCTGTGGCATTTAAGTAAGTTTTTTTAGAGACACCTGTGGAATCCTCTGGAATTCAATGCAACAGGTCTGTAATAATCTGCTCCTAATATACAGGATAAATGCTCATATTCTGTCAGAGGTGTTTAACCACAGGTAAGGGATTTTTAGTAAGTGATGGATGCCTCTTTATTTTCCATATGTAATAACTGTCATAAGGCCCCATTAAGAAATCAGTAATCTATTTTTCCTGTTCTATTTCTATTTAATGAGAACAAGTCAGGTCTGTTTGGTAAGATATGAATGGTGCTTTTCAGTGGCTCATACAATAAGTTTTAAGAGAATGCACCAGTAAAGAGTGATATAGAAAGCATAAATTCAAGCGGCGTTAATTTCCCCTTTCTCAACCTGCCTGAGTCTGCACTCAGTGACACATATTCATATGGACTAATTTAAGCTCCGGTGCGTTCACATCTGTGATCTCACAATCTCTTAGTCAGTCACCCTAGTAAATTGCAGTTAGTCCTCAAACGTGTATAATGAATCATTGCCGCACTGAATTCATCAGAAGCTATTTGCTTTGACTCCTCCATCAGCTCCAAATCACTGTCATTAAATCGGCCATACCCATGTAATTGTAGTTAAAAGTCTTGTCACTCATATATTGCACATTTTGCAGTGCAGTGATATTTGACAAACCAGCATTTTTAAGAAACCAGCATCACAAAAAACATGTTTCCTAAAGCTACCACTTGCCTTAGTATCACTCTGTACAGTTATTTGTTGTGTCAATTAGCATGAAAAGACTTAAAATTGCATGCATGTTTCATGTTTTCCAACGAGACTGCATTGTACTGACACAGCCCACTTTGTATAGACAGATGCTTTTATAGTAAGTCACCGGTCATGTGAAGAACAAATGTAAAACTAAGACAAATTGGATCATTATCATAGAAACTCACAGCACATTTGATGCAAGCCACTTTGTACGACATGAATAGAAACAGCACAGTAACAGCAACAGTCCTGCTCTAGAGACCTGAGTGATCTGATCAGGTTTTAGACAGTAAGCAAGTCAGAGATTTACTTAGCTTTATGGCCTACTAAGTTGATTTCAAAGTTGATTCTGTGTTGAACTGGGAGTCAACCTCATCAGAGATTGATAATTGGCAGAACATCTTGAATGTTTTCCCAAACAGCATAACGGTGTCAGACATACTTACACTTTACCGGAACAATGAGTGTGGTCTGATTAAATGAGCAAGTTGAGTTGTAACCCTAGCTCGACTCAAATGTGCATATAACTGCACTGACTGTTTATTTAAATAATTACAGTAGTCTGCCACATGTTTTGAGAGTCAGTTTGAGATAAAATGATCAAGCTTTTAATTTTCTTTTTTAAGTCTCAGATAGTACTGTTGACCTTTGTAATGAGATTATCACTTAGATTGGGGTACACAATAATGCCAGGGTTTCTGATTTGTTCAGTGTGTTTTAAAGATAGTGACCACAAATATGAACACATTATTGGCAAACAACAGCTATTTCAGTTATGTTCAGTTTTAAAAAGTTTCTGGACATCCAGTTATTACTATCAGATAGCGGCACGACTACAAGTCAATAACCTACCTCTGCACAACATGGAAGCTCCTGTCAGGAATCATAGCCAAAAAGATCAGTAGACACACGAGTCAGTATATGAGTGGGACCAAGAAGGAAATTGGAAGTAACACCAAAAGAGACAAACACCAGCTACTGATCAATAGAGACCGTGACAACTGATTGGAGCAATCATCAACCACTTCCTCTACATGGATGACATCAAGCTCTATAACATAGACTAATTGACCCACCTCACCAAAATATACAGCAAGTTTATATGACTTGATGACTACATAAATGTATATGAAAAGTATCAGAGAGGTAAGATTAAGGGGTTGAACTGAGGGGGTTGAATTACCAGAAAGCATCATAACATAAATAACATGTTCAGGACAGCTACAAATACCTTTGGAAACCCATAGGCAAATAGCAACCATGAGGGGGATGCAAGTCATGCCTGAGGAGTCGGAATAGGAAGAATTAAGTCCAAGCAACTGATATGTATGCCCTGCCAACTATCAGATACCCCACTGGTATAATAACCTAGCTAAAGGAGGAGATAGGAACTAGTGATATCAAGACAAGAAAGCTCCTCACAATGCATTGGGGGTTTCACCCTAGTCCAGCACCCTGAGATTGTATTCTAAGCGTAAGAAGGGAAGCCAAGGGTTATTGAGCGTCAGAGCGACTATCCAGGATGAAACAGCAAAGGCCCAGGAATACATCAGGAATGGCCCCCAGTGATGAACTGAATACCTTAGGCAGTAGAAACCCAGTGAGGAAGAGACAGATTAGCTTCTGCACAACACATTCAACTGACAGTTTGAAAAAGTGACTGATACTGAGAAGTTCTTCCAATGGCTAGAAAAGACTGGTATGAAAGTTGGTATGGAGTCATTGATCTTTGCAGTGTAAGAACAGTGCCTCCATTAATAAAGGTTGTATGCTGTGCAAAGGAGCCTCCGAGACAATCCAGCACATAGCAGATAGTAGTGTAGTAGTGTGAGATACAGTCAGGCACTGCATACATGGAATGCAATAACTGTATATAAATAAGTGGTGAGAGTATGGGTTGGAAATGCTCCAGTCAAAATGGTGAGTAGTGATAGAGGTAAGGTCCTGTGGGGCCTCCAGATTCAGACTGATAAACTAATGATGCTTAACCAAATGGTTATTTTGGTGGTTGACAAACTGCAGAAGAAGGAAGTGGTACTATTGGTAAGAGCAGCATTAGGGGAATGACCCCCAAACTAGGAGAACTTAATAATTAATTTTCTATCAATCAATAGTATCATGGTTCTAAAAATATAGAAATACAGTGGATTTCAACATCAGCTGCTCCTAACTGTAATAGCTGCTTACAGTGCTTCTCTATTCTCTCCTATTTTAACCCCCCACCCCCACTCCCAATTTTCCCGTCATGCAGCAAGAAACTAAGCAGATCTTTTGTTTTGGGCCTTAGATGTAATAAAAAAAGCAGACTTTGTTCTGTTTTTCCCCTCATTCTCCCTGTCATCCATCCTTCCTCCCTCCCTCTCCCCTTCTATCCAATCGGCCAATGGTTAATGATTCATAGACTGAGTGCACACGTGCTGTTGTGAGTGTAGCATTACTCTGCGGACGTGAAGAGACATGCTCAGTGTTGTTTAGGGTTCAACTGTTATGGATCTGATACACTTGTGGCGAGAGCGTTGGTAATACTTTGTAAAATATGTCAAATAAATAAAGTTATTTAAATCATGGAAAGATGCCCTATAACCAGAATATGACACTGTATGGGATTAACAGAAGGGTTATGACTTACTGGTGGCTTTGCTAAAGTCATTCAAGAGTGAACATAGAATAACAGTGTGTATAAATGTGTGTGTAGTGTTTAATAAAGTCAAAGGTCTAATCACTCTTATAGAGCCAATCATTAAAGTGTAAGAGTAGTTAAACTTATTAGCTCTTTTTCATTGTTTCTTCATGTCATTAAACCCACTCAGATAATTTCCCCTAAACTCTGACTCAGTTGTGCTATCTTTATAAACTTAAAACCCTGAGTAGTCACTTCTTCTCAGCTTTCAAATCTCTTTCCTGCCATCACTTTATGTATCACCACCACAACTACAGCCATTACGTCAAAAGAAAAAAACAAAATGAAAAAAAAAATGACTCCAGCAGCTGCCTATTAGGCTTCTAAAAGCATCTTTGCTCAGCAGATATCATCAAAGTTACAATTTGTTGAAAGGAAATCCAGTCTTTCCCCATGCACTCCTTCCTCCGGCCAGAGACAGGAAATAAGGGAAGGGGATTTAACTAGTGGCAAGCTCCGTTGCTCCCTGTCAGCAGCTAAGTGGATATGAATTCAAGTGCATTTAACTTAATATACAATCAGAATAATGTAAAGCCAAGATAAATCTGGGGCTCTTGTGAACAAAATTGAACAACAGTAAAACTTAGTAATGAGGTCACATCCAGCAGACTCTCAGTGAATTTGTCTCCTTGGACTACATGCTGTCATAGATTACAACTTCTTATCCGCAGACAGCTGACATTGCTTTCATTCCATGCATTTGTAAGAAGAACACTCAACGGGAAGGAATTTCAAGGAATTCACAATCATCTTGATTTCTTTTCTGAGATAGCACTCAATTGATATGACGGCTGTAATACTTTGTTCAACCAGCATGCCAATTCTTCTGATTATTAGATTAGATTAAAATGTAATTCAAATATTCAAATGACTAAATCTCAATGGATCCTGGTCAATCTGATATGCCTCTTGGGAAAGAGAGAGAAACATGTTAATGTTCGTGTGCCTAACCAGAAAGATCAGGCTGAAAGGTATATATTTTAAAATTTGGAGTAGGGATGACACTAAACTGGTTTAGCATTAAAATGGGAAGCTGAGGTTAGTGGTAGCCAGTCTCATAGTTACTATGGCTTCTACAGTTTTTGTTTACATTTACAGTCAAGTGAGAAAGAAAGTGCAGCGTCTTTAAATTTCTATAAATAAGTTTAGGTATTATAACATAATAAGTAATCATCCGTCCTTAACAGATCTTGAAATGATGATAATGCAACCTCAGATGAAAAATAACACTATATTTTACACTGTCATTTTTTTTTTTTTAACAAAAACTCAGCCAAAATGCAGAAGCAGTGTGTGAAAAAAGAAGTCCACCTTTACTGCTTCTTTAGGACTTTATAGGGTAAGCAGGAGCTTGGTGCTACTATTCAAATAAACTTGATTAACTGATGATCAGCAAGTGTTAAGACAATGCCAAGGAGTAAAGAAAATCTGCAACAATCTTTAAAAAAAAAAAAAAAAAAATTGCTGCTCATCAAGGAGTCCATCATTTTACAGTGAAATAGATTATTCACAAAGGGAAAACATTCAAAACAGTTGTCAATCTTTCCAAGTGTGGGTACCAGCAAGTCCACCCCAAGGTCAGACAGTGCTCAGAAAACTCCCAAACACCCAAGAGCTGCATCTCAGACTCAACAGGTCTCAGTTAGGATTTCCACAGCAATTATTGGTTGAAAATAATTTGGTCTGAGTGTCTTAGAAGTTTATTTTTTAATCCACTTCTCAGTCACCAAAAATATATTCTTCATATCACCATGCCAAAAATTACCATCAGTTTGTTCAGTTGTAAGTTTAAAGAGAGACAACATTCTCTTTAGAGAGAATTTAAAAAGAATTTGGAGAATTTTTTCCTTTTCACAAGTAAATTAAATGTGGTCTTCACAAAGACAGAATTTCAACTCGAATGTTTCATATAGAATATCATATGTACCCAGTTACACAGGCTGTATGTTGCTAACATGATGCTTCTTGGATATCACAAAGGTGATGCCTCTATAAACAGCATAGCTGTGTAGCTCAGTAGGTTATGAGCAGCACTACCAAGTTGAAGGTATAAAGTTTAATTCCTGTCTCTGCTATATGAATTTATCCTGCCAATCCCAGAGCATCTATACAAAGCGTCTATATAAATTTGAGTGTCTATACTCAACAACTTCAACAAGACTAAAAAAATCTTTCACCTTTGAACCTAATATACCCCAATTGTTGCCCATCTTTTCAACAAAAAAATGCTCAGTGAGTGAGTATCTGTTATATATTTTATGTGTTACTCCCAGCTTTTACTGACAGACAATTTTTTTTCATGTATCAACAGATACGGACTGGAGTAATGTATTACTCATGCCTCTGTCCTTAGTTTGAGATTGTTCACATCATACACCAGGCTACACAGGTTCAACAGCTGTCTGACTTCTTTGTGTATTTATCACATCCTTCAGACATTACAACTGCAGCCTACTATCATAGCATGCTATCCATAGTTACAATTAAATAGTAACAGATCATTCATCAAGGCTACTTTTTACCATGCTACATGTATTACAAGCAGCCCACGCATTTGTGAGAGAAGTTCTAGGTGCTGCACAAAAATACATACATAACTGACTAAAGACATGAAACAGTATTACTACTTTTGAAGATGAGCAATACATGGCTGGATAAATGACATAAATAAAATTAACTCCGTCAACCAAGGAACACCATTGTGTTGTGTGAAACACAGCAGTGATGGATGGAAGGAACTGAAAATATCATTTTTCCACATGCTTATTGAACGGTAAGTGTTATAAGTGTTAAATTGCACTGCTGTAACAGTGTAATTGTTATCAACTTGAGAAAAACAAGATCTTTTATTGGACCTGTGCACACCGTGTCTACCATCACTATTGTTTGTCAGATAAGAAGCTGAAGCACCACACAGAACTCTGGAAGACCTCCTGAAGTTACAGTGTTATGATCCCCGGACACCTTTAGTTTTTGTACCTTGTCTTGTCACTTCAGGTTATATTTTGAATGTTAACTTCTCCTCTCGTTTCAGATTACTTGATTTGTGTCTGCGCACAACTTGATTTGTGCGTACTACCTGATTTGTGCATACTTAAATGCACCATGCACGGACAAATCTGTGGGGCTTCCCGGAGGCGTGAAAAGAGTCTCTAAACCCTTCGTGCTGATCTATAGCTTTGTGCGTGTGTATCAGGCGATTCGTGCGTGCGTATTTAACGACTTGTGTGTGTAGGAGACTTTTTGAATTCCTAATTATCGTTTTGTCCATAACTTGGAGCAAGTTATACATGCAAAAATCAAGTAGTGCGCACACACAAATCAGGTAATACGCACAAATCAAGTGGTGCGCACACACACCTCTCCATACATTTTCACTTCAAAGCTCTTCCAGACGGCGCAGTCGACAGAGCCAAAGTTATTAGTAGCACAGTTTGAGGTTAACAATAAACTTTACTTCAAACTAATGTCCAGACCCGCACTGTAAAACATGGAACCAGAAAATGCCTTGAATAAAACTTCTCATGTCAATGCAACAACCAGGTGTACATCATTAGCAAATAAGATGATAGCTAATGTTGTGGACTGCTGTCTGGGCCCTATTCAGATAATCTACTGCTAACCTCCCAGCACCAGACACTCTAGAATACCTCCAAATGTTTTTTTTGTTCACACTCTGACTGGTCAGAGCTCTTTTTGCAGCATGAAGAGTACTTACTAAATATTTCGCAGGTGGTCATAATGTTGTGTTTGATTGGTATGTGTTACTAGGTCTGACTTAGTTGGATTGTCATTACAAAATATATGGAAAACCACTGAAAAAGCCACTGGAAGTCATTTACACATCAGTGACGTGTTCAATTAAAGTAAGTGTAGGCAGCGTATGTCTGAAAGGAGCTTAAAATTTTATCAATTACATTCTCAGAGATAGAACTGTGAGGTGATAGACATGAAGTTATATGTCTACCCATCCATTGATTAAAATCCATTGAATTTACTTAAAAGGGGGGGCAGAACATATCTCAGCTTAACTTTGAAGAGCGATGTTGTACTTCTTGAATAGGTCACTCGTGCATCTAAGAGATAACCTGATAAGGGTTCATTTTGATTCACTATCTAACACAACATGAATGCCTTTGGACTATGAGAGTAAGTCTGAGCCCAAGGATAAAATATAAACAGGGACAAGCAGAACAAATACCACACAAATGTTTCAGTTGAGAAGTGAAGCGTGACGCAACAGTGCTTCCCACAATGCTACCTAACAAAGTACAAAGTAAATTTAATTAAAAAAAAATGCATCGCAGAAATGTTCTCACATACTGTATCTTTGACTTTGTAAGTTTGACTCGATAGGTTTCACGCTTGATTAAACCATGGGTACAAAAAAAAAAAACAAAAAAAAAAACAGAGCTGAAACAAGACTGAAAGCAAGTTCTCTGTAGCTCCCAGCAACTGTGCACCATGTATGCAGTGTCACTCCAGGTATGGGCACACCGTGGTGCACAAATTCACTTTGCCGAGTTGGACTGAGACACTTTCATGTTGTGCAGATCCAGATTTAAGCCAGTCAGAGGAGTTTGACTGTCACTATAGACCACCTGCTGCCTCTTTGAGCTGACCTGATGTCTGCCATCGACAGATGATGAGGAAGAGGCTGCATGGCTGGAGGGCTCTCAGAAAGCACAGAAAGACTCTGGAAGAAAGAAGAGATTGTCTGAGACTGCTGATCATGACAGGGCTTTCATTCAGTGACATCTGCTCCATCTCTGTTTTCTGTTTCTAGCCAGATTCAATAGGCTGGCAAGAAAACAAGCTTCTACTTTATGGTTATTCAATGAACTTGTTCAAACAGCAATGACTCTCAGTGAGTTCATTCACTCTGTAGAATATGACATGATTGCAAGATTGTGCTTCTGGAATATATATTGTGTCACAATGCTGCAGAAGCCCAGGGAGTTTTAAAAATCTGACTTGTAACCAAAAACTAATTTGTCCTTAAAAAAGGCAAAAACAAATGGTCCCCGAACTTTTCACACTCTGAAAGCCTTTCAGTGAACAGGAAATGCTTCAGAAAATTGTCAAGGTTTACGACATTCTGTCAATAGTGACAGAAAATTTTGCTTCACATTTATCCTAAATGAACTGAAACGAATAGTCATGGAACACTAAACCATTTCAGAAGAATTTTGAGATATGAGGTCTAGAGAAATCTTAAATTGTTATTGCTCCACATCAAATAAAGAACTGATTCTGCAAGGGATATAGACTTCCAAGGATAATCTAAATCAGGGTCTGTTGTTTTTCCATTCTGTCTCCACTGCTATCAAAAACATTTTTTGTGGTCTTTTCATAGTCTTTCATCAGTATTTAACTGGTCATATCCTACCCAAATTCACATGGTCCACATAAAAAAGGACATATAGGACAATAAATACATTTGATTTAGATATTTGATAAGAAAAGGCAACCTTCATAGGAAATATTGTGTGATATGTGCATGTTGGTGCATAGGCAAGCCAAGTTTTCCTCCACTGAATAAACCAGTTTATCAGTTAAAAAGCTTCCCATAAAGACACCTATAAGCCCAAAATTAGGTTTTGTTTGGACTGAGATTTTTCTCAGGTCCTGGAAGTTGAATTTTTTTTTTCATTTTCATTTGAAAAGACTTTTGCACAAAAAGTTTTAGTTTTGCTGAAGTAAACAAAAACAATCGCTGTCAAGTGCATCTGTAATTGTTATAAATTTGGTCGCTGTTGTAAGTCAGATTCATAGCAAATCAAATTAATCTCAGATTTCTTCTATTTTGTGATTTGCTTAAAATTCACCCAAATAAAATATGTTTTAATTAAAAAATGCCAAATAAGCTGAGCATTACACTTGATGAAGGTTGCAGTCAAGCACCTAACTGTTTAATCACAGATTAATCCTTTGAAAGTGCTAGAATTTAATTTTTGCTTTTTTAATTCTTCAGTTTGTCACTTTCAGGTGACTCACTTCACAGGGTGAATTTATACTTCTTGACAAGCGTCAATATTTTATTCACAAAAGTTTAGTTCTAAACATTTAACTCAGAAACCCGAATGAACAAAGTCACCCTGAAGGAACATATTGCATGAGGTATCCCAGAAATCACTCAGAAACTTGAAGTTTGGCTGCTGATGTTTTTCCCAAAGCTGCAAAAGAAAATACAACAATGAATTAAAATAGACACAATCCAAAGATTTAAGAGCAAGTACTACTTTGTATCAAGGATGAGATAGCCAAGCAGATTTACAAAATTAGGGTTAGGGTTAACTGTCTAACCAATAACCAATCAATAACAGCCTCTGTAGAAAGATGTAATGTTTATTTAATCCTAAATCAAGCATGTCTTGACAATTGTGTGAATGACACAAAAAAACATTTCATGTATTGATGAAGCAGCAGTATTACACATTAATAATAAAGCCTCTTTCACTATAATAGACACATTCTTTTAGAAAATTAAATTTCTTTCTCATAAATGTTCATGGATCAACTATAGTCCTGAAAGGCATAAAATAATCAACTTAAACTTGAACTTAAAATCAGGCAACAAAAACAACCAGCTGTTCACAGTGGCTCCATACAAAGCAAAGGACATCCAGTGATTTATATTGCAATTTCCTAAAGCTCATGTATAGGCATGCAGAGATATTTAATTCATAATGAGTCAAACAACAGCCCTTCACCTTATTTGCCCCTTTCATCTTTCTTTGTTGCCTCCCTTTTCTCCCTCCTCTTTCATTCCAGGCCCCTTTGACATGTGACCATGGGGAAGGTGACCACATTCAAGGACTGCGTGTGGGAGAATTGTTCACATCAGAAAATATGAAAATAAGAGAGGTTTCTGCACAAATTTAGACATTGTAAAGCCCACACATGATGAAAAATCAATGAACTTCCTTTAAATAAAAGACTATCAGGTTTATTTTCAAGCTTGAAAGTGGAAAAAGTGTGATAGTGCATGCTTTGATAAACAGGAAGAACATTTGTTATGGTTAACTTTTTGGCATGATGTACTCAGATTATGGCTGGTCTTCTTTAATCATGTCTATGTCACTGTGACCCCTAAAGACCAAAGAGTACTGAGCAGTAGGAGCTTGCATGAAAAAATGGGATGAAGCAGAGACAAAGAGCAGGGACTGAAAGCCAATGAGCTCTATGGTATGCCATCCAGAGATCTGTTTATTGAATTTGATGTCAAGCCCTTTAAGAGTCGAGATCCAGTAAGACAAATAGAGGATTAAATTGGAAATATAGCCTAAAGTCATGTGTCTGTCTTACTTCTGTCTCTCTTCTCCCTCGTTTTCCTGTCTTTTTTCCCTATCCATGAATGTGTGTTTGAGTGTGTGTGTGCCAAATGGTGCCTGGCTTATGTGTCCAGAGGCTATAAAGAAGAAAATACTTTGTGCAACGAAACAATGAACCTGGCTACGTGGTTCTATGCGGCTGCCCAGGGAGGGTGAAATTGACAAGGCAGACAAATGGGAAGAGAAATGAAGGGAGAAATCAAAGTGAAACAGGAGCAGTCATATCTGTCTTTGTCATGTTTGTGGAGACAGAAAAAATTCCCAAAAGACTGTTTTAGTGGCTGATGCCTAAAGACAGTGCTTGATGTTTTGTTAGATATCGACTGGCAGGACCTGTTTTATTCTACTCAGTTGAACATGATAAGAAAATCCTCTAATGTTGTCATCAGAACGTGCCTGCAGAGGCAACTTTGTGACAAAATTAAGAAATAATTTTTTCCACTTTGTAATCTGATTACGTGTTGCATGCTTGAGGAAGTTTAGAGATTTAATCAGCATAATGTTGTGATGGACTGAATCTGTTAAACCTTGATGGATCAGTAATCATTCAACATTTTTCTGAATCCCACAATCCTTTACTTTGACTTAATCCTGACATTTTTTAAATCAATCATTTTCAGAACTGACCCTATGAATCTTAATGCATCCATATTGGATGTGATCCAAGCACATTGAAACTAATTTATTGAATTAATGGATTGATACCAAATGTGATAGGCTAATTGAAAATTCCATGAATGTATTGTGTTCTCTGCAGTGTTTTGTAGACCTCAGCCTGAATTTTGTTATGTTGAATGATTTAGAAAAATTTATTTGGTATACTGAAAGTGGTTATTACCACTTTCTCTGTGTGGGAGACTGCTCTGGGGCCCATAGGCTCGCGCGTGTCAAAATAGCAACGAGTCATGCAAGCACAGTGAGCACCCACCAGCAGAAACATAAATCGACGCCCCTGCTAGCGTCCATGGAACTGATGTGCAAAGAAGAATGTTGCAAAAGCTACCAACGTAATTGACATAGTCTACATAGTATAATGATCACACAACAAAGTTTGTTTAGAAAGTGGTATAATTCGCTCTGGTGCAACAGAGAATGCTACAGTAGGTCATTACAGCCCACAACAATAACGTCACAGAATTATTTGTTTTTTACAAGAACATGGACTAACAACCAATAACTCTTTGGATGCAAATAATTTCCCATTTTTGTGTTAATCAAGTGTTAGGACAGCTCAATAGTTTTTTTTATTTTTTATTTATAAAACATTCCTCCAGCTGAGAATCGTAATAAGTTTTAAGTCAAAAGAGTTACGGTCGAAATTGTTGACTTTTAGTTCAGGTTACCAAATATTTGAGGAATTAATGCTAAAGACATAATTGTAATATGATCAATTTGGTTAGAATATGCCAACCTTTGCTCAGCATCTAAATACCCTGATTGACTTTCAAGTTGATTGTAAAATTATTGATTGTCAGTTATTTGACAATCCTATTCTTATTCAGTGTCTGGTTTTGTCTGGGATATTATCAGAGAAAGAATCATAAGAAAGAATTTACAGACATTTTCTTCTGTAAATCTGAACATAAACTGCTTATGTTATGCTAAGGTTATATGTTCAGCCGAAGTTACAATGATGATCTAGCCAGGTTAAAAGAGAGCCACATTTGTGAAACTTTGTGACAATTTAGACCTTAGGCTCAATATTCTGAGCTAAATGATTAAATTGTACACTCAACAGGCTGCTATCAAACAGTAAGGAACAAGTGAAATGACATCAGAAACAAAAGAAACACAGATACAACTGAAAATGGATACTATATGAACCCAAAATGTGCAGTAGGTGTGGGTACCTCTTGGTGGATGTGAACTTAGTCACTTAAATGAACAAGGTACTATCTTGTAAGTCCATGTACAGGTTTGGAGTCAAAATTCAACTGGATTTAACTCCATGTACAACTTAAAAGGAATAACGTGCTCACAAAATGAAAATAATCAGACAATACGACAAGACTAATCTGAATTCTCCAACTGTCGCTCTGCAATGTCTTCTTTTTTCATAAAGTCCTGTAATGGTTTACAAATTCCTTCATAAACATACTTAGTTTTTTTAAAAATTAATGTTATTATTTCCATGACATACACTGTGCCACACACTCGATCAAAGCTCTTATTGTAGACAACTTTTTCTAATTCAGTGCTCAGAAGCTTTGCCTGTAACAAGACAAAATTAATAAATGAGTAATCTCTAGCTTTGATTTTAAGGTATTGTGTATACAAATATAACGGAGTCATAAGGGGATCTAGTGGAATATTTACAGACAGAATCATCATAATTGTATCCATTCCCTCCTTCCAGAATTTCTTAATCTTGTCGCATTCCTAAGTATAGTGTACAAATGTTCCTTTCACTTAATTGCATTTAAAACGTACCAGGAATATCAATGTATTTATGAAGGGGGTTGTGTAAGTCCCTATAAGCCAACTGTATTGGAGTGTTGGCTGTTTGTGATTGTGCCTCCTTACAAGCTGTGGCCCAGTCATCATTTGAAAAGTCTGTTTTTAATTCTGCCCTCCATGTAAGTTTGGTTGCTGATGTCTCATCAGAACTAGAAGCCAGATAGTTATACATTAAAGAGATCCTTCCTCTAAAGGTGTAAGTGCAAGAATTACTTATTTTGCATAGAAGATATAAAGTTCCAAAATTGCAAATACAGAATTTGAAGAAGTGTATCTCTGGAATATTATGTATGAGAGATTTCCTAAAAAGACATTAAAACATCTTTCTTATACACGTCAGATATTTTACTTAGCTTCTTTATCCACAATTTGAACCCAGCATCCAACTTGCCTGATTTAAATGACACGTTTATACCAAAGGTAGACTCAAAAGCATATAGTTTTAAGGTTCAAGAACCTGCATCATAAACCTGGCAAAACATGTTAAACGTGATGCACATCATTTTTGCACTCTTACAAAGTAATCAAGTCATTTTGAACATATAAATAGTTAAAAAAAAAAGAAGCTTTCTTTGAATCAGAATTACAGTTGTTAAACTGGAATCTTTACTTTCCCTTTTCATGTTACGCAATGACCAGGGAGACCACTACTAAACACAGTTGGCACAATATTCCAGGTACATAATCCTTTCTGTCATTGTACCTGAAGTGGATAGAGGAGCAACAGTCTGCAGACAACTCAGAGTGAGTAATGCAGTGACAGCGGTCTTTAGTCACAAGATCCAGAGCTGATAAATGTCTGATCAGTCACAGAGATGGGGGCAATGTCTCTGGGTCAACAGTGGTTGAGTGGAATGCAAATAGCAGCCACTCACTTGCGTGGGCACAGGAATCACGGTGCCAGTTCATTTTGCTGCCACAATAGCATAGGGAGTATTTTGTCAATACTGCATTTAACTTTAAGATAAAATAATGGAAAATGCATTCTGTGGGTAATATGTATAATGTGCAAAGCTATACTATATAAGGCATTGATACTATACAAGAAATTGATTCAAATACTTTGTGTTCTATGATAATAAAGCTATGCTTAATTATAGATCAAATTCACAGTTTATCATAACAATATTATTTACTAACAACAACACTCTCTTGGAAATACAAAAAACAAATATATCCTGAAAGGCAATCAATATTTTTAACCCTCTTCGACAAGCTTTTCTTGTAATTTCTTTAAGTAGTTTTTAGAAATAGTTCTCCAGGCTTCTTTAAGGATATTCCAAAGCCCTTCTTTGAATGTTGGCTGCCTTTGTTCCGTTCTCTGTGAAGATGATCCCGCACTGCTTAAATAATGTTGAGGTTCGGGGAGGATTCATCATTCCATAAGACCTGTTGCCACTGATTTTCGGTACAGTTTTTATGTAATTTGGCATCACCACCCTCCCATGGAGACAATTTCTGATGAGGCTTCGATGTACAGTATGGATCTACTTAAAGTCCAGATGCATTTCTCTGTGACAGATCTTTGCTGCACCCACACCCACCCTGTTTCTTTAGGACATCACCTTCACATACTGCTCATTCTGCTGTAGATAGTTCTTTTTAGACCTAACACTTTTGTCCTTCACTTGTCCAGTTCCCTCGGGTCACACTGCACACTATGGGTGATTCCCAGAGAGCCAATAGCTCTCTGGGAATCACCTTTTCAGTGTAAATATGCTATTCTATGTCTGTAAAACCCTTATCTTTGGCTTCCTTTTTCAAATGCAACTAAAGAAGAGAACAAACTGTTTCTTTGTGACAGGCACAAAGTGCCTCAAGATCAAGAAACGATTAAAATGGGTTCTTTGACAAGATGCCTGTTGTATATAGAAACAACACTGGTTAATCCCTTGAGTTAAGTGTTTTTTATGTTTTGACTCAATGTTTAATCAGCTTAAACATGTAGGATGTAGTGATTTTCAGCTAGTTCCTTTCATTTCAGCTATGTTTCACACAACCAATGCATGCTTGGCACACTAATATCAACATTATGGCGATATGACCTGTAGTTGTAAGACAAGCGACTCTGAGAACTTTAGTGATATACCTCACTTGCATAGCATTTCGATCACAGGTTTCTCTTAACATCTACTATGTACAAAGCTTTTACTGGCTTGCATGAAGGAAACTTCCCTATTTAACAGTACTTTCAAAGTCACCCAGGGTGTCTGGAAAACAATTCAAAATGTGTGTTTTTCAGCATAAATGTTGATGTCATGTTCTGACTTGATTTAAGCATCAGAGTTATTGTGTCCTTTATTGTATTATTTTTCTTGACATGAGAAAAATCCCCAAAAAACTGTTGATTTGGTCATCTATGAACAGATACTGCTTTTGTTGCATATTGTTACTTTTCTTTAGATTACTGTAAAGGGTAAACTAAATATTCCCCAAAAGAATAACCAAAAAGACCTGACATCAGAAAAAGTTGAGAGGGACAAAACAAATTTGTTCCTCATATCAACCCAGGCTAATCCCATTTCATATAAACCAAGTCACAAAAGGTGTTGCTGCACTCCAAGAATCACAGCAAGCATAAGAAAACTGTCACTGCAAATACCTGCATGCAAACCCACTTATGGATCCAAATGATGGGGGAGTAACCCAGACAGAAACAAAGCGAAAACTAGTTAGTCTGCCTTACAATCATGTTCCCAGATCTTTTATACAGGCTGTACAAGGCTGGGCAGACTAACGTAAACAAACTGCTAAACTTAACCAAAGAAGGACAGCAGAAACAATGCCACTGACTCAGCAAACTGAAAATAAAAAACAAAATTAACTGTACAGCCCCAGCATTTTGAGACTACTTTAATAATTATCCATCCATCCATTTTCTATACCCACTTAATCCGTTGGTCGGGTTGCGGGGGGCTTGAGCCTTTCCCAGCGGTCATCGGGCGAGAGGCGGGGTACTCGCCTGTCCATCACAAGGCCACACAGAGACAAACAATCACACACATACTCACACTCACTCCAAAGGACAATTTTAGAGTCACCAATTAACCTGACATGCATGCTTTTGGATGGTGGGAGGAAGCTGGAGTACCCAGAGAGAAAGAGCCTTGAGAGAACCCACACATACACAGGGAGAACATTCAAACTCCACACAGAAAGGCCCCATCCGAGAGTTGAACCCTCTCACTGTGAGGTGATGGTGCTAAGCACCACACCACTGTGCAGCCCTACTTTAATAAATAGTTAAGTTTAATTTAATAATTAGTTTGAAAATAATCTAAACACCAGCTCATACTGTATATCACCTGCTATGTCGATATTCCCCATGCAGAGAAGAAATGTAAAAGAATAAATAAAATCACAGCACCCCCTCTTAAAATCTGGTGTGGCCACACTGGAATGTGAAATAACAATGAAATGTGAAAAGCAATACAACAATAAAAAACAGGGATACCTGAATCTAATTAAGTCAAACCACTTCATCCCATTCAAAGAGATCTCTTACTACTCTCACTCAAACAGAACAAGGGTCCACATCATCAACAGCCTCAGAGAAACCAACTGGCCACACACAGAACATCAGTCTTTAATCCATTCCTATCCCAATCAGCCAGCTACCGCAAGTTGTGTTCAGAAGTCAGTGGTCATACCATCAAGGCTTACTTTATTAACAAAACCTCTTAATGTTTCCTATATGGTTCTGAACTGACCTCAGGGAGGCAACTGGCTCTTTTGGCAGGCCACTTGAGAGAATATTTTTACCAACTCTTAGTTTCGCATAAACAATTCCTTTATCAATTTCTCTCGATTCACTTCTAATATACATTCTGAATGCAATCAGAAAAACACATGGATCTACACGTACACACACAAACAATAAGAGCCGGGCGCCATTCAGCCTTGCTTCCTGCTGTGTCACTGCATGCCTCTAAATTATTCAGTGTCACTCAAATATTGATATGGAAATCACAGCTGACTGAACTGACAGAGCAGAGAGAAAGGCAGTTAAGATCCACTGTCCTCCTTTGGCTGTCCTTTTCTTTTGGACTCTGCTTTGACTGATACCTTTTGCCACCAGCTGCTCATTCTTATTTTATGTCCATTTCACACAGGATACAGTGAATGCTAAAAAATATGATAGCCAGGCCATTCAAAGCTTTTTTTCACAGGAGAATGAAAACATCTCCTGCAGTTTGTACGCTTGTTTATGAAGCTCTTGTTTGAAGTGCCCTAAAACTGGCTTAGCCATATTCTACAGCAATGCCATTATGATGTGGCACCATATGACTCTGAATGCAGAATCAGCTCCTTTTCACATCTCATTACCCAATGATTACTAACAGACCACAAGCATCACATAGTCCTATTTGAAGATATGCAGGTAAAATCAATTCTGAAATATGTGAAATTAGCCTGTTTTACACTGGTAGTAGCATCTACATAGGATAACTGTGTTTTTAGGCTTTTCTATGTACACAGTGTTTGACTGTGTAGGAGTGCAAAGGTTAGGACCAGGATGTAGGCTTTTTAAAGCAGAAGCAGACAGAAATATTTTGTTTAAGTTGGAATATAAATCAATATTAACTCTGAGGCAGTTTGCAACCCAAGTGGTTGACACGACAGTTACACCAACGCATCTCCTGTGGACTTTGATTCAGCCTGCAAAAAGTTTCACACTGTTTGCTCAGTCACAGGTTTTATCAGGCTGACACCTCACTGTTGGCTGCTGTTCAAAGGCAGCTGCACGTGCATGGATTTAGAGTCCAGAGAGAGCCAGACGTAATAATGGCAGTACCTTTGGGGAAAGTCACAATCTCAGCAATGGCAACAACTGCCTACACAGAAAAGCTTGCTAAAGAAGGAAGAAGAAGTTGTTTGACAGAATTTTTAGTCACACTTAAGAAGTTGAATCACTTCTTATAAGTATAGATACTTTGCTAAGTCTTCAAAAGCACCGGAAAAATAAGGGAGAGGCCACAGTACTGAGCACATATGATCCTTTTTTCACCTCCACAGAAAAGCAGGGACTGAAGCATCAGAGACAAAACTTGTGAAGTTTAAGTGCCAAAAGATGTCTGACAACAGTTAAGTAAGACAGTATTTCAGTGACAGAGAGAATTCCACTGAAGTCAGACCTGGCATGCGCTTCTCCTGGACAGGTAAGACTCTTAACACCGTGTTTTAGCGAGTTCTAAATGTGTTACTGTGGTTTGTTACAAGGTGATAACCACAATGAGTGCATATTAGTTGTTGCTGATAGTATAGCATTCTGTTAACCACAAGTCAAGGCCATGCTGCTGAGATGGATACAATAATTTACCTCACGTTGAGGTCACAAAAGTCACAAAACTGACCCATAATATTTTATCAAAAACATTTTTTAAACGATCTAAAGTATCTCAAAACAGAATGACTGTAAGAGTTCTGCTGTGGAACATTACTGCGCCACCACAATTGCTGCCCAGATAGCTGCGTAAGTTTAGTCGTCCAGTTATGTAATGCGGACAATAGTTTTATAATTTTTTCTTAACATGATATGTGAGAAATTTAAAAGAAAATGGATCATATGGCTCATCCCCAGTTTTAGGCTGTTTTTGTACTAGGGCAGCTCTGTGCCCATGCAAGCATGAGCGCATCTGTGTGGATGCTCTCTGAATGGGGAGTGGCTTAGAACAGGGAAGAGATGGCACAGCTGCTGGCTTAGAACAGGGAAGAGATGGCACAGCTGCAGCAGGCAGGCTTTTATAAATAAAAAATTCTGGATCTTTTCTGACAGCAGTTTTAAAAGAAAAAAATAACTTCTTACCCAGCCATTGACAAGTTTCCTTGCATTACAACTGGAGGAACTGCAGTTTATATTAAAGACCAGGGGTTACTCTAAGAAGGTGGTTGGTTACCATGTTATGGCATTTTTACCTGTTTTTTCATTTTCATTTGTTACTGTCTTGTCATCTTAATATGACTCTTGAAAATGGTAAAAAAAAATCTGATTTTGAATAAATGTTACTAAATATATCTTATCTCAAGTCTGAATAATTAGTCTCAGTTGTATTAAATGTCCCCATAAAGAAAAAACAAAAAGTCAAAACATATTTAGTGTGGCTGACACTTTTCAGCTTACAACACACAGAGATCAGTCATAACATTAACACTGACAAGTAAAGAGAGTAATATTGGTCAGCCTGTTACCATAAAGTGATCAGCTGAGAAAACAGCATAACTGTATCTTTCAACAGAATGCATTTACCTCCTATATTTTTGCAAAAATCTTAGGTGGCAGACAAATCATATATATTGGAGAAAAGTTTTAGTTTGGTCACTAATTGCTTCATGGCAACACTGCAAAGAATTTAGGTTTGCAGGCTTGGAGAGACCCAGTCTCTGTTTAAATTTCTAGCTTGATTGATATTCTTATCAAAACAGCAGGGGAGGAGTTTGAGTCAGGAGCTACAGCCAGTAAGACTGCATTGGATCATGGGGACACAATAGAGGAAAAGCCAGTAAAAGAAACTAACAAATGTTCAACACATGTAACATAGAGCATGATGAAATTGTGTCCACATCTCTCAGGTGCAAACTTACCACTGGGCCTCTTTTGTAAATCACCATAAGGACTCTCGAACGCTAAAACAGGGTTTGTACCGATAGTAAATCTGGCCCTGCTTCTTGAATGATCAATTATACTTTTAGGTGTCAGGTACCGGCAGGACACAGGACACATGTGCAGGATCTTTGTTTTTCAACTTCTTAACAAGTGCTTCCAACAGAGAAATAAGAGCTATGAAAATTCTGGAAAATTCTGGAATTCTGGGATCTGGAAGGGTCAGGATCGGTGCAGTTGTGAAGCGGCACTTGAGTTTGTTGAATGAGTTCGCCGCCTCCGGAGACCAGACAAATCGTGCCCTAGGAGAGGTAAGGGCATGCAGAGGTGCTGCGATGGAGCTGAAACCCCTGATGAAACATCGATAGAAGTTAGTGAAGCCCAGAAACTGCTGTACCTTCTTACGATTGTCTGGAGTTGACCACTCAGCCACGGCACTGACTTTAGCGGGGTCCATCTCGACTTTCCCTGGTGCTACAATAAACCCCAGAAAAGACACAGTTTTCACATGAAATTCGCTTTTTTCAGCTTTAACATAAAGCTGGTTATCGAGAAGACGTTGCAGGACTTGGGATACATGGTTGCTGTGGGAAAAAAGGTCAGGTGAGTATATCAAAATGTCGTCTAGGTAAACATACACAAACTTGTCAAGGAATTCTCTAAGAATGTCATTAATCATAGCCTGAAATACTGTGGGTGCATTCGTGAGTCCAAATGGCATGACACAATATTCATAATGTCTCATGGGGGTATTAAAACCGGTCTTCCACTCATCCCCCTCCCGGATGCACACAAGATGATACGCATTACGTAGGTCGAGTTTGGTGAAGATCTTGGCTTGTTGGAGCTGGTTGAAGACTGAAGACATGAGGGGAAGTGGATACTGGTTCTTAACTGTGATGTCATTGAGAGGGCTGTTGTCGATGTAGGGTCTTAACGACCCATCCTTTTTATTCATGAAGAAAAACCCTGCTCCGGCCGACGATGATGATGGTCTGATGAGGCCAGTTTTCAGAGAGGCCTCGATGTAGTCGGTCATCGCCTGGCGCTCGGGCCCAGACATGGAATATAGTCGCCCCCTGGGGATGGGGGCGCCTGGGGATATGGAGGGAGAGATGTAGCTTTAGTTTTATCAAACACATCTTTTAAATGATGATAACAGCGAGGGACAGTGGTCAGGTCTGAATACTGCGAGTCTGTGATGGGATGAGCAGAGACAGTGTTAAACATGGTTGAGGGAGGTGTTTTCTCTCTTAGACACATCCCCTGGCACCCCCTGGCCCACTCCGTGACCTGGCCTGTGGACCAGTCAATATGTGGGTTATGTCTGACCAGCCACGGGTATCCCAACACTAATGTGCGTGTGTTGGACTGGTACAAATAAAAAAGTTAAAAGTTCTGTATGTTCTCCTATGCTCAAGGAGACAGGTTCTGTGGCACGAGTTATAACAAAAAGTTCATGGCCGTTAAGAGAGCTGGCCTTGACGGTTCTCTCAAGTTTCTTAGTTTGCAGGCCCAGTTTCTTGGCTAACCCCTCGTCCATGACCTTAATACGTGGGTTGTGGGTGTTACTGGTGTGGTATTGCGAGGAATCCATTGCCACTTGGTGCCCTAATTCGCCACAGTAAAGACACCGACCCTCTCTAATGCGTCGCTCGCACACCTCAGGAGGGAGTCGGGCCCGGCCCATGGGTTCCTCTGTTTGTTGTACTGGGGCTGGTCGATCTCGCTAGTGGAATGGTCCTGTCGAGGGCACCCACGATGTGGTGGTCTGAGGTCGGAAGATACGCGCCATCGTTGCGCGCTCCTGCTGCAGGGACTTGGGCTCTTCTAGCCGACTGTCCGTGTGGATGGTCAAGGCAATCAGTGAGTCGAACACCGAGGGAAGATCTATTGGTAAAAGTCTCTCAAGAATCGGGTTAGCCAAACCTGTCAAAAATGTGTCGTACAGGGCCTTTGTGTTTCAGTCACTCTCTGAGGCCAGGGTTCGGAAATGTATGGCATAGTAGCTGACGGTGTCTTTTCCCTGGTGCAGTCCGCAGAGTTGTCTGGCTGTATCTCGGTTGGTGCCCACTGGATTGAAGGTTCTGCGAAGAGCTTGCTGGAATTTCTGGAGGGTCTGGCAGATCCTGGAGCCGCGCCACCACTCGGCTGTAGCCCAAGCTTGCGCTCTTCCTCCCCAGTTCCAGATGATGAAGGCCACTTTCGCTCGATCTGAGGGGAAATGCTGAGGAGAAAACTCAAAGTGCATGTCACACTCGGTTAGAAATGTCTTACAGCGTCCGGGTTCGCCCGAGTAACGTACGGGGCTAGCCAGGCAAAGTCCTGGGCCGGTGAGGATGATAGTGGGGGCGGGAGTTACCACTGGAACTGCAGCTTCCACCTGCTCCGCGTTGGAGTTGCTGGACAGCTGCTGAATCTGGTTGGCAAGGTCCCCGAACTGAGTGGTCACAGCAGCCATGAATTTATCCTGGTTTTGAGCTAGATTCTGTACTCCTCGGCTGAGAGAGGGCATCTGATCCTCCTGCAGCGACAGGTGGGCAGCCTGTGAGCTGAGAGCTGAAGCGAGATCCTGCTGTGTCCATTCTGGCCAGTGTGTACTGTCAGGTACCAGCAGGAAACAGGACACACGTGCGGGATCTTTTCAGAATAAGGTTTATTTTTCAACTTCTTAACAAGTGCTTCCAACAGAGAAACAAGAGCTATGAAAATTCGATGACACAGATCTAAATAACAATGGCAGAGACAAGTGCCGGTATAAAACCTTATCAAAATAAACATCCACTCCACTCATGGAGGAAAACGAAAAACTATAAAAGATTATTATTTAAATTTTGCTGTTCTCTTCTAAAGAGGCATAACAAAGAAAATCTCTCCGTCTAATGGAGGATCTAGAGAATTAAAAAAAAGGAACGAAGTCACGCAACCACTCCTATAACGGAGGTGCTATCAAACTTACAAACGAAAACTTTCACTCCTAAATGGAGGAAACCAAATCAGGCGACACAAAGTTACAAAAAGCTAAACTGGAATACTAATCAAATGTTAACCAAAACAAAACTCTGAAGGAGATACGCTCGACTTCAGTGATCAAAGCAGAGATCAAAGATTCTGAGTACAACAGGATTCAAATGCTAGAGGTTCGGAGGCTAGGCTGAAGACTGAGTACGACACACTGGCATGGGACAAGGGGAGACGAAGACTATTTAAACACGAGGAACCAAGGGGAACAGGCGGAAACACTTAGGGAATCAGGGAAGACGATCAGACACTGGACACGGGAGGAAGAGCAAGTTATCTGAAACGAGAGGAGAAGTTAACCTTTCAAAATAAAACAGGAAATGTTGAGATAACAGATTTAAAAACTTAAAGTGTTCGGGGATCATGACATTAGGGCTCATACACCAAATTGTTGGGAGGAACCAGTGACGACAAGAGGTCCCCTGCTGGATCTTGTGTGTCCACGTGTGTGTCCACGGGAAATAGGCTTTGTGGTACTTCTAAACATATAAATTACAGAAATTATTGTAACGAAGAGCACTTCGTTCCCTGGAGTTGGTGGCGGGGTTGTGTAAATATGGCACCATGCACTTTAACTGGTAACATATGCACTTTAATAATTGCACAGGCACATTGGTAAAGCATTCATAATTTATTGGATTTGCACAAGATAGTTTGCACATTGCATTTTTTTTGCACACTTGATAAAGATATAGTTATCATTTATTGACTGGTTTCAATGTTTGTTGTCCCTCTTTTGGAATGTTGACTTTGCTGATGGGTGCTGTGATGGCCACATGGTTCCACCTGCAAGAAAGGGATATGAGATTTAATGTGGATTTGTGTGGTAATTAAAATGCTAAGATGAAGTACTGTGATAATCTAATGTATATGTTGTGCAATAAGAGTCAGTGCATTGGGAATCGTAAAGTGTGTGTGTGTGTGTGTGTGTGTGTGTGTGAAGTGGTACTTACCAGTCTCTTTGTCTCCAGCGTTTCCGGGCAAAAGGCTTCCCCAGGGAACAGGCACCATTTGTATAGTTACGGGGCACCCAAGTTGTAGTTAGTGCAGGGTATTGGGAGAAGGTGTATTTTATTATTGTAATGTACTGAGATTGTGTATGAGTTTGTATTTTGTTAATATTGATATGTATATAGAAGTACGATAACTGAAAAGGAGGAATGTGTGTCAGGGTAATGTGAGCATGTCAGAACGGTAAATGGATTCGACATTTTGTCATCATTTGGGTAGTTGCTGGTTGATGTGGGGGAGGTTTGTCAGCTGCTGGAGATACAAAAGACAATAAAATATCTCTTCTGTGAGATGAAACAACCCTGCCTAAGTATTCTTTTGCTGTATCGTCCAACCGTGATTGTGGTCATTCTTACAATGACACTAAAGTAAATAAAATAGAACACATTCTATGACATATCTGTTGTACCTCCTACTCACTGATCTGCCTTTGCTGCTGTTGAGATGTCATGAAAATGTGTGGTTGGCACTTAAACTTCACAAGTTTTGTTTCTGAAGCTCTTCAGTCCCTGCTTTTCTCTGGAGATGAAAAAAGGATCATATGTGCTCAGCGTGTTCCTTTTTTTTCTGTGCTTTTGAAGGCTTGGCAAAGTACCTGTACTTGCAAGAATTGATTAAACTTCTAAAGTGTGACTAAACATTCTGTCTAGCTTCCCGAAAGGTGGACATTCTGCCCTTTGAGTGGGAATATTCACCTTATGTCCACTGACTGACTTTTTTTCGTTTGATCATTACTGCAAGTATAGGACTTTCTGTGACTCTCATGACAAACAGTGTGAGAGGAGGTTCTACTAATATGGCTTTGGACCACCCTTCAGGACATATCCGTCTCTTCTGTGATTACAATATGAGCTGCTTGTCTCTCTGCATCAGTGCCAAGTATTTTCAGTCATTGTGTGCAGGTATTATGATGGCACAGTGTGGCTTTTAGTTACATAAAGCTCTCTCTAATATCCAGGTTTATTTGTGCTGCTCTCAGCTATACACTATGCAAACAAACAGGCACACAGGACTGTGCGATCCAGACAGGCTTCGATTGGATAACAGCTTACATAATCAGACTGCCTCGGAAGAGCACAGCAGAGGGCATAAGGCAGAGACAGCCTGTGTGTCATGCCAATGAGCTAGTTAGGGAACTAGTATTTCAGGAAGATTCAGCAGATGACCTGGCTCTCACACAATGAAGGCTCATGTTACAGTCTCAGACACTGAGGTTAACGGCTTTTATCCAGCTATGGACCTGCATTCAGCTCCTCATCAGAAATACATCTTATCAGAGATTTTACCGAACAATGACCAAGCGCTGTTACGGATCCAGTGTTGAAATTGCGGGTAAATACAATGTTAGAATGAATGCTCGCAGTTGTATGTATATAGTAGAAGCGTTTACTTGCCTTAAGTCTTTTTAAAGTTATTTTTAACTAGGACAGTTTACAGAAAATGTTAAGTTTGTCTTTTGACTTGGAGTCTTGGTGGAGATGAGAGGACCCAAATGCAGACACGGAAAAAGGCAGGACGTGTAGGAAAATTAAACTTGATTTGATAAGAACTATAACAAAAACATGGCCAAGCTGGAACAACTAAAAACTAAAACCGATGAAACAAAAGACAAGAAGCCAAAAAAACCTGACTGTGACCATGGACATGAACCAGAATCAACCAGGAAAGCTAAATGTGGTAGTGGTGAGGATCTGGCAACGACTGAGAGAAACCAAGGAGCTTAAATACTGTAGGGGTATTGATGAGTGAATGATTGCAGCTGAGACGATTGAACACAGGTGAGTGAGTGGAGCTAATGACTAGAACAGGGAAACTGAGGACAACGGTTGCTGAGAAGGTGGAACTAGAAACTAAACTGAACTGACGCAAGACAAGACTAACTAACAAAAGCAATAATAACCAAGACAAACCATGAAAGTAACTATAAGACAAATAAAGATAAGACTAATACTAACAAACACAAACAAGAAAACAATATAAAAACAAAACCCAGAAAACCCAAGACAAAACTAATCTTAAGTCCAAAATTCCACAGACAATGTCACTACACACCCTGTCTGGGAGGCATCCCTTAAAACAAAAGTCTAGTCGAAAGTGGGTGGGTAGGGGGGTCGAAACAGAGGGAATGTTCCAATGTAAAAAAAAAAAACTAAAAAAAAACAGGGCTACGAAAGTCCAGATACAAATCAAAAGAGATAGACAAGGCCAGTATAAATGTTCAAAATGTTTTAGTGGGCCAAATACCGGCGAGACAGAACTATCCAGTGGCTGGGCAGGAGGCCAGAGAAACTGATGGGACAGGGAACTCTAGGAGTTGGGGAGACAGGACTGGCATTGTGAAGACTGGCAGGTAGAGGTACAGCTGGGAAGCCTTGGTCGGCAGGTCCAGCGAGGATGTGGCTGACAAACTGGTGGGAAGACATGACCAGAAGAACAAGCGGGACCGACAAAGTGGAGGTCTCCCCTGTGGATGACAAAATGTCTAGAGATGAAGGGGCAGGAAACTTTTCAGGAGGATGGCCTGGCTGTCTGCCAGTCACCACTAACAAAAGAGCAGAGAGCTCCCTGGAGGATGGCCAGACGACCAGCGATGAAGGAGCGGAGACCTCTCTGGCGGACAGCCAGATGTCCATGGACAAAGGAGCAGGGACCTACTTGGGCACAGGAGCAGGCAGCTTGTACCAGGGCTAGAACGCAGGTGACTGAGATCCTGAACAGCTGGAAACTGTGGCTCAGAAGAGAGGTGCTTTAAAGAGTGGTGGGTGTTGGGCTACTCCACTGGAGACTAATGTACGGAGGACTACATCACAGTAGAGTGGAGCTCGGAAGGCCACAGGACAGGGAACTAAACCTCAAAAGGCAGCCGCACAGGGGACTGAAGCGTTGAAGGCAGGACTTCTGGAGACTGAAGCTCTGAAGGCTAATGCACTGGAAACTGAAGCGCTGAAGCTTGGGGCTCTGGCGAAGCCTGGGACTGAAGCAGAGTCTCTGCTGAAGGATCGTGCTTGACAGGAGAGGTGTGTGGCCCAGATGGTGCAGAGGAGGTGAGAGGGAACTGCATGGAGCCTTGCTTCTTTCTCGAGCGTCTCTTAATTGATTGCAGCTGAAAAGGAATGTCTCAACCGACCTCTTCAGAAGCAAACAGAGGGGTGTCCAACTGGACCTCTGTGGCGGCTAGTCCCAGCTGCACACTGACAGAAGAGCCAGGTAGAGCTAAGACAGGTAAGACAGGTGATAATATGACAAGAGAGACTGGCGATGACATGATGCGACAGGCGGGCCACACTCCAATGCCACTCTCAGTCTCACCCAAGGTCCAGTTGAACCACATAAGCAGTCATCGAAAGCGTTAACTGCTACATGTACTGCTTCAAAGTCTGCTGGGTCCATTAGTCCAGATCTTATCGTCACAGTTGGTGCAGATGAGAGGACCCAAATGCAGGCACAGAGTAAGGCAGGAACTTGATTTATTAAGAACTTGTGGTCAAGCCAGGACACCAAAAAACTAAATTGAAGTCGTCCCAGTAGAGTGCCTGTGTAGAAATCCCTCCGTTAGCTCTTCTATAGCCGCAAGTAGCCACATAACAGCACCTATGAGCTAACAGAGCTATAGTACACGTTCATTCATTCTTCTTAAAGTATTGGTGAAATAAAGACAGATAATACCTTATTTAGAGGCTGCATCGTCCCTGCTCTGTTCACTCCGTTATATGAATATACGCCGATCGCGAGTTATCTAAATAGCTTCTGATGGATGGCGACTTTCGCCAAACTGTTCTCGGTGAGTAGATTTCATGCCAGAAATAAGGTCTAGGTTTAAAAATACCGGCGTTCCCTTTTAATTAAAGATACTAGTCACCAAGACTCAAATCTCCCACAAAGCAGTTGGTTGTGTAACGCCACCCTCCATCCCCTCCAAATGCAGAATTTGTGGAACATGAAATGTAACACAAAATTCTATCACACTCACACTACATTACTTTATAGCAGTAGCAGCAAAAATAGTGAAAACTGTGTCTGTAGACATGAATCAAAGAACTGAATTTACACGAGTACAGTATATCGCATTTTTTCTGTGAGACTATTGGGTGAGAACTATACTCACTCAGTCAAACAGTAAAGAGTGATTGTGTGATGACTTGCAATTAATACTGTGGTACATAACCACCACCACGTGAAATAGGCTTTTGATCATACTGTACAGTAAAAGTGTTGATCCACCCTTTCTTCCAAGCAGCCAGACTTCCTAATATTGTTTAAAGTTGTTTTAAAGTGGACATTGGCTGCTTTTTCACATGTTTTCAGTCCAGTCCTTGTAGCTGTACATTTTCAAAGAATTTTTTATTTTTTTTGTTAAACCACTTAACGCTGACTTATGAATCATTCAAGCATAAAAAAGAAACTAACTCAAAGGATGAACCAGTGTTGTGTCTTTAGTTGATAGACACATTATCAAAGAATTCAATTTTCCTGCAATATGTGAAGCAGGATGAGAGGTGGCTTAAGACTTTTGCAGTACTGTATGTGCACAATTCAACAAAGAGTTCACTGTGTGATATTATGTGTCATTGTAAAATGCAGGTCTGGATGAACTCAGGAGATAGAAGTATGATAGTGGTGACGAAGTCAAGAAATGGCTGATATTGTTGAGATACTCCGAAGAACTTTGATGAGGAGGAGGTAGAGAGGAGGACTGCATGAAAGAAGGCCCGAAAGGCAGTATGAAAAAAATTACAACAATATTTAAAAACATGGGCTCAGATGATTGGCTCATAAAATCCTGCAATAAGATCATTGGATTAAAAGAAAAGCCCAAGAATAGGCTAAATTTATCCTCGAGAAGAGGAGGCAGAGTGAGAGATCTTCACAGATCTTCCATGTAGAACTTCTTCATGAATAACAAATAACAACAAAGCTAAATCTGCCCTCCTCCAGTAATTAAGTACATTGTTTATAGCCTCTTTGAGGGATAATTATGTGTGTGAAAATGATGAGCCCATTTATCACAAGTGGTTTAAGAAATGATGTGATTCGCTTTTATTCTTATTCTTAATCATTAAAGCATTAAAGCTTCATGCAACTCTCCATGAAAGCTGGAAATGCTTTTCCAGTGAAAAAGATTTATGTACACAACAATGTACACAACAGCTTTCAAAAACTGACTTTGTATCCACATTGGGATCATGGGGAAAAAGTTATTTCATGAAATAGTGGCATTTTGTCATGTCCTGGAGTGAAAGATAAAATGCTCAAGAATTATAAATGGTGTTGGTGTATGTGTGTATGTATCTCTCTAAACTCAGTTTAGACCACTGCCATTTCCTGGTGGAATATATCTGACTTTTCAGCTGCTAAATCCTTCACTTCGTTTACCAGAACTTCAGACACTGTGTGTGTTTGCTGTTTGGCAAGTGATGTGTTCAGGGATTTTAAAGCTTTTTCTCTGAAAAACAGCTGCCTGCAGCATTCAAACACATGCAAGTCACAGTAGGGCTTGTGTGAGGAC
Organism: Leuresthes tenuis; assembly: GCF_036924035.1. NCBI lineage: Eukaryota > Metazoa > Chordata > Actinopteri > Atheriniformes > Atherinopsidae > Leuresthes > Leuresthes tenuis. Next base: position 23,987,328 of record NW_027325372.1, on the reverse strand, counting down.
GTTTACACAACACTAGAAAAAAACATTATGTTAATCCAATCAAAACTGGACTTTTAAAATTCATGTAAGTATGTTAGTCCAACCAAAGTTGTACTAACATGTCCAGATAATGTGGTTGTAGTTTGAACCACTCCTGTATATATACTGTAAATTCACATAGACTTAAATGGGACCCGATGTTCTGGACATGCTCCAAAGTTCCATCTTTTTGTAACTTTTTGTAAAAAAGCAAACGTAAGTGTATATTAAAACATCCAAATTCTCTGTAAAACTGCTCACTGTCAGGATCTGTCTTTTTATGTTTTTTTTCTGCCTTGTCTCAGTCTTGTTCACTTCCTCACTCTCTCCTCAGTCTGGTCATAAGCTCCACTCCCTTCACCTGTGTTCTATTCCTCAGCTGTCATCACTCACCAATGACCCTCCTTTGTATTTAAACTCCTGGTTTCATTCACTCTTTGTCAGATTCTCTGTTTTCTCCAGATTGTCCTCGCTGGCCTTTTTCATTTTTGTATTATTCCTAGGTTTCCTAGTTCAGTCTGCCTTTTGTTTTTGTTTTCTAGTGGTCTTTTTTGGAAATGGTTATCCGGCTTTGCTGTGCCTTTTGTTTTAACTAAATGGTTTTCTTTTCATTTTACCTCCTGGTTCTCAAGCTGTGTCTGCACCTGGGTCCTCCTTCCTCGCTACCACCTACACGTGACACTTACATTCTCATATTTTTATTTTTTTTATCAGAGAGCTAAACACAACTGAAAATGTTACTGAAAATAAGCAAATTACGACTATGTGTCAATTCATGGTCACCGAAAACATTTGCAGACTGTAGCTCTGCTCGAATAAAATACTTGTCAGGCACGTCCACATGGCCGCCATCTTGAGACGGGGTTTCTGACTGCAATCAGACTCTCAGAGCGGGTTTGACAGTGCATCTGGCAAAATGTCAGACTTTTATGGATGTTCCCGTGAAAGAAACGTCGAATAAACTTGGAATAACATTTCGCAAGTAAGAAGTTGTTTTATATGATTTAACTGTTGTGAACGAGTTTAATTTGATGTATCTCTTAAGATAACATAAATTCAATTAGCTTATTACTAGCTTACATCAGGACAAGAGAACCAAAAATGTTTTTGTTAGTAAGACATCAGTAAGATGATGAAAGTGACATTTTGCAATCAGCCACTTTATAAAATTGTGCAAGGGAGGGTCATGTCTGCAGCTGTCACTTTATACCACAAGATTTTGATAGGACTGGACAGTCAACTCGTTTCAGGGAAGAAGTGACACACTTTTTAATTTTCCTGAACATCTTTACAAAGTCATGACAATTTCTCATATAATTTTAATATTTCACAAACACAACGCAGTGCCCACTAAATGATAATAAAATACACTATTAGAAATTGATACTATTGAATTAACCCTGATATAAACCTTTAAAAACATCAGTGTCACCTCCCTGATGTTAAAATGCACAATTCTATTAACATAGAAGACATACTGTTTTTCTAAAACAACAACGCATGATTGAGTTATCCTTAAATACCTGAAATCTTTGTCTAAATAATCACATTTCTAATGTATGTTTGATATAAATAAAATTGTATAAAAACGAATCTATGTCGTATTACAAATATATGTCTTAAGTTTATATTAAACCAAACGGCTAAAAAATCGGTTGCTCTGCAATTCACCATGCCGGTAGGGAGGTGTGGCTGTATGTTTGTGTAGTTTCAGGGGTTATAGCCAAATCCTTGATTTTTCTTCCGGTCAGAGTTAACAACAGTAAACAATGGAAACCCAAAGTGGAGCAGCTTGCAGTTGGAGCTCATCAATATGAAGAACAAATGCTTAAATTGCAAATGTTGAAGCACAGGCGACAGAGAAGACGTTCGTGGGGGTGGTCTGTACGACCGGCTGAGGCTGGGAACGGGTGAATTTACAACACTGGTTGTCCAAATGCACTTTCAATAATTTCGAATGTCAACGAACTTCTTCGTTGTATACAGCCATTAAGACCGGAAAAGGCAACTGCCGGAAATTACGTTGTGAGCGGACCAATCACAGCCCTTACGGCCCGCGTCTACGCGACGTGTAGTTAGAATTTTTTGGAGGTGCATGTCAGGCTACGGCAGAGAGGTCGACGTCGTAGCTATGTAACTGCGTTGTCGAAATGACGTTAAAGCATAAACTACTGTCTCGCGGGCTGCACTAACATTAAACTTTCATATTAAGGCGGGGGCCACAAACTATTGTCCTGAGGGCCGCGAGCTTGAGACCTATGATTTAAAGGAATGACTTAAAACTCAAAGAATCCAAACAAGAAAACAAACACAGACAAGAAAACAAATCCTAAGACCAAAACCAAATTCCAACAGTTTGTAGGTTGTCATTTGGACTATATCTATACATATATATAATTTATTGTTAGATGAACCACCCACATGTCACAGGAGGTAGCTGAAGTACCTGACTTTTGCTAGCAATTGAGCATATTAAAAAGATTTTAAATAAAGATGTTTATAAAAAGGAAAGAAAAAGCTAAGAACAAAAAGGCAACGACCTGATGAAGGCAGTGGAAGTGCTTGTTCCTGTCCCTAGGTGGGAATTTAGGTCTCATATGATAAGTAATGTTTGATAAGGTCATGCTACTTATTATAGGGGAAAGTTGACATTTTTTCCTAGTGTCAGCGTGGCACTGGCCAATCACACCAGTATACAGCAATCTAACGAGAAGTTACATCTTAATAGAAGATTCAATCTTATGTATCATATATTTTGTGAAAACCACATTAAAGAAAACTTTTGAGCTCATCACAGGAACAAGAACAAGTGGGCACAGGCAAAGTAGCTCCACTTCATCATCATCCATCTATGCATTTTTTTTATGCATTATCAACTCATTGGTTGGTGAAGCCTATCCTAGTGGTCATTGGGCGAGAGGCAGGGTACACCCTGGACAGGTTGCCAGTCTGTCACAGGGCCACAGAGACAAATGGGACACAACAACCACACACACTCACTCCTACAGACTATTTTAGAGTCATCAATTAACCTAACATGCATGTGGGAAGAAGCCAGAGTACCTGGAGAGAATCCATGCGTACATGGGGAGAACATGCAAACTCCACACAGAAGGACCCTGAAACCTGAAACCCTGAAACCCTCTCGCTGTGAGGCAGTGTTGCTAACCACCACACCACCGTGCTGCCACTTCATCATCATCATTATACCAAAAAAACTTGTCTCAGCTCAGAAAAGCCCTACTGAGAGCCCAGTGACAGCCCAAAGCTATGCTAATGATTGAAACAATCATCTGCAGTCAGATGGTGTTTTCTTTGTCCCCTTTCTGACACTTCCCCTTCTGTCATCTTCCACAGAGCCCCACCCATAATCTTAATCCCTCATTGTGATCTGTAACCACTTAGAGCTTGCACTCTGCTGAAAAGTTATTCTGTTTGATAAAAGCACAGAGCAAATAGAGACAAATCAGTACAGTGTGACAAATCCCAAGGAAATGCAGTAATATCAGATAAGCAAACTAAAATGTGCTGTACAATCTTTTAGCCATGTCTAAGCAATGTCATTATGGGATGGTCATAAAATTACCATGTGTGGAAGCATAATGTTGGAGTTTAGCCATTTAGAAGTTAATTAATTGTCTGGTTTGTGTGTCCTTCTTAAGTTTTGGTAACTATTAGCTAAACAAGACTCTAAAGCCATGCTAGTTGCCCAGTTGGGGTTCTGATTATTGTCACCCCTTAATTTCAAATGCACAATTGAAAATGATACATTGTCCGATGTTACCAAGCAAAATCAAAACAAACAACTAAATCTACAAAAAAGAATGAAAATACAAAGAGAAACTATTTATTAGACACAATCAATGTCATTCTGTATAACATATCACTTTAAAAGCAACCATTTTGTAACCACCAATAGACCTTGTTGTTTCGTAAGGATTACCTGACCATGTGTACCATAATATAAAGTGATCATCATGTTAAGTGGTTAATCAGTGGCTCATCATAGCTTTCGTTATCCCCCTAAAGTGAAGCACCATTTTGATTATTCATTCATTTTGATTATTTGATACATTTTTACAAGTAATTCTTCATTATGTTCATTACATTCACAATTATTTCCTTTTAAGTAATTCAGACACTGCATGACTCTCAACATGTATATTAATAATCTTTTTCAGATCACATATACATTCATATACTTATGTAGAAAATGTAAGGAATTGATTTTTTATCAATTCTGTATCAGTAAACACAGTCACACTCGATTAAAGTGCTCTGAGAATTAACATATCTACAAAACATTTCAACATATCATAACAGTTATCATTTGTTGAAATCTGACTGTCTGACATGAGATTTAAATTTATCCTCACCAGTCCAGACATGTGATGATAGAAACTGTATTACACTCTGATACGCCTGGAGAGAGGGATTTCACATGATTCACATGATCCTTCGGTTGTTGGCCTAATGATACAGAAACTTCATCGCTTTTTGACATATTTAAAAAATTTTGCAACTAAAAAAACTTTTCATGGCTTTGAAATTGTCTAGGGGTATGACTCACATGTTCTTCCACATTTAATTAATCTGATCAATTAGTATGGTAATCTGACCCCGCCAAAATCTCTGCTCCACATCAGTTCTGCAAAGTTTCCTTCAACTCATAAAAACTCATACTGTTACATTCATAATGTAAATGTTAATAAAGTAATGATCGAGTTGCTCAATCTCACTAACTGACCGCAAGGGTCTGTCTCATAAGAAATGGTGCCCAAGGAACAAGCAGTAAATGGACTGTACTTGTATAGTGCTTTTTTAGTCAAGCTGACCGCTCAAAGCACTTTTAACACTACATGCCACATTCACCCATTCACTCTCACGATCATAAAGGCAGATCTTAAACGTAGTTTGTGCTTCTCCATCATTTCAGCGATGTAGCTAAGCCTCGGTCGGTCGTACAGACCACCTACGCAAACGTCTTCTCCGTCGCCTGCGCTTCAACATTTGCAATATAAGCATTTGTTCTTCAATATTGATGAGCTCCAACTGCAAATACAGCTGCTCCACCTCGGTTGCCATTGTTTACTGTCGTTAACTCTGACCGGAAGAAAAAGCAAGGATTCGGCAATAACCCCTGAAACCACACAAACATACAGCCACACCTCCCTACCGGCATGGTGAATTGCAGAGCAATGTGTTCCCTCGACGCAGAACTTAGAATGCTCAATGACGAAATCATGTCGACGCCATCAACATTATGGAGGAGTACAAACTAAGCGTTATTCTATATAGCTACGTACTTCCTACTACATTCACACACAGATGGATGCATTGGTACATGGGGTACCATGGGGTACCATGTGGTACCATGGGGTACCATGTGGTACCATGGGGTACCATGTGGTACCATGTGGTACCATGTACCCTTGCCCAATGACGGTTTGACAATGAAGCCAGCGTTTCCATTGACCTTCCAATTGGTAGGTGACTGCTCTTCCTCCTGAGCTACAGCTGCTTGATAGTAGTGGAAGCTATCAAATAAGCTCCATTCAATAAATTATTGCCAGCAGAGTATCAGATAGTAAGTCAGTAAAAGGGACAGATACTCTTGTAAACTCAAGCAGTTAAACCCAAAGAAGAGAAAGGATCTCATGGGTTTCTTGGGTGGTGAAAACCACAACAAAGACAGTTTCCTGCTGATCCCCCAAGCAGTTACACCTGTGGCAGAAATGGCATCTTGCTAGTCTCTGAAATGGAAAAACCTGAAGCACTAATAGCTTCTTGCGGGTCTCTCAAGCGGTTAAACCAGAGACAAAGGTCTCTTGCACATTTCTAGAAAAATTAAACCTGTGACAGATAGCAGTATGTCTCGGGTCTCGAAGGGCACTTTCACACCAAAGCTGTTTGGTCTGCTTTAAATGGACCAGAATTCGTGATGACTCGGATAATCTGCTTTGTTTGGGCAGGTGTGAAAGCTCATCCGAACTCTAGTAAGGACCAAAGAAGTGAACTCTGGTCTGCCTGAAAATGTGAGTCTCGGTTTGCTTGCAAGTGAACCTTGGTCAATGCAAATGGACTATCCAGTGAATCAAAGAGAGGAAGTGACTTACCTCACTTGGTGTCTCTATAATCACATCAGCATGTTGTCATCTCTCTTGCCATCTTTTTCAATCCTGCTGCATTTGTCTGATGTACAGAGCAACATGCTGGATAGCTCGCTACCCACCTTCTGCTTATACTGGCAGCTTCTTGTGAAAAAGCCAACAAAGTAAAACCAGAAAGTCACATTTGGTGTTGCTCCATTGTTTAATTTTGTTGTGAACAAGCCGGCTGCAAGGGAAGATCGCCATTTTCAGGCATTTTGCATCCACAAGGTCTCTGAAAATGTATCAAAATATGCACGAAATGAACAAAGAGGATGAACAGAAGGCTCCGTCCGTATGTGACTGCGTATTTATCGTCAAGCATAATGAGCCCATACTATGTTTTGTGAGAAGCCCCAGAAAACACAGGTGGACACCATCACAACTGCCTGGATTATTAACTACCTTGCTAACAGACAGCTTGTTCGACTGAAAGATTGTGTCTGAGAAGGTCAAAAGCACAAGATTACCATAGGGGACTGTACTTTCTCCTTTTCTCTTAACTCTATACACCTCAGAAGTCCAGTATAGCTCAGAGTCCTTTTATCTCCAGAAATACTCAGATAACTCTGCAGTTGTGGGATGTATTATGATGGAAAAAAGATGGTTTACATGGAACTGGCTGACCACTTTGTGATATGTTGTAGGAACAATCACCTCATCTTAAACACAAATTAAACAAAGAGATGATTGTAGATTTTAGATGTACCAGGAATTGGCTTTCATTCCTGGGAGAAGAGGTGGACTTTGGGGAGGAATACAGATAACTGGGTGTTCACCTGGACAACAGAATTTACTAGAAATGCAACACTGAGGCTGTTAACAGGAAGGAACAGTTCAGACTCTATTTCTTAAGGCCTTCAGTGTTTATTGCAACCATCTGTTGGGATGTAAGCATGAGACCTAGTACTCAAAGAAACTGAATAAATTGATAAAGAAAGCTGGCTCAGTGCTGGGGACTGCTCTTTATCCCCAGGAGCTAATTGCATCAAATCTTGACTTCACTACTGCCCCAGTCTGGTTAATTGTCAACGGTGGAGAGAAAGCACAACCTTATCATAGGAAGAAACCTCTAACAACATGTCAGACCAGCTTATAAAGACTGCTGCACTACACAAAACTTAAACCATTGCAAATAAACTAAGCCTATTTGTCTGTGTCATTTCACTGTGTGTGACTTTGTGTCATTGCCTGCACACAATGTGTAATAAAAATAATAGATTTCCCTAGTGGATCCCACAGTGCAGCAGAATAATTTTGAATTTAGAGTTGATCCTCAGTTGAATCATAAAACCATACATAAAATAAAAAATCTAATTGTGTCATTACCAGAAATGTGTACAACAGCATTCTCTAACCTAAAGCCCCAAATGAGTAGTCTTTGTGTTTACAGGACAGCGGAGGGATGATAAAAGTGGTGCTATTCAGGATGTCCAAAAGGAGCATAATAGGACACTGTTTTCCAGCTGGCTTTTGGAATGTGGTATCACAATTAGGCACTAGGTAATATAATGTCAAAAAGTGCAGATTTTGACACCTCCATGGGAGTACAAAAGTTTTTAAAATCTACTGTACATCTGTGTATTCCCTCTTATTTTGATCCATGCCCCTGACATCAAATGGTCACTCATGACATGGGCCTGTCACGACAGCCTGACACTGCTTTAGACATGCCCGATCTGGCTGGTCATGGGAAGACAGCTTGGCTCTTGTCTACACAACAGCAGGCTTTGTACAAAAAACATGGATCAGTTATAAGGAACTTATCACTGTGAATCAGCTCCTGTGTCCACTGCATAAGGGACTGATTCAGTGTGAGTAATCTTTCAACAAAGCCTTTGACAGTGTGGAAGACCCCTGGCTGTGCTGCAGTGGTGGAACACAGCCGTAGAGAGTGCGAGGGGAATACCGCTCAGTTTGTACAGTGCAGTGCAGCAGGTTTAAATTTATCTGTTTGATTCAAGGATACAAAGGAGCTCTGGTTTGGGCATGATAGGCCTTCTGTCATTACTGTGACTTGACTGGCTACTGGGTATGTTATAATCCATATAGAGTGGCTGGAAAATAATAGAAATACCACACTTAAATAAAGAAAAACAACTCTGAAGTATGTCAATAAATTACAACAATAGGCGCAGCTGCACTGAATAATCATATGAAGATGGTCAAAAGTATGTGCCATTGTCTAGAGATCTGTCAGAATGTTATATATACACATATATACACAAAACAAATTTAAATTTTGAATATGAAGAAGGATGGAAATTTTTAGCTTGGAGTAAATGGTTCATAAAGAATCTAAACTGGTTTGGCATAGATCAGACATGAATGAACATAATGAATATATCAAAAATTTTACCATAACAGTGGTCTCAAAAATACTGAAATAGAAGAAGTTAGCTATCACTGAGACTCTTGACTTTTGCCTGTCCAGGAAAACCAGACAAGAGGGTCCTGGGTTGGGATGGATGTGCAGTTTTACCTGGTGTGCTGAGACATTAGACTGTTCCTGGAATTTTAGTTGGTCTTGTTGGTCTTCATGATCCTGATGTAGTTCTTTGCTCTGGACCAGCCAAAGGTTGGTTTTGCTGTAGGACCAGTTTTCTTTTTGAATCACAAATAACTGGTTGTAGCTTGGCATTGACTCCCAACCAGCATCGGAGCTGTTTTGTTTGAAAAGGGGCATCAGGGTTACAACACATATTGTATAAATCGCTCAGACAATAATAAGAAAAATTCCATGTTTGATTAAAGAAAAACTATTCTCTAGGGAGAACTCTAATAACATCCCTCAGCTGGCTAAGGGGCAAGGAGACTGGTCAGAGCTGACAGGAGACTGAATGCAGCCAGATCCAGAGAGGCCCTTGAGGGAAAGGGGGCAGAGACCTGAGACTCTGGCAAAGGATCAGCTTTCAGAAAGATAATGGGTCCAGTGTAAACAGCCAAGACAACATCAGAATGATCTCATGACAAAATATCTGACAGCCCTTGAGTGAAAATACAGACTTAAATTCAGTAGACCATCTATGAAGGAAAAACATCCAATTCAGTATGACAGAACTAGAGAGAATCAAATAGGAATTACAGTGAAGTTTATCACTACAGCTGATTTATGAAGCTGGAGAGTAAATGCAGAGAGGCAGCCGGGAGGTAAAAAAAGTTAATTGAAGAAATAAAACGTCATTTATATCATTACGTTTTAGCAGTCATATTATTGAGCTAAAATAAAACCACTGACACCTTGCCATAACCCTATAGTCCCGTGCATCATCAATTGCAGCAGACCCAAACTTCATCTTTCAACAATGGCTTCACTGATTCGTGTACTCGAACTGTGAAATATTACTGAGCAGCAAGGGGAAATGTTACTTCTTTTCACACACTAAAAAATGTCACTGAGACTTAAAGTTCAAGGCACACAGTTCGAAACACAGTTTAAGAGGAAAAACAGATATGTGGTTTAGAGATATTACTCCAAATACAACCAAATTATGTAAACTCAGCCTTCTTTTAAGATAACTATGGCTGATTGCATTCTTTAGCAATCTGAATCTGTGATAGTGTTGCTTTTCTATCTATTTTCTATAACAAAACCTTATGTTCTACTGACTTTGTGGTCACTTTTTGTCTGCCTCATCCTAATTTAGATATGATTCATCCGATTTCAGCAAGCTGTTTTGATTCCCACTATCGTATTGTCACTTTATAGTCAGTGTTCTGCTAGAAACTTGAGGCACAGACATTTCTAATAAGTGAACAATGGCTGATTGCTGACCTAGATGTATTGCAGCTCTAAAAGTGTTTCACTAATTTTACATGTTAAAACTTCTTATTTTTGAATGTTTTTAAATACTCTAAAACACCTCCAACTTCCAGATTAACATGAAAAGATAAGAGATTTTTGATGCAACTTGGTTTTAAACGTGACTCTGTGTGTAAGTGTGTGTCTGTGTATGTGTGTGCTTTGGATCAAACTCCAGAGCTGCTTTTATGTCTCAGTCTGTCCTTGATACAGTACACACAGTGATACTGAATAACCAAAGTGTATGAAACACACTGAGAAGTCACACACAGCTAACATTACAGTGATCCCGTTCATGGAGAAAGAGGCTGAAATTTCAAATCCAATATGCACACATGCAATGTAAAAAAAAACCATGTAATCTCACTTGTTTATGATTATTTTTTTATATGTAAGCTTCAGAATTAAAATAATATTCTAACTTTAAAAAGGCACACCTCTAATCTGCAAGCACACTTATCAATACAGTATGATAAATTCTGAATATTCACACAGCTCCAGATGTTTACACATAAAGCTAGCTGTTTCATATTTTGTCCCACCCCCCGAATGTTCACAGTGACAGATCTGGCAGAAATGGTAATATGGCTCCTCTCATGCATCTGTGATAATGAGATGAGCTGGGACTTGCTACAGTCTGTGGCTTCTGTTGCTGCCATGATCGTTTGTGTCACCAGCTAAGCCTCCCGTTGATTAAGGCCGTGAACAAGCCCAGCCAAGCTGGTTCACTTGCTCCGGCTGGCATATGTCAATCCTTGTGTAACTACGGATGAGACTTTTTACTTTTCTGTTGTTGTCGTCAGTGCTCGCCATAGAGACTTCTGTGATACTGTAGCACACATGAAGGGACCAGGCCAAATCAAAGCTTGTTTTTCATTAAAAAGACAGATGAATAAATGACTTGCTGGCTGCATTTGGGGTCTGACTGATAGGATGCGGTAATGATTCAACCTATCACCCCCACATGGAAGCATTTCTATCAGCCATTCTAAAAACTCTCTCTTTCAAAGAAAGACTGGGACTGATATGGTATTTCATTTTCCCTTTGAATTTAAATTCTCATCAAAATACTCAAATCAATTCTATGATAGTATTTATTTTACCTTCTTTTAGAAAATACTCCTGGAGTTCGGTTAAACTATCTGATTAAAACCTGAAAAGAAAAGAGGAATAAACATGAGTTCCAGAGGATGAATGAGTTGAGGAGCAGCCATTCAGTGTTGCCTGTAATCCCTGTGAATCCAACTTTTTTCCTCCTTTGTTCTCCTGTCCTTCACCGCTCACATTCCTCAGCCAGGCCAATTTGTAAAACAAAAGTCTGACCCCTCCTCCACTTAATACAGTCACTCTCTTACAACATGACTGCCTCTAATAAATCAACTTGTACTGGTTTACAGAGCTGTGAGTGGATGTTAATGAATATAGATTTCTGTCACGTCTTGATATCTAATCGATGCAATATATTTTTACCTTTGATTATGTTCAACACATTTCTCTTCAGGGAAGCTGCAACCTCATTTTGAGGTATTTGAGGTTTGGTCTTAAAGGAGTGGTTCTTATAAGTAAGAAAAACCTGCCTAGCTAGCTATGGAGGTACTTCTCCAAACAGAATGGAGCAGATTAATTCCTCAGACTGTTTATTCAGTCAAAAGTCTAACATGCAAAATGTATCTCATCAAAGATAAAAATAAGCTCTTAGTGACCAAGCTCAAACAAGATCTCATAGTTCCATATTTTCCTGAGACTGAGATAAAGATAAAACCTTTCATTTATGATAAAGTTTATAGTTAGTGCTGTCTCCTGTGACCTTGAGGCAATCCTTCAGTGATGATGCTGTAGATCTAGACTGCTGGGGAACCTCCCATGATGCACTGAGCACATTTTCTCACCCTGTTCTCTTAACTCTCCATGTCTATATATGCTATTATTGTTGTCATTGATTTTGTTGTTGTTGTTCTTTATTCCTTTCCTATAGCAGATATCTCTACCCTGGTGTCTTTATGTTTGTTGTTGAAACCATTCAAAGCAGATGGCCACTCTTCTTTAGTCTGGCTCTGATTTCCTCCTGGTAAAATTGAGTTTTTTTCTCTTCATTGTCACCCAACTTCCAATGTTTGCTCAGGGTGGGGGACTGAGTCAGAGAGAATTTGATGCAATCTGTCGATTTTCTTTCTTTGAAACATTTTGTGAATGGGTAGTGCATTAATACGATTAACATGACTTGGATTGAATTGGAAAGTATCTAATTGGACTTGTATGGAACTTTCTCTCTGAAATGCCTTGAATGAATGGTGAATTGGTGCTATATAGATCAAATAAATTTAATTGAACTGTGTCAGGTCACAAAAGGCAACACTGTAATAAACCAGGCAATAGGTACTGGAATTACCTTTAACCTCCCTGATTTGTGGTGTATTCAGACCTGTCATGCTATTGCTGTATTTAACTGTTGCTCTACCGACTTTTGTTTTATGTAACTTCCTTCCAAAGGATTTCCAGGCCTTAAATTTGATGGCACATTGTAACTGTAGCAGCCATGACTCAGTGGTGGGTCATCCAATAACCTGAAGGTTGGCGGTTCAATCCCCACTCTCACCGCTCAAAAGAGTGGTGAACTGACAGCTGGAGGGGTGGTCCTGAGGTGCCTTTGAGCACCGTACTGTACCCCCATGCTCCCCGGGTGCTGTGAATGGCTGCCCACCGCTCCAGTGTATGGCATCTGTCTCTATGAGTGAGTGACCATGTGCGTGTCAACAGGTGCCAACCTGGATGGGTTAAAAGCGGAGGACAAATTTTGTGTGTATGCATGACAAATTAAATCTGATCTTAATCTTAGCTGGGTTTTATTCAGTAGTAAGGCAAATATGAGATAATCTTTTGAAAAGGCACAAAAAAAGAAAAAGGTTGATGGAATATGTTTCCATAGAGTGCTTTAATAGATAAAATAAATCTTATGTAGCACAATGCACACAATGGTGCGGTGGCTATGTTACCAGTAGTTATAAGTAAAGAGGAGGTTCTCCTTGAGAACGGAGTGACACAACTCGTAAGGTTTCCATTCCCCTTAATGTGTTTCATGTCTTCCTCAAAACAGGTAAAAACCACCTCAGGTAAGCATAATCTTTTTTGCTTCTAAGTGGAAGTTTTTACCAACATTTTTACCATTTTCTTTCACCTTTTCCTACACACAGCTTTTAGATGCGAATGAAAAGCAGCAATGGAAACATGGCATGTATTAACGTTGTTCTTAAAATAAACATGCTGTATTTACTTGTACCTTTTCAAGCAACAATGGTGGATAATAATATGTATATATGTTACATTCACCACCAGGAGATCTAAGAGGGGCATCCGCCATAATTTGAAACATTATTTAATTACACGCACAATGATCTATAGCTTGGAGCGTTGTTCAGGACTGTTTTTGTAATCCCACCACTGCACACTCCACCGGATTTCTAAGACAAAGGGTTTCCACCCATTGTCTTTTTTTTCACTTCTAACAGGGAAGTTAAAGCTGACTAAGTACTGGAGCTGTTGTGACCATAGCACCTGCAGTTTGTTTTCGGACAGCCCACACCCTCCTGGGCAAAGTCAAAACAGCCCCCTTCTTTGGGATTTATGCTTGGTCCCACAGCATACCGATCCTATTAAAGTATTCAGTTTTGATTTGCCCAATAGCAAATCATTATTTTTGTCATTTTAATATTTTACCAGCATAGTTTGTTCTAATTTATTACCTAGACATAAACGTCAGTTATTGACCTTAAAAACATGGAAGAATAGACAAAGCTCACTCAGTTGGTTTACATGATGAGATTAACTCGATTATAGCTATAGTTGGGTTAGGCTCCTTATCTGAGCAAGGATAATTATCCTTTGTTATATGGCGGCGAATGAATCGAATCACTGGCACAAAGCATGCAATACCGCAGTACGATAGGTAGCGCTGTACCCAATTCATAATACAGCCACTTCCGGTTGACGTCTTCACCACCAACAACAACATTTTATAATTTTATAACCGCAGCGTCATCTGACGCTGAAAAGCGCTGCGATGAAATACCACCATATGAAGGGTCAATTTTTCTTATTGCTTCTGCAGACTTATGCAGTTAAAAGGTGTAGAGTAACATTAATTGGACTAAGAACACATATAAAACACATACTGAAAAAGAAAGTAAGACAGGGTCCCCATTTGTTCTTGTTGTGCACACATATGCCAGTTTACACATAAGTCTACAGATCCTTTGGTCTGTATTTGTCACCTTCACTCTGCTTTCCTCCTTCTGAATCTCCATCTGCTTTAGTCCCCTGCAGGCTCAGTGCCTGCTGGAACAAATCATTCTGCCTTGATAGAAAACTGCCCGACTGCACAGTGCTACTTTGTATCATTGTTTGGCTAGCTGCGAGGTTTGGAGCTGTGTAAATGCTGCCCTACATTTCCTAAGTGTTTTGAAATTGGAGGTAGAAGTCGGTCACAACGCCAACAACAATGCTGCCTGCAGATAATCAAAACAGCTCATTGCTGTGGAAAGAAATTCAACACTGCATTTCTTTCTAAATGATTTACTACAAGTGTGCTTAACTTAACAGGTACAAAAAGAAAGACTTGATTTGAGTTATTTACCATCTGCCTGTCAAGAAACACACCTTATTGTTCTTCAACGTACATTTTCACTATTTTTTGTTTTTTAGCTTGTGTTTAGCTATATGCGAGACAATAAAGTCAATACTCATAGTCACAACATAAACCCCGATGTAAAATCTTACTTTCCAACATTCAGTCACCAGTGAATGCAAAGGTTGATTATACTATTATTTAGAGGAAAATAGAAAAGCATCCTTGGAAGTTCGTTTCTGTTTTTAGTACATTCTTGTCCTTTCATAACTTGCATGTTTTGCACTGATGATTATGTCTGTTTGTAATTAATTTGCCATATTGTATGTTTGTTTGAAACAGGTCTCTCTTAAGAGTGTGTGTTTAAGTGAGATTACCTTTATAAATAAAGGTTAGATAAGCCAAAATAAAATACTAAGTCAAGGCATGGCCCCATTTCTTTTCTTTTTAATTGACTTGATTGATTTGGTCTCATTCTGCGTTTTACATAATTATCATGAACGATGATCTATCAACAAGAAGAGTGCAGACAAGGTTTGCTCCATATGTCAGAAGGAAGGGTTGCTTGTTGGAACACAGAAAACTGCTCTTGATATAATCCTACTCCAGTCCTGTAATGTAAACAGGTACAACAAATTTCAACCCTATAAATATGTATTTCCACAATATCAGTGCAACCTATTAAACAATACTAAAAGAAACTCTCAGGTGGACATCTTTGTGAGACTGCACTTTGGCACATAAGTATTTTTCCTAAATGATATCAGTATGCTAATCTTAGCTAGCTATTACGCATTAGGCAGTGTTGCCAACTTAGTGGATTTGTCACCAGATTTATCTACTTTTTAGACCCCATCAGCTACTTTTTTTCTAGTGACAAATGTAGCAACTTTGAGTACAAACCATAGCTACTTCATAGAGAAGAGAGTTTCTAGTGATGCCCTGCATGGACAGGATCCAGTAACTTACAGAAAACATTCGAGACATTCTGCCATTTCAGACTTTCTCTCTCAGTAATTATCATTCATGTAAATATAGCAGAAATGACTGCACAGACATAGTCTTTAATTTCAGTGGATGGTAGTTTTTTGTAGTGCAGAGCAGAAGCCTTGCAACGCTTTGAAATAGACTGGGCAGCTTTTCAGTCACAGTTTCAGACTTGTTTCACCATCTGATAACAGAAGCTGGAAAATATGAGTACTTTTGGCTATATCAAAGTACAGTACACGTGAGTGCAGAGAATGCTCAGAATGTCCTGGAACTGCGTGGAGAGAGATTGCAATATATTTTCCGTGTATACATCATTTGAATATATTATATCAATATATCTATAAGTAGATTGAGCCTGAACAGTTTTTAAGGCTATCTTAAGGGTTATGGGGATCTTCCCAAAGGGATACCTTAAAGAGCTTTTTCTTTTGTTGCATTTGCAAGGCAGTTAGGAAAGTGACATAACTTCCTCTTTCGCAAATTGGCTTGATAAATCTCTCACTGTTAATCTGTTTTCGTCTTTTTCTGAAGTTTTTAGACATTTATGTTGAGAAATGTTGTTTATTTGGGTGCCTTTCACTGATTTTTGCCTTTTTGTAATGGCAGGGTACAGTGTTGTTCTCAAGGTATTCTCATTGAGTAAGAAAATTAAATTAACTAGCCAAATGAGTGACTCAGTTGTTACTTGACAGCAGCAACAGCTCACAACATTTTCAGAGGTTTGAAACCTTTCCTTGTTGACAATTCATAGTTGTAACTATCAAAGGAATGGGAAAACATTTTTTGTGTCCACCTTGCTAGATCTGTGGCTGATCGTAATTCATATGACTCCTCTTTTGGCATCTTTGTAGTAACTGTACTGTGAATGATTCAGAAGCCTGAATTGTGTGATGATTGGTATAAATAACAAAACATGACACCAGAACCAATAATTTGGAAAAATAACCATAAAAAAGAAGTAGTCCATAATAACATTTTTTCTGAATGCCAGCCTCTAAAGATGTATTTAAAGAAAAAAAAACTACCCTGTAGTGAAAACCTGGCCCAATTAAGCATTGAAGATATGGCATCTTTCTGGGAGCTCCCAATGCAACATAATCACCTGGGACTCCCAGGAATTATTTTGTCCACTCTGCATATTCTTAATCATGCCTCAGAATTTGGACAATGAAATATAAAAATATAAAAAACTGATGCAGGCGTGTATATAAACCTTATGAGTAAGGTTTATTTCTCAGCTCTGAGTATATGCAAGTAAACACTTTCTTTTAAGTTGTGAAGGCTACCGAGGAACTGTCACAAGATTAATGGATCTGGTCTGCTTTGGTTCATGCTGCCTCCAGGAAATAGCCATATTCACTCACTTTTAGGCCCAGTATAGCGAAAACTAAAAATTAAACAAGTACTTGTTTATTTTCTGTAGAAAAAGTGCAAGAATCCAATTGTCAAAGCAAAGTAAATACACTACAACTCTGGAATCTTTGTCCATAAAAGTAGATAAAATTTTGTTTGTTCACCATGCACTCCAAACGAATCTCAGGTAGTGTGGGATTTTCTGATTTGACATTTATTGCAATTTGTTGGTCATTGATCAGCTGTCAGACCAGTGGGGAGGATGATGGGGAGATATGAGACTGTGATCTGATGGAGAACCTGAGCTGTAGAGAGAACACTCTAATGCAGACATATGGTGTAAAAAAAAAAAAGACCACAGGATTCTTTGGAGCATGGAGGATCCTAGGTTTAGCCATTGTTACAATGAGTTTATGTCACCAACCCTTCATGTCTTTCATGATTTAGTCTTCATTGCTTTTGTTCAGCTCCGAATTGATCCAACTGGCTCCTCTAAGGTTGTGAGTAACAAACTATTTGCATATGCTACATATGTATTTTTAGTTTACTTTCTTACCTTTTAAGTAAAAGTTTTTGACCACAGTGCACCTAAGCTTTGACCCGGGCCCACAACGATTTAATGAACTGACTGTTTACATACAAGGAAAGTGTAGGAAGAGCCAGTATTTTATTTTCTAATTTAATTTTTAAATGGAACTGTACTGTGATATTTTTAAGGTTCATACAAAGGAATCCAAATTTGTGAACTAAATCCTTTAGAAAGGATGTAGTTGTTAAACTTGTTATCACTTATTTAATTTATTCTAAGAAAAAGGTCACGTTGAAGAAGGAATGATGCATTTCTAAATTTTTACTTAAGTTCATAGAATTTTTTATTTTCAAGTAATGTCATTGAAGTTGTTTTTTCAGTTATTTTTCATCATTTAAGGTGAGAGAGATAACATCCAGCATGTTAAATATAATCCAAATTGTGGCTCAGCTATTTGAACAGGCGTCCCAAATAGAAGCTGAAGCTCCTCGACAAAGCTGTTCCAGATTTTAGTCCCAGCTTGGGGCCCTTTGCTGCATGTCCTCCCCTCACTCTCTGTCCTCATTACCTGTCAAGCAACTAGAAAAGTTGCAGTTAAACTGTCTGTTTCATTCTGTCAATTGGAAACATTGTAAGCAAACTATGCCACCTAAGTAAAATAACCCCCACAGTACCAAAAAATTCAACAGTTCTGTTTAAGTATGAAAAAACAACTTTGTCTATACCTTTATGATACAAATTGTCTGAAGTAAGAGACTAACAAACATTCAGTCATCAAAGAAATACATAAAAGCCTAAACACACATGAATATTATATTTAGCCTGATGCAATAGGATCATTACAGTGGGTACGAATGAATTCCAAGGAATGCCTTCTTTCAACTATTCAATATTTCTAAAATTAGAAACATTCTGTCTCATCCTGATGCATTTATTATTTTACAAAATTGGACTACAGCAATTCCTTTTTATTGAGCTGTCCCAAGAATTATCTTTAAAGCATCCATCCAGCTGATCCAAAATGCTGTAGAAAAAGTCCTGATAATCATTTAAACCAGGGTAAATCCAGAGCAGAATAAAAAAAAATTCCTATTCTCATATAAATGGTAAATGGTAAATGGACTTGTACTTGTATAGCGCTTTTCTAGTCTAACTGACCACTCAAAGCGCTTCACTACATGCCGCATTCACCCCACTCACACACACTCATACAACACGTCTTAAGATTCTTAACTACGTGCTTTTTTTTCCTAATCATTCATACACACATTCATACCCCAGTGATACACTGGGAGGCAACGTGGGGTTCAGTGTCTTGCCCAAGGACGCTTCGACATGTAGCCTGGGGAAGCCAGAGTCGAACCGACCTTCCGATTGGTGGGCGACTGCTCTTCCTCCTGAGCTACAGCCTCATGACCAAATATCGTGTCTACCTTTTAGCATAGGCCTACAACTTTTCTTGTTTATAAAGTTTATTGTTCAGGATGGCTGATGAGATGACCCTGAACCATCTCTTTAGTTTTGCTCCTATAGGCCTGGACTATAGTTCAGAGATGTCCAAAGTCGGTCCTTGAGGGCTGCTGTCCTGCAGGTTTTAGATGTTTCCCAGCTTCAACACACCTGATTCAGATGAAATGGATCTCTACAAAAGATTGTCAAGTTCTGCACAAGCCTGCTAATGATGCATTGATCTGAATCAGGTGGGTCCTGGGTGTATCTTGTATCTCTTGCCCGATGACCGCGAGGATAGGCTCCAGCCCCCCCTGTGACCCGACCGATGGATTAAGCGGATAGAAAATGGATGGATGAGCAAAATAACTGTTTGAAACAAGTACTTTCTACTACATATTGACTCAGTCTTTCATGCCCTCCTGGGGCCTCATGTACAAAGGGTGCGTAGGCACAAAAAAGTGGCGTACATACTTTTTCACGTCAACGATCACATGTATCAAGAGCGAAAGGACCGTGGAAATGTGCGGTGCCTCACGCAAACTTCAGGGCTGTCTTACGCACTTTTCTACAGCTGTTGTTTCTTTGGCGACACTTAGAGGTGATGTTAGGAAACTGTTATAATAAATAAATGTGAACACAATTTGTCCTCAGACTGAGTGATGTGCACATTTGAGACACGTGAAGAATTAACACACATGTCTGCAATTACACGAGTGGATACAAAAGCAAGGGCAAAGTGGCGCAGTGCATACCATTAAAAACAATGGCTGCTTTAGTGATATTGGGAGACGTTGTAAATGGTGCAATTGGAAAAGAGCATGTTTTAAGAGACAGAGGATTTGCTGGCACATGATGACAACTGGCTCATCAGCCGTTTTGAGGGCAATCCCCCTGTAACTGTGCGCAGAGCTGCGGCCAACGTTGGAGCGCAACACAGCGAGGGGCCATGCGCTGCGTGTGCCACAGGTGATGTGCACACTGGCGGTTAAGCAACCGGGGCATTCCAGAGGGAGCTGGCCAACCGATTGGGACTGTGCCAGTCGACCCTGAACCGAGCCATGCCAGCTGAGTGGGACGGAATTATCTGCATCTCAGCAGGTATATCAAATTCCCACAATACAACATTGAAGCGCAATTTGAAGCGAGAGCCGGTTTTCCTAATGTAATCGGAGCTATCGACTGCACACACAGTGCTATAAAAACCCATCACATGATGAATTTGTATATCAACAGGAAACATTTTCATTCCATCAATGTTCAGATCGTAGGTGATGCGCAAATGCTTTGTGGGGGTAGCCTGGTTCAACACACGATTCATACATTCAGTAACAGAATTTTTGGGAACAGACTACACGCTGGCATTGTGCGCGATGGGTGAGCAACTTTATTCCTAATTGTCCTAATATTATTCCACGTGACGTACATTGAGCATGTGCGCCCCCAATTTCTATCTTGTTCTCACAGCATCATAGTTGGTGGTTAAAGTTAGTAACTTGCTGTTTTTTGCTGGTTAAACTACAGTTTAAGATCTTTCTAACAAGCCCCTGATTGTCTCTGTGTGCAAATGTTAAAATGTGAAATGTCTTAATCAGCCTCACCTTTTCCCTGGCGCACATCTGCACTAGGTTACTGTATGAACACGTTTGTTGTGAGTTACACAAATATAGGTATTTACCTTTAATCAGAGTCTCCCACACCCACCACCCCTGAGAGAGCAGTGTCACCCATATCTGTGCCGGCTCTCTGTTTAAACACGTTGATTGGGATGTACAAAAGAAATGTGCTTGGATTCATGCGTGCGCACACATTGATACATTTTTGTACATTAGAGGGCCTTTTGGTTTGAGCGTATGCCATGTTTCAGCAGGAAATCCACGCAAGTCTTTGTACACGAGGCCCCAAGAATCTACTATTTTTACTAAGTTGGACCTCTGGAGCCTATAATCTGGTTTGTATAAATGATGGTAATGAGTGGAAGACAGCATTCAGTACTGCCTTGGGACATTTTGAGTATTTGGTTATGTCTTTTAGGCTCTCTAATGCTACCGCTGTCTTCCAGGCCCCGATGAACAATGTTCTCTGTGACTCTCAATAGATTGTTTTTTTAAAATTCTTATCTTTTCTAAGAATCTGTCTTATCAAATCACTCACGTCCAACTTGTTCTCCAGAAATTTTTAGAACAAGTTATACGTGAAAGCGGATAACTCCAAACAAACCACGCTAGATTACATCTTCATGAGTTGATAGACAAAGATGGATCTGGAAAAGGTGAAAGCTGTCCTGGATTGGCCCAGACCCACAACAGTAAAACAGTTGCAATGGTTCATTGGGTTGGCCAACTTCTTGTAACGCATATGGTCAGAGGGACTCAAAAATGCCCATGAGGCATTCTGAAAGTTTTGAAAGGTTTATTGTACCACAGAATATATAAATGACTGCAGGAGGAACAAGACCAAAGTCTGAGCAGCCAATACCAGCAGGAGCGAGACCAATCTTCAGGTGAGCCTGGACACAGATAGGAGTAAGCATATTAAGAAATGTTAATGATGGATATTTGGATATGAAAACGTTTTGTACTCACAGGAGAGTAGATTAAGGAATCTGCAGGTGAGTAGATTCACTCGGAAATGCTGGGTAACTGAGTTCTAGGAGGAGACTTGACTGAACTGGGGAGAGGTTTTGAGATCAGGTAGGTTAATGCAGAGGACGGACAGGGGAGAAGAAAAATCATTAATAACAAGTCTAATAGATCAAGCTGGGTCACACAAAGGTCTGATAAGAGCATGAAAACAGAACAAATCTAAAAATCCAGAGATCCAAGAGACAGAAGGCCAGGTCTGAAATCCACAATCCAAATATCCAATCCAAAGAACAGAGCCAGATCAATAAACCAGGGTACTGGCAGAGTGAGGTGAGAGAAATGTCAGGGAATGAACCAACTCAGGCACAGACCAGAGAGTAGAGCCAGAGATCGTGACACTTCTATAGGCGTTTCGTAATGAACTTTAGCCAGATAGTGGCTCCCCTCACATGACTCACCTCTCTAAGGTCTCATTCCTATGGTCGGAGAGTGCCGAGACCGCCTTCCAGGAACTAAAGAATTATTTCGCCTCAGCTCCTGTGCTACAACAACCTGATCCCTCCAAACAATTCATTGTTGAGGTCGATGCCTCCGGCATCAGAATTGGAGCTGTCATCTCTCAGAGATCCCCGCAGTCCGACCAGCGATTTCACGAAATTGTGAATCTGAATACCGTTTATGCCAAACAGATTTGCTTTGCCAAGGGAAGCTTTATGAATGTAAAGCTCCCCTTAATGTCCATAAACTGCTTATTTATTTATTTTTGCAACAATATTTAACATGTAATAGTGCCGAACTGGACCGGTGGACAGGGAAAGAAACGGAACAGAAATAGAAAAAAACAATAAAAGAAAACAATGAAAAATCAGACAACCAGCTGCTACACCTGTAAAAACAAAACAGAAGACAATCCACGGCCTCTGTGGGGAATCCAGCCTTAGAGCCACCAGGAGCACCTGTAAGTAGACAAGCAGAGAAAAAACAAACAAACAAAAAAAAGCACAAGTAGCAGCAATCACATACAACATAACTGATGATCTATATGACCTCAAACGCACAAAAGCTCAGCGAGCATGCTACTGGGCTAAACAATGTCTGCCTCCTCAAAACATCAATTGGCTGAATTTAACTCTCTCTGGTTCCCGCTGATTAGCTTTATCACATAGTGGTGGTGGTGGGTTGCTGTCCCGTCGCTCTGGGCGGTTGGGTGTGTGCTGGGGGGGGCTGTGTGGCTTCGGGCGTCTGGTGGTCTCGCGGGTCGTGGGGACCGGGTTGGTCATTGCTGGGGGGGACTGTGTGTCGGGCTTGGAGGGCAGTTTTGGGGGCTTGCGGGTGGGACTGTCTTGCGGTGTGGGGCGGGGTCACTTAGAGGCCTTGGGGTGGTGGCTGCTGGCTCTATGCCGGGTGGCTGGGCCGCTCCGGCATGGGTGGTGGTGCTGGGCCTGGGCCCTGGTGGCTGGGCGCTGCCTTGCGCCCGGGGGGGGGCCCTGCCTGTGCCTGGAGGGGCTGGGTTGTCCTGGACGCGCCACAGTATGGGTGGGTTGGTGCAGGTCCTGGTGCCGGGCTTGTTGCTCTGGGACCTCCATGGTGTCCGCAGATGGTTGTTTTTTTTTTCAGGGTGTTGGGGCGTGCGGTGGGGGGGGGGCGGTGCTTTTCCCCTGTTGGGGGGGGGGGTGGCGGCCTGTGTGATGGTGGGTCTCAGGCCCGGGCTGCTCCGACTGGTGTGACCGGGAGGTTTGTTTGTTTGTTTTTTGTTGTTGTTTGTTGTTTGTAGAGGTCCTCCGGGGTGGGGTGGGGCGGGATGGGTACCTTCTGGGGGTACAGTAGCTCCCGCAATATGGTCGCTGCAGGCCCCGAGCCTGGTGGACATCAGCCCCTCCTGCCCTGGGTTGGCTCCCAGGTAGCGGGGATGCCTATTGCAGCCAGTCCCTGGCTGCCTTCTCCGGGGGAGAGTAGCTCCCCCCGGTGTATATCCCCATACCCCTCTCCCTTCTGGCTCCTGTACACAGCACACACTCACACATGAAGGGTTTTGGGGGCGTGTGTGTTCGGTGGGGTGTAGTGGATGGGGACACGTAGGTGGTCCCCTTTGGTTACACTCTGCAGTTCCCTGCCCCTGTTTTAATTACACCTTAGACATTACTACTTATCAAACACACACTCACACACACACATTAGGTCTTGGGGGGTGGTTACACTGAGTGGCATCTGGTGGGCGGGGCTCTTTGGGTATGTAGGCTGCCCAGAGGGCCGCGCTCCCAGTCCTACAAGTTGGGCTGCCCCTCAATTTTAATCGCTCACTATTAGAAAATATTGAAGAGCCAGAAGGGTGAGGGGAGGGGTCTTCTTCCCACACCCCTGCTTCCTGGTTGCTGCTCGGGGCGGGAGGGGCCAAGAGGATTAATTAATTGTCCTGCTGGTTTGGGGTCTGTGGTGGCTGGGGGGCTGCTGGCCCCCTGGTGTGCCCGCTGCACTACACCCCAGCGGAGTCGAGGGAGGGAGGATGTGTGGATGTATGGGACGTGAAAGTGTGTGTGGTAATGATTGGGCCTGGATCTGGGACTTGCTGTCGCCTGGCCTGCCTGTGCTTCTCCCGATGGGGGGGCGGCGTTGCCTCTCCCCGCTGCTCGCGACTTCACCCACCCGTGGGCACGTCTTGACTCCCAGGGCACTTGGCCAGGGGCGCTGGGGCAGGCGCTGACCCACTGCGTGGCTGTCTGGGGCACTTGGCCCTCCTGGGTATTGGGTGGGGCCTCTGCCGGGGGGTTTGGGGGCGCTCGGGCTCCCGGGGCCCGGGTCCGGTGCACGGCCCATGTCTGGGCGGCTGGGACCTGGCGGGGTCGGTGGGCTGTTGCCCCTGGCTCTCTGATGGCCTCTGCCCTATGCTTATGGGGGCTCTGTCCGGGGGCTTCCTCTGCAGTCTTCTGGGTGGATGCGTGGTTGTCCCTGTGGTGGGCTTCCTGGGTTCTGTGCTCCGTGGGGGCTGCTGGTGGCCTGGGTCTTGTGGCCCTCTCTGCCTGCTTCTGATTGCTTGGGGGGGCTGTGGATTGTGGCCCTGTACACTTATACACTCATAACTAACCACGGTTACCATGTAGGTCCTGTGCCATGGGTGTTGCATGTTCTCACACACACACACACACACACACACATTCATTAGCCCAGTAGCATGCTCGCTAAGCAGTTGATGTATTATCATGTCGTCTCAGGTCATCTATATCCACAGCTGTGTTGTATGCGATTGCCGCTTCTTGTGCTTGTTTTTGTTTGTTTGTGTGTTTGTTTTTTCTCTGCTTGTCTGCTTTCAGGTGCTCCTGGTGGCGCTAAGGCTGGATTCCCCTCAGAGGCCATGGATTGTTGTCTGTTTTGTTTTTTACAGGTGTAGCAGCTGGTTGTCTGGTTTTTGTTTCTATTTTTGTTCTGTTTCCTCTTCTTTCCTCTTCTTCTTTCCTTGTCCCCCGGTCCGGTTCAGTTCTATTACATGTTATATATTGTAAACAAAAATAAATAAATGGGCATCAAGGGGAGCTTTACATTTATAAAACTTCCCTTGGCAAAGCAAATCTGTTTGGCATCAAAGGTATTCAGACTACAATTCTGCTGCCATAATGCTGAACAGGACAAGGGGAAAAAAAAAAAAAAAAAAAAAAAAAAAGAATGTGTGTGTGTGCATGAACATGCGATACACATGGCACAGGATCTACATGGTAACCGTGGTTAGTTATGAGTGTATACGTGTATAGGGCCACAATCCACAGCCCACCGACCCCGCCGGGTCCCCACCACCCAGGCATGGGCCTTGCGCTGGACCCGGGCCCCAAGAGCCCGAGTGCCCCCAAACCCCCCGGCTGAGGCCCCACCCAATACCCGAGAGGGCCAGGCGCCCCAGAGAGCCAAGCTTTGTGGCCTTTGACCAAGTGCCCCGGAAGTCAGCTGGGAGAGAACCCCCCCCCCCCCCATCAGGACTTACATCCACTCAATGCCAGATGATTGTAACTTCTAAGTGGTACAACTGACCGCTGTTCAAGTTAGGTCATTCTTCTCTTGCCTTGTCCTTGTATAATCATTATCTCTGCTCTTCCAAGAAATCCCCTTCTGCAAAGGTGTGCCGAGGATCCTGGAGATCCTGGTCCTGTCTCTTGCCAAAATGCCACCTGTCCGCTTCGCCACCCACCAACCCGGAAGACCGACCTTGTGGATACCTGCCAGAAACCTGTTGACCCCCTGGACCTGGATCTCCTCATAAACCTCTTGGATTCCTTCTGCTTGCACTCACACACACCCTTTGGAGAGACCTGCCTGGAACCCTCCAGACCCTGCAAAGGCTGACTCACCTATTGCACTCACCTGTCTGCTCCCACTCTCCGAATTCCCTTCTGACAAGATATCAAGTATTGTTCAGTGCGTCAACTGTCCTCATTCCACAACTCCAATAAACCTGTCCAAATCTTAGTTCCCAGTGTCAATCTGCTCCTTGGGTTCAAACTTTCCACCATGTGACAGATCTCTTCCTGTTATAAGGGATTTTTTCCTCTCCACTGTTGCCCGCTGCCTTCATGCATATTCAGGATAGGGGATCAAATAGAAGTGAAGATGTGACGTAATCTGTTGGTCTCCTTAACGAAACAACTTCTAACAAAATGGCATTTTATAAACACCAACATAGATATTTAATCTAGATTGGATTAAATTGAACTGTATTTTTATTTCAGACCCCTCCCAAATTGATGAGCTGCAACTCATCCTTTTCTAAGACTATTGCTGTTGTCTTTTTCTTGAAAATTGGGGTCTATAAAGTAAGTGTCAGTTTCAAAATTTGGTTTGAATTGTACTTATTGAGGAAAAAAAAGCAGTAAACACTCTCATTCCTCAGGGAGCTTGATCACACTTGTGTCTGCTCCTATATCGGTGACATAACAGGCCGAAGTAGAGAGAACATCATTAACAGTGGCTACGCTTTTCTATAGGGCATTTAAAGATATTTTGCTACAAATAATCATTGTACATTTTCACACATCAATTTTATAGAACTGAACTGTGCTCTCTGTGCAGAAAATAATCAGCAACCACAAAGTGGGCAGATATGCCCTGTTAGCTGCAGGACTTAATGTGGTTCATGTTTTTACTCATTTTGCACCAGAAGCACAATCCACTGAGTTAACTGCTAAACTAAAATTGCAAGTTGCTAAACAAGAGCTTGTTAACTAACTTAATGGAATTGTAAGAGTATAAGTTTCACTATATATAAGATTTGACATAAAAATACCAGTTTCAACATAGTAAATGTAATTTATTAGCAGGCTTTCTTTAAAACCTGTTGTATCAGAAATGATATTAATCCGCTCTGTGAACTGAGGAGCTTTGTAAGGGTGCCAAATTTTAAAATAAACCAGCTTTAAGATGGCCAAAATGTGACACTGAGTGTAATGTCATCAGCAGCTATAGCCAATCCTCAGAGCTTTAAACATCCCAGCAGCTCATGACCTTTCCTCATTGATTGCCATGGTGACGGTGCACTGAAGCAGCAAGTGAGACTCCCACTGTGCTGAGAATGTAAGATTGTGTATTTATTTCTATGTTTAAGATTTTCTGAAGTTATAGTTTTAGTTGTAACATGAAAGGCACATCTGTCTGTAAAAACAACCGTGTTCTCTATAAAATATAGTGTAGAATCAGCATCTTTTCAGCATCTGTTATAGAAGGCATGCAGTCATTGAGAATATGTAGTAAACATCATGCCAAGTTGGATTTTGGTTAATTGGGTTTGTTCATGGACCATGTTGTATTGTGGTAGCAAAGATATTCTCTTTTGTATGCAGTGTTTTGACAGTGTCATGCTTTATGTATATGTAATCAGTTATCAGGCGCCTCTCTTGTGGAATAAGCTGCCAGTAAATGTCCGGGACACCCTTTCCACTTTTAAGATTAGGCTCAAAACTTTCCTTTTTGATAAAGCTTATAGTTAGGGATGGCTCAGGTAATCTTGAAACATCCCATAGTTAAGCTGCTATAGGCTTAGACTGCTGGGGGACCTCATCTGTCACACCTTTCCTCACTTTGCTCTCTTTTTCCCCCTGTTTAATTTCTCAAATGATATTATGTACACGTGACATTATTGTGGTTATTAACTTGTGTTTCCTTGTTCCAACAGGTATCCTTTGAATGGTGTTATGGTGTTTCCCCCCCTCTTTTCCCTCTTTTCTGTCTTCTCAAACCCCAGCTGGTCGAGGCGGATGGCCACCCTTCCTGAGTCTGGTTCTGCCAGAGGTTTCTTCCTGTTAAAAGGGAGTTGTTCCTTTCCACAGTCGCCACAGGCACGCTCAGGACGGGAGATTGGACTGAAGACAAGTTTCAGTGCAATCTGTTGGATTCTTTTGCTAGGATATTATTTTTTGAATTGGCTCTATATGAATGAATTGGATTATGATTACAATTAATTGAATTGGACTATATTATTTAAGCGCCTTGAGATGACAATTGTTGTAATTTGGCGCTATATAAATAAAATTGAATTAAATTGAATTGAATGTAATGTAATGTAAGATTAGCCTCTAAAATCGTGTATCTGCCCAAGTCTAATCTCGTTAAGTAAAAATGCTTAAACAAGTTTAACCAGCAGGTTTCTTTAGCAGTGTATGAATTTTGGGGATTTTGATATAAAGATGCTATGCGGGGAGTGCTGATCAACAGTTTGTGCCAAAAGAGGCACTACAAACCAGCCACCATAACATCCACCTTTCTTTAGACTCTAATTGAATTAGGTTGGAGTTAGTTTGCTAGACCTAAAATAAAAATGCTTTGGTTGTGTTCTCAAAGCTAAGTTATCGTTTGATTTTCTTTTAATCCCAACAGGTCACAAGTTTGACACGATCAAAGTGAGTATGTGCCAGAGATTCAGGCTAGTTAATGCTGGTTGATAGCAGGTTTTCCATTCACTAGCAAAGCAAAGCTAAGGAGATCTTTTAAAAAGCAGAACAGATTGAACTTCATCATTACTGATTTATAGCAAATAAGCCAGGCTGGATAGTGTTGCCAGAGGGTGGTGGTAAAGGGTACATTGCTCATGGTTGTAATTCAGCAGAAGCAGGTGCCCAAACTGTAAACAAATCTTGAGGAGTGAAAAAACAACATCTTTGGTGGACATCCACAAGAAGAAAATGGAGAGGGCTGTTTCACATTGCCAGCAGTAATTTAGACATGTTCACTGTTAATGTTGGACTCTGCCAGGGGTGCCCTTTGTTACCAAAACTTTTTTATAACCTTTATGGACAAAATTTCTAGATGCAGCCAAAGACTGGAGGGTTTCCAATTTGGTCGGCTCAGGATTTCATCTTTGCTTTTGCAGATGACCTGGTCCTGCTGGCTTTCAAGAGCAGGGACCTCCAGCAGGCACTGAGGCTGTCTGCAGTTGAGTCTGAAGCAGATGGGATTAGAATAAGTGGCTTCAAGTCCTGACAGTCCTGTCAGGAAAGAAAGGGTGGATTGAGTCACTGTCTCATGTGGATGAGTTTAAGTGTCGCAGGGTAAATGAGTGGGGGTAGAATGGAGCTAGGTTGGAACAACATTTGCAGGTATGTGGACTTTGTACAGGTCTTTTGGGTTAAGAAAAAGCTGAGCCAGATAGTGAAGCTGTCAGTTTACCAGCCTACATTCTAACCCTCAAATATGGTCATAAGCTGTAGGTAGTAAATGTCACAGCCCGCCAGCAAGGCACAGCCCGCTGACTCAGCCGGCCTTTCCGCCGGGCTCCGCCTCGTCCGAGCCGGCCTTTCCGCCGGGCTCAGCTTCGTCCGAGTCGGCCTTTCCGCCAGGCTCCGCCTCGTCCGAGCTGGCCTTTCCGCCAGGCTCCGCCTTGTCCGAGCCAACCCTCCAGTTGGGTTCCACGTCTCTGCCAGCCCTCCAGCCGGGTTCCACGTCTCTGCCGGTCTCCGCTGAGGTCGCCGATGTCCAGCCCACGACCATAGTTCCTACGACCATAGTTCCTGCGACCACGACCATAGTTCCTGCGACCACAGTTCCTGCGACCACAGTTCTTGCGACGACCAAGCCTGCTCCGGCGGTCAGAGTCCCACCCGCCCACCCCAATTTATGAACGTTTGGGAGCCGTTCCTTCCTCTGTCACAGCTCACGTTTTGTTAACTCTTGTTTTCAGGTAATTTGTTATGTTTTCTGTTATTTTCTTAGATTTAGTTCTTGTCATGTTTCTCCCCTGCCATCAGCTTCACTCACATCACCTGTTTCATTGTCATCAGCTGCACCTCATTCACTAATCACTCCCTCCACAGCATTTAGTCTACAAATTTCCTTTCACTCATCGCAGATTCCTCACTAACCCTTCATGCCACAGTCACAGAGAGTTAAGCCTGGTTCTGCCTCATAGTCTTGCTCCTTTGTTTATTCATAGTCACTGTTATTCATAGTCTTGTTTTGTTTCGCTAACGCTTGTTTCATTAGTTTTTCCACAGTTTTGTCACGGTTTATGTTCATATGTCATTTCCTGTTTTATTTTAAAAAATCACTGACCTTCTCCTCTCGTTTCAGGTATCTTGCCCTTCCTTCTGTGTCAAGCATCTCATTGTCTTCCCTGATTCCCAAGTGTTTCCACCTGTTCCCCTTGGTCCCCCATGTGTTCAAATAGTCTGCGTTTCCCTTGTCTTGTGCCAGTATGTTGTCTCCTTTTGAGCATCATTAACAGCCTTTTGTCTTGAGCCTCGATCCATAGTTCCATGAGCCTGCAGTGAGCGATCCTCCTGCAGAGCTATCTTGATTTGTAATTTATTATTGTTCCTAGCCTTAGTTTATTTATTAATACGGTAAGTTTTCATAGCCTTGTTTTTTCCTCCGTTTCTCCGAGTGATTTATTTATTTTTTTTTGCAACCTTTCATAGTCTCCTCCGTTAAAGGAGAGCTTTGAGTTCATAGTTAAAGTTTCATAGTGCCACTGTTTGTTAAGAGTGTCTTTTGTTAAATCCGCCTCGTTAGGAGAGCATGTCTTTGTTTTGTAAAAGTATTCATAGCTTTTCTGTTTTCCTACCAGTTTGTAGAGATTTGTTTAACTTTCATAGCTGCGCTCGTCCTCCATGCCATAGTTACTGAGGAGAGCGCTTAGGTTTTTCACAGCCCAGTTATTTTGCTCTGCCTGGAGATCGCCCTGCCTTGCTGTGCTCTGTGTGCTTGTTTGAAAATAAAACCCCTTGTGAATCCGAAAAGACTGCGTCCCGAGTCCCCTGGTAACTGACGAGTTTAGTATTTTGATAATCCGGCTCAGCCGTGCTTTTTTTTTTTTTTTTTTTGCCTTGCTCCCTGTTTTGTTGGAATAAATCTTTCTGAACCTGAAAGAACTGCATCTGGGTCCTACCTCACCACCAATCCTGACAGTAAAGGGTGTCAGGCTTCACACTTAAGAAAAGGGTGAGGAGTGCGGTCTTCCAGGATGGGTTAAGAGTAGGGTCACTCAGTGGGTCTAAATGATGAGATTAACTCGATTATAGCTATAGTTGGATTATGCTCCTTATCTGAGCAAGGGTAATTATCCTTGGATATATGGTGGTGAATGAATCGAATCACTGGCACAAGGCATGCCATACCGCAGTATGATAGGTAACGCTGTACTCACTTCAACTATCGCTAATAGAGCCACTTCCAGTTGATGTCTTCACCACCAACAACAACAAAACTAAGGCAATCGAGAAAGATGGCAAACGGAGACCAAGATGAAGCTACGTCCCTCTTAATTTGTGATGAGCTGGTTATGGCACAAACGCGATGCACAACGGCGCATTCTCCATCGTATTGTATATTTCTTTCCGGTGGTGACAACAACAGTAATATCGTCTCCTTCGACTTCCGGGGGACGATCGCGGGAAAAAATCTTGAGCATGCGCAGAACACTCAATCCGATCCACTGTCGTCTACATGCACATTCAGTAGGCATTGTAACCCATGTAACCCGATCTGATTTGATTTCTTGTCAGATTAAGGTGTCTACATTAACTGAATAACTCAATCTCATTGTAATTTAGCCATTAATCCGATCCGATGGCACGCATGTAACCGCACTGATTGTCACCTCATCAAAAGGTATCTGTTATAGTTTGGACATCTGGTCAGGATGCCTCCAAGAGAAGATATTTCAGACATTCCCCATCAAGTTCACACCTCAAGGCAGTCCCCAGACTCCCTCTAAATTATAAATTATATCGCTTGGCTGGCATAGGAATACCTTGGTGTATACCTGAGAAGAGCTGGATTGGGAGATGGAGGTCTGGCGAGCTGTCCTCAGACTGTTACCCCTGCGATCCAGTCACTTGGTGAAAATTACAAGGTTTGTAGAGCTTTTCTTCCATTCTTTATAACTTGGATCAAGCCTTCTTGGAATTAGGCAAAAACCACCTTAAGCAAGTCTACCTCTTCTGTGCCTTTGTGGATGTTTTTTTTTTTTATTTTCACGATTTTCATTCACCTTTACTTATTGAAGTCTTCTGAATGCAAATCACAAACCATAATGGAAACCCTGTTGTTGAGTAAGAATGGAATGAAAAACAGATACACCATAGCAGTAGAGTAGAGAAGAGAATTGTAGAGAAGCAAGAGTTTAAAAGCACTAAAGAGTAAAGAGTAAAATTGTTCTTTAGGTCCACAAAAATAATACTGTTTAAATTAAATGTGTTAATGATTGAGCCTTATGGACCCTTTGTTTCACAATACAATGCATTTTCACTTCCCATTAAGTTTGATCCAACTATGTTTTTTTGTATGCTTTTGTATTTAGAAATGCTTTTGTATTTAGAAAATACGCTTCTCAGGACAAAATGTACACTAAAGGTTCAAGTTGAAACGAACTAATAGCTTTACATATTTAAAATCTAAC
This sequence comes from Leuresthes tenuis, assembly GCF_036924035.1. Taxonomy (NCBI): domain Eukaryota; kingdom Metazoa; phylum Chordata; class Actinopteri; order Atheriniformes; family Atherinopsidae; genus Leuresthes; species Leuresthes tenuis. Next base: position 23,954,962 of record NW_027325372.1, on the reverse strand, counting down.
ATAAGTCAAATAATTTCATGGGGATATGAGGAGATTTACATTGCTTTTACTCATGTTGCTTATCTCTTTCCTGTGTTTCAGTAGTATCCACTTCTAAAGACATCCACTTTAGAAAAATAGTGTCACGTTGTCTTTGTGCGTCTTTTGCGTTGACAAACAGATGTGTTTCAGAACGACATGTTGCCCTTTTGAATGCAGAGTGATTCATAGTCCATGTGACTCAGCTCTGGTGCCTCAGCTGGCTTTGAGAAACAGTCACAGTTCCCTGGTGTGGAGGCCGAACATGGGCTCCTCCTCCGCCTGGACATGTTTATTTGTCATCCCACAATGCATTGGGAAATAGGAGATGGGAGGGGGTGGGGTTGTTTAGAAAGAACAACAGCAGGGATCCTTCAAGCAAATGGACATGTGTTTACTTTGGGATGTTCTCATCAGTCACTGTAATGAGAGCAAAATAAGAGTTTTTTTGTTGTTTTTTCTTTTTGAGGCTTTTGTAAGCAAGACAATAGAATTGTGACATGATAGTCAAGTAGATTTTTCAGATGTTTGTTTTCTTGGTTAAGACAAAGCACAACTTTGGATGTTGATTAACTTGATATTATTTCATCAAATTAAGAATTATTAGTCAGCTGACATTCAACTTTGGTTTTCTGGCTGAGAATTACTCGAAATAGTCAAATTTATATAATGAAACACCAGGATTAATATCAGTTTAATATGCAATAGTCTCACACATCTAACAATTTACTTGCAACTGTAACAGATCAAAAAATGACAACCAAAGTAAATGTAGGCGATTTGGGAAAACCTCTCACAGCAATGTCAGTTTTGACTGTGTGACGCTGAGGCCCAGAAGGAAATGTATGTAATAATAACTGTTCTGCATTATTATAACTCCGGTAAAAACAAGAGCAGCAACAGCGTCATGAAGATATGCCCTTCAGGGTGATTCCTTCACAAACTAGTTGTGGAACAAAGCCAGCAAACAATTGAAGACAAAAGTATTTTATCAGGGCTGTTGCTGAGTTTGAGGTATGGAACTATTATTTTTAAGATGGTCTTGATATTCTTGTTAATTACATGGCTATAATATTTGAAGTTGTACAAACTGATAGTTCTACTTGAAAAAATAATCAAATCACAATGTCCAATAGGGAACAAGTCACAAAGACAAACCATGAAAGAATTTAGGCCCATTTAGGTCACTGTTTTGGTTTCTTCCCCATAATTTGACTCATTTGATAATCATGTTTCTGTGACAACAAGCAGATTTAAATTTTAATGCCAACAGTGTTGGTTTCCTTTATTGCGGTGGCATTCTGTTACTATATACAGTGGCGCATTGGTTTAATGATTCACACAAGAAGGCTACATTGAGATTGGGATCTTGCAGGTTTCATGGGATCTGACTCAAATCTCATGAGAGTGGCCAGTAATTGTGATAAATCTAGCAAGAGCAGGCAATATTGAGAAAATTGTCCCAACAAAGGCTCTAATTATTTGAATGAATGTTATTTCAAGACTCTTCCTGAAAATCCTCCACAGTTGACACTACATTTAATGTCTGGGCTTGTTCATTCTCCGTATACAATATAACCAAACAGACAATTACAGAAAGCAGTCGTTCACCAAGGAAAATGCTCTATTTTCAGGAAATAAACCAGTCCAATAAATGTCACTTAAAACAATGGAAAATGGAAAATGTCCATTCAGCCTCTTTGTCCTAACATGCTCCAAGGTTTTAAACAATTAGTTGACTAAGTGCTTTGCAGAATCAACAGGTACTGTCAGAAAGTACTGTGGTAAAGGTTAGTTACAAACCCCATTTCAAAAGGTTGCAGGTTTTTGAACCGAAAAGTGATAATAATTTATTAGTCTACAGGAAGCGGAATTAATTTTTTTGAAAAAATTGATTTTATCTTTTGACAGTCTGACCGCTTGTCTTCCACTTTGCCACCATCCATTTTTGAATGGGCTTTAGTCTTCAGAAGATGGTGTTTACATATGTTTGAAGAGAGTTTCTTCTTTGCATGATAGGTTTTAATCTGCATTTGAAGATGACATGGCTGATAACAGTGAATGTTATATCTTCAAAAAAATTGCTTCAAACAACAGAGTGATATACTCAAAGTTTTCCAATATTTTACTTTACTATGTTATCCTAGTCCAGAAATTTCTCTGGATTCTCTGAAACTTTTAGTGATATCGTGTACTCTTAATAAGGAAATCTCTAAATTCTATGCAGTTATATGTTGAGAAACTATTTTTACATTTAAAAAAAGATTTGCAAATGCAGTTCAGATTAGTTGGGTTTCCAGTAATTTGTTATAATATAGGAGATATTTTTGAAAAGCTGTAAAAAGAAAAAAGAAAAAATAATTTGGCACTTTTTCGTGGATTGGTTTAACATTAATAAACGAAGGTGAATCATGTTGCCATAGGATGGTGGTATAGGCTATATTACTAGTGGTCGTAATGCAGTAGAAGAACTAGTTGGTATTACCAGAAAGAAATCTTGAGAAAGAAAAAACAAAACAACTTTGGTAGACATTCACAACAGGAAAATGGAGAAAGCTCTTCTTTATGAATTACTTCAATCAAATACCTGGGATTTTATGTCACAACTGGGAAGATTCCAGTGAGTTGTGCATTTATTATATGCCAGTCTAAACTGGAGACACTGGGTAATTCATGTCATTTTAATCTTTGCCAGGTCAGACATGATTTGTAAAAGTGTAACACATCATGTCTTCTTCACCTCAAGTGAGAGTATGACCTTTTCCAGTGTACAGCAGCAATAGAAACTCGGCAAGTATAGCTAACCCCTAACAAGGAAGCAAGAAAATCAGAGTGTGTCAGGCAGCAACCCATAGTTGAATCATCCAATTCCGTCTGCATCCAATTCAACTGGTTAGGGTTAGGGAGTTATTGGGCTTGGCTTTAAAAGTAATGTGATTAACAACTTGGAAGGAGACAGAGTTCAATGGTCTAACTCCACCGTGCTGCAGGTCACAGCAAGCGGTAACTCAGAAAACCTCTCACTTCCACATTTGATGTGCTATCATTTTTGATTAACAGATGAACAGATGGTTTCAATAATTTGCAAACAGCTGCACTCTGTTTTTATCTATATTGTACAGAGTGATAATTTTTCCATCATGTGTAGGCTTTATCATATACATACATATATATATAAACCTCTCTTTAAGAGGTAAATTATTTCATGTACGGGATTAGTGCTGTAGATGGTTATCCGATGTAGTTTGCATGCTTTCTGTATTTGTATAGGTCTCTACTGAGTGCTATAATTTCCTCTCACAATCTGAGCACATACAAGTCAAGTCACATGAAGACAATAAATTTCCCACATGTATGAATAAATGAGGTATTTTCCTAATCATCACCATCCTGGTATTAGTTCCGTGAAACTCAATCCCTGTACCATTTATTGAAGAGGGAGAGGTTAGTTTGTTAGGGGTTTCTTTCACATCCCATTTGGCACAAAAATAATCTTTCACTCAAAAAGAATATCAACAGCACCCTCTAAATCAGCAACAAGTATTTGAAAGCTTAAAAATTCCAACTATGAAGAAACCGAATTTGAAGAATGTCTGTGTTGGCAGGTTCTGCAGTAATCTTAGGAAAAAACAAACACTACATGATCTCAAACCTAGAACTCTTTATCATCATCATAAATATTGATTATTACTTACAACTGTATAATCCATGCTCTCAAAGCAAGAGTTACCAAGAATTGTTAGTCATGATATAAATCTGCTTTGAATCTGTGAGAATAATGATATTTGTCTGTCAAACCAAACAACTCACCACCTCATTATGGTTTGAATGCATAAACTGCTGGACTATGTGCTTTGACTACTGTGTTTGTGATAAACAGTCACACCAATAAAAGTCAATGGATTGAACTGTGAGTCAGAGAGCGTCTCAGGTCGCTTGGCATGTAGCACCATACTGAGGCTTGGATACTGGGTATGGGGGAGGGGAGGCGCCACTCTAACTATCTCTGCTCTGTTGAAGCACTCAGTGGAAAAAAAAAAAAGAGGAAGCTAAGGGAACGCAAACAAAGACGCAGCCCAACGGCTCTCTCACCACACTGCCAGGAAACTGGGTTGGGTTTAGATAGAAGGGTGAGATGCAAGGAGGGGGAGGGGAGCTGAGTTGAAGAGAAGGCAGGAGGAGGAGTAGAAAAGGAAAGGAAAAAGGAGACCAAAACCCAGCAGGTGTGCTCCAGCAGCATGTTCTGTGTCAGCATGGCCCAGTGCCAAACACACTGCAGCCTCTGCAGCACAAAAATATACAGTGAATTTTCAACAAGGTTACAGCGATGTTGATTTATCTTTCACCTGACTGAACCAGGCCGTTAATTCGCTCAACTCGAAGCTTTGGCAGGGTCCCTGCATCTAATATAATTCGCCTCCAAAATGTCTACACCCACTCATAAAATTATCGACATTTGACAGTGGCAAATGATTAAACCGAGGTCACTCAGCTATCCGTTCGGAGGGGAAATTGGCTCAGATTGTAGCCCTAATATGACAGCAAATTCTTGTTTCCCTTCATCTTTATTGTCTGTTGATCTTCTTAACATTGTTGATATTTGTAACATTAGCCAGTCAGGTTGTCATGTCTGCCAAGAGGACTGTATTTGAGGGTTTAAAGCCTGGGTAAAATAGATATGTCTGTGTTCTGAGATGGTCAATTCGCATTACCCTGCCAAACATGAAAGATGAAAACAATAATCAGAAAATAAAATTAAGTTTCAAAATTCTAAGACAATGAAGCGTGTTCTATGCTACAAGAGGTAATGGGGGCATGCCTAATGAAGAAATTGATGGATATATCGCTTATCAGCTCAAATGAACCATACTATCAAGGAATTATTTCTTTCTTCTTTCTGACTCAAACTGTTTAGATGTGAAATCACAAACACACACAGATATTTAACATTTTCATCACCCTTCATGTTTTGGACAAAGGGTCTGTATTGATTAACTGTGCAACGTACAGCCTCAAGGTGAAAATGTTCTGCGGAGGATTTAGATGACATCTCAGAGGAACATTAACTTGCAGTGGTTGAGGAAGAGACAAAATCCTGCAGTTGCAGCATTGTGTATCTGTTAATCCTAGCTGTCTCTGGTAAAGGTTTGTAAAACTGTCAGATGAAAAATGAGGCTGGTGTTAGAGGTGATCCTCAACTCTTTATCACTGTGGCTCTGCACACAATCAATCCATTGAATTTCCACAGATCACAGCAACTCCTGCAACCTACTACTTAGAGTAGGTACACAGCACACTGCAGTGTAGTGTTGGCTACTCACAAAATCAAACCACTAACTCCCTAAGTATGTGCACATATAATCCTGTACCAGTCGTGATACAAGATTGTTGGCCCTTCCATATGCTGGGTATGAATCAGATTTTTTTAACTGGGCTGTTTCCAGATCTGTAGTGGATCCACATTTTATTTTCACAATCACAAAAATAATCAATTTCTTTTCTTTTTCTTCTCAATATTCCTCTGTAATTTAAGTAAGCACTCTAAATTGTGCAAATGTTGGCAGTCAGGACAGGTGCATGTGTGTGATAAGGTCAGAACAGCTGACTAGTTGTCTGACACACAGCTCCATAGCATGTTGTTTTTTGCTTTGTTTTAAGTCTATTAGAATGTTGCTGTTTTATGGATGGAGTCAGCATTTGTTCACCTGAAACACCCATTCTTCGTGGTCTCAACTGCATCATGGATCTATGATTTTAGACCATCCATAAAAATGAATGAAAGATTAAGTATCAACTGGCAAACAAACCTTATATTTTTAAACGCAAACCTCCGTATTAGCTTTACACTGACCTCATACAAATACAAATTAGGTTTATCATTTGTTTAACCCTGAATTAAGTTAGCCTCATGCTACATGAATATCACCACAATTAGCTTATTTTACTTACTTAAGATTAAACTCGGTGATACTAGCTGTAATACTCCTACTGTTGAAAATTGAATGAAAGTTATCTAGTAAAGTTATGCCAGTAGTCTAAACCACATGTTTTGGGCATTATAACCTTAAAAAGTCTTGGGTAATTGTGCGGAAGAATGGGGTCGTGTTTGCCTTGGGCATAGTGTGGAATATCCCGCATTCCACATTGTTAAGAAGAAACAATTCTTAGCCCAGGGCTACTCTAGAAAAAAAAAAAACTCCCACTGGCCGCATGCTTCTACTGTTCTAGCTGGCCTCTGGTGCTGTTTTAAATAAAAAAAGAACATGTGGAATACCCTGCTAAAATGGATGTAGCCTCTAAGCCAAGTACACTCTGATACACTAGAATAATCTCAGCCAGGTCAGCATTATAAAACATTACCTGTTCTCAGTCTTTACCTGAATAGAAACAAAATGAACAAAAAACAAATTAAAACAAAAAAATGCAAAGTCTCTGCATCCAGTTAATTATCATTATTATTATAAAGATCAATATATGTGAAGTATTAATGTTTTCTAGTTTTTTAAAAATATTGTGTAAGTAATATATCATGGGTTGGAAATACTGAGAGTTCTCATTGTTGAGCTTCAGCTCACTGATAACTTCAAGAAAAAACCTTTGTTTATTCAGTTATGGAATGTGACCAAAATAACACAGCTGCACTGAAGTGAAATATTTCATTTTCTACACAGATGATTTTTTAAAAATGTATCCTTAATTTGCAATGCTCAGGGCCCAATCAGATTGCATGAGAGCTTTGAACTTGGTATTTGTTGACCATAGTATAATGAGTGAATAAATTCCCACATTGTTGGCAAACACATTAGAACACTTGGGTGATTAAAAGCCTGGAGTTTTGTATCACCCAAAAAGTGATTTCTAGTGTACATGGCATGGCATAGTATGGTATGGTATGGCTAGGCATGAGTAGTGTCATCAAGACCAGGCCTACATTTAGTATCTTTTGCATTTCAGAGCAACAAAATTGTACTTATGTCTGCTCTTAAATAACTTAATTTCAAGATTCATTGTGAGTATAAATCCTGGTTGCAGCCCTACGACAGGTCAAAACCGGACCTTGAATTGTGAACCAGGAAATGATAAATGCTAACAATGGAGAGTGATGTTTGGTTTTTAATTTCACTTTCCTTTTTATTGTATATCTAACGTATGCTCATTAGTACATCATGACTGCTACAAAGACGTAAAATATAAATTTGCTTCAGCAGTTAACTTTGCAAATAGACTTGGTAATTACTACATATAGTAGTATAAAATGCAACACAGTAGAGATATCCTTTAAATCCAAAGTTTCTGCAAATGAGTAGCACATTATAAAGTCCAGTGGCATGCTGTGACATACATGGTACATCTTATCATTCACTACAAAAGTAAATTTATTGGCAAACAGTGAAGCTGTCACATGGCTCCACCGTTGTTGCTCCCTCCTGTTGCAGAGGTGCCTGTTTTCCCCTCTGACAGCCTTTCACCCTCCCTCCAGCCGCCCTCTGTTCCCCCCTCCCCCATCCACGTGCTCTCGCTCATCTGGAAGGGTATGAGCTGGGCTACTTCAAACACGTGCTCTGTGCCACCCAGCAACCCCCCCCCCCCCTCCTTATCAGTCTATTTTCTTTTGTCCAGCCCATCTTGCTCTATGCTGTTTGATTTACCCAGGCCTTGGAGACATGTGATCACTCTGCTGGATACCAAGAACTCCAGGCAGCCAGTGTTTTCGGAGGAGGAGGAAGAGGAACAAGGAAAACAATCAGACACAAGAAGCCAACTATCAGCACATTCTGTACGACCTGAGAACATGGCGATGCTGCCAGAGGACACTGATTATGCTTAACAGGAATGTGCATAAAATTAAATAATCACGGACTTTATCTAAGCCCCTTGGCCTTAGGAAGCAGATGCTGTTGAACTGATGTTGTATCTCACTTAACAACTGTCTGCTTGCTCAGGTAAATGCCTGTAAAAATAAAAAAACAAGTGGCCAGCTTCACTTGTGTTACTTTTAAAGATGATATGCCCCCCCTTTCTTTTTTAACAAATTGATAACATTTTCTTAGGTCTTTCTAAGATGTATGAGACAGGCTTTGGTCAAAATACCTGTTTGTTTAAGCACAGTGCTTCCTGTCTCAGCTATGTTTTAACACCTCTCTGTTAACAGTATGCATGGAGGGGTGGAGACTTAACAAGTCTTCAATCCTGCCCTTTTGGTGAGGTCAGTAAATCCTCCCTCAAGTAGCCAGAGCAGTGTGAAAAACAGAAACTAACCCTTCTGTATGTTGGTATGCTGGCCAAGGACAGACTGTAATGCTGGCTGTGGCAAGTTATGTCTTTACATATGTTGTTTGTCATCAAAACCTGGGCATCCATTGTGAAATTAAATGTAGTAAACACAAACATAATGAAACTATTCCCCCATTCATACCCAGAACACTCCAGCTTTATATCTAGATACAGACATTAATTATGTTGATCTGAGAGGAAATTAGTTTAGCAGCCTAATTGTAAGTTAGCAACAGATGCTAGTAAACAATACTTTTTGATCAACTGTAGTGCAGTCTGTACTGTGTGGACTGAGATGTATAATGCCTAATTCGTAGTAATGCATGTCTACTGCTCATTATTGTTTTAAAATATTTTGTATATATAAACATTAAACAATTGAATTTGGAGACCTACATAGTTTTTTTAGAAACATGCTAATATTGTAATGTTAACATACCAAGAGTAGTACAGTAACAACAAGAGTGAAAAGAGGGCCGGTGTAGTTTGAAATACAAAATGTAATAATTTAACTAGAAAGCGTTCACATAACAAAGTAATGGAGTAACAATACTGTTAATCTTTCAGAAAGTAACAGAAAAAACTTCTTACCTACGCCATTAGCGTTAGCACTGCTAAACAAACAAACAACAAAAAAACAAGCCATGAGGAGTTATTTCTATGATACTTGAATTTCCCTTGTCTGAAGTTTAGATACAGATACTTGAAAGTAATCCCTCTTTGTGGCTTAATTTCTACAGTACAGAATTTAACTGGACTAAGTTGGAAAAACAGTCAGATTAAAAGCAGTTATACAAACATAATTAGTTTAGCTAGTTCTTGTAGGAACATTACCTTAACATATAGTTTATCCACTGGACTCTTATATCCTCTGAGGCTGGGGTAGATGTAAGATGCATGCTTCTCAGTACAGCTGAGAACAGAACATATAACCTTATAACCTTTGTCATTGATAATATATATCCAAGTAGTTTCTGTTCATGAATGAACATTTGCAATATGCATCAATATCATGAAATCAGTAGGGGAGACAGCCAAGTACAGTTGCATATTCCAGTCAGAGCTGTTTAGAAAGTGCTGGTTCGAGTGAAGCAGGTGATACCAGCTAGTACTAACTTCAAGTAATTATAGCACAAAATACGGCCATTACAATTTTTTTTTTTTTTTTTTTGCGAGACCATTAGGTGGCTGGAGTAAAGGAACACTTCCCTAAAAGATTTAGTTGAACAGACCCACACCTCCTGTGGGAAGGTGCCACATTGCCAGAGTTTGTGTTATAGTGTAATGCTGCTGTTCACATTTGTGTGTATGTAGCAAAACACTGCTTGGTGAAACAAACATACACCTGCAGCTCAGACAGACAGAAAGCTGAGTGGAGGGAAGTTTTTACAGGGCCATTAAAATATCCATAAGATATAAGATGAAGTTGAAACATGAAGGAAGATAGTTTTGGCACTCAAAGCAAATTATAAGAAAAATATCTATTTCTTAACAAAATAATTTAAAAGCATACCATGCAGAAAACACAGACATAGAGCCTCATTTCAAAGAAATTGCTCTCAGTTATGCAAAAGACCAGTAGAAGTGTGTGTTTGTCTATTTCTCTGCATAGACAGTTATCTGATTGTTTTTTTCCTCTTTTTTTCATTGTTCACAGTTTGGGATTTATAGTATTTGGGCAGGAGTCTTGTAGTTGTAAACCTTAATGTAGACAGCATTAAGGTTTGAGGACTTAAATTAGTCAATGTTTGACATTGATGTTGCTCTGTTCTGTACTCTGTTCCTAACTGCTGTCCTTCGTGCTTCAGGAATGCCATGTTTGCATATGGAAGGGCAGGGAACCATATTGCCTAATGTTAACTACTATAACTACAAATGTCATGATTATGTTGTGTCAATAATGAGGTCTGAATTAACTTTTATTTTTGTTTGACACACTTCTGATTCTGTGACTGTGTTCGCTTCTAAATCCAACCCTGCTTCCCAAAACTGCTGTCGTTATGCTACTTTCAGTGGCAACTAGGAACTCAGGGTTGTCAGGTTCCAATAAGGATAAATAAAAGGGAATGCCACAAGAAGGCAAATTTCCTTGTCAGTAATTGGAGTAAGGAGTAAGAAGGTGACATTGAGTTCTGACATCTTACTGCAAAACATCCAACTTTGAGATTCATGTTGATTAGCTAATGCTAGCATGTGAATATGTAACAACACCATCGTGACAGAAACTTTTTCTCTTGAAAACAGCATAGGGCATTAGCATGATTCCATTCTTCAGTAAACATTTAGCTCTTGGTATAAAGTTACGACACATATTGATTCCAAATTCAAGCACCAAGCTCTACTCAACAATACTTTTTTTCATGCTACTTTTATAAATGTACTCCACCACACTATGGCAGAAAATATATTGCACATTTAATGTGCTAGCTGCCTTACAAATAGAATTTTGCATTCAAAATATATAGCAAGAGTGCATGTGTTTTCGTCAAATATGTGACTGTACTTTTGCTACACCCACTGAGAAGCAAAACGACAGCTGGCTGAAAAGCCCACACACGCACGCACGCACACACACACACACATGCACACACACACACACACACACACACACACACATGTCTACTATGGGGTAGAGCTGCTGTGCAATTGACTGTACTAACACTGTTATCTTTGGAAATGTTGAAACTCTGACTACCTTGTATGAAGACTTACATTATATATATGACAACTGTTTGTAAGGACCTGTTCATACTAAGACTTTGGTCTTTGCCACTTTATTTTTTCTCTACCACCAGACATCCAGGCTTTTACATGGCTTTGGTTTGTGAATTTTCCCTGGGTAGAAATGATATATATATATCTATATATATATAGATATAGATATCAGGAAACCCTGTTTCTGGCCAGATGCTAATGTCCGTGGTCTCCTTGGTGGGTCTCAAGGTTCACTGTCGAGACCAATACCCTTTCATTTAGATGACATTCACTTGCTGTGCTCCCAGTCCTACAATAAGTAGCAGCAGATACGTTGAATGTTTTGCCACTCAAGGGGTGTGTCTAGATAAGTGCATACCCTATATTTAAAGCATATGAAACATTATCTTTTCATATAGTCTGATTTTTTGATAACTTTATTTATTTGATAACTTTTTGAGAACTTTATTTGACATTATTTTTCATGGAAAATGCCAGATAATCTGACAACAGGTTCTGTCAACTTGACAAGCACTTTTAACTTTACATATATATGGTTTCCATTGTTCTGTGTTTACAACTTATGTAGTGGAAATCCAGTTTACGTGTTTTATACCAAGAGAGAATGATGCACATGCAAAGGAGAGTGCAACTATTGTGGGGCCATGCAAATTGAAAAAGATACCAAAATATTTTTCAGAAATGCGATTCCTTGTTTCTTAAGGTCCTCATTGAGCTGCATCAGCACCATCAATAATCATTTTAAGATTTTTACATCTTCTGTTTTTCCTTTATCTAAGAGAATCATGAGTAAATACTGTGGACCAACATCACACACAAATGAAGACAGTTCTGAATATATACCTAATTCCTTTTTTTTCCATGAATTCAGATGTGTTACATGGCGGATATATATTATCTCAGGACAGTTGGCTGTGGTGTTTGATTGAAGAACAAATACAACATTTAATTTGGATGCAAAAAGTTCACCAGTCCAAGAGAGTATAACATAGACAGATACTGAAGAAAGATAATGATAATACATGGAAAAGATAATATATTGATGCTGCCATATATGGCATCATTATAACAGTATATATTTTCCAGTGCCAAATGTTTAAATACACAATGGAAAAATTAAATAACCCTCCTTGTCTTTAAAACTTATGTTAGCTTATCTGAAAATGTTTTTGTGTGTCCTTTAAGGACTTGTCATAGTTTACTTTGTAAGCTGTTCTTGTTCTGTATTCTTAGTTGATATTCATCTTTTGCCATTATAAAGGAAAAGAAACTTCAGGTTTGACCTTTAACGTTGTTAATGACCATAATCAAAAGTTCTATAGTCATGTGAAAATAAGTACCTCCCCTTTAAATCTTAAGCTTTTATATATCAGCACATAATGAAATAGTCTTTATCGTTAGTTAAAACTGGGTAAATACAACCTTGAATGAAAAGAACTACATGATGTCTTACACTGTGACATTATTTATTAAACAAAAATTAATCCAGAATGCAAAAGAAGACAAATTAATTCCACCTTTAGTGCTTCCACTGGTATTTAGAGGGTAAATAGCAACTAGGTGCTGTTACTCAAATATCCTTGATTAATTGATCATTATCAAATGTGAGCACCTCTATAAAAGCAGAAGTTTGGGCAGTTTGCTGGTCTGGGACATTTAGGTGTGTGAACCGAAAGTGAAGTTCTGGGCAGAAATTTCATGTATTCCTGTACATGACAATAAATCTGATCTTAATCTTAAGTCGAAATATATATTACCGTGTTGGTGATTACCAAACACAGCATGTCAGCACAAACACCTGATACCAACAGTCGGTTGATGTCAGCACGGTGATGGAGAACTTGAACATGAACTCCTCTATACCAAAGTACTCTAGTCAAATGTGAGGCCATCTGTCTGACAGCTAAAGCTTGGTTGAAACTGGGTCATAAAACAGGACAATGATCTGAAATACAACAGTAAATCTACAATAGAATGGCTGAAAAGAAACAGATTAAGGTGTCGCAATGGTCCAGTCAAAGTCCATGTCACGACTGTGGTGCGACGAGGGAGGACCCAGATGCAGACTTCTCAAAAAAAAAAACCTCAAAAGGTTTATTTCCAAAGGCAAAACAGAAAGCGCGGCTGAGCCGGATAATCAAAATACTTAACTATGAAAGAGCTATGGCAGGAAATAACAAGAAACAAAACAAGACTATGACTATGGTTTCAATAACAAACAAGGCTATGATTAACAAGACTAATACTAAATAATACTGTGGCTATGGTGGCAAAATCTTACTTGGTAACACGTGGCATGAAACATGGACGGTAAGTGAAGTGAGGATTTTGCAATGATTGATGGTAACCAGGAAACTATATACTGTGAGGAGGTGATTGGTGATGACGTGCAGCTGTAGAACAGAAAACAGGTGACTAGAGTGAGACTAAGTGACAGGGGAAAAAACATGACCAGAACCTGAAAACATAACAAAGAACCAGAAAACAAGAATGTCAAAACATAAAATGTGACAGAACACCCCCTCAAGGAAGGCAACCAGACATCTTAACAAGGGTGGGAGGGAGGGGCTCTGAGGGACCTAGTGCCGGGTCCCGTTTGGAGCGGAGCGGCCAGCGGAGATGGCCAGACTTCCAGCGACGTGGTCCCCGGGACCTGAGCCCGTCTGGTGGATGGCAAGATCTCCAGCGACCCGGACACCCTTTCAGGACTGCGAGGAGAGGTGAGAGTAGATGTGGGCCAGCCCTGGCTCCCACTGGCATCATAGCACAGAAACAGCACTGGTGAAAGTTACCAATGATCTCCTCTTAGCCTCTGATAGCGGACTTGTTTCTGTGCTTGTCCTGTTGGATCTCAATGCTGCATTTGATACGATCGATCACAGCATTCTGTTACAGAGACTTGAACATGTTATTGGGATTAAACAAACTGCATTTGGCTGGTTTAAGTAATATTTATCTGATAGATTCCAGTTTGTTCTTGTAAATGAAGAATCTTCCTCACACATTGGAGTAAGTCATGGAGTTCCTCAGGGTTCTGTGCTTGGACCAATTCTTTTTACTTTGTACATGCTTTCATTAGGTAACATTATTAGACATGATGGCATAAATTTCCATTGTTATACTGATGATACTCAGCTGTACTTATCTATGAAACCAGATGAAACCAATAGGTTGGTCAGACTACAAGCCTGTCTTAAAGACATAAAGACCTGGATGACTCAGAACTTTCTGCTTTTAAATTCAGACAAAGCTGAAGTTGTTCTCTTTGGATCTGAGCGCTTCAGGGAGAACTTGTCTAGTTATGTAGTTACTCTATATGGTATTTCCTTGGCTTGTAGTTCTACAGTGAGGAACCTTGGAGTTATTTTTGACCAGAATTTATCATTTGACGCACATATAAAACTGGTTTCTGGGACTGCCTTCTTTCACCTTCGTAATATTGCTAAAATCAGGAACATCCTGTCTCAGGGTGATGCAGAGAAACTAGTTCATGCATTTGTTACTTCAAGATTGGACTACTGTAATTCCTTATTATTGGGCTGTCCCACATATTCTCTGAAAAGCCTCCAGATGATCCAAAATGCTGCAGCCAGAGTTCTGATGAGAACTAACAGGAGAGATCATGTTTCTCCAGTTTTAACTTCTCTTCTTTGGCTCCCTGTTAAATTCAGAATAGAATTTAAGATTCTTCTCCTCACATATAATGTTCTTAATGACCGAGCTCCATCACATCTTAAAGATCTCATTATAAGATATTTTCCTAACAGAGGACTTTGCTCCCAAACTGCATGTTTCCTTGTTGTTCCCTGAGTTTCTAAAAGTAGAATGGGAGGTAGAGCCTTCAGTTATCAGGCCCCTCTCTTGTGGAATAAGCTGCCAGTAAATGTCTGGGAAGCAGACCACCCTTTCCACTTTTAAGATTAGGCTTAAAACTTTCCTTTCTGATAAAGTTTATAGTTAGGGATGGCTCAAGTAATCCTGAAACATCCCATAGTTAAGCTGCTATAGGCTTAGACTGCTGGGGGACCTCATCTGTCACACCTTTCCTCACTTTGCTCTCTTTTTCCCCCTGTTTATTTTCTCAAATGATATTATGTACAGGGGGCTGCACGGTGGTGTCGTGCTTAGCACGTCACCTCACAGCAAGAGGGTTCCAGGTTCGATCCCTGCCTGGGGCCTTTCTGCGTGGAGTTTGCATGTTCTCCCCGTGTATGCGTGGGTTCTCTCCGGGTACTCCGGCTTCCTCCCACCATCCAAAAACATGCATGTTAGGTTAATTGGTGACTCTAAATTGTCCGTAGGAGTGAGTGTGAGCGTGCATGGTTGTTTGTCTCGTTGGTCTCTATGTGGCCCTGCGATGGACTGGCGACCTGTCCAGGGTGTACCCCGCCTTTCGCCCGATGACTGCTGGGATAAGCTCCAGCCCACCCGCTACCCGGGAAAATGGATGGATATTATGTACATGTGACATTATTGTGGTTATTAACTTGTGTTTCCCTGTTCCAACAGGTATCCTTTGAATGGTATTATGGTGTTTTTCCCCCCCCCACTTTTCCATCTTCTCAAACCCCAGCTGGTCGAGGCGGATGGCCACCCTTCCTGAGTCTGGTTCTGCCAGAGGTTTCTTCCTGTTAAAAGGGAGTTGTTCCTTTCCACAGTCGCCACAGGCATGCTCAGGACAGGAGATTGGACTGAAGACAAGTTTCGGTGCAATCTGTTGGTTTCCTTAGCTAGGATATTATTTTTCAAGTTGGCTCTATATGAATTAATTGGATTATGATTACAATGAATTGAATTCCAATTGACTTGAATTGGACTATATTATTTAAGTGCCTTGAGATGACAATTGTTGTAATTTGGCACTATATAAATAAAATTAAATTGAATTGGCGAAGGCGAGGATGACGGTGCGCCTTCCTGGCCCACCCCCGGCGATGCCCACAGCTCCCAGACGTTCCTAGTTCAGGGTGGGAGTGAGGGGCTCTGACTGCCAGAGCAGGCTTGGTTGTGGTAACAGGTGTGGTCGTGGCAACAGGCTTGATCGTGGCAACAGGCTTGATCGTGGCAACAGGCTTGATCGTGGCAACAGGCGTGGTCGTGGAAATGGGCTTGATCGTTGCAAGAATTATGATCTCGGTCGTAGTGGTGTCAGTGGAGTGCTGGTGCAGGACCTCCTTGGAGGAGAGCTGGGGCAAGGGACCTCGGCGGCAGCGGAGAGTTGGGGCAGGGCAACCTTGGCGGCGTGCTCTGTGGCGGCAGCGGCAGCCGGCTTAGACGTGGCAGCGGTGGGCTGTAGCATAGTGGTGTCAGTGGGCTTGGGCATGGCGGCGGGCTGTGGCGACGGCAACACAGGAGAAGAAGCTGGGGAGGCAAAAGGAGAGGTGAGTCTACGATAGATGACACAATGTCTCTTCCATCCTCAAAATGGGAGGCAGATTTATCCATCAGTTCTAGTCATAGCTTCTGGCCACAAATATGTTTGAACACCTTCAGAATGACTCGGAATCCTAATTTACAGCTCATACAATACAAAATCCTTCATAGAACACACTATACAGGACAAAGGATGTTCAGGATGGGTCTAACACACTCAAACATCTGCTCACATTGCACAGATAACACACCTGATGATTATGCACACGCTTTGTGGTTTTGTGCGCCTGTCCAGAAGTTCTGGCTTGAAGTCTGTGAGGACCTATCAACATGGCTAAAGTGTAGCATCCCTGCATGCCCCACACTGTGCATACTGGGTGACTTAGACAACATCAACATGGAAATTAACTCAGCACACATGGTTCTCACAGTGTTATGTATTCTCATGAACTGGAAAGCGAAGAACAATCTGTGTATTAACCAGTTTAGAAATTTTCTTTTAGATTATATTAGCATGGAAACAATGTCTGCCTCCTCAAAACATCAATTGGCTGAATTCCATTCTCTCTGGTCCCCTCTGATTAGCTTTATCACATAGTGGTGGTGGTGGGTTGCTGTCCCGTCGCTCTGGGCGGTTGGGTGTGTGCTGGGGGGGGCTGTGTGGCTTTGGGCGTCTGGTGGTCTCTCGGGTCGTGGGGACCGGGTTGTTCATTGCTGGGGGGCACTGTGTGTCGGGCTTGGAGGGCAGTTTTGGGGGCTTGCGGGGTGTGGGCGGGGTCCCTTAGGGGCCACAGTATGGGTGGGTTGGTGCAGGTCCTGGTGCCGTGTAACGGGTGGTGTATGGACCCAATTGCAGTACAAAGGAGTCAGAAGACAGTGGTAAAAAGTTCAAGGCTTTACTGAGACTCTGGCAGACAGACAAACGGTTTAGAAACCGGCAAACAGGAATCAGGAGAGGAGAGGCAAAGTTCTTGGTCAGGGACAGAAGGCTGGGTCGAATTACCAGGAGGCAGACGAAGCAGGGAATCAGGGACAGGCGAGGTCGGTACCGGTAAAGCTGGCAGGAGAACGCTGGAAAGACATGCATGGCAAAGACAATCTGGCTAAGGATAGAGTGTGGAGCTGGTGACTATACGCTGGGCTGATTGCATGTGATGAGAGGCAGCTGTGTGCACAGGTGAGTGGAGTTAACTGATGATTGGATGACTAAACTGTGACATGCCGGGCTTGTTGCTCTGGGACCTCCAAGGTGTCCGCAGATGGTTGTTTTTTTTGGGGAGGCCTGGGTGATGGTGGGTCTCAGGCCCGGGCTGCTGCGACTGGTGTGACCGGGTGGTTTGTTTGTTTGTTTTTTGTTGTTGTTTGTTTGTTTTTTGTAGAGGTCCTCCGGGGTGGGGTTGGGTTGAGTGGGGTGGGGCGGGATGGGTACCTTCTGGGGGTACAGTAGCTCCCGGAATATGGTCGCTGCAGGCCCCGAGCCTGGTGGACATCAGGCCCTCCTGCCCTGTGTTGGCTCCCAGGTAGCGGGGATGCCTATTGCAGCCAGTCCCTGGCTGCCCTCTCCGGGGGAGAGTAGCTCCCCCGGTGTATATACCCATACCCCTCTCCCTTCTGGCTCCTGTACACAGCACACACTCACACATGAAGGGTTTTGGGGGCGTGTGTGTTCGGTGGGGTGTAGTGGATGGGGCCACGTAGGTGGTCCCCTTTGGTTGCACTCTGCAGTTCCCCGCCCCTGTTTTAATTACTTAGACATTACTACTTATCAAACACACTCACACACACATTAGGTCTTGGGGGGTGGTTACACTGAGTGGCATCTGGTGGGCGGGGCTCTTTGGGTATGTAGGCTGCCCAGAGGGCCGCGCTCCCAATTCCACAAGTTTGGCTGCCCCTCAATTTTAATTGCTCACTATTAGAAAATATTGAAGAGCCAGAAGGGTGAGGGGAGGGGTCTTCTTCCCACACCACTGCTTGAGGATTCCTCCACCCCTGGTTCGGGGTCTGTGGTGGCTGGGGGGCTGCTGGCCCCCTGGTGTGCCCGCTGCACTACACCCCAGCGGCGTCGAGGGAGGGAGGACGTGTGGATGTGTGGATGTATGGGACGTGAAAGTGTGTGTGGTAATGATTGGGCCTGGATTTGGGACTTGCTGTCACCTGGCCTGCCTGTGCTTCTCCCGATGGGGGGGGCGGCGTTGCCTCTCCCCGCTGCTCGCGACTTCACCCACCTGTGGGCACGTCTTGACTCCCAGGGCACTTGGCCAGGGACGCTGGGGCAGGCGCTGACCCACTGTGTGGCTGTCTGGGGTGCTTGGCCCTCTTGGGTATTGGGTGGGGCCTCTGCCGGGGGGTTTGGGGGCGCTCTGGCTCCTGGGGCCCGGGTCCAGTGCACGGCCCATGTCTGGGCGGCTGGGGCCTGACGGGGTCGGTGGGCTGTTGCCCCTGGCTCCCGGAGGGCCTCTGCCCTATGCTTATGGGGGCTCTGTCCGGGGGCTTCCTCTGCAGTCTTCTGGGTGGATGCGTGGTTGTCCCTGCGGTGGGCTTCCTGGGTTCTGTGCTCTGTGGGGGCTGCTGGTGGCCTGGGTCTTGTGGCCCTCTCTGCCTGCTTCTGATTGCTTGGGGGGGCTGTAGATTGTGGCCCTGTACGCTTATACACTCATAACTAAGCACGGTTATCATGTAGGTCCTGTGCCATGGGTGTTGCATGTTCTCACACACACACACACACACACACACACACACACACACACACACACACACACACACACACACACACACACACACACACACACACACACACACACACACACACACACACACACACACATTCATTACTCCAGTAGCATGGTCGCTAAGCAGTTGATGTATTATCATGTCGTCTCAGGTCATCTATATCCACAGCTGTGTTGTATGCAATTGCCGCTTCTTGTGCTTGTTTTTGTTTGTTTGTGTGTTTGTTTTTTCTCTGCTTGTCTGCTTTCAGGTGCTCCTGGTGGCGCTAAGGCTGTATCCCCCTCAGAGGCCATGGATTGTTGTCTGTTTTGTTTTTTACAGGTGTAGCAGCTGGTTGTCTGGTTTTTGTTTCTATTTTTGTTCTGTTTCCTCTTCTTTCCTCTTCTTCTTTCCTTGTCCCCCTGGTCCGGTTCAGTTCTATTACATGTCATATATTGTAAACAGAAATAAATAAATGGGCATCAAGGGGAGCTTTACATTTATAAAACTTCCCTTGGCAAAGCAAATCTGTTTGGCATCAAAGGTATTCAGACTACAATTCTGCTGCCATAATGCTGAACAGGACAAGGGAAAAAAAAAAAAAAAAAAAAGGAGAGGTGAGTGTCCGGTGGAGCACGGCCGATAACTCGGCCGAGTCCGCGCCGAAAATGTCCACCGCGGCAGTGTAATGGACCCGTCTCGCCGCTTCCCATATCTCCTTGAGTGCAGAGATCTCTGGAAATAGTCCCCACCGGAACACGTCTAGGACGTTGTCGGAGACCCTCAGCGTGTCCCACTTGTCGGCTCCCTTGACCAAGCAGTCAGCCAAGGCCTGGAAAAATCCTTCTGTCACGACTGTGGTGCGAGGAGGGAGGACCCAGATGCAGACTTCTAAAAAAAAACTCAAAAGGTTTATTTCCAAAGGTAAAACAGCAAAACAGAAAATACTTAACTATGAAAGCATAAAAACATAAAACGTGACAGTCCAGCCCTCAACCTGATTAAAATGCTGTAGAGGGACCTTAAAAGAGTAGAACATTAACAGTGCTGCAAACCTCAGTGAACTGAAGCAACGTTGTAAAAAAATAGTGGGCAAATATTCCTCCATAATAATGGGAGAGACTGATAACATCATACAGAAAACAATTATATCCAAGTTACTGCTGGTAAAGGTGGTTCTACAAACTATCAAATCATGAGGTGGACTTACTTTCTACACACAGATTCTGTATTTTGATCTAGTTGTTATTCAGTTAATAATGAAACTGTGTCACAGTGTTGCTCATCTGAGGTTGTCTTAACTAAGACTATTCAGGGCAAGTTCAATTTTGTTTTCATTTTGTCCTGATATATAAAATTTTAGAATTGAAGAGGGTGTACTTTATTTTTCAGGTGACTGTAGATGTGGGACACAACATGACAAATATTTTAGGAGTTGTTTAGATTATTATAGAACATTCCAACCATTCAACCATTTTGACTTTACTCCATTGATGTCGGACTGTACAATCGTATGTTGAAGCTGCAGGTTTTTATTGGAGAACTGCAAAGCGACCCACTTTGTTTTAGCTCATGGCAAGAGAACGACTCTTTTTCCCACACAAATCTTGAAAAAGAAAGTATTTATTCAGTATAAGTCAAAGTAGATGTCAGAACGAGTGTGGCGTGGTGATGAAGGACCCGGATGCAGATATTTAAATAAAACTGGATCTATTTCGAAGAAAACTGTCACAAAAAAATGCGGCAAACCCGGAATACAAAAATCTAAACTGAAATTATGAAAAAACTTGACTTGGATTAAACATGAACAAAAACCTGACTATGACAATGACTGAACCTGACATGAGCAAGAACACCCTTGGGACAACATGAGTGACAGTGAAGATCTGACAATGGGCACGAACAAACTTGGAGACTAAATTCTGAGGAGGGTGATAAGTGAATGAGTGCAGCTGATGACAATGAGCACAGGTGACATGAGTGAGGCTGATGGCAGGGCAGGAGAGACTGAGGAAAAAGAGTGGCATAACATGGCAAGGCTAAACCGTAAACTAAAGACTAAACAAAAACAGATCTTGACAGAAACAAAATGCAGATCGTGACAGTAGAGGTATTGGCCTCTGGACTACATTACATCTAAGTTTTATTTCACAATTACATTCTCAGCATTTATTAAGTTTCATTTGTTCTTCCAGTTAACCTGACATTTGTTTTGCTGAATTAGAAAATTGAATTAATTACTTTCTATAAAAAGGGCTTATTTTGGTGCAAATGTATCAAGATAATCTGTTCCTTGTTGTTTTTTTCCCTGAAAGTGAACCACAGGAGGCTTGTTATTCACCTTATCATGACTCTTCCTTTCCACCAACATTTCATCAGCATGTCACAGGCCTTGGGGGCTGCTTGTTATCCAGGCTGGGTCAAACACAAGTTTCCTAACATGACCTAAGTGAAGAGAGCGCAAACAAAATAACAGGGCGGAGAAAAAGCATTCCAAGAGTGCTAAGAATAGCAAAGTGGACCTTGCGCTCCTGTCACTAAGTTCACAACTAGTCTTAGGCAACAGGGAGAGTGAGAGCACGTTGCCAAAGCTAAGTGAGGTTGATGTGTGCGTGCTGAGCTGCGGGTGTGCAAAAACTGTATCCCCACAACAAGGTCATTCAGAGATACAAATAACAGTTAGAGAAGGTCTGAATAATACAGCTAAATGGCAGGCTATAATTCCAAAGTCATAGATAAATCATAAGAAGAGGGCTAACTACTAACAAATAAATGTGACAAGTGGTGATAGTTCACATGTAACAAAGTTTATGTAGCAGTAACAGTATGACTATTTTGAAAACAACAGCTAGAGGTAAAATATGAGCCAAATGTCTTCTGCAAACTGTCTCCATTGATTTATCTTTCACTCAGGGAGGGATGTTCTTAACAAAAAGAGACTAGACAGAGACAAGACAGAGCTTGGCTGTGAGGTGTGGACTGCAATGTTGGAAAGTGAGTTCAGACCACACCTGAACAACAACAACAACAAAAAAATCAGCTTTCTTATTAGGTTTTTATTTCTGTACACATTGAATATAGACGACGAAATTAACCAAAAATAACACATGATTCTCATATGTACGTATAATGAAGAACAACACAAGACATCAGAAACTCCAGTGTGGCTGTCGCTCTTTGTTTTATTATTGAATTTTACTTCTTGTTATAGACAGTACAATGACGTCTACTAGCAAAAACCTGTTTTGCTCTGAGCTGCTATACGTAAACGAAAATTGTTCACTGTCCCTGTTGGCATGTCAATATTGAAAATAGATAAGGTTTTATCTTGGGATTTGTTTCACTGAAAACCTAATATAAAAAACAGGGGCTTTTTTAAAATGATGATTTCTATTGTAGCTTCATATAATTGATTTGAGTGGGAAGCTAATATTGTCAGGAACAGTTTGGGAACAACTCATCATTTACTTTGTGTTTATCAATACCATAAATAGCAAATATGAGTAAGCAAAGGGGAAAATATATGAATTGAAACTGCTATAAATATAGTTTGATAAAAGTTAGTATGATGTTTAATGCCTCTAAAAAAAAGTAAAAAAAAAATATATGCAATGATAAATGTGTAGAATGCAAAATAGATTAAA
Organism: Leuresthes tenuis; assembly: GCF_036924035.1. Classification (NCBI taxonomy): domain Eukaryota; kingdom Metazoa; phylum Chordata; class Actinopteri; order Atheriniformes; family Atherinopsidae; genus Leuresthes; species Leuresthes tenuis. Next base: position 23,932,226 of record NW_027325372.1, on the reverse strand, counting down.
TCTATTGTTTTTCTTTTCATCATATTTTGAAGTTCCAAATTACAGTCTCTTTGTGAAGGAGACTGAACTCTCAGGCTCTTTACTGCACGCTGCCTTATTTTGTAATAACATGCTCCAAGATCTATCGAGTCCTACTGATCTCAAAAGAGTCAGAGCCTGCTGAACAGTGGTGTGCAGTGGGGTCACACACCTTAAAACTGGTCCCTCTGAAAAGAGGTATACATTCACAGTGGAAAAGAGAGCTGTTGTGTTTGTGGTATTGTCACCAAAGTATGTCAAAGACATTTTATTAAGACCTCAGGAAATTGTGTCTATTTGACTACTTATGAAAAAAAGCGCATTGTATGTCTCCTTTTAATATGAATATGCAACACATTCTCTCACCCCTGGGTGTCAAATACTGTTTCTTCAAAGCCTGTGGTGTCTCTGAGATACAGACAAGGTGTCCTTAGGCATAGATGCTCTAACACACCAACTGCGGTAATATTAGTCACAAGAGCACATGTGTCAATGTCAGTCTGTAGCTTTTACATATGAACAAACGTATGAACTGATTTAGGAGTTTTAAAAAAAAAAAAATTAAAGCTTCCTTGTTTCCTATTCACTCGATCTTTACTTTTGGTGTCACTTGTTGTGTGGTTACATTGAAGTAATTCCATTTATGGAGAAGGTTAAGGGACAACAACAAAAACTACCTGGTTATGTTTAGTCAGGGCTTTTAATTTGGTTTAAAAAACAGCACCACTAGTGTGGTAATCTATGCAAAAATAGGAAATACTCCTGCTACACTGACCAGGCATCTAGCTGCTGCAGCCCCCCTCTGCTTGACTTGTGATGCTAAGAGGTCTTGACAAAACAGCACAATGTGACACCATCAGTGGGAGACCAAGCTGGAAGGTTATACATGGATGTTTGAATTATATACAAAACCAATGTATCTAACATATAAAGTCTTGTTATATGGGATTAATGATCAATAAGCAAAACGAAATCTAGAGTGAATTTTAGAATGAAGGTGAAAATTTGACATCAGTAAATCTAGTTCATACTGAAGAATTATATTCTTTACACTAGTGTTTTGATTATGGGAAATGCAATCTAATGTGGCAAAACTCCTTGATTTATCTTAGAAAGAACCAGACAGACACATTGACAGTATCCAGGAGTATGCAGAGTAAATAAATCTATTTAATGGAGAAGAACCAAACTGTAAACTGTAACTCTATACTTGGTTGTTAGAAATGTGATTTTTGTGTAATGCAATGGATTCACAGTAAAGTTATAATATGTGTCAGTGAACAGTGACAGCATAAGGTTGACCTGCGATAGTGCTGTAACATTAAAGGGCCAGACACAAGCAAAAACAACATTTATGAGATCTGTTTCAAACCTTATGTGTCACTACAATTTCACAACATTATCTCCTTGTAAGTGCATTTTTTTTCATGTTAATGTTTAAAACAAGCATTTCAACAGATGGCACCATGCAGCAGTGACTCATAGGGTATTAACACAACTTAGTATGAACAGACAGTCTTGATGGCTGTGTACAAACAGGCACGTTGTGCCACTATTAGTCATTACACTATAAAAGAAATATTTCTAAATATCTGTCATTGGCGGAAAGATTTATTGATTTCAGTGGAATTGTAGTAATTAGTGGGTTTGCCCATCAGCGCATTTTACAACAGCCTACAAAGTCACCATGTTGTAGCAATGTTTATTTATAGATCACTACAACTCTTTCAAGTTTTCATCACAGACAACCAAAGAACACAGTGACAATGAAGCAACCCATTGTAGCTTGTTAGCACAATTCATATTCACTTAGTTGTCTTAGTTTGCTTAGTTTTTTGATGAAATATATCTTAAACTCTTACCTTTTACAAAACTGAAACTGTGTACACAGCCAATGAAATGGTGTGAAGAAAGACCTGGAGAGAGAAATAAATGGAATAGAATCTTGAAAAACGCCAACCTGATTGATTAACAAGTTAGGGATTAGCTTAGAAGCCACATCAATCCACCAACTAGCTACGCAAGCACAGTCGATGTGGCCAAACCATAAACATCTTGCTTTTGTCATCAATGGAAGAGGGTACTTTAAGGTATCCTTTTCGGTCAGTTTCTTGACTATGCTTGTCATGAATTTTTATCAACTCCAGCTCAGATTGGCAGCGATGTGAACATGACACACATATGGGCTGACTCCTCATGTCAGGTCAAAACTATTTTTTGCATATAGCATTCTTATTATTATAAAGCAATTATTGGTATGTATGGTAGCAGCAAAATAAGGGTATCCACAATGCTTCTGGACATGGGAATTAAATGTTTTAGCAAGAATATCCATGACTAGAGTACCTCTAAAAGCAAATATTTCCCAGTGACATACCTTCTTTTGTCAACAGGCCAGTGTACTGTCCATATATTTTGCTTCCAAGGAATCAAACTTTTTTATAATCTGTAACTGTCTTCAGCAGTGGTTCTTCAGTCCTTCCGGAGGTCTTTAAAAATATTGTTTCTTTGTATATTAGATACTTTCTCACTCATTTTCAGTCCAGTCCTTGTAACTGACTATTTTGCAGAGGGATGTATGTTTTGATTAAGCTACTTAACACTGACCTATGAATCATTCAAGCATAAAAAAAGTCACCTAAATAAAGGAATGAGCCAGAGTTTCAGCTACATATAACAAGCAACTTATCAGAGAACAAATTTTAAATTGTATCTTTAGTCACTTTTTTTTACTGGTAGCCTGTAACATATAAAAATAATTTGTTCTATTTATTTAGTTGCATCTACGGAAAATACCAACGATAACACAGTTTGACACATAAAATTGAGTTTTTGAACCAAGAGGATTCCCAAAGAGCTATTAGATGTAAAGCCATTCTTAAGGATAGAAAACATGGAGAAAAGGCTTAGGTATGTCAAATGACACTGGACTGGACTGAAAAATCAGTGGCAACAGGTGTTATGGAGGGATGAATCCTCCCCAGAGCCCGGACCTCAACATTATTGAAGCAGTGTGGGGTCATCTTGACAGAGAACCGAACAAAAGGCAGCCAACATCCAAAGAAGAGCTTTGGAATGTCCCTCAATAAGCCTGGAGAACTATTCCTGAAGACTACTTAAAGAAGGTCCAAGAAATCTTGTCTAAGAGGGTTCAGGCTGCGTTGAAGAATAAAGGTGTACTTGCAAGCTTGGTATAATTGTACAAACTCAGTTTTCACCTTCATCTTTTGTATTTCCATTTGTGAATATCAGTAAATTGCAGCACTGTTTTGAGGGATATCTCAAAACTTTTGCACAGCACTGTCCATATTAGAGCATATTTTAATAACCAGGGTGAACTTGATTCCATCACAATCAATGTCACTGCCTTTGTCTGTAGAAACAAGGCATACAAACTGTGGTTCAGATGCATGCTATTGTTGAATTTCAGATTTTTTTCTGCATTACCTCAAGCAAGAAATGAATCACTAATTTCATAGTTAAGTGGCTCGGCTGAGCCAGCACCAGCATGAAACACTACCTAATCCAGCGATCTGAAATAACAAATTGTCAGTGTTGTGTATATCGTGGTGGTGAGAAAGGACCAGATGCAGATATTCCTAAGAAAAATGTATTTATTCCAAACAAAAACTAACAAAAAGCATGGCTGAGCCTGAATACAAAAACCTAAACTGAGAAACGATGAAAAAAAAACTTGACTTGGATTAAACAAAACAAAACCTGACAAGGACAAACTTGGAGACTAAATTCTGAGGAGGGTCATTAGTGAATGAGTGCAGCTGATGACAATGAGCACAGGTGACGTGAGTGAGGCTGATGGCAGGGCAGGAGAGACTGAGGAAAAAGAGTGGCATAACATGGCTAACCTGTAAACTAAAGACTAAACAAAAACCCAGATCATAACAGACACAAAATGCAGATCGTGACACAAATGATGGGCTGATTCTGCAAATCAGTCAAATCTTGTAAGATCTGTTACCCAAAGTATTTCTTCTGTTTAGAATGTGTCAGAGTAGGTTTTTCTTGGTACAAAAACAAATGTGGCACATTTTATTCTTCATCTAATGCTGACAACAAGGTCTATCTGACCTTGCTGTCATCTCATATTGGTATCAGATATGTGTTCCATCCTAGAATACATCTGAGTAGTCATCTAAAAGAATCAGTAAGGAGTAAAGGCCCATCAGAACGTTGAAAAAAAGAGGATGATACAGCTGTCAATCACAAAAAACACCAAGAGATCATGATCTATCAGTTATCAGCAGGGGAGGGTGTCTTTGCAAACAAATACACCACCAAAATAATTTAGATATGAGTCTATGTGTAGTTTTTCTGGGAACAGAACACTTAGAATGCTTTTGACAAAAATATTTCAATTCATGTACAAGAAAAAATAGTGGTGCTAAAAGTCCCCATCCACTGTCTATACCCGCTTCATGAAATTCAGGGTGGTAGGAGGGCTGGAGCCTATCCCAGCTGTCATTGGGCGAGAGGCAGGGTACACCCTGGACAGGTCACCAGTCCATCACAGTAGGAGTACCAATGCAAACAAATTTAAGGTTCAAGTGTTTCTACAATTTTAAGTTGTTTTAAGACGTCATTAAAGGTATTTTAGAGTTTGTAAAAATGTTGATGATACTGTCTCCTGCCTGCCTTGAGTGGTGCCACCAGAGTGGCTGATTGTTCATTCTACTCCTGTGCTGGACTGATTGTCTCCTACTTAAAGCCTGGGTCAGCTCTCCAGTCGATGCCAGTTCGTCTGCTCACATGCCATACTATTTGGCCAACTTTACTTGTGATTCAGTGGAAAAAAGTACCTTAGTAATTATTTTGTCTATAGGAAATACCAGTTCCCTGTCTTAATTTTCTTGGTTTTTGGATTTTTTTTTGTGGAATTGCCAACCCTGGATTCAGCCAAACGCCAACCTGTTTCAGTACCGAAACTGCTTGCCACTCTATACTGTCACCACCTAAATAACTCTGTGGAGAGAATAACTCATTCAGGAAAACCCACCCCAGTCAGTAAAAACCTTTTCATTTCGTAAAACTGGATTTTTTTTTTCCAAGTCTCACCTGTTGGCTTCCTCTACACAGACCACTGAGTCCCCAGCTCCCGTGGTACTTGCTACAACCTCTTTTGGACTAGTTACCCACTTAATCAAACCCATTTTTTGTAAATAAACCATTTTATGTTTTAATCTTGTTCGTTTCCGTTTATGGCTCTTGCGATTTAGAACAATCTTTAACATTCATACGTGTAATGCCAACATAACAGACATCTAAAACTGTTTTATTCACCAATTACAGTTAAGATTTGTGCCCTTTTTAGTGATTGAATAGTCAACTTTTAACTTTATACTTTTTATGAAATGGTAAAATTTGATATGTTTTCTATGTACTATTGAGAATAGAATATTGATTTGAGATTTGGAAATTTTTACCTTTTGTTTTTATTGACATGTTACACGATAAACCAACTTTTTTGGGGTTGTAGAAATATTAGGATAAAGGGGTAATACCCAATGTTTTACAGTGTGATGGCAAAGGGTGCTGATCAAGCTTTCATATGTTAAAAAAACATTGATTTTGGAGTAATAATGGGTTGGCACAATAGACCAAGTTATGAAATTGAATGTTTTTTTTCTTTTTTAACAAACCATTTTTTTCCAATAAATGATCCTAGAACCTTACATTCTCTGAACTCATGCACAACCACTTTCTGAGGCACTAAATGTAGCTATATCCATTAGTTATTTGTTTTCAATCTTGTCCAAAGCCCTGCAGAGAAAAAGGCAAATTAGTTAGCTCAAAGAGAAACAGATTTCAAAATTATTTTCATGTAACAATACAAAACAATGACAACAAGTTGGAGAAAATTTTAAGGTAAAAATTCTTATTATGGATTCTGATTGCAAAAATTCCTTTACTTGAAGAAAAGTACTTTTTGGATGGTGAAGTAATCTAATTTGAATTTCCTTAAAACCAACTCCCCCACTAATGCACATTTATACTACATTTGTTGAAGTCACAGATTACTGCATCCCCAATTTTCACCATAGGATGACTTTTCAGGATGGAACAAAATGATCTCTTTGTATCCTCAATGTCCAAATATATTCTAAGAGTTGTGACAAGGACTAGAAACATCACAAGGTGCTAAAAGCTTATCTGTCCTAACTACATTTGGAATGTGTTGCAGGTCTGAAATGCAGAAAAATAAAGTATATTTTAACAAACAAATTGAAGTTGACTAGACAAAACATGAACTGACTTCAGTTCATACGGTCTACAATGAAGTACAAGTCAAAGTACATGTAAAAAGTATTGTTTTTTTTGTATGATTTGCTAAGTTTGATTTTTTTACTTTGGAAATGTTTCTTTGGGTAGTGAAATGTTTTTATTGTCTATCTAAACAGACTTCTATGTCATCTGGAGAAACAGTGGTCCTTTATGGACCTATTTTCCATAACAGCAAGTGCTTTTTTGGCTTTTTGGAGTGAAGAAGTGTTGTTTACTCAGATTTGCAAACTGCAAAACACAATTTACAGTATGCGATCATGTGTTGCTGCTCTTTATGTCATGTTTTACCATGTAATACAGATATCATACATGTAACTTGTGAATCAGAATGCAAGTGCCCTGTGAGACATGCAAATTTTCTGCAGTTTAAATAATCATCATCCCTTGACATGACAGTGTCAGTTGTTTTGTCTGTCTCCTGGTGTTCTCTATCAATATAAATTGTTTACATGAAAAATCAGAGTGGCCAGGACAAAGATTCTTGGAAGGAAAAGGAAAATGCCACAAACTAGTAGGCACATATTAAGGAAGTCATAAACACTTTCAGCTGGTAAATTTGAACAAATTAATTCTGTACAACTTGACAGAACAAGGAAGAATGTGTCAATTAAAAGCTCAAGATTTTAGTTGCAAGAAAATGGCAATTAGTCCACCACATTCATGGCAATTATCTAACACTATATATATATATATATATATATATATATAAAAAAAGAGATTGAGATTTGTAAGTGTGTCACACTCTGAAAAAGGGAAGTCATATGAGAAAATAACCACTATTACACCAATTTCCGGTTGCAGTTTTGTGCTCAGTTACACAGTGCCGCTGCCAGTTAAATATAATCTTCAACCTTTGCATGTTTATGTCCAGCTTCAGTATCAGGAGATAATGAGTGAGAGTTGACAGCGTCAGACATATTCCTGGCAGGTATGACTGATAAAGTCTGTCTCATAGATGCTTTGAGTAGATGGGGAGTTGTGGTGGCCAAATGGAAACTGCTGAAGCACAACAGAACTCACACCAAGAGACCCAGGAATCTGAGCACATGGTCCCCTCCCCCTCATGCAAACACAGACAGCCCTTCAAGCTACACATGCATGAACAGATGTGGTTGCACACACTCAAACACAGGCTAATAAAACAACATATGCTCCTGTTTCTGCTACCTGGAGGAGCAGGTGAGATGCCCCTCCTTCCTCAATTTGGTACAAGGGGAGGGTATGGAAGAAAAAGAAGGGGCTGCTGCTATTGTTAAAATGCACAACAAAGTGATTAGATGGATATATAATGATAATACTGGAAGTTTTGTCCTCTTCTGATATGATGAATGGAACACATCAAAGTACCCTGTACAAAGGGTACAAACTTGACCAACTGCAATGCATTTCAATTAGGTTAATGGTACATAGGTCGTGATATATTACTAGATGGAGTCAGGTTTTTGGAAGAACTTTGGACAAAATGTTGTTAGAGTCTATGCCAAAAGAAATAATAATAGTATTAGTAGAATAATTAATAGAATAGTAAAGAATAGCCTACAAACACACCAGTTAGAAATCCTTTCAACAGACAGCAGTGAGAGTTAGCAGGAGAGATCATATGGGATACTGTTGAGTATATTTAAGTATCTAATTTTTTTTTAAAGCTACTTGACTAATTTGAATTTCCCCCACTGGGGGAAGTATTTTTCTATTCTATTCTATTCTATTCTATTCTATTCTATTCTATTCTATTCTATTCTATTCTAATTCAAAGTCAATGTAGGAGTTTGCCTTTCCGAATGACCAAGAACTTAAATCTAGTCTGGACTAGCTTGACAAACATTGAATGGATTGCTGCTGAAGATGTTGCACAACATTAATTTCCTGCGCTTAAACATGGTGGTTAAAGTTAGGAAAATATCATGGCTTGCATTACAACAGACCCTGTTATAATGTATAACATCAAATTATCCTTTTTCTGCATTACTGGCTGCACAGTACATCCCCCTTAGCTAAACAAAGAAAATGTGCTGTAGACACAAAACTGAACACAAACGTCCATCTAAATTCTATATTAATTTGAAAATGGTTCTGAGTTGCATGGAAATAATACAGATTTTGTCTTTATCAGCACAAATGCAGCGTTTTCTGCTTTGTGACTATTTATACATTTTACATTGAAACTGGGCTGCTTGATAGAATAAACTGCTGTGTGCTAATAAGCAAAACTAGAATGTTAAATTAAGATGGTGAGTGGTCAGTGTTTTTCCTACAGTTGACAGCGGTCAGAGGGCTCTCAGTTTGGAATGTCAAGAAATAGTTTTGACAAGTGAGTTAAGCTAATAGCTACTGAAAACAGCAACATTTACCAAAAATGTTCACAGCAATTTCAACCAATGTAATATCGTGAATTTTACACCATGTTAATACACAAAAAAAAGATGATAAGGGATTCTTCTTTTCTTTTTACTGAGTCAGAGTTGGAATTGGAAAAAACCCCAAAACAATTATCTTTCTACGTCAGAGGCACTGTGGTGTAATATGCTGGTCTTACCAATGATGCTGTTGGGGCTGCACTAATTCCTTGACGTCGGCCTTCTGTTTGTAAACACACTGTTATATGTCTATGATCTTCCTTTTTCTTGTCTGCATGAACCACCAAAGGGGAAAAAGCAGCAGCTTCACAAGGACGTCTGTTTTGCACTAACCGCTCTGTGAAAAGGGTTTAAGTTTACATTTCTCACTAGATTAAAATATGTAAGCTGCTGAATTCAAGTCATCACACAAGTTAATTAGTGCCAAGCAGTTTCACTGTTATGTTTCCAAAACAATGAAGCAATAAAACGTGTCAGTACAGATGTACCCAAGCAGCTCTTATTATATAAAACATTGATCATCTTCTTATTTATCATAAATGTCATGAACAGACTGTCTAATGAATATGGCACACATATGACTCAGTGAATCCAGCAACAGTTTTACTCTCACAGACGCACACATTTTATTGTACTAAAGAGGCAATTTATTTCAGTGACCTTTTTACACATTTGTTTAATGGTGCTCTCTCTAACTTATTTCCTCTGGAAGAGGGCAAGTAGCAGAGTGTTAGGTACCGCTCGAGCGATGGTCTGTTGTTACCTCGTATGCTTCTCTGTCTTATTGCCAACACAAGTTTCCTTTTGCGCAAACTGCATTAATCATGTTGAGACATGAGAAGCCCATGTTGTAATAAGCATACAGAAAGAGAAGTGTGAATGGATATGATATGGGTCGGAACAGGGAACAATGAGGATTGAGTCATATTTTACAGAAGGGGGGGGGGCAACCTGCTTACTATCTTTGCACAGTTGTTACATAACCTTCTGCATGCTGCAAGGACTACACTCTTGATAACATTGGCTGTGAAAGATAAGTACTGCATGTCAGCTCACCAAGACAAGATATAGTCAACAATCAACAGCAAAGAACAGCTGTTTCATTGGTTAACTATCTGCACATATTTCCTGTCTCATTCAATCCAGCAAGAAATTCTCAGACAAGCATGCAAGGTCAAATAAGCATCAGTCTGAGGGGCTGTCACATTATTACACACAGATGCTTCTGACACCACTTTACAGCGTTCAGCAAAGCAGTGCTGAGATGAATGATATGTTGTTCTGTGGTACTGAGTAAAAACAAGATTGTCCCAGAATAATAAACTCAACAACATGATACAGAAGTCTTTTCATCACCTTTTTATGAGCCTTAATCCAAGTAAGTACTCAAAAGTTAAATAGTCTGCCCTCATACAGCACCTTTTAACTTGCTAGCTTCAGTAAAACACTGTACAATCTGGCTCTCATTCACCCATTTGCACATAAATTGTAGCAGTGCTGTCCTCTTCTTCTTAAAGCATACATGTTCAGCCATCTTCAAAGAATAAACAGCAGTCATCAGAACAGAATGAAAAAAAAAATTGTGGCCCACGTGGAGCTAGATATATCTATATAGATATAGATATATCTATATTTTTTATATATAGAGAGATATAGATCTCTGTATGATCACTTTTACTTTGTAACTGTGTAACATAGATCTATTATAGCAAACTAGAAATTAAGTTAGAGAATCCAAACAAGTAAACAGTTAAAATTACAATTTCCAGTTCAGTAACAATCTAAAGTATAAGTTTATACTTTAGATAAGTCTAATTGAGAATTGGTGCCAATCAAGCAATCTGAATACAAGCAAAAACCTCACAACATAGCAATCTGTACTTTTGGTGCTTATTCACCATAAAAAAGATTAAAAATGACTCTGGCAGAAAGCGTGGATGGGAGCTCCACTTTAGGAGGAACACCCTCCTGTTTTTTGAACATGCCACTGTTGTTGCCTGGTTATTTTGTTTGGCCAAAAATGGTCAAATGTGGTGAAGAAGGAAAGAAAGGGTGAGGGAGAAAAGGTAGGGAGAAATAAAATGGACCTTATTGTGAGAAACAACATCTGCTGTTTAAGAAGACAGCATTGTGCCAAAATCTGATCCCCTGCTAAATCTGACCCCCCTTTTGTTGCCTATTTCTTGAAGTAAATTCACTATAAGTCATATGCAGCAGGTTTTATGAGTCACTATATTGAATATAAAGATTTTAGAAAAATAGCTTAAAAACAACCAGTTGCTTATGAGGAGTAGAAATAGAGTGAGATACTATTTCAGAAGCTAATCCTACTGTGTGTGCATATAAAATGTGATCCTGAAGTTAGAATTCAGGGCCTGTACAAACAAAAGGCAGCCTCAGAGCGAGCAGGAACACAATATGATGTCTAAACACACATATTTATGACTTCATATTTTCTATTTGCCAAAAGAGAAGAATATACTACATCATAAGAATACTAAATATCAAGTAAATTAATTAATTAATAAGTAACAATACATTCTATTCACAGTTAACTTTTTTTAACTTTTTGTTGTTCAGTTATTATGTAATCATTTGTTAGATAATACATATGCAGTATTTTAAAACTAATAATTAAGCAAAACTAAACTTGTGAGTGCTTTCATTCAGTTTCTTGCCAAAAATCATTATTACTGTTGATGCTAAAGAAACCACTGTCATGTGTGTCTATATAATATAAACTTTATCATAACGACGGGTAAAGAAGAAAACAGTGAGCCTTACTCCATTCACAAGCAACAAACCTAACTAAAATGATAACACATGTACTGCTTGCTTAGTTTGTACAAAAACTCAAATGTAACGAGAAGCTGTGGTTTTATTGGAGGTTATTTGCAGGTGCAGTGACTCAGCTCTTTGCTTGGGAACTCTGTGATACTGGCACGACTTGAGAAAGTCCCTCTGACTAGCCATGAAAGTTGTGGTGAGATATAAAGCTGTTTTGTGTGACTGACTGACTGTATGTGTGTGTGTATGTGTTCATATGCATGTATATCTAAAGACATGTCTTTGTGTGGGTGTTTGTACAGTCATGTCAAACGCCAAAGTACAGCCTTTATCAATTCTCTGGTTTTGTGTATTAACAAATACTTTTTCAAAAAATCCTCTGGTTCTTATGAAACTGCTGAGTGGAAGCATCACCTGCTTTCCTCAAGATCCATCAAAGCCAACCTACCAAAAACCTATTTTTATCAACCCCCTCTTTTGTGGAACCAGCTGCCAGTTTATGCCTGGTAACCAGGCACCCTCTCTAACTTTGAGATTAGGCTTACAATGTTCCTTTCTGATAAAGCTTATAGTTAGAGATGGTTCAGATGATCCTGAAACAACCCATAGTTAAGTTGCTATAGGCCTAGACTGCTGGGGGGCCTCCTATGTCTCACCTTTCCTCACTTTTCTCTCCTTTTCCTCCTTTTATTTCCTCGTATGTATATATACATTATGTACATTTGGTATTATTTTTGTAATTAACTTGTGTTTCTCTGTCTCAACAGGTATCCTTTGAATGATGTGATGTTGTTTGTTGTCCCTTCTTTTCTGTCCTCTCAAACCACAGCTGGTCGAGACAGATGGCCACCCTTCCTGAGTCTGGTTCTGTTAATGTCCCACCATAGCATTTTAACCAGGTTGAGGTCTGGGCTTTGACTGGACCATTGCAAAATCTTTATTCTTTTATTTATCAGCTATTCTATTGTAAAATTGCTGCTGTGTTTGGGATTATTGTCCTGTTACATGACCCGGTTTCAGCTAAACTTCAGCTGTTGGTCAGATGGCCTCACATTTAAACCTTGAATACTTTGTTTGGAAATCCTAATTGTTTGGAACCCTCCCCAGATATAAGGGCAGCAAAATGTGTTTCTTGTGGATTGAGGCTGTAGTTCAATCGATCTGCAGTGCTTGAGAATTTAGAGGATTTTCAGTTGAGCTGCAACTTTTCATCTAATACACAACAGTAATGTTGGCGATGGTGTCCTTCGGTGAAGAAGTCAATAACAACACAATCAAACTCTCTAAAGTAAACACCAATCAAAGTTTTTCTATTTGTTAACATCAAGTGTGCAATAAGCTTCTACATGTAGAAATGAAATATTTCAGCTGCTTCCGTCCGACACTGGTATTATGGTATATATGATAACTGTAACCCAGGGTAGTGTAATTTGAATTATCATAACAGTATGAGGTGTTATTTTGAAAAAAATAATAACATCCTTGATATTATACCTCAGTTCAGATGATATGCAGTCCAATCTAATGTGAATGACAAAATATCGCAAGCTTCTTGGCTTGTCTGAATGAAGTCATTTACTTATTTCAAACTATCTTTGGTTGTGAGGCAATGACAATGATCATCTTTGAACCTTGCTCACAGAAAGACATAAGACCACCCTTTAGGGACTACAACCAACGAAATCGCCTTGATTGTCTCACAATTATCATCTTTCATCTGGGATGGTCCAAAATCATGTCATGTATCAAGTTATGTAATCCATCACAGTTGACATCAACAACTTCCTCTAAAGATGGAGAAAAGTAAGGCTTCATATCAGAAAGGGCTCAAAGAAACAAAACACAACAGTCAAGTAAATGGAGATTCTGAAAGGCCTGAAGCATGGTTGACTTTGGGCCCAAAAATAGGACACATTCCTCTGCGCCAGAGGGGGTGTGTGTATGTCAACAGGAATACATGCAAAGCTCCTGCTGAGGGGGCTTGGCTTTCTACACGCAGGGAGTCTGGCCAAAACAAAAGGAAGGGATGGTGTAAACTGGCTCTGTAGAAGCATGAAGTTGGTTTGACTTCAAATCTTGCTGCAAAGAAGCAGGTACTATGTATTTAATACAAAAGATAACCTTGACCTTGCCTTGCAGTTTTGATGTTGCGGTGAAAAAAGATTATACATGAATGAATCAATGAAACTGTTATTCAAACTGTTAATTTGCAGATTCATTTAAAGAGATAAAAAACATTTTTTGTATGTTTTGTATGAAACACACCTTACTCTTAATTTGAACACAGGCCTACAAAGTAAATAATTCTAAGATATGTATTAAAATCTGCAGTAAAACTATGTTATCAGTTTTGCCTGTGCACTGAACATAATAAGGTGAGTTTATAATTCAATTCAACAGATATCATCTCAAGGCACTTCAATAATACAGTCCAATTCAAGCCAATTATAGTCCAATGTATTGTAATCAGAATCCAATTAAATCTAATTAATCAAATTCAAAATTAGTCCAATTCATACATACAGAACCAATTCAAAAACAATTTCCTAGCTGAGGAAACCAACAGATTGCACCGAAACTTGTCCTCAGTCCTATCTCCCGTCCTGAGCATGCCTGTGGCGACTGTGGAAAGGAACGACTCCCTTTTAACAGGAAGAAACCTCTGGCAGAACCAGACTCAGGAAGGGTGGCCATCCGCCTCGACCAGCTGGGGTTTGAGAAGACAGAAAAGAGGGCATAACGAAGGATACCTGTTGGAACAGGGAAACACAAGTTAATGACAGCAATAATTCCAACTGTACATAATGTCATATGAGGAAATAAAAGGGGGAAAAAAGAGAGCAAAGTGAGGAAAGCTGTGACACAAGAGGCAACCCAGTAATCTAGGCCAATAGCAGCTTAACTATGGGATGTTTCAGGGTCATCTGAGCCATCCCTAACTATAAACTTAATCAAAAAGGAAAGTTTTAAGCCTAATCTTGAAGTTAGAGAGGCTGTCTGCTTCCCAGACATTTACTGGCAGCTGGTTCCACAAGAGAGGGGCCTGATAACCGAAGGCTCTGCATTCTACTTTTAGAAACTCTGAACCACAAGTAAATCTGCAGTTTGGGAGCGAAGTGCTCTGTTAGGAAAATATCTTACAATGAGATCTTTAAGATATGATGGAGCTTGGTCATTAAGAGCTTTATATGTGAGGAGAAGAATCTTAAATTCTATTCTGAATTTAACAGGGAGCCAATGAAGAGAAGCTATAAGTGGTGAAATATGATCTCTCCTGTTAGTTCTCATCAGAACTCTGGCTGCAGACAACTACCAGAAAACTAATGTTTTTGTTTTTCTCACATAATAAGCCACTGAAAGTTTGCCTGTGGAGTGCAAATGTTATTGTGTAACACAAGAAATTACAAAAGAGTCTTTGTAACTGACTCAGTCATGTTGATTGCAGTCTCAGATTTTGCTCTTTACTTGGATTTACAAGTCACACATTTGTCGAGAAAATACTGTCCAATTTGTATCTTGTAATTCAATTTGACGTATGTACCATGTCACCAAAGCCGTCACTTCACCACTCTGTACAATCTTTAGCAATAAATTGGGCAACAGAAGCTGTAACTGCCTTTGAACTCACTGAGTTGATCCTAAGTTGTGATTGGAAAAAGTCTTCTGTGTCCATGTCTTTATCTTAAATATTGTTGCTCTTGCTTAAGCAAACCATATTACCATCCAAGGATTAATCATGATGATGCTCCATCAGGTGCCAGGCTGTTGTGCTGATGCTGTAATTATATGATATACAAACTTTCATCTGTCTTTCTGTCCTCCTCTTAAAACCCAAATGATTTCCTTTAAATTTTCTTTATGATTGATGGTGTGCTTTCATTCTTTGACTGCAGTATTTGGGCAGTGCAGTCAAAGTTTGGCAAAAGTTTAGTAACAAAGATCTCTTTCCCCTCACCTATCCTTATTCCTTCAGCTTTATTTATGCCTTCTTTAGTCTTAATTTGACAACACTGTTGTGGCCCAGCGATCACTGTGCATCCTGTTTTCTTGAGCCAAACAGTTAATTGCTTGTTCTTTATGTCTTACTGCTGCTCTATCATTCTCCCTCCAGATCAGCTGCAACATGCGACCCGTATCCACCTCCATCTGATGCTCAGCAGGCCTTATCTGGAGTCCTTGCCTCCCCTCAGCTCACTCACCAGAGTCCAAACTCAAGTGGTCCTTTCCTCACCCTACTTTCAGCAATGCCTCATTTAGCATGACATCCCATTGGAGTCGTTTCCCCAAACATAGTCTCATATTTTTTATATCAATAAATTTCATTACTCCCTTACAATTTATTGAAGTGAAGTGTAAAAGTTTTTAATCAGCATTTAGTATTCGTTATTAGTGGAAGAAATCAACTGAGCATCTGTGAAAGTGAAACTTGCAGTTGTAGAATATTGCCAAACTTGTGTGTCAGTAAACTTGAAGTCAGAGGAAAAGCAAGCTTGTACGCTTTTTTTTCCTACTCCACAAACGATATTTACACCTCATATTCTTCCCTGCAGGTGCATAAACCTTGTTCTACAGATCCCACACTGTGAAACTTACAGTCAAATATTTGTTCCAGTTACTGCAGAGAATATGGTGCAAAATGCATATACACACAGCGATTGAGGTGAAGTCGTAAACAAAAAGTGCACAGGTAGTAGATTTTTTTTTACCAAACATTCGGAATGTTTTCTCACTCCTTTTTTTGCAATTTTATAATTGCAAAAATAGAAATAGTTTTTCCCTTGTGAATGGTAAGTTAAGTTATCCATACTCAATTTTGGACTGTATGTCTCTCTGAAATGTGGTGGAAAACTGATTGGTTCATCAAAAGAACAAATACGTGTAAAAATATTCTTTAAGCACACAGCAATGAGGGTCTGAGTCTCCTCTGTTTGACATGTGTGTGTTACCAAAGAGGAACAGCTGTGGGTTAAAGGGACACCTTTTTCCACAGATAAGGCACAATCGATATGTGACAAAAGTTGATGGTAATGTGGAAAAAACAACTTTGAACGAAAGAGGAGGCCTCAGGTATCACCTACCAAATGCTTTCAGTGGAGATTTGACCCTGCTTCCCAGGTGGCTTCATAACCATTTACACCTTGTACCCTGTAGTAAAACATAATAGTACTAACATAGTCAGGCAGGTAAACAACTCACAAGAGACCCACATAATGATCAGGTGAGTAAGTGACACACATGGACCTAAACTATTCTCCACATGTGAACATCCTCTCAACAGCTCTTAAGCCTGAAACTCAGCACCAGCTATTTAGAACTGACATGAAACATCTTCAAGATCCAAGAAATAAAGTCCATTTGCCTTTATTCCAAGTCCTTGGATTATTTCTAATTGCTTTTTGCCATGAATGTTTATCTAGCAAGGGTTTTTGCCTTCTTCTGGCCTTTATTTATTGTGGAGAGAGGACAGCAATGTTTGTAGAGAGGAAAGCGACATGTATCAAAGAGCCATAGGCTAGGACTTGAATATGGGGAACTGCGATGAGAACTTTTAGCGATCATGTGAGTGTGTGTAGCTATGTTTGTGTATTTCCTGTACAACAGCTCATTGAGCTATTCCTGCAGTTTAGCGCTACCATTTTTTCAGTACTGATCCCTGCTATGTATGGATAATTTTATACCTGTTGTACACGTAGTCTGTGGTGCTCTCAAGCTCTGCAGATGGCAGTTTTTTTCGACACAGACGTGTAGTTCTCCAAAAAGCTAATGCTGCACAGGCAACGGTGATAATGCTATGAATTACACACAATCAACACTGTTTGGTTGATTATGCGTAATGCACTATTGTTGATAGTTAGCCAGAGGCACCAGGAGTCAGAAGAGGTTGATAATGACCAATTTCACCAAAAACATAAAATGCCAAAAATCATTCTTTTTTTTTTTTTTTTTTACAGCAGAACAAAGCTAAAGGAACAACAACAGCACTAACACAACCAAGAGCAGCCCTCAAGAGACTCAGAGGCTACCCCCATGCAGCATCAAAATGCAATAACATCGAGACGTGTGTTTGTGAGTCACTAACAGAGAATGTATGGACAATTATGTTCAGCTTTAAAGACTGCAGTCAAATTTGCCCGAATTACCAGTATACACGGTTATGGTGCCATTTTGATGTCACAAATCGCTAATGCAATCACTATTGCACTCAGACTAATAGGCTGTTTCTAAGTATTTAAATAAAATTGCCAATTTCCATATCAAAGAGATTTACTTCTTTCTAAAAGCTTTTTTTTTTCACACTGGCCTTCCTGTATTGTTTTACCATGTCTTCATAAACATTTTTTTTCACAAATGATGTGATGTAATTTTTGTAATATTTAATTCAGTGACATCTCCTGAAGTATTTTCTTTGTTAGAATAATATCCCCCCTGAACTCTCCGTATATAAATCCTCTTAGAAAGTGATGCTCTATAATTATAGTAAATTATTATCAGCCTATTTCACTGAACCACACTTTCACTATTCAGATCTATTCCAGGGTGGTGTGGTTAAACACCTTGTTTAAATTACTTTTTCTCAACAATTGAAGTGTTTCTGCTGTGTCTGCAGCATGAAATATCCTTTTCAGCTGCTCTTTAAGCAGAAAGCTTTTAGCAAAGAGTAAGGATCATCACTAATAATGCTGTATTAGTAATGAAGGCAGGTGGCAATTAAATCTATCCAGGACGCAGCGCACGTTGAGGACGTGCAGATCTCTGCTGCTCCAGTGGATCAGTGGAAGTGGTTAATGTGTGTTTCTTTGCACAGTGATTAAGGGGGAGGACCAATGGCAACAAAGGAGACCGAGAGGACGGTAGCTCCTCCTCTCCCTATCTCTCTCTCTCTCTCTCTGTTTTATACATGTATATAATCCCTGAGTTGACCTAGAAAACAAACTACTCTGACGACCGAGACGCAGCACAATTAGAATCCGCCGTAGGGCTGCATGTAGCCGGAGCATCAGCTGGAGGAACGAGCCCGGCACTTATCCAACTTCTACATACGGATTCTACTTTAATATACCGGGTAGGTTGTCGTTTTCTGTTACTCTTATTAAAAATAGCGAGGGGGCACTTCCTCTTTGTCCTTCGGACTATTTTTTTTAAGATTTGTTTTTTGGTTAAAAAACAGATTGATTGGATGTGGTTACGTGTCTTTGCTGGTCGCTTTAAGGTTATTAACAGTCTGCGGTTTTATGTCATCGAAGAAAAAAAAGATCAGAAATGTGTCTGTAATAATGTCAGCAACTGTCACCCTCTCTCAGACAATCTATTCAAAAAGTGCAAGTTACACTAATGACAGTCTAGAATTGTTAGGAAGCACAGAAGCAAATTAGATAACACAAGAGAATATTCAAGGGAGAGTAAAGACTGCTGATGAAAGTCTTGTTTTATCAGCACTATTGGGGTCGAATTGTTAAAAGCAGCCGGGGGAACCAGCGGAGTTCATTTTGGGGTGGTGGTGTTTAAATGTCTTTGTTACAATACCCTGTCAAGTATTCATTTCATGGTGTCTTCTCGACATCATCACATTTAGAGTAAATTCACCAAATTGTATGATTTATTTCAACAAGCAAATTACAGATTATGTGTGAACAGGATTTATAGTGTGTGTAGGTATCTTAATGCAACATCTTCATTAATGAGTGTGTGAGGATAGAGGCAGTGTGTTGTGTTTTGATAGTAGTGGGGAATGAGGCGTGTGCGTGCACGCGTTTGCGCGCACGTGCCTGTTGTGGTCAAGCATTCCTCTGTGTCCTTTTGGCTGCAAGGATACTGCTGCCCTCTGTGTGAAATCCAGTTGTCATTCTTTGATGGTGCAATTTTGGAGGTTCTGTGATTCTTCCAATGTGACCATAAGACTTCACATTGAAAACTAAAACCGTGGGGGTGAAAGCCTCTAGTTTCGACACATCTTTATTTTCCTTTGTAAAGAGACACTGTTAAGAAAACAAAAAACTTATTTTCTTAAAAAGATTAGTTCACAAAAGAGTTTATTGAAAAAAATATCATTCATGTTGGTTATTCTGATCTGATCACCATTCTGAATTTTTAAGACCTAATACACGTTTTCTTTGCTCTTTTCAGACCTGGAATGTGTAAAAAACGATGACCTTCATTTGTAAAAGTGAAGGCAAACATAGGTGACTTTAATGTCTATGTTCCTCACTGCTCCAGTCGAACATACTCAGAACTAGGGCTGTATAATTTTTTAAAAAGCAAGTCTGAGCGAATTTGAAATAAATATGCAATTCCTCAAATATAATTGAATGCTGTCTTCAAGTTTTCAAGTTCTCATGAGGCAGTCCCATGCAGTGAGCTGTAACTCTTACATAAGCATGTGTGGCCAGTGATGTCCATCCTTCTGTGGTTAGAGCAAGTGTCTTATCTTTTAGTATCATCATAATGTTATACAGCTGTACTATATGTGATGAGATTGTAGAGCAGCTTACAATTTTATTCCATTCCATAATATTTTTCTAAAGTTCTCACTCAAAACAGTCCAGATGGATGTGCTGCATAATTTAGCAAATAAATCTTGATATCCCCTCTACGATACTATTTTTTTCAGCGCCCTGATAACGTACCTGCTGTAGCGGACTGTGCCAAACAGCAGGCATTCTGACGACTGTAAATGCCAGACACTAACTAGCTTATGTGGTGCTTCTGCTTCATTACTTGGGTTGGAGGCAGTTGAATCGCGGATTTGTTGTCACGGTAGACATACCATTTATGGACTGAAATTCAAAATACTTCCAAACGCTGCTCAGATTATTTGGTGTTCCGATTGACTTTTCAGGATGCCTTACTGGCAATTTTTCTTCATTTTCTTAGCAACTCAGTTAACATAACATTAGCTTATTCGACTGTTAGGTTATCAGGGTATGCATTAGGTCAAGTTGATTCTAGAGTGCCCTCTGCTGCATCACATAAAAAACTGCCTTTAATATTCTGGTGCATCCATCAATATGACCTATAGCCTAAAGAACCTACAGACAAGACCAGTAGTCTAAAGTTTCCCCAAGTTTGAACAGATGTTCGAACTTCAAAGAAAAATGTGACAACTCAGTCCAAAACAGTGACAAAGAGAGCCACAGTACAAGGAAAATATTTGCTATCTGCGCAATATTGGACAATAAATCTTGTGACTTATGTGGGCAGAACTTTGTTACTAGCCTACAATATGTTATCTTGTACAAACAAGTTATATTAGTCTGAAATGAAGCTAATGCTCATTTCTCACCAGAAACAGTAAAAAAGAACAAGAAATTTGTTTTGTAAATAAATATTTCCCTGCTCTTCCTATTTTTCACTTAATGAAATTTAATTGTAATTTTATATTGTGAGTCCTACATGAAACCTTTTTGTGGAAACGCCTTCGTCCAACGAGCTGAGCTAGTTCTATAAGGTGATGTAAAAACATTGCATTCTACTGTCCCATACCAATAAGGTCTCTGCAGGATCATTGAATTCTTCCTCATGCCAGTACCATAGCTGGTTTTCTAAGTAAGAAAGCAAATCTGTGATGAAGAATGAATGTATTTCAAATCAATGTGCAACGATTACTAATATAAGTCTACCCTTTGTCTCAGCTCACTCTAGGTGAGGTCCAAAGTCCATAGTTGTTATGCTTACTCCAAAAACATATCCAGCACTTCCGTACTCAGTGTTGGTGTCAAGTTTCCACCTTGCTATAGGCACTCTAGACTCTCACAGAACTTCCCCTCATTCTGTCAGAGCAGTTTCATGAGGTGACGCTATAATGATTAGTTTATACCACCTACACTGAAGACTTTCTATCTGCAGTGGAAAAAAAAGAAGACTTTCTGGCACCAAAAGTAGGAAGAATTGAGCAGAGACAATGTTTGCATAATGAAAGTCTGTAGTCATACGACATAACCTGTTTTTTTTTTTTTTATTTGTTTTTTTTGTTTGAGTGAACATAGGTTGTTTTACAAATCTAATATATTTCATATGTTCCCATGTGTCTTCAGGAAGACCAAGCAGCCATGGCTGAACACATGATGATGCCCATGACCCACGGATTTAGGATGGGTATGAATGGACCTCCACAACACAATGGGCAACCTGTCATTCGCAGTCTGCCCAATGGCCAGGTGATGCATTATGGCAGGAACCCTCAGAATAACATGGAGGCACCCATGAGACAGAGACCAAATATGGTGGGACCTGGAGGGATGGGCAGTCCTGTGAATGGAGCTACCATGGCCAGCCACCACCACCAAATGATGTCTGGGAACATGATGTACAATGGCCAGGGCCTGCAACAACAGCACCACCACATGCATGCCCAGCAGCAACAGCAGCAGCAGCAGCAGCAGCAGCAGCAGGGTGGACACCCACAGCAGTACCATCCTGGTAATCTCACCTCCCAGCAGCTCATGGCAAGCATGCACCTGCAGAAACTCAACACTCAATATCATGGACACCCACTGGCCTCAGCCAATGGCCACCATCTGCCCAATGGTGCACAGTATCGAGTGGGCCCGGCCCAATTTTCAGGCATGCAGCATATTGGTGGGCCTTTGGGGCTAAATGGAATGGACATGGATCTGATTGATGAAGAGGTTCTGACATCACTGGTGTTGGAGTTTGGTTTGGATCGTGTTCAGGAGCTGCCCGAGCTTTTCCTGGGACAGAATGAGTTCGACTTCATATCGGACTTTGTGTGCAAACAGCAGCCGAGCACGGTGAGCTGTTGATCAGATTGGCTAGAAGCTGATTCGGTTTGTTTGCACTGGACACCCCAAAGAATGACTTAGCGGCCACAGTAGCACAGCAAAAGGAGACAATCTCTCTTATCTGTTTGGGTGTTTCTGTGTCTGTGTATATTACAGTGTCTAGTATGCCTTCACACTGACCTGCCTAAGAGTGGATGAAGAATTGTAATGAGCAAAAATGCGCCAGGTTTTTCCTTTTTGAGACGGTGCCATTGAGATCTCTCACCCATGGCCAAAATTGAGGCATCCTGATGTATCAGGCTCTGCCTGTACCCATCTGGCCCTCAGCACATGTGCCTACAGTGCCAAGGCTTTTGAATAGTTCTACATTTAACACAATAGGGGAACATTACTCGAAAAGACTGTCCATCTGGTTCTGTTAGATTCAGTGGCATCTGTAAATGTATTTTATTTCTGATGACACTTTCAACTGGTAGCAAACATCTTATAATTTTATAAAAGGTTGTCCACTGTATTTCTTCCTACAAGGGGGTATTGAGAAAATGTAGAATGGATTATCTGTGTGTGTCTATATTGAAGGCTGGCTCTTCAAAAATGACTTCCTTCTTAAAAACAACTTTTAAAAAATTTTAAAAAAACATCTATAAGATCTAGTAAGGATAGTGAGTTGAGGTTGTACAGCATTCCTGGGTAACATGATGTAATTTACGTTAAATTGTTTGGGGCAAATGTGCTACACTGATTGTTTAACTTTTATTGCATTTCACCCGATTCTGATCTAAGATCTGCTTTTATTTAATGTATGACCGCTAATTTACGGTAACTGAATTGGTGTAGTAACACATTTCCGAGCAGTGGCTTAAACTACATTTTTGTTTGTATGTTCAAGTCAAGTCACATGTTAAACATTCATACTTTAGTTACAAGTAAATTCTCCTTAATAGAGGAATATTAATATTTAAGAAGCTAAACAAACAAACAAGAAAAAGCACCAATCAAACATGAGGCTTTTTTTTTCTCTTATGCAGGATTGTAATAAAAATACAAAAAAAATTGGTGGGTGATTGCAGGATTTGTATTTGTATGTTTTTTTTTTGTGTGTACACCTGAGCATTGATGCATTTAAATCCCATTGAATGACATCCTCTTCCATAAAACTGCCGCCCCAGAAAGCAGACAGGAGGCTGTTCAGTAGGAGAGATTTCAGTGTGTGGACACAATGTGTGGACACAACACTCGCTGGCAGCACTTAGTTTAATCATTGTTTAAAACTGCCACTACCTGTGGAATTGATTTCATTACGCTGGACCAGGAGGTGAAGAGCAAAGTTGTTTTTGCCATAGATTAGCTTACTCTGCTGCTTTTCTAATGATTAAATTTAAATTACTTGTTCTCACACGCTTGTCTTAAATGAGGCCGACTTGCGCATTCTCCAGTGACTCAATAATTATAAAACGATATGTTCTGTGGTGCTTCTTCTAAGCAGTTGGTGCAGTTGGTAATTAGGTTTTTGCCCAGGTTGCTGCTTTGCCACTGCAGACCAGTTGTGTGAGAACCTACTGCACACATAAAGCTATTTGTGGAGCTGTCACAAGGGTCAGCGCTGCACCAGTTCACTGTGTTAATCTGCTCCAGTGCAACTGTGCTGCTGTCCCTATCTCCCTGGAGATATACCATCTCCAAGCACTCGAGTCAAACAGTGGGCATTGAAATGCTGTGATGTAAAGACCAGCTCAAGTTGCTGCTCTTTTACGCTCCTAGGCTGGTTAAAATGCAGCCAGACAAACTCACAACCTCACAGTTAGAAATGGAAATACAGTGGCCTGATTACTGCTATATCAGTAAATGCAGCCTTTTTGTGTATTGTATCTTTGTACTGTAGACTAGAGTTGAAGTTGAACGAAATACTTTTAAGGTACTTTAAAAAAAACAAAAAACATTGTCAGATGTAAATGTAAATCAGTGGCTGATTTTTTTTTTTTATTTTATTTTATTTTTTTTAGTGTTGACCAGAGATTATATCCTACATTTTTACAGTGTGTAGATACAGTACACCAATGTCTTTGGGTGCAGGGCCTTAAGCTTTAAGACCAAGTAGATTGCATGTTTAAGCAAGCGTGAGGGGTGCCACCACTTTACCTCAAAGCTGCTGAGAATGTACAGAACAATGCTTTGTGGGAATTTGTCTTAAGATGATAGATAAACGTGTGAGATTGTACTTGTTTCAAAACTACACATCATTCATTTGGGTAGACCCCTACTCTCCTCATCTTCCCTTCTTGTCCTTTCCCATTTCCTTAAAGATTTTGTAATGTTATTGATTCTATTTTAAAGAAAATGTATTTATTTTCAAATAAAATATTTATTTAAAGAGCTGTTTTTTATTGCATTGCTTTGATTTAGATTTCCACTGTTGGCCTTATGAAGGAGTACAACGTGACACTTGGTAAATGGACAAGTTCTGACTTGTGTAAGCAGTCTAAAAAATTTACTTTAGAAGTTGCTCCTTTGTCTTATTTGCCTGAGTTGCTGGTTTTAAGCACTTCCCCACCCACAATAAGTGATGAGCAAACACGCAACGTACAAACTACACATCCTAAACAGCAGTGAATCAGCACTCTGTCAACAGGGAGCTGGACAAAACAATGGATTGTTGTTCACTGTTTCTTACATAATTAGAACATTTTAGCTTAAACTGCATCTGAAGTAACAAGACAGCATTCTGTCAGTTAACTCGTAGTATTCCATATATCTATTGCAACTACTTTGCTTTGTGAAGGCCATTTTCAAAAAATTATTCTATACAGCTCACAGTAACCTGCTTTCACACTGACTGATGGAATAAATCATTCAAGCAGACATGTCCGTCTTTGTAATGAGGCTTTTTCTTCTCTAGAACTGAATAGAGGGCACATTGCCTGTCATGATGTCTTTTTTTCATAACACAGCATGTGAAAAAGAAAGCCCACCCTTTCTGCTTCGATAACATTTAAGAGGATAAATAGTAGCCAAGTGCTGTTAAACAAATGCACTTGATTAATGGGTCATCATTAAGTGTGAGCATCTCTATAAAAGTAGACGTTTTGGCAGTTTGCTGGTCTGTTGTATTCATCTGTATGTTAACGCAATGCCAAGGAGGAAAGACATCAGCAATGATCTTTGAAAAGCCATTTTTGCTGCCCAGCAATCTAGGGAAGGGTTATAAGGCCATTTGCAAAGTCCATCATTCTACAGTGAGAAAGATTATTCACAGGTTGGAAACATTCAAGACTGTTGTCAATCATCCCAGGGGACATCCAAGCACGTTCATCACAATGTCAGGCTGTGAAATGCTCAGAGAAACTGCAAAAAACCCAGGAGCTACTTCTCAGAATCTACAACCCTCAGTTAGCATGTTAAATGTTAGAATTTATGACAGTTAGACCATTCGAAAAAGACTGAACAAGTATGGCTCGTTTGGAAGGGTTGCAGGAGAAAGCCTTTTCTCTCTAAAAAAGGACATGGCAGCATGGCTTAGGTTTGCAAAACGAAGTAGAGATGTTTGGTCATAATTAACAGCACGACATTTGGAGAAAACCAAACACAGCACATCAGCACAAAAACCTCATAAAGACTGTCAAACGTGGTTGTGGAGAGATCATGATTTGGACTTGTTTTACAGCCCAAAATCCTGGGAACCCTGATATCAATGTGTCTACAATGAATTCCTCTGTATCCCAAAGTGTTCAAGAGTCAAATGTGTGGCCATTTGTTGGATAGTGGCTTAGCTGAAACTGGTTCATGCAACAGGGCAATCATCCCAAATACAGCAGCAATTATGCAGCAGAATGGCTGAAAAGTAAAAAAAAAAAAAAAAACAAGGTTGCAGTGAACCGGTCAAAGTCCAGACTTCAACCTGATTAAAATGCTGTAGTGAGACCTTAAGAAAGCTGTGCATAAAAAAATGTCTGTAAACTGTAAGAAACTCGAGCACTGTTGTAACATGACATGGTTACACTTTAAATCACTGTGGACACCAGGGATTTGAAAGCTTTTGTAAGCACTACCTGTGGCAATCTGTTCTTATGAACATGACAAGCTATCAGGCTAATGATGACACAATATTCATGCCCTGTGTTGTTAATCTGAGGCTGTGTTTACCATATTTTAAAATCTGATAAGGACCAGATGATTTTTTAAATTATTATTGAAAGATTCTATTGCATTTTCTTTTTAACATAACTGTTAAGGCAATTTTTTGGAGGGGGCATGTTGGAAAGACTTAAAAAAGTCAAATCTTTATTCTAATTAATGGTACAATAATGTCATGCAAGAATATAGGCAAACATGCTCCACATGACGTATAAAAGGGCTGAAATTTTTTTCTGCTTTTATTCAGTATTTTTCTTAAAAACCATACAAGCTGAAGATTTGCAGACATACTGGCAAATAATTCTGCAGCAGTCAGTAGCATGTAATTGTACAAAAGTAGATCCATGTGATCGAGTCATATTCGATTACATTGTCTTTTTTTCTTTAAGTAAATAAATAAAAAGCAATATCAACCCTCAGTGAGCAAAACATTATCAAAAACATTATTAAACAAGTTTTCTAATTTAGCTGTTTTGGTCAGTGTTTTGTTATGCACAACTTTGAAATACAAATGAATAAACACTGAGATTCTGATTCTGAAAGTACCTAGAACGTTTGCACAGTGTACACTGTTCAAACTATGTACACTACTGTGTCTATGTTGTATTATATAACTGTGATTCCAACACCACACCACAAGTGTTACTTAACTTCTGCTATGGGGTCTCACACCTGTTTCCTGTTCCTGCACTCATGCAGCTTGCTTGGAAAAAAATCAAGTATTATTTTGAGCAGAAAAAAAACACATTAAAGCCCTCCATAAATGAGGAGTGGGGGAAGTTCGACTCATTGGACTGTTTCAGAAATATTTCAGTTGTGCTAAAAGTTCCAGATGACTATGACAACGGACATTACAGGGATGTTTTATAAAGTTTCCAAATGAGGTGACAAGATCATAGAATGGATGAAAGTACAAGTATGTTAGAAACACAAAAAAGCCTTTTATTTCGTCCAAACTACTTAAACGCAGAGGTTTTTTTTTCAGTTTCATGGTTGGGTTGTGGTAACTTGTCATCTTATGTCTAACAAGTGTGTCAAGTGCATCGCTGTAATGAGAGGCATCCTCAGATATGCCCCACAGCAAACCTCACAAAGCCCCTCAGACGTATATGAAGACTATCACCAAAGCCGAATAAATGCTAACATTTTGTAAAAGACAACATTCATGACTGAAAGTAGAATTGTGTCACACAATCCAAGTATTAAAACAGAAGCAGTTGCACTGCTATTTCTAGCTTATGTTTGGTAGATTCCTTGACTGCTAATGCTAGCAAAGTACAGACATAGCCACAAAAGTGAAGTTATGCAAGGCTGCATTTTAGCGATGTAAAACTATAAAGTGTTTTTTTTTTCAGTCACACAGTTTTCATTTTGACATATATATTACTTTAACAACTTCTACAGAAGGTTTACACCAGTGTCATCTTGTTTATAATATGTAAAAGCTCCACAAATCTGTACCAAGTTTAGTCTGAGCACTAGCTGAAGAGAGAGGGTTAAAGAGAGAGGGTTATCTCCTCTAAACATAAACAGGAAACTGTATCATTGAGTCACTTCCTACAGCAAGGCAGGGTGGTTGATATCCACTCTCAAAATAAACCCTTCAGCTGTAAACACACCAATCATGAGAACCTGCTGTTTTTCCTGTTACAGACAAAGCACGTTTGTGGGTGATGTTTTATTTGATGTATTTAGTTTTTGTTTTTTTTTCACCAATATCATCATGTTAGTCATCATAGCTGGAACTGAGGTTGACACATGAACTAAAATGTGCTGTAGGAAGCACATATCATGATGGAATCAATAATTCATTGTACTGTATCTCCAAATGTTTTCTATGTTGTATGAATATTAAAGTTTTTCTCAATTTATAAACCCTTGCAATGAGATTACTTTATTTGTTAGCTTCTTTGATTTAGCCTAAACAAAATTAGAGGAGTCAAAGCCTGCTTCTTCAACTCACATGCATGACACAGTCCTTTTCAGCTTGGTCGACCAAGCTGCATGGGAGCAGGTCGGGCGCTGAATGCAAAGAACTTGTGTGTTTGATATCTTACAGATTTCACACTTTGATAGCATTTGTTGATATTACTGTGGCATTCCATAGAGTGAAATGGACAAACCTCTGTTCACTTTAAATGACTGGGAACAGTTCAGTGCTTTGTGTATTTACTGAGTCACACGCTCCATGCTCAACCACAGTAGTTTCATTTGTGTGACTAGGTTTCTGGTTGTCACTTTGTGGCTGCAGAGGGAATATTACACTTTTGCATTAAAGTTAAGTGGGGATTTTTTTTAAATAGTTTCACTAAGCGAGTATTTTCAGATATGTTAAGTGGCAACACAAGATTTCGAACTTCGAAACAGTGTCACATCTTTTTATGCATAGTATACATATGTGACTTGTAAAATATCATTCTGTCCCTCTAACTGCTGACCTGACTGATTCACCTTATACCATTAGGCAGGTAAAACCACCTCTAAGCCACAATCACTCTGTTATGTCTGCAAGTGAAATCCAGTCCAAAGACCTCGGGATGGCACCACCATGTCTGCCTGGTGGAACAGCTGGGCTGCTCTGTGTGCCACATCACCTCTGACATTGTTATACTTTAAACTACTGCTGACACCAGGGCTTTCACTAGCTATTTTCATGAATATTTCTTTATGTGATGACTCATATAGAAAAACATGTCAGGCCAGTCTAAAGTAAATCAATTATTTGAGTTAAACGGCAGTTAGTTCAGTCTTTTCACCAGCAACAAGACAATTGCATGCCTGGGCATGTCCGAGGTTGTCTCATCATTTGAAGAATTACTTGAAGCTGTATTTACTCTTAATATACTTAAATGTACTTGAACATTATTGATTTAATACATGAATATGTATCTAAATACATGGAGTAAGATACAATTCATGGATGTTACATCTTTAAAAAAAGATAAGATTATAGATTAAAACAAGCCATTTTTTAAAATAAATCTGGCATCAGTTGGCTCCTTTCAAATAGATATATCTTATAAAAGATCAGAGAATCTCAAGTATTTTTGGTACGTCACAGTTCATCGTTAAAAAACATTTTAAACTGGCTTTTATACTCTGTTCTTTACTTTGATATACAAATCTGGCACAAATTTTATGGGGAAATACAGTCTAGGTGGTATTTTGTACCTCAGTTCAAAAGTTTAATGTCACCAATAACATTGCAGTGTCAATTTGTAAATCTTTGACGACAAAATGGGGCAAAAAATTAATCACAAGTTTAATTGGGATGATCTTTTTTATTGAGCTTGTCATACCTGCCATGCTTCGTCACTTTCATTTTACCAAGCTATCAAACTCACCTCATTCCTAATTCTGTCATCATGACTCTGTTGCAATGGGCCAACCAGTCTGATCCCTTTAAAACTCTCATCTGCTGTCAAGTTTTAAGTTTTCTTTTGTCATGTTTTGAGGTTTTTATCATGTTTCCAGGTTAATTTCTTGTCATGCTTTTCCCCCTCAATTAGCTTCACTCAGGTCACCTGTTTTCTGTTTCACAGCTGCACCTTATCACCAATCACCTTCCCTAGTATTTAGTTTCCAGGTTCACTCACAGTCATTGTGAAATCCTCACCTGACCTTTCCTGTTTGATGCCACGGTTGTCCATAGTCTTGTCAGGCCAGGTTTTTGACTCTTGCTTTTGTATCCATATCCATATTCATATTCATATTCATATTCATACTCATACTCAAACTCATACTCATACTCATATTCATATTCATATTCATATTCATAGTCTTGTTTGTTTTGTCATAGTCTTGTTTTGTCTTGTTATTTTTGCCACAGTTGAGTTCTTTTGATACTCTGGCTCAGTCCTTGGTTCTTGCCTTGTTTTTTTTTTGTTGTAAATAAATCAAGTTTTACTTTGAAGTCTGCATCTGGGTCCTCCTTTCTCGCACCACGCACCGTGACATCTGCCCTGTCATTCTCCCTCCAGGCAGACTTTCCTACACCCCCCCCCCCCCCCCCTTCCCATCTCCACCTCTTCCTGATATGAATGAGTCCTTGATATCTCTGTAGTTGTTCTAACTTGTACTGGGAAGATTTCATTCACTTACTCTAAACCAGTGTTTCTCAATTCCGGTCCTCATGACCCACTGTCCTGCATGTTTTCGATGTTTCCCTCTTTCACCACACCTGATTCAAATGATCAGCTCGTCACCAAGTTCTGCAGTGGCCTCATAAGGAGCCATTCATTTGAATCCGGTGTGGTGGAGGAGGGAAACATTGAAAACATGCAGGGCAGTGGGTCACGAGGACTGGAATTGAGAAACACTGCTCTAAACCCTGCAGCAACAGTCAGTGGGTCTGACTGATGAGATTAATTTGATTATAGCTATAGTTGGATTATGCTCCTTATTTGAGCAAAGGCAATTGAATGGCGGTGAATAAATTGAATCATTGGCATAAAGCATGTCATACCCCAGTACGATAGGTGGCGCTGTACTCATCTCAACTATTGCTAACAGAGCCACTTCTGGTTGACCTCTTCACCACCACCAACAACAAACTCAGGCATTCGAGAAAGATGGTGAACGAAGAGCAAGATGACGTTTTGTTTGTGGTGAGCATGGTTATTGCACAAATGTGATGCACAGCGGCACATTCTCCATCACGTTGTTTGTATCCAATTTTTAGTCAAACTAAGGTGTATACATGAACTTAATAACTGTCTTCATGTAATTTAGCCATCAATCCGACTCTTTACAGTGCCATGTAACCCCACTGAGTGACACAAGCCAGCATTCAATTCAGTGTTTCCCTCTGCTTTGCAAATGTCTTTTTTTTTCTCTCAAATTTTTCAGCTGAATCTTGACATCTGAAAAAAACCTTCTCTAGTGATTCACCATGATGTCTCAGCAGGTAAGCATTCAGATCTGTCTTGCTATACTTAAGCTCTTCAGACTTTTAGCAAAGTTCTGATAAAATCCAAATGACTCTACATGACACTACATTTGATGGCACATTGTAAACCCAGTCAGTATTGCTCAACTGACATGTTTTATTTACATTTTCATCACAAGTATCTACCATAAGCATATACACCACTTTTACAGCAATATCTGAGTAAGGCATCAGACTGGAAAGCCAGCTGATACACTGTTTAAATGGTGTACAGACTCCTGTCACTCCCCTCACTGCAGGCATGTGCCAGCATAGTGATGTACTGGACTGAACTGGAAGGCCACAAGCTAAAACACACTGGTAAAACAATAAATTTGTTCCACATGTACGACAAGTGTTGCTGGAGTTCTAGCCTCCTATATCATGACCTCTTTAGCATTAAAATTGCTTTCCGGTTCACTTTGGTTAATCTTGACATGCCGACCTTTCAAGATAAATTACCTTTTATCTTCATTCAGTTGCTTATTTAAACCTTCAATTGATCCTCTTGACCGTATTTACATGCCTTGGACACCCATGGAATCTTACCACTTACCACTGGGAAGCTTGATTCCCCACGCCTCCATGTGCCAAACTTTCAATGGCAAGACAGTGAACTCGAGCTTCACAGCTAATAAAAAATGAAAAAAAAAAAAAAACACTTTCACACGGTAACAATTGGCCCTTTAATACAGAAACACTGGCTACATTACATAATTTTATAACTCATTATAGGATACATAATTTCGGCACAAATGGGTTGTGTTTGGACCATGTGTGAATTCTAATCATCTAAACATACCACTGCATATTTCATAACCATCCGGTAAATATCTGGTTAAGGGTGGTCTTTAGCTTATAAATACAGCTTTCTGTAGATTATTGATAGTTCAGTGCTGCCTCTTCAATCACTTTGTTCCTTAATGATACTGAACTGCTGAAAGGACAGCTTAAAAACCCAAGACTTCAGCATTTGTAAAGAACAGTGTGATTCAAATATGCCACCACACCCTTTCCCACGGTCTGATGTCATCAGCTACAGGCCTCCCTGTAAACAGTTATGACAGTCAACAAGGCGTCTTTCACTCTTTCCTCACCCTGTAGCAACAGTGACGCACGCATACCAGCGTTCATTGCAGTGTCTTCCTCCGCTTTGGTAATGTCTGTTTTTCACTCCAATCCTTCAGCTGAGTCTCGCCATCTGAAGAAGTAAGCTTTATTATTATTATTTATTATATTATATTTATTTATTATTTATTATTTATTATAACCTGAAATTCTTACTCACAAGATGAATCATCTTGTTACTCTAGTAAAGTGGGTGCTTCAGGGGTGGAGGCATAAGAAAACTGATGATGCACAAGCATCCAAGGTATGTTTAACAGAAGTAATGATTGCACTGTCAGACCATATTGATGCAGTGTTTCAGTTTTTAGCTCTCTGACTGTGGTGAGCAGAAGTACCTTTCTCACACCTTTAGAACGTACAGATATTTTTCCCTATACCAATATTGATTTGCTGGGACTGTTGGTCAGTTGTTCAGTTAGTTGGTTCATCATCCAAATCAAACCCAGTTTCACATCACAATGTGTAATAGCTACATTAGTGCACAACATAAAGTTTTACAATTATGGCCCAACCAAAAAATTATTTTTTTTTTTTTTGGTTTGTTTTTTAACCATCTTACCATAAAGGCTTTCACTGAAATGGAAACCTCTCTCCATTTTTAGTCCTGAAAGAGTCAGGCTATGTTCAGGGATGTTTTTATTCCCAAACGCGTTACCAACCTGTTGCAAATTGACCCAATTAGTCCCACATTTCTTGGTCCTGTAAAATAAACAGAACAAGTAAAGTAAAAAATACACTTTAATAAACAGACATCTTTAAGAAAAATATTGGTGAAGCAACTGCAGGATGAGACATTGAACTTGAGATAAGATAAATGGTGACCTATATAAATATTAATGCAACTTTAAGAAAAAAGTCTCTATAGATAAGAAACGCCAGATTAGGATGTAAACTGTAATTAATTTTCTTAGTCTAAATATGATTAAAGAAGGCCATGTTAATAATAAATCACTAAAGGCAGTGATATACTCCAAAAGTAAGACTTCTTAATGTGACTGAAGAAATGACTGTCTGCTTGAAGCTGGAGTGTTGACAACGAAGTTTCTATCCAGATTCAGTCATGACTCAGCGACAATCATAATTGTAGGTTTCTGTGCTCACCCCACCTGTCTAGAACACCTGAAATGTGCATACCTAGAGTGGTCTGACCACAATACGCATTTCCAGCATTTGTGAGTGCTTCCCAGATGCCTCCTCGCACAGAGAACTTTATGCTGCCTTGGGTCAAGGTTGACATAAGGTTTGTGTAATAAGTTTAAAGTAGTATTTGTGAATGCAACTCTGTTTTGTGGAGCTTGAGAAAGATTTCCAACAGCAGTCACTAGCCCATGTGGTTATAACAACTTCTGATTACACTAGGTATACTCCAGTATTCGGTCACAAAATCTGCATTCATGGTTGGAAACTAACTGTGCTCTGGATGAATATTTTTGGGAAAGAAAAGTCATGATTCTCATCACTCTGCTGTCGGTAGCAATCCCTTGTTGTTCTAGGAAGCAGCTGCACTCCTCAGATCAGGGGGTTGTGACAGTGTTCAGAAATGTTTAAACCCAGTTACCCTGCCACCATACCATTCTTCATCAGTTTGACAACATTTTTATTCACACCACGTTACAAGCCCTAAACTTTTTCTGGAATGCGTTGGAGGCCTGAAATACAAAACTGAGTATATACTGACAAATAAAATAAGGTGACAAAAAAAACAAAAACATGGAATGTCTTCACACTGTCTGAAAATTAATATAAGTCAAAGTAAATGTAGAGAGTACTACATTTCAATCTAATATTATCATTTAATTGCCCTTTTCATGTCATCCCAATATTTGGAGTTGCATAATTCACCCCACCACCTTGGACTGAGTTAAATCCAAGTTTACTGGGAACTTTGTAACAGAGCAGGTATCAAAATCAATGGCAGATTACTGTTGATAAAACATTTTGAAACATTATCTTATAAGCATTTTGTTAATATCACTCCTTAACTGCAAACAGTAGAAAATAAAAAATCTTGATATGTCTCTTCGTTAACATAACATACTCTGAGGAACATAACTAAGAGGAAAAGGCATCATGTCGAATTCTTCATCAAGGACACAACCACACAATTTGATGACAAGGTCATAGATTGAACTGGAAAAGATTGAACTGGAAAAAAACAGATAAATAAAAGGGAGAGAGAAAATGTACATTGCCATGAATCAAAAATTTTTGTCTAACAGAAAAAAACTTACAAAACTGTTGCCAGGGCAATATTCCCCAATAAGCTTTTAAAATCAAAGCTCAAACTCATACAATGACTGTTTTACTTCATCGGTTCAATTTTCCAACCAGGGAGAAACAGCTTCTATCTCACCTTGTGACGACTTCAAAATCATGTGACCTGCACTTTCAACGTTTCACTACATCTTACTGAATGACAGTGCAGACAGTTGACATCTTGCTTTGAATCTAGACTCTAAATGTCCACACATTGTCTTGCTGGTTAAAGACGTGGATGTGCAACCATGTTTAATTGGGCACAAACATTTTTGTGTGAAGGTTAAAGTGGGCTGAAGAAGGTGTCAGTCCTCCTTATCTCATGATAGGAACCCCAGGTTGAGACCCATCACACACAATATTTTCCACGCAATGCTTTAATGTACTTTAATGGATAAACATGTCTTATTTTAAATGTCCACCAAGGTGATGTATTTCACAGCCAATTGGAGGTGAGGCCAGTAAAGACCTGTGAGTCTTTTGACGCAGGACTGACTGTTTGCAAGTCTTTGTGAGTTTTTCTTTCAGTGGGAGACAAAAGAGAATGCTGGGTTGTTTCTCTTTACTCAGCCACAAGGTTGTTGGCATAACACGGATTACTAGTGTGACTGAACATGGCTGTTTGCTCTATCCCAGCACTACCTTGGCACAACACACTCTGTGGTCTCAAACTGTGTCTGTGCGAGAAGCTCATTTGAAAAACAGGAAGACCTGCAGACAAGGCCTGTCAAGGCTAGGCATGTTAAAAACCCATCAAAACAAAACAAGGCAGATTTATCATAAATGTTTAAACTTTATACTGCTTACAACAGAGATGTAGACTTACGCTTATGTATTCATAATAAAGGATTAGTTCCTTAGTAGTGAAGTTCCTGTATGAATTCTTCTAGAGCAATGCCTGTGGTATTGCTGTTCCATTTTCTGTTACAACACCTACTAATTAGGATGAAGACTGCTGTGTGTCCAGTGTGCCTCAAGCACCAGTATAAATGGTTATGGTACTTTATCTGTGTTAGTGTCAGAATTGGCCAATGTATCCAACATGATCACTATTTAACAATTCAAGTAATTGTTAACTGCCAGGACAACGTCACACAGTTCCAACAGCTGCTAGTTTGGGGCATTATTGCCCAAAACGAGCACTGACCAGGAAGGAAAAAAAACTATGAGGAAGATGAAAACCCTGCTCATCGATTGTCCAGGACCGAAAATCCAAATATATCATGAAATCCATCCCCTTAAGCCTGCTCGTTCACAACAAAACCAAACAATGGAGGAAATCTATGCAGTCTTAGGGTTTCTGTTTTTACTTTGGTGTACAAACCTAATTGCTTTTTCACAAGAAGCTGCCAGCATGTTGCTCTGTATATGAGATGCATTTCC
This sequence comes from Leuresthes tenuis, assembly GCF_036924035.1. Taxonomy (NCBI): domain Eukaryota; kingdom Metazoa; phylum Chordata; class Actinopteri; order Atheriniformes; family Atherinopsidae; genus Leuresthes; species Leuresthes tenuis. The sequence goes on along the minus strand of NW_027325372.1, from coordinate 23,896,200 downwards.
CACTGTAGGTGAACGGCACCAGGGTTCACTTGCAAGCAAACCGAGACTCTGTTGTCAGGCGGAGCAGAGACCACTTGTTTGGTCTGCACCAGAGTTCGGATGAGCTTTCCCACCTGCCCAAATGACATGAAATGAGAAATGAACTCTGATCCAGTTAAAGCGGACCAAACAGCTCTGGTGTGTCCCATGTGCTTCCTTTCATCTTTTGTCAGAAATCAACATGGTTCAGCGGGCAGACTTTGGATTGGGGCCATCTCCTTGGTTTCCTGGATTTACATGGCTGTCCAGACATCAGTGGCCTCCCCTCCTAAATACATCAGCAGTCCTTCCTCTCAACCCCCACCCTTCTCCTCTACTTATCCATGCTTGTCTCGCTGTAACACCTCAACCAGGCTCCCACAGCACACAGTGTCCTTGAGGACTCACTACAGGCTCCCCTCCCCCATCCACGCTCTCACATTCTTTCTTATTTACTGTGTTTAAATATCAGCAACTAATAACCACTGGTTATCTATATCAGAATGGGAAAGAAATCAGAGAGTCTGAATCATATGTCTGATTCATGTTTATTTGCAAACACATACTTAATATGAGCTGATGGGTTAATGAATACATTTAGCAAACATAATTTTTCCTGCAAAACTTTTTTTCCTGTTTTGCTGCATACCAGATAAAGCATTTAAGCAATAATATTAACCATTACATGGTTATCTCTTAAAGCTCAGAAAGGAAAGAGTTATTACACATTTTGTTAGTGCTCTTAAGATGATCAACCATTCTGTTAAGTCAAAATGTATATTTTTGAGGGCATTAAATCAAACTAATTTACCTATTTTTTAGTTATTTGATTACTTTTATAAGTTGATGCTCTAATAGTGACTGAATTTACAAGCAACGCAGCAGCTCAATCTTGTCATAATGGAGAAAAAGAGCTGTCAGTCAAACAACAGATACTTTCGAATCAAATATTTATATTTGTTTAATGACAGATGACTAAGAAAGCTGCCATTTAGAAAGAGACTCAAAGTGCATTACTGAAATATTTTTGGGCTTGTGGTAAAAGTAGTCAACCCTTAATATTTTAAACTTACATATCTGTTTATCATTTTGGCCGAGAGCAGCTGAATGTTTAAACTTTTTTTTATTTATTTATTTATTTTTAAAAATCGGTCAACTAGACTTTTTTTGTGGATTTTTTTTGGCTGCTCCCTAGTTGTAACTGGTTCTGTTCTGTAACAGTTTCTGTAGCTGCGGGTGAAACTGCTATGTACAAGTTTCACTACCTTACAGAAAGCTTGAGATAGTAAACCTCTCATGTTGTTTTTACACAAAGAAAACAAGTCCTGTCATTGTTTTTTTTTAACTTGGGTAATGAATGAAAAAAGCTGAGTTTTCTCTGTAACGTTAGTCGGGCCGTCCCCTTAAAAGTTCAGGCATGGAGCTTGAAGTGCAGCAGCTCCTGTGGATGAGAGGTAACTAGTTGAGTTGACTTAGTAATCGGATCAGGATGTCTTAAAAATGTCAAGCGTTAGAAATAATTTTATCGCTCACTATTAGAAAATATTGAAGAGCCAGAAGGGTGAGGGGAGGGGTCTTCTTCCCACACCCCTGCTTCCTGGTTGCTGCTCGAGGCGGGAGGGGCCAAGAGGATTAATTAATTGTTCTGCTGGTTCGGGGTCTGTGGTGGCTGGGGGGCTGCTGGCCCCCTGGTGTGCCCGCTGCACTACACCCCAGCGGAGTTGAGGGAGGGAGGACGTGTGGATGTATGGGACGTGAAAGTGTGTGTGGTAATGATTGGGCCTGGATCTGGGACTTGCTGTCGCCTGGCCTGGCCTGGCCTGCCTGTGCTTCTCCCGATGGGGGGGCAGCATTGCCTCTCTCCGCTGCTCGCGACTTCACCCACCTGTGGGCACGTCTTGGCTCCCAGGGCACTTGGCCAGGGGCGCTGGGGCAGGCGCTGACCCACTGCGTGGCTGTCTGGGGCACTTGGCCCTCCTGGGTATTGGGTGGGGCCTCTGCCGGGGGGTTTGGGGGCGCTCGGGCTCCCGGGGCCCGGGTCCAGTGCACGGCCCATGTCTGGGCGGCTGGGACCTGGCGGGGTCGGTGGGCTGTTGCCCCTGGCTCTCTGAGGGCCTCTGCCCTATGCTTATGGGGGCTCTATCCGGGGGCTTCCTCTGCCGTCTTCTGGGTGGATGCGTGGTTGTCCCTGCGGTGGGCTTCCTGGGTTCTGTGCTCCGTGGGGGCTGCTGGTGGCCTGGGTCTTGTGGCCCTCTCTGCCTGCTTCTGATTGCTGGGGGGGGGGCTGTGGATTGTGGCCCTGTACACTTATACACTCATAACTAACCACGGTTACCATGTAGATCCTGTGCCATGGGTGTTGCATGTTCTCACACACACACACACACACACACACATTCATTAGCCCAGTAGCATGCTCGCTAAGCAGTTGATGTGTTATCATGTCGTCTCAGGTCATCTATCCACAGCTGTGTTGTATGCGATTACCGCTTCTTGTGCTTGTTTTTGTTTGTTTGTGTGTTTGTTTTTTCTCTGCTTGTCTGCTTTCAGGTGCTCCTGGTGGCGCTAAGGCTGGATTCCCCTCAGAGGCCATGGATTGTTGTCTGTTTTGTTTTTTACAGGTGTAGCAGCTGGTTGTCTGGTTTTTGTTTCTATTTTTGTTCTGTTTCCTCTTCTTTCCTCTTCTTCTTTCCTTGTCCCCCGGTCCGGTTCAGTTCTATTACATGTCATATATTGTAAACAAAAATAAATAAATGGGCATCAAGGGGAGCTTTACATTTATAAAACTTCCCTTGGCAAAGCAAATCTGTTTGGCATCAAAGGTATTCAGACTACATTTCTGCTGCCATAATGCTGAACAGGACAAGGGGAAAAAAAAAAAAAAAAAAAAAAAAAAAAAAAAAAAAAAAAAAAAAAAAGAAATAATTTTAAGAAATAACATCACAATTAAATTAGACCCACTTCTTCTCCTTTAAGGGGTTCTGGGATTAAATTTAGGGTTCCATGAGCACACTTAGAAAGGGTCTAAAATCGCCATTGTTCCATATCACATTTGGCCCATGAACACTTCAAGAGTTTCTGTACAAACATAACTAACTCAGATTGACCAACTACTTGCAGGTTGCAAATTATTCTTTTGAACACGAGGGTGGTGGCACAGCTATTGAGTTGAGGCACAATAGCACTCAGTCTCCAACAACTATAAAAACTCTTATAAAAAGAGTAAGAAAAACTTTTACACTTTGAAAAACAGAATTTTGATCAAAGCAGGACAGAAAATTCTTGCTTTATGAAAAACTTAAGTAATTTTTGATAATTTCTAATCCTAACTATGTTAAGTTATTGCCTAAATCTAACCAGGAAGAGACAAATGTCGTAACATGTTGTTTCTCCATGTAACCAAAAAACGACTGAAATGATGACAGTATCAACATAAGATAACATTGTTTTGCCCAAACTGTAATTATTTTCTAACCCTGAACAACTAAAGTTATTTCCTAAACCCAGTCAGGAAGTGACAGGGTGTTGCCAGCAACATAATGTAAATCTGTAAAACCTGTTGTCATATTTTTGTCTTAACATGTGTCATAAACGTGTAATTGACGGAAACAACTTTGGGCGCCTGTGCGTTGCACCAACCCTCCATCCTCTGCCTGTCTATTATGATTTTGTGGCTTGTTAAAGGAAACCCTTGAGAATGCTATCTGTTCTGATATTGAAATGTTCATATGAGTGGTACATGGTTCTCGCTGCTTGTAGGGAGAATACTTTTTAGTATGCCACTATGGGTCTTATATGAGGGTATGATCAAATGACCTATTCAGTCTTTTTGATCAGAGGAATTGTTGTCCAATTGACAAAGATGGCAACACAACAGCTGTGTGCACATGGTAATTTTCAATAGGGATGCTGTGATTGGCTACAAGAATAACAATAAGCTCAGCTCACTTTTTCTTTACAATGACATGTTTTCTCGTTCAGAAACTGCCATCAACAACTTATGGACAAAAAGAGACACGATTGATTGATTTGACCTGATTGCAAGACAGCTGGCAGCTCACTCTCAGTCCTACTGTGTTGGGCTAATGTCCAGGTCCACTCAAAAATGATAAACTACTATATTTAAATCAGATAGTTGTGCTCACCAGAAAATGTGGTCCTAAACAGCCAATAGTATACAGTTTAATGCCATCCCATCATGTTAGCAGGCTTGGTCTCTGAGATGTAGAAGTTGAATGGTATTTACTGGACCGATTCTGAATAAACTGTAGTCCCCAAAGCACTGGGGGTTAACATGCTATAACTGGATATGGAAAAGGGTTAAATAAACTTGATTTAGCCGGCGCATCCATGTTTTTTTATTTTTATAAAAAAAAAAACAGTTTCAACACAGTACTTTTGGAATAAAAATCAAATATAAAAAAAAAAAACTTTTATTGACACAGCTTGAGAAAAGACTTGTCAAAAAAGCGAGTGATGTGAAGCATTCAATTCCCCCTCTCTACTCTCTCAGTGAAGAGGCTCGATTGTCTCAGGAGCTCTGCTTTGTAAACTGGCGTCCCTAAAGAGGACAGCCAGCCAGGTGGCCCACATCGGAGCAGGGAAAAAATAAATCTAAATCGAAGGAAAAAAAGAAAACAGAATAGGAAAAAAAAAGCTTCCCTGGGAGAATGACTGGCTAAAAATATATCCTCCCTCTGCCTCTCCAAGGTCACTCTGTCATTTTGATTTGATTGGAACACAGCTGTCACAGCCATCTTCCTCCTGAGCCACAATAACAAGCATGACATTACTCTGTCCATATCTGACTTATTTTCCTCTTAGATTAATTTTTGCTTTCTTCTGAGACATGTCTGTAATTTGTTGATTACCTAAACTGGGAGACGACTGAAATATGGAATTATTTGTGGGTTACTGCGTCCCTCTTTCTGTTTCAAGTACAATTCACTTCAGGATTTCTCTAGAAAGTAGAGCAAAACCAAAACTATGATGTAACACATGGGATAATGAAGTGAACAGAACAGTGTTGTCATAAGGGATCAGGTTTCCTGTTTGTGAAATTGTGAAATTTCTTGATTCCTGATGGGTTTTAGACCATCAGTTGTGTTGATCCAAGTTAGTGTCACATGTGGCAAAGTGCCCTAGTGAATTACTATTGTAACCTGTATTACTGCGAGACGGTTGGAACATTTACTTGATTTTCTAAGGTTATAAAACCACTAAAGAATATAAAGCAACGCAACAGAAGAATTCAATAAAGTTCTGGGATGCAGAGTCTTACAATGACAGAATGGAAGTCACATGCGCTTGCCTCGTTAGCCGAGGGAGGAATGTAAGTAATGACCATGGCTCGTAACAACATCTTAGTAGTGTATGTTTACCTCGCAAAGCAGGTGGATTCTCGTTAGATTTGCTAAATCACGGTCATATGAGGATCCCTCATGTCATGTTTCAAGCTACCCCTTTGTGACTTAACCCTGTAAGACCCAGATATAGAAAAAAAATTTGCACTTTTTTTTTTACCTCAGACATTGTTTTAGGAGGCCTTTGATGTAGTTTTCAGATTTTTTTATATTTTAGTCATTTTTTTGGGAAATGTTGTAAATTTGCATCGTTGGGTATAGTTGGGAGCAGAACTGTCTGGAGGCACCTGCAGGTATTTCTTCCTGAATTAATTCAGCCATGGTCTGAGTTTCCAGAGTTTGTCCTTCTTTTCCATCTTTATCATCCTTCTTTTCCATGTTTAATCATACTAAAAGGAACGCATGCATCCTCCCAGAGCACTTACAGGTTCACATTCAAGACCATTTGCACCTGTCACTGAACAATTGCAGAACATTCAGAACCTGTTTTTCTATCTACTAATGCTACTTACTGCTGCTTGGGCAACACTGAGAAAAATAGCTCAGGATCATGTAGAAGTTAAAAAAAAAAAAAAACTACAAAGATACAGGGAGTTTCAAATACTGCTATAGATGCTGGAGTTTCAAATATCCAATACAATTTATTAATGTGTTTAATTATGGTCTAAGTTAAACTAACATTTAACAGAAAAACACTTTAAATTACAATTTTTTTTTTCCAATTTGTGATCATGTGAGAAGTGCAGTGTCCTGATGTAATGTGTAAGGAGCTCAGGCTATTTTGACTACCACTCTGGCCCAACGTTGTAGAATTACAACAAGCTCTAAATCAAATTTCATTAATGTTTTTCAAGATAATTAAATATGTACATGTTCTACACAATTTTACTTCCTTTAATCCTGACAAATCCAGTCATGCAAAAAAAAGGAGATGAGCTCAATGGGAAATTTGCTGGTAGACTGAGTTCAAGGCCAGATGACCCGACCTATAAACACTTTTTCTATCCAATCGCATTGTGAGGACAAACAATAGGACTCGTTACCTATGGAAATGTGGTCTTGAGAAAAAAAAAAAAACATTTGCAGGCCTTCTTTTTTTAGAATTGTTATAAGTGATGTTGTAAATTTGCAACCGTGGGTCTTACAGGGTTAAATATAAACCAGTCAGATGCTTATGCTGGTATATATATAGCTGTAGGTTTTAGCATGACGACAAGCAACAAAGACGATTCTCGTTCACTGCTTGGTTTTATGAGTCTGTTTTGGTGATTTGATCTGCTAAAGTTTGTTTGATTACTTAGATGAAGCATGTATCTTTCTAAGTATCTTTTTAAAAGCGCCCGCATGTAGACCCAAGACTAACAGTTCAGTATGGAAGTAAATCTGTTCCATCAGATTTTGAAATTTATAAGACTTTGAATTTCAAACAGCAAATTTTTATGCAGTGAATTAACATGTGAATTTTTAAAATCTGAAATAAACTCAAAAAAAAAAATTCAGTGTTTTACATTTCAAAAGTCAAAACTTGAAGTTAAAAAATTTCAAAGGAAAAAAATTAAAAAGATAAAATAAAAAAAAAATAAAATAAATCAGATTCCCAAATTCAACAAGCTAAATTCGGTGGTTAAAATTCGCTGTTCACTTTTAACATCCGGGCCTCTAGGATAACAAGTCAATCCAGGATTACATTGAACCTGCATTCAGCCAATCAAATCGTGCTCCTTCGTTCATATGACATTGACCTTTTGGCCGGCGTCTGGGCGGACTCAGCCAGCAGCCGAGGATGGCAGCAAATTCTTCTGCGGTGAGGATATAACATTATGTAACCTTGTGGACTCACAGGGGCTTCAATTAAGGAGGCCACAACGGTCAGTGTGGGTCAGTCATTTGTCATTTTATTTTACAGTCAGTAAAACTCTAAAAGACACAGTAAATGAAAAATAAGGAGATAGACAGTCCTATCACGGCTGGGAGACCAACCACTCACCGGCTAGGACACAGGGAGTATATTAAAGATCGAAAAAAAATCCAAACCCAACACACTTCAAATAAAGACACCACACTAACTAAATGTGCCACCACAAACCATATCACCGGTGAACTCTCAGCATCGCCACACGCCGTGAATGGAGGGCCTCACCAGCCGCAGTACTCGAAACAAAAGAGACAGAACGTTCAAACTCTAAAACTAAACAAACAACTCTCAAACAATAAACTCAATACAACTGAAATCTAAAATAAACAGCAGCCAGTGCTGTGCCTAAAAAACAAAGAAAGCACTGTTAATAATGATGACTGACAGACCCACAACTACAATCATTAAAATACACATAAAACAAAGCTAAAAAAGTCCATTTTACCCCCGAGCAGTCAGTCACAACGAGAGCACAGAAGGGATCTGAGGAGTCTGTGAAGAGTCTTTAAGTCCACCTGCTCTTTATCAGCCTCTCATTGGTGTCACAAGAGTGGGTGGCTCACTGCTCTATTGTGACCTACTGCTACAATTATCTAACATTTTAAATCTTCTGATATGTCGTTGTTGTTCCATGAAAATTATAGTCAATACCAGAAGCAGTTCTCATTAACGTAGTTTAATAGATCGCATCCACTTGTAACTTAAATATGTGGCGTTTAGTCATTCAAACTTTGCTAGCTAGTTTTGCGAAGAAAGCTAACGTCATGCAGTAAAAATAACGACCAACCACGATTAACTAGGTAATATCCATCTTCTTAAATCATGCTTGCACGGGTTTAAATAATAATGACTTATATAATTTAATCATCTCATTTTTTCATTTCAGATCTAGCTATTTGTAGAAATCATATTTTGTTGTTGTTTTTCTGTGTATTTTAAGGTGACCACATCCCCAACCACACTTCCACTGAGGAAGACAAAAATATCAATAGAAGTTAGGATGGATTTTTTGGTCTAGTTTCTACTCACAACTGAACTGATATTTATGACACAAAAGGCGCCAATCAAAAAATGGATGACATTACTGTGATCTCCTCATTCACCCACCTCCGCCTCAGGAGCCTGGGTAGAATAAGAGCAGAGGAGAACACGAGAAAAACATGCCATCACCTGATAATCTCATGCTAATGACAGATATGACAACAGTGTCATAATGTTAATGTTGACTGACTTTTATAATGTTACTGTTCCAGTCTATGTTTTATCTGTCACAGTTTATGTTTAATCATGTTTTCAGTTATGTTCTAGTCATGTTTTTCCCCTGCCACCTCGGTTCACTCAAGTCACCTGGCTCATTGTTCACAGCTGCACCTCATTCACTGATCCCTCCCTCCACAGTATTTAGTCTTCTGGTTTCCTTTCAGTCATTGCAGAATCCTTACCTCACTATCCTTCCATGCTTCGCCACAGAGATAAGTCTGGTTATGCCTCAGAGTCCTGTTTCTTTGTTTATTCATAGTCTTGTTTTGTATTTCACAGTTTTGTTTTTTTGTCATGTTAAGTATTTTGATCCGGCCCTGCCGCGCCTTTTGTTCTTGTCTTTTGCTCCCTGCTTGTGGAATAAACCCTTTTTGTGAACAAAAAGAACTGCATCTGGGTCCTACCTCTCCGAACTGTGACAGTTACATTAGGTCTTCAATTAAAAAACAAAACAAAAAAAACAGTCATACTTACTTTAATATTACATCACTTCACACACTCACACTCACACTCTCAGCCAAGTCTACTGCCAGTTCACACAAAATAAATAAGTTAATACACAACAGACCATTTATCGCAGCCACTTGGTCTCCTTTTCTTTCCTTTTTGCAGCCTCTGGATTGTTGTTGTTGACACTGCTGCATCTGTACGTCATACAACGTCTTCTCTGGTGATGCGTTAAATGGCTACCATTATAACTGGTGTTTGAGTCTCTGCGCAATTCCCCCCATTCAGTGTCAAAATCGGGGACATTTTCGGGGACAGCTTTGACCGGGGACAGGTCACCCAAAACGGGGACTATCCCCGGAAATCGATGACGTCTGGTCACCATAGTGTATTTTGTGATAGGAGTGTAGTCAGGCGGATATTGTCCAGTCAGCCCGGCGTTTACTGCACATGTTAACATCGTCTGAAAAACAAGGGAGTACAGCGAGTAGTGATGTCACCATCCATGCAACAGGGTTAAGTCTGAAACAAAGATTTTTGCTGATTGCTTATTCTGAAAAACTAACCTTAAACCTCGGCGTTACAGTTGGTAATCCTGTAAAGAGCTATTGATTTCTTTCTGACTTGTAAACTGAAACGTAATGTTCTATTTTGGTGTTGCCATTCATTTTGCATTATTGTTTCTCATAGGAACAACAACAGAGCTGAAGAATCTGGTCAAATTCTGGACTGGTTGGGAGATTCTACCAACAAGTTTTTCTGTGGAGATAGTTAAAGGTAGATATCCTACAGCCGCCACCTGCTACGAGACCTTGCGAATTCCAGGGCACTATAAGGATCACATTTCTTTTAAGAGTGACATTCATGCCTGTATCAGCATCCAATACAGGATTTGGTCTTGTGTGAGTTCAACATTCTGTATCTTCTCAAGGTTATGTTACATTGAGAATTCTGCTGTAGCATTTGATGCTACTTGGTTCTAACCTTAATTTGTTTGATGTAATGTTGAGAAAGTGTGCATGTTTGACATATTTAAGGTTTACCATGTTTCTGTTTTACAATTTGCACCAATGACTAAATAAAGCTGGAGTTACAGTGAACCTGACAAGCTGCTATAAAAAAAAAAAATTAATCTTTTAAAGTTTCCAAGATAATCTCATCTTGCTGAAGAAATGTGCAAAATCCCTTTCATATTGGGTGTTTAAAATGTTTAATCAAAGCACTCTGTTTTGAAATGAAGCAAAAGTATGTTATTGTAACTTTTTGTAGGCTATGTAACTAAAACCAGTGGCAGAATAATTCATGCCAAATATGTTGGAACATTTTATGAAGAAAAAATTCATTCCAGGTCATAAGACAAATATTCAAAATCCATAACTGAATCACAATGTTGTCTGATCAGTTTTTTTCTTCTTCTCGTAGACGTCACAGCCGAAGGACTGGGATGCAGCTCTTGGATCAAATGCACCTCTTAAAGCTGCTCATATTTGTTCATCAGTCAGTGGGCAGTCCATGTTGGGAACAATGAGGTTTGAACGGTCCTGATGAGAAAGTCCACTCTCTTCCCATTCAATAGGTGGAATCTCCATACCCTACAAGTATGAATGAACAACAAAACAAATCAAAGAACAAGCAAACTAACATCACTATCTATGCTATACAACATTTGCATATACCTCCATGTCATCTTGTCCAGGAACTGCATAATGTGCCTGACCCAGCACCCACAACTGGTTAGGGGTCATGTTGCTCTTTGTTGTTATTGGATGATTATCCCAACCACTGCAGAAAGTATGCAGGTCATCCTGCAGGTGTGGCAAGAATACATAGTGGCAGCAGAAGAGGTGTTCCAACATTTGGAAATGCTGAGAAAGCCCTCCTCTTCAAGACAGTGGAGAACGTTATAATAGATGTTTGTTACAGCAACCCACAGGTCTCTCCAAAGATGCTCAGTCCTGGAGAATTGTGAAATCATCAATTCATGAAATGGTCAAAGCACGCCTTAGAATATATTCTCTTGAATGTAATTGCAAAAAAATGTTTTCCATTATTTTAATAATTGACAGAGCTTCATTAAGATAATTTTTTTTAAACTCTTTTTTAAAAAAAAATATTTTATTTGTGCGGCATTTTGGAAAAGTTGTTTAAATGTGGTATAGAAGTGACATGGATTGGACTGGATTGAATGTGTGCAATAAACTAATCTGAAAGAGGACATGTTTTGGCCAGGCAGTGTAGTTTTCCTGTTAGTAGGCTATTTGTGTTCCAGCAAACCACCACTCTTAAGTATTATTAAAAACAAACTGTTGATTGTGAATGCTCTTTCCAGATATGAAGCTGCTTCTTTCAGTGCCACGGACTGTAAACATGAGTCGTGCAACCTCCATGAGCAGCACCTACCCTAATATAAAACACATTCAAAGTTTACATTATACGATATGTCAGGGATATTACATTTTCTGTTCGTTTCTCCTGGGCCAAATAGTTGAAAGGCTATGAGCATATATCTATATACCAGAGAGACGTCAGGATTGAATCTGGTCTGGCTGCATTAATGGGGCAGCTGCAGGTTAACTAAATACTGCACCCACAGCTGGAGCCCTCAGCTACAACTAAACCAGTCACCATTCTTCATCTTTTCGTCTATTCCTTTTGCTCCTTAAGCAACATTTCTGTGAGGGTTAAATAACCCCATTGCTCTGGTCTGTTGCCTCCATTATAAGTAAAAAACATTTGACTTTGACTTATGCCTCTAAACTGAGGTGTGGAAGCACAGATGAGGTGATTCCTTCTTGGTGAAGCTGAAGGTAGCTTCCCTTCATAGTTAACTTTTCTTCACTCTGCTGGAACTAGAAGGTCCAAATTCACTGAAGGGCCAGTTCTAGCCTACGGGCCGCCAACTGAATAGCCCTGCTATATCTAATGGATAAAATATATTGATTGTATGTGAAATTGTGGAGGATAAACAAAACAAAAAAAACATTAACCTCAAAGGAATACCAAACTCCTCAACTGCCCCTTGGAAGAAAGATAGTCTAGTTTCTGATAGGTCGTTGGAAGCTGCACCAAGGTACATTATCTGAAGGATAATAAGAGCATTAATGAGACATCCAAACATTTGAGCATTTGCATTGACAACTGTACTTACCTTGTGTGAAAAACCATCAATGCCACCAAAGATGACAATATTGTAACTGGCGATAAGAGAAAAAAAAAGGTGTGTTTTACACTGTGGGGCACATTTGTAACAAGAAAAAAGCATGTGAACAGACAACATGATTCATATTTGCAACTACACTTGAACCATACTCTAGATTCACTTGCTCTCTCTTAAACAGAAATTATTCAGAAACAGCATACCAAATTAATTTATGGTTGTTATCTATGTGCACCAAAGACAGGGGTTAGAGAAAAGTAGTAGAGAAAAATAATATTGAAAAACTGAAGAATTTATTTCGGATTTTAAAAATTCCCATATATTGGTTCAGTACCGGGCTGCACAGTGGTGTGGTGGTTCGCACCGTCGCCTCACAGCAATAGGTTAGATTCCCGGCTGGGGCCTTTCTGTGTGGAGTTTGCATGTTCTCCCCGTGTATGCGTGGGTTCTCTCCGGGTTCTCCGGCTTCCTCCCACCGTCCAAAAACATGCATGTTAGGTTAATTGGTGACTCTAAATTGTCCATCAGTGAGTGTGAGCATGCATGGTTGTTTGTCTCGTTTGTCTCTGTGTGGCCCTGTGATGGACTGGTGACCTGTCCAGGGTGTACCCCGCCTTTCGCCTGCTGACTGCTGGGATAGGCTCCACCCGCTACCCGACCGACGGATTGACGGTATAGAAAATGGATGGATGGATGGTTCAGTAACTGATTCTTCACAGTAACATGAACAACGATGGGCACCAGACTAATTTCTCTCATCTCTGTGAATGATAACAGTGCCCTCATGGACCTCCAATCCATATTCTAATTGGGGCATTCAACATAGCTCATTCAACATCATGTGACTTTCTGCACAAATATAATGTATTACTGTTCTCACCATGGAATACAAGCATCATTGATCACAAGTATTTACAGAATGTATATTTGAGATAAATGCAGCGTCCTTGTTGAAAAATTTGAGCCAAGTCGAAAAAATTCTTACTCCTGTGGCCGCAAAAGTTTGAAAATGTCTGTAGAAAAATCATTTAATTTATTTTCCTCTGTTACCTCAGGAAACATTTTCTCAATGAGTTTATGGTGTCACTTACTAGTTTCCAAATATCTCAGTAAGATCTGCCACATGGAATGAAGATGGTGACTAAAAGGGAGAGCTGCATCTGAGTCGCATCAGTGATTGTTATGTAACAACTTGATGAGATAGCTAAAGCACTTCTTTGATAAGTACTGTACAACTCTAGTTCAGAACCCCATCACACCTGTAAATGTGGTTGGATTCAAAGTGACCAAGCTCCCTCAGGGTTACATTTGGTCTCTTTATTACCTCACTGATTAACGCCCTCATTGCTCAGTCTGTGAGTTTTGGTGGATGATGCTCTCTAAGCAGATTTGTTGTGGTGCCATATTCTTTCCATTTTGTGATGATGGTTTTAATGGTGCTCTATGGGATTATCAAAGTGTAATATATATATATTTATATCTATTTTTTTTACAACCCATACCTGATTTGTCCAACTTTATCCCCCCACCTGTTTGAAGTTCCTTGGTCTTCATGATGTTGCTTGCTTGGTGGTACCTGATTAGTGGTGTTGCAGATTCTGGGGCCATTCAGAACAGGTGTTTATATACTGAGATCACTTGACACATGACACTAAGATTGCACACAGGTTGATCTGTTGACTAATTATTTCACTAATTAACAAATTATTATCTAATTCTATGATTATCTAAAGGCAATTGCTCGAATCAGTTATTTTATTTTTTAGAATTTTTTAAAATAAGTTTTGTTTCCATTTCAATTCATAAATTTGGACTGTTTGCAGATTTTTTACAAAAAATCCCTCCAAAAACTAATTTAAAAACACACTACAACGGGAAAAAAAATTATAATTTCGCAAGCTACTTTATGGCACAAGTTACTCTAACTACTGTTGTTGTGTGTTCTTTTCTTAGTCATAGTTGAACATCCAGATGTCAAAATAGCAGCCCACACAACTGAGGGTGACACTGCAATGTGTATGTCCTTCATTTTTGTGCAGTATGTGGGAGCAGCTGTGACAGGCTGCGCGCTCATTTGGTACATTTGCTCACATCAGACACTCAGCGACACTGGGAACAGTGGTATGAACCTTGCTCCCATCAGGACCGTGCAAAAAAAAAAAAAAAAAAGATCAAATAATGCTGCAGATGAAAAAAGAAACAAAACAAAAATTTGATTACATGTGCCCAAACATTTGGAGTCACTGTACTTCAGTTTTAGGACACTGACTAATACTTTGCTTTGGATAGTCCGATATTTGTTTCCAATGGTGGTCGTTTACCTTTTGATGCTCTTCAGCTGGAGGTCATAGTCTGTGTGGAGTTTTATTTAACCCTTCACCTTGTAAATGTGTGACTAGTTTGCTTGGCTGAGTCAATGTTGTCATAAGTAAGATGTCTGTCATGTTTAATCGCTGAGAAGATTTTAATGGAGATAAGGCACAGAGAGGGAATAAGATAAAAAGAGTTTCAGGTAACTAAATACATGAATATTGGAGCTTCTGCTGAAGGGACATCTGCAGGATCCATATGATCATAAAGCAGCAGTTGATGGCATGTGCTATGCTGACTCAGAGCAGATTACAGAAGACGGGGGTTTCTCAAATGGTTCTGGGAGATGTGATGCACATGTTGACTCAGACATGTAAATGAACAACACTGGAGCAAAGGGACAACCCTGTAGTTTTTCAAATGAAGCTTCCCTTTTTTTTCGACTGATAATGTTGTTCATGTGTGACAATAGAAGGTAAAATTTGTTTGGAGGGTACACATGAGACACATCCACAGATATGTTCATTCCTTATGTGCATGTTGCATGACTCGGACACGTGTGTTCACGTTCGCACACACATGAACACTGTCTTTGTTCTCATAAAATTAACTATGGTTCAGCAAGTCTGTCATTAACTGAGATGACTTATTGTAGAACATGCTATGATGTATACAGTACAGTGCAATAGTTTTTTTCTTTGTATATAACCAGGAAAACAGGAAACAGCTGCAACAATTTATGTAAACATGTGCAAACATAAATGAGAATACAGTATATAAGATAAACTTGAAAGTCATTATTTGGTATTAGGACCGTTATTCCTTAAAACAACCTGAACCCACTTAGACATGGTTTCTTGTCATTTCTTTAAGTAGTCTTCAGAATTAGTTCTGCAGGCTTTTTAAAGGACATTCCAAAGCTCATCCTTGGATGTTGGCTGCCTTTTGTTCTGTGCTCTGTCAAGATGATCCCACACTGCTTCAGTAATGTTGAGGTCCGGGCTCTGGGGAGGATTTATCCCTCCATAACACCTGTTGCCACTGATTTTCAGTCCACTTCTTGTGTCATTAGTTATACCTCAGCCTTTTCTACCCGATTCCCTTCCTTAAGAATTGCTTCTTGACAACGAGTATTCCATGGAGACCATTTCTGATGAGGCTTCAGTGAACAGTAGATGGAAGTCGAAGGTCAAGATGCATCTCTTAGGTCCTGTCAGATCTTTGCCAGATTTTTTCCTCTTTCTTCAGGACATCACTTTGAGATACTGTTCATCTGTTGTAGATATTTTTTTAGACTTGACACTTCTTCTTTTGTCCACTTGTCCAGGACACTACTTCAAGATATTTGTCTTTGTGACACACTGCTAGTAACAATGTTGTAAAATATACAATTTAAAACTGATTCTTCGCTAAGTTGTCTGTTATGTGTAGACACAACAAAGGTATATAACTTGAGTCAGGTGACTATTTCATGCTTGAATGATTCAGCATATAAAGTCTGGAGAACTATTGCTCAAGACCACTTTAAAAGATGATTAGAAAGTCTGGCTGCTTGTACGCAAAATATAAAGAAACAAGGGTTGAATCAAGACTTTTGCACAGTACCGTATAAACCTTAGACAAACTCATGGGTTATCTTACCTTTCAAGCTCTTTCCTCAAAGCTAAATATAATCATTTCCCTTTCTGTTTTTTCCACTTGTGTCAAACCATGTTGTTCAGTATCCACTGATTGTATACATGCATTTATGATTTAATCCTGTGATGACACCCGGCCACGAGAGCAACAAAACACAATGTGGCACTGAGTGTGTTAGCAGGTTGAGAGGAGGGAGGCAAAGTTTCGGCGTGGTAAGAAGACTTAGCTGGCTGATTGACACTAACCCACAGCTTCTGCTACTGCTGCATATGACTGTACTTTAGCAAAGTTAACCACACAATGAAACATGAGATAAGTGGATGAAGATGAAAAACAACCCTTCACAGATGTTTGCTGCAGGGCTGAATGAAAAATAGAACCGGAAATGTGACATGATACTCTATGCATTTTCATGCATGTCATGAAACACGTTGGACAGACAGGTTTTACACAAAGCCAGTTTTTACATGTAAAATAAACCCTGTGCAGTGTTAATCCAAAGACTTACGAGCAGCTTTCATTATCAGAATAAGAACCATATCCTCAAACATGAAATAAAACCATTTACCTTAGTTACCTTAGTTTTCTCCCAAACTCAACATTGTTAACATAATTTACATTTCCTTCAAAAGATTTGGAGGATTTTGATGTCATGCAACATTTATTGCTAGGACAGTTGATTTGACCCCCACCCTGAAGGAAGAGTGATTGTGCACGTTCCTAATGGATGTGTGCTGCAGATTATTTGACAGGCAGGGACCCTGGCGGGAGAGCACAGAGCAGGCAGATTCATGGCCAGACAGCAGAAATCTGTCAGCCTCCTGGCAACGTGAGAGGACACCTGGAGGTAATGTAAGCACCCCTCCCCAACCGACATTTCCTAACCCCTCTCCCTCTTTCTTCGTTTTCTCTTTATCTGTGTCTCTCCCACCCCCTCCTTGTGACTCATCAACAGAACCTTAATCACCAATGAGTGGGCACTGCCTCCACCTTGCAGGAGGCTGGAAGCTAAAATCAGTGCTGATACACTGTTGCCCCCTGCTGGCTGCTTTGTCGCACAGCAATGAGTTCCAAATAACTAAACCATATGTTGTGGCTCTGTTAACAAGAACAAAGGACTTTTAGTCTGTTTCCTGTGAACACCTGTGTTCTGTAGATGAGCCAGTTTACCTTGTCAGAGTAAAGGGAGATGCAGCTTAGCTCAGGACAATACTTTTGTAATTCATATTTTCTCTGTATCTGTAACGTCTCTGTCCTATTCGACCTATGATACTATTACTATCATTATTACTATAAGTCATTAGGGTTACTTGATGATGTCCCTATGTTAATACCTTATTAGGCTTGTATTAAATTTGTCAGATGAGCTCAAAGTACTCTTAATTGTTCAGCAGATCAATCTGAAACTAGTTTTTAGTGTCAAACACACATAATTCTTTACAGTAAGAGCCAAATATCGAGCAGAATGAACAATCCCGACACCTCTGTGGGTGAAGGGAACCCTTATGTACAGAGAAAGGAGAATGTTACTTAAAGACAGAGACTCTGTTTATTTTCCTGCTGTGTGCATCTCAGAAAGATTTATCCCCTACGTTGTGTATCGCCTCTTTCTTTGGGAGTTATCGGGTCCATCGGCTGACCCAGAGTCGGTTGGAGTTCGGAGAGCACTGGCTGTTACCTTTTGGCTTGATCTCATCTTCTGCTTCATCTTGTATGTCTTCATTTGCTTTGTCAGCTGTGACGTTATAATTTTATGCAGAGGAGCAATGGACTTGAGGAGCCCATTGAACTGCCCAGCCAAGAACCAACGCTCACACCTTGCTTCATAAACATGCTGCTCCAACTTCTTCACCTTACCACTCCACATCTGGAAGATAACCATTGTTTAAAAACTTGTATTGTTTGTATTAATTAAGATAAAGTTTTGTTCTCACCTCTCTGTTCCACTCCAATATGACAGAAACATCCAAGGGTCCCTGCACACTCCCATCTCTCCTCATGTACACATCCCCTGGTCCAACCTGGTACAGGATGGGCTCGTTGATGGCTGGAGGTGGTGTAAAGGTGAGGCGCAGAACTTTGAGACGGTGTCCGTCTTCTCCAGGCGTGATCACAGGTAGGAAGTGCAGGGTGTAGTTACAAGGAATAAGTGGGGGGTGGAAGGTCTTAACAGCATTGTCCACCTGTAGGCGAACCTCATCCTCCTTTTTATGGTTTAGGTTCACACCACGGACCAATCCATTGTCACAGACCCCAACCAGCAGACTGCCTCCTTCGCTGTTCAGGAAGGCACAGCCGTAGATACAAATGTGTTTGTAGAGCATGTTCTGCAAGTAATACCCTGAGGGAAATGAAAGAAATAATATGTGCATTTGTAAACTTTCAGCTTCTCTATTTTGCTCTGTTCACAGTCCCTATAGTTATATTCTCCTATAATAAACCTGAACTTTTTATTGACCCATGGTGCATTTTGAATAGCAAGAAGAAAAGTTGATTCCTATAGCTGCATTTCCACAGAGGAAATCTGGGTCTAAATGAAGATTCTGGACTTTGTTTTTGGCAAAAATGTCACAGACAGGTAAAACATTTTGGACTTACAGGAACACTGAAATTTGTTTCTGCTCCAGCACAACAACCAAGGAACAGTCTTACAGATAAGCAGACGATGAAGACTAGAATTGTAAATATTTATTCATTTTCCAAACCCACTTCATCCTATTTAAGGGACACTGGGAGGCTGGAATCCATCTACCAGGCAAGAGGCAGGGTACACCCTGGACAGATTGGCATCCTCTCACAGCATCAACACAGACACGAACAACCTTGCACACACACACTTACTCCTACGATCCATTTTGTGTCACCAATTAACCTAACGTGTAGGTTTTTGGACTGTGGGAGGAAGCCACAACCCGCATATGCATGTGGTATGTGCATGTATATTGGTGAGTCACAGATGGTCAGTAGCAATGCCAACAATGACACAAAGCAACACGGACATTCTTTGGTTGGGAGAAGAGTGAAAAAGAAACAATTGTATGGTGCAAAAGTAACACAGTAACACAGTCAGAATTCCTCCCTGACCACACTCTACTGGACGTTGGACACTAAGAAGCAGCAACAGATTACTCAAAAATTGCTTTGTAAAACTTTCATTTGAGGCTTAGGAAAAAGAAAATCAGATATAAATAATATCAAATTATCACAAATTCAGGGCAAGTGGTAATACATAAATAAGTCAGCGAATTAGTATAATAATAAATCCCGATCAGAATTAATCAACAGAATACACAGTTTAATTTATTTTTAAATTCAGTGGATAAATGTATCACCAGTTCGCAACAAAAGTACTCTCAAGGGCATTTACAGAGAAGGTACACAAATTCAGTTGAATTCGATTCCAATCAAATTCAGTCCAATTGATTTGAATTGTATTCACAGAATACCAATTTACAAGAAGTAGCCTAGCTAAAGAATCCAACAGATTACATCAAATTTTCAATTTGATTCATCCCCCACTTATAGAATTTCCCCCACGGGGATGAATAAAGTATTTTTCTTTCTATTTTATATAAATCCCTCAAGTAATTATGCTGCATATCTTTGGTTTTTGAACAATATCACCTTGAGGTTCTATTTCACTATTTCAAACTTTGCAAAGACCAGAGACTGACAAATTAATAGATAATGAATGTGATTATTGGCTACTAAAATTTCAGTATTTTCTTTGCGATGTAGCCTCACCTCCTCCTTCTTTAAACTCAAGTGTGCGGCTTTCATTGCCAATGTGAGCTCCATAACACAGGATCTTGCAGCTGCTGATATCCTGTTCATTGACAGACTGGATGTCACAGACAGGTAACAGAGCACACAGGGTCAAAGATGTTAGATCAGCTGGAAGGAATCAAGTTGAGTCACTGCTGCAATTTCAGACAATACCACCACCATTGTATTTGGTCTCACGTACCTGCACTGGCATTCCTTGGTTTGAATCAGTAAGATCTTGTTTCCAAGGGCTCTGTGGCTGAGAACTGAAGGTTGAAGAGCTCGAGTACCTCCTCCTTTTTTTGCCTGTCCTTGACCTTCTGAAATATCTCTTACACTCTTTCATCTTCCAAGATTTTGAGCTTTTGGCTAATGATGCACGCCTCTAGAAATTGGAATAACAATTGACAAGCAACAAAACCATAACTTGAATTTTATAGGTCAGCGTTAGTTTTTACAGTCTGGAAGCTTAATTGTGCATAATTCAGCACAAGATACACAGAGTGAGATGATAATAAAGGGGCGTCAGTGTGCTAAATAGATAGATGAACACTTGCAGGGTTGATAAATCATATAGTCATGGCTGATCAAAACAATAATTAATCAAAGCCATGAAGCATGGCGAAAGAGCACTGCTGCCACTCCACTGATAATGACAAAGCTGGGTACGTGCAAATATACTGTAGTGAACAGAACATCTCAACTTTTTTGCTGTGCAGAAGAAAGCTAGCCTGTTGTGAAAGCATTTGTCTAAATAGTGGACAGACCTCAGCTCAATACAGAGAACATCATAGTATGGCATTATAAAGTGAAATTCTGCATCAGTAAGCTATACATTCTATCTCCTGTTTTGTTTTCTTTGTCAGCACTGCAGTCAGTGCAAAGAGATTTGATCAAATGCTATTAATTTAGATTAGTTTAATCACATTTTTAATCACATCTACAGCAGTTATTTCCTGTATCCAAACAAAGCTGGGCAAAGTGGAACCGTTTGCATAGTTAGCAAAACTGCAATAACTTGAAGCTAAAATCTATGTTTCCATGGTAGCACTCAGAGGGAGACACCAACTGGTAAAAACTCAGAAAGAAAAAAGGCAGACAATGTTTTTTAGTTAGGTTAGCATTTTTGGACATTTGCACTCCATTATAAACCATGTTAGTTTTACTATTCATACTGTCTCTGAAACACATATTGAGACATGAAGAAAAAGAGAAGCAAACTAAATAACAACCTTTGTCTAAAAGACATACTGTAGCCTCATACATACTGTAACTGTAGTTACCTCCTGCTTTCAGTAACTTTTTTCTGGACTGGAGATCTCTATAGGTGTTTCCTAGCAACTGATCACAAACTAGTTTGAAATATGCTTAGGAGGGACTTAACTGTCAAACTCTCCCAATCCAGGGAACACTAGCACATTTGAGGTCCAAACTAGCTTGTGATAAGTGGTTCATGACCAACTTGTGAGTAATGGGTTTTCTTTAAATCATACTACTGTATCAACAGAATTGGAGAAGATAAAAAAACTCTGCTGCTCTGTTTTCACATAAATGTTTTGTAATACATTAGTACTGTATACATCAGTATTCAGCATTATTCTCCCAATTTTACAAAAATTGCTTAAAAACAAACCTATTTTCAGGTTGATTAAGATTTTTGTGGTAACACTTTTACAAATGTTTAATTAAACTTAACACAAATATCTATATAAAACTAATTACCTTGAAATATACTATTTCAGACTGAAAATAAGAAACTGTAATCTTAGCCTGTTCTTAACTAAATGGCATTTGTTGTCTTACCTTGAAGTTTGTCCAATTGCAAAGTCCAACACTTTATATATACAAATATATATATATAGACCGTCCACTCCAACAACCTCTTTATGAGAGCAACACAGAGATCCGATGTTTCAGAGTCCCAAAATGAAGCAAAAAACAAAAATCTGATTCTTAAATCCTTTATTGATCCAGTTTCTATGGCACTCAAATGTTGCACATTCCTAAGATCTGAGTTCAAATGTAAACATTCTGGAATATGAGTGCTGGTTATTTTTTTGAGGACTTCAAAGGCAGAAATAATTACAAGTGTTGAATTAAACAAGATGTTGGGGCCTTCAGCTAATTTCTTTGACCACCTTTATTCAAGGTCATTTATTTTTTTGTCATTTACTGAGCAACTAGTTAACTATTCACACATGCGTATTTCAACTAACTGAGTGCTCTGCTTCATTTGTTAGTCTATATCTGAGTACAGAGTATGCTGTGCAACTGTAACAATTCAACCAAAACTACCTCCCTCGCACAATTACAAGGCAGTATAAGAGCAGTGTAAGTGGAGTGAAAGTATGATAGTATCGTTATAATACCTTATGTTATCAGAGTATGATGTATTGAAGGAATGAAAGAGCTCCACTGTTTTGAAGTAGAGGATGTAAACCAACCACTTGAGGTCAGTGTTGTTCTATGGTATGCCATGCTTCTTTATTGATGTCCTGAGGATGGGGTCAACACAGCAAGTCCTTCCCGTGACCTCGGTGATGAGAGGCCCTATGCTGCTTAAGACTCACAGGAAGCAGGACGGTTAATATAATCCTAAGCAATGAACATTTGAAGAATGTGAAAAAGGCTCAGTTAATTATGGAGCTATGTCAAGACAAAGGTTTCTATAGAGCTAATGCGGAAAACTTGCAACAACTGTAACAAGGAAAGCACAAAACTATGTTTTAAAACAGATATGCAAAGTAAATAAAATGCTGGATTTCAGAACTGGACTACACCAAAAGGCTTGTTCCAGTTTTGTGCATTCAAATCAAAGAAAAATCAAGGCAAATCTTATGCGAATGTGTTAATACAGCTTCTGTTTGTATAGCTATTTTTAGTGAAAGTGAACATTATAGGAATATATGCTTTTACTGCATTATATTTCATATTCATATATATTTCATATCCATTTTCTATACTATTGGAGCCTATCCCAGCTGTCACTGGTATATTTCACATTATATTGAGAATTGAACTTTGTTTTTCAAGTTTTAAATCCTTCACAGCTATTTTTGAGTACATTAGTTTTTTCTTTAATTTAGTTATTCTATTATTTTTTCTCTAAATGTCATCTCTCTTTCAGAGGATTCAATAGGTGTTTTATTTTCATTAATAATTTTCATAATTAATAAATTGAGTCAGTTGAGCATTTGAAAATTGTCCAACAAAATCCAAATGGCAAGATCACCACAGAAATAAAATGCTAAGTAGTGCATATTGTAGACCCTTGAAGCAGCAAGTATCTTTTTTTGGGCCCAATGCAGCAGTGTTTCACATATTCTGTCAGTGCGGTCCTTTTACAGCAAATTTTAGGATTTTAACCTGTTGAAGCCAGTCTGTGTTGAGATTGCCTAAATGCATTGTTTGTCTCTGTGTTAGTCCCCTGATAAACTGGCATCCAGTCCACTATGTATGTACAGCAGCTGGGATAGGTTCGCTGTGCCCCTATACAGCATAAAGTGGGTAGAGAAAATGAATAGTCCTTCCTACAGTGGTTGCCAATTTATACTGAAAAGATTACAGGGCAACGACTAACAGTTATTTTCATAATGGATTATCGGCTCATTATATTCTCTCTAAATCAGCTGAAACATTCAATAAGCTGCTCTTCTTGAGTTATTTTTAGGTCACTAGGCAAACTTTTCATTCCAACATGATACAAAGTTTAAAGAATGGATTCAAACCACTTTAAAAAAAAAAATTACCAGTGAGGACAATTGGCTCATGATTTTACTATGAGTTAGGCCTTATAGTTTGGATAAAACTCTAACTATTACAACAGAAACATATCTGCTATAATCAACAAACTAATTAAACTAGGTCTAACTTCAGGAGGTTTTGATCGTCCTGACTTGGTTCCAGTTTTCGAAAAAATCTTATTTTTGTGAAGAGGGTTTAATATGCCCTTAGTGGCTTTAAATGTGGAAGAGAGTTGACTGATTGAGCTTAAAGCTAACAAACAGATCACATAAATATTCAAGCCAGTCTGTCTTGGCAATAATAAGCTTTTGTTGATATAAATCATTTTCATTTTCATGCGTTTCAAACACAAGGAAGGACTCTGTCCCAGCCTTTGTCAGACGTGACTTGGAAAAGCCCATCCAACTGAGGAATCATACGTGACTTTGAGAAACGCTCTGTGGTACAGTGGTGATGTGCTTCAATATCTTGGGTGAGTATTTGACTGCAAAGTGAAGCCATTAGCTCTTATAAGATGCAGACCACAACATTTTTTCACAAGATCGAATGTAATGCAGTATTCAAAATGATAAACTTCTGTTACCCGGTGATGGGAATTATAAACCTACAAGTACAAAAAGTTAACATCCCAGATAATGCAGCTCAAAATACATAGTAGGTAGCACTATTTTTGGAAACATCTGTCAATTATGAATACTAGAATGATAGAATCATCTACATTAGTTAGTTCAATCAGATGACAGATTGATAGACTGTTAGACAGCCCTGTTACACAGTTAACTGTTATATCCATATACTCTTTCGAGACAACAGAATTGCTGAATAGGTTTAGTTTAATTCTGACACCTTTATTTTGTGACATATTGTGTGTTTCCCTCCTCCAACCGACCTGATGATCATGAGCTGATCATTTCAATCAGGTGTGGTGGAGGAGGGAAACATCGAAAACATGCAGGGCAGTGGGTCCCAAGGACCAGGGTTGACGAACCCTGCTCTATTGGATTGAGATCTGGTGACTGTGGAGGCCATTGGAGTACAGTGAACTCACTGTCATGTTCAAGAAACCAGTATGAGATGATATGAGCTTTGTGACTCGGTGCATTATCCTGCTGGAAGTAGCCATCAGAAGATGGTGCACTGTGCTCATAAAGGGATGGACATGGTCAGCAACAATACTCAGATAGGATGCAGCATTTGAACGATGCTCAACTGGTACTAAGGGGCCCAAAGTGTGCCAAAAAAATATCTCCCACACCATTACACCACCACCACCAGCCTGAACTGTTGATACAAGGCAGGATGGATCCGTGCATTCATGTTGTTTACACCAAATTCTGACCCGACCATCTGAATGTCGCAGCTCAAATCGAGACTCGTCAGACCAGGCAACGTTTTTCCAATCTTCTGTTGTATAATTCTGGTGAGCCTGTGCGAACTGTAGTCTCAGTTTCCTGTTGTTAGCTGACAGGAGTGGCACCCGGTGTGGTCTTCTGCTGCTGTAGCCCATCTTCTTCAAGGTTCGACGTGTTGTGCGTTCAGAGACGGTATTCTGCATTCCTTGGTTGTAACAAATGGTTATTTGAGTTACTGTTGCCTTCCTATCACATCAACAAGGCATTTTCGTCCAAACAACTGCCTTTCACTGGATATTTTCTCTTTTTCGTACCATTCTCTGTAAACACTAGACATGGTTGTGCATGAAAATCCCAGTAGATCAGCAGTTTCTGAAATAATCAGACCAGCCCGTCTGGTACCAACAACCGTGCCACATTCAAAGTCACTTAAATCCCCTTTCTTCCCCATTCTGATGCTCTGTTTGAGCTTCAGCAAGTTGTCTTGTGTCATGTTTGTTTGTTTTGTTAGGTTTAGTTTTGCCATGCTTTCCTTTGTTTCTCTTGCCTTGCCATCAGCTTCATCTACATCACCTGTGTTTCTCCTCTCAGCTGCACTCACCAATCGCCCTCCTCAATATTTAATTTCCAGGTTTTCTCATGTTCATTGCCAGATCCTCACTGTCGTCAATGCCACAGTTGCTCATGTCTAGTCAGGTTTGTTCTAATGTTTTCCTCAGTCATAGACAGGTTTTTGTATTCCGGCTCAGCCACGCTTTGTGTTGTTTCTTTCAAATAAATCAAGTTTTACTTTTGAAATATCTGCATCCGGGTCCTACCTCCACCACGCATCGCACACCACCCAACATCTTCATCACCTCTACATGCCTAAATGCATTGAGTTGCGGCCACGTGATTGGCTGATTAGCTATTTGTGTTAACGAGCAATTGAACAGGTGTACCTAATAAAGTGGCCCTGAGTGTATAAAATATATTCACTTTAGAGAGAAATTAGTTAATAATGCTACACCTGTGCACATGCCCACTAGGAAATCTGACTTATTGTTGCTATTTTTTTTCTTCAGTTTTTCTCAAGCAAAAGTCGGAAATTTGAATTCTTATTTCAAACTGAATTCGGCACTATACTCTGTAAATAAACTTCTGTAAAACTTTGCCCATGTGAGCAATTCATAATTAATTAAGTAAGCCATTTTAAGAGCTCTTTTCTTTTTTACCATGTGTTCACTAATAATTTATTTATTTTCTTTTTTTAATTTCAGAATATTCTGTCTTCCATTCTAGGGAGCAGCATGTTAAAAAAGTAAAGAGGATAGATGGAAAAAAATCTGGGTCGGAGAGTATATATTTAGGTGTCTGAACAATCTACCAACTCAAAACACAACCCTGGCACTTTGGTCTTGCAAGGTCTGAAAATATCTAATTTATTGTGTATTTCAGATTTGATGTGGATGTCATTCTCACCTTCCCTAATCACTGTAGTAATTTCCAGCCACCTTATTGTTCATCTTTAAGGTTTATTTGGGCTCTTGAAGGCTTTTTTTTTGTACTTGAAAGCATAAAGGAAAGCAGGCAGAGAGGGGCAAGGGGTGTGAAACAGATATGCCAGGACCTGACCTCAGGTCTACTGTGTCAGGGACTTTTAGCCTCTGTGCATGAGATGCCTATTCAACCATTTGAGCTAACTCTAATCCCAGCCTCTCCATCTTTATTTCTACCCAAAGTTCAAATCATGTTGCAATCTCTGGAACTTAGAAGCAAAGAGTTAACTCTCTTGATCGTGCTTTTTTTGTTTCACTTTCAATATTTTAGTCAACACTGTTGGAGAATTTTCTGAGAGTTGAAAGTTACATTTATCAATCTGGTGTTTATTAGTGCCCATATGATTGAATGACAAAAGGAACATACAGGAGAGATAATGCCTAGCTACAGGTATAACACTGGCTCAACTCAAAGATATGAGGATTAGTTCTTTCTTGTCTTCTACTATAGAAATTAAAATCAGACATGCCATGCAAAACGAGATGCAATGAAAAGAACTGTACATCATGGTTTAAAAGGGAACTTGCTTTACTGTATGTCTATTATTTTGGACAACGCTCATCAAAGACATTTAATTTGGACTGTCTCATTTAAAATCATCATTATCACAGAGATGGCCCAAAATACTCTTACACTAATCTATTGTGGTACCTAAAGATATTTTTTAACAAGTTCTGTGGCACTGTTGTGCTTTAACAAAAGCCCAAGTCATTTAGTTTTATAATGCGTTTGAAAATACTTCATAAAGCACAAAACTTAACATTAATTTTTGAAGATTTGACAAAGCATTTCAGTATAATTCAGTAAAGCCACTGCAGAGGCATTTATTGCTGGATTGTGAGGTCTTGAGACTCGGAATGCTAAGTTAGCTGACTCGATGTGCCCTGAGGGAAAGGAGTCAGTGACCCATGGCCAGTCTTCCTCCAGCAACAGCATATTATCACCCGAGTGAGTCATCAATGGCACATCAACATCTCTGAGATTCTTCATGCCAATCTTCCTATTGCTGTTTTAATCCCCCAGTGTGCCTCGTTTGAGCAATTGCCTCCCTCCCTCCCTCCCCCCCTTTTTTTCTCCCCAGCTCTCATTTGCTTTATATCCCCCCGAAGCTCCGCTGTGTGCTTTCATCGCATTCTGCTGAAAAATTTGGAGGTCTGCCAACATTGCTTCTGCATGTGAATGTGGCAAGTGTGTGAACGCCAGCATTTAAGCATGTATGAGAAAGTGTGTATGTGCAGGTGCAAGATGTGGTATGTTTGTGTGTCCGTTCCCTGCTTCTGAAGACACCGTTTTGCAAACATGCGAATTCAATTGATGACTGAAGGTTGAAATCACAGAGAATAGTTTGTGTGTGTGTGTGTGTGTGTGTCTGGACAAATGGATGAATGGGCACCTAGGTTCACTGCTCTTAGAGCCTTGTTTGTGTGCCTGTGTATGAATAAGTGAGAGAGAATGTGCTGAAAAGAGTGAAAGAATGCTAGAAAAGAGGTAGTGATGGGTGTTGTCTTACAAGCAACAACAGCACATTGCAGAAAGAGGCATTTTCAACCAATTTATTAATCCTTTTAGGCAATGTTCCCTGTTCAGAAATGCAAATTGAATCAATCTGAGTCTGACTTTTAAGACTTTCAAGTGGGATTTAATTAGAAGCTGAGGCACACAGTTTTAATGAGAGAGGGGGTGGAAAGAGGAGAGACAGAGAAAGGGGAAGAACACAGGGAGGGTGGGGAGGTGGTGTTTTAATGCTATTCCTCAGGGATTGGGGTGAAGGACACATAACCCAACACTGATGGGTTTCTTCAAAGAAGAAATTCCATCGCTCTGTCTGACCATCTGTCCATCTGTCCTCACTGTCCTTCACCTTCGACTTGCCTGTTTACGCCCAGGGAAGGGTTGGAGCTCAGGGTCTGTTTTGTGACACTAAACAATGCCCAATCCACTGCAAACCCACACATAGCCCTGAGCAGTAAAATCATCCCACTTCCTCTTCTGCAATGGTTCTGCAATCTCCATCTCCTTTGTCATTTTGTGTTGCTGTTATTTACTCCAATATCATTTCTCTTTCCACCTCCTCCTCCTTCCTGCTCTATTCCTCACTGAGATTTTCTAACCCTTCTCATCATCCGCCCATCATTTTCCAAGCCTTAAGCTGACTGAGCCTCCCAAAGCCATCAGGTCTGATTGTCTGATCTCGAGGCATCAAGTCCACCAACTGAAATGAAAAATGAGAATACCTATCAGCTTCTATTTTTATTCTCTTTTATTCAGCTCTCCTCAGTCTTTCCCTTTTTCTTTCCCCATCTCTCTTTCACACTCTATCAAGCGTCTCTCAAACTATCTGCACACACTCACTCTTTAACTCATGTTTCTTCACCTTTTGTGGCCTTACCTGCATCTGCCAATCTAACCCCATTCCTCCTCTCATTCCCATTCATTTGTGTCCTCTGTCCACTGCACCATCAATAGAATATGTGAAGACAGCAGAAAAACAGGTGAAAGACCTAAGATTAAAGTGTTTTGTTTTACAATCTGAAACTTTTATAGCAGTGGCATATTGTGAAAATACACAGCAGGTTTTTCTAGGTGGAAGAGTGGAAGATGTATCAGAAATATTATATGTTTTGAAAGTTTGAATTTAGCTTGCTGCACATTCCCATTATCAAAGTTATGGACCTGAGGACCAAAACTATGTGTGGCACTTAGTTAGGGACCAATCCTAGGGCCACACAATAGCCTTAAAATGAATTAATTTGAAGTCTTAACTAAAAATCTTAAACTTAAAGAGTTGTAAACAGTTGGTCTAATGTTAACTCCATCCTCATACATATCATCGTCTTCTCATTGTAACACAGTGTGGGATCCAAAAGCCTGAAAGCAAAGATAGCCGATATTTTTTAATATAAAATCAAATATTTAAATTGAAATGATAATATCACCTTACATCTTTGCGTGATAGGTTAAATCATTGAAAAATGTCCACAAACATTAGAATACCTCTGTGTTTGTCCATAAAGTGTGGAAATTTTCTAAAAAGAAAATAAGAGACCCAAATCTCTAATTTATTCATTTATTTGGACCTTTAATTTTCACACACACACATCCATTTAATTTAGATTGTATTACAATGAACTGGACTCTAATTGTATCTTATTGTATTGTATCTTCGAGGAGCTTTGAGATGACATTGAACCTGAAAAATCGTTTTCATTGTCCTCATTGATCATTGTAAATGGATTTAGAAAATATTACAAAAAAAAAAGAAAATAAAGAAAAGCAACACATATACAAATAGTTAGGAAAGAGGCAAAGAAAGATAGAAAAGTTTATGTGTTCTGGATGATTTTACAATCAGCCGAATAATTGGTGACAGATAAGGGTATCAGAATTCAGTACAAAAGAGTATAGAAGGCTTTGTCTTTCCAAACAAGGACGGCTTGTGGCTCATCCCTTTGTGCAAAACTCCAACAGCATTTAGTCCTGGACCTTAAAAACAAAAAAGTCCTTCAGATCACCAACTGCTGGACTATGTCACTGGATAAGATTCAATCTGTGAAGGTATTTCTTTCTTTTTAAATACCGTCCATCTCAGATGGACAGAAAGACGGTAAAGATGTGTTCTGTCCAATTTTTAGCTACTTTCTTGAGGAAAAGAGGACTCCGGGATCTACGTACGTGGCAGAGATGAGAAAGACCATCCAGGCTGTTATCAGAGAAAGGTGGAAAATCCAGCGTCTGATAATAGGGATGCATCAGTGTCGATGGCATAGATGACTTCATATGTTAGAAGGTACCAATGATACAAAGCCGTATATTAAACTTTTGAGACATATGCAACAATTAAAGTCACATCTTTTCCCAGAGTTCTGTTGTTATTTCAGTCCCAGATCTCATCCTGCACAACTTCCAACAGTGTCACTTCATATAGACACAGAGTCTGTCTTTTTAACTGGCCTGTCTACAGTCCAGATCTGTCTCCTTTTGAAAATAAAAGGAGCACCATGAAGAAGAGAATCAGACAACATGGTCGACTGAAATATTGTAGACATAGATTCCTCTGAAAACTGCAACTAAATAAAAGACAGGGTGACATAACACAGTGGAGGAAAAAAAGCTAACTTCCCAAGTTTTGTGTTGCTGGCATTGAATTCTTGATTTGTTTCTACTTTATAAACACAACAAAGATGATCAGTAAAGATACTTAAAAACTAATTTAATTTGTTGCATATAGATTCAAACACGTTAACAAATTACAGAATTGTGTTTTTTTGCAGTTAAGACAATTCTTCCAAAAAACTGGGTTATGTTATTCAGCACGATCCGGCAAAACTCTTCCTGTGTGTTGAGGAAAGTCCATAACTGTCTTGTCAGTCATTCCTTAGTCTTTTTTTGTTGTTGTTTGTACTCAGTACCCTGCAAGCGGTATGAATCCTTTTCTACAAGATACAAACAAGGGCTTGTCTCGGAGCAATGCAATACTTCTTCCTCTTCATCATGACTATTGTGAAGTCTAGAATAACAAACTCCACCAGACGCAAATGTTCCAACTACCATGTTTCACTGTAGGTTTTCATGCACTGCAGTATCATTCTCTATCTGTCTTCTTACACACAACCTATCTGATAAATTCTCTTTCTGCGATCAAGTAGTTTTTTCCCCAGCAGTGGACAAATATCGATACGCTGACTTCCAGTCTGTTTGGTTTGGATGCAGTAGGTGCTTCATTGGTGTATCGTGCACTTTCTCCTTTACATACCCCATTTGATGATGAAAAAATTTGATGTACACACGTGGACAAAATTGTTGGTACCCCTCAGTTAAAGAAGGAAAAACCCACAATTCTCACTGACAGCACTTGAAACCTACAAAAGTAACAATAAATAAAAATTCATTAAAAATTAAATAATCAAAATCAGCCATTACTTTTGAAATGTTGATTAACATAATTATTAAAAAAAAAACTAATGAAATAGGGCTGGACAAAAATTATGGTACCTCTATAAAAGATTGAAAACTATTTGACCAGAGTGATATGATTAACTCAGGTGTGTCCTTTAATTGACATCACAGGTGTTTCTAAACTCATAATCAGTCAGTCTGCCTATTTAAAGGGAGACAAGTAGTCACTCTGCTGTTTGGTGAAAAGGTGTGTACCACACTGGACAACAGAAAGCGGAGGAGAGAATTGTCCCAGGACATCCGAAAAAAAATTATAGACAAACAAATTAAAGGAGCAGGCTATAAGACCATCTCTAAACAGCTTGAAGTTCCTGTGACAACAGTGGCTCATATTATTCAGAAGTTCAAGACCCACGGGACAGTAGCCAACCTCCCTGGACGTGGCTGCAAGAGGAAAATTGATGACAGATTGAAGATACAGATTGTTCGAACTGTATCCAAAGAGCCCAGGACAACCTCCAAAGAAATTAAAGGTGAACTCCAAGGCCAAGGTACATCAGTG
Organism: Leuresthes tenuis; assembly: GCF_036924035.1. Lineage (NCBI taxonomy): Eukaryota > Metazoa > Chordata > Actinopteri > Atheriniformes > Atherinopsidae > Leuresthes > Leuresthes tenuis. The sequence continues at coordinate 23,864,234 of NW_027325372.1, read as the reverse complement.
TCAGATCGCACCATTCGTCGTTGTTTGAGCCAAAGTGGACTTCATGGGAGACGACCAAGGAGGACACCATTGCTGAAAAAAAATCATAAAAAAGCGAGACTGGAATTTGCAAAAATGCATGTTGACAAGCCACAAGGCTTCTGGGAGAATGTCCTTTGGACAGATGAGACCAAACTGGAGCTTTTTGGTAAGGCACATCAACTCTATGTTCATAGACTCAAAAACCAAGCATACGAAGAAAAAAAACACTGTCCCTACGGTGAAACATGGAGGAGGCTCAGCAATGTTTTGGGGCTGCTTTGCTGCATCTGGCACAGGGTGTCTTGAATGTGTGCAAGGTCAAATGAAATCTGACGACTATCAAGGCATTCTGGAGAGAAATGTGCTGCCTAGTGTCAGAAAGCTTGGTCTCAGTCGCAGGTCATGGGTCTTCCAACAGGACAACGATCCAAAACACACAGCCAAAAACACCCAAGAATGGCTGAGAGAAAAGCGTTGGACTATTCTAAAGTGGCCTTCCATGAGCCTAGATCTGAATCCCATTGAACATCTGTGGAAGGAGCTGAAACATGCCATTTGGAGAAGACACCCATCAAACCTGAGACAACTGGAGCAGTTTGCTCATGAGGAGTGGGCCAAAATACCTGTTCACAGCTGCAGAACGCTCATTGACAAATACAGAAATCGTTTAATTGCAGTGATTGCCTCAAAAGGTTGTGCAACAAAATATTAAGTTATGGGTACCATCATTTTTGTCCAGCCCTATTTCATTAGTTTTTAAAAAAAAAAAATTATGTTAATCAACATTTCAAAAGTAATGGCTGATTTTGATTATTTAATTTTTGAATGAATTTTTATTTATTGTTAATTTTGTAGGTTTCAAGTGCTTTCAGTGAGAATTGTGGGTTTTTCCTTCTTTAACTGAGGGGTACCAACAATTTTGTCCACGTGTGTAATGTCAAATCTTAGTTTATATATCCTATCACCATAATTTTAGTTTGGAAGCAATTTTCTGCAGTAAGACATAAGATAAAATAACAAATAATAATTATTATTATTATTACAATTAGCTCTGTGATTATAATAATAATAATATTCTTTATTATTATTATTATATTCTATAATAATAAAATAAGATTTTAAGTAATTTTTTGTTTATGTGAAAAAGCATCCAAGTATCACTGAATGATGCTGGTGTGAAACAACTTAAGGAACTCAGTTCCAATGAGTTAACATGTTCAAAATCACTTATTTGCTTCAGTTTGATTCCCCTTGGAAAAGTGTAGAATTTGAAAGTTTTCTTAATTTCCTATGTCAGAACTTCTTTGAATGTTTCTATATCCTCGAACTTTCCGTTTCTAGGTTTGAATGCAAGCGTAAATAAAAATGTATTTGTACAGAAAAACTTCACTTCACCTTACATTATACTTTTTCATGTATAAGTTTTTATGAACGCACATCAAGACAAGCAAAAAAACCTGTAACACACTCCAATCACCATGCTATTTGAAAACTAACACAATAATGTATGATTGGAGACAACCCCCTTACTTTTGTTCAAACCCGTCTTTCTAACAGACAGTCAGTTTCACGTTTGTATTAAGTAGGTCTTGCTTTATTCTTCATCTCAATATACTTTGGTAAATTCAACACTGTATTCAAAGTTTTTCTCAGTACCGAACTGTTGTCACAGGGGACCCACAGTTTATTTTCTGACCACCCACTCCCATCTATGGCAATGTTGAAAGCCTGTGTCCTGCAAGATTTGCATCAAGTCCCATGGGATCCCAATCCCAATGCAGCCCTCTCCTCTTTAGCACCTTTAAAGAGTGAAGTAAAACCAGTTCTACAACACTCTCCTGCAAAGCGTCTTATCGACAAAAGTAAATCTTACAGAGATGATACATAGCATGCATACACTAAAAAAAAGTACTGTCCCAAGAGAGGACAGAGCTGTAGCAAACTCTAATTTTAATCAAATTTTCTCATTCAGCTTTTTTTCGCACATGTTTTTTAACCTAGTATCAGCACTCAAAGGTATTATTCTAAAATGACTTTGGGTGTTTCCTTTCATAAAGTTTATTTACCATAACATAATGTACAGTTTTTTTCAGCTGGAGTCACAAAGCATATATACGCTTTTATGGACCATTCCTGCAGCTTGATTTCTTAGTGTGCAGTACCAAAAACAAGACAGTTACCCATTGTATATCATCCATCCATCCACTTTCTATACCCCCCAATCCAATTCAGGGTCGCTGGGGGAGCGGGAGCCTACCCCAGCTATAACTGGGCAATAGCCGGGATACACCCCAGACAGGTTGCGAGTCCATCACAGCGCATTGTATAACATGGAAGTGTCACGGCTCATAGAGCCACAAGAGGAGGACTCTGAGGAGCAGAACACCAATATGGAATGGTTTGTATAAAAGATGAGTTTATTGTAAATGATTAAATTGAGGTGAAACTGAGGCACAGATGGTTGATCCAGACAGAAGGTAAGAGTCTCTACGAAAGAGGAGAGGGTAGTTATTATTTGTTAGAGTTTTGATGAATCCAAGAAAATGTCAGGATCGTGAGGAGGTAGGACCCAGATGCAGTTCTCTTTTAGTTCAAAAGAAAGGTTTATTCTACAAAAACAAGACCAGGGAGCAAAGGCAAAAACAAAGCGCGGCAGAGCCGGATTCAAAAATACTTAAACATGAAAACAAAACTATGACTAAACAAAGAAACAGGACTATGAATAAATACTTTGACTATGGCTATGAATACTGTGAAAAACAAGGCAAGACTATGAGGCAGGAAAACCAGACTTATCTGCATGCAACGTAGCATGGAGGGATAGGGAGGATTCTGCCGTGACTGAAAATAAACCAGGAAGCTAAATACTGTGAGGGGAGTGATCAGTGACATGAGGTGCAGCTGTGAACAATTAACCAGGTGACTTGAGTGAACTGAACGTGACAGGGGAAAAACATGACTAGAACATAACATGGTTAAACAAACGGTGACATAACAATACATAAACATAAACTAATAGTGCAGACTGTGACAGAAAAAATCCAGAATAATCAGAAACAGTAAAGATACTCTTCTTATTTTGACAGAAAGAAACTGTGAAGACACTGGAGAGGTACTGGCTGTGGTGAATGAAGTTTGAACCACTGGAGGGTGAGCAGACAGGTATTATTATTTTTATTATTATTACATAGGTAAGTTGTCCACACTAGTTTGTTCACCAGAACCAGCAAACAGATAAAACAAGATTGCAGGCATTACACTGGCATTTTAGGTGCTTGGAGGAAGCAGAGGAACACAAGGAGACTGAGGTAAGTATCCTTTTAAACATATCTCAGCATTATCTTGGATGTCACGTGATTACTACGCAAAAAATGTAGACAATCTGGCAAAGAGTGGCTTCTGCTGCAAGTCCTTAAGAAGGGCTCCTGATGAAATTAGATGGGACATAGGTGTGGAATGCAGGAGTTGACCAGACTCCACCTAGGAAAGCTTTGCATCCTGCCCAGCCTAATGTATGACTCAGAAACCACTAAATTACCACAGCCAGGCATAATCATGACAGGAAGCTATCATATTATTGTTGGTTCGAGTGTTCTAAGTTATAATTGTTGTAGTTCACATTTTTGTTTCTGTTAATTTTTTACACTTCATTCCCTAAGTCCTAAGTTTTTCCTTATGTGCATATAGCTTCTCTCTGAGCACTTTATCATTACCCTACAAATACTAAATTCTTGTGTATGTACTACTTAAGGTGGTCAGTAGAGTAGAGACTCTTTTGTAATATCACTTCCCTGTGAGACTCACTTTTGTCGATAAGAAACGTTGCCTTTCAGTTCACTGTGTCCTTGCAAATGATAATTACAGCCGGAGGATCACCTTAATGGCCAAAAAAAAAATCAGTAATGCTTTATGATAATGTTATTATTTCTCAGTAGGAAGCAGTGTAACAAATTTATTTTTGATCCCTTCTAAATATCAAATGAATAATCTCCTAACTAAATCCCAAACAGATGCCTTCTCTTGTTAAGCTGTCCTCTGACAATGAGCTGTAAATGTCAGTTAAAGGGACTAACTGTGGCTGGACCCTTGCTTTGAAATTTTGAGAGTAAAGAATTTTTGCAGACAACAATTATTAATCACAAAAGAGACGTCTGATTCTTAAACACATGTTGCAGAAAACAGTGGATGGAGTGATTAACTACAAGGCATCATGGGAATAATAATTGGTGTTATGATAACTTCTCTGTGAGAAAATAACAACAACCTACTAATGTTACATTTCTGAATTGATTAAACATACATTGTGTTTCGTTTCCACGATCTATGATGTTACACTTGAAGCGGTCTTATTTGACACCATACTGCATTGTGAACCAGCGTATAAACTCAACGGGCGAACCAGTTAAGTTTTGGTCTTGTCTTGGTCTTAAGGCACTATGGTCTTGGTATTGACTTGGTCTCAGGATAGGTGGTCTTGACTACAACATTAGATATCAACACAAGTCAGTAAGGAGCCTCATCCACCATTGTCAATGGGCTGTAAACAAACACAACAAATCCCATTGTCAACTTTTTCATGAACACTTTTGACAGACTTCATGTGATATTCCAAAAGATTTTAATCCACAGTGGATGTTCTCATTGATCGAACGTTTGCTCTTTGTCTTACATGCATTTCAGGCTAAATGGTAGCTAAAGCCGCTAAAGTGCCCTGAGAAAGCATTGCTCTTGTATTGAGTTGTGGATTAGGATAGTGGTGGCATTGTGGGTGGAGTGCCAGGTGTCAGTGTGGTAGATGAGCTAGTTGTGTGTAAGGTACAAGGTGATGGAGTGTGTGAGGCCCAGACTGTCACTGCCATTAATAACCAAGACAGGGCTGCTAGCACCTCAGAGCCCTGCTCCCATACATAACCCTCAGAACAGCCACCGGGGCCCCTATGTTGGCCCCTGAGGAAGCATGCACATACACATCTGCAAACTAGTCAGAGTACTGATGTTACTGTGACTGAAAGGAGTCATAGTGTGAAGTATAGTGCTACACCTGGAATGAAAAAAAGCCACAGCAGAAATAAAACATGGTCTTACTTATGTGACACTGTTACATATTTTTTCCCCCCTTTCTGAGATTCACTCACCCAAAACAGACAAAAGAGTAAAGTTTGGGAGGTAACCTGCCAAAAGTGTCTGCTGATGCCTTTTTCACAAAGAGATTCTTTAATATCAGTGCATCTATGATGAGACTACCTCTTTAAACTAAAGATGCACTGCTTACACAACATTGATATTACCATGTCATAAAGTCTTAGGATGTTAAAAAATCTTACTTAAAACATCTACTTTTAGCATTGGAATTCTCTTAATCCCTTCAGGTCTCAGTGAACTTAAATGACCCACCCACTGGTAAGTTTCTTGTCTAAAGTGGGAAGTAAATATATGTCTGAAAAGAAGATGAACATCCAAGGGGAAGAGGAATGAAGAGCTTTTTAAGCTCATACTGATCAACAAATGGAACAAAGTGGACTTGTTTTTGCTAGACAGCTCTATCTTTTCCTATGTCTTCTTCTCAAGATTACCAAGTCTTCTCATGTATCCATAGGTGAAAGGTGAAAGAAAACAATAGTTGATGGCAAATGCAAAAGGAAAAATAGAAAGACTACTGTAAAGGTGGGGTAAAAGAGACAGAAGGGCAACAGAAGAATGGCATCTGGTTTGTGTGCTTGTGGGTCCCCTCAGACAGAGATGGGGCGATAACGATAGAGATGGATTGGAGAGGAGAGAGGAAGAGAGAGGGAGAGGCTTTAATGAATTAATGACTGTTCTCACAACTAGATGCCTCCTATCTCTGGCTGAGACGCAACGGATGAAATAATAAATAAACACATGAATAAGTGAAGAGGCCTGGATGAGACGGCACTCTGGAGGGGAAGAAGATAGAGGAGGTGGGATGGGGGGGTCTGGCAAGGCGGATAGGCATGCGGTGAGCCTCTCTGGTGATTTGCTCCAACATCAAGCAGCTGGAGGTTACTGAAAAATTTAGCGATGCTCAGGGAGCCGGTGAATGCTAATAGAGCAGACAGATTCTTCAAATCCTCCGCCCCTCCTGTAACAGCTCGCCTGGTACGCTCCGACCACCTTCAGTCTCTGGTGACCTTGCTCCACGGCGAGATCAAGCTGCCTCTATGCATGCAAACGAGACTCTGGCTTAGGGTTTTACAGGATTGCCAGACGCTGCAGGGTGCAAAGAGGGCAAGTGGGGGTGTCCAAATGACACGTTACTTTGACCAAAGCCCAGACAGAGATGGGCTGGGAGCCATTCATCCAAGCCGAAGGGGTCTATCAGATTACATTAAGGAGAGAGAAAGACAACAAAAAAGCCTGTTAATATGAGTGATGGACTTGAAGACCACTTCCTGAACCACACCTGAGTCCTCAGATTTGTTCTTTAAAAAATAAAAAAATCATGACTTAAATTGATTGGGGCATACTGCTACAAAACTCTACAAACTCTACTACATCAAACTATGTAAAGTGAAGATCAAAACTTTTAAAAGTGAAGGAGCTGTGCACTGGACAATGTTATGTAACCCTAACTGGTCGTGAGAAATGAGCCGTGTGATAATAATGTGATAATAACCAACTAAGCCCCATTGACTTCTCTCTTAGCTGGACATTTGCACACCGAGGCTATCAACTTGTTGGAAGTGAATGACGACTGCTGGTTTGCTTTCCTGTGGCTAAACCCATTGTCTTAAAATTGGATTTTGCCTGTATTAAAAGCCTTTATGGTGAATTAAATTAAATAGAACGGTCCAAGGTGATATGTAGAGTTAGCTTCTTCATTCTGTCTTTAAACTGTTGCAATATTAAAGCAGGGAAATTAATCAAAACAAATCAAACCACATAGTTACGTCCAGTCAGCAAGATTATTTGTATAGCACAATGTCCATCTTTCAACACCAGACAGGTGTCAACACAACTCAAATCCCTTGAAAAATAAGAAATAATTTCTGCTCAATCTGTGCAATGAATTTATTATACCCGTTTCAATATGAGCAAACTCCAAATGTAGGGGAGTTAGTTTGACCACAGAGATGCTAACAATGGCTGACTTTTCATTCCCATCTAATGAGTTGCTGATGAACAGCTACTAATGGCCCAAAAGCCCACAACAAAAATTTTATTAAGTAAAGCTGCTAAAATAGTGGAAATGAACAAATACATTTTTGAACAGTACTTTTATTGTCAGTTTATACTTTTACTCCACTACATTTATTTTGCAACTTGAATAACTATCTTATTAAAGATTTTACACAGAAACATATCATGACCACTTGTGTTGATGACCAAAATGGAAATGCCTAATTCCATCCATCCATCCATTTTCTATACCCACCTAATCCAACTGTAGGGTTGCGAGGGGGCTGGAGCCTATCCCAGTCATCATTGGGCGAGAGGTGTAGTACACCCTGGACAAGTCGCCAGTCCATCACAGGGCCACACAGAGACTAATGACCACACACATGCTCACACTTACTCCCAGGGACAATTTTAGAGACACCAATTAACCTAAAATGCATGCTTTTGGATGGTGTTAGGAGGCCAGAGTACCCGGAGAGAACCCACACATGGGGAGAACATGCAAACTCTACACAGAAAGGCCCCAGCTGGGAATTGAACCTAAAACCCTCTTGCTGTGAGGTGATGGTGCTAACCACCATGCCTAATTCTTCGTGAGAAAAAAAATCTGCACGTGCCTTCTATTTATCAAAATATTAATGACAAAAGCTAAGAAAACTACTACATTTTTAGAAAATTTTTTAACCATATATCCAGCACACTTGTAAGATAATTCACACTGGAGGGCTGCATTAGGATTGGGATTCTAACGTAATGTAAATATTGTGGGAATGAGCACTGTGACAATCTTTTGTAGTGTAAGTAATCTATAATTTTTCCTCTAACATGGGGAATAGGATGAATTTTTCTCCTATTTGGTGAAATGAAGAATCAGTATGGAGTAAATGCTGTCTTTCAGGAGCCTCATTGTTTTTACAGGCCACAGCTAGCCTCACCGGATAATTTTATTTTCAGCCTTCGTGTTTTTATTTTATTCTGATCTGTCTCAGTGAAGATTCAAGACACATACACTGTTGTTCTGTGAAAGACTCTTTGTCACAGTGCAGTAGTTGGACAAAATATTATGTTTGCTATGTTTCATACACTGAAAAGGGCAGAGGGGCGAAACTGTTTCTATCACAGGAAATGTTAAATTCACCCAAGACAAAGCCCTGTGAGCTATTTGATATTTAAATGCAGGTGAAGTGTTTCTTTAGGCACCTCTGACCTAAATATCCCTGTCCCCAGCACTACTCCTTCAGACCCTTAGGCCTGGATGGCCCCCTAATTTCTGTCCCCTAGCCCTGATGCTGACAGACTGGATGGGAGGCTTGGGGCGCCGCTGAGGACCAGACATGGACATGATTTACGGGCAGAGCTGCTGGGGTTGCTGGGCGACGTCTTGCTGCGGTCCCCGGCCACTATAATCGGAGCTTCACGTCCGGCTCCGAGCAGTCTGCTCAGGCTCACATCACATCCTCCCCTCTTGCTGTTCCTCACCCCTCCTCACAGCCTCCCCTGGCTTCCCCTGCCAGCCCAACTCAACAGTGCACTCCCTTTCACCTCCCTTCTTTTTCTCTTGCTCTACCCACTGAGGTATTGTGAATCAGAAAGAGGGAGGGAATGCAAAGAGGACTGCAACAATAGAAGCTGTATGATAAGGGCCACTTCTTTGAGATGAAGACCCTAAGATGCATATACAAACACACACAAAAGCATGCACCCAGGCTCTCATGTGCACACAAACACAGACACGCATGAAAAACATAAAACAAAGAGTAACTCCAACACAATGGCTGTGTGTTGTCTTGCCTTCCACTGCGGTGTGGATTTATTGGCTTCTATGTGGCGTGCCGATCCATCCCTCTTGTAAAGTGCATTGTCTGGGCTCCTTGGAGCAGCAGCTACAATGTTCTGACTCTCTGTGTCTTAGCCTCAGCACCTCTACTGCTTTCCTATCCACCCTCTATAATCAGCGGAGAGCACTGGGAGTGACTTGGAGCCTGGCTGGCTGGCTCTGCTGGTTCCGGAGTGCTGGCTGCAAGCGAGGTCATCCAAAACCAGGGAAGGAGAGGAAAAGGGATTCAAGGAGCTATTTGTGGAATGACAGAGGATAGGGAAAACCTTGACTTCAAACTGCACAGGGCAAGGTTTCTGTGTAAAAACCTATTAAAATAATAATTGTCAAATTGATCATTTCCATTAATTACAACGATAATATATAGTTCTGTGTAAAGTCTTAGGCCACCTTTCAATTTCTTTATGTATTGCCAGGAAAACAGAAAATAGGGTCAGTAATTTATTGAAATATATACAATTCAATTCAATTCAGTTTTATTTATATAGCGCCAAATTACAACAATTGTCATCTCTTAAATGATATAGTCCAATTCAAGCCAATTGGAATTCAATTAATTGTAATCATAATCCAATGAAATCCAATGAATTAATTTCAAAACAATCCAATTCATTCATATAGAGCCAATTCAAAAATTAATATCCTAGCTAAGGAAACCAACAGGTTGCACTGAAACTTGTCTTCAGTCCAATCTCCCGTCCTGAGCGTGCCTATGGCGACTGTGGAAAGGAACGACTCCCTTTTAACAGGAAGAAACCTCTGGCAGAACCAGACTCAGGAAGGGTGGCCATCCGCCTCGACCAGCTGGGGTTTGAGAAGACAGAAAAGAGGGGGGAAAAACACCATAACGCCATTCAAAGGATATCTGTTGGAACAGGGAAACACAAGTTAATAACCACAATAATGTCACATGTACATAATATCATTTGAGAAATTAAACAGGGGGAAAAGGAGCAGTCAGCAGTCTAAGCTGACTTTGGCTAGGGGCTGCAGCCTATAGCAGCTTAACTATGGGATGTTTCAAGATTACCCGAGCCATCCCTAACTATAAGCTTTATCAAAAAGGAAAGTTTTAAGTCTAATCTTAAAAGTGGAAAGGGTGTCTGCTTCCCGGACATTTACTGGCAGTTTATTCCATAAGAGAGGGGCCTGATAACTGAAGGCTCTGCCTCCCATGATCCCACACTGCTTCAGTAATGCTAAGGATACTGCACTGGCTGTGTGTTTGTCATGCTGATATATTAACCTCTTACCAATCATTTAATTTTTCACATGATATTGTATGGTGAATCAAAACCTGATGACACTTTTCTGCTTTTATAATTCCTTCAATTTTGACAAGATCTCCCATACCACTTGTTTAAATGCAGCCCCTAGCCAAAGTGAGCCTTCATCATGTTTACCAGACAGCTGTTACTGTTGTACCTTTCTCCTGACCTTTCTCCATACACACTGATGTGTGAACCAACATTTCACAACTGGATTTATCACTCTATAAGACTTGTTGCCACTGATTTTTAGTCCAGTTCTTTTGTCATTTGGCATAGCTCTGCCTCTTCTCCCTGTTTCCCTTCTTTAAGAATAGCTTACCATGGAGACCATGAGGCTTTAGTGAACAGTAGATAGATCAACTGAAAGTCAAAATTAATCTCTAAATTACTGTGTCAGATCTTTGCTGGATTTCCTAAGGACATCACTTTCAGATACTGTTCATCTGCAGATTTCAGGTAATTTTTGGGAATCACCTTGTTGGTGCAAAATAACTGTGTTATATTTGGCATCTTTGTGCATATTTCATAGGTGCAAATAAAGAAATGGAGGGTGGGGGGATTATGTGTATTTTATGTGTGCAACAGGCTGCTAGTAACAGAGTGTCTAAAGCTATGATTTCAAATGGGGTTTTGCTGAGTTGTCTGATATGTGCAGATACAACAATGGTTCATCCCTTAAGTTAGGTCCCTTTTTATCCTTGAATAATTCACAGATCAGTGTTTGGTGAACTAACAAATAATAATAATAAGAAATAAAATAAACTATAGAAATAGAAATAGAAAAGAAACACATTTCACTGAAAATGGCCAGGTACAAGAACTGGACTGAAAATGAGGAAAAAAGCAACCAATTTCCAAAGAAAAACTTTAGAAGACCTTCAGAAAAGTCTGGAGAACTATTGATCAAAACCACTTTAAATTTCACAATTGAAACTTCAGTGACGACTGTTTGTTAGAAATAAGATTAGTTAAATCTTTAAGTTTGAAGTTTGCATTATTCAAGCCTAAGTTGGTACTTGGTTGGTAAAACATTTGTAGTAACTATACTGATTCTATTACAGTAATAACTGAAACTGTCAGCTCTGATGAATATGTTTTATAACATTAATATTGCATTTAATGCAACTATGCTGTCATAACATAAGCTGAACAATAATACTTCAAAATAAAAAGGAATAAAATACCAAAATAAATTGGTAACAGAATTTTAATCAAATTAACACTTAAGTTTTCTTCAGTTACTTCTGACAAGTATCAGACATTTCCCAGGACAACTTTTTAAACCCACTTTGTAGGAATTATCTTTATTGTTTCAATTTTTTGTTCCTTCTTTTTTTGTTTGTTTATCAAATTGGTCCCACTTGCCCAAACACAGAGTTTAGTTGCCCAAGGCAAACAGGCAACCACTAATGTCGAGTCCTCAAGATATTTTAAGCAGGGAAAAAGCCAAAGCTGCTCCTTCCACCCATCCACTCTGTCATACCATTAAGTCCCATGTTCTATCCTAAACCATTAACAGAGCTTCTGACAAACAATCCAAAAAACAGCTTATTGGTTATCCATCCTTTGACGTGCTTCTTCGTAGCTGATTGCTATTTGCTTATACCTGACTGTGAGTTGCTCAAACATCACTGAGGCTATTTGATTGTTGCTGACCACTGATGAAAATTAAGCTTTGTGATCGCACCATGAATGGATAGGATCCAAACAAAAGAGGTCCTCAATGAAAACTCACTTGAATTCCAAATGTTGCTTTCCAATGAGGCTGACACTTTCAAAGAGAGCTTTGAATGAATGTAGATGAACATTCCATCACCCACACCCAAAATTGTTCCACAGGCTTCCTCTTAGATTTTAATGATCATACTCACTAGTTGATTTTTTTAGAGCTTTTTACGAACAGATGATTGCATTTTGAATATTTTCATCTTTTTCTTTGCCTTTAAATGAAATACTGAATTTCAAATAATAAGTTACAGCCCAACTACTCATAGTGCCAATTTAAATTTACTGTGGTTTAATGAACTTATGCAACACATGAGTTTTATTCATAATATTTAAGGTCATACTGATGGTTTGAATATAGCTTTTCTCACACATTAAGCATTTTTCTTGTCATTTCAGCAGTCACCGTTTGGCCTTAACTATCAACTGCATAGCTGGATGGAAATTCCTAAATGTCTTTTCAGCTTTAGGCAAAGATTAAAAATTAAAATACATCAAAGGCAGTCTTGAGAAAAAATAAGAAGACAAGTAAAACATTTGATAATGCCAGTATCCCTAGAATAATCTATCAATCTGCAATATATATTCAACCCCATCTACAATGACATGCAAGTTCTTCCTTATATGAAGCTCAGAGCCGATATTGGCTCTGCTATGTGTTGCTCTAACCACCTTTATAGCATCAGAAGCAGCCAGAGAGGCAGACAGGACTGAGATCTGCTGTGAACAAAATAGCAAGGGAGAGGGTTAAGAGAGGAGTTGTGTCAGTGCTGTCTCTGCTTAGGCCTTCAGCAACGTCTACTACACTGAGCTCTGATGGAACCAGGCCGACTGCCGTCGCTCACTGAGCTGTGTGCATATGTGCATGGGTGTGTGAGAAAGCAATGGAAGCAGAGAAAGATTTTTTGATAGAGGGTTTGTCACCAAAGAGCCTCTCATCACATTTCACAGAACAGATATTTCTCTGAGAATATAAACCCACTTTCCCTACAGTTTTTAAGGTTTATCGAACTAGAAAGAGACCTCCAACTATCCCCTTTACTGAGTTCCTCTTCATCATCAATCATTTCTTTCTTTTCTCTCTCTCTCTCTGTCTCTCTCTCTCTCTCACACACACACACATGCACATGCATACTTAAACTATGTTGGAAGCCCAAAGTGTTGAGGTAATGACTTACACATGTCCCCATTAAGGATCTGGCACATGGCGGGGAACTTTCCCACCCGTCCATAATTGATATTAATCCCTGCTCTTTTTAGTGGCTCAGGGGAATGGTCGGAGGAGACATTAATGCGCATACAATAGCACAGTCCAAGACCTCGTAAAAAAAAGAGAGCCCTTTGAAAAAAGAAAACAGGAATAAATTAAATTAAACCCTGCCAAACAAAGAATGGATGAGACAAAATGACAGAGGAGAATGGAAAAATTCCTTAAAATGTGAATGAAAAACTGGATTAGAAAAAACAGATCAATAGCGCACTGCAGTCTCTATGTAATAAATGTCTTGACCAGTTATTTCTTTCTTCCTTATTGTTAATGTACAGGACCATAGAATTTCTCCCAAACTTGCCAAAATAGTATATCATTTCTAAGTTTGCGAGTAGTAGATATATAAATTGACTGCATCATAACATCACTTGACTTTAATGGAGTTGTAATTTCAATCCAATCTACAACAACATTTCACAATGAATTACAACATGCTATCAAGGGTAGAGTCAGATCAATAGACAAAAAACTTACCTGTATTTTTGCTGCCTTCTAGTAGTTCAGTCCCTTCAGTTGTGATCATCTTGCCTGTCTTTGATGCCATTCGGCCACATTTATCTAGTCCGACCAACATTCCAGTGTCTTTTATGTATATCCTGTTGAGGTGGATCAGTGAGCTTGAATACAACTTGATATCATTCATGAAGGGAAGGTTAATGATGATATCTTCACTTCGGAACAGATATCCATAGTCCCTCTTTGAGATGTTCGGGCTGAGCGAGTTCAGGCCTATACAGAACAGACAGACAGAACATGTTCTTGGTATATGTTGCAGTTGTTGGTAACTTGTGCAGTTAGCCTTGAATCAGCCACTAGCGTTGTCTTCCACAGTCCCATTGAGTCATTGAGGAAGGCTGTTAGTGTCCTGTTAATATCGTAGTCTTTCAAGCATTCGAGTATTCCTTGTGCATTGTGACATTGAGTTGTAGGCTTTCTTGTAGTCAGTCCAGGGGCTGTGTAGATTTGTTCTTCTGACCTTCAAAGCCCAGGTGATAGTTCTGTAGATCTGTAGCTGATGTTTAGCTCCTATGGTATTACATCCAATTTCCCTCTGGGCCCTGTTCATGTATTGAGTCATCATGTGTTTATTCATCTTATCCAACAGGATGTCTGACAGGAACCTCCATGTTATACAGAGGCAGGTCATTGTCCAAAATTTAGATGGAATGGGTAAAAGAGTGCTGTTGTTAGCACTCAGATCAACAGGCCTTGGAGTATTGGTGATATATGATGCTTCTTTCTCCTAAATGTTCTTTCTGTATTGTTTAATCTCAGCCCTGGGTGGGTCTATTCTCATCTTGTTAACTTCCTATTTATTGTTTTAGCACCTGCTTTTCCAGTGTACCCTCTCAGGCAGGCAGTCGGAGCTGTGAGTCTTTGTTTGGCAGTTTCCTCTGTCCTTCTTGCCATGATCTTTTCCTTCTACCCACTTCTCCATGGGAGGATACTGCCTCTTACTGCTCTTGTGTTGTTCATCTTGTATCTAGACATCTCTAGAATCACTGTAGCTGTAGTGTACGTCACCTTACACCTTACATGTCACGGATGGCCACCGTGGGTATAGCTGCATTCATGTTTTCTAGCAGACTTTCAAAAGGTAGCTCTGGCAAAGGCCCACGCAGGCTCCAAGTTTCCAGTTTATCCATGATCTTCTCTGTCAGGTCAGCTGTCCTTGTATTAAGGATAACAGGACTTTGTAATGGTAACTGGTACCCATTCTCAGGTCAAGGGGGGCTGCATCATCATCCCCACTGTCCGTCATCTTGACTCCCTCTTGTCATAGCATCTCAGTTGTACCTCATCAGTCTCCAGTTGTGATAGCAGACTCAGTTTCATAACATAAGAACACTGGGTTAGAGGTTGTTAGTTTGAGTCTTAGGTTTCTTAGAATCTATTGGTCCCACACATTCTGTATATGGCTTTCATATTAAATTGAATGTTTCTTTAAACTTATAGCTGCTATGTAAATACTGAAGAATTACAATGTTGCTTTAAATCAAATCATTGTCCATATATAATACATGACCTCTCTTACCTCAGCAGTGGTTCTGTTCAGACTGGCAGCCACTGGCACGTAGACCATATTGGCATGTTAAATACAACCATGTCAGCTGACATTACATGGAATGTAAGTCCTACTTAAAGGAGAAAAACAACTCTTTCTTATGACAGGGTTATTTCCATGGAGAATTGAAGTTATCACAGGCAGTTGCAGAAATTCCCCCACATTCCTTCTGAACTTCCTTCTGAACTTGCTGATGATGCTGTGGTTCTCTAAGGGCTCTGACTACATTTCAGCTGGGTGTCAAACACACCCTGGGGCCTCCCTGAATGGTCACCCATCTGCCCTTGCTCACTGCCTGAAGAAGGAGAAAACAGCCATGAGGGGCTAACATGGAAGTCATCTGGGGCCTTCAAGTAGAAATTTCATGTAGTTTGATGATAAATTTAGACTTGCTGATGCATCATCACGCATGGCCTACTGGCTCATTTATATTCAATGTGAAATAAACAAACGCATATAGACGGAGCTTTCTGTCAGTCCCCTGCGTTTGTTTCGTGCGCATTTTGGTATTTTTTCAGAGACCTGCGGATGAGTACCCAAACGCAGCAAAAGAACCCGTACCACTGGAAATAGTGGGGGCAGTGTAACGCAGTATAGCTCACTTGTAACAACTGAAAGGTATAACCGAAATGTTAGAACTTTTGAAGAAATACTGACCATTGCTATCTACTGCACTGCCTCTTTTTATGTCTCTTTCTGTGAAGATGCATTATCATGATCTCCTCCACCGTTGCCATGTTTGCTATTGTCATAAATGAGTCTTAATACTGTAATTTTGATCATAGTTATTAAACAACAATTATGTGGGATTCTACAGCACCTCTTCAACTTAAGCCTGAGTCTGGAGAAAGTTCCAGTGCTGTGGAAGACATCCTGCTTTGTCCCTGTACCAAAAAAATCTCATGCATCATGCAATTAGTGAAGACAGACCACTTGCCCTAACATTGAATTTCATGAAAGCTCTAATTATTGATCTTATGTGACAACATAGGGTTCATGTCAGAATGAATTTTAAAGACAAGCGTAAAAGACTATTAATAAGCTGTATCATATATCCACTATCACCTTCCAAGCAGTGCTGTGGGGGGTGAGTGATGGCCAAAGGCTGTTGATGTTACAGAGGTGGAAGTAATCTTGTAAAGGAGGGCAGAAGTGTGGTGGTGGGCTTGGATGAGAGGTAGAGTTGGGTGTCATCGATGTAACAGTGGAAATGGATACCATATTTTCTGAAAATATTGCCAAGAGGGAGAAGGTAAAATGATGAACAGGAGGATGAACCAGTCACACCACTGCTGACTGGTTGGAATTGGTAGCTCTTTAACTGAATGAAGTGGGTGAGACAGGAAAGATATTAAGTGAACCAGGAAAGTGCTGTGTTGCTTATACCAATAGAAACTAGATGGTTAAGGAGGATATGATGTGAGCTACCATTAAAAGGTCATTTGTGATTTTCAGTAGTTTTCTGTGCTGTGTAGTGGGCATAAATCAGTTCGAAACTGTTCAAAAAGATTGTTGTTAGTGAGATGATTATGAACCTGTAGAGCAACTTTTTTTTCTCTGACCTTTGACAAAATTTGGAGGTTTGAAATTGGTTTGAAGTTATTCAAGTGCCTGGCATCTGAACTAGTTTTTTTGAGTATTGCTGTTTTAAAAGGGTGGTGAAACTGAACCAGAAGGAGGAATGTATTATTTCAGTGATGAGAGGGCAGAGAGAAGGGAGTCAGAGTTTAACCAGGTTTCTGGGCAGAGGATCAAGATCACAAGTGGAAGACTATGATTTCTGAATGATAGAGGACATTTCACTTATGTTTAGGAGACTGAAACTAGAAAATGAGGATATCAGACGTGGGGTTGGCATCGAACAATAAAGTCAACAGTGATGCATAGAGGAGTTATTTGATGATGAATATTTACAATTTTATCAGTGAAGAAGTCATGGAGTACACGTGAGAGACAAGTGTCTTGGGGGCATAACATACTGTTAGGTGTGGAGAAAAGAGTACATGTTTTTCCTTCAGCAGTCCTGATAAGAGTGGCCTAGTAAACAGTTTTAGCATTGGAAATGGCTTTCATTTAAGTAGATGGTTGTAATACATGTCCTTGTGTGTAGTAAGTCCAGTTTTTCTTGACAGGTGCTCCAGGCGGCACCCTTCAGATTTCAGTTGACGGAGTTCTGGTGTATACTGGAGGCAAAATTTTAAAAAAAAGACTTCAAGAAACTATTTGAGAGTCTTGATAAAGTGGCAATACCAACGTTCATTAGTGGACTTCTCCCAAACATCGACAGGAGGATGAACAAATTCAGCGGGCTGATTCAGTTGAACACGTGGCTGTCCAAAGTCTGTGAGTCCAGAGGACAGCATTTAATTGAGAACTTTAATCTTTTCTGACAAAGAGATGATCTGTTTAAACGAAAAGGCCCACACCTGAACAGAAGTTGAGTGAGACGACTGACAGATAATCTCCTCCATGCTCTGAGGCCTCAGAATAGGCCAGGACTGGGTCCTGTGCTGCCACTGAGAGAGAAGATGAGCAAGAGAAGAGCTCCTGCCTTGCCACCCAAGGACCCAGCAATGGATTCATCCACTGCAGCCACAGCAGCACCTCCAACAGGATTCAGATGCAGCAGTTCTCCATTGCCTTCAACATGGCCCTCACCACAGGCCTGGGATCCACCTGCTGCATCTACATCCTCCAGAGATGCTTCATTATTGTTCTCGTCTCCACCGTCACCTATGAGACCTCCTGATCACCTTGACAGCTTGGTGAAATCAGGGATTAAAATGGTTCCTCTCACGCCAGACATGGCAGGATCAAGGATTCTATCCTCAAAGAAGAGTCGCACCCTTCTCCCTCCTGAGCCTACTCCACCAACCAAAGCCTCCCCCAGGTAACAGCCCACAGCTGTTATTTCCAACAGCGTCAATACTATTGTCTAGGACACTAAGGACATTTCTGCGTTGCTAAACTCCACATCAACCAGAGGACCAGGGAGGGAGCATTCTCTTCTAAAATAATAACTGTTGTCATATCCCTTAGATTGGATAAGAGATGGACAGTCAGACTGTCCAGTCAAAGAAAGCTCATCCATATCATTTGCAAGAACACAGTGTCCAGTTCAACTCTAGCTAATCTCAAACACATAGTATTCAATGTCAGATCTTTAAGTAACAAATCATTCTTAATTAATACTTGTATTTCCTCTCACAATCTTGATTTTATGTTTTTAACTGAGACATGGCTCAACAAGAACACAGCTAATGCAGTCCTGATTGAATCAAGTCCATCTCACCTCAATTTTGTGTCTGAAATGCAACAAAACCAGAGGGGTGGGGATGCTTCTGCCATATTCAGGGACATATACTCACCCACAAATTTTATTATTATTATTTTTTTCATCATTTGAGTATGTTCCTTTCAAAATGGAGATAAAACAATCTTCCATACTTTATATCACCATTTACAAACCACCACAGAATTGTTTTATAGATGATTTTAATAAATTGCTTTCAGTTGTGTGCACTGATTTTGACTGTTTAGTCATAACAGGGGGCTTGAATGTGCACGTGGATGTAGCCCAAGATAAGCACGCTAAAGAACTCACTGCTGTCCTTGAAATGTTTGGTCTAACTCAGCACGTGACAGAGCCCACCCACAGCAGAGGGCACACTCTAGATGTGCTCATTTCAAAGGGTGTTGTTATTTCAAATGTGGCTGATGTTGCTTTATCTGATCATTTTTGTGTTTTCTTTGACCTGTCTGTTACACCCAAACCAGCAGTTGGGTCTGCAGTTGTTCAGGGAAGACTCATAAATGATAGAACAGTGACACAGTTCATGGAAATGATTAGGTTTGAGAATACCCCGTCTGCTAATGTTGCTGATCTGTTGATCATCTCTTAAACATCAAGTCTCTTAAATGTTTTGGATACCATTGCTCCTGTCAAGGTTAGAATGGTTAAAAGTAGGCAAAAGGCACCATAGAAAAAAAAGACTCAGTCAGGGCACAGAAAAGGGAGTGCCGGAGAGCCGAATGGAAATGGCGCAAGCCAAAGCTACACGTTCATTATGCGATTTACAAAGAAAAGCTATGTGTTCAACAAGACTTTGCATAGAACAAGGGAGTTATTTTTCTGAAATCATCAAAAACTGCAGTAACAACTCCCATGTCCTGTTTGCTACAGTAAACAGATTAACAAACCCTCCAGTTTCACTGCCAACTCATTTCTACATCTAAGTGTAATGAGATTGCAATGACTTTAATGGCCAAGTTCAAGGCATTAAAAATTAAATAATTTCCACAACACAAATAACTACTCTGCAAGAGCTAGACACCTAAAGTTGACACATTTCACACCTGTTACTAACAAAACAGTCGAAGAGATCATCTGCAGTCTGAGTCTATCAACATCCTGCCTTGATGAGCTGCCCACTAAATTTCTAAAGTCTGTGTTGAGCAGTTTACCACAACTCACTCATCTAGTTAACATCTCAATTCAGGCTTTAAAAACAGCTGTCATTAAGCC
Organism: Leuresthes tenuis; assembly: GCF_036924035.1. Lineage (NCBI taxonomy): Eukaryota > Metazoa > Chordata > Actinopteri > Atheriniformes > Atherinopsidae > Leuresthes > Leuresthes tenuis. The sequence goes on along the minus strand of NW_027325372.1, from coordinate 23,844,383 downwards.
TCTTCTAAAGAAGAGCAGTCTCGATGCCACAGTACTGAACAGCTACTAGCCCATATCAAACCTGCCATTCTTAGGCAAAGTCCTAGAAAAAGTTTTATAACAACAGATTACTGGGATTCTAGTCTAACAATGCTTTTGATACTTTCCAATTAGGCTTTAAGCCCCACCACAGCACTGAGACAGCTCTGATCAAAGTGACAAACGATATCCGCCTGAACACAGACGCAGGCAAAGTCTCAGCCTTAGTTCTGCTGGACCTGAGCCCTGCCTTTGGCACAGTTAACAGTGTAATCTTATTACACAAGTTAGAAGACTGGGTGGCAATCTCTGGTACTGCTTTCAACTGGTTCAAGTCACTATCTCAGCCTGGGCTGCACAGTGATGTAGTGGTTAGTACTGTGGCCTCACAGCAAGAGGGTATCAGGTTCAACTCCAAGCTGGGGCCTCTCTGTGTGGCGTTTGCATGTTCTCCCTGTGTGTGCATGGGTTCTCTCTGGGTACTCTGGCTTCCTCCCACAATCCAAAAACATGCATGTTAGTTTAATAACATGATGAATTTTGTCTCTAAAATTTTTCTTACGAGTGAATGTGTGGTCGTTTGTCTCTGTGTAGCCCTGTGATGGACTGATGACCTGTCCAGGGTCTACCCCGCCTCTCGCCCGATGACCGTTGGGATAGGCTCCAGCCCCCCCTGCGACCCGACCTACAGATTAAGTGGGTATAGAAAATAGATGGATGGGTGTCTCAGACCAAATGGCTATGACCTGTGGGGTTCCCCAGGGGTAAATACTGGAACCCTTATTGTTCAAGCTGTACATGCTTCCATTAGGCCACCTAATACACAGCTATAATTTGTCCCACCACAACTATGCAGATGACACTCAGATCTCTGTGTCACTGACAGCAGGAGAAGACGGGCCTGTAGATACATTGTGACATTGCATCAGATCATTTTGTTAATGCAAAACAATTTTCTCCAGCTAAACTCAGACAAAACTGAAATCATTGTCTGTGACCCACAGAAACAAAGAGAAAGTGTCTCTTTCTCTAAAACCTAATAATCAAGTTAGAAATCTAGGGATAATACTGGACTCAGACCTGAACTTTAACAGCCACATTAAATCAATAACAGCAGCTTTTTACCATCTAAAAACCATTGCCAGAATTAAAGGAATAGTGTCTAAACCAGACTTAGAAAGACTAATCCATGCATTTGTCTACATCCAGAATGCTGCTGCTCGAGTCCTGACTACAACCAGGAAATATGACCATATTAGTCCAGTGCTCAGGTCTCTGCACTGGCTTCCTGTCGCTCAGAGAATAGACTTTAACAGCTCTACTTGTGTACAAGTCTCTTCATGGTCTAGCGCCAAAGTACATCTCTGGCATGTTAGAACCATATGAACCAACTCGAACTCAGAGAACCTCAGGGAGGGGTCTCCGGCTGGTGCCCAGAGTCAGGACTAAACAAGGTGAGGCTGCGTTTCAGTTTTATGCTCCTAAAATCTGGAACAGTCTTCCAGAAGATGTCTTATGAAATGTTCTTTTCATCTTTTATCCATCGTTCATTGCCTGTTCATTGTTTATGAACAATGGACTCGGTGTGCAAAATATCTGCCGACTGTGAGATGTGCTTGTGACCGCATGCAGCATGAATGGGGAGTGATCGGGAGGAATGGACGCTAGTACTACTGGGAGTGCTCCCGTCTCCAGCCCTGTTGAGCGGCAGGTTAGAAAGACCAGGAAGCGAGGCAGGAGAGGCTGCATCAGGCAACGCGTCCGGAGGGGCACTAAGCTACCACTGCCACCTGTGGTCCTCTGCAAGGCCGCTTGCTGAAGAGAAAGATGGATGAACTGCGCTCACTTACCGGAGCAATCGATGAGTACCGTGAGTCTGGTCTGATGGCTTAACGATCATGTACAGTTTTGTGTAAATTGATGGTTTTACGCTTATACGCTCAGACAGAAGTGCCGACTCTGTAAAGTCCAGAGGGGGGAGGTGTTTGTATTTATGTTAAAAACAGCTGGTGCCGTAACATGGCTGTCAGAGACAGAATGTAACCCCGACTTGGATCTGCTGTGTGTAACCTTGAGGCCACACTACCCGCCAAGGGAATTTACCAATATTTACGTGTGCGTCGTGTATATTCCAACAAGTGGAAATCCGAGCAGAGCAGCCAGCCAGATTGCAGACTGTGTTCATCAACAACTTCAGAGCAAATCTGAAGCTCCCATATTCTAAGGTGACCAGATCTCTGAAATGAAAAACAGGGACAAGTACTTTTTCATGTATCTTTACCAGCTTTTATTACACAAAAGGTGGCAATCAAGAACATTTGTGACATCAAAGTTATCTCCTCATTCACCCACCTCCACCTCAGGAGCCTGGGTAGAATATGAGTAGAGGAGAACATGAGAAAAACATGCCATCACCTGGTAATCTCATGCTAATGTTAACGTTACAGCTTCACTAATGACAGATGTGTCATAATGTTAACATCCACTGACTTTTATAACGTTTATAAGATCTTCAATTCAGAAAAACAATCATACTTACTGTAATGTTACATCACTTCACACACACACGCACACACACACACACATACGCGTGCACACTCACATACCCTCACAGCCAAGTCTACTACCAGTTCACACAAAATAAATAAGTTAATACACAACATACCATTTAGCGCGGTCACTGGTCTCCTTTTCTTTCCTTTTTGCCGCCTCAAGATTGTTGTTGTTGATGCTGCTGCGTCTGTACGTCATATGACGTCGTCTCTGACGATGCGTTAAATGGCTACCGTAATAACAGGTGAGTCTGCGCGCATTTTCCCCCATTCAGTGTCAAAATCGGGAACATTTTCGGGGACAGCTTTGTCCGGACACAGTTCACCCAAAACAGGGACTGGTCACCTTACCATATTCGTACTTGGAGACTTCCAGCACTGCAGTCTGAATAAATATATGCCAGGCTTTTATCAGTATGTGAAGTGTGGTACTAGAAACAACAACATCCTTGATAAATGCTACTGTAACATCAGAGATGCCTACACAGCCAGAGCCAGACTCAGTAACTGACCACAATGTAGTTCAACTGCTTCCAACATATTGGTCAGTTTTCAAGTCCACCAAACCAGAAATCCACACTGTGTGAAGGTGTGGTCCAGCGACAGTTAGAGAGGAGCTGAAGGAATGTTTCCTGTGCACAGACTGGGGCATTTTTTTTGAGAACTCGGATATAAACACTGTTACTAAATCAATCAGTGCTTAAATTTCCTTTTGTGTTGACTTAATTATACCACAAAACTCTGAACAGGTACCCTAACAACAAACCTTTTATCACAAGGGAAATAAAGGACTGCATAAACAGGAAAATAATGGTTTTCAAATCCAGAGACAAAATCTTTGGGACTCAATACAAGTTATGACCGACATGGACACAAAGCGGAAGGCCCTATTTTCTTCTAACGAAACTGAAAGAGCTAATCTACTGAAAGATTTTTATTTGCATTTTGAAACTAGCACTTTTACAGAATGCTGTGCAATTTTAGAGAATATTAATTTTAATGTGGATGAGAAAGGAATTGTGATTGACCCTCAATCAGTCTTCAAAGTTTTTTAATCCATCAGCACTAAAAAGGCAGCAAGGCCAGACAACATGTCAGCTTTTCTGCTCAAAACATTTGCAGATGAGCTTTCACCAGTTTGGCATAGACTCTACCAGCTCTCTGTAGACATTCACTCAGTCCCAGAGCTTTGGAGAAAGTCTGTCATAATCCCAGTTCCTAAAACTCCCACCCCCAGGTGAACAATGATTATCGGCCTGTGGCACTCACCTCAAACGTCATGAAATGTCTGGAGAGACTCCTGTTAAATTTATCACAGACAGAGGTGGAAGCCTTCCCTGATAATTTTTCAGTTTGCTTACACAAAAAAACTTAGCACAAGTGATGCCATCTCAACTTTAATGCATTTGGTTTTAAAGCATCTTGAAAATCCTGCAGCATATGCCAGGTTGCTTTTTATTGATTTTAATTCCTCTTTTAATACGATCCAGCCACACCTCCTTCTTACAAAGCTGGTGGAGCTGGATGTGAATGCCTTTTTAATTAGATGGTATCACTCTTTTCTCACAAACCAGTCACAACAGGTAAAATTCAATTCGGTACTCTCCAACACAGCTGTAAGCAGTACAGGGGCCTCGCAGGGCTGCGTCAGTTCCCCATTGCTCTTTACACTCTACACTAATGACTGTGTCAGTGCCCGAGCAAACCAATATGTGGTCAAGTTTTCAGATGACACCGTTATCCTCAGCTTGCTCACAGACAATCCAGGCAGTCCCAAAGCTGCAGTGGGAACGTTTGTTGACTGGTGTGATGTCCACAAACTTCACATTAACACAACAAAAACAGTTGAGATGTTGCTGGACCCCAAATCAGTTGGTGATCAGAGTCACGTGAGCATACATGGCAACTCCATCAACCAGGTCACATCATTTAAATATCTTGGTGTGCACATTGATAGTGACTTCAGCTGGCACACAAAGGTGGAAAAGGTCTGTACCAGGGTTCATCAGCGCCTCCATTTTCTGAGATGACTCCAGCTGTTTGACGTCTGTAGAAATATTATAGCTATTTTCTACAGAGCAGCAATAGAGTTCATAATCAAGTATGGTATCACCTGCTGGTTTGGTAACCTCACAGTCAAATGCAGATCTCAGATCAACTCCCTGATGAAGACAGCTTCTAAGATCATGGGCCCACCTGCCCTTTCCTTTCCACAAGACCTTTTTGAGGAAGCTGCTATCAAACAGGCCAAAAACATCCTCACTGACACATGACATGTGCTCAGTCCAGAATACACATTATTGAACTCAGGAAGAAGGTACAGGGATCCACTCTGTAAACATAATTGCCTCAACTACTCATTTATCCCCCTATCAATTAAGCTTATTAACAAGCAGCTAGGGGAGGAAGAAAAGGAAAGGAAGAGGCAAATGAGGCCGAGGTAATGGCGTATGGGTGTATTTTTCTGAATGTATTTTGCAGATAATTTTTGAGTGTGTTTATATACATATGTTTTTAGTGTTTTCTTTTTTGTATTGCACTGCAGCACTGCTCTTTTATCCGAGACAAATTTCTAATAATCAATTATTAAAAAAGAAACCAGATCATCTGAAGACGTTAAATGATCTGGAGAGAGAGTTGATAGATAATTTTTTTCTTATGTTTCTAATTGTTATGGAGTGGGATAGTTACGTTTTTAGTTATGGTAAGTTTACACTAAAATAGACTAGCTGATGATCTAATATGGGAATGTCTGAGATAGCACAGTTCAATGGTGTAACAACAGCACAGCGAACTAGATAAAGAATATGCCCTTCAGAATGAGTAGGAGAATCAATATATTGTTCAAGTCCTAAACTGTCCAAACAGGATGGGAAATTTTTGTCAAAGTATTTTGGGTATCGTCCATATGAACACTGAAGTCCCCCAGCAGTATTATAATGGGATACAGAATGCAAATGGTGGCAATGAAGTCTGAAAATTCTTGTTTATGTTAGTGTAGTCTGTAGATAGCAGCTATATTTGTGGAAGTAGGAACATAGATTTTCAGTACAATAGATTCAAATGACAGATTAGCAGTGACAAAGACAGGGGATACTTTGTACTTCTTGTTGTATTGCGAGGCCTTCCCTATGTCCACAGGCACAAGCATGACAGGCGTAAACAAACCCATGTGGACTAGTCAGATTGAGGTTGGCAAAATCATCAAGTCACTGCCACATCTCAGTCAAGCACAAAAATAAAATTGATTGTTCACCAGATCATAAAAGAGAGGACCCTTGTTGGTGAGAAAGTTGGTGTTAAGCTATGACTCCTGGCTAGACTAACAAGTGCAGTGTTGTCAACAGATCGTCCATCAAACTTTCTGGAGGGATGATGGTGGGATGAACCACAGTGATGGTATCAGGCTCATTCTGTTGATTTTGTAGCTCAGTCCAGATCCCCTATGAACATATTTCTGACCTAGTAGCTATGTGATGTCTGGATGAAGGAACAGAACTGGTTGAGGCTCTGACAGGTGCTGGAGTCAGAGTTGGAAAAGTTCCACTTCAGTGTATCTCAAAGTCAGCGACACAGGCTGAAGAAAGGACAGCAGAACAAGTCCAGATGAGCAGGTATCCGAGCCCCATTGTATGAGGGGATTGACTGGATGCTATCTGAGGCAACAGCTAGCATCAAGCGCCATGTAAACTCTGGACAGATACTCACTGGCGAAACAGGTAAGCTGACAGCTCAAAAAACACAGAGTAATCAGCTGAAACTGGATATTTAGAAATTCCTGGATGGAGTTAGTAATCAAAATACTGTTCATGTGATTAAAATAAAAATGTAGGCCACCAAATGAATACTATTCTCAGGGAGAGCAACAGCTGTTAGTCACACCAGTGTCCACCATCCGACAAATAGTGATTAAAGGTGAGATATGAAGGAAAAATTCTCATACCAAATATGGAAAGTGCTGCCTTGTCTACTTGGTAGTATGTTCTTGGCAAGTTAGGTCAGAAATACATACTCCCAAGGATGAAAGTATCTAGCACGGGTATTCAGACAACAGTGTACTTGATGATGTCAAAGCTAAACTCAGCTATCATATTACTTCATCTTTATCTCCACATTGATATTGTCAATAAAATAGGCAGCAAGGCTCTGTCTGGTAGTGTTTTGATTTTGGAAATATTTTAATTAATAATTATTATATTGATATCTATATTTCCTGTGGCAATATGAGTGCTTATTAACCATTGGTTAAAATTAACAAGTTTATAGTCATTGTTTTTGTTGGTATGCTGTAGCATTAAGCTAAGAAGGAAGCAGCAAACTGAGGAGGCAGATCCAGACGAGAACAGTCAAGATGGAGGAGGAGAAGGGAGGGGCGTTTCCTGATGGCTAATCTCTCAGTCTTGGTCAGTTCTCTTAATGCCGATTTATTTCAAAGAAATACTAATACTATTTCAGGCTAAAAGTAAGTTTTTCTCAGTGACAATATATTTTGTATTACAGTTTAACTATTACTTTAAACATGAATACATATAACATTGGAATAAATACAGTACATTACACAGTTACAAATGTTTTTAATTTAAAATGTTGTTTTTATTTAAACAGGAACTCAGTATTAATGTGCCAGTCCTGGACATGTTCTTGTCAGAAGCTGACCTAAAGCCTGCCTTTGGACTATCCAGAGTTGATATTTTCACATTGGTCCAAATGCTGCCACGGCAAAAGCCACATGGATGGAGCCATGGGATTCAGATTCTGGTCACCATTTATTGGCATGCTTCTGGGGCCTCCTACAGGGCAACTGCAGACATATTTGATATGCCAACTGCCTGCAGGATTGCCCTCAATGTTGGGGAGGAAATGATGACCATGTCCACAGAGCTATTAATTTTCACAATGCAGAAAAGAGGGAGTGGGTGGGTGCTAGCTTTGCATGCCTTGCTGGCCAAGAGGGCTGCCACTATGATGCTCGTGCCATCGACGGATACTATATCTGTATTCCTCCTCCTGCAGAGCTACACAAAAAATATAAATAAATAAATCAGACATCAACAAAAAGCTTTTCCCCTCTATCATAATGTGGGGTGTCTGTGATGCCAAAGAGGCCTTTCTTGATGTATACATAGGAAATGCAGGTTCTGTGCATGATGCACTTGTCCTGAGACGCTCACCTATGTATAAGCAGGCCCTTTATCCACCAGCAGGCTTCTTTCTGTAAGAATATAGTGGGATACCCCGCCAGCATCACCCTGTCTGCAGAGTTAATCCATATTACCGTGGCGTAGCCGTGGCTTAGTAGTTAGAGTGGGTTGTCCAATAACCGGAATAAGGTTGGTGATTCGATTCCCACTCTCGCCACTCAAAAAGATTGGTGAAACTGACAGCTAGAGGGGTGCCAGTCCAGCTCTTTGTCACGGCTGAGGTTCTCTTGAGCAAGGCACCGTACCTCCATGCTCCCCGGGAGCTGTGAATGGTTGCCTATCTCTCCAGTGTATGGTATCTGTCTCTATGAGTGTGTGACCCTGTGCATGTATGTGTCAACAGGTCCCAACCTGGATGGGTTAAAAACAGAGGACAAATTTTGTGTGTATGACTGTATGCATGACAATAAATCTTGGCAGCCTGTAGCAAGTAAGTAATTATCCACTAGTCCTCTTACCTACAATCATATATGCCACATTGTTATTTTGGTACTTGCGATTGTTATTTACAGGCCGCGTGGAAGAAAGATTAAAACAGGCACCATGCCAAGGCCAGAATTGTCATAGAGCATACCTTTGGTGTGCTTAAAACTCACTGGCGCTCCATCTCTCTGAGGGCACTTGAGATCCAGCCTCTCTTCGCTCCTAAAGTTGTAGGAGCCTGTTGCATCATCCACAATATCTATGTACAGATCAGAACAGATGACATCCTGGAGAAAGTGCAGATAGAGGAGACAGGACCAGGCAGGAGACATCATGGTAGAGCCCTAATGCTACTAGAGCTAGCACAAGCAACAACTCAAAAAATAGACACAATCATTAATGAATGACTTCTTCTATCCACAACTTACGAAACCTTGCGTTTACTGCCTGATTTATTGTTAAAGATTTACAAACTTACATAAAGGCTGAGTGACAATTTTGGTGACATGATACTGAGCACACATCAGAGCAATGATAAAATATCACAATGCGTAAGAATCTGGTGCACAGCAGATGACCTAATTTCTGCAAAAGGTTCTTTCTGCAAATAAACGTGTTACTGAAAATGCAGCACGTTTCGAGACTCTTTCAGTTTCACCCTTTGTTTCTTTTGTTTTTCTTTCCAAAAATTATATTTACTGTCTTCATTACCTCACAACATGATGGCGTTAATAGATTTTTCAGTTTTCCCAGCAACCACAGCTAGTTCTATCACAGGGGTACATCTGAGAATTCACTGCATTTATGTAACAGTTAAATATTGAAAAGGTTGTCAAGATGGACACAGTTACAGTGGATAAAACAACACGAGGAAAGAGATGATGAGGAAGTGCAGCTGCTAAGCTAGTAAAGGTTTGATGGTTGTACGAAGTTAATAAAAGTTTTCTCTGACACGGAGGTGAGTCGATAATGACTGGAATTCTTTTTATTAGGCTGAATGTTTCCATCAGGCTTTTGGTTTTTCATCATTTCTTTCCTTCTCGTGGCTTGGCCTTGAAGAAAGATGCACTGCTGGGAACCCTGCTGGTTCTAACTGCACTGATTAGACTGTTGCAATGATACGCTGACTGCTCAGTGGCCCATTGGCACCCAAGAATGATGTCTCAAAACTTAAACAGACACACATTAAAACGCCCACACTGGCTTTTCACCCTGCTGACAAGCAGAAAAGTATCCAAATGAGGGACATGGAAAAAGGCATTTAAATTAGTCTTTTTGTGTGGATGTGGAGATGTCTGGTATGGTTTTTAAATAAAAAGAATGTGTAAAAATGTGTATGCAGTTAACAGAAAAATTTATTTCTGTTTTTTACTTTCACATTTGACCATTAAATCCCACAATTTAAGGGACAATTTGTTCCACCTTAGGTTGGAGAAGATCAAATTCACTTTGAGAGCCAATAAGGACATATTTGTCAAGATTTCGGATGCCCTTGCTGGAGTATTTCGACAACATTACTGATGTGACGAACTGGGAATAGGAGTGTACATATTTAGGTGCTTTATTTATTTAGTCTCTGTTTTTTATATATGTAGGAACTTTGGTCCTATTTGAGTTCATAATATTTGAATAATGATTTAAGTTCATGTATTAATATGAATATATTTGAGTTGATTGGGGTAAAAAATTTAGCTATTTACATTAGACATCATCAGACATCGTCAGACATCATGGAGTGGAGCCACAGTTTTTTTACCTCACTCACTCACTCTTTTTATTTGTATTTCTGTCGCTCATTTTTGTGTATCGTCATGCTGGACTGTTGTATCTTGTTTTATTTTATATATATTTTAAGTAAATTATGGAAACTAACGAGAGGACCTGTGGAGTTTTTCCTTTGAGTGAGAGGTGGATAACGAGGGTGAGAGCGTCAAGCTCATGGCTTCATTGTTTAGGAACCTACAATGTATTTGTTTATTTTATTAAGTTATTTTACCTTGCTCTATTTCTTTTCAGTCACAATACCTTCTTCTTTCTTTTTTGTATATTGTTTTTCCTTAGAGGATTTGGAAATATGGGATGGTGAGGGTGGGAATGAGGAGTTCTTCAATCTGTACATTTACCCAATCTGTGATTTGTATGTATTTAACAAAAAGGTTCAATAACCCCCCCCCAAAAAAAAAAAACTTTCCTTTTTGATAAAGCTTATAGTTATGGATGACTCAGGTGACCCAATAGGCATAGACTGGTGAGGGGCCTCTTGTGTCAAACCTTTCCTCCCTTTACTCTCTTTTTTCTGCCTTTTAATTTCTCATATGACATTATGTACATTTGGCATTATTCTTGCCATTAACTTGTTTTTCCTGTTTCAGCAGGTATCCTTTGAATGGTGTTACGGTGTTTGTTGTCCCCTCTTTTCTGTCTTCTCAAACCCCAGCTGGTCAAGGCAGATGGCCATCCATCCTGAGTCTGGTTCTGCCAGAGATTTCTTCCTGTTAAAAGGGAGTCGTTTCTCTCCACAGTCGCCTCATGCATGCTCAGGACAAGAGATTGGACTGAAGAGAAGTTTCAGTGCAATCTGTTGGTTTCCTGAGCTAGGATATTGTTTTTGAATTGACTCTATATGTGTGAATTGGACTCATTTCCAATTGGATTAAATAGCTGTACATTTCATGAGCAAAGACATCCTTGCCTTACAGTTTTGAATTCAGCTAATTTGTTAATGCAGTCAAATCAACATCAAATGCCAGATTTGTACTGCAGTCTGCATCTGAGCGATTCGCAAAAAAAATCTCAATCTCAATCTCTACACTCAGATTCATGCTTTTGCTATGATTACCTTAACTATTTTATCAGCATACACTATTTGCATCAGGCTTATTGACATAAACACATAATCCCCACCCCCCCTGTTTAGAATGTTACAGTTTGTTCATCAACTGCAGGCATTCTGCCAATCCGTCAGGCTGCCAACATCCATCCTGTTTTTCCTTTCCCTCCCTTTAGCTGGAGCTGTTACAGGTCTTTATACCAAAGCTGAGTCTGACTCAAGCTGTCAGGTTCTTCCAACTGTTGGCCCAATAGGTTAGGATTACTAATCAGGCTAACAACCAAGGTCCTGGACAGGCATAGGAGGAAAGTAAATATATAAACCAGAACTGCCTTGTTGGAAACTGCTTTCTTCAACACCCCCTGGTCCAAAGTAGAAGTCAAAGAAAATAATTCTGGACAGTATTGTATTTCTGTTAATATTACAGACATACTCTCTGGGTACTCCGGCTTCCTCCCACCATCCAAAAACATGCATGTTAGGTTAATTGGTGACCCTAAATTGTCCTTAGGAGTGAGTGTGAATGTGTGTGGTTGTTTGTCTGTATGTGGCCCTGTGATGGACTGGCGACCTGTCCAGGGTGTACCCTGCCTTTCGCCCAATGACTGCTGGGATAGGCAACCAGCAAAAAACAGCAAGTTGCTAACTTTAACCACCAACTATGATGCTGTGAAGATGGGATAGAAATTTGAGGCACACATGCTCAATGCTGAACCAGGCCACCCCCACAAAGCATTTGCGCATCACATATGCGAAACAATGAAAATGTTTCCTATTGATATACAAATTCATCATGTGATGGCGCTTTTATAGCATTGTGTGTTCTGTCGATAGCTCCGATTACATTAGGAAAACCATCTCTCGCTTCAAATTGCACTTTAATGTTGGCCTGTTCAACTGCATTGTGATACATATGTTGCTGTATACGTTATCCAGCATGTTCTTGTCATGGGTGGTCATATCCACATCCTGATGATATTTGGGAAATACAGTCTTTAAGTTGCAGTGGTTGAAGTCACTGGCAACAACAAAAACCACGATGAGCCGTCTCTACTACGCTGATGACGTCATGGAGCTTGCCGAGAGCTCCCTTGGAGTTAGCGTGGGGATGTAAACAGCGGTCAAAACCACTTTCATCACTTTTAGTTGCTGTTTTGTTAGGTTTAAGCACCAAAAACTACCACGATTTGACGTGTATACAACTGTAACCTTAACTTTAAGGAGTAGTGTAAACCATGTTTTAGGTATAACTTTGTTATAATTTGTTTTCCAAAACTGAAGAGAAGTTGTAAAGATTATTTGGAAGGTTTAATGGCTCAGACCAAACTGGCTCTTTGTTCTGAGGAGTTTCACACCATTATGTTGTATATACAGTATGCGTTACATGGCCACAGACTGTCAACCCTCCACCCCACTTCCATCTGTAGTATTTAAATTTTGGCACATTTTCCTACATATATACTTTGGCTTGTATCTTTGAGTGCTTCACTAAGGGCCAACAACGGCTCTCTCATTCAGTAATTGCTAATCAGAGCTCACAGACCTGCTGATCTGCAGTTAACCTATAGGCACATGGGAGATGCTCCCTCCACCTCTTCTGCATATGACTGTTGCTGTTTTGTTTTGCCCTCTTGGACCCTCCTGCCCACCCACCCTCCTGCACCCTTCTGCCCACCCGCCAAATGCTGGCCCTGTACTGAGGCACAAAGGTATTTGTATGCCAGTCATGTTTCCGGGTGTGTGGCGCTGCTGCTGCTTCTTTAAGACTGTGGGAAAGAGGGCATTTCCACACTAAAACAGCCTAGTTTTCACACATTCCTGAGAGGGGCATATTGAGCTCATTATCATAGCTAACTATAATGGCTCTTTGTGCAGGATACAGGATTTGGGAGAGTGCCAGATACCCTTGGGTGGGTGTGTAGTTGCACATGTGAACATCTTTCTTAATACTTTTTGTATGAAAAATGAAACATAATGGAAAACTTCATAATACTGGAAGCAAATTATAAGATTATAAAAAGCTTGGTTTTCATCTAAAGAACAGCAAACATTTTCAGTCAATTGTTCTGTTATCATGATTATAAATAGTGAATGGACTGTACTTATATAGCATTTTTCTAGTCTAGCTGACCGCTGAAAGTGCTTTTTTCACTACATGCCACATTCATTTACACACTCATACAACATGTCTCAGTCTGTACAGTTTTTCACATGCTACACAGTGCTTTTTTCTCTACATATGATAAATTTAGTACACCAATGGATGCATCGGTATGTGAGGTACAGTGTCTTGCCAAAGGATGCTTTGACATGTGGTCCAAATCACCTACCTTACGATTGGTAGATGACTGCTCATCCTCCTGAGCTACAGCTGCCCCATAAACAGCACTAGAGTATTTACACTTATTCATTTACTAAGCTCCAATTACATCATAAAGTAGAAGACTGGATCTGCAAATTGATAGAAACGCACTGACCAAAAGGAAATTATAAGCCATAAACTACTAAAAATCTTAGTGTGATAATTGCTGTAATATTAGCTACTGACACAAATTGTAAGATGCAGTTAGAAAACCAAATCCAAAGTGTTTGGAAGGTAAAAATTCAATGACAGCTTTATAACATGTATTTCTGCTTTTTTTAAAAGCTAGCGTGATTCACAATATTGTTGACATCACATGACATATCTTTCTAATAACAACAGCTGTTGGACTGAGTCAACATAATTTTCTGTGCTTCTGGTAATGAAAAAACATGTAGCCTGTGTAAAAAAAAAAAAACACTGGATAAATGTACCACTAGGGGTGCTAAAACTACCTAAACAAATTTTCATGTGAAAAACATCACAAAGCAGAATGAGAAGACATTTGAGAATGGTAACACTGGTTTTGTAGTCGAACCTGAAACACTCTACTGAGCTAAAGATGAAATGGTAGCCTACATTAGGTAGCCACCATGCACTGACACAGAGCAACATGGACATATTCATTGGAAAATGTGGTGTAAAAATATCTCTATGTATAATTTCACGACTGGACTTCTTGCACAGGTGACATCCTATCATGGTACCACGGTGGAATTCACTGAGCTCCTGAGAGCGACCTATTCTTTCACAAATGTTTGTAAAGGCAGTCTGCATCCCCAGGTGTTTGAATTTATACACCTGTGACCATGGAAGTGATTGGAATGCCTAAATTTAATTATTTGGAAGGGTGAGTGAATTCTTTTGGCAATGTAGTGTACCAAGGTCATGCTCCCTCTGAAAATAACATTGACAGATATTCTCTTAAATGAAGATTGATATTGAATGTTTATGGGGGGGGACCCTGACATATTGAAATTAGGCGATTGTAACTACACTACAAACCTGTGCTTTACTTTATATTTCTCTCCAATCCAGTGTCTCAGGAAAATATCACTCTCTTTTCTGAACTTAATTTATTTGATTAGCAAGATAAATTTACCAGTTACTTTCCAAATATATTTTTGACATGAAAAATGTACAAGCTTATAAAATATTTAGTTTTTAAAAAGATGAAGTCTTACACAAAAGTAGAGCTGAAATGTTTTCATTTTTATTTCAGCTAATTAGAAACTATTGTTGATAGTCAAGTATTTTTTTGTTGAGATTTGCTCAGGATGGAGGCTTACTAGAGATAACATTTAGACAGAATTGCTTGAAAAATGTGATTGCTTGTGGCAACAGGTGATTTCTTCGGGGGATGAGATTTGGGTCTTTAAGAGAGGAGAAATTGGTGAGTTCTCTGCAGATCATCCAAATGAGTAGACTCCAGAAAGTTAATAAAAATTAATTGCACTGACCAGGAAAAAGGGTGGTCAATGAAATCTACTCTTTATTTCTGTAATCTCTATTCTTGAAGGAGCATAATAAAATAACCTGAGAAAGTTGTGAGCAACATGATTGATTTGAAATAAAAAAAAAACTTTAGCCAACACTGCATTGAATAAGCAAGGTCGCACAGAATTTATTCTTAATGGAAAGCTATGCTTTAAAAACTGTAAAGAACCTTCAACTGACCTAACAAAAATGCTGAAGCTGAATACAGTCTGCTTTAAAACACTCTACTTTTAACCATTGGGCAAAAATGAACAACTTGCTGTCAGTTTAACTGACCTATATGCGGGAAACAAAAATTTAACAGAAGCAAGCTGTTTATATTTTCCATGTGTGTACTTTTTTTGTCCTTGTAAACTTTATTTTATTTAATGCAGCACTTCTTCATTTGATTAGAAAACATCAGAAAACTTTTGATGCATAACTGCACAGTGAGTGAAGCACCAAGTAAAAAGGAGATGTCAAGCGAGGATTTGAGGAGAAAGTCATATGTCCCAAACTACTACTGAACACGAGTCTCAAGTGACTTTGACTTTGATAACAAGAAAGCTTAATGTTTGGTGCTCACAGAATCATCAGTGGTGCAGACAGAAGTACTGATGTGATTGTACGTGTAATGTGGTGGGTTTGAGTCTATATGATTGTGTGCTGTGTAGCAGAATTGATGTTGGAGGATGGGATGTGTGCGTATTATGTTACAGTGGAAAACATTAGCCAGCCACTCTCAAAGTGTTACACTTGTTTCCTATTACGATGCTACCACACTGATCAAAGCAAACATGAGCAGCTTTCCCCCAGGTTCCTGGCCCTCAAAATACAAACACATACACACAAAAACAACAGAAAAACGTCCACCATCAAAAAAAATGGTGGCAACCGTAGAATCAATTGGAATTTTCATTCTGCAGGGGCACAAGTGAAACAGATGCAGAGCAATCACAGACTGAAAATAGATCCCCACCCCACCCCTAGCATATCACCCAATCGTCTGGACCCTGGTCCTCGACTCTTTGTCGCTGCATGTGGCTAAACAAAAAGGGAGGGTGACTCTCCCTCTGCCAGGAAAAAGGTTGAAAGGCGCTGTCCTTCATCGGCTCATCATCTTCGGCTGGCCTTGCATTATTTATTGGCTTGTTACTGTAATAAAAAATTCTTATAATTTATTTATTAATTTATCTTTTTATCTTTTTTTCTTTAGTTAGGATAGTCACATTCTAGGCTGGGTTCTCCTGCTTAAACAGCTTCCCGCGAGTCTGAGCCTTTTAATGTGAAATGAGATACTGCTGTGATGTCCCTCGGGTAGCAACACACACACAAACACACACAACACAAACAGAAAGTTGTAGAGAAAAACTCTTGAGTACGCATACAGCACAATATCTCAAACTTCCCTCTATTCTGCTCATGAATAGTAATGAGGGCAGAACGCACAGACAGATTCACCCAATGTAAACAGAGTCAGTGCTGCTGTGGTGCGGGTTTACAGGCTATTGTTGGCCAGATTAACTGATCAGGAGGTCATGCTGTTCATTTGATATCTTTTAACAAATACATAGTTACACTACTAATCAGTTCTTGTCCTTTGTGAGAGATGGCTGCTGGAGATTAATGTTAAAATGTTACTAAAGCATGTGACCGCTGTTCTCTCACTTCCCTGGATGGCTGTTTATTTGAATTAATTAAAAAAAATCTACAGCTAAATTGTTCTCGGCATAGTCAGCTTTTGTCAAAAACTAACCTTTTTTTATTCCAGTTTAAAAAAAAAAAGATTCTGACAAAAAAACTAACTGAATGGAATTTGAATTATTTGAATAATGCTTTATTAATCCAAAATGGAAATTATTTATGATAGTAAATATAAAGGTTGGGGGGCGGGGTTTAACCAATTTGTTTTCTTCACAGAGCTAACAAGGAGACAGACAAAGTTACTAATTAATATGACATTTATTTATCCTTCAAATATCTCATCGAACTACTTATGACAGTTCTTTAAATCAATAATTGAAGCATCACATTTTTTTCATGGCTGTAATACCACCTGGGCAGTGAGGGTCCATAGAAAATTCCTGTGCGTCCTGCCATACGCTGGTTTCAGTACTAGCTAATATGTCAAACATTTAATCTGCTATGCATGATTTAGGTAGTTACAGATAATTAGGATTAACTTGCATATATTGTGCTTAATATTATGATCATTTTTAAATTATTATCATTAGTATTATTACTAGTTCAGTGAAGCACTCAATTCTTCAATCTTTTACTCTTGTGTCAAAATATGAAAAAAGAAGAAAAAAGTCAATGTGCTTTTTAAAAACTATTTAAATTTTTCTTTTATAATACTGTTTTCTTCCAAAAGGTATATATGTTCTTCATGATTAATATGGATCCATATATGCAACATTAATAAAAATTATGCAAGAATGTTTCTATAAAAAACTGTGGTGATTAGTTTTTTGCTAATTGACTGCTAAGGCCCTTCCCAGAAATGCTCTTTTAAAAAAAATTCTTGAAGTTGGGTCGTTTAAAGTAATAAAGGGTAGCCACTAGTAAGTTTCCATTCACCACTGAGGCAAATCTAATGAGAGCTTTTGAAAAGCCACAAAAACCAAATATGAATCAGATATGTCTTCGTTCATTGGTCTAAACTGAATAATCTAGACTGTCACCACAGGGTGGCGGTATATGCTATTTCGTAAGTGGTTGTAGTCAGTAGAATAAGTACTTGTCCTAAATGGAAACAACCCGCTAAGTGGACAAAACAACAGCATTTGATTTGGTTGGAAACCACAAAAGGAAAATAGGGAGAGCTCTTCCTCAGGAATTACTTTCATCTCTGGGAGTATCTGGAATATCATAAATCTGGAGAGAAGCTGGTCAGTCTTGTGAGTTTATCATGTGTCGGCTTAAACAGCGTTTTTTTCAAAGTCCATGATTATTCTCAAAGTTGTTTCCATTCCCCCTGATGTACAAGTGTTCTTCAAAACAGACAGAAACCATCTCAAACAAGCCTAAAAACTTGTGTTGCATTAATGGACTTTAATTCAGTTTCCATTTAACTTGTCCTTTTTTACATCTTCTAAATCACTACCCAGATCTCGTGACCATAGGTGAGGGTTGGACCAAAGATGGATGAGTACATTGAAAGCTTTGCCTTCTGGCTCAGCTTCCTCCTTACCACAATGGACCAGAGCAACGCCCTAATTACAGCTGACGAAGCCCCAATCCATCAGCCATCAGTCGTGAACAAGTTGTCCAGATAGTTAACCTCCTCCGCCTGAGGCACAGACTCATCCCTAACCTGAAGAGAGAATTCCATGTTTTTCTGGTTGAGAACCATGGCCTCGGATTTGGAAGAGCTGACTTTCATCCCGGCCGCTTCATACTCGGCTGCGAATTGCTCCAGTGTGTGTTGAAGGGCTTGGCTTGATGAAGCCATCAGAACTAAACCAGACATTCTCCACTCCACGACTAAGCCTTGGGATCCTGTCCATGAAAATCCCAAACAGGATCAGTGACAAGGGCCAGCCCTGGCAAAGTCCAACACATACTGTAAACAAGTTCGACTTAGTGCCAAGAATGTGGACATAGCTCTTGATTTTGTTATACAGGAACCAGATAGCTTGTAAAAGCAGTTCTGGTACCCCTACTCCCTCAGCACCACCCACAGAATCCCTCGGTGAACAAGGTTGTAAGCCTTTTCCAAGAGTACAAAACACATGGTCAAATTCCCATGAGCCTCTCAGTAACTCAGCAAGGGTAAAGATCTGGTCCACTTTTCCACGACCTGGGCCAAAACCATACTGCTCCCCTGGAAGCTGAGTAATTGATTTGTAGTCCCCTTAATGTTGTCTCAAAACTCACTATGTCACCATAGCTGTTTGGTGCTGAATTTCTCTCTGCTTAGAACTGTCATGGTATCCCAGTGATATCCCCCTGCAAAGGCAAAAAACTCTCCATCATTACAGTTGGAATGATGTGTGTTAATTGTGCCCATGCTGCATAAAAACGTGTGGCTAAGGATGTTGGTATGCTGTGTTTATAGTGTGTGTGAGGATAAAGAATCCTGATGAGCGATGAGCACACAGTCATCTCACTTTTGGAATCTTTAACCACAGCCTAAAAATACTACTCTGACAGTCACTTGCATAAAAAAGGAAGTTGTTGCCCACAGAAACCTTCGATTTGACATGATTCAACCATTGGTCATCCACCTCATCAAACCCCAGACCATACCAGGGCTCTTGATAATGCAGGTTCCTTCCTGCAAGTCTATCAGCAAGCTGACGTGAGAGGCTGGGAGATGAATATTGAGTCTAGCCAAACACATTCCTAACCAGCCACCAGACTCTCCACCCTGTGGACAGAAGGCCAACACCCAGTTTTCCTTAGCACTTCTGGTAATGGCACTTGGTAAAATAAAAAAAGGTGCAATTCTTTTTCTCTTTTAATCGTAAAATGACAAATGTACAGTGATCAAAGTGAAGAAATTAGAAAGAAAAAGATAGCAATACAAAGATATGATTATACTTTGTTTTAATCTTTTAAAATGTTCTTGAAAAGTATGGAAAACTATAGAGTTTTCCATACTTTCTGGAGATTTTTCAAAGTTTTTCTTTATTTTTTTTACCCACTTTCATTTTTCAAATGAAAAAATTTGTTTTTTGTTTGTTAATTCACACTGAATCATCCAAACATAACATGACAGCTAACGTAAGGAATGGACTAGTGTTAAATTAAACATACAAAAGATAACTTGGCAAAGAACCAATTTCAAAATGCATTGTTGTTATTAGCAGCCTGTCTACCATACAAATAATATGTTCCTTTTTCTTTACACTGGATGAAATCCTAGTTCCCTGCCAGAAATGCATCATGCTCTGGAAGAAGACAGGTCTATGTTCTGCTTTATCTGAGACTGAAAACTACTGATCACTGGATGACTGCAGATGGTGTCTGGTTACAGTTGTGTTTTACTCCTGACAGCAGAGCAACAGTGACCTGAAGTTTTCAGTCACTTAAAACATTGGTTGGGTTGTGGGGGGGGCTGGAGCCTATCCCAGCGGTCATTGGGCGAGAGGCAGGGTACACCCTGGACAGGCCACACAGAGACAAACAACCATACATGCTCACACTCACTCCTACAAACAATTTTAGAGTCACCAATTAACCTAACATGCATATTTTTGGACAGTGGGAGGAAGCAGGAGAACCCAGAGAGAACCCATGCATACACAGGAAGAACATGCAAACTCCACACAGAAAGGCCCCAGGTGGTGATTGAACCTGGAATCCTCTTGCTGTGAGGTGACAGTGCGAACCACCACACCACTATGCAGCCTAATTTATAAATGATTTCAACAAATTCAATTAAATTAATTTTCTCTTTATATTCTCTTTATCCATCACAAAGATGCAGTCCAATTCAAGCCAACTAGAATACAATTCATTGTAATATAATCAAAATACAATCAAATCAAATGAATTACATGGCATGGAGGCAATCAGCCTGTGGCCCTACTTAGGTGTAATGCAAACCCAGGCTGCTTTGAAAGCAGCCTTCAGGTTATCTGCATTATTGGGTCTGGCAGCTCTCATCTTCCCCTTGGTTGAGGTCAGGCAAGTTTTCTGACCAATCAAGCACAGTAACACCATAATCATTGAACCAGTTTGAACCAAGTCCTGCTGGAAAATGAAATCAGCATCTCCTTAAAGGTTGTCAGCAGAAGGAAGCATGAAGTGCTCTAAAATTTCCTGGTTGGGACTTCAAGCAACATTGATTCTGTGCCTCTCCACTCTTCCTCCAGACTCTGGGACCTTGGTTTCCAAATGACGTGCAAAATTTACTTTCATCTGAAAAGAGGACTTTGGACCACTGAGCAAAAGCCCCGTTCTTTTTCTCCTGAGCTCCATGCTAATTTATTAATTAACTTATTAATTAACTTATGAATCTCTGGTTTGGGAGTGGCTTGACACGAAGAATGTGACATTTGTAGCACAAGTCTAGGATTTTGTCTGTGCGTAGTGGCTCTTGATGCACTGACTCCAGCCTCAGTCCACTCGTTGTGAAGTTCCCCCAAATTCTTGAATGGATTTTGCTTGACAATCCTTTCAGGGCTGCGGTTATCCCCGTTCCTTTTTTTTCATGATATTCAAATTTTTTGAGCTTTTTGAGCTTTTTGACCTATAACTGCACAACTGGGGTACTTCAGGGTCACCTGAGCCATTCCTACCTATAATCTTGGCGGTAGAGAGGGTTTCTGCTTCCTGAATCCAAACTGGTTCCACAAGAGAGAGGGGCCTGATAACTCAAGGCTGCCTCCCATTCTACTTTTAGAAACTCTAGTAACCACAAGTAAACCTGCAGTTTGGGAGTAAAATGCTCTGTTTGGAAAATATTGCACTATGAGATCTTTAAAATAGGATGGCACCTTGTCATTAAGAGCTTTTATGTGAAAAGAAAAATCATTTTAAATTCTATTCCGAATTTAACAGTAAGCCAATGTAGAGAGGCTAAAACTGGATAAATGTGATCTATCCACCTAGTTCTCATCAGAACTCTTGCTGCAGCATTTTGGATCAGCTGGAGGCTTCTCAGAGAATTTTTGGGAGAGCCCAATAATCAAGAATTAGAGTAGTCCAATCTTGAAGTAACAGATGGATGGACCAGTTTTTCTGGATCACTCTGAGACATGATGTTACGAATTATGGAAATATCAAGAAGGTGAAAGAAGGCAGTCCTAGAGACTTGTTTTATGTGAGTCAATCAAAAAATAACTCCAAGGTTCCTCACTGTAGGACTAAAAGCCAAGGAAATTCCATCCAGTGTAAGTATATTGCTAGACAGTTTCTTCCTGAAGAACACAAAGACAGCAACTTCAGTTTTGTCTGAATTTAGAAGCAGAAAAAAGTCATCCAACTCTTTATGTCTTTGAGACATGCTTGTACTGATTTACAATTGGTTTAATCTATTTTCGTAGATAAGTATACCCAAATATCATCAGCATAGCAATGGATACTTATGCCATGCTGTCTAAAAAGATTACCTAATGGAAGCAAAGTAAAGTGAAAAGATTTGGTCCAAGCACAGAACCCTGAGGAACTCCATGACTTACTCTGGTGTGCAAGGAAGATTCTTGGTTTACATGGACAAACTGTATTCTATCAGATAAGGCTTAAACCAGCCTAATACAGTTCCTTTAATCCCAATAACATGTCCAAGCCGCTGTAATAGAATGTTGTGATCAATTGTATCAAATGCAACACTGAGATCCAACAGGACAAGCACAGACACAAGTCCGCTATTAGAGGCCAAGCGGATATCATTGGTAACTTTCACCAGAGCTGTTTCGGTGCTATGGTATACTCTGAATTCTGACTGAAAATTTTCAAATAGATTATTTCTGTGTAAATGATTACAAAGTTAAACAACTTTATACATTAAAGGGAGATTGGACATAGGCTGATAATTATCTAACAGCCCTGAATCAAGAGTAGGTTTTCTTAGTCAATGTTTAATTACAGCAAACTTAAAAAGTCTGTGGTACAGAGCCTGCCAAGAAATATAGATTGATCAAATCCAATATGGAAGTGTTGATCAAGGGGAAAATCTCTTTGAACAGTCTGGTTGAGATTGGGTCTCGAGGGCTGCATTGGGATTGGGTCCCGCGGGACCCAACTCAAATCTCGCGGGAGCGGACGGTATGAACTTTGCTGCGGGCGGGCGCGGGCAGATAAAAAAAAAAAAAAACACTGCAGTGTTGCCAGGTCAGTGTACAACAATTATGTATTTGTATGATACTTTTGCCCTGTGTACGATGTATGATCAATAATCCCCAAAAAGGCCACATATATGATAATTTGACCATTCTGTGAATGTGTGGTTGTAATCGGTTGTAATCAGCCTGTCGCAACTTTCTGTTGGATTTTTTTGTGAACCCTGAAGGCGTTTCCATTTCCATGTGACAAGTTTGAAGCCAATCGTGATTTTATATGTGAGCTATGAGTGACGTGCATGCCTTTGCCTCAGGAGTTCCTAACAGTAGGTGGCCTCCAGGCCTTATTATTTGGCTCTTTAGTTCCCACTCGTCATTGTTTTTACGGAGGACATTTAATCTAACGCAACTGCTGATGCAAAGCCGTGAGCCTGTTAGACGCTATTCAACACTTGAGTGCCTATAGCGCATCAATAGTCTTGTTATTTTAGTTATGACAGGTGTACGATAATTTCCTTCAAAATCATTTTATGTCTCTGGTACAATAATACTACATTTCCCACCTGGCAACACTGTCGGGATGTATCCTAGCGACAGGATGTAAATAAATTATCTGGAAAGGAAGCTCAAAGAAGGTCTTTACAGCACAAAGACAAAGCAGGCAAGTCTGAGATTTGGAGTAGTTTCTCAGTTGTCCATGAATCTCTTTTTTAATAGCCTATAAAATGACGTGTTTTCTCCTGTGGGACCGGAGAAGACACAAAATCAATGCATTTCTAAAATTGTGCAGGCATAAATTCTCAAAGTTTTGCGGGAGTGGTCAGAAATTTAGCGGGAGTGGGATGAAGAAAACAGTCCCGTGCAGGGCTCTAATTGGGTCTAAAATACATGTTGATTGTTTAGATCTAATCTTAAGTCTAAAGCTGCTGTATTTGATGATACAACAGTGACAATTATGGGAAGGATTCCAGGAATTGTCTTTCTGATAGACTATTTTATTGGTGAAGAAGCTTGTCAAGTAATCAATACAGAGAGTTAAAGGAATACATGGTTCAACAGAGCCAAGGCTCTTAGCCTGGCTACAGTACTGAAAAATCATCAGTGATGTATAATAAGCCGTTCTAGTGTTGTGAAGGGCTTTCTTATATTTAGTTAAACTATCTTTCCAGACTCATTGAGATTCCTCTAAGTTTGTGGAAGGTCATTTCCTTTCCAATTTTCTTGTAGTCTGCTTTAAAGCATACAGCTGTGAATTATACCAAGGAGCCAGCCTCTTCTGACTGATTACCATCTTTTTCAGAGAGGCAACATTGTCAAGTGTTGTACGCATTTAAGCTGTGGCGCCATTAATAAAACAATAAAGTTGTGTGGCAGTAAACTTTAAGTAGCTCCCCTCGGTTGTATTTGCATATGGTAGTGAAAAAAATGATAATGGAATCAATTCTTTAATTTTGGTTACAGCATTTTCTGATAGACCACTACTATATATACATTTCTTCTCAAATGCTGTGTAGTCAAGTAATGTAAACTGAAAAGTTAAGTCAATAAATGGTCAGATAAGACAGAGTTATGAGGAAAAAGTTAATTGTTCAGTCTTGAAGTCAGCACAAGATCAAGGGTATGATTCAGAGTCATCCATCCAAATACTGAGGTTTTTGTTCATTGTTAGCTCTATATCTGGAAAATACCAATATAATATAATTTGACAGGCATAGAAAAGTATTTTTGCACCAACAGACTGATTTATAAAGAGCTATTAACTGAAAACATGGATGCATCTCAAACATTACTGAGATAGAATGAGTGTTGTACATGAACATGTTTAAATGAATGCATTCAAAAGCAATGATCCTTTTTTTTTTTCATTAATTTCGAACTGACTAAAATTGTTTTTAACTGATGAACTTAAAGTGAGTGCAGCTCTCTCTCTGGGCATTGATGGTTCTTGTGAGCAGTGAATGTGCCATGCCAATATGTATGCTCCAGCAGAAGCCACTGACCTTGTAATGGTTTAGTCACTGGCATAATTATCATATATGCAACTGCATTAGGACAATTGTTTTGGCCTTTTAGTAGACAGCTGTGTGTTCATGGACTCACTTGTGTCATTAACTACCATTAAGTATCATGTTTTCTAAGGTGTTGCTCCCGCATTTGATTATTTCAGACAGCTGGTGCTCTCTTTACTGAATTTTTTGGTCCACAAATGATATGTTGTTGTGCTGGATGAAGTTGGATTTTATTCCCTTGCTGCTGAAGTTACTTATATTGTGATGTTAATTGTTAGACAGAAGAGTTTGGATGTACAGTAAGTGGGTGGAGCTCAGAGGTCGACGCTTAGCAGACCAGGTAGAGTGAACTTGAGAAGGGACATAAATTTACACTGAAAATCTGAATAGCTTGTTAATTGAGATATTTTTAAACTAGGAGGGGGGTCCTAAACAAAGTGCGAGGGCTGCCTTTTTTCTATGTATTTGGGTTGCCGCGAAAGATTATGTCCCCTTTTCAGTGAACGGCAAACATACCATGATCCATCTGTGTCTCCTTCCTCATCATCTGTACAGACTGTATACTGTACAGGCTGTGTGTTCATGTGTTGCAGATACAACAGGAGTTGTCGGTCCTATTTTGTTAGCTCTGATGCAATTGATGAGCTGAAACGTGTTTTGGCTGCTTGTTTATAATCCATCCATTTCTTTTTTAACAACTGTGAGATTGTTTGCTTGCTTGTTACTATTTAGATTTTTTTTTTCCTGTTCGTGATAGCAGAACTGAGATCACAAAATTAAATTATTTCTTTTTTCTCTGCTTGTGAGTGTGTCAGTTTTATATTCAGTAAAGCTGCGCTTCTGTTTTACTGTTGCTTTCATTATCATGTCTATTTTGTTGAGGTGCAATAGATGTCTTGATATGCAAATGACCAATTAGGGGTGTGTCGACTTTCATCCATTGCTAAAAAATGGTAGGAAATGGGAGGAAATCCGGTTCATGCACATGTGTTTAGTTTTTTTTATGGCTGGAATTAATCAAATAGAGTCATGGACACACAGCTTTATGATTCTGGCAAAAAAAATGTATATGCACATCGCTACCTATTCGTGTACACACAATTTTAGTCATCAATCTACACACAGTTCTATGCATCTAGTCTCAGATCTGTCTCCTGTTGAAAACGTATGGAGCATATTGCAGAGTGGAATCAGTGGAACCATGACATGTTCAGCAGTTGGAATCTTGTATTCAGCAAGAATGGACACAGCTTCCTCTGAAAAATTGCAGTGATTTTGCAGTATTCACATGTATGTGTTTCAGACATCAACTGACTTGCATTTTTTTCCATTTTTTTTGGGATCAGTTGATCAGTGAAGACAATGAAAAAAAAAATCTTTGTACTGCACAAACTACTTCAAAGTGAAATGTGAAAGAAAAGTTAGCCTACTATCAGTACACATGATACATCTTTCAGTATCAGGTATATTATTATTTCTTTAAGTGTTTCAGGCACTAGCAGCTAAATGCAGAAGGCACAGTTCAACTCAATGTAGCTCTGCTCTTCTTTCAAATGTTATCAGTTTGCTGCATTTACATTTCACCATGTAGAACTGGCCCAGCTTGATTGGAACCTTGGCTGGAGTAATACTGTATCAGTGATACAGTACTGGCCACTATTGAAAGACAAAATACATGTAGAGCTGTGTCAAACCTTGTTACAGTGTATAATGATAAAAGTCTTTAACAACTAGAAGATGAGGTTTCACTTGCTGCTCCTCCTACCGAGACAAAAGACCTGACGTCAGAAGAGCTTGTGTTTGTAGGTTCTGATGTTGCACAAATAATAATTTAGGCTGGATTAACTTGGAATCTTACGTATGTATGTTGACAGGAAAAGATTCATTGTGGTATGTGATGTTTTACAGTGTGGATCAGTAGCAGGAAAGAGAAAATAAATAAGAAAACATTTTTCATTTTCAAAATCACCTGCAGATTTTCTACTGACAACCCTTCTGACCCCTTCCAACCTCTCCTACTGGCCTTATGAATGATTCAATTCAAAAGCCCAAGCTAAAGTAGATAACACCCTGGCTAAGGAATATTTCTTCCATTGCGATACTAACTTTTTTTTGCTTGTCCTCCTGAAAACAGGTACATCAGCAACAAATGATAGAAACTTCAGAGGGAGAACTGACTGAAGGGAGATAAAGACAGTGAAGGGGCCTTTGAGTAACCGTTCATCTTTTATTTGGCATCACTTCAAATGCAGCCCGTTTACCATGTCTAGACAAGGCAGCTTTTAAAGCTTGGGTAGTGTAGTGGGTTTTTTCTGTTTTAACCCAGTATATAAAAGATATTTACTGGAACAGTAGATGACAGACATCTCTTTTAGTTTTTCCTACCACAGACGTTCTGCTTCTCCTCTACATTGCAGATGAGTTTGTCAGATGCCTCCATCCACCTCTCTGTCTCACAGTCTAACCCTCCGCCTTTCTGCTTGAGCAGTCTGTTTGAAACCATGAAAGAAGAAAACACCTGTTTAATAGATAATTTGAAGATTTCTGTGTGTGAGATCAGGACCGAAGCAGTGTTCGTTTTCTGGAGCCTGAATTTCAAAGAACGGGGTGCTTTCTTTTTCCTACCCTTTAAATTCTACAGGCACTGCATTGAATTGGTGTACATAAACCAAGTACAGCCACAAGCTTATCATGTGGCTCAGGATGCTGTTTTGCTATTGACAAACCTTTTGTAAAAGAAGCGACGTGCAGAGAAGATTACAAATATTTGTGATTTTACATCAGGTGTCTCTTCCCAGTGACAGTTCCCACATCTGTGCCTGCCTGCTATTAAAGTCTTCCAGTTGAAATATAACATAATATAGCATTCCTTAGTTTATCTTTAACTACAAACCTTTTCCCTCTTCATTAGACTCATTACATCAATTTATTTTATTATTTCATCAAAACAGTTCAGTTGGTGTACTCACATAGAAAGTACACTCGAATGAGATAAGGCTTCAGTCATTACTTGAATAGACACTTAGAATAGAGTGGTTACATAAAAGCTTGATTACCAACACATGTTGCTGGGTATTATGGCCATGAGTTGATGTAATATTCTTTTCAAGCCTGTACAACATAAACGTGTGGATTTGTCAGCATATAGCCTGTGTTAGTTTTGAAATAAACAATGAAAACATCCTATGACAACCTGTTTTTCATGCTAAAAGAGAGAAGAAAAACAATACGTTGTAATAATGAAGAAAATGTTGACGGTTAGATTTATGTTTTTTAAAAACTGTTGACCAAATGGCGCTATAGGCTCAGTCAATGAAAAAAACTATAACAAAATTACAATTAAAATACAATAAATACATGGAAAAGCCAATATGTTTGGGCTCAACTCAAAATAACCATGTTAATTCTTCTGTGGCATCAGATTGTCAAGACATAGTGTGGCGTGGAGGTGATGATAAAGGACCCGAATGCAGATTATATAAATGAAAACTGGATTTATTCCAAAGGGACTAACAAAAATTATTCCAAAAAACCTAAACTAACAAAACTTTATGGAGAAAAAAAAAAACCTGACCTGAACAGGGACAAACCTTAGACAACATGGATGACGGTGAGGATCTGACAATGAACAGACTCAATACTATGGAGGGTGATTGGTGAGTGAGTGCCGCTGATGACAATGAACACAGGTGAAAAGAGTGGGACTGATGACCAGACCAGATGAAAGACCGAGGAAAGTGAAGACATGGCAAAACTAAAGACTAGACAGAAAGCATGACCAAAACTGCAAAACATAACACAGATCAGGTTCAATAGATGCCATATTTTTATTCTTTTTTAGAACACGGTTTTGATGTTTCTCAGTTAAGATAGTGTTTAAATTGTTTTTGTTAGAAATATCCAGATATGATCAAAGATATTTTTTTAAAAGAAGTTGAAATAGGGGTAGCCCATTTAAAATTATTCTTGTTTCATTATGCAACAGCTCTTTTAAAATCTAGGAATCTAGACTTTTTAACACTTATTTATAAATTTACATTCTCTCAACTTTACTAACAATGCACTTAATTGAGTAACACTAGCAATGGCTTATGGACTGGTGACCCGTTCTAGCCCAGTGACGGCTGGGATAGGCTCCTGCCCCCCTGCCACCATGAATTGGATTAAGCAGGTATAGAAAATGAATGGATGGATAGTAATGGCTGATGCTGTGGGAAGCTAAGGGTGATAGTTTTTTTAAAAAATGAGAACACTTGGTTTATAACAGATGTTCAAGTTATATATTTACTTCCATTATAAAACAAACAAACTAATTTATATAAATGCCACATTAGTTTCCTACTTTTAAAAATCTATTTATTAAAACACCAGGGAATCACAAGTATTTTTTGGCACTTCACAGCACAGGAACAAATACCTTTTATAGTTCCTGTTTGACTTTGTTCTTACCTTGATAGAAGCAATGATGGGCTTTTACACCTTCTAAGCTGAACATTTGGTGCCTGACATGTTGCTTGACCAGTGTGCAGACTGCTCACTCACTGCACCATTTGCGTGTACTGGTGCAGTAATAGTGTGGACTCGCTATGACATTTCACTCTGATATTGACTACTGCTACACAACCTTAGTTGATCTACTTTTAAAATGTAGAATAAGCTATTGACCAGGTACCCATTTAGATGTAAATACATCATTAACATTGAAATCAATAAACTTAAATAAACTTTACATGGCTAACAATTACTCAGAAAGTCCTGGACAGATTGGCATGAAAACTTCCGGATGTGTTGCGTGATCAAAGTGATAAGTAATTAACTTCTAATGTCAATCTCAGTCTAAATGCAGAAATGTTTCTCATTTACTTTTAGGTTAAACAACCTTTTATGTGTGGACTTGGCCCCACTTTAAAAATTCTAAATAGAAGTAGGAACGAGTACTTGTATGTATATATATATATATAGATAAAGATATATAGATAAAATATATTAAACTGAAATGTCCACACACCACGGAATGCTCAGGCTGAATACAAAGTTTACACTTGAGACGTGTGTTGGGGTATGGTGGACTGAAAAAACAGTAACTTCTTTATCCTGACAGGTTGCTAGATCACACACCCCATTTATGTAGGCACAAGTTTTGCTGCATTGCCTATTCATTTATTTTTTTCAACCAACTACCATCAGCCCAATGGCTGTATGGGAGCATACATGGTGCTAATCTTTTAACTCCTTGAAAAGGCTCAATTGCAACAGTGAAGCGTTGCCACACTAAGTGCTGGAGCGGAACTATTTCGCCAAACCACAGGGTGTCCTTCTCCGCCTCTTCTGAGGGATTCTGGGCTTCTCTGATGATGGGGTGCAAGTGTGGTTACAGGGGAGTGTCTGGAATGGGTGCCATCTCTCTGCGGTGCTCCACAGAGGCCTGATGACGGGAATAGAGGGACATCTCACCATTTGGTACTGGTCATTGGTTGACGCAAAAGGATGAGAAAGAGAGGGAGGAGAATAAGAGTTCGGTGAAGACGGAGAGTGCATGGGAATGGCTCATTCTCTCTTTCACCGCCCAGCAGCTCTGGCATATCACCAACATTATGGCAGTAATTGATTTTCTCTGTGCAATTAGTCTCTCAGACAAATATGCGCCAATGAGGGGGTTGCTGTCGTTTCAAGGCTTGCATAGAGCCCAGCCACACAGTAGCAGACAAATAGACACATGCAAAGTATTCTCATTTTACAGGTGCATAGACATTAAGTTTTTCACAAACAAAATAGAACTGATATAATGACAGCTGTCAAGGTCTCTGAAACAAGAACATAACTCCTTTTCAAACAAGCCAAAAATCAACAGTATGCAGCACAAACTTGGTTAATGCGCAAGTCTGCAGAGAAAAAAAAATCAAAAGGAATACAAATGATGGATGATCAGGATTGATATTCTCCTATTACACATGATATTATTTTGTTTCTGCTATGTTCATGGGTTATCATATTAACAGCAGAACAGCATTCCTCCAAGAGGCGTACACTCACACACTTGAATATAAAAAAAGGAACTCCCCAGACAAAGAGCAGGGCTTGTCTTTATCTCATTAAAGTTAACGAGAGGCTGCTGTCTTCTGTCTGCAGACCAGCAGTAATCTGATACTGAGGCCTGTGCTGTGAGCATCAAGCCTCAGAGCCGTCACAACCAGTACTACAGCGCTCATCAGCGTCATAACACTCATCACTAAACCTGCGACTGCTGCCACTGTTCGCACCTTAACGCTCATTGGAGTCATGATGCTAATTCAATGGTCATTATTGAAATCTTCCCCATTGCCATGTCACCATGTCTTTTTCACTGTCTACACATTAATGCCAAACATTGTAAGCCATCTCCATAGCAATTGTCTTTTGTCATCCTTTCTGATGCTGTTTCTCGTCACCATGGTTACAGCAGCAGTACCTGCTTCACGCTGAGAAAGCTAAGCAGAACAATAGCAGGTAGAAGAAATACACACAATCACATGCACGCACACAGACTGCATGCACTGAATGCCAATTAACCAAATGAAGCATAAGCTGGTGCTTACAATAGCCTCTCAAGTCAGTTATGAGCTCATTAAAGAACATATAGCGCACAATCTTAGATCACTCAGACCAGTTTGCCCAGAGGTAATGAGCTGCTGGTTTAGAGTTCTTCCACATCTATAAAAAGAGGTCTGAATATATAATATATATAAGAGAAGGGCTGTAAAGCGATGGCACCCTTCCACCATTCCAACAGAGTTAAACCAGCCCTGGCTGACTTTATTCCTCGTGCTTTTCATTGCCTGCTTCTACATGGATGCTCATTTGGAGTCTGTAATTAATTGGAATCTGTATTTTTTTTTTACATCTATTTATGTTTGGCTGTTGACCGACGTGTGGTCCTCTTATGTGCTCATCTTCAGGTCGACGTGGCTCCCTAATTAAGACTCCAGAGGACGGCTAATTGCTGTTGCGTGCCTCTCGGCGGAGCAAGGGAGCATTCTCCCTGTACTGCCCGGAAAGAGCGCCCGCGCGCCGAATTAAAGGGGCTTATGTAAGTTTGTGGTGAAACTATTAAAAACCAACCAACTTTTCCTTGTGAGGAGCTGCCACTTGATTTAATGGGCCTCATTAAAAGTGCACATCACACAGATCCAAACCGCTTGCTCCAGCATCACACAACAATGGGATAATGGTTCCTCCTCCATGCTGTCAAAGACTAATCCTAAATATTGAGCAGTCTTATTGCTCCTGCAGAATGATGCAAAATTCTTAAAAGCAAGATTCACATCATTTGTCTTTTTTGACAAGGGGCAGAGAGGAGGAATAAGTGACACTGATTAGCTCTCAGCTCTGTGTTGTTTATCAGGAGTAGTAAATGGATAAATCTGGAGTTGAGTAAAAAAAGATACAGTATAAAGCTGACATACTGGTCTTATTGCACCTTTTTAATAAATTTGAATTAGCTCTCTCTGATAGGGCGAAATTAAATACACATTTGCATTGTGAGGTGACTGATATGGAAGAAATCTGATTAAATATCAGCCAGTAAATGTTTGCATCTATCAACAGGCAAAGATATGTCTGTCTAATTCAATTCACCATACTCTTTAAGACCTTTAAATTGAGCAGGATGTTGGATGGTAATTATTTTGAAAAAAGCAGTCATTTTTATTTGACCTTTTTACATTTTTACTCTTTTTTTTTTTTAGCAAACAGTGGCAACATGAATAATTAAATTACACATACTGAATAAGCCCACATTTGAAGGTTGGAGGGGTGGTTGAGGCAAAAGTCACTGGATATTTAGGATCACCAGATCTAATCTTTTTTTCTCAAACTTGTACAGTTCAAATACTTTACCAAAAAAAAGCCGAAAAGTAGAATGTATGAATCTAACAGTAATGGATAATATGAGCCTTTGGCAAATTTTTCGTAACAACACTAGTACAGGACGATGTACAACAGTGGGAAAGAAAGAAAATACTTACTGAAGTACTTCTACTTCTACATACTGAAGAAAAAAACGTACAGGTTGACGGACACACTCGCTTAGTTTAGTGTCAAAAGCTTGGTTCAAATTTCCAAAGTAGCTCTCTTTGATTTTGTCATTCAATTTCATTTTAAAAATTATGTTTATTTCAAATTATTTGAAATAGGATTTTCAGAAAATGTGATAGTCCTACCAAAATCCTCTAATGAACATATTCACAAATGTACACATCTGTTCTTAAGCATTTCAATTTCTTTTGAATCTGTCCTATTAAATGAAGTGTTTATAACCCTGTTGCATTACCACTGTTACTTTCACTTGTAGCAACTGGATTTTGGGATTTTGGACCAAGAGATTATCTCATCAAAGGAGAGGATAGGTGCTAACTCCACCTCCAAAGTATCAACGGTCAACCTGATGAGTGCTTTTGTCCTTATGGAGCAGAAGTGCTTTCTTGCAAAGATAGTTTTCTACTCACAGATAATATTCTGCATGACATGTATCACTTGCAGGTGCCTAGTTTCAAATGCTAAGCCTTTAAAATCAATTAGACAGTATACCTAACTACTTTCCACTAAAAGTAGGAAGCAAAACTGAAAAGTGTTGGCTGCAGTGTCCATGTGGGTTACATGTAATAGTTCCTCCTGAAAGATGATTGAATTATAGACTACCTTATAGATAAAACATTTCTTTAAAATTCAACCCATCAAAATACTAATAATAATATAAAGTACATCAAGTTAAAGAGAAAGAAGGGTCAGGGTTGGACTATGGTGTGTCAGAGCAGCAAAATGTCTTCATGTATTGAATTGAGTGAAAAGAATCTACTTGACATAAGTTTCATGGTAAGCTAGCTAAAATTGTTATTAACATCACTTTATCTCTGACTGACTTTAACACTGCTTCCATGACAGTCCCTCCATGTCATTTCTGCAGATATTGTGGACCTCAAGAAAAAATATTAGCTTGGATAGAGACTAGAGCTTGTTGGAAAGAAGGAAACAGTTACTTATAAGATATAATTAAGGCATGAGAAAAAGAAAGAACCCGGCCACAAAAGCCGCCTCAGTAGATACCCTTGAAACATTCCTTAACTTCAAACACATAACTTGTGCCTTTCATTGAAAAAAAAAAAACAGACGAAAAGAAGAAAGAGATGGTCGCGGGGAGAAACAAAAACAAATCAGGAAGAAACTCAAAATGAATGCATTTCATGCATAACTTCAAACACTCCATCTTCAAAGTTGCATAACATTAAAAACCAAGCCCACTCCAAGTTCTCAACATCAAAAACCAGCCAGCATCGAAGGGACACTGCTGTGTGCCAGAGCCATGCCCTCAGTCTCAGGCACACTGTGCACCCACCCTCCTCTTCATCTTCATATTTTGCGGGTCTACATGATGAGATTAACTCGATTATAGCTATAGTTGGGTTATGCTCCTTATCTGAGCAAGGGTAATTATCCTTGGATATAGGGCGGTGAATGAATCGAATGAATCATTGGCACAAAGCATGTCATACCCCAGTATGATAGGTAGCGCTGTACCCATTTCATCTGTCACTAATAGAGCCACTTCGGTTGACGTCTTCACCACCAACAACAACAACAAAACTAAGGCGATCTTTCTCATTCGAGAAAGATGGCGAACGAAGAGCAAGATGAAGCTGCGTCTGTGATGAGCTGCTTATGGCACAAACACGATGCACAACGGCGCATTCTCCATCGCGTTGTTTATTTTTTCCAACGGTGGCGACAACAACAGTAATATCGTCTCCTTCGACTTCCGGGTGACGATCCTGGGAAAAACTCTTGAGCATGCGTACAACATTTAATGTTCTGCCCTGAATATGTTTATGTTAAAGAGAATCTAAGTTGACTGTTAAAATGAGTTTTATACACAAATAATTGTTAGGCTTTTATTTTGACACTGTCAGCCGTGGAGAAAGACAGGAAATGGCAAACAGGAAATAGGAAGGAGAAAGCTCTGTAAATTGAAGACAAGCATGGTTTCATCTGAAGGTTGTCACATCTAATCCAAGCCAATTCATCACGTGTACCCCTCAGAAAGCAATGGCTGTGAGTTTTATGCAGTCTTTACATGTTTGATATTCATGATTATTGTGGACATTTTCTAAGTTTGTGTGAATATATTAGCGTGATGTGTTACTGCTTAGAAGATAACAATACCTGGTTGTTTGTTCTATTATTGTCCACAAGGTCATTCATACTTACCTGTTGGTGATATGGTAGTTTATTAAGTCTATTTTTTGTATTTTCTTTTTTAGTTTCACTCAAATTCAATGTTGTCATCTCAATTTACTTCACTGTGAAAGAAGTGAATAAAGGAGCAAGCACGCTCACTTTCCTGGCTCATGAAAAGGAGTTTGGCTAGCTGTTTATCTATATTAACGCTTTGGAAGTACAACATATAGAGAGAACAGTACACTTAATCCGATCCACTGTCGTTCAGTGTACATTTGGATTAAGTTATCTCGGGTCTTCATCCAATCGCGAGTAACCCGATCCGATCCATTTTTTGTCAGATTAAGCTGTCTACATGAACTGAATAACTCAGTCTTATTGTAATTTAGCCATTAATCCGATCCAATGGCACTCATGTAACCGCACTGACTGATTCAAAACGTTTGAAATGACTATTTAATAATATGATACCATTGAAAAATCATTTGAAACTAACATTTCATTAAGGTCAGTTTTGTTTTTTAATAGGCAAAAATAATGTAGTAAAATGGCTTTTTCAAGCTTTGGCTGAAAAATACTGTTTTCACAGTTGAAATGCATTGAAAAAAACGGAGGAGCCTTCTTTGAAAAATTGGAACTTTTATTCTGCGATGGACCTGCTGTTCTTGGACATTTCTCTTTCCAGTCATGCTGAATATGTTGATGATTTGCTTGACTTTTGTCTTATGTGTGTCTTTGTAATCTGCTATCTTCAAAAGTGTGAGGAGGTTATGTAGCTCAGGCCTTATCTACAGTAGCAACAACTGAAAGTTGCTTTATGTCCTCACAAAATCAGTTCTTAATATGTCATATTATATTATGTAATTTTGTCTCATCTGTCATGTCTGTACATAACATCAACTGCATACCTTTCTGTCCTGTAAGAGTTCATGAATTCCTTGACAGTAACACCCTTAGAAAATGTTTTCCGTTTTCATGCCTCCGTTCTGGCATCAGCCATGGTTACAATTTTGGGTCTTTGGGTTGTCTGTTCTGTTCTGTTCTGTTCTGTTCTGTTCAGTTCAGTTCAGTTCAGTTCAGTTCAGTTCAGTTCAATTCAATTCAATTCAATTCAATTCAATTCAATTCAATTCAATTCAATTCAATTCAATTTATATAGTGCCAGATTATAACAATTGTCATCTCAAGGCACTTAAGTAATATAGTCCAATTCAAGCCAATTGGAATTCAATTCATTGTAATCATAATCCAATTAATTCATATAAGCCAATTAAAAAATTTATATCCTAGCTAATGAAACCAACAGATTGCACCGAAACTTGTCCTCAGTCCTATCTCCCGTCCTGAGCGTGCCTGTGGCGACTGTGGAAAGGAACGACTCCCTTTTAACAGGAAGAAACCTCTGGCAGAACCAGACTCAGGAAGGGTGGCCATCCGCCTCGACCAGCTGGGGTTTGAGAAGACAGAAAAGAGGGGGGAAAAACACTATAACGCCATTCAAAGGATACCTGTTGGAACAGGGAAACACAAGTTAATAACCACAATAATGTCACATGTACATAAAATCAATTGAGAAATTAAACAGGGGGAAAAAGAGAGCAAAGTGAGGAAAGGTGTGACAGATGAGGTCCCCCAGCAGTCTAAGCCCATAGCAGCTTAACTATGGGATGTTTCAGGATTACCTGAGCCATCCCTAACTATAAGCCTTATCAAAAAGGAAAGTTTTAAGCCTAATCTTAAAAGTGGAAAGCTTATTCCACAAGAGAGGGGCCTGATAACTGAAGGCTCTACCTCCCAAACCTGCAGTTTGGGAGCGAATTGCTCTGTTAGGAAAATATTTTACAATGAGATCTTTAAGATATGATGGAGCTCGGTCATTAACAGCTTTATATGTGAGAAGAAGAATCTTAAATTCTACTCTGAATTTAACAGGGAGCCAATGAAGAGAAGCTAAAACTGGAGAAACATGATCTCTCCTGTTAGTTCTCATCAGAACTCTGGCTGCAGCATTTTGGATCAACTGGAGGCTTTTCAGAGAATATGTGGGACAGCCCAATAATAAGGAACTACAGTAGTCCAATCTTGAAGTAACAAATGCATGAACTAGTTTCTCTGCATCACCCTGAGACACGATGTTCCTTATTTTAGCAATATTACCAAGGTGAAAGAAGGCAGTCCTAGAAACCAGTTTTATATGTGCGTCAAATGATAAATTCTGGTCAAAAATAACTCCAAGGTTCCTCACTGTAGAAGGAAATACCATCTTTTTTTTTTTTTTTTTCCCTTGTCCTGTTCAGCATTATGGCAGCAGAATTGTAGTCTGAATACCTTTGATGCCAAACAGATTTGCTTTGCCAAGGGAAGTTTTATAAATGTAAAGCTCCCCTTGATGCCCATTTATTTATTTCTGTTTACAATATATGACATGTAATAGAACTGAACCGGACCGGGGGACAAGGAAAGAAGAAGAGGAAAGAAGAGGAAACAGAACAAAAATAGAAACAAAAACCAGACAACCAGCTGCTACACCTGTAAAAAACAAAACAGACAACAATCCATGGCCTCTGAGGGGGATACAGCCTTAGCGCCACCAGGAGCACCTGAAAGCAGACAAGCAGAGAAAAAACAAACACACAACCAAACAAAAACAAGCACAAGAAGCGGTAATCGCATACAACACAGCTGTGAATATAGATGACCTGAGACGACATGATAATACATCAACTGCTTAGCGACCATGCTACTGGGCTAATAAATGTGTGTGTGTGTGTGTGTGTGTGTGAGAACATGCAACACCCATGGCACAGGACCTACATGGTAACCGTGCTTAGTTATGAGTGTATAAGTGTACAGAGCCACAATCCACAGCCCCCCCCCCCCTCCCCCCCAGCAATCAGAAGCAGGCAGAGAGGGCCACAAGACCCAGGCCACCAGCAGCCCCCACGGAGCACAGAACCCAGGAAGCCCACCGCAGGGACAACCACGCATCCACCCAGAAGACTGCAGAGGAAGCCCCCGGACAGAGCCCCCATAAGCATAGGGCAGAGGCCCTCCGGGAGCCAGGGGCAACAGCCCACCGACCCCGCCAGGCCCCAGCCGCCCAGGCATGGGCCGTGCACTGGACCCGGGCCCCGGGAGCCCGAGCGCCCCCAAACCCCCCGGCAGAAGGAAATACCATCTTGAGTAACAATATAACTAGACAATTTCTCCCTGAAGCGCTCAGGTCCAAAGAGAACAACTTCAGTTTTGTCTGAATTTAAAAGCAGACAGTTCTGAGTCATCCAGGTCTTTATGTCTTTAAGACAGGCAATTGTACTTTTCCTTACCCATACCACTTTCATGAACACAGTATCTCCTGAGCACCATGGAGGAATTTATTCAAATTTAGCACAAATGTATATATGAACTCAAGCTTGGACTATTTAAGCTTAGTGGTCAAAGGGCTCAAGACATCATATGCAGATTTTTGTATAATTTTATATCAATAAATCGATAAAATCAAGTTAATTATCCCAGCTATCAAAGTGTGAATTTTCTGCAAAAAACACTTTTTATGCCCATAATAATTAGAAACTGAAGGAATTATTCTCATCATTGCCACTTCATAATGTAAAATTGTGAGGTGGCATTTCTAATTCCCCCCTTGTTCGACTCAAAGATGAGAGGACAGAAGGTTTTGTTGTGTAGTTGGCTATAGTGAGTGCTCTTAAAGCCTAGTTTACGTTATGCATTTGGCAGATGCTTTTATCCAAACCGACTTACAGTTAGGCAGGTAGGGTAAGGGGATCTTGCCTTACAACCCCCGGTAGTATCTTTCATGCAGGGGTCACCTACATGAAAGATGGCAATCTTACCACTACAGTATCCAGTTCTGCTGGATGGTAAATGGTAAATGGACTTGTACTTGTATAGCGCTTTTCTAGTCTAACTGACCACTCAAAGCGCTTCTAACACTACATGCCACATTCACCCACTCACACACACTCGCACGTGGGGTTCATTGTCTTGCCCAAGGACGCTTCGACATGTAGCCCGGGGAAGCCAGAGTCCCACCGACCTTCCGATTGGTTGGCGACTGCTCTTCCTCCTGAGCTACAGCCGCCCCAACTGTTGTGGATCTGTTGTAGGAACGATATGACAGTTCCTACAACACATGTCATGTTACTGATAGATGTCAGACATTCAGGATTTATTCAAACAAAACAGAACAAATCCTACGCACATTTAGGAGGACATGTTTGACCAAAAAAAAAAACATTTGTATTGTCTTCTGTTGTGCATTTGATTAAAATACAAGAATTAAAATTACAGAAATAATTTGGTCAGATATTTTTAAATAACTTTTGGCAATTTACATAGCATTTTGAGCCCACCATAGGCATCTTAAAAGGATGCTGAATATGTTTGTACGTGGCCCTTCAGTCTCATGCTCATTTTATGGCCAGTTTTGGGCATTTACCCATAGAAACTAGGGACAGCTGGTACGTCCTTTCAATTCACAAGGCGATTGGCATTCATCAATCTGAGAGTAAAGATGTGAACAATTTTGCAGTCTAAGAACATGTTCATGAATCTGGTGTACTTTTCTTGAGAAATTTCTTCAGATTTTTAAGATATTGGTGAATGAGGCCCAGTATCTCCTGGACCAGATCTTCACAATAATCTTGCATTGGTCCTAAAGAGATTCAAAAGCTGATTGCTGTAAAACTCTAAACATGCTCCACCAATTTGTTAAAAAAAATTCATTTTGGATGATCCTGCATTGTTCTAAACTAAACTATCAGAATGATTTGGTTGTTAGGTTTGTCTTTGGAAAGTCTAGCGCAAGTCTGCAGAGAACTGGTACACCAGAGGCATGGCGAGAGGGAACATCACAATTATCTGTGCTGTGAGACTTCTCTACCAAAAGAGAACTGTCTTAGTCTATAATGGCATGATATAAGACAGAGGAGAAGAATGCTTTTACCTTTGCAAGCAATTGAGTCAAATAGTATAGATAGAAGATTGTCAAAATAGGGGATGTGAAGACGGCAACACACAAAAAAAGTTTTAACAATAACATCCCCTCTTTTAACATCAGCCCATAAACATCTGGAAACTGAAGTTCCTACCTTAAGGTCCAGAATGTTGTTTCATCCTTGTCTGATATAGGATTCTAGATACTTAACAGTTCTGAGTCTTCTTGGTTACATTTTGTAAGAATGTGCCAAGTATTTGAACTTGATGAAAAGTTTAGACTGCAGCCAGGCCAGTCCGGAACCAGATTTTTCTTCTACAAAGCCCTGCTGTTGCAAATGGTTTAGAATCTAAATTAATCTGACCAAAGAACAGTTTTCCACTTTTCTTCTGTCCATTTTAAATTAGCTGACCAAAGATGACCAAAGCTAGTGAAAAACCACAGCGCAAAAGTGTGTGGGTGATAGAGTGTTCTGTGTATGATGAAACAACAGAAAGAGCTAATTGGGGTGCATTTATAAATGACAGGAAGGAGAGGATGAGGCATATTCTTGAACCTCGATTTAAAGATTTTTAAGTCAATAAAGCAGTGAAACATTACATCCAGTATAATTTGCGTATCTCTCCCTGTAGATTTCACTTTTACTGCATTTTCTATTTTGACACGAAAATAACAGTAATGAAAAAAACATTATTTTTTTGCTACTCCTTCTGATGTTTTAGGTTTTTGCTGTGGTACCATTTCAATATCGATCTAAAGAATTTTTAGGCTAATACTATGGTGATTGTTTTGATACTGTGAATACATTCAATTCTATGAGTTGTTTAATTATTTTGTTGTTTTCAGTTCACAACCTTCTTTTTACTGTGATCATTTGTCAATATTTGTGTCATAGTTTAGTTTAGTTGTATTTATGAACATTTCTGAGCTGCTGATCATACAACTCTGAATTGGATGAGGGTTCTGCTGTCTACACCAATGTGAGCTATAAGATGACAACAAGCAGATTGCAATCAGCAGGTACAAAGTGTCATTCAAGACAGAACAAATGTATATTTGGCAACATGAATCGAAAACACAGTAGAACGTGTAGAAAAAATAAACACTGGTATCTTTAAGTTGGTTTTTACCCTTTTGTCACTTTGAAATGCTCCTGACAAATTCTCCAATATAGTGATAAACACATACAAAATCCCACCCACACAACTGAATGGAGAAAGCTCTTCAGAAGCACACCTTTCCACCCACATATGTTGACACACGTTCATGAACAAACTGGTAATGTTCCATCAAAGCTTATAGCGCCCATTAAAACGCAGAGACACACATAGAGCTACGTTCCTGGTTAACACCCACACACTCTTGAGTGGCGTGCCTTTCCATCACTGGAATTGCTGGTGACAATCACGTACCCCACTCAATTACACTCTGCTAATTGTTGAGATGTCGCATTACCATGGAGAGACAAACAAAGGCAAGTCACACACCTTATGAAAAGTCTATATATAATCTATGTCACTTTTATGACATTTCTGAGAAAATATATAGTATTACAGTTCTGGATATGGATACAATGCTCTGATATAATCTGATAATGGATTATTTAAGCATCTCACTTACCATGCCATACAAACCAAAAAAAAAATATAGCCAATTTCTTCTTTTTTTCACTCAAACACACACACTCATACACTTGTACTATGCATAGTACACAGCTCACACTGCCTGAAGGATTTTAATTTGAGATGCAGACTCCAGTGTCATAGTGAATGATATTAAAAGTCGTATCATGAATAAATCAGGAGACACAGGACTCACTTCAGCAATGTGACAGATAAGCAAAGAGAAACAGCACGTGGGAGGAGACAGAGACATGAGGAGGTAGGAAAAAGGCTTCAGTAAATGGGGGAAAGACCAATAAATAAAACTACTTGCATTTTAACAATACAGCACATATTACTGTTAGTTATGGGTCATTAGTTTATGGCACTGCCTAACAAAGCTGTAATTACTTTACTGCTAAATCCACAACACAGCTTCATCTGTCATGTGATCAATTAAGATTTTTTTATTTTCATTTTGTATTTCTGAATTGGTTAGAAACAGGAGATATGTTCATAATGAGGCCTTCTTTTGTGGGAAATCTCTCAACCGTAACATCAATACGAATTGACAATTCATCAATTTATTGTGTAGTTACTGAACAAGAAGGGATGTCACAGTACAAGAGTGGTGCTGTCAAAACTTTTTAAGCGGCAAGTATTTATTCAGATCTATCAACAATTCTTATAA
Source organism: Leuresthes tenuis (assembly GCF_036924035.1). NCBI lineage: Eukaryota > Metazoa > Chordata > Actinopteri > Atheriniformes > Atherinopsidae > Leuresthes > Leuresthes tenuis. Next base: position 23,802,324 of record NW_027325372.1, on the reverse strand, counting down.
AGAGTAAACCAGCTGATGAAGTGATGTGTTAGGTGAGGTGCTGCAAACATGTGAAACCTTAGAGACTCCATTGCACACCAGCAATTGGTCATCTTAGCCTCCCTCGCTCTCCAGCACCAGAGACTTATACAAAATGATATAAGCAGTGGTTATGTTTTTCTGTATGACCTGCTTCTGCTACAATCTCATTTGCTAAAGGTGTATCGGAGGAGCTTTTTTTTTTTTTAAATGAATGCAGCACCTGCCCTGTGGAAGCCCATTTCCGCTATGAAAGAAAAAATAAAAGCCCACCAGGAAGTCATAATTCTTTCAAATAATTTATTTCATAATTTCATAATAACTTTCAAAGTCATAATTATGAGATAGAAAGTCATAATTTCGACTTTCAAAGTCATAATAATGAGATAAAAAGTCATAGTTTCGACTTTCAAAGTCATAGTTGTGAGATTTAGAGTCATAATTATGAGATAGAAAGTCATAATTATGAGATAGAAAGTCATAATTTCGACTTTTAAAGTCATGTTTATGTGATAGAAAGTCATAATTATGAGATAGAAAGTCATCATTTCGACTTTCAAAGTCATAATTATGAGATTCAAAGTCATAATTTCGACTTTCAAAGGCATAGTTATGAGATTGAAAGTCATAATTATGAGATAGAAAGTCATAATTTCGACTCTCAAAGTCATAATTATGAGATAGAAAGTCATAATTTCGACTCTCAAAGTCATAACTATGAGATAGAAAGTCATAATTTCGACTTTCAAAGGCATAGTTATGAGATAGAAAGTCATAATTTCGACTTTCAAAGTCATAATTATGAGATTGAAAGTCATAATTATGAGATAGAAAGTCATAATTTCGACTTTCCAAGTCATACTTATGAGATAGAAAGTCGTAATTATGAGATTTAAAGTCATACTTATGAGATAGAAAGTCGTAATTATGAGATTTAAAGTCATAATTAGGAGTTAATTTTGACTTTCTGAAACTGACAATGTCTCATTTTTTCCAGTAAACATACTGTCTTCTTGTCTGAGGATGAGATGTGCACAGTATTCCATTTGATCAGTCTAACCAGTAAAAAACAGCTGGCTGAGGTTCATGGGTTTATTCTAAGCAAGAGGACACTAGAAAGGATTCTTAATAAGAAGAAACTTTGGCGCTGAAAGAACAAAACTGATGTGAGTGTAGTGGCAGCTTTCAGTCAACAGCAACTTGAAAGCTCTGGACAGTGTCACGGATATCGATGGATGCACCAAAAATGTTGGATGAATGGTCTTGTTACAGACAGGGAAACAGTTTGAGTCCTTTTTACGCTTACTAGATGGTGAAGGAGTGGACCTAAGGTCAAGAAATCGACTGCGGAGACGGGTTTACTGTAGTCGTGGTCCAAACTATGTTTGGTATATGGATGACTATGATAAACTCAAACCATTTGGAATTGGGATCAACCGTTGCATTGACGGTTTTTCCAGAAGCCTAATATGACTTGAGGCATACAAAACAAATAATGATCCTAGAGTCATTGCTGGATACTTCATGGATGCAGTGATTAAAGCTGAGGGTTGTCCTGAAAGACTGAGAGTGGATTTAGGGACAGAAAATGTTAATGCGGCTGACATGCAAAGATATTTGCATCTTACAGAAGATCAACCTGAAACTGTTAATGTAATATTTGGTTCAAGCACTGGAAATCAGAGAGTTGAAAGATGGTGGCTGATCCTGCGAAGTGAATGTGTTCAGTTCTGGATGGACCTCTTTGACAAACTGAAAGCAGATGGACCCTTCTCCGACAATTTCTTGGACAAATCCTTGAATCCTTGATTCAGTTCTGTTTTCTCCACATAATACAGGTGAGATTGATTTGAGCTGCTCTGTCTTACACCTTCTCACCTATTGAAAATATTTATGAGTGCTATAAAGTGATTATAATATGTGAAGATTTATTTTCTGAGTATGATAGTAAATAAATAGCATGTCTTAAATATTGCACAGATTGCATGTTTGGATAGTTAGTTGTTTTAAATTTCCCTGTTTTTAGATAGATAGCAGTGATGCTCAATTCATATTCCGTTTTAACTTTTGAATGCTAATTTCAAGGCTATGTGTTTAGTTTGGTTGTTTTTTTTATTCTAGAAAGAACTAAATGAAGTTGCTTCAGCTTGGAACCACCACAGGATACGTCCAGCACACAATTCACAAAGTCCTTATGGTCGCCCATCCATAATGTACACAGTACCTCAGGTGTATGGCACCAGAGACTATCTACACAGCATCGATCTGAACAGGGGTGAAGTGTGCTTGGAAAATTGTGTTTTCAGAGACTTTCCATGCAATGAAGATGTCTTCAGTATCTGTGTAGACCTGATTTCAGAGCAAAACCTGGATGTCACAGATGATGTGATCTTGCAACAAGTGATCTATATATAAGACTCACACAACTGATTACCAGTGATTTGAAACTGCAGTGATAAATGTGAAAACATTTTGTTGATTTGACACTTTGCTACATTGTCAGTAGACATTTCCTGGGAGTACCTGCATTTGCTTCAGCACATTGTAGCACCAGTATGAAGATGGCTCAAAGCCATTCTCAAGCTCTGTAAATAAGTAAGAAGAAATGCCAAAATGTTAAGATCAATGCATGCTGAGCCGATAAAATAAGTCTGACATGAGAAAAATATATTGATACATTGGACCAGTATGGTCAGACCAGTTTGATTTTGATATTTTCCCTTTATTATCAATATCACTGCAATACAATTTGAACATTATGTTGATTATTAAATAGGAAACAAAAGAATAATTGCTGTTGAAACTTCATTATTTTTCATGTGTGCATCCCAATACTGATTTAAAGCCGCCTACCCACCCCAAAGAAATAATTCTTATAAACTGAGAAAGTGGTTTATTGTACTTCAAAATAAAAAAAAAGTCTCTACATTGCCATTACAGAAGGCTTTGAGTTATATTTGTCATTATAAAATAATGACAAATAATGCTTCAAGGTGTAAAAAAAAAGGAACTGAAAAAAAGTGTTCTTTTTCAGCTGTTTTCTGTTATTGAAAATATAAGTAAGCATAAACTTAACATAACAGCACTATAAATAAAATGAATAAATAAAATGCTGAGTAAATAAAAGAAAAGTTTTCATGAATAAGGATAAATAAAATACTTTGTTCCATTCCAGAACTCAAAATCATGTCATGCCATCTCACAGTTGTAAGTCAGAGACTTGTTAAGTGTTGTGGTCACAGAATAACTTGATTTTGAAATATCAACCAACAAGTTTTCAGAGCAATTGTTTTTACATTCAAATGGAGTAGCAACATGTTCATGAACAGAACATTTAAAGAACTAAGGATGTGACTAATATAAAAAGAAAAACATCAGAAATGCAGTGATTCGTATTGCTTGTTTTTAAGCATGGCTGCTATATTGCATTTTTAACTGTGGGTTAAACCAACTTTTGTAGCCTCAAGTAAAATTATTAAAAGTATAAAATCATAACAGCAATACAAAATCTTTAAATTTATTAAACCAAAAACATTGAGAAAACACATTTTACTACGCACTCAAATATATGTTTTAAACATTTTCTTTAACTTTGGAATACTTTAACAGAAAGAAACATAAACATGGTAGGAGAGTGCCTACTACTAAGGTATTGCAGGTCTTATATATACTCCAGAGAACAATACGATGCAAAAGTAGAAACACTGTGGAGGTAAGATGAGCTAAAAAACTTTAAAAGTTCGATGCAAAAAAATCCTTCAACGTTCTTCAGCTGAAGTCTGTTACACTATATCCATCACCCATACACTGCTTTCTAGGACTCCAGTATTACTGGAGCAAGTTTTATAGGCAGGTACTTCTGTTTTTGCCAGCCAAAGGCAATGATTCGGCCAATGCTTTCCCATTGTTGCTGTCAAAATCATGACGCAAGTAGGGCACCTTAAAGTTATTACCCAGTGTGCACTGTTCATAAAAGTCCTGCCAAAACTCGGAGAGGACATCCCTAAAAACTCCTCCATCATCAACAGCCTTTTCTCGCCTTCCATCAGGAAGCACCACTTAGAAATGTGTCCTGTGAAAAAGGTAACTGTGCCACTGTTTTCTAAAATGTCAACATTGACCGCTGCATCTAGCTCTACTGTCAACAGTAGAGTAAACTAGGTGAACATTACCTGTGCTAATGTTTGTCAGGTAACTGCTGGTTCCAACATATATGACATCAACACTGTCTGGTGCTTTGGATTGAGTCAGCGGTGTGCAAACCTGAGAGTTAGTAGAAAAACTTAAAGCTTCTTGGTCATTTCCACTGGAGTGGTCTGGTTCTGAGTCCCTGGCACTGTCCTTCATTTTGGTTGTTAGGTAAAATCGCAAAAGAGGTAGTTTTGTCTTCTCATAAAGTTCTCCAACAATAAAATGTTCATCAAGCGAATGTTCCTGAAAATCTGTCATATCAACCTCAAAATCTGTAATTCTTCCCTGGGCATTTCTTTGAGCAGGAAAAAACAAACCCACTGCCTTTTCAATTAACTAATTTTTTCTACAGTCCTTTGACACATCAATTTTTCTTGTTCCACCACCTTTCTTTGTCCTAACTTGAAAAAACTTCCCATCTCGAGAATTCAGCCATCCTATCTCAACTTTTCGCATATTTTTTTGAGCATTTCTGATGGTTACATTTTCTGAGACTTGCTTCTGATCATTGCCTTTGTTTCTTGAAATCTTGGCGCTTCGTCGGTCAAAAAGTTTTGATTTCCGGCCAGCAGGATCATTTTCTCTCCGTTTGCAATATCCAAGAAGCGCCAGTCGATCACCATACAATGGGAGATACTCCTTAAGCTGCTCATCTGTCATGAGCAGAAGGACACTGGAATCGATCTACAAAAAAAATTGTTGAAACAATTATTTAACCTATAAATAAAAATAAAAAAATCATTAAAAAAAAAGGCCAAACGATAAAACATATCTGTCTTTGCCACGTCTCTATAATAGTGTCGTATGATAACTGCTAAATGGTACTGATTTCCTTAACAATCTAACTACCTTATCCTTTTCCAGTCATTGTATGACTTCCTCTGAAACATCCCGTGATTTTAAGAAGTCATATACCTCATCCATCCTGTGACAGTTACACACAATAACTAATGAATAACGTCTAATAAAACATAACATTGCAAAAGAGTTAGCATAAACATGATAGTAGGGCTAGATAATATTACTGAAAGACAAATCACGATATAAGCATTTCATATCAGTCAACATCAATAATTATTGATTACCTTTTTATTTTAAATATCTGAAATGCTGACAAACTGTTGATGTGACCTTTCCTCTTTAATCCACAGCTTTCACGCCGTTATTCATTTATTTATTTCTAAACATTTATGAGGCGCGGTGGCGAAACATGAAACTGCTACTGCGCAAGTTACTCAACAGGTTGTTGCTAGTTTACCAGTGAGTGAGTTAACTGATGCCACCAACCTAGCTTAGCTGGCCTTGAGAGGTTGACTGGCTAAAGCCTTTCCTCTGCCTACATCCCCCAGAATGCTGTGCGGTTCTGGATCAGAGTTCAGTGAATATTCTATATACTGAATATTGAATATTCTATAACACGTATATATATCATATTATCTATTGATATTGATCACGTGTATATCATGATATATATTATTGATTTATTGTCCAGCCCTACATGATAGATAGAAACTTTATTTCAGACTCAAGCTCCAGCTAAAAAAAAACAGGATAACAGACAACTAAACAGCTGTACAGATCTACAATCACGAAACAATACACAAAGAAACTACATAAAAGTAATAAAGAAAACTGTACCACAACTAAATGGTAAAGTGTAGAGCTTGAGTTTGAAAGTTCTGTGTTTACATTTTTGCCCTGAAACATTTTGATGGTTGAACACCTTCCAAAATTAAATTTGCATCTTTACAAAATGGTCAAGTACATGAACATTATCAGAATGTCTTAGTTTTGATATTCATTACTTTAATTTAATGCATACAATATGATAAATTGGATTTTTACAAGAGTTGCAATTTACCTCTGTTTAGGTTCAGGTCAAAGGAACCTCCTCTGTCTGACTCTTTAGGCCCTGTAGGTATCCTGAAAGTAAAGTTAAACAGTTAAAATTTTCAACAGGGCCTGCCCATAACAAAACATGTGCATACAACAAGCTGTGGGGTGTGTTTTAATCTAGTAGCTGGTGCTAGTATTTATGCCGCAAAATAATTCTACATATTAACTTGTTGAATTCTTGGAGGGCATTTACCAACTTCTTTTCACACTTTGAAATAAAAACGATCTAATTAACGGACTATTTAATTCCAATAACAAGGTTAACACGCTTTGACTGTAAACCTGCAGCTAGCTAATGTTGCTATGACAACAGCCGCTGTACGCACGATCAAAAAGCATTCTAACCACTTTAAAATGAAAGAATCTAAACCGAAACTATCCAGCAGCTTTTTTCTGATACCTACATTTCACTTGTTTACATATTTGATAAAGCCAGTCTGCAGACGTTTCCGTGGTGACACAAAACTAACACAACTATAGCCTAGAGCCCGAGGCAATCAAAAAAGGCAAACCGACCCTTTACTGACCCTTAAAGTAATAACAAGTTACCGAATAATTAGGTCCTAATTATACTTACCTTGGATTTAAGAGCATTAGACCGTATAAGAGTTTGATCAAGCACGCTGTTTCTCTAAGTAGGCTTGGCTCTAACTGCTCCGGTATCGTCATAATTATGACTTTCTATCCCATAATTATGACTTTCAATCTCATAATTATGACTTTGAATCTCATAGTTATGACTTTGAAAGTCGAAATTATGACTTTCTATCTCATAATTATGACTTTCAATCTCATAATTATGACTATAAATCTCATAATTATGACTATCAATCTCATAATTCTGACTTTGAAAGTTGAAATTATGACTTTCTATCTCATAACTATGACTTTGAAAGTCGAAATGATGACTTTCTATCTCATAATTATGATTTTCAATCTCATAATTATGACTTTGAAAGTCGAAATTATGACTTTGAATCTCATAATTATGACTTTGAAAGTCGAAATTATGACTTTCTATCTCATAATTATGACTCTAAATCTCATAATTATGTTTATCTGCTTGGCTTTTATTTTTTCTTTCATGGCGGAAATAGGCTTCCATACATGCCACACCTGCCAGACAATACTTAGAGAAAATGTTTGGGTCATTCTGCCATTTCTAACTTTTTCTCTGAGTGATCATCATACATGTGGATATAGTTAAAATAACAGCGAAGACATGAACATTAGTTTTATCAGACAATGCTACAAAGATGAAAGCAAATGCAACATAATAACATCAAAACCTTATTTTGCCACATTATACTAGAAACAGCTGACAACACACCAGAGTGTCACACCAGATATTTGGCTACCTTAACCACAGTAATGGAATTAACAAATGTAGTTGAAAAAGAGATTTCAAAGTGCAAATGCATAACTACATAAGTCTCACATGTGGATATCATATCTTAAAGATCTCATTGTAAGATATTTTCCTAACAGAGCACTTCGCTCCCAAACTGCAGGTTTACTTGTTGTTCCCAGAGTTTCTAAAAGTAGAATGGGAGGTAGAGCCTTCAGTTATCAGGCCCCTCTCTGTGGAATAAGCTGCCAGTAAATGTCCGGGAAGCAGACACCCTCTCTAACTTTAAGATTAAAACTTTCCTTTTTGATAAAGTTTATAGTTAGGGATGACTCAGGTAATCCTGAAACATCCCATAGTTAAGCTGCTATAGGCTTAGACTGCTGGGGAGCCTCATCTGTCACACCTTTCCTCACTTTGCTCTCCTTTCCCCCTGTTTTTTTCTCAAATGATATTATGTACATGTGACATTATTGTGGTTATTAACTTGTGTTTCCCTGTCCCAACAGGTATCCTTTGAATGGTGTTATAGTGTTTGTTGTCCCTTCTTTTCTGTCTTCTCAAACCCCAGCTGGTGGATGGCCACCCTTCCTGAGTCTGGTTCTGCCAGAGGTTTCTTCCTGTTAAAAGGGAGTCGTTCCTTTCCACAGTCGCCACAGGCACGCTCAGGACGGGAGATTGGACTGAAGACAAGTTTCGGTGCAATCTTTCCTTAGCTAGGATACTGTTTTTGAATTGGCTCTATATGAATGAATTGGATTATTTTGAAATTAATTAATTGGATTATGATTACAATTAATTTAATTCCAATTGGCTTGAATTGGACTATATTATTTAAGTGCCTTGAGATGACATTTGTTGTAATTTGGTGCTATATAAATAAATAAATAAATAAATAAACAGTCTTTCAGATGAATATGTGTAAGGAGTTAAGGTTTGTGTAAGGAGTTCTTTTTTTCATAATTTTAAGACACATTAGTGCATTGGTTTTTATTTGTTGAATCTTAAAAGGTAAGAAGCCCATTATGGAGGTTTGGACAAATCAGATTCTTGTTTTGGGAGAAGGGAAAGTGGAGAGGGCAAGATGGCCAAAAATCCAACATTCACTTACACTATAAGCTAACTATCAGAAAAGTTCCCATCAAAGTTCAAGATAACATTGACATGCTGTGTGTGAGTATGGCTAGAGAGAGAATAGAGAGACAATAGAGTCCTACACATAAACGTTTTGGCCATTCTGTGCCCATTTTTTATCATGTTCGGTGGGTACACAAGGACACTCTGATCACAACTGTTAACCAGGAAATAGACTGACCATGCTTTCAGCCTTTTTTGCACTTCATTTCAATGGAAAATTGAAGTAAAGTGAAATATGGATTTGAATAATACCAGTAAATTCAAGAGGCAAAGACACAGAAGAAGCATTTGAAAATAAATAATAATCTTCTGCACACATCAGAATCCAAAACGCTCTATATCTTGTTTTTGCTGAGGCTCTCCTGACTTAGGCATCACTTAGTAGACAGACCTCACAAAACTAAAGAAAAAAGCATCATCAAATCAGTTGTATTTCACAAATGATTAATAGGGTGTCCAAACATCTGCATAAAATTGTATGTAAATGATGTGTTTGGCATAAAACTGGGTAGTGTGCTTAGCTAGAGAGGACTGGAAAAGAGTCTGGTGATAGTCTTTATGTTAAAAAAGGCTCAACTTGTCTGGAATCAGTTCAGTATTTTAATGTTTCCAAAAAGCATATAACAGATTTTCACGTCTAACAACCGAAACTGAAGACTGACCACTCACCTTGTTCACATCTTAACAGCAATTAAAAGGTTGGCCTTTTAACTTAACCGAGGTTAGCTCACCCAAGCAGCGCTTATGTAACTATACATTTGCACATAGTATGTGTTCTGCTTTTTTCTCTAAATAAAATTCCAAGTTTGAAATTCCAGTATACTTGCACTGTTTTAGGCATTTACCACCTCTTTCAGAATTTTTTACATGTTGGTTTTTTTTCTGTTTTTCATGATGCTCTAAACGCCCACCCAAGAAACTCTCCCACCTAGAACCATTCATGCGGGTCAGGAGGAGTGAAAATCCAACTGCTTTGAGATGCATGTGGGTTGCTGCGTGTCATGTGCAGCTCTAAGCAGCCGAGAGGAAGGTCCTCCATGTCAGCTGGCATCTGATGTGTGCATGTGTATGTACGTGTATATGAATATGCATGTGTATTTGTGCGTCTGTTGTGGTTACCTCAGACGGTGGTGCTGTCAGCAGGTTAATCCAGCCCTCAGGCTAGGCATCAAACTTTTAGATCAGACGATCAATAATTCAGACTGCAGCTTGTCAAGATCTATCACAGAACACAGACTGAGAGGCAGACAGCGGCACGACAAAGGCACAGAGGTAATTTACAGCCTCATACAACTCATACACATACAAATGAGGGTGGATGCAGACTCAATGCGTAATTACGCAGGGGTACATTGGCCCAAATCACAGTAGCGGATACATGCATGTAAAGCCTAAAAGCAAGGAGACATGCGCTTACGTAAAGTTACCCACACACAAAGAACTGCACCTTTACTTCAATCGATATAAATATCACTACATGTGGTGTCAAGAGTCCGATTGATGGTCAGAAATGCTTCCCAAACCTTATGATCTAAAGTTATTCCTGACAACACTAGCCACAGATGTGCTGCTGTGCTTAAGAACTACCTTCTAGTCCTTGAAACATATAGCGCCATATTAATATGGCCATGGCTCTGCTGTAAAATCAGAGGAACATAGCAACAACCCATGTTGTTTAGTGTGCGTTGTGGGGGAGTATGCTGGTAGGGGGTAAGTGAAATTGAGGGATATTTCAGCACGTGGGCGTATAATGGCTATCAGAGGTGACTTTCAGTGGGATCAACTCAAAACACTCGCACAAACACACAAACAACCTTTTTTTCCCCTCATAAAGTCACAGATACAGAACATTAGCTCATACAAATAATCATACTAAATGATCATGCAGCAACGTAGTAAGCTCTGTGGTTGGATGCGTGCGTGACTGCATGAGACATCATAAAGTGATGCTCAGAGACATTTTCATGGAGCTGAGTAAGACCATGTAGGCCTAGTAACCTTGAGTTCCAAGCTGTGTGAGCCCCTCAAACTATAGGTTTTCTATAGGCTGCGGCTCTGTGCCGATGACTAGACAAGCCAGACTAAAACCCAATGTGTAGGATGTAGTGACATCTAGCAGTAAAGTTGCAGTTTTCAACCAGCTAAAAAAGAACTCTTCAGATTTACCACAATTGTAGAAGAAACTACTACTAAGAAACAATTGAAACAAATTGAAACAAAACTGCAATTTATTAAAACTTGTGCAAATAGAAATGGAAACACAGTATGTCAAACAAAAACAGAGCTAAGTTCAACAAGCTTGATAGTGAATATTTTTTATGAGCACCTTTATTCTTCAACATTGCCTGAACCCTTTTAAACAAACTTTCTTGTAATTCCTTTAAGGTGTCTTCAGGAAAAGGTTTCCAGGCTTATTGAGGAACATTCTAAAGTTCTTCTTTGAATGTCAGCTATCTTTTGTTCCGTTCTCTGCCAAGATGATCCAACATTGTTTTAATTATGTTGAGGTCTGGGCTCCAGAGAGGATTCGATTCAATTCAATTCAGTTCTATTTATAGAGCGCCAAATCACAACAAATGTTATCTCAGGGCACTTCAAAGATACAGTCCAATTCAATCCATTTCAGATCCAATTCATTGATATCCACTCATATTCCAATCAAATCCAATTAATCAAATTCCAAATTAGTCCAATTCATACATACAGAGCCAATTCAAAGAAAGTGGCGTTGATAAAGAAAACCACCAGATTGCATTGAAACTTCCCCACGATCCAACCTTTCATCCTGAGTATGCATGGTGCAACTGAAGAAAGAAAAAACTCCCTTTTAACAGGAAGAAACCTCTGGCAGAACTAGAGGAAGGTGGACATCCACCTTGACCAGCTGGCATTTCAGCACCATAAGACCAGTTGCCACTGATTTTCAGTCCAGTTCTTGAAACATTTAACAAACCACAGCCTTTTACCCTGTTTCTCTTCCTTAAGAATGGCATCTTGACAGCCACCCTTCCGTGGATATCATGTCTGATGAGGCTTCATTGAAGTGCATACGAATCAATCATCATCTTGTTAGTGCAAAAGTAGGATGCTATGTCTTTCAAACTATGTTACCTTTGGCATTATTTGCAGATGCAACTAAAGAAAGTGGAACAAATTATGTGTCATTGTGACAGGCTGCTAGTAACAAAATTGGTTCTTTCCTAAATGGTCAGTTATGTATAGAGACAAAACCGGTTCATCCCCTGAGTTAGATACCTTCTTATGCTTATTAGATTCATAGGTCAGTAAGTAAGAACAGTCAAAAAGCACCTTCAGGAAGCCTGGAGAACTATTGCTCAAGATCACACAAAAGTCTGTCGTCTTGGAAACAAAATCTGGAAAATTAAGATGGCACATGACTGTAAGATCCTGGGAGTTTGGTTTGTTTGTTCTGGGCTACCATAGAAACATGACGGCACAACATGGCATTCAGTAAGAAGGAGGATTTTGAGGTTATGGAAACACAAAGTTTCTAATGAAGATGTAGTTTTTAAAAAAAAGAACTCCATCACTGACTTTACTAACCAGCCACCAGTTCAGAGCAGCCAAGCTCCTAATTTCTCAAAATATTGTTATGGCTTGGTTTAGGCAAAGGTTGAATTATTTACAAATTGAATTAAAGATAACAATTCCATCTATCTCATTGACTTGACCAGTTGTCTGCATTACAAATGACGTATTATGCGTCATATTATACGTCATCTTCACAACCTAAGTCGTTAATGTTAGCTACTGTGAAAGAAAATATTAAACCATGAGGAATGATTTCTGAGATAGATATATTTCCTTTGTCCGAAGTTGTACGGGTTTGTGGGTTTTTTCCTTTCTCTCTCCTGTTTTACCGCCTTCCTTGTGCAGTGTTCTCAGAGTGGCTAATTAGTGATCCAACTCACCTGTCCAGGAGTGATTATCTCCTGCTTAAAACACAGTCAGTCTCTGTACCTTCATCATCTAGTGTCTTGGATTGTTAAGAGATCTTCGGAGTATTGAGACTCAGGACTACTCGCCCGTTTTATGGAATCAGATCCAGCCAGAAGCTTGTCAGCTTCTGTGATCAAATCACTTGTTACTCTGCACCACCACTGTTTATTTAAGATTGAGAAGAGAGCTACAAGCTCCAAGGACGAACCCTCCCGACCTGAATTTATTAACCCAGAGAAACAACTTAATTGGACTTCTCCTCATTCTTTTTTTCAGTTGTAACAATAAATCGCTTTTCCATTTTTACTCCTGGTTTTCGGCTTCTGTGTTTGGATCCTGCAATTTCTGAGCAATCCTTAACAGAAATTCAGACACTGAGAGATGGAACTAATCCCTCTTTGTGCTTCAGTTTCGTCAGTCCAGCATTGAACTGGACAAAGCTGTTTAGACAGTCTGATAAGAAATGGTTTAGCTGACTCTTGCTGGAGCATTACTCTCAAATATAGTTTATCCACTGGGCTCTTACATCCTCTGAGCATCTTACATCCCCTTGTGACTCAGGCAAAGCTGTGCATTATGGAAACATGGATTTGAATGACAATGAATACCTTGCTGGGGGGGACTTATGATTAAAACCATCTACAGTGGATGCATTTCTCTTCCTTCATAACACCTACATACATAGGGCACAACTATTTCTCCTGCACAAAGTTCAACAAAAGTGGCTCTCATTCATCTGATCTAGATACAGGGGAAAAAACGGATTTCCTTACTGATGAGAAAGACTACATGCTCTGAGATGCTACAGGGATATACAAATTGCTGACTGCAGACCACCAAACGTTGCCACTCTTGTGCATTTCTGTTGCTCTTGTGAGATTAAGTAATTTTTACGTGTGAGGAAATCTTTCCAAAGCTGGTATACAACTTTGTATTTAAATAAGACCCCAAAAAGTATAAGTATAACCTGTGACCTCTGCTCAATTTCAAGGTTCAAGTTAAGCACTACTATTCAGGCTCAGTTGGGTCAGGCTCTTTCAGACAGGCAGTCAGGCTCTTTTCCATTAATCTGAATTAACATTTCAGCATCATGTCTGAATAAACGCTCTGGTCACACCTTTGTCTTGACAGGATACCCTTTTTGTTTTAGTGCAAGTCCAGAATGTATTTTGTATACAGTCTTTAGGAAAGTATTCACCCCCTTGGTTTATTTCCCATGTTTTCTTTTGCAACCTGTAATTAAAATAGATACACTTCACATTTTTTTGCAGTGGGTATAGACGTACTAGTCAAAATTGGAGAAGTTAAATTGAAAGAAAAATGTTGTAAAAAATTAATTGATTCTTTAATTTTTTTTATTCAAGAATTAAAAAATTTGATTTAAAAAAGAAAAAAAAAAACACCTGAAAAGTATTCATATTCACTTCTATAACTTCTAAAAGTATCTTGGGGTACATCTCAAATTTTGCTCGTTCCTCAATATAAAACCGACTCAACTCCCTCAAGCTTGATGAGTTCTATTGTTGAGCAGCAATCCTTAGTCCATCAATACTGACCAATTTCGCAGTTCCTCCCAACGACAAAACCATGATGCTGCCACCACCAAGCTGTTCTCATGATAATGGGTTTGTGCCACATGTGGCATTTTACTTGAGTTCAGTTTTATTCTCATGTGACCAGAGTCTCTAGTGTCTTTTGGTGAACTCCAAATGTTCTTTTTTGTTCTATTCCAAAGTAATGGTCACTTATCAATGGAAGCTATTATTGTGTAGTGTACAGCTTAAAGTGGTTCAATGGAAAGACCCTCCAAACTCTCTCAGGGTCACCTTTGGGTTGGTGGCCATATTCCTCTATCCTTTATTAATGGATTTAATTATGCTGAGAAGAATGATCAGAGATTATCATAAATTTTCATTATAACTGAACTCTAATCTGTATTTTTCTAGTGTTTCGGCACCACCCAAAGTTTTGAGACTTCAGTTATCTGTGCCAGGTCTCAAAATTTAATTTCAATTACAATTTTCACATCTATTTTAAAACACCAATTGTGTGTGTGTGCGCGCGTGTGTGTGTGTGTGTGTGTGTGTGTGTGTGTGTGTGTGCACGTGCCGAACCATTTATTAATTACAAGAAACATAACTGTCTAACAAGTGTCTGACCAAACAAATAAAGCTGAGAAATTGTGTGGGAGTGTGCAGGAAAAGGCAACTTCACTAATTTGAAAATTTGTCACAGTCTCCTGCCTGTCATTATGAATGCTGTTCCCCCGCATTAGAAAAACACCATCTTTGCTCCGCCACGAGTTGTTATCGACAATGCTGTGCAGAAACAGATCATTTCAAATGAAACAGGCATCTTTAGACTGAGTTCTTTTGTGTGATCAGAGTAAGCAGAGTTTGGAAATTGTGTTAGGGGTGGAGTTTCTATTAAAAATGTCATTTTTCATTTATGCACATTGTTTAAAAAAAAAACACAACCACTGTTAATACTTAAGTTTGCATGTTCTGCCCATGTATGTGTGGGTTCTTTCTGGGTACTCTAGCTTAAGTCATTAAATATAATCTTTCTCTTTGTTTTATTTGCTATTTTTAATTCTGTTTATTTTTAATCCATCATTGTTTTTAATATTTTCATTAGAAGTATACAGTTTCTATTATTTACTGCTGTACTAAAATGTTCTTTTAAAAATTAATGCTGTACTAAAACTTTATTTTGAAAAGAAAAAAGGTTGAACCTTTTTTTTTTGATGGACAAAAGTTGAAAGTAATTACTTTCAGTGTGTTAATTCCCCAACTTTATTATCCCCAAATTTAACTCTTATGATATAAAATATGACAATTTTCAAATTGAAAAAAAGCAAAGAAAGATGTAAGTTTATAGAATATAAGTAACAGGAAGATTCTACAGTCACCAGATGACTTGGTGACAGGTGAGGGTGTCAAAATTGGGTATGAAAGGAGCATCACCCAAAAGTTTAGTCTTTCAAAACGAGGATGTTTTGTTTCTAACTCAATGTGTGAAACTCAAGGCAAGATTGCAAAGAATTTAGGTATTCTACATCTACAAAAAATTCAGGATTCTGGAGAAATCTAAGTGTGTAAAGACAAGGCTAGAAACCACTACTGGATGCATGTGACCTTTGAGCCCGGAAGCAGAGAGCCTGAGAAGCTGTTAGGCCAACATTTCACCGTCTTACTATGCTTCAGACTCATTTTTCTGCTCAGTAAGGAAAACGTTTCCACAACAAAGCAAAAACAGGCTTTTGGAGTTATTAGAATTGTAATATCCAAAGGTCTGGCATCTCTCTGTTGGCACTGTAAAGGTCTTCAAATCATAAAATGCTTGAAGGACCTTCCTTAATGCTGCAACTAGAAATATTTGTTATTAAAACAATAATGTTCTTTCAACTTACTGTTCGTGTTTTTATTCTTTACCAATTCGGGTATAGCTTTATTACCCAACATCAGTGATGGACCTCAATTATGCTCTTGTGCCTGATAAGAGCATGTGCCGGAAAGCAGGTAGCTGGATTCAGCTACACCTTTACCATGTCACGAATGTGAGTTGCTGTGCAGAGCATGGCGTAGATAGGACTCGGATGCAGATATTTCAAAGTAAAAACTTGATTTATTTAAAAGAAACAACAAAAAGTGTGGCTGAGCCGGAACACAAAAACTTTACTATGAACAAACTTGACAAAATAAAAACCTGTCTAAAACGTGACATGGAAAACATTGACAAACCTGATGGTGAGGACCTGGCAGAGTGTATTGGGGGAACCTGGAAATCAAATACTGAGGATGATTAGTGATGGAGTACAGCTGAGAACAAAACACAGGTGATGTGGATGAACTTAATGACAAGGCAAAGGAAACCGAAGGAAAACATAGCAAAACAAATGACTAAACCAAGAACTAAAAACATAACGAAACTATTAAAATTGTCATAAAGGGTCATAACACAGTGTCAGGAGGAAACAGGAGCGAGGTAACAGGAGTGATTTAATATCTTTAATGTAATCAAGTAAATACGCACTTTCTTTTGCAATGTGCATCCATGAAATGGAGCATTGAACCGGAGTCTCCATTCCAATAACAGCCATCCCCAGAGATGCTAGAGGATGACAAGAAACAAAACTACAGTTCCCTCCTCCACTTCACTCCCCCACTTAACCCCCCCCTTGTTCAAAAACAAAACTCAGCAATAACCAAAACACGAGGAACAAAACTCAAACAGCAGCGAGAGAACAGGCTGACAGCACCATCACTACTGACAGTTAAAGAAATACATGGTTCAACAGGGCTCAGACTCTTCATCAGCCTGCTGATTTATGACACTGAGAGTGAACAATTAACAGTATTTCCTCATAACCCTGTCTTATCTGACCTTTTTTTTTTAATATAATTTTTCAGTTCACATTACTTTACTTTAGTTTACATTACACAGCACCTGAGAAGAATGTTGTAACCAGATCTAAAGAATTTATTTCATTATCATAAGCAACAACAGAGGACAGCTACCTGAACGTAAATCCTGTAGAACTTGATTGTCTTGTTGACAGCTACAACACCGGACAAAGTTGCCCCTCTAAAAATGAAGGTAATCAGTCAGAAGAAGCTGGCTCCTTGGTATAATTAACAGCTGAATGCTTTAAAGCCGACTGCAAGAAAGTTTGACAGGAAACAGTGTTCCTGTCATTTAGAAGAGTGTCAATTAGTCTAGAAAGATAGTCAAATAACATATGAAAGCCATTTGTAAAGCTAGAACTGCTTACTATTCATCATTGATAGAAAATAATAAGAACAATCCCAGGTTTCTTCTCAGACAGACGCTCAGAGTAAGGGCCAGGAGGACGATACATGACAACAAACACAAGGGGAAAAACTGAGAATCAGAGATTCAAAAGAGCTAAAACAATCTTGGGTCTAGGACTAATTAGTAACCCTGATCTGAAGATAGCTGCCGCTCCTCCTGTGGTTCCAGGAATGTGAAAACTTAAATAGCTAGATGTGTTAATGCTATCATGATCTTCCTGCTGCAGACAGGTTTCTGTAAGGCAAAATATATCAATATGTTCACAAATCAAGTTACAGAGATTTGGAAAGGAGATATCTAACATTCAGCAAACCACATAGTTTAAAGTTTTTGTTCAGTTAAATTCTTTGTCTTAATTTTGGCAACTTTCCAGATTTGTTCATCTTGTGTTTATATATTTATTAAGTTTGGGTGGTCTGGGAGCACATTCTCTTGACAACATATAATTAGCATAAACACAAATTGTAACATTGCATTCATTTGATGGAAGAATCTTGACTCCCTTTTAAAGTGTCCATACATTTGGCAAAGCAAGTTAGCAATAGAAAGAGAGATGGGGAACAGATGAGAGGTTGTGACCCCCAGAGGAGAAGCTGATAAAGAGATAAAAGAATAAAGAGGGATGAGAGATGAGATAGAGGATGCGAGGGGGAGATGGGAAGGAGCAGCCTGTCTGACTTCCTATGTTTATCCATATTTCACAGCACTCTCAATTAGCTGCTGCGGTGGATGTGGCTACGGCTGCAGCTCGGCCGAGAGGGATTAGGTGCCTGCTGGAGAGAAAAAGGTTGGTCGAGGTCACTGTGGCCGTGTTAACAGCCTCGGGTAACAGCCTCTCTCTCTCTTTCTCTCTCTTTAAAGGTGTTTGCAAACACAAAATCTGTTTGCTTTGGCCTGAAGCAAGACGCAAGCTCTTGGATTGTTACCTATTTTGATCAGGTTATTTTTAATGTTGCAAACATTCCAGCACAGTTTATCAAGGGAAGCCACATGGAAGCAGTGCATTCATTGACAGGTAGAAAAAAAAAGGACTTTTTTTTCTTGGGTGCACTGTGTTCAACTCCTAAAACAGTCTAGATAAGATGTACTGCTACAGTACACATATAAAAACAACTACAACCAAAGCATCCAAAAATTAAACGTTAAAAATGAAAAGTTACGACAACCAAATAAAGAATACATAAGAGGCAAAATATCCATAAATATTTACAAAAAGATTCAAAAGAGATACAAAATCAAACAAATAAACAACCACGGTTATTCATCAGTCTTCCAGTGCAACAAATCTGCTGAATAGAAACATTGGTACTTCACATAGTGATGTTCATATAAAGTGAATAATTCAAATCCAATGAAATGTTATTATATATGAAGTAGTGAAACTTTAAAGCTGATCGGTATGTTTTTGCTTATTAATTACAAGAGGTTGCATAATTAAAAACATGTACATCTCTAGTATAGTTCACAGAAAAGAACATGTTGTTGCAGAAATACTGTCCCTGACTTTTTAACATTGCGTATTATAGTACCGGTACAAGATTTATTAAAACAACCTGTGAGCCCCATAGAACACAATATTTTCTGCTCTGTCTTGGTTATCTGGAGAAGGAGCTCCTGTCAAAATCAGTCGTGATGACACAACTGTATCTGTGAAACAGAAAGACTGAACAGACACATCTAAATGATCAATAAGACTGCCTAACCATGATCTATCATAAATGTTATCAAAATCTAATTAGATTGATTGAAAACAAAAGTGGAAAGGGGATAATAGTTCCACAGAGCGATCAAACCACACTGAAAAGCTGTTGAAAAGGTTTTAAAAACTTGAGACCAATGTATCATCTGGGTACCATGAATGAGAATACAAATGTTCCTGATAGTTGTTGCAGTATTGAATACTAGTGGACCAACATCAACATCCCTGGAGCCATAGCAAGTGTGGTTATAAAATTTAGATTTTTCAGCATTTTAATGGCACTTAGAACAAAAGAAAGAAAGGTTGAAGGCAGCTTTGGGTCAATTTTTAAAAGAACTAGAGAACCACAACGATCAGAAATTTTTTACGCACTGGTGTATTAATACAAGGCCAATACAAATGTGGGATATTCATTATATACCATCAGCACCAACATCAAACATGTGACTGAAGACATAAATTAACAAGAATGCATATTGAGAGAGACCTCTTAGAGCCTTGGGGTCCACAGTATGCAGACCACTGGTGTACATAGTAAACTAGTTAGAATAGGGAGAAGATAATTCAGTGTGTGTGTGTGTGTGTGTGAGGACAGACCATTCCTGCTGCATCCAGCAGCTGTTTTCTAGCACCACCTGCTTCTCCAGAGAGCCAAGGCCTACACAGAAGGGACGCCAGCCCCCAGGCGTAACTCCAGGCAATACATGTCAGCCATATGCCTGGCCTGCTGCAGGGCCCAGTGAGGAAGAGAAAGAATGAGTCCAGTGTAGAGAGTGAGACAGAAAGACACTGTCATTTCAGGCTGCACTGGGGCTGACAGCTCAGCCGACGCCAGCCCAGGTCAAACCCAGGCCATGGAGGACGAGGGGTTCACGCTTGCCCCTTTCAGCACCGCAGTGGACCGTTTTGATGTCAAACATCTTTGATAAAAGCAGAGCCACAGGACACAGAGCAGAAGACATGACTGCAGGGAATGATGAAGAGTGACTCGTCAGGAAATTAATTAACGTAGAAGAAGCAGAGAAGCGCCTGCCTCTGGGCGCGGAGAGCTGAGCAGCCGTCTGAATCAATGAAGCTGTGTTTGGCTCTCTTTGACCAGCCGGTCAACCCGCGGCGGTTAACAGCATATGAAAGTGTAATGAGATGTCTATTGCCCCACTCCACATCACCCTTTCTGTTTCATGCTAGCCAGAGCTAGATGGCAAGACTTGGATATGATAGCGGCAGCTGACACCTTGAGAATTGCAGAGAATTGCTCCCTTTACAAAAAAATGAAAGAGCAGAGTGTGGAGGCGGACATTGTTTTGGGGGAGATGATTTCTCTTTGATGGATGCAATCTACCTGCCATCCAATCTAACACTCCTCCTGCCTCTCAGCTCAGACTGATATTCCAGGTTTTCTCACATGAAAGATGGTGAAGAATCATCTTTCCCCTTAGAATTTTGGTGGCATTTTATTTTTTTTTTGTTTCTTCTTCTGCAAATCTTAGTTTACTAAAAACATACAAAAACGCAAATGATGTTTATTATGGACCCAAAAAAAAATAATAAAGTCTGATCCTTTTGTGCTAATTTCTTGTCTACAGGGTATAATACATAACTGAATGCTACCGACCAGCAAACTACCAAAACGCCTGCTCTTATAGAGTTGCTCACTCTTGCTGATGAACAATTAACTAAGTGCACCTGACTGCTACTTAACATTTTAATATTCTATAGTAGCAGGAAGTGTGGACTTAAAAAAAATGTTTTTACAACTCTGCTTCTTCATGATGGCTTAGTTTTTGTCAAATATATTATAAATACTGACATGATGTAATATGTCATATGTTGATGTTAATCTGATATTTTTTGTAATGCTGTAAGCAACATGGCAGAAGGGTCAAAGTGGCTGACCTGTGGCCCTTTTGGATAGAGATGGCTTGTTTTAAGGTAAAAACACATGACTTGTTTTAATACATGATTCTACACTAATGGAATCATACTTGTGAACGTATTATTATATTTCTGTTGACAGGTCATCTTAAATGTTACACAAAGTGCGTTTCCATCAGCCTGTTTAGATGCGTAGAAGTATCGCATCGGAAAATTATGATGGAAACGCCACAATTCGAATTAAAGTCCCCTGATTCGCACAAATGAAAATATGCTCACTAGCGCCGGGTTTTGGTTGATTCGAAAGGGATGGAAACTGCTGTGTTCGCATCAAGTCTGACGTAACGCACTTTCACCCCAACTGCTTCTGGTGTTTGCGGGTCACTCACAAGACAACAAACATGGCGGACAACGGAAGGTTGATATGTGATAAGCTAAATGTCCAAAACGTTTGCACCTGACTTCCAGCAGAGATATTCCATCCAACCCCTGATAAAATCCACAGAACACAAGAGGGTGAGACATTGTATCTCTAATGAAAATCTCTGATGTTCCTGTGTGAAAATGGCTGATGTAAACACTTTGTACTTAATAGTAAGGTATAGGTATCTATTTTAAACTTGTGTTTAATGTAACTTACAAAGATTTTTTCAAAAAGGACTTTTATGACCTGCAATAATTGAAGCAG
The DNA here is from genome assembly GCF_036924035.1 of Leuresthes tenuis. Taxonomy (NCBI): domain Eukaryota; kingdom Metazoa; phylum Chordata; class Actinopteri; order Atheriniformes; family Atherinopsidae; genus Leuresthes; species Leuresthes tenuis. Next base: position 23,780,697 of record NW_027325372.1, on the reverse strand, counting down.
TAATTTGTTTTAAGCGTCTTCTCCTCATATTGGTTGACTGCACGTATGCTCATTATATCTTAGATAGATTCAAGTTTAAAAGACAATGTCAAATAGTTATTTATTAGGTTTTTTTATCCATAACAGACTAACTGAGCACTGCAGAGTCCTTCAGTTTTCTCTGGCACAACTGCGATGTCTACATGAAAATGAAGAATATCAACTTCCAAGTAATTTCATGTTAACTGATATGATCTCATTTGTGAAAGTATTGCCATGGTATGCTATTTTTGTCTGCAGCGTGGTCCTTTTCCTGTCTCATTCGGGACAACGATGGCCAGTGAGTCTTTGTTGTGAAGTCTTTAAAATCCCAGATGATTAAGGTTGGTTCTTCTAACATGTTTTACTGTGTTTTAATCTACCGTTGCCCTGATCCTGCCGGTGTCTTTCTCTCCAATCTTTTTCTCATCTATTATTAAACTGGAAAAAGTTTTAGTTATTATGGATTTTACCCTTCACATTGATGATGTAGGTTGTAACATGGCTTCTGACCTCATATCCATCACTGACTCTTTTAATTTCACTCAACATGTCTCTGGACCAAAGCATATAAAAGACCACACCTTGGATCTTGCTTTTTCACTTGGCCTATACATTACAAATATGCAAGTGAATGATGTGCATGTGAGTGACCATTACTTTATTTTCTTTAACCTTAATTTTACTCTGGATCCATCACTCACAAAATGTAGGGTAAAGAGGCGGATTATTATTTAGGATGTTGTTCAGAAATTCTGTGACTTGTTTGATCCTTGTTTGCTGAAGGGTTACAATAATGTTGATGTTGCTACGCAGTGCTTTAATAGTCACTGCTCTGAGATTCTTGATGTGGTGGCACCAATGAAATCTGCACTTGTCCCACATAAAAAATCTTGTCCATTTATAAAGGAATCTATCAAAAAATTCAAAAGAGACTTTCGAAAGGTTGAACGCCCATGGTTAGCCACTAAACTCGAGGTTCACAGGCTTCACCTTAGGGATCTGTGGGCCATTTTAAATAATATGATGCGAACAGCCAGAAATAATTATTATTATATTTCTCTCAACTTATATCCTCAAAGAAGAAATATCCAAAGGTCTTTTTGATACCATTAATTATATTACCTCCCCTATGGTCCCCTCAGTGCCTGCATCCTCTAAAGCTGACTGTAATGACTTCCTTAACTTCTTTCTGACTAAAGTCAGTAATGTCATCTGTCCTTCATTGACACATACCTTTACTGGTGAGTCACCTGCACCAAGATAACTATAAGCTTTATCAAAAAGTTAGAGAGGTTGTCTGCTTCCCGGATGTATACTGGCAGCTGGTTCCACAAGAGAGGGACCTGATAACTGAGGTTCTCTGCCTCCCATTCTACTTTTAGAGACTTTGGGATCCACAAATAAACCTGTTGTTTAAAAATGAAGTGCTCTGTTGGGAAAATATCTAACAATGAGATCTTTAAAATATGATGGAGCTTGGTCATTAAGAGTTTTATAGGTGAGGAGAAGAATTTTAAGTTCTATTCTATTCTGTTCTATTCTGCTATTCGGAATTTAACAGGGAGCCAATGAAGAGAAGCTAAAACTGGAGAAATATTTCCTGTCTCCTGTTACTTCTCATCAAGCCAAGGAAATACCATGTAAAGTAATTATATAGCTTAACAGTTTATCCCTAAAACGCTCAGGTCCAAAGATAACAACTTCAGTTTTGTCTGAATTTAGAAGCAGAAAGTTCTGAGCCTTTAAGACATGCTTGTAGTCTAACCAACCTACCGGTTTCATCTGGTTTCATAAATAAGTACAGCTGAGTACCGTTATGAAAATTTATGCCATGCCGTCTATTGTTACCTAATGGAAGCATGTATAAAGTGAAAAGAATTGGTCCAAGCACAGGACCCTGTGGAACTCCATGATTTACTCATGTCAGGTGTGTGAGGAGGGTTCTTCGTATACAAGAACAAACTGGAATCTATCAGATAGATATGATTTAAACCAGCCTAATCCAGTTCCTTTAATCCCAATAATGTGTTGAAGCCTTTGTTGTGATTGACTGTGTGGCAGAGTGGCTCCGCTCACTTCTATCTCTCCATTTTGGGGTGTTCTAAATCAGGTGGATTTCCATCTATGCTCCCCTGTCATTAAGCTGTGAGCAATTATCCTCCGTCGTTTTGATCACGGGGCGGTTCCGCTGATCCGCTGACATATAATATAGAAGTGGATCATTCACTTCAGGTGTGTCTTCCTACCTGTTCCTGGGGGTAGACTTTGGCGTTGGCAGTGTGGCTGGTCTGGCGTGGCTGTCGCAGGGTCCAGTGAGGCTCAACTTGCCAGGGTTGTGGCGTTTTAAATCTTTTAGGTAAGTTTCTGGCAATGTTAGTTATAGTTGGGCATCGGTAGCTGGTTGGTGGTAGCTGGTGCACCCTCTGTTTGCGGTAGAGTCAGCCGGTCGTCTGGCTGGAGTTTGTGGCCGAGGGAGCGTGGCTGCCACATTGTGTGTGTGGCGTCCCATATGCTGCACGGAGCATGTTTGGTATCTCTCCATTCCGCATCGTCAGCGCTATCGGCCTATCTGCAGACTTAGGTTGGAAGTGGGAGAGCGTGGCCTTCAAGCCGGTACATAATTCTTCATGCGTAGCATTCAGTTCCTACTTGAATAGGCTGTCTCATCTGTTACTGCTTATGTGTACATGTGCCTTGTCCAGATGTTTTACATACGACTCTTCTACCTCTGATTTGCAGTTAGAGCTGCATTGTTGTGGTGCACCACTCTGGCGCCAGAGCACTGAAGCTTCCACGTCCCGCCAGTGGCTCACCTGCTGAAGCTGGCCTCTACATATTGCAGGACCCTCTACTGCTGTTCTGTCTGGGCTGTTTTTTATTTTGTTGTTGTGCTTTAATAATTTTCCCCTTCGTTTGTCAGCGCGTGTGTGTGGGCGTCCTGGCCAATATTGCGTTGCTAATGGTTGGTTCTTTTTTTTGGTGGAAAAGAGCTGTTGGTGTCACTGTTACAAGTGACTGGCTGACCCCGGTGGTGGCGGTTCCCTTCACTTTCCTGTAGTGTACTTGGGTGTCAATAATCGGTGTGTGGTTTTTTGTTTTTTGGGTTTTTTGTTTTTTTTTCCACGTGTGGTGTAACATAAGGATCCTTCCCCCTCAGCAGCAAGTCATCTCTGCTGGAGATACAGCTCTCCTGTACATTGCATTCTATAGCAACCTGAATAACACTTAAATAGGGGCCTTCCTTTTTAGATGGCGCAATATTGCATCGACTGTAGATTTTATTGAACACTTGTGGGATTGTATTTTAAGAAAACAATTCGTTATTAATCATAAACTTTGTATTTTTTTGTTTGTGGAACTACGTCTTGTGCCTGTGTTGTCCGAACCCTGTCCTTTGATTGACCATAGATTGGTGGTCCCCTTTAATAATTCCTGGGGGTGAAATTCTCGAAGGTGATGTTGTTGGTCTATAATCGTAAAGCAAAACAGATTACCCCCTTAGCATTGCCACAACTGTATCAAATGCAGCACTGAGATCTAACAGGACAAGAACAGACACAAGTCAGCTATCAGAGGCTAAGAGGTGATCATTAGTAACTTTCACCAGTGCGGTTTCTGTGCTATGATGCATTCTGAATCCTGACTGAAACTCTTCAAACTGATTATTTCTGTGTAAATGATCACAAAGTTGAGCTGCAACAATTTTTTCAAGAACTTTAGATGAAAAAGGGAGATTAGATATAGGTCAATAGTTATATTGATAGTTATAGTTATATAGTTATATTATATATAATAATAGTATGCTAACACATCTGAATCAAGAGTAGTTTTTTAAGTAAAGGTTTAATTACAGCAACCATAAAAGTTTGTGGTAAATATCCTATCCTTTCTAGTGGGAAAGATTCCATGAAGCATTTTTCATTACAGTAAATTAATATTAGTGCAGCTTTTGCTCTTAATTCACTAATAAAATGTCAGGTATGTAAATGTCATTTGTCAATATTATTTTTGTCCACAATTTGTAAACTGTCTGACAAAAGTGGCATTTTTTTCTTATCAAATATGCATACAAATTATTCAAATGATTCATGCCAGAGTGTAAACTGTAAAGTAAACAACAGCCTTTTCACAATGAGGCGGTGACAAAGTTAATAAATCTAAAGAAAATATTTCAAATATCTCCCTGCAAGTTTATTGCAAGAGAAATGGAACATGACATTGTAGCATCCAATATCTTCAAGATGCTACCAGTCAGCTTCTTCAATAAATGTGCCCCACTGCAACCCTCTAAAAACAATGCTGAGTAATTGTTTTATGACAAACAGGCCTGGTCCCAGCATAAATTCACATGCGTAAACCTCTAGACTTCGATGACAGCTGTCCTTAAGGTTAGATGATGGGTAAAACCCCATTTACATGTTCAGCCCCAGGAGTTTTTCTGGGGTTCCTGCTCAAAAATAACATGCCCAAAATAAATTGAGTGTTTCTCTGCAAATACAAACTCTCTGTAAACCATCTTGGTATCAAAACAAAGCTAACACTTGTGAGACTTTATCAGAGCTGGATAAAATCGTGTGTTCCCCTCCCACCCCCAGCACCAGGGGCTCTGGGGTTGAAAAGGTTAAAATATGTTTTTATGGCAGTTTGCAGGAGGGTTATGATGCCACACAGGTCAAGGTTTGCCCCGCTCTTTCTCGCTCTCACAGCTTCTCCATCATCTGATTTAGTGTTTCATTGATCTGTTTTCTATCTCACTTGTTTTGGCATCTCAACATGAAGTCAACAAGAAAAACTCTCAGGGGCATCAGAGAATGACCAGAAGTGTCGCAAGTGCGTTTCAGTGAAATTAACCCTTTAAAAAAAAAGTGCTTTCAGCTTAATTTTAGATCATGTTATTTATCTATTTCTTTGTCAAAAACCTTGTTTATGTGTATCAAAAATAAATCAAATGCAAGAAAAGCAGGCCCCAGAAAGATAACAGAGAGTTGAAATATATATACATATACACAACAATCAATTTCTCAACAAAGATAGCAAGACTGTCTTGCTTTTCAAGACTGCAAGACTGTATTTGAAGCAATGGAGAGAGGGAAATTGAGGGGGCATACAGGTACGACACAGTGAACTGGTAAGAAAAAAAGACTTAAGCACTTGACTGAGGCGTAGCAGGAGGCTATATTACTGCAGAGGGCAGCTACTGAACTGAACAATGATGAGCTGACACTGGTAAAAGATAAGCCAGTGAAGGCTGTTCATAGTGTACCTACTCTTTCGACCTGGACAGTGACTCATGCATCAGCTGCTCACAGCCAAGACAATACATGATCCAATAAGAGATCATGCATTGTCTTGGCTGTGCATTAGCATGTAGAAACTAATGACAAGAAACTATAGGCTGGTGACCTTCTGGATTAGACACTGCCTTGGCTGTGCATTAGCATGGAGAGGCTTGGCATTAGATTTTCTAGGCTGGCAACCAAAATATCGAGGCTGACAAATTGAATTAGCTTGTACTTTTCTATTCAGCTCAAATCGTGAAGAACGCTGCCACCACCTCCTCACAACTTTGTTGATACTGTAGTTTGTGGCTCCCACCTTGAATTAGACAGTTAGTGCTTCAAGGTCTCTCTTGTGAAAGACAAATTTTATCCTAGTCATGCTTCTTGAAAAAATGAAAAATAAAAAATGGCACAAGGCCACAGATTTTACCTTTGTTGCAATATCGGCATCAAAATATAAGTAATTTCTAAAAAGTTCAAATGGATATGTTGTATATTTTTATGATTGTATGATGTATCATATTATTAAATTCCATGTTATACATAATTGCTTATTAGTATTAATATTATTGCTTATATTTCATTACCTAGATGAACAGAGCTATACACTTCTACAAACACCCTCTCATCCAAACTACACACTGTCTCTTGGACTAGTTCTGTCCTTTGTCTAGACAGTTTCTCCCTAAAATGCTCAGGTCCAAAGATAACAACTTCAGTTTTGTCTGAATTTAGAAGCAGAAAGTTCTGAGTCATCCAGCTCTTTATGTCTTTAAGACATACTTGTAGTCTAACCAACCTACCGGTTTCATCTGGTTTCATAAATAAGTACAGCTGAGTATCGTCATAGAAATTTATGCCATGCCGTCTAATAATGTCACCTAATGGACGCATGTATAAAGTGAAAAGAATCGGTCCCAGCACAGAACCCTGTGGAACTCCATGATTTTCTCATGTCAGGTGTGCGAGGAAGATTCTTCGTTTACAAGAACAAACTGGAATCTGTCAGATACATATGACTTAAACCAGCCTAATCCAGTTCCCAATTCCTTTAATCCCAATAACGTGTTGAAGACAATCTAGTTCTGTCCTTTATACCCTAACCTTATTTTATATCATCATTAAATAGAATTTCAGTCACAAATTAGTTAAGACTTGAATACAATACTTATTTTATTCTCTAATCTAAATGGGTCAAATATTACCAGACTTTTGCCAGTTTATTCAAAGGTAGCCTTGCAACAGCTATAGTAATTCTGTCAGTTATGACTTTTGCACACCTAGTCAGCAATTTGTTATTTGATACTGTCCCATACTGAAAAACTTTTCTGAGTTCAGTTTATTCATATAGTGCTAACTAACAACATATATCATATTAAGCACTTCACAGAAAGAGTAAACAATGTGACATTAATACGATGTTCTATTACAAGCATTTACACATAAGCTCCAAAGCTTTCGTCCACTAATTTAAGTTTTAGGAACAGGTTCAGCTTTCTCTCTTTTATAAGAGAGGAAATTGTTGATCTGTCTTTTAAATGTGCTGTTCCAGTATTTCCATCAGGGCACGAAACTGGACTACTGACATATTGTGCTGAAATACATCTAGAAACAATGGCTGTCATGATATCTGACTCTCGGTACAGTACTATTAACAAAAGCATTCACAATAACAGTATTATTGTGATATCAGTGCAAAACTTGAAAATTAATATAATCTCACCAGACAAATCTATTTTGCCTCTTGAATTTTTTGCATCTATTTTTTTGTTTTTTGGCAGTTGAATTAGTCAAGATAGGTGGTAAGGAACTTTGAAAATTGTAGAAAAACCATCTGCATTTTATAATATTTAATCATATTGCCTAGCATATCCATTTTGCCTTGTACTGAAAATATCCAAAATAGATGGTTAGTAATCTGTCTCTTAAAGATTTTTGTGGATGAAAATTTTAAAAAATTGCATTCAATGAATACGGACTTCGTGTGCAAAGGAATTTTTACAGAGCGGGTATTAAATTAACTATGGATGAACCAATGTGCATAATGCTAGCATTTTTTGCTGCATTTTTCAGCTAATTCAGTTCTGGGTTTAAGTTTTCTTTTTCTTTTCAATTCCACCCATGTAAACAATTACTTTATGAATCATTTTCAATTTCTAAATTAAGTTCAGTGCAGGGAAGAAAAGCGTAAACAGAAAAAAGTTCCTTTGTCTTTATTTTCCTCTGGATGAAACCATTAAGTTAATAAAATATGAGTGATGTTTTCATACTAACTGACCCAGACACATTTCTATACCAGAAAAAAAAATTCAAGTCTTTACCATCCCCCACATAGGAACAATCAGCTTCCAGATCAATTAGTGTTCAGTATCAAATCTCACACAGAGTGTACTAAGCCTAAGCCATGTATTGTTGAGGGGATAATTGCTGCCTTCGGTGGTTTGAAGTTGCATGCTGACTGACTGACTGACACTGATACATACACATACATGAACATAAATTACTATCAAGCACATAAAGACACATAAAGAATGAGTGACAATGATAATTAACATACATGCAACAAATGCACTCCTCTTTCTTGTGCCTTTCAAAGGAGCCTGTGTTCACCACCATCCGAATAATCCATCTCCAGCGTGCCTACACAGCGCACTGTTACTGGGATTGTCGCACTCACTAATTACTCTTTAAAATAATCAGCCTGTGTGGCTGGAGATGCAGCTCCCCTCCATGGCTCTGTCTTATTGAGGAAGGAAAGGTTTAATCTGTGGCAAGATCAGAGCTACTGAGAGCAGGAGGAGAAGGGATACGAGGCGAATGGAGGGAGGCGGGTGGAAATTAGAAGGAATTTGGGCATCTTAACAAACTCTTAATTACATTTTCTATCCTCTGCTGGTGGCAGGCATAAATGGCGGTCCCCAGGGAGCCTCTGATCCACTTTCTGATCTGCACAATTCACAGCTGAGCTGCTGATCAAAAAGATGGAGCGGCCTAGATGCTTCAAACACATGGGACCTTTTTCTAGCATGGGACTCGTATCTTGTCATTGAGCGGAAGTTTGAATTGTCGAAATTCATGCTCAAAAAGAGCAAAAAAAACAACATCTTTTTAAAGACCAGAAAAAAAGAGAATTTGAAAAGAGATTGTGAGTGTTCAACGTCTCCATGAATTGATAATGAGTATTCATGCAACGTGCTGAAGGCATTTGTCCCATATATGAGGCAGAATTCATTGGAGATGACCTCCACCCACATCCTTGCTGTTCTAATATGGAAGGCACAGCTTTGATGTTCGCCATCAGCTGAATCCCCAAGGAGGCTCTGCTGTAATAAACCACAGCAGCAAGTGCATTAAAACATATTCACCGGCAGGAGTCCTTTCAACCCGTCCCATTGACTCTCTCGGAGCTGCAAGGGGTTAGCAGGCCACTGAGACCAAATTGTGACACATGATTGAACAGTATGTCTGCGGTTCACCGCTGTTATCCCAGAAGACACATCTCTGTTTGGCAGGCATTTGTCTTTCAAGATTGAACAAAAGCATAGATTAAACAAGGACAACAATCTTACTTTGGGCACTCTTGTACATTGATTAGTCAAAACATTATGTTCAACCCTGTCTTATAGGCTGTTGGTTTTTTGGTTACCGCCAAAAAGGTCTGACCCACCAAGCGATGGATTGAACAAGACTTCTGAAGGTACATCGACTCCTGGAATGGATTAAATGTGTCATGAACCTGTCAATGGCCCAATTCTATATCCATTTGCTTAAGATTTTGTGCAGATCCCACACAAAATCATTGCCATGCCATTTGCCAAGTCACTTTTAGAGTGCATCTGGACTATTACTATGCCATTTAAAGAGCGTATCAACCCCCCATGTCTATCTCAGATCTAGGAGAGAACGTAGCATATATGACGATGGCAGTACCATATTTCTGAGGCCGAATAGTGACATAGTTTACATTCATTTACTCATTATCCATACTGGCTTTATCCAATTCAGGACCACCAGGAGGTTGGGGGTGTTAGTGTATAAGGTTGGAGTTTATCCCAACCACCATCTGGTGACTGGCAATGGGACGAGTCACCAGTCCGTCACAGAGACAAATAAGACAAGCAAGTTTGCACACACACATTCACTTAAAGGGTAAATATAGAAGCTAAGATGCATGTTTTTGGACTTTGGATTAAGCTGGAGTACCTGGGGAAAACTCAACTGGCACAGTGAGAACACAGAAAAGCCCCAGCTGAGGCGACAGCGCTAACCACCACACCACTATGCAGCCCATGGTTTACGCCACGCCATCAAATCCAAAGTATTGAAATAATTTAGATTTTCTTGGAAGGAATACACATTGAGCAAAACTTTGTTGAGCACTGATTTACTGCAGTCACACCACAACATATCTGCACCTGGTATGGCTAGCCAAATCACTACAACAACACACAAGATAAAGACAGGGATATTGAAGAGTTTCCAACCAAAGCTTCACCAAAACTCAGAGGTCAAAGGATATTACAGCATTTATTGTTGAAGATTTGCAAACTTTCAGTGTGATAAAAGACACCTACTACACCATATTTCAACAACAATTGTTTCCCAGACTTGTATTTCAATGTAAAGGATAAAGTCAAACAAAAAAAAATAAAAAATCAAACGCATTTTTTTACTGTACTGTACTACAAACTAATACAATTATTTGTGATTCCCTGGTATTTTAGTAATTGTATTCATTTGAAGGTAACAAACATTTATATAAATGGCTTGTCTTCAGTTAGAATGGAAAATTTATCTGTTTTAAAGAAATGTTGAGAGACTGCATTGAAACAAACTGAGTCTCACTCAATAAAAAGAAAACATTCAGTTGAAAAGGAATTGTCCCTGAATCAAATCTCACCACATGTATTTATATGAATATATCAAAATTGTGTTACACAACCTTACAGGAGATCCTTCAAATCCTATGAGTTATTAGCTGTTTCTCATCAGACTTGCCTATTGGTTTGTAAGTGCCAGTGTCAAAACATCCCCCTTTTCTGTGAGTGGTCATGATCTTATGTCATGCCATTGTGACGTTACTCCTAGGTGCATTTACATCTACTGCAGTGAAATACCAGGTGTTTATTATTTCTCTTTTTAACTTAGCTGTAATGAAAAGCACAAGGACTACACAATTAATCTTAAAAGGGACTGAGGAGCAGTCAGAGCAGTTTTCTTGGCTTTACTAAAGAATTTTAGAATTTCTTAGTAATTTTTGTGACCATATAAAGCATTGTATATACCTTATGCGGATACCATACACAATAACAAATCTCACATATCAGCCTGAAGCTTTTGTCAGATCACAAAATCCAATATTCTGTGAAATATGGGGACATCTCTGAACTAGTAGAGGAACAGGAGAGATTAAGAAGGAGTGGTGCATTAAGATGCCCTGGTTGTAAATATATACGATGAGGAAGAGAGAAATGGAGCATTGGTTTTTAAGTTGCTGTCACCAGGCTGTCAGCGTGTCTGTCAGAACTAATCCATCAAGGCTCTGACACATCAGACTTCACATTTGCATGGAGTGCAGCAGGAACCATCCTTATTATGCATTCTGTCTCGCACTAACCCTCATCTCTCTAAGATGAACTAACTAGCATCTGAGAGGCATATTTTATAGAATAGCATAAGCTAGAGATGATGAAGAGCTGTTATTGACTCCTGACAGTGTGTGTGTGAGTCTGTGTGTGTGAGTGGTGGCAGATGCCGCCATCGTCACAGGTGTAGAGCAGCCATCTTGTCAGGTAAGCTGGAGCTAACCAACTATCTATTGCTTTGACTGTCTCTCTACAGACTCACATACACACAAACAGAAGTGTGTGTGTGTGTGTGTGGTGGGGGGGGTGTTAAGGACTCGTGTGTGTGTGTTGCAAGGTATGGCAGGGCAGATGCAGTCAGTCCCCAAGTGAGGAGGCCTCCTGAGGGACAAACTCAGCTGTGGCACGGTATCGAGTTGCTAACGAGCCTCATCACGCAGGCGATAGACTAGAAACAACAGGCGCACGTACAGGGGCCTTTGCACAAATACACACTCAGACAGTGATAAAGCTGAGTGTCTGTTGGGATATTTGGGGGGGGTTAGTCTCCAAGAGTGTGTACACACGCAAATACACACCCGCACATGTACACAGGCTTCACACACACATACAGATTTATACACCCCCGCAGAAACAACTAATGATGAAATGTGTTATATACCACTACAGTTAGCTAAATGGCAAACTGACTGTTAATGTGTAATCATTGTAAGGCCTTCTTTTGTGATTTGCATGATTTTATTTTCACATTGTAAGTGAAAAGTTAACTTCCAACAAGTCAGAGGTCAACACTCACCAGCAGTCCCTTGATTAAAGAGATCTGAAATGGGAAAACAAAGGCAATTTCAAACTTACAACCAAAACTTTCACCTTTGATATGACCCAGCTTACTTAACACATGCAAATGATGGATTCTGACCCAGTTGCCATTGTGTCATGGCTACTGGTAGCCACACACACAAATAAGGTTGAACCCAAGAGCAGACTGAGACAGTAAGACGGAGAATAGTTTATTTACAATGATTAGATGGTAAGGAAGATTCCAGGAGGTTCTGGTCCGTTGGGTCACTATAACGAGAGTGTTGGTCGGTTGAGTCCAAGGACAAGCCGTAATGTGAAGCAGACAGAGATGCTTACTTATTTCCTTGATTGTGAAGCTGTTCTGACAGCAGTCAGGGTGAGCAGGCAGCAGATCCGGAGTAGACTGGTGAATCATCGAAGGAGTAATAATTCAGTAGGATTCCAGGAACGAAGATCTCAACGGGGAGTAACTGGAAGAGAAGGCAAAGGTAAGACACAAGGAATACCTTTGTTATGAGAGTTAACCGGGGACCAGATTTACCACGAAGGTAGTAAGACAATCTTCAGACGTCATCTGTGGCTCCAGCCAGTCCTTATAAAGCCAGTGACTGATGAAGGTAGATGAGCAACAGGTGTGCTGCAGGGGCTTCACAGACTCTGCCTGACACTCTCCATGACCTGCTCTGCCCCACCTGCAACACACAGTCTACAACTCACGCATTGGGTGAGAGGCGGGGTACACCCTGGATGGGTTGCCAGTCCATCACAGATATAAACAACCATGGACACTCACAGGGACTTTTAGGGTCAATTTAGAAACACCAGTTAACTTTACAAGCATGTTTTTGGAAGGTGTGAAGTGGGAGTACCTAAAGAGAACCCACACATACATGCCTGAGAGCATGCAAACGCCACACAGAAAGGCCTCAGCTGGGAACCCTCTTTCTGTGTGGCGACAATCCTAACCAACTCACCACTGTCCAGCCCTACTAGGCAACATAAATGTAATTATTAAAAACACAGTGCAGACTGTCCCTATATGAATAATTTGTTTTCAAATGTGGACATTAACGGCATTACCAAAACTCCCGTCAGAGATTTATCCATCAGATTGTTAGAATTTATATTTTTTCCTACAGCTTAGCTTATAAAATTTTACTTGAACACCCATTGTAGAGACTGTAAATCCCAACAATGTCTTACCTTGATCAGGATCAGATGACTGTGTAAGCGCTGTAACATCAATGTATATTTGCTTGTGTATGCAGATAACATAAACACAAAAAGATCTGTTTTCTTTTTTTATTTATTTTACAGTCACCAGATGAGCAGATACATCATTTTAGAAAAGAAATTGATATTTGCAAAAAAATTATAATACAATTTTGTCAATATAGATTATGTACAGAATGAGATGCAGTCAAACTGAAATAGCATTCTGACTCTTTGTCAACAAGAAGACAGAGCAGTGAGGGGTCCTCCATAGATCAAAACCAATAAATATAAACTGTATATATTATGTATGCTGCACTCAGCCAGGCATGGACAATACCAGGGCAAGTTACTTCTCAACAATATTCCATTAATCAATTCTTGTACATCACTGTGCTACACACACAGACACACACCCACACACCCCCAAACACACACACACACACACACGAGAAGCTTGACACACAAGTGCACACGGGCCGGAGAACAAATTACAATTGGGTAACAACAATGAGCCATCTTAATTCATGAAAAAGAAAGAAGAATAAAAAGAAATACACATGGAAATACCCGTCATTGTCCTTGATCTCAAGGGAGAAGTGACTTTCTGGTCAAAGCTCACTGGAGCTGGCCGAGTAGCACTTGACATTTGGCCTGATTGAAACAGCCAATTTTACAGAAAGCTACTGAGCTGGAAAATCTCCTAAAGTCTAACAGATCCTGCCTACTCATTTAGCTCTTTCATTCAGCATTTCTCTATCTACCTTTCATCATCCTCTCATTTTCCTGTTCTCTCTGCCCTTAGAGGGACAGAAACCAGAGCACTGGTTAGCTCTTGACCCCCTTTGTCTGTTTTCAAGCTGCCCATGAAGATGATAAAATGCACACGGAAGCTTTTATCCACACTGTTTTGGACGGACACCAGCACAATCACAGAACGAGCACAAGAAAAGACAACAGCAAAGTAAAGCTATGGCCAGGGTTGGGCACAAACTCTCATAAAGAGGATGCTTAAAAGACTTGAAGGACACTGTAAGCACACCACTTTCCAATCGCTTTACCTTGTCGCAGGGCACCACCTCTCAAAAATCACACTACTTGTGCTTGGCAGGTGGAAGAATTATTACTTTGTGCCAATGAGCGAATACATGCACTTGCATAAATCATCCATCTTGTTTGGCGGTTAATTACTCTTGTTTACCCTCCGAGTAACCTCGGGATAGGGTGGCGCGATAGGAGGGAGCCTGGGAAGAGGAGATAGCGCAAAATAGTAATCTGCTGACGCTGTTCATCAGTGTAGTAATTCATAGGAGTAAAAGCACAACGTGGGCTTGAACCCAGGTGCTAGTGAATTAGACAAGGTTACTGGGGTTCTAAGGACAGCAGCTCCATCAACACCCTGGCCTGACCGCAGCTGCTCGCGAAGCTGTTCTGGGGTCAGCATGTGAAGGTGCCACGCTGAGGTAGCCCGGCACAGGCCAATCAGACAGCTCCTCAGGATGTACAGCAAGCTCTGATCGTTGCTTATTTCATTATGGGGAAAGCTACATAAATCCACAAAATGGAGAGAAAGAGGCACACAGGGAATATTTGCATTTCTCTTCTCCAATCATCTCCCCTCAACGCAACTCTCCTTCCCGTGACTTCTCGAACACGATCCCTTTCTATCCCTCCCCCATTTAGTGCAGAGTGACTTTTATCATCACTTTCACCAAAACACATTAAGACAGTGTGTCCGGAGTTGAAGAGGGAGAAGAGGGGGTTGAAAAAACAGAGGAGCACATTAGATTTGCAATGGTGATGCATCAATCTGGCATTACTTTGGAGATTAAAGAAAGGATGGTGGTGCTGATGGTAGCCTGATTGATGACTGTCCTGTGTTGAACTGAACAGAACAGGAAACACCACTGTCCACCCGCAGGAAGAGGAATCACGCTGACCTTGGAGTTCCCTAAAATTTCTCCACCCTATCCCTTTAGCTCTCATTTCGCCTCTTTAAAAGGCTAAATAGGAGCCTCTTTTCTTCATCCTTAAACCTCCCTGCCTTTTTACCTCCATTCTCAGAGCACCTCTACAATAAAGATATTTATTAAGCTGTTTGATCATGTTATCAAGTCAGGAACAACACCTTCTTTGAAGAAAGAGATACTATAAAGTGGATTGCATACATTAAACTTCAGTCAACACACAACAGCCTGGTATTTGTGTTACTGCATCTGTATGAAAAGACGAATGTAAAGTGCTTGAGAGCTTAGGACAGACAGTATGAGATTGGGAGAAGAGAGAAAACAACTAAACAAAATTGAAGGACAATGGGAGAGTCGCTTTAGCACTGGGCTCATTGGGAGCAAGTTCAGTACAGAGATTTTATAAACAAGGTCAAAGAAGGAGAAGAAAAGTACAATGTGGAAGTATAGAGAATCCCCAGGAAACAAATGACAATATGTATTGTCTCAGAAAAACAGAATCACAGTCAGTCCAAGGGCACAGCCCACCAGCAGCCTAGACCAGTGGGGGAGATTTCTGTCCATATGTCTATCAAACCCTAAGGCCTAAGTTCACCCTGGCACCCAACTTTGGTTGCTATGTGTTGGTGGAGGACAAGCAAAAGCCCCTAAACCCAAGCCCATTCCCATCCCCACCCCTTGAGACAGAGAACCATCAAAGTTAAAGTCCATGTTTTCTGTGTCCATAAAGTCATTGAGCAGGATGGAGTCCACATCACAGTCTACACTATTGGGGATGTTCTCCATCTCCAGCTGAGCAGCCATTCTACTATGAGAGTTATGCTGTTGTCCCTGGTATCCAGAATTCCCTGCATGGTTGTTGTGATAGTAGCCATGCCAGGAGTCAGTCATACCCTGGTGGTGAGCTCCTGGGTAAGACTGGTGACGGGGGTGCGGTGCTGATGCCACACGGCAGGGGTCCTGAGGAACATCCATAATGCCTGCAGGGTTTGGTGGCAGGGAAGGGGATATTGGGAGGTGGGGGCGTGGCCCATAGTGGTTAGAGGTCTTGAGACTGTAGGGCTGCAGAATGTCAGTACTCACCCGTGGGGACAGAGCGTGATGGTGAGGCCCACTGTGCATAGGGTTATGAGTGTTGTGGGAGGCATGGTTGTGCAAATGGCTCTGACTGGAGCGAGGATTAAGATCATGACTGGGATTTACTTTGTTACTGTGGCCATGCTCATGACTCTGACCATAATCATGGGCAGTGTGGGGCTTGTGGCTGTGGCTGTACTCGAGGCTAGCTTGGTGTTTGTGACCCTGATTGTGGTTCTGATGGTGGGTTGTGTTCTGGTCATGGACTGAGCTATGGCCATTGTGTAGACCAGGATTGTGAGCGTGCTCTTGGCTGTGATTGTGGTTGTGCTGGCTGTGAACGCCATTCCCCTGTGTCAATAGAACATGCGTTTCCCGTCCCTGACTCAACACTGTGTCTTTGCTGCAGTAAGAAGGGCCTCCCGTGAGAAGACTCTGTAGGGCATTGTTCTCTGAGTAGCCCCTCATTGGGCGCTGAAAGCTGACTGGCTTGTTCTCCTGGATGGTCTCCATGGGAGCGTGGTGTCGCAGCATGCCCATGGAAGACTGTCCGTACATGGGCCCGCAGTATGATCCCTCTGTTTTTGGCCCAGGCACATAGGGATAACTGTTGCATTTGATTTGCGGTGGCTGGGGGTAGCCACTTTCATCTAGACTAATAGCTCCAGTCAGGTCAGTCAGTTGTGGCAGTTCCACATTGGGGCAGTGGCCCCCAGTGCCCAATGCTGGAGAGCGGGTACTGGTGGGGCTGGGGTATAGCCGAGGGGAAGCTGAACATGAGAGTTCCTCCTCCTCAGGTTCATCAGCCTCTGTCTCTGCGAGGATTGGGGACAGGCAGCCACTCAGTGTTGAGGCAGAAGATGAGGTGCGGGAATGGAGGTCCGTCCAGGTGTCATACTCCTCACCACCAATGCTCACACCTCCTTTCCCTGCTGGACTGCCATGCTCTGGGGAGCCCTGCATTGCTGGTCTAGCTCCCTGAACTTGACGCTGTGCAAGGCCTATGGCCCCTGCTCTCTTTCGGCTGATGCGACCCTTGGTCTTCAGATAGCGCATCCCGTTTTCTATTGAGGCCGCACGTCGTCTGGGTCCTTTCCCCATCTTCCCCCCTTCTGGGTTGAGCATCCACCAGGAACTCTTCCCTGTCCCCTCATTTTGCACCCGGATGAAGCGACTATGCAGTGAAAGGTTGTGTCTGATCGAATTCTGGAATGAGAATAGAAAAAACAGGAAGGAGATGAGGGGGGGGCGGGGGGGGGGGGGGTGAAAAAAAGATAAATATTAACGTACAAGGGAATATTTAGGTCTAAAATGTAATTTTTTGAGAACACAAAGTCATTTCAAATTATCGCTACACTATCATAACTCCACATAAAGCAAGAAAAATTATGGATAAAGAAAGAGCACACAGGGGAGAGCACAGAGGGCAGGGAGAGTGAAGGACCAATCAATACCTCCCTAGACCAGCCTCTCCTCTCCATGCGCTCACTGAGTCATAATATGGACATGAGTGCAGCCTCCACATCAAACCATCACCAAGGTTACAGAAATGAATCACGCAAGGCAACCCAATCACAGACAGCCCATATCGATTGTGGGACGTCCAAATATGAAAACCTGAGATCCAGCCAGAGCTGGGGAGTGTAGGGAACAAGGGGAGGAGGTGTGATTTGGCAGAAGACCTGGAAGAGCACCAGAATGAAATAAGAAACACTAACACATGGAGTTGGAATAAGATAGAGAGGCAAAGTAAATCAGTGGAGGACATGCTCATCTAACCTCTTTTAAAACCATAGCACAATTAATATGACTGTAGGCAACCACAGCGAATATCATTCTGATGAAGTCTTCTTGCCAGCAGCTTTGAGGAGAAGATGGATGTGGCAGCTGTGGGTGGGTGTGGAGTGTGTGCGTGGCTATATAGGATAAGCCTCTCCAGACCCTTGTTTAAGTGTCTGAGTGGCGTTTGTATAGTTAATCCCGGGCTCCACAGCAGCATTTGAAGCCAGTGCCAACCTGGAGTGAGTTGATGAGATCTAAACCTGCCTAAAGGAAAGCTTAGCAGGGATACATATCATCTCAGTTGGCCAAGTTAGTCCAAGTACAGCATGTTTATCCAAATCTTTCCTTCCAGATGCTTTTCCTCACTCTCTTTCTTTTCTTCCGTTTAGCTTTTTTGTCTTTTCTGATCTTTTGGCAGGAGCAAACTCTCCACCCCTCTAGCCCGTGTGTACAATCACATACTTTTCTTTTTCCTCTCCAGAGATATCTATCTCTTCAGCCTTGTTTATTACCTGCACATAGCTCACAATCTCTGTCTCCTGATATCTTGAGCCATTCTCTATCTTCATTCACTCCCCGCCTCCTGTCCAATTTTCCTGCTCTCAACCTCATTCATCTCCCTCTCTGTGTCCCAGCCTCTCTTGATCACAGCATCGCTCATTCTCTCCCTATGTCTACACATCCATACTCTCAGCATCTTCCACAACTTTCAACTTCTCCTTCCTTCCTTCTTTCATCCGCTCATTCTTTCACACAAGCAAATACCAAAAAAAAAATCAACAGGAGATGCAAATATATGTTCAATAGCCCTTCAAGCGCCCCCCACACACACACCAACATAACGTCTAACCACATGACGGCTAACTGGACAGGCAGCCAAAAGAGGTGTCGTCTCTTTGTTATTGCAGCATATTATGAAAAGCAACACATTCACAACAGCAGGTAATGGGTTTCTCACAAAATGTTTACAGGGGGAATTCAGCTCTAAGTGGGCTTCATATCACTCTTATATCCTACCTACTACCATTTTCACTCATGTAGAAATGCACCCATCCCCAAAGTGTGACTGCAAACAGGTAATTTCATCCCATCCTCCACTCAAATCATGCTGCTCTGACTAGGCTCTCTGTACAGATGTGGATAGTGGATTGGAGATCATTTTTCTTTTTGGTCTGCAGTTCAGTTCTCTCCAAAACATGAGATTGACAAAACTGCACAAGCTCTAACAAGCACAAGATAGGCTGACTCCACTCCTTAGCCGAGGTGTGCTAGAGCAGACTTAATCAAAGCCAAATTGAATGATGTTGCATGTGAAACAGGCCAACAATGGAGGCGACCCGCATCAGGTGATCTGAGAGTAAAACCCTGACAGTTTCCTCTACAACGTGACAGCTCTGGCTGAGTGTAGCTATGGCAACAGAGTAAACCAAAAGAGAGAGAAATGAAGAGAAGAGAGATGATGGTAGGAAAGAGAAGGGGGGAGGAGGTGGGGAGGTGGCTGGTGCTGTTTGATGCTGCAGGCAACTCCAAACAGCCTTTTATCTGAGTCTGTCAGATTCCTGCTTCCAATCCACCAGGGAGGCTCAATCACCAGTAGTCCCAACGCCTCACTACCTGTACCAAGCTGTGATTAGCAGTCGTGTGTGTATGTGTGAGTGAGTGAGAAAGAGAAAGGGAAAGAGAGCTTCTATACAAGAGCAACAATTATACCTTAACCGCACACTGCTGTTAGTTTACCTGCTGATATATTGTATATAGACATGAAGATCTATCTATCTATCTATCTATCTATCTATCTATCTATCTATCTATCTATCTATCTATCTATCTATCTATCTATCTATCTATCAAGATAGATATATGGCAGCTCGCTGTCATGCTTTTCTGTATACATACAATGACAATGTGATTCTGCATGTCTGCATTAAAATTGCTAATAATGAAACTCTGGTTCAGGAGATCCCCACTGTGTTTTCCCCTATCTGTTCCAAGATTAGATGGTATCTGTTTGTCAACCCTATCTCATCACAGGAGCGTAATAAGGATCCAATGAATAATTACTGAGTAAGATATAGTAAAGTGATCCTTTGAGAGGCTGCTGGAGTTCTTTAAATGCAATATACTTTGATGTCCAGATGAAAATTATCCATATTCATGTGTGGGAAAACTGATTAAGATTAAAGATTGTCAGGTATGGGGTTGAACAGACATTGAGTGCATATTTTATCAAATTAAGTTAAAAACTGATATTAGGATAAATATGTACTCTGTCAAACCAAATTAAAAATTACCATAATGATGTAGAAAAAGTTAGGTGGAATTTTATTTCTTCTTTCTGTGTAGTTACCACTTTGTTAGATGCTAAAGCTAAAGCATCCCTGCCTTGAATCCTCTGGTCAAGATGATTCTTATTTTCCTTTTCCATCAAATTTTTTGGGTGCACAATTAAAGAATTTTCTTTTTCCAAAAATGAATTAATTTATGATGGAACGTGATTTATTTTCTGACATAGGTAACAAAAAGCAAACATGACTGAATTATCAGCTATTTCCACCTCGAAAGAAGATAAATGTCCAGTACAACATATTAAGAAGTCAAGGTACAGGAATGGTCCCAAAAAGGTACATTTACATTGTCGCTGTTTACTCGTAGGGTACAAGCACTATACTATGAAAATTGGTATTTTTGTACCTTTTTGTCTATAAAGCTGGAAGAACAATCTGCTCCCCAGTGACAAAAATGGTACACACATGTATCCACTGGAAACTACTATCACAAGTACTGTCAATACAGAATCACTTATTAACCTAACATACATGTTTTGGACTGTGGGAGGAAGCTGGTAGTACCCAAATAAGTGGTGATAGCTGCAATAATAAACTGTTCTTTAGCACTTCTGTCAGGTTGTTTCTCACTAAATCACATACTGTCAAACCTTTATCAGTGAACACATTGATACTTTGTAAGCAAAAATACAGCATAAAGCGTTGTTATCAGCTTGCTTTGCTAATAATAGCTTGGCTAGTCAATAAGCACAACAATGAGCTAATCCTACTGGTTTTCCAACTTGTAACTGGATCAGTCAACTCAGTTGGGACATCATTCAGTTCTTAGTTCGACTTTGGAGGAGAATAAAACACAAATTTATTCCATCCCTACAGGTGTATATAAACTTGCCTGATTTATAATTACATTTCAGTGACATTACAAACTTTCACTTAAAATTTACTTCGTCTTGATACTGCTTTGAAGAGGTAGGTTGAGTGTAGGTTAAATCACAGGTGCTTCACTCACCTAAGTCTACAAGTTGTGTCTTAGGTAGGTAAAAGCAAGTCTTCCCTAACCTCAGCAAAGTAATTAATTTACAATAGTTAAAACAGCTTTTATCATTACAGCTAATCAAACCTGAACAGGTAGCTGTGTGAGGTCACTTGCATGTTTGCACTTGCACCCTTGCATTTTCTGTTTGGAAGACACTGCAACTAATAATGTCCTTATAACTTCAATGCTGTTAAACATTAGCAAAACTTTATGAATAAGTGTAGTAGTTATGTGAAGAGTATGCGGTTTATAGCAATAATAGGCTATATAGCAGCCATTATTAGCACAATGTGCACCACAGTGGAAAAGAACCTCCAGCATAGCTTTTGGCCAGAATGAAACCTGTAGATTCAGCCCTCTGTGGCACAAAGCTGCCCATCCCAGCCTCAGTGTATATATTAACTTGTCAGAAAGACTGATTCTGAAGTGGAGGAGCCTGCTCCCTTTGCTCTCAACCTTTGCTTTTGTGCTAATTCAGGAGGAGATGGGCTATTGCAGCAAGCACTGGGAATTATTGTGTCCTCATATCTATCCAGCTTCTCTACAGGGAATCCACTACACTGTATCCAGCTCCACTACTGTATATTATACATAAACAGTGATTGAGTTTGACCCCCACACACTGCTGCTTTCACTGAGTGGCTATCCCATGGCCAGTCCAGTGCTCAGCTAATGGTCCATGGTTACACAATTCTGTCTGTGCACAGAATTCTTACACTTATCCCTTTTCCTAAAATGCGACACTTGCCCACAATTCACGACTAGCTTTGAGCAAACAAGAATATTGGCAGGGCAGAATTGACTTTGAATTACATCATATTTCACTATACTGTTAAATAAAGCTGCAGCCATAAATTACACTCATACTTGACTTTAGAAACTGCTGTATCACATGCACTTTAGCAGCGACTGGAGTCATGACAATGAGGTTAGCATACAAGTTCACTATAGTGCATCTACTCAGTAGCTGTGATGATTAGAAGACGACATTATTTGCAATATAAATGCTCATACTAACTAGAATACAAAGAGCCATTTATCTAATGAAAATCATATGAAATAGATGGACGCTCATAAAATTGCTAGTAAGTAACCTTGTATGGATTTATTTTGTTTAAAAATAACATTTTTGAAAATATTCTCTTGTTCTTTAATTGGATTTGGTGGAGGATCTAATGTTTCCCCTACATTTAAAAAATTTTTTCTTTATTTACTTTAAGTGGAGTATTCAGAATGGTTATATGCACAGCTGAGTCAAACTACAATTACTACAACTCAGCCTGGCCATTTAAATAGATCACAGACCATGTCCCAGTATACATGCACAGAAGGAGACTTGACCAATGTCCAATGATGCAACGCTTAGGACTGTGAGAGAAAATGTTCAAGACAATCTGCTGCCTCTCTGTGCTTCTCTCTCTCTTCTCTGTGAGAGATCATCATACATGTAAGTATAGTCAAATTCCCTACACAGATATTGTACTCAAGTAACTTGAATGGTAATTTTGTCAGGTGATGCTTTGGTTGTAAAATCAGGTTTTTATTAGAGCAGAGCGACCGTCTGGAAATGCTTTAAGAGAACACGCATTTATACCTGGTCTTAATGGAATGATTTTCAGTCATAATTTCTTATGTGTTTATAGGACTGACAAAAGACGTGTCAAAAAAGATATGTGAGTGAGAGCAAGTTAATTTGGATATAAAGCAATATACACTTACACTAGACTGTTTTTACAAAAAGATGAAAAAGGTGGAGCCTGGGAGCATATGCAGCGTGTCTAGACTCATTTGACTCTAGTTCATATATAGGCTAGAGTGATTTGAACCCCAACTGCATTATCTGATTTCTTACAATCTTACACTCAATCACATTACACTGTGAGTTGATATGTTTTGTCCATCATCAGCTCTAACATTTATATTGAGACTGGAAGCAGCATTATGAATGGCCAGACACTATACAGTGTGCTCTCTTATAGAGAGGATGCTGTGTGCCCACATACTCCATTTCAAATCAGCACTAACGGAGCAATGACTAATTTTCTAGATTATTATTTTCATCTTTTATTATTCTGGGTAACCTAGCTAACACTAATTACATCTATTGCAAATGATCTAGTTTGTGTTGCATAGCAACGAGAATGATGTAAACCCCTCCACCCCTTTCCCTCTTGTTGGCTGTTACTAGCAATTATCTCAATGGAGCTGTGTGTCTAAGCAGAGGAACTCATCATTTGTTAATCCAACACAAGTGCAAGTTCAAATCTGTTTGAAGACATTCCCCCACTTCTTTCCAAATGATTACCTGTTCCAGGACTAGATTGTGTCTGTTATTAAAACCAAACTTGTTATTTTTTGGAGGTTGCAGAGCATATTCAAAGAGGTGATTTAGTGTTACTATGAATAAATGTGTAATGCATTGTGGTGCTTCATTCGTTTTCATTAAGTTTGGTACAATTACATGTGAAAAATTCACACACATCTAACTCACTGTCAAAAGCCTGTTATTTATTATCAAAATTATACCTTTGATCTGAAGGGGACAAAAAAAGTTCATTTTTGCTAGAGTTCTTCAAATCTCATTCTTGCCATCTGTAGGGGTCCAAGAGAGAGACTGGGGGGGGGGGGGGGGGGGGGGGGGCTCAATAAGCAATTGAGTCCAGTATGGCCAATCATTTCCACAATTCTTTTTACTTTTCAGCCTAGGCCTATTTTGTTTGTGTTATGATGGAAAGATTAGTGATTGGGTCAGCCAGACAGAGATGGAAGAGTCCGAGGGTTTAGAAGGATCCTCATTCCAGAAACATCCTACAAAGTGATTTGAAAATAATCACATAGAAAGGCAAAACATGTGCAAAGAGGTCCACCAGATTACAGAAATGC
Organism: Leuresthes tenuis; assembly: GCF_036924035.1. NCBI lineage: Eukaryota > Metazoa > Chordata > Actinopteri > Atheriniformes > Atherinopsidae > Leuresthes > Leuresthes tenuis. The sequence goes on along the minus strand of NW_027325372.1, from coordinate 23,756,769 downwards.
AATGCATCTACAAGACGCTCACTGAAAGCCCTTTTCATAGAGTTTGTGTTGTGTTGTTGTACAAACAATATTCTAATTATACCACCATTTTTGGCCTTATGCTCATTCATACTTACACAACTGAAGGCAGTGTAACACACTATATAATAGCATGTTTTCCATTCTGGAATGATAAACCAACAATTGGTGTTTTGACAAATCCTCTTGTCAAAATGTCCAAATAGGTCGTTTGGCTGTTGCACAGTGCTTTCAACCATCTGCCCTCAACCAGGGACAGATGTTCTAGAGTAGACCAACATATGACACTGTGTTTTCTTTTTTTAACTTTGTTCAGTCAAAAATAAGTCAACACTTTACTGAGTTTAGGCAGAATTAATAGGCAAGTTGGCTTGGGTTAGAAAAAAATCATTGCGTTGCATGAAAACGTTGCTTTCTACTTGAATTTATGCAAGAACATCATTTGATGTTCACAAATTACCTGTGGGGCCATTTTTGGGAGGAGGCCAACTTCCACCATTCCAGCTGTCCCTTACACACACTTCGACTCTGTGACTTACCTCCGCTTTGGGCTAAGAGGTGCACCAACAACTGCAGTTCTGTTTCCATACTTCACAAACAGATCACAAAAAGGTCCACTTTGATTGGACAACGTGAAATGTCCAGAGACTCATAACTATGTTATTGGTTTTTTTTTTGTCTCTTTAAAGTCTGAATGTCTTGGTCTTGTGTAGGTGCACAAGGGTCATTTTATTGTATATGTCTGTGACCAGAGACCTGTTCATAATCATAATTCTTCTATGATTATCATCTTCAATCTGTTGTTACTTTGTTTTCTACTTTTTCCTTCTCTTTGTTCAGTTTTCCTCAGGATGTGCAGTAATATGCTCTTGATCATTTGCATTTTAAAAGTGCTACATAAATTGAGCTGAGTCAACACACTATTTGCTACACATGTAAACAAATGCCCCCATATGTATTTCACAACATGTTCAACTTGATGTGCATGCTCACAAAGACACACACACACCCCATTACTCACTCTCCACACCAAACTGGCAATCATACTTAATCCCTCTCCAGCCTGGGTAATCCCCGACAATCCAAGGCTAATCCTGGTTAATTCTGGGCACTCCTCAGCTGGGTTTCACCCTGAAACCACAGAGACAGGGTGGGGATTGGTTGGATCATGGCGACTGAGGGTGGAAGTGCTGTTGATAGACATAATTGGTTGGGCAGTTATCAGGAGTCAAGAAAAACAAGCACAGGTTTTCACTGTCTTCAAAATCCATCCAGATTGACCCCGTGTTATTTGTCACATCCCAGTTTCACTGATGTCACTGCTCCTGGTAGAAAACATGTTTTTCACTTCAGTCGGGTGTGTTATTCCATACATGCTAACACATGGCACCGTTACTTTGCCCTTCTGCTGGTGCCACAGATGATAAAAGAGCACTATACACTAGTGGTGTCATGGTCTTGTCTCGGTCTCGACCCCTCAAGGTCTTGGTGTTGTGGTTGGGATATACAGTATGAGTCATTCCTCTGTTATAATAGGCTTCACAGCTCTACCTGCCGAAGCTCCTGGCTCAATTCTTCTTAGTGGCTATTGATCACTTAAGACGCCTTGATCAAGCTGCTCCCTAATCTAGCATTAAGGAGATATCGACCTTTTCACCTCTATCTCAGACAGACTTATTACATTGGCACAGTGGTACAGTGGCATTCATAGCACACTTCACTATTACAGCTTCATGATGAGCTTTACAGTCTGTTTAAGCCCCTTTGGTGCAGAGCAGGCAGCAGAAACACTTGCCATTTTAAAAAAGCTGTCAATACACTCAAAGCCAAGAGTGTTAATGAAACAATATATCACTGACAGGTAAGAGATGGAGATGCTCTGTTAAAAACAAGGAGCCTTCTGGTGTTTGCTGGCTCGACTGTGTGGCTTTCAATTGAGTTTGCACATGGAGACTGCAGGATATGTGTCTTTGAACCAAAAGTATACTCATGAGAGCATAAAAGCAGGAGCAAAAAGGAAACTGATTTACCTTCTGCAGCGGCTCTGTCAGCAGCGAGATGAAGGAAAAGGTTGCAGGGGAGTTCTGCCTCTGGACATTTTTTGGCTTCTCTTACCCCTCTGTTCTCACAGAAGCTAAACCTCTGGGAGAGGGCTCTTTAGAGGATTCAACGCAACATCATGTAGTGGATTTTATAGTGCTTTCTGCTTCACATTTTACAGAGCCCACCTCTGATTTATGGCGCATTCCACAATGCATTCAAAGAGGACTGTTGCGTTTTAAATTCCATGCAGCTCCCTATTAGATGTGGTCCAACACAATCCTGCTGAGTGTTGTTGGGATTGTTCTCCTCTGCCTTGTTGAGAAGTAGTGGGACTAAGTAAAGCTGTTTTCTTCCCTTGCTCAACCATTATTTATTAATCCATTTCACACAGCCAGGAGTCATTATGCACGGTCCTGTCAATGGGTATCTCTCTATGCCGCGCATTTATTTGATAATAAGCAGGAGTGGGGGAGAAGATAAAAGCGCTGACTGTGTTCATTGTAGAGCGTTTTCTGCAGGCGGGGATACTTAAATGAGAGCATCTAGGCTCTGTGTGGGAATGGGTCTCGTCTGCTAAGCCTGTCTGGAGGCAATCGATGTAAATTAGTCAACGTTAAAGATTCACTTCCTGTGACTGATGTCACGGGCAGCACTTGTCTCTTTGAAGGGAAATAAAGAAGTGGGAGGCAGAGGGATTAATCAGGTTGGAGTAGGTGTGAGCATGTGGAGTTTGGATGGGGGCTAAGCTGGGAAAAAAGATGCTATTATTTTGGCCAATTGTAGGAAAATAATAGGTTAGAACATCCAGAGGAATGCAGTGTAACTTAGAACATTTAAGGAACACAATAATGTGGTTGTGTATGAGGCCAGTTTCAGCAAAGACCAATCAGTTTGAATAAACGTGCAGAATTGTGCTGCTGCAACTGTTGAAACATTGGTTCATGGAAATCTGTGAAAACTAAACATTACTTAGGAGGCATAACAATGATTATTGGACAGGTGCTTTGTTGAGGATCATCTTCAACAGTAGTATAATGATATACTTTTCCATTTACCTAAAGTGTTGTGTAAGTTCACTTCACCAGGTTAAAACAAAAAAACACTTTCCAGAAGGTGCTACATTTGTGAAGTTCTCAGTAATTGGTTGCGTGTGTCCTGATAGTTCAACAGAACATGTCAAACACCAAGCACCCTTGTTTTTCTATACTGAAAATGAATAACAATGTTAAACTACACTAACATCAGTTTGACATATACACTTGGAAAAAGTTTGACAATTGGATCAGAGTTAGTGTCTCCAGCAGTTGCCTCTTGAAAGTTGCACCAGTTACCATCTCCTCAAAGTACAGCTAAGAGACTACAGCCAGCCCTCAGGCGACAGAAGGCCTTTCTCTCCCCCCTACTCCCTGTGGAGCTCTAGTTTGGGGGTGGGGGAACAAGGCAAGGAGAAAGAAGACAAGAGGAGAGAGGCAGAAAGTGAAGCACCGTCTGGGGCTAACCTGCGAAAGGTAGACAGGGAGTGAGCCTAAGGGGCTGGGGGTGGACAGCAAACCCAATTCCCAGTGAAGAGGCCTCTAATTGGAGCAGCCGGCCTGCTGAGGCAGCCTGTCCCTATGCGAATGGACAAGTAGCCGAGTGAAGGCGGGAAGCCCGGGGGTGGGAGGAGAGGGCAGATAAAAATAGAGCCGGCAGATTAATGAGCATCTGAAAGCGGAACAGGAGATCGGAAAATCCTCCCTGCGTGCCAAAGATGCCCGGTCCTAAGGCTACAGCCAGTTCTGTAAAGCTTGATGAATCCAAAGTGTCCATAAGTGGTGCTTCCTTCATATTGGCCTTCTTAACAACTCAAACAGGGGATGGAGAAAACCATTGGAGGATTTTGTTTAAGTTTGAAGTACTGTTGTTGTAACACATCTGAGCTTCAAAAAATCCAGGTAGGCTTCCTATTTGGCTAGCCACTACCCATATATGTTAATTTGATTTTATTCTTACTTTTTGAGAATATTTTAGCCTACATAGGAGTATTATTTCATAACTGAGCTAATGTCACCACATGATATTGAAGATTTTATGCAGGAGTTTTTATGAAGTTTTCTTTTTAGTTTTACAACCCATTAACAAACTAACTAGTTTGAGAGTAAAATAGCTAGTTAGTTTGATAGCTCCAATCAAAAAAGGTCATAATACTATAACTGGTACAGATTATCATTAGTTTGGCTTTATAGCCATGCATCTACAGTAATCATATACTCTGCCAGAAGAGGAAGACTAAATGCAGGTTTAACTACGAAAATACAATTATATAAAACCTTTGTACTGTACTTCACATCATAATTAAAATTAGTTGCAACTGGTTTTTAATGTAATATCTAGACCCCACAGGACTAAAAATCCTCTAAATTATAGAAACAGGAGTAAATGTATCTGTCGCCTCCACCTTTGACTCAATAAAAGGAGTCACCTCCTCAGCTTTCTATCCCACCCCTGGGAGCTTTCACACACCAGGTGTAGCATCGTGACACCTATGGGAGCCAAAGGAGAAGCTGATAAACAGGCCTGATCACACCTGCCATCAGGTCTTAGGAGATCACCTCCCACCTCCACACTCAGCTGTCACATTCATCCACACCGGAGGCTGTGTATGACACCTCCAACAACTGTAATGATCCACAGTGGAAGCCGATCACTGGCAGTAACACATTCATAAAATGCAAGTAGATTTTCACGACGACCTAGAGAAAGGAACATAAATACACCAGAAGGTACAAATGTTCAAATTATGGCTTCAAATTTTTTACATTTTTAACCATGACTTTACAGAGGTTCCAAACAAAACACTCTTGACTCCATTTATACTTAAATTACAGTGGCAAGAGATGGCAGCTGTAGCTCAGGAGATACCTCAACTGAGGTATTCGTGCAGGAAGAGCAGTTGCCCACCAATCAGAAGGTCTGTGGTTCAACTCCGGCTTCCTCAGGTCACTTGGGCAAAGTGTCCTTGGGCAAGACATTGAACCCCATGATGCATTCATCTGTGTGTGAATGTAGTAAGAAGCATGTAGCTGTTTAGACTAAGACATGCTGTGTGAGTGAATGTGGCTTGTAGTGTTAAAAGTGCTTTGAGTGGTCAGCTAGACTAGAAAAGTGCTATACAAGTACAGTCCATTTTATAGGATATAGTTTGATTCAACCTTAAGTAGCACTGGAAAGGCACTTAATCATGACCATGATTATTTAACACTTTGTACTGAATATACATAATTAAACTGAAGTTTTGTTGAAGATTAAGTGCTTAAAACCTTTGCACCGAGACTGCTGCTTGAAGACAGTATCAAACTGCTCCTCAATTAAATGCTTCAAAAGGGAACATCATTGGCCTTATGATGTGACTAAATTGCTATTTTATTGCATTTAATGTGTGTTCAAAAGAGCTGAATTTTGTTTATCAAGTGGAGGTATTTTATCCTGTTTCACTCGATAACCAGCAATGACTTGTCGGGTGATGTCATTTTCAGTCAACGTGTAAACTGAGCGAGTGCAGTTAAAAGCAATTGTTCTCCCTATGATTGAAGAGTTAATTTAAAGCATAGTGCCGTAGATAGACTTACAGGTTGTGCTGAACATTATCCCATCTGTTGATTGTAGCTGTGAAGTGATTAAGTGAATGGGCAACTACACTAAAGAAAACAAAAGACAAGAAGTCCACCAACTGACAGGATGAGGATACTCTATGAGTTTGGTGAGAGCTGGAAGCCCCAAATTTGTATAAGACAAACTTTATCATGCGATAGACTGAAGGCTATCTTCTTCATCTTTTAGATAACAAAGAAGACAAATCATTTGAAAATCATTCATCTCTCCACCATCTTCTAGACCCACTTAACCCAAATCAGGGTCATTGTGGGGACTAGAGACTATCCCAGCTGCCATTGCAAGAGAGGCGGGGAAGACCCTGGATGGGTTGCCAGTCCATCACAGTGCCACAGAGAGACAAATGGGACAAACAGCTATGCACATTTACACACACTTCTAGAGACAATTTAGAATCACCAATTAACCTAACGTGCATGTTTTTGGACGGTGGAAGAAAGCCGGAGTACTCGGAGAGAACCCACACATGCATGGGGAGAACATACATATATATACAAACAAACTCCGCACAGAAACTCTCTTGCTGTGATGCAACGATGTTAAACACCATACCACCGTGCAGCCCTTTGATAATTATACATTTACATATGTATATATATTTTAATAATTGCTATTATAATTCTTACATTTGTTTCATATTTGGAGAGTTTATTTTGACTTGACTGGCAAAAATCCAATTGCATGTCAACTGAGGTATTCGTGCAGAAATGACTCAAGACACAAATAGCTGTTAAACTACTTGGGAAAGTTTGCCATGGGAGCAATGTATATGGCTCAGCTAAAAGGGGAATTCTTTTGACGCCTCTAAAGAGTTGACACAACGACCAGAAATCAAACCTAGCTGCATTTTACATGAGTCCTATATACAACAAGTTGACTAAAGGCCGCTGGGAACATAGTTGAACGTCTGACTCAATTTTTTTTGGTATGTAACGTACTCCAACGCATCTCCACTGTCCAACTGTCCATCACCTTTTCTCAGGTGATTCTGCATGTAGAATCAGTGGTGGGTCTGTCACTAAGTGAGATCAGACTGATTGGCTGTTCAGTGTAGCTGGAGAATCAGTGATTTCTCCCATTTATCATAGTTTCTCCTTTTTTGTTTTTGTTTTGTCTCTGTCTCTTCTTCCACAACCAAAAGGCCATGCATTGCCAGCACTGCTCCCACAACAAAGTTCTTGTTAGCCACATCCTCAAACTACAATCAAACTAAGATGAACAATAAGCAAACGCAGTTTTGTTTACATTTTTTACTTCTGGTTTCCGAAGCTGAATACCATAAACAGACTACTGCCCCCTTCTGTGCTGGAGAGTTATGTCATCTTGCACAGCTGCAGATGGTATGTCATGTATGGCAGTTTGATGTGATTTTTTGTGGTGTGTTCAAGTGCTACTTTTTTGCCCAGATGTTGGATATGTGAGAAGCCCCAGAAGGGGGCCCTTTTGTCTCTTCTGGTTCTTTACATTGTTTGGTTTATGAAAGCTCCTTTCCATTACTTGGATGAAGAATCCGGAAGGATATTGGCTATATTTTCATTGAATATGCTGTTCTCTGCAAGCCTTAAAACAATTTTAACAACCAACAGGGGCTGGTGCAGGTACAGGGTTCTCCAGGGTGGAAAGGACTAATAATTTTAAATATAACCATGGGGAATTTTTATTTTAAGTATATATGCAACAAACCGAATATATATGTGCCAGTTTCATTCATGCTTATTATGATTTATGTGGCAATTATTTAGTGGTTTTTCATGAATCTAGAATTTTCAATCCTGCCAAAACAAATCTCAGAAATATACGATTCAGTGTTAAATCTGGTATGAACAACATATCAGTATGAACCTTTAACGGGGGCCTCAGTTCACAAACCATCACAGTTTAGTATATCACTGGAATAATAGAAATGGTCAAGAAAGAAAAAAAGCTCAGTGACCTCTATTTGCATCATTTTGTTTTTGTGCAGCTTGAGTGGGGTGTCTGTTATAATGAATAATCATTAGTTTTATCTTTAAATAATGCTCAGTAATCTGATAGCTGCTTTGGGGGCCACACTCAAATATCTTAGCGAGTTTGGTATTGTAATGATAAAATATTCACATAATGTTTGGTTCAATTAATCTTTTTATATTCAGAAAGCTTTGTAAATATTTTTCTAAAAGTCATCGTTAGTTACTTGAATTTATTAATTTATTCATATTTTTCTTCCAGATATTTTCTTTAAGCTGTACTGTCGTAACTTTTGGTGACATGCTTCTCTTTTGATGCTCTCCTACTTGTGATGTGTTGGCTCTGAGCAAGTCCAAACTGGCCATGATAATCTGCTAAAATACATTTAAAGTAAATTGAAAACATAAAAGAGGAAGAAGAAGAACTGTAATAAAAGTTCTAATGCCTTTTTTTGTAGTTGACATCACAACACTGTGACCGCATGCATCTCAGCAACCACACATTTTTTACTTTGGCAGCATGGCATGCTGGGATGGTTCATTACTACAATGCCAAGCTAGTAGTTGCTAAGGAGACCTGAGGGAGAGGGAGGGTTCCTGTTGCCATGGCAGCAAGCCTGCATCCTGCCAACTGTCTTTCCCCATGAGACCTGACCATCGTAGACAGAGAGAGAAAGCGAGACAGGGAGAAAAAGTGAGGGCAGAATGGAGCAAGGAGAGAAAGGCTACGGGGGGTTACGCTAAGGTGGTTAGAGAGGAGGACTTGCAAAGAGGCCTGCAAGGCAGTAGATTTGTTGGAAAACCACAGAGACTCAGAAAAAACTGATGGAGTGAGATAGAGAAAAGTGAGATCTTGAAAAAAGACCCTCTTTCTGAAATTGCCTATTGGCATGTAGCAGCTTTCCCATGGCTGACGTGCTCACTGCCTGGCCAACCACAACTAGATCCAGCCATTGACAAATATGCTCCAAATACCTCAGAACAAAACCCCATCATAACTCCTTCATTCCCCACCCTGAAACACTATGCATGTGAACCACCACCATGGAAGGATCTGACAGAGCTTTCGGACGGGTGCTCAAGGAGCCCATCCGTCATAGAGAGAAATCTGTTGTGGTGAGAGTGAGCAATAATGAATGGCGGATGGGTTGGAGAGGAAGGGAGAGCGTCTGTGAGGGATAAGCAGACAGAGATTAAACTGATTGGGGAGCAGACAAGAAGTGCGAGATGGAGGTCATACAAGGTGAGAGAAGAGAACAAAGTCTTCATTCTCAAATTCAAATTAGCTTTATTGGTTTTCAAGGACATGGAATTGTTTCTTTCTCTTTTTTTCTATCTCTACCCCCCACCCCCCCACCCCCAACCCCCACCCCCCCCAACCCACACTTCGCATGTCTTAATTTGTTTTCTTTCTCCAAATACATTGCCTCTTTTTAGATCATTCTCTTTGTTGTCAAGGACCAGTTTCATCAGGGGAACTATAATTGCAGTGTTCCAACATATTAACGCCTTCATACAGAGGTGGGAACAAGTCATTGTTTTACAAGTCACAAGTAAGTCTCAAGTCTTTATAATCAAGTCTAGAGTCAACTCCTAAGAAAAGACATGTGAGTCCCAAGTCGAGTCCAAAGTCAAGATGTGGAAGTCCAGAGTCAGGTCAAAGTCATCTGACCAAATATCTAATTCAAATGCAGAATAATGATAGATGATTTCCAGAAATAACTGCTTCTTAAAAGGTAAAAAAGTTAACAGCAAATGCAGCTGAACTTGATCAAAAATAAAAAGTGCTGGGGTTGCATTTAACAACAAGTAAAAACCCAGGACAACAAAAAATTTAAAAGAAAAATAGATTAAATTAAATGCTTCCATTACCAAACTAGCAAGGTAGAAAATATATTTAGCCATTAAGCTAACGTTAACTACCCACTAATAACGGTGACAGCCTTGACTTACCATTCTTTATGTAGCTTCAAATGGCAAAATTAAAATAAGCCAAAAAAAAGACAGGTTCCCCTTCACCTCTGTTTCAGCACTTTTCTGCGGTACTGAGGACAGCAACTATAAAACATAAAACGCTATCATAAGTTACCCCTGTCTACTGCCAATATTATTTTTCCCTCAGAAAAAGTCAGACAGCCAGACAGACACTAACGTTAACGTTCACTGTTACTTGCCTTGCTGGTGTGAGGGGGGGTGGCTACGGGAGGACTTGATGGGGAGAGGGCGGCCGAGCTGTATGGTAACCATACTTAATATGTCGGGAGTTTCCTTGTGTTTATTTTTTAACTTTTTACTTTGCTTAGTTTTGTCGTGTTTACGTTTTATATTAGCTTTCGTCTGTGTCTGTCTCATTCATTGCTTGCTTGAAAAGCTGCGCGCCATTGTCATTCATTTCATTGGATCACTTGCTGGTGATTATGCAGCCTGTGGGCAGGCGACACATGTGGGGTAGAAGCCGCTGATTGGTTGAAAAGCTTTCACTCAAAGCTTTCCTCAGGCTGCTTTTTGGATGGACAGCGAGAATGAAAACTAATGCCATGTCCGAGGGTGGGCTCGATAGTAGCGCCGCAGGTGCTCCACGTCCATAATTTTCGAAATGCACGTTTTGCATACTGCAGTTTGCTTCTTGTTAACCGCTTGGTAATTTAGGTAAGCAAACGAAATCACCTTAGGTATCATTTTTCCCAACTGCATCCCAGTAACATCACACTAAATCTTTGTACATCTCTTCTGTGACTTAAATGTATGTTGTGTTGAATCAAGGAATTTTGGGTAGTTAGTTTAAATGGATTGGAAATTAATAAAGTTAATTGATTTGAATTTTGAGCCTGCCAAATGGTTCTCTTGACAAGACCAGATTTATCTGGCATTACCGTGAATTGCGTGAATCGAGTCTTAAATACCTCTTGCTAGCAAAACGCACAGCTTATGCACAGAATGACACTCCCTCTTACCAAAGGTAAACCATGCTGAGTAGATTGCAACAGAGATGCTTGGACAACTCTACCGGTAGCAAAAGCGTGAATGTAACACTTTTTTTAAAAAAAATTTTATAGAGTGGTGACGAATGTTCTGGACAGATTTGTCTGGATGATTTTATTAGAATGATGCAAAAGTAAATATAATATACATGGCAAATAAATTGACAGCCCCTATATATATATATATAATGTATATATCAAATAGGTATCTATCAAAGTTTTTTATCATTTATCCATCTTTCAAACCATTCATCAGACAAAACGTTGTAGTTTTTCTAGAATTACTATTTTTTTAGATCCACTGCAGATGGTTATAAAGGGAATTATTTTTCCAACACTCGGCAATGCTTGTGGTAATGGAAAATGGTTAAGATTAGGAAGTATTTGGATGGAGCGTGGCATTGGTTGAAAGTCATGCACTCCGAATGGTCAAATATTAATAATGAAGCAGCAGCAGAAGCTGCTCTGGAGCATTGTAAGAAGCAGTGAAAATGCCCAATAAGAAACAGGAAAGATGACAGAGATGGTTTCCTATACATTAACTCAGCTACTTTTTACCAGTTGTCCTGTTTTTTCTAAGAGGTAAAGCAGATCATTTTAAATTCCTTTCATGTAGTGTTCAGTGGTGCTGATAACTTGTTGCAAACTGTACTGTTTCCATTAAACAAGCAATGTCTTATTAGCTTAAATTATGTATTTGTGTTTTATTCTGGTGGGCTACTGTGGTAACGTCACTTTACTTAAAAGTTCCATTGAAGATGTATTGGGAACTATGAACTTTGTAGATTATGATCTGTCTGACATGGTGTACCAACATATTTCCACAGTAGCCTTGGATAGCAAAACCATTGAACAGCCAAACATCCTTTCAAGATTTCCTCAATCTTTTGTGACCACTGTTATGTCATCCACAAACTTGGAAGGGGATAGGTTGTAATAGTCAATGTTGCAGCTAGATGTGACTAAATCGTTCACACTGCTCCTGTAATGTCATTCCCAGAGTTAGAGAGGCCTGGTTTCCACTGCCATTTTTGATTGGCATTTAGAAGATATATGAATAAGAAATGGTGAATCCAAACAGTACAAATTGGAAAAACCTTGCATTACAGGAAATGGAAATCACATCTGACCTGGCAAAGATTAAAATCATGAGACACACCAGCTGTTTCTAATCTGAGCCAGCAATAAATAAACCCGATATATTTTTTCCTTCTCACGGTTTGTACTGTTTATGACAGCTACTTCTTCTACTGAATTACAACCATGAGCAACATAGCCCACTCTCTGGTGACTTATTTATCTCCCTCAAACCAGTTCATGAAAACATGTCTGATTAACATTCAGATTTGCATTGCCAGTGAATGGAAACACAGCCATTGTATGCATATACTTTTGTATGGTCTGATTTTCATAGCTTTGGCTATAGCACTTTGCTCAAGTGAAGGGAAACAGTGCAGTGATATTTTCAAAGCACATGTACAACATTGTGGCAACAGTTTGTGTAAGACACTTTTCTGTTTCAACATGACAGCTCCTCCAGGGATAGTCCATAAAGTCCATAAAGTAATGGTTTGCTTTGAATGGTCTTGGACTGGGATTTGATCCCATTTAGTACTTTTGAAGTGAATTGAAAAACAAGCCATAGCTATTCCTTGTCACCAAACATTACTTTCAGACCTTGATGAGAGCACATTCCAGCAGCCAGGTTCCAACATCGAGCAGGCGATTAGTGGTGTTGGAATAACATGTTAAAAGATCATTGTATTCAGAGGTCTACATACTTTTGCAATTATTCTTTAAGTGTTAAAAGCATTCTTGTCAATCCAAACCAAGCAATTCTTATCTTTGAAAAGGAGGACAAAAACAATGATCTTGTGTTGGGTTTGGGTGGGGTTCAGATGGGCTTGGACCAGCGTTTGAGGCCTGTGCAGAACCCATACACACACATGCAGCACTGAGCCCACATACTTCTGCTTCCAGCCAATTCTGTGCAACATGCAAACACGCTGTAACTGTCCCAACCAATTCAAAGCTCTCCTCTCTCTTCTTTGCTCCCTTCCTCTCTCTGGTTTTGATCACACTCTCTGTCTCTCAGTCTGTTTCTCATTGTGAGGGAATGTGGCGTCTGTCTCTTTGTCACAGACGCTGGGAAACAAGAAGCCTCATCACCCTCATCTGATTCCCAATTTTTTTCCTCCCCTCATTCAGTTTCACTCACCCATACACACATACCACACAGACATGGGTTTATTGACTTATTCATGCATGGGTTTGTTTTGGGGGCAGAGCTCCTGTCTGCCAGTCTGACAGACACCCTGTGAACCCTTGAGACCCCCCACCCCTCATCTTTGTCTCCACATACACACACACACCCCCCTCCCCCCCACACACACATCACCCCATCCTCCACCCTCCGACCCCTGAGTCCCTGCTAGCCTGGGCATGGCACATGGGGTCCTCCTAGAGCAACTGGAGCTCAATCAGGGTTTTCCTCCACTGTTTCCTCTCCTCTCTCATTTCCCAACTCCTCTTCACTTTCTACTTCTCTTTTCTCTTTCTGATGAGGAGATGGGGAAGGTATGCCCACAATTCCTAGAACAAAGACAGCCCAATTAAGTCAGTTTGAGTTAAGGTCTATGTCGCAGAGAAGGATCGGAAGCGTGGAAGCCGAGGAGAAAAAGCGACCGCAGAGGAGCAAATGGTGGAGGAGCAAACAGCCAGAAGAGGGGAAGAGAGAGGCAGTGTAATAAACAGGGAAAACAGGGGGTAAAAAAGAAGCAGAGGAAGAGGAAAAAAAGACAAGTACGAGTCACTTTGTAGCGGAAGCGGGTCGACTTCGTTTTTAGCTCCTCAATGGGAGACTATGAAATATTAATAACTGCTCCAGCCATATACTTCAGAGGCCTATGGTAAAACTTAAAGTCTAATGAGACGCTGCTCATGAATTGCAAATGGGGATGCTGGAATGTGTGTTTTTGTGTGTGTTTGAGTATCTGCTCATGTGTGTATGTGTGAGTGAAGGGAGGAGGAGGTCAATCTGGAACTGAGAGGTGGAGTAAAGCAGAGCTTTCAGTCTTTCAAAGAGTAGACGAAAAACTTCATTAGAGGCTAGAAGTTCTTCCTGCTGCACATCTGAGCATTGTGGCATTTTCTAGAACTGAGAATTTTCTTCATTGTTCTCGGCAGTCCGAACACAGTCATGAAAGTTTAAAACCATCCTGTTAATTGAAACTAAATGGATGCTGCTTTTGTCTCTGTGTGTTTGTGTGTCCTTGTCAATCTTCAGAAACAGCTTTTTCTGATGTTTAGCACTACGTGTATCTAAAGGATAAAAATTGTTTCCCTATTCTAATGTTTCCTGCATTCTGTCTGTCACCGCTTTGTTCTCAGTTTGGATGTCATACTGGATATTTCTTAAGGTGTTTAAAGTGAAGCAATGTCTATTCACAGTATGTCCAAATTTCAAATACTTCATGTGTCTGAGTTGAGCAGTTTTTTTTTTGTCTAAATTGTATTATAAGCAAAATTGTTTAGCTTATAATAGCCTGAAATAACAAAATAATTCAGTGTTGAAATATAAAGCATGAAACAAAAAACATGACTAAGATTACGAGCATTTGTATGGTGGCAGCTTCAAGGGCAGTTAAAAAAAATATATGAATAATATCCTAATATTTACCAGCTATCACTAGACTCAGCCATGATCAGAGCAAAGTGTTGGATGATTGTCCTGGAAAAACTGCTGAATAATCAGCGAGGTTATTTTAATTCCTCCTAAAGGGGATCATGAACATGTGTACCAATGCTAATAGTTCCGTCCATCAGTTGTCTCAGTATTTCAGTCTGGATCAAAGAGGTGGATCACTTATGCTACTTTTCCTGTTCCCTGTTCTCAAGTGGGTTCTGCAAGTTTTTATTTTCTATAAATATTTTACTGTGAGTTCATCAGCTCATGAAAAACAAACCGAAGTAAACTTGTGTACCGTATTTTCCGCACTATAAGGCTCTCCTGATTATAAAGCGCACCCTCAATTATGGGGTCAATTTCTGTACTTAGCCCATACATAAGGCGCTCCTGATTATAAAGCGCACGTATTACCTAATGTTCTCTGATTGGTTTATCGCTGCCAGCACACATAGTGTATGTATTACGTCCCTGTGTCAGAGGGAAATGGTCCGAAGGTCAAGGACAACATCGTTGGTCGTTTTTACACTTATAAATTGCACATCGGTCTGCATCACCCATCTCAGACTGAAGAACAGGCACTCACTGGGACATAGGCAAAAGCATTAATGATGAAACGATTCAATCGCTATGTACGAGCTCGATACAATCTTTGCCCCATTCAGAGTGAATGGCTGGGATCCGCCTAACCCTAATTGCCATTCATTTCCAATGTAGGAGAGCATAGAGGTGTGGCAAAAGTGAACGTGGCGGTGAGCGGTGCGAAGGGAGAGCGGTGAGTGATGCGGAGGGGGCTTAATGCCCTGATGAATGCTCGGCGCTCCCCGCGGTAAGTTCAAAATGGCGGTTTCCGTGACAGATTTTGGAATCCTGTGCACACATAAGGCGCACTGGATTATATGGTGCACGGCCCATTTTTGTGAAAATTTAAGGCTTTTAGGTGCGCCTTATGGTGCGGAAAATACGGTAGTTTATCTGCAAAAGCAAGGCTTCTTAGTATATTATTTTTCTTTCAATCAGAGTTGAACATGCCAGTTATGAATATTGTACAAATGGATGGGAGCAGATTCTCCTTACATGCAGATCTTTTCCATGTTTTCATTTGAACTGGAATACGTCTATTGACGACAGACTGGACAGTTTTTGCAAGTTAAGCTAGTGAACTTATTAATTCATTAATAAATAAGTTTTGAAAACAGAAAACAGAAAACCTGTATGGAATTGAGATTTGCAAACCACAATGATGTCTCTTTGAGGCCTTAGAGGCAAGCTTCTCACCTCATACAGTAAATGGAGCTCTAATTCTGTGGTAAAACCTATGTTATTTTTCTTTTCTTTTTTCTTTTTTCTTTGCTTTTCTTTGCTAATTTATCAAAATTACTCAAAATGTGTTGGATGCATCTGCAGGAAAATTTCACTACAGGTGGTAATGGTCCAACATAGAAGTACCTTCCTTTTGATGTGAATCTGGAACCAAAGCTATTCACTGTTGGACTGCTCAGGTTTGTCTGATGTTGTTCTTGAACCTATTCTACAAATTCTTATCCACAGCTATGTTTCAACTATAATAAAGCACATTACTACGTCTGTTTTAGACTACATACCACTAAGTAGACACTGCTGAACATGTCACACTCTGCAGACTTTAAAAAGGGTGTGTTGTTTTTTGGATAGCAGACACTTCTGGCTGGAGTTGAAAGATATTTGCTTTGTCTTTTTAAATGCAGAACATTTATGACATAACATTGCAGAGCTGGTGGATTAATCTTCTGCATTAGCTTCTTCATAAAATTTGTAACTCAAGACTTTAATATCTCACTTTAACATGAGAAACTCAAGAGCATTTCTTAGTGGCTTGACAATTATGAAATATTTAACATCTAAAGAGTGTTTGCAAAATCTAAAAGTTCATTAATAGCTTATACTATCTAACGGATCTATGAAGTATTTCTGTTTTTACCAATAAAAAGCCAGTGGTTAGCAACTTAGAACCCTTTAAAAAGTGCTATATGAGGAGGCAATTAATTCCACAGAACAAAAATGCAGCATTCTTTGTTTTCCTCTATAACTCCTTTATTTCTAGATATTTGTACCTGGCCGGGTCTCCTGTTTTAATCTGTGACAGAATCGGCGGGGCTTCGCCAAGCCTTGCATAACCCCCTGGCTGAGTGCGAGCCATCAGCTGACGGACTGTGGGCTGTACACAGGCTGAGACCAAGGCGAGCCCAGGGGTGTCGCCCTGCATCACACTCCTGCTCACTGACCTCATTTCTTACCTCCATAAAACTCCCCTGGCAGGGCACTGTTGTAAAGATGTTTAGCCAAGCACATTATTATCATCATTATCATTATTATTATTATTAGTGGTAGTAGTAGTGGCAGTAGTAGTATTGTGTCATATTTTAATTCATTGCTGTATTTATTGGTTTGATTACACAGTTGATCATTGTAGGAGCAATGAATTGACCAAAAGAGCTATTTTTGTAATCATTATTTTCATATGCATTGCTATTTAATACAACCAATTAGCAATTAGGAGCAGCAGGAGAATACTGAGTTAGAGAATGAGCACGTTCTAGAAGAACAATTCAGTTATCATTTCATTGAAAACATGTACTACACTCACAAGCTGAAGGTGTTGCTAAATAAGGGAAGTGGCAACAATTTCTATCTGAGCACCACTTAAGTGTTTTTTGCCTCATCTCAGGTTAGTTAATGTGCACATAAATATATTTAGTATTGGGAGAAATTCCTGCAGGTTAAAAATAATGTCCTATCAGTAGAGAACAAAAAAAAAGAAAAAAAATCTAATCTTGAATCTGGAGAGAAACAACAGGGAGGCTGATGCTGAATTCAAACAGCCGCAGTAATGCAATGACAATTTATTGTTTCTGTTGAGGGGAAGAGATAGAGTAGGTTTCCGAATGTGAGACTTTAAGTACACAGAGAAAAGAGGGAAGCTTCGAGTGACTGAAGTGGCCCTTCACTGTAACATGCAGTAGGTGTGGAAACTTTAAATTACACGTGAAGAATGACTGAATGTCTCAACCATACTATAGATGGAGTGAATCTTTTTTCATTATCAGTTAATTAAACAGTTACTTTCATGATTAATCAATCAGTCATTTTATGTGTTATTATAATAACCTCTTAACACTTCCTATTTAACTTTAATTAGTAGCTTTATCACACGGTTAATTTCAACTGTGGTTGAAAGTAGACACAGAGAAAGTTTTTTTTCATGTAACCGTGAACAACTATAAATAACTTGGACAGGCATAAAAGCAGACTATTGCAAACAAAGTATAACTCTGATTGTACATAATATGTCTTAAATGTAGGACTAGTAATTAATTACTGTTGCATCTCTGAAGTTTTAAAAGCTCTTATAACTGTATTGTAGCTAAAGGTGAATAAATGCTCAAGACATAATGAATACGTCTCGCTACCTGTACACATCATCTCAGTTGATTAGGCAACAACGCTTATAAAAAAGGAAGAAAGGTAGATAGGCCAATTCTATAGACCCCAAGTTCCTGATACATCACACATGTTTTCCACGGTCCCTTCATGATTAGAGGTTACACAATTTATCTTTCATTCATTTCAGGATTCTATTCACGTGGATGCTGCCTGACAAAAAAACAGCAGGCAAGAGATATTTTGTCATTTGATGATTTCTAACCTTGGATTATGATAGTTTAGGGCAAGTGGACAAACATACCTGTTACATATTCTTTATGTGATAGTAGCACTGGATGAAAACCTCAGTGTCTGTATGCAAGAAATCACCGTTTACTGTCATAAGCAAACCCTGTTCTGGAAGAAGAAGAAGAAGAAGAAAAGGGGCATGTGCTCTGCTGTATCGGGGACTGAAAACTCATTTGCACTCACCAGATGAAAGCACTGTGACAGTAATCCAAAGTTTCCATTCCCAGATCAAGCCTGTTGTCTTCCAGATCATTGTTCGTTTCCAAAAGTTAACGGGGAGTTCATGTGTCCAGATACTGAGGTTTTGATCCAGTAAATGACTGAGTTTACTGAAGTACTCCCAAAGAATTAGAAGCCATCTTTGGCAGCATTTGGGGGAGCCAGCTTGTAAAACTCTTCTTGGCTGCCAATTTTCAATGTCAAGACACTGGATGACTTTTTTGTCTGTCAGTTGGATTTGATAGAACAGTTAGATATACCTGTTTCCTTACTCAGATGTCATTAATCTGAATTTTTGACTGTTGCTGTATACTGTCTGTGCATATGCACATATCATCACGTATTGTCTGAAAAGATGTTTTACAGACATCTTGTCATCAACAGCATGTGTTTCAGTGATGCTTGATGTGACAAACTTGCATCTTTGTTTTCACTCTGTATTGTCACATCATTTCTTCATTTAGATGTCCATCTTAACAAAACAAAAAAGTCATTTGGGACACTGCAGGAATTTCACTAAAATGTGCCACTTCCTATTCAGTCTAATTCAATACCTTATAATTTGCATAAAGATGCATGGACGGTGAGTCAGCTGCCTCACTAAAAAAAGAGGAGGGATGCGCTCTGTGGTTTACATATACATGTGTGGTCTATTTGTGTGTTTGTCATCTGCTCTGCATATATGTCTGCTGACATGTGACTGAACAAATGGCTGTGATTAGTTAATGTAGATCTATCTCACCGTGAGCACTTATGCAAACTGGCGTGCATAGTGCATGTGTGTCACACATGCATAGTAAATATGTAGCCTACTGATGTGGAGGAGTTCATTACTCCATGTGTGCATGTGTGTGTGCGTGCGTGTGTGTGTGTGTGTGTGTGTGTGTGTGAGGGGTAGCAGATTTCCGCATGAGTGGGGCTGTCAGTGGGTATCAGTCAGCCAGGCAGCGACAGGCGAAGCAGATCATTAGCAGAGACGAAGAGGGGAAAGGGAAAGAGTGGGAACGGGAGAACAGGGAAGGCGAAGCAGAGAGGGAGAGCAGGGATAGAGCGGAGGGAAAGCCTTAGCATTGTGTCTTTAATATCTGTCTTGCGAGACTTGCACACAAGAAGACCTGTGCGCTGCTCAGTCACGCAACCAATGCTGTGCTACCCTGTCCTCCTACTCCCCTACCATCAGCTTCAGCACTGCAGACCTCTACAGACGTATCTCTCAGTATCTCTGAGGTGAAGCTGCAATATGACTGCATTTTCTTTCACAATAGTAATGAATCAATAATGCTGAGTTTTTCTGAGCCATCAAAAAATTGTATCCTATTGAAGTAATGTCCCTGGACTGTGAAGTTTAATCTACTCTTCACTTAAACTGTTGATACTCCATCCATCCAGTTTCTATACCCGCTTAATCCGTCGGTCAGGTCGCTGGGGGGCTGGAGCCTATCCCAGCAGTCATTAGGCAAGAAACAGTGTACACTCTGGACAGGTCACCAGTCCATCACAGGGCTACACAGAGACAAATGAGACAAACAATCACACACACTCCTAAGGACAATTTTTAGAGACACCAATGGACAGTGGGAGAAAGCCAGCATACTCAGAGAGAAGCCATGCATACACAGGGAGAACATGCCAACTCCACACAGAAAGGCCCCAGCTGAGAGTTGAACCTGGAACCCTCTTGCTGTGAGGTGACAGTACTAACCACCACCCCACTGTGCAGCCTACTGTTGACACTCTAATGGTAGTACTACTGATGGCAGTAAAGCTAAAGCTAGTAACGCTATAGCTTAGATCTATACATAACTACATGCTTTCTAACCATTCATACACCGATGGATACATCAGTAGACAATGTGGGGTTCAGTGTCTTTCCCAAGGACGCTTCGACATGTAGCCCGGGGAAGCCGGAGTCAAACCACCAACCTTGTTTAACTCTCCTCTACATCTCGACTGTTCTGCATTTTGCCCTTCCACCATCAGAGGCCATAACTCATCTTTTAGTGCTGCGTCTTTCAGTGGCCACCTTCCATTCAACAACACCATTAAACAGGCAGATTAATGCTGCTATTAAATCCTCACATTGACTTTGGTGGCACTCATCAAAGATGGTATATATGACTGTTGCTATCAACGATTTGATGAAGTCAGATTTTCAGGGGGACAATAAATCCGTTATAGAGACACAAACTACTTCACAAGGTAGATACTAACAAAGAAGAAAGCAGATGCTGAACCAATAAGCCTTTGCAGAAAATAAACACATCAAAATATGTCCAAAATATTCAAGTACCAACATTGACATTATTTTAATTTCTACATATATTTAGGCTTACTTGCCTCCACAACATGTTTTCTTTCAGACCAAGGTTGAAAGCATCAACTGAAACTGAACGCATACAAAATGCAAATTCATGTATCTATTTTACTACATTTTGTCCAGCATGCATTCATGAAAACAGAGCAGGTGCGCCCCTCTCTAACTTCAAGTAGTTCTTGAAAACTCTGCTTTTCCGAGAGTACCTCATCTCATAACAAACTAACCAGTAACTATACCTATCATTCACTCCCCCCACCATCTCCTGAACTGAACTAACCTAAACATAGGTTCAAGTGGTCTAACTACCTCTACACATTGTAATTGTTTATTATGGGTGCCAATGCCAAAGGCAGGGCACACATATTACTATTGCTCATACTTATTATTCTCCCGCTTCCGTCACGTTTTTCGGCGAGCTACTCGTCCCGCAGCGAAGGTCCGACTAAAATAAAAAACACATGGCTGTGTGCGCGCCGATGGGGAGAGGTGTGCTATTACTTTTCTCTCTCATTACTCGAGCGGAATAGCGGATAAATGGGAAAAAGCGGGAAAATTGTCAATGGGAAAATGAATGGAGAAGGCCAAAAAGAGGCAGTTTGGGGCTCGAAGTTTGGGTCACACACACATCATTCAAAGTTTGTGTGTGACAGGAAAGACTCAGCTTTAACTGTGGTAAAGGGCTTGTTAATAGCTTATACAGCTTTGACACAACGGCAGTTTACGTTTTAGGTGTCCAGAGGAGGTCGTCTCATGTCAGTTACACTGTAACTGTCACTCTAAAAATCTTTAAAAGAACATTTCTTGAACAAATTCCTCTCACGTCCAAAATATCTGCCTGATCTGGATAAATTATACATCAAAACATAGGTATTTTAGTTGTCTTTCACCCAATGTGGCTGTCATTGAGCTTGGCCTCACAGATTTCT
The DNA here is from genome assembly GCF_036924035.1 of Leuresthes tenuis. Classification (NCBI taxonomy): domain Eukaryota; kingdom Metazoa; phylum Chordata; class Actinopteri; order Atheriniformes; family Atherinopsidae; genus Leuresthes; species Leuresthes tenuis. The sequence continues at coordinate 23,735,272 of NW_027325372.1, read as the reverse complement.
CACGAATCACCTGTGAGCGCAGAGAGGGAACATTCCATCCCATTATAAAACGGCCGAGCCCTGAAATCAGTCGGAAAAATAATTTTAAAACTGCCATAATAAAGGAGCCACGGGGGGTAAAGAATAAAAACACCGCTGGCTTCCCCCTTCCCTTCTGGCGCTCACAGTGAAAGAATGATTCGGATCCGACTTCTACTTTTCGAACAGCGAGCGTTTTGTTCCAGATTTCTGCCTCAATATGAAAACCCCATGATTTTAAGGGGACAAAGTGAGGTGCAGATTTGACAGTTGGCAGTTGGCAGTCACAGCTGTTGCCCATAGCAACTAATGCTGACCACACCCAAGATGGCTGCCCTGTTCTATCACAGCTGATGAAGCCAGAGCCAAGATGGCGGATGAGGGCAGAGCCAAGATGACTGATGAGGGCAGGAGGGCAGCATTAGGGCAGGAGCAAGGCAGGAGGGCAGCATTAGGGCAGCAGGAGGGCAGCAGGAGGGCAGGAGAAGGGCAGGGCAGGAGCAGGAGGCATGAAGCCTCATGCCAGCCACTGACGAAACAAATGCGCGCAATAGCGCGCACTAACTCATGTTTTCCATTAATCTGAACAGATTAATAGGTTCATGCCAGCCCCTGATGAGACAAATGTGCGCAATAGCGCTCACTCACTCATAAATTTCCATTTATCTGAACAGATTAACAGGTTCATGCCAGCCCCTGATGAGACAAATGCGCGCGACAGCGCGCACTAACTCATAAATTTCCATTTATTTGAACAGATTAACAGGTTCATGCCAGCTGCTGACGAGACAAATGCGCGCAATGGCGTGCACTAACTCATGTTTTCCATTAATCTGAACAGATTAATAGGTTCATGCCAGCCCCTGATGAGACAAATGTGCGCGATAGTGCGCACTCACTCATATATTTCCATTAATCTGAACAGATTAACAGGTTCATGCCAGCTGCTGATGAGACCAATGCGCGCGACAGCGCGCACTAACTCATAAATTTCCATTAATCAGAACAGATTAATAGGTTCATGCCAGCCCCTGATGAGACAAATGCGCGCGATAGCGCGCACTCACTCATATATTTCCATTAATCTGAACAGATTAACAGGTTCATGGCAGCTGCTGACGAGACAAATGCGCGCGATAGCGCGCACTAACTCATGTTTTCCATTAATCTGAACAGATTAACAGGTTCATGCCAGCCCCTGATGAGACAAATGCGCGCGACAGCGCGCACTAACTCATAAATTTCCATTTATTTGAACAGATTAACAGGTTCATGCCAGCTGCTGACGAGACAAATGCGCGCAATGGCGTGCACTAACTCATGTTTTCCATTAATCTGAACAGATTAATAGGTTCATGCCAGCCCCTGATGAGACAAATGTGCGCGATAGTGCGCACTCACTCATATATTTCCATTAATCTGAACAGATTAACAGGTTCATGCCAGCTGCTGACGAGACCAATGCGCGCGACAGCGCGCACTAACTCATAAATTTCCATTAATCAGAACAGATTAATAGGTTCATGCCAGCCCCTGATGAGACAAATGCGCGCGATAGCGCGCACTCACTCATATATTTCCATTAATCTGAACAGATTAACAGGTTCATGGCAGCTGCTGACGAGACAAATGCGCGCGATAGCGCGCACTAACTCATGTTTTCCATTAATCTGAACAGATTAACAGGTTCATGCTAGCCCCTGATGAGACAAATGCGCGCGATAGCGCACTAACTCATAAATTTCCATTATTCAGAACAGATTAACAGGTTCATGCCAGCCCCTGATGAGACAAATGTGCGCGATAGCGCGCACTAACTCATGTTTTCCATTAATCTGAACAGATTAATAGGTTCATGGCAGCCCCTGATGAGACAAATGCGCGCGACAGCGCGCACTAACTCATAAATTTCCATTTATCTGAACAGATTAACAGGTTCATGCCAGCTGACGAACAATGCGCATTCACTCATATGTTTTCCATTATTCTGAACAGATCAACTGGGCCTTATGTGTCTAAAGCAGGCAGATTTCACCAGAACAAGCCAGAATCTCATATTTCAGACTGGATTTGAGGTATCTAATGCTTGAGCTTCACCATAGCCACCCTGTGTGTCTGTGTGGACGGGCAGAAGACGGGCAGCAGCTTGGCATCCATCGAAATTTCTTCAGAAGTTTTCTAGTTTAATTTTTCTTTAAACTATAGTCAATTATTCCATCCATCCATCCATTTTCTATACCCGCTTAATCCGCCAGTTGGGTCGCTGGGGGGCTGGAGCCTATCTCAGCGGTCATCGGGGTACACCCTGGACAGGTCGCCAGTCCATCACAGGACTAGTCAATTATTAATTCTTCTTTTTCCTTATAAGTCACTTTGGATAAAAGTACCTAAATACATAAATGTAATGACAGTCAGTGTGTAAATATAGTAATTAGATAATGGCTCATTAGCATGTCTAAAATTTAAATTTCAGAAAACTGCAAAAACATTTTGTCTTGAAGTTATTAGTGGCGGAAGCAACAAACTTTCAAGTTTCATTCTATCTACTGTATATTCTGAAGGTGTTTATGCATGGGTTTATTCATATACATATATTTATGATTTATGTTTTTTGTTTAATGGATTAATAAAAGAAAAAAAAACACTGCTCTGTAAAATATTTAATTTTATAATAATAAGTTAACAAGAAGTTTTTGTTTTTTTTATCGAAACAATCTTCAGATCACTAGGTGTGTATGAATACATGTGTATTTTAAACAATATGCAGATGTAAAAATACAATTTTAGAAAACCTGAAATATAACCAAAAAATGTTTTACTGTAAGTAATTAATTGAGGAAGTTTAAATGTGATATATTTTTGTGTAAATATTTACCCTCTTCTACTATAGTGTCTCTTCTTCACCTGTAAAAGCACGTTAGGGCAAGCATTTCTATTGGGCCCTCCTGATACTGTAATTTAAAAAAATGTCTATCTAGTTGTGATTATATGCCATGTCTTTAAAAGTCATAGTCACAAAATGATCCAATGTTGCTGGGCCCGTTGTTGAAGCTGGTCCAAATAAATGTCTCCAATGCCACTAGGGACCTAGTGGGGGTCACTAGTCTGGGGTTTTTAGGGGCATTGGTGGCCTGGAGCACTTCGGATGTCCAGTGTTTTGCCCAGTTTAGGATCCAGGCTTGTCTATCTCTTGGTCGTCACTTCGAGGATGACCACAAGCAATGCATATCCCATCTACTTTATAGTGCACAGTGTAAGATACCCTGTACACCATATAGAACCTTCCCCACATGTCCAGATATTCTTAAAAGTAACTTGCTACATTTCAGCAAATTATAACTCAATGTTCAATTCAAGTCATTGCAAAACAAACATCTGTCTGTTTGAATTGTTTCATTAAAAACAATTGTAGTTAAGGCAAATGCAACATATGTCAAGAATGCTTACACAAAAATGGAAAAACAAATATAATAAATGCCTTACACCAAATCCCACATTGCCTTCTACAAAACAAGGCCACAAAATTAGGACATAATTAGCACTATTTACTTTATTATACATCAAAAATACAGATTTTCAAACAAATGTCCAACAATCAAATCCCTTGAAAGCGACTGACCCACGATGAACCTGGCTTCTGAGGCCCTGGGGATTTTTGGTTATTAGAGGACATTTTCTTCATTGCTAATATCCAATTAACATACAACCAATACTGCACATAGCCACGACTGCCATGCTGAAATCTTATTTTTCTCATGTATTTATGGATCTGTTAAAACAGCGACACTATAAAGCCTTTCCAGTGGCCCTTTAAGACATAAATGACAATTAAAACCCAAAATGAAAGACCATTCCCACACAACTGTTATTGCTAAATTCTATTTTTCTTCTAAAACAGTGGGTTCAAACAAAGTTTTCCCTGAGGGTGAGGCTAAATGAAAGGAAAATAATTATTCAAGGCCATAAGAAATGCAAAATGTGATGCACACTGCATCTTTATGCCTTTAATCTAATAGAGCAAAAACTGATGTGAGCAAGACAGCAACAAGCCAGACATGTTACTTTGCTAAATTAGCATCTGGCTAATCGCCAGCAGAGCCATTTTACCACAGAAGATAGTAACTAAACACAAATCAACCTAACTCAAAGACTCACTAAACAGAACTGACCTGCAATCGTCATGTTTCACTTATCTCTCCCTTACTGTTAGGTTTATATTCTTTGTTTACAGTCGGTGCTCTACATGCCAGAGGTAGTTGTTGGGAGTAATTTGCGAGCCTCAGATGTAGCCAAACATTGAACTGTCTCATCTGTAAGTGAATTCACCTTTAAAAGAGCAATTTTGAAAGCACAGCAGTCAAGAAAAATAAGGGTCTACTCTGTAGGACCAATAAATCAAGCCAAACATACCCTGGACCTTATGCTAAGATGGGTCATTGCTATCCGCCACTGAAGTATTATCCATATAAAACTTTAAAGCACATCTATTTTCTCTCTCAAAAGCAGAGCTAGAATATTCAAAAATATCTAACTCAAATAAATTCTTCCAGACGTGGTCAATTCTAGATTTGAGAGCAATTTTATTAGGGAAACAGCTTTTAATCTGCAGCCCACAGTTTTGAATTTCTTTTTGTGAGCTCAAAGCAATAGAGGCCACACTAAGACAGAGGATGCCAGGACTGAGTTTAGATTACAGTAGAGTGGGAGGGAGAAGGAGAGGGGGTGAGGGGGCTAAGAGACAGAAAGAGTCTAGAGTTCATTCTAAGCTGGCTGTCGTCAAGCAATGTGTAAGCCATCACATGATCAGAATGCAAAACCTCGAGCATTGAATCCTGACCTATTGTCATCAAACTGACACAGAAATACACAGAGTGGCTGTCTTACACTGCTAACCTCTAAGTGTCTCCTGGACCGCCATCAGCAAACCATCTCTCTCACTTTCTCTCACACTCACACACACATTTGGTATGATCTGCGCATGCCATAACGTAAATCTACTTAGCTATAATTTAAGTAGTAAAATGGTGTTTGATTATTTATCTCCAAAATGACAAGGTTGTCATTTATCCCCACTCAGCTCCAGCTTGAAAAGCTTTTATTGTAATTTGTCCAAATAAGTCGTTAGACTGATGAATATTCATTAGCGAAAATACTCTTCCCTGACCCTTTTTTGTGCTGACAATAAACAGAAGACATCCAGGCTCAGTTTGACATTGTTAGCAGACACTATCCTTGTTGTAGCAACTGTTTTAACAGGCAGTTTACTAAGACAGAGGGAAAATAATTCTAGTTAAAACTCAGTAAATGATCCTGCTCTTTGGACACTAATGGCTCCTATTTTCAACAGGCTTTTATCAGCTATAATTAAAGTGCAGTAACGGGTATCTTTAATGAAAATGGATTTAACTGTCAGCAAATGAATTTGACTTGATTGATACTGAACATCACCTCAACATGACTGGACCACATCAGGAACAAAATGCATTAAAGGTGACTGATAGTACTGTAAAGCTATGGATGTAGTTTCCCTCTAGTTCTTTAATCACTACATCCATTAGTTACCCTCATAAAATGTCAGCCTGTCTGTAATCAGTAAGAAGACACGTGTATTACTGTTCCCAGGAAAATCCATAGACAACACCATCCCACTTCTACTCCACAAGAGACCTTCCCACCTGGACTCTAGGAGGAGGAACTATGTGAGCATCCTGTTTGTGGATTACAGCTCAGCTGTTAACACTATAATACCCTCCAAGATGGTCACTAAGTTGAGCAGCCTGGGACTGGACATCGCTGTATGCAAGCAAATCCACAACTTCGGAGGGACTTCAAGCTACTGCTATCTGTGCTCAGGAACTTTTACACCTCTACTAGAGAGCATCTTATGCAGGAGCATCACAGTCTGGATGGAAAGCTGCACAAAGCAGGACATTGCAGCTCTAAGGAGGGTAGTCTGCTCAGCTGACTGGATTACCAGAACCACCCTCCTGGACCTGCAGGACATCTACGTCAAATGATACAGGTCATGGGCTATAACAGCCAAGTCACCCTGGGCACTGTCTCTTCTCCTTGCTGCCTTCAGGCTGACGTTACATTACCCTGAAAACAAAGACTGAAAAGATAAAAAGGAGTTTCATTCCACAAGCAATCCATCTGTTGAACTCTGGACTGTAAATATCCATCCATTTTCTATACCGACAGTCCGTTAATCGGGTAGCGGGTGGGCTGGAGCCTATCCCAGCAGTCATCGGGCGAAAGGCGGGGTACACCCTGGACAGGTCGCCAGTCCATCACAGGGCCACATAGAGACAAACGAGACAAACAACCATGCACACTCACACTCACTCCTAAGGACAATTTGGAGTCACCAATTAACCTGACATGCATGTTTTTGGACGGTGGGAGGAAGCCGGAGAACCCAGAGAGAACCCACGCATACACGGGGAGAACAGGCAAACTCCACACAGAAAGGCCCCAGGCAGGGCTCGAACCTGGAACCCTCTTGCTGTGAGGTGACGGTGCTAACCACCACACGACTGTAAACATATTATTTGAAAAATAAAAAACAAATTAACTACACCTCTTAGAGTTGCACACATACATTAATACACATTTTTTCTCTTCTGATGCACATGTTTTCTCTTTCTTGTGAATGCACATTTTTTTCATAACCTTTCTTATATATTTCTTATATATATTCCTGATATGCATATACATATTTCTTTAAAGGGATCAGGCTCAAAAATAAATTTCTCTGTACATTGTACCATGTATACTTGTGTGTGTAACAAATTAAGCTCTTGAATCTTGAATTTTGTTAATGAGATGTTTATATCTATGATTTGCTTAGTGTTGTCTGGGAAGCAGTTTCTCCCTTAGGCTTTTCTTTTTTTGATTGGTTTATCACTAAACTGCCAAGTCTTCCAACCTGAAAAAACACCCAGATCATTGTCCTTACCGTGTGATTGTGACCCATATCACTGAAAATAGAACTTGATTCAGCCAGTAAAACAACTCCTCCCTCATATCTACACATAATCGGTAGCTACATCAAATCACTCCGTTTTCACTTGTCACAGAGGGCACTGCCATATTTCAACTAGCTTTGTATTGACAGGTCACTTAATACCTGCAACATTAGTTAAATGTCTAACATCTTCAACTGTCTCTGTTGTATTTATCAACAAGTTTATCAGGAAACATATCTTCTGACCATCAATTTGTTTGCCATGGCACACATTAAGCTTCAGGTCAAGGTCTTCATCACCACCAGCATGTCCAAATTAACTTTAATTGACATTCATTCTTACCAATATGTAATAGAAAGTGCAGCAAGTTCTCTCACATAACTTATATGTAGGGTATTTTCTTAATAATGCAACTTATAAGATAACCTTTCACTATTCCAAGTTGTTTACTGGATGAAGAATATACCGGACATTTTTCACCAAGAAAGAAAACCCTAACCCTGGCAAAGTTGGAGTCCGCCACCCCTCAGTGGGTTTTAGTACCATGGATTTATTATCTCTTCACTCAGACTAAGTCAGAGTTTTATGTCAGTGATCCCTGAACAGTCAGTTCAGGGAGTTACACGTCTACATGCTTTCATTAACGTTTTACGGATTTTTAAGTTTTACATTTGGTTTTGTCACCTGTACATAGTCTCTGAACGGTAATTCCATCCATCCATCCGTTTTCTATACCCGCTTAATCCGTTGGTCAGGTCATGGGGGGGGGGGGGGGGGGCTGGAGCCTATCCCAGCGGTCACCGGGCGAGAGACGGATTACATCCTGGACAGGTGTCCATCACAGGGCCACACAGAGACAAACGAGACAAACAATCACACACACACGCTCACACTCACTCCTAAGGACAATTTTAGAGACACCAAATAACCTAACACGCATGTTTTTGAAAGGTGGGAGGAAGCCGAAGTACCCGGAGAGAACCCACACATACACGGGGAGAACATGCAAACTCCACACAGAAAGGCCCCTGCCAGGAGTTAAACCTGGAACCCTCTCACTATGAGGCGACAGTGCTAACCACCACATCACTGAACGGTAATTTTACTGTGAAATAGCACTATATTATTCAAAATGCAACAAACATCTGATTGTACTTGTCGGCTCTTTTGTTTTACATGCTATCCACATTTCAGCTTCAGAAATTTAAAGTTTGAAAAGAAGTGATCTAAGATGTCCAGCGTGGTGCTGAGCGCTTCCCTCTCCAACAGCATTATTCCCAGGGTTGCTGTCCTCTGACTGATTACCTCCTATCAATCTTTGTTTGCAGAGCCGTCTGACAGGAGAAAGCCTTCATGAAGATCTGATTAAAAATGTAAGTGACTTATATAGGAGCACACGCCTGGCTTTAGAATCTATACTCTCTGAGAGGCAGAAACCCTGTGTGGGACTTATCTATTCATCTCCAAACGTCTGTTCATACAATCCAGACCTAATCTCTGTGAGGGGACCTGCTGTGAGGAGGTGAGGTCTGGATGAGGACCAATAGAGATCTTTGTGTGTGTGTGTATGTGTGTATGTGCTTGTAGGTGTGTGGTAGTCATTTACAGCTGCAGACAGAAGAGGGAGTGACTGTGAGAGTGTCTGAGAGGCACATCCTGCCTGCAATTAAGGTGGAATCAGAGAGAGATCTGCGCTGCCTTGATAATGAGCCTCAACTGAATTATTAACTAGAGCTGTACCCCCCGGACGTGGACTCCCATCAGGCCCGACTACACAACAAGTGAAGATACACACATATGCACACTGAGTCTTCAGATCTATACAAACCTCCACTGAACCCATTCTAACATGTGCAGATACTCAAAAACTAATCCCATTTGCACTCGGAATAAGGGCAGCACATTACTTGAAGTGGTCCTTATAAGGTATCATAAGGCTTAGAAGCCTAAAATAAACCCACTATGAGTGCATAATGATTTATTCAAATTGGGGCAGGGTATAATGAGTACAATATGCTAAGAGTTGAGGGGTTAATACTTTATGAGGAAACTCTGTCATTAATCACATTAAAATTTAGTGCAATTTCAAATGATTACATTTGAAAATTTTCTCAGTGATTCCAGTGGGATTCTGATCAGCTTGATGCTGCACTGACCTGACAGACAGGGAATGTGAGGATGACTGACTGCACTCTGTGGTTCAGTCTTAAACTATGTTAGATTATGCACAACTGCTATACAGGGCACTTGAATTTTGGAAACAATTATAATTAATTGTTAATCTCTGATGTCAATCTCTGATTTTCTCTAACCTCTACAAATGTTTCACACTATCACTATAACAGTAAGCAAGTTTTAGAGGCCATTGATTGTGTACATCAAACACTGCTGACTATTTCAAATGAAAAGGAGGATTTTTTTTTACTGTCCATATAGCCCACTGGTTGCCAGTCATTTTTGTTTGGTATGATTCTTTGGTGTACTTTATGCTACATATAATTTCATTGCGAACAATGCTATAATGTTAAACAAATTTTGGATGCATATTGTTATTGCTTCAGATAGTCCGCCCAGTCTCACCAGAAAATGCATCCAGATGTCCAAGTTTCATAATACTGTAATCCAAGATGGTGAATTTGGGACAATGATTCTCACTTGGACGAGTTAAAAAAGAGGAAGAGGTCTACAATGGCTGGCTTCAAACATCCATCCATCCATTTTCTTTACCCACTAAATCTGTTGGGCAGGAGGCTATCCCCACAGTCATTGGGCAATAGGCAGGGTACAGGTCACCTGTCCATCACAGGGCCACACAGAGAGACAAACATCCACACACAATTTTAACCTAACATGCATGCTTTTGGACAGTGGTAGGAAGTTGGAGTACCAGGAGAGAACCCACACATACACAGGGAGAACATGTAAACTCCTCACAGAAAGGCCCCAGCCAGGAGTTGAACCTGGAACCCTCTTGTTGTGAGGCAAGGGATCTAACCACCACACCATCGTGCAAGCAAGGGGAACAAAATCCTATATTACAACATTCCAATTGGGTATGGTCAGAGGGGCATAAAATAATAAGTAAAACTCATTACAGGCAGGCTTATTCCCCTCATATGGAATAAGTCTTATAGTCCAGATAGGGAAACATTGACTTTGTTGGGGACAATTGGGGGATTGGATCGATTGTTATTTATGATTTGTATAAAAGTACATTTATGACGCCCCAAGAGCTGGTTGATCAGTTCACCCTGGAAGGAACAAGTGAAATCTGAGAATACTTAATAGAATAATTTTAAAAATTGAAACAGAAGATGACGAAATACAACCACATTTCTAAATACAAAAAAAAGGTTTGTAGAGATTAAATGACTTGATGAAAGTAAACTAAAGCATGTTGGACCCCTGGTTTTCTAATTTAAGTCCATATTATCCATGCAACAGCATTGTATGCTAATCAGTTCCTGAGTCATAGTCTAACAGGACTGAAGATTTGGTGTTTTCTGACTGGCACTTTGCTCATCATTTGAGCCATACAGCAGAATATTTTGAATCCCTGAGGTCTGGTAGACAACACGGAGAGAATGCAAGCTGGGCCGACATTTTACGACATACCACCAGGCACAATTCCCAAGATCCGCCTGCTTCACTGACTGTTCTGTGTCTGTACTCGGTTTACTCTTTGGAATTTCCGTCTGTGGAGTGTTTCTCAACATTTTATTCCCTCTGATTTATTCCAACCGATTGAAGTGTGAGGGCTGAGGGTGAGAAAAATTCTGTGCTATTCCAACCACTATGACTCATTTTTTGCAGTGAACACCCGCCTCCACTGTCGGTGCATCCCTTGTTTACGTCCCAGCCCCTCTCTGGATTGAGGTGGTATCTGTTAAGATGTTTTTAGTAGCTTGACATCAACTGACAAGGCAACTGATCCTACTCAGATCAACATTTGTCTGTCCCTGCATGGGACTGCTTTCTATTCAAGCTCTCGGTGACTCTTCCAAACTGTTTTCCCTCCATTCCCAGGGTTTTACTATAGTCTCAGATTCAACTACCAACCTCCTTTGCCTTCCAAATTCCTCTCGTCATTCTATGTCCCCGTTAACCCTGTGCCAAGCCCGCCAACTCAAGAAATGTCTCTCCTTCTTCTGCCCCTTTGTGATCATAACAATAACTATGTAACGTTGCAGAGGTTCTTTCTGTTGAGCACACGCCAGGCTGGCTGGCACGGGGAAACCCTCTAAGCTTGTTCCACCATCTCCAACCAATTCCCCTCCGTCTGGGCAGGCATCACAGGCATTCAGGCTGCTATCAGTGTGCTCAGCAGCAGGGGCCACAAACACAGCTCCCACACTCCCTCTATCTTTTCTCTTTCCTCCTCTCTCTTCCTTACTCTCCCACTCAATTCTGAATCCAATTCAAAAAAAGCTTTTGTTGGCAGGATAAATAATACCTACTTCTTTGCCCCCCTCCTTCTCTGTGTCTCTGTTCTGTACACCCTAGTTACCTTCTCTGTCTCTGGCATGTTGAATCTCAGCAGAACAAGGTGATGACCATTAGCGTGGGCGGGGACACTTTACATGAAGTACATTATGATGCATTGCAGGCAGATTAGCAGCACATTAGAGCTAAATATACACTTTAGCTTCTAGTAATTAGAGATGTAGATAAAGGTAGACTTAAAGTCAATGTGGCTATTGTTAAAGCTGTTACAAATCTTGTTTTCCATGCAATCAAACCTGCATTTCTCAGAATATGTATTGTAAAATGTGTGGGTGCAGTACCTAAACAGTAGATCATATTCTCTGTGTCTCAATATACACAGACAGTAGCCACTTTATTAGGTACACCTGCACAAACTAATACATGATTAATTGTGTTTGCTCTATTGGACTGCTTTAGGCAGAATTAAAATGGAAATAATGCATAAACCCTCGATGGTGGACAGGCCTGATATTTGGAGTTGTAGCGACAGTCACTCACAAGATCCGATGTGCAATCAGTCAGACAATTACACTGGCTGGCACTCATACTGCTGTTTGCAAGACTAGGGCTATTCCATCACAAGCCACACCTGCGAAGCTAAGCAACAGACCCAGACTCAATTCAACAACGTATTATGTCACCCCAATGGATGTGAATGAGAAGTGAGACAGTTGATGCCTGAAATGGGTAAGAATTAATCCATCTCTAATGGTTTTAGTGTACTGATACCCTAATAAATGTAAAAAAATGGGAAATTTAACACTATCCACCACAATGTAACCTCCACCTGTCACTAAGACCTGAGTGAATAACATACTGAAACAACCTGCACTGACATATTTCTTAACAAAGTCATCAAAGACTGCATATTATGATCCTTGTAAAGATCATGAAAAATGCAACAGATTCCAGTTTCTCCAATGTGGTGATTCATAAATCTCATATTTGATATATATCAATGTTGTACTTATTATTAACAACGCTTGGATCCTAACCTAATCCATGAATAAACCCAACGAACCTGACATTGATAGTAAACTTGAGACCCAAACTTGAAACTCCTCAAGACTCCCAATTAGCAACTTTGACATACAAAATGTGACACTCTTAGACTGAGAGGCAAAAATGGAGAAAAAAAGACTCTTTGTCTTCATTAATTAACTTCAAAATAACTAAAGCAAATGCAGAGACCCTTTTCTCAACATATATTTTGGCTTGTCACAGCAGGAAAAGCCCATGGGTGATTCACATAGATGGTTTGTGATTTGCCATTTTGAAGCCTGTAGTTCAGCCTTGAGAACACAGCTATTGTCATCTTTAAGGTGTTAATTATCTTTAAGGCCTAACAACTATTGAATTTTACTAAAATTTTAAAGATGACCCCCAGCTCACTGGTCAGAAGGCATGAGACAAGCTATTGCCACAATAACGACAAATAGGAAAAACACAGTGACTCAGCAGTTCATGAGAAAAGCTGATGCTTTTTTAATTCAAGTCTATCTGAGCCAGAGATGGTTTGAAGCCAAGCACCTACTGGTAATCAGTGGTGTTGCACTTCAAGATGGTTGCGCATATAAGGCGAGATGACTGCGTCCATTTTTAATATAAAGTCTATAGTAGCTCACAAAGTAAAAAATGACCACCATTTTATAGTGCTAGTTCCAAGATCCTTGTATCATTATTGTTTGATAAGTAGCTTGATGTAAATGTGCCATAATTTCTGGAAGTAACAATACTGTTGAATTGGTCGGTCCAAGCACCTCAAGCTTTATTCATGAATATATTTTATATTTGACCCAAAGCTCCATATTTTCTTTAAATTCATGAATTCAGAATGATACTTATCAAATGACACTGACCAGACCTGGTACAGAATCCTTTTGGTTCCCAGTTGGAGCCTCATGTCAAGGCCACAACAATAGAAATACTTCACATCTTGACAGTTGTCAGTTTGGAAGTGCTTCTGAAAGTAAAAACTGATCAAAGACTCTGGCAGAATGGTGCATTCACATGTCATCACATAGCTGCCAAACATATGACTAACCTAAAAAGAAGTTGCCACACAAAAACGAAGGAATGTATGCTGCTGATTCAACCAAAGTAAGAAACATTGTAAAACCAGACCAGCCACTCACAAACTAAATACTGAATGGCTGCATTTCTTAATTCATCAGTGATGTTGATATGCATTGCTGTTTGTTTTCTGTGTATGTCAATACATGAGTCTAATTACAACAGTCATACACCCACAGTGTGCCTTCAACATGCTGCTTGGTAAAACCTTCAGGTATAGTCAGAGAGCTCCTACCTGCACCAGCTGAATCTGTGTACAGTACAGCCTGCAGACAGGCCATGGCTCAGCACATCTATTCCTACGCAGAGCCACTTGTGAAATGAACATAAGTGTGTGTGTGTGTGTGTGTGTAAGAGAGGGAGAGAGAATCAGAGAGACAGAGCCCCATCACCAGCTACACTGTGGCCACCTACAGAACTGAACTCTTTATATGACCAAACAAAGCCTCCCACCTCCATTACAACAACAAACCTGGCCAAAACACTTGACCACAATTACTTAACAACATTTCAGAGAAATCCATACATAGTCAACATAGCAACTCTGCTGCCACACACTTCACCTACAATGTGTATGTGTATTAAAAGTATTTGTGACCACATTGGAAGAAGTTCATAAACTGTGGGCAAGAGGTGTGTTAATGCCTGCGAGGAATCCAATCTGTCACCGTTCCCTCAGCACTTGAAATCTTAACAGTGGCTGACACCTCAGCAGTGTGTGTGAAGTACATCTCTATGTATATAGTGTGTGAATGTAGTATTAAAGAGCAGGAAAAATCACTGGCCCAGATGAAAAGAAAGACATCAACTGCTGGACTGAGCCCCACTTCTCAGACTGGATTACACAACAGCTCTTAAAGACTGCTTTTAATAGCAAGAGTCTGGCTGCATCTTATTTCCATCCCACTCAGCCCATCCATCCGTCCTCATACAACCCAACCCCACCCCAATCTCCATCAATTCTTTTTGTCAAATCAGAAACATACAAGGCTGTGTGGGGGTGTATACATATGATAAACAAATGTGCGTGTGTGAAGTTCTTTGCCTCCATGTTGCAAATCTCATAAAGACTTTTTGTTGTTTTTGATGCTGTTATTGTTATTGAGGAGTGTTGTTTTTCGCTTTACTGGGATTGGGAGCCACCCTCCACCAATCAGCTTCCTTGCCAGAGCGGCCAATCAAAACCTCCATGCAAAGCTGCAAAGCAGGCATCCAGCTGGGCATCCATGGTCAAGGCAAACAAGTCCAGCAGAATTAAACCCTTGCTGTAAATCCAATTCTTTGCTATTTTAGAATGATTAATCTGCATCTCAGTGCTGTTTAACTGGAGGCTGGTATGAGGCTGAAGCTTTGAGAAAAGGTTGTGTTTGAGGGGGATAAAAAAAAGCAGATTGACGGTAGCCCTTAAAATAAAAAATAGGCTGGGAGAACAGGACAACATGACAAGAGAAGCAGGGAGAGGATTTCAGGTCAACTCAGGGTCACTTTCAGATGGTGTAAAACGCCTGTTAATCCCACCACAACTTTTGTTTCTTTTTCCTCCGTAGTTTGACACAAGATCTACTGGTTGTCCCAGAAAAGCAACAACTAAGTAAAAAAGGGCTATCTTAAAGATCATTTTTAAAAATTTATAGGGCAGTATGCTGGTTTTCAAAAACATTACTCACTTGACACATGTATTGCTAAAATTGAAAGAAACTGATGATGTTGCCCAGTCTCACCAGAAAACATGTAATACATACGTCATCCATCAATTTGTCCAAAAGGTAGCAGTACTTAAAAGGTGTCTACTCATATAAAACTACCATGTCTAGGTACAACAAAGCTCCCTACAATGTGTTCATTCAATGATTAACACAAATACTAAATTTTACAGAACCACACGCGACACAATGGGAATCATGACATAGAAACTTGTAAGCCGTAACAATGCCGATTTGTGGAACAGATTAATCATGCATTTTGTAATGTAAGTTAATTCTACAAATAAATGTGTAATTACTATTTAACGCCTCACCATAATCACTTGCTGGAGCAAATGCAGAAGAAAAGTAAGGCATTATGAGTGAGACAGAAGTTTAAAAAACTTCAACCAGAAAGATTTCTGAAATGAACGTGTCACATGTATCTGCGGATTAGAACATTCCATCATCCCATCATTCTTCCTTATAATCGTGTAGCAATGGAAAGTGGACACCATCACGCAGGAATACATATGGAGACGATGAGCTCTGGCAACCTGACAAATCAAACCTTAAGTTGAGTTGGATCTGTAGGAAGCAGAGTGTTGAAAATGTGGTAATCGTACAATGTTTTGCTGTTAAAATGCTACGTTTTGAGCTCCACAGTTACAGTATATTTTCCATTCTGAAATTAAATCTGGTTAAATGATGATAGAAGAACTGAGCAAACTGGGCTGTGAGGTTTAGAACAAGAAGGAAAATATGAAGCAAGGATACATATGAGCCGGATTTAAATTGCGGATCCGATTTTTAAATCCAAGTTTAGGAGGGAAAAAAATCTAAATATTTCAGCTTCTGTAGCTGTAATTTAGACTTTTTTTTTGGGGGGGGGGGGGGGGTCTCTTTCTCTCTTGTTTTTCCATATTTTAAGGAAGTAAAATACTCATAGCTTGACCTAATATGTGTTTTTCTTTTCAAACTCATGCTGTCCCAAATAAAGCCTGCTATCAAACTGATTAAATGGAACTTGTTGAGGCTGCTTCCCAGTTCTTCATTTACAATCTTTCAGTTTGATCAAGAACTCACATTACCTGTAGTGTTGACCCCTGTTGTCTTTATGAAATACCCACAAAGCACGAAAGTGCAGAAAACACAAGAGGAGACCATGCATACAGTGATATTTGATTACAAATATTTAAATTTCCTTGCCTTGCTCATAAACTTTGAGCTCATTTTAACAGGTGAATTTAATGGGACACTTTGTGACTATTTTATTCAACTTGCTTTGATGTGCACAAACCTTCGCAATTATCCAGAGGCTTAACTTCTTTCTAAAAACAGAAAGAACAGAATGAGAGGGAGACAGAGTGTGGGGCTTGAAAACAAAAGACTACTTCTGCCAATACAGAATGTGTGGTCAATTTAAGTAGATTAAAGCTGCCACTCTATCAGATTAACCTCATAATAATTTGAATGTAGGGGATGATCTGTAACTACATCTGTTTACTGTGACACCCGATGTCATCATCTTTTGTTATTGTGCTTTTAAACCCTTCGCCTTGTGCCATGCTTTTCGCACAGGCTGTACGTAATTCGCTGTGCGCGGAACGGATAGCAGAGTTGGGCGGGGGGATGGGGGTGGGCTAAAAACGGTTAAACCCGAGTACCCAACCGGCGGCATGGTTGAAACTTAAAGTCGAGCAGCCGAAAATCAGGCTGGAGGCACACTCTGCCCCCCGCGTGACAAGATATGGCAGAGACACAGGCTATAAGCACGCATTTCCAAAAGAAATGAAATGAAAGAAGATGATGAGTTTGGCTCCGAAAGGCTTCTGCTGTATGCACAGGGTGCATTCCCTAAATACGATGAACCCAGTGAACCCTAATCCAGCTCACCACCCCTTTCCACACAGTGGAGTGACACGGAGACCCGCCACAGACACAGACTGCTGGGACCAAGGGTCAATTATGTGGCTTTGAAATATGCTAAAAAAAAACAATAAAAGAGTTACGTTGTAAACAGAGACTAAAGCCAAAGATAGTGTAGCCTTCAGCGTGTGGAGAGAAAAAAATCTTTCATGTATCCTACCTTCCATCCGGCTGAACTGTTGCTGTCGCCTTTATCCTTAAAATAAGGAACAAAGCGAACCATCCAGTCATATATCTGAGACAGGGTGAGCCTCTTCTCCGGGGCGCTCTCAATGGCACGGGTGATGAGGTCTGCATACGACAGGTTTCCCCACGCGTTCCGCCTTGACGACTTGGCTTTGCGCAGCTGGCCGGCCACATCGAGCGCAGCCCCGGACATACAGGCAGGAGCTGCCACGACCGGGGCCGGGGCGCCGGCGGGGTGCTTGATCTCAGCCGGTGCGCCGCCTTTCCTCTCGGCCCGGCATGCAGGCACGTTGTACTGCTCCACTTTGACAGACGCCAGGGCCAGACCTCCTCGGCTCGCCTCTTCTCCTCCGTGGAAATCTTCCCCGCACGGCAGCGGCCAGGTGCACGACCGCGACCGACCGTGAGGTTCAAATTCCGAATCGATATCAACCTGATGCGCTTCCACGCCGCTGTTCTTCATCATCATCAGCATGATGATCTCCCGCTGAATGGATGTCAAAGCCGGGCAAGGTCACTTTAACACAAAGCCTGTCAATTTTGACGTCTGTCCGTGAGTTAAAATGCCCAAAGTGGTACCTTATACAAAGAAAACAAGTACGTGAGTGTGTTGTTTGACACACAGAGATACTCAATCAGTGGGAAAAAGCCGGTAGCGGTGTGGGGTATTATCATTCCCCTCAGTGCAACAATGTGGCATCACATCAGGACAGATAATATCCGATGCATCAACAACAATATGAGTCGCTCTTCCATGTTAATTACACAAAACCAGCTGCGTGGCTGCATGCGGGTGCAGGTGATGGTCAAACATCCATTGTGAAAGCCATGCACACTTGGAGAACGTCTCTGCCCTCCGTCCGGCTGCAGCAACAGTTGATCCTTGTGACAGATGAGCACCCGCGCAGGTTTAATAGGAAGCGTATCAAACTCTTATAAGATTAATTGACTTAAGTCTTTTTCTTTTTTTCTCCTCCAGGCTCTGGCCCCAGCTTCTACAGACTGGCTGGCTTCAGCTGAAACTCACCGAGGGCAATTACTCCCTTAGAAATAGAACGAGGCTCTCATGAATCATTTATATGAAGCCGTGAATTTCCAGACGAGAGAGAAAAAAAAAGATCCTCCTCGTGCATTTGATTTGGAGCATCCTCCGTCTCCTCTCACACACCACACTCGTGGATTTCTACCTTTTGTCTTTAGCTCTACACGCACATGTCACACGGTTTACGTCTCTCTGCCTTTACAGCTCCAACAAGTCTGTATCTCTCTGAGGGCTTCATGCCACTTAACTGCAGCCTGGAATAAAGTGGAATAAATGCTGCTTCCATATAATTGGACGCCGCCTGGATAAAGTCACTCCCTCCAGAACAGGTTTCCAGAGGGGGAGGAGGGAGTGTGTTTGTGTAGATGTTTGCGTGTGTAGGGCAGAGCTGATATTCTCAACACTATTTCCAAAGGCAGTCATTTACATACTGCAGACGAATTCAATCACAGACTTACACTTTATCATCCTGTTTTCCCCTCCTCCCACAGGTGACAATCTCTTTGAGTTTTTAATTCAGTTTTTGCTAATTAAAGATTAATATTAACTTAATTTTCCAGCTTTGTGTTTGTTTTTAATATTCTAATTAGCAAGAGACTGTGCATCCAACCAGTTCATACAAGCCATTTCAAAGAAACTTTTAAAGTTTTATTGTTTGAAATTTAGAGTGCTGTAGTTATTTTTTTTTCAAAAGAGGTCGAAGGACAAAAATCTTCTGCTTTCTATTTCAGAAGAAATATTTTTTTAGATAATTAAACAAATAGTATAAAAAAAGTTCCATAATTTTTTTTTAACAATTTATTTCATCCTTGCAGTAGCCATCGTGTCTCATTTGATCATAGACCATAATGGTGTATTATAATAATCTTCATGTGGATTTCTATTGAGTTTTATATCATTCTTTGTTTTAAGGGTATGTTCAATCATAGTCATTTTCTGATTAGTGTGTTCTTTTATTCCGGACACATATAGGCAAGAGTAATCAGAGAACCTCATGTGTTATAGTTCAATGACCTTTTAGGGAATGTATCATCAATTATATCCAGCAACAGGCTTAGCGGCAAAACAGATGTCATCACTTGGTTCCTGCTGAGATTCCTCAAAAGATTATGTATCCTCTTCCAGTTATGCTGTCTGACCTTCCTCCTTCTGCCCGGACAGCTTCATTTCTGATTCTCCTGCTTCATTTCTCAGTAAAATCCTTCCTGCCTCATTGTGTCCTTAAAATTGGGAAGTTACAAGACCTGCTGTTCTCTGCAAAGGATATGGAATGGAAATTGTGGTTCTCAGAAAAGGTTAAAAACATTCTATACTGCTGAAATCGTATTAAATTAAAGTTAAGACTCATCTTGAAGAAACAAAATGATTATCATTAAAATAAGCATAGCTTCTGTAAAGATGGTGTATAAATGGTCGTTGACGAAGGTCTAAAATTCATGTCCCCCATATGGGATAAAAATGAGTTGCTACACATGTACACATAATTAACATTCTTGTGTTTTATTCATATGTCCTCGATTTATTTCAGTTCATTTATCAAGTACAAAAATGGTCATCTCAGAACACTTTAAAGTTTATTTAAACAAGCTAAATTAAAGTCCAATTAGATACAATCCAACAGAAACCAGTTATAATCCAATTCAGTCAAACTAATTTCAATTGAAGGCCAATTCATCTATTTTCTTATAGCCACCCTATCCAATTCAGGGTCATAGGGAGGGGTTGGAGCCTACCCCAACTGCCTTTGAGTGAGAGGCAGGTCATACTCCATGCAGGTCGTCACTTTATCACAGGGCCTCTTTCCAATTTAGGTCAGCGCACTCTAATACAGCACATTATGAAACTGAAAAATGGCAATTTCTAAAATGTTGATTTCAGCTAAGGAAAGCTGTTTCAAAGCGCTGAACACTCAGGAAGGCAGGAGTGTAATTCTGGGATAGAAATACTGAAGATCTACTTATTTGACTACTTACAGGTCAAACAATGTCAAGTTTAAACAGACTGCAGGAGTTAGTCTGTAAAACACCAGCAACGTAAATTTGTATTGACAAAAGTTAAGATGGTGGAGGATTCTGCAAAATCCAGTTTCCTGTCTTTGTTCTGCTTGCAAATCCTTGCGTGGCTATTTTGGTACACGGCAAGTTGTCCAGAGGTTAATTTAGGGTTGGAAAGTTACAAAAGGTGGTTCTAGCCACTTGCAGTACATACTGAATGGACATTTTATTACACAGTAACATAATTACTAACAAACAAAAAAGAATCAAACCAAAATACTTTTGGATGACATCAGAATCAACAACTGTAAACATAGCAACTCATACTAAAATAGACACAGACACAAACAGTTTGTTTCAAAAACATTCAAAAACATTTTCAGTGCAGACAAAATGCATTATAAAAACAACGATGAACATACGTGTTTGGGATTTTTTACATGTTGGAATCGCTTTGATATATCATTTTGCTCCAGCTGCTTTCAGGAGGACTGTGCTCTGTAACAGAAGAGGTTTTACTCATCTCCCATTTCAGAGTAAACAAAAAGGAACTTAAAAAAAATACATCAAGTATTAATCATCATTAAATGACAAAAACAAATCCAAGTTAAATCACTATTAGCAAAATGGGTGATCTGAAAGTAAGCTCCTTCTTTGCCAAGTAATAAAACATATTCTTACGAATTAGTCCAATCAATTCAAACTTACATTATACATTACATTATATGTGGCGTATTATAACGTGATGTAATGTCAAATGTTATCAAGCAATACCCTGGTATGTAACTTACTTGTAGTTACTTGTTAATTTAATCTCATTACATAATCCTAATTACTTTTGATCCGTTAATTCATTTGAGATCTCTGATGGGACATGAGCTCTATTTTTCTGCATTAAAGTCAGCAACACTTCTGACTGCATTGGAGCTGGAAGTCAATCATCACATACACAACTATATCAAATACAAATTTCTCTCAAATCTCTGAATATACTGGACAAGTTTTAAAAATGAGAATTGTAAATTTCCCCTGGTTGAAGAAAACTTATATTATAGTGGTTACGAATTCAGACATCCCCTTTTTTTTTACCAAACAACCCCAGAAGCTGTAGAACCACAGGGACTACTGTCAGAAAAATAGAAATTAGATAAAAAGAAAATGAAAAACATATGTCGAACTAAATGATTGTTGCTGATTCTGCTCCAGCAATTCCTGGATTATCAAACGTTAAAATCATCAGAGCAAGGACACCGTAATCTATGGAGCCCTGCAAGTGCCACCAGGAGAAAAAAAAAAACGGTGAAAATTAAACTGTGCTCTCAGTTTTGCAATTTTTGCAAAATCATCAAAACAGACCTTTAACATGCTGCAAATACGACTTCCAAGTACCGGCCATGATGTAATCCTCCTCTATATAAGAAATGATAGATTTATAGTCCAAAAGGGTCAGTGTCTATCATCATAAAATGAGATCATTAAATACGTACATTGGTCCAGGGAACAAAAAAAAAATTGTACAATACCTACGTTTTGCTTCCACATTTCTCTAATATGATACAGCTCCCATCACACTTCTCATTGCGTTTTCACATGGTTTGTGGTGTGAGGATGTCCACAGTTGGTCATCTTAATTAGGACAATGAGTACCTTACAGGTGGCATTTTTTAAAGTACCTGACCCTCGTGGGACGAATTGCTGCTTCAAGTCCTGTCTTTCATAACCTTTTCTTTGGTCTGTTCCCTTTTCTACTTCTGCAAATACCAACTTTTCAACTCCCCTCCTACCTGCTACTGGCCATGGTAAGTAGTAAAAATTACATGAGTAGAGTTAAAATTAATGTAAATTTATATTTACATGTTAAATAAGATACATGGTTAGGTTTAGAAAATTATAGTGTCATGGACAAGAAAGTTTTGGACTCACTGGTCGTGGTTTTCATCACATGACATGACGCTACCCGGCACAAAACAACTGCATGAAAAAATGTCATGTCACAATTTTTTAACCTGGACTGTAAAACTACTGGGCACTGCACAAGTGGACAAATAGTCTTTATTTACCAGTTCTGGTGAGACGGGGCTGTGTAATACATACGATAAACAAGAGAAACTTGAAAACCACGTAGATAGAAAATTCTTAAACATAGCAGTGTGTACTTTGTGTTTTTCACAAATGTCAACTAGCTCTGGTCTTGTTTTAGTCATGATTATAAGCTGGTCCTCAGTTTCTTCACTCCACATGACCATGTTGCTGTGAACAGTGCTGTTTGTTTTGGAGAAATGAAGACGACAAATGAAAAAGGATTCTTTGTGACATGTTAAATTAGCTGTTTGCTTCCTGTCATCGCTGCCATCTGCCTTTCTTGCTACGCTAAACAGCCAATCGGAATTAATTCTCTCACCGACAGATATGTTGCAGATTCAACTTATTGAATAGGCTGAAGATGGAAATTGACAGAGTCTGACAGTGGCAACATGGCCCACAGGGTCACTTTTTAGCCAGGCAATGTTTTTTTTTAAATTTGCTTTGTACAAAAAGGACAGATTTGGAATTGTGTATTACAATGAATTGGATTGTAATTGACTTGGATTTGACTATATCCTTGAAGTGCCTTGAGATATATGACATTATATCTTGCTCTATAGAATGAAATTTAATTGAATTGTACTGAATTTGAAAATACAAGAGACAGATGTTCACTGATTCTCCAGACATGGCTAATGGCCAACTGTCTGTGTGGTAAGGAGGTCAAAATGGACAGATGAGGTGACAAAATGACTAGACCTTAACACATTAGACTGGGTTTTCTTTTTTTAGCTCCAAGAACACTGGAAGAGAAATTAAATGAAAACCATGGCGCCTCTTGTCAGGATGCAGGTAAAATTCTGTTTGTTTCCCTGAATTGGACTAAAAAATTGTTAATATTTCACTTGGTTGCTTCATAGCTTTTTACTAATTTTAATATGCAAACATCTGTTCCCATTCTTTTTTTTAAAATCTCTTCATACTATATTTATAGATATAAAAAACTAAACTAAAAACACATATAACAAGATGAAGTCAGCCGATGATCCATCCAGAACATCACAACCACGTGATTTAACATCATAGAGTGAAAGAATCAGACTTCCGTCTCTGTCTTTGTCTCACAGCATTGCCTTTGGTGGGTTTAGTCCATAAAGCAGGCTCCATCAATAGCTGCTCTGTGTGTTGTATGCTCCTCTGGAAACCCCCACCACTGATAGAGCCTGCCACTCTCTGACAGCCGGTTGTCAGTGACAACCGTAACCTCAAATGCACCTAAATGGAATGCTTTCATGAGGACTTAATGGGCCTATCAACAAGAAGAGAGGGCTGATCTGTGTTTGTGTGTGAAAGAGCAACTGAGCAGAAGAAAAAAAAGAGAGATGCTGTAAATGGGAACAAACACAGGGAAAATTCAAAACACATGGCTCTGTGGTTTGGAGAAGGAGATTTTTTTTGAGCTGCAGAGAAGTTGTAACAGGAATGTGGTGTGACTCTTATAGTATGGAATGAAAACACTGAATCTGTGCCAGCAGGGTGGATATAGGGTGTTCAGCTGGGACTTAAAGCAAAGTCCTCATCATCACGATGATGTGATGTACCGCCGCAGCGTAAACATGAGAAGTGTGAGTCACACAGCTGGACACCACAAGATGCAGACAGAGAATTGCATAGTTTAATAGATGGCGAGTGGAATTGACAAATATACGGTGGCCACAAAATATAAAATCAAATCAGTTCAGCCTGAACGTTCAGGTCTTCAAAGAAACATATTTTCCCAATAATATTTCATTTCCAATAATTATTTGTTAGATAAGCTGACATAAGCTGACTGAGTGAAATTGATTTTTGTGTGATTCATGTTTAGCAATTGTTTACATGTTTTCCCATTCTCTGATATTTATATTATACGCATTGACTGTGACTGCTACCTCTCTCACACTGCCTTTTCCTTTTCTTATTGATCTCTAAATCCACTGATGTCATGAAGATGGGAAATAATGAAAGTTAAATAACTCCACAAACCAAATGTATCTTTATTTATGCTGTAGAATGACAGGTACCTTTTTCACATTTAGGAAACAGTGAAAATTTTGAGAAATACTGCAGAAACCTACGGTCATACAACAGCCACAGCAGCCATAACATTAAATCACTGACAGGCAAAGTAAGTGACAAAGCTCATCCAGTTAGAGTGCAATGATCTGCTGGGAAAATCTGCATCCTAGCAAACAGATTGATGTAAATTGCTATGTACCCAAACATTTCTGAGAACCAACCACACACCCACCACATGGCTACAGCACTCCCCCTATGGTGGGAGTCCACCTCCCACCCTCCAGGACAGCTGTGGGCCCCAGAAAAAAATAACATCACAAAGAGTCAGAGGTCTTCACCCAGCTTTCAAACTTCCCAGATATCCCAGAGTGCTGGTGCCATTTGAGGAAGGCAAGCCCACTCCACAAAGATCCCACAACCCACAAGGCCAAAATGATCTATTGCTAACTTCATGTTAACAAACACTCCAGGACACCCTCAGAAGTTTTTTGTCAACACGCTGACTGGTCAGACCAGTTTCGTCAGTAAAAAGAGGTGCTATTAAATAGGTGGGTGGTCATAATGTTTTGGCTAATTGATGTAAGAGGAGTCCAGCACAGTTTTACTGTAGATACATCAGGATATGTAAACTTAGGACAGAACAAAAGAGTAATATAAAGGGTAAGGGTCAACTATATCCAAGTGAGGAGTACAAAACATCTACCAGTTAATGCTTTATATCAACAGAAAAATGTCAGTCTTTGTTTCTCTAAATGTTTAAACAGCCTAGTCTCATAATAAAACATGAAATATATATGTGTGTGTGTATCACTAAAACACAGTTGTGGCAGTTTCACAATCCATGGTTATAAATATGTTAGATGGCAACATCTCCTTTCAGGCTGTTGTTTTCTGTAGGGCAGTGTCTACATGACATGGCAGGAACCACAACCCATGAATAGTTGAATTTTAGTCACAAACATGTATATTTGTCTAACTCTAAATATGTATATGTTTTCTAACCTCAATCATGTGTTTTTAACTCCTAACTCTAACCATTTCTGTATTAGAGTGGAGTAGAGAAGGGAAAAGGCTGTGAAAAACCTACAAGATGGGTTTCAAATTTGTTATGTGTTGTATGGAAATCTCCAGATTGTCTGAATCCTCCATCCACTAGGGTATGAAGCATGATGTACATGGAGACATGGAGCATGAACTGGGTTACTCGGGGAGATGCTCACTTTGGAGGTAGACATCAAACATGAACGTCATCAAGCAGCAAGATGTAAGGAAATGCTGAATGTTGGTGGTGACATACTGAGATAAAAGCCACATGTCTTGTGGGGAACTGAGTATAATTTTGGATTCTTTACTGTTTTATTCTGTGGACCAACATAACTGTAACATGTTCTGTTTTGACATTAGGTTGTCTGCTTTATTGGCTAACTGTCATCAGGTGGTCAGACATGCTACTCCAAGGTGATGCTGATGTGGCAACATGTCTACTGGTAGTATTTGCTAAAACATGCACATAGACAAATCTTTCATAAAATGCTAACATATCAATCATAAGATTTCTTAGTTTATAACAAAACAAACATTCTTAGTGTTCCCCTGTCCCAAGTGGCCCCACAAATTAAAAAGTTCATACATCTTTAGTCATAGAGCTAGCAGATTTAAGAAGATCATAGGGTTGGTTTTGTAAGGCAATATCGTGACCTACTTTGTCACTTAGGTATGGAGACTTGTTGTGAAATAAACCATGATGTCTTGTTTTTACATTGTTTCCACATTGCATGAGAAGGGAAGTTTTGGAGTTGGTGGAAGGGTTACTTTATATGTTGAAGAGTCAGGCTAGTTGTTTCCCCTGTTTTTGTGTGCTAAAGTTAACTTAACCACACCCCAAACCATGCCACTATGCCAGTGCAGGACACATGGAAATGGAATTCATGTTGATCTCTAAGATGACTAAACAATCTTTTTAAAACTTCTAATTTGCCTTGTAAATAAACAGCCTTGTAAGTATTGAATCATTTATCAAAATGGCAAAAAGGTTGTTGCTAAATTATTTTTATTTTCTCATTGTGTTAACTTGTACTACATTGCTCATCAACAGGGGCTTACACAATATCACTAAATAGGCCCCATATACCTTAGTGTGAACACTAATTGCCTTTTCTCCACAGGTCTTCCTCTTCCATTTTCATGCCTTTTCCAGTGAGCCAGCCAGTCAACCTGCAGGATTATTGATGTGTTTACCAGCAGAGGGGGGATGCCACTCCTTGCCTTGGGAAACCCTGTGGCTTTCAACTATTGAGTAACACTGACTGCTGCCATGGCCGCTTCCAATCAGAAAAGTTGGAATGTGCTCCTATGTGCTCATAATGAGGAATAACAGAAGGAGAGAGATGGTTGCATCCTGAGTTTGACTCACCTGTTTCACTTTATTTAATCATAAAGCTGAGTCTCAACCAGGGCCCGTTCTGTACAGTTTTTCAAGCCAAATAGACACGAAGAGGGTAAATCTGTCAAGACCTTACAGCTCCTTCAAAGTGTTGAAACCAGGAAGCTTTTAATTGGAATTTATTGCAAGGGTGGTCCATAGTTTTCTCTATATTAATTGGCAACAATAACACTATACCCAACAAGTTACAGTAAATGCTGATCTCAGAAAATACTCAAGTGTCTTTAGAAAAGCTAGCTAGATTGTAAAAAAATTTAAAAACTTATCATTGTAACCTTCATGTGCAGCTTTGATGTACAATGTGCAGCTGTACGTAATTCACATAAGAATTGATTATATTGGCTATTGATTATATAGGTTAATTGGTTATTTACGTAGTAATTATAAGATCTTAGTTTGTTAACAATTACAAAAAAGAAGAGGACAAACCAATGAAGATGATGACTGAAGATATTTACCTGGTCAGGGATACAAGCATCGTATTGTCATCAGCTCAATATTGACATGTAATATGCAGTACATCATCCCTCAGCCTATTGGTGCTCAGATGACTAATTTATGTGATTCGCCTCATGGGTTTGTATAGAGAATGTGAAGGACGTCATACTGGGCTACATATCGGAACATGAGGGTGATCTTTCCTCCTACTTTTCTCCTGATTTTAAACAAGCAGATGTGATTTCCTGCAAAAATAAACCTAGTTTTTTTTTTTTGGCTAATTCAGTAAAGTAATTATAGCACTAAATAATTTTCAGTGGTATGTTCATTTCATGAAGTCCTTTAAGAAATGCTGTCCTGATATCTGCCACCATTGTTTTCTGTTTAGCTTTGGTTGAGTTTGGTTAAAATGATGGTCAAAATGGTTGAACCTGGTGGAGAAAGGGAATAAAAGGGAAAGGGATATAAAATCAAACTTACAAAGAAAGAGGTCCATTACAAAACGTTATGTCAGTAAAATATCAGGTAATCTTGGTATCTTTTTAATATCTAAAAAAAAAGTTTTTTACCAGCAGTCGACAGATATGTTTATGATTTTGTTACATTATTTTGCAATGAAATAGGACATGATTTTAGAGACTAGTCTTACAATATGTGCATAAAATTTGTCCTAACAGGTTTGTATGAAGGCTCAATCCATAAAAACATTAACCTTTGTGTTAATGGAATCCTTACAGCTACCAACATTTCAATGCAGTATGACATCAAGTTCACATTTCCATATGTTTATGCTCAGTTTTAACAATTCCTGAGAGAAATATTTGCGACTTTGGCACCATGCCCATCGCTCGCACCTAGCTATGTATGCAAACCGCAGGGTGCCACATGCTGCCGAGAGAAGTTAGTCTGATGAAAGCAATAAAGTTGATATCAAATGCTAAAGCAAATGGTCCTGAAAAGCAGCAAACTTAGATCAAATGTTGGATGATATTTTTCTGTGATAACTGTTCCTTTCAAATAGTCATCTGATTAATCTCTAACATACAACCAGTCATTAGCATGGCTGTAAGTCTTTTCTTTCTAAAGTTAGTTTGTGTAAAAGACTTATAAGTGTCAGCGTCTTAGCCATAGCAGGCAGCAGTGACAGTGCTCTCAGTTTGGAGATTCAAGGTATGGGATGGGCAGACGCGCAAAGCTGACAGCTACTCAGAATGGGGACAGTAGAGGAACAACCAAGCCAAATGTTTTTCACTTCAGAGTTATATTTACTCAATACTTCCAGATTGGGTTTAGGCAATAAAGTCCCATGATCAAGTTAGAAAAACCCATGGTTAGGACTTGTAAAAAGAATGTATTTAACACAACTATCGCCTTCACAGACACCATTTTGATGGTTGTCTTACTTACATGTAGCATGTTACGTTCTAGCTGGAATTTGACCAAAATGGCATAATTTGGGTAGGGTTAAAAATCTTGACTGCATAAGTGAGATCAGAAAACTATTACGATTTAGACTAAAAGATTATTTTTTACTCAGAACCACAAGAGGTCACATATTCTTTGAACGTGATATTTGATCATATCTCCTTGCATGAACATACAACCCAGGTGCATGTTTTGAGGAGATGGACAGTCTATAAAAAAATCCACAACATAGCTTGTGAGGTTTGATTAGTTTTGATTAATGAAAATGTATTTTTCTCTTGTTCCCATTTTGAGTAGCTGCCAAGAGTGCTCTCTTGCGCACTGTTGCTTGAGTGCATCATATTTTTAATTGCAAAGACCAAAGACCATGGCAGCTCAGGTCATTATTTTGCGCTTTGAGTGGTCAGTTAGACTAAAATAACGCTATACAAGTACTGTCCATTTACCATTTACAATTTTTTTCAAAATATACAGCTAAAGGGAAAAGACTTATAACTGAAATCACCCACTAAAGGGTTTTTATAACAATGAAAACCTTATTACTGTCACCTGCTTCGTCCATGGCACCTGGTCAGAAACCTCTGAGTTAAGCTAAAAACTGGCCTTTG
Organism: Leuresthes tenuis; assembly: GCF_036924035.1. Taxonomy (NCBI): domain Eukaryota; kingdom Metazoa; phylum Chordata; class Actinopteri; order Atheriniformes; family Atherinopsidae; genus Leuresthes; species Leuresthes tenuis. The sequence continues at coordinate 23,705,898 of NW_027325372.1, read as the reverse complement.
ACAAGTCAGTAACAGTACTAAACTTTGTTTCCAGAACAGCCTCCTTCCTTTTTTTCTTTCTCTCCATCCATCATAATATCCCCCACCAGTCCTGCCAATTCTTTACAACCAACCCTTGTTACATAAGAATGCCAAAACTGTTGCTCTCCAACAGGACTCACCGCTGTGAGCGGAAACTGTGGGAGCAAAGGGTTGGGCATCTCAGCCCGTACACAGCTGATGGCCATCCCAGGAATGCATCCTTTCAGTGAGTCTGGGCAGCAGCCAATCATGTGGCCTCCCAATGTCACTGAAGCACCGAGAGAAAAAAAGAGACACTTTTAAATTTATGTTGGAAAAACAAAAGACCGCTTTTTGCTCACATACTGGCAGTATGTGCTGAGGTTCTGTAGTACTGCACACACAAATTCTTTCTTCTACTTTTAATAGGTGGAAACCACAGTATTGTGTTTTTCCTGCCTCACATCCCTTTGATGAATACAGTTTTAGTAATATTTAAAGAATCCCCCTCAAGCAATGTTCAGCGGTGAAAGGGTTCAGGCAGACGCAATGACAGATCTCTCTCTGCCATACCTGACATAAAGAGGTTTAGCTAACACTACCCGACACCTACTGTTAATCCTATTTCAAATTGCACTCTCAACCATGAAATCCACTCACAAGAGGAAAAAAAAACACAGTGATGCAGTGCAGAGGTTTTACACAGATAATCTTTCCCCTGCCACTTTTCTCCATTGGCTTTAAAGCAACAAAAGCAGGTACAAATATAGCTGCAAGCAGCGATGGCGGGGTCTAGCAGAATAGCAGGTAAGCCTGCGGCTGCTCAGGAAGGCATTATGAGTACATAGACCAAGTTTGGTGTTTGAGATGAACTCGTCTTCATCCAGGGATTCCAACGGTACCTCATTTGTCCAATTTGAACCAACGGCTCCAAAGTTATGAGCAAAATGCATGTTTCCTACATATAGCGCCCCCTCTCGGTGGACGTTCACCAGACTTCTTGGGAATCTTACAGACTTGATCATGAGTCTGTGTTAGAAGTTTTATGTCAAAAGAGCAAATGGTTGCTGAAATACGGCCTCACGTCCTGTTTGGCGCATCATCGCTGAATTTGATTGGCTGCTACGGGCAAACGGAAACGAAATAAAAAAATCAACATTATAGCTCTTGTGAGGCTTGGTCTGAACATTCTATATGTCAAGTCCCGTGGAAATCAGACAATCTGGGTGTCCTGTAATGCGTTTTGGAGGTTTTTGACATAATTCAAAATGGCGGAAAATCCAAGATGGCGCAAATGACATCATAGGATTCGTTGACCTCGGATATATCCACGGATTACAACGGTACCTCATTTGTGAAATTTGGACAAACGGGTCCAGAGATATGAGCAAAAATGCATTTTTGCTAAATATAGCGCCACCTATAGGTCAAAGGTCTCCAAAATTCTTGGGCCTCTTCAAGATTGAGTTATAAATATGTGTTATGAGTTTGATGTCAAAAGATTGAACTGTTGCTGAGATATGGCCTCACGTCCATTTTGGCGTTGTCGCCACCAACTTTGATTAGTTATAATGGGTGAACAAAGTCGAAAATGAAAAATCCGCTTCCTAACTTTTGTGCGGATTCGTCCAAAGATACTCTATGCTAATTTTCATGGGAATCGGTTAAAATTTGTGAACGAAGAATCCTTTTGAAGGTTTTGAACAAAATCCAAGATGGCGGAAAATCTAGTCAGACGGAAAATGACGTCATAGGGTGCGTTGGACTCGTCATGATCCAAGGATTCCAACGATAACTTGTTTTTGAAATTTGGACCAACGAGTCAAAAGTTATTTAGCTGAATGTGCTTCAAACTTTGACATGTTGGTGGCGCTAGAGAGTTTTGAATTTGGGCTCCAAATTTGTTGAATTTGCTAATGGGAATGTGCTAAATAGATGTGCCAAATTTCACAACTTTTTACCATTGCGTTAATGGGGCTGCCATAGACTTCAATGGTGGCGGAAAGTAGAAGAATAAATATAGCTGCAAGCAGCGATGGCGGGGTCTAGCAGAACAGCAGATAAGCCTGCGGATGCTCAGGAAGGCATCATGAGTCCATAGACCAAGTTTGGTGTTTGAGATTAACTCGTCTTCATCCAGGGATTCCAACAGTATTGGTCATTTGTCCAATTTGAACCAACGGCTCCAAAGTTATGAGCAAAATGCATGTTTGCTACTTATAGCGCCCCCTCTGAGTTGAAGTTCACCAGACTTCTTGGGCCTCTTAAAGGCTTGATCATGAGTCTGTGTTATAAGTTTGATGTCAACAGATCAAATGGTTGCTGAGATATGGCCTCACGTCCTGTTTGGCGCGTCATCGCTGAGTTTGATTGGCTGCTACGGGCAAAGGGAAACGAAATAAAAAAATCCACATGATAGCTTTTGTGAGGCTCGGTCTGAACATTCTATATGTCAAGTCCCGTGGAAATCAGACAATCTGGGTGACCTGTAATGCGTTTTGAAGGTTTTTGACATAATTCAAAATGGCGGACAGTCCAAGATGGCGCGAATGACGTCATAGGATTCATTGACCTCGGCTATATCCATGGATTACAACGGTACCTCATTTGTGAAATTTGGACCAAGGGGTCGAAAGTTATGAGCAAAAATGCATTTTTGCTAAATATAGCGCCCCCTATAGGTCAAAGATCACTATAATTCTTGGGACTGTTTGGGATCGAGTTATGAATATGTGTTATAAGTTTGATGTCAAAAGATTAAATTGTTGCTGAGATATGGCCTCACGTCCTTTTTGGCGTAGTCGCCGCCAACTTTGATTTGATGTAGCTAATTAACAAAGTCGAAATTGAAAAATCCATCTCCTAACTTTTGTGCGGATTGGTCCAAAGATACTATGTGCCAATTTTCATGAGATTTGGTCGAAATTTCTGACCTGTGAAAAATTTTTAAGGTTTTCAACAAAATCCAAGATGGCGGAAAATCTAGTCAGACGGAAAATGACGTCATAGGGTGCGTTGGACTCGTCATGATCCAAGGATTCCAACGATACCTTGTTTTTGAAATTCGGACACATGAGTCAAAAGTTATTTAGCTGAATGTGCTTCAAACTTTGACGTGTTGGGGGCGCTAGAGAGTTTAGAATTTGGGCACCAAAATTGTTGAGTTTGCTAATGGGATGGTCCTAAAAATATGGGCCAAATTTCACAACTTTTTACCATTGCGTTAATGGGGCTGCCATAGACTTCAATTGCAGCGGAAAGTAGATCAATAATAATAGGAATACCAGCTAAAACAATAGGGTTCTGCAGCTTCGCTGCTAGACCCCTAATTAAAGCACAGTTAGGACTTCTTAGTGGGGGAAAAAGCCACATAGAGGAGGTTAGGTTTTTGTGAAAATAGGTATGTGAGAGAAATAAAAAGGGGGGGATGGTATCACACTGCGTCAGCGGGCGGTGCCAGACATATGGCAGACATTGGTGGTAACCATGCTGGAAAGTTCTTTGCCAAAGCTTGATTTGACCCAGTCCTGTAAAGCTTCCTGATAGTGGTTACAGAGAGTTAATCACATGAACTCTTCCAGGCCTTGTGGGCTGCTGACCCAGCACTGATCCTAGAACTCACGGCAGTCTTTAAGTCTTTTCAGCACAACAAGGCCTCTGCACGACCATCACAACTGTGGGTTCACATAGAGGAGCAAGACAAAGAAAGACAGAACTACTCCAGTATAAGACATCCAATAAAAAGGATACAAAGGGCTAAAGTTGAAAGCTTATTCTTAACTTAGAAAAAAATAGTTTTAAAAATATATCTTCTTTTTCTACTTGTTTTAATTATAACCCGACTTGCATTTGTATTACTGTAGTCATGGGTGAGGATGTCACTGTGACATCATCGAGTTGACTTGAGCTTGAAACTTCAAGTATCTGGAGGAAACTATTTGGAAAACATTGGTATTTGTAATACAAAAGATCCAAAAAAGGGGCTTCAAGAAAAAAATGTTGATTTATGGGAAATATAGGATCCAGTTTATGGAGTGTGACCAAAAATGTGATCTTATAACTGAATATCAGCTGTAGCCTGCACAAGTCTAGTTTTGACCAATGTTAGTCTTTTACGATTACACCAAACTTTATGAAAGTGCGAATGATTATGGCTGTGGGTTAGGGCAGAAAACATATGCATTCTCTCTCTATTGCCTCCCTAATATTATGTGATTCCATAGACTTCAATTATTATTTCCATGATCAAATTTCAAGAATGAATTTCCTGCAGTGAGGTTTCTCTAAAAGAAGGCTTTTACTGTTAAAAGGGAGTTTTTCCTCTCCCTACTATCACACTATATATATATAAGTGAAAGTTATCTGCAATTCCTAAAGTGTATTAATGTCAGTTCTTTAAAAGATATATTTTTGTATATTCTAAAATTTTATTCTCAGAAATATTGTATATCTGGGTCTCTGAAGGTATATACTTGTGATGTACAGTATATTTTCATGTTTTAGTATTCTTTAAATTCTAAATTAACTTTTTACACTTACCAGAAAGTAATAAGAAAATGTATTGGTAATTTACAATTAAGTAACAATTTCTATCAATAGAAATCTACGAAAAGTTTGATCAAGCATACTATTAATAAAATAAGAACATATCAATAACATAAGAATTAAGAACATATATTGCCTTAAAATAACAGGTACAGTATACTTCTAAAGCAAAGTAAGTCAATCTTAATCTACTAATTAAGCATGCAAATTTATATATACACAGCCATGTACTTAAGTGTACTAAGAATACTTTAAGTAGTTCCACACAAAAGTACAATACATTCACATTGATTCTGATATTATTAATTTAAGAGTGGTAAACTTGGGATTAATCTGACTGCAAGTACACTCAAGTGGGCTAAAATTTTATATACTTAGAACATTTATTTTTTATCAGGGTATACAAGAACTGGACTGAAAATAAGGGAGAAACCTGCCAAAGTTCAAAGAAAAACTTGAGAAAACCTGGAGAACTGTTGCTCATTTTTCCAAATTTCTGAAAATGGTTGTTTTGATACATGTTGATCTTTACCAAATGAATACCATGTTTAAATTTTCTGTCTCTGCTCCACCATCCAGAATCTTTAAAGAAAGATGCTAGAATTTCAGCCTGTATAGTTTAGTATTTTACTTAGTTGTTGCCCAGTTGCTCTTCATACAGAACTCCCAAGCTCCTAAGTAAATGTGTGAAAAGCTAACATAGAACAGTTCCGACTGGTGTGGACTTCCTCCAAAGATGGGGCTGCTGGCTGACAGGACGCTGCACAGAAAGGTAGTAGACAGTATGGGAGCCCGGCTGTGACAGAGGATGGCAGGGTGGGTGTCACCAGGTACCATTCCCCCTGTCTTCATGTATCTCAAAGAGTTTCGCCTGGCTGATCAGGGACGACAGGAACGCTGCTCCCAACCTTCAGTCAGCTGTCACACGAGGTCACAGCAAAAGACAAAGCGAGCGAGTCACATTGTGTACAGGCCAGACGCACACCAGCTACACGCGTTGGCATTCAGCAGCGCCCAACAGCTCCAGGTTCCAACTCCAAGAAGGGAACAGGCGTGGGCCGACAGGAAATGATGTGCTGAATTTAATTTCACTGTAATTTCTATTATGTTGATGGTCACGGGTCTGACACTGGGGAGTGAAAACGGAGGAATAAAACCACAAAGACTTGGATTAGAGAGGGGAAAAAATGAGGGAGTTCAGAGGGTCGTATATCATTAAGCAATTGAGAAAGTTAATTAGGCAGCTCTGATAATTATTGCCATGGCAACCTGAGCGCACTCATGCAGATTTGATTAACGAGGTGCCATTTATTTGCACTGGCTAAACAGCAAGACCTGCACAGAGCTTGAGAGACCCCTAAAGGTGGAAGATATGAAATGTTTGCTTAATTCACAGCCATAATGCCCAGAATAACAATAAAGAATATCTAATATTTCACCTAAAACATTAAAAAAAATACTGGCCTAGCATTTTCTTCCACCAGTTTCACTAAAGGAGATATCTTTGCTGAAGCAAAGCGTTTGCTCGAAGTTGAAAAAAAGCCATCTCGGGGGAGGTAAGCAGAGAGGGTTTTTCAAGAAAATAAATTGCATTTTTTCTCTGATAAGTGACTGTCAAAGGCATATGGTATACAAAAAGTGTAAAATGAGGATGTGATTTGCATGTAGAGGAGTGTGGAGAGAATATGACATTGAGGGGATGTTTGTGGATTCCAGTACACATGTTGCCCTCTGGTGGAAAAACAACAACGCGGCTTGCTGTTGAGGGCCGTCTGGAGCCATGTTTAGCCACAGCCACATATTGTCAGGCACAAAGATGCTTCATTATGCGCCAGGGGGCAATTATGGCTGACTGTTAAGTGAGCAGAGTACAGGAGCAACTTGGGAAAAAATAAAACAATAAACCTGCCCTGTATCCAAAAAGATGAGCCAAGCCTTTGTGAAACACAAGAGCTGTCACCAATCAAGAAACATTTACAAAGAAGGAACAGATAGATGCTCTGGCTCTTCAGAGGACGTTTTCATCAACATAGGGGGAAAAATGACACATTTAGCATGTGCTCGAGACATGCTATCAAGACCGGTTTGCTAAAAGAAAAAAAAAAAGAAAAAAAATCACTTAATTAGCACTCTCAAGGGTTTATCTTCTTTTTTTCATATCATAGATGGTACCATTGGCAGCATGCAGACAAAAGTGAATACATGAAAGTAATGTAAGCTCAGTGGGAGATTTCTCTAGGGACCCACTAATCCTCCTCCACATCATTTCACACAGAGCCAAGTGAGAGGTATGGATTATAATTTATTATACAAATATCAAGCACAGATGAATTCTAATAACTGTCAGATCAATTACAGTCATCTCACTCATAAAGTGTTTCATAAATATCTGTGAAGGACACATTCTGGTTTAAAAATAGAAAACAGAAGAAAAAACATTTGATGCTACTGTCACAGACAGTCAGTCTTTTGAAGTCAGTCCTCACCTGCAGTTCATAGCCTTGTCACATACTATTACATATATATTCGCTGTTTCTTTCCAGGCTTGTGACATTTTCTACATATTTTCACAAGTATATCAGCAACTGACCAAATGCAATTCACACAAATGAGAATTCATACAGAGGGCGATCAGAAAAACATATATACAGAGCAGAAGAGTTAGATGGATTAAGTTTCAAAAGTTTGTTTTTATAAAGCTGCAAAGTTAAGAAGTTTAAATCAGTAGATATAAATGATTCTCCTCTTGCTCAGTTTGTCAATCATCAAAGTCACAGCTTCTAGTAACAGTGCTGTTTGCCAGGAGAGAGCAAGCTCACAAACAATGTTAAAGTATCAGTGAGTCATAGTGGAAGTTTTCTGCTCTTGTAAAATCAAAATTTATTACAGGTCATATGAAAAAAGACAAAGAGCTGTACTGTAAACATATTCCTAATTACATCAAAGCTACAGTAATTGATATTTGAAGATGATCTTTAGATTGAGATTGACTACATTTAAGATGAGCTTATATTTTTCAGTAAGTAGTGAAATGTCTCCCATTCAACATTTAATGTGTTTTCGATGTTCTGAATATTGGTTTGAGAGATTTGCAAATCATTGCAATCTGTTTTTATTTACATTGGCACCCCAACTTTTTTGGAACAGAAAAACACAAAATGAAAGGTTAACATTTAACGTGACAACATGAAAAGATGTCAGTCATAGCACCTTTGAAATTATGAATAGATGTATGTGGTTGAAAATGAGAAAATCATATTCATACTAAATTCATATAAAGTTATGAATTTAGTAACTTAACCGTGAAATGCTGACATTCATACAGGCTCAAAAGAAAGATCTTCCTTAGCAAACACAGCTTGGCAAGCAAATCCCTGGCATTGTGGTGACTCAAACAAACAAAATTCTTCATCTTTCCCATGAGTTCTGTAGACAAGTCACAGATAAAAGTGACGCTAGTCCATAAAAGAGCAGGGGTTGTGTGCAAGTAGAGTGAAAATATAGCCCAAACTTCACCTCACCGTAAGCATTTGAAATGTCAATATAACCATACAACAGCCAGTTCAGCTGACGGGAATCTTTGTTGCCCATGTGGTCTATGCTGATGCAGATAGTAGAACACGAGTTTAGTCCATATTAAGCGATTGAATATGCTAATGAAATGAATAAGTACGGAAATTAAAGAAAGCATCCACTTCATATGCCTGGAAATCCCTCTAGGTTTTCATTCAGAAATTGGCTTACTCTGCTATTTAGCAGACAAAAAATAAATAAAAATACCCAACTGACAACATTTTACAATCATCAAAAGAAACATCCAGAAATTCAGAACATAATACTTTCTAAGGACAGACTGTTTAGAATGTATAAAACTGTATAATAACCGTTTAAGACTTGTGATACATATTAAATGCCAAAAACCACAAAATGGCAATATTCAACCAGACAAGACTACAGAGTTCAGTGTTTCTCAAAGTATAAAATCGTATTCAAATGAGCAAAACCAAACCATTCTAAGGACTCAATTTACTTGCATCTCAAATGAAAATCAGCACAGAATTTGTTTTACTTTATCTAAATTCCCAGATATCAAAAGGCAGTTGTTGTTCTAGTATATCTGGACCTTTGAGCTGCTCACATTCAGTTGCTAGCAAAAGTAAAAAAAAAAAAAAAAAAAAAGCTTTTGCATCTGGCCTTTTAGACCCCTGCTGACAATCAGCAGCAAACAATGATTGGTTTCACGCACAACTAGCCGAGTCTCCTCCTCAGGCAGTCCCAGCAGGCCTCTCAGCTCTTCATCCTCCCAAGCCTTCAGCTCCTCAGTACGGTGCCGTTTTGGGTGTGGGGTTTTTCCCCTTAGACAGTACACCAGTGTAGATGCAGCAAACAACATACTGTGGTCTAATGGGACATGTGCGGCATATTAATACTAGGAAAGTCCCGTGTGCAGGAAAGGAAACACCATGACCAAAGGCCAGTTCCTATGTAAAAATTTCCACTGTATCTACATAGTTCAAACAAAGTTATTTTAGATCTTTTTGAGATTCTATCATGTAACAGTTTGTCTAACCTGATTGGCAAATTATGCAATTTGCATTATAACAGCCCAACCTAGAAGACACAGGGCATTAGGACAGAAACATAACATGGCATTAGGATGGACTGGGAATATCATACGAACTGACACTTCTGTGTCAAATCAGTTAAATCTTGAAATATGTGATCATTTTTCTAAAGTACTATATACTGTAGATATAATAGATGTGGTCAGGAACTGGAAATATTGGAAATTAAACGGCACATAATATAGCAGTGGCAAGTCCTCTCAGAAACAAAAAACAAAATGATGAATCCACGCCGTTGTAAGTTGTGCAGAATGAGGTCTTGGATTCCCCTGCTGAAATAACTTACCTCCCAGGAGAAGACGTCCCTTTGATGGTAGTATGTCTCTCCAAATTCCAATATACACTTCTACATAAATGGCACTTTCACACACTTAAGTCATCTATGCCATGGATACGGTTGCTCCCCATGCCAAGGCAGAAAAAAAAAAAAAATCGCCAATCAGTTGTGTAGTGTGAACCCATTAGGACTTAAAATCCTTGAACACAAATTAAGCATGCCATGTACCATAGACCAATAAACAGTTGCTTGTGTTCATGGTAACGTAACTACAGTACCTACCAGAACGGATAATCAAAAGTAGGAGTGCTGCTGCTTGGTTTCGCTGCACCCTCTTGTTTTGGGGCAAATTTTGAACTCATTGACTAAATTATCACCTTGTCAAAGATGGAGTGCTGGTATGCACATTCATGAAGGCTCTGAAAATTAAGGCAATCAGTCAGAAGAAGCTGACTCCTTGGTATAATTCACAGCTACGGGCTTTAAAGCAGACTGCAAGAAAGTTGGATAGTTGGCATTCCTCTACTTTAGAAGAGTTTCAATTAGTCTGAAAAGATAACAACACATAACAAAGCCCTTTGTAAAGCTAGAACTGCTTACTATTCACAACTGATAGAAGAAAATAAGAATGATCCCAGGTTTCTTTGTATTCTTTTAACTCTCAGTAGTGATGATTTCATGAACTTCTTTATCAATAAAATTGTTTTAATTAGAGCGAAAATTCATAGAGTCCATCCCACTATTATCACTGATGTATCAACAAGTACAGCAGCTTTAGAAGTATCCTTAGAACCCGATTTGTATTTAGACTGTTTTTGTCCAGTCGAACTCTCTAAGCTAACAAGAGCAAGAGTCTCTTCTAAACCATCAACTTGTATTTTAGACCCAACCCCAACCAGACTGTTCAAGGAGACTTTCTCCTTAATCAATACTTCCGTATTGGATTTAATTGGTCTGTTTTTGTTGACAGGCTATGTACCTCAGACTTTTAAGGATGCTGCAATTAAACATTTGTAAGTCGCGTTGGAAAAAAGCTTCTGCCAAATTCATAAACAAACATTTACTTTAAAAAAATAAAACTACTCTCAGGAGTGTTAGCTAATTATTGACATATCCAATCTCCCTTTTAGTTCTTTTCACTTTATACATGCTTCCATTGGGTAACCTTATTAGACCGCATTACACAAATTACCATTGCTATGCCGATGATACTCATCTATACCCATCTATGAAACCAGATTAAACCAATTAGCTGATTAGACAACAAGCATGTCTTGGAGTTATTTTTGACCAGAATTTATCATTCGACGCACATATAAAACTGATTTCTGGGACTGCCTTCTTTCACCTTCAAAATATTGCCAAAATTAGGAACATCCTGTCTCAAAGTGATGCAGAAAAACTAGTCCATCCATTTGTTACTTCAAGACTGGACTACTGTAATTCTTTATTACTGCCTGGCTCAGGTGAGCATCCTAACTACGAGTATATGGGATATTTCAAATATCCCATAGTTATGCTGCTATAAGCCTAGATTGCTGGGGGACATCCCATGATACACCTTTCCTCACTCAGTTCTTATTCAACCTTTTTGTACATACATCGTTGTCATTCTCTTCCTCAGCATCCCTAGTCCAGTGTCATGCTTGTTGTCCCCTCAATACCCAGCTGATCAAGGCAGATGGCCACCCTGCCCAAGTTAAAAGGGAATTTTCTTCTTTATTTTGTTGACAAAGTTGATTCTGTCAGAAGAAACACTAATGTTATTTTGAGTACAAATAAGGATCTGCCTGTTGTCCCAACTCATTCTGCTGTGTTTGATCAGTTTGAGCTGGATTCCCTCTCTTGTCTCTGTGATGTAGTGAAATCTCTGAAACCTACAAATTGCCTATTAGATATTGTCCCTTCCAAAGTGTTGAAAATAGTTTTTAATACTGTGGGGCCCAGTCTCCTGGTTCTTATTAACTCCTGCCTTAGATTAGGAACTGTCCCAGCTGCCTTTAAACACGCTGTGGTCAGACCCCTTCTTAAAAGGCCTAATCTTGACCCCTCAATGTTATCAAATTTTAGACCTGTTTCCAATCTGCCCTTTCTTTCTAAGGTTTTAGAAAAAGTTGTTTTTATACAAATACAGTCCTTTCTTGAGAAGTTCCAGTCTGGATTTAGGTCTCGTCACAGCACTGAGTCTGCACTGTTAAAGGTGCACAATGATATTGCTCTGTCTGTGGATGACAAATGCCCTGTTGCCTTAGTGCTGCTTGATCTCACTGCAGCCTTTGACACGGGGGACCATGCTGTCCTCCTATTATGTCTAAGTAATTATGTTGGCATCCATGGCACTGCATTGAAGTGGTTTACATCTTACTTATCCAGTAGACCCTTCTCCGTTATGGTTGGTGACCTGTCCTCTTCCATTGCTCCTCTCTCCTGTGGAGTCCCACAAGGATCTATTCTTGGCCCTATCCTCTTCTCATTATACATGTTACCACTTGGGTCAATTATAGCCAGGCACAACCTTTCTTTTCACTGTTATGCAAACGATTTACAAATCTATCTGCCAGTGAAGTCAAATAGTGACAGTGCACAATGTTCTTTGTTTGACTGTATTGCTGACATTAAGCAATGGTTGGCCCAAAATGTTCTACATTTAAATGATGATAAAACTGAATGTATTGTGTTTGGGGAATACTGTGACGGCTGACTTTAGCACCTTGTCTTCAAAGTTCAGTTCAACCGTCAGAAATCTGGGAGTAACCTTTGACAGTCATCTGAAGTTTGACAAACAAATTAACAATGTTGTCAGGACTAGTTTTTTCCAGTTACGTCTCCTGGCCAAAGTTAAAATGTTTTTAAGCCGTCACGATCTTGAGAAAGCCATCCATGCCCTAATAAGTTCAAGGTTAGACTACTGCAATGGACTTTATGTCGGCGTCTCCCAGACTTCTCTCAGTCACCTTCAACTTGTGCAAAATGCTACTGCCCGTCTTTTAACCAACACTAACAGACGTGTGCACATCACTCCTGTTCTTAACTCCCTTCATTGGCTTCCTGTCCTTTATAGAATTGATTTTAAACTTTTAATGTTTGTTTTTAAAGCTCTTAATGGCCTCACCCCATCATATTTATGTGAGCTTTTAACTGTCCGTAATGCTGGTAGAGCTCTGAGGTAAACAAATCAACTTTTGTTGGAAGTGCCCAGATCAAAATACAAGTACTGGGGTGACCAAGCCTTTTCCGTTGCTGCCCCCAGGCTCTGGAATAAGCTCCCCCCGAGATCCGTCTTATTTCTGACCTGGGCCTCTTTAAATCTAGGCTAAAAACATATTTATTTCAGATGGCTTTTAATACCCAGTAGTATGGTGACTCTTTTATATTATCTTATTTAATTTTGCTGTATTTTATTTTATTGCGTTTACTGTTATTTTATTGTTTTGTACTTATTCTTTTCTTTATTTATTATCTGATGTAAAGCACTTTGGTACACCGAAATGGATTGTTGTAAAGGGCTGTATAAATAAACTACATTTACTTATAAAAAAAATAAACTGGCTTTGTATGTATGAATTGGAGTAATTTGGAATTTGTGTTACAATGAATTGGATTCTAATTGGCTTGAATATTTGAAATGCCTTGAGATTACATTTGTTGTAATTTGGCACTACACACACAATATTCAATTGAACTCTTGCGTAAAAGGAATGGGATACACCATGGTGAAACCACATAGTGTCTGAAAAATATACTGCACTTGTATTCTACACTTGCATTGAAAGTTAAAATTTAGAAAAGCCATGATGATTAATCTGAACATTTGAATGGATGGTCAGATGTCACCATCCATGTTTGGTATATATATATATATATATATATATATATATTAGAAATACAACTGTGTTACAACTATTAGCAAGAAAGTCTGCAAGCGTGGCCACTCAAAAGGAACACAAGGTCATTGAAAACATCTTAATAATTTGAAACTAGAATAGCCTTGAGCCCTCATGCTCTTTGAGGGAATGCACATGAAAACCTGTCTCAGAGTGGAGATTGGACTCACAGGAAACAAAGAAATAAAGTTCCCATGGATTTGTCTGGTTATTCCTTTAAGGAGTATACAAGAAACATTTTAAATTTCACTCTTTATTTTCAGGAAAAATCAGCTGGGGATACCCATGAGTTTGATGCATACATTGTTAATACAGGAGCTTGAGCAATACAGTCTGTAGCAATTTTACAAGCAATAAATGAAACTAGACAAAAGTTTCATTTTAAACCAAAAGAATGTAAAACTTCTTTCTCAGAAATAAAAACTTAAACATAATTATTCAAATTTGTTATTTAAACATGTGGCCAGCGCTTACATCTTTATCTGCTACAGGCCAGGACTAATGCTCAGCTGACTTGAAATGATGCTCAGCAATTGTCAAGAAGATGTGACCTTCTTTTATGAGGAAAGCCAATGAGGTTCTGTGCAAAAAAAATAACATTGGAAATAAATTAAAAATAGAGGCATATTGGAGTCGTCTTTAAATGACAGGATGCATGTTGGGAGAGTGTATATTATGAGCAAGTACCTGATGTCCTGTATGCCAAGGTAGTCCAGCTGTGTCCTCAGGTCCTGAAAACTGATGCCTTCATCACGAACAGAGAACCTTCGTATTACACACAACACCTCACAAAAATGCACAATTAATATTCAAGCAGTAGCCTGATGAGTTACTTTCTTCTTCAATTAATATTGATCCTTTTTCTAATATAATCTATGCACCGCTATATTTGATAAGGTAAGAAACATTGACTTCTGGAAGATGATCAGATCTGTCACAGTATGAAAAGTCAAAATGCTGAAGTCAAAATGTTTACTGTGTGTATATACACACACCCTTTGCATAAAAAGGGCACTTTTTCAAAATGCAAATTCACATGCATGCTCAACATGACTGGGAAAAATAATTAAAAAAAAATGAAAGTTACTTTTATCTTCTAACATTTGAACAAACAAATATCTGTTCTCATGCTGTTAAAAGACTTTAGGAAGAGAATGAGTATTTTGAGATCGTTTTTATATTCTGGCAGAGGGTGATAGTTTGCTCATGTGCCACTTTAGGCTTCCATGATCTTATGTTCTTGAGCGTTGTGAGAAAAATAAAACCATGTTGCTGCCTTAATAGTTACGATGCATATAGAAAAGCTGTTTTCACCACAGTTTAAAAGGTTCATATGATTAACTAGGGCAGTGTCTACACCCATACATGGCTAAATATAGAAGTGGATATCATGCCTGTGTACAATTTCACAATGACTGACTTTTAAAAAGTAAATCATTTTTAAATTTTAAAAATATTTTACAAGTCTGGTTAAAAGAATGCATGTCTATTTTTGCCTGTGTGTATAGTTATGATGCTATACAGATTTATACTGTATTTGCCCTGAGGTGTAAGGTTTTGACCAATGTATGGAGGGTCTTTATTTCCCTTTTATCCATGTGACAGAAAGCTGACTACAGTACAATGTTGATATTGTTTCATCATAACCTTTTCTTGGAAACTAGCTGTACATTTCAGATCACCGTCTTATTGTAAAGTTAAATGCAAACTGAAGTCTGCAGCCTGCCTGATATTCCTCTAAAATTGTAATGAGCCTTGTGCTTTGGATGCATTTTCAGCTGTAAAAGTTCTGATCCAATAATGACACTAGTATGAATCACTTTAGGCTGTATGAAAAAGTGGTTGCAAATTGGGTGAACTGGCATTTTAAGGTCACTAACCTGGCCCTGGACATTGGACAAACCTTTTGGCAAGATGCCTTCAGAATGAGCACCACTGCTCCCATCAGGCGGCAAAGCAGCAGTGGTGTTCATGTTCACATCAAAAACCTGAATTATGAAAAAGAATGTATAAAACCGTTAAACAAAATACATTCTGGTTCAAGAGCAAGTCTTTTACAGCCTTCATTTTGTCCCACATGCATAGATGAGAAAAGTAGGCTGGGTATTCATTTGATTGTCATCTGTAAGACTGTGCATCTAGGAGTCACTAAATGGCACAAACATACTGGATCTTTAACATTTAAAAATGGTGGTATATTGCCCCCCCCCCCTTTCAAGAAACTCTGCATCAATCACTATACCATTACCTTTCCAAACAGCTGTATGTGAGCTTGTACCACTTCTAACATGTGGGATGTTATCTCATTCAGGTCCTTTATACAACGAATTTTCATTGCCAGTAATGATCTCTGACCCTAATAGGAAAAAAAATAAACAAAAACAAAGCCATATTCTAAAAGTCCTCCACGATCACATCCATTAAACCTCACCATTGGTAAGCCCTTTACTTACACAGAAGTTGCGTAGACTTCCTGTCACCTTCACATACGTTCCTGGAGAAGCAATGGTCGTCTGTGTGCTGTCCTATAAAAAACAGAATTTAGAAATAACCATTTACCACAACTCAAAGTCCTAATCCATTTTCCATCCAAGAGAGAAGTATTGATCCTACTGGCCTCCATGTTAACCCACAGCTTCACATTCAAAGGTGGACCAGTCATGTCATCCACAGAGTACTGGATGTTGGTCACAAATGGAGCAAATCCTCTGATGACACCAACAACCGAAATCTAAAGGAAAACATTTTTAAAAAGACTTCTGCCCCAACTCCATTCAAACGTTTTAAAGCTGTTAATGATCCATGAACTCCTCATGCGTCTTCTAAAAAAAAGTTAGACACACACACTATGGTAAGACCAATATTGCCACTTTCCAGCACTTCCTCAAAGACCAACTCTGCAAAACTCATGATGCTACACTCCTACAAGATCAAGCAGCAGTAGAACAGTGATGAAGGCTGCCAACTCTCAGAGCACCAGAATCAGACTTTTTACATAAGATGCAAAAATGCTTGCACTTAGTTGGGTGGATTGCTGGGCAGATTGCCGTCTGTCCACCCAGGAAAACAAACTGTGTGCCTGGAACTTGTCGCTCTTAAGGTGGATGTGTGAGAAGTCTGATTGTGCACCTTCCAGGAAAAAGCCTGCTTCCCCATAAGCTTTTTTTTTTTTTTTTTTTTTTTTTTTTTTAAATTGGAAGGGGGTGGTGTCTGTGTCACATCACTCTTTCACTTAGTAGAGGTCAGCCAGAACCAGCAGCAGTGTACCTCATCCAGCAGTGGGATAATCTACCCCAGTGTTGGGTCAGACTGTTCCCCTTTCTGAGTCCAGTGCTCTGCAGGGTCAAAGCAGAAATCCTGTGCTGATGGCAAATCTTGCTTGCGATGTATTTTGCAACAGAAAAAGACTGGGCTAACAAGGTGAAAAAGTTGTTTAGCACTAGACTTTAAAGATAGAGAAGTACTCATACCTGGTTGAGTTCCCAATCACAGATTGCAAAGCTGTCATTGTTGACTTGAGAAGCATACAGCAGCTGAGACACTGTGCAGGGCAAAATCTCAAACTGACCCCTCTGTGGATGAAGGGATGCATGTATTCTAGTTCAGATTAACACATTTCCCCTCTGATAATTAAATAGTTTCACTTGATACAAAACAGACACACCTTTAAAACACCTGCACTGTAGCTTGTGGTCCCACTACTGGACTGACTACAACCTGTGAAACAACTGTGTTAACTGCTTGAGTAAAGGATATGAAATACAGATGACTTTAGAGACCTGTCACTTACTTTGATTCCACATGTCAAAAGAAAAACCATAACCATCACCTTGACTGCTGCTGAAATGTTCTTCAGTTAAGAAAGCAAAGAAAGCATTTTGTCCAGAAGCACTTAAAGAGCCTAACTGATCTACCTGACAGGTTTTTCAACAGGTGAACTGAATTAGGGCAATCATCTGAGACAGAGCAGGACTGTAGAAAATTAACCATATGAGGTCATGAAAAATAATTCTGGATGCATTTTTTTTCTTTTCTTTAAATGCAGTTCACTTATTTCAATTATATTTTTATTAAAAAAAAAACATCAAGTCAACAGTGATTGACAGGTGTTAACTTCATTTAGGCTCTTCAAAATATCTTACAATATAAGAGCAAACATGTTTTCCAGCAAAGGTGTGCCCAGATGCAAACTCAGATCATTTTATCTTTAATGTCTCTTGTCTACTCTTCATCTCTTAAAGTGTAGCACTAATGTAGGATTCAGAGTACCAATATTTCACTCACTAAGTGGCCCATACGATAAGATTTAAAAATTTAAACTTACTGTATGGCAGGATGTTAAAAGGAAATTACACCAAATAAAAGCCCCTCCACATTAGTTTGATAGAATAACATATTACAATTCTATACATTAACTCACATTAACTGTATAAGTCACATATCAAAGTGACACTCAAAGCTCCCCCAACTACACTTTACAATAGAAAAGACAGATGTATTTCCAAAGAAGTAGGCCATATATCCTAACGTTTCACAGCTTACAATCGTGCTCATTAACCTGACGCCCAAAATCAAGTCGTGTATCAACAAATTTTTCTAACTTTCCTTGTCCGAACAGGAGTCTAATGATAAAAGAAAGCTATGATTAAACTGAAATCAGTTGGATTTCTTCTACAGTAATAATAAGAAAAATACAAAATCTCCAGTCCAGTCCAGTGCATTTAGAAATCATCACATTTTGCAAGTTTGCACCTCTACAAACAAATAAAGAAAATAAACAATCTTTTTGCTGTACACACACTTAAAACTTAGGAACAACTGACTGCAATTGGTGCCTAAAAAAGTTTACATCCTCTGAGGTTTTGAGCTTTCAAACTATGGAAGCGAATCGTAACCATGATTCAAAATGCATCATTATCATTCATTATCATAATCTTGTGGCTTTGTGGACGGCTTTGCTTTGCGGTAAGACGTATTGCATCACTTCCTGTTGCTTTGTGTGTGCACTGTGACAGTTGTCGCTCCTCTTGAACTACTAATAATCACCTTATTTCTCCCTATAATTTACACATCTTGCATAGTTAACTCTATCCCATACTTGTTATATTCTAACGCTCACTCTTACAGATCTTTAGTTGTTATTTTTCACTTTTTAGCGGTATGTCGGGTTTTCTAGCTTAACATGGCTACCAGTTCTCTTCCTCTATCTCCTGCTTTCACCTGCTCCGTGTGTCAGATGTTTAGTTACTCCTCTGCCTCCTTTAGTGGTAATGGTACATGTAACAAATGTAGTCTTTTTGTAGTTTTGGAGCCAAGGTTATCTGAATTGGAAGCTCGGCTCTGCACTGTTGAAAACCACCCGATAGCGAGCCAGGCCCCTTTAGTCAGTGCGGAGCCACCTAGCGTAGCTAGCTCTGTTAGTCGTCCCCGAGCAGATCCCGGGTGGCAACACCCATTCCGAAATCCCACCATTCCGACATCCCGCCATTCCGACATCCCACCATTCCGACATTCCACCATTCCGACATCCCGCTATTCCGACATGAAAACGTCCCACCATTCCGACATCCCGCTATTTCGACATTCAAACTTCCCACCATTCCGACAAGGCTTTCCGTATAAGGAAATGTGCGTTACTCAACAGGTGAGTCCCTTCTTTCTGTTCATGCAATTTAAATGTTTAACACATGTTTACAGATAAGCGTTATTAAAGACACAAAGTCTCGGCAACTGGAGGAGGAGAAGCAGACAGTGGTGGTTTTTAATCACACACTCCAATGCCACTTGTTTCAACTTCCGAAAATTTAATCCAGGAAAAAAGGCTTACAAATATGGACCGAAACGGCTTCATAATACGCACAAGAATCCAAAAGAAACTAAAGTTAACTAAAAGAAAGCAAATACGCAGCATGAAGTGGTCAAAATTGGTTTTACGCATGCCTATGTGCGTCTGGCACATGCGTCTTCGGGCTCTCCCATGTTGGAACAACGGTCTGCTTCTCCTCCTCCAGTTGCCGAGACTTTGTGTCTTTAATAACGCTTATCTGTAAACATGTGTTAAACATATACATTGCATGAACAGAAAGAAGGGACTCGCCTGTTGAGTAACGCACATTTCCTTAAACTGAAAGCCTTGTCGGAATGGTGGGACGTTTGAATGTCGGAATAGCGGGATGTCGGAATGGTGGGACGTTTGCATGTAGGAATGGTGGGATGTCGGAACGGCGGGATGTCGGAATGGCGGTATTTCGGAATGGGTGTTGCCACCCGTCAGAAACGTGGCATTAGCGACACCAGCGACCATAGTCAAATGCATTCCAGGGGCAAGAGCGGGCGACATAGAATCCTATTTAAAACTGCTGGCTAAGGATAAACGTAAATACGGTAAAATAGTTATTCACGTCCGCGGTAATGACACCCGGTTACGCCAATCGGAGGTCACTAAAATTAATGTTGCATCGGTGTGTAATTTTGCCAAAACAATGTTGGACTCCGTAGTTTTCTCTGGACCCCTGCCAAATCTGACTAGTGATGACATGTTTAGCCGCATGTCCTCATTCAATCGCTGGTTGTCTAGATGGTGTCCAGCAAACAACGTGGGCTACATAGATAATTGGCAATCTTTCTGGAGAAAACCTGGTCTGATGTGGAGAGACGGCATCCATCCCACTTTGGAAGGAGCGGCTCTCATTTCTAGAAATATGGACGAATTTATTAGTCATCCAAAAACATGACAACCCAGGGTTGAGACCAGGACCTCTTTTCCCTCTTTTCTGTCTTCTCGAACCCCAGCTGGTCGAGGCGGATGGCCACCCTTCCTGAGTCTGGTTCTGCCAGAGGTTTCTTCCTGTTAAAAGGGAGTCGTTCCTTTCCACAGTCGCCACAGGCACGCTCAGGACAGGAGATTGGACTGAAGACAAGTTTCGGTGCAATCTGTTGGTTTCCTTAGCTAGGATATTAATTTTTGAATTGGCTCTATATGAATTAATTGGATTATGATTACAATTAATTGAATTCCAATTGGCTTGAATTGGACTATATTACTTAAGTGCCTTGAGATGACAATTGTTGTAATCTGGCGCTATATAAATAAATTAAATTGAAATTGAATTTGCAGAAATGCTTTTTCATTTTAAGAATGTGGCTGCATTATTTGACTCATAAATTAAATCAGTAATCAATCATTCTATTTGCATTTTAATTTTCTTCTTCAAGAGTGCTCAATCTTTCACTTAATTAAAATGAAAAAGAAATAGACATTTGAGATTTAATTTTCAAAATATGCCCCAGCAAATAGATGCCAAAATTCAATTTGAAATGTAAAATTTTAAAATTAAAATGCATTTGCATAAATGCTTTGTCATTTTAACAATGTGGCTGCATTGTTGGACTCAATAAATAAATCTAGTCATCAATCATTCCATTTGCATTTTCTTCTTCAAGACTGCACATTATTGGTTTTTCGTTTTCATGGTCTGCCCGCAAAGTACTGCTCATGATTCGAAAACGAAAAACAATCTGAGCGGTGCAGCAGAGTGACGTCAGCTATTCTTCAGCTCCCTGCTGACCCATCTAGTTCGGTAGGGGCGGTGTGCACATCTGCTTTGCATTACATAGCAAATGTGCCGGGAAATTGATTGAATTGCCGGGTGTTTAGAAGACGCATCACAGATCACGGTGCTCCCTCAAATTGAGCAAACACTGTTAGAATTAGCTGAGCAGGTAGAATCTAATAATATATCTGAGTCTGATGCCCGTGGCCGAGTAGAACAGGTCATAGATCTTGGCTGCATATTCTGCCGTCACAGATTTACACATTAATTAGGTTGCCATAGTAAACTCTGTTCAGTCCTGGAACAGCTGGATGCTGTGGAGCCTCAAATGGGACGAGGACGACCAACCATCAACATCCGTTCGAGTCCACTGAAAGCTATTAATTAAATGGTTGAAAAATAAAGGACATAGCTGAGCTGTTCGGTGTAGGCCACCAGACAATCCGTCGGAGGATACAAAGCAACGGATTGATGAAGCAGACTCCTTATTACTGTTATTTGTAAAGGGACCGTGTCCACAACTAAACTTAATTGTTGCCATTTGATGCTTTGTGCCAAAGTTATAACCTGATCATTGTTGGTGTGTCTGTCACTAAAAATAACTTTTATAACGTAGATCAGCGGCTCCCAAACTAAACGATCAGCGGCTCCCTTCTATGTCCCAACCGGGTTGAAGCACCCTCAATCTCCCGGACATTAAGAAATCGGGCGGGTGGTTACGTCCGCTCTTCGTTCATGGAACGGGGGTTTACGTCCACTGCTATGTCAGACCTCACCCGGCAACAAGGAATTCTGTTTTCTGATTGTCTGAGAACCATGCCCATATTAATGTGACAGATGGGCCTGCATCTTGGCACAAAGCTCTCCGATGTTTGGTGCAATCAAAGACAGTTTAAGCCTCAAATCTTTCTCAACAGCATCCAGTCTTTGCCGATGTTTAGTCTTAACTGCTGTCAGAGCAGAGAAATCAGCCTCGCATAGATCAGTTACATTTACTCATTTAGCAGACGCTTTTATCCAAAGTGACTTACAGAAAAAGGGAACAACCAAGGTATAGTGCGAAAAGAGGCTTTAGTGCGTGAGTGATGTTATGTATTCATTATTCTTAAACACAGCTCTTTTGAATACTCGATTAAGAGTATTCAAGAATGAAACCATTCCTCTGTTGGAACTCGGGAGTTTTTTTTATAATCATGGCTCACTATACTGTATCCCTTATGACGTCACAGTGAGTTGTCTATGTCAGGGATACGTGAGGTCTGACATAGCAGTGGATGTAAATCCCCCGTTCCATGAATGAAGGGCGGACTTAACCGCCCCCAGGTTTCTTAATGTCTGGGGGATTGAGGGTGCGTCAACCCGGTTGGGACATAACAGTTATGAAAGTTATTTTTAGTGACAGTCACATCAACAATGATCAGGTTATAACTTTGGCACAAAGCATCAAATTGTAACAATTAAGTTTAGTTGTGAACACGGTCCCTTTACAAATAACAGTAATAAGGAGTCTGCTTCATCAATCCGTTGCTTTGTATCCTCCGACGGATTGTCTGGTGGCCTACACCGAACAGCTCCGCTATTTCCTTTATTTTTAAACCATTTAATTAATAGCTTTCAGTGGACTCGAACGGATGTTGGCGGTTGGTAAACAGAGGTTTACTATGGCAACCTCATTAATGTGTAAATCTGTGACGGCAGAATATGCAGCCAAGATCTATGACCTGTTCTACTCGGCCACGGGCATCAGACCCAGATATATTATTAAATTCTACCTACTCAGCTAATTCTAACAGTGTTTGCACAATCTGAGGGAGCGCCATGATCTGTGATGCGTCTCCTAAAGACCCGACAATTCAATCAATTTCCCGGCACATTTGCAATATACTGCAATAAAGATGTGCACACCGCCCCCTACCGAACAAGATGGGTATCTCGGACAGCAGGGAGCTGAAGAATAGCTGACGTCACTCTGCTGCGCCGCTCAGATTGTTTTTCGTTTTCGAATCATGAGCAGTACTTTGCGGGCAGACCATGAAAACGAAAAACCAATAATGTGCAGTCTTGAAGAAGAAAATGCAAATGGAATGATTGATGACTAGATTTATTTATGAGTCCAATAATGCAGCCACATTCTTAAAATGACAAAGCATTTATGCAAATGCATTTTAATTTTAAAATTTTACATTTCAAATTGAATTTTGGCATCTATTTGCTGGGGCATATTTTGAAAATTAAATCTCAAATGTCTATTTCTTTCTTATTTTAATTAAGTGAAAGATTGAGCACTCTTGAAGAAGACAATTAAAATGCAAATAGGATGATTGATTACTGATTTAATTTATGAGTCAAATAATGCAGCCACATTCCTAAAATGTAAAAGCATTTCTGCAAATGCATATTCGTTTCCATATATAATCATGTATCATTTTGAAAATTTAAGCAATTAATGATATGTTTAATGTGAACTCAGAATTCCGGAGTTTCCAGTCTGAACAGGTGGAACAGCCATTTGATTTCCAACTTAGAAATTTAGAGGAGCCTCATGGTCTCAATCCAACATGGCTGCTCTGTGCATAAAAAAAAAAGTGTTGATAGCTACAGTAAGAAACAGCATGAGAACTTCTGTCAGTTTGTGTCTCATTAAATTTGTCTCTCACATACTATGACCCAACCTCTTACAGTAAACAAATTTCTGTAATATTTCTATGCTGAAAATGCAGCATAAAGCCTTATCACCAACTTGTATTGCTAATAGTGTGGTCAGTCAGCAAATCCTATTGGTCTCCTATGTGGAATGCAGTCAGATTTGGTCTAATGTCATTCCCAGCTCAGAGTTTCAGAGTTGAAACTTCAGAGGCAAAATGGATGCAACATAAAACCTGAAGTACCCTTTAAACATGCAAATTCGAATACCCAAGTTTCATCAGGTCTCAATGGAACATCACCCAAAATTGAGTGGCCAGAATCAAGCGGGTGAGTGATTAGAGGTTGCAGTAATCGATACAGGATTCAGGTTGCAGCCTGTCGTTGTGTTGATAGTACATTGGGCCCACAAACAGATTTTTAGGCATGCCAATTTTCTGAGGCTGTCTGCTTCCACTTGGTACATTTTAAAAGTATGTGGCAGCATCACTACTCAGGTAGACAACAATAAAAAAACATAAATCTGCCTTTAAGCCATGTCTGCATGTCATAGCGTGAGCAGTGTTAGCAGCTTCACTTTACTCAGGTGGCGTTCAGAGGCTGTACCATTTCTGAAATGCAGGCCACAAAAAATGAAGCTGTTGCTCACACTAACGGCTATAAATCATTTGTAAAATATGAGCTTTGACCCTGCCAGAGTAGACTGCTGCAGTGATCACAGTAACATATCATATATAACATATATATGAGATGGACGATAGACAAATGGATTCAAGTCGGAAATTGTACCATTGTGTTAACATGCAAACCCTTTAGCATCTCGATCACTGACATCATGATGTAGCAGCACCGCATGTATGGAAATGTTCTGAGCACATTTTTCTCTCTCATGGTTTTCACACCAACTCTAACACGTACCTGTTCAAAAACCAGAAGAATGCGAAGCAGTTTCGGAATCCCTTTGCTAATATCTCTTAGATGTCGCTCAGAGAATAGACTTTACAACAGTTCTGCTCGTGTACAAGTCTCTTCATGGTCTAATGCCAAAGTACATCTCTGGCATGTTAGAACCATATGAACCAACTCGGACTCTGAGAACCGCAGGGAGGGGCCTCCTGCTGGTGACCAGAGTCAGGACTAAACAAGATGAGGCTGCGTTTCAGGTTTATGCTCCTAAAATCTGGAACAGTCTTCCAGAAGATGTGAGACAGGCCTCGACTCTGACAATGTTTAAATCCAGGTTGAAAACAGTTCTATTTAGCTGTGCATATGACAAAGTATTTTATCTGCACTCTTCGCTTTAATAGAATTAATTAATGATTATTTCTTATCTTTTATGGAATGATTTTATTTGCCTTTTTGTGATTTTATGTAGCTGTAAAGCACTTTGAATTGCCTTGTGTACGAATTGTGCTCTACAGATAAACCTGCCTTGCCTTGCCTAGAACACCTGAAAAAAGGAATGGAATAACCTCTTTTAACCTGGGTGTTGAGCAGTTTTATTTTTTCGAGAAAAAAATACAGGTATGTCACAAAACTATATCATTTAACAGTAGAATGTTCCGGATTTGTAACACATACGTCAAAAATTCTAAACAAAATTAGAGTTAGATCAAGTAGAGGAAAAAAAAAAAGTTGGAATCATCTTGTGACTTGCATTGCTAAAACAAATACCAGCACAAGTCTAAATGTAGCTTAATGAGCTGTTATACCTGGTTGATTGGCAGGGAACAAGAGAGCTGTCACTGGAAACAATGGAAAGGATTTTAAAACTCCTACCAAATGTAATTAAACTCAGACGGCGGCAAAGAATGTTGATTTTCCCCATTCAGCTGTATCTAAATTGTGCTGTGTGGAGAAAGTACAAACAAAATAGGAAGGTTGTAAAAGGGAGACATACAGGTTGACAAAGGAAGACGTCAAAGTGCCAGGACAGAAAACTGAAACATAGTAAAGGCACAACCAAATCATCTTTTTTTTAAAAAGGGCAAAAACAAAAGTCAATGTTTGAGACTGTACGAAATCAGCTGAATGAAATGGGGTTTACATCCAGAAATGCTAAATGTAAACCATCACAAACACCTAAACAGATTAAAAGCAAGTTACAGTGGACCCAAGACAAGCTGTCATGGACTGTGGATGATCAGATGAAAGTGACATTCAGTGACGATTCATCAATCTCCATTGGACACGGAGATTATGCTGGAACTTCTGTTTGGTGCAGAACCAATGAAACACACAAAAAAATTCCATAATTATTGATGACATGGGGTTGATGTTCCGTACAGAACCAGCTGGAGAACTGCTGTCTGAAGTATTCCATTTGTTTTTTCCTCTTCTTGATCTGAAAATTAAGTTGACATTAATTACATGAACTCCATTATTATAAGTCATATCACAATTTCTCTTTTTTAATAAAAGAGATGAATGAACATTCTCCAAAAGTGGTGATTCCTTTTCATGTTTTTTTTTATTATATTTTTATTTTTGTTTTGCCAATTGTTGTATGATGGTCCTGGATCAGTGATATGTGGAAGGATGATTTCAACTGGTGATGAAAAATTCCAAAGTCCCGTTTCCAGATAGTCCCACTTCCAGACGGAGAGGACAGCTGACTTGACCCGTACTGTATACCAGCTTTTGCTCACACAAAACTACAAACAACAGGCCAATGACAAACATACAATTATCACTAGTACATAGACTGTATTATCCAGGAAGAATATCACATCTTTTCTTTAACCAAAGGTAACTTGAGAGATGCTGAATCAAGACCATAAAGGAAAACTGAAGCCATCACAGCAATTTACATGTCAGTCAATCAGGCTCTTGAAAACAGAGCACACTCAGTCATATGTACATCAACCTTATTCATCCCGTTGATCCTGTACAGTATTTACACACGTGCAAAGAAATCTAATACAACAAATCAGAGGAAGAAATCTCTTAATACCCCACATCGAGCATGTGTTTGGCAAGTGCCTTCCTGCTCTTTCTCATCTAGAAGGGTAGAAGGGAGAAATTTGGCCGGAAGTGACTACCCATCATCCTCTGCTGTGCTTAGAGCTCGGAGGCTATGGGTGACCTACTTTAAGTCCAAACTTCGCTGCTTGCGCACATTCTTTAAGTGAAGCAGCATCGTCCGAAGCAGCCAGAGATGTCCTGCAGTGAAAACAGGCATCAGAATACTGATTCTGTGGTATTGCTATTCACAGCAAAGCACACTGCTGGGGGTTCATAAAACGCTGTGCATCTCAACCACAACTTCTGCCAATTATGTGTCTGAGTGCAACATTAGGGAGGCCACTCTAGTATCAAAACAGAATGTGAAAGCAAATGTCAACTGCTTCATTACAGGGATTATATCTGTTACAGATGAGGGGGGGGGGGGGTCCATCACACTGAAGATGGGCAACAAGTTGAGTGAAATTTAATTTTCCACCAATGCTTAAGAGCAGCAAAGGAGCCAAGATTATTTGGCTTTTCTGGGTTCTTGTAAAAAAAAAAAAAAATCTGTAAAAGTACACACAGTGAGAGGAAATAGGGGTCCCGAGCGTGATCCCTCTGCCAAGTTCTGCAACAACTTAATAGGCTTAGAATTAGCTTGTCACAGGCATGGCCAATTGGATTACTGTAAAATTCAGAAGCAAAGGAAACGTGGAACAGTGACATAGTGAAACAAGATCAAGTTAAACACAACAGTATTATGTGTCAAAGAAAACAGAAAAAGCTCAGATCCTCTGGCTCGAGGAGGATGGCGTGTGCTGATGTCTTCTGTCGCTTCTTCCCTGAAGGTAAGAGGTGCTGCATGCATAAGTAAGAACACTGGCTGACATTGTGCTCAGCCTCGTAAACAAATACCAACACTGTTATCGCACCCAAACCAGCCTCACAGGGCTCCACCGCAATATGCAGTAGGTAGTTAGGAGGAATAAATATTTTAAAACAAAAGTGCTTTCACTCAATTCTTCGCTCTCTTGTACACGTTTGAGTTCGAAAATGTTCCGATGTGAATGTTCAAGTCGCTGATCTTATTAAAGAAGCAGCTTCCTCTTCACAAAAACGGGTCACGTGGAGATCTCCCAAGAGTAGATCTGATTGCCATCTGTGGGGAAGTTGCTTCACAAAGTTTTTATTGTTGTACGCTTCCTTGTTAAAATTTTTTTAAAAGATCATTCTGATTTTTATTTCCAAGTACGGTCACATTTTCATAGTTTAAAACACTGTGCTCAACAAAATAAGTAATGACCTCTGAGAAAGACCAACCTGTGTCACAACAAGCACAGCTGTGACTGATACCACTACTGACGGCTGTATTTCACCAAGTTGAGCCAAACCAAGGGTTTGGTGCTCAATAAAGAGGCTCAAAGTGTGCCTAACATTTACTCTGAAGGGCTATAAAATTTTTATTAGACACTTGATATTTTCTTGAGTTTACTTTGCTTGTTGATGAACTTGAAGGTTACTCCAGTACAGCTACACATAACTAACATGTCAACATCAGGATTGTGCCCTTGTAATCAAGTTTTTTTTGGGTTCTTTTGTTCTATCAGTTTAACACTTTAACTACTCTAAATGCACTTTAGGGTATAGTTCATGTCAGCTGATTCCCTCCTGTGTCCCTTTATTAAATGGTAGGAGAAAACTGAGCAGCTGCAGATAAGCTGTGGGTAGAGGAGAGACCAAATTGTATATTCACAGATCCAAAGGTGTAGGGTTAGCTATTTTAATGCATGAAGGGATTATTTTTATGGAAATAAAACAATTTAAATATGTATTTCTTTTATTGGTGGAGATGAGTTTTAAGGGGTTTAATCAAATCCCCAACAGTGACTTTAAAATAAAGCTGTAATTCAACCTTTGTGGTTAGAAAAAGCATTCGTAATCGTGTCGTGCCAAATGTGAGCAGATTTACTGTTTGGAAAGTCAATCTCTTAAGGCAGTTCATGAGCAGGTGCACAGTTCAGCGCTCTAATTCTAAAAGGTAGCTCATTTCCTTTAATGAAACTCAAAATGGCAAATAAATAAGAGGCATGGCACTGGACCATGTGGGAGGAGGGTGACGGCAGTGCAGGGTAAGCTGATGAAGTTTATTAGTTGTCCGACAAACTTTAACATAACCTTTAAGGCAGCACTATAGAAGCGTGTGAGCCTTAAAAACGAAGTCTTTCTGACCTTTGAAAAACACTAACCTTTGTTAAGCACATTCAGACTGCCCTGGAGCGCTCAGATACAACAGTTCACAAGTTTGGTTTTCAGCCCATAACCACAAATTTTTTCTACAGTAACATGTCATGTGCCAACAACTACATACCAACAGATTAGAGATTAATTTAAAAAAAAAACCCTGGCAGGTGAAGTAAACAGACTATGCTAGAAGAAAACACTATCTGGGGACACAAAGAAAATGAGATAAAGGGCCTACAAGAATAATGACTGGACAGGCGGCTGCAGACTCGCTCAACTGCTCTGTGCTGCGTCGCGTTTGCTTTGCTTAACTCTGCAGATAAATCTGTCGACGTGTAGCTTCATGAGCACAAAAGATTGCGATGTCTCCCTCTGCTCTGTGGAGGCTGGTAATCAGGAAGTTGGAGCTCTGGCTGATTCCTACAAATCAAATACTGAAACATGTTTATATGTTCCAGATATTTTTTTTCTGGCGTATAAATGTCCGTTTTTCAAATCTCATCCAACTCTTTAAAGTTTGCAACCTTTCAAAAGATTCAACGCAGATTACGTTTCACAGGTGCTGATTTCACTTGAACGCAACATTCAAACAGTTCAAAAATCAATCAGAAGCAGCAAACTGTACTACAGAAAAAGTAGAACATTTTCATTTTGTGTTTGACTTCAACTATATGACATCTAATACTTCCTAGTCCATTTAAATATACTATTTTATTTCTAAGTGCCTTTGAAAGCAAAAGGCAGAATTTCAAGATGGAGACATCCTGAGTTCAGAGTTCCATTGGAAAAGAGTCGATTTCAAACTTGAACAGAGAATCAGCTGATCGTGTTTTAAATAAAGGTTTGTGGCTTAGATAAATTCCTGTGCTGGACCGTTTTAACTCCAGAACCAGCCATCTGATGGGAACGTTATGTCCGCCTAAACTCAGACATATTTGAAAAGTGATAAAGTTGACAGCAAGGAAAATTTGTTTGGAATCAAATTAACATATTTCACAAAAATTACTGAAGGTCCAGTGCCAAGATAGCAGCTATATATACATGTCATATGTCTAAAAGGTGCTTTGTTGAGCACAATGTTACGTCTACACAAGAGAACTATGACTGGAACCACTTGTAATAAAACCGAATGATCCTTTAGGCTTCCTCTCTCAATGGCTGTGTGGATCCATTGTTAGGATTAAGTGTTTTTGTGTTTAAGGCAGTACATAAATAAAAGTGGCAACTCTTTATCATCATACATTCTTGTGGGCTGGATCTGGGACCAGTCAACTTATTATGATGTTTGCAATAGGGAGTAAGGACATTGGGGAAAACCACGGACCGAAACCTACATCAACAGTTAACATTTGCCTACAAATACCATCATGCTTTTTCATGTTTTTATTACCTGAGCATTCAGGGCAGAACTGCATTTGATGCCGAAATACACTCAAATCTTGACCTAAAAATGAATGTTGGTGGTAATGACCAGGCTGAAAAGAGTTTTTCAGCAGATTCTGTCAAGCCAGGAATGGTTTCAAAACACATTCCACACATTGAGGTGACTGGGTTTTAATAACGGCCCTTTGGATAAATGTATGCTGCAAAAATCACAGGATAATGTCTCATATTGCATTTAGTAACAATTAGCACCAAGTTCATGATGGTATTTGGAGACAAGCTGTCGCTTTAACTTTCTCTGTGTACTAAATGAAGGACTTCTGGGGTCATTTTGCTCTTCCATCAGGCCTGAGTGATGGTGTAAGGAGGAAGCAGTAGCTGTGATGCGAGTGGCCTGAGACTAAGCTGCAATTTGGTGCAGCAGCAGCTGTGGGTGTCACACCTCTATCCTTTAATATAAAGACACAGCTCGTAGAAGATCGTATGTGCTTAGACAGTGGATGAAGTTTAAACAATAATACAACCATTGCCTGTTCTACTCATTCCCCATTACAAGAAGATCTGGGTTGTCAGTAAATAATGAGATGTGTACATGTGCTTGATGGAGTCCATGGTGCCGTTTGTCCATCCATCACGTGTCCCAATCCAGCTCTCTACATGCAATGCGGACCAGTCTGAGCTCCAGTTCAAAGGCGTCAGGCCGTTCCTGAGGGTTGGCCGACAGCATCTCCCTGATCAGCTGCTTCATGTGGCTGTTCATGCTTTTTTTCCTGGCAGGGATCAGCAGCTCCATCTTTGGGTTCTCTAACAGGGCCTCCCCTAAAGGTACAATTTCTGAGCCCTGCTGCACGTAGCTCCCCAGGAGCTCCTTCTGCGTCTCCACATCCACAAAGGTGATGCGCTCCACCATGGCCCAGATGATCACTCCCAGGGCGAAGATGTCTGCCTTAGCCGTGTAGTGGCCCTCCCAGACCTCTGGGGCCATGTAGAAGTCTGTTCCACAAGCTGTGGACAGGAAGCACTTGTTGACGCTGGCGGGCTCCTCGGGGTTGAGCCCAGAGGTGGAACAGACTTTGCTCAGTCCAAAGTCGGCCACTTTGAGGGTAGGCTCGGATGAGCCAGCAGGAGTGCACGCCTGCGAGATGAGGATGTTGTCAGGTTTGAGGTCGCGGTGTATGATCTGGTTGCGGTGCAGGAAGGCCAGAGCGCTGCCCAGCTGCAGCATGAAGCTGGTGTTGGTCTTGCGACTGGGCTTACGGGACAGTAAGTAGGCGTTCATGTCACCTCCATCACAAAAGTCCATGACAAACCATAAGTAGTAGGCACAACATGGGTCAAAGGTGATCTCACCCTTCAGTGACGTCTCCACCAGCTACAGCACAAACACAGAGGAAAAGAAAGATATTCTGTTAAAAAGAGATGTACAGTTCCAGACACACGCAGCACACATCTCCCTCCATTAAGCTGTCAACACAAACTAAACAAAGCTGTGTCTCTTGTTTTTTTTATCTCTTATTTTAGTCATTTGATCTCAAATCTTCTGGAGAATGGGCCTCAAACCTGTGAGGTTTTGTCCATTTCTCATTAAATTCAGACAACATGGGCTGACTTTCTGGAATTCGGTAGATAACGATGTGCATAAAACAAGCAAAAGTGCAATTTTTTACAAAATCAATGAGAAAGTAAAATGTTGCAGCTTTTGTCTCATTTTGGGCTTGTTCAAGATTTTCATTTTGAAAGTTTTAGATATGATCTTTATTTCTGATCACAAATATCAAAAGTTAGCATTTGTACTAGGGATCCGAGTCCCTCTCCGATACTTCAGCAATGCATTAATACTAATAATAAAAAAAATCCAAGTTGTCCTTTAAGTTTTTTTATTATTTATAAGGAATATCCAACAATATTGATGTAGTGGAACTTGTTAAGCCATTATCATTCTGTTTGACAATCACTTTGTACCTCAGGATGAATTTAAAAGGTGAACAATCATAATTGTTGTTTTTAAGGTCAAATCCGATCATTTGAAAATCACTTGATCGGATCATCCCTAATTTGTACTAACTTCATATCACAATAATACTAATTATCTTAATGAGCTGATTTTCAGTCACAATCTCTGACTAAATTAACTGAAAAATATGAGAGTAGCTCTACTGGGACTATTGGACTGTTTTAGATAGAACTCTGGAGCATGTGCAGAGCACCGAGGCTCATTTCTGTCTAGTTGAGTACTTGCATGCAACCCCAACCACTTTATTCAAGTGTGTTTGTCCAGTTTTGAGGACATCAGTTTTGTATGATTTTAGTTGGACTAGCGTGTTTACAAGTATTTTAAAAGTCCAGTTTTAGTCAAACCAACATCATTTAAAATGCTGTTTCACACAGCATGTCCCAGCTTTAAAGACGAACCCTGCTGCTTGCATGCTATAGGCTGGCATTGCAAACTGCTCCAGGTGAAATCTGAATTTCTCCCTTTACACTGAAACACACACCAACTTCTGTTTTTACAAAACAAACATTTAGCCTGTGACTTTAGATCTTGCATTACAGCATTTAATGTAAACAACTTTACAGTCAAAACAAGTGTCCCGAATATGTGTAGCAGGTAATTGCCCCTTGAAACCCTGCTGTAAACAAATGGCTGCCAATTATGTGACATTCCACTAGCCAAAGAATCCACTGACCCGTTATGATTTGCTCTTCTGAAAGCATGTACTGGAATGTCACGGAGCAGTAAAAAAAAAAAAAATTAAACAAAACAAAACAAAAAAAAAAAAAGAGGAGGACTACCAGGATTCTGGGAAAGCGTCCAATGCTGGCACTGCAGAAAACTGAATGAACAGTGCGACAATTCAAAGGCTGTTCAAAGGCTATAATCAGGCCTGTGAGCCTGCTGTCACACAGCAGTAGGCACTGGAACATGACAGGCTGCAGACAGGCTGACTGCAGAGAGGGGCCCTCTCACCCCCACACTCAGACCCAACCTGACAGCCCATTCATGTAACTCTGGGGCCACAGACAACAGGGATCCAACCAGAAGCCCGAGGATACTTCTGCACATGCCCGCATAAAACAGAGCCAACATCTGTGCTGATAGCAACTGTCTCTCAAACCTTAAACTATAAAATCATATCATAAACACAAAACTTGTTACTGATCCCTGATGACTCACTGCAATACTGGGGAGGGAGAAGATTTTTTTTTCATTATTGTTTTTGTGGGAGTGAAGATGTCAGTTAAACACAGACAGATGGCGCAATGTTGGAAAAAGTTGTTAACTGAGGTCGGCAGCTGATTTCAAGAAAGCTTCATATCCTGACATGTCGCATGACATGTTCATTACGTCATGGCACACTGCAAATCTAAACATGCTTTCATCAGTTACAGAAAGGTTACAGTCCGCCAGTTTTAGGACATAGCAACATGAGGCCAAACAAACCAGTGCTTTCTGTACACTGTATTCCACTTCCTGCTAAGTCTGAAGTCCTCTCTGTAACTTGTGGAGGGAAACCATTAGCCTATTGCCACCAAAAGAATACCAGCTGATATCAACAAGCTATAAACATTACAGCAGACAGTGTGTTTCTACGATCAGATAATGCTGGGATCTC
This sequence comes from Leuresthes tenuis, assembly GCF_036924035.1. Lineage (NCBI taxonomy): Eukaryota > Metazoa > Chordata > Actinopteri > Atheriniformes > Atherinopsidae > Leuresthes > Leuresthes tenuis. The sequence goes on along the minus strand of NW_027325372.1, from coordinate 23,672,187 downwards.
TGATACAACAGATGTTCCTGTAAACTTTACACATATCTGGTTATGGGAAACTCAAGCCTGTGTCCTGATGAGTTTACATTGCGTGCTAATAATTCCAAAGAACTAGAACACGTGTACATTTAGGGGGGGCCACACCCACCACACCTAGACTGAAAAACATCTTACTACAATGCAACCTACAGCCTAAGATAGTTTAAAAAACTAGTTGAACTGGCTACCTGAGCACTGTAGCAGTAGATTAAGCTTGATCTTGATGTTTTATTGATCTGAAACTTTTCATCAAACAATGTAACACACCTACCATCTGGAAATATGCAAAAGACTGTGATAGTAAAACTGGACAGCAAATGAGTGAAACTGACCGAATGAGTCTGCCCTGTCAGCTCTAAATCTAAACGTGCATCAAACAGCTGATTCCAGCAGGAAAACGGATGCTTTCCAGTCTACAGTCATGCAAAGTTTACGCTCCTGCACTTCTGTAAAGCCTTCAGCTGCGCACAAACCTGCACAGTTATGTGATCGAATGCATGCACAAGGTGACAAGAAGCAGACCTGCACAATGTGACACAACATTGTTTCTCGTGTGGTTCACAGATGCATTTAAAAAAAAAAAGGTTAGAGCACTTCCCTGATGTGGAAATTCTCGGGTCAATAAAACATATGGCAGCCGTGAAAATTTACATCACAGTTTTTACATATAAAAACACACACAACCTGCAAGGAGAGAGACAGACAGTGACTCAACCTTCCTACTGTAACACAGATAAATATATTAGTGCATTGATTAAAATCCGTAAGCTATGTTATAGAGAGAAAAAAAAAGAAAACTTAGATAAGTTAAATATGTTATGAATAAGGCTAAAATTGTATTTCATGTATGTTGTAAAAGGTTTAAAATACATAGGCAGAAGTTAAAAGCAAACAAAGTATAAAATTCTGTTGATATATTTTATTTCCGTTTTATTTTGAAAGCTAAAGGAAGGGTGAGCAGGTTTTGGAAGAGAGCTCGATAGAGTGACGGGGAATGAGTATGCTGACGGTTTGATTAATTAAATAAGTTTCCTGATTGTTAACCCAACGGTCGGTAATGGAGACTTGTTTAATGCTTTTTTTTTTTTTCCCCAACTCAAAGTGTGTCCTGCAGTTCTTTGTTGTTTTTTGACTTTGAGGCGGTTTAACACTGAGCCGTTAACATTCGCTGGTTAAGTGAATACTGCAGCGGAAGCCTAGTTTAGCTTGCTCAGCTTACTACGGGGGCTGCCTCTTCATCATTCCGGTCTGGATGTGAAGATTAGTCATAACTAAAGTGTTAATTGACTGCCAGAAGAGCGCCTTGCCAGAAAAGTGCTTTTGGAATATATATTTTTCCTTTTCCTTCTCCCGGACATTGCTCATTGGCGTTAAACCGTGGACCAGCAGGCGAGTGATTGCATCGCAATCTTAGGACGTCGTTTGGGTTTTTCCTCTTCGCCTGACCTGGAAACAGAGTCTGTATGCACTGAACTACTAAAGCCAGGTACTGCTTTGTTTGTTTATTTGCTCAGAGAGTGAAACGGCCATTAAGTTGCTCACAAGCTTCGCTCAGGCCTGCAACTTTACAGTTTTAGAGCTAAATAAGTCGACGGGTGAGTGTGTTTGATTGGTGAGCGGGCCCCTCACATAGAGTTTGAGGTTTATAGTGAACACTCTAATTGCAGATGTTTTATTGTGTTTGTTGTCTAGTGCCACACGTTCAGTAAACTGAGTTCATCTTTAACTTACGGTTAGGTTATTTTGCTTAGTTAAGAGTGTGTGAGTGTGTGAGAGTTGATCACCAGGTGCATTAGGAGGAAGTTAGGAGATAATTAAGTGTGATAGAGGGTGCATTGGATTTAAAGGTCAGCTATTTTAAAAGTAGTTAACATTTATTAGTCATTAATGCTACGCAAAAGAATCTAGGGGCCCTTACCTGGTACAGAGGGTAAAGGTGGGCTACACTACTATTTGCTGCTGTATGCAGTCAGATGTTGTCAACAAGTTAGAAGGAGGAAAGAGTGAAGTAGAAAGTGAAGTATGAGTGAGGAATTCTGACACATAAAAGGGAAATGCATGAACGACGGAAACTGAAAGGAGCTTCGTCATCCCTTCATCCCCCACGTAGGTTAATCAATTATTTTGTGTAAACAAAAAGAAAATAAATCATATTCTAATCATATAACTGTATATTCAGAATATTCAACTGCAACATCTTTAAGAAAAATCAGGACAGCCTTCGTTTTTACCAACACAAAGAACTACAAGAGCCTGCGAACAGTGAAAAACATGCTTCTGTTTTTACTTTATTTTTGACTGGCTGACCCACCCACTGGGTTCTGGATGCTGTTACACGCCTGTCTGGTCTGCAAAGCTAACTCGCTCCAGTACTTGACAATCTGCTCGCTTCTCTCTGGCTGTTACTGAGTCACACCTGCTTGTTTTTTCTCTGTAAATAAAATGACACCTTGAATGACTGAGAGCTGATGTGTGCCAGTGAGCCCACACGTGGCTTTATGAGCTAAATCAATAACCTTGTGCAATCATCGGGAATAATACTACATGACATTATAGCAGCGAGCCAGTGTTGACCTCCATCAAATGTAAACTTGAACTACATTTTCACGCTTTGGGAAACTCAAGTCCTTTACAAAGATAAATTTGTGGGTATCCATCTATGGTCTTTAGGTGTCTGTTTTGCTCTGTTCTGTTCATTTTTTTTTCAAATGTCACAATCAGTTTCCTCCTTTGGAAAGATTTCACTTTGTGGCAACTAGAGGAAGTGTTGAGTGTGCACTTTCAGCACGGTTATCTGCTCTGTGCAAATAAAACTGGAACAAATCTGGTTTCACAATTCAGCCAACTTCATAAATTCAGTGTGATTGCTGGGTGGTGTCAACAGTTCTTCAAAGCTTCTATCGGCTGTCTTTACTGCAGGACATAAATACAGCATGAATGCATTAAATACTTGTACTTTTGCCAAACTTTGTTCAATAAAATTCTGCATCTGTACCTCAAGGTAGAGAGGGGAGTTGGAGCCATGGTTCATCCTCTGGGCTAGCTGGTCTCGCTGAAGGATACACTCCTCCAGGTGGATGACATTTGGGTGTTGGCTTTGGATGCTGCTCAGAGCCCAAAACTCCCGCAGGGCCAGCTCCACATTCTCTGGAGAGTGGCAGCGGATCTTCTTCACTGCCACCCGGGCCCCTGTGCGCTTCACCACTGCTTCATAGACAACGCCGTAACTGCCGCGCCCCACCTCCTGGATTAGCTCGTACTTCGGCTGGCTGCTTACCATCCTAGTCCTCACTGTGGAGAAACAGCATAGGAGTTAATCTCACCCTGTCAAACTGGTTACCTTTACATGATTCAGTTTAAGGTGGCATCAACACCAACAGAAGAATGTAGTACAGGGCAGAAGAACCATGTTCTAATATGGACAAACTGCCATTTCTCCCAAACTAGGTGCTACTATTGTACCGGACCTGTGCCAGTAGCCAACAGAATTAGTTTTTTCAGTCACAAGTTGGTCATGAAATGAGAAACTGTCCAATTTTCAGCTTCACCAGCAGATCAAACAATCAGGAAACTGAGTTTTTTCATTCAAGTGAACCCATTATGGCAATAGCGTAAGCCAGACACACTCCTGTTTGCATAGCATGTCTTCAGAGTGACCCAAAGCTGCAGTCTGTAGGTTTACAGGTGCTCTGATCAGGATTTTTGGGGACGATCACCAATTAATGGGAGCAGGATCGGCCAATGGTGACCAGCAATTGGGTCAAAGACGCGGCATGTCAATTCTGGTGTCCAAACCATATTTATAATATTAAAAAGACATTTTTAAAACACTACAGTTTGTTACTCAATTCTCCCCACTTTACTTATTTACATGAGCATTTACTTTAAGAAATTAAAATTTAAGGAGCTATTTATCTCAAAAGTACAAAACTGTCCTTCCTGGATAACGTCCGGGCTTAAAATGTATGCACAAAAATATGCTAAAAATGTCAAAAATCCTAATTAAAGCATCAATTATGTACTGGGCATAATTGTGTTGATGTCTGTAATGACACCTTCAAATCTTCAAATATAGTAACAACTATAGATTATTTACATTTTTATTCAAGAAATACTTTTGTCCCTGCTTTTGGAGTCCCAAATGTCCATCCTGGGTAACACACATAAAGTGGCTACATATGCTCATATTTGGACATGGACTGTCATATTGCAAGGTGTTGCATCAGCCAACAGACCCTGAAGGACCCCCAAGACAGAGCAAAAGGTCAATAGGTCTCTCTTAAAATGTTGATATTTTACCTTTTCAGTCGGTCGTACATGACGTCCACAAATCATGTGTCTTTCTGGATAACGCTAGTAAAACATTTATAATTTTTTCACTTTTTAAAATCATCTATTTCATGTCAAATATGACATTGATGTGTTGAAGATTAAGCTTATATTTTATTCAGTAGACCCAGTTAGTGCCTGATTATAAAGGAAATTTAGTTTTTTTGTCCTCCCTGGATAACAAAGATATTCTGTTACCCAGGACATGTCCTCTGTTATCCAGAATGGACATGTTTTTCAATTTTGTTATTGTTATCACTATCTGTAGCTTATTAGGCATTGATTTGATGTTGTAATGTTATATTAATGATAAATTAAACGATTAATGAGGAAATATTATGTATTTTTTAACTTTTATGACATTTTTTGTTATCTTTTTCAATGGTAACACCACAGGATATTCTCCGTTTCCTGTCTGTCTCAACTATGCTATCTAATAAATATCTTATATATATATACACATATACTGAGCTAATCTTTATGTTTTTTTAATAAAGTTTTAGTATAGCTTTTGATGTTTGAGGGTCAGTTTCGTCCTTGCAGATGCCACTGTCTAATAAAGAAAGGCAGAGACTTTTGAGGACCAGGAAGAATGCTGACCCACAAGCTAGGGCTGAGTATCTTGAGAAAAAGAGAGAAAGGTATTGTGATTTAGTAATGAAGAGATTATGCAGATCAGTTAAAAATGATAATACGTTAGTTAAGCAATGTGTGTGTTAAGCAATGTGTGTGAGCAATGTGTGTGATGTTTATGGTAGGGTATATTTCTTCTGGAGCAACGGCATCTTGGTAATTAATCAAACCTTTACACCATGTAATTTGTTTTATTTCTAGGTACTACAAAGATAAATCCAAATCTCAGCCCAAAACACCTATTAAGCTGATGACTCCTGCTGCTGCAAAAAAGAAAAGAGAACAATGGAGGAGTAATAAGAAGAGGGTTAGGGTTAGACTGAGACAGTCAAATAATTCAACCCAAATTTCATATTGTATTACAGTATTGTGTTTTTTGAGTTGAGGATACAATAACAACCCTTTTACTTACACTGTAAAAAAATAAGACATTTTCTATCTTTTTGGCACTAAATATTGTGTGACAAACAGGAACGAATGAAGCCATTTCACTACAAATGTCCAAATATATTACATAATTCTGATAAAAATGGGGTTTTCTGAGAAGTAATTATTTGTTGAGCTCTAACTGTAATTATACAAAAACTTTTGAATACCAACAATGATAGAAATTTTAATTAATTTTGAAAACCATTTACGTTACCCAGGAAGGACATTTTCCATGGGAAAAATCATATAATTCACTGAAAAATGTTTATTGCACTCTTAAAACAAATTCCTGTTGTTGAGTGATATACAAAACACCCTAATAATGATAGAAAGTGACTGAATGGGTATTTTTAGCCAATTTTTTTCCATTTGTAAAATCCTTATTCGTCTTTGACCCAATTACATGTTGCATAGGCCTCCGATTTCTAAGGTAACATTACTTACAGAAGCACTATTTTAAACAACATTCTATGAGAAGTATTAAATTATGAGATCAGAGGGTATTATGATTTGACAGCAGCTGATTTATCATCACATGCAGATTCTATCACTCTTTAAACCACAGCAGTCTGTTCTTGGTTATCAGGACCAGCTTAAAACACAAACACTGATTGTGTGGAATAAAATAAGTCAAATGTTTATTGAATAAAATCCATATGCTAATTAGACATGTGCTCTTTACTTTAGATGAAAATCTGTCCCAAGACTCGGGTTGGGTGTGTTATTAAAGAAAAAAAGCTCTGGCTACCAGACATACGCTCCCACAGTAACACAAGTTAAGTTGCTTTACTGTTTACATCTGCCTGCTGCTTATGGTGTGGATATTATCAGTTAAGGGAAAGGTGTTTTGTTTTTATTATTTGCGTGTGTGCATCTGTGTGATCCAACCTGAATATCAAGCCTCAATATCTCAAAATGAATAATAGTTACTTGACTCAACTCCAGTTCTGAGTACTTGTTGCTTTCAAAAGGCTTTGCTCAAAACAGTGCAACTCTCCTCCTTTAAGAAAAAGAAATAGTAATAATAATAATAATCAAATCTGGCCTTTTGATTGGGCTTCTTTGTGGTAATTGATCAGCTTATTCAGAACAAATATCAACTGATAACAATCGCTGCAAGATTAATTGAACTATCCTTATGTAAGGTGCTCAAACATACTGTCAGTGCAGTGCAAAGATGCAGAGAATGGAGGCTTTTAGCCTTCTGTTCAGGAACCTGTACAGAGGTTTCTATCCGTGAAACAGAAGATTTTTCATTTAGGTTCAGCTGTCTACCTAAGAGAACTTTACTGATTTCATTGTTTGATCATTTGAACATATAGTTACAACCATTCACTTCCTCTTAAAAACAGTAAAAAGCAATCAACACATCCCGAGTATGTGTGCGTTAGTGTGTACCAAATGCACAGACCGGAGGTCCTCATGAGACTACAGTTGGATCATGATGGAAAACACTGGTAGTAACAACGTGACTGTGGCTTTAAAAGTAAAAGGTCCACTAAAAGCACTGCTTCCCCAACTGACCTCGTATAAACAGATACGCTCAATAAAGATGAATAAATCATCCTCATCTAAGATGCACTTTTTACAGCCGAAAGGGCATGCGACCTGGTGCAGCTATTTGCTATCACATAAAGCTGTAACACATATTAAATGCTTAAGTCATTATTCATAAGTTAGTGTTTTATCATGACACAGATTCATGTTCAATTACAACATGTTGGTGATCAAAAATCTGAATTGATCTAAAGAATATTCACACTAATATGACGCTAGTTCGACCAAACCCGGACTTTTAAATTATATGAAAACATGTCTGTCCAACCAATAACTGTATGAAAATTAACTTCCAACAGGCCTGGATAATGTGGTTGGAGATCACCCAGACTCAAATGGTTGTTTTTTTCCAACAGAAAAGTGTAATGTGCACTGAATTCAACTGAATTCTCAACAAAGCTGCACATTCACATATTTTTTTCTCTTTAGTCAGGCGGCTAAACGCCTCAGAAACTGTGACAGAAAAGCAGCCCATTAAAACCGTTTCAACACGTGGTCTCTTAAAGCATTTCCTGTCATTCTGCTCTAACAAAATCTTGACAAAATTATCACTCAAGCAACTTAAAGACAACATATCTCTGCTTTGGCTACACTTTCATGTACAATGATCTCCCACAGACAAAGTTAGAAGTGGCACTATGTATTGCATATTTTTTCACACTGTCCACAGCATCAGACATAGCTTCGATCAATAACTAAATTCCCCTTCCATGCGTGTATACTGGGATTAGCATTGTGGCCCAGTTAAATGTCCAAGTCAAACTGTAACCACACCTTGACTCAACTGTGTGTGTGTGTAAATACGTGTGATGTTGCCCAGAATGCAACATCCAGTCTCAAGTTTGTTGTTAGTCACACCCAGGTCCCTCCACCACCCTCCTGCACACATAAATGTAAATGGGGCGGCTGTAGCTCAGGAGGAAGAGCAGTCACCCACCAATCGGAAGGTCGGTGGTACATGTCGAAGCATCCTTGGGCAAGACACTGAACCCCACATTGCCCCCCCAGTGTATCATTGGGGGTATGAATGTGTGTGAATGATTAGAAAAAAAGCACGTAGTTATGTGCATCTTAAGACGTGCTGTATGAGTGTGTGTGAGTGATGTAGTGGTCAGTTAGACTAGAAAAGCGCTATACAAGCGCTATACAAGTACAAGTCCATTTACCATAAATATTCCTATCAGACAGCAGGGTAAAAAGAGCAGGCATTTAGTTTGGCAGTAACAACAGCATGTCTGTGATTAACTCTCAAATTCAAGCTGGGTTAGCATAGCTTTGCTTCCAGCGCTCTTGTTTCTGTACTGCAACTTGAGCTAATGGCATTACACTCCACAGTGGCTGCTCCCAAACATAGAGAGGGACACACTTCCAATAACAAACCTGCTAAATTAGACTGAGTCACAGGTGCAGTTAGGGGGTATGCAGTTTCACACAGGACTCAAGACAGGTGAACCTCTGAGGATGTCATTTAGCAACAAGTCTAAGCTGCTGTCTGCTCTGTCATTTGCTCAGCTGATACACTTCTCAGCACATTGCAGGCTACCTTTAGCTGCTACATTAAAGTACTGTACGACTTAAAGTATTTCTACAGTTTGTGACTGGCCTGTAAGATGAACCCTTTCACGACATGAAATATCTAAAATTAATGGCTTCATAATCATCTGTTAAACTGTCAACATTCCATCATTCAGACACACATACAGCAGCACAGTTTATTTGCAGTAAAGTAATGACCATAGTAATGAGTTTTTTTTCTCTTCATCGGGAGACACCTTATCCACTGTCACTTCTGCTGTCCACAGTGTGTGTGAGTGGATGCGTCATTGTTTATTTCACTCTCCAATATGCATTTAAATGGAGTTAGATTCTGTTTAATGAGCTTAATGTGTTAAATTGTAATGCTCGGGCTGCTTTCTGCTGTCATATAGAATCATCTTGTTTGACAACCCCGAACCCCCTTCCCTTCTTTCAGATGTCACACTGCCCCATACCAGGCCACTCAATCTACAGGTTACACAGTGACCAGGTCCTTGCCTAAACTCATATTGCCACAGGAAGGGACAGAATGCCTTCATTTTCCTGTCTCCCTCACATTCATATTCTTGTCAGCCTCGGTGCTGCCTCGCACCTGAATTATGGTAACATTATGATTGCAAGAAGAAAACCATATCGGCTACATTGTTTTGGCTGTACACAGTATGCAATGTCTATGTCACACATAACAGCACACAACTCAACAACAACCCATGTTAGAAACACAAAATTTACAACTGGTTTCCATGACATGGATATTATGTTACCACACTGAGGTGTTTAGAACCTCTTTTCTGTGTACAGTATGCATATGCCCATCATTGTGTTTCATTATGCCCATCAGTTTGTTTGTTCTGCTGCCAAAACAGATAAACATTTAGGAAGCTGACATTTCATGTTAGATAACTGTTGAAACTCGGTGAAACATCTCCTGAATGAGCTGCGGTTCTTTAGCATTACCACAACCCCAACAGGCGGATGTGGTAATGCTACGTAATCAGGACAGACGGCAGGTAAGTGGTTCTGCTCAAACAAGCATGGAAACAATCCTGTTAAATGGATTTCAGAGCAGAGTTCAGCCATTGTATCCCTTCACGGTTGAGGGACAGTTTTTCTATAAACCTCATGATAAACAAAAATCTAACATCTATTAACATCTGTACAACACCTTTATAGCAGCACATAAAGATGGCAACAACTTCTGTAGCCACAAAATATCTGGAAGAATTAAAAATTAAAACCACAAATGACATTAATATATCTCAAGTAGTAAAAAAAAAAATAAAATAAATATCAACCCTGCAGTAAGTACAAATTTCCCTGAATTTGAGAGACATTTCTAATATTACCAAGCCAAAATCAGATTCAGATGACAAAATTAACTCTGTGTCCTCCGGTATGTGCAGCAGTTCAAACCAGGAGAGATCCAAATATCTCATCAGTCATATTCATCCTCATTGCCCTAGTTCCAGAACCCTGATCCACCAGCTAAAGCAGCACTCTCTCAACCGCTGATCAGTGTAACTATCAAGTACTTTAACAACTGGTATGAAAATTAGTAGAACAAATACATTATGAAATCCTTTGATTGTAAAATCCTTGATCATACAGTCAAGAATCAATAACTTGGACTACACATAAAAAGATTATTTTAGTGTTCCCGTGTGTTTTTAGACCAAGAATTCAAAACAAAGCAGAAAACACTGTTTTAACAACGTTGGATATCTTAACTTGATGCATAAATCAAATCAGAAACAGCAGCTGATCTAAAGTTAGATCCAAAAAAATACCGGTTTACAAAAAATAATTAAATGTTTCCCTATTTGTTAACATTTTTATGAAATAATCACCAGTTACAAAACCCATACTATAAACATCACATTTGGCAAGCTGCCGATTTCAATTATGAAGTTTTAATACGCTGATTCGGGTGTGGAGCCAAGGATTTCGTTGTCCTGCATACTGAAAACAACAAGACACACACCTGTCTGTAGACAGATATCCAACGGACGAACCACAAAACTTTACTTTACTGTAAAAAAAGATCTGACAGTGTCACGTTTTGGGAGCGATAAATCTCTACAATAGTCATGAAAAAACAACTATCTCCCATACAGAGAGAACGATAGACAACTACAAAACTCGCCAATTACACATCCATTTGTATGAGGCTATGAGGCTAACAGCTACATGGCCCGAACAACGTCAGCTAACGATGTTGTTGGTTAGCTAATGTTAGCTAATGATGTTAACACTAGCTAACAAAGAGTCAAGCTTTCGCTTACAAAATCGAAAAATACATATCAGCATTGGCTTATGTAATTCGAAACTAAATCAACTTAACTGCTTTTAAAATTGCTATTACATTGGGACACAAAAGAGGCATTGCGAGACAAGCTCAGGGTATTGACAGTTTATTGTCCTGTGTGTGTATATGAGTGTGTTATCAAGAAATCCAGCCTCAAATCGCACACACCTGCAAGCCAAGCAGGCAAACAGACAAGACAATGGTCGAAATATTGAAGACTGTAGTTGACGCATCGCGGGTTGTCATCTTATCAGTCTCACCTTTGAGCCGCTTCTCGGGTGTTCATTTGTTGTCTTCCTCACTCTCCCTGGCAGCCATTACCGCTGCGCACGTTCTGCTCGCTCAATCAAACCGACGAGGTTTTGTCAAACACTGGACGTGAGAACGTGCAGCTGCTGTGCAGCGCGGCGCAGCGGGTGGCCTGAGAGAACGACTTCCGGTCACATTTCAAAGTAAACAGCATAAACCGTTCTGGAAATCTAAAGACGAATGTGCAGACGTTTGGCTTCCAGGCGTATGAATGTACATATGAAGCTGTTTGTAAAAATGGCATGTTGTATTGTAGTCAGGATTTTTAAAAAAGGATGCCCCGGAAGGATTAATTGAATATTTCATCCTAAAATACACCATTTTAACTTCCCAGTAAATAGTAATTTATAAATCGTTCTACGAGTTAGCGTCTAAAAAAAAGTAAATCATTTATGAACAAAGCATGACGTCTTTAATAGATATACATTCAAATGTCTAAAAGAGAATGTTTATTAAGAGTTAACTCATTTTAACCGTTTCGCCAATGACTTCTTATCCTTATGCATGCTGGATATTTTGAAAGAAAATCTAGATTTGCCATAGGCTAAATTTGTCTACCTTTATCAAGCAAGTGAAACCCATATGCTGAACTGTCACTTCCAAACGAGCGGACAAACAAACGTGCCCACCAACATTATGCGCGAAAAGCAGCTTAATTAATAAATAAATTAATTAATTAATTAATCAATTAATTTAAAAAATATATATACAAATAGATATATTCATGGAATCTCCTCTCTTGGAAGATTCACCGTTTTTTTGTTTTTTTTTTTTACAAAAAACGGTGAAATGGACACAGTAGAAAGGATCATTGAATTATTTCAAGAAGGTCATTTAACGCATTGTGTGGTGAACTATGTTGTTTGTTCTCTGTCGACTGTGTCTAAAGTCTAAAGCAAATACAAACAAAAACAGGAAAGTTGTGATATGATAAAGGACCCGCTGCACAAAGACATATAAATGGTTTTGTATGGTAATGAGATCATAACATTTCATAATGTAATACACTTTTTTAAAAATATTTTTATTTTAGTTGTTATATGGAGGTGGAAAATAAAATAATATCTTGTCAGATGACTATCACCATTTTCTAATTAAATACAGTAAAAAAATTAACATGAGCAGGAAGCATAGACAAGAAGAAACAGAACAATGCAATACAACATTTTTGATCTTTAATTTCTCAATGTTATTTCAGCTGCAAGCTGACAAGGCAGTTAGGAGAGAGTATAGTCATCACTAAATTCAATCAGGTTACAGAGTGTGTTCAGCACACACCGGAGTGTTAAACATTTACTAAGAAAATCAACAGTAACTTTTCAAACATGCTTTGCCTGCACAGATATTGTCAGCGATTCCAACATCAAAGTATAACCCCCAGAGAAACTAAAGTGGTGGCTGTGTCAACTCTGGTCTGTAAAACATCTGATTTCCATCTCCATGAAAAGGTGAAGCTTCAGCTGGAACCATCAATTTGAGGATTTCTTAATATATTGGCAGCTACAATGAGTATAAGAACAAGTACATTTTATGGTACCACACGTATATTGAAATGAGCCGTAACAAAGTAATAAATATTTTAAAAGGCAAGTTATTAAACTAAAATTTTACATTAATTACAAACTGGTTTGTGGACATGCTGTTCTCAAGCTGTTCATATCAAAACCAGAGACACACCTGAGGTAGACTTGTATAGATTTTGACAAGACAATTATTGTCTTGTTAACATAAAAAGCTACAAAACTACAAAAAAGAAAAAAAGCACATTAAAGTATTGAACAAGGGGGATTCAACCTCATTGTATTGCTGCATGAGGAGCACTGTGGTGAACCCAAGCACATAATTAAGGCATAATGATCCTTAATGATGATCAATACTTGTGCTCCCTTTGTGCTCTGCTTTCATTGGACACATCCAACAGCTCCCTTTAGTATGAAAAAGCTTCTCTACTTTTCTACTCATAATCATGCTGACATACATCAAAGTTCAAACACTATTGTAATACAGAGGAAACCCCAACGGCTATCTACAATTAGACAACATTACCATGACTTTTAAAATAAAGTGCTGCTTGCTTTGATTCAAGGAAATCAAGTACATCAAACACTTTTTTTGGTATCCATCAGAACAGGACTGATAAAGTTAAATATGTCAGTGTTAACAAGTAAGAAAGCTTTATTTGGATTACTGGTGTCGTACATGTCTAATTTTAGTGCCCTCAGTGGTTTCTACTCTTCTAGTTATAGCCTACAGGTGTATGTTCAGTGGATTTCTTTTTTAATTGCTATCCATGTGTCAGCTTTTCCCTGATTTGTTAACATTTTATTCTCTTAATATGACAATATCTACTAAAATATATTACAGCAACTTAATAGTCTCAGCCTGCAAAACAAATGCGAAACACAGCTTGTTCACTCAAGTGACAAAAGAAAGCAAGCTGATTCCATCGTGAAGCAGCTAGCCACAAGAAACAGTTTGCCTGCTTGCTTGTAAAGTAAAAAAGAAAAAAGAATACAACAACAAATATCTTTAAAGTCCTAAAAAAAGAAAGTATCTCTTTAACTTGTCACACAGACAGAATCAGAAAACTTGCAAATTTGGGTGATGATTGTGAAGAAGAAAAAGGCAACAATGACTAGAAACAGTGGCCATGGAATGCAAGGTAGTCATGTTGACAGGTATATAGTGCTGATGGCGCAGACCATAAATAAAGAAAACAAGTGAACATGTTGCCATCACACGGTGTTGTATGCAATTTTTCCCACAGGTCTATTGTGGTATTACAACGAAAAAAATTGTCTTACACCCAGAAGGCATTTCCTAATAAACTACAGTGATAGAAAAGACATGTAAACATGCTGACAACATATTTCTGACAGTTAACAAGGTCAGTTTCTACTCTTATGGTTTATTTTATTCGTGGGGATTCATATTTAAGCGAGATCTCATGACAGAACACATAAAGACTGTGTTGGTCCACAATGCAAAGCATTGCAATTTTCTTTAAAAAAGACACTGTACCTTGAATTTGAACCTTGACAATGTTTTTCTCACTCATTTTCGTCTATATGGAGCTTTCGCCATGATATATATGTATGTTCAACATATTATTTGTTCTCATTACACTCAACTGCTGCATGATGACGATCATTGGTGAGACGTTGCTACATGACAACGTACACCCATTGTACACTGCTTTTTTGTGGTGGTGGGTGTTAGTCAGCAGACTTTCACCCAGGAGACCACAGGATTGACACCCTAACACAACAGTCCTTTCAAGTCCCTGCTGTCATATATGATTCCTGACTTTTCAACTTTGCTGTCACACGCTGGTAGTAGTGTAAGGAGCAAACAGCACATGTTTAGGGTTACAATTAATGAATATGGTTAGGTTTAGATGTTATAAATGACATCTTGAGTTTAATGAGTTTAAAAAAACAGGCTGCTCTCATCCACAGTTCGTATGAAAACATACGAAAAGTTATGCACAGAGTTTTGTGCATAATCCTATGAATATCCATCAACAGGAGCGACCAGTGCGCCTGCGCAAAGTCTGAAGTCAGGCCTGACTTGCCTTTTATTCACAGAGGAAAATAAACCTTTTAAAATGGTTTCGACATTATAATACATTGTTGAAAGCGAAAAATTTACTTTTTATTTTCACAATCTACCTTCAGGGAATGTATGCAAGCTTTAGTTTGTTAGTTATTAACCTGTAAAGTTTATTTTTGTTTCAAACGGTGCTATGGTGGTTATTAAGGACACTACTGTGGCTGTAGCTTCTGCAAACGGCGGAAATCACCACACTCTATAACGGAAATACACGCAGGCAACGGAGAAATAAGTTTGTTTTGGATGAACAACAGAGCACCCTGAAAGATCACTGCCCACTGACATCTTCTGCATCGAATTAGAGCGCCGAGGCGAATGGAAAAAGACGTAATAATTGTATTTACAGGAGGATATATTCACGGACAGCTAATATATAAACAAACAAGATGAAATAAACAAAAAAAAATTGTGTTTCACACATCCACTGTTTGGAGATCAGTGCAGTTCATTTCAACAATAAATAAATAAACATGGATAATTAAATCAAAACAGATAAAAATGGTCAGGGAATAAAAATGAACATTAAATAGGTGCTCTAACAAATTAGCAGTTCTGTTTTGATCTAAACTAACACAGTTTGGACAGGGTGGAGCAAATGAAATGAGACCCAGTCTGGCAGAATTTACTGCAAGATCGAAATTTTAAGAAACGCTGCAAGTGTCTACGGAAATTCCTTCATCATCTTCACATCATCGCTAATAAACAACATTTGCAAAGCTATGTATGCAAAAGTTAAAACTGTATATCCAGATATGTATTGGCACTACTGAAGTCTTGGTAATCTAGGACCATCCTGTCAGCCTGGGGAAAGGGATACAGTAGGTATAATTGGCCATATTAGGTTATTAGAGAATATAATATGAAACTCACTGTAAATTATGGGGAAAACCGGGTCTACACTGGTCCAAATTTATAGTCTGACCACTAACTACCCCTTAAAACATGTTTGAATTATTTCATCCAGCTTGGCCTTAATAAGGGTCTGAGAAAGTACACCTGAAAGGGCCTTGACTTGGAGCAAGATGAAAATTAAACTTTGGTGTAAGACAAAAGTGAAGACATCATTAGAAAAGTCTTGACCAAGGAAGTAACATATGTCAGTATGAAAAATTGTGGGCAGCTCCTGCTCCTCAGAGGTGACCTTTGAACCTTGAACCTGAGACACTTTTGAAGGCTTACAGAGCAGCAACAAAATGGGCTACAGACCAGTTGCAAACAGTTTTGGAAATCTCTTGACCTATATTATCATCACCTGGGGGACACCTGTAGGGGGCGCCACTATGTAGGGTCAAAACCCAGAAAAACCATGATTTCATCCCTTTAACTATAAGCAAGATCAAATCTGACCAAATAGATGTGTTTCCCAACCGAAAAACCTTCAATAAGTCTGAAAGTTTCCTGGCCACAATCTCACATATTAAAGGAAACACATTCAAACTACAAAACATATGGCGCTGCCCGCCACTGTATACAGCAATTTAGTACAAATTGTAGTTTTGATATCATGCTTCCGGGTTAGTGTCAGGATTGCGAAATTAGGGTTTAAAAAACATAGATCTGCGCATTCTTCAATTGAAAAAGTATAACCCTAACATGTAAGTTTATGTCGTGAGATAAGCTATATTATGAAAACATTTAAAATAATGCTAATTTAGACATGCTTCCTGCCACTCTGTTTCGCCGACGGAAAGGGGCATGTTCAATAGCTGAAACTAATGATTACAATGAATTGAATTCCAATTGGCTTGAATTGGACTATATTATTTAAGTGCCTTGAGATGACAATTGTTGTAATTTGGCGCAATATAAATAAAATTGAATTGAATTGAATGGAAGCTGTTTTTCACTGCAGGGAACTGCGCATGCACGCTGGTCCCTCGTGTCATTGGATATCCGTAGGATAATGCACAAAAATCTGTACAGAACTTTTCGTACGTTTCCATACGAACTCTTTCATGAGTACTGAAAAAAAACAACATGGGTAGTTCACATGTCTCTACATCTATGGGTCACCTTTATGGTCCTACCCCCTACACAAAACAATAGCCTACAGATACACTGCCATCTCGTATGTCTCAAACCCTGGATTATGATACCATTACATTTTGGACATGTGGACAAACGTACCTATTACACATTTTCTTTTGTGACTGGGCTGCATATTTGTAAAACTCTTTCAGACCCTTAAAAAGTAAACTTTATTTTCACAAGGCTATTACACTGTAAAGACAATGAGCTGAGTGGAAAGATGGAAGTGCCCATTTCTGCCATATGATGGATGAACTTTTGTACAGTGTGGAGAAAATGGTGATTCATCTTTGTACAGAATCTAAAGGGGTTTAGAGTAGATGATTCCTTTAAGTCATACAAAGATCGTCTTTGTACTGGCTGCTCTGTTTTATTTGGCAAAAAATCACAACAGTCCCCTGAGTTTTACTGAAAATCAAAACTGTAAATAACTAAACATCTCTCATGTTGTGCAACATGTATCTTTTTAGACTACTGGAACCCTAATAGCCTGTCAGAAAAGTTCTCCCTGAGTTCTGAGTGAATACATTACTGTAAATCAACTGTATGTGGACTACAGTCTCTGAGAAAGCCATTTTACGTATACAAATTAAATAGAAGTCTTTTTCATTTCTTTTCTGTGCAGAGGCAATATAATACATTTATAGATTTATAAAATTACTTTGTCAGTAAAAAAATTGCACAGTTAAAAGAATAGTTAAGGTTTGTCCAAATAGCTGTGGCATAGTTTACAGCATGTGCAGTTTACTGAGAATCTGAAGATACAGATATTTCTGAATTGCAGAACAAGTAAAACACATATTTATATAAGAAAAATTATATCTACTTCATATGCATGCAGCCTTTTCACCAGAATGAGTGGCAACATATACCAAAAAAATAGAATAAAAGGCAAAAGCATCAAATGCCTGCAGCTCTTGTTCTGTCTTCTGCTTCAACTACAGCTTTCAAGTACAAGAACTAATTTAATACTGTTCCCCTGATATGTTTCTGTCAAAACTCTGACCTCTGGTCTTGCATATAAGTCAAAATAAGAAAGTGGAAACTTGTGTATTAAGATATCAATTTCACCACTAATGTAAAAAGAGTGGTGAAATTATGTTGTCTGTCAAGGAATATGGCATTTGAAACAGCTCATCAACCCCACCAAGTTTTGGCACTTTTGATCGATGTAGGACCTGAAAATGTTTACTTACTGTATATTGGCAGACACAGATACATGGAATACCAGTAAAGTACTAGTCTTTCCGTTTTACATTCACATGTTGAACTTTTTTTTCTTTCTAATTTCTACTCTAGTTATTAAATTGAAATAACACTACTTTGAATAAATAGAGTGTGGATAGCAGCTGAAAATTACAGGGGAAAAGTCAGTATTTTGGGAGTGAAGTTGTAATCTTACAATTCCCTTGTCACACTATGTAATTTTCTCACACTACTTCCTATATTTTCTCCAAACATCTTGCCCATAAAACTCTTTGGTAATAGCTTTCACAAACACTCACTTCAAATCAAAAAAATAACAAGGTACAATATTCCCAGGTCTTGCATAAGAGGGATTTAAACACCATTCTAGCTCCCAAAATAAGGGTTTGACTGATATGGACTTTTGAAGATGAATAATGTGTTGAGACTAAGCATAAAGGAATTGTATTTAGCAGAGTAATTACGTTCAAAGCCAATATAAAGACGCAGATAAAGGCATTTTTACATTGGAAGATGTGCGTAAACTTTCAGCTAGAGAGAATATTTTTGCATGACGCTATATCACAATGGCTAATCAGAGAATCAGATAAGGAGGACAAGCATAGTGTTGCCGTTTGTGGAAATCTGGACATATACAATTTGACATCTGTCCTTCACAGAGACAGAAACAAAAAGAGAAAAGTGAGCAAAACTGTAATAATACAAGGTAAGTTTTGAAAATACATATGTGTATAAATTTGCTATATTAGCTTGTTAATGAGCAAGGTAGAAGAAAAGTATTTAATTTACTGTGTGTGTATATGCTATTTGTCTTCAATTTTTGATTGTGATAGAAAATGTACATAGCTTTGACAAAAATTAATAATTCTACAATCTAGCAATCTACCTAAGTGGCAAATCAAACTTGTGGAAAGGATACAAATATTTTAGGGACACTGTTGTTTTGTTGATTATCAGACCAATACAACATTGTTTAAACATATTTCCGTCAATGTTACCACAAACTGGAAATTAGATTTGTAAAAGCAGATAATGAAATAAGATGAGACAAACATTTTCAAACCCTTATATCAGTCAAGCTCATCCGTCTCCAGATAAAAGTGTAAACCAGATAGACTTTTGGATTTAAATTTTGTAAAAAGAAGTGTGGCTACAGCACGGCTGCATCTGCAATAAATATGATTGTTTCATTTTAAAGCTAAGACACTTATCTAAGGCAGAAAAAACTTGTGAAAAAGTAATGTTACTATTTCTAAAATGGAAATGACCTGTCATCTCTGTATTGAAGAACACATGACATCAGTACCAGAGTGATGTCTGTTTGCTGTTCAATAAATAAGTTTAAACCCTTTGGTTTGAAGTTGGTCTTTCTATACTGAATTAAACAAAAAAAAACTCACAATTTTCTAGAATTAATCACTCCAAGTACTAAGAGGGGGTGACCTGGCTTCGCTCCTCTTCTTCACCCTTTGCTGAGGTTACAGTTCCCTGAGAGCCTTGAGATGACTGCTGTTGCTGCTGTGCTCTGACCGGACAGCTGGCCACCATGTGGGAAATGCTCTGGCAGAAGTGGCACTTTTTGGGCTGAGGGGGCAGCTGACACTCTTTGGCATGATGGCCGGATCCTCCACAGTTGTAGCATCTAAAATGACAAGCAGAGAAATTGACACAAAAAAATATATATTTTTTTCAAATGCCGTACACTAAGTATTACAGTTAATACTTATATTTGCTCATTAGAGTCAATGGTTGCAATGCCCTAAACCATTTACTCAACATGATTTCATGTCAATCCACGTAAACAGAGTGCCCAAACTACTAAACTACAAAAGTGCATACAAATAACACTCAACATGACATGGAGTAACTGTCTTTTTTATGAGACCATGCTAGTTTAATTAATAACATGAATAACTCGACTCATGGTAAGTTGCGTAAATTATATAAATGAGCCAACAAATCACAACATAAAAATATGAAATTAAATAAATGTCAGTAAATCAAATTAAATGTAAAAATGTTGTTTTTATGATAATAGAATAGAATAGAATAGTAATTGTGATATTAAAGAGTTCAGTTCATAGTTCAGTTAACAGTTTTCAAAAGTAGATAATCTACAATGACCTTGATGATGGCAAACTAAAATCCTATTGCACTAACGTGATGTTGCTAAATGTGCCCACATGGAGGCAGCACAGTTCCACTTTTCGTCTCAGATTATCGTCTCTTAGCTCATCTGTCAGCCTATAGCCAGTCTGTGAGGAGATTTGCAAATACCTGATCTGTGCATTGACAGGCTGTTTACAGAACGTGATTACAGATATCTGCCAAAACCTTGCTTTGCTGCCGCCTAAAACAGAATGAAATTAAATTATATGAAAATACTACAAATGAAAATCATGACCTCAACACCTGCTTATCATCTTTTATGAACATTTCTGACAGCTATACAACGTTTTGTCTGTGACTATTTTCAAATGTTTTAGGTTTTTTTTTTATGTTAGCAAGTTTATGATCAAGAATAAAAAAAACTGCTGGATTGAAAAAGTCCTGATACTGATATTAATATTTTTTTTCTATTGGCTAAAAGAACCCACGTCTGACGTGTGATACAAACCAAGCCAAAACCCTAAACATGTTTAATTTATTAGAAAATATTCTAATAATTAGGACTACACATTTTTTATTCTGTGATTCTGCAGCCAGTATATGTGAATAAGTGAACTCAGGTTGTTGGCTCAAAGGCCTCAGCTAGAGTTAGAAACATGGGGCTCATCTTGAGAAGATCCAGCAGAATGATGACTCATAGAGAGTTTGATCTGTGTAGTTAGTGACTTTAGGTAGTTGCCAGACTAATGTTTCCGTTTCCATAGAATTATTGTAGAAATCAATTAATTGACCAGAGAGGTTTCAGTTGAGTGATATGGGCTTCCATCTTGTAAGTCTGCTCAACTTTATCTGTGGCAAAAGTTATGATCAAATGTTTTAATTATCTGCAGACATAAACATTTAAAAAAATTTAAAGTTAAGAAGGCATGTTTGGCTTGCATGACAGACATGAGCCCTAATTAGTTAGATAAATAATAACATAATCTTTTATGCGTAATTGTTCATCTAAGGTCGTAAAACCTGGCAAGAACCAGATGGTCATTATTACATTCTGATATTTCAGATTCTAGAATTGAAATAGAGTACTTTTTTTTTTTTTTAGATGACTTTAAAATGGCTGAGTGTAAGTATCTCACAGAGGCAGGAAACCTTGGAGTAACCCTATGAGAAATGCTTACCGATGAAATGAAACAAGAAAATATATTATTAGAGCCAGTGAAAAGTACATTATTATATTTATATATAATTATATATAATTACATATATATCATTATTGTCACACCGAGGTGAAAGTGTGAGGTTTGTCTTATTTTGTTGGGTTTCTTTGTCTTGTAATTTCCTGTTTTATTTTGAAATAACTCTCCGCTCGTTTCAGGTCACTTACCCTTCCTCATGTGTTACCAGTCTGATTGTCTTCCCTGATTCCCAATTGTGTCCACCTGTTCCCTATTACCTCCATATGTACTTATAGTCCGCGTCTCCCTTTGTCCTTTGCCAGAGTGTTCGTTTCTGCCATTGTGTCTGTACGGTCACCCTAGCTGCGCCATTGTCTCCAAGCCATAGTGTTCTGCGCCATTGCATTCCTCCAAGAAAGAGATTTTTATTTTGGTAAGTTTTGTGTTATAGATTTAGTTTAATAGTTAAAGTTTGTGTAGTCTTTTGTTTTCCTCCTAGAGTGGAGTGACCTTTTATTTGATCATTTTTATAGTCGCGCTTCTTATTTATTGGAAGAAGTGTGTTCTAGATCATTTTGATAGCTGATACTTATTTCTGCCTTGGAGAACTATAGTCTTGATAATAAAGACTATTATACCCTGCATCTGTGTTCTGCCTGGTTGTGACAATTGTGTGCAAAGAAAGAATATCTACTATAAATATGAATGATTTCAAAATAATCTATATTGCAAAAATGTACAGTCAAAATTTTCAGGCCAGAAGCTGTATTTAGCAGGATTGATGGCAGCCAGTAATTTGGGTGAGAGAGACTGAAAAACATACAGAAATTACTTTTGAAAAATTAAGAATTCATAATTTTATATATTTTTTTTAATAATTTGACCATTGTAAAATATTGAGTCAAAACTGTTTAGCTGCAAAAGGAATTTGTGGATGTTCAGCACAGATTTGACCTCAGTCCACTGGAACTGAAACCCTAAAATTTGGCTTTAAGGGTCCAACTTCAACTCTGAACAAATATTATTTGGAATTGTACTCAAATTTTGTAATCCCATGACTAGTTGGCTGACAAACTGCTCAACTGCGTACTAGAATTAAACCATATCAAGTATTTTGGTTTCATTTATGTATTAAATGAAAGGAACCTCACCAGAGATCTCCTTTTAAATGTGGAAAAATTCCCTCGGTGACACAGCGAGTGATGAAAGACAGACTGAGCCCTGTGTCATCTCACAACTAACCCCATCCCCTCCAGATCTGGGTTCAGTATTGATCAGCATGGCCACAAGGGTTGCAGAGGGAGTTCCTTTGTTTCAAAACCCCTGTGACCTCTGAACCCCTACTCCCTTCGGCTCAAGTGCCGTACCTCCCCCACCATCCCATCCACCTCATTTACACACCACACCCCATTGTTGCTATGGCAGTGGCGACCTCTGACCTCTCACAGGCATCTACATCTGTTATCAATTAAATGGATGGGATCCTTTCCTCTTCTGGATGCAACATTTATGTTTAGGAGAAAAGAAGCAGGCTGTGAGTGCAAGCAAACCTATAGCAGCCATTTAAAGGCAGGAAGTTGTGTTGCATGTGTCATTGGCCTCAATGATTAATTAAGCTTTGTTTAATAAGATGTTATCACATTAATAACCCCATCTGATCTTAATGACCAACAAATCAACTCTTTTAATCCTTTCTATTCTTTTAAATGCAACATTAGTGTTTGGGAACTGAGGAGAAGAGGAAAGAAGAAACATCTGAATGCAATCAAAAGCAGCAAGTATTTACAGACAGGAAGATGTGGGGCTTATTTTATCACTGCCAGCCATGATTGGCCTCACTGGATCTCACATACATGAGCAGGTTTCAAAGACAGTGATCACAAATAAACAAGCTCATTCCTGACCTTTTAATTGTTTCAAGATAAAGTGACACATTTGAATTGATAAAGCTACACTAAAGTCAGCACAGACCCCCACAGAAAACGGAGGATAGGGAGAGGCGAAACCATATTTTGATTCACCTCAGTTTGATGATCCAATGTCCCATGTAAGTATAATACTTTCTTCCATAAGGTTTAGGCAGGAACAATGCAAATAACATGCACTTGTTTTTAAGGTACATATATTATATTGGCAAACGTATTCGCTCATCTGCCTTTACACGCATATGAACTGAAGTGACATCCCATTCTTAATCCATAGGGTTTAATATGACGTCGGCCTACCCTTTACTGCTATAACAGCTTCAACTGGGCAAGCTTTCCACAAGGTTTATAAGTGTGTTTATGGGAAATTTTGACCATTCTTCCAGAAGCTCATGTGTGAGGTCAGACACTGATGTTGGACGAGAAGGCTTGGCTCACAGTCTCCACTCTAATTCATCCCAAAGGTGTTCTATCAGGTTGAGGTCAGGACTCTGTGCAGGCCAATCAAGCTCTTCCACATCAAACTCGCTCATCCATGTCTTTATGGACCTTGCTTTGTGCACTGGTGCGGAGTCATGTTGGAAGAGGAAGAGGCCATCTCCAAACTGTTTCCACAAAGCTGGGAGAATAAAATTGTCCAAAAGCTCTTGGTATGCTGAAGGATTCAGAGTTCATTTCATTGGAACTAAGGGGCCAAGCCCAGCCCCTGAAAAACAACCCCACACCATAATACCCTCTCCACCAAACTTTACACTTGGCACAATTCAGTCCAACAAGTACGGTTCTCCTGGCAACCGCCAAACCCAGACTCGTCCATCAGACTGCCAGATGGAGAAGAGCGATTCGTCACTCCAGAGAACGTGTCTCCACTGCTCTAGAGTCCAGTGGTGGCGTGCTTTATACCACTGCATCCAACGCTTTAGTCTGTAGTCTGTCTAAGCTGCCATTGGGCCATTGCACTGGCTGACACAGAAACAAATAACCATGCACACTCGCACTCACTCCTTGGGTCAGTGTAGAACATGGGGAGAACCCTCAAACTCCATGCAGAAAGGCCCGTGACAGGAACAACGAGATCTTTCTTGCTGTGAGGCAACAGTGGTATCAACCACTCCACAATGCAGCCAATCAGATACAGTCCAATTCAATAGAATATAGAACAGAATAGTGATTTTTCTGATTCTGTTTCTAACCAGTGGTTTCTCTGTTATACTTTCTCTGATCATTTCATTGTGGATGCTAGAAATAACTCCAGACATGGTCTTGTCTTACCCCTGTGAAAGACTTTGCTAATGAAACTTTAAAAAAGAAAATAAGCATTTAAAGATTGTTCTAAATTTTACAAGACAGGCTCATATGCTGCTTTAGGCTACCCAAGGTTATTTAAAAAAAAACTCAACAAAAGAAAGATTGTATGTGCACATTTCTGCCTTTGTGCATACACACAGTTTTAGTCATTGAACAGTCTTATACTTCTGGTCCTACATGTTATAGGGGAGAGACCTGCCATTTCTATTCAGTTTTCCTGAATACAAATCTATGGGGGAAATTATTGGAGGTAATACCAAAACTGGCCTTCCACCTTCCAAGCACACATCTGAAGTTAACATCAGTTACAACAGTGTGGCAGCATTAAGAGGAGTGTATTACATGATGGTGCAAGCTCACTAAGCAACCCTAGCCATCTGAATTGTCTTTGATCTCCTGAACAAATGAGTCAGCACAATTTGGTCACATCACAACACATGTATCAATTCACAGAACTGTAAATTAAGTCTGAAGCATGAAATCTTGTTTAACAGAATTGTTTAAAAAATGCTTTTCACACCTCATTTTTGGGGCAAAGTTTAAAATCAAAATTTTCACAGGATTATCTTCAGAGTAGACCAACGTTTCCAAAGGTGCAGTTTTTGGAAATCAGTTATCATCCAAATTACAGTTATGCTGCTTCTTATATTCAAGATGGCTACCGAGAAGTGAAAGTTGCCAATAACTATAACTGCCAGTTTGAGCAGGTGTTTGGTACCGCTGTCTAAAATCTGAATGTGTATGTTCATGATCTTGAGAGATGTTGGGAGACTTTTTTTCATTTTTCTTTTTCACTTTCACTTTTTGGCATGCAGGTATCTTCAGACTGGACTTACTTGTCATTCTTGGAGCGTCTTTTCTGGGCACTCTTTGGTCTTCTTTCACCACCCAAACACGGTGCTCCATTTGGCCCAGTAACTTGAACTGATTCCAGCCCTTTGGATGATTTTTTTAATGTAAACTCCACAGCTTCACCTTCTCTGAGGCTGCGGAAGCCCTCCATGTGCAGCTTGCTCTGTCATTGGAAAACAGCAATGATTGTTTAAATTAGTACAGTACTATTATTTGCAGCCACATGGACAATCATGAAGTCCTAGACTCATGGAAAAAAAACAGTAACCACAAGTATAGCAGTCTGAAGAATATCATTTTGTTATTTTTAACTTTTAATTTGTTACCGGAACAATAACTTCTGTACTTTATTTGTCAATCAGCTTGCATTTTATATTTTTAATGTTTGTGTATGTAACTGTCCACCATGACGTGTGCTGCTGCCTTTCTTGGCCAGGTCACCCTTGTGAAAGAAGTCTTGATCTCAATGGGTCTTTTATCTGACTGAAAGCACAGCAGCACAGTAAACTGCTTTTTTGTATTTAGTTTACCTCCCTCCACTAAATGCTTTGTTTATACATCTCCAGATGTCGTGGTGAAAACTCCAATTGTAAAAAAAACTACGGTACAAAGCCAATCACTTTTGCTTTTCTCGTCTTAAACTAGACTTAAGGCTGGTTTCAGTCATGTCTTCCACGCAGTCTGTGGAAGTTACTTCTTAGACTCTGACTTTAATGTCCCAGGAAAGATTATTATCCTAAAACTAGTTTGAAAAATCATTGCACTTTTAAATTTAGTTAAAAAGAAAATGACTAAGGCTTTCAGGTCTGATGTCTATGAGCCATGAGGAGACCAACTCAGCGGTGATAATGAAACTGGCATCTATAATGTCATGTATGCCTGTGAGAGTGCACTACATTTATCAGACCGTGATTAATTTTGTATGACAGTTCAAATAAAATTGTGACCAATGAAGTAAAAAAATGTGGTGAAGAAATCATGGTATAGAATTAGTTATTTCATTGAAAAAAAAAAACCTTGGTTAAACATCAGGACATTCACACAAACCTCCTCTCTCCCTCAAAGCATTCTTAACCCCAACCCCCTTTACTTCCTCCACTGTCCATGTGGTCAAGAGTCAAGCTTACTACTGTGATAATGCTGTGAATGTGAATGAGTGCTCTTTTTTTCTTTGGAAAGCAACCAGTAGGTTAAAAGAAAGTGGTTGTTAACACACATTTAAAATGTGAAACAAACATTTCTCTGTTTCTCTGACCAACCAACTCTCAGTTGATAATAAAGCATAACTTTGCTTTTGTTTAAATAGGTGGCATGGATAGCTAGTCTATGATTTGTTTAACAATGAATAGTGTTATAATAAATACATTAAATTTTGTTATCAGATCTTGTATTTATCTGTTATTATTTTGATTTTTTTGCCACTGAAAACTGTATTTGTGAGAATGAATTGTGTCTTTTTCTTTTTCCTTGTCTTTTTTTATGCAGATCAGTATATGATTTAAACTGGTGTATTTCAGTAGTACGTCTGATTCATGTTTCCAACAAGTTTTGTGTGTGTAGCCAAAGAGATGAGAGCAGCCAGTCATCCTGGAAAAGGATATTTTAATCCAATACAGTGATTTCTCACCTTAACCATTTAGTCTTTAATGCCTAAACTTCACCAAATAGTTTGTAAACTTTAAAACAGAGGTTAAAAGAGCATGAAAACAGTGACTGGATCCCAAAATGACAATTCAAAGGGAAATTATTGTAAAACATCAGTGATTGGGACGGGAGTTTAGCTTAATGAGTATGTATATAGTTCCATCCCCCAAGTCCTTCGACTTCCAAAATCAGACTTTGTGGTCTCCTAAATGTGATGCAACAGTTGTCTTATGACTATTTCACAAAATACATCTACACTTATTTCCTCCTATGGACCGGTAGGAGGAAAAAAATGTAAAATCTTGTCCTTGGACACAAACCAATAGATTTAGTTGTTATGGCTATCTCATGTTTCCTTTGAGACTGAATTGGTTTTTGCCTGATTTGTTTTGGATCTCTTTTTTTAGCACCCAAAATTCTGACGGACATCTGTTAAATATTTCTGCCAACTGTCAGCTAAAATTACTGCAAAAAGAAGTCCAGAAGTAGCCTAATTAGTGTTAGGTTTAGGGTTGTGTATCATTAAATTCCATGAGCAATACGTGTTTGAATTGGATTTGACAATTTGAAGAATGAGAGCTTTGCTTGTGCTTTACTGTGAGAGGGAATAGCATGTATGAAAGGTGTCGGGTGTTCTCAGTTTGAATTGAAAGGAAAGATGGTGCCAAAATTCTCTTATAATTTTTATTGCTAAGACACTGAAGGAAAAAGAGAGACAAGACTAAAAAATAATTTAAAATGTAAAAATAAATTTATTATTTTCACATGAAAGACTCCCAAACCGTGATATGCCTCTGTTTGATACTTTCACTTTTTTCTTTCCTTCATCATTAGAGCAGAAGCTTCAATGGACTCTGAAATCAGGTATACACTATGCAGTTTTCAATATGTTTAGCATTCAATTTATGCACATGACAATGACATTTACACCTCCACAAAGAGTAAAAACTGGTTGGAGGCTTTAAACACAACTCATGGTGGCTTTTCTGATATGCAGAGACACTTCCGCCTTAAAACATTGTCCAACATTAGATTGTGCTATCTTCTGTATTTATATATTTTCCTTTTGGGAAGAATAAAGTATTTTTTTTTATTTAATTTCATTTGAAACAAACCATTCAAACAAGAAACCATAGAGAGTAACTGGTTAGCTGACTGCTTGCACATCTGAAGTACATATACAAACACCCACGCTACACTGAAGCTCAAACTAAGCACATAAAGAGCCCTCACTCTTTCATCAAAGGATTTATAGCAATGCCGAGGCAGAGAAACCTGAAACTTAGGTCTCTACCAGAAGGTTCCATGTGGGGCTGGAGTACTGGTCTGAAAACCAAGGGCAGGGTGGGCTTCCTGATGCTTTAATGACTTTATGACAGGAAGCAGAGTTGGATAGGGGGAAGGAATAAGCCTTGTTATCTCTGCTTTAGCCTCTAACCCCTTTAAAACAGAGACGTTTGAGCTCTAAACAACCCTTCCACCAGTTTCACAGCAAATATCTGTGTGTAAGGTGACATGCTTTGGGGAGTAGCAGTACACTGTGTTGGGCATGGTTGGCTTAAAGATTTGTAAATCTACAGGTAATTTCACACAAAAGGAAGTTTACCAGTGTTCTTTCTAGCTTTACTCCTGTTTAAATAAGTTTGGTCACTGCTGCCTGGCAAAGTCAACATGATGCTTCATAATGCAAAGACCCAATATTGACGCTGATAAATAAATGCCCTTAAAAAAAACAGTACATGAATTGTATCTAATTTATTAATTAGTTTTCTCCTTCCATTATTCTCTCAGCAGAAGCAGCAATTGTGTTGCCTAAAAAAAGACATTCAAAACATGGTAAAAATAACTATTATTCCCTTAAAACCATATCTGAGTTGAGACAAGCACACGAGATCCTTAATGACCTCCAGAATTCACACTCTCTAAATTTGACCGGTTCTTACATATATCATGCTACTTAATAAGGAAACCTGTTGATTTATCCATGCATTTAACAAACTTGATAGACCTTCCACTTTGATTGGAGTTTTTAGAGCTTTGGTTTCTTGGTTTTAATGGCATTTTTTTTCTTTTAATTTGAAGGGTTTTATCTCTTCAAGAGTTTTGGGAAATATGCTATATTTATCTTGTTTTTATATTTTTTCTGTCTCGTATGATATGTCCCAGTGTACTGTATGTTGTTGTTATTACACAGCACACTGTCATGCTGCTACTGTCACACAATGGCCAAAGAAAAAATTCCCCTTGAGGACACAATACATTTCCATGCAAAGTTAAGTCAAGGTACAGTTATGGCTCAACTGGGCCATTTAATTGAACTATTGTCCTTGCATATAGGCAGGGGGAGAATAAATTCAAAAGAACCTATTTATTTACTAAATTATGTACAGTCCCACTATAATATGTAATGATAGGCACCCATTCATCTTGATAGTATTGGACTTTTGGAGGACCTGTGGAGCATGAGTGAAGCCAATTGGCCACTTTTGGGCTTGAATGAACATAAACATGCAGGAATAATTTCTCTTTTAGACACATTATATTAGTGTGTTAGCCTGACTTTGAAATCATCAAGATAGATATTCACCTCCTCACTATGTAATGTTCCTAAACCTAACCAGGAAGTCACAAAGGTGAGTAAAGTGTTTTCACATTACTGGGTTAACATAACGATAGAGTAAAAAAAAAACAGTTGTCATATCTGGGCGTCAAACTCGCATTCTGTTGTTGAAAGAAAAGTTGAAGGCACTGCAAGTACTCAGGCCACTCACCCGTCCCATCCCATCTCTTCCTCTCTTCAAGGATTCTGTGGCTTCTTAAAGGAAACATTTGGGAATTAAATTTGTTCCAATGTGGAATGGAAACACTCAGATAAGTCATAGTTCCTCTCTGCCACCTGTAGTGACAGTAGTTTAGAGAACGCCTCTGTGAATCACACTTGACTCTATGAACAAACACTCACTTTAGTCATTTTATTTGGTGGACTTGTTGCTCATCCTGTACCTGGCACAATCAGGCCAAACATGAAGCCTCTCTTGGGAAAGTAAAACTCAAAGCAGCAGCATCTTACCTGATGGACAAACACATCTAGTGGTTGCTGTAGAGGAACTCCATCCCTGTTGTTCATGGACAGGAAGCCGAAGCCCATACGCACGTTGAACCACTTGCAGACTCCGCTGCCTCTGGTCAGACCCACATCCTCCTCCGCAGCCTGCGCTCTGCCCCCTACACAGAAAAGACCGTAAACAGATATGTTGTCTGGAGAAGCTGACTAACACTAATCAAATGCATTACAACAGGTCTGCATCCACTGACATTATGAGTTGATCAGAAAAAAGATTTCTAAAAGTATTGATTCCCATTTGTAGGAGGAACTATTCTATTCAAAAAGAATAACTCTTTTCAATAAAAATAACTATCTCAGTTTGGCTGAAACAGAAAATAACTCTAACAAGATGGAAGAAAACTCCTTTTCGTCACCAAAAACAAGAACGTCTTGTTTGTGCTTGTATAGTAACAATGAATTATGATAGTAAAAATATTTTAATTCAGTTTATTATAGAGTGAACAATAATGTTAAGTCAGGTGGATAAACTTTATGATTATCTAACTTTTCATCTATCATCATCATGCACAGAGCCTGTTCTGAAAAAGCAAATGAACCCAATTCAAACAGATTCTTCTTCTAAAAACCCTTAGAATTGATCTTTGCTACAGAGTCACATGTCATAAGATCACGGACAGAACTAAGAGGTGGCCATGGCCACCACCCACTTAAGACTTGTCACCCCTGAAACTATCGCACACCACCAGCAGGGAAGTCCTTCAAAAGGCTCCTCATCTACTGGAGTTGCATCTTAAAATAATATTTGATAAAGCAATTAATGAAGCAATTAACCAAGACTTTGTTGTATGTCACTGAATGTAATACAAATTGATTTACAGAGTGTAGTAGCCAAAAGCAGAAACAATCAAAATGAGCATTAAAAACAATATTTTTCAAACACCCACAGTCTTCCACACCCACAAACAAACAAATAAGCAAACGAAAAGCACAATACAATGGACTGAAAAAAATGAGGAACTTAAGAAAAGTGCTCATATTTCTGTCAAATAGCTCCTGTAGCTTTACAATGATTAAACACATCTAATAGATAAAAGAACAGCACAACTGTTCTATTCTATAATCCTTCGGCAGAACTATTGAACCATAAACATTAACACGTTTTTTTACAGGTTTAGACAAAAAATTAACAGATGAACGAAATGTTAAATAAGTTAAATAAAAATTATGTGTACTTCTATCGAGCTTGTGCCTGCATATCTAAACAATGATTACCAAAAAATAGATTAAAATAATAATAATAATAATAATAATAATAATAATAATAATAATAATAATAATAATAATAATAATAATAATAATAATAATACAGCACTATATGCCATACAGCTTGGTGTACACCCCAAAAAAAATGTTATGTTTTCGCCACTGAACAAAAAACCCAGCAAAGTCCGTTGGGCTCCTCTTATTTTTGCAGCGTGGGGTTTAATGGCTGGAAAGAAGCTTTACTTTTGTCAGCGACAACCTCGAATATCTCTGTTTTTTCAGAAGCCAAATATTCAGTTTTTCAGAACAGATATTCAGTTTACTTTTTTAAATGAAAGACAGCAGCTGCAACAATAACTATTCATCAAAACTGTTTTTTGTCTTTGTTAAATGACAGCTGTAGGTCACGTGAATTAATCCAACTTGAACGTTGAAAGTTTCATTTGTCATTACGTGACTTTTCTACCTGGGAAGCTCTGACTGGGAGTGGAGCCCATTACGCCGCCCTCCGCTGATTATTCCCGGCGTTGAAGCGCACCGCGCCGCGCTCTTCCTCACCTCCACTCTACTTTCACACCCGCAGAATCTACACCGTTCCTCCCA
Organism: Leuresthes tenuis; assembly: GCF_036924035.1. Lineage (NCBI taxonomy): Eukaryota > Metazoa > Chordata > Actinopteri > Atheriniformes > Atherinopsidae > Leuresthes > Leuresthes tenuis. The sequence continues at coordinate 23,640,267 of NW_027325372.1, read as the reverse complement.
CACTAACACACTTCTACAGAAATTCTTGTGCACCCACCAGCCTCTCACTGAAAGACAAATCAAGCAGAGGAAGAAAAACCTCCTAATTGTGTTCTCTCCTGCTCCAATAAGAGCATCTCCGCCTACCTTCTGCCATGCTGGGAGGTTTCCACGGCCTACAGCATAAACAGCTCCAGCTCAGGACAAGTTCACATGAAATGAGATAAATTCATCTTGAATGTCCATCTTCCCTTCTTAGATGTGTGCCTGTGTGTAATCCTCCAGGAGAAATGAAGTGATTTCCCTTCCTCTTGCTCTCTTCTTGCACAATGTGCCCAAGCCCCCCATCCTCCTATCTCTATAACCCCCACACCCACCCCAACATCCATGCACACACACACACACAACCACTGTTATGGTCATGTCCACGTGACTTCCAATTGCAGAAAGAGCACATGTGTCAAATAAGTTGGGGAGCCAAAACAATTGATAAACTGACCAATCAAGGTAACATTTGCACTTAAGGGCCCACGGGGGTTTTACCCTGCCCATTGTCTCTACAAACACACACACACACTGACACACACAAAGGAGAGCAGCAACTGTTCTGAGAAAGATATTTCCATTCCATCCACCAGTTCCATCTCTAAGATCTGACATGAATGTGTCCTCACATGTAATGTTGTTCATTACAAAGCTTCCTGCATGGATGATCCACATGGAACCTTTTAAATGAACTGAATGAACATCCAGGAAATGGTTCAAAATCACAGACATTTGAATGTGGCAGATTATAGTTTGGCTGTTTGTTGTAACACATGATTCAAGAGGATAATAATGGTACAGTTAAGTTGCACTGACACTTAACTAATGTCACTTTGAAATTAAATTCTAAAATGTAATCAAGCCTAAAATCAAGATTTGCCAGATTTGGCACATATGAGGTTTAAACTTGTTGAAAACCATGCTAATGATAAATTATGTAAAAACCCCAACCTGTTGTAACCAATCAATTTATTTATTAATCAATCCATAAATTTAAAGATCTTGGAAATTTGGAGATGCATTTAGGTAAAAAAGTTAAGGTATTGTGATGTTGTTTATCCTAAGAGAATTTAAAACATTACAAAATGCATTCATATATGAAGAAATGCAATATAAACTCTTAAAAGATTATTCAGTTTACTCCAAATCTGTGTGCACATATGTCAGTGCTGATTATAATTGATCAGAGATCAACCCATAGAAAATAATTATTGCACTTCTGGAATTGAAAATAATTTTGTAATAACCACTGAAGGATGTAATAAAGAATATATTTTATAAAATGTGTTATTTTAGCTTTCAGATTTAGATCTGGCTGTTTGACAATCCCTTCCACACCACAATAGCATATTAACATCATAAATTGAGTGAAATATTTTTAATTTAATTTTTTTCTTCAAGGTCCCATTCAGCCAGTTGTAAATTCTCTAAAATCTCAGCTGTTAACTTTTATGTCTTTAAAATTGCTCTGGATATGACTTTATATCTTCTTCCTGATTGATGAATATGGTAATCTGGTCCCGCCCAATCTCCACCCTGCTCAGCAATTATTCAGCCATACATTATTATATCCAATATGGGATGAGTGTCTAATAAAGCCCAGTTAAAAAGAAATTTAGACATACATCTTTGAACAAGAGAGTGATTCTCAGGAAAGCAGTAGGAATTACCAGGTCATGTACATGTGGAGGTATCATCATGGTAACATATTCACTTTGTAGGCTTTCATCCATTTATTAACCAGGCTAACTCAGAGCTGCTAGCTTGCCACGTGCTCCCAGAAATAGTCTGGTTAACGGGATTAGCTGCACTCAGTGAAGGAAGGTTGTAGCTATGCTATTCGGAGAAGCATGGGAACCAACAGGAAGCTTGTTTATTGTGTGAGCTGCTCTGGGAATCAAAGGCTTGATAAACCTGGAAAAAGGAGTTTGCGGTTTCCGCTCCTACGGCTCGCTGAGTGCTGCAGCTTTTTACTTGGCCTTGCTATTGTTGAGTTAGCAGCATTCACTCTGAGTTAGCAGACTTTAATCTGCTAGTTTATGTGTTTGCCTAGTTTCTGACCTCATCTATCCCATCACTCCCACAGCAAGTGGCTTATGCGCTTTGCATAGCAATTTCCACAGTTTGTCCAGAAGCAAGTTAGCAAGTTTCTTGCTGCCTACAATGGTTTCCCAAGTGTTACAGCGCCTCTGTCAGTCTTGCTTCTGCTGTGTTTTCCACCTTGCCTGAACTAACTTTCTTGTAGCTTATTAGCTTCTCATTTCATATGTTACTCTAATACATGCAAATTAGCTGTACATCCCCATCCCACTGGTTTCTCTAAAATGTCTGCATAGAACATGCAGACCTCACTGTTCTGAGGCTGTCATTGGTGCCCTGCAAATTCACAGTGGAAATCCTCAGCTATAACACTAATGGCAAATTTTGCTGATGATAAATCTTATAACAAATTAAAAAAGTTAAAACAACTTTTCGCATAGAGGTACTTTAAAAAGTGTGCTGAGGCCTTTTAACTTCAGGATTTTCTTTAGGGTTTTTTCTTTTCTCAAACCAGTGAACATAGTAAGGGATTTTTGGCTAATTTTGTTATCATTTTATTTTTAAGAATTTATCTTATCTGATAAAGTTCACCTTGATAAATATGTACAGACACAAAAACAACACTATGGATACTTAATGATGGACACGCTTACACCAAAAATGGACTCAAGAGTATACAATGTTTTTAAAAAACACTACAGAGAGATCAAGACAACCCACTAAGAGACCAAAAAAAAAACAACTACAAAAAACTATAATGGAAAGTAAAACCACTCAGTAAAAACAGGTTATGATCCCAGGGAGACAAACCAATGGGACACAAAATAATCCCAAACAGACACAGAATGACTGCAAAGACAAAACATCTCAGATGTAAAATAGCTTTTAAACATACAATCTAGCACAGGTTTATGCAGATTAAAGGTACTGTAAAGCATTTAAGAGAAATATATGGGATAAAAATCAAAGTTCATGTCAGGCAGCTTTCCCTCCATAATGAGTCATAATCTGTTGGCTTTGTCCCTGAAGTGATTCACCTCCATCCGTTACAGCCATACTGTGGCCTGTAGGAGTCAGTTCATTCACTGCTGCTCATTAATCGGTAATTAGTCGCTTTCAAGCTGGTGAGAAGGACCACAAACCCCCTGTCACCACAGCTGAGTCATGGAGCTTCCTGTACAGACAAACATGCACTAGCTTTGCACATGTGCACACAGAATGAGTCAGCAGTGCTTCTGACTTCTTGTGAACCAAAGCAGCTTAACAAATTTCTCCATTGTGTTTACATTTGTGTGTCTCACAATCAAACCAAATGTTTTCATCCATCCAGGTATTGGAGTAATAGTCAGATTAAGTCACATGCTATTTTTTTATGGCTTCAGTGCAGCTGTACTGTCTTCCTCTTTCGCGTCTTATTTCAACAGGATGTGCTGAGCCGATAGCCAACCTGTTTAATGGAGCTTACAAAAAACAACTTAAATCCTCCCCCTTGATGAATCCTCTATACAGTTCAAATCTTAACAGTTTCAATGACTGATTGGTGGAGAATGTCAAGCTTACTGGTTTTTATTGCCACACAGTCTCACTCCAGAATGCACAGTTAATATATTGTTACATGTACACAAAGGCCAAAAAAATGTAAATAAAATATCAGTTTTCAATATGATCATCTTTTAGCAGGAATGTCCCTCTGACCCAGTACTGTCTAAAGATATTTTATTTTTGCTGTCAGTTCTGGTCAGGGTTGAGCATAGAAATTAAAACTTAATTATGGTTAGATATAAATATGTGGTTAGGGTCAGGGAATAAAAAAAAAAGAGCAGCACATGGACTTTCTTACATTGTAATAAATACATGACTACAGGTTTGTATTATGTTGCCTAAACCCTACCCTATTCAAAACATTTGGCAAAGTAAAACACAAACATGTTTTCTTGTGATATTGGGCTGCTTGTTAGAACATTCAAATCTTAAAGGGGAACTCCGGTATTTTCAAACTACGTGTGAAGTTAGCCAACTGTCACAGAGCACGGAGTAAATAAGCTGTGCTGCAGCGGCGGCCGTCACTCCGTTATATGGATCTCAAGGAATCTAAATATCTTCAGAAGGACGCCGGCTTTCAACAAACTGTTCTCGGTGAGTAGGTGAACGTATTTTATGCCAGAAATAAAGTGTAGGTTTAAAAATACCGGAGTTCCCCTTTAAATCGTGTGACTGAAACTTCTCACATCTTGGGCAGGTAAGTAAACAACTCACATTGGACAATAACCCAAACGACCCACTGTGGGGGAGAGTGGGTCAGTGACACACATGACCTTAATGTCTCTAAGGCTGTAAATGTTCCATAAGCAGATTATAAACCTGAAAATGCCAGAACTGATGAAGCCTTTTAGATGAGAAGTAAAATCATCAAAGTCCAGATGCCTTCAAATGTCAATACCTAGGATTCTGAGGACAACTGCGTTTTATCTCATAACCTGCATAGGCTGGTTGGTAAATTTGCCATTTACTAGCTTCCATGGACATCATCCATCACGTCATATTTATGACATCGTAAAGCAATAAAACCCAATACATGTTTTTGAGAATAATCTAAATTATTTCTATGTACAGACTTTAATACCTAGAATAAAATTACATATCACAGTACAAAACCCATTTCCAGATTAAAAAAAAAAAGTTGTTTGTTTGAAGGCGACTACAAACTGAATCTGTAATTTTTCAATGTTTTTAAACCTTTATTCAACAGTCACAAGTACAAGGAAATTATGTTCAGTGTATTCAATAACCAACTTCTTCTTGATTAGAAAATCAAAACAAATCTTGAAAAAAGGTTTGGATGGAAACAAGTCTACCATTTGTGTACCACGATGTCTACAGTCTTTCTTTTAATGACACTTCTTAGTAGTTTGTGAACTGAGGATACTAACTTTTACAGTCTTGCAGAGAATTTAAGCTGTTTGACAGTCTCAAGGAGACAAAAAAACGTTTATATAGTATAAATAGATATCGTCATGTTTACCTTTGTGCTTGATCAGCTTCCTTTTTGATAATTTGGAAACTTAGGATGCTACTTGGGGGACTTATTAGTTATTCTTTGACATAGTTTGGTCAAAGTGGAGTGCCATGAGCCATCCTAACTTGGGATGACTAAAACTTTGATGAAATGCTCCTTTTATACCCAATCCTGACACCCTCATCTGTCATCGCTAAATCTGCCTATTGTAGAATCATGCAGAACACTGTCACTGCAATTCTATAAACTTTTCTTTAGTTATTTGCCTATATCCCAACTTTTTGGGGTTTGTTTTGGGCATTCAATTCTATATTTGTTTATATTTTCTAAAAATTTAAGAAGTCAGTGAGGACACTAAAAAAATCATTTATTTTCTGCTTTTGTCTTTTAAACAAGGGTTTAAATAAATGAATACATTTCAGATTTAAGTATTTGTTGCATTTCTAGAAAACCTTCCAACTGTTTGAAGAATAAATGCTAATTTTAGATTGTAAGTACTTTCTTTCTTTTTTGTTTCTTTTTGTTTGTTTGTTTTTCTAAAGTATAACTATCTAAAATAACATTTATCTGAGCCTCTCAGCTTTTATTGTTTTTTGGTGGAAAATACTACATCTTCTTTTAATGTCTACAGTTTTTTAAATAGTGTTTCTCCTGTTTCCTATTCAGTGAACACCAAAAGTTATTAATTCCCTACTTGTCTTGCACTTATACAGTTTAATGACTCATTGTGCTCACACAGGACGGCCCGGAAAGCAGGTCTTAAAAAGGGTCAGATCGACAGCTGGTAATGTTTTGCGGTGCTGGTTTGTTTCAGCAACAAAAAAGAAAGAGAAAAAGTCCTGTCAGAGTCCCTGAAAACCACCATAGAATTAGAAAAGACCACAGGCCGCCACACAACAAAACAGGCCACGCTAAGGTGACCAGGGTCACTCAGAGAAGGGCTTGAGGGAACAAAGCCCTGGCACATGTTTGATCACTGAATCAATACACACATGCATTCAACCACACACACATAGCTTTTATGTTTTACAGATTGAAAAGATGCCTCTGGAGCACCAACATTTGTGACTGTGTGATATCTCAAAACTTCCGGGTAAAACCTATAGCATCTGTGTTGATCTGTGTTGTGTGTGATGATGGATGGTTAAAAGCACACTTTGGAAATGCCTCACACTTCACGAGCCCTTGTGGGTCAGTGATTGGGGGGAGATCAGCTGTCCCACTTGGAAGGCTGTCAGGTCACCTTTCACCCCTCTTCCAGATGGAAAGAAATCAATAAACCTGATCAATAACAAATCTATGACCTGCTGTCCTGTTGTGAGAGATTTCCCTCCCATTATGAGCCTGTAAGACAGGCTGTTGTGAGCTGACTTGGGGCCCATCAGTCAACAATGACCTCTCTCTGTCTATCAAAGGAATCTTAGGCTTCTATCCCTTTTTAACATGATGACAGCGCAGTTGAAATTGTAGCCATTAGTTAATTTGTGTGATTGTGTTGCATTGAAATGATGCTATGATAATAACAGTTCTGATGAAAATTTTAGACCTGACAGAAAGCAACAGGATCACCCTCAGAACCACCAGATGGCACCAATGGCAGAAAGAAGCTAATTTTATTTTATTTTTATCATGTTGTATTTAGTGTGTTATATGTGTGGGTGCAGTACTTTGGAAAAATCTTCAGTCACCCTTCATTACTTTATATTTTGCTTTCAAGCAACTAGACTTTCCTGTAATCTTGTAAAGTGGTCATTAGCAATGGTTCTCCAGACTGCAGTTTTAGTTTTACAGCCTGCCAGTTTATTTTTTTCTTTGGACAATGGCTACTTTTTCACAGTCAAGTCATTTTATCTGACTATTTTCAGATTGATGTGTTTTTTTAAAATCAAGCCAATACAGACCTATATTTATTCAAGCCTGAAAAGGTACCTAAACTCAAGGGATGGACCAGTGCTGTATCTACACATAACGCAGAACTTAGCAAATAACCAATTTTAAATAGTATCTTTAGGCACTTAGATACATGCAACCTGTCACAAAGACATATTTTTTAGTTGCATCTATCATCAGAATTGATAGATGTGCAGCTGTATTTTTGCACAACAAATTCCCAAAGAGCTATTAGCCAAAAACTTGATGTATCTCAGCCTTGTGTGCAGTGTGTCCTTAAAGAATTGCAGAACTGTCCAAGTGAAGGACAAAAGAAGAGGTGTAAGTCCCAAAAAAATTATATAACAGATCTGGATCATTGGCTGATCCATCTACTGTTCACTGAAGCCTCATCAAAAATGGTCTCCATGGAAGGGTGGCTGTTACGAAGCCATTCTTAAGGCTCATACCAAATATTGACTTTCAGGTTTGTTAGAATTGTAAAAATTGTATTTTAATTTATGTCTGCAAATCCATCCATCTATCCATTATCTTATGGCTGTGGGGACAAAGGACCTCCTGAACCTCTCAGTCCTGCAGCGCATTGAGATGAGCCTCTCACTGCAGCTGCTCCTCTGTGCTGCCAAGATGTCGTGGAGAGAATCTTTATTATTCTCCAAAACAGAATATAATTTCCTCCTCATCCGTTGCTCCACCACAGCACTGAGAGGGTTAGCCTCCTGCCTACTACAGAACTGGCCTTTTTCACGAGTTTGTCCAGGCGCCTACAGATTTTGTCTGTAGTGCAACTCTTCCAGCAGACAACAGCATAGAACAGTACACTCTCAATGTCGTGATAAAACATGCACATTATGTCTCTGCAGACATTGAAGGACTTGAGCCGTCTCAGGAAGAAGACACAGCTCTGGCTCCTCCTGTACACTGCTTCTATGTTGGCAGACCACTCCAGTTTATTATAAAGTACCACCCCCAGGTATTTGCAGGTCTGAACAGTCTCCATCTGCCGTCCATCAATGCAGATTGACTGGTATGGAGTTTTAGATCTCCTGAAGTCCACCACCAGCTCTTTGATCTCGGTAGTGTTCAGGAACAAATAGTCCTGTATTCCTTCTCCTGTCCACTGCGCACACATGCCACAACAGCCATATCATCAGAATACTTCTGTATGTGGCAGGACTCTGATTTGTACCTGAAGTTTGATGTGTACAGGGTGAAAAGACAAGGAGCCCCAGTACAGCATTCCAGTGTTCCAGAAACACATCTCCCCATCCTGACATACTGTGTTCTGGCAGTCAGATATTCTATAATCCACAATGTCAATCGTACAATATTGAAGGCACTGGAGAAGGAAAAGAACATGAACATGATATGAACCAGGCACATCCAGATAAGCATATGCCCGATGCAGCATGTACAGAATCGTCTTTTACTCCTATGTGTTTCTGGTAGGCAAACTGGAGGAGATCATGATATATATATAACGATATATATCGATACATATATATATATATCGACATAGATATATCTATATATCCATGTAGATATATATATAAAATATATAGATATAGATATAGATATATATCTATAAATATATATTACTTTATAACACAATTACTTTGTTAGTTAGACAGTATTGCATATACTGTTTACGTTAGTTTATATTTAGTTGATAAACTTTTTATGGATATCCTAGATTTCTATGAGTTTTGATTCAACATAAAAAACAGTGATATTTAGAAAAAGGGGTCAAAAAGACGAAATTGACATAGACATTACAATGACTTTAGATCAGAGTTCAGCTGTCAGACTGTGCTGCCTGTTTAGAGTCCTCGGTCTGTAGTGGTTGTTAAGATGACGAGTTAACAACAATCCATTGTATCAAATACAGGACCGTTTCAGCACTATGGACAGCTCTATTGACAAATAAAGGTTTTGAAGAAGATTTTTTGTCACGTCTGGAAAGTCATGCGGTAAAATATGTGTTTCAAACCTATAAATCGTTATTGACTTAGGAAGATAAATACCCAGTGCCACTAAGGCAGAGTTGTTTAGTGAAATTTTTATTGCTGTTGTTTGTTTAACTTCACATTTTTATTTCTTGACTATATTTAAGCAAATTGCACATATTTTGGCAGATATATACCAAAAGGTAAGTTGATTAGTTTCTTCTTTTCCAAAATGCCATAGACAGGCAGCAACAGCCAGCTTTACATTCAGAGCCCAGGAACAAAGAGCTTCATCCGCAGGCGTGCAGATGTTCAGCACACATAACCTCCACTAGATGTCACCTCCAGCATGTTGTCTCTCAAACCACCAAAGACTGCATCAGTGTCAGAAATGTATCAAAATGCCTCTCAGAAGGCTTTTTTTCCTTGCAATTTTTCTTCTTTTTTTTAGAAAAACAAGAAACCAAGGTTTTTCTTTGAACATTGGCTCACTGCCCACCTTCAGATGTTTGTGGGTTTTTTTCTTTTCTTGTGAAGCCACTTAACTCTGACTGATTATCATGAAACCAGTGAAACCAGTGCTGCATCTACACATAACAGACAGCAAAAAAAACATTTTTGATTGTAACTTTTGGCACCTTTTTACTAGCAGCCTGTCACTATGACACATAATTATTTCCCATTTTTTGGCTGCATCTATTACAAATTCCAGAGATAACACAGTTTGACAGACATAAAAATTTCCAAAGAGCTATTTACTGAAAAATTGTCATAACTCAGCATGGTGTGCAGTGTGTCCTTAAAAAGAATTAAGATAACTAGATAAGTTGGATAAGTGTCAGGCCTATAGATTTCTGAAACTGATGTCCTTGAGAAAGAGGAAAACAGGCCTGAAACAGGACCTGAGAGATGCATCTGGATCGTTGGCTGATCCGTCTACTGTTCACCGAATTCTCATCAGAAATGGTCTCCATGGAAGGGTGGCTGTCAAGAAGCCATTCTTAAGGGAGGGAAACAAGGAGAAAAGGCTGAGCTATGCCAAATGACACAAGAAGTGGACTGAAAATCATGATGAATCCTCCCCAGAGCATGGACCTCAACATTATTGAAGCATTGTGAGATCATGTTGACAGTGAACGGAAAAAAAGGCAGCCAACATCCAAAGAAGAGCTTTGGACTGTCCCTCAAGAAGTCTGGAGAACTATTTCTAAAGACTACTTTAAGATATGTCAGAAATATGAACTATGCACTGTTATCTCGTGATAATGACTTATTATTTCGTTATCTCGATAATACAAAGATCGTTTTCTCGTGATGATGAATTCATTTATAATGTGTTCGTCTTGATTTCAACCTACAACAGCTGCCCTAAACGGCTTCCGTAGCCACTGGCTGTAGCTGTAGCCTACCGGTAAGTTACACTTTACCTTAGTTTGTTTACTTGTTTGTTTAGGGGCTACCTGTTAGCAGATGAGAGGCTGACAAACTACTACCTATCCGACTGCTTCAACTAAGGTAACAATTAATTCGCTATCACGAGAAAACGATCTTTGTTATATCGAGATAACGAAATAACTAATTAGTCATCATAAGAAAACAATCTTTGTTGTATCAAGATAACGAGATAATAAGTCGTTATCACGAGATAACAGTCCATAAAAAATTTAAAAAACATGGCCATACTTCCGTAGTTTTTGTCTTGTTTCAATTTATGTGTGCATATGTTTCAATATTTTTGGTTTGGTTTGGTTTAATCATGCTTTAATCAACTGATTTTATACGTCTTCTATCATGGAATTGTACAAAGGTTTGCAAAAATAACAAGGGTTAAAATAGTAAACACTTCCATGATGTTGCTCCACGTTTAAACACAAATAGCTTATTTTTACCTTTCAGTTATGTGGACACTTTACAAGGATTATGTACACAAGTCAGCAAGCTTAAGAGACCATTAAGCAGGTTGAAGTTTGAATCTTGATCAAAGAGATAACTGTTTATTCTCAGTCGAGACTGATCGGGTGGTCTTCGTTCACAGTAAGGCTCCATCAAAGCAGATGACGGGGGCGCGATGAGAAGGTGTATTCAGGTGAGCTCTGGTTGAAGCTACAAACTGTGAAGAGTGTTAGAACAAAGAACTTACACATCAGCGCACATGTACATATTTAAGAGGTGTTCCCACAGACAGGCGTTAAGCTCCACCTCCTGCTTCTTTTTCCGGTTGGGCTTAATCATCCCTCCTACTTGCGTCACAGAAGTAAATGTACTGTTCTGTCCTCTAGTTTGGGTGTTTTTAGTTTGTGCTCTTTTCTATTTCTGTGAACGGATGCTGTTCCTGACAGAAGGAGCAGCTACAGCAGCTCGATGGGGAAGAGGGAGACAGCGATTGTACGAAATACAAAGGTAACCGGACTGGGTTCGTGTGAGCTGGACAGAGGCTTCGGCTGTACCCACAATACTCTCTGCTCTCAGTGGAGACTCGGTGGAACGGCTGCCGGATAAATGAAAAATGTAGCATTACTTTTGAAGAGCAAAGAGTGTGAGTCAGTATATACGTATATGTGTATATACGTACACATGTATATATATATATATATATACGTATATACATACATGTACACTGATATTACAGAAGCAGGAGGAGATTTACTGAATTGCAAAATGTCCCCATGTCCTGATTATGGAAGTAAAACGACATTATTTTTTTACAGGCTCCGTTATGCAACAGCCTCTGCAGCTGCTGAACGTTCGTTTACCTGCTCGACGCCTGTTCATGCTGTAATACGATGACTGCGCTCATGGGTGGTAGGTGGCATTAAGAAGAACCAGTGTCCTTCCGCTGCCGGCCTCCGGAACGGCTGTTCTCCTTGCGGCAGCACCACGGACAGCGACTATGAGTCGGCTGCGCAGGAAAGCTATCGTCGCGCTCTTCCTTTTCACTCTCTTCATCTTCGGGACCATGATGGGTCTCAGAACGCTGAAACCCAGCGATGGCTTTTCGGACCTGGCGCCCGGGATAGACTTCATCGGGGAGAGATCCGAGAGGAGGCGGCTGGATGCGAAAGACGTGGTGGTGTCGCCAGGCCAGTTCCACATGGGCGGCAGCGACACTAAGGTGGTTTTCACTAGATCTGACCGAGAGTACAGTATATTCTATGACGTACACATCTTCTACTACCTGTGGTATGGCTCTCCTAGCATGGACAACAAGTACATCCACTGGGATCACGTGCTGGTGCCGCACTGGGACCCAAAGATCGCAGCTAGTCATGCTCAAGGGAGACACTCTCCTCCAGAGGACATAGCCTCAAGTTTCTACCCTGAGCTGGGACCCTATAGTTCCAGGGACCCGAAGGTGCTGGAGTCACACATGTCCCAGATAGAAGCGGCTGCAGCAGGTAAACATTGCTGCAACACCAGCTCTCCATATCTCTGGTACAGTGCTGTCCATTTTTAGATGATAATTCTAATAACAATTAAGTGTATGTGTATGTTGCCTTAAACAGTAACACAGAGGTACAAAAGTCCCCATTTAACAATATAAATTGATAATAATTAACCTGATTTCAATTAGTTCGTTTGTTTTAAACCAAGATTATTAAAACCTCAAATTTCATTAACAAAAATAGTGACCGCTAATTTTTTTTATCCCCATCCATAGATTGCAGCAGGTACAATGTCAGTGCAGCTAAAGGCACATTGTTAAACATTTACCACAATGGACAAATTCCACACACAAACATAATTAAGAGCTGAGAACATGCTTTGCTCTTTGCACAAAAGCTCAAAAAGGGAAAACAGACCCTGTGTCTTTGCACTGTTAAGTTGAGCTATGGTTGTAGCTTGGCTGGGCCATCTTGTTGAATTACTTGTCTTTGTGCCTACATACAAACAAATCACAAACGTTTTATTGACCAAGGTATGTCAGATAGGTAGTGATATGCCCCTTTTTAGTTTGTTCATAGTTGACCTTAAGTTAACCTGTTACGTTAGGACTAAAACAAATTATAAATAATTTGGCTAGCTGCAAATTGATACCATGTTAGGTTGTCAAGATTATGATGGTTTAATAGTTATTTGTCAGACAGATAATTGCACATTTTCAAAATTGCAATTTAATCATCCTTTTTTTCTTCATTTTTGCACAAAAATTGTGCATGGTAGACATGACATGTCCACAGCTGAGGACAGGGGTGCAATAATAAGAGATGTGATGTCTTTAAATGGGCTACAGATTTTTCAGTCAGTCAGCTCTGTGAAATGGTGGAAATTTTACATTTGTGTTAGTCTCACTAAGCTGTTTCCAGTAATTTGACTGAGATCATTGGGATCATTTTAACCATAATCCTAATCATCTCAAATAATTGAGATAACATAATTAATGGTAATTATGACAGCCCTGGTAAAAAGTTGAGGGGTAAGGTGATCAGCTTTACTTTTTTTTTTCCTAAACAAATGAGATGCACACTCTCTTTTGCAGTTGGTCTCTTTTGTTACTGACTTCATGTTCTTTGTACTGGATTTTGTTTTACTTCTGGGTCAAAGGCCGAAACAGCAACCCCAAGAGAAATTCAAATACCAACTGATTATGAAATTAATATTTAAAAAGAGGAACATTTACAGAAAGTCCTGGTTTAACAGAGCTCTAATTAAACAAAATTCTCAAACTTCATGCCCGCCTGTCCTTCTCCTCACGCTGTGGTTTTGTAGGGGTGCTGGTGTTGTCATGGTATCCTCCTGGGGTAGCAGACAACCATGGGGAGCCCTACGAGGACCTGGTTCCTGCTGTCATGGACGCCGCCCAAAGGCACAGCATCAAGGTAACTGGTGAGACTACCGGTATGTTTTTCCCTTTCTGATGGTCTATTGTATGAATGAACTGTTAACAAAACATTGGCCTGAATTGTACATGCTATGTAGATTAACTTGTCAGAAGTTAAAGTCCTGCACCGAACTAAACATATGGAGACCAGTCTAACCCCATAATGTGTAATATCAAAATTTGTCCACAGCCTTTTCTCTGAGTTATAATAAAAGCTTTTAGAATCTGAGGCACCTTCTGTTTTTTAATTGGCAGTATTCATTTTCTCAAATTTTCTGTGTTGCATTCTGGTCCACTGAGGTCACTGACAGTCAGGCAATTGGAACTTTGACATTGGGTCCTGGTAGCAGCTTTGATTTGAACTCTTTGACCTGAACAGCTCACATTTACAGCAGCGTGTATGTTTCAGAGAGATGAAAGTGTCCCTCTCTCACAGGCCTGCATTGTAGAACCGTTGTATTTAAAAACTTCAAGTGTGCTCGGGCGGATTTACCTCTTTACTGCACAACTAGATCTAACAAAGTCATACCTACTTCAGCACTGAAGGGGGTTTGATAACATTAAACTGTATGATGCTGAAGGTGCTCGAAATGGCTGCCCCTAAACAATCGGAGCCCAGACTCAGCGTTTACGGGTCAGAGGAGCTTTGCTTTGGTCTACTTTCGCACTCCTTATATGGAAGTCTTGGACTGAGAACTGGGTCTCTCTGTGTGTCTCAGTCAGACTTACACAACAGTGTGTATCTCACAGCTGACCTGAAGGCTAATGCTCCAGTGTTTCAGTGCACTAGCGCTGCTGCGGACAAAATACAAGCTGAAGTCTGTGTGTGTGTCAAATGTCATAAAGACGAAGACATTTTGTATATCCTGTGTCATATGGAATAGGTATTACAGCACTATTATACTATTATTATCGAGAAAAGCTGTTTGCAAGGCCAAAATCATGTAGTTTATATGTCCACACTGGATATAACCATTTTTTTCATTGCATTATTTGGGTCTTGCATACCCCATTGTATCTTCAATCATTGTGAGTGCAGGTTCCCAGAACAACTGGGACATTTTCAGAATATTTCTGGATAATTTGCCTGGTTTTTCCCACATCCCCATGCAATGAAAATGCAGGTTCAGTTTTTTTCAAGAGAATTCCCTCCATATTCATATATTCATTCATTCATTCAATGAGTTTTGCTGTTTTATGTTGTGATTCACGCTTGCTAAACCACAACACAGTATCACTGTTTTCATTAATTCTCAGTCCCACTCTTAAGCGCATGGATATTGTCCTTCTGTGTGTGGGAGCTCTACATTTCTATACATTACAGTAAAAACTATCTGCACCAGTGCACAAATATGCAGGAAATTGGATATAGCCATTACTAGATTATCTTTTCTTTTAATGGAAAGCAGAACTTATATAAAGCACATTGCATGCAGCCCAATGTTTCTTAATACATCCAGTTACACATTCTTTCTGCTCAAGATGTAAAGGGGAAAAGTGGCCCTGCAGAAACTGTAAGTTGCAAATAATATAGCACACAACAATTTTCAATTTAGTGTCTGTCGTCATCAGAGGAGAGGCCAAACATTGGTGAGAGCAGTTCAGGAGGCTTGTTTGCTTCTGCAGCATAGATACACCTGAGGTTTCGAGTGTAAATATGCAAGTCATTCAGCATCACACTACACGAGGGGATCTCAGTAAACAAAGCACTTCTCATCCCGGTTTATTCAACCAAACAGGAACAGATTGAACAGCATCTTACCTCGCTGGCCTTTCATGATTTCCAACCAGTCGAGAATGCTGACAAGCTTGAGCAGGGGCACCAAACACTAATGTGTTGCCATAGAAACTGTTTATGAAGACCTTGCAGGCTCTTTTGAAATATGGAGTGGGCGTTGAGTGTTCACTGTTTGCAGCTCGGCAGCTCCATCAATACTTTACTGTTTGACATTAAACTGCAGTGGATCTTTTCGAGTCTTTGTGACTGAAGCAAACAAGCCCACTGTCGTTGTTTCAGGATGACAGAAAGCATCTATCACTCAGATGTCAGGTCCTATCAGATAATGCAACACACTGTTCTCTATGAGAATAGAATAGAATAGAATAGAATAGAATAGAAAAATACTTTATTCATCCCCCAGTTGGGGAAATCCAAATTTGTCAAGTAGCTCAAAAAATCATAAACAATTATAAATATTTCCAATGACTGAATATTAGACAACAACAATAATAATACTAATAATAATAATACTAGTACTACTACTACTAATTATAATAATAATGATAATAGGCAATGACTAAATAAATAAATTTGAGAAGAACATGTCAGCAGTCACTGTTAAAAAGCCTTATGGGGCCAAAGGACCTCCTGAACCTCTCAGTCCTGCAGCACATTGAGATGAGCCTCTCACTGCAGCTGCTCTTCTGTCCTGCCAGGATGCCGTGGAGAGGATGTTTATTATTCTCAAAAACATAATATAATGTCCTCCTCATCCGTTGCTCCACCTCCACTGAGAGGGTCTAGCCTTATGCCTACTACAGAACTGGCCTTTTTCACCAGATTGTCCAGGCGCCTACAGTTTTTGTCTGTAGTGCAACTCTTCCAGCAGACAACAGCATAGAACAGTACACTCTCAATGTCGTGATAAAACATGCACATCATGTCACTACAGACATTGAAGGACCTGAGCCGTCTCAGGAAGAAGACACAGCTCTGGCTCCTCCTGTACACTGCTTCTATGTTGGCAGACCACTCCAGTTTATTATAAAGTACCACCCCCAGGTATTTGCAGGTCTGAACAGTCTCCATCTGCCGTCCATCAATGCAGATTGACTGGTATGGAGTTTTAGATATCCTGAAGTCCACCACCAGCTCTTTGGTCTTGGTAGTGTTCAGGAGAAAACAGTTATTTTTGGTCCAGCCATTGAAGGACCCCACAAGGTCCCTGTATTCCTTCTCATGTCCACCGCGCACACATGCCACAACAGCCATATCATCAGAATACTTCTGTATGTGGCAGGACTCTGTGTTGTACCTGAAGTCCAATGTGTACAGGGTAAAAAGAAAAGGAGCCAAAACAGTACCCTACGGAACCCCAATATTCCATTCCAGTGTTCCACAAACCACATCTCCACATCCTGACATACTGTGGTCTGGCAGTTAGATATAATCCATGATGTCAGGGAGGGGGCCACACCCATACCTAGAAACGTATCTTTTAGTATGGGAGGTCGTATGGTGTTAAAGGCACTGGAGAAGTCAAAGAACATGATTCTCACATATGAACCAAGCAGATCCAGGAGTCTCTCCAAGGTCTTCATAATATGAGATGTCAAAGCCACCGGTCTGTAGTCATTCAGCTTGACTGAATGCCCTAATTTGGGCACCGGTATGAGACAAGAAGTTTTCCACAGCACCGGGACTTTTTCCATCTGAAGGCTCATATTGAAGAGCCTATGATGAGGGACTGCTAGTTGACCAGCACAGTCCCTCAGAAGCCTTGGACAGACTCCGTCTGGGCCTGCAGCCCTCCCTGACTGAAGTCTCCTGAGCTCAGCTCCAACCTCCTCTATAGTTAGACACAGAGGTTGCAGCGGAGGGAGTGATGTTGCGATCAGTTATGGAGATGGGGGTAGGGGTGCAGCTGGACAGAGGAGGCCAGGCAGTGGGAGCAGCCACAGATGTAGAGGTGCAGCTGTGCTCAGGAGGCCTGGCGGTGGAAGCTGCCGCAGAGGTGGATGTGCAGCTTGGCTCAGGAGGCCTAGTGGTGGAAGCTGCTGCAGAGGTGGAGGTGTGGCTGGATTCAGGATGCCTGGTGGTGGAAGCTGCTGCAGAGGTGGAGGTGTGGCTGGATTCAGGATGCCTGGTGGTGGAAGCTGCTGCAGAGATGGAGGTGTAGCTTGGCTCATGAGACCTGGTAGTGGAAGCTGCCGAAGAGGTGGAGGTACAGCTGGACAGAAGAAGCCTGCTGGTGAGAGTTGCTGCAGAGGTGGAGGTGCAGTCAGGTGGAGGAGGAGGCTTGGCGATGCGAGTTGCCATTGAGGTGGAAATACAGCTTGGCAGTGGAAGCAATATAGAGGTAGCAGCTGTAGTGGTGGGGATGGAGGGAGCAGCAGCAGAGGTGGAAAAAGCCACACTATCAAACCTGTTGTAATATTGGTTGAAAGTATTGGCTCTGTCAACATCACCTTCCACAGACTGATAATGCAACACACTGTTCTCTATGAGAATAGAATAGATTAGAATAGAATAGAATAGAATAGAATAGAATAGAATAGAATAGAATAGAAAAATACTTTATTCATCCCCCAGTTGGGGAAATCCAAATTTGTCAAGTAGCTCAAAAAATCATAAACAATTATAAATATTTCCAATGACTGAATATTAGACAACAACAATAATAATACTAATAATAATAATACTAGTACTACTACTACTAATTATAATAATAATGATAATAGGCAATGGTGCTTATATTGCTTATAACTGAGAGTTTTTCAGTCTGTATCCAGTGATGGTCTTCCTACCCCTCCACACCTCCTTGGTGTTATTGTTCTCCAGCTGTCTCTCTACCTTTTTCTTGTATTCCACCTTAGCTCGACGTAGTGTGTTTTTAAGCTCCTGTTGTACATTCCTCTGCCTTTCTCCATCCCCATTCTAGAACGCCCTCTTTTTCTGGTTCAGGAGGTCTTTGATGTCACTGGTGACCCATGGTTTATTATTTGGATAGCACCTTACAGTCCTCACTAGAATCACATTGTCCCTACAGAAGTCAATGTATTCAGTGATGGTGCTGACCCTCCTGTCCATGTCAATGTCCATTTATTCTTCCTCCAGCAGTACAGCCCAGTCTGTGACATCAAAGCAGTCTCTCAATGCACCACTCGCCTCTGGTGACCACTTCCTGAAAGATCTGGTAGTAACAGGAAGTCTTTGTACATAAGGTCTGTATGTGGGTTGTAGATAGACCATGCTGTGATCAGATCTACCCAGTGGTGGAAAAGACACTGCCCTGTAAGCCTCCTTTACGTTAGCATTGAACAGATCTAATGTCCCTTCTCCATGTTTTGGACAGTCAGGCAGGAGGATATAGAGACGTGGTTGAAATCCCCTGTGATTGCAATGAATGCCTCAGGATGCAGGGTCTGTGTCCTAGCAACGGCGCCATGGATGTCACATGCCATTGTATGTGCTGCCCTCGGTGACGACTGTATATGGGAACTCTCTGGGCGTATAGAACGCACAGAAACCAACTGACAACATACCCTCTCCTTAACGGTCACATTGCGGGTGTTAACCCATCCCTGATTTTAAAAACTGGATAATACCCCCGCCTTTCCGCTTGCCGCTCGTACTCCGGTCACGAAAAAAAAAAAACAGATCACTAAATATCACTAAAAAGTTTAGATAAAAACTAAAAATTACATATAATTGTATAAATGACGAACAAAATCGAGAGCTACACAGACTAGCAACCGAATGTTATTCGAGAACAAGGCTAGTTTGTGCAGGTATGCGTTCAAGTTTGGATTATTATTGTGAAGCAGCTGAAAAAAGGGTTTCAGAGACAGTTGGGTCAGTGGAGTGGATATACCCTACAGCGTCATCTGAATGTAGTGACAATACTACATATGCATGTTTGAATGGTAAGCATCTGTTGCGCTGGTTTTCTCCTCCTCTTGCTGATCTCCAACCTCCAGAATCTCTTAGCTTAAGCTAAATGTGGGTTCCTGTAGTTTTGGAGCTGTTTTGTTTGATTACATATGGGTCACACGTTACTAATTTTTGCGGTCAGTGTTGGCTTATATCTATGTTCTAGCAAGTCCTCTTGAACTATAAAGTGTATCTAACTCTGCTGCAGCTGCAAATCATTTCTGTTACGTTGAAGTAAATTGTGGGCTGGCTGAAGACACTATGATACACTGTTACTTCAAAAACATCTACCTCTGAAGGCTCAAAGACAGGACATTACTGCAGAGTGGCTTTGTTATGGTTTCTGAGTGTTCCTGAAGGAATGCATTTTGTAGGTGGGGTCTAATTTCCCTCTGTACCACCACTTGCCTTTTTTGTGGCAGTCCAAGGCTGTGTTCAGATAGTAAATTCTTTTACTCACTGACTCACCAATTATATAGTGTTTTCTATGTAGAGGATTTATTTTTGGATAGAGCCAGCTGATCATGCATTTTGAACACTAATAATATCACGCAGTTACATGTCACATAAACAGATGGCAGCAATATAAGTATAGGCAAAATCTGAGGTGATGGACAGCACAAGTTTGCTGTTTTTGGTTGAGAACACGTAATTATTAACATCTCTCAGCACAACATTGAAATAGAGACATGGTGGCCCCATTGCTATTGCCAGAGTTCCAACATTTTAAAAATAGGAGCATTTCAGAGTTTCAAACATGGTTCCTTTACTAATATTTTCTCAAATCCTACATATCAGGCAGAAAAAGAATTGACACTTCACAGTTGAGATGTCTGAGGAAAATGATTAACTCTCTGGGCATTTTTAAAACGTGACAAAAAATGGCTGACCCACAAATGTTGCTAACTATTTCTAATGCTAGTTAATTTTGGTTCAATGTTGGTTTGTAATGTTAGTTTGACATCTTGCTACATGACATGACGATGTACATGTTCAACACTGCTGCATTGACCACAGACACAAAGAGATAAGGGGAGGGGCAGGAGGTCTTGGTCTGATGATGATGGGTCCGAAGAGCTGAGTTCGAGACCCATCCCATACGATGTCTTTTACAGCCTTTTCACTTTTCTACTTAGCTCTCATTAGCAAATGGTTACAATTATGAGTTAGGGTTAAGAGATATATTAAGAGCTGCACATTTTACTATTCATGCGTTGCAGTTCCTGTCACAATACATGGACACTGCCTTACACCAAACAGAAGTCTAAGATAACCATAGATTGATGTGAACAAAGGTTCCAATTACATGTTTTCTGGTGAGACTGGGCTCTATAAAACAGTGACATAACTTGTTGGGATTATCTGTGATGCTGTCACAATATTGATTAATTTAAATTAAAAGGATTCACTCAAAATTAAGCATTCAGTGTAAACCATTAACAAGAGAGAAGACTAAATGACAGCGCAATCAATGCTGTGGTTCAGAAATGAAATGAACAAATGATTGTTAAAGTCCACAGACTGCTGTCAGACTTGATAGAAATTAAATATAACACACAAAATAATTATCAGAATTTACAGGATAATCCCATGTTTTCAAGGTTTTTACATATTCACTTGATGCTTTTAATTAATATGTTTATTCACATGTCTCTGCACAGGTGGCCTTTCATATACAGCCATACAAGGGACGAACGGACCAGACCATGCATGACAACATCAAATATATTATTGACAAGTAAGAAGATTTTTTTATGTGTCCGCTTACGTCAGGATTAGATTTGTTTCTTTTCACTGCCTGAATGGGTCGAGCTCTGCTGTCCTCATCATTAGCTGCTGACATTAAAGGGCTAAAAATCTGCTGAAACATGAAGCCTGAAAAGGCTAGATGAGTATTAGCTAGTTAAATATAGATGTTTCCCCAGTGATCATGCTGTAATGAATCAGAGGGAGTTTTTTTTGTTTTTGCTTTGAGCTCAATGTGTGTGAGATTTAACAGAACCCTCTCATCTAAAGTTTCATTATAAAAAGTTTTTCTTTGTGACTTAAGGATTGTATATTATATGTTAGCTTAAACAGTGCGACAAAAGGTTGTGTGGCAAATTAGATAAAGTTTCTTTTCTAATCTAATATGATATTCATAAGCGATCCTATAAAAGCAGAAGCAAAGAATTTTATGCATTGACTAAAGACTAGAATAAAGAGTCTCTGTGATTCTCAGACTCATGTCATGTTTGTAATGACGTAAGAAGAGAGCGAAATCAAAGCCCGGGCTTTGAGTGCTGTCAGTTAAGTTTGATCTCTGGACTTTACTGCTGCCAGTGTTTTGACTATGTCACTGTGCTGAGCAACTGTATAACATTAAAGACAACTTGATTGTCAGAAAAGGAGCTCTGCATTCAGTGTGATGCCAATGGTATTAAGCTTCTTTACATTTGCAACACTAGTGTGGTTATAATTGAACAAACAATTGCATTAACAGGGAGAAATCATTCCGATGGATGTGGCAAAACAAATGCAAACAGAGGTCACCAGCATGTTCCTGTCATTCCCAGCGTGAACAAAAGTAGCCATTACTGCATTTATTGTATGTTTAGTCAGACTGGATCAGACATTAAAATATTTTTAATAAAAGTAAAAAATTGATGATGGTTTCTGACTTGGGGCTGCACGGTGGTGTAGTGGTTAGCACCATCACCTCACAGCAAGAGGGTACCAGGTTCGAGTTTGCATGTTCTCCCCGTGTATGCGTGGGTTCTCTCCGGGTTCTCCGGCTTCCTCCCACCATCCAAAAACACGCATGTCAGGTTAATTGGTGACTCCAAATTGTCCATAGGAGTGAGTGTGAGCGTGCATGGTTGTTTGTCTCGTTTGTCTCTATGTGGCCCTGTGATGGACTGGCGACCTGTCCAGGGTGTACCCCGCCTTTCGCCCGATGACTGCTGGGATAGGCTCCAGCCCACCCGCTACCCGATTAACGGACTGTCGGTATAGAAAAATGGTTTCTGACTTTCAGTTTGTTGTTCTTACTCATAATAGCAATAAAAACCCTTCACTCTGTGTATTATTATTTCTCAATTAATTTGTGACCTTGGCAAGTCACACGGACTTCCACCTTGCTCCCTTGTCATTTAAGCACTAAAAATGCTTAAATGCCTGGAATGGTTTAATTAGATTCTACAATTTAAAAGCAAAAAATATGCAAATCCCTTCTAATCTTTCGTTGAGGTGCATTGCTTTAAACCTTTTTAATGTTTTTGTTATACTTTTGTAGACAAACTGGACATCCTCTGCCCATCGTTGCTCCTCAGAGACTCAGAGTCTTTTGTTGATACTGTTTCTGTACCATATCACCATTATTATCCCTGTTTTAAAAGGTGATAATCCTTGCATCACTGCTAGCTCTAAATTCTCATCATATCAACACAAATTAAATTAAGATTATGAGAAAAAATATATATAGGTTAATACTGTCTGCAAGGAAATAGGTCAAAGTAAATATAGGAATTGCTGCCTTTATTTATTATTATTTTCCATACTCCCACCTTTCTCTGATTTGCATTTGTATTTTTGGAGTAAATGAAAGCTATTAGTTTGACAGAAGAAAATTAACTTGAGTATGTGCAAGATTTGTTCCAATTCTAGCATCCCATGTGGTGGCAGGCAACAATGCACACTGCAGCACCCACTTATAAAAACAGTCAACTTCTGATATCAAGAATAATCTGCACATTGTTCTTTTGATTAGTAGCTTCGCATTTCATGGATGGTATACTGACATCAAATGCTTTCAGTGTGGGTACCTGATGCCTTTGCTTTCCCTCATCTTTCCTCAGGTATGGAGAACATGGCGCCTTCTACAGATTTAGGACAAGCACAGGGCGAGTCCTTCCTCTCTTTTATGTCTATGACTCCTACCTGACACCACCTGAGGCCTGGGCAGAGCTCCTGACAGCTAAAGGCTCCAGGAGTATCCGAAGCACACCTTATGACGGGGTTTTTGTCGCCCTCATTGTTGAGGAGCGCCACAAACATGACATTGTAGCTAGCGGCTTTGATGGCATGTATACCTACTTTGCCTCCAATGGTTTTTCCTTTGGCTCATCTCACCAGAACTGGAAAGCCATCAAGGCTTTCTGTGATGCAAACAATCTTCTGTTTATCCCCAGCGTTGGTCCAGGGTACGTAGACACTGCTGTGCGACCATGGAACAACCATAACACCAGAAACCGCGTCAACGGACGTTACTATGAGACCTCCCTGCAGGCAGGTCTGTCTGTCAGACCAGAAATTGTCACCATTACGTCCTTCAACCAATGGCATGAAGGTACACAGATAGAAAGGGCCTTGCCCAGGAAAACAGTGACACGTCTATATCTAGACTATCAACCTAACCAACCAGACCACTATTTGGAGCTTACGCGACAGTGGGCTGAGAACTTCAACAAGGAGAAGGACAAGTGGCTGATGTGATCATGGACTCAGTTGCCTGGTCGCTGTTCTGAGCGTCACTATAAATCACACTGGATTATATAAAGCCAGCCCATTCTGTTGAAAGATGGCGCCTTTGCGTTCATCGTGTTTTCTCAACTCTGAGCACACCCAATGAGACTTTTCTTAAACCTTCACTGTGTCCCAGACATTTTGAGCCACTAACGCTTTTTTGTACAGGTTGATAATCTCACTGATTGCTGAAGCTGAAACTACATGATCACAGTGATAAGAAGCTGATTATTGTTTTCTGATCAGTGTTTCTTTGTGATATTAAAAAGTGTTGCAGTTATTGAACTATCACGAAGAGTATCTGCTCTGTAGGCTTGTTTTTTTAATTTCCATATGATGAGGACTGTTCTATTCTGTATTTCCCTGATGACCAATAAAATGTGTGTCTGTTTACCACTGGAGAATCAGCATCTATTGTCAAATAAGAGAGTCAAATGTAACGTTAAACAATTAGAAAATTCATAAGAGGGCAGAGACATACGGTGGTTAAAGCCCTGTTCCTCTGCCAGTTTCCTCATACTGTCTAGTTACAAGCTAACATTGGCCTATAGACAGTGAATTAATCAACATTGTGAACATAAACAGACAAAAAAATTATGTTTTCAGCTAAAAAAGTGGTATGTGAAAGTTGTGTTAGCAGTTTGTATCTGATGCCACCAAGTGCCCAAAAAATTGTTTAAGTTTAAGGTTTTTTAAAGATGTTTTTGTGTATTTAGTTACACCACCCAACTATAGACCAACTACGTGGAAAGTTATACGTGCCTTAAGGAGTTTGAATATTTAGCACACGGTTGTGGTGACAGGCTAATGGTACAACGACATCACAACAGTAAAGTCTTTAACCATGTTGGACTTCTTCTCAAGAATGAGCCTGAGAACTCTAAGATCTCAGCAGCTGTACTTTCATATTATTATCATTACTGATACCAGCGATGACCAAACATATAGCTCTCTGGCTAAGAGCAGCCACAACACTGAAACGAACCACCTAATACTGTAAAAGTCCCCCTTATTCAACCAAAACAACCCTTACCCATTGAGGTAGTAGAGCTCTGGAGGTTTTATTTGGCACCTAATGCACTGACTGATGTCTTGTCAAACTATTAAGGCAACCTGTAAGGTTGGCCGGTCAAGTGGTGGTCAAGAACAGAAAGGTGAGAAGAGCTGAGAATAGGGATCAAATACAGAAGACAAATAAAACACTGAAAAGGTCAAATACGTATTAATTATGGCCTGGTCGTCGCTGCCTTAGCCCAGGGGCTGAGACTCTGATGTGGGTCACATTAAAACCAGGTTTTACAGCTTAAGTGTTCTTTTGTGACAAAAGTGATCAACACCAGAAAAAATGTTTGGGGTCTAAAAGGTCTAAACATTTACTTTATAGGTAAGCACAAAATTTGTCTTTTACATTTCACGTTAGCTTTCTCAACAAAAATCAAAACGGAAATTTCAAGTGTTCAAAAAAACATTTCTGTTATCACTCTGCTGACATTTTGGTATTCTGAGCTGTTTGCATATGCGAGGAGACTTGTCTCTGTGTGATTTACTGGCAGCTGGGAGTGCAACATTTCAAGTAAGTGGTGCCAAGCGTCAGTGAATGAGCAGCTCATGTAAAAAAGAAATCAGCGGAGCAAAATATCTCTCATGAAAGTCTAGTGCCATGCTTTGATGGTTCTGCCTCCATGAAGCCTGTACACATCAATATCACATGTTTACACCAGGCTGCTGGCATGCCACTTATAAATGTCAAGCCTTGGAGCAACACTCATTACTCATCTCAAGTTTCAGATTTGAGCAGTCTGCAGCAACTGAATTCTGCCAAACAGAAGCCTGAGAAAAAGAGTTCAGAACATCACAAGGAGCTGTTACACAAAGACCCATTATGATGGCTTTTCCAATAAATGGTACTGCTGAGCTCATCTCTAGTCTTTTTTGTTTGTTTGTTTCTTGTTTTTCAGTATATCTACCTGTATTTTATTTAGCACAAGCAAGTTCCATGTGAGCTCAGCTGATACTAAACTGATGTGAAAAGACTTTTCAAAGTTTATTGGTCAGAGAATCCTCACCTGTGGGCATAACAACAACATTGCTGCATAAGCGCTAAAGGCCTGCGCACACTGTCTGAACTGTGTTCCGAATCCATGAGCACAGTTTACAAATCTCTGGGATGGACTGCAAAGTTCTGTTTTATTTATATAGCACCACATCACAACAAATGTCACCTTAAGGCACTTCAATGATACAGTCCAATTCAAGCCAATTAGAGTCCAATTCATTGGATAATAATCCATAATAATAATAATCCAATCAAATCCAATTACATTAATTAAAAATTTGTCGAATTCATACATACAGAGCCAATTTAAAAAACAAATTCCTAGCTAAGGAAACCAGCAGATTGCACCAAAACTTATTTTCAGTCCAATCCCCCATCCCGAGCATAAATGAGGCGACTGTGGAGAGAAATGACTCCCTTTTAACAGGAAGAAACCTCTGACATAACCAGACTCAGGAAGGGTGGCCATCTGCCTTGACCAGCTGGGGTTTGAGAAGACAAAAATAGGGGACAACAAACACCATAACACCATTCAAAGGATACCTGTTGAGAGAGAAACACAAGGTAATAACAATTATAATGCCAAATATACATAATGCCATATGTGGACATAAAATGGGGAAAAAGGGAGCAAAGTGAGGAAAAGCGTGTCATAGGTGTGTCATTGTGCAGTGTTAGTACTAGAAGAAGCAATAGCGGCTGCTGCTGTGGAAAATGCCATGAAAGATAAGAACTTCAATATTTTTTATTTCTTACTGAGAGCTTCAGCTGTGTGCAGACTGTTGCATTGAAAACTGTAAACTCATAATTCAGCCTCAGGCTGCTCTGACATGGCAGTACTAAAGCCATTCGTTACTATTGGCATAGCATGTTTGAACTATTTTCCACAGTTTCTGTTGTAAAGTTAAAATTTTTATTAAAAATAACTACAGTGTCATTAAGAACTTAATTTCTGAAGATATCTTCAAAAGCAAGTGGAGATAACTATACAAAATTCAATTGTAGAGATCTGAAAACTGGATTAAACCCTACACTACTGATTTTATTGCAGATGTTTGTATTGAAAAGCCACGTACACATGGATAGTAAAAGCAACTTTAAAGTAATGAAAAGGATGTCTTTATGGATGCGTGAAATGCTAATTTCTAATGGAAAGGATTGGCTTAGATATAAAATGATATAAGATCAGATTACCTTATTGTCATTGTATGTAGCTTACAATTAAATTCAGGTGCAATACATAGATATCAAGAAAATCAAATAAAAACACGAAAGCAGCTTGCCATAAAACTGCTTGCCATTATGAAAAAAATAAGTTAATGCATCCTTGGACATCCTCATTATCGAGATAAGCCAAATAAACAATTGTTTAAATCAAAATGGTGAAACGCATCTGGATTGGGCAGTATTGTTTGTACAGTCGGACTGACATTAATAATGTCTCTGGCAGCTCAAAGCTAAAAGATGTCCCACTGTCAAAAAAAAGACCACGTGAAAGTAAGAGACCATAAAGCCATGTTTCCGCCCGGTTTCGAACCGGGGACCTTTCGCGTGTGAGGCGAACGTGATAACCACTACACTACGGAAACTGATATACTGATATACTATACAGTATGATACACGGAAAAGAAAGCTTTGCTTTCCTCTTTTCTGAAATATAAAACTTGAAATTACACGCCATAACAAATGAGAACGTATTTCTCGAAGTGTAAAACACATAGTTTTCCTGTGTTTCTAAGACATACAATAAAGCTGGAGGACAAGAACATATAAAAGTGATTGTCAGTGAATTGTCCAAGAGCAACATATTGTCAAAGAGACTGGTGACTACGCTCATCTGGCGAAAAAGAACTAGCTTCTCAGTTGAAGAGCCTCAGTTGAAGCAAAACTGTTTTCTCTCCTTTCTCCTAACATCAAAAGATATAAATTCAAGCTCCAACATGTACTGTATTCAGCGGTGATGCAGTCTGGAATTTTCCACGTCATCATAGTTTTCACTATTATGTGCTGCTGATAGCAACACATGAACACATAGCAACACTTTACGACCTTCTCTATTGGTTTTCTATTCTTTTATTTTAATTTCCAAAGTGTGAAGTCTGCATTAACAAAAGCTCTGATGCAAGAGCCCCATCTGGTGGAGTTTACAAATCACGTGGAAACACCTCAGGTCACTGTCATTAAACCTGTTTCTGATCACCTTAGGCAGTTCATGGCTCCTTAAAACACTTTATGGAAACTGGATTGTACCCCAAGTGGGATCAGACAGAGTACATACTATTTTTCTCATTACTTTTTTGCTAATTATATATACTTATTTTTTAATAAAGCTAGAAATGGGATATGTATAGAAATTTTATTTGTAACTTCACATTTTGAAAAGGTGGTATTGGTGTGTCTACCTGATTAAAAGATATGGGATCCTCTGCCACCACTAGGTTTTTTAGGTTTGTGGGGACCCTACTATCATCATTTGTTATACAACATTTTATCATAAATTAGAAACCAGTGCAAAACTGAAGCACCATCCCTCATGGTTTCAGACTGTTAAACACAGTATCGTTGTATGAGGCTTTGTGCCTTGATACTGTAGCAATCGGACAGAATTAGGACACTAGTGAGTGAGTACTTAACCCCTGATTTGACAGTGAGAGTTTATCAGCCATCAATCCATCTTCTATAACAAAGCCGACAAGTAACCATGCACGGTCAAGCTAGATGTTTTAGTATTTCATAAAAAAAAGGTTCTCTTTTTCAATTTGATTCAGTGGCATGTCTCACAAAAAGCTGGGACGGGGGCAACAGAAGGGTGGAAAAGTAAATGGTAATAATCAGAAACCACTGGAGGAAGATGTGGCAACTATTTAGGTTGATTGGCAACGAGACAATAAGATGAGTGGGTATAAAAACTGAATCTTTCAAAAGTGAAGACGGGCCGAGGTTCAGCAATCTGCAAAACCTGCGGCTGCAAATTGTGAATCATAGTTAGAATAACGTTCCTCAGCGGCGGGTGGGTGCTGTGTGATGCTGTAGTGTCGCTAGATTGTGTGAGACTATCGGCAGATTCAAACAAGGCGCGCCTCAAATAGAGCAAACAATATAGTAAGATTATAATTACGCCAATAACTACTGTTTAAATAAATATATTATCGGGTGAAACAAAAACAAAACACTGGAGTACAGTGAAGAAAGCCTGGAGAGCCTCACGGATTTCATCGACGAGTGTTTTGACAGGATCGTCATGGGGAAAACTAACCAAACCCCATCTGCTAGCACCAAGGCTTCAACTTCAAAGAGAAGTCGTAATGAAGAGTCACCCGGAGCGACGTCTCCAGCTGGTAATGATTCGACGGACATTTTAACATCGATCAATAACAAATTATCCAGCTTCGACGCCCGTATGTCTCTGTTGGAGATTCTACACAGAGAGTTCCAGGCATTACGGGAGTCGTTGGAGTTCAGCCAGTAACAGGTGCAGACGCTGGCTGCAGAAAACGCAGCCCTCAGAGGATCGGTGAAAACACTCACCGAGGGAATGAGCCGGATCTCTGATGAGAACAAGAGGATAAAAGAATCAATTATTTATCTCCAGGCTCGTAGTATGAGGGACAATCTGGTGTTTTCTGGAATCCCGGAGCAGGCAGACGAGGATCCTGAACTCGCAGTAAAAAACTTCATTCAAAATCAGCTGAAACTTCCAGGAGATGTAGTGAAAAACTTTTCACCGAGTCCACCGCCTGGGAGGGAAGAGACCTGATGCCCGCCGACCGAGACCGATTGTGGCCAAGTTCGAGCATTTCCAACAGAAGGTCCAGGTGAGGGGCCGCGGCAGGGAGCTGAGAGGAACGGACTTCAGCGTCAACGACCAGTTTCCCAAAGAAATCCTGGAAAGACTCAGAGTTCTGTTCCCCATCCGGAGAAAATTCATGGAAAGAGGCTCCCGAGCTGTCATCGCGGTGGATAAGTTCAACGGGCAGCTGTACCGCGACCAGGAAACCACTCCTTGGCTCTTCTAAACTCCAGGTGATCTGTATTCGTTAACTTGTATGAATCATTTCACTGTAGATGACATAAGTAAAATGAAATAATCTATCCAATTCCCAGTTATCTATCAAGGCAAAATATATAACTCACTGCCAGTCTCACCAGCACAGGATGTATGCAGCTCATCTTTGTTTATTTGGGTATGTTTTTTTGTTTTTGTTTTTTCTTTTTCTATCTCACACTTCCACTCATTTGCACTGTTTTTCTATTCTGTCTTTCTTCCCCAACCCGCTGCGTTTCCACCTTAATAAGTAATGTTAACAAGCACGGCGCACATAGAGTTTTGAGCAGAGCACATAATCAAGTTCCACACAGCATCGACAGCGCAAGTACATATTGTAGCAAGCTCATACTGACAACTGAAACACCAACAATGGCATGTTCATGGAAGCATATATGCACACACACGCACGGGATGCTTTTAGCAAGCATCCAGCACTCACTGCGTTAGTCTGAGCATGTCCACACTGAGGTTTATCTCATGGAATGTGCATGGAGCTGGGTCCAGAGAGAAGAGATTAAAAATCTCCAATAAATTGAAGGATTTACAGGCGGACATTGTTTTATTACAGGAGATTCATTTATCAAAGACTGTAGCTGATGCTCTCACCACAGCACAGTTTCCTCATGTGTACTCAGCCTGTTACAACTCCAGACAAAGAGGTGTAGCCATTCTGATAAATAGAAGAGTAAATTTCACCGTAAACAACACAGTTATAGATCCAGAAGGTAGATTTCTAATAGTTAATTCATCTGTTCAAAATATGAATTTATGCATTGCAAATATATATGGTCCAAATGTGGATGACCCCTCATTTTTTCACTCCTTTTTCACTTCACTCTCTGATCACTCAGATAAGACACTCATCATAGGAGGGGACTTTAACATGGTATTAGACTCAGGAGTAGACAGACTCAGTACTTCAGGAAGTCAGCGGAACTGGCAGTCCACGAATATTGTTAAACAGTATATGAAAGATTTTGGTCTTTGTGATGCTTGGCGCTCCCACCACCCCACTCTTAGAGAATACACCTTCTTCTCACCGGTACACCACTCATACTCAAGAATAGATTATTTGTTAGTTAGCAGTTCCTTGTTGAGGGATATTTCAGACACCAAAATCCACCCCATCACTATCAGTGATCACGCTCCAGTTTCTATCACACTGAAGAATAACAGAGTTACACCACCAGCTAGGAATTGGAGATTTAATACATCATTACTAAAAGACCCTGATTTTATTAATTATTTCAAAAGGGAATGGTCTGTATATTTAGAAAATAATGACCTGCCAGGAATGTCAGCTTGTACTCTCTGGGAAGCCGGAAAAGCAGTTATGAGAGGCAAAATAATCTCTTTTTCATCAAATAAGAAAAAGAGGGAAAGTTCAAGGATATCAGATTTAGAACTCAGGATTAAATCATTAGAAATTGTCTACAGTACCTCCAAAGAGGAACACACACTGAATGAACTAAGAAAAGCTAAACTTGAATTAAACAAAATTATTGATAAACAAACAGTTTCTGATACAAAGACTTCGCTTGGAGAACTTTGAGCAGGGCAATAAATCTGGAAGGTTCCTAGCTAACCAACTAAAGAGAAACAAAGAGAAAACAACAATCACTTCTGTTAAAGACTCAAAAGGAAATGTCACCCATGACCCCGATGTAATCAACAATGCTTTTAGGGACTTCTATAAAACCTTATATTCATCACAAAATGATCCATCAGACAGTAACATAGATCAGTTTCTTAGTAATATCAACCTTCCAAAATTACAAACCGAACAGGCAATGGCTCTGGATTCACCTCTTTCAATAGGAGAACTCCATGAAGCCCTTCAACATATGCCTAGTAACAAAGCCCCGGGACCAGATGGTTTTCCAGCAGAGTTCTACAAAGAATTTTGGACTGTTTTGGCACCTGCATTTCACAAAATGGTATTACAAGTTAAGCAGAATGGCAGATTATCCCCACACATGAACTCTGCTAACATTATCTTGCTACAGAAACCAGGAAAAGACCCCATACTTCCATCCAGCTACCGCCCAATATCTCTAATAAATGCAGACCTCAAAATAATTTGTAAAGCCCTCGCCAAAAGAATAGAAAAAATAACTCCACTTATAATACATCCTGACCAGACAGGTTTCATAAAGGGTAGACACTCATCCACTAACACTCGCAGGCTAATTGATCTCATAGACTATTCTACCATCAACAACCTGGAAACCACAATAGTCTCTCTAGATGCAGAAAACGCATTTGATCGAGTGAACTGGAAATTTTTATTCGTGTGTCAGGACAAATGATCAAACCTCTCCAAGCTTCAGTCTGCAGAGAGGTACAAGACAGGGTTGCCCACTTTCTCCCTCACTTTTTGCTATTTTCATCGAACCTTTAGCAGCTGCTATCAGACAAGAAAGAAATATTAAAGGCATCCAACCCCAAAATATTGAGCATAAAATAAGTCTTTATGCTGATGATGTTTTACTTTTCCTTCAGAACTCTCAAACGTCTCTCACTCACACGATCACACTCATAAATAAATTCTCAGCACTTTCTGACTACTCTATCAATTGGTCTAAGACCACAGTTCTGCCCATTAACTGCAGAGTCCAGAATATACCTGCGATCACTTCACAGTCAGGAAATATCAGATATTTAGGCATAAACATTTCCTCCAGGCTCTCAGAGCTAACAAAGCTAAATTATGTGCAATTATTAAAGACAGTAGAGGACGATCTCTCTCGTTGGAAGTCCTTACCTATATCACTTATGGGGAGAGTTACAACCATTAAAATGATGATACTACCAAAAGTTAATTATTTGTTCTCAATGATCCCCATAAAACCATCTGCTACTTGGTTTAAGTCACTAGATTCTTGCATCTCCAAATTTCTGTGGAAAAACAAACCACCACGTATTAGTTTAAAAACCCTACAGAAGACCAAGGACTGTGGTGGATTAGATTTACCTAATTTTCAGCACTATTCCTTAGCCAATAGGTTACAGTATATATCAAAATGGTTTAAACCTAGCCCAATAGATGAACCATGGATAAATATAGAACAAGCATTGTGTGATAATCTGGAAATCTCTGACCTGCCACTTATTAGTCAAAACGTAAAAATTCACAAATGTTTCAAAAGCATTAACATCAGCACCTCTCTGACAGCCTGGTGGGAATTTCTTAAAATAACAAAGTCTTCAATTGTCCCGTGTAAGCTTACACCCATCTGGAACAATCCTGACATACTGCAAAACAAAAAAATGCTAAACTTTACTCTGTGGAAGATCAAAGGAATCAAACATCTGGAACATATAATCCAAAATGGACATTTTATTTCATTTGATGAGCTCATATCACAACACGAGATAGGCAGCAATAAATTCCTAGAATATCAACAACTTAAGTCTATAATAACAAAGAAATATATCCTCCACCAACCAGACTTACAACTCCCGATTAGGGTAGCAGAATTTCTAAGCATCTGCACCCCAAAACTACTATCAAAAATATATAAATTATTGTCTAAAATAGATGACACAATGTCTCTTCCATCCTCAAAATGGGAGGCAGATTTATCCATCAGTTCTAGTCATAGCTTCTGGCCACAAATATGTTTGAACACCTTCAGAATGACTCAGAATTCTAATTTACAGCTCATACAATACAAAATTCTTCATAGAACACACTATACAGGACAAAGGATGTCCAGGATGGGTCTAACACACTCAAACATCTGCTCACATTGCACAGATAACACACCTGATGATTATGCACACGCTTTGTGGTTCTGTGCGCCTGTCCAGAAGTTCTGGCTTGAAGTCTGTGCGGACCTATCAACATGGCTAAAGTGTAGCATCCCTGCATGCCCCACACTGTGCATACTGGGTGACTTAGACAACATCAACATGGAAATGAACTCAGCACACATGGTTCTCACAGTGTTATGTATCGCAAAGAAAACTATTCTCATGAACTGGAAAGCGAAGAACAATCTGTGTATTAACCAGTTTAGAAATTTTCTTTTAGACTATATTAGCATGGAAATAATGTCTGCCTCCTCAAAACATCAATTGGCTGAATTTAATTCTCTCTGGTCCCCACTGATTAGCTTTATCACATAGTGGTGGTGGTGGGTTGCTGTCCCGTCGCTCTGGGCGGTTGGGTGTGTGCTGGGGGGGGCTGTGTGGCTTCAGGCGTCTGGTGGTCTCTCGGGTCGTGGGGACCGGGTTGGTCATTGCTGGGGGGGACTGTGTGTCGGGCTTGGAGGGCAGTTTTGGGGGCTTGCGGGTGGGACTGTCTTGCGGTGTGGGGCGGTGCTTTCAGGTGCTCCTGGTGGCGCTAAGGCTGGATTCCCCTCAGAGGCCATGGGTTGTTGTCTGTTTTGTTTTTTACAGGTGTAGCAGCTGGTTGTCTGGTTTTTGTTTCTATTTTTGTTCTGTTTCCTCTTCTTTCCTTGTCCCCCGGTCCGGTTCAGTTCTATTACATGTCATATATTGTAAACAGAAATAAATAAATGGGCATCAAGGGGAGCTTTACATTTATAAAACTTCCCTTGGCAAAGCAAATCTGTTTGGCATCAAAGGTATTCAGACTACAATTCTGCTGCCATAATGCTGAACAGGACAAGGGGAAAAAAGAAAAAAAGAATAACGTTCCTCAGTGTAAAAACTGTGAAGACCTGTGTATGCGTGGGTTCTTCAGATCACTCAAAAACATGTCAGGCTAATTGGAACTCTAAAACGGACCCTGACCGGTGAGGTGCCACATTTACCCAGCAAACAGCTACTTCACAAAACAGTTGGATTTTTGTGGGATTCGCAAGATCATGAGAGAGTTAATCTCCTCAGCCTGCAAACTCAGTTTATGGCCAAGAAAAACTGGGACTGATCGGTGTGCTGGAGGTGCCAAACATGCTCTGCCTTTCCACTTGGATCCATCTAGGGTCTCTGCAGGTTTCAACAAGTCAAATTTA
The DNA here is from genome assembly GCF_036924035.1 of Leuresthes tenuis. NCBI lineage: Eukaryota > Metazoa > Chordata > Actinopteri > Atheriniformes > Atherinopsidae > Leuresthes > Leuresthes tenuis. Next base: position 23,605,290 of record NW_027325372.1, on the reverse strand, counting down.
AGACCATAATGAATACAATTTAAGACCCATTTCACAATCATACAGGCAAAAAAGTACAAAAGGCATGAAGGAAACTCGGAGGCCCGGAATTACTTGCAAAGTTTAGGAGGTTGGTTTTTTTTTTACAGCTCTTTCACATTGGAATACAAAATTCTTAAGCCAACTAAAAACTCTCTATTGTGAACTAATATTTATTCTACTGTTAACTTTGGGCCATATTAATGTAAACATGAAAACACAGTAATTACAGTAACATTAGGTGACGTGGTGCACATTAACGGGATTTTACATTGTGTACTAACATTATCACGTTAGGGTTTCTCAGCAATTTCATGCGTGTGTCAGTGCATGTAAGGTTAGACTGCTCTCGTTTCCTGGGCGGAATCCAGAGGAAAATACACTGTTAACGGGACACGTGACGTCGCATATATGCAACAGCAGCTTGTCGCTATGACAGAATATATGTGGTCAGATCTGAGTTTACGTGTGTCGTAACGGCGCACACGGACGAGAGACACCTCCCTGGGTGTGAACACATGCCGGGTGCACCGTGCTGCCAGTGATGCCCCCCCCCCCGGAAATGATTCCAAGCCTCTGGCGCATCAGGTGACCAATAGAGAACAAGTCTTAGCTTTGACAAAAGTACTCAGTTTATTTGAAGGATCAAATGTTGCCACGTTACAAAGATATTAAAGAGGGTGGAGGGAAGGAAGGAGGGAGAGACAGTCTGTAAAACAGCATCACAACTTACAAATAAAGCCAGACATGCGCAAATGTGATATAAAAAAAAAAAACAATGCTGATTTAAAACAAGGCTACACAGAAGATGCATCTTTTTATGTCATCTGCCACTCCGAGTTCTCCCTCTACAACAAGCCCTGACGCTTCAGATCCTCATAGGTCTTCTTGTTGACCACATTCCCGCTTGAGTCCTCGTACTCCTCCTAAAAAGCATACAAGTCCAAAAAAAATGAGCGGATCCTTCAAATTTAGAAAACATTGTCCTGAGCCAGTTGTTATGGATGTTTCTTTACCTCTGTGTCAGGCTGCCACCGCTCTGATGCCTTCTGGGACTTCAGCTTTGCCCACACTGGAGTTAAACAAACTGATTTTCAAAACTGACTTCCATCAAATGCAGCAACATAAAATCATAACAACAAGCTGGAAAAAGGACTTACAAGAGACGGCATCCTCGATCTGTGTGACGTTAGCAAAATGAGCGGTGTTGGGGATTCCTAGACAACGCATACCGTGTGCATGCCTCCACTCCTTCAAAAATAACACAAAATACATTTAAGTTCCAGCCTTTAGCTTTCAATAGTAACAATGAGCCAATTATAACAACAACAACATACAGCAAAGTGCCTCTGGAAGGCTTTGGGTCCTCTGTAGGTGTAATTCCCACAGATCTCACAGTTGTAGTTGATGTTCAGACCATGGAGCTTATAGAGCCAGTACGGGATTGGCTGGAAAGAATAAAAGAGCAGTCAGCAAACACAAAGTGAACATATGCAGCAAGTAGAAACAAAAGCGAGGGATGGGCATCAAGCTCAAACAATTCTTGGTTCATTAAAAATAAGGAGGTGCAACATATGTTTAGACCATTAGTCCAGTTTGGAAAATATGAAACCACTGCCATCTTCTCATGCCGATCACTCTCTGTCTGTTAATAAGCACAATAACGCAAATTATTTTTTTAAGTCAGAAGAAATGTCCCTTTACAGCCTCCTTATGTCACGGAACATTGGAGCTGCTCAGTGGTCCACACTTGTATAACGCCTTTTAATCTCAGGCAGGGCCCACAAAGCGCCTTACCTCACACTATGGAAAGCCCTGTTACTCAGTTTCCTTTACAGACATTAGATATGCAACATTAACAGCTTCATCGATCTATCAAAGCGACGGCATTCAGTCACTGGTCATATTAATGTAAATATTCCTCACAGCTTCATTCAGATGTGCGCTTACAGAGAGCACCACAGGGCGAGGCAACGCTCTTCTCATTCCACTACTCAGCCACAAAATAAGACCATCAGCCTAATGCTGAGAGCGTCCACCTCAGGCCGTCAAAAGACGGTCAGGGTGTGCAAGGAAACATCTTGGATGTTTAACATTCAGTATGCCGAATGATGAAAAATACAATAGTGAACTGTGTTGGTGGTTGACTGACATCCCATGCAGTAGGCCTGTCGAACCCGCTGTGTTACAATCAGTTATGCTGACAGTCCTGTGGCCTCACCTTTCCATCCCAGCCCAGCGGCAGGTTTTTGGGGTTGTAGATGATCTCATTGTCTTCATCTTCGCTCTCACTTTCACTGAGCTGCTCTTCCTCCTCCTCCTCGCGCTCCTCTCCTGTTCTGGCCTGCTTTCTTTGCACGTTCTCATGAGTCAGCTGTCTTTGCTCCTGAAACCCATCCCAAAGCCCCCGTTAACACCGTCTTTAACACTGATCACAACAAGCTAGCAACAGTTCTCTTCAAATGAAACTTGTGTGTGTAAGCTGACCCGATGATACAAAAACTCACCCCGAGGATCTCCACATATTCATAGACTTGAGCTTCCAGGAAGGCGATCTCCTTGTTACGCTCTGTGTCTCTGCAGGAGTGACAGATGGAACGTGTTGCGGATTATGTAATGATCACCATCACATAAACACAATCAGTATTGCACTAAAATGTTTACGGCCACTTACTTTTTAGGGCCTTTGGCTTTGGGGTTCTTGGCAAACAGAGACGGGTCCAGTGATTCCAGAGATTTGCCTTTAGTGCTGAAGAGTCTCTGAGCTCTCTCCTCCAGAGTTCTGCCCACACAGATCCACATCACATCAACAGCTCGTCAAACCACCACATGTGAATATATCTATTCCTGCTCACTTTCACTCTTGTTACGCACAAACAGAACGTTTTCAGATGAACAACGGTAACAAAAACTGTAACAATAAAGCTCGGAAAAGTGCTATTAGGCTCTTGGACCTCTTGGTGCATGATGGGGCGTCTTTATTGGGACCATGTAAGTGAAAACGTTTCCCAGACGCTGCACAAAGCAGCTCTGTATGACTCCTTGTCTGTTATGTGGCACAGGACACCAGCCATAAAAGTAAGTATTGGTGTAGTATGTCAGCTGTAGAAAATGCAGTTAATTCTATGTAAATTGGATTGTCACGTTAAGCACGAGGTGACGCTGTAACCAAAAGCTAACAACTAAGCCCGGCCTCTGAAGAAATGTGTGGAGGTTGGAGCAGATGTGGCATTGTATGAGCGGGTTGAAAGAACTTCCTTTTTCATGGCATTAACATTCATCAGTTGTAGTGTAGATTCACCAAATATGTTCCCTGCATTAAATCTCAAGGATTAGGGAATTAATCGAAACACAATGCTTGAAAACTGTAAAAACAACAGCAAAATTGCAGAGTAAATTCAAACTTTAAATTCCCGTATAGTTCAGACTTATAGACGAAATATATTTTGGGCTAGATTTGAAAATATATGTGAGGATTGTTTCCTGGTTACAATTTGCTTGGCAACTTAAAATATAGTTGCTGTGTGGCATGCTGTGCAACAGGCAAAATAAAACATCAAACAGCAAGAAAACAAGAGAAACACCGAGCTCGTGTTTTTCCACTGCTGCCTTGACTTCCAGTGCATGCTGCTGCACCGCTTTTCTTTTTAATGGTCCTTTCAGGAAACCAGCAGACTAAATGCTTCATGCCATTGGTCTGGTTGGTCTCCATAACAGATGTAAGCGGCTCTCTTATCTGGCCCAGAAAAGGTGCTCGTGCAGCACCTGGTTTTTTGGTGCTGGAAACATCAGAAAGAACAGGTTCTCTGGCTCTGAACCTGCACTGGAACCGTTTTGGAAGGAACCAAAAAAGACAAATATATGATGCTGCTGAAAACCTTTAGAAAGCACAGTGAAACCCAGATGGTTGAAGATTTACATAACCCACACAGAAATCAATATTCAAGGTGCGTGTGCTCGCATCTACTAACAGATTTATTTTGGCTTCCACCAACACTAAACTCAGCTCACTCAGGCTCTCATCTTGGCCCGTATCCTAAATAAATTACAGAAAAACTAGCATTCAGTATCGCCTCCTGAGCACTGTTTAAATGGGGTTGTAGAAATGAAGTAATAAATTAGGAAGACAATATTACAAACAAATGCCTCGAAAGCCTTAGGAAGCTATGCTCAATGTTGTGCTTTCAGAGTCAAATAACACAGAAATCATGACAATTTCACAGTCCTCTGTGTTTTATGTTCTTTTGTTCCTTTCATTCTCACCCTCCACACTTCAGTCCCAACGCCATAAGAGCAGACTTCAATCTGTCCAGACCCAACGAAGCCAACTCCTGTGTGACAGAACAATATAAAGACGAGTAAAGCTAAAGTAACCTCAACAATCACATCAAACATTCAAGCATGAGAACTTTGAGTTGATTTACCTCCCAAGAAGAAAAAGCAGAAAGGTCCAGGTGAGCTCCAGCATGTGTCAAAGCACTACTCGTCTCTTTCTGCAGCAAGTTCGACAAAATAATCAAAGGTCATAAATCTGTTGATGAGACTCCAACCATCATCACATTTAGGTCCCACCAGGAGAACTTACAGGCCACCCTGGGAAGGTCCCGTTATCCCATTTCTTCTCAAAGTCTATCAGTACTTTGCCGTAGAGATCGTTCTGGTCCAGCAGAGGTTTCACTCTGTCTGTGTAGTCCTGCAGATATTCCAGCAGCATCTCCAGGTACCTGTAGAATAAACAACATGCTGACTTTATTAAAGCTGACGTTCTGCAGCGAGTTCAGACGTGACGTACGTGAAATGGACCTACTTCCTGTATTCAGCGTTCTTCCTGTCTTTGGGGATGTCAAAAAGTTGATCAAATGAAGACAGGTAAGTGATGTACTCCAATTTCTGCAAAGACACAGAGCAGTTAAAATAATTCTGGCACTATCGCGTGCACGTGACTTAATGAAGCAGATTTTAAAAGATCCCGACCTCAGCTCCCTTTAAGTTGATGTACTTCAGGTAGCAGTCGTGGAGATCAAGGTAGCGACCGTATCCCTCCTCATCAGTGAAATCCACCATGTCTGAGAGAGACACACGGATCTTAGTCATGTATTTTAGAGCTGTGTGCCGACCAGATTACATCTGAACACTAATATCACCCATCAGATCTCAATGAAAGAAAAATTCAAGATCAAATCTTTGATTTACAGTCATTCAAAACAAAATTACATGAAAAAAGAAAAGAAGTCAATTCAATGAGGTTCAGATTTAAAAAATAACACCAAAATCAAAGACTGATCCCAGTCTGTGAATCTCACCCTGACAGCTCACTGTATATAACCTGCAATCCAGAGCAGGCAGCTTTGCGTACTGTGTACTGTGGTGAATGCCAGTCAAGCTGTACAGTGCCAAGCTGTGAGCATAGGTCCAACCAGAGAACATCGACCCCTTATAGTACCCACATGAAATCTGTTTCCAACAAACTGCTCAGAAACATGTACCAAATACCCGGATGAAGTTTTCTTTTTTTTCTCTTTTTTTAAGAGCTCTGGCCACGGTCCTCCTGTTCTTCATCACAAATTGAAGCAGATACCACTTTTGCTTTCAGGTTGTTGTCTTTCTTCAGCTCTGTCCAGCTCAACTAAAGCTCTATCACCCTAAAGTCTCCTCAACACTCCTGAAACCAAGTTGGGAGACACAGTGAACCTTCCTGTAACATCACACATGGATGTGCTCTTCTTGGGGAGCTGGACTGCCTGAGCAAACTGAACATTTGCATCAGAGGAAGTGTAGAAGTGAAAAACCATCAAAAATGGAGGAATGACTTACTGAATGTGTTTTTAACTTACTTTGAGCCTCCTCACTGGGGTTGTCTCTGGCCTTCATCAACTCTTCAAACTCCACAGACATGGGAATGGAAATCTATAAGAAACGTACAACGATATTCTCTTTGAGCATCTGTTTCGAATGCAGATTATAAGCGGCGAGATCAGCCATACAAAGTGAGATTTAATACCTCATTGGGGTGCTTTCTGTGGAACTCCTTTATCTGTTTGAGTCTGTTGTAGAACTCCGCAAACTCATTTGGTCCAGAGATGGCAGCAAGCTCATCTCTCCTCATGCTACCAAAATGAATAAATGAACAAAAAATAAGTTCCAAGTACGAATTTTATTTAATTAAAAAAAAGGGACTATAAATAACTTATTCTAAAAGCAAATATTTAGGCAGCGGGCTGTAAATCAAAAGCATTTTTTCACAACCAAATATCCACCCAACAGTTGCAGAAGTGAAGGGGACCCATGCTACGTTGTTACTTCAAACAATAAAAAAACCAAAAAAAAACCCCACACATACCTATCTTTGTCTTCATACGAGTCTCTGAGATTTGCGCTCACTTCCATATACCTCTGTCAGAAGAAACACACAATTCTTTGATTCCCTCATTAACACGTGTTAAAAATTTTATTATTTTTTCACCGTAGCTAATATTGCCATCTACAAGAGGTTTGTGTTTACGCCTCGAGTTTTAGTGGATGCTCAGGAATGTGGTATGAACAGCCGACCTGCAGAAAATGTGAAACTTGCAAGAAAAGCTTTCTTCCCTTATTGGCTTGTCAGTACATGCTGTTTTACTGTGATTAATTCAATCTGTTCTACTGGTACTTCGATCATTAGTAATCTATTTCTTATTACTCACAGAATAGTACGAATACAATAAAAACGGTTCTATTAGTACCCGTAAAACTGAACAGTTCAGTAAATGTATCATTTTGTTCCACTTCAAAATTATGCGCTACTTGCCGTTGTTCTATCACAGAATATCCCAATAAAATACATGTATGTTTGTGGTTGTAAACGCAACATGGAGAAAAGTTCAAGGGCTATGAATAGCCTTGCATGTGCATTTTCGCTCTAAAATAAAAAAATTTATAAATATAAAAGGTAAAATTCCACAGTGTTTCGCAGTTTTGTTGATACCTCTCAGGAGTTCCATTAAATAAATGCATGAAACTTTCAGTAAGTTGCATTAAAAATGTTTCTTAATAAACTGTAAAAATCTCTCTTTTTTTTTTTAGTGAACATCACAGATAAGAGTAAGATGGGCAAAATTCTGGTGTTAAATGATGTTCTAACAGCGCTTTGAGGACAAAAATAACTGGTTTTGTTGTAGCTCAACGCTCCAGTGGCAGTAACAAAGAAAGACTTTGGTTATTGATTTTAGTTTAATGATGAAGCCACGACTAAAAGACTTGAATTGGCTTGATAAGCCGACCTTAAAAATCCCTTCAAATGTCCATCTTATTTTCAAGATCACAAGTAAGAGAAAGGTTATGATTATTAAAGTCGGGTCTTGGTACCTGAGCTGATACATTGAAGATGCAAAGGATCATGTGTAGGTTAGCTAAATCAGCTAATAATATGATGTAGTCTTCAAATGGTTCTCGACTGAGCTCACTTTTGTTTGAGTCCAGCACTTGGAGCCACTAGCGTTCTTGTACACAAAGGTTTATCCCTGTTGTACAATTAATATTTACATTTTCATCACCATTGGTGTAATAGTTGTTCCTATGGACCTAACCACAACCTGTAGGACCTGTATCCTCAATAACGGTTAAAGTGAATATTCAAGTGAAACATAAACGCATACTTGAGCACTAAAAAGTATAGGTACATTTGAGTTTGCAGCGGAATTTTGCACCGAAACATATTCTGAATTTTACCAATAAGCAACCAACACGTTAAATGGTACACCAAGAAAAGTTAAGTTACCAATTTTAAAAAGAAATTAGCCAATAACATTAGCGAGTCGGTATTAGCCGATCAGGATACATCAAACTTCATACTCACATCCAACATGGCTCTTATTCGGTGGTCAGAATTTATTTGTTCCCGCAGCTGAAAGAAAAGTGAATTAAAATAAGAGAAAAACGAAACAATTTAAATGGTTCGCATTTGTACAGTTAAAACCATTTGTACAGTTAAAAACCAACAAGTTCATGCTAATGCTAGCCGCCAGCAGCACAGCTTACCGTGGACTTCTTGTGTAACATTTCTTTTGTTTTAGCGTCCATTAGCCTCTCTTTCTCTTCATGATAGCGCCGCTGTTGCTCTAAAATAGTCTCCATTGTTTGTAAATATACTGTACGTTTATTAAAAACTGGACGGTGTTCTGCAAGATAGCATCAATTTAATGAAACTGGTAACCCCGCCGTAGCAACTACGTTTGTTTTCAATGGCGCATGCCACAGAGCTCGCATCCGTCAGCGTAATCAGTGCTGAAGAAACATCTACCAGTTAATAGTTCCGCTCTGCTGACATGGTCGGCACAAAGCCCGAGTTAATCATGATATTAATCACATTAATGTTATGCAATTAGCTCATGAAACAAATAAATCATTATTTTGTTATCTATGTTTATTCACACTTAAAATATTTGACAGTTTTTAATGACCGTTTTACTTATACGTTCAATTCAGCAGGCGAATGATGTAGCGGCTTCTCAGTGGACATATACTGATGCTGTGACTTCATAAATAACTCAACTACCAAAATATGGCTCCATATATCGGACTAGCAGCACCATGAATAAATACGTAAAACCTCTCAAATTGAACTAGGAAACGCAAAGAAAAATTTTAAAATATAATGGACAGTCTATATCCTCGCTTGTTCTTCTTTTGTAGTCTACACACTATCATCAAAGGCTAGTTCAACGTATCCGAGAACAGAGCGCGCTCTCGTGCGAGCTCGCGCAAGAAGGCGGTCTGTTTTTTCTTTTTTGTCTTTTTTTTTTGTCAAGTTCCTCTTAGAAAGGAACAAACAGGAAGTGTGAATTTTCTGCCTATAAATAAAACACTTTTCAGACATTTGACGACTAAAGTATGAATGCTCATACTTTAGTGAGGGATCAATTGAATAATTTACACATTCACTGGAGCTGTTTAGGTTCTACTAAGTGTTAAAGAATCGAAGTCCCGTTGATGGTTTGGTTTGTCTTTGGGGAGAAGAGTATAAACTGATAAAAACCATTATAGGTGTATCACTTCGGTCAAAATAGGTGTAAATGATGTGTTAGCAGCAATATAACATCGGCATCGACATTCTGTATAGACTTCATGCCGAATTAACAGTGGTGGACAGTAATGGTGTACACTTGGGTACTGTACTTAAGTATAATTTTTGAGTATCTGTACTTTACTTGAGTATTTGTTTTTTTTGCCAATTTGTGACTTTCACTCCTCTACATTTCAAGTACAATTACTGTACTTTCGACTCCACTAGGTGAGTTTTACCTGTTATTCTGTCGAGTTTAGTTAAGTGGGAGTTAATTTGCCAATGAAGCCGCCTTAGTTCGGTAAAATATATAAACTTGAATTCAGAAGGTGTACAGTCGTATTCAGGGCTCTAAACTAATTCACCAACCTGCAAAATGCAGGTTAAAGTTGGATTTGACTGGTATAAATAAAAACTCAAGAGCTATTTTGGCGGATGATGATTTTTTCCCCTAGGATGACCTGAAGAAGAGGAGTGCTTGTCGTGTCCTTAATCCACTTTAAAACAAGGCAATGGCGCTCACAGCGAGGCCTTGGGTTCGTCAGCCCTGCCTGAGCGAGCTGTTGGTCAAGCGAGTTTCTTTGGACATTAAAGAAATGTACACATGATATTAAACTTATAACTCTACTAATGTTCTATATTTGGTGATTAAGAACAATGCAGTGAAATGGAAATCCCTGAAAGAAATGTGTACATATAGAAATAAACCTCTTAAAAGGACAGTTCACCATACTGTGGAGTGAAAACTTATTCAACATCTACTCACCTTGTGCTGGTATGTTGCTGGGTGAAGATCTTCAAATTGCAAAACACTCCTGGAGTCTCAGCAGAAAACCGGGTTTGGCTGCAAGGCTGTTTTCTGCTGAGACTGGGAGAGTGTTTTGTGAACTGAAGATCTTCTTCAAAGCAGAGATGTAGTTTGTTCGTGATAATGAACTCAACAGTAAACTTCTACTCCAGAATGAATGTGTGGGGAGAAAAAAGACTTTCCTGTTTTTTTGGGTGGGGATGTTTTTTTTTTTTGTTTGTTTTTTTAAAAAAAAAAGAAAATTGCTGTTATTTTTTATTGCATTTTTATGCTGACGTTTTTACAGGTAGTGCAGACTTTTTGTTGCAGGGTGGTTTTACATGTCAACACTACATGTTAGTACTTTGTCCACCATTGCGAATGAACATGAAAATGCTCAGACTCTGAGTTTTGCGTGCACAAAAAGCTATGAAAATACGAATAGGTATATTTCTTTCTCCCACATTTAGCCTTGACCGATGAGGTTGACTCACAGTGAATGTGTCCGCAGAAACCCGCACATAAGCATAAGCAACACGCATCACAAAAATCTGCATTTTTGGGGCTTTTGATCCATGCTTGGCACCTCGCACACCTGTAAAACCCTAGTTAGACCAAACTCATGACATGTGGGCTGACATATGTAGTGACTGAGCCTTAAGGGCCAGAGCAGTCCAGGATATGCGTAAATCTATCTCCCGTCTCGGCTGTTTTTCGGTGAGTTTTTCACTTCGTACACAGACTTGACTCTGCCAAAGTTTGTCTTGATAATCAAAACAAGAGGGGGGGGGGGGGGGGGGGGGGGGGGGGGTAAAAAGTGCGGCTAGACTTTTACTTTTGCCAGAGAAAACCGGAAGCTGCGAATGTTACGATCGCTGCAATGACAATCGTGTTGTGCCACATTCTCCAGCAACAGTAAGTCAAGAGACTGCAAGCAGCGGGCGACGGGTGTTTCGGATTTACGGAATAAACTGTGGCCATTATTAATAATTTCTCTCCTGCCTCTGTGCGTCCACCCTGCGTACAAAGGTAAGTAGCTCGTTTTGCCCTTTAAAAAGAAACGTCTCTTCAAATAGAATGGAGGTGTATTACGTTATCTTCTGGAACGGGGGGGGCGGCGGTGCTTGTCGCTGTGAAGGGGAGGATGGCATCCATTCTGTCTTTTGTGCTGGGGCAGCTCTGCCAGTGGTCAGCACGAGCTTCGCTGCTGGAAAAGACGGGATACCGTGCACGTGTGCTGTTTAGCTTAATCTTTGTGATATCTTTCGACACTGTCTTGCCAGTTATTCCTAATTTGTAGCCAACTAAGCAGTGGACCTGGTGAGAGAGCTCGTGGGCTCCCCAACATTTGCCCCACACGAGCGCTTTGGGGCTACGTTACAGCGTTTACAGCGAACTCTTGCTCACAGAATGAGCCTCTGTAAACCTATTCATTTTCTGTCCCCTTCTATACAGGAGTGCTACAAAAGACCATTAAAATTATTTTTAGCAACACATTTTTAAAATATATTCTCAATTTCCCAGACTGCACTTAATAGAACGTAAACTTTGGTCATGTATCCCGTGGTTGTCTGACAACCTTTTCCGCCAAAAGCAGTGCGAACCAAATGTAAAAGTGATATTAATTTGTTTTAAGCGCTTTGTGTTCTCGACAGATCACTTTACTGACATAAAGGTCCAAAGTAGAATAAATAGCAAGACGTGTTAGCTGAAAGTCGATGCAAAACGTAGCCAGCAGCCTCATTTTAAAGGGAATTTGACTGCGACACCCCCCCCCCCCAATTCTTACAAGTGGACACATCTTCTACATTCTACCATCATCCTTCCCAGAGAGTCTCCTGTGAGGGAAAAGCCTTTTAAACGATGCCATACTGTGCCCCAATGACCGCCCCTGTGGGCTCACAACCAGTTACAGTTAATTGCATCAGATGGTGAGGTGGGGCTGTTTGTCAAATGTCAAAGGGCCTGCCCAAGGCTGTCATGGGCATTGAAGACTCTGCCCATACTTGTGTCCAATATGGTTTTGATTTCAGGCAGCAGCAAAGACGCCCTCACACCCATCAGACAGTGTCATACATTTTTCATGCTGGACCTGGGAATGTAAATGGAGGCGTTCGTGAGCCTCACACCGTGATGGGAGCTTTCGATTCAGGGAACATGAATCATTTCGAAGACATAAGACCGTCGGATGTTTAACTTGACTAATTCTGAGGAAAGGATGGTTGATCTTTGTATTCAAACTCATTAAATTCTGCAGCTGCAAATAAGCTGCATATTGAACAACACAGAGGCTGACACGACACATCTGGTCAGTCTCTAAATGTACCTTTTTGAGGGAGGAGAGAGCATAATCCTTTGATAAAAGAAATGTAAAAATTATGTACCAATTCATTTTGTGTAGTACTTTTAAAAAAAATTGAGGTTTGTCAGTTATGGCTGAAAAGCAAATGTGGCAGATGCAATGTGGATGCAAACACATTATTCTGAGTGATACCATCTAACTTTCTGTTAACTGTCTATTCTTTGTCGAATAATCATCATAGCTCTGATTTTCTGGTTGTCAAAACTTGTGCTTTGTTTTTACTGAGAGTAGAACGATGCTACTTGATCCCATTCAGATTACTGAACAAGTTGTAGATCACTGTAGATCATGTATAGAGACAGGGTTTTCTCTATCATTATAGTAAGACTGAAGCAAGTGTTACACATGTTGGATCTGTTTTTAGGGCATCTTAGGATTTAACTGTAGTGAATTTTGTATGAGAGGACCTTTTACACTCTTTTAACCTGCCTGAACTAGATGCTGGTGCCAATTTGAAGATGATTTAGCTTTCTAAGTACCATCTAAAAACAGGTTTGCCTTTACTTAAGGCTGAGAGCAACACCAAAGCCATGCCATTGCTTCACTCTAAGCTCCTGCTCCAACATTATTGTATTTCATTTGAACCTTCCTCTAGTGTAATCGAATGATGTGTAATGGCCGAATTACTAAACTGTTGCTAATAATAGCAGGCCTGGTGAGTGAGCAAGTGAGACTTAAGTCACAGTGGGGGGCTAAAACTTGGGTGTGAGGTCATTCTAAGAAGGCAAATGGAGTGCAGCATGATTTTCAGTTCAAGACGCCACTTCTAAGGTTGCTGAAATTCAGATAACTGATTTTAGAATGATACGCTGGTTTCGAACCAGCACTAGAACTGTTTTGGTCATAAAAGGGGCTACGTGAGTTGATGTAAGTTGGATGTGGCTGCACAGCCACTGAATCTGTAGGGAGGCTGAGTAAAGAGGTCCGTCGCTTCTTGCCAATGGGCAGCTCGTCTTTCAAACTGCATGAAGCCAATCAAATGTGAAAAAAAGGAATTCATGGAGAGACATTGTCAAACCTTTCGCTGGCCCCATGTGAAAGCATAATGAAAACAGCTGTGTGTCTGTAGGTGTGGGTATGCTCACCCACAGAGGAGTGTTAATCCAGCCTTAAAGGCGGTGCTTAATGACCAGCGTTACCTCAGGGTGATGGCTTTGGGTGGCATTGCATGTGACAAGGTGACTTTGAAAGTGCAGGGTTCATCATTTTGTGGGACAGATGGCAGACGCAGACTGCTCATCTGACTGACAGTTCTTCTGACCTCTATTAAAGCTGCCGTTTATATTTGACTAGAAGAAAGGACTTCTTTATAGATAACTCACACCATCAAATGATTAATCACCTTTATATTGACATTTTATTTCAAATGAGATATAAAATGTGACACCACTGTCTCCAACTCGTATGAATTGGTGTTGGTGAACAGTTTTTTTCTGTTGAATGGAGCACATTTTCCCTGTTTCTCAGAGGAGAAGGAGGCTGAGACCAGCCTCCATCTGCCCTGCTCAGTCAGTGGCAGCAGCACAGCTGACCACACAGGGCTCAACTTGCAAACTAACATTTTTATTGGAATAATCATTTTTAATGCAAATATATTTGAAATCAAAGTACAGCCTTTTTAAGAGTGGCTTTTTTTTTTTTAATCCATTCAGCTGTGTTATTATGATGCTGTTTATGAGAGCTCAAATAGTAGAAAACAGATGTTAAGGGCTGACACTTGCACAATGTAACACCATTGTGATGATTATAATACTAAATATTAATAGGAAATACCAACATATGTTACGCGTTTCCATTAATTCTGTAGATGCAGAGCTGTCAGCTTTGGCTCTTGCATCACAGGCCACTTGCTGGTCCCTGATCAGTCATAGTGTGTCATCTTTCACTGCTGGCTTCTGTTACTGTGCTGATATCATATGGTATGAAGCCAGTATTGGATATGAAGTGCACATTTTTTTATATTTTTGATCTTTAATAGACCAATAAGTACAACCCCATATCCCAGAAATCCTGTGGATTGCTGTGTACAAGTTAAATAAAAAGAAAAGATCTCATAGTCAATGTTTCGTTCACAGTGGAAGTTAGACAACACATATGATGAAAGTGAGACATTCGACTAAATTATGGAAAATATTAAGTAATCTTAAATGTGACGACAGCAACATGTCTCAACAGTTAGACAGTTTTTAAAAACACAACCTCAAGATTGACCTGAATCTGCTTTAAAGACGTGAGAATCATTACTGAAATGACCAGGAAAGTTGATGAACAGAATACTCATGAGCAGCAGTGCTGGGGGATGAATTAATAGCGGAGGAGTGCATTGTGTCACGTTTCCTGATCAGTGACTGTGGAGAAATAACAGGAAATAAAGGGGAGTAAAAGCTGGGAGAAGATATTTAAAGTTCTATGTGGGTGTTAAAGCAAGGCTGTACTTCATGGTTGTTAAAATAACCCTGAAGCGCAAAATCTATTTTTCTTTAGTAATTCATTAAGCAGAACTAGCTCTCCAGTTCTGTCTTCTTCCTGATTGTTTTAACTGAATATGTTTGAATTTGACAGGGTTGGTTGGAACAAACAACACTCCTGATCATTTCCTCTTTTGGCTTTTCAAGATTGTGTCGATCAGTTTACAGTATTTTAAACACTGAATAATTGTATTTCAGAAGCAGTGTAGGTGATGGAGCAATGCTTCCACTTTGCTGAGTCTTCATCACTGGATTCAATTTACTCGGTTAAGACAAAAATGCATAAAGCCAAGAAAGGTGCAGTTGATCCGTTTAGGTGTGCATCTCTGTAAATGAAGTGCGTGGCCAATGTTGTGCTGTTCCACAGTGTCAGCATGTCCAGTGAGGTGCAGCCGAGGCCAGATGACAGCCCCAACACCAGCGGGGGAAGCTCGGATGCCGAGCAGAGGGAGACCGCTCCACCGGAGCAGCCGGGCCCCGAGCAGCGGGACCAGTCCCAGCCCAAGAAGAAAGAGGCCAAAATCTCCAGCAAGACTGCTGCCAAGCTCTCCACCAGCGCCAAGAGGTAGATCACGGCACTCTCTTTTCCTTTGTTTTTGTCTTATCTGCTGGGTGAGGGCCTGTTCTGCCCTGACGGCTCAAGCGTTCACCTGTCTCTTACTCGTTCTGTGGTTTTGGGGCTTGTGCTGTCACAGCTGTGGAAACATTAAAGTGATTGAAAGACAGAAACAAGACTTTTGAGGTCTGCCTGAGAAATTAGGATTGAGATGTTTTCCAGTTTTCTGGCATTAGAAATTAGAGAAGAAATTAGATTCAAGCTTACTTTAAAGCTATTCTATGATAATGGAAATAGTCACTGGATATCTTGGTAATGAGGGTTGTGATTTGTTTCAGTGACGTTCAGCAGCCACTAACTTGTACTTAATAGACTTTTTTAATGCTTCCAGTTTGACTGATAAAAATAGCTCAGATGCAGAGTTTAAGAAAGATGAATGGAAAGTTCCCGGAAAAATCCTGGGAACTAAAAATCTCCCAGGATTTTTGTAACTTTGGAGAATTTAAGCGTGCCTCTGTAAATAATCCCCGCGATGAGACCAGAACTCTGTGTGGACCATACACTCTGCTGCAGGAGTACTTGTTCTAGTTATGGCTGCATATATTCTCTCTAGGTTGATGTTGATCAACAGAACCCAGAACTTTATGGCCCAGCGCTGTTTTTCAAGGAGCAAAAAGATTATTTCAACCCTGGTTCTGTTGGATAGTTGCTCAGATCTGAGGTTCAGGGTACACTGAAGTATTTTGGGCTGTTTTTATGTGTGCATTTGTACATAACTGCTGCCAGCCAGAGATTGAAGTTTTATTGCTCTCAATCACATCTTTTCACGGCTGCCTCTGTTGTTTCCTCTGGATGCTTTGCCCATCAGAGCATCCTACAAACAAATAGAAGTGTGCTTCACATGTATTAACTCTGAATCTCTCCATGTTACACATAACTGCTGTGAAAAGATAACTAGGTAGTGTTTTATTGCTCGGATTTCACTGCTCTCTTGTCATATTTGGAGCATCTCCCTGTCTGAGCACACCTATTCACTGTAGCTTTAGCTGCGTCTTCTCAGCCGTTTCCCACATCACGATTGCATTGCAAGGAGGAGCCTGTCAGTTCTGTTTACTTAAAATGAGCTAGTGTTACATATTTCTACAAATCTTTTGGTCTTTTTGTATGTGCCTTAGAGTGAAACCACTGGACTACTCGGAGAGTTGCACTTTATTGCTTTGATTTAACTGCCTTGTGGTCACTCTCTGGTCTCTGTGTCCTCATTCCTTCTGAGGCTCCCAAAATGAATGTCTTCAGTTTGAATATTGTATTTGCAAACTGTAACAACAGTAGCACTTTAAAGATTTTATTAGACCTGAGATGGATGAGACAGAACGGTAGAAACAAAAGGCTGGGGATAGTTTGACCAATCAGAAATGTCCAGGACTGCCAGCCCTACCCTATAAGTTCAGGGTAATCTTAAAAGTGCTACCTGTCTTCTAGGACACTTTTTGGAGTTGAAATATCTCCCTTGGAACTCTAAGCTCTTGTCCCTGCAGTAAAAACAGGGGTCCAAGGAAAGGACCCCCTAAAAGTCCCTGGTTCCTGGAAAAGGTCCCTGTGGTGAAGATGCAACTTAAGACTCTGGCCGCCTGTTTGGCCTTGCTTTCCTGCAGCAGATTGAATTTTGGACCTACCCCCTGTGGTGTTGTGAGATGAATAAGAATTTTAACTTTGCACAACACTCTTCATTACTTTTCTGTTGAGTTTCTGCATACTGAGTACCCCACACAGCTAATCAGATATTAAAGACTGCTGGAAAAAGATTGATTCATCCAGATAGAAGAGGGTGCAGATCTAAACACGCTCATGGTGGGTTATTTTGCCCATTCCTCAGATGTAACACCGCACTGATTCGGTTTGTGAGTTAATGTCAGATTGAAACCATCTTGACATGATGACGCAGAGCGACAGCCGTCATTATCTGATCGGGCAGTAAGCTGGCCGGACAACATTGTCGGTTCTGCTTGTGTGAGGTGTTGTGGTTCTGTGGACAGTCACAGTTACTGGCAGCTGTGGTGTCGGTAGGTGCTGGATGAACAAGCCTGCTGCAAGCAACATCACCCAGGAGTGACCCATTTTAGCTTCTTTTTTTTTATTAGATCTATTTTAATTTGTGCATGAGAATGTGGCCATGCAGAACTGATTGTGTTTCCTGTACCCTGAATGAATCAGTGCTGGCCCGCTGGTGCTTTGTCTTTTTAAGTTGAGTTACTGCTAACCACCTAAACCCAACCCGCTCCACCACCATTGTTCCACTCACTATCTGCCAGCTGGTCACTGTTTTGTTGCAGTTCTCAGTGCCCATCAGTTGCTCATTCAGTTCATCTGTGATCTGACTCCAAATCCACTGTCCTAGACTGCAGCTGTGTGCAGTCAGCTCGAGGGTCAATCCATGAAATTATGGTAAGGTAATAGATTAAAAACTTGCTTTATATTAGAGGGGTCTTTAAGTTTTCTGAAGGCAGTTTCAGACAGCAGTACCTTACCTCTGGAAAGCTTTGCTTAATAGAGGACACGGGAAGCAGAATGTGATGCAGTTTGTTGCATAGGAAAAATAACAAAAGTACAGGGTTATTTCTGTGGCGTAAATCTAATAACAGTGGCCAGCAAATAACCAGCTGCAGTTTGTTTGATAATCTGCTGGAAATGTTGGACAGCTTTTTCTGAAAGGCTCTGTATTCGCTCGTGGAATTTTTACGATGGGAGGTTTAAAAAAAAAAAAAAAAAAAACCTGTGGCACCAAAGCAGTGATGCAGTGATAACTTCACCCACAGCAGAAAGTGTCTAATAAATACAGCAATGACTTCTTATCACCCGTAATAGCTACACAATAAAAATGAGGACCTGGTTTATTGGAACACTGACAGGCTTTTCGGTGCTTGCTCACCTCATAAATCATCAGCTGCCACATCCACTAACAAAAGCTAGTGTTTTGCATCATAAAGTCTCTGCACGCACAGACATGCAGTATGTATTAGTCTAGTGTGAGAGCTGTCTGAAGGGATTATCAAACAGAATGAGCTCTGGAACATTAGTGAAAGCAAGTGTTTGGTTAAAGAGGTCGTGCACAAGCGTGAGGATCTGGCTGTGTAATCAGACGCACTCTTCCCCTTTTGATCACCGACTTTGCTCACTGCACCACTCTCACTAACAAGTCCCCAGCTTCAGTGGTGTAAATGTGCCACCTCAGGAAATACTGCAGATAAAATTACACAGCACGCACTCAAGCTGCGAATGACTCCGTAACTGTGGAGATTGTGTTGCTGGCTGTCTCGTTTTTTCTTTTTCTTCCCCGACTCGGTCGTGTGTAGTCATTCCTCACGGAGGACAGTTTAAAAGGAAAAGCCCTTCCTGGATACTCTTTGCCCTTGTGTATATATCATGTACCTGTCACATGCACTCAGGATGTTATTTTAGGATGTTGTGAGTGAGATTTTTGTACCCATGCACTCCTTTTATGGGCTGTTCTCTTTAGCTGCATATTTTTTTTATTTGCCTTTGATGAGAGGCAGTAAATGAGCCGAGAGGGAGTTGGAATAAAATGCTAAACAATTGCTGGTATTCAAGACGAAGCAGCGATTGAGTTTTTCACATCAGAATCATGAAACCATGTTTTCCAGCTGTCTATCCAGTCAGACAACAGTTTGCACTATCATTCCTTGGCATTTTCCCCTCCTTTATTCTCAAAACCTCACTTCATTTCAATTGTGTATTTTATTTTGTTTTCCTCTTTAAGCTAATAAACCGTAAATGGCAAATCAGTTATTAAGTTTAGCTTTTAACTATTAAATGAATAAAAGCAAAGATAGTTTCCCTTCTGGGATCAATGTATTTGACTGGCTTTCTCTTTGAGCTTAAAGTGCAACCAAATAGCAGCTAAAAACAGCAGGTCCTGCTATAGTAAACAAGAGGGATAAAATAGATTTATTGACCTGCCCTAATTCCTTAAAAGTTCTATCAGTTGAATTTTTAAAAAATGTGAAGAAGATGTGCAAGTAGTGATGGAAAAATTTTGGCCTCAACATTTAGATATTTTTAAGGAAAAGGAATTGATTTATTCTGTGATGAAGACAACATGCTGTACTTCCAATTCAAACTGAATGGTTCTTACATAACTAGACACAATTAAAGATAAATCTTTTTCCCCAAAATGAAGTCCAGCACACCTTTTATCATCCATCACTTCCAAATACTTTTAAACATACTTCCAGCGGAGTCTGAGACCACAGATTTGTTCTGCTTTGATTCTGATATGAAATACTTTATCACAATGACCACTGCTGATTTTGTTTTTATTTCTTTAAGAAGCTCTTGAACATATTCTCAGAAAAACCTGTTTATTGTTCTGTTATTATCAAATTTGGATTAGTCCGGGTCAGACGCTAGGCTATAGTCTGATTGTGTTTTCCAAGTAATCAGTCACAACTAAAGTCATGCACTATAAGTCACTCCGGAATATAAATAGCATCAGTCAAAAAATGCATGAAGAGGAACAGGTCAAACAACATCATGTCTGCAAGCAGTGATGATCGTGCCGGAGCACGTGCGCACGTCCTGGCCAAGTTTGAAGCCGTTAAAATTACATCTGCAGGAGGAGTTGGATCATATGCGAGGTGTGGAGTCAAAGTGACGTTTCCAACCACCAGCAGCGCATATTTACGCAGTCAGGGCAGAGTCATGGGCAAGGCTATGAAGTTTGGTGAAGATCGGACAATGTCTGCACAAGTTACAAAGGACTTTGTGTTTTGTGGCGAGCAGTAGCGAGTCATCAAAGTTTGAGGGTCTCCCACGGCCACATCCTTCAGACTTTGGAAAAGATTCTCCTAACTTTTAATCCCCCATGGCTGAAGAGTAACCCGATGACGTTTGAAGCCGTTGGCATTAAATCTGTTGGAGGAGTTTGATCATATGCGAGGTTTGCACCAATTTGCATCTTCCACTCAAAATGGCCGACTTCCTGTGGACCCGGCACCATGACGTCCCGAGGCTTTTTTGTGCGCCTGGGCATAACGAAGGCGTGCACCACATTTCGTCCGCCTACGTAAAACTAACCCCAACAGCACGGGTATTTAGTAAATTTGTAGGGGGCGCTACAGAGCCATTTTGACGCAACCCCACTAAAACGTATGGGCCACCAGGCCAGGTTTTGGCGCACGGGAAAGCACCGAAAAATGCGGAAGAATAATAATAATAGCTAGGGTAGTAGGGCCTTCGCTGCTTGCAGCTCTGGCACTAATAAGTTGCACTGACTAGACTATAAGTCTATAAGTGGAAAAAAAGTGCGACTTATACTCCGGAGAATACGGTATTTATTTCCAGCGTGTTCAAACATATGCAACTCGGTTCCAGTGATTCTGACAAACTCAAGCATTTTCTTAATGTGGTTCTAGAAAAGCTCTCTTACTTTGACTCTGCCATAGATATGTACTTGGACAAATCTTTCCTGGATTGGGGGAGGTGTTAATGATGTCATGTCATCGCAGCCCTGTGGGCGCGCCATATCTGCCACGTGCCTTTTTTTTTTTTTAAATGATTTTTTTTTAGAAACACTAAAAGCTCATTTACGCTCCAGTGCTCATCTCCAACAAATGGATTTAATTCTTTATAAGAGATATGCAAATTATTAGATTATTAACATGCTTAATAATGGCATAAAATGATCAGATAGCAATTACTTATAAAAGTGACAGCCTGAGCTGTCTGCAGCTTGGTGTCAAAACAGATGTGTGGAGCTTAATTTGACATTATGTGGCTAACACAGCTGACAGTCAGAGTAAGCTGATACTGTGACTGACTCTCTGAATAAGCATTCATTTATTGTCCCTGTCACTGACTGGCAACCTGTCCAGGGTGTGCCCTGCCTCTCAAACGATGGCAGCTGGTATGACTCCAGCATTGTTGCATTTGAACTTTGTTGTGGATTCAAGGTTTGAGTGCCTGAGAGCAGTGTTTCAAATTTAATGAACAGTTGTCAGCCATGACTGAGGGTTTGCTAAGAAACAATCAGACTTGTTCATTGTGTGTGGATGAGAGTTTGGCTGGCTCTCTGACTCACTGCACACCAGGACTGGAAAGGGTTTCTGTGCTATGTGAGCAGCTGTTTGTGTCCGTAAACTCGGCCTCTTTAGAGCTTTCTTGCCTATCAAGTGGGATATAATGATATCACAATTCTCAGTTTACAACAAGCTTTTTATGCCTTAAATGTGTTCATGTTAACAAATAATTCTGCTTAAGATATGAGCTTTGAGCATGATTGTTTCAGTTTCATGCCGTTACATGCGTAAACATCCGTCTTTTAATGTTAAAAATATTTAAAAAATGTTATTCTGTTTTTATGACGCCGTATTTCTCTGGTATCTTTTTACTGTGTGGATTCCTGAGACAGGCTGAACACCACCGCTACCACTTTATAAAAGTATTTAGTTGAGCTCTGACACATAAATCAGCTGCTTACTATGTTTATTCTCACTGTATTTATCATAGTCAGGGATCTAAATTAAAATATTATCTCATGTTTGTGTGAACTGATACTCTAAAGAGGTGGTTTTAAACCAACATAGAAAAGGAGTCGATTCAAAGGTAGAAAAAACCCACATCAGGAAGCAGCTGTATAACAGTCGAGATTAGAATTGATTTTTACTTTGTCCTTATGTTGTGTTAAGTTGCCCGACCCTTACGATGTTCTGCATTCTCCTGATTCCTGGGACCAGTTATTATGTTGCTCTGCTCCACTTCCAAGCACTTTGCCATTTTAGAGAAAAAAAGGAAAGCGTGTGACATTTTACACGATGTGTTTTATGCTCCTCTCTTTTCTCAAAAGAGAGGAACAACAGCGTGACGCCGCCAACTGTGAGCACAGCTGCGGCTGCTCTTCCTCACTCTGCTCACTGAAGTTGTGGATGTGCTCATTTCCAGAAATGCGACTTCAATTGCGAAGTGGTTAAATATGTGATGCTGGGATGGGGACAAAAATCAGCCGTGGTTGGGGAAATCTCGCAGTGTAAATGGTAAATGGTAAATGGACTTGTACTTGTATAGCGCTTTTCTAGTCTAGCTGACCACTCAAAGCGCTTCACTGCATGCCGCATTCACCCGTTTACCGCAGGTTGCACCAACACAAAAGGGCCTGAAACTCTAAGCTATCATTAAATGAAAAGTCTGAGAATATTAAATGAATGTTGATGGATAATGAATACTTGAACGTATGATAATGCACACAGTGCATATTATGACAGAAATGTCCATCTAATAAACACAAAGCCATTTTTTCTACAAATTAGACCTGATCTGTTTTAATCAACATGACTTTTTCAGGGGTTCTTGTCACCCCTGTCACATGATGAAATCTCCATTCAACACCATATCCTTCCATGAGTGTTATTTATTTATTTATTTTTAAATACTAAACTGGAAATAAAATGTCATCTTGTCATCTTTTTTCCATTGGTTTGAACAGCAAGGCAGGAAATATGTTTTGGCCAACGAAACCCTTCTGTTTTATTTTGAAAAGTCATTAAAAATTCTGTAATTTCTTAACTCTTATTAAACTTTTTTAACAGACGGTTAAACAGTTCAGTGTCTTTGCGGACTAACTTTGTTGTGTTTAGAAAATGAACAACACTCTAAAAAACATGTAAGGATAGAAATATAACAGGACTCAAATGTGGACTGCAGGTCGACCAGGAAAGCTCACGCATTCTGTCTATGAAGCCTCGCTGCTGGAGGTCGTGCACAATGAGGTCTCCTGTCTGCAGAACTGCGCTGTTTTCTGCTCACAGTTGAAATGTGGCTCGCACACATCCAACAGTCCACATTTTTCTAGTGCCTTTTAACCCTTTCTAGGTACAACAGAGTGTGTTTTTCATTCACCCAATCACACAGAAACTCTTCACACAGCTCCTCTTTTTATATTTCTATATATATATATTTGTGCACTTTATATACAGTCTGCAGCACTTTTTAATCTCATCACACACTGATATGGAGACTGGGGACAATAGGAGGTTCGGGACACGGAGACGTGCACAGACGAGAGATTGAACCACCAACTGTCCCACCACAGCTCGTGTTCTGTCCTTAGCCTTTACACATTGAGATTGCCCCAGGCATCCTGAATACTTTCACAATATTTTGTTGGGTAGATGCTGAAAGATCTAAGTTATTGGCAGTCTTTAACTGATGGATGATTCTTTATCCAAGTTTGGCCCAAAGTGGCCAGTAGCAATCCATTCTTGAGGAACGATAAGTCTCCTTTTACACCCAATCTTGACACCCTCACCTGTCACCAGATTTTGATTGCAATCAAACATAACGAGGAACAAGGAAACGTTGTGAAACGTTTGAGTAGCTCCATTATGAAATGAGGAAGAGATGGTCGTCTGCACAGCAGAGAATAACAGCAACCTTGATAACCAGCTGAGCGATTGTAAAGTAGCACCTGGCTTCTGCATCCATGTACGCAAATCCCTGGCATGTAATGAATTCTTGATGAGGGAGAAATCTGACCCCTGTACAGTCTATTCATTAAAGCTTTTTCTGTGCACTGTGTGGAAATCCTTCCAACAGCTTTATGAGAGAACTACAATTAACAGCAACATTAGTTTATCCTGCTATACCAGAGTTTATGAATTTTTCACTAATATCATCTTTTATTTGTACTCATTCTTGAAAAATGAGAAATATTCAAGCTATGGATGCCTTTTCTTGCATGACAGGACTTATTCCCGTGTTCGATCACAGTTCTCAGGAGCTCATTAGAAAATCAATGAGATGTCCATGCGTAAAGATAGATTTTTATAAATGCTTGTGAGAGGGTGATTATAACGCTGATCCTCCTCTGGTTTCAGAATCCAAAAGGAGCTAGCAGAGATAACCTTGGATCCACCGCCAAATTGCAGGTAAGAGCCTTTTGATTGTGTGTGTTGTGAAAGGGCTGTTTGCGCCAACACCTGAGGCACGTGTGTGTGTGTGTGTGTGAGAGTGTGTGTGTGTGTGAGAGTGTACTCTACCAGCTCAGTGACTCATGCGAACAATGCAGGCGTGTATAGACTGCTGTGCTGCATTTTCACAGCTGTTTGCTCTGGATGAGGCTAAGTGGATGGACTTTGTAAGCAGTCTGAGGCATGAACTTGACTCGGGTAAAAAGAAGACCTGGGTTTGCCCTGATCGTCTGTCTGTGTGCACCACCTCTTTAGCAGCTGTGTTGTTGGTTTACACTCTTAAAGGTTGGAAAGGCATGCTGCAGCAGCTCGACTGGTTTGCATGGTTCCTCTTCCTCCTGATCCAGAGTGGTGAAAGGCTGAAACACTGTGTGCCTGTTATGATCTGAATAAGGGCTTTCACTTGGCTCGTCACTCTCTCTTGATGAAGCACTTGTTGTTCTTCTCAAACTGAAGACTTTTGAGAGCAGGGTTGGAGGCGTGTGGAAGGTGGATGTGCAGCCTGACGACTTAACACCCAGCATGTTGGTGAAGTCCTGGCATTTCCTGGAGAGCTGAAAGAGCAGGGAATCTCAGTGATGCGTGGATCCTCTGGAGCTTGTAGGCCTAGCAGCTGGGTTTAGGCAGTCCAGATGTGTGTTCCCGACCCCAGCTGTAGGGATACAACAAGCCAATTTTGTTCTTTTACAGCATCGGTAAGACTTCCCAACACAGTGCCCTTTTCTCTCACTCTTCAGTCCTTAAATGCCACTGGGTCACTTTTTTTACACAGGGTTAGGAAATAAACAAACACTTAATGAAGAAAAAGGCAAAAAAGGCTCTTATAGTAAACCATCCAATCATGTCCATTTAAATTTTTGATGGAGTGGTGTCGAGAACAACCACCTTTCTCACGTTTTTGTTGTGGAATATATGTTGCTTTGCTCAGCATCAGGAAAAGCACATTGTCTCAAAATCCTGACTTAAGTCCTGTTGCCAGCTTTCCATTTGTCTGTGTCAGCATGAAAATGAGCTCCAGACTGCTTCCAACTTCTCATCCTTGTTGCTATCATAGTGACTTTGTTCACATAGTTTTTGTCCCCACGTCCCCCAAAAAAACCAACCAAATCTTTAAAGAAAAAAGAAAAAGAAGGAAACTAGCGTTAGAGCAGCAGAGCAGCAGCCTGCACACGTGACTTCAGAAAATGGAATAAAATCAAGCTTCTCAAAAGGGGCTCTCTCGTCACAGATAATGCAGTTGGAAATGGAATCATTCTGCATGGATACGCCCCAGGCTAATGGGCGTATACAAGTCCAAGTGTCTGTCATCAAAGCCAAATTCCCAATAAAGCTGCTTTCATTTACACGTTTCTTCTTGTCACATGGTAGTTTCTATAACTGGAGAATTTGTAAATGCAGACGGGCACAGAAACTGAGCTCATTTACCTTGCTGTTTATGGACTAAAGTAACAGCTGAAGTGTCTTTAAGCAGGTAAGAAATTAACAGGACTGGAACGTTTTGGTTTGCTAGCTTTCAAACTTCCTGTGTCCTGTCACAAGAACGGACAGCAGGAGGGGATTTCACAGGTTGATAGTTGTGTAAAAACTGACAGATTTCTGAGAAAACAGCCTTGTGACGAATGGATTGAGCTCTCCTGCAGTCAAGAGTCCTTAGCCAAAAGTGAAAAATCAGGCTGAGGCTGCTCGTGTGTATTTCAGTGACAGTCAGAGATGTAATACAGCGGAGGCGCGGCACTACTTGAAATGTAGATTTCTGTATTCATAGGCCCTTGGGGGTATTTGCCTCAGTCTGACAGCTCCCAGTTATCCCGCAAGCCTGTCAGAGCCCAAGAGTTTGATTTAACCTGTGTGTTTCTGCACAGCCGTCCCAATTCAGACTGTCCTTTTGTGCCACATAAAGGTCTACTCGCACATTGTGAACATTAAAAACCTTCAGCCGAGATCAATTCATCCTGTGTGTCCTCGCACACAGTGTCTGGTTGAACAAAAGACTCCACGTCTTTCCAGCCCTTTCTTCACCTGCTAATTGATCTGACGGTGTTAAATAGGCTCCACTCGCTAAAAAGCATCAGATGTGAGGCTTTATGAACGGACGCTGTGATTTGTCTCATTACCCTACAGGTTTCAGTTCTTCTTCTGCCCCTGTCAGGGTAAAGCATGATCACATACAGCCCTGCAGACTTTTCTGGCTCATTTTCTACATTTGCTTCCTCTGTGGCAAGAAAGATGGTGTAATCCCCTTTGGGAAATGGGGGGGAAGAAAAGAAAAAACAAAGCTCCTTTTTAGTTTTACAAAGACAGCATTCCTCCTTTTTAAGGACTATTTGGCTTCTTCTTGAAAAAGACCTTTTGAGGAAATATTTTTAATCATTCTTTTTAATCATCTTTGTCACCCTTCCAGAGAGTAATTAATTGAATGTGACAGGCGTATGAGAAGAGTATGTAAATGGCTCCCACACCAGACACATTGTATTAGCGCAATGCTTGGTTGGGCTTCCTTGCTGTTTGTGTGTGTTTTTGGTAATTACCATATCCTTTCATGATATTCCTGGCAGCATTTTGATAAGAATCCCGCATTGGCTGAGCGGAGACAATGTGTGGATTCCAGCGGGAGAGTTGATTGCAGACTCTCTCACTATCAATCATGCTCGTTTGCCCCGTCTTTCTGTTTCTGCCTTTGAATTCTAGTAAGACTGAGTGCTTTTCAGAGGGAAACTTCTCGGTGAATGCCAGTGAGGGAGTTAGGAAATTAAAGCAATGTGGCCAACAAGAGAATCATCTCAGAAAAGGGTGAGTTTCTACAATCCAGCTGTAGATACTCGACCACAAATCAGCTGTGTTGGTGGTGTGTCACAAAGCTTTCATTCACCGTTTCTAAAGATCACAGACGCTTGGGTCTGCTGATTACGTCAAGGATAATGCAAAGAAGCATTCAGGATTTCATAATCACAATCTGCTTGTAAGTTCAATACTTTTTCTTTCATTTGTTTGTGTTTTTATCTGTGTAATTTCTGACTGTGTTTTGTATTTGCTGCTGCCTATCTCGTCCCCCTTGAAAATGAGGCTCAGTTGGACCGTACTGTGATTTTAAAAAGGGTCCACAAAATAAAAGTTAAGATGCCATGTTCTGTAGAAACAAAAAAAAAACTGTGGCTATTGAAATATATAAAATATAGTTTAGTCAGCACTACTAGACTGCCAAAAACACACCAGGGGAAGCAGTCCATTGAAAGAATGTGTTATGGTGTCACTGTCAATGAAGCCTGGCCCAGATATTCAAACCTCCCAGATCAATGACTCATACATAAAATGCTCATCCTCCAGTCTGGACAAATGACACTGGTCTCAGCTATAGAGTACAGCACAGAAAAGAACAGCGGCCTCTACTTTCTTTTGTGTTAAAGTTCAGTATACTGTTATTTATACATCTGACCACCTTACTGAAGATTTTACACATTATTTATGTTTTTAAGTTATTAACTTCGGTCACTCCACCCCACAGGAAATGTATTTAGTTTTAGTTTGTTTTAGGTTCTACTGAAGAATGAGAGCTTTTCCTGTGAATCAGCTGTACAGTTAGTGGTCCAGAAGAAATAACTGCATGTTAATTGTCTGAATGTATGAAAGCAACATGAACAGCTCACCACGATAAACCTCATCAACCAGATAAACAACAGTTTCTCATGTTAGTCTCTCAAAGGTTGAAGAAAACAGAGGAGTGAAGTGCAGGGATTATGGAGCAGGAATGATCAGGGCTGTAGCTATGTACTAATCTCACGATACGAAACACGATATTCAGCCAACGATTTGATACTCATATCATTTTCTGAAAGATTTTAAAGAGACTGGGTGATTTGACATGAATCGTCGCTGATTGGACTGGTGGTCGGTCCTTTGACCCAGAAGGACAACACCGCCAGACAAAGAGAAAAAAACAAACATGTCACAAAGGTGTCTTCAGCGTACGCAGACTCATGTTTGTGTTGTGAATTGTCGACAGCACATCCAGTATCACGTCATATCCATGTCCTGCATCAAAATAATCTTTAATAGCAGCGCGTTGTCAGGGCCTCGGACACAGGACACAGATGCAGGGTCAGTTCAATGTCAAACTGTTTATTTATAATGAACAGCAGGTTGAGGATCTCCACACAGAGCAAAAGAAGATGCTGTGAAACTCCTGAGCACTCTCCTCAATAACTATGGCTGAGGTGAGTGCAGCTATGAAAGTTATAACCACTAACTCTCTCCACTCCAGGAGGAAAACTGAAAGGCTATGAAAGGTAACAAAATAACTCCCGCTCTCCTGTTGAGGCGGACTTAAACGAAAGACGACTAAAACAGAGGCACTATGAAACTTAACAATAAACGTAAGCACACCTTTAACGGCGGCACAAAGATCTTAAAGAATATAACACAAATAATCGCTCCACTAGCGGAGGTTTCTATGAGACATTAAGAACTCAAAATCTCTCCAAACGGCTGTGAAACTTACCGTGGTGAAAACTAAAGCTATGGCTTAAAGAATAAATTACAACAAAAGGATATGCTCTGTAGGAGGATCGCTCACTGCAGGCTCGAGGATTCTGTGACTGGAAACTGTGGAACAGGACGCGAGTAATGAAGCTCATAACAGAAACACACACTGGCACAAGACTAGGGAGATGCAGACTATTTGACCACAAGAGGAGCCAAGGGGAACAGGTGGAAACACTTTTGGAATCAGGGAAGACAATCAGACACTTCACACAGGAGGAAGGGCAAGATACCTGAAACAAGAGGGAGGTTAGTGGTTTCAAAATAAAACGGGAAATGACACAGAATATATATCCTAAATTGTGACACGTGTACGTTGTCACTAGCGGAAAACATGTAAACCATATCCTTCTGGTTCAAAGGACGGAAGAACTGACTTCCCTCTAAATATCTGATAAGATAAGAAGAAGATTAAAGATTAAATTAAATTCAATTTGATTTGTTCAACCAGACACTGTGTGCGAGGACACACAGGATGAATTGATCTCGGCTGAAGGTTTTTAATGTTCACAATGTGCGAGTAGACCTTTATGTGGCACAAAAGGACAGTCTGAATTGGGACGGCTGTGCAGAAACACACAGGTTAAATTCAATTAATAAAGATAAGATTAAAGAAGTGTCTTTTAAAATGATTAATAGGTTTTATCCCTGTAAGTTTTTTCTGTTTGGGTTCCTCTCCTATCCTACGAACAACAAAGATCAATATCACATCATCAACTTGTTTTACTTGCTAAATACCATATACACAAATCCAAATTCTCTAATCACAAACCATCTTTTTTCATTTTTGGGAAGGAGCTCAAACAATACATTACAACAATCCATCACTCTATAAACCGAAAAGCCATCAAAACACTGAGCTATACACTTTATGTAACATTTTTATTTTTATTTATCACTGTTTTGTATCATGTGTCCCCTCTGGAATTGTATTGTACTTTATTAACGTCTGACTTTTCATTAAAGTTTGCTTAAAAAAGAATATATATATTCTCAGCCCTAGGAAATATGATGTCATTTTGGCTCGTGTAACACCTAATGGCAGTTTTTCTTACCTGGATATGAGCTTGTTTGTGCAAAAGAAGTTGGAGCCAAATATTTTCTTGGAATAACAAAGTATAACCTTAGCAGCCATGAGGATTTTAGAAATATGAAGACGACTGTATGAGACCCACCTTGTTGGTGCAAAAATTGATTGATTAAATGATTAAAGCAGATCAGTATCGCAGTCCCATCAAGGAACTAGTAGATCTGACTGATTGTCTTGGGTGTAACCCTGGTGGTGGTGACACTGAACTCTGACATCCACCCTTGATGGACGGAGAGTTAAACCTGCAGGTTCCTTGCTCAGTT
The DNA here is from genome assembly GCF_036924035.1 of Leuresthes tenuis. Taxonomy (NCBI): domain Eukaryota; kingdom Metazoa; phylum Chordata; class Actinopteri; order Atheriniformes; family Atherinopsidae; genus Leuresthes; species Leuresthes tenuis. The sequence goes on along the minus strand of NW_027325372.1, from coordinate 23,575,189 downwards.
ACAGATCTCACTGCTCCTCCACCAGAGTCACAGCTGGGTCGAGGTTGTAGGAATGGTGTGCACTGATCTAGCCTATAGCTCAGGTTCACAGTCCAGTATTCAGCTTCCCTGCAAGCTGCTGTAGCTGGAGTTGTGGTCTTGTCAGCTAAATGGGAGGAGAGCCAGTTTATCGGCAAACATCCCGCAGCGAAACAGCCAGCAAGTGGGTGCACCAGCTGTTCAGACATTAACTTGCATTTCAAGTTAAAGGCTCATACACGGAAAGACAGTGAGAAGATGGGCAGAGTCCAAATGTGATTCCAAACCAGATTATATGTAGATAAAATCATTGTTTGTAGCCAGAATGTGTGTGGGCCATTACTGTGTGCTGATGCACAGATGTTGGTATGAAGTGCTGATGCTGTGGTTTGCTGCTGAGACGCGCATCAAGTGCAGTTACCATGTAAGTTCGCTGCTGATGGGGGTGGATGATAGTAACAGTCAGAGCAGGCTGAAATGATCACACATGATAAGAAAAATGAAATGTTGTTGTCACCGGTGTCTCGCTTACATCTTTACTGTTTCCACCGGTGTGTCATCCTGCCTCACCCGTGGGATATTCCAAAGCATTCATGCAGTGAGTTATTGTGACCTGTCGTGTAAAATAAAAATGTTTGTTTGTTTGAGCTTGTTTTATCTGAAAGGCTCAATCAAGCACATTACCATAAACATGTGGACTCTACGTTTGGCCGTACTTTAAAAAAAACTGTCAGATCAGTTCAGATTTGTGCAGCAATGCCTCTTACATGGATATAATCTCCAGGGATTTGGGAAAGAAAGATAGCTTGAGGAGGGGGAAAAGCTTGGATAAAACGAGAAATTAAGCTGAGAGTGGCAGAAACAGACGAACCCATCTGCTGCCCGAGATTTGAGGAGAAACGTTTTCTGCAGCCCTCCTGCAGAGAGCAGGCACAGTGGAAGTGTTTCCAATGCTGCTGCTGTGAAGCACGTTCTCATTTGCACAACTTTCTTTAAAGGGCCTTTCTGGTTCATATTATATGTTCATTTGTATCCTGTGTCATATGTGACTCTGAGGTCAAAGTGAGATGAACTCTTATCTGCTAATGCGGCTGTCAGTTCACCAATCTTTGGGCGGTGAGAGTGAGACGACCCACTCTAACCACTGAGCCAAGCCCCCATTGGATTAGACTTTAGGAAATATTTTTGGGAATTGAGTTTTAGATGGAAAAAGGTCTCTCTTTATTGTCTCTGCTCTCGGTTGCTGTTAGCTTTGCTGCCTGTACTGCTGCCTATTGCTGTTAAGGTTCTAACTATTCATACAAATCTCACACAACCCAACAACTTGGGAAAAAACTAAGTATCCCTTTTATCTTGTGTGTGTAAATGAAGCAATTGTCTTGCTGTGGAAGCCAGTTTATTTCACCTGTTCATTAATTTACCATTGATTTAACCCATGAGGCTATTGAGTGTGGATTTAATAGCCTTGTGCTGTAAAGTGCTACTGTTTTAATGATCGTAACTAAAATTGAAATCACCTCTACTTCATAACATCTGTTTTTATTCAGCAGTTTTTGTTAATGCACACTGTTAGTGCTTTTGGCATTAGACTGAGCAGCTGAGGCTTAGGTAAAGGACACATCTGTGACCGAGCCAGATGGATGTAGAACACTGTATAACTGCAGTGTATTTATGAGTCGCACATAAAGCAAGGTACTCATGAACTCCGTGTGTGGAGCCTCATAAAGATGCGGAATTGGATAAGATTATTAGTGTCCTGTAGTGGAAATTGTAGTTTTAAACCATCTTTAAGGCTCAGTCCGTAACCTGCCTAAAAGCTCCTACAGGAAAACGTTTCATGTATAATCATAAGAGATGTGTTCACTGACTGCTCGATCCTCATCCATTTCGCTTGTCTGCTGTTTTCTACAGCTGACAAAGCATGTTTATACAGAGGCGTGTGTGTGTCTGTGAGTTCGGTCACTGATGTGTGTGTACTGTGCACATCATCTTTGTGTAGGATGAATGATTAGCCTCTCTTTTTAGATATGCTATCCTGTCCTATAGCACGGAGGACTGCAGTAACCTCCCACAGTGCTGCTCAGTCTCTTAATAGAAACCCACACAGGCAGTTACGTTTTCGGTCACACATACACACACACACACACACACACACACACATGTTACCATGCACCACAAGGATTATCTAACATTGCACCACTGACTTCTTCACGATAAAACTGATTGATTTTCAAAAGGAAGTTCAGTCTCACAGTCTAACTGTGTAAAGTGACATGTCACAGTAGCTTTAGTAACACAAATTCACACACATGCAAACACACACACACTACAATTGTGCTTACTCTTACAGTATGGGTACCATTTCCTCTCTTGCACTTAGAGCCGGAAGTTCATTGAAGTCTAACACTCAGAGACGCACTTTTGGCTTCCTGAGTATTACCCAGCCAGACTGATTCCCAAACTGTGTTTTTATTGAAAGAAAAAGTGAGTTCTCAGGTGGAAATTGACATCAGTCTATGAAAACCCCGACTGGTTGAACTCTGGAACCATTGTGGGCCACCACACACTACAAATAAGCATCATGATCTATATATTAGCACAACTATGGTGTGTGTATCTCCTTCATTTTGCTCTGGTTCTCGGTGTCAGCTGTTTATCATTCTATGCTTTTTCTGAGGAATATTGAAAGATAAAAGGTTGTTCTTATCATTGTTTCCACAAATCACAAAAAATGTGTGTATAGATTTTTTTTGTTAGTTTGTTCTTACGTACATTTATTAGGAAAACTGCATTTTTAATTTATTATATTGTTGAAAGAATAGAATGTCCAACTTGTGGTTCAACCTCTTTTTTTTTTTGGCCCATTTTACCTGACAAGGTGATAAAGCTGCCTGATTTATGCACACCTTGGTATGAAATATTAATCTTTTGGATCACTCCTTCCTGAATTATCCAAACGTCTGTACATATGATCTGAAAATCATTCGATCCAAACGACATTCCAGTTCAGAAACAGTGGCTCATGTGAAAATGAATGAATGGTTTTGTGTTTATCTTCACAATGCAAACTTCCTAGAGCTCTTTCTCAATTCACAACTGTAGGCAAGACCATCTTCACCAAGCTATGTATAACCTTTGCGGTTGCTAGGCGACGATGTCGGTACACTTGCAAAGCAGTTGTCTAGCTGTACTTCAATTAGAGTTTTGCTAATAGAGAATTTTCCCCCAAAGTGCGAGGTGATGACAAAATTTGTCAACTGTCCGTGGACTGTTTCCTTGATGCTGTTCTCCATAAACCTCAGCTGGTAGCAGGACAATTTAAACTCTGGAGTAGACGGAGGACATTTTTACACATGTACTGGAGTCCTGAAATGTTCTCGAGAGCGGTGGCATGTGAGAATCTAAGTGTCTGCAGCATTGGTTTTGGGCTCCTTGCGGAAATTTTCCACTCGACTGCCCTCTGGATTGATTTCCAGTCATTCCTTCCTGTAGTGGTTATGTTCCAAACAATGGAGGACTGATGTCAACACAGCAAAGAGCCTCATCGGTTAAAATCTCAACATGTTGCAAATAAAACGCTGTGATTTTCCCATCATAATCTCTACATCATGTCCTCCCCACACCCCATTCCTCACATTTTCAGCTGTGAGAGCACATCTCCAGCAGGAGCGGGGGTGGGGGAAAAAAAATCCAATCTGACAAGCTTCTAAATGATTCACAAATGTAAAAAGTCTTAACCCTAATCTATGTTAGCAAGGTGACTGAATGCAAAGGAAGCAACTTGGAAATGCGTAAGTGAAGTGCTCCGACAGTCCATAACACCACATGACAGCAGAGCAAGAAATACGAGAGACTTCCTCTGTATGAAGAGCGAGCACATAAAAGCACATCTGTTTCTGTGAATAAACAAACACGGCAACCACGAGAAATCACACGACACATTTCTAGCTGGTGAAGGATGAGAAACACCCCGTTGTAGTTGCTGCTGACCAAAGGGCCGTTGAGAAAGTGATGTCAAAGCTTCATCCAACCCGAAAAGGGTGAAGCCAATTACAAATTAATATAACCTTCCAGTTACCTTGCTGCATCTCTTCTATTTGTTTTATTAATAAAGAATACCAAAAGTTGCTGAATTATAGATTTTTACAAAAACTTTGCTGTGAAAGTAGGAAGTAGTCACTTGGTTTAAAAAAGAAAAAAAGAAGACCTGCGTAGGAAAAAAGAACCGTGCATAGATAATTGTTCTATGATTGCCTCGTAGCCTTCAGAATCTTTGTGGAAGTGAGACATGAGGTGCTGGAGATTCTCTGTAGCACGTGTGAACTGCAGCTGTGGAAAAAGTCTGGAGCAAAAGTCTCCAGAACTTAGCTGACAAATTTCCATTTTTTGAGTCGTTTCTTTTTCTCCTCGAGGATAACAGTACCTGCTTTTTTGTGTTTAGCTTTAAATACTTTTTAAATGCATTTCTGTGGTCATATCCGGACATCACTGTATGTCTGTCGACACGTTTCCATCAGACTGGCATCAGCTGTAGAAGGTTTTCTCATGGGGAAAAACTCATTTAAAATGGAAGAACATTACTCAGGATGGGATGAAAATGACAAGAGCAGCCTTTTTTTTTTTCTTGTCAAACTGATAATTAGATTAAAACCACTGACCAGGACAAATAGTATTAAGTACCTGATTGTTACTTCTAAACATTTGGCGTGAAGACTCTTCTCTATTGTGATTCCACATGCTGGCAAAAACCAAAAAATAACTCAAATGCAATCAGACATCGTTACAAAAAAACAAGTGTTCGTGCTTTTTAACGATAGCTGGGGAAGGGGGAAATGTGACACTTTTGATTTGGATTTTAAGGTTAACTGAGTCAGTAAAACACTCATAAAATGTCTCATCTGTGATGACTGATAGATTTCTCTGTGAGTGCTACTCACTCATCAAACCGCACACGTCCAAAACCTAATGACAGTGAGAGGTGTTATCCACAAGCAGCCACAAGATAACATCTTGAAAATCACTTAAAATCCCATGAACTGGAGAGCAGGAGGCTGATTATCGTAGACAGATTGATTGCAGGTGTCACTGTTCTATTTTTAGATGATTGTTCGCAGAATTTTTTGCAGAAGACTTTGTCTGTTGCAGTGAGAAATTGTGTTTGATGTTCTCTCAAGAGAATGAATGAATTAGTTCACTACAGAGCCGAATGCAGTATTACTTTATTGTAAACAAGGAATCACTCGGTTAGTTGATTTGTTTTCATACCTGCTCACAGATGGAGAAAAAAAACAAGACAGAGCTGATTTTTGAGGTGACAGAGAACCACAGTACGAATGGATCATTGAAGTCACAACATCATGCCAACTTTTAATATTGAAAACTTAATTTAGTACTTTCTTTCTTTTTGGAAAAAAAATCTTTTGACCCAATGTGTCAGGAGATGAGAGAAAAACCCAGGACAGGATAGAAAACAGGATAGAAAACACCAGGGGCCTCATGTACAAAGGGTACGTACTCACAAAAAAGTGGCGTACACACTTTTTCACGTCAACGATCAGATGTATCAAGAGCGAAATGACCGTGGAAATGTACGGTGCCTCACGCAAATTTCAGGGCTGTCGTACGCACTTTTCTACGGCGGTTGTTTCTTTGGCGACACTTAGAGGTGATGTTGGGAAACTGTTATAATGAATAAATTTAAACACAATTTGTCCTCAGAATGAGCGATGTGCACATCTGAGACACATGAAGAATTATCACTGATAAACAATTAACACACCCATGTGTCTGCAATTACAGTCAGAGTGAATATAAAAGTATGCGCAAAGTGGTGCAATGCATACTATTAAAAACAATGGCTGCTTTAGCGGTGTTGGAAGACATAGCAAATGGTGCAATAAGGAGAGAGCGTGTATTTAGAGACAGGCATGATTTGTTGGAACATGAAGACAAGTGGCTCATCAGCCGTTTTAGGTTCCCGAGGGCAATCCTCCTGGAGCTATGCGCAGAGCTGCGGCCAGCGTTGGAGCGCAACACAGCGAGGAGCCATGCGCTGCCTGTTCCCATACAGGTGATGACCACGTTGGGGTTCCTGGCAACCGGGGCATTTCAAAGGGACTGTGCCAGTCGACCCTGAGCCGAGCCATGCCAGCCGGATTATCCGCATCTCAGCCAGGTATATCAAATTCCCACAAGGCAGCTGAACAGGCCAACATTAAAGCGCAATTTGCAGCGACAGCCGGTTTTCCTAATGGAATCGGAGCTATCGACTGGACACACATTGCTATAAAAGCGCCATCACAGGATGAATTTGTGTATGTCAACAAGCAATTCCATTCCATCAATGTACAGATCATTTGTGATGCGCAAATGCACTTAACTAACATTGTTCAACACACGGTTCTCATACATTCTGAGTAACAGCATTGTTGGGAACTACAAGCTGGCACTGTGTGCGACGGTGGGCTTCGTGGTGAGTAACTTTCCTAATATTATTCCCCATGAAGTGCATTGAGCATGTGCGCAGAAAATTTCTATCCCATCTTCACAGCATAATAGTTGGTGGTTAAAGTTAGTAACTTGCTGTTTTTTTGCTGGTTGAACAACAGCTTAAGATCTTTCTAACAAGCCCCTGATCATCTCTGTGTGCACATGTTAATAACCCCGTGCTTGTGAAATGTCTCAATGAGTCTCACCTTTTCCCAGGCGCACTTCTGCTCTAGATTACTGTATGAACACGTTTGTTGTGAGTTACACAAATGTAGGTATTTACCTTTAATCAGAGTCACCCACACTCCCACACCCACCACCCCTGAGAGAGCAGTGTCACCCATAGTTGTGTCGCCTCTCTGTTCAACTCCTCAGCATTAAAGGCCTCGCTCACGCTCTCCCACCCACTCCTCTTACGTTTGCTGCTTATATCGTAGGCCAGCGTGCCAAAGAGCACATTTTTGTGCGGGCCTCCACTTCAGAAAGTAGCACCTCCATCTCACTTTCCATTAAGTTATTCTTTTTTCCGTTTTACGCATTCTTTATTCTTTATTTTCTGATCGTGCAGAGAGGGGAATCGCAGGTGCAGGGCTCATTTAAATATGATTTGCATACTTGAATAAAAGTAGGGGCGTGGACAGGGAGGAGTCGGGTACTCCGACATGTGCGCTCAATTCCACGTTGATTGAGATGTACAAAAGAAATGTGCTTGGATTCATGCGTGCGCACACATTGATACATCCGGATATTTTTGTACGTTGGAGGGCATTTTGGTTTGAGCGTACGCCATGTTTCAGTAGGAAATCCACGCAAGTCTTTGTACATGAGGCCCCAGGAGAGGAGAGAAAACACCAGGAGAGGATAGAAAACACCAGGAGAGGAGAGAAAACAGGAGAGAAAACACCAGAACAGGATAGAAAACAGGATAGAAAACACCAGAACAGGATAGAAAACAGGATAGAAAACACCAGAACAGGATAGAAAACAAGATAGAAAACACCAGAACAGGATAGAAAACACCAGGAGAGGAGAGAAAACACCAGGTGAGGAGAGAAAACAGGAGAGAAAACACCAGAACAGGATAGAAAACAGGATAGAAAACACCAGAACAGGATAGAAAACAGGATAGAAAACACCAGAACAGGATAGAAAACAGGATAGAAAACACCAGAACAGGATAGAAAACACCAGGAGAGGAGAGAAAACATCAGGAGAATGAGGGGAAACTAAACTTGGTTGATTAAAACGGTAACAAAAAGCGCTGACTAATCCGGAACACCAAAAACCAAACCTTAGAACAACAAGAAAACTCAGAACTGAGAAATCCGACTGACAATTAAACCTGAACACGAATGGCAGAGGGTTGCATGAGGCGATACAGCAAGGAACCCAACGGGAATAAATCCATCGAGGGAACTAGTGACACAGTGACTGCAGCTGTGAGTCACTGACAGGGAAACGGGTGTGGAAATGGCGCTGAGAACCAGACAGGAGGAATCAGAGGAAACTGAGAATAATGACCAGGATAAACAGCACTGAAAACGTGGAACAAAATCAACCAGAGGACATGGAACCATAAGAAGAAATGATTAAACCACACAACACAAGAAAAACTCAAAAGACAGGAACAACAGAACAAAAAAAAAACACCGATCATGACACGATGCAGATCCGTGTCGTGTAAAACAACAAGCTAGTGTCAGCTGATACCTTTATTTTACTGCAGAATGCACAGTTGCAAACTTCATAAAGTTATTCAAATCAATCCGACCCGTAAACTTGACACCTCAATAGCTCTGCAATACAGCAGGAAGCAGCCAGTTTAATTCTAAACATGGCATTGAAAAATGAGCACCTAATTCTTTTTGCACTTTCGTTTTTAAAACGTAACTGTGCCACAGTCTGTCATCACAGAGATAAAACAGAAGCCAACAGCAACAGTCCCGTGCTTCTCTTTATCCGACTGCGTTGTCACAGCTTAGCTCAGCCGGGACAGAGGGGACAGAATTTCAAGCTGTGCGTCCCTGATAATGTGCATCAAGCTTTCCCCGGCTGCAGAAGTATGTGGTCTGAGTGAAGATTGATAGATAAACTACACTGTTGTTGTTGGCTGCTGTGGTTTTTTTCTTTTCTTTTAGGTCAAAGATCAGTTATTGATGTCTGAAAACCAATTATGTGCGCTGTTGTTTTCTATCCTGTCACTTTGTGAGAATCCTGTTTTCTTGTTTTTTGGAAGATGCAGTGTGTTGATGCTGTTTTGTTTAATTTTGATAGATGAATCCTCTTATTGCTTTTCTTCTGTTGACTCACACTAAATCATTTACAAGCTCTTGTTTTTAGACATTTGATTTAGTAACATGCAACAATGTTCCTCTGAAATATATCATTTTATATATTTCAACTCCTGTTTTGAATAACACAAGGGTTTAGTGCAGTTTAACTTCTCCTTGACAGATTCATGACTTTTCATTTATTCAAGCAGTGCTAAAATAGATTATTGTTGCTTTATAATACAGCAACATTAAAGTCTGGAAGCCACAAATGCTGACGCGTTCGGACCTCAAATCTGCTGCTTTAGTTTACCAACAACTTTCCATTTAGTAGAAATCATTTGGTTTAGTTGAAGCTTATGTACTGCGTGTGTTCTGTTTGTTTTTATTCAAATCTCCTGCTGTGTTATTTTTTTGCAGTGATTTGAGGTCAGATGATGTTTAAATGTGACCATGTTAATCCAGGGCTGTTTTTGTTGTTCCTATCTTCATGGGGTTCACCCACCCTTATATGGGTCTCTGCTCAGAATGACACTGTGAGATTACCTGTGTGAATAAAGGTTAAATGAGACAATCTTTTGGGCTGCAGCTCCTTGGTCCACATTTTTCACCCTCATTTTATTCCCCACCTGTTTGGTGGCCTTTCAGCCCACTGAGTAGTCCTGCCCATCTGGATACTGCCAGCCAGAGTCTGGTTGAAATTTAATTGTTTACAGTCCCAAGTGAAGATTGCCATTAACTACATTTTCTGAACAATTTTCACATGCTTTCTCAGGCTAACTGGAACACCATCATAACTGGAACAATGTTCCTGAATTATGTTTCAGAAATGTTCTCGTTTTCAATCTAAACCAACCCAGAATACAGAAAAGCTTTTAATGGGAAACCCACTATCTGTCAGATCAGTTTTGATGTGTTGTCAGATGTTTTCTGGTTTCTAACTCAGTTAGGATGCGTGGATGACTGAAACTGCTACCATCACGGTTAAAAGGAATCTAGTGCATTTTAGTTTAAACTAAATGTTTCTGCAGAGTCTGAATCAGCAGCTAGATTTTCGACTGAAACTGTGGATCTCTGTTCTGGATCTTGTCCAGTATCTGTTGGTCTGCTCCCAGTCAGCTCCCACTCGGTTCTCTGTATTTATTTTCCATTTCTCATACCCAGCTAATGCCTCTCTAAACTGCAGTGCTGCTGAATCGATAGTGCATCGAGAGCCAGGCGGCACCCACAGCCTCCACTGCAACATGCACATCACAGCCGTCCTAAAATCAGATGATAATGTCTTTCAGTCAGCAGAGCATGCTACAGCAGACGTGGGAATGAATTTTTTTTTAATCACTCACAGGGTGTTCCAAGCCAGTTGTCCTCTTTGCATCTCAGGCAGCTCTGATCCTATTCTATCTTAAAGATATCAGTAGCGCTTATCGTCATCCATCTCAGAGCATTTTCATTCATTCGGTCACCTTAGCTTTCCTCACTGCGCATACGTCTGCCCTTGATAAGGTTAATTAACTGCTAAGTGCAAAGATAGACAGAGTTTCAAGGTAGTTGCACTGTGGTTAGCAGACTGTAGGTCACCTGCAGCACCATGGAGCCTGTGGGAGCCATTTACTCTACTGGTCATCCCATTCTGAGTCCAGCAAGACCTTAAATCAAAGAGTGTGTTCATAGGATGCTCTAAAGTAAACTGACAGGTTCTCTGTAGCACACAGGATCACCTTGCTCACTATAAATTTCTGGTTAATTGTCTCCATGCATGCTTCAGTTGATTTTCCAGCTGATGTGGCTGCGATGGCTCTTGAATTCTTAATGCGCCCTTTTGTGGTCCACCTTCAACAGCCATCACCTTCAAGCCTCGGTCTTTAGTGAGGGATGTCTCCACTTTCATCGTCAAGGGAGTTCAGCTGGCGAAAAGACATTAATACTGTTTAAAGAAGAGCTAATGGTTCTTTTCATATCATCACCAAGTGAACCCCTCGTTCCCGTCTTAAGTCACTGCAGCGCTGTTAGGATGGACATGAAACCCTCCTCCTGCAGCGGTGAGCCGCTCGCTCACTGCCCGACAGCTCGTGTGTGGGTAAACTGTGAAATCTGGGTGCTCGGGCAAATAGTTCCAGTGCAGGGGAACATTTGGTCATTGTTTCATTCTGGTTTTGGCAGGGAGATGTTCAGCCAGGGCGGGCACCCCTGCCTCCGCAGCCACCACCACACACACACACACACACACACACACACGCACACACACAAACACACACACAAACACACATGCACACACAGGATTTGCTTCCTGCCAGGGATTTGATTCCACTCAGGTGACAAATGCCCAGTAGCTGGCCATGAAGGATGCGATGGGGTGGGGGGAGGCCTTATGTATGATAAACTAGATAAACCGCAGCATACTGTAAAATACAAAACAAGATACACTGATCAGCCTCAACATTGTAACACATTGTCTGTTCTTTTTAGATGTTAAAACACCTTTGACTCAACAAAGCTCTGTCAGACTTCTGAGTGCCACTGAACTTTATTAGTAAATGCTTTCAATGTCAATTTAGAATCTGAGTCTTATTTGACTTGCTTCAGTACACCCCCCCCCAAACCCTACCATCTAAATCAAATGATTTAAAACCAAATCCATTCAACCGTTCTCGTTCTTCAGTTTATAGTCGGTGTTTAGTCAGGTTAGACATCAAAGTCATATCAGTAGTTTTCCAATAAGAGGGCCCGGAACTTCTGAACCTAGCTATTGATTTGTTACACAGAATGATTGTGACATTTATCAGGTAATCATCTTTTCTCAATCGCAAAGAAAAATGACTCACTACAAAATGGTGGAAATGATCCATTTTGTGTTTTTTTTTTTTTTTATTATTATTATTTTTTCTCAAAACTCCCAGCCAGTATGTTTTTTTTTTTTGTTTTTTTTTAAAGGCTTTTGAATATGAATGTAAGACTGAATTGACCAGGTGCAACATGCAGCTCTTTTGGAACTAAGCTGGTTTTATTTGGGCACCCAAAGTTTTATCTCACCCCCTTAATTATTATTAATGAAGAGTATTTTCTGAACTCCACCCATTGTGCAGCCTGTCCGTGCACCAAATATTGTGCATTGCCTCCACTGTAATGGCCCTGCTGTGTTTGAATTGAGCCTTTAGGGAACACTTACATAAGAGGAAGCTTTTGCTTTTACTTATGAAGCCTACAGGGCAACAAATTGCATGTCTCAATAGAGCTTCATGGTGGGATTTTTAATCTATGTTGTTGTGATCTTTTTACACTTGGCTCAAGCTGTATGTTTCTGTTCAGGGCTGTGACGGATGAGGAGGACAAAGGTGGAGTGAATTACAGAGAAACTAAATGTTTCTGGCTGTGAGTGATTGCAGTGTATTGGAGCCCATCTCAACAGAAGAGTGACATAAAATCAATGCTCGGAGTGCAACCTAATCAAAGGTGCCATGATGGGGAGGACAGCGAGAGCCAGATTTTCTTTTCTTTCTTTCTTTTTTTTTTAGCTTGGAAGGTCACCCTGTGTTTTCTTTAATGCGCCCACACCTTGTCTTTACATATAAAGCTTTGCACAGTGCGTTTTATAAATGCTGATTTGATCATACTGGAGTTTTGACAGCACTGCTTAACACATTTCTCTTTCACAGTAACTCGGTAATTTACTTCGGCCGTTCAGTTTTGTTCCACAAATGCACAGAGAATGCATACAACAACCCGAGAGGATCTAATGGAGTGGCTCAGGACATGAGCAAGTGGAGTCAGCAGGTCTCTATGACCTTGAAGCGTGCGTGCGTGCGTGCGTGCGTGCGTGCGTGGGCCTCTCGAGGACCTTATAGTAGCTGATTCTGGTGTACAATACAACACTCTCCCTTTGGAGAGACTGATATGTTATTTAAATGTCATTTGATTTAATCTTGTACAGATAATAATAGCTCCACTTTACTTAAAGTGGTTCTTACAAAGCATTATGAGTTTATCACATTTTGCACTTGTAAAGGGGCGGCTGTCGCTCAGGAAGAGCAGTCGCCTGGTCGGTGGTTCGACTCCAGGCTTCTCCGGGCAAGACACTGAACACTGAACCCTTGTGCGTCCATCGGTGTATGAATGTGTGTAAATATTTAGAACAAAAAGCTCTGTTTAGCTGTATAAGTGTGACAGTCAATGGATGAATGTGACATATTGTCAAACAAGCACAGTCCAGTTACTTGTATGGAACTGTGTGATGAATTGTATCATCTGAGTAGTGCACCGCCCTAAACCTGAAAAACAATCATTCTTTCATTCACTTTGACTTTTATTTTAATTAGAGACATAAGCTCCTCAGCTTCCATATGCTAATATCCCTTAATAGAATAACTTTTGCATTTCAGGCCTGCATTAATGCTTCTGTCACAGAAGTGTAAATAAGCTTTGCCAAGCATGGCTTTTGAAGAGTCGCATTCCTGACTGTCATTGTGATGACAGTCTGGATGGTTCTTTTGGTTGTAGTTCGGAGCACGTGGTGTCCATTAAATCCAGGAATACTGACTGATTTGACCACAATGCATTTCCATTGTGTGATGATGATCAATCCCAGATGCCTCATAGCCCAAAGAAATCGACACCGCCCCAAAACAAGGTCAATATAAGGCATTTATTTTTTAAAATGTGTAACTTTTTTTCTTTAACAGGCGTTTGTGAATGTAAATTTGTATTTTAGTGCTTGAAAAAGCTTACTGGCTAGTCTGGGTAACTCTGAGGTTGCCCACTGATATACAGTGCATGCAAAAGTCTTCAGTCACTGCTCAGTTCTTTATGTATTACCAGGGGGAGAAAAAAAAGCATGTGAAACATGTATAAAAAACAGAGTTTGTACAGTTCTAACTAGTCAGACCTTTATTCTTCAGTAGAACCTGAACACTCGTCCGCTTACCCCTCTTATGCTGCTGCCCACAGTTAAAATGGCTACTGTTTAGGTCTTTAAGAGTGAATGTGCTGACGGTGTTCTGGTGTTTGTTGCTTCTAGCTTCAGAGGTGTTGGTACCAGCGGAGGAAGTTTAGTCTTAATTCCAAACAAAAGCTTCACCTCTCCCCAGAGCTTACTGTTGTGAATTCTGTTACCTTTCCACCATAGAAGATTTTACCAAGACACACACCCACACACACTCTCACACACACTACCAGAAAATTCCAATCCTCTCCCTCAGTGTGGAATATTAATCTGAAAGACCGTGAAGAATTACCTTCAGTTCTCATGAGACCGACTCGGTATCACAACTTGCAACAAAAAATGTTTTCATCATAACCAGATTCAGTAAAAGTTTGCACAATGTGATCCTGTTCTGTTGCGTATATTTAACCGGATAAACTTACTCGATGTAGTCGAAAAGCTGGTCAGACAAGCAGATTTTCTTATCTATGTATCTGTGCGGCTGAACCTCCGCTCATCACCTGACACCAGCAGCATGCCAGTGACTTGACAGACAGAAATAGCAGTGAAGGTAAAGTGCCTGAAATATCCTGACTCTTACAGTAGCATTTGCAGACAGGATGCTCTAATAGTAAGTCAGTAAGTCAAAAGAAAGACCAAATGAGCATTACTGACTGTCTACTCTGAGATGACCTGCTGTCTACAATGTAAGATTTTTCTTTCAGTCCAAAGCAGTGTGCAAACTCTCAAAGAATTACCACCATTTATCTGATGTTCAGATCAAGTTCAAGGCCAAACATGTATGAAAAGCTCAATGTGAAGATTCATGTTTCCGGCCGGCATTCATCACTGACTGCAGTGGCTCAATAACAGTGAACACAATCAGCGAGAGGACTCGCCTCTTTGGAAAAAAAGATGTAGTCCATTAAGCTCATTATTATGGGCAAGTAATTTTATTAAACGCACTGGTTTATAAAACTGGATTCATTCTGAACTGAAGGTTATCGAATAAGTTGTTAGAATTTGCCACCCACTGGTGCCTGTGTTTGAGCTTTTAGGCCTCAGCTCAGAGCTTTGGGTGCACAAAGTCATTTAGATTATGCAACACTGAACAATGAGTAGAGGTTTTCTGAAGTTTTGTTCTGAACATTTAGCCTATTTCAGATTGTGGAGCTGCTTGTATTGAACAACATCTTATATTTGTGAACTTTGACTTATTTCATTCCTTGAAGTGTGTGTTTTGACAGATTTAACAAAGCCAAGACCAATCATTCAAAGGTCATTTTTATGACCCCAAATACATATTTTGAATCCAACCCAAGAATGATTGATTAATATAAACTACATCAGTTACTGACAAGCCAGGGCACATTTTCATTAACATCCAAATATCATCGTTTGATACTCAGTGATAATTACACTTTTACTCCTACCCCATAAATCAGTGCCACAAAGACTGTGATGAAGTCATTGTCTACTCTTTTTTTTTTTAAAGGTCTGATATAAAGCCACAGAAAACCGGTTGGTGCCACACTTAAGCTGCAGAGTCTCAGTTAAAGACAATCGAAGCCAAAACCCTCTCTTTGGCCTCATGAATCATTATTACCTCTATAGAACCACTTGGCAGCTAATTGTTGGGGACTGTTCATTAAGTTAAAGAAAATGCTCAGAGGGTGATTGGATGAACAATCTGTCTTTCATGACCTATAATCATGTGGATTCTTTTCTCTTCTTTCAGTGAAAACTAGTCTTCAGATCTGGTTTAAGTGATGCTAAAAGCATCCATGTTAATCTCTTTGCTCCACCTAAAACAAGAGCATAGCTCGAAGCATGGCAAGATGGAATCTTTTGTAATCGTAATGATCCAGTGTCTCTATAATCCTCTTTGAACAAACAAGAAAAAATAACTACATAATGAGCTCGTTCCGTCAATATATACACTTACTCTTGTTACACTGAAGCAGATAATCACTAAACAATCTGTTTTCTATGTAGCACAGCCATCATAAAGATAAGAGGTGATGGAACTGAGTTGGAGATGATTGCTGCTTTTCCCATGATTGCACTGTCGGTACTTACCATCAAAAGCCTGAATGGCCTAATTCATTTTAAAGTGCTTCATATTGAGGCAGGTCTCACATCTTATTTTACGCATAATTAGAACAAGCATACAGTATGGAAGTATATTAGATCTGAGGCTGGCCCATGAGGTTTCATTTATCATTCAGAAAGTTATCTGCATCTTGAGCCCTTTCATGTAATCTTATTGGCTAATTTGATTGCTTTGTTATTTTGCTTATTTGTCCTTGAAGGAGGACCTATTTGGAGTTTGTGAACCATAAAGATAAATGAGTGAGACAGAGTTTTGTTCCATCTGCTTTAATGATTTGTGTTTTATTTATGTGCAGCAGTTTGTACTGGAGAGTAAACACTATATAGTGTGTTCTGTGATCATATGTACAGTCATGTGAAAGAAAGTACACCATGTCTGTTATTTTACAGCCTTATTCCAAAATGGATTAAATTGATTTTTCCCTTAAAATTCTACACACAATACTACATAATGACAAAGTGAAAAAGTTTGTTTGAAATTTTTGCAAATTTTAAAAAAATAACAGACAGAAATATAACATGTACATAAGTGCTTACAGCATTTGCTATGACACTCACAATTGAGCTCAGATGCATCCTGATCATTCTTCAGATGTTTCTACAACTTGACTGCAGTCCACCTGTGTTAAAGTCAGTTCATTGGACATGATTTGGAAAGGCACACACCTGTCTATAATAAGGTCCCATAGTTGACACTGCATGTCAGAGCACAAACAAACCATAAAGTCCAAGGAACTGTCTGTAGACCTCTGAGACAGACCCGTATTGAGGCACAGATCTGGCAAGGGTACCGAAAATTGTCTGCAGCATCGAAGGTTCAAATGAGGACAGTGGCCCCCATCATCCATAAATGGAGGAAGTTTGGAACCACCAGGACTCTTCCTAGAGCCGGTTGGCCAGCCAATTTAAGCAATCAGGGTAGAAGGGCTGTAGTCAGGGAGGTGACCAAGAACCCGATGGGGACTGACAGAGCTCCAGTGTTGGTCTGTAGAGAGAGGAGACCCTTTCAGAAGGACAGCCATTTCTGTTGCACTCCATCAAACCAGGCTTCTATGTTAGAGTGGCCAGACGGAAGCTACTCCTCAGTAAAAAGCACCTGACAGCTCGCCTGGAGTTAGCCATAAGGCACCCGAAGGACTCTTACACCATGAGAAATAAAATTCTGTGGTCTGATGAAACAAACATTGAACTCTTTGGCCTGAATGCCAAGCATCATATCTGGTGGGAACCACGCACCGATTATCCCCGGCCAATACCATTTTTCAGCTCTGTGAATGTCCTGGCATGGCCCAGACAGAGCCCAGACTTGAACCAGATTGAACATCTCTGGAGAGATCTGAAAATGGCTGTGCACCCACGCTCCTCATCCAACCTGATGGAGCTTGGAGGTTCTGAAGAGAGGAATGGGGGAAACTGCCCAAAAATAGGTGTGCCAAGCTTTTAGTATCATACTCAAAAAGACTTGAGGCTGTAATTGCTGCCAAAGGTGCTTCAACAAAGTATTGTGGGGTATGGGGTATGAGGGGAAAAAAATTTCCCATTTGGAATAAGGCTGTAACATAACAAGATGTGAAAGAAGTGAAGCGCTTGTTTACGGATGCACTGTATTTATCAAAAGGTGAACTAAATCGCTGAAGCAGTGTATACAAAACTAAGTACACCCTTTATGATTTCCAGTTGCTTGTCAAATTCATCTTCTGCAACAACAACTTGAAGGGATTATTTTCTCTAACACACTGTTGAATAAATGCTGATTACATTTTGTCCCAATCTTCTTGACAACTTAATATACGGCTTTTTTAAGGTCCTGCTGAAGCACTTCAGTTGGGTTGAGGGCTGGATTTTTATGGGGCCATTGCAAAGCCTTGATTCCTTTCTTTTTCACCCACAGTATGATTGGAATCATTGTTGAATTACTCATTTGGACCAGGCTTCAGCTATCAAGAAGATGGTCTCACATTTGACTTTAATTTTCAGAGGCGTTCAACTTAATTACTGCGAGGTTCCCAGAACCTGTGGATGCAAAACAATCCAATATCACCGCCTCTCCACCACTGTGCTTAACAGTTTTTCTCCAAACATGGTGCTGTGCATTATAACCAAACATTTTCTGGTGTCATCTGTCCAAAGAACGTGTTCCAGAAGTTTTCTTCAGTGCTGCCTTGTTGTTTTTATAAAGAAAAGGCATACTCCCGCTGCCCTTCTTTTAGTTTCATACTGTCATGAAGTTTAACATTTGACTTGCTCACTGGATAGTGTAGTGGTATGATTGCCACCTTTCGTGTGGGAGACCCCCCTTACCCTATCTGCCTACCTGTACGTCGCTTTGGATAAAAGCGTCTGCCAAATGCATAAACATAACATAACTGAGGCCTGTGGAGTCTGAGACCTTAAGGTGAACATACATGGATGTCTACACCTCAGAAGACTGGCAATTGTCTTGAATGTTTTCCTTGTGACCATTGGCCTTATAACCATTCCCTGATCAATGGGCAGCAGCAATTGGTTCTTTAAGATCATTGCTGACGTTTTTCCTCCTTAGTATTGTTTTACACAGCTGAATGCTCCAGACCAGCAAACTGACAAAACATCTGCTTTTATCGAGGTGCTCACTTGCATTTCTGGTCAATTCTTCAGCTGCACTTAAATAGCAGCCCCTGGCTGCTACTTATCCTCTTCGTTCCTAAAGAAGCAGTAAGGGTGGGATTTTTCACACACAGTTTTTGCACTTTGGATCATTTTTTCACATATGTATATTTTATGTTGACACTTGATAGCAAATGGAAGATTAAAAGGTGTTCCCTTGCTTTCATTGGCCTTTGTGTTTTTTCAGTTTTCAGATGACTGAAGCAGCACAGTTGTATCTGCTTGTCATACTGTTGTATTTTCCTTGGAAATTCCTCTTGCAGCACAAAATGTACACGCATTTTCATTGCAGGGATGTAATGTTGCTAGGCAACAGGTTCAAGACAATGGAATCAGCGCTGGTGGTTTAGTGCTGATTCAAAGGTTAGCGGGTGTTGGAGTAACCCCACGCTTGACCTTCATCCAATCAGCCCTTCTGTCGCCTGCTCTTGTCACCTCTGCTCCCACTGAACGTGCGCTTTGTGAGCACATCACCGAACCCAGTGAAGGGGGACAAAGGCCGGCACAAGCCAACACGTCATCCTTTCAGCTGAAGCAGCAAAGGAATTCAAAGAGCTTTTATCTCACAAGGATTTCCCTCTGAAGCCTTTTTACTGTGGATTATTTTCAGAGACCTTGAGCTACCCTTCATTAAAAGAACTGATGTGACAACGCTGCTTAGTGTTTGCTAATGAGGCTTTGAAATCCTTTTTAGCAGCAAGGAGCAGCCTCCAGGGATACAAGTATACGGCTTGATAGTAGCAACTATGAATACTTTGTAGTTGTCAGTCATTTATTCCTTAAGCCTTCAGGGATTTAAAAGTACAGTTTTAAAATGTAGAAGCATGTTGGCTTGTTGTTGTGCTTTCCTGTCTTTTGCCCAGTGTTAGTTTGAGGTGACACACACACACACACACACACAGAGCGTACAAAGCTTCAAACTTGACATGTTTCATAGTTAGGTTAGGTGACTGAGTTCATAAATCAATCATAGCATGAGTTTTCCATGCTATGAAGTCAGGTTTGGTTACTGTCAAACAACAAAATCTGCAAACGGTGGCGTATGATGTAGATGGATTTTCTAATTCTCCTAATTCTAACCAAACTGTGACACTTTTCAAAACCTAGATATGTTTTTTTTTGTTTGTTTGTTTGTTTTGTAATTTAGAATTTTGTCAAAACATTCAAATGTGTTACTTGGAACCCACGCATACATGGGGAGAACATGCAAACTCCCCACAGAAAGGCCCCAGCCGGGAGTTGAACCTGGAACCCTCTCTGTGAGGCAACGGTGCAAAAAAACAAACATTCACTCCCAATTATCATGATAAAACATTTTAACTGTGTTTCAGTGTTTATTTGGACTCTTATTTTTTACAAACACACACTTGGAATAAGGTCAACGGAGGTCAACAAGAGGATTAATTAATTGTTCTGCTGGTTCGGGGTCTGTGGTGGCTGGGGGGCTGCTGGCCCCCTGGTGTGCCCGCTGCACTACACCCCAGTGGAGTCGAGGGAGGGAGGACGTGTGGATGTATGGGACGTGAAAGTGTGTGTGGTAATGATTGGGCCTGGATCTGGGACTTGCTGTCGCCTGGCCTGCCTGTGCTTCTCCCGATGGGGGGGCGGCGTTGCCTCTCCCCGCTGCTCGCGACTTCACCCACCTGTGGGCACGTCTTGACTCCCAGGGCACTTGGCCAGGGGCGCTTGGGCAGGCGCTGACCCACTGCGTGGCTGTCTGGGGCACTTGGCCCTCCTGGGTATTGGGTGGGGCCTCTGCCGGGGGGTTTGGGGGCGCTCGGGCTCCCGGGGCCCGGGTCCAGTGCACGGCCCATGTCTGGGCGGCTGGGACCTGGCGGGGTCGGTGGGCTGTTGCCCCTGGCTCTCTGAGGGCCTCTGCCCTATGCTTATGGGGGCTCTATCCGGGGGCTTCCTCTGCAGTCTTCTGGGTGGATGCGTGGTTGTCCCTGCGGTGGGCTTCGTGGGTTCTGTGCTCCGTGGGGGCTGCTGGTGGCCTGGGTCTTGTGGCCCTCTCTGCCTGCTTCTGATTGCTGGGGGGGGGCTGTGGATTGTGGCCCTGTACACTTATACACTCATAACTAAGCACGGTTACCATGTAGGTCCTGTGCCATGGGTGTTGCATGTTCTCACACACACATTTATTAGCCCAGTAGCATGCTCGCTAAGCAGTTTATGTGTTATCCTGTGGTTTCAGGTCATCTCTCCACAGCTGTGTTGTATGCGATTACCGCTTCTTGTGCTTGTTTTTGTTTGTTTGTGTGTTTGTTTTTTCTCTGCTTGTCTGCTTTCAGGTGCTCCTGGTGGCGCTAAGGCTGGATTCCCCTCAGAGGCCATGGATTGTTGTCTGTTTTGTTTTTTACAGGTGTAGCAGCTGGTTGTCTGGTTTTTGTTTCTATTTTTGTTCTGTTTCCTCTTCTTCTTTCCTTGTCCCCCGGTCCGGTTCAGTTCTATTACATGTCATATATTGTAAACAGAAATAAATAAATGGGCATCAAGGGGAGCTTTACATTTATAAAACTTCCCTTGGCAAAGCAAATCTGTTTGGCATCAAAGGTATTCAGACTACAATTCTGCTGCCATAATGCTGAACAGGACAAGGGGGAAAAAGAAGAAAAAAAAAAAAAAAAAAAAGAAAAAAAAAAAAAAAAAAAAGGAATAAGGTCAACGGTTTGTTGGGTGGCTGAGTTTAATTTAAACGGATGAGCAAATGCAAATGGAATCCACACAATAGCTAAAGCTAATGACTTTAAGACCAATGCTTCTTACCCTTCCTGTCAATGATCACGACTTTCTCTGATCTTTGTTGATTTTTTTTTTTTTGTTGGACAGCTATCAGTTAGATATTATGGTGGATTGCCTCTACAAATAAATACTTTGAATAGAATCAAAGCTTGTTGGTTAACTCATAAGTTTGAATGAAAAACAAGGTCCGACACACACTAAGGTAAAAATCTTTACACAATCAAAACAAATCATGCATCGACAGTGTTGGAGTCCCTTCTCCCTCACTGACTCTGACTTTCTTCCAACAGACTGTCAGCGGGTAAGCCATGTTCCTTTATTTGCTTGTTTGTAATAGATGGGTGTGATGTGTCCTCTGTTCACTCCTCAGTGAGTCACTGACATTTATGCAGTGCCCTTGAGTGCAGAAACATTGCTGAGGTGCTTCTGCTATAATAGTTTGTTGGTGGGCAAGATGCTGAGGTGTCAAAACTATCGAACTATACAGTAAAAATACTGAGAGGCCTGTTAGATTTGTTTCACTCCCACAATAACAAAGGTTCTCTTGAGGTACTCAATCAGACAGACAGTAATTGAAACCTTGTAAAAACCTGTCATCCTTTGAGTTCTTTTAAACTCATGATATGCTCCTTATTCATGAGTTGGCACATCTTTCCTGAGGTCTTATTGATTTGCCCATGACATGATTTGATCAAAATTCCCCCACGATACACTACAACAAGTCCCTTCTAAAGCCTTATACAGCGCTTTTCATTGCAGCTGATTCTAGGGGTTGTAGTGAGCCACTTGAGTCCACTCCCCCTCCTCTCTTCTGCACAAGTGTCTTGAGCTCTGCCGTCAGCTTTAAGCTACAATTCAAATATAAATTGGACTAAAATAACCACTGAAGGTCATTACTATAGGAGAGAGCAATGTCTCCAGCATGATGTTGATACTTGGGTGGGAAGCCCAGGTATATTTAAGGTCGCTTTGATGTCTTTAGTAACCCACTTGTAGTTTTTTCTGTTCCGACAGTGACAGTCGCAGATGGTGCTTATGATGACAAATTGGTAATCAGAAGTTCCAACTGGGTTAGAAGATGACAACAATTAGAAGTCTGATTTTCTGTCAGGATATAAACAAAGTTCTTACTTTGGGCCCTCATACACCAAGCTGACACTCAGACGGTCAGCGCATTTGGAACATTGGTGAACGCCTGTCTCTCGTCTGTTTTTGTTATGTAACACAAAGTCAGCATTGTGGGACTCCACCAACCTTTTTTTCCCCTTTTTTTTGTCAGACCGTTGGGTCTGTTGAAGAAAGAGCTCTGACTGGCCACTCATTATAAGGAATAAGTGCACAAGCGGTAAAAAGCTTTTATAATTCTTCTTTGTGTGAAAATCCTGGAAATCCTTACAATCTCACAAGCTTTGAACGAGTGTCTGACCTGATGGAGGCAGACTGTCACTCGCCTTCAGTGGCTGAAGTGAAAAACTGGTTGATGCACTTGAGGGGTAAAATCAGCATCTCGGCTATGCAAAGAATTAGTTTTTTAACAGTTTTGAGAAGGATTCTGGGCGATGTAGGTTGATCAGTAATTTCTGTTTCTACTATTTCCACACTCCAGTCCTGATTCAGAGCTGCTAATCTACACTGAGGCTGATGAAGAGGAATGATGAAGCTGAGTGCACTTGCACACCCGTTTGTCCTTTTGCTCAGTTATGTTTAAACAGAAAACTATCCTGTTTGTGCTGCCGCCGTCCTCGCAGTAAGCATTATTGCATGTGTGTGTGTGATCTCACCATGGCACAGAGAAGTGTTTATTAATTTGCCTTCACAGAACTAAAGTCTGTCCTACAGGTCTGACTTATCGGGACAGAGCAGGCTACTCTTCCTATATTGTCTCATTTACATTTTTTCTTGTAGTCTTTTTTTAAACCACAATTGTATTCATGTGCCAATCACTGACATACAGTATTAGAAAAAATGAATTGAGATATGAGTACACTTTCATACTTTTTCAAATAAAACTGGAAAATCTAAAATGACTGAAACAATTTCATTAAGATCAGATTTATTTGTCATGTATAGGAAATACAAAAAATTTGTCCTCCGCTTTTAACCCTTCCAGGTTGGACTGTTGAACACACATACACAGGGTCACACACTCATAGAGACAGATGCCATACACTGGAGCGGTGGGCAGCCAATCACAGCGCCCAGGGAGCATGGTGGTTTGGCCGTGGCAAGGAGGTGGACTGACAGTTCACCAATCTTTTTGAGTGGCGAGAGTGGGAATCGAACCGCCAACCTTCCAGTTATTGGACGACCCACTGAGCCACAGCCTTATGATTTGAAAAAAGGGAAGTGAGCTACAGCTGATGAAATCTCCCTGTTAAAAAAATTGAATTTAAAAAAGTGAATGGTTTCCAGAGGATGAATTCTTATTATTCCTTTGCTGCTTCAGCTGAAAGGATGACGTGTTGGCTTGTGCCGGCCTTTGTCCCCCTTCACTGGGTTCAGTGATGTGCTCACAAAGCGCACTTATGGACATTATCGCCTAATAGCACGGAAAGTAACCTGTAACTCAACTTTGGGGTTCCCTTTACTTTCAATGAGTGTCATCATAAGATTAAACTTTAGATCAGCTTTAATGTCATTGTTATAATTGTAGCAATGATAACGGATCACAAATAGAAAGCTATGAGTTTCAGCTCATCCTCCCAACTCTCACTTTACACAGCTGGCAGCTGTTTTCGGTTTTAGAAAACCCTGTTTGCACTCGCTGTTTGGCACTGAGCCGTATATATACATTGTGGGTAGCTGCTGAGCAGAGCTGGCAGTGTTGTGGAAGCTGGATTTGCAAGTGAACAGCAAATTTACAGCTAAAGAAAAGTTCAAAAGAATGAAAAGACTCATAGAGAAAATTAGGTGAATTAGTTTGCTAAGAAATGATTGCTCGGTAAAGACAAAAATCCTACTTTTTGTTAATGTTGAGTTTTAGCAGTCTAACCTATTACAGTTTTATTGGAAGCATACAAGTATTTCATGCAAATATCTTGTTTTGTATTACATCTGAAATTTTAGATATTATTAAGATATTAATTTAGTTATTGTCTCATAAACTACACTGTATGTATCAGCTTTTGTATTATCAAATGAAGAATCAGCAGTAGCCATAATAAAGAAGTGTATGGTTAACATTTCAGACATCAAATCCTTAAACAGCCTGAAGAGAGATGTGAGGTAAAGTGTGGTGCTTGTGGTCCCTTCGTCCTGAGCGAACACTGTGGAGGTGCCCTTTAGTCGGACACCAATCCCCCAGCTGCTGTTGCAGTACAACAAGGCTGTGTTTGTGCTGCACTGCTGCTTGTGTGAATGTGTCCGTCAGTATGTTTCTGAGTGTGCACCAAGGAACTGCTGCAAAACACCACAGAGGAAAAAAAGGCCACCAGACTTCTCCTCTCTAAATAAACATTTTAGAAGATAATGTGACATGTGCATAACCCCAAATGAGTGAGTACTCTTCCATCTCTGTCTGATGTCCTAACAAGTCGAATATTAGTCACATTCAGTGTTTCTGTGCCGAGTTTCGCAAGGAAACCCAACAGTCTGTAGCTACCTGCTAAAGTTCCTTTTTTTTTATTGTTGCATCACATGTAAAACGTGTGCACCTCGTGTGAAAGAATAGTTTCCATGAAGAACTTGGAAAAAAAGGGTGAAAGATGTAGATAACATTGACTGGATTTGGACGATGCTATGTGCTGAGTTGCTGGAAAAACTCAGTTTTGTAGTCATACACAGTTCACACTCAGATCCCTTTTCTATCAGGGGATAGAAGCCTTCCTGCAGTCTGAATATATTAAACTTTACACTAAAATCTATTAACTTTGAAAATGCCGGTTTTTGAGTTCAATAATAATATCACAACGATGGTTTGAAACCCTGAAGCAAACCTTAATTGATTAGTAAATCTCCATCTAACCAGGTTTCTGCTCATTAAAGCTTTAATAAGATAGTCATTTGCTTAGTAACACTGCAAAGCAAAGAGGAAATTGAATTTTGAGGAAAAGCACCAAGACTTTTCCCCATAGTATTTAACAGCTTTTTTTTCCCCTATTTTGCCTTTTCTGGAGAAATGTGGCTCTGTGGTTCAAGTTATCTGGAAAAGAATTACAGTACAAGTTTATGCTATAAAGGATATAGTTAATATTCACATGAACAGTGTCTGTATTTGAAATGTCATGGAAGAATTGTTATGATGTGAGCCTTAATTTTCTGCAGAGATCATAAAAATGTCAAAATTTAAGTTAAAGGACTTAATGTATATGTGGGTTTAAGAAATGCTGCTAACATCTGTTTCTTGTTATGCAATGGGAAGGTTAGTCATCAAAATTCCAACCCGCATCAATCAAGTAGTCATTGGCATCAGTTAGGGCTGCCACCTAATAGTTAACTGGGCTTTAGCCAGCAATAAAGATCTTTGTTGGCCAATTTTTTATGACTCTATTTCATTTAAATTAGCTGCAGCATGCACTTATCAACGTTATGTAATGCGCTTATATATAACACACCTCTCTGTGCTTGAAGTAGAGTAGCAGACTGGACTGTCCCAAACATTCAGCCACTGATTTTGTGTACCAGCTCAATCCTATTCAGGGTTGTGGGGGAGCTTAATCCAGCTGCTATTGGGCAAGAAATGGAGTACAGCCTGGCCTGTCCTTCACAGGGCCAATGTGTAAGAGGATGAGAAGAGAATTCCCTCCGTTAGCTCTCCTATAGCTGCAAACAGCCACATAACAGTAGCTATGTGCTAACAGAGCTATAGCACACGTTCTTTCATTCATTCTTCTTAAAGTATTGATGAAATAGAGACAGATAATGCCTTATTTAGAGGCTGCATCGTCTTTGCCCCGTTCACTCCGTTATATGGATATATGCTGATCGCGAGTTATCTAAATAGCTTCTGAAGGACGCCGACTTTCACCAAACTGTTCTCGGTGAGTAGATAAATATATTTCATGCCAGAAATAAGGTCTGGGTTTAAAAATACCGGAGTTCTCCTTTAAAGTAAAGCAGTGGTGAGCTTGTTTTTAATGACAGTTGGCACTATGTCACCCCTGTATATAGGGTGAGGGTTCAGGCCCCTCCTGACATAGACGTCACTACTGCCACTCATGGTTGGCGTAATATTATTTGAGCTTCTGACGAGGTCACGCAGGAGGTGATTCCCATAGTGAGACACTTCTGCATGCTAATCAGAGAACCAGCATTCTATTCATAACCTTAAGTCACCGAATACACTGTAGCCATAGATCACTGAGGGTTAACACAGCTGCTACTGGCAACAGAAAATAATTTAATCATCTTATTTTAGTTTCAAAAGCTTTTTTAAAAACAGTTTAAACACACTATTTTTGATGGGGAAAAATGCATCAGCCATCCAGCTGGCTCTCTGCCATTCATTTGCTTATTCACTTATGGACCAAAAATGGTACACAATCATTAATCTCTTCAACCTTCTTCAAAATGCATATCTTTTGATGATACCTAGTTATTTATATGAATAGCAATTTCATACAAATAGCTTGTACTGCAGAGAAATGATCAGTGCTCAGGGGACATTCTACCTTTTGCTGTTATATGGACCACACGCTTTATGTGTGTAGAGAACTCGTAGTTATGTGGGAGCTAAAGGATTTAGAAAGAGCCTCATCTTAATTACACTTCCCTGCTAGTGGGGCACTCATAGTTTTCCATACTCGATATAAATGGCTTCTGTTGTGGAAGTTGAGACCATGGCTAATAGCCAAGTCCAACATTGTCGTCTGCTTGTTGTTTTGACTGAGAGAAAAATGAGCAGTTGGCCAGCCTTTGAAGGCCTAAAGAACTATTTGTAATGTCTACCTTCTTATAGTATTTAATAATAGGGTTTTCAAGGCCAGTACTTGCAATTTGGGGATTGAGTCTACAAACAGTGGCTCTTTTGTGCTAATATTTATCAGAATTACGCAGGATGATGAACAGAATCAGTGTGGTTACTCATTGCATAGAGCACATTATGGATAATAGAGGAAATAGTTACTTAGACAGCTATTTTAAAACGTGTGTCTCAGTGATATATGTTTTTTGTTGAGCTTTTGAACTCTCTACTAAGCCATTTCTTATATGGTAATAGTTGTTCAAAGAAATGTGAACTCGGTGAAAAACAAATAGAGTGCTTTTATATAGACATACATTAGAGATATGTGCTATAATAAAACAGTAACAGACTAAATGGAAAGCAAAAACAGGTCACAAAAATAAAATGGGAACGAAATTAGCAAAGAGCAAATAATTAGAGAAAGCCAAACAAACAAAGCCACTGGCACAGAGTCTGGTAGGTGCTGTGAACTGACCTCCAGCGAGCACATCGTAGAATCTGCTCATACAGATGTACAACCATTTTATTGTTATACCTCTTTCCTTTTAAGAGTGCATTTTCTGAAAAGGTGAATTAAGATGTGGTTTGTTTAAGCTCAGGCAGAGATGGCAATTTGTTTTTTTTGTGCACGTAACCTTTGATAACTTATTGATGCTGAAGTGATTTTGTTGTGTGCCATAGGATTGCATACAAATTCAGATGAGAAGATTAAAATGTTACCATTTCTGCAGACAACATGGCTGAAAGATCTTGAGTTTGTTGTCTTTTGTCTAATCGGTTAAAGCAGTGGCTCTCAAACAGGTGATCCATTTAAAGGTGGGGTTTTTGAACAAATTACTCTGGATGGACAATGGAATGATAAATGGAAAGGTTTTTGTTGTTTGCGAATAACTAACCTCAATCCTTTTTTAATTAAGATTAAATCCAACTCTTCTTACTCCTCAGTTATAAATAGCCGCTCACTCAAATATTTAACAGTGATTTATATTTTTCTCCCCAAAGCAAGAAAAGTATGAATGAGATTGAACCCACAGAGTTAAGACATGATTACAAATAGTGTCTGCCCAGCAGTCATATTGTGAGTGGCGTGAAGCACTAACTTCTTCTTATTCCATCTGATCACTTCAGTTCTAGTTGCAGTATCCAGGAACTGTGGGCCAAACTTTGGTTTTTGTTTAGGTATATGAACACTTTCATGTTTGACATTTTCTAATTCAGTGAGTATTCAGGTGAAGCAAACCAGAAAATGCACTTCCTGAATCCTGGTAATTGAACTAAAATTGTACTGTTTTTCTTAAATGACTAAAATACCAATGCTAATAATGACCTCTTGGCAATTTATTTTGCAAACATGTGTTTTAGCAATATTAACATGAAAAATTATGATTTAGCTCACTGCTGTTTGGTCAATTGAAAGTGTTGCTGCCACGAGCCAAGTATTCATTCACCAACAAAGCATATCTAAAGCGATCCATTGAAAAATAGCAAGAAAGAAACGTGAGTCAGACGTGTCTCCACTAACTTATCTGAACTGAATAAACTAGGCTGCGTGTTGCAATAAAATATGTATTTGTAAGTAGTTGTCCTACGTTGCAGGGGATTCTAAATATAGAAAAAATTGAGACTTCTTCTTCGGAAATGACTTTCATGTCTGGAAAATTTTGGATTTTGTATTTTGTAGGATGTCGGTCAGTCACAGGAGTGTTTTGTTTGCCAGCTCAGGATGGAAACAACTGGAGTGGTGAGTCACTCATTTTAATCTTTGCCAGCTCAGACATGATTCACTAGTGTGTCTCCATCTCCCCTAATAGGCATCAGGTCTTTTTCGAAAGGGGAAAAACTACCTCGAACAAGCTTTTAGACGTTTTTTTTAAAACATTAGTTGAATTTTATTTCAATATTCTACATCGTACTGACTGAGCAGGGCAGGCAGAGATGGAGGAAAAGCTGAGCTGTTCTGGCTCGGTTTAATAGAAAGTAGCAATGGTTTCCTTAAAAGTTGCAAGATTTATCGCAGAAAGAGAAATCTAGCAACAAAGTTGATTAGTTGGCTATGTTGCAGAGAAGTTATGAGCGAGTCTACAGCCTTCCGAGTTTCCTCACAGCTGCAGAGGAAAAGGGGAAGGTAGGGGTCTGAGATGAGTGAGAGAAGAGATGGACAAACGCAGCACAGCTTTCAGGTTATCAAACTATTAGGTCTCATTTGATATCTTGTTTGAACATATGTCCTCTTCAGAAGTCTACATGTCACTCAGCCCTAAATCTGGCAGTGCTTTTCTTTTACTACTGCCACTAAAAAACTATTCGACACACAAACACAGATTTCTTCAATAAATCACAACGGGCCGTCACCTCATACTGAGTGGAGCCATTTATTGGCCCTCCTGTCCCCCGCTGGCCCAAACACACTATTTTTATCCATCCAGGAGAACACGTCGGCATCCTTTCCTCAGCCTGCTCCCATAATTCCTCTCTGTGTCCAAACACACACCGACAAGAAATAGGTCTGCAGTGATCCTGTGCTTTACGACAGGCTGCTGTTTCACATGAACAACTCCACTCACGCTCTCACCTTACACTTATGTGCCTCTCACACACACACACACACACTCCCTCTCCCTGGCTTTCTCATGCTGTGTAAATGATGAAAGTGAAAGTAATACAAGAAACTGACAGGGGCATCTGGCCTAATTCCGACAGAAAATGGAATTGGATTAGTCCCTCTCTTCTAACAGCTGTGTGTGTGTGCGAGTGTGTGTGTGTGTATTTGTTCATGTGTGTGAGGCAATAATTAAGCCAACAATGGAGCTCGGCAGCAGCCAGCTGCCCTGCAGTGAAATGCCGATAAACAGTGAGGAAACAGTCGCTGCTGCTGCTCAACACCTTCCTGTTTGTGTGTGTATGGGGTGTATTAGGGTGTGTGTTTCACGCTTGCATACACACACCAGACACATCAGTCATCTGCAAGACACTGATCATAAACCTCATTCCTTCTGTCTTCCAGATGCAGTCTTTGTTACATAAACTGCAGGCATGTCTCCCAGTCTTCCTAATGGATGAGAAGTTTAAACTGCAGCTTTGTGAAGCTGATTTAACAGTTGATTATCACACGTTTTATTTATACACTGGCTTGCTTCTGCGAAAAAGAATGAAATTACACCCCTAGGGCACCGTTCGTCTGTAAGCGCTTGTTAGTAGATTCAATTACATCTCCTCTCTTCATTGTTTGTTTTATTTTTGTCAATGCAGCGCCGGGCCTAAAGGAGACAACATCTATGAGTGGAGGTCGACTATTCTGGGGCCCCCAGGCTCCGTGTACGAGGGAGGAGTGTTTTTCCTGGACATCGCCTTCACACCAGACTACCCCTTCAAACCTCCCAAGGTGAGTGATGCCCTGAAGCTATGCAGCACAGCCTCCCTCTGTGGAAGCCAGACCTTTGAATAATGCCACTAATGCTATTATTCTGTACAACTGCTCACTTTTCAATTTTTTTGTGGAACTACAACTAATTGTTTTAGTTTTCACCTGTGGTGTGTTGAAAAATGAATGACATCAGCATGGAGAACTTAATCAGGCCTAAAGTCAAGTGATGGTTCAGCTGGATATTTCTATTGAAACATAAGACTGTTTTATGATTTTATTTCCCTATCAAATATAAAAAAAGCCCAAAATCCAAGTAGTTTATTCCTTTTTTTAAAAGAAAGAAAAAATAAATATCAATTTTGTCTTTATAATAAGCAAAAATTATTTATGGCATTTACAGTACTGTGCAGAGGTCTCGATCCACCCATCATTTCTGTGTATTTTGCCATCCATTCAGCCTGACTTTCTAGTATTTCTCTTGACATTCTGGAAGTTTAAGTTTTCCTT
Source organism: Leuresthes tenuis (assembly GCF_036924035.1). Taxonomy (NCBI): domain Eukaryota; kingdom Metazoa; phylum Chordata; class Actinopteri; order Atheriniformes; family Atherinopsidae; genus Leuresthes; species Leuresthes tenuis. The sequence goes on along the minus strand of NW_027325372.1, from coordinate 23,544,224 downwards.
TGGACATTCCACTTATTTTCTGTCTAGTCCTTGTACGTGACAGTGTTTTTTGTTTTTTGTCCTATGAATTATTTGAGAATTAAAAAGACACCAAACTCAAGTGACATAACAGACAACTTAGTAAAGAACCATTTTTAAATTGTAGCTTTAGGCACTTTGTTATGAGCAGCCTCTTACAAAAACACATAATTTCTTGTTGCATCTATGAAAAATGCCAGAGATTTGATTGTCAGTTCGATAGATGTTAAATTGTATTTTTGCCCCAACAAGGTGATTTACCAAAGAGCTATTAGGTGAAAACTTGGCATATCTCAATATTGTGTGCAGTGTGTTCTAAAAGAAATTGAGGAAACTCTGTGAGTGAAGGAAAAAAGAAGTGTCAGGCCTAAAAACTATCTACAGCAGATGAACAGGATGTGAAAGTGATGTCCTTAAGAAAGAGGAAAAATCCAGCAGACCTGACACAGGACCTGAGAGATGCATCTGGACCTTCAGCTGATCCATCTACTGTTGGCCCAAGCCTCATCAGAAATGGTCTCAATGGAAGGGTGGCTGTCAAGAAGCCATTCTTAAGGAAGGGAAACAAGGAGAAAAGGCTGAGCTATGCCAAATGAATTACAGGACTGAACAGGTGTTATGGAGGGATGAATCCTCCCCAGACCCCAAAATTCAACATTATTGAAGCAGTGTGGGATCATTTTGACAGAGAACTGAACAAAAGGCAGCCAACATCCAGAGGAGAGCTTTGAGATGTTCATTCTTACTTCAAGAAGCCTGGAGAACTAACTGAAGACTACTTAAAGAAATGATAGAAAGCTTGTCTAAGACGGTTAAAGAATAAAGGTGCTCATCGTAAATATTGACTTTCATGGTTGTTGAATTGTACAAAAAAATTTTAAATCATATACTGATTTACAATTTTTCTTTAGTGAAATTGTCTTTTCTTTAACTCCACTTTTTTCTACCTACTTACTTTCATATTTTGATGTAATTTCTTTGCCAAAAACTGAGTGAAAATGTTGAAGCAGCAGAGTGCTCTTTGTGTTTTTTTAATGTTTGTGGCAGCAAGATGATGTCTGCTGAAATAAACCAGAATGTGCCGTGATGGTAATGAAGCTGCTCGTCACCCTGTGCAGCAGGGGTGTGTTTTCAGTCAACAGTTGAGCTGTACATCACAATTATTGAAGACTTTCAGTTGAATCATTTAACAGTATGAACAGGAAACAATATCATCAGACTTCTGCTTGAGAATATCTTGCTTTTTTGCGCCCTTTTAAAGCTGCAGTATTTGCTGTGGGTTTCAGGTGTGTGTATGTGTGTGTTCAGCTGATGCAAGAGTGTGTCAGTATTTACACAGCAGACCGGCTGACAGGGGTTACCACCTCCTTTGCTTCGAGTCGTACTTCTGCTGTTGCCCAGGATTTTGGTTTCAAAGCATCAAGAAAGTCTTGCTGCGTAACCTCTAGAAGTTATCTAGAAATATGTTTTAGAATAAAAGTAAACAGACATTTGTCTGAACAAAATGTTGGGGTAGTCTCTTCAGGGACTTGAAAGATTTAGCTGTGTATCAGAATGCTGCAGTTTTGTGTTTTTTCATGGCTCAGTTTGAAGGAAGGCTTAAAATGTCAATACGGAAAGCAGCTCCAGACTAAAAGAGAAATGGGACTTTGTTCTGTAGCTGTTGTTCAATTCAATTCAGTTTATTTCTGTAGCGCGATCCAGCCATTTTCTTTACCCGCTTAATCCGTTGGTCAGGTCGCAGGGGCTGGAGCCTATCCCAGCTGTCATTGGGCGAGAGGCGGGGTTCACCCTGGACAGGTCACCTGTCCATCACAGCGCCACACTGAGACAAACGAGAACAGCCACACACAGAGTCACCAATTAACCTAACATGCATGTTTTTGGACTGTGGGAGGAAGCCGGAGAACCCGGAGAGAACCCACGCATACACGGGGAGAACATGCAAACTCCACACAGAAAGGTCCCAGCTGGGAGTTGAACCTGGAACCCTCTCGCTGTGAGGCGACCACACCACCGTGCAGCCCCCAATTCATACATACAAAGCCAATTAAAAAAAATAATCCAACAGATTGCACTGAAACTTCTCTTCGGTCCAAACTCCCGTTCATAGATTTATAAAAATAAGACAAGTTTTATTATTGGAGCACTGTGCATGTTCGGCCTTAGTCTTTAATGTTATTGTGTAGTTCTCATCATAAGTGTTATTATCTCATTTGATTTGGTCATTCTTACAAACATTTCGTACTTCTATACAAACAATGCAGTATTTCAGAAGTTCGGTCCGTATTGCAGTATAAGGCTTTTTTTAGTTTTATTTTGATAAAATTGCTGAGAATTATTTTTCTTTTAAGAAATTGGCATAAAATTAGATTAAATTGTTATTGTATTGTTTCAAGCCCCATTTCTATAACCTGGACTTGAAAGGACAGTACTCCATGCTCTCCCATTATTCTAGAACAGTGAATCTTTACTGGCCTGGAGATTAGATTCATTTGATGTTTATACTTTGACAATTCAATGCATCTAAAGATCCAATTCATTGTTTTGTATTCTTGAATTATCATGTAAGCACACATAGCTACTTTTTATTAATAAATACACTCAGATGAGTCTGAAATCTGCACTTACTGATACTTTAAAAAATTAAACAAATGTCGTCAATATGGATATTACAATCCAATCTTAAGTTTTGGTTCTGGTTAAGGCTTCTTTTATTGATTAGCCAACACCCGATCTCTGTTGGTTCTGCCGGTTAATTCAGTGTATGGTAATTAGCACATGACTAATTAGCATATCAATACAAAGGCACATTACCAAAGCTATTTCTCAAGCACTGTGGATATATTTATATATACCACTGAATCAGCTGAAGACTGTTAGCTGTTAGCTTAGCATGTTTCAGTGGGTAACATTTGCTCTTAGACAAACTGCATTCAGTGTCATCACAGTTATTTGAAATTTTTCTGATTTAGATTTTTTTTGTTCTTCTATAGCCTTTTTTACATATCTGTTGCGGCTTATGAATAAAGACCCACCGTTATTCCACCTCGGTAATTCCCACATGCCAGACAGACGTGTATCAGCCCTGCTTTTCTGTGTGCATGCACACAACAAGCCAGCATGACAGAATTAGCTGAGTGACAACAACATCATTGGTTAGAACAGTTTATTCTGCAATGCTTCCCCTGTGGCGGATCAACTTTGGACCCACCCAGCCCCTATTTTGATTCTTTACTTTTATACATAACACCAATGTGCAACGAAGACGCTTGAAAGGCGTGTGTTGCCAGATGACTCTGAATGATATCTGTGACAAAAACAAAATCAAACTTGATCCCTAGTCTTTAATATATGAAAACAAAACTTTGTGTTTTGCGTGTCTGAGTGACCTCAGTACTGTACAAACTGTACTCATGCAAAGCAGTTGCCTCTGGAGTCCACAGATTGGCTCAGTTTGGCTGTAGGACACGGGTGTTTCTGTGAGGTGAAGTTTAATGAGGAGCTGCGTCTCCTTGGTGAAACCTGAGGTTCTCTACCACTGAAAAAACTCAGTGAATCCTCAGATATGAAAACTGACAAATATTTGACTTATTTATTTGCTTCTTCCTCAGAGTTAGATCATTCTTAGCTGATTTTGCGGCTTGGCTGTACTCAGCGCAGTTGCAGACTTTTGATCAGAGTGAAAATAAGCACATTTCTCCCATTAGTTGCATTATAAAAGTATTTCATTTTGTGGGGTAGATTTTACAGACTGTCATTATTCTTATCTAGTCTAATTTATGCATTCCAGTGAGTTCATAACATCCAATGTGTCCACAGATATCCACTCATTGCATTTTATCAGCCATCACAGTGACACAAGCTTGATATTGGAGCTATTTAATGTGGCTTCTTCATTGTCTTTTTTTACACCAGCTTTGACACATCCTGTTTTTTTCTGTGGTGTGTAAAGGCAGGTTAACTTTTTTATATCTTAATCACATTAATTGTGTGGTGTTATTTTGTGTATGCTGCAAATTCTTGATAATGTTCTATAACTATGTATGAATTGGTTAAAGGAAATGAATGGCAATGCACTCGTGGCAGCCCGCTGCAGTATCTGGACATGTTGTCTTTCTTTGTATCTTCTTGAGATTTTCTAATGAGCTTTTTTTTTTCTGAAAATACAGATTTCTTATCAAAACATTTTTGAACACGATGCAGTTTTTTTAACATCTGTTATTAAGTGTAGCCATGCCAACGGGAAAGTTGTTTGCATTTGGAAATAAGACCTCAAATCTAGATTATATGAAGAGGAGATGTCAAGGATGCAGACCAGGATACAATGTAGAAAAATGAGATGAGAAAGTTTCGTTTCTGCCCTTGATTATCATGGAAAAAGTGTCACTGTCAGCTAAAATAGATGAGCTTGGAGTCCTGATGAGGTAACGGCAAGAATATCAGGAAGGCAGTAAAATTAGTTTCATCAAACATGCCTCTTCATCAGGTTTTCAGACTCTCTGGGCAGACAGAGACTGCAGACTGAGTGGTAGCAGTGCTGCTTAACCAACAGATGGTGTAACCCTGGAGCATCTCTGCAACCCAAATTTTTAACTGTTGTTCTGAGTTTCTGTCTGTTGTCTACCCCAATCCACTCATGGTGATTTCAACCACACCTCTCTCTGCTACATTTCAACTTTCCAAAGGTTTTCAGCTGATTTTTGTTTTATTTTATTTTGTTACCTATGTAGAAGAAGCAATAAATGTACCTTTTGGGACTTATAAAGTACTGTATTATTTAATTTAATTAAACATTCGGTCTCTGTGTCGATGCAGAACCATTCAAGTTCACATCAAGCTGTATCTTAGAGTAAAAGAGATAGTCATACCTCTTGTTTATACATGCAACATTCTGCATGCATCAGTTCAAATTTTCAAGCATGAGTGAAGTTTATTTCAACTTAGTGGTTTTTTTGTAGTCTGGGTATTTTGGCTCTATGACAAATATGCATGATGATGCTGTTCAGTATCTACTGCAGTTTAAGAATGTAAAGTTAACTTGATGAGTCGAGCCAAAATTGACAAATTAATGACGACATAACCCAAAAGGAAACTCGCCTGAATTCTTATTAACATGTTGTGGGATCCCCTAAACATCTGTTAAGTAGACATTTTTAATGAAGTTTTTCTCTGATATTTTGTATCTGTAGCCCACAGTATTTGAGTTTTAAACACCCAAAGAGAAACCATATTCCAGATAGCCCATCTCCTCACAACAAGCTCTAACTGCCTCCTTTCTGGCAGTCCACACTGAGGGGAAGCTGAGCTCAGCTAAGCTCTTGGCCTCCTGTTGCCTTGTTTTTCCAGTCTGGCTGTGAGCTGTGCCATCCAGCAGCTCACAGCCCCCAATCCGACAGCTGCAGGTGCTCACAACACTGGCTCACTCACTGATGTTAGGATGATAAGACTAGTTAAGGCTGACACTGATACTCTTAGTTTGAGGCTGAGGGTAGCAGAGGCCCTGTCTCTGTATTTGTATTTCAGCCACCTGATGACTGAGAGATCAGACTCTTCTAACATTACACTCTCATAAACTCTTATTTCCTCATGGCTCTGAAATTAATTCCAGCACACACCTTATCTTCCCCTGCTCAACACGAGACTCATGGTCCATCTTTCGTAACAGCCTGTTGAACCCCTCGTGAAGCACCATAAAGACGAGCTTAGATGATTCCCTCCTTTTTAACCAAACTGGTCTATTCTGTGTCATTTAAGATGTGTTATTCCACTGATTTTCCTTTCAGTCCGTGACAGATGGCTGAAATGAACCCAGGCCCTTTAAATTGCCTAGAGGTAGGGAATTTTGTCAGCCTGCTAAACCTTTAAAAAGCCACTGTGATCTATTGAAATCACCTTAAAGTGCGCTGATATAACAAGACAGGATTTATTTTTAAATGTTATGTTGTCAAATGAAAGATGTGTTTATACCTGATCTTTGGTTATATTGGACCATTTTAGATAAATCTGTGAACTGATGACTGTTGAAAGCAAGGTGTTTCATATAATACTGCAATAGCTGGTAAAATTATGATTTCTTTATTAAGACTGTTTTTCATGCTGGTGAAAACAGATAAATTAATATAGTAACAGGGGAAACTCTGGAATGAACTCATTTAAATTAAAATGGGCCAAACTTTTGACACTTATCTTTCGTGGATCGGGAAGAGTTCTCTTGTAAAAAAAAATAAATAAATTTTCCTGTTGCAGTGAAATTTTGAAAGAGGATGAACTGATTGTAAAATTCTGGGCTTATGCAATAATACAACTGACGGGGAAACCATGAAATATACTTTTTAAACAGTTTTCATCACACTATCTTTGAATGATAACAAATGAATTTACACAGATGCTGAACCATTACCAACTCTTTCACCATTTTGTGCCCAACAAAATCAAATGTAGAAAAATAAATCTTGTTAGTTTGAGGGAAAAGTCATTGCAACACAACCAGGACACAGCAGATAGTATTGGCCATCATTTGATGTTATCCTATTTGCACACTTGATATCAGCTGATACCAATGTTAGGCTGATTTATCTGCACACCCCTAGTTTTGAAATTAGCAGATAAACATTTTGAAGTATTTAGCAACTTTTGTCAGATATGTTTCCTTAAGTGAGATGCAGATAGATTTTAACCATAAAGGTAAATTAAAAGAGGGGTGTTTGTGTTTTTTTGTTGCTTTATTTTTCTTATTTCCCTTTTTTCCAAGCCTGGTTGTGAATATTCTGTAGACCTGCAGTGGAGAGGTCGGAGCATTCTCAGTTTGAAGAAGCCGAGAGGATTCCTGAAGGATAAGCCAGGTTAATCGCAGCTTAGAGTAACACAAACGCCCTTTTTTGCATTTAAAACAACAGAAACCTTTCAATTTCATTATGAGTTGAGTGAACACGTTACTCTGGATTTTTTGTATCAGGCTGTTATTTACATATACATTTTTCTCAACTGAAGACTGTCCGTGCTACAATACGTAACACAATTATTTCAACTTTACACTCCATCACATTCGTCAGGTGATGCAGTGCAGCATTCAGTCGTCAGAAATCCTCTCTGATTCTCCAAAGTGAAAGTTTACTACTACTGCCGAGCACGTCGCACAAAAATAACTCCCGGTAAATATCCATTTTCTGACATGTTTTTGTTTTGCTTTGCATCTGTCAGTTGTGTTAAATGGCGAAAGTTGTTTAACAACTTTTTTGGTCAATCTCGTGCTCTGCGAAGCCTTTTCATTTTGTATTTTGTCACATCTTTTTCTACTTAGTCCATATCGTCCTGAGATTAAAAAAATATATTTTTTTAAAAAAGAAAGTATGTGGAAAAATTGAATATTTTCTATGGATATTTACCTTGAGATATTAAAGTGTTTTCTACCAAAGCAAAAGTGAGTCTCGAATACACATCTTCCCATTGAGAGCTGTGTGGGGGGTGAAACATGACAATGCAGAGGTTGAGTTTAGAGGCTGGAGATGAAACCAAAATACAGACAGAGGATGTTGGATTAGACCTAAAGCTTTTGTTACGCAGAGGTAGCATCATAATCTATTAGCATCAGCCATGATGGGATTACAGCCTGTTAATGGGACCACACAGACGAGCCAGGGATCTGTTTCATGGCTGGTGCGCTGCCAACATTAGCATGCCATGGCTAACCCGCCTCAGCAGAGGTGTAAGAACAGGAGCTTTTCTGACATGAGACTTGCACTCATCCATCCAACGCCACATCTGACACTTTCCTCCCATTCCTTTTTAGATTTCCAGAAATCGATTCAAGATACAGAAAGTGTCCTATTTATTGATCTGGCTGTCTATCACCAGTCATCACCACTCTGGTAGCTGTATGAAACATGGGAAAGGACAGTTTGATATGCATGCAAGGGTTATTTGTTTCTGATAGGGAGGCACTGTGGGGGAGGACTGGAGAGTTAATGAAAAGATTTAGGAGTTTGAAGATAAATGAGAGCGGGCTGCAATAAAAAAGCAAACAGAAAGAACCTAACATGCTTGAACCAACTCAGCAGCCTCAGTACAGACGAAGCAGAAGCAGAGGTCAAAGGTCCCTCCTTAATGAGGTTGTGCTCCGTGTGCTGATGTCAGGCTCTGCTGGGTACTGGACAATGTACAACTATGGAGGATCCACAGGGACTGTTGGCTTCACATATAAACAGTGCACAGAATCAAGTGTGTGTCATCGACTTGGTGAGAGCAGCAGCTTCAGTTCATCTCTGTCAGCAATGTTTTACGACGATATTCTTTTAGTGGACTGTGGTGCACTTACCACAGATGAGCCTGAACATTAAGTTTTGATAATGTCCCTTCAAACCGTTGAAGCAACTCAAAAGTTTTTACTCAGTCTAAAGAAAAAACTTCAAGCAACATGCCTAAAAAAGAAAAAAATAGAACATTTGTTGTGAATGAACTGTAAGAAAACTGCTGAAACTGTCATTACCTTTATTTCTGGTTTATTGACTGATTTTGGTTCATGATTCTACCTTTTTTTTCTGGACTTGATCTGACAAAAAGAAAAATGCTTTTCATGACAACAATTTCACCTCATTTTCTTTGGAAGGTTTTACAAAGCAAGAATGTTCATATAATGAATGATTTTTATTTATTTTTTTCTACAAAATAAAACGGGTAATAAAACAACCTCCAAGAGTAATTATTCTAGATCCAATGATCTTATCCACTCTTAACGATGATACAATAAGACAATTGTGTAACCCATTCTCTATTATACATTATAGCTTACATTTATCAGATAGTCAAATCCAAGCAGATATTCACGGTCAGTAATGGATTGACACAATGACAACAGACTTGTGTCTCTTTGTGTTGTGCGAAATTGTTTTAGGATCATAAAGATGCCCATATGTACACAGCTGTGTGCGCTGTGTTGAAATGAGAGTATGTAAACTACTGTATACATATATGTTTTCTGTGAAAACATGCTGGAATCTTTTTTCATGCGACAGTTCACTCAGGTCCTGAGCATATAAACCAAACCTGTAAGAGGCTGACATTGATCAAATTCTGTCACGGTCTCATCCCAGGTGACATTCCGTACAAGGATCTATCACTGCAACATCAACAGCCAGGGGGTGATCTGCCTGGACATCCTGAAGGACAACTGGAGTCCCGCCCTCACCATCTCCAAGGTCCTCCTCTCCATCTGCTCCCTGCTCACTGACTGCAACCCTGGTGAGTGCAGCAACCCAGTCCTGTGATGAATTGTAGACACTATACATGTCTATTGGATAAGTCCCCTATCACTCAAAGAGACCCCCCCTCCTATAGTACATCATTGGAATTCTTTAATTTATAGAGAAAAGTTAATGAATCGATAGTCCTGCATAGTTATCATCAAGGCACAAATAAGCTATTGAGACCAGATTATCTTTGTGTTTTGTTTTGTTATTTTAATTTCTATTGACATATTGCATGTTTTTGTAATAAGAGTGTATAAATCACATTTGGTGTGTTGGTAAGAAGACTCTCATGTTGTCTCTCTGAGGTTGCTGTTCAGTTGAGAAACGACTGTTAACCGGATGGGTTAAAAGGTCAAGGTGAACAGCTTTTAGGAATCTTTGGAGGGAGAAAAATGCAAATTATAACATTAGTCACTGTGTGCCTTTGGGTGTATTAAGATCCATTCATGCGTTCTCCCAAATTTGGGTAGATGTCAGAACTGGAATTCTGTCCATCCTAGTTTCCATGTTCCTTCTCCAAACTGACCCTCAACGACTAAGTGGATGTCCAACATTAGATCTCACACACATCAACTGTGGTGCTTTGCTTAATATCACCTCACCAATAGATAACACTCTTAACCTCCATTAACCATTCACACTTGTGTGAACATGGAGCAGAAAAAAAAGTCATCATCCTCTTGTAATACTGTTTTAACTGTGAGTCTGGGCTTTCCTGCTCACTTCGGTGCAGTTGAGTCAACATCCAACCAGGATAGGCTGATTAAATGCAATCCTGTAAACAGCTGACAGCGTACGCTGGGAAGACTTAAACTGTTTTAAAGCTAATTGGTGCCATTATGGCCCAGTTCACCCACAGTGCAAAGACCACCTCTGGAAGAACTGGGAATTCAATCTGTCTTTAATGAACCTGTTAAACCCAGTTCCACTGGTCCTCTGCTACCAATGCAGTTTATATCCGTTGATATAAAGTATTAAATTGGGCAAGCAGGACTGGTAAAAGCAGCCACTGTAAAAATCTATTCTGTATCACCACAATGAGGTCCAAAATTTGTGGATTGGGAGGAATGTGCCAGAATGAGAGCTAAATAATGGGTTTCAGAATTTCAGGTGATTTCAGATGTGAGTAGTTGTTCAGAAAAGAAAGAGATGGGGGGAGGGGGGCAGAAGAGATTGTGCTGATTGTGAAGAGCTCTGATGATAGCTTGTGTCCTCTCTGTGGGGATTGTTCTTTGATAAATATGGCAGCTGTGATTCTTCCTCCATGGGCAAAAATGGGAATAGTTTTTCCTATTCTCCCTGATGTGCTCAGATGCTGGTGAGATGATTCCTTTAAAGTATGATCATACAAAGGAGTTTTGATAGATACCCCCTCTCCCACCACCATCAAAAAAGTCAACCTTCTCCCAGTAACTCAGACATTTTCTATCCCTCTTTCTGCCTCTTGCCTCATCAAAATCAGTCCTCTCGCTGCTCTTTTCTCCTCTTGTTTAAGTGTTTTTTTAACCTGACCTCTAATCTGAACTACTTTTCAAACGTCTTTACACAGCCAACAATCTTAGGCTCTTTTTGTTCCTCATACAGCTGGAGATCCTTGGTATGTAGTTCATTAAAGCATGGGGAAAGGATGGAATGACAGTTAATCAACCCTCCCAGGGCTGCTGTCGCGCTCCGCTGCGCTCTGTATCACGGTCTTACAAGTAGAAGCCAACCTCAGTCATCCCGCTTGTTCGTTGTGTCTGAGCCACATGCCATATCAGAACCAGTTTCTTAGTGTTCAGAGCCTACCAGCGGCCTCTTTCTCCATGTCTATTCCTCTCTCATCTTTTTTGGATTGTCCAAAAAGTCACCATAAACTTTTCAGCAATGGAAAAGGGTTTCCTGCTGGGGTTATGGTTAGATGGTATATTTGAATGATGAGTGTGCATACCTGCACAGTTTTTTTATAACAAAGGCACTTGCCTTTTTACCTTTATAGCTTCAGGCGTGTCAGTCAGTCAAACTTGTAAGAATACTCTTCCTGCCATCAAGGAAGGCTTTACAATCTAAGAATATGTGGGACAAAACAGTTATGGGCTTGTGGCTCCTGCTTGATTCTATGCAGCAACTTAAGTGACTGAAGCAGGGCTGAAAATACTATAAAATGAGACTTATTTGGAGAACTTGCTTTAAATGCAGCCACACCCATGATACATAATTCTGTAATTCCTTTAAAAATATTAACACAGATAAAAAGCATCCCATTCTTTGCCTGTGACAAACCCCTCACTCCCAGCCCCAAGCCCACCACATGTTCGATCTGATTCTGAAGTCAACTGTATCTCAACACTTAGACACTGGAAAGTGGGGATTGAACTGCTGACCTACCTGATGAAGGACAGCTTCTCTACCTACTGAACAACAGCCACGTCAGATGAAGACTGCTGTTACTCAAGAAACTCTAGCATTATGAAATTAAACTAACAAACAAATACTATACAGCAGGAAAATGAGGGAAAAGCTGACCTCAGTCATCTATTTAATTGCTTCTTCTTGAATTAAGATGACTAAATGCTACCCTGGATATTGTTTTTTGCACATGGTGGTCACAACATCTTAGTTGGTCTGGTTTGTCCCCTTAACCCCGCCCCCAGTCTCTGACTTCAGAATTTTTTTGCTCAGGACCAGAAAAGAGTTGGTGCCAATGTAGCACTGCCGTGCAAACAAACAGATATGATTCTGTTATCGGCTTCAAATCAGCGCTGAAACAGCTTTGGTTGAACAACCCGCTTGTAAGAACCAGTGACTCAAAGAGACAACAAGCTGATAATTAATCCTCGTTCTGTGCCGGCACTGCTCTGAACCTGCTGCAGCTGCATCTGGACTCAAGATTGTTGCACAAGGTGCTAAACATAACTGACAACTCTGCACACCCTCAACACAACAGTGTTTAACTAAAAGAATGTGTTCAGTCAGAGGATTCTTCAACTATTTAGCAACAAAGAAGGATACAGCATTTAATTCGTGCCCACAGAAATAACTGAGCAATTACTGTTAATAATCGCAGATGTTATGAAAGTTTTCAATCGATTCCTTCCTAATACCTCCGATGAGCAATGAAATAGAGAAACTTACTTTTTCTGACGGCCGGCTAAGTTTTTATTCTTAGTTGCAAGGAAAAAGATCAGTCCACACCATTCAGCGGCAATGGTATGAAAAGATACAGACAAAAGAAATACAGAGTATTTATACCTGAAGATGGGGGGCTTTGTTCTTTAGATGTGTAATCACATCTCCGGGGGGGGGGGGGGGTAGGATGCAGTCTTGATGATAATTAAGAAACAGGAGGTTAAAACAATTATCTTGTCTGAGTGTTAATTAAGAGGTAAATAGTTTAAAACAATTAGCGTGTCTGGGTGATACAAATGGTTAATGTGGATTGGAGAGTCTGTCAGTCCTGAGACATAAAATTTACCATCACACAGACTATTTAATGTTTGTTTATATTGCAAAAATCTCATTTCTTTTCAGGGATTAATGTTTTTATCCAATTCAATACAGCTCAGCACAATTTTATTCAGTTCGGTTGTTTTCAGGAGGCTGGCAGTTAATTCACTATGGCTTGTTCTCTGTTAACGCAACAGAATTTGGAGGCTATTTACTGTAACAATCAACTTCATCCTCTATAGAGCCTCTGTATTTATTCGTCACTCAGGCTGACATGGAGGAGATTAGAACCTCAGATCTGTGTGAGGTGATGGGGAACCTGTATCCCTCCTCACATTAACACATTTGTGTGGAGTTATTTCTTATTTACCAGTTGTACCCTCATCTGTGACACTCTAATGGAAAATTATTCCAAATGATTACTACTTTGCATAACATTTAGTTTACACCTTATGTGTAAACAGGCAATAATAGATATTTGCTTTTTCACGATTTCTGAAGGTTGCATTAAAATTGAATTTGGATTAGTTATGAAATGTGGTTATAGAGGGGGTCATTAAGTTTTAAAAGTCCTTCGTTGTGTTTTGTGAGGAATGAGAATAAACCTGCACTCCTGCCCATCAACTGAGTGAGATGTGCCTCACGCCATCAGTTTTGTAAATCTGTACACTTTGTTAGAATATATTGAAAGCTAAAGTCCATGTGTGTGTATAGCTGTGCTGCCGCTTCACTCAGAACACCAGCCCAATTCTCTTCTCAAAATACTCCTTGTGTATCTGGATAGAAATCATGAATAACAAGCAGACTTTTTGAATCAGTTGTAATATGAAGTCCTTCCAGCTTGAAGCCGGTGAAGATCCAGTCATCCAGAAATATGGGTATAAGCCCGAAAAAGCCCCCATCATTGCAATCCCAGCAGGGATTAGAGTAGAGGGTGTTTGTCCTGCTTGTTCGGCCAAGCTCATCGCAGTGTTCCGTCAGTATGCCGCGTCCCAGCAGGAGATCGTCTGAAGACAGGCAGAGTGTGCGTGCGGCTCGAGATTTTTGTTTCTCTGTTTCCTCACTGAGAAATTGACCAGCGGCACTGTCAATAGAGGAGCCATAGACGGCTGTTGCCTGAGCGGACGTGTGTGGTGTGTCAACAGATGCATAAAACATAACTCTCACAGATGGGGACTGTGAGAGTTATGTTTACTGTAATTTGTACCTGTCCAGGAACATATTTCCTTATCTTATTGTGAGCAGCGACTGAGGGATTGTGAACAAATCAAAAGTGAATCAGTTGCCTTTTATTTATTTATTTTTTAAAACTGTGTGGTTCTCAGTAGAAATAAAGTGCTTAAATCAGACTTTAGAGGAAAACATGTGGTGTGACTGAGGCTTTTATTGATAATGATGTTATTGCTTTAAATGGAGAGTTCATGATTGGAGTTCAGGTAAAGGTTTGGTGAGTGGAGGATCGAGAAGCCACTTTTCCCAAAAATGACCACGGCAGTCATAATATTTCAGTCCTCATAATAAATAAAGGTTTTAACACAAACAAGTCTGTCGGTATAAAGTCCCTCTGAGTAGAGGGTTAGGGGCACTACCCCGTACCATATTTGGCATATTTGTGTCTCCTACTGTATCGGTAGGAGGATCTGCTTTCTGGTCTGGATCAGGTTTTGCTCAGAAGTGGAACACATCTAGCGTAAAGAGTTGGACCAAAATCAGGAAACTGAATTGCTGATGAAAACATAATGCAGTCATTACTCAACTGTCCCTTTTTATCATGGTCATCACTGAAGTATCGCTCTGATCTAATGATGAAAACAAGTTTTTCCAAAATGTGTCTCGATGAGTCCAGGGAAAAAGCAGCAGCAAAGGAAAGTTGGCCTTAGAAACTGCATCTGTTGGATTAGGTGCACATTTTTCCTGTGTCTACATGTGCTGCATGTGTGTGCATGTGTGTGCTTCGGTACAGCATATTTAGGTGAACACTGGTCAGCAGGGGAGCTGGAAGGAGGGGAAGCTGTGTCTAGACTAAGTATCAGTCATACATTATCTTGAAGAGCCCTAACATTCATTGATTTGGAAACTATTTTCAGATCGAGACACCACAGGAAGTGATGCTCAAAAAGTTATGACCTGATTCCAGATCAAATGGGGAAACAGCAGCTACTGCTAAGAGGAGGTTAGATAATCAGATATCCAGGCAGCTCCACTGGGAAGTGAGGGTGCCATTACTTACTGTACTGTTACTCTGTCTAAATGCAGAAGGTCAAAAGGTCATCAAACTGTGTTATATCCACCATATCAGAAGCTCTGTTGGCAGTGATGCTCCATCTTCGATACTACAGAATAGATACTCCACATGCACATGCTGATGTTCTCTGTTGTTGTGTTGCAGCTGACCCTCTGGTTGGAAGCATCGCCACACAGTACCTGACCAACAGAGCCGAGCACGACAGGATAGCCAAACAGTGGACCAAACGCTACGCCACATAGAGCAGCTCCAGTTCTCCAGGGCCTTCCACCCTACACACACACACACACCTTCAACACTTCCCTTCCTCTGGAATCTATGGAAGCACACCCACCCTGTTCCTGTCATCCACCCTGTCCCCACCCCCTGAGATATGAACTGTTATTTGTTCCATGCTGACTTGAAAGCTTCTTTTTATACAAAGAGTCTATTGGGATTGTATTTTCCAATACACTGAATGTTGATATGGTCATGAAAAGCTTTAATACTGTTCTTGTTCTTGTTGATGTTGTTGTTCTTATTGCATTGTTCATAACATTGTCGCCACCCTCGTCATCTTCTTTCTCTAAACGCGTGTATGTGTATTATTCCCGTTTCATGTGATGTAAAAATGTTCATACTGAGTGATTACATTTAGTTTACTTTTATTGTTTTTGATTAGTTTTTTCTTATTCCTCAGCTCATGGTCAATATTAGTGCATGGCATCAGGATATGTGTTCATGCAGTGAAATCACGGTATTATTTCTCTCCCAGCAGACATGTGGCATAGAGTGAGCCGATCATCATGTACGAGAATAGTGGTTAGTTGCTGTACATTTAATGCCTTGTGAGAATACATACTCATTGAATACTCAATTAAACACTGGCTGTAATGTGACAGTCTGTCTCAGTCTGCTGTTTTTATATGACCGTGTGTGATTCCAGTGTGTGTACAACAGTGAGACTCGTCTTTCTGACCACTTCCTGTCAGAAACGAGCTGTTACAGGCTCACTGCAGAGAGCAGAATGATGAGACGGTGAAGGGTCACACATCTTGTACGTCTTATTGGGCCACTTTTTTGTTCTGTTTGCTTTTCAGATTCTTTTTCTGTTAACTTGAATTCATGCTTTGTAGTTGTGCAGTGTTGTACAAACACACTTCATCTGAACACACATTTAATGCAGTTATGTAACAGTGTCTTCTGCTTCCTCTGTGCTCTCAGACAAAAACAAAGTTTCAAGGAGTCACAGAGTTTTGTTGGTGCCATTTGTTATTTTTAGTGACGTTTTGCAACAAAACACTGAATCATAAAAAGTTCAGACAGCAGGGAAAATGCAAATCTTTAGGAAAAAAACAGCATTCTTATATTTATTTTTAATTACTACATTGGGTAATTTTAGGCTAGTAAAGAGGTTGATAAGAAATAATGATGTTATTTAGAACGGTTGATGTCAGCAGGGCATTGTAATCGGGATTCAGTACAAAAGCAGTCTCCATGAAAGGCGGAGTCTTTGAAAAGCAGAGATGACCAGCGGGTCTCCGGTTTGTCAACAAATGTGTGAGAAAATCATTTAAGTGTTTAAACACTGTTTTCCTCAAAGAAAGATTTGATGCAATTTGCATATTTCTCCTTCTGCATTTCAGAATGTCATAAAACCACTCAAGGAATTCAGAGGAATCTCAGAGCATAATAGACAATAACACAAGCCAAAATTAAATAGCTGGGATTTCAGATCTCTCAGTCAATGGCTGATAAAACCACATGGGAAACCTTTATCAAGCACTACAATAAAAATTTACATCCACAATTGCCATTTTAAACTTAACTACAAAAGAAAGCCTTATGTCAGCCTTGTTTTGACGTGGCATTGACCTCATTGGCTCAGGGGCACCTGGGATGGACCGTCACACAGTGAAAACGTGTATTGTGGTCAGACCAATCAATATTTCTGATCTTTTTTGGGAGACATGGATGCTGTATGCTTCAGACCAAGGATAAAAGGAGCATTCAGACTGTCATCAGCAAAAATTCCGAAAACCAGACTCTGTGATGGTGTATGGAGTTGTATCAGTGCCCTTGGCCATGCTTATTTACACTTATCTAATGGCAGCAATTTAATTTAATTCAATTAAGTTGACGTGACCAAACATGAAATGTTGTTGGCAATTCTGTCGTCAATGAAATAAAAATCAAAGTAAATAGAATTAGCATTGTCCATACCTCATTACTTTCTGATTTAGGGCAGCACCCTATCTGCCCTGATACGTTTCTGCAGATATTCTCCCACATTAAGGTGAGGTGGTCTGTAGCAGCGTTACTTGCGCTGTTGTTATGGTTTGAGTGTTTGGTCTGGGTAATAACGAGAGATGACTCCGACGAGCACCTCCTCCCTCATCAGGACTCTGGTTAGGTGACAGGCAGGAGACAAAAACCCACCTGAAACCACACAAGTGAGTCACTTGAAAATCACAGTTTTCTAAACTGTAGTATTTTGTCATTTGACATCTTGTCATTCATACAGGGATGATAAAACTACACTTCTTGGACGCATTTTAAAGGCCATCCTTATATTGTAACGCAACTGGGCCGCTCAGTGTGCCGTGCCAGCACATCAGAAACTGAATGGTTTATTCTTCTCCTTAGTGGCAGCTCTCAAAGGTGCAGAGAAAAGCTAATTGTAATTACTGTTTGAACAACAATGTGGCTGTGTTGTAATTTTACATTTTCCTCACGCACTTCCAGCATGAATGTAATGAATTTAAAATGCCCTCACAATAAAAATTATGCTGACTGGTAGCTTATAACTTCTAAAGCTCTAAAAATCACATTTCCTCAGTTTCAGCCACAAGCTTAGGGGATAGAAGGCATTAGGTTTCAAACATCACTGAACTGCTCCCCTGCACAGCAGCGCGCACATCGTATCAACCCACACAGTTTTAATGTGTTACAGGTTGTCATGAAAGCACCCGGCATGTTAAAGCTGCACCTGGACTGTTAAGGCACGCACTCAACTTTATACCCACATGTTTGAGTTGATTTTAATGAGCTAATGGAGGTCATGAAAACCTGAGCAGGGCTCTCAGTTTCCACTCCTGCTATCAGAGGAATGGTGTCGTGGGTTCTCCTTCATGAGCTGCCACTCGTGTATGATGCTCACTGAGTAACTGGCCTTTAACTTTACCTTAAATATACAAACACTAGTTATCTTGAGCAAAAATCATCTTGCCTTATCTTGTCTTGTATTATTTTACAGCAGCTACATATAGCACGAGCACGCAAGTGTGATATCTTATTAGCAGAATTAACCTTTTCATGTCCACACTGAGGGAAAAGCAGTGAAAATTAGAACCAATGTGTATTTTTCACAAATCGTTTTGATTAAACAAAATTTTTAAAAAGTAATGACATAGCATAAACTCTCTTTTAGCACTAAATACCTCAACCAAGTGGCAGAGGTGGCTAACCGAGGTCGCCTTCCTCACATTTTTTTGTAAGATACAGTATACAGGACATGAAAGTATACATAAGTCTGGTGTTATTTTGGTCACGCCATACATTTAACATTGTTTTATGTGTCCACTACAAATCTGCATAAAGTTGCATAAGTAAGTACAAAACCTCTTCTCAGAAAAGTTGGTAATTTTCTGAAATGCAAATAGCTAAATCTGTATTTTGCTGATTTATCGTAACCTTTATTTACCAGACAAAAAGACAGACAATTATTGTTTTCATTGAGCAACTGCATTATATTTAAAAAACACAAACAAGTTTCAAACTTGAAGCAAAGAGAGAAACTTTAGAAATTCTATAAGTAAGTTTTCTGCAAGATTCTGTGATGAGCAGATCTTTTTGGTGACTGGTGAGGATGTCAGGATCTGGTGTAAATGGAACAATACAGCTGTATAAAGAAATGTAACCTGACTAAGGAAGGCATATATTAAAGGAGAACAATTATACCCCTGTTCCACCAGTTCACATAGGTCACAGGCACCTTAATGACATGTCTGTGAAATAATTTGGTCAAATTGCTCACGATCAAGCACAGCAGCCCTCTCTGTACACTGTCTGTAGCACATTGCGCTCAGGCGGTCGGTTTTTGTGTCTGTCCCTTTAAATGAAAATGAGTTGCTGCCGGCTGCTGCTCACTCCGTCCCCCTCTTTCGCCCAACTTGCCGACCTCGGTTCAAGAAACACAAAGCACACTTACATCGTCTGTCCTTTCCCCATGGATGGTCAGTATCGAGCCCTCTTTTAGGAAAGGTTTTGCTGCCAGTCCTGCACTGTACTGACCCAAATTGTGGAAGTAGTCCTTGAGAAAATGGTTGGCAGACACAGATAGGTTTTTGCCGACCGTGGCCGGAACTTTGCTGTCAAAAATAAACTTTATCCACTCCCGTCACAGGTCCTCTGAGACTGGGGTCTTATGCAGGGTCTTGTGCTGGTCACTGCAGCCAACAACAGAGCAACTTGCATGCGTAGCTCTCTAATTCGCCATACTGCCAACCACTTTTCTTTGCTGCGATGGATGAAAAATGCTTCATCTGAGCTTTGCTCATTTATAACCTGTCAAGGTCACATCAAGGTCACATATTCTCCCTGGACGTCTGCAGTCATTTCAGCAGAACAATGCCGTGTCATTCTGCACAACTTTCAACAGCGTGGCTTCATAGACACAGAGTGTGTTTGTTTGAGTAGCGTGTCTGCAATCCACATCTGTGTCTTACTGACAATGTTTGGACCATTATGAAGATGAGCATAAGACAACAATAACAGCAGACTATTGTGCGGATGAAGTCTTGTATTCAGAAAGAATGGAAATAGATTCCTCTATAAAACTCCCACAGTTATTATGCTCAGTTCCTAAACAGTTAAAAAATGTCATTAAAAGGAGGGCTGCTGTCACACAATGATAAACATGTTTCCATTCCAACTTTCCTTTAGTGTTAAGTTAAGTTTCAGACAATTTTTTCTTGAATAATTTTTTTAGTTTATAAACTTATAAACAAGGTATTAGATGGCACATATAGTGTTGTGACATAGGTGAGAATCAAACAGGTTTGCCCATATGGCGAAGCTATCTAGTGCAAACAATATGTCAGATTTGATCTTTTGTGCACAAAATCAGACTTTGTGAGCACAAGTTATTGTCTTAGAACAACAAAGTCAAAGAAGATATTTAATGTGAGCACAAGTTGTGGATCAATTCATCAGACCCCAACAACCCATTTGTAAACAGATCCCTAAAAATTTCAAGTTAAAACATCAATTAGAGGGAAGATCTAAAACTTTTTGATGGCAGATGCCTTGTCATTATGACGAGCATGAAGAAGGTAGGATGAGATTAATCTTAACATACTCCACACTGTTAAATCCTGGTAAGAGCTTCCAGGAACTGAAAGACAGTTTTAATTTTTACAGAATCTGGACCTACTATGCAAGACTAGCACAGTTCAGATGGGAGAATGGGATTCTTCTGCGTATTTCATATACCGTACTATATATTTGTTTGTTACTATATATCTGTTTAAGAAGAATGGAGATCAGACTGATGAGGACCTGGACAGTCAGCTGAACATGTTCTTCAATAACCTTTATATAACATTGTGATTAAACACCAACACCAGAGTGTGTTAAAGGGGAACTCCGGTATTTCTAAACCTAGACCTTATTTCTGGCATGAAATATGTTTATCTACTCACCGGGAACAGTTTGGCAAAAGTCGGCGTCCTTCGTAACCTATTTAGAAAACTCGGGATCGGCATATATCCATATAACGGAGTGAACAGGGCAGGGACGATGCAGCCTCTAAATAAGACATTATCTGTCTTTATTTCACCAATACTTTAAGACGAATGAATGAACAAACATGTACTATAGCTCTGTTAGCTCATAGGTGCTGTTATGTGGCTACTTGCGGCTATAGGAGAGCTAACGGAGGGATTTTTACACCTTAATGCCTTAATTAGAGGCTGCATCGTCCCTGTTCACTCTGTTATATGGATATACGCCTATTGCAAGTTATCTAAATAGCTTCCGAAGGACGCCGACTTTCGCCAAACTGTTCTCGATGAGTAGATAAACGTGTTTCATGCCAGAAATAAGGTCTAGGTTTAAAAATACCAGAGTTCCCCTTTAAGTCAAAGACTTCTTCAGCTCTACTGCATTATGCACCAGTACCGGAGAACATTCCTTCCTACAACAATTGCCATAAACAATGAACACTTATTTTTATTCTTACCATTTATTTATTTAATGTCTATCATTTATTTCATTGTAGATTTCTCCTCCAGTCATTTATCATACTGCAGCAATAAAAAATTCCCCTCCGGGATTAATCAAGTATTATTTAATTCAATTCAGTTCAATTGATTAAATTATTCTCTCATGTCAAGGAAATGTCTCATTTCAAAATGAAGTAATGAAGATATGTATCAATATTTCTATGCACAGATCAGTTTCTGACTTAATGTATTGTCTGTACATGTGGATGTGAACATGCATATGGGTAGAAATGCTGACAAGTGTATATATTTTACTAATTTAAAACGAAGATGGATTCTCCTGCTAATAACTATTGTAAGTTCTGTATATTCCTGGCAATTGACAAAAAGCTATTTAAAAATCTATTTGTGTTGTAAATTTCCACTTTGAGTAATGATTCCTATATTTCCCAAAGTGCCTTCAATGCCTTTCTCTTGTTCTGAAAAAATTAATGATCTTTGTTCAGCAAGTAGGTGAACAATGTGGTGCATCGGTGACTGCTGCCAAAGCCTGAGTGTTGAAAACAGAACAAACCACTAAACTAACTCACACTTGTTGATGCCCCTCTTCTCAGCCGCCGCGTCTGCCTTGTTCTGAGCTGCAGGCGCAGCTTTGCTGTGGTTTCAGTCCCTTACTGCCTTGCAAAATCAGCAAAGTGGAGCAATAGTGGCAGAGTTAATTATGGTTGACACATCAAGAGGGGGGAGGGGGAGTCCTCTCCACCTCCCTTCCTCCTTCACAGGCTGCGGCAGGAAGAGTCTGGCAGAAAAGGAGAAGCCACTCATGCATGGATAATAATGTAACATTTGCAGTAAGAGGAAGCTGATCAATACGAGTGAAAAGGTCAAAGTTTGTTTGTGAATTAACAAACGGCTGGTTTGCATAATAAAGGACATTATGCAGGGATAATGTGTTTTGAAGTGGAGACACTGATTGGACACGTGTTGTTTTACTGCTGAAAATATGCCAGATTATCGTCCCAAACAATAAGCGCAATGTTCAACCTTTTTTAATTCAGAGAATGGACCTATGTATGTTTTTTGGTAACTGATGTTGTTGACAAATAGTTTAATTCAAGATGAAGAGTACAAAATGTGCTAAAATTAGTTTATAGGTTACTTATGTAAGCTTTAATTGTACATGTTTAATCCACCCAGAAAAAAATAAAAGAACAAATTGTGAGCCTGGTAGTTGGGCTACGGCTCTGGCCTTTACAGAAACATTGTGTAGTTGCGTGATCACATATTAAAACATGTTAGCCGTTGGAGGACACATGAGAGACATGTCCTCAATGAGATTACAAATTCATTCTTATGGCTGAAGAAATTAAGATATAACAAATCTAACCCTCATTCTTCTGTCACTCCTCTGAAAATTCCTCTGTGGAGCAGCCACTCTCGGCGCCAGGAGAATTATCTGTGGAAATTCAATAAAAGGGCCTCTTCATAACTGTCCACCTTTCACATTAGCCACTTTGTTTAATGTTTGTTTAAGCTGCAGTGAATGACACTTGTGAAGGCATTTATCAAACGGTATAATGGTCTTTTAAAACTGCCACTCAGCTCTGTGTTGCTCTGTTTTTAGTGCTGGGTAGTAACTCAGCCTAACAGCTACAGGTAGCCTGCTTTTATTACGTCCCAGCAGGCACATTCAGAGGTTGAGTTGTGTTTTTTGTTGGCATTTCGCATTGCTAAAAAAAACTCGGAGAAACGATTTCCCATCCCAGTGTATTTAATATTCAATTAACGTCACATAGGTAAAATATGGCTTCTTTAATAAAGTAAGATAAGCTAAGTACCTTTCACCAGCTGGTATTAAAAAACACCTGCAAATGCGAAATGTAACAGAGCGATCAAAAGAAGATCACTAACCATAATTTTGTATATTGTATATTTTAAAGGTAGTAAATTCTTGGGTTTCTAAAATAATCATCTTTAGCTGATTACATCTGGCTAATCTCGAGGTGCACTGACAACATTTAGCTACTTTCTGTAATGCTGAATCATGTTTTTTTTATAACGTCTCTCAGTGGAAGCCGTCGTTCACACTAACGTGGTGTGAAAAAAAGGAATAACTAAAACTATATCACGACGTCGCCTTTTTGCTGCTGGACCAACACTTCCGGCGAGAGCAGGCACGCTTCCATCCAGCGCCAGCGTTAAGTTCTTTTCGTTAACGATGGTACCGGAAACTGGACCGCTTATTTATACTAAATAAAAGCACGAAACGTCAACATAGAAGCTCGCTGTGGACGCCCTTAAAATTCCTCCATTGGACGCGATCTGTGGTGTTTGCAATATTTTAGCCAGAACAAACAGACTGACACAACGCAATGTAATTCTAACAAAAATTCAGACAAATGCTTTAGAAGTTTCAACATTTTTATTTGTAACCAAAATAATGACAATTCCATTACACTTGCAGTGAACTTACTGATTTCTTCAATAATGAAAATGAAATGGAATATATATTCCATTTAATTTCTATTATTGAAAAAATCAGTAAGTTCAAAAATGTTGAAACTTCTATATTTATATATATTTATATATATACATACACATGTATAAATATATATGTATATTCATACTGTTCTTGTGGTCGAGACAGATAAAATGTCTAATCTAATATATCAATGGAACTGCATACATTTTTCTGTGCTTTTATTTATAAATAGCTGACCGGAAGTGTCAGTTGTGCTTATTGAAGTTATCTGACACCAGTGCGTCCAGGCGGCGGAGGCACACACGCATAGTCTGTGCTTATACACAAAGAAAGGTATCCATTTCGAAAAATGTCTATTACGGCTACGAATGATGTAAGATTTTGTGTAATTGTGTGCTCTTGAGGATGTTAGAACAATTGATGAGTCTGTGTTGAGGTCAGGGATGAAATTAGGAGTCGGTCCATCCTGTGACTGTACACTGAGATCAGCTGCATGTCGACGGGTATTGCTTTTAAACGATAGAAAGCGTCTAAGCGACCGGCGTGTTGTGTTCGGTTTTAATGTCGTAATGAGGGTTGGAGGTAGTGAAAATAGTTAGGCAGAGCTGTGTGACCTCGCTGACTTCCTCAGGTGAAAGTTTAATTCGGCTGAAATTTGTTGAGGTGTAGTGTCAGGGTTCCCTGTCGACTGCGACATCACCCCGTCGATGTGTTTCTTCTTTTCCACGACTTGTTCGACTGAGTCGATAGCAGATGTGTGATGTGTGGCCGTGTATCACTCCGTGGTGTCGGCCAGAAGGAGGCCTGCAGTCGAACTATTTTACCAAATGATTTCCTTTGTCGCAGCCCGACATTTCTAAAAATAACGCCTGAGCACAAACCTTAGCTGGGCTCACAATTCTGCGTTATCCGCTGATAAGGACGACAAATTATTTTATATATCACCCACACACTGAGGACTTAAACTGGTAGAACTAGTTTAGTCGGTAAACGTCTGGTCCAGGCCGCGTAGTTAAATCGACGGAGACGTTTATGGAGTCTGTGACTGCAGGGATTCATAGTTGCTGCCCATAGCTTCCATGCACGCGCTGAGCGTTTGTAGAAACGGTATGCCAAATTCCGTTTACAATTGTTAACATTTACATTTAGCGGGCGTATTGGCAGCAGTATTTCCTCGTGTTATCGCTCATTGGGGTTGTAGTGGAATGTAATTAAAGTCGGCGCATCACGACACAGTTCTACCTTTTAGAAAGATTTGGGCTCCACAGAGCTCAACGCTGCCTGCACTCATTTTTCGCGTGAATAAGACGGTTGTTGTAACTCTTGACTTGTCCCTGCTGTATTTGATGCTTGTGGAGTTGCCGTCAGACTTTCTGCAGTTGCCTTTTTATACCTTGCACTGAATCAAGGTTTTACATGTAAATGTTGGACCTTTTTAGTGAGAGTTCGAACCTAAAGTTGATGTTTGTCGCCAAGGCTCGGTATGTCGGATGAAGATTCTCGTGCCAGCACAAGTTCTTCCTCCTCTTCGTCATCAACCCATCAGCAGCAGCTGGAGGCAAACCCCCCAAAGAAACGAGAAAGCAAAGTCAGCATGAGCAAGACCTCCAAACTTCTGTCCACCAGCGCTAAAAGGTGAATCTTGATGGCTGGAGTCGGGGCAGCTCCTCCCCAGCAGGCCTCTACTGGGAGATTAATTTTATATGTCCAGCGTCTGATTTTTATTGTTTGCTTTTCCAGAATTCAGAAAGAATTGGCTGATATTACACTGGACCCTCCTCCAAACTGCAGGTAAGGGGATCGTTTAATTCACGGAGTATCATTAACATGTCTCAGCAGCTTATTTTCCTTCAGTGAGGACTAATGTAGACTTCTGAAAAGCCCACGTCTGTTTGCGAGTCTCCCACATTTAGGCATTTAAAAACCATCGCACATCAGGGCAATGAGGCACTAAATTGTCTGCTGTAAAAGGCAGAAGCTTTGTTTGCTGATCTTTTGACCTTTCCAGTAGGTTATCCAGATAAACGGAGAGTTTTCTGTTCACATGAAGAAAAGCACACCTTCGCCGCTCTTTTCACGCCTCAGTGGAATCCTGTTGTTTGGGCTCAGTGTGGAGCCCTGGTCAGAGTTCTGATCAGTTCACCTGCTCCTTTTAATCATATCTGCCTTGACGTGCGTACAAAAATCCTCCTGTTTCTGCACATCTGCCAGAATTAACAGCAACATTTGATGTTTTAGATGTTTGGTTCTTGTTAACATTTTGGATTATGACAGAAAACAAAAGCACTTAATCAGTTTGAAAAAAGAAGGCAACATGTTTGTACTGAGCAGAATTTAAGCTTGTGTCTGTACTTGTTTTAAAACCCTGTATCAGCTGGGTGAATGGTTAATCATCTTTGAATTGAAAGCAGTTATGAGAGCTCTGCACTGGTGTTGGATTTGTCCACATGCATTGATTTTGCTGGATTGGGTCATGTGTAGCTTCTGGTGTCTGTGTGCTCAGGTCAGGGCTCTGCTTCACTTGACTGGGACGGTTTTGTTCAGTCAGACATGCCACTCTGAGTAACCTTTTTTACATGCTCTAATAGCATTGAATTGATGTATCTTGTTGGTCTTGGTGAGCAACTCGTGGCCATTTTAGACCACATTTGATGTCGTTTTTAAACTTTCAAGGCACCTCATATCACTATTTCAGAAATCTTGACCTCTGAGGCTTTGAATGTGGATCTTGAGGATTCAGGACTTTTGATCAGTCTGTCCAGTTAGTGTCTGCAAGCTAATGTTGCTCTAACTAATCAGATTAGTTGATTTGTATTCAGCTTTATGGCAGCTCCTTACATCAGTTTGTTTCCCTTTAACGCTTTGTGCTGACATCCTAACACAGTCGAAGCTGTTCTCATTCATATATTTTTGTTTCTGATCAGATGACAAAATTTTATTTATTTATATAGTGCCAAATTACAACAAATGTCATCTCAAAGCACTTAGATTAGAAGACTTCCAATTCATTGTAATAAAATCATAATCCAATTAATGAAATTCCAAATGAGTCCAATTCATACATACAGAGCCAATTCAAAAACAATTTCCTAGCTGAGGAAACCAACAGGTTGCAATGAAACTTCTCTTCGCTGCTCTCTCCCGTCCTGAGCGTGCACGAGGCGACTGTGGAGAGAAACGACTCCCTTTTAACAGGAAGAAACCTCTGGCAGAACCAGACTCAGGGAGGGCGGCCAATATTTTTTTATAGGTATGATGATCATTCAGGGAAAAGGCTTGAAGCAACAGGTTATTGAGATTGTTTACTGGCACAGTCCACAGCCTTCTAATGCAGAAGAACAACACTGGGAATGTGCGAGCGGCTCACACATTCTGCTGCTTCTGTCTGCCACCTCGCAGGGTGACAGGAAAGAGAGGTGTTCCTGCAGCGGGAGAGCGACCATGTTCTCCCATGTTCTAATGAGCCACAGTAAGCTCTGAAGAGCAGCTAAGTTCTGTGATAAATTTGCCATGGAAACGCAGTGTCCTATCTGTGAAACAACTTTTCCAGCCGGCCAGATTTGGTCTGCCTGAGCTGTCTTTCCAACAAGTCTTGTGAGTTTAGGCACTTCGCTTAGAAGTAATGACAGGCCTGTTGTTGATTATTGGCACTAATGTGCATGTCTGGATTGCAGGTTATGATGTCTCGGCCTGAGAGGCGAGCTCAAAAACTACCAGTTAGGTACCTGAGAGCGAAAACAAGCGTTTAGAAGAGGCACGTAGTCCTCAGGGGTGCTTGAGGCTCCACCAGGAGCTATTTCCCACTACACTCCTGCCTCTGTGTATTGTGTTTGAGTCATAATCTCACCTTTCGCAAAACCGACACTGCGTCTGTACCTTCAGAACCATGGTGGTGTCCTGGATTCCACTGAAACCTTCTGCTGGCTTGGTGAGAAAATGTTTTTATTATAATGCAGCGTTACTACTGATATAATCTCCGATATAGTAGGAAGTCTTATTGATTATGATTTTCACTTTCAGGTTGCTGCACCACAGACAAAGATGTGAGCTAATACACAGTCAGTTACAACCTTTAATCTTTAAATGGAGTGATATTGTGTGTTCCACCTGTGCGTCCTTATTTCAGTTGTGAAGATAACTGGCTGGTGAACAAGTTAGTTAAGAGTAGTTTGACCTCTACGAGTCCAGGTTTAATTTAAAGTCAGTCAGGTCCAAGTCCAAAATAAGGCCCTTTGTTCGCAAAAGGTGTTTCGCCCTTTGTGTCCGTTTATAAGGACATTTAAAGACGTTTATTGTGGCGGGGGAAATAAATGCTCAGAGATGATGTGCGTCTGAGCCTCATCAATGATGATTATGCCTCCCAAGTTAAGCTTGAGAGCTGATAAGATGAGCAAAGTCAACAGATCTGTCAGAAACACTGAAGCTGTGTACACATGAACACGAGCACAGATTTTTCACTGCGTTTGCACCCATCGTCCACAAGCGAACACAGTTTCAGGGCTCTGAAACGGAGCATTGTGGGAAATCGTCTTCCAGGGTGAAGATTTTGACGACTTTTATGTGTGGACTGGAAAAAGGGGGAGACACCATCAGTCTTTGAGAGCGAGCTTATTCTCCTTGAACAATGGTGAAAGAATTTTCGTATGTCAGGACATCGCTGTTGCATCTGACCGAGCCGCTTCGCACATACTTTGAAGGAAGGAAACGGTTCTAACAGAGTTAAGCACACACACAGATATCTAGCATTTTTATGTGGATGGAGATTTATTTTTTCTAAACAGTGCTGTGTCTGTGCAATTCTTTAAAATTGGACCAGAGAAAAGGAAACGAACCCACAAGCCTAAAGCCTGTATCCTACTAACTGACAAAGCTTGGTGAGGATAAGGGCTAAGGTTAAGGTTATGGATGAGGTCGGGCTGCTCAGAGTGAAAATAAAGTGTGCGCATGTGTGAATGGACCTTCTTTTTTTTTTTCTTTTCTGGGTCATGTATGAAAACTTGGAGGCTCTGTAAGTATGGCCACAGAGGTCCATTGTATCACGCTGCTGCAGTGGAGAACGTGCTCCTTCCTTACCAGGAACACACTTTTAGTTTTTGGTTCAGTAACGCACGTATTCTCCTGCTACTGCTGCGACTCACCCCAGCACTGAATGTGTATTAGTCCACCACTGAAAAAAGGTCCTATTTATTCGAGATTAAATAAAAAGGTCGGCGTCATATAGTTGAACTTTTTTAATGTTTGTATTAATCAATGAATGGCACAACGATAAATGAGGACATTGTTTGTATTTACATGGAATTTGTTGGTTACAACACTGCGGTTTTAAGTCTTAAGCCTTTGTTTTTGTTCGGGAAGTCTGCAGAAGGAGTGTTTCCTTCTGAAAGATCAGGATGAGCAGACAGCAGAGTTGGAACATCTGCGCTATGCGTTTTGGAGCAGATTCTAATTTGTCACAGTGTCATCTTTACTCTGAGCTGTACTTCAGTTCTCCTAGAAGACTGCGTGAGAGCTGCATTTTCTGGAGTTGCTGTGTGTTTATTTAGTGATGCAAAAATTCGGGAGCCAAACAAGCTAAAGGAGGAGACGCTGCACAGTTGAGACAAATGGCTCCAAACCTGCATGGTGTGACAGATCTATCTCCCTTGTTGTCCAACAGTGCAGAGATTTCCTTATTTCTTAATTTAGTGTAGTTCCACTGTCTCGAAAACACTTTCCTTTTTGCATCAAATGCAGAAAAGGAGAGTTTTAATGGCTTCTGGTGAGTTCTGCTTCATTAGCACACTCTGCTCATTACGCTTTGAATGGCGCCGCTCGGCCCCCGCTCATTGTGTGTTGCTCTCGTTTTATTCTCTTTTCCTCTCCGATGCTCTCCTTTTCTCTCTCTCTCTGTCTTTCACCTTGCTCTCTGCCTTCTTGCGTTCTCATTTACTACATTTCCTCTTGAGATGTTGCCCGTGGGTGTCAGATTCCACACATTCCAGCCTCAGGCCTCATGACGGCGAAGGAAAGTTTGATGCTGTCCACAGTGGGGCTATTAGTGTGGAGTATGTTTGGACAGATAGTGTCATTATCATATTAAGATTAATATTCATTGCTAGCACAATATAGAAATATTTTTTTTATTACCTTCTGTGTGTCTGTGGGCCCTCGTGCAGCTATAGAAATGGAAGATATTTCCTCTGGATGGCTGATGCCAGCTGGGATCTGTCCACACACACCTCTGCAGTGTTATTGGCTTGCATGTTTGATACAACTGAGGATTTCTCAGCAGCTTCTTCACAGCTATAAAAAGTCTCCTCCCTGGAGAGGAAGTGGCTGGTCTGTATGCTGCTGTTACCTCAGAGAGCCCTGAAAGCACAGCAGCGTTCTGAGCTGCTGCACAGATGGAAGTTTGAAGAAGTGAAGTTTTCCTTCCAAGTGCCAGGCTTTGGTCCAGCTGCACGGGGAGGGAGAGCTTTACCAGCTGCGACAGCGACGCTGTCTTCTGCTCGTGCGTGCGTGCGTGCGTCTGTCATCATGTTCTAATGTCCTGGGAACACTTGCTGTAGTCAGAACAGCCACAAATGTGGTCTTGAGTACTTTGGCAGCTCAATGTGGAAAACATTTAGTCAACAATATCCCACCTGTGAAAGATACATTTTTAGAATAAAAGCTTAGAGCAACACTTTGCTTTACAGGTCTGTAAATTCCTGATAATTTTCCAGGAATTTGCCTTCAAAGGGCTGTGTAATGTGGTAGCAGTTACAGGTAAAATGGAGTGTGTGCTCACTTGGTACTCTGCCAGTTAATTGTTTTCATATAATCTTAAACCTTATTACTCATTGTTTGTTTGGCAATTCTTGTCCAGGCAAGAAAAAAGGTTGCCATCCAAAGAATTATTTTAGTGAAGTTTTTCATTTTCATCTGTTAAAGTTGGAGTTTCTCTGACATACCCTTAAACTTCAGGCACCACATGGAGCGAACAGCAGAACTTGTGACATAACCGTGTATTTGAAAACCAGAAGTGGTTAATTTAGCACCTCAGACAGACTTGAAGCCTGGTAAGGATTTCTTGTTTTATGGCCCTTTAGACTTTTATCATGCTTTAACATACCAGAAATTGGTTTTGCAGTCACACTTTGGTCCATCTTAGGGAACATATAGTAAAACAGTATTTTCAAATAACATTTAATTAAGAATGCTCTGAAACTTGAGAAAATATGAATCTTAAGCTTAAACTGACCAAGTGATCGCTCTCAATCCCTCAGGAGATATGAAACACTGATTAAAGCAATTACATTCAGGCATTAATCACTTTTCTTGTACTCAACTTGAACAGTGTTGTGCTAATTATTGTTTAATTGCACTTATAGCCACAGTGTTTTAACCCTATGGTAGGTAAAATCATGGTGGAGGAACATTTGAACGGGACCGCTGTTCATTTGTTCATTCAATACTCTGAACAGCTGATCATGTGTCAAATGCTGTTGTCTGTTGATGTGACTGCTGTCTGCCCAGTCCTTGTCAGACTGTTACAAATTACGCTGAAGCACCAGGGTGGATAATTTGCCCGACACTGACACGTTCAGTTGCTACCACATTAATGGAAAGCAGTGCCTGTGTGAAAGGGATTTTAGTTGCATTTGGTGCTGTTCAGGTCACGTTTACAGACTATAAGGCGACAACTGCACAAGCTCTGTGCACAAATGCATGGAAAGCTGATGGTGTCTTCTTTTGGGCTGCTTTTTTTTTCTTCACATGAATCACGTTTAATATTTTTTTTATGCTTTAAATATAACTTTATATAGTGCTCAAGTAAATCGTTAAACTGTTACTTTGCACTGCACAAAAATCCATGAATGTTGTATAGGGTGCCCCTTGGTTCTGCTTAGCCCTTCTGTTTGGAAGGAACAGATAGAAATGAATAGATTTTTGACAGCTCTAAAAGCAGTGTACTGTAAGAAGTGTTTTTTTTACAGATTTTATGCTGTATGAAAAGCACCATTTTAACACAAATGGTGAATAAGGGCACTATACGCTCGCTACTGAAACACAGTGAGTTACAGAAAGGTTGCAATTTGTTTCGATGTTTTGGTTAATTGGCACACCGCTATTAGAACAGAGCTGCCTTTATTCCCCCAAGATTTGAAGTGACTGCCCCACAGTGAAGATATTCCGATTAAAATTTGCTGGATCAAATGTCGTAAGTCTTTCTGTCCACAGTGACCATCTCCAACCTACTTTTCTCTGAGCAAGTCGAATAACAGGGGTGTGTGTGCAGGGACAGCTTAAGTTGAGTAATGAAAACAGCAGCAGTCTCTGGTAGCTTTCATCTTAAATGAATCAGAAATATTAAGGAGTCTTATATTTGAAATGGAATTGAATGAACTGGCTGTTTCAGTCCAAAACTTTGGATGAAGCTTGGAGAATATGTTTTTCATTGCAGTGTCTTTTTAATATAAGTTCCTCAATAATATCAGGATCATTTTGTGATAATCTTTGTAATACAACCCTGTGTTTTTTGTCACTGACTGCCAAAAAGACAGCTGGCTCATTGGCAGCAGACTTTCTGTTGAAAACAACACAGAACATGCATCCAAAGCGGTGAAGAGCTGTTCTACGAATGAACCGTACCAACAGATCCAGAAATTATTACAAAAAGCTCCTTTTGCTCAGCATTTTGGGTGAGGGTAGATGTTTGCTCATCACAATGAACTAGGTCAAGTGTATTCCGCAAGTGAAAAGGTAAATTCATGTTTACAGTTTGTTTGGAATATGTTCCAATTGAAGCTTGATAAATGGTTAAATTGCACCTGGAATCCTGACCCCTGGTTCACGTGTCTAATGTCGGTGTAAAGGGAAAAGGCAGCACAGTGAATTCTCTTCTGTAGTTTCATCCATGTTCACAGTTTTCATTATTAAAGTTTGAATAAAACACATTTATACAAATCGTACTGTATAAAACCAAAAATTAATTTCTCCGACTAATCCCTCCTCATCCAGACTTTTTAGGCTCAGCTTCTTTGAATATTTCCGGTGTTGAAATAAGGCAGATCTAGACAACAGAAATCATGATTTCTGTCCGGATGTTAATGTCCATGATCAGCATATTCTTTGGAATATGTTGAAAAAGATCCCAGTGTAGACCAACAGCCTTTAATTTCGGACTTGATTCATTTGTTGTACTCCCAAACCTGCGAGAATCAACACACAGCAGTGTCTTTCCACACAGGGGGCTGTCAGGTTAAGCACTCAAAGCGTGACGTAGGTGCATACCTTCTATATCAGTTCGGTGATATATGCATCAAAGAACATCTACAGGCTGATTGGCGTTACATAAGATTGGAGCAGGAGTGTTCTATAGTCTTATATTGTCTTGGTTAGGCTGCTTAGGAGTGAAAATGAAGCGCATTGTGCGCTGCTGACATATTAAGATTTGTTCTAAACAAACGATACAGCCACATCACGTGCTTAATGGTAAAATACATGGCAGAGACGGTCCCGTCAGGTGATAACAAAATGTGCTTGCTTCAGATGGAGCAATATTCTGTTTCCATGAGCAGTTGTAATGATTTCACAGTCTGAGCAAGTAGTAAGATGTATATTAAGATGTAGTTGCATTACTTCTACTGTTGTAAATTAGTCTCCGTTTGTACGATTCTGAATGGATTCCTTGGAGTTACAAATGGTCATTGTTTTGTGGTAAGGTTAGTACGTTGGTGGGAGAAAAAAAGGCAGATCACACTACCGTTGTTTTGTTGCTGATCTTTAACGAAGGTGTGGTGGTGGCGAGTGATTCAGTGATTTTCTGTTCGCAGTTTTCTGCCATTTGGAAGGTCGGCGGTTCAATGCTGTGCTTCACATGTTGAAGTGTCCTCAGGCAAGAAAAAAAACACTCCATTGGATAGAATCTGTATAGACCAAAAAGGTATTGCATGAATACGTGTATAAATTGATGTTGTTTGTAGTGTAAAAGCTCTTTGAATGGTAAAGGTTATTGCAGTGAAGCTGAAGAAGACTCTGACTGATGACACTTGGTGAGTGTGCAGTGTTGTCCAGCATTCTTCCTTCCACAATCCACTGCTGGCTTATAAAAAATGCATTGGAAAAATCAAAGAACGTGATCCAGGATGACACCATCTGGATTCTGGACATGAAGCTTTGAGGGATTTCTGACTGCAGCACATTAGAATTTATATGGAGGCATTTAAATGCAGCTGCAGGTCCTCAAGTTTAAGAGCTCATTTCCCTCAATAAAAGGGCCGTACCATGTGCTTTAGGGATGTAACAATATGGAAATTTTGATATCTTTAGATTATAGTGACCAACTGATCACGGTTAACGATATTGTCGAGATATTCTCAATTGCTATACAAATGTCCACAAAACACATACACTGAAATAATTTCACGAAATCTTGTGATTTTCTTGTCGTAATAAAACATTACAAGTAGACTGGGTGCCTTCGGTTTCATTTGGAGACACTTGGCAACACCGCTGCTAACACGGCTAGCTGCTCAGCTAGTAGCTCCGAAGTGTCTCAAAACGAAAATGGAAAACGTTGCATTTTACGATAGATCCTGCTCGAAACTTTAGTATAACATTATTGTCAAGTTATCAACAAGTTGCACAATCTTCCTAAAGCTGAAGTCCCTCACATGATGTATCTGAACTGACGTTCATTGACTGTGAAGCTGTGGATGATGCTCAATGTTACTGCCTTTCGCAACTTTTCTCTTGCATGTTCTGCAGACAGGATAATTGTCTTCCACCAGTTGTCCCTCTGCATTCTTAAAAAACCCCAAATATGCTCAAACCTCGGATTTGGTCCTTTTAGTGGGGTGGAAAATGTCCTGCGTGCTTTCCGCTATGCTTTTATTGTTGATGCCTACGTTATGAGTCACTCGCGAGATTTGGATGAGGCTGTTATTACATAAACGGTAATCTTTATTGCCTAAAATTTGACCGCGATTTACCATAATACCAGTAACCGTTACATCCTCATGTGCATTAATACTTGTTAAGAAAGTCCTGAACTTACAGCAGATGATGAGATTCTACCGCCTTCAGCAGGAAATTCTACAGGTTGTGGTGTTTTTTTTTTTTTTTTTTTTTTTTTATGTGCTGCTTGAACTTCAATTCAATTCAATTCAATTTTATTTATATAGCGCCAGATTACAACAATTGTCATCTCAAGGCACTTAAGTAATATAGTCCAATTCAAGCCAATTGGAATTCAATTCATTGTAATCATGATCCAATTAATTCTTATAGAGCCAATTCAAAAAATTTATATCCTAGCTAAGGAAACCAACAGATTGCACCGAAACGTGTCTTCAGTCCAATCTCCCGTCCTGAGCGTGCCTGTGGCAACTGTGGAAAGGAACGACTCCCTTTTAACAGGAAGAAACCTCTGGCAGAACCAGACTCAGGAAGGGTGGCCATCCGCCTCGACCAGCTGGGGTTTGAGAAGACAGAAAAGAGGGAAAAGAGGGGGGAAAAACACCATAACGCCATTCAAAGGATATCTGTTGGAACAGGGAAACATACGTTAATAACCACAATAATGTCACATGTACATAAAATCAATTGTAAAATTAATCAGGGGGAAAAAGAGAGCAAAGTGAGGAAAGGTGTGACAGATGAGGTCCCCCAGCAGTCTAAGCCTATAGCAGCTTAACTATGGGATGTTTCAGGATTACCTGAGCCATCCCTAACTATAAGCTTTATCAAAAAGGAAAGTTTTAAGCCTAATCTTAAAAGTGGAAAGGGTGTCTGCTTCCCGGACATTTACTGGCAGCTTATTCCACAAGAGAGGGGCCTGATAACTGAAGGCTCTACCTCCCATTCTACTTTTAGAAACTCTGGGAACAACAAGTAAACCTGCAGTTTGGGAGCGAAGTGCTCTGTTAGGAAAATATCTTACAATTAGATCTTTAAGATATGATGGAGCTCGGTCATTAAGAGCTTTATATGTGAGAAGAAGAATCTTAAATTCTACTCTGAATTTAACAGGGAGCCAATGAAGAGAAGCTAAAACTGGAGAAACATGATCTCTCCTGTTAGTTCTCATCAGAACTCTGGCTGCAGCATTTTGGATCAGCTGGAGGCTTTTCAGAGAATATGTGGGACAGCCCAATAATAAGGAATTACAGTAGTCCAATCTTGAAGTAACAAATGCATGGACTAGTTTCTCTGCATCACCCTGAGACAGGATGTTCCTGATTTTAGCAATATTACGAAGGTGAAAGAAGGCAGTCCTAGAAACCAGTTTTATATGTGCGTCAAATGATAAATTCTGGTCAAAAATAACTCCAAGGTTCCTCACTGTAGAACTAGAAGCCAAGGAAATACCATCTAGAGTAACTATATAACTAGACAATTTCTCCCTGAAGCGCTCAGGTCCAAAGAGAACAACTTCAGTTTTGTCTGAATTTAAAAGCAGACAGTTCTGAGTCATCCAGGTCTTTATGTCTTTAAGACAGGCTTGTAGTCTGACCAACCTATTGGTTTCATCTGGTTTCATAGATAAGTACAGCTGAGTATCATCAGCATAACAATGGAAATTTATGCCATGCTGTCTGATAATGTTACCTAATGGAAGCATGTATAAAGTAAAAAGAATCGGTCCAAGCACAGAACCCTGAGGAACTCCATGACTTACTCCAACGTGTGAGGAAGATTCTTCATTTACAAGAACAAACTGGAATCTATCAGATAAATATGACTTAAACCAGCCTAATGCAGTTCCTTTAATCCCAATAACATGTTCAAGTCTCTGTAACAGAATGCTGTGATCGATCGTATCAAATGCAGCACTGAGATCCAACAGGACAAGCACAGAAACAAGTCCGCTATCAGAAGCTAACAGGAGATCATTGGTAACTTTCACCAGTGCCGTTTCTGTGCTATGATGCACTCTGAATCCTGACTGAAACTCTTCAAACAGATTATTTCTATGTAAATGATCACAAAGTTGAGCTGCAACTATTTTTTCAAGAACTTTGGACAAAAAAGGGAGATTGGATATAGGTCGATAATTAGCCAACACTTCTGAATCAAGAGTAGGTTTTTTAAGTAAAGGTTTAATTACAGCAACCTTAAAAGTCTGAGGTACATATCCTATCAACAAAGACCGATTGATCAAATCCAAAATGGAAGTGTCAATTAAGGGGAAAACCTCCTTGAACAGTCTGGTTGGGATTGGGTCTAACATACAAGTTGATGGTTTAGAAGAGACTATTGCTGTTGTTAGCTCAGAAATATCAACTGGACAGAAGCTGTCTAAATACAATTCAGGTTCGAAAGATACTTCTAAAGCTGCTCTACTTGATGATACATCAGTGATAATCATGGGAAGGATTCCATTAATCTTCTCTCTGATAGAAACAATTTTATTGATGAAGAATCTCATGAAATCATCACTGCTGAGAGTTAAAGGAATACATGGCTCAACAGAGCTCGGACTCTTTGTCAGCCTGGCAACAGTGCTGAAAAGAAACCTGGGATTATTCTTATTCTCTTCTATCAATAATGAGTAATAAGCAGTTCTAGCTTTACGAAGTGCTTTCTTATACGTTATTAAACTATCTTTCCAGACTAATTGAGACTCTTCTAAATTAGAGGAACGCCACTGTCTCTCTAGCTTTCTTGTCGTCTGCTTTAACGCACGCAGCTGTGAATTATACCAAGGAGCCAACCTCTTCTGACTGATTACCTTCCTTTTCAGAGGGGCAACATTGTCCAGTGTTGTACGCATTGAAGCTGTAGTGCTGTCAACAAGAGAGTCAAGTTCTACTGGAGTAAAATTTAGGTAGCCGTCCTCTGTCATATCAGCACATGGCAGTGAAGAAAAGGATGATGAAATCAACTCTTTAAATCTGGTTACAGCATTCTCTGACAGACACCTTCTATATGTAGAATTCTTCTCAGAAACCGTGTAGTCAAGTAATGTAAATTCAAAAGTTATTAAAAAATGGTCAGACAAGACAGGGTTATGAGGGAACACTGTTAACTGTTCACTCTCAATGCCATAAGTCAGCACAAGGTCAAGGGTATGATTAAGGCAGTGAGTAGGTCTGTGAACACTTTGAGAAAATCCAATAGAGTCTAATATAGAATTAAAGTTAATATTTAGGCTGTCATTTTCAACATCTACATGAATATTAAAGTCACCCACTACAATGACTTTATCTGTACTCAGCACTAACTGTGATAAAAACTCTGAGAATTCAGACAGAAACTCAGAATAAGGGCCAGGTGGACGATACACAACAACAAACACAAGTGGTTTTTGTGATTTCCACTTTGGGTGGGAAAAACTGAGAATCAGAGATTCAAAAGAGCTAAAACTAATCTTGGGTCTAGGACTGATTAGTAACCCTGATCTGAAGATAGCTGCCACTCCTCCTCCTCTACCTGTGGTTCTAGGAACATGAACATTTAAATAGTCAGAGGGAGTTGATTCATTAATGCTAACATGATCCTCCTGCTGCAGCCAGGTTTCTGTAAAACAAAATATATCAATATGATGATCACTAATCAAATCATTCACTAACAGAGACTTCAAAGGGAGAGATCTAATATTCAGCAAACCACATTTAATAGTTTGATGTTTTTGTTCAGTTAAAGTTTTTGTTTTAAATTTTTTTTGCACAAGAGGATTTGCTCCTTTTGTGTTTTTTGATTGAGGGGGGGGCAGCATCAGGTGGGAAGCCGCAGAGAAGTGTGTAAGACTACAACTCTGCATCCTGGTCTCAACCCTGGGAACTTCCTCCAACTCAGACACGGATCCTCCAGCAGAAGATCTTTGTGGTCATTTGTCCCTTTTTGTGATGGTTTTGAGTCTTTTCCTGGTTGTATCTTGTTTGGGCCTCAGCACACGCCTTCGCCCAGAAGCCTGCTGACCCCTCAGACCCCCACGGGCCTTTTGAATAATCCAAACATCAAATTAATTAATTTCACTTCTGATGTCTATTTTTTATTTTAATTTTTGTTTTGTTTTAAATACAGGTTTAAAATGCCATAAAAGCCTGACATAAATGTCTTTTGATTCCTGACCTGATAAATATTGTTTTGTTATTTTTCGACAGATATGACTAAGAAAAAGAACTCTCTGGTGTTAACATATGTATTCAAGTCTTATTTGAAATAAGAATTTATTTAATTGTTTAATTTCAAATGCTGACACATTCATCTTTCAGCAGATGTGTGAAATGCAGGGATAATGGAAGTTTCTGCCTAATGAATGAACTGAAGCTGAAGACCTCCCAATGACCTAATTTACCGTGGTTTTAATGAAAATAAGTGTATGAAAAAAATGTTCTATATCTGGTTATTTATTATTTTTTTCAGTTGCAAGCAACTGTAGAATAACTTATTTTTAAGCCTTTCCACAGGGAATTGTGTCATACAGTTGCTGCATCACACACACACCTGGTAAACTTTAGAGGTGAAAGGCAGAACACAGTTTTGGGTGTGTTATTATTTGGGAACCAGACCACATGTGAGCAGCAGCCTGAAGTCAGTTACAGCTCTACAATGGAGCTGTGTTCTTTTTTTGTTTGGCTCAGTGGAGCGGTGTTGATTTTAGGTGGAAGATATGACTGAAAAGTATGAGGAATATAACTAAATGTTGTTCAACTGCGACTGAACGATTTTGTGCTTTGTGTCAACAGCGCTGGACCTAAAGGAGACAACATCTATGAGTGGAGGTCGACCATCCTGGGCCCTCCAGGCTCCGTGTATGAGGGTGGTGTGTTTTTCCTGGACATCGCCTTCACACCAGACTACCCCTTCAAACCACCTAAGGTGACACAACATTTCAGTAATTGCTAGTCAACAAGGCCTCCTCTGCAAGATGTTTGCATAGAAATCTCTTTTTCACAGGTGTAGTTTTCATGGATTCCACTATAGGGCGCCATCAGCCTGTGGAAAGCGGCTTATAGAAAACGGCTCAAATTTCAAGGCCTTAGATTTGGCAAATATGATAACTCACCTCGTTTGTTTTAGTTAATACTGACTTTTATCTTGGAGCGGTTGTTAATTGAGAGTAATCACGAAATAGTTCCATGGAGATAAATGTGTAAAAGCTGTGGATGAAGGACCTAATATTTCTTTGTGTTTGCAGGTGACGTTTCGTACAAGGATCTATCACTGCAACATCAACAGTCAGGGGGTGATCTGTCTGGACATCCTGAAGGACAACTGGAGTCCCGCCCTCACCATCTCCAAGGTCCTCCTGTCCATCTGCTCCCTGCTCACTGACTGCAACCCTGGTGAGAGCTGACAATTCCACACAAATGATACAAACATACTTGTCACAGTATTCCATGGATGCTGCTTTACATGATTTTTAGGGTTAATTTCATCTGAATAGACAGACTTTTGCTCCTAATGATAACCTTAAAGACTGACCACACTAACAGAAACATAACTCAGCAAGTTTGTTGTAGTTTTGGTAACAATCTTTTTAACGCCCAAATCTTGATATTAGATATTTAGGTTACATTGCTCTCATACGGCTGTGTCTCTGGACACCATGAGCACAGTCAACCAATCAGCAGGCAGACAGAAGCATGAGAGGCCTGTAGCTCACAGAGCCTGCATTTTACTCACTGGCATAAAAACACTTGTATCAAAGAACACTTATTGTCAGATGTGTCATGATTACTCACAAGAAATAAGGTAACACTTTCCCTGTCATGTCAAACAGCAACAAACTTGTAACAGAACCTGTTTGCGTTGATGTCTCACCTGACATTGTACATTTCTACAATACAATCCCGACGCTAAACTTTCTTTGAATTTCCCCCACTGGGGGATGAATAAAGTATTATTCTATTCTATCACACAGCTCTGATTCATGCATTTAAGCAGAACCAGCCCAGGAAACACTCACCTGTCTTGTTTTGTTGTTTTGACAGCTGACCCTCTGGTTGGAAGCATCGCCACACAGTACACAACAAACAGACCTGAACATGACAGGATAGCCAAACAGTGGACCAAACGTTACGCCACATAATGAGCCGAGCAGCCGCCTGGTGGACGACCTGGGGAATGTGGGGAGGGGGGGCATGACTTGTAGCAGAGGAGGGAGGGAGGGAGGGGGGGATTTTTATTATAGAAATTGAAGTCTTAACTCCTTGTTGTTTGTCCTTTTTTGTTTTTTTTCTTTGTTTTTTTTTCTTTTCTAAGTTATCGCCCACCCAACTATAATCAGATTTGGTTTCTCTTGAAGTTTTAGCCTGTGCTTGAAGATGGACATTAATACTTAACCGCTAGATGAAATGTGTCTCAGCATGATTCCCAGTCAATAATGTCAGTGTAAACTCTCAAGTAATAAAAGTACCAGTTGGTGTTTGCTTCCTCTCCAAACTCCCGCTCTTTGGAAAATGTGTTCGACACATGTAGACATGTTTAGATATGGATGGACATTGGTTGTGATTTGTGTTCAGTACTAATGAAAAGCTGTTCTGTTTCTCCCCTTTAAAGAATTAAACATGACCTTGTGAAGCGTCCACACGTTTGATCATTTCACAGGCTTTAATCTGAATCAGTACACACAAATACAGGGATAGAATCATCATCTCACCACCTCTGCTCTACTTGCAGCACACTGAGTGTTAACACTCTTGACAAAAATAAATTAGTTAGAAAATAAATATTTGCTCCAAACACTGATTATTTCTACTATGATGGGCTGACATAAAAACAGCTTTAAATAGCAGCACTATTAGATTATACGGGCTCAACAACACACAGGAGTGCAACTAATGCCAGACAGACATAATGGAATTATAAGTCACGAGTAAAAGCAATACCATGAATATTATTGCTGGCAGGCTACAGTTGATATGAGATGGAATGGACTAGGCTGAGGTGAGCAGAAATGCTACATTCACATCAGATTAGGAAAAGAACAGCCTCCTGTTATATGGACAGAAGTCTTGTGTTGTTTTGAACCGAACACACTTAAAGTGAAATTAACTTTAAAAAAAATTGGGTTAGGGTTATTGTGAAAAACATGTTTCTCCTTTGAGAGTATTGTCAAGAACAATCTAGGTCATTTTTGGGTGTCTGTAATAGTGACCTTACTGTTTAAGGTGCATCAAGATAACTTCTGTTGTAATCTTTCTTTTTTTCTTTCAAAGCAAATTGAACACAACATCCTTCAGAGAGACTTTGATTTCTAGTTTGTGGTGGAAGCTGCACCAGAAAGCAAAGTTAACTTTTACTTGCAACCGCATTTTGTTTAGTCCTAGAATTTCTGTCCCAGCGGGAGATGGCTGCACTTCTTTAGCCTAGCTTGGCAAAAAAATTTGGTGCCAGCAGGAAACGGTGAGAATAGTTCCCTCTAAAGTTTAAAAGAAATATACTGCCTGCCAACACCTTCCCACCGAAATGATATGTCGGTTTAGTTTTCTATGAGGATGCACGTACAGTCCCAGCAATCTTAAGTGGAGATTTTTTGTAATGCAGAACTACTTGACACAACTGGTGCCCAGCAGTACTGTGCAGTGTCCTCCATCTACAGCTTGGGCTGCTGGATACAGGCCATGAGCACCTCACCTTAATCTGGCAACGTTAACTTGGCAAGGAGTCCAGAAAGCTATCTGTAACCACAGGTCAAATACAAGAAGAAAAAAAAAGTATTTCTCTATGCATCTCTTTGGAAAATGTTGTTAGTGAGGGTAAGGACTTCGGGAAAGACAATAGCACTGCAACGAGAATCCATCTAAACTGCAGCTACTCGGACTATTCGATTAAAGTGAAAGATGTTGTTACGTGCTGCTTACTGTCAGATTTATTTACACAAATCACAATACGACTAAAGGAGAATAATCGAGGGTCACTAGAAGGTTGGGACAGAGTTAACTCTTCTTTTCATAAAGGATCATTGTGTTTCCTAAGCTATAGAAGATAAAGGAGGCACCGAAACTCCTGTCCTTAACTTTTATAGAATTAAACAAGCTCTCGTCATGGCTGCCACTTATATTCTTCTGGGTCACTTCACTCAGTCAGGAACTTCCTGAACAAAAAAATGATTGATCAACCAGACACCACAGCTCTGTTACATCAGTGGTGTGCAGCTTCCTGATCTCTTGGCTCAGTGTTGCCATATTTGGGCATTGTTCCTGTACAGATATGAAAACCTGTGCACACTGTATCTGACTGACTGTGTTACAGCCAGACATGCCATACAGAAGTGCTGGGTGGATGAACACATTTGTCCAGAAATGCACCTGTCTGGTTTATCAGTCAGCCAAAAGTGGGTGAGGTGGGGGTGTTTCAGATGTCACTGGATGGGGTGCCTTTGCTTTTGCGTCCAGGCAAAGGGAAGGCTGACTTGCTCTGAGGCTGCGTGAGGCGGCTGGTCAGCTGGGTGAAGGGTTCGATGAGTGAGTTGCGCTCGGCGACACTAACCTCCCACAGCTTCACCTTCTCGCCTCGCGCCCACTGCTGTGCTGCGTCTTGCTCCACCTGACGGCACTCCAGCAGGTCGGTTTTATTCCCCAGCACTATGACTGTCACCTGGTAAAACGATAGTCGCACCTGAACCAACACTGATTCACTTTGTAAAGATTTAATACATGGTTTTATGCAAAACTCTGTTGGGGGGAAAAAAACATGAATTTGTTTTAAAATAGTCTTACTGTTGACTGAAAAATCTGTATATGTAAATTTGATTCAAATTTAAGTTTTGTATTGAATATCAGAATTCCAAGCATCTCCAGGAACCTCTGTGGTAGCTGCATGTGTTTGTCATCAACTGGCATGTAGGAGGAGCTGTGAATATGTAGGAGGAGCTGTGAATATGTAGGAGGAGCTGT
The DNA here is from genome assembly GCF_036924035.1 of Leuresthes tenuis. Lineage (NCBI taxonomy): Eukaryota > Metazoa > Chordata > Actinopteri > Atheriniformes > Atherinopsidae > Leuresthes > Leuresthes tenuis. The sequence goes on along the minus strand of NW_027325372.1, from coordinate 23,500,791 downwards.
GGATATGTAGGAGGAGCTGTGAATATGTAGGAGGAGCTGTGGATATGTAGGAGGAGCTGTGGATATGTGGGTGGAGCTGTGAATATGTGGGAGGAGCTGTGGATATGTAGGAGGAGCTGTGAATATGTGGGTGGGGCTGTGGATATGTGGGAGGAGCTGTGAATATAACGGTAGCTATGTGCTAACAGAGCAATAGTGCGCGTTCGTTCATTCATTCTTCTTAAAGTATTGGTGAAATAAAGACAGATAATGCCTTATTTAGAGGCTGCATCGTCCCTGCCCTGTTCATGCCATTATATGGATATACGCCTATTGCGAGTTATCTAAATAGCTCCCGAAGGACGCCGACTTTTGCCAAACTGTTCTCGGTGAGTAGAACGTATTTCATGACAGAAATAAGGCCTAGGTTTAAAAATACCGGAGTTCCCCTTTAAAGCGGCCTTGAGCAATATTTTTCCAGACTTTCTGTAGGTCTTTCCAGGTTTTTCTTTGGACATTGACTGATAAATTGTAGCTTTAGACACTTTGTAACTAACAATCTGTCACAAAGATACATAATTTGTTCCCATTTCTTTATATTTATCAACAGAGATACACCAGCATAAAACAAAGTTTTTATGCCAACAACGTGATTTCCAAAATTAAACTTTTAAATTTGGTTCACTGTTTTGAAGAAAGAGGACATGGAGGACAAAAGAAGCATATGAACAGTATCTGAAAGTGATGCCTACAGAAATAGGAAAAAATCCAGCAAAGACCTAACACAGGACCTGAGAGATGCATGTGGTCCTTCAATTGGTGGTCTGACAGTTCACTGAAGCCTCGTCAGAAATGGTCTCCATGTTAGGGTGGCTGTCAATAAGCCATTCTTAAGGAAGGGAAACAGGGAGAAAAGGCTGAGCTATGCCAAATGACACAAGAAGTGGACTGAAAATCTGCAGCAACAGGTCTTGCAGAGAGGTGATTAAAGCAGTCAGATCATCTTGACAGAGCACGGAACAAAAGGCAGCCAACATCCAAAGAAGAGCTTTGGGGTGTCCTTCAAGAAGCCTGGAGAACTATTCCTGAAGACTCCTTAAAGAAATGACAGAAAGCTTGTCTAAGAGAGGCTGTGTTGAAGAGTAAAGGTTCACTGACTCCAATGCTTGTGAGAACTATACAAATTCAGTTTTTACCTCATATACTGTATTTCAATTTATATTTGCACATTTTTCAATAACTCACTGCACTCCTTTGTCATTTGCCAGACAATATATAAAGAAATGAGGGGTGTGTAGGACTGTCTGGAAGGTTTCATCTAACGTACTTTGAACTGGTCTCACCTCTTTTTTATCTCTGGACTTGTCTATTTCCTTCTTCAGAATGTCCACTTTCTTGAAAGACTCCAAGCTGTCGACACTGTAAACGAGAACAAAGCCATCTGCCACTGAATAGTAGTGCTTAGGGAGGTCATGTCCATCATGGAGTCCCTTGGTATCGTAGAGCCTCAACTGTTCCTTCACACCTCGGTCAGTTTCCACCGAGGCCACATACACATCCTCCTGTGTCTCGTTGGACTCTGAGCCTAGAAAGTACAGATAACACATTCAGGACAAAGACTTCCAGCCAACCAAGAACATGCCATTGGAATGGCATCATAAAAATGATATGATGCGATAGAGTAAAAGCGACATGGAACCAGTGCCATTAAGTATAATGGCAACAAGCTGTTATAATGCAGATCAATGAATAATCTAAGTCAGAAACATACAGGGCTTTCACACTTAAACAAAATAGGAGCGCTACAAATACGAACCGTCTCGAATCACTGTACGTGCAATACTTACCTACATTGTGATTTCCGTACAACAGCTGTTCCAGAATGGCAGTTTTCCCTACCGCTGCCTGGCCACACACCACAACTTTACAACCTTTCCCCATTTCGAGCCTGCAACACATGAAGAAAAACGCCCCGTATCAACAGTAATATCTGGCGCATGTTCGACAAATGCTGATATGACACAGCACGGAAAATAATTCGGCATCAAACTGACGCTGAATCGCACTGACAGCGTTTTGTTGTTTAGCTGGCCGGCTAATAGGTCAGCCTGAACAAATCATAAGCGTCACATCATTCATATTGTAAAGAAACCAATGACAGGCCAGGTACAAACACATTTGTTCAATTTCTGGTACGTTTGAGGAAAGTAACCAACTTCAATGAGGTAGATAACTAGACGTTTGTTAAGTCTGTAAATGTAGAGTCCACAACCGGTACATCCATTCTGCTTTGCTACGCTTGAGTCGTCCATCCAGCGTGAAAAGGGTTCTGAAGTCACAGCGCATGCGTAAATCATTGCACTCGAAATAGTAAAGCGCGTGATATATTTAAATATATTTATGTGAGCTGTGACGGTCGTGTCTACGCTACTAATGAACAAAGCTCTTGATATATAATGTTTAAATGCAGACCGTACATACGTAAGATAATTTACAAATTTTATGTATGTACTTACTGTAGTTTCTATGGTTGCTATCAGCTACAGTTTGAATTACGCTTTGAACCACTAACAACTTGACTGAACATCTGTTTACTGTATAAGCACTTTATGCTATCATATTACTTTTGAATTATTGAAACGACTTATAGCTGGTGTGTTTCTTCACTTCAGAAAAATCAAATGGGCTGAAGCGGTAAATCAGAAATGAAAGAGACGATGACTACATTTCCCATGATCACGCAAAGGAAACGCGCTACTCTGGTTTTCATAAGGCATGCTGGGTAAATGCCCTCTCTCTTTCCGGCTGGTACGCCATCATGTAAGCGAGATTTTTCATACTTCTGAACTAAACACAATCCACAAAAATCGTCATTTATATAGTTTCATCACTTGTTATAATTCAGAGTATAACTTCTAAACTTGTGAGCGATTTATACAACCGTGTTATTTTTTGACAAATATTGTTAAATCGCTTATTATGGCCCTGGTTTACTGGTACCGAGACAGTGTCGATCTGCTAGCAATTTGTAGATGTGTTAGTTGTCGACCTAAAGTGTGCCGTGGCCGTGTTTTCGTTACATTTTGGTTAACTTAATATGTTTGTCAATTTCACGTCGTTCAATGCAAATATTTATCATAATGGTTAATTTTGTTTCTCCACAAAATCCCGGCTCGGTATGAAGTGAAGCTACGCGGCTAACAGTAGCATGCCGATTTAACTCGTAGGTAGCATGGAGTAATGCTGCCGCTTTATATTTGAACATGTGCACTGTCTTTTCACTCTGTTTTTACTGGGATCCTTTACAACTCTGATAGAGAAGTGGTTGACGCTTTTTAACATGTGGATGCCCATAAACAGTTAAGTGGCGTCACTACCCTTGAATGACTGGTCGGTCTGAAATCATATGTTGTTACAGGCATCTGGTAGTTCTAACAGATAGCAGATCAACCTTTCCTATGAACCACTTGTTTGTTTTCATCTCCATTTTAAGCAGTGTTAATCTGAGTTTATCTCAGAACAGGTGCCAGTCACACATCTATATAAATCCTGAATTAGACTTTTAATTGCAATATGAATCTGGACAGAAAGCTGAGAACTAATGGCAGACCTTTCTCTTCTTCAGATAAGTCAACATGGGAGCATATAGGTATATGCAGGAGTTATGGCGCAAGAAGCAGTCCGATGTGATGCGCTTCCTGCTCCGTGTCCGCTGCTGGCAGTACCGTCAGCTGTCCAACCTCCACCGTGCTCCTAGACCCACTAGGCCAGACAAGGCTCGCAGGCTGGGCTACAAGGCCAAGCAGGGTGAGTGCAACACTGAGTGCTTGTGTATCTGTCATGATAATCTGCTCAATGCTTATTAATCACGTTTTACTTTGGTTCAATCAGGCTATGTTGTCTACCGTGTCCGCGTGCGCCGCGGAGGCCGTAAACGTCCCGTTCCAAAGGGTGCTACTTATGGCAAGCCAGTCCACCACGGTGTCAACCAGATCAAGTTTGCCCGCAGTTTGCAGTCCACTGCTGAGGTACGTTTGTCCTAATATCAGACTGTGGCTTTTAAATGAGAACCTACAGAGTTGCGTGATGTGTCATGTGAGTTTTAGAGTTTGTGTGAACAAACCGTTCGAGTTATGTTCCATGCTCATTGAGCACAGTGATCATGAAATAAGAAGTATGGAAGGTGATATTACTTCAAACGTTAATGGTATTAATTAATATAAGTAATGTGAAATTGGTCAAATGATACTGTTTTTTATTAGATGTAAATGGTGGGTTTCTCACCATTTCCTTATTGACTATATGTCCAGCTAACCCAAACTATAAAATCCATTCCCAAAGGCATCAGTGGTTTCATTTAAATCCTGTTGTGCCATCTCCATTACTGGCTTCTTGAACTTGTTTGTTGCAAGTATAGACTGTAAAGATGGATAGCATGACAGTTCCAGAGAAGAAAAGCCAAGATATCCTGCCTTTTATTCGGCTCTTGTTACAAAGCACAAGTCATCAGGGGGAAATAGCTCTGAAGCTAGTTAAGGGTTATTAAAATGGGCGTATTTGGGCTCTTACACTTTTGTTTTCAGTTGCTTTGATAGCAGCTTGACTGACTTATTTCCAAACGTATACACATTTCAATGATGATCTGAGGTGTAAATGTTGGGATTAGTTGGTGCTATTGATGGACCCACAGCAGGTTTTCACGTCTGGATTTATCAGGACACAAATTTAATTTCACAGTAAACACTTTTCTGTTCCATCTGGCACGAAAAAGCAAAGATTCTGTCATTTTCTGCTTCACTTTGTCACACGTACAACTGAAGATATTTTTGTTTACCTCCATCTCCAGTCAGGACTCGCAGTGTACATGCTAATTTTCAGTGAGTGTGCTGTGGGCAGAGCTGCAACATTTACCGACTGATAAGTCTCATATAGGTGCTTCAATACTGTCAGCAACAACCCACAAAGAAGAAAATGGCCCAGATTAATTTATTTTACCTGGCTGCAAGGTAGCTTTCCACTTCCTGAGTCCTGTGGTGTGGAGCTGATATTTTCAATCCAATTAAAAAAAAATCTCAAGGTCACAGCAAACTGAGCACTAACTTAACATGTAGAGTGCTGTATGTCATACCTTTATAGTTACAAACTATAATTTAGAAAGAACTGGTTCTGTCTGGACCAGTTCTTACTAAATTGTAGCACAGAGGGCACTGAAGATGAACAAACTCGCAAGACAGTGAGGAAATGATTGAATCTGCTTGTGTTCCTATTCAGTATAAACCTAAACTTTCTGTGTGAAAACCGCATTATGCTGTTTTGCTTTTCTTTGTTGTGCATTCGGTATTTGGAACACAAAGTGGTGTCGTTACATCAGTGTGCCTTTTTCAGAAACAACCCAGCTGTAAATGTTTGTCAGTTTTCTAGCACAAAGCAGTACTGCTGCAGCACAAGGATGGAACAGTGTAGCCATCTTTGATTTTGAACACTGTCAGCGTTGCTCAGACTTGATTGAATTAATATTTTTAAAAATAGAGCTTTTCTAGTAGTATGTAAACTGTAGGTCTTACAAGACCACAGAGAACCAAAAGAAATGAATGTTGTTTGTGTATGATCTCAGATTTCTTGGTGTTGAAGTTGAAATGTCCTTATTAACTGTCAAAGTAACTGATTTTGTGCTGTTTTGCTCTCCCCCCCCCCCCCCCCCCCCCCCCCCCCCCCCCCCCAGGAGCGTGCTGGTCGTCACTGCGGAGCCTTGCGAGTGCTTAACTCTTACTGGGTGGGTGAGGACTCCACCTACAAGTTCTTTGAGGTGATTCTAGTTGACACCTTCCACAAGGCTGTCAGACGCAACCCAGACACTCAATGGATCACAAGGGCTGTGCACAAGCACAGGGAGATGCGTGGCCTGACATCTGCAGGGAAGAAGAGCCGTGGTCTGGGCAAGGGCCACAAGTTCCACCTGACCATCGGAGGCTCCCGTCGGGCTGCCTGGAAGAGGCGCAACACCCTGCAGCTGCACCGTTATCGTTAGACCACACCAAACATGTTTGTACATTTAAACAAATAAACAGCCCTTTCTATGGTGACCATCTTGTGTGCTGTGTTTCAGAATGTTAATATTTTTAATGCAGTCAGGCTCAGACCAAACTTCTCCACCAGTGTTCAGTGTGTTCCATTTGTCAGAGCAGGCCCAGCTCTCTTCCAGTGTTGGAATAAAACAACTTTCACAGAGAATTAAGTGCATGAATAAGTCATCCTAGCGAGGTCGCAGGATCCATAAAACAGCTTTACACCCAATCCAGCTTTATAAAGCACTTTACATTACCAAAGAACCTAAATGCTGTACAGAATACATTTAAATTATAAATGCAATTACACGGACACAAAAACGTAGAATACTAGAATCCAAAAAACTAAAACACATCCATGCAATAACGAACAGCATAAAATCAGCACAAACTAAGCTCAACATCTCACGTGTGACAAGCCAAGGCAAAGAGATGAGTTTTAAAGGGGAACTCCGGTATCTTTAAACCTGGACCGTATTTCTGGCATGAAATACGTTCATCTACTCACTGAGAACAGTTTGGTGAAAGTCGGCGTCCTTCAGAAGATATTTAGATTCCTCGAGGTCCATATAACAGAGTGAACGGGGCTTAGATGATGCAGCCTCTAAATAAGGCATTATCTGTCTTTATTTCACCAATACTTTGAGATGAATGAATGCGTACTATTGCACTGTTAGCTCATAGCTGCGGTGTTGTTGTTATGGGGGGCTTATAGAGGGCTTTCTACACTCTCGTCTACTGGGATGACTTCATTGATGCGCTGCTGCAGCACAGCTTATTTACTCCGTGCTCTGTGACAGTCGGCTAACTTCACACATAGTTTGCTGCTGATAGTTTTGTGCAACATGACAGGATATTTATCAGATTTTGACGACGTGGACGACAACTTTGAGTACGATAGACTTCCTTAACGGAGTGAATGAGCTGTGCTGCAGTGGCAGGCGCCATTTTTTTTATTTAGGGGTTGAACAACGTTTAAAATTTACAGGAACCACACCTGAGGACAAACTGCTGTGTGCCCTACAGTGGTAAAGATCGAGGAGGAACAGCATCATGCAGGGGACCTCAACAATCTCATATAAAGAGTCACAGGCTCGCTTTGGTCAAAAACAGCAGAGCAGGTAACAGAGACTGGTGGGTCACAACCTGCAGGTGAGATTGAGCCCCTCGTTGATGCAATCTTAGCAATAAAGAAATGAAGAAAGGTTTCACAAGCCGCAGAAGATGAGTTAATAAAATTAGTCTGAGGGGCATTAAGAACACAGTCAAAACAAAAGGTTGTACAGGTAAGAGCTACTTCAAGCATCACAAATCTGTTCAGAACAGGCAGAAGATAGGATCAAATCAAATGGAGAGTATGTCCATGTTCGTGTGTGGGGGCAGACACAGACTGTACAATATTAAAAGAGTCAATAAGGTTTAAAAATGCCTTTGCCCTATCCTGACAACACGTGTATATTAAAATCACCCATAATATGGGATGGGTACCTTCTGGGGGTACAGTAGCTCCCGGAATATGGTCGCTGCAGGCCCCGAGCCTGGTGGACATCAGCCCCTCCTGCCCTGTGTTGGCTCCCAGGTAGCGGGGGTGCCTATTGCAGCCAGTCCCTGGCTGCCCTCTCCGGGGGAGAGTAGCTCCCCCGGTGTATATCCCCAGACCCCTCTCCCTTCTGGCTCCTGTACACAGCACACACTCACACATGAAGGGCGTTGCCTCTCCCCGCTGCTCGCGACTTCACCCACCTGTGGGCACATCTTGACTCCCAGGGCACTTGGCCAGGGGCGCTGGGGCAGGCGCTGACCCACTGCGTGGCTGTCTGGGGCGCTTGGCCCTCCTGGGTATTGGGTGGGGCCTCTGCCGGGGGGTTTGGGGGCGCTCGGGCTCCCGGGGCCCGGGTCCAGTGCACGGCCCATGTCTGGGCGGCTGGGGCCTGGCGGGGTCGGTGGGCTGTTGCCCCTGGCTCCCGGAGGGCCTATGCTTATCGGGGGCTCTGTCCGGGGGCTTCCTCTGCAGTCTTCTGGGTGGATGCGTGGTTGTCCCTGCGGTGGGCTTCCTGGGTTCTGTGCTCCGTGGGGGCTGCTGGTGGCCTGGGTCTTGTGGCCCTCTCTGCCTGCTTCTGATTGCTGGGGGGGGCTGTGGATTGTGACTCTGTACACTTATACACTCATAACTAAGCACGGTTACCATGTAGATCCTGTGCCATGGGTGTTGCATGTTCTCACACACACACACACACACACACATTTATTAGCCCAGTAGCATGCTCGCTAAGCAGTTGATGTATTATCATGTCGTCTCAGGTCATCTATATCCACAGCTGTGTTGTATGCGATTACCGCTTCTTGTGCTTGTTTTTGTTTGTTTGTGTGTTTGTTTTTTCTCTGCTTGTCTGCTTTCAGGTGCTCCTGGTGGCGCTAAGGCTGGATTCCCCTCAGAGGCCATGGATTGTTGTCTGTTTTGTTTTTTACAGGTGTAGCAGCTGGTTGTCTGGTTTTTGTTTCTATTTTTGTTCTGTTTCCTCTTCTTTCCTCTTCTTCTTTCCTTGTCCCCCGGTCCGGTTCAGTTCTATTACATGTCATATATTGTCAACAGAAATAAATAAATGGGCATCAAGGGGAGCTTTACATTTATAAAACTTCCCTTGGCAAAGCAAATCTGTTTGCCATCAAAGGTATTCAGACTACAATTCTGCTGCCATAATGCTGAACAGGACAAGGGGGAGAAAGAAATAAATAAATAAAAAATCATATAAAAAAAAAAAAAGATCTTTTAAAAAGCCCTTATTTGGGAGGCCAACAGACCGCAGCACACAACACTGTTGGAGAGAAAACCAGCTCAAATGCGTTCACTTCAAAGCGGGTAAAAGAGGATAAAAAGAACTGCTTGCATATCAACGTAAACATCCATCCATCCACTCATTTTTTACACCCGCTTAACCCAACTCAGGGTCGCTGGATCTGATCCCAGCTGTCATTGGGCGAGGGTGGGGGTACACCCTGGACAGGTCGCCAGTCCATCACAGGGCCACACAGAAAAGCATCCATACTCACACTCACTCCGAGGATCAGTTTTAGAGTCACTCACCAATTAACCTGACACGTACGTTTTTGGGCAGTGGGAGTTGAATTGAAGCCGGGGAGCCCACGAACATACAAACTCCACACAGAAAGGCCCAAGCCGGGATTCGAACCAGGAACTCTGTTGCTGTGAGGCAACAGTGCTACACCACCACACAGCCCCATTCATTTCTCTTTTTTTTTTTTTGATGATTTTCTGTTCAAATAAAAAAAAAAAAAAACGCTTTCATTCTTAATTGTTTAGCAGCACAATGGGAAAAATGTCAAATGTGTGAACGCACTGCAAGACATTGTACTTCTATGAATTATAATTCCAAGAAATGTGCTGTTGGACACCCAGAATGCATAATTTCCTACTGAGAATCATTTTGTACAGTTATAACTTTTCAGTGACGCAAATTATCACCGTGTTGTCATTGGTTTATGTTGTGTTCAGAGAAACTCATCAAACTGATGGAGCAGCCCTGGATGACAGGAACCTGAGTGGAAAACTGAACAGATTTCATGCACTCTGAAGAAAAGCAGATGCTCAAAAGTAGCAGCAGTGAACACACAGCTTTAGTATTTAGTGACAAACATTTTAGAACTGTGAAATTAATGTCTCAGCTGACCCAGTGTACTTTTCAGACTAAAGTCAATATTATGGGAAGGCCTTTTACAATTTCACTTTTGTTGATGTGTCCAAATAAACTGGCCGGTAGCATCTGGGAGATTGCTTTAACAACAACTGTAATGGCAGAACAGGTGTAGCTAAAGTTTAGTTGAGGGCATAAAGATGCGTTCAGTTACAGCTTCACCCATTATTGTTTGGCTCCTGAACAGTTTTCTTTTGAGAACTGTAATTGTAAGATATAACAGCATCATAAAACTGAAGTGGATGAAGTCTGTACCATCAGTTTATCCAAATAACTCTGAAGGATTAATCAAATCAAAAGTAGTTTTTTGTAAAACTGACAAATGTATTACAAGTTAGAGTACGAGCAAGACCAACATTTCACATGGTTTAACAATTCAGCTTTACTTGTGCATGTTTTAAAATCCCTCAGCTTTAATCTTACTTTTAATTAGGTATTTGAAAGGATATGTAAAATTAAGAAGAACTGGAGAGACTTCTGAAATGTTTACTGGTCTGACATTTGCACAAGATTTTATGGAAAACCAAGCCATTTCCAACCAGTAACACCTCTTCATATGCAGGCCTTAGTGTTCACCTTCCACTCCTTTCTTACGGCATAATGTGTCACAAGGTTGCTGGACCCTAGGAGCAGACTGTGCACACGGAGTAAAATCCAAACAGGTTTAGTAAGAATTGGTGAAAGGACGGTGAAAATGGAGGCCATGTCGATATCTGGATTCGCAGCTGGCGATTTTCCAAAATGAAGCTCCTGAGAGCCAAGGAGACCACTCGGTTAAACCAAAGAACAAGGCAAGAGAACTTCTAGATAAATGACCGGATGAACAACAATGGGTTATCCAACGATCTGGTGTAAGAGTTGATGAGCTCGATGGAGGACAACTGCGTGAGGAGAACCTTCCAGAGCAGAGAGAGACAGCCAAACCCACTCACAGGGAGGGGGGAGACATTGCAGACACCTGCACAAAGGAAAAGGGGACGTGACTCAAGAAGGTACAAGACTGATTCCATAGACTCATGACATAATGACACAATTGGATCATCTGTCTGTTCTGGTGTTTGGTGTCTCACCATCAGGAGAGATTTTGTTAGTTATATGACTTCTTTGTATGTTTTGCTTTTAACGTTTTTTTTTTTTTTTTTGGGGGGGGGGGGGGGGTGTCTCGTATGCAAATTCCTTATAGATCTTCACTTTGGGATTCTGATTCCATCTATAGTCATGTTTCCATCCAAAAGTGATTCGAATCATTGGGAAATGCGCATTAAAAGAAATTCGAATCATGTGTGTTTCCATCAAAAGTACTTTGGTGAAAACTACTCGCGGGAGTTTTCCGCAGATTGGCATGACAGCCAGTCTGTAAACGTTTTACCGGCTTCCCGACCCGGAGTGTATCACCATGGAGAGAGGACTTGAACCTTTATTAAGAATCTGGAAAGGGGTATTGGAGCTGTCAGTCCTGGCGATTAGAGGGGTTGTCATGAGGAGAAGGCGGTAAGAGGTGTTATTTAATGCCCAAGCAGAGATCGGGGTGAAAGTGCGCTACGTCAGACTTGATGCGAACACAGCTGTTTCCATCCCATTCGAATCAACCAAAATCCTGGGCTAGCGACCATGTTTTCATTTGTGTGAACCAGGGGATTTTAATTCAAATTATGGCGTTTCCATCATAATTTTCCGATCCGATACTTCAAGATGCGCATCTAAACAGGCTGAAACGCACCTTATGATTAACTTTAACACATCCACATTCTCTGTTCATGTGATTTATATTCATATTTAATTCTACAGACTTGATATTACGTTAGAAACTAGTAATTAGTCGTCAATCTCAAGTTATTTACTTGTTGTAAGCTCAACCTCTTCTTTAATAAAGAACTTTTGTGTTGACACGTTTTTGTTCTTTAATCTATGAAAGGTGCATCTTTTTGTCTGAGCGTGAGGTGTTTAAGGTTTATTTTATGTCTCTCAGGATACTATCAGATTCCTAAACATAAAGGTAACAGCGGGGATTTTACGTTTTTCCTGTTTGAATTGAAAAAGTCAGTAATCAGTTTGTACTTCCCACCCTGAAAAAGGCAATATCAAATAAAAGATTAATAATTGCAATAATTTTATTTTCAGAATGTGCAGCATTTATTACCAATAAGTTAAACATCATGAATCTACAAGTCAGCCACAATATTTAAACCATCTGTCAGATATTGCCTAGATTCTCCTTGTGCCACCAAAACAGTTCTGATCCATCCAAGCAGGCACTCTACAAAACCGCTGAAGGTGTCCTGTGGTATCAGATCACAAAATGTTGCAGCCAGTATGACCAACTTGATCAGATCTTGGGTTATTTGGAGGCCAAGTCAACATATCTATGTCATGCTCCTCAAACATCCATCCATCCATCATCTGCCGCTTATCCGGGGGTCAGGTCGCGGGGGCAGCAGCTTGAGCAGAGAAACCCAGACGTCTCTGTCCCCGGCCACTTCCTCCAGCTCTTCCGGGGGGACCCCGAGGCGTTCCCAGGCCAGCCGAGAGACATAGTCTCTCCAGCGTGTCCTGGGTCTCCCCCGGGGTCTCCTCCCAGTGGGACGTGCCCGGAACACCTCCCCAGGGAGGCGTCCAGGGGGCACCCTAACCAGATGCCCGAGCCACCTCATCTGACTCCTCTCAATGCGGAGGAGCAGCGGTTCTACTCCGAGCCCCTCCCGGATGACTGAGCTTCTCACCCTATCTCTAAGGGAGAGCCCAGACACCCTGCGGAGGAAACCCATTTCGGCCGCTTGTATTCGCGATCTTGTTCTTTCGGTCACTACCCACAACTCGTGACCATAGGTGAGGATGGGAACGTAGATTGACCAGTAAGTAGAGAGCTTCGCCTTCTGGCTCAGCTCCTTCTTCGCAACGACGGGTCGGTGCAGAGCCCGCAACACTGCAGACGCCGCACCGATCCGCCCGTCAATCTCCCGCTCCATTCGTCCCTCACTCGTGAACAAGACCCCGAGATACTTGAACTCCTCCACTTGGGGAAGGATCTCATTCCCGACCCGGAGAGAGCATTCCACCCTTTTCCGGCTGAGAACCATAGTCTCAGATGCTGAAAAGTTGCCACTGCCAGCAGAGAATACTGTCTCCATGAAGGGGCATTTGAGCCTTGTAACAGTGGTCGTTGGTGGTTTTGTGTCATCTCTTACCCAACAATAATATGACAGAAAGGAGATTAATCAGATCAGGTCACCCTGATACATGATACATGTTTTAGTAAAGGTACAGTTAGAGCTTGACTGGATCATTTAACTAGAGTACCTTCCATATCCTCGTGTACACGCTTGGGAGAAGAAAAACGAGTTATCGACTGAAGTATGTCTGATGCTGCAAAACTGTGGATTGTGTGAGAAAATGTTCAAGACATTCTGCAGCTTCTGCCTTTCTCTGTGGGAGATTATCATACATGTTTCTATAGCTTAATTTGCTACACATTAAATTACTTTAATGGTGATTTTGTCAGACAATGCTATGGTTATAAAATCAGGATTTTATTCAAGCAGAGGGACAATCTGGAAATGCTTTGACTGTTGGCATATTGATTACAATACGTAACAAAATTATGCAAATCAGACATTTTAGTGGGAATTCAGCTGTATTAAGATACATTTATAATTCACTGCTTTAAAAAAAAACTTTGGAGCATGTGCAAAGCATCTAGGTCCATTGAGTTTAGCTGTATACATGCAGGAGCGAAACAATCCCAACTACATTATTTGTATGTTTTAGTCCAGCTTTCATAGGCTTAAATTTATATAAAGGACATTTTTTAAAAACTTGTAAAAATTGTATGAATTGGACTAATATTGTATTTAACAAATTAGATTTGATTTGATTACAATGGATTGCACTGTAATTGGTTTAAATTGGACAGTATTGTTGAAGTGCCTGGAGATTACATTTTTTTGTAAATAAACTGAATTGAATTGAATCAAATTAAAAAAATGAGGTCTGGTTTTGGTTGGACTAGCAATTACAATACAAAAACTTAAATATTCCAGTGCTGTGTAAGTGTGTTTTTGTTCAGTTCTGATGCTTGTGTTCATTTTAAGTTCTTAAAGATGTAAAAAGAGGTCAAGTGTGGTGGTCTGATCAGTCCGCATCTACCCAAACACATATGCAGCAAGGTGTCATGTGCTGAGTGCTTTGACTTATTTCCAGATTTTCCAAGATTTCCAAGATTTTCTGCAGTATGTTCTTCAATTCTTCCCTTTTAGGATCAGACCAGGCCAGCCTTTTTCCCCCTAAGTGTGTCAGTGAGCCATGGGTTCATGATTCAGTTGCGTATCTTTGGACCAATTTTAGTAGATACTAGCCTCTGAGCACCTCGAAAGAGACATTTTATTTTGGAGATACTCTTAATCATCTTGCCTTCACAATTTGGCCCTTATAAAAGTTACCACATACATTTAAATATGAATAGTTGTAGTAGAACTGAACCTGAATGTTGGTGTGAAGGTGAAATAAGTGACATTGTATGGTTGTGTCCTTGAATCAAATAGTCAGTTCAATTCAATTCAATTCAATTTTATATATATAGCGCGGGGTGATGCAGAGAAACCAGTTCATGCATTTGTTACTTCAAGATTGGACTATTGTAATTCCTTATTATTGGGCTGTCCCACATATTCTCTGAAAAGCCTCCAGCTGATCCAAAATGCTGCAGCCAGAGTTCCGATGAGAACTAACAAGAGAGATCATGTTTCTCCAGTTTTAGCTTCTCTTCAATGGCTCCCTGTTAAATTCAGAATGGAATTTAAGAGTCTTCGCCTCACATATAAAACTCTTAATGACCGAGCTCCATCATATCTTAAAGATCTCATTGTAAGATATTTTCCTAACAGAGCACTTCGTTCCCAAACTGCAGGTTTACTTGTTGTTCCCAGAGTTTCTAAAAGTAGAATGGGAGGCAGAGCCTTCAGTTATCAGGCCCCTCTCTTGTGGAATAAGCTGCCAGTAAATGTCCGGGAAGCAGACACCCTTTCCACTTTTAAGATTAGGCTTAAAACTTTCCTTTTTGATAAAGCTTATAGTTAGGGATGGCTCAGGTAATCCTGAAACATCCCATAGTTAAACTGCTATAAGCTTAGACTGCTGGGGGACCTCATCTGTCACACCTTTCCTCACTTTGTTCCCCTGTTTAATTTCTCAAATGATATTATGTACATGTGACATTATTGTGGTTATTAACTTGTGTTTCCCTGTTCCAACAGATATCCTTTGAATGGCGTTATGGTGTTTTTCCCCCCTCTTTTCCCTCTTTTCTGTCTTCTCAAACCCCAGCTGGTCAAGGCGGATGGCCACCCTTCCTGAGTCTGGTTCTGCCAGAGGTTTCTTCCTGTTAAAAGGGAGTCGTTCCTTTCCACAGTCGCCAAAGGCACGCTCAGGACGGGAGATTGGACTGTCTTCTGTGCAATCTGTTGGTTTCCTTAGCCAGGATATTATTTTTGAATTGGCTCTATATGAATTAATTGGATTATGGTTACAATGAATTGAATTCCAATTGGCTTGAATTGGACTATATTATTTAAGTGCCTTGAGATGACAATTGTTGTAATCTGGCGCTATATAAATAAAATTGAATTGAATTGAATTGAAAGGTTAGGTACACATAAAGGTCTGGATACATCAAAGTGAAATCAAAAGAGCTTGGACAGCTGATGACTGGTGTGTTAAAATGTACATACAGAAAATTGTGACATGGAAGAGCTTCATACTCCTCCAAACAGTAGACAGGACTTGACAGCCCACAAAGAAGCAGCAATCTGCATTTCCAAACATACTGTCAATTGGAGCAAACAGTTCATGACTTAATACAATTAAACTTTTAAATGGTAAATGGACTGTACTTGTATGGCGCTTTTCTAGTCTGGCTGACCAGCGCTTTTAAGGAGTCAGCAGTCCCACATTCACCCTCCCAATCACTAGTTTCTCTTTTAGGGGATTACGTGATTCTTAATTACTACTCTATGATTAAAGTTGTCTTAACATTGATTCTTTCTCTGGAAAGTGCCCTGACGTTACTTTTATTGTGAATGAGCATTATGTAATTTAACTGGATTTAATTACTTTTTGTAATGATAAAAAAAACTATTGTTAATACAAATCCTGACCGATAGCTTTTTACAACCATCATTCAGTATGTATTACTTCTTAATACAATATTTCTAGTAGTTATGTGTCACTTAAAGGAAGGCAATTTGATAATTCACGCTAGATATCGCTAGCGGAACCGTGACTGGTTCTGAATGAGGGCTTTGTAGCAGGCAACCGCTCTCCCATCTTTTAGTTGTACGCAGTACCGGACCGTACCGGCTTACTTACCCCTGATAGTATTTAGTGATAACAGAGGCTCATTTGCAAATGGCATTTGGCAATGTCGGCACATAAAAAATATATATATTATTTTTATTGGATTCAGAATAATTTGGCGTATGCACTACCATTGCGCTGCATCGTGCTTCACTTGCCAAGTGTCTTAGTTCACTCTGGTGAAAGTATGTCAGTGGGTTACATTAACACCGACGCAGGGCTCTGCTGTGGGAGGAGCCGAGAAACTGGGTCACGTGGTTGCACAGCGCTCGCTTGTAACATTCACTGTAAAACCAGTTCTACTCACCTGGAGTTACATATGGAAAGTGTCTGTTCTCCTCGTATTGCCTATAAATGGAAGGTGGTGTATCTGCCTTTGTAATTCGATCAGAGTGAAAGCGAGACAGAACCTTTCTGCAGTAAGAAACGAAAAACTGTCCTTTCAGCTTCGAAGAAGCTGGTCTGTTAAAACTTACCGCATCGGATTGACGAATGACAGTCTCTCTTTTATCACTCTAAATCTACGTTTTCACTCGAACAACAGACTATAGCGTTAAGGTTCTGATCTTGGTTTTAGCTTTGTATATATACGTGTTTTAGCTTCACGGCTACTTTCTCGATCTGCATCTATCAGCGACTTTTCAGTTGCTGAACATTAAAACAGAAAAACGGCTTCAGCAGCGAGGTAGCAAAGGAGGAAAACCAACTGGACATGGAGTTAAGCAAAGCTGGTGAGTGTGCTTTAAACTGCATTTAAATGACGGGTAACTGCTGCTTGTTGCAATAGACTTGTTGTCACATACTGCCACGGGGTTAAATTAAGTTATGCTTTGTAAGTAAGTTATGTAAGTAAAATTAATAATACAACAAAGTTGCGTAATTTAATTTCAACAGTGTTTACATTCTGACTAAGTCCAAAAGGCAAAGGCATGTTATTGTGTGTTAATATTAAATTGGGTTGGGAGTTGCCAGGGGGGGCTGTTGTTATTACTAAGTAGTTGGGTTTTGGCAGCACTGCAGTCCTCTCCTCACATGGACCATACAGCCTAGCCATGTGCATTTGTGTTTACGCTCGCCTTACGTCCCCGCTCATTGGCCGAGCAGTGAAGTGACGTAGGCATTACAGAATTTGCCCCAGCAAGCCGGTGTAGGGACTCGCGGCGGATACACGTGAGACATCTCGCGGCAGAGCGCGGTGACCCAGTTTTCCCATGGAGAAACATGCTTGCTCCACGTGGGGGCGCGTTGAAAAAACCCGTCTGAAGGTATGATGCGTTCATAGCCAGCGGACTATAGAACACCTTTTGTAGAATATTCAGTGGTATCTAAGAACATGGGATGAAAAAATTCTAGAAGTGACACTTAAATTGAAATTGTGCTCTTGGATTTATTTGTCAAAATGACTTATTTTGAGCTTTTAGAATAACAATAGTAATTGTAATATTAAGTAGTTTAGAGTTTTATACTTTCTTACAAAAAACTAAAGTGACCCTCATAAAAATGTAATTTAATTATTGCAGGTCTTATATTTAAAGAAAAATTCTCTTAAAGCATCGAGTCAAAGTTCAAGTTTTATTGATTTGTGTGGACGATTGTATTTCGCATTGGACTTGAATGCAGCACATCTTTTGGAAAAAAATATGCAGTGCTCTAGTTTCAACAAGACACACAATCAGTCATTGCAAAAATCTGATTTTAGAGTTAATTATTTACATTTTGCGCTGTGTTGCTATGTATTCTGTTATAATGTGTATCAAAAAGGGCAAATGTTAAATTAGGGAGTGATAGGCTTGTAAATAATATCATAAAAATCCTTTAACACAAAATGATTTATGCAAGGTGCATTTTTCCTGCATAACAGAGTGACTTATTACATTTGATGTGTAAGCGTCTAATATGTTGGCATGTTTTCTTGTTACATTTGATTTGCTGTGTGTTAATGGGGAGATGCATTTTTTGTTGTTGTTGTTTTAAATCATAAAACCATGAAATACATAAAGGTCAACCTGTAATAGAACATGGTTTGGCGTAAGCTCCGTTGGTGTGAAGTCTGGAAATGTGAGTGGCTGCAGGGTATGAGCCGGACCACCGCACACACCCATGTCGAGCTAACATTATGTAATGGCTGTTACTTAATCACTGTGACTGACTGAAAAATAAATCAGGTCAGCCTATGTTAAAGGGGAACGCGGCTGCAGCGACCACAGCAGCTTGTGTGCCCGCCTCTCACAGGCAGAGGAGGTTATTGTTGTATTCTGATCTGACCTCTTTAAGTAAAACTGGTTAGTTCTACACAGGGTAAGTGCCTGGTGCTGGCAGCTGAGTTTTTTTCACTAAAGGTAGGTAAAGTAAACAGCAGATAATGCTGTGCAGATAACAGCAGATCAGATAATGAGAAGAGAGCCATCCACAGAAAAGGAAAATTAAGGCGTGGAGAAGTCACAGCAGTTGTTACAGAGCTCTCATGTTTAAGAGGCAAATAATTGATACGTGGCTGAAACAGCCAATGCGATTTCTGATCATATTTCAACACAGCTGTAGTTTCCTATTCTGACAGGAGACAAAAGTTGTTTTTGGGGGACTGATTTCAGTCTTAGATTATCCTGGAGCTGAAACCATCTGCAATTATTTTGATACAGTAACTGACAAATCATTGGTGTTAATTCAGAACCTAAAAGTATTGGTCATTGCTTGATTTGATACAAAACTTAACAGTTAGTTATTAAGACATTTAAAGAGCTAAACTTTTAATAGTTTTCAATCAGGCTTTGAAGGCATTTGTTAGCAGAATGAATGTTTCACCGGACAGTTTTTTCTAAGCACCAATTTCTGCTCAGTGTTGACTTTTTACCCATCCCTCTCCTCTCTGCACCAGCTGGAGGTGTAATAGCCTACATCAGCGGGTCCAGCTCCACCTCCAGCCCTGAGTCCTGCCATAGTGACTCCTCCAATGGCAGCTACCAGTCATCCTCGCCTCTCCAAGGCTCCTCGCCCAGCCACAGCCGGCCGGGCCAGCCAGTCAGCCTCGCTGCAGGCAGGCAAAACCTTCCAGGGACTCAGAAAAGCGGGCGCTCCTCGTCCTCAGGAAAATGTGGCATCACGAGTAAGCCACACACTCTTACATGTGTTTTTAAAAGCTGTGTGCTGTAATTTTTGCAGAGCTCTTTGCATTGGTTTAATCACAGATTTTACTTTTTAGTGCAACCTATGAGAAAATTCATTTTCTTCAATACAGATAGAAGCTGTTCAGTCATACAGCTACAAAACTCGGTCCTCACCAGTGGTTTTTCCTAATCAAAAAATGAACAATAAACTGCACTATTTATACAGTTCTCTTTGTATCCAAGTTACTAGTTTTTTCTTTGTTGAGTGCACAATGACGGAAATTCCTTAAAGCACGATTGGATCTCAGCATTTTCATGTAGATCTCTCAGCTCAGAGGATTTCCAAATAATTATCCTTCTATTCCTTTATCCTTTAAACTGATTAGATTTACTGTTACAAAGACAGAACACACACTGAGTGTTTTGTCTCACATTTCATGTTCATGTGGCAAGACCTGATCGACCTCTGGGAAATTAGTATTTTCTATATTTGCTGTCTGCTATCTCTAGTGTGTTACCTTTTTATGATGAATACACATAAGATTTTTTTCACGAGAGTTCTTCACTAGGGGTGCACCGATTGCAGTTTTCTGGCTGATCACCAATCTTTAAAAAGCCTGACCTGCCGATTTCGATTTTGGCCGATACCGATTTTTTTTTCAACTGACACTGTCAGATGTTATAAGGTCAGTCTGACAGCACGCATCTTAAATGTCCTGATCTTATTTTATTGAAAAACAATACAAACTGGTTCTAACTGCACATGAGGTAGTGCTCTCAAATATAAATGAAAAGTTTAGAGCATTGCTGTCCAAACCACTAAAGTAACTAAACTAAACTAAACTAAAGTAAAAGAAATCAGTTCCTTTAGTCTTTAATTTTTCACATTTTCTGCTTCTCTCATAGCAGAGAAAAAGGGACAGTGGCTGATTTTCAGACCTTTGCGGAGGTAGGTAAGATCGGTGGATAAGATTGGTTTCACATGCCGATCACCCCGAGCACTCAAAATTAAGAAAATCTGGGCCGATCGGTGCACCCCTATTCTTCACTCATCCAATCAAATCTATTAGCTCTGCTAGAAGTTACCTTTATGAAGTTTCTTTAGTCTTGGATCTTTTCATCCAAACTGTTGTAATTCTACTTTACCAGTGAAGCTGCTTTGGGTCATAGTGTCTCACCAGTCTGCATCATACTGACAAGCATTGAAGTGTCCAGGAAAGGCCTAAAACATGAAGACCACATTAGATTATTTAGATAACAGAGATGTTCCTGATAAGTGTCTCAAGGAGTTTATAGTTGAAAAACCAAAATATGCTGAAATCAACCTATAAAAAATCTCACTCATTATTGGGAGAATGGAACGTTGGGTCACGCCCTCTTCTTTACATTTGGAGACACAAAGCAGAGGTCGTGGGTGGAAGGAGGAAACTGGTCTACAACGGTCTTCTGCTTAACCCTGTAGGGTGGTTGGATGTAATGTGGAAGGAAAGCGTTCCATATTTCAAGTGTTAAACATGCAAAATCACTGGTGTGCACCCCCTTTTTCAGATGACCTGTAAGAATGTGTTCTTGTATCAATCAGAAATCAATGGCCTGGTGCTGCTATGCAAGGTGTGTGGTGACGTGGCCTCCGGTTTCCACTACGGAGTCCACGCCTGCGAGGGCTGCAAGGTGAGGGCAACTCTTTGAAACACACACACACACACACACACACACACACACACTCCTAGGACACTCAAGGAGTGTGATTCTGGGTGGAGCAATCAGCACAGGCTGTTCTTGAAGTGGGTCAGTGCAGGCACAGCCATCTGTGTATCTACGAACAGAAGCTCAGTGAAACTAGTTTAGTCTTCATGTGGTGGAATGGCCTCGTTAACTGTGGGGAGCAGTTCATGGCCGCACACACACACACGAGCCAAGTTTTGCAAAAATGTCGGCATTTTCTTTAAATAAAGAATTTGTTTTAAATAAAGCCCACCCCGCAAAAAATGTATATAGTTTAAGGAAACGTGTTTGAAAATTTTTCAAACATCTAATGAAAATAGTATAAATGGATTATTTTCTGATTCTATTTCTGTTGGGAGTGTGAGTGATCTGCCTCGTGTGGAATCCTGTAGTGCCCTGTAATGGTGAAAAAGCTCCTTCTGAGAACCATAAGTTCATGTTTAATTAGACACGAAGATCCCATACTTCCCCTAAAATGAGCCACCCCAGACTCTCATTATTTTCTTCACACTGTGTTGGTGGTCTCGGTGCTTCCTCAGGGCTTCTTCAGGAGGAGCATCCAGCAGAACATCCAGTACAAGAAGTGCCTTAAGAACGAGAGCTGCCCCATCATGAGAATCAACAGGAACCGCTGCCAGCAGTGCCGCTTCAAGAAATGTCTGATGGTTGGGATGTCCAGAGACTGTGAGTGAAAGACATAAAACAGCTCTGTGATAGAAAACAGAGGGTGAGGAAAGTTTATTAAAAGTTTTAGCAATAACACAAATTGTTATTACTAGTTAATCCTGCTCATCCTTAGAGGATTTTAACTAGAAAACGTTTAACAGAGGTTGAGATAGCGACCGTTCAACTACAGGATTAAACCTGCCATTTCTTTGTAACATCCAAATAAAAACTGTGAAATAATGAAACTGAATATTCTCTTCTTTCTGTTCAGCTGTGCGCTTTGGTCGAATCCCAAAGCGGGAGAAGCAGCGCATGCTGCTGGAGATGCAGAGTGCCATGAACAACATGATGAACAACAACCAGCTGCAAAGTCAGCTGCACAGCAGCCACACACTGTCCATTGCCAAAGCGCTGCCAGCCAGCGCCACTGAACCTACCTCTGAGGACATCGGCTCCACTCCCTCCCCATGCGCTTCGCCACACTCCAGCCAATCAGACTCCACCTCTGGGACCGAGCCCGCTCTGTCCATGGACACCAGCTCCAGCTCGTCCGAGGAGGAAGTGATTGGCTCGGTGACCAAGGCCCATCAGGAGACTTTTATGTACAACCAGGAGCAGGGCAGCCTCACAGCTGAGGCACCGCTGTGCAATGCCCACGCGAGCAATGGCTTCAGGAAAACCAACAATAACAACTGCATGGAGGAGGGGCAGAATGCCTGGAACCACCACAACAACCTGGTCTCTGTGGTAGGAAACAACTCGCCTTCAAACATGGGCCCTCAGGGGAAAGAAGAGAGCACCCCTACTGAGTGCCCATTCAGACTGTCCAGGAGCACCACTGCCAGCCACTCTCCAGCCTACATACAAGGAGCTGTGAGAGCTCCGCCCACTGAGGGCTGCACCTACAGAGCCTACAGCAAGCCTGTGTGGAGAGTAGACAACAGGATGCATCTGGTAAGATGACACACTGCAAGAGAGAATATCTGTGCAGCACAGAGTTAGTTCAGTATTTCCAAGAAAGGGAAAAACCCTAATAGAAAGTGCTGCCATTCCATTAGGGTTTTTTCATGAATTCATTTTGACAGGTCAGCATCTCAGAGTTTACTGATAAAAGCAGGTTGAAACTCAGTGGTTAGGAGGTTTTGTAGAGACTGATGTGAACTCTGATTGAATGTCTGTCCTCAGGTTTGTCCCATGAACACATCTCCTTACGTGGACCCCCAGAAGTCTGGCCATGAGGTATGGGAAGAGTTCTCCCAAAGTTTCACCCCCGCTGTCAGGGAGGTGGTTGAGTTTGCCAAGAAAATCCCAGGTTTCAGAGACCTGTCGCAACACGACCAGGTCAGCCTGCTGAAGGCCGGCACCTTTGAGGTACATTGTGTTTATTTTGGTTTAATGAAAATTTTTTTCAGGATACAGCAGATGATGGGGAGTTTTAGTGAGAAACTGGTGTTGTCATGTCCTGCAGGTATTGGTGGTTCGCTTTGCCTCACTGTTTGACGTGAAGGAGCGCACCGTCACCTTTCTGGGTGGGAAGAAGTACAGTGTGGATGCACTGAGGGCCATGGGGTCTGGGGACCTCCTCAACTCCATGTTTGATTTCAGCGAGAAGCTCATGAACTTGGGCCTCAGTGAGGAGGAGATGAGCCTCTTCACTGCTGTGGTGTTAGTCTCTGCCGGTGGGTTCTCAAGTAACTGGCTAATGATGCTTGTCAGTGGTCTTTCATGGGGTTTAATCCATACACTGAACAGAATGATGGAGAATGCATCATCGCTTGCTGCCACTGACTCCAAGTGGAGAGGAATATGTTTAAGGAAAGGCTGATCTCAATGGTTTCCTTCATACTTTTATGTATTGGCTCACAATTATCATTACAACTCACTTCCTGTCAAGGGCTCTCATGTAATATTTCTTCCAAGCGTTTTTTTTTATTCACTACAGAGACAAATCTGAAAAGATATATGAATCAGATATGCTGTATATCTGTTAACAGGTGTGGAGTGAATAATCTGGGCTGCGTAGTGAGAGGATGTTGGTGTTGGCTGTGTTGCTTGTTCTTGTAATTCAGTAGAAGTTCTAGTTGGTTAACCTTAAAAAACAACTGTGGTGGACATCCACAAGAGGAAACCGAGTCAGCTCTTCATCAGGAATTACTTTATCTCTGGGAATGCCTGCAATTTTTACATTGATGCCAGTCAGTTCTTGTCTTTGCCAGGCTGGATGAGGTTCAAAGTTATTTCTATTCCCCTGAACATGCATCACGTCTTTCTGAAAAAAGGCAAAAACAACCTCAAGTTTTTTTTCTTTCCATGAACCATTTTTTATACACCCTTTCTTCTTCAAATGTTCTAAATGTGAATAAAAAGAAAAGCAATAAAAACCTGACTACATACAGGGATTTTAAAAAACGCTACCCATTCATATTAAATGAGTAGTTGCTGTAAATTCAAAACATCAACAATATAACTTAATATGACAAATTATCAGATATTTACAATAAAGTCAGTTTAACCATAGCCTGCCAGTTTGAATGGGGACAGGTCATTTAGATGAAGATTCCAGACTGGTTGGACCTGTAGGAACTGCTGAATTCTTGTTCTTTTTCAATCCAAACTGTATTTAGTCATCAGCCTAATCACTGCTGCCCATCCTTCTCCCTCTCAGATCGCTCCGGCATCGAGAATGT
Organism: Leuresthes tenuis; assembly: GCF_036924035.1. NCBI lineage: Eukaryota > Metazoa > Chordata > Actinopteri > Atheriniformes > Atherinopsidae > Leuresthes > Leuresthes tenuis. The sequence continues at coordinate 23,476,504 of NW_027325372.1, read as the reverse complement.
GAATTCTGTGGAGACCCTGCAGGAGACGCTAATCCGCGCCCTGCGAAGCCTCATCACAAGGAACCACCCCAATGAGTCTGCTATCTTCACCAAGCTGCTGCTTAAGCTGCCCGACCTGCGCTCGCTAAACAACATGCACTCCGAGCAGCTGCTGGCCTTCAAGGTCCATTCCTAAAGTTTCCTCGACTTCCCCAACCTTACACAAGCTTAAAACATGGAGGCCATACGAATACGCAGCTCCATTTCACCTCCCGCTCATTCATCTGTGCACCTCACCTCTCACCGAGGGGCTTTGAGAACAGCATGTTAGACCGTTAAACATTCTTTTACTGTACTGTACTGTTGGGCGTAACAGCCAGTGTGATGGTAGTGCATACATACAGATACACTGATTGATGTGTATGTTTCTGGTGTTTGTATGTAGCCATTGTACAAATGTTAGAAGCACTTTTCTGTGTAGTGTAGACTGAGATTTATGCATTCATAGTGCAATATATGACTGCTTTGTTTGATTTGATCAATGAGTCAAAAAATAGTTTGCTGTTGCTTAATGGATCTGCATGGCTGAACCTTAAAGAGCAGTGGGGGGAACATGGGGAGTAAAGCTGCTAAGAGTCTCAGCTTTCCAGTGGGGCCATTCAAGAAATTAGAATGTAATGTTTAAGTTCAGTGATTTTGGAAGCAGAGGTCTCAATTCACAAGTACTGTGGATTTGCTTACAAGCTGGTTTTTTTTCCATCAGTTTCAGTTTCTATTTTTGTCTGTAAATTATTTGGGCATTGTGAAAAATCAAATGTATCGTTAGATTTCCTCTCGTGGATCAGTGGAGATGGACACCAAAACCCTGACATTCTGGACTTGAACTGATTTGAGAGCCCAGTTTCCCATCCCCTCATGTTGTTGAAGTCCTGGAATCTCTTACTTTTTTCAGGTTTTGGGACAGCAGGCAGCACAAGACACGTTTCTCAGTCACCAGTGGCTCCCTCCTGCTTGAACAATCTTTATTTCTGTTTTATAGTCCTGTACATACTTCAGCTGGGTGTAGTTACAGTGATTATTAGGACTATTCCACTTAAGATATGATTGTACTGTCAATTAAGTGATTGTAATTTAAGAAAATATGTTGAGATAACAGCGGAGTCACTGGTGTTAAAATATTTTTGTTATTGTTCCATGAGTTCAGAATGTTTGATCTTTGACATCCAGAGCTTCTGTCTTTGTGTTAACAGTGATAACATGTGGGTCTGTTTTCCTATACATAGATCTCTCTATATAAGTATATAATAATATATACATATATATATATATAGATAGATACTGTAATACATAACTGTATAGATGAATATATATACAGTAGAAAATACATTTTCTAAATGCAGTGAAGTTGTTCTTTCTTGTGTCCTGTCAGTAAATCACTTGATCGCTTTTTTTCTTCAGCCCTGCTGCAGTGTGATAATTCTCAGGGCTCAGTTTTTAAAACTGCCAATTAAGAGAATTAATGTCAAAGTAATGGCGAGAATGGGGCTGCACGGCCTCACATTTGACTCTGGAATACTTCGGCATACAGAGGAGTTGAGTTCATGGTAGATTCCGAAGCTCAACTCATCACTATGTTTGACGGTTGGTATGAGGTGGTTGTGCCTGCGCAGTCTGAGATGTAGCTCTTAGGTTTTTTGTTGTTCCTCTGAACATTGCATGATCGCATTGATGAACTTGCTGGAATGGCTAAAAATGTTTTCCATTTTTTAACTATAGAATGATGGACTCCAGATAGTTTGGAATCCCAGATCAGTGGCCTGCAACAATGGCCTCTTTAAGCAATGTGCCAGCATTGTGTTAACACACACCTGAATGCTCCAGACTAGCAAGCTATAAAAACTACAGCTTTTACAGAGGTGTCCACATTTGCTATTGATCAGTTATCAAGTACATTTGATGCTTGCGCTCTTAATTCCTATAGAAGCAATAGGGGTGAAATAACTTTTTCACACACTGCTTCTGCATTCTGGAATTGTTTTGTTAAATAGATAATGGCTCAATGTTCTTCTAAAGTTGTATTTACTTCAATTCAGTTCAACTCTATATATTTATCTATATAGCGTCAAATCCCAGCAAATGTCACCTCAGGGCATTTCAAAGATACAATCCAATTATTTACTTCATTCTAAGACCCGATACGAACCAGATCATTTTCATTTTCTTATGTAAGAATATGTCAAACTTTAGAATTGACTGAGGGTTCACTTTTTATCTTAGTGACTGCAGATGAGGTTTTCAATTGAGTTTTATTTCAGAGAAAATAATCAGGACTACAATTAAAATCATACCGATTCCAACAAAACCGGTATGATTATAATGGAAACAAAGTATGTTTTTTCTGAAGATGGATGTGCACATATAAAGTTGGAAGGAGTGACGGTGGCAGTGTCACCATCCACCAGCAGATGGCAACATCAAAGTTTCCACTCAGTCATTCATCTATTGCCACTCCCTGCAGCCTGGAGCTCCATCTACAGCTTACTCATATTCACTCTGGTGACTGAACCAGAAAGAATGTCAGTTCAGAGGTTTAATAAGTGTATGACGGGAACCATTAATATTTCGGTTCAAAATTAAACTTTGACCTCTGCATAACCTACATTGTAGAAATACTGAAGTGATGCATGCTAACATCTCAAACAATTTCATTTAAATTTTGCTCTTAAACCTTTACGATCGGGATTGATCTTATTTACACTAAATTATTAAGTCAAACAGGATAATTAAAGATAATTATGAAGCTGTTTGAAGCAAAAATTAAACTATGCACTTACTTTATGCTACTAGTTGACAGGAGTAACACAGTCACAGAGGAAGTCGGTAGTTTGAGAACAAGACCTCAAGGTTAGGCATGCAGGGACTTTATTTAAGGGTGGAAGTGTAATGTAATGTAATTACATTAGGAAAGCCTGCTGGAATTGTTGATAGACAAAAAGCTAGCATGATGCATTCAGGATTAAACGGGAAGGATTTTCAGTAAGTAGATTTTTACAATGAGCAATATGTATTTTCTTCCAATTCAGTACAATAGTTTTATTAGTGATAGTGATTAGTGACAATTACTTTGGGAAATCTTTCCATCCAAAGTAATATAATCAGAGGGGCACTGGGTAGCTCAACTAGGTGAGCAGGTGCTCCATGTACAGAGGCTAAAGGTCCTCAATGCAGCCAGCCCAGGTTCAAGCTCCAGCTGGGACTCTTTGCTACAAGTCACCCACCTCTCTTTGCCCCCCTTCCTGTTAAGCTACTTTCAAAAGGCCCTTGAGCCAAAAAATACCTGTAAAAAAACTAGTATGATTAGTGTTCAAATTCAGGTGGTGCTGTGTATGTGTAACTATCAGCAGCATCTTGTGTGTGAGCCAAATGGATAAACATAAAATGCAAAATTTAGTTTAAAAGGCAAAATTCACCAAAGTACTGTATGAACTGTAGGTTCTCATCTTCAGTTATGAAGCAGATGTTTTTTTTTTGTTAAGATGACAGTACTGTCACTAAATGGATCTTATTCCCATTTTGTTGATACTAGACGGAGTATCAGTGGAGTGTCAAACCTCTTGACTCCAGTGTAAATGGTGTGAAATAATGAATAGGATAAAAAAAACAGTCTTTTAAACTTTTAAATTACCTTGAAAACAACAAAAGCACTGAATGTCTACTACTATATTGCAGAAGAAAGACCGTTTTTAAAATGCAGTGGGAGGTGGAAGAACAGGACCAAAGTTGCAAATATAGAGCGCTGGCAGAAAAAAGAAAAAAACAACAACAAAAAATTACATTTAAGAATAAGAAGCATACAGCAAAAAAGAAAAGAAAAAAAGAAAAAGTTGAATCAACACACAAGTAAGAAATGCAAGTAAAAGCACAGTTTTCTCTCAAAACCACCTTTATTGTCAAGAGTGGATTCACATTAGTTGCAGCCATTGTCCATCATGTGCTTTAACAGGATGGAAGTCCTCCACACTAGTGTCAAAAACTATTCAGAGAGGAACGGAGTTCCAGTAAAATTTGTTACAACCACAAATTCACTCAAACACCTACAAACACAGTCACTTCCTTTCTCTCTGATGGTTTTCCAGTATGAGTTGACACTAAAACACTCAAGAGAGATCTGTGTTCACGGTGGATGAAGTTTTCCCTAAAACGTATTCATGTGCAGCCGTCCAGCTACAGTACGGCAATGGACTTTTTTTTTTCTATTTCAAATCCAAAAACTACAGCTGGACTCGTGCTTTTATGATTTATTTTGTCTTGCTCTTTTTTTTTTACATAGAAGTGAAAATGGACTTGAGAACAAGATACTGTATTTCTTAATACTATGCGAAAACAAAACTATGTTCCTATCATGCTAACATCTGTAAAAAAAAAATAAAAATAAATCTGCAGTCTGAAAATATACATCCTTCTCCTCTGTACTGTAAAATAGCTTTTCTATGGTGCATGGTTATTGTGTTGTAACTGAGTGACCTCAAGAGTAACAACTCGTGGGAGAGAGAAAAGTGAACTAGCACCCCTTCAGGAACAAGAAGTAAACAGTTTCTGAACCAATAGTCACCGCTTACTATGTTTACATGCACCGACAGCTCGTCTACATGTTCATTCTGGGAAGCTACCATGTGTCATCACACACACACGCACACAAAAACGTTGAGGCTTGTACACAGTATATAGTGAACTGATCTAGATTATAATTAGATTGAACTGGAGTCTTTAAATGATCTTAAGATGACTTTGTTTGTGAAATGGCGTTATATACATAAAGTAAATTAAAAGTATTTTGGTCATAGAATAGTGATTTCTGTGATGTATTCATGACACTTTCAACAGGTTGAACTTCTGCAGTCATATTAATGGATCGACAAGTGACACGCACTAAATGTTGACAATCAATTTTTTCTTTTTAAAAATATGTAATATGTTTCACTTAAAGTGCAAAAGCTAAATATACATCAAAGTTTTGTAACACTTTAGGTCGTAGTTCTCAGTTTTCTTTGTCAGGCCCACTAAGGAAAACATAGAAACATAAAAATTACCTGAAGCTCTCCCCTACAGAGTGTAACTATGTGCACTGTAATGTTTTTTCTTTTTTTTTTTTATCATTTTAGACACCAAAAGACAACTCAAGTGGGGTCTGCCTATATTATAACACTAATGAAAAATGTGTCTGGAAGAACTGCTCATGAGGGGTTCAGGAATTAGAAGAGGAAAAGGCCAGAATCAGTTCTCCCTCAGGTTGACCCTTACTTTTTTTGCCTCCAAAAGTAGTATCTGGATTGCAGTTATCTAGCAAATAAATTGCATGTTTGAGGCCCAATGTTTATCTAATTGGGGAATTGTTTCCATGAAGGACCACCAACAAACTAATCAGGATGAGTTTATTTAGCCAATTTCTCTACGATGACCTGTAAGAAAATTTAATTTACTAAGTACATTCATGAGATGCCTGACGATAACGTTTTGGAGCCAGTATCTAGTGTCCATTGCATGTTAAGGCAACCTGACATTGGATGTCTGTGTCATTTATGTACAGTTAATGTCTAAACTCGTGAACAGGAGAGGGGGATGGGGAATTCGCCAAAAAACATTCTGGAGGATGTGCGGTCTGGCTCCAGGTTCTCGTCTCACACAGACTGAACAGATGAAGATAGTGTCCCCAGAAGAAAGAAACATTTTAAAGGAATTTATAACAACTATAGTTATTACTGTAGGTAAAATGAAACAAACAAAAAAAACTCTAGGAAGTAATAAGTCAAGAGTTCTTTAACACCAACTGTTCATTGAAATTAAAACCTGGTAAAATGATATTTTCAGATGCCCATACACCATCTTTAACACAGCCACAACACAGGCAAATATTCTTAAAGTATTCTGCCTTTGAACAGCTGTCCAGTCTCATGTGAAGTGCAAATATCACAAGCATCATGGTCGTCTTTGCCACATTAGTAGACTGCACAGGAAGAGCACCGTCGTGTGTAGGTGAGCTGTACTGTCCTTTTTTTTGCTGTAATCTTTCATTATAAAGGTTGCTATTTTTAGACTTCTGTAAAATGGGTCTCTGCTGAATATTTTATATGTACAAAGATACCATTTGCAAACTAAGCTATTTCAAAAACCATGAGTGAACTACTGTGAAATTGTGGTGCTGTTAGTTTGTTAAGAAGTTAAACAGCCTGGTGGTGAAAACTGAAATGTAATGCAGCTTTACTTTAGGCTTTTTTTCCACTTGTAAGCATCTGATTTTATCATCTTATTGTGACCCATTAATAGTCCCTGCTTTGGATGCAGTCTGTAGTTAATAGTATTCTATAGAACCTTCTGGTCCCAACAGTTCTAGGGATTCCCTGAGAGTTACTTGGTGACTGGGAACTACATGCCTTAATCACCATCCATTTACATCACTGATACTTCCTCTAATGCTCAGGGTAACTACTCTGAGGTAGGAGCTTAAAAAGTAGAAAAGTCCCTCCAACTGCAGTCCTACAAACTATGATTGTACGCAACTATAAAAAGTTCCTGTGGTCTCAAATGATCTTACAATCCAGAGAGTTGAAACACAAACCTCAAAGTAGCAACAGCACATGCAAGCTTTCATTCAGACTGCGAACGAGTAGTAGCTGTTGCAGGCAAACTGTGGCTTAGCGTGGGCATAATTTTTTTATTAGACAAAGTTATGCAGCCAAATTCCTGAGACTAGACTGAAAGTCAGTCTTTTCAAGTTTTAAAAAAAGAGGTAAGAGAGAGCATGGTAAGATTTTTTTTTTGGTTTGTCATGGTTTTAATACTTAGTAATGCAACAGCAGCACATTATAGTGTTATGTCTTTACTATACAATGAGAAATCAAGTCTCTAATGCCCTTTTCAGTTTAATTTGCTAATGTGTAATCTACACAGTTTTTCAGGTGAAATGGCAACAAATATGAACGTACCAGAGGAAGTCTTAAGCTACATTTTGGCCAGAGGAACCTTACGAGAAATAAGGGTCTTTGGAGGTCAGTGGAGAGGCTTCAACTATTCATCCATTGGTTCTACTGCAGAAACCAAGAGCTAAACAAAGTCCCAGGGGAATATTTTGACGCTGAAAATGGCCCTAGTAGGAAGGCAGTACTGAGATAACTCAGAACCTTTTGGGTGGGAGCTTGCAGTGAAAAACATTTCTGATTTGTTGCCTTACTTTCACTTTCCTATCTTACTCATGTCAAGTTTAATCAACATCGTAGTTGATTAATAAACCTTAAGTTGTACCAGAGGTACAGTTACTGTTTTTGATGGAAACATTAAAACTCATCCAATCATGCTTTTTTGAAGTGCCCCAGTGGTTGAGCTAGCTTTAAAAAGAGGAAAGGGAATAGCAATGAAGATTTAAAAAACAGTAAATCTGAGCACTGAAATAATACAGAATAAAGCAAATTTAGAGATTTGAAACATGTTATATGTGTTTGACAATAGATGCTTAAAACCTGTTAAAGTGCTGAAAACTGTGTTAAAACAGTTTATCGAAGTTCTGTTTAGGATTTTAAGGCAGGTCTAATATTCACAAATCCAATATGCAGTGACATTGTGTATAAAAGACAAGCAAAAGCGACAAACATGGCAACGTTTTAAATGCGCCTTTCACTACTACAACTAGTACTATTAACAAGATGCGTTAGCCTTTGACTAGCAACTAAGTAGCTAAATATTCTGTCTTCATCATGGAAATGAATCTTTCCTGGATGCCAGAATTTGCAGGATTTAGGTTGTCTATCTAAAATGAAGGGGAATATTAGAGGAGAATAAAGCTATTGATTTTGTGAAGAGTGAGGCTAAATTATTTTGGAGTAACTACAGTCAGTGGATTGATTTTGAACAGAGCCAAGGTGATAGGAAATTGGAAATTACCAATGACACCAAGTTCATTTTCCTGGGATCAGCAGATACACTGATACCTGGTCTGTTCATGTTGCGCTGCTGTATCTCTGAGGTTGAATGCCTGCAGGACAAACCTGCCATAAAAATGTAAGTTGCACAATTTAACATTATTGGTAACTGAGTCCAGAGCTGAAAGGTGACAAAAATATTAAATATCTGCAGTTTACGGTGGTGATTTAATATCTAAGCCAATAGCTTTGTATAAAACAAGCTCTGTTAGTTAATTTGAACTAATCTGAAATTAGTCTTTAGCATACATGCTCCCAGTGTATGAGAGTACAGAGCGCTGCTCATGTTCAGACCTAATTTAATTTATCTTATGATTGTTTTGACCATTCATGTTTGACTGAATGGTTGAAAACACATTCTTCTGTAATATAACTAACTCAGAATGCAGCTTTCCCTCTGCTTTACTTGGACTTTAATCTCAAAGTGTTTCACAGAGTTTACATGCTAAGGCACACATAAAAACGCCTGGTTTAACAGTCTGTGTCCAGCACAAAGCCCCACTATTTCATACAACAGCAGGCTTAATTTGCCTCAAATAAACTGTACCTTAGGCGAATATACTTGCTCTTAACTAAACACTCATATCTTTATGATGGCCACCCCTCCTATTCTCATTTAGAGAAAGGGTTGTGCATCTTCTTAGAAATTACTGCTACACCTATGCAAGATAAAATATGAGGATGACCAGTAGAGGTAGTTTGGGATTAAATGTGAACAGAAATTCAACATCCTTGACTGTGGGGCTTTAATATCATCTACAACAGTAGCAGCTGTTGGTTTCTGTGAATTTATAATAAATCCAATACTAATCTACTTTATCAGCTTCATGTTCATTGTTTATATCCTAAAATTTGAAAGCTCTGCATCAATTGAATTTGCTGGTGGGCCCCCTAGTGGAATCTTCTGGTAACAGGAACAGTATGCCTTTACATACTGTAAACAATTCCAGCAACAATGGAGCAAGTTGCCTTCTGGGATGTTAAAAAGCAAGCATATTCTTGGTCTTTGACCTCATAGGGATTTTAAGTACTGGGTGCTTTTGGTCCAAATGTATATTTACTTATTCATTTAGTTCCTGAGCTTAGTTCCTAGAACTGTTTGGTTGAAAAGAGCCATTGGACTGTTCATGAGCCATTCAGTTGAACATTTGTTGGTGGCCAAATAGCCAAACCTTTTCTTTTCCCAATACAACAATTGAAATTAGTAACAAAGCTAGGCTTTACCTAACAAGGAATGGTGTACATTAATCTTTTCTTACAGTAGAACCTAACTGACCAGGGGGCTCATTTTCACAAAACTCAATCAACAATCACCCTAATATGCTTATGAGCAAAAGGGGGGTGCATGTAAAGATGGTAAGTGTTACTTTTACAAAGGGGGTGAGGGGGTGGGGGGGTGGGGGGGGTGGCTGCCTTCCCTTCAATTCCATTCTGTCTCTCTCCCTCTGATTGTCTGTGCATTTGCTTAAGTCTGTACAGTTTGTGAGGTGTGTGAGGTCCGGGTCATTCAAATACTGTAGCAAGTCTATTGCTTTGATAAAAAGGCATCACTTCACAGAAATGAGAGGGGAAAAAACATAACACAAGCTGCTTCGAGGAGTAGCGTGAAGCTTGAGAAAACGAGATATACAAAGCAAATTCTTGTCACATTGCAAAGGACAATACCATAGAGAGGTTACTGAGAACAATAACAAAAAAGAAGATGAAAGAACAAAGCGCTACATTTTCACAATCTCACCAGCTTTCTCAGTGTACCTTGCTGATGATCAATCATACTGCTTTTGGGTCAGTTAGCATTAAAGGTGTGCAAATCCCACCAGTTGGTCATAGTGGTGGGGTCTGACCCATGTCTGTACTGTATGTGTACTCTTTATGTGCATGTTTGCATGTTAGTGTAAATGCATGCCACTGTACGAGGGTGTTATGGTGTAAAATTAAAATGAAACAACTTGTAAATAACATTACAGTTCCATCAGCCATTGTCCCCATCCACTATAGCACCATGACATCACTGTTTGAACATACAGTGTCCCCATTTCAGAACTGTAAGAGGAAAAAAAAAAAGAAAAGAAAGGAAAGATGTAAATGATTGTATGAGGCAACATGGCTGAGATGAAACATTTAACTCATACTGGTTGTACAGCTGAAGCTGCTAATCTGGACGAAAACACGAGTCAGAGGAACCACTCTGTGCACTAACAGTTCATATTATCTACCAAATGTTATACTTTGCCATCTTGTGGATTAAATTAGGAGGGTGTCATACACTTAGTTTTGGCACAAAATCTAAGACTGTTCAACAAAAATGAGTAATGTGCGATTGTCATTTCCTGCCATCAATGTCATTATGTGCTTTTATCTGACCTGACCAGTCTCTAGCAATGATGAGCAGGCTTTAATGCTACTGCTGTGTTCCCTTCACTGTCAGCGAAGTCTGAATCTCCAGCATATGTGTATGAAATCACAACTTCTCAGTGTTGTCTTGGTCAATCTTGTAAAAAAAAATAAAAAATCAAGGCAACAAACATTAACACATCCAATAAATGATATTGGACAGAGAAAATCAGGAAGTTCACATTTGAGAAGCTGAACACAGCATTTCATAGTAATTTTTTCAGTAAAAATTATGATTTTTCAAATGACAAAATATTTCTTTTAGGTCACCAACTAATTGATTAACTCCTTAAATGTTGCTGTTTTATCTATAAAACAAAGAAATATATTTATGTCATGTGTCTCAGATATCAGTCTGTATAGAAACATCAAGTTTAACATTTGTATAATATTCAGTGCCATCCATTCTTATATTCAGCACATTTAATATGCTGCTTAGGTGGTTTGTTCTTTATTTATTAATTTATGTATATTTTTATTTTCTCCACTGCAAACAGAGACACATTGCTTTTAGTAAGTGTGGCTCACATATGCTGTTATATGAACCTGACCTTCTCAGTCCACGGATATGAGCCTGTGCTTAAATAAGCCTGATCTTTTGCTAGAGTTTGTTTTGAAGTTCCTTCCAAAATCTTATAAATAAAACAATGTGATTTACTTGCATATGTCTGACTTAGCCGTCTAATCTTCACATTCATTTAGCAAACATTTTGGTCAAGCCATCTCCAGCTCCTACGCTTCCAAAATTAATCTCCCAAACTTGACTTGAAATTTTCAAAATGTCAGCCTCTGATTCTTTTTTGTTCTTTTTGTTGAAAAACTGTTTTTTTTTCCAGCACGACACTAATTATACCATCATAGTGCAAAAGATGATGTTGCATGCAATATTTGTCAATGCTTTCACTAAGCATTGCCCATTAGCAGTCAATGTCATGTGTAATTACTTACCACAAAAGTTTTAAACATTGGGTAGAAATAAGAATGAGCTTTAATTAGAGTTAGGAGTTCTTGCTGTTTGTTGTACTGTACAAGCTAGGCTTGGAGTTCTGCCTTGAGGTGCCACTCGGCTGCAAAATTTTGAATTATCCGAGAGCATTAGAACCCAGCATCATATCTTAACCTTGAAATGTTTTGGCTACCCCTTTAGGCTTGTCAGCTGCTAACATTAACAGCTTATTGCTGTTAATGAGTCAGGTCACAGTGTGATGGTGAGACACTGAACAGTTAACTCACTGGATGGATGAAAATTTATATATTAACAGGCAAACGGGTCCAATAAGTCGAGCAATTGGGGAAAGACTAACGATGAGCTAACAGAGTCATATTTTGTGTATCAGGTAAGAAGAGTTTTTTAACGTGAAAGAGGAAAATACATTTGCGTGGTTTCAAATGAATGAACAAGTGTTGAGAAGATCACCATTTCAGTATGTTGTATGTCAACTGTACAATAATCAACAACAAAAAACTATAGTAAAATGCGAGGTGAGAGGCTATATGCACAACAATAACAATAAACGAGCCACAGGGGAAAAAAAAGAACAAGGTTATTCACATGTACCCGCAATGTGAGGAATGGTTCCATCCAAAACTAGACCAGAGAGCTACTCCTAAACATTGGAATGAAGTGACACTCAGTAGTGCTATTAGAAAGTTCATTGAGACGGGCCTTCTGCTGGTTCCAGCCTGAGACCACCAGGGTGCCCAAGCTTTGACACACATACATGCACGCAGACACACATACACTGAAATCCACTGGTCAGTCCTCAAAGACCTCCAGGAAGAGAGGAGGGAATAGCTCAGTGGGGCATTCCACTTTCATGTGGAGGAATCTGCTGGCGTGGCAGGCACCGATCATCCGCAGGTCTGTCACCTTCATTAGCAGCTTGGGCCAAAAATGTGCCACTTTGTGTTTACGGTAGTTGATGTAATGTTCAAAGGCCAGCAGGAACTCTTCTTGGCAGCGCTCAATTCGCTCCACACTACTCAGGCCCGGACGATCTGAATGAAAAAATACATCCACAGTGTTACAGAACTAGTGACTGAAGTATATGCACTATATGGGCTGAGGGAGACCCGATGACTCATTCCTTTTTTTTTAATTGAATTAATTTTAATCATATCATGGCACAATGAAGATAAATTATGACTGTCGATGAAGAGTGAAAATTCTGTTGTCTGTTCTGAATAACAGTATAAAGTAAATCCTTTCTGAAGAAAAAAGCCTGATGATTCAAAAGGAGCAAACCAGTCTAAGTGACTGCAACAACAGCAGCAGTAATTCCTTAACTTGTAATCAAAGTGTGTGCACGGCAAACATTTGTGTCTTGGGATACGTTAGAATTTTCCACTCATACACCAATTAGTCCACTAGAAAGTGAGTCCATTTTGTAGTGCTATTTGTAATTTCAACTGCAACATTTAATTCACTATTAGTGCACTGCAAACTTGTCACGTGGTACATCAAAAGCAGTGTACTAAAGCTGTTCACTGCATCTGTAAACATGTACCATCTTACATTGGGCCAGCAGTTATGGAGCGGATGGAGCAAAGCTTATGCTAGCTAGCGCTAGCTTCTGGGGTAGGCTCACGAAATGAATGTTAGCGCAAGCTGCAGCCAATGTTTGCAGCTAGTTATTGTGATTTTCTTTTGTATTGAGATTCCCAATGAGCAAATAACACTCCTCATACATTTCAATCATAAAGTTGTTGGTCTCTGCCTACGACACAGGATTTGAGAAATTATTAGTAAAACATGTATTGCAAACAAATTTGAAATTTAAGTTTAAAGGTTAAACATGTTAGGGGTAGGTTGTAATGTAGCTCGCTTTTGAAATCAAAGGAGTTACAACAGTGGAACCATTGTGGCTCTAAACACTGGTATTTACCATGGGTAATATACAGTACAGTGTGAGTGAGGAGTGACAAACTTACCTCGTCTGTTGTATAGGGGAAATGGTTAAATGTTGCACAGTGTTATCAGTCCAACAAATTAATTAAAGATGTTTTTTAAAAAAAAATCTAAGATTTTCTTTTCTTTTTTAAGTAAAAAAGATGAGTAAATATTCAAGAGTTAAAACTGAATATGAGGGCATCTTTGTCCACAGTGTGCAATTAGTCTTATGTAGTCTTATCTTATGTAGTTTTATTCAGAGGCTACAAAGTCCCACTTTGAGACAAACAACGGTGAATTTTGGTACTACAATAAATGTGGCTATTTATGATATTTTTAAATTATATTTATGACCATTTTTTTTATAAAGATGGCTATCAAAAATGGTCCATTTATCAAACAGAATATAGCAGAATTATGTTAGACTATCTTTGCGCCATAATTTATCACAGCATATCACTTTAAGTGCTTTCATAACAATATTCTCATCTTTCTCTTTGACAAGCAAATCCATACATTTCATGTGCTATGATATGAACCATTTGAAAGTGCAATTATTTGCTGTAATTATCAGTTACTGGCAGTTACTTGAACTGCTTGCACAGCTTAAAAGCTAGACAGATAAATGTATATGATAACATGTAAATGACAATAGTTAAATAATTGCTTATGCATTAGAATAGTTTATGTAAACACACATTTAAAGATGTTGGAAAAACAAAACAAACACAAAATATGATGTTTTATCCCAAAATTATTCAGCCTTCAAACAGCTAACAGTTAAACGAGTGGTTATTTTAAATGAGCCAAGAGGAGAGAACAGAAGGGCAGGTTATCCCAGTGTCATGTCTGCATGTACACCACAGCAGAGCAGTATTGATCTTCAGTGAGTTGCTGTGTGTCACACAGAGATGCGGCAGTGGAGCCAAACCCAAGCTAGCTGGACAAAGCTCCTCAGAATGATTATGGTGATTAATTGATTGAACTGCAGTTTGATATGGATTTCATGTCAAAACTGAGTATTCTCACAATCTGTGCACGGAAGAACAAAGCAGTACTATAGACATAACACAGACAGCAAGACATTTGAGCTCAACTGTTGTGTGCAAAGTAATTCAACACAAGAAAACTGCAGAAGTTTACTGCTCTCTGGAACATACAGGAGCCACTGACTCCTTAAAAAAAACAGTTCTTGACCTTTGGAAAGCTATTTGTATAAATAGAGTTAAAACAAGAATAGCTCATGTGGGCAAATGTGGTGCTTACCGGATGAAAGCAGGATGACTGCTTGTAGAAGAGCCACCTCAGAGTCATCCAAGTTAAAGGAGGACAACGACACGCCAAGGTCAAAGATGGCATCTGAAACTACACCCAGGCCTCCATTTTTAAGCTGATCCCTTGTGACCGCCATTTCGCCGTTGAGCGTGAGAGTCTCGCTCTCTGAATCATAGCGAACAGCTGCTCGCAGGGACATGATCTCCATGCAACAGCCTTTCAACAGGATGATCTGGTCTTCACAAGGCAGCTGGGTAAAAGAGGAAACAGCGTTGTCTGAGGTTAGCTTGTGATGGAGGTTTTAAATAGCATTTTTTTAAAATGCTATTTTCTCTCAATGTTCGATATACAATCCTTATGTCACAAGTTTTAGATTTATTTCAAATAATCTAAATTGATTTAAATTGGTCTCTAATGTCCCCAATTGATAATTGGATATTTCTTAAAGCGTTTTTTCTTTTGTCGTTCTATAGACTGTTTCATAATTTCATCAAGAATAGTCTCTAAATTCTTTCTTGCGCGTCACACAGTTTTACATTTTATTAATTCATTCAGGATTTTAAAGCCCTTTAGTAAAAATATAAAAATATAAGTTTTTTCAGATGTCACATTTTTAATGTGGCTGGCTTAGGGAATAGCAGTGCTTCTTTCCTTTTTAGATTTATTTTCAACAATACTTGATTCAATCAATTAAAACTGTTGTACTTACCTCACAAAACATAGGCAGTTTTTTGGCAAAGTCCACCACTCTGGTTATGGCAGGGGTGATAATTTTAGTAAACTGACTGAAGGCTTCTATATCCACTTTGTTTCCTTCTGGTGCATTGACAGTGGACGCTTGACCAAAATCCTCAGGCTGAAAGAAAAGTGAGGGAAAATCATGGTCTAAACATTCTGAGATTGAATAAAAAAAACATAAACCTTATGCTTTTCATTCGAACATACAGAACTGAAAATAACTATAAATCAAAAAATGTTTTAATTAAGATGAGTTGTTTAAATGTATGTATTTTGCATGTAAATGTCTGCAAAATAATGTTTATGACTGAGAAAAACTGTGAACACACGACTGATATTTAACAGGAGACACGATCATTTTGGTTACTTTTTTCTCACCTTAGTTTCCTTCACCCCTGCTGCACTCTGGTCAGAAGTATAGAATAAATTACATGTTATTTCATTAAGAAGCATTGCTTCCTCGACCTGTTGGATAATCAACAGGAATCGTGAAGTTTCAATGAAGAACTCGTGTCAAGCCAACTAAAAAGAAGACAAGTTAAACTGAGGACAGATGAAAGAGTGCAGACAAAAAACAAGCGAAGACAGAAATTCCAGGTGAGTTTCTATGGTAAGATTTAAAACAAGCCCTGAGAAAAAACTCAAACGACACTCGACAAATGTATGTTTTTCAATTCATATATCTATTTTTTGCAAATAAAGGATCATTATTCAAAGAGCTCTAAGGCCCTGATGGAAAATGTATATATTTTTTATTTTTTGGAAAAAGTTTTCAAACAAATTGTGCTGTGGTCATGTTAACACCTGCAAGACTAGTTCATAAATATGAATCCCATCATAACAACAGTTGGTAATGATTTAATTATTATCGTTAATTCTAATCAATTCCAAATTTCAATTCCAAACTCATTAAAAAAAAGTTAAATGTTCTACATTGGATATTCAAACTAGTTTTTTTATATTTAAGAAATTAACTATTACTGTTAATGCACAACATAACCACGTAAAAAGGTCTCGACCGACAGGTATCCTTTATTTGCAAAATGGAAGCCTATCATATCCTGTTTTTAAATAGGTAACCAGTTCGGGGGATTCTCTCTTTCGACTCCTGACCATTGTTAAAACATATCAGCTACTATATCTCACAGGTTTTATGTCTTTATGAGATTTCTTTTAAATCCTGCCATAGAAACACAAACCACAGTTCACAGCTGACAGACTGGATAAAGTGATTAGAATTAACAGAAAAGAAAGTAAAATTAGTTATAAGAAAGGGTGAGATGTGAAATCAAAAGATAAGGAAGAGAAAAATGAAAAAGCACATATAAGAATCAAGTTATTAGTAACAGCATTTAGGATTGTTGCTTGGCAAGACAGAAAAAAAGACAATAGTAAGATGTTCCATTTTAAATTAGTGCTGCTGCGCTCAGGAACACTTTTCTCCATTGTCCAGCTAATTCTCCTCACTTCTACAAGGAGATAAAAAAAAAAAAACATGGACATATTAACACAGGGAACAGTGAAACAGCGGTTGTGTTGGAAGACAGGGGGCTGGGAGGGGTTGGAGGGAGAGGTGGATGGGTGAGGGGGTTGTTGGTGGGGTAATCAATACAATGAAGGCTGTGGTGAGGAGGGAGGGAGGAGGAGGATGTCTCACCAGGAATTTTCTCTTCTGCTTCCAGTGGTTGCCCTGGGCATTGGTGGCCATATGGGCTTCAGTCACCATACGGATGAGGTCCCACTCCTCCTGGGTGGGCTCCAGTCGGTCCCACACAGTCTTTTGCAGTTCCTCTTTCCGACGGCGCTCCCGGTTTTCCTCGATTAGCTTCCGCTTGGCCAGCCTCTTGCTGTCGTCCAACACCACTGGAGTGAAAGAGGAGAGACCGCGCACAGAGGAAGAAAAAGGGAGATGATGTGAGTGGACAGAAAGAGGGCAGACTGAACTGCTTTAACATAATGCCAACACAGGAGGTTTCAGATTCAGGATATATATATGTCATCTCAACCTATTTTTAAATCACTCACTGAGGTCTTGATATAAAGTTAAATATTCATGTTTCTGTCTTTGTGAAAACCAGCAGTTGCACTAGATTCATATTCAAAGCATTCCAATGCTGAGAAGCATCTGGAAACATACATAGATAAAATTTCTAATATTAATGATGGATTATTTTCTCATTTCATAGATGAATAAGTATCTGTTGATCCAAGCTTATGTACTCAAAGCCCTTGCCTAATGACAAAGAAATGTGTAAATGTCTATATACAAGCAAGCACTGGTGAAGATTTGTTTTTCTTGAAAATAAATCACTAATTGACAATAAACTGACAGTTGGATTATGTGGAGTTCATGATTAAAGTATTGACTTCTATTTGTCCAATTAAGCTAAGAGGGTAATTTTCACATGAAAATAGGACAATCCAACTTCAACTTAAAAAACTGTGAGGGGAGACAAAAAGAAAAAAGAAAACTAAACATCAGACACCACCAAAAGCTGAACAAAGCAAGATCATTTTCATTTGAATTATGGTGTTATTGAAGTTATCTCCATGTTCTTACAGTCTGTTGCCATTCCCACTGCAATGCACTTCTTGAAGCGACATTCTTGGCACTGGTTTCTGGTCACTTTGTCGATAACGCACTTCCCCTCGTACTTACAAGCGTAGGTCGGGTTGAGATTTTTCTGGATTGTCCGCCTGAAGAATCCCTTAAGAGTTGACAATCATGATCAGTACTGTTCGGAAGATGGAAGACTGAATGAAGCTCCTGTTACACAACTATGGAAAAGTGTTACCTTACAACCTTCACAGGTAATGCAGCGATAGTGATAGCCTGTGGCTTTGTCCCCGCACACTACACATAGCTCATCCTTGTCCAGGTAGCTTGGTATGTACCCTGGTGAAGAAAACACAGAAGATTCCAGTCATATTTAAAATATGGAGGAACCACAAAACATAGAGAGAAAATACAGAACAAAGATGATGCTAAAGATCAAAAAGTGCAACCAGTTAAAAACATAAAATGGTCAAAAGATGTAAAACAATAAATACAATGAATATAATAAATGCATGTCATATATTCATTAAAAAAACAACCAATACCTGAATTAAAAGATTAAAATAATCAGTAATATTAAACACAATGATCCCAAATTGACATATTGTACAGGTTATACACGTATCACAGTGTCACTGCCTGACTGTGGAAAGATTTTATTAAAAAGACAAAAAAAAAAGTAGAGTAAAGAGTTTATGTAACAATGACTTATATTGTTCTGTTTAATATAGCAGTATCTCATTTGTTATATTTAAAATTTTTATAACCATATTTTTTCTATATTTTTGTTGATATATATATACAAATAGATATTTTTCTAATTTCTATTAGATATAGATATATTCTCTCCAAATATATACATAATAATATATACATCTTTTTTTAAAAGGAGGTTGAAAGCACTTATATTTAAGAAGCACCAGCTTCCACAAATAGAGCCGTTGCTTCTAGTGAACTCACTGAGGTAACACCTGGCCCGATCTTTGGTGCTGATGAGATCAGTGCTTCTCGCAGTATGTGACAGGAGCTGCAACAACCGATCAATATCTTTTTTGGGGTTTGTTAAATGAAAACGATTGTTCATTTTCTATCGGCCTTCTGCTGCTTTGCCATCAATCAATATGCAGCGCACGCCCGCCTCAGTCAAACACTCTAAGAGGTCCTCCTACCAACGCATGAAGACTTAAGTCTTAGTATTCCACTTATCAGACTTAACTTTAAAAAACTAGACATAATTGATTCATTGATTAAAGGACAGTCATCTTTAATTGGAGAGGAGTCATCACCAATAATTTAATATACATATATACCACAATAGTGGAAACTATTTTAATCAATGCAACTTGATTCTCACTTGCAATTACACCCACTTACAAACTCCATCTTAACCAAGAAGATGCAAACAAGCACAATCCAGATGTCATACCTTTCCTGTGGGCCCCCTGCATCCACTGCAGATGTGAAAAGTCAGGTTTGATCTCAGGGAAATACTCAGGCTGATGGTGGAAGTGGCTAAGAGGGACCTCCATATTGCAGAACTCAGTCTTAAAAGAGGAAGGGCCAGCAGCATACGCGCATGAGTAATGTTGGCTGGGGGGCCAAGCCTGCTCCATGCAGGGTGGATGGTGCAGTGGCTGAGGCTCATAGTGTCCGTACCCAGGCCCCTCGCCTGGGTACATACAATGCTCCCCGCCGCTCTGAACAGCATAGCCACCAACCCCAGCATGAGGCATTTCGTACATGTCTTGTATGCAGAAGTTCATCTTGGAGAGCCACAGCAGAGCACCATAAAAAAATTGGGATACACTGTGCTTTCAAAATAAAAAAATCTTAGCAGAATCTGTATATAGCATCAAGCAGCATGAAAGCAATAATTACTTCTGGTCTGAAAAAACAACTTCATGAAGTTGAGCCAAGTAGAAGGACAAATGTTTTACCCAGCAAATCCACAGACAACACCTAATAACTGCCCCACCCGCCACCACCCGGCCGAATTGGGAAGCAGAGATTTATGACGACGCAGAGCTCTAATCTGACACTCCACAAATCCTTGATGGGCCACTTCCACTGGCAATGTAACAGATTAAGACCTTTGCGTGTAGCACCTACACTAAGTACTATCACATAACATCCACACAGTGAAAAACAGTTCCAAACAGACAGAATAAAAGTTCAAAGAAACTTAAAGTGGGAAAAAAGTCTGAAGGAGGAAAAAAGTCTGAGGAGGACTCACAATAACATGCATATAAGCAGTTATTTACATCCTGGTAATGCTCCTAACCCTCTAAACTTCGTGTAATAAGCCTGTTACAGATCCATGGCTATTTTAAACAGAATTTGCAAAAAGGTCTGAGCCATGTGACTATTCCTGGGGAAAATCTAGTTAATGCTAGATCACTCAGAACAAAATTTTAAGAAAGGTTTTGTATTTTAAACAAGGTTAATGTGAAAATGGAGCACATAATACTTTAATTTAAATCATTTTTACTTGTAAATTAAAAATCCATAAAAACATTAAAACAGCAATACCCTGTGCTTCTTGGATCCCCTGCTTAACTTTGATGCTAAAACAATGTAAGCCATGTTAGACGCACAGTGAGCGGCACAATGCACGATCTGTTTCAGATAAAATACTTATTAGCCTAGACACAAGCTATACTCAGCCATATTGATCAGGCTTCCTGTTCAATAATGAGGGGATAAGCCTTATGGCGAGGATGTGTTCCTGTTGAGATACATTCAGAGAAGCTGAAGGCAAAAAAGGTGAATCTTAAGACTGTAATGTTGTTCCTACTTAAATCAAGGCAGTAAGGACAGAACCACACAAAATGATTATAGTTGGTTTACTGTGATTAGTTTTTATTCATTATCATTATTTAATTTCCACAAGTCCAAACTTGAATATTTTGAATTTATATTTATCTCATGAATTTAATTAAATAAGTGTGACTGCAAAAGTGGTATATTTTGGTAAAATAACAATAAATACAATAGAATACAAGAAACCCTTTTTAGCACACCTTTTAAAAAATGCAACTATTCCAGACATAGGTACTGATCTGACCAGTCTGTCTCCCCTCAATAAATCGAATGCTGGCAATAAACAAAGTCAATGTGTCCAGCCCGTGAAATCTATTTTAGGTCGTGGATCCTCTCAAGTCCACCTACTACACGCTCAAGTAGTTGCTATATGAGTGTGACTAAATTATGTTGTTTTTTTTTGTTTTTTTTGAGCATCATGAACAAGACTCCAAAATGTAAATCATATTAATTTCGATCCTTACTTGAAACTTCAACCAAGTCTCATGTAACAATGACTTTTTATTAAGAAAACAAATCAAAGTCCTCATTAGATCAAGTTTCAGTAAAACTTGATTTAATTTACAGATGATCGAACATCAGAGCATATTATTCTGGATTATTGAGGCGAGCCTGGAAACTTGTAGACATGTGAGGGCATAAACACATGGCAAAGTCTGAGTTTTGGCTTTCAAGCTCCTATGGCGGGTACTGAAATTAACTCCTCAAATGGTTGCCATAAAGTCTTTGTGAAGAAGCAGAGGAGATGATTAGCCCTGTTGATGTAGACAAACTTTTTGTCTCGAAAAAAATCTACAGTTTTTCAGATTGTTGTACCTATAGATAAAATTAGTTCCTTCAGTTCATGTTCAAATAGGGAAGAATAAGAATGGCCAATACCTTCACAAGATCTTAAAAACTCTGTTGGGAGAGAAACTAAACTGCAAAATGATTGTTCAACTTTCTGTAAGTAAACCGACCAAATTCAAGCATTTTCTGACTAAATTAATGACCTTCCAAGAACATAACTGATGGATAACTGTTTTAAATTTCAGCCCAGCTGAAAAATCATTTGAGGATTTTGATAGTTTTTTTATTCATTTGATAGATTTTGATCGATCTATCTATCTATCTATCTATCTATCTATCTATCTATCTATCTATCTATCTATCTATCTATCTATCTATCTATCTATCTATCTATCTATCTATCTATCTATCTATCTATCTATCTATCTATCTATCTATCTATCTATCTAGAAAAAGAGTGAATGTCTCATTCCTTACAACACCTTTACTGGTTTTGTTCTTGTTACCATTCATTTCTATGCATCCAATAAAGAAATCCATCTTTTACACTCTTGCACATCTTTCATTCCTACTTAGATCATATTCAGCACAGGTGCCAATAATCTTGTAATGCAGATTAATCCTCGACACAAAAAGCCGGACAAAGTGATTTTGTGTCCAGATATGATATGATGCTTAACAGGGCATAAACATCTTGACACATATTGAGGCAACAAAGTCAGACAGTCAGAGTGCTGGCTTTTCATTCTCATTAGCTGGGAGCCCACAATTACCATCATGACTTCAATGCATTTGTGTTCTGCACAAAAACACATTTGCAGAAAAAATAAGCTAAAGATGAGCCTTACACTTCTGTTACGGGATGGCTTACCAGCTCTTAATGAAGCTTGGTCTTAAAACTGCCTCCAGGCTTGTTTACCAGTTAAACAACAATATTATCCCCAATAATCAGCTCATGTGTGAAAGTGTGCTACAGAATAGTGACGCTCAAGATTATGTAGCAAACAGGGTTAACATGTAATTACTGAGGCCACTAACACAATTGGTTGATGACAACAAACCATTAAATGATCATCTAAATTTAAGTGTAATGTAAACTTTAGTTTGGATAAATTTAAGATACAAACTGACTGCATTATAAACCGCCATTTTATTTGGGATTTTCAAGTCACTTGGTAAAATTACCTCTGAATTCCTTTCAGATTTATCCTGCAGCAGGTTGCAAGGGACATCAACCTATCCATCTTGACATTTGGCAAGGATTGGGGGACAGATTTTCAGTTTGTTACAGAGAAACAAGCAGAGAAACAAAAACCATACATTCTTATACTCACATCTCATTGCCATGGGCATATAATCTAAGCAAAATGTAAACAAAGGCAAAACAAGCTAACTCCAGCTGACTATTATTGGTTCAGACCCAGAATCATGCTGCTCTGAAGCCTCGGTACTAACCTTAATTTCTACAATACAACTCTGAGTCATGGTAACGTAACTCAAGAAACAAACCATGAGATTATTTCAATTCTTTGAACTACTTAAAATGAACAAAGCACACACATCTACATTAAGATTTACACATAATTGAGAAGCATCTGATAAATATGATAATAACTGCAGAAATAACTGATTTAGACAAAACTTCAAGGTGAGTAAAAGACTCGTTCAATATTACGCGTTAGCGCTAAGTTAGAAATGTTCTTAAACTTCTGTTACTCTGTTAGTTGGATGCTACAAAGAGTATGCGTAATAATATCAATAATGATAATGATATAACATACAAAATGAATACATATAACCCAAAAGTTAAAATGCTTAAATTTTCTTTGGCATGTTGGGCATTATTTAAGAACATCTATAAAATGTAAAGACAAATTTGTTTAACTGGCACAAGGATAATCTAAATTGTATCATACATTTGTAATTTATTTTCCTTTGTCTTGCACTAGTGATCCCAGAATGGACTCACAGATTAAACATTCAACTTCAAATGACAAACATATATGTTCAAACTAAGGAATTACAATCAGGGCATAATTAATACTCAATATTTAACTCATACAATTGGCTGACAATCACATAATGTGGCTAATTGAAGAGTTACAAAGGCTTACCATGGGATTAGTGACTCCATTAATGTAATAAGTGTGAGTGTGTGACAATTGGATTCAATTAGCATGCAACAGCTGGTAGAAGATAGGTCCTATGAGGCAAATCTGCTTGCAAAGAGGGCTTGATACCAGTTTAACTTTTTGATGAGGTGACGTCCTTGACCAAGACTAATCTTGTTTGGGAGTTTCTTTAACAACTGTTAACAAACTGTTAAGCATTCATCAGACAGAATTTAAGACAAGTCAATACTGAAGCAATCTGTTGTCTGAGTGGACAGTGTTGGCACCTGTGACGCTCTCCCATGTGAAATCTTATGCTTGATCTCTCTGTAAATTGGGACAAATTATTTTTCCTTTTTTTAGAAACGTATTTTTTAGGTTTCCTTATCATACATTTTTCATTGAAAGGTAAAAAATATGTTTTCCATACAGGAGTCTGCTCTTCAAAAATATTTAGCAATAAATAGTGAAATATGGTGACAGACTGCAGCAAAACTGACTTGGGAAATATCTGAAAACAGTGAGCTCTTATTGTACATATTACCAGAAATATAGACTTAATGTCTTAATTACTTTAAAAATGATCAGGAACAGAATTAAAAAAAAAAAAAAGCTTAATGATAGACTATCGCATGATTGAAAGTTCTGAAAAAATTTGAAAGTCTTGATTAAAAAATTACTTCAAGTATTTCCGTCAATATATATTATATAGAAAATAAATAACAACACAATCTTATTAAGTTGGATAGTTTCCTTAATACACTGTACATCCTGGAATCATCACTATCAGTAAAAACACGGGAGTACATACACACACACACACACACACACACACACCCCCACACCCACACACATACACATACACGCTGGTGGTTTAAAAACTGCAAAGTCTACAATTAACTTATTGGCTATTTAAAATCTTAAACTTACCTTGATGATCTGATTGAATATCAGCTGTATCCTTTTCTCACAAAACATGCCTTAATGAAAACATGTTGGAACGATACAGTCAATAGTCAACACCTGCATAAACACTAATATCTTGCCTCCAGCAGCAGACTCCAGGTATTCCTGCCAGCATTTTATTTTCAATAATAACAGACTTCCTCAGTCACGGCTCAGCTTTCCAGTAATTATTTATGTCCTCGCTCAGAGAATCATAGCTTCCCAGCTGATGGCACCTCATTGAAGTGGCCTTCGAGCGGGCTTTTGCACAAATATATTCCCTCCCTGATTGATCACTTTACGACTCAGGGGTTCAAAGCCGGTCATGAACAATTTTTGGATGTGAAGAATCTCTTCTACCCAGGGGCCCTCAATTAACACGATGCCTTGTGCCAGATGACCCCAGCTACTCTTTGTTACCTGAGGAGGCCACATTAGTCGAACCTTTACCCTGAAAGTTAAGGGTAAGCCGAGGAAAACAACAGAAGGCTCCCACGTCGAAGGTTGAATTTTGATAGGATTATGCTGTACTTTACAATGCAATATATGAATCTCTTTTGGGCATGACTACTTTTAATTAGACTTCTTCTTTCTATTACTGTGAGCACCTCCCACACAAAGCTCCAACCGCATTGTTTCTCCTGCATATTGACAGAGCTTCACAAATTTACTGAATCCATGACACTCACTTTGAGGTAATGTAAAAAACAACACAATCTTACTCATGACCATAACCCTTCACAGCGAATTACACAAATTTATCATTTGCCTCAGCTATACTGTGATGTCTTTTTTTGTGTTATACAGCTTAAACAATGTATATTTTCACACACTTGAAAGCTTGCTCAAACCAATTAGGAGAGTTTAATTGTGAGGTCAAGTGACTCAGTCTTATTGTGCAGCTCAACAACAGTCAGCTTCAAGCTCCGAAAGCATTTTGTTTTATTAACATCAGAACGACAACCATCGATAAGACAAATTTCTAATAGGGCTCACTCTCAAAGAAGACTGACAGTGGGTGTTTATCTAAAGGATTGGAGACTTTTCTTGAGTGAAAATGTAAAAAACATAAAAATACATGTTGTTTGGTTAGTTTAGAAAATTCAAGTTTGCATTCATTGTAAAAAAACAATCCACCTGCTGTTGTCCCTCACGCTGCCATCGCTACAAAGACTAGAGATGGTCCACTGTACAGATAGAGGTTTGCTTAGGGAATCATCATGGTAAGGTGGGCTAATGCTATTAAACCAAATTTTTCAAAATGACTAAAAGAAAGACAGTCAAACTTACAAATCTAAAATTGTGAAAACGTACTTTAAAGAAACAGCGTGATATATCATGCTGCAACCGTCACAGTAACTCTGAATATGCGAGTTAGACTGAGTGTCTCCTCAGCTGAACAGCTGAGATTCAGACTGTAAGGGTGATGTCATGTCGAGCTAAATGGCAGCTGCTCCACTGACACGGCAGAGGAGGTGGATATCCAAAAACACTGGATTGATCCAATGCAACCAAGACACATGCTTTAAAACTACTGTATGAATTTACATTCAAACGTCTCACACAGCAGACCATCTCCAAACAAAGTATGTAAATGTAAAAAAATGTAAAAGAAGGTAACATTCATTTTTTCAGACCATGGCAGCCCTTTGGCCAAATCTAAAAAGAAAATATTTTACTTAAGCAAAAAAATGGCATTGATGCCTTCAGTAATGTACAGGCACAAAAACATATCCAAATGGAAAAGGAAAAAATTTCTTCACATATCAATTCTAGTTATTAAATGTTTCAGCAATTTCCCAGGTATCATCCAGAAATCCTAATGGAATTCAGGCAGTTAATCAAACAAAAACTATTAGTTTAATTTACCACAAATCAATATTTTTTCTCTTTTTGTGTTTGCGTCAGCAACACAGAGAGGAGGAGTCATGATTTTTCTGATATTTGCGCAATACAGCAATATGAATTTCTCTCCCTACCGAAATTAACACTATGATCACAAAACTACAGAATAATAATGGTTTTATCTTGTTATATATTTGCATATTGTGTATTTTTATTGGCTTTACTCAAATCACTGTTTGTAAATCAATTGTGATAATGCAGATGGATATTACAGTTCTGGTAAAAATCAATGGAACAAATTTTTAAATATCTTAAGAAATAAATAGTGAATGGTGATATAAACTGGACATAGTTTTGTCTATTTTTGTGTTTAATAATCAAAATAAAAACTTAACAGTAGCCTGCACAGTGGTGTGGTGGTTCGCACCGTCGCCTCACAGCAAGAGGTTTGATTCCCGGCTGGAGCCTTTCTGTGTGGAGTTTGCATGTTCTCCCCGTGTATGCGTGGGTTCTCTCCGGGTACTCCGGCTTCCTCCCTCCGTCCAAAAACATGCATATTAGTTTAATTGGTGACTCTAAATTGTCCCTAGGAGTGAGTGTGAGCATGGTTGTGTGTCTCTTTTGTCTGCGTGAGGCCCTGTGATAGCGACCTGTCCAGGGTGTACTCTGCCTCTCGCAATGACAGCTGGAATAGGCTCCAGCCCCCCCACGACCCTAAAATTGGATTAAGCGGGTATAGAAAATGGATGAATGGATGGACTTAACAGTACTCAACTTTCAATCCTCACATGACAAAATTTTATGTGTATAATGGTTTTACTGTCCAAAATGTGGGCGACCATTTCCAAATCTTTTTCACAATTATGAGGACAAGAGAGCTGTCAGACCACTTTAAAAGCTAGAAGTACAAAAGAAATGAATTCCTATGACTACAAGCCAAATATCTTGAAATCTCTGCTACAACAGCTTGCAATGTTATCAAACTGATGCTTTAGATTCTTTGTGGTAAACAAATTAATTTGTCTGGATAGTGAAAAAAACACCATGTACAATATGTACAAAGCTATAGACTAACATGGAGGAACCTGCGTAGTTTTAGCCAGTACTATGAGCTGCACAAGTAGAGCTCTTTGGGAATACATCCATCCATCCATCATCTGCCACTTATCCGGGGGTCGGGTCGCGGGGGCAGCAGCTTTAACAGAGAAACCCAGACGTCTCTGTCCCCGGCCACTTCCTCCAGCTCTTCCGGGGGGACCCCGAGGCGTTCCCAGGCCAGCCGAGAGACATAGTCTCTCCAATGTGTCCTGGGTCTCCCCCGGGGTCTCCTCCCAGTGGGACGATCCCGGAACACCTCCCCAGGGAGGCGTCCAGGGGGCATCCTAACCAGATGCCCGAGCCACCTCATCTGACTCCTCTCAATGCGGAGGAGCAGCGGTTCTACTCCGAGCCCCTCCCGGATGACTGAGCTTCTCACCCTATCTCTAAGGGAGAGCCCAGACACCCTGCGGAGGAAACCCATTTCGGCCGCTTGTATTCGCGATCTTGTTCTTTCGGTCACTACCCACAACTCGTGACCATAGGTGAGGATGGGAACGTAGATTGACCAGTAAGTAGAGAGCTTCGCCTTCTGGCTCAGCTCCCTCTTCACAACGACGGGTCGGTGCAGAGCCCGCAACACTGCAGACGCCGCACCGATCCGCCCATCAATCTCCCGCTCCATTCGTCCCTCACTCGTGAACAAGACCCCGAGATACCTCCACTTGGGGAAGGATCTCATTCCCGACCCGGAGAGAGCAT
This sequence comes from Leuresthes tenuis, assembly GCF_036924035.1. Taxonomy (NCBI): domain Eukaryota; kingdom Metazoa; phylum Chordata; class Actinopteri; order Atheriniformes; family Atherinopsidae; genus Leuresthes; species Leuresthes tenuis. The sequence goes on along the minus strand of NW_027325372.1, from coordinate 23,448,388 downwards.
TCCACCCTTTTCCGGCTGAGAACGATAGTCTCGGATTTGGAGGTGCTGATTCTCATCCCAGCCGCTTCACACACGGCTGCGAATACAGTATATTCAATTAAAAAAAACAATCAATCAAAGAAACAAACAAATTAATGAATAAACTAAATTAAAAAGAAAAATAAGAAAAAAGACAGTATAACAGGGTGTCATTTCAATCATGTCCTGCATTTTATACTGGAGGCCTTAAAAGCAAAAGCAAAGATTTAAAGCAAAGATTATGATGGCATGTTAGAGAAAAATGTGTTACCCAGTGTGAGAAAAATAGGTTGGACTCAGAAGTAAAGATAGACTGAGAGCTGAAAGTCATTGCAAAAAGGTTTTTACAAACCCGAATGATGTACAGTGGCTTGCAAAATTATACATTTTTTAGGTGTTACACAATGCAATGCAAGTTGACTTTTTAAGTGGTATCTTATGTAAAAGATCTACAAAATCTGTGAGTGAGAAAAAAAAAAAGATTTGAAATAACACTAAAAAAAACTGTGGCGCATGCATCTCTATTCACCCACTTGGTTTTGAGACCCCTAAATAAGATCTGGTACAACCAATTACTCTAAGAAGTCACAAAATTAGTTAAATAAGATCCACCCCAGGTTCTAATGATCTCAACACATCACCAAGACTAAGGAGCTCTCTGAACAGGTCAGGGAAAAGAGGTGGAGAGTACAAATTAGGGTTGGGTTACAAAAAGTAACCAACATTTTGTTAATCCCACAGACCACTATTAAATCCATCAACACAAAATGGAAAGAATATGAAACCACAACAAACCTGCCTTGTGAGGGCTTCCCACCAAGGCGCACAGGTTGGGTAAGGAGGGCATTAATCAGAGAGGAAACAAAGAGATCAAAGGTATCCCTGAAAAGGCTAGCAAGCTCCACAGAGGAGACTGGTGTTTCTGCCCAGAGGACCACTTTAAGCTGTATGTTCCACAGAAACGGGCTTTACAGAGGAAAGGCCAGAAAAAAGCCAATACTTACAGACAAATTCACGAAAAGATGTGGGGGACTCGCCAAACATATGGCTGAAGGTCCTCTGGTCAGATGAGACTAAAATTGGGCTTTTCTTCATCAAGAAAAATGCTATATCTAGTGCAAACTGAACACCTCTCATCATCCCAAGAACACCATCACTACAGTTAAGCATTATGGTGGCAGCATCGTGCTCTGGGGATAGTTTTATCAGCAGGGACTTTGAAAGTGGTCAGAGGGGAACGAAGAATGATAGTAAACACAGGGAAAATCATTAGGAAAACTCTAAGCAGACTGCTAAAGCAACACTTGAGTGTTTTAAAGAAATATTTAAAAGTACTGAATAGCCTAGTCAAGCCCCAGACCTCATTCTAATTAAGAATCTGTGGCATGACTTGAAAGATTGCTGACACCAGCAGAACCCATTCAACTTGAAGCAGCTGCAGCAGTACTTGCTCCAAATTTTAGACACAGCTGACAGGGAACAACCAACATCTTTGTTTGATTATGTTCTTGAATGAGTTTTATATTAATTGTGAATGAATTGTTTCCACTGATAGTTCTCCCTTTGAGGCCATTTTTCCTGAAAAGTCAGCCTGGGACAGCAGCTTATTAAACTCTGCAAGGACTTAAACAGCAGAAACATTTGCATATCTAACTTGTGAAGGTACTTGTTTTAGAAATGCAAATTACAAGGTGATTCCATATGTCCTTCCCCTAAGTAATCTGAGGAAAAAAAAAAAAATTGCTTTTTGAATTAATTACAATTTTCTTGAATTTTATTTTTGACAAAAACAAAATGTTCAGCTGCTAAATAGTTTCTAAGCGTATTTATTTTTTCCCCACAAAATAGCTGAATCAACATCCCCCAAGTGTTGATTTGAGTTTGAGTGTTGTAATCACAATCATAAAACTAGTGGATATTCAATAAATTGTTACTAAAAAGAACAAGCTTGTCAAAAATGAGTTTCCTATAAAGGGTGGCGGGGCTCACTCATTGGCAGGAGCTCTAAGCAGCAACTTTTGTCCTCTTCATTAAAAAGGGCTCGGTGCGGTGGCTCGAGCAATTAGTGAAGATGCTTTTTGGACGCTTTCCAGTTGAAATGTCCAACCAGCACTCCAAGGCACACGCAGCACATGTTAGAGAGATTATGTCTCTCGACTGGCTTGGTAGTGCTTTACCTTCCTCCTGGAAGAGCTAGAGGGGGTGGCTGGGGTGAGGCAAGTCTGGACAGTTCTGCTTGGACTGTTTTCCCCATTTGCTTTGACCCAGATAAGCAGTAGGAAATAGATGGATGGAAGCATAATATTCAATAATCTATTGAATGATAATAAAGCCCTTTAAAACAGAGTGTAAACAAAAGAGGTGCTACTGACATTTCTTCAGCATCTGGGTGAAGAGATTGCTCAGTTTCAAATAATCTTAATGCTTTTAATAACACAAAGTCCTAAATTCTGTCAAATCTATCTACTTGTCAAACTAAGTTAATATATAACTTGGCATAGCTATAAATAGTGCATAGTGCTTAATGGGTGAAAATGTATGTTGCATAATACTTAAAAAATTACAATGGGTTATATTTTATTCTGAATTTGAAGGGATGCAATTATTCTAACAACTAAATCTTAAACTTTACAAGAGCTTAAAGGAGACATCATAACCATTTTTCTACAAGTTGACATAAATTCCCGAGGTTTTGATAAAATGTCAGAAATATGCTTTGGTCAAAATACCTCAACTCCACTATAACTGTTTCTTCTGTGGGTGTGTCGGTTAAGATTGGTTGTACAGGTTTCCGAGACCATGCAAACATGAATTTCGACATGCAATCAGTAACTCTTAAAGTGTGTTTCACTATCTGTGAGAGCATATAGCAAATAGACTGAGAGCTCCCACTAGTACACCCAGTAAGTTGAGCTCAAACTACTGCACACAAAACTCGCAAATTTATTCGCAAATACATTTTTCTTGTCTGATGTTTGACCACGCACAGTTGGTACTAATCCATCTTTTAAGCACAATCCCACAGCAAAGCTTCAATTACTAAAACTAATACCAAAGACAGAAGTCATATATGTCACATCTGTAAATCTCTCCAAGTCACTAATTACCCATGATACCACAGCAAAGAAAAATAAGAGGTCTTTTCTTGAGGTTTTTTTCTTCCTTGCATTTTTTTTTTTTGATAAGTTCTGCATTTTACACGAGCTTTTTATTTTATAAATGCAATTTATCTTGTATTACAGTTAAACCCACACAAACAACGAGGAAGAAAAGTAGCGCTGAGACAGAGAATGAATATTACCATTTTGAATGGCCTCATCCTTCCAGCGGGGGGAGCATTTTTCTGCTGGCTCTAAAACAGATGGGAGAGGCACTTTACAAAAAGCGACTTGCTCAGTAAACAGGAAAGAGAGGCTATCCTGCTTCTCATATCAAATCAAAAGCATTCAGAGGCTACACCAATAAAACAGAAGCTGAATATGCATGATAAATCAACAGCATTACAAACATTGCATCATCACTGCATGATGTTTTTAGCTTCAGGGTGGAACAGCTAGCCAGGGGATTGAGTTCACTTCCTTGTGATACGTGTGACCTTGTGTCTGTTCGGATCAATGATATGTACCCGGATAAGGAAGGTTAGTGGGACGGCTAAATCCACACGTGACAACCAATTTATCTTGAACATGATCTCTGATGACTAAATGCTGAGAGCGGCGCATACTGTGCTGTCTGTGTACAAAACACATATCTCACACACGCTAGTGCAGGCTCTTATTTGAAAGCAATTCTGCTTTAGTTGCTAAATTAATGGTCATAACTGGATAAAAGTGTGACACTTTTTGTGTAAATTTTTTTTTAAGCTTATGCAATTTAAGTACGACACTGTAAATTAACTTTTGCTAAGATAAAAAGAAATTAGACTTTTCTTCTTACTCATTTAAAAAATATAAAGAAAACGATAAGTTGTAGGTTTTGATTTGATATGTTTTTCAGTTTTTCAGAGGTAACAGTTAGCTAAAAGGGATATTTAGCTTTTTTTAAATTGGGGCTGTGTGGAGAACTTATGAGCAGTTGGTGTCTTACCTGCCGTAAAAAGACATTTTGGAGAAACAGGGAGTAAATTCTAATGCTAACAGCAACTCATGACAAAGATGTGAGAAGAGCGACCTGGTTACATCACACTTAAACCCCACTTAAAAAAATAAAAAAATCCCTTTAAAGAGGTGCTGACTTTAAGAGTTATGCTCTTGTGCTGCTTGTGGGTCTTGATTTTTAATATAATGATTATAATCAACATGGAATGCTTGTTTTAGTATTTGGAGATCATGAGTATTTTCATACATAACAAAAATAAAATGCTGTCTTGTATTACAGTTAAGTAATCTGTTGCATCCTGTTATCATGATCATATTTGAAATAAACATAAGAATGTGATCATGTGCTGTTGTGGAGGTGCTCAGGTTCCAGTCTTACCTGACATACTGGTGGGGTTCAAGGCCAAGATGTCATCCTCACAGCCTCCTCAAACATCAACCTATACAGAGAGCAGAGACCAACTGTCATTACGTATATTTTTCTTCTGTATACACTGTTAGAGATAAACAGTGAAACAGTGAAACTTCTACTGTTTCTCCATCCCTGCCGTGCCATTTAAAACTAAACAACTAAAACCGTGTGTGTAAAAAGTGCCACCATTTGGGTGTCATCAGGGTTTTTAAGTTTGATGAAACAATTTAGAGATGCGTTTCTTCTTTCTGTTGTTCTCTCAGGAGGAATTGGAAAGCGCAGCTACTGCAATGTCAATGCATCAAATTGATTCATACACAAGTCTTATGGCTTTTGCAACAAGTTTTCCTCTGAGTAGGGTGACATCTAGTGGTTATTAAAAACATAAAAAATGTGTTCACACAACCTCTATAAATGTTAGAAGCCTTGATGAGAGATTTCAGAATTTAGGCTTTTTAAGATTTAATGCACTGCTCCTTTTATACTATAATTTGTTTTCCCTGCTAATGGCGCAGAAATGAAAAAAAAAAATCTCACGCTACCAAAGACCAGCAAAGACAAGACACAATGCAAGCAATCTCATTTCATCAAGTCCAACTTTTGTAGAGGAACATTTGCTGCAGCTGCCTTTTTTCCCTTTTTGTCTCTATTTATTTTAAAACTCTTATTTTTTGTTTTTATGTTTATTTACGTAGAGTAGACATTCACAATGGATACAGTATTCCAGTTTTCTGAAACATACATTTCTAGACCTATATTCTTATATATCTGCTGCTGCTGTATATGCATGTCTCTTTCAATATGTTCAGTGTTATTCTATTATGCTCTGTTAGTACAGTGATGTATTTTATTTCAATGAGTAATAAATGCTCGATGAACCACATACAACCCTAACTTCCTCAAAATTTGGGACACTGTTATAAGTAAATAAGAACAAATCTTACAAATAGAAAAAAGAAAACATCAATGGCTGAAAAAAATTACATGTTACTCTTCACGAAAAATATTAACTGATCTTGAGGTTGATGTAAAATGAATAAATAAAAGGCCTCCAAAAAGGTGCGACAGTGCCATGTTTGCCATTGTGTAGCCGTTACCAACAGTTCATAAACATCTGGGAACTGAAGAGAACAGTTGTTGAACATCTGGAGAAGAATGTTGTCCCATTCTTGTCTGATATAGGATTCTAGCATTTTTTATGAGCCACATGTTTTCAGTTGAATATGTGCAAGTTATATGTTCCATGAACCCCCAGACCATCAGAGATGCAGGCTTTCGAACTGAGCGTTGACAACAAGCCTTGTGGTTCCACAACACGGTGAACTGTGTTCAGACTGTGATTTCTGGAGGTGTTCCTCAGCTGATGCAGTGATTTCCATGACAGAATCATGTCTATTCTTAATGTCGTGCCACCTGAGGGCCCAGAGGACATGGGCATCCTATATTGAATTTTGGCAAGGTGTTTGTTGCATACAGAGATGTCTTCAGATTCTCTGAATCTTTTGAGGACATTATGTACTGTAGATAACGGAATATTTAGTCTACACAATTTTACATCAAGGAACATTATTGTATAATTGCTCCAGAATTAGTAAATTTAGTTTTTTTGCTGATTGCTGAACTTCTGTCTGTCTTTCTTTCTGTGAGACTCTGCCGCCCTATAGTGCTCTTTCTATACACAATCATGTAACTGACTTGTCACCAGTTGAGCTACTTAGTTGCAACATGGTCTTACAGATTTTTCTTTTCAGTACTACCGACTTTTATAGCTTTTTGTTGTCCCTACATCCCAACCTTTGGACAAGTTGCAGCCATTAAATTCAAGATGAGCTAATATTTTTTATGAAGTAGTAAAATCTCTTATTTTCAACATTTGATGTTTTATTTGTTCTATTGTGTATGAAATATTTGTTTATGTGATTTGCACATAATTGCATTCTGTTTCTATTAACATTTTACGCAGCATCCCAAATTTATTTGCGTCATTGTAGCAAAAGGTAGAGGCACGTGTGCTTTCTTTGTTATAAAGGCAGTCAGTTTAGTGTGAGCTCAGACACTGTCAGGTCCCTACAGTTCTTCATTTAAATAGTGCAAAGACACATATGTTGTAAGAACTCATGATTATGCACCTGCCTTTTCTTTTTTGCTTAAATAGTTGGTTGCCTAACCAACCTGTTTCTGCTACCCACTGGGCTTAAGTGTGAAATGGTAGAATGATTAATGTCCTGGTGTGGAAAGCTTTGGGGCAGCTGACCTAAACTGTTGTGTGAAAACAACCACATTGCAGAGCACAGAAAACATGAATTGGCCTTTCGTGACTGAGGATGAATATGCTTTTACGTCTGACCAACACTGTGACAAAGAAAATATTATCAATGTTTCATCTTTTAGGCTGAGACTACTGAACAGTCTGGGTATTGTACAAAGGATTTTGAACATTTCTAATAAAACTGGACAAGCTATAGGTCAAACATCAGCTGCTAAATGATTCTGATGTAGGATTATTTTGTCAGAATCAATTTCTAAGTAAGTCATAAGCAGCTTTCGCAGTTACACACAGACTCTGACACTCAAATCTACAGATGCTTTGTTTAGATTTGGATCATTGAGCAGAATTAAATATTCAAAAGACACAGAAAATTACCATTACCTAATCAGAGCTCAAAGAGCAGCATGTTTGGTTTCCTGTGGATTTGATATTTACATACACATACATGAGTTCATGTATGTGAAAACACACTGCAGACAATGTTCCTGACCATGGTTGAGATAGTAGAGTCCACAGGTTTTCCATCACTACTAAGGCCTTGCAAGAAGGACAGTTTAACTAATTTAAGCACTAACAACTCCCTTCTGTTCCCTGCATGTGACTCTGCACATAAGGAACCGTGTCTTGTTGTTCTGCCATAAACACGGAGCACAGAAGCTTCTTTTCTTGCTGTTGTGAATAGGGGTGGGGGGTAAAATCTATTTTTAGATGCATCGTGATGTGGACATGGATGATTCTTAACTGATTTAGAACTGTCAAAACCTAATTCTGAGGAAAGCAAAAGGCTGACTAATTATGGCTAACACATAATAGATCTATCTATCTATCTATCTATCTATCTATCTATCTATCTATCTATCTATCTATCAAAACTCACAGTTTTCACAGACCACTTTCACTACAGATCATCCCAATCTGGTGTTGTCTCCTCTCATTTCTTTATATTCTGCTTTCAAGCAGCCAGACTTTCTTGTAGTCTTTTAAAGTGGTCTTGAACATTAAATCTACATGCTTTCTGAAGGTCTTTCAAAGTTTTTCTTTGGGCATTGGCTACTTTTTTCAGTTTTCAGTCCAGTTCTTGTACCATTTTCAGAGGAATGTCTATTTTGTTAACGCTAACCCATGTATCATTGAAGCATAAAGGAGGCCTCTGGTTCAATTTATAAACTATCGTTGAGTCTACACGTAACGGACAACTTGGCAAAGAACTAATTCAAAAGCATTTAACCCTTCAACTCTTTGTCACTAGCAGCCTGTCGCAAAGACACATAATTTGTCCTTTTTCTTTGTTGTATCTATAAGAAAAAGATAAATCAGTTTGACAGACCACCAACAGGATCATTCCCAAAGAGCTGAAAGTTGAAAACTTAGCATATCTCAGCATGGTGTGCAGTGTGTCCTTCAAAAAAATCAGAGGATACATTGTTACCATGCAAGTTCCAAGGCTTCTTGGCTGTTGTGTAAAGGACATGCTTTTCATTTGAGAAAATCCAAAGAATAATGCAATCCCTATTTACAACTGGGGTACCGGTAATTGTTTTCTTCATACCAACAAACATTTACAAATTAACACTGCACTCATTACTCAAAGAGAAATTACTGTATTGTGCATAAATGGCAACTTAATATTAAAGCTATGCATAATAATTCTGCTGTCAGGAGAATAACTGTTCAATTATAATAATTCAAGAGAAGTCGGGCAACCAAGACTACAGCAGCGGATACACAGTCCATTTAGCAGTTTCTATAAGAGGGTGGAGTCCCAAGCGCCCACTGCAACATCTCCTCAGTCTGTCTGTTACTGGATATGATACAGCAGCAGTGTGCTTCTCCAGAGAGTCACTGTGCAGCTTTCTGTAAGTTTAACTAGCTGAGAAACCAGTAAGCTAAATGTCCTTGACTGGCTGCCCCCTTGAGACCAGATCCATACATAAAAATACATATAAAAATATACTCCACTTTCCTGTAGCTGAAGTCACAAGAGTCCTTCTGATAGGATAAAGAAGTGGGAGCAGTGCCTCTTTTCACAGAGACATGCATCCACTCACTGTTAGCTAATCAAGCGTCAGTTTCAAATGGCTTCCTTATCTGAACCGTTGTGTTGACTTAGGGTCTTTTCAAACCTATTTGCAGCCCATGGAATAATTTTTTAAGATTTCGACAATTCATTTTTAAAGAAGTGGCCTTTTTTACATTTCTCTGTGGGTTGCAGATGTAAGCAACTGTGTTAATTATTTGATACAGCTGAAATAATATTTTGCTATCTAATTAAATTACTAAATCTAAACTCAAAATTCCACTGAATTTTTTGAGGAACTGTTATGTTAGGACCAAGTTGATGTCAAAATTCTGAAAATCAAAAGCAGGATTTCAAATGGTGACAGACAGCATCTGACAGGATAGGAAGAAATACTGAACTTATTCAAGCAGCTAAACACCGAGATCTTTACACAGAATTCAAGAGGGAGTTTCAACTTGATACAAAAAACATGTCGGGAAAATGTTCAGATCCTGAAATATTTTCATTATTGAGCTGTGTAACATGTACTCCATTGTCTCATTTTGAGGCTATACATACATTTCCACAATAACCACTGTAGGTGACCTGTGATAATTTATTTTACGAAATATTTTGTAAGCCTGTACAGATTGCTTAGTCTGGGTTGGATTTTCAGCCACAAAGACACTAAATGATCACAGAGGACAACAATCCAAAAAAGTCGTTTAATTCTTTGGTCAGGTTGTGGGGGGGGTTAGGGGTTAGGGGTTAGGGTTAGTGCAAAATCAATGCAGGATGCATGTCATGTCCCAGTGGTACTGCAGTAAAACATTACATGATTCCTTTTTAAATCACTGCATGGGCTAAGAAAAACTTCCAGAAATCACTGAGAACACAGTTCACCAAGCCATCCACAAATGCAGGTTAAAACTGTATATTGCAAAAGTGCATTTGGTACTATGATGCAAAAACACAGCTGTCTTCTAAAGGTAAAGTGAAAACTATTCTAAGATCAAAATTTTAAATTCTTTGAGGATATAATGGACACCGTACCCTCCGGACTAAACAGGAGAGGGACCAGGGTGGTAGGACGTATTACATTACTTCCTGTAACCTTGTTTGTGTTCTGTGGAACTTCTCGCTCCTCTTGGATTATTAAATATCACTGATGTTCTTCTTATAAGTGTCACACTTTTGCATCGTAAACCCTATCACATTCTGTTTGTTTTATTCTAGCACCCATTTCTATTGATCGTTAGTGTTTCGATACAGTTTTCACTTTTCAAGCGGTGTGTCTAAGTTCTCTAGCTTAGCATGGTTCCCAGCTTCCTCCCTCCGTCTGCCGCCCTCTTGTTCCAGATGTTCATTTACTCCTCTGCCTTAGCGATAGCGATCCCACAAAAAGCCCCGGCAAGCAGACAGAACACCAGGCTAGCTGGGTAACGGTCAGGTGATGGTCAGGAAAAGGAGGCATATCCCTAAAGTCAAGCCTGTGGTTCACTACCAACTTGTCCACATTTCTATTAGATTTTCCCCACTCAGCGACACACCCGCTCATAGGGTTTGGTACCAGTTCTTTTAAGGCACCGACCAAAATGCTTCAGTAGCACCGAGTATCAAAACATGCCTCGTCTTTCGGTGCCAAGTTTCGGTACCCAGAGATTAATCACGTGATCAAGAACTGATCATGTTACCCTCAATTGGCTGCATTTAACGTTTCACTTTGCCTCATGCAGGAAAATGTGGTTACGCCCACAGACAGGGTTCACGTGTATCTGCGTTGGGAACTGTAGTTGTGTGTGTGTGTCTTCGAACAGGTTAAACAATACCACCGAGGTCAAAAGAGTGACTCCATTTCACCAAGATTGATGCCAATTGTGCCAAAAAGTCATCGCTGCTAAGGCCAGCAACACGACTAATTTAATGAATTATTTGACCGTGCATAAAATCAATTTAAGAGCAGAATGTTACTCCGTGTTTGACTGCAAGAAGGTCGGACCGCAACCATCCTCCTCTCAGCATTCAAGTCAGCCTGTCGACGCCACAGAGCCCGAGCGGCATAATTCAAAATCTCCACCACTGGACTCCGCTTCATCTCAGAGATTTGTTATTTGTTGTTAATTTTTTCTGTAAGAAAACTGCATGGATTGGAAAAATACTGAGCTGAAAAATAAAACTGAAGATTTGTACTGTTATGTCTAATGTTATTTCCTTTTAGTTAGAATTGATATTAGAAAATTGGTATTGAAAAATGTATTTCCAGGAACTGGTATTGAAGTGAAGGTATCGGTATTGGTACCAGTATCGAAAAATTTTGATTGATACCCTGACCTACCCGCTGAGGAAAAAAAACATGGTAACTGGCAGCTCTATAGTCAGAAACGTGGCATTAGAGACACCAGCAACCATGGTCAAATGTATTCCAGTGGCCAGAGCAGGCGACGTAGAATCCAATTTAAAACTGTTGGCTAAGGACAAGTGTAAATACAGTATATAGTATACGGTATACATCTAAAGTTCTTGAGAAAATTGTTGTAACTTAATATTGTGATAATTTACACAGAAATTATCTGTTTTAAGAGATTCAGTCAGAATTCAGAGTGCATCATAGCACAGAAACAGCACGGTAAAAGTTAGATTCCAGTTTTGATACTGTAAACAAAGAATCTTCCTTGCACACTAGAGTAAGTTATTGAGTTCCACAGGGTTCTGTGCTTGGGACTGTTCTTTTCACTTTATACATGCTTCCATTAGGTAATCTTTTCAGACAGCCTAGCATGAATTTCCATTGCTATGCTGATGATACTCAGGTATACCTATCTATGAAACCAATCAGTTGGTTAGACTCTAGGCATGTCTTTAAGACATAAAGACTTGGATGACTCAGAATCTGAAGTTGTTGCCTTTGGACCCGAGTTCTTCAGGGAGAAACCTTCTAGTTATATAATGTAGTTACTCTAGATGACATTTCCTTGGCTTCTAGTACTACGGTCAGAAACCTCAGTTATTTTTGACCAGGATCTATCCTTTGGTACACACATTTAAAACAGGTTTCTAGGATTACCTCTTTCACCTTCATAACGTTGCCAAAATTAGGAACATCCTGTTTCAAAGTGATACAGAAAAACTTGTGCATGTATTTGTTACTTGAAGATTGGACTACAGTATTTTTTTTTTAAAATCATTGTGCTGTTGAAAAAAATATCTGAAAAGTCTACAGCTGATCCAAAACGCTGCAGCCAGAGTTCTGATGAGAACTAGCCGGAGAGATCATATTTCTATAGTTTTAACTTCTATTTATTGGCTCCCTGTCAAATTCGGAATATAATTTTAAATTCTTCTCCTCACATATAAAGCTCTTAATGACCAAGCTCCATCATACATAGACGTTGCAATATTGTGCAAACAGAGCACTTTGCTTTCAGACTGAAGGTCTACTTGTGGTTCTTAGAGTCTATAAAAGCAGAATGGGAGTAAGAGCCTGCAGTTATCAGGCCCCTCTCTCATGGAACCATCTGCCACTTTACGTCCGGGAAGCAGATATCCTCTTAACCTTTACGATTAGGCTTAAAATTTTCCTTTCTAACAAAGCTTATGGTTAGGGCTCAGGTGACCCTGAAATATCCCGTGGTTATGCTGCTATTTGCCTAGATTGCTGGGAGACATCCCATGATACACCTTTCCTCACTCTGTTCTCTTTTGTCTCTATGTACATATGACATTATTGCTGTCATTAACATGTACTTCTCTTTCTCAGCAGGTATCCCATATCTGGTGTTATGGTGTTTGTTGTCCACCTCTTTTCTGTCCTTTTTAGACCCGATTTTCTGTACCAGCAGAACAGAACAAAACAGAAGCAACACAATTCAACGAGAACTAATTAATGGGGACCATCTGGAGAACCTTCCAGATGCAGCAAGGTTCTACCAGAGGTTTCTTTCTGGAAAGAGGGAGTTTTTTTTCTTTCCACAGTTGTCTTGTGCATGCTCAGGATAAAAGATTTGATGAAAGAGAAGTTTTGGTCCAATCTGTTGGTTTCCTTAGCTAAACTACTTTTTAAATTTGCTTTCTATGTATGAATGGGGCTGATTTGGAATTGAATTAATTGGATTTGATTTGATTATAACTGTATTTCAATTATTGGATTCTAATTGGCTTGAATTAGATTGTATCTTTGAAGTGCCTTGAAATTAAATTTTTTGTAATTTCACACTATATAAACAAAATTCATTTGAATTGACCGTCCAGCTTGATATCAGTCTTGAGCCCCCCTGCGACCCTGAATTGGATTAAGTGGGTATAAAAAATGGATGGATGGATATGATTCCATCCAGTCTGAGTGTTCCACGGTCCTGCTTAAAATCCAGACCTTTCTGGATCATCTCAAAAGATTTGATGCATCAGAAACCCAAAATACAACGAAGAAGACCCAGGACAGTTGAACAGCAAGAATTGTTTACCAGACAACAATTGTACAACATTCCTCTCCCAACAACTTGTCTCTTCATGTCCTCTTGCGAAAACAATATTGGTTTAAGAGTTCTGAAAATCCTTGCATTGTTTTTTTTTTCATCGAGTACCACAATAGGGTAACATATGTCCAGAACTGCCAAGTATGCCCAGTGTTTCAATAAGTATATTGATAAATTACATGACACTGCTCCACATGGATTATGGTTCAGTTTATGAAACACGCTCCATCTGTTGTTTGAAGTAATTTGAAGTAATGTGCATTATGATCTAGCAGAGGGTGTGCTAGTAACAGCTTGGCATAATACATGCCAATTTAACTTCTCAATAGAAGTTTGCTATGTTGTGGGCGTAATACTAATAAAAATGGAGGGTAATACTGAGCAAAGCCGTTCTAAGAGGAGAATCACAACACTAAATAATCTGAAAGCCAATCTTTTGGAAATATTTAAAGTTTGAATACTTAAACTCATACATAAATGGTAAAGTAATGGACAAGATTGTTTGTTGATTTTGTACAACACAGCATTCTTACTCCAAAACAACAAATCTGCTGATTCACTTGCTGGCTTGTTAGCACCACATACAAGCGAGTCGGCGTCAGCCAAAACAGGTCCCTTGCGAGAGACTTGTAAAAAATGCCAATACCAGCAAGTTGGCAAGATTTATATGCACAGATATGCAACCCGTCTTGTTGTTTAGGTTAAGAGTTTTGATGGAATTGGAGCCACAATTGATAGTGTGAGAAGACCACACTTAATGTCGCATAGAGCACTGGCATTCCCTCTGATTAATATGACATCTCCAGTTGATGCTGTTGTTGCTAGTTGTAGCCGTCGCCAATGGACTATTACTGTTCAGAGTATTGTATGCCTATTTGTGTGTGTGTTAACAGTGATGGTGGCAGGAGGAGTTTTGAATTCAAATACAGTCAAAGAATTGCGCCATTAGTCAAAATTCGTTCTAACCTGACGTTTGGAAAAAGTAACATCCCCAGTGTAAACTGTATTTTTTTTATTCCTTGTTTAGTTGGATTAAACAAAACTCATATCTACACTTCATTTATTACTCTATAAAACTTAAAAGAAAAAAGCTCTTTACCAAACAATAAGTCATTTCTAAAGGTCATTTCATGAACCAACATAATGTATATGTACTGATTGCGAGAAATTATAAAATTGTTACTAAGGGCCAAAGCAATGTTTTATATCAACTTTTACAACAATGGGATATGACAAGAAGGCAATAGTGAAAAATATTTATTTTCAGATGTTTGAATATTCCAGATCAATTACATAAAGATGTTATTTTAGATGACAAAATTTGAGAACATTACCTGTAAGGCATTCCCTGAGATGCTGCAGCTGCCATAATAAACTAGACTGTCCACATAGGTTTAATCCTTTTTAATTTTCCACATTTGCAACAGACACATGAAGCACCCATCCATTTTCTATAACCATCCATCCATCCATCCATTCTATATCTGTTTAATTCAATGCAGGACTGGAGCATTTCCCAGCTGTCGTAGGGTGAGTGTACACCCTGGACAGGTCGCCAGTCCATCACAGGTCCACACAGAGACAAACAAACGAGACAAACAACCATGCACACTCACACTCACTCTTAGGGACAATTTACCAATTGACCTAACACGCATGTTTTTGGGTGGTGGGGGGACTGAATACTCAGAGAGAACCCATCCATACACGGGGGGAACATGCAAACTCCACAGAGAAACGAGGAGCCCTCTTGCTGTGAGGCGACAGTGCTAACCCCCACACCACCACGCAGCCCACATGAAGCATCAAGCAGTGAAACAATACATTTCTGTTGGACTTGGAGGACCATCTCAACAGACATCAAGAGTCCAACACACAAATTTGGATATAATTTATTTAAAACCCCAATACCTCAAAACCCGCAAGAAAAGCAAATCTGTACAAAGGAATTAATAAATATGCAATGCGTCCATAAAATGTTAAATAATAAGAATATTAAATAATAATGAATAATAATGCATTTTTCTTTTGGGATTATTTCCAACTCACAACTAATAGTGCAATTTACATATTACAAAAACTAGAGCCTTTGATAAACCAAATGTTAACAACCAACCACTAAGATTTTCATTTTGTAACTCCGCCACATCCTGGTTCAACATCTCAGTGTCAACAAGCTCATAAAAAACTGAAAATGTAAAAGGCATTACCGCTTTCATAATTTTCCTGCACTGGAAAAACAGCTGGCCTGAAAAGCATTATGGGAAACTGTGCTTGAGTTTACTGCCTTTTACCCTAGAGAGTGTTTAACATACAGACAACAGCTGGGGAAGGCCTGAGAGCTGGTTCATCTATACAGTAGGTTTCTGCAGCTTTAATGAGGACACAGACGGGAACAAGGAAGCCCAAAGAGCTTGAGGTTATAATAAATATCAAGATAGTAATATACATACACAGAGTAAAAAGGCAAATGAGCAAAATACAGTATCCTTAGTATCCCTACTCGATTTTCATTAATCTGAAATAACCTTCTTATTGTAGATATCATAGACAGTCTCTGAGTCTACAAACTGAGCAAGCAGTAAGGAGAAGCACAGTTGGCTCAAAGTTAGACCAGATGTTCAGAAGCAATGAATAACCTTAAATGTTGGGTTACCAAAACTGAATCATGGATTTAGTTTCAAGTTTGAAAAATATCTTCATTTGTTAAGTCTGGATACTGACATAACTTTGATCCTACTCACCCAAAAAAGCTTCATCCTTCTCCTCTATGACTTATTTTTGGTATACTGTATATTCACATGTCAGTGTTCTTTAATAACCCAGCAAACTTGAGGGTAACAAACAATATCATAGGTTTATTTAAGTTTTAAATGGCAAGACTAATTTACATGTCATCATTATTGTTCGTAATCGATAACAAAACATAAATGTCTCATTAATAGTTTTGAGTCTTGGGAGGAAGGATACAGGGAAATATTAGTATGGATCTTTGCTTGAGTGACTGGTGCTGGCAGATTTCCAGAGGACTGCTATTACACTTTAGGGAAATGAGATACAAACAAACTATGTGCAAGTCGTGTGAAAAAGAAAATTTAGCCTCTTTGACTTTTAAGGGTTTGACTATTAAGAATTATTCAAATCAATCCGGTCCTCACCTGGTCTTTGACTGAGGTAAATACAACCTCAAATGAACAACAATACATCACAAATTGCACCATATATCTATTCATAAACAGACTAAGCTAAAATGCAAGGAGAAGGAGCCAGTAAGACTAAGTAATAGGAGCCATAGGAAATTCCAGCCTCTTTATTGCTGCACTTATTGATAAAAAGTTACATCACAACTATCAAATTCTCCACTCGTACAGCTTAATTGGAAAAAAAAAGAAAAAGAACAAGAGGCCTCCTCCACAGAAGAGGAGACAGAATGACGTCACTCTATACCCTAAATCTTGCTGCTATGAAAGCTGCTTTGAGCAAAACATGTTACAGAACTTTCATTAGGATCTCAGGAAATTGTGTGAAAAAGCAGAATACGCCTCCTATAAAGGTATGTTTTTCCATGTTTTCTGGCAAATCTGCAGTTGTTTAAATAATGTATTATCACCTTAAACATCACCCAAAAAGCTTTTTTTTAATCTTTTAATCTTTTTATTCAGAGGGAATCAAGTACTCTCAAACTCAAACTTTTTCTATACCCTTTTTACTCGCATCACAGTTTAGTATTTCCTTTTATGGTCAAATTCTCAAGGTAGTGCTTGCCCATAGGAACCAGAGAGTGCATTTTACCCACTGTTTAAAAAACACTTTTAAAAGCAGAACTTATCGCACCATAAGGAACAAGCAAGCTCCTTGTACTTTTTAGAGCATAGCACTTTGTTTTTGCTTCAGAGATGCCTGTTTTTGGTTGTGAGGGCAAGTTAATTTTTTTTCAGGTTCCCGAAAGACTAAGCAAACTTGGATCAGTGGATGTGGTTTGGTTTTGTTCCAACACTAAAACAGTCTGAACTGCAAGCAGTGAATGAAACTTTCAAATGTCTGTGTTGTGTTGGTATTACACATATGAAAGGATTATAATACAAATATTATAGTCAAAAGCCAGCTAAGAGGGCAATTAAATTTATACAAAAGACAACTGAACATATCCAGTTTTTCCTTCAACGATAGCTATAAACATGCACAATGTTTTGGCTATCAGTGCATAATTACACAGTAAAATAATACAGTAACTTTAACAACATTAGAAACCACTGACAGGGCGAAAGGATTCAAACTGATCATTGTGTTACAATACCATGTTCTTCTTTGGGCCCTTGCCTTTATGTACCATCTAACAGGTATTGTTGCAAAAAAAACAGATGCAAGTTCATGCTGGCTGTATGATAAAACACCAAAATGCAGAAGTAGTAGAAGTAGAAGATTGGATTGAAGAGAAGTTTCCATGCAATCTGATGGTTTCCTTAGTTAGGACATTTTTTAATTAGCGATGCATTAATTGGACCAATTTGGAATTTAACTAATTTGATTGTATTAGAATTAATTGGATTCTAATTTACATCAGTTGAATTGTATCTTTGAAGTGCTTTGATATGACGTTGTGATTTGGTGCTCTATAAATAAAACTGATCGGAACTGAATGAAATAGAAAAATAAACAAAGCTTTTAGTGCAAAGCCATGACTCAGTGAACAATGATGGTAATGAAACTGTTCTAAACGTTTTTTTTAATTGCAAGAGGTTAAACATGTGCCAGCTGTTTTACCATCTGGAAATTCACCATGATGCCTCAACAACTGAGTTTTCAGTTTTGTCATGTTATAATGGCACTTAATCGATGCGCTACAAACTTGTTGAATGTTCCATGTTCCATGAATGATCATTTCCAGATTTTCTGGATGACTCTTTGTAAACTATGCCAGCTTTGGTTGTTTGACACATTGCATTTATTTTAAGTTTGCATTTGAACTAAGCGGGCCATGTGGTGGGCTGGCTCGCTGATAAGCTTTGTAGATATATGCTGATATGCTGCTTGATGCACTGCTTTTATGCTCTGGCATACTAATGGTATGGATCCATTCTTATGTTTATGCTAATGTTGAAGTGGAAATATTGACTTGATTCTGTGTGTGGTCTGTAGCAAAACTTATTTTTTAAATAAAAAAATAGACAGGTTCTCACGCAGAATCATGTGGCTCAAATGTGGACCCACAAACAACAACCCTGAAGTTATACTCTTTTTATCTCATGACCTTGAAATAATTGTTGGAAATTCCATCTTTGTAGAAGGGGGATGAGCAGTAGGGATGTAGTAGTAGGGATGAGCATTTCAAGTGATTTTTGAGGTCGACTAATCAATCAATCAATTAAAGTCAATTAGTCGTGACATCATAGTGACGTCATCATTCAATTAAATTAATCACCAAAGCAGTATTTGTTCCTGCTGTTTGTTGTCATTTGCGGAGTTTAGTTACAACAAAACCAGTTATGTTTTCATTGTCTTTCCGCCTGATATTTTTTCTCCTGAAGCACAACATTTTTGTGACAGTTTAATACGTGAGTCTTAATTGTGCTGGTAGAACCGTGGTAAGCTGGCTTCATCGCGCATAATGTCTATTCAACTTTGTTGAGTAGTTGAGTGAAATACTACCATGCTTCACTTTGGTTTGTTGCCATTGCCGACATCTGCTCCAGTGTGTTTCTTCCATCATAGGTGCAAACTCTGGCACATACAGCACCATTCGTTAGTTTTGTAACAAAACTAGCTATTCTAACAAAAGAGTATTAGTTAGTGTCTGCATAGTTGAACATAAGTCTCCTCCTGCCACAAACAAAAAAATATAAACTATATATATAAAAATACCCCATCCTCTTATGTCTAAATTATTGTTGGACCAGAATATGGACATGCATTTGGTACAACAACAAAGAAGGACAGTTGATGAAAAGGATTCATAAGTTTGTGCTCAAATGACTGGGCTAAGCCAGGAAACAGGAAGTGGGCCTTTTGAGACTCACAATGCATTCTTCCTTTTTGCTGAAATCGAAAGAAAGAATTAGCTGAGTATTGCTGATGAGCCTTTACACCTACAGGAAAATTAGACAAGCTACATTCATTAAAGTCTTAACATTTTGATATGTTTTAGGATTTTTTTCTACATAAAATTACAATTGATTAGAATAACTTTAAGTCACATTGTCTTTACTTTAAACTTGAGTACTGCAGACAGTCTTTGAGGATTGTTAGCTATGCCTGTTAGTCAGTTTTACATGTTTTCATCAAACCCTGTAAAAAGTTTTCCCATGATTATTGAGGGTCACAGGTCTTTGTGGACCTCGAAAGAGAGTCCTCGAAATAGGGCTGAAACTTAAGGCATTAAAGTAGTCAACATTCTTTACGTCCAACAGAAGGTTAAAGAAAAACACACATGCATTTAACTAATATCAGCATCATCACAGCACATCCTGTAAAGCAGACCTGACAACTGAGAAAGACAAGCAACATGAATGACTGGATGAAAGGTTTCACCCTCAGCCTTTTCATGTTCCCAAAATCTCAAGACAGTTTATAAGCGATGGCATTGCAATTGCTCAACTGTGGCAACATGTACTTTTGTAAAAGTTGCAGCACATAATGATGCAATGCATCAGCAAGCTTTTCTAAAACTTAAAAGATGGACCACATTACAAATCCTAAAGCTTCCAATTAATATAGAAAAATTAACTGATGCTGAGACTGAAGACATTCATTATTGTTCAGTACAACTCCTATAGTACAAGTCCCAAACGTGGTATCACCTGGCAGTGCTACTTTCAGCTAAACCCCTGGTGTACAACAAAACAAATAGAGGTGGTTGATGAAAGAGCTCAATTACACTTGACGATGTATGATACTGGGTACATTTTACCATTGACAATGTGATTTTGACAAACTTGTCAAAATCTGTTAAGCAACTACCCATTTTAGTTTAGGGGGCCTTCTTTGATCCTTTGATACTAATTTTAGATTGGTAGGACTCAGTAGGTTGGTAGGACTAACCTTAGCACTAACGCTGACCTAACCTCAATTCATATCTTGTTCTGCATCATTAGAACAAGTCTTTGCGGCTCATTAGGGCAACTGGTCACAACAAGGTAAGCTGTTTTTACCAGAAAAGGTCCTTATGAATCACAAAAAAAAGAACACACACATACATATATTTTTCTCAATATCTTTGTGGTAACATTCCATTGACACAATGCATACCCTAGCTTGTAAATTAAGGTCTATCCCTAACACTAAACCTAACATTACCATATTCTAACCCAAAAAGCTAGCGTTACCCTGAAAAGGTCATTTTGAACTTGTGACTTCAATTTGGTTCCCACAAGTTGGTGTCCTGGCAGGTTTTTGGACACACACACACACACACTATCTATAAACAATGTACAGTAATAATATCAGAGGGGGGCATTTTCTATAGAAAAAGTACTTTTATTTTCAATATTTTAAGTGTATGAAACTGATAATAACTGTGGACATAAACAGGATTTTAACTACAGAAGTATTTTTGTTCCTTAGGTGTAATGTGCTTCAGATAAAAGCATATTTACAGGACAAAATCAAATTGTAAAAGTAGGAATTTGAATAGAGCCAATTAAGCAATATCAGAGTGATCCTAATCGTAAGTATATATATGTACAGTACCAATATTTTTTTATTTTTACCACTGTAAAAAAACTAATGAAAATCACCACCATAAAAATGATGGCTGCACTTGTTTTGAAACCTCTACAAAGGGCATTAGGACCATGTCTAAGTCTAAATGTCAGCTCCCTGTCTCCCTGTGGCCAAGCAACAGTGAGCAGCAATCAAAATGTTGAACAATATGCATCAAATTTGAGGTGACATTTAGATAAGACTCAATCTTGATCCTCTGGCCACTACACCTGGTGCTCTAATACTTTTCTTTTAAAGCTGCATCACAACGTGTGCAACATGATACAGACTCATCATCATGACAAATGGTATCACAAAAAGAATAGCAGATGGTGTTTTCATAAAAGAATTCAAGCTGATCAAAGACCCAACAGAATCACTATGTCCTCAGTGCACTGATCATATTACATTACAGTACGTTATTTTGCTGATGGGGAAATAAACATGCAGGTCACTCTCAAAAGCCATTGCTGATATGAAGGTGCTATTCAGTGTGTTTTGGTTTTCCAGTCATAAGTATGATCTGAGGATTGGAAGCTTTTTATTAAGGTATAAAGGATAAAATCTTTAAAGTTACCTAACCAATATCCTTTATGATAGTTAACTTATAATCATATTTAAAATGCTCAATTTTAAATCACATTAAATCAACCAGGAACTGTCATTCCCTCATTGTGTTTCACTAAACACACTCATAACCAATTCACATAAATAGAATGAAAAACATCATTCCTAATTTTCTGTCCTCATATTTAGCTCGTCTGATATGCTGATTCAGGTTTAGGCCTACTATAATTTTATTTTTAAGAAGTAGAATCAACTGCATATAAAATCATGTTAGCTTTAATAAAAAAAAAAATCCATTATGCGATTGTCACAAAAACCTAACAAAAAGTATATAAAAAATTACAAAATTTTCCTAAAAACTGCAGCATATCAAACAGCCTTTCTACACATGCCGTGTGTGGCTGAAAGAGGGCGGAGACAGAGAGAAACTCGAGGTTCATTGAGAAAAACCTGGTCCCGACCAAGTTAGGTTCATAGAGTTTGTTACTACGGTAACTGACAAAGAGCTTAAGTTAACTCTCTCTGAAACAGTTACCCCTCTTTCTCTGGTTTGAGTTACCTCCCTTTGTGAAACGGAAAACTCAGTGTTTCCCTCATTTCAGGGTTAATAAACTCAGAGTGTTCACTAAACCTGCTTTGTGAAACAGACCCCAGGAATGCCAGGATTCAGAAGGCTCAAATTGTGAAAGAGTGGTTCAGAGAGCAAAACATCTCATTTTTACACATGGATTCAACTTCACTGTGATTGTATGTATCACGGGATTCATTAAGGGAGGACCCAAACGCAGATGTGGAATTAAGAAAGTTTTAAAAGAATAAAACGAAAGCGTAACGTAAGGCAGGATAATAACAATGAAATTAATCTATGGGATTGCTTTTCAGCCTCTGAAACCAAGAACAGCATTTTGAGAGAAAACATCATCATAAATCAAACAACAGAACAAGAACAAAACAACATGTACAAGAAAACAGAAATGAATAAGTGAATGAAAGAGAAGAGATGGTATGAATATGATGAAAAAGAAGGGCAGAAATGTGTCATACATTCAGTGACAGGACAGTTCTGATTATCTCTCCCCCACAGATGGTAATCACTTGTAATCAGACTTAATGGGAGCTTTAATCTGAGTGATTTTCCTTTCTGTGTGCTCTGTCTGTATACTGAAGTGTACAAGCATGCTCCCAAATTTACAGCTCATCGTGAGAAAATGTTCAACATGCTTCTGTCTGAAAAATATTTATTTGAATGATATGGTCTATCAAAAACAACATATTCAAGTCCTATTTTAATGTCTTTCTAATTTACATATTTTTTTGACTGACATTTTCCTGCTTTCATCCAGCTGCAAAGGCTTGTGACTTTTCCTCATAGGTTCTGTCACCTCATGCGCTCTCTTATACTGCAGTGCAATACAGCCACACACACATTTTACATACCTCATCACAGCCAGTCAATTTCAGCTTATCTGAAACTGAAATGGCATGTTTTGCCATAATTATAAATGTGATTTAAATTAATAAATGTATTTATTTTCAAAGTCCTTGCACCATTGCCGCTCCTGGCTAATAAAAGGGTTATTTCTTCTTGGCAGTATGTTTAAAGGAGGGAAAATGGGCTGGTGTGAAAACCTGAATGGCTTTGACAAACACCGAATTGAAAGGGTGCAATTATGAACCGAGAACAGGGTGTCAGGGAATGTGCTGGAACAATGTCTTAGTGATACATACCACAGGGCCACAGAGATCTGCCACAGCAGCTCTAAATCTTTTGTAGAAACAAAAATGACCAACAGGATGACAGGTGTGGTTAACAGCTCAGTTTTCTTATTGACAGCATACAGCACTATCTACATTCATACATTTAAGCACCTGTTGTACAGAAACCAAAACCAAACTGTCACTTCCAAACTATGGTTTACATTTAACTGTGGATTATGTGCTCTGTTACACCAACACTAGGCACAACTTAGAAACTGCTTTGGGTAGAATTCAGGCTGTATAAAAGACATCTCAATATTTTAGGCTGTAACAACATTACGATGCCTGGAAAAACTATTTATCCACAGATACATTTGATTCTGGAGGTCCTAGAGATCTGGAAAAGCTGGACAACGCATCCCAACCCACACTAATCAGATGCTCTGTTATGAGAGGCTTAGGAGGATTTTTTCCCCTAAATAATTTTCCCTACATGAAAACAATCAAGGGAAACTGCACTGTTTTCATTGTTGGAGCAGCAAAAAAAAAAAAAAAAAAATGGGTAGGCTAACCATAGCTAATGATATTTGACATGTATAAAGTGATGTTTAAAACTTTGATATGCTTGTTTAAAAGCAGAGTATCACTACAAAGACCTCTATGTGGTAGGCTTAAGATCTCACAGGTTAGTTGGCAAATAAGACAATGAAATCTAGTAATGAAGCTAAAAAGTCAATCAATCAATGTTGGTGAATTTACAGCCAGTAAAAACCCTTGTCTGTTAAACAACCAGTATGCATAGTGGATGGGATGGGTTGGTCACTGGTCAACATTTTTACTGACACTTTTGTTTAAATTAATGTTAACACATTTTTGTTTTAAAAGGGGGCTCCCAGGACAAGCCATTTCTACATTGCTGATTGTGCAATGAAGAGTCCTACGCAAGTTAAAGAACATAATGACAACTACCCACCCTCTACATAAAATAGTGCTGAAATAATGGAATGTGTTCAGTGTGAGGCTTCTTTAGCACTATTGCAACCTACAATAAAGAGGTAATTCCTGCCAGAAGCAATAACCACAATGACAGTTTATAATGAATGATGGAAAAAAGAAAAGAAAAAAGATTACTGAAACATTATAATTTCCCTTCAAATAAATAAAGTATTATCCAATTTTATTTTATTATGTTTAAAGAAAAAAATTAATTCTTTTATTTTTTTTCCCAGCTGGAAGTTGGAAATTCTGAATTCCCATCTGTAACTGAATGCAGAGTCAGTCTGCAATACCTGAACCTTCCATTACAAAAATTTAATTGTGAACGGTGGTGAAAAGTTGTCCATATAAGCAAAAGTTATAAGCCCAGGGTTTATGGAGCCAACATGTAACATGAATTTCAACAGAATTTTGAAGGTCCCTCCTCAAAGTGGCTGTTACATTACTTCAGCTCTCCTTTCTGCAGTGCAACATTTTCCCAACCTGGGCCAGTTTAACATGCAAAATCTTACAATGAGATTATGGGTAACATCAAGATCAGCACCAACTGTCCAAAGCTAAACTGCTGAAAGTAAAGTATTTAATAAAACTGTCAATTAAGAATTTTACTATCAGTTTGGTGTGTGTTAGTGTGAGCTCGGTTTGTTGTATGAACATTTCAGGCTAAATATTGTACTTTGTACACTCAGTAATTTGTGTCCACATTTACATTTGCATGGTTGCTCAAAGCTGTAGGACAGATCTAAAAAAAGGCACACCCTACAGAAAGGGGGTTAATTTCCTCACTCTACCCCTTAAATTGGCAGGACTGAAAGGGAAGCTGTTGTACGACCTCTTTCTCTGGTATTTTGACCAAAGCATGTCACATTTTATTGATGTTTCAGGAAAAAGGGACATTATATGTCTTCTTTAATAGAAAAGCACAAAGTGTCACAGATATATTAGTATTATAAGAAAATTACATTTCCCATGTCAGAGAGGTGACATATGGTCTTTTTCTGGGGCCCATACGGGGACTGTGAGTTTGAATATATTTAGGTTAAGAAAGACACAAGAAGAGGGATGAAATGAGTGTAAGTATGTCTGACAGGGAGGAGTTCTAAAAACAAACAACACACTCCTTGATATCAGTTTCCATGGTGATTTGAGTTATATTTGACAAAGTGAGGCAGACTTTCAGCATCAATTTTCTGTGTTAGTCATCCTCCTCATTTTCATTGCAGTGAGCTAAATGTATAGGAAGAGAAAAGGAAGACAAAAATCATAGACTTTGTCTGGGCCTGGTTAAAGTATAAAAAAAGACAAGCAGATGTGTGTCTGTCTGAGCTGCAATGATCTGAATCCTTTCTCCAGGGGTGAGGTTTCAAGTGGTCTGCGGAAAACTTAATGAACCTAAAGCTATCTTATGCCTGTAATCCCAATTTTTGAGTCCCAACTTCATGTTTCCATCTGATTAGAACTGTTTGCTCATCCTCCAAGTACTTCCCCTTTCAACCCCACCAAGGAGTATGCTGAATAGTGCTTCTGACCTTCAACATATACAACTTGAATCAAATCTAATCTTTTGCATGGGAATGTGTCAAACTATGTAAATGTTTTAGGCTCTTTGAAACTTTATATTTCCACCCAATGAAGAATATAATCAATCTGGCTCCTGATTGCACAAAATTAATTTTGCAACGACAACACAGCCAAATTCAAAATATAACTAATTTTTACCACGAGAAGAACAAGACAGGTATGGTCTGATCGATACGCTGGTCACTGACCATGACCGGTCTAAAAATTGACCATCTTCTGTGCGCATAAAACTACAAACAAATGCATCTGTATGGTAGAATAAAGTCCTGCAATAGATGAAATGGGGCTGTGTCCTGATCTCAGCATTATGTGGGAATACTGTACATGAAATGACAGAAAACACTAACAAAGCCTAAATCAAACTAATACAAGTGGCCAACAGAAAACTTCAGAATGTTACAAAACTGTAGCCAAGTTTTCACTTCAGTAAGGTTGAGTTGCTTTGTTATGCTTTGTAGCCAACTGCTAGTATACCGTAGGACTAATAAACTGATAAATGCTAAGCTGATAGCCCAAGTTTAAAATTTGAGTGAGAGCTGTCCTCACAGTCACAGCTAATTGATTTTATAAAGGTCATGATTAGTATTTTAAACTGTGCAGTGATGTGCTCATATACATTATCATGTTGTTCCACTTAAATTTGGTCCACTGGTTTCGTTGTGAGATTATACTACAGATGTGCCTTTCCCTTACATAAACTATGGCTGAAGCTACAGCAAGAAAATTCAGTCAGTTCACATTAACAGATAAAGTGTAAAGTGTAGTGAGCAAAGTAGTCAATGTAGACCTGAGTCAGTGCAAATAAAAAAAACAACTTAAGACACAGTAAACTGTCAGGGAATGCTGCACAGGTGTGGTAATGGTACACTCACAATGATGCCAAGAAAACAATGTAGTCTTAAATGGATTATTAAAGTCACTGAATCGGCTGAATATATTCCATTCCAGTCTGTGCATTAAACTCCAGCTAATTGCTGGTATATTTTTTTTATTTATGGCATATTTATCTCATAAATGACTGATGACATAATAAACCTTGATCAATCTGAGAGACCCAGTCTTTTTAAAGGTGAAGCCTACTCCTGCAAGCAAATGTTTTGTAGCTTGACAAAAACTTAGCTGATGATGTCACACACATCATTAGCAGATAACACCGGTGAACTCTTACAGTAGGAATTTGCAGCCAACAGTTCAACATCTCTCTGTTCATAGTCTCTGTCTGCCCGTATGGTCTTCCTAATATATCTGCTGAGTCCTTGTCAGGGATCCAAGCTTATCCATTTTATCTAACAGTGATCTCACACTTCTCTTGATGTTCTAGGGAATAAATAGTATTTTGTCCGATTTTTTTCCTGTTCTGCATCCTTGACATCTCCTGTTCAAGAAGAGTAAGAAGAGTAAAGAGTAAAAGAGTAAAAGAGTAAAAGCCACATGCAAACAATGTTCCAGTTGCCATGGTTATGGATAAAACCAAATGTGAAAAAACTGCAGGGGTTATCAGCAGAAATCATAACAGTATCCAAACCAGTGGTAAAAATGTCACAAAATTAATGTTTTCACATAAAAACAGGTCACCACAATATCTAAAGAATATCCAAAATAAGACACAATATGTCCAGAACTACTATAGCAAGCTACTACTAGAGGGCTAATATTTTGAAAGCCATGATATGCAATACAATGCAGAGACCTCCACTCAATGTGAACAGCCTCGGGTGTAGCATGATGCCAATATTGACAATACTTTTTGATAATAAAAAAGATTGAAAATCTATATAATTTCAATAATATATATATTATTTCCTGATTTGATCAGATGATAAAATATTACATAAATAAGCTTTTATTTATGTAATATTTTATCATCTGATCAAAGATTGTTTTTTTGTACAATTCCTGACGTTCGTATAAATAAATTTGAGTCTAAGTCTAAGTCTCCCATCTTGGGTGTTATTCAGTTGCCTAAAGAGACAAAAATTGAATAGTTATAACAAAATGAAATGAAAGAAAAATACTTTAATCATTCCAAGGGGAAATGGCATCATAATATTCTTCAATATCATGCTTGTCTCTCACCTTAACCATTAACAAACCAACCCTAACCTAACCCCACAGCAGAACCCCTGCAATGTACCCAATATGGTTCCAGTGAAGTAACAAAAACATTCAGGCTGACATATACAGACACACCTCCCATTCAGCCCAAAAAGTTGCTGCTATTACTGTTGTAAGTAAATATGGGTCACATGAGGACAATGCTCACAGAATATGTTTTCAGCAGATCCCCTCCCCCATAGTTTTCAGCCTTGTGGACAAACTTTTGGGGACAAAATTTAGAAAAAAAGTGAAATGGAGGTTCAGGAAAATAGCCAATTTCTTAACTAATCACTGAAGAGATCACTAATGGAAACCACTGAAAGGAGTATCAGACAGCATCATAGCCCCCCCTCCCCCCCAGCCTCTTTCACCATAACAAAAGTGTGCCCATCCGGAGCCGGTGGAGCTCCAAATCACTGCAGTGCATGCTGGGTAGGAGAGAACAAGTCAGGACACAAGTAGGGTCTTTAAGGATACTACAACAAGCTGTTCACAATATAACAAAATAACAATTAGATATATTAGAGTGACACTTCTCCATTTGTAACAATTTGTAACAATTTGTTAATTGTCATTAAACCAGCAGTATTTGTCTAGTCTTAATTTGCCTTTTGGCTTTTAGTTACACTCTTGGTTTCCCGTGTTCTGATTTCCTTGTCTTTTGAGTATTTTGTCATTACTGCTCGTTATCTTCAGTTCTATATCCTCTGTTTTGGTTCTCAGTTCCTCTGCACACCTGTCTCTACTCCATCTGTCACAGTTGCAGTCAGTCACTAATCAGATGAGAGAGCACTAGCAAAAGGACTATATACGCATTTCATCACCTTACCCCAGACAAGACCCTAAATGAAGCAGTGTCTATCATTCAGAACAGCATGTATATACAATCTATCCCTGGAAGCACACACCAGAATTATACACTATCTAAAAAATAATCCAATGTATTCTGACGAGTGTACATCCTAAAAAATTGCGCTTGGAGGTGATCATGTAGTTCAGCACCCGCACTGTATGTAGCTGTTTGTCTGAACAAACTCTTTGTTGGGAGCTCTGCATGGTGTTTGCAGTCTTGTAACAACAAAAACAGTAAACTGACCTTAAAACCAACCATGCAAACCTTTCTGCACACTTATCTCTCCTTCCACTCTTCACTTTCTGCTTGTCTACATTTCAAGGACTGTAAATAGCTTTTGAGATTTCTGAAGACAACTTAATCCATTCACCAAAGCTGTAATGTGATACCTAAAAGCAGACTTTTTTTCTTGGAACACAGTGCAATGTAAAACCTTTATTCTATGCTCTTCCACACACATGTATATACATATATATATATAAAATTAATCTATTCATTTATTATCTATTTATTCTTAGGGGAAATGTTCCCCTCTTTAAGTCTTTGCAATTTAAATCTCTTACCATAATATATATATTATAGGAAGTGATCTGTACTTTCAGTATCTACATACTGACAGCTACAAACCAGGATAGGCCGAGTCTAAAGAGATTTTGTCTCCTTCTGGTTTTCCAGCACTTTTCCAGTCTTCCAGTTTTCCAAAGAAAAACACAGTTAGCCCAAACAGGTGGGGAGGCCAGCACAGCCAAGAAGAGAAGGGTAGGAAACAGAAGCAAAGCAAAGAACTCCAAAAAAGAAACACAAAAATGAGGAGAAGGAGGAAAAACAAGTCAATGGCATCTTATAATACAGAATACTGCTGAAACTAATAAGAGCTAGTACATTTCCAAGTGAATTTTTAAGGTGGTCTGACTCAATCTGTGGATGTTTCTAAGACAGATAATTTGATAGTTGCAGGGTTTGCTAAGATTTCAGAGCTTGACTAACTGCAAATAAGGCAATAATGTGCAATGTAGGATTTTCTCCAGAAATCCTGCACTGATTGGTCATTTTCCTTGTCTCTTGGGCAGAAATCTGGGAACCATGTAGGCGCAACCCTTGATTGGTAGTAACACTGCCATGCTTTAAGAAAACACACACACGCAGCTAAAACTTGAGACAACATTATATGCATATGGGGAACAGTAGATGACATAAATGCTCCACAAATGTCAATTATGTGAAGCCAACAGCACCCGAGACAACTTAAACATATGAGCCTTTAAACATGGTGATGTCACACCAGGGTAAACCAGATGCTAATTCCTTAGAATCTGGAAACATAAAGTTTCGTCAGTTCGTCAGCTTTCCCTTTGTCACTGGGCTCATCTCCACCCAACAGCTGGGGCCACAAGGCTTTGGACAATTGACTCCTCTGACTGTCGAGCGCGTCAGTGTGTGTGCGTGTGCACACGCGCGCACACACACACGCACACACACTCACACCCATACATCCTTCCCAAAAGCTGGTTAGGGAACAGGTGCAGTTATGGACAACTGAAGCTATAACATCACCCCTTTTCTTTTGTGAACAATTGTTTTAGTATACTTTCATTATTTTACAACTTCCATCTCATTTGAATTGTTTCAGTAATCATCACCAAGCTATGTTATTGAGATCTTGAAGCCTCTGTGCTAAGATGTTTGACAAACCCAAAACACAATGGACTTCATTAAACAACAATTTTCAAGATGATAATTATTTTTAAAACCTTCCTACCTTTTTACCCCCACAAAGATTGTGACATTTTCTTATTTAGGATTCATTCTTTGACAACAGCAGGTGCATACCTCCACAATTGCCTGGATTATTGATTACCTGACAGCCCACGGTTTATATAACTGAAGGGTTGTGTGTCTGAGCGGGAGGTCAGGAGCACAGGAGTGCTGTCAACTGCAGAAATACTCAGATGACTCTGCATTTGTGGGATGTGTTGATGATAAACAGAAGGCTGAGTACAGGGAACTGGTTGACCGCTTTGTGGCATGGTGTAGAAAACAATCACCTCATCTTTGATGTGAACAAGATAAAGGAGATGATTGTGGATTTTAGTAAACGTAGGAATCGGCCAAACTCGATTTCCATAATAGGAGAAGAGGTGGAGATTGTAAATAATTACAGATACCTTGGTGTTTACCTGGACAACATACTGAACAGGAAATACAAAATACTGAGGCAGTTTAGAAGTATAGACAGAGCACAATGCACTTCTTAAGCAAGCTTAGGTCCTATAAAATTTGCAGTAAGATGATGCTCCTCTATATATCCTTTCTATATCCTCTATAAGGTTGAAACTGTATAAATTGCTGAACAAAAATATCAAACAATAATGCCTTCAATCAGAGGCTTCTTTAACACCACAACAGGAGTATTTTATGTACATTTAGTCCAACAGATTTATGAATGAACTGATATTTTTGGAAAGATGGGCTCATAGACTTTTAGGCCCAACGAACCAGTATAGCTGGTATAGTTAGGCCTACACATGACAGCGCATGTGCTTATTTTCAACGTTCCTTTCAGCAAATGCATTAGGTCACATTACATTCATTCCAGTTCTGCCCTCTGCAGATCATTTGGAGTTCATACAGTGTTTATGAAACACCCCTTTTAATTTCTATCTATCTAAACATAATGTGTCATAGTCCAGTGCAAAATAAACTCCTTAACAACTATCTCAGAGAGACAACTTAACACGTGGTGGTTTGTCAAATTACAGACCAAGAAAAATCTAGATCAATTTAAAATTTGGCATCCAGATGCGCCGAAAGTGGAATGTAATGGAATTATTTCAATTATCTCAAGCAGGATATGTTTCACTGACACCAATCCTATTTAATTGGACTCAAACAGGTCAGAAAAATGTACTTTAATCAAATGCCTCCCAGGTTTACCATAGGTAGTTAAAGTTTCCAATAACATTAAATTATCTAAGGAGTTGAAAAACCTTCTGTAAAGGTGCATAAGTTCTGTACTGGATTATGCTGAATTACTCATTCTTTATTCTTAATTTGCAATAATGTTCATATTAAGACGTATTAAGAAACATACAATGAATGCATTCTACAAGTAACACTATGTGTGTTGACACCCACATATACATGAACTCTAATTTGTCTGGCCACAAAGCTCAATTGTCATTCATAGACTAAAAAACACAACAGTTTCTCACACTATTGCACCTTCCTTTATCTTTGTGAACACACACTCATAATTGAGTTTTTTTGTGGATTTTTTTACTAGCTCAGTCGCCCATGTTGTTGCCCCAAATGCTTATTAGAGCACTAAACGTGGATTAATCCGCTGTTGAAAACAGTCCACAACAAAGGCGCCGTCTCTTCCTGGTTTGATGCCTCCGCCTGATGTATTAGGTTTTATTTTCAGGTTGTCTTGTGAAAAGCATCTTAGAACTATGTGGAGGGGTCCCAAACTGGACGGTCATTTGCTGCATGTCATTCCCTCTCTCTGCCCTGTTTCCTGTCTCTCTCCACTATACTATCTATAAAGGCACTGAAAAGCCCCCAAAAAATTTATGCACAAGAATAAGTTTGGACTCAAAGATAAAAATAAATGGCTACCTCTCAGAGCAACATTTTGTCTTGTATAATGAATAATATATATAATGAAACTTGACTGAGTTTTTTTTAGTTTTTCTTCATAATCTTACACGCTAACACAGTAGCTATACTCCAGATTAAGAACAACAAAGCTTAACAAGTCAATTAGATGGAGACCTTGAGACAAACTGAAACATGGTATGTTTACTGGGAGGCTACAATTTTTGCTAAAACCTGCAGTGCCCACATTGTAGGAGCCACTCTCTTAAAGTGTGTACTTAATGTATCCACTAGATGGCAGAGTAAAATATTTTGGGTTACCAGCTATATAGGGGGGATTTACCTGCATGTAGCAGATATTGCTTAATTAAGGGTTAGTGCACACAGTTTTTGACCATTCACTTGTTGCTGTATGGGTGTTTGATGCTTTGCGTAGTCACAAGTTTATTGGAATCCTTTTTTAGACACAAGTAATGCAAGCAGCAAAAAAGCGTCAACTAATTGCTTGGTTAGCAACACCTCAGGGGCTAAGCCTCTACACACGTTTTAGGAGCTGACGGAGCACAACATTTTTAGTCCTTTCATTTAAAAGAAGAAAGCCTGACCAAATGACCCACTGTACTTCATGTGTGCTATAGTTATTAACCAAAGGAATATCAATAATGGCTTAAATTAATATCCAATAAACAAACTTAGGTTACTGAAATTAGCAGAGAGAAAAATTCTTCAGTATCAATCACTATGACGCTATGAGTGAATTTGTCACTTCTTGACATAAAAATAACTGGAAAAATTGGTACTTTAAAGACAAAAACAGTAATTACGTCCCAGAAATACTGTATAAAGCAAAGAAAAAAGAGGGGAAGACTAACTCTTTTAACATAAAGAATTAACAAAATCTCCTCGTTGGGTGCAGACTGATATGGAGTTCAGCAAATTGCCCACTGTGTTAACCTTGAAAAGCAAAAAAAAGATATTCTTTGAAAGAAAGTTGCAAAGCTTAAAATATGGGAAATCACAAGACTAAGAAAGCATGACATCATTTAAAATTCTTTGTTCTCAGCAGTTGCTGGCCTTGAACAGATACCCAATTTGTTTGGAGATGAATACAATGCAGGCTGCATTCCAAAGAAAAGGGATCTGAATAATGACCTAACAGTAGAAAAAGTGCAGTATTAGAGCTTGGTGTTTTTGTAAATTATGTAATAAAAAAGATTATGCATATCCTTAAGACCTTACAAACATGAATTTCTTATCAAATATGTTCTGAAATCTGATTTGGTACTTTGGTCAAGAGGCTCCCTTTTATTCTTGTTTCTTCTACTGGGCCAACTTTCAATGGGATGCATTTATTCTTTTTAAGGGGTTGTATGAGGTCCTTATGAATAGTCAGTGTCTTACCTTCAGTAGACAGTGGTCAGAGAGGTCTCTGGAGAATCACAAGCTTTCTGGACAGGTGAGCTGAAACAAAAAAAAGATGTTTAAACCTAGACCATTGAATGCACACCAAACACTGTTGCTACGTGGACGATCTGCGCTGGAGGAAGTGTAACCAACTGTTTGATGCAGAGATGAATAGGTGTAAAAATCCTTTTCTCAAACTTATGATATTGTTTTTGCATTTGAGTTGGTTTGATGATGAAAATTTGCCCTTCTGTTGACTCCGTTCTGAGTATTTTTTTGCTTTAGCTCACCAATAGCGCTCTAAACTAAGCATGGTCTGACCGCTGTCCACTGCAGGTAA
The DNA here is from genome assembly GCF_036924035.1 of Leuresthes tenuis. Lineage (NCBI taxonomy): Eukaryota > Metazoa > Chordata > Actinopteri > Atheriniformes > Atherinopsidae > Leuresthes > Leuresthes tenuis. The sequence goes on along the minus strand of NW_027325372.1, from coordinate 23,414,290 downwards.
GAAACTCACTAGTACATCATACAACCCCACTTCTTAGCACCTATGATTGTGTAGCGTAATCATGATGACCAGAAAAGGGGGGAGACCCAAAGGAACCCTTGTTGCTTTGATCTGTTAGGAGTGGTTTCAAAATAACAAACCCCTTAATTTACGATCATGAGAAACGGAGTGAAAACAACATTCTAAACAAGGACACTCCACTTTTGAAAGATTCTGGAGTCAGATTAACATCTGCTCAGCCAGCCAGAGCTGAGTTGGATAAACACAGCCTCACCTTTGGGGTACCAGATAGGTCACTGAAGCACATACCAAAAATAACATTACCATCCTTATCTAAAGAGCTGTAAATTAAGATGTGACACCCACCATCTGAACAACAGACAGACTCTTGTTGGAAATAAAGGAAAAACTTCAGAGCCAGTTTCAGATGGATTAATGAATCTGTTACCAATAGGCCTCACAATTACCTACTGACTGTGGAATACGAAAAAGGACTGCTCAAGCATAATTTTAAGACTTTCCACGACGCTGTACGTAAAACACCAGGAAAGTTAATATTACTCCGTAGGACCCGACCGTCGTGCTGTGGAACCACAGTGCCATCTACAGGTCGCGACAGCGAATCTTGGCATTAAAATCATTCTGTATTTTATTCTCCTGTTTATAATATGGTGACTACTGCATTAGTGTCAATTAAATGTGTGCGTGTTACAATGAACTGGAGGTCCAACCGACGGAATAATCGGCAGTCGATAAACCGTGTGAATAATACATTTTCAGTTTTATTGGTCACTCACTATAATTCTTCGTTATCTCTTGGTTGAACATGTCTACTGATTCATGTTTACATTGCTTATGTTTAATGCCTGTGTGATAAGTACGGTATTAATGTATTCTTTGAATGTGATTTGGGATGCCGGGATAAGAAAGATTGACTTTTCTTTTATAAAAGTTAATTTAAGAATCAAAGCCCCTCTGTGACGCCCAAAAGCCAACCCGACACTTCATTGGATGTAAACCAGTGACAAAACTCCGCCCTCACCAGTGAAATCGAAGCACGCTGCCGTTTGACCTTCAGTCTTGTTTACAGTCTAATTTTATTCCCTTTTTGTTAGTCTAGTCTTGTTTTATTTTCAGTCTTGTTTTATTTTATTCTTCTTTTATTTAGTCTTTACGTTTATTTTACCCTTTCAGACTCTAGACTCATTTTCCTTTTTTGTCACTTATTTACCCTCTACTTAGATTATTTCCCTTCTCTCATTTTTGTTACCCTTTTGAGACGCTCATTTCCTAAGCAAACCCCACGTGGCAGACTCAACCAATAATCCCCCTTTTTGACCAAGTTTACTTGAAAACCCAATTTTTGTTGGGGTTATTTTGACTCGACCCCGCTCAAAGCCACTCAGCCACCTGTCCGCACCCGTCAGCCAGAAGAGGAGACGAGATACCGCATCAGGTGCCTTCAAGCCGAACCAGAACCAGAGACTGGACCGCACGCACCACGGATCCTGAGCTGCAACAACGGCCACAATTCCGTCGGAGAAAGAGAATCTACTAGCTTCCGCTCGTAGACTCGCTTATCCGATGATCCAAACTCCTGGGAAGGCGGCGGCCAAATTCTCTGGATTCTGCGCAAAGTAAGGTCCACCCTTGTCTACCTTGGCTACGGAGCATCGGCTGTGGTTTGGTAATAAATAGGGCCGAGAAATATTAAGTCCCATGTCTCTCTTATCCTTGGGCTCTTGAATTGAATCTTTGGTGTTATGTCCTCCTTATCATAAGTACTGTCTTTCCCCCATGTTAAATAAATGACCATATATATATATATATATAATCGATCCATGTTTCATGTTTCTTAAGTAATTCCGGTCAATTCGGAGAGAATTCTAACCTTCAGTAACGACTCTTAATATAAATATTTTCATACGCTCCTGCCAGCGTAAATGGTAAGTGGTGCCCTATTTCTAAACGAGGTCTTAAGAATTAATATCATAGCTAGAACGCTACATACTATACATTATTCTCTGGTGCCCCGTGTGAGGCCTCCGCAAAACTGGGTTACGGAAAGAAACATTGTTTATATGGTCTGGTTACTGCCTGTGTGTGAGCATTGCAAGTATTTGGGTTGTCTGTATAAAGTGAATGAATAACTGAGCAAGGAAAATCTTTTATTTTTAAATGAGAGCTGGCTGTGAACTGGTACAGTGGACGCACGAACCAGCTCAGCCCGTCTGTTTGCGACAGTAAGCGGTCGTAAACCACAGAAGAAGAATCAGCTGATTAAGTGATACTAGCTTCTCAAATAAATAAATAAATATTGAAGAGCGTAGAACGCTGAATCTTAAAAGGCCTTGGAGGGGATTTTTGTTGCGAATTTCTAACAAATTGTAACCTGCCCTGAGTGTCAGAAAAGGATCACCGCGAGACTCCGGGACCTTTATTCGGCTCAGAAACTCCGCGCTGGGCTAATAGTAGGTACTTAGTCCACAGCTGTGTTTGCTTGGCAAAACAGTCAGGAGCAATTACCCACCACAACGTAATCTTGTGGCTGGACAATGAAATTAAATAAAAGCACGGCGTGCTTATTGTGAATCCCCGGTGTGACTAAAGTCAACGGGACTGAACGTGGATGACTAAAGACAGAGTCACTCGTTAATTGATTGAGGATCGGAACTCAGTGGTTGTGCTTAAAGTGGAAAACAGTGAAACCTGTTGTGATTCCAGCTTAAAGATCGAATACAGTATACTTTGCTTTACAAACTCTGATTCAAATAATAAGACTCTAGGGGCCAAACTAATTTGCTGCAGAGAATTGGGTTGGTGATCGCAGTGGTCGTCATTATTGAAGTCAGTGTGTTTTCCTGAGACCGCCGTGTCTCTGAGAATTGTGAGTTAGCTGGTGAGTTGCTGGTTTAAAAGTTTGTTGAGGCCGCCGCGCCTTCATTCCTTTACAAGCTGAGTGACAGAGGAAGTTTACACAAGCACATACAGAAACAAACAGTCGGAAACCCACCTGAGCGGTGAGCCGCTATCGGTGGGCGGTGCTAAATTTCGTCACTCGTGACGCTGACATATTCTCCCTCCTCCCATCGCAACCCCGCCTACCGGGAACGCAAGGACGAGCCTTAGCGTCATCTGCTGGCAGCTTTGGTTAATTACAAAAGGAAGGGAGAAGTCACATTTATTGGGCTGTGTACTAATGAACGACAGTTACTTGCATGATAGTTAATCACGCTTGACATATCATTAAAGCCCTCTAGCTAAATTGGTTTAACCAAATAACCTTCTATCACATCCTTAACTTCTATACTAACAAAACATTTGTCTTGTATAACCCATTTGGAAAAAGAAAAACGGAAAATACAAAGTCAATTGATTTAAACAGTAACTGACTTTAAGGTTAAGAGGAAGCTCAGTGTATAATTTCTGAGTATATCCATCCTTCCTAAATTGTGATACCACATCAATAACCTAAGAATAGTACCATCGGAAGGAGAGAAAACAGAAAAGAAAGGAAAGAAGGAATTTTGTTTAATGATTGTTTTTGAAGAAAAGTTTGTTGAAAACTGTTCTGGTAATTTTCTTTCTTCCGCTCTTCCGACTATTCTAGATTTAATCTATACCCTTCTTAACTGCTTAGCAAACATCAACAATTGAACCAGTCGACAAACTACTGGTGTAACCCTTTAACGGAAATCAACATGGCTTCACCTCAGTCTGAAACATCCAGTCATGAAGACCCGTTTGAAACAATAGAAAACATGATGCTGGACTTGACTGAAGAGCTAATTCCAGGTTATGCAAACAAAATAATAGGCACTAATCCCAATGAACTCGGAATCATCGTGTCCGAGCTCATGGCAGAGGTGGAAGCAAAAACACCTAAAGATAAGACCTTGACAAAAATGTTAGGTAGCTTAGCTGTAGTCTTCTTTGCACGTTTTAAACAAGCACATCAAGTGGTGGAACAAGCGGCAGCAAAACTCAAGACCCGAGCACAAACAATCTCACAGCTACAGGAGGAAAAGAAATTCCTCCAACACAAACTGGGAGTTTCTGAAAGGGCAGTCAGCCAAGCTAATGCCCAAGTAACAAACTTAACAACCCAGGTTGAGCAGTCAAAAGAAGAAATTACTCAACTAAAAGAGGACAACCAGGAGCTTGAGAAATCGCTCCAACACTGCCAACAATTTATTAACCCATCAAGACCAACTGGAAGAGGCGAATAAGGCTCACCAGGAGTCACAACACGCCCTCCAGGAGGCCCTGCAGAAAGTGCAGGATTTGACCACTGAAGTCTCAGCTTATGAGAAACACCTCGATGCTAAGCAGAGACAAATACAGCTGTTACAGGAACACCTAGTGGAATCTAAAGATAAACTAGGAGAAGTACATCAACAGAAAGAGCAGCTAGCGGAAGAGCTATTAAGAGTAAAAAGAGAGTTACGTCAGTCTTTGGAGACTGGACACAAACAGGGCGCGCGTGACATCTCTCATGCGGAGAAAGATGACCCTTTTAGCTCTCAGAGAGCCCAAGGAGACTCATTCTTTCCTCCTGCAGCATCAGCTACTCCCAATCCTTTCAGGACCCACGTGGGCTCCCCAGGACCAGCCAGACTGGATCAGTCAGTCTTTGCTTTAGGGAACCACACCCCACTGGGACCCTCTGATCGGGAGCTAGATAAAATCGCTCGCAATGTCCCAAGGTTCGAACCCACTCCCGGGGGAACACACGACACACGAGCGTATTTAAACAACATTGATGTCTACCTGCGACGGTTCCCAAACGCATCAATTAGTGACATCTACTTAATTAAAATCACATCCAGCCGTGAAGTAAGTAGATTCATTGAGCGTCAACTCAATTACATACAAAATGACTACACACTTCTCTGCCAAACCCTTGAAAGAGAGTTTTCAGATGAGTTGGCCCAGTCTGGTTTGAGCGCAGCCATGATGGTTAAACAGGGACGGAATGAACTGCCTCAGCAGTATTATTACCGCCTCCTCAAGGCTTATTTTGGCTCCCGCAATGACAAAGGAATGGAAGAAGACATAAATTTTAAGTCTCTCTTCATCCAAAACCTACATCCAGTTACTAGTCATCACTTAGGAGTCATGTCTAACCCTCGCACAGCCACAATTCTGCGGCTACGTGAATGGGCTACCCTAAGCTTCCAAAAACATAGACAAGCTAAACAGCCAGACCATAACACTGTCCTGACGCTGAACGCTGAACCTTTGCCTATGGAGCTCAGAACAGTCAGTTAGCGAAGCACGGGTCCCGACCAGAGCGGCCAAGTGGGGGTCACAAGACACCACCGGCACAACCATTTTATCAGGGAAGCGACTCGAAACCCCGGTGGCACAGCAGGGAACAAACCTACCGGCGAGTGGAACCCCACGAACCTCCTTTTAACCCGCACAGACGTAAGTTCTCCCCCAACCGGTACCCCAAATACCCAGTTCGGGAGAACCAGAATGACTATAGAAATAGATCTCGGGATAGACCTCCGCACACGGAGTGGTCCCAGTTACCGCCTCAGCAGGAATCAAATGAAACCTACAAAAAGACAAACAAAGAGTTTCCAAAACAACAACTTGGAAAGAAAAAGGAGGCGTTTAGCCTCAGTCAAGACGACATCGATAACATTAAACGTCTTTCATTACATTAAAGAGTCTTTTCCCCAGCCAGAATCTGCGGCAGAGCCACCTCCAAATCCTGCCACTCCACAATCTGAGCTGGATCCCCAACAGACTCAAACAGAGTCACAGACTCCTTTGGGAAGTGCAGACGTGCAGACATTGCAAAACCGCTAACCGAACTACTTAAGAAGGAAACACCTTTTGTCTGGGCCGAGCCACAACAAAAGGCCATGTCAGCCTTAAAAGACAAACTGTGCATAGTACCATGTTTAGCCTATCCCAACTGTGACAAACAGTTTCACCTAGAGGTGGGATTCTCAGCTCACTGTTTAAGCGCTGGTCTGTACCAAAAATACGATCAGGATAGATGTGTGGTGGCATACGCTAGCAAGACACTTGCATCCCCTGAGCTGAAATACTCAGACTGTGAAAAAGCCCTACTAGCCACAGTGTGGGCAGTGAAACATTTCTCCAACTATCTTGGAGGCCAAAAGGTCATCGTAGAAACTCACCACCAACCCACCACGTTCCTTAACAGCCAACGCATTAGGGATGGGGTGGTTACAAATGCCCGCATAGCCTCGTGGCTGATGGCTTTGCAAAGCTTTGACTTAGAAGTCCGCTACGCTCAAAACAAAAAGAGTCCTCTCGGCACCGATCTGGCTGCATACCAGAGCTGCACTGAAGACACGCCGCCACACCTCATGCTTGCCGATGAACCCTCACCTGTAACCAATCCGCACCATCACTACTTTGATGAAAACGTGTAAAAACATGATCACTGCATACGTTGATGGTTGCTCATTCCATCATGACACGGTTACACGAGCAGGTGCAGGCGTCGTCTGGCTCCACAATAACCCCTGTGAACCTCAAAGTTTTCAGCTGGGTTCACAGTCATCGCAATACGCAGAGGTAGCAGGTGTCCTAATCACAGTGCAACTCGCTGTGGCACATGAGGTGAGAAACTTATTGATTTGCACCGACTCCAACTATGCTCGTCTCAGCTTCTCCTGCCATCTTACCACTTGGAAGCGCAATGGCTTCCTAACTTCCAACAGAAAACCAGTGAAACATAAAGAATTATTTATAGCATGTAACCATGCTATTGAAGCCAATGACATGCAGGTTTACTGGAAGAAAGTCAGAGGTCACTCACGTGTACCAGGGCAAGACAAAGAACTGAACGACCTGACGGATTCATTGGCAAAACAGGGAGCGATGCATGGCACGCCCTGGTCACTGGAACCCTCGTGGCTTCCTCAAGAAGCCACCGTAGATCCCGCCCACCCAAATGTCTGTGCAGTAACGCAGTCAAAAGCGACCAAAACCTCTCCGGACCGGGCATCTAACGATGACTCCGTCTCGGTGGAACCCGCTTTCACTGACACTGACCTTATAACCCTTCAATCTCTTGACCCCGCCATCAACAAAATGGTGTTATTTCTATCCAACGACTCTGACAGACCGTCAGAGTCTGATTTCCAAAGCATCCCTAACTTAAAAAGACTTTTCGCCACTCGCTCAGCTCTGCGGTTGGTCAAAGGTGTCTTGGTTCATGTTTCCGATGCTCTCTCTTCACCGTCGTTCGTGGTACATCGGAACCAAAGGGGGGTGATGCTTGTGCATGCCCACGACCTTCCCGCTGCTGGATACAAAGGTGTCAAAGCAACATATAACGCTTTAAAACAGGTGGCATACTGGCCACAGATGAAAAAGGATGTAGCCGACTACATCAAAGGATGTCTTGTATGCTGTCAGTTTCAGCCAACAAACCCAATACACCGGGCTCCTTTGCAGAGGAGAGGCATCTCGTTTCCATGGTCAGACCTCCAAATTGATTGGGTGGGGCCACTCACCAAATCAACCCGAGGCAACAAATACTTCCTCACTGTGACATGTGCATTCACCAAATGGGTAGAATGCCTACCAGCTGCAAACGACACAGCTGAAACGGCTGCCTACCTGCTCATGAACCATGTTTTCTCAAGGTTTGGCCTTCCAAGTCGCGTCAACTCAGACCGAGGGACGCACTTAACAGCAGAAGTCATTCTGCAGCTGTGGCTAGCTCTGGGTGTGAAAGCAAACTTTCACATCAGTCACCACCCGCAAGCCTCAGGCCAGGTTGAGCGAGCCAACCGAACCGTGGTGAACATTCTTAAGAAATATGTGGCATCCAACCAACGAGATTGGGATGTAAAATTGCCGTTGGTCTTAATGGCCATTAGAGCAATGCCACATGAAGCCACGGGAATTTCCCCATTTGAAATGATGACAGGCAGGCAAATGACAATGCCACTGCATCTGCTCTATCAACCAAGTGAAGCCAGTGTGGCAACAGCGTACACGACTCACCTGTACATGAAAGACCTGAGCAAACACCTACAGGCAACCTTTGCTTTCGCTCAGAAACGCCTGGAAAAATCTGTCGAGGGAAGGAAAGCATACTACGACCAAAAAGCCTCACATGATGAACTTCAAGTGGGGGAAAAGGTCTGGTATTACACCTTCACTAGACCCGGTGGACAAACAGGTCTCAAGGTGGAAAAATTGGCCAAAAAGTTCCTTCCTCGATGGACAGGACCTCACCTGATCACCGAAAAACTGTCACCAGTGGTGTATCAGATAAAAATCGGCCGAGGACAAAAGGAATCCAGGTCCAAATGGGTCCACCGAAACCAAATTAGACCCCACAAAAGCCCCATGGGATTTGCTGGAGACAATCAGGTCTCAGCAAACCCATAAAACTGAGACACAAAAAGGGGGAAGCAAAAGCCTTAACTAAACCTCCATCGAGCTTCCTCCTAATAAACGCTATTAGTTAAGAAATCAAAATCAGGATAGGCCGTACTACAATCAGCTAAATTCAAGTCCATCTGCCTGATCCAACCGTCGGTCTAACAAATGTGACTAACAAACGTTACTAACACACTAACTGCAAGTGGGGGTGAACTAGTTAACGTTAACCTTAGTCCAGCTAAAATGCATCAATGTGAAATCCCTAATGTACATCACTATCTGCCTGTCATCCATTAAGATGATGACGCTCTGGCTCATGCTCGTGACGATGGGGCTAGCAACTATTCAAAGTCGGACTGAGATGATTGAACCGGGACCAGACTCCGGAATTATTCTAAAAGAACAACCCAGTATTCTGATCACCGACTGCCGGCTGCACACCCAGAAGGTGTTTGTCCGGTTCAGTCCTGAAGTAGTGTGCGGAAGAAACGCACCCACCACTGCCAGACTGACTTCTTGGGCCGGCACTCGCTGAAAAAGGGAAGTCGTAACCCACGCTGAGGTGGATATCACCCACATGTTGCAACAGCTCCAGAAGTTCACCATTACTCGGGCAGAACTGAGTGGTGCTAACAGGAGAGAGAAGCTATTTATTGGGGGACTCCTGACAGCAGCGTCTGCTGTTGGCTCCCTCTTCAGTTTGGGGGTGTCTGCCGTCAATGCCGTCAATGTTGCGGCAATCAAGCGTCACGTCAATGAGTTGCAGAGTGAAATTCCTGGGATCCAACAGCAATTAGATCAGCAGCGTGGACAGTTAGGAACAGTAGCCAAAACTGTGGAAGGCAGTCTTGGTGTTGAACTCCCACAGTGAAACTTTGATGAAAACGGTCGCAGCAGAAGATACGCTGTTATCGGTCTTAAAGGTTGACTATGCTCACACACAACTGGTAACTATGCTCATGTCAGATCTGATAAGAGATGTTAGCTCTTCCGTAGATACTTTAGCCATGGGCAGAATTCCTCCCTACTTAGTATCACTAGCTTTGGTACAGGATATTCTGTCCACAGCTACTAGAGAACTAGTCAACCCTGTACAAGCCCATCTAGCTTATACACTGGGCAGTGCGGTTCCAATCTATGTTGATCCAGAAGCCCGTGAAATGGCCTTCATCATCAACCTGCCCATAATTAGCACCGACAACATCTACCGGCTAAAAGACGTGGTGAATGTTGGAACCTGGCAAGGTGAAACCCACTATAAAGTGCACACACCAACGGTGGTGGCGTACCATGATAGTTCTCCCGACCTATACCTTGCGCCCAATTTGCGAATGTGCACTCTTACAAGGGACATCCACTATCTCTGCCCCAGCAAACCATTCGTGAGAGACGATACCGGAGGCCTTTGTGGACTAAAACTTCTCACTAAAGACTCCCAGTGTCCAACCACTCTCACACCAAAATATCAAGTTACCACCACCCAAGCGGAGATCGTGGGAAATCGCTGGTTGGTCCAGCGAAAGTAGCCACAGTTAGCTACGATCAGCACGATATGTCCACTAGAATCGAACTACCGAACCGCATGCTGTGGGTCACAGTCCCTGAAGGCGCAATCCTACACATAGGGGACCTGGCTCTCTATTACCTTAACCCTGATCAATATGATGGCGAAATTGAAATCTCTGATTTCTACTCTAAACAATCCTTGGAGCTTGACGCAAACACGGTCACTCAACTCCAATACGAAGGTGTTAAGACCATCGACGTAAGCCCAGTGGAGAACGTTTTGAAAGAAATAACCTCATACAACAAACCGCCCCTTCAAACTTTGTCCTATGCATGGTCAGGCCCAGATACAGTAATCGCGGCCATGGTTGCCCTAGGCTACCTCCTTACTTTTGGGATAGCCTACATCTATTTTCGACGCGCTAAAGCTCTCCAGGGCCAAATTAACAAGTGGACGGCGCGCCTAGGAAAACGTAAGAAGCTGGATCAGACGTAAAACACCAATGATCTGGTAAACTTTGAGGAGGAGACAGATTTGGGAGAAAGTAGGATTAGCCAAATCCCCACAGTCCTTGAACTGGTGAGTGATTACTAAACTCTACGCCAACCCAAGTAAATATAGAGCAAACCTCATAGTAATCACCCAATCGTCACCTCCCCTTTTTTTCGTTTTCCCCTGTTAGTTATTCGCCCTTCATTTAAAATTTTATTAATAGTTAGCGATAAGCTATGTTAGATATTAGACTAGGACTATAACTGTAACCACGTTAAGTAATCATAGTCCCATTTAGTATATCATCGACATTGAGCATGTTAGTAGTACCACGGGTTAACTACTTATAATTACCAAACCACAGCCGTGTGAATAATACATTTTCAGTTTTATTGGTCACTCACTATAATCCTTCGTCATCTCTTGGTTGAACATGTCTACTGATTCATGTTTACATGGCTTATGTTTAATGCCTGTGTGATAAGTACGGTATTAATGTATTCTTTGAATGTGATTTGGGATGCCGGGATAAGAGAGATTGACTTTTCTTTTATAAAAGTTAATTTAAGAATCAAAGCCCTCTGTGACGCCCAAAAGCCAACCCGACACTTCATTGGATGTAAACCAGTGACAAAACTCCGCCCTCGCCAGTGAAATCGAAGCGCGCTGCCATTTGAGCTTCTTGTTTGCAGTCTAATTTTATTCCCTTTTTGTTAGTCTAGTCTTGTTTTATTTTATTCTTCTTTTATTTAGTCTTTACGTTTATTTTACCCTTTCAGACTCTAGACTCATTTTCCTTTTTTGTCACTTATTTACCCTCTACTTAGATTATTTCCCTTCTCTCATTTTTGTTACCCTTTTGAGACGCTCATTTCCTAAGCAAACCCCACGTGGCAGACTCAACCAATAATCCCCCTTTTTGACCAAGTTTACTTGAAAACCCAATTTTTGTTGGGGTTACTTTGACTCGACCCCGCTCAAAGCCACTCAGCCACCTGTCCGCACCAGTCGGCCAGAAGATGAGACGAGATACCGCATCAGGTGCCTTCAAGCCGAACCAGAACCAGAGACTGGACCGCACGCACCACGGATCCTGAGCTGCAACAACGGCCACAATTCCGTCGGAGAAAGAGAATCTACTAGCTTCCGCTCGTAGACTCGCTTATCCGATGATCCAAACTCCTGGGAAGGCGGCGGCCAAATTCTCTGGATTCTGCGCAAAGTAAGGTCCACCCTTGTCTACCTTGGCTACGGAGCATCGGCTGTGGTTTGGTAATAAATAGGGCCGAGTTAAAATAACCAAGTTTTCATTCACGCAGTAAACTCATCCCTATAATTAGCCAGAGACCGCTCTAGAAATATTAAGTCCCATGTCTCTCTTATCCTTGGGCTCTTGAATTGAATCTTTGGTGTTATGTCCTCCTTATCATAAGTACTGTCTTTCCCCCATGTTAAATAAATGACCATATATATATATATATATATATATATATATAATCGATCCATGTTTCATGTTTCTTAAGTAATTCCGGTCAATTCGGAGAGAATTCTAACCTTCAGTAACGACTCTTAATATAAATATTTTCATACGCTCCTGCCAGCGTAAATGGTAGGTGGTGCCCTATTTCTAAACGAGGTCTTAAGAATTAATATCATAGCTAGAACGCTACAATTGTAAAGGCTGGAAACATATTCCAAATTGCCCCCCATCAATTCAGTGAAAAATTAAGCCTTTGTGGATGAGTAAAAAAAAAAAAAAAAAAGTTTTCATGTATCTTTTCCACAATGGCATGCTTATAGACATTTTGTTTTTCACTTTCACAACTTTTTCACTTGATCTATTTAGGCAAAAAAAAGTCTGAAAGTTTTGCAAATGTAAAAGTTTTCTATGTATTCAGCAACACAGTTATTCTTCTTGGGACACTGGTGCCCACAAATGCAAACATTTCAAGGCATAGTGATGTAGATTCTCAGTCATCCAGGTCATCCTGAGATCTTGAATGAGCACAACTAGACTTCTTTTTGGATCTTAAAGATGTTTCACTTCTCATCTGAAAGGCTTCTGAAACGAGATGGCGAGGAGTATCAGCTTATAAGCAGAGAGGAAGGGAAGTCCATAGATGCAGTCCATTTATGGACTTCCCAAGATACACAAGGAGGGAGACACTCCAGACACATTATCAGCAGTATCAACTCAGTCATCTATAACATTGCCAGATACTTTGCCTCCATCTTTGTGCCCCTGATAGGAAACACTCTGCATCAGATAAACAACTCCACAGACTTTGTGAGGAAGATCCAACATCTGAAACTGTCTCCAATGATGATGTGAGCTAACTTTTTTCTTGTATGCCAATTTTAGCAGCGGTGGAGATTGTCAGGAAATGGTTGCAGCAAGATGACTCACTGAACGACAGAGCCAACTTCACTCCTGACCAGATCTGTGTCCTGCTGAAGCCTCTCCACTGCCTACTTCAGGTACCAATGACTGTTTCTACAGACAGAAGCACAGCTGTGCCATGGAATCTCCAGTGCCCCCCATTGTAGCCAACCTTTATCTGAAGGAAGTGGAAAGCAAAGCACTGAGTCCATACAAAGGAAAAACACCAAGCTACTTTTTCAGATATGTGGACGACACCTGGGTCAAGATCCAAACTCTTGGGTTTGAAGTGCATGAGCACTAGTGATGCAGCAGATCATCATTGATCCATGATCCGTTCGGATCAACATCTTCGGTTCGGCACACACGTGATCCGTGGATTGATTTATGAAAAAAAAAAAAGCGCATGTTCAGTCCACTCACAGCGTGGTCATGGCGAGCGGAGGAACGGAGGAGCTTGAACGCCCCACGTCATTTAAGTCCCCTGTATGAGGAAAAGAGGTTAGTGGATAAAACCGTGACGGTGTGTCGGCACTGTGGCACAAGAAAGTCAAATGACAGTGGAAACACATCAAGCATGGCCACGTATTTGAAGCAACATCACCCCGGTTTCACTGACAGGAGTGAAAACAAAGGCTGCTCAACAACCGCATATCACCGCTGCAATTATGCAGCCCCTTGTTGCACAATCCGACTGGTTAAAGCCATCCAAACGCTATGGGTGTGTTTATAGGTGCAGACATGAGGCCAAATTCGGCTAAAGGAAGGAAATATGCCTTTTTATGTTGCACTTTAAGTCGTTTTTCATTAATTATGTTAAAAAGAAAATCTTTTGCCTTGTGCACATTAAGATGATTTTATATATTTTAATTTAATAATTAAAAAGTGTTAATAAATAAAAAGACTAAATTTATATTTATTTGTGTTGGTTTTTTTTTGCTTATCCGAAAAATTATCCAATCCGTGACTCTGATTTGATCTGTTGTAGCCCTAATGAGCACTCATGAGCACATGAGCCTCCACCCAAGAGAAGAGAAGGCTTTCACAGATCACATCAACTCAGTGAACAGCAACATGAAGTTCATGAGGGAGGATGCAAAAGACCTCAAGCTGCTTTTTTTGGACTGTGCTGTATACACTGAAGAGGACGAAGAAATCTCAACACTCAGGTTTACAGGAAACCCACACATACAGACCAATACCTGCTTTTTGACTCACATCATCCCCTAGAACACAAACTGGCTGTCATCAGAACACATCTACTAAGGCTGAGAGAAAACAAAAGGAACATCAATACTCAAAGAAAGCTCTTCAAACCTGTGGATATCCCAACTGGGCCTTTGTCAAACACTGTTAAAGAAGCTTAGAAGAACAGGTGCAAATGTTTATATTTATGCATTTAGCAGACACTTTTATACAAAGCAACTTACACTCATATCCCATGTAGGCAGGTAGGGTAAGGGGGTCTGCCTAAGGACCCCTACTGGTGGTAGTACCTTTCATGCAGGGGTGTCAGGATTTGAGCCCAGGTCACCACATGAAAGGTGGCAACCTTACCACTAAACTATCAAGTAAACAAAACAAATGTAATGTACTGTAATTCCATGTGGCAGGAGTGTCTGAGATCTTCTCCAAACATGACATTCTAGTGCACTTCAAACCCAAGAACACTCTCAGACAGAAACTGGTCCACCCAAAGGACAAAACACCCCCCAAAAAAACTGAGTGTGCATACCTATGGGAGAGACCCCCCAACAACACCACAAGCACATGGCACAACCTAGGAGAGCCAGCTCTTCAGGTCAAGAGTCAGCAGTACATGTTACATCTTAAGGAAAAGGGACACTCAGTTGATGACAGCAATGTACACATTCTAGACAGAAATGACAGAAGGTTTGAGAGAGGAGTTAAAGAAGCCATCTATTTTAAACAGGAAGTTGTATTTTAACTGCGGTTAAACTGCGGTTAACGTGAGCAAGACCTCAGTCACTGTAGACATTGTCAGTAAACCTGCATTTATCTGAAATTTATTGTAGTTATCTGCAGTTTTTTTTTTTCAAATTAAGATTTTCTTTGATTATTAGATTTGTCCTTTAGTGGTAACTGTATCAGTACACCTGATTTTAAGTAGTGAACTATCTCAACTAGAACACACATTTAGCTTTAGTACTGCAAGATTGATGTGGTTAATTTAGTTCGAGTTATACATCCTTTAACAGACAATGCCTCAGAGACGGCTGCATAAATGTGGATATTAGTATATAGTTGTATATCAGTGAGTGTATAACTCATATCATGGACTACTGTAATACCAGTTTAGCTAGATGCCCAATTAACTAAGAATTTCTAGGTCTAGAACGGGGGACAGAACTTTTAGTTTGTGGAACCAGCTCCCAGTTCGAGTACGAAATGCTGACACACTGTTTTTAAGACAAATCTTAAAAAATACCTCTTTGAAAGGGTTTATACTTACATGATTGGTCTGTTTGTGCATTACCTGTTTCAAAACATTGCTCATGTTGTATATTTTTTAATTCCTTTGTTTCCATCCGTTTTGTTTGTTTTGATTTTTTTTTTGCTTGAATTTGTTTTATATTGCTACTATTTGCTTTGTTTTACTAAAACTTGTACTGTGCAAAGCACTTTGAATTGCACTTCTGTTTCAGCTATATCAATAAAGGTGAGTTAAAAACTGTATAACTGCAGTGCTATGAGTGCGTATGTTAAAGGGCGAATGCAGCCTGTACACATTGGACAAGACCTATCCTAGACTGCTTTCCTCAGTCTGTTTCTACTTTGCTCTCTGTTGCAAATGGTTCAAATCAGGAGGGTAAATTACAAGGTTTGGATTAGAATTATTATTAGGTTAAGGTTAGGTTAAAAGTTATAAAACACATGGGTAGGGGTTGGACTATGTCATGTCTCATGGATGCTTCCCAAAAGACATCAACTGTCCTAAAGATTTATGGCAAGATTTAAGAGGCTTTTTGCTCTGAAATCAAAAGGATTAGAACTTTAGTTCTTATGAGAATATGTGTTATGTTAGAGCCTAACAGGGTGAGACTTTATGGATGACATGAGAACCAACACATAAGTACCAAAATGATGAAAACAAGACGTTACAAAACAATTTCATCAACTAGTTTTAAGACCAAACTAAAAGTGAGGAATAAAAAGTGAAAGAGTTTCAGTTGGTCCCTTCTACTCAGCTGCTCGAGTCCTCACTAAGACCAAAAAAGTGGAGCACATCAGTCCAGCTCTGAAGTCTTTACACTGGCTGCCTGTCCATCAGAGGATAGACTTTAAAGTTCTGATAATGGTCTATAAAGCTCTGAATGGTCAAGGACCAAAATACATCAGTGACCTCCTGACCCACTATGAACCTCCCAGACTCCTCAGGTCATCTGGATCCGGTTTTTTATCAGTTCCCAGAGTCAGAAGCAGACATGGAGAAGCTGCATTCAGCTTCTATGCTCCACATGTCTGGAACAAACTCCCAGAAAGCCTCAGATCAGCTGAAACACTCAGTGTATTTAAGTCCAGGTTGAAGACACATCTATTTTCAGCTGCATTTGAATAAGCTTGAGTTTCAAAACGGAATCATGTTTTAACTATTGATTTTATCTTTCATATATATAATTTTTTCTGATTTTATCTATTGTTCTTATTTCCTTCTTTTGTTTAAATTTTAAATCATGCTTTTTATTTCTTCTGTTTTAATGTCTCTGTGAAGCACTTTGAATCACCTTGTTGTTGAATTGTGCTATACAAATGCCTTGCCTTACTGACATATCAGTACAATGTTCACTTCCCAAAGTGCTAAAATGACTTTGCAGTAAATTCAATTAGCTGCATCTGTTGTAGGAATGGTCCACGCATGTCCATGAAGACTGCAAATGCATGGTTTATTACATTTCCAACAACAAAAGTAAGAATGGGAAGCTAAGCAGTGGTAAAAGGAAAATAAGTCTATCATTCACTATTCACCACATACTAAATCTTCATTCTGAAGTGATCACCTCAAGTAAGCCCCCAAGTAGAATACATAAATAAAAATACAAGCCAAAGCATATCAACTATACAGACCATACATCTATGATTTGAATGTTAATACACTATTGATTTGATGGAATTTGGACTCCCCAATTTGCTGCTATCTGCTACATAAGATACAGTCAATATTACCTTGTTGAAGTTAACAAAGAACACTGTACATGTCATTTCATTTAAGATTTTTATCTGAAAAGACTAACAATTCCTATCCACACAAAAACGGTAATGATAAAATGGCAGTATTTATTGGTGGGCTGTGGGTAGTAACAGCAGGTGGAGAATAAGACTAAGAATTTAAGGAGTTTTTGTTTCATCACACAAAGAAAAAGATTTGTTTATGGCTATTGCCTTTCCTATCCCTGCTGTCTGTCTCACCCATGCCATTGCTTGTTCTACTGACCACCAATTTCTAATTTCCAACTCCACCACTGCCACAACTCCAAAATAACAGCAGCACAAAAAAGAAGCAAATACAGATGAATGTGAACCAAAGTTAAATGGTTACAAGGTAAGGATAAGTGAAACCATGAGAAAAAGTCTGTTTATCCCAATAGTAAGTCTGTCCTTGTACTGAACCATTTACTGCCAGCTGTTTCATTGATGAGTCAAAATTGTACAAATGTATCCAATACATAATGAACAAATTTTTTGCCAAAAGGGATAAAAGTGAATATAAACAGTGAGAATCACCATGCTTTCAGTTGTAAGAATAGGTGAATGAAAGCAAAGGACGCACACACATTTTGATTTGGCATTGTTGTTGGGTTTCACTACAGAGTACCACTTTACTGAGCTGTACACAGCTCTGGTCTTGATTTAAAAAAAAACGAAAAAAAACAAAACGATGAGCTTGTGCGTTCTCACATGTGCAAGCAACTTTACAAAAGTTAAGCAGCAAGCTGAGGTCATAGTTTAATCCACATCTGGCAAAAGCAGCTGTGCAACTCCCGAACATTCAACCTCAGGCAAAGTACAGGAATAGACCACAAAACACACTCTGTGTCAAAGTCTGCAACTCAAGTCATATTTACCAGTTTGAAGCCTTTACCCATCATCTACTGAGATCAAGAGGGAAAATAACAAAATGTGAAAGAAAAAAAACTCAACTTAGTGGTTTGAAAACATTCTTTAAAAAGGACTGCGGATGCTTTTCGTATTTCTCATGTTTACAATGTAGAAAAATATCTGTCACACTGGCAATGCAAGCAGGGTTAAGCTGAAACCTCACCATACAAATGCATACATGGCAAGTACACAGCTCTAGACACATACAAAGAAAGGATAAAGAGAAAGTTGACGTGTAACCCCCCTTATCCAGATGGGGCAGCAACAGGCTTTGCCTCACTGCAGCAGACAGCTGCACTTACTGGATGGCAAATGTTGAAACATGTGTAATGCATCTCCACAACTGCTTGAAAGCATATCCAGTTCTTGAAAATGTTTTTGGTGAATCACCTTCATCTCTATTCCTGTGCTGTGTCATATACAGCACAGTGAGATTCTGTCCCAATACAATCAATAACTGACAAAGCAAAGCAGTGACTGGAACTGAAGAGTGAAAGATAGGTTTAGAGGGTGATGGTCATTCTCTAGACCTCAAACATCAAAGCAGAACTTGATAACTTGAAGACAGGTATTAGCTTGAAAAACAAGGCCATGGTCCAACCACCTACCTCTCTGCTGTGCTTCAGCTCTGGCAGTCATGCATGCTTAGGATGGTAATTACAGGAACAGTAGAGGTGGCAATGATTAACACCTGGTAGAGGCTACATCGGGGCCAGTTGCACAAAACAAAAGTTTTGCTTAAAGACAGAGTTAAAGTTTCCCTAACACATTCAAACCCAATTTCTGAGCATGGGCACTTCATGAAGACTCGATGAATTTATATGTTTAAAGTCTTGTCCTTAAGTATTTAAGGTTATCTCTTTACCTTGGCCTTATACGAACGGAATTCCTTCAAATATGCTACACAGACATAAGACAATATTTTTGCCAATGGGTTATTGGCTAAAGACATTTTTTGGAGTGGTAAATCTTCAATAGAGCCAAGACATCAACTTTATTGAAGCAGTGTGAGATCATTTTGATTGAGAACGGAGCAAAAGGCAGCCAACATCCAAAGAAGGGTTTTGAAATGTCTTTCAAGAAGTCTGGGAAACTAATCATGAAGACTACTTAAAGAAATTACTAGAAAGTTTGTCTAACAGGGTTCAGGCTATGTTGAAGAATAATGGTATTAAAACTAAATACTGATTTTCGAGCTTGTTAGAATTGTACAAACTAATTTTCCTGTGTTCTTCAACTGTAACTAGTGCTGCATTTGATACAATCGATCACAGCATTCTATTACAGAGTCTTGAACATGTTATTGGGATTAAAGGAACTGCATTAGGCTGGTTTAAGTCATATTTATCTGATAGACTCTATTTTGTTCTTGTAATGAAGAACCTTCCTCACACACTAGAGTAAGTCATGGAGTTCCACAAGTTCCGTGCTTGGACCGATTCTTTTCACTTTATACATGCTTCCATTAGGTAACATTATTAGACAGCATGAAATAAATTTCCATTGTTATGCTGATGATACTCAGCTGTACTTATCTATGAAACCAGATGAAACCTACAGGTTGGTCAGACTACAAGCCTGTCTTAAAGACATAAAGACCTGGATGACTCAGAACTGTCTGCTTCTAAATTCAGACAAAACTGAAGTCATTATCTTTTGACCTGAGTGCTTCAGGGAGAAATTGTCTAGCTATATAATTACTATTATTTTCTTGGCTTCTAGTTCCACAGTGAGGAACCTTGGAGTTATTTTTGACCAGAATTTATCATTTGACGCGCATATAAAACAGGTTTCTAGGACTGCTTTCTTTCACCTTCGTAATATTGTCAAAATCAGGAACATCCTGTCTCAGAGTGATGCAGAAAAACTAGTCTATGCATTTGTTCATTTTAGATTAGGCTACTGTAATTCTTTATTATTGGGCTGTCCCACAAATTCTCTGAAAAGCCTCCAGCTGATCCAAAATGCTGCAGCCAGAGTTCTGATGAGAACTAACAGGAGATATCATGTTTCTCCAGTTTTAGCTTCTCTTCATTGGCTCCCTGTTAAATTCAGAATAGAATTTAAAATTCTTCTCCTCACAAATAAAGCTCTTAATGACCGAGCTCCATCATATCTTAAAAAACTCATTGTTAGATATTTTCCCAATGGGGCACTTCGCTCCCTAACTGCAGGTTTACTTGTGGTTCCCAGATGTTTCTAAAAGTAGAATGGGAGGCTCTTCTGGAGCCAGTTGCCAGTATATGTCTGGGAAGCAGACACCCTCTCTACCTTTAAGATTAGGCTTAAAACTTTAATCAAAACTTTAACTTGGCGCTATATAAATAAAACTGAATTGAATTGAATTATAAGAAATTATAAAAGAAAAGCTAAAGGATGCCTGCCCTGAATGATGTGTCAGAGTAAAATAATCAGTTCCAGCACACATGGGAAACATTATATACTCAACCTGTAGTAAAGCTGTGGCTGATTCTGTATGACTGCCTTTTGGTTTTAGTCACATTTGTTCACATATCCAAGTTTTCTTATAGAGCTTGATGAAAATACATAAGAAAAGCAAAGCCAAAAATCTTGTAATATCACGACAGTTCTTCCAGTAACTGTTAATATATTTGCCTAAGAAAATCCACAAGTTCTAATCTTATGTTATCACAAAAAGCAAGTCAGAGAATCACTAAAAGTCAGCAAGATTCATCTTCAAGGAACCATGAGTGTACAAAACACAGAAATAATATGGCATTTTTTAAATAATAAATACATTAAAACGATGGGCTGACCAATTTTCCCATCAACTGTGTATTTATCAGCATACAATTATGGAATTGAAATTGTGGAATTGCATATAACTTGCTTATAAATTTTCTATTGGAATTCACCAAATGCACACAGTATGTTCCAAAAGTTTTCACAGTATGTTTCACAAATGTCATCTCATTTTAGTACATTTCCAGCATCATGGTATAAACTGATTGAAGGGTGGGAGGGTGACAATAACCAGACATCATGGATATGCAACATCACATCATCCATAATATTCCAAAAATAAACTTAATTCAGTTAATTTCAGTTAATTTATATAGTTCCCATTCAAATATCATCTCAAGGCAATTTAGACAGAGCACAAACAATTCCAAATAAATCGATTTATGATCCAATCAATAATAATGATACAAATACCCATGTGACTTACGTAACTTGGGGTCAAACAAATAATATCAAAAGTACCCGTTTCAGTCATCTGCAAAATCATCACAAAAGTATAACAAGATATTGTGCTTTACTATTACACATCCACACTTAAGATCCACCATTAAATCAAAAATCTTTACCAACACACTGTATATGTCAGCACTATGAAACCTTTGGTCATTCCTTTTGGATCAAAGATCTAGGACAATATGATTTAGTTTGTAGGTTCTAAAAAATGTTTAAAATTCCTCCTCACATTTATAAAAAGCTGAACAACCACAAACTGAATGAAGAAAGAAAGGGAGGGTGAGAACAGTGCCAGAGTATATGCAGCCACAAAATATAACCATGAAACAAAAATAGGAAAAGGCACGTTGGGACCAACAAGCTCTAACATGTTATTAAAAAGCTTCCTCAATGTCTCTGCCCAAAGCTTAATTTGTCAGCCCCCCCCCCCACACACACACACCATTCTTCTTGCCTGCCTGCGCAACATGTGCATTCTTGGTTTGAATCTAATGCCACAGCTTCTGGGATCTTAGTCTTAGGAAAATTGTTTCACAGTATGACTTCATCGCTTAGTCTTCCAGTACCTCTGTCATTCAAGCAGACATCCTCTCTAACTTTCAGATTAGGCTTTAAATTTTCCTTTTTTATAAAGGTTATAGTTAGGGATGGTTAAGGTGACCCTGAAACATCTCGTAGTTAACTAAAGTTAGTCAGTTAAAGTAAGTAAAATTCCTTAAATATTTTTTTGTGTGTTTATGACATTGTGTAGAACATGTACATATTTAGTTATTTTGAAAAATATTCATCAAACTTGATTTAGAGCTTGTTATGTCTATGTTGTAATTCTACAATGTTGGGCCAGAGTGGTAGTCAAAATAGCCTGAGCTCCTTACACATTACATCAGGACACTGCACTTCTCACATGATCACATGATCACAAATTGAAAAAAAACTGTAGTAGAAATTTAAAGTGTCAGATGATTCATTGTGACTAAGCCCTAGATGTGCTTTTCTGTTAAATTTTTTACTTAGTTTAGCTTAGACCATAATTAAACGCATGAATAAATTGTATTGGATATTTGAAACTCCAGCATCTATAGCAGTATTTGAAACTCCCTGTATCTTTGTAGTTTTTTTTTTTTTTTTTAACTTCTACATGATCCTGAGCTATTTTTCTCAGTGTTGCCCAAGCAGCAGTAAGCAGCATTAGTAGATAGAAAAACAGGTTCTGAATGTTCTGCAATTGTTCAGTGACAGGTGCAAATGGTCTTGAATGTGAACCTGTAAGTGCTCTGGGAGGATGCATGCGTTCCTTTTAGTATGATTAAACATGGAAAAGAAGGATGATAAAGATGGAAAAGAAGGACAAACTCTGGAAACTCAGACCATGGCTGAATTAATTCAGGAAGAAATACCTGCAGGTGCCTCCAGACAGTTCTGCTCCCAACTATACCCAACGATGCAAATTTACAACATTTCCCAAAAAAATTACTAAAATGTAAAAAACCTGAAAACTCTTTCATTTCTACATCAGAGGCCTCCTACAACAATGTCTGAGAGGCCAAAAAATTTTGCAATTTTTTTTCTGTAGCTGGGTCTTACAGGGTTAAGCTGCTACAGGTAAATACTGCATGACTCTTATGTCACTTTGCTCCCCCCAATTTCATTTCTCAAATAACATCATGTACATTTGGTATTTTTGTTGTCATTAACTTGGGTTTTCCTGTCTCAACAGATATCCTTTGAATGGTGTTATGGTGTCAACCAGCTGGTTGAGGCGGATGGCCATCCTTCCTGAGTCTGGTTCTGCCAGAGGTTTCTTCATGTTAAAAGGTAATCGTTCCTTTCCACAGTCGCTCAGGACGGGAGATTGGACTGAAGACAAGTTTCGGTGCAATCTGTTGGTTTCCTTAGCTACGATATTGTTTTTTGAATTGGCTCTATATGAATTAATCAGATTATTTTGAAATTAATTAATTGGATTTAATTGGATTATGATTACAATGAATTGAATTCCAATTGGCTTGAATTGGACTATATCATTTAAGTGCCTTGAGATGACAACTGTTGTAATTTGGTGCTATATGTCACGGTTTATTTTCCGTTCCATGTCTTGTCTTGTCATTTCCTGTTTTATTTTGGAAAAAATCACTAATCTTGTCCTCTCATTTCAGGTATCTTGCCCTTCCTCCCGTGTCAAGCGTCTGATTGTCTTCCCTGATTACCAAGTGTTTTCACCTGTTCCCCTTGGTCCCTCCTGTGCTCAAATAGTCTGCGTTTCCCTTGTCTTGTGCCAGTATGTTGTCTCACTTTGAGCTTCGTTACCAGCCACTTACCTTGTCTCGTCTTGTCCCGTTCCATGACTCCTCGAGCCTGCAGCGAGCGACTCTCCTGCAGTGCTGTCTTGCCTTGTAATTTATTCTTGATCCATAGCCTTAGTTATTTATTATAACGGTAAGTTTCATAGCTTTTCCTCCATTTCCAAGGAGTGATTTTTCGTTGTTACCTGTCTTAGTCGCCTCCGTTAAAGGAGAGGTTTTAGTTAAAGTTTCATAGATCCTCCTGTTTGGTAAAGAGTGTGCCTTTGTTTTATTCCGCCTCATTGCGAGAGCGAGTCTTTGCTTTGTTAAGTTTCATAGCATTTCTGTTTACCTCCCAGTTTGAAGAGAGTTTATGTTTGTTAACTTTCATAGCCGCGCTCCTTCTCCACCATAGATACGGAGGAGAGCGCTTAGGCGTTTTATAGTCTTTTATTTTGCGCTGCGGGAGATCGCCCTGCAGTGCCGTGATCTTGTCTATTTAAATAAAACCATCTTGAACCACACGACCCTGCATCTGCGTCCTGAGTCCCTCTGGTAAACCTGACACTATATAAATAAAACTTGAATTGAATTGAATTGATCAAGATACATACAGAGTGCAGAGCAGCACTGTTCCAGTCTTGTTGAAAACTGAAAGTGCTTTTACACTACGAGCTAAATTCACCCACTGACATTCATAAAGCGCTTCATAGTCTACACAGAGCTTCAGAAACACATTCAGACCTCAATGAAGCACCGAGGGGTACAGTGTCTTTCCCAATGTCAATTACAATACATTCCCAACTAAACTCAAATCCCTCTTATTCTAACAGGTCTACAATTAATAACTGCATGTGTATGTGAGTGCAAACTTTGTATTGCCTTTTCCTGTAAAGTTTGTTATTTCTGCCGTAAGACATGTAAGATAAACATAGGGCTTATGTATGAGGTAAGGAAAAAAAAGGTGTAGATTCAAATAGAAACGTGTCCATTTTCGTTAAAAGTTATTTGTAAGAAAATG
Source organism: Leuresthes tenuis (assembly GCF_036924035.1). Classification (NCBI taxonomy): domain Eukaryota; kingdom Metazoa; phylum Chordata; class Actinopteri; order Atheriniformes; family Atherinopsidae; genus Leuresthes; species Leuresthes tenuis. Next base: position 23,389,889 of record NW_027325372.1, on the reverse strand, counting down.
TGTAATCTCTTAAATAAAATCATTTATACAGTTTGCAGTGAATATTTGTCTGTAAGAATATGATCTAATAAGTGACAAGTTAAAGAATTTACAAATACAATGTTCAAATATAAAGTGGCTTGAATTTCTACTTTGTGAATATGAATTGAAAACAGTGGTCACAGCCTTATCAATCACAAAATATTATAGGATTACTCGATCTTACTTAAAAAGAATGGCAGCTGTTGTTAGGCAAGTAACTTTATTGTCTTGTTTGTTAGGTCCAGTTAGTTATTTCAAACACGGCACACAGTCTGGTGTCGATGTTAAACAGGAGGTTAAGCTCTCCAAGAAATGCCAGGCCAGTTAGACAGGAAAATACAAGACAGCCTGTTGAGGGACAGGCAGCCCGAATAGAGACACCTCCATAGGCAGCACAACTACTAAGGCCACGCCAACGCAATGCATCAAGGAATGGCTAGGTATGTTTCACCTTAGCTACGGTCTACGTGACTGTTTTTAAATTGTTACCTGTGGATCTTTTATATCTCATTTCTCTTTATCTGCATGAATTATTGCATTTAGAGTGCTACTGCAGATTGAGAGACAGCTGATAGGAAACGGTTTGGACAACCTACCTGTGGTCAGTCACCAGAATGGGAAATAGTTCCAAGTGTGACAAGAAAGGAGGGAAATTAGAATTCATGCAGCTGTAGTGGACTTCTTGAATTGTAAGCTAATCTGAAACTGTGGAGCACGGCTTCAGTCAATAACTTGGTTCCATTCCCATGCACATATATTTGGACAAAGGTAATGGTCTAAGAAAAGTCCAAATCAAGTTGTGACCATTGCTCAACTTAACTCTGCATAACCACACATGCACATCACATGCATTAGGACAACACGTTAAATAGCCCTCACTGATTTTATATTTACAACATTTGTTGAATTGACAAAAAAAACTTTGGCACTAGCTAAAAAGTTTTCACTCAAAGGGAAATTCAGTGGGTACAAAACTGCGGAGGCTTATGGAGAAGAGAAGTTTTAAGCCGTGTCTCCATTTTCTTATCATGGGCAACGTGATGTCACTCACGAATAAAATGGATGTGATAACGGCGCTATCCAGCAGAGAGGGAGTATTGGGAGTGCAGTCTGATGGTGCCTTACCCAGAGGTGGCTGCACAAGGATATTCCCGATGATGTTTCCATCAATGGCTTCCAGGGATTGCACTGGGGGCGTTAAGCATAAAGGTGGAGGGCTTGCCATACTCGTCAACAACAGATGGTATAATCCTGGTCACATCAACGTTAAGGAGTGCATTTGCAACCGGGACATTGAACTATTTGCTGTTGGTTTCAGGCCAAATTATTTGCCCAGGGAATTTTCACACGTCATCATAGTGACTGTTGACACCCCCCCCCCCTGCCAACCCGACAGCAGTGTGTGATGTCATCTACTCCGCTGTCACCCGTCTTCAGACTCAACACCTGAGTGCCTTTATTGCTATCTCAGGTGACTCCAACCATATCACCATGGTAAAAACCCTACCCACCTTCAAACAGTATCCAGTATCCTACTGGAGAGGAGAGAACCTTGGACTTACTATATGGTGATGCTAAGAACATGCTCACCCCTCTTGGAAAGTCTGATCACAGCCTGATTCAGTGATTAAATTTTACTTGCCTCTGGTGAAAAATCTGCCGCCGACAAAGAGGACAATGAGGAGACAAAGGAGGATAAAGCCTAGTTAATGCTTCTGTGTCATGTCAACGCTGTAGGACATGACGCTGTCAATGAGCATTCAAAGTTCTGTGTCGAGGGAACATGTTGCTCTGCAATTCACCATGCCGCTAGGGGTGTGTGGCTGCGTGTTTGTGTGGTTTCAGGGGTTATAGCCGAATCCTTGCTTTTTCTTCCGGTCACAGTTAACAACAGTAAACAATGGCAACCGAGGTGGAGCAGCTGTATTTGCAGTTGGAGCTCATCAATATTGAAAAACAAATGCTTTTATTGCAAATGCTAAAGCACAGGCGACAGAGAAGATGTTTGCAGAGGTGGTCTGTATGACCACTAAACTGGTCGAGGCTGGGAACTGGTGAATTTACAACACTGAGGAACCGGGATGAACAAATGCACTTTTGAAACTTTCAAATGTCAACGGGCCACACTCAGTGCAGTTACATGCGTGCCATCAGATTGGATTAATGGCTAAATTACAATAAGATTGAGTTATTCGGTTAATGTAGAACGAAATATACAACGCGATGGAGAATGCGCCGTTGTGCATCACGTTTGTGCCATAACCATGCTCATCACAAATGTAGAGGGACGTAACTTCATCTTGCTCTTCATTCGCCATCTTTCTCGAATGCTTTCTCGAATTTCTCGAGTTTTGTTGTTGTTGTTGTTGGTGGTGGTGAAGACGTCAACCGGAATTGGCTCTATTAGCGATAGTTGAAATGGGTACAGCGCTACCTATCATACTGGGGTATGACATGCTTTGTGCCAGTGATTCGATTAATTCAACGCCATATATCCAAGGATAATTACCCTTGCTCAGATAAGGAGCATAACCCAACTATAGCTATAATCGAGTTAATCTCTTCATGTAAATCCACTGACTGACAGACCTCTGAGTGGACTCCATTGTGCCAGCCAAGACTGTTCATTGTTACCCAAATAACAAGCCATGGGTGACAAAATACATCGAAGTTCTCCTCAACAATAAGAAGAGGGCTTTCAGAGCTTCAAACAAGGACAAGTTGAGAACAATCCAGGGGGTCCTCAAAGTGTAGAGCAGGGAGGCCTAGGAGAGCTACAGGAGGAAGCTGGGGAAGGAGACTCCAGTAGAACAACGTGAAAGAGGTTTGGAGCAGCGTGAGGAGCATAACAGGCTTCAGGCAGCAGGCAGCAGAGAAATTGAACGCAGTGTGGACCGAGCCAATGAACTGAATGTGTTATTTTTAACAGATTTTATAATCTCCCACCCCAGCTCTGTGGAATACTCCAGCACGTCTTCAACACCATCCATCGGTCTCTTCTTGGTGGATGTCTCGCTACCTGCTGGGCAGACCACAGTATTTGCGATTGTAACACTGTGTGTCGGACAGAGTGGTCGGCAACACCGGGGGCTTCACAAGGGACTGTTCTTTTGCCATTACTCTTCACCCTCTACACCACAGACTTCAACTATTACACAGAGACCTGTAATCTTCAAACGTTCTCTGATGACTCTGCAATAATTGTATGCGTCAGCAAATGTGATGAGGATGAGTATAGGATGGCACTTTGTCACATGGTGAGAGCTCAACCACCTGCAGCTCAATGTGAGAAAGACGAAGGAGCTGGTTGTGGACCTGAGGTGGACCAAGGCACCAGTGACCACTGTACTCATTCAGAGGACAAGCGTGAATATTGTGCAGGATTACAAGTACATGGGTGTTCACATTGACAATAAACTGGACTGGGCAAAGAACACCGACATCCTCTACAGAAAGGGCTAGAGCTGCCTCTATTTCCTGAGGTGACTGAGGTTTTCAACATCTGCTAGACTTTACTGAGGCTGTTCTATGAGTCTGTGGTAGCCAGTGCTGTCCTCTATACTGTTGCATGCTGGGCAGCAGTTTGAGGGTGGCTGACGCCAACAGGCTCAACAGACTGATCGGAAGGGTCAGTGATGTTGTGGGGTTGGAGTTTGACTCTCTGAAGGTGGTGTCAGAGAGAAGGACGCTGTCAAAGTTAAGCAGCATTCAAGACAATGACTCCGATCCATTCCACAATGTGCTGGTCAGACACAGGAGCACCTTCAGTCAAAGACTCATGCCCCCAAAGTGCACCGCAAAGCACCACAGGAAATCATTCCTGCCTGTGGCCATCAGACTTTTCAATTCGTCCCTCTGAGACCACTGTGTAGCCTGTACTGTTTCAGTGCAATATTAGTTTTTGCTGGCTTACTGCTATACTGCTGCTGTACATTATACTGTTATACTTTATATTATACAATACTATAATCATACTAGTATACTAGTATACTGTACATGATTGTACTGCTGCTGTATATGATTATAATGTATTTTATTTGATTTCATTATTTGAATATTTTCTATACTTTTTAAAGGTATTTTTATACATATTTTTATTCTTTATTTTAATTGCATCTGAATGTACATATTTATGTGCTCTTAATACATATTACTTATTTCCTTTGAATTTCTTGCAGGAGCACCCATGACACAACTCCCAGATATATTAATCCGGGAGTATTTCTGATACTGATTTTCCATTAACTGGTTTGGAGTGAATAAATTAGACTGGGAAGTGTCACCAGAGGGTGGTGGTAAAGGGTAAGTTGCTCAAGGTTGTAATTAAGCAAAAACACTAGTCGTCCTAACTTGAAACTGTAACTTCTGGAGGAAAAAAGATACAACTGCAGTGGATATCCACAGGACGAAACTGAAGAGAGCTCTTCTTTAGGAATTACTTTAATCTCTGAGTATCATATATATATATATATATATATATATATATATAATATCTGAGAATACGCCTGTCAGTCAAGTTGGTTTATTGATTGCTGGCCCAAACGAGAAACAGCTGGTGAGTCACATATTTTAATCAGCCAGGTCAGAGGTGAGTGATGAAGTTTTTCTATTCCCCCTAATCAGGGCTGTACAGTGCGACATATATGTTGCACGTGCTACATCAAAACATGCCTGTGCTAAGAATTGATCTGCCCTGCAGCATGGGTGCTATAGGCAGATTTAGCTACAAATATGTATGTCAACAATGGTACCACGACTACCCTTCCTGGTAGTTGTAGTCAACTGTCAACGCCAATTCCCACAATTCCACACAGTCGCAGCTTCACGCTCTGTACCATGCGGCTGGGTTGGCACAGGTACACAGTGTCTAACATTACGAGAGGAACGTTACTCCCACGAGCCAAGAAATATGAAGAGATTTTTTTCAACCTGTTCGACACAGACAACAACGTAAATTAAGTTAACAAGGACCCAGCAACATCGACCAAAAACACGCCAACGACAAAAGTGAAAGCTCAAACGTATAGCTACATATATATAAACATATAGCGTGGATTCTCGGCACAAAACAGAATAAAAAACAGCACCCAAAGCAGCCTGCATGTTTTGACCATCGAAACTATAAAACTAAGACCAGTCTTACTGCTTACTCTTTAAAATAAGTTTTGGCTGTTTGACAGCTGTCAATCTTCCCAGTAGTGGCTGTCCAAGCAAGTTTACCCTAAAGTCAGACCGTGCAATGCTGCTGCAAAATACTGCAAAAAACACAAGCGCTACATCTCAGACTTTACAGGCCTAAGTTAGACTTCTCAAACAATGTCCTTTGGACAGACGTGACCAAAGTGGAGATATTTGGTAAGAATGATTTTTGGAGAAAACCAAATTCATGCTGTGTCAGCGTAACTACCTCACACTAACTGTTAAACACAATAGTGGATGGCTGATGATTTGGGCTGGTTGAGCAACCACAGGAAACTTGTTAGTTATCTGAAGTGGTACAGCATTGGCCAGGCTTTCATGTTTTTCAAGTTCTTGCCAAGCTTTTTGTGGATCTTGTTAAAACCTCTTTTATTCACCTTTGTCATGTCTGTTCATTTTGTCATGTTTTATGTTCCTGTCTAGTCTTGAGTTTAGCCATGTGTCCACTGTTTTCCTCAGTCTCTCTCTTACCCTGCCATCAGCTTCACTCATGTAACCTGTGCTTTTCCCCTCAGCTGCCTTCACTCACCAGTCACCCTCCTCAGTATTTAGTCTCCAGGTTTTTTTTCATGTCCAAGCAAGTTTACACTAAAGTCAGACCGTGCAATGCTGCTGCAAAATACTGCAAAAAAGCGCTACATCTCAGACTTTACAGGCCTAAGTTAGACTTCTCAAACAATGTCCTTTGCACAGACGAGACCAAAGTGGAGATATTTGGTAAGAATGATTTTTGGAGAAAACTCATTCATGCTGTGTCAGCGTAACTACCTCACACTAACTGTTAAACACAATAGTGGATGGCTGATGATTTGGGCTGGTTGAGCAACCACAGGAAACTGGACTTGCTTGCAGTCACTCAGTGGGGTTACACGGCACAGTAAAGAATTGAATTAATGGCTAAATTACAATAAGACTGAGTTATTAAGTTCATGTGTACACCTTAGTCTGACCAAAAATTGGACCGGATCAGGTTCCTCGCAGTTGGATTTAGACCCTGAGATAACGCGGTTCATAGTCGCAGCTATATGGTGAATTGGACTGGGAATTGGACATTGCGTTCTGCACATGCTTGAGATTTTTCCCTGGGGTCGTGATCCGGAAGTCAAAGGAGACAATATTACTGTTGTTGTCGCTGCTGTCGGAAAGAAACAAACAACGCGATGGAGAATGCAAGAAGCAACACGCACTTCTGGACGGATGAGCAGACTCGGTTCATGCTGAACCAGCTGAAGGAGTTGAACATTTTAAAGTTCATGGATGGGAGGAAAATTAATGGAGATTTATTTAACATTATTTAACATAAAATTTAAATTTGCCATCTTTCTCAAATGCCTGAGTTTGTTGTTGGTGGTGAAGAGGTCAACCAGAAGTGTCTCTATTACCACTAGTTGAAATATTCACCGCCATATATACTTGGATAATTGCCCTTGCCCAAATACAGAGCATAGTCCAACTATAGCTATAATCAAATTAATCTCATCATGTAGACCCACTGACTGAGTCAACATAAACCCCTTTGTATGATGAAGTATCCTAGAGTAATTTAGTTCTTCTATTAAGGTATTAAGGTATTTAGTTGTTGTTTTTTTCCCATGATTTTCTCTTTGTGTGTGGTGTCTGATTCCTGGTGAGCATGGCGGCTGGTGGTGTCCTGATCGCTCAACGTCTTCACCTGTGGTGGATCTGTTATCTCTTGCTTATAAGCCCCATTCTTCTCTTTTCTCATCATCAGTTTGTTAGTTCTCTGAAGTGGTACAGCATTGGCCAGGCTTTCATGTTTTTCAAGTTCTTGCCAAGCTTTTTGTGGATCTTGTTAAAACCTCTTTTATTCACCTTTGTCATGTCATGATTTGTCATGTTTTATGTTCCTGTCTAGTCTTGAGTTTAGCCATGTGTCCACTGTTTTCCTCAGTCTATCTCTTACCCTGCCATCAGCTTCACTCACGTAACCTGTGCTTTTCCCCTCAGCTGCCTTCACTCACCAGTCACCCTCCTCAGTATTTAGTCTCCAGGTTTTTTTTCATGTTCATTGCCAGATCCTCACCGTCATCCATGCCATCGTCACGCATGTTGTCAGGTTTAGTCTTGCTCATGTCAGGTTTAGTCTTTGTCAGGTTTTTGTTCATGTTTAATCCAAGTTTTACCATAGTCTCAGTTTAAGTTTTTGTATTAAGGCTTCTTTGAAATAATTTAGTTTCATTTGGTTATCTGCATCCTGGTCTTCCTTCACCACCAACCCACTTGACAACCTTGCAGGCATACTGTTACCGGAACTGCCAGGGGTCTGTTGGTCGAAAGTAGAATAAAGACATCCAGGATAAGTGGGAAAGCCAAGTTGGACAAAGTCTCTTAAGTCCATCCTGGTTTAATTGGTTGTTCGAACGCCAAGCCAGGCTGAGGAGGGGCGGCTTTGTCAAGCCAGGTGTAACTAATTCGAGTAAGTGTGCGGGCTTTCTTCAGATTCACTGATGAGACGACAGGTGTGGACACTTTCTTCCAATGAACAGCGGATCTGAATGCTGACGTAAGGTGATACACCTCTCATAAAATGAAGCACCGCTGCTGTCTTGAAGTTTGGAGACAGACTGATTAAATGAGTAGGTAAGTAATCCAAAACTAAAATCCTTAATCACAATTTAAGTTCCTTTCACAAATTAAAAATTGTTGCCTTAATGGTAAGCAGTGGAAATTGATAACAAGTGGTGAATATAAGAACATAGTTAGTACTTGAATAATTTTCTGATAATGCAGTCAGCATCACAGATCATCTGAAAGAATAAGATGTAAGCTATTAAGACAATTTGAAGCACATGATTGATTAATTTATTTATTAACAGTAGCCATAAGTCATTCTTACCTGAACGCTGATGCTGTGGAACGATTTGCGATTTACAAAATCACCCTTATTAACACCCGAGGGGTGTTTTATCCTCACATGAGTGCAGTCCAGTGCACCAATGACATTAGGGAAAGCTATTATAAAATGAAACCCATGTAAAAAACACAATGTGCAGCCCATCCCATTTTACCTACACATTTTCCTTTGTGTGTGTATTTCATATTGCCTGTGATTTTTGTACAAACCTCCTTGATGTAACACAGTCATATGTGGCTAGGGAATGTTACAAAAATGTGCACGACTGACTTAAGTGCCAAATACACGTGACGGATACACACAGCTCCTTTATTAAGATTCTCAGCATCCCCGATGGAGTAGAGAAACAAGACGCTTGCAAAAAAACAGAGCGCAACACAGATTATCGGTGGAACCGTCATTACGCGGCTGGATTTTGGGACCCAGTATTCCACAGGTAGCGGATGCCCTCTCCTGAAAATCTGTATCTTTCTAATAGATACTCGTCACTGAACGCCAGTGGATCTGACCCGTCTCTAACCACTCTCTGAGGTCGAAATGCTCACCGATCAATTGCCACCTCATCATCCGCAATGTCCTCCAAAATAAGACATGCCATTGTGAAGGAAAGGAAGGTTCATGGGACTTAATATAGTGTAGGCTATTACCCTAATCGCTGACTTAATTGCAAGCATCTTTGTAAGTGCAGCCATTTCTAATTACTCTAATACTGTGGTGGATTAGATTTACCTAATTTTCAGCACTATTCCTTAGCCAATAGGTTACAGTATATATCAAAATGGTTTAAACCTAGCCCAATAGATGAACCATGGATAAATATAGAACAAGCATTGTGTGATAATCTGGAAATCTCTGACCTGCCACTTATTAGTCAAAACGTAAAAATTCACAAATGTTTCAAAAGCATTAACATCAGCACCTCTCTGACAGCCTGGTGGGAATTTCTTAAAATAACAAAGTCTTCAATTGTCCCATGTAAGCTTACACCCATCTGGAACAATCCTGACATACTGCAAAACAAAAAAATGCTAAACTTTACTCTGTGGAAGATCAAAGGAATCAAACATCTGGAACATATAATCCAAAATGGAAATTTTATTTCATTTGATGAGTTCATATCACAACACGAGATAGGCAGCAATAAATTCCTAGAATATCAACAACTTAAGTCTATAATAACAAAGAAATATATCCTCCACCAACCAGACTTACAACTCCCGACTAGGGTAGCAGAATTTCTAAGCATCTGCACCCCAAAACTACTATCAAAAATATATAAATTATTGTCTAAAATAGATGACACAATGTCTCTTCCATCCTCAAAATGGGAGGCAGATTTATCCATCAGTTCTAGTTATAGCTTCTGGCCACAAATATGTTTGAACACCTTCAGAATGACTCAGAATTCTAATTTACAGGGGGCTGGGGGGCCTGGGTGATGGTGGGTCTCAGGGGTCTCAGGCCCGGGCTGCTGCGACTGGTGTGACCGGGTGGTTTGTTTGTTTTTTTTTGTTGTTGTTTGTTTGTTTTTTGTAGAGGTCCTCCGGGGTGGGGTGGGGCGGGATGGGTACCTTCTGGGGGTACAGTAGTCCCTGGCTGCCCTCTCCGGGGGAGAGTAGCTCCCAGAGGGCGGCGCTCCCAGTTCTACAAGTTTGGCTGCCCCTCAATTTTAATCGCTCACTATTAGAAAATATTGAAGAGCCAGAAGGGTGAGGGGAGGGGTCTTCTTCCCACACCCCTGCTTCCTGGTTGCTGCTCGGGGCGGGAGGGGCCAAGAGGATTAATTAATTGTTCTGCTGGTTCGGGGTCTGTGGTGGCTGGGGGGCTGCTGGCCCCCTGGTGTGCCCGCTGCACTACACCCCAGCGGAGTCGAGGGAGGGAGGACTTGTGGATGTGTGGGACGTGAAAGTGTGTGTGGTAATGATTGGGCCTGGATCTGGGACTTGCTGTCGTCTGGCCTGCCTGTGCTTCTCCCGATGGGGGGGCAGCGTTGCCTCTCCCCGCTGCTCGCGACTTCACCCACCTGTGGGCACGTCTTGACTCCCAGGGCACTTGGCCAGGGGCGCTGGGGCAGGCGCTGACCCACTGCGTGGCTGTCTGGGGCGCTTGGCCCTCCTGGGTATTGGGTGGGGCCTCTGCCGGGGGGTTTGGGGGCGCTTGGGCTCCCGGGGCCCGGGTCCAGTGCACGGCCCATGTCTGGGCGGCTGGGGCCTGGCGGGGTCGGTGGGCTGTTGCCCCGGGCTCTCTGAGGGCCTCTGCCCTATGCTTATGGGGGCTCTGTAGTCTGTAGTCTTCCTCTGCAGTCTTCTGGGTGGATGCGTGGTTGTCCCTGCGGTGGGCTTCCTGGGTTCTGTGCTCTGTGGGGGCTGCTGGTGGCCTGGGTCTTGTGGCCCTCTCTGCCTGCTTCTGATTGCTGGGGGGGGGGGGCTGTGGATTGTGGCTCTGTACACTTATACACTCATAACTAAGCACGGTTACCATGTAGGTCCTGTGGCATGGGTGTTGCATGTTCTCACACACACACACACATTTATTAGCCCAGTAGCATGGTCGCTAAGCAGTTGATGTATTATCATGTCGTCTCAGGTCATCTATATCCACAGCTGTGTTGTATGCGATTGCCGCTTCTTGTGCTTGTTTTTGTTTGTTTGTGTGTTTGTTTTTTCTCTGCTTGTCTGCTTTCAGGTGCTCCTGGTGGCGCTAAGGCTGGATTCCCCTCAGAGGCCATGGATTGTTGTCTGTTTTGTTTTTTACAGGTGTAGCAGCTGGTTGTCTGGTTTTTGTTTCTATTTTTGTTCTGTTTTCCCTTCTTTCCTCTTCTTCTTTCCTTGTCCCCCGGTCCGGTTCAGTTCTATTACATGTTATATATTGTAAACAGAAATAAATAAATGGGCATCAAGGGGAGCTTTACATTTATAAAACTTCCCTTGGCAAAGCAAATCTGTTTGGCATCAAAGGTATTCAGACTACAATTCTGCTGCCATAATGCTGAACAGGACAAGGGGAAAAAAAAAAAAATAAAAAAATAATAATAATTACTCTAATAACTGCAATAAAAACAGATTTGATCTGACAAACAATATGAAGGGTGTTTATTTACCGATAGGCCCCAATTATGAAAAAGAACTATCGTAATAGGCTAACTTTTTTTTTTTCTTTTTAAAATTTTATCATGTTTTGTTTTATCTATTTATTTTAAATAATAATTTAGCCATGCGTAGCCTTCATCAGAAAATGGAATGACTGTATAAAACACATTGATTTCTGATCAGCGCAGCCGCTGACTCCAAAGATAAGACAACAGACTCAACTAAACCTGGCATTTAGCCTGGTCTGGAGCAGGCTAGCTGCAGAGAATAAATCAACATGGTAACTTGACCAGGATAAAGTTATCCAGCGTTCGAACAACCGGCTGCAGGCTAAATTCAGCCAGGATAACCAGCATATCCCGGCTTAATCCCTTATCTAGGTTTTCGAACAACAGGCCCCAGTACTTTTCCAAACAACAACCTAAAGCAGGAGCCACTCAGCACCACCACCGCTACCACCACCCCTATTGTCACCACAAGTCAGTTTCACTACAGAAAAGTAATTCCAAGCCTTAAACCAACAGTTTACCAGTCAGTATCAAGTTTTTGGAATTTACGGTTGTTGGAAACCCTGAGCCTTTCGCTAATCTGCTTCTCCTCTCCCAACATGAATCAATGTAAATTGTGATGTGTAGAGTGGAGCCATCCATAAGTCTACTTCTGTTAAACTTTTGGTTGACCATCTGAGCAGAAACATCTGTACGGAACTTCACTCAGTTTTTGGTTACAGCCATTCAGTGCTTCACAGTGCCTCAAACTTTACAGTCATGAAATATCATCTTGCACAATTGTTAGTTGTTTGAAAGGTTTTCTATTTATTTTCCAAAAATACCTGTCTAGTCAACACAATGAAATTGTCTAATGTTTGAAAAACAGCAAAATACTTGCCTTACCACTGATTACCTGCTGAATGAAACCACAGTATACAGATGTAATGAGAGCAAGTCACAAATAGTAAGAATAAAAACCCAGTTCAGCCCGTAAAGTATAAAATGTATGATGAAAACACACACGCAAACATGCAAACTGTAAGCTGACAGAGAAGAACACTGAGCAGTGAAACCTTGACCTGAATCCAAAGCTTTAAATCACCATAAGAATTCACTTTTAAGAGGCCTGCATATTATCTCAACCTCATCCACCCACTCACGCAAATACTGTCCACTAAGTGCCTGATGTTTCTGATGATCCATCTACTCCGTATTACTAAACTGGCTCTTAAAGACAAAATGACTTGGGGCTCAATCACAGAGTACAGCTTTGGCAGTGAGAGCTGCTGTTTTCTAATTATTTTCAGCATGTTTGGATCCTTTGACTTTCTCTGCCTATGCTCTTTGCATGTATCATATGCTCGGAAACCACAGAAAAACATTCAGCCGAGTTAAAAGCTGTCCATCAGTGACGTTTTCTCACTGCTATCCAGTGTATTGTAAACTTTTAGATCTTATCTTCAGAATGTCTTGCATTTTTAGATACAACGCATCTAAAAACAAAGGATACTGGGGATATCCGACCTCAAAACAACAAGAAAGCAGCATAGGTATTTATAACAGTGATTAACGTCTGGTTGTAGGTTGGCATCAATGCCTGGGTCTTGTCATTTCGTGATTATTAATTGTGATTAAAACAAACTCAGTGGTAACCCCAGTAAGACTCAGTATAGGCTAGTATATGCAAATTGATATTATGGTAAAGCAACCACCTTTGAGCATGTTTTCAAGTTGTAGTCTGTTTTATTTATGCACAGGGCTCTGTGATTTAATTAATTTTGACATTATTTGTAATTATGGCCTTCAATGGCAATGAAAACAATATACGTTATATACACTAGGCAACTTCAGTGCATGTCGGAACGTGGATTAAAAAAATTGTTATGCTGGTTACCTTGGTTACATGTAAACACAACAACTTACTTTGTTGAAAAACTTTGTTCTTCTCTGATTGGATTGAAGTAATAACATCCCTTAATTAGGGTTAGAAAAAAAACTACTTGGTTAGGGTTAGAAAGTGATCATGGTAAGGGCTAAAATGCATTATTTTAACAATGCAATTGCTCTCATGACCACAAGAGGTCACATATTTATAGGTAATTATAACGTAATTATAGGTCACATCTGCCTGCATGAATCTGCAACCCACTCACTTAAACTGAAGTCAAAATATATTTGGTTTGGACAATGGCTTTAGAATACCTGACATTATGACAGTACCACTGAAGTGATGTTCAACTTCATAATTAGATGTGACAAAAAAACACCAGCATGTAAAAGCAAGAAGGTATTTTAGCACAAGCTAAAACAAATTCTTTCAAAAAAGTCATCCTCACCTTCAACTTATTGCCAGGCTCACGGTCTCAGTGGATAGGTACTCAAAGAGGAGAAGCAGATATAACAACAAAATGGCGCAAAGAGACCATGAGAGAGAGCCAGCTATTTTGGTGCATTATAATTTCATAGAGTGGAGTGAGTCAGCGAAAGAGGAAAAAGAAAAAAGAGATGATGGGGGAAAAGAGAGGGTTTGAAAGAGAGAGGCGCTCACAGAGGATGACAGATGGTGGTGCAAAAGAGAAAAGAAAGGGGAAAATGAATTGCGCAAACTACAGAGCTGAGCGATATGCAGAGTCCAGAGGGCCCTTTGAAACAGCAGGGTGATGAAACCTCCAGCGCTTGTTGGCAGCGGTACAGTACAGGGGCCACGGAGATCTCAGCACCACAGCCAAAGCCTTACGTAACAGGCCACAGAGCTGAACGCTCCCATTCCTGCACCCCTTAAAGGTGAAGGGACCCTCACTGCAAGCCAGGACGACTCACAGAGCATCACAGACAAAAGCTTAAAGGCTGACAAGCAGCATGTTTAAGACAACTGTTATAAGTGCAGCCCACAGTTTCACAAATGTGAAAAAGTTTCCCTATCATGACCCTGTAGGCTGATATTTTCCATGCAGTTTTGATTTATTTTGGCCAAAAAGAAAAAAAGAAGACCATATGAGGTACATATTATAAGCTTGCACATGCATTCCGTATATATTTAGGGCCTAAATTTGACCTTATAATGAGGGTTGTCCAGACAACTTCAGATAATTAACTTCGGAAAGTTTATGGTTAATATTTTCAGGTGTAAGTAGAACTTATATATACTGTCATACATTGTTTAAAATGATCCCAAGTTTGTTTGACTGGGTGATTATACAACAGCTTTAAGCTGAACGTCTCTTTTCTTACCACAGCATAGGCTGAAGGTAAAGCAAGAGATGACAAGCTGAGAATCAATTTGAAAAGACATATACAATATGTTGTATGCTTGAGTAGGTTTGTGTGAATAACTGTATTTTAATTACTGGAGAAATGACAGAAAATCTGGTAAACTTTACTCTGGCTAAAACATCATACGGGGCGGCTGTAGCTCAGGAGGAAGAGCAGTCACCCACCAATCGGAAGGTCGGTGGTTCGACTCTGGCTTCCCCAGGATACATGTCGAAGCGTCCTTGGGCAAGACACTGAACCCCACGTTGCTCCCCCAGTGTATCATTGGGGGTATGAATGTGTGTGAATGCTTAGAAAGCACTAAGACGTGCTGTATGAATGTGTGTGAGTGGGGTGAATGTAGTGAAGCGCTTTGAGTGGTCAGCTAGACTAGAAAAGCGCTATACAAGTACAAGTCCATTTACCATTTTGCATGAAATAACAATGGTGAAATCCTTATAATAGCAGCATCATGTTGAGACTCATTCCATTTTATTGGTTTACAACTGTACTGTTGTGGCCATCAAGCAGTAAGGGTGCAACGATTAGTTGCATGTTATGCCTTGTGTGCATAGACTGTCATTACTAGCACTGTATGAGATTCATTCTTAAAGTGTGAATTGATTCAAAGGCCAAAAGTGGCTTGCACCAAAAGATGTTCCTATTTATGAAACCATACACATCATAGATCACAATACACTGGAAATGTGTGAACATGGATCAGCCTTATATCCTATGCTCTTATACGCAGTATAATAACCCTACAAATGGGGAATGTTTAAGTCTGTGTAATTTGCATTTGTAATTTTTTTTAAAAGCTGCTCATCTTTCCGAAAGGCGGTATTCATTTTTTTTTTCTATCATCATAATTGAGTGTATCAACTCGATGTCTAAACATTTGTCTTTGCCCTAATCCCAACTCCTCCCCTTGGCCCTCCCGCTCCATTTTTCATTCCTGTTGCTTGGTGCCACTTTTCTTTAGAGTAACAAGGAGTACTGTCCATTGAGCCATTAAATTGGCCACAAAATGGCCTCAATGCTTGGTATAAGCTGTTTGAAGATGCTGACATGATTGCAAGATCAATGGGTGAAACAAAATAAAAAGCAGATGCTCATATAGCAATAGATGATCACAGAAATTCAAGGTCTGGACAGAAATCTACAAGACATTTGGTCTACCTCATTAACACAGCTCTACTTTTTGTTCTTACTGAATAATCCATGTTGTATGGAAAGTCTTTAAGGATAATCAGATGCCTTATTCCCTTAATTCGCCCAGTCACTCCACAGAAGAGCAGGCCAGAGGCTGAAAAGTGGAGATGAAGGCTTTTACTTCTCTTCTACAGCATGTCCATAAATAATTCAAGCCCTTCTCAGTTTTTTTTTTTTTTTAACTTTCCCTGAAGCATGATGATGCAGTGCAGACTCCACACCAGTTGCCAGGGGGTCCATAAGCTCCTCATACCTAACATAAACACAGTCCCAATGATAACAAGATACCATCAGGCCACACAACTAGAGGATTTGCTGTGAGCGTAGACTGGTATTTTGAGGAATCATTTGCTGAATCAGAAAATATTAATCAGAATCAGAATTTTGAAAGACTAAAACTAACTTGAGGTTTTTGCAAATTTGCTGACTAATCATTTCAGTCATTTAGATTATGAAAAAATATAGTAAATCACTATAATATGTAAAGAAACCAAAGCTGCTTTTTTTTAGTTAATCGTTGGATGATGAAACAAATCAACTCAAAGTACTCCACTTTCTTGTACCAATATCTCCTAATGCTTTTTTCTAAGCAATGGCTTGTTTTGGATACATTTTTAGTTAATGTGAAATGTGTTTGTTTTTTTAATACTCCATCTGAAATAATGCCTAGTGGTCAACCACATTTTAAATGAGTGTGACATTTATGTTGATTGAATATGTGTTAGTAAATCTGAACAACATTCAAATTTGATGCAATAATGTTACAATTATATGTAGTCATTTAACAGACACTTATCATTACTAAACTTTTAAGTAAGGAACAACATTCAAGCTTCAGTGTAGTAGGAAACCTTAGTGTAAGCATTCAGGATTACCTGTTCATTTAGAGTCAAAGTCAAGATGATAATAATCCCCTAAAAACTCCTCTGTGAAGCTAAAAGTGGTAAAATTCTACATTTTGCCATGAAAAAAACTAATGGTATTTTTATTTCTATCACTTTGAACAATATCAGAAATACACCACTTGCTGGTTGTCTGGCTCTCATGGCTCTTTCATCTCACAGCCTTCATGGCTGTCTTGGCTCACTCTGCTGCAACAGAGAGACACAGCTCTTCACTTTGCTTTGCTTTTACTGTCTACTCCATCCAGCTTTTGCTAATTTACCCTTTTAGCTTACACTGGCATCTCATTTCATCGATTCCTCACAGCGTATGCATAAAGCCCCATCAGGCAAAACGTCAGAATTCTTTTTTTTCGAATATCTTATACAGAACATTTGGGCCTCCTGACAGCACCTTTTTGAGACTGTTACTCTGTAGATTCAAAATGGCAAATTCTCAGCGATGTATTTAATTTGGCTGCTTTTATACTGAATGTGTGTGCAGTGCTGTGCACCTTAATAAACATGGCAAAAGCTGCTGGGTAACAGACACAGCCTGGTCACTGTCCAGGGACCTCCAGGCTGGGTCTAGGCTAGGCCTCAACTTAATGTGTTCATGTCCAATTAAAGTGGATGCTGCTGTGCCTGCATTGGTGATTTTAAACGCACAAGCTATGGACATTTTATTCCAAGTTTAGATGAGATGAGACTAGATTCTATTTTATGTTTAAATGCAATAATGGGAGGTAAATATGTACTAAAAGATTGTCCAGTGAACTGATGTTTCCATTCATTTGATCACGCTAGGTAAGTGTACCAGAGCCACAGGTAAGTGACAAAAGACCAACCTTTCTCTCTAGAACGAATAGCATCATCTTTTTTAGGACATTCAGACTGAAACTTCCTTGATCATTAACTCATAAGGGAAAAGAGCAGCAACTTGTATATTTCACTTCAAAAGTGGGATGCACAACAATTGATTTTCAGTTGGATTTTATTGGTATCAAGCAGGTTTCTCCAGGAACATGGAGCATCTTATTTGGAGATTTGACTGGGTTAGAAGAAGAAGGTGTAAATTAGCGTTGTGTTGGAGAGCTACTTTATTGTTGCTTTATTAGGAACATCCAGTTAAATTGTCCAATTTTAAGAGTTTGAATATGCTCTCAATAATAATTCTAAGAAAGAAAGAAACGTGGAAGAGACCAACACTAGAATTAATCAAAATGAGAAGAACAGATGACTACAATTGAAAATTTGAAAATATATTTTATGCCACACTTGTTACCTTAAAGTCCCAATCACATTTTTCTTGCGACAAGAAAACAGAACGAAAAAAACTGATGGACCTAACATGGCTTTGTTCTAACACATCTTTTTCCTCAATCTGTCAACGGGAATGTATGAATCTGCAATTGGCTCTGTCCACATTTGTACCCGCCAGCCGCTAACACAGACATTCTCTGTCTACTGACTCCGTTTACCCATGGTAATCAAACTGTAAAGGTTTCAATCAGAGAGTGATTCTCAAGAAGAGGAAGCTGAATTATACAGGATCACATGTAAGTGGATGTGGGGAAACCTTGGCTAGGAGCCACTACTTCAACCAAAAACAGAGTTAGCTAGTTAAACTTGAACTAAGTTTCAGAGATTCCAGATTGTCTGTTCAAGAACTTGTAACGCTAGCTGCCAGACAACATTCTAGCTAGTTCTTGGACAAGCTTATGGCTCCAGAACTCCCGGCTGAGCAAATCCAAGTAGACTAGTTTCTCAACCAGCTCCACCATCTCAAGGCTTCAGCGGAAGCCTGGATTGGTTCCTTAAAATGGTCTATTCCGAATATTTGGGCTGTCAGACCTCACCTGTAATCTAGGTGGTGTTCTGGAGGTTCAAAACAGAAATTCTCAGCCATACCACTGATGGCTGATTTTACTCAGAAGAGGGGGACTTTAACAGTTCTAGGCCAATAAACGTTTTTCAGTTGGAGCCTAAAACAAACTGAGGACCAACACGAAGGCCAGCAATAAGAATAAGATGTTGAAATACTAATAAATGCACATTAAATGAGAATCTATAATCAAAGTGTGAAACACAGAAAAGAAAAACATAAAAAAGATTATAAAATCAAATAAATAAATTGAATTAGGGCAAACCAAATAAAGAAGGTGAAAGTTCACATTTAAGAGAGAATAAAAGTAGTTGTAGCTTACTTGTATTGGTGTCTGTGATTGGTTGTCATCATCCAGTCAGATAGAGAAAAAAAAAAGAGACTAAATTAACTTAGTGCAAAGCACCTAACAGCAGAGTTAACTCAGATAGTTTGCATTCGATTTTTATTTCATTCTACATATCGATTTTTCAGTCTCTGCTGCCATCTTTGTTTGTTTGTTTATGAAGTACAGTAGCTTGCAAAAGTATTCATCACATAGAATTATTTTCAATGCTATAACCTGTGCTTTAAATAATTTTTGGAGGGATTTTATGTAATGAACCTAAAAATAATCATTTTTATTGTTAACTATCAATAGTCCACACAGGTGAGGTGGAAAAAAATGTATTTAAAAAAATTCTAAAAACATACAAAACTGAAAGGTGATGCACACATATGTATTCAACTTTTTGTTATGAAGCCCCTAAATGAGATATGGTGTTACCAAATACCTTCAGTAGTCACGTAAGTAGTTAAATAAGGTCCGTGTGTAATCTAATCTGAATCATCTCACAGCGATACAGAACAGAGAGGCTTAGGTGATTGTTTGTTCCCTCTGCCATCAGACTTTTTGAGCTAAATGTATAGCATCAGTCATATCATATGTTTACTCTTTTTATCTATTATTATCTGTGCAATAATCTCCCTAATCCCTTTTAAATTTAAGTGCATGACTCTTTAGAACCTCAGAAAGACCCTTTAGACCCTTAGATTGATTGTGGTAATATGCCTCATGTCTGTCTCGTCTGTTTTTTGTGGTGAGCTGGTGTATGTCTTATCTTCATCTAAGGGTCACATGATTTTAGTATAAACACTAGTTGTGAAAAGGCCCAAGCATCTGCAACACCATTAATCATGAAGCACTGCCATGCAAGCAACACCACGATAACCAACGAATTGTCCAAACAGGTCAAAGACAATGTTGTGGTTTCGTCAAGTGCAAATCAGGTCTGGGCTGTAAAAAAATTATCACAAACTATGAAAATCCCGCAAAGGTCCATTAAATCCATCATCACAAAACGGATGATGGACAAAAGAATATGGCATCACAATAAATCTCCCCAGAAAGGACCGTCCACTCAGACTGGGCAAAAAGGGCATTAGGAAACAAAGAAACCAAAGGTAACCTTGAAGGCATGGGCGCCACTAGGGCTATTCTAGGGGGGCTGGAACTACCCTAAAATGTCCTTAAGCCCCTCCTTAAAAACAAAAAAATCATATTTCTTAATGTGATAAGTTGAGCCATGTTTAGCTAGTGATGCCTGGTACACGAAGTATTAAAGTTTCACACTGCAAGTCCATGCAAGTTTTCATTCTCACCCTTCACTCTGACTGCAGCTGCACATGAGCCTAACACTGCCAGTCTGTGATTGAAATGGATATACAGAGATTTTTTAAGAAGAAAGTAAGTCATCATCCTCGCTGGTAGTAGTAATTTGCTAACTCCAGCTAATTAACAGCAAAGAGTCCCTAATTATTGATAAACTAGACACTCCCTGTACTGACAAATCAAAACCTTTGGGAGTTCAAATTGTTAGCATAATGGTGAGTGATGTTGTATAAACATATATTCTTTTTAAACCAATCAACAGTGCAGCGATTGGTGCAATCAACAGTCTTTAGACCTGCAACAGGCTGCATGATGGTGTGGTAGTTAGCACTGCACTCACTGCAAGGAGGTTCCTGGTGGAATCTATGCTATGCCCTTTCTGAGAGGCGTTGACATGTTCTCCCTTGGCCAGTGAGACTTTCTGCCACCATTCAAAAAAATGCATTCAAATTGGTGATTCTAAATTGACCCAAGAGTGACTGTGTATATGGATAGATGGATTGACCTGCAACTAATCTCATAGAAAGTGGAAATGGGTATGGTATGTGCATGTTCGAATCAAAATGTATGTCATTGCTCACAGAAGATTTCAGCCAGAGCACAAGCTGGTCATGGCAACTTCCCCCATGCCCCACACAGGTTTGATGTGTTTAAAAGAACAATATAATAACCCTTTTTAAACAGAAGAGAAATGGAGGTGTTTGTTGCTTTTGACTGGTTTTATGACTTCTGCATTAGCTGGCAGGGACAACATTTTTTTATGTCATCTCCTGAGGGCTGAGTCCCCCCTGTCTTCAAATCCAAGAGATGTCCCTGTCTGAAGAAGCTGAAAAGCTCCACAGAGGAGACTGGTGTATGTCAACAGGACCACTAGAAGCTGCACACTCCACAGAGCTTGGCTTTACGGAAGAGTGGTCAGAAAAAAGCTATTGCTCAGAAAAGTTCACCAAAAGGCATGCAAGAGACTCACCAAAGATATGGAAGAAGTTCCTCTGATCAGATGAGACGTAAATTTCTTTCTGGACATAAAAAAACCCCATTATGTTTGATGCAAACCTAACATCTTTCAGCACCTCAAGAATACCATCCTCACAGAAGCATGGAGGTAGTAGAATCATGCTATGGGGATGTTTTTCATCAGCAGCACTGAGAAACTGGTCAGAATTGAGGGACTGGTGGATGGTGCTACATATAGTGAAATCATTAAGGGAAAATCAGTTTCAGTTTTCCAGATATTTGAGAAACTTCAACTTCAAGCAGGACAGTGACTCAAAGCATACTGCGAAGCAGCACTCCAGCAGTTCAAGGAGAGTGTTGGAATGATCTAGTCAAAGCCCAGACATCAATCCAAATACGAATCTGTGGCATGACTTAAAGATTTTTAGTCTAAAACTATTTCTTGTTTGCATCACAAAAACAAACATGTTGCATCTCCAAGGGTGCTGTCATTTTGTGTAAATTGAGTGATATCCCCTCCAAAATATTCATCAAGTTATTCCTTTCAAATACAGCACTAAACTACAACAGTGAACTAACTGTGCGTTCCTATACATTCTTCCTGGCCACAGTAGCTAAGAGGAAAATATTGTACTCTTTACCTCACTTCCTTTATCTGAAAACTTTCGTTAATAGCTACTTTTCAGAGGGAAGATTTTTACAAACAATTATATGGAGCTGTTAAATCTGCTAAACAATTTTAAATGGTACGGCTAAAATATTAGATTTTTTTCAATTCAAATAGAAACCATCTTTGATAATCAGACCTTTTCAAATGTGTGATTATCCTGCCGTCAGTAACAGGTAAGTTTCAGTATCAGTAACAATTTACACTGCAAAAGAGTCAAACATGGTTTGAATCTGTCAGTTTTGCTGTGTTTAAACAACCACAAACTGAACAGATGATGGACTACATCGATAAGATGCTCAGCAAAGACTGGTGAAAGACGTGTGTGCTATCTCACTGATCCAAGATTATCTGCTGCAGAAATAAAAAAGATACACTCAGCACTTGTGCCACACAGAAGACTACTAATCTAACATGCTCCCATACTTCAGCCATATACTGCTTAATGTCAAAACCGAATACTGCCAAAAAACATTGGGCCTGCCACAAAAAATATGGAAACAACATTAATTTTTGCATACAAAAACACTTCATTTGTACATAAAGCAGAAAGAAAGAAAAAGAAAACTGCCACAAATCAGTCCATTAAAACAATCACACCTCTATCAAAGAGTGGGTCTCTTGTGATTAAAAGTACATTCATCGGGTACATATTCAAAGCAGAGGGAATGAATGATGCAAATAAATCTACTTTTATCTATCCACATTGTTCGATTTAATGACACTTATCTTGGATACAATGGATGAGCTAAAGAGCAGCAACTGCCTGGAGCAACAACCGTGTTGGAGGAGTCACTTGAGCTCTGTTTGTATTGGTGAGGCCCTGAGAGGAACAGTTAGTGATTTTAATCACAAGGAAATCTGCGATTGCACAAAACTGTTACAAGCTGAGACTCATTTAAGAGTTGTATTAATTGTAAAGGCCTTTCTGTGTCCCTCTGTCTCATCCAAAAGGTAAACTTATTTTGTAAAGTAAACCTAACCTATTTACAATATTTACTAGTCTCTCACATCACTGAGGGGGAATTGTGGTCATTGTTCTTTACAACATTGCTTCAGTTTGTTGAGCTTTACAGGCATGTTGCATGTTTATGAACGACTCACTTAAGGTCCCACCACAGCATTTCAGTTTAGTTGAGGTCTTGATTTTCTTCAGTTCATTGAAGTTTGTGAGCATTTGTTTATGCATTACTGCCACAGCATCAGACAATCATTCTTTTCTTTTTCAGCCTTTGTTTTATATTTGCTGCTGTGCTTGGGATCATTGTTCTGTTATATGACTCAATTTCAGCCAAGCTTTAGCAGTCATACAGATGGCCTCACATTTCTAGAATACTTTGGTGTACAGAGAATCTCATGATCAAGTCAATGACTGCAAGATACCCAGGTTTTGTAGCTGAAAAACAAACCCAAATTATCAGTCCTCCACCACTGTGCTTGACAGTTTGCGTGAGGTTCTTGTTCTAAAATGCTGTGTTTGATTTTCTTCAAATATGGAGCTGTGCATCATAATCAAACATTTACACTTTGGTCTTGTCTGTCATTGTTCCAGAAGCTTTGTAGTTTGTTCAGATGCAATTTCACAAACCTAAGCTGTGCTGCCATGTTCTTTTTAGAAAAAAGCTTTCCTCTGCAACCCTTCAAAACAAGCCATACTTTTTCAGTCTTTCTTTAATTGTACTGTCAATAACTTTAAAATGTGATGTCTTAAATGAGGCCTGTATAGTCTGAGATGTACTTCTTGGGTTTTTTGCTGTTTTTCTGACCTTGGGGTGAGTCCACTCCTGGGAAGATTGACAGCCGTCTTAAATGTTTTCCACTTTTGAGTAACCTTTCTCACTGTAGATGGACTCTAAATTGTTTGGAAATAATCTTATAACCCTTCCCAGATTGATGGGCAGCAAGAGTTACTTCTCTAAGACAATTGCTGATGTCTTTTTTCCTTGTTATTGTATTCAGTTGAATGTTTTCCACCTGTGAATAACCTTTCTTTCTACAGAATGATGGATTCCAAATCATTCAAATGCCCTAACCTATACTCCTCCCTGGACATATGGGCAGCAACAGTCATTGCTGATGTCTTTAATCCTTGGCATTGTGTTAACACACACCTGAATATTCCAGACAGCCAAAACTTCTGTTTTCATGGAGCAGGTACCTACATAAAGGCTTAGAATCAAGGGTGTGTACTTTTTTTTCTCTTTTTTTTTTTTTAAACGTCACTGAAGTGTACCATTAAAGAAGAAGGGAAATAAATCATAATAGGTAGATGGAAATATTTCTTTTCTGAGTATAACATAACAAAATTGATGTTAACTTATAGTAGCTGCTGTGGCTAGGCCAAATTTGCTGAAATACATGGGTTTAGGCATTAAGATGAACGATTGAAACAAAAGCCTTACAAATAACATTCCAACACCTGGTTGTAAACTTATTTTTCAGATTCTTAAGAAACTAGAAATAGAAAAAAACCCAAAACATTTAAACTTTTGTTGTCTTTTGGAAATTCCTGATTCAGCCTGATGTTGATCAGTTATGTTTTAATTCAGTATTCTTTTGTTTTGGAAACAATACATGATGTTCATGTTGCATCGGGCTGAATATGCAAAAGCATGCACATATTGCATCAGGTCTGAATGGGTTAAACATTATACATTGTTTTCAAAGTTTATGTTTTGTACAATTCTACAGAAACAAAGGCAAGAGCCAACCGGCAAAAACGTGAACACCACAGGTGATTAAAGCTCTTGGAGAGCTTTCATAATGCTCCCAGGTTTAAATTAGATTCTTAGAGCTTTGGCTTGACTAGTTTGGGCAAATTGTCAAACTTTAACAATAATAACTTTGAGTCTTCAACTCCCAACAAAAGGCATGCAAGAGCTCCTCAAAGCAGCTCACAAAAATAATTCCCCAGTTCCTCTGGAAACTTAAACAATCAAGTTTGGTGAAAAAATCGGAAAGTTAGGAAGTTCAAACAGAAAATTCTGCACAGTGTGCAAAGTTAAAAAAAAAAAAAGATGTTGAATTTCGTGAGGCAAACACCTCCAAAAAACAAGTTGTTCATTGTTATTGCAACCTGCACACGAATAGAGATGCTAAAGCTGCCCCTTATGATTCAGGCAGAGGGTACGTGTTGGAGCCATTTCTTGGCAAGCAACAAGAGAGCTCCATCTCTCAGTCTTTAGTCAAGGCATGTGAGGTGAAATTAGAAAGTTTATAAACAAAAGAAGCAAAAACCAAATCCGATTGAAGTTATAGGCTTATGAAGTGATTTCACCTCTAAAGTCCTAGCTGGAGTCTCAAATCAAGTCAGGCTCAGTCAGAATAATAAAAGTGTTGACAGTTGACATGAACCATAAAATCCAAAGTAATTCATAGTGGGAGGGTAAGGACCTCTACTGGGGTTACTTTTCATGCAGGGGGTTTGAACCCCAGTCATGCACATGACAGGTGGCAATCTAACCACTCCACTATCCAATCCCATATCCAAACATAGTGCAGACAACCTTCTTACACAAATGAATAAAAATTCTCACTGAAGTAAGATTAGACTCATTAATGCGTAAGATAATCAGCTCATAAATGCCCAGTCAGAAGGGCACAGAAGGAATACTTTCCAGTAAAGGGCAACATTTTCTCATTTTATTGTCATATTGTCGCCTCAGGCTATATACACATTTAGTTTAATTTAAAGGAATTTACTTGAGACTTTTCCGCTGCTTTGCAAGTTTGCATTTAAGCCTATATAAAATTTACATCTTTGAATTTGGCTTTTCAATAATTCTGCTGTGATTTTACACCATTAGGCTTCCACAAATAATATTTGGAATGAAGTGTTCAGATCAAGATATCAGAAAGTGAACAAAAATTCATGTTTCACAAAGTTGTATACAATAGAGGGACACATAATGGATTAAGAAAAATACAATGTTATTTGCATGTAGGAAAAGGCTACAGCTTTTACTGAAAATCTGAGCATCGGCACCCTGCCCGTCCTTCATGTTGGAAAAATTATTTTGGCTATCACGTGCGTGTATATGTGTGTCTGGTTTTCTGGAAATTGCTGCACAGTTTGCTTTCTTCACTGAACTTTAAATTTGTATGCTGCACAATAACGTCTGTGGCCAACAGCAGTGTTTGAAATCAACTCTTTGAGAAATGTCAAAGAAATTTTTCTTTTCAACTAACAACACAACACCGCAAAAAAATTTGTCAAAATGCCAATTAAAAGCAGCCAACCTTAAAGCAAGTTTAAAGTGCACAGCTGAACTTTAAAATAAGACCAGTTCATTCAATACTGCAAAATCAGTGTTTCCCAATATGGACCTGAAAAGAGTTCAATATTTAATAAAAATAAGACTGAATAAATTACTCTAAAAATCTATACATTGACCAATAAGATGTAAAATAGCATTAAGTTACTTTAGGCAAGGCAAGGCCTAAAGTAACAAATTGTGCTTATTTGTAGAGCACAATTCGTACACAAGGCAATTCAAAGTGCTTTACAGCTACATAAAATCACAAGAAAGCAAACAAAATCATTCCAAAAAACATAAAAAACAATAATTGATTAATTAATTAAATCAAGTCTGATTGGAAAGTATCAAAAGCATTGTTAGAATGGCAGGTTTTGATATGGGCCGGTAGTTGTTCAGTACTGTGGCATCAAGATTGTTCTTCTTTAGAAGAGGCTTAATGACAGCAGTTTTTAAGGCCTTTGGAAATGTTCCAGTCTGGAGTGAGATGTTAACTAGATGAGCGAGTTGTGTCTGAAGACAGTGAAACTGGAGGGTTTGTTTACTGTAGCAAACAGGACACGATAGTTGTTACTGTAGTTTTTGATGATTTCAGAAAAATAACTCTGCTTTGTTCAATGCAAAGTATGGTTGAACACGCATAGCTTTTCTTTGTAAATCTCATAAGGAACCTAGAGCTTTGACTTGCGCCATTTCCATTCTGCACTTTAAGTCCCCTTCTGCTAAACACCAGGGTCTTTTAATAACAACTATCGTTATCATCATTGTGATTATTATTTTGAAGTCGATTGGGGACATTTTTTCATCCCCATTCATTAAATGAAGCAGAAAGTGCAGTGTTTCACTGCGCAATAAGGTCATTCGAGTCTTTTCTGTTTTTTATCAAACATCTTGCCTTTTCATATTGTATTTCTTTTGTACTGTCCTGTTAGTATAATGCTTTGTCTTCTGTTTGCTTATTTGTTGGTTGGAATTTAAAATAAACATGACAGTACCAAAAAAAAAATATAGACATAAAAAGAGGTAACAGAGACAATAATGTGACAGAATTATGTTTTGAATGAGGAAAACTACCTCATATCATCTAGAAATTATTCTCATTGGCTGATTTTTCATAATTTCACTTAAATTTCATCGTCCACATCTCCAAAAGGTAGTGTTGTCGAAATCCAGTCTTAGATGGCAATGTATGTTCTAGCATGTTCCATAGTGTAGGGCAGCGTCCACGTGACATAATAAGAACCAACATTCATTAAATATTGATAAAATGTGTAACTTCGAAACATGTATCATTTTTTGCCATCCAAACCATGTATGTTGTAACAAGTAAACCTAACCCCACATATGAAATGTAACCCTAAACATATTGTCTGACTTCTAACCCAAAATCAATTGAGGACCAACCCAAAGTAAAAGTAAGTAGCGAGATGTTAGAAAATGACATCATGACAGACGTTGGGATACATTGAGTGTCTCCTAAATGTTTATAAGATTAATGTTAATAAAATAACAGTAATGGCTTTTTTTAAATGACTTGCATCCAAATACAGTTGCATGCTTACAGCTGCATGCAATAAAAGCCTGGTCCAAAGCTTTTCAGACCACATTCCAATGAAAACTAACAGACATACGTTTAAGAGTCAATTGTTTTCTTTTTAAACAGAAACAGATTTCTGTTTTAGACTCATTCAATGTTCATTTTCATAGCCAAAGCAGATTCCAGGGCATGGAATCGATTACAAATATACAATATACAAACAGCTTCTCAATTCGTAGTGAAGGACAGATGGAAGACTGTGGCAGAAGCACCAAAGTCTTTTGTGTACTTCTCAGCCATTTCCTCCAAATCAGGCTGAATCATCTGATTACTTACGATGTGTGTATATCTAATTGGCCTTGTGTCCTTTGGACCAATAAATTAAAAGAAAAAAGTCTCACTCTGTATTCTGTGTCCTCCCTCTTTCTTTCCATTTCAACTGACTATCACATGAACAAACCCACGACAGAACAAACATTGACGTATTGATGATAAATGTTACATAGGGAACAGGAAAAAAAGGAAGTGACACAGGAAGAGAGCAAAATGACGGGGTGATTCAAGCACAAAGTAGGTTAAAAAAAAATAATAATAAAAAAAAAAGACAAAGCAAGGATGGCTAGTCAGCCTGTGCTACTGTTTACAAGTATACAATACATGTCTATAGAGAGCAGCATAACAGCAAATAAGAAGCAAGAGGGTGAGTCTGTCAGTGTGTAGCAATCAGGCTGCAGTCAGAGAGCTTTCTTACTGCCTGGTTGGGCAGTACACTTCCTTCTGAGTGTCTGGCTCAGAGCTGAGAGAAGGGTAAGGAAGTTTGATAGAAAACAGCATAATCCCATCCAAACACAAGTCAATGTTCTTTTCACTCTTTTGTCTATGTTATGTTATGTTGTATGTATATGTTATTTATCTGGATAAACTACCAATAATGCAAGATAAATTACTTGATATTTCAACCAAAGCTCAAAGAAATAAACGCCCTGTGTAATGTCTTGATAAATCATGTTTTCATTTCTCCTTATGTCTTCTCTTTGTCCGTCTTGTCTTTAGGTCTCCGCCTTCCCATTTCATCCCTGCTCCCTGATGACCTACCTCCCTCAATGTGTTTCACCTGTGACTGATTCTGTTTTCCCCTCCCCTTTTCCCTCTCTATTTTAGTCTCTGTGCTTCCTTCGTTTTTCGCCAGTTCGTCTTGTCTTGTACAACGTCCCAGCATTACTCTGTCTTGTATTCCTAGTTACCTGATTATCGACCTTGAGCCTGTTTTTTGACCACGATTATTGCCTTACGTTTTTGTACTTTCGCCTCAACACTTATTGTACTATCTAGCACTGTCTAGTAAACAGTTTGAACCTCCACCATTATCTCTGAGTCTGCATCACGAATCCTTCTGTGTCCACCCTGACAGTGTGAACTGGCCACAAATGGATTCGGCAGACTCAGACCCTGTGCACGCCACCATCCAGTCACAGGGACAGAGACTGCACAGGCAAGAGGAGGAGCTGTGCGCTCTGTGTCAGGAGTTCCAGGCCACAAACGCCCGGCACGAACAAGTGGTGGCTAAATTTGGTGAGCAACTCACCTTTCTGACGCTACACGTTAAACAGATGTCTCACGATGTTCCTCCAGGAGCCACAGGCGGGACTCCTGCACCGGTTTCAGCCTCCTCACCATTCTCGCCTGCGGCCGAGGGACCTTCGACGGTTTCGGTATCACCACAGATCCCCATTCAGCTCTCCTGACCGGAGAAATTTCTTCGGGACTGCCGGCCATTCGTTACCCAGTGTGAGCTTCACTTTGAGCTTCAGCCCATGGACTCTTCCTCTGAGTGAGCCAGTGTTGCTTATTTCCCACCTGTCCAGTAGAGCGGAGGAATGGGCTACAGCGGAGTGGAGTAGAAGATCTAATGTTTGTGATACTTTCATCTCTTTACAAACGCATTAACCTTAAGACATTTCAACAGATCGCGCCGGGTCGGGAGGCTGCCTGTGTGTTGGTAAACTTGAAGCAGGAGAGAAGAAGTGTCGCTGATTATGCTACTGAGTTCCGGACCATCGCCTCTGACAGCGGACCGGCTTACAGGTTTTCCTACCGTCCTCCGGTTCAAGAGGTAGCTTAGAACGTTCCTAGAGCGCCCCCTGCCGACTCGGAGGACCCAATGCAACTCGGATGCACGCATCTGTCTGCAGAGGAAAGACCGCGACGCTTGCTGGAGGGCCGGTGTTTTTACTGCGGGCAATTGAGTCATCTTTATGTTTCCTGTCCTGCAAAAGGACCTGGCTCATCTACTTGGGAAGTATTGTTGAGTCAGGTCAACCTTCCCAAAATTCCTTCTCGTCCACCAACCATAGTAACAATTTCCTCTGCTTGTTTTACAGGGTCTCAGGCGGTGCTGGTGGACTCTGGAGCAGATACTAATTTTATGGACCAGTCACGGCTGGCTGAGCACCTCAAACTATTCAATTACTCTGCCCAAGCCATTGCCGCATAAAATGGACGTAGGCTATGTCAAGTCACTCACATCACTCAGCCAGTCCAGTCCACCACCAGACCACCACACTGAGATCCTACCTTTTGTTTTGTTTTGCTCACCACAGTACCCCCTGGTGTTAGGACTCCCATGGCTCCTAAAGCATAACCCTGTTTTTAATTGGAGATTGGGCCAGGTTCTTAAGTGGGGAAATAATTGTGCTAAAAACTGTTTTTGTCTAGATAATTCTGTTCTCCTTGGGGAGATCTCAGGCGTTTCGCTTAACATTGACTCTGACTACCTTAATCTCTCTAAGGCTCCCCAGGGCTACCTAGATCTCAAGGAGGTTTTCAACAAGTCTCGTGCTACCTCTCTTCCCCCACACAGACCATACGATTGTGCCATAGATCTCCTGCCAGGCACCTTCCCACCCAAGGGAGGCCTTTACTCCCTTTCTGCACCTGAATCACAGGCCATGAACAATTACATTGACACTTCTCTGAAAGCAGGTATCATCAGACCGTCATCCTCTCCTGCTGGTGCAGGGTTTTTCTTCGTGGACAAGAGACGGTACTCTTCGGCCCTACATTGATTACAGGGGTCTTTATGAGATCACGGTCAAGAACTGTCACGTTTATTTTCCGTTCCATGTCTTGTCTCGTCATTTCCTGTTTTATTTTGAAAATTCACTGACCTTCTCCTCTCGTTTCAGGTATCTTTCCCTTCCTCCCGTGTCAAGCGTCTGATTGTCTTCCTGATTACCAAGTGTTTCCACCTGTTCCCCTTGGTCCCTCATGTGTTCAAATAGTCTGCGTTTCCCTTGTCTTGTGCCAGTATGTTGTCTCCTTTTGAGCTTCATTACCAGCCCGTTGCCTTGCCTTGTCTTGTCTTGAACCCACAGATTCCACGAGCCTGCAGGGAGCGACTCTCCTGCAGTGCTGACTTGTTTTGTAATTTATTCTTGCTCCATAGCCTTAGTTTATTGAACGGTAAGTTTCATAGCTTTGTTTTTCCTCCGTTTTCAAGGAGTGATTTTTCGTTGTTACGATTCATCCGTTAAAGGAGAGCTTTTAGTTATCGCTAAAGTTTCATAGAGCCTCTGTTTTATTAAGAGTGCACCTTTGATTTATTCCGCCTCATTTTGAGAGTGTGCCTTTGCCTTGTTAAGTGTTCCTAGCTTTTCGGTTTTCCTCTCAGTTTGGAGAGATTTTATGTTTGGTAACTTTCATAGCCGCGCTCCTCCTCCACATTAGATATGGAGGAGAGCGCTTAGGAGTTTTATAGCCCTTTTCTTTTGCGCTGCCGGGAGATCGCCCTGCAGTGCCGTGATCTGCTGTGTTTGTTTATTCAAATAAAACCATCTTGTAACCACACGACCCTGCATCTGAGTCCCTCTGGTAACTGACAAGAACAGATACCCGTTCTGCATCAACTTCTCCAACACCAACTCTTCGTTAAAGTCCCAGAAATGTCAGTTTCATGTGCACAGTGTAATTTCTAGGGTTCATCGTGTCTGAGGGGAGGATTCAAATGGACCCTGAAAAGGTCAAGGCCATCGCTGAATGGCCCATACCTGAGAACCACAAGCAAGTGCAACGTTTCCTGGGATTCGCAAACTTCTACAGGAAGTTTGTGCACAACTTCAGCACTGTGGCCGCCCCATTGCATGAGCTGACCTCTCCAAAGAACAGGTTTGTCATCCCTGGCAGACCAGGCCTTTAACAAGTTGAGACACCTGCTGCTCATCTGCGCTGGTTTAGACTTGGCTTCTTAAGGATCTGCAGGAGATCCAGTCTTCGCCAGTTTGTTCTCACTATTTCCGTGGTGTTTTTTGAGAAAGCTTTCTGTGTTTAACTGTGCCTTTCCCCATGTTATCAGTTTAACCTTGCTTCTCCTTCTCCCCTACCCCCTCCTTCACTGGACCTCCCTGGAATCATAGTAAGCGCTCACTGAGCGACATATCATTCAACATTGAATACTCCTGGACCAATCTAACTACTCTCTCTTCTTAGAGATAGTCACTGGACTAGATTCACTGGATTCACCTTTGAAATCACTTATATTAATAAACCATTTTTTATTTTCCATACCTCAGTGTCAATCTGCTTTTGGTTTCCACCTTGTGTGAATAGGCTATTTCATAGCTGTGACAACCAGTATGTTTCTACCAAAGTGGAGTGCTAAGTCGTTTCTGAGTCATACTGACCAAAGTGCCTGTATCAGTGCCGTAGTCGGAGTGTATTGCAACTGCATCCTGTGGAAACAAGGAGCAAAGCTATTTTTTTTTTTTTCAACACACTGACCTATGACTCATTCAAGTAGAAAAAGATACCCAACTCAAGGGATGAACCAATGTTATTTCATCACATAACACACTGCAACTGTGCAGTGTTTTCTATAATAATAAGAAAAAAGAAAAGACAAGTGGCAGACCTCAAATAACTATCTCCAGCATATAAATATCATCTGAAAGTGATGTCCTTCAGAATTGGGGGTGGGGGGGAATCCAGCAAAGACCTGGAACAGGACTTGTGAGATCCATCTGTACCTTCAGTTGATCCATCTATTGTTCACTGAATCCTCATCAGAAATGGTTTCCATAAAAAGGTGGCTGTCAAGAAGCCATTCTTAAGGATGGAAAACTGGGAAAAAGACTGACACAACAACTGAACTAAAAATCAGTGGCAACAGGTCTTATGGAGTGATGAATCCTCCCCAGAGCCCGGACCTCAACATAATTGAAGTAGTGTGAAATCATCTTGACAGCGAACAGAATAAAACATCCAAAGAAAAGCTTTGGAATGTCCCTCAAGAAGCCTGGAGAACTATTCCTGATTACACAATACCTTCCGGCCTGAATTCACGTTACTCCAGCTTGAAAATGCCAAACACCATTCAGCACCCAGAAAACACCTTTCTTGGTGCGGCTCATTGTGCTTTGGGTATGACTCCCACTAGCGGGAACTGAGAGCCTGCATAGGACTGAGGGCACTATACATGGAACCGAATACAGACAGCATTGCATTGCAAAAGCATGAGCGACTGAACCATCTAGCCAATGCAAAACTTGAGTACTTTACTTGACTCAGCTAAAGTTTGAACTTTAACTCCTCCAAAACAAACTGCACAGAGACCCAAAGATTGCAGTAAACTAATGATATTCTTAGAGCCTAACACTTTGTGAGGAAAATCAGCTAAAGTCTTGGTATAAACGCAAACGATTAATTGTAGTATTAATCTCAGAATAGTATGCTGCAGTATATTTCAGCCAAACTTTCAATACATGCTATCCAGGGTATACTATTTGATGAGCCATGATCATTATACATTAATTACCAAATAAGCTGAAAAATGCAAAGGGAGCAAAAACCATTTGGTATTCAGTCCTTGGTCAAGGACAAAGCAGTATGATTCAACCTGTCAGTGGTAGGATAGCAGGCTGTTGAGCTTTGTTAAAGAAAAGCAGGAGAAACTGCATGATTCCACAAGAACTAGCTTCCTCCTCTATCATTTCCATGAAATCACACACTGAACCAATTATTTGAACACACCCAGTGTGCAATGAAATCCCGATCGGCTCAGTTTTTGTTGCTTAACTAGTGATTATTTTATTAGTTAATATAACTATTTCTAATTTTTCTGTTTAATTGTTGTTTACATCTCTGCTCAGGAGTTGGGATGAGGAGTGTGAAAAAATAAGTCCATCCCATGTTTCAATGGCTAGTACAACCACTTATAGCAGTAACCATTTGAAATAATTATGTTCTGTATGACATTATTTCATTTCAGTGAGGTTTATAGGCATTCATTCATCCATTTCTCACTCAACATCCCACCACATGGGTTGAGGTCTGGACTTTGACTGGATCATTGCAATTCCGTGGGAATTTTCATTTTCACAAATTCTGTAGTAGACTTGCTAGTGCTTTTCAGATTATTGTCTTGTTGAATTAACCAATTTTGGGCAAGTTGTAGCCGTTGGACAGATGAAGGCATATTTGATATTCGAACACTGATGTACAGAGGAGTTCATGGTAGACTAAATGAGTAAAAGGTGCCCAGGTCCTGTGGCTGAAAAACAACCATATAACCCATCCCTGATTGATGGGCAGCAACTTCTTCTTTAAGTTCACTGCTGATGTCTTTCTTCCTTAACATTGTGTTAACACACACCCAGCAAACTGCCAAAGCATCTACTTCTATAGAGGAGGTCAGACTTTATTATGTCCTGATATGTAAAATCTGACTGCAGTTTACTCATATCATATTACATCAAGTGAAAAACCAATTACAAGGACATATTTATTGGCATCTATCCATTTATTCATACGTTTTGTCTTCTACATAAAGAGAGCACTATAACTTAGCCTTTGCAGCAAAGTTTGCAACTTGGCTGAGAGCACTTTTTATCTACTTGTTTATGAATCTATTGTTGAAGAATAGGCCTGAGATAACACCGATGGGGTGTCAGGTGTTGGTCTACAACAACAAAAAAAGTGAAAATCTATATGGATTAAAGTAATAAGGGTTATTGTTCAGTTATATAATAGTATAGTATATAATATATTCTTTTACCAGATCATGTCTTTACTACGCCTTGGGAACAAAATGTTTAAACTGTTTTTGGAGGATAAGTGATGTAAATCATCTGACAAAGAAGAATGTTAGAACAGATTCATTAAAACAAGAAAGAAATATGTCCATGAGGTTCATATTTAAAAAAACTACAAAGCTTTCGATAAAGTACATGCACAGATGGGATTCACAACACACAAAGTCAACAGCCTGAGTGTAAATCAATGGAGAGTAACTGTTCCATTCTTTCTAAACTATTTTGATACATTACAATAAAGAAAATAAAAAATGTGGAACAAAGAATGACCCCTGCACGAAACAATCAATTCATAGTTTTTACTGTTATTCCTCAATGGGGCATTCCTTATTTTTTTTCTTAAATGTCAATTAAATATATGTATGAACACTAAAATAAGTGTAGCTTTATAAATTCAACCAGTTTACTTTTCATAGTTACTCATTTGAATATGAAATAAACAAAACTGTAACTGAAATTATGCATTTCATTTCTTGAAACTGAGATGGAGAAATTGGTTAGGGAGTTATCAGGGCGTGACATAACCAATGGCCCCATAGCCTGGTGCCAGTAAAAGAACATGTTAGGTATGTTTTGGGAATTTTTTTGTTACCAGCTGCTGGTCTGATTGGGCCACTGACATTGGATCTACACTATACACACGCAAGTGTAGGAAAAATTACATTCTTTCATTAATAGTTTTACCTGAATCAGTGTTCATAAATAATGCCAAGAGGAGCATAAGTATCTGTAAAAAGAAAAAAATGGGTAAAATTGTGACACTGACAACACAGTGCAAGCCTATTTCTCAGTTTACCACTCTGCAATAGGATATATGTGCAAGTGCAAGCGGCACTCCAAACTACTTGTTCAGTAGTCCAACTGCTACTTTATGAGACCTATTGTTTAATAGTTATGATTACCAAATTGCAATTTCCTAAGTGTGTGCATTTAGATGCTTCAAAAGGATGTGAGGATGATGATGGAGAAATGCACCCACCTATGAGTATGCATGCTGAGCTGAGCAATTGTGTCCTGCAAATAGAGGGCCAATAGTCATCTTTGGAATCTGCCAAACTTCAGCAGAGTAACTGATGTCAAAATACAAGAGGAACTGCATTGATTTTTCAGATGGAGTGTCCTCATTAAATGGGTTATGCTGGAAAACACCATTGGCAGCAGTGTGACGTATGTACTGTTATAATCAAAAAGTCCACATATAACATGCATCAAGAAATTAGGCAGTGCTGTGTCTGAAATGCATTGCAAACAATCTAACAGGCCACAAGGTCAAAGTAACTGGTCTAAATGAGAAGAATGTAGCCTATGCTTCAGCCTTATACTTTAATTTTACTCTTTGTAATATCACAGAATAGTTATAATTTTATCTTATTTTGTCATTAAATAGTGAATCTCGTTAACTATGATCAATCTCCAATGTTTTAAAAATCAGTGTATGATTAATATCAACAGTAATTGTAGATACATGGAAGGATGTAGTAAAATCTGATTCCCTGACCAAGGGGCCACAGGCAAAAAAGTATTATGTTTAACTCTGGATAGTGAATTGATTTTATCAAAGGGGGGCGGCAGAGACTGCAGCTGCCATTGGAAACCTTTTTTCAGACTCTGGAAGCAAAGGTCACCAGTGGCTAAGAAGGACTAATTACATTGATCCTCATACTTAAAACACCAAGAAAGGAACAGCTTCATTACCCTGCCAACACAGCAAATCTGTGTATTTTCCACGTAAATCTCCACCTAGATCAAAATATCACAGATACATACATTAATTCCCACTTGCATATTCATTGAAAGGCTCACATAATTGAGCTTGACTGTGGGAAATGAAAGCAGTAGCAATGTACACAATCCAAAGATGATAGAGGCATTTGAATACAACTATTTTTGTTTATAAATTACCAGTGCTGTGTGCAGTAAAGCAGTATACATAACTATAAATCATCAAAACAAACAAACAAAAAAGGGAAGCCACTTTTAAATAGTACCTAAAATAGTGTCCTCAAACTTAAATTAAAGCAAAACTAGGATAAAGCAGCTGTCACCCCAGAATGAGGCAGAGTCATATCTATAATTAACGAGATACAGTTATGGGCTTGGTGAGATAGTGACTACTTGCTGGACAAGTTGTTGAACTGCTGTAGCAAGCTTGCTAACAAATAATTTGCTTGGCGGCAACAAAGATAAATATTACTATTAAGTCACAATAAATTATCAAGCCAAATTAAAAAGACACATTTGTACCCTCAACATGTCCTAACAGTCTGCAAGCCATGGCGATGGAGCCATGGAGATGGCACAATAAAGGTAAGCAACTGTATCTTCCCCTATGGATGGGTTTCTGTGCAACGTCATGATAGGGCTGCGTGTGCAACCAAGGGGGAGAAACCAGCACTCAACTCGGTTTGCTGGGCAGGGCCAAGCTCCTTAAAAAGGGGTGATAATCAGTTAACTTTGGAAATTACCTAAATTACTAATCAAATAAAATTACAAGGGGGATCACAGCCATTTGTCAAGAGCAGAAGAACATTGAGGATTCAGGCCAATAGAGCAGACGTAGGTCCTGCGAGTCCCAAAGGCAGTAAACTGCTGTGCTCACTATGTGTCTTAAAAGCAAAACTATGATCTTATTTCATGGGACCCATATATAAAACTTCACAGAGAACATAAACATGTGCATCTAAGGATTTGCCTGCACACATATTTTCCTTGGTAAAAACACTTCATGACATTCTCAGTTATGTGCATTAGGCTATGCATTTATTCACTAAGAAATGTGACAGCCAGTTTAGTCTGAGACAGTGGCTGGAACTGATTACATTGTAAGGTCAGACAACAGCATGGTCCTAATGTTAATGCTAGTCCTAACTATTTGTGGAGTAAGGCTTTAAAGTTAATGGGCATGAAATGTAAGGAGCCAATGAAATGAAAAGCTAAGCCAAGCTAAGAGGAGGAGTTATTCAGGTGCTACAAGTAGCTATTACAGCATGCAAATCGAAGTGTCGGAATGGTAATGCATTCAGTTTCTATTTCAACAATTTTTTTTTTTATAAATGGCACAGCATGCCACCAAGTAGAAAGAGTGCGCAGCCATTAACCCTGACTAACTGCTAGCCGATACCATCTCACCGAGCTATCGGGGTTGCTAGTGGCTGTAGCTGATAGGCTGTCTCTGTAGCATCTGTGGTTAGGTTCTGGCAGTTGGCGAGCAGTGCATTTCTGATATTGCTGAAAGCAATAAATAGTACATACACTATCGATCTGATACTTCCACTGGCACTTATCCTTGTATAATTTAGCTTCCTCTTATTAAGAAATCACTCTCTGGTTCAAAGAACTAGCAATACCAAACCACAGCAGAGCCAAAGTAAACATCTGCTAGCAGTCTACGATACAGGTGGGGCTAAATTACTATATTTATAGATTGCCATTTCCTGAATGTGTAAAAAGGTGCTAGGTGAGATTTTTCTTTTTATGTCAAAATCCTATAAATGTGCCATTTTGAGGAATATGTGAGTTTTTTGGAGAATTAATAACTGCTGGAATGGGACTTCAACTGTGAAACTCTTTATTTTGACCAGGCCAGAAAAAGAAATGATTGTAAAATGAATTTGTGAAAAAGGGAAATGTATTGCCAATATCAACAGCATTTAAAAACAGATTAGAGAATTTCATTATAATTCCACAAGTACATGCAGATCTAAACTTTTATGATTGCATTTTTTTTTTGTTTGTGTAACCCACTTCTGGGTACGTACTCGTCACCTCCTAGGTTCATAGGAGCTGAGAATAACAATAATAATCACAGCACACAGATAAATGTACCTTTTCACTTTTTTTTTTTCTTAGTTTGAACAATTATTTAGACTGTGTACAGTAATAACAATACTTATGGGCCCATTCTTAAGAAAAGAATAAACAAAAAATGTTTGAATTGTAATTAGAATTGTTAATTAGAATTAAAACTAATTAAAATTAATTAGTTTTAATTTAATTAATTGTAAAATTAAAAGAAATAAAACTCAAGATATACATACAAATTATTTGACCCATTTCCAAGCAGGTTACATTTGGTTAATGAGCTTATCCAGCCAAAGACCCATTATTTCTGAGCACATATGGGCATACCTGATGCTGTCAAACCCGATGAGAGAGTGTTTAGTTGAGAATGAAGAAAAAAGATCACATGATATGTCTTAAATTTTGCTCCAATAACTATGCTAACACACTACATGGGCAAAGGTTTAAATTCAAAGTGTGCCATGACTAAAATGCAACATACACCTAAGACACTTAGGTTAGTTATTTTTGAAGTTCACAGAAATGTACACAGCTTGGTATGAACCAAACAATTCAACTAAAGTAAGGGAACAAACTGCACCTCGTTAATCATTCGTGTCACATTTGACACCTTGATGGCTGAGCAGACATGAACACAGGGGAGATTGTTTTCCTCATTCAGTAAGGCACGTTACATTGCTCTTGTCTGTGTGCCATGTGAGCAGTTGCTTCTGACAGCTGCTGAGTATAGTATGTACAGCCAGCCAAACATCATACCATACGCCATAGTCTGTCAAGACTACAGCCTCCTTGTCACCGTCTTATTTTCAAGACTGCTGTAGTAGGATATTCCAGAGACATGCTCCATTTCTGACACACCATAACAATTAAAGTTTGGACGCATTCAGTTCCTCAAGGGTTTTCCTACATTTTCATAATTATCAAAATTGTGAGTAAAAAATGAAGACATTTGTATGAAAAGAAACATTGGTAATAATCTGGTAACTCTTACAGACACTACAGGCGATATCTATCAGATTTATGAAGTTGCCATCCAGAATAGTATTTAGTTAACAAGTGAGGCCTCTCAAATGTAATTGAGTGATAAGTGATGCAAGATGAGGAGATGCTATTTTAAGTTTCACCTGTTGAAAGAGGGCAGGTGCTCAAAAAATAACTAAACAAATAAAAATACGAAACATCTGTCTATCAAAGTTATGAGCAAAGTTCAACCAACCAGAAGAACCAAGCACATAAAAGCTCAATATACAGGACTGCAACTTAGTTGAATTGTCCTCACTCCTAAAACCCTCCCGTACTACCAGTACAGGATGCCGATTGATCTAAACAACTGAGTATTGGACAAAAATGGACAGCTTGGAGCCTTTAAACAATGGATCTCACTCTCAAAATGCAAGAAGTTATCTTCCAAACCCAACTTCTGAGTAAACAGCGGAGTTTGTATCTGAGGAGTGAGTTGTTGTCTTTCATTATGATGGGAGTTGGTTCAATCCCTAACCTCCCAAGTCTACATGTCAAAGTATCATTGGACAAAAACTCCATTTTACCTTCACTTGTAACTGACTTTGGAGAAAAGTTCAATTAAAGTAATGAAAACACCAAGGTATTTTTCTATTCTATTCTATAATTGCTGTAATTTCTTATTGTATGATTGCAATTATGTCATCATGAATTTAATTCTGCTGTAATAGTTCAAGTCAGAGCTAACTGTTTCCATGTGTGGCGGGGAAGTGGTTTTGGTTAATTGATAAGCCACAGCAG
The DNA here is from genome assembly GCF_036924035.1 of Leuresthes tenuis. Lineage (NCBI taxonomy): Eukaryota > Metazoa > Chordata > Actinopteri > Atheriniformes > Atherinopsidae > Leuresthes > Leuresthes tenuis. The sequence continues at coordinate 23,349,770 of NW_027325372.1, read as the reverse complement.
GTTGTTGAAAAATCTTAATGAAAAAAGAAAATAATTTCAAAATGGAGAGAAAAACATCTTCCAATTTCAAACTACTTGATTTTTTTGGGTCTGGCACACACATAATTTTGCCAATCCCACCTCTCCCGCCACATTCTTCTGAGAAACACTCATATACATAAATAATAATAATAATAATAATAATAATAATAATAATAATAATAATAATAATAATAATAATAATAATAATAATAATAATAATAATAATAATAATAATAATAATAATAATAGGGCTGCACGGTGGTGTGGTGCTTAGCACCGTCGCCTCACAGCGAGAGGGTTCCAGGTCCAACTCCCGGCTGGGACCTTTCTATATGGAGTTTGCATGTTCTCCCCGTGTATGCGTGGGTTCTTTCCGGGTTCTCCGGCTTCCTCCCACCGTCCAAAAGCATGCATGTTTGGTTAATTGGTGTCTCTAAAATTGTCCTTAGGAGTGAGTGTGATCATGTGTGTGGTTGTTTTTATCGTTTGTCTCTCTGTGTGCCGCTGTGATGGACAGGCAACCTGTCTAGGGTGTACCCCACCACTCGCCCAATGACCGCTGGGATAGGCTCCAGCCCCCTCCCGTGACCTGACCGACAGATTAAGCGGGTATAGAAAATGGATGGATGGAATAATAATAATAATATTTTATTTGGCGGCACCTTTCAAGTCACCCAAGGTCACCTTACAAAAAATAAAAGAATGAAAGATATTAAAACATTAAAACAAAACATCAACATAAAACAAGTGAGGTCTGTAGCGATTGACTCTGCAGAAAGTTGGTGACCTCAGCGCACTATGCGCCTCAGCATCTGCTGACCCCGCTCTGTCATTTTGTATGGCCTACCAGTTTGTGGTTGAGTTGCTGTCGTTCCCAATCACTTCCACTTTGTTATAATACCACTGACAGTTGACAGTGGAACATTTAGTAATGAGGAAATTTCACGACTTGACTTGTTGCACAGGTGGCATCCTATCATGGTACCACACTGGAATTCACTGAGCTCCTGAAAGCGACCCATTTTTTCACAAATGTTTGTAGAAGCAGTCGGCATACCTAGGTGCTTGAATCTATACACCTGTGGCCATGGAAGTGATTGGAACACCTGAAATTAATTATTTGGATGGGTGAGTGAATACTTTTGGCAATATAGTGTATATATCTCAATCTGAAAAACATTATTTTGGATTTTAGGGATTGGATTTTTAGGGATTTTAGTTGCTTTAGCCAGGACACATGGGGAGCAGACTATCAGTTAGGCAATAGAACCACCCCGGCCCAAAACAATTGTTTAAAATTCCTTTCTGTCCGTATTTAGTCCCTAATGACCTGCCCAGTCGTATGTTCAAGAGCTCACAGTTCCATATTTTCCCTCAGAGTGCAGGCTTAACGTTTCAAAAAGTAGAACAGGTGGCAGAGCTTCAGCCATCAAACTGCTCTCCTGTGGCGCCTGCTCACAGTTTGGATTCTGGAGGCAGACATGCTCCCTCTTCTTTATGTTGATGTAAATCTGTTGCACATATATGAAATGCATTCTGTACTCCAAGTTAGTACAATGAAAGTTGAATATCTGCTGCTTCTTTGATTCCCATCTTTATCTGTATGCATAGGAATAAGATTAAGAATATGGTTGCCCCTTGCTGTAAGGTGCTGCACTTGCTTTCAAAACTCAAAAGTGTGTTATTTTGTTGTTGGCAGGTGGGGAGCTCACGGCTTTTTTGCAGCAGGGAAGATGTACAAGCACTAGCCCTGCCGGTAAGAAGAAGGAATGGCTGTTGTAAGTGCCAATAACAGTTGTAAACCATAGCTGAATTGTGCAACGCTCTCAGGTATTGATCCTGCGGAGGGGTCGCCACAGAATTGTGTCACACAAATCAGTTTATTAAACACACTGAATATTACCTTTTCATCACTTTTGCTTTCTGTGCTTGGATGGAAGATAAATTAATCCCTGCAGAACAGAAGTGACCATTTTTCAATAGAGGTGAGCATTTTTCAGTCACAAGATATGACTGGCTAAAATTAATCTTTGTTTGCAATAACTTACGCTTCAAAACTATACAGAAAATACAATAGATCTGTAATTACTGTGGAGGTTACAAGAAACTAATTAGGAACAGTTGTGATGTTACAGATTTGTGCAATAGCAAACTGTGAGAAAGATTTATGTCACTAATATGTTCTGCTGTCCAAGGGCAGAACTTGTTAGCACTCCAAGTAGGCTAGCTATAGCCTTACACACCAGCAGGACAGGTCAACTATTTCCAACAGAAAGTAGCTAAACTCTTTTCTATTATCTATGTTCGCATAAACTGGATCTTAATACAGCAGAATGCCCAAATAAAGATGCTCTCATTCACACATTTTTCTTTTTCTGCTGTCAGACGGAAAAACGATTTGAAAGAACACTCAGAGTTGTTCTGCAGAGATCTCTGCTTGGGATGGATGCCTTGTGTCAGTTAGCTGTGTTAACGCACCAAGCCACGTGCTGTACTGCTGGTGCACTTTGCTCGGCACAGCAACAAACCACATTCCCACATTCGGTCTAACGGGGCATTATACAGTACAGCAGTTGCATATTTCACAATGAATATTTCATAACTGTGATACTACTGTATGTTACCTAAACAGGAAAACCCAAGAGGGGATAGTCACAAATTATCAGCATTATAGCATATTTCTGTGTTTTGACCTTTCACTCCAGTCTGAAGACTTCAATAGTAATTTACACTATTTCTGAATTTACCTATTAATCAGTTCTGTTTAAAAATGGATATGCAAAGTTATTCATTTGGTATTGGAAGTTTAATTCATTAGGAGATTTTTGTGCAATCTAAACAATTATGAGAACATACTGCTCCTAAAAAGTGATCTGAAACATGAGTTTTACCATGAATGTTATGCTGTTGCTTCGGTTGTTGTTCATCTTGTATAACATGACGGCTGCATGTATGGATGTCACGGAGACACGTTGACATCCATTTGATAGCGATAGTTTTTGTTTGTTTGTTTGTTTGCTTTAATAATTTTTCCTAGCTGTAAACAGAACCCAGTGCATACATCTAAGATCTGATGATCAGCCCATTCATCAACATCCTTCTGTATGTAAAAGTAGCAACTGTCACGGCAGGGGTGGGGTAGCCAAAGGGATAACAACATAGATATCTTATATTTTCCAGCTGTTTGTCCTGGTGTCACAAACTGCTTCTACAGCATGCTACAACTACAGTAATACCTGTACTGTAGTCTGCAAACACAAGTTTTGCTATATGAGCTAGTGCTGTGCAGACAGGGGACTACAAACATGAGCATATGAGCAGGCAGCACGACCTAAAATCCCTTCAGTTGACAACTGATGCCATAAAGCAAAATGTACTTTTTAAAACATGCTACATGCACCTCGTGTAGTCATAGTTTAAATACTCTCAACCTATACCACACACTTCCTCAAACCCAAAAAATACTGCCCAAGTCCGCTTGCTTAATCACAGGAAAGCGCACTTATATTTTCTGACAGACCACGAAGAAGGCATCACTCATATGGCAACATGTCACTCATAATGCTAACTACGGCAAGAACTAAGGACGATTAACAACTGTACGCGTTAAATAACTTTACACTTGAGAGGGAATCGCTCCACGGACATAATGAAACACGCCGATTAAAATATTAGCAAAAAAAATTATTCAAACTTCAATTCGTGTAAAGGTAGCGATATGATTAACCTTTAAGCTCAATAACTGTGTAAGGAGCTTGTTTATGTCGCACACCAGATGTTAGTTGAGGGACGCAGTCAAGTTCAAGTTGCCAAATGCTAGAGCCAAGGTGAAAGCGGAAATATGCAGAATGTTCTGACACATGTTTACGGCAACACATATAAGAATGAACCAAGTCATGCCACAGTATTATTAGAAACTGGTGGCTTTGGGCTACGAAGCAACCGAACATGGGCCCGTAAACCAACTCACTTAAGTTATCATGAAGGCCAACCCGGGTACGTGTTCGACTGTACAAAAAGAACCTCGTCTCCAATATCTGTCAATTCAATACTCTCTTACTTTTTAACGAATTGATCGTCGATACAAACGACTAAGATGAAATGGGCTTAATTATTATAAGTCCATGTACAATTCGGCCTAAATAAAACACAAAATAAATGTACTTAAGCATGAACTTTTGTGATTTTTTTCTGTTATTCCTGCTACTTCATTTCGATTACATACCATCGTACTTGCAGTGTTTATACTCGTATTAATGTTCAAATATGTCTCTTATAAAAGTACTATCTAAGATAAAATGTACCCCGAACTGTTCCAAACATTGTACGAATTTTGGAGAGATATAAGTCAGGTTCTTTCGGGAGTGAACCATCTACAGATTTGACAAGGTAGCGTTGAATTGACGACATGTTGAATGTAGTCCGGTGTACACTGTTCGCTCAATAGGACATAAAAGACATTGCTGGGTGTTAAACATTATTAACATTCAGACTCAGAAGCGCAGAACATGTCTACCTGGTGTTTGAAGCGGCTGGCAATGGCCAGACAGCTGTCAAAAATGCCCCCCACACCCCTGCTTGAAAAAAAAAGGAAAAAAATGCAACGTACCGCATATGCAAGACGAAGCTCGTGTCCAAATATCACTCGGTGTCCCAACGCCTGTGCATTCCTCCTCAGCTGGATCCAGTGTTGATCTTCGTCGGCCAAACTGAACGGGACTCAATACCAGAGTTTAACCTGAAATGACCCGCGCTAGTGCAAATCAGGCGAGGGCTACAGACGCGCGCGTGTGCATGTATACTGACCAAGCGGAGAACAGAGAATGCAACGTTGTTGAACAGTGTATGCAACTACGGCAATCAGTGCCCTGTACACCTTAAAATTTGAACATGGAGCCGAAAACAAGCCTTGCCAAACAAGAAAAAGGGGGTGGGGGGGGGGACACGACGACATAGTAATCTGCCTGACAATGTAGTGCTCCAATTTAACGCTACGGGGAACCACAGTGAGGCAGGCAGAGGAAGGAACAGAGCAAATTAAGCCTCGCCCTTGATACAAACTAGAAAGTTTTTTTCTCTCCCCCCCAACAGTCGTTGACACTATTACAGTACGTCGGATACATGCTGTCAGGGCAGGAAAGATATATAGATATATTTATGTGTGTGTGATTTATATATACATATACATACATACATACATACATACATACATCATACGTAGATCTAACCGAAGACCTTTGAGTGGCATCAAATATATAGATGTAAAATTCGTGGTCGTGACAACTTTAAGGCTGTAAATGTCACCAAGATAGCATGTTGTATTCTGAAAGGAGTTTCTTTTTAAAGTGCAAAGATGTTATTTGCTCTTTTATCTTTTAATTTCCTGTGGACAAAGAGATATCTTATTTTGAAAGGCAACAAGGTAAAAAAAAAAGAAGTGTACTAGATGTACAAAGAATTTGAAAGGTTCTTGTATGTAAACTTAGCTCTGAAGTTGGTTTATATTCGTTTCAAATAAAATAATAAAATAAACCCCTCTAGACCATCAGTAAAGGTTTTTTATTCGATTTGATACCACATATGCTTTCACATGAAAAAACATTTTGAACAGTTAGCTCGAAGAAACTGAAATTGTCTAGATTTAATGTGGGGGAAAAAAGATTGTTGTGATGGTAAAGCAAAGCCAGAAAGTGTACAACGGATTGCAACACCTACTCATAAGAAAGGTTCTCTCAGGAATCTGAAAAAAAATTAACCAAATTTCCTCTCTACAGTTTTGTCCCGCCTTAAGCTTTAAACAACAAACAGGGAAGAGGAATAAGTGGAGTGCAGCAGTCTCAGAATCCCTGCACAAAGCTTCTCCAACATTTAAATCACCCATGGAAGCAACAGGCAACCTAATAAGTCAACTATGTCTTGCTGCAACCTGTACTTACTCCCATGCCCATATTCAATTTGGTGGGCATGTTGTAACCTCACATGTTACATGTTATGATACTGTGATTATGAACAGCTGTTGACTTAGAATACAACTTGCGCTTAATTTGTAACTCTGTCTTACCTATTTATCAGTCAGTGGGTCTACATAATGAGATTAACTCGATTATAGCTATAGTTGGGTTATGCTCCTTATATGAGCAAGGGTAATTATCTTTGGATATATGGCGGAATCACTGGCAAAAGCATGCAATACCGCAGTATGATAGTTAGCACTGTGCCCATTTCAACTATCGCTAATAGAGCCACTTCCGGTTGACGTCTTCACCACCAACAACAGCAAAACTAAGACATTCACGAAAAATGGCGAACGAAGAGCAAGATGAAGCTATGTCCCTCTACATTTAGTTTGTGTTGAGCATGGTTATGGCACAAATTCGATGCACAATGGCGCATTCTCCATTGCATTGTTTGTTTCTTTCTGACAGCGGCGACAACAACAGTAATATCATCTCCTTCGACTTCCAGGTGATGATTGTGGGAAGAAATCTCAAGCATGCGCAGAACGCTCAATCCGATCCACTGTCATCTACATGCATGTTCAGTGGGCATTTGGATTGAGTTATCCCGGGGTCTTAATTCAATTGCAAGTAACCTGATCCGATTTGATTTCTTGTCAGATTAAGGTGTCTACATGAACTGAACAACTCAATCTCATTGTAATTTAGCCATTAATCCGATCCAACCCGCATGTAACCGCACTGAGTGTTTTTGATAGATTTTAAGACCCTCAAGGAATACATATTGTATTGTGTCTTGTTTGTAAAGTTATTATCAGTGATAAAACTGTGCTTCATATGAACACAACAGCAATGGCATTGCTACCTAACATGTTTTGTTGAGTTAGAAATAGGATGACAAGGTACTGTTTGAATTCACAAAGTGTCAGGAACGATGGAGGAGGTAGGACCCAGATGCAGTTCTTTTCAAAATCAAAAAGGTTTATTCGAAAAAACACAAAAACAGGGAGCAAGGCAAGAACAAAAAGCGCGGCTGAGCCGGATTCAAAACACTTAAACAGCGAATAAATAATTAACAAGACTATGAAAACGAAATAAGACTATGGAATAAATACAAAGACTATGAACTATGAGGCAGGAAACCAGACTTATCTTTCGTGGGCGGTAGCATGAAGGGTTAGTTAGGATTCTGCCATGAGTGAAAGGAAATCAGGAGACTAAATGCTGTGGAGGGAGTGATTAGTGATGACGTGCAGCTGATGACAATGAAACAGGTGACATGAGTGAGACTAACGTGACAGGAGAAACATGACAAGAACATAAACTGAAAACATGAAGATCAAAACATAAACTGTGACATAAAAAACATAAACTGTGACACAAAGTATTCTTTGATGATGCACAATGTTCTTAAAGTTGAGAATTTGTCAGTCTATCAACTTTCTTTTTTTAAAAAGAAGAAAATAATCATTGTCTGATGCTGTGGCAGTAATGCATATACAAATGCTCACAAACTTAAATGGACTGAAGTAGCATTATAAAGAAGGGTGGGTCAAAATTCAGCTAAAGGTGGTTCGACAAGCTAATAAGTAATGAGGTTACTGAGTTTTTCCACACACTGCTTCTGCATTTTGGTTTATCAATCGATCCATTTTTTTTCTGTTGTTACATGTGGTCAGGTCCCAGAGACAATAGGTCTAGGAGAGAAACCCAGATATCCCTGTCCCTAGCGACCAAGGGCGTAACCATGGTTTAGACATTGGGGGGGTCCAAGAAAAACAAAATTGTTAAGTGCATTATCTACAATTCTTTATTTATATATGAAAAATTGGACATTTAGAACATAGTTTAGAGGACTACATTGACCATGTAAATTCACATCTAAAGGAATAGTGTAATTTCTCCGAGACAGTGACTGCCCCCCCACTTTGTTTTGGTTAGTTGCTTACTGTTTACTGACCTTAAACACACCTACCAATTACAATTATGCTCTTTCAGTAGTACTGTAGCAAATAGGACAGCTTCCAATGGAAAACGACCAAATACCCAAAGCATGTTTATGTAAATATTTTAATAAGGACAACTAATGATGTAACAAATTACAGACTTTTCCTTTAACAAAAAATGTGCTGAGGACTTTTAAGTCCAGGTTCATTTCTATTGTGTCAATGTCTCAAAATGTGCATTAACAATGAAAAGTCTAATAGTCTAATGTTATTTTTGTTTTAAGTTTTTTTATTTTGAAAGGGGACGGAAGTTTATTTTGTTGATTCTGTGTTGGATTTTCTGTTCTGGTACAATCTGCTCTGTTGAGCTTGGCGCGGTTGAGCAGCGGCTCCGTCAAAAGTAGAAGTCCAACGTAAAGATAACGAGAGCCGTAATTGGTGGACCAGTAATTGGAAAGCTTTTCCTTTCTGCTGAGTTCCCTCATTACCACAAAGGACTGGTGCCACACCTTAATTACTGCTGACAAAACTCCAGTCCATCTCCTGCTCCAACTTGCCATCAAGCTCTGGAGATACTTAAGACTCCTCAGCTTGAGGCAAAGACACACCTTCAACCTGGAGGCAGTTTTCCATCCTTTTATGAGTGGAAATCATGGTTTTCTGATTTTAAGGGGCTGACTCTCATCCTGGCTGCTTCATAATCACTGCAGCACACACTGACAGTCATGACCTGGAGAGGCCATCAGAACCGCATCATCCACAAAGAGCAGAGATACAACCCTGAGGTTCCCAAAACTAGACACCCTTCTCTTCCTGACTATGCCTTGAGACCCTGTTCATGTACACCACAAACAGGATCAGTGACATGAGGCAGCTTTTGGGAGTCCTAATAGCCCATAACAGAGGCTCCAGAATCCCATACTCCCACAGCACCCCCCACAGAATCCCTCGAAAGACATGGTCGAAAGCCTTCTCCAAGACCACAAAATGCATGTAGACTGGATGATCAAACTCACATGACCTCTTCAGCTGTTCTGCAACGGTTAAAATCTGGTTAGCTGTTCCACAACCCGGACAAAAACCACACTGCTCCTGAATTAGAGGTTCAACAATTGGTTGGAGCCTCTATTTTAGTTTAATTTTTGTCAAATTAATATTGACACTGTGTAATATATTGTTTTTGTTCGTTGAACTTTTAGATGTAGTCAGGACAAGATGTTTTTTCATATTCTTTATAATTTTCTGATATATAAAATCATAGAATCAAAACAGGGTGTACTTTTATTTGTCATGCATGGTGGTAAATTCTATAAATTGGTTAAAGAAGACTTACCAAAAGATGTGGACTTAAATTTGACTATCACAAAATCACCAAAAAGTAATGTAAAATAGTACCATCTGACCAGCAACAATTCAAAAGGAATACATACAAAGTGATCACATATCAACAAATAGTTGCAACAAATAACTTTAACTTTTTGATTAAGTGAAAGTTAATTTAAACATTTAAACCAGTGAAAACAATTTCATGTGCTATATTCTCTAAATTTTTTCCTTTTTTTACGTGCACCTTGTAGGTCAGTAAATCATTAGCTGAAAGTTTCAAAGTCCTCTGACACTGACATGAATTTTGTCCACTGTTATATGTACAGTATCATGGATGCCATTGATCACATGGTGCAGAGCTTCCCCCTTAACTTATTTCACCTTTGATCTAGAGTATTTAATGTTTAACTTGGAAGTATTCCAAATATGTGATAAAGTAGTTGTTTGATTACAACCCCCATTTTCAGAAATGTTTGGAAGCCCTCAGTAGTTCGTTGGTGTTGTCTGATTCTCGTCTTCATGATGCTCCATACATTTTCAAGAGGAAACAGATCTGGATTTCAGGCAACCCAGTCAAGTGACTATAGTTGCATGATGTTTTTTTCTTCAGAGGCACCTGAGGGCTGAAAGATCACACACATCCAACAGTGGTATCTGTGCTTGGTCTTTTTCCAGACTCCCTAATTTTTTTATTTTTTTAAAACATTATCACAGTATATGTTAAAAGACCAAGATCCTTTGCAATCTTGAATTTAGGAATATTTTTTCAAACTGATTGAGGATTTTCATATGGAGTTTGGCACAAAGTAGTGAGCCATAACTCATCCTTACACAGAACAAGTAGGCCATTGTTGGATGCTCCTTTTATACCCAGTCCTGACACCCTCACCCATCATCATTTAATCAGCCCATTATAGAAGCTTCCAGAGCAGTGTTTCTTGTAGGCTATCGGGGTGCTCATCGAGGGCTTTCTACACACTCGTTTACTGGGATGACGTCATCGACGTGCGCTGCTGCAGCACAGTTTGAGAGGACAAGAAAGAGTGGACAAATAAAACACCATAACACCAGACCAGGGATACGTATTGAGAGAGAGAAACACAAGTTAATGACAACAGTTATGTAATGTGAACATAGAGAAAAACAAAGTGGGAAAATGTGTATCATGGGAAGTCCCCAAGCAATTTATGCCTATGGCAGCATAACTATGGGATTAAGCCTAATCTTAAAGGTAGAGAGGGTGTCTGCTTCCCGGACATATACTTGCAGCTGGTTCCACAAGAGAGGGACCTGATAATTGAAGGCTCTGCCTCCCATTTTACTTTTAAAAATTCCTGGAACCACAGGTAAACCTGCAGTCTGATAGCAAAGTGCTATGTTTGGATCATAGTACACTATGAGATCTTTACACTATGAGATGGAGCTCAGACACACCTTGTCAGCCTCTTATGGGGAATTCATTAACAGGAACAGCTTAGAAACATATTACATGGCTGCATACATGGAATTCCAAAGGACAGTTAATCTCCACCTGACGCAACTATGTCTTAGATTTCCACAGACATCTTTCGTTGCTGACCTTACCAGAGAACACCCTGACACAAAAACAGTATGTGGCGTGAGCAGTGGTAAGACACCGCTCCCTCCCATATATCTGCCCTGAAATCATCAGTAATTTGAAAAGCTAACTAAATTCAAAAGCTGATTTAAAAAAAAGAGAATACTAAACAAACAGAACACCACAAACAACTTAAAAAATAGATAAATAAATAAAAATAAAATAAATTAATTAACTATTACCATCTCATTAATTCACAGTTGGCAGCATATAGGAGCGGAAAACCCGTCCAGCTGCTTCTGTTTGTAACTCATAACTTTATTTATTGACGGTAAAATTCTTCTATGACCCCATCCCCCAGATGGCGACCAGCCTCTGAATTTCCAAAAACTTGTGTAGTTTCTCTGAACTCCAAAAGGTCCCACTACGAATAGTTGACTTTTGCCAATGGCAGTTGAAAAACTACAAGTAGTATTGGCACAAATAAAAACAAACATAAAAATAAATTAAGAATGACCCAAGTATTGAAACAAAAATCATTTTGGAAAATAAAAACATAAACAATTAATAATAAACAACCAAACAAACATTGACAGATCAACAAAAGGAACGCAACAAAACACTAAACAATACAAAACATTTAACCATGTGCATATGAAGATGAACATATGACCTTGTGAAGATATGATGATGAGAAATGATACTGTAAAGTGTAATAAACTGATGATTTTTAAAGTCAAAATTAAAAAAAATGGAAATGATGATCATGTGCAGAGTAGTGCGGTGCAGTTCAGTCTCTTCTTGTCTAATCATGCACTAAAAAAAGTGAAACTACTGCGTCATTCCTTTAAAGTGTATTTTTGAATTGGTCTCATGAGAAATTATGGTTTCATGTTTAAACCTGATATTTTCAGTTTGCTTCAAAGCAAATTGCACTCATAGTGAACAAAATTAAAAGAAACATTTCTACTTAAATTATATTTTCAAAAGAAAAAGAATAAACTTGGAATAACATTTTGCAAGTAAGAAGTTGTTTTATATTATTTAACTGTTATGAATGTGTTGAAATTGATGTATCTCTTAAGATAACACAAATTAAACTAGCTTATTACTAGCTTACATCAGGACAAGAAAACAAAATATGTTTTTGTTAGTAAGACATCAGTAAGATGATGAAAGTGACATTTGGCAATCAGCCACTGCATATAAGTGTGCTAAGTAGGCCATGTTATTCCTAAATTATTAAATCAGTTTCATAGCACTAACATGAACGTTAACTGCTAACGTAAGTTATGTACCTGAATTGTAGCTACATAAGCACGGGGAACTGAGCGTTGTTCAGATGGAGTTGTTCTGTGTGTAGGTTTCCAAACGATAAATGAAAGAGGCAGGCATGGTCAGCAGCACTCAGGAGGAGAGGTTTTATCCCAAAGGACTGTTCAGTCATCTGCAGCTGTCACTTTAAACCACAAGACTTTGACAGGACTGGACAGTCAACTCGTTTAAAGGAAGGAGTGAAACAATCACTTTTTAATTTTCCTGACCATCTTTGCAAAGTTAGTGTCATGACAAATTCTCATATAATCTTAATATTTCACTAACACAATGCAGTGCCCACTAAATTATGATAAAATACACTATTAGAAATTGTTCCTATTGAATGAACCCTCATATAAACCTTTAAAAACATCAGTGTCACCTTCCTGATGTTAAAATGCACAATTCTATTAACATAGAAGACACTGTTTTTTTTTAAAAAACAACAATGCATGATTTTCCTTAAATACCTGAAATCTTTGTCTAGATAATCACATTTCTAATGTATGTATGATATAAATGAAAACGAATCTATATTGTATCACAAACATATGAAGTTTATATTAAACCAAATGGCTTGAAAGCGGCTTGAGGCCGCTCTTTTCGAAGTTGAAGTCCGCCATTATTTTTTCCCTCACATAAAGTGTGGACCGCAGGTGTGGACCGTCTGTCGTGCACATGAAACTCTTTAAAACAAGGTAAGAATTCAAAATTGTGCTGTTTTAGTGAAATATGGGCTTTCTGTTCACATTCATGGTCAGTGGCAACGTAAACAACTGACATGATCTTAAAGACTGGCTTTGAATTTTGTGCACTATGCTAATGCTAGCTTAACCAGGTCGTTTCCAGATACATTAGCAACAACTACTAGGTCATTGCCTCTGTTTCACAAGTGCAAAGCTAATGTTGTTGCTAATGTTATTGTGCAGTTGCGTTATCAAAGAATAACTGTAGGTTATTGTGATAAGGCTTGAATAAGGTCAATGAGAAATGGAGCGGGTCTGCCAACACGTTTTTGTTCTTTGTTTTTTTTCAGCTGGGCTGCAGGCAGACCCGCCACACACAGCACACATAGAGTGCGTTCCTCCGACAAGCGCCTCTGCTCCTCAGCTGTTTTGTCATTTGTTAATTTGATAATTGACTGGATTCTCTCATTGTTTCATGTGTGAAATCCTGCCAGGATTGACGCAATAGCTCGCGACTGGTCAGTGAAAACATCTTGTGAGTGAACACAGGTATCTGCAGGAGGAGGGAGGGGGAGACAGAGATAGAGTGTGATAATGTGAGAACGTGTCGTGTACTGTTATGATTCCTTTTGGCACTCCTTAATTATTGCGGTCGTTGGTTCAGAATTGGGGCAGGCCGAGAATAGTAGTCTACCCGTTAATACATTTGACGCCACGTCCTTTTTTGTTTTATTGTTCTGTTGTAAACAAACCCGCTTGGCTTGATGCTGCAACTGAATATCACATCTGGTAGATGATTAGCTGTTTGTATGGAAATAATCTGTGTCAGCTGTCTATTAATGAATCTTACAGACACAAACCACACTGATGGCATAAAGAAGAGTTAAAACACTCACCGAAGCCCCATTATTATTGGACATGGCTAAAATCCGGTCACCATGACAAGCTGAATTTGTATTGGGGTGAATCGTGCTCGCTTCTTTTGCTTGACGCACGCTCCCGATCTTGAACCTAGAATCGATTGCTCCTCCTTAGGTTCCCCGGATGTTGCGGTTGAATATTTTAACGTTGAATTATTTGCCATTGAATTTTTTAACATAGAAAAACATTCAGATACATAATTTCAATGTATAAATATCCAGTACTAGAAATTCAATCACCTTTTTCTTTCATAATCAGATGTCACAGATTTACTTCCATATTGTAGCAATGATAGAGGTGTAGACAGGATTGTTCTCAGATCAATCTTGCCCGTGTAACAAGGACTATTGTCATCAGCAGTTTTCAACAATATCTCTGAGCAGAAACAACATCTTCACATATACTCTTGTCACTTTCCGTCCCACCACTTTCAGTCATGGTGTACATTTACTTAAAATGCAAACACAAACAAAGAACTTGTACTACACTATCACTGCGTACAGTACATAACTGTAAACACATACAAACTTCACCACAGCACTAACTACAGCTCATAAACGGAGAACAGAGAGCACCCACAATGCATTGCAGCAACACATTGAAAGCACGCCACAATATGTTTGCCTGTCATTTGGAGCTTCCAGGGATATGTTAGGCTGTTTGACAATAGTAACTGTCCCAACAAAAAACTAAATGTGAAGTATTTTATTTTTGTTTACAGGTTTGCTCCTGAAAAAGTTGCAGTTGGTAAGTCCCTAAATTAACCACTGTGGAAATTATTTTAATGGATGTTTAAGTGACATTAGTGTCATTGACATTTTTTTTTATTTGTTATATTTCACTAATTGCAAACAAATAACTTCAATTTCATCAGACAATGACAATTAGAAAGGAAAATAATTTTATACAGTTTTAAATAATCTGAAGATTTTCAGGATGATGTGATTACCAGTAATTCATTATAATTTATATTTCAATACTATTTTTAAAATACTCTGAATTAATATAATTAAATAAATAACTACTAACTTTGAGGGCTGTTGCTTTCCTACTGAAGAAGTAACTTGATTACAAACAACTGTTTCATTAGATTAAATGCAAATGAACCATCTACCATGTGGCATTTTATCAATTGCATTAAATGGTAAATGGGTAAGGTGGATCTTCTTTTTCTTTTCTAGTCTTCCAATGAATGTGGGAATGCAATGACTGTGGTGTCTGTGTCTCACGAAGATCTGAGCTTCTTAAACATTACAAGCTTGAGCACAGACATTATGGACGCCACCATTCCTATCCCTGCATCCATTTAAACTGCCCAGGTACCTACAAAACCTGCAACGCACTTTTGACCCACTTGTCATGATCTCATCAGCCATCCTCACAAACTGACCTGACCACATTTAAATGTCTCTTATCACACATCAAGGAATGTTCAACTTTAACAGACTATTTTCAATATATAGCTCAGCAGCTGAAAAACAGTGAAACCTGATTGTGTGTTTGAGGGTTGTTCGTACAGAACAAACATTTATAGTTCATTTAGAACTCACAGAAGCAGAAATCATAAGAATTACACAGTAAATCACTTAAAACCTGAAATACTTGTGAAACAGGGGTCAAGCGGTGGACTTTCGGTTGTAAGCCAAGATAGTGTCCAGATTGATATTGAGTCCTCAGATGTAAGTAGAGAGGACCTGGATGATTCAAGTTTAGATTAAAGTGATTTGGCACATAATGCAGATCTCAAAGTTGCTTCACTCTTACTGAAGCTTGAACATGTCTATCTTGTTTCCAGTGTTGTTGTAGATGAACTTTTACAAGAGTTTAACTATTTACTTGGCATTGCTTCTGTACCCCTTATCCATCTCAGCACTTACAGAATGAAAACTATCAAGTAGATGAGATTATTGTGCAAGAGCTAGCATGTACTATAAGCAAGTCAAATCCAATTACAGCAGCTTTTGGTAGTCGTGGCCCACTTTCCACTGCCTGGAAGCGAAAGGCATACTACAAAAAACATTTTAAAACTGTAGAACCCACAGAATTTGTTCTTGATTCCCAAAACAAAAAATCATTTCAATACATCTCTATACTAAAATCTTATTGCAGATCCTACGTTGTCAAACTGTTGAATATATTGAATGAAACTCTGAATATATTGAATGAAACTTGACTGAGGTCAGACTTCACGGAAGTACCTGCGGCCATCTTGTCTAAGGTGTGGATACTGTGGCGAAAAGCAAATGAAAATGAGTTAGTCCGCTCGGAATCTCGTAGAAGGAATATTAAAGAATGAGGACATCATTAACACACTGGCGAATGCATGTACGGGCCAAAATCCTCCCGATAACCCTGCCAGTTCTTCTAACGAAGAAGTTAGCTCGTGGCAGGCTTACTACAACAGGCCAGGCAGCTGTTTATCAGGCCAACCTCAGCATGCCTTCAACCTCTCAGGAGTGCCCCAAAACAGTCCGGGTGTGCAATCTCCACCCGTAAACCAGAAAGGTTTACACTTTCTTGGCCGCAGGCACTTCCGTGAAGTATGACGTCAGTCAAGTTTCATTCAATATATTCAAGGTTTCATTCAATATATTCAGATTTTCATTCAATATATTCAAAGGTTCATTCCATATATTCAAGGTTCATTCAATATATTCAGAGTTTCATTCAATAAATTCAAAGTTTCATTCCATATATTCAAGGTTCATTCAATATATTCAGAGTTTCATTCCATATATTCAAGGTTCATTCAATATATTCAGATTTTCATTCAATATATTCAAGGTTCATTCAATATATTCAAGGTTCATTCCATATATTCAAAGATTAATTTCCTGAACGGCATGCCATAATATATATATATATTATATATGCATTTCTTCAGATGCTGACTTTAGTGATGTAGCCGAAGCGCTAATTAAGAAGCATTCATGCCTCTCTGAACCCGGTTCATACAATGGTTACAATACAATGGTTTTCAGAGTCTTAAAGGAACAAAAACAACATAATGACTTTTAGATTTATTTGTTTTGTTTGTTATCAGAGAATATCAGCCTCATCCTAAATGATTTGCAAATGAGTTACATTGTAAAACTGGAGAATGAATTTCATCAAGTCATGGATTAGGACTAAAAAGGAATGAACTGTCCTGGGACAGAGGGATAATATATACAAATGCTTAATATTTCCTTCAGTATCTAAAATAGATACCCAAGCCCTATTACACTATCATGTTGATGATAGTACCTAATCTGTTCACTCTTGTTAAGGAAAGCCAGCTTTTGAACACATTTCTATTATGATTTTACACAATACTTCAATTATCATGCATTATGCATCCGACTTTTAAAACATATACAGGTCTGGCATTGTCTCTTCCTTTTATAGTACCTGCTCTCCCTCTAGCACTGCTCCTCTTCTTGCTGCTTGGCCCAAAGATGAGCTTGGTTTGGCTCAGCCTTTTTGTCCTTGTCCTGTTTTCCCTTTAGTGAAGTATATAAAAAAAATTGACTATCTGACTCACCCGCACCTTAATGCTAACGTCAATAATATTGTTAATATTGTAAATATTTTAATACCCTACACTCAACCCTTTTTTACTGAAGCATTTTTCTTATTTCCTGTGGAATTATTGTGCCAAGGTTTTTATTATTCGACATATTTATATTTAAATTCTTATCCTTAATTCTTGGTAGCAGGTAAAAAGAAAATTTCACTGCACATTTTACTATGCATGATTATGTATGTGACAAATAAAACTCTTGAATCTATAAACACAGTCAAATACTAAACTGATATAAATTAAAACAATACGCCATTTCAACATCATGTTTTCAGATGTGTCAGAAATCTTAAAGAATCTTGAGGTCGGTGCAGAGCTTTTGAAATCTGAGGTAAAAATGGGACATTCTGAGGCTTTTTGAAGGACCATTATGGTGACTCATGAAGTAAGGGCAAGTTACCACAGAAAATTATTATTATTATTTTAAAAATTAACAGGGGGGTTTTATTTTGTTTCTGCGCACGACTTCCTGTCCCGCAAGATCTGCTCTGTGCAGTGTTGCTGCGTTGTGCCCCCGTTGAAACAGGTTCAGCATCCAACATTGAAAAATCAACACTGAGTAAACGTTTCATTTTCAAACGAAGACGTCGCTGACATTTCAATCACAAAATTAATGTTGACTCAACCGGTGGAAAATGATTGACGACCGGTACTGACGGAGTTAACCAAAATTAAACTTTGATTCATGTTTCCTTGCTATCCGAGTAGTACGCTGGACTGCAATAAAAATATTTCCACATTAAAATGCATTTTTTTCTAACAGTCATCTACCACTTAAACTGCTCTCCACCTACATTTTTAGCTTGACGTGCTCCTCTTCTAGTGACAGGTGTGACTGACTGACTCACTAACGGTAGCAGTAACATCAAAGTCCGACTTGTGTGTGTTAGTTACCATAGACAGTGCATGTTATTGATTACGCGCAGCACGTATGCCCAAACTGAGCCACTGTTTTATTAAACAGTCGCCCTACTCTTGACTTGCATTTTCGTGTCTGCATCTTCAGTCATGTTGCAAAGTTCGACGGCATGATTTTGCATTGCTTATGTTTGCACTTATCTAGAGCTTTGATGCAAGCCTAAGGAGAGAGTGTCTATTGAAGTGCCTCATCCTTTACCTTTGGGAAGATGTACAAAAACTCATCAAGGAGTATCTGGTAAGAAGTTTTGGTAATGGTAAATGGACTTGTATAGCGCTTTTCTAGTCTAACTGACCACTCTTTGCAACAGCGCTTCACTACATGCCGCATTCACCCCACTCACACACACTCATACAGCACGTAGTTAAGTACGGGACGTGGTTCAGTGTCTTGCCCAAGGACGCTTCGACATGTAGCCTGGGGAAGCCAGAGTCGAACCACCGACCTTCCGATTGGTGGGCGACTGCTCTTCCTCCTGAAAATTATTTTCCTCCCGTTATAACCTTTTGAAGGATAGCTGTTGCTAGCAGCTAGATTAAATAATAATCACTTTATTCAACATTATGATCCTGATAACCTAATCATTTAACAGAAATATACACAATTCTCATATGTGCAAATACAGCAATAGTAACCAGGTTAACAACCCAATATCAACAAATATTAGTGAAAAAGGTAACTTATAAGGTCCTAAATCGCCATCTACTGGTCAAACACAGCAAACAAGTGCTCTCAATGTGCACATTTGCTTCTGATGGAGCAATTAACTCCTGAGTTACTGACTATCCATCCTTACTAAACACACAGCTACTCATTATCATCATCTCATAATTGTAACACTATGCAATGATAACAAATATCTCTTGTCTATCACAAGTATGAAAGAATGAAGAAATACAAGTATGGAATTTAATGAGATGCGACACAATAAACACAATGTAAGTACAACAGAAATGGTACTTGCTTTTCTTTATTCACCTGACACTCGGAGTATCATAAGAGCACCCTTCCAAAGGTAAATAACTAAAATCCCAGGCAGAAACTATGAGTAACTGTCCGCAACAAGTTGACAACAGCTGAGAGAAAAAGTCTTCTGGTCTTCTGCTGGATCATTACATCACTTCCTGCTACACAAAGGAGAGACAGACTTGTGTTCATAGATACAGAGTCGCCTTTTATACAATAAAAGTCTTGTCTTTTGTTTCGATGTTGTGTAGAAAATATTCATGGAGATCGAGCCAAAGAAAATGACACAAAGGGTGTGCAGTCTGAGTGTTAAGCTCTAAATTTGGGGTTGCTCAAAGAAAGACATTTGGATACAGCATGTTGTTCTGTTTTAATCGCTTGTGTTCAAATATATTCCAGGATAATGTTAGAGGTCATTATAAATAAGAGAAAAAACAGCTTTGACTCAAAGCAGGCTTTAATTTCTGATATTCTCTGTTAACGGAATTCTTTCTGTTGTATAAATATTGTTGTTAATATATTAACACCGAAAATGTAAATTATGCTAAATTCAGAATGATTTGCAAAAGCACTAGAAATGGTTCCTTTTTTTCTTGAACTGCCTTTGTTCATAATTACATCCATAGGAACTGTGTTTATCCTTGGTTTATGTTTTTTTGCTTCCTTGCATTTATAATGGTTCAATATAATGATATTCATAAATTTTGACAATTTTGTCAAAGGATAGCAAAGATTTAACACTGTTAGAAACTTTATTTTTATGCTTAATATTAAAGAAGAGTAGAAACAGTTATACGTGTTAAGATGTGCATGTAAATTGATGTGTTTACAGTTTTGTAAGGTTTAAAAAATAACAATGAAAAGACCAAATTTTTTAAAAATTTTACACACGTTTTTTTTTTAATGAATTATTATTAATTCATTATTAATTCATTAATTGATTAATCAATTTATTTGTTAGGCTAGCCTTGTACTGCTAAATTTCCTTATCAGTGCCACAGTCTTGTACTTGTGTTGTCTAGACATCAGGGGCTTCATGTACAAGGTGCGTATGCACAAAAAAGTGGTTTATACAGTTTTCACGTAAACGATCAGATGTATCAAAAGCGAAATGACCTTGGAAATGAGTGGTGCCTCACACCAACTTCAGGGTTGGCGTACGCACTTTTCTACAGCTGTTGATTCTTTGGCGACACATAGAGGTGATGTTGGGAAACTGTTATAATAAATAAATGTGAACACAATTTGTCCTCAGACTGAATAAATTAACACACTCATGTGTTTGCAATTACACAAGTGGATATAAAAGCATGTGCAAAGTGGTGCAATGCATACTATCAAAAACAATGGCTGGTATTGGAAGACATTGTAAATGGTGCAATTGGAAGAGAGCCTGTGTTCAGAGATGGAGAAGATTTGCTGACACATGATGACAACTGGCTTATCAGCAGTTTTGAGGGCAATCCTGCTGTGCGCAGAGCTGTGGCCGGCATAGCAGCGCAACACAGCGAAGAGCCATGCGCTACTTGTGCCCACAGGTGATGTGCACACTGTGGTTCCTAGCAATCGGGGCATTCCAGAGGGCGCTGGCCAACCCATTGGGACTGTGCCAGTCGACCGTGAGCCAAGCCATGCCAGTCTTTGAAGCAGAGCAGGTTTTCCTAATGTAATCGGAGCTATCGACTGCACACACATTGCTATAAAAACGCCATCACATGATGAATTTGTATATGTCAACAGGAAACCTTTTTATTTGATCAATGCACAGATCATATGTGATGCACAAATGCAATTAACCAACATTGTGGCGAGGTGGTCTGGTTCAACGCACGATTCGTACATTCTGAGTAACAGCATTGTTGGGAACAGACTGGCACTGTGCGCGATGGGTGGGTTCTTAGTGAGTAACTTTATTTGTGTAATTTTCCTAATATTATTCCCTGTGACGTGCATTGAGCATGTGCACCCCCAATATCTATTCTGTCTTCACAGCATGATAGTTTGTGGTTAAAGTTAGTAACTTGCTGTTTTTTTGCTGGTTAAACTACAGCTAAAGATCTTTCTAACATGTGTGAAATGTCTTAAACAGCCTCACCTTTTCCCCGGCGCAGTTCTGCACTATAGGTGCCAAAGAGCACATTTTTGTGGGCCTCCACTTCAGAAAGTAGTACCTCCATCTCGCTTTCCGTGAAGTGAAGTTTTCCTGTCTTAGTCATTCTTTTTTCTTAATTTTTTTGACCGTGCAGAGAGGGGAATCGCAGGTGCAGGGCTCATTAAGATATGAATTGCATATTTAAGTAGGGGAATGGACAGGGAGGAGTTGGATACTCCGACATGTGCACTCAATTCGATGTTGATTGGGATGTACAAAGGAAATGTGCTTGGATTCATGCGTACGCACAGATTCATACACCTGGATATTTCTGTGCGCGGGAGGACATTTGGGTTTGAGTGTACGCCATGTTTCAGTAGGAAATCCACACAAGTCTTTGTATATGAGGCCCCAGATCTTTGGTTGGTTATCAATCACCTAAGGGCCCAGATCCTTTTTTGTTTTTTCTTTGACTCAATTTATGCCTTAAATTGTGTAATTCAAAGCACTGCACTTTCCCTTACATAGAGCAGCTCTGCCATCAGTATATTTTGCTTTACTTAAGTGCACTAGATTTAAACAACCCATGTAATTTCTTATGTAAATAAAACATTTCATTCATCCCATTCACACCTTCTAACATCCGGCACCACACACTCACTCTACTTAAGATCTATAAGAATATGTTTGGATCAGGTTATGTAGTTGGTGTTGGGTTTAGTGGGTAGGTTTGAAATCTGATATGAAATCACTCCTCAGCTGTTTGATCATTTTCATTCCTTCCCCCTGGCACAGTGTGTATACATTGTAAGCATCAAAAATCAAAATAGTCAGCAAACTCCCAAGTAGGGGTTCTTTAAAGGATTCCCCTCAACTATAGTTCTGGTATGAGAATGTCAGTATTAACGCTTTAATTCAAGAAACAATGCCTCGAATAGTTCACAGATCATATCAATATCATTTGCTCTCCAGGCTCCATTCATTCTCTCAACCATCCACTGACTATGTGGTAAATGATCTGCTTACCTCTGTATGAATACAAACAAACACTGCCAGAGAAACTCTGAAAAACACTAAATAAACAACAACAACAAACCAGCTAAACATGCAGAAAAATTCAAAACATAGATTGAAAACTTTAACATTTGGTGGCAAGGAGAACGTGAGGGTTTGGCATCCCTGCAGGCTGGATTTACAACATTTGATATTCTCAAATCAAGCACTAACCTATACTTGGATTTCTCTATTTTACATCTGTAAATATATGCTTGTATTAATCCAAGTCAGTTCAATTCAGTTTTATTCATATAGCGCCAATTCATCTTAAAGGAGAACTCCACTATTTTTAAACCTAGACCTTATTTCTAGCATGAAATACGTTTATCTACTCACCGAGAACAGTTTGGCAAAAATCTGCGTCCTTTGTGAGCTATTTAGATAACTCGCGAATGGCGTATATCCATATAACGGAGTGAACAGGGCAGGGATGATGCAGTATAGGAGAGCTATTGGAAGGAATTCTACACACACCTCTACTGGGACCACTTCATCAACACGCATGGCTGCAGCACAGCTCATTCACTCCGGTAAGAACATCCATCTTACCCAAAGTCGTTGTTCACATTGTCAAAACTTGATAAATATCCTGCCATGTTGCACAAAATTAGCAAACTCCGTGTGAAGTTAGCCGACTGTCAGAGAAAGGAGTAAATAAACTGTGCTCCAGGGGGGTGTGTGGATGAAGTCATCCCAGCAGAGTGCCTGTGTAGAAATCCCTCCGTTAGCTCTCCTATAGCCGCAAGTAGCCACATAACAGCACCTATGAGCTAACAGAGCTATAGTACATGTTTGTTCATTCATTATTCATTATTGGCTCTATGCCCCCGATATCACCCCCAACAGGGTATTGGCAAAAACTTGAATCAATGCTTAAAAAGTTTACTTGGAATGGGAAGAAACCGTGCATCAAATGGTCAAAGTTGCAACAGGATAAATTTCAGGGTGGATGGGCATGCCCGAATTTCAAGTTGAGCATTTATATTACGTTCTTTAAAATACTGGTTTGATGCAGAATTACTGTCATCTTGGAAAACGCTAGAACAGGAGCTGGTTCACATAAGAACATAAGAAGTGTCATTCAGAATTTTGACCAATAATTTTGTATACAGTGCAAACGATGATGAATCTAGAGAAAAATTTAGATTTCAAGCTGAAATGGCATATTCACTCTCCTGTTTGGCACAATACCAATTTATTGACAGGTGGTAAGCCATTAATTTCTCAACTGTGAGCTCAATATGGGATCTGGATGTTGGGAGATATCTCAGGGCAAAACTCAATTTTAGATTTTCCTGATCTAATGTCACACTTTGGTATCCCAAGAAATTCACAATTCCTGGGGGTTCCCTGGGGGTCTGAATTAAAGACTCATCCTATAGTGTCTCTCATGGAAAAAGCACCCTGAAAGAAACAATCTCATATCATACACCTCTACAGAACTCCTGGGTATGGATCATGGGAGGTAGATATACCTCTTGGAACAGAGACCATTAATTGGGAGGTGGTGTGGAATAATTTATTTTGGTGTTCTAAAAACCCAAATCATTAATTAATCCGCTGCAAAATCTGCCACAGGACTTATTTAACACCACGTAAAAGACATTTATTAGGTCTAGCACCCAACCCCTACTGTACATTTTGTAGTCAGGGCATCATGGGTACATTGATACATGTCTTATGGGAGTGTCCAGATGTACAAAGATTTTGGGTCAAAGTTGCGGATAAGATGTCTGTTCTGGTCAGGAGGAAGCTCCTACTGCAGCCAGCACTACTTCTTCTAAATAACGACTCCGGATTCAAGATCACTGAGACAGAGCGTAAACTCTGGTTGGCTGGCATGACTGCAGTGAAAAAAATTGTTGTTCTGAGGCGGTGTACACCAATTATCAATGAAACACTGGCTACAAGCTCTTCTCGAGGTGATCTACCTGGAGTGGTCATCAGCCCGTAAATAATACTGCCAAGCTAAAAACATTGGTAATGTGGGAAAAGGATGATGTAAAGAAGCTATTGTTATGACTTTTGTGTCTTTCATCTGTGGTAATTCGGTATGTCCAATTTGTAATCCTGATCATGACTCTGGCCTAATCTGTGTGCTCCATAAGGAAGTGGGAGGGAGTTAAGGAATGTGTGATGTATATTTCTTATGGATAATGCAATTTCTGGAATTAATGTAACTGTTTAATTAATATTAGTTGTCTCTCCACTTTCCATTCTTTCCCATATTTTTTGCCTTCTGCAGTGACCCAGATTAATTGGTCATTAAAGTTTCATCCAATCGAATGTAATGTAATCTGATCTACTACTACTCAAACTTGTCTTTGATGTGTGCATGGCCTATATGGGCTGTTTTTTGTGGATCTTAATTGGCTTCGAGCAATGAGATACTTTCACTGAACAGTACTCTTATACTGGTGGTGTCTTCTCTTTGTTGCTGCCCATAGAAGTATTTAACAGAGCAGAATTGATCTCTTTTAGGGATTTTGACTTTTTCAGGTCAGTAGGAGTTTTTCTAAGAAATAATTTTCTGTAAATTTGACAAGCCAAGTTTAACTTGGCTCTGATTTGTTTTGATCAACACCAGTTTGGATTTAATGAGTGAGCCCACTAAATAGACCACATTAAATCACCTGAAGTAGAACCTCCATGGAGTCTCAGGTGAAGGAATGTGATTGTTGCTGTTTGTCTGTTTAATTAAAAAGAAAAATAAATAAATCCGCAAAATCTAACAAGACACATTTCATGAACTTCAGGAAGAGTTGGAGCATGGGAAGAGAAAGAACCAACCATATTTTTCAAGCTTTACATTCAATAAACTTACACAGCATTGACCTGAAAGCTTTTAAGTTATGAGATGAAGATGTCAAGCATCTGGGAAAAATGGGGTTGAAAGAGCGGAAAGAGAGGTGTTGAGGAGATAGACAATTGAGGACAGTCTTAAATTGACATATTGTGTGTGTGTGTGTGTGTGTGTGTGGGGGGGGGGGGGGGTGTCTAAAGTCATCAGCAAATGTAAAACTCCACAAAAGATAACCTGGCATTTTTTTTCCTTTCCTTTTGAAACTTCCTCATTCAAGGAGCCAATCTGATATCTGTGACCATTGAGCCCCGCCCAGTGTTGCCAATTTAGCAACTTTGTTGTTATGTTTAGTTATATTCCTCTAACAACTCTTTTTTTTTTAAACAGCAACTAGCGACAAATCTAATGACTTTTTCTGATGTTACTGGAGACTTTTGCAGACTCTGAAATAAAAGCACAGATAATTCTTACTCTTCTCAATGAGCAGCGTGTGCTGCCGTGGGCCTGTCCCCTGTCCCGAAACACTCACAGTTGGTCCAGATCTTATGTAGTAGTACCTCCCAGCTGCAGTCAGAGCA
This sequence comes from Leuresthes tenuis, assembly GCF_036924035.1. Taxonomy (NCBI): domain Eukaryota; kingdom Metazoa; phylum Chordata; class Actinopteri; order Atheriniformes; family Atherinopsidae; genus Leuresthes; species Leuresthes tenuis. Next base: position 23,324,062 of record NW_027325372.1, on the reverse strand, counting down.
GGAGATGTTCAATCCTCTGTCTCTGGATTGCAAATGAATCACACATGTGTAAAGTGTCCTGGAAGTTTTGCTTCCTTCCTAATACCTTTGATGAGAAGATAAATATTAGACCTGTCTTTTTCTGCCGGCCGGCCAAGTTTTTATTTTCTTCTGCAGGAGAAGTCAATAAACACCACTCAGCGTTTATGGTGAAGAAAGACCCAGGACAAAGGGAAGTCAAAACATTTATACCTGAGGAGGGGGCTCTGTTCGTTGGGTGTGTATTGTTCGACCGTCGCCTTACCACACCCCCCAGAGGAATGTCTCACACTTTGGAGTAGGATACAGGAGGTAGTCTCGTTGATAATTAAGAGATGGGTATTTTAAACCAATTATTGTGTCTGAGTGAGGCAAATGGTTAGTGCAGATTGGAAAGTCTGTTTTGGGGGTTTCTTAAGCAGTTCTGAGACATAGTATTTACCATCACAATTCTCCCTTTTGATGATTAATTAAACACTAACAGAAACAAACTTAGAAAATCAAAGGAAAAAAAAAAGAAAAAGTTGTCACAACTTAAGTATCCATTAAGCTAATTCACGCAGATTTTAAAATGTATCATCATGGCAGTTGTTTACAAGAGAGAAAACAATAATAATAAAAAAACAACACACAAAACAAAATTTTATTTATTTTTTATTTAGACAGTTGATCTCTCTGAGCTAACAACACCAATAGTCTCTTCTAAACCATCAACTTGTATTTTAGACCCAATCCCAACCAGACTGTTTAAGGAGGTTTTCCCCTTAATTGATACTTCCATACTGGATTTGATCAATCTGTCTTTGTTGACAGGATATGTACCTCAGACTTTTAAGGTTGTTGTAATTAAATCTTACCTTAAAAAAACTATTCTTGATTCAGAAGTGTTGGCTAATTATCGACCTATATCCAAACTCCCCTTTTTGTCTAAAGTTCTTGAAAAAATAATTGCAGCTCAACTTTGTGATCATTTACATAGAAATAATCTCTTTGCAGAGTTTCAGTCAGGATTCAGAGTGCATCATAGCACAGAAACAGCACTGGTGAAAGTTACCAACGATCTCCTCTAAGCCTCTGATAGCGGACTTGTTCCTATGCTTGGCCTCTTGGATCTCATTGCTGCATTTGATACGATCGATCACATCATTCTGTTACAGAGACTTGAACATGTTATTGGAACTGCATTAGGCTGGTTTAAGTCATATTTATCTGATAGATTCCAGTTTGTTCTTGTAAATGAAGAATCTTCCTCACACATCGCAGTCATGGCGTTCCACAGGGTTCTGTGCTTGGACCAATTCTTTTTACTTTATACATGCTTCCATTAGGTAACATCATTAGACAGCATGGCATAAATTTCCATTGTTATGCTGATGATACTCAGCTGTACTTATCTATGAAACCAAATGAAACCAATAGGTTGGTCAGACTACAAGCCTGTCTTAAAGACATAAAGACCTGGATGACTCAGAACTGTCTGCTTCTAAATTCAGACAAAACTGAAGTTGTTCTTTTTGGACCTGAGCGCTTCAGGGAGAAATTGTCTAGTTATATAGTTACTCTAGACGGTATTTCCTTGGCTTCTAGTTCTACAGTGAGGAACCTTGGAGTTATTTTTGACCAGAATTTATCATTTGACGCACATGTGAAACTGGTTTCTAGGACTGCCTTCTTTCACCTTCGTAATATTGCTAAAATCAGGAACATCCTGTCTCAGGGTGATGCAGAGAAACTAGTTCATGCATTTGTTACTTCAAGATTGAACTACTGTAATTCTTTATTATTGGGCTGTCCAACATATTCTCCGAAAAGCCTCCAGCTGATCCAAAATGCTGCAGCCAGAGTTCTGAAGAGAACTAACAAGAGAGATCATGTTTATCCAGTTTTAGCTTCTCTTCATTGGCTCCCTGTTAAATTCAGAATAGAATTTAAGATTCTTCTCCTCACATATAAAGCTCTTAATGACCGAGCTACATCATATCTTAAAGATCTCATTGTAAGATATTTTCCTAACAGAGCACTTCGCTCCCAAACTGCAGGTTTACTTGTTGTTCCCAGAGTTTCTAAAAGTAGAATGGGAGGCAGCTGCCAATAAATGTCCGGGAAGCAGACACCTTTTCCACTTTTAAGATTAGGCTTAAAACTTTCCTTTTTGATAAAGTTTATAGTTAGGGATGGCTCAGGTAATCCTGAAACATCCCATAGTTAAGCTGCTATAGGCTTAGACTGCTGGGGGACCTCATCTGTCACACCTTTCCTCACTTTGCTCTCTTTTTCCCCCTGTTTAATTTCTCAAATGATATTATGTACATGTGACATTATTGTGGTTATTAACTTGTGTTTCCCTGTCCCAACAGGTATCCTTTGAATGGTGTTATAGTGTTTGTTGTGTGTGTTTCTTTTCTGTCTTCTCAAACCCCAGCTGGTTGAGGCGGATGGCCACCCTTCCTAAGTCTGGTTCTGCCAGAGGTTTCTTCCTGTTAAAAAGGAGTCGTTCCTTTCCACAGTCGCCACAGGCACGCTCAGGACGGGAGATTGGACTGAAGGCATGTTTCTGTGTAATCTGTTGGTTTCCTTAACTATGATATATTTTTTTAATTGCCTCTATATCAATTAATTGGATTATTTTACTATATTATTTAAGTGTCTTGAGATGACAATTGTTGTAATTTGGCGCTATATAAATAAAACTGAATTGAATTGAATTGATGATGTTGGTAATGTTCTCATATTCGTCAGAGTCGTTGCCTTCAATTCCAAAGGTCAACGTGACGGTGTCAACCCTCTAAGCACCATGGTCGACTTAAGTCGACAAGATGGCGCCTTGAATAAAACGGCCCATTGTGGCAAAAATAACGTCATATTTTGTTCCTACTCTCCACTTCTGGTTGCCAGACATGTCACACTTCACCTCTGATGCAAAAAATGTCATCCTTCTATGTAGAATTTTTTTGCGCTACAACAACTTGAATCAGTATGAGTTCTTCACTGAGCGAGTACACCATTGAGCTACAGCAGCAGAGCAATATAGTCAGCATTAGCGAGTATTTTTTTCCAATAGTCGCACAATGTCCACTAAAAAGTTTACCTGCAAAGAAGCGCTGGGTCTTCTATTTGCTAATCCTGATTCTGAAGGGGAAAATCTACCTTCAACGCTAGTGGCGACGCGTTCCCGCCCCACGTCCCTGCCTCACCAGCAGTCGGACAAAGTGTTTCCCTACACCAAACACCAACTTCAGATCCTTTGCCTGGCAATGTTGGTGGTGAGGAAAATGTTTCACGGGGTCGAAGTTTGCATCAAGGAGTTAGCAGGCGTGGTAGTACTGAAGGGAACGAGGCTGGGAGTAATGTGGGTGTTCTGTCTTTTTAATTGAGCTCGCCAAGTGAACGCTGTGCTTTCTGACACGGTGCCTTCACAAAGTGTCTGCGATCGCGCAGCCAGTAGCTTGACAAATCTCAATGTACATGTCAGACGTGGTCGAAATGTCAGTGGGAGAGTTGGGGGAAAATGTAGAGGCGCAGTTCATACAGCCGCAGCCATGCTGTGTCTGTTCACTGACCGGAGTGCGTGTTGGCGCACTTGGTGGAGACATGACAGGAGCGCAAGGTGGCATAAATGGTGCATTTAGAGGCAGACGCGCTGTCACACAGCGCAGAGCCCAGTCAGCCAACATGCGTCTCACTAAGCCAGGTTATGGACTTTGAGTATTTGACTGATGAGGTGGGGTACCAAAACTGGATAAAGCCATTTGATGAAACAGTTGGATATCAGGGGGACAGACAACTATCCAATGCTGATTTGGCCCTAGATTTTTTGTCACTATTTCTCAATGATGATTTCTGGAATATATTGACTGTAGAAACAAATGGTTATGCCCATCAGTTTTTAGCCTCCCATAAAATCAAGTCACATTCAAGATTTCACCAGTGGTCTGATGTAACTGTCAGTGAAATCGAAAACGCATCAGGACAAAACACACTACTAGTGGGTACAGATGAATAAATACACCTGTGTGTGTTGATGATTATAATTCATTCATGGGGTGCGTTGACACTGCAGATCAAAGAATGAAGACCTAACTCTTTCCCCACAGATCAAGAAAGTGTTACAAGAGAATTTTCAATGCTATTCTTAGCATAAGTATGGTGAATGCTCACATAATTTACTGAAGCTATATTCCGGCTCCTCACAAGTCTCTGAAGGTCTTTGTGCAAGACGTAACTGGTTTACTGGAAGGCTACTCCAGGAAAGAGAGCCATAAAGGGAGGAGGAAGCCATCGGGAGAAATGCCACAGAGACTCACTGAATGTCACTTTCTGTATAAGGCTGATGAACACCCAGATCGAACCCGGCCTAAAGGCCGCCGTCAGACAAAATACAGGCGTAGGCAGTGTGGGGTGGGTCTTTGTGTGGTACCATGCAAAGATGAAAGATATCACACCATAAAAAAACTACAAACAGTGTCACCTGGATGGATAGGCATAGACCTATTTTGACCTCTGCAGGCAAACGTGAGGTTATCGCTCATGTGCATTTTTTTGGACATTTATTAGAAATAATTTACTGTATTAGTTTACTCTTGAATATAGAATATTGAATATAGCACAGAGATTAATAGGGGCATATTTGGGGAAAAAGGCTGCATTTCATCATTGAAACATGAACATTTCATAGAAATTCTATAATCCAAGATGGCCGCCACCCCATGACGTCATAATATGCAAATTAGGTGTGTAAATTTGCTTCGTACATAAACTTTGGGTCATCCTTAACATTTCTCTAATTTACAGAAAGTCTCTATCTCTTATCAGTTTTAAGATATAGCCTTTTTTAATTTATTTGTCAAAATCAAGGATTTTAGAAAAAAAACTCTGGCGCCCAAAGGGTTAACATCTGACAGCAAGGGCGTAACCATGATTTAGATTTTGGGGGAGTCCAAAAAAAAATAAATTTGTTAAGTGCATTGTCTACAATTCTATATTTATATATGAAAATTTGGACATTTAGAACATAGTTTGGAGGACTACATTGACCATGTGAATTCACATCTAAAGGAATAGTGTAATTTCTCCGAGACAGTGACTGTCCCTCCACTTTGTTTTGGTTAGTTACTTACTGTTTACTGACCTTAAACACACCTACCAATTACAATTATGCTCTTCCAGTAGTACTGTAGCAAATAGGATAGCTTTCAATGGAAAACGACCACATACCCAAAGCATGTTTATGTAAATATTTTAATAAGGACAACTAATGATGTAACAAATTACAGACTTTTCCTTTAACAAAAAATGTGCTGAGGACTTTTAAGTCCAGGTTCATTTCTATTGTCTCAAAATGTGCATTAACAATGAAAGTCTAATAGTCTAATGTTATTGAAAGCAAAAACTTGAAAGCATGAAACTTAAATCTAGATTTTAACTATAAAAAGCAAGTCTGATTATTTACACTGACTGGAACACAGAGGATAAATAAACATGGGATAGGTATGTATGTGGAAAAGTGCTACAGCTAAAGGAAAGGCAGCATAGGATTGAGATGGAAAGGTATTAACAAATGACCCAAAAACCTGGAGGCGTTCATCGTTAAGCTCAACTAAGCTCTGACAGATCTGTTTCCTGTCCAAAGCATCCAATTTTTCTTGGTGCACATGGCAAATGGCGACGTTGTTCAGCCGGGTCTGCGTCATCATTGTTCTCAGCCATGTCTTCAGACGTCTCAAGGCGCTAAAACTTCGCTCTTGATCTGCTGAGGAGGCAGGAACAACCATCAGCAGTCTCAACAGGATCTCAACTTGCTTGAAAAGATGTCGCACCTCTGACACCATTTCCCGGAAAATGTCTGCTACCTCTGAGGAAGTTGTACAAGTGTAGTTGGCCTGGAACATTTTCAGCTGCACTTCTAAAGCCATGGCATTCAACTCTGGGTATTCATCCACAACTGCATCAATGTTCCCAGTGATGAGTACGTCCTCTAATTTCTGCAGTCTTTGAAGCCCGTCCTGGCTGAAGCACTCATTGCATTGCACCACAGCAGTGTCCTGTTGTAACTTTTGTGGAGTTCAATTTACCTATTATGCTATACTCAGTAGTTAAAGATGAGAAGTCACGAAGTATCAAAGATGAGACAGATTCAGCTGGTTCGCGGTCCAATGATGGTTTATTGCAGAGATACAATTCGACCATACATGAGAAGTAGCCCAGGCTAAGTCTGAAAACTCTTCTGAAAGTTCCCCTCTTTTATACAAGTTGGGCCTGTGGATGCTCCTCCCCGGGCCCCTCCTTTCCCATGGCGTTTATTCCCTAATCTTCCACCGTTATGTCTTAATTACTTAATGTACCCGAGGCTGGGCCCCCTGTCCTGTCTTTTTTTAAACCTTTATTCATGTAATAGTCCTTCCCACTACTCCTGACCTCCCCTTTACATTCATATCTCCTGCTAACTATCATTAGTACACATGTCTTTATCACTGCTTGACTTGGCTACACCTTGGTACTTTCCCATGGCATTAATGATAGGCTTGACATTACACAGAGATAAACCTTGGTACTTTCCATGGCCTCATATCAGGTTTTTTCCAGCTTCTACCTTAGTAAGCGTTTTCTCCTATTCCATTACTTTTAGGGCCCGGTAAACTTACACCACATTTCCCCCCTGTGGTCCTGAAAAGGACCACCCATCAAAGAAACCCACATATCAGTAGATATCATGCACACACAAATTAATAAAGTACAGCAGATTATAGAGGTAAAACAGCACACCAAGAGTATGTTGTCAGCATATATGCATCCCACAGTGAGGATCACCAGAAGATGAAGTAACAGCTGTAAAGACAGCAGTATGACATCACCTTAAAATCCATCCTGGGACTGGCCCATCCAAATGGCTCTCGTGATCGTCCCTGACAGGCTCCTAGCTGAACCTTGCAGACATGGCCAGGGAAACATCCTCTCACATGTAGATTGTGAGAGGTAAAACCCTAGCCAGGTGGCAACAGCAGCAGTATAACATTTCAACACTAAACTAATTGTACCATAAAAATCTCACGTGAACATGCATGGTAAATATATACTTGTGAAATAATAATATTTGTAACAGCACACACCAAACCATGTCCATTTCTGCTCATGCAGCTAGTTACCTTTGGTTTGTTCTAAGGGCGAACCCTTGGCACACGTATGAGGGTTAATACTCTTAAACCTTTTTTTCATAGAAAGATTTTTGATTATTGTTTTCTCTAAATTCATTGCCACTAGGACAATGCTTAAATTGTACCAATTTAAAGTCACTCATCAGGCCTGTGCCTATGACACAGGCTAAGCTTACAACAGACGGTTCACCCCCTTGCCACTTAAACATGTATTTTGCTATATAGCAACACAACAGAGTGCTATGCAGCAATATACTTACTCACGGTGCTTATGCACTCGTGAATACATCACTGAACCATGCCCCCATAGCAAGGTTACTAATTTCCTGATATTAAACATTATCCACATCATCCATAAACAAGCACTAATTATTTATCCGTACTTAATACCTTTGCATTAATTACTTTCATCCCGTTAAAAAATATCGTAATATGTTATACATTCTCGCTTCTGATAGTCCCATTCTATTGTCTTAATCCTCCAGCAGGTGCTTCCTGCGGTGCGTTGGGTTCCCCCACCCCCCTTCTCAGTATGGCTTCCATTCCGTTGACTGCACTGGTTTGTAGCCGCAGTCTGTTTTGACAAAAGGTGAGAAGTGAGGCGTTGGCTTGTCGCAGTTGTGTCAGGGTTTGCTGAGCCCGATCATAGTCAGCCTGTGTCCGATCCACCTGTCTCTGCAGAGTGTTGGCTGTCTGTTGGGCAAGGACTAATTGCTAAGTCAGTCGCTCTTGCTCCGCTCTCGAACTAGTCAGGTTCTGCTTGTACTTGCCTCTATGAGCAGAGCTTCTGACTTTCTGGATCTGTTTGCGGGCCATAGGGGTGAGACCTGCTCGCAGAGCAGAGTAGACTGTCTTTGTCATGGTCCCAATCTCACCCCGAAGATCACTGAGTTGTATGTACTGGTCGAAAGGCCGGGCCAGGAATGCTGAGACATGAGCTCTATCACCCGGGCCGACTTGAAGATAGGTCGGTCTAACAGACGGAGGTCTTGCCATCGGTTGGATCGCAACTGCTGGTTGGCAGATGTGGATCTCCGAAGGATGTCCTCGATCCTCTGGATCGTCTGGACTTTGCGAGTTGGACGGAGGTCTGCGGTAAGCTGCTGGCCACTGGATCTCGGGCAGATCTGCTGGTGGTCTCGCTGGATTCCCCCTTGGTGGTGTCTGGGACTGGCTCCACTCAGGCCCCCCTGACGGCGGGTCGAAGTGCCTCTCGTCCTGCTGGGAGTCACCAAGGTGCCTATTTGGAACAAATCGGTTGGCAGCTAGGGGTGGATGTGTTCCTACGGGTGTGTGTGTGTAGTCCCCTCTGCTAGAACTGTGACCAAACCAATCATCCACGGCCACATGTGGGCGGGTAAAGAAAGCCTCCGCCATTTCCAACAGTCTGTGATGGAGACATGGTAGGTTTAGTGATTATATGATTATCACATGCCTATGAGAAATTTGCTGTCCGTGTTATATGTGACGATTTGTAACATGAACGTGAGTTCTTACAACGTGTATGTGAATATTTACAACATGTATGTGAGCATTTACGACGTGTATGTGAGTATTTACAACACGTACCTTGTGGGGAGCAGGCGGCGACCATTACCTCCCTACCTATTTTCCTACATTTCATACAGCCCTATGCACTCTTCCAAGTCTGGGGGATCTTGCATCAATATGACTGGGAATTGTCCAGTTATGCTAGTAAAAAGATGTGATAGTAGGAGACGGAGCAAAGGTATGACACAGCAGATCACCAGCAATACCACCAACACAATTCCAGCCTGCACTATTCCAGCCATTTTTAGGTATTTTAGCCATCCCAGTTTACCTAGCCAGTCCCAAAAACTTGTAATTTGCGTATTCCAATTGGAATTTTTTACATGTTCATCTCGCAGCCGCTTCATTTCTTTCAGGACTCCCGTCAAACTACCGTTGGCGCCTGTATGCATTGGGATCAAGGTGCAGCATTCTTCCCCAATTATGTCACAAATTCCCTGATCCTCTGCCATGCATGTTTCTATCACAAATCTATTTTGTAAGGTCATTAATGATGTTGCATATAACTGTTCCCGCACTAGTGCCACCCCTTTTACAGTAAAATTCATAAATCTTTGCTGATTAAACCAAAGGAGATTAACCCACCGACTGTTCCTAGCTATGTATTGGGCGTTGGCGACAGTTCCTACAAACGGAGCTGATCCTAATCCCCTCCCAGTCTCTATCCAGGTGTCTCCTATAGCAGTGTTATCATCAGGAACACCCAAGGGGACCTGATCCCAGGTAATATAAACTTCATTGGATGCTCTCCAATCCCATGCTTTCCAATCATCCCAGTCCTTATCTGGGTTGGAGTCAGGAACACTTCGTTTGCTCCTAAGGTGTATTTCAGTTTCATTTGATTCTTGTGTAATTAAGGACAAACGTCCTGTTAACATTATTGGAGCACATATACCCGTCCAGTTGGCCGGTAGGTGTGGCATCATGGTGGTGTTACTCTCACAAGTCCAAAAGATATCTCCCAATGGTTCTGTTCCATTTCCCAAATCCAGTAGTCTGTACTGGGCTATATAGGACGGATTTTGTGTATAAATCACGTGTCCCCCGTTTGGTATTATTTGCTTACATTGTATTCGGGCTTTCGGACTGGTCTCACATATTTTGATGGTTCCTGTGGCATTTCCTGTGGTTAGTTTCGGGTACCATGTTAATCTGCTGCATCTCACCAATCCCTCCGTATCCGTCATCACTGCAGATGCTCTCTGCGTAACCTCCTCCAATTCTTCTCCTCGTGCTATGCGGAAAGGAAAGATAAGGTCGTCAGGCTTGCGTACCACTGGGGGAAGTACTGTCAGTGTGTCATAATCATCAAAAGAGAGCTTTTTTGGGCAGACCTTCTTATTTGCACTCCACCCCGACAGTCCCCCTGCCATGTGCATTGTACAGTGGGGAAAACATTTAGAAATGTCTGGACAATCCCCTATCTTACTCCCTGGTAATATCTGAACTTGTGGCAATTTTTTAGCATTATAGCAGGCAATGCAGTCTCGTTTTTCCTGTTTTCTTGCTGCAAACATGTCGCTTATGGAATACTGTATCCATTGTTGGAACAAATTTGTGTCCCAATGTGCTGTTCTTAATTTGTTCAAATCCCGTCTTTGTCTTTTATTCATTAATCTTACGTTAATTTTGGCTTCTTCTACTGACATGCTCTGTCCTGTACGTGCATTTTGACACATTGTCCTAGTGCATCTTACCTGAATGGTCACCGTCCCCTCCCCACGGCAGTCCGCGTTTTGGGGATATCCCAGCCAATGTTTACCCATTGACTCGACCCCTATTTCTTCTGTTAACACATAATCATATATATCTGCTTTGACATGCATTATATGTTTAATTTCCCCATTGTCACTATCTATTATCCCTCTGTCAGTGGCTAATGTGGTCATTGCCAAAGCGCATGTGTCTAATGTGTGTTGCGGGGTGACTGTGTGAGGATTAGGCGTGGTGGTCACTATGATTTCCCCCGTTGTTAATCCACAAAGGGTTAACACCAACATGCAGCTAATCTGAATCAGAGGCAAACCAGTCCCGCCCCGGCGTGGGCGGATATGTGAAAGTTTGCGGGTCAGACGGGCCTGGTACTTCCTCTTGTGGTGAAAGTGGCGATGGGCATGCATGTGAAGGGTCATCTGATGAACGTGCCACACCACCATCAGAACCCTGTGTGTGTTGCGAATGGTGTTCTTCAGGTGCTGGTGGGTCGTCTTGAGGCACCACCTGACTTGCAGGAGCACCTGTGTCAGTAAGAGGGTCACTGGGCCTGTCAGGCGTCTCAGTAGCATGTGAATGCTCCGAGTCGCTGGATTGCAGTCTGTGCCGACGGGCTGACAAACGGGCTGACCTTCTGACAGTGATTCAGAACTTGAGGATGTCGGTGTTGGACTGGAACTGGTGCCTTGAGGGAGGCTGTGCGCTGCCCTTTCAGCATGCTCAGACCCCGACGGTTCTGGAAAGTGTCCAGGTGGGTCTGGTGGCCTATGGCGGGTGCAGTGGTTCTTGTGGAACCAGAAGGGCTTACCTGCGACCTTCAATGCAGTGGGAGTAGTGAGCACAACCTTAAAGGGTCCCTCCCTACGTGGTTCGTTCCACTGACGCCTAAACACCCGTATGAACACCAGGTCACCAATTTGGACGTCGCGAACGTCCAGGGGAATGTGCGTCTCGTCTTTGCCGTGGCTTCTTTCACCTGTTGGAACACAAGTCTGTGGATTTGAGTTAATGCACGTAAATAGTCACCCAACTCACGTTCCAACTGAGCCATGGCAGGCCCCTCCAGTGGTCCCCTAGTTTGTGGGAGAGGCATGGGACGCCCTGTAAGCATCTCATGAGGAGTTAGATGGGTTAGTCGATTAGTTTGGGAGCGCATTGCCATCAATGCCAGGGGTAGAGCATCTACCCATGTTAGTTTGCCATTGCAATCAGCCATGATCTTAGCTATCTTGGTTTTCAAGACACCATTGGCTCGCTCCACAGACCCCTGAGACTGTGGGTGATAAACACATCCATACTTCTGCTTGATACCTAGGATTTTGAACATTTCCTGTATCACCTGTGAAACAAAATGTGGACCATTATCAGATGAGATGGTGTCTGGCATGCCAAACCTGGGAAACACCTCTCTACACAGAAATTTTGCTGCAGCCTTGTGATCAGCCTTGGAGGTGGGGCAGGCCTCAATCCACCTGCTGAACCTGCAAACAACAACCAGCATGTATCTTTTACCTTGTACCCAGTCAATCATGTCCACATAATCCATAACCAGATGTCGAAAGGGACCATCTGGCATGGGAATGTGAGCCAAAGGCTTGGTGAACATTTTGCGGACATTGTACTTTGGACAGTGAGGACACATGGCAAGTTCTCTATCAACCATCGGTGTCATGTCTGGCGACCACCACACAGCTTGCAGTTTTCTGATAACTTGGGCCCTAGAACAATGATCAGGTTCATGCATCTTTTTAATAGCAATCGGCAGCAGAGATAGTGGCAAAACAAAATGCCCGCGGAAACCCCGCCACAACCCTAGATGGGGGTGTGATGTCCGAACAGCTCCCCTTTGAACCCACAGGCGTTTTTCTGCCTCCGAGACCTTGTTCTGTGCTTCTATCAGCGAAGCTAGGTTTGTTATGGGTGCACAATCTTCTTCAAACAGAATTGGTCCCTGCACTGCCTGGCCTGTCGCTTCTTTGGCTGCCGCGTCTGCCAAATTGTTGCCTACCGCAACGGGTGAGGTGTTGTTTGATGCGCTGCACATTTGCCATTGGCTAACGATGTTGGAAGTTGTATAGCCCGAATCAGTTTGATCACTGCTTGTCCATGTGCCACAGGGGTGCCATCAGTACGCACAAACCCTCTTTGTTTCCAGATACTGGCGTTTATATGGCACACTCCATAGCCATACCCACTATCTGTGTAGATTGTTGCCCTTTTGTTAGCTGCTAATTTACAAGCTGCTGTCAGTGCTTTAATCTCAGCCAATTGGGCAGAACAAGGCTGGTCCAGACTCACTGATAGTAGTTTGGTGAAGGAGCCATCAGGATTAAGTTGGACAATTCCATACCCAGCCTTGTTCCCTGTCTCGCCCCTGACACATGAGCCATCAACGAACAAGGTCAGGTCGGACGGAATAGGGTGATTGAATAAATCATCCCTGACTTTCATGAAGGTGTCCGTCTCCTTGAGACAATCATGGGGCTCACCTTCTGTTGGCAAAACCATTCTCGTGGCCGGGTTTATGATAGTGCATCTCAGCACCGTCAGGTCAAGTCCGGAAAGCAGGATCTCATAACCTGTTCGTCGTGCCTGGGTTATCACAAAGCGTGGGCTTGTGAGCATTGCATGCAGTTGATGTGAGGTGTATAAGAATATTGGATGGCCCATAGTGATAACAGAGGCCTTTTTGTATGCAAAAGCGGCCGCTGCTAGCCCCTGGTAACAGGGCGGCAGCCCTTCTTCCACACAATCTAACTTTGTGCTGTAGTACGAAATTGGTTGTTTACCTGTTGGGGTTTCTTGCATCAATACTGCGCATGCATACCCTTGCTTTTCTGCCACATATAGATGGAATGATTTGCCATAGTCTGGATTGGCTAGAGCTGGGGCAGTCTGGAGGTCATTTTTCAGCAGCTGGAAAGCCCCTTCTGCCTCATCAGTCCATTGCAGCTGGGTCGACTGTTGTCCTTGTCCTGCTGCACGGATCAAAGCTCTCAATGGTGCCGTTTTGAGAGCGTAATCACAAATCCAGGGCCTGCTGTAGCCTGCCATACCAAGAAAAGACAACATGTGACCAACAGTTTGAGGTTTAGGCGTTTTACTGATAGCTTCAAGCTGGGACGGTGCAATTTGTCTTTTGCCCCCACTTAGCTGTCTGCCCAAGTACTCTACCATTGTTTGGCAGAACTGCAGCTTTTTCTTACTCACTTTGTGTCCTCCTTCTGCCAGAGCTGTCAATACAGCGATGGAATCTTTCTCGCACTGTTCTTTTGAGTCAGAGCAAATCAAAATGTCATCCACATACATTAAGGTGGTGGACTGTATGTCCAAGTGACTGAGATCATGTGCAAGAACGCGATTGAAGATGGAGGGAGAGTGTACAAATACTTGTGGCAAGCGAGTGTATGTGTATTGTTGACCCTTGAACGTGAATGCAAACAAGTGTTGGGAATCTGGATGCACTGGTACACTGAAGAATGCAGAGCACAGATCTATCACCGTGAACCATTTTGTGCCTGGTGGTATGTTAGACAACAATATGTGTGGATCAGGCACGATGGGCACTTCTTCTGCAACAATAGCATTGATGAGCCTTAAGTCATGCACTAGTCTGTATTCATCACCATTTGGTTTCTTTATGGGGAAGATGGGGGTGTTGCATGCACTGTTTGTTTTTATTAGGACTCCTGCCTCCACTAATCCTGTTATGATGGGATTTATACCATCTATGGCTTCCTGTCTGAGGGGATATTGCTTTTAATACGGCAATCTGATGCCTGGTTTCAAATGGAATCGTTGTGGTTCGACCGATTTCACTATCCCTACATCTGTCTTGTGTTGGGACCATACTTGGGATGGGACTTGTTCTAATAATGTCAAGTGTTCTTCAGTTGTCACCATAAGCCCAACTCTTTCTCTGGATACCTTAACCCTTTCTGCTATTACCTCATCTGCATGTGTGAAAGCGATTTTGAAAAACAGTCCATCTGCGGAGACACTAATCTGGTTGCAGTCTATGGGAGTCCAATCTTTGATTTGTCTTGCAGCTTGAACCATGGGGCCCAAGTCATGTGATTCATACTTGTCAGCAATCAAAAGAGTGACGTGAGGTGTGGAGTTGGAGACTTGAAACCAGTCACTGACATCTTTTCCTGCAAATTTCACAGCTGCAGCTGCTCCTTGAGGTCCTACTATGATGTCTTCGTACTGGACAATCAGTGCTTTGTTGTTAATGTTTTCATCCCAGCTTTTCTCATAGTCCTCGTGAACTTGGTCTTTATCATAAAGCATGGTGCAGTGGAGTGGGAGTGTTGGCTCTTCAGCCATGTCATAGTGATTCATTACCAGTGGACTCCATGCTTCCCATTCATGACGAAGGAAAGAGTCCGGTGTTGTCAGCTTCATCCAGAAAACTTGCGCCTCTGGGTTGTTAGTTGACATCTGTGGAGATCCTGTAGGGGTTGTTAATGGCATCATAGGAACAGACAAGTTATCAGATTTCTCAGACTGGTCGTCAGTCACCTCAAAATAGATACCATCAGGGGTACATTTGATTTTTGCATTAAGCTTGCACAACACATCTCTTCACAGGAGATTAATTGGTGTGTCTGCTGAATATAAAAGAGAAGAATAAATTGTCTTTTCTCCTATCTTCAACGGAACCGGTTCAGTCATTGGTATTATTTGTGTTTTCCCAGAGAAACCTACTGTTTGAATCTTCGACGCTGAGAGGGGAAGGCTGGCTCCGTCTTTTCCTATACAGGAGTATGTGGCTCCTGTGTCTATCATGAGCTGGTGATGCTGGTTATATACAGTTACATCTATTGTGGGCTCAGCATGTGGGCGTTGTGTTAAAATAGGTAAAATCACCTCCCCTTCAGGTTTCTCTGGGCCTCCCTATTGCCAATGTGCTGCTGGACCCATCCATGGTCCATTGTTCTGAAGCTTAGGACCTGTTCCAGCGCTTGGGGGTCCTGAGCCAGGTTGTTGAGGCTCTGGCCATGGGTTGATCGGGCAGTTCCTCTGCATGTGTCCCGTCTGTCCGCACCCCCAGCACTGCAGTCTTGATTGGAATGAGGGTGCTGTTGAGGCTACCTGTGGCTGTGGTTGATATTGCCCGGTTGGAGGTCCCCCAGACGGTCCTTGGGGCCTCCTCCATCTTCCCCGCATGGGAGGGCCACCACATCCTCTTCCTGCTGCAGGCTGCCTCCCCCTTGGTTGAGGTGCACATGGATTGGAGGGATCTGCTGATTCTGGAGTTGACTTGCAGGTGGAGCTGTGGGGTAAACATTAGGCACAACAGATGTTTGTTGAACATGAGGTGATGACATGGTGGGCGTAATAATGGGTGCCTGCATTACCCCTCCTTCGGCTGGTCCTCCCTCCACTGGAGCGGCCACACTTACAGCTGCTTGAGGCTTTGGTCTCTCCCTCTCCTTCTTCTGCTTTGCCAATTCACCTATTTGCAGCTGGGTCAGTTTATTAGCCAGCATCTTACTCTGATCGTCCAGGGCCTGCTTCTCAGCCCTGTGTGCCTTTACATAGTGTATTATATGCTCAGAGAAAACCGGCTAGTCCATTTTCATCAACCCCACCACCGCATTCAACTTATCTTGTACTTCTTTTGGCATGGCGTTTTTCACATACAACAAACAGAGCTTTTGTTGATTCATTGCTATCCGACTCACTCCCCGTCTCAGCCTTCCACATTCTCTGATAGTTATGCAGGAACTGTGAAGGGCTGTCACTGTCCTTCAAACATTCTCTTTCCAGTTTGGCTGGATCCATGCGTGAGGGGTACTTCTCTCTTAGGGCCCGCCACACTGCTGTCCGTATCTGGTCGAACGACACCTCATCGTGGTCGTGGGTATTCATTATTCCAGGACAGTCAGCCATCCTGAATATTTCTGCAGTCGCCTGCCCCGCTGTTTTCACCAGCAGAGCCTTGATGTCGCCACTTCCCAGCTTAATTCCTTCGGTGATTTCTTCGAGCTTCTCGATCCATTTGTCGGCTCCATCTGTCAAAGGAGTTAATTTACTTGCAAGTGTTATCATATCCATGAATGACCAAGGCACGTACCGGTAGTCGTTGTCGGGTCCTTTGGCCAGCAGAGGGTATACTCCAGAGGCTGATTTTGGCCGTGAGGTCGTCCGAGGTGGATTTCTTTTCACTTCTCGATTGCGCAGTTTTATTACATCCCCTCCTTCTTCTGTCTCCAGCAGTATGGCAAGATCATAGGCTACCGCGGGCTCGGCCGTAGTGCGTGGATGCGGTGTACCCCTACTCCTGCGCATCTGCTGATCTTTCAGGCTTACATATTCCTCTCCGCCTTCCTTGCTGTCCAGCTTTCTGTTATCCTCAGCTGAGCTCTCTTCTAGTGTATCTACATGTCTCTCTGACCTCCTTCCTTCTTCCCTTTTGCCGTCCTCATCATCATTATTACCATTTGGATATTCTGTTTCCTCTTCACTTATATATGGTACTGCCTTTCTTTGCCGCATCCGAGACCTGCATTGTTCACTAGTCTCCTTCAAGCGCTGGTACCGTTCTTGCTCTTGTCTTTTCCTTGCCTTTAACATCTCTTCCCTTCTTTCACTGTAACTCCTAGATTCTGTCTTTTCATGCGCTTTGTCAGGTGTTTCTTCCTGTGTTGTTCTCTTTTGTGTTTTCTCTTTTGCGTGGGGATGGACTGGTGAGGCACATGTCTTCCTTTGTCTGCATGACTCACCTTCTGTTTGATAAAGAAATGGTGAAGCCCATTCGTCCCACGGGTTGCATGGCTCTTTTCCTATATGACGGGTAGATGGTGCGGCACATGTATCCCCCGGTTGGTGTGGCTCATCTTCTGTGTCTTCCTCTTCCTCGTTCACTGTAATCTTTATCCTTCCCATAATTACTCCCCCTGCTCTATTCTGCTCTAGCTGCACAAATTGTCCCACTCTACTAGGATTGTAAGGTGGTGGTCTGGGGTTTGTGTTTTTATTTATCATGCGGTTTCTGCTGGCCTCTACCCTGAAATACTACAGGATGTCTCTCTGCTCAGCATTCTTCTGTTTTTTCTTCATGTGTGTTACATCATACTTTTTGTCTTTATTTCTTAACTCTTCTTCCACTTCATCACAGCACCGTGGATCAAAGCTGCCTTCGAGAGGCCATCGATTTTTACCAGATGTTATCCTGTGCCAACTCTTCATACATTGGAGAATTTTGCGCCCGTTTGTTGGATGGGTGACCATGACTAATTTTGCAGGCGTTATCTAATTTTTCTGCTTACTTTTGTTGGCTCCCATGTTTTATGGCAGTTTTATTCTTTTATCACCTGCTTTCCTTCTCACTGCCCCCACTCTACTCAATACAGAGCTGATATCTGCACCTTGGTATTTTTTGTTATAATTTTTGTTACTTTATTAATACATTTTGATTGTTTTGTGCTTAATTGAAATTTTTAGAGGTGATATCACTTATCGTGTGTCAATCGTTATACTACAACGTTTCTAGTGACCATATCTTATTTTATTCATGCTCGTACACTATGCTTACAGCATAGACACCTGTCAACTATATTATATACCTTATTTGCACTTTTTACGACTATTCCGATTATATTTTAACTTTTGTCAATTAATTACACATTAACGACAACATAGGTACATTTTACCACACTTTTTAAAGACAACAATCCTTTTGTTAACTGCAAGTCTCTTCCTTTAACAGTTACTTCTTTTGTCCCCTCCTTTCCTATGGCGTTTATTCCCTAATCTTCCACCGTTATGTCTTAATTACTTAATGTACCCGAGGCTGGGCCCCCTGTCCTGTCTTTTTTTAAACTTTTATTCATGTAATAGTCCTTCCCACTACTCCTGACCTCCCCTTTACATTCATATATCCTGCTAACTATCATTAGTACACATGTCTTTATCACTGCTTGACGTGGCTACACCTTGGTACTTTCCCATGGCATTAATGATTGGCTTGACATTACACAGAGCTAAACCTTGGTACTTTCCATGGCCTCATATCAGGTTTTTTCCAGCTTTTACCTTAGTAAGCGTTTTCTCCTATTCCATTACTTTTAGGGCCCGGTAAACTTACACCACAGTCCAAGGTATTAAAGTACTGCATTCTGTAGTACGCTTGGGCAGTAGAGTGACAATGTGATGTGGCTGGACCAGTGAAGCGCTTCCGAGGCTTCCGCACATGAGGCATCTTGATGGGTTGCAGATTAAGAGATGTCACAACCTGAGAAGCTTTGGAGTACAGCCAGTCAAAGTGCTCTTCAGATCGTTTGTCCTGGAGGCTACTTATCACATGATCTACAGCAGCCAGCATCCCTTATGTTGTTTGGCTTCTCTGCTGCAGAGAAATGTTCAATTCCTCCATTACAGCCATGACATCTTCTGCCAGAATAATGCCAAGAATGGCATTGCCCTTCAAAAAGCTATTTTGAAGGCCACTGGCTTTTGCAGACATTTCCATTGTGGTGGATTGAGACATTTCTTTTGTGGCTGTGAGCACAGATTCATATTGAGTGAGGACAGAGCGCATGGCTGGCTTTCATCTGGTGGGGCATAGAGGCTTTAACGATGTATGCGTAGCTGTTCGATCTGACTTTGCTATAGCTGTGAAGATAGCCTTGAACTTCCCAGACTGATTGAATAAAATGCCCAACTCATGCACTAACTGCATTGCATTTCTTATAATGGGGGCAGATACACAGGCAGCTTGGATGATCAAATTTACACAGTGTGGCCCACAATGAACATATACTATGAATTCCTCTCTGGGCTGCAAGTTTTTGTCAACAAAGCGCAGACAGAAGGACTCTTGCTCAACTCCTGCTGCATCCTGTGTCCCATCAATTATTAGGGAATACTGCACCACTGGCAATGAGTGGATTTCCTGTGTGATTCCGCGTACAATTGTGTTGCTGACGATTTGAGGGACCTCGTTTTGAATTTTGGGGCTCATGAAAGCTTGAAAGTTCTTCATCACCCTCTGCCTTGTACTTAATCAACTGGTGGAAGTTGCCCTCTTTGTTGTCATGCCCCCTTAAAGCATTGCCCTGTCTGGCCAAGTATATCAACCCCCCCACAATCTTCAAGAAACTATTCCTGGCCACCTGCTGCTGCTTTTGCAACTGAGAGGAAAGTTGAGTACTGACAGGCTGTTTTTGGTGCAAATATGTTGTGACCGCTGCTGAATGGCAATTGCTGTCTTCATGTTCAGAGAACCTTTGGAGAGCTTTTTTCCAGTTACTGAATCCAGTTTTAATAAAAGCACGATCAGCCTTACTGGCTAAAGAGGATTTCTGACCTCCAAAATATTTGGAACAATAAAAACAAAGCACACCTTTCAGTGAGGGACTGTAGTGAAGCCATTTGTACTGCCTAAACCAACTGTCCTGAAATTTGATTCTTATTTTTCAGGGACTGAGTTTCAATAAAGCAGGTATTGGGCTGGTGTGGGCAGGTACCAAGCTCCTCCTTATGCTGATCTAAACCTCTGCCTGGCTCCGTCTCTCTTTCCCTGTTAGTCCCCTGAAATATATATATATATATATATATTCAATTTCAATTCAATTCAATTCAATTTTATTTATATAGCGCCAGATTACAACAATTGTCATCTCAAGGCACTTAAGTAATATAGTCCAATTCAAGCCAATTGGAATTCAATTCATTGTAATCATAATCCAATTAATTCATATAGAGCTAATTCAAAAAATTAATATCCTAGCTAAGGAAACCAACAGATTGCACCGAAATGTGTCTTCAGTCCAATCTCCCGTCCTGAGCGTGCCTGTGGCAACTGTGGAAAGGAACGACTCCCTTTTAACAGGAAGAAACCTCTGGCAGAACCAGACTCAGGAAGGGTGGCCATCCGCCTCGACCAGCTGGGGTTTGAGAAGACAGAAAAGAGGGAAAAGAGGGGGGAAAAACACCATAACGCCATTCAAAGGATATCTGTTGGAACAGGGAAACATAGGTTAATAACCACAATAATGTCACATGTACATAAAATCAATTTTGAAATTAAACAGGGGGAAAAAGAGAGCAAAGTGAGGAAAGGTGTGACAGATGAGGTCCCCCAGCAGTCTAAGCCTATAGCAGCTTAACTATGGGATGTTTCAGGATTACCTGAGCCATCCCTAACTGTAAGCTTTATCGAAAAGAAAAGTTTTAAGCCTAATCTTAAAAGTGGAAAGGGTGTCTGCTTCCCGGACATTTACTGGCAGCTTATTCCACAAGAGAGGGGCCTGATAACTGAAGGCTCTACCTCCCATTCTACTTTTAGAAACTCTGGGAACAACAAGTAAACCTGCAGTTTGGGAGCGAAGTGCTCTGTTAGGAAAATATCTTACAATTAAATCTTTAAGATATGATGGAGCTCGGTCATTAAGAACTTTATATGTCAGAAGAAGAATCTTAAATTCTATTCTGAATTTAACAGGGAGCCAATGAAGAGAAGCTAAAACTGGAGAAACATGATCTCTCCTGTTAGTTCTCATCAGAACTCTGGCTGCAGCATTTTGGATCAGCTGGAGGCTTTTCAGAGAATATGTGGGACAGCCCAATAATAAGGAATTACAGTAGTCCAATCTTGAAGTAACAAATGCATGAACTAGTTTCTCTGCATCACCCTGAGACAGGATGTTCCTGATTTTAGCAATATTACGAAGGTGAAAGAAGGCAGTCCTAGAAACCAGTTTTATATGTGCGTCAAATGATAAATTCTGGTCAAAAATAACTCCAAGGTTCCTCACTGTAGAACTAGAAGCCAAGGAAATACCATCTAGAGTAACTATATAACTAGACAATTTCTCCCTGAAGCGCTCAGGTCCAAAGAGAACAACTTCAGTTTTGTCTGAATTTAAAAGCAGACAGTTCTGAGTCATCCAGGTCTTTATGTCTTTAAGACAGGCTTGTAGCCTGACCAACCTGTAGGTTTCATCTGGTTTCATAGATAAGTACAGCTGAGTATCATCAGCATAACAATGGAAATTTATGCCATGCTGTCTGATAATGTTACCTAATGGAAGCATGTATAAAGTAAAAAGAATCGGTCCAAGCACAGAACCCTGAGGAACTCCATGACTTACTCCAACGTGTGAGGAAGATTCTTCATTTACAAGAACAAACTGGAATCTATCAGATAAATATGACTTAAACCAGCCTAATGCAGTTCCTTTAATCCCAATAACATGTTCAAGTCTCTGTAACAGAATGCTGTGATCGATCGTATCAAATGCAGCACTGAGATCCAACAGGACAAGCACAGAAACAAGTCCGCTATCAGAGGCTAACAGGAGATCATTGGTAACTTTCACCAGTGCTGTTTCTGTGCTATGATGCACTCTGAATCCTGACTGAAACTCTTCAAACAGATTATTTCTATGTAAATGATCACAAAGTTGAACTGCAACTATTTTTTCAAGAACTTTGGACAAAAAAGGGAGATTGGATATAGGTCGATAATTAGCCAACACTTCTGAATCAAGAGTAGGTTTTTTAAGTAAAGGTTTAATTACAGCAACCTTAAAAGTCTGAGGTACATATCCTGTCAACAAAGACCGATTGATCAAATCCAATATGGAAGTGTCAATTAAGGGGAAAACCTCCTTGAACAGTCTGGTTGGGATTGGGTCTAACATACAAGTTGATGGTTTAGAAGAGACTATTGCTGTTGTTAGCTCAGAAAGATCAACTGGACAGAAGCTGTCTAAATACAATTCAGGTTCGAAAGATACTTCTAAAGCTGCTCTACTTGATGATACATCAGTGATAATAATGGGAAGGATTCCATTAATCTTCTCTCTGATAGAAACAATTTTATTGATGAAGAATCTCATGAAATCATCACTGCTGAGAGTTAAAGGAATACATGGCTCAACAGAGCTCGGACTCTTTGTCAGCCTGGCAACAGTGCTGAAAAGAAACCTGGGATTATTCTTATTCTCTTCTATCAATAATGAATAATACGCAGTTCTAGCTTTACGAAGTGCTTTCTTATACGTTATTAAACTATCTTTCCAGACTAATTGAGACTCTTCTAAATTAGAGGAACGCCACTGTCTCTCCAGCTTTCTTGCAGTCTGCTTTAACGCACGCAGCTGTGAATTATACCAAGGAGCCAACCTCTTCTGACTGATTACCTTCCTTTTCAGAGGGGCAACATTGTCCAGTGTTGTACGCATTGAAGCTGTAGTGCTGTCAACAAGAGAGTCAAGTTCTACTGGAGTAAAATTTAGGTAGCCATCCTGTGTCATATCAGCACATGGCAGTGAAGAAAAGGATGATGAAATCAACTCTTTAAATCTGGTTACAGCATTCTCTGACAGACACCTTCTATATGTAGAATTCTTCTCAGAAACCGTGTAGTCAAGTAATGTAAATTCAAAAGTTATTAAAAAATGGTCAGACAAGACAGGGTTATGAGGGAACACTGTTAACTGTTCACTCTCAATGCCATAAGTCAGCACAAGGTCAAGGGTATGATTAAGGCAGTGAGTAGGTCTGTGAACACTTTGAGAAAATCCAATAGAGTCTAATATAGAATTAAAGTTAATATTTAGGCTGTCATTTTCAACATCTACATGAATATTAAAGTCACCCACTACAATGACTTTATCTGTACTCACCACTAACTGGGATAAAAACTCTGAGAATTCAGACAGAAACTCAGAATAAGGGCCAGGCGGACGATACACAACAACAAACACAAGAGGTTTTTGTGATTTCCACTTTGGGTGGGAAAAACTGAGAATCAGAGATTCAAAAGAGCTAAAACTAATCTTGGGTCTAGGACTGATTAGTAACCCTGATCTGAAGATAGCTGCCACTCCTCCTCCTCTGCCTGTGGTTCTAGGAACATGAACATTTAAATAGTCAGAGGGAGTTGATTCATTAATGCTAACATGATCCTCCTGCTGCAGCCAGGTTTCTGTAAGACAAAATATATCAATATGATGATCACAAATCAAATCATTCACTAACAGAGACTTCAAAGGGAGAGATCTAATATTCAGCAAACCACATTTAATAGTTTGATGTTTTTGTTCAGTTAAAGTTTTTGTTTTAATTTTTTTTTGCACAAGAGGATTTGCTCCTTTTGTGTTTTTTGATTGAGGGGGGGGCAGCATCAGGTGGGAAGCCGCAGAGAAGTGTGTAAGACTACAACTCTGCATCCTGGTCTCAACCCTGGGATGTCATGTTTTTGGATGACTAATAAATTCGTCCATATTTCTAGAAATGAGAGCCGCTCCTTCCAAAGTGGGATGGATGCCGTCTCTCCTCATCAGACCAGGTTTTCTCCAGAAAGATTGCCAATTATCTATGTAGCCCACGTTGTTTGCTGGACACCATCTTGACAACCAGCGATTGAATGAGGACATGCGGCTAAATATGTCATCACTGGTCAGATTTGGCAGGGGTCCAGAGAAAACTACGGAGTCCGACATTGTTTTGGCAAAATTACACACCGATGCAACATTAATTTTAGTGACCTCCGATTGGCGTAACCGGGTGTCATTACCGCCGACGTGAATAACTATTTTACCGTATTTACGTTTATCCTTAGCCAGCAGTTTTAAATAGGATTCTATGTCGCCCGCTCTGGCCCCTGGAATGCATTTGACTATGGTCGCTGGTGTCTCTAATGCCACGTTTCTGACTATAGAGCTGCCAATTACCAGGGTTTTGTCCTCAGCGGGTGTGTCGCTGAGTGGAGAAAATCTATTAGAAACGTGGACAGGTTGATGGTGAACCACGGGACTAATGCTGCAGTTACATCTGTAGTGACATGGGTGGATAAGAAAATGTCATTACTGTTGATTGTTTTAATAAAGTCAGAGTCAGAAAGTAGTAACGAATTAAAGCGCTGTAGGGTTTGGGACGGGGATCTACTGGGGAGGGAGATATCAATGACAGTTGCATGGTCTGAAATCGAAATCCCTATGGGATTATAAGAGCACGAGCTGACAGAGGGAAGTAGTGTATTATCAGAAAGAAAAATATCGATGCGAGAGAGTGTCTTTTGAACTGGATAGAAAAAAGAGAATTGTCTTGCACTGGCATCTACCATACTGGCATCTACCATACTGCCACTGTCACTTTTTCTGTCATGATCTTAAGATCAACAAAGTGCCAACCTCTTCTATTCATCCCATGTTTACCGTTTACCGAGTGCTTTACCGAGCAGCTTCCAGTCAGAGTGATCACTCCCTTGTGCAGTGTGCCTTATCATCTTCAACTGTGGCTCATCCAGTGTCTTCCCCCATCTCTGTGCTAGTTTATTTATTTTCCTAAGTGGTACAACACCTGCCAAGTTTCCATGTATTCAAGTTTAAGTAAAGTTTTTTTGGACCTTGTCATAATCTCTTCTTACTTACCTTTCAGGAAAACTGAATTAGATCTTTCAGCGCCTTTGCAAATCTCACGATCCAAAGTTTAACAAAGAAAACTGAACAGAAACTATATCATCTTGGGCTCAAGAGCACTTCCAGAAACTACTGTCTGTGGACACAGTTCACTGTACCAATAATAAATGCAGGTGAAGCACTACCACACACAGAGAAAGCCATATGTGAACATGATCCAGAAACACCGCCAAAGGTAAGTGTCAAAGTTAATTTAAAATTGAGTGAGGCTAAGTGGAAAACTGTTTTGTAGTTAGACAAATTGAAAGAGGAGAGCAACCATCCTTCTTGTTATTAGCTCAAAAGGCTGCATCACTGATGGTATGGGTGTTCATTAGTACCTATGGAACCAGCAACTTGCACATCTGGAAAGATACAGGTTTTAGAGCAACATATGCTCCCATCTAGATGATGTCCTTTTCAGGGAAGGCCTTGCATATTCCAACAAGACAATGCTAAATCACATACTGCATCTATTACAAGATTTGGAATCTTACATCAGACAAAAATGGGGCAACATTCTGCTTCCTAAGGTCCAGCAAGGAGCTTCCTTAGTTTCAAGATATATACAGACTGTTGTTAAAAATGGGATGTTACACAACCATGGCCCTGGCCAAATATTTTTGTTGTTGCCATTAAATTTAAGATAAGATAATATTGCACATGAAATTGTCCAATGTCCCGTTTTCAACATTGAAATCTTTTACAATGGTCTGTTGTGAATAAAATATTGATTTAGGACATTTGCAAATCTTTGCATTAAGTTTTTATTTACTTTTTGCACAACTCCTTTGGAATTGGGGTTCAATTGGAATTGTGGAATTTGCAGTCATAAAAACAACTGTGTCATTCAAAAGATGCGTGAAAAGCCCGTATTTAATCATTAGAATTTCTATCCTTCCTCCAATTTAGTGTTATTTTAGTGACAAAGCCAGGTTGTTACCAAGTCATTTCACTGTTTTAACCATATAGCTTGTTATCTTATTCTTTTACATCTAAAACTGAATCAGAAAAAAATGGTATGGTATATTTGCAATAAAAAGCAAAACAACAACAAAATGCACTGATTGTTATATTTAATTTGACCTCAATTTAATTTCAGATGAAACAGTCCAAAAACATTCTAGTTCTGACTTATAATTTAATTACTTTAAACTGGTGGTGCCAGCAAATATTGTGATTAGGATTTGGTACAAAAGTAGTATCCATGACAGGCTGGATCTCTGAGCAGTAGAGAATGTCAACAGATACTTGAAAACTAATTTAACTGTTTTAAAAACAATATTCCTCACAGACAGAAAGAAAGGAAGGGATTTGTATATTTCTTCCCCTACAGTACATCATTAGATGGAGGACATTTCTGTACTTAAAGGGCAGGGGTAAGTCTAACGTAGATACCTGTGAACTCAGATCCCTCAGACAATACTGCGCCAAGAACTGTCAATCATTAAGAGCAGGTCTAAACACACGGGCAAATTTAGTGCCAGAAACTACTACAGTACGAAGTTACAATCATAATTGCCACTTTAAACTTTACAAAAACAAAGCCCTATGTTAAAACTGTGCAGAGGCTGTGCTGACTTCTCTGGACTCTCATCTGGAATGGACCCTCATACGTGGAAATGTGTATTGCTGCCAAACAAAAAAACAAAAAACAAAAAAAAACAGGGCTCACCTCTACACACAGCATGAGCTCTGGAACCAAACTCCTGAAGAGGAGCTGGACTCTCTCATATCCCGGAGTTGCCCAGGGGGAGAGGGTCCAGGTGGGTGTGGGGATACTCACAAGACCTGGCAAGCCCAAACGGGTAGTGAACTGGAAGGTTTGTCACATAAGTTGGGGACATGGAATCTGAATGGACCATGTTCAGGACCTTTATTGAGGATGATAATAATGATAATAATACATTTTATTTATAGGCGCCTTCTGGACACTCAAGGTCAACGTATACTGGTTAAAAACAACACAACACGGCTTCCGGTTTAGCAATCTATGGAGTAGGACGTGACTTTTGGAGCTCCTGCAACATTTCATGATAACCCCTTCCAAACGCACGTTTACTTGGACTGGTTCGGTGTAACTTCTATCCACGACTTTAATTACGACTTTTTGCCAACTAAAATGCCTCCTAAACCAAAATCTGGAAGCTCTTCCTCAACACTGCCACAGCGACCTGCTCCGCCTACTGCATCCCCGCCACATGGTGACTTTTCCCCTCCAGGCGCTGGACTCACGGTCCCCGCTGCCTTCAAAGAGGAACTGCAAGCCTCGCTCAGTAGCGTGAGGGCGGCTATCTTCAAGTCTGAGCTGCAGGCGGCTCTAAGCGTGAATCTCTCATCCATCAAAACGGAGCTGCTAGCAGTAAAATCTGATCTATCTGGCAGTATTACCAACATCCAGTCCGACGTGAATGCTCTGAAGAATACCATAGGTGAAATGGAAACTTCACTTTCTACCTGCACGGACGACATCATCACCCTCCAGGCTAAAGTGGAACACCTGTCGGCGGAGCTGACAAGAGTGGATAATAAATGCGAGGATCTTGAGGCGAGATCACGGCGCAACAACATAAGAATTTTAGGTGTTCCCGAGGACTCACCTAGCACGTCCACGATGGCATCTATTTCCACTCTGCTCAGGGATGCTCTTAAGCTAGAGAAATAGCCTCTCTTGGACCGCGCTCACACCCTCCAGCCGAAACCTAAACCCAGTGAACGTCCTCGCCCCATTATTGCTCGACTTCACTACCATGTGACTGTTTGGATATCCTGCGCCGAGCCAGAATTCAACAGCGGTCGCCCCTGCCCACGCTGCCGTCAACGACGTTCGGCACCGGCTCCTTGAGGTACCGGGGTTACGTTTTGGACTGCTATACCCGGCGCGCCTCCGAGTCACACATAATGGCGCTGAGAAGGAGTTCAAAACACCGGAAGATGCCATGGCTTTCATTAAGACACTGCGCGATTAAGAACACAGGAAAGAGGTAATTTGGACATTTGTGGATTGACTGAGAATATCTCTTTTCTTTTTTTTTTTTTACACCGACCGATGTGTCTTTAGTGGATCTGTTCATGTGTGCCTTGTTATTAATAATTGTAAAGTTTGCAGGAGCATAGCCTATGGTTAACTATTGCTTTTGGATCAATAGCTGTAAGTTTTCTGTTAGGGATTCAACACCTTGTAGAGTTAGCACCGGGTTCTCCATCCTTGGTTTAGCTCATTATGGTCATTATTGCTTTGTTTTTTAATAGGCTGTAAATGGCCACTAATACCTGTAAACCCACTCGTTGGCTCATCAGTGAGGTTTGTAAGCTGGAATATTAAGAGCATGGGGAGCCCCATTAAGAGATCGAGAGTATTCGCTCACTTGAAACGACTTAATGCCGACATAGTGTTTCTGCAGGAAACCCATATGCGTAATACAGACCAGTTGAGATTGAAATGTCTATGGGTGTCTGAGGTGTTTCACTCAAATTTTAACTCAAAAGCTAGGGGGGTGGCCATTTTAATAGGTAAATCTGTTCAGTTTTCATCTTCCAAAGTTAAATCCGATAGAAATGGCAAATATGTAATCCTATCAGGCACTCTGTCTAATGTTCCTGTATTGCTGGTTAATATTTATGCCCAATTTTGACAACCCACACTTTATGAATACTCTGTTTGAACGTCTCTCTTCTTTACACAACAACTTCCTTATATTTGGAGGAGACATGAACTGTGTTACAGATCCCACCTTAGACCGCTCAAATCCAAAAACCTTGACTCCATCATTGATGTCAAGATCCCTTTCTGATTTCACGTGTAACAATGGCTGCATAGATCCCTGGAGGTTCTCTAACCTCTTGATAAAGGAATATTCTTTCTTTTCACAGACGCACAAATCTTTTTCTTGAACTGATTATTACTTTGTGGATGCTAAACTCATTTCCAAAGTAACAGCAGTGAATTACCACCCCATTGTTATCTCCGATCACGACCCTCTCTCCCTGGATATTCAGTTTTCCCCACAACCCCGGTATTATGGAGGTTTAATACTTTGCTTTTGTCAGACAATAAATTTATCGACTTCATTTCTGCCTCAATAGATGAATTTAGGACAGACAGACCCAATATCTTGCTCACTGTTGTGGGAATCACTAAAAGCGCACATGAGAGGCCTAATAATGTCTTATTCAGCACATTTGAATAAAATCCGTAAAGCTAAAATACGAGCGCTCTCTATTGATATTAATAATTTGGATGAACAATTAGCTACCTGCTCCTCTCCCAATCTACTCAAACATCGTGTTGAGCTCCAGACCGAATTCGATCTCATTACTACTGCTGATGCTGAGCGCCTTCTTTTACGTTCACGCTCTTCAAATTACGAGCACAGCGATAATGCAAGCTGGCTCCTGGCTCACCAATCTATCCGAGTACACACGTGGACAAAATTGTTGGTACCCCTCAGTTAAAGAAGGAAAACCCACAATTCTCACTGAAAGCACTTGAAACCTACAAAAGTAACAATAAATAAAAATTAATTGAAAATCAAATAATCAAAATCAGCCATTACTTTTGAAATTTTGATTAACATAATTATAAAACCCCCCAAAAACTATTGAAATAGGGCTGGACAAAAATGATGGTACCCATAACTTAATATTTTGTTGCACAACCTTTTGAGGCAATCACTCCATCGCCATTGTAAATGCTAATGGAGAAATCGTTCATCCTGCCATAATGCCTCTTTCTAGCCTCTGCCAACCTGTTGTGAAACCTGCTGTACTTAGGCTAATCAGGTCTAATATTCTGGAAATATGCTTTTATTAAGTTAACAGCAACTACAGGCACTCTAAAATAATCAAACGCTTTCCAAACAAGGCTATGTGATACTAAACCAAAAACATTTGCTAAATCCAGAAATATAACATGCAAGTCTTTTTTCTCAATCTTGGCTGTCTGAATCTGATGCCAAATCATGCTAGTGTGCTCTAAACACCCTGTGAAACTTGATATTCCTGCCTTCTGCACAGTAGTATCTATTAAGCTATTCCTTTCTAAATAACGAGCTAATCTCTGTGCAACTACACTAAAGAAAATCTTCCCCTCTACATTTAGGAGAGAGATCATCCGGAACTGACCCAGGTCCGAGGACTCTTTCTCCTTCGGTATAAGAATGCCTCCTGCCTTACGCCATGCTCTAGGAATAAACTGTTTCTCCCAACCTATTCTTAATTGCCTCCACAAAAACGTTAGGATATCAGATGCACTTTTATAAACCCAGTAGGGGACTCCATTTGGCCCTGGGGCCGACAAAGCCTTTGCACGCCTGACTTATGTTCTCAACCTCTTCCCACCAAAGTGGTCTAACATCTTATGAGCTATCTCTCCTAATGTTGGCATGTCAGGTGGAAGGCCTACTACTCTACACTGCTCAAGATCTGAATATGTATTTCTTAGATATTCTTCCACGTCTGCCTTTGTTGCTTTAAGCTACCCTCCCTTTTCCTGGTTAAACAACCCTTTAACAAACTTGAACGGGTCCCTGTAAAATGCAGTCCTTACATATTCTGTCTTCTTTCTCCTTTTCCTAAGAAATTCAGCCCTTCTGAGTATTGCTAGCCTGCTTCTCAATTTTTCCTACAAAACATTAATTCACTCCCTCTCTTCCTCTGTAGCTCTTTGCCACTGCTTTCTTAAGTTTCTTCTTTCCTTTACCAATTTCTCTGTTTCTCTTTGCCGTCTAGACTTAACTAATTGTACTCTTTCAACCCTTTTTCTGTCTTGCACCCCAAATCTTTCTGCACCATAGGAGTAAATTATATCTCCCATCTTCTCTAGCTTATCGCTTGCATTTCCTCCTAGCCTACTTAATATTAATGACTAATCTTTATTGACTGCCTCTCATTCTTTGTTGCTATTTGCCCTAGGCCACTTAACTCAAGCTTTCTGCTCCAGATTTCTCTCTCTAACTGTCCTATTCACCTCAGTATCAGCTCCATCCCTTCTTAGAACCACCTCCTCCGTAGCTGTGATATTGATATCCTTTGGACTGTGGTTTTCTACCTGCTGTTGGACTTCATCCAACTTATTCTACTGACTTCTTAAAAAGTACTGATCGTTGAGGTAGGCCTGCACGATTAATCATTATAAAATCGCAATCTCGATTCACACATACACATGATGTCATTTCTACACACAGCGATTCTGAAGCTTGTTATATCACAAACTGCATCACAAACAAATGCCCCTATTTTCCTCACAGATTTTTTCAAATGCCTCCAAACGCAGCACTGCCGCTGCCTCCTCCCTCAACCTATGGTAAAGTGTCTTTACAAGTTAGAGTGGAGAAAAGTCTGTAGTGAGGAGGGTTAAATGAATGCCAATGAAAACTCAAGTGGTAGTGGCGAGAGTCACCCACCCAAGCGAACCAAACACGTGCCCAAAAAAGGCTCGCATTCGGCGGTGTGGAAGTATTTTGAAATTAAGTCATAGAATGACAAACAGTGTGAGGTACGTTGTAAAGTGTTTTTCCCTGGTTGCAGCACCACAAGGTAACACCACAAATCTCTTTAATCACCTTAAACATCACCACAAAGTACAGCATGATGAAACCATACAGAGCAAGAAACAAAGACAGACGTCAATAACCGGAACCTTGTACAATGCAACGTCTTACCCACCAAACTCCAGTAGACATAAGGAGATCACAGCAGCTATCACATATCATCTGGCCAAAGATATGGCCCCAATAAACACTGTTCAACATGAGGGATTTCAGAGGATGATAAACACTCTCGGTGCCCTCCTGCAACTACTTTTCAAACGTTGCTCCCCGACATGTACAATAAGCAGCGGGTGGGGGTCGAGGCAGAATTGCGGGAAATTGAACATTTTTCCGCTACGTCTGATTTGTGGTCCAGTTGCACCATGGAGCCATATTTGAGCATGACGGTTAATTCTATAGCCCCTGATTTCACTATCAAAAGCCAGTGCTTACAGGCAGCTTTTTTTCCCTGAAGACCAATCAGGAGAGAACCTAGCACAGAGATTAAAGGATGCCCTCTCATATGGGAGTCTGAAAGAGGATAAACTGACCTGCATCACAACAGACAACGGTCAAAACATAGTAAAGGCCATCTCCCTCAATGACTGGACCAGGCTGCAATGTTTTGGCCATAGACTCCATCTGGCAATAGGTGAGCGTTTTATAAAGTCACAACAAAAAAATAATTAACTGTATTGTGTTTGTATCACAACAATAATAATAATGTTACTTTTGAAAAGTCTAATAATAGTTGATGTTGTACTGAGTCTTTTTTTTTGCGCTTTTTTTGTGCCAGAGAATCATGATCTCAATTCTAAACAAAAAAATCGTGATTCACATTTTTTCCAGAATCGTGCAGCCCTACGATGCGGCCACACTGCCCTTCTTTTACCACACATCTCTTTCTTCCCTGGTGCATTTTAAGGCCTCTAACTGACGTTATTTTCTGCCAGCCACAAGGACAAACCTGGCCTTTATTTCCCTCTAGCCTACCACTTTTATTTTCTCTGGCTACGCTCTCTTTGCTCTGAGAACTATTCTGCCCAGTTCTAGCCCTAGAGAATAGGTCCATGCCTTTATTCTTCACTGAGTCACATCTTTTTTTTTTTCACAGTTAAAGTTACATAAAAGAAAATAGCAAAGATAACAAATAATGTAAAGTGCAGGGAGAGGCAGGAAACCCAAATAGACTTATTTGAAGCCTCCACCTATAGTTCAAATTTCATAATTATAAGGAATAGAAGATTAACATGAGGATTAACAAAGAATATTATAACTACATAAAGTAATAACTAACTGATAATAGAAAAAAACTAAATATAACAGCAACAACAAGTTATAATAACAGTATCAAAAATAGCAATGTAAAACAAAAAATATAAACATGATATAAAAGTTTATATTTCTTAGAATTTCAAAACAGCAGTTAGACTTTTGAACATCTTTTGAAACATTTGATAGAGAAGCAGTCCTTTGCCAGATGGGAAAAGCCATTTCATAATTTAGAACCCCTATATTTGATAGCAAGTTTACCTCTGCACGTAAGAAATTTTGGAGGATGAAGATCTAAAGATTGTCTGGTTGAATAAGAATGGATCTGTGAATTAAATTGAAAGTAAGTCTTAAAATGCACAGGAAAGTTTTCTTGACTTGAATATACCTTGTAAATAAAAACACATATTTGAGAGATATTGATATCATGAATAGTAGGTATCTGGAGTTTCTGAAAAAGAGGTACAGATGAGGCATGTGACTCGGGTTGAGATCGGGATCGGGTTGCCGTCCTAACAAAACGTTTTTGTAGGACTAAAATTCTGTGGAGTGTAGTAGGAAAAGTGCTTGCCTAAACTATATTACATTATGAAAGATATGGATAAATTAAACTATAATAAAGAGTAAGAAGACAATTTGTGGAAACAAGATTACTAATCCTCCTAATTATACCGATAGATTTATGTATCTTTTTGCTAACCCAGTCAAAATGTGCTTTCCAACTCAAACTCTCATCAACAAAAATTCCCAGGAATCTTGTTGTTGAGACTTGAGGCATCTCAACAGACTGAATTGTAACTTTACAAAAATCCTTAGAGTAAGATTTTTTTGCCACAAAAAATTACAGTTTTTTAAATTCAGAGATAACTTATTTAATGTGAAACATGCAGCATATGAAGTTAAACCAACATTAACACTTTTAATCAGAGAATTGAAATTTGAGTGAGAATGAGTGAGTTGTTTCATCTGCAAACATTATTGGAGAAAGAATATTTGAAACATTTGATAAATCATTAACATAAATAAGAAATAATAATGGTCCAAGAATGGACCCCTGTGGGACCCCAGAAAGTAGTGTAGCTTTGTTGGAATAGCATCCATTAATACAAACAAACTGTCTTCTGTTTGAGACATAGTTCTTTAACCATTCAAACGTAGAATCATGAAATCCATATTTATACAGTTTTTTCAGTAAAATATGATGGTTGACTGTATCAAAAGCTTTTGACAAAGTCGATGAATATACTACAGGTAAATTAATTATTTTCTAATGCAGAAGTAACTTTGTCAATCAAATGAAGCAAAGCCATATAAGTGGAATGATTTTTCTGGAAGCCATACTGGTGTTTGTAAAGAATGGAATTAGAATCTAGGTGAGAAAGGATCCTTTGGTATATGTTTTTTTTCTAATATTTTTTAAAAACATGGCAAAATAGATATGGGTCTATAATTATTAAAACAACACGGATCATCCGCTTTAAACAGAGGAATAACTTTGGCAACTTTTAAATCATCTGGTACAACACCTGTTTTCATGGACAAAGAAAAAATGTAAGCCAATGGCTTCAAAATTGACATCTTGACCTGTTTAACAAGAGATGCAGAAATGTTATCATGGCCAGCTGAAGATGTTTTTAGTTAATCAATAATGTCACTTATTTCTTGAACATCAGGAGGCTTATAGGAAGAGATAGAAGGATAATTCCCTGTAATAAAATCCAGTGGATTACCACAACAATCAGGAACTTTACTAGCCAATTCATAACCAATGTTAACAAAAAAATAATTACATTTTTGAGCTATATAAAATTAATTGTTAAGAGAATTGTCACCATCTAAGAACATTGAAGGTAACTCTGGGTGACTCTTTTTTTCTCTATGCAGCAACTGATTTCTAACTTTCCATGTTGTTTTAGTATCATTTGAACACCTCTTAAATTTTTCACAAAATATTTCTTCTTTGCAGATCTAATGGAATGAGTATATTTATTTCTATGAGATTTATAAACACCATAGAAAAGGGATGAAGGAATTGAGACATAATTTCTGTACAGTTTATTATTTTTCCTCAGCAGCTTCAGCAAATCAACTGTAAACAAAGGCTTACTAAAGTCCTGACTGCATTTCCTAGTAGAACTGCCTATTGGAAAACATTCATTAGGACTAAAGTTAATAACTTTCATGAAATTTTTATATGCAAAATGAGCATTATTTTCTTTATATAGATCATTCCATGAAATACAGGCAAGAATATCATTATATTTAGAAATATTTGACTTGCTCATAATTCTTTTGTGCATCCTTTTCTTATTTTGTTTAGTTTTATTAAACAAAATATTATTTATTGATTAAAGAATATTGGAATATAGGAAAATTATCTGACAAGTCTAAATACAAAACCCCAGATTTTCTCCACCTCATAGTCGTGTTCGTTCCAATGTCAGTTGCCATGTAGTCTGCTTACCGGGGCCTAACACCAAAAGCGTCGTGAGCGGCTGTGGTCGCTCACAACGCTCACAACCCGCCGCTTCTGCTTCTTCTGCTGCCGGAAGCGGCATCCATACATCGGTTCCCTCTTTCACCATGGATCGTACTCTTTGTGTTGCATCTGCATATCTGCAATGGAAACGCAGGTCAAGTCGCAGGTCCCGTCGCAGGTCCCGTCGCAGGTCCCGTCGCAGGTCCCGTCGCAGGTCCCGTCGGTCCATTTGGGTCCACGATGTTCTGAGAAACAGGCCTCTCCACGGAGAATTTCACCGGCTGATTCAAGAGCTCCGCTTCGATGAGGTTTGGTTCCAGCGCTATTTTCAACTGGATAAAAGCCAGTTCGATGACCTCCTCACCGAGGTTGGTCCACGGATCAACAGGATGGACACCAACTATCGCCGAGCTATTGGTCCCGCTGAACGCCTGTCTACAGTGAGAATGAAACTGCGCGCACGGACACACACATAGCATGGCCAGATGTCCCGTTTTTATTTTATTCTATTTCCCTAAACTTGTCTGAACAATGATAGCATATAAATTATATTAAAAATAAAGCTACATTTTAGAAAAATAGTAGCTTATGTTCCTGTTTTTTTATTTTAATCAAAGTTTTATTTAAGTTTAACCTAAATGTCTTCACCTTGAATATGTTGTTTGTGTTTGTGTGCACAGTATATGATTATGTGAATGTGTGTGTTTTTAATATAGCCTTATCACTTGTCTTTAACATCTAAATTTCTCATTTAACAGATACCTTGCAACTGGGAATTCTCTCCGCACCATAGCATACAGCTATCGTGTGGGGCATTCCACAGTGTGCAGCATTGTGGCAGAAGTGGCCAGGGCAATATGGAATTGCCTGGTGGAGGAGTACATGCCTGTCCCAACAACAGAAGACTGGAGAGCCATTTCCGCTGACTTCTACCAGCGCTGGAACTTCCCAAACTGTTTGGGATCCATAGATGGGAAGCATGTTGTCATCCAGGCTCCACACAAGTCTGGATCACTGTTCCACAACTACAAGGGGACATTTTCTATTGTCCTCTTGGCAGTTGTGGATGCTAAATACTGCTTTCGTGTGGTAGATGTCGGCAGTTATGGGAGGAGCAGTGATGGAGGGACCCTGGCACACTCCACCTTTGGTCAGGCACTCGTGGATCACACGCTCCAGCTCCCTGCTTCCAGGAGCGGAGCACTTGGGACCACAGCCCCATGTGTTTGTGGCAGATGAAACCTTTCCCCTCCGTAGGGACCTCATGAGGCCTTTTCCAGGAGCCAACCTCCCTCCCAGGAACAGGGTGTTCAATTACAGGCTGTCAAGAGCGAGGATGATCGTGGAAAACACCTTCGGTATCCTGTCTAGTCAGTGGTGCATGTACCGTCGGGTCATTGGTGTGAGCCCTGAAAATGTAGATGCATGTGTGAAGGCAACCTGTATCCTGCACAATTACATCAGGAGAAGCACCAGGACCAGGATCTGAGAAGAGTGGGGAGCAACAATGCTGCACGGGAGGCCATCCGTGTGAGGGAGATAT
This sequence comes from Leuresthes tenuis, assembly GCF_036924035.1. Lineage (NCBI taxonomy): Eukaryota > Metazoa > Chordata > Actinopteri > Atheriniformes > Atherinopsidae > Leuresthes > Leuresthes tenuis. The sequence goes on along the minus strand of NW_027325372.1, from coordinate 23,287,388 downwards.
ATGCTTCCTACTTCTCAGCTGAGGGTGCAGTGCCTTGGCAACATAGGCTATAGTCACAAAACACATCTACAAAAAAGGTTCTTTTAAGAACCAACCACATTTAACTAAAGAGCATGTTCTTCTCCTGTTGGTGATTTTTTTTTTCTTCATTGTCTCATTCAGAAATAATAGTTTATTTGAATTATTAGCAAACACAAAGTTACATTCAAGCATCATTGTGATGATTAGTAAAAACAACAAATATTTGTGGACAAGAAAATATTTATTAAACATTTTTATATAATAAACAAGGAACAGTCTTTAAACAATTACAATAAAAATAAAACAGAGAATGAAAATTTATGAAAAACTTGGGTTGTCACAGCCTTCTCCACAGCACACATGAGCTGCCTCTCAAAGAGCGAGAGGGAGTCCTCATGTGGCCTCTTTTGTGCCCTTGGCCTCGACCTCTCCCAGGAGGTAGAAGGTGATGGTGTGGGTGTGGATGTGAATGTGGGTGATGGGGCTTCAAGCTCTTCGGGGATCTCAAGGGGCACAGGTTCTAAAATCAGAAAGTCTGAATTGACATCCTCCCCTGTAGTTTCTCCATCTCCCTGGCCCTGGCTGTCACCTGCAGGGAAATTGCTGCTGGTGGCCCTGTCGTCTGAGAAAGCATTTAGAAATGCCATGATTTGGCTATAACGCCATGGCCTGCTGGTGGACACCTCAGCCCCGCTCCTGCACCTCTCCTTCTCTTTCCTCCTCTCCCTCCTGTGAGTGTCCCTCAAACTTTTCCACCTCTTCCTACAATCATCAGCTGGAAACAACATACACAACATCACTCTCTCCCTCTGCATACAACATACACAACATCACTCTCTCCCTCTGCATATAAACACAGCATGTCACCTATTGCTGAAATAGTAAACTAGCCTGTGGTTTGCATTTATTTACATATTGCCATAGTAACCTACAACTCACCAGATACTCCAAGAAGGTCTGCAACCTTCCTCCAAGAATCTGTTTTTTTATGTCTCTGTAGACGAATAGCGTGGAGTCATCTCTGGGAAACCGGACACTGCAATTATGAGCTTCTCCTCCATGATTTTTCTGGCGCCTTTTTTTCCCGCCTTTGGAATCCAGATCGGCCCCAATTGGCTGTCGTCGCCGTCGCGTCACTGCTCATTTGCATAAAGTTGAGCCTTTCTCAACTTTTGATGCTCACAACGCTGACGAAGCTCACGAAGCTCATGAAGCTCACGAAGCCCACAACGCGTCGCTCACAACGCCGGCCGCTCATCGACGCCAGCTTACATTGAAAATGAATGGCAGCTGGCTGCTCACAATGCTTTTGGTGTGAGCCCCCGGTTATGAGTCATCTTCCGCCCCTGGTCTCGCTGACCCTGGGGTATTCTCCTTAATTTGCTTGTAGCTTATGCTGGTTGTAACAAAGCTGCAAGGCCTCGCTACTGCTACCAGCTGTCTTTCCAATCTGTCACATGGTCTTTCCCTTGTTGTCAGCTGCCCTATTCACAGCAGTCACTAGCTAGGCTAGATCTGAATTTAAGGTAAACACAAGAAATTTGTGCTAAAATTTTTTTTTATAAATAATTAAATAAATAAAAAGTGGACCAAACAGTGAATAATTCCCTATAATCCCAACATATTAAAGCATATTAAATTCTAAATGTGCCCTTTGGAGTGTGTGGGAATATGGGTGTGCTGCTAAAATCTAGAGCTATCAAGGCAGGATGTAAAGTCTCTGGTAAGAGGGTGGTTTATATTAGCTATGTGTATGTTAAAATCTTCCAGCAATATTGTGTTTGGTGAGAGAATGGATAGGTGTGTGAGAAAAGTCATTTAGAAACTCGCCATTTGGTTTGGGGGGGGGCGGTAAACAGTTACAATAGTTGTAGGAGCAGGTCCAGGCAGTTGACATACAGTGGATTGGAAGGAGCTGAAGTCAGGGACAAACAGCGGCAAGACTTTCCATGTATCGCAGTAAACTATTGCGAGACCTCCTCCTCGGCCGGACCCGTGCGGTTGACAGATGTAAACAAACCCCGGAGGCCTTGAGTTAGGAAAAGTTGTTGGGCTGTTGCCATGTCTCAGTTAAACAGATAAAATCAAACTTACGGTCACTGAGGAGATCCTGGATGAGATGCCCCTTGCTCATGAGTGAGCGGATGTTTAGCAGACCGAAGTTGACAGTGGTGGTGTCGAACTTGGCAGCTGTGTTAACCGAATGGGCTAGGCTGGTTAGCACGCTATGGTTGGCAACGCGGCTGGTGTTGGGTGAGGAGCGACGGAAGTTGGACCAGATGGACTTGATTTTGTTTGAAGAGTCCACTCGGAAGCTCCGGCGGGACCCCTGGTGGATGTATCTCCAACGGGGCAGGAAAGCTATGTCCGGTTGGAGTACAGTTAGCGGAGGCTCGAGCAGGTGGAAACGTAGTCTCAGGAGCTCAACAGCTGAGTACTGGAGCAATCCTGTCACAGACTGGCGAGCAAGCGACAGGAGAGTCCAGGCAAACACGGACCAGATGTCCTGTCGGACCACATTGTTGGCATGTACTTGGGCAATTTAGGCTTCAAGGTGAGCAAGTCCAGGTGAGGCTCTATAGCTGCAATACCCTGGGGCAGAGCAGGTGAGCTAGCGTTGGTCATACACAGCCACACAGGAGTGACAGTCGAGTCGTTTATTTGTCACGAATAAATAGTGAAAACGTTTTCCCGAGTGAGAATGAATGCACTGGCAAATGTAGGTCATGAGATAGTAAAAGACATAAAAATAAGTTTAAAAGAGCAGCAGTGAGCAGCGGCAGCCAGTCGCGCCAGTATTCACTCATCTGTCATCTTCCAAAGAATGGTAATGATGATAATGCTTACAAGTATTGTAGACTGAAGCGTCTCTGTGCCTGTTGATGCCAGCGGTGAGGGAAACCATTAAGCTGAAGGAAAAGGCCTTTTGGGCTTGGTTGTCCCAGGGTGTCACCTGAAGCAGCTGATAGATACAGAGTGGCTAAAAGGGCTGTAGTGTTGGTGGTTTCTGAACCTAAAACTTGGGTGTGGGAGGAATTCGCCGAGGCCACGGAGAAGGACTTTCGTTTGACTTCAAGGCTGTTCTGGCAAACCATTTGACAACTTAGAAAGGGAAAGCAGGGTCTGTTCCAGGTTGTTCTTTGCCTGTGTGGAGAACTGCGGACCCAAACTGAGGATGTCACCAAGCGGTGGAAGGAGCACTTTGAAGATCCCTTCAATCTGGCCAGCAAGTCCTCCTTTGAAGCGGCAGAGTCTGAGGACTTGGGGGAAGACTCATCCATCACCTTAGCAGAAGTCGCTAGGGTAGTTAAAGAGTGGTAGAGGCAAATCTTGACCACCACCAGTGGACAAGATGACTCTGGACATGGTGAGGCTGTATCGGCTGACATGCCTCTTCAATGTCGCATGGAGGTCTGGGACAATGTTTGTAGAGTGGCAGACTGGGGTAGTGTTTCCCGATTTTAGGAAAAGGGACTGGAGAGTGTGTTCCAACTACAGGGGGATCACACTACTCAGTTTGCTCCTGGGTGTTGGTAAGGAGGCTCCAACCAATTGTTGAACTTCGGATTCAGGAGGAGCAGTGTGGTTTTCGCCCAGGTCGTGAAGCAGTGGACCAGATCTTTACCCTCACAAAGTTACTGAGGAGGTCATGGTAGTTTGACCATCCTGTCTGCATGTGTTTTGGGGACTTGGAAAAGGCTTCTGACCATGTTCTCCAAGGGATTCTATGGGGGGTTGCAGCGGGAGTTAGCAGTACCGGAATTAATTTTGCGAGCTATTTGGTCCCTGTATAACCAAAGCAAGAGCTGTGTCCACATTCTTGTCATCAAGTCTAATGCGTCAACAGTGCGTGTTGGACTCTGGCAGGGCTGTCCCTTGCCACCAACCCTGTTTGTGATTTTCATGGATAGGATCTAGAGGGGTTTTCATGGAGAGGAGAGTGTCTGGTTTGGGAACCTATCATTGTCTAGACAGAGTTAATTCTGGTCCAAAACAATATGTGGTTCGAGCAGTGTCAAAGCCCTGGGGGTAGACTAGAACTTGCTGGAGGGATTATATATTCCTTCTGGCCTAGGAATGCCTTGGGCTACCCCATCCTAAACCCGTTGCCTCCATGACCTGACCTCAGATAAGTGGGACACATTGGTAGAATGGTTGGATGGTTGTAGAGAAAGAGGGTTCAGGTACTAGACTGGCCTACAGTTCTGACTGTTCTGTTCTGTCAGTTCTGTTCCCAACAGAAAATATGTGGAGAATTTTTAAATATAATATGCTATAGGTTTACAAGAAGACTGGTATCATCAATGCCAGAATATCCGTAGTATCTTTAGTCTTGAGATAGATTCTAGGATTTTTTTGGCATCTGTTGCGGAACAGAATGTGAAAATGTATATATATTCATACATTAGATAAAGCTGACAAGGCCACAACAGGCTGGCTTTCAGTCCTCGGAGTTAAAACAAAACACCAAGAAGCTGCTCTCAGATTCTATGCACCATATATGTGGAGCAAACTCCCAGAGAAATGCAGGCCTGCTGCAAGTCTTGAATTTTCACAAGAATTTTGTGTTTATCATTGTATTTGATGGATTGAATTAAACTGACTTTTATTAATACCTTCTACTGCAGTGTACATTCAACTTTTTTCTAATCTTTTCTTTTTATTGTACATTTTGTTTTCATGCATTTATCTTCTCTGTAAAGCACTTTGAAACATCCTGATATTAAATTTTGCTCTAGGAATAAATTTGCCTGTCTCGCTTTACTATCTGTAATGAAGTTAAAAATTAGATTAAAGTCAAAGGTAAGAATTACTGCTATTAATAAGTAAAAAGACAATTGATAACTAAATTTGTCAGATGCAATAAATGCATATATGCATTACTGCATTCACCAAAACACTTTTTTTACACACCATAAGATTATGTTGTGTAGAGAGTGTGCAGTGTTGTTCATCAAGTTGTGCACATTCACTTCCTTACCTTACTTCCTTGTTCAGTTTCTTTGAGTGACTTGCTCTGGTGCTGTACAACATATGCCTACAAATAAGCTTTCACTCTACAAGTCTACTTTGTTCCTTCTTGTAGCATCATTTCCAGCCCAGTCTATTTAGGTGAGCCCCCACGTGCCTGATTATCCTAAAATCCTGAATCATCATCATCATTTGTCTTGCTCACATTCAAGATGGGCTCATTGCTCCCACACCATGCCACATAGTGATCCACTACCTCCCTGTACTCAGGTTCCTATCTACCACAACTCCAGTCATCTGAGTATTTCTGGAGACTATAACTCTGGAGACTCTGTTTAACTGGAGTGTAAAGTGTGAAGAGAGGGTGTGAGTATAGTACACATACATAAAAATATAATTTTCAGTATATCATAAAGTCTGATCTGACTCTTGATCAGTATATGTCTTGTTCTTGGCACATACTGATTACATATTCAAAGTGATGAAGACATGCTGGAGAGTTGAAAGTTAGTTTTTAGTTTTCTGTTTCAGTAAGATTTTTTTTTAAAAACTTACACAATGCGTTTAGTCAGTTGCCAGGTGCAATTCAGAAACTTGGCATTTGTCTCAGCTTTTTCCTAGACTTTTTTTAAAGCTCAAAGCTACGGTTTAAAACATACCAGTGTTTTGTTCCACTGTGTCATTTAGCTGAATAACACAATAACACTGTTGTCAGGTCATAACTGTAGAGATTTGTCCTCTCTCTCACTGTTCATTACTCAGCTATTTAAGTGTGTAATTTTATGAGATTAGACAGTTAGAACACGTACAGTACCCCCAGGCTCTTTGTGTGCCACCTCAAAGCATTACCAGCTGCAATATACAAATATTTCCTTCTCTCTAAAAGTTGGGTAGCAGTACTGATAAACATGGTTTTGAAATGAACATTATACTTCACTGTCTTTCTTCACTGAGACTATAAATACATATAAAACAAGGACTAATTACATAGTTTGTGGTGTGTGGCAAATTTATGATTTTATGCGGTGTTGCTTTGCAAAGCTGTGTTACATAAAACTCAGTCGGCTGCTTCCATCTACTGGTTTCACATAGAAACTGCAACTTTGTGAGCGTTTCTGTTTTAATTTGACAAAAAAATCTGTAATAATTAGTCTCTCTTTATCTTGCACAAGTGTGATATTTGTAATTCAATTTGATAAATACAAAAACATATTTTCAAGGCAAAATGTAGTATTTTTACTATATCCATCCAAGATGAATGTTAAATGTTCATTTCTGTAATCATAAGGTGATTTGTACCATTTCAGTTATATACATAATTATACAGTATAGAATAACAGTATGAATTTATACACTTATGTACATGTTAAAGAAAAAATACTCACTTATTCAGGTCTAAGGTTTTATGTACCAGGCTATTTAAAAGCAAACAAAAAAAACATTGTGGTCCTTAGCAGGTCTTACAATTAGTTAATACAACCTCAACCTAAAAAAACACATGATATATATTATATACATACTTTTTTTTTATTAGAAAGAAGAGTCTTTCTCTTGCAATCTTTCTAAACAAATTTTACTAGCTTTAGTCTTTTTGTAATTGTAGCTTTCATGAACTTTTATGGCTACTTTTTTTTTGGCCAATCTTCCATAAAGCCCAGCTCTATGGAGTGTATGGCTTATTGTGGTCCTATGGACAGATATTCCAGTCTCTGCTGTGGAACTCTGCAACTCCTTCAGGGTTACCTTTGGTCTCTCTGCTGCCTCTCTGATTAATGCCCTTCTTGCCCAGTCTGTGAGTTTTGGTGGGCAGTCCTCTCTTGGCAGGTTTGTTGCGGTACCATGTTCTTTCCATTTGAAGATGATGGCTTTGATGGTGCTCTGGGGGATCATCAAAGATTTGGATATTTCTTTATGACCCAACCCTGGCTTATACTTTTCAACACGTCCCTGACTTGTTTGGAGAGCTCCTTGGTCTTCATGGTGCGATGCCTCTTTTTTAGTGGTGTTGCAGCCTCTGGAGCCTTTCAGAAAAGGTGTGTTTATACTGACAGATCATGTGACACTTATATTGGACAACGCTTTTCACTAATTATTTGATTTCACTAATTATGTGACTTTTGAAGGTAATTGATTGCACCAGAACTTTGTATGGGGGCTTCATAGCAAAGGGGGTGAATACATATGCACATGCCAATTTTTCTATTTTTTAAAAATTCTTTTATATATATATATATATATTCTCATGTCACTTCACCAACTTAGACTATTTCCTGCTGATCCATTACATAAAATAAGATTGAAAAACATTTAAATTACAGGTTGGAATGTAACAAAATACGTAAATAGCCAAGAGGGGTGAAAACTTTTGCAAGGCACTGTACCTTCAAGTGGTGCTTGGTAATGGTTCTCAACTAAATTCTTTGATACTTTTTTCTACCTTTTTGAAGGTCTGTAAACATAAAGAAAAAAATAGATATATCTCGTAGAAAACTTTTTGTAGTCAGTGAAAAAAATCTCTTGACCAAGGCACTCTTTCGATTAAACATTTTTAATTAACTCAAATGTTCTAATTGGGCCCACCTGGGGCCTTTCTGTGTGGAGTTTGCATGTTGTCCCTGTGTATGCGTGGGTACTCTGGCTTCCTCCTTCCGTCCAAAAAAATGCGTGTTAGGTTAATGGTGTTTCTAAAATTGTCCTTAGGAGTGAGTGCGAGCATGTGTGATTGTTTGTCTCTATGTGGCCCTGTGATGGACTGGCGACCTGTCCAGGGTGAACCCTGCCTCTCGCCCAATGACTGCTAGGATAGGCTCCAGCCCCCCCCCCGTGACCCGACTGATGGATTAAGCGGGTATAGAAAATGGATGGATGGGTTCTAATTTGGCTATGAAAGGTGAGTAGCAACACATATCAGAGAATTAAAAGACACCCTTCAATCAAACTATTTTGACAGGTGACCTTTGATCTACATCCGGTTGTTGACATCTGGTCATGTGACCTTTGACATCTAAGGAAGGGGGAGGTTATGGGTAGGGTTAAGATTAAATACAGCTAAGGTCAGGAGGTTGTGAGAAATATATTTGTTGAATGTTTAAATAAGAGAAAGGGTTAGGGTTAATAGGAAAGGTTACATTTTAGAAAGTCCTCCTTTTTGACAGCTTCAAAGACTGGTCCCTGTAAGGTAAAGATGAGAAAATAATTAGATGTGAGGGGGGTATTGTTCGATCCCAGGAGTTGCCAGCACTGCAAGGATTTGGGTGGGGTGGGGGTAACAGATAGTTAATAATGATCACCAGTGTCTAGACAATCATGCATTGTTACCTTTTTCAGTAAGAGACAGGACAATCCATAGGGCTTACATCTGGCATCATCTGACTGGCCAACTTATACTGTGAAGGTAAACGGCCAGGGGCCCCATGAATGCGATAAACTGTGAGGGATGGGGGAGAGCAGACAGTTAATAATGAATATAAGAGTGTCAACAATCCTGCTTCGTTACTGGTTCAGTAACAGAACAGACACCTAGTTTAGGTTTACATCTGGTTATATCAGACTGCCCAACTCATACCGTGAGGCTGAACTGTCAGGGGTCACAAGAATGCACCATACTGTGTGGGGAACAGCCAGGGTCTTTGTCTTAGTTCACAAGTAAACAGATTCAATACATCTGTTTCTAATTGTATGATGGGTGTAGAGTAAGTGTGAAGAATTGTTGTTTAAAAAAAAAATGTTAATACAAATTTTAAGAAAGAAAACAAGAGTTGAAATCCACAGACTTCCATTTAACAATTCTGAGGATATCTCAGAATTAGTCGGCAGTAAGTAAACAGCCTTAATAATGAACATATATGTAAGTATACTTAGATTCCATCATGACACATTTCTAACTGTTATTCTTCTGAACCCGTCGCACAGGAGTTGGAGGTTTTGTTTTACCACAATTGGACTTTGACAAAAGAAATGACCCAATAAAGGAACAACAATTATAGCAACATACAGATTTGATTAGCGATGTGAAGGTAAGCTGTCAGTTAGGGTCACAGAGTTCTGTTTTTACACTTCAACTTTCCTTTCTCTGCATTGTGTGTATTTATCAGCCTCAACATCACAGAGCAGTGTGTGCATCACTGTGTGTGTGTTGGTGGCGAGCGCACTTCCAGTTGCCCTGTTGTGAAACACTGCAGGCATCCCACGGTCTAAGAGACAAGACAAACACAAGAGGGAAATGGTCTCTAATATACCAAACAATAGAGAAACATTCAGTTTAATAAAACACAGAGTTCTCCTACTTTTCCTTTCCTTTTACTTTTTGTAACATCCAGCTAATTATGAGATATTAGTTCATATGAGATAAGGAACATAATAAAATAAAACTCACTGATCTGACAGAATAATGTGATAATTTCATCCTGTTTGTTACAGAAATCAAAGTAATTGTGCAGAAATGTCAAGAAAGATTATTCAAGAAAACCCCTGAATCAGGTTAATATGCGAAGGGGGCTGTTAATGTAATCTCACACCAGCTGAATATCTGCATCTGCACGGGGCAAGAATAACTCAATGAGCTGGCTTTTGTTGCTCCTCATACTTTGTTACTTTGCTGCTAAAAGATTTACTCACCTTCAGTTGACCAGTGTAAAGAACATTTCAGGAACCTTGTTACTGATCCTTATAACTGACTCAACATTCGATTAGCTATATTCAATGTGATCTTCATTGCAATGTATTATTAATCAAGGTGATCACACACAGCCAAAGACAAACAGCTAAGTTTTCAGGACTGCAGACTGTACAGAAAATGTAGAAACCTCCAAACAACATGCAAAGGAATAAACTAAGGTCAAAATAAAGTTTTCTAACAGTGCAACATGTTCCTAAATCAAACAAAACTTAATCAACACCTGAGCACCGAGTTACCCACAAAGTGTCAAGAGACAGATGTTTCTCTGTGATAAGATGATTGAATTAAAGTCAGCAAATAATAAACTTCAGAATTTTTCCACAGCCGGAAAATGATCACCATCACCTACATGAAATCACAGTTTAGTCAGAGAGGCACCATGTACGTTCTCATGAGAACATGGTGCCAGCTATGTGATATGGCAACCACAGATTTAGAAAAACTTATATTTCTCAATATATTTCTCACAACCTCCTGACCTTAGCTGTATTTAATCTTAACCCTACCCATAACCTCCCCCTTCCTTAGATGTCAAAGGTCACATGACCAGATGTCAACAACCGGATGTAGATCAAAGGTCACCTGTCAAAATAGTTTGATCGAAGGGTGTCTTTTAATTCTCTCATATCTTCTAAGCCTTATAAAGAAAAAAATTGAGGATGGTGTTGATACATAATCCAAACGGCAAGCAAGTGTCCATGACCAGCTAATAATTATACTTTACCTACTGTAAAAGTATATAGTTGAATACTTTCCTATGTAATTTAATAAAGTGGCTCATTAGGTAGCAAAATATGATGAGTGATTGTTGAAATTGTACTTAATTGCAGTTTTTAACAACTGCATTTTACAAAAACACATATACACACTATGGTATTTAAGTAAACAATGTGAGTATTTATGCAGCTGCTAGAGTTTTCTCAGATATCAGTCCTACTCTGGCGGAACATGAGATGCTTTCAGTTTGACTGAGCCACCTGCATTCCCTCACTAGGGGGAGTAGTCGTTTTTCATAATGCAGTCACAATAGCCCCCATATCCTTCATAAGACAGGCATTTCAAGGGAACTCCATTGTATTGTGTCATTATCTGTTCTGTTATTGTTTCCTGTGCTGTCCTCAGTTTGACCCCTTCAATAGTTCCCCTGAGCTGTGCTGCAAACCCATATAGATAGTCCTCAGAAGCCTGGTGAGCTTACACCATTGCCTTCCAACAGAGATAAGAAATCATCCTCTGCAGGGCAAATCAGAGGTCATCATCCATATGAAATGAGAGGTGTTGTTCTCAGTAAAAAGCTTTGAACAAATCATCTAACTACAGCATTTGTGCTCATCTGAAAGGTCCACGGGGAGCTCAGAAAAATCTAAAAGGGGCTCCTGACTGAAGGAGATGGAGGCATTGCTGTTGTGTTTGAATTTGAATCAGAATGAGACATCCTGAGTATTTTGATCAACCACCACTGTCATTTTCTCTGTTTATGCTGTATTTGAGAACCAATCTTTGTGCGGTAAAGAGTTGGATTGAGCTGCCTTGGTGATTGCCTTACACCTTCCCCACCTGTGATCCCAGAGGAACCAGTAACATCTACCAGAACACGATGGAACCAAGGCAAGAAGTCATCAATCATAACTACAAATTTTCATTTGATGTTCCTCCAACTTATTTGATATGATTGAAGGTGGATTTAGTCATTTTGGGATTCAAAGACCATCACCACAGGGGACAGAGTTTTACCATCTATTTTTTAAATTCCTATTAAAAAGGTCAACGTATTCATTTGCAAATTTTTTTTTCCAAGCCAACTGAGTGACAGGGATAGGGTGGGAAAACTATTCTTCATCAACTCTGTTGTCCATTGATAACTACTAGCTTATTTGATTTAGATTAAAAATCATTAAAAAAAAAACAACTAACAACCAACAATTAGATGAGCATAGGCTAGTTTTGATCGTAACGCTGATAGTGTGCAAAATAACAGAGTTACCTTTGTAAGTTTGCTTTTTCCTATTTCACCAGCTCAGTTCTTAGCACAAATATGGTAGCAAACATATGAACACTGTAGCCCTTTTCAAAAAGGTTCTGTCTTATTGGTCAAAATAATGACATTGTTACCAATGTTAAGATTGTTCCTCTTTGGTAATTTACACATACTGAGAAGAAGAGGAGGCTCAGAACCAGATTAATACACACAGCAAGCAGACATTGTTAAATCTGCTGAGAAAGGTTATATCTACAAAATAAAGGGCATCAGCAATGTTAGCAAGACAAACATTTGCATTTGTAACCAGCCCAAGCAAAGAGTTCTACATCGGATTTCAGTTCTTGCAACAACACCAATAATACTCTTGTTTTGGCTTTTTTTTTTCCATCTTGTAGCTTTACACCTGAATGCAGTTTATTTATGTAAAGGGGTGGTGGCAAATGTAATGCTCACTTGCCAGGAATTTGCGCCACAGGCTGTGCAATAACTAATTTCCACTCTCTCTTAGCCAACAATTTCTGTGCTGCTGAGTGTCAACTAATGACTCACGTTCCATCTAGCAGTACAAAGGGGCATTACAGTACAATTGGTCCACCTGTAAATTGAACTTGAGTTTTTTTATGCCCAAAAAAATAAAGGGAACACCTAAACAACACAATGAAACTCTAAGTCAATCACATTTCTGTGAAATCAACCTGTCCACTTAGGAAGCAACACTGATTGTGAATCAATTTCACCTGCTGTTGTGCAAATGGAACAGACAACAGGTGGAAATTAGAGGCAATTAGCAAGACAACCCCTATAAAGGAGTGTTTCTGCAGGCGGTGACCACAGACCATTTCTCTGTTCTCTTTTTTTGTGGCTGATGTTTTGGTCACTTTTGCATTTTTAATCAGTGCTCTCACCCCTAGAGGTAGCATGAGGCATAAGTTGTTCAGTTAGTGCAGCTCATCCAGGATGGCACATCAATGCGAGCTGTGGCAAGAAAGTTTGCTGTGTCTCTCGGCCCAGTGTCCAAAGCATGGAGGAGATACCAGGAAACAGACCAGTACACCAGGAGACGTGGAGGGGGCTGTAGGAGGGATTGTTATTGGCGCCCTGTGCTCTTCACAGATGAGAGCAAGTTATACAAGCATGTGGAGGCCACACACACAACTGAGCCTCCTTTTGACTTGTCTTGAGGAATTTCCACTGAAGTTGGATCAGCATGCAATGTGATTTTCCACTTTTATTTTGAGTATGATTCCAAATCCAGACCTCCACTATGTAATGAATAACAAGATCTAAATAATTGAGATCTAGGAAGTGTTACTTTATTTTTTTGAGCAGTGTATAACATATTTTTTTCCAATTCTGTTGACAGCTTTATTTGAATTTTTACTTTTTTTTTTTTTTTTTAAGGTGAACATTTTTCCATAAAGAGCCCACAAACACTACAAAGATTTAAAGTTTATGGACAAGTATAAGGTCACATTTTGTAATATTCAGTGCATTTTGTTTCTATTTGCATGTTTAACCAACAAAAAAATTAAGATACAGCATTCAAGCATAAAAAGTTAAACAAGCATTCAAATGTTGAAACAAAAATAAATCAACAGTCTGTCAAATGTAATGATAAAATAATGTATTTCTAGCAGTTACCCAACTGTCATTAATCATTGAGGCAGCTGTGGCTTTCTTTTAAAAAAAAAAAAAAAGTGGTATATATTGCAAATCCATCTCATATGAAAGTGACAACAATAAAAGAGAGCATTTCCCCTCAGGACCTCAGTTATCAGCTGTGCGGCCCAACATGAGCCAGACAATGTTTAAAAGAAGCACCATTGTGTATTGTATAGATGTTAACTAAGACAGGTTGAGCCACAGCTTATTAGCTCAATAATCATTTCTTTCTCCAGCAGAGACCTGGCTAGTCCTCTGTTACTGTTGTCAGTTAAAAGTCTTTGTAACCTGAGGACAAAGTGGACATCATCCTGTGTAAAGCGGTAAGCATGTTAATAACATGTATTCCTCTCTACAGTCTCAATCAAGAAATAGAAGAAGATGGACTCCAGCTGTGTTTTTGTGTGGACAGACACACAATTTTTGCACCACATCATATTCACTGAAAATGAATTGGATGTAATCTGTGTCATCTACTGAATCTTTGGTATATTAGGTCAGTTAAGAAGATTTGCCATATTTTGTTACCTTTGAAGGATTTTTAGATAAGCTTGTTTTCTATCAAACCCATGGTAAAATGAAGATTACTTTTGATGTTGTGTTCTCCAATACAAAAAGTAGGAAAAGACTAATGAAACTTAGGACTTGAATTTAAAGTGAACTAAAATGGAGCTTTGTGTCATTTTGAAAATAAAAAGTTTGCTAACTTATCAACATTACTTTACAAGGTCATAAGAATGCTTTAGTGTTTGGTTTACAGGTTGCACAAGTGTTCAAGTGTGAACAAGTGATAATGGCCTAGCAGTAGAAGAAACAATAAATGACTCAATTGCAGCTTTAACTCAATTAAAATCTTGTACAGAAGAGCCGTGTTAGAAACACTTAATTGAGATTAAATGTTTTAGATAACAAAATTGAAATGATCTCTTGTCCCCAGTTGCCACACTGACAGACCAATGGACTTTTGAGGAGTTGAGATGACCTTCCTCCTTTTTGAGCCCTCATGTCATCACACACTGCTGATATGATTGCAGTTAAGTTGATAAGGCTTTCCTGGCTTGGTCTTGTGGAAAATGGGTTTGGCTGAGAAGATCACATTACAGGAAACCTGTCAAGAACTATGATATGCATAATTATGGGTGCCCCATGCCATAGGCAGGGCACACATATTACTATTGCTCATACTTATTATTCTTCCGTTTCCGCCCGTTTTTCGGCGCGCTACTCGTCCCACAGCGAAGGTCCGACTAAAATAAAAAATACATGGCTGCGTGCGCGCCGATGGGCAGAAGTGTGCTATTACTTTTCTCTCTCATTACTCGACCGGAATAGCGGATAAATGGGAAAAAGCGGGCAAATTGTCAATGGGAAAATGAATGGAGAAGGCCTTAACGAGGCAGTTTTGGGCTCGAAGAGCCCAAAACTGCCTCCCCTTGGAGGCCTCTGAACTCAGCCATACAAGGTCACACACACATCATTCAAAGTTTGTGTGTGACAGGAAAGACTCAGCTTTAACTGGTGTAAAGGGCTTGTTAATAGCTTATACGGCTTTGACACAACGGCAGTTTACGTTTTAGGTGTCCAGAGGAGCTCATTTTGTGGCTCCTCCACTCTACCTCTCACTCTAAAAATCTTTAAAAAATTATTTTCAAACAAATGCCTCTCACCTCCAAAATATCTGCCTGATCTGGATAAATTATACATCAAAACGTAGGTATTTTAGTTGTCTTTCACCCAATGCGACTGTCATTGAGCTGGGCCTCACAGATTTCTCACAAATCCCCTCTGAGCGCAGAGAGGGAACATTAAATCCCATTATAAAACGGGCGAGGCCTGAAATCAGTCGGAAAAATCATTTTAAAACTGCCATAATAAAGGAGCCCCGGGGGTTAGAAGAATAAAAATTACACCGCTGGCTTCCCCCGTCCCTTCTGGCACTCACGGTGAAAGAATTATTCGGATACGACTTCTACTTTTCGAACAGCGACCGTTTGTTCCAGATTTCTTGCTCAAAATGAAAACCCCATGATTTTAAGGGGACAAAGTGAGGTGCAGATTTGGCAGTGGGCACGTGCAGCTGTTGCCCACAGCAACTAATTAGGAGGCCAGACTCAACGAGCCCCAAACTGTCCTATTTTAGAGGGCAGTAACTCAGCCATACGGTATCACAGAGACATCATTCAAACTTTAAAATGTTCACAAGACATTCAGCTATTATGTGATTATACAGCTTTTTCAAATATTAAGCCAATTCTGAAATATGACAGTTTAAAAAACCATGAACATTTTTGCTCCTTCTTGATTTTTATGAATGAGAAGATTAGAGAGGCAGACTGATCATTTTAACTTTTTCTGATATTCAAACAAATGGCTCTAACTTTCATGCTGTTTAACTCAGACAAACAAATTATACCTTAAAATGTAGGTACACTTGTCCTCTTTCAGCTGATGTAACTACTAAATAGCTCACATTTACAGAATTTCAGCTATGAGCCTTGAAGCGAGAGAAACCTTTCAATTTCTCTCACTAACTCCAATGTAAATTTGGTGGAACGCCAGAGACAGGTTCAACTGTGTTCAACCTGCTGCCGTTTAAATTTTTTTCACTCCATTGAAATAAAAACTACATTGCTGCGTTCCTCCAAGCCTTCTGCTTCTTACGGTCTTCAAATTATTTTCCTCGCTCTTCCGGTTTTCTCACAGGAGGTCATAGTATCCAAAATGCAATTTCTGCAGGTTATACAGGGAGAGAGCTGCAGCTGTTGACAAACATTGCTATCACTGATGACATCACTCTTCCACTCCCTGCTGTATATTACACTGAAGCCATTTTAACTATTAATCACTTGATTTCTGATAAATTTCCACTAGATTCAGCTTTTTGAGCATGTTCAACTAATCCCATTCAGCTACTTTTCTTTCTTAAAGCTCCAGCTCCTTTCAAAAGACATTTCAGGCCTTTTGAAACAACATGGCGGCCCTATTGTAAAAGCTTTATGCCAGCCTGTGTTCACTCATGTTTTTCGTTAATCTGAACAGATTAATAGGTTCATGCCAGCCCCTGATGAGACAAATGCGCGCGATAGCGCGCACTAACTCATGTTTTTCATTAATCTGAACAGATTAATAGGTTCATGGCAGCCCCTGACGACACAAATGCGCGCGATAGCGCGCACTAACTCATGTTTTTCATTAATCTGAACAGATTAATAGGTTCATGGCAGCCCCTGACGACACAAATGCGCGCGATAGCGCGCACTAACTCATAAATTTCCATTAATCTGAACAGATTAATAGGTTCATGCCAGCCCCTGATGAGACAAATGCGCGCGATAGCGTGCACTAACTCATGTTTTTCATTAATCTGAACAGATTAATAGGTTCATGGCAGCCCCTGACGACACAAATGCGCGCGACAGCGCGCACTAACTCATAAATTTCCATTAATCTGAACACATTAATAGGTTCATGGCAGCCCCTGATGAGACAAATGCGCGCGATAGCGTGCACTAACTCATGTTTTTCATTAATCTGAACAGATTAATAGGTTCATGGCAGCCCCTGACGACACAAATGCGCGCGACAGCGCGCACTAACTCATAAATTTCCATTAATCTGAACACATTAATAGGTTCATGCCAGCCCCTGATGAGACAAATGCGCGCGATAGCGTGCACTAACTCATGTTTTTCATTAATCTGAACAGATTAATAGGTTCATGGCAGCCCCTGACGACACAAATGCGCGCGACAGCGCGCACTAACTCATAAATTTCCATTAATCTGAACACATTAATAGGTTCATGCCAGCCCCTGATGAGACAAATGCGAGCGATAGCGCGCACTAACTCATGTTTTTCATTAATCTGAACAGATTAATAGGTTCATGGCAGCCCCTGACGACACAAATGCGCGCGATAGCGCGCACTAACTCATAAATTTCCATTAATCTGAACACATTAATAGGTTCATGCCAGCCCCTGATGAGACAAATGCGCGCGATAGCGCGCACTAACTCATAAATTTCCATTATTCAGAACATATTAACAGGTTCATGCCAGCCCCTGATGAGACAAATGCGCGCGATAGCGCGCACTAACTCATGTTTTTCATTAATCTGAACAGATTAATAGGTTCATGGCAGCCCCTGACGACACAAATGCGCGCGATAGCGCGCACTAACTCATAAATTTCCATTAATCTGAACAGATTAATAGGTTCATGCCAGCCCCTGATGAGACAAATGCGCGCGATAGCGTGCACTAACTCATGTTTTTCATTAATCTGAACAGATTAATAGGTTCATGGCAGCCCCTGACGACACAAATGCGCGCGACAGCGCGCACTAACTCATAAATTTCCATTAATCTGAACACATTAATAGGTTCATGCCAGCCCCTGATGAGACAAATGCGCGCGATAGCGTGCACTAACTCATGTTTTTCATTAATCTGAACAGATTAATAGGTTCATGGCAGCCCCTGACGACACAAATGCGCGCGACAGCGCGCACTAACTCATAAATTTCCATTAATCTGAACACATTAATAGGTTCATGCCAGCCCCTGATGAGACAAATGCGCGCGATAGCGCGCACTAACTCATGTTTTTCATTAATCTGAACAGATTAATAGGTTCATGGCAGCCCCTGACGACACAAATGCGCGCGATAGCGCGCATTCACTCATATGTTTTCATTAATCTGAACAGATTAACAGGTTCATGGCAGCTGGTGACGAGACAAATGCGTGCGATAGCACGCACTAACTCATGTTTCCATTACTTTCAACACATCAGTTGTGATAATAGGTTCATGCCAGCCGCTGACTCATATGTTTTCCATTATTCTGAACAGATCAACCGGGCCTTATGTATCTAAAGCGGGTAGATTTCACCAGAACAACCCAAAATCTCATTTTTCAGACTGGATTTGAAATATCTGGCAACTACCAGCTTCTCTGTCTCTCTGTGTGTGTGTGTGTGGACGGGCAGAAGACGGGCAGCAGCTGGGCACCCATCAAAATTTCTTCAGAAATTTTCTAGTATTGATAGATGCTCCATCCATCCATTCATTTTCTATACCCGCTTAATACGCATGTTTTTGGACAGTGGGAGGAAGTCTGAGAACCCGGAGAGAACCCACGCATACATGGGGAGAACATGCAAACTCCACACAGAAAGGCCCAGACCAGGAGTTGAACCTGGAACCTTCTTGCTGTAAGGCGACGGTGCTAACCACCTGATAGTGTCAGGGCCTCTGGACACAAATGCAGGGTCAGTTCAGATTCGAAGAGGTTTATTATATATAAACACAGCAAGGCAGGATGAGGATCTCCTCACAGAGCAAAATAACAGGCTGTAAAAATCTTAAGCGCTCTCCTCAGTAACTATAGCGGAGAACGAGCGCAGCTATGAAAGTTTCAAACATAAACCGCTCCACTCAGAGGAAAACAACGGGCTCTTTAAATTTAGCAAAACAAAGACATGCTCTCGAAAAACAGTGGCACTATGAAACTTTAACTATAAACTTAAAGCACTCCTTTAACGGAGGTAACTATGAAAAGTCGAAAAATCTCTCCTTAAAAACGGAGGAACAAAACAAAGCTAGGAAATTTACTGTGATGAATAAATAAACGATAGCTATGAATAAGAATAAATTACAAAAAAATAACTCTGGAGGATCGCTCACTGCAGGCTCGTGGAAACTATGGCTGTGAATACTATGATGAAGACAAGGCTGGTAATGAAGCTCGAGACTGAGACAACATACTGGCCCAAATCAAAGGGAAACGCAGACTATTTGAACACGAGGGACCAAGGGGAACAGGTGGAAACACTTGGGAATCAGGAAAGACAATCAGACGCTTGACACCGGAGGAAGGGCAAGATACCTGAAACGAGAGGGGAAAGTTAGTGATTTCAAAATAAAACAGGAAAAGATGAGACAAGACATGAAACAGAACGTAAATTGTGACAGAAAATCAATCTAAATATTTTCAGATTTAACCATCTATTATTTAGCTTTTTATATTCAGATAGGCTACGTTCACACTGCAGGTCTTAATGCACAATTCTGATTTACTGCTCAAATCCGATTTTTTTTGTTTGGCTGTTCTCATTACATCTTTAAATATGGCCTGTCTACGGATTGCTGTGTAAACAGCTCACGCTCCTGAAGTGACCCGCATGCGCAGTTGAGCACTGATGACATCATGCCTATAGACCACGTCACAATGGTGTTTACGGAAGCGACCATAGCAACGGCAATCAGTACTGCAGGACTGTATGGCTTAATGCTAAAAATGTGTGTGGCGGCAGCTGGCAAATCTGTGAACGAAGGAGGAAGAAAATTCAAATGTTAATGATGGCTCTGTCAGGAATGGTGGAGAGGTAGGACCCAGATGCAGTTCTTTAACTTCGAAAAAAGGGTTCATTTCAAAACCACAAAAACAGGGAGCAAGGCAAAACAAAAGACGCGGCAGAGCCGGATCTCAAAAATGCTTAAACTATGGAAAACAAACTATGACTATGATTAACTGTGGACAAACAAAGGAACAAGACTATGAATAAATACTGTGACTATAAGGCAGGAAACCAGACTTATCTTTTGTGAAAACGACACGAAGGGTTGGTGAGGATTCTGCAATGAGTGCAAGGAAACCAGGAGACTAAATACTGTGGAGGGAGTGATTAGTGATGACGTGCAACTGATGACAATGAAACAGGTGACATGAGTGAGACTAACGTGACAGGAGAAACATGACAAGAACATAACCTGAAAACAAGTCTATTAAAACAAACTGTGGCATTAACATAAACTGTCTATGCGGAGCAATAACCGCAACATCCGCAGAGAAGTATTTGGATGCGACGTCGGAGCCAGGAGTGGTGGGATTAGGATGTGGCTGGTTACACGGAGCAGGAATTCTTCCAGAACTTCAGAATGACAAGGAATGCCTTTCATCACATTTGTCAGCGCCTCTCCCTGAGACTTTCAAGAGGAGAGACAGGAGTGGGGTTATATTTGGTAGCAACGGGGGTGGGTTACCGTACCTTGGCCAACCTGTTTCTAAGTCCTCCGCTTGCGCTATTGTGGCTCCCGCCTTATTTTCTTTTTTCAATTAACTTTAAACAGTGCAGTGCAGGTCAGAATGAGGTCTAAGTCGCTTTAAATGCGACCTGGCTGTTCAGATTGCGGTTGCATTAAAAGAAAAAATCAGATACGTATACGATTCAGTCCCACATTTAAAAGTGGCCTGATTCTGATTTGAAAATGTCAGATTCAATGTGACTTGTGCTGTTCACACTGTGTGAGGAAGTGCTAACCTCACTGTATGCTGGGTCAGATAGATCATAACTGTTAAACAATGTGGTTTGTCACGTGTTCTCTCCAGTCCTGTGTGCATCTGGCCATGGGTTCAAAGAGGGAGCTCGCCTCTATAGGTCTCCCTTTATGGAGACCAGAAAGAGGTGGGGATTGTAGTGATTGGTGGACAAAATGGGTGGAAATATTTTCAGTTAATTAAGTTGGATTATTTATGTTGTACATTTTGTGGATTAGTTTTGAATGTACTATATTTTCTTTCTTTATATTGCAGGAGTTCATTTGTATTTGTTGGCACAAACAAATGAATAAATATATGATTTCATTGTTAATGATGTCTGTCCTCTTGTCCACAGATCTACTCTGATAGGCTCATTTGAACTGGAGAGGAGGCCTATCAGAGTATATATATATACGTTTTGATTTGTTCAGTTTTTTTTCGTTATGGTTTTTGTATGCTATAGGAAGAGCAACACCCCATTTTTCCTTTGTTAAAAGGCTACGTTTGTTTTGTTAATAAAAGTCAACTTGTTCTCTGCAGACCTCCTCACCAGCGTGATGCGTTTGTGCCCCTGCATCTCTCACTTTACTGCACACTGTCAAAAGCAAATCAGATATAGGTTAGATATGGGTCACATATGAGCGAAAAATCAGATTCAGGTCACTTGCAACTGCAGTGTGAACGTAGCCTTAGACTGGCGACCTATCCGGGGTGTAACCTGCCTCTCACCCATGACAGCTGGGAGAGGCTCCAGACCCCCCCGTGACCTGAACATGAATATGGCCTTAAAGTGCTGACTCATCTTAATTTAAGTGCATTTGCATCCAAATTAGGGGAAGGAAGAATTACAGCTCTATGATATTGCAGATAAGTTTAAATCTAATTGGACATAGACATATATACATCAATTAAGAGGCTATTTTTCTATATTTTTGTAAGGACTCGTTCGTAGGTTAGGGCTTACTTACGTCTTGAGGCCATGAACATCACAGAAAAAAGCTGTTTTCTTCTTTGTTATGATTTGCCAAACCTTTATCTCAGATGTCTTCAGTTGTTTGTTGAGGTGTTCTGGCTAAATTTAGTTTTCATAATGATTAGGTAAGCAGGCAAAGAGACAATCACACACATCTGCCTTGGCTTATGCTTTGGTGGAGGAAAAAGCCAAAGCAACCAAATACCTGCTTGTTTGTATGTGACTCATTGCCATTTGAACCATACTACGTTATTTTCTTAACTGGTGATTTTGTATGCTTTGAATCACTAGCCATTGCAAGTCTACTCTGTGCTTTTTGTCTTTGTGTTGATCATAATTTATTATTATGTTTATGCATTTGGCAGACACTTTTATCCAAATAGACTTACACTGGTAGGTGTATAGGACAAGGGGGTCTTGCTTGAGGACCCCTACTGGAGGTATGGTAGAATGCAGGGAGGTTTGAAACCAGGTCAACCACATGAAAGGTGGCAATCTTACCACTACACTATTATTATTATTATATTATTATTAGTCTAAAGATTGATGCTGCAGAACTGGTCTGTTTTTAAAGATGTGTTATAGGCTGATCAGGGGGTCTCTCTCTCTTTTGTTTTGTGCTTTTATTGAAGTGAACCTGTTTCAATATCTTATACCCTCAGCATATCTGCTGTGAGAGCCTCCATTAAATCTATTGTGATTCTGAAGTGAACTTCAAAGGTTCATTTAACTTCCATCCATTTTCTATACCGACAGTCCGTTAATCGGGTAGCGGGTGGGCTGGAGCCTATCCCAGCAGTCATCGGGCGAAAGGCGGGGGGTTCATTTAACTTGTTTAATGAAATATAAGCAACCTCATTTTAAATGAAAGTTGCTGGGATTGCAGATCTTTTGAGCAATGATGAATGTAAGGATATACTGTATTAATCTAAACATTTGTGAAAGATAAAGCTGAAACTTTATGCATAGTTCTTTATTCCACATCAGATCTACATTTTTCATTAACATGTGCAAACATCCTTTTGACTGTGACGGAGAAATCACACACTCTCTTACACAGCACCCAACTTCCTTTTGTTTAGAGTCTTCTTCAAGTTTCCAGTAGAATCACACACCATCATTGGCCCTGGAGCATCTAGATAGAGGGCTGCTCTAAAGGTTCCTTCCATAGTATAAATTTCTCTGTCCAACAAGACAAGTTTGTCTTCTAATGCACAGATAGGTCATACGTTTTGTGAATTCTCATCCACCTCTCTGACTTTGAAGAATAACTCCAGTTTATGTCAGCTTGTCGTATTTCCTATCAATGTTGCATTTTTATGGGTCATACAGCGTGATCTCACTACAGATTGTGAATACCTTCATTAAACCACAGAAATCTATATGGCAGTTTCACAAAAAGGACTCAAACATGATAAAAGCATAATTTTTTTCTTCCTGAGTTCTCTACTTCAACACAGCTGCTGTTTCTCCGCTGATGACATTTCCACTGTCATGATGTGATGACGCTCACACTGGTGATGTAATGATGGGACAGTTGCCACTCTTGACTAAGATTAGGTACAGTATTAGAGGTGGGTGAGGGAAGTTTCCCCGATTTTGTAAACCCCTTTGTCCACATGTCCAAAACATAGTAGTTTCATAGAGCCATTGTTACAAATCATGAGATGTCATGACATCATAAACTGTGTTAAACTGTTTTAAGAAGTGAAAATAAGCCAGGAGGGGCTGCACGGTGGTGTGGTGGTTAGCACCATCACCTCACAGCAAGAGGGTTCCAGGTTCAATCCCTGCCTGGGGCCTTTCTGTGTTGAGCTTGCATGTTCTCCCTGTGTATGCATGGGTTCTCTCCGGGTTCTCCGGCTTCCTCCCACCATCCAAAAACATGCATGTCAGGTTAATTGGTGACTCCAAATTGTCCGTAGGAGTGAGTGTGAGCATGCATGGTTGTTTGTCTCGTTTGTCTCTATGTGGCCCTGTGATGGACTGGCGACCTGTCCAGGGTGTACCCCGCCTTTCGCCCGATGACTGCTGGGATAGGCTCCAGCCCACCCGCTACGGACTGTCGGTATAGAAAATGGATGGAAATAAGCCAGGAACCTTTTTAGTTAAAGTTTTATGTTTTACTGCGCACCAGTGTAGCTATTACACATTCTGTCATGAGACTGGGTTTCTACATGTACATATTTGTTTAACCTGTTCACACTCTGCACACACATGCTCAGCCAGGATCACTTTGCAATGCACAGTGTAGCCTTCAATTGCTTTACATGCAAGGGCTTGCAGTTGACCTCTCAGAAGAGATTCCTCAAAATCTGAAAAACACAGGGCTATAGTGTATAATGTCACTGTTGTGTGACACATCTCTGCAGTGAAAAGATAGAGAAGCTTGTTACAGGAAGGAAAATTGTCTTGTGTAACATGATTGGGATCAAAACTGTACTTTAAAAAAAAGTTCTTGGAGCCTATACCAGCTGTAATTGGGTGAGAGGTCTGTATACCCTGGACAGGTCACCAGTCCATCATAGGGACACACAGAAACAAACATGATACTCACTCCTGGGGTCAATTTAGAGACACCAATTAACCTAACATTCATGTTTTTGGACTGTCAGAAAACTGAAGTATCCAGAGAGAACCTACACATACATACAAACTCCATATAGAAAGGCCCCAGTGAACCAGGAACCCTCTTGCTGTGGGGCGACAGTGCTAACCACCACACTTTTTTCTCTTTTAGACTGAGATTTAATTTCTAATCTCTCCAGAAATGTTTTGAAAATGACAGCTTCAATAATAGGTCTAAATTTATGGCGCTCACTGAGGTACAGATGGTTGGATACCAGCTCTCACACCAGAACAGTTTTAACTGATAAAAAAATCTAGGCTACCATTTTAGACGTCTGTAGCAAGGCATACCTGGAAATTTATGAAAAGGCAGTAAGAAACTCAGGTGAAACAGTATTGTTATCTCCTCCAAGTATAAATCATACAGGTAATCAGACATACATGCACACTGATCAAAAGTAGACCTGCTTAAATTTCCCCAGAAAATTGATATTTTGGAATGATGTTGTTGAATCAGAGCAGAAGTGGGGAACATTTATCCCTTCAGCCTTTGAAACGCAGTAAAGTTTGAGCATAAATTAACAGATGGACAAATGACAATCAAACACAGCAGTGTATTAAGAGCAACCAGGTCTCCCAGCTCTTAGCTGGGAAAAATAACGACATTTTTCACAACACAAGCTGAGAACACTGATGACCTGTCACAGAGATTGAGATTTTAATTCTCCTTGTTTGATGCTTACTTTAGCAGACCAAGACTTGATAATGATCTTATTTGGTTAATCTCAGAGCTGCCGAAAGGAAATGGCACAAGTCAAAAGATCCTGCAGATCTAGCTAAACTCCAGGCGCTACTGTCTTTATTCGCATCCAGTGTTACTGATGCAAAAAAGTCTTTCTACATTAACAAGATTCATAGTACTACTGACACCCGGAAACTTTTTTCCACCTTCAAAACTCTACTTAATCCTCCGCCTCCTGCTACCAATCTAATAGCAGACACCTTTGCCTCATTTTTTACTGATAAAGTGGCAGCTATAAGCAAACAGTTTACCGAACCTTTTACTACAAAATCTGCATGCAGAAGTCCTACTGCATAATTTTCCTCATTTACCCCTCTCGCTCAGAGCAGTGTCTAAACTTCTCACATGAAGCCGTCCTACTTCATGCCCGCTGGGCCCCGTTCCTACTAATCTTCTCCAATCCATTGCCCCTACTGTAACTGCAGCAGTCACGCATGTGATTAATGCTTCACTGACATCGGGCACATGTCCTACCACATTCAAGCAAGCTCAGGTTACACCGCTGCTCAAGAAACCTTCCCTCCCTCCAACTCATGTGGAGAATTATCAGCCGGTCTCTCTCCTCCTGTTTCTGTCTAAAACCATTGAAAGGGCGGTCTTTAAGCAGGTCACCGATTACCTCTCACATAACAACCTCCTTGACCCAAACCAATCTGGGTTTAAAAGTGGACACTCCACCGAAACGGCTCTGTTGGCTGTGACAGAAGGCTTAAAAGAAGCCAGAGCGACAGCTAAGTCCTCTGTACTTATCCTGCTCGACTAATCGGCTGCATTTGACACTGTCAACCACAGTATCCTTTTGTCCATACTCTCTAGCATGGGCATCACAGGGAGAGCACACTCCTGGTTTGAATCATACCTCACTGGTCGGTCATTCAAAGTATCCTGGTTTGGTCACACTTCTGCTCTGCGCCACATCGCCACAGGGGTCCCCCAAGGTTCAGTACTGGGACCTCTTCTCTTTGCCATATACACCAACTCACTGACACTGATCATCCGATCACATGTCTTCTCATACCAATGTTATGCTGATGATACCCAGCTCTATCTGTCATTCCCACCTGACGACCACATGATCTCAGCACGAATCTCAGACTGTCTCACTGACATATCAACATGGATGAAAGCCCATCATCTCCAACTTAACTCCCAAAAACTGAACTGCTTGTCTTCCCAGCCAAACCAACCATACACCACAGGATCTGCATCCAAACTGAATCCCTATCTCTTGCTCCATTAAAGGTTGCTAGAAACTTCGGTGTTATGATCGATGACCAATTAACCTTAAAAGATCACGTTACCTCGGTTTCTCGTTCATGCTGCTTTGCATTATTAAACATAAGAAAGATCATACCATACCTAACCCATGTAGCCAAATTATATATCGCCGGCACACAAGGCACCAACAATATATATTTATAGCAGACACACGTAGCGTGATGTGATAAGATATAAGGATTTATCCGAAAGTTCTCACTATTTGAATAAGCCTTATTTAACCTCGTTTTAGGGCATGTTGAGGTCAACCTGTACCTCTTTCCGAGTCCGTTGATGCAGTGAAGGAGGAAGACAGAGGAGACGATATAAGAATCAACACAGTTTTATTTGCGCAGTTTGCAAAGTGCGGAGAACAGTTCAGTACAATACATGCGAACAGCACAAAGTACGGAAAAGCTCTGTCGTTGTCTAGGGGTGTGGTGTTATATACACTTGTATTCAGTCTCCTCCTTATGGAGTGTATGTGCGTCAATATCTTGTCTCTTCCTCTATGTGTGTGCGTGTGTGTACTTGTTTAAGGCGTTACTTTCAGAAGACCGTTGTGGGTGCGGTCCTAGTTTCACAACATGTCTTTCTCAGAGATATCTCCTTATAAAGCTGTTTTGCAACCACGGAAATGAGCAAGCCGGTTATACATGATATTTCCTTATAAGGCTATCCCCACTCACAATACCCCCTTTTGATCTCTTTTAAGAGATCACACAAATAGTTGAGTAACAATACATGACTAAAAAGAAATTGAAAAACCTCACGCCCCCTTTTGATCACTCCAAGGTGATCACACAATCTCTGACATTCTGATGATATCGTCTTCATCTATATCAGGATCGGGAGGGTTCAGCAGTGGCATTACCAAAGGGGAGGGAGCCTTCCCCTCTATAGTGGTAGTTATAAGTCTAATGGCAAGTGAACGGATACATGGGATACAGCAACAACCACACGTCACCAAAACAGCGACGAATATAGCAAGAGATACAAAAAGTGACATTATCAGAGTCTTCCATTTCCCAAACACCTTGGTCAGCCATTCATCCAGCGGATTGTCAATCCCAGAGTGTTCATGCATCGTTTTAGAGAGCGTGCGCAAACCTTGTAGGGCTTTCGATACCGAACCATCTGGAGCCGTATTATTGGGGATAAATGTGCAACACATATCACCAAACATGGCACAAACACCACCTTTTTCCGCTAACAACATGTCTAAGGCCATCCTATTTTGCACTGCCATGAGCGAGGTGGGAGCTGTCTGTTCTGCCAAACCTGCAACAGCATCCCTGGTCAAATTGGTCAGTCGCAACACGTTATAATGTACATAATTAATCCGGTCCACATTTTTATTCGGAGTCACCGGAAAGAAGGCCGCTATGATAGGAATATTCTCGAATCCTGCCGCAACTTGATCAGCCAATTTAAATTCGTTAGGAACTCCACGTGGTACTCCTATAGCATCCATGTAGGTGGGGTTATCAACTGATAAATCAAAATTGTGTGTGCTGCGCCGTGTAAGAATATGGCGACGTTGTCGGCGAGTCAAAGCCGCACTGCTGTCCCGTTCCCCATGTAAATGTCTTAACCTATCTCCTAACAGGATAAGAGGAGTACGTAATCTGACCATCGCGCAAACCCCCGTGCTGTGAGGTGGGACCCTGACATGTAATTTAGGTTGACCACAATAGAAATACAATCCTGCTCTCGCCCACCCTCCTAATTCATTACCTGGCCTCATCCCCCGACACCATGAGGGATCTATAGCGCCTAACTGAACATCGGGTGATGGCTTGGTATGATTAATCGTGCAGCGCGGGGATGTAATGTTAAAGCACACATAAGACCCATTACCCTTCTCTGGCGTAAATGGGCCAACTATAGTCTTGTTGCTAATTGGTGGGAAAAGACTGCCCAGAGTCTGGCAGCTTGTATCTCTGCCCCAAGTGAGATTCATCATACATTGATACCCTGATGTGTCATTAGTAATTAGAGGAGCTGGGACGGTAACCAGTTTAGGGCGCGCAGACGCACAGGCCACGCAATCTCCTTTACTATTTTCCTGAGCAGTTTGAGCTACCCAAGATAGCCATAAATTTTCCTCTGAGACGCCAGTGGCCATACGCACTACATCTGCGGGTTTCAGTTGAGAAAAGTCAATTACCTTAAACTTAGAATTGCTGTCTTGGATTACCGATTCGGCCAGTTTCTTATCCTGTCCAACTGGTGGGTTTACAGTTGTGTCTGGCGAAGGGGTGCTAGTTGATGAAATTGACTTTTACAAAAGCCTGAGGGTCATTACCTGAGGTCTCCACCCCGAGAATGAAATACACTGTTTTGTCATGATTTTGCCCTTCCGGGTGAAATCCGCCTGTCATTTTATCAATTGATAACATGAGAGGGTTCAGACCTTGCTTATCATTAACCCATCCTTCTCTGGCTAAGGCGACTTTCGCAGCTTTGGTTGCATTCCCATACGTATAAGTGGGCGTCCATGGCCCTGTATAACCCACCGCCTGACCCCACGAGTGGCACAGACGCTTCCACCACGTGGAGCCACCTGGCGTTCGGCGCCTTGCGCAATCTTCACTTACAAAGGAGTCAGCACAGAGATAAACATCATATCCTCTCCAACCCGCTGCATTGCCTCCGCATTTAATAACGTCGCACAAATCGAATTGAAACGCTGTGGTGGAACCTACTGTGTAATTCAACTCCAAGCCGCCATATTGGTTCAAACAAAAATCTTGTTTTTGAGTTTGTCGTTTGGGTCGTTTGTGTGCAGGACTGGGTTCACATAACCAGAAGATCAGGGGTACAATCACGCACGTGATGGCTGCACAGCATGTGAGAATTTTCCAACTCCCAAACAATAACATTTTAATATGTTTCACTGTGTCTTAAGTATGATAAAAATAGCAAGCAAAACTTTCTTGGTAATTCAGACCTTATCTATCAGGGTGCTCTAGGCGGGGTTACCCCTAGAGGAGCTTTAAACCTTATAGTTTGTCAACATTACCCAACTCCTTAGCAAATAGCACACATTATTAAAAGATAACATAAGGGTGATACTGCAATGATTATAATTTGGTATGACCTGTAAGAGCAAGTTTAAGCAAAGCCCCAGCAAACACGATTATGAGTATAACAAATCCAAAAATAAAAGAATTCAACTGCGATGACGTCATCTGGTCCCGTTCTTCTGAGAAGCACAACTCCGGGTGCTCTTTAAGGAAAGTCAGTCGCTGGTAATATGAAGAGGGTGAGGGCTGACGTTTCCAGATGAGGGTTGAGTTGGAGCCCGGGTCTAACACCCGTCCTGCTCGTCAATGATGTCGTTGCAAGGAGGCAGAAGTGTACTACTGCTGCCTGCACAATGCCACCAGGGGATTATTCTGCCCCTTGTTGGTTGGTGGTCTTTTCCTCTGTACCAGCCGGTACAGTGTGCAAATCTTTCAGCGCCTGGTGAGTCGCTGCTAGGGAGCGTTGAGGTTCCTCGGCTGCCGCACACTGGCTCCAATGGAACCACGTATCACCTTTCCCTTTGACTCGGACTGCGTGGGAGGTCCTCTCGGTCACCTGATAGGGCCCCGTCCACCTTGGCTCCGACCACTTTCGTTTGATGACCCTCAGCAATACCCACTCAGCCTCTGGAGCCGGCGCTGGTTGGCCCTCTCCTCTGCTTCTCGCCACCTGCTTTGAAAATTCTGCAACGAGACTTTGGAGTTCATGGAAATACATTTTGTGGGTTAGGTGTTGTTCAATATGTCCTGTTCCTGGCAACTTAGATTGAGGTCCAGGAAAAGCTCTCCCTGTCTGGAGCTCATGTGGTGTAAACCTTGTGGACTGATTAACAGAGCTCCTGATGGACATTAAGGCTAAGGGCAACGCATCTAGCCAATTCATTTTGGTCTGTGCACAGATTTTAGCCAATTTGCTCTTCACTGTCTGATTCATTCTCTCAACCTTACCCTGTGATTGTGGATGGTAGACAGTACCAAACTTGTGTTTTAGCCCTAGCATGGCCTCAACCTGTTGCAACTCTTGGTTTTTGAAGTGAGTGCCGTTGTCTGACCTGATCCTTTCTGGAAATCCATGCCTGGGGATATAATGGTTGATCAGAAATTTTATTACCGACTTACCATCCTCTTTCTTGGTAGGCCATGCTTCAGGCCATCCTGAATATGCGTCCACACACATCAGAATATACCTATACCCTTTCACCGGTGTGATCATGTCTGTGTAATCAATGATGATTTCTTTCCCTGGCTTTACCTCCAATGGATAACGTCCAGGGTGTGGTTTCACTGTTGGTCTGACATTGTACTTTAGACACTCCTCGCATGACCCCACAAAATGTTTGGCCATGTCCTTTAGGTATGGATGCCACCAGTGCTCTAGATTTCTCATCATTTGAGCTACCCCCACATGTCCCACTCCATGTGCCTCCGCCAACGCTGTCTGTCTGATCCCTGGAGGTAGTATAGGTCGTCCATCTGGGCCCCTCCAGAGGCCGTGTACTTCTGTCGCCCCTCTCGCTTTCCATAATGTCTTTTCTTGTGGAGAGGCCGCAGCTTGCTCAGCTATCAGTGCGGTCATGTCTGTGTCTTTCTCTGTCTCAGCGCACATGAGGATCGCCTTCACCACATATCCTGCCGCGGTTTTAGCTGCCATATCTGCTGCGTCGTTTCCCTTTTTTGTAGGTGAGTCATTTTTCTCATGGCCCTTACATTTGATAACAGCTACTTTGCTCGGGAGTAGTAGGGCCTCCGCTAGCTCTTTCATTTCTGCCTCATGTCTGATGGGTTTATTTGTTGCGGTTAGAAATCCAGCCCTCAACCACTGTTTCAGTTCCACATGTACTGCTCCTGCTGCATAGGCTGAATCTGTGTAAATGTTTACTTCCTGCCCTTCCCCTAGCCTCAGTGCTGCTATTACTGCCAGTACTTCTGCTCTTTGTGCTGACTGCTGTCCTTCCAGTCTCTCTGCTTGTCGTGTGATCAGTTCCCCTTGGACGTCCTCTACAACTGCATATGCTGCTTTCAGTCCTTCTCGTTCATCCCTGAAGCAACAGCCGTCTGTGTACAGTTCTCTGGCCCCTGGTATCGGTTCTGTTTGTAGGTCCAGTCGTACTTTCTCCTCTTTCTGCACTCTGTCCGTACACTCATGTGGCTCACCTGTTCCTAGCTGATCTGCCATGTTTATGCCTTCATGAGTGAAAGTCAGGTTTGGTGCCTCGAGAATTTTGCTCAGTCGTCTTTGTCTCAGAGCAGTCAGCGTAAAAGTCTGTGAGTTCACATAGGCCACAACGCTATGTGTGGTCAGAATGTGCAGTTGATGTCCCATGACAATGTGTGCAGTTTTTTGAATGAGCTTCGCTATCCCTGCTGCCTGTTGTGTACACATAGGATGGCGCTTTTCCATATTGTCTAGCATCACACTGATATACATTAGTACTACTCTCTCACCCCCTTTTCTCTGGAACAGGACGCCATTAGTGCAAAGTTCTGTTCCAGAGACATCCAAGTAGAATGGTAAGCTATAATCGGGTATAGCTAGGTCTGCTGCTGTGGAGAGGGCCTGTTTTAGTGCAATAAAGGCTTCCTCCGCCTCCTGAGTCCAATTCAGGGTCGCTGACAGGTTGCGCATGCCTTGTTCTTTCACTAGGGCCCGCAGAGGTCTAGTTAAGCCGGTGTAATTGGCTATGTAAGTTCTACTATAACCTGTCAACCCTAGGAATGACAACATGTCCTTCACCTTCACTGGTTTAGAATGATGTAGAATAGTAGACCTGTGCTGAGGTGAGAGCCCTGCCCCTTTTTGGGAAATCTGCCTGCCCAAAAACGCTACCTGCCGCCGTGCAACCTGAAGTTTGGCTTTACTGACCTTGAACCCTGTTCTTGCAAGATGTAAAAGGACATTTTTAGTTGCTTCCAAACACAGAGCCGCAGTGGGCGCTGCCAACAACAAATCATCTACATACTGAACGAGAGTCACCTGCTCTGGTAGTGGGCAATCACTCAGGATATCTTTTAGGACCTGGTTAAAAATCCCTGGGGACAAAGCGAACCCTTGTGGCAGCCTGGTGTACTGTAGCTGCTTGTGCTGATACGAAAACGAGAAAATGTGCCTGCAGTCTTCCGCCAAGGGAAGACAAAAGAATGCATTAGCCAAGTCAATGCAGGTAAACCACTCATGTTTAGGATCCAAATTGGTTAGAGCCACATATGGATTCGGAACAGGAACTGTAGGAGTGAGGAGAATATCGTTGATTGCCCGTAGGTCATGTGCCATGCGATATTTACCTGTCCCTTTCTTTTCAATAGGTAAAATGGGTGTGTTCCACTCTGAGGACGAGGGTTCTAACACCCCCTTTTGTAACAGGCCATCAATAGTGTCCCTAAGTCCTTCTTCCGCCTGAGGTTTATGAGGATACTGCCTTATCCAAATAGGAGGACCCTCACGCACCTGGAATGTAATGGGCTTGTACTTAACTTGTCCAACATCTGTCGGACCCTGTGCCCATAGGTGTTCAGGGAGGCCGGCGAGTAGAGCTGCCGCCTCCACGTGATCTGTACGTTCACGTCCATGATATCTAGAGATCTGTGCATGCTGTAATGTGACTGTATCGTCCCCCGAAACACGAATGCGATATGTACGAGCTTGCGCAGAATACTGAACTTGTGGAAGTTGTGTATTTACCCAATCTGATTGTAGGAGTGCCCGTTTAACAATACTCCCTAGCTCTTTTGCCTGATGCTGCGGGTGTAGCGCCAATGATACATGTGGGGCCGCTTCTTCTCCCATCATATACCAGGGAAGTTGTTCAGAGGTCAGGTCAACATCTGCCGCCACGCCTTCAGGTGCCACGTAAATATCATGTGTCTTAATATGCCAATCTCGACCTTCAAGTTGGTCCTGAAAATTTTCCTGATACCAATCTGTCTGTAACCCATCATAAAATAGAGTAACATGGGGGGAATCTGGAGGTGAGACATAGGGTTCGAGTTGGGAAATCCAGGGTTTCCACTGGAGGTAAGCCGAGAGGATACCACGCCGCTCAGATGTTTCCGGCTGTAATAGACCCCAGTATATGTCCGCGTATTGTTCATTCACTGGCTGCACAAGATATTGACCAGTGATGTTCTCCATCGGTCCAGAGCACGGCAAATGAGATCCATCAGGCATGACAACAACCAGGCCATCGGCGCTGCAGAGTATCGTGGCCCCCAGTTTTATCAGGAGATCTCTTCCCAGCAAGTTCATCGGTACAGAAGGTGAATGTACAAATGGATGTGTCACAGTCTGTTTTCCCACCTGGGTGAGTAGCGGCTTAGTGAACGGCAGTGTCTTTTTCTCCCCAGAGAAGCCCATAAGCGTGATGGTATGTGATGACAGGGAACCAGATGGTACAGCTTTCAATGTGGAACATGTGGCTCCGGTGTCAACCAAGAAAGGCAGATCTTTTTTCTCAATCTGAACTGACAGCATCGGTTCTGCCGTAGTGATGCTGTCTGAGAGTCTCTGTGGGGTGTGTCAATATTGACCGGACTGGTCAGAGTTCTCCCCATTGTCCCACAATGGGAACTGACCAGCAGCAGCTGCTCCCCAAGGCTGCTGAGGATACATAGGTGCAGTAACAGGAGGTCCGGAGCCGCGACCCCTGCCTCTCCCAGGAGGACCACTATCCACACCTTTCTGTGCTCTTGGATTATGTGGGCAGCTTCTTATCCAATGATTAGGGTCTCCACAGAGATAACAACAACGAGTCTCCCCTGACTGTCCTCTTCCTGTACCGCCCCTTAGTCCCCGACCTCTTCCCCCAAAGCCTCCACCCCGCATTGGTCCTCCCCCATGTCTTCTCCCGCCTGATGGGGGCTGCGGTACCCATGGTGGGACCGGAAATAAATCAGGAACCTGTGGTGGCTCGGCAGCTAACATGACCTTCGCAGCTTCCCCTTTTTGTTTTTTATTTTTATCATTACATTTCTGTCTAGCTTCCGTTAACTGTAATTTTAACAGCTGAACCTGCAATTCTTTTAAGTCATCCTGTTCCTTCTGCGTATTATCTTGAGCACGGGTGAGGTGGTGTATTAAGTGTTTCTCCCAGACATGGGATTCACTACCGAGCATGTCCGGGTTATTTACCATGGCTGTTTTGACATTCTCCGGCACTCCTTCCAGTATAGCCTGTCTAAACCACTCTCTCTGAGCTCCAGCTTTCCCTGGGTGGCATCCTGTGTGTTTCAACCATAAATCCTTGCTCTGATCCACATACTCCCTGGGATTTTGTTTGGGGTCCCATCTCATCTTTGGCATTACGGTGGCGTTAGGTAGTGGATATTTTTCTCTCATAGCTTTCCCTATTTCAGTGCTATGATGCGTGAAAGGGGTGTCATCTGTCACCCTGTCTGTATGAGCGATAGTCTCAATTTCTCTCATGTCCCCACCCGTCATGCATCGTCCTGCAATAGCTCTAAAGTCCCCCAATGCCAATTTCTGTCCTGCCGTCAGAGAATCCAATTTGCTGAGCCACAAATTTCCACCCTCGGCTACAGGTGGTAATTTCTCCACTATGGCCTGTATGTCCCCTATAGTAAATGGTCGGTACTGGTCACCTTGTCCTGGTACTGCTGTTAGTGGGTACATTGTGACCGGAAGGATTGTCCCACCACGTCGGCGCTGGCTAACTCTTCTGCCTATCGTATCTGTCAGTTCCTCTGCCACCTTCATTCCTTTCTCTACACTTCTCACCAGTCCGTCCCTTTTTTGACAGAGCTCTTCTATCTCTCTCCGACATAACTCATCTAGCTCTCTCTCTTTCCTGACGGCTGAATCTTCATCATCCTCCCTCCATGTTCCTGCCAAGCTAAAACTTACTGGTACTTCTTGTCTTTCACCTTCCCACTGTCCCTTTCCTTGAAAAGAAGCTGTCCCTGCTGCTTCTGCTTCCTCCTCACAATCTGAAATCTCACTTCCCCTCCTGACCTGCCTCCGTGGCTGTGGTGTGACTTCTCGTTTTACCGTGGGCTTTGGAGCCTGTTCTCTTGCCTGTCTCTGCGAGAATGGGTCTGGGGGCGCCGAAAGGTTATCACCTGTGAAGGGGTTATAAGAGGATTTGGACGTCGTCCCTGTCCTTACGGACGTCTCAGAGATTGATGCTGTAGGAGTGGCTGCACCTGCTTCAGTCACACTGTCACTTACAAGTGTCTCTTCTGAGGCTCCAACCTGAAGTGTACCACTAGTCACATATAGTGTGGGATATAACCCTGGTGTCGGTGC
The DNA here is from genome assembly GCF_036924035.1 of Leuresthes tenuis. NCBI lineage: Eukaryota > Metazoa > Chordata > Actinopteri > Atheriniformes > Atherinopsidae > Leuresthes > Leuresthes tenuis. The sequence continues at coordinate 23,251,863 of NW_027325372.1, read as the reverse complement.
AGCAGGCGGTGCATATGGAGGTGGGCATGTAGGAGTGTCAGGTGCAGTTACCATTTGTTTGCCTCCTGGTTTTCCTGCGTTCTCATGGAGATGTCTCACACTTTGCCAGAAGACCGCCAGCTCAGACCAGCCCCGTCGTCGCTCCTCCTGCTCTTTCGCCTCCTTTTTTAATTTTGAACGTTGCAGCACACCTGCCTTTTGTCCCTGCTCTGCCAGCTCTTCTTTCCTCACCTTACATTCTTTCTCCTTTTCCCACAACCAGGCCCCTAACGGACCGGGGTCTGACATTTTCTTGCCCTTATATCTCACCAATTGTTCCACTTGTCTCTTCATGTCGGCTAATTTCCTGTCCCTACCCTTTTTAGGTAACACTGCCCCTGCTGCTTTTAACGTATTCTCTAACTGCAGCTCGAGGGGCCTCCAGGCACCCATACCTGGGCCCCATCCCCCATCATCTATTTCCCTGTCAAACTCTCCCTCCATTTTACTTCTCTTTTTCTAAATTCTGAGGCCAGCCGGTTTGTATGACGTACGTCCGAGCAACAAGCCTTGTAAGGTGATGGTTTATTAACGGCCAGTCAGTTTGTATGGCATAACACCCGAGCAACTGACCCTTTTGACAAACCAAGCCACTTGTGTTAACACCGCTAGGCTTCAATGGCTCAGACAGATTACGTTATCACCGTTAGGTTTCCTCTGTCTGATTGTCGAGTTTGTCAAGACACCGTTTTATGCACCATTCACCTTTAGACACCTCAGAATTTTGTTCTTCCCACAGCCCACTTCTCCTTCTCTCTCTCAAACAAATACAAAACACACAAAGCACGTTAAAATCTTCACAAACTTTTTCAAAATGCACTTATAGAAAAATACCTCAGGAACCCTGTTCCTGTACTCTAGTATAGGGGACTCTAGCCCCAAACAGACTTCAAGAATTTATGAGGAGTATAACCTCAAGGGACTCTAACCCAACTCCGTAGAGTATACTACTTTAGGGGACTCTAACCCCAGGGACTCAAACCCAGTAGAATTCGGGGTGTCTTCACCTCCCCGGGACTCTAACCCAGCAGCCTCTCAGGCTTCCGGTTCCTCGTCAGGCAACCGGTGGGGTCCGCCACGACCAAAGACAAAGTCTGTTTTATCCTCTTTTATATTCACTTTTCTCTTATAGTTTCACGCAGTTATCGACATTACTTCTTATCGTCTTTTGCTGATTCAATCACCAGTTTCAGGACAGGACACGTTGTTTTAAGATATTCAATGTGCAGAGTTTGATAAAACAGGTTCTGCTTACCTCTGTGTTAACGTGCCGGCTCGTGTCCCGTCTCTGTCACCGTGAAGGAATCTTTTATCCGAATGAACTCCGTCCTCTCCTCACCACATCCCGGACGAGCCCCCAAAATTGTTGAGGTCAACCTGTACCTCTTTCCGAGTCCGTTGATGCAGTGAAGGAGGAAGACAGAGGAGACGATATAAGAATCAACACAGTTTTATTTGCGCAGTTTGCAAAGTGCGGAGAACAGTTCAGTACAATACATGCGAACAGCACAAAGTACGGAAAAGCTCTGTCGTTGTCTAGGGGTGTGGTGTTATATACACTTGTATTCAGTCTCCTCCTTATGGAGTGTATGTGCGTCAATATCTTGTCTCTTCCTCTATGTGTGTGCGTGTGTGTACTTGTTTAAGGCGTTACTTTCAGAAGACCGTTGTGGGTGCGGTCCTAGTTTCACAACATGTCTTTCTCAGAGATATCTCCTTATAAAGCTGTTTTGCAACCACGGAAATGAGCAAGCCGGTTATACATGATATTTCCTTATAAGGCTATCCCCACTCACAGGCACCACCTTCAATCGAAGGAAAAATACAATCTTACGATTCTGGTATGTTAAATTAATAATGAATTATTAATTAATAACTAATAAATTTCAGTCTCATATAGTCGCTACTCGTGAATTCTCGTTTTGTTGGACTCACATGTGCGTAAAGAACACATACACAAAAGCCGGTTGATTTTATATATGTATATATATGAACTATTTATTAAAATGATATGACCAAAGACATGAACCTTAAGACAACAGGAGAAATGCATTGAATATGGATGATTATATAAGAAACACTTAGTGAATTGAAAAGAACTAAGGGGAGGGGATGGATGGATACCGGAATCATTCAAATAGTCGCGTTGTGTTACTATTTGAATTTAAAAGCTAACAACTTGGGTTAATTTATCATTTTAACAGCGAATTCTCTCGACACCCACCGCATACCGTCTGAAATGTAAGAACAGGGCAGATCTTACGGTTAGGTCAGCTCCGAACCACAGGTCATCGCCAGCGGGTCCCACTGGGTCTCTCTCGGTTCCGCGTCTCGCAGCCTTCGTTGTGGTTGACTTTCAGGGACTGGACCGGTCGCTTTCCTGCACTGGAAAAGAAGCCTTTCTTCTGATAGCTTGAAGACGAGCGGGTGGGGTGTCTGAATTCACCACAAATAATGATAAAACTGTCCAAGGGTCGAGTTGGTTTTGGTTGCTGACCAACTCTGATGAGGAGAACTTAAATTCACCAAAGATTGACAAAAAGGTTGACAAGCTTAACGCTGGCTCCTTTTTCTGATTAAAAAAAATAGATGAGGAGGCTGCAGCAGCAGAGTTTAAAACGTGCTATAGAGAGGAGACAGGATGACGGATGAACAAAAACGCAAAATGTATCTTTCTACTACATTCTTCTCTTTCTGTCTTTGTTCGGACCTTCTTCTTCCATCTCATCTTCCTCTCCTGCCATTTCCAAAGACTCTCCGCCAGACTCTCATTCCATCAATTAGAGCTCTCTGCTCTTCATCTTCTCTACTGATCTGGACCTTCAATATTCTCTTTCAATATTCCGTCCATGTTCTATTCAAGAACCTATGCGAACTGGGCAATAACTCTTATGCCATTAACCGGACAATAACTAACTTTTCCTCGCGGGTTCCGGAGTTTGATTCGCGGAGGCGGGGCATGACGTAGGCCTACGCTACACTTTCAGCCAATGGTATGCCTGAAACTGTTGTGACGTCTGCCTGGGCGAATTTTGTAAGGCGACCTGCAAGGAGGTTTACCTCAAAGCAATTCCACTCCTGCATTCCTCCGTCTCATAAACATTTGTTCAGAGGATTCTAAAACACCATAACTTGTTAAGATATAAAGGGAAAGATATAGCATAAACTTAGGATATAAAGACAGCAAAACCAGCATAACATAACATAACATAACATGATGGTTATGAGTCTCAAAATTCAGATGGATATCTATAGAGTTATGAAGTATGAATAACGAACCAACCAATGTTATTTTCCTGTGTTAAGCACAGAATACAATAAGAAACAGCTGAAGAATTGGTTAATAGTTGCATTATTTCATATAAATGTCACATGTCATATGCAAGTTGTTGATTAGTTTGGGTTTAACTATTCAGTACTATGAACCACTCGGGGGCAATGTGGCTCCATAGGATGATTAGTAATTTTCCAAAATAATAATATCTTCCGTATCGTTCTGCGTACGATCATGAAAAAGGTATTAAAATGCAGCTTGTGATATCACTGAGAACATGAAAGAACTTGTACAAAGATACAAAGCACATTTAATACAGTTTCAAGATTCAGTTAAAAAGTGATTCTGGGTGAGATCCTTTTGAGAGGTCCATGCAGCGACTGTCTCTGGCTTGAATCAGAGTCAGGGCAAACTGTCACCATTGTTTACTTTGAACCATATAGGGTCAGAGGGGTCCTGTTCTGGTTTGCCCCAATACTCTCCTGAGAGGGTCCGTTGTTTGTTCAGCTTAGTTAGCACTAAGCTATTAATGCATTTATCTAAATTTATGGCACAGGTCTGTGGAAAGAGGGGCTGAGAAAACTCCCCCAAAATGCTTTTGTGGGCAAAGGTGGTTGTAAATTTCTCTTCTTTGATGTAGAATCCCCCATCTGGTATTTCCACACTGACCATCCTCACAAAAGAATGTTGCAGTCATTTAAAATCTTAAGTTTGTATTAAATTCCACACTTGAGTTCGCTACACCCAACATGCCACCCAGCTCCTGGTGCAGGCCATGGTCATCTCCCACCTTGACTACTACAATGCTCTCCTAACTGGTCTCCCAGCCTGTGCTGTGAAACCTCTGCAGATGGTCCAGAACGCGGCGGCGCCTCTGGTCTTCGATCAGCCTAAAAGAACACACGTCACCCCTCTGTTTATTGAACTCCACTGACTATCCTTAGCCGCCCACATCAAATTCACATCACTGATGTTAGCCTACAAAGTGCTTAATGGAACGGCTCCCATCTACTTGAATGCTCTTGCAAAGGCTTATGTCACAACTCAGTCCCTCCATTTGTTGCAGGATTGTTGTCTAGCACTGCCTACACCACGCCTAAGACAATCCAAACTCTTTTCATGTGTTGTCCCACGATGGTGGAAGGACCTACCGATCGCTACCAGAACAGGGGCGTCCCTGTCTATCTTCAAGAAACTCTTGAAAACCCAGCTCTTCAGAGAACATCTCATATCCTAGCACTTACCTAGCACTTACCCCCAAGCACTCTCTGCCTCCTTTAGTAGTAAAGGTACATGTAACAAAAGTAGTCTTTTTGTAGTTTTGGAGGCAAGGTTATCTGAATTGGAAGCTCAGCTCTGCACTGTTGAAAACCACCCGATAGCGAGCCAGGCCCCTTTAGTCAGTGCGGAGCCACCTAGCGTAGCTAGCTCTGTTAGTTGTCCCCGAGCAGATCCCGAGCAGCCGGGACTTAAGAGTGGCTGGGTGACTGTCAGGAAGAGGAGTCATAGTCCTAAAGTCAAGCCCGTGGTTCACCATCAACCTGTCCACGTTTCAAATAGATTTTCCCCACTCAGCGACACACCCGCTGAGGACAAAACCCTGGTAATTGGCAGCCCTATATTCAGAAACGTGGCATTAGCCACACCAGCGACCATAGTCAAATGCATTCCAGGGGCCAGAGCGGGCGACATAGAATCCTATTTAAAACTGCTGGCTAAGGATAAATGTAAATACGGTAAAATAGTTATTCACGTCGGCGGTAATGACACCTGATTACGCCAATTGGAGGTCACTGAAATTAATGTTGCATCGGTGTGTAATTTTGCCAAAACAATGTCGGACTCCGTAGTTTTCTCTGGACCCCTGCCAAATCTGACCAGTGATGACATGTTTAGCCGTATGTCCTCATTCAATCGCTGGTTGTCTAGATGGTGTCCAGCAAACAACGTGGGCTACATAGACAATTGGCAATCTTTCTGGAGAAAACCTGGTCTGATGAGGAGAGACGGCATCCATCCCACTTTGGAAGGAGCGGCTCTCATTTCTAGAAATATGGACGAATTTATTAGTCATCCAAAAACATGACAACCCAGGGTTGAGACCAGGATGCAGAGTTGTATTCTTACACACTTCTCTGCGGCTTCCCACCTGATGCTGCCCCCCCCTCAATCAAAAAACACAAAGGAGCAAATCCTCTTGTGCACAAAAAATTTAAAACAAAAACTTTAACTGAACAAAAACATCAAACTATTAAATGTGGTTTGCTGAATATTAGATCTCTCCCTTCGAAGTTAGTAAATTATTTGATTTGTGATCATCATATTGATATATTTTGTTTTACAGAAACCTGGCTGCAGCAGGAGGATAATGTTAGCATTAATGAATCAACTCCCTCTGACTATTTAAATGTTCATGTTCCTAGAACCACAGGTAGAGGAGGAGGAGTGGCAGCTATCTTCAGATCAGGGTTACTAATCAGTCCTAGACCCAAGATTAGTTTTAGCTCTTTTGAATCTCTGATTCTCAGTTTTTCCCACCCAAAGTGGAAATCACAAAAACCTCTTGTGTTTGTTGTTGTGTATCGTCCACCTGGCCCTTATTCTGAGTTTCTGTCTGAATTCTCAGAGTTTTTATCCCAGTTAGTGCTGAGTACAGATAAAGTCATTGTAGTGGGTGACTTTAATATTCATGTAGATGTTGAAAATGACAGCCTAAATATTAACTTTAATTCTATATTAGACTCTATTGGATTTTCTCAAAGTGTTCACAGACTTACTCACTGCCTTAATCATACCCTTGACCTTGTGCTGACTTATGGCATTGAGAGTGAACAGTTAACAGTGTTCCCTCATAACCCTGTCTTGTCTGACCATTTTTTAATAACTTTTGAATTTACATTACTTGACTACACGGTTTCTGAGAAGCATTCTTCATATAGAAGGTGTCTGTCAGAGAATGCTGTAACCAGATTTAAAGAGTTGATTTCATCATCCTTTTCTTCACTGCCATGTGCTGATATGACAGAGGACGGCTACCTAAATTTTACTCCAGTAGAACTTGACTCTCTTGTTGACAGCACTATAGTTTCAATGCGTACAACACTGGACAATGTTGCCCCTCTGAAAAGGAAGGTAATCAGTCAGAAGAGGTTGGCTCCTTGGTATAATTCACAGCTGCATGCGTTAAAGCAGACTGCAAGAAAGCTGGAGAGACAGTGGCGTTCCTCTAATTTAGAAGAGTCTCAATTAGTCTGGAAAGATAGTTTAATAACGTATAAGAAAGCACTTCGTAAAGCTGGAACTGCTTATTATTCATTATTGATAGAAGAGAATAAGAATAATCCCAGGTTTCTTTTCAGCACTGTTGCCAGGCTGACAAAGAGTCCGAGCTCTATTGAGCCATGTATTCCTTTAACTCTCAGCAGTGATGATTTCATGAGATTCTTCATCAATAAAATTGTTTCTATCAGAGGGAAGATTAATGGAATCCTTCCCACTATTATCACTGATGTATCATCAAGTAGAGCAGCTTTAGAAGTATCTTTCGAACCTGATTTGTATTTAGACAGCTTCTGCCCAGTTGATCTTTCTGAGCTAACAATAGCAATAGTCTCTTATAAACCATCAACTTGTACGTTAGACCCAATCCCAACCAGACTGTTCAAGGAGGTTTTCCCCTTAATTGACACTTCCATATTGGATTTGATCAATCGGTCTTTGTTGACAGGATATGTACCTCAGACTTTTAAGGTTGCTGTAATTAAACCTTTACTTAAAAAACCTACTCTTGATTCAGAAGTGTTGGCTAATTATTGACGTATATCCAATCTCCCTTTTTTGTCTAAAGTTCTTGAAAAAATAGTTGCAGCTCAACTTTGTGATCATTTACATAGAAATAATCTGTTTGAAGAGTTTCAGTCAGGATTCAGAGTGCATCATAGCACAGAAACAGTACTGGTGAAAGTTACCAATGATCTCCTCTTAGCCTCTGATAGCGGACTTGTTTCTGTGCTTGTCCTGTTGGATCTCAGTGCTGCATTTGATACGATCGATCACAGCATTCTGTTGCAGAGACTTGAACATGTTATTGGGATTAAAGGAACTGCATTAGGCTGGTTTAAGTCATATTTATCTGATAGATTCCAGTTTGTTCTTGTAAATGAAGAATCTTCCTCACACATTGGAGTAAGTCATGGAGTTCCTCAGGGTTCTGTGCTTGGACCGATTCTTTTTACTTTATACATGCTTCCATTAGGTAACATTATCAGACAGCATGGCATAAATTTCCATTGTTATGCTGATGATACTCAGCTGTACTTATCTATGAAACCAGATGAAACCAATAGGTTGGTCAGACTACAAGCCTGTCTTAAAGACATAAAGACCTGGATGACTCAGAACTGTCTGCTTTTAAATTCAGACAAAACTGAAGTTGTTCTCTTTGGACCTGAGCGCTTCGAGAAATTGTCTAGTTATATAGTTACTCCAGATGGTATTTCCTTGGCTTCTAGTTCTACAGTGAGGAACCTTGGAGTTATTTTTGACCAGAATTTATCATTTGACACACCTTCGTAATATTGCTAAAATCAGGAACATCCTGTCTCAGGGTGATGCAGAGAAACTAGTTCATGCATTTGTTACTTCAAGATTGGACTACTGTAATTCCTTATTATTGGACTGTCCCACATATTCTCTGAAAAGCCTCCAGCTGATCCAAAATGCTGCAGCCAGAGTTCTGATGAGAACTATCAGGAGAGATCATGTTTCTCCAGTTTTAGCTTCTCTTCATTGGCTCCCTGTTAAATTCAGATTAGAATTTAAGATTTTTCTTCTCACATATAAAACTCTTAATGACTGAGCTCCATCATATCTTAAAGATCTCATTGTAAGATATTTTCCTAACAGAGCACTTCACTCCCAAACTGCAGGTTTACTTGTTGTTCCCAGAGTTTCTAAAAGTAGAATGGGAGGCAGAGCCTTCAGTTATCAGGCCCCTCTCTTGTGGAATAAGCTGCCAGTAAATGTCCGGGAAACAGACACCCTTTCCACTTTTAAGATTAGGCTTAAAACGTTCCTTTTTGATAAAGTTTATAGTTAGGGATGGCTCGGGTAATCCTGAAACATCCCATAGTTAAGCTGTTATAGGCTTAGACTGCTGGGGGACCTCATCTGTCACACCTTTCCTTACCTCACTTTTTCCCCCTGTTTAATTTCTCAATTGATTTTATGTACATGTGACATTATTGTGGTTATTAACTTGTGTTTCCCTGTTCCAACAGATATCCTTTGAATGGCGTTATGGTGTTTTTCCCACCTGGTCGAGGCGGATGGCCACCCTTCCTGAGTCTGGTTCTGCCAGAGGTTTCTTCCTGTTAAAAGGGAGTCGTTCCTTTCCACAGTTGCCTCAGGCATGCTCAGGACGGGAGATTGGACTGAAGATAAGTTTCGGTGCAATCTGTTGGTTTCCTTAGTTAGGATATTATTTTTTGAATTGGCTCTATATGAATTAATTGGATTATGATAACAATGAATTGAATTCCAATTGGCTTGAATTGGACTATATTACTTAAGTGCCTTGAGATGACAATTGTTGTAATCTGGCGCTATATAAATAAAATTGAATTGAATTGAATTGATTTACCTTGTACATCCTACCCCCTCTATCTCTGCACTTTATCTTTCTGCACTTCCCTCTATGCCTGCACACTATCTCTACTCTGTCACGTCTGACAGAGTCGGACTAGTGGGTTCCTTCTATGTAGTTTGTTGGCTTTTTACATAGCTTGTTATATCTTCATTTGTAAGTCGCTTTGGAAAGATGTGAAATCAAAAGTAGACTTGCTTAAATCTCCCCAGCAAATTAATATTTTGGAATGATGTTGTTGAATCAGAGCAGAAGTGGGGAACATTCTGCTGGACAAATGAACAAATTACAAGTTTATGCATTTAGCGTCTGCTAAATGCATAAACATAAACATCAACATTAATTGTATGTGGCTGTCAGCACTGGCAGGAAGAAAAATCAATTGTAAGCATTAGCACATCTTGCAATTACAAATGTTTTAATTTTCTTCAAGTCAACTGACTCAAACTGTGATTATCGGGAAAGTGATGAGAATGAATCCTCTTTGGAAAGATATATGTAAATGGCACAGATAATGTTTTTTAAAAGAATATGTGGAGACAGATCAGTCCAAACTAACAGAACTAAACAGCTCTTGAAACCACCATAAATGAATAAATTATGAAACAATGGGCTGCCCAGACAGCATAAGGTTAATTAACCCATCTTCTCTAGGTTGATATTCCCAGACATAAAGAGATTGTTTTGGATCTCTTTCTTCCTCTGGAATTCTTTGGTGTATTTTGTGTACTTTTATGTGCCTTCTTGTTTGTTCTATGCAGTTAAACCGAAACATTCATACCCAATATTTATTGACAACCACAGAATTCATGACCATAAGCTTTCCTTTTTGTCCACATGAGCTCTTGCACTGGCTAAGGGGACTTTTAGAAAAAACTGTGCAAACTCTGACTATAGATGTGCCTTGCACATTGAGAAAAACAGTAAGAAAGAAGATGATGACTAGAAAAACAACATGGATGCTTTGAGGAGAGAATGTACAGGACATTTCAAGCTTTCTACACCTCCTCAATATACCCTGTGCGCAGAGTCCTAGTTGGTTTGTGGACATGGTCACAAAAACCATGAATGCCTTTTTAGTCCTATTGTCTCTTCTGTTTTTCTTGAGACGTGGTACCTAAAGTGCTCAGATACACTTGATGGCCTTGGTGTTTATCCTTTGAAAGAAGACTGTAATAAGCCAAAGATCATAGGTCCAACTCTCCATTGGAGATTTAAAACAAAAGCAAAGATATTGATTGATGCGATGGTAAATAAATGCTTTGCCATTGATTACAAAGAAAAAATTGGGATGTGGCATTTGGGGATTTTGCAACATGAAAATATTTAAAATGAATCACTGGAGTCTCTACAGCGACATGTCCTACTGTCTTTTGTCAAACTGTAGAGGAAACCTTATATGCCATGAATGAAAATGTGCCAGAAGTTTATTTGGTGTTTAACAAATTTACAATTATTTTTTTCTATTTCGGGGCTTTTCTGTGTCTTGGTGCTACATTTTGTTGTCTGTGTAAGACAACAAAATGTATCTTTCTCTTGCCATTTTCTGTACATTTGAGGTTTTATCATGCTTATTATGATTGGACTGAAATGTTATGATGAGGGAGCCGACTAAACTCACTGTTAATGCGCATGAAACTAGTGTAATGTGTTTTTTCTTTGGGAATTGGAGATTAGTTTGGGTTACATTTTTTCAGTCTTTTAGAAATAGCTGTGGTGAAATTTAAAGAGATTAGCACCAATGAAGATAATTTTCATCCCATTTTGAGGTTTGACGTGAACATGTCCCCTCTAGATTTTACAAATTACACTGCTACTGTACGATTTGCTGATTGGATTATTGTGCAAATTTGCAGCTATTCCTAATAAAATGTCTGTGAATTTATATTACATCTCCACTGCTGAGTATTTACAGTCTGACACAGTAGTTTGTTATTGCTTTGTACAAAATAAGCTTTGAACGACACAAGAGTACTCAGAAACAAATGTTTCATTCTCGCTACACAATCAACTGTTATCAAAGATATGAGATCAGGAGTGAATTTTCTCGAAAACACCATAGCTTTGATCTGTTGATGTGAGTCAAGTCTACATTTTTTCTTGACTTGTGTCTGCTGTTGTGGGTCTCCAGCACTCAGCACTAACAGAGCGAGTGTGACAGACTAATTGAATGTCAGGGCTGTGTGAATAAAGCCTCACTGGTAATTGTCTGGCTCAGCAGCAAATGGGAGCGATAAGGAGTTCCGAGTTGATATGGTGTCAACAAAAAGAGTTTGCCTCCGCTTTTCTGCCATCACTCTACCTTTTCTCTGGCTGTCTGCAGAGGAAGGCTCAGATAATATCTCCAGGAAGAGGAATGCACACTCAGCCCATAGTGCTGATTACATCATCATCTTTTGGCCACTGAATGGGCTGCTATGGAGGGGTCTGGAATACATACAGGCAAATATCGGAGTGTATAATGTAATCAAATCTTTTATGCTATCCGTGGATCTGAAAAGGTTTTGGCTTATTTTAATGAGCTCAGAGTGAATCATCACCTGACTCCACATATTTTAAACTTTTTTGCTAAATATTTTGATATTCTGGCAAATAAATTCCTCTCTAGTCATCCTAATTGACAATAGCAACATAAGCTATTAATTTATGTTGATGTACATGTTAAATTTATAAAAAAAATAAATCCTTCTCAGACAGAAACATCACAGCAAGGGGGTTCCTGATTCAAATCCCAGCAGGGGCCTTTCTGTGTGGAGTTTGCATGTTTCCCCTGTGTTTGTGTGGCTTGTCTCTGGGTACTTCCTCCCACTGTCCAAAAACATGCATTTTGGGTTAATTGGTGATTAGACGTGAGTGTGCACGTGCATGGTTGTTTGTCTTTATGTGGCCCTGACTGCCAACCTGTTCAGAGTCTATCTCTCTCTGACTTGAATTAACCCGGTGGAGAAAATGATTGGAAATATATCAACTGCTGAAAGTGAAGCATTTAGCTATTTCATGAAAAGTATTAGCTCGTCTTAAATGTGATAGCAGCAACATCTCAAAAAAGTTTATACAAGTTAATAACAAGCTGGACAGGGGCGGCTTGTCCGTAAGGGCGATCGGGCGACGCACCACCAAACGGAAAAAAGAGGAATTTCTTTTCTTTCATGTTGCGTTAAGGTGGTTGTGACAGTTCAAGACAGTTTCAGCTGCTCTGTAAGTCACTGACCAATCAGCGTAAGGCCGTGCTCCATGAGGTCAGGTTGAAAATCGTCCCAACTACTCCCATTGACTCTAATGTAAAATCTGTTGTTTTTTTTTTTCCAAATTTCTGGAGTTACAATACAATCTCTATGGGTTCCGTGAGGGCTCGCCCCAACATGCATGTGTTTTGTCATACGTAAAATGAAGATAGCTAGCGTCATAGACATATAAACAATAGACGGTCACCTGCTCCACTCTGTAATCTGTCTGTAAATAGGCGCAATGAAGTGTCAGCGCATTTGATCAATCATAACTCTCTGAATACAAAACTGATTTCCACTGGGTTTTTTTTCTGCAAACATCATACATGTAGGCGTGATATCGGAAACATCACTCGGCGTATTTTAATTTTCATAGTAGGCTTAACAGTAATAGAATATTCTGGTATGTGATATATGTTATGTATGATAGGTAGGCTATTTTGCAAAAGACATATGATATATAATATAATAATATGCACACACACACACATATATAAAAACACTAATATATGATAGAGAAGCAGAAGCAGATTGTGTACTACTCAGCTATTCTAATAAGTTGAAAAATGAAGACATAATATCTTATACATCCATACAAAAGAAAAACCACAATACAGAGAAGTTATATATCAGAAAAAAAAATTAATACCTATATCTACATGCTTCGGAAAAATCTATATCAAGATTGATTCAAATTGGCTTTATTGGCATAAATGGTATCAACCATTGTTGCCGAAAGCAAAACATACCGAAATACAATTAAATTATAATATAATTACATTGAATTATTTACATTAATTATGATTGATTACTCTCGATCTCTCTCTGAGAGATTTCTCTCTGAAATAAATGGAAATCTATATATATCAGAAATAATAAAGACGGACAGATAGATGACAGAGACATCCTAAAAAAATGTAAATCTTCAAGTTAAACACAAGAACATGACACCACCCTGCCCCAAACCATATTTACACAAAGTTGCTAATGAAAGTTTAAATGAGCTAAAAGCCCTGAAAGAGGACTGTTTGTAGAGCTTCTTTCTCGTGCTCCCTTTCTACAGGTCAACAGAGGTGAGTTTGGCAATGTGGTGCAGCTTTATGACTGGCTTGCAGTGAATCCTTCCCTCCTCACAGCAAATTCCCACTTATTCCTCTTATCTTTGTCTTTGGGAAACCTTAAAAATAAAAAAACAGAGATTTGAGAAAGTCAAGACAAAAACACTAAAAAGGAGGTCAAGCTTATTTTCTTCCTTCTTCTTCCTATTTTCTTCCTTCAAATTTCTTAAGAGGGTTCAGGTCAACAAAACTCCCATTTTGACGCATATCTGTTGATAACAAACCAAAGCTGCTGAAATTGTAAGCTTGTTTGCAAACTGTTCTATAATTAGATGTTCTGTTGTCTGTATTTTCAAGTAAGTGGAGTGGGTATGAGACATGACAGGTATAGCCTATTACTTTTGTTAGGATGAAAGAATTACATGTGAATAATACAGCCTGTGTCACCTGTGTAAAATTTCCTGGTCAATGTTATATCAGCAATATTTGCATTATTTCTACAATAGCATTCTTGTGTCAGTTGTAATCTAAGCCTATGTTATGGAATATATGATCTATAAAGTTTCTGCTGGCTGAATAGCCGGGTGAACATCGGCTATAAACATAGCCTAACTAGCGATTTCGGTGGCGGACATAAATACAGTACAATAATATTCTATTCACAAAATACAACTAATGAATCTAACTTGTGAAAAGTAATCCCCCGACCCCTGTTCACAATCGTCCGCTGATTTGCACAGGATTACAGTGATCTGGCATCTTGAATACTCTGCTGTCTATGGGTAAGATGACCCATCCAAGATGGCGGTCGTATTTCTCGCACCCCAGCGTTCGATGCGGTGTCTACTCTTTATAATGTCTATGGCTAGCGTAGCCCCCAGGCGGTAGAGTGTAGAGGTAACTCAACTGTTTCATTGAAAGAAATCCCCATCAGTCGGCATAGCAATGAGGATAAATTGGCAACCAAACAATCAGGATCTCCTAGATCAAATTTAAAAATAAAACATATTTCTGCTAAGGGAGGGAAATCATAAGCGAGGATTTTCATGGAGCTGGTAAGAGCTGAAAACTTGGCTAGCGGGCTGTGAAGCAGCCAACGCTTTATTCTGCTACGAATTTCTTAATTCTGCTTTTATAGTGTAAATAGTCTGGTGGTGTATTTGATTAACAACAGAAATTGTAGCTATTTGTAATGAAAAATCAATGCTAATATAAAGTCAAGAACTGTAAATAAATACTACTAATGTTTTCAACTTGTATCTAGTCTAGTCTTTTTTTTAAATAAATCTTTTTATTGGAGGATCAAGGAGGTTACATTTACAGGAGATAAGACAGTTCTCCATTTTCATTTTATATTAACCAAATTAAACATTATACACCCCCCCCCCCAAAAAAAAGGAACAATTGTCCCACCCTTCCCACCCCCCCATTTTGACAGCATTCTGGGAAAACATCTTTTTTCTTTTCTTTTTTTTGTTACACAATTACACAGTTTAAGGAGATACACACTGAAAACAAGAACATAAATGCATGCCCACATTTCTACAACAGTTGGTTGCCAGGGCTTTAAACTCAGTTTCACATGCAAGTTCAAGGTAGTTGACCACTGATTCGAATACACATACATAGAAATAAAGAAATAAATAAAGGAAACGGGGAGACGAAGAAGTAGAATTTAAATACAAAGGTGTCTCACACTTCAGGCAATACTTGTCACAAAGGGTTGCCATTTCTAGTAAAATTTCTGGACTGACCATTTCAACATGAATTTGACTTTTTCTAATTTAAGAAAAAATAAAATATCCCTTAATAGCCACTGCTGGTGGAGTAGCAGATGACCATATCAATAAGCTTCTACGACGAGCAAGAAGTGATGTAAAAGCAATAAAGTCTGACTAGTTTTGGGTTAGAGTTAAACTCTCCTCTGGAATACCAAATATTGCAGTCAACGGACAGGGCTTAATTTTAATTTTTGTTATTTTGGATAAAGTTTGCAAAACAGATGTCCAATATTGATTTAGAGGGGGACTCAACCAAAATGAGTGTGTTAGATCAGCTGGAGAGAAGGAGCATCTACTACAGCTCCCGTCCGTTCCTGGATATATATCTGCTAACCTAGCCCTACTGAGATGAGCCCTATGCACTACTTTAAACTGGATGAGCCCCAAGCGTGCACAGGGTGAGGATGAGTTGATCCTTTGTAGTGCATCCTCCCAATGTCTGTCCGACAACTCAACCTGGAGGTGAACCTGGACCACTTTGTGGGCAGGGAGGAGTACACCAAAGCAGGGAGGGATGACGAGAAGCAAGAGTGTGCTTCAAGTATACACCAATCGGTGTCTGGTACATGGAGCCAGAATAAAATTTTCTGCAGATTAGTGGCCCAATAATAGTGAATAAAACTGGGGAGAGCTAGTCAACCAACATCGCGTCCCCTCTGGAGTAAGCCTTTGTCAACTCTTGGAACTTTGTTCTTCCAGATGAAGGAGGTAATGGATGTGTTAACTGTTTGAAAGAATGATTTTGTCAGGAATAACGGTAAACAGTGAAACAAGTATAAATACTTTGGGATTATGTTCATCTTCACCAATTGTACCCTCCCTGCAATAGTCAGATGTAGACTGCTCCATCTTTGAAAGTCAGCTTTCATTTGGTTAACTAGGGGTGTGAAATTAGCTCCAAGAAGAGAGGTGAAGGAATGCGTAATGTTTATTCCAAGATATTTGAAACCAGAATGTGTTAAGTGAAAGGGGACTGCTTCTTGTTTAATTTGCATTGCCAAATCATTAATGAAGATGGAAGCATTCACTTTTCTGATAATTAAGTTTTTAGCCAGAAAAAGACCCAAAATTTGTCAAAAGTGATACAATTATGGGGGCGCTAGTTTCTGGATTGCTTACATAGATCAAGGGATCGTCTGCACACAGAAAGATGCGGTATTCCTCCGTCCCACGCCCAACCCCCGTAACAACAACGACAACTTCAATGCAATCGAAAGCGGCTCAATTGCCACTGCAAACAGGAGCGGGAATAGAGGATATCCCTGACGTGTCCCATGTGACAGGGGAAAAAATTTGGAATGAGATTGATTAGTTTGAATAAATGCTTGTGGGGATGAATACAGCAGACGAATCAATGCCAGAAAAGTGTCACCGAACCCAAACCTTTCCAATTTCCAAAAAAGTATTTCCACTCCACGCGGTCAAAGCCCTTCTCCGCATCCAGAGAGATAACAGCTTCTACAATCGAGGGGGGACCGGGGGAGTAGATCACGTTAGCAAGTCGGCGAATATTTGAAAAAGAGTGGTGACCCTTTATAAAACCAGTTTGGTCCTCAGAGATTACTTTAGGGAGAATAGATTCCAAACGATGTGCCATCACCTTGGCTAAATTTTTATATCAACATTTAGGAGGATAATAGGACGGTAAGAGTCATAGTTCGTAGGGTCCTTTTTTAGGAGTAGTGTAATCTTAGCTTGTGTGAGGGTTGGGGCAAGGCACTATTTCCCAATTATTCATTAAATACTTCTAACATGATAGGTGCAAGTTTATCCTTGAATTTCTTAGTAAGTAAATAGTAGGTCATTCTAAATTATCTAAGAAACTGTTCATATTCGTAACATCTGATGGGAATTCAGACATGTAAATTGTAGAGTGGAATGTTGGAAAAGTATTGTTTATTTCCTTTGGGTTGGTGACTATATTTTGATCCTGATCTCTCACTTGGTGTATGTTTCAGCTGGTGAGCCAGCAATCAACTAGCTTTTTCTCCGTACTCATAGTAAATGCTCTGGGTTCGCAGTAATAAGCATTCAGCCTGGTTTGTGGAAAGAAGATTTAGTTAGACTGTAAAGCTATCCATTCCTTATATAATTCTGGGGAGGGGCTTTCAGAGTATTTGCGGTCCAAATTAAAAACTGAATCCGTCAGGTCTTGCATTTGTTTGCAGCGTTCCTTATTGACATGTGCTACATAGGAGATAATTTGCCCTCTTAAGTACGCCTTTAAGGTTTCCCAAAGTAGGGAATATGAAATACCTTCCTTCTTGTTTACGTCCAGAAAAATAGCGATATTAGTTGCCACATGTTCACAAAATTGTTCATCTGAAAGCAGCAGGGGATTAAGTCTCCTGAAGAATTGCTCTCTAACGTTCAAAGTGAAAGAAAGTTCCAAGATGAGTGGTGCATGATCTGAAATGATGATGGCCAAGTATTCAACCGATTCTACTGTAGGGATGAAAGAGCCATCTATAAGAAAGTAATCTATTCTTGAGAAAGAATGGTGGACATGAGAGAAGAAAGAAAATTGTTTGAAGGTCAGATTTTGAAACCTCCATGGGTCTACACAGCCATTACGTCTCATAAAGTCTGAGAAGATCCTTGACATTAAAGAAGGTGAGGTAGACTTAGGGCTGGATTTATCAAGCAATGGGTCAAGTAAGATCTCCTGCAGGGCTCAATCTATGTGTATCTAAATTAGGGAGGGATGACAGAAGCTTATTGGCAAATTCAGCATCATCCCAGTTAGGGGCATACACATTTACCAGAAGGATGGGTGTTTGAAAAAAGAGGCCTGAGACAATGACATATCAACCATTGGTGTTGCCAAATTATTGCATTTAGTGAGAAATTGATTAGTTTATTAATCAAAATTGCCACCCCTCACGATCTAGTAGTAAATTTGGAATGACAAATATGATTAACCAATGCTTTACAGAGTCTGGTGTGATCTTCTAACTGTAAATGTGTCTCCTGCAAAAACAAAACATTAGTTTTCAGTTGTTTAAGATGGAAAAAAATATTTAAAAATCCTTGAATGTTTCACAGGACTGTTCAGCCCCTTAACATTCCAGAACACAAACCTAACTGCACCCCCTATTGACCTTGTACCCCCTGCATTATTTGTCATAGGAGATATCCAAAATGGGTGGCAACACCCATTCCGAAATCCCGCCATTCCGACATCCCACCATTCCGACGTCCCGCTATTCCGACAAGGCTTTCCGTATAAGGAAATGTGAGTCACTCAACAGGTGAGCCCCTTCTTTCTGTTCATGCAATTTATGTTTAACACATGTTTACAGATAAGCGTTATTTTTAAACCTTAGGCTTACAAACATGGACCGAAACGGCTCTATAATACGCATAAGAATCCAAAATAAACGAAAGTTAACTAAAAGAAAGCAAATAAACATCATGAAGTAGTCAAAATTGTTTTTTTACTGTGCGTCTGGCACATGCGTCTTCGGGCTCTCCCACGTTGGTTTGTGGATGAAAGCTATATGTTCAGCTCCCCTTACATGTAAAAACAATCTCTAGATGACATCTACTCCCAGGTGTGACCAGTTAGGTCCTTAAGATATCAACAGGCTGTATAAAGCCTTGCGCAACGGCTGTGTGTTTGTGCCAAATGCGCAAAGCCCATCCGCGCTTCCCAACATTGGAGCGAGTACTCATAAATCACGTGAGTAACATGAATAAACGTTTTTACTGCATTTTGTTGTGTTTTATACGTTCTATGCTGTAATTTCTCTCCTCTCCTGTTGGCAAGGCAAGGCAGAGTGCTCGCAACTGTGTCCTGTGCAGTAGCCGTGATCTATAATTGCAATTATTACTTTTGCATATGATGACAGCGTGCAAAAGACGCATGGGCTCTGTGGAGAGCTCCGCTCCAGCTGGCTGCTGTGACAGCTCACTGACACTGTATTTCTGCTTAATCAGTTTCAGTCTCGCCAGAGTTACATTAATATCTGTATTTTTATATTTGAAATTTTTATAATAGATTATTAAAGTTTGTTTGCGAGGCTGTGGCCTCTGTATGTGCAGAGTTTGTGCGCCAAACTTTAGGGCGTATTTGCGCCGGCATATCATTAGTGCAAAATGTTTTGGGTAAAACATAGGCTATTAAAAGGAACTGTCGGAATGGTGGTTTGTTAAAAAAAAAAATACCGCCATTCCGACCATAGGAGGAAAAAAGTGTCGGAATGACGGGACGTTTGATAAAAAATTAAGTGTCGCCATTCCGACAATTGGAGGCCGATGTCGGAATGGCAGCATGTAACCATCCAAAATGTGTTTGGTTAGCCTGAACCACATTATGGGAGTAAATAAAAATACAATTTAAATAGAATGTTCCCCAGTTCTAATGAAATATAAAAATAAAAAAAAAAATAAAAAAAACTCACTGAACACCCCAAACGAAGAAAACCGCAGGAATTCCCAGATGGAAAACTTCCCAAGACATCCAGCATTGTCTATAACTCCTATCCTAACCAGAGGGTGGCTCCCCTCTCAGTAAATGATTTGTGTTCTACGCATGTACAATTATCTATTCGGCTCACCTTGAGAAAAAAAAAAAGCTGAAGAACTGTTAGAAGTATGTAAACTAAAATAAGTGGCTGGTCTTGTTAAAATAAAATTCATGCAGCTCTCCTTGGTTCAAATAATGTCACTTTGATATACCTTACTAAATCTGACCAGTCTGTTAATGGCCATATACAGAGTTATGTGTGAACGCCACACTAACTAAAACAATCATGCCATATTACCAATAAAAATAATTAACCAAGCTGTTGTATATTTAAATCACAGAGGCCACAGCATTGTTATTGTACCATAAACATATGAAAACCACAATAACGTAAATATTATCGTGTAAGCTTGTAGTTTACCTGGGAAAAAAAAGAAAAAAAAAAAGAAAGTTCCCCCTGTATATTAACCAAACAAACAGTCCCAATGAGTCAAGCCGAAAGCTATGCTTACTTTTCTCCTTCTCATATGGTCTGAGCTCCAGCATAATTTAATCTCCCAAGTGAAGCTTGTAAAACTCCCTGGCCTTCTCCAGGGTCTCAAAGAACAGCGTCTGTCCGTCATGAAGGACGCGGAGCCGGGCAGGATAGATAAGAGCGTACGTGATGCTCTTCTTGTACAGGAGAGATTTCACTTCTTTAAAGGCAGCTTGTTTCTTACAGAGCTCCGATTTGGCAGGGAAAGTTAACTTATGTGCAGTGTGACTGTTTGTCCACCGATTGAGGTCTAGGCACAGTGGCTTTGGATCTGGACCTGGTCCAAAGTGGCCTATTTGCTGAAAATAGTGTGAAATGTGTCTTTATTGCATTTTCACAAATAGAATGAAGGTTTCACAAATCAGAGACTGGGTTTTAAAGAATGTTTAGCCTCTGTATGATATTCTAGTCCAGATTTGAGAAGTCTGGGTACAGTAGTTTTGGATCTGTACCTAGTCTAATGTGGTCTTTGTATAAAATAAAAAATGGTGAAATCTCCCCTTTAGCATTTTCACAAATAGAATAAAAGTTACAGATACAACAGTTGGTGTCAGGCAAAGCTGATGCCTTACCTAAAATATCTAAGTTTTCACATCAAGAAGTTCCAAAAACAAACAAACAAACAAACAAACAAAACAAACAACAGCCAAACGGTGGATAAACAGTCACACTGCACGATAAGTTTATTTCCCCTTAAGTGCCGAATCGGCGTCACGTCATGAACTTGACTGTATCTGGCCCCTCTAAATGCGCTGGGATACCAACCACACGTAGATTGGACCTATGGGAGTGATTTTTCTAAGTCCTCCACTTTGATTTTCAGCCTCTCGCTCTCAGCTAGGAGTGCGGTGCATGTTGTTTCAATAGCCTCTAGCCTGTCACTGGGGTTGTTCAGCCCTTCTTCCATGTCATGAATACGTTCTTCGTGGGAGTCAAGATACGAATTTACCCGTTCCAAGGATGCCAAAATTGGTGCCAGTGCTTTTTTCATGAGGGAGTCCGTTTGCTGTGCGAGGTCGGACAGAAGCACAGAGTGAAGCTTAGCAAGATCAGCAGGTAACGCCAAGCTTGGGCTAGCTTGTGTAGCCATCGTCGTAGTCACTTGTGGCATCTTCGTCCATCTCGCTCATTTTCTCACCAGCGGTCACGTCTCCTTAGTCCAATTTCTTTGCAGAGTTATTTCTTAACGTACACGTGGTCAGCTCAAGGTGTGACAAACTTTATGCCACAAACATGAGGTAGAAAATAAAAAGTAATTCAGGACGTCTTCACACATCTGCTTGCTACAAGCTCAAACCGGAAGCCTCTAGTCACTGTCTTCATGATGAAACAGATATCTCAATGTTCAAAAGGTATTTGAAGGTAAACAGATTACCTACTAAAGGGAAAATATTTACCTTGCAATCTAATGCTTATATGCTGGTAATGTGAGTTGACCAGAAAAAACAAAAAAAAAAATTGTGAAAACTGACTTGCTACTTATTAATTTAACCATTGAACAGATCACTTTAGTCATCGTTGCTATTATTGATTGCCGGCCCCCTCTATCAAGCAGTCATGAAAGCCCATGTGTCACGGCTGCTGGTAGCCACGCACACAGAGAAGGTTGAACCCAAGAGCAGACTGAAACAGAGAATAGCTTATTTACAATGATTAGATGGTAGGGAAGTTTCCAGGAGGTTCTGGTCCAGTGGGTCACTATAACGACAGTGTTGGTTAGCTGAGTCCAAGGAGAATCCATAATGTGAAGCAGACAAAGATGCTTACTTATTTCCAGGAGGGGTTTGACACAGGAGGGGTACCAGGAGTTGTAGATGTTTGTGAAGTTGTTCCGAGGCACAGGCAGGGCGAGCAGGCAGCAGATCCGGAGTAGACTGGTGAATCTTCGAAGGAGTAATAATTCAGTAGGATTCCAGGAACGAAGATCTCAACGGGGAGTAACTGGAAGAGAAGGCAAAGGTAAGACGCAAGGAATACCTTTGTTACGAGAGTTAACTGGGAACCAGATTTACCATGAAGGTAGTAAGACAATCTGACGTCGTCTGTGGCTCCAGCCAGTCCTTATAAAGCCAGTGACTGATAAAGGTAGATGACCAACAGGTGTGCTGCAGGAGCTTCACAGACTCTGCCTGACACTCTCCATGACCTGCTCTGCCCCACCTGCAACACACAGTCTACAACTCTGACACCATGATCACGTTCTGGAGGGCCTGGAAGTCTGCCGGGTCCATGGTTAAGTTAGATCCTTCTGTCACGGTTTGTAGATGTAGCGACGAGGTGAGATGAGAAGACCCGAATGCAGACCCAGATTGACAATGGAAACTTGATTTATTTAAAAAAAAAAAAAAACTGTCACAAAAGGCAGAATTCTAAACAACAAAACTGATAAACAAAACCCAAAGAATAAACAGCCTGACTGGACACGAAGAAACAAGAACTTGAACAGACCAACTAGACATGAGGTGTGATAGTGAGGATCTCACAATGAGTGAATGACAACTGGGAGGTTAAATACAGAGGAGGGAGATTAGTGAGTGAAGGCAGCTTAGGGAAGAAACACAGGTGAAGTGTTTGGAACTGACGACTCACAGGAGGTAACTGAGGAAAGGTGAGGAAATGGTAGGACTAAAACACAAAACACAGACGTGAAAAAACCACAAGATGCATCGTGACAATCTCATACCTTTTGGGCCATAAAAGATGGTTGTTGTGGATCAAGTTCACATGTGGCTTCCTCTTTGCTTGATAGACCTTTAACCTGCATTTGTGGATGACATGGTGATTTCTATGACATTGCTGTGTAGAGTGGGATAAAGTCAGCTCTGACTGATTTGTAGTGTCACAACAGTTTGTTTGCAGAATTTCTATAGAACATTTTAGATTTTATTTCCAGAGAAAAACAAAGCCAAAATACCATTTGAAGGTATATCTGTTTTAAATGTCCTAAAGTATGTTTGAGCGATAGGGACTATATGTATATGCACTGAGAAGTATTAACACTCTGTATGTATCCATCTCAAAATTCGGCATTCGTTAAACATTACAAATAGAACGAGAAGTAATTCTGTCTAATCATAATGTAGGCCTAGTGTGAAAAGTGGTACTCTCTACAACTTTAGAATTTTAGAGCTTTAGAGGAGTGAGTGTGACCCCCGCTCCACCCCGGATTGTATTAGGCGGGTATAGTGTTAAACTGACAGTGTCAGACAGTGTCAGTTTAACATGCGCTTCCCATCATGCTGGGTGAGACCATGTATTTCCATGTTTGAGTACTACGCCCGGTAGGAATAATAAAGAGCTCTGTCTATGAGCGGCGGCTGCGCGCCGTGCTATCGGTTCGGGTACTCTGAGCCAACAGGACTTCACCTCAACTCTCCAAGAGGAAATAACGACAGCTCTCCTCTCTGCTCGGCTGCGTTGAGGCAAAAGGTTATCTGCTTGGGGCGAAGAGCGCCAACACGCCCTATTGATGCACGTTTCAAATACAGATGTCAAGGGCAGCTGCGGGATGCTGGTAAGTTTCTCCATGCTTTCTTGTCTAGATGGAATTCTGCCATTAAATGGTTTTAATAATGGGTGAAATTAAGAGAAAAACATCAGAAAAGTTGTGTGAAATGTTCTGCAGCTAACCACTTTTTGAAATGGGTCATAGAATCACGCGTGGCTTGTTGCATCCTGACACTGACGGATTTATTTTTGCGCGTCTGGGGAATACACATGCATCCGGAACTCGGTCACAGCATTCTGGACAGTTCTTTTGGTGCTGATGATTCAGGCGCTGAATGCTACTTATGGGCATCAGGGGTGAAAGTAAAGCGCTGGCTAAGACGGTTGAGATGACGATGAGGACATTGATGATGATTTGACATTAAGATGTGCAGCTTAATAACCACTCAGGACACACATTGATATCAGATAGACCATGCAATGAACATGCATATTCAAATATCTCAAAGTGTTTCAAATATGTATATTTTTTTCATTTTAGTTTTTAGTAAAAAGCTGGTAAAATACATTAATTCATAGGAGCAGCACAGGAAACACTGACTTAATGAAAAAGCATCACACATGAGTACCAAGACTGTAAGTTGTTCCTGAAACAAATAGGATGAATAGAGAACAAAACACAACTCTTCTTCTACTCTCCTCCTCCTGCAACTGGCAGGAGTTAGAGGACTTCATTGGAAGCTCTTGGTACCGGAGAGTCAGCGAAATGCTCCTCCTCCTCCTGCAGGCTTTGCCAGCACCTCTCCTTTTGAAAGCTGCTTGAAGTTTAAACCTTTTGACGTTTTCTCTGAACCCTGCACAATGAAACAGCTCTCCAGTATGTTAATGTTCACTGATTGACTTGTGAATTCTTTAATTAACCCACTTGTTTTGGAACTTCTGCATTGTCCTCTGTGAAATGGCATCATGTTGAAAATAGAGACATGACAGAATGACACAGTCAGTTGGAATTTTTAAGTTAGTGGCAGCTTGTGCTTTAAATGATTTCATGTTTGATATAGTCTGTATTTCTGTGAGAAATCTTCTCTTCTGATTGGAAAAAAGCAACACTTTCTGTGGTATGGTGATGGAGCTGGTGATTAAGACTTCAGCTACATCTGCAATTTTAATGAGTTGGAAGATATCAAAGGATGAATCTCAGAGGTGCAATAGCCTGAAGTAAACTTATATTAATAATACGCTTGATTCCATCAGCGATGTTTCTTCAGCACTTTCATGTTGAACCTTTCACAGAAGTTAAAGATTTTTAATTGGTCCATATATTTAAAATTTTTCTGAATTTACATTACTCATATTTGTGCCTCCTTTTCCCTCTTTTTCTAAAAAACCTTTTTCTCTCTTCTCAACGCTTAATTTCAACACAGAAAAATGGTGTCTTCTTACATGTCAGAGAGAAAATAGGATCCCTTCGATCAAACTCTTTTTGACAGGTGACCCTTGACCTCTTATCGATCACTCAAATTAATATGACAGGTGACCTTTGTTTGACATCCGTTTGCTGACATCTGGGGATATGACTTTTGACCTCTTATCGATCGATCAAGCTATTTTGACGTGTGACCTTTGTTTGACATAGATCAGCCATCTGTTGAGGAGGCCTTTGACATCTAAGGAAGGGGGAGTTTATGGCTAGGGTTAAGAATGATTACAGCTAAGGTCAGGAAGTTGTGAGAAATATATTAGTTGAATGTTTAAATAAGAGAAAGGGTTAGGGTAAATAGAAAAGGTTAAGTTGTAGAAGCGGTCAACATTTTAACAGCTTCAAAGACCGGTCCCTGTAAGGTAAAGATGAGAAAATAATTAGATGTGTGGGGGGTATTGTTCGACCCCAGGTTTGAGGGCCAATGGGTGGACAGGGGAGGGGTTTTGAGTAAAGGATAAAAACCCTGAGACAGTCAGTGTGTAGAGAACGACTTTGGGGTGAAAGATAGCTGATTCGAGATGCCCAGGACAAGAAGCAGAGTGAGTGTAGAGGAGAAATCTACGCAGGCACCGGAGAGGACGTGTGCTCTGCGGTCTCTCATTTGTGAGACTTGAGTAACGATATTTGAAGATCAGCCCTTGATACCAAATGCTCCCAAGAAAAGGATGGTGTTTCTGTGCAGAACGCAGCAACTGCCGCCCGTGTCTCTACAGGAAGAATGGTCACTGGAGCCTTATGGACTGCGGGGAAGATGGGGCTATGTGTTCATGTATGAAACAGGTGACCTCTGTCTGTATCAGCTTGAAGAGGGTGGTGAGAAGCCGGGACCTCTGACCACTGTGGGTATGCTAACTTCCAACGACTGGGGAGTGTTGAAACTAGCGATACCGCGTCATATAGAAGGAGGTAAGGGCTCGGCTGAGGAGGTGTTAACAGTGAAAGAAGAACCCGAAGAAATCCCAGCAGCGTCTGCAGCCAAACGTCCGAGACTGAAGAGTCCTCTGGATGATGCTGAGCTGGCCAAAACAAGGATGGTTTTCACTGCTGTGTGGCAATCGAAAACAGGCGTTACAGGCCGTTGGTTCTTCCGTGCAAGCCACCGGAAATCTAATGAGAATGAAGAGGGGGATCTTTTTGTTCTTGAGTGTCATAACTCTGACTGTGGTGTGTTTAGGACGCTGTTAGCAATACCTCATGCAGCCTGGGTGGAGAAGATGAATGATATAGCGGATCGAGTTACCATGCTGTTCCGCAGTTGCCAGAACTGGGGTGAGATTCTAGCAGTCAAGAAAACCCTGGCTGTGTAGACCTTCACCAACTGAGCACCCTCCTCCTCAACCTCAATAACCACACCCCCTTCAGGTTTATAAGGACACACTCCAGCACAGGTCATACACCGATCAATACGAGGAACAGGATGAGAACTAGCGTCCAGAAGACATTGTGCGAGGAGATCACTGACAGCGATCTGGAGAATGCTTCTCCATTGCTATTGATGCATACAGGGAGCCCTTCTGCAACATCCACATCACCGCAGTTTGGATCACCAGACAGCGACAGATACTACCTGGAGCCGTATCAACCTCCTTCACCAGCGACTTCGTCTGAGTCTTTCTTCTCCTCCAACTCCTCCTCTTCTCTCGAGATCGAGTTCTCAAATTCGGCACCTGATGACCGCTGCTTAACGCTCTACCCGATAGGATCCACCGTGGCCGTAACAACGGAGGAAGCTAAATCTAACGAAATGGAGGACTCTCAGCTTCCACCAGGCCAGGGGCCCCCTGCAGACACTCAGGATGGGGGAGGAGAGGGCGAGGACGAATTTGATGGATGGGTCCCCTCAGGTTTTATCAAAGTTGTGAAAACTGCAGTGATACACCTCTTGAATGAGACCATCAAAAAATTTATGATTGAATCATGCTACGGGTGTAGTGTCGATCACCCTAGTTTACGCCAACATCAGTGCAAGGATGTGCTTGAGGACGACTTTTTTCATGACCATTACTACACTCTGATGCAGAGACTTTATAATCAACGATTCATTGCTTCTATTCAACATGTTCTAGCTGCACGTAACATTTGTGAAGATGATGCCAGAGTCAGGGCTGTGGCAGAAGCTTACTTGTACGAACTAACTCTGGTGAAACAAATCAATACTTCTATACATGATATGTACGAGCAGTTGATTGGAGAAGATGTAAAGAAATTGCAGCAGCTTCAAACCATGACAAAGTTCTGGGAGGGTTAAAAGAAAGGTGTAACATTCCTTATTTCCATCAGCTGGATGTGTTAAGACTAATATTGTAATCATGTGATGTTGTTATAACATTTAACTTTTCTTAAATCCTATATTACTAGCATTCCTGCTTTTCGTGATTATGTGTATGTGTGTGTGTATTATCACACATTAGAGAAAAAAATAAAAGGTTGAAATATACTTGCGTTTTGTGTTTTCTGTCATTACAATTGTATAAGGTGAGATGGCTGAAACGAGATTAATGAAAATGAAATGGTTTTCTACGATCCTATCCACCCAGGTAGTTTTGGGGGAGTAGAGAGGTTGCGTAAAGCTGTACAGGACGAAACGGGTAAGAAAGTCGCGTGCGAAAAAGTGCAAGACTTCTTATCAGAGCAAGATGCATATACTCTACATAAACCTGCAAGAATACATTTTCCGAGAAACAGAGTTTTTGTCCCCAGCCCCTTAAAACAATTCCAAGCAGATCTCTGCGACATGCAGGCCTTGGCTGAGTACAATGACGGGTATGATTATCTATTAACCGTCACTGACGTGTTTTCAAAAAAGGCTTACGTTCGCACTATGAAGAGAAAAACAGCCGCAGAGGTGGTAAAGGCGTTTGAATCTGTTTTTAGAGAAAGCGAGACCCCTAAAAAACTTCAAACTGATGCGGGGAAAGAATTTTTTAACAAAAAATTTAAGGCATTATTAGAGAACCACGGAGTTGTGCATTTTGCTACACCGAGCGAGGTAAAGGCATCTGTGATTGAGAGGTTTAACCGCACGTTAAAAACCAGAATGTGGAGATATTTTACTGCTAATAACACACGTCGATACCTCGACGTCCTGCAGGATCTCGTGGAAAGTTACAACCACAGTTACCACACGAGCATCAAAATGAAGCCTGTAGAGGTGACTCTAGAAAGCACCTTTAAAGTTTTTCAGAACCTGTATGGCTCTGCACGCGATCGACGCTGCAAGGACTCAAGGATAAAGTTTAAAAAAGGAGATCTTGTAAGAATATCTAAACTGCGAGGCGTGTTTGACAAGAAATATGAACAAAGTTTTACAGATCAAGTGTTTACAGTGACCGAGCAGCTTGCACGATCTCCCCCTGTGTACAAACTCAAAGATTTTGATGGAGAAGCTATTGAAGGTTCCTTTTACGCGGAGGAGCTTCAAAAAGTTAAACTGAATAAAGACAAGATGTATCAAGTGGAGAAGATATTAAAACGACGCAGCATCAGGGGTGTAAAACAGGTTTTTGTCCGTTGGAAAAACTGGCCTGAGAAATTCAACAGCTGGGTCAGAGCCAGTGACCTTCACGGGGTATAAAGGAGCCATCGCTACTCCTAGCCCGCTACATTACGCCATGAACCGAACGGTAGAGGATGAGGCGTTTTATATCACCCTGCCCTCCAACGCTAGTCTCAACGTCTTTAAGAATAATACCAGTTCCAGTTTCCGTGTGGATTTAGCCCAGCATATCGATTTGGAAGGTTCGTGGCAGGTTGCCTTGACGGAGATTTCTTGTCCGTACATATGGCATAATGCCCCCAGGGACCAGGCTTTTTTTGGATGGAGGAAAGCGGGGCTGGAAAAGTTCTACCGCCAGAATATAGGATGCGGACATTTCAAGGATTTGAATCAGCTCAAAGCCGAGATTGAGGGTCACCTTAGAAAAATAGGTTCTGATATTTATTTAGTCATTTAGTCGTGAACACGGTGGAAAATAGACTCATGTGTCAGGCAGGTGCCCTGTACCACCTGCGTTTTTATCCACCACTGAGCTACATGCTAGGTATGGAGCCTGGCAAATGGATCGTATTTGATAAAAGGAGTGCCCCTTACCCGATGGATTTAATTTAATTTAAAAGCAGGTTTCTACCAGCTTTACTGTTACAGCGATGTGGTTGCTCCTCAGATAGTCTGTGATGCTTATGCCCCGCTCTTGCGAACAGTTTGAGTAGAGGGTAAGTTTGGCGATATAATTACACATACTTTTAACCCGGTCAACTATCTACCTGTAGCAAAGAGGCATAGTGAAAACATCCACATAGAGATTAAAACGGATCAAAACACTCCAGTAAATTTTACTTATGGGAAAACCGTTGTGAGACTACATTTGCGACCCGTGATATCACAACGCGTAATGAAATGATGGTCATTCACTCTGATATCACAGAGAGAGTAAGAGGGAATTGTGATTCTATCTCTCCCGATAAGCTCTGATCAGAAGTAAATATATATATATATATATATATATATATATATATATATATATATATAAACGGGTTGATCACAGACTCATTAGTCACTATCAAGCAAACGTTCAGTCAGAGGTCACCTCAGTGTCTGTGTCTGTGTCAGGAGGAGGATAACAAAACAAAGCAACATGGTTCAGATAAACATGAGGGATGATCCTCACCGCTTCGTAAACTATTAGCCTTAACTATTAACAGGTCGGAGGTACCCTGCCTGGTTTTTATGGAGCACCTGTAATGTACGGTCGCGGAATAGGCTCTATATTTTCAAAATTATTTCGCTTCGTAGCCCCCCTAGTTAAAAAAGGTTTTGCTATAGCTAAGCCTCATCTGAAAACAGCAGCTACAAACATTGCCTCAGATGTCATAGGCAAAACCATGAGAAGGATCTCTGGTCCTGCAGAGACGGGAGGACAAGAAGGATTTTGAGACGATTTTGAGAGAATTTGTAGCACTCTTTGAACATCTGTAAAGAACAGGCTCCGTGATGAAATGAGGTAGCACTGTGCTTTCTGATGCATCTCTGATATTTTTTCACAAAGTTAGATACCATCACATCATTTTTAAGAACATCTTCACTGTAGGAGGATAATACTTGTTGCAGAGACATTCCGCACGCCCGGTGGCAGAGGTAATAAACGCACTGCTGACCGCACACGGTGGACAAGGTGTTCTGAAGTTGGCGATTATGGTACGTTATCTTCAGGGATCGGTCTTTCAGAAATGACACAATGTCTGAGGGGTAGTGAGAAAAATCTGGCGGTAGCACGTGAGAGTCGAAAAAGGTGGCTTGACCGTTCTCCTCCAGAGTCAGAGCTAGCCAGTGCTCCCCAGGCATGTGAGAAGGATGTGTGTTCACAATAAAGTAAGCCGGCTTTGTAAACGTTTGTGTGAGCAAGGGGAGTTCGTCACTAGCCCACAGTAACCTCCAGTTGGTGGTTATTCATGCTTACTCTTTTAATAATAGTGCACCAGCACCTGTCTTCTCGAGTTGATCTCCAAAATGGAATCGTAACATGCGTAGACAATGAGGGTTGTGGTGTGAGGTAGCAGTACTCTAAACCTCATCTCCAGTCTTAAATTCTCATTAGAAACACCTCCTCAGCCGAGCCCTTACCTCCTTCTGTATGACGCGGTATCGCTAGTTTCAACACTCCCCAGTCGTTGGAAGTTAGCATACCCACAGTGGTCAGAGGTCCCGGCTTCTCACCACCCTCTTCAAGCTGATACAGACAGAGGTCACCTGTTTCATACATGAACACATAGCCCCATCTTCCCCGCAGTCCATAAGGCTCCAGTGACCATTCTTCCTGTAGAGACACGGGCGGCAGTTGCTGCGTTCTGCACAGAAACACCATCCTTTTCTTGGGAGCATTTGGTATCAAAGGCTGATCTTCAAATATCGTTACCGGAGTCTCACAAATGAGAGACCGCAGAGCACACGTCCTCTCCGGTGCCTACGTAGATTTCTCCTCTACACTCACTCTGCTTCTTGTCCTGGGCATCTTGAATCAGCTATCTTTCACCCCAAAGTCGTTCTCTACACACTGACTGTCTCAGGGTTTTTATCCTTTACTCAAAACCCCTCCCCTGTCCACCCATTGGCCCTCAAACCTGGGGTCGAACAATACCCCCCACACATCTAATTATTTTCTCATCTTTACCTTACAGGGACAGGTCTTTGAAGCTGTTAAAATGTTGACCGCTTCTACAACTTAACCTTTTCTATTTACCCTAACCCTTTCTCTTATTTAAACATTCAACTAATATATTTCTCACAACTTCCTGACCTTAGCTGTAATCATTCTTAACCCTAGCCATAAACTCCCCCTTCCTTAGATGTCAAAGGCCTCCTCAACAGATGGCTGATCTATGTCAAACAAAGGTCACACGTCAAAATAGCTTGATCGATCGATAAGAGGTCAAAAGTCATATCCCCAGATGTCAGCAAACGGATGTCAAACAAAGGTCACCTGTCATATTAATTTGATTGATCGATAAGAGGTCAAGGGTCACCTGTCAAAAGGAGTTTGATCAAAGGGATCCTATTTTCTCTCCCATGTCATCAAAGATTTATTAAATTTATAAATTTCTCCAAGGACAAGACAACTTTCTGAGCTGCACTATGTGTGTACCATATGCTGAAGTACCATGTTCAATATGATTAACTATGTGATTTCCACTAACAGTCAGAAGGTGGCAAAGTGCTCTCAGAGATGAGGAGAGATCCATCAGCATGCTGAGTGACATTCTGAAGGGCAGCTCTTTGTAATCAGAGATTCTCGTTCTAGTTTCAAAGACATTACTGCTTCTCTCCCATACCATTTAAGCCTTTTGAGGATGAAACCTGACCCTGGTTAAAGAAACACACTCACCCTTATTGCAGAGCTAGAATTTTCTTTGCGCTGTCAGAGTGACAGTTTCAAATTACTCTTCGCGTGGCCAGATCAACTGCCTACAGGGGACCGTTAGGCAGAAAATCAGTTGTTGGGCCTTGAGTGACCCTCAGGAAAACTTCAATGTCACGATTTCCTCAGGAATCCACAACCCAAGAAACAGTTGTGGGCTGAAATTATTTGTTAATTGATCAATCATCTGAAAACTTTGATAACTGGAAAATCTTTTGTCACCCCATAATCCCCAACAATCCAACGAAAGCCTGAAATTCACACAAATTTCTACATACTCATACAAAAATCTACATACAAAAGATAACCTGTTTTTCCATCTGAAAAGTCCCCAAAGCTCAGAAATTAACTTTTTGAAAATCTATATTTCCATGGCAACTGATAAAATGTTTTCTGCTGAACAGATTCGAACTCTCCAGAACAAGGGATTGACTTAACCAATTTTTAAGGTCAAGAATTAACTCTAAAGTCGAAATTCCAAGCTTATCCAGTAATTTGTATCATTTGCATGTTTATTTAGGCCTAAGGGTCTAAAAGTCACATTTCTGTTTTAAACTGAACTCATGTGGGGGATTTTTATTGTAAGTCAGTGTGGTCACATTCAGCAGCCGAGATCAGGTTTGCCTGCTATGAGACACTTTTAAGTGTCCACACATATGTAGGCCCTTTTCACCTTATCCATGTTCGACAAAGCTATTTGAGAGTGTGATTGACATTCACCCAGTCACACAAACACCCAAATACATTACACACATATTGTTCAGTGGTTAGAACATATGGAGGGGCTTAGGATCAAACTACTAATTTTCCAGCTGGAAGACTATTCCCACTGATCCATGGCTGCGCTGTGAAACAAATAGTCTTATAATACAAATACAATATCCAGACATCGCCTAACAAATATCACAGAGGGTTTAATATATTTTACATATATTTCAAGATGAACAAGAGAGGCAGTGATATCAGGACCTTTAACGTTAGGTCAAAAATAGACTGACTGCAATTGCCTCTAATCATGAATTCGGAATGGTGAAGGTTATGTACAGTGATACAGTGGAAATGTTTGAACAGGTTGTCTGTGTCTACCAGGATAGAAACTATCGCAATTTCTGTGCCTTGCTTTTGGGAACAGAACTTCAAACTCTTGTAGCAGAATCATGTTATCACTGTCCATCACCAGTATGTCCAACTGTAGACTTACAATCAAAAGCTTTTTATTTAATTTTTTAATCTCTTTTTATTTAGAAAGGCACATTTCCATCCCATACATTCAATACAGCTTTAGTCTGTCAAGAACATAAGAAAGGATGGATGAAGTAAGTTTGGGTGATTTTGCCTTTCTGGAGTTTTGTTTTATGGACCTAAATTACTCCATGTAGGAACAATAACAAAGGTGAAGAGAACACAAGTGGGGAGCGCACATCACAAGGATAGGATCACACGAAACACAAGTATATTAAAATAAAATCAGATCTTACTGGTTTTACATACTAAGTCCATTTGGTCCAGGTCTTATAAAACATGTCTTTCTTGACCTTGAGGGAAAAATAAATCTTTTCCATAACATAAATCTCATACACAATGTCAATCCATTCATCAATGGTGGTCCACTCTTAACCATTTCCTCATGAACAATTTCTTACTAGCTGCCAACAGTATAGCAAGCAGTTTTTTGTCTTTTATGTTCCACGTTTCAAACAATATATTGCCCAAAAACCAAGTTTCACATTTTAATGGGATGTTCACATTAAATACATTGTTAATATGTTTATGGATCTCTTCCCAGTAAGACCTCATTGCTTGGCAGTCCCAGAAAATATGGAAGTGGTTGGCTCCATTAGATCCACAGAGCCTCCAACAGGCGTCTCCGCTGCTCTGGTGTCGTTTTTGTATGGGTGTCATAAAAAATCTTGTTACATTTTTCCAACAGAACTCCCGCCATGTATTTGACCCGGTCGAGAACCATTGTAGTTGACATATTTTCTCCCAGCTCTCCTGTGAGATCTTTACCCTTATTTCCTTTTCCCATTTCCTCTTTATGCATTCTGTATTCTCTTGTTTGGATAGTTGTATGGCATTATATAATTTGGAGATAATTTTATTGCATGTTCTAGATTTCGTCAAAGCTAAAAATACCTCCATTAACCCTGACTCATCTTTTCTTAATGCCTCTTTAATATTTTTGTTAAAATAATGTCTCACTTGCAGGTACCTAAAAAAAATCATCTTTCCCCAGACCGTGATCCTTCTGTAGGGTTTCAAAACTCTTAAATACCCCTTTGTGGACAAATGAATAATAGGAAGTTAAACCTTTTGTGATCCATGTCTTAAATCTGCCGTCGATTTTATTTGGTGTATTTGGAAGGTTTACCTGGTACAAAAAGGCATCGATTTGGTTGTTGTTGCTAGTCTGTGGTTGGGAATATAATTTTTTAGATTATTCTTGGAAGTATTGTTGTATTTTCTCTGGACTAGTTTCTATTACATTCGTTACAGAGTTTCTTATATTATATTTAGTTCTGTCTGCTTGTTGTTTCCGTAACCTATATGATAAAAGTTTCAGTGATTTCCCACCAGTCTCATCGTATTGTTGCTTTGTAAAAAGGAGCTCCTGTTCCCCTTCCTCCCACCCTGGTTCCTTGGACTTGTTTCAGGGATGTCAGGGGCTGTCCCTTGAAGGGGGGGAGGTTCTGTTTAAATCCTGCTTCTGCCCCACTCAGCCTGTCTACCACACACGCCTCATCAGTTCACTCCACTCACCTGTGCACACAACTGCCTCTCATCACATGCAATCAGCCCAGCATATAGTCACCAGATCCACACTCAATCCTTTGCCAGATTGTTCTTTGCCATGCAAGTCTTTCCAGCGTTCTTCTGCCAGCCTTCCCGGTACTGACCTAGACTGTCCCAGATTCCCTGCTTCGTTTGCCTCCTGGTAATTCGACCCAGCCTTCCGTCCCTGACCAAAAACTTTGCCTCTCCTCTCCTGATTCCTGGTTTCTAAACCGTTTGTCTGTCTGCCAGAGTCTCTGTAAAGCATTGAACTTTTTACCACTGTCTTCTGAGTCCTTTGTACTGCAATTGGGTCCATACACCACCTGTTACATTGGGTTTATCTCTCTACACACGTCAACAATCCCCACTTCACGTATCCAAATATTTAATCTTCTGCTAATGGTTTTTGCGACGGATTTCCTGTTTGATGAGTCAATTTTCGGGTTTAATCGGATGTTAAAATCTCCGCCACATATTAAATCCCTTGACTTTTTGTCGTCATTAAATCAACCATATGTTTATAGAAGGACCAGTCACTGGAACATACACGTTAAAGAGACTTATCACAACACCTTCTATTCTTCCTATTACCATAACAAATCTGCCTACCTTATCCTTATGTTCTGATATGTGTTCTTAATTTACCGCATTGGATATCAGAGTCGCCACTCCCCTCGGCCTCTCCGATTCATGTGAAGAAAAATAAACATGTTTAAGTCCTGATTTATTCAATTTAGTATGTTCAGAGTCGCTGAGGTGTGTCTCCTGCAGCAAAGCCATTTTAATTTTATCTTTCTTTAATTTTGATAAGAGTTTCCCCCTCTTAACTGGATTGAGTACTGTGGATTGTGGCTCTGTACACTTATACACTCATAATTAAGCAGGGTTATCATGTAGGTCCTGTGCCATGGTTATTGCATGTTCGCGCACACACACGCGCGCACACACACGCATTCATTAGCCCAGTAGCATGCTCGCTAAGCAGTTGATGTGTTATCCTATGGTTTAAGGTCATCTATATCTACAGTTGTGTTGTATGCGATTGCCGCTACTTGTGCTTGTTTTTGTTTGTTTGTTTTTTCTCTGCTTGTCTGCTTTCAGGTGCTGTTGGAGGCGCTAAGGCTGGATTCC
The DNA here is from genome assembly GCF_036924035.1 of Leuresthes tenuis. Taxonomy (NCBI): domain Eukaryota; kingdom Metazoa; phylum Chordata; class Actinopteri; order Atheriniformes; family Atherinopsidae; genus Leuresthes; species Leuresthes tenuis. The sequence continues at coordinate 23,216,090 of NW_027325372.1, read as the reverse complement.
CAACAGAGGCCGCGGATTGTCGTCTGTTTTGTTTTTACAGGTGTAGCAGCTGGTTGTTTGGTTTTTGTTTCTATTTTTGCTGTTTCCTCTTCTTCTTTCCTTGTCCACCGGTCTGGTTTGGCTCTATTACATGTTATATATTGTAAAAAAAATAAAATAAATGGGCAGTTGATGGGCATCAAGGGAGCTTTACATTTATAAAGCTTCCCTTGGCAAAGCAAATCTGTTTGGCATAAAAGGTATTCAGATTACAATTTTGCTGCCATAATGCTGAACAAAGCAGGAAAAAAAAAAATAAAAAAAAAAAAATAAAAAAAAAAAAGGAAAAAGGGAAAAAAAATGAAAGGTGAAAAATTGGCCCTGAACGAACCTGTCTATTAAATAGTGGATCTCCACCACTAATTACAGTCATAGTACGTGACAGATTTAATTTTTATTCTGCCGTCCTCAGGCCGTGGGCTAAATCCGTTAGGTCCCGGAGGGGAACGGTGATGGTCTCTTGAAGGCTCGGAGCTTCTCCCTGTTGGCTCCTGTTCAGCTGTGCCCTGCCTTTTCCGTCAGTCCACACTCTTCCAGGTCAGCCGCTGCACCTACTCCATGAGCGTCGCTGGAGGTGAGGTGGTTGTCACGGTGTAGCCTCTTCTCAGCAGGTCCTCTGATGCCTCCTCCATGGTATCGTAGGTTTTGGTCCCATCCTCATGTCTCACGCGCAGCCTGGAAGGGAAGAGGGTCTGAAACTGGACTTTATTTTCTTTCAGGACTTTGTGTATCTCTGTGTTTTCTCTTTGTTTCTTCAGTATTAGAGGTGGGTAGTCGTGGTTCAGGTTTATGTGGTTTTCTTGCCAGGCATACCCCTTCTTCTGCCATGCCTTGCGAAGTAATGTGTCTTTTGTTTTAAAGCTTAGACACCTGATTACGATGGAGAGTGGCGGCGCATCCACCGGTGGCTGTGGTCGAAGAGACCGATGCGCTCTCTCAATCTGTAGGTCGGGCATGTCGTTAGTCAGCTCGAGACCTTCACGGAGTAGATTTTCCACCACTGAGATCATTGTGGTTGATTCCTTCTCGGATCCCTCCGGCACCCCATAGATCCTTATGATCTTGCGTCTGGAGCGGCTTTCCAGATCCAGCAACTTGTCCTCCATCTTGGTGTGCAGCTGTAAGAGAATAAAAAGGCACCCTTCGATCAAACTAATTTGACAGGTGACCTTTGACCTCTTATCGATCGATCAAAGCATTTTGACAGGTGACATTTGACATACATCTGGTTGCTCACATCTGGTCAGGTGGCCTTTGACATCTAAGGGAGGGGGGTTATGGGTAGGGTTTAAGGGGGTTTCCAGCTAAGGTCAGGAGGGTGTGAGAAATATATTTGTTGAATGTTTAAATAAGAGAAAGGGTTAGGGTTAATAGGAAAGGTTACGTTTTAGAAAGTCCTCCTTTTTGACAGCTTCAAAGACCAGTCCCTGTAAGGTAAAGATGAGAAAATAATTAGATGTGAGGGGGGTATTGTTCGATCCCAGGAGTTGCCAGTACTGCAAGGATTTGGGTGGGGTGGGGTTAACAGATAGTTAGTAATGACCACTAGTGTCTAGACAATCATGCATTGTTACTATTTCAGTAAGATACAGGACAGTCCATAGGGCTTACATCTGGCATCATCTGACTAGCCAACTCATACTATAAGGGTGAACAGCCAGGGGCTGCGGTATACTGTGAGGGATGGGGGAGAGCAGACAGTTAATAATGAACATAAGAGTGTCAACAATCCTGCTTCGTTACTGGTTCAGTAACAGAACAGACACCTAGTTTAGGTTTACATTTGGTTATATCAGACTGCCCAACTCATACCGTGAGGCTGAACTGCCAGGGGTCACAAGAATGCACCATACTGTGTGGGGAACAGCCAGGGTCTTTGTCTTAGTTCACAAGTAAACAGATTCAATAAATCTGCATCTAATCGTGGGATGGGTGTAGAGTAAGTGTGAAGAATTTGTGTTTAAAAAAAAAAGTGTCAATACAATTTTTAAAAAAGAAAACGAGTTGAAATCCACAGACTTCTATTTAACAATTCTGAGGATATCTCAGGATTAGTCAGCAGTAGGTAAACAGCCTTAATAATGAACATACATGTATGTATACTTATATTCCATCATGACACATTTCTAACTGTTATTCTTCTGAACCCGTTGCACAGGAGTTGGAGGTTTTGTATTATCACAATTGGACTTTGACAAAAGAAATGATTCAATAAAGGAACAACAATTATAGTTACTTACAGATTTGATTAGTGATGTGATGGTAAGTTGTCTGTTAGGGTCACAGAGTTCTGTTTTTACACTTCAACTTTCCTTTCTCTGCATTGTGTGTATTTATCAGCCTCAACATCACAGAGCAGTGTGTGCATGACTGTGTGTGTGTTGGTGGCGTGCACACTTCCAGCTGCCCTGTTGTGAAACACTGCAGGCATCCCATGGTCTAAGAGACAAGACAAGAGGGAAATGGTCTCGAGCAAATATACCAAACAATATAGAAACATTCAGTTGAATAAAACACAGAGTACGCCTACTTTTCTTTTTCTTTTTAATTTTTTAATATCCAACTTATTATGATATATTAGGTCATATGAGATTAGGAACATAATAAAATAAAATCTGATAGAACAATGTGATCATTTCACCCTGTTTGTTACAGAAATCAAAGTAATTATGCAAAAATGTCAAGACAGATTATTCAAGAAAACCCCTGAATCAGGTTCTTATGCACAGGGAGCTGTCAATGTAATCTCACACCGGCTGTATATCCGCATTTGCACCGGGCAAGAATAACTCAATAAGTTGGCTTTTGTTGCTCCTCGTATTTTGTTACTTTGCTGCTAAAACATTTATCTACCTTCAGTTGACCAGTGTAAAGAACATTTCAGGAGCCAATCAAAAGCTTTTTTATTTTCAATTAGAGAATCAGGCATTTTTTCACAATATGTTTTTTTTTTTTCTTAAAACCAGTATGAGTTCAATTTTCGGAGATGGGGCACAGAGACACCAAATCATACATGAGACACAGCTCATGAATGATTTCCTACATAACTGATGTCTCTGTTGTTGCTACAGCATCACCCTAATGCAGATGTAAACCTGATCATTTACGCTACACTGTGCCTTTCTTTGGAAATGTAGGAATGAACCAATGTAACAGTACAGTTATTGAGCTGTACAGTTCAATATACCATGCACAACAAAGGCTTCTATTCATGAAAATGTGTCTTTCAATAAGGACATCACAAACAGCAGATGTTGCACTGTTAAGCCCACTATCTTATTATCAGCTACAAGTGATAGCATAATTAAAGACGTATGGTGAGGGAAAGCTGTAAATGAGAGGTGAGAAAAAGAGAAGACACGAGAAGCCTTTGATGCCGAGTTTGGCTATAGGAATCCTAGTGTGCCTTCAGGGGAAAGTTCCTCTCACACAACATCAATAATGAATGAAAGATATTTTGCTCAGTGGAAGACTGAACTTAACTGGCATACTGATTTGTTAGCATGAACCTTATGTAAAAAACTGCATCATGGTGTGTGCATCATATCCATCATATAAAGCGCTTTCTTTTGAACTATGAGGTCAATGATGAACTTTAGTTATTAAGATATGTCAGGAGAAGAATTTTAGATTATATTATGGATTTAACATGGAGCTAGTGAAAAAAAAGCTAAAATTGGAGAAACATGATTTCTCTCTTTCTAAAATCCACCACAAAAGTTAAATTATTTAATGTACTCGAGACAAATTCTGAAGGGGAAAAAAATGGAAGGTGGAGTTTTGCACATCTATTGGAGCTTACAGAAACTCTCATAATAATGAATGGACTTCTGGTAAACTTGCATATGAACAGATGTGTATGTAAGAATGAGGAGTCATAAAACTATATATTGTGAATGACTATACAGCTCAATACTCATTGGTCACAGCTTGAGTCACGTGATGCGAGGCCACGCAACACAAAACAAATGCCTACCAAAATCTTTTGTCAATCTCATAATTTTTAAGCCTCGATCATGAAATTACTATGTTTAGGATAAGCGGACAAACATTCCCATTTTACAAGGTAAAATTGGACTGGATTTTCAGTGTCTTCACTGACCAACTTCATTGTATTTACAAATATAAACAAATCTCAAACTTGATGCCAGAAAGACACTCAAAAGCCAGAGGCTTATTTCATCCTTTTATTTAAATGACACTTTAACCATTTAAGAACTAAAGTTATTATTGTTGTTTTCAAAGGAATATGTGTCCATTCTTGCTGACTAAAATATTTCAGCTGTTCAATCGTCTGTTGTTGTCTACATATCGTCTTACATCATTCTCCAGCCATTTTCAGTAGAAGACAGATCTGGACTGCAGGCAAACCAGTCAAACACACAAACACTGCGTCTCTAAAGCCATACAGTTGGAAGTCATGCAGACTAAGGTCTGGCATTGTTCTGCTGAAATAATCACTTACCTCCTGGGTAAAGTTGTGTTCTTGATGCATATGTCTCTCCAAAATACCACAATACACCTCTCCATAAGAGGTACTTTCTAACATTTTCACGTTACGGATGCTACTGATGCACCACCAAAATATTACAAAGACTCACATTTGCACATCTTAGCTATAATGACAGCCTTGATGGTCTTTGTCATTTTTGGCATGTTGAACCACATATCAGCTGAAACATGGACTCATCTGACTACCAAACACATATCTACTGTCTCTCTGAGATGAGCTTGTGTCCAGAGAACTAAAAAATGGTGAGCTGCAATTCATCCTTGCTTTTAAAGAACACAGTACTGGCATAATTCCTCACTGTATATGACATTCCCCTCACAATTTCAACACCATCCTGTTAATCATGAGGGCTTATTGATTCTTTAAGCTATTGAACCTTCAGGAGAAACACAATTATTTGAATAAATTATTCGCACATTCAACTCCAACTAAACTGTCCATGAAATGATAATGACAATCTGCTATATCTAAGGGACAGAGCTGAGTTGATGATGATTCACTGTGATGGTAATATTAAGCATGGAAGAACTGACTCTTTCATGTGTTGAGCTTCCCGCCACATAACTATTTTAACAAGGAGGAGATCAGGGATTTCTCTGCACCAGAAGTTATTTCAAGGATACATTACTGTTTAAATACTGTTTTAATTTGTGTTGCAAATGACTTCATTCCTTATCTGAATAATCCTCTTGGTAACCTAAAGTTCTGGCATCATCATGTTCTAAAAAGTGCCTTTTCCAGACTTGCTGCTGTCACGAACCATTTGGACACTTTTTCAGTACCTGCTTCCTTAATTGATGGTCAAATAGAGTCTGCATTCTGGGTCCTTCTCATCTCCACTATCTGTGAAATCATCAGGTTTAGACACAAAACTGGCTTGACTAACACATAAGCACAACTTGACTTGGCTGCCTCTACCCTGCTGCTATAAAGACACAAATTTAAAACTTGGAAAGTTTTTCCAAATATTGCAGTGTTGGCTTTTATTGGCTGATACAACAGGTGATGAAGAATATCAGAGCTTACAAAGCAGCAGCAGCCTCTGCCGAAAAATTTAAGAAAAGCTGAGGATGCAATATTGTCCATTTGACCTTTTCACTGCACCTGGTGGAGTGGCTATTTTGAGCACCTTTGAATACTTATATTTCAGACATAGTCAGACAACACAAGCCAAGTACTTTATATCCAGCATTATCAGACTCTAATCCTCTGAAATGTGCCTAGCATTCTCCAGGACACTTGGAAAAAAATGCTAATACCATATGAAGCAACAAACTTGCCTTATACCTTATAATTGTCACCTTGCTTGGTACATTGGGGAATGCTTGGTGCTACAGACTTAATGTTTACCATAATGACAAACTCTGTAAAGTTTCTATTCATTCCAGCTCAGTGAGGAAGAGTTCAGATGTGGGATCTCTTTTCTCAGCAGCAAAGTTGCTGTCAAACTTTCTGAAATGTAGATTTGTATTTGACATAATGGCTGAGAAGCACAATGCTGTAGTTCTAATAGGGAATAAGACAAGAGCTGAGTTCTTCTTCTGTTTAATTCTTTTAATGAGTTAATTACTTTCTGTTCTAGGCTTTTCTTAAAGTAAATAAAGCAACCAGAACATAGTCCCCCTTTAACAGCACCACTGAGCTGCCTTTTAACATAAAAAACAAAGGTAGTGATAGTGAACTACTTCTGAGTAAGTTTTGTTAACAGGAGTTGAACAGAGTCATGCTCTTTGCACTCAGCTCTCATGTTTATCTCCAGCTTAGAGTTGAAAGTCAAGTCCCTAATTATGGTAGGCCTATGGTAGTCATCAAAGGTTTCTTTTCAGCACTGTTGTCAGGCTGACAAAGAGTCCGAGCTCTGTTGAGCCATGTATTCCTTCAACTCTCAGCAGTGATGATTTCATGAGATTCTTCATCATTAAAATCGTTTCTATCAGAGAGAAGATTAATGGAATCCTTCCCACTATTATCACTGATGTATCATCAAGTGCAGCAGCTTTAGAAGTATCTTTCTAACCTGATTTGTATTTAGACAGCTTCTGCCCAGTTGATCTTTCTGAGCTAACAACAGCAATAGTCTCTTCTAAACCCTCAACTTGTATGTTTGACCCAATCCCAACCAGACTATTCAAGGAGGTTTTCCCGTTAATTGACACTTCCATATTGGATTAGATCAATCTGTCTTTGTTGACAGGATATGTACCTCAGACTTTTAAGGTTGCTGTAATTAAACCTTTACTTAAAAAACCTACTCTTGATTCAACAGTGTTGGCTAATTATCGACCTATATCCAATCTCCCTTTTTTGTCTAAAGTTCTTGAAAAAATAGTTGCAGTTCAACTTTGTGATCATTTACATAGAAATAATCTCTTTGAAGAGTTTCAGTCAGGATTCAGAGTGCATCATAGCACAGAAACAGCACTGGTGAAAGTTACCAATGATCTCCTCTTAGCCTCTGATAGCGGACTTGTTCCTGTGCTTGTCCTGTTGGATCTCAGTGCTGCATTTGATACGATTGATCACAGCATTCTGTTACAGAGACTTGAACATGTTATTGGGATTAAAGGAACTGCATTTGGCTGGTTTAAGTAATATTTATCTGATAGATTCCAGTTTGTTCTTGTAAATGAAGAATCTTCCTCACACATTGGAGTAAGTCATGTTCCTCAGGGTTCTGTGCTTGGACCAATTCTTTTTACTTTGTACATGCTTCCATTAGGTAACATTATTAGACAGCATGGCATAAATTTCCATTGTTATGCCTATGATACTCAGCTGTACTTATCTATGAAACCAGATGAAACCAATAGGTTGGTCAGACTACAAGCCTGTCTTAAAGACATAAAGACCTGGATGACTCAGAACTGTCTGCTTTTAAATTCAGACAATACTGAAGTTGTTCTCTTTAGACCCGAGCGCTTCAGGGAGAAATTGTCTAGTTATATAGTTACTCTAGATGGTATTTACTTGGCTTCTTGTTCCACAGTGAGGAACCTTGGAGTTATTTTTGACCAGAATTTATAATTTGACGCACATATAAAACTGGTTTCTAGGACTGCCTTCTTTCACCTTCGTAATATTGCTAAAATCAGGAACATCCTGTCTCAGGGTGATGCAGAGAAACTAGTTCATGCATTTGTTACTTCAAGATTGGACTACTGTAATTCCTTATTATTGGGCTGTCCCACATATTCTCTGAAAAGCCTCCAGCTGATCCAAAATGCTGCAGCCAGAGTTCTGATGAGAACTAACAGGAGAGATCATGTTTCTCCAGTTTTAGCTTCTCTTCATTGGCTCCCTGTTAAATTCAGAATAGAATTTAAGATTCTTCTTCTCACATATAAAGCTCTTAATGACTGAGCTCCATCATATCTTAAAGATCTCATTGTAAGATATTTTCCTAACAGAGCACTTCACTCCCAAACGGCAGGTTTAGTTGTTGTTCCCAGAGTTTCTAAAAGTAGAATGGGAGGCAGAGCCTTCAGTTATCAGGCCCCTCTCTTGTGGAATAAGCTGCCAGTAAATGTCCGGGAAGCAGACACCCTTTCCACTTTTAAGATTAGGCTTAAAACTTTCCTTTTTGATAAAGCTTATAGTTAGGGATGGCTCAGGTAATCCTGAAACATCCCATAGTTAAGCTGCTATAGGCTTAGACTGTTGGGGGACCTCATCTGTCACACCTTTCCTCACTTTGCTCTCTTTTTCCCCCTGTTTAATTTCTCAATTGATTTTATGTACATGTGACATTGTTGTGGTTATTAACTTGTGTTTCCCTGTTCCAACAGGTATCCTTTGAATGGCCCCCTCTTTTCTGTCTTCTCAAACCCCAGCTGGTCGAGGCAGATAGCCACCCTTCCTGAGTCTGGTTCTGCCAGAGGTTTCTTCCTGTTAAAAGGGAGTCGTTCCTTTCCACAGTCGCCTCAGGCACGCTCAGGACGGGAGATTGGACTGAAGACAAGTTTCGGTGCAATCTGTTGGTTTCCTTAGCTAGGATATTATTTTTTGAATTGGCTCCATATGAATTAATTGGATTATGATTACAATGAATTTAATTCCAATTGGCTTGAATTGGACTATATTACTTAAGTGCCTTGAGATGACAATTGTTGTAATCTGGCGCTATATAAATAAAATTGAATTGAATTGAATTGATTTACCTTGTACATCCTTACCCCCAGTTGGCTCAGTTGGTTTTTATTACTAAGAGAAGTTTCACAGAAAAGAGTTAAGATTTTTTTATTGTACCAAAAAAAATGATTATACACATTGTTTAGTGTTTATATTTACATGATATACAGTCGTGAAAAAAGAACAAAACATATATTTTGCCAATTCCATGCCAAACTTTGTCAAAAGTTTTTAGTATCAGTGTAAACAAAAATAATCTTTCCCCTATCAGGTCTCAGTATAAGGTAAATACATTCTCAGATTAATACCACATGGCATATTAAGCAATGTCATTATTTACACTTGTGAATCATTTTTCTCACTGTAGAATGATGGACTCCAAACAGTTTGGAAAACTATTTATAACCAGTCTCAGATTTTTTTGTCAGCAACAATTGCTTCTCTAAGAGCATGTTGATGTCTTTCTCCTTGACATTGGCAAACACCTGGAAATTACTAAATTATTAAACCAGTAAATTGCCAAAACGTTTGCTCTTATAAGATTCTCACACTTGATGATGACCAATAAATCAACAGTTTAAAGTTTAAAGAAAATTCCTGAATTAAAATCTTAATGTTCATTCAGAATTCAGGGGGGAAAAAGGTGCTATGACCTAACTAACTTAAAAAAAACAGCTTTAGTTAAACAGACTGAATTATAACTCTAACATCATCATAATAGTGATGTAAAGGTTGTTTACTTAACCTCTCATTAAAGGTTTTGCAGGTTGTCGTGCAAAACCTTTCACTGAGCCTTCAAAATCAAAGTTTGCTGCCAATGTAGATTTGTCATTTCTATCTATTGCTCAGTAATAGCATAATGATGTCAAGTGAAGTGAAAGCAAAAATTGCCAAGAAAGCAGAAAATTATCTACATTTTGAAGTTTGGGTTATTATTTTTAAAAGGTTCTTGAAATAAGTTTTCCACATTTTTATAGAAATACACCAAACTATTTTCATTAGCTGAGACTTAACATGATGGTTAACAAGTCTCTGTGTTTGATGGCACTGAGAGATGATTCACCTTTCACTGAGCCTTCAAAATCAAAGTTTGCTGCCAAAATGTGCCAAGCATTTGTATTCATCAGCTGTGACTACCAATGTGACTACCTGATTCAAATGATCAGCTCGTCATCAAGCTCTGCAGTGGCCTCATAAGGAGCCATTCATTTGAATCAGGTGTGGTGGAGGAGGGAAACGTTGAAAACATGCAGGGCAGTGGGTCATGAGGACCGGAATTGAGAAACACTGCTGTAAGTGTAGCTGAGGCAGAAAGGAGTTTTTCAAAGCTGAAGCTAATTAAAACGTATCTAGTTTTAATTGGGGGGTGTGGGGTGAGTGTGTATGTGTGTGTGTGTGTGTGTGAGGGGCCGCGACCGCAATCACGAATGCGGTCTCGTTGTATATAGCCGAAGATGGAAGAGCCCTGCTTTATTCACCTGCTGAAAACTTTAGACGCCATGTATGTGCTGCCTTGCAGGAAATATTTTGTCGAAGTTGCTTTGCCCTGCCTGTACAACTGCACATGTGAAAGGTTTGTAAGAGAGCTGGAGGGGATGTGTTTTACTCTGCCACAACAGACTTGTGTTCTAGTCGAACAATGGAGCCATACAGGAGTTTGATGGGGCATTTTATCGACAATAATTGGGCCTGCAAACAGCTTACTTTCCCGATGGTCACTAAAGTGAGATAATTGCCAAGGGGTAAAAGACGCTCTGAGCTCCTGGAACCTTCCTGAAGACCGACTCATCTGTATGACAACAGAGAGTGGCACCAACATTATCAAAGCTCTGAAAGTCATCGTGTGGCCAAACCTCCAGTGCTTTGGACATAAACTACATACTGCCATAGGTAAGAATCTGATCTATATATAGTATATCTTATTTTGTATGTTATATGTGTTTCATATGTAGCCTCTTTTTATTTGTGATTTGATATGCATTCATACCCATTTTCCCACAGAAAATACACATAAACACTTAATGCATGAAGCAATTAATGTATTATAATCAAATTAATACATATTTATACAAAATGTATGCATGATGCATCATGATGGTACATGTACTATGTGAGTGAGTGTGTCTGTCTGCATGCCTACATCAGTAAAATGTTGAAATCCGAAAAAAAAAATATATATTTTGACATATTGACCAGTATGTTGAATGTAGCTCATTATAACAGTAAAATCGATGCATTTGTGTTTTCATTATTATACACAGAATGGTGTGAAGGACCCACAGATTGAACGTGCCATTGGGGTTTGTAAAAAGGCTACTGTTGCCTTTTCCTATAGTTGGAAAAAAAGAAGCGAGATGAGTGAAGTACAGGCCGAGCTTGGTCTACCCCCTCATCATCTAATCAACTAATAACAGAGTCCCCGACAAGATGGGGTTCACTGTCCCTGCTACAAGTGCCCCATCAGAGAGGATTTTTACTGTGGGAGGGAGCATTGTTACATGCCACAGGGCATGCCTGAATCCAGATGCAGTAGACGGGCTTGTCTTTCTTGCCAAAAATGTGTGAAAAAAAAAAACGAAAAGGAAGACGCAAGAATGTACTAATGATTTTGCTGACTATGCAATGAATGTATGTTTGAAACATGATCGTTTAATTTTGTTTACTTATCTGGAATTTATTGAAATAGTGTTTTGTATACAAGAGGTATATTTTCTTGAAACACATGTTAAGTCTAATGAAACTTTGTTTTGCATTATATCAGTCCCAAAAGTGTAAATTGTTTGGTGATAGCCTGCAATGTTAAATTTATGTTTAAGAAGATATATTGTCAAAATACTCTAAAGGGGAAACTTTTTTCCCCTTTAGAGTATTTTGGCACTTTTATTTATCAATAACTGTTATTCTTTTAAGTTAGATTGAAGGTACACAAGTGAAGCCTGTTATACTCAAAACTGAGAAACTAGCTCATTCTATAATGCTACTAGATACAAACATTTTGTGTGAATTATATTTTCATTTTTTACAATGGCAGGGCCTGCCATCTTGTTTTACAAGCATGTTTCACAGCTATCACATCTGTTGGCCCTTATTAATTTATCATTACTACTACATTTTGGACATGTGGACAAATGCAGTGATTGGAAAATTTTGTTGTGTTGCTAGACTTGAGATATAAGCACTGGAACTGTTTACAAAAAACAGATTATCAATTTGCTCAGGATTTCAGTCTATCAGAGATGATAATGAATGCCAGTCTATCACAGGGCTAACAGAGAGACAGCTAAGAATATTCGGGATAATCATTTCATATTCCTATTATCCTGCCTTTTACTTCAATTTCTTCCAATTAAAGTGTTCCTAATTATCTAAATCGAATGTCTTATAATACAGGATATATTCTGTAAGACTTCAAACCTGTTTGAAGCTATGGCAACTTCTGACATTGGTTTATAACTGTTACGTCCACTTGGTGAAACCAGTTGGCAGACAATAACACGACAACCAGTATATCAAATGAGTCTCAGTTGAAGTGAACAAATAAGCTTTATTGTAACAAAAGCTATCTCTCAAGAAAGAAATTAAATAAAATACCTAACTGGCTTGTCTAACAAAAGACCCTCCAAAACAGTACAGTGGTGGCATAAACCAATAAACCTAGTGGAATAACAATTACATGCTACGTGAGTGCAAAAGACATGTAAAGGGTACCCCAACTTACCTAGTCCCAAAACCTCCCACACCTACCTGAACAAATATGTCTCTGAAAGAGCACCAAACAGAGACAAGGTTGGTAGCAATCATGTGCAGCAAAATCAAGAGTCAAGAAGCCCGCAAAGACCCGACACTTCCTCCATTTTAAAGTGGCTCCTCAGTTGTGATAGGTCAGTGGTAGAGGTAATTATCCAACCAGCCACACCGCCTGCTCACACAGGTGAGCAGCATCCCTGCAGCAATTACCTAAAGACAACACAACACACAGGGAAGGGGGGAGGAGACACAAAACCACAGAATACCTGGCCGCCTGGCACTTAACAATAACAAAACTGAGTGAACTTGAATTTAAAATCAAACATGATTGCTGCCATAAAACAAATGGGAAGTTGTGTTGAGGAAATCAATAAACTGGCAATGCTGGTTTGAATCTCTTCAACTTATTCTCTGAACAAAAGAAAATAAACACCAAAAGCTCTTTGACTAGCAGCCTCAGTGACAGTGATGATGTAATCCCTAATTTGTTCCTGCAAGGTGTAAAATATTTCAGTGCTGATATTTTATATGTAGGTTTTCCTGAAACATCCCATAGTTAAGCTGCTATAGGCCTAGACTGCTGGGAGGTCTCATCTGTTTTTCTCCCTGTTTAATTTCTCAAATGACATTAAGTACATTTGGCATTATTGTGGTCATTAACTTGTGTTTCCCTGTTCCAATAGGTATCCTTTGAATGGTGTTACGGTGGTTGTTGTCCCCTCTTTGTTGTCCCCTCTTTTCTGTCAACAGATTGCACCGAAACTTCTCTTGAGTCCAATCTCCCGTCCTGAGCATGCCTTAGGCGACTGTGGAAAGGAACGACTCCCTTTTAACAGGAAGAAACCTCTGGCAGAACCAGACTCAGGAAGGGTGGCCATCTGCCTCGACCAGCTGGAGTTTGAGAGGACAGAAAAGAAAAACAACACCATAACACCAGTCGAAGGATACCTGTTGAAAAAGAGAAACACAAGTTAATGACAGCAATAATGCCAAATGTACATAATGTTATGTGAGGTGTTAATTCTCTCAAAATTAGGCTCAGAGTCGCTGGATACAATTAACACAAAACATTTATTTCTTGCAAGAAAGAGAAAAGTCCGCACAACCTGTCAGGAAGCTGGCTCAGAGTTGTCTGACTCACAAAATGGTACTATTGGTATTTATATTGTTTATGTTTACTGGCCACACAATATTATGGGAAACTAACATTACTAGCCATTCAGTGTTATGGGAAAACAAGTTCAGACAGTCAAAAACAATTTTGCTGGCTACACAGTGTTATGTGAACCAAAAGATAGGAGGAAGCCTCCCCCCATCACATGAACCTTCTTGCAGCTTTTCTCATTGTATAACTTCATAATCTTTCTAACATGAGGAAATAAAACAGGGAAAAAGAGAGCAAATTGAGGACAGGTGTGTCATAGGAGCCCCCCTCTCAGCAGTTGAGGCCTATAGCAGCTTAACTATAGGATGTTTCAAGATCACCTGAGCCATCCTTAACTATAAGCTTTATCAAAAAGGGAAGTGTTAAGCCTAATCTTAAAGGTAGAAAGGGTGTCTGCTTCCTGGACATATACTGGCTGCTGGCTCCACAAGAGAGGGGCCTGATAATTGAAGGCTCTGACTCCCAATCTACTTTTAGAAACTCTAGGAACCATAAGTAAACCTGCAGTTTGAGAGCAAAGTGCTCTGTTGGGAAAATAAGATATTTAAGATATGATGGAGCTTGGTCATTAAGAGCTTTATATGTGAAGAGAAGAATTTTAAATTATATTCTGAATTTAACAGGGAGCCAATGAGAAGAAGCTAAAACTGGAGAAGTGTGATCTCTCCTGTTAGATTTCATCAGAACTCTGGCTGCAGCATTTTGGATCAGTTGGAGGCTTTTCAACGATATTGTGGGACAGCCCAATAGTAAAGAATTACAGTAGTCCAATCTTGAAGTAACAAATGCATGGACTAGTTTTTCTGCATCACTCTGAGATAGGATGTTCTCAATTTTGGCAATATTACAAAGATGAAAGAAGGTAGTTCTAGAAACCTGTTTTATATGTGGGTCAGATGATAAATTCTGGTAAACAATAACTCAGAGGTTCCTGACTATGCCATCTAGAGTAACTATATAGCTAGACAGTTTCTCCCTGAAGCGCTTAGATCCAAAGGCAACAACTTCAGTTTTGTCTGAATTTTGAAGCACAAAGTTCTGAGTCATTCAGATATTTATATCTTTAAGACATGCTTGTTGTCTGACCAAGCTATTGGTTTCATCTGGTTTCATAGAGTACAGCTGAGTATAATCAGCATAGCAATGGAAATTTATGCCATGCTGTCTTGTAAGATTACCTTATGGAAGCATAAATAGAGTGAAAAGAATTGGTACAAGCACAGAACCCTGTGGAACTCCATGGTTTATTCTGGTATGTGAGTATGATTGTTTGTTTACATGAACAAACTGGAATCTATCATAAATATGACTTAAACCAACCCAATGCAGTTCCTGTGATTGGTCTTTTCAAATGCAACACTGAGATCCAACAGGACAAGCACAAACACAACTCCTCTATCAGAGGCTAAGACGAGATCATTGGTAACTTTCACCAGTGCTGTTTCTGTACAATGATATGCTCTGAATCCAAACTGAAATTCTTCAAAGAGATTATTTCTGTGTGTCAGAAAAATTCTCTCAAAATTAGGCTCAGAGTCGCTGGATACAATTAACACAAAACATTTATTTCTTGCAAAAAGAAGACAAGTCTGCACAACCTACCAGGAAGCTGGCTCAGAGTTGTCTGCGTTCACAAAATGACACTATTGCTATTTATACTATTTATGTTTACTAACCACACAGTGTTATGGGAAACTAACATTACTAGCCATTCAGTGTTATGAGAAAACGAGTTCAGACAGTCATGTTATGATACATTGAGTTCAGACAGTCAAAAAACAATTTCACTAGCTACACAATGTTATGAGAACCAAAAGGTAGGAGGAAGCCTCCCCCCATCACATAAACTGTTTTTCAGTTTAGTAGTGTGGTGGGATGTTGTTAACTTGAAAGAAATAGCAAAAGAAAAAGGAACGCAACAAAACCTAACCATACCATACTGGTAGCTCCTCCTACAAGAACAAGCCATGAGAATCAATTACTAATCAAACTATGAAGGTAATATTTATTTGCCCAACAAATACATTAATTCCAATTGCTCTGACAGAAATATACACAATACCTTAGTTCAAGGGTTTTAAAGACTACTCACTGAAGCCATTGCAATTTCCCTATGTTCACACCAACATGGTACACATTCAGTGGGTTTACATGATGAGATTAACTCGATTATAGCTATAGTTGGGTTATGCTCCTTATCTGAGCAAGGGTAATTATCCTTTGTTACATGGCTGTGAATGTATCAAACCACTGGCACAAAACATGCAATACCACAGTAGATAAGTGGCACTGTACCCATTTCAACTATCGCTAATAGAGCCACTTCCGGTTGACGTCTTCACCACCACCACCAGCAAAACTAAGGCATTCGAGAAAGATGGCGAACAAAGGGCAAGATCAAGCTACGTCCCTCTACATTTGTGATGAGCATGGTTATGGCACAAACGCGATGCACAACGGCGCATTCTCCATTGCGTTGTTTGTTTCTTTCTGACGGCGGCGACAACAACAGTAATATCGTCTCCTTCGACTTCCGGGTGACGATCGCGGGAAAAAATCTCGAGCATGCGCAGAACGCTCGATCCTATCCACTTTCGTCACCAGGCACATTAAGTGGGCAATCGGATCAAGTTATCCCGGGGTCTTAATTCGATCGCAAGTAACCCGATCTGATTCAATTTCTTTTCTTCAGATTAAGCTTGTTACATGAGCTGAATAACTCAATCTTATTGTAATTTAACCATTAATCCGATCCGATTGACCGCATGTAACCGTACTGACTGAAAGACACCTCTTCCATATTTTTTGGTGTGTGCTTCAAGAATAATTATTGATATATATAAAATATAATTATTTTAAATTAATAAATTAATCTGGATGTGCCATGTGCTGTTATTTCTTAAAGTATTTAAATATTTTAGATATGTACAATATCAAACGTGCAAAAATTAAGCAAAGATGGCTAAATTAGCATGAAAATCACAGGTTTCTGCTAAGTAGAGTATCTTGGCCAAAGGTCACATATGGCCTTCAAGTATCCTCAAGAATAGTGCACACACCACATTAGTCAACATACACAAAAGATCAACAACTTCATAAAGCCAGCTTTTTGGAATGAAATAATAGAGTCTCTGATAGTCTCTGTATTCAGACTGATGTGTAATTTACACACTCGAGAGAGAGCATGGGGTTCCACTGTGACATTTGGTTTGCTGTGTAACAGAAGGGGAATGGCTCGACAAGGACATCTTTTTGTCAAATATAAATTGCAATCACTTTGTGAGAGGGCTCGAGTAAAGCTTAAAAAAACATACCGTTTTTGTATTGTTTGGAATCTAGCTAGTTTATTCATACTTTCCACATGCCTACAATGTATATTTAAAGCTCTAGATGTAGTTGAGATTCTAAGTTACCAAGATATTCTACTTCTTAAACGTCATGAAGCTTTTTTTTTCATTCATATACAACTTCTTCTGTATCTCAGCTAACCTGAAGGTGTCAATTAAGTTGTAACGGCTTTTAGTTTTTGGTTGGTTCGGTTTTGGTTTTTAGTTATATTTTACTTTCAAATTTTCAACTGTGAGGCCTTTGGCTTTTCTTCATTGATCTGTAACATTCAGCCCAAACAGTTATCTTTAATGTAATTACATCCTTGTGTAAAAACTGAAATCAGCAGGGATGTTAGGAGAATTGTGACAGATGTAAACACAGATGGTAGTGTCAGTGCACTTGCATCACCTAATAATGTAAGTAAGTCCTAAAGTTAAGGAGTAGTATACCGTTGGCATCTGTTAACATCAGGTAGCACCAGAAGGGTTTGACCTGGGAGAACCTTCTATGTGAATCCATGTAATTATTGACTGCAAAAGTTCCTCACCTTGAATGTGCTGAACAAAAAATGTTTAACAGTCCAAATGATCAGAGTTTTTTTTAAATTTTATTTTAGGTAAGTTTTTTTTATGAATGAACTTCTCCTTTTAAAGTTGCAGCCTAAAACTCAAGGTCTCCATGTTGTGGGTCGAGTTTATAATGTTTGTAAAAAGTTTCAAAGTTGGAGGATTGCGCTGAAGCCAACTTTTAGTAATCGGTTTTTTACTTGCAGCCATGAATATTTTCAGCAGGTATCTGTCCCTTTTACTGAGGTTTTCAGGAATTTTTCCAAGATACATTGAAACAAATGAAAAATCCAACATTGTGTCCAAGGTTTTTGAGATTAATTGACATATTTTACATCTTTCCAGAAGACTTCCAAATTCAGGCAGGACTAAAAAACATGAAAATAGTCCGAAGATACCACTCCACACTCCCTCCACCAAGAACATTTTGAACCACTGATTCTGATTTGGGGTAATAAAAACATTGAATCAAAATTTTGTAGTTCAAGATCTATTTTTCCATAGCTGTAACCATAGTTCTTCTAAAATGACTATATTGTCTTCTTTTTCCCAACACTGTCTAATGTAGTCTGTTGAATTTTTGTTAATAAATGCAAGCCTTTTATAAAGTTTGACAATTATGCTTTTTTGGGTTTTTGGAGTCATAGGCATCCATAAATATCTGTATAAAACCTTGGTTTTTATTCTTGTCAAGGGACTGTATCTCTTTTCTAAAGAAACTATGGATCTGGAAATAACGGTAAAAATATTTGCCCAACTCAAAAGTCTGACACAAATCAATAAAATTTATCAAGTCCCCATTTTTGATTATCTTATCAAAAGAAGTGATTCCTTGTTTAACCCACTGTCTATAATTGTGATCTTGCCATGCTAAGAGGAAGTGTGGGTGGAATACAGGTCAACTAACCCTAGGCCAACTAACCCTAACCCTAACCCTCTCTGTGTAGCTGAAATTTCCCAACCACCTCTGCCCACTTTTTCAAAGAGAGCTCAATACATAGGTTCTGTAACTGATATGCTTTGGAAAGCCTGTCCAAACAACCCAAAACTGATTGAATATCCTTTAAAGATAGCTCAATTTCTGTCCATTTGGCTTCATAACTGGGATTACACGAGCACACTAGAGGCTTAATTTGGGCTGACAAATAATAATCCAGGAAGGCAGCGCCATACCTCCCCTCTCCCCGAGCAGTGCAGAGTAGAATATCTCACTCTCTGTCTTTTCTTTACTCCAAATGAATCTCGAAAAGTGCTTATCCCACACCCTGAATTGTTTTGCAGGGATCTCCACTAGAAGTGCTGTAAATAAATA
The DNA here is from genome assembly GCF_036924035.1 of Leuresthes tenuis. NCBI lineage: Eukaryota > Metazoa > Chordata > Actinopteri > Atheriniformes > Atherinopsidae > Leuresthes > Leuresthes tenuis. The sequence goes on along the minus strand of NW_027325372.1, from coordinate 23,197,290 downwards.
TAGCAATTTTGGTCCGAATTCTACTGCCCATATCAAGGGGAAGCAAACTCCATCCAACCACATCTTCATAGATGTTCTTATTTATCTGTTTATAATTGTCATCACTCAACTGTGAGAGGTCTTTTGTCAGTAAAACACCCAAATACTTAATTTGTAGTTGGTTCCAGTTAAATTGGTGCCTGTCCATTCATTGTTTAGACGGGGCAAAATTAAAAGTCAAGACTTAAGTTTTTTGTATGTTAAGTGTATTACCAGAGAATCTCCCATATTCTTCCAGGATTTTCGTAAGCAGCGGAATTCCAGATTCAGGATTTTCAATTGTTATGAAAACGTTGTTCGTGTACAGACAAATTTTGTTTTCCATTCTCCCCATTGTTATCCCCTCCAAACCAATTTCCTCTACATCCTATTACATCTCCTCTGTAATGCTATTCGGTTTGCAAATTATCTGTTTTATACATTAAAATGCATGATCACTGACAATGAACATATTTCAGTGTTTGGATTAGTCTATTGGGCAGTTATGCAAAGGTCCAAACCAGCATACGAACTATCTTATCACATGTCATATGGAGCCTATCCCAGTGGTCATCGGGCGAGAGGTGAGGTACACCCTGGAGAGGTCACCAGTCTGTCATATCATGTGTTTTAATTATTATTCTCAAGTATCCTTTTAAACAGATGTTATCTTATAATCCCAGCAAGGTACAGCATAATTTTGCCTGCAGAAACCAACATGCTTCCATCCCTTCACATATCATCTATCTTCAACTCAGGGCTGATGGAATCCATCACCTCCTCTGAAGCTTCTGACCTGATTTAATCAGTCCAGTCACGTCTTCAGGCCCTCAGAGCTGTTGTAAACACTGCACAGATCATCTAGTCTCAGCTGCTTTGATCTCACTGAGATGGTGTGGGTTTCTAAGAAACAAAATCCATACTAAAGCTTTTCAACTTCACAGTGCCAAAACAATCTTGCGAATGATGCTGGGATATGAGGAGTCTTTCAAATGGTGGTTTGATTTCCCCTACTTCAGTGACATGGACTCTGCCATGACTATTTACATTGTAGATTCTCATTGAAGGCATCAAAACTACGAATTAAAACATATGGAATTATTTACTAAACAAAAAAAGTGTGAAATAACTCTAAACATATTTTATATTCTTCAAAATAGCCACCCTTTACTTTGATTACTGCTTTGCACACAGGCATTTTCTCGATGAGCGTCATGAGGTAGTAACCTGAAATGATTTTCCAACAGTCTTGAAGGACTTCCCAGAGATGGTGAGCACTTATTGGCCCTTTTGCCTTCACTCTGCGGTCCATCTAATCCCAAACCATTTCGATTGGGTTTAGGTCAGGTGACTGTGGAGGCCAGGTCCTCTGGTGCAGCACTCCATCACTCTCCATCTAGTTCAAATAGCCCTTACACAGCCTGGAGGTGTGTTTGGGGTCATTGTCCTGTTGTTGAAAAATAAATGATGGTCCAACTAAATGCAAACCGGATGGGATTGCATGTCGCTGTAGGATGCTGTGCTAGCCATGCTGGTTCAGTCAATTTTGAATAAATCTTCAACAGTGTCACCAGCAAAGCACCCCCACACCATCACACTGCCTCCTCTGCGCCACACAAAGACACAGCAGGTGGAACCAAAGATCTCAAATTTGGACTCATCAGACCAAAGCACAGATTTCCACTCGTCTAATGTCCATTCCTTGGCTCAAACAAATCTCTTCTGCTTGTTGCTTTTCCTTAGTACTGTTTTTATAGCAGCTATTTGACCATAAGGCCTGATTTGCGCAGTCTCCTCTGAGCAGTTGATATAGAGATGTGTCTGCTACTAGAGCTCTGTGTGGCGTTCATCTGGGCTCTAATCTGAGGTGCCATTAACTTGTGATTTCTGAGATTGTTATCCTCATCAGCAGAGGTGACTCTTGGTCTTTATTCCCTGAGGCAGTCCTCATGTGAGCCAATTTCGTCAGAGCTTGATGGTTTTTGCCACTGCACTTGGGGACACAAGTTTTTGCAATTTTACGGACTGACTGACCTTCAGCTCCTAAAGTAATGTTAGAGGTTTCTCTTTACTTAGCTGATTGGTTCTTGCCATAATATGAATTCCAACAGTTGTCAAATAAGACTGTCAGCTGTGTACCAACCTGACTTCTGCACAACACAACTGATGGTTCCAACCCCATTAAGAAGGCAATAAATTTCACAAAATTAACCCTGACAAGGCACACCTGTGAGGTGAAAACCATTTCAAGTGACTACATCATGACGCTCATTTAGAGAAGGCCAAGGGTTTCCAGCGTTGTCAACAAAGCAAAGAGTGGCTACTTTGAGGAATCTAAAATATGAACGTTATTTCACACTTTTTTATTTACTACATAATTCCTGGATGGCCTCGGCGGCAGCGGGTGGCTGTGGCAGGATGGCCTCGGCGGCAGCAGACAGCTGCGGCAGGATGGCCTCGGCAGAGACCAGCAGAGATGTGGAACCCGGCTGGAGGGCCGGCCTGGACTAGGAGGAATCCGGCAGACAAGCCGGCTCGGACGAGGAGGAGCCCAGCGGAAAGGCCGGCTCGGACAAGGAGGAGCCCGGCGGAAAGGCCAGCTCGGGTGAGGAGGAATCCAGCGAGAATGCCAGTTCAGATGAGGCAAAGACCGGCTGGAAGAAGGTCAGTTCAGGTGAGGCGAAGACCGGCGGAGTCAGCGGGCTGTGCCGTGGCAGAGTCAAGCGGGCTGTGCCGTGGCAGAGTCAAGCGGGCTGTGCCGTGGCAGAGTCAAGCGGGCTGTGCCGTGGCTGAGTCAGCGGGCTGTGGAGGCGCCAACACAGGAGACAGAGCTGGGGAGGTAAAAGGAGAGGTGAGAGACTCGCAGAGAGCTCGACACTTCGACCAAGTCAGAGCCGAATACATCCACTAGAGCCTTATGGACAGCTCTCATGCGTTCCCAGGCGGCCTTGATTGCGGGTGTCCCAGGCACAAGTCCTCCCCAGAACACCTCCAGGACCTGACCAGACATCCACCACTGGTCGAACATGCCGCGTCCCTTGGCGAATCATTTATACAGGGCCGCGAGTCGACTGTGGAGGTCGTCAAAGACTGCTGGGTCTATCATTTGCAGAATCCTTCTGTCTGTTGAAGGTAGGACCCAGTTCTTTCAAAAGTAACAAGGTGTATCAACAAAAAGGGGAGCAAGAACAAAAGGCGCAGCAGTGCCGGATCTCAAAAATACCAAACTGTGAATGAACAAGACTATGAAAAATAAACAAGACTATGAAAAAATACTTAGAACAAAGACTATGAGGCAAAACCAGACTTAACTTCGGTGTGACTGCGGCATGAAGGTTTAGTGAGGATTCTGCAATGAATGAGAGAAAACCAGGAGACTAAATGCTGTGGCGGGAGTGATTACTGAGTGCGTACTGCTGATGACCAGGAAACAGGCGACGTGAGTGAAGCTGATGGAAGGGGAGAAACATGAAAAGAACATAAAGAACCTGAACATAACAATAATCAAAACATAAACTGTGACAGAAAAACACAAACTGTGACAATATCTGCTTTTCTAAAAGTTAAAACAAGCACATCTGATATTTTGATTTGAAGAACCACTGATGTCATTAATTAAAATCAATTCAATTTTATTTATATAGCGCCAAATTACAACAATTGCCATCTCAAGGCACTTAAATAATATAGTCCAATTCAAGCCAATTGGAATTCAATTAATTGTAATCATAATCCAATTAATTCATATAGAGCAGTCCAATCTCCCGTCCTGAGCATGCCTGTGGCGACTGTGGAAAGGAACGACTCCCTTTTAACAGGAAGAAACCTCTGGCAGAACCAGACTCAGGAAGGGTGGCCATCAGCCTCGACCAGCTGGGGTTTGAGAAGACAGAAAAGAGGGGGCCATTCAAAGGATACCTGTTGGAACAGGGAAACACAAGTTAATGACCACAATAATGTCACATGCACATGTAGAAATTAAACGGGGAAAAAGAGCAAAGTGAGGAAAGGTGTGACAGATGAGGTCCCCCAGCAGTCTAAGCCTATAGCAGCTTAAGTATGGGATGTTTCATGATCACCTGAGCCATCCCTAACTATAAGCTTTATCAAAAAGGAAAGTTTTAAGCCTAATCTTAAAAGTGGAAAGGGTGTCTGCTTCACGGACATTTACTGGCAGCTTATCTATGGATTTTCCTTCATGGAGAGATGGACGTACGTGCCTTGCTTCCTGTGCATCATTATTACCTTTGTGCCCCACAAACTGTGCCCTCCCTGACATGCCAAACTCAAATGTTTTTTGCAGAGTGAGAAGTCATGTCAGCTGTGAGAAATCATTTTCTCATTAATCACTTAATAAGACTAGTATTGTGGACAAAATATAATTTGCCTTCCGCACTAAAGTAATTGGAAATTGGAAAAAAGGATGTTTGATGGGTTTTTTAAAATCTCAAATATTCTCAAAGCTAATTGTGTATCTGCTTACATAATTATGATTTAGACATAGTTCAGTGTCCCTAGTGTAACTTTAGTGACATTTTATTTTGGAAATTTATGTGGGTCTTGTGTGAGTTAGTACTTTTTAACTTGGCACTGGCAACTGACAGGATCCAGACCAGAATTTGGGGACAGCAAAATTTCATAACTGTTGCAATAAAGTGATTTCAAACCTCCTGGTCAGCTGGCCTTTCTGTAGGATGTTCGTTACCATATCCCTATATGAGTTTCCTCCATATGCACTGGTTTCAGCTCAGTGTCCAGAGATGTGTATGGTACTGGCAGTTAAATTGGATGTGAACATGGTTGCTTCTCTGTTTGTGTTAGCCTAGTGATTTTTTTTCCAGAGTGTCTCTCATCGCAATGGATGGATGTTTACAGTATTCATATGTGCACCATTATTTTAGTATGGAGGAAGAAGTGACATATATGAGTTTAAAATAAGTTGGGGTTGTTGCTTGCAATTTAAACTCATATATGTCACTTCAACCTTCCTTTCTATGATAGAACAACAGTGTTTTCAACAAAATCAGAAGAGTGATTCTATAGTATACCTTCTAGGCCTCTGTAGAAACATGGCAGTGCAGTATGGCAGAGCAGAATGAGATGTGTGCAACAGTATCTTTTTTATATAAATGAGAACTTATTTTTGAAAGTTGCGGCACATTTCTACCAATAGATTGTTTTAAATGTTTCACGGTAGAACTTTTTTCAAATTTTTCTCAATCTTTTCAGGAGGTATTTGGTTTACGTTGATAAACATTTATGTGATTGTCCCAGGATTTGCCCAAATTGCTTCCTTAGCTGTCAATGGGAAATTCTTAACTATTGTTTGTATTATCTGTTTAATCCATTTCCATATTTCCATTATGACAACAGCAACAGAAAAACAAAGAACTCAACAAATATCATGTCGACTGGATTGCATGTTTTTGGTGGGGATAAGAGACACTCAACTGAAAACAGTCACTAACTGATTCAGTGTTTTGGGTTGTTTTTGATATTCTCCTTCATCAAGCAGCATTGCTTTGATTCTGTTAGATGTTATCCTTCATCTTACCTTTGCTACCTCACCCTTTCATAGTCCATCATGCCTGATGACCAAATGGGCTGCACCTTTCATTCTCGCCTACATGACTCTGGTAATGTGTTGACTCTGTGACACCTTAAATCTGACACTAATGATAAACGCCATTATCATCCAGCCTGTTAACGACTTCAGTCATCAGAGCTGTGGATTAGGCCATGTAGTCACGAGTTGAACATTTTGTGTATCGATATGCAGTGTGAAGAATATTAACTGCTCTCAGTGCTGTTGTTTTGATTTCATGAAAAGGTAATGAATTGCTAATAGCATGATTATCCTGAAAATAGAATAACTGTGGAAAATGTCCTCGTATTATGTCTTCCATTGCTTTCCCTCCCCTCATGAGTTGAAAGCTTATTCATTGTGTGTCGATACTTCCAGAGTCCATTTGTCTATCTCTGATTGAATGAATAATCTCATTGTGGAATATGAGACCCAACTATTTTGTCTTTGTAACCCTCATGGGCTAGTTATCATTGTTAAGTGCCCCCCTCCCCCACATTTTGTCAGATGTATTGTACTGTAAACATATTTTGCCAACAAGGGCAAATAGAGTATAGACTTCTATCCTTTCTTTTTTTTTAAATAAGGCCTTGCCGTTTAGAAGTAGTTGTACAATGTCCTCTATGCTTGGCTATCAAACTATTAGACATGTATTGTAATACTAGTTATACATAATTAATATAGTTAGTTATCTATCAATGGAATGTACATAACTAACACACTTCAAGTGCAACTTGCTAGTTGCCCCAATGTTTTGGAACATGTAGTATATGCAATGTTTTTGAAAGAAATATGGATATATATGGATATATATGCAGCAAAGTTTTCTTTTGTCATGTTTTCAGGTGTTTGTCATGTTTCCAGGTTAATTTCTGGTCTTGTTTTTTCCCCTGTCAATTAGCTTTACTCAAGTAACCTGTTTTCTATTTCACCTCGTCACCAATTACCTTCCCCAGTATTTAGTTTCCAGGTTCACTCACAGTCATCGCGAAATCCTCACTTAACCTTCCATGCCACGTTTGTTTTGTCAAGTCAGGTTTTTGCCCCACGTTATTTATTCATAGTCTTGTTCATGTATTTCCATAGTCTTACCTTGTCTTGTTTTTTCACAGTTTAGTATTTTTGATAACTGGCTCTGAAGCGCCCTTTGTTCTTTTGTGTTTTTTTTTTTAAGTAAATAAATCTGTTTTTTGAAGTTCCGCATCTGGGTCCTCCCTTCTCGCACCACGAACCGTGACAGACAGTTTACATGCTGGACCCAGGAAAACAGAAAGGGGAGCGTGAATGAATTAAAGGGTTTGTTTTCAGAACATTGACTTATAATCATTGACAGATTTTCTGTGGTGATTGACAAAACACGCTCAAAGCAAACAGAATCTTCCAGGCTGGTAACACAAGAGATATTGGTTAGAATGATGGTAGGTTTTCCACTAAAGATTATTGTCCAACTGATGAGTACTGACCGGTAAGCAGTGAGAAAGGGCTTTGATATGACTTCCCTTTTGCTGTGGTGCTGTAGAGTGGCTAATTCCTTGGCAGGAGATTAGTTTTGAGACCAAAACCATACAATTGAAATACTGACTGTGGTGGTAGCAGAGAAGAATAACAATTTCTTCGGCATTAGTGGAACACTGTACAATAAGCTCTAGGTGTTTTTTGACAAGTTTCTTGTCACATGGTGACTGCCAAAACACAGATAGAACTCAAAAGCAGATCCAAATTCAGAGAGACTTTATTTGCACAAAGGGAGATTGGAAAAGGTACTGAATCAGTGTCCTGGGGAAACGCTGGAGAAAACAGGTATCACAATGGTCCGGAGCAGCTGGAGCACTGGGTGATGACAGGTTAAATGAGTAGGAAAAAATCCAAGTGGAAGAATGTCCCAAACAGTACGGTGAGATTGCCTTACTCTGATCTGAGGAAACCGTGGCAGGAGGGAGAGGTAGCGACTGACTGGCTGGAGGGTGTAATCCAGAGTAGCCATGGGTGAGCAGGCAGGGGGTGAGGCAGATCCAGAAGGCCGAGAGATATGAAGAATGCGAAGAGAACCAGGAAATCCGTAAGACTCAGGAGGACGAGGCAGAACTGAGGCTGGGACAAGGAGACGAGATGAGGTTAACAATATATACCTTATCTTGGTGTCGGGTGTGATGCTGTAGTGTCGCGAGATTGTGCGAGATTGTGTGAGACTATCGGCAGATTCAAACAAGGCGCGCCTCAAATAGAGTAAACAATATAGTAAGATTATAATTACGCCAATAACTACTGTTTAAATAAATATATTATCGGGTGAAACAAAAACAAAACACTGGAGTACAGTGAAGAAAGCCTGGAGAGCCTCACGGATTTCATCGACGAGTGTTTTGACAGGATCGTCATGGGGAAAACTAACCAAACTCCATCTGCTAGCAGCAAGGCTTCAACTTCAAAGAGAAGTCGTAATGAAGAGTCACCCGGAGCGACGTCTCCAGCTGGTAAATGATTCGACGGACATTTTAACATCGATTGATAACAAATTATCCAGCTTCGACGCCCGTATGTCTCTGTTGAAGATTCTACACAGAGAGTTCCAGGCATTACGGGAGTCGTTGGAGTTCAGCCAGCAACAGGTGCAGACGCTGGCTGCAGAAAACGCAGCCCTCAGAGGATCGGTGAAAACACTCACCGAGGGAATGAGCCGGATCTCTGATGAGAACAAGAGGATAAAAGAATCAATTATTGATCTCCAGGCTCGTAGTATGAGGGACAATCTGGTGTTTTCTGGAATCCCGGAGCAGGCAGACGAGGATCCTGAACTCGCAGTGAAAAACTTCATTCAAAATCAGCTGAAACTTCCAGGAGATGTAGTGAAAAACTTTTCACCGAGTCCACCGCCTGGGAGGGAAGAGACCTGATGCCCGCCGACCGAGACCGATTGTGGCCAAGTTCGAGCATTATCAACAGAAGGTCCAGGTGAGGGGACGCGGCAGGGAGCTGAGAGGAACGGACTTCAGCGTCAACGACCAGTTTCCCAAAGAAATCCTGGAAAGACGCAGGGTTCTGTTCCCCATCCGGAGAAAGTTCATGGAAGGAGGCTCCCGAGCTGTCATCGCGGTGGATAAGTTATTCATCAACGGGCAGCTGTATCGCGACCAGGAAACCACTCCTTGGCTCTTCTAAACTCCAGGTGATCTGTATTCGTTAACTTGTATGAATCATTTCACTGTAGATGACATAAGTAAGATGAAATAATCTATCCAATTCACAGTTATCTATCAAGGCAAAATATATAACTCACTGCCAGTCTCACCAGCACAGGATGTATGCAGCTCATATTTGTTTATTTGGGTATGTTTTTTTGTTTTTGTTTTTCCTTTTTCTATCTCACACTTCCACTCTTTTGCACTGTTTTTCTATTCTGTCTTTCTTCCCCAACCCGCTGCGTTTCCACCTTAATAAGTAATGTTAACAAGCACGGCGCACATAGAGTTTTGAGCAGAGCACATAATCAAGTTCCACACAGCATCGACAGCGCAAGTACATATTGTAGCAAGCTCATATTGACAACTGAAAACGGGATGCTTTTAGCAAGCATCCAGCACTCACTGCGTTAGTCTGAGCATGTCCACACTGAGGTTTATCTCATGGAATGTGCATGGAGCTGGGTCCAGAGAGAAGAGATTAAAAATCTCCAATAAATTGAAGGATTTACAGGCGGACATTGTTTTATTACAGGAGATTCATTTATCAAAGACTGTAGCTGATGTTCTCACCACAGCACAGTTTCCTCATGTGTACTCAGCCTGTTACAACTCCAGACAAAGAGGTGTAGCCATTCTGATAAATAGAAGAGTAAATTTCACCGTAAACAACACAGTTATAGATCCAGAAGGTAGATTTCTAATAGTTAATTTATCTATTCAAAATATGAATTTATGCATTGCAAATATATATGGTCCAAATGTGGATGACCCCTCATTTTTTCACTCCTTTTTCACTTCACTCTCTGATCACTCAGATAACACACTCATCATGGGAGGGGACTTTAACATGGTATTAGACTCAGGAGTAGACAGACTCAGTACTTCAGGAAGTCAGCGGAACTGGCAGTCCACGAATATTGTTAAACAGTATATGAAAGATTTTGGTCTTTGTGATGCTTGGCGCTCCCACCACCCCACTCTTAGAGAATACACCTTCTTCTCACCGGTACACCACTCATACTCAAGAATAGATTATTTCTTAGTTAGCAGTTCCTTGATGAGGGATATTTCAGACACCAAAATCCACCCATCACTATCAGTGATCACGCTCCAGTTTCTATCACACTGAAGAATAACAGAGTTACACCACCAGCTAGGAATTGGAGATTTGATACATCATTACTAAAAGACCCTGATTTTATTAATTATTTCAAAAGGGAATGGTCTGTATATTTAGAAAATAATGACCTGCCAGGAATGTCAGCTTGTACTCTCTGGGAAGCCGGAAAAGCAGTTATAAGAGGCAAAATAATCTCTTTTTCATCAAATAAGAAAAAGAGGGAAAGTTCAAGGATATCAGATTTAGAACTCAGGATTAAATCATTGGAAATTGTCTACAGTACATCCAAAGAGGAACACACACTGAATGAACTAAGAAAAGCTAAACTTGAATTAAACAAAATTATTGATAATCAAACACAGTTTCTGATACAAAGACTTCGCTTGGAGAACTTTGAGCACGGCAATAAATCTGGAAGGTTCCTAGCTAACCAACTAAAGAGAAACAAAGAGAAAACAACAATCACTTCTGTTAAAGACTCAAAAGGAAATGTCACCCATGACCCCGATGTAATCAACAATGCTTTTAGGGACTTATATTCATCACAAAATGATCCATCAGACAGTAACATAGATCAGTTACTTAGTAATATCAACCTTCCAAAATTACAAACCGAACAGGCAATGGCTCTGGATTCACCTCTCTCAATAGGAGAACTCCATGAAGCCCTTCAACATATGCCTAGTAATAAAGCCCCGGGACCAGATGGTTTTCCAGCAGAGTTCTACAAAGAATTTTGGACTGTTTTGGCACCTGCATTTCACAAAATGGTATTACATGTTAAGCAGAATGGCATATTATCCCCACACATGAACTCTGCTAACATTATCTTGCTACAGAAACCAGGAAAAGACCCCATACTTCCATCCAGCTACCGCCCAATATCTCTAATAAATGCAGACCTCAAAATAATTTGTAAAGCCCTCGCCAAAAGAATAGAAAAAATAACTCCACTTATAATACATCCTGACCAGACAGGTTTCATAAAGGGTAGACACTCATCTACTAACACTCGCAGGCTAATTAATCTCATAGACTATTCTACCATCAACAACCTGGAAACCACAATAGTCTCTCTAGATGCAGAAAAAGCATTTGATCGAGTGAACTGGAAATTTTTATTCGCAGCATTAAACAAATTTGGGTTTGGGTCACACTTCATCAACTGGATAAGGATATTATATAGCTCCCCAAATGCGTGTGTCAGGACAAATGATCAAACCTCTCCAAACTTCAGTCTGCAGAGAGGTACAAGACAGGGTTGCCCACTTTCTCCCTCACTTTTTGCTATTTTCATCGAACCTTTAGCAGCTGCTATCAGACAAGAAATTTTAAAGGCATCCAACCCCAAAATATTGAGCATAAAATAAGTCTTTATGCTGATGATGTTTTACTTTTCCTTCAGAACTCTCAAACGTCTCTCACTCACACGATCACACTCATAAATAAATTCTCAGCACTTTCTGACTACTCTATCAATTGGTCTAAGACCACAGTTCTGCCCATTAACTGCAGAGTCCAGAATATACCTGCGATCACTTCACAGTCAGGAAATATCAGATATTTAGGCATAAACATTTGCTCCAGGCTCTCAGAGCTAACAAAGCTAAATTATGTGCAATTATTAAAGACAGTAGAGGACGATCTCTCTCATTGGAAGTCCTTACCTATATCACTTATGGGGAGAGTTACAACCATTAAAATGATGATACTACCAAAAGTTAATTATTTGTTCTCAATGATCCCCATAAAACCATCTGCTACTTGGTTTAAGTCACTAGATTCTTGCATCTCCAAATTTCTGTGGAAAAACAAACCACCACGTATTAGTTTAAAAACCCTACAGAAGACCAAGGACTGTGGTGGATTAGATTTACCTCATTTTCAGCACTATTCCTTAGCCAATAGGTTACAGTATATATCAAAATGGTTTAAACCTAGCCCAATAGATGAACCATGGATAAATATAGAACAAGCATTGTGTGATAATCTGGAAATCTCTGACCTGCCACTTATTAGTCAAAACGAAAAAATTCACAAATGTTTCAAAAGCATTAACATCAGCACCTCTCTGACAGCCTGGTGGGAATTTCTTAAAATAACAAAGTCTTCAATTGTCCCATGTAAGCTTACACCCATCTGGAACAATCCTGACATACTGCAAAACAAAAAAATGCTAAACTTTACTCTGTGGAAGATCAAAGGAATCAAACATCTGGAACATATAATCCAAAATGGACATTTTATTTCATTTGATGAGCTCATATCACAACACGAGATAGGCAGCAATAAATTCCTAGAATATCAACAACTTAAGTCTATAATAACAAAGAAATATATCCTCCACCAACCAGACTTACAACTCCCGACTAGGGTAGCAGAATTTCTAAGCATCTGCACCCCAAAACTACTATCAAAAATATATAAATTATTGTCTAAAATAGATGACACAATGTCTCTTCCATCCTCAAAATGGGAGGCAGATTTATCCATCAGTTCTAGTCATAGCTTCTGGCCACAAATATGTTTGAAAACCTTCAGAATGACTCAGAATTTTAATTTACAGCTCATACAATACAAAATTCTTCATAGAACACACTATACAGGACAAAGGATGTCCAGGATGGGTCTAACGCACTCAAACATCTGCTCACATTGCACAGATAACACACCTGATGATTATGCACACGCTTTGTGGTTCTATGCGCCTGTCCAGAAGTTCTGGCTTGAAGTCTGTGCGGACCTATCAACATGGCTAAAGTGTAGCATCCCTGCATGCCCCACACTGTGCATACTGGGTGACTTAGACAACATCAACATGGAAATTAACTCAGCACACATGGTTCTCACAGTGTTATGTATCACAAAGAAAACTATTCTCATGAACTGAAAAGTGAAGAACAATCTGTGTATTAACCAGTTTCTTTTAGACTACATTAGCATGGAAACAATGTCTGCCTCCTCAAAACATCAATTGGCTGAATTTAATTCTCTCTGGTCCCCTCTGATTAGCTTTATCACATAGTGGTGGTGGTGGGTTGCTGCCCCGTCGCTCTGGGCGGTTGGGTGTGTGCTGGGGGGGGTTGTGTGGCTTCAGGCGTCTGGTGGTCTCTCGGGTCGTGGGGACCGGGTTGGTCATTGCTGGGGGGGGACTGTGTGTCGGGCTTGGAGGGCAGTTTGGGGGGCTTGCGAGTGGGACTGTCTTGCGGTGTGGGGCGGGGTCCCTTAGGGGCCTTGGGGTGGTGGCTGCTGGCTCTATGCCGGGTGGCCGGGCCGCTCTGGCGTGGGTGGTGGTGCTGGGCCTGGGCCCTGGTGGCTGGGCGCTGCCTTGCCTGTGCCTGGGGGGGCTGGGTTGTCCTGGACGCGCCACAGTATGGGTGGGTTGGTGCAGGTCCTGGTGCCGGGCTTGTTGCTCTGGGACCTCCAAGGTGTCCGCAGATGGTTGTTTTTTTTTCAGGGTGTTGGGGCGTGCGGTGGAGGGGGCGGGGGGGGTGCTTTTCCCCTGTTGGGGGGGGCCTGGGTGATGGTGGGTCTCAGGCCCGGGCTGCTGCGACTGGTGTGACCGGGTGGTTTGTTTGTTTGTTTTTTGTTGTTGTTTGTTTGTTTTTTGTAGAGGTCCTCCGGGGTGGGGTGGGGCGGGATGGGTACCTTCTGGGGGTACAGTAGCTCCCGCAATATGGTCGTTGCAGGCCCCGAGCCTGGTGGACATCAGCCCCTCCTGCCCTGGGATGGCTCCCAGGTAGCGGGGATGCCTATTGCAGCCAGTCCCTGGCTGCCCTCTCCAGGGGAGAGTAGCTCCCCCGGTGTATATCCCCATACCCCTCTCCCTTCTGGCTCCTGTACACAGCACACACTCACACATGAAGGGTTTTGGGGGCGTGTGTGTTCGGTGGGGTGTAGTGGATGGGGCCACGTAGGTGGTCCCCTTTGGTTGCACTCTGCAGTTCCCCGCCCCTGTTTTAATTACACCTTAGACATTACTACTTATCAAACACACTCACACACACACATTAGGTCTTGGGGGGTGGTTACACTGAGTGGCATCTGGTGGGCGGGGCTATTTGGGTATGTAGGCTGCCCAGAGGGCCGCGCTCCCAGTTCTACAAGTTTGGCTGCCCCTCAATTTTAATCGCTCACTATTAGAAAATATTGAAGAGCCAGAAGGGTGAGGGGAGGGGTCTTCTTCCCACACCCCTGCTTCCTGGTTGCTGCTCGGGGCGGGAGGGGCCAAGAGGATTAATTAATTGTTCTGCTGGTTTGGGGTCTGTGGTGCCTGGGGGGCTGCTGGCCCCCTGGTGTGCCCGCTGCGCTACACCCCGGCGGAGTTGAGGGAGGGAGGACGTGTGGATGTATGGGACGTGAAAGTGTGTGTGGTGATGATTGGGCCTGGATCTGGGACTTGCTGTCGCCTGGCCTGCTTGTGCTTCTCCCGATGGGGGGGCGACGTTGCCTCTCCCCGCTGCTCGCGACTTCACCCACCTGTGGGCACGTCTTGACTCCCAGGGCAATTGGCCAGGGCCACTTGGCCCTCCTGGGTATTGGGTGGGGCCTCTGCCGGGGGGTTTGGGGGCGCTCGGGCTCCTGGGGCCCGGGTCCAGTGCACGGCCCATGCCTGGGCGGCTGGGGCCTGGCGGGGTCGGTGGGCTGTTGCCCCTGGCTCCCGGAGGGCCTCTGTCCTATGCTTATCGGGGCTCTTTCCGGGGGCTTCCTCTGCAGTCTTCTGGGTGGATGCGTGGTTGTCCCTGTGGGGGGCTTCCTGGGTTCTGTGCTCCGTGGGGGCTGCTGGTGGCCTGGGTCTTGTGGCCCTCTCTGCCTGCTTCTGATTGCTGGGGGGGGGGGGGCTGTGGATTGTGGCTCTGTACACTTATACACTCATAACTAAGAACGTTTATCATGTAGGTCCTGTGCCATGGGTGTTGCATGTTCTCACACACACACACACACACACACATTTATTAGTCCAGTAGCATGCTCGCTAAGCAGTTGATGTATTATCATGTCGTCTCAGGTCATCTATATTCACAGCTGTGTTGTATGCGATTGCCGCTTCTTGTGCTTGTTTTTGTTTTGTTTGTGTGTTTGTTTTTTCTCTGCTTGTCTGCTTTCAGGTGCTCCTGGTGGCGCTAAGGCTGGATTCCCCTCAGAGGCCATGGATTGTTCTCTGTTTTGTTTTTTTACAGGTGTAGCAGCTGGTTGTCTGGTTTTTGTTTCTATTTTTGTTCTGTTTCCTCTTCTTTCCTCTTCTTCTTTCCTTGTCCCCCGGTCCGGTTCAGTTCTATTACATGTCATATATTGTCAACAGAAATAAATAAATGGGCATCAAGGGGAGCTTTACATTTATAAAACTTCCCTTGGCAAAGCAAATCTGTTTGGCATCAAAGGTATTCAGACTACAATTCTGCTGCCATAATGCTGAACAGGACAAGGGGAAAAAAGAAAAAAGAAAAAAAAAAGGAAAAAAAAAAAAACAATATATACCTTAATACCAAGTTACCACAAAGATGGCAAAACGATCTGGCGAAGATTGGTGCTCCTGCTGCTCCTTAAGAAGGGCTCTTGATTTTGGTAGATGCGCCACAGGTGTGTCAGCAGGCAGCCACCAGACTCAGGTAACCAGGGAAACCTGCTCACCCAGCCTGAAACTCAAAACACACCTCCAAACCAGGTCAGATCATGACATTTCTAAACTGAAACAACATGAACATAATTTGACTTAAGCGTGATAGCTTGATCGGGTCTAGACCACATAGGTGAACAAATGATCTGGCAATTAGGATGGCCACGGGGAATCAGGAAACCACATAGAAAACTAGAAAGAGCTGTTTCCTGCAAAACAGCAGTGAGAATGCTTATTAGCTGAATGTGTATAGCTTACCATGCTAAAAAAGCTGAACATTTAGCACAAAGTTATTAGCTGAAGCTTCAAAGCACTTGAAAGGTATTTTTGAAAGGACCTGGAGCCAAATTGAGGCAGAAAATTTGAGAAAAGGGAAGAAACATTCAAACATGATGAGCTGAATGGGGAAACCTGACCATGCTAAAAAAAGCTGAAGATAGAGAAAATTTAGCAGAAGACCAGTTGCTGAAGTCTTGGTTGAAGACCTGATTAAAAACAGAAGGAGAAGAATACAGTTGATAGTTTTAAATTCTGTTTCAATCATAATAGAATGATGGCACCTAAAGTTGTTGAGAAGAAGAAGGAGTTGAAAAAATGGAAACAAATTAGCAGAAAATTAGTTGAAAAAGGGCTGAAAAATAATTATTGAAGGACCTGGAGCTGAATGAAAGCTGAGAGGATTACAAAAACAAACAGCAACTTGAACATGTAAAAAGAACAGTGCTGAACACCACCATGTAAGGAAGTTCAGCTGTGAAACATATATACATTTAAAGAAGCTAATATGACCATTGGAATGCACTCTGATATTAGAAAGAAAGGAATAATTGAGAGCTTAAACTGGACGAGTCCAGTAATATTAATGCTTGTTCAGGCAACAAAACACTTTCTTTTCAAAGCATTACAATTTTTTTTAATAGTATACAACAGATTTGTTAATCGACATATGAACATTTAGATGATCACAAAACCTCAAAAACACTTAATTTACAAAGTCATGTTCTGTCATTTATAAGTATCATGGATTGCAAATAATGTCCATTATTATGAGAGAGAATAATAATCCCGAGGGAAATTCAAAGTGATTTTATATTTAAAAAATAATATTCTTCTTGTTAATCTTTTTACAATAAAGAAAACTTAAAAATGACAAATATGAATATTATAAAAAAATAATTAAAAATCCTAAAACCAAAATACCAGCTGATACCCCACAGTAAGACAGGATTCACTCAATTGTGTGTTCCATTTTAAACGTTTGTCTTTTCATGTATTTGCAATTTTTTGGATCTTTAGAATGGCCAAATATAATTTTCTATCAACTGTTCTGCTATTATTGGTTTCCACATGGTGAAAAGTTGAGAAAATTTTTACGTATTAAATAATTATTGAATCACATGATCACCAATGTGATCAGGTGGCCATTCCTAGATGTCAGGAATGTCTCTCCATAATGAGTCAACACAACATGAGGGTGAGTCCTGTCTTATTCCTGCTATAAATGCTACTAAATCCATCCTATTTACTCACTTCATGTGTACATTTATTTTTTTCTTTGGTTTAACTACTTCATTGTTTCAACAATCAAATACAGGAAAACATGATGGAGAACAAAAGAAGACACTGTTCTGAAACATGAACTAAACGTTCTCTGCTGTAACAGATAAAATAAATAGAAATCTTAAATAAGAAAATAAGTAAAATATTTAGATTTATTATAAGTAAAATAAATGTAAAATAAATTTGAAAAAATTCTGAAATAAGAAAAAACAAATAACACAAAGAAGACAAATAAATTAGGACAAAAACTAAGTTCCCATTATTGGTTTCTGTGATCATATTGAAAGGCAGGGCTGAACAATGTAAGTCAGCAACATCCTGTATCATTTACAATGTTACTTTTTTTGTGGTTTTATGGTAACTGTTGTGTCCAAATAACAGTTTGAATGTAGTCTTTCTTCCTTAGTGAATAAAATAAGGCATAGAATATGTGAATTATGGTAAAAAACTGTTTACTGGAACTCACATGCTAAATGAGTTGGTTATTACTGTTTATGTTTAAAGTGTCCAAATAACACTGATAAAATACACTGTTTATAGTGTTTTTTTGAACACTGATAAAAAAAAAAGATACAACAATTTCAACGACTCACAGTTTTGTTCAGCCGTATCTCTAAAAGCTTTTCACATGGTGCTCAGTCCAGGGCTAATGTTCACAATTATGTGTCCAACTCCAGGTCAGATTGACTAAAAGTTATATTCAATCTTTGCATTAATCATATGATGGTGTTTCACAAAGATTCACAAAAATCTGAGTCACATTTGTGTAAAATGTCAAACACAGGAACACTCACATCATGTGGCCTGTGTGATCTTCTCATTGATGGCGGCCATTCTGAAAACATATGAGGTTCAGTTTTCAAGTCTGTATATATGACCAATGTCTTTACATTTATATTAGCTATATATATATATATATATATATATGGAGTTAATATTCGCCTGGTCTACTGCACAATGTGGGAAGCCTTTCTGATAGCAACATACCAGCTGATACCCCACACTAAGACAGGATTCACACAATCATGAGTGAATAGAATTCAAGTCTATTTTTTTAATACATTTTCAAATTTCAGGTTTGAAACCTGAAACCATTGAAAATAATTTCTTGTTTTGTTTTTATTGTTTAGAATATGTTGGAGAGTTCATGATCAACAATTTAATCAGGTGACCAAGTATTACACATTCCTAAATGTCAGGAATGCTCTCCATAATGTCTTATTCCTGCTACAAGTACGACTAAATCAGTTCTCTCTGGTGTGCTCATGAGTACAGTTGCACACGATATCTGAAGGAGTCAGTGTGAAGATGTAAAGTGTTCTCACCATGTGACCTTTTTCATTTTCACTGGCTGCTGAACTGCTGCCTCCATGTACCTGCTCAGTGTTCGCTGCAGCACTGGAAAGATGGGTACAGTCCTTCAAGAGGAAACCAGGAGTGTTTTTACCTTTGAGCCTCATTATGAAGGCCTGATGCTGCACAGGGGACCTGCTGCAGCTTTAGCTGACGCAGTGGGACCTCCTCTCTCCTGATGCAAATCATCCTCACAGATGGCAGCTAAATAACACAGTAAAGCACTTATTAATGTGGTTAGAACGAAACATAGTGACAGCTTTTATTTAGTAAAACATTTATAATTCTGG
The DNA here is from genome assembly GCF_036924035.1 of Leuresthes tenuis. Lineage (NCBI taxonomy): Eukaryota > Metazoa > Chordata > Actinopteri > Atheriniformes > Atherinopsidae > Leuresthes > Leuresthes tenuis. Next base: position 23,178,566 of record NW_027325372.1, on the reverse strand, counting down.
TTTGATTCAACAATAAAACTACAGAAGATCAGTGCACACGTTGTAATTACTGGGAATGTTGATCAAAGTTAGTGCATCAGTGTGTTACTGTGATGAACAGAATCAACATACTTGCACAATTTTCCCCTTCATCGTGAGGAGGCCCTTGGTCCCCTTCACTTCCTTTATGGATGTGTGTGAAGACGGGGGACAGACATCTGACCACCAACCAAAGAGTCAACAGCAGTTTGTCTCTGCTGGAGAGGAAGATGATGACATGCAGCCATGAAGGTGGAACTGATCCTGAGGAAACAACACAAGACAAATATTGTCATGAACTTTAGTCTTTAAAAACACAAGGTGAAAGGTCACATGATGCATGATAAGTACCTCGAACACTGCTGCAGAGCACAAACCATCTCCTGTCAGTGAGGTTTAACATGTGGATGTTTCAGAAGTGTTGATGATAACTTTCTGTTCATCTGTGAGGGTCTCAGCTATGAAGGATTCACAGGAGAGGAAGGCCTGAAGAAAGACAAGGGAACTGTGAATTAGATACTGTGGTCTGTAATATGACTGAAGAGATTCATAATCATGATATTAACAGACGAATAAACAGCATACTCAGAGTATTGAAGTTAATATTTTGTCTTTCCAAAGGGAAGATCTCCACTCTACCTTCTGTCAGCTGAGAAGAACCCTGGTCTCTGGCAGGAGGAGGACATGTCTCTGTGTGATGCAGCAGTGCTGAGTTCACTGTTGCTGGTGGTCTGAGGCAGCATGATGTGTGGTTTTTCTCAGGGTCAGCCAGGTGGTCGGGTGAGGGTTAACAAGGGCCATTTTATCCTCTGCTTTGAAGAAAGACTGGGATGGCAGGATGTGGAAGTTTCTCTGTGATGGCTCTGGTTTGGACTGACAGTTCATGAAGATGATGTTGAAGTGTGTGTTGTTGTGCTGGAGTTGGTGCTGGAGGATGTTGTCATGAAGGATGTTGTCATGGAGGTTGTTGTCATGGAGGATGTTGTCATGGAAGATGTTGTCATGGAGGATACAGGAGAACATGTCTCCTGTCTAGAGGAAACCTCTAAACAGTTTTAGTGATAGTAGAGTTATAGTTCTTTGATCGCCCACCCCACCCCCATCCCACTTTGCCCTCCACCCCAGTGGGGTATCAGCTGGTGTTGTTGGTACACCAGAAAGCAGGTGCTGCATCTAGAGCTCATGCTTTCTGATGTTTCTTCTATGTTCTGGTAAATGTAGCAGCTTTTATAGAGCTGATCAGACAGTTGTGGCCTGTGCATTTATCAATCCTGACCCAACCCACCCAGATAAATGCACAGGCCACAACAAGGTGATATATATTAAATGATAATATATCATTTAATATATATCATCATCATTTAATTTATAATAACATTTATATTATAACTATTATATCAGCTGTATATCAATAGCATAATCAATAGCATAATTATATAATAATAATAGCTCTTTAGACTTTGTGATAAAACTATTCTTTTCTTTATACTTTTTTAAAGAAAACATCTTTTTAACAAAAATACAAACTTCAGACAGTACTTTTTTTACATTTTCCATGATTTCTAAGACTCACCGACCTCGTCATGGTTCGCTGGTGGACAGGACACAGAACACTGGGTTGTGATAGCTGTAATACGTTCTCATGACACCTGACTGGAGACATCTCTGTGGCTGGGAAATGAAAATGAGATCAAGCAGTGTGTTCTTGTCAGTGGTGGCAGAGGTGATCAGCTGTACATATCCCTTAGACTGAAACAGTTCTAGAATTGGCTTTGTTGACCCGTGCAGCTGATTCTCATTGAAGTCTCCACACACAATAACAGGGTGACAGCCCAACACCTCAAGTGCATCCAAAAGGCTTACCAGGTTTTCCAGGAACGGTCTCTGACTGTAGTCAGGAGGTCTGTACACAGCTGCAATCACTGCACAGAATGGAGCCTCAACCTTCAAAGCCACAAACTCAAGATCTGTCACATTATGCAAATACTGTCTTTCACACACCTGGATGTGGTTTCTCACATAAACAGCAACTCCACCACCTCCTTTGCTGGCCATCTGAGGATACTTAGTGTAGGACGTGTGTCTGTTGCGTTTGAACATGTTGTAGCCGTCAAGCTGAAGACTGTCTGCAACAAAGGAGCCTTGCAGGTGAGTCTCTGTCAGAAACAGAACATCTGCTAGACACAGCTCATGATGTCTCTTGATGTCACCGATGTGAGATGGCAGTCCCTCTGTGTTGTGATGAACAAGGGTCAGAGTGTCGGGTCTGTTTACTGTTTCTCTCACCTGAAGAAGAGGCATCATGTGATCCACATGGGCTTGTCTCGAGCGCTGCAGTCACTTCAGGATTGGCGTATATTTTCTTTTCATCCAAATCTAGTAAATAAAGACCACTGAGAGACGTCACTCTGCTGAGAGCTACATAAGCCATACCTGCTTCAAAGATTTTCTGCAGTGACACCACAGCTGCACGTGTTGTGAGGCCCTGGGTTTTATGGACAGTGCATGCGAACGCCAGCCTGACAGGAAACTGTCTACGTACCACTCCGTTCTGTTTCAGCTACTCCTCTGCACTCTCGATGTAAACCAGACTGGCAGATTCTGGAGCTCCACTCTGGTCTCTTGTTACACCGGTCTGATTATCCATCCTTGGGCCAGCTTAGTGATGTGTTGATCATCTTCAGAAGTCACTACGCTCACCAGTGTGGAAAAAGCACCGTTAACCAGACCATTCTGAACATCAAAGTTTCTGGTGAGCATGACACGAGCACCTTCAGCAACTTTCAGAGTGTCTGCTAAATCATTTCGACCTCCCTTACATGGCGTGTCTTTTCGTGCCATTCTGCCTCTTCGAGGATCTTTCTGGAAGTCATCTGCATCTATCGTTATAATATTGGAATGGAACAAAGTCAGTGTTGCTGAGTTGTGTTCATCAACCATCTTATTTGTGGGGAAAATGTGCAGAACCTCAGTGGGTCAACGAGCTGGTTCAGTGATGGCCTGTGACAACAAATCTCTGTCAGCCTGAGACAGCTCATCTGCCTTTTGTTTCACCCGAATCCTGTTCAGCACGTCTGCAAAGGCAACATCATCTTTCTGTCTCATGATCTCAGTCAGAGTGATCATCTGGAAATGTTCCTGCCACAGGTCAATATCTGCTGGATCGTGCACACAGAGCGGTTTAGACTGTTGCACAGGTGGCAGCTGATAAAAATCTCCAACAGCTAAAACTGACATTCCACCAAACGCTCTCTGATTGCCTTTGATCTGTTTCAGTCGTGCGTCTACATAAGCAAAAAGAGGCTTTGAAACCATCGAGATCTCGTCAATTATGATGATTTGAGCATTAAACAGTTCATATCTGAGTTCATCCAGTGGGTTACCAAGTCCTTGGATTGGTGGTTTCAGACTGCGTGGAAGCTTCAGGAGAGAGTGAAGTGTTGTGCCACAGATGTTGAAAGCTGCAGTTTCAGTGAAAGAAGAGAGTAAAACAGTTGGGTTTGATATGTCAAACTCCTCTGAGTAGAGCTGCAGTTTGCTCAGTATCTTAGATGCTTCTGAGTAAATGCATTTGATCAGGTGTGACTTTCCTGTTCCTGCACCACCGTTGACATAGAAGAAAAACTGCTCTGGATTTAGGCCACACACAAGTTTATTGCACCAGTCTCTGATTGCATAGAACACACAGGCCTGCTTCTGGTTCAGGTTCTGATACATCTGTCGTAGCACAACTGGATCCATAGCGGGAGGTTCTCTGGTGGTTCTCATTTCTGTTACAGCAGCAGACTGAGGACAATAGTCGGGCACATTTTCCTGTTCATCGTCTGGTTCTCTTTCCTGCAGTTCATCATCACACTGCAACCTCACAACTTCAGATTCAGGAGCAAGATTACACCATTCATCAATCACATGGTCTCTGCTCTCCTCAGACTCTACAAGTGCATTCTCAATCTCCTCAGTGTTTTTCTCATATTTGTCTCTGTTTACTTTGACAATACTTTTCACACTCTCAGGACGGTTTGAGCCTGGTAGCTGGACCCAGCCAGAGCTGTAAAAAGACTCGTAGGTCGGAAGATCGGCACTTCTTATTTCATACTCAGATAAGCGAGGAAGGTACAGTCTCAGTAATCTGGCATAAAATTGCTCAGGGTGTTTCTCCTTTGAACACTGGTAATATCTGATGACAGAGGGCTTATCATTTTTCCTCCTTTGGACTTTATCCCAGCTCATTCAGAAGTGGTAAAACACCATCACGCTTTGAGTGGTCTGCACTGACAAACCTGCAGGTGGCAGCAAAATCAGCCGAGCACATCTCCTCATACTCTGGTGTCTCAGGTCTGGCTTTGTATTTGTCACTGAAACTCGTCATCCACACATTACAAGACTCTGACTTTCCTGCTTTGTGATGTATTTGGTCAGATACTGTATACACGAGTAAGCATTCAGAATGAAGGACACATCGATGTTACTGTCCCAGGCTTTAAGCAGATGTGGGTTGTCCCCGTTTATCCAGCAGTCTTTGGGATCACGCTTCAGGTAGATTGCAGTCTTTCTGTTCATACTCTGAAGGCACCGTTCATACTCTGCCAGCGTCAAGTTGCATCGAGAGAGGACCTGCTCTAGACTCAAGGAAGCAATTTCAGGTTCATTCAGCAGCTGCAGCAGAGTCTTCCAGTGTTATCATCCTCACCGGGTCTGGTGATCATTGTGTTTGTGCAGGGTGGCTTTGGAAAACCAAACCGACAACCAGAGTTCACACTCTTGAAGCAGCTCCTAGTGTGGTTCTTACTGTGCTTCTGAACTTCAGAGACTTTCTGGAACAGTTCAAGTTGTGTTTCTGGGTCAGGCAGTTGTGCTGAGATGTATCTGTCTACAAAATTACACACAGTCTGATCATCACAAACATCCAGTTCAGGTGCTCCATCAACCCAAAGCATTGCATGAATATGTGGACTTCCTCTGTGCTGAAACTCACCTCTGTAGAAAAAGTCAATCACTTTCCCCAGTGGCTGAGCATCTGAGAGCAGCAGATCTCTGAATAGTGCCTCAACACGCTTATCAAACAAACGCATGCAGGTGACAGGGTTGGATCGCAGAATCTCACACTTTACAGTCCAGTCAAGTGATTCAAAATCAACCTGTTCTGCTTGCTGTCTCTTTATTGCTTCAATAACTTCAGGCCATCTGAACTCAGCAGCTGAAAATGTGCAGAAGAACGTCGGAGTTCCCAACTGTCTGATCATGGCAAACAGATCTTTAGTGCTTTTCTCCCAGTATACTGGAGTCCCTCTCAGTGGCTGCATGAATCTAACTGCATCTTTATTTCTGACCAGTCTCTCAACCTCTCGTTTGTCTTGCAACATGCCCGAGGTTATCATGCATCCATCTCTGGTCATACTTTTACCCTTTCTCAGCTGTATCGTCATGCTGTTATTAGCCAAGTGTATCTCTATCACAAACTGTGCAAAGAACAAGTAGTTTGGGTCTCTGGCAAAACGATCATCCACATTAAAAAGCCTTGACTTGAAATATCCACTTGGACTGACTTTAATGTGTCTCATTTGGTCCAAAGTGTTCTCACCCGTAGGAAATTGTACAGGGAATGACATGGATTCCAAATTTGGAGTCCTGAAGAAGCTAACTGGACTATTTCTTTGTGCAGGTGCCACACAATAAGTGTTATCACTGTAACAGAGGATCTCTTCTGATATGTCAAGAGGCTGAAGGCATGATTCTAAAGCAAACCCTCCATTTGGCAGATCACCTTCATCTCCATCATCTCTCTGCTGCTGTGGTTGTTCACATTCACAGTTCTGATAATTTTCAGGCTAATTTTCTGCCTCACACAGTGCATTTCTCTCACACATGTCAATTTCCATCAAATCTGCATCATCATAGTCATCCTCCCCCATGCTAACATCACTATCCTCACCATCATCCTCATCATCAGGAAGTGTTGGGTCACAGAGTTCTGCTTCATCTCTGATAGTAATGTCCCGATACTCTGGATGAACCTGCTTCAGTTTCAGTAATGCAGAGACTAGTTTAGGCCAGGTTACTGTCTGAAAAAGCTGATGCCCTCTGTAAGACAAACGTCTTTACAGTTTCACTCTCATCACCTGAGACTCACTCCTCAGTCTGGGTAATGCATTGACTGTTTCTTGGACCTCAGATGGCACACACACAACATTTCCCCTGATCAGTCTTTGTCTGCCTCTTGGAAGAGGAATGATCTTAGCAAACGGTATGCACTTAGCAATCAAATGTCTTTCCAGAATATTCAGATCTGACAGTTCACTGGGAATTTCTGACAACTGGAGTTTATTAGCTGCTACGAGGTTTGGCATGCATCCTTTTTTTTAGATGAGCGTGGCACGTGTGACAAATCCACTCTTTCCTTCTCTCATCAGGAACTGTGCATGGTTCATTTCTGCAGGCTTCATCACAAACATGAACATACTTTCCTGTCAGACACTGTGAAACCACATTTGGATTTTTGCCATAATTTGACCTTGTGCAGGTTCGTACCTGATTGGGAAACGAGGCCTTATGACACACAGTGCAGACATAAGTGGGACCAGCCTTAATATTAGCTCTGAACACAGATATGGCTTAACTGATCAATCTGCTCTCAACTGTCTCATGTTGCAGACTCTGTGTTTCTCTGGTCTCTGTTTAATTTAATCTGTTTGTGTTTTCATGCTGTGCACTTTGACTTTGTCTGTGCATTAGTCTGTATTTTCTTTTGATATACACGGCACATCTGATTTTATGCATCATCCTAAATGAATCATTGTTATTGTATCTGTCTCTCATTAGTACTTTCATCAGTTCTCTGTGTCTGAGCATGAATACTCTGTCATTTGCATAACGATGAGTGACATAAGATTTTTGTCTCTGTCGAAATGTTGGATTATCTCTGTAAGAATTCCTGATGTGTTCTTTTTGTCTCTGTCGAAATGTTGGATTATCTCTGTAAGAATTCCTGATGTGCGATTTTTGTTTCTCTTGAAACTCAGCACTTTGTCTATAACAATTTTTAATGTATAGACTTTGCTTCTGTCTGATATCAGGGTTATTTTGATATTTCCTGTTTGAGGAAGACCTTTTCTTTGCTCTTAAAGTCGCCTCTGAAGCATACTTTTCCCTTTCCTTCCTTTTTTGATTCTCTTGAGTTGAGGTTTTTCTGTCATCATTAGTCGCCTCTTCATTTTTTGCCTCTTCTGTTTCCCAAACTTTGTCAGTTTACAGGAGATTCCCATCAGTCCAGTATCAGAGAGCTTAATTGAAGTGTTGTTTGTTATTGACGGTGAAACGTTTGATTCACAGGTAGCATCATGTGATGAAAGGAAACTGGATTCAGTTGTTGCTTCTTTTTCAGCACTGGTAGGAGGGAATGTGATGTTTTGTTGTGTAACAGCAGATCTAAGACTGATATCAGTGGACACAACTTCCATTACATCATCAGAAAGATCATCTAAAGCAGGGTTTATCACTTATTTTGGGAAGTTAAACTCATGTGCAGGGGAAGCCTGTGTTAGGTATGTAATTTCAACCTCTCGTTGAACAGCATTTGTTTGATTTGACATTTCTGGTGAAATGTTCTCAGACTGATCAGTGGTAGTGTGTCTGTATGATTCATTGACAGCTTCCTCTAACAGAGGAGGTGCATCAACAGCTGTGTGTCTGCAGTCTGTGTCTGAAACAGCATTTCTCTGGTTGGATGTGTTCACACTGTGAAATGACAGAGGCTTGAGTTCATACATACAAGATGACTGGATGTCAAACATTGTGTAGCACAACTTGATCCTGTCAATCATGTCTCTCAGATGTGTGAATTTCAGCATCACAGCAGTACCAAAGTTCAACAGCCTCGGTGACAGTGGCAGTCCATTTTTGTTCTTGGAGTGTGGGTCAAAGTATCCGTACTGACCAGATCTGCATCTGAAAACTGCGACACATAACCCTGCCATGATCAGCAGCCCATACTGTACATCTGATGACAAAAAGCTCAGTCCATGTTCAAGGCTGAGAAGCCTCTCTCCACCTCCAAATGTTCCATACACCGACAGCTGAGTCAAGTCCACCTGATACTTTGACCTGCGTGCACTAACTTCATCTGGAAGTTCATCAGATGCCAAATGGACACTGTTAGGAAACCTTTCTCTGGCCTGTCTGTACACAGCATCACCTTTATCCAGAACTAGGTCAAGATCTGCTCTGCTAATCTTTTCATTCTCATGAAGAAATGACAGAAACACCAAACTGTTGGTCACACACTGACTGTTCCTGTATTTTCCATATTTTAAGGAAGCCTGACTGTGTGGGGCCCCAGATATGTGTCACTGATGGCTGAGGTTCCACATTCACACTGTGTTGATGAGACACTCAGCTGCATCACGTCCTCTCTTTACCATGTCAGCATAAGACACCTGAGGCACACTCTGTTTTAGCTGTTGCTCTTTATCATGCTGGAAAGCATTCATGACAGTGTTCCCATCAGAAACTGCACTCTGAGCTCTGCTGTTTACCTGCTGTCCATCACAAGACTCTCCAACACACACACACCATCACTGTGATGATCTCTCTTTACAACCTCAGCATAAGATACCTTCGGTGACACCAGATTGCTGCTCTGACAGCTGATACCTTTTGCTTGTTCACTCTGAGATTCTTTCTCCTTCTGCCATCTGAGCTTCTGAGCCTGAGAACGCTGACCCTTCCTTGGCATTGTTGTAGTGCTTAAGAAACTCAAAACTTACTTTATATGTACTGTTGTCACCAATTAATTAAGAGTAGCTTACTTTTCACTTCCTTCTGGTCAGAAATACACTCAGTGGTTCTTGGATATTTTATGACAAATATAAACAAATGTTACACTGCAAAAACTAATGTTGTAACTCTGAAATGTAGCAGAAAAGATCTACCATGAAAATGACAGCTGTATATACACTTCGAAAGTAACTTACAGCAGAATATAAGATCTTTCAGATATAGTCAGTATCTGAGAGTTAACTCAGTCTTTTAAATCTAAACTGTTAGCTTCTACCAGCAGACAGAAATATATCTATGTGGTAGATGGATTCTGTGTTTCAGACAGATTTAATAACAACAAGCTGAATTCAAATCTATGAACGCTCTTATATATAAAGTGTCGTGATGAAGATCAGGATCTCAGCAACAGCAGGATGACGGATGCTTCTGGTAACTGGATTCCACTTCTGGTCAGTTCAGAGCAGACAGCAAACAGACACTCCAATCCTCCTTACAGACGTGTTGTTTTTATTTCAATATGAAGAGATGCAACAACAAACGTTACATACACTAAATTATGCGTTATTGAACACAATATTTAGTGAAGACAGACCTCACTCAGAGTGGCAATCAGATGATTATATACAATGCTCTGATACTGGAAATGGATTCTCAGTTCAGGAAAATATGAGTACTTATATAAATGTGTATTTAACAAATTTAGAAAACAGAAACTTATTCAAATATTTCTGTATTTGGAGATGAAAATGTTGGTTTATCTCTAAGAAAACCAAATCTGCTGAATCAGACTAGTTGTTAGATTTTGGAATATCAGCCTTTCAAGTGTAGGTCCAAATAAATCAGTTTACTGAAAACTGCTGTCTTCAAGAATCAAAATTCAACTATGTTTGCTTTTTTTTTGGAGTAATCTAATACTCTAGAAATGTTTCTGATCAAATTCAGAGATGTCAGTATGTGGTGAGAGAGAGAGGGAGATAGGACAGACAGAGCAGAAGAGCTTAGATACTCTCAGATTCAAACAAATAGTCAGAAGCTGGGTAAAGTGGTCAAACCCAAATCAAGCACTTGTTCACTTGATAAAGTTTGGTCTGGAAAAACTGGTTTCTGGTAAAACTTGATTCTGGTAAAAGGTTTGTCAAAAATTGGAAACACTGGTTACTGATTTAACCAGGTTTGAGTGGCGCGGGAAACACTGGTTACTGGTTTAACCAGGTTTGTGAAAAGACACTGGTTACTGGTAAACCAGGTATATGGAAAGATAGTAAACACTGGTTACTGGTAAACCAGGTTTTTGGAAACACAGAAAACACTGGTTACTGGTAAACCAGGTTTTTGGAAACACAGAAAACACTGGTTACTGGTAAACCAGGATTGCAGAAAGATGGAAAAACCGGTTACTGATAAACCAAGTTTTGGAAACACTGGTAAAATAGAGCAGATAGAGCAAAGACAAAGCTATTCGAAAGGAGGAGGAAAAACAGGAGAGATGCAGTGATAGTGACAGAAAGAGGGAGATGATGGTCCTCAGAACACCTGAAAGACACAAACAGAACATCCATTAGACATCTGTGTTCATCAAAGTATTTCAGTTAAGCAGCTTCTTGATCAGATATCATTTCAAAGGTCCCAAACCATAAAAATGTGTTTAAGTTGTATTCTGCTTAAATAAACTCAGAGGTTCTAAAGTATGAATGGTGAAGATTTGAAATAACTTCTTCCATTCCTGTAAATACTCTGCTTCTTTTCTTATGTCCTCACCAGCTTTGATCACATGTTCAGAGGACTGAGTTAAGGAACCTTAAACAGGGATAGGGGGGGGGGCTTCATGATAACAAGGATATCAAGGATAAGATGGACTGGGTGTTTGCCATGGAGCCTTTTGTTCTGCCCCTGCTCTCTGAAACCAGTTATTCTATTCTAATCAAATGAGAACTATTCTTGTCACGAGTAAGAATAAACAGACTGAACACCTATAGCTGCTGTCAGACCAGAAATGAGTCTAAAATACTGGCATGTAAAAGAATCAGCCAGAGGGACATTTACATTAAACAGAATGTCCCAGCTATGTCTGTGTGGGCTGCCCTGTTCTGAACCTGGCTGCAGTTTTTGGATCAGAACAATCCAGATGTTCTCCACAGGAAACACCTGACTGGCTCAGATGGGCTCAGAGGAATGTTCAATGAGGACTTTGGGCCTTTAAAAATGTCCTTGGTCGATTTAAAGGGATTGACAGTATCATCACATCAAAATGACTCCACAGGACATATCAGAGCTCCAGTCCTGGGTTGTTATTCTGCTGATTCATGTTTTCAGTCCCTAAAGATAGTTTGAGAGGGGCGGGTCAAACAGCTGCTTATTGATGTGATGAAGAACTCATTGAATAGATTAATAAACCAGGATGAAGCTTCAGCAGATTGATCACAGCTTGTTCAAATGTCAGAAAAACCTTTAGAGTCTGCCTTTAGTGTTCCATTAAAACTGTTAGACTCTGCTGCTGGGACCTGTTCTGATCCACTTTACAGGCAGAACAGCTCAGTTCACATGGCTCTAACATGACTCCAGTCAGTGTTTACAGCTCTGTTTTTACTTTTATTCAACTCAGCAGTTGTGATAAACCACAAAGACATTGTCATTAAAATGTGAAACACTCCCAACACTCAGTGATGTGATGGACTGAACCTCACTGACTAGAAATCTGCTCACCAGCCAAGCAGGAGTTCTGGTCCGGTTCTCTCTGCGTCTGAGTTCAGTCTGAGTCTGAGAGGAGAAACAGTTTGTTAGTATATGATCAGTAACACATCAGCTGTGAAAGCTGTTCTCTGACTAATGATCCAATGTTTCACTTCATTCATGCAGTTTAAGAAGGACAGGTCTGCCAGATGTTACACAGCTACACACTGACAGGAAGCAGAGCAGGTATCAGGAACACATCCATCAAAGAACTAAATGTTGCTCCTCACCAGTCAGAGCAGGAGCAGCGGTCAGAGTTCAGGTAGTCTAAAGAAAGGAGGAAAAAAGAGTTGTCAGTTAAATGCTTCCAGCTGAGGACACAGCAGGTAACTAAGTACAAGTAATAAAACACCATGTAATAACACTGCAGCTTAGACTGTGTGTCACTGGGACATGGAGCTGCTGTTGTTGTGTTTTTTCTAACTTAGCTGTTCCATCAGCATCCAGACCATGTAAAAAGCACAGCTGTGCTGTCACTTCAGCTTTATTTCCAGAGAAAATTACTCATGAGACAAAGTTACAAGCAGCACAAAGTCTCATCTTCTGTCAGCAGTATCTGAATACAACAGTGGTGTCAAAAATCTACCAACAAAGTGAAGATGTTTTCTCAAAGCTTCTACCTCTGTTTTCCTTCATTTAGTGTGAGCAGAATATTTATTTGCTCAATAAATGTCCACTTTAAGATACATTGTTTTAAAATATGTTACATACATATATATTACAGTCAGCTTATGTGATCTATAGCCTTACAATAACCCTGTACTCACCAGCCAAAGCAGGATCGCTAATCTGTTTGTCTCTCAGTCTAAGAGAATACACACAGTTAGTCAATGTGCTCGAACCACAGAACACACATATCACATTAATACACGATCAAATACAGGTGGCTCATGAACTTTATTGGGTGTGTGTGTACTATTTTATGTCACATGAACTTTAAATAAAACAGTGGAGTCCATTAGGAGAGAAATGGCTGACAGGTGAGTTTGTGAGACTATTAAACACTCAGAAAGAGATATTAATTTATAGAATAGAGGCTGAAGCTTTTAGCAGGGGTGAAAGTTATGTACCGTGTACCACTAAAAGATTCAGTGGCAGTATGCAGCACTACCTTAGTGCGCATGCGCGTCTACTTCCCAACACCGCGGTTGCTATGTGGATCGGTGCGTCTGATTTATGTAATAGTACCGGCAAGAATTTATTTAAAATTACTTTCACCTCTGGCTTGAACATACCAGAGACAAGCTCGGGTATATTTAAAGAATATTATTGCTTCATCTGACCAAAGGAGCCTTTTTCTAGACACTATAAAGCGACCGTTAACGTTAGCATAGTTGCTAACGGTAACAGCGCTACCGGAGACAGTCAAAAACATTTATTTTACATTGGCTCACAATATATTTAGCTGCTTTATTTTCATTCAGTACCATTTGTAGTTTGTAGTTTTATTTGTAGTTTATTTAAACAGCAAAGGTGTTTCAAAGTTTAAAAAGTTTTCATTTATGACAGAGCGTGTTTAACACATACTTACCCGAGCAAAGGTCTACAAAGAAGACAAACAAATATGAAACGTTCAGGGGCACTCGGAAAAGTTTTATAATTTCATTGACGATTGTGTAATGCAAACATTTGTTTATTCTTTAAAGGGAAACTCCAACTGTGATGACTAATAGACAGTTGGCATAAACGTGCTTTAATGTTTGTCTTATACTAGAATGTGTTGCTTAAAAAAATCATGAAGAAATGTTATGTGTTTAAAAATCACAATTCATAATACATCAGGGGCGCAGCCATTGTTTTACTAGCGCAATGCATGCTGGGTGAGTTTGTTGCGTTGTGTCCTGAGCCGAACCGCTTTAGCTGTCTTATTGTGTTTAGCTGTTCAGCGCTCGTAACCAGCGAGATGTGCTTGCGCGCTAGACAACTACAGACACCGTGAAAGCTAAAATAACGTCTTTCAGTGTAGTTACCGTACTTTTTTGCACTTGCGCTGTCATCCAAAACATTCAAACACATACATATATATTCATATAGGCTATTTTTATATATAGCCTTCATATGTGTGTATATACGATAGATGGATGGATGGATGGATGGATGGATGGATGGATGGATGGATGGATAGATGGATAGATAGATAGATAGATAGATGGCCTGATGACCAAATAACAACCGTCAAATACTGTTCCCCCTGTGATAAAGTGAGGAAACGCATCCTGATGGCCAAATAACACCCATCAGATACTGTTCCCCCTGTGTTAAAGTGAGGAAACGCACTGTTGTGAATCTGTGCTACATAAATAAAACTGAATTGAAATGAACATTTACATGTATATATCTATCCTATATTAAAATTAAGAATTCTGAAACACATCTTCACTGAATTGATTAATCAACCTGAAGTATGATTCTGTCAAGGTGTCCTCCGTCATCACCATCATCTGACATCTGAAAGTCCAGGCTTTTACTAGTATCGCAAGAACTGAACCTTGGTGAGTGTCTTTATCTACAGCGAGACTATATTGAATGTCCCATAACCATACAACTGAATCCAATTCTGATTATAATTCAATTTAATATAAGATTTCAATAAAAAAAACTTCAATGAATAATATTAACAATAATATCACATATAAAAAATGCTAATCAAAATAAGAACTATGAACAAAGTAGCTTAATTTCAAAATTATGTACAAAAACAAATTTACACTTCAGGTCTATCCACTGACTGTATATAATTAATTTTGTTTGCTGTGGACTTAAAGTCCACAAAGAGTTTTCCGTTCTCCAGGGAAGCATCCAAAGGTTCCCACAAATCCTGAGCAATGTCCATGACTGTGTGGTTGGAGAGGAGGAGCTGCAGAACTCCCCCTGATGCTGCTCTCCATCACCCCCAACACCTCCACACCAGCAGCCACACCAGACACAGTCAACATCTGCCGAAGGAAACAGCACTTATATCACATGACATCTTGCAGCTACATAGTAAGCCCCTTTACTACCATTCAATTTAAAAAAAAATAATTAATTACGTTTTTATCATATCTTTTGTCATTTCATATCTGTATAATACATTTTTTTCAGTGTTGAAAATCATAATAATTTACATTTATTGCTTAATGAAATAAAGCCAATCCACTGCCATGTTCTGCCTAGTACATTCATTATTAAAAAAAACATTTATCTGATTGTTTGCCCATTCAACCCATCAAATCCTACTTTTTTAAATGTTATCTGCATTAATAACAACACACACTTCCATCATTATGATATATGGATTCATTTTAAGTTCTATGCTGAATATAACTCGCAGTATTTGTCCCAGTCACTGTCAGTGTGAAGATGTATTGCTATTTACCTCTATGTTGGTGTGAGCAGTTGAATGCATGCATTCCCTCCCTGCTTCCATTTTGTGTTTCCAGTGTGTGGAAATAGTTAAACGGAAAAAAAACGTACGGAAAATATAATAATAAAGATAAACAGGAAAACAATGCCTTAAAGCATTCTCACAATAAAGAGAAACAGGAAAACAATAGTGAGAATGCCTGAGAGCATTCTCACAATAATAAAGAGAAACAGGAAAGCAATAGTGAAAATGCCTTAAAGCATTCTCATAATAATAATAAAGAGAAACAGGAAAACAATAGTGAGAATGCCTGAAAGCATTCTCACAATAATAATAATAAAGAGAAACAGGAAAGCAATAGTGAGAATGCCTTAAAGCATTCTCACAATAAAGAGAAACAGGAAAACAAAGCATTCTCACAATAATAAAGAGAAACAGGAAAACAGAGCATTCTCACAATAATAAAGAGAAACAGGAAAAAAGAGCATTCTCACAATAATAAAGAGAAACAGGAAAACAATAGTGAGAATGCCTTAAAGCATTCTCATAATAATAATAAAGAGAAACAGGAAAACAATAGTGAAAATGCCTGAAAGCATTCTCACAATAATAATAATAAAGAGAAACAGGAAAACAATAGTGGGAATGCCTTAAAGCATTCTCACAATAATAATAATAAAGAGAAACAGGAAAACAATAGTGAGAATGCCTTAAAGCATTCTCACAATGAAGAGAAACAGGAAAACAATAGTGAAAATGCCTTAAAGCATTCTCATAATAATAATAAAGAGAAACAGGAAAACAATAGTGAGAATGCCTTAAAGCCTTCTCACAATAAAGAGAAACAGGAAAACAATAGTGAGAATGCCTGAAAGCATTCTCACAATAATAAAGAGAAACAGGAAAACAATAGTGGGAATGCCTTAAAGCATTCTCACAATAATAATAATAAAGAGAAACAGGAAAACAATAGTGGGAATGCCTTAAAGCATTCTCACAATAATAATAATAAAGAGAAACAGGAAAACAATAGTGGGAATGCCTTAAAGCATTCTCACAATAATAATAATAAAGAGAAACCGGAAAACAATAGTGAGAATGCCTTAAAGCATTCTCACAATAAAGAGAAACAGGAAAACAAAGCATTCTCACAATAATAAAGAGAAACAGGAAAACAGAGCATTCTCACAATAATAAAGAGAAACAGGAAAAAAGAGCATTCTCACAATAATAATAATAAAGAGAAACAGGAAAACAATAGTGAGAATACCTTAAAGCATTCTCACAATAATAAAGTGAAACAGGAAAACAATAGTGGGAATGCCTTAAAGCATTCTCATAATAATAATAAAGAGAAACAGGAAAACAATAGTGAGAATGCCTGAGAGCATTCTCACAATAATAAAGAGAAACAGGAAAGCAATAGTGAGAATGCCTTAAAGCATTCTCACAATAAAGAGAAACAGGAAAACAAAGCATTCTCACAATAATAAAGAGAAACAGGAAAACAGAGCATTCTCACAATAATAAAGAGAAACAGGAAAAAAGAGCATTCTCACAATAATAATAATAAAGAGAAACAGGGAAACAAAGCATTCTCACAATAATAAAGAGAAACAGGAAAACAATAGTGAGAATACCTTAAAGCATTCTCACAATAATAAAGAGAAACAGGAAAACAATAGTGAGAATACCTTAAAGCATTCTCACAATAATAAAGAGAAACAGGAAAACAATAGTGAAAATACCTTAAAGCATTCTCACAATAACAAAGTGAAACGGGAAAACAATAGTGAAAATGCCTTAAAGCATTCTCATAATAATAATAATAAAGAGAAACAGGAAAACAATAGTGAGAATGCCTTAAAGCATTCTCACAATAAAGAGAAACAGGAAAACAAAGCATTCTCAAAATAATAAAGAGAAACGGGAAAACAATAGTGAGAATACCTTAAAGCATTCTCACAATAACAAAGTGAAACGGGAAAACAATAGTGAGAATACCTTAAAGCATTCTCACAATAACAAAGTGAAACAGGAAAACAATAGTGGGAATGCCTTAAAGCATTCTCACAATAATAAAGAGAAACAGTAAAACAATAGTGAGAATGCCTTAAAGCATTCTCACAATAATAAAGAGAAACAGGAAAACAAAGCATTCTCACAATAATAAAGAGAAACAGGAAAACAATAGTGAGAATGCCTTAAAGCAATCTCACAATAATAATAATAAAGAGAAACAGGATAACAATAGTGAAAATACCTTAAAGCATTCTCATAATAATAATAATAAAGAGAAACAGGAAAACAATAGTGGGAATGCCTTAAAGCATTCTCACAATAATAATAATAAAGAGAAACAGGAAAACAAAGCATTCTCACAATAATAAAGAGAAACAGGAAAACAATAGTGAGAATGCCTTAAAACATTCTCACAATAATAAAGAGAAACAGGAAAACAATAGTGAGAATGCCTTAAAGCATTCTCACAATAAAGAGAAACAGGAAAACAAAGCATTCTCACAATAATAAAGAGAAACAGGAAAACAATAGTGAGAATACCTTAAAGCATTCTCACAATAACAAAGTGAAACAGGAAAACAATAGTGGGAATGCCTTAAAGCATTCTCACAATAATAATAATAAAGAGAAACAGGAAAACAATAGTGACAATGCCTTAAAGCATTCTCACAATAATAATAATAAAGAGAAACAGGAAAACAATAGTGACAATGCCTTAAAGCATTCTCACAATAAAAGTGCAGAAAAACAGACAACAAAACCATAGACCTTAACAGAAACCGTGACATAGTATAAGTTTAACAGACTTTTAATTGTAAGGAGATAAAAAATTTAAAATTCTCAAGCACATGACAGACAACAACCTAATACCTCTGAATGAGACGAGTGTCAAAGGAGAGGACCAGGATCCAGATTAATAAAATTCCATCTAAGAAAATAAAAATTGTGGTCTAAAGAGAACCAATGTGCTGGTGACTTAGACATATTACCTAACAGTAATGTTGTTTTCACAGTAGTATTGTAAAGCGATCAAAATCTGAGATCAACAAGAAAAAGAAGCAAAGGCACAAATGTTAATTCTCTTTAGTTTGGAAAAAGGATGTTGAAACTGAAGTCTGTGTATAGAAAATGTAAAACAAATTTAATGTAATGTAAAAAAATAAAAATAACTCACTGTCACTTACAAAGAAAACGTTCTGAAATAAATATAAAGATATATGAATGGCTCAGTAAATACAGCAGTATAAATTAGGAGTAAATGTTATTTAAAAATCCAAAAAAGAGGAATATTTAAAATAGATGTTCAATTTCCCACTGTTTATTTACTTTGCCATTTTCTTTTCAGTTTCCATTTATTTATTTAATCATTTATTAATAATTTATATCTATATATATTATTTTATCCTTACATTTATTTCTCCATTATTTCTCTGATATCATTTGATATATTTCTATTTAGCTCTTAATCTTATTAATTTCAATTACATTCAATTCAACTTTAATTATATAGCACCAAATTACAATTGTCATCTCAAGGCACTTAAATAATATAGTCCAATTCAAGCCAATTGGAATTCAATTCATTGTAATCATAATCCAATTAATTCATATAGAGCAATTTGAAAAAATAATATCCTAGCTAAAGAAATCAACAGATTGCACCGAAACTTGTCTTCAGTCCAATCTCCTGTCCTGAGCATGCCTGTGGCGACTGTGGAAAGGAACGACTCCCTTTTAACAGGAAGAAACCTCTGGCAGAACCAGACTCAGGAAGGGTGGCCATCCGCCTCGACCCCCTGGGGTTTAAGAAGACAGAAAAGAGGAAACCGAGGGGGGAAAAACACCATAACACCATTCAAAGGATACCTGTTGGAACAGGGAAACACAAGTTAATAACCACAATCATGTCACATGTACATAAAATCAATTGAGAAATTAAACAGGGGGAAAAAAAGAGAGAAAAGTGAGGAAAGATGTGACAGATGAGGTACCCCAGCAGTCTTATAGCAGCCTATAGCAGCTTAACTATGGGATGTTTCAGGATTATCTGAGCCATGCCTAACTATAAGCTTTATCAAAAAGGAAAGTTTTAAGCCTAATCTTAAAAGTGGAAATGGTGGTCTGCTTCCCGGACATTTACTGGCAGCTTATTCCACAAGAGGGGGACCTGATAACAGAAGGCTCTACCTCCCATTCTACTTTTAGAAACTCAACAAGGAACAACAAGTAAACCTGCAGTTTGGGAGCCAAGTGCTCTGTTAGGAAAATATCTTACAATGAGATCTTTAAGATATGATGGAGCTCGGCCATTAAGAGCTTTATATGTGAGGATAAAAATCTTAAATTCTATTCTGAATTTAACAGGGAGCCTATGGAGAGAAGCTAAAACTGGAGAAACATGATTCTCCAGTTAGTTCTCATCAGAACTCTGGCTGCAGCATTTTGGATCAGCTGGAGGCTTTTCAGAGAATATGTGGGACAGCCCAATAATAAGGAATTACAGTAGTCCAATCTTGAAGTAACAAATGCTAGTGCTGTCAAGAGATTAAAAAAATTTGAGATTAATTAATTATGATCTGTAATTAATTGATCTAATTAATCTATTTTAATCTCACCTAATAGAAATGCTGAAAAAAGCCTTCAACTTGAGGTATTTCCATTTAAAATCATTACATTATTGCAGCAAATCAAAAGATTGATAAATAACAAAAAAGCAGCTTTATGAAGTAATTTATTGTTTTTAACAGCTTTGAACAGATGCTGTACGAGTCATTTACATTCCACTGTATTTGAGACTAGTCCCAAGCACTGCCTGCAACCTTTAGTTTCAACCTTTTTTCAATCTCCAAATAATTAGAAAATAAAAATAAAATAAAACATCAAATCCATATAAAGTGCTGTAAGTTAACACATCAAAAAAACAGTAACAACACTTTTCAGATCAATAGAAGTACTGGACACTGAACTTGTTGCTTTTCCTCTGCTTCAGATAATATAAAATAAATAAAACAGAACCAGCAATCACAGTGCTGTTAGCACATCAAAAATAACATTGTTCATCATCACAAAATAAAGTGCTGAAATAACATCAAGCAATCACTTCTAATTGGGGTACAGATGACATGGCAGCTATGCTGACCTCATGCTTCTTATTTCTTCTTCTTCAGCCAGTCGCTGAGACAGACCAGCTTGGTCACATTTTCTGGGAGCAAGGCTGCCCTTTTCTTTTGTACTATGTGGCCTGCGAGACTAAACAGTCTCTCACAAGGTACGGAGGTTGCCGGGGAGGCCAAGTACTTGCGTGCCACGACTGACAGCTTTTCATAGGCTCCTGAGTGAGCATACCACCACTGCAGGGGACAGTCATCAATACTGATGCTGGGCTCTGCTCTGTAGCGCTGCAGCTCTCCGGACTCCATTCCATCTTCTTCTGAGTCAGACCCCAGCAGAAGAGCGCTTCTCCTCTTCTTCTGAGCTGGTTGATCATCCTCTGTGGAGGGCTGGAGAGTAGCTGCTCTTCTAGGCTCTGCTGCTTGGAGCATGTTTTCCAGACTGGTCCACACCTGAATGAATGAATGAATACATAGATGGACAGGTAGATTTATTTTATTTTGTGCAGCACTTTGTGTTGCATTTCCTATATGTAAAAAGTGCTATATAAATAAAGCTTGATTTGATAAAATTGGACTCAATAGTCCAGCTTATCCTTATAGTCTTTACTTGTTCCCTCTTTTCTCTTGGAAGACATTTCAAATCCTTGAAACGTGGATCCAGTGCTGTGGCCACCTTGAACCACGTCTCATTGACTACAGCTTGCCGTGCTTCCAGGTCCCTCTGGAAGGCATTCTTGAACTTCACCACATAGGCTGGATCATCATCAGTGATGTCCATGACACGGTCCAGATGGCGAAAAGCAGGCAGCACTACAGAGCAAGAGACGTAGGCCTCACCACCCAGCAGCTCAGTCACATACCTGTAGAGGTGGATAAGTTTGAAAAATAAACATCGCTGGACATTTAAATTTCCAATTTAATTGCCCCGAGAAGTACTACCTAATGTTCATTCATTTTTGGATGACACATGTGTAGTTTATTTCATTAAAATGGACAGGTGTTTATTTGGGCTTACCTGCATGGTTCAAGCAGGACCTCCAGCCTCTGCAGTTTCCCCCACTCAGCTTCGGTTAGCATGACCCATCTGTGGTTGTTCTGTTGGTCCAACGTAGCCTGGACAGCCTCTCGGTTGCGTAGGAGGCGTGAGACCATTGCGAGTGTCGAATTCCACCTGGTTGGTACATCTTGTATAAGTTGCTCGCTTTTTTTTCCAAGTGCAACTTGTTGCTGGTTAAGTTCTGTGGTACTTGCAGGGCTTTGTTTGAAATGGCCAACAATCTTGCGGCACTTTGCTAGTACACCAGCAAACCCACTGCCATCGAGGCAGACTGTGATGGTCCTCTGGAGAATGTGAGCATTGTAGGCGATGTGCTCATATGGAAGGGCTCTCATAGCAGCCAGCATGTTTGCTGCGCTATCTGTATCGATGGTGGATATCTTATTTTCAATTCCCCAGTCATTTGCCACATTGAGGAACTGTTCGGCGCATTTATCAGCAAAGTGCCTGGTTTCTGTTTTCATGACGGTCAGCGCAAACGAGTTGAGGTTCCACTCACCATCAATAAAGTGTCCGGTCACCCCCAAATAGCTGTGGTTGCCAGCTGAGGTCCAGTGATCTCCGGTTATAGCAACAAAGTTGGGCAAATCCTCCACCAAAATCTCAAGTTTGTTTTTCTTTTCGCCGTCGTACATCTTGCTGATTTTGGTCGTCACTGTAGTCCTGCACGGTGGCTTGTATGATGGGTCATTGGACGCAGTTTGCAACACCTCTGTTAACCCCTCGTCTTCCACTATGTTTATCGGCCTGCAGTTCATCGCTATCCACTTGGCAAGAACATTCGTCAGCCTGTCGGTCGCAGACTTGCTCATACGCGGGATGTTCTCCTCGAGTTTAGTTTGGCGAAGAGCTTTGCTATAGATCGCTAAATTGCTAACGTTAGCTGTGGCTGCACTCGCGACTGGGTGCTTTGCGTTGATGTGGTAGGCTAAACTTGAGCTACTTCGGTGGTAAGCAAACTCCTTCTTACAAAGAATGCAGATCACTCTACCTTTATCAATGGTGCCGTCGAGGCGTTTGTGAAATGTAAATTTTCCATTCATTGGACCGACAACTCTTACATGCTCCTCCATTTTCAAGTCTCCTCACCTTGCCCAACTACAGTGGGGGCCTATCAGCTTATCCCAAACCATCCCAAACACAATGACAGCCAATCAATGTCCACTTCAGGGTGTGACAGACCATTGATTTCCAACCCAAGTACAAGAAGCCCAACGTATAAAAACGGATTTTAAAAAAAGGCAACTGGCATTCAGAAACAGCAAAGTTAGAGATTAAAAATTAGATTAACGCGATTAAAAAATATAACGCACTAAAAATCCCTGTAATTAATTAATCTCCATTAACGCGATAATTTGACAACCCTGACAAATGCATGAACTAGTTTCTCTGCATCACCCTGAGACAGGATGTTCCTGATTTTAGCAATATTATGAAGGTGAAAGAAGGCAGTCCTAGATAACAGTTTTATATGTGCATCAAATGATAAATTCTGGTCTAAAATAACTCCAAGTTTCCTCACTGTAGAACTAGAAGCCAAGGAAATACCATCTAGAGTAACTATATAACGAGACAATTTCTCCCTGAAGCGTTCAGGTCCAAAGAGAACAACTTCAGTTTTGTCTGAATTTAAAAGCAGACAGTTCTGAGTCATCCAGGTCTTTATGTCTTTAAGACATGCTCATAGTCTGACCAACCTATTGGTTTCATCTGATTTCATAGATAAGTACAGCTGAGTATCATCAGCATAACAATGAAAATTTATGCCGTGCTGTCTAATAATGTTACCTATTGGAAGCATGTACAAAGTAAAAAGAATTGGTCCAAGCACAGAACCCTGAGGAACTCCATGACTTACTCCAATGTGTGAGGAAGATTCTTCATTTACAAGAACAAACTGGAATCTATCAGATAAATATGACTTAAACCAGCCTAATGCAGTTCCTTTAATCCCAATTACATGTTCAAGTCTTTGTAACAGAATGCTGTGATTGATCGTATCAAATGCAGCACTGAGATCCAACAGGACAAGCACAGAAACAAGTCCGCTATCAGAGGCTAAGAGGAGATCATTGATAACTTTCACCAGTGCTGTTTCTGTGCTATGATGCACTCTGAATCCTGACTGAAACTCTTCAAACAGATTATTTCTATGTAAATGATCACAAAGTTGAGCTGCAACTATTTTTTCAAGAACTTGAGACAAAAAAGGGAGATTGGATATAGGTCGATAATTAGCCAACACTTCTGAATCAAGAGTAGGTTTTTTTAAGTAAAGGTTTAATTACAGCAACCTTAAAAGTCAACCTTAAAGATACTTCTAAAGCTGCTCTACTTGATGATACATCAGCAATTACATGTAATTGTTGCAAAATTTGAGTTTTTACCTTTTACATCCACAGAAATACTTGAAAGATGTTGGAGGGGATGATGAGTGTCTTTCATGCTGCACACCTGAGTTAAAGCCCTATTGAACAACGTTTTATTCACACTTTTAGTAACATTTTTATTAACATTTCAGGTTTGCTGTGACTTGTGTTTGGTTAAGTTTTGGTAAAAAAAAATACACAGTTAGCATTACATATAAAAACAGAAACAAGGTTGTTGTTTGTCTTTGTGTAATGAGATTTACAACCGACAATATAAAATGTTGGCATCTCATAAAGTTTAAGACTTTATTATTGAAATACTGTACCTTTGCTCTCTGAACATGCATAGCCATTACATGTTTTGGGGTGTGAGTGGGCTGGCATTAGATATTATACGTATTTAACCTATAAACACGAGCTTGAACACAGGTTGAGTCAAAAAAACTCATTAGATCATTTCACATAATTGTAGTAAACTCAAGTGTGGATTGAATACAAAACTTAAACTTCTGGGAGGCTCAGCAACATTCCGTGTGGTAATGTTTGTGTAAGGATCAGGGGCCTCGTGTACAAACGGTGCGTACGCACAAAAAAGTGGGGAACGCTCTTTTTCACGTCAACGATCAGATGTATCACGAGCGAAATGACCGTGGAAATGTCCTCGTGACATTATGAAAAGGTGAGATAGCAAAGGTAAGATGAAAAGTGTGTATGCCAGCCCTCACGCCAACTTCAGGGCTGGTATACGCACTTTTCTACATCTGTTATAATAAAGAAATGTGAAAACAATTAGGACCAATTGGGATAATAAACTGCTGGATAATAAACTGGAGTGGTCTGCCAACATAGAAGCAGTGTACAGGAGGGGCCAGAGCCGGCTCAGGTCCTTCAATGTCTGTAGTGATATGATATGCATGTTTTATCACACCATCATTGAGAGTGCACTGTTCTATGCTGTTGTCTGCTGGGGGAGTTGCACTACAGACAAAAACTGTAGGCGCCTGGATAAACTGGTAAAAACAGGCCAGTTCTGTTGTAGGCAGAAAACTAGACCCTCTCAGTGCAGTGGTGGAGCAACAGATGAGGAGGAAATTAAATTCTGTTTTGGATAATAATAGATATCCTTTCCACAGCATCCTGGCAGGATGCCATAAGGCTTTTTAATAGTGACTGTTGACATGTTCTTCTCAAATTTATTTATTTCGTCATTGGTTATTATTATTATTATTATTATTATTATTATTATGGGAATGCCAAGAAATGGCATGACCAAGCGAAGAAATTTGGACGCTTATTGCCTGGCCGAACTTTATCGTAGAGACATCAGAGAAAGTAAAGACATCCTTCGATCAAACTAATTTGACAGGTGACCTTTGACCTCATATGATCGATCAAACTAATTTGACAGGTGACCTTTGACCTCATATGATCGATCAAACTATTTTTGACAGGTGACCTTTGACGTACATCCGGTTGTTAACATCTGGTCATGTGACCTTTGCCATAGATCTGGTTGGTCACATCTGGTCATGTGGCCTTTGACATCTAAGGAAGGGGGAGTTTATGGGTAGGGTTAAGATTGATTACAACTAAGGTCAGGAGGTTGTGAGAAATATATTTGTTGAATGTTTAAATAAGAGATTTATTTATTTTTTTATTTATCTATTTTTATGCTATTAAACTGTGTTTCAATTTGACAGAATCTGATGTTGTAGTTCCTGTGAGGTCCGTGGTAAAGAATCAACGGAGCATTAGAGTGCGCTCAAGGCTGTCACTCGTCCGAGGATTAATCAGAGGTGCAATTTCTTTCTCTACTTTTTAAAAAATTTATTATAATTATTATTTTTTTTTAACATTCACAATCACGGAACCAGGTATATTTAAAATACTTTTATGGTTATTTCTCCTTCATCCACAGAGGCTGACCTGTCAATAGAACGGATAAGTCCTACAATCCGGCCAGAACCTCACCTATGGAGGAAAAGAAATGCCACCATCCGACGTGAAAAATCAAGAGCTCAGGCATTCATGAGAAGTAGTGAGATTCTTATACAGAAAATTAACCGTGACTTGAAGGTGATTTCAAAGTAAAGTAAATGTGTATATGTATATATAAGTAAATATCTTTTCCCCTCTTAACCATTCTCAATTCTGTGTAAAGATGGATAATCAAGCAGGCGGAGTTGTACTGGGTGAATTATCTGAGGCCGTGGAAAACTTGCAACACATACCCATACCGGTTCATGTGTGGAATTACTTTACACCGCTGGAGTATGCCCTCCTTAATGTAGATTATCAGTCATCTCCTACGGATGTTGAAGAAGATGGAAATGATGAAACCGGCGTGTTACATGAATTAGAACCACCAATCCAAAATTTAAACGGGCCTCCGTCACCCACCCTCAGTTTGCAAAATGAGTCATCGAATATTGTCTCACCAAATCCAGCTCCTCGTGTCATATCAATTGATACAGCCTCAGCAAATAGTGCTTCTCAAGCTTTAGCATCAGATACTGTCTCACCAAATCCAGCTCCTCATGCCATATCACTTGATACAGCCTCAGCAAATAGTGCTTCTCAAGCTTTAGCATCAGATACTGTCTCACAAAATCTTATTTCTATACCTTCTCCAGCTGCAGCAGAACAAACTCGGCAGCATGGTAGGGGCTTGAATCAGGAGAATGTAGCCATCCCTGAACAGAATCAGAGAGATACACCTCCACCGATTGAGCGTGAACGTTTCAACTGTCTTGAAATAAGACGTCCCGTCACAATACCGTGTAATGATGTCGTCCAGCTAGAATTAGTAGGTGAGAGTATTTCTCAACACATTACCGTTTCTGTCACAGATGAGTCTGATGTAATCCTGAAAGCCTTTCTGGACTTTTTAGATGAGTTAACTCAATCGAACGCAGAGATTGCCTCTGATACTAACCTGGAGTTAATCCTCCAGGTAGTAAGAAACCCCACAGGGGGCGCCAAACAGAAGGCTTCAAAAACCTTAGAATGCGAATTAATCCATAAGAAAAAACGTCACTTGTACGTTACAGATAATTGTGACAATCAGCTCTGCCTCGCCATCAGTCTCGCATACGTCTCCGACCCTAAATTTACCGATAGTCAGGCCTTGGTACAAGGGAGAGAGTGGCAGCGTCTAGCAGGTCTGACGTCAGACGTATCTTTCAGTGATGTTGGAAAATTTGAAAAAATCCTAAACAGAAAAATTGTGGTGTTTCACAGAACCAAGGATGACCGAGCTCTGTGTAAATTTGAGACCGATTTCAGAGATCGATCAAGCCCACTCTTTCTGTTATTACTCCAAAACCATTACTATGGAATAAAAACCCTCAAAGGTTTTATCGGGTCGAGATACATTTGTGAACACTGCTACACCAGTTACAATGAGCCCCACTGACACTACTGTCCTGGTTACTGCTCTGTGTGTTACAACCCTTCTTGTACCACTCAGAACTTCAGCCCTGTATTTTGTGGTGATTGCAACAGAAGCAGTCGTAATGCGTTGTGCTTCAACAGACACAAAGAACCTCGTGAGAGACCCCAAGCCAGAATGCAAGTGAGTGATTGTGATCTGATTAAAAGGTGTCCGACGTGTAAGAGATTTTATCGCGTTGCGATGACTAAGGTAAAACTCCCCCACGTGTGCTACATTCAACCTGGCAGCGTTGACGAACAGCTTGATGAAAAACTGATCTTTTATGATTTTGAATCCTTAGTCGGTCAGAATGATGTGCAGGTCCCCTTTCTGGTCTGTGCAAAAACGCTGAAAGGTGTCGAGTGGTCTGCCTATGGATTGGATTGTGTCAGGAAATTCCTCCTCCATTTCAGGAGACCACGCTACTGAGGATACACGTTTATTGCTCACAACGGACGAGGATATCATAGTTATCTTATCCTTAATGTTATGGTGCAACTAGATATGAAGCCCTCTCTCATCACACAGGGGAGTGAAATTCTCTGTTTTACAGACTTTGATTATGGTTTGAGATTCATCGATAGTCTGTCATTCCTGGCTATGAAACTGAGTATGATGCCGAAAGCATTAGGTTTCAGTGATCATACCAAAGGTTTCTTTCCCCACAGATTCTCTTCAGAACAGAATTTGAAATATGTGGGGCCTTTTCCTTCACCGAGTTACTACTCTGTAGAATTCATGAGCCCCAGTGAGCAGGGAGAGTTCTACAGATGGTACGGAGGAGTGTGTAAAGGTACCTTTAACTTTCGTGAACAGAGCGTGCTTTACTGTAAAAATTATGTTGACATACTCTTCAAGGGGTGTGTCAAATTCCGCGAGCAATTCTTTATCGAGACGCGCATGGACCCCCTGAAATGCATCACGATCGCATTGGCCTGTATGAAGGTTTTTACCGCCAACTTTCTGCAGCCTAAAACCCTGGCTATACCTTCACCCGTTGATTACAGTCAGCAGAGTAAGACCTTCTCAAACGCATCCATCCAGTGGCTGGAGTGGTTAGCATTTAGCAGAGGGATTGAGATTAGCCACGTGTTAAACACATGGGAAAAGGGAATCGGCCCTTATCACGTAGATGAGTATGCGGAAATTGATGGGGTGAGGGTAGCTTTTGAGTTTTACGGTTGTTTCTTTCACGGTTGCCCCATCTGCTATCTGCCTCAGGACACATGTCCATTGAGGAAGGCGCCATTTGAACAGTTCTATGCAGAGACCCGTGAGAGAGAGAGAGTGCTTCAGTCTGTGTATGGTTTTCGCCTGCAGGTCATGTGGGAGCACGAGTGGACTGAGATGAAAAAGTCCCATCCAGAGGTGATTGAATTTCTCAAGAGCTTTAACGCCCCTGAACCTCTCTCTCCCAGACAAGCACTGTATGGTGGTCGGACCTGCGCACTCAGGTTGAGGTACGCTGCGGGGGTAGATGAAACTGTGCACTATGCTGACTTTACATCTCTTTACCCCTATGTAAATTGCAGCTTTCCTTACCCCCTCAGCCATCCCAGAATGATCTGCAAAGATTTTGATGACCCAGACAGCTACTTTGGTTTCATAAGAGCTGTTGTTTACCCTCCGTGCGGGCTGTTTTCCCCAGTTTTACCTTACAAGTCATCTCACGGAAAACTTGTATTCACTCTCTGTCGCACCTGTGCTGAAATGAATAACCAGGCAGGTGCATGCAACCACGGCGATGAGGAGAGAGCATTAACAGGTGTGTGGGTGAGTGTGGAGTTTAGCAAGGCGTTAAAGCTTGGTTATCGTCTTGCTAAAATCACAGAGGTGTGGCACTTTGACAGAAGCAGTAGCTCAATCTTTGTAGACTACATACACACATTTCTTAAGGGTAAACAAGAGGCTTCAGGATATCCCGCATATGCACTTGATGAGGAGAGTAAGTTGAGGTACGTCAGAGATTACAAGCTCCATCAAGGTATTCAGTTGCATACCAGCAAAATAGAGGTGAACCCCGCTAAAAGACCGGTGGCTAAACTGTGTCTGAACAGTTTCTGGGGGAAATTTGCGCAGAGGCACGACCTCCATCAGACCACCATCATCACTGACCCCAATTAATTTTTTAATTTCATGTTCTCGGGTAAATACAAGATCGTCTACTTCCACTTTCTAAACCCTGACTTGTGCATGTTGCAGTGGACTTAAAACAAACGATGCATCGCTTCTCCCAACAAGGTAAACAATGTATTCATTGCAGCATTTACCACTGCATATGTACGTTTAAAACTGTATAGCTGTCTGGAAGTAATGCAGGACAAAATTCTCTACATAGACACAGACAGTCTGATCTGATCCTTTTTCTTGTCTAATTGTGGGGCCCAGTGGATGTGGGAAATCGTTTTTTGTGAAAAGTGTTTTAAAAAAGTGTAACCATGTGATGGATGATGTACCTGATAATATTGTTTGGATTTATACCTCTTTCCAACCATTGTACGCTGAACTGCAGCGGCTGAATAAAAACATCAAATTTGTGGAAGGATTGCCTCATTCTTTTGAAGATTAAAATCTGTTCCCTCCTGATCGTAAGCACTTGGTTATTCTGGACGATTTTATTTTTCAGGCTTCAGACCATCCTGAAGTGGTAAAAATTTTCACACAATACAGACACAGAAATATGAGTGTCATGATGTTGACTCAAAATGTATTTCATCAAGGGAAATACAGTCGCACCATCAGCCTGAACAGTAACTACCTGGTGCTGTTTAAGAATCCCAGAGACAGATTGCAGGTGAATATACTAGCCCGTCAAATCTTCCCCTCAGAGAAAGCTATCTTCCTGGAGAGCTTTGACCCACTGACCCACTCATGTCCAGAACAATACAGACTGAGAACGGGTTTACTTCCTAGTCAGTGGCCAGTAGTCTATGTTTCGAAAGCATAGTAATTTATCATGTCAGCCCGTATAAAAAGGAATGCTCCGTTACTCAGAGCTCTGTA
The DNA here is from genome assembly GCF_036924035.1 of Leuresthes tenuis. Lineage (NCBI taxonomy): Eukaryota > Metazoa > Chordata > Actinopteri > Atheriniformes > Atherinopsidae > Leuresthes > Leuresthes tenuis. The sequence goes on along the minus strand of NW_027325372.1, from coordinate 23,148,700 downwards.
CCACGCCACACCTCAGAAATGTAAGGACATTCTCAGCCATTGTTCACCCGACTTTCTTAAAGCTTTGTGTGAGATTCCTCTGAATATTTTAAAGGGTAACATTAAGCTATCCCCTTCCCAGTGTCGGAGTTTGAAAAAGCAAAAGAAAGTTATCAGACTTCTGGCTGATAAGAGAACCGGTTTAAAACGTAAGCAGTTGGCTCTCAAAAGTCAAGGAGGTGGGTTTAATCTCCCCATCCTAACGGCTCTTGCACCCATAATTGGGGATCTAGTGGTTGGAATTGTTAGAAGATAAGAACCATGTCGCTCAGGACAGCACAAAAGATGTTTCTCATCTCACCTCATCATTTCAAACACTTGAGTCAGTCAGAGACTTCTATCAGACAGACGGCGGAGGATGATTTGGATAATAAAATGAGAGCGAGTCAGGAATTACCTCTTATGAAAAAATTAAGAAATACGACGCCCTGCTGCAAAGATACCTCACCCTAATCAAGCAAGGTCAGATGGAGGAGCCACAGGTGACTGTGACTCTTCAGCGAAACAGTCTTAATGATCCAATACCTGAATCACATTCCTGTGAGACGGATCGTGTTCATGAACCCGATCAGTTAGAATTGGATGCAACGGTGAGTGAGGTATTAAAAATCCTTCCAAAGCACGATCGCAGAAATGGTGAATACATCTTGAGGAAATTATCTGGACCACCAGAGGAGAATTTGTTTATCAAGGGCAGGTTGTGAGAGGATCACATTCGGTTGATTTACTTAAAAACCTTCTGCTCCCTTTTAAAAGAAAAGCCCAAACCATGCAACCAACAGGTTGGACGAGTTTTCTCAATGTCCTGAATGAACTGAACATACCTTTATCCTCTGTGAATAACCCGCAAGCCCATGAACAATACCATTGTCTCAAAACAGAACCGAGCAGAATGGAGAAAATACCATCTGTAAAACCGAAGAAGAAGATAACCCTCTCCCCACATTTTTTAAAATCTGGACATGGTGAGCGAGATGAGGCTGCAGATGAACAAAGTTTGCATAAAAAGATAAAACCTCCACGCTGGGTCACCTTTTCACCATAAATTTCTGTAAGAAATTAATAAAATGATACCGTCATTTGTTCTCAATAAATTTTTGTATTGATCCCAATTTTCAGAGTCTATAGAGTAATCACTTTCATGCATTCACAATTTGTAACACTCTTTGAACATCTTTGAACAGGCTCACGTGTGATACTCAAAGGGAGATCTTTTAAATGACGACCGGTAGCTGTAAACAAATTGTAAAATTCCCGGACTGGAACGCCTTGGCGGAAACTTGTTTACCATCTTGACAAAGAGCTAGATATTCTATATCCATATGTCTAAAGTTGAAGGGTGACAAGTCCCTTCTTCCTGTGAATGCCTCGTGGTGCACCATACCTAAAACAATATATTTAGGCATCGCTCCCAAAAAGAGATTCTCCTGATTACATATCCTCGAATTTTCAGGGATGGAGTATGTTTTTACATTCACACGTGACAGTGGGTAGAGAGCGTTTCCTCTCATTAAGGCCAATGTGTGGCCTAAACAGACAGCGGGGGAGACGGAAACTTTTTTGATAAAAAGAGAGGCGCCTAATATCATTAATTGGAAAGTCGAGTCTCTGGTTCTCATGAGATAGAAAGTCTCACTGGACCTGGTTAGTTTAACTCTCATATCCACAGAGTTCAGCAGGAGCTTTTCGCAGAAAAAAATATCCCTATGGAGGGGGCCCATGAAGCGCTTTGAGTGGTCAGTTAGACTAGAAAAGCGCTATACAAGTACAAGTCCATTTACCATTTACCATTAGGTGTACTTCTCTGGAATTAGCTGTACAGAGAGCCCTCTGCTTTAGCCCTCCGTTTGGCCCATTATTGGTTACTATAGAGTCTATGGCACCGGCTGTATCTTTATAATAACTGACTCTTCAGAAAAGTTTAGCAGAGTCTCGATCATAGCTCTATATGGGTGGGTGGCACTAGACTGTGAAATTAATCTATCACCCAGAGTAACATCGCATTAACTGAATAGTGTATTGAGAGGATAATTGATGAAACTCACAGGTGCATCATTCGCCAAGTTTGTGCCATCTGCATTGGTGATCTTCACGCGTAGATGTAACAAGGTATCGTTGAGATCCAGATACTTTTCACCATCTCCCGGTATAAACAACTCAATCGGACCATTCTCAGTAATAGCGGATAGAGGCATAATTTCCGTGTAGATCTTATCCTCGATAGAAAGCTGGGTCATAGGGACTGAAAATAAGTCCAGTTCTGCCAGGGTGCACTCAGGGGATTTGTGATGCAAAAGAGCCATGTTTTACTCTCTTTCTCTCTCTATTTATGATTCAGTGAAATATATCCCTGCTCCGTGCAGACTTCCTCCCTTTAGGCTTGATCCTTCCAACTGACTTCTTTCTTTTAAGCGACCTCAGTATTTGTGACCCCCTCACACGTTCACCAGGCGGCCGCTTTCTTGGTCTTTGTGACAGAACCATAATACCCGATCCTTCTTGTCCTCCCGTCTCTGCAGGACCAGAGATCCTTCTCATGGCTTTGCCTATGACACCTGAGGCAATGTTTGTAGCTGCTGTTTTCAGATGAAGCTTAGCTATAGCAAAACCTTTTTTAACTAGGGGGGCTACGAAGCTAAATAATTTTGAAAATTACAGGTGCTCCGTAAAAACCAGGCAGGGTACCTCCGACCTGGTTTTGGTAATAGTTTACGAAGCGATGAGGGTCATCCCTCATGTTTATCTGAACCATGTTGCTTTGTTTTGTTATCCTCCTCCTGACACAGGCGTCACCTCTGACTGAACGTTTGCTTGATAGTGACTAATGAGCCTGTGATCAACCCGTTTATATATATATATATATATATATATATATATATATATATATATATATATTTACTTCTGATCAGAGCTTATCGGGAGAGATAGAATCACAATTCCCTCTTACTCTCTCCGTGATATCAGAGTGAATGACCATCATTTCATTACGTGTTGTAATATCACGGGTCGGAAGTGTAGTCTCACAACGGTTTTCTCATAAGTAAAATTTAGCAGAGTGTTTTGATCCGTTTTAATCTCTATGTGGATGTTTTCAATATGCCTCTTTGCTACAGGTAGATAGTTGACAGGGTTAAAAGTATGTGTAATTATATCGCCAAACTTACCCTCTACTCAAACTGTTCGCAAGAGGGGGGCATAAGCATCGCAGACTATCTGAGGAACAACCACATCGCTGTAACAGTAAAGCTGGTAGAAACCTGCTTTTAAATCCATCGGGTAAGGGGCACTCCTTGTATCAAATACGATCCATTTACCAGGCTCCACACCTAGCATGTAGCTCAGTGGTGGATAAAAACGCAGGTGGTACTGGGCACCTGACTGATACATGAGTCTATTTTCCACCGTGTCCACGACTAAATAAATATCAGAACCTATTTTTCTAAGGTGACCCTCAATCTCGGCTTTGAGCTGATTCAAATCCTTGAAATGTCCACATCCTATATTCTGGCGGTAGAACTTTTCCAGCCCCGCTTTCCTCCATTCAAAAAAAGCCTGGTCCCTAGGGGCATTATGCCATGTGTACGGATAAGAAATCTCCGTCAAGGCAACCTGCTACGAACCTTCCAAATCGATATGCTGGGCTAAATCCACACGGACACTGGAACTGGTATTATTCTTAAAGACATTGACACTAGCGTTAGAGGGCAGGGTGATATAAAACCCCTCATCGGTTCGTGGTGTAATGTTGCGGGCTAGGAGTAGTGAAGGTTTTTTTATACCCCGTGAAGGTCACTGGCTCTGACCCAGCTGTTGAATTTCTCAGGCCAGTTTTTCCAACGGACAAAAACCTGTTTTACACCCCTGATGCTGCGTCGTTTTAATATCTTCTCCACTTGATACATCTTGTCTTTATTCAGTTAAACTCTTTTAAGCTCCTCCGCGTAAAAGGAACCTTCAATAGCTTCTCCATCAAAATCTTTGAGTTTGTACACTAGTACAATTGTGCAAGCTGCTCGGTCACTGTAAACACTTCATATGTAAAACTTTGGTCATATTTCTTGTCAAACACGCCTCGCAGTCTAGATATTCTTACAAGATGTCCTTTTTTAAACTTTATCCTTGAGTCCTTGCAGCGTCAACCGTGAGCAGAGCCGTACAGGTTCTGAAAAACTCGAAAGGTGTTTTCTAGAATCACCTCTACAGGCTTCATTTTGATGCTCGTGTGGTAACTGTGGTTGTAACTTTCCACGAGATCCTGCAGGACATCGAGGTATCGACGTGTGTTATTAGCAGTAAAATATCTCCACATCTTGGTTTTTAACGTGCGGTTAAACCTCTCAATCACAGACGCCTTTACCGCGCTCGGTGAAGCAAAATGCACAACTCCGTGGTTCTCTAATAATGCCTAAATTTTTTGTTAAATTTCAGTTTGAAGTTTTTTAGGGGTCTCGCTTTCTCTAAAAACAGATTCAAAAGCCTTTACCACCTCTGCGGCTGTTTTTCTCTTCATAGTGCGAATGTAGGTAATTATACCCGTCATTGTATTCAGCCAGGGCCTGAATGTCACAGAGATCTGCTTGGAATTGTTTTAAGGGGCTGGGGACAAAAACTCTGTTTCTCGGAAAATGTATTCTTGCAGGTTTATGTAGAGTATATGCATCTTGCTCTGATAAGAAGTCTTGCACTTTTTCGCACGCGACTTTTTTACCCGTTTCGTCCTGTACAGCTTTACGCAACCTCTCTACTCCCCCAAAACTACCTGGGTGGATAGGATCGTAGAAAACCTCTTTCATTAATCTCGTTTCAGCCATCTTACCTTATACAAACTCAGGCTTGTAATGACAGAAAACACAAAATGCAAGTATATTTCAACCTTTTATTTTTTCTCTAATGTATCATTATACATACACATACATGTGATCACGAAAAGCACGAATGCTAGTAATATAGGATTCAAGAAAAGTTAAATGTTATAACAACATCACATGATTACAATATTAGTCTAAATACATCCAACTGATGGAAAGAAGGAATGTTACACCCTTCTTTTAACCCTCCCAAAACTTTGTCATGGTTTGAAGCTGCTGCAATTTCTTTACATCTTCTCCAATGAACTGCTCATACATATCGTGTCTAGAAGTGTTGATTTGTTTCACCAGAGTTATTTCGTACAAGTAAGCTTCTGCCACAGTCCTGACTCTGCCATCATCCTCACAAATGTTACGCGCAGTTAGAAGATGTTGAATAGAAGCAATGAAGCGTTGATTATAAAGTTTCCGCATCAGAGTGTAGTAATGGTCATGAAAAAAGTCATCCTCGAGCACATCCTTGCACTGATGTTGCCGTAAACTGGGTTGGTCCACAGTACACCCATAGCAACATTCAATCATACATTTTTTGATGGTCTCATTCAAGAGGTGTATCACTGCAGTTTTCACAACTTTGATAAAACCTGAGGGGACCCATCCATCAAATTCATCCTCGCCCTCTCCTCTGGCATCCTCGTCCTCCTCTCCTCTGCCATCTTGAGTGTCTGCAGGGGGCCCCTGGCCTGGTGGAAGCTGAGAGTCCTCTATTTCGTTTGACTCAACTTCCTCCGCTGTTACAGCCATGGTGGATCCTATCCAATAGAGCGTTAAGCAGCAGTCATCAGGCGCCGAAGGTGAGAACTCGATCTCGAGAGAAGAAGAGGAGGAGGAGAAGAAACACTCAGGCGAAGTCGCTGGTGAAGGAGGGTGATACGGCTCCCAGTAGTATCTGTCGCTGTCTGGTGATCCAAACTGCGGCGATGTGGATGACGCAGAAGGGCTCCGTGTATGAATCAATAGCGACATTCTCCAGCATTCTCCAGATCGCAGTCAGTGATCTCCTCGCACAACGTCTTCTGGACGCTAGTTCCTATCTTGCTCATCGTGTTGATCGGTGTATGACCTGTGCTGGAGTGAAGGGGGTGTGGTTATCGCCTGGGGGGTGGAGGTTGAGGAGGAGGGTGCTCAGTGGAGGCAGGTCTACACAGCCAGGGTTTTCTTGACTGCTAGAATCTCACCCCAGTTTTGGCAGCTGCGGAAGAGCATGGAAACTCGATCCGCTATTTCATTCATCTTCTCCACCCAGGCTGCATGAGGTATTGCTAACAGCGTCCTAAACACACCACAGTCAGAGTTAAAACACTCAAGAACAAAAAGATCCCCATCTTCATTCTCATTAGATTTCCGTTGGCTTGCACGGAAGAACCAACGGCATGTAACGCCTGTTTTCGATTGCCATAGATAGATTTCTCCTCTACTCTCACTCTGCTTCTTGTCCTGGCCATCTTGAATCAGCTATCTTTCATGCCAAAGTCATTCTCTACACACGGACTGTCTCAGGGTTTTATCCTTTACTCGAAACCCCTCCCCTGTCCACTCATTGGCCCTCAAACCTGGGGTCGAACAATACCCCCCTCACATCTAATTATTTTCTCATCTTTACCTTACAGGGACCGGTCTTTGAAGCTGTCAAAAAAAGGAGGACTTTCCGGCACCCTGAGCCATACTCATACGAGACTTAAAATGTTGACAGCTTCTACAACTTAACCTTTCCTATTAACCCTAACCCTTTCTCTTATTTAAACATTCAACAAATATATTTCTCACAACCTCCTGACCTTAGCTGTAATCAATCTTAACCCTACCCATAAACTCCCCCTTCCTTAGAAGGCCACATGACCAGATGTGACCAACCATATCTATGGCAAAGGTCACATGACCAGATGTCAACAACCGAATGTAGGTCAAAGTTACCATGGCAACACAAATCCTATGCATTCCTAAGGGGGAGCCTAAGAGTGAATGCAATATAACCAGAGCAACCTCAGACATAACCAGAACCAACTTAGACAGAATCAGCAGATGCTAACATCATGCTAAAATGCTAACATACTAGCATCATTAGCATTTTGCAGAGAAGCTTAAAAGGCTAAGTTGCATCATGTAGACGTGAACTCACTATGTTTTTGCGCTCTATAAGCTGATGCTATGAGGTTATGCCGATTTTTGGAGGACTTTTGCGCGGCCACACTATAATGTAGAGACATCGTTCAAATGTTCAAACACACAGGACGCTTTGGACTACAACATATTACCGTCTCAGTATGCTGGCTACTACGGTTTTTGAGATGTGACACTTGAAATTGGTCATAATTTTAATGCTAATGATTAACATGCTGATTTTGGAGAGGTTTTGCTCAGCCAAACTTTATCGTACAGACATCGTTCAAACATTTAAAGACTCGGAACGGTTTGGACCACAACATATTGTAGCCTCATTATGCTGGGATTTACAGTCTTTGAGAAAGTAAACTTTAACTTTATGCTCATTTTGAAGCTAAGTGATTGATATGCTGATTTTGAAGGGTGTTGCTTGGCAACATTTCATCGTAGAGACATCATTCAAACTGTCAAAGACCCGGGGCGCTCTGGAAGCAGGGAGTGTAGTTCATTAACAACAGCACCCCAAACACAACCAGAACCACTTTAAACAGAACACAACAAAAGCACTACCACCCCAAAGCAAAGCAGCAAGAGGGCAGAAATGGACAGTAGGGCATGCCCATATCAAAATTTCCTGAAATTTTCTAGTTATCATTATTGTTGTTGTTATTGTCTCGTATGCAATCATTGTAAATATTTATAATTTTTTGAGCTACTCGACTAATTTGAATTTCCCCCACTGAGGGATGAATAAAGTATTTTTCTATCCTATTCTATTCTATTTCTAGTATGGCACCATTCTGTTACAAACAGAATATATCTGAAAACATAAGGAATATATGGAAAGACAATTATAGTGAAATAAACATGAGATTTTTAGCCCTGATCGGAATAATGTATGAATTGTTCAATAAAACAGTTTCACAGCTTTAAAGCAGTCCTGACTTGACAGGGCTGACCTGTAAACAGTGACTTAATGTTGACGAACACAGGATCCTATGACTTCACAAACTGTGTTTTGGCAGAGGAAATTCTCTTCTTTGTTTGCCTTCCACGTCAGCCATGTGCTCCCTGAACTCTTTAAAAACCTCAGTCATACATACACAATAGTCTGCCTCCTCTTTGCAAAACAAAGCCTGACATTGTTTGGATGTTATTTCAGAAAAACATGGGTAGACAAAGAAACACCAATTACTTGGAGGGGAACTCATGAACAGATTACTCTCTGTGAATGAATGAATGATTACACAATAGAGCACCATCAGTAATTGTCCTTATTTTTAGATCGCAAGCCTAAATTACACCGGGCAGCTATCATTTTCACAGTATAGCTGCTTATGCACAGTACTGTTTACTTGGAGGTATCAATTATTTTCCCACCTACCAGTTGAGTATATTGTAGAGTAGCTCTAACATCTCATTTTCGACAAGTTATGTTCAGCATTTTTTCCTTTTTGACCAATGCATATCTGTATTGATTTTTCTTTAAGCCTCAACGACTCATAAGGAGTATCAATATCCAGTCTCAGCCACATTATATTAAATTGCGCTGCTGTGGAATATTATTGATAATATCTTAACAGACTCACTAGCCTGTCATGGCTGTTCCATCTTGGCATTTTATGGTTCAGTAAAAGCAGTCAGCACTTTAGAAATGTATGAGATAAGAATGCATGTTCCTGGACTGCAGAGAGCCACTGTCACATCTGTTTTTGAAGCTTTACGTCAAGGCAGCTGCACTCAGGTCCATTGACAGAAGGTCACTAGTTAGTATTCCCTTAATTATAAGTTTTGGAATAATTTATGTTTTCAACTGTTGATGTAATGTGTATTAACATTTACATTACAATTATGGTAGACAAATGTGGTATTATCTTTGTCTATTCTTCAAACCTGAATATACGGTACTTCTTTTTTTCTTTGACTTAAATTTTATGTCCAAACACTTGTAAACCGCTGTAAATTTGTACATTTAAACCCAACAACAAAAAGCCCAGAAAAGTACAAAAATTGTATTTCAAATGCATTTGAATTTTTTAAGAGGCCGATATACCCCCACAGAATGAATATTTCTAAATTAAAAAAAACCTGAACCTGTCACATAAAAATCTAATTTAATCTAAAAATAAAAATTAACTATGTAAGCAAATAAAACCCAACAACAATTCACCATAATAGAACACTTTAGAAGTAGGGTAGCATTTTCATTGTCTATCTATTCCCATTTCCCAACAGTTTAATTCAGCCATTATATTTTCATATTGTAGTTTGGATAGTAGTTAATCAGCAGATACATGTCAATATACATTATAACCACAGTAATTAGTATTATGGAAAAAAGGCAAAAGCCAGAAACGCAAAAACAAATTTTTTTCAAAAACATTTTGGTGCCACCTAGCATGACCTTCAAAGTAAATAATTTTGTAGGATATTTGGTTCAAGTGTCCCAGTTTTTCTTTCTGCTGTCAAAATGGAGACAATGGCAAATAAATTATATGCGCTCGGGGCCCTAATGAGGATACTGCAGGGATATTTTAAATAAAGTATTATGTGTTTCAGTGACCCATGACTTCAGGAGCATATTTTGGACTTCAGAAGCTCACTGTTGACTTGTCAGACTATACCAGAAATACAACTGCAGACTGAGCAACAAGAGTAGTCCAGTCCTCATGACCCACTGCCCTGCATGTTTTTGATGTTTCCCTCCTCCACCACACTTGAATCAAATTAATGGCTCCTTATCAGGCCACTGCAGAGCTTGATGACGAGCTGATCATTTGAATCAGGTATGGTGGAGGAGGGAAACATCGTAAACATGCAGTGGGTCATGAGGACCGGAAAAGACATGTTGTGGTGACACATGTAGCGTAATGTGATAAGATATAAGGATTTATCCGAAAGTTCTCACTATCTAAATAATCCTTATTTAACCTCGTTTTTGGCACCACCTTCAATCAAAGGAAAAAGACAGAATCTTACGATTCTGGTAGGTTATATTAATAATTAATGATTAATTAATAAGTTCCAGTCTCATATATTCGCTATTTGTGACTTCTCGTTTGGTTGGACTCACAAATACGGAAAGAAAACATACAACACAAGTGGTTAATTATCAATATATATATATATATGAACCATTTATTAAAATGATATGACCAAAGACATGAACCTTAAAACAACAATAGAAATGCTTTGAATATGGATGCTTATATAAGAAACACTTAGTGAATTGAAAAGAACTAAGGGGAGGGAATGGATGAATACCGGAATTATTCAAATAGTTGGGTTTGTTGCTATTTGAAGTTAAAGGCTAACAGCTTGAATTAATTGATCATTTTAACAGTGAATTCTCTCGACACCCACCGCATACCGTCTGAAATGTAAGAACAGGGCAGATCTTACTTGACAAATCTTTGTTCTGTTAAGTCAGCTCCGAACCACAGGTAAATGCCAGCGGGTCCAACTGGAACTCTCTTGGTGTCTTCGGTTCCACGTCTCGCGGCCTTTGTTGTGGATGACTTTCGGGGACTTTAATTAAAGTGGCCTTGACCGGTCGCGCTCCTGCGCCGGAGGGGCTTCTGGTGACTCAGAAGACGAACGGAGTGGTGGTGTAAGAATTCACCGCAAATAATGACAAAATTGTCCAAGGGTCGACTTGGTTTTGGTTGCTGACCAACTCTGATGAGGTGCACTTAAATTCACAAAAGATTGACAAAAAGGTTGACAAGTTTAAAACTGGCTCTCTTGGTGAGCAAAACTAGGTGAAAACTGGAATTCATACGTCATAACTTTACAGATATCCATCTGAATTTTGAGACTCATAATCCTCATGTTATATTGTTTTTGATGTCCTTATATCCTAAGTTTATGCTATATCTTTAACCTTTATATCTTTATGTTATGGTAAGTTACGGTGTTTTCAGAATCCTCTGAAAAAATGTTTATGAAAAGGAGGAAGGATTTCTTCTTTGATGTAGAAATCCCCATCTGGTATTTCCACACTGAAAAAAGCCCCGCAAATGGGGAATTTTTTTTAAAATGTGATACTGTCACAATCACTGGAAAGGAGAACCCAAAAGCAAGATAATGAAGCAGACGAGTTGCAATGGAAGGTCAGTTTAATTAGTCCACGAAAAAAACAAGCAGAGTCAAAACCAGGAGATAAGAATATGGCAAACAAATCCAACAGGGGCAGGCAGGTATCCGTAATCCAAGACAGGCAAAGCAGGGTCACAACAAGAAAGTAGAACTGAAAACGCTGGAGAGCTTGGCAAAAATTCAACACAAGACAATCTGGCAGGGATCAATTGAAAATGGACTGGTATATATACACTGAGGAACTAATGAGAAAATGGACTGCAGGTGAAGGAGGACATGGGCGGGGAAACCCAGGTGAGGAAAATGAGTAGATAGCATGGTAGGGAAGCAATGCAGGATCTGAAATGACAGGAGAGTTAGTGAAGACATGGAACCAAAAAATAAACTAAGAGCTAGTGTAACTACGTTACAGATACTTTCATACATTGTTTTTAAATGTGATACTTTCATTCATTGTCTCTTCCAACACAAGCCATGATGCTTTCCAAACAGTTTAATGTTTAACATTGAACAAGTTTTCTTAGTTCTTACTTCCCAGTCTTAACCAATTACATTGTGATGAGTAACTTTGACAAAGTACTTTTGTAATGTGTAAAAACAGTAAAAATGACTGATATGACCAAAATGATATTTTAAACTATAATTACCTAATTCACATCTGTGGCTGGTATATGAATCATCATTCAGCTAACCCATCTGATGTCCAAATGTAGACTTTATCATCTTTTGAATTTGATTTAATTTCCACGAGTATTTAATGAAATGCAACGGCACTGTGTTACTCTGACACTATGCTTGTGTCTGGAAAAATGTAACTATAGACACAAAACAATAGGTTTTCATGACTTTTTCACATTTTGCTGTTAGAATGGGTGGAATCACCAAATAAATAAGTCACAATTGATTAAGTTTTCTTCCTTTACCAGCAGAAGCATTAAATCTATTGTCACATTAATACATCATTGATTATGACGCCCTAACATAATAGTTTCTATTCTCAAACTGGTCATTCTGCACATTTAGCATCTTTACCTTGACACTGAACACATTGGAATGGTTATTTGATGTTTTTTACTTGGATGGTTCCTGCGAACTTTGCTTTACAGGCATGATAAATTAAATCTTTGTATGTATGAATATTTGATATTATTGTTCAGAGTAGAGTAAGTATTTTACAGTAGAATTTTGTTGTGTTCCTCAGAAGTTATCCTACTTTTGTTTTGACATCTATCCTCCATTTACCTCCCTTCTCCCCGTCACCTGACACAGCTGTCATTTTTACACATCAGGTTGATTTATTATGTCTCCTGTGGCATCAAATCACCATTATGAAGTATGAAATATGAGAAAAGGGGAAAAAGGAGACTGAAATTTTGTTATTTTACATTTATTTTCTTGTACCTCGTTACGCCTTCCAACTTACTGCTGCTTTCTGGGAAAATGAGCAAAATCTGTTGTTTCCAGTCAACTTGGTTAAACAGGATGTATTGTACTAGAACAAAGTTTTGGCTGATGAATCAAAATCCCTTGGATCCCCTACATAATTTCCTTTTCCTTATGTCCTGACACTGTAGCTGAATGACAATGGGACCAGAGGCATCCGTGCTGTCATTCCTGCCATGTCTGAGTAACTAAAAGGAAAGAAAGATGGACCCACCACAAGGCCAGGGAGGATGCAGATGCACAACCTACAAAGGGTCATAGGATCTGATCTCCTCCCTCTTTCCTTAAGAAATGTAAACTTACCAAAAACAAAGTCGTAAAAACACAACTACTTGTCCCATCGCTAAAAGAAAAGAAATTGAACTAAGTACAAAAACACCAGAGAGACAGAGAGGAAGGAGTGTTGTATCTTGCTCAGCCAACTATGCCTATGCAGTAGAACTAAATGCTCTTACCAAATAGGAGACTTGCCCACATGTATATGGAGGGGCGTAACAGTTGCAATGAGACTGACAATCATCTTAATCTGCAGTTCCTGAGTTTTAGCTGATATTTCAAATTGGTCCACTCTAACAGCTCCCAGAAAACCAAAAGCTGCTGTGTTATATCTCATCTGATTCATTCTGATATAGACTGCCTTCCTCTCTTGTTTAAAGTGCCGCAACTGTTTTTTTAAAAAGGATATTTTTTTGCACTTCTTCAGTCATACAAGTTGCTGTTCTTATGAATGTGTCAGAAGCGTTAACTGACATTTAAAATTCCTATTTCAAGTAAGTGTGCACAGTGCCCAAAGAGGAAAGCCTGAGTAAACAAAGAAAGATCGTAATAACTGTTGTGGTTCCCATTATTTTCCTCAAATGAAATCAAATATTTGGTCATAAATTTAATTGAATCAAATGTATTTATTCTTTGAATTCAATTTGACTAGTTCAACCTAATGATAAATGAGTATTTATAAGAATGCTACACCTTTCTATCTATTAGAATATTAAAATACAGTTTATCCACCTCAATTTCCAGCAGGGGCTTTCTGTGTGGAGTTTGCATATTCTCCTTGTGTATGCATTGGTTCTCTCCGGGTACTCCGGCTTCCTCCCACTACCCAAAAACATGCATGTTAGGTTAATTGGTAACTCTAAATTGTCACGAGGAGTGAGTGTGAGCGTGGATGGTTGTGTGTCTCGTTTGTCTCTGTGTGGCACTGTGATGAACTGGCAACATGTCCAGGGTGTATCCTGCCTAAACTATAAAATGTCTATATTTAAAGGTCCCGCTTCACCAACGCTGTCACTCTCCCTCTCTATTGTGCCCTTATAAATCATTCACCCTCTGATGCACATCTCTCCTTACTTCAGACAAGTCAAATCAGTCGACTACAGTGAGGGAGAAGGAGAGCACATCAGAGTCAGTCAGGTGGATACAGTGGAGCCTCAAGAGCTCACAGGAATCTGTATGCTGCATGTCAGTATGAAATTTTAATGATGGCTGCTGGTTGGATGTGAGTGCTGAAACGTCTGTATTTGGAATTTCAGCGCTTGGCAGGCTAGGAGTCCTTGGAGAGACAGATGAGGAGCTCATCCAGAGGGTGAAAGCTTTGATCCGCTCATCTTATTTCCATATTGCAATATGCCAACTGCTCTCCTCGCTAAATGAAAGCGGACAAGGATTATGAGTCACTGGGCTCAAGCAGTGTGCTTGCTTCTTGGAGAAGAATGAGAATGATGATCCATTATTATTTTTAGCACTTCCTCTGCAAGCGCAGTATGACTTTTGACAGCATTCACAGACTCTTATTCTGCAGGCTTTTATATCTTAAATCTTAATTAAATTTTCTCCATTAATTATCTCGCGAGCATTCTTTTTAACTTCACTGTTGCCAAAATTGAATTCATAGAACATCTTGATATTATGATTTATCCCCTTTCTACATTCACTATGCAATCGTACCGACCAACTGTATAAACAATACACCACATTGGTCAAATTTACAATCTACACATCAAAAGTCTATGTTTCGACTTTAGAAGTACATGTTTATGTGACAACACTATGGAAAAGACCATGTAAGGCACAGAAATAATTGGTGATGTTTAAAAATGTATCCAAGGGTTAAAGTAGATCCTCTAAGGTTAGGCCCTCAATGATAATGGTTACAATGATTACTGCATGGATATGATTATAAGTAGGAAAGAAATTTTAACATCAATTAGCAGCAAAACAGAACTAAAGATTTTAATAGGCTTGTTCGTCTGAACATTTGCAGCTTAAGAAACAAGATCCATGAATTAAGTTCTGTGATAATGCCAAATGATATTCATGTAATGGCAATATCTGAAACTCATTTAGACCAATCATTTAATATTACAGAATTAGCTTTTGATGGATACACATTATATAGGAAAGACCGAAATCAATTTGCAGGAGGCGTAGCTTTCTATATATAGAATCCCATTCCTGTAAAAATTCATAAAGATTTAATGCTGCATGATATAGAGGCACTGTGGGTTCAGGTTTATCTCCCACATATCAAACCATAACTTGTAGGATGCTGTTATAAGCCGTCAAGATATATAAGGGCATATATGAAGTATTTTGACGGGATTTGTGGATAAAGCTTGCTATGACAACCATGAATTATAGTTTGTAGGTGATTTAAATGTTGATTGGTTATCTCAGTGTCCTCTAAAGAAAAGGCTTCTTGCCGTAGCTAGAGCTTGTAACTTAACTCAAACTATTGCACGACTAACTAGAATGAACACAAATAAAAATGGACGATCATCATCTCAATGTATAGATCACTTTTTCACTAATATTCCTGAACAATCCTCTAAAGTAGTGTCAGAAAAAGACAACCTTAAGGGAAAATGTGCACCATGGATAAATAGTAAATTAATAAATCTAATGGCTCAACGAAATGCAGCTAAAACAGTGGCTGATTCTAGTGGATTAACATGTGATAAATAAAACTACTGTAAATTAAGAAATCTAGCAACCAAATTGAATAGATGTAAAAAGAAATGTAAAAATGACAATAAAAAACTATGAAAAACATTGAATGAAATAATGGGAAGGTCTTCACACCAGACAAATTAATTTATAGAAAATAACAGTACTTTCTTAACAGAACCTGTTGAAATTGCAAATTATTTTAACAATTATTTTGTAAGTAAGCTCAATGGTCCTTTGAAAAGGCTTAATGCCAGTCGATGGCTCCTCCTCATGCACACTAATTGAGAAGTGTATGATGAAGAATAAGAACTGTAAGTTTGACTTTGTACAGATTGCTGTCCCTGACATAAATAAACTATTACTATCCCTGCCAATTGAAAAACCGTCTGGAACAGACAACCTAGATGGTAAACTGCTACGACTTGCGGCAGCTTACATATAATCAGTTATCTATCTGAGAGATTACAGAGTCTTTTTTAATGGTAGCCTTTCCGATTGTAAGCGGATCAACTATGGAATTCTGCCTTGGACCTTTACTTTATTCTATTTACACAAATGATCTCCCTTTCACAATACAAAATTCCACTGTGGTTATGTATGCAGATAACACAACACTGTACAGCACTGCCTCAACTATAAATGAACTAGAAACGATTGTGAATCAGGATTTAGAGAGGGTATCTGGCTGGGTGAAGAATAACAAACTGGTCCTGAATAGCTCTAAAACAAAATGCATTATTTTTGGCTCGAGAAGTATGCTTATTGGTGACCCACAGCTGCATCTATCAATATAAGGAACGGAAATAGAGCAGGTCAAGAAAACTAAACTACTTGGTGTAATGTTGGATGAACTGTTGTCATGGTCTGATCACATAGATAGTACTGTGTCCAAAATGGGAAGGGGCTTAGTAATGATTAGAAAGTGCTCTCCGTATTTGTCATCTTCTATGATCAGTCTGGTAATACAGTCCATGGTTTCCTGTCATTTGCAACACGGTTCCGTTATATGGGCTGCAGCAACTAAGAAAATAATACATAAATTGCAACTGGTTCAAAACCGAGCAGCTCGACTGGCACTTCACTACTCAACACGTACAAATATTGCTGATATGCACACCCAACTTTCTTGGTTCACGGTTGAAGTTAAACTCAGCTACAACATGTTTATGTTTATGTTTATGTATTTAGCAGATGCTTTTATCCAACTTACAAATCAAGATATAACAAGCTATACAAAAAGCTAACAATAAACTACATTAGTCCATTAAACCCACTAGTCCGACTCTGTCAGAGGTGACAGAGTAGAGATAGGGTGCAGGCATAGAAGGAAGTGCAGAAAGATAAAGTGCAGAGATAGAGGGGGTAGGGAAGTACAAGGTAAGTGCTAGGATAGGAGATGCTCTCTGAAGAGCTGGGTTTTCAAGAGCTTCTTGAAGATAAACAGGGACGCCCCTGTTCTGGTAGCACTCGGTAGGTCATTCCACCATTGTGGGACGACACATGAAAAGAGTTTGGATTGTCTTAGGCGTGGTGTAGGCACTGCTAGACGACAATCCTGGGACGAACGGAGGGACCGAGTTGTGACATAAGCCTTTGCAAGAGCATTCAAGTAGATGGGAGCCGTTCCATTAAGCACTTTGTAAGCTAACCTCAGTGACTTGAATTTAATGCGGGCGGCTGAGGGTAGCCAGTGGAGGTCAATGAACAGAGGGGTGACGTGTGTTCTTTTAGGCTGACCAAAGACCAGACGCGCCACCGCGTTCTGGACCATCCGCAGAGGTTTCACAGCACAGGCTGGGAGACCAGTTGGGAGAGCATTGCAGTAGTCAAGGCGGGAGATGACCATGGCCTGCACCAGGAGTTGGGTGGCATGTTGGGTTAGGTATGGTCTGATCTTTCTTATGTTTAGTAATGCAAAGCGGCAAGAACGAGCAACCGAGGTAACGTGTTCTTTGAAGGTTAGTTGGTCATCAATCATGACACCCAAGTTTCTAGCAACCTTTGATGGAGCAAGAGATAGGGATTCAGTTTGGATGCAGATGCTGTGGTGTATGGTTGGTTTGGCTGGGAAGACCAGCAGTTCAGTTTTTGGGAGGTTAAGTTGGAGGTGATGGGCTTTCATCCATGTTGATATGTCAGTGAGACAGTCTGAGATTCGTGCTGAGATCATGTGGTCGTCAGGTGGGAATGACAGATAGAGCTGGGTATCATCAGCATAAAATTGGTATGAGAAGACATGTGTTCGGATGATCTGTCCCAGTGAGTTGGTGTATATGGCAAAGAGAAGAGGTCCCAGTACTGAACCTTGGGGGACCCCTGTGGCGAGGTGGTGCGCTGCAGAAGTTTGACCAAGCCAGGATACTTTGAAAGACCGACCAGTGAGGTATGATTCAAACCAGGAGTGTGCTCTCCCTGTGATGCCCATGCTAGAGAGTATGGACAAAAGGATACTGTGGTTGACAGTGTCTAATGCAGCCAATAAGTTGAGCAGGATAAGTACAGAGGACTTAGCTGTCGCTCTGGCTTCTTTTAAGGCTTCTGTCACAGCCAACAGAGCCGTTTCGGTGGAGTGTCCACTTTTAAACCCAGATTGGTTTGGGTCAAGGAGGTTGTTATGTGAGAGGTAATCGGTGACCTGCTTAAAGACCGCCCTTTACATGATTTTAGACAGAAACGGGAGGAGAGAGACCGGCTGATAATTCTCCACATGAGTTGGAGGGAGGGAAGGTTTCTTGAGCAGCGGTGTAACCTGAGCTTGCTTGAATGTGGTAGGAAATGTGCCTGATGTCAGTGAAGCATTAATCACATGTGTGACTGCTGCAGTTACAGTAGGAGCAATTGATTGGAGAAGATTAGTAGGGACGGGGTCCAGCGGGCATGTACTAGGACGGGTACATGTGAGAAGTTTAGACACACTGCTCTGAGCGAGCGGGGTAAATGAGGAAAATGATGCATTAGGACTTCTGCATGCAAATTTTGTGGTACCAGGTTCGGTAAACTGTTTGCTTATAGCTGCTACTTTGTCAGTAAAAAATGAGGCAAAGGTGTCTGCTGTTAGATTGGTAGCAGGTGGCGGAGGCGGAGGATTAAGTAGAGTTTTGAAGGTGGAAAAAAGTTTCCGGGTGTCAGTAGTACTATGAATCTTGTTGATGTAGAAAGACTTTTTTGCATCAGTAACACTGGATGCGAATGATGACAGTAGCGCCCGGAGTTTAGCTAGATCTGCAGGATCTTTTGACTTGTGCCATTTCCTTTCGGCAGCTCTGAGACTGGTGTGCAATGCTCGGAGAGTATCATTAAGCCAGGGGTGACACTGGGAGGATCGGGTGGGTTTGGTGGATGGAGGACACAGACTATCCAGAGATAAGCTCAGTGTAGAGCAAAGGGACTCCGTGGCATCATTAACCTGAAGGGAGGAGAATGTGCTGGAGGTTGGAAGAGCGGAGGCAACAACGGAGGAGAAGCGGGTGGGCGACAGGTTGCGGAGATTGCGGCGGAAGGAAACCATAGGGGTAGAAGCAGATGGTCTTCTCGGGAGACTCACTCTGAACTGAATGAAATAGTGGTCAGAGAAATGCAGAGGTGTGACAGATAGGGCACAGTTTCTGGAAAAAACGAGATCTTGCACTTTGCCAGCTATATGGGTCGGAGGAATGCTGAGCAGTTGTAGCTCAAACGAGTGCATTAGTGTCAGAAAATCAGAAGAGTTAGGACTGTCAAGGTGGATGTTCATGTCACCAAGGACAATTATGGGACAGTCATGCTCCGGGATAGAAGAGAGCAAGGTGTCTAGTTCATTTAGAAAGTCACCGAGTTGTCCTGGTGGGCGATATACGACAATCATATAAATTTTGACCGGTGCAGTTACCAGGATGGCGTGGTATTCAAAGGTATTGTATTTAGCATCAGGTAGCAGTTGGGTGTATTTCCATTTGTTGGAAATGACCATGCCCGTTTCACCACCTCTCCCAGATGTACGAGTGGTATGGGAAAATGAGTGGTTGGTTATACCGTGAGTTGTATGCGTTGGTATAAAGTGAGTTGCAGATGCGTGCGACCCAAACCTCTCTGAATAATGTGTGGATTCATAACAAGTGAGTACAGCTATTGTATGATTGTTGTTATATTTTTGTATTAATGTGGCTGTATATATATTCTTTGTTAATTGCTGCCAACGATAGTTCGGAGCTTTATTACTTCGGTTACCCGCCGTGTCGGCTCTGTCCTGATACCTGCTAGATAGCCACTTAGCACACCTGTTTTTACATTTACAACCTCGGTTGTAAATGTGTCACATTCATTTTCACTTGTGGATTTAATTTGTGGATGTTTGTTTATTCTGATGTATCCCAACATAAGTTGTATTTTGTTGTATGGCGGCTGTAGCTCAGGAGGAAGAGCAGTCGCCCACCAATCGGAAGGCCTATCCCCAGGATACATGTCGAAGCGTCCTTGGGCAAGACACTGAACCCCACGTTGCCTCCCAGTGTATCATTGGGGGTATGAATGTGTGTGTGAATGATTAGAAAAAGCACGTAGTTAAGAATCTTAAGACGTGCTGTATGAATGTGTGTGAGTGGGGTGAATGTGGCATGTAGTGAAGCGCTTTGAGTGGTCAGTTAGACTAGAAAAGCGCTATACAAGTACAAGTCCATTTACCATTTTCTTATTATTTCTTATAGGAAATATGTATAGTTGAGACCTGTAATCCAGTAAAGTGAAGAGGAAATATATCAACCTCTCAGTTTCTTCATCCTCATTCATAGTCTGAATGGCCTTAAGACGTGCTCTGGCCGGCACCCCCGTGTGAACTTGGCACCCACTCAGTCACCCACTCAGTCAGAACACTGTTTCTCCCCTACAGAAAGTAAATAGTATGGTACGGTGAAAGTTATCCATTAGTCTTTCTATCTAATTAGTTCAATCAAATGAATTGGCAAAAAGAAAAGTCTTAAGCCTTAAAATTCGGTTTCAGAAAATGTGAAAAAAGGTTGAATATGAATTACAGGGATGCTTTGAATTCACAGGTGAGACACATGGAGATCATATCAATGCCACGACTGTTTGTGTGAGACAGACTACATCAACTTCTATGTGCAGAGTATTATTCCCACAAGGACTATGTGTCGTGTCGCTGTTCTTTTGCATAAAGTTGAGCCTCTCTCAACTTTCGGAGGTCACAACACGCCTCTCACAACGCCGGCCGCTCATCAACGCCAGCTTACATTGAAAATGAATAGCAGCTGGCCGCTCAGGACGCTTTTGGTGTGAGCGCCCGGTAACAGGTGATCGTGCTGTGCGCCTGCCCGGACTGAATGCGTGGTGATAATGAAGCTGCGTAGCCGCCTACGTTACTGAAACTCTGAAACTGAGACGTGTGCGGTGCAAACGGTGGAAAGTGACCAACGCATGTAGACGTGGAGTAGCCATTCCGCAGCGTGAAATAGTAGGAATTCGGTAGAAATAGAATTCGGTAGAAATAGACAGTCCCTATGTTTTAATTCCCGACTCGGAAACTCCCGAAAACTGCTGAGTTGGTGTCTTTTACACACAAGCCACGGTAACCTCACGTCATAAGTTAGGAAATCAGTCAGTGGGTCTAGATCAAAAGAACAGAACTGACGTAGAGGGATGAGATAAATTGTGCGAGCGGCAGAGGGAGAAATAGCGGGAAATCAGTTGTTGTTTATCGTTTTTGTTATCTCTCTCTCTCTCTCTCTCTCTCTCTCTCTCTCTCTCTCTCTCTCTCTCTATATATATATATATATATATATATATATATATATATATATATATATATATATATATATATTATAGCATGCCGTTCAGGAAATTAATTTGCCGTTTTGGGGCACTCCTGAGAGGTTGAAGGCATGCTGAGGTTGGCCTGATGTCTGCCACGACTTCTTCGTTTGGCATGCCGTTCAGGAAATTAATCTTTGAATATACGGAATGAAACTCTGAATATATTGAATGAACCTTGAATGTATTGAATGAAACTCTGAATATATTGAATGAACCTTGAATATATTGAATGAAACTCTGAATATATTGAATGAACCTTGAATATATTGAATGCAACTCTGAATATATTGAATGAACCTTGAATATATTGAATGAAACTCTGAATATATTGAATGAACCTTGAATATATGGAATGAACCTTTGAATATATTGAATGAAACTTGACTGACGTCAGACTTCACGGAAGTGCCTGCGGCCATCTTGTCTAAGGTGTGGATACTGTGGCGAAAAGCGAATGACAATGAGTCAGTCCGCTCGGAATTTCGTAGGAGGAATATTAAAGTATGAGGACATCATTAACACACTGGCGAATGCATGTACGGGCCAAAATCCTCCCGATAACCCTGCCCGTTCTTCTAACGAAGAAGTCGTGGCAGACTTACGACAACAGGCCAGGCAGCTGTTTATCAGGCCAACCTCAGCATGCCTTCAACCTCTCAGGAGTGCCCCAAAACGGCAATGCAGGCTGAATATTTAGTTAAGTAATGAACGTATATGATGATCCGTGACACAATGTCCACTTTGGGCACGATGCATTTGTCTGTCCGCAATCTGCTGTGAGTAACGTGAACAAAGCTGTGTCGCGGATCATCAAATACGTTCAATACTAAACTAAATATTCAGCCTACATTGGTCTATGAATGTGGGTGATTCTTATTGTATCTAAACAATATATTAAGAGCTTCTCTTTCAGTTCACGAAATCCCTGTAGCCGCAGCAGCTTCTCCAGTGCCGCGTCAGAGCGCAGTGTCATTACGCACGGCCATTCACCGTGTTTCACTTTTATTAAATCAACTGAAAACTTTATCAAGCTAACTACACAGACGTACACACAGACCTATACACACAACAGACTGTTCTGTTAGTAGTTCTGCTTTTGTTTTTTTAAGGAAAAGCCGTGTTACCAGGGCTCATCATGGCTGCAGTGAGGTATTGTCTATATTACATCAGGGCCCTCGTGTTGTTTTAAATAAAGCCTATCTATTCCAACATCTTGTGTCTTGGGCCCTTTCTTGTTTACGGATGGAGATCGCACGCAGGGACTGTTTTGGGGCATTCCTGAGAGGTTGAAGGCATGCTGAGGTTGGCCTGATAAACAGCTGCCTGGCCTGTTGTAGCAGGTCTGCCACGATTAAAAAAGGAGCGAATTTATTCGTTAGAAGAACGGTATTGGGCAGAGGTATCGGGAGGATTTTTGCCCCGTACTGTATTCGCCAGTGTGTTAATGGTGTCCTCATTCTTTAATATTCATCCTACGACATTCCGAGCGGACTGACTCATTGTCATTCGCTTTTCGCTGCAGTATCCACACTTTAGACAAGATGGCCGCTGGCACTTCCGTAAAGTCTGACGTCAGTCAAGTTTCATTCAATATATTCAAAGTTTCATTCAATATATTCAGAGTTTCATTCAATATATTCAAGGTTCATTCAATATATTCAGAGTTTCATTCCATATATTCAAGGTTCATTCAATATATTCAAAGTTTCATTCCATATATTCAAGTTTCATTCAATATATTCAGAGTTTCATTCCATATATTCAAGGTTCATTCAATATATTCAGAGTTTCATTCCATATATTCAGAGTTTCATTCCATATATTCAAGGTTCATTCAATATATTCAGTTTCATTCCATATATTCAAGGTTCATTCAATATATTCAGAATTTCATTCCATATATTCAAGGTTCATTCAATATATTCAGACTTTCATTCCATATATTCAAAGATTAATTTCCTGAACGGCATGCCATAATATATATATATATATATATATATATATATAGGCCGCCACAGTCTCCTTCATTAATGGGAAACACTGACATTATTTAACTTTAAATCCAGCTGCGGGCTACAAGATAACTTATGTCTTGAACCTATTAAAATGGTTTTTGTTTTGGGAATATTAAGGACTAACTTATTACAAGCAATCCAATCATACATAACTTGCAGTTCCTTATTAAGGACATCATTTAATTCGCTACTAGAAGGAGCAGCATAATACGCATCCGCATAAAACAGAATTTTTCAGTAGCCCAAGCAAGATCATTAATGAAGACAGTGAACAGTAACGGTCTGAGGCAGTTGCCCTGAGGCCCACCACACACTAAAGCTCTAGTGTTCGATATGCCGCCATTCAAATGCACCTGTTGTGATCTAGAAGACAAATAGTTATGGATGCACATTAATGCCAGTGATCCAAAACCATTGTTCAAGTTTCTTTCCCAAGAGAGAGTGGTCAAGCAAATCAAAGGCAGCAGTTAAATCTAACAACACAGACCCCACCATCAAAGAATTGTCAATAGCTCTAAACCAGCCATCAGTCATTTTGATCAAAGCAGTAGACGTGGATTGGCTAGTTCTATAAACATGCTGAGACATAGTTATCAAATTATTCGTGAAGAAATAATCATGAATTTAAATCAGGAGCCCAGCTCCTGAAAAACAACCCCACACCATAATCCCCCCTCAACCAAAACAATACAGTCAGACAAGTACCGTTCCCCTGGCAACCACCAAACCCAGACTCGTCCTATCAGATTGCCAGATGAAGAAGCGTGATTCGTTTTATCACTCCAGATAACGCGTCTCCACTGCTCTAGAGTACAGTGATGGCGTGCTTTACATCACTGCATCCGACGCTGTGCTTTTCACTTGGTGATGTATGGCTTGGATGCAGCTGCTTGGCCATGGAAACCCATTCCACGAAGCTCTCTATGCACTGTTCTTGAGCTAATCTGAAGGCCACGTGAAGTTTGGAGGTCCGTAGCAATTAACTCTGCAGAAAGTTGCCGACCTCTGCGCACAATGCGCTTCAGCATCTGCTTACCCCGCTCTGTCATTTTACATGGCCTACCCCTGAGTTTCTGTCGTTCCCGATCGCTTCCACTTTGTTGTAATACCGCTGACAGTTGACTGTGGAATATTTAGTAGCGAGGAAATTTCACGACTGGATTTATTGCACAGGTATCCTATCATGGTACCACACTAGAATTCACTGAGCTCCTAAAAGCGACCCATTCTTTCACAAATGTTTGTAGAAGCAGTCTGCCTGCATAGGTGCTTGAATTTATACACCTGTGGCCATGGAAGTGATTGGAACACCTACATTTAATTATTTGGGTGAGTGAATACATCCTCTCCATCCTACATAAGGTCACCCTACACTTCAGTCATACCTCTTAACACAGCCTCACCAATATCTCCTCCCACATCAGGACTCATTGAAACCTCCTCTGCCTCCTGTCTCTTTATTTCAAACAGTCAGATGAAGAAACTGGAAAGACTGAATCAGAACAACGCTGCAGGTCCAGATGGTGTAAGCCCCAGGGTCCTGAAGACCTGTGCAGAACAGTTATGTGGGATTCTACTGTGATGTCCTCGACTATATTAGCTGCTGGACTGCCAGTTGCAAAATGCTGCCATCGCCCTGCTTCAGTGAGCCCACTATCATCTGGACAGAGCAGGCAGTATGATTAGAATCATGTTCTTTGATTTTACTATTGATTTTGATACAGTTCGGTCTGCACTGTTATGTAAGAAGAAAATACACGTTGATGCCTTCACAACCACCTGGATTACTAACTACCTGGCAAACAGACTCTGAGAGAGAAGGGTTGCGTGTCTGAGAAGGTGGTCAGCATTACAGGAGCACCGCAAGGGACTGTACGCTCACTGTTTATTTAGGTGAATGCATTAATAACTTTGTGCTAACTAAGCTGAACAAACAACAGACCCTCTCAGGAGAGTATTGGAGAAAACCAGAACAGGATAAGATCTTATCTGGGTCAAAGTAAAAAATGGTGACAGCTTGCCCTGACTCTGATACAAACCAGAGACAGACGCCTCATGGATCTCTCAAAGGGAGCTCACACAGATTCACTTTCAGTTGAATCTTGAAACTGTATTAAATGTGTATTATATCTTTGTGCAAGTTCTTTCATGGTCTCAGTGAAATCACGAGCTGCATTTTAATACCCTTTTCACGATCGTATGTGGAAGGACACTACTATAAACAAGGAGGTACTATAAACAATTACAAAATAAACTCTCCGAAAGGAGGAAACCAAAATCAGGCTATAGAAATTTATCCAAGGTAACTGGATGTACTGAAAAAACATTAACAAAGCAAAATACTGAAGGAGTAATGCTCGACTTCAGGACTGAATACCAGATTCAAAACTCGGAATTTCACAAGGTCGGAATTTAGAACACAAGGGATCTCATAAGGTTTTCGGAGGCTAGTAATATAGACTGTTACGTACAACACACTGGCAACGAGACAGGGGGAAGACGCAGACTATATACACATGAGGATGCAGGGAATTCGGGTGGAAACACGGGTAATCAGGGGAGACACGCAGACGCAGGACACGGGAGGAGGAAGTTAGCTGAAATGAGAGGGGAAGTTAGTATACAAAATAAAACCGGAAGTGACAAGACAATGTGCAAAACCCAAAAGTAACCATGGGCTATGACAATTCTGAATTTAACAGGGAGCCAATGAAGAGAAGCTAAAACTGGAGAAACATGATCTCTCCTGTTATTTCTCATCAGAACTCTGGCTGCAGCATTTTGGATCAGCTGGAGACTTGAAGGTGAAAGAAGGCAGTTTTTCTATGTGCGTCAAATGATAAATTCTGGTCAAAAATAACTGCAAGGTTACTCACTGTAGAACTAGAAGCCAAGGAAATACCATCTAGAGTAACTATATAACTAGACAATTTCTCCCTAAAGCGCTCAGGTCCAAAGAGAACAACTGTACGACATGCTTGTAGTCTGACCAACCTATTGGTTTCATCTGGTTTCATAGATAAGTACAGCTGAGTATCATCAGCATAACAATGGAAATTTATGCCATGCTGTCTAATAATTTTATATAATGGAAGCATGTATAAAGTAAAAAGAATTGGTCCAAGTACAGAACCCTGAGGAACTCCATGACTTACTCCGATGTGTGATTTACAAGAACAAACTAGAATCTATCAGATAAATATGACTTAACCACTGGTCCTTTACTCTTAGACCCCTTGTTGTATGATTTGATCCTCAGACGGCAGTTGCTTGGCGTACAATCGAAGAAAGAATGGTACCCCCGTAGTCTTTGGCAGATGTTTTATTCGCCAACATTTCTGTGAGGCAGAGCCAATTACGCCTCGTCCCCATAGTGACCTATCTGATTCAGGTTTGCCGCTCAGTGGAAAGATTTGTAAGATTTCTTGCAGATGGCAAATGCAGTCTCCAATTTTCAATAACAAAGGTTTACTGATCGGGGGGAGACCTGTCACCTACTCGTAGTGGGAAAAGGGAGGGATACAGTTATTGGGTGATATTTTTTATTTAGATGGTTTACGCTCCTTTCAAGACATCAAGAATAGCTTTAATCTACCAGGTACCTCCTTTTTTCCTGTCTACAGCTGAGAGCAGCCCTCTGCCTATACATCCACTTCACGAGCTGCGAGAGGAATGGTATCCACTATATACTCACACATGCTTGAGGCCACCTACAGAACGCTTCCGGTAGACAGGTTATGGAGGGGCGATGTCCCCGGATTGGATCAGGATTTTGATTGGGACAAGGTATGGACCAATATCAAACTCGCCTCACGAAACCCTGACCACCATCCATCATAATTTTATACACAGGACCTACCTGACCCCTCGTAAGCTACATTTTATGAAAGTTATTGATGATCCCTCATGCACCATGTGTACATTGAAAACGACTGGCACTTTCCTCCACATGATGTGGGAGTGCCCTGTTGCGCGATTTTGGCAGGGTGTGGCCACTGGGATGACACCGCTCATCTCTGAGACAGTGCCTGTGACCATACTCGTGTTATTATTAAAAGATCTTTCAGCACTTCGAAACCCTGAATGTCAGAAACGTTGTATTGTTGGCAGGTCTAACAGCTGCTAAGAAAATGATTGCAGTACACTGGAAGCCCCCTCACACTTTGACCATCAGACAATGGGTTCTAACTTTTCTTGATGTCGCGCATATGGAAATGTCGATAGCCCGTATAAATGGGGCCAAGGAGACGAATGTGAACATGTTGCTCACTACCGCTGAAGCATTGAAGTGCCTGTGCAAAACCCACTGACACCTCACACATCTTAAATCACTCGATATGCCTAGATTAACTACTGCTCCACATGTCCTCACTCTGTTTGTTTTTTGTTTTTCGCTGCTGTGTCCTGATTCTGTATGTATGTTTTTTTATTTATTTATTTTTTTTTTCAAACGTCTTTTTTCTTATTCTGTGTAAGTTCGGGGGGGGGGGGGGGGGGGGGGGGGGGGGCGGTATATAGTATTTTTTTGCAAAGTGATTTCCAGAGAGCTTTTACCAGAAAAGCTCTATCTGCATTGTGTGCAACACATCCTTAAGAAGGAAATGATACAAGTTGTAGTATCAGTGTTTATGACAGTGAATCTACACCACAGTCCCATGCAGAGGTAAATCGTCACTTTCGGTTATAGAGCGGAAATAAAGCGACTGTTTTCAAAGTTAACAGAACCCATCTCCATTCGATCTTTTATAGCCTCATGGTGACATGGTGTCAGAAGTGGGATCATGAAACAGAATTGCGTTTAGCTCATGTTAGCTGGAGAGAACCCACGAAACTACGAAGGATATTTTTTTCTTATGAACTGCAGCGTGGAGCTAAGTTAAAGAGCTAACTAACATGTGACTTCCTTGCCCAACTTCATGGAGTGATTACTTCACTGAGACTGACTGAGGAGGAGGCCAGTAAGTTCAACACCTTGAAAGAAAAAGTAGATGAACATTTTATTTTGCGACGAAACGTCATATTTGAACGAGCTAGATTCAGCCAAAGACAACAAGAAGTGGGAGAGACTACAGACAGTTTCATCACTGCTCTCTACTGTTTAGCAGAGCATTGCGACTATGGAACATTACACAGTGAAATGATAAGAGATCGACCAGTTGTTGGAATAAGAGATAAGAGACTTTCAGAGCAGCTGCCAGCTACAGATGGATCCCGAGTTGACTCTAGAAAGAGCTGTCACCCGTATTCGCCAGAGTGAGCTGGTAAAAAAACAACAGGACTTGCTAAAAAATCATTTAAAGTCTGAAAGCCAGCAACATGGACAGCGTAAAAGCACAGTCACAACCGTATAGACCTGTGAGTGACGTGCAGCTGAAAAAGATTCAGTCTAAATGGAAACAAAAAAAAAAAGGGGACAAAGAATTGCTACAATACAACAGGTGCGGTATAAAGCCTTCTCACGGTAATCATCAGTGCCCGGCCAGAGATGTTATTTGCAACCAATACAGGAAAAGAGAACACTATGCAAGAGTGTGCTGATCTGGAGCAGTAGGAGAAATCCTGATTGATGAGGATGATAAAGGGAAAGTCGCATTTCTAGGATCAGTGACAACAGGAAAGACTGACGATGTGTGGTTTGCAACTATGAAAGTAAATGACCAAGACTGTAAACTGAAAATAGACAAAGGAGCAGACGTAACTGTGCTACCAGAGGATAAGTATCATGCCTTAAAACATGGACCAAAGCTGCAGCCTACACAAATAAAACATTTAGGTGCAGGGATGTCCCCTTTCACAGGGAAATTCATGGCAAAACTGAGCACAATAAATAAAAACATTGTCACGGCTGTGTATGTAGTGGCTGGCTTAACAAAAGGGCTACTTAGTCGCTCAGCAAGCGTAGCTCTTGGACTGGTAATGACAGTCCACACAGTTTCATTGACCACAACACAATCAGTGAAAGAGCGGTTTCCAAACCTATTTATTGGTCTTGGAAGAATACAGGAGGAATACAAAATAGAGATAAAAATGGACGCCAAACCGTTCGCCTTGTCAACACCCAGACGTGTCCCTCTCCCCCTCCTACCAAAAGTAAAAAAAGAGTTGGCGTGCATGAAAGAGCTCGGAGTGATCTCCAAAGTGGAGCAGCCAACAGACTGGTGTGCAGGGATGGTCCCAGTACCAAAACCAGATGACAGAAAGGTACGCATATGTGTGGATCTAACAAAAATAAACTACTCTGTCGAGAGAGAGACATATGCTTCCTTCAGTGGAACACACCCTTTGACAGCTGGAGGACGCCAAGATATTCTCAAAACTGGATGCAAATTCTGGATTTTGGCAAGTTCCTTTATCAAAAGAATCTGCTCTGCTTACCAATTTTATTACTCCATTTGGCAGGTACTGCTTCAATCGACTTTGCTTTGGCATCTCCTCTGCACCAGAACATTTTCAGCATGGACGATGTGCTTGTCCATGCAGAAACACAGACTTAGCATGACAAAAGACTATTAGCAGTCCTGCAAAGACTGGAACAAGCGGGTGTAACGCTGAAAGTAGAAAGACTTCTGTCAAGTTTCTGGAACAGAACATTGATGGAAGGAGTGAAGGCCGACCTGGACAAAGTTAGAGCAATCACCTATATGGAGGAGCCTACAGATGTCAGTGGGGTCAGAAGATTCCTCAAAATGTTCAATCACGTGGCTCAAAAGACAAAACCTCTGGGAGAACTGCTGAACTTGAAAAACATGTGGACATGGGGTGAAGCTGTTATAAAATTCACTCACAGACAACAGCTTGAAACCAAGAAATCACTCAAAGGCCGAAGTATTTTACTTGCAAGGGGAGAACAACACACGAACCTTCTCCCTGCAGCTTTGCAAGAGTTCTCCCGCGAGTGGATGCCTCCCTTCACCTTTTATTTGATATCATAACGCACACACACACATACAATAAATTTCAGGTGCAGAGACTTGGGATATGTCATGAGTATACAGAGTAGACAGTAGCACAGTAAAATGCTTTTGACAGCATAAAATAGGAGCTGAGCAAACCATCAGGGTTAGCCCTCTACAACTCACATGCACAGACAACGGTCTCAGCCAATGCTTCAGCATATGGACTGGGAGCTGTATTGCTTCAGAGACAAGAGGATGGTGCAGTAAAATCAATTGCATATGCTCCCAGAGCATTAAACAGCACAGAACTAAGATATGGTCAAATAGAAAGAGGCTTTAGCCATCACTTGGTCATGTGAGCGATTTTAAGACTTTATTATTGGTATTGTGTTTCACATAGAAACGGACCATAAACCTCTTGTACTACTTCTGCACACAAAGAACTTGGATGAAGTACCACCATGTGTGCAGTAACTCAAAACTGATGAGATACTGAAACACTGTTTCACATGTTCCAGGAAAAAACATTGCAACGGCTGATGTGATATCCAGAGTTCCAGAAAAGATCACAGGGGACAAAAACCTAGAAACTGAGATAATGTATGCCCACCAAGTGATAACCAGTCTTCCAGTCACAGAACAAAGGCTAAAACAGATCAAAGAACATCAAAACAAAGATGAGGTACTGAAACTGGTGAAACAGTTGTGTGTAAAAGGCTGGGCAGAAAAAAAGTTGCATACCAGGACCATGTTATTCTTACCATCAACATGCAGTGGACCTGGCTGCGGAAGATGACTTGTTACTGAGTGACACGTGTCTTGTGATCCCAAGATCACTGCAAAAAGGTATCTTGGAGAAGTTGCACACAGGTCATCAGGACGTAGCAAAATGCAGAGAACGTACAAGGCAATCCGTGTGTGGCCTGGACTGAGCACACAACTCCATCTGCTGGTGGAGGGGTGTGAAACGTGTGCAAAAGAATGACAGAACCACAGAGAAACACTGCTGCTGACAGAGTTTCCAGCCAGGCCCTGGGAAATAGTTGGTACTGTTTTGCTTGAGTGGAACAACACTCAATACTTGATCATAGTGGATTACTTCTCAAGATACATTGAAATTGTCAAGCTCACCACTACTACAGCAGCAGTTGTGATAGATAATTTTAATTATTTGCACGCCATGGCATTCCTTCAGAAGTCCTGTCTGATAATGAACCCCAGTTTTCTGCAGACAGTTTTTGCCAGTTTGCTACTGAGTGGGATTTTGTCTACACTACATCCAGCCCAAGATATCCTCAGAGTAATGAAAAAGCTGAGAGAGCTGTGAGAACAGTGAAGAACCTTCTGCAGAAGGGGAAGGACCCTTATTTATCTCTCATGGCATATCGAGCCACACCACTCACAAATGGACATAACCCAGATGAAGTGCTCATGAGCAGGAAAATCCAGACTACACTGCCTTTGCTTCCATCTTCGCTGGACCCCGGATGAATGAACTTTGCACAGCTGAGAGAGAAGGAACAGCAGGAGAGAGGAAAACAGAGGCATAACTTTAACAACCGACACAGGGCACATGAGCTGGGGGGTGTTCAACGAAGCTGGATTAAGGGAAAGCCTGGCTTATCTCGATAATTTGGGCTCATTTAAGAGAGAATTCCGTTCCACTAATGTCGCTTATTTGAATGGCTGCTGAGTAACCATGGTAACTTATGCCGCAGAACTAGACTGCTCCTGGGCAGGCTAACTAACATATAATTAAGACATTATAAGTCTTGTATAAAAAACAAAACAAAAAATAATTGTGATTATCATATCACCACTTTCAATGTTTCTAAAAATCAATAAATCAATCAGTCAGTGCCAGTGCAACTAAAGAAACACAACTATACAAGTACTGAACATGAAATTAAATGAAAAAGAACATGATATTCATTCAAACTAATTAATACATCTCCGTCCCACATTTCACAAACACCCGACCTACATCTACCCAGGACCAGAGTCAGAAAAATGGAGGACAGGCCCTTTCAGGTTGCTGCTCCACATTTACAATAGCCAATAATTGAGGATAAATGGACGGAATCTGTTCATGATTCTAGGATCTTCCAAGCATCCTCACTGGCACAGAGGTTTGCACAAGGCGTGAGAATTTTACTTACCCGAAGGAGTGTACTTTTGAAGTAAGGTGTGTAGCATAGGCATAATTTTGGTAATTTAATGAGAGGTCATCTTAAGGAATTTAAAGTGCTCCTCATACTTTATTGTAGATAGCCATATAAGGCACATATTGCTTCAAATTGCCAAGTCTTAACACATGTATATCCAACCAATATTTCTCTTATTCTGCAGGAGAGTTAAATGGTGTCCTGCTTGGAGAGGCTATGCATGCTTTCCGTACCTCCTCACGCCATATCCTGATCCAGGAATAAGGGCGGAGAGGGCATTCAACTATGCAGATGCTAAAACAAGGGCACGGACAGAAATGACCTTTGGCCAAATTAAATCCAGATTCATGGTTTAAAGTTCTCAGGAACCATGGCTGACTTCTCACAGAGCCATCTTAAATTAATAGTATACTTCACATTGTGTACATTTTGTCTTGTGGACAACTTTTCAGGCTCAAGTCTTTTCTTGTTCGATTCCCTGCAGGTTCCAGTGCCTGAAAGGACTCAGAGTTTCTCCTGACACAGTGAGGGACCTATACAGGTACACATTTCTGTTAATCCTCATTGTTGTGACCTTTGAGTTAGAACTTATTTTCATAATTTAGCATTGACACAGTAGCAGTTTGTCAGAAACCAGCAGGACACAGGTGCAGGACCAATTTCAGAATAAGATAGTTCATTAAATAAACTTTCTTAACAGGTCTCCGGACATAGAAATAAACACTATGAAAACATCTAAGGCGCTGATCACTATAACTATAGCAGTGACAGATGCCGGTATAAAACTTAATCAAAAGAAACACTCTCTCCACTCTAGAAGGAAAACGAAAGGACTATGAAAAGATTATTATTTAAATTTAGCAACACTCTTCTAAAGAGGTGAACAAAGAAAACTCTCCTTTGAGAGTTAGCATGAGAGTTTTGAAACAAGTTTGAGAATTTGAAACAAGCATCCACTCCTATAACAGAGGAGGTAAGAAACATTACAACATAAATCACTCAAAAGGAGGAAACAAAATCGACTATGAAAAGTTATCAAATACTAAACTGAGAATCTGTACAAACCTTAACCAAACAAAAACTCTGAAGGAGGTACGCTTGACTTCAGTGATCAAACAACAGATCAAAATACTGAGTACAACTAGGGTCAAGAATCTGGAGCACAAAGAATCAAGGCTAGATGTTTCGGAGGCTAGAATGAAGACTGTGAGGTACAACACACTGACAATGAGACAAGGGAAGACGAAGACGATATAACACATGAGGATCCAAGGGGAACAGGTGGAAACACTTGGGTAATCAGGGGAGACAAGCAGACACATGACACGGAAGGAAGGGCAAGTTATCTGAAACAAGAGGAGAAGTCAATATTTCAAAATAAAACAGGGAGTGACAAGACAATATATGAAATCCTGACAGTTTGAGTTAGAGTCAGTGTAAGAAGCCTAAATGGATAGAGATCATTTATAATTGTATCTCTATGATAATTAGGCCTATTGCTATGGAATAGGTAGACTGCAGACGCATCCAAACCATTTAACATTTTTAATAATAAATACTTATGGCATTTCTGTGTCTACAGACACAGTTTCATCATTGAATGCCCGAGATGTGCTGGGCTATCAAACTGCAAACGGAGAAACACTGCAGTAGTTGAAGTTGGAGATCACATGGGATGCATGAGATGCATAGTACTTCCATCAAAAGAAAATTAAATTGAATAAAACTACTAACACATGGGTTAGGGATGTCCTCTGTGGTCTGGGGATCAAGCAGGCAGATGGTGTCTCCCACCACTGACAGATCATTAATCATTAAGCACATCATTAATTATTATAACTGAGAGACTGACAATTTGACGGACAGTGACAGCGGTACTGGATTAATTTTAGAGGTGGTGGGCCGAAGAGAGAGAGTCACTGTCTCTCTCTCTCCATCGGGTTGTTGTGACGCCCTAAACATGAATGACTCAGGCGCACATACTCATTTTTGTCACACTGTAATGTCGTGCATAATTTTTAATGACAATCATCAGATCAAGTGAAAAAGTGGGTTATCCTTTGCAACAAGAGTTTGTCTTTTGAAAACGGAAATAACTATTTATGTAGCAAACTATTACCGTCTGCACCTGCAAAACTCTGAGAATTTATGCCCGCACAACAATGGAGATGCATTGATTTTGTCTCTTCTCCCGTCCCGCAGGAGAAAACACATAATTTAAAGAGATTCATGGACTTGTCCTGTTGTTTTGTCTCCCAGGTCAGGTCAGGTATAGCGGTCATATTTCGTTATTTTTCATTTAGTTTTTAATTAATGTCAGTGGCGGCTGGTAATATATTCTTTAGGTGGGGCTGTGCCACATCCAGTCAAACGTTTTAAAATGAGTTAATGCAAAAAAGTAAAGTAAGGGGTTGTCATTTTGCTTGCTGTCATGTAGAAAAATGGCGCCTGTTGAGAGTCTAACTGCCTTTAGTTTAGGGGAATTATTTTGACAGCGCTGATTGGATAAATGTGTTTGACAATATGATAATGCTTATTGGCTGAACTGCTACAAAACGCTGCTTCCTCTGGGGATTTCTCTATCGCCCCAGAGCTGAATTTGAGATACAGAGAGTGGATGTGCAGAAAAAACTGATTTTACACGTTTGTATTTTTTAAATTATATTTTACACATGCTACTTAGTATATTAATATTTTAAACCCAAAAATGTAAAATTTTGACATTTTTGTAAAATTGATGCTTTCTGTTGGGAGGGCGGCGCCATAGAGAGAGAGAGTTCCTCGGGCACTCGCACAAAGCCAGGCTATCTAAGTGTTGCTTGAATTAGCATCGATTAGATGTAGCTGAATTATCTTCATGGAACGACTTCAGGTTTAACTGGGAGATGCCGTTAGTTTAAGCGAGGCTTTCCTGATACAGCCTGGTTTTCTTTAGCTACATTCATGGAACACCCCTCTGGTCATACATAAACCAGGAGACTGTGTATGGGTATCTGACATGAGAGAGTACTGAGAGCCACTGCGGAGACACCCTGATCCTATTTTATTGAGACACCAAGAGGAACTCTGCGTCGCAATTGCTGCCACATTTTGTCTTTATGAAGTGCTCGTCTATCCTCAAAGAAGCATCGAGCCCCTCAGCCTACTCCACCGACCAAAACCCCCCCAGCTCGGCCCCCACCATTGGTGCCCACAGCTTTTATTTCACAGCAAAAATAACATGTGGCTGCGCTATCCTTGAGCAGCTGGACAACCTGTGCAATGTGAATGGGTCTAAGGAACTGTATCTTCCAACTAGTAAAGAGAACATTAAAATAGAAAAACTACATGTTTCCCGCACCTTAAAAACCATTCCCTGGTGGGGGTTCTCTCATTGTTGTCTTTTCTAATCATCTTTTATAGCTTTCATTTGCATCAAAGCAGATGAAATTTATTCACCAGTTACCATACTTTGTAACTGGACAGATACATCCCAGACATATAACTGATTCAGTGTTTAGTGCTTTTTTAATTATTCATCAAATATTCTTTAATGTATTGCATATTTATTGTATAAACTAATTCCAATTATAGTTTACTATGAATTAATGTTTTGTCTCTGTTAGCAATCGGGCCTTTCTTTCTCTGACTGAACAGAAAATGTAGTTTTATACATTTCAGCCTTCAGCTTCAGATTGACTGAAATCCCATTTTTGTTCATTCTCACATTTGATGTGAAGCTGATCACATGCATTTGATCAATCTTCGCCGACCCGCCACGGTCACGACCTTCAGACTTTGGAAAAAATTATGCTACCTTTTAATCCCCCATGGCAGAAGAGTAATCTGACAAAGTTTGAAGCCGTTAATATTAAATCTCTAGCAGGAGTTCGATCATGTGCGAGGTGTGTAAGCAAAGTGATGTTTCGTATAGGTGAGTGTCACTATGCGCATATGTATGCAGTCAGGGCAGAGTCCCTGGCAAGTCTAAGAAGTTTGGTGAAGATCGGACAATGTATGCAAAAGTTACGAGTGACTTTGTGTTTTGTGGCGAGCAGTACCGAGTCATCAAAGTTTCAGTGTCTGCCACGGTCACACCCTTCAGACTTTGGAAGAAATTCTCCTAACCTGTTATCCCCCATGGCTGAAGAGTAATCTGGCCAAGTTTTTTACATAAGTGAGGCAATGGCCTCTCTGCATAACCTGCAGCCAACTATGTCACTAGAAACAGGACAACAATAATGGGACTTTCTCTCATGGCTGACGACCGGCAGCTGGTGGCAACTACTTTTAAAGATTGTAACCCCCTTCTTTGGTATACTGATCTTATTCTGTTTGTTTACAACTTGTGTGATCCCTTGTTTCAAGTCTGTGGTAACTAAGCCGGTCACTTCCACCATGGTAAGCCTACAACTGCTCCGCCAAACCACGGAGCATGATGATTCCTTTTCAACCAACCAAAGACTGTGATGAGTCTGTGATGACTGTTCTTCACGTGTAAAGCATAAAGAAACTAAGAATGACTTCTACATTGAAAATGTCCAAAACAAGCGATGTGGAATGATGTACTGTTTCTGCCACAGTGAACCAAAAGAAACTCTGTGATGTTTGCATATGTTGTTTTTGTATCTCATTCGATAAACAGGATGGAAATGTTAGAGTTTTTAGTTGTTATCTCATGATAAACCCTGTTTTACAATTATATTCCTGTGCACTCATATGCTATGCCATAAAATCATATGTGTGATGTATGGATCTTATACTGCATTAGTTCTAATCATGTGATGATGAAATGCGTGTGTGAGTATGAACAAAGGGAGATGCTTCAGGACAGAGCCTTCCAGAGGTCAACTGAGTTTAACTGAGTTCAAACTACAACGCACAATGTCTGATTCAAACTAGTTTGTAGATGTCTCTTTGAATGATTATCGTCTAGGTCTCACACTATGAATTTGCAGATGTGTCTCCATATCTAAACATTAGACAGAGTCATACGCACTGAAATTACTATGCAACCTTTTGTTTTGTAAAGCTCTTCCCCTTTTCTTATCTTTGAATAAAACCAGGCTGCTGCAAGGAGTCGGAGATTGCTGGAGGTTGCTTAGACACATATACCTGTGGCTCACACCTTTTGCAAAAGCTGAACTTGATATTGATCTCTTTGTTTGTTCTGGAACGAAGATGGCGCCGTTGTTTGTGGCTGGCCGTCTACCTCTGCTACCTTTTCTGTGTATTGTCCTGTTTTTATCGCTTTTATCTCGTGAAGTGGCATCTTTACTGGTGGATGATCGCCTGAGGCTCTTGGGGATCCGTGGTTTTGTGGACAATTTGCCGATCCAGGACTCGGGCAAGTCTACCGCCTCCTGTTAATGGCGTCTGTACCCTCTCACCTATGGCGTCTACCTTGTTGGTTACCAAGCAACAGCCGTTGCAGAAGACGAGGAAAGAGAGGTGGAGTAATATGCCGGCTGAAAGCTCAATTGGCTTCGTACTCCACGTACAACGCTCGCCAAATGCTGTTTGGTCTCTCCAGCGATTACGCCGAATACGACATCCGAGGCTCCATGGATTACTCCTACCAATGGTTGCTGCCGGCCGTACCAGACTCCGGGTACCCACGTCCCTGTCGCCGGCCTATGAGGATCCGCAGATGGGGCCGCGCGCTGGAGAATCTCCGTCCAGTTAATTGTGCCTACCAACAGACAGATCGGCATTTGGTTCGCATCGCTCTCATCAACACCAGATCCGTTGCAAATAAGACATTTATCCTAAATGACTTTTTTACTTCGTATTCCTTGGATTTCCTCCTGTTGACTGAAACCTGGCTTAAACCAGGTGATAACAATGCGTTCTTTGAGCTTCTTCCATCCAACTGTTCTTTCTTCAGCTCCCCGAGAGTGTCAGGGAAAGGAGGGGGACTTGCTGCTGTGTTCAATATCAATTTTTAAATGTTTTAAATGTCGGCTTCTTCCCACAGGTACATACTCCTCGTTTGAACTGCAATTGTTTGCGGTGGAGTTCACAAGTCCTGTGTTGTGTGCAGTTGTCTATTGCCCTCCGAAATATAATAAGGACTTTGTTCATGAGTTCTCTGAGTTTCTGGCTGACATTCTCCCAAAATATGACAAGATCTTGATCTGTGGGGACTTCAATGTTCACATTTGTTGCCCATCTGACCAATTCACCACAGACTTCAAAAGCCTTTTGGAAACTTTTAATTTGATTCAATTCGTGGATAAACCAACACACCATCTGGGACACACATTGAACCTTGTTATTTCTTCTGGACTTTCAGTTTCCCTTAAAGACATTTCTGAGACTGCAATCTCAGATCATCTCCCTATTGTTTTTGAATGGATAGCCCCCCAACCAGTGAACAAACCTCTTGCTCCATCCCATCAGCGGCGTATCATCACTCCCTCCACAGCCGATGAATTTACTGCTGCTTTCAATGACTCTTTGAATTTTTTCCCTTGAATGGCTTGGCTTCCCCTATCTGTCCTGATAGTTTTCTCTCCTCCTTTCCTGCAATTCTGGACTCTATTGCTCCTTTTAGGCAAAAATCTGTCAAGCCAAGAACAGACCCCTGGTTGAACGACACCACCCGTGCTATCAGGCAGCGTTGCAGGCAGACGGACGCAGATTGAAGAAGGACAAACTGCATGTGTCTCTGGAAATGTTAAGGGACTGTCTCACTGATTATCAGAGAGCCGTACGTGAAGCAAAATTTCAGCACCTCTCTAATATTATTTCTAGCAGCAGTCATTGTCCTAAGGTGTTATTCGATACAATTAATGCTGTTATTAACCCATGTACTTCTGCTGTGACTGATGTATCAATAGCCACTTGTGAGAATTTTCTTCTTTATTTTGTTGACAAAGTTGATTCTGTCAGAAGAAACACTAATGTTATTTTGAGTACAAATAAGGATCTGCCTGTCGTCCCAACTCATTCTGCTGTGTTCGATCAGTTTGAGCTGGTTTCCCTCTTGTCTCTGTGATGTAGTGAAATCTCTGAAACCTACAAATTGCCTATTAGATATTGTCCCTTCCAAAGTGTTGAAAATAGTTTTTAATACTGTGGTGCCCAGTCTCCTGGTTCTTATTAACTCCTGCCTTAGATTAGGAAATGTCCCAGCTGCCTTTAAACATGCTGTGGTCAGGCCCCTTCTTAAAAGGCCTAGTCTTGACCCCTCAATGTTATCAAATTTTAGACCCGTTTCCAATCTGCCCTTTCTTTCTAAGGTTTTAGAAAAAGTTGTTTTTATACAAATACAGTACTTTCTTGAGGATAACTCTGTTCTTGAAAAGTTCCAATCTGGGTTTAGCTCTCGTCACAGCACTGAGTCTGCACTGTTAAAGGTGCACAATGATATTGCTCTGTCTGTGAATGCCAAATGCCCTGTTGCCTTAGTGCTGCTTGATCTCACTGCAGCCTTTGACATAGTGGACCATGCAGTACTCCTATTACGCCTAAGTAATTATGTCGGCATCCATGGAATTGAAGTGGTTTACATCTTACTTATCCAGTAGAACCTTCTCCGTTATGGTTGGTGACCTGTCCTCTTCCATTGCTCCTCTCTCCTGTGGAGTCCCACAAGGATCTATTCTTGGCCCTATCCTCTTCTCATTATACTGTTATCACTTGGGTCAATTATAGCCAGGCACAACCTTTCTTTTCACTGTTATGCAGACGATTTACAAATCTATCTGCCAGTGAAGCCAAATAGTAACAGTGTACAATGTTCTTTGTTTGATTGTATTGCTGATATTAAGCAATGGTTGGCCCAAAATTTTCTACATTTAAATGATGACAAAACTGAATGTATTGTGTTTGGGGATACCGTGACGGCTGACTTTAGCACCTTGTCTTCAAAGCTCAGTTCAACCGTCAGAAATCTGGGATAAAACTTCTATAGCTGACTGTGACAGAGCCCCCCCCTCAAGGATGGCTCCCAGACATCCAACGAGGGTGGGAGGGAGGGGCTCTGAAGGACCTAAAGCCGGGTCCCGTCTGGAGGACGGCCAGACGGCCAGGGACCCGATTCCCTGCGCCGGAGACCGTCTGGCGGCCGCCCCTTCAGGGCAACGAGCCGAGGTGGAGTCCGCCACGGGTTAACCAGGGTCCCCACTGGCAACAAGTAGCGATGAGCCCACCCGGGCCCCCATAGGCGGAAAGGTCAAGGCTTTCCCCACCCTGCCCACCCCCGACGACGCCCATAGCCCCCTCCTCAAGAAATGGCTGCCAGACGTTCCAAAAATGGGGTGGGTGGGCGAGGCATCAGGCGTGAACGAAACGGGGTGGGTGGGCGAGGCATCAGGCGTGAACGAAACGGGGTGGGTGGGCGAGGCATCAGGCGTGAACGAAACGGGGTGGGTGGGCGAGGCATCAGGCATGAACGAAACGGGGTGGGTGGGCGAGGCATCAGGCGTGGACGAAACCGGCAGGAAGGCCGGACCAGGCGTGGACGAAACCGGCAGGAAGGCCGGACCAGGCGTGGACGAAACCGGCAGGAAGGCCGGACCAGGCGTGGACAAAACCGGCAGGAAGGCCGGACCAGGCGTGGACGAAACCGGCAGGAAGGCCGGACCAGGCGTGGACGAAACCGGCAGGAAGGCCGGACCAGGCGTGGACGAAACCGGCAGGAAGGCCGGACCAGGCGTGGACGAAACCGGCAGGAAGGCCGGACCAGGCGTGGACGAAACCGGCAGGACGTCAGCGGGCTGTGCCGGGACGGCGATGTCAGCGGGCTGTGCCGGGACGGCGATGTCAGGAGACGGAGCTGGGGACGCAAAGGGAGAAATGAGAGGCCCGCGGAGAGCGTGCAACATCTGGGCCGAATCCGCGCCGAACACATCCACGAGTGCCTTGTGGTGGATGGCTCTCACGTCCTCCCAGGCAGCCTGGATTGCGGGCGTCCCCGGACCGAGTCCCCACCGGAACACCTCCAGGACCTGACCCGACAGCCACCACCGGTTGAACATGTCACCACCCTCAGTAAAGCAATTCTGCAGGGCGGCGAGTCGGCTCTGAAGCTCCTTTAGAACTGCTGGGTCCATACTGGCAGAATCCTTCTGTCACGATTCGGAGAGGTAGGACCCAGATGCAGTTCTTTAACTTCCAAAACAAGGTTTATTCCAAAAAAAACAAGACAAGGCAAAAACATAAAGCGCGGCAGAGCCGGATAAAAAATACTTAACTATTAAACAAGACTATGACTGTGAAAAAACAAAGGAACAGGACTATGAAGCAAAACCAGACTTATCTTTCTGTGACTCGGCATGACGTGGAAGCATGAAGGGATAGTGAGGTAAGGATTCTGCAGTGACTGAAAGGAAACCAGAAGACTAAATACTGTGGAGGGAGTGATCAGTGAATGAGGTGCAGCTGTGAACAATTAACCAGGTGACTTGAGTGAACTGAGGTGGCAGGGGAAAAACAGGACTAGAACATAACTGAAACCATGATTAAACAAACTGACATAACATAATCTTCTATAGCCGACTGTGACAGGGAGTAACTTTTGACAGTCATCTGAAGTTTGACAAACAAATTAACAATGTTGTCAGGACTAGTTTTTTCCAGTTGCGTCTCCTGGCCAAAGTTAAAATGTTTTTAAGCCGTCACGATCTTGAGAAAGCCATCCATGCCCTAATAAGTTCAAGGTTAGACTACTGCAATGGACTTTATGTCGGCATCTCCCAGACTTCTCTCAGTCACCTTCAACTTGTGCAAAATGCTGCTGCCCGTCTTTTAACCAACACTAACAGACGTATGCATATCACTCCTGTTCTTAACTCCCTTCATTGGCTTTCTGTCCTTTATAGAATTGATTTTAAACTTTTAATGTTTGTTTTTAAAGCTCTGAACGGCCTCACCCCATCATATTTATCTGAGCTTTTAACTGTCCGTAATCCTGGTACATCTCTGAGGTCAACAAATCAACTTTTGTTGGAAGTGCCCATGTCAAAATACAAGCACTGGGGTGACCGATCCTTTTCCGTTGCTGCCCCCAGGCTCTGGAATAAGCTCCCCCCCGAGATGCGTCTTATTTCTGACCTGGGCCTCTTTAAGTCTAGGCTAAAAACATATTTATTTCAGATGGCTTTTAATACCCAGTAGTATGGTGACTCTTTTATATTATCTTATTCAATTTTGCTGTATTTTATTGCGTTTACTGTTATTTTATTATTTTGTACTTATTCTTTTCTTTATTCATTATCTGATGTAAAGCACTTTGGTACACCGAAATGGATTGTTGTAAAGGGCTGTATAAATAAATCACATTTACATTTACATTTACATCTCTTGTGTGGTTCTTTCTGTTTAAGGTGGGACTTCGTTAATAAGAACGAAAAACCTATCAGGCAGTTTTGGGTTCATTGAAAAGTACAGAAAAGAGAAGAAACTTGCAAAACTAAAAGGTAAAAAAAATCAGACAGATGACAAACAATGCAGAAAAATGTGAATATTTCGCAGAAAATTATTTGCTGGAGTTTCAAAAGGCCTGAAATGCATTTTTGAAAGGACCTGGAGTTGTATGAAGGCCGAAAAGTACAGCAAAGAGAAGAAAAATGTTCAACAAAAAGTTAATACATTCAAAAATAAGAGAAATACTGCAGAAAAATGTGAATATTTAAACCACCTGGAGTTAAATGAAGGCAGAAAAGTACAGGAAAGAGAAGCAAAATGCTAAACAAAAAGTGAATAAATTCAGAAAGAAGAGAAACACTGCAGAAAAATGCGAAAATTTAGCAGAAGATTATTTGCTGGAGATTAAAAAGGGCTGAAATGTATTTTTGAAAGGAGCTGGAGCTTTATGAATGCAGAAAAGTACAAAAAAGAGAAGAAACATGCAAAAAGGACTGGCAGTTGGAAGGTACTGCTGTGAAAGGTATTTTTGAAAGGAGCTGGAGCTGAAAGGTATTTTTGAAAGACCTTTGGCATTGGCATCCATAATAATAAGTACGCACAATAGTAATATGTGTGCCTTGGAACCCATGACTAGACAATTTCTGAAGAAATTTTGTCCGCCAACATACAGATGCTGTGCTGAGAGACCTGCCAGTTACCAGTCAAGCATTGGATATTTCAAATCCAGTCTGAAATATGAGATACTGGCTTGGTGAAACTTTACTGCTTTAGGCATCATGAGTGAGTGAAAGCACACAGAAGAATGTCCCAAGCCAGAGACACAGGAGGACAGATTGTGCCTCTTGAGAACAATCAGCTGCTTCAATAGATTTATAAGTCATAGTAAAAGAAAATTTTAACCTGTTAATAGCAGAAAGGTATGCTGCAGACAGTTACGTTATTTATATCAAGGTCCTGTGTAGAATACAGGTTTATGGCAGTTTTAACACAGCCCTCACTATCAGTTTAAAGGAGAGAAGTGCAGCTTCTTTATAATGGAAGTTTGTGCTGTGATAGCTGAGAGACAGATAACATCGTGTTACATTGTATTATGAGCACACATAACACAGGCTGGGATAAAGCTTTTACAATATGGCAGCCATCTTTAGTCTGGCCTCATCATTAGTGTCTGTGGGCAACAGCTGCATGTGTATGACAGGAGACAAAGTGCCCTCAGTTTGTCACCTTAAAATCTGAGGGTTTAATAATGAAGCACAAGTGTGGAACAAACGGTCGCTGTTCGAAAAGTAGAATTCATGTACAAATAATTCTTATGCCGTGAGTGCCAGAAGGGATGGGGGAAGCCAGAGGTGTATTTTTATTCTACTCTTGAGTAAGGTTTTGTTTTTTATGGCAGTTTTAAAATGAGTCTTTCACACTGATTTCATGGCTCCTCCTTTTTATAATGGAAAAGTATGGGAGCTGGAGTGCGCCTCTCTGCTCTCAGAGGTGATTTGTGAAGTCTGTAAGGCCAGGCTCAATGAGAGTGAGTTTGGGTGAAAGAGGGCAAAGATACCTACGTTTTGAGGTAAAATTTGTGTAGATT
Source organism: Leuresthes tenuis (assembly GCF_036924035.1). NCBI lineage: Eukaryota > Metazoa > Chordata > Actinopteri > Atheriniformes > Atherinopsidae > Leuresthes > Leuresthes tenuis. The sequence goes on along the minus strand of NW_027325372.1, from coordinate 23,104,381 downwards.
AGGCAGATATTTTGGACGTGAGAGGCATTTGTTTGAGAAGGTTTTTTAAAATCATTTTCGAGTGAGTTTGAGTGTGAGAGGGATGAGATAAGGTCCTCTGGTTACATAAAACGTAAACTGCCATTGTGTCAAAGCTGTATAATCTATCAACAAGCTCTTTACCATAGTTAAAGTTGATTATTTCCTGTCACATATACACGTTGAATGATGTCTCTGTGATACCGTGTGGCTGAGTTATGAGCCCTCTCAAATAAGGCAGTTTGGGGCTCATTGAGTGCCACTCAGCTGGCTTTTCATTCATAGAAATGAAGAAGGAGCAACAATTTAAACAATGAAACTGTCCCATTTCAAAATTGGCTTAATATTTTAAAAAGCTGAATCATTTGGTAATAGCTGAATGTCTTGTGACCCCTTTAAAGCTTGAATGGTGTCTCTAGCTGAAAGTATGCTGAACTAGTTAGGTTGGAAAGAGGAAGAAGTTTTTGAAGAGTTGAAAGCAATTTCCATTCATTTGAATGAGGGAAAATGGTTGAATCAGAGTTGAATAGTTTGCATAAAAATGGCAGAAAATTTTAATAAAATGTTAAATATTTAAAAAAGTGTAAAAGTTAGAAACACCAAAAGTGAAAGCTATGATCCCCTAAAAGAGCTGAACATTTTGATAACAACATTGTAGAAATTGGTGAAACTATGCAGAAGTTTGGTTGAAAAGGGAAGAAAGAGGTGAATTTTTTTTCACATCTTTTAAACCATTATATTTCAATAGTGGCTTAATATCTGAAAAAACTGCAGCAAACACCTGAATGTCTTGTGACCCGTTTAAAGTTTGAATGGTGTCTCTAGCTGAAAATCAGCAGAAACAGTTAGGTTGGAAAGAGTAAGTTTTTGAAGAGTTGAAAGCACTTTCCATTCATTTGAATGAGGAAAAAACTTGAATAGTTTAAATAGTTTAAAAGTTATAAACACCACAAGTCATAGCATAAATGTCCTAAAGGAGCTGAACGGTTTGATACCAAAATTGTAGAAATCGGTTAAAGTATGCAGGACGAGTTAACGGACAAAATACATACGGAAGAACTAAGATGTTGGAATAATAATAAAGAGAAACAGGAAAACCCCGCCACGGACACAGCCTTCAGACTTTGGAAAAGTTGATCACAACTATTAATCCCCCGTGGCTAAAGAGTAAGCACACCAAGTTCGAAGCCGTTAACATTAAATCTGTAGGAGGAGTTTGATCAAATGGGAGGTGTGGAAAAAAGCACCAATTTGCATGTTCAACTAAAAATGGCCGACTTCCTGTTGTCCCGACGCTATGATGTCAAGAGGGTTTTTTGGGCGTGTGGGCATGATGAAGGCGCGACAGAGTTATTTTGTTCCTGCCATACACGATATTGTTTACATACTTATGAGGTCACCAGCGTGGGCGTGTGTCTCAAGTTTCATGACCTTGAGATGATGATATGGCTATCAAACCACAAACGCCATAACACAACATTCGCTGTTCTGCCACGCCCTCAACCTTTAGACTTAGAAAAAGTTGATTACAACTTTTAATCCCCCATGGCTGAAGAGTAACCTGACCAAGTTTAAAGCTGTTACCATTAAATCTGTAGTAGGAGTTTGATCATTTGTGAGGTGTGGAAACACAGTGACATTTCCAACCACCAGCAGGTGGCGCTATAGTTGAATATCAGTATGCATATATGTATGCAGTCAGGGCACAGTCTCGGGCAAGCCTCTGAAGTTTGGAAAAGATTGGACAATGTATGCTAAAGTGACGAGTCGTCAAAGTTTGAGGATCTGCCACGGACACACCTTTTAGAATTTGGAAAATTTGATCACAACTTTTAATCCCCCATGGCTGAAGAGTAAGCACACCAAGTTTGAAGCCGTTAACATTAAATCTGTAGTTAGTCTGAGCATGTACACGCTGAGGTTTATTTCATGGAATGTGCATGGAGCTGGGTCCAGGGAGAAGAGCTTAAAAATCTCCAATAAATTGAAAGATCTACAGGCAGACATTGTTTTATTACAGGAGATTCATTTATCAAAGACTGCAGCTGATGTTCTCACCACAGCACAGTTTCCTCATGTGTACTCAGCCTGTTACAACTCCAGACAAAGAAGTGTAGCCATTCTGATAAACAGAAGAGTAAATTTCACCGTAAACAACACAGTTATAGATCCAGAAGGTAGATTTCTAATAGTTAATTTATCTATTCAAAATATGAATTTATGCATTGCAAATATATATGGTCCAAATGTTGATGACCCCTCATTTTTTTAATCCTTTTTCACTTCACTCTTCTTCTCACCGGTACACCACTCATATTCAAGAATAGATTATTTCTTAGTTAGCAGTTCTTTGATGAGGGATATTTCAGACACCAAAATCCACCCCATCACTATCAGTGATCACGCTCCAGTTTCTATCACACTGAAGAACAACAGAGTTACACCACCAGCTAGGAATTGGAGATTTAATACATCATTACTAAAAGACCCTGATTTTATTAATTATTTCAAAATGGAATGGTCTGTATATTTAGAAAATAATGACCTGCCAGGAATGTCAGCTTGTACTCTTTGGGAAGCCGGAAAAGCAGTTATGAGAGGCAAAATAATCTCTTTTTCATCAAATAAGAAAAAGAGGGAAAGTTCAAGGATATCAGATTTAGAACTCAGGATTAAATCATTAGAAATTGTCTACAGTACCTCCAAAGAGGAACACACACTGAATGAACTAAGAAAAGCTAAACTTGAATTAAACAAAATTATTGATAAACAAACACAGTTTCTGATACAAAGACTTCGCTTGGAGAACTTTGAGCATGGCAATAAATCTGGAAGGTTCCTATCTAATCAACTAAAGCGAAACAAAGAGAAAACAACAATCACTTCTGTTAAAGACTCAAAAGGAAATGTCACCCATGACCCAGAGGTAATCAACAATGCTTTTAGGGACTTCTATAAAACCTTATATTCATCACAAAATGATCCATCAGACAGTAACATAGATCAGTTTCTTAGTAATATCAACCTTCCAAAATTACAGACCGAACAGGCAATGGCTCTGGATTCACCTCTCTCAATAGGAGAACTCCACGAAGTCTTTCAACATATGCCTAGTAACAAAGCCCCGGGACCAGATGGTTTTCCAGCAGAGTTCTACAAAGAATTTTGGACTGTTTTGGCACCTGCATTTCACAAAATGGTATTACAAGTTAAGCAGAATGGCAGATTATCCCCACACATTAACTCTGCTAACATTATCCTGCTACAGAAACCAGGAAAAGACACCATACTTCCATCCAGCTACCGCCCAATATCTCTAATAAATGCAGACCTCAAAATAATTGGTAAAGCCCTCGCCAAAAGAATAGAAAAAATAACTCCACTTATAATACATCCTGACCAGACAGGTTTCATAAAGGGTAGACACTCATCCACTAACACTCGCAGGCTAATTGATCTCATAGACTATTCTACCATCAACAACCTGGAAACCACAATAGTCTCTCTAGATGCAGAAAAAGCATTTGATCAAGTGAACTGGAAATTTTTATTCGCAGCATTAAACAAATTCGGGTTTGGGTCACACTTCATCAACTGGATAAAGATATTATATAGCTCCCCAAATGCAAGTGTCAGGACAAATGATCAAACTTCTCCAAGCTTCATTCTGCAGAGAGGTACGAGACAGGGTTGCCCACTTTCTCCCTCACTTTTTGCTATTTACATCGAACCTTTAGCAGCTGCTATCAGACAAGATAGAAATATTAAAGGCATCCAACCCCAAAACATTGAGCATAAAATAAGTCTTTATGCTGATGATGTTTTAATTTTCCTTCAGAACTCACAGACGTCTCTCACTCACACTATCACACATAAATAAATTCTCAGCACTTTCTGACTACTCTATCAATTGGTCTAAGACCACAGTTCTGCCCATTAACTGTAGGGTCCAGAATATACCTGCGATCACTTTACAGTCAGGAAATATTAGATATTTAGGTATAAACATTTCCTCCAGGCTCTCAGAGCTAACAAAGCTAAATTATGTGCAATTATTAAAGAGAGTAGAGGACGATCTCTCTCGTTGGAAGTCCTTACCTATATCACTTATGGGGAGAGTTACAACCATTAAAATGATGATTGTTCTCAATGATCCCCATAAAACCATCTGCTACTTGGTTTAAGTCGCCCTGCCTGTGCCTGGGGGGTCTGGGTTGCCCTGGACACGCCACAGTATGGGTGGGCTGGTGCCAGGCTTGTTGCTCTGGGACCTCCAATGTGTCTGCAGGTGGTTGTTTTTTTTAGGGTGTTGGGGCGTGCGGTGGGGAGGGGCGGTGCTTTTTCCCTGTTGGTGGTCCCCTTGGCTGCACTCTGCAGTTCCCCGCCCCTGTTTTAATTACACCTTAGACATCACTACTTATCAAACACACACACACATAAGGTCTTGGTGGTTGCACTGAGTGGAATCTGGTGGGCGGGGCTCTTTGGGTATGTAGGTTGCCCAGAGGGCCGCGCTCCCAGTTCTACAAGGTTGGCTGCCCCTCAATTTTAATCGCTCACTATTAGAAAATATTGAAGAGCCAGAAGGGTGAGGGGAGGGGTCTTCTCACACCCCTGCTTCCTGGTTGCTGCTCGGGGCGGGAGGGGCCAGGAGGATTAATTATTCTGCTGGTTCGGGGTCTGTGGTGGCTGCTGGCCCCCCCTGGTGTGCCCGCTGTGCTACACCCCAGCGAAGTTGAGGGAGGGAGGACGTGAGGATGTGTGGATGTATGGGACATGCAACTGTGTGTGGTGATGATTGGGCCTGGGTCTGGGACTTGCTGTCGCCTGGCCTGCTTGTGCTTCTCGCGATGGGGGGGCGGCGTTGCCTCTCCCCACTGCTCGCGACTTCACCCACCTGTGGGCACGTCTTGACTCCCAGGGCACTTGGCCAGGGGCGCTGGGGAGGCGCTGACCCACTGTGTGGCTGTCTAGTAGCAGTTCGATCATATGCGAGGTGTGGAAACAGAGGGACTATCGAGCCACCATCAGGTGTCACTATAGGTGAGTGTCACTATGCATATATGTACGCAGTCAGGGCAGAGTCCCGGGCAAGCCTTTGAAGTTTGGTGAAAGTCAGACAATGTATGCAAAAGTTAAGAGTGACTTTGTGTTTTGTGGCGAGCAGTGGCGAGTCGTCAAAGTTTGCCACGGCCACACCCTTCAGACTTTGGAAAAGATTCTCCTAACTTTTAATCCCCTGTTGCCTCTGTGCTCTGTAATGTGGGTCCTCAATGTCTTTGTGTGGTCTTTACTTGTCTGGACTGGCCTGTTGCTCCTCCACCTACCCATGAGAGGACTCCTCCAGTGTTCGATTGCTGAGCTTTTCAGGCTCTGCTCACAACGGTCCGGATCTCCACCGGCAGCACTGCTCCTCCATCCGGACATCACCTGCCTGCCTCGTGGGAGGTACATCCACCGTGGGTCTCGGCGGGACTTCCATTTTGGCGACACCAACGGTATTACTTCCTTCTGGTCCTACACTCGCCAGGCTCTGAGAAACCCCGACCGGACCATTGATCGCTGATTTTAGCCAGCCTGGCGAGGTTGGCTAACACTCCTCAGCCATGACAACACCGGCATCAACTTCGGTCTCCTGAACATCCGCTCCCTCACGGGCAAAGGACATTTCATCCAGGATATCCTTACTGACCGTAAGTTTGACTTTCTCTGTTTAAAAGAGACAGCTCAATGATTCTACTCCTCTGGGATTTGTTTATTCTTGCAAACCTCGTGGCTCGGTGGTCTGATGATACTCTACCAACTTCTCTTCATCCCTTGACAGTCTTGGCTTCAAACAGTTCTCAGATTTCCCCACACATATTAAGGGGAGACACGGCAGGCAAAAACAGTGATTTTTCATGCAGTGGTCAATTTTGAGATTTTGGGCTAGTTTACTCCTTCAATATGTGTTATTTCAACCTGCTATAAAGAAAATGTTGAAAACATACATTAAAATGTTTATTTTATACACTTTGTTTACTCGCTGCAGTACGTTTCTCCCGAATTTACCAAGAAGTTAGCATTCCAACCCGACATACCGAGCTGTCATGGCCAGTATCGTTGTAAAGCTCTGACTCCCCTGCACAATGATATGTAACCCAAATAATTGCACTTCCTTTCTATCAATAACCAATTGGGAATGTCTAAAGGCGGATTTATAGCTAATGGCGAAATCTCATTGGCTACTGTTCGTTTCTGCTGACGTGATTCGCTCAGACGCATCACGTGGTGGACTCTGACACTTCCGTGTTTAGCTTTTCGCGGTATCTCCGAAAATGCCCCTTTCAAAGAAAAGAAAGCAACAATTGCACTTTGCAAGGTGCAATTCAAGGAAACCCATTCAAGTAGCTGATAAGCCATCAGGTATCAGCACATCTGACTGTAAACTGTCGTTAGAAAACCAAGGGGGAGTTAATGACAGTGCCACTGACTGTGCGACACAACAGTGGCTTATCATACATGTAGAACGTCTCAATGAGTTGATACGCGATCTCTTGTGCCCTAATTGTGCTGCATCGGATCTATTTATTAACATTGATCCAGTTAACCATGGCTTTTGTAGTAGTCTGCTTTTAGAGTGCAGTAATTGCAAAAGAGAGTCAGTATATGTTAGGTTAATGTCCGCATGGTGCTTTTGGACCATGAATTAGGGATGGGATATGCTGCACTGAGGAAGGTCAGCAGGGTATTGGGGATCCCTTCCCTTCACCTGAAAACATACCAGAGGCATGACAAGAGAGTGACTGGTAGGCTATGGAAACAGCGATGTTGATTTATTCTTTTCCTAAAGAAATTGGGTTTTTGTAAGTGTAATCATATGTACTGTATCAATAAACTAAAGAAAAGGAACAGTTATTGACATAATATACAAAACATTTTTATATTTTAATTTAATTTATGCTTTTTCTTTTTTTAGTGGCAGAAATTGAGAGAGGATTGGAGTCACTACACAAGGCCAGGGAGCAGATCAGGCAGGCGTACACAGATGTCGATCCAGAGTTGGCAGAGTTGTTGAGGGAGGATGCTGACGCTGTAGTTAACATCGGTTTATCTTTTGATGGCACCTGGCAAAAAAGAGGGTTCACTTCCCATTATGGGATTGGTATTCGTATAGACATTCTCACAGGACTGGTCATTGATTTTGAGGTCTTATCCACATACTGCCATGCTTGTGTCCTAAAGCAAGGTGCCAAGAATGAGGGGAAGATTATTGTGGAGGAATTTGATAGCTGGAAGGAGATGCACACTGACTGTGCAAAGAATTTCACAGGGTCCAGTAAAGCAATGGAGCAGGAGGCAGCAAAAAGGATGTGGGCCAGATCAGTCAGTCGCCACCAGCTGCGGTACACAGAGATGTTCTCAGATGGGGATAGCTCTGCTTTTAAGGAAGTGCTGTCACTGAATCCAAACCCTGGGCATGACATTGTAAAGCTGGAATGTATAAATCATGCTCACAAGCGAATGGGCTCAGCGCTCAGAAAATTTAGTGCGGAACACAAATTGGGTGGGAAGGGTTTGGGGAAACTGACCGTAAACAAATGTAAAGCACTGCAAAATTTTTAAAGGGGGGAAATTTTAAACAACCAAGGGTCACTGGATTCAATGAAAGCAGAGATATGGGCAGGCCTTCTCCACTGCATGTCAACAGATGAAACACCATTGCATACTCGGTGCAATCCATCTTGGTGTTGGTATTGGAGGGCAGAAGACAATGGTGAGACCCCCGAAAGCCACACAGGACATGCTGCAAATGACCTATCCCGCAAGGTGGGCCAGAAACTTCTCCCAATTTATCACCGCATGTCAAGCGACAGCTTGCTGCAAAAAATGCAGCATGGTGGCACACAAAATGCAAACGAGTGCCTCAATTCTGTAATATGGGCCTGCTGCCCCAAAACTGTTTTTGTAGGCAAGAACAGGGTTGGGGCAGCAGCAAGCATGGCTATCTCCTCTTTTAATGAGGGTGCCTCAGCTATGCTCAATGTGATGGCAAACTTATGGCTGGAGAGCACACTGGAGCGCACAAAGCAAACGCCATTCAGTCCACTAGTGCCAAAAGAAAAAGGAAACTTGTGAGCACAGCCAAGAAAGTGAAACGGCACCAGCAAGAGATGTCAGAGGGAACTACATATTGTGCTGGAATGGAGAATTAGAAAGATGTGACATCTACTGTGTTTACACTGTTTATCAACTTTTGTTGGCAACTTCTTGCATGATACGCCAATGTTAGTTATTTGAGTTACAGCAGTTGTAGGCCTTACATGCCTGCCATGTTATTAAATAATCAATTTATATGAGCTTGTATTCTATATTAATATTGTTCTATTATTCTATATCATTATTACTAATGGCCTGAGCATTTATTCTGTTTTTGAGCAATTGTTTCCAATACAAATTTTATAAATTCCCCTATTGGCCCTTTAAATGGCGTTTAGTATTCTGAAGATGTTTACAGAGGGATTTCTTAATAAATCATTCCTGGCCTTATTTATGTGACATTATAATAAAAAAATAAGGCGAAAATATATATTTTTAAGGCTATAAACAGTATATTTTTCATTTTCTAGGTAATGAAAGCAGATATCCTAAAATCCTTCTGTAATTTTTTTTCATCTGGTATGTAAACAAAATGAAAAAAGAATTTTGCACCTGGCTTTATCATATGTTCAGATCTATCTACTGGAAATATATGCACCCTCCACCTCTTCATGCCCTCTGCCCGTCTCAGCACCATGGGGAGCAGAGCTTTGAGTCACTCTGCTCCCAAACTCTGGAACTCACTCCCACCAGATATCCACAACATTGACTCTTTACCCCTCTTCAAATCAAAACTCAAAACCCATCTGTTCTAAGCTGCATTTTACCTCCAGCCTCATTGCCTTGTTTAACTTGTATCATCTTATTTGTTGTGTTTTTAATGTGTTGTTAAGTGTCCCTGAGTGTTAAGGAAGGCGCTTTTTTTAAATTAAATTTGTATCATTATATTATCATACTCATTCTTCACCCTGCACAAGTTACATATGATTACCATTCCCAGAAATACCCAAGAAATTTCTAATCAAGGATGCATAAAGAGCATACACGAGCGTGCAGGATTATTCTGAACTCAAAACTGTTACAGAGGATGTGCATAAAGAAATACATATGTCTCTTGGGTTCATTCTCAACACTTCAAAAGCACAACCATTCTGTTCCTTAATCAAGTGTTAAATCAAGTGAATTAAATACCGAAAGTAAGCCACAATTTTCAGCAAACCTGAAGAAGAAGAGGAATCCTTTATTTTAGCTCATTCCAGTCATAAGCAACTTGAAGCACTATGCAATTAAGTGTCCACATGAAAGAACGTGTATGCACACCCAGAGCAGAGCGCAGCCGTAGCTGCAGTGCTTTGAAGGAGCAACTAGAGGGTTGGTTGTCTTGCTTTAGGGCATGTCAAGCGTGACTAGTGCTGATCATTCACTTCCCCAGAGTATATTTTTTAAAGCAGCAATTTTCTGGTCCCAAGCTGCTTTTTGATGCCACAGATATTTCCTGTGTAACTTTTATTGAACTGTGGATATAAGTAGTAAAGAAATAAATGCTAAGATAGTAAAAGAGAGTCATGATATTTGCAAAAGATTTCATTCTACAGTCAATTAAAGCATATAGCTTGCTAAAGAAAGAAAAGGCAAAAGTCAGGTTCTGGTGATCACAGTAACTGCTGAAACTTTTGCACTCAGTGCTGATACACAACACTCTGATCTTGGCGGTGCACTGTTGGCTCTTAACTAAATTTATTCCACAGTGTTTAACATACAGTCCAGTAACAACTGCAGTACAAGTTAGCTAACTTGGCCTCTCTGTCCACCAGGTTTAAATTAGAAATCAGCTGGTGTTTCCAGATTTGTGGTGGTGCTCCATTTCAGCATCACAGTTCACAAAATTAGTGAACACTTCAAGTTCAACAAAGGCAGCACTTCAAGTTCAACAAATTCTGGTATGCAGGGAAGACACATTTCTGTGAAAGCAGAACAGTCAGCTGGCTATTTGCCAGAAACACATCCAGATGGCTTGGTTGGCAAGACATACATAGAGAGATCATGCAAACTCCCAGCTCGGATTTGAGCAGGTAATCTTTTTGCTGTAAGGCTGCAGTGCTAACCACCATAACACGGTCTACTTGGGCTCCAGTTAGTCATGGATCCCTAATTTTAGGGATTTACATTGTAACAAAATTACCTTAAAATTTACAGTAACTTACTAGCAACAATTGGCCAGTAAGTTACTGTAAATATGTTTTACGGTAGACATACTGTACTTTCATTCACAGTATTTGTTTATTTACTGTACAAATAAAAACAGTTAAACATCATTATTTTTTTGTGGTATTATATATGGTAATACAGTACTATTAACAGTAGGTAACAGTTTCTCACTGTAAATTCAGTTTCTCACTGTACAATTTAAATACTGTATCACTGTACTATACTATTACCTATCATCAACAGAATGACCCATATTCTAAAATATTTCAATTAACTACAGAAAGTAATAAATTTGTTAACAATTATTTATTCAAGGCATTTGGTGAACAAGAAGATGATAAAGCACAGGTTTATCAAACTTTTCAGTAACATGATGTACCAAACCACTCTGACTACTACAACTACTCAGGCCTGCCACAAATCAATAGTAGTAGAGGAGACATTAGGCTAACTGCTGTCTTAAAACAACTAACAATTTTTTGAATATTGCCATTATACAAACATATAAACATTTGCATGAACAATGCATCTGGACAGAAACTTTGTGATGAGAAATCCTCACATTCCCCACTTGAAATAAAGGTCTAGGTCTTGACTACCCTGAACTTGGAGACCCAGATCCCAGTTGGACCCTGAAATTAAAGAAGAAAACACATTAAAAATTACATTATTACAATTACTTTGTCAGTGTTTGCCCTAGCTTTTTTGTCTTGAGGGAAAATGTGTCAAATATCCCAAGATGACAATGCTGCATTCAATGTAAGGTAGCCTACATTTTTATTCAAGAAGCTATTGGCTTTATGCACATTTCCTGAATTAAACCAGCTCCTTTATTTCCTGCCTTACATTATTAAACAAACTGATTGAGCCAAGTGTGTCTGACCTTTGTTGTGAGGTGAGACACACCTGGATTAATCAGGTTGTCCAATAATGTAAGACAGGAAATAAAGGAGCTGGTTTAATTCAGGAAGTAGTGGGAAAAAAATAAAAAATTCAAAGCAACTTAATGTGTAATGGTGCAAGTACTCTGTATCAGTATTGGTGAGTACAGAAATGCAAGTACTCATACAGTACTCGTTTTGGAAAAAAGTGGTATCGGTGGATCCCCAGTTAAACCGTGTTTTTAACGTTTTTTATTGACCATGAATTACAGCATGTTTGATTTTTCCTGCTGAAGTCGAATCAAGAGCCCTGTGGACCATAGTCTCAATCACCATTTAATCAAACATAACAGTAGTTTAACACACATTATTTAATAAAATATTTGATTTAGCATATTTAAATAAACCATCTTGAACATTCAATGCAAAAGCTATTATCAGAACCTCACCTGCATCTAGTCATTTTGCCAGTTAAACTCAGTGAAGTCCCTGATGAAAGAGATCACATGGGGGTTCATAGATGATGTCTTTCGCGTCACCACTCTCTATGTTTTCTATGCTGTTGCAACAGCATTACTGTGAATAACAACAGAATTGGAACGGACTTCTTTTACAGTGTTAGTGGAAGCAGCCTCTGAGTCAACCAAGATGGCAGTCAGTCACACCACCATGCATCTCTGGAGTGCTGCTGCGGTACCAAACCTGCTCCTAACACATTAATTGCAACCAGGAGGTCACCTCATGGCCTCCCATCTTATTTGCTCAGTGCTCAGCGTGACCTTCACCCATTATCGTGATGAAAACCGCCAGCCATGCCCAGTCCCACAGCAGTCCTCCACTGGTCTGGGTGAGGCACTACACCTCTGGGGTCTACCCGTTCCTGTTCACAACATCAGCTCCCTTCCTCAGTTACCGCCACCATCACCACAGAGACTGCAGATGCAGCAGCCACCAAGTAATAGCAGTGCACCATCCCCAGTTGGTGAGTTGTATTGACCCACCATTTACATTTTGTTAATCTGTAACTGGCTATCAATGACTAAAAACATATATAAGGTTTGCCACAATGTTAAAACGATCTGCTTAATTGTTGAGGTCCTCCTAATGCCATCAAAATAAGCTATTGAATATAGACATAGGATCCTTGGGATCCAGTGAGGTATGAGGTTTGGTCTCTGTGGATAGGTCCTATTTCTGCACATCCCACAGATGTTTGGTTAGAACTTGGACCCTTTGTTGTTTTCCCTGAGGTATTACTGAGCACTTTTTGTGGTATGTGTGTATCATCTTCTTCTCAAGTCACCTGTGGCTAACCTTTCCTTTTAGATTAGATTAGATTAGATTAGATTTCTCTTTATTGTCCCACAATGTGGAAATTCACACTGTCACAGCAGCAAGAAAGATGAAGATAAAGACAAAAAACAATAGACCACACAACAGCAGGTAGTATCAGACAATAGCAGCAGTTTTACATGGGCTCGTGAATTGCACAGTGTAGTAGTTGATATTGCACATTAATTATTGCACATTTTATCTTATCTTGATTTATTGTTAAGCAGTTTGACAGCAGCAGGAAGGACCCTTAAACAGTGGCTGAAAACAAACCAGACCTGCTCTAATTAATTAATAGTATGAACATTGTTTTATTTTCTGTACTTTTCACATAGTTGATGTTTGTGATGTGTGGGTAAATGTCTTCTGTCATGATGTATTGTTTTATTGTTATTTGTATTATTATGCGTACCTGCCTTAGGACAACGGATGAAATTTAGCAACTATGCTAACTCCGTCATATTTATATTGATGTTTTTTAGCTGATGTATTGATTAATGTGCATTGTCCTAATTGAATAAATGAAAGAAGAAAAAAAAAGGAACTACGATATCTCTCCTTGTGCCACTGGCCTGTAGCTGTTGAGGTCCTTTGGGTGTCTCTGGAACCAGCACTATGCAGGAGGTTTTCCACAGTTATAGAACTCTCCCCAGCTTCAGGCTCAGGTTGAAGACGTGCTCCGCAATCCCAAAGAGTTGGTCTGTGCAGGACTTGAGGAACTTGGAACTGATGAGGTCTGGACCTGCAGCCTTTCTCACCTTGATCTTGTTGAGCTCTTTCCTCACCTGTTTGGCAAAGAGAGACAGATTGGGGCTTGGGGGCAGGGTGTTTTGGGTTGTGAGAGCATCATTGGGGGGGGTGGGGCGAAAGAGGTGGAGGCAGTGGCGGCTGGCTGCGATCTGAGTGCTGTGTGAGTGGGGGTGGAGTGGAGGAGGGGAATACAGAGTGTGTTGACGAGGGGGGCTGTAGCATAGAAGACTGGGCTGGGGGAGGGTGAGATGTCTGATCGAACCTGTTGAAGAATAAATTCAGATTATTCATCCACTTCTGATCCCCCTCAGCCTGGAAGTCCAGTTGTTTGTATCCTGACATGGTATACAGGCCTCTCCAGACTCCGCTGATAATGCTGATCCTCCATTTTTTTCCTGTAATGGTTCTTCCCTCTCTGATCTTCTGCCTCAGCTCCTTCTGCACAGTCTTCTGCCTCTCCTTATTTTCAGACTGAAAGGCCCTCTTTTTCTCCTTAAGAACAGCCTTTATGTCTAAGCTAATCCAGAGTTTATTATTGGAGAAAAACCTTATAGTCCTGGTGGGAAACCGTGTTCTCCACGCAGAAATTAATATAGTCTGTGATGCAGTGAGTGAGACTGTTAATGTCCTCCCCGTGAGGATCACAGAGTTCCTCTCACACAGTTGATTCTAAAGCATCCCTCAGAGCCTCTTTAGTCTCCTCAGACCTTCTTCTCACTGCACGGCTGGTTGCCTGTGCACGAGGGGTTCGTACACAGGCCGGATGTGAACCAGGTTGTGGTCTGATTTCCCCAGGGGAGGGAGGGGTGTTGAGTTATATACCTCCTTGGTGTTGGCATGAAATAGATCCAGTGTTTTATTGTCTCTGGTGTGGCAGGTGACATACTGGGTGAAGTTGGGCAGAGTGGAGGAAGGAGAGCCATCATTAAAGTCGCCAGAGATGAGGAAGAGGGCTTGTGGGTGCTGTGTCTGCAACCTGCTCACAACTGAGTGCAGGGCATCGCATGCCGTATCGCCATTAGCAGAGGGGGGAACATACGTCACTATCACAACAATGTATGAAAAATCCCATGGTAGATAAAAAGGCCTCAAGCTAACAGCTAACAGTTCGATATTCTTGCAGCAGAGTTGCTCTTTAACAGTGGTGTGTCCAGACTTATACCATTTATCATTCACAAACATAGCAAGACCTCCTCCTTTCCTCTTACCACTCTCCGGAGTTCTGTCAGCCAGATGTAGAATAAATCCACCCAGTGAAATGTGTGAATCCGGAGTCAGTGAGTTTAGCCATGTCTCCGTAAACAGCATAATGCTGCACTCCTGATATGCCCTCTGCTGTCGGGTCAGCCCCGTAACTCGTCCATCTTATTGGGAAGAGATCTCACATTTCCTATAACGATGGCCGGGAGGACAGGTCTGCACCGTTTTACCGTAGCGCGACGTTGGACTCCAGCACGAGTCCCCTGTCTTCTTCTCCTCAGCTCCTGGGGGACATCAGGTTTCTCCTGGGGCAGCAGCACTGTGTTACAGAGCGCTAACAGTTGATCCCTGGTTCAAACCATAGGGTCCATGGCTGCTCACGGGTGTCCGGACATGCAGTTTTAAAGAGTTTTAAAGTTGCCGGAAAGTTTAGAGCAAGCAGTTTTGGTGCCCACAGTGCAACTGTTGTTTCCATGGTACTACACTGAAGAATATATTAAAAGACGTAACTAAAAATGCCCAAAAAGGGAAAAAATGCTCAACTTGAGCGAGAGCTGCTGCAACTGCGGCCGAACGGGGTGGCGCATATAGACGATTATTGATTTATTTAAAATAATTATGTGGCTGCAATCACGCACATTCTCAGCGCACAAGAAAATCTATGCAGCGCATAAAATAAAATTCACCATAAACGTATTAATTAATATCTAATATTAGACCGAATCTAATCTATTTAATTAGACCAATAATGTGTTTTTCTGTACCATTTTTCAATGTAACACAGTAAGTGTTCAGCCAATGATATGGTTTAATTACGCTATGCAGCCAATCATAGCATTGATAGTTCTATGTGCCCTGCCCATACACGCAGTGCAGGTTAGCTTGCTAACACCAGTGCGGCGGAGTCAAGAAACGCAACCCATCATGGCTAAACGAACGAGCAGTGCCAGCGACACATCCACTCACCAAGCCAAAGTAAAAAAGAATTGCGGTTCTTTTAAGATGGAATGGCTGTCTGAGTATGTGCAAATAGAAGAACAAGCAGTGAAGCTGGGTAAGATTTTTTCTTATTCGAGTGAGAAAGGTCGACTCTGCAAAACATGCAACGAAGCTAAAGTACGCAGCCATCAACCTGGACAAAGTGTACAACCATTGGAGAAGTGAGAATGACAGACGTGAAAAATAAGGAGAAATTAGTCAAATTTGTGCATATTCTAGTGACATTTATTAAGATTTTTTATTTTAAAAAAAAACTGTAATTAGATATTTTGCAGACAAAGTTACAGGAATTTACACTGTATTACAAGCTATAGCACATGTAATTGAGAAAAATGTGAATGTTTTAATGTGAACAAAATGTTATGTCTGAAAGGTGTATATGCCTAATTTCTTCCAGAACAGGACCCTCAGCCAGGCCACAACTGGACCACAGCCAGGCCAAAGCATGACTCTCACATAACATACTACACATCTCATGAACACCAACAAGATTTGTCTTTTTCATTTTAAGTGAGCCAAATCACTTATATTAAAAGTAAACTAATGAAAATTGCTGCTGTGATTTGATTCTTTTATTAAGCCCTGTAACTTTCTATGATCCAAGGTTGTTTATGTATTTAGCAAGGTTGTTTATGTATTTAGTTGTTTATGTATTTAGCAGATATGAGCAAAAATAAATCTTTGCTAAATATAGCACCCCCTATAGGTCAAAGGTCACCACAATTCTTGAGCCTCTTAAAAAAGTGGTCATGAGTCTGTGTTAGAAGTTTGACGTCAAAAGATCAAACGATTGCTGAGATATGGCCTCACTTCCTGTTTGGCGTCATTGCCGCCAAGATTGATTGGTTGTACTGGGTGAATAAAGTTGAAATTGAAAAATCCATCTCCTAACTTTTGTGCGGATTGGTCTAAAGCTAGTCCGTGCCAATTTTTATGGGAATCAGTCAAAATCGTCATGATCTAAGGATTCCAATGGTACCTCATTTGTGAAATTTGGACCAACGAGTCCAAAGTTATGCAGCTGAATGCACTTCAAACTTTGTTGTGTTGGTGACGCTAGCGAGTTCATGTTTTGGGCACGAAAATTCTTGACCTTGCTAATGGGACTGTCCTGAATACGTGTGCCAAATTTAAAAACATTTTACCATAGCATTCATGTGGCTGCCATAGACAAGTCCAAATGAGGTTGAGTAGTGTGTGTGGCCTCCATGTGCCTGCATGACCTCCCTACAATGCCTGGGCATGCTCCTGATGAGGCAGCGGATGTTCTCCTGAGGAGAATTCAGACCTTGATTAAAGCATCTGTCAACTCCTGGACAGTCTGTGGTGCAAGGTGGCATTGGTGGATGGAACGAGACATGTCCCAGATATTCAGGTCTGGGGAATGGGCAGGCCAGTCCACAGCATCAATGCCTTCATCATGCAAGAACTGCGGACGCACTTCAGTCACATAAGGCCTAGCATTGTCATGCATCAGAAGGAACCCAGGGCCCACTGCACCAGCATATGGTCTCACAATGGCAGTCAGGGTACCTCTGGCGAGCACATGGAGGGCTTTGCGGCCCTCCAAAGAAATCCCTCCCCACATCATTACTGACCCACCGCCAAACCAGTCATGCTGGAGGATGTTGCAGGCAGCAGAACGTTCTCCACGGCGTCTCCAGACTCTGTCATGTCTGTCACATGTGCTCAGTGTGAACCTGCTCTCAATGGCGAATCTGCCGATTTTGGTGTTCTCTGGCAAATGCCAATCGCCCTGCACGGTGATGGGCTGCAAGCACAAGCCCCGCTTGTGGATTTCGGCCTCTCATACCACCCTCATGGAGTCTGTTTTTGACATTCTGAGCAGAAACATTTATGGCCTGTTGGAGGTCATTTTGCAGGGCTCTGGCAGTGCTCCTCCAGTTCCTCCTTGCACAAATGAGGACGTAGCGGTTCTGCTGCTGGTTGTTGCCCTCCTATGGCCCCCTCCATGTCTCTTGGTGTACTGGCCTGTCTACTGGTATCTCCTCCATGCTCTGGACACTGTGCCGAGAGACATAGGAAACCTTCTTGCCACAGCTCGCATTGATGTGCCATCCTGGATGAGTTGCACTACCTGAGCAACTTTTGTGGATTGTAGGCACTGCCTCATGCTACCTCCAGGGCTACCTCTAAGGACACTGACAAAATGCAAAAGTGACAAAACCATCAGCCAGAAAAGATGAGAACAGAGAAATTGTCTGTGGTCACCACCTGCAGAACCACCCCTTTATAGGGGTTGCATTGCTAATTGTCTTTCATTTCCACCCGTTGTCTGTTCCATTTGCACAACAGCAGATGAAATTGATTCACAATCAGTGTTGCTTCCTAACTGGACAGATTGATTTCAATAAAGTGTGAGTGACTTGTGTTGTTTAGATAATAATGATAATAATAATACATTTTATTTGTAGTGCCCTTTACATCGCAAGAGCTCAAAGGGCTAAAAGTTAAAAAGGTGTTCCCTTTATTTTTTTGAGCAGTGTATATTGTAACCTATTGGCTAATAGTGCTGAAAATTAGATAAATCTAATCCACCACTGTCGTTGGTCTTCTGTAGAGTTTTTAAACTAATATGTGGTAGTTTGTTTTTTCACAGAAACTTGGAGATGTATGAATCTAGTTACTTTTTTTTTTTTTCCTTGTCCTGTCCAGCATTATGGCAGCATAATTGTAATCTGAATACCTTTTATGCCAAACAGATTTACTTTGACAAGGGAAACTATGAATGTAAAGCTCCCCTTGATGCTCATAAACTGCTTAGTTATTTATTTTTGTTACAATATTTAACATGTAATAGTGCCGAACCGGACCGGGGGACAGGGAAAGATGAAGAGCAAAGAAGAAGAAACAGAACAAAAATAGAAAGAAAAACCAGACAACCAGCTGCTACACCTGTAAAAACAAAACAGACGACAATCCACGGCCTCTTTGGGCAATCCAGCCTTAGCACCACCAGGAGCACCTGAAAGCAGACAAGCAAAGAAAAACAAACAAAAACAAGCACAAGTAGCGGCAGTCACATGATGTCCACCAGGTTCGGGGCCTGCAGCGACCGTATTTAGGGAGCTACTGTGCACCCAGAAGGCACCCACCCATGCCAGAGCGGCCCGGCCACCCGGCCCACAGCCAGCGGCCACCACCCCAGGGCCCCTAAGTGACCCCACCCCACGCTGCAAGATAGCTCCACCCGCAAGCCCCCAAAACTGCCCTAGTTACTTAATCTAGTTACTTAAACCAAGTTAACTTTTGGTAATACCATAATTTTATTGGTAGCCACTTTCCCCAAAATTGATATGAGTAATGACTTCCAACGAGTGAGATCATCCTCTGCTATCTTTAAAAGCTGAACATAATTTAGCTTTGTTAGTTTTGAGAGCCTGTTTATTCCTAAATAAATATTTTTCCTGACTGTAATGTGATAGCAGGTATATTCTGGAAACTACAATTAATGGGAAGAACTGTGGTCTTAGACCAGTTTATAGAGTAGTCAAAGTGCTGAGAATTTAATTATGAGTGTGATCGTGTGAGTGAGAGATGTCTGTGATTTTTGGAAGAAAAGTAATACATCATCAGTATGATGGCTTATTTTATGCTCAATATTTTTGGGTTGAATGCCTTTGGTATTCATATCAATAGCAGCTGCTAAAGGTTTGATAAAAATAGGAAAAACCTAACTGCAGACTGAAGCTTGGAGAAGTTTGATCATTTGTCCTGATACACTGTAAAATCCAATAGCTGCCCTGACATACATTCATTAGTTAACTTTACTAGGTTATCAACAATATGCACTTACAACTGGTATTTATGAAGTAACAGCTACTTGCATGATGAAAAACGCAAAATACTCAGTGTTTAGAGCAGGGATGGGCAAACTTTTTGTCTTGGGGGCCACATTGACTTTTAAAATTTGACAGACGGGCCAGGTCAGCACAAGATACAATACATATAAAAAAACTGCATCAAACATAAACAGAAAAAAGCATTGAAGTATTAACATACTTTTTTAGTGAGAACAGTGTTGTTGATCACCCATTTTAGCTAGTGCATCGAAGTCTGGTGGTGATTCTGTTGTGGCAATTCTCAGAACAGATCTGAGGTGTTTATCACTCATCTGGGATCTGTGGGGTGCTTTATTGGTGTTCATCACACTAAAAATTTGTTCACACACATATGTAGAGCCAAACAACACCAGCATCCTCTGTGCTATCTTCTTAATGTTTGAAAATTTGGCTGCACTTAATGAAGCATAAAACTCATCCAGTTTCAGGGCGTTGAACTTGTCCTTTAACACCATGTCACATTGGAGATCAATCAGTTCCAACTGCAACTCCTGAGGCACCGTTTCCGGGTCGTGTGAGAAGGGACATGACACCAGCTGAAGTGCCCTGTCAATTTTTCCAAAATCACAAAACCGACGGCAGAATTCCTCATGCAGGTCATCCAGTGATTTCCCAAATTTTTTCACATGGTGCGGGGCCTCTTTTAACGTAGCTAGTGTGGGGAAATGAGCAAATGACTTGTCTGACATTTGCTTCGAAAATAAAACCAGCTTGGTTTTGAAGGCTCTGACGTTTGCTTGCATTTCATGAACAAACTGTTTTTTTCCTTGTAGCTTCACATTCAGCTCGTTCATGTGTGGCAGTATGTCCACAGTAAAAGCTAAATCACAAAGCCAATCTGTGTCATTCAGCTCAGGAAAATTGTCAGTATTGTCAAGTAGCTCCAAAAATGAAATAATATCCTGTTTGAGCTCCCACACACGTTGGCATACTTTCCCCAAACTTAACCAGCGGACATTAGAATGGTAAAGTAAGTCCGTGTGATCAGCATCAGTTTCTTCAAGAAAATGAATAAATTGACGATGGTGAAGTCCCCTTGCTCGAATAAAGTTCACGAGTTTCACAACGGGCTTCACTACGTGGTCAAGCTGCAACACGGATTTACACAGTGCCTCTTGGTGAATTATGCAGTGTAGGAAAATTACCTCCTGCTCAGGGTTTTCCTCTTTCACCCTGTCCTGAATTCTCTTCAGCATCCCAACGTTTTTTCCTGTCAGATTTGGTGATCCATCTGTGGTAACGTTGGCGAGCGTACTCCAAGGTAACTTGTGCTTCAGTATGACCGCTGACACGCTGTTAAATAAATCCTCTCCACGTGTTTTTCCTTTCAGGGATTCCATATCCAGAAACTCCTCCGTTATCTTGAAATTCTCATCAATCCCTCTGATAAAAAATAAAAGCTGAGCGGTGTCCTTTATATCATTGCTTTCGTCCAGTGCCAAAGAATATGATGTAAATGACTCCGCTTTTTTGTTTAGCTTGCTAGTTAAGTGTTCGTCAATTACTTCAATATACGGCGTCACTGTCCTGCGTGATAAGCTCACTTTTTCAAATTTGTTCTTGCTCTCAGGACATAAAATACTTGCTGTCTCCACCATGCACTCTTTAAGAAACTCCCCTTCGGAGAAAGGCTTGCTGGCCTTTGCTAGTTTGAATGCCAGTAAGTAACTTGTCTTCGTGCTTGCTTCTTGGATGGAAGTTGCTTGAATAAATGTGTTTTGCTGAGTCTGCAAGCTAGCTACCAACCTGTCAGCGGTAGCTGTACGTTCTTGTGGTGAAAGGTTGCTAGCGTAATTAGCATGCTTGGTGGAAAAGTGACGGCTGATGTTGTATTCTTTTAAAACCGCTACGGTTTCTTGGCAAATAAGACACACAGCCTTGGACCGGACTTCAGTAAAGAAGTATTTAGGCGTCCATTCTTTCTTAAAAACTCGGCACTCACTGTCGACTTTTCTTTTCTTTGACATTGCTGTAGATGGGTTCTGATCTGACCAGTAGAAGAACGATCACTGGAAATCATAAAACATCCGTGACTTCATCCATTGGTTTGTGGACTGCTGCTCGGAAGCCAATAGTATTGAATCTAGGCAGCGCCATCTTGAAAGTTTCAGGTGCATACCGGGAAAAAATTAACACGGATTCTACTTATATGGGCATGAGGCTCCCTGGTGTTGAAATGCCTGTCATTACAAGTCAAAATGAAATAAATGCAATCATTCACATTAAACCTTAATTCTGTACCAATCTTCGGCGGGCCGGATTAAAAAGACCAACGGGCCGGATGTGGCCCGCGGGCCGTAGTTTGCCCACCCCTGGTTTAGAGTGAAGATTACTTTGTTTAGAGTTAAGCTCACTCACAATAATAAGTAACCAACACAGTCTCACTCCCACTGCGTCTTCAAAGAAGAAGAAGAAGTGTTCATGCGCTGCATCAGTATTCAGTCTATCCCGCTCAGCAATAAACGCACCAACACACTGGAGGCCGGGTCACTGAGAGCAACCTGCTGACTCAAGTTTTGTGCCGTCTTCTTTATTCTTTTGAAAAAATTAAGGTAAGTTATCAAGCAAGTTTTTCTGTGAATATGTTTTAATCACTGCTACGCTGTTAGCGTCCGCTAGCTAATGCTAGCGTCTGCTAGCGTCTGCTAGCTAGCCAACAAACCAAACGGGCATAGTTAGCATGTTCAGGCCATGGCAGAGATGGGGGACGCGACTCGAGTCAGACTTTAGTCGGGAGATTGAGGACTTGTGACTTGCTTGATTAACAGTGATAAAATACTTTACTTGACTTTGACTTGCTATTCATGACTTGAGACTTGAGGAAGAGGAGAAATAAAAGCGAACTGGCGGCTCAAGGGACAAAATGTGTAGTCAATTGAGGGGCTGTATATTTAATGAGAAATTAGAGATGACAGTTTAGTAGAGAAGCATGGACAACATTTTCAAATGTTAACATTTTTGATTGATTTAGATTAAAAACTATTTTAATTGCGATGTTACCAATGTATTTAATGAAATACTATGGAATGATAACATAAGCCAAAGACGTAGACATTTTGGGGTGCTTCTTATTCGGTTTGGCCTGTGCTTACCACACATCTATTGTTTGGAAAAATACAGGAAGCTGTTTCACCGTGGAGCTCCAATAGTGCTAAGAGGGCTAAAATACCTTCACCTGACATCTTATCAGCAAGGGGGTGAGTAGATGATGACCGTATTTTCATTTTTGGGGGAAATATTCCTTTAAGGATTTATAACCACAAGCAGTAGAACTGTTTTTGACAAAGTACTGCACCTTAATTAGATTAAACTGAGAGACCTTTCATACTTAAAATCTCCTTTGAAAATATTTCTTGCAGATGCATTGGAACTGTAAGCAGTGCCTCTATTCCGCAGACAAAAGAGGACAGTTGTTAAAACACTGTCGCCTGAAACATGGAGGTTTTTCTCTGCAACAACCAATACCATGTCTTTATATGGATTGTTTGTACGTTTTTAAATCTTTTAATGCACTCAAAGTTCATTTATCTGTTTGGCATTCTCAATCAGACATTGGACAAGCAAGTAAGCCCAGAGTTGAGTATCATTGCCAGTTATGTGAATTTATGGAGCCCTGCACTGAAGATGAGTTTTTCAAACATTTTCGCAGCCATTTAAAGTTTAAACAAAGAGTTCTATGTCCATATGAAGGCTGCAATTTTCAGAGCAGTGTATATGCAACATTTAATGCACATTAAAGTAGAGTACACTGTGGGAGTGCTACGTCACAGTTTAAAACTGGAATAATGTCAAACATTGAAGGCCCAGATCAGCTGACTGAAGTAGAGGAAGAAAACTCTTTACAGGATGACATTGAGGATGAGTTTGAGTCTGTAGATGACATACAGGACTTTGAAATCCAACTGGAACGTAACCTGGCTGCACTTTTTTTGAAAATGCATGCAATCTTGCACATAACTGAAAGTGCTGCACAAGAAGTAATTCAGCAGATCAACCAGATTCATTTACTTTCACAGCCATTACTACAAAGTGCAGTCCAGAGAATTATCAGTCAACATTGTGGTGATGTGGACAATTCCATATTGAGTGAGATTTTAGGTGTAGTTTCACAAAGTAATGTCCTGCTGAAGCACACCAAGAAAGCAGGATCCCTATATCAACAGCTGCCAGGAGAGCATCTTATATACTGCGAGAATTTCCAGTTATAATGCCAGTAGAGTTTCTTCTTGACAGAGATAGTCAGTCTGTTGTATATGTCCCCATACTGAAAATGCTACAGGCTTTGTTAAGTAATAAGGATATTTTGGACAAGGCACTGTGTGAAGAGATCAATTCATCAGAAGGATACCAGTCATTCAGAGATGGCTCTCATTTCAAAGAAAATGTTCTTTTGAATGTGGAAGAATTCAAGATTGCTCTTGGGCTTTATATTGGCTAATCCACTGGGAACTTCCAAGAAAAAACACAAACTGTGTGCCATATATTGGGTACTTGCTAATCTTGACTCCAAATATCGATCAGCTCTTCTCTTCATTCAACTTGCACTTTTGTGTAAGGTCAACACTGTGACAGAACATGGCTGTGCAGAGGTTCTTCGTCCACTCCTTCAGGATCTTGCAACTCTTGAGGAACATGGTGTTTATGTTCATTCTGCCTTGTGACTAAATACTAAATTGCAGTCTGCCAATTACTGTTGTATGTGTGCAGTTTAAATTATTAACAGTTGTGAATGTATTTTTCCACACTGGCCCAACCCAATTTAGTCACGATGCTTTTTGTTGTGTGTTGCAGGTGTTTGCAGAGTTCAATAGGGTAGTCACCAAGAACCTACAGGTGGACTTCTTTGAGGCCCTGGACCGCCACACACCACGCTTTGTCGAGATCTTCAAGGCAAAGAAAGGAAGAGTGGGACAGACCCTGACAGAGTTGGTGCAACACATTGATGCCGGGGTGAGTCTCTTTTTTTGCAGCAGCAGCAGCAGCAGCAACAGTTGTTAGGCGGAAGAAGATGGGAGGACATGGCTAGAGGGGCACCAGTAGTATTGTTGTTTTAAATTCATTAGCAACATATTTCAAATTCATGTCACAACTCAAACGGGACCAAAAGATAATATTTTTCTCCTCAGTCACTGCCATTCATATTTTTTTCTGATCGAAGGTCACATGAGGTCCACGGGAAAGGGTGTGACTGAGGCACTCTATAATGCTATTATGTGAACAGTTGTAATGAATTTGAGTGGGTTGGGATTAGGGAGTCAAACTATTTATTAATATTTTATTAATGTAATGCTGATTAACTGTCGTGTCTACGATGTTATGCAGCCACCCACCACTAGCCGGTTCTACGACCCTCTCCCCAGCCACACTTGCCAGAAACATCTCGTCAGGGTGTATTCTAATGGTATGAAGCTAGTTTTTGGCATTTAATTAATTCTCCAATCAGTAACTTGTTTGCTGCACTGTCAAATAATGCAGTAACACTTGTTTTCGTATAGACCTGCAGACATTTTTTGTACTGTAGCTTTTGAATGCTGCATTATCTATAACTTAATTTGTTCATCATCCACTTCTAGAAACCAGATGTGACCGGAGTATGCACTGTTGTACTCCGAGGCCTCCCTGTTCTACTTGGTGATGACCCCAGTGACTTCTACAACACCTGCTTTGTAAGTTCTCATAGGAGCATCTTAAAGGAGCACACACAGTTATGGGGAAATTTGATTTGTATTTACCAGGGTCTCAATGAGAGTGAGATAAAAAAAAAAACGTGATACTGAATATATCCGTGAGTTCAGTACAAACATTGGCATGGGCTGCTTGCTGACTGAGAGTTTGGTGTATGCCAGCAGGGTGAAGTTAGCAGCCTAGCTCCTGTGAAGTGAGGAGTACCTTTCATCTCCAAAACTAAGTTATTTCAGTACAAGACCTTGTACATATTCTTTTTTTGTGGTTTCTGTTTAATTTTGAATGATGCAGTGGTGAGAGGCAGTAAATCCAGTGGGAGAGTGAGGGGATGACATGCACCAAATGGCCCAGGACGGATTCAAACCTGGGGTCGCTGTGGTAAGGACACAGTCTCAATATGTGATACATGCTCTACCAGGTGAGCTGACAGACCCCACCGACCTTGCCTATTTGACTGAGAAAAAAAAGTATTATGTTTTAAATGCAGATGCATTTGGTTTGTCTGGTAGTTCACCTGGTAGAGATGTATCGCATATCAAGGCTCCAAACCACAGCATCTGGAGTTTGATTTGGAAGGAGTGCTTTGGTGCATGTTTCCTCCTCTCTCCCCATGCTATTTGTCTATCTTTAATGTCAAGGTAAGGCAGTTTTATTTTTATAGCCCATTTTACTAACAGTTTGTCTCAAAGAGCTTTACATAGCTGGCTCAGCCCATAGACCCTCACATCACCAGAGGAGATGGGGAGAGGAGTGGAAAGGAGAGGAGAGGGCTCTATGTAACCTGAAGCAGTAGCCGGCAGTCTAAGCCCAAAGCAGCGTAGCTATAAAATGGTTCAAAGCTACCTGAACCAGCCCTAACTAAAAGCTCTGTCATCGAGGAAGGTTTTAAGTGGACTTAAATGTATAGAGAGCGTCTGCCTCTCTGACTCATGGAGAGAGCTGGTTCCACAGTCACTATCAAATAAAGCAGAAATGCCTTAAAAAAAAATAATGTAGGTGTTAATTTAAATGTTTCCTAGATTGATATATTCCAGTGGCTGGCTTCCAGCTGTTAGCATCACAACTTAGCTTAGCGCAAATGACGGCAGTGAATATTTTTTTCCACTGCCGTTTGCGCTGAGCTAAGCCGTGATGTTAAGAGCTGAAATCCAGCTAATGGACTTACAGACACAAAAAAAGGTATTGATCTTGTTGTCTCACTATAAAAATGAAAGGGTTAACTCCCAAATCGTTGGAGTATTCCTTTAATGCATAAGGCTGGAGGGCAGTGTCGAGCAGGACACAATTGCCAACAACATTTCCCTGTTGTAATGTAAAGTTTTTGTTTGGTTTCATCACGGGATTGTGATGCTAATGAGACCTGGACACAAGTATCTGTCGGGGTGCTGACTGTCCTACGTGAAGATGTGCAACTCCTTCCAAATCAGCTCCACCTTCACCCAATGTCTACGGCCATCATTGTTGAGGGAAGTATTGTAATGGAAGATCTCCAGAACCTACCTGAGGGACTTTGCCTTTTGTTTGGACTCTTATACGCTTTGCATTTAGACTACCCTAAAGCCACGAAAAACACTTTCTGCTTCATTCAAAGAGTGATGCTTGGCTTGGGAGAGAACAAACTCCCACCAAAATTGCAAAGTCTTAAAAAAAAAAAAAGTCTGTTGAGTTAAATGCAAATGTTCGAGTGGATTGAGTTGTTTTTTATTGTTCACTAAATTAACACACTCTACTCAAATTGTCAGCCCATAGGTTCATCAGCGAGTTACTAGAGGCTGTACATGTACGTATATTCATTCACACATATGTGAGATCCATTGCCAGTTATTACCCTGTCAGGTTTTGGCGCTCATTGAATAAAGCCACTTTGCACTTTTGCTTTGTTCTATATACTTTTTATTTAGTGATTTTTGAGTAACATTATTTAGGAATACAAAAGTGCACTTGTCAGCTTGTTGCAGCTTTCCCATGGGTGGGCTATAAACCGTTAGTTATTACAGTTTTAAGGCTATGTTTACTGTATTACTGTATATTACGCTATTAAAGCTGTTTGTGGATGTCTTTCAAGATGGTCTTTAAAAAAAAAAGCTGATATAAATGAAAGAAAAATAAAAATTGTAAAATTGTACTTTCAACTGTGTTATTACCTTGATTTATTTAACTGAATTGTAATTCAGATTATTTTAGGAGATTTTAACCTGTTTTCTACTCCTGTAAAGATATTTGAGCCACTTAGATTGCTGAAGTAACACTTACTTGCTTTTTTCAAGGCATTCGGCTTGCATGGTTTTAGCAAGTAAGTCAGATTGCTGTTCAAGTAAATATAACTTAAAAATGCTAAGTTAGTCCAACTTAGACAAGTGTGTTATATGGACTAAACAGAGTGAATTTAACATGCACTGCCTTAGTAGATTGAAATAGTAATTCTGAGTAGTCTTAACTTAGTCGAGAGTACATCTAAAGTAAGTTATCAAGTACACTCTACTTGATTGTTTTAGTTGCTTAAACTCATGTATAAATGTACTCTACGAAAGAAGCACTAGTTAGTACAACTTAAAGTACCTAGTTCTCTTTACTTGTTTTTTTAAGTGCAATCGGTTTGCATGCTTTTTTAAGTAATGATAACTAATTGGATTTTACAGTGTACATGCATTTGGAGACCTATATAGTATCTTTATCCAGTTGATGAAGTATAACACAAAGCCGAATTTGTTTAATGTTGCAAATAAGTATTTCCAGTTAACTCAATGAAATGCTTTAGAAGCAAAAGAAGTACAGGGGTCTTTTCCTGGTTTTCTGTAGTAGGACAATGTTGGAAGAGTTCATGTTAGAGATAATCTGCCATTCTCCTTGACTTGAAATACCATTTTGTGAAATGTAGGTGTCAAAACAGTCCAAAATTCTTTGTAGAACTGTGCTGGAAAAAGGCATGGCCTGTTTGAGTTGTAATTTTTGAAGGTTGATGTTATCAAGAAACTGATCAATGTCACTGTCTAGTGGATCATTTTGTGATGAATATAATATAATATATGATGAATGATGATGAGGATGATGATGAATATAGTGATGAATATAATATAATCATTGAAAGGGCGGTCTTTAAGCAAGTCACCGATTACCTCTCACATAACAACCTCCTTGACCCAAACCAATCTGGGTTTAAAAGTGGACACTCCACGGAAACGGCTCTGTTAGCTGTGACAGAAGCCTTAAAGGAAGCCAGAGCGACAGCTATGTCTTCTGTACTTATCCTTTTCGACTTATCAGCTGCATTTGACACTGTCAACCACAGTATCCTTTTGTCCATACTCTCTAGCATGGGCATCACAGGGAGAGCACACTCCTGGTTTGAATCATACCTCACTGGTCGGTCTTTCAAAGTATCCTGGCTTGGTCACACTTCTGCAGCGCACCACCTCGCCACAGGGATCCCCCAAGGTTCAGTACTGGGACCTCTTCTCTTTGCCATATACACCAACTCATTGGGACAGATCATCCGATCACAAGGCTTCTCATACCAATGTTATGCTGATGATACCCAGCTCTATCTGTCATTCCCACCTGACGACCACACGGTCTCAGCACGAATCTCAGACTGTCTCTCTGACATATCAACATGGATGAAAGCCCATCAGCTCCAACTTAACCTCCCAAAAACTGAACTGCTGGTCTTCCCAGCCAAACCAACCATACACCACAGCATCTGCATCCAAACTGAATCCCTATCTCTTGCTCCAAAGGTTGCTAGAAACTTGGGTGTCATGATTGATGACCAACTAACCTTCAAAGGCCACGTTACCTCGGTTGCTCGTGCATGCCGCTTTGCATTACTAAACATAAGAAAGATCAGACCATACCTAACCCAACATGCCACCCAACTCCTGGTCATCTCCCGCCTTGACTACTGCAATGCTCTCCTAACTGGTCTCCCAGCCTGTGCTGTGAAACCTCTGCAGATGGTCCAGAACGCGGCGGCGCGTCTGGTCTTCGATCAGCCTAAAAGAACACACGTCACCCCTCTGTTCATTGAACTCCACTGGCTACCCTTACCTGCATCAAATTCAAGTCACTGATGTTAGCCTACAAAGTGCTTAATGGAATGGCTCCCATCTACTTGAATGCTCTTGCAAAGGCTTATGTCACAACTCGGTCCCTCCGTTCGTCCCAGGATTGTCGTCTAGCAGTGCCTACACCACACCTAAGACAATCCAAACTCTTTTCATGTGTCATCCCACGATGGTGGAATGACCTACCGAGTGCTACCAGAACAGGAGCATCCCTGTCTATCTTCAAGAAGCTCTTGAAAACCCA
Source organism: Leuresthes tenuis (assembly GCF_036924035.1). Taxonomy (NCBI): domain Eukaryota; kingdom Metazoa; phylum Chordata; class Actinopteri; order Atheriniformes; family Atherinopsidae; genus Leuresthes; species Leuresthes tenuis. The sequence continues at coordinate 23,075,058 of NW_027325372.1, read as the reverse complement.
GCTCTTCAGAGAGCATCTCCTATCCTAGCACTTACCTTGTACTTCCCTACCCCCTCTATCTTTGCACTTTATCTTTCTGCACTTCCTTCTATGCCTGCACTCTATCTCTACTCTGTCACCTCTGACAGAGTCGGACAAGTGGGTTTCTTCTATGTAGTTTATTGTTAGCTTTTGTATAGCTTGTTATATCTTGATTTGTAAGTCGCTTTGGATAAAAGCGTCTGCTAAATACATAAACATAAACATAATATAAGGTTTTATAGTCCCTAAAAGTGTTGTTGATTACGTCAGGGTCATAGGTGATATTTTCTTCTGAGTCCTCGACAGAAGTGATTGTTGTTTTCTCTTTGTTTATCTTTAATTGATTGGCTAGGAATCTTCCAGGTTTACTGCCATGCTTAAAGTTCTCCAAGTGAAGTCTTCGCATCAGGAACTTTGTTTGTCAATAATTTAATTTAACTTGAGTTTATCTTTCCTTAATTCATTCAGTATGTGTCCCTCTCCGGAAGTACTGTAAACAACTTCTAATGATTTTATCCTGAGTTCTAATTCCAATATTTTTTTTTAACTCTCCTTGTTTTTCTTATTCGATGAAAAACAAATAATTTTGCCTTGCATTAGTGCTTTTCCTTCTTCCCAGAAAACACAAGCTGGCATTCCTGGTAGGTCTTTATTTTCTAGATATATAGACCATTCCCTTTTGAAATAATTAATGAAATCAGAAGAAATCAGTCTTTTAGTAATGATGTTTTAAAGCTCCAATTTCTGGCTGGTGGTGTAACTGTTATTTTTCAGCATGATAGAGACTTGTGTGTGATCACTGATAGTGATGAGGTGCATTTTGGTGTCTGAAATATTGCTCATCAAAGAGCTGCTAACTAAGATATAATATATTGTTGAATATAAGTGGTGTACTGGTGAGAAGAAAGTGTATTCTCTGAGAGTGGGGCGGTGGGAGTGCCAAGCATCACAAAGACCAAAATCATTCATGTATTGTTTAACAATATTTGTGGACTGCCAGTTCTGGGGACTTCCTGTAGTACTGAGCCTGTCAACTCCTGCGTCCAATTCCATCTGGAAGTCCCCTCCTATGAACAGTTTGTTATCTATCGATCGATAGATAGATCAATATATTTTTTAGTTTTTACAATACCATTTATTGGTGAACAGAGTCAGATACCAGTACAAGACACTTAGGAAGACGTCAGATCAAAGAAAGCAAAAACCCAAAGACACAAACAAAGAAATTAAAATCAAAAACTAAAAACTAAATCATTCCCAAACACTGAACAAATAGCATCTTCACAGCACCAAAGATCAGTAAAGACATCCAAAGAACCCATTGTCTTGTAGAAACAAAATTCCAGTGAAACCCTCGACATAAGTAGATTCCTAAGGATCACCAGAACCTCATAACCTGGTGTCTGGTTAACTTTATTCTTTCGATATAAATATATAAATATAAATAAATAGCAAGCTTTGCCTGGCCAACAATAAAGTTAATCAAACGACACTTTGTGTTACGTTTTTGACAGTAAGGGAACCCAAGAATAAACCTTTGCTTTGAACACATCACCCCCAATGGGCCAAGTAACCCATTCAAAAAAATAAACATAGGAAGAAGCCTGTCACACCCCATAAAACAATGAAACACTGTTTCCCTCTCGTCACAAAATGGACATTTATCACTTGCTCCTGGATTCATCACAGCAGTAAGTGCATTAACAGCTAGGGCCCCATGAAAAATCCTCCACTGAAAATCTCCTGTCCTGTTTGTCGATGGTCTTTTGTATAGAACCCTTCAAACTGGCTTACTCTTTCCATCAATCTGCAACTTATCTCTCCACACTGTATCAGGTCTATCTTTTAGTTGTTTCTCATTCAGAATCCTTACCATCACTTTGTACATTACTTTCCCATTAGCTGAACGCAGGTTAAGGTTGCCATGGATCCCTAGGTCCAGCAGTGGACTAGTGTAACTGGACTCACGGAAACCAGGACTAAAAACAATGTCAGGAAAAGGATCCTCATCATTGGGCTGAAGGTTACCTGAACAGTACCCCTCTAAGAGGGCCCTCTCCCCACCATTCAAAAGTGCACCCATTTTTTCTAAGAGCCTATAAACATACCTCAATCCCAAAGAAGAGGCAAAAGCCTCCGCATCCTGTAAACCGTTCCCAGATTTTTCAAAGACATGTCGCAATCGAAAGCAGGGGAGCTTTACATTTATAAAACTTCCCTTGGCAAAGCAAATCTGTTTGGCAATAAAAGGTATTCAGACTACAATTCTGCTGCCATAATGCTGAACAGGACAAGGGGAAAAAAAAAAAAGATCATCTACCTGCTCTGCCTGCTTAACAGACTCAGGGAGGTGACCAGCGTTGGGTTCAGGTGAAATAAGTTTTGCAACTTTATAGTCGACTATCTCAGTAAAAAAAAATCAAAAATCAAACAAACCACCCAACAAACAAATAAGAAACTGTCACAAGGACAAAACAAAAAAAATATAAGGTTCGAGAATCAGTCAGCCACAGCACTCGGCTCAATCTCACACGCATGCGCAGATAGATAGAGAGATAGATAGATGCTGTGAGCAACATCACACATGCACACTGTGGCCGCGCCACTATCACAGCTGTCCAAAACCTGACATAATAACTTACATGGCTTATTAAAGTAATTACATTAAAGCAGTAATTTGGATTACATTACTTTTAATATAAATGGTTTGGCCCACTTATAATGAAAAAGACAACAATTTTGGTTTTCAACAACTGTGTAACTCGACATAACCAGTCTCTTCAAGTCCAGTCTATGCTTGCAGTAAAACTGAATGATTGCCTGCACAATATCATAAGCAGTACATGCTGTTGGCTGGATCTAGTTTTTCATCAGCTGTGTAGTATGTTGTATGCCAAGGTGAGGGTCCTCCTCTGGAAGAATAGAGACATGTACACTTTTCAGAAATAAAATTTTCAGAGATTTCTTTCACATTAAAACAATCACATTTTGCACAGAGATGTGTAATGTAGAACAAGCATGTGTTCCAGTGTAAATTCCTGTAACTCTTTGTCTATAAAATATTTTGGACTGGTTGGACTTTATGCACATCAGCCGGTCCAAATGTGCCACTTCAAGTCGATTTCTCGATGCTGTTTTGATTTTATTCATGAAGCTAAAACCTCTTTCACAATCTGCTCTGGGTGCTTGAAATGTAGCACAAATACCCACAAGCTGTGAAATCTCCTTTAGCTCCTCACTAAGTTCTGCTGCCACCATATCTGAGAACGTGCTGATTGACCCTTGTTTAAGTTTTTGCTTCACTATGTACTTGAATTAAGATTATACCATTGTCTGGGTGAATACTCAATTCTGATTGGCTGGAGGGTGTAGGTTAAAAAGTGATAATGGACACATAGGAAAGACATTACAATCATATTGCCTAATGACAGTACTAAATTATTGCGCTGGCTTAAACACTAGTTGGTAACCATGGCAACGGAGACCCACACAAGGTAAACCAAAGAGGATTCATGTTCACCGGGCCCAGGGATCCTCTATGTCCAGTACAAAGTTTTAAAAAGTACATCTCCAAATGTCCACCAGATGCAAAATCATTTTATCTCCAATCGAAGAACTCCATCACCGTGGCATCCGATGTGTGGTTCTCCGGGGAGTCAATAGGTATCCACTACCTGGGGAACATGCTGAAAAAAAACAAAAAAAAACTCGAAGAAGTCTGTACAATAGCTACATTCTAATAATAATGTAAAACCCCTCTTCTGTCCATATTAATATAGCCTAAGTGTATTTATTATTGTTTCTTTCAGGTGGGTCTGTCGCGGGTTTACACCAACCACAGCCTCCGGAGCACAGCTGTCGGTTGGCTGGAAACTCGCCAGATCATGTCGGTGACGGGGCATCGTTGTTAGAGCAGCCTGCACGCTTACTGGGCCTCAACGACCGCCGCCGTCCCCACAGCCTGTCGCCATGCCCCAGCCAGCCGTCATGCTCCAGCCTGCCGCCAAGAGTTTTGCATCTAGGTCCTCCCTTCACACCACCGTTCTTGACAGTCTTTCTGTCTTGCATGTAACGGAACTCAAGTGTGGAATTTAATTTAAAAATAAGACTTTGGAAATCTCCCACATTCCAGTGTGGAGATGTTCGTGTGTAAGGACCAGAGATCCTCAAATTTACAACAACCGTTGCCCATGAAAGCATTTTGGGGGTGTTTATCAGCTCCTCTTTCCACAGACCATTAATTACTTAGAGCTAACTAAGCTGAACAAACAACGGACCCTCTCAGGAGAGTATTGGAGAAAACCAGAACAGGACACTTCTGACCCTATCTGGGTCAAAGTAAACAATGGGGACAGTTTGCCCTGACTTTGACCCAAGCCAGAGACAGTCAGCCTCATGAAACCTTTGAAATAACCTCACCCAGATTCACTTTCAGCTGAATCTTGAAACTGTATTAAAGGTGCTTTCTATCTTTGTACAAGTTCTTTCATGTTCTTAGTGATATCACAAGCTGCATTTTAATACCTTTTTCATGATCGTATGTAGAAGGATACGGAAGAAGTCATTATTTTGGAAAATGACTAGTCAGCTTATGGAGCCACATTACCCCGTAGTACTGAATAGTTAAACCCAAAATGAAGTCAACAACTTGCATATGACATGTGACATCAATGTGAAATAATGCAACTGTTAACCAATGTCTCTTGTTGTTTCTTATTGTATTCCATGTTTAACATGAGAAAATAACATTGTTTGGTTCGTTATTCATATGTTATAACTTTACAGATATCCATCAGAATTTTGAGACTCACAATCATTTTGTTATGTTATGTTGTGTTTATGCCTTTATAGCCTAAGTTTATGCAAGCTCTTTAACATTTATATCTTATCAAGTTAAGGTGTTTTTAGAATCCTCTGAACAAATGTTTATGAGATGGAGGAATGCAGGAGTCAAGCTGCTTGAGGCACCCTCATTGCAGTTTGTCTTACAAAATGCGGCCAGGCAGACGTCACAACAGTTTCAGGCATACCATTGACTGGAAGTGTAGTATAAGCCTACGCCATGCCCCGCCTCCGCGAATCAAACTCTGGAAATCTCTAGGAAAAGTGAAAAGGGAGTAGAGGGGAAGAAAGTTGGAGTAGAAGAAAGAAGAAGATGAAGAGCAGAGAGTTTTAAGATTGATGGAATGAGATTCTGGCAGAGAGTCTTTGAAAATGGCAGGAGAAGAAGATGAGATGGAAGAAGGTCCGAACAAAGACAGAAAGAGAATGTAGTACAAAGATACATTTTGCGTTTTTGTTCGTCTGTCATCCTGTCTCCTTTCTATAGCACGTTTTAAACTCTGCTGCTGCACACATCCTCACATATGTTGCTCACCAAGAGAGCCAGCGTTAAGCTTGTCAACTTTTTTGTCAATCTTTTGTGAATTTAAGTTCACCTCATCAGACTTGGTCAGTAACCAAAACCAACTCAACCCTTGGACAATTTGGTCATTATTTGCGGTGAATTCCGACACACCATACGTTCGTCGAGATGGCGCCCCTGAGTTTGGCCGGTGTTCCGTCGAGGCGCGTTTCCTCGTCAGATACGGTTTCCCCTGCATCTCTTCGCCGCTTCGCGCTGCACAAGCGGCAAGGAGCGCGCGTGCCTGTTCAGCGGTCGTAACCAGCGAGACGTGCTTGCGCGCTAGACAACTACAGAAACCGTGAAAGCTAAAACAAAGTCTTTCAGTGTAGTTGTCGTACTTTTTTGCACTATCATCCAAACACATACATATATATTCATATAGGCTATTTTTATTAGACAGACAGAGACAGACAGAGACAGACAGACAGACAGACAGACAGCCTGATGGCCAAATAACACCCGTCAGATACTGTTCCCCCTTTGTTAAAGTGAGGAAACGGTATCTGATGGCTTTATTTCACCCCTCAGATACTGTTCCCTGTGTTAAAGTGAAGGAACGCATCCTGATGGCCAAATAACACCCATCAGATACCGTTTCCTCACTTTATCACAGGGGGAACAGTATCTGACGGGTGTTATTTGGCCATCAGGATGCGTTCCCCCACTTTAACACAGGGGGAACGGTATCTGATGGGTATTATTTGGCCGTCAGGATGCGTTCCCTCACTTTAACACAGGGGGAACAGTATCTGACGGTTGTCATCCATCCATCGTATATACACACATATGAAGGCTATATATAAAAATAGCCTATATAAATATATATGTATGTGTTTGGATGACAGCGCAAGTGCAAAAAAGTACGACAACTACACTGAAAGACGTTGTTTTAGCTTTCACGGTGTCTGTAGTTGTCTAGCGCGCAAGCACGTCTCGCTGGTTACGAGCGCTGAACAGGCACGCGCGCTCTTTGCCGCGTGTGCAGCGCGGAGCGGCGAAGAGATGCAGGGGAAACCGTATCTGACGGGGAAACGCGGCTCGACGGAACACCGGCTGTCTCCCTCTGCTGAGTATTTTGTGGTTTGTTTTGTTTCTCCTGTCTGTCTTTTGGAGTACATCACCGCTAAAGGTGTATGATCGCCTGACGTTTCTAAACATACAGAAATCGCTGGGAAAACTCCCAATCTGCAGCCCTGGCAAACATTCAAAGACGCCGCCACCATTTCTGGCGTCCATTCCGCCGCATCTATGGCGGATACCCCGCTGGTTCCCCCGCAATAGTCGCCGCCGGAGACGTGGAAAACGAGGTGGAACTCTCGCTAAACTTAAATCGTACCTGGCTTCTCTGCGTAATAATCCTCGCCGCCTGCTTCTCGGATCCTCCTTGGACTACAGAGGCTACGATCTTCGGAGTTCCATGGAGCACCGATACCGCTGGCTCCAGCCTGTTCTTCGCGACAGCAAGGCGCCGCTCCGGTGTGGTTGGCTCGTGCAACCTCACAGCGGGGCATCTCCGCTCTCTCAGCCGCCTCTCTCACCAGACGGACTGACGCGCAGTCTGCGCGGCGCTGATCAACACCAGATCTATAACAAATAAGGCATTCATTTTGAACGACTTTTTTACATCCAACAATCTGGATTTTCTTCTGCTGACAGAGACCTGGCTAAAACCAGGTGATTGTAGCGCCTTCTCGGAGCTCCTCCCCACCCAGCTGTTCCTTCCTCAGCATGCAGTGAGCTTTCAGACAAGGCGGCGACCTGGCTGCTGTATTTAAGGAGAGCCTCCGATGTCGAATGATTACCCAAAATAATTATTCCAGCTTTGAACTGCAGATGTTTGTGGTTGATCTCACTTGCCCTGTACTATGTGCCATAGTCTACCACCCGCCTAAGATCAATAAGTACTTTCTTCCAGAATTCTCTGAACTTTTATCAGACCTTATTATTAAGGCTGATAAACTACTGATTTGTGGTGACTTTAATATTCATGTCTGTTGTGAAACAAACCAACTGGCTACCGAGTTTAAAATCCTTTTGGACTCCTTTGGCCTCACTCAATCCGTCACTTCACCAACACATGATCACGAGCACACACTTAATCTCATAATTTCACATGGGCTCTCAATCTCCCTGAGAGAAATTGTTGACATAGGCATATTGGATCACTTCCCCATTCTTTCTGATTTTTCTGACCCTCCCATCCGTCAGCAAGGCTGTCTCCCTTGCTCGCAGACGTCGCATCTTCTCCACAACAACAGCCGGAGAGTTCACTGGTGCCTTTAGGGACTCCCAGCTGAGCGCTGATGCAGGGCTTCCTCCTCCTCCCCTCAGTCCAGATGAACTTCTTTCCGCCCTCAGTTCCACTTGCTCTGCGATTCTAGACTCCATCGTGATCATTTAGCTCAAAAAGTTACAAGACTAAGACCAACCCCTGGTTGAATGACCACACTCATCGGCTCAGACAACAATGCAGGCAGGCTGAAAGGCAATGGAAGAAGGACAGACTACATGTATCTCTGGGTTGGTTAAGGGACAGTTTGGCTGCCTACCAGAGAGGTTTGAAGGAGGCCAAATCCAAATATCTCTCCTCCATTATAAATAACAGCTCTCACCATCCAAGACTGCTTTTTAACACCATTGACTCTGTCATTAACCCACGCCCCTGCGTCCATCTCGCCCCTTCCACAGCAACCTGCGAAGAATTTGTCTTCTTTTTCGCAGATAAAGTGGCATCTGTTAGACAGAGCATCACTAATATAGACAGGTCCCCTGAACATGTGTGTGCTCCTCCTGTACGTCCAACCATTCTCAAGCAGTTTGAGACAATTTCTCTGCCGTTCTTCACTAAACTGTTTAGTGGCATGAAACCTACTAACTGTAGTTTTTAAAATAGGTTTTTGATTGCGTTGGACCAAGTTTACTTGTTTTTAAATCAACACTTGTCTTATGTCAGGGTCTTTCCCAGCTGCTTTCAAACATGCTGTAGTCAGACCCCTTCTTAAAAAAAACCTCTGTTTTATCTAAGTTTAGACTTTCTGTCAAAGGTATTGGAAAAAGTTGTTTTTAACCAGTTACAGTCTTTCTTACAGAAAAATGATATTCTTGAAAAGTTCCAGTCCGGCTTTAGATGCCGACACAGCACTGAGTCAGCACTTTTAAAGGTGCACTATGACATCGCCCTGTCTGTGGATACAGAATCCCACTGTGTTGGTGCTCCTGGACCTCTCAGCCACCTTCGACACAGTTGACCATGCAGTACTTATTACCCGTTGGTGGCCGAGGCACCGTCCTCCAGTGGTTCAGGTCATACCTGACAAATCAGACCTTTTCTGATGTTTGATGACCACTGCTCTTCTCAAGCTCCCCTTATCTATGGGGTCCCTCAAGGATCGATTCTTGGCCCTATCCTGTTCTCCCTGTATTTGCTGCCCATGAGTACGATTATAAAAAAAACATGACCTGTTCTTTCACTTTTACGCTGATGATGTGCAGTTATATCTGCCATTAAGGCACAACGAAAGCTCCGCACTCACTAAGTTACTGGACTGTCTAAATGACGTAAAGCAGTGGCTAGGAAAGAATTTCCTGCACCTTAACGACAGCAAAATGGAATGTTTTCTGTTCGGTACATCTCCACTGTCGAGCACTCTTGCTGAAAACTCGGGCATCCTGGCCCCTTCTTTTAAAACACACATAGAAAATCTTGGTGTGATGTTCGACTGCAGGCTAAAATTTGACAAACAGATAGTTCTGTGGTCAGAACTAGCTTCTTCCAACTCTGTCTCTTGGCCAAAGTGAAGCCTTTTCTGAATTGGCAGGACTTTGAGAAAGCAATCCATGCTTTTATCAGCTCTAGACTGGACAACTGCAACGCCCTGTATGTTGGCATCTCCCAGTCTTCTATTGGATGTCTTCAACTGGTACAAAACGCTGCTGCCCGATTTTTAACCAGCACGTCCAGACGCGAGCATATCTCCCCTGTCCTTTCGTCGCTCCACTGGCTTCCAGTCCAGTTTAGAATTGATTTTAAACTTTTGATGTTTGTTTTTAAGGCCATTAACGGCCTGGCGCTCACCTATCTGTCCGAGAACTATTTTTACGTCTTTGTTTTAATATTTATTTTATGTCGGTTAGTGTTTTATGACTTGCATGTAAAGCACTTTGGGTACATTTTGGGCATTGTAAAGGGCTATACAAATAAACTTGATTTGATTTGAGCCACTAGAGGCCACCAGAAGTTCCTCAGGAGAGTGACGGGTCCAGTCCCTGAAAGTCGACCACAATGAAGGCCGCGAGACGCGGAACCGAGAGAGACCCAGTTGGACCCGCTGGCGATTGCCTGTGGTTCGGAGCTGACCTAACAGTAAGCTCTGCCCTGTTCTTACATTTCAGACGGTATGCTTTATTTTTCACTTTTTAGCGGTGTGTCGGGTTCTCTAGCTTAACATGGCTACCGGTTCTTTTCCTCCATCTCCTGCTTTCACCTGCTCCGTGTGTCAGATGTTTAGTTACTCCTCTGCCTCCTTTGGTGGTAATGGTACATGTAACAAATGTAGTCTTTTTGTAGTTTTGGAGGCGAGGTTATCTGAATTGGAAGCTCGGCTCTGCACTGTTGAAAACCACCCGATAGCGAGCCAGGGCCCTTTAGCCAGTGCGGAGCCAACTAATCTAGTTAGGTCTGTTAGTCCTCCCCTTGCAGATCCCGAGCAGCGGGGACTTAAGAGTGGCTGGGTGACTGTCAGGAAGAGGAGTCATAGTCCTAAAGTCAAGCCCGTGGTTCACCATCAACCTGTCCACGTTTCGAATAGATTTTGCCCAATCAGCGGCACACCCGCTGAGGACAAAATCCTGGTAATTGGCAGCTCTATAGTTAGAAACATGGTTTTAGCGACACCAGCGACCATAGTCAAATGTATTCCTGGGGCCAGAACGGTCGACATAGAATCCTATTTAAAACTGCTGGCTAAGGATAAGCGTAAATACGGTAAAATAGTTATTTATGTCGGCGGTAATGACATCCGGTTACGCCAATCGGAGGTCACCAAAATGAATGTTGCATCGGTGTGTAATTTTGCCAAAACAATGTCAGACACCGTAGTTTTCTCTGGACCCCTGCCAAATCTGACCAGTGATGACATGTTTAGCCGTATGTCCTCATTCAATCGCTGGTTGTCTAGATGGTGTCCAGCAAAAAACGTGGCCTACATAGATAATTGGCAATCTTTCTGGAGAAAACCTGGTCTGATGAGGAGAGACGGCATCCATCCCACTTTGGCAGGAGCGACTCATTTCTAGAAATATGGACGAATTTATTAGTCATCCAAAAACATGCTCCCGTCCTGAGCATGCCTGAGGCTCCACGACTGTGGAAAGAAACGACTTCCTTTTAACAGGAAGAAGCCTCTGGCAGCACCAGACTCAGGAAGGATGGCCATCCGTCTCGGCCAGCTGGGGTTTGAGAAGACAGAAAAGATGGGGAAAAAAACGCCATAACACCATTTAAAGGATACGTGTTGGAAGAGGGAAACACAAGTTAATGACCACAATAATGTCACATGTACATAATATAATTTGAGAAATTAAATGGGGGGAAAAAGAGAACAAAGTGAGGAAAGGTGTGACAGATGAGGCCCCCCAGCAGTCTAAGCCTATAGTAACTTAACTGTGGGATGTTTCAGGATCACCTGAGCCATCCCTAAGTATAAACTATCAAAAAGGAAAGTTTTAAGCATAGTCTTAAAAGTGGAAAGGGTGTCTGCTTCCCGGACATTTATTGGCAGCTTCTCACAAGAGAGGGGCCTGATAACGGAAGGCTCTGCCTCCCATTCTACTTTTAGAAACTCTGGGAACAACAAGTAACAAGTCCACATTGCAATTGTATAAAGACTTCTCAATAGTGTAAGGTGCCAGAAGGATGGCACCCATACAGTTAGGCTGGCATGTCTCTTGTTCTAATTCGAGTCAGTTTGGTGGGGTCGCTGTGTCATCCAGCCAGTAAGACATAATCCTAATTTGAGAGGCCCAATAATATGATAAAAAAAATTGCCAAGCCCCATTCCATTTTAGATTTGAAAAGGCGTTTCTTGCCAATTCTATGGGTTTTGTAGTCCCACAGGAAAGGGAGCACAATCAAGTCTATTTTTTTAAAGAAGGATTTGGGAAGAAACACTGGAATGTTCTGAAATAAATAGAGTAATTGGGGCAAGAAAATAATTTTAATAGCATTGACTCTTCCCAGTAATGATATTGGCAAGGTCTTCCAAAACTGCATTTTTGACTGTAACTTAGACAACAGTGGTGGGAAATTCTCCTTAAATAAATGGGAGTGGCACTTTGTGATCTGAATTCCTAAATTTGTATATTTTTCTGGAGATATATGAAAAGGGAGGTTCAGTAGCCAGGCATTATTCTGTATACTAATGGACATTAGCTCGCTTTTATTCCAATTTATCCTATAACCAGCAAAGGTCCCAAATGAATTGATCTACCTTTTTTGTGTATCACTGTAATGACTGATTCTGTTAAGATGGGAGGTAGGACACCATCGGTGTGGGCCTGAGTGAACACCTTATGTAGATATGGGCAGACAGTTTCCTTAAATTTTTTTCATACAGCTCACCTGGAAGCATCAGGGCCTGGGGCTTTATTGCTGTTTTGCTGGCTTTATATTTAAGTGAAGTGATGGCTTTTTTTAACTTCAATAGAAATTTCAGAGTTCAGCAGAGCTGACTCATGTTTATCTCGTTGGGAGAGATTGCATTTATATAAGAAATTCTGCATAGCTATAAAATTTGTATCTTTTTGGAAGTGTACGAGTTTTTATAAAACTGGATAAATCGATCGTCAATGTCCTTGGGTTTTAAAATAATCTCACCTTTATCAGATTTAATTTTATGTATTGTGCGATCATTTTCCTGTTTACTGTTACCTGTTTAGCCACATAGAGCTAAGAGTCTATGTGGCTTGTCATGAAACTCAAAGTATTTCTGTTTGGTATATAAAAATGCCTTACTAATCCTTGTCGAGAGTATCTTGTTATATTCGTATTTTAGGGCTGATTTTTTTTATTTATTTATTTTTTTATGTAAGTCACTGGAAGGAGTCTAGGCATTGTCTTTATTCAGAAGGTTAATTTGGTTGTCTAGTTCAAGTAATCTAGCCTTGTTCTTTTTCCTTCTGAATGCTTCAAATGAGATAATAAAGCCTCTAAGAAATGCTTTGAATGCCTCCCAGAGAGTAGAAGGGGTCGTTTCTGAATTATCATTAGTTTCAAAATAGAGGGATATCTGAGCTTCTAAATAATCACAAAACTCTTTCAGTTAATAACAGAGGGTTTAGCCTCCAGTTCATCTGTGTCTTCGTCATGTTTTGAATATTCACAGTAGCTTGTAACTAGCTTGGCTAGCCAAGAGGTTGCACATCCAGGAACTTCAGAGCTCACTGAGCCAGCTATTGAACAAACAAGCATGGATCCCCAGATGGCTGGAAGCAACACATTTGACCAAGAGCTGGCTTAGAAAGCCTGTCCAGCTCCTGATCTCCTGCCAATCAGCTTCCTGCCTAGTTTTGGTCCAGCTTGTGGTACTCTAGCTCTGACCTAAGGTAACTTAAGTTGACAAGCTATTTGACTGTCTCTGGTTTCTCATGGCTTCCTCAGCTGGCTTAGAGCCTGGGCTCCTCACTTGGTCTTGGGTCTACCGTCTTCTCCACCTAGCGTGTGCTAACTTCTACTCGTAGCTTATAAGCTTCTGGTTTATTCAGTTCAGTTTATTCAGGGGGCTTCTCTCCCCCTGTCTATATCCCCATACTCTTCTACCTTCTGGCTCCTGTACACAACACACACTCACACATGTAAGGTTTTGGGGGCGTGTGTGTTCTGTGGGGTGTAGTGGATGGGGCCACGTCGGTGGTCCCCTTTGCTGCACTCTGCAGTTCCCCGACCCCGTTTTAATTACACCTTAGACATTACTACTTATCAAACACACACATGCACGTTACCTCTCCCCGCTGCTTGCGACTTCACCCACCTGTGGGCACGTCTTGACTCCTGGGGCACTTGGCCAGGGGCGCTGGGGCAGGCGCTGGCCCACTGTGTGGCTGTCTGGGGCACTTGGCCCTCTCGGGTAATGGGTGGGGCCTCTGCTGGGGGGTATGGGGGGCTACTGGGGCCTGGGTCAGTTGCGCGGCTGATGTCTGAGCGGCTGGGGCCTGGCGGGGGTCGGTGGGCCGTTGCCCCTGGTTCCCGGAGGGCCTTTGCCCTATGCTTATGGGGGCTCTTTCCAGGGGCTTCCTCTGCTGTCATGCTCACTAAGCAGTTGATGTGTTATCCTGTGGTTTCAGGTCATCTGTCTGTTTTGTTTTTACAGGTGTAGCAGCTGGTTGTCTGGTTTTTGTTTCTATTTTTGTTCTGTTTCCTCTTCTTTGCTCTTCTTCTTTCCTTGTCCCCCGCTCTACTACATGTTATATATTGTAAACAAAAATAAATAAATGGGCAGTTAATGGGCATCAAGGGGAACTTTACACTTATAAAGCTTCCCTTGGTAAAGCAAATCTGTTTGGCATAAAAAAGGTATTCAGACTACAATTCTGCTGCCACAGTTACTAATTTTAAAGAAGACATGACATGACTTTGCTCTTAAACTTGGCAGCTGTACATTCACTCTCACACCTACACATTCATAATTTTTTCTCCTATGAATATCCCTTCATCCTTTTTTCTACCTAATCCCAAATTGCTGTCTGACTGTCAGTGTATCACTGTTTTTATTTCAAAATCTAGCACAGAGTATTTTAGTCTCATGCGGTTTCTAGCCCAGGCAAAATATGAATAATGCACTTCTTTCATTATACCATGTAATAACCCTCTGAAGCAAAAATCAATGGGCACTCAAGTGGCTGGCAGATGAATAAAGCTAACTTACCAGCCATACCACCAAGAGAAGTGAAGAAGATCAAGAAATATATCTCATCATTTACCCTAAGGGTTTAATACTCTTTATTTTAAGTTGTTCCAAGCCTTTACAAAATACAACATGCTCTTCATCTGCTGTCTAAAGGTTGAAGGGAGAACAAGGTTCATGGAACAAAAAAATGTCAGAAAAAGATCACCAGTCATTGGCAATGCATAGAAGAATGAAAATCTGAAAATGAGACAATTGAAGAAGGGGCTGGGAATGTTTTAACCTCCACTGTTTACAAGCTTTGAGTGCACTCCCTCTAACAGTTCAACCATAGTTCAAAAAGTCTGCACAACCAACCAACCCCCAACCCCGAATATGCTGATGTATATTCCAACGTAAACTAAACGAGTATTTTTGACAAAATCTATTCCACAGCTTGTTTCTTGCTTGGAAAGTTACCCACTCTGTGGTAAGCAATGTGAGCTGTGATCACACAGCCTTGGGTTTTTTATGCTGATTTTTTCCTTTTGTGGGAGAGACCCCTTGACATCTGGAGCTCTTTAATGAGAGGCTAAGTCTGCCCTACTCTTTACCCCAAGTCCACTACCAATCTGCTACATTCCTAAAATGCCAAGAGACTTTAACTCTCATCCCATCTCTGCCAAAAGCCACACTATTTGGATTCATAAAGCTTGACAGTGTATAAGGCAAAACAATTAGAAAACTGAGCAAAACTTAAGTTCATAAACACATCTGATGATATTTACTCTCCAAGCAATAAGCAATCTGTCATCCGAGCTGTGTTGATTTCAAAGCTCACTGCTGTTTCTTGATATCATTTTTGTGCTTTGCAAATGTGGGCTTTTCTGCACCATGTTTGTGTCTGAAAGCCACAGGACCCTGCTCAATTCCAAGGAAGAGATTGCTGCTGTACTGAATCCAAACTCATTTTCAATCTTACTTTTGGAAAATAAACTATTCCAGTATAATGAGTTTAACTATGTTCATATAACAATGTTGCCATTATGTGAAGAGTAAGCATTCAAATGCACATTTTAACATATGGTCTACTCTTCCAGTGGTCACAGTGCATTCTCCATGGTAGCCATCCATAAATCAAGAAAATGGGTCCTATTGTATGTTCAGTAATAGGCACAACATGCGTTTATACAAACCCCCAACAATATTTTGAATGGACTTTGATTGAAAGCCAGTCTTTTTAACAACGACATTCTTATTCTCACCATGTAGCAGCTTGTCTAGCTGTCTGGACTCTTATTTATTACCCCTTTAAAATGAGATAATGAAAAAGCAGTTCTCAGAGCTCTGTTTGCCTGCACCACAAAGCAGCCAGAGTGTCTCATTGTTCAATAGGGCCAGCGAGAGATGCCGCTCACTTTAAGATAATTTTTTTTTTTTGGTAGTGGTGGGTGGTAAGGGAGTGGAGGAGGAGCTCTGAAACTAACCAGGAGTAAATTTCATCACAGGAAGGGATGTGGGGGCAGGGAAAGCAGGATGAAGCTGGAGTTACAGGAGTCAAACGCAGGCCACCACGAACTTTCCAAAATGTACATTTTTCAAAATGTACTTCACGCCGACAGAAAACTTTACCACTTCCAGATTTGCACTTTCCAGAGGTGCAAACACAAACCACAAAATATTGTTGAGGTTTAAAATGTAGATAAATGATTAAGGCAATTTTTACCTCATATAGTAACTGCAATTTTCATAGGAGTCTTATGTGGCAAATCAAATAGAGTCGAGTAGTCGCAGCAAATTGGGGAGCAAAGTCTATTTTTCACACTGCTTCCCTTCATTTGATCAGAACTAAGACTTGGACAAAGAGGGTGGGAAATAAGTCTTAAGCCTTCTGAAAATAAGGTATTCACTGTGTGTCCATAAGGTGAGTATATGAATCTGTAATTTTGAGGCAAAGAACCTAAGTCTGCACTCAGAGATAAGTTGGACAGATGTATGCTCTTATTCACAGAGAGCCAAAGCGCTTTACTCAACATGCAGCCCGACTCAGAAATGTAAAAAGCGATGGTAAAACATGGGGATATCAATAAAAGTTATAAACACATGAGTTCATGGAAGCAGTTTATACAGACACAGTCTTATTTATAACTTACAGACAGTGGCTACATCCTGGAAAGTGACTTTTTTGCTAAATTATTGAAGGAATTATTCAAGCTCATGGTAGTATAGGTTTTTTTCATTGAATGATTTTGACCACCATTCTAATTTTAGTAATGTTATATCAAAATATGAGGAAATGAAAATATAGCTGGAAGTCTAAACACACAAGATGTCCATTGTTGGCATCCATCATGTTACACAATCACTTCCAGTTACAACTTATCGATATTGTTATCAGTATCTCATCTGCTCTCTCTCACTTTTGTGCACTACTTTCAAGTAACAGCCCAGTCTCACCTGAAAACATGTTATAGGTATGTTTGTCCACATGTCCAAAAATGTAGTAATGTAACAGTGAAGGGGTGAAGGGTATGCACCTGTGTCACTCTTCTTCTAGACACAAGCCTTGAGTTATAAAACATTCAACATGACTGCCATCAGCAGTTGTGGGTTTGAGAGTATAATAACCGAATATCATCTTAAATTAGAGTATTTTCTCAACTGGGTTATTTCTAACTTGACAATCTGTGGACCACGATATTGATATCAGGCCAGAAATTGGTTTTCCTGGTGTCTATATGTACCTCATTTCTATGCTGGGAACATTTCCAAAGTAAAAGTTGAAACCATAAAAACGTCTGGATGTCTGACAGTACTCCAGAGAGGGATTGTCAGTTAAACTAAGGTGTCACTGACCCCAATCAACATTCTGTCTGTATACGGACAGATTACTAACATCTTTACATATTTTTCAAACTTTAGTAGTGAAACTGTAAGAATGAATTAAATCATAACATAGAATCCACTGTAATATGTGAGCATAATTAAAAAGAGCCAACTTTTTGCCATTTTGTGGTTTCTGATAAGCTTTTCCCCATAACTTTCTGAAGTTATAGCACTGGGAAATCATGATAAACATTGGAATCAGTATTACAAAGGCTGGTTAGGAGTGTGATCCAGCATGTGTTTCACAATAAAACTGTCACAGAACAGTGGTGAAAGTAGGACCCAGATGCAGTTCTTCAAATTCAAAATATTTATTTCCAAATACAAGGGGCAAAAACAGAAAGCTTGGCTGAGCCAGATAATCAAAAACACTTAACTATGAACAAACAAGAGTATGAAAAACTATGGCAATAGTAACTGTGAAAAAACAAGCCTATGATTAATAAACACAACTATGAGGCAGGAAACCAGGCTTAGCTTTCTGTGACAATCATGAATGGTAGGTGAGGATTCTGCAATGAACATGAACCAACTGGGAGACTAAATATTGAGGAGGGTGATTAGTGAGTGAGTGCAGCTGATGACAATGAAACAGGTGACATGAGAGAGACTAAGTGACAGGGGGATAAACATGACCAGAAACCCGAAAACATGACAACATGACCGTTATGATAAACATAATTTAAACTAAAGCAGATTTCAACATTAAATCTTAGGTTGTCTCAACAAGCTTACATCTAACTCTCATATATAATGCAGATCAAAAGGATTGTTGTTACAAGTTTCTTCAGAATATATCAGAAACAGATACAAAATATATAAAAGGCTTAGAAGATAAGGCAATATCTCAATAAATACTTAAACTTAATTAAATTTAAAAGTACATTCATGCAATAATTCAAGTATAGAATGTGAAATAATTTGACATTACTGCTTTAATTTTCAAATGCATCCATTTAACTTTGTGTTAACTTTTTTTTAAACTATATTTATTGTTCTTTTATTTCCTCTTTGCCCCCTCCCCCATTAATTCCCCAAGCACATTCATTTGCATGTTTCCTTTTTACATGTCTTTGGCTCCTGCCCCCCCCCCCCCCCCCCCCCCCAACCCCGTTGTTTTAAGTCTCTTAGTGTGTCTACAGATTAATTGTTTGTATTCATTTCCCTCACTTAGTCAGTTTTAAGAGTTAAAAGTACAAAAGTACATTTTTATGGCATTACACTGGCACTGTCCTACACTAAACAGCCTGGCTATTGCCATACCACTATTTTTAACTGTAAGTTGTGATTGTATTACATTTTCAATGTGTGTTCCTATTACACATTTTCTGATGAGACCAGGTAGGTCTGATTCTTTAACCAGATATTGCTGGCCCGTTGAACTCCAGTATAGGGATATTACCAGAACAGATTACTTAATCTGAAGATTATGATTAAATTATTAGCAATAAATTTCTGTTTAACACAAAAAAATACAGTTCACAATAAACAGAACTTCTTTATTAGAATAATCTGTGGTGATCTCCATCAGATTCACCTGATGGAGATCGTATAGCCACGTCTCATTTGAAGTATGGAAAAAAACCTGTTCCAGAGGTGTTCTGAGCCCTGCTGTCTCTGCTGTGACCTGTCATGCTGTGGCATAGACACTGAGTGGTTGTGTTTGCAGTGTGTCAGGCACAGTTCAACCATTGTTTAGCCACAAAGCTATATTTAGCCTTTATTCAAAACTTCGCAAACAGCTTGTCAATTATATTCAATAGTGAATTTTTCTAGCATGCAGCTACTGGGTGAATGTGTGTTGGTACAGTGGAAGTTGTGGAAGAGATGGCATTATCATCATTTAAAGGCCATCACATACATGTAAAGTTACTTCTCTTTTAGTCTCTGTATAGCTGCTGGTTGTTGGTCTCCACCGGTACACACAGCCCATGAACAGATCCCTTTAATTGAGTGTGTTTGCTTTGGTAAAAGGCCAGGACAGTGAGTTCGGGGGGTTAGAGAGCTTGAACAAAAGTTTTTTTTTAATATATGGTAGGTTTTCTCTCTTAGAGGGAGCTGGGTTCGTTGTGTCTGTTTGTTCTTACACAGATGAACAGGCTTTGAAAAGGCGCTAAACCACATACTCCTAGAACAGTGGCAACAGCATGGTGGAATTCCAGCGACAGATTAATAACACTGGATGTATCAAGCTGAGGCTGAAAACAGACAAGAAAAAAGACAAACAGAGAACACGAAGCTCAGTGACAGATTGATGAACTCAGTTTCAGCAACTGATGTCGATTATAGCCTGCTAATGTTTTAGCTCAGTCGCAATTCCTTCTCTTGGTACAACCCCTCCGTTCTGACTTCTCATAGGATGGATCAGTACACCTTTTCTTTTGGGAATCAAGTTGTGGTGTTCATTTTTTTTCCCCAATAAAACCTCAGCGGTTCACTATCGTCACTACCTCAGTGCTTCTCTCGGAAACTTTCAAGTCATTTTTGACAATGATTTATGATTTAATTTCTATTCCGAGCAGATTTAGTTGTGTGATATGTCTGTGTACTGCCTGTTTGGCATGTGTTGTGCTTTGAGTCATTCATGTTTTCAAGATCAACATATCACAATTTCTTATTCTTAAAACACAACTATAATATAACATAACTGTGTTGTATTTGCGAAGAGGACGATCACATATTGAACAAAAGAAATGTTCATCAGATCCAACTGACACCTTTGTTGGGTTTGACTTAAAACTGCGTTGTTGTTTTTGTTTATTTGTTTTTTTCAGAGTTCACAAGTTATTTAATAAACTTAATAAAGACCACAAAATGTGATACTTAAGTTTTTCATATGTAAGGGATTCTTTTCTTTCATTCACATCCCCTTAAAGTTGTTGACTCTATGGATTCCTTACGTTTTTAAAACTATTGTTAAAATAGAAATTTGTTGATGTAACACAATGTAAATCAGAATCATAAAAAGAACAAACAGTTTGAAAAAAAAGAGTAATGAACCATCATTTAGAAAGACACTGAGTCAGAAAACAGAAAACACAACAGAGGAAAGCTTCAGTATCAAGAGGATGTTAGCCTTCCATTAGGAGGACTCTAGTTTGGGTCACTGTAGGCCCTCAGCAAGGCCCTTCTGCATTCCTGTCCTCTAGGTGACCCCTCTCCTAGGGCTACAAGACTTATTGGAGTAATCAGCCCCTGTCAGCACCTTGGTTATGCTGCACGGACTAATAAATATGACTGGGACATGTAATGGCACCTGATGAAAAGTAAGTTTGTTTGTACTCCAGGTTTTTTCCTCTCTGTCTACTTTTTTGTCCACCCCCTTCACCTTTGTGAACAATATACCCAGATCTAATATACAAATTACAACAAAATTGTCTTGGAAAAGAGGATAAACTATTTTTATTTGGAGTGTTGTTTTTTTAAATTTTTTTTACAACAAATGGTCAATGTGCTAATTTTACCTAACCTAAAGTTCTCACAACCCCATGGGTATGTTCTATGTGCTAATTGATCTCACAGCTCACAAGGAATTTTTTGAGGTCCCTTATACAGATTATTGGCTCAGTTTTAGCCAATTTCTGCAAATTCACATCCACAAACTTTAACATGCAGTCAAACAAAAATTCACACGCATTTGGTCTGAAGATATCTTAACACGTTAATATCGTGGGTTACATTATTGTAGGCATCCCCTGTTGGATACCATTTCTCATCCCTGTGTATGGGATTATGGAGTGAGAACAATGTAGCATTATATGCTAACAGGGACTGTTCAGCCACAGTACTTCAGTGCATCTCACTTAAAGATTTATACACAACTGACACACGCTTAAGCTTAGAGATTTGCCCTGGACTGCTTTCATTTATTCAAGATATGTCCAGTTTCATGGGCAGTAAAAATGCTGATTATTCAAATCTTGCTGTTCTTTTTCTTTAGATATAACATGCAAATATTTCAAATTTGTTTAAAAACCTAACTTAAAATGTAATTGATTAAATTAAAAAATAAAATTCTTTATATTTTTAAATTGCGCTCATAGTATGTAGGTAAACATAATGGAAAATAAAGGAGCCTTATGAGCAAATTAGGACAGTTTATATATATAAAAAAAGTAAACAGCTACCAATGATATTGTTTCTTCACCTGTTTGCATCATGACTGCACGTGTCTGTTTTTGTTGCTGCGTTACTGTACTTTGATTGTTGGGAGTACTTTTCCTGACTCAAGTAGAGAATGGGAGCTTGACTGAAAAGTATTGATTTTCTGGCACCATCCTGCTTAGATTAAGAAATTCCAATACAAGGCTTCAACCCTGACACTCTGGTTCATGTTGAGTTCACTTGTCATTTTCTATAATTCTGACAAAGTCAAGATGCTTAACCATGATGTACAGTAATTAGAAATAGTGGGCCGCCCTCAGCCTTTCTGATTGAATTAGGCGTCTGTGTTAGGCCATTTGGCACCAGCCTGAAGTATTCCCACTATATAACGGGGGCAGAAGTTATTTACTGTTTAAAGAGGGGATTGAAAAAACAACAATGCTGCTCAATGCTGCTGTTCATAAATTCAGCAATTAGGAGTCTCATGACTTTCTTAATGCTAATATACTGTTTACCTTTCCTTATATGCCATGTTGTCACTGTCTGTACATGGTTACAGATTTCATATGGAATTTAGATTATTTGGCAAATGCATGCCTGCTCAACTGTGTGTGCAGGACAAACAAAACAATAGAGCTCTAGGATTTAGAAGTGAAGTATATAACATTTAAGACAATCTAGTGGCAGAAAAGCTATGTAATATTCAAAGCAGTGCTTTCATTAATGTCCAGTAACTACTGCTGTCCTAAACCTAACAAAGTTTTATTATATTGATAACATGATGGGTGTTTGCCCTCAACTCTCAAAAGTGAGTCTCTCCCCAAAGAAAACTAGAAAACCAGTAAATATGAGGTAATGACAACAGCTATTCAATTCTGTTTGTACTCATGTCTGTGAAATAGACCATTTCCATGGCAGTGTTTCTTTCTTTGGCGTATTATATTCCACTTGCACAGCTTACTGCTCGTGTAATGGAACAGTCAAAAGGTCTGTTTTAGACTGTTGGACTTGGACTTGTACTTGTATAGCGCTTTTCTAGTCTAGCTGACCACTCAAAGCGCTTCACTACATGCCGCATTCACCCCACTCACACACATTCATACAGCACGTCTGTAGGATATAACTACGTGCTTTCTAAGCATTCACACATTCATACACTGGGGGAGCAACGTGGGGTTCAAGGACGCTTCGACGCTTCGACATGTATCCTGGGGAAGCCAGAGTCGAACCACCGACCTTCCGATTGGTGGGCGACTGCTCTTCCTCCTGAGCTACAGCAAGAATAGAATATATTTCAATAAGATCTTACATATGAACAAGCTTTTTTAAAAAAGGTACAGTCTAACGGGAAACTCTTTGACAAGTAGTTAAACATTTTTTGAAATATGCTTGAGTTGGATTTGTTCCCATATCTGAATTTGAGTCAGGTACCACACACAGACTCCAAATCAGCACTGAATAAACTTACAGTATACATAAAAGATGTGTATATCAATTTGTAATATGCTTAAATTTCTAATAATTTACAATGGCAAAGAAACTACAAAAACACCATCTTTAGTAACAAAGATTGAAGACGATAAAAGAAAATCACAGACTAAATATCAGCATAAAATCAATGGAAAGACAGTTGCAGGTCAGTAAACTGCTTGTACTGTTGCAGTTGCCATCTTCCTAAACTACATCAAAAAAAGACCAATGGCAGTATACCACTGTCACATACTAAAAAGAACATAGGCAAGTGCACCACACTTTGTTGTTTCTGTGACTGATACTGTCACAAAATCTTTTGATAAAGGGCATTTCAGCAGAAAAATGCAGATTTAACCTAAGAACTACTGAAAAGCATTTAAAAAAAATTAAAAAAGCAATATTATGTTTGGATCACATTCTATAGTTTCTTTCAATTCAGAACAGTTTATTTATGTAGCATCAATTCACAACAAAAGTTCGGCTCAGATGGTGTGAATTTGACCAAGACCATAACAGGGAATGCATAATCCTGACAGTGACGCACAGTAGTGGGGAGTGATGATACTGAGTACATCAGGAGTTGGGGAGATAATGTCTATGTATTGCACAATGATTACCACGCTAGTCCCATTCAGTAGGCTGACACCTTCATCATGCTAATGACAAACCTTAGTGTGCTTTTGTTCAGCTCAGTCAGTAGTTGACCAAGTGAGATAATAGGTTGTCTTCTTATTTCTGCCCTCAGATTTATAAGATAAATCGTATGGTCATATTGCTAACTAGTTTCAGCAAGGATATAGTCACCACCAATTTAGAAGTCTCTTTTCCCCCATTTTGCTGCACCATTCATAGAGGAGGATTATTCAAGGATAGTTTCTAAAGAAGCGAGAGGTGAAAAAATAGAATGCTACCCGAATTAATTCCTATAGAAAACCTTTGGGGTATTTTAAAGAGAAACTCCTCTAGCACAGAGCATCTTTGTTACAATGATAGAATTCAATCCATCATCAAAAATATATGGTTTTAAAAATATTGAAAGTTTTAGGAACTTTAGGAATGAAAGTTTTCATTGTGGATTTTAAACAAAATGTATTTTAATTTTTAATTTTTTCATAAAATAAATGACCATACTGCTCATCGCTGAAGTAATGCAGTTATTCAAGGCGACGTTTTGAATAATTTGTAATTTGGACACGGTTGTACTGTTTTTGTACTTAATGTGCTGACTTGTGACAACTGAATTTTATTTGTCATAATCTATCAACTAGACTGTAGTTTTCCACAAGTACTTTTGTTTCTGCACAATTCAGTTATTATACTTGAACAAGCAACAGGTTAACTCCTGTCAGTTACTTGATTATCTGTATATTTCATGTTTCGTGTGTGTGACTGCTGGTGAGTGTGAGCATTTGTGTTTGAGATGGCCAAAGAGTGGAGGGAGAATAGAACTGTGTGTCCTCTGCATAACAGTGATAACAGACACCAAAAATAACGAGATGGCCCAGATGTAACAATATAAGGAAAACTGACTATTTTGGAAATGGTCTAAAATTCTATTATATTTTGGAAAAGAATGGGGGTTTGGAAATGGTCCTGCAGTTAGCTAAATTAGTATATTTAGTAAGGGCTTCCTAAGGAGAGGGGAGATGCTGACTGCCTTCAAATAGTCAGGTACATCGCTAGAGGAATAAGACTGATGAAAAAGAGATGTCATGAAATGACTGGTAGGATTTTGAGAAATGTTGTAAGAATTCTGCCAGTAGGGCGAGATGCAGGAGAAAATGAGAAACTATACTTTGGAGAGCTGGTATTGATATATGGGTTAGCCTCCTTTATATGAATGTAATGTTTGTGGAATGTTGTTCATCTCCAGCTCCACTCAGTTTTTTCATCATTTTTTTCAAATAGAGTCATCCACTCATTAAAAAAAGAAGGAGCTACTCTGGCCTTATTTGTGAAAACAGTATTGAGAACTTAAAAACACAGATTGCTGAACTAGTCATGCTTGAAAATTTAGGAAGCGTCACAAACACATACCTGATACCGGACACCTGCTAAGAAAGGGAAAACAATCTAATGACAACAATATGTACATGTTATATTAAATGTTATATGTACCTAAAGAGCAGAGTGAGGAAAGATGCATCATTGGAGGTCCCCCAGCAGTCTAGGCATATAGCAGCATAACTATGGGATGTTTCAGGGTCACATGAGCCACCCTTAACTATTAGCTTTGTCAAAAAGGAAAGTTTTAAGCCTAATTTTAAAAGCTGGAGAGGGTGTCTGCTATCCGGACATATAGTGGCAGCTGGTTACACTAGAGAGGGGCCTGATAACTGAAGGCTCTGCCTCCCATTCTACTTTTAGAAACACCACAAGCATGATGAGAGGAAAGTGCTCTGTTGGGAAAATATCTAACTATGAGATCTTTAAGATATGCTAGAGTTTGGCCATTTTGGATCAGCTTGAGGCTTTTTCAGCTGGAGGCTGGGGGCAGTCCAATAACAAAGAATTACAGTAGTCCAATCTTTACATAACAAATGCATGTTTTTCTGCATCACTCTGAGACAGGATGTTCCTAATTTTTGGCAATATTACGAAGGTGAAAGAAGCCAGTCCTAGAAACCTTTGTATATGAGCATCAATTCTGGTCAAAAATAACTCCAAGGTTCCTTAATGTAGGACTAGAAGCCAAGGAAATACCATCTAGAGTAAGTATATAGTTTCTCTCTAAAACGCTCATATCCAAACACAACAATTTCATAGTTGTCTGATTTTAGAAGCAGAAATTTCTTGGTTATCCAGATCTTTATATATTTAAGACATGCTTGTAGTCTCACCAACCTATTGGTTTAATCTGGTTTCATAGATAAGTACAGCTGAGTATCATCAGCATAACTATGGAAATTTATGCCATGTGGTTTAATAATGTTACCTAATGAAAGCATGTACAAATGTATGTATATATGTGTATATAGCAAGTGAAAAGAATAGGTCCAAGCACAGAACCATGTGGCACTCCATAACTTACTCTAGTGTGCAAGGAAGATTCTTCATTTACAAGAACAAACTGGAATTTATCAGATAAATATGACTTAAACCATCCTTATGCACTTCCTTTAATCCCAATAACATGTTGAAGTCTCTCTAATAGAATGCTATGATCAATCATATCAAATGCAGTGTTGAGATCCAACAGGACAAGGACAGACACAAGTCCGCTATCAGAAACTATAGGATAGTCATTCCCACCTGACGACCACATGGTCTCAGCACGAATCTCAGACTGTCTCTCTGACATATCAACATGGATGAAAGCCCATCACCTCCAACTTAACCTCCCAAAAACTGAACTGCTGGTCTTCCCAGCCAAACCAACCATACACCACAGCATCTGCATCCAAACTGAATCCCTATCTCTTGCTCCATCAAAGGTTGCTAGAAACTTGGGTGTCATGATTGATGACCAACTAACCTTCAAAGAACACGTTACCTCGGTTGCTCGTTCATGCCGCTTTGCATTACTAAACATAAGAAAGATCAGACCATACCTAACCCAACATGCCACCCAACTCCTGGTCATCTCCCGCCTTGACTACTGCAATTCTCTCCTAACTGATCTCCCAGCCTGTGCTGTGAAACCTCTGCAGATGGTCCAGAACTCAGCGGCGCATCTGGTCTTCGATCAGCCTAAAAGAACACACGTCACCCCTCTGTTCATTGAACTCCACTGGCTACCCTTAGCCGTCCGCATCAAATTCAAGTCACTGATGTTAGCCTACAAAGTGCTTAATGGAACGGCTCCCATCTACTTGAATGCTCTTGCAAAGGCTTATGTCACAACTTGGTTCAGAGAGCATCTCCTATCCTAGCACTTACCCTGTACTTACCTACCCCCTCTATCTTTGCACTTTATCTTTCTGCACTTCCTTCTATGCCTGTACCCTATCTCTATTCTGTCACCTCTGACAGAGTCAGACTAGTGGGTTTCTGCTATATAGTTTATTGTTAGCTTTTTGTATAGCTTGTTATATCTTGATTTGTAAGTCGCTTTGGATAAAAGCGTCTGCTAAATACATAAAGATAAACATAAACACATAGGAGATCATAGGTAACTATCACCAGTGCTGTTTCTGTGCTATGATGCACTCTGAATCCTGACTGAAACTCTTGAAACATATAATTTCCGTGTAAATGATCACAAAGTTGAGCTGCAACAATTTTTTTCAAGAACTTTAGACAAAAAAGGGAGTTTGGATATAGGCTGATAATTAGCTAACACTTCTGAATCAAGAGTAGTTTTTTTAAGTAAAGGTTTAATTACAGCAACCTGAAAAGTCTGAGGTATATAACCTATCAACAAAGACAGATTGATCAAATCCAATATGGAAATGTTCATTAAGGGGGAAATCATCTTGAACAGTTTGGTTGGGATTGGGTCTAAAATACAAAAACAGTCTAAATCCAATTTAGGTTCTGAAGATACTTTTAAAGCTGCTCTACTTGATGATATGTCAGTGATAATGGTGGGAAGGATTCCAGAAATCTTCTACTAGAAACAATTTTTTTGAGAGTTAAAGCAATACATGTCTCAACAGACCTCAGACTCTGACAGGTAATCTCTATAAAGGGCACAGTATAAGAAATAAAAGTTATAAATGTTTAATAATGTACTAGAAATGACTCTTTGCTGACCTTCAATCATGACTCATCTGTTAGGAATTCAATTAATCTATAAGGGCATTTCAGTGTATTGTATAATTAAATTGCTGTATAAGCAAACATATAGTGAATACAAGCAGTCAGATCAAACTAAGCTCCATTATATTAAGTGCTTTCCAAAGTCAGGAGACACTACATCTTTTCAGTTCTAGTGTCTTAATGGCCCACCTCTATGCTGTACATGTTAGATAACATGTAAGTCCAAACAGAAGTACTTGTATTTAATTTCATGGCTATTCAACTAGCTTTATTCAAGTTTTCAGCGAGTTGAAGAGCAAAGCTGCCTTCTTGAATCTTGGTTAATGAGTGAGGCTAGCTGGTCCTTACATAAGGTTTGTAGAGACAGTACCGCGGGAAGTAGTCCTGGTGTGCTTGTGTGTCTTCGCAAGCAATCCAACAAACTGGATGAGTTACAACTGCTGTTGGGAAAAAACAGGGACTTTTCTTCATCTTTGACCCTTTTAAAGTTTGAATGGTGTCTCTAGCTGAACGTATGCTGAAGTAATTAGGCGTGGAAAGAGGAGGAAAAATTGAAAGCATTTCCCATTCATTTGAATGACGTTAAATTTTGAATAAAAGTATAAAAAGAATAAAAGTTATGAACACTGCTGAATCAGCATTCTCACAATAATAAACAAAAACAGAAAAACACTAGATTTTCTATAACTAGAAAAAGCTGTTCCTGTGAAACAGCAGTGAGAATGCTGATGAGCTGAATGGGGAGAGCTAATCATGCTAAAAAAAAAAGCTGAAAACAGTGAAAATTTAGCAGAAAATCATTGACTCAAGTTTCAAAAGGACTGTAAGATCATTTTGAAAGGACCTGGAGCTGAAAGGTATTTTTAAAGGTGCTGGATGGAGGAAATAAACTACAGAAAAGAGAAGAGAAATGCAAAACAAAAAGTGAAAAATTCAGAAAGAAGAGAAACAATGCAGAAGCATTTGAAAACTTCATTTACTGAGGTTTCAAAAGAATTTAAATGTATTTTTGAAAGGACCTGGAGCTAGATGAAGGCAGAAAAGAGAAGAAAAGAGAAAAAATGCAAAAACAACTCGCAGTTGGAAGGCACTGCTGTGAAAGGTGAAATGTAACAAAAGATATTTGCACTCAAACATAATTTGATAGAAAATAGAATAGAAAAACTGAAAAAAATCTATATTTTTATGACATAAGTGTGAAGGAATAATTTAACAATGTATTGTGAATATAAGGTTCTTCTTCAACACATGATGAAAGATGTGGTTGAAGGCTCAATCATTAAAGTTTTATCCATCTGATAGCAGAAATATTTCATTGACTCATTGCTGTATTTCAGAATGTTATTTTATGTGGTAACTTATTATTCTTGCACATAAATTCACAGCGTTCGAACATTTATTCAGTAACACACTGTCAACCAGATGATCTTCATTTTTTGTGTGTCTGTATTTTTATATTATAATGAGGACCAAACCTGACTGGGACTAAATATATAGAGACCTCTTTTAAATATGGGGACCAATTTGTATATGTTTAGGTTACATTTTGGGTAATGGTTTGTTAATGTTAAGGTAATGGGTTTGCGAATGCGTTGTCACAATAGGGTGTCCCCATGAAGAAATTGAGACAAACGTATATGTTTGTCTCCTTCCCTGAATCTCAAAAAAATATAATTTTTTCACTATTTCCTTAAGCAGAGGAAAAAAAAGCACTGCATATTCTCATTTTCCAAACTTTTGGGAAGCTGAAGGAGGGATATATAGCTTACTCTTGCTGTAACAGATAGTGGAAAAATAAATAAATAATGAGACAATAGGTAACAATTTGTCAGGCTTTACTTGGTTTATGAGTTGCAGAAAAATGCTTTTGTGTTTTATGTGCACTTTTTCAAACTCTCTGCCTTAATTTGCCCTCAGCTTAACTTGCAGGAGAGAAAAACTGCTCTGTAGTAGGGGTTAATATAATATATAATGAAAAGAAAAAGATAATTTACAACATGATTAGTTTAGTTGTAGACAGGTGGCTCAGCTTTAACTGTGGTGACAATATATGCATTTTAATTGCACAAAAAAACCAAATTTTTCAGCTTGTATACTGTATCTAAATTAGTTTAATGGAAACCTGTTTAATTTAACATGAATTTAAGAATATGAAATGGAAATTGATCTAAATCTATAAAGGCTACATTACTGTTTACATATGGGGAATTCATACTGATGAAGTGTACCAAAATTAATCCTAATCTTCAGTTTCACTGTGTATCATGTTGTAACACAAAGGTATAATTCCAATGCACGATTTGGCATGATACACAACCTGATTGGAAAATATAATAGCTTGTGCCATGCAGCTTCAATTAAATTACCAACAGGATAAGTGCAAGTGCAACTAAATATAGCTGTGTGAACATGGTTTGACTCAGCGATGAATTGAGAGCACCAAATTCAGCTGTGTTCATAAATATGCTATGATATCTGGCTGTCTTGTGAAGTAGAAATGGGAATTAAAAGTTTAGCTAAACTGCAGATGATGTGGTTAAGGTAATAAATCACTGTTTTTTGTTGAAGTTCAGTAAAGAGTGAAAACAGCAGTCGCTACATGTGTGTAGTCCTCACAGCTGTCAGGCTTTACCCGGCCTTATTAAATGATCAGCTATGCTGTCTATTGTCACAGCCTAGTGAGTTTTGGCCTCAGCAACCAGGAGCTGCAGGGCAATGATGCCAAAAAGCGGCTTATCTTGATGGATGGGTTCATTTTCACCTTCTAATTACAGGTGGATTTTTAGGTGTATTCATTACTTGTGCTGACCGCAGTTGTGTGCATGTGTTCGTTCAGGGGTTACTGTTACATCGACTGAACTGCAGGGGGTCAGCTGGTGTATATCGGGAGGTTCCTGTTTCAGCTCTGCAACTTGCAATATTCATGAGCTCCATGGGGATCAGTGTACTGAGCAGCGCTCATCCCAGTTCTGCCTCTCAAATCACCTCTTTTACTTCATTATTCACTGTTTTAGTATGCATGTGGCTGACAGATATTGTATGCATCACATATTGAATATTTTATGTATGGTTCATTTGAAACTCGAATCAAGAAACTGACAGTTTTTTTATGGGTTTCTGATGTGGAATTTGAGCTGATATTCCTTGGCTGTAACTGTCTATAAATAAACTTTGGAACTACAGTTTATCAGTTTATATGTTATGATTATTTTTTTTAAAAATTCAGTGAGCTGAGTCTAAAAAATAAATGTGTAATAGGTATATGTCAAATCCATATGTCCAAAAAGTCCTAGTGTCAAAATCCATGGTTCTTAATTATGAGAGGATATTTTGACATTTTGTCAAAGGTAGCATCCAGTTGTCATGACAGGAACCCAGGAATAGTAAAATGTATAAGCCCTGATTGTGTGTAGATTTCTAACCCTAACCATGTATTTTTAAAACCCACTAAATGAAAACTTTAGTATCTGGATGTTTGATTGAAAGTTGTCAGTCCCAGATACAGTAGACCTTTATATATCCAGAGCATGGTTCAATTCCAACAGTCAATGGGGATTTTACACAGGAATAGTGAGGTTTTCATCCAGAATTTTAACCTTAATAATGTATTTTTAACTCCCATTGGATTAAAAATCTTAATTTTAATCTTGTTTTTTGAACACCTGAAATCCCTGTTCACTATCAGAAGTTAACCGTTCTGATGAGCCTGTCTTCTGCTATACCTTAGACTGCAAACTGTGTCTGCACCAGATCAGAACATTATGATTTTAGTCCCAGATACAGCAGAACTTCCCATTGTCAAGGGTGATTTCATGCTACCACTGAGGTGTTAATCTAGTGTCCCAACCCTAACCATTTGTAAGTGAGAGTGCAGTAGAAAAGTGAAAGGCCTGAAAAACGTTGGGATGGGTCAAGAACTTCACCACATGGTCTGTTTGCAATTGAGTCTGTGGAAAACATGCCTCCAAGAAGGATATAGGTAAAACTCTTTACTTCTTCTAAGCATTTATGACCATGTCAACAATGTTGACAAAGGCTCGCAAAGGCTTACGTCACAACTTGGTCACATCGGTCGTCAAAGGGTTGTCGTCTAGCGGTGCCTACACCACGCTTAAGACAATCCAGATTCTTTTCATGTGTTGTTCCACGATGGTGGAATGACCTACCAAGTGCTACAAGAACAGGGGTGTCCCTGTCAATCTTCAAGAAACTCTTGAAGACCCAGATCTTCAGAGGCCATCTCCTATCCTAGCACTTACCATGTACTTCCCTACCACCTCTACTGCACTTTCTCTTTCTGTACTTCCCTCTATGCCAGGGGTCGGCAACCTGCGGCTCCGGAGCCGCATGCGGCTCTTCAGCCTCCTTATAGCGGGTCCCTTTGGCTTTGACAAAAAAAAAAAAAGAACATGAATACAGAGTATTTCTTAATTCATTTGTATTCACATAATATTAGTTAATTTTGTTGCGCAGTTGTCTTGGAGTTTGAGTTGATACGATCCAATTTTTAAAAAGCTAGACCTATTTCTGATTCATAATTTGTCAACAAAATATAGACTACGTCACATCAACGTCAACATCCCGCGCCTTTACCTGCTAGCAGCTTTTAGAATGTGTGAACCTGTGCGAACCTGTGTGCCAAGTTGTGAACCCTGAATAGCCATGAAAAAAAAAAAAAAAAGGAAAGCTTCGGAAGAAAATAGAGAGTTTAATTCAGCATGGACTTATTTATTTGCATTCACCGCCAACGACGCTGGCTTACCTGTATGCTTGATATGTGGCGAGAAAATATCG
Organism: Leuresthes tenuis; assembly: GCF_036924035.1. Classification (NCBI taxonomy): domain Eukaryota; kingdom Metazoa; phylum Chordata; class Actinopteri; order Atheriniformes; family Atherinopsidae; genus Leuresthes; species Leuresthes tenuis. The sequence continues at coordinate 23,042,793 of NW_027325372.1, read as the reverse complement.
AACAACAAAAAATGTAACATTGAAAGACATTTTCAAAACAAACACTTAGCATTCGCTGAAAAATACTCAACCGAGGATGAGCGAAAGAGAGCAATTTCGGAACTGCTACGAAAAGCTGAAGAGCGCAAACTATCTTTCAAGAAGTGGATCAGTTCTCCACAGTCAACTAGCACTGCTAGCTTTGTGGCAGCTCTGGAGATCGTAAAGAGTGGGAAGCCGTTCACAGATGGAGAGTATATGAAGGAGTCGTTCATGAAAATATCGGAGCATATATTCTCCGACTTCAAAAACAAACGGGAAATTATTCAGAAAATTAGAGAAATGCCTCTCTCCGCAAAGACCGTCAGAGACAGGACCATTAAAATGGCGGAAAACATCAGCAGTAAGCAAATTGTTGACATAAATTCAGCTGAAGCATTTTCAATTGCCTGTGATGAGTCAAGTGATGTAAACAATGTTGAGCAGACAGCACTGTTATGCAGATATGTAAACTTCGATGGGCCGCAGGAAGAACTGATTGAACTCATACCGCTAAAGGGCCAAACACGAGGGCAGGACATTTGTGATGCTGTTTTGAGTTGTCTAGAAGCGAAAGGAATAAACACCACTCACTTGGTGTCAGTGTCTACTGATGGGGCACCCAACATGAGAGGAACACATAAGGGCTTTGTGAATTTGCTTCAAAAGTCTGGGTCGAGAGCTCATGACGTTTCACTGCATCCTCCACCAAGAAGCGCTGTGCACACAAACTTTCCCCCCTGACTGTGTGGAAGTGATGAACCTCGTTATCAAGATAGTGAACAAAATAATTGCGAACGGGTTAAGCCACAGACAGTTTTGTTCATTGTTAGAAGAAGTCGACTATGCCTATTCGAATCTCCTGCTGCACAACAAAGTCCGGTGGCTGTCCAGGGGAGAGGTGCTAAAACGCTTCGCTACCTGTCTGGAGCATGTGAAAACCTTCTTGGAAAGCAAAGGCCTCAGCTATCCTGAACTGGAAGACCTCGATTGGCTGAGTGAGTTCTACTTCATGGTGGATATGACAAGTCACTTGAACACGCTGAATAAAAATCTCCAAGGAAAGGGAAGCACAGCTCTGGAGATGCTGGAAGATGTTTTGGCATTTGAGCGCAAGATGACAGTGTTCGCAAGAGATGCACAGAAAGGTACGCTCTCTCACTTTCCCTCCCTAAGAGAGTTCAAAGAAGCGAATAATCAAATAAATTATGATTATTTCCACCGTGCCATCATTACAATGCAAGCTGCATTTGGAGAAAGATTCAGTGATTTCAAGAAAGGAGAAGCCTACCCTCTCTTTCCCTGTCACACCGCTGGACATCGACCCATCCCTGCTGAACACAGTTGCATTCACCGGAGTAAGTAAGCCTGATCTAGAAATTGAACTGGCCGACATAGCGGATAAAGATTTATGGGTAAATAAATTCAAATCACTGACGGCGGATATTGAAGAAGTCGCCCGTCAGAAGGCTACACTCGTTAAAGAGCACAAATGGAGTGATATGGAGAAACTCCCCCACCCCGACAAACTTGTTTTTGAAACATGGAGTGCCATTCCTGACACGTATATTAACATGAAAAAGTATGCATTTGGAGTCTTGTCAATCTTTGGCTCAACATACTTGTGCGAGCAATTGTTCTCAAGCATGGACTTCATAAAGAACAAACACCGTTCCCGCCTTGCAGATGAGAGCCTACAGGCCTGTATGAAGATCAGAGTCACATCCTACAGCCCTGACATAGGGAAGATCTGTAGCGAAGTTCAGACCCAGAAGTCACATTAAACAGGTAAGAATTCAATTGAATTATATAAGCTATTACTTTTCCAGGAAAAAAAAAAAAGATTTTTTTTTTTTTGTATGTTCAGGTGCTTCAGTTTATTGCTGGCTGAGCAAAAAAAACGAAGAGGACGAGAGAGCACTGGCATGGACTTGTCAAGGACGGTCCTAATTTTATGTTTATTTTTAAAGCTCAGCTAAATGTTTTATTTTAAAGTTTGGTACTTTTTGTTGTAACAGCTAAAATAAAGTTTACAAGTTCTGTTATTTTGTGTGGCTCCCTAAAAATTTTTTTTTGGCAGATGAGGGGGCAAAATGGCTCTTTTGATAATAAAGGTTGCAGACCCCTGCTCTATGCCTTCACTCTATCTCTACAGTGTCACCCCAGTCACCTCTGACAGAGTCTGACTAGTTTCCTTCTCCGTAGCTTATTGTTAGCTTTGTTGTTAGCTGTAATGTTTATCCTCATTTGTAAGTCACTTTGGATAAAAGTGTCTGCTAAATGCATAAACATAAACTGTCAAATGTGTTCATCATCAGATGTTAAATGTGGACATGAGTAATGATGTTAAGTATCCAAGAAAGACCTACATGTAGTAAGACGTGGCCAATTTTGTGAATAATATGGTTGTGGTAAAATGGTGCATAATGTTGTTGCTAAATCTTGCATCTTATGGCACATCTGTTGTTGAAATGTAATCAGTTGATTTTCTTAATGTGAATGTTTGCCCCTCCAGTCAGTATCATCATCATCATTACTGATGATCACAGTCCCATACTAAACACAACCACACGTCACACTGCTGTGTCTACAGTCTTCATTTTGGGGATGCAAATCAATTAAACCTTTGCCATTTCACTTTTTATGAAGACTGACACTATTCCAACCTTTTATCCAGGATACATCTTAAGTACAAGCAGGCATGTCAGGCAACTATCAATTTTATTTCTCTGTTATGTTGTGTTGTTATGTGTTAAATCTCTGTCCAACTCTCATTAGAAATTTCTAAACTTAAGCTTAACAAGCCATCCTAGTCTTCTAGCCAGTCTCAAACAGCCGAGGGACTCATTGCCATTGAGGTCAGCATTAACTCCTATTCTAGGTCTCACTGGCTAAAACCTTGACAGAGAGTCAGTAAGACACCGACATGGCTGTTTTTGAGAGACCTGTGCATATTGCTCAAAGGCCAGTTTGACTTGTTAACTCCCTGGTATCACTGATAATCTGAGTGGAACAGGGACCACTCTGCTAACTAAAGTAATTAGCCAACTAAATCTAAACTCTTGTCCTCAAAGTTTTTGGAAGTAATCAAATGCTTCAAATCTGTGAGCATGTATCGTGCCAGATATAAATTTGAGTTCAGGTTGGCTAGTCAACATTGGCTGATGCCAGACTGATAAATATTTACCATAACAATTATATATTCACTGTATAAGATAATGCTTTAACTCATTTAAACTATTTATTTTACTGTTTCATGAACTCCTATTCTGTTTGTTTACTATCATCATCAAAACATCATTTTATCTGATTGGGTCACAGTTAGTGTCAGGTCTCACAGAGACTCTTAGGTTTTGTATCTTGTCTTGTCACTTCCTGTTTTATTTTGAAATTAACAACTCCTCTCGTTTCAGATAACTTGCTCTTCCTCCCGTGTCATGTGTCTCATTGTCTTCCCTGATTCCCAAGTGTTTCCACCTGTTCCCCTTGGTCCCTCACGTGTATTTAGTCTACGTCTTCCCTTGTCTCGTTGCCAGTGTGTCGTATTGTCTCTCGAGCTTTCGTCCGCTAGCCTCCACAGTGATTCCACGACTACGTAACCCATAGATCTTGTTTGTTAATTATTTCCTCCTTGAGAGCGTTTTTTGTTGTAAGTTTTGTCATAGATTTAGCGAAGTTAAGTTTTCCTTGTATGTTCGTATTTTCAGTAGTACCTCCGGTAGAGGAGTGTCTTTGATTTCTAGTGATAACTTTCATAGTAACTCCATTAGAAGGAGCCTCTTTTGTTTATTGGTTTTGTTAAATTTCTATAGAGCCTCCGACGGGTCGGAGAGGGATAAGTTTAGTTGTAAAAATGTATAACCTTTTGTTTTTTCCTCCTAGCGTGGATAGAGTTTTCTTTTCATAAGTTTTGTAGCCTCACTCTTCTCTCCATAGCTATCGAGAAGAGTGAGTTAGGAATTTATTATCTATTGCTTTGCTCTGCAAGCGACTATCATTATATAAATAAAATCTGGTTATTGTTTCTACCCTGCATCTGTGTCCAGTGCTTCACGGTTCGTGACAGTTAGGGTGTCTTCAGCTAAATGGCAATTCACAGTTGCTTTAACATTCACTGAAAATATCAGTATCCTGACTGCATTGAATCCCTGTTCATTGTTCGAAACAGTACAATGCTCTGGATGAAGGTAGGTAGATGTTCAACTGAGATCAGGTACGAAAAATGTTCAATCCCTGCCAAAAGGTTCTGATCTGAAAAATGCTTACCCTTCTGATTACAGGAGGGGGGGATTACTCCTGATTTTAAAGTTAGAAGGATCAGATTATCAAAATACTGATATTTTCACCTAGTGATTGTTTGATATGCAAGCAAATTAATATGATTCTTCCTCCATAAAAGTTTACATGAAGACCATGCCTTTATTCATCCCAGCTGATTAGAAAAAAAGAGCATATTGTATATACAAAATAAAAGCAAAGGTCTTTTTGACCGATTGTGACGTGTGGTTGTGTTTTTGGAACACGGGTTGTTGCTTTAAAGAAAATGCATCGGTTTTGCTGAATAAGGTGTGTTCAAATCATCATGAACCATTTATGATAGCCATCTATACTTGATTAGAATTTAATTTTTGGCACAGTTTTTATGCAATGGAGATTATTTTCAGGATTTGAAGGATGGCAAAGTAAAAGGAGGTGGTAAACGTAATTATTACGTTTGAGGAAAAGAAAGGTCATGTAAAGCATCAATGTTGTACACTGAAACAGTTCTGTTGTAATCAATAAATGAGACGCAATCTGGATGCTAACAGCAGCGCTCCGGTCTTCATTGTTCTCTGCTGTTTATTTATTCTTCAGATTGTGCACATCACTGTTTCATCAGTCCTGACACTCAGGACCTGTAACATATGCAAATGAGCATGTCTACCCAGTTTTGCTGAATAAGGTGTGTTCAAATCATCATGAACCATTTATGATAGCCATCTATACTTGATTAGAATTTAATTTTTGGCACAGTTTTTATGCAATGGAGATTATTTTCAGGACTGGTCATGGTGTATGCAAATGAGCATGTCTACCCAGTAATTCATATGTGGAGCAAATGGATTTGGACACAGAGTGAGTCAGTCTTTAGTCTTCTATAGCTAAATTTTTTGTATGATGCGAATCGTGCAATCATGATCTTACTGATGTATGATTTATATTTGGAGTAGCCACAATTTTGTTGTGCTGTTTGTTAATGCTGCCCTGTGATGGACTGGCTCCTTGTCCAGGGTGTAACCTGCCTCTCGCCCAATGACAGGACCCACAGAACCTTAATGCAGCCTTAAATTGATCATTCTGTCTTCACATGTTATACAGATGCTATTGTATTCTTTGAATCATGAGCTGTTTCATCCCTTCTCAGTCATTTTTAATGTGGGTACATCCACTAAAATAGGACACATTCCCATTTCCAGTAGAAGCGTGTTTATTCTTGATGGTCTGGTGGCTACAATGCATTTAGAACTGGTCCATAATCTGTTTTTTATATCCCATGAAATAAACCTGTTTCTACAACACTGTATGCACTGTATCCATGAGTAGCCTCAGTGCAACACATTTTTGATCAATATAACTTACCATCCTCAACATCTCAACAATGATTTTGCAATTTTAGCTTCTGAAATAATAAAAATCAGTTTTTAAATTATGTCTTTAAATTAAAAGTCTAAGGATGAAGTGCATTAAACATTGCTCTTACACAGTAATTGTGATTCAAGATTCAGATTTTTATTTTTATGTTTTTTTTATGTTTTTATTTATTCTGCTCTTGTTCTACTAACATAAAAGATTCAGTGCATATTAAATTAATTAATCGTATAGTATATCAATTAATTGGTGGGTTTGGATGCAAATATTGCGGGAGGTTCGGGAGTAATAGAGACAGTCAGCAGGAGCGGGTGGAATAGCCAGAAATTCAGCGGGACCGGGATTACAAAAATAGTCCCACGCAAGGCTCTACAGGATACCTCATAGACCCATTCACCTTTTGCAAACTGATGCGGGGCCCTGAATTAAATATCATGCAGTGGAAACATACTCTTCATGAACAAACTGCAGTATAGAGTTGGAAAAATGTCAAAACTAATTATTTCTAAGTGGACTGTAGATGTAAGCTCCAGGGCGCAGTGACTGGCAGCTGTGTTTACAACTGGTAAAGTTGATCAATCTTGTCTCTTTTTCTCTACGAGATGTTGCTGTAAGTTTCAGCGATTCCATGTAAGACGTTACAGTCAATGTATATCTGCAAAGAAAAGTGAGCTGTACCTATTCTTGAAGAAAATTAGTCGCTGTGTTACAGTCAGTGTTGAATTGGAGCTGATAAAAATCTTATGTCTACTGCAGAGACCAGTGTAAAAGGGGCTTTTGGATTACATGGAGACTAAATTGTCTTCTTCCAGGAAATGGTTGGTACATTATTATGTACGTACATGAAAATAATTATTCTATGATCCACCAGTTTTCAGCATGCAAGCATCTAGCAAGTCCAGGGACTCTACCTGGTTACTTGATAAAGAAATAATGAACATTAACCATCCATTTACATTTTATTACAAAGTCACTGGAAAGAACTACAAAAATACTTACACTAAAAACCTGCAACTTCTATAAACTCCCTACATGTCAGTACCTTCAAATTGAAGCTGAAAGGGTACCCTTGAAGTCAGAACAGTAACTTGGATACATTTTGTTAACTGCTTAAGTCACAAGAAATGTGTTGTTGTCCATGTATACTGAATATAAACCTAACTGTAAGGCCTATTTAGGAACCATTGCAAGTCTCACATCAATTCAATTCAGTTTTATTTATATAGTGCCAAATTACAACAAATGTCATCTCAAGGCACTCAAATAACAGTCCAATTCAAGCCAAGTGGTATTCAATTCATTGTAATCATAATCCAATGAAATCCAATTAATTCATTTAAAAATAATCCAATTCAATTATATAGAGACAATTCAAAAACAATATCCTAGCTAAGGAAACCAACAGATTGCACCGAAACTTGTCTTCAATCCAATCTCCTGTCCTGAGCATGCCTGAGGCGACTGTGGAAAGGAACGACTCCCTTTTAACAGGAAGAAACCTCTGGCCGAACCAGACTCAGGAAGGGTGGCCATTCGCCTCGACCAGCAGGGGTCAAAGGGGTCAAAGGATACCTGTTGGAACAGGAAAACACAAGTTAAAAACCACAATAATGTCACATGTACATAATATCATTTGAGAATTTAAACAGGTGGAAAAAGAGAGCAAAGTAAGGAAAGGTGTGATAGATGAGGTGCCCCAGCACTCTAAGCCGATAGCAGCTTAACTATGGGATGTTTCAGGATCACCTGAGCCATCCCGAACTAAAAGCTTTCTCAAAAAGAAAAGTTTTAAGCGTAATCTTAAAAGTGGAAAGGGTGTCTGCTTCCCGGACATTTACTGGCAGCTTGTTCCATGTATTCTGCCTCCTATTCTACTTTTAGAAACTCTGGGAACCACAAGTAAACCTGCAGTTTGGGAGCAAGGTGCTCTGTTAGGAAAATATCTTACAATGAGATCTTTAAGATGTGATGGAGCTCAGTCATTAAGAGCTTTATATGTAAGGAGAATAATCTTAAATTCTATTCTGAATTTAACAGGGAGCCAGTGAAGAGAAGCAAACACTGGAGAAACAGGATCTCTGCTGATCTCATCAGAACTCTGGCTGCAGCATTTTGGATCAGATGGAGGCTTTTCAGAGAATATGTGGGACAGCCCAATAATAACGAATTACAGTAGTCCAATCTTGAAGCAACAAATGCAAAGAGTATTTTCTCTGCATCACCCTGAAACAGGATTTTCCTCATTTTGGCAATATTACGAAGGTGAAAGAAGACAGTCCTAGAAACCAGTTTTATATGTATATCAAATGATAAATCCTGGTCAAAAATAACTATTTTTATTAAGAGTAGCTAAATAACTAGACAATTTCTCACTAAAATGCTCCGGTCCAAAGATAATGACTTCAGTGTTGTCTGAATTTAGAAGCAGACAGTTCTGAGTCATCCAGGTCTTTATGTCTTTAAGACATGCTTGTAGTCTGACCAACCTTTTGGTTTCATAGGTAAGTACAGCTGAGTATCATCAGCATAGCAATGGAAATTTATGCCATGCTGTCAAATAATGTTACCTAATGGAAGCATGTACAAAGTAAAATTAATCGGTCCAAGCACAGAACCCTGAGGAACTCCATGACTTACCCTGGTGTGTGAGGAAGATTCTTCATTTACAAGAACAAACTGGAATCTATCAGATAAATATGACTTAAACCAGCCGAATGCAGTTCCTTTCATCCCAATAACATGTTCAAGTCTCTGTAACAGAATGCTGTGATCGACTGTATCAAATGCAGCACTGAGATACAACAGGACAAGCACAGACGCAAGTCTGCTATCAGAGGCTAAGAGGAGATCATTGGTAACTTTCACCAGTGCTGTTTCTGTGCTATGATGCACTTTGAATCCTGACTGAAACTCTTCAAACAGTTTATTTCTATGTAAATGATTACAAAGCTGCAACTATTTTTTCAAGAACTTTAGACAAAAAAGGCAGATTGGATATAGGTCGATAATTAGCCAACACATCTGAATCAAGAGTAGGTTTTTTCAGTAATGGTACAGAAACCTTAAAAGTCTGAGGTACATATCCTGTCAGCAATGACAGATTGATCAAATTCAGTATGGAAGTGTCAATTAAGGGGAAAAACCTTGAACAGTCTGGTTGGGATTGGTTCGAAAAGGTTGATGGTTTAGAAGAAGACTATTGCTGTTGTTAGCTCAGAGAGATCAATTAGGCAGAAGCCATCTAAATACAAATCAGGTTCTAAAGATACTTCTAAAGCTGCTGTACTAGATGATACATTAGTGATGATAGTGGGAAGGATTCCATTAATTTTCTCTCTTATAGAAACAATTTTATTGATAAAGAATCTCATGAAATCATTACTGCTGAGATTTAAAGGAGTACATGGCTACATAGGAATACATAGTCAAGTAATGTAAACCCAAAAGTTATCAAAAAATGGTCAGACAAGACAGGATTTTGAGGGAACACTGTTAACTATTAACTCTCAATGCCATAAGTCAGCACAAGGTCAAGGGTATGATTAAGGCAGTGAGTAGGTCTGTGAAAATCCAATAGAGTCTAATATAGAATTAAAGTTAATATCTAGGCTGTCATTTTCAACATCTACATGAATATTAAAGTCACCCACTGAAATGATTTTATCTGTACTCAGCACTAACGGGGACAGAGAAGTGTATAAGACTACAACTCTGCATCCGGGTCTAAACCCTGGGTTGTCATGCTTTAGGATGACTAATTGATTCGTCCATATTTCTAGAAATGAGAGCCAGCAGTTTTAAATAGGATTCTACGTCGTTCTCTCTGGCCCCTGGAATACATTTGATGATGGTTGCTGGTGTCACTAATGCCACGTTTCTGACTATAGAGCTACCACTTACCAGGGTGTTGTCCTCTGCGGGTGTGTCTGAGTGTGGAAAATCTATTTGAAACATGGACAGGTTGATGGTGAACCACAGGCTTGACTTTAGGACTATGACTCCTCTTCCTGACAGTCACCCATTCACTCTGGGTTCCCGGCTCCTCGGGTTCTGCTTGGGGGTGACTAATGGAGCTAACTGGGCTAGGTGGCTCCGCACTGACTAAAGGGGCCTGGCTCGCTATCATGGGGTTTTCAACAGTGCAACCGACACACCACTAAAAAGTGTAAAAATAACCTGGTGAAGGAGTACAACAGCAAAAAGGGGAGAGGCAAAAGCATGAGACACATAACTAAAGATCTGTAAGAGTGAGTGCTAGAATATAACAAGTATGCGATAGGGTTAACTTTGCAAAATGTGTAAATTCTAGAGAGAAATAAGGTGATTATTAGTAGTCCAAGAGGAGCAAGAAATTTCACAGTATACACACAAGGCAACAGGAAGTGATGCAATATGTCTTACCGCAAAACAGAGTTGCAAAGAGACGCAAAACATTAGACGTCAAAGCCTTGAGGTGAGCTTTACCCCCTAAACTCATGAATTAGTTATTATGGCAGTTGTTGATAGCTATTACGTTGTTTGTCCTGACTTTTTCTGCACAGTATGGTGCCAAAATGGTGCTATTAAAAGATTTGTTTGTTAATAGTGGTACTGTAATTGTGAATGTAAGTGATTATCAAGAAAGCTCTGAAGTGTTTAGGATAATGAATACTAACCTTGACTTGTAAATTAATAAATGTAATGCCATTTCCTGTTGAATGATCCCTGATCACTGCCATGTTAATTTAATCTGAAAGTAGTTTGTGGCCTCCTCTACACATACTATAAGTTTGAATGTATATAGTTTCATAATACAATGAAATTAATATATCATCATTTGCGTAGTGTATCTTGGATAATTTTATCTATGGATAACTATACTCAGTGTATATTATAGCACACTTCTTCTCACCAAAGATTAAGATGATTAAGGTAATGCCAAGGGTCCCTGGTGATTATAATTATAATTAAAGCTGCAAGCAGCCATGAATGGGCCCTCGCAGGTGTGCACATCAGGGTATGCGTTGGACTCCATCCGATGTGCACTGCACAGCCGTCCATCAAGTTTAGAGTAGGATGTGAGAATCTCAGTCAGGCGTAGTATCGTCAAGCGTAAAAAGTGATGTTTTTGGCTACCAGTAAGTGGCTCTATAAGTATGTGTAAGTTTGGGCATATGAATGCTTTCTGGGTGGAGCTCAATTACAGCCTATGAAGTTTGGGGAAGATTAGACAATGTATGGAGAAGTTACAAGTGACCTATTTGACCACCAGTAGGTGGCACTATAATGTGTAATTTTTAGGATATGTATGCGTTCTGGGTGGAGCCCGAGTGCAGCCTATGAAGTTTGGTGAAGATCAGACAATGTATGCAAAAGTTATGAGTGACTTTGTGTTTTGTGGCGAGCAGTAGTGAGTCGTCACAGTTTGAGGGTCGGCCACGGCCACACCCTTAAGACTTTGGAAAAGATTCTCCTAACTTTTCATCCCCCATGGCTTAAGAGTAACCTGACCAAGTTTGAAGCTGGTAGCATTGAATCTGTAGGAGGAGTTCGATGAGATGCGAGGCGTGGAAAAAGGCAAAACAGTACTAATTTGCACGTTCAATTCAAAATGGCTGACATCCTGTGGCCCCGGCGCCATGATGTCCAGAGGCTTTTTTGTGCACCTGGAAATGATGAAGGTGTGTACCGAATTTCACCCGCCTACGCAAAACTAAGCCCAATGGTAGGGGTTTTTGTAGGGGGCGGTACAGAGCCATTTTCCTCCGGCCACACACAATATTCTTTTTATACATATGAGGTCATCAGCGTTGACATGTGTGCCAAGTTTCATGACCTTGCAATGATGATATCGCTTTTAACCCACAAACGCCAAAACACGATCTCCTGCCACGGCCACACCCTTCAGACTTTGGAAAAGAGTCTCCTAACTTTTAATCCCCCATGGCTTAAGAGTAACCTGACCAAGTTTGAAGCCAGTAGCATTAAATTTCTAGTAGCAGTTCGATCCTATGCAAGGTGTGTAAACAGAGGGACTTTCCAGCCACCAGCAGGTGGCGCTATAGGTGAGAGTCACTATGCGTATATGTACGCTGTCAGAGCAGAGTCCCCGACAAGCCTATGAAGTTTGGTGAAGATCAAACAATGTATGCAAAAGTTATGAGTGACTTTGTGTTTTGTGGTGAGCAGTAGTGAGTCGTCACAGTTTGAGGGTCGGCCACGGCCACAACCTTCAGACTTTGGAAGAGATTTTCCTAATTTGTAATCCCCCTTGGCTGAAGAGTAACCAGACCAAGTTTGAAGCTGTTAACATGAAATCTGTAGGAGGAGTTTGATCAAATGCGAGGTGTGGAAAAAGACACAATGCCACCAATTTGCATGTTCAACTAAAAATGGCCGACTTCCTGTGGACCCAGCGCTATGATGTCCTGAGGCTTTTTTGTGCATCTGGGCTTGACGAAGGCATGTACCGCATTTCGTCCGGCTACGTAAAACTAAGATCCCAAGTGACAGATATTTATTAATATTTTAGGGGGCGCTGTAGAGCAATTATGACACAACTACAGTAAAACAAAATGGCACACAAGGTCTGATGCGCATGCCAAAATTGGTGAGCTTTTGCACATGGGAAAGCACTGAAAAATGTGATCAGTGCAAAGGATAAGAAAAATAACACCAAGGAATCCAATAGGGCTTCGCTGCCTTGCAGCTTGGGCCCTAATAACTCCTTCAGATACAATAGGGCCTTCGCTGTTTCACAGCTTGGGCCCTAATTATAATAGAACATAATTATGATTGAAAATTGGAAATCTCTTTTCTTGGTATTCAAATAAACATGGCTTTGAATAATGGTGTAAAGGCTGGAGAAAGATGACTACAACCTTGCAGGAGAGAAAGACGTCTAGAATATTCTGTGAATCCTGCTGCAGCTGTGACATGATCTCAAATAAATTAAAGGAAGTTCTGAATTTGACTCCCGTCTGGCACTTTCTGGACTTTTGCTCAGTTTTAGCTTTTCTCATGGTTTCACTCGATGCTTTGTTAGGTTTAGTCAAAGCTACCAGGTCTGGTTTAAGAATGTAAAGCTGAAGTTTAAATGGTATGAATGGATGTCATGGAAAAATAGTGTACCTATTTCACATTTTCTCATGAGGCAGGGATGGCTCTGACCAGTCACCCTGTCCTTGTGGCTGGGAATAACCTCTATAGTATGATGTAGTTACCACCAAGCTTTATTCCAAGGATGCGTGGTATCTGCCCATAGTGTTCGATTGATGTCTCACTGGACCAAAAAATCTCAGAAGCAGTGATGCTGAGTTGGTTGTGCGTCCTGCTGGATCCCTCCATCTGCAAAGTTCTGTAAAAGATACAGTTGAGTTTCATACTCCTTGAACCAAGGACTTGTCTGGGAGAGCTACAAAGTGTCCTACGATAAACTTCACAATTTATCTTGAGGTCACAGAGTTTCTAGGAACACTTCAAACTGCAGAAATTGTTCCACATCCTTGTCTGATCTATGCCTTGTCACAGTTTTAATCCTTAAATCTAAAGAAACTTCTTTAGACTGCATTGCTTGGTTTTGTCCTTACATATAGTTCAAATTATGTGTGTGGGTGTATGTGTGCATTTTTAATAAATACACTTTTCTACAAGTAGACTATAGACAAGTCTTAGACGGGTCCAAATGATAATCAAAGCAAATACCACTATTTAAAGTTAAAAGAAAAAAACAAAAGAAAAATGTGTCAGGATCCATCTATAAATATGGGAATTTATTTTTTATTTTTATTGATGGGTAAAGATTACAATTTATTACTTTGTAATAAAATCTGCTTCACATAAAAAAAAAGTGACACATAAAGTGTATATAATTCAGCTGACTTTCAAGTCATGGGTTGTACACTCCTGTGATAAGTAATAACAGTACTTTCAGTGAAGCAGCTCCTCAACACATTCTTTGTACAACATAAAGTTCCTGAGTCTTAATTCTGCAAAGTATGGAGTATGCAAAGTCAATTTGAAAAATAAATACAAATTTAAATATTTCTATTATTTCTTTTGAGTTTGTCTCAGAGTAAAGTGGTTCTATATTTTATTGTATTGCCAACATTTTGAGCTCTTCTCCTCATATACCCCACCCTTTCCATTCACTTTGGAAGGAGATGAAATTGTGGTGGAATTCTTTATTCTCCATTTGCTCTTCTGACACATATTCGGAGAAAGAAAGCCTTCATCATGACTTTATAATGAGAAAATATGTCTCATTAAATGACATGTCTTTATATGACACTGTACATTATTTTGATACAGTGCCTATTGGGAAGTATGTGTAAATAGGCTCTTATACTATATCTGATCTCAGCTGATGAGACAAGTTAAGATCTACAGGACATTTAAGCAATTTAATTCATGATTCTAATTCCTGAAAAGGATCATTAGACAAGTTAAACTTTGAAAAAAACTATTTTAAGCTGTGTTGATTATTTAGGAAATTTTGATTTTTTTATTTATTTAATTTTTTTATATCCATCTCTAAAATCTGAGCATTTACATTTCAAGTTGTGGTCATGATTTCTAAATAGTATAAAATTATTTCTATTATAAATACATATATATTATAAATGATTTATTATTTATAAAAAGTTAATTAAATAACTACCATATTTTCTGGGCTTCAGAGGGCTGATGGGTGACATAACACTGTAGACTGTCATGCGAGAAAGCCAAGTTTGAGTTACTCCTACATATGGTCCAACAACTCACTTTCAACTTCGCTATCAGTTCTGTATTTTAGTTCTCTTCTTGTTATCGGGTTTCCATCTAGATCTTACTCACACTACTTTTGAATTTAATTTAATTTAATTTAATTTTGTAGAGCTCTCTCCCTTGCGTAATCTGCTGAGATCACTTCTGTTTCTTGGTTCACACCAGGTCTCCCTTTGCTGACAGCTTCACGTACATCTTGTTTGTTATTATCGACCTTGTGTTCATATAATCCTAGGTTTTCCTTTGTCATTTGCTAGAGCTATGATGCAGAGCCACAATTCATCAGGAAGTACAGTGTGTCCTTAAAAAGTGGAGGACAAAAGAGGCCGATGAATAATATCTGAAGGTGATGTCCTCACCAAAGACCCGTTTATCCATCTAACATTCACTAAAGCCTTATCAGATATGGGCTCCATGGAAGGGTGACTGTCAAGAAGCCATTCTTAAGGAAAGGAGAAAAGACTGAGATATGCCAAATGACACAAGAGCTGTACTGAAAATCAGTGGCAACAGGTCTTATGGAGTGATGTATCCCCTCCAGAGCCCAAGACCTCGACATGAATGAAGCATTGTGGGATCATCTTGACAGAGAACAGAACAAAAGGTAGCCAACAACCAAAGAATAGCTTTAGAAGCCTCTGGGGTGTTCCACGAACTTAGCGAAAGAAAGCCAAGCTGTATCGGGAAAGCCTCGCTTAGACGAACACCATTTCCCAATTAAGCCTCAAATCGTTCCACTAAGACATTTCAGCTGCATCTAAGTGAGGCTCATTCAAGTGAAGTTTACAAAGCCTCGCTATGTGCGAGTGCCCGAGGAACGTAAGAAGCCCTGACAAGTGGATAGTGGAAAAAAGGAGATGGCAGAAAAGGAGAGCTCTAATTTTCTCGGCAGCTGAACAAAAAATGCTGATGGAGCTGTATGATGAGTTTAAAAGTGTGATTACCAGAAAAGGTAATACAGCTGCGATTAAGAAAAGCGAGGGAAACGGCCGCAAACAATTGCCGACAGACTAAATGCGTAAGTTATGCGAGTTTCATACAATTGTCAATTGTTACGTTTATTTCTATGTAGTTTATTGTTAGCTTTTATATCTTCATTGTTATATCTTCATTTGTAAGTCGCTTTGGATAAAAGCGTCGGCTAAATGCATAAACATAAATATATTTCACCTTCCTCGTTTATTTATGCTCTCCTCTTCGTGTTATTTTTTTTACATAAAGCAGGCTGAATTGTCTCTGTATGAGATGTACTGCACAAATATACTGACCCTGCTCAGTTTATTAATAACCCAATGATTAGCACGCATCATCATATTTTGTGACTATATTATCGTGAGTGTGTGACCCACATATTAATTCTTCACGGTTACATCTTAACAGGAGCAATCTTAACAGCCAAAATGCACACCTGTCAGCAATTCAATTAAATTTTATTTATATAGCGCCAAATGACAACAATTGTCATCTCAAGGCACTTAAATAATATAGTCCAATTCAAGCCAATTGGAATTCAATTCATTGTAATCATAATCCAATTGATTCAAATAGAGCCTATTCAAAAAATAATATCCTAGCTAAGGAAACCAACAGATTGCAACGAAACTTGTCTTCAGTCCAATCTCCCGTCCTGAGCATGCCTGTGGCAACTGTTGAAAGGAACGACTCCCTTTTAACAGGAAGAAACCTCTGGCAGAACCAGACTCAGGAAGGGTGCAGGTGAAAGTAAAATATGAGAACATATTTCAGAGTGGTAAGTAGCCTTTGAAGAAATGTGTTTGTCCAAAAAATTTGCTGAGCTGTAAATATGTTGTACTGTAGCTCCCAAAAAAAGGCCAGAGGCCTCTGCCACTTGTGGGGGTCCTCCACCCGAAAATCTCACACCAGTGGGCGGCCACTGCTGGAAGTAATAGAGGGAGGGACCTCCTCGGGATATGTTCCCAAAAGTGTGCGGGATCAGTATGTAGAAGGTATTGATCTATTTCCCTCAAAATGTCAGTCTCTCAAGATATAGATGTGCCTATATCTTTCAGTGGTGGGAGACACCATCTGCCTCAGGATGTCCAAACTTTGTACAAATGGAAATATCTATTGGGCACCAAACTAGATATGGAATACATGAAGCTGGAGAGGGATGCAAGTATAAATTCTGACAAAGGAAAAGGTCATGGTGTGAATTGTATTTAATTCTGTTTTCTCTCCACAGCTTGAAAAACATGAATAATTAAACAATTCAACACAACTTGAACTTGAAACTTGTCATTATTGTACGGTTCATACAAAGTGTTGTTTATACATTTATAGTCACAGTGGGGTGCCATGACCTAACATTAGGAAAATTATAAATGATCTTTTAGCCTTCATTCAGCCTTCTTACACTTGCTCTAACTTAAACTGCTACTGTGTCAATGCTAAATTATGAAAATAAGTTCTAACTCAACAACAAGGATTAACAGAAATGTGTACCTGTATAGGTCCGTCACTGTGTCAGGAGAAACTCTGCGTCTTTTTAGGCACTGGAACCTGCAGGGAATCAAGCAAGACAAAATGTACAAAATATGAAATATACTATTAATTTAAGATGGCTCTGTCAGAAGTCAGCCATGGTGCCTGAGAACTTTGAGCAATTAACCTGGATTTAATTTGGCCAAAGGTAATTTCTATCTGTGCCCTCATTTTAGCATGTGCATGGTTGAATGCCCTCCCTGCCCTTGGTTTTGGATCAGGATATGGCGTGAGGAGGTACAGCCAGCATGCATAGCCTCTGTCCCCAAGCAGGACACCATTGAACTCTCCTGCAGAATAAGAGAAATGTTGGTTGAATATACATATGTACATTCAACCAACAAACACTTGGCAATTTGATGCAATATGTGCCTTATATGGCTATCTATAATAAAGTATGACGAGCACTTTAAATTCCTTAAGATGACCTCTCATTAAATTACCAAAATTATGCCTATGCTATATACACTTTACTCAAAAAGTACACTCCTTCGGGTAAGTAAAATTCTCGCACCTTGTGCAAACCTGTGCCAGTGAGGATGCTCGGAAGGTCCTAGAATCACGAACTGATTGAACTGCCATTTAGCCACAATGTTGGAACTTAAATTACCTCCATCACAAATCCTTTGTATGCATGAAGGATAGGAGTCAATGATGAGGTACTTGGTTTCACAGGGCATTAATGTAACATTGCTTAGGATTACTCATGTGGTGGGGTTGATGTGGTGTTTTTCTAAATGAGAAATCCAGTTCAGAGTCTATGGACAATTATCCCCAATACGTAGCTGCACATTTAGGCTATGGAAAAAATTTCGGTTTACGTAGTCAGCCTCCACAGGATCAGCACGGGCCTGGATGCGTACAGTCTCGTGCACCGAAAACACTGGGGAAGCTTGAGATTGAAGCTTGATGATGAACTTAATGCAAATACGTCAGCCAGTAGGTTGTTTTATATTATTGGCTATATGTGGAGCAGCAGCCTGAATAAGGTAATAATAATAATAATAATAATAAGGTATCAATTAGTTTAAATGAATATCATGTTCTTTTTCATTTAATTTCATGTTCAGTACTTGTATAGTTCCGTTTCTTTAGTTGCACTGGCACTGATTCACTATTGATTTTTCAAGACAGTAAAGTGGTGATATGATAAACACAATTTTTCTTTGTTTTGTTTTTTATACAAGACATGAGTTGAGGGAGAGCGGAATTCTAACAGGGGGAACTTTCTTTCGGAAGTCTGTTTCAGCCAATTGGACATTCTTTGAGACGCAGCTGAGCTAAGCTTGAACGTAAGCCTGCCCAGGAGCATGCTAGTTCATTGGCATAAACTATCATGTTTACTGAGCTGGCATTCAAATAAGCCACGTTGGTGGAACGGAACTCTTTCTTAAATGAGTCAGATTTATCGAGATAAGCAAGGCTTTTCCTTATTCCAGCTTTGTGGAACACCCCTTTGGAGAACTATTCCTGAAGACTACTTATAGAAATGAAAAGAAAGTTTGTCTAAGAGGGTTCAGGGTATGTTGATGAATAAAGGTGCTTATAACAAATATTGGCCGCGTTTCCCAGATACGTTAAGAAGCTCTTAAGCGCTAAGAGCTTCTTTGGAACGGTCTTAAGAGCGCTGTGAAAGAAGGACATGTTTCCCAGAGTCGTTCTTAGCTTAAGAATATCTTTCACTAAGAAGGAAACGTAAGATCGCCCTGATCCACTCTTAACAGCCTTCTTAGTGACCAAACGCTCACTGCAGTCGCGTCAGGTACAGTTATATCTGACACTCAAAGGAATACTAAAACCATGCTTAATGATGAATGTGCGTTCATAGCTGCAGAACACTGACGCAAGAAAAAGAGTACAAGAAGAAAAATAACAATATAAAGATAAAGAATTGCTCATGTGTTCCTGTAGCTATATAAATAAAATGAATCATACAATCACTCTTTACGTTTTCAGACACATTCGGCATCCGCATATGAGTTTACAGTAGCTATCAAAACAGCAACAACCCTGTGGTACTTCACAGACATCAGGGAAACTGACAGGTGTAATTGAACTCGGCTGGAACCTCATCAAGAGAGGCTCCACCTGCTAGTCTATAGAAAGGCGTTGCTGAAGTCCACACATGTGAGACACCATGGCTGCAATACAGCATATTCTCGCTGCTAACCAACAGCGTCGCCGTGCGCAAAGCCAGATAGTTTACATAAATGCCTATGTGCGGCAGCATTTCTCCCCACTGTCCAGTCCAAGCACCGGCTTCCCCATGTGGAGATCCAATGCCTCGTCACGCTAGTGTCACCACACATTCAGAGGGCAACCCGCTGCAATTTTGCCCTCAGCCCAGAGGTGCAGCTCCTGGCCACGCTGCATTTTTACGCAATGGGGAGCTTCCTGGAGGTGGTGGGGGATGGGACCGGTCTCAGCAAGATCGGTTTCACGGAGTGTGGCAGCCGTGACACCGATCCTCCTGCGCCATGCCCGGACACACATCAGAATGCTCAACACACGGGACGAGGTCCGCGAGATCCACCGTGGATTTTATGCCATGGCTGGGATCCACTGGGTGATTGGTGTCATGGATGGAACACTGATCCGAATCCACAATTCCTCCCTGGTGGATCCGTGCTGGATTGGGAGGAAACATTACGCTGCCATCAACACTCAGGTGGCGGTGGACCACGATGGCCTCACAGACATCGTTGCCAGGTGTCCAGGAGGCACACACGACAGCTTCATGTGGGCCAACTCAGCTGTGGGGCAGAAGGCTGGCAGAGGAGAATTTGGCAGGAGCAACTTCCTCGGGGACATGTGGCTACCCACTCCGGAGTTACCTCGTGACACCGATAACCAACCCAGAAACACCACAAGAGGAGAGGTTCCCACATTGAACGGGTGTTTGGCAGGTGGAAGTCTACTGATGTATCCATCGTTCATAGGGGTGGCTGTGCTTGTCACCTGTGAAATGTTGCCGCGTGATTGTTGTCACAGCCATGCTGCACAACATAGCAGTGTATGTTGGAGCAGATGAGCTGCCTCCTGTGGGAGAAGATGGGGAAACGTCAGAAGACGAAGCCCCCAACCCCGCCCCCCGTGAATCCCGAGCAGCACTCCACCAAGCTGGTGTCCAGACCAGAGAGGAGCTTGTGAATCTCTTTTTATGTCTATCAGCCCCTACCCCGTAACCACCAGTCACCAAGCACTGATATCAGCACCACCCTACTCCCAACATTAAACCCACTACCATCACACAACCCATATCAACTATCATGTATATGGCTCGAAAGCTAGGAAATTACGCAAAATGACCCATGCAACACGTGGTTGAAAAGGAAAAGTAGTATATTAAAAAAAAAGATAAAAATGAAAAACTAAAACGGTGGCACAGTTACTTGGAGTCTGAATCTGCATCACCTGCAATGAAGGGAGATTGATTAGTGAAATTGTAGGGGATACATTGTGCAATTCGGACAAAAAAAAAAAAAGTAATCGAAATGCCCCTCACCTCCATACTGGGGGACCAAGATGGAGGGACGGTTGAACTGCGCCTCGGAAAGGCCTCCGTGGGGGCTGCTGGTGGCCTGGGTCTTGTGGCCCTCTCTGCCTGCTTCTGATTGGTTGGGGGGGCTGTGGATTGTGGCTCTGTACACTTATACACTCATAACTAAGCACGGTTATCATGTAGGTCCTGTGCCATGGGTATTGCATGTTCTCACACACACACACACACACACACACATTCATTAGTCCAGTAGCATGCACGCTAAGCAGTTGATGTATTATCATGTCGTCTCAGGTCATCTATATCCACAGTTGTGTTGTATGCGATTGCTGCTACTTGTGCTTGTTTTCGTTTGTTTGTGTGTTTGTTTTTTCTCTGCTTGTCTGCTTTCAGGTGCTCCTGGTGGCGCTAAGGCTGGATTCGCAACAGAGACCATGGATTTTTGTCTGTTTTGTTTTTTTACAGGTGTAGCAGCTGGTTGTCTGGTTTTTGTTTCTATTTTTGTTCTATTTCCTCTTCTTTCCTCTTCTTCTTTCCTTGTCCCCCGGTCCGGTTCAGTTCTATTACATGTTATATATTGTAAACAGAAATAAATAAATGGGCATCAAGGGGAGCTTTACATTTATAAAACTTCCCTTGGCAAAGCAAATCTGTTTGGCATAAAAGGTATTCAGACTACAATTCTGCTGCCATAATGCTGAACAGGACAAGGGGAAAAAAAAAAAAAAGCGCAATTTGCAGCGACAGCTGGTTTTCCTATTGTAATCGGAGCTATCGACTGCACACACATTGCTATAAAAGCGCCATCACAGGATGAATTTGTGTATGTCAACAGGAAGCAATTCCATTCCATCAATGTACAGATCATTTATGATGCGCAAATGCACTTAACTAACATTGTGGCGAGGTGGCCTGGTTCAACGCACGACTCATACATTCTGAGTAACACCATTGTTGGGAACAGACTACAAGCTGGCACTGTGCGCGATGGGGGGCTTCTTGGTAAGTAACTATATTCGTGTACTTGTCCTAATGTTATTCCCTGTGACGTGTATTGAGCATGTGCTAAATTTCTATCCCGTCTTCACAGCACCATTAGTCGGTGCTTAAGGTTAGTGTTTTACAGTTTTATTTTTTTTGTTCACTCTGTTTAAACTACACCGTAAGATCTTGACCCCTGATTATCTCAGAGTGCAAATTACTCATGTTAATAACCCCGTGCGAAAAGTGTAAAATGTCTTAGCCTCACCTTTTCCTTTGCGCACTTGCGCACGCATGCACTTGCGCACGCACGTTGCGCGTTATTTTGCAACAATAGTATGTGATACATGTAGAATAACGAATGGAAACTGTATATCCAGTTAACTTTGTCTCCTTTCAATTTACCCCAGGTGACCGTGGCTATCCACTTAAAACCTGGCTGATGACCCCTCTCACCAACCCTCAGACTGACCAAGAGCGGTACAATGACCTCCATTCCCACAGTCGGTCAGTGGTTGAGAGGACGATCGGTCTACTGAAGGGACGGTGGCGATGCTTGGACAGGGGGTATGCTGCTGTACAGTCCTGAGAAGGTGTGCCGCATTGTGATGGCGTGTGGCATCCTTCACAACGTGGCAAACCGGCACGCCATACCACTGCCACAGCAGCATATCCTCCCACCAAATGAACCAGAAGCTGGACCCATTAATGTGTGTCCTACCCTGGAGGCCATTCGGGCCCGGCAACAGTTGATTTCAACCATGTAAAAGGCTACTGTATGAACACATTTGTTGTGAGTTACACAAAATTACACAAATACATAGGTATTTACCTTTGTCGGAGTCACCCACATGTGCTCCAACCATCCCTGAGAAAGCAATGTCACCCATAATTGCACTGACTCGCTGTTCAAACAGGGTGGGCCCCACCTCTCCTGCCCCGCCGCCTGTTTTAACCACACTTCGACGGTGGGCAGCCAGTCTCCGCTTCACATCTACCTTGAAGTCGGACCACTTCTTTTTGACCTCCGCTTGTGTGCGGTTCTCCGACCCCACCGTATTCACAGCCTCGCACACTCTCTCCCACCCACTCCTCTTACGTTTGCTGCTAATGCCGGAGGACAGGGTGCCAAAGAGCACCTTTTTGTGCTCCTCCACCTCGGACAGTAGCACTTCCATCTCAGTTTCGGTGAAGTTATTCTTTTTTCCCATCTTAGTCATTCGTTTTTTCTATATTTTCTGATGTGCAGAGACAGGAATCGCAGGTGCAGGGCTCATTTAAATATGATTTGCATATTTAAGTAGGGGCGTGGACAGGGAGGAGTCGGGTACTCCGACATGTGCGCTCAATTCCACGTTGATTGGGATGTACAAAAGAAAATTGAATTAATGCGTGCGCACACATTGATACATCCGGATATTTTTGTACGTTGGAGGGCATTTTGGTTTGCGCGTACGCCACGTTTCAGTAGGAAATCCATGCAAGTCTTTGTACATGAGGCCCCAGGTGTCCGAAGAAGGGAGGGGGAGAAGTAGCTCAGAGCGTCTCACAGCAGTGATTTCAGGAGAGTTGTTACAGCAGCGGCCTTGGCTGAGGCCGTTGCCAGGAATGCAGATTAGATTATGATAGTTGGTTAGGGCGAGTAGTCATTTTCAATGGACACGACTCACTCTGTTTGTCCATTTTGGTCACAAAAACGATCCATACACCTTTGCAAAGCCACCAGCTTCTCCAAGATGTTTTCCATATTGCGTTTAATGACCACAGTCTGAGAGCCAATAGCTCTGCCCACCGATTCAAACATGCCGGGCAGCTTGGGGCCTATGACCGCTGTCTCCGACTTCCGAATTTTGCGATACACCAGGGCAATGCCTAATCCAATCAGCAGAAAGCTCGTTATCATGGTTCCGAATATGTATAGATCCTCGACGTCTTCAACGGAAAGAATCGACAGGCACACAACTCTCCACTTCCCCCAGGAGTCCCTCGTGTACCCAGCGGCAAACGTTCCGTCGAGACAGACAGGTTCCCCTGGACCCGAGCTTCTTGTAGCAAAGATTTTGTCAATTGCATTGAGAGACCAGCCGATAAATTCCATGATTTAGTTTGAGAGCAATGCAGAGAGAGGCACTGAAGTTGAGACAGGACATTACAAGACAAGAGAAGCAGGAGAGATATGGGAGAGGGCAGAATCAGAAGAGAGAAGAAATTGCACCTGTGTGTGGGGACCATAGGGCGTTGTGTCTGATTTATGCACTGATAAAGTGGTGGGTGATCGATTTTCCCTGGCATTGATTGATTTAGTTTCACCACCACGGCGGTGTTCAGCTCCCACTAAGAGCTTCTTAAGAAGCTTCTTTGGCGGGATCTTAAGAAGGCAGTTAAGAACGCATCTTGGAAACACCCCTATCTTAGCGCTCTTTCTTAGCTGAACCCTTCTTAAGAGCCTTCTTAAGTCCTTAAGAACGATCAAATCTGGGAACTTCAAGATCATTATCTAAGGTAAACACAAGAAACTTGTGCTAAAATAATTCCCTGTAATATCTATATAGACCAGTGAGCAGTGCTGACATATGTCAATATGTCATTGTTGTTATCAGGTGGGAACCTCCTTTCATCAGTGTTTCGTTTAGTTGGGCCCACGACACCTCCAGGAGCCGAGACAGTGATCACTTGCATCTCGGAGGCACTCCCCTCATGCCAACCATCTTTTTTTTCCACAACCACATGCCACCCCAGCCTCTCACCAACTGCACACCAGTCACAGCGGTGTGGGGATACAAACCCTGGTTTGGGTAGGGTGTAATGAAAGTATAGACGGTGCCAAAGGTGGAAAGGTGGACAAGACACACTAGCAGATTCGGCAGACAAACTCACCTACGCAGTCCTACAATCACAAAAAATGCCAGCAAAAACAAGGCCATACAGCCCGACTCACCAAAAATGGCTGCCTGGTTTTTAAAGGCTCAACAGACTTTGCAACAAATCCTCTACATCCTACTTCCACTGGACATATCCTAACTTTCCATCCTCGCTGCTCTGCTTCTGCCCCCAACTCCACATACCTAATCTTTTTTCCTTTCATATGCTTCTGCTAATAATTCCTCCCAAGGAACAGTCATCTCAATGCAATACACTCTCATTCTACTCCTAGACCACAAGACTATGTCAGGCCTTAGATTTGTAAAGGCTATTTCCTGGGGAACAACAAGCTTTCCTCCTAAAACTACCTACATCTCCCAATCACAAGCATCCTCTAAGTTGCCTTGCCTCCTTATTGTCTTATTAACTTTCTCCCCCTCTTGAACAAACTGAATTGCCACTCTCTTCACCTTGGACCCTCCTAAATTCACCCGCCTTCGTTTATCTTCAATACCTGCAGCTAAGCTTCTAAATACCTGGTTATGTCTCCACGTATACCAGGCTTGTGACAGACTAACCTTACTGTGATAGCACTCCTTTATTTCTTCTTTTCTGTACCACTTCTTGAGTCAGTCAAAAAAGAAACACTCCTTTTCCACGCGAGCGACGAGACATGACAGCTTCCTTTGTCATTTAAAATGTATACTTAAAAACAACAAAGCAAATTACAAGGTCTGACGCACGGTCAAGACTGTGATGCTTCCACCATGTTCTGACTCGAAAACTAAAGTACACACAGTCAATTAGCCTACCATAGTTAACGTTATATAATGACGTCACATCATAGAAATTACAGCATAGAAACATTTTTTAACCTTTTACACATTACCAATTGTGTATTTTAAACTAACATACTCTAAGCCTATAGAATTACAACAAATTTATCATCATTAATATTTAACTGTTTTTAACTTAAATTATTATTGCTTAGCTGGCACTTACACTTATAACCTGACAAAATGTGCTTTAGAGTTGCAGTACCTGAACATAACAAACATAACAGGTCTCCATTTAGTTTTAGAGTTTTTGGGAGTTGGCAATACAACATATGTTGCCCCTATCAAAAATCTAATACTCTTTTCCTCCATACTCCACAGCTTTTTCCAACTAAGCTTTTTCTTCTCTACACCTTCCCAGTTCAACTACTGTTACTGCTTAACCTGAGCAACTGCCTTTGTACCCCTTAACATTTCCACCTGTCTACGAACCTGCTCAACAACTAACTTTCTCTTCTACTTGGGACCTGCTCTACTCCACACCGGTTTGCCTGGGCCAAGCCTCCCCGGCCTATTTGAACATTACCCAATCTCTGTATGTCTAAGAGTTGCTTCTGCCTCCTGAGGTGCCTTTCTTGGATTCCATTTCCTCCCCTTGGTTGGGTTTGGAACCACCTTACTAACTACCACATCTTTACTCCCAGCTAACAGGAGCTCTGTCCTAACTTTAGTACAAGATCCACTAGACGAGATGCTAGGAGCTGGAGTATGCCTTTCCCCATACAGTGCCACAGTACTTAAGCATCTAGGAACACCTAGCCACTTCCTAATGTAAAAGCTAACTAATCTTTCCATTTTTTTCTGCAACAGATAATGGAATCTCATATACAGACAGTGTCCACATCAACCGGCGAAACAATCCAAATGGCAGACACCACAGCTTCAACTTTCCTGGAAGCCCTGATTTATCTATTCTATCCAGTCCCTCAGCAACAGCTTTCTGAAACTGCCCTGCCTGCTCTCCATCATTTAAGTCGACCTGGTACCACCTACTGAAACTCTTTACTGCCTTTTCCTTAATTATTGGAATTTTTTCTTCATCTATTACAAACTTTCACTTAATTTGCCTCTACTTATTGAGATACTAAGTAGGTTTGATTTTCATACCAGCCCTCTTTCGATTTTTATTAAGTCTCAAGTATTCTCTTCATGGCACTGTTGTAGTCACCAACGTCATATAATCCACGTAGGCCATTAGAACTATACAAGCTCTGTTTTCCTTTTCTACCGTATTTCTACTGTTTTCCTGTATCTGTACTTACATTTATTTTTGCACATATAATCCTGATGTGAGGGGTGTCTCCAGACAACTGCGCATTGTTATAAAATTCTGTTTATTATCGTGACAAAAATAAAGCTGAGTCCAAACCCTATATTATACCTATTTTAAAAAGTTAACATTTTAATCAAAACCATTAACCAATCAGGAAGGTCAAGATATGAATAAATAAGGGTCTCACCAGTTGATCTAATTCGTTAAATTAAAAAAATTATATTGACAATAAGGTGCTGCTATTAACACATAAATCTTTAATATCCTCTTTTAAATGGCCCTGTCTGTAGAAATGGGGTATTTTCTGGTCACTGTGCCTAGAGGCTACAGTCAACGTGCCCACAATTAAAGATGTAGTCTTTTAGTCGATCATTCTTATTTTCCCTGCGCTTCTTCTCTTTGCCTTTCCCTGCGCTGCGTAGCTGCAGTGATGTCAGTCTGCCTGGGTCATTTGAAGGTCAGCTGCATCGGAAGGGTTCATACAAAGTTCACCCGCATATATTAGGGCAATTTAATCTATCATTCTCTGTGGCAAAACTAGTTGGAAATGAGCTACATACGGATAGTCCATCCGTTATTGCGTAGGAGAACACGCTTTTAAACTCCGTCCGTGTTAATTTTTTATTTATTTTTTTTTTGGGGGGGGGGGGGGGTCTCCTTTTCGAGCTGGCTTGCGTACTGCTTAAATTGCTATCGACAATCGGGACGATGCGCTCTGTGGAGACGGCATAATGTTGTTGTTATTAAGGAAGAGTCTTGTTTAGACGCTGAGGAGAACCGGTGAGAGTAAACTGCAAAGGAGCATCGAGAAGAAACGGCGGAACATTTTTAGTCCGAAATAATTTATGATTCCGGTGCGGGCCGAAGAAGGAGAAGAGGTGCGAAATATACCTTGCCAAGAAGAAGAAGAAGGGGAAGAAAAAGAGGAGGAGGGAGAAAGAAGAGGAGTTTGATGGAGTTGTGTGCACCTACGGGCGATTTTTATCCAGAACGCACAAGAGTGTAGTTGAACGAGGCGTCTGTTATTATGTTTGACTGCATGGACGTGCTAGCTGTGAGTCCGGGGCAGATGCTGGATTTCTACACGTCCAGTCCGTCCTGTGTGCTGCAGGAGAAAGCTCTGAAAGCCTGCATCAACGGACTGGCGCACAGAAAGTGGCAGCACCGCCGGAACGCGCACTGTAGGTCCAACTTCTCCTAATCATCTGTTGTTGTTGTTGTTGCATGATGTTAGAGCTGTGAAGATCGGCTCTGGTAAGCCAGCACAGGCTGCGTCAGTCCAAGTAATTCACAATATAATGCTGTAAAGGGATCTGCAGGTGGTGATTACAGTAAAAGTTTTGGAACATGAAAAGTCAAGACGCACTTTCGCTCATTCCAGATTAGTCATAGAATTGTTATTTTAGACTTTTGGAAACTCTGCGCCTCAAGAAACGTTAGCATGAATATTTATTTGTAGATACATCAACATTCGTAAGAAGAATAGTTTATGAAGCAGAACAACGTTTGAAAAGTTTTTGATGGTAGATAGAGATGAACACTTATATTTTAAGACGCGGTGCGCCTCCATAAATTCCCAGCCGTGGAAGCAGCTCCGACCAGCTGATGTATGGCTTGTATCGGATCAATTCAGTTCAGAGAGCAACGTGCTGGCTGGAGGAATGTAGAGCGTAAACACAGGCCGTGTCTCCACACCTCCCTCCCTGCGCCGCACTTGACTGATTTAGATAAATGATCCCGTGGACTTTTCAACAAGATTAGTGGTCCGAACAAGAAATGACAAATGCTGATAGATGGAATGCTCTTATCATTTTTACAGGAGAATTAGTGGATACATAGTAGGAGTCTTTGTAACGCGACAAAAGAAAAACAAAATGGGAAACGAAAACAAATTAGCTACATCAGTGTAAAGCCTCAGAGAGGCACGCTAATTACTACGGGGCAAATGACAAACTATAGGAAACTTAAATAAAATTGTACGGGAAAAGCGTGCTATTAAGCACAAAATTATTGTTATTTAATATAGCTTAATAAGAGATATGTATTTTTTAGACACTAATTGTGCGGTTATGAGCCACTTGTCAGTGTTTATTTTTGTCTGCCACCCGCTGCTTATGTGATTTATTCTCTTATCAGAAAGTGCTAAAGTTACAGCTGCAAATTTTAACCTGCAGCTGTCTTAGGTCGCTCTGTTGTCTGCTGTAGTCCAGGGTCAAAATGGCACAGAAACTCCTCAAATCTGCCTTTTCCTTCCGCGCCTGATAGTTTAATTTTTTTTAATCTCATCAAATAATTTTAAGCGCTAAGAGTGGCGTCTTGTAGCAGCACCCAAAGTAGAACATCTTCCAGGTTTCATTTAAGAAACTCCAACTGGCTGATTCATGATATCTACAAATCTTTTTCCAATAATTTCTTGGTGCTCTGCAGACTACTTAATCATCAAATAACGCCAGCTTTAAAGCAAACCAATCACAATATTAGTCAGTGATTTCACTGTTAAACCTGTTTATACTCGATGGATCATCCACTCCTAACGTTTAATCAAATGTTCTCTTGCAAGGCTGTAGGTAGGATTTTACAAACACTCAGGTCATGACTCCCACAACCTGTCATCAAACATAAAAAAATAATTTTAGAATAATATTCTTTCCTTTTCAGTGTGTAATTTACTAAGTGGAATTTCTAAGGTTAAACTGTCTCAGTCTTTATTGATTCCATTTATAAAAAATATTTTTTTTATATCAATTATGTTTTACACTCATCAATCCCCTGAAGTCACATTGATCATCTTGTTTCTAACTTTTATTGAGATTTGATTGAAAAAAAAATACTAAGAAAAATGTTAAGCAAATACAATCAGTGAAATAATATTAATTTGTCTGAACAGTCTGATCAACATATAATCTTTTTTCACTTATAATGATTTTTTTTTTAATTCAGGACATTTTGCAGTAGTCATTTAAGAAGACTTTATATTTTTCAGAAAATCTAATTATTACTTATATCTAAAATAACTTCCTCATCAATAGAAACATCTTGATTTTTAATGTCAAGTAGAAACAATGAAATTAGTGGAAAAAAATCCCTTAAATTATTCCAAAATGTCTGTAATCCCAAATTTCACTTAATCTTTACAGAAACAACTTGCTTAAATAAAGCATGAACAAAATTAGCATAGGAGCAGACTGTGGGGGACAATGTAGATATAAATAGTTGACAGAGCATTAGTCAGAATATCATACCCATATCACTGACAGGTAAATGTTTGACCATACATAAAAAATGTATGAATTAATAAATAAATGCAAAAAATAAAGTCCTCTGTCAATTAGTGGTGAAGTTAGTGCAGTCTTTTTGATTGTTTTGCCTCCATTAATCTTCTGTAGTTTAAATTTCAAACAGTTCACCTTGTGAAGCATCGCACATCTTGCACTGTACTTTTACATAATGTTTGGTCTACCTTTCTGCAGCAGCATCACATAATTTTCCATAACCCATCACATTAGAGAAGCTGATTCTGAGATGCTTACCCATGCAATTAGAGTAATTTCCCTTTAACACATGTACTCGCACTTGAAAGACAGGTCTCATGAAGCACTAAATTAAATAGGGCGAAATGAGACTCTTTTTCTTCACGTTCTCACAACACATTTGCTCTGAGGCCCCTCCTACTTTTCCAGTTTGAATAAGGTGCTGTCTAGATTAGACTTTGATTTGGGAAAACCTCTCTCAGGGTCACTGAAATGTTGGTTCATTAATTTATTTATTCAAGATAATAGAAACTGTCTGGGTGTTAATTAGCTGCGTTCACAACAAGCCTACTATTGATTATCATGCACTTCATCTTCCAGTTTGGATGTTACTTAAGACTGGTCAAGGACTTCCTTCAAATAGATAGAAAGAATGGATTGAAGAGTGATTGCATATGATACATGCAAAGACAGAGCAGTATTCCACATCAGCAGCTTGATTTAATTGCGCCAATATAAACATAAAACCAAAGCTATCAGATAAATCTGCGGAAAGGACTGTGATGTTGTGGCAGGATATGTATTGTACAGCTGATGTGTTGTTATGGGATTATTGGGGCTTTTTTGTCATCAAGACTTAAGCACCTCTGATGTGGACATGAAAGGCCGTTAGCACAGCTTGCAGGCCAAGCTAATTTAGTGAGTGTGCGAAATGAAAGGCGGATGGGGGGAAATAAAAAGCCATGTATGACAGAGAAATTAAACGAGAGCTGTTTGATGGTAGGCATGTTTAATCGACATGATTAGTATGGTTTTAAGGTCCCATTAGGGTTACACTGATACTGCATATCAGCAGAGTCACTGACCTCTTATTAAATATCAAATGCCAAGAGAGTCCTGCCCCACGACAACTGGAGATACATGCACCTTATTAAGTTTATATAAACTCACCTTGGGGCGTTTCATAGCTTTTCATGTCATAGCCTTAGTCTTAAAAACATCTTAAATACAAGCTTTTAATTTCATAAGCCAGCTTTCGTGGACATTTTTAATTCTCACAAAAAACTGTTCCTGAGACTTGATCCTCCTTTCTGAAAAAGGGAACACTCATTTCTAAAGCAGGACTGCAAAGGAAGCTATCTTGTTAATCACTTTTCAAAATGCTTTGCAAAAGCATGAACACAATTATACAGAGATGCATATAAATTATGTTAGGCTTGGATGGTGCTATAACACACAGCACTTTAATGCGCTTATTAAATTGCGTTTCTACACCAACACACGAGTTCTTCACCACGGGATTACATTGTTATGTTCTATCAATAACACAAAAATAGAAATAAAACACTTTTACATACTTCCTGGTTGAGTTTAGGGACTACAGTAGTTCACTCTGTCTGGTGCTTGTTGTTGCTGGGAGAGGACGCTGGCGATGCCTGTTCGCCGTTTCTCCAGCCGAGCCAAAACAACGACGAGTTTATAAATAAGCATCACGCTTTAAAATAAGCTATCTTTTTAAACTTGGGGACACCCTGAATCCCCATCATCGCCGCTGCCACTGTGGCCGGAGAGCCTCCGTTTTGAGTCTTGTCCTGGACAGCCTGGATCCTGCTCCTCCCTGCCATTGTGTAGTGCCCCTGGGAAAGCCCGATGCCATCCATTGCTATCACTGCCACATAGGTGGAAGTCCACATAGCATCCTTGCTACCAGCTACGCGGCTGGAAACAACTTGTGCACTTCCACGCTGTTGCCGGTACTACTATGTTGAGTTATATCCGCCAACCAGTTGATAAATCTCAACCGTTTCTTAACTCCACCGTGGACAACGGTGATTAAAGAACTTGGACTTCTCGGCTACTAAATCAGGTAACCACCCACAGTGAGAAAATACAGAAATTGACTTAGAGACAGAGAAGCTGCTGAAAGAAAGCTTCAACTGAAGATAAAACTGATTGATATGCAGCGACACGGTAGACTGTCGAATCTAAAAATACATGGAGTGAAGGAGGAAAACGGGGAGGACAAATTACAATAAACATTGGCACCACAAATTAGCGACAAGATGGCACTCGCTGTGGACATCATCCATCGATTGGGCACCGTGAAAAAGATTGGCTCTCCTCGCACAATCATCATTAGATTCACCATAAGATTCTACCGAGACATCATCTGGCGGGAAGCGAAGAAATACAGGTATCTGCGCGACAACAATCTCAGCATAAAAGAGGCCTTCATCCCCTAGGATGCCGCTGCCAGAGAGAAACTGTGGCCTTTGGTGAAGAAGGCCAGAGATGAGGGGAAGAGAGCATCATTGAGAGGCCCCTTCGCTTACATTGAAGGAAAGAAGATTGACTGCTTGGGGGTGAAATAAGAGAAAAGAAGAAGAAAAAAATTGATCTAGCTGAAAAGAGAAATAGTTGAAAAACTAGCCTCTTACTGTTATATGACTTCATTATCATCGTCATGAGCTAGTCTTTCATCATATTATACCTTAACATACTTGCAGAGACTTTTATTTATGATCTCAATTGACTTCTTTCTGAATGAATAGACTTATGCAATATTTCATGATTCGTTCTTATATTCAACAGACCCATTGTTCTTCATCACCGGGTCTGCTCTTTTCAACACAAGGCATATGCTCGCCTAATGTTTGATAACCTTTTGCTTGATACTGTTCAACGGGTTCCTTAATGGTCGCTGCTGCCTTGTTTTTGGGGATGGCATAGTTCATCTAAGGCTCAGGTTCCTTGCTATCACGAAGCTTTCTAGTCTTAGTACTAGTAGGTTTTTGATTCTTGTTTTTTTTTTGTTGTTTTTGTCTGTCCCTTCTTTTGTTTATTTCTCCTGTAAGGTCATGCAGAATTTTGAGTTCAACTCACTTAATATTGTCTCCTTAAATGTGAGAGGTCTAAGAGACTTAACAAAACGAAAAGCACTTTTTTATTTTTATTTACACACTAAAGCAGATTTGATTTTTCTACAAGAGATTCATTCTGGTGAATCCGATTAAAAATTTTGGAAGTCACAATGGGGAAATTCTGTTTTCTTTGACCATGGCACAAACCACTCTGCTGGTGTTATGATTTTACTCCACAAGTTTAGAGGTGACATTATTGAATCAATTACTTCTAGGGAAGGAAGGTGGTTGATATTGATAGTAAATGTTGACAATGACTGCTTTCTTCTATGTAAAAACAAAAAACTAGTAGTTTAGGCGTCTCCATGGCAAGGTCTCTCCGGGGGCTGGATGGAAAATGTGGAGTGGATTTCAGTTTGCTACGGCCACTGAAAAGATCTGTCCCTCCTCTCAGAAGCAGAATTGAGCTGTTTAATGCCCAGTCAATCGCAAAAAAATCCTGCCTCATTCACGAAAACATACTGGATAAACGTCTGGATTTTATGTGCATCACATAGACCTGGCACAAACCAGATACCTTTTCCTCCTTGAATGAGAGCTGTCCCCCAGGATATAGGTACCTCCAGAAAGCCCGCAGTAAAGGTCGTGGTGGCGGTCTGGCAGTCATGCATCGCTGCGAGCTGGAGCTATCTCTGCAGCCATTACCCAAACTTTCTTCGTTTGAATGCCTTGCAAACTCATCCTTCATCCCTGAGATGTCGAAACTCTCTGCACATCGTCTGCAGATGTTATCATACTAGGTGATATGAACATTCATGTTGACTTCCCCTCCTACCGTTTTGCCGCTGAATTTCTTCAATTACTGGACTGTTTCAATTTCAAGCAACTTGTTGATGCCCCCACACACACCAGAGGGCACACCTTGGACCTAGTAATCATAAACTCTGCCCCTCTCACCAACCTGCAGGTGTATGACCTAGGTGTTTCTGACCACAAGGTTGTTTCTGTGGAGTTGCTTTCCTCACTCAACCTCTCCAAGCCCAAACGCAATATCTGTTTTAGAAACCCAAAAAGATAAACACTTGGCAGCAGACTACCGGCATCTTTCCACACACTTCTCACCACCCGTCGAAGCAGTAGAATATTACAACAGCCACCTCAGTAGACTCCTAGACCACCATGCCCCTTTCTAAATCCAGAGCAGTCACTTTCACCCGTTCAGCACCCTGGTTTACAGATAGGCTTCAGAGGATGAAGGCAGCAGGACGGGTCCTTGAGCGGCGCCACAAAACCTCTGGCCTCATTGTTCATAAACAAATCTAGTTTGTCTAGCATCAACAATAATATTCAAAGTCCCTAAAAGAGGCAAGGTCACAGTTTTACTCCAATGCAATCAGACACAGCCCAGGAAATTCCAAACAGCTTTTCTCCACCGTCAACCATCTTCTCAAACCACAACCCACAAACCAATACGCAAAGTAACACCATCAGAAATAAATTTTTGTTTTATAATGCGACCAATACCTTCATTCAATGCCATTTTTCAATCACATGCAGTTGCTCTCATTACCACTAGAGGGGGAGAGGGGCCCATTGGGGTAGAGGAGAGTCTCTTGTCACCTTTTATGTAGACAACTGCATTTTACTCTACTGACATTCATTTCTCATTATGGATGTTCTCAGAAGATGTTACATTATAAAATATAGTTTTATTGTGCATTGTCCTCCCAAAGTATTTTTGCGAATTTCTTCGCAAAACTTGTATTTGCATACATACTGGGAATATTTTCTTGGGTCAGTGGCTTGGGTAATAGAATACAGAAAAAGAGATTTTGAAGTCTTGATAAAAACCAGATCCTCATCTCTCCCCTTACAGCTCCTTGTTTAATTTCCTCATCCGATATGAAGATGAATGAGTGTTGCTCATCGTTATTTTCTTTTTTGTGTATTTAAAGCTCTGTTGAAAAATCCCTCTCTGTGACGCATATTGGAGGGCAGCAGAAAGCTGCTTCTGATTTGGTGTACTTTTGGTGAACTTTGACTATTTCCTCTTTCTTGGCCTGCTATATGTGAGCTATGTGCTTGACACTCCTGCAGAGAAAACTAGGAGGAGAAACATTTCCAGACTGGAAGGAACATCATCTAAGTGGAGAAGGAGGAAAAAAGGAGCTTGAGCCACTGAATAGGAATAATATTCCTCTAATCCTCCCAGGGCATGCCTACTGCTCCACGCCCAAATCACCACTGCTCTCTCCTTAACACAAACCAAATACGCAAATACCCTAAGGAGCTTCAGGAAATGCCTCCCTCCTTCCTCTGTGTTCTTTTTCACTCCTTCATACTGTCTCACATAATTTATCAGGTTTAGTTCAGCTGTGTGATTTTTGTTTTTATTACTTAGTTGATTTTTACTGAAACAAAAGCGTGGGTAAGATTTTAAGAACTCTTTTCCTGTCATTATGTGCAGCAAAAAAACAGCTTTGTCCTCATTTCAAAATTGCCTTCATTGTGTTAAATTGCTTGTGTGCAGCAGCAGACTTTGCTTCAGGTTCTTTGCCAACTGTTCATTGTATGAACAATAAAGGCAGAGTTTTGACTGGGGGAAGTAGATACAAGGATATAGAGTACACAGAGTACCTAGATGATATTACTTCTGCAGATTATTTGTATATTACCTGCAAGTAATCATCCTGCATCACTCTGATCGTTTATAGTCACTGATGGAGTTTGTCAAGAGTACTGTTTTGGGAGGTGGTAGCATTCAGCTGTGTTGCTAACAGACACAGAGAGGCAAATGCAGGTGGGACTACACTACAAAGGAGAATGAGAAATACATACTACCATTGCTTTATAGGGGAAACATATAGTGCAATGAGGCTTCAGACTGTATACATGAAATCTGTGTTTGATTTCTTGTTTACAAATATATTGCTATAATATTGAATTAAAAGTCTGTTATGCCTAGGCATGGTATTTTGTGAATTAAGAATGTTTCTAAATCTTGTTATTGCAGTTATTTAACAATTAGGATAAAAAGTAGATGAATCATTTTTAAAGAAAAAAGCTAAAATGTCGGGAACCATGTTAGAAAATGGGCACATCTGTTACAATTATAGTTCAGTAAAGGTAAATGCTAACATAGGGCAATTTAAGTACAATTTAAAAGTAGAAAAGAGTTATTCAAAGTCAATGACCTTACAGTTTAAACTAGCTAAAATTTGTTTTCCACATATTCCATGTTTGGTTCAATAGACTGGCTATGCCCCTTAGTGTTCGACATAAGGATTTTTAAAAAAATTTTGAAAGAATGAACTTTATATCAGCAATGGGACAGCTAATGTTAGTAGTTTACCCATCCAGTTTTGAGAAAAATGTGCATGGAGAGGCTCTGCATAGTTTTTTGTTTTTTTGCTGGTTAAAGTACAGCTTAAGATCTTTCTAACAAGCCCCTGATTGAAATGTTAATAATCCTGTGCGTAGAATGTGAAATGTCTTTATCAGCCTCACCTTTTCCCCGGCGCACTTCTGCACTAAGTTACTGTATGAACACGTTTGTTGTGAGTTAAACAAATAAATAGGTATTTACCTTGGGGGTAATCACAGTCAAATCAAATCTCTATTCAAACAGAACCCCTCCCTGTTTTGGCCACACTACGGTGGTGGTCAGCCAGTCTCCGCTTCACATCCACCCTAATGTCGGACCACTTCTTCTTCACCTCTGCTTGTGTGCGCTTCTCAGACCCCACAGCATTGACAGCCTCTCACATGCTCTCCCACCCACTCCTCTTACATTTGCTGCTTATGTCGGCGGACAACGTGCCAAAGAGCACATTTTTTCAGGCCTCCACCTCAGAAAGTAGCAACTCCATCTCGCTTTCCGTAGAGTTCTTCTTTTTCCCGTCTTACTCATTATTAGCCAATAAAGAGAAGCTAAAACTGGAGAAATATGATCTCTCCTGTTAGTTCTAATCAGAATTCAGTCTGCAGCATTTTGGATCAGTTGAAGGCTTTTCAGAGAATTTGTGGAACAGCCCAATAATAAAGAATTACAGTAGTCCAATCTTGAAGTAACAAATGCATGGACTAGTTTTTCTGCATCACTCTGAGACAGGATGTTCCTGAGTTTGGCAATATTACAAAGGTAAAAGAAGGAAGTCCTAGAAATCTGTTTTATATGCGCTTCAAATGCTACATTCTGGTCAAAAAGAACTCTAAGGTTCCTCACTGTAGTACTAGAAGCCAAGGGAATACTATCTAGAGTAAGTATATAGCTAGACAATTTCTCCCTGAAGCTCTCAGGTCCAAAGAGAACAACTTCAGTTTTGTCTGAATTTAGAAGCAGTTCTAAGTGATCCAAGTCTTTATGTAAGTAAAAATAATCGGTTCAGGCACAGAACCCTGTGGAACCCCATAACTTTCTCTGGTGTGTGAGGAAGTTTTTTCATTTACAAAAACAAACTGGAATCTATCAGAGAAATATGATTTAAACCAATCTAATGCAGTTCCTCTAATCCCAATAACATGTTCAAGTCTCTGTAATAGAATGCTGTGATCGACCATATCAAATGCAGTACTGAGATCCAACAGGACAAGCACAGACACAAGTCTGCTATCAGAGGCTGATTGGTCATTTTCACCAGTGCTGTTTCTGTGCTATGATGCATCCTGAGTCCTGACTGATACTTCAAACAGATTATTTCTATGTAAATCATCATCATAAAGTTCAGCTGCAACAATTTTTAAAAAAAAGTTTTAGACAAAAAAAGGAGATTGGATATAGGTTGATAATTAGCTAACACTTCTGAATATATAGTAGTTTTTTTTGTTTAATTAAAGCAACTTTAAAAGTCTGAGATACTTATCCTGTCAACAAAGACAGATTGATCAAATCCAATATGGAAGAGTTGATAAAGGGGAAAACCTCCTTGAACTGTCTGGTTGGGATTGGGTCTAAAATACAAGTTGATGGGTTAGAAGAGACTGTCGCTGTTTAGCTCGGAGAGATCAACTGAACAGAAGCCGTTTAAATACAAATCGGGTTCTAAAGATACTTCTAAAGCTGCTGTATTTGATGATACATCATGGATAATAGTGGAAATCCTCTCTCTGATAGAAACAATTTTATTGATAACGAATCTCAAGAAATCGTCACTGTTGAGAGTTAAAGGAATACCTGTAACGGGTGGTGTATGGACCCAGTTGCAGTACAAAGGAGTCAGGAGACAGTGGTAAAAAGTTCAAGGCTTTACTGAAACTCTGGCAGACAGACAAACGGTTTAGAAACCGGCAAACAGGAATCAGGAGAGGAGAGGCAAAGTTCTTGGTCAGGGACAGAAGGCTGGGTCGAATTACCAGGAGGCAGACGAAGCAGGGAATCAGGGACAGGCGAGGTCGGTACCGGTAAAGCTGGCAGGAGAACGCTGGAAAGACTTGCATGGCAAAGAACAATCTGGCAAAGGATAGAGTGTGGAGGTGGTGACTATATGCTGGGCTGATTGCATGTGATGAGAGGCAGCTGTGTGCATAGGTGAGTGGAGTTAACTGATGAGGTGTGTGTGACTGACAGGCTGAGTGGGGCAGAAGCAGGATCAATGGAAAATTACTGATGGTTGGATGACTAAACTGTGACAGAACCCCCCCCCCCCCTTCAAGGGACGGCCCCTGACGTCCCCAAAACAAGTCCAAGGAACCAGGGTGGGAGGAGGGGGAACAGGAAGGCGGGCTAAAACTCGGGAGAACCCGAGAACTCCCCATCCTCAGGTTGTGAGGAAGGCGAGTTCGCCGGTGGGTCCACTGCCTCCTCCTCCGACAGGGAGACCTCCCACTGGTCCGGGGCAGTGGAAGGGCCAGTAGCAAGCGTCCTACGGCAAGGGCCCCTGCCGATGTTGCTGGGGGAGGGCTGGTCCGGATGTTGCTGGTGAAAGACTTGGATGAGACCCCGGTCCAAAATGTGTTGAGCAGGAACCCAGGATCTTTCCTCCGGACCGTAGCCCTCCCAGTCGACGAGGTACTGGCAGCCCCTTCATGAATGATGCGGCGCACTTCATATGTGAGTCCCCCTTCAAAGAGACGAGGGGGGGTGGGGGTGGAGCAGCAGGCACCAGCGGGCTCTCGTTGACCGGCTTGACCTTGGACATATGGAATGTCGGGTGCACCCGCATAGACCGAGGGAGTTTGAGCCGGACTGCCACAGGATTGATGACCTTCTCGATAGTGAAGGGCCCAACAAACTTGGGAGCCAGCTTGTTGGATTCCACACGCAGAGGAAGGTCACGGGTGGAGAGCCAAACCTTCTGGCCCACCTGGTATTGTAGAGTTTGAGAGCGATGACGGTTGGCTGCTGAGGAGTACCGGTCTGCCGCCTTCAGGAGGGAGGCCCTAGCATGGCTCCAGGTCCGACGACAGCGACGGATGAAGGCTTGAACTGAAGGGCAAGAGGCCTCCCCTTCCAGGGCTGGGAAGAGAGGAGGCTGGTAACCGTAGGCACACTGGAAAGGAGACAAACCGGTGGCGGAGCTGGTAAGGGTGTTGTGGGCATATTCCACCCACAACAGATGCTGGGACCAAGAGGATGGGTTCTGTGACACCATACACTAGAGGGCCATCTCCATTTCTTGGTTCTTCCTCTCAGTCTGGCCATTAGATTGCGGGTGGTACCCGGATGACAAACTGGCCGTGGCTCCCAAGAGGCTGCAGAACTCCCGCCAGAACACTGATGAAAACTGGGGCCCTCTGTCCGAGACCACATCAACAGGAATCCCATGAAGGCGGAAGACGTGGTTGAGGAGCAGCTGGGCTGTCTCTTTAGCTGACGGGAGCTTAGGCAAGGACACAAAGTGTGCCATCTTAGAGAAGCGGTCCACAATGGTAAGAATAGCCGTCTTCTCATTCGATGGTGGCAGGCCTGTCACGAAGTCCACTGAAATGTGGGACCAGGGGCGATGTGGCACAAGGAGAGGCTGCAGGAGGCCGGATGGTGCTTGACGCAATGTTTTATTCCGATTGCAGATCTGGCGGGCTTTGACATACACCCGGGTGTCCTCCTGTAACGTGGCCCACCAGAAACGTTGTAGAAGGACCTCCCGGGTTCTCTGGATCCCAGGATGGCAGGTCAACTTAGAACCATGGGCCCACTGGAGTACATCCGACCTCAGAGCTGCAGGCACGAATAAACATCCAGTAGGGCAGGCACTAGGACCAGGCTGACCCTCTGTGGCAGCTCTTACTTTCTCCTCAATTTCCCAAGTCAGGGATGCCACAACACACGGGGACGGAAGGATGGTGTCAGGAGCACTGGTGCCATCATCCTCCCTCTGGAACTGACGTGACAGAGCGTCAGGTTTGACGTTGCGGGAGCCGGGTCTGTAGGAGAGGGTGAAATTGAACCTAGTGAAGAAGAGGGCCCATCGTGCCTGTCGAGAATTGAGTCTCTTTGTGGTTCGAATGTACTCCAGGTTCTTGTGGTCCATCCACGCCAGGAAGGGCTGCTTGGTTCCCTCCAGCCAGTGCCGCCACTCCTCCAGGGCCAGTTTAACAGCAAGGAGTTCCCGGTTACCAATGTCATAATTTCTCTTGGCTGGGGAAAGACGCTGAGAGAAAAAGGCACATGGGTGGATCTTCTGGTCACTGGCTGCTCGCTGGGACAGCACAGCCCCTACACCCATGTCAGATGCATCCACCTCTACGATGAACTGCCGTTCGGCATCAGGAACTTGGAGGATGGGTGCAGAACTGAAGCGGTCCCTCAGGGTCTGAACGGCTGTATCTGCAGAATGGGACCATCGGAAGGAAGTCTTGGAGGATGTCAGGGCTGTGAGAGGGGCAGCGATGGAGCTATAGTTCCGGATGAAGCGCCTGTAAAAATTGGCAAAGCCCAGGAACTGCTGCAGCTTCTCCTCTCCCTTCTCCGGGCCTGTATGCGGAGGTCCAGCCGAACAGTAAGTTCAATGAGACTGTCCAGTGTGGAAGGTAGAGGATAGGAAACCAGTTCATCTTTGATGTAGTCTGCCAAACCATGCAGAAAAGCATCGCGCAGAGCCGCAGTGTTCAAGTCGCTTCGACGGGCCCTGGTCCGGAAGTCGATGGAGAAGTCAGCCACTGACTGGTTCCCTTGGCGCAGGGAGAGCAGATCACGGGCGGCATCAGATCCGGAAGTGCCCAACCTGAACACCTTGCGTAGTTCCTCAGAGAAGGCCTGGAATGATGCACAAGCGGAAGTCCGCCTCTCCCACTCTGCTGTTCCCCAGAGGAGGGCTCTGCCGGTCAGGTTGCTAATTACGTATGCCCCCCTGGCATCCTCAGTGGTGGACCCAGTTGCAGTACAAAGGAGTCAGGAGACAGTGGTAAAAAGTTCAAGGCTTTACTGAAACTCTGACAGACAGACAAACGGTTAAGAAACCGGCAAACAGGAATCAGGAGAGGAGAGGCAAAGTTCTTGGTCAGGGACAGAAGGCTGGGTCGAATTACCAGGAGGCAGACGAAGCAGGGAATCAGGGATAGGCGAGGTCGGTACCGGTAAAGCTGGCAGGAGAACGCTGGAAAGACTTGCATGGCAAAGAACAATCTGGCAAAGGATAGAGTGTGGAGCTGGTGACTATATGCTGGGCTGATTGCATGTGATGAGAGGCAGCTGTGTGCATAGGTGAGTGGAGTTAACTGATGAGGTGTGTGTGACTGACAGGCTGAGTGGTGCAGAAGCAGGATCAATGGAAAATTACTGATGGTTGGATGACAATACCTAGCTCAATAGAGCTCGGACTCTTTGTCAGCCTGGCTACAGTGCTGAAAAGAAACCTGGGATTATTCTTATTCTCTTCTATCAATGATGAATAATAAGCAGTTCTAAATTATAGGAACGCCATTGTCTCTCCAGCTTTATTGCAGTCTGCTTTAACCCTTTTATGCATGATGTCCACTTGAGTGGATGGAAATAAAAAAACTTTTTTATCATAATAATTGTCAAAGTTGCACA
Source organism: Leuresthes tenuis (assembly GCF_036924035.1). Lineage (NCBI taxonomy): Eukaryota > Metazoa > Chordata > Actinopteri > Atheriniformes > Atherinopsidae > Leuresthes > Leuresthes tenuis. Next base: position 23,001,144 of record NW_027325372.1, on the reverse strand, counting down.
TAGGCCACGAAAGTGGATGTTAAACATGTCATTTTCTGTTTCTGTTCCTCAGATGCACAATGTCCATTCCATGTGACATTTCAGTCACTCCTTAAATAATTGTTGTAAAAATAAATAAATAATGATAATTAGTTCTTTTTATGCCTAAAGATAAATAAAAACACTTGGGAAAAAAATCCTGACTGAACCTTTCATAATTCATGCATTAAAGCATGCAGCTGTGAATTATATCAAGGAGCCAACCTCTTCTGACTGATTACCTTAACTTTCAAAGGGGCAACATTGTCCAATGTTTTACACATTGAAACTGCAGTGCTGTCAACAAAAGAGTAATTTATTGCTGGAGTAAAATTTAGGTAGCCGTCCTCATATTTGCACATTGCAGTGAAGAAAAGGATGATGGAATTAACTCTTTAAAACTGATTACAGCATTCTCTGATAGACACCTTCTATATGTAAATTTCATCTCAGAAGCTATATAGTCAAGTAATATAAACTCAAAAGTTATCAAAAAATGGTAAGATAAGACAGGGTTATTAGGGAATACTGTTAAATGTTTACTCTCAATGCCATAAGTCAGCACAAGATCAAGGGTGTGATTAAGGCAGTGAGTAGGTCTGTGAACACCTTAAGAAAATCCAATAGAATCTAATATAGAATTAAACTTAATACTTAGGCTGTCATTTTCAACATCTACATGAATATTAAAGTCACCCACTACAATGACTTTATCTGTACTCAGCACTAACGGGGATAAAAGCTCTGAGAATTCAGACAGAAACTCAGAATAAGGGCCAGGTGGACAATACACAACAACAAATAGAACAGTTTTTTGTGATTTCCACTTTGGGTGGGAAAAACTGAACTCAAACTAATCTTGGGTCTGGGACTGATGAGTAACCCTGATCCGAAGATAGCGGCCACTCCTCCTCCTCTGCCTGTGGTTCGAGGAATGTGAACATTTAAATAGGCAAAGGGAGTAGATTCATTCATATTAACGTGATCCCCCTGCTGCAACCAGGTTTCTGTAAGACAAAATATATCAATATGATTATCAGAAATCAAGTCCTTCACTAACAGAGACTTGGAAAAGAGAGATCTAATATTCAACAAACCACATTTAATACTTTGATGTTTTTGCACAGTTAAAGTTTTTGTTTTGTTTTTTATGTTTTCTGGATTTTCTCCTCTTGTGTTTAATGATTTATTTAATTTGGGTAGTGTGGAAGCAGACACAGTCATTATGGGATTTGGGGGGATGTAGTAGCAGGTGGGAAACTACAGAGAAATATATAAGACGACAACTCTGCATCAGTCACAGTTTATGTTTTGATTATTGTTATGTTTCAGGTTCTGTCACATTTTATTTTTGATCTTCATGTTTTCAGGTTCTTTGCTATGTTTCAGGTCATGTTTTTTCCCCTGTCACGTTAGGTTCACTCATGTCACCTGTTTTCCGTTTCACAGCTGCACATCATCACCAACCACTTCCCCACAGCATTTAGTTTCCAGGTTCAGTCACAGTATTTGCAGGATCCTCACTAACCCCTCATGTCACAGTCGAGAAAAGTTAAGTCTGGGTTTGCCTCACAGTGTCATAGCTTATTTGTTAATTCATAGCCACAGTTTTCATAGTCTTGTTTGTTCTTTATCCATAGCCTTGTTTTTTTTTACTAACACTAAGTAATTTTTATTATCTGGCTCAGTCCTATGTTCTGATCTTTTTGTCTTTGGAAATAAACCTTTTGAGTTTTTTGAGAAGTCTGCATCTGGGTCCTACCTTCCTCCACCGTTCCTGAACGCATCTTGGTCTTAACCCTGGGTTGTCATGTTTTTGGATGACTAATAAATTCTTCCAATGAGGGATGGATGGAGGGATGGATGCCATCTCTTCTAATCAGACCAGGTTTTCTCCAGAAAGATTGTCAATTATCTATGTAGCCCACATTGTTTGCTGGACATCATCAAGACAACCAGCGGTTGAAGGATGACATGTGGCTAAATATGTCAACACTGGTCAGATTTGGCAGGGGTCCAGAGAAAACTATGGAGTCTGACAATGTTTTGGCAAAATTACACACCGATGCAACATTAATTTCAGTGACCTCCGATTGGCGCAACCGGGTGTCATTACCACCGATGTGAATAACTATTTAAAGGTATTCACACTTATCCTTAGCCACTGGTGCTGTTGGAACAGGAAGGGGCCATTCCCAAACTCTTTCCACAAAGTTGGGAGCATTAAATTGTCCAAAATCTCTTGGTATGCTGAAGTATTCAGAGTTCCTTTCACTGGAACTAAGGGGCCAAGCCCAGCTCCTGGAAAAACAACCCCACCCCATAATCCCCCCTCCACCAAACTTTACACTTGGCACGGTGCAGTCAGACAAGTACCGTTCTCCTGGCAACCACCAAACCCAGACTCGTTCATCAGATTGCAAGATGGAGAAGCGTGATTCGTCACTCCAGAGAGCGTGCTTTACACCACTGCATCCGACACTTTGCATTGCACTTGGTGCTGTATGGCTTGAATATAGCTGCTCAGCCATGGAAACTCATTCTATGAAGCTCTCTACGCACTGTTCTTTAGCTAATCTGAAGGTAACATGAAATTTGGAGGTCTGTAGCGACTGACTCTGCAGAAAGTTGGCAGCCTCTACGCACTATGTGCCTCAGAATCTGCTGACCCTGCTCTGTCATTTTACATGACCTACCACTTTGTGGCTGAGTTGCTGTCATTCCCAATCACTTCCACTTTGTTATAATACTATTGACAGTTGACTGTGGAATATTTAGTAGCGAGGAAATTTCACGACTGGACTTCTTGTACAGGTGGCATCCTATCACAGTACCACGCTAGAATACACTGAGCTCCTAAGAGTGATCCATTCTTTCACAAATGTTTGTAGAAGCAGTCAACATGCCTAGGTGCTTGAATTTATACACCTGTGGCCATGGAAGTGATTGGAACACCTGAATTCAATTATTTGGATGGTTGAGTGAATACTTTTGGCAATATAGTGTATGTATATATACACGTACATACATACATACATATACACACACACATAGTCTTCACATACTGCGCAAAAGTTTTAGGCAGGTGTGAAAAATGCTCTAAACTGAGAATGCTTTCAAAAATGAAAGTGTCAATAGTTTATTTCCATCAATTAACAAAATGCAGTGAATAAACAGGAGAAATCTAAATCAAATCCATATATGGTGTGACCACCCTTTGCCTTCAAATTAGCATAAATTCTGCTAAGTACAATTGCACACAGTTATTGAGGGAACTCGGCAGGTTTGTTGTTTTAAATGTCTTGAAGAACTATTTTATGATTTTCTGTGGATGAGCTCTTCCTCAAATTCTTCTGTCTCTTCATGTAATCCCAGACCGATTCGATGATGTTGAGATCAGGGCTCTGTGGGAGCCATGCCATTACTTCCCCTTCACTGTGTCTATGATCCGTAACGTTGCCTGTTTCTTTGAGCTTCTTCTAAAGACCTCGAACAGCACATCTTGAAACCACTGATTTGAAATCTTTGTGTAGGAAAGACCTTGTTGATGTAGTATAACTACCTTGTGTCTTGTTGCTGTGCTCAGTCTTGCCATGGCATGTAACCTATAACATGAAATCGTCTTTCATCACCTCACCATGGTAGCAGAGTTTAGCTGTTTTCACCTAGTTTTAAGCCTCCTACACAGCTGTTTTTGTTTCAGTTAATGACTGTGTTTCAACCTACATATGAAATTGATGATCATTACCATCTGTTTGGTATAATTGGTTGAACATACAACTGACTATAATCTCTCCCTGACTTTGTGCAAATGTTCTTCTAAGAATTGATGCTGGTTTGAAGGCAAAGGGTAGTAACACCAAAGATTGATTTGATTTACTGTTTTTGTGTTCACTCACTTTACAATTTGTAAATTGATCAAAATAAAAATATATAATTTTATTTTTGAAAGCATTCTTACTTTACAGGATTTTTTCACACCTGCCTAAAACTTTAGCACAGTACTGTTAGTCATTTTTGTGCAAGATCGTATACCAGTGTTGGCTAACTACGGCTGAAGTTTTTACTTTATTGCGTCAAAATGTAGTGATCACTGTGACTGTAAAACTAGAAGTTTGTTAGCCTGTTCACTTTTTCAAACTTCCTGGCACACCCTGTCTCTCCAAAATTGAGGCAAATTTCAGAGGGGAAAGAGGGGAAGGCGGAGTTTTGTATACCCATCAGAAATTAGAATGGCTCTCATAGGAATGATTTTAGTTGACTCACATATGAACACATATGCTCGATTACATTATCCATAATGAGCCACTGGTTATAATAGACCGGGTAAGGTCATCACAGAAAAATATACAACTTTGTTGAATTATATTGCATCGACAAAAGAGTGGATCTTCTTAAGCTTTCACGAGGCTAATCTTATTGCTAATAAAACTTTTGATTTCCAAAAGAGAAATTGTTTTACTTCTTTCAAAGACTCACGTCAAGACACTCAAAGCTGAAGGTTGTGTTTAATGGCGCACGATTAATGTGATCTGATGAAGAACTTTTTCAGATAAAGACATGGTGAGTTTATCTAATCATGGCTTCATCTTATCACCTAATCAAATTCTAATTTATGGACTATTTATAGGAATTTCTGAATAGAAAAATATACTGAAATGTATTCAGTAATAATGCCACCACTGTAAAATAGAATGGCAGAATGAACATGCTTGGGCTCTGTGGTTAAGAAGTTTATCTGTTCTCAGGACAAGACCAGAATGAGTTTTGGAGTTCTCAATTTTTAATAATAATACGATTTAAGTAAAATATTTGGAAAGCTTTGGAAAACTACAAACATTTGAATGAAAAATATTTAATACAAAGTCTTTCAGTTAGATACCCTTAAACTAATCAGTTTTACTTACTGTCTGATATAATAAATGCCAGTGTCATCAGTGAATCATTCTGCACCTGGTGCCTGTAGTCTCAGTCCCAGTGGACAGATCAATCAGGGAGGCTATTTTTCTAGTCTTTCCCCTCACTCAGCCTGCAGCCTCCAGCAGGGAGTGTGTGCGTTCTTATTCGACCCCACTGGTAGGTTCAGCCAGAGGCTAAGGGTTCAAGAGCCACCACAGCCACACATTTTTCTCTGCCTTCTCCTTAGCATGGCTGTGCATGCTTGTCTGTCAACAGCCTTTATGTCTCTAATGGAGCTTTATGTGTATGTTAACATGCAGAGAAGTTTACTCAAAGTTTAGTCACGCAGAAAATGGAAACTGCACCTGAAATAACTAATGCAGGTATATAATAACCATTACCCAACCCAACATAACCCAATAACCATTCCCACACACTCATATGCATGTATACATGCAGACACACACAGTGAGGGGTGTAATGAATCTACATTTATGTGTCCCATCTGTCTCCAGGTGGCCACACATCCTCTTAGAAGCAGTCATGAGTTTCAAATAGGCAGCTGGACTGAAATGTTGCCCTGCCTCTCCTCAGTCAAGCACCACCCAGCCGTAACAAATGCTCAAATAGCAAAGATAATTTTTTTCTACAAGTTTGTTAAAGTGTGCTGCACCACCTGGTGAAGACTAATACACATTGCTTTCTCGATCTGTTAGTTATACCTCTTCATCACCACCTATCGTGTTTCATTTATTGCAAGTTTGATACTGTGTGGCCTCTTTGTGGTGAAAAAGGAGGAGGAAGTTGTCATTGTATCAATATCAATAGGTCACACTTATGTAACAATGATGCATTTGTTACCACATGTAAGCCACTAACAATGAAAGTCAATAAATTCAGTAATTTTGTCACACATACACACACATATATATATATGATATTGATAGTTATTCTCTTGATCTGAATTATTTTGCAGTGTTGGTATGAAAGCAACAAATGCTAGTAAACAATGCAACAGCAATTGACCAAGCCAAAGATGTACACCTTGTAAGTTGTAGTAATGCATGTGTACCAGCAATTACTGCTTAAAAAAATTCTGTATGTATTAGTAATTAAATAATTGTACTTGGAGACCAACGACTTCATAAGAAACAAGCTGATAATGCAATGTTAACTACAATGCAATGTTACCACCAAGCGTGGTAAAAAGTGTACATTGTAGCAAATGAGAGTGAGGAGTGGACCATGTGTGCCAAAAATACATCTTACTGTCATAAGATGAGGTGGAGAGGAATGTTGAAGTCCCAAGCGCGAAGTTACCAGGAAGGAGGCAAGGTGATGGGGTTTTTATTACACTCCCACTTATGTAAAATAACTACACAAGAGATAAAGTGAATTTCAACCTTTGCAAAGGGGGAGAGCTGTCTCAGCTGCGGTACACAGATGTGAGTCCAAGCCACTCCGACTCTCCACCTGCAGCAGCTTTGTTTTTATTGAGCAGGGGAAAGAGAAGGGGTTACAAGAAGTTCATAAGGATGTGCAAAGGTTCCTATTGTCTCTTCATGTCAGATAAGGATGTGCAAAGTTTTCTGTTTTCTTTTTTTTTTTTTTTTTTTTTCCCCTTGTCCTGTTCAGCATTATGGCAGCAGAATTGTAGTCTGAATACCTTTGATGCCAAACACATTTGCTTTGCCAAGGGAAGTTTTATAAATGTAAAGCTCCCCTTGATGCCCATTTATTTATTTTTGTTTACAATATATAACATGTAATAGAACTGAACCGGACCGGGGGACAAGGAAAGAAGAAGAGGAAAGAAGAGGAAATAGAACAAAAATAGAAACAAAAACCAGACAACCAGCTGCTACACCTGTAAAAAACAAAACAGACAACAATCCATGGCCTCTGAGGGGAATACAGCCTTAGCGCCACCAGGAGCACCTGAAAGCAGACAAGCAGAGAAAAAACAAACACACAAACAAACAAAAACAAGCACAACAAGCGGTAATTGCATACAACACAGCTGTGAATATAGATGACCTGAGACAACATGATAATACATCAACTGCTTAGCGAGCATGCTACTGGGCTAATGAATGTGTGTGTGTGTGTGTGTGTGTGAGAACATGCAACACCCATGGCACAGGACCTACATGGTAACCGTGCTTAGTTATGAGTGTATAAGTGTACAGGGCCACAATCCACAGCCCCCCCCCAGCAATCAGAAGCAGGCAGAGAGGGCCACAAGACCCAGGCCACCAGCAGCCCCCACGGAGCACAGAACCCAGGAAGCCCACCGCAGGGACAACCACGCATCCACCCAGAAGACTGCAGAGGAAGCCCCCGGACAGAGCCCCCATAAGAATAGGGCAGAGGCCCTCAGAGAGCCCGGGGCAACAGCCCACCGACCCCGCCAGGCCCCAGCCGCCTGACATGGGCCGTGCACTGGACCCGGGCCCCGGGAGCCCGAGCGCCCCCAAACCCCCCGGCAGAGGCCCCACCCAATACCCAGGAGGGCCAAGTGCCCCAGACAGCCACGCAGTGGGTCAGCGCCTGCCCCAGCGCCCCTGGCCAAGTGCCCTGGGAGTCAAGACGTGCCCACAGGTGGGTGAAGTCGCGAGCAGCGGGGAGAGACAACGCCGCCCCCCCATCGGGAGAAGCACAGGCAGGCCAGGCCAGGCGACAGCAAGTCCCAGATCCAGGCCCAATCATTACCACACACACTTTCACGTCCCATACATCCACACGTCCTCCCTCCATCAACTCTGCTGGGGTGTAGTGCAGCGGGCACACCAGGGGGCCAGCAGCCCCCCAGCCACCACAGACCCCGAACCAGCAGAACAATTAATTAATCCTCTTGGCCCCTCCCGCCCCGAGCAGCAACCAGGAAGCAGGGGTGTGGGAAGAAGACCCCTCCCCTCACCCTTCTGGCTCTTCAATATTTTCTAATAGTGAGCGATTAAAATTGAGGGGCAGCCAAACTTGTAGAACTCGGAGCGCGGCCCTCTGGGCAGCCTACATACCCAAAGAGCCCCGCCCACCAGATGCCACTCAGTGTAACCACCCCCCAAGACCTAATGTGTGTGTGTGAGTGTGTGTTTGATAAGTAGTAATGTCTAAGGTGTAATTAAAACAGGGGCGGGGAACTGCAGAGTGCAACCAAAGGGGACCACCTACGTGGCCCCATCCACTACACCCCACCGAACACACACGCCCCCAAAACCCTTCATGTGTGAGTGTGTGCTGTGTACAGGAGCCAGAAGGGAGAGGGGTATGGGGATATACACCGGGGGAGCTACTCTCCCCCGGAGAGGGCAGCCAGGGACTGGCTGCAATAGACATCCCCGCTACCTGGGAGCCAACACAGGGCAGGAGGGGCTGATGTCCACCAGGCTCGGGGCCTGCAGCGACCATATTGCGGGAGCTACTGTACCCCCAGAAGGTACCCATCCCGCCCCACCCCACCCCGGAGGACCTCTACAAAAAACAAACAAACAAACCACCCGGTCACACCAGTCGCAGCAGCCCGGGCCTGAGACCCACCATCACCCAGGCCCCCCCCAACAGGGGAAAAGCCCCCCCCCCCCCCCCCCCCCCCCCCCAACAGGGGAAAAGCACCGCGCCCCCCCCACCGCATGCCCCAACACCCTGAAAAAAAAACAACCATCTGCGGACACCTTGGAGGTCCCAGAGCAACAAGCCCGGCACCAGGACCTGCACCAACCCACCCATACTGTGGCGCGTCCAGGACAACCCAGCCCCCCCAGGCACAGGCAGGGCCCCCCCCCCGGGCGCAAGGCAGCGCCCAGCCACCAGGGCCCAGGCCCAGCACCACCACCCACGCCGGAGCGGCCCGGCCACCCGGCATAGAGCCAGCAGCCACCACCCCAAGGCCTCTAAGGGTGCCTGCCCCACACCGCAAGACAGTCCCACCCGCAAGCCCCCAAAACTGCCCTCCAAGCCCGACACACAGTCCCCCCCAGCAATGACCAACCCGGTCCCCACGACCCGAGAGACCACCAGACGCCCGAAGCCACACAGCCCCCCCCAGCACACACCCAACCGCCCAGAGCGACGGGACAGCAACCCACCACCACCACTATGTGATAAAGCTAATCAGAGGGGACCAGAGAGAATTAAATTCAGCCAATTGATGTTTTGAGGAGGCAGACATTGTTTCCATGCTAATATAATCTAAAAGAAAATTTCTAAACTGGTTAATACACAGATTGTTCTTTGCTTTCCAGTTCATGAGAATAGTTTTCTTTGCGATACATAACACTGTGAGAACCATGTGTGCTGAGTTAATTTCCATGTTGATGTTGTCTAAGTCACCCAGTATGCACAGTGTGGGGCATGCAGGGATGCTACACTTTAGCCATGTTGATAGGTCCGCACAGACTTCAAGCCAGAACTTCTGGACAGGCGCACAGAACCACAAAGCGTGTGCATAATCATCAGGTGTGTTATCTGTGCAATGTGAGCAGATGTTTGAGTGTGTTAGACCCATCCTGAACATCCTTTGTCCTGTATAGTGTGTTCTATGAAGGATTTTGTATTGTATGAGCTGTAAATTAGAATTCTGAGTCATTCTGAAGGTGTTCAAACATATTTGTGGCCAGAAGCTATGACTAGAACTGATGGATAAATCTGCCTCCCATTTTGAGGATGGAAGAGACATTGTGTCATCTATTTTAGACAATAATTTATATATTTTTGATAGTAGTTTTGGGGTGCAGATGCTTAGAAATTCTGCTACCCTAATCGGGAGTTGTAAGTCTGGTTGGTGGAGGATATATTTCTTTGTTATTATAGACTTAAGTTGTTGATATTCTAGGAATTTATTGCTGCCTATCTCGTGTTGTGATATGAGCTCATCAAATGAAATAAAATTTCCATTTTGGATTATATGTTCCAGATGTTTGATTCCTTTGATCTTCCACAGAGTAAAGTTTAGCATTTTTTTGTTTTGCAGTATCAGGATTGTTCCAGATGGGTGTAAGCTTACATGGGACAATTGAAGACTTTGTTATTTTAAGAAATTCCCACCAGGCTGTCAGAGAGGTGCTGATGTTAATGCTTTTGAAACATTTGTGATGTTTTACGTTTTGACTAATAAGTGGCAGGTCAGAGATTTCCAGATTATCACACAATGCTTGTTCTACATTTATCCATGGCTCATCTATTGGGCTAGGTTTAAACCATTTTGATATATACTGTAACCTATTGGCTAAGGAATAGTGCTGAAAATTAGGTAAATATAATCTACCACAGTCCTTGGTCTTCTGTAGGGTTTTTAAACTAAAGCGTGGTGGTTTGTTTTTCCACAGAAATTTGGAGATGCAAGAATCTAGTGACTTAAACCAAGTAGCAGATGGTTTTATGGGGATCATTGAGAACAAATAATTAACTTTTGGTAGTATCATCATTTTAATGGTTGTAACTCTCCCCATAAGTGATATAGGTAAGGACTTCCAACGAGAGAGATCGTTGATTGAACAGCCTTAGGTACATCATCAAAGCCTTTCTACTGTATTTTATCAATCAGGTCTGACAAATAAGGACATATACCGTACATATGGATAAGAAAACATATGTTCCACATTTTTCTTATAACAATCTTCAGTCCAGCTCACTAACTGTATTATTATTTCATTATACTGTATAAATGTGTGCAGATGCACAGAAAGTGTTTTCTCCCACCTCCCCAGTAGATTTTTTTTTAATAGTCAGACCACTTGCATGCTGTTTCATCTGGTCAATTTGTCGGTTGCATTTTGCAAGCTTTTTCTGCTCAATCTCTTCTCACAACAGAGTAAAACTTTTTCAGCAATTGAAGCAATGAAATTCCTTGACTTCAATGAAAGCCATTGTCTGTCCTTGTTAATAAAATCACGTTATTGAAAGCGTGCAGAAATAACATGGCTGACTCTCCCTACTAAAGATGTTTACTCTCAGAAAAATACCACTTGAAAGTTGGACCAGTACGCTTCTCTAAATTCTATTAAAGTAGTAGTCTGTTACACTATTATGTCAGCTTTATGCAAACCTGCTTAACGATTCTGCAGAAGTTTAAAGTATTGGATACTGTTGCTGTTTCAGAAAAACTTCCAGAGACTTCTCCTTGCTGCCTAAACCTTTCTAAAAGCCAATTAAGAGTGAGAATTGATAGACTCAAAAAACATCTAATTCTTATTAACCTTGGTACTCATCATAATTTTCAATTATTTTTTCCTGAGGTAATATCTATCTCACAAGCAGCAGTATATGCGCCACAGACTTTGAAATCTTCCCTCAAGCCACTGCTACTGCCGAAAGCAAAGCTGCAAATTTGGCATGTGCAAAAAATCACACAGGATGAATACATATGAAGATTAGATTAACCCACCAGGGGGTTTCATCTCGGGACAAAAGTCCAGTAATTATAAGAGCTTGTTCCTTACCATCTGTAATTGAGTTTACTCTGAAGTACGGAAGAATGTAATCTGATCAGCAGAGATGCTGAAGAGACAACTCTGTTTTCTGTATGCAGGCAGGTTGCGTTTGTGTGGACAAAGCTCTGTATTTGTTTTTATTTAGTGCCTCTCATCACACCTCTCAGCCTCTTTCACTTGCTAACTCTGTTTTTAACCAAAGGGTTATATATATATACATTCTGAATATATTTTCTATTTGTCCCTAGCATAATTTTTGGAAACTGTTCACATAACTTTTAAAAAGTTTTTTTTTTAATTTTTTTTTTTTTTAAATACCATGGTATGTGGTATCAGTTATATGGAAAATATGTGTAGTTCTGATTTGCCCCGACATTATTTAAAATTTTTTTAAGAAAAACTAAGAAAATAATTGGTTTGAGTTACAAAAACAATACCCATTTCCTCCTCATCTGAGCTGTAAAGTTGTTCAACATACTTGGCTGTTAATATGTGAAAACCATCTCCTATTGTGACAGAAACTGTTGTGATAGAAACAATGCAAAATATGGCTGCTGGCATAGCTGTGCAAACAAACATGAATGCGAACAATGCAGGGGTTAAAATAACCAAACTGTGCTGTTTTTGGCCACTGCTTTAATGGACATAAAAACAAAGTGGCCTACTTATGATTACACATTATCTGAACAGTAACAGATTGTTGACGTTTATGTTGTTACCGCCATAGCATTTTCATGTAGAAATATTTTTATTGCAGCCCAGCGTACTACTCAGACAGCAAGGAAACATCGAATTAAAGTTTAATTTTGGTTAACTCCGTCAGTACCGGTCGTCAATCAATTTCCACCGGTTGAATCAACATTCATGTTGTCATCGTCATCGACGTCTTCGATTGAAAATTAAACGTTTATTCAGTTTAGATTTCACAATGTTGGATGTTGAACCTGTTATATATATCTGCCGGAGCACAATGCAGCGTCACTGCACAGAGCAGACCGTGCGGGACAGGAAGTCGTGTGCAGAAACAAAATAAAACATCCGGTTAATTTTCAAAATAATAATAGTAATAAATCATTTTGTGTGGTAACTTGCCCTTACTTCATGAGTCACCATAACGGTCCTTCAAAAAGCCTCAGAATGCCCCATTTTTACCTCAAAATTTCAAAAACTCTGCGCCACCCTTAAGGTTTTTTAAGATTTCTGACACATCTGAAAATCATAAGATAACTCATAAATCATAAATGGCGTATTGTTTTCATTTCTATCTATTTAGTAATTGACCGTGTTTATATTCTTCACTAAAGGGTAAACATATATCAAATGAAGAGTGCATATTTGAGGCATATGAATAAGGAATGATTCAAATAAATATAGTAAAATATACAATTCATTCATTATAGCCTATTAGTGTGTCTATTTAGAACACATCTACATTGATATAATGTTATTTTTGAGGATTTATTTCTATCTTTTTTACTTGCTGGCAATTTAAGACCTCAAAATGTAGCTACTATAAGTTGCAGTAGTAGTTAAACTGATTTTCAGCATTTGTATATGTTATCCCTCTGTCCCAGGACAGTTCATTCCTTTTTATTCCTAATCCTTGATAAAATTCATTCTGCAGGTTTACAATGGGACTCATTTGCAAATAATTTAGGATGAGGGTGATGTTCTCTTATAACAAACAAAACAAATAAGCCTATTCAAAAGTCATAATGATGTTGTTTTTGCTCCTTAAGACTCTGAAAATGGCCAGATTTAAATAATGAAATAAAAAAAATTTTGATAAAAAAAAATAGTAGCGGAGCATGCCCCCGAACCCACCTAGAACTTCTGACTCAGTATTTTTTGGGGCCTGCGTATGACCCTGATTCAAAGACACAATTTTCAACTCTGTCCTCCACCACAATGGGTGCCCATGGGTCAGATGTTCATGCAAGCAGATATGCCCTATGAATATGTTTAAAGGATACAAAACCTCTCATAGTCTTGACAGAAACTGTATGTGAAGTATAAAATTATATTTGTGAAGGCTTTGTTGTGAAAAGAGCATATCATAGCTAACCATAATGGTTTTCTAACCCTAAGTAAGTAATTTTATAGTCTAAACCCAATCAGGATGTGGCAAAAGAATTTTAGTAAAATGTTGTCAAGTTATTTACCTAACTGAGAAGTGAAAAAACTGTCATATGCTGGTCTTGTGAAGTCGTATGGTTCAAACCGCTGCATAAGATGGAAATAGATAGATTTAGCAGTTTGAGAATGTAAGTTTCACCTTAACTATACAATGTGATGTAAGCAATCACTCAAATTGTCTTCTCATACACTAGGCAAATTTACAGTCATGCTCAATAGAATTTAAAAGACAAATGAGGAAAAAAATAATAAAATAAACTGAAAGAATAGAAATACAAAAATAACATTTAAAAAAGAAAAAAAAGAAAAAAAGATGTCTACAATCTACTCAATAGATTGTATTAAAAAAATGTTTTTGCTTTTTTGGCATTTATCTTTATATTGCACTTTCTCCCTGTGTATTTGTGGGGGGGGGGGGGGGGGGGGGGGGTAGAAAATGGATGGATGGATATTTATATATTTCATTCCTTTATTCATTCTTATTTGTGTTTATATTTCCATTTAGAATATTTGATAATATTTGCATTATATTATTTGCTGCTGTGTATGTTCTCTCATTATTTTACAGATTTATTCTATTTTGTGGCACTCCTAACATTCAATTCATAGAGAAACAAGGCTTATTTTGTCGTTTAACCACAAATAAACTGTAGCTTCATATTTAACATGCACAGAAGTTTGCAGCACACACAGCTGTAAAGTTTGAGAGTTGAGCTGTAAAGTTCAGGTCCCATCAACGCATTTAATTTGTTTAAGTAATTCTTTTTTAAATTACATTTTTGCATTCAGTCACTGATTTTCATCACTATGAATTCAAAGTTTTTTGTTCCATCACTATTTCACCTATATAGCTATATATCAACTATATCACCTGGACATCTCGACCCAACCACTACATAGACTGCTTTTATGATTAAATATCAACATAAATATGCAGCTTCCCAAAATGAAATAAAATTTAAAAAAAGAAAAAACACCTACCCTAACACTTATATACATTTTACAATTTGTTAGTTTGTTAGCTTACTGTAACTATTCTTGAACCAGAACAAAAGCATGTTAACACCTGCTTCTGGTAGCTCAGTCAATATGCCTGCACCTTGCTACACACTGAGGTGTACTAGAAAATGTAGTTTTATGCATAAAATCACATGTGGAATTAGTATGTCTCTTTATCTGGAGAAAACAGCTATGATGAACAAGTTTTAACTCATGTTTTGTCCAGGTTTAAAATGCAAATGCCTTTTTTGAGTTTGAGATGCCTGACTGAAATATTTCGTCATTTAAGAACAAGTCTCTTTATCTTCATCCTCTTGTTTGCATTCCCTGCAGCCATTGAAACACAGAGCACCAGTTCTGAGGAGCTTGTCCCCAGCCCACCATCCCCACCGCCCCCTCCCAGAATCTACAAACCCTGCTTCGTCTGCCAGGACAAATCCTCCGGATACCATTATGGTGTCAGTGCGTGTGAGGGCTGCAAGGTAGGATTCTGGTACACAAAGAGAATTTCACACAACCGCCTTAATTTTGAAGGGTGGAATGGAGAGCTTTGGATTTCCTTTTCTTCTTTTTTTTAAATTTTCAAACCAATTTTAAGTTCTCCCCATTCATATAGTTTCCACAAATTATTCTACTTGGATGTATTTAATTCTAAACTAAAACTTGCAAGATATATTGATGCATTTCATATTAGCTTATTGTAATTTCAACTGTATTAGTATTTATGTATATATGCCTGCCATTACATAACTGCAATATAGTAATACAAATACATATTTGAGTCAGGTGTGAAAATGATTGACTGATAGAAAATTGCACTTTCACATCCAAAACTTTTCAAGTCCACTTCTTTTACTGTTCATCAATTGTTTTGAGTTTTCAAAAGCTGGATGGAGCCACATAAGAAACCTGTGACCTCACATTAATGTGAAAAATAAAATCCACGTTTGTCACAGTTTGTGTGTAGTGGTGGAGGACACAAATGCAGACTGAAAGGATAAAGTAGTACATTTTTATTAAACAAAACCAAAGGCATCCCCCCCAAAAAAACAAAACAAAACAAAAAAAACAGGGAGAGGCTTGGAACAAGACTGAACGGGAAAACAACAACAATCATCTGGAAAATGAAAACAGAAAGCCATACTTTTCAAACCATTTTAAACCTGGACAAACCATGAGTGAATAATATGTGGTTTACCACAGCAGTTGGGTAAACAGAGGAAGTGAAACTGAACACACAAAAATACTTACCAATTAAGACTGAAAGTGACAAAGCCACAATTGCATCCAAAACTACAGATCATGACAGTAATTCAACCATGTTTTTTCTGTCAAAAGAATGGCACTTTTTCAATTATGTCATTACAGCTGCTACATCTACAATGGTTTATTGGCTACAATTACATGACTGATTAATTGTCACACTCTCTCCCAATATCCACATTATGGTAGTGGATGGAAATGTGCAATTATTTGTATTTTTTGTTGCCAATTTGGACTGCATGGTGATGTGGTAGTTAGCATTGTCGCCTCACAGCAAGAGGGTTCCTGATTCGAATCCCATCTAGGGCCTGTCTTTGTTGAGTTATCCCTGTGTATACGTTGGTTTCTCTGAGTACTCCTGCTTACTCCCACTATCCAAAAACATGGATGTTAGGTTCATCAGTGATTCTAAATTGACCTCAGGAGTGTGACTGCATCGTTTGTCTCTGTGTGGAACCTGTAATGGACTGGCAACCCGTCCGAGGTGTATTCCACCTTTTTCCCAATGGCAGCTGGGATAGGCTCCAGTCCCCCTGCGACCTTGAACTGGCAAATAAAAAAGCAAAACAAAATAACTGAACCCAACTCTTGACAACAGAATAAAGAATGAGGTAAGTTTGATAACGTGAGAAAATAGAAGTGTAGCAGGATGAAAAGCCGAAACACCTGGAAATGAGGTTGAAGGAAAAGCTCATCCTTGAAAGATCATTCATGAATCAACTTAAATAACTTGAAGCTTCATAGCTGAAACAAAAAACAGAGCCAGTCTGGTGTCATTACTGGTTTTCATTTTATTCTGTAATATTTGACAACAGTGTGCTCAAACTTCCTCATTCAGGTTTAACACAATGATTTCCTGATTTCCATCTTCAAATATTGATTTTGGAATTGGCCTGAGTAATTCAAAGTCACATTTTTAATAAAAATGTGGGGGGTGCTCCGGGAATATGGAGTGCCGGACCCCTTGATAGGGGCTGTTCGGTGTATGACTGGTGTCAGAGTTTTGTCCGCATTGCTGGCAGTAAGTTGGACGTGTTTCCGGAGAGGGTTGGACTCCGTCAGGGATGCCCTTTATTTCTAGATGCTGCCAGGGCATTGAGGGGGTCCAATTTGGTGATTTCAGAATTGGGTCTCAGCTTTTTGCGGATGATGTGGTTCTGTTAGCGTCGTTGGGCAGTGACCTTCAGCTCTCACTGGAGCGGTTCGCAGCTGAGTGTGAAGCGGCTGGGATGAGAATCAGCCCCTTCAAATCCGAGACCATGGTCCTCAGCCGGAAAAGGGTGGAATGCCCTCTCCGGGTTGGGAATGAGATCCTTCCCCAAGTGGAGGAGTTCAAGTATCTCAGGTTCTTGTTCACGAGTGAGGGACGAATGGAGCGGGAGATTGACAGGTGGAGTCTCTTCTTCCTTTGTTGTTCTTAAGCCGAGTCATAGATACATCAGTGAACAACAGTGCGATCTACTGGATGGTGCTTTGTGAATCACAAGCTATTTGTTTGTAGATCTGTGTAAATTTGCGGAAAGAATGTCTCAAAAATACGAACATGTGATTGGTGATCTACAAATGCTGTGTCACGATTCACAAACAGAATTTTCGATTTTACAAATGGCTTTTTGTTTTACAAATAGAAAATGATATATTTACAAATACACATATATTTGTAAAAACCAACACACAAGTTACAAATAGGAAATTTGTATTTGTGGATAGCAAAGCACATGTGCAACTCAAGACATATTTGTAGATCACCCTCTGTGCATTTGCAGTTATCTTTTAGACAAATTTAAGCCCATACTCCTGGACGCCTCCCTGGTGAGGTTTTCCGGGCACATACCACTGGGAGGAGACCCTGGAGAAGACCCAGAACACGTTGGAGAGACTATGTCTCTCGGCTAGCCTGGGAATGCCTCAGGGTGCCCCCGAAAGAGCTGGAGGAAGTGGCTGGGGACAGGGATGTCTGGGTTTCTCTGCTCAAGCTGCTGCCCCCACGACCCGATCCCCGGACAAGCGGTAGATGGATGGATGGATGGATGGATGGATGGATGGACAGACGGATAGATGAATGGATTTTTAATCAATACAAATCATTTTATATTTATAAGTCAAAATTAATGTAACTCTGTGCGAAGCAGAGTTGTATAAGGACAAAAAAACAGTCCAGTTCAACCTGTTTTCTTTCTTACTTCTGTGAAAGGCTTGCTGTATAGATGTGTAGTCCTGTACAAAATTCATATAAGTTACAGAGCTTAAAAAGATAATTGACAGAGTAATAACTGGCTGTATAAAAACAGAAGTTCATAAGTAAGAGTTCCTGATACTTAAAAATGTTTTAAGATGTGCTGGTTAAGAGGCATAAATATAATATGTACAGTGTGATAAATAAGATTATTTACAGTTAAAAGGTTCATATAAAAGTCTTATTGAGTTCATCTGAGAGAGAAAAGGAGAAGTTGTGTTTATGTGTAACTTAATCTGTTACCTGTCATATGTCATTCATCTGATTCCTGTTTTGCTATTTGTTGTGCATTTACTCACGAGCGAATCAGTAACGTCACCCGGTAAGGGGCGGGACTAGTGGCACAAGTGCGGGAAGATTGAGCACGCAGAGAGAATGAGACAGACGCTAATGAACGGAGAGTTAACTGAGGAGGCATAGTAGAGTGGGAAGCATTTAAAAGTTTGGTCGTGAAGGTCGACTACTCGTTGTCCTGATTTTAAACTTTGGTGTAACCTACAAGAGGTGAATATGATTGTGTTTGCCTGTATTGTGTGCTATAGCGAACTGTTATAGTTAAGAGACTGATGTGTAATGTGATTAGCGACATGCTAGTTATGCAGTAGCATTCGGTGCTAATGGCCCGCATATCGAAGGTTTAGCACTGTGACATGTCTGAAGCTAAAGCAAAGCTAATACTAATTCAAAAAGATATAGTGTTTGATAATGTGGCTCAATTTGAATATGTTTTAAGGAGACTGACGTTAGGGAAAGCGAGAGAGACTGTTTCCAACTGATGGCCCTGCTGTTTTGTCCCGTCCAGTCCTGCTGTGTTGTGTTTTCTTCCTTTGTGACTGCTGCCGCCATTTCCGTTGCCGTAGAGAGACCAATATCCCTCATTCCCTTCTGCCCTTACTAATCTAACGCTGGACTCGCGAGTACTGTCATTTCATGCACGTGCTTTTATTTTATACTCAGTTCTGAGTGAATCGGCCATTCTAGTTTTCAGGCCCCACCGCACCCAAGCAACGAACAGGCCTGCAACGGGTTGGGTTTTTTCCTTCTTTTCATTTCAGACAAGTTTTCAAGATAGATTTGCTTTTGAGAAAGTAAAAGTGTTTATTTGCTTGTACGTTTATTCTGGAAACTTTTGTTTCCTACCATCGAATAAGCCTGTGGTTTTATTTATATTTTTACACAAAGGTACAACTTTTATGTCATATTGTAAATAAATATTTGTGAATATGTTTGCATAAAAAGTGGTCATTATTAAAGTAGGTAATATTATTGAAAGTACACATTTACAAAGTAATCTATAGAACACTGTTGTATTTCCCTACAACGAGCCCAGGCCCAGTCTCATTGTATTAACCACTCCAGTTCTATTTTAACTACATGGGACCTGGGTTACAGATGCTTGGCTTTAATTATTCTGTTTTTGCAGAACTTTATGTGCAGCATAAAAAAACAAAAGTATGCAATGAAATCTGATTGAGTTTTCTTTTTGGCTGAGCTGCTCTCTCAATACATGACAGTTTCTCAACTCAGTCTCTGACTGATATCCTCAAATGTTCTACTTTTAGAAATTCTTTCCAACATCTGCCCTGCCCTTGTCTGTCTTTTCCCAATTCGAGCAGCTGTTGCTAGGCAACTGCTCATGCCTGCCTGCACATATATACACAGATATATAAACAACATTCAGTGAAGGGGCTGCTCAGAGTGGATCGTTAGTCTATTTTAGTGAGACAGTAGAGATAAGTAAAGCTTAGGCAGTAGATTCACATGTAAATATGTACGGGACTCAGTGGAATCAATAATGGATCACAGTGAGGATTTTCAGACAACATGTTCGGCATTTGTTGCAGACAGGCTCTATTCTGCCATCCAGGGTGATGTAGTTTTCTCTTACGCAGTCAGACTGAGATGTAATGTCCACCCCCCGCCCCACCTCTATAATTGAAGCTGTGGAATTCCAGGAATCCTTTGGAATTTTTGCCCTAGACAGAGGTGTTGATCAGCTCACTCACCAGGCTCTGGGTCAAACTGAGTTCTCTGTAGACTCCAATTTCCCACCATGACCCAACAAGAGCCTGTTGTGACATGTGGCTTATCTTTGTATAGGAGAAGAAAAATATCTCTATTGTCCTCATTGTGGTGTGTGTAAACAGTTAAATAGCTGAGACACATAGCACACATAAGTGAAGAATCATGATCACATAAATGGATCTTACATACATGAGTGTGGGAGTGAGCTGTAGAGAATTACAGATGAATAAACAAGTTTATGATAAACGGAGTAAAATCACCATAAAAATTTTTCTAAGAACACAAACAATTTAGAATTTCTTCTGTTTCATTCCTTTTGAATAGATCAAGTCAAGACAGAAAGACCACTGATATTTGTGACATTCTGATTCAAGAAGATTTCAAGCAGCCAGTTATAATTTTTTTTTCTATGTCGTGTTTCTGACTCCATGGCAAAGCCATTGTTGTCTGCAGTGCAAAGGGGCAAGGCCTCTCCACTGGACAGAGGCAACCAAGCATGTTGTACAGCTGTAGGCATTTAGACAACAAGAAGAGATTTTCACTCCTCAGTGAATGTGCCAATTAGAGCCAGAAACAGACTCAAAGACAGAGATAGAGAGTGTATGGGCTTGGTGGGCTCTGTAGAGTAGCACTTGTTCAAGAAAACTCTGCCTCAAAATAAGACCAGTCCTCGCTGTGTAAATAAGTGTTTAACTAATGAGTGTCCAAACATTTCTTGGTTTTCCTAAACCCTTAGGCTTACAGTAACACATTATTCATGTGAACTTATTACTGTGAAGTTTGACAACGGTTTATCTTACAACTTACTACAGGCAGGCAACAGATAAAAAGCAACTGATTATTGATTTAAGTTGATTATTCAACTTAAACTTACATTTTTTCAGTGAATACATTTTTATTAAAAAGGTCACTTGCTTGTCCAATTACTTATCTATTTTCTTAATTTTTTATTTTACTAATTAATAAGTAAAATGTATAATTTATCATTTATGAAATGCATTACATTTAACAGAATGTCATTTTGTCAGAATATATCAGACTTGGTAATTTATTTAAATGAGCTAATGAATTAAATGCACTATATAAACCTTATGCTTTTAGCCTATCTTTGTCTATTGCTGGCTATGTTGCTGGTTAACTAAAGCCTCTCTCCTGGCTGTTTGTTAATATTGCTAATTACAGAAAGCTGCTATTTTTTACTGACAACTGATAAAAAAGTTATTTCTTTACAGAAAATCTTTTTATATTTGCCCTCATTTTGCATTAATGATGAACACTTTATCAGACCCATCCCCAGCAGTCAGGGGGACTGCTGGTGATGTAACGCTAATGTGTCTCCAAACCACACTGCTGGGGATGTAATGCTAATGTGTCTCCAAACCACCCTGTTCCTCTACCAACCTCCTCAACACCCATAACCAGCAGTCAAGGGGATACAGTCAAACCTGTTGAAAAAGTGGTTGAACTAGTTGGCTCCCTCTGTGTCCCCCTCCTGTGATTATTTTCATCCCCTCCCAGACCTCTTTTGAGTTGTTTTGTTGAAGTTTCTGCTCCACCTGTCTGCTGTAGGACTCTATGGCCTCCCACAGACGGATCTTTAGTTCCTTCTGGGCCTGCTTCAGCCCCTCTTGTTGTCCATTTCTGAATGCCCTCTTTTTTCTGTTGAGGATATCCTTGATGTCGCTCGTGATCCAGGGCTTGTTATTTGGGAAGCAGCGCACGGTGTTAACAGGGAGCACTGTGTCCCTCCAGAAGTTCACATAGTCCATAATGCAGTGTGTGACTCCCTCAATGTCCTCACCATGTGCCTGCTGTAGTACCCTCCAGTCAGTGGACTCAATTAGTCCCTCAGAGCCTCCTCTGCCTCAGCACTGTACAGTGGCTGTAGGAACACCAGGTTGTGATCCGACTTTCCCGGTGGGAGGAGGGGGATGGCTGAGTATGCCTCCTTAGATACAGGAGGTCTATCGTCCTGTTCAGAAACAAACTGGTGGAAATCCTGAAGTGTATTGTCCAGTATAACGTGGTTAAAGTCTCCAGAGACAAGAATCAAGGCCTCAGGGTGCTGGGTTTGCAGCCTCGACACGACGGAGTGAATGACGTTCTCAAATTCACTCCTTTTCTCAGTTTGTTAATCTGGTTTAGTGGCATCTCTTTAACTGTAAACACTGTTTTTGTTTTTATTTCACTAATTTATTCAATGTTTATTGTTTAATATTTATCTGCAGGGTTAGAATTTTCTAATAGTATTAATATATTGTTCAGCTGTACAGCTCTTTATGGAGGTTGGTGTGGGTATGGCCTATAAGAAGCAGGTGGAGGCTGTGATTGCATGGCAGGAGGAGGAGGAGAAGCCTGCTGAGACAGTTGTTATAATTGGCTTTGTTCTTAGACATTATGTATTCTAATTCTGTATTTTACTAAATAATCTATGTTCCTAGCTGGTACTTTTCCACTCTGCTCATACTGCACAATAGATGACCTTAAATGGTCCAAGACCTTAGAATGACATAGCAAGATGAAACAACTGGGTCAGACAAAACATCTCTATTGGAGTAGATAGGTCTGGTACATTAGAAACACGCGGGGTTCCCCTTACCCTATCTGTACGTTGTTTTGGATAAAAGCGTCTGCCAAATGCATAAACATAAACAGATAAAAAGCAAACTACTGAAAGTAATATATAAAATTCTTCTTTCTTCTGTCTTCTCTGTTTTAAAACACAATGCATTTATACTAGCATATATATGCACTGTGTTTAAATTAACCTGTTGCTCATGTCTTTCTTCTCTGTTTTGGCAGAGGCATATGAAGCATGCCTATAAGGAGTATTTTTGCAAATTGTTGTGGTTTTGAGATCTCCTGCTGACTAACACATACAGTGCTAAAAATAAATCCTCCTTGGTGTAAAAATTAATTATGCAGGAATTTATAAAAGTGATAACAAGCCTGCATCAGCATATTACTGCTTCTGTACATACAAAAATAGTAATATTCAAAACTCTGTCCTATACGAGAGATTGCTGGCCATCAGTTTATATTTACCAATAAATCGACACATTTTGGTATTTTTTCCTACAGTTAACACGCAAAGGACAAATGGCGGCACACAAAAGTGTTTGAATATGCCTTGCAAGGCATAAAGCTGTAAATAAAACATTGTTTTTAATATAGGAAGTGACATCAGTGTATTATTTTTGTATTTTAGAATTTAGAGTCGACCAGAGACCAAAAGAACAGTGTTCTCTAGCAGATTCTGCTAGACCCCGCCAGGTAAGCCTACGGCTGCTCAGGAAGGCATCATGAGTCCATACACCAAGTTTGGTGTTTGAGATGAACTCGTCTTCATCCAGGGATTCCAATGGTACCTCATTTGTGCAATTTGAACTAACGGCTCCAAAGTTATGAGCAAAATGCAGTTTTTCTACTTATAGCGCCCCCTCTGGGTGGAAGTTCACCACACTTGTTGGGCCTCTGAAAGACTTGGTCATGAGTCTGTGTTATAAGTTTGATGTCAAAAGATCAAATGGTTGCTGAGATATGGCCTCACGTTCTGTTTGGCACGTCATCGCTGAGTTTGATTGGCTGCTACGGGCAAACGGAAGCGAATTAAAAAATACCAGGTGATAGCTCTTATGAGGCTTGGTCTGAAGATTCTATGTGTCAAGTCCCGTGGAAATCAGTCAATCTGGGTGACCTGTAATGCTTTTTGAAGGTTTTTGATATAATTCAAAATGGCGGACAATCCAAGATGGCGGGAATGACGTCATAGGAGTGGTTGACCTCGGCTATATCCAACGATACCTCATTTGTGAAATTTGGACAAATGGGTCCAAAGATATGAGCAAAAATGCATTTTTGCTAAATATAGCGCCCCCTATAGGTCAAAGGTCACCAAAATATTTCTGCCTCTTAGGGATCGAATCTTGAGTCTGTTTTAGAAGTTTGATGTCAAAAGATCAACCGGTTGCTGAGATATGGCCTCACGTCCTTTTTGGCGTAGTCGCCGTCAACTTTGATTGGTTGTATTGGGTGAACAAAGTCAAAATTGAAGAAAATTGGTCCAAAGATACTCTGTGCCAATTTTCATGAGAATCGGTCAAAATTTGTGACCTGTGAAAATTTTTTAAGGTTTTCAACAAAATCCAAGATGGCGGAAAATCTAGTCAGACGGAAAATGACGTCATTTTGACGTCATGCGTTGGACTCGTCATGATCCAAGGATTCC
Organism: Leuresthes tenuis; assembly: GCF_036924035.1. NCBI lineage: Eukaryota > Metazoa > Chordata > Actinopteri > Atheriniformes > Atherinopsidae > Leuresthes > Leuresthes tenuis. Next base: position 22,976,909 of record NW_027325372.1, on the reverse strand, counting down.
AACGATACCTTGTTTTTTAAATTTGGACCAATGAGTCAAAAGTTATTTAGCTGAATGTGCTTCAAACTTTGACGTGTTGGTGGCGCTAGAGAGTTTAGATTTTGGGCACGAAAATTCTTGAGTTTTCTAATGGGATGGTCCTAAAAACGTGCCAAATTTCACAACTTTTTACCATACGGTTCTATGGGCTGCCATAGACTTCAATTGCAGTGGAAAGTAGATCAATCATAATAGGAAAAACAGCTAAAACAATAGGTGTCTGCAGCTACGCTGCTAGACCCCTAATTAGACAAAGAAACCTGTAAATCATGTCCACAAAGCAGACGAAGGCTATGAGAAGAAAAGAAAGCCTTTACAGGTGGTGGTTTCATACTTGTAATTTAAAAAAAAAAAACTATGGAGGTGAAGTTGAATTGAAAAAGGACTTTCTAAAAGAACTGTTCGTGTGATTGATCAAAAATTGAATAATAGAAAAAAAGATGTTTGGTAAAACGTTGTAGAACGTAGTCATGATGCATTGTTCTACTACAGCTACACCTTGATAAATATGTAGTTAAAGGATAAGTGATGTGATGAAAATATTTCCTGCATCCTCACCACAACAGTCTGCATCAGAAGTTATTTTTTATGATTATAAGAATGATGATAAGAATGATGATAATCTATTGAACACTTTTTGAAGTTTTCATAAACAACAAAGATTGGCAGGCCGAATAATTTGATTAATAACAAATATAAATGGTTGAAAAAAGGCACAGTTTAAAAGTTATTTTTCAAAAAATTCCTAAAGAAGATACTTAGTGGACCAAAATGATTGGCCCTGAGTGATGACCACTCATTAATGTAAAAACAGAATAGTAAAACTTTGAAATCAATCATCAATCATAGCACAAGCAGCCAGTAATGTGGTCACTTTTCAAGCCTAAATTCTCTTGATGCTTGTTTCAGCTGTAGTCTTTGGTGGCTTCACCTATTTCTACCAGAATTGAGTACTTTCCCATGTTGGAGCCTGAAAGAGATAAAAGCAATGATTAACTTTTCTTAGTCTACATTGGAAAAAGATGACATGAGCTTGGTTACATGTAGTTGTCTTAGTTATTCGAATAGGGCCTTAAAATCGGAAACCCACTTTTGTTATATATTTTTATTTTTATCATATGTAATTATTATAAGGGAGACAAACAACAACCATAACGTTTGACTACATATTGCTCTAGGTAAGTGTAAAAGTCTGTTTTCCACAGTGATTGTATTCCTTTTTTTAAAATCGATGCACAACAGTTTAGAAAATTATGTCCTAATATTCATTTGCATAAGCTCTGGAATGTCCAGAAGGAAAGATGGCTTGATTCTGACAGCTCCTATAGGACGTAGACAAAACCTTTTACTTGAATTACTTGAACACTTATCCCCGTTCTCTCCTCTTCTTGTTGGGTCCTGAAACATTGACACAGTGGGATTAGTTTGATGGAACTGGTTTGACAAGCGAAAGACCACAATCTCTGTGAATAAAAACACAATTCTGAATGCTTACATTGGTAAAGAAACTCTTCTCTCGCTGAACCTCCAGCCCCCTCTACTCTTTTTCTCACCTCAAACTCACATGCAGGGATGGAATGTTGGAGGAGACTTTTCTACTGACTTGATGGACTGTAAATACATTGCATGTACAAAATTGATTTGAAACACACGTGTCCAAAGAAATGACTTTCAGAGTGTTCACTGACCAATTTCATTATATTTAGAAAATGTAAATAAATTAGACATTCGATGCCAACAACAACAACAGAGACACACATATCATTGTGTGACACAATTCTTTCTTTTAATATTTGTTTATAATTTGGGAACTAAGGATAATAATTGTTGAAGTCTTACATACAATTTTCTTTTTCATGATGCGCTATATATTTTCGATAGGAGGCAGATCTGTACTCCTGGCAGGCGCGTAAGTTAAGCACTTGCTTTGTCTATGAAGCCATACTGATGGAAGTCGTGCAGAAAAGGGTCTGGCGTCATGCTGAAATAACCACGCACCTTCCAGGGAAAGATATTGCCTTAATGGTTGCATATGTCTCTCCAACATTTCAGTGTACACGATTGCCGCTATGGAACCTTCACACTTATGACACTGATGCCCCCCCCGTACCATTGCAGATGCTGGCTTTTGCCACTTTTTGTGATAACAGCCAGGATGGTCATTCTCATCTTTGGCACTTAAAACACAATGCATTTATACTAGCATATATATGCACTGTGTTTAAATTAACCTGTTGCTCATGTCTTTCTTCTCTGTTTTGGCAGAGGCATATGAAGCATGAAACACTCCTATATTATTAGGAGTATTTTTGCAAATTGTTGTGGTTTTGAGATCTCCTGCTGACTAACACATACAGTGCTAAAAATGCATCCTCCTTGGTGTAACAATTAATTATGCAGGAATTTATAAAAGTGATAACAAGCCTGCATCAGCATATTACTGCTTCTGTACATACAAAAATATAATATATGTAGTGATAAATCTGTTTGTTGGTATTATAAATCTGCCCTGGGGTTCAGTCTACAATCTGAACATTTGATCAGAAGTTTGTCATATGACGACTTATTGTTGACCCATTCACAGCAGCTTTCCTGTACCATGTGCTGCTGTTGCAGGGTGCTGATGAAGAGTTTAGTTTAGCTTTAGTTTACTGCAGAGATAGACAGCAAAATGAGGACATCTGCTGAGATCTTTTTCTTCCTGTCATTATAATCCATACAGCTTCCCTTGATTCTAACATACTTCTCATAATGTGATTTGTCAGCCCTGGACAACATAAAAGCCTGAGCGCTAATAGTGAGAGAAAAATCAAATGGACATAGTCAGTGTGGCAAATATATTATTGTTGTATTGTAGCTTCCCTCTCCTCTCTCTGCATTGCAGTCTCTGATCAACTGATGAGTCTTCTTGATTTCTTTTTCAGTCATAAGCAAATAGTCATTTAAAGGGTTTTATTAGCACAGAAAAACATTTAGAGGCCATAAAATAGGCCAACTAAACTCTACTCCAGCTGTGATTCTGAACTGAATACAATCAAACTACTTAAAGCAATAAAGATAAAGGAGCATGTATAGTCAAGGGGCTGATATGGATCTCTCAGGACCTTGAGCAATTTTTAACATTTCTTCTGGCATCAGAAATAAACATTCAGGTCAGCAGCTCAATAGTTAGATAGCTTTAACTACAGTGTTATAATGAACAGACTAAGTTAAGAGGAAGATTAAAGCAAGACTTAATAGTGCAAAATTAAACATAGGTGAGTCTATCAGAAACTTTGGACAGAACAAAGTTAGGGGATTATTTCCACTCATTTAGTTAAGTTTTACATGCATTTTTTTTTCTAGTTTCTTCTTTTTCAATGGTGGCTGACAAACAGCTTTAAGCTGCATATCTTCCACTTTATAGATTGGAGTGTGTTACAGGTTTTGAAACACTATCATGGTAGGTGTTATTTTACTGCCTTGTACTAATGTTTACCGTGATTATTTATTTCCATGTGATTTAGAAAATAAGACTTTTTTCAATGAATATCTTTAGTTCTTTGCCTTCTTTAGCACTGCTGCATTTTGTTGCTATGAATACTATTTCAGTGTTTGATTCACAAAACAGTGCTGCTCTGTATTTGGGTCGGGTTCACAAGACTTTTGTCATAAGATCTGGTGATCAGGAATCCAGCAGCTTTGGGATTAGTATAAATTGTGCACTGTATATGAATATATAAATATATTACAAAGAAATGATAAATTCACTATGCTAAAAAAAAATAATAATCAATCCTTTCTATGACCCGACTCCACAAGAAAACATGTCATATGTACCCATCCATCCATTTTCAGTACCTGCTCAATCTGTTGGTCAGGTCATGGGGAGGCTGGTGCCTATCCCAGTGGTCATCAGGCAAGGTACACCCAGGGCCATACAGAGACAAATGAGAGAAACAACCATGCATGCTCACTCCTAAGGACAGTTTTATAGTCACCAATTAACCCAACATGCATGTTTTTAAATGGTGGGAGGAAGCCAGAGTACCCAGAGAGAACCCACGCATACACGGGGAGAACATGCAAACTCCACACAGAAAGGCCCCAGATGGGCATTGAATCTGGGCCCTCTTGCTGTGAGTCGACCACCACACCACCGTGCAGCCCTGTAATATGTATCATTTCTTCAAATATCTAAAACACAGTAGTGTGGTATGATGGCAACAAGATCGACTACAAGGGGATACTAAAGTATGCCAAAATCTATGTTCTAATTCTTTTACTGTAACTGTACCGAAGTCAAATATATGTTTATAAAAACATTTTATGATAATGTTTAAATTAATTGTTCAATTAACAACTATTTGTAAGAGATAGTGAAAGATATGGTCCACCTCTGTCTGCAGAAACAAGCCACTATCATACAATCACCTGTTTTGTCTGACTGACTTGCAGACTGAGCAGCATTTAACTGCTGTACAAAGAAAAGCTCATTCATTTCCTGTTATTTATTTTGGACTATGGTAACTTCATGTCTGCTCTTTTCTATTCGCAGTGATTTGTCCTATTATCTGCTTTTGCCAGTGTCACTGGTGTCCTACTGATGAAGCTGGTCAAACAGCTTGTTCTGTAACATAAGCCTGTTATAATGTCAACTGCTTATGTTGCCTGGATCCAACTAAAGTAATAAAGCTAGTCTTATAAAAAGGTTTTTTTTAAGTTAACAATTCTTGACTTCAGTTTGGATGTTAATGAACATGCCTCTAACTCTTACTCATAGCTGCTGGTGGTTGAAGCATATGTTTAGAAAAGTGCTATAGAAATAAAGTTTATAGATTGTGGTAGTATATACCAATGTCATGCCTGATCTTGGCAAAAAAGAGTTTTCAAAGTTCTATCCAGAACCTTATTCCTACTGAGGGCATTTTGTTCTTGCAAAATGGGGCATAACAACTGTGAGTACAAGTCTTGTTCTGCTGAATGGGAGGGGTCACCAACAGGTCTGACCAAAAAGAAACACTGCAGACCTGGGTCTATGTATTTATTTGTAAGTGAGCAGAATACCATGAGAGTGAAGGAGTTCATAGATGGCCTCTGATAACTCAGGGGGCCCTCGCCAAGTCTGGGGGCAAAAGATGAGCACAGAATGGTGAGAAGATTGGTGCCACAGTGGGGTGTCTGTGGCATTTTTGTGATCTGAAACCTTTTCATTCTCTAGTCCGCTGTATTTTTCTGCCTCTCGCAGTCTCCAGTTCTGTCTCGGCAGCTATTCAGAGCAAGCCGGATGAGTCTCACAGCTTCTCTATTCAGGCCTCTCACATCCCATCACTTATCTTCTTCTTTTTTGCCTTCTCCCTTCTACTCTTCCCTTTGTTCACTTTTCAGTCTCCACTGTATCTGGTCCATCTGTGATCTTTAGGTGCTCAGGTGGACAGATAACCACTTTCGGGGGACTTGTAGAGAGGGACAGAAGAGATCAGTGGGGGTCTGAGAGAGCTGTCTCTTTCTTTAGCTTGTTGTAACTATTGACTGCTGCTCTGTTTGTGCCTTATCTGTTAAGGTTTCATGTTGTTCAGAGTAACAATACAGATCATTGTGCAGGCAGGGCCTCTTTTTCTCTTTTCTGTCTTTTCAGTTGACACAGCAGGGAAACCACAAAATCCCTTATGTCCCCATTTTGTGTTTTTCAAAAATGTCAGCTTTTCATTTATACAAAACCCAAATAGCACAAACACTCAGTCCACACTCAGAAAATGTGTGAATATGGAATAAAGCTATAAAAATTTTTAAAAAATAATAATAATCTCGAAGTTGCTGACATCAAGAGTTTGCAAATATTGAGGAGAACATTGAGCTTTTTTCATGCAACAAACTTTTGACTAGTTTGAGAAGTTTTAAAGTTTTATAACCCATAAGGAACCACTCAGCCTCTCTTTTATGAAGTAGTATGAGCAATATCTTTGATTATATTGTGCTGCAGTGTTAGGAAACTTTACCTAGAACCTTTTTCCAAACTTTCTGTGCAACTCTTGTGCTATTAATCAAATTTTACCCTTTCACAAATTTACAGTATTTACACTTGCAGTGTAATGAGGTCTTAAAAGCAGGTATTATTAATTACATCTAGAGAATTCTGAATAGTTTCTTGTAGGGCTGGGCACATTAACGCATTATTTTTGCGTTAACTATTGAATTCATCATCGCCGACAATTATTTGTCTCCCATTAAAGCAGTTTTTATTATTTATTATTTTTATTGTAAACGTCTGTTGCTCACCGGCTTTTATTTTGAAAAAGTCCATTGTGAGCACAGGCTAAAACAGGCTAAACAAACATGGAGAAGGTTACGGAACTTTCATTTTCATTTCAAAGTTCTTCCAGACGGCGCAGTCGACAGAGCCAAAGTTATTTGTAAGCACTGCAAAGTTGAATTGTCTTATCACCGGAGTACTTCAATCACATGACTGTACAGTTCCAATAAAAATCATATGCTACTTTTGAATTCATTATTGGATTTTCTGTATAATAATGGGATTAATCGTGATTGATCACAGGAAATCATGTGATTAAACGCAATTAAAGAATTTAATATTTGCTCAGCCCTAGTTTCTTGATTTGGTCAAAGATGCCGCTATTTTTCGTTTTTGTCTGCTGGAGCTATAATAGTTCTGTTGTGCAGTGGACCTGTGGCCACCTGTTTTAACTACTACAAGATAATCAATCTGAGACCAGTCTGCTGGTATTTGATGCACCAGATGGTTTGGTTATGGTCTGAGCTGGAGAAACCATCAAACGGACAAAGTCTTGCTGCCACATTCTATCAGATTTTTTTCTTTCTTTGGATTCCACAAGTTACATTTAGCTAATTTGGCTTTCAGCAACACAGTTGAGATTTGTTTTGATGCCAGCATTCCGTTGACCAATACAATACTTCATGCTAATCTCTCATTGGTTGATTAGAAGACTTTAGGTTGTAGCAGCTGACAGAAGATCATCCAAATTTTCTGACATTGTCAGAAATATGTCTCTGGTTATCTTTAGTTGCAAAATAGTGGCAACGGTGGCCATTGTGTATGACTGTCTATTCTTTTAAGATCAATCATGATTGATGTGAATCCATTTTAGTCCAGATCAGATCAATAAGGTCCAATGTTATGTAAGAGTCATAAAATTATAAAATTAATTCTTAATTTGATACATAACCTCCTTTAACAGACTAGATTAAAGAAATAACAATAAACTTTGCTGTCCAAACTTTTCCAATCCATGTTTTTTCTAACCATTGTTTTGTGCAGCACCTAAACAGTTTTTATAGCATTTGAGCCAAGTGAACAGGAAAAAAAGCTGTGTTTACTATGGGGTTTTGGGTTGTGGTAACTGCAACTTTTCTGGCATATAGCACAGAGACGATGGTATACGCGATGTCGCCAGGTGAGATGATAGATGACGCTTGTGCAATTCTTTGTGCAGTTCTTCACAAAACTGTTTGATTCAAAGAATTATATTTTGAGCTAACCCCATACCAGAAGTTTGTTTTGCATACGGACAATGCACTACAATTATTTATTCTGTGAATTATTATGGCAATATGACATGTTACTGTGACTCAATAAGGAATTTTGTTCTACACCTCACTTGATGCACTCAACAATGTCGTGACTGGCAAATATTGGCTCTCTCTTTTAATGTTGAGGGTTTGTTTTAATAAAGCTGGAATGAACATTAATATAAATGAGACTCCTGCTTGACTAAAGGAATGCCAAAATCTAAACATTTCTATTCCCGCTTAATCCATTAGTCGGGTCGTTGGGGGGGCTGGAGCCTATCCCAACGATCATCGTGTGAGAGGCGGGGTACTCCCTGGACAGGTCGCCAATCCAACACAGGGCCACACAGAGACAAACAACCATACATGCTCTCACTCACTCCTAAGGACAGTTTTAGAGTCACCAATTAACCTAACATGCATGTTTTTGGATGGTGGGAAGAAGCCAGAGTACCCGGAGAGAACCCACACATACATGGGGAGAACATGCAAATTCCACACAGGTGGGGATTGAATCTGGAACCCTCTTGGTGTGAAGCGATGGTGCTAACCACCACACAACTGTGCCAAATTGATAAAGACATTGATGTTATGTACATCTGGAAATATCAGATATCAGAAATCAGAAATGTACAATGTACACAGGAATTTGACCTGGTAGCAGCACCACAGAGCAATAAAATAACAAATTAGAAATAACAATAAAAAATATGGTAAATACAATATGTACAATTTGAATTAATGGAATGGAGTTAGTTGAACATGAGTATGTACAGGATGGCAGGAATGAATGTTATAATTAAGTGATCTTTAACTGTCTGTGGAAGTGGCGGGCCGGGGGGCTGACATGTCCTTATTTAAGAGGGTGGTGGCCTGGGGGAAAAACTGATATATATATCTGATATATCTTAAAAGAGGAATAAAACAAAAAAAAAAAAAAAAGAAAAAAAGAAAGCATGCAAACCAAACACAAAATGAACACAAAGCAATTCAAAAGTTTGGCTTGTTTTCTTTCAGTCTGAGTGCATATGCATATGTATGACATATAATCTCTCCATAGTCCTGATTTTGGCAATTATGTCATTTTTGTTCTTCAAATCTTGGGTTGGCATGTACATATGATAGCTGACAGTCGGCACGTTGAGTCAAACAACAGTTACAGCTGGGCTCAGCCATTTAATTATCCATCCATCCATCCATCATCTGCCGCTTATCCGGGGGTCGGGTCGCGGGGGCAGCAGCTTGAGCAGAGAAACCCAGACGTCCCTGTCCCCGGCCACTTCCTCCAGCTCCTCCGGGGGGACCCCGAGGCGTTCCCAGGCCAGCCGAGAGACATAGTCTCTCCAACGTGTCCTGGGTCTCCCCCGGGGTCTCCTCCCAGTGGGACGTGCCCGGAACACCTCCCCGGGGAGGCGTCCAGGGGGCATCCTAACCAGATGCCCGAGCCACCTCATCTGACTCCTCTCAATGCGGAGGAGCAGCGGTTCTACTCCGAGCCCCTCCCGGATGACTGAGCTTCTCACCCTATCTCTAAGGGAGAGCCCAGACACCCTGCGGAGGAAACCCATTTCAGCCGCTTGTATTCGCGATCTTGTTCTTTCGGTCACTACCCACAACTCATGACTATAGGTGAGGATGGGAACGTAGATTGACCAGTAAATAGAGAGCTTCGCCTTCTGGCTCAGCTCCTTCTTCACAACCACGGGTCGGTGCAGAGCCCGCAATACTGCAGACGCCGCACCGATCCGCCCGTCAATCTCCCGCTCCATTCGTCCCTCACTCGTGAACAAGACCCCGAGATACTTGAACTCCTCCACTTGGGGAAGGATCTCATTCCCGACCTGGAGAGAGCATTCCACCCTTTTCCGGCTGAGAACCATAGTCTCGGATTTGCAGGTGCTGATTCTCATCCCAGCCGCTTCACACTCGGCTGCGAATCGCTCCAGTGAGAGCTGAAGGTCACGGCCTGACGACGCTAACAGAACCACATCATCCGCAAAAAGCAGAGACCCGATTCTGAGGTCGCCAAATCGGACACCCTCAACGCCCTGGCTCCGCCTAGAAATTCTGTCCATAAAAGTTAGGAACAGAATCGGTGACAAAGGGCAGCCCTGACGGAGTCCAACTCTCACTGGAAACGTATCCGACTTACTGCCGGCAATGCGGACCAAACTCTGGCACCGGTCATACAGAGACCGAACGACCCCTATCAAGGGGTCCGGCACTCCATATTCCCGGAGCACACCCCACAGGACTCCACGAGGGACACGGTCGAACGCTTTCTCCAAGTCCACAAAACACATGTAGACTGGTTGGGCGAACTCCCATGCACCCTCCAGGATCCTGCCGAGGGTATAGAGCTGGTCCACTGTTCCACGGCCAGGACGAAAGCCACACTGCACCTCCTGAATCCGAGGCTCGATTATCCGACGGATCCTCCTCTCCAATACCCCCGAATAGACCTTACCAGGGAGGCTGAGGAGTGTGATACCCCTATAGTTGGAACACACCCTCCGGTCCCCCTTTTTAAAGAGGGGGACCACCACCCCAATCTGCCAGTCCAGAGGCACTGTCCCCGATGTCCACGCAATGCTGCAGAGGCGTGTCAGCCAAGACAGCCCTACAACATCCAGAGCCTTGAGAAACTCAGGACGGACCTCATCCACCCCCGGGGCCTTGCCACCGAGGAGCTTTTTGACCACCTCGGCAACCTCAGCCCCAGAAATGGGAGGCCCTGTCTCCAAGCTCTCCGACTCTGCCTCTTCCGAGCATGTGTTGGTAGGATTGAGGAGCTCCTCAAAGTACTCCCCCCACCGACTCACAACATCCCTAGTTGAGGTCAGCAAAGCCCCATCCCCACTATACACAGTGTTGACTGTGAGCCGCTTCCCCCCCCTGAGACGCCGGATGGTGGACCAGAATCTCTTCGAGGCCGTCCGGAAATCGTTCTCCATGGTCTCACCGAACTCCTCCCAGGCCCGAGTTTTTGCCTCAGCAATCGCCGAAGCCGCAGCCCGTCTGGCCTGCCGGTACCTATCAGCTGCTTCCAGGGTCCCACTGGCTAAAAAGGCCCGATAGGACTCCTCCCTCCTTCTTGACATTCCACATCCCAAGAGCTAGCTTCAGTAGTCGAGGATCAGACCGCCAAGGCCTCCGCCTTCGGCTGTTACCCAGCTCACATAGCACCCGACCCCCTTGGCCATTTAATTAGACCACCGTTTACATGACCCAGCTTACATGCATTGGAGGGTAACAGAATTATTAATCCAAGTACGTTTGACACCAATATACTGTGGATGTTCTGCTGCTTCAAACTTATCGCCAAAGTCATTGCAAAGACGTTTTCTTGAAGTTACTTGAATGATAATTTTGTCAGATGTGGTTATGAAATCAGTATTTTGTCAGAGCAGAGCAACAGTCAGAAAAAGCTGACCATCATTTGACACATAGTCTTTATGGGCTGATTTTAATCACAATTTCTGACATGTTTAGCTGTCTGACAAAAGAAATATAAAAATACTTGCATAAGAGCAGCCTTGTTGGAAATTCAGCTGTACACACTTATACAACTATTTCTGCAAAAAGATGGAACTTTGAAGCATTTCCAGAGTGCCTACACCCAAATAAAGAGTTGCATATACCTGCAGGAGTAACTAAATCCCCAACCACATTATTTGGGTATATTAGGCTGGTTTTGAGAAGCTTTGTTCCATTTAATCTTGGTTGGACTAACATGCTTACAAGCATTTTAAAAGCCCAGCTTTGGTCAGACTAAATCTTTATTTAAAGTGTCATGTAAAAATGCTTTGTGACATTTAATGATTTGCCGTAGTAATGTATCAGAGAGAGAGGAAGGACAATGCGAAAATAAGATAAGACAGATTTTCTGACACATTTCTAACTTTTTCTTGCTGCCCATACTCTCATCAGCCGTTCAGTCCCCTCCCTGAACTTAGTTGTGTTTTCCCCAGCAAGCTCGGTATAAGTAATAGCCTGGAATGGAATGGATAAAGTGGATGAATATCATCCTTCTGTAAACACACACACACACACACACACCTCCCTCTTCCTGCTCCCCGACCTACCTTTCCCTTAACCCCCCCCCCCCCCCCGTTCTCTAGTTACCTCTCCACTTTCCACTACGGTGATAAGATGTCGACACGATTAAAAGCGTAAGCTAATCTGCTGCTCTGCCTCTCTCCCCATTACCTGTGCTGAATGCTTAAGCAACACAAAACGCAAACGAGCTGGGTCGAGAGCGTTGGCTGGACAGCCAGCTGATGGCAGGTGCAGCAAGAGGTGGGAGAGGGAGAAAAAAGGAGAAGGCCAGGTGGACAAGGGGTTGGATTGTGACTAAATAATTAATGGGCGGCACTTTCGTTTTTTAATCTGTAAATGAGAAGGCCTAAAATGGCTGGGGCAATCCCCAGCCCATTAAGATAACAAGATGTTGGATAATGATCTTGTTAAGGTGCAGTTTAGGCAGTCCAGGGGGAAGTGGCCTCATCTCCCAGGTGGCTGGGTCCTGATGCCCCAGTGATACTTCTCAACATTCCATTCTGTTGAACAGCATTAAAAATAGCTCTGGCAAAAAAAACCCCACAACATCTGTACCATTACATCATCTGGAATTGTTACAGAAAATTACAGCTGTTCAGTGAAAGCTTGAATAAATAATTGACTGTATGTCTGTCAGCTTATCTTTGTGATCACTGTGCATTGATATTTTGTTGTTACATTGTGTTTTTTTGCTTCTGTTTTACATCTTACTATTCTTTTGTGTTTCTTCGTAGATGATCTGCAGATATTGTTAATTTAGTTTCTTTCTATAGTAATTTGTCTCTTTGTCTGTTTTCTTTTCTTCCTGGTGGTTCCTTCCTATTTGTTTGGCTTGTCTTTGTAGTACCTTTGTGTTTCTTTGTGTATATTTGCATTCATTTTTCTTAGTTAGTTTCATCACTGTGGTAACTGCCTGTGACTTTTTGGACAGTTCTGAATATTTAAGGTGTTGATGTATCTCCTTCTATTCAATTTTGGTTTTCTTTATGGTTGTTTTATGTGTCTATTTCAATTACAGATTTTGTTAATTGTACATCCATTTTAAGTAATTTCTAGTAGTTTCTTTTTGGTCTTTTAGCATCTTTTAGTAGGCTTTTTGCGTGAAATTTACTTTTTGTCTCTTTTATGCTAAAATTATCTAGATATTTTTTGTCAAAAATAGATGCTGATCTCTACATGTTGAACTTTTGAATGTATTTTGTAGGCTTGATCCCACTTCCCACCATTTAAAATCATGAAACACTCTTAAAGCATTAAGTTTACTTCAAAATTATCCTATCGTTAAGTGAACGAAAAGCAGTTCTTAGTCCCTTGACTGTTACCATACCATTCAACCACAGAAATATTACAGAGGAGGTGAACTATAGTGATCCAGTCATACATTTAGAATTGGCCCAAAGGGTGAAATGTGAGGAATAGAAAAAGCATCACCCTCAAAAGACATTTTTTAAAACACCTTGATATCAGGAAAGCAGTAGGCCCTGGTGGTCTGTGTGTGTTCAGTCCTTCATTCAGTTATTTATTTATTTATAGATAAATAACTAAATTAACTTATTTATTTAGAAATAAATAACTGTCCTACACAAAAATCACAGTAATATAGACCTGTCTTGTTAACCCCCCCCCCCAAAAAAAAAAAAATCAGAACTATAATCTGAGATACAGTACCTTAGACCCATAGCCACATCACATTTAATAGAATATTTTGACCGGGCTGTTTTGAGTAACTTGTATGACAAGTTGCTGTCTTTTAAGATCCCTTGTAATTTGCATACAGAATTTCTTTTTTAATTAGGTAAATTGAATACAGCTGCACTTTTTAGTTATCAAATTACTGAATTTTAGATTACATTGATCATGTTAACTTTTATGTCGACCTCAGTTTGTCAGATTTGACAGTCTTGCATCTGGCACTATTTTAAGTAAGACTAGAGCCTCACCGGGACCAGGATGTTTGTACAGTCAAATTCTCTGGTGACACCGCCATTGTAAGATTTCAAAAATGATTTCAGAAGATGAATAACCGATTTTATGAAGAAAAGAGAGGAACTCTCTTCTGTGATCATTAAGGGTAAACAGATTAAAATTGTCCAGTCATATCAATCTTGATGTCCTTTTGGACAGTAAATTAAACTGGAACAAAAAGAATGAGGCTGTTTGATAAAAAGGTCAAATCTACACTTTTATTTAGGAAGCTAAGTTCCTGATAAGGGGACAGGGCATGATCATATTCAACATTTAATTCTTAATCACAGGTACCTGAAGACAAGTTTTGCTCACTTCATAACTCCAAATAGTTCGTAATTAGTTCAGAATCAGGGAGAGCTTTCTTTTGGGGGAAGCCTCCTTCTGAGAATGAGGGGACCTGGGTAAAGTGTCTTCTGATTCAACAAATTCCTGGAGGTCTGACAGGTGAACATGTACATTTGCTGGCTCGGATGCTACAACAACAAATATGAAAACAAAAAATTGCTACATGAGCTCAAGACATACTGTACTTTTTTGAGCTAGAATCAAATCTCAAATATCAATATAGTGAGCAGCACGATGAACCGCCACAATGAAAATTACAGCAGGGTGTCTCTGTTTAATAAATATAATCAGTAGTATTAGATGTGCCATTGCTTGTGTGAGCAACTTGTAGAAGCAACAAATTGATGCGTTCAGTTGTCTTGTGTATAAATTTACTGACACAAAATACTGTTATCCCCTTAGCTGCCTTTTCACTCAGTATAACCATGTTTGTACTAAAATATGTTAATATACCTAATGCCAAACCACACAGACATTTGAAACTGTTTTACACACTCTGTGGTTCAGATTTGTGCCTGTTTAGTGTTTAAACAGCCTTGATAGTCAGTCTCCCTCCAAAGCTGGAATTGTACTGTTTTTTGTTCATAAACTGTTATTTATAAACTGTAAAGAACAAATTTAAACCTTTTCTGGCCAGGAAAAATAAACCAGTGCACAGATCCAGGATTGCTGTGAATTTGGGTAAACTGCAAAGGGTCAACTTTGTTCTCACAATCAAAAACATATTGTCTTGAGACATCTCTGAAGCAAAAAGAAAATGCTGTGCTCTGAAAAGAACTAGTGGATCACTTGTTTTTTGTGGATTGATAACTTTTGTTTTTAAAATGCTTGTGGTGGATAAAATACACACTCTAGCTCCCTTGGGCATGTACTGAATGGAGAATTTACCTATCCTGCCTTTTACTCATTGTGATGTGTGAGTGAAAAGACAAGCAAGAGTTTGAAACCACTGGATAAAACAAGTTCCTTCTATATAAAAATATTAAAACATGCGTATGAGCTTTGGGTGATCTCACAGCAGGACATGAAACAGCTACATTGGTCAAAGCATACCATACAGCAAATTCACAATAAAGGCTCAAAAACTGTACAATGGCTACAAATTCCAACTCATTTCCCTAGCTCACGTGGTGATAACATTTACACTTGAAGTCTCACTACATGATGATGTACACATTTGACACTGCTGATTTCAAACTCAACCCAAACTCAAACTGACTTTAGTTATCCACAAGGAACTTAAATTGTGCAAGAAGCAGAGACCACACAGCACCAAGCTAGATGAACACCAGACACGTGACAAACATGTGAATGGAATCACTGTACTTGGAGTGTGTTCACTCAGCTTTTTTATTTTGTAAAGAATTACCACCTGGGTATGACACAAAACAATGGTATTTAATAGCCGAACATTCTGGCTTTGCAAAATATAACAAAAAATGCAAAATTCCAAATGCAAAGTACAAGGTGATTCCATATTTTTTATTCACGAGATCTGAGAAAAAAAAAGAAAAAAAAGTTAAAATAATTGTATGAATTTCTTTATAGGTATGTTTTACAAAGCCACAATGTTCAGCTACTAATTCAGTATTGTTTTGTGCAAAAATTGCTTTTGTTTTTTGTGTGTTGTGTGGCGATTCCATCATTTTTGCTAGGGCTCACAACAACATAAGAGGCACCATTCACAGATATTCACAGATGTTCACCTTTCTGAAAGGTGGTCATGTTTGCCCTGGTTATACCTTGGCCTTGCAATTGAACTAATTCACTGTCATTTTAAATGCCAGGATAGTTACACTCTCCTATCAATCTATATTCAATTCAATTCAATTCAGTTCAGTTGATGTGATGATGTGAATGAGGAGAGTTTAAGTCATGAGCATTGCAGCCAGGCCTTGAACTGTCAAAGATCTTTCTGAAATAGCAGCACCAGCTCTCTTGCTGCCCCCCCCACCCCCCAAAAAAACAAAAACAAAACATACATACAATTTTCCAAGGCTAACTGGCCTAAATGCCTCTACCTTTTAGTGGCATAAGTACCTAAGCAGCCTTGGATTCTGCATCTAAACTGAATACACCTCTATAGACTGCTTCCATTGTTATATATCAGACCTCGACATTTTTACTCAGCTTACATCTGTCAGGATAAAGGAAAATCATATTAAGAAAATGAGTCATACCATCTGAGCTGAGGTGAACGTGGACCAATCACGTTCCATCAAGGCCCAGACACAACTGGCTGCATTTGGTTAGTATCTGTGGTACTGGGGATGCCGTGTCCTTGGTTAATCTTCCATACCGCACCAGCAGCCTCTCTGTTTGATACCCTGAGGTTCTCACTCTGTGTTCCCACCAGTACTCTGTTTCTGAGCTTAAATCCAGCATTTTGAAGGTCCACCGAGCTCTGAGCAGGGACATAATAGCTCTTTCCTCTTAGCTGTATTGCCTGCAATATTATTATACAAGCTGTTGTGACATTATGATATGCAGTGGCAGGAGAATTTCAATGGGACTGTGAGGACGTTGTAAAAATTAGACAGCTACAGAAGTTTGGAAGAAAAATCTGGTCCTGAGGTTGCTTTTCATGAATCACCTCACCCACTCCACCCCTCTTCACTCTTTGTCCTCACAGGGCTTTTTCCGCCGCAGCATCCAGAAGAACATGGTGTACACATGTCACCGAGACAAGAACTGCATTATCAACAAAGTGACCAGAAACCGCTGTCAGTACTGCCGCCTGCAGAAGTGCTTCAATGTAGGAATGTCCAAAGAGTGTGAGTTTCAGATTTACAAAGTGAGCTGATATGGAAGTAACATTGTTATGAGTTTGAATAATGAGTGATTTTGGATGTGTTTGGATGTTTTCACAAAAGTGATTGTTTCAGGTTTTTAATGTTTAGATCTACATAAAATGTACATCAAACATTAGATCTGCAGTGTCCTCCTTTCAGTAATTAAAAAATTAAGCTAAAATGGCAGAAATTGGCGCTTGTGATGTAATTTGCAACCAGTAGTGGCCAGGGATGGACAACTGGTGTCAACACTGGGCCTCCTGCTATCCCAAAATGTAAACACACCTCATTCATCCATATTTTGTGCCCGCTTTATCTTATTCAGAGCTGGAGTCTTTCCCAGGGTACACCCCTGAACAGGTTGCCAATCCATCACAGGGCCAACACTGAGACAAATAACCTTTTTTTACATTGCCGCTTTTTATCAGCTCAAGTATTTTAGAAACTTGTCTTAGGTCTTACTGAAAAAAGTATTTGCTTAGCACTACTACCTACAATGGAAAATAACAACAAAAAAACATGCCTAACATGCTACACCATGTGAGTGAAAAAGGCCATGTTGGCCAGGTGTTGCAATCATGACAGTCCTGGACTGTCATGGATGCTTGCTTGTCTTATTTTTAGATACAAATTGTCAGTGACTGTTTGACTGCCATTTAAGTTATAGAGAATATAAAGATCAGTCAGCTTTTACATGACACAAAAGCTGGGAATTTGCCAACAAGCCTTAGTTCTATAAAAAAAAAAAACAGAAGCTCTGAAGCTCATTGTTACGCCCACTTGGTGAAACCAGTTAGCAGACAATAACACGACAACCAGTAAATCAAATGAGTCTCAGTTGAAGTGAACAAATGAGCTTTATTGTAACAAAAAACAGAGACACTCCAAGGTGGGGGGAGGATAGGACAAAGTGATTGTGCCAAATAAAATTAAATTAAATAACAAAAGAAGGCCTGTCTGAGCTATCTCTGAAGAAAGAAATTAAACAAAATACCTAACTAGCTTTTCTAACAAAAGACCCTTCAAAACAGTACAGTGGTGGCACAACCAATAAACCTAGTGGAATAACAATTAAATGCTACGTGAGTGAAAAAGAAATGTAAAGGGTACCCCAACTTACCTAGTCCCAAAACCTCCCACACCTACCTGAACAAATATGTCTCTGAAAGAGCACCAAACAGAGTCAAGGTTGGTAGCAATCATGTGTAGCAAAATCACAAGTTAAGAAGCTCCTCAAGGCCCGAGACTTGTGGCTGGAAGAGAAACAGTCTTAATCAGACCCATGCTTTTTGGTGGTGAGGGGCTATATGGAAACTGTTGTTTACGCTTTAGAGAAAGACAGTCAGAAATAACATGGCCCTTCTTATGGCAGTAGAAACATTCACGAGTGGCAGGTGGGGGCAACTGTGGTCCCATAGCCTTTTCAAAAGGAGCATGACCAGAATCAGGTCTCGTGGGGCGAGACATTGACATTCTGTCAGGGCGGGAAGACAACATAAACACATTCTTATGTGTTAGAACAAACTCATCGGCCAAGACCGCTGCTTTAGATAGAGTAGTCACCTTTTGTTCATTTAAGAAAATCACCATCCTCTCAGGCAAAGCATTCTTAAAGTCTTCCAACAACATCAGCTCACGAAGGGATCCAAAACTGTTTCTGACATCATTAGCACTGCACCATTTGTCAAAAAGAACACCCTTTTCTCGTGCAAATTCATCAAAGGTTTGACCACCTGACTTTTCATGATTTCTGAATTTCTGTCTGTAAGCCTCTGGCACAAGCTCATAAGCACGCAAAATAGACTCTTTGAGCAAGTTAAGAGGCTCCTCAAGGCCCGAGACTTCCTCCATTTTAAAGTGGCTCCTCAGCTGTGATAGGTCAGTGGTCAAGGTAATTATCCAACCAGCCACACCGCCTGCTCACACAGGTGAGCAGCATCCCTGCAGCAATTACTTAAAGACAACACAACACACAGGGAGGGAGGGATACCTGGCTGCCTGGCACGTAACACTCATGAAGACCAACTCAGGATCAAGTCACAGAGAAAACTATGATGTGTGATAGATCATGTGCAGGTCTGGCTCAACTCCAGCATAACTACTTTTGACATTCAAAAGCAAAACAAACAAAAGGTATAAATACTGAAATTAATTATGGTTGAATATGATCTAGCTTACCTTTCTGGGATACTGGTGTCGCTCATGCTGTCACATGGTTGTGGTTGACTGAGAACAGAACAGAAGCATTGTTGAGGTTATTAGTAATAGCTGTATTTCTCCCACTTTGACAATTTAAGATATGTGCTGTGAGGTCTGTCTTTGGGGCATATATATACGTCAGTGCATTTGAATGAAATTATATTTCCTGAAGTATGAAAACAGTATTCAGCATTGTTCATAGTACACATTGAAAAATATGTTTCCAGTTATAGATAAGAGAAATGGCTATCAAATACAAATGAACTTCCGGTGCAAATGTTTTTAAAGCTTTTTATAACAGTAAAACAACACTTGCAGTACATTGCATGTTTTTTTATTTTGCAGTTACCTAGAATTGTAAAACTATTTTTAAAACTACACATCATTACATAACTGAATATTTTATGGTAAATATATGATAAAAACAAGGAAACCATATGTTCCAAGTTATATCATGATGTACTGTGTGAAAGTCTGAAACAGTACTGAATTATCAGTGCAATAGCTTCACCAGTGTTATCAGTATAATGTTTAGATGAAGAGTCTTATGAGCAATGACTCTTGCAGGACTGATTGTTACAACATCATTATGGTAGCATTACTCATGTTTTATTCAGCCCTATGTTCCATTTACTGACCGGTATTTCAGAAAGTGAGAAAGAATTAAATCATTCATCGTGCTATCAGGGGGGGGCAGACACTTAAAAATGGCCCTGTAGGTAGATGGTACAACCTAAACTTTAATTTTGGCTATGATGAAAGCAGAATATAAAGTTTGAAAACTGTAAATTTGGCATATGTTGGAGAAAAAGTACTATAACAAAAGCTTGCAGTTGTTAGTTCTTATCAACTACAGAGTCAGTTCTAAAAAAATTCTACGGTTGTCTATATGTTTTGATTTAGTCTGCTCTTGTAGACTAATATTGTATCCTCACTGTGAAAAAATGTATTTACAATTTATTGGAAAAAGTTGCTGAGGAGATACAGATATAAAGTAAATGAATTATTATTTTCATAAAGCTTAACCTATAATAAAACCCATAATCAAACTGTATTTTTCAAAATCTTTGTACTTTTCTAGAAACCTGGAACTAGCTGTTGTCACGACAACACATGCTCCTTCTGCCCCATTGTCATCCATAGTGATAATGGGGCAGTGACAACAGTTTACATTTCACAGGTTATTGGTATCCTGAGATTGCATCAGCACTTATAGTTCAGGTTCACTTAATGGTCCATTAGCCTTGGCAGGGGGTGTAACTCCTTTCACTAGCTCCTGTTTCACACCTCAGCCAAGGAGTCATGGAAAAGATGCTATCTTGATATCCCCAGTCTGAACCCCCCACAGAGTCACAGATGAGAAAAGATACTTTCCTTCTTGAATGCTGCAGAAGATCCATATCATGTGTTTGTTCAGTGTAGGGACATCTTTCACACAGTTCATCTTTTCAGCAGCCATCAAAGTTGTTTTACTTTCCACAATTATTTTACAGGCTGCAGATGTGCTGGCTGTAGATGTTGACTTGAATAGCAGAAAAAGTTAATGTAACATGGTTGATTTGTAAATTATTATCTTAAAACTGAAATTTCTGCTCAAGTTGAAGAATCTTGTTTAGACACTTTGTCTTATTTACACCAGATACAGTGGCTACACACGTGGACAAAATTGTTGGTACCCCTCAGTTAAAGAAGGAAAAACCCACAATTCTCACTGAAATCACTTGAAACTTACAAAAGTATCAATAAATGAAAATTTATTGAAAATTAAATAATCAAAATCAGCCATTACTTTTGAAATGTTGATTAACATAATTATTTAAAAAAAAACTAATGAAATAGGGCTGGACAGTGAGAATTGTGGGTTTTTCCTTCTTTAACTGAGGGGTACCAACAATTTTGTCCACGTGTGTATGTATCAGTCACATAGCCCTCTTCGTACAGTAGTTTAAACTCATTGGCATTAAAAAAAATTCCTTTTTAAGCTGCTGTTGCTCCTCTTTCATAATTCACATAGATCACACAGATGTGACTCAGTACCGCATGAATATGTGCACACAGCAAGCCTAATCTGCTAAGTCTTTGGTAAGAGTGGTGTGCTTTGCTGTGCATGCAAGCCACCTAGCAATATTTCATATTCTGTATATTATAAATATCAATATATGATATGATATATAACCTGTATAGGTGGTAAATTAATGCTTATGTCGTGTCTGCAAAATTTGTGAATGATCAGTTTAAGGCTTACATGCTATTAGCATGTTATGCTGCCCAAATAAGCAAACAGTGACACTTTGAAATTGCAGAAATATGAGAGGCCAAATGGTAACTGCCTTATTATCTAAACAATGCTAGAAATGCTAGGGACTGGGTAGTGTAGTGGTATGATTGCCACCTTTCATGTGGGAGACCTGGGTACAAATCCCCTGCATTAAAAGTACTACCTCCAGTAGGGGTCCTTAGGCAAGAACCCCTTACCCTATCTGCCTACCTGTAAGTCGCTTTGGATAAAAGCGTCTGCCAAACATGTAAACAGAAATTTAAGAGAAACTACATAAACTGTTTGTCATTAATATGTACGGGTACTGAGATTTCCACATCAAGACAAGATTAAAACATCTGAGTGGCCAGCAGTGTACAGAAACAAGAAAGAAACTTTAATCAAACATGCTAATAAACAAAAGCTGATGAAGAAGCAGAGAATCTGACAAAAAAACAAACTGGACATTCAAAACATGGTAAAGAAATAGAATCTCATACATAAATCAGTGCAGGACATTATATATACTCAAAGTAATGGCAAAAGAAAACAGGTGAAAGAGCAGGACAGGAGAGTAAAGCAACAAACACAGCAATCAAAACCAGATGAAAGGGATAAGGAGAAGAAGCTGTTTACTAAATAAATCGAGAACTAAGCTAATTGAAAAACAGAACACCCTAGACCAACTAAAAAACCCAAAACAAAAGTTAAAAAAAGCAGAGCCCAGACTTTTTTTTTGTGCAATCATATGCCCCCCAAAAAATGTTTAATTAAAGGGTTGGGTGAAAGCGAGTAATGTTTGTCTGTTTGTGATGATGATTGTGTCTGACAGTGAGTGGGTTTGTGTTGCATTCCTTTCATGAATTTGAAGAGGAAAGGAGGAAGAAGAGAAGTACAACAGTATTTAGGCATGTTCCATGTTGTCAGTTATCAGAATCAGAATCTCTTTCTTCGCAAAATGTACAACGTACGCAGCAATTTTACATGGTGATATATATGATGGTTGACTAACCATAAAATGCACCTAAACTTCTTAGCCGGACCAAAGTCATGCAAAATTTAACTTCTTAAAAGCTGGACTAACATGCCCAGATAGGCTCAAACAAGCTTAAGTGCTCTGCGCACTTGTAGTTACTGTCCGGTACACAGAAGAGGAAGAAGCAGCTGCAATAAAGAACAACCATAAGGGATATCATGCATCTTTTTGTAAAAACAATAAAGAATAAGTGTAAATCAACATAGTTGAATTTCCAATAAAGCTGCTTTCATTCAAATAATTTTCTGTTTCTTGTGTCAGACGGCTAAACACGGCAGAAATTGTGTCTGAAAATCAGCCCATTAAGACTGCACGTCAACTCGTGTTCACCTAAATTATTTCCAGACGGTTGCTTTGCTCATATAAAATCCTGTTTTCCCACAGCAGTCTCACAAAATTACTATTCAAGAAGAATAATGTTTGTGCAGTGAATTTGGCTATAATTACAGTAGAATGTCAAGCATATTTTTTTACACAGACCACTGAATTGCAGCATCGGACATAGTTCAGTCATTAACTCAATTCTGCTCCCATCGATTTAAAGTGTTTTGTCAGATTATCGTTTGGCAACTTTGCGGCTTTGCTTTGCGGTAAGATGTATTGCATCACTTTCTGTTACTTTGTGTGTGCACTGTGATATTTCTTGCTCCTCTTGAACTACTAATAATCACCTTATTTCTCCCTATAATTTACTCGTCTTGCATAGTTAACTCTATCGCATACTTGTTATATTCTAACGCTCACTCTTACAGATCTTTATTTTACAAGTCTTTATTTTTCACTTTTTAGCGGTGTGTCGGGTTCTCTAGCTTCGCATGGCTACCAGTTCTCTTCCTCCATCTCCTGCTTTCATCTGCTCTGTGTGTCAGATGTTTAGTTACTACTCTGACTCATTTAGAGGTAATGGTACATGTAACAAATGTAGTCTTTTTGTAGTTTTGGAGACGAGGTTATCTGAATTGGAAGCTCAGCTTTGCACTGTTGAAAACCACCCAATAGCGAGCCAGGCCCCTTTAGCCAGTTCGGAGCCAACGAGCCAACTAGTTATCTCTGTTAGTCATCCCCCAGCAGTTCCCGAGCAGCCGGGACTTAAGAGTGGCTGGGTGACTGTCAGGAAGAGGAGTCATAGTCCTGTGGTTCACCATCAACCTGTCCACGTTTCAAATAGATTTCCCCCACGCAGCGACACACCCTCTGAGGACAAAACTCTCGTAATTGGCAGCTCTATAGTCAGAAACGTGGCATTAGCGACACCAGCGACCATAGTCAAATGCATTCCAGGGGCCAGAGCGGGCGACATAGAATCCTATTTAAAACTGCTGGCTAAGGATAAGCGTAAATACGGTAAAATAGTTATTTACGTTGGCTGTAATGACACCCGGTTACGCCAATCGGAGGTCACTGAAATTAATGTTGCATCGGTGTGTAATTTTGCCAAAACAATGTCGGACTCTGCAGTTTTCTCTGGACCCCTGCCAAATCTGACCAGTGATGACATGTTTAGCCGGATGTCCTCATTCAATCGCTGGTTGTCTAGATGGTGTCCAGCAAACAACATGGGCTACATAGATAATTGGCTATCTTTCTGGAGAAAACCTGGTCTGATGAGGAGAGACAGCATCTATCCCACTTTGGAAGGAGCAGCTCTCATTTCTAGAAATATGGACGAATTTATTAATCATCCACAAACATGGCAACCCAGGGTTAAGACCAAGATGCAGAGTTGTAGTCTAACACACTTCTATGCGGCTTCCCACCTGATGCTGCCCCCTCCTCAATCAAAAAACACAAAAGGAGCAAATCCTCTTGTGCAAAAAAAATTAAAACAAAAAATTTAACTGAACAAAAACATGAAACTATTAAATGTGGTTTGTTGAATATTAGATCTCTCCTTTCGAAGTCTCTGTTTGTGAATGATTTGATTTCTGATCATCATATTGATATATTTTGTCTTACAGAAACCTGGCTGTAGCAGGAGGATCATGTTAGCATTAAAGAATCAACTCCCTCTGACTATTTAAATGTTCATGTTCCTCGAACCAGAGGCAGAGGAGGAGTGGCAGCTATCTTCAGATCAGGGTTACGAATCAGTCCTAGACCCAAGATTAGTTTTAGCTCTTTTGAATCTCTTATTCTCAGTTTTTCCCACCCAAAGTGGAAATCACAAAAACCTCTTCTACTTGTTGTTGTGTATCGTCCACCTGGCCCTTATTCTGAGTTTCTGAATTCTGAATTCTCAGAGTTTTTATCCCAATTAGTGCTGAGTACAGATAAAGTCATTGTAGTGGGTGACTTTAATATTCATGTAGATGTTGAAAATGACAGCCTAAATATCAACTTTAATTCTATTTTTGACTCTATTGGATTTTCTCAAAGTATTCACAGACTGACTCACTGCCTTAATCATAACCTTGACCTTGTGCTGATTTATGGCATTGAGAGTGAACAGTGTTCCCTCATAACCTTGTCTTGTCTGACCATTTTTTAATAACTTTTGAATTTACATTACTTGACTATACGGCTTCTGAGAAGAATTTTACAGATAGGTGTCTATCAGAAAATGCTGTAACCAGATTTAAAGAGTTGATTTCATCATCCTTTTCTTCACTGCCATGTGCTGATATGACAGAGGACCGCTACGTAAATTTTACTCCAGTAGAACTTGACTCTCTTGTTGACAGCACTATAGTTTCAATGCGTGCAACACTGGCAATGTTGCCCCTCTGAAAAGGAAGATAATCAGTCAGAAGAGGCTGGCTCCTTGGAAGAATCCATAGCTGTGTGCGTTAAAGCAGACTGCAAGAAAGCTGGAGAGACAGTGGCGTTCCTCTAATTTAGAAGAGTCTCAATTAATCTGAAAAGATAGTTTAATAACGTATACGAAAGCCCTTCGTAAAGCTAGAACTGCTTATTATTCATCATTGATCGAAGAGAATAAGAATAATCCCAGGTTTCTTTTCAGCACTGTTGCCAGGCTGACAAAGAGTCCGAGCTCTGTTGAGCCATGTATTCCTTTAACTCTCAGCAGTGATGAGTTCATGAGAGTCTTTATCAATAAAATTGTTTCTATCAGAGAGAAGATTAATGGAATCCTACCCACTATTATCACTGATGTATCATCAAGTAGAGCAGCTTTAGAAGTATCTTTAGAACCTTATTTGTATTTAGATGGCTTCTGCCCAGTTGATCTCTCTGAGCTAACAACAGCAATAGTCTCTTCTAAACCATCAACTTGTATTTTAGACCCAAACCCAATCAGACTATTCAATATTCAAGGAGGTTTTCCCCTTAATTGACACTTCCATATTGGATTTGATCAATCTGTCTTTGTTGACAGGATATGTACCTCAGACTTTTACGGTTGCTCTAATTAAACCATTACTTAAAAAACCTACTCTGGATTCAGAAGTGTTAGCTAATTATCGACCTATATCCAATCTGCCTTTTTTGTCTAAAGTTCTTGAAAAAATAGCACATAAACAGCACTAGTGAAAGTTACCAATGATCTCCTCTTAGCCTCTGATAACGGATTTGTTTCTGTGCTTGTCCTATTGGATCTCAGTGCTACATTTGATACGATCGATCACAGCATTCTGTTACAGAGACTTGAACATGTTATTGGGATTAAAGGAACTGCATTAGGTTGGTTTAAGTCATATTTATCTGATAGATTCCAGTTTGTTCTCGTAAATGAAGAATCTTCCTCACACATCGGAGTAAGTCATGGAGTTCTTCAGGGTTCTGTGCTTGGACCAATTCTTTTTACTTTATACATGTTTCCATTAGGTAACATTATTAGACAGCATGGCATACATTTCCATTGTTATGCTGATGATACTTAGCTGTACTTATCTATGAAACCAGATGAAACCAATAGGTTGGTCAGACTACAAGCATGTCTTAAAGACATAAAGACCTGGATGACTCAGAACTGTCTGCTTCTAAATTCAGACAAAACGGAAGTTGTTCTCTTTGGACCTGAGCGCTTCAGGGAGAAATTGTCGAGTTATATAGTTACTCTAGATTGTATTTCCTTGGCTTCTAGTTCTACGGTGAGGAACCTTGGAGTTATTTTTGATTAGAATTTATCATTTGATGCACATATAAAACTGGTTTCTAGGACTGCCTTCTTTCACCTTCGTAATATTGCTAAAATCAGGAACATCCTGTCTCAGGTGATGCAGAGAAACTAGTTCATGCATTTGTTACTTCAAGACTGGACTACTGTAACTCTTTATTATTGGGCTGTCCCACATATTCTCTGAAAAGTGTCCTTCTGATCCAAAATGCTGCAGCCAGACTTCTGATGAGAACTAACAGGAGAGATCGTGTTTCTCCAGTTTTAGCTTCTCTTCATTGGCTTCCTGTTAAATTCAGAATAGAATTTAAGATTCTTCTCTTCACATATAAAGCTCTTAATGACTGAGCTCCATCATATCTGAAAGATCTCATTGTAAGGTATTTTCCTAACAGAGCACTTCGCTCCCAAACTGCAGGTTTACTTGTTGTTCCCAGAGTTTCTAAAAGTAGAATGGGAGGCAGAGCCTTCAGTTATCAGGCCCCTCTCTTTCCTTTTTGATAAAGCATATAGTTAGGGATGGCTCAGGTAATCCTGAAACATCCCATAGTTAAGCTGCTATAAGCTTAGACTGCTGGGGGACCTCATCTGTCACACCTTTCCTCACTTTGCTCTCTTTTTCCCCCTGTTTAATTTCTCAAATGATATTATGTACATGTGACATTATTGTTGTTATTAACTTGTGTTTCCCTGTTCCAACAGGTATCCTTTGAATGGTGTTATGGTGTTTTTCCCCCTCTTTTCTGTCTTCTCAAACCCCAGCTGGTCGAGGCGGATGGCCACCCTTCCTGAGTCTGGTTCTGCCAGAGGTTTCTTCCTGTTAAAAGGGAGTCGTTCCTTTCCACAGTCGCCACAGGCACGCTCAGGACGGGAGATTGGACTGAAGACAAGTTTCGGTGCAATCTGTTGGTTTCCTTAGCTAGGATATTGTTTTCTGAATTGGCTCTATATCAATGAATTGGATTATTTTTAAATTAATTAATTGTATTTCATTGGATTATGATTACAATGAATTGAATTCCAATTGGCTTGAATTGGACTATATTATTTAAGTGCCTTGAGATGACAACTGTTGTAATTTGGCGCTATATAAATTAAACTGAATTGAATTGAAAAGT
The DNA here is from genome assembly GCF_036924035.1 of Leuresthes tenuis. Lineage (NCBI taxonomy): Eukaryota > Metazoa > Chordata > Actinopteri > Atheriniformes > Atherinopsidae > Leuresthes > Leuresthes tenuis. The sequence continues at coordinate 22,949,491 of NW_027325372.1, read as the reverse complement.
GCGACATGACAGTAGTCCAGTTTATGGCCTGGTCGAACTCTTAACTGTAACTTGACTCAACTGTGCATGTAAGGGTACGGAAAAAGACGAGCATACACTATTTCAAAATTTTCTCCTACTTCTTCTTTTTCTTCTTTGGGCTCCAGGGCTCCACAGGGCAGACTGGACTCTATGGTAACTCGTGTTTTATCTTGTAGTACAAAGTGATATTACAGAGAAATGTGATCCATCACAAAAGTTTCTCATCTGTATAGCTTAACTGCATAGTACAAAGATGTTTTTTTATTTTGTCTGAGACATATCTGTGTGGTCAAGGTGCTGCAACATGTGAGCTCCAGATAGATGGTGTGTATCTACTTCTGCATGTTTGCTTGCAAAGACAGTGTGTAGAGCTTTGCAGCACTCAGATGGCTGTCCAGCAGTTTATGAAAATGCACAGTACATAGTCCTAAAGAGAGAAAATTCTGAAAGCAGGACCAGCAGGGCTAAAGGCAGCCCTGAAAAAACTAATAAATTGGTTTACAAAAGCCAAAGATTGGAACAAGCTCAGTGAATAAAAGAAGGGAGATGAATGACCCAGTGAGCTTTGGGTTGAGACGTTGTCGACGTTGCTTCAAAGAGTGTATATTACAGCATCTGCTCAGTGACCCTTCATCCCGTGGCATAACACTCTTGAGTGCACTCCAGAAACACTCAACACTCTCATTCACAGCTTTTACTCAAAGCCTGGCTAGGTCATAGAAAATCCTCTAAACACCATCTTTCAGCTTTCACTTCTGGACTGAAATCAGATGGTGTGTGCATGTGTACTGCTGTCTTTTTACAACACAGTCATAATTTTAAAAAACTATGATATATAGCCGTATGTTACATACAGAGAGGATATTATTTTAGTGTCTTATTGACTTGTTGGGCCACCATGTTCCACATGCAGTTTAGCATTCATAGAGGTTTAAGTACAATTTAAAATTATATTCCCTCATTTGATGTTAGAACAGAGTGTGATCTAAAAAGGTTTTTTAGAGTGGGTTGACTTTTAATGACCATGAAATTGTAGGATTGCAAATTATTCTCATCATTTTCATCTACCCCTTCTAAACCCACCTTATCTTGTGGCAGGAGTCTGTTCCAGTCATTATTGGATGAGAGGTGGGGTACCGGACAGGACATCAGTCTCAACACAGGGCCAAAACAGAGACACACCAATGCGCACACACACTTAGTTTAGAATCTCCAATTAACTGAACAACAAGCAAAGGTGGGTAACTTTTGCAAGCAAAAGAAAATTAACTTCCCATGAATAAGCCGCAGCTGAGATTTGAATTGCTGTACCCCTCCTCTGAGGCGACAGCGTTGTCCTTTATGATTTTCTTATTCAGTCAATTCCTCCTGTGACATCATGTGCTGTGTGGATGGCAACACTGCCAACCTGGCAGAAAGGACAGTGAAATAATGTTGATCACTTAGAGTAGCTGTGTATGGATATACAGAAGCATCTCACTTTTAAGAGATAAATGGAACCAGTCACTTGAACTGAAAATACAATGTTTTGAGAACTGTCCTTGTTCTGAGACTTTGTATTTCTTGATACGTCAATACAGGGCTTTGGAGAAACAGATAATGGCTTCATTGTCCTTTATGACTCAGATGACTTAATTCGACTCTGAACTAGTATCCATTGATAAGTGGAGGAAACATTGCCTCACTTTGGTGACCTACATTGATTCCACTTGTGAAGCTGGAGAGAGTTTGTGTTTTCCTGGAAACATTGTGACTGTGTTCAGATTGGACAGAAATAACCCCATAGTATAATTAGAGAATCATTAGGGATCATTTTTTCATTCAAGGATATTGTCCAATTAAGCTGCAGCATTAATGAGCTTGAGGGAAATTTCTTTCAGCTAATTGTTGTACTTTTGTAACCTACAGCATATTATTTTGGTTTAGTATTGCATGTAAATAACAAAAGTAACCTCCTCTTTGACCTTAAGCTATTGGAAAAAAAAAGTTAATTGTAGGAATCCTTTTTTCATTATGTGTTACTGGTACTGCTTTTCTTCTGAAAAGACAAGTCTGAAAACAGATTTTTATGTATTTATTGTATCTTACGATATATGAACAATGTGGACACATGCACTACTTTGGATGTTATCCTATTTAATCTGCTCAAAGTGTACACATTTCACTTTCATTGGATTTGATCAGCCAGTTGAAGGAATCCTCTCTTCTAAAGATTGTGGCCTGACTGGCTTCAGTTTTTTTTTTATTAATTTGATACTAAAGATTAAAAATTATTCTGTTGTCTCTACACAGCAAATAATTCTGTTTCTGATAAGAATGATGTTGACCCTGAAATTGGTCATGAAGGGTCTGACTGTGACCCTTAATAAACTAGTGAACTTAATAACTGAAAGTACGATATTGCAGTTTACTACAAACAAATACGATAGTTATATTTTAAATTCAGGTGACAACAGAGGTATTTTAAAATAAGTTAGTTGTGCTGTATTGGATTAAAGTTGTCAAATGATTAGTTCAATAAAGAACTCTAGTTGTCAATGAGAGAAGCTTCTCAATACTGAAGTCTGTTAAGAATGGGCTAAGAAGCTCAATAGCTCAAGAAAACTTAAGAGGCCTTCATACTGATGTGGACTAAAAAGTAAATCCTCATGTCCATTGACAATGAGACAATAATAAACAAAGCTGCAGGAACCGGCTCACCGTTTCCACTTTATAACAAGAAATGTCAAATTGTTGTTCTTTTTATTAATTTTCCTCCACATGGAAATTAAGTGGGCTGGTCTTTGGTCCCACTCCGGCCCTGTCACCACCTATATCTCACACCCACATCAACATCTCACTTCCACTTGGCATTAAAAGACACAAGTGACAAAAACCATTGGTATCCATTATCTGCCATCGGCCAAATGATTACCGTTGTCACGACCAAGCTGACACTCAGGACGCAGATGCAGGTTATTCAATAAACAGTCTTTGAAGGAAACAGGTTTGATACTCCAAAACTGAGAAGTCAAAGCAGGCTATGAAACTTACCTCTATTACAATTCTTCCAAAATGGAAGAAGTGTGGCTATAAAAAAAACAAAAACAGAAAAAAAAAATAAATAAATTATAATCATTCCACTAAAAAGCAAGACTATATATAATTATCAGTTACTGAAAATCACTCCCTCTACGGAGGCAAAATATCTAGAAAAATAAAGTCGAAACAACAGAAAACACTCGTGAAATCTAGAGGCACTAATCTATGAAAAGGTAAGTAAACAAAGAATCACTCTGCATGGAGGAAACAAAAGGCTATGAAATCCTTAACTATGAAACAAAACTACAATATGAAACTTACAAATCAAAATCGCTCTCTTGGAGATATCGGCACAAAATCTAGATAATAACTAGAAAAAACTATTCCTGCAAAACAGCAGTGAGAATGCTTATTAGCTGAATGCTGATAGCTGACCATGCTAAAAAGCTGAAAATTTAGCAGAAAGTTATTAGCTGAACCTTCAAAGCACTTGAAATGTTTTTTGAAAGGACCTGGAGTTGTATGAAGGCAGAAAAGTACAGGAAAGAGAAGACAAATGCTAAACTAAAAGGGAAAAAAAATTTGAAATATAAGAAACAATGCAGAAAAATGTTAATGTTTAAGCCATCTGGAGCTAAATGAAGGCAGAAAAATACAAGAAAGAGAATAACATGCTACACAAAAAGTGAATAAATCCAGAAAGATGAGAGACACTGAAGTAAATGTGAAAATTTATCAGAAAAGTATTTGCTGTAGTTTCAAAAGGCCTGAAATGTGTTTTTGAAAGGAGCTGGAGCTTTATGGAAGCAGAAGAGTACAGAAAAGAGAAGAAACATGCAAATAGGACTGGCAGTTGGAAAATGCTGAGCTGAGAAACCTGCTAATTGCCAGTCAATCATTAGATATTGCAAATCCAGTCTGAATGCCAATGCCTTGCCTTGCACCCATAATAATAAGTATGAACAATAGTAATGCGTGTGCCTTGCCTTTGGCATTGGCACCCATAACTAGACAATTTCTGAAGAAATTCTGTCCGCCGACAGACAGATGCTGTGCTGAGATACCTGCTAGTTATCAGTCAAGCATTAGATATTTCAAATCCAGTCTGAAATATGACAGTCATGATGCCTAAAGCAGTAATGTTTTACCAAACCAGTATGAGGGAAAGCACACAGAAGGACGTCCTAAGCCAGAGACACAGAGGAGGACAGGTTGTGCCTCTTAAGAACAATCAGCTGCTTCAATAGATTTATAAGTCATAGTAAAAGAAAATTTTAACTTGTTAATAGCAGAAAGGTAAGCTGCAGACAGTTAAGTCATTTCTATCAAGGTCCTGTGTAGAATACAGGTTTTATGGCAGTTTTAACATAGCCCTCACAGGCCTTAAAGGAGAGAAGTGCAGCTTCTTTATAATGGAAGTTTGTGCTGTGCTGCTAACATTGTATTATGAGCACACATAACACAGGCTGGCATAAAGCTTTTACAATAGGGCAGCTATCTTGAGTCTGGCCTCATCATTAGTGTCTGTGGGCAACAGCTGCATGTGTATGACAGGAGACAAAGTGCCCTCACTTTGTCACCTTCAAATCTGAGGGTTTAATAATGAAGCACAAGTCTGGAACAAACGGTCGCCGTTCGAAAAGTAGAAGTTGTATCCAAATAATTCTTGCACCGTGAGCGCCAGAAGGGATGGGGGAAGCCAGAGGTTTATTTTTATTCTGCTCTTGTGTAAGGTTTGTTTTTTATGGCAGTTTTAAAATGAGTTTTTCACAATGATTTCATGGCTCGGCCTGTTTATAATGGAAAAGTATGGGAGCTGGAGTGCGCCTCTCTTCACTCAGAGGTGATTTGTGAGAAATCTTTGAAGCTCAATGAGAGTGACTTGAAAGAGGACTAAAATACCTACGTTTGATGTAATTCAGGCAGATATTTTGGACGTGAGAGGCATTTGTTTGAGGAAGTTTTTTTAAAATCATTTTAGAGTGGGAGTTAAGAGTGTGAGCTGCATGAGACGAGGTCCTCTGGCTACATAAAACGTAAATTGCCGTTGTATCAAAACTGTATAAGCTATCAACAAGCCCTTTACCACAGTTAAAGTTGAGTCTTTCCTGTCACATATAAACTTTGAATGATGTCTATGTGATACCGTATGGCTGAGTTATGAGCCCTCTAAAGTAGGGCAGTTTGGGGCTCGTTGAGTTGTGATGTTTTTTAAAATGTCATATTTCAAAATTGGCTTAATATTTTAAAAAGCTGAATCATTTGGTAATAGCTGAATGTATTGTGACCCCTTTAAAGTTTGAATGGTGTCTCTAGCTGAATGTATGCTGAGCCAGATAGGTTGGAAAGAGGAGGAAGAGCTGAAAGCATTTTCCATTAATTTGAATGACGGGAAAATTTTAATCAAAGTTAAATATTTTAAAAATTATAAAAGTTATAAACACCAAAATATATTGCAATAATTTCCTGGAGGAGCTGAACGTTTTGATACCAAAATGGTTGAAATCGGTTGAAGTATGCAGGACTAGTTAAACATAAAATAATGTGTGGAAAAACTAAGAATAAAGAAAAATAATTAAGAGAAACAGGAAAACAATAGTTGTGAGAATACCTTAAAGCAGGGGTTTTCAAAGTCTGAGACTATGGGCCTCCCCCTAGGCTAGAGAGTGTATACATTTTGGAACATTTTAAAATTTTTGGAACGTTTTAACATTTCCATCTATGCTTACCATCTTATCATTTTAGACATTTTACCATTTTTAATCTTTTGAAACATTCAACTGTTCAATTCTTTAAAAAAAAAATTCAAATGTGTCTCATCAATACCTAAAAACGTGTATTCTTACCATCACATGCTTTAAAAGATTTTAAAACATATTTTCAAACATTTTAAACATGTCTATCTGCTCCTAACATTTTTTGGAGCACACTTTTGAACAGTATTATTTTCTGTATGTTGTCGGCAAACTTTTGCTCATCCTTCAGTGGGAACAATGGGTCCCTGTTTTTGATGCGCAAAGATGGCTGATGCGGGGATGCACTTCAGAGAGGAATAAACGTAAATCATCCTCCACTTGCAGCCTTGAGCGGTACTTGCTTTTAATCATGGTCAGTGCGGAAAATCCGCATTCACACAGGTAGGTGGAGGTGAAAGGGATGAGAACTTTGACAGCCTTTTTGGAGAGATGCGGGAACTCGGATTCCACAGACAGCCAGGAGTGCGCAAGTGAGACTTCGCTCATCTTTGTTTTCAAGTCCATGTTGGAGTTCAGATCGATGAGAGCCTCCTCTTCTTGCACGCTCAGTCCATCCCGGAGTGTCACTGGGAAAGAGAATGGATTTCTCACCCACTGATTTGTCAAGCTCTCCTCTCCAAAATAATCTTCAAACTGCTCACTCAAGCCTCTCAAATGCGCAACGATCAACGGCTGTGTAGAGTCCAGCTGCAGCCCTGCTCTCCCCACAACATCTTCCAGTGTCTGGAACATTTCCACCGAGCCCCGTTCGACCCAAGCACACCACAGATCGAGCTTTTTTCTGAATGCAGCGACTTGATCCTGAGCCGTAAACACATTGCACTCTTTGCCCTGAAGAGAGGTGTTCAGCGTGTTTATGCGGTCGAACATGTCAGAAAGATCTGTGTTAGACCTGTACATCAAAGTAAAAAAATAAAGTCACATAAGAACTATCAGACTAATTTTTTAGTTAAAGTTAAAAAAAGGCATATGGTCATTGGACTTTTATTAAATATATCTAGTTAAAGGTAAGTAACCGATGCCACATTAATAGAAATTTCTCTTTCTCATTTATAATGGAAAATAGAATAGAATAGAATAAAAAAAATTATTCATCCTCCACTGGGGGAAATTCAAATTAGTCAAGTTGCAAAAAAAAAAGTAATATTTACAACGATTGTATATTAAAACAATAATATTAATGAGACTAAGATTATTTTATTTTATTATTATTTTATCATTTTACAAAAACATTTTATTTACATTTTAACAAGATACAATATGTGTCAATATGTCAGGATCAATTAATTTTGGAGAAAATGTGCAAAATGCAGTTAGTTTTCAACAGCATTACAATGAATATTTTTATAACACCAGATGCTTTTAAAACTTTCTAAATCATCTGTGATCATCATCTCAAATCACTTAAAATCACTTTGTTAAAGTTAAACGGGTTGCCTCCTCTTTACCAAAGTACAATGAGTTAAAAATCCAGTCCAGTCCCAAGTTACTCAAGTCTGAAAATGCAGCTGGCCACTTCTCTCCATACCAAGTCTGCCTAGGATCTGAAAGTAGAAGCTGTATGATGAAGCCCTGCAGAGATTTCCCCCTCTCCCTGCAGCAGCTCTGGTTTGGTTTGGGTTGGTTTTGCATTTAGGTTATTTGTTTTCTTTACAGCAGATTGGTTGTTTATATTACTTCTTTTTTTATTAATAAATACTTTTATTGATAAAAATAAAAAAATCCAGCTTCAGCAGCTAAGGCATCTTCATTCGCTGTCCCAGGCAACACACTCATAATCTCACCTCTAACCTCATCTGTCTCCCTCACTTTACCTCTAACCTCACCTGTCTCACTCACCTTACCTCTAACCATTGCGCAGCGTCTCATTGTTTGTAGGAGACAATTTGAGCTATATTCATTCAACACAGCCAAAACTTACTCTCTCTTAATTATACCCTTGATCTTGTGCTGACTTATGGCATTGAAACTAAACAGTTAACAGTATTCCCTCATAACCTTATCTGACCATTTTTGATAACTTTCGAGTTTACATTACTTTACTATAAAGCTTCCAAGAAGAAATTTACATATGGAACGTGTCTATCAGAGAATGTTGTAACCAGATGAACATGTCATCCCTTTCTTCACTGCCATTTGCAAATATTACAGAGGACAGCGACCTAAATTTTACCCCAGTAAAATTTTATTCTCTTGTTGACAGCACTACAATTTCAATGCATATAACATTGGATAATGTTACCCCTCTGAAGAGGAAGGTAATCCGTCAGAATAGACTGGCTCCTTGGTGTAATTCACAGCTGCGTGCTTTAAAGCAGACTGCAAGAAAACTGGAGAGACAATGGCATTTCTCTAATTTAAAAGAGTCTCAATTAGTCTGGAAAGATAGTTTAATAACGTACAAGAGAGCCCTTCATAAAGCTAGAACTGCTTATTATTCATCATTAATTGAAGAGAATAAGAACAATCCCAGGTGTCTTTTCAGCATTGTAGCCAGGCTGACAAAGAGTCCGAGCTCCGTTGAGCCAGGTATTCCTTCAACTCTCAGTAGTAATGATTTTGTGAGCTTCTTTAAAATTTTTTATATTTATTTTTTCTTTAAAAGTTTCTATCAGAGAGAAGATTAATGGAATCTTTCCCACAATTGTCAATAATGTATTATAAAGTACAGCAGCTTTAGAAGTATCTTTAGAACCTGATTTGTATTTAGATGGCTTCTGTCCAGTTGATCTCTCTGAGCTAACAGCAATAGTCTTTACATCAACTTGTATTTTAGACCCAATCCCAACCAGACTGTTAAAGTACGTTTTCTCCTTTACCGACACTTCCATATTGGATTTGATCAATCTGTCTTTGCTGATAGGATATGTACCTCAGACCTCAGACTGAAAGTTACCAATGATCTCCTCTTAGCCTCCGATAGCGGACTTTTGTCTGTGGTTGTCCTCTTGGATCTCAGTGCTGCATTATATTAAATCGATCACACCCCTTCCAGAGCAGGAGCAGAGAGAGACGGGCTCGGCGGAGCCACCTCGGGAACAGGAGAAGGCGAACCCAGCTGGACCCCCTCCGGAGCAGGAACGGGACGAGGCGAGCTCGGTAGAGCCCCCTCTGGAGCAGTGACTGGCGTGGTTGGAGGCTGTGACGTTGGAGGGAGGAGGCGTCCACCTGTGCAGCCCCCCTGGGCCCACTCTGGAGCAGAATCAGGTAGAGGCAAACCTGGCAGAGCCACCTCAGGATCCAGAACAGGGGAAGGCGAGCCCCGCTGGGCCCCCTCTGGAGCAGAAGCAGGAAGAGGAGAGCTCAGCGGAGCCACCTCAAGAACAGGAGAAGACGAGAACAGCTGGACCCCCTCCGCAGCAGGAACAGAAAGAGGCAAGCTCGGCGGAGTCCCTTCTGGAGCAGGGACTGGCGTGGTTGGAGGCTGTGACGTTGGAGGGACGAGGGAAGAGGCATCCCCGGCAGCCACCTGTACAGACGCCAGTCCAAAGATCTCCTCCAGTGTTGCACGGTTGACTCTCTTAGCCTCCGTTACCATCATGTGAACAGGCTTTTCATTTTAAAAAAAAATCCAAAAGGTCATTTGATACCTTCAGTTTCCGTTGTGCGCCAGATTTTTGCCCCTCGCAGGTCCAGAGAGCAGCGACCAACTCCTAAAACACCTAATTTTCTGCCGTGTCCATTTGTTTTCCTTCTTTTACGTTTGGTTGTGTTGTGTGACTTGACTTAACTTGACTCGACAGTGAGTATCTGGCCCACCTGGGCGCTGAGGAGACTCAACTGGGATGTCATGGTGGCCTTAAATCCCTCTTGGCTTTGTGCGAGTCTCCCGACTCCTCAACCGAGGTCGTCCACCTGTTCCTCATGCTGCGCGAGCCGGGATGCTTGAGCTCGCAGCGCCGCAGTCAGCTGGTCCTGCTCTGCCGAGTCCATGTTGGCCAGTGTGTACTGTCACGAAGGGAACTCTCGGAGAGGACTCGGGCGCAGAGTACAGGTATCAGTTGACAAACTTTTATTCTCCAACCAAAACAGGGAAATCCCAGGGAACAGAAAGCATCTCAAAAGATGGTATGATTGCCACTTTCCATGTGGGAGACCTGAGTTCAAACCCCCTGCATGAAAGGTACTACCTCCAGTAGGGGTCCTTAGGCAAGACCCCTTTACCCTACATGCCTACCTGTAAGTCGCTTTGGATAAAAAAGTCTGCCAAATGCATAAACATAAAAGAGGGATGATCGGGAAAAAGCTCTAACTATACTAAAGGAGCTATGAAATACAAAACGTTAAAAAGGCCAACCAAAAATCTCTCTTAGCAAGGAAATAAGAAAATAACAATCAAAACTAGAAAAGCTCTGATATAACTCAAAGTGCTATTAAATACTAAATGGCAAAAGGCCAAAGAAAAATCTCTCTTAACGAGGAACTAGAAAATAACAACAAAACTAGAAAAGTTCTGACTTAACTCAAGTTAAGCTTAACTCATAAGTACACGAGGGACGTGGGGAACAGGTGGACACAATCAGGAATCAGGGAAAACAATCAGACTGGTGACGCATGAGGAAAGGCAAGGAATCTGAAACGAGAGGAGAGTTAATTTCCAATATAAAACAGGAAGTCACAAAACAAACTTGGAGACATGACAAAAACTTAATTTGACATACCGATGTGACAAATTTTTGTTTTAATTAATTGGATTTGATTGGATTATTACTACAATGAATTTGACTCTAACAAGCTTGAATTGGACAGTATTATTTAAGTGCCTTGAGATGACATTTGTTGGTATTTGGCACTATGTAAATAAAACCGAATTTAATTGAATTGTGCTTGATGGGTTTTCTCTGTCTCTTTTGAGGGTATCAAAAAGCCATATATTTGTGTGGTCTCTTGTTCAATGCATCATTTGGATGTATTTTCTCACGTTTACAGTAATTCACTTGCAGTGCACTGGTAATTGATTTCCCTGGGTGGGTGTGGAATGCTCTTGCAAAGTTATTATGTTCTTAAATCACATCATGTGGCTTTCCAGCCTCTGTTAAGACCACACCCCCCTCGCCAGTCACATTATGTAACTCCACTGTAACAAACACATGTGATCAGATTGTGAACAATCCCTCTTTTCACACAACTATTCTGTACCGTCCCCCTGCCCATGGAGCAGCATTAGTTAAAATGTTTATTTTGTGTCTACTCTTTACTGGTTTCACCTTATTTAAATGACTGTGCAGAAGTTTGGGGCAGGACATATAAATGTTCATCATCATCTACACTGCAAAAAGGGCCATGAGCTTTAGTCACAATACTTGTTACAGAGATCACACAAATACACTTTTCTTAAATCAAAAATATAAAAATTCCCAGATCTGGTTAAATTTCACACTGCACTAATTATATATACAACAATAAACAATTTACCTTTGAAAAAAATCTTAAAAACTGTTTAAACGAGATGGGGGTACAAGGGGGCCTTAAAACTACTTAAAACATCTCTGTGTTCATACAATATTAAAATGTTTTTGCATCTCAGTTTGTGGTGTAAAGCTCTGGAACAGGCTGAGTGGGGGGCTAAAGAAATGTCCAAGCATGATGCTATTTAAAAAGCGGTACAAGACGGTTTTTGCAAGAAACAGGGAAGAGGACGGGTTTTGATTGGGTGTTATTACTAAATATTTGCAGTTATTATTATTAATGTATGTGTGTGTGTGTGTATGTATATATCAGCATACATATTTGTAAAAATATTTTTTGGTGGGTTATTGGTTGAATATAAATAGAAATATTTTGTTAGTTGTATTTCAGGGGGTTGAGCCTAACCCAGCTGTCATTGGGCGAGAGTCAGGGGACACCCTAGACAGGTCGCCGGTATATCAGCATCTTGATGTTGTGTTACTCTGACATAAAACCTACAGTGTCTAACATTTATATCAGTCTGTTGGAAGGTGTCTTGTGTGTGATGTGAGTTCTTGAATAAACACACCATTAGGCTACTTAAAGAGTGTTATCCTTATCTGAAAGTTTTATTAAACACACATATACATGAGCAACTGGGTATATCCTGCGTTCTACATTTTTTGTCACAATCCTTGAGGATCTTTTGAGAGATGGATCCTGCATGGGAGTTGGAACCTTTGTTGATAGCTTCCCGGTTGTTGTTGAGGTTGATTGATCCGTGGCCAATACATCATCTTCCGTGTTCTTTTCCTACATTTTTCAATCCCAAGGTGTCTTTTTTGAGCATTTCTTTTCTCAGACTTTTTGGGCTAACTATCTTGCTGCCTTTGTAGATTATGTCTCCCACCATGGTAGTTCTGCTCTGTGGTTCCAGAAATCAGGTTAACATTCTTTCTTAGTTTTGGACCACACATTCACAATGAGTTGTCTACAAAAGTTTCATCCTTGTTTGTCTAGTTGAGCTCCATTTTTACATCTTTAATAGGTAGTGCCCTTGTGATCATGTCCACATAAGCATTAACATCATAATTTATCTCAATGTTAGCCGCTCCTTTGGGTCAACCTTTGGGTCAGCATAGTGTTGCAGCTCTGGGCAGCCTTTGAGTGGCTTTTGAAACAATGCAATCAATGGTTTATGGTCCATTTCAACGCGGATTTCCTGTCCTGATACAAACTAATAAAATCTTTCACAGGCAAATGTTATGCTTTAGAGTTCTTTTTCAATTTGTGCATAATGCGTCTCAGCATCTGTCATCGAGCATGAAGAAAATGTGATCGTTTGCTGGTCGTCATACTTCTGAGGGAGAACTGCTCCAAGTCCGCTCTGAAATGCATCAGATGAGATTATGATGGGCTTTGCTGGGTCATAAAATCTCAGCACAGTTTCCAATGTGAGCTGTGTCTTCAGGTCTCTTCATCATTTCATGTTCCTGACCTCATTCCCATTTTGTTTTCTTTTCCATCAACTGTCTAAGTGGGGCCATACGTTCAAAGAGGTTAGGTAAGAACTTTGCCATGTAGTTTATCATTCTATTAAATCTCTGTACATCCCTCTTACATTGTGACCTCTACATGTTTTAAATTGCTGATACCTTTCTAGGATCAGGCCTAATGACATCACTGCTCAGAAAGTCTCCCCCAAATGTCAGCTCCCTCATGCCAAGCTTGCTTTCTGTTCGACTCTAAGTTAGCTTTTATTGTTGCCTCGAGGACATTGCGCTTTTGCACATCCCCATACTATAAACTCATCCATAGATGTGTCCACACCTTCCAGATGTTCATCATATCAATTGTTTTACGATACACTTCAGGTGCTGAGGCTATGCTAAACGGTAACCTCAGAAATTGATACCTACCAAATTAACTGTTAAATGTACACAGTTTTTGAAATTCAAAATTCAGTTAATGTATCTAACTTACTGAAGTACTTCCCATTTGCAAACCCTGACATTTCTTCTCTAGTGGTAAGTTTGAAATGTTCTCTCTTTATGGCCCTGTTCAAATTTATTAGGTCTATACAGACTCTAAGGCTTTCCATCCTTTTTAATCACAATGACAAGTGAACTCATCCAGTCCTTCGGCTTATCAATCATCTCGATCACCTTCAGTCTTTCCATCCTGTCCAATTACTCTTTCAGTGGCATCTGAAGAGCAATTGGCTCTTTCCGACATAGGTTAATGACTGGTGGTACAGTTTTATCCAATCTGATTGTGTGTTCTCCAAGAGGTTGTCCTGAAAGAGGTCGCTGTATTTGCTCATCAATTCATCATCATAATTTGTGTTTTTATTTTCCACCACCAAACCTTACCAGGTTCAGTCTGCCACAAGCTGATAAGCCTAGGATGGTCTGCACTTTTCCGGGCACCACTATGAATATCAGTATGTCTTCTTTGTCCTTGTTTGTCACTTTTACCATGCATTTTTGTTAATCAGGTATTGCTGTAGCCACTTTAATCTCACTTTTGTTCCTTGTAGTTTAGGTTTGGGTTTAATTTTGTTGAACATAGTCTCTGAGATCTTGTTTGCCTGGTCTCCAGCATCCACACAATTCTTCAGTCACTTTAATTTAAAATATGAACATTGTGCTTTTGAGTATGATTTGGAGCACTGTTGTGCGTAATGGTTCTTTTTGTTGCAATTGTGACACAATTTGCCATACGCAGGGTATAGAGGATGGTGCGTGCCATATTGACCACATTCCTTGTGTGTCCCTTGCTGATAAGTACAGCTGGAAATATTGCCTAAATTTACTCTAATTCTCAGCCACGTTACCTGACAGCTATAGTGGAGGCTGTAGCGCTTGCACTGTCACGTCATTATTGTCATATACTCCGTTTCTCCCTTGGAAACCCATTTAACAGATTCGATATGCAATGTGACGTTAACTCGACAGTTGGCTTCTCATGATGCAAGGATACAAAGTTTTGGCTAGTCCTTATCCTTGCTATTTCAAACTTTTAAATTTGTACTTCATCTTCAAGACCATCTTCTGACACTATGTCTTGTGCGTGATGTGGGTTCTTGACTTAACACATTGTTAAGTTATTTTAAGAATGTAGCCTTTATCTGTCAGTTTCAGTAAAGCACACATACATGAGCAACCGCATTCTACATTCTACATGTTTTCTCTTAGTTCGCGTGTGCCTCGTCCAGTACCTTAACTGAGGACTCTCTAATCACTCTTTATTAGACACATAATTTATTGTGCTTTCATTGCCTTAGAATCTGCAATTAACTCAAAAGATGCTGTAGGTCAACATTGTGCTACAGTAGCTCAAAGGGAACAGATCAAATCGAGGATAAAGAGATGGCATGACTTTTTTTCTTGAGTTTTAAGGTAAGGTGGAGGTTTTAAATTGGTTGCAAATTGCAGTTAGTTCTACCAGATATCATTGAACCTTCCACTGTGAATCTTACATCTTGGTATAAAAAGTTATGAACCTTAATATGTTTAACTGCACAATACTGAAAAAATAGAAATTTTATTTGCCGAAGGTGACATGTAAGCCCTTTTTTTTGTAAAGTCACTGGACATAGTTAACAAGGTGGCATCACATGTTACTAATGTGTTTGAATTACATTTACATTTACATTAAGTCAAATAGCAGATATTGTTAGCAACTTACAACAGTGACATGCTTATTCAGAGTAGATTATTCAGTGTATAAGATGACAGTCAACGCAGACCTTTCAGCTCCGATGTTGGTCTTCCTTTATTTATTACCTCCTGTTTTCATTGAGTCCAATTTAGTCCAATTTAGCAAATTGTTTGAGCTTGGATATGAAATCCTGCATTCTGAAACCAGCCGGGACCAGACATAGACATTATAAAGAGTAGATGCCGCATCGACCATTGGGGCACGAGAAATACGGCCACCATCTTGGACCGGTCATCCTACCCATAGACAGCAGTATTCAAGATGCCAGAGCACTGTATTCCTTTGCAAATCGGCGGACGGTTGCGAACAGGGGTTGGGGGATTACTTTTCACAAGTAAGATTCAACATTATTATTGGTTGTATTTTGTGAATAGAATATTATTGTACTCTATTTATGTCCGCCACCGAAATCATAGCCAGCAAACGTTAAGCTAGGCTATGTTTATAGCCGTTATTCACTCGGCTATTAGACCAACTGAGACTTTATAAATCATATATTCCTTAACACAGGCTTAGATTGCAACTGACACAAGAATGCTATTGTAGAAATAATGCAAAAATTGCTGATATAACATTGACCAGCAAATTTTATGCAGGTGACACCAGCTGTATTATTCACATGTAATTATTTTATCCTAACAAAAATAAGATACCTCTCATGTCTTATACCCACCCCACTTACTTAAAAATACAGACAACAGAACATCTAACTGTAGAATAGTTTGCAAACAGGCTTACTTACAATTTCAGCAGCTGTTTTTTTTTTACCCTAACCCTCTTAAGAAAAATGAAGGAAGAAAATATGCTTGACCCCCTTTTTAAAACGTTTTTGTGTTGATTTTGTCGAATCTCCCATTTTTATTTTGAAGGTTTCCCAAAGACAAAGATATGAAGAAGAAGTGGGAAGTTGCTTTGAAGAGGGAAGGATTCACTGCAAGCCAGTCATAAAGCTACACCACATTCCCAAACTCACCTTTCTTGACCTGCAGAAAGGGAGCACGAGAAAGAAGCTCTGCAAAAGTTATTTTTCAGGGCTTTTAGCTCATTTAAACTTTCATGAGCAACTTTGTGTAAATATGGTTTGGGGCGAGGGGTGTCATGTTCTTGTGTTTAACTTGAAAATTTAGATTTTTTTTCGATATATATAGATTTTCAGTTATGTCTGAGAGATCTCGCAGAGAGAGAGAGAGAGCTCTAGAGACAGAGAGAGTAATTAAATAATAATGTAAATAATTCTCTGCAATTGTATTATAATTCAACTGCAACAATGGTTGATGCCATTCATGCCAATAAAGCCAATTTGAATCAATCTTGATATAGATATAGATTTCTGAGATATATGCAGATATAGATATTAATTAATTTCTGATATATAACTTCTGTCTATTGTGTTTTATCTTAAATATGGATGGAGAATGTATTATTTCCTCATTTTTCAACTTATCAAAATAGCTGAATAGTACACAATCTGCTATGATACGGAGGAGAATTAGAATTGCGGGAAAGAGAGAAAGGAGAAGACGTGCTGCTCTTGTAAGACGAGCAAGACGTCGTCAAATTGTGATTGATGGCCTACTCTTTAGTGCCTTTTTAATTAGAGTAGATATGATTTTTTTTTATTCTCTGAACAATAAATTATCCTCCGCTAAACTACACCCCCTGCTGGCGAAACTTCCTGAACTTTAGGCAACTCCTTTATTTCCTGTCTTACATTTTTGGACGAACTGATTAATCCTGTTGTGTCTGAGTAGTCACAATGATCAGATTGCATGGCAGTGCAAGATATCTCATCATGCATTGCCATACAATTTCTGGCAATGCATGATGGGATATCTTGCTCCAGTTAGTGACAATCGGATGTTCACTACATTTCGCAGTGAATTGTGGGATACATTCAGTGCACTATATAGTTAATATTAATAATAACTAAACATTCGGACACCATTACAAAATGGCGTGGTCACTATATAGTTGTGATATATTGTATAGGTTGTGTCTGAAATCACTCATTCCCTACTCCCTACTCCCTACATAGGGAAATAAATATAGTGGATTATATAGTGAGCTCAACAGAAAAATCTTTCGTACACTACTCTTGGTGCCGGTAATTACGTCATCGCTGTCGCACACTTAAAACATACCACATTAACGTCGTCTCACACAATACTTGTCCATTTACTACTGCATTTTTGTTGAATTAGAGGCTTTTGATTTCTGTCCTGTAATTTTAATTTCGTATTTTGTTTACTATTTAAGCATATTCTCCTATTTTATTCTCTTGGCTCTTTACTAACAACAAGTTACAATGTAACCTACTGGAATGTTTAATTAGATGCTGTTTGTTTTACACTTTTCAATGAATGTAGGAAGCCATTTAAATTGCCTTATTTGAAATGTGTAAATAAATAATGGAATAAACTGGCTTTGTGATTGTTGTACTGCTCCACAACTCATGAATTTGTCTCGCACCTGTCATCCAACGGCTAACTACGAGCAATTCACCGGAAAAAAAAAACTTATACTCACTCCCAACCAGCTGCGGTGGCAAAACGTTGCATGATGGGATATCTTGCTCCCGATAGTGACCATCAGACGTTCAATACATTTCGCGGTGAATTGTGGGATACATTCAGTGCACTATATAATGAACATTAATAATCACTAAACATTTGGACACCATTACAAAATGCTGTGGTCACTATATAGTGCATTAGTGATGTCAGTTAGTGTCAGTCGCGAACGAGCCGGTTTAAAGAGCCGGCTCTTTTCAGTGAACGATGGGAGCCGAGCAGTTTTTTTTTTTACTTTTCGCTTTCACAAAAGTACCTGCGGGAGCTGCGGACGTTGGCTACGGCTGTCAGTGCATGCTGTGCAACCAATCGTGAGGATTGACAAGGACCATACCACCAAGGAGGGAGGGGCGGGGGCAGGAGCGCTGATGACAGGACGAGAGGGAGGGAGAGACGTGCTGAAGGAGAGAGAGGAGTGAAGATGAGAGAAGAGTGTGATGCAAAGATGAGTGAAAACAGAAAAAAGTAGTATTTGGATGCATTTTGACAGTTGTGACAACATGAAAGCACAGTGTAGAATTTGTAAAGTGCAGCTCTCCTATGGCGCAGGGTCCACAAATAACTTACATAGATATTTGAGAACTGTACATTCAGCAGTTCAGTTGGAAGAAAAAAGGCAGGCTAGCATGCACTTTACTTGTTTTGTTAGGTGTGTGTGTTTAAATAAAAAAAAAATGAAATGTCAATAGCTGTCCTATTTTAATTTCTATACTTAGGTTTTTATAGACATTTTATATCTGCTTTGTGTAGCAGAGTGGTTCTTCAAGCAAGTTAGAGTGTTACAAGGGAATTACAACCGTAAATGCAATTGGCTACAGCAATTTATTGAAATTTAAGTGATAAATTTGTTCAAATACATATCACAAGTCAAAACAGCACCAAATTTGGCTGAATTCTTAAAGGTAGGCTGGGAGCTCTTGGTGAGCTGAGCCAAATGATCCCATTCCCATTACTATAGTGCACTATATAGCGGTGATTTCGGACACAGCCTAAGTCCTAGTTTATACTCCTCCATAACGTTGACGGCATTGATGTGACGTCGTCATTGAGCATTCGAAGTTCTGCGTCGAGGCAACACGTTGCTCTGCAATTCACTATGCCGGTAGGGAGGTGTGGCTGTGTGTTTGTGTGGTTTCAGGGTTTATAGCTGAATCCTTGCTTTTTCTTCCGGTCAGAGTTCACAACAGTAAACAATGGCAACCGAGGTGGAGCATCTGTATTTGCAGTTGGAGCTCATCAATATTGAAGAGCAAATGCTTATATTTCAAATGTTGAACCACAGGCAACAGAGGAGGTGCGGAGGTGGTCTGTACAACCGGCCGAGGCTGGAAACGGGTGAATTTATAACACTGGTTGTGAATTTACTGGTGTGAATTTACAACCTGGATGAACAAATGCACTTCGATAGTTTTGAATGTCAACAAGCTTCTTAGCCGTATACAGCCATTAAGACCGGAAAAAGCAACTCCTAGAAATCATATTCTGAGTGGACCAATCACAGCCCTTATGGCCCGCGTCTACACGACTTGTAGTTAGAATTTTTTGGAGGTGCACGTCAGGCTATGGCGTAGGGGTCCACATCGACGCCGTAGCTACGTCGTCGAAATGACGGAGAAGCATAAAATATGCTTAAGATTGTTGCTAGCTCGTGGACACTTACTCTGCAGTTGCGGAGTAGCATAAAAATTTCTGGACTCACGAGGGCCCCCTACCTTGAGGCAGGAGAACTGCCTGCCTCACCCAGTGCCTCTTCACTGCCGTTGTAAATAGATTAAACCGTGAAGAACCCTCAAAGTTCGACAACTGGCCATTGCTCGCCATGAAAAACAAAGACGCTTTTAACTCCCACTTACATTAACCAATTAAATTCAATTCAGTTTTATTTATATAGCATCAAATTACAACAATTGTCATCTCAAGGCACTTAGATAATATAGTTCAATTCAAGCCAATTGGAATTCAATTCATTGTAATCATAATCCAATGAAATCCCGGACATTTACTGGCAGCTTATTCCACAAGAGAGGGGCCTGATAACTGAAGGCTCTGCATCCCATTCTACTTTTAGAAACTCTGGGAACAACAAGTAAACCTGCAGTTTGGGAGCGAAGTGCTCTCTTAGGAAAATATCTTACAATGAAATCTTTAAGATATGATGGAGCTCGGTCATTAAGAGCTTTATATGAGAGGAGAAGAATCGTAAATTCTATTCTGAATTTAACAGCGAGCCAATGAAGAGAAGCTAAAACTGGAGAAACATGATCTCTCCTGTTAGTTCTCATCATAACTCTGGCTGCAGCATTTTGGATCAGCTGGAGGCTTTTCAGAGAATATGTGGGACAGCCCAATAATAAAGAATTACAGTAGTCCAATCTTGAAGTAACAAATACATGAACTAGTTTCTCTGCATCACCCTGAGACAGGATGTGCCTGATTTTAGTAATATTATGAAGGTGAAAGAAGGCAGTCATAGAAACCAGTTTTGTGCATCTATTCTGCATCTATCTTGTGCATATGTGCATCAAATGATAAATTCTGGTAAAAAAAAATCTCCAAGGTTTCTCACTGTAGAACTAGAAGCCAAGTAAATACCATCTAGAGTAACTATATAACTAGACAATTTCTCCCTGAAGCGCTCAGGTCCAAAGAGAACAACTTCAGTTTTGTCTGAATTTAGAAGCAGACAGTTTTGAGTAATCCAGGTCTTTATGTCTTTAAGACAGGCTTATAGTCTGACCAACCTATTTGTTTCATCTGGTTTCATAGATAAGTACAGCTGAGTATCATCAGCATAACAATGGAAATTTATGCCATGCTGTCTAATACTGTTACCTAATGAGGCTAAGAGGAGATCATTTGTAACTTTCACCAGTGCTGTTTCTGTGCTATGATGCACTCTGAATCCTGACTGAAACTCTTCAAACAGATTATTTCTATGTAAATGATCATAAAGTTGAACTGCAACTATTTTTTCAAGAACTTTAGACAAAAAAGGGGGAATGGATATAGGTCGATAATAAGCCAACACTTCTGAATCCAGAGTAGGTTTTTTAAGTAAAGGTTTAATTACAGCAACCTTAAAAGTCTGAGATACATATCCTTGAACAGTCTGGTTGGGATTGGGTCTAAAATACAAGTTGATGGTTTAGAAGAGACTATTGCTGTTGTTAGCTCAGAGAGATCAACTGGACAGAAGCCATCTAAATACAAATCAGGTTCTAAAGATACTTCTAAAGCTGTTGCACTTGATGATACATCAGTGATAATAGTGGGGAGGATTTCATCAATCTTCTCTCTAATAGAAACAATTTTATTGATAAAGAATCTCATGAAATCATCACTGCTGAGAGTTAAAGGAATACATGGCTCAACAGAGCTCGGACTCTTTGTCAGCCTGGCAACAGTGCTGAAAAGAAACCTGGGATTATTCTTATTCTCTTTTGTCAATGATGAATAATAAGCAGTTCTAGCTTTACGAAGGGCTTTCTTATACTTAAACTATCTTTCCAGACTAATTGAGTCTCTTCTAAATTAGATGAACGCCACTGTCTCTCCAGCTTTCTTGCAGTCTGCTTTAACGCACGCATCTGTGAATTATACCAAGGAGCCAACCTCTTCTGACTGATTACCTTCCTTTTCAGAGGGGCAACATTGTCCAGTGTTGTGTGCATTGAAACTATAGTGCTGTCAACAAGAAAGTCAAGTTCTACTGGAGAAAAATTTAGGTAGCTGTCCTCTTTCATATCTGCACATGGAAGTGAAGAAAAGGATGATGAAATCAACTCTTTAAATCTGGTTACAGCATTCTCTGATATACATCTTCTATATGTAAAATTCTTCTCAGAAGCCGTATAGTCAAGTAATGTAAACTCAAAAGTTATTTAAAAAATGGTCAGACAAGACCATTCCCTCATAACCAAGGGTTATGAGGGAACACTGCTAACTGTTCACTCTCAATGTCATAAGTCAGCACAAGGTCAAGAGTATGATTAAGACAGTGAGTAGGTCTATGAACACTTTGAGAAAATCCAATAGAGTCTAATAAAGAATTAAAGTTAATATTTCGGCTGTCATTTACAACATCTACATGAATATTAAAGTCACTCACTACAATGACTTTATCTGTACTCAGCACTAACTGTGACAAAAACAAGAATTCAGACAGAAACTCAGAATAAGGGCCAGGTGGACGATACACAACACCCAATCTACCCCAGACTTCATATGTTGCAGTTGGGCTCCAACCAGAATGCATACATGTGACCAAATTTACACATGCTTATAGTGCCACTTACTGGTGGCCAAATAACAATGATAATACATTTTATTTGTTAGGCGCCTTTCGTGGCACTCAAGGTCGCCGTACAACAATCAAAATATAAAACACAGTTTAAACAACAGACAACAGCAGAGTTTGCATCAGAACAAAAAGACAGATATTACAGGTCAAATGCCTGTCTAAATAAGTGGGTTTTGAGATCAGTCTTAAAAACTGAAACTGAGTCAATATTCCTGATGACAGGGGGCAGGGAGTTCCAGAGACGAGGGACAGTGGTTGAAGGTTCTAAACCCCATGGTGGACAGACGTGCTAATGGAGGAGGCAGATCTGAGAGACCGGGTGGGGGTACTGATGCATAGGAGAGCAGAGAGGTATGGGGGCATTAAATGTCAAGAGGAGGATTTTGAAGTTGATACGGTGTTTGATGGGAAGCCAGTGGAGTTGGTGTAGAACGGGGGTGATCACCAAACTTCATAGGCTGCAGTTGGCCTTCACCCATAACGCATACATATGCCAGAAATTACACATGCTTATAGTGCCACTTACTGGTGGTCAAATTAGTCACTTATAACTTCTCCATACATTGTCTGATCTTCCCCAAACTGCATAGGCTGCACTTAGGCTCCACCCAAAACACATACAAATGACCAAACTTACACATGCTTATAGCACCACCTACTGGTGGCCAAAAATGTCACTTTTTATACCTGGCGGTACTACGCCTGAATGGGATTCTCACATCCTGCTCTACACTTGACGGACGGCTATGCGGTACACAACAGACTGAGTCCCGCGCATACGCCGACGTGCACACCTGCGAGGGCCCGTTCATGGCTGATTGCAGCTTCAATTAGGGCCCGAGCTGCAAGGCAGCGAAGCCCTTTTGTGTCCCTTGGCGTTATTATTATTACTATTATTATGGGCATGCCAAGAAATGGCATGACCATATTACAATAAAAGTAAATACCCCCTGCGTTTTTCACCATCGCCTATAAGGAGGTAAAAAAAATAAACACACCCTGCAGAGCAGGGAGTGTGTGCCAAGAACATACCTGAAAAAAATATGCAGAAAAAAAAAGACGTACGATGAAATTCGGAAAAACCCTTTATGTTAGGCCCATATTGCGAAATAAATGAATAAATAAATTTGAAAAAACCTGTTTGCTAGGCTAATATTTAGATTTTGTTTCTGGCATTTTTGCAATTCAGCCTTTCACTAGGTAAAAAAAAGTAAACACCCTTTGCGGAGCAGTGGGCGCATGGCAAGAAGTTCCCTGAAACAAAATTGCGAAAAAAAAAAAAGTCTGAAAAAATGAGAAAAAAAACATTTTACATGTAAAATTCGGCTACTTTAGCTAGCATTTTGCTAACAAGCTAAAGTCGTAAAAAGCCCGCTGCCAAGCAGCGGGTGTATATTATGGCCCCGCTCTAATATATATAAAAAAATCCTAAAAAAAAAAAAACATGGCCGAAAAAACATGAAAAAAGAAGGCAATTTATTAGTATCTAGAAAAGTTTCCCTTTTCTTTTTATTATTATTCCGCACGTTTTTTCGTCCGTTAATGCGGCTCGAACCGCAATGTGAAGCCACGCATGGCATACATCAATACGTGCGTCTCCACGATGCCTCGATGGGCATTACTTTTATTCTTCAAAAGTGTTACCGTGGCAACGCTAGGTGCCGAAAACCGGAAAAAAGGTGGAAAATTTGCGCGCTTATCGCTCGGCTATACTTTATCGTAGAGACATCGTTCAAACTTTCAAAGACTCAGGCTGATGGGTACTAAGCGCCCGTACAACCTCATTATGCGAATTATTACGCTTTTTGAGATTTTGAACTTTGAATTTTTTAAAACTGTCATTTTGACTTTGGCCGCTTGTTGCTAGGCAACATGTTGTCGTAGCGACATCATTAATATATTCCACGACAACATATTAAAATCTCATGAAGCTGTGATTAAATTTTTTTATTTATTTATTTTTTTGTCGCGTCATCCCAATGAAATGGTCAGGATTTTTTTTTTCCAGGGATCTATGAGGCTTCTGAACATTTTGTTACCACGAAAACGAAAAAAATTAATCTGTTAATTCGGCCCGAACCGAAACTCGCAACCCACGTAATGCATACATCATTACGTGCGTCTCCATCGTGCCTCGATGGGCCTTACTTGTCTCAATCAAAAGCGTTACCATGTTAACGGTAGAAGCCAGGAAGCGAAGAAATTTGGACGCCTATTGCCTGGCCCAACTTTATCGTAGAGACATCATTCGTGCGTTCAAACACTTGGGTCGCTTCGTACTAAATGGTCATTAAGCCTCGTTACGCTAGCTGTTCCGGTTTTTGCGATAGCCAAGTTTAAATTTTTTAAAAAGTGTAAATTTGATTTTGGACGCTTGTTGCTAGGCAACAGGTCATTGTAGAAAAATCGTTCAAATGTTCCCCATCCCGGGACACGTTGTACTACAACATATTTCAGTCTCATTATGCTGGCTATTACGGTTTCTGAGAAATTTAACGTTAAAATTTGCCCAACCGTTAACATGAGGCTTGTTACCGTGGCAACACAAATCCTATGCATTCCTAAGGGGGAGCCTCAGAGTGAATGCGATATAACCAGAGCCACCTCAGACATAACCAGAACCAACTTAGACAGAACCAGCAGATGCTAACATCATGCTAAAATGCTAACATACTAGCATCATTAGCATTTTGCAGAGAAGCCTAAAATGCTAACGTTACATCACGTAGACATGCTCTATTACCTGATGCTATGAGGTTATTATGCCGATTTTTGGAGGACTTTTGCTCGGCCGCACTATAATGTAGAGACATCGTTCAAATTGTCAAACACACGGGACGCTTTGGACTACAACATATTAGCGTCTCGTTATGCTGGCTACTACGGTTTTTGAAATGTGACACTTTAAATTGGTCATAATTTTAATGCTAATGATTGACATGCTGATTTTGGAGAGGCTTTGCTCGGCCAAACTTTATCGTACAGACATCGTTCAAACTTTTAAAGACTCGGGAAGGTTTGGACTACAACATCCTAAAGTCTCATTGGGGTGGCATTTACAATTTTTGAGAATTTTCAACGTTAATTCTATCGTAACTTTAATGCTATTGAACACACATGCTGAATTCGGAAGCCTTTTGCTTGGCCATAGTTTATCGTACACACATCGTTCAAACATTTAAAGACTCGGGACGATTTGGACCACAACATATTGTAACCTCATAAGCAAAGCAGCAAGGGGGCAGAAATGGGCAGTAGGGCATGCCCATATCAAAATTTCCAGACATTTTCTAGTTATTATTATTATTATTATTATTATTATTATTATTATTATTATTCTTTGCACTATGATCGCATTTTTCAGTGCTTTCCCTTGCGTGAAAACTCACCAATTTTGGCATGCGCATCAGGCCTGGTGCGCCATTTTGTTTTACTGTAGTTGCGTCATAGTTGCTCTATAGCACCCCCTAGAAAATCAATAAATATCTGTGACGTGGGGCTTGGTTTTGAGTAGCTGGACGAAATTCGGTACATGCCTTCGTCAAGCCCAGACACACAAAAAAGCCTCTTGACATCATAGGACCGGGTCCACAGGAAGTCGGCCATTTTGAGTTGAAAATTAAAACTGGTGCCATTCTGACTTACGACCAGTGAAGCTTTTGTCTGTGCTTGTCACTTGTGATTCTTTGTTGTTCATCATTTTTGTCATCTTGTGAAATCGGTTGTTTTTCCAGGGATCTGTATATAGCTTAAGATGTGAAGAATGTGACAAGACTCCATCTGTTAATGGTTAATAGAACTAGAATGGGACAAAGCAATGCTCAGTCTACTGATAAGATTTGTAAGATATAGACAGGCAGGCGGGCAGACAGACAGACAGACAAGCAGGCCATATAAGGGAAGATCTACAGTCATGTATCAGATTGAGTACATCATGTCTCGGTTATAAGGTTTTACATAGTAGGACAGACAACTTCACATGAAGAACAACACATGATTCAACAAAAATAAGCCAAATACAGAAGCAGTGTGTTAAAACTAAGTACAACCCATTAAATTGCTTGGAAAATGTGGAGCTGTGCATTATGTCCAAGAAAATCTCAACTTTGGTCGTCTGTCCAGAAGACATTGTTCTTATTTTGTGGTTTATTCAGATGTAACTTTGTAAACATAAACTATTCTGTCATGTTGTTTTTAGGGAAGATATGGATTCCTATCCCTCATAGGAATCCCTCCTAACATACCATACTTTTTCTAACTGTACTGTCATGACAGTTGACATACTAACTCAAGTATGTAGTATGGAGTCTGAGTTATAGCTATTGGAAATTTTACAGTTTTACCTTAGGGAGTACTTCCTGGAACAGTCACTGATGGGAAGAGCGGCAACTGCCTTGTTTAACACTTGTGAAAAATCTTTCTCCCAGTTGAGTCCAAATAGTTCGGAAATGGCTTATAACCCTTTCCTAACTGATGGGCAACAATAATTGCATGCTTAGGATACTTGCTAACATTTTTCCTCCTTGCTCCTCTTGGCATTGTGTTAACACACATCTGAATGCTCCAGACCAGCAAACAGCCAAAACTTCAGCTTCTGTAGAGATGCTCACACTCCCTGATGATCAATTAATTGAGTGGATTTGATTTGCAGCAGCTGGCTGATACATACTCTCTTAATTCCTCCGTACAAAGTAAGAACAGACATCTGCATTTTGGGTTACTTTTGGTTAACTAAATAATAGGAAGGTGCAATGTGCCATTTTTTGTTGTTCATCTGAAGTTGTATTTACCTCATTTAAAGACCTGGTAAGAACCATGTATATATAAACTAAGTCTGTTTCATATTTTAGATTCCTCACAGTTGCTGTTTGACTTTAGACGCGAGGACATCTGAACTATTTGGAACAAATTTAAGTGGTGGTAACCTGGAATGCTTTTCAGTTAAGCGGGCTCTAAACAAGAACAAGTACAAAATGCCTTCCTTGGATGTTTCAGGACACAAGTTACCTTTTTGCTTAGGTAGTGTTGTTATTTCTAGTAAATGACTGTAGTCATTTAAAATATGGTATGAACAGTACTGTTGTGCCTTCATATGTCAGCAAGTAAGAAGTTTCTTTTCAGAAGTTTCTTGGTGACAAAATTTGTGTGTCAGTCTTTTTGTGATTTTATCTCTCTTTTAATGGAACTAAGAAAAAAATGCATTTTTAAAACATTTATTTGACTTTTTTAAAAAAACAGTGTCTACAAATGTCTTTACATAACAATTAAGACTTTAACGTCAGATTTGTCATAAAGTCACTCCCTAAACCGCCTTAATGTGAAATTCACACTTTGTGAATCTCAAATGATTTCACAAATCATGCAATTCATGTTTTGGCACTTGTATTTTTAAAGTAATTTTTTCTTTCTTCCTTTATGAGACTTTTTCAGCAGCACCAAACTAAAAGCACCTGGTTGAGCTTACTTGAAGCTACCTGCTCCTTTATGAGTGCTGAGTTTATAACTTACTAGCTTGCTTCATTACTAAAAACTTAAAATGAGATATGCTCATTACCAATTCCATAATTTTTTATCCTCATGTACTCACGAGCAAAGTCATCCCATTTTAATTATTTAGACTAATCCAGATCATTTGCTTTCTCCAGCTGTTCGAAATGATCGGAATAAGAAGAAGAAGGAGAGTCCAAAGCCGGAATTGGCAGAGAGCTACGAGCTGACAGCAGATCTGGAGACCATTATTGAAAAGATTCGTAAGGCTCATCAGGAAACTTTCCCCTCCCTCTGCCAGCTTGGCAAATACACCACAGTGAGTGTAATATTCTGAGGAGCCTGAAAGATATCTCTCTGCACACATACATAGTTGATCAATAGAAGGTTGGCTGTACTTTCATAAATAAGTTTATATGACTCTGAATTGCTCATGACACTGCTTCTTTGATCCAGCCTTACAAACTTGCCATCATTATTATGATAATCAATCTTTTGTACTATACTCAGATGTATGATACTGTCTGTTCAGACTTATCCTCACCAACACTTCTTACTCATTGCTCATTAGTTATTGATTTGATCAGGTGTGACGGAAAGAAAGTTAAAAAAAAAATCACAACAGTTAACACATCATGACATCCAGGAATGGTAATAAGATTTGTTTATCACAATACATTGCAGTGGAAATCATTACTTTATCGATTTCTTAAAGTTTTAATAAATTAAGAATAAACTGAGGTACAGAGGGATCATTTTTAACATGACTAAGTATGAAAAAGATCAAATACAAATAAAGTTGTGGCTGCCTTCAGTTTTTTGAGTCTTGAATAAATGCAACTTGTGTTATGATTTGCCTTCGTAAATGCATATGCAGATCTAGAAACCTTGTCAAGGTCTGTGACAGCTTTATACTCCAACCCATTCTGTCACAGTCTGCACTATTAGTTTGTATTGTTATGTCACAGTTTGTTTAACCATGTTATGTTCTAGTCATGTTTTTCCCCTGTCACGTTCAGTTCACTCACGTCACCTGTCTAATTGTTCACAGCTGCACCTCATGTCACTGATCACTCCCCTCACAGTATTTAGCTTCCTGGTTTACTTTCATTCATCGCAGAATCCTCACAATCCCTCCATGCGTTGCACAGAGAAGTCTGGTTTTCCTGCCTCATAGTCTTGCCTTGTTTTTCCATAGTATTCATAGCCATAGTCAAAGTATTTATTCGTAGTCCGGTTTCTTTGTTTAGTCATAGTTTTGTTTTCATGTTTAAGTATTTTGAATCCGGCTCTGCCGCGCTTTGTTTTTGCCTTTGCTCCCCGTCTTGTTTTTGGAGAATAAACCTTGTTTTTTGAACTAGAGAACTGCATCTGGGTCCTACCTTCCCATCGATCGTGACACATTCAAACCCAAACTGAGTGGAGAAGACTGTGTATGCTTTGACAGGCGAATGTTTGGAGCTCCATGATGGTTGATGGCTCAATAGCAAGTAGAGAGCACCGCTTTGATTGACATGTTAGCTTGGCAGCATTGTACAGGGAGCTGACAGTGTCTGGTATGTGTTTGTTTTTAAGATTACTTGCATACAGATTAAATACAACCAGAGTGAACTATGATTGACACCAGCACTCCAAAGACACTCTTCTGATCAGAGCGTTTGGAAGCAAGAGGGAGGAGGTACATGTTAGGTACAAGTTAGTTTTATAAATCTCCCAACGCCTGTCAATCATATTGTTTATACTAAAATAAAGACGTAAAATGGCAGCTATAATATGAAGTAATGTCTCTCTTATTGCTTTGATGAACTACGTTCAGTAGCTGACTATAAATTTCAGAGCAGAGATGCTAAAGTGGAGCAAACTGGCATAGAGTGCTGCTTTTAGCTCTCTACTATGCGCAGCTGTATACAGTGCCTGCTGTTGTCTCACTTTACAGTGAGCTTCCATCTCCATAACTGTGCATTTTTTCCCCTTTTCAATCCCAACACAAAGCTCTTAATCGCTTCTCTTTTTCATCCTCATCCCATTCCTTCTCCCATGAGACATTTCCTGATTTACCAAATAAACAGCCTGTACTGAGGCAAAATCCTAAACTGAAGATGAGAGATCAAAGTAGTAAAATTATAATTTCCCATTTATGATACAAGCCAGTGTTGTTTGTTTGTTGGAGTGGCAGTAAGGCCTGAGATAAAGCCTTAATCTGGATCAGTGGTAATTGTACTTGCTCATAGACTGTGAGAAGTTTCTCATTAATACAAGCGATTGGCTCTTGATGCGGCTTTTGAGTTCTCCTCATCAGAAACAGAAAAGGAGCTCTCACGCCCCTAGATTAGGTTAAATTCTTCAATTATGTATTGAAATATTAAAATCCTAGTCTGCAGTGTTTTAGGAATTCATTGCTGGGTTAGCAGAGATAGCTATGCGAGTGAAAGGGCTTAGTGTACAATGAATAGTGCTTTATTGACAGTGATGGAAAAATAAGACAGTTTCAAAGATGAAATAAAAGAGTAGCACTTTTCAAGGAGGCCAGGGAGGCTCCAGACAGGCTTCAGGCAGCAGCAGCTGCTGTGCAGAACACATTAGAGCTACATTAGAGTTTGTCCACTGTCACCATCTGTTACAGGTGCAGGCTGCTGTTACTGCCTTTCCACTTTTTGCATCTGTACATGCAAGCCTGCTGATGTACTGCAGAGCACTTGTTTCTACACCAACCTTTTTTAATGTAACAACTTGTCTAATTTGTTTGGATGAATGTTCTTAAATTAAATTAGAATTCCCTGGCATCTTCCTTGTTTCCTTCTATTCAATTATCCATGCTTTCCCTCTCCACCCAGAGGGAGGAACAGGATAAGATGCTTTAATATCAGCCACCGCCACCTTACCCAACATATGTACACTGAGCAAACAGACTGTCTTACACACACAGACATGCACAAATACACGATTGTGTAGCACTACTGCCACCTCCATCCCCATAAAATCGGACGTCAATCTGTGGAATGTGCGTCCATAGTGCAGTTGTGTTGACTGCAGCTCGTTGCCTGTGATTTAAGCAGGGCTTTAATGTGCTTCTCACTTAACCCCGATCATATTTAATGATCTCAGTCTCTCTCTTAACTGTTCCCCAATTCCCCCCTTTCTCTCTGTCGGGTAGCCACATAATAGATTCTTTGCTTGTGACAGTTTCCAGCAGTTGCACTCTTAACTGCCTCACAGTAACAACCTCGGGCATGGATATGTTTTGAGGCAGAGGGGTTGCTCCAGCTGTCTGTGCAGTCACCTCAGTGGGATGGTGGGGAACTGCTGTGTTCAAGCCCTCATATACTCAAAGAGCTTCTGAGGCTTGGCTCAGACTTGCCAATATACTGAGTACACATTGGATTTTCTCTAAAAGGTGTCTTATTAGGTTGTCATTTTTCCAGCTGCTTTTTTTTCCCCAGTAGGTTTAGGGGTGTAAAGTTCACTTCCTTCTAACACATGATCAAAATCAATGTTATTTCTCCGTACTTGGTTTAAAACGGCTGTAAAATTAGTACTTTAAAAGTGGGGTATTTGCTCAAGTATACTTCTTACTTGTCACATGATGGGACAGCGTTTGAAACCCTCCACCAACACTTTTCTTACATGGTAACTATCTGAAATGGATCTTGACTGCCTGCTCTTTGTGATTTTATTTTTATTTTTTTTCTGTTTTGTGACTCCAAATTCTGTATCTTTAATTAGTTACAAAACATTTTAGTCAGTTAGCACCTTTTCATGATAATATTTCCCAGTTTGTGTCACAGCCTCAGGACACAAGTGCAGGGTCGGTTTCAAGGCAAAAGTGTTCATTTATAATATACAGCAGGTTGAGGATCTCCACACAGAGCAAAGCAAAGAGGCTGTGAAACTCCTGAGCATAACTATGGATGAGGAGAGTGCAGCTATGAAAGTTATCAATAACCAAAAACTCTCTCCACTCCAGGAGGAAAACTGAAAGGCTATGAAAGATAACAAATAAACTCTCACGCTCTCCTATTGAGGCAGACTTAAACAAAAGATGTTCTTATAAAAAAAAAAGCAGAGGCACTATGAAATTTAACAATTAACTATAAGCACGCCTTTAACAGCACCACAAAGATCTTTAAGAACAATAACACAAAATTGCTCCACTAGAGGAGGAACTATGAAACTTTAATATTAACGAACGCAAAGCTCCGCTAACGGAGGTGACTATGAAAAGGTTACAAAGGGTCCTATATCAAATAATTATTTTGTGAGTCACTGAGTAGTTCAATTTCATCTTTCTTAGATAAATATAAAATCCTTCCAATAGCTCATCTGTTTAATTTGAAACAAAAATCTGCTTTATGTGTTGAGTTCATTAAATTTTACCTCTTGATGGAATATGCCATAAAGTAGACGTAATTGGAAATAATTTGTGAAAATGAATATTACCAAGAGAAATTGATGACCAGACTATATAATAAATCAAGTAGAATGAGTAGTTACTCTTTATAGTAAAATTACTCACTGACCATGGAGATGACCATTTATTTGCTTTTTCCTCATTTTAGGGTGCTCAACTCTTGTTTCTTTTGAAGGAGACATGAAAAAATATCCCTTTTTATTTGACAGCTCAATAGCTAATCAGAGGAGAGCTTAATCGTTTCAGCTCACGTAATTATCATGCACTCTCCCAGACTTCCCCAAAAGGACCTTATTATCCTCAATTTAGATGCTGAAAAAGCATTTGACCTGTTCGAATGGGCAAACTTATTCTCGGTCTTGCAGAAGTTCAACTGCGGTGATAAATTTGTGTCCTGGACTAAGCTCTTCTACAATAGCCCCCGGGCCAGAATACTTACTAATAAAACTCTTTCTGATCCTTTCTGGCTGGGTAGGGGCATGAGGCAGGGCTGCCCACTTTGCCCTCTATTGTTTGTGTTAGCCAGAGAACCGCTGGTCGAGACTATTCGTCCACATCCAGATATACATTACAATTAGGCTTGGGCAATAAACCGAAATTTTACCGTAACCGAAATTTACGACGATAACTGAATTCATTTTGCCCATGTCTGTATAGTCGGTGTTTTTAAAAAAAAACAAACAAAAAAAAAAAACTGCCAAGTGTTTTTTGTCTTTTGGCTGTGTGTGTAGGTAGGCTTTGTTCATGTCCCTTTAAGACGCGGCACACGTAGTACAGCTTATGTAGTCACGTGACTCCACCCCATCCAGTCTGTAACAAGAAGGGGAAGAGAGGGTGACGAAATGGAGGACAGTTCAAATGTCGAAGCAGCAGCTGCAACACCGGCGGCGGAGGTAGAACTGGCCGAAGAGGAGGAAGAGCAGCAGCTTGTTCCCAAGAAAAACGCGTCTTCAATCGTGTGGCAAACATTTTGGTTTCAACGGGGAGGATACTGCTCAGAAAAATGTAAAATCGAATTTGTGCAAAAAGACTGCTGTCACCAGCCAGGGCAATACAGCTAACCTTTTCCACCACCTGTAATACAATCATGTGGTTGAATTCGAAGAAGTAAGAAAAGCTCAAAGCGACAAGAGTTTAGGAGGACCAGCAAAACGTGCCTCCAGGCAGCAGTCATTAATGGAAGCATTTGCTAATACTCAACAATATGAACACACATAAAAAAATGGAATCAAAATCACTAATGCCAAAGGCTACCATATAGCTAAAGACATGTCTCCCATTGCTACAGTGGAGCACAAGGGGTTCAAACACCTCATGAAAACCGTCGACAAGAGATACAGCCTGACATCGCGAAAGTATTTTTCAAAAACTGATTGCCAGCAGAGAGAAAAGGTCGCTGCTGAGTTGAGATATATTAAGCAAGTTGCAGCCACATCCGATCTCTGGTCCAGTCGCACTATGGACCCCTATATCACTCTGACAGTGCATTACATCGATGAGAAATGGAAACTGTGCAACAGAGTGCTCGAGATGACATATTTTCTATCTGATCACACGGGAGGGAACAGGGTTTGAGAACAATGCGGTCAGCGTGAGACATCAGAGAAGAGGACCTTGTCACCAAAACAACTGACAATGGCGCAAATATTGTGAAAGCTGCCGAGCTCAATAACTGGATATGGGTGCAATGTTTTGGGCACAGGCTGCACCTGGCAATCGGTAAGTGTGCAGTTTTTAATGGGGATATCTTTGGGCGATGAATGGCTGTTATAGTCTGTGTTTGTGTGTGTTCAATTGTATAATGTAGGCCATTTTTAAACTTTGGCAAACATTTTTTTGCGCAAGGGGTGGTGATAGTTATCGTCCATTTATCGTTATCGAGGTGAACTGCTCAATATATCGTGATATTGATTTTAGGCCATATCGCCCAGCCCTAGTTACAATATAGAATACACCAAGAATAAAATATCATTGTACGTGAATGACATTTTGTTATTTGTCATGCCGCCTAGGATTACAATTCTTTCAATTTTGAAAACATTTCAACTGTTTGGTAGTTTCTCGGGGTAAAAGATTAACTGGGGCAAAAGTGAGCTACTAACAGTACAAGTTACAGATCAAGATTGGCACAAATAGTTTCCTCTCAGAATAGCATCAGACAGTTTAACTTATTTGGAGATGGTAATTACCAAGAAGTATAATGATCTTTAAAAAGGCCAATTTCCCCACTCTGTTAAATAAGTTAGCAAATAATATACAATTTTGGAAAACACTCCCCATTTCTCTGCTGGGCAGAGTGAATGCTATTAAGATGATTTTTCTCCCTCAACTACTTTATCTTTTTCAAAACCAACCTATTTACCTTGCCAAATCTTTTTTCATTAAATTGGACTCAATCATTCTCCCCTTTGTATGGAATTACAAGTCTCATAGAATAAAGAAGGACCATCTTTGTAAACACAAAACTAATAGGGGGTTGGCACTGCCTAATTTTATTTTATATTACTGGGCCACTGGGATGCGCTCCATGTATTGGTTAGATGCCAACCCAATACCCTATGATGGGCTAGGAAGACTGCCTACCTTATTCTGTTAGATCTTGTTTTAAACATAACCCTGTAATTTATGCTTTAATTAAGATTTAGAAACAACTGAGGAATCATCTCAAACTTAAGGCAGTTTCATTCCTGCTACCTATGCTACCTTTTACTCCCTCAGCTCTGGATGAGACCTTTTCCACCTGGAAACGTAACCTATACATAGAGGGGACATTGGCCTCTTCCCAGCAACTCCAAGAAAGGTTTAATTTACCGAGTGATTAGGTTTTTCAGATATCTTCAGATTAGGAATTATGTCAGAACACACCTCCCTAATTTCGAGAAGGCAAACCCAGACAAGCTTGAGAGTTTATTTAATCTATTCCCCAAACTACGCTACATAATCTTGCAGCTATATGAGATACTACAAAACATGTACCTTCCTAAGATGGACAGGATAAAAGAGGAGTGGGAAAGAGAGTTCGGAGCCCTAATACCTCCCAATGTGTGGGAGGAGAGTTTGGAGCACATCCATCAATGTTCTAGAAACACCTGACACTGTTTGATTCAATTTAAAATAGTGCATAGGGTACGCACTGTTGTCTTTTTCTTTTTTTGTCCTGTCCTTTTGTTTTATCCATTTTGTTGATGCAGGGCACTGCTTGTTTACTTGCTATTAATTTTTAACATTAGTCTTTTTTGTCAGGGATTGCTTTTTCTCCTTCTGTAAAAAACAAAGGAAACATAACTGTCGACTGTTAATTTCTCTGTTATGTTATTGGTTTCCCAATAAACATATTTGAAAAAAAAAACAGAAAAAGTTAAGGAAAGTACTGGAAAAAAAGGAAGCAGGTTTAAATTATTTTGTGCTAAATATACAGATGTGAGGTACAGAATCAAGAGTTGTAGAAATTCTAGGTGTTGCAAAGGACACAAACAGGATAATTGTCACTCCTCTCCTTTTGCCAATGAAACTTAAAGTTGTGGTGGTTGCATTGTTGAGTGATAACCACTATTGTGAAAAAGTTTAGTGTGTTTTCAATTGTTCTGCTTTCTAAAGTTGGACAATGAATATCACATGCTTTACAGTACAAACCCCTGTTCTGGTAAAAGCAGTCACTTTTCAATTGTTTTGCTTTTCTTGTGTCAAGTCAGTGCACACTGTATACACTGTATAAATACCTGCTCTTGCTCAGTGGGTTAGCATCTGTGTGCCCTTGCTGCATGTGGAGAGTCAGTCATGCAGGAAAGATTAGATATTTCAGTGTAAACCATCACAAAACAAACAAAAAATAATCAGATGCTTTATATAGTAGAACACAACTTTTACCTTGCTTACACCCAAACAAGCCCCCAGCCGTTGTTAATTTCTGTTCTGTCTGCATCAATGTGTCTGTCACATTATCTTCTCATGTTGGCCTTCACTCTCCCTTTCTTTCCCCTCTTTTTTTCTCATTCTGGCTGTGTTCTGTCATTGCAAACTCTGCTCTGTGATCACCTAAAGTGTGGTTAAAACATTGCTATACTCAATTATTTAACAGAGTCAATAATTAGAAAATTTTCTGTTGTCTGAGTCAGCAGTGGAGAGTTAAGTCTCTTCTCAGACTGCCATTTATAATGCTTTCTAACTGTAACTAAGTAGACTACTGTGCAGGATATGCAGATTTTAGAAAAAACAGTAGGAATTTGGACCATACTTTTTCACAGTAGTGTTTGAGCTCATACTTATTGTTTGGATGCCTGACATGATCTCTCATTTAGCCATACAGCAGCATTCTTAATGGGCTTGGGGCTAAGCGACTCTATTCCCTCTGACGTTAGGGTCATTGTCCTGTTGCATCAACCAGCTTCAACTGAGCCTCAGCTGCAAAGCCTGCCAAACATCATCCTGAAAATCATCCTATAAAACTGGTGAGCTTTTCTGTCCCAGAGGCTGCAAAGGAGGCCCAAATTATGATGCAGCCTCCACTGTGCTTCACCTTTGAGTTGATGTTTTCATCTGGATTTCCAGTGGAATTGCACATACTGCATCACTATTCAAGCTGCAAAGGAGAGAAGGAAGCAAAATCCATTACAACTGCCCATCAACTGGACTGTTCGAACGCGAGATGATTATCTGACAGTCAAGCTTTATGCAGATCACCCATATGTGTATATATATATAATATATTTGATTATGGGTCAAACCGACTCTAACCCACACTTGCAATTTGATTTCACTTATTGGACACTAGATTTACCACCTTCTTTTTTCATGTTATTAGCTTAAAGTAACAAAAGAAGTTTGTAAACCTTAAGATATTATGCCTCTGACTCGTTTTGAAGTATACTGATCTTTGTTGCGCACATTGCTAGGCCTGAAACTGCTCCGGAGGGCTGAAATACCACAGTTAATATAACTAAAGTTTCCCGCCGAGCACAGCATCATTTTGCTATACAGTACCACGCAACACACCAGCAGTATGATAACAGCAGTTTCCCCATAATGAATAAAAAAGCTTTACAAATAAATTTGGGGAAAACTAGACACTGTTGTCTTTACAAATTAAGCTTGAAAGTAAAAAGATTTCATGGCAGATGGCAGTGAAAACTACCTGAGAAAACACTATGGGAGGATGGAGAGAAAGTGTACAAGCTAGACACGGGAAAAGAAAACTAATGAAGCATATTTGTATACTCCAGACATTTACTTTAGTGCTCTGTATTATAAAATACACAACACTGAAACAGCGGGGTCTTCATCCATGCCATGTTATTCATCAGAAATTGGAATGAAAACTTATCATTATTGTCTCTGCTTCAGCTGACAGATGCAGCATCAGTTAGCCACCTCAGCTCCGTCTCAGACTAACTTGGGAATACGTTCTACTCATGTAAGAATGTTAAATCGGTTTTTGCAAGATCTTGCAGCTTTTCAAAATGTTCTCAGCTATCTTGCAATATATGGCACCATAATATGTACAGTGTGCATTTTATGCATGTGCCACAATCAAATCCTTCAAAAATGTAAATCAGAAAAGGCAAACTGTATAACAAATAAATTGTGCCATTTTATATTTTTGTTTAGTCTTTTTAGTGTTTTCTGGAGGTGTCTTTTTAGTGTTTTCTGGAGGTGTTTTTTTGTCAGACTCTAAAGCATGACAGCAAATGCACCTCAGATTAAGGTTTGTTTTTTTATGACAATGGCATTACACCTCACAACTGTAGACCTAATGAGGAGAAAATTGACAGATTTTTTTTCTTGTGATGCTTTCAAGGTTTCAACATTTTTCACTGCCTACATCGTGAACGTTTGAGTTCTGTATTCAACATGGACAAGAACATTATAATGGTGGATTTTTGGCTGCAGGGGTAAACACTTCTTCAAATTTGTAAGAGTAATATGGAACATAACTAAATACTGTTTCCTGGTGGCCAATTTTGGTTTAACATTTGTGCTTCTGTTTTTTATGTCAGTTGTGTACATTTGGGAGGAAGAGCAGTCGCCCACCAATCGGAAGGTTGGTGGTTCGACTCTGGCTTCCCCAGGCTACATGTCGAAGCGTCCTTGGGCAAGACACTGAACCCCATGTTGCCTCCCAGTGTATCACTGGGGTATGAATGTGTGTATGAATGATTAGAAAAAAAAGCACGTAGTTAAGAATCTTAAGACGTGCTGTATGAATGTGTGTGAGTGGGGTGAATGTGGCATGTAGTGAAGCGCTTTGAGTGGTCAGTTAGACTAGAAAAGCACTATACAAGTACAAGTCCATTTACATTTGTTAGCTTTTCTCATTCCCTTGTTGCTCAAATATGCTGTATTCTAATACAACTGAATTGTCAACAAAGCCCCTCACATTTAAGTATTCTTGTTTTTCTTTGTTGTTTGACAATGGAACCCGTCAAAAATAATTACATCAGTGCAGCCCATTTAGATTACCTGTTTACCAGTTAACTTGTCCAAGCTGCCACTATGCACCGATGACATCCTGATTTGATAAAGCCTTTCAATAAATTGCTGAGAAGTGTTTGATAGTGTCTTTCAAATTAGACTGCAGGATTACCATCATTAGAAAAATAGCTTTTAGCATTACTAAGTTATATGCTGAGGAAAGTAACTCAGGGTATTTTTAGATTACAAAAGTTAATCAACTACATACAATTCCTACTGCAGTTTGGTTGTAATGTCAGAGAACAGATACCTTTGCATGTGCTGACTATACGTTAGTGCACAATTTATTATGTGGTCTATAATATGAAACTTTGCAGACTAATAAAATGAATGACAAATACAGATTTGCTTTAACAGATCTTAATTAACAACTGCATTTAAAAATAAACAGAAACATAGGCATGTGGGACAGGGGATACATGTATCCTAACTAGTTATAAGCATTTTATTAATGACCTCTGGAAAGATCTCCCAAGGATGCAGGCAGCATCTTTTGCCTCCCCCTTTCCCATAATGCCTCACTGCGCTCCAATTCTTACCTTAGCTCCTTTTCATCTGTCATTTCTCTTTTTTCTCCCCTCTCACTTTTATCTTCTTTCTACCTACTGTCTGTTTTGCTCTTATACTTCCACCCATCCCCGTTCCCCTCTTGTATTTGTATAGGTTCTGGACCATATACTGTATAATGTACTTCTGGCTTCAAACTGCCCAGTGCTATCGGTCACAGCACCGCTTCCACTTTCCATCATTGCCAGTGCATTCGACTGGCACTGTTATGCTCATTACTGCAGCAGGGCCCAGCCAACCAGCTCAGCTCAGCATATTTACACATGCCAATGTTTCTGAGAGCTGAGGTCTTGTGAGACCTATTTACTGTATATTAGTGTGACACATGTAGAGCAGAGTGAGGAGGGTACACTGAGGGGATCATTAGCAGCTGTCTCTACAAAGTTGCTGCTTTTTTGTCTGACACCTTGTTTGTGTGTGTGTTTGCTTGCATACGTGTGTGTTGCAGAACTCGAGTGCAGACCACCGTGTGAGGCTGGACCTGGGCCTGTGGGACAAGTTCAGTGAGCTGGCCACTAAGTGCATTATCAAGATCGTGGAGTTTGCTAAACGAGTGCCTGGCTTCACAGGGCTGACCATTGCTGATCAGATCACACTCCTGAAAGCTGCCTGCCTGGACATTCTGGTGGGCATTTATGCTTCAATTTTAAAATAAATTTCATTGATTAAAGATTGTGAGAAATCATCTGTTGCAAAGGTTCTTTTCACCAGATGACTGATTTAACCCTTAGGAGTCTGCTGTCACGATCTGCATCTTGTCACGATCTGTGTTTTGTGTTTTCTTGTCAATCTTTCTGTCACGTTTGGAGGCGGAGGTTAGAAGCTGAGAGAACGTGACTTGACATGAAGAACAAGAACTTGAGTAGAACATGAATAGACGAGATCAGTGACAGTGAAGATCTGACAAATGCTATGAACAAACAGGGAGACTAAATACTGTGGGGAGAGCGAGTGGTGAAAAGATACAGGAGTGGAGCTGATGATTAGGCAGAAGAGACTGAGGAAGGTGAGGAAATGGCAAGACTGACAAGAAAATACAAAACACAGATCGTGACAAGATGCAGATCATGACATCTGCGTCACGTTTTATTAATTTTTCAGCAATTGAATCAGACAAAAATAATTTTAAAAAAATCTACAAGTATATGAAGGGAAAAACACCTTTTACACGATTGTAGAAAAAAAATTAAGATTTAAGTTTGGCCAGATACATGGCCTCGTACATATTTTTCTTACTTTGATTTTCGAGTGATGGG
Source organism: Leuresthes tenuis (assembly GCF_036924035.1). Taxonomy (NCBI): domain Eukaryota; kingdom Metazoa; phylum Chordata; class Actinopteri; order Atheriniformes; family Atherinopsidae; genus Leuresthes; species Leuresthes tenuis. The sequence continues at coordinate 22,909,526 of NW_027325372.1, read as the reverse complement.
TGAAACTTCTTTATTTTCACTCGGAGTGTATAGGTGGATGCTGGGGTGGTGGAGGGGCTGAAAAGCAAGCAGTGTGCAATGTTGAGGGGCAGCAGTGGCAAGCATGAGAAAGGCAGCTTTGCAACATAAATAGACCACCCAGATTGGAGGGGTGCCTTGTATATGTGGCATGTGCAGTGTGACAGATCACATAGGAGGCAGCAGGGCAGCTCAAGCTGCCTGCCTGAACAAGCTCACAAGTGCCGCTCCATTTAAATAAGGTCCACATGTGTTCAATCTAAAGGTCACATGATCTCAGTATATACATACACCTGTTTTGAAAGGCCCCAGAGACTGCTACTGTCAAGTACCGTCAGGTACGTCGAGAGACTTAGGACACAGATGCAGGGTCTTTGGGATTCCAAAAGGGTTTTATTATATAACCACACACACAGGGCACTGCACGACGATCTCCCGGCAGCGCAAAATAAGCGAGCTATGAAACCTAACACGCTCTCCTCGGTAACTATGTCGGAGAAGGAGCGCAGCTATGAAATTTACAAAACATAAAACTCTCCACTCTGGGAGGAAAACAGAAAAGCTATGAATAGTAAACTAAACAAAAACACGCTCTCCTAATGAGGTGGAGTAAAACAAAAGACGCACTCTTCCAAACAGAGGCTCTATGAAAATTTAACTTTAACTTAGACTCACCTTTAACGGTGGCACGAGACATTTTCAATAATTCAAAACACAAAACACTCCGCTAATCGGAGGTGGCTACGAAAGTTACAACAAAATTCACTTCTTGAAAACGGAGGAAAAACAAGGCTGTGAAACTTAACGTTAGACAATAACTAAACTATGGCTATTAGTGATGTGTCGGTCGCGAACGATTCGTTCGATATTAACTAATCTTTTATATGACTCGGGAGTAACGAGTAGTGTCAGTGAGTGATTCGTTCGTTTTCACGCAGCACCCTTCCTCCCCATATGACAGGCGGCTGCTGCATAAACTCAGTCAGCACGACAGGAAACAGAAATGATTAATTCATTTCCATGCAGTACCCTCTCTCGCCACATGGCAGGCGGCAGCTGCATAAGCTCAGTCAGCAGGACAGGAAACAGTTTTGATTCGTTCCTCGCACAGGAAACAGTTTTGATTCGTTCACGAGTCAACTCCTCGGGTTACTGCTCCTCGCACAGGAAACAGTATTGATTCGTTCACGAGTCAACTCCTCGGGTTATGGCTCCTCGCACAGGAAACAGTTTTGATTCGTTCACAACTCAACTGCTGGCGGCTAAAAACACTGAGATCGGGATGTAGCCTAGCGACAGGATGTCAATAAATGATGTGGAAAGGAAGCTCAAAGAAGGTCTTTACAGCACAAAAACAAAGCAAGGCAAGTGTGATATTTGGAGAAGTTTCTCAATTGTCCGTGAATCTCTTTATTAATAGCCTATAAAATTACGTGTTTTCTCCTGCGGGACGGGAGAAGACACAAAATCAATGCATTTCTTTTATTGTGCGGGCATAAATTCTCAAAGTTTTGCGGCTGCGGCCGGGAGCAACACACACGTTGTAGTGGTAATGGTCAGAAATTCAGCGGGAGCGGGGTGAAGAAAACAGTCCCGCACAGGACTCTACTGTAGACAGAGAAACGAAGGAGGAAATGAATGATGTCTGATTTGTGATGTTCATTGATTTGTCATGAAATCATAATTAATTAGTGGTCTTCGGTTCTTGTAGATATGTATAGTGTTGTGTGTAAATAGATAAATGATAATGTAATAATGTGAATAGATACTTTTGAAAATTATATCAACATATTGATTTTGTGTTATAATCTACCATAAAATAATATAATAATAATAATGATGATAATAATAAGACACAATAAATGCACTATTTAACATTTTAGGGACATTATTGTTACTTTTTTTCTCACTTAATTGTGTTACTAATTGTCAAAATCAATGTGAGTTTTACATTCACTTGTTTTCTACCAGCTGTCACGTGACTGAGTCAGTGTCGGGCTTTAAACAACAATGGCAGGGAGGATACAGACACAAGTCACCTTATTGTGTATTTGCTTTCCCAGGTTTTCACATGGTTTGAATTGTTTGTGGCATTTTGTATATTGTACTTTATCAGCTCAGTTTAGAACCGTGGCCGTTTTGTGCAACGCCCACAGTAGGGTTACAGCGCCACCTGCTGGAAAAATGAACGAAATGATTCGTTCAAAGATTCGTTCAATTTACTGTTCGAGAGTTAAAGATCCGATTCAGCCAAAAGACTCCCAACAGTTCCCAACACTAATGGCTATGGACAATTTCCAAACAAAATAGCACTGTAGGAGAAACGCTCGCTGCAGGCTCGTGGTTTCTATGGAACGTGACACAAGACAGATGGCTGGTAAGGTACTCGAAAGATACAACATACTGGCGACGAGACCAGGGAAACGCAGACTATTTGAACACATGAGGGACCAAGGGGAACAGGTAGAAACACTTGAGAATCGGGGAAGATAATGAGACGCATGACACGGGAGGAAGGGCAAGTTACCTGAAACGAGAGGGGAAGATAAGGGAGTTTTCAAAATAAGACAGGAAATGACAAGACATGAAACAGAACGTAGATCGTGACAGCTACACCACTAATCAAGAGGCACCATATCAAGAACGTGAAGCGTGGTGGTAATTAAGGAGGACCCATATGCAGATATTAACGAAAACTTGATTTGTTTAAATACACTATAACAAAAAACGGAATACCAAAAGCTGACAAAAAATTTTTTTAAAACACCTGACAAATCCAAAACCTGACATGAAACGTTAATATGGACAAACCTGATACAGACATGAATGACAATGAGGATCTGATAATGAACATGAACAAACCTGGTGACTAAATACTGAGGAGGGCTTGGTGAGTGAATGCAGCTGATGACAATGAACACAGGTAAAGGGAGTGGAACTGATGACTAGACCAGAGAGAGACTGAGGATGGTGGGAAAATGGCAAGGCTCTCTGTTTAGTTTTTAGTAAAGAAACTAAAAACTAAACAGAAACACACATCATGACATAACATAAAATGCAGAACGTAACACATCACCAAGCAATAATAATTGTACTAATTGTAATAATAATACGAAATATAATAAAATTCCACAGAACACCATTAAATCCACCATCACAAAATGGAAAGAATATGGCACCACAATACAAATCGAACTGGATGCAGATTACTTGGTGCACACTTACGTCATGCTGTTGGGACGGCAAACCCAAACATGAGTGTATAGATAAGGGTGAAGGACACAGCATTGAGGCAAACAACCCCCAGCCCTCCCCCCTCACCAGACCCCTTACTCCACATCTCCCAAGGTCTCCAAAGGATGTCTCTATCCCAGCCAGGACTCCAGCGACCACCATCTACCAGGAAATACAGGGCACCCCCTCCTCTTACCTCATCTGTCCTGGCAGAGCAGGGCACAAGGGGATGTGCAGGATGTTCAAGGAGCAGCAGCAGAGTTCAAAACAAAGATTACATGCCATGATGCGTTCAGGGTCCCTGATATAGTAGTCTTACTACTGACAGCTATTCTGAGAACAAGCTGGGACCCAGTAGGATTCCTGTATTAGTTAGTAAAAGAAGGAATTGAAAACAGTCAACTTGCTGGGTGAATCTATCTAATCTGTTAATGGTACCACGTACAACTCAGAATACAACAGAGACCAGTGTAAACTCTACAAAACTCGCTCTACTTAATATTAGATCTCTGTCCAATAAGTCACTGTTAGTTAATGACTTCATAATTTCACACAATTTAGATTTTCTTTTCCTGACAGAAACATGGTTAACAGAGAGCACAAGTGCTACTGTTCTTAATGAAACAGCACCCCCAAATTTTAGTTTCATGGATAAATGCCGAAATGGGAGGAAAGGTGGGGGAGAAGCTGCCTTATTTAAAGATGCATACCAGTGTAAAGAGATCTCATTCGGTGATTTCACTTCTTTTGAATATCTTAGATTTATTTTAAAGGGTGTTCCTAAAATTCTGTTCTTAATCATTTACAGATCTCCAGGATACTGTGCAAGTTTTATTGATGAATTTTCTGAATTATTGTCTGTTATCTCGACTGATTTTAACCATTTTATCTTGACCGGGGATTTAAACATTTGCGTAGATAATATGATGGATGGTAATGCCAAAGAATTCTCTTCTGTGCTGGACATGTTTGGTTTGTGGCAACATGTAACAGAACCCACCCATCTTCGAGGTCACACTCTGGACCACTCTGGTCATTTCTAAAGGTGTTGATTTTTTATGGTTATTGATTTGGTCTTGTCTGACCATTTCTGTATTTTATTTGATTTATTGATTACTCAGAATGTTCAAACAACCAGCTTGTCAGTTAAGAAGAGGTACATTAATGAGAAAACAAGTGCTCAGTTTAGGGAGGCCATAGCTATGTCATCAACAGTGAGCACACAATCGGTTGACGGACTGCTGGATCATTTCAGCTTAAGAATTTTGAATGTAATGGAAGCTGTTGCACCGATAAGAATCAAGAGCACCTTGAGCAAACAGAAAACAGCATGGAGAAACATAACATAAGTGGAGAAACACAAAGCTTCAGATTCACTATAAGCTGTACAAACAAAGCCTGCCCAGTTAAAACGATGAGCTGAGCAAGGCCAGAGAGCTGCACTTATCTGAACTGATTAATAAGAATGCCAACAATTCTCTAACTCTGTTTGCTATGGTTGAAAAACTCACAAATCCTCCTAAACAGTTATACCCAGACCTGCTCTCCACTGAGAAATGCAACAAATTTGCCAACTTTTTAAGCCAAAAAATCAAAACAATTAGACACAACATTCACGCCACACAGACCAACAAGAAAACTAATCTGTGTCTAAAACCTAGAACTAACTCTGACGTTATATCACAATTTAAAATTATTGATTTTAAAATCCTGGAGGAAAAATTCGGCATCTGAAATCAACAACTTGCACTCTGGACATAATACCATCTGACTTTTTAAAAAGTGTTTTTACCTGAGTAGAAAGTGATTTCCTACGAATAGTTAACGGCTCACTGGCATCAGGCATTTTTCCCAAGTCACTAAAGACAGCTGCCATTAAGCCACTCCTAAAGAAGAGAACTCTAGACACCTCTGTGATGAACAACTACAGACCTGTCTCTAACCTCTCTTTTATATCCAAGATTATTGAGAAAGTTGCATTTAACCAGCCAACGACTTTCTGAATGAAAGTGGAAGTCTCGATAACTTTCAATCAGGCTTCCAACGTCATCACAGCACTCAAACAGCTCTGGTCAAAGTGTTAAACGACATTCTGGCTATGTTTCAGTCCTGGTTCTGTTGGATCTCAGTGCTGCGTTTGATACTGTAGATCACAGAATCCTGTTGCACAGGCTGGAAAACTGGGTTGGACTTTCTGGAGTGGTCCTTAACTGGTTCAGGTCCTATTTAGAAGTTTAGAGTTATTTTGTTACAATTGGCAGCTATGAATCTGAGCGAGTGGCCATTACTTGTGGAGTCCCCCAGGGGTCAATTCTTGGATGTCTTCTGTTTAACTTGTATATGCTCCCTTTGGGTCAGATATTGCAGAACTTTAATATAAATTATCACAGTTATGCAGATGATACACAACTTTATATGTCTCTGTCACCAGACGACTGCAGCCCAGCAGACATACTTTGTCAGTGTCTGGAGGAAATAAATTCCTGGATGAGAGAGAATTTTCTACAATTAAATTAAGACAACACTGAGATCATTCTGTTTGGTAGCAAAGAGAAGAGGGTCAGCATTGGTAAATACCTTGAGACACTGGCCCTTACAATCACTGACCAAGTTCGTAACCTTGGAGTGTTGATAGACTAAGACCTAACTTTCAGCAGCCACATCAAAGCTGTCACAAAGGCAGCTTTTTACCAACTTAGAAACATCAACAGAATTAAAGGTTTACTCTCCCAAAAAGACCAGGAGAAACTCATACATGCATTCATATCCAGTAGACTCGATTACTGGAATGTTTTTTTTAACTGGACTTCCCAAAAAGAGCATTAAACATCTGCAGCTCATCCAGAACGCTGCTGCTAGAGTTTTAACCAGGACTAAGTGATCTGAACACATCACACCAGTTTTAAAATCTTTACACTGGCTTCCAGTTAGTCACAGGATAGATTTTAAAAACGTACTGATGGTTTACAAATCCCAGAACAGTTTAGGCCCAAAATACATCTGTAATATGTTCAGAGAATATAAACCTAGCAGAGCTCTTAGATCCAAGGACTCAGGTCAGCTGGTCCAGTCCAGAGTCCAGACTAAACATGGAGAAGCAGCATTTAGCTGTTACGCTGCAAACAAGTGGAACAAACTGCCAGTGGAGATTAAACTGTAACCAAATGGAGACATTTTTAAATCCAGGTTAAAAACATTTCTTTTCTCATGTGTCTATGCATGAAATCTGCATGGTATCTTTTAACTTATCGAGACTGTTGCTTGTTTTTATTAATTTTAATTCATTTTAATTATTTTATTTCTTTCTATTTATATTCTTTTACACATTTTTAATGCTTTTTCGGCTTCCTGCTGCAATGCATTTATTTTATGTAAATCATAAATTGTTTTGTACATGAAATGTGCTATACAAATAAATTTGACTTTGACTTTGACTTCCCAAGCCAGCATAGTAGGATTGGGCATCGAATATCGATTGGAAACGGGACTAACATTTAGATTCTCCCAGAATCGTTCAAATTTTTTTAATTTCGATTCCTAGTTTCGATACCCAGTGCGCCGACCGGAAGAAGAAGCCGCCGAACACCAATGAAGAAGAGTCTACAGGAAGTGTGTGGGCAGTCATGGATAGAACCTGACAGTGATGTAAAGTGTGGCTTTACTTTAATTAAAAAAAATGACCAGTTGGCTCAGTGCATCAAGTTTATATCGTCCAAAGGAGGGTGCAGTAACATGATGAAACACCTCCGGGTTCAACATGGAATAGATTTAACAGAGTGCCCCGTACTGCGCAGGCCTTCCTCCGCTGCCTCTTCCTCCGGCTCCGAGTCCGACCCTCAGCTTAGTAGCACCGCACTGCAGTCAGAATCGGGTAAGTAAAACAATACAACACGTCTTATGCCAACATTGAGGCAGCTAACAAGTTATACTCGACGGTGGGTCAACTAAAACACAAATACCCAGCTAACGTTAGCCCATGTATTTTTTCATAGACAAACGAAGATCAACGTTTTCTTTGCTATCAGATCTCGCTTTCTCATATTCATGCGTTCAAGCTCTCCACCCAGTGTCTTCTCCACTGCAGGAGACACCATCTGTCCAGAACGCTCACACATACTGCCTGAGAAAGCAAATATGATAATTTTCCTGAACAAGTACTGTTTCTGATTTTACTGTACCTGCTGCTAATCTGGACTGGGTTGTTGATATTCTGCACCAGGTTAGACCATCAGTGGGAGCTCAGTAATGTTTAATGTTTTTTCATACACTCAGGATATGTGTATATGTGTTTGAGGTTTTCAAAAATAAAACGTTTGTGAAAGTGTACCCCTGTGAAAAGAAAGTTCATAACATTTATATTTAAGTTCATAGGTTTGATATTTATATACTGGTTTAAAATAGCCCTGTGAGAAATGCATAGTAAAGTTAATAAAAAGGAAAAAGTTCATAGAATTAAAATGGATCTAATTAATTAATTTAATTTAAACTTTTTTTGACCCTGCCTCTTAAAAGAATCGAAATCGAGAATCGTTAGGAACTGGAATCAAAACGAGGAATCAGAATCGAACCAGAACTGTTCAAATTCAAACGATACCCAACCTTACAGCAGAGGGTTAAAGTCTCAACAATGAGTTTTTGGGAGACATACAACAAGCATCCTGACTAGATGCAGAATTCACATCCCTGCAGATACTGCCCCAATCTGCCTATTGATTTCCAATTTCTAATCTCCCAGTTTATTTTAAAATGTTACAATACCCTGAGATACTTGAACTATTCGAAAACATGGCCTCAAATTGGAGGGACAAATTCTCATGCAAGCTGCTTCACATTTGGCTGAAAACTGCTCCAGTTAATAGCCTATAATATTGAAATATTACTGTTTTTAGATGATACACCATGTTTATAGTCGAGCTGTGATATGCAAACTGTTGTTTGCAGATTTTGCATTCAACTTTTTTCCCACCATCTATTTTGGTAAAATTCTGCCACACTGCCAATGTCTTTGACATGAATGGTAGAGGAGTACTCACTGTAAATTAAACGCTCAAAATAGAAATGAATATTCAGCAAACCACCGGACATTGAATAACGTGGACGTTCTTCAGTCTACCTGTTTCAAGTGGGTTGGACTAATACAAAATAGTGAAAACAAGGGGCCTATTCTCTGAAGACAGGCTGTTACCTGTGAAACAGGGGTGCTCTGAAAACATCCCCATTAGCACTTAGTACTTTCCTTCCTAATGAAATTAACCATAGACTGTATGAAATTAACACTGCAAAAAATCAACCAATCAGAATTTTGGTCAACGCAGAACGTATCAACCAATGAGTCGACCAGTCGACTAGGACTTTACAGCCCTACTGGATCGCACCATCTTCAAAAATCATAGACAGAATCCTAAACGGACCAAACTGGAAATCCTCCACCACTTGGCTGCACCTAAAATTCTTTCCGGTCATGGAGACAACTGAAAAAAGACAACCCTAGTCGAGCTCAACACCACCCAAAAACAAGCATGACTTACTGCCAGCTATATATGTACCATCCTCTCAGTTCAGTTTTCAAGGTTCATAGCTAAGCACTCTATATTCCATACTCCTGAAGCACCTATCACAAGACACCACAAGGGACATGGTAATAGGCCTAGTCCAAATCCATAAATTGTCTAGAACACAGTATAGTATAGTTGGAACTGTTCATTTGGGTACAGTATGCATCAGCAAAGATTTTTATGTAGGTGTTCTTAGCAGCTTTCGAACAAGGCATTATCTGTTTTCTAACATACATTGCAATGCTACTGTAGAGCTGTCATGCCATTTGTTCATATTTAAAGTTAATTGCTGTCATCATTTCTGTTTCTAGAAAACAGCCTTTATTCATTTGTGTGTCTTTTTTCAGCTGGAGTCTGCCATAAACCATTTGTTACTTATGTCAATGTTTGATAGCAGAAGGTAATATAAAGTATAACTTCAAAGAAAAAGTGACGAAGATGAGATTATCTCGATGCTAAATGTGATGCTAAATAGGGTATAGGCTGATAGAAGGTAAGAGCAAGCTTAGCTTTGTTCATGAATTCATCCATCCTTCTGCTTATTCAGATTTACCTACCCCATGCTGTGGTAGGTAACTCCTGTGTTAAACAGAGACTCCTCATTATCAGTATATAGCTTAACCCTTAGGAGTCTGTAATATAAATGTCCAGAAGGTGGTACATGCTGCCTTTGTGGACTGATAATAAGCTTGGTAAATCTCAAAAACCACTGCATACAGGACAGTTGTTTTATGCACAAAAAATACATAAATGATGTAAAAATGATAAAAATTAATCAGTTACTGAATAATCAATAAAATGTGCAACCCCCGCACGGACTCCAGAGGGTTAATACAGCACTGTATGAGCTTGGCTTTTTATTTGACTCTTGGGGAAAATCAAAGAGTCAGCCTGGGGTAATGTGAGCTCCATGCTGTCAGCCTCTACACACAGACTGTGGACCCTTTATGATCCATTTTCCTTTTCAGACTTTCGGCTGCATTGCCACAAATCTACCGTTATGTAAGAGACCAAAATAGGGGCATGGCTTATTTTCCCAATGATGTATTATCTAACACATGAAAGCCTTCACAAGATGTTTTTTTATACTTTATCAAAATGGCTGGCAATGTCTGCTAGGAGCTGGAAATGTATCAACAGCTCAGTGTATGTTTGTTTGTTGTTTTTAAGATGGGAAAGGGTGGTCAGCACTGGTAACAGTTGGGTGTAGGGCTGGGTATCAATCAAAATTTTTCGATATCGGTACCAATACTGATACCTTCAAATCAATACCGGCTCCTGAGCGATACTTTTTTCGATACCAATTTTATAATATAAATTCTAACAAAAAGGAAATTACATTACACATAAAAGTACAAATCTTCAGTTTTATTTTTCAGCTCAGTATTTTTCCAATCTGAGCAGTTTTCTTACAGAAAAAATTAATAACAAATATTTTCCAGTGCAAAACAGTTGCAAACAAGTGACAGGTTGGTGTCTAATACTATCCTACATACTGTGGATACTTTTTACTTAGCAGTTTTTCTTAAAAAAAAATCAACATGTCTGCTGTCTGCATGTATTGAGTTGCAGTAACATTAAGATTACTGACGGATTTCGCTTAGCGTTAATTTACCTGTTAAAATCCCTGACACTGCGCCGTCCTCGGTATTCTTAGATGAAGCGGAGTCCAACGGTGGAGATTTTGAATATATGCTTTGTAGCGCCCACAGGCTTACTTGAATGCTGAGAGGAGGATGGTTGCGGTCCGACCTACTTGCAGTCAAACATGGAGCAACTTTCTGCTCTTAAATTGATTTTGTGCACGGTCAAATAATTCATTAAATTAGTCATGTTGCTGGCCTTAGCAGTGATGAGTTTTTGGCATATATTGCATCGTGCACAATTGGCATCAATCTTGATAAAATGGAGCCACGCTTTTGACCTCAGTGGCATTGTTTAACCGGTTCGACGACACGCACACAACTACAGTTCCCAACACAGATACAAGTGAACCATGTCTGTGGGCATAACCACATTTTCCTGCATGCGGCAAAGTGTAACGTTAATACAGCCAATCGAGGGTAGCATGATCAGTTCTTGATCAAGTGATTCATTTCTGGGTACCGAAACTTGGCACTGAAAGACGAAGCATGTTTTGATATTTGGTACTCCCGAAGCATTTTGGTCGGTGCCTTAAAGAACCAAAGTTTGGTACCCAGCCCTAGTTGGGTGCTACTAAATCTATTACAAACAAACAGTCATACAACAAATGGACAGTAAAAAAATAAAAGGAATGGTGATGACATTATATGATACATGCCATTTGTTTTGAGACATGAAAACAAACCTTGAAATTACACAACATGATGACAAGGACTGGATACTTAAATGTAATTTCTTTTCATATGATCTTTGACTAATTAAAATATGTAATGTAATGAATATTATTTTGAATTTCTCTCAATAGATTGGCCTAAAAGTTACACACTGTGAATTTGAACTTATAGTTGCTTCATAAAATCCATGTGAAAGAACTTTAATGCCACCTGCACTCTTCATGGTCTCCAGTAACTTCATTTACATGAAACCGAAGCACCATCCTATGATGTGTCAAATGTTTTCAGCACGTGAAGAGTCTAACGACAGACCACTTTAGCACCTGCATTGTTTTATCACAAAGCCATGATGTGTACAGAATGTGCAGAATGTGGTGTGGCTTTGCTAAATGTAGTAAAGCCTTCTATAAAGAAAAACATTTGCTGAATGGCAGCTCCAAACCTGCTCCAAACCTGTATATCTATCATTCACCACTAATGTTGCCTCCACAGATGTGCCACTCACCCATGGTAGGTGCACTTTGGCACCCCCACACCATGTATGCTGGCTTTGGAACTGTTTGATGAGCATAATCCAGATGGTCTCTCTTCTTTATCATGACCAGAGAAGTAATAGGGAAAGACCTTCCAATTAAAGAAATCTTTTCCATAACATCGAAGATGGTGGTTATATATCCCTCTCTTTCAAGGCAATAGTTTCAATTCAGTTGCAGTAGGTATATTCACATCATTCTGTTGCTGCACACAAGCACACAGAGTGCAAGCACACAGTTTATGTTCATGACAATTTTAATGTTACGGTGGAATGGGTGCCAACAGACTTTGCAAAGAGTGCTGGAGTAGCATGGAAGAGCATAGGAATACCAAGGATTTTTGGTTCTAACCAGTTTGCTAATTTGAATGAAGTAGTATCTGGAGTTTCTTAAATGATACATTGCAAATGAAAATAGAAGTATAACAGTGAAGAATAAAGCTTTTTAAATCTTAGTTTGAACCAAAACATCTCTTTTTCAAAACACATTCCACTGGTAATTCCATTCATGTACCCTGGTATGCAATGACAATAAAATCTATTCTATTGTATATAGTTTTTATCCGATGGTGGAGAGAGAGATTTAGGATATTCCCCCCAAAAAAACAAGTTTTTCTCAAAATGAACTCCATCTCAGTAAGCTGTTTATATATGTAATTTTCTTTGCATGGTTTATATTACAACATACTTTGTTCACTGACATTGGCTTTCAGAAATGCTCTTGAGCCCATGCATTGACTTGATAATCCAGTATTGCCTGAAGACCCAAGGATCACAATCACTCAGTATTGAGTTCCAGCCTTGTCACTAATGATATTATTTTTAGATTCAATTCAATTCAAATTTTTCAATTCAATTTTATTTATACAGCGCCAAATTACAACAAATGTCATCTCAAGGCTCTTCAAAAACACAGTCCAATTCAAGCCAATACAATTCAATGTAATACAATCATAACACAATCAAATCCAATTAATTAAATTCAAAATTAGTCCAATTCATACATACAAAGCCAATTTTTTTAAAAAGTAGCTTACCTAAAAACCATCAGATTGCAATTCAATTCAATTCAGTTTTATTTATATAGTGCCAAATTACAACAAATGTCATCTCTAGGCACTTAAATAATATAGTCCAATTCAAGCCAATTGAAGTTCAACTCATTGTAATCATAATCCAATGAAATCCAATTAATTAATTTGAAAATAAACCAGTTCATTTATATACAGCCAATTCAAAAACAATATCCTAGCTAAGAAAACCAACAGATTGCACCGAAACTTCAGTCCAATCTCCCGTCCTGAGCATGCCTGAGGCGACTGTGGAAAGGAACGACTCCATTTTAACAGGAAGAAACCTCTGGCAGAACCAAACTCAGGAAGGGTTGCCATCCACCTCGACCAGCTGGGGTTTGAGAAGACAGAAAATAGGGGGAAAAAACACTATTCAAAGGATACCTGTTGGAACAGGGAAACACAAGTTAATAACCACAATAATGTCACATGTACATAAAATCATTTGAGAAATTAAACAGGGGGAAAAGGGGTGCAGGAAAGGTGAGGAAAGGTGTGACAGATGAGGTCCCCCAACAGTCTGAGCCATCTCTTTTTGATAAAGCTTATAGTTATAAGCTTTATCAAAAAGGAAAGTTTTAAGCCTAAAAAGTGGAAAGGGTGTCTGCTTCCCAGACATTTACTGGCAGCTTATTCCACAAGAGAGGGGCCTGATAACTGAAGGCTCTGCCTCCCATTCTACTTTTAGAAACCACAAGTAAACCTGCAGTTTGGGAGCGAAGTGCTCTGTTAGGAAAATATCTTACAATGAAATCTTTAAGATATGGGACAGCCGAATAATAACGAATTACATTAGTCCAATCTTGAAGTAACAAATGCATGGACTGAATCACCCTGAGACAGGATGTTCCTGATTTTGGCAATATTACAAAGGTGAAAGAAGGCAGTCCTGGAAACCAGTTTTATATGCGAGTCCAATGATAAGTTCTGGTCAAAAATAATTCCAAGGTTCCTCACTGTAGTTTTAGAAGTTAAGGAAATGCAATCAAGAGTAACTGTATAGCAATAGAGTTTCTCCCTGAAGCGCTCAGGTCCAAAGACAACAACTTCAGTTTTGTCTGAATTTAGGAGCAGAAAATTCAGTCATCCAGGTCTTTATGTCTTTAAGACATGCTTGCAGTCTACCAACTGATTGCCTTCATCTGGTTTTATAGATATTTATTGCTATAGCTGAATATCATCTGCATAGCAATGGAAATTTATGCCATGCTGTCTAATACAAGGTAAACACAAGAAATTTGTGCTAAATTAAAAATAAACCAGACTCAGTGAATAATTAGTTATAATCCCAATATAGATCAGTGAGCAGTGCCAGCCAACATGTCATTGGGGTGATCAGGTGAGAACGTCCTTTCATTGGTGTTTCGTCTTGTTGGGTCAACGACACCTCCAGGAGGCTAGGCATCCCAGAGTCCCTCCCCTAATGCCAGCCATCACTGCTCCTCACACCACAACAATCTTTTTTTTTTTTTTTCACAACCACAAGCTACCCCAGCCTCTCACCAACTGCACACTAGTCATAGCGGGGTAGGGATACAAACCCTGGCTCGGGTAGGGGGTAATGAAAGTAAAGAGGGTGCCAGAGGTGGAGGCAGGATAAGACACACTAGCAGATTTAGCAGACAAACTCACCTAAACAGTCCTACAATCACTAAAAATCCCAGCAAAAACAAGGCCATACAGGCAAACTTACCTAAAATGGCCGCCTGGTTTCAAAAGGCTCACATGGGCCACTTCAATAAATCCTGGATTTCTTCCTTGCTTCTTCCAAGAGTCTGTTTACCCTAAACTGGGGCCCCAGCAACTATTGCCTCTTCTAATCGAAATCCATTGACTGGACTTTACAACCTCATCTCACACTTCCTTCACTATTTTCCTCACACTCTGTCCACTTACACCCAACTCCCTCAACTATGAGACAGCAGACTTTGCAACAAATCCTCTACATCCTACTTCCACTGGACAGATTCTAACTTTCCATCCTCGCTGCTCTGCTTTTGCCCACAACTCCACATACCTAAGTTGTTTCCTTTCATATGCTTCTTCCACTAATGCCTCCCAAGGAACAGTCAGCTCTATGAAATAGACTCTCATTCTACTCCTAAACCACAAGACTATATCAGACCTTAGATTTGTAGAGGCTATTTCCTGGGGAACAACAGGCTTTCCTCCTAAATCTACCTGCATCTCCCTATCACAAGCATCCTCTAAGCTGCCTTGCCTCCTTATTGTCTTACTAACATTCCCCCCCTCTTGAACAAACTGAATGGCCATTCTCTTCACCTTGGACCCTCCTAAATTCACCTGCCTTCATTTATCTTTAACACCTGCAGCTTCTTAATACTTGGTTATATCGCCACATATACCGGCCTTGTGACAGACTAACCTTACAACCTGACAGAATGTGCCTTAGAGTTGCAGTACCTGAATATAACGAACATAACAGGTCCCCATTTACCAAGGATTTTAGGTTCTGGGGAGTTGGCAATACATCATATGTTGCCCCATCAAAAATATAATACTCCTTTCTTCCATACTCAACAGCTCTTTCCAACTAAGCTTTTTCTTCTCTACACCTTCCCAATTCAAAAACTGTCCCTGCTTAGCCTGAGCCACTGCCTTTGTACCCCTTAGCATTTCCTCCTGTCTACCAACAACTAGCTTTCTCTTCTCCTTTTGACCTGCTCTACTCCACACCGGTTTGCCTGGGCCAAGCCCCAAGCCTCCCCGACCTTTTTGAACATTACCCACAATCTCTGTATGTCTAAGAGTTGCTTCTGCCTCCTGAGCTGCCATTCTTGGATTCCATTTCCTCCCCTTGGTTGGGTTTGGAACTACCTTACTAACTACTACATCTTTACTCCCACATAACAGGAGCTCTGTCCTAACTTTAGTACATTTAAACTTCTCTACTAAAGTAGATACTGGTAGCTGTAGTATGCCTTTCCCATACAGTGCCACAGTACTTAAGCATCTAGGAACACTTAGCCACTTCCTAATGTAAAAGCTAACTAATCTTTCCATTTTTTCTGCAACACATAATGGAATCTCATACACAGACAATGGCCACATCGACCGAGGAAACAATCCAGACTGCAGACACCACTTTACTAATTGTACTCTTAGGTAATTCATAAGATTACCTAATGTATAAAGTGAGAAGAATTGGTCCAAGCACAGAACCCTGAGGAACTACTCTGGTGCGCAAGGAAGATTCTTGGTTTATATGGACGAACTGTAATTTATTAGATAAATATGACTTAAACCAGATTAATGTAGTTCCTTTAATCCCAATAGCATGTTGAAGCCTTTGTAATAGAATGCTGTGATTGACCATATCAAATGCAGCACTGAGGTCCAATAGGACATACACAGACACAAGTCCGCTGTCAGAGGCTAAGAGGAGCTCATTGGTAACTTTCACCAGTGCTGTTTCTGTGCTATGGTGTGCTCTGAATCCTGACTGAAACACTTCAAACAGATTATTTCTGTAGAAATTATCATAAATTTTAGTTACAATAATTTTCTCAAGAACTTTTGACATAAAGGGGAGATTGGATATAGGTTGATTATTCGCTAACAGTCTTGAAACAAAAGTAGGTTTTTAAGTAAAGGTTTAATTAGAGCAACCTTAAAAGTCTGAGGTACATATCCTGTCAACAAAGACAGATTGATCAAATCCAATATGGAAGTGTCAATTAAGGGGAAAACATCCTTGAACAGTCTGGTTGGGATTGTCTAAAATACAAGTTGATGGTTTAGAAAAGACTATTGCTGTTGTTAGCTCAGAGAGATCAACTGGGCAGAAGCCATCTAAATACAAATAAGGTTCTAAAGATACTTCTAAAGCTGCTCTACTTGATGATACGTCAGTGATAATGGTGTGAAGGATTCCATGAATCTTCTCTCTGATGGAAACAATTTTATGGGTGAAGAAGCTCATGAAATCATCATGACTGAGAGTTAAAGTAAAACATGGCTCAACAGAGCTCGGACTCTTCATCAGCCTGTCTACAGTGCTGAAAAGAAACCTGGGATTGCAACATTGTCCAATGTTGTACACATTCATTACGTCAATATGGAGTTTAGGGGGTGGTGACAGCAGGTGGGAAGGTGCAGAGACGTATGTAAGAGTACAACTCTGCATCCTGGTCTCAACCCTGTGTTGTCATGCTTTTGGATGACTAATAAATTTGGCCATATTTCTAGATATAAGAGCCGCTCCTTCCAAAGTGAGGTGGATGCCTTTTCTCTTAAAACAGACTAATATGTAAACGTATTTGTCTGAAATCCTCCTAAATCAAATTTTTCAAAGTCAGATTACTACATCCAGATGATGTGGTTGGAAGTGGAATTACTACAGGATGGAAATGGTAAATAGGCTATACTTATAAATTGTTTTTCTAGTCGAGTTGACTACTCAAAGAACTTTTACACAACAAGCTTTTACATTTCACACACAATTATACAGCAAGTCTTGGTCTATACAGCATAACAGGCTACACAGTGCTCCTTCCATTACCTCAGACACCATGAAAACAAGTTGTGATTGTTCGTCTGCCACCATGTAGTCTGTCTTGCTCAAATTATGGTGGCAATTTATGTCTAAAATGACAAATGTTGTTGTTTGAACCCTTTGTTGCATTCATACTATATCTACTAAAGCTGACCTGCATATACATTAAGAAGTTTAGAACGCTCCCCGCATGAATATATGTATGTACAAAACTGGTTGATCCTTATTATGGCAAAACACAATAAAACCTTTTGTTAAAGCATGAAGATGCATCATAAAATTAATGCAGAAATAGCAAGACATGACCTGTGTAAATTAAGGCTGATTTAAAAAAAAAAAAAAAACTTACTGACTCCATACACAGAATATATTATTTCAAAAATATATTTGCCTTTTTTTTTCCTTATGGCAACGCCATATAGACAGATGGGTTTGGGAGTTTCAAGTGACCAAGTCATACTTGTCAGATGTGACATAGCAGGCACAGAGGTGACAAGTTGAAGGCCGACTGTGATGATTTGGCTCTCACTCAGCCATCAGCCTCCGCTCATCAGCATTTTCATGGTGAAGGGCGTAGATATTGTGCATGAGGACATGGTGAGGCAACATCACAGGAGAGATCAAACACCATTTTTATGTGTTTGCGTGCGTGCGTGCGTGTGTGTCAGTGCAGGCCTGGCCAGCCGGTGCAAGTCACCGCCAGTCATCATGTTTTATTCTGTTTCATGTTGCAGACACGCCTGCCACTCACTGTCAAAGCCAACCCACTTAAATAGCTTCAAAGGTTCCTGTAGAATCCACATTCACAATCAGTTGCTTCATTAGTTATACACACACATGAAACTCATCTGTGTGACCCAAGGTCCCTCTCTTGGTTCTGTCTGTTGTTTCTGCTGCTATTTATGATAAACTAATACCTCTGCTGTAGAGTGGAGCTTTCCTGGCCAGCAGCTTGTTAATATTTGGATCTTTGATAATAGACTGAGTTGTAAGGCTTTTAAAGGACTGCATCTGTAAATACATTGAAGTAGAGGCATAGGGTAATTAAACTGCTATACAACTTATTTCTCTATATATTCAGTCAACTTGATTTTAAGCTGATAGTATTTTAGGAATTAGAAGCAGCATCAGTGGATTTCTTTCAGTTGATATTTGTTCTCCTCCGATAGATAAATGGAAAAATAGGTACATCCCATGGATATTTTGGCCTTTCTTAAGATTCTATAGCAAGCAAAAGTTGGAACCCTTTTGAAACTATATCAATCAATAAAGGTGAAACAATTCAGCAAATGACATAACACTGAACTTCATAAATCTTGTCATATTTTTAATTTACATTTACATTTATGCATTTAACAGATGCTTTAGCAGACAGGGTTAGCCAAAGTGACTGACAAAGAAAAAGGAGCATTAACAATCATGATATTTTAAATAACAATTTACAATAAACAGTGACAATGTCAAAAGGCAGCAAGATGGAGAGTGCAAACGTGTAGGTGTATCATCAAGTACAACAGCTTTAGAAGTATCTTTAGAACCTGATTTGTATTTAGACGGCTTCTGCCCAGTTGATCTCTCTGAGCTAACAACAGCAATGGTCTCTTCTAAACCATCATCTTGTATTTTAGACCTAATCCCAACCAGACTGTTCATGGGGGTTTTCCCCTTAATTGACACTTCCATATTGGATTTGATCAATCTGTCTTTATAGACAAGATATGTACCTCAGACTTTTAAGGTTGCTGTAATTAAACTATTAATGAAAAAACCTAGTCTTGATTCAGAAGTGTTCGCTAATTATCGACCTATATCCAATCTCCCTTTTTTGTCTAAAGTTCTTGATAAAATAGTTGCAGCTCAACTTTGTGATCATTTGCATAGAAATAATCAGTTTGAAGAGTTTCAGTCAGGATTCAGAGTGCATCATAGCACAGAAACAGCACTGGTGAAAGTTACCAATGATCTCCTCTTAGCCTCTGATAGCAGATTTGTGCCTGTGCTTTCCTTGTTGGATCTCAGTGCTGCATTTGATACGGTCGATCACAGCATTCTGTTACAGAGACTTGAACATGTTATTGGGATTAAAGGAATTGAATTAGGCTGATTTAAATCATAATTATCTGACAGTTTGTTCTTGTAAATAAAGAATCTTCCTCATACACCAGAGTAAGTCATGGAGTTCCTCAGGGTTCTGTGATTGGAGCGACTCTTTTTACTTTAAACATGCTTCCATTAGGTAACATTATTAGACAGCATGGCATAAATTTTCATTGCTATCCTGATGATAGTCAGCTGTACTTACCTATGAAACCAATAGGTTGGTCAGACTACAAGCATGTCTTAAAGACATAAAGACCTAGATGACTCAGAACTGACCCGCTTCAAAACTGAAGTCATTGTCTTTGGACCTGAGCGCTTCAGGGAGATATTGTCGAGTTATATAGTTACTCTAGATTGTATTTCCTTGGCTTCTAGTTCTTCAGTGAGGAACCTTATTTTTGACCAGAATGTATCATTTGATGCACATATAAAACTGGTTTCTATGACTGCCTTCTTTCACCTTCATAATATTGCCAAAATCAGGAACATCCTGTCTCAGGGTGATGCAGAGAAACTAGTCCATGCATTTGTTACTTCAAGATTGGACTAATGTAATTCGTTATTATTGGGCTGTCCCACATATTCTCTGAAAAACCTCCAGCTGATCCAAAATGCTGCAGTCAGAGTTATGATGAGAACTAACAGGAGAGATCATGTTTCTCCAGTTTTAGCTTCTCTTCATTGGCTCCCTGTTAAATTCAGAATAGAATTTACGATTCTTCTCCTCACATATAAAGCTCTTAATGACCGAGCTCCATCATATCGTAAAGATCTCATTGTAAGGTATTTTCCTAACAGAGCACTTCGCTCCCAAATTGCAGGTTTACTTGTACCCAGAGTTTCTAAAAGCAGAATGGGAGGCAGACCCTTCAGTTATCAGGCTCCTCTCTTGTGGAATAAGCTGCCAGTAAATGTCAGGGAAGCAGACACCCTTTCCACTTTTAAGATTAGGCTTAAAACTTTCCTTTTTGATAAAGTTTATAGTTAGGGATGGCTCAGGTGATCCTGAAACATCCCATAGTTAAGCTGCTATAGGCTTAGACTGTTGGGGGACCTCATCTGTCACACCTTTCCTCACTTTGCTCTCTTTTTCCACCTGTTTAAATTCTCAAATGATATTATGTACATGTGACATTATTGTGGTTTTTAACTTGTGTTTCCCTGTTCCAACAGGTATCCTTTGAATGGTGTTATGTTTTTTTTTCCCCCTATTTTCTGTCTTCTCAAACCCCAGCTGGTCGAGGCAGATGGCCACCCTTCCTGAGTCTGGTTCTGCCAAAGGTTTCTCCCTGTTAAAAGGGAATCGTTCCTCTCCACAGTTGCCTCAGGCATGCTCAGGACAGGAGATTGGACTGAAGACAAGTTTCGGTGCAATCTGTTGGTTTCCTTAGCTGGTATATTGTTTTGAATTGGCTTTATATAATTGAATTTGATTATTTTGAAATGAATTAATTGGATTTCCTTGGATTATGATTACAATGAGTTGAATTCCAATTGGCTTGAATTTAACTATATTATTTAAGTGCCTTGAGAGGACATTTAATGTAATTTGGCGCTATATAAATGAAACTGAATTGAATTGAGTTTGTTAAGTGCAACCAGAGAAGGAAGTTAATTATAAGTATAGTTAGTGGTTAGTTTGTTATGAGAGGTGGTACTCTCGAAAAGCTGAGTTTTCAAGAGCTTCCTGGCGGTAGAGAGGGGTGCCCCTGCTCTAGTAGCACTTGGTAGGTCATTCCACCAACAGTTGACCATGGATGAGAATAGTCTAGAGTGCCATGCTTGTGGGGGTGGCAGCAACAAACCAGCCAAGGCGTAAAACGGGTCCGTATGGGAGCGTCAAGGTAAGGTGGGAGCAGACCTAGAAGGGTGACATGTGCCCTTTTTCAGAGATCGAAAACCAGACGAGCCACCACGTTCTGGTCTATCTGAACTGTTGCAGGGAGGCCCGTTGGAAGGGCGTTGCAGTCGTCAAGGCAAGTAATGACTATGGTTGTACCAAGAGCTGGGTAGCTTGTTGTGTTAGGAATGGCTTGATCTTTCCTGTGCTGAACTGTGCTTAACATTATGACTGGGCAACTGAGATGAAATGCTCAGAGGTCAATTGGTCATCAGTCATGGCCCCCAAGTTCCTTCTAACCTGAAAATGAACATGTGATAAAGAATCAATTTTGACAGAGATGTTGGGCTGTATGGTTTGTTTGGCTGGGAAGACCAGCAGTTCTATTTTAGAGAGGTTGAGTTGGAGGTGATGCTCTCTCACCCATGTGGATATGTCTGCAAGACAGTTTGAGATTCGCACTAGGCCATAGAGTTGCCCGGTGGAAATTACAGAGTTGGATATCATCTGTGTAAAAATTTATACGAGAAGCCATGTGAGCAGGTGATCAGGTCTAACGAGGTGGTGTACATGGGAAAGAGAAGGCACCTTGCCTTGGGGGACCCTGTGTTAAGACAGTGAGATGTCGATGTTTGTCCCAGCCAGGAGACTTCAAACCAAGCAAGTGCTTTGCCCATAATGTCCATGTTTGAGAGTACAGAGAAAAGAATACAGTGGTTGGCTGTGTCAAACGCTCCCATTAGACCAAGCAGGATGAGCATAGAGGATTGACCTGCAGCTCTGGCTTCTTTTAAGGCTTCCATCACAAACAACAGCAGTTTCAGTGGAGTTACCACTTTTAAAACCAGACTGGTATGAATCGAGGCAGTTGTTCCGTGAAAGGAATTCTGTGACATTTTCATTCAGTTTCAAAAAGCTCATGAAACAGATCAGTTGCCTGGAAAAAAAACATAAGTTCATCCTTACATTTATTACACCTTCAGATCCATAAAATTAGAATCAGGGGTTGTTGATTTGCTGCCAAAACCTAGAAGTTCCTTCAGGAGTGCCAGTTGGACCTGGTCCTCATTTAGATCTCTATCATGTTTTGTCGTTCTCTTTGCAGAATAGCCAATAAGCCAACAACGTCCATTTTTTATTTGTGCATTATGCATTATGTGTATAATGAATGACTTATGAGTATCAGACTGAAATTACAATCTCATTCTACTCTATGATGATGAGAATTAGCAGTTAATTGATATTTCAGACACCTACTTTTCTGGAATTTTTTAGACTGTAAAACTCCTTGCATTGTTTGTTGTGTTTTGCAAAATGTGATTTTTGGACACTAACATTAATAAGGAGCATTTTAGGACACAATTTTAGTGTCCAAAATGTAATTTCATAATCCTAAAACTGTATTTCACTTTTGGTTTTCTATCAACTGAACCCCTGCTGACTGATTGTCTCACTACCATCCTTTCTACTCTGTCAGATCCTGCGCATTTGTACGAGGTACACTCCCGACCAGGACACAATGACCTTTTCAGATGGACTGACCCTCAACCGGACACAGATGCACAATGCTGGCTTTGGCCCACTCACCGACCTGGTGTTCACTTTTGCCAACCAGCTGCTGCCCATCGAGATGGATGACACAGAGACAGGTCTCCTCAGTGCCATCTGTCTTATCTCGGGAGGTGGGTACTGGAGGGCAAGGGGGGTGGGTGGCAACAGGAAAACAAAGGATGAAGATAAGATTATAACTCACAGACAAAGGAGAATATGCAACTGCTTTCAACCCTCCTTATTTGTTGGTTACAATCAAGTAGAAAATAAAAATCTGAGGTTTTACATATCAGGACATTGTAAACTTAAATATTCTGGTCCTTCCTAGGTCTGAAAATTATGAAATACAACCCCAGATAAACAATAACCCATGACATATAGCGTGTAATTATTGATTAAGCAAAAACTAAGCCAAAATACAGAAGTTGCGTGTAAAATGTACACATCAGAATAGCATGAGTAGAACCACCTTTAGCAGCAATAACTTGAAGTAATAATTTGAAGGTTATCAGTCTCTCACATCTATATGGAGAAAATTTGGTCTAGTCATTGCTTAAGTTCAGCTGAGGCTTGTGGTCATTTGTTTATGCACAGCTCTCCCTCACAGTGTTTAATTGACTTGAGACCTGCACTTTGACTGGACCTTATTCATCACTTTGATTCTTTTTTTTTCAGTCACTCTGCAGTAGATGTGTTGCTGTGTTTTACCAAGATGCTTCAGTTATAACGATGGTGCTGTGCATTGTGACTACACATCTCTATGCTGGTCTCGTCTGTCCAAAGGACATTGTTCAAAATGTCTTGTGGTTTGTTAAGATGCAACTTTGCAAACCTGAGAAAAGGCTTTCTCCTGCAATCCTTCCAAACAAGCCATACTTATTCAATCTACTACTACTTTCAACAAGGTGCTCACACTTGATGATGATCAACAAATCAAGTGCATTTACTTAGCAGCACCTGGCTGCTACTTATCATCTTAAATTCCTATGGAAGCAGTATGGGTGGACTGCTTCTGCATCTTAGCTTGTTTTTGCCACAGTTCGTGGTGGTGCGGGAGGTGGAAGACCCAAATGCTGGACTAATGCAGGAAGGCGAAGATGAGCTGGTAGTCTAAGAGGCTTTATTAAAAAGAAAATCAAAGGCGCTGTCGTGGCAAGAATAAACTACAATCAAAACTAAAAAAGAATTGATGAAGTGACAAACTTGCAAACTGGGAAACCGTGAGAGGGATGACAAACAAAATCCAAAGCAACATGACTGTTACAATGATCTGGCACAAAACAAAGAAAAACCTGGAGAATATATACTTAGGGTGGTGATAACAAACAAAAATCAGGTGTGGCAAACCAAAGAATACTCTTTAAAAAAAAAAACAGGATGCAAGGTAACTAAAGAGCGTGAAGTAAACCGAAGAAAAAACCGAACAGAGTGAAAACAAAACACAAAAATCCACGAATCATCAAGTTGTTGTTAAACAAATAATGAAAGTGTAATATGCCATGTGTTCTTGTTAATCTGAGGTTGACTTTTATTCATTTAAGTAAAATTAGTAAAAGTCATGCTGTGTACCTATAAGTATAGCCAAATTTCCTACACAGAAATCTTTGTTACTTCACTGGTGATTTTGCCAGATGACATAGTCATAAAAATCAGGATTTTATCAGAGCTTATCTGGATGCTTTCAGGGAGTTGGTTCCAGAGGTGAGCAGCATAGTAACTGAGTGCTGCCTCATCATGTTTAGTACTCACCATGGGTTTGTCTACAATGAATTTCGTTGTGATCTGAGTGATCTGGGTGGTATATATCACTGAAACACATCTGTTAGATGCCTTGGCCCTATCCCATTAAGTGATTTAAAAACCAGCAGCAGTGCTTTAAAATCAATCCTGTAACTCACTGGAAGCCAGTGGAGGGATTTCAATATGGGGGTTATGTGCTGTGTTCATTTTGTTTTTGTAAATATTCTTGCTGCTGCATTTTGTATCATTTGGAGCTGTTAAAGGGTCTTTTTTGGAAGACCTGTGAACAGCCCATTACAGTAGTCGACCCTACTAGAAATAAAAGCATGAACTAATTTGTCCTCTTTGGACATAAACCACCTAAGCCTGGCAATGTTTTTAAGATGGTAGAATGCAGACTTAGTTATTGCTTTCATGTCACTGTTAAAATTTAGATCACTGTCTACGAGGATACCGAAATGTCTAACCATATCCTTTGTATTAAGTCCTTTCTTTTCGAGAATGGTGGCAATCCTATACCTTTCCTCTTTTTTACCAAAGATGATTATTTCCGTCTTGTCTTTGTTTAATTGGAGGAAATTATGTGACAGCCAGTGATTAATTTGCTCAATGCAGTTGCAAAGAGATTCAAGGGAGTCATAGTCATGAGGTGACAAGGCCAGATACATTTCCGTGTCATTATCGTAGCTAGGATAGGAGATATGATTATTCTTTAAAATTTGTCCAAGTGGGAGCATATAAAGGTTAAAAGAAGTGGACTCAGAATTTAACCCTGGGGGACTCCACATGGTAGAGATGTAGTGGACTATTGTAACATAGAAACTCCTCTTATGGAGGTAGGAAGCTAGCCACTTGAGAAGAGCACCAGAGAAGCCAACCCAGTTTTCTAGTTGCTCGAGGAAAATGCGGTGATCCACCGTGTCAAACGCTGCACCAAGATCCAACAACACGAGCACCGATGCTTTACCAGCGTCTGTGTTAAGTCGTATGTCATTGACAACTTTGACTAAGGCCGTTTCTGTGCTATGATTAGCACGAAAGCCTGACTGAAAATAATCAAAATAGTTATTAAGTGTTAAAAAAGCTGGTTAGAAACATTATTCTCAATCATTTTACCTCTGAATGGCAGATTAGATATGGGCCTATAGCTATTTAAAATGGAGGCATCAAGGTTATTCTTCTGAAGACAATTGTTTTAAAACAGCAGTCTTCAGAAAAAGAATAACCTTGATGCCTCAAGGGAGCTGGGAAATGTGCTTTACGTAGCATTTCTTTATGTATTTCAAAATGGTTGGGAAGTTTTGATTTTCTTTCTGTCCACCTGCACTCTCTCTTTAGGAGATTTCCATGGAGCTTTCTGCTTCTCAGTGGCTCTTTTGATCTTAAAAGGAGCAATATCATTCATTATATTACCCATTTTTGAGTTAAAATCCTCCATTAAAATTTCAACAGAATCAGATGGGTTCAAGGTGTCTGTGAGTGCATTCTCAAAGAGAACACAAGTGTGATAATTTATAATTATTTTCTTAGCCATTACACAACTGTTCTGAATTAGCAGGGATATAAACACATCAAATATAAGTCTACTTTATAATTGATTACTGTGCTGGGTTGCAGACTGATAACATCTTTAAAGACACTGATTTCAAAGTATGTTCAAAGTTACATCATAGAAATGCATTGCATGATTTGAGCAAACTATTCTGTGTGCCAACATCTGTTATCTATTTTATTCTTTCAGTCATCTCACAACCTCTCAGGTTAATCCTCTCAGGTTAATCCAATCAGCTATAACATCATGAACACGTGCCAAACACTATGTAGTTCCTTCTCATGCCTTTAAAACAACAATAGATCCTTTCGGCTCTGTGCATTATGGGATGGGGTCTTTTTGGATTGGGCTAAATTCCTATCAGATTGACCCTTTCAGGTCCTGCTGCTAACCTGCTGAAGGAGGCAGCTACAGTAGAAAGGTGCAACTGCCATGTATTTGTGTTTGGTGGTGGTGGTGGTGGGGGGAGGAGTGAGTGGTCTGCAAAAATTTTTAGGTGTTTAAGAAGATGAGAAATGTCATAACATCCCATGCGAATGGCAGTATACAGGGTTTTTTTTAATAATAAGATGTACAGTGTTACATATCAATGACTGATCAGCGTATATTTATAGCATAACTCCTGATATAAAAGACTTACAGAATTTACAGAGTAAATAGAGGCACATCAGATAGAATGAATCAACTAATACACTACACATTTAAACAACTGTTACACTACACATTCAAATGATGCTTGAATGCTCTCCATTCAACATTGTCAGACCATATTGATCCCTCCAGTTAAATATTGAGTGGAGCTGCAACCGAGTTTGGGATAAAAGTAAGTCAGCCTCCACGGGAACCTGAAACCAGGTCCACCACAGGTTGCTCTCAATTCTGACAGTGAAACAATGGAAACTGGAAAGAAAGAGGAGAAAGGGATGTTATACAGGTATGCCAAAGCAGCATCACTAAGCTGACTGGAATGTTTGAACTACTCTCCAAGAGGAAATGAGCTTGCGCTGCTTGTTTCCCAAGATATGCAAGGCATGACTAACTCTCTCACGTTATATCACATGCACATTAATGCACAAGTAGATGTCCTTTTTCTCTCACACACAGACACATATGCGCATTTATACAAAAAAAATGTACTGTAAAGTTTCACAGCTTCATTCCTCATTATCACTAAATTTTGTCATTTTAATTTGCTGCTGGGTTTTCATTCAACAATTTATATTTATATACTGGATCCACTGAGCCTGGTCAAACATTACAGGCTCTTGCATAATCCATGAAACGTACAACACACTTCAGATTGTATCTGTAATTACTCAACCTTACTGCAGGTCAAGCAGCTTCTGGTTCAGAACGTACACTGTTACCTTATGGCCTGCTGGTGCAGTGTGTGTTCGATAATTCAAAAACACATGAATATAATCACGAGTCAGTCCATGCCAACTGTTATGTCCTCCCAGTTTGAGGTTAAGAGCCTGAAGTCTTTATTACAAACAATTATTTAGTTATGTTTTGCAAAATGTTATATTTTCTTTATTTTTTCAATCCTCACCTGTCATTCATTTTTCTCTTAGGCTAATATTTGAAACAAACAAAAAAAATCATGACTAAATACTTAATATAGAACAATTAAGAGAAACCAGTGAATGACGATACATATTTTTCAATGTTTTTTTTTTTTACTTGATTTTTTTTTTTTTAAATAATTAAATTTGATCTATCATCAATATAATTCATCAATATATACAAGTTCTTTATTTCACAAAAAAAAAACTACTGATTTTGTCAGTTGTACTTGAAAAAACTACGCTTTGGGTTATTTTGACATATTTGTAAAAAAGATTTCAAGGAATGTTACAATATATATTCCCTGCATGAACTAAAAAAATGGGAGAGTCAGGCTGCTGTATAAAGTCTTCCCCAGCGCATCACAAATATTCTGAATCAGGTTAAGGTCTAAACTCTGCAAGTCAATCGATATGTGAAAATTTTGTCTCCTGCTCACTGAACCACTCTTACACTCTGAACCTAATGTATCGTATGTATAGTATGTAATAAATTAGAAAAACTTAGTTATAAATTATATTCAGGTTTTGTACTACATTCAGATGAAAATCGTGACCTAATTTTTGGGCACAAAATATTGCTGAATTTAGACCTGTCCAATGGAGGTTACCCTGGATCATAAAGTTGCCCAATAATATTGGTGTAGCATTTCATGTTCTGCTCTTCAAATAGTCTACTGATGCTCCCATGACTCTGGAACAGGTAAAGCTGGACTCATCAGACCACATAACAGTTTCCATGGACCCAGAGTCCAATCTGCAGATCCCTGACCAAATGTATTTGTTTAGTCAATTAGCCTCACTAAAATGTTTTTCCTAAGCACAGCTCTACACAGCTTTGCAGTCCCTCTACCTTGACTTCTCTTTGCATTTTATTTGTGTAAACATTCTTAAATGTATCTTTTAAACATAACAGTTAATTCTGCTATTGATCTGATTTAACCTAATGTTTAAGTGGTTTCTGATCATGATCATTTAAGATTTTTTTCTGATTTTAGTATTTTTTCATCAATCTTACTTGTTTTGCTTGATGCAGGCCAATAATTTGACCCTCCTGAAAGGGAGTACGA
This sequence comes from Leuresthes tenuis, assembly GCF_036924035.1. NCBI lineage: Eukaryota > Metazoa > Chordata > Actinopteri > Atheriniformes > Atherinopsidae > Leuresthes > Leuresthes tenuis. Next base: position 22,880,862 of record NW_027325372.1, on the reverse strand, counting down.
TCTTTTCCAGAACCTTAAACTGTGTCTTCAGACATGGTTGTTTAAGAAATGAGATGCTACTTACTGTGTAGCAATAAAAAAAAGGAGGAGAGCACTTTATTAGAAGCATTCAGGAACATTCTGAAGATTCTGGGTTTCACCTCCCCAAAAAAAGTGGTTGTAAACAGGGTTGCAACATTGATCTCAACTACTTGATATAGATACAATATATAAACAATAAAGATTGTATCCAGTCATTTCAGTAGCAAAACTCATCTACCAAAAAAAGTGCTTCATTGCTTCATATTTAAACTATAAATGAATACACAAAATGTCTGGAAGTGGAAAATTGCATAAACATGTTTGATGCTTTTAGACATCGATATTACATGCGTTACATGACATATCTCACTCCATCTGGTGTAAACTGCAACTTTGAAAAATTAACATTTGCTCGCTCTCACATGGAGCATGTGTCTCAGTTGCAACACAGAGATCGTTCTGCCATCGGACATATGTGGGAAAACAATTATCTGACCATACAGGTTTGGAGGCATGCAACTATGTCAAAGTCAGTGACAGACAGAGGGAATCAAAGAAACAGCAGTCATTTGCACTCCCACCAGATCATATTATGACAAACAGAAACTTAATAAGTCATGTATGATTCAAAGACCGTAATAAAAAGACCACTTCAACATGAGTTACATGCACAAATACAAATTAGGTGACCTTTACAACTGTTCATAAACTCATGTGCCCTATGTTAGTGTGTCATGGGAACAACTCGTTATTCATCTTCAAGACAAACCACCAGTTTTTGGATAGGGCGTTCAATTATTGAAAGGCTTGGGCTTTGAGGTATGGTCCTGGTTTTTTTTGGCAATTTCCCAACATTTAACATTTAACATTTCCCCCACTTGAACCTTGAACTTAGTTTCCTTCTGTGGTTTCGACCACATGTCCCAGTTGCCACTGACACCTTGGCAGCATGTCCTTCTTGATGACTAAGTCTATGACTATGTCATTTACTTTCAGATTACGGTTTTGTGTGCACCACATTCATGAGGTATTCTCTTTTCCATCGACTCCAGAACTGTTCCGTTAGATATTGCACTCTATGCCATCTTTTTACTGCATACACGTCTTCTTGACAAACTTGCCAGGTGCTGAAAGTGTCACTTTGGAATTTGCCAGGATGAGATGGTTTGGAGTCAGAGGATCAAGAACTTTGGGATCGTTGATTCCATCAACAGTTAAAGCAATACTATTAACAATAGCCATAGCTTCATAAAACTTTCAAAGAAAGACAGCTCTTCTTCAGCTAATGAAGCATCTCACGGCATTAATAAAAGCATCTGTGGATAAGTCTTCAAGCGTCTTCATATGGACTGCACATGATGACAAGCATGAGAAGATCAGCCCACGCCTTTTGTACTCTTTCCGCCCTTGTTTGGTGACATAGTTCTAAGCAGTCCATTCCGCAGTACATGAAAGGGGCTGATTCTTCGACTCGTTCCTCAGGGAGATATGACATGCGCTGTCCCTCAAACATCTGACACAAGCTTTCAACATTGCACACACGAGGCTCTTGGAGAATGTTCAGTCTGAAAGAGGCTATGAAGCCGAGTGGATCATAAACAGAGGACACAAGTAACAGGATGCCAAGACGATTTAGGGGTGATATTTCATGTCAACACTAAAGCTGAAGGTGTCATTTTCTACTAACCACTGAATGCCAAGAACTTGTCCTTCTGGTGTGGAGTCAGTTTGAGTTTGAGGGGTTAAGTTTGAGAGTTTCAATGGTCATAGCTCTGTCAGATGGAGCTGACAAGAGATCTCTTTTAATTGAGCTGAACTTATGCAGATGAGGACCAGCGTTTTTGCAAAGTTCTTGAGTTTCAATAATTAGATCTGTAGCCTGACAGTTGAAATATTGATGCTGAGGAATAATCTGATTTCTGTTGTTATGCAAGGTACTTATGGCCAAAGTTAAACTGTCATTCTATATTATTTAGGCTCTGTTTCTAGCTGACCATTCTCCCACCTTACCTTAGGAACTTTAGGTAGTTGAGCATTTCTGGAAGCACACAGAGCTGATGAAACATCTTTTCAATGTCGCATAGCACGGCCATTGCTTCCTTTCTGAAGCAAACAAAGGACTCCAATTAGAGAGTTTACTCTCTAATTTACTCAACTCTTAGTTTCTTCAGTTTCCTTTAGGAGATGTGGAATGTACCACACAGTTTCCTCCTCCGACACTTAGGGGGCTAATTCGGCATCACCTTTTCTGATAGTTTCCTCCATAAATGCTTTGTATTGCTCATGGTACTCTTTGTTGGCCTGTAACTTCCTCTTAAGGTGTTGAAGCCGAACCACAGCCAGTTTTTTATTGTTTTGTAGTGCCGGTGGACTGTGGTCTTTAAAGGAAGAGGCATCTCATAGTGTCAATCTTTCCTTTTCAGTATAGTGTTGGACAGATACTACACAAAATTAACATAATCTTGAGACATATTTTTCTTCATAATTTCAAACCTTGAATACATCAGTGACTGGAGACGTAGGCATTTCTTTTACTGCAACTCTGTGTACAAAGCTCTGACTTCCCAGTCTATCAAGATGTGGATTTGGTGACCCTACAATGCTCCAGCAGAGGACAGTTCTCCAAAGGAGCCAGTGCGGATGGCCAGTCATCACCAATCAGAAGACCAACCTCACAGTCTTGGAGTGGCTGTAACTTGTAAGCTAGGTGTTTGAGGTGTTGCCACTGGAGTGCAGTTTTGTTAGTGGGGATGTGGGACTAGATAAAATTTCCCGTGTAGGCTTGATGTAGTTGGACATAAGTTTCAGAGTTGAATCCACGTATTTGCAGACCATAGGCCGCTTCACTAGATATGACTGTGTCGAGAGCCATCATTGTGCTAAACTTTACCTGTAATAGCTGGGTGTTCACATTTAACTGGAACTCTAGATCTGTCAAAGAAAGGTTGAATTGCTCTGTGTCAAGTAAAAGTGAAACTGGAACAATACAAGATGTGGCAGAGGTGTATCTTGTCAATGCATGGGATATAACCTTTGGAACTTTTTGTTTGCTTTATTTTCTGTTGCCACTAGGTCATTATTTGGTGTTTTAACAAGGCTCTGTATGTGCTAACAGGTTGGATTAATTATTACGGTTCTTTGCCGTGTGGCCTTTTCTGAACCAACCAAAGCACAAGTGGTTCTCATGAATGAAAGTCTACTATCAACATTCTCTGCGGCAAAAGTTGGACACTTAGGAACACCATGCATCTCTTCCTTCAATTCAGTTCAATTCAATTCAGTTTATCAATATAGCGCCAAATCACAACAAATATCATCTCAAGAGTCCAAAGATAGAGTCCAATTCAAGCCAATTAGAGTCCAGTTCATTGTAATCATAATCCAATCAAATCCAATAAATTAAATTCTAAATGAGTCCAATTCATACATGCAAGGACAATTCAAAAATCAATTTCCTAACTAAGAAAACCAACCATTGCACTGAAACTTCTCCTCGGTCCAATCTCCTGTCCCCAGCATGCATGAGGCGACTTTGGAGAGAAATTACTCCCTTTTAACAGGAAGAAACCTCTGGAAGAACCAGACTCAGGAAGGGTGGCCATCTGCCTCAACCAGCTGGGGTTTGAGAGGTCAAAGGATACCTGGGGACTGGATAGTGTAGTGGTACGATTGCCACCTTCCATGTGGGAGACCTGAGTTCAAAGGTTCAAACCTGCATGAAAGGTATTACCTCCAGGAGGGGTCCTTAGGCAAGACCCCCTTAAGTCGCTTTGGATAAAAGTGTCTAATAAAAACATAAACATAAACCTGTTGAGACAGGAATAATAAGAACAATAATGGCAAATGTACATAACCTCATATGAGGAAATAAAAGGGTGAAAAAGAGAGAAAAGTGAGAAAAAATGTGACATAGGAGGCCCCCCCGCAGTCTAGACCTGTAACAGCTTAACTATGGGATGTTTCAGGATCACCTGAGCCATCCCTAAATATAAATATAAGCTTTATCAAAAAGGAAAGTGTTAAGCCTAATCTTAAAGTTAGAGAGGGTGTCTGTTTCCAAGGACATATTCTGGCAACTGGCTCCACAAGAGAGGGGCCTGATAGCTGAGGGACCTCCCATTCTATTTTTTGAAACTCTAGAAACCACAAGTAAACCTGCTGTGAGAGCGAAGTGCTCTGTTGGGAAAATATTTAACAGTGAGATCTTTAAGATATGATGGAACTTGGTCATTAAGATCTTTATGTATGAGGAGAAGAATCTTAAATTCTATTCTGAATTTAACAGGGAGCCAATAAAGAGAAGCTAAAACTGGAGAAATACGATCTCTCCTGTTAGATCTCATCAGAACTCTGGCTGCAACATTTTGGTTCAGCTGGAGAATTTGTCGGACAGCCCAATAATAAAGAATAATAGTAGACCAATCTTTAATTAACAAATGCATGGATAAGTTATTCTGCATGACTTTGAGACAGGATGTTGGATGTGGAAATATTCAATTCAGTTTCAATTCAGTTTTATTTATATAGCGCCAAATTACAACAATTGTCATCTCAAGGCACTTAAATAATATAGTCCAGTTCAAGCCAATTGGAATTCAACTGCAATTGTAATCATAATCCAATGAAATCCAATTAATTAATTTCAAATTAATTTAATTCATATAGAGCCAATTAAAAAAAATAATTCCTCAGATATAGTAACAGATTGCACCAAAACTTGTCTTCAGTCCAATCTCCCGTCCTGAGCGTGACTGTGGCGACTGTGGAAAGGAACGACTCCATTTTAACAGGAAGAAACCTCTGGCAGAACCAGACTCAGGAAGGGTGGCCATCCGCCTCGACCAGCTAGGGTTTGAGAAGACAGAAAAAAGGGAAAAGAGGGGGGTGAAACACCATAACACCATTCAAAGGATACCTGTTGGAACAGGGTTAATGATAACATGGAGGTGGAAATGATGGAGAGGGACATAAAGCAGGGGATCATATCAGCAGCAAACAGCTATATACCTAAAAGTTCAGGGAGAACAAGGAAAAACAAGTTAGTACCATAGTGCGATGAAAAATGTAAACAAGCAATAAAGAGTAGAAATAAAGCGTTTAAGTTAGTTAAAAGATACCATAACTTTCAACATTTGATTCAGTATAAGCAAGCGCAAGCAATGGTAAGGAAAACAATAAGACAAGCAAAGAGTTCGTATTGGAGGAAATTCTGTGGAACTATTGGGAGCAAAACGAAGATAGGAGAAGTATGGGGAATGTTAAGGAAAATGGGTGGGGATAGGAAGGATTGGACTTATCCAGTCCTGAGTTCTGGAGATGAAGTGGCTATAACTAATAAAGAAAAGGTGGAATTAATGGTTAAAACTTTTGTTGCGGTGCACAGTTCAAATAATTTAACTGAGGAGGGAAGAAATGGCAGGAAGAAAAATAGAGACGAAAACAGAGAGGTGTTAAAAAGAAAGGAAAGTAGAGAAAATGAATTAGATGTCCCATTTACAATTAGAGAAATGAAACAAGCAATAGAGAATACAAGAAGGAGTGCGCCAGGCAAAGATGGGATATGTTACACTATGATCAAACATTTAAGTGAGGGGGGATTAACAAAGATATTAACATTATTCAATAAAGTCTGGAAAGAGGGGAAAGTACCACAAAGTTGGAAGGAGGCAATAATAGTACCAATTAGGAAGCTGAGGAAAGATCATAGTAAGACAATAAATTACAGGCCCATAGCACTAACATCACATATAGGTAAGATAATGGAAAGAATGATAAATGAAAGAATGATGTATTATAGAGAAATAAGGGGATTGGTGACGAGATATCAGAGTGGGTTTAGAAGAGGTCGGAGCACAATGGATCCAGTAGTATTCATTGAGGATGATATAAGAAAAGCACAAGTAAATAAAGAAACGTGGCAGCAGTGTTTTTTGATGTGGAAAAGGCCTATGACAGGTTGTGGAGAGAGGGATTGCTAATCAAAATGCATCGAACAGGAATTGAGGGAAACATGTTTAACTGGACTGGATTTTTTAAGGGAAAGAGTTATACAAGTTAAAATAGGGTCGGAGGTGTCAGAGAGCTATATGGTAGAGAATGGTACGTTGCAGGAGAGTGTGATAAGTCCAACGTTATTTACAATAATGATAAATTATATATTCAACAGTATACCAGCAGGAATGGGAAGATCTTTGTTTGCAGATGATGGGGCATTATGGAAGAGGGGCGGCAACATAGATCACATAGTTAAGAAACTACAGGAAGGGATTGATCAAGTGGAGAAATGGGGAGAAGAGTGGGTTTTTAAATTTTCAGTGGAGAAAAGTAAAGTAATTGTAACAGGTCCCAAGCGGAGTACCTGTACACAGATAAGGTTCCTGTAAAACAGGAGAAAGAATGAGACAGGCGACTGTTTGCTTCTGTTCAGTGCAGCTTCGCTCAGTAGAATTTTTTTATCAATTTATGAGATCTCTCTTTTCTTTTCTCTTTTATCCTTTTTCTGTATTTACTTTTTTCCATATTCAAGTGTCATTTAACATCCACAATATCAGAAACAAAACCAAAATACATATAGGCTAGTTGCAGCATAAACCTCGTTTCCCACATAAAATATACATTTCCAAATTCTTCATTAAGAATAATCCTGAATTCAGCAGAATTCTTACAATATTAACAAAATACATATTCCTCTCTGTAACTGTAACATTCAATTAATTTACACATGTAACACAATACTCAAAAGAATAGTTTTTAACCTAAAATAAAATGTGCTGGAGCCAGAAACTACGACATGGTTTGGTCACACGCGGAAAAAAGTGTACAGCGGCGCCATCTTGAATCACGCCAAGAACCGTCTCTCTTGCCACTTGTTCAGAGACCCTTAAAACATTTTCAGTACCCTGAAATTGGTCTAACATCCTATTTAAATGTATAACACACATGTAGGACATTGTAAATTGAATAATACACTTAAGATAATGGGGAAACATCCAACTGGGCAGTGTAGCTGTGGGGAGAGGGAGACAGTGGAACATGTGATGATAGCATGTCCCAGATATGGAAGGGAGAGGGAAATAATGAAGATAGGGCAGGAATAACAGAATGTAATTTGAAGAATATAGTAGAATCTGCTAAGTCTAAAGAAGGGAGGATAATAACAATAGGATTCCTGGTAACTACTAGAATAATTAAAAGAATATAGAAAAGAAGAAACTGAAAAATAAATCTAGTCCAGTAGATGGCGGCATATGCAACACCAAGGATGCCAGCTGCCATTAAAAACCAAAGAAAAATAATTACAGCACATGTTCAAGTAATGACTAATGTTGATAAGTTTGACTCTTTTGACTGAATCGGATCTTTTACTCTCGAACAGTAAATTGAACGAATCTTTGAACGAGTCATTTCGTTCATCTTTCCAGCTGGTGGCGCTGTAGCCATACTGTGGGCGTTGCACAAAACGGCCACAGTTCTAAACACTTAACATTGAAAGCAACATTAGATTAGATTAGATTAGATTCAACTTTATTGACATTGCACAAAGTACAGGTACTGAGACAACAAAATGCAGTTAGCATCCAACCAGAAGTGCAAAACAGCAGTAAAAGTGGTTAAAAGGTGTAGTATGTGCGTATGTAAAGTGAATTCAGTGAATAAAGTGAATAAATGCAATACAGCACTAACAGTTCAGTGCAGAGTATGTGCGTATGTAAAGTGAATTCAGTGAATAACTGCAATACAGCACTAACAGTTCAGTGCAGAGTATGTGCGTATGTAAAGTGAATTCAGTGAATAACTGCAATACAGCACTAACAGTTCAGTGCAGAGTATGTGCGTATGTAAAGTGAATTCAGTGAATAACTGCAATACAGTACTAACAGTTCAGTGCGAGGTTCAGTGGCTGAAGGGGGGGCAGGGGGGCAAAGGGGGGCTTGCATGATAATCCGCAGTCATTGTGTGTGTGTGTGGCAGTGCACAGTCTCTGTGTGTGCGTGTGTGTCGTTGGGGGGGACCCTGAGGTTGAGAGTTTAGCAGAGTGACCGCTGCAGGAAGGAAGCTTTTCCTGAACCTGCTCGTCCAGGAACGGAGCACCCTGTAGCGCCTCCCGGAGGGGAGGAGGTCAAACAGTTGTGGCTGGGACGAGAGCTGTCCTTGACAATACTCTCCGCAGGCACCTCTTGCTCTGGATAGTCTCAATGGAGGGGAGTGGGGAACCTGTGATGCGTTGGGCGGTTTTCACCACCCTCTGGAGTGAATTCCGTTCTACAACAGAGCAGCTGCCATACCATGCTGAGATACAGTTGGTGAGGATGCTCTCGATGGTGCAGTGGTAGAAGTTCACCAGGATCTGAGGAGAAAGATGGGCCTTCTTCAGCCTCCTCATGAAGAAGAGGTGCTGGTGTGCCTTCTTGACCAGGGTTGAGGTGTTGAGAGACCAAGAGAGATCCTCGGAGATGTGGACCCACAAGAACTTGAGGCTTGTGACACGCTCAACCTCCGTCCCGTCAATAAGGATGGGGGTGGGTGTGCCACTCTTCTTCCTGAAGTCCACAATGAGCTCTTTGGTCTTCTTGGTGTTGAGAGCCAGGTTGTTGGCGGTGCACCACTCTGCCAGATGCTGAACCTCTTCTCTGTATGCCGTCTCATCGTTGTTGCTGATGAGGCCAACCACCGTTGTGTTGTCCGCAAACTTGATAATGGTATTCGAACCATGTACAGGCGTGCAGTCGTAGGTGAAGAGAGAGTAGAAGAAAGGACTCAGCACACAGCCCTGTGGGATGCCAGTGTTCAGGATGAGTGTAGAGGAGGTGTGGTTCTCCAGCCTAACAGACAGGGTCTGTTGGTTAGAAAGTCTAGTACCCAGTTGCAGAGGGAGGCATTGATACCCAGGTCACTGAGTTTGCTAATCAGTTTGGAGGGGATGATGGTGTTGAATGCTGAGCTAAAGTCTATGAACAGCATTCTCACATAGGTGTTGTTATTGTCCAGGTGAGCAAGGGCAGAGTGTAGTGCTATGGAGATGTCATCCTCTGTGCTCCTATTCTGGCGGTAGGCAGGAAGGGTGTGGGTGGTAAGCAGGTTTTGAGGTGAGTCAGGACCAGCCTCTCGAAGCACTTCATGATGGTGGGGGTGAGTGCAACAGGGCGGAAGTCATTGAGGCTCTCAGCTTTGGAATGTTTTGGCACTGGCATGATGGAGGTGGTTTTGAAGCATGTGGGGACAGCTGCTTGGGCCAGCGACAGGTTGAAAATGTCAGTCAAGACCCCAGCTAGCTGCCCAGCACAGGTCCTGAGCATGCATCCAGGGATGCCATCAGGGCCAGCAGCCTTACGTGCATTGGTCCTGCTCAGTGCTGCATGCACGTCGGTGGGGAGAGTGTGAGAGGTTGGTGTCCTGTCGTGAGCACAGCCTTGGTGGTTGGCTCCAGGTTGTCCCTCTCAAAGCGAGCATAAAAGCTGTTAAGCTCATTCAGGAAGGAGGCGTTGTTGGATGTTGGGGTGGTGTTGGTGGGTTTGTAGTCAGTTATGGCCTGGATGCCCTGCCACAGGCGTCGGGGGTCGGAGTTCTTAAAGTGCTCCTCAATCCTTAGCTTGTGGCTGTGCTTGGCCTCCCTGATGCCCCTCTTCAGGTCAGCTCTGGATGAAGAGTAGGCCTGAGCATCACCAGATCTGAAAGCGGCGTCTCGTGCCTTCAGCAGTAGGCGGACTTCTCTGTTCATCCACGGCTTCTGGTTTGGGAATGTAGTGAACCGTTTGTGAGTGGTGACACTGTTGATGCTGGTGTTGATGAAGTCCAGCACGGAGGAGGCGTAAGAGTCAATGTCCGTGTGGGAGTCCAGTGTGGCCTGGGTAGCAAACACACTCCAGTCTGTGTGTTCGAATCGCTGCTGTAGTTCAGAGTCTGCTCCCCCTGGCCACACTTTGACTGTCCTCATTGTAGGTTTCACACATTTGATGAGTGGTGAGTACTTGGGGATTAAAAACAAAGAGAGGTGGTCAGACTGTCCAAGGTGGGGGAGGGAGACTGCTTTGTAAGCATCAGCCATGTTGGTGTAAACATGGTCCAAAGTCTTGGCTCCACTTGTGGGGCAGGAGACATGTTGTTGAAATTTAGGGACAGTCTTCAGGTTGGAGTGGTTGAAGTCACCCGCAACAATAAAGGCTGCCTCCGGATGTGATGTCTGTTGTTTGCTAATGGCAGCATGCAGTTCTTCCATCGCCAGTTTAGCGTTAGCATCAGGTGGGATGTAGGCTGCAGTCACAATAGTAGATGTTTATGTTTATGTTTATGTATTTAGCAGATGCTTTTATCCAAAGCGACTTGCAAATGAAGATGTAAACTCCCTGGGCAGATAGAACAGTCTGCACTTAACCATGAGATATTCTAGGTCAGGTGAGCAATGACTTCCAATGATGGCAGCATCTGTGCACCAAGCTTTGTTTACATAGATACACCAACCCCCACCTCTGGTTTTACCGGAGTCATCAGCTGTTCTGTCCACCTGGAGCATGTAGCAACCAGCTAGTTCAATGACGCTATCAGGAACGCTGTTGTTAAGCCACGTTTCCGTTAGAATCATGATTTTGCAGTCCATAATCCATTTGTGCGTGGTGATCCACAGTCGTAGCTCATCCATTTTGTTCGCCAGAGACCGTACATTAGCAAGGAAAATGCTGGGTAGCGATAGCCGGTGAGGTGTTAGCTTCAGCTTAGCCCTTAGCCCAGCTCTCTTACCCCGTCTTTGTTTACGATCTCAACGCCGCCTGCGAGCACTTCCGGTCGGCGGAACCGGGTTGATTGTTTCGGTGGTCATGACGATCTCAGGGAAAAGTTGTAGTCCATCGATAAAGTTACCAGAATTGCGAGATACAATGTCCAAAAGTTCCTGGCGGCTGTAGAATGTGTTTGCAAGACAGTTCTGAGTGAACAGACTTGAAACAAGCAGGCAGATAACTACTATTTCGCTAAATCTGGAGAGACGCTGAGCCTCACGATGTGCACGCGCCGCCATCTTGATCCATTTTAGTTTGCTTCAGCTGAGCTGACAAAATGCAATACACAAAATGCAAACAATTCAAACCATCTGAAAACCTGGGAAAGCAAATACACAATAAGGTGACTTGTGTCTGTATCCTCCCTGCCATTGTTGTTTAAAGCACGACAGTGACTCGGTAGCTGTCAATTGACAAATTAACGAACGAGAACATCTGTTCAGCCCTGTCACGTGACAGCTGGTAGAGGACAAGTGAATGTAAAACTGTAAAAAAAAAGTAACAATAAGTTCCTTAAAATGTTACATGGTGCATTTATTGTGTCCTATTATTATTATCATCATTATTATAGTCTTTATTATTATTATCAGTACTATATTCTATTATTTTATGGTAGTATGGAGTATAACACAAAATCAATATGCTGATATAATTTTCAAAAGTATTTATTCACATAATTACATTATCATTTATCTATTTACACACTTCACACATTATATACACAACAACACTATACATATCTACAAGAACCTAAGACCATTAATTAATTATGATTTCATAACAAATGAATGAACATCACAAATCAGACATCATTCATTTCCTCCTTCGTTTCTCAGTCCACAGAAGAGCTGTCCACAGACTGTTTTCTTCACCCCGCTCCCGCTGAATTTCTGACCATTACCACTCGCAACGTGTGTGTTACACTCCTGCCCGTAGCCGCAAAACTTTGAGAATTTATGCTCGCACAATAATAGAAATGCATTGATTTTGTGTAATTTTATAGGCTATTAATAAAGAGATTCACAGACAATTGAGAAACTTCTCTAAATGTGAGACTTGCCTTGCTTTGTCTTTGTGCTGTAAAGACCTTCTTTGAGCTTCCTTTCCACATCATTTATTGACATCCTGTCGCTAGGCTACATCCCGATCTCACAGTGTTTTTAGCCGCCCGCTCCCAATGCAGCCTGTAGTCCACAGCCCGTAGCTGAGCTGCAGTCACATCACAAATGAATGAAACAACGATCCGTATGAATGATCCAGTTTGTGAACGAACTGTTGTGCCTACTGCGCTTCAGCCTGTCACGTACTGTTTCCTGTGTGAGGACCCGTCACCCGAGGAGTTGAGTCGTTTCCTGTCCTGCTGACTGAGCTTATTAAGCTGCCGCCTGCCATGTGGTGAGAGAGGGTACTGCATGAAAATGAACGAATCATTTCTGTTTCCTGTCGTGCTGACTGAGTTTATGCAGCAGCCGCCTGTCATGTGGCGAGGAAGGGTACTGCATGAAAATGAACGAGTCACTCACTGAGACTACTCGCTACTCCCGAGCCATATAAAAAATTTGTTCATATCGAACGAATCGTTCGCAAACGACACATCACTAGTAATGACTGACAGCAAGTTTCCCTGGTGTAATCTACATTCATCCTTCTTTGTTGTTTAACAGAAAGCATTGCTTGTAAGTATTTTATTTTTAAAATGAATGTTAGCATATATTTTACAATTTGTGCATATTTGTACCTAAGAGGACCACCTTTGTTAAATTAAGTTTTTATTCATGTTGGGCAGATTTAAGCTATCATACATGTATTGCTACATTACTATATAGTCTAAATCCTGTTTATCTCTTTACATGCTGTGCTGGTCTCCCTTTTCAGAAATTCTGTGAAACAAGCAAATGTTGGTATATTCCTGAGTCTAACCTACCTTGTCTGCAACCAAGTGACTCCATCTGCGCACATCCATTGAGGCAGTTTCTTGAGAAGCTTGCGATTTTTATTTTAGGATAGTAAGACCTTTTATATGAGAAATGGCCTCAATATAACCTTGAAGGAAATCTTCAAATTCTCTTAGACCTACAAGGTCATTTGTTGGGATCTTAGGCCATTTCATCAACCTCTGAAAGCTCTTTGAACAACAAATGTACATCCGTATCTCTCCTGAAGGATTTCCAAGCACACTGAAATGCGTCTTCTGAATTTTGATAGAACACCCCATATGACTACTAACATGCCTCACCCCAAAGATAACTCTTCAGGTATAGCATTTTTTCACATACGGGGAGTGGTTTGTGCCAATCACTACTGTAAAGGAAATCTTCTTGTCCATAAACTTTAAAGGGTCACCTGTGAATATGGTTGGCTCTGCCTCAGGCAGCCGATTTGACATAAACAATCTACTTAAATCTGGGGTTAGACAAACGTCCTCTTGGTGTCTTCACATTTCAGGTTGTGCATTTGGAGGATTAAAGGGCACAGTTTGTTGAAATTCACTATTTTGGCAGATATATTGCGCCTTATGGTCTGTCTCCTGCTCATAATTTTCAAGACACATTTTCAAGACACATGCTGCTGCTACTTTGACTTCATTTTCTGCCTGTAGCTGTTGTAACCTTGTTTTTTCTTCCTCTAGCTTCAGTTTAAATTCTGTGAAAATTCGCTCTCCACCTTGCTCAGCCTTGCACATTGCTCATGCATTTGTTGTAGTGCTTTCGCATGCTCTACTTTAGCTACAGCTTCTGCATCTGCATCTGCACGTTTGGTTGAAGACCTGGATGTGGCCTTCGAGTGCGAGTCTGGACCTTGTGATGACTCTGAAAGGGTAGTTTCAGTTTCTGTTTTTCTAAAGATAGACCCATACTACTGTTTATTTAGTACCAAGATATTCACAGATATTTTAACAGAAACTGCTGTCTTTTGCTCACCTTTATCAGTTTGATTGCCTAAACAACAACAGTAACTTACACATGTGAAACCAAGTTTCTGCTGTGAGAGCTGTGTACTTCCTCGCTACTGAATATTCCACAGTCAACTGTCAGCGGTATTATAACAAAGTGGAAGCGATTGGGAACGACAGTAACTCAGCCACGAAGTGGTAGGCCACATAAAATTACAGAGCGGGGTAAGCAGAAAGATAACCGACTTTCTGCAGAGTCAATCACTACTGACGTCCAAACTTCATGTGACCTTCAGATTAGCTCAAGAACAGTGCATAGAGACCTTCATGGAATGGGTTTCCATGGCCAAGCAGCTGCATCCAAGCCATTCATCATCAAGTGCAATGCAAAGCGTCGGATGCAGTGATGTAAAGCACGCCGCCACTGACTCTGACTCCAGAGTGACAAATCACAGTTCTTCATTTGGCAATCTGATGGACGAGTCTGGGTTTGATGGTTGTGAGGAGGTGCTTGTCTTACTGCATTGTGTCAAGTGTAAAATTTGGTTGTGGGAGGATTATGGTGTGGGGTTGTTTTTCAGGAGCTGTACTTGGCCCCTTAGTTCCAGTGAAAGGAACTCTGAATGCTTCAGCATACCAAGAGATTTTGGACAACTTAATGCTCCCAACTTGTCCAACATCAGTGTCTGATCTCACAAATGTGCTTCTGCTCCCAAGCTCGAGCTAATAATGATGAACAACATTCCTCTTCTCCCTCTCCAGACTTTTATAAAGAATAGCTACGTCTGCAAACAGAATACGATACATTGACCACAGACTCAGCAACATATCTACTCATAAAGGCCCGTCACAATATTTATGAATCTGGTGATAAAACTGGCAAGCTATTAGCACACCAAGCCTGCCAAGCTGCTACCTCTCGCCTTATACCGAAGATTCATGATAGAAAAGGCGAGATTGTGACCAATCAATCGGAGATTAACAATGTCTTTAAACAGTATTACAAAGACCTGTATTGCTCTGAACAAGACGTCAATACTCCAAAATTTGAGACCGTGTTTGATAATCATTCTTTTCCATCTATCCCCCTTGAATCTAATTCAGCTCTTGGAGGATATATTTAAATCCCAGAAATTGTGCAAGTTATTAAGTCATTAAAAAACAATAAAACGCCTGGGCCGGATGGCTTCACCTCAGACTTTTATAAAAAGACTTTTATAAAGACAATCTGAATTGTCCCCATTACCTGTTTAATGAGTCCTTGACATCCGGTCAGCTTCCACCTACTCACCTAATCCACTCCAGTGTGCTTCATATCGTCCCATCTCCTTACTAAATGTTGACTATAAAATTCTATCCAAAATCTTAGCTTTGAGACTGGAAAAGTTAGTGCCAGAAATAATACATACAGGTCAAACAGGTTTTATTTTAAATAGACACTCTAGTTCTAATTTAAGAATAATTCTTAATATTGTGTACTCTCATTCAACTTCTGTGCCTAAAATGGTGATCTCACTCGATGCCGAAAAGGTGTTCGATTGAGTTGAGTGGACCTACTTGTTTTCAACACTCAGAAAATTTGGATTTGATGAAGCCTTTATATCCTGGATAAAACTTTTATACGCTAAACCCTGGGCTGGTGTAATCACCAATGGCCAGCAGTCTGAATATTTCTCCTTAGGTAGAGTCAACCGACAAGACTGCCCTCTGTCGCCCCTCCTCTTTGCCATTGTGATAGTCTTTAGCCATTGCCCTTCGGCAATCTCACGGCTTTTCAGGGATAGTGAGGTGGACGAACTCAGAAATTATCCCTCTATACCAATGACTTGTTATTGTACACTTCTAACCCAATTATTTCATCCATCCATCCATCTATCCATCATCTACAGCTTTTCCGGGGGTTGGGTCGCGAGGGCAGCAGCTTGAGCACAGAAACTCAGACATCCCTGTCCCCGGCCACTTCCTCCAGCTCTTCCGGGGGCACCCTGAGGCATTCCCAGGCTAGCCGAGAGACATAGTCTCTCTAACGTGTCCTCGGTCTTCCCCAGGGTCTCCTCCCAGTGGGTCGTGCCCAGAACACCTCACCATCCTAACCAGATGCCCGAGTCACCTCATCTGGCTCCTCTCGATGTGGAGGAGCAGCGTCTCTACTCCGAGCCCCTCCCGGATGACCGAGCTTCCCACCCTATCTCTAAGGGAGAGCCCAGACACCCTGCGGAGGAAGCCCATTTCTGCCGCTTGTATTCACAATCTTGTTCTTTCGGTCACTACCCACACCTCGTGGCCATAAGTGAGGGTAGGAACATAGATTGACTAGTAAATCGAGCACACAACACTGCGGATGCTGCACCGATCCGCCTGTCAATCTCCCGCTCCATTCGTCCCTCACTCCTGAACAAGACCCACGAGCTACTTGAACTCCTCCACTTGGGGAAGGATCTCATTCCTGACCCGGAGAGGGCATTCCACCCTTTTATTTCAATAATTTCCAATTATTTCAGTTCCTTCTATTGTCCACACCCTAAATCAGTTTGGTAAAATATCTGGCTACAAAATTAATCTTCAGAAGAGTGAAATATTTCCTCTCAATCAAGCTGCCTCACAAATTTCCCCATCACACTTTCAATTCAATGTGGTTGAGAAAGGATTTAAACGTCTAGGAGTACAAATCCCTCAGACATTTTCTCTTCTATTCATAAAGAACTTTGGCATGCTCTTGGAGAAGTGTAAGCAAGATATAGCAAGATGGTCCAGCTTACCTCTCTCTATAGTTGGTTGCATCAATCTTATTAAAATGATTGTGTTGCCAACGTTTCTTTACCTTTTTCAAAACATACCGATTCTGATTTGGAAAATGTTTTATTAAACTTTGGACCAGTGCATAGCTTCCCTCATCTGGAATGGTAATTCACACAGGATTAAAAGAAAATCTCTTGAAAGACCTAAGAGACTAGCTGGTCTGGCCTTGCCCAACTTTATCCACTATTATTGGGCCTGTAATATCCAGAAAATGTTGTTCTGGTCAGAGGACTACCGCCCTGACAGGAGTGAGAACTGTATACACCGTGAGTGTGCAGGCTGCCTAGTTCACCTTGCCTCAGTCATTTGCGCTCCATTCCCTCCAACTCCACTGAACCATTTATTTTCCAACCAAGTTGTCTTCAATTCATAAAATTATGGTCACAATTTAGAAAACATTTCAACCTGTCCATAATGTCAATTTGTTTGCCAATTGTCAGTAGCTACAGTTTTCTACCCTTTACACTGGACTCTGCCTTTAACACTTGGAGGACAAAAGACATTACTTCTGTCTTAAGTCTCTTTCTTCAGAGCAAATTCAGATAATTTTCACAACTCTCTGCGATGTTTGACCTGCCGAAATCCCACCTTTACAGATATCTCCAAATAAGACATTTTGTGCCGAAAAACTTCCTTTCCGAATTTGACTTTAGATAATGCTATTGACAATCTTCTCTCTTTGTTTGATTTCTGTTCTTTATAATCATATTTGCGACACCTAGTATACACCTCTTCCCTCAGTGCTAGTACACTGGTCTATATAGAGCCAAACTGGCCAAGACTTTTCCTGATGTTGAGCACACGTTGTAAAAGTCAACCAGCTGATCACATACACATGTTCTCCATATCTTAGAACATACTGGGCAGATATTTTTCAGGCCTATTCTACAATGTGTGGTGTGACTATCCCCCCCAAACCCAATATGTGTAATTTTTGACTTCACTGATGAAACTGAAATGTTTTTAATTTTGGCACTTTTACTCTTCCATAGAAATGTAGAAAATAGAATTATGTCAAAATGATCAAAGTACAAGAGTCAAAAGAAACTTAACGTCCAAAATATGTCGATGATGAGTATCAACCAGCTGCTCTATTCAGAAACACTCTATTCAGAGTCTGACTTGATGTGCGTGTGTGTGTGTGTGTGTGTGTGTGTGTGTGTGTGTGTGTGTATGTGCCAGACCGTCAGGACCTGGAAGAGCCCTCAAAAATAGATAAGCTTCAGGAGCCACTGCTGGAAGCTCTGAAAATCTATGTCAGAAAACGCCGGCCAAGTAAACCGCACATGTTCCCCAAAACTCTGATGAAGATCACAGACCTGCGCAGCATCAGTGCTAAAGGTAAGAAGGGGACATGAAGAAAAAGGTTCAAATCTGCTGCAGGTGGGGGGATTATTTGTTAGTGGCATACCCCGATCAGCCATAACATTATGATCACCCACCTAATATTAAATAAGTTCCACTTTTGATGCCAAAACAACCCTGACTTGTCAAGACATGGATCTCATTTGCCTCTAACGTTCTGCTGCAGTATCTGGTATCAAGATATCAATAGCAGATCCTTTAAAACTTTTAAGTTGCAACAGGGACATTCCCTTGATGTTTGTCCAGGACACCCCATAGATGCTCAATTGTATTAAGATCTGGATAATTTCAAGGTCAAGTCAACGCCTCAGTCGTTTTCCTAAAACCATTTTTCAAACATTTTTGTAATGCAGCAGGGGATATTGTCGTGCTGATAGAGGTCACTGTTATCAGTAACTATGTTTATGTGGGTTGCACGAGTCGAAATAATGTTTTCAGAAATTGCAGAGGACAAGGTTTTCCAACAAGCCAAAGCATTACACTGGCCCCCATCAACTTATATTATTCCCATAGTGTATCCTGGTGTCATGTTCTTGTTAGGGTCTGTGGTTCTTTGGATTTTGGTCTTGATTTGGCTGTGTTCAGTTTCACTATTATTCAGTTTCTATTATTATTATGATTTAGTCCTTGATCATCATTAGGAATTATTCTGTTATTTTGTTTTGTCTTCATTTGTGCTTTGATTACTTTTTGGTTGCTCTCTGTTCTTGGTTTTTGTTTATGCTCAGTTTGTTTGTGTTCTTGAGTTATTGGTTTGTTTTCAGGTTTTCTTCATTCTGTATTCTAATCTTTAGTTTGCTTTTTAAGCTGCTTTCATGTTTTGTCTTTATTCATTTTGGTTTGAGTCTTGTCTTAGTTTTGTTTCTAGTTCCACATTCTCACTCTTAGCTTTCCTCAGTTCCCTCCTGTCTGGTTATTAGATCCACTACCTTCACCTATCTGTATTATCCTCAGCTCTTCTCATTCACCAATCACTATCCTCTGTATTTAAGCTCCCTTAGTCCTTATCAGATCCTTGCTAGCACAATCACTTGCTCCATTTCACGTTTCACGTTTAATCTTCGAGTCTAGTTCTGGTCAGTTTTCTCTCTTCTGGGTTTTTTTTCAGCATTTTGTTTTTTGTTCTCTCAATTTTAGTTTGTATGCATTTCCGGCTCGGCCGCGCTTTTTATACTGCTTTGGTTTAAAATAAATCTAGTTAAGTTCACCATCATTCTGTTCTCACCATCTGCTGGTCTGCATTTGGGTTCTTGATCTACATTCTCCCGTAAATTGTAACAGTTATCTTATTAAGACCAGATGTAATAGTCTCAATGCCTTTTTTCATAATTTTTTTTTAAACCCTTATTTACAGATGTGATAACATCATTATGTACAACATGTACGAAAGGTAGTAAGTAGTAAGTTAGAAAGTATGGTAGTTCAGAATTCATGGTTATCTTCCAGGAGCAGAACGGGTTATCTCTCTTAAGATGGAGATTCCAGGTTCCATGCCACCACTCATCCAGGAGATGCTGGAGAATTCTGAGGGCCAAGATGGTAAGAGCAGCTGCAGCACTTCAGCTGAAGCTGGGGCAAGTCCTAGCAACAAAGGAAGCCCGAAGGAGAACATCGCTGCGCTTGAGTCACCGGAGCCCTTGGAAACCAAGGCTGCCCAGCAATGATCCCTAGGAAGTGCCCAATGGTTCCTCTGAAACTCTAACTATCATTTGCACAAAAAAGAACAGCTAGCAAGGGGCTGACCCCCTATAACCACTCTACCCCGACTCCTTTGCTTGAGATTATGTTAACTCAAAATCCTCCTATTTTTTTCTCCTATTTACACTAACTTTTCTCTTTGAAAAGAAAACGTTAACATGAAGGACTCAAAGGATGAGTACTTTGTCTAAAATTCTGATTGAGCTCTTATTTGGTGTGGCGTCTCTGGGGACCATGACAATAAGGATGTGGTCCTCGCAAACTGCAAGAATGATAATTCTCAGGTCTCCTGTGTAGATTCTTACCTGCATGACGGGAGTTTGATAAGTAGTTTCTCTTGCGATCTCCCTGTTTCTCTGTCATCTCTTGTATTGTTGGTAGACATACATACATTGTACATACCATTGTATGGCTAGGTCTCTGTTTCTATGATGAATTTTGTGGTGCTTTTTTTCATTGTCTTGAATATTATCTTAGAGCAAAACATTGAGGTTTGAAGCAGGACTATTCCAAGTCCTTCAAAATGTTATTTAGAATGTTATTGCAGATAGATATTATGGAAGTCGAATGTTTTATATTTGTCTTTTAGAACATTTCTTGGTTCAGGTTTCTACATGAATGAGTGTACATCCACACCGCCAGAATGCAAAGCTTCTCTGCAACAGCTGAGTGTCTCCAGCTGTTTCCTCAAGGAGGGAAGCGCAACAGCAGAAGCCTTTGATACACACTCATCAGACTGGCAGCATCTGCTTCACTTTCTAGTCTAGACATCAGTTGCGCAGATTACATTTAGAAGAGATTCCATAAAATCAAATAATTTTGGGGCTGTCTCACCTCAGTAAGTCAGCTAAACCAATGATTAAAAAAATACAGTGAAATTAGGCTGCTTATAGATAGAAATTTTTCTGCAGCTGGCTGCAATGATATAGCATCTATTTCCTTTACACTGTAATTCAGCTTGACAAAGATTCCACTTTGACATTGTCGCACTATCATGTTCAATTATAATGCTCATTTGCCCTGAAAATATGTTTCTTGGAGTTTCAAGTTACTTCTTATTGGGGTCAGCTTTTTCACTGATTTGAAGAACATTTCTGGATTCTATAATCTTAGTTCTACAAACATAATCTTGTTTATGGGGAAACCTACAAAAAAAGGGGGGATCTAAGTCAACCAGTAATTAAACAAATTCACTGAAACAGACATGATGTATCCAGATAAATGTGTCCTGAATGGTAGACTGGGCTTTGACTATATTAAGCATCAACATCTCCTTGTTGGACAGTTGCCTTAAGTCAAAATCAAAGTTTAACAGCAGTTTATGAGGCTAAGATGGTAAATTTAAAACATGTTACATTACACAAAAGCTGACTCTTATGAGCTTATGAGGAATGTTAAATTTTTTTCTGATATGCTAATTATACCAAGTTAGATTCTAAGTCTCCAGAAGTAATTGTTAAGTAGCCCTAAAGCAGGATTTGCACATATGCATTTCAGGCATTAATGGCCTTGCTTATCTTTAACTTTAAATGGGCTGATAATTTCTCTTTTTCTGAATCACTGTCTTTTGCTTAACTTTTTACATAGCAGAGTAGGACCCAACCAATTAAGTCATCTGACTGATCGTGTCTGATGTTTTCAGCAGTTAAAACATCAAGCTTGTCCATCATCAAGCCCTTTAGACTTTAAAGAAACTTTTGTTACTAGCAAAGCCTGGCACAGACTCCACTGTAATACTGTATTCATCTTGGCTTGGATTTTAGTATCTTACTAAACTGTGATATTGTTCACAACTTGCCAGATAGTCTAACTTCATGCGTTTCTTTTAAATGTATTTTCAGTAAGTTACACTATATTGCCAAAAGTATTAACTCAATCCCATCCAAATAATTAATGAATCACGGTTCTTCATCTGGCGATCTGATGGACGAGTCTGGGTTTGGCGGTTGCCAAGAGAACGGTATTTGTCTGACTACATTATGCCAAGTGTGAAGGAGGGATTATGGTGTGGAGTTGTTTTTCAAGAGCTGTGCTTGGCCCCATAGTTCCAGTGAAAGGAACTCTGAATGCTTCAGCATATCAAGAGATTTTGGACAACTTCATGCTCCCAACTTTGTGGAAACAGTTTGGAGGTGGCACCTTTCTGTTCCAACATGACTGTGCATCAGTGCACAAAACAAGGTCCATAAAGACAGGTCTTCTTGTCCAACATCAGTGTCTGACCTCACAAATGCACTTCTTGAATAATGGTCAAAAATTCCCATAAACACAAGAGTTTAAGCTGTTATAGCTGCAAAGGGTGGGCCAACGTCATATTAAACCCTATGGATTAAGAATAGGATGTCACTTAAGTTCATATGCATGTAAAGGCAGATGAGCAAATACTTTTGGCAATATAATGTATGTGGCTGTGTTCAATACTAAGTAGCTACCTTGGTGGTTGCAAATGTATGATAACCGATTCAAATAGAAAAAAAAAAAGTAAAAATAACAACAAAGAACACTCACAATATTAGAAACCATAGCTTACCTTCAACTCCTTTGTTGTTTTGTGTACTTGAAGTAATTCCTTCTCAGTTATCTAGCATTTATCCATACAGTCTGACTATGGTCTACAGCAACCTCAACTTTTCAGAGAAGAATGCCTGAATGTCTGCCTAATAAGTGTATATCTACCACTAACAGCATAATACTTCAGACCGCTCACAAGTTCTGTTATGACCTTATGAACAGAACACCACATCTTGCTTTTCCCTCCCTTTTCAGAAGTGTCTTGTTTGAACCAGTAAAACTAGGGGCAATGCAATCCTTAAACACTCTGAGGACCAAGCAGTTTGGGTTGGAATGATTGTATGCTAATGCAGAACGCACACTGTAGCATAGGATCTATGAATCCACTCCAAATGTTAATCTTTCTCTTCAGACTTGATAGTGTAAGCTATACTTAATGACACAAAAGGAGATTCCAGATGACCTTTCACCCCTCCCAAGAAGAGCAGCTGAGAGAAGATTCTCTTTGGACAGTTGATTCAGCTGAGCTGTTAATCCAACTGGCAGGGAGGTGGCAAAGTGTGTGTCACATTGGATGATGTATTCCTGTTGAAGGTAAAACAAAAGTCACATTACGAAACTCATCTGCATTTCATCCCGGCTTGGAAATACATATCATAAGGGAAGTCAGAGCTGTTTTGTCTTTTTTTCTTTTGTCTTAGCATGTTTGAATGTGAATAATGTCATGGAGTCTGTCAGAAGAATGATATGCAGTGTTGAGGAGTACTTATATATTTTTCAATGTAACATCTGAAATGTTCTCTCTGTCTTGCTCTCCTGGTGAGAGATGAAGGGACAAACCTTGTTTTTTTTTTTTTCATTAAGCTGGAAAACTTCACAGCTGAAGAATGTCCACATAAACACCTGAAGCGTCAGGCCAGCCATCAGGCTCCTGAACACAGCAGGAGGTTTTAACTGTTCCTTTACGAAACAACTTTACAATCCTACTATACTCTTATTAATTTCCGCTGAATGTTTTACTGACATAACTGTAATGCTCTACTATCTAGCTCACTGCAGAGATGTTATATAAATGGTGTGTGCTTTGCATTCCATTTGGCAGCTCTATTGTCTTTGTAACATCAACTAATCCAAAAAATAAAAGGAACTGGACAGCTCAGCTGATCTGAGCATCCAGGTCATACAACAAACATATTAAGGACAATTAGAAGAGAGACTTATGAATGGGAGAAATGGACAACCAAGTCACCTCAAACACAGTCAATGATTTGTTCCGTTTGTTCAATGTTAAGTAGCAGAGCTGACTCTTCCCTCCTCAGCCAAGAACCCAAACAACTGTCGTCAAACAATCAAATTCAATCAACTAACAGCGACTTGGTGAACTAATCTGTAGGGGTGTGACCGATATGGGGGTTTGACACAACTGATAGTAAATTTATCAGCTATAGGTTAAAAAAATGTGCCAATAATAAGTCTAACCTAAAGTATTTACACAACTGTCCCATGCCCATAATTTAAACCAGCACTAACCAATATTTTTTATGTTAATTAGTGAAAGATATGACACATCAATGAAGAATTCTCATTCAAGGCAGTGTTTTGGTTTTACTGCATACAACTTTACGGGTTGTGTTCAGTTTCACTTTGCACAAAAAAAGAATGTGCCATACAAAATTTAAATGAAATAAGAGTTTAAAGGAGACGGGACATTTTTGATGTCCTGCTTCCATCCCAGCCAAATGAACATTTTGGAGTGTCATGGCCACGCACTTGGCATTTTCAATGCTTTTCTCCCAATAGCTAATAATGTGCTCTTAGCTCTTAGCTATAACACTGAGTGCTTTCAAACCATAGAAAACTTTTTGAATAAACCTCTCTTCCTGGAGGAAGTTCCCTTTGTTTTGCAAACACCACACGAACTGCAGCTGACTGTACTTTGTAGAACTCCTTTTATTTTGTTTTAATCTATTTTTAACTCCTACTTCAGCTTAGGAGCTTTACCACATGTGAAATGTGATTAGTCCAGCTTACTCAACTATACACTGATTGGTTAAAAAGTTTAGTAAGTTTAGGATGATTGGTTTAATGTTCTAATGTAGCACTGGAACCTGCCATTATAATATAAAGAGTTTTAAAAATTCATAAAAAATATATATATATTCCCACGTAAACAACAGCTCTTAATACTGTTTTCTTAAACCTTAAAGAGGAATTGTTTACAGTGAAGCTCGGGTTTACTGAGTCAATATCTGCAGAGGAAATATGTGATTTTGATACATCTACTAACCTGGCAGTTGTCACACCGTAATGAAGTGCGGGCCCCAGTGCGGTCACAGAGTCAGGGGAACAAGAACTCTTAGTTCAAACAAAAGTTTATTGGTTAACAGAAAATCTCACACAGAGGAAAAACCTGGCCTGGTGAGCAGGGAAGTCGGCCTGCAGGACCGGAACAAAAAACCAAGGTAATCCAAGAACTGAAAATAATCCACAAAACACCAAGGGTCAGGATCCAGGTCGTGAACCAAACAGGCATAACAAATACATTAACACACGAGCAAAGAAAGGCAGAGAAGACCAGGTATTTAAACTAACGGGGCAATCAAGGGAAGATGGAACACAGGTGAGTTACGAACCAGGTGTCACAGCTGTGGCTGTGACAGTACCCCCCCTCCGACGATCGCCTTTAGGCGGCCCACCAGGCTTGTTAGGGTGGGTTCTGTAGAAGTCGGTGATGAGGGCATGGTCCAGAATAAATCGACGTGGAACCCAAGAACGCTCCTCCGGCCCATAACCCTCCCAGTCAACCAAATACTGGAAACCCCTGCCACGACGTCTGACATTCAGAATCCGATTAACTGAGTAAGCAGGATGGCCATCCACGACCAGGGGGGGAGGAGGAGGTTCAGCTGGAGGACCAAGTGCACAAGATGTGACTGGCTTTAAGAGGGACACATGAAACGTGGGGTGTACCTTAAGGGAGTCTGGGAGCTTAAGGCGCACAGCCGAGGGATTAATGATTCTGACCACTGGAAAAGGACCAATGAAACGAGGGGCCAGCTTACGGGAATCTACCTGCAAAGGCAGGTCCCTGGTGGATAACCACACCATCTGCCCAGGCTGATAATTAGGAGCGGGCGAACGCCGACGGTCCGCCAACAGTCGGTTCCGGGCAGCGGACCTAACTAAAGCAGCCCGAGCCTCCCGCCACACTCTGCGAACTCGTCGCAAGTGTTCCTGAACAGAAGGGACGGACACATCATCCTCCTGGGAAGGGAACAAAGGGGGTTGAAAACCAGACATTACCATGAATGGCGACATACCAGTAGCAGATGTGGAGAGACTGTTATGAGCATACTCCACCCACGATAGCTGAACACTCCAGGAGGATGGGTTACGTGCACACACACATCTTAAAGCGGCCTCCAGGTCCTGGTTGGCCCGTTCTGTCTTGCCGTTCGACTGAGGATGGTACCCAGACGATAGACTAACCCTCGCCCCCAATGCGCCACAGAACGCTCGCCAAACCTGGGAAGAAAACTGGGGTCCCCGATCAGAAACGATGTCCATGGGGATACCATGGAGACGAAAAACATGATGAACCAAGAGCTCAGCAGTCTCCAGAGCAGAAGGGAGCTTCGACAGTGGTACAAAATGCACAGCCTTAGAAAAACGATCGACAATAGTAAGGATGACAGAGTTACCTGCAGAAGGATGTAGACCAGAGACAAAATCCACCACGATGTGAGACCGGCCTTGAGGGAATGGCAAGCCAGCGGGCCGTTGGTGCGAGGCCTTCCCTCGGGCACAGACGGAGCACGCTGCCACAAACTGATTGGTGTCACGGACCAGCGTGGGCCACCAGAACCGCTGTCGGATAAGCTCAAGTGTGCGTGCCGCCCCAGGATGGCAGGCCAATCTGAAGGAGTGCCCCCACTGCAGCACCTGAGACCTAACGTTCTCGGGAACGAACAAAGAGTTAGGTGGTCCGATCTCTGGACGGGGACAACGGGAAAAGGCCCTCTTAACCTGCTGCTCAACCTCCCAATGGACCGCTCCCACAAAACAGCTTGGAGGGAGCACAGGCTCAGAGGGATCAGTCAATGGCTGTCTCTCTGTCTGACGGGAAAGGGCATCAGGTTTTAAATTACGGGAACCAGGTCTATAAGAGAGAGTAAAATTAAATCTGCCTAAAAAAAGTGCCCATCTGGCCTGTCGAGAATTGAGACGTTTGGCTTGCTGAAGGTAGGCCAAGTTCTTATGGTCCGTCCAAACCACAAATGGAATTTCTGCTCCCTCCAGCCAGTGTCTCCACTCCTCTAATGCCAGAACGACTGCTAAAAGCTCCCGGTTACCCACATCATAGTTGCGCTCAGCTGAAGACAGCCGGCGAGAAAAATAAGCACACGGATGCAACTTCTGTTGTGAGATCTGCGAAAGCACTGCTCCCACACCACTGTCAGAGGCATCCACCTCCACTATGAACTGCTTAGAGGTATCAGGGTGGATGAGAACAGGCGCAGAGGAAAACAGCTCTTTAAGTCTTGAGAATGCCTGGGCAGCTTCAGAGGTCCAGGTAAAAGGGCTGGAGGTGGAGGTAAGTTGGGTGAGTGGAGCAGCCACCTTACTAAAATTCCTAATAAAGCGCCGGTAAAAATTAGCAAAACTAAGGAAACGCTGAAGTTGCTTGCGGTTCTCAGGTACTGGCCACTCAACCACCGCCCTTACCTTGGCTGGATCAGAGCGAATCTGACCTCTTTCAATGACAAAGCCCAAAAAAGAGACTGACTGGACATGAAACTCGCATTTCTCAGCCTTGACAAATAATCTGTTCTCAAGCAATCTTTGGAGAACTAACCTGACATGCCAGACCAGGTATTTAAACTAACGGGGCAATCAAGGGAAGATGGAACACAGGTGAGTTACGAACCAGGTGTCACAGCCACAGCTGTGACAGCAGTGATATTATTTCATATCTGCGGTGAAAAAGCACTGGAATATATGTTGCCCTTTATGAAGCTCACAAATCCCCCAAACGCTCAGAGAGCACTTAGAATGGTTTGATTTTTGGCATAAACCTGCAAAGTAAGTAGCATTGAAAACACAAACATACCCATCAGTTAGTCCTGTTTGCTGCAAAGCAAATAATTTTGTGGTTTAAAAGGGATGCTGTCTACATATTTTCACTCTCAACTTGTCACATGCAAGTGCTTGGTCAGGAGTCTTAGCAACAGTTATCATTACACTAGGTATCCTTTAACTGTCATTTTTTGACACACAGGGAACTTCTCTATTAGAGCCACATCTTTCAAAATGTACTTCTGCATCCATATCTGATGCCTCAGCAAACACTGACATGGGGAATGACATGGTAATGCTTTCGAAGTGCAAGACTGTTTTTCTCAAATCCCTTGTTTTATTATTTGCTTCATCATTTTCATTTTAGTCTTTACACTCATTCATTCTAGTAATACTTTGTTTGTTGTTAAAAATATTTATTTATGGGTTTGAAATAAAAATTACTCAGAATGAGGCCAAGATGATGGTTCAGCATTAAAATGTTGAATTTTAAGAACTAACTTCGATAAGATTTCCGAAGTTGCAATGCTGACATGTGCACAGACAATCGAGTCACCAGATTAGTCCCCCTGCACATTGAAACCCAACACAAAGGGCTCTGATCAAATATTAGTGAAAAACTTCATAGTTAAGGATAGACTATGTTTGCCCTGCTTACAGATATAGTTTCTGAACAAAGGTCTGCAGGTGCATCTGTAACTACTTTTACCAGAGCAGCTACCAAACATGGTGACATAAACCATGTTGACAGTATCAAGTATTATATGACAATATGACAGTATTTATTTTACTTTCTAAAAATAAACTTTAATTTTTTTTTCATTTTGTGCATGCCTCTAATGGTAACACAGAGGGGCTATAAGATGGCCTTGCATCTAGGTGCAGTTACGTCATCCATCTTATGTTAAAGAAAACTACTAGATGTGCATGTATCACAGGGACAAATCTATGGTTGCCATTCATGAGATTGTCCTAAACCTCTTTGAAAAATGTATAGAATTTGTAAATTCTTTATTCAACAATGTAAATACTCACTAATAAAATACTATTCAAGAGTTCTTAGTTTCAGAGACCTGTGTAAAATGTTGGCAATATATCTGGGTTTTTTTTCCAGCATGGTTTTTAGCTTTGGTTCTGTTTCTATCTGTTCCTTTTTGACATTATCAATAACATGATTAGTTTAACTGAGCTCAATAATTAATAATAGAAATTCAGCCACTGTAAACAGATCATATAAGACGTGTGTAAACTGGCCAGGTCAGTAACAAAAGTGTTGGTAACTCAGACCAAGCAGATACCTTCAACAAATTCAATATCAAATATGGTGAGAAACTGTCAGATGAAACACGGTGTTTATACATAGTCATTGGTGTTTTATACATGTATACAGATACTTAACTGCATGTAATTATGATCTTTGTGTACCTAAAAAATATAAAGTCTTGTGACACAAGATCAGTTTTGCATTTTAAGGCACAAAGCAGGAGAGGCAGACTCTTCCTCTGCCAGTGGGACAAATGGGAATACTTTTGATGCCTTGAATGCTCCGAATTCTAAAATACTTCTGTTTATACTTCGCAGCAAAGAGGTGTGACCTTTCCTTTTTTGTTGTCAGTTGGTTCAGTTTTCTTTCCTCTGGTTGCACAGGGGGCAGAAAAATGAGAACTTGTTGATGATCTCAACACGAGCTTTAAATTAGTGTCCAATCACAATGTTTTAGTGAAAATAGCGCTAATGAAACCATCACTACTGTCACTGGCCAGCACCAAACAGGGCACAGTAAGCAGTCATCAAACAGAGGAAAAACGGAACATGAATATGTACTTAAAAAACAAAGTTTTAATTGGACCTCTATACAGCTTTGTGTAGTCGTGGAGACACTGAACATGCCATTAGATTTTTGTTAACTAGCATCACAGAACATTCAAACCTAAAAAATAGCAAGAAAGTATCAGACCCACACATCGGTCAAACTCTTCCTAAGCCACTTCCGCCAGGGTCCAGAAATCATGACTGTGAATTTCCATATCAGTCATTAAAAATAGCTCTGTTTGTCAGTCTTGAAGATGTTCCTGGTCAACAACAAAAAGTGTCTACAGTCATCTTTTCCCATCATTATCAGAGAAGCTCACCACCAATCAGTGTTGTATAGTCAAGAGATATGATGCTCACTTATTACTGCACATGAGGGCAGAAGGGAGCAGGGACTGCTGTACATTCATCCCATCAGCCCTACTGCCACCCGACAGGGTAATACGACCTTGGGAACTACTCTGAGGCGTGAGCTTCATACTACTTCTGCTCTCCATTTTAAATATTGTCCATGTATATTAACTTATACTTTTTATGTTCATATACTGTTTAACTTTATCAACTGTCATGGAAAAGTAATAAAATATATTTATTTTAAAATAGACATGTCTGCATATTTCTGAGGGGAGTTGTGTTCTTCTGTTCAAACTACATGTGAAGTGTAATTTCAAGTTGACCCAGATGTTTGTCAAAATAATCTATGAATTTGCAGCACATCTTAACATCTTTCAGCTACATTATTTTCATTTTCTCGTTTTTTTTTTTTTTTTTGGTACACAGTTAAGCTAACATTCAACCTTACCATTTTGGTTCACCCTTATTGGTTCTGCTTCAAACTTCAGCAGATGGTATATATATATATATATATGTATGTATGTAGGGAGTATGTATGTATATATGTATGTAGGGAGAGCAGGGCCTTGACACTGCTCGAACCACATATTGTTTAGGACCAGAATGAACTCTGTCTAGACAATGACGAAGATGTAGTAATACTGTCAGACAGCAGGTTCCAGAAAGAGATTGGGTTTGGGCCACATACTATGATGTGGAGCTGGAGGGAAGCTTGGCCACGGATGCTATTAGCATAGTTTCAGCATGAAATAAAGTAGTGAGGCGGGAGAGGAAGTGGAGGGATTTCCACACTGTACATTTATTCACAGATACAAGCCAGGTCTCACGGCATAAACTATAACGCTCAACAAAATAATAAACGAAGGACAAAAACGTTTGTGGCCTGTCACCTTCACCAGCGTCCACATTACTGAAGTCAAGGAATTTGATAGGGGAGAAGCAAGGATGATACCAAGTGACAAAACAAAGGGAGTCGACACCATGTAGCATCAACTGGCAACACTCTGTTATACTCTGGCTGTTACATATTCCCCCCTGGTAATAACAAGGCTGTCCTCAGCCATACATAGCTGAAGATAGCAGTTTTATATGTGCATCAAATGATAAATTCTGGTAAAAAATAACTCCAAGGTCCAAGATAAATGACTTAAACCAGCCTAATGCAGTTCCTTTAATCCCAATAACATGTTCAAGTCTCTGTAACAAAATGCTGTGATCGATCGTATCAAATGCAGCGCTGAGATCCAACAGGACAAGCACAGACAAAAGTCTGCTATCAGAGGCTAAGAGGAGATCATTGGTAACGTTCACCAGTGCTGTTTCTGTGCTATGATGCACTCTGAATCCTGACTGAAACTCTTCAAACAGATTATTTCTATGTAAATGATCACAAAGTTGAGCTGCAACTATTTTTTCAAGAACTTTAGACAAAAAAAGGGAGATTGGATATAGGTCGATAATTAGCCAACACCTCTGAATCAAGAGTAGGTTTTTTAAATAAAGGTTTAATTGCAGCAACCTTAAAAGTTTGAGGTACATATCCTGTCAACAAACACAGATTGATCAAATCCAATATGGAAGTGTCAATTAAGGGGAAAACCTCCTTGAACACTCTGGTTGGGATTGGGTCTAAAATACAAGTTGATGGTTTAGAAGAGACTATTGCTGTTGTTAGCTCAGAGAGATCAACTGGACAGAAGCTCTCTAAATACAAATCAGGTTCTAAAGATACTTCTAAAGCTGCTGCACTTGATGATACATCAGCAATAATAGTGGGAAGGATTCCATCAATAGAAACAATTTTATTAATAAAGAATCTCATAAAATCATCACTGCATGGAATACATGACTCAACAGAGCTCTGACTTTTTGTCAGCCTGGCAACAGTGCTGAAAAGAAACCTGGGATTATTGTTATTCTCATCAATGATGAATAATAAGCAGTTCTAGCTTGACGAAGGGCTTTCTTATACGTTATTAAACTATCTTTCCAGACTAATTGAGACTCTTCTAAATTATAGGAACGCCAGTCTCTCCAGCTTTCTTGCAGTCTGCTTTAACGCATATAGCTATGAATTACACCAAGAGGACAACCTCTTCTGACTGATTACCTTCCTTTTCAGAGGGGCAACACTGTCCAGTGTTGTACGCATTGAGACTATAGTGCTGTCAACAAGCGAGTCAAGTATTGCTGGAGACTGCGACATGCGACTAATCATGTCATCACTGGTCAGATTTGGCAGGGGTTCAGAGAAAACTACGGAGTCCGACATTGTTTTGGCAAAATTACACACCGATGCAACATTAATTTTAGTGACCTCCGATTGGGTAACCGGGTGTAACATAACTAATAACTATTTTACTGTATTTACGCTTATCCTTAGCCAGCAGTTTTAAATAGGATTCTATGTCGCCCGCTCTGGCCCCTGGAATAGATTTGACTATGGTCGCTGGTGTCGCGAATGCCACGTTTCTGACTATAGAGCTGCCAATTACCAGGGTTATGTCCTCAGAGGGTGTGTCGCTGAGTGGGGAAAATCTATTTGAAACGTGGACAGATTGATGGTGAACCACAGGCTTGACTTTAGGACTATGGCTCTTCTCCCTGACAGTCACCAACCAGTCTGAAGTCCCGGCTGCTCGGGATCTGCTTGGGAACGACTAATAGAGCTAGCTAGGCTAGTTGGCTCCGCACTGGCGAAAGGGGCCTGGCTCACTATTGGGTGGTTTTCAACAGTGCAGAGCCGAGCTTCCAATTCAGATAACCTCGCCTCCAAAACTACAAAAAGACTATATTTGCTACATGTACTATTATCACGAAAGGAGGCAGAGGAGTAACTAAACATCTGACACACGGAGCAGGTGAAAGCAGGAGATGGAGGAAGAGAACTGGTAACCATGCTAAGCTAGAGAACCCGACACTACTCTAAAAAGTAAAAAATAAAGACTAAAGATCTGTAAGAGTGAGCGTTAGAATATAACAAGTATGCGATAGAGTTAACTATGCAAAATGTGTAAATTATAGGGAGAAATACGGTGATTATTAGTAGTTCAAGAGGAGCAAGAAATGTCAGTACACACACAAGGCATCAGGAAGTGATGGAAATACGTCTTACCACATAGCAAAGCCGCCCTGCCTAGCAAATGGTCCACCCCATAAAAAGAGATCCAGTAACCAATATGTACACAATTATTAGGCATTTAAATAAACTTTGACAGCAGGTGTAATTGAGTGGTATATCACTCATCTGTGCGTGAAGATTCACATTTGTGTGCTGCAATCTCCTCTTTTGCTTTTGACTGCAACACATACCACCACTTCTCGCAATCCTCACTTGTCCGCACAACCAGCGAAAAGGAGGCATTTATCTGTTGTGCCATAGTTTCCCATGCTTGCTTCTTGGCTTGTACTGTGACACTGGGGCCAAATTTACCTCTCAAAACACTTTTGTGCTCATTGACCAATTGAGCCAGAAGCAAACACTGTTCCTCTGTCCAGTTGGGTTTCCTTGTTCTTTTCTTCTCCATTGCTGTTCACTGGTTTGTGGTAGATTTGAAAACCAACCAACACTGCTTCTTATAGGCCGGTCAGCAGTCACAGACATTGATGAAACCTGAGCCATTTTACCCATGTTATTACCAAATTGAGTTGAAATGTTGAAAGTGCAAAAATTACCAGCATGGCAATTAACATAAGCAAATAAATATAACTATCACTATATGAATACTGTGCAAGTGCGCTAAGTTTTCACACATTTTGTAGGATAATTTTAAAGTATAGTTTACTCTTCATTTATCATATATTTTCTTTTATGTGAAATATTACTTGAAATTACAGTCTTCATAAGATTAGATTCTATGTTTAAGTTTATCAATTTGAGGGTCCAGCCTTTGCGCATTACCAAAAGTATATTTTTTATCTAGCTTTTAGGATTAACCAATCACAGCTTTTGAACTGATGACTCATACCTTGCAACGGGGGTCAACCACACCACCTCACTAAGATAGGAATGTCTGTCCATGTCTTGCTCAGAGTTCTCTGAGAATGTACTGGAATCACTCCTAAGCTAAGACTCCTTGCTAGGATTTTTTAGGTTAAGTTAGGAGCTCTTTGAGGGGATTCTCAGAATCTTTAGGAAGACAGGCCCTGATGTCGAGACAACATAAGCACTACGCTGTGGTACTGCTAAGGAAAAAGTTAGCAGCACAAGGTCACAAGGCTAGCCTAAAAAAAAGATGAATTAAGATAAATACACAAATAAAATAAAACCTTTGTTTTTATTTCTAGTTTATATTGAAAGCTGTTGTTGCATCAGGTGATGTTGGAAGCAGCTCTGATGTCACACCGCTGGTACCACATTAAGTGTTTCTGATTCAACTGGATCAAAAAAACTAAACAAAACAAAAAACTTAATGCTGATCCTGAACTGTCTGTGGATGGCTCAGTATCATGGAACACAGCCAATAAAAATTAAGTTTAGTATTAAGTAACAAGTGAGAATTAAGTCGATTACGATGAAGTTTTGTCTAAACTCTCTGATCTGAACTAAGAGAGGGTAGACAATATTTATCCCAAACAGGTTAATCAGTTACTCATTGAGATGAGGTTAATCAGTTACTCATTGAGATTAAATGGCTACTTTCCTGATGGTGTGCTGCAAACAAAAACAAGAAAAATAAATAAATTCCTCTCCTCCTGAAAAACAGAATCTCTCAGCTGGAGTTGACCAGCATTATGTCCCTCTCTTTGGAGGAGGAGGCAACAAGTTATTTTGAAGCTGCAGATGAGGTAGAGAGGAGGGGTGAGGTTGTTGGGACAGGTGCAGCAAGTGGCAGGTGAGAGAGGCTGGGCTAATAAACATATTAACCACTTTCAAATGATTAAACTAGGGAAGTTTAGCATCTATCTATCTATATAGATAGATATGTATCCGAGTGATTTTATAGAATTAATTTATTTTCATTCAAATAGAAACATAATTTCAATTAACACAAATTCACTTTCGGCGGTGTGACTGAAATAAATAGCTTTTTAACTAACTCCCTTTTTTTCTCTCTCTCTTTTTGGCTATATTCAAAGGTACAGGCATCAGCAAAGCCAAAGCCCACAGTGCCAGTGTTCTCATTATAGTTTGCTGCATATGTGGTTATTATTATTTTTTAAATACTTGAAAGGAGAAATCAAAGAAAGAAGAGAAGTTAGGAGATACGAAAAGAGAGAGCTTGAAAAGATAGATACCAACGGCCAAAAATCATATAACTAACTGTTGCATCTGTGAAAAGAAAAGAAAGCAAACTGTGTCCATGCACAGGATGGTCAGAAGCACCTGCAGAAACATAAATGGAAAGAAACAAACAACCAGCAACAACATCACCAGCTCCTCAAGTTTATGAGGAGAAAAGTCACAGTAGTTAGTGATAATTATTAAAGCCACATATGGAACAGTGGAGTGAGCATGTGAATAAATCAATGCTTGTGCCAACTATATGCAAAAGGTTTTACATGAATTGTGTATAGTAATGGGAAGGGGGCAACCACACCCCACTCCAGAGATCAGGAGAAGACAGGTTTGATACAATTTGTGTTTTTATGTCCATGTCCATAGTGTAATGTGTTTTTAATTTCTTTGTTGCTTTTTTTCCTCATCACTGTAGGATAACTGACCAATTAGCAGATTGCTCATTATGCTGCTTCAAAGGATTGTTTCCTTGTATGACTACATCTACCACAAGTTCCTGCTGTGATTCTCAGATTTGCTCCCTCAGTTTTCAAAATTTTCCCTCAGTTTTCAGCCACTCCATGCTTACTAACATTAATTGTGAATATGAAATTATTTTGTCTGAATAATTTTTACTTAAAGTATTAGAAAATATAAAGAGTCAGACCAGCAAACCCATGAATATTTCATTGTTTACTTTAGACTTCATGTTCAAAAAGTTACATAGTATCTTAACAATTAAAATGTGCTAAAGAACAGCGCTCTAAATCTCTAAAAGCTGCTTCAGACAAATACAGAACATTTCAATGAACATAAAACAAAACGTTATGTATAATAATAAAAAGTGTAAAATACCTACACATTAAAAATCATTTAACACCACCATTAATGAAAAATAATAGAAAATTAAACAGAAAATGTACAAAAGTCTGTAGGAACACAGAAGGGGGAGGAAACTTCCATATAATCAGTGTGTATCTGAATGTGACTGAGGGCTGCTTTAATCAAACATGTCGTCGTCATCATCGTTATCGTCTTCCTCGTTGTCCGACTCGTGGAAGTACTTCACCTCCTTCCTGGCGCGACCAGGCCTGTCACGGGACAGAGCTTTCATAGTACTCAGGCTGTTGCTGTCATTGTCCTCATCATCAGATGGAGGTTTCTGAGGCTTCTGTGCAGAAAAAAAAAATGGTTAAACTATTACTGCACTATGTGGACGGTGTGTAACTAGTCAGCAGATCAACCCGATTCCATAGGCTTATTTTAGTGCTTTTATTAACAGAAAATACATTTGACTAAAAGTTCTTTGTTAAATAATAACCACTGGCAGTAATATGCAGGGATTGACATTAATTGTGGCCCACATGGTAAGTAAAACTAATCTCTGGGTAAATGAAAAGTTGCATGCAGTTGTGTGATTAGGCAAGTGAAAACTAATGTAATGCCTTTATTTGTTTTTCTTCATTGAAAACATTATTGCTGTTAATCATTCACTAGCTGTCCATATTGCTTTGTGACAAGACTGTCTACCAATACAGCCTTCATTCTCGCCTTGTGGATCAATCAGATCCTGTTGTTCTTTGGCCGTGGCATTTACAGTCTCAAAGAGTACAATAGAATAAGACTGGTTAGATTTTGTTCCACAATGTTCGTCCAGTCCCCTAAGCTTGGCAGTTTTCCGGCAAAAACGGAAATGAGAAACTGAAAAATGATGGTTGGTTGGAAAATTTTTCCTGGGTATACCATGATCTAGAAAACAACACAATGTTTACTATCAGCTGTTTGTCAAAGGTTACCTGAAAAAAGAACATGTACACTAATGCTTGGTTACTAACCATTTTTAGGGATTATCAGTTGGATAATGGTCTGATTTAAACTTCACTCAAAAATGAGTTAGCTGCTTTGCTTGTTAATTCTAGTTAGTCAATATTTACTGCCCCTCATTTGCACAAAATGATAATTCTTTTCTGTTATGTTCCTTCTGGATAGATGTTGACATTGTAATTACTCAAACATCAGTGATAATGATGTTATCCAGCGTGCCAAAATTTGGCTACTGAGCAAATAAAACATATCAAATACTTGCATAAAGGACAAGGAGCTGAAAATGCCTAATGTCAAGGCTTGACCAGATACAAATGAATTCCATTAATACTTGATTTTTTTTTAGACATTTGAGGCTGTGATGGTGAGTAGGACTCTGCACAAACTGTAATCCATCATAGATAATCTTGACCACCTCCATCATCTAATGGAAAGACAGCTGAGCGGCTTGCAAGTCGTCATATTTAACAGCAGGAAAATGCTCACTCTGCCAAAAGGATTAGCTGCTTTCTTCATTGGACTGTACTCATCTTCAGATCCAGAACCCTTTCTCTTCCTCCCCCGGCCTTTACCTGCAACAACAACAAAAAGTTACAATATATTACCACCAACAATGTAATTGTTATTCATTTATATTTAAGAATAAAAATGTGCTGTACCTTTGAGAGCTGGCACTGGCTTCTTTGACCCAGTGTCAGAGTCAGAGTCCCAGATGGATTTGTCTGGTTTCTTTGTTTTTGGTGCTGGTGGTTTCTTAGGTTTTGGAGCTGCATCAGAGGGCTTCTTAGCTGCTACACATTACAAATAAAAACCTGCTTATTAAATAAAGGAACCTTTGAGAGACCTTTGAGAGGCAGCTTCATTTTGTGAAATGCAGAAATATATACAGCATCTCTAATATTGTGATACATGTTAAACTGTATCAGACTGTGTGGTAGCTGTTATGCTGCATTGGAATGCCCTCCGCTGGATATCCTGGGACAATACCTTTCTTTGCTGGCGATGGTTTGTCAAATGCTGAGCTGCTGGAGTAAGTGGAGAACACTGGGTTGTTGTCGTCGTCGCTGTCG
This sequence comes from Leuresthes tenuis, assembly GCF_036924035.1. NCBI lineage: Eukaryota > Metazoa > Chordata > Actinopteri > Atheriniformes > Atherinopsidae > Leuresthes > Leuresthes tenuis. Next base: position 22,843,449 of record NW_027325372.1, on the reverse strand, counting down.
GACTTGGACCCATCTACAAGACAAACAAACCAGCATTCATTCTGCCCTTTCTGAATATATAACAGCTGCGTCAGGACATTTATAAAGAAGTGATAAACAAACTGTCTTAATCTGCATCTTATCCATGATGCTCAACAGACTGGATGCAATGGAGATACTTTTTTGTTTTACATACATGTTTGTAAAACATACAATACAACACAATACATGTGTCGATTTCTGTATTCAGTCAAGCGCTTACATGTTTTTTTGTTAAGGATGGTGTTGTTTTTGACACATTTCTGTCTTTTATAGACAGGCCTTAAACAAGGAGGTCCTGTCAGAGAAGCGTCAGTCATGTACCAATAATAGTTATATAGCAGAAATCATTCTTTATTAGTCATTTGGGAATTTCTTGCAAACATTCGATTTCTATTTTTTTTTTTTTTATAGTTTTGAACTAGTTTTCAATATTCAGTAGATCAGTTTTTAACTCTATTAGTTTCAGCTAAATGTTAAATCAGTAAGCCTGGCCATTTGTAACTTGTATCCTTTCACCACTGCTGTAACTGTTAAGACTTTGGGGCTGTTAAGACTTTGGGGCTGTTAAGACTTTGGGGCTTTCTTTATACCTGGTTAACATTTACAGTTTACATAATAATTCTATGATTTGCTGCAGTTGGACAATCTTATGTGGACTTTCATTCTAGTTATACTTTTATATTTTATATTTCTAATTTATATTTTCTGTGTTAGTACTAATTCAAAGGTTCGAAAACTGAGTTGGTTTTTGAAGCTTTCTGTTTCAGTTTTAGCTTATTCACACTAATATGCTGTAAGGCATGTGTTGATATGCTATAATTCACATGCACAGACAGAAGAGGATAACTGCTACATTAATAATGCTACATGATATAAACAACATGAACTTCTAATGTATGAGAATTGCGATGCATTGAAACACCACCGTAGGTCACATAATACATCTTGATGAATTGTGTGTTTATTAGAAAACGTCCCAGGACATCTTAAATTTTACGGTGCCACAAAAAGGAATTTACATAAATATACTATCCAAACTACTTTCTTACCAGAGAAATGGACTTTCGATAAGAAAGCAATCATGAGAGAAAATTATTCTTAATGCGTCAACAAAAAGATATTGGTCTGAACTGAATATAGGTAAACAGTATTAAAGGCTGAAAGATTGTGGCACTGAAGATTCCAGTGTATGAATATGAGTGACTCACCACTTTCATTACTCTTTTCCGAGAGGGCTGACTTGGTTGAGAAGATGCTGGTTGTGTCTTTCTTTTTCCCTACAGCACACCTTCAGGGAAACAGAAGCAAAGCATTCAACATTTATGTCAACATATAAGACTGCAATCAAGAAAAACAACTACAACAAGTCGCACAACTTCTAAACCTTACGTGGTCTTTTGTTTGGGTGGAGAGTAGATGTCTTCGTTGTCATCTTCATCTTCATCATTATGGTCATTGTATTGGTCCTTGGTGTCGGAGAAACCAAAGTCATCTTTGAATGACCTCACTGGAGAAGAGGCCACATCATCATCTCCATTTTCCTCTTCATCTGCCTCTTCCTCAGAGAAGTCAAATGTGTATTTTGGCTTGGAAGCTGAAAAATGAGAGCAGAGTCTGTGTCAAATCACATTTTTCTTCCCAGGACTTCTGGTGCCTGTGCTCTGATTATTTGGGTTGCATCAGACTGCACTGACAGACGCTTGAAGCTGACAGAAACTTATCAGTTTTTTTTTGGCATAGGCAATTTGAATACAAAGATCTCACTGTGAAATTAACTTCTACAAGTCACACTAACCAGTTACCCGATGTTGACCGCAGGCGATACCAAAGGATTCTGATCCATTAAAAACAGAAACAAAAATACAAAATGGATGCTGTGATAAACATGCTAACAACAGAGGGCCTCTCAAAAAATTAATAAATTATTACTTGAATGTAGTTAGATTTTTTTTTAAAGACATTAATTAGAAAACACTGACATACAGTATATACACTCAAACATGTCTGCGTGTCTGTTCAAGTAAGAGCCACATGAAACCATCTTAATATATTAAAGAGAACATATAATGGAAAAATTCATTTTGTCTCCCTTAGCAAATATATAAAGCAAATATTTGGGTGTCAAAGGTTTTAGGCCCCTATATCTGAAATATGACATTCAGCAAGAGGCTCACTCTACAAAGTTATGTCTTCTCCCACATTATATCCACCTAACTTACTCAAGATGATGCTGCATTCACTGTATCTGAGAAGTAAAAAGTTTACACTCTTTTGCTCTTATTTTTTGCTTTGATATTATCATCTGAGGAAAGAAAAGATAATAATAATACCTTACCAGTACTTGTGTAATATTCTACCTGTGTTTTATATCCCAACAAGGACATCTGAATTCGCTGTCTTGAATTTTTTATTTTTTTTTACCAACGGGAAATTAAAAATCAGATTTTCTTAATTGAATAAGTGCAGGTAATTGTTATTATAAAATCAAAGATTGATGAAATATGTTCCATATAAGAAAAAAATGATTAATGTTAGCTGACTAAACTTTAAACAAAACACAAAGTTCAGAGTTTATGGTGTCTATATATGATGGAGTAATTACAACCTAAGTTTTTAGTAGTGTTGTTGACTAGCCAGCAGCTGTTTTGTTCTATGGTGTGTGCTTCAACAACTTCAAAAACAGTTCAAAACACAACTCATGGCAAGATTGTGCCTAATAGAGGGATACATAACAAAAAGGTCTGTGCACTGGCTTGAGGGGGTTTCTGCCTGTTTCATAGATTTGATGTGCTTTAGGATATGGAAACAACTTTGTTGTTGTGTCTGAGAGGGCAAAACTAGTTTCTGGTCTGAAAAACATTAAACTTTTATGACTGACTGGCGTTCTCACAGATGTAATTTCCCTGATATTCCAAGAGTTCCAAGTAATTCCTAAAGAAGGGCTCCATTTATTTAATCATTCTTGGTACACACTGTGCTTTTTGTTGTTTTTTATTTGACTTTAAGTTTGTTTCCTGTTAAGATCATTTTTTCTTCTACTGGCAATTGTAGTAGAGGTAACTTGTTCAATAACACTCTGACAGCACTATGCAATCTAGTTTATGCTAATCTAGCTATTGTTATGTTTGTAAAAGTGCAAGGACAATGTAGAACAGTAGCAGGTGAACGAGGATGTGATATAGCACAGCCATTATCTGTAAAAGGCTATTGTGTCCCGTGTCTTATTTGAAAATGTATCCATATAGATTTAAAAAGTCTACATCTCCAGGTCTATAGTCAAAACAGGCAAGCAGAACTGGTGAAGGTCTATAAGAAAACAGAAATGGTTAAAAACGTTTGTTAAATGAGGACTGTAATTCCATTTAAGAAGAAAACAAGAACTATGCTAACTGTAGAAATACTGAACACGTGAACAGTAAATATTTATACAAAACAGTATTGTACCTGATGCCCTCTGAGACTTTGTCTCTCTAGGAATGATGGGCTCACTGTTTTCCAGATCGCTGTCCGACTTGGACTCGTTATCAGACCAGGGGTTCCTCTTCTTCACCTTCTTAACAGAAGCAGATTTGGGAGCAGGAGGTTTTCTCACTCTGGGCACTCCTGTAACACAAGATTACCAGTCTGTTTGCTTAAAGGCAGTGTTTTAACTTTGGATGAAGGGCGACCTGTTTCTCCTAAACCTTTCCCCCTAGTCACTAACAATAAGGTTTTTGAAAATGCATTTTCTTAATCACGTGAAAGCCCGTTAATCAATGGCTACATGTTAAATGAGCAGAACTGACCGGGCTCTTTCTTCTCCTTCTTGACTCGTGGAGCTTTTGGTTTGGTTACAGAATTTTCTCCGGTTCCTCCTTCGCCACCCAAACCATCATCATCAAACTCCAACTTAACTGCTGTGTCTGAGTCACCCTAAAAAAAAAAACGCAACCTTTAATAATTAACTTTTTTCCTTTCATTTTCTTATTACATAATTTCAGTCAAATTGTTTCCTCATTGGGAAAGCTTTGTTTGTTTTAAACCAAAAATAGAAAACTGAGGCAAGGTTTTTTTAAGAGAATTTCACATTATGCATACTTGCATAGTAAGTCATTGTTAGTTTTTATAGTACTTTACGGATAAATGAATTTGACCCACCACAACTCAATCAATGTTGTAAAAGCAAAATATAACAGTTACCTTCTTCTTTTTGGTCAGTTTCTTAGCTGCATCCGATTTTATTGGCTGAGTTGGAGGGACCACCCGACGGCCAAATGGTGAAGGCAAGGTCTCCTCCAGATTCATCTTCTTCACTTTAGGTTTGCCCACTTTACCCTTCACCAGTTTGATGGCCTTTCCTAAACTCTGCTCCTCTCTCTCCTGAGCCTCTACTTTCTGACAAACAAAACAGAAATGTCCAAATACAAAACATCTGTAAATGAACGTTGGTATTAAAACAACATTTCAAACCTGGCCAGCAAAGCCTGGCCAGAGTTGATGAAGGCATCAACTCTGTCAGTGAGATCATACTGTCAGCATAGTTATAGTTTTCTTCTTAAATGGACTAACAGTCCTCATTTTAAGCATACAATTTGAACTATTTCTGTTTTTTAAAAGACTGAGTCAGCAGGTTGTAACCATGCCACCAGCTCTGCTTACCTGTATAATTAGGGACCTGGAAATGTAGACTTTTGTAATGTAAATGGATACATTTTCAAATAAGATTGACTACCCCTTAGGAATCTTAAACATAAAATATGTGCCAAGAACAAGCTGTGACGACAGACTCCCCACTCTGCTTATCACTATCATAAATATTAGTAGATAACACTGAGATTGACACTGACATTGTCTATTACCTGTCAGCCAAAGAATACAGATATTTGACTTTTGTTCATACATCTGCCCTTTCTCCAAACCGCAACCCTGAGGTTCAGGTTACTTAACTGAACACTGCAGCTCGTAGCTTTAAATCAACAAGCTGACATCATTAGCTTTATAACACTGTTACGATGGAGAAGAATGTTAATAATATTACTCAGATATAGTAAAATCCAGTTCCCTCTCTGTGGTTATGTAGTTGTCTAATCTAAAAGTGTAAATATCCATATGCCTGCACTACTAAAGCATACCAGTTAGCAGGTTGTATATTTGAAAGTTATTCTTATATTTAAGCTTTTGCACAAAGTAAACAAAAGCGACAGAATTTGTTCATTAGTTCTATAGGTGTGCTTAAAGGAAAAATTCACTTTGGGATTGGACCCCAATTAAGTGACAGTTCAACAACTGGCAAGTAGTGAATGACTCCCATGTAATCATGGGTGATAATGCAGAATTCTCTGCATTAAAGATAAAGTGCTGGATTTTGCCATTTTCAGTTCAGTCATAATGATTGTCTTTATTCACCTGAAACTGACAAAAAAATATATATTTTTTTTAGTTTATATCCTTTTAAATTATGTTAGCCCATTTCACACCTCCCCTCTGTTGTGAACATGCCATATCTGCCATGTGCAATCTTTTAGGAAGCTTAAACGAGACCTAAAAACTAATCTTTTTAAGAAAGCTTATTGCTAAAATATATTTTATAGACTCTCCTTTTAAATATATACTTAAAATTTCTTGTTTTATTTTTCTAGGCTCTCCTTTTAAATATATTAAATTTTTCTTGTCATTTTTTTCTGCTCCGTAGCACATTGAGATTGTTAAAATATAAACTGCAATACAAATAAAATGTATTATTATCATTAAAAGGCTAACAGAAATGCATATATAGACCACTTTTGTTTATGTTTCTTTATCTATTCAGTGAATTCTATTAATGGGCTATTTTATATAAAGGTCATGTCAAATATTCAAATAACTAAAAGGGATTGCAGTATATAGATTCAAATTAAGTTTCTTAGTATATAGTGGTCCAAATATTAACAGAGGCAATTAAATCATTAATAACAATTATATTTATTAAAAATAATAATTTACTAAAGTTACAATCTATAAGTGCTTCCACACTGCCAGATCAAAGAACATACACATGTATTTATGGACCAACTGACCCAACTCTCTGACCTCAACACAGTACGTAAAGCTGCTTAGTGTTTATCTTGTCATTTTATTCTTCCAACTTGGAAATTCTGCAACAGAGAGAGCCTGATATATGTTCAGGAAATATCATCATCATGTGCGGAGAATATGCTGTTTGTCATGTAAGTGTTGCATTTACATTCAGTCACACAACAGTTATCAGTCACTCAAAACACTCATTGGACTAATTCCTAAGATTTTTTATATGTATTACTATTTCACATACAAAACTGAATGGGGCCCAAGTTTCAAAATGCCATAATTTACCTTCAAGTGCACTGCAAAGAATTTGTTTTTTGAATGACACCTGAAAAAAACATTAGGTCAGCTGTGACACTGAACAGTGTTTGGTGCTGAGACAAGGGGCGGCTGTAGCTCAGGAGGAGCAGTCGCCCACCAATCGGAAGGTTGGTGGTTCGACTTTGGCTTCCCCAGGATACATGTCGAAGCGTCCTTGGGCAAGACACTGAACCCCATGTTGCCTCCCAGTGTATCATTGGGGGTATGAATGTGTGTATGAATGATTAGAAAAGCACGTAGTTATGTATCTTAAGACGTGCTGTATGAGTGTGTGTGAGTGGGGTGAATGCGGCATGTAGTGAAGCGCTTTGAGTGGTCAGCTAGACTAGAAAAGCACTATACAAGTACAAGTCCATTTACCATTTACAAAAAAAAAAGGCTACAAACACAGAACTTACATCTAGCTCATCAATGAAGACAGCCAAATCCTCCTTCCACAGATCGTCAGAGGATTTCTTCTGCAGACCATTTAGCTCACTTCTCTGGACAAACACACATTGACTTCTTCAGCAAACACATCTACCAAACATTAACAGGCACAACATTCTAACCTGGATCACTGTGGACAAGTCACTTAACACCATTTAGATTAGTGTCACATTACTTTTTAAGTAACCCTGATAAATAAATACAGCTAGCTTAGACACTAAAACCATACGTATCTGTCAGTGATATCTACTGAGATGAGAATGAACATATGGCAGATATCAGCTAATGAAAACAACTTATATTATTCTTATTCTTCTATTATTCTTAATAAAACAAGAATACACTGATGATGAATACCTTATGATCTCTCTGTTTGAGCAGTTCCTCCACCTTTTCTTTAGTCAGGCACCACAGGGACATGTTGAGGATGTAATTGAAGTTTGGCCCTGATGAGGAACCAGAGTCCACTGAGCTGTCACTCTCATTTCCATCAGGGTCGTCTTCTTCCTGAGCCTGACAGAGAAGATTTCACCATGCTTTAAAAAAAAAAATCACACACTACATATTTAATGTCGACTTACAAACATATAGCCATGAAGAGTGAGGTGTGGGAGGACTTCTTGGTAGTTACAAGAACTAATGAGTACATGAGTTCGACAGCAGCTCAGTTGTACCTTTTCCTGAGCTTTGGCCCAGGCAGCAACTGGATCAGATTCATAGCCTTTCTGCAATAACATGCGGATGAGTTCACGTTTGGATTTATTCTCTGTAGAGAAAAAAAAAAAAAAAAAAAAAAAAGGGGGGGGGGGGGGGGAGAGAGAGAGAAATCATCATTTTCTGTTACCAAAGGAGCTGTATATTAACCTGCTCAGACTGGGTGCAACATGCATTTAATTGCACAAGCAATACATTATTTTAATACTAATGAATGTGAAGACAAAATAAAATGATGCTGATGAAATATTTCCCATTTAAATTTTAATTTTAAATAAATATTTTAGTGGCAGTGACAAGGTTTGTTTTAGAAACAAGCAATGCTCTGGTTTCAGAATAATTTTTAAAAATGTGCTAAAGGTTTGGTTAAAAATGTGGTTAAAGGTTTTTGTTACAGTATTTTCAAAATTCTTACCAATTGAAATTTTTCCTTCGATTTTCTCCAGTACAAAGCGAGCCTGGTTGGACAGTTTGGCTGCCTCAGCTCCCAGGCTACCCATTAACCAGTCTTTCCTCAGTCTGTAATAGTGCAGACGGAGCTCAAAGAACTCCTTGAGGATGTCTTGGACTGAATCATACCTCTTCAAACAACCCATGTGGTCAAACAGCACCTAAGAATTACACAGAAAAAAACTGCTCAACAAACACCATCCATGTTTTAAAAAAACAAACAAACAAAAAAAAACAGCAAATCCCAACTAAATTAACTGATGTTGTCTTTTACCATGGAGTTGCATGTGAGGCTGGACTGCAGTTTGAAGACTTTGTGGAGGCCGACAGCCTCGGCTTGAGCTAGCTTCTCCTCAGACATGCGAACCACAAATTTCACTGTGGTATCTGTGTGGTATTCCTTATAATCACTGATGAGAGCTGGTGTCTTGTCACTGCCCTGCAGCATGGGCTCCAGCACAGACTCCTTGTAAGCCTGCATATAGAAAGTTAATCTCAATAATACATCTGACATCCATGCATCTGTTTAATCCTGTTTAATCCTGTTCAGGGCAGCATGAGCAACACCAAACACAGGTTACCCATCAACCAAAGGGTAAACAGAAAACAGACAAAAGACAACCATACATGCTCAAGCCTATGGTCACCTTAAAATCACAGATATATTTTTCTTTGGACAGTGGGAGTAAACTGGAGCACATGGCGAAACCCATTCAGGCTTGGTGGAGAACATGCCAGATACTATGATGACAATTTACACCCAAGACAAGACTTCTGAGAAAAGAAGCAGAAACGTACCTGTGTCCATGTCCGGATAGGAAGCTCTGTGATCTCAATGGTGTTTTTGTCTATGACCAGCACTTCTCCACTGACCAGGTACTGGTTCTGACCTAGTTCATGAATCAGTCCTTTGAAGTTTTTGTAACTGGGAAGCTGCACACACACACGCACACACGTACACACACAGGCACGCACACACACAGGCACGCACACACACATACACAACAGTTAACATATAAAGCATTACACCAAGAATAAAGTTTTCATCTATATCAAATTTTGGGGAAAAATAAAACTTTAGGGAGGGAAGCAAAGCAGATATGTTGAGCTACAAACAAGGAACCTTTTATCTCATAACAATTGGAGACACTTTTTTTTTGTTGCCACACCTCAGGCAGGAAGTGTGGCCAATTGCAGACAATATAATTGCTTATGCTGGGTCTCATTTTAGCTCTTCCTTTAGTTATGGACATTTTATAGCTTAACAGAAACCTATAAAATACCTCCATGACAAAAACATATGTTGATTGGTCAAGTTAAATCTGCAAAAAAAGTAAGTATGCACTTTAAACAGAAACAACTCCTCCTGTTAGCTAACATAGGGAAAGTCTAGGGTTACTAGGTTCAGGGTCTCTGCAGGTTTCAACAAGTCAAATTTAAGACTTTTTTAAGACCATAATGAATACAATTTAAGACCCATTTCACAACCATACTGGCAAAAAAAGTACAAAAGGCATGAAGGAAACTCGGAGGCCCGGAATTACTTGCAAAGTATAGGATTTTCTTTTACAAGGGGCCATATTAATGGAGACTTGAATATACAGTAATTACAGTAACATTAGGTGACGTGGTGCACAGTAACGTGATTTTACATTGTGTACTAGCATTATCACATTAGGGTTTCTCGTCAATTTCATGCATGTGTCAGTGCATGTAAGGTTAGACTGCTCTCATTTCCTGCATGGAATCCAGAGGAAAATACACTGTTAACGGGACACGTGACGTCGCATATATGCAACAGCAGCTTGTCGCTATGACTAAGAATATGTAGTCAGATCTGAGTTTACGTGTGTCGGTAACGGCGCACACGGATGAGAGACACCTGCCTGGGTGTGAACACATGCCGGGTGCACCGTGCTGCCGGTGATCCCCCGCTTCATCAAAACACAGCAACGGAGCAATAACAGACAAAAGATGTTGTGCGCCAACACACTAACTAGTTGTCATCGATAAATTCTGACCGTTGTGCACAGGTACTTTAGTTCCGTTTTGTTATGTATCCTCAAAAATCTAAATAACTAAAAGCAAGACTGAAGTTTATGCATTTGTTTTAAATAAAAGTAATGTTAATACATATTTAAGACCTTTCAAAATTATTTAAGACATTTTATGAAATGTTAAGATAATTTTAGACATTTTAAGGCCTTAAATTCAAATGATTGGACGTTTGTCCTGCAAATGATTTGACATTTTAAGACTTTTAATACCCCGCGTATACCCTATACCAGGCTCTAGTGCTGTTTGGTTTGTTGACTTGAAATAAGGAAGTTATTGTAACTGGTTCCTTTCTCAGAAGAGTATTGTTGGAGGCCTAGCAACGAAGCTGCAAAGGCACCAGCTTTTCCTATTATGTGGGGCCTACCAGTGAAGCTGTGACGTCAATTTCCACTGAACTAGATTTTCCGCCATTTTGAATTTTATCAAAAACCTTCAAAAAGCATTTCAGGTCATGCAGATTGTCTGATTTCCACGGGACTTGAACATAAAATCTTCAGATCAAGCTGCACAAAAGTTATCATGTGGATTTTTTAATTATGCTTCCATTTGCCCATAGCAGCCAATCAAACTCTGCGGTAACGCTGCCAAACAGGAAATGAGGTCATATCTCGGCAACCGTTGGATTTTTTTTACATCAAACTTCTAACACAGACTCATGACCACGTCTTTGAGAGGCCAAAGAATGTTGGTGACCTTTGACCGTTAGGGGGCGCCATATGTAGCAAAAATGCATTTTTGCTCATATCTTTGGACCCTTTGGTCTAATTTTCACAAATGAGGTACCGTAAACAAGGTCATCGCACCTTATGACATCATTTGCGCCATATTGGATTTTCTGCAATTTTGAATTTTATCTAAAAAAAAACCTTCAAAAAGCATTTCAGGTCACACAGATTGTCTGATCCACGGGACTTGACACGTAGAATCTTCAGACCAAGCCTGCTTGCAGCTATATTTAGACTTGTTTTTCTTATCAATCAAAATGCAAAAATATCTCCCTTTTGACTTCATAAGATATATAAAACCATAATTTTCTTAGATTAATCACATTTTGAGATTAGAATTTGTCAATTGATAAATAACAATGAGTGTAACATTTGGAAGAATACACAGTACAGTACAAGCATCCTGTTAATGCCACACTAAACTACAACAGATTTAAGATATCATTGCAAATCATTGATTTAAGAAATCAGGGACCTAGCAGAGAAACTATAGGCATTGTATACCTCAGTTCAACTTGGCATGAATGATTTATTTTATTTTCATGTTCTAAGACTCAAGTTTTTTTGTACCATTGGAAGGGGGTCCTGGTGGTTGAGCATTCTGTTGATGTTGTTAACGATCTCCCTGGGGTCGTAGTTTGGGATCTTACACGCCCAGCCTGTTCCAATGCCCTCTGCACCGTTCACCAGCACCATCGGAATGATGGGAATGTACCACTCTGGCTCCACCTTCTGGTTGTCATCGTACAGAAACTTGAGTAGGTTGGAATCCATCGCAGGAAACAACAGCTTGGCAAGAGGACTGTGGGAAATTAAACCACCATTACGACACAAACCCCAAAAACTAATTTTGTGAAAATACTTAGATTTCAAAATGTTTCTGTGGATATTGATTAACCCCCTAAAAACTCATCTCTGTTTATTAGAATTACATATTTAGTTTTGAATGACCTTTCTTAAATTAAATAAATATTCTGCATTCATTTCAACATCAGACCCCCTCACATGCAAGTGTCCCATCTGGGGTCGATCAATTCCAGGATTGCATCCCAGCAGCACTTATCCACGGGCTCGCCCTCTTTATCCAAAGCCATCGTGTGTTTTTTTTCTGCGGCTTTAGTGATGGAATGTATGGCTCCCCTCTTGACAGCTCCGGTTACTCCAAACCCTGCCAGAGCTTTGCAGATTGAACGGCTGACCTGCATTCGTTTGTGGGCGGTAATGGAGCTTCTCTCCAGCCCTTAGGACGGGTAATGGGATTCTTCCTGGAGTGGTGTCTGCTTGAGAGAATGGCTGAGGTGGCTGCCTCTGCAACTGTCTTAAGCACCTGGTCATGGAAACTGACGTGGTAGCTATCAGCCCGCCACAAATCTGGCCATGATACACTGCTGCGTATTCTCCCACCTTGTCCAGGCTCCCTGCTGTTTCAGCAAGCTCTTGGAATGCTGGTCAAAGAAATCTTGAAGCGTAATTTGTCCACAACCTTTCCCTTCTTCAAGACCAGGGACCTCGACTTAGCTGATTTGAAACTCATCTTTGTCCAAGAGATGAGCCTGTCAAGCCCTTGTAAGATCAACCCGCTAACAGGGACTGATGATGTCATCACGGTCAGGCTGCCGCACTCCAGATTTGGTCAGTGGCTGACGACACTCCACCTGTGCAGATTTCACCACCATGTTCATGGAAAGGGTGAAAAGGGTTACTGAAATGGTGCAACCGGAGTGGTGCCACTCAGATGTAATAGACCCAGAGGTCACCCTCATCTGGAAATTGTTGTAGTAATCCAAGATGAGATTGTTGATCTTGTTGTGGACATGGTGTCCGTGAAGAGTCTCCTTGATCAGTTTGTGTGGTATGGACCCATAAGCGTTGGCGAGGTCTAGCCACAGGACCACCAGGCTGCCCTTGCCTTCCTTAGCTTCTCAAAGGAGCTGTGTGACAACTCCTGTGTTGGGTTATGGTTAGACATCCCACCTTTCTGCACCGAAGTGTCGATGTAATTGATCTTTAAGCAGAACGTTGACAGCCGCCGTGACAGAATGCTGAAGAAAATCTTTTCATCTGTGCTGAGCAGCAAAATGATCCTGAATTCGTCAAGGTCTTTGGAGTTCTCCTCCTTGGGGATCCACACACCCTCAGCATTTCTCCACTGGTTAGCGACTCTTCCTCGCCACCAGACAACTCTCAGGATCTTCCACAGTTGCAGAAAGAGTCTCGGACAGCATTTGTATACGCTGTATGGAACTCCACTGGGCCCAGGGGCAGAGGCTGATCTTGCTGCCTTGATGACTTCCTGGACCTATCTCCAACTTGGTTCCTTGATGTCAAACTCTTTTCTTAGTGGAGCTGGGCTGATCAGGGCATTGTTGTGGCTGAGTTCCTAGTCTTTTTCAGGGTCACTCAGTACTCAGTCGCTCATGAACTCGCTCAGTATTTGTCTTAATCAGTAAACTTCAAATTAGTCCCCATTCTCCCTCTCTGCCTGCCTGAACTCTCTCCACTCTGTCCCACTGCAGCCTGAAGCTCTGATGAAGCCAACATAATGCCCATCAACTCTGGAGAAGCTATGATTTTTTTTAAGCAGGAGAGGACAGCTGATTGTTTAATTTGTGAATCAAGAGGTTACAAAACTTGGAGAAGTGCCTCTTTTTCAGATGATTAACAGTTCTTTTGCCGGATAAATTAGTTTTCAGCCATTATACAGTAATGTGTCAAGCTGCGTTCTCTCCTCATTATGCATGCGTCTGCTTTGGATATTCACAGATGAGCATTGCTTTTGGCGACATTAGCACACAGCAAATAATGGGTTACTAAATACTAACATTAGATAAACTTTGTACACAATAGCCAACCTGAAAATTAAACCCAGCTGAATTGATGGAATTGAATTCTAAGGTCTGCTACATATGAAACTCTCACAGTTTGACATGTAAACTGCAATTCCAAACTGGAAATAGTGAGACGTGGTGTCGACTTGTTCCACGCAAAAACACAATTTAGTATTTTAAAAAGATTAAAAACAAAATTAGTCACAAGAGACAATTGTTAATGGGATATAAAGAAAAAGAACACGTACAATGATATGCATATATCTAGAACTGGCATGAACAAACAAATCAACTGCTATAATTCATGTTGCATTACCTGAGCATGGTGAAGATGTAACGCGGGCTGGCAGCATCTTTTCCTCCATTGATGCGAGTACCAAACTGACCCAAAGGTTGCAAAATGTTCACGTTGTTGCTACCCACAAAGTTCTGGGCCAAGTTCACTATAGTCATCATCAGGGCTTGCTGCAGGACAAATGAAATTAGGCAGCAACAGTGAACAGAAGAGTGAGTCAATGAATACATGTGTGCAGACCTCTTGACTGTGGTGCCAGTCTACGAACAATGAGCCATGTGTTTATGTGGGTGAGTTTTTTCTAGAGGGCACCATCTTTTGTTAGCACCCAGGAATTGCATGAATGGGTTGCGGTAAAATTGAAAAGTAAGCACGCTCCCGAGGAAGGAGGGGAAGCTCCCTAAGGCTTGAAGGTGGTCTGAAAATAGCTGGATGGCATCTGGGACAAGTAATTCATAATAGCTGCATCTGTATATACAAATTACGCTGTGTTTAATCAAACCTGATTTGTTAGCAGGAACTTCTGTGACAAAGCAAACCATGCTAGTGAAAAAAAAAAAAAAAGTTCTGCAAAAATGTATTCTAATATAGACTAATCTTTTTTTTTTTACAGTAGATGGAAATCTGCAAACTCTGAATCTTCAACATCAGCTTTTATTGCATGAAAGAGTTGACTGTACCTCTCCATGATGATAGGCAGACATCTCGGCCACAGAACCAGCCAGCTGTGCTACTTTCACTTCCCTCTTGTCATTTCTCTTTAAGCAGGTAAACAACACCTTCCTCTGACCTGGCTTTAAGCCTGAAAGAACATATACACTTACATCATCATCATCACAAATTTGTTCTTCCGAGGTCTAAACAAACAGTGACGGTTACAACTATTATAGTGTTTTTTAAAAGATTGAATTTGTGTTCAGAGACGTAGAATATACAAACCATCAACCAAGGATGGGATGGATCTTTCATTGTCAGAGTTGGAGAACAGAATCAGCTCTTTGTTGATGAAGTCATTGTATGAAAGGTGCTTGGCTTGAGTTCCATAAAGGTATTGCTGGAAGTAAAAGAACAATCAATTATTTTTTTTCTTCCAATTCATATTATATCTGAGGAAACCCTACAAAATTGGTAAATACCATTTGACCACAGAGTTACTGCAAAGTCTAAGTCGCTGTCTAAAAAGGGTTTCTCAGTGGAAAATGCACATATATTCAAAGAGCATCTTCATATTTAACTTCATTCCACTCTTCTGTTTCTTGCATGACTGTTGAGAGAAGCTACAAACCTCCGGCAGGCCGTGCATCCTCCTTTGACGTCTGTCCTCCATGAAGTTAGTCAGCCATTCCTTCCTGTCATCGGTCTTCTTCTTACTGAAGGCCTGAAACAAAACAAACACGTTATTGCACATTATCCTCATAATTTCCACTTAAGTTTTCTTGCTCTTCGTTCTGTGGGCATCATGGTAGCTTAACATTTACTTTCTAAATGACTTTACAGTGGCATCCATCATCTTGATTCATTTTCACTTTTCTACCTATAATTGGTGACTCTATTTAGCTGAAATGAATTATCAACATAAAGACAATTGTATGCAACTGTAACATCAAACTCACCAGAGTAATGGCGGCATCATCCTCAGCACCACTGTATCTGAAGGTGATTCGGTGCCTCTCCATGTCTGCAAAGTAATCCTTTGCCTCTTTGCTTGTACTTGTACCCAAACCTGGTATATAATTTTTTTCATAGTAAACAAATAAATATTTTGATTATTTCTAATATATTCAAAACAAAAACTTTTGGTTTAGTAAATAAGAATTCTCATGTTAACTTTATAACTTGATAACAACCATTTGAGTAGCAAACCTTTGTAGTACTTGATATGCCAGGTTTTAAAATTCTCCGTTTGCTTTTTCCACTCGTCAAACTCTGGAAGGCTGTAAAAGGCCAGCTCCTGTTTGTTCTTGGTCGCCTGCAGACACATATTCAACACTTGTTGACAACTTGTGCTCACATTTTTCTCATGCCTCCAAATTAAACCCTTCATCGTCTTTTAAAAGCAGTCAGTTGATTCACTTAAATGAGTGATTACTTTGGACAATTACGAACACAACAAAATGTGTTGGATAAGTACATATCTCCTGCATACTATGCTGATTAGTGCAGCTCATATCAGACCTCTTAGATGGGTAATGTATAATAGCTATATGTGCTTGTCACTCTCTTACTTTCACAATAGGCGTGATAAACTGCTCCAGGAATGTGTGTTTCAACAAGGATGGCCAGTTGTGGTGGAAAAAGTTGATGAGCAAACCTTTGATATGGGAGCCATCTTGATCCTGGGACAAGACAACAAATATTACGACTACTTTCAGAGAATCAATTTGTCTTATGGGAGTTGTGAGACTGTGTCTGTGAGGCAGGTCACCTGATCTGTCATGATCATGATTCTGCCATAACGGAGGCTCCTCAGGGACTCTGGGTCATCATAACTCTTCTTGTACTGGAGGCCAACAATTTTGATGATGTTGTTTATCTCTGCATTTTCCATTATCTGTTGAAAAAAAGGAACAACAGGTTCAGGGGACAACTTTTAACTTATTAAATAATGCTAAGAGAACAAAAGTAACGAACAGCTGCTGGGTTAGCACAGGTGGATATCATACAACTGATTATATTCATTTAGCTCTTTTGATAAATGACAACTGGGTGACGCATTTTTTTAAATTATAAGATGTACCAGGTGTATCAAATATGTTCTAATTCATATTCTCCAATAAAGCTAAAAATTATTCAGCTATTGTGTGCATTTTAAGACAGATTAAGCAGGATATTTATTTAAAAAAGACAGATCATAATGCTCTATGACTTACCAGAAGTGTGTGGTAGTGCATTTCTTAGCAAAGACATACCTATGCTTGCATTTCCGTTGATTCATTTAATTTTGCTGTGTAGACACCAGCCAATGTGTAAAGAGTATAAAAACATAGCACTAAGCTCAAATCGTTGTCTTTCTTCCTCCCTGTTCTGTGTGTAGCACAGACGTCTTCACATAGACTTTAACAAAAAAATGCACAAAATGAAAATTGTTAAACGAAAAAGAGTCCCGTTTTAACAAAGTATGGAATAAGATAAAAAAAAACTCCATTTTCTCTTTCCATCTTGCAACTTGGTGGTATTTTTAACTAGGACATGACTGAATAGTTAACACCCATGTCGTAAAAAACTCACCTTTGCAGAAGTTACTGTCAAGCACATCAAGGTACTAAAATGCTTTTTTGATGTAATCTCTGCTGTTTTGTTAACTATAATAAGCACAATTTTTACAGCAGAAATGTTATTATTCAGTCCCATACCTGCTTGTGTGTTGCCTCTCGCACATTCAGGATCTTGCCTCTCAGTGGAAACACTCCATAGCGATCACGAC
Source organism: Leuresthes tenuis (assembly GCF_036924035.1). Lineage (NCBI taxonomy): Eukaryota > Metazoa > Chordata > Actinopteri > Atheriniformes > Atherinopsidae > Leuresthes > Leuresthes tenuis. Next base: position 22,826,142 of record NW_027325372.1, on the reverse strand, counting down.
CAATGACTCCCAGGCCAGAGACAGCCAGAGACTTAGCCGAGTCACCCTCAGTCAGAATGAGTGTGCATTCAGATGAGTATTTGCCACCTTAGACAGGGAGGGATATGAGAAAGATTAGTGAACTGTAAGTTTGCAGCAAAGAAGTCTCTTTTTCTCTGAAATAAAGTTTTCCTGACAATCTTCTCACTCCATGTTTTAGTCAATAAGGACTCTGAAACTAAAGATCAATAGAGTTAATTTGTCCTTCTTTAAAAGGGCTCATGCGTGGTGTGAATGATTAATTCTGATTCCTAATAAAGAAACAAATACTGGTGTAGAAAGGGTGTAATCTTCAGCGCCAGCTCGAAGCAGTATAGATAGTGTGAAGTTTAAAACTGAACAAAAATGAGCAAGAGGTGTCTGGTGTAATGATCTTTCAATGAAAATAAGTCCTTAAATTGAGATTTCTGATGAATTCAGGAAAACAAAAGACTGAAAGAACAGAATGTATTAAATTGATTTTTTTTTTTTTATTTGAAATTTCAGCCATGATCACATATGAATTTGCTGCCATTTCATTCATCACTTTTGGTTTATTAGTTTTGTTTAAATAGTCTGAATAAAGCAAACACTCTAATGGGGTCTATTTCGGCTCAGAGGGAAATTTCTGAGTTTCTGCTGAGAATCAAGTTAGACAATTATGAGCAAATTATTACAATGGATTCCCAGACTTCACCTCCTTCAGTTACAAAAATTAAATAATATTTCATCACATTTACATGATTACAAACAAAGTAAACCTAAAAATGTATTACTGCAAGAGTCAGCTGCAGAGAAGTTTTACCGTCCACTGAACCAACAAAGGTGATTTAGCAGAGATCATTTTTCTTTAGGCCACTGGGCGCAGCTAAATGTGCAACTTAATGTCAGTTTATCTGATCAATATACAGGTAACAGATATGTAACATACAAACACAGTTCAAATCTGTGTTTGTTGTGTTTCACTCCAATGACTTTTCGCTCCACATATATTTGGTCAAAAACTGCTTATTCTGCTAAAATTCACCATCCACAACTGCTCCCTATACACCACATCCACTTTCATGCTTTAGTTTTAAAAAACAACAATTTAAGTCGTTCAAATGTTGATTGATACACTCTGGATACCCCATTGTTCTATAAATCAGTAAATCATCACATTGTTCACACACCTGCATCATTGGCGTCATCCAGTTTGGGGATGCCTTTGATCTTGCTGTGTTTAACAGATGAGCACTTCTTGTTCAGCTGTATCTGAGCTTTGAACTTCACCCAGTTCAGAATACTCTCCACAATCCCACAGTTGGTTGCCTGTGGTTGAATACGAGGCAAAATCATGTCACACCTATTTTATGAGAAATGATTAACAAAAACAGCCAAGAATCAAAAATATTGATTTGTCCTTACAGCCCTAATAAACTTGTCTGACAGAAGGCACTTGGACCCAAAGCTCTTGGTCTGGAGTGTCATGTTCTCCTTGGTCTGGGAGTCAAACGTTGGATTCTCAATAAGAGCGTTCACAAAAACCCAGATGTGGTTCTTCACCTGAGGTACAAATAAGAGGAAGATCAAATGGGTTTCAATACACATCAATAGCCAAACAACCACAGTCGTACTGGCTACTAAATGTTCATAAAACCTGTGTAAAGCTACCTGGAAGGGTTTGACAGAAACCCCTGCCTTGTTCTTCTTCTTTACCACTTCAATAAGTTTGGCCACAATCTGGTCCACCACATAGTCAATGTGTCTGCCACCCTTAAACAAATATAATCAGCATGATACACTTCTTTAGTTATTGTAATACGTTCACTTTTCCCACTTTTAACGCAGATGTCAGATATTTGTCTACCTTTGTGGTGGCAATGCTGTTGACAAAGCTGATCTGTTGGAATCCTTTTTCACTCATGGTGAGACAAACCTCCCAACGGTCATTCACAGTTTCATTCACGACCTTCAGGGAAACGCCTGTCTCGTCCAGTTTGTCCTTCACATACAAGTCTACATAGCTGCGGAATCCATGAACCTTAAGGAACAGAGAGGACAAATGCATGATAATTCCTTAGCAATATTCACTTGAGCATAGGAGATCATTCTCAAAAATGTTTATGTTCATGTTTATTATCAAAATACTGTATGCACTATTTTGTCCAAACTTTGTTTTCATTAAAAGATTCACACTGTTCAAAGAAAAATAATCACTGAGGGTGTCTCATAGGTCCAAAATTAATTCTGCAGCCTGGCCTCAAACATGCAGTGAGAGTCATAAAGAATTATTAAGACTCCTGTTAGGTTCAGGAATAACATGAAGGAACAGAGGACACCAAGAGAGTCTAAATACATGCATCTCCAAAATATGTAATTGACATTTTTTGGAGATGCATGGCTTGGAGCACACCTTATGTTCTAAATTACTTTAGATCATAATATTAAAGGAACAACAGAAAAATATAACCATGCTGTGCTACATCTTTGTCAATATAATGTCTCCCTCAGTGGAGAAAAGCTTTTGTAGCAGCAGAGTCAATTTATTGCACTTTGATTTATTTATCTCCACCCCCCTACAACAAAAGTTTTATCAAGTGCTGCAGTGAGTGCCGATCAGTCGGTCTTCTTTCTAAGTGCTTAAGTTTTGTACTCTGCTACTGCTAAGACTATGTGGGGTGCCAAGTAATTGCAAAATACCGATACATTATTCTTAGAAAGATAATAAAAATTAAATCTAAAATGAGACATGCTTTTTATGCTTGTCTATTTATATAGTGCCAAAATTACAACAAATGTCATCTCAAGACACTTAAATAATATAGGCCAATTCAAGCCAATTGGAGTTCAAGTCATTGTAATCATAAACCAATGAAATCCAATTAATTCATTTCAAAATAATCCAATTCATTCATATAGATCCAATTCAAAAACAATTTCCTAGCTAAGGAAACCAACAGTTTGCACCAAAACTTCTCTTCAGTCCAATCTCCTGTCCTGAGCGTGCCTGAGGCGACTGTGGAGAGAAACGACTCCCTTTTAACAGGAAGAAACCTCTGGCAGAACCAGACACAGGAAGGGTGGCCATCTGCCTCGACCAGAGGTAATACAACAGACTGTTGTATGTTTGTGTAGCTGACCATCTATGTGCTTCACTGTGCCCTCATGGTAAGTCCAACAAAGAAAATAGACCGAACAGTATTCTGCCTCCAAAGTAACTAAACAACCACATCTAAAAGCAATCAATATCCAATACCAGGAAAAATATCAACACAAACTTTAAAGTAAGATCAGGACAACAAAGGGACAAAAAAACAAACTCACAGGTAATTTTTTGCCATTCAGCGTGACTTTAACCCCCCTGCAGGAGCCGGCTACATCATATGCTCTGCGGGTAAGCAGCGCCACAATGTCCCTGTCGAGCTTCTCCATCTTGAACTTGGATAGGTCTGGCTGGAAGGTCACACAAGTGAAGTCCTCCCCATCGAAGAACTTGATCTTGGGCTCAGAGGTCTTGGTCATGTTGTTCTGCCATGTCTGAGGAGGGTCAAACACACAATAACATATATCTGCCATTTCTGAAAAGTTATCATCTTCATTTCATATAAACTTTTATTCTTTAAAGGGGAACTCCGGTATTTTTAAACCTAGACCTTATTTCTAGCTTGAAATACGTTTATCTACTCACCGAGAACAGTTTGGTGAAAGTCAGCGTCCTTCGGAAGATATTTAGATTACTTGAGATATCCATATAACGGGAGAACAGGGCAATGACAATACAGCCTCTAAATATGGCATTATCTTTATTTCACAAATACTTTAAGACTAATGAATGAGCGAACGTGTACTATAGCTCTGTTAGCACATAGCTACTGTTATGTGGCTACTTGCGGCTATAGGAGAGCTAACAGAGGGATTTCTACACAGGCACTCTACTGGGACTACTTCATCCACACGCCCCACTGGAGCACAGTTTATTTACTCTGTGCTCTGTGGCAGTCATCTAACTTCACACATAGTTTGCTACTGATAGTTTTGTGCAACATGACAGGATATTTATCAGATTTTGACGACGTGGATAACAACTTTGAGTACGATGGACGTCCTCACTGGAGTGAATGAGCTGTGCTGCAGCGGCAGGCGTCCTAATTTTGACCTTTGCCTTTCAGGGTCCTTTTCAGTTTGACTGATTGTTCTTGTGAACTCTTTTCTTTCATCCTTCAGTTGCTGCAAAGTTTTCTTTAGCTTTAAAATCCAGGCAACAGACCTTTTTAGTTTATGCCAGTCAGAGTAGTAGTAGATCAACTTGTCAACTGTGTTTTTGACCTCTGGATTGTCTTTAAGGCTTTCTTTCCTCTCAACAGGTTGTGTTGACCAATCACATTCATTGTTCAACAAGAATCTCGGTCCATCAATCCATGTTCCTCCTTGCATCAAACTCTTGGCCTTCAGGTCCCTGCTAGCTTGATCTGCAGGATTTTCTGCTCTTCCAATATAGTTCCATTGAGAAGGCCTGGTGGCTTCTCGAATCAGCGTAACTCTGTTTGCAACGAAAGTTTTGAATGGAGCAGTTTCACTGTCAATATATCTGAGCACGGTTGTGCTGTCTGTCCAGAACATAGATGGTTGCAGTGGAACTTGAAGTTCTTGACGTAACATCTTGTCTATATTCACTGCGACGACTATTGCCGTCAGCTCGAGTGGGGGAATTGTAACCTGTTTGAGTGGAGCCACTCTTGCTTTCCCCATCAGGAAAGAACAATGCTTCTTGCCTTGCTTGTTCTCTAGCAGTAGATAAGACACAGTACCATATGCATACTCTGAGGCATCTGAGAAATGATGCAAATGTGCTGCAGCAATACATCCAAAGTCTGATGGTTTTAAACATCTGTTCACATGGAACTTGGAGAGGTGAGTAACATCTTCTTTACATTTTTTCCAATCCTCAGCATGTTTTTCAGCAATGTTCTCATCACAACCACATTGCTCTTCACAAAGCTCTCTCAGCAGAAGTTTAGCAGGCAAGACAACCGGAGCCAGGAAACCGAGTGGGTCGTAGATCGAGTTGATGATGGATAAAATGCCCCTTCTTGTCATCTGTCTGTCTTGCAGCTTCGTGCTGTAGGTGAAAGTATCTGTTTCTGTATTCCACTGTATGCAGAGAGCCCTCTCAACTGGTAAAGTGTCATGGCTTAGATCCACATCCTTTACTTCATTGGCTCGGTGTGCTTCTGCGTCCTCTTCTGGGACCTTGACTTGGTAGAACATTAACTCGATATCTGCCATCATGGCTGTTGGCTCCTCACAGAATCTTAAGAGGACACCAACCAGTGTGTTGGTCATGTCAGGTGCCTGAAGTAACTCATAATTCAAGGACCGGCCCTGAAACGAGGCTGTGCAGTCGAAGACCACTCTTAACTTTCCTTTTTTAGGGTGATACACCCCATTATATGTTATGTACAACACCCTGTTGTCATCACGGTTCAGCTGATGTGCTGGAACTTGAACAGCATAGCCTTCGTCTATAATTGTGTCCATGAACGCTTTATACTCTTCATAGAACCCATGATTCTTCTTGAACTTTCTGTGCAGAGCGGATATGCGCTGTTCTGCCACACAACTATTAGGCATTTGGAGTTTTCTGTTCCTGAGTGGTAATCCAATGCTGTAATGTCCATTCTCTAGAATTGCTGTTTCCTGCACAGACTGCATGAATTGTTTGTCTTCTTGTGACAACTCTTTTTTTGTCCTCATAGTTACACTCTGGGAAGTCAGCATTGTATTGTTGGATCAGCAACTTCTCAATTTCCATTAAAGAGATCCTGAGGTGGTTTATTCTCTGTGTCGTCTAGTTCTTATGGGCCCAAGCCAACAGCAGTCTTCACGGCATAAGGTCCTCCATCTCTACTGTTGATGATGCGCCATGGCTCCATTGCCTTTGGACAGTTTGCTCCAATAAGTAAGCCTACATTCGCTTCTATTTCTGGCAAGCGTACTTCTTTGAGGAAAGATCACTGCTCTATATCTGATTGCTTTGGTATGTTGTCAGTGTGAACAGGTATGTTGCTGTGACTGTACACTTCTAGGTCCGATATCACATAACTCATGAGTTTCTGTTCTCCAGGTTTGTCTTGACCCATGGTGCTGAGAAGTATTTGTGTTAGTTTCCCTTTAACGTTTAGTTTCTTTTGCAGGTCTCCAGTGCAGAACGCTACTGTACTTCCTGGATCCATAAAAGCAAACGTTTCCACATACTTCTCACTCTTTTTTTACTTAATCTTCACTGGTACTATTGACAGCACACATTCAGGTTCTCCGGCCCCTGTGAGGCTACAAGATTCTTGAGTGATAGAAACTTGAGCACATGATACTTCTTCTTTGTGGGCTTTGTGGTCAGATCAAACAGAACTTTCTTTATTTCTGTGGCCACCATCACTCTTGTGAGGTGAGACAGAAACTTCCCTTTTTGGTGTGTGTAGAATGTCTGGGTGCCTTAATGCACATTCTTTACACTCAATTCTTCTTTTGCAGAATTTGCTGAGATGGCCAGGGGTTAAGCATCCAAAACACAGGCCCTTTAACTTCAAGAACTCCATGCGTTCTTTGTGTGGCTGCATTTTGATTTGGCTACATGTAGCTAGGATGTGAGATTGCTGGCAGTACAAACATGGCTTCTCAAAGGCAATCCCTGTCTTGCTTGAATTTGCTGGTTTCACATATGATCCTGGAGGCCGTTGACTTTCAGCTGAAACATTTGTGGCAAAACTGCTTCCACGGATCGCTCTCTTTGCAGGATAGCTTTCTTTTTGCTCAATTTTTCCAGTTGTGACTGAGCAGCTGTCTGGTATATTACCGATGAGGGTATCAAGTATTATTTTAGCTTGTCGGTCTATGTAACTCACTAAATCAGCAAACCTTGCTCTTCTGTCTCTTCGCTCTTTAATATCAAAAGCTTCAGCACGCCAGCGTTCTTTCATTTTGTAGGGTAGCTTAGACACCACTGTTCGTAGGTTAGTAGGATTGTCCATCTCATCTAAAAAAATCTGTCCTCCATATAGTGGCATCCGACCAAAACATTGCATAAGCACTTTATGCCTTTCCGTCATCTGACTTGATCTGTGGCCAATTTAATGTCTTATCGATGTATGCCCTGGCGATCTGTAGTTCATACCCATAGTGTTTATGAAGCAGACACTTTGGTTTGTAGTTGTCACATTTCATGTTTTGATTCATGTCTTGTCTTGTCATTTCCTGTTTTATTTTGAAACACTAACTTACCTCTTGTTTCAGGTATCTTGCCCTTCCTCCTGTGTTAAGTGTCTGATTGTCTTCCCTGATTCCAAAGTGTTTCCACCTGTTCCCCTCGGCTCCTCATGTGTTCAAATAGTCTGCGTCTCCCTTGTCTTGTGCCAGTGTGTTGCAACCATTCCATGTTCTTCACTCTAGCGCCTTGTATCACAGAATCCATAGCCACGTAACCTTGTGCCTGTAGTTGAGCGATCCTCCTACAGAGCTATCTTTGTTTGTAATTTATTCCTTAGTCCTAGTTTATCTCACGGTAAGTTCATAGCCCGTTTTGTTCCTCCATTTAGGAGTGATTATGGTTTTTGTCAATGTTTCATAGAACCTCCGTTAGAGGGGAGTTGCGTTTCAGTTATCATTCAAGTTTCATAGTTCCTCCGCTAGTAGAGAGTTTGTTTTGTTTATAGAGATCTTTGCGCCTCCGTTAAAGGACAGCCGAGTTATAAGAGTTAAGTTTTATAGTACCTCCCTTTGTGGAGAGAGGTATGTTCTGTAGCGATTGTGCCCCGTTTATTGGGTGAGCGTCTTCTGTTTAAGTCTGCCTCATTAGGGGAGTGAGTAAGTTTATTTACAATCGTTTATAGCCTTTTCTGCTTTCCTCCTGGAGTGGAGAGAGTTTTGATATTTTTCATAGCTGCACCATCCTTAAACATAGTTATTGAGGAGAGTGCCTCAGGTATTTCACAGCCTCTTGTTTTTGCTCTGTCTGGAGAAACTCAAGTGTTTATTCTCAATAAACCGTCTGACTTTTAAACAACCCTGCATCTGTGTCTTCACGGTCTGTGACGGTAGTAGCCTTTGCTGGGTGGCATGTGAGCACAGCTGCGGACTAACTCTTGGGGTTCACCAGTTGTAAACGGTTCTAGAAAATACAATCTGTCTTGATCATTGTTTGTCTTTTGTTCTATTGAGTGCTCAAATGCTCTGAACGATTTGTATTGCAGTGCATTGCCTCTGAAGACAAGAATATCCTTCACTTGTAGCTGAGCTTGCTTCTGTTGTTCAACTAGCAGTTCAGTAATTGTGAGAATGCTTTAAGGCATACTATTGTTTTCCTGTTTCTCTTTATTATTATTCTTCAGCCGTTTTTGGCACTTAACTACTCCTGCAATCTTTCACCGATTTCAACAATTTTGGTATCAAAACGTTCAGCTTGTTCAGCACATTCCGGCTATGACTTTGGTGTTTATCTTTTATACTTTTTGAACTATTTAACTTTTATTCAATTTTCCCGTCATTCAAATGAATGGAAATTTCTTTCAACTCTTCAAAAACTTCCTCCTCTTTCCAACCTAACTAGTTCAACATACATTCAGCTGGAGACACCATTCAAACTTTAAAATGTTCACAAGACATTCAGCTATTACCAAATGATTCAGCTTTTTAAAATATTAAGCCAATTTTGAAATATGACAGTTTAAAAAAACATGAACATTTTTGCTCCTTCTTGATTTTTATGAATGAGAAGATTAGAGTGGCACGCTGATCATTTAACTTTTTCTGATATTCAAACAAATTCCTTGACTTTAATACTGTTCAACTCAGATAAACAAATTATACCTTAAAATGTAGGTACACTTGTCCTCTTTCAGCTGATGTAACTACTAAAGAGCTCACATTTACAGAATTCCAGCTATGAGCCTTGAAGTGAGGAAAAACCTTTCAATTTCTCTCACTAACTCCAATGGAAATTTGGTCTGACGCCAGAGACAGGTTCAACTGTGTTCAACTCGCATTTTTTTCACTCCATTGAAATAAAAACTACATTGCTGCGTTCCTCCAAGCCTTCTGCTTCTTACGGTCTTCAAATTATTTTCCTCGCTCTTCCAGTTTTCTCACAGGAGGTCATAGTATCCAAAAAAGCTATTTCTGCAGGTTATACAGGGAGAGAGCTCGTTAAGCAGCAGTTGATTACAAACATTGCTGTCACTGATGACATCACTCTTCCACTCCCTGCTGTATATTACACTGAAGCCATTTTAATTATTACCCACTTGATTTCTGCTAAATTTTCACTAGATTCAGCTTTTTGAGCATGTTCAACTAATCCCATTCAACTTAAAAAGCATTCTCGCAGCTGTTTCGCAGGAACAGCTTTTTTTCTAGATACATTCTGCTTTTGCATGACCTTTATTATGTCCTCACCTCTGTTGGTTGGTGCATTATAGTTCAAATATTGTGGAGCCACATTGTGCAGCGTTTTTTTGGTGGTGCGTGAAAGTCCATTCTGTCTGGTTGAAGAAGAAAGCTGGTTCTTTTTTTTTTTTTTTGCTTCACGTTCCCACCTCCTATTTTTGTGCTTGTCTGTAGCTACTCACACCATCTTCACAGTTCTCATATTCTTTGAGCACCTCTATTTTTGCACTGCTTTCAGCTAATGCAGTCTCCAGCTCAAGTTCTTCCCTTGCAACTTTAAGTCTGGTCATTTCAAGCTCAAGCTGCTGCCTTTTCTTCTGTGCAGCCACACGTTCATGCAGGGCTGTATGTTCAGCTTCTTGTTTAATGCGTGTTGATGAGACTCAAGTTGTGGATGACGTGGAGCTAACTTGAGATCCACATGGTGCGTGCCCCGCATCACTGACTTCAACCTGAGAAACACTGTCATTTGGTTCAACGGTATCTTGGGGGTCACCATCCTCATCCTTCTCTTTTTGCAGTACAGATTCATGTACATTTGCAATCCCGTTTTTATTTATTTATTTTTTTTAAGTTTCTTTCATAAAATGTGATGGATGCCATTTTGGGTTCAAACCATTTTTCCTGGTCATATATATTTTCATCATCAGCCAAAAGACTTCATTGTTGAGGCGACTAAACTCCTGTAGATTAAGTGCAAAACCATTTTCCATCACTTCTTTCACTCTTTGTAAATTTTGAGCATCACTCTTCATTGTCTCCAAATCCCTTATTTTACTTATCAGAGATCTTAAGTTGTGTTTCCTCAGTGCTATGTGCCATTGTAATTTCTCCTGTAGTGCTCAGCTTGTATGACCTTCCCTGTTCCATTGCATCCATTGCTTAGCTCCTGTTCATTAGCCATCTTATATTGCAGAGTGAAGGCTCAAGTAGTGTGCAAAAGTTTAAAAGCACTTTTCTTAATAAAACGAGTGCAATACAACTTTTCAAAATAATGCCAAATTCCACATTGTTTGACTCAAGGCTTGCATCACAGTTTTTATTTGCATTCGTCCTTGAATTTCAGGTCGGGCTCCGTAATTATCCACTTTACGTCTGCTCATCTTAATGCACTTGGATATTATAAGGATCTGACAGTACCTTGTCCTGGAGAATATTTCAAACAATAGTCTGTTTCTGCTTCAGCATCCTTAGGGGAGCTCTCCTTCTTTCCTTCCATGCAGCAGGCCCAGCTCCCACATGCATACACAGTGCTGCTCCACTTGTTAAGCTAATCAAGCTAGTCTTCTGACAAAATGTGGTGGCACTCCTTTAGTTCTTCTTTACTGTACCACTTCTTGAGTCAGTCAAAAAAAAACAAAAAACACTTTTTTCCACACGAGCGACGAGACATGACAACTACCTTTGTCTTTTAAAATGTTTATATATATAAAAAAAAAAAGCAAATTACAAGGTCTGACGCACGGTCAAAAGACTGTTGCTTCCACCACGTTCTGACTCGAAACCTAAGGTACACAGTCAATTAGCCTACCATAGTTAATGCTATGATGCCACATCATAGAAATTAGAGCATAGAATTTTTTTTTAACCTTTTACACATTACTAATTGTGTATTTTAAACTAACATACTCTAAGCCTATAGAATTACAATGAAATTATCATTAATATTTAACTGTTTTTAACTTAAATTATTATTGCTTAACTGGCACTTGCGCTGTTTTTTCCACTTTTTTTTTTAATTTAAAAGACAATTTTAAGGATAGGATATAAAATGTATTAAAACTTTCATTATAGAAAACATCACTGTTAAAATATATATATATATATATATATATATATATATATTCTTCTGAAAAAGTCTTTCGAAAAAGAGATGTCTTCAAAAACCAAGAAAAAAAAAGTCTAGTTACCTTGTATTCAAGACGTTCTCTTTGAAACAAGCATTCCAACAGAGTGGGAACTTAAGTCTACAAACACTTACATTAACTTTTAGAAAGAGGTATGTTGACGAAAGGTAATTATATCAGTATCAAATTTACTGCATTCAGCCATCAGTCTAATTAAGAGAAGAGACTCCTCACCTGTTTGAAACTGTGTCTGTACTCTTTACAGGCTGTTTCCACGGTGAACTTGATACTGAAGATGTTACAGAGTTTAGCACCATACCCGTTCCTTCCGCCTAAACACAAACAAATAGACATTAGTTAGCAATATGTTGATGAAGATTTTCAGTCATCCAGGTCATGGTAATTTTAAGAACTTGGATAATGGCAATAATTCTTCTTGGATATTGGAGGTGTTTCACCTTTCATCCAAAAGGCTTCTTCTTCTAAACTAGATGGTGGGGAGTATCAGCTTATAAGCAAAGAGGGTCATTACAGTCACTGAACCCCCTGATCAATATATATGTGTGTCATTTGAATAATTACCTATGCACCTAAATTGTGAAGGAAATGGCAGATGAGTCAGTAAAGTCCAGTCAGTGGATTTGGCTTAGAAGAAGCAATAGTAGCTGGGGACCCAGTAGGCAGAGCACTTAGGGTAAACAGACTCTTGGAGAAAGCAAGGAAGAAATCCAGGATATATTTTAAGTTGAGGGTGTGGCCCATGTGAGCCTTTTGAAACCAGGAGGCCATTTTAGGTGAGTTGGCCTGTATAGCCTTGTTTTTGCTGGCATTTTTAGTGATTGTAGGACTGTTTAGTTGAGTTTATCTGCTGAATCTTCTAGTGCGCCTTGTCCTGCCTCCACCTCTGGCACCCTCTATACTATATACTATTACCCCCTACCCGAACCAGGGTTTGTATCCCCACCTTGCTATGACTGGTGTGCAGTTGGTGAGAGGCTGCGGTAGCTTGTAGTTGTGGAAGAAAAGGTGGTTGTTTTGGTGTGAGGAGCAGTGATGGCTGGCATTAGGGGAGTGACTCTGGGATGCCAGTGATCACTCAGTTGGGTTACATGGCACTGTAAAGAATCGGATTAATGGCTAAATTACAATAAGACTGAGTTATTAAGTTCATGTATACACCTTAGTTTGACTAAAAATTGGACCGGACTGGGTTACTATCAACCGAGATAACTCGAGATAACTCGGTTGATAGTCACACGAAACGTGCTTGTAGACGGTGAAGCACGTAGTAAATTGGACTTTGCGTTCTGCGCATGCTCAAGACTTTTTACCCAGGTCATGATCCGAAAGTCAAAGGAGACGATATTATTGTTGTTGTCGTCACCACCGCCATCGTCATGTAGAAACAAACAAAGCGATGGAGAATGAGCTGGCTCTCCTATGTTGTACCATGCACTTGTGGAGCAACGCCACTCAGTTTGTGTTTGGGTGTTTTGTCCTTTGGGTGAACCGGTCTCCATCTGAGGGTGTTCTTGAGATTGAAGTGCACTGGAATGTCATGTTTGGAGAAGATCCTTCTAAGTTTCTCTAAGACTCTTGCCACATATAGAATTACAGTTTGCGGCTGTTCTTAGCTTCTTCAACAGTGCGGTTTAGTCCAATTGTCTTTGACTGAGTTGCCAAAATCTAAATCCACCAGAAATCTGTAAAATCCACCGGACTGAATTGCTAAATTTTACAGGACTGTACTGGTACCTTGCTTTTTAACCTGGAGTTAATCACCTAACCTGTGAGCATTGGACAGGCCATCTGCTCCAGCTTGGTAAATGCCAACCTGGAGCCGGTGCGGTCTCCCTCGGGACATAAATTGGAACTCAATACCCAGTCTCTCTCCAATAAATCTTGCCTAATACGCAATCACATTCTGGACAAAAAGATTGACTTTATTGGACTAACATAGACATGGTAACCTGACGTGTACACCATTCTGAATAAGACCCATCTATCGGGATATACTTATTTGGCGAAGGCCTGCAGCTCAGGTCGTGGTGAAGGTCGGGCAATAATTCACCATAATAGCCTTGAGCTGTCCACTATCTCTCTACCCAAACTCTCCTCACATGGACGCCTATCACTTTGATGTAAGCATCCACTCCCTTTGTCAATTGTCCTCACTTACTGACCACCAAAACCAAACTCAATCTTCATTACAGAAATATATGAGCATGACATGTCACTATGTACCACATCAGCTAATGTCATAATACTTGGAGATGTCAAGATCCATGATGACTCTCCCTCCTGTCACTCTGCAGAATTCATACAGCTCCTTGACTCTCACAATCTCAAGCAGCATGTTGATGTTCCCACACACACTAGGGAGCATGTCCTTGACCTGGTCATCATGGACAGTTCCCCTATGTCCAGGTGGGACTGCATTATACATTATACATGTGTCTGTATACATGGGTGTGTCTGATCATAAAACGCCATTGCATTGCATTGCAGGGATCATACATCAAGCCAAAATGACAAATATAGTTCAGAAATTTGGAAAGAAAACAAACAAACAAAAAAACTACTTCAAAAGCCCGACCACTGACTAAAAATCTCTGCACTGTTCCTCACCTTTTCTCGACATCCAAATCTGTTGATTAGGCAAGGCAAGTTTATTTGTAGAGCACAATTCAACAACAAGGTGATTCAAAGTGCTTTACAGAGACATTAAAACAGTAGAAATAAAAAGCATAATTTAAAATTCAAACCAAAAAAAGAGGCTTGTAGAGGGATTTCTACACACTCGTCTACTGGGATGACGTCATCGACGTGCGCTGCTGCAACACAGCTTACTTACTCCGTGCTCTGTGACAGTCGGCTAACTCCACACGTAGTTTGCTACTGATAGTTTTGTGCAACATGGCAGGATATTTATCAGATTTTGACGACATGGATGACAACTTTGAATACGATGGACGTCCTTACCGGAGTGAATGAGCTGTGCTGCAGCAGTGGGTGTCGATGAAATCATCCCAGTAAACATAAACGGTAAAAAAAAATTCATTGTGCTTTACCATAATACTGGTAACCATTACGGGCTGCACGGTGGTGTGGTGGTTAGCACCGTCACCTCACAGCAAGAGGGTTCCAGGTTCGATCCCTGCCTGGGGCCTTTCTGTGTGGAGTTTGCATGTTCTCCCTGTGTATGCGTGGGTTCTCTCCGGGTACTCCATCCAAAAACATGCATGTCAGGTTAATTGGTGACTCCAAATTGTCCGTAGTGAGTGTGAGCGTGCATGGTTGTTTGTCTCTATGTGGCCCTGTGACGTACAACCTGTCCAGGGTGTACCCTGCCTTTCGCCCGATGACTGCTGGGCTCCAGCTCACCCGCTACCCGATTAACGGACTGTCGGTATAGAAAATGGATGGATGGTAACCATTACATGATGTACCATTCACAAAGTGTAGGGCAGTTCTTTACTGTCTGGTGATGCACAGCGCTCTCCCTGACGTCCCTGATGTTGGAGGCAATCTTTCTCAACCTGAATCAACTTTCATCAGACAACAGCACTGTGTCCCATTGTCTCTCGTCCACCGTAAATGCTCCCTGGCCCATGCAAGACGATGACACCTTTGCCTGGTATGGTGGTCAGGTACCCCTTGCAGGTCGTCTAGAACGCAGACCACGCTGATGTAAATGGTTTCGAATGGTCTGACATGACACTTGGGTGCCTCTTATCTCCCTTAAATGTGCCTGGAGCTGAGTGGCATTCATCATCTGATTCCACAAGGCACTGTTCACAATGAAGCAGTTATCAGTGAGGGATGTGTCCAAATGACGATCACTTCTATACCTTTCTGTGGCTGTTCCAGTCTCTCTGTATCTATGTTGCAACCTGTTGGTGACACTCTAAGCTCAGTGGCCACATCCGTCTAAGAACATCCTGTTTGAAGCCTCGCAATGGTGGGGTACTGTTGATCATTTGTAAGGTGTCTTCTTGGTCTCATGATGTCAAAATGTGAACTGCATGATGAGAAGGACTGTTTTTGCCCATTTCTAATTGAACCAGGAAATGTATTGGCCGATTCATGGATCAAACACCTGTTGTGAATTTTGCCGTTAAGCTCCTTGTTAGAGAACAGCAATTTGTGCAAAAAGTACTGAAACATTGAACAGTTGGACGCGTGAATTCAAACGTTTATAGAAGATCACATTACCTGTATTCACCTGTAAAGGTTATAATGCATTATAGGTTCATCCTGAAATTTCTCCCAAAAGCCGAATATCCCAAACTTTTTGTGACTTTTACTAACACTAGTTTTTAGTGATGATGTGAAATAAGGATCTGAATTTAAGTGTATAAAGAAATGCTGTTTGCCTTGGTTCAGCCAAATGTAGCACAAATGTAGACAGTGGTTCATAATGCAAATGTGCAGTACTCCAAATGTACTGCAAAAGAAATCCAAGAATTTTTTAAGGCAAAGAGGAGAAATATTCTGTGATGGCTGCATCAACCACGTGATCTAAACCATATAAAGCCACTTTTTTCTGGAGGCAAAGCTAAACTCAGAGACCCACCAAAAAAAATAAAAAAAAAATAAAACACAATAGAAGACAGCGATGAAGGCAGCTGAATTATGTCAAAAGGTAATTATTGTTTTAATTTATCCATATTTAACATGCCCATAGAGAGGATTCTACAGATTAAAGTGATGTAAATCTTAATTCATTTCCCAAATTTTGTTGAGAATAGTCATCAATAAATAATAATTAAAAAAAAAGTCATTCTGGGTTCTAAATGTATAGGACCCATTTCATAAAAAGCAGCATATGTCGCCTTGTAAGATAACTGTTCTCACCAGTAACCTTCTTCTCCTCGTCATCATAGTTGCTGGATGTGAGCAGATGGCCAAATATGAGAGCTGGAACATACATCTTCTCGTCCTTATGTTCTACCACAGGAATTCCTTTACCATTGTTCCAGATGGAAATTGTGTTAGATTCACTGGGGGCAAAAAATAACATAACAGAGTTACAAAGGCTAAATAAACAGCCTGTTTAGATTCACTGTTCACCTCTGACATTCCACCTGTTCATTTGTCCCTGTAGTTACCAAAGAATTACTTAATTAGCGGTGCATTTTCATAGGCTTAAGTTCGCAAGTGAAACACTGCCTGTTACGCAGCTCTAAAGGCTTTAAATGGTAAATGGGTTGTCCTTAAACAGTACTTTATTATACTTGTTGACCACTCAAAGTCACAGGCCACATTCACTCACACACACACACGCACACTTAAGCTAGATTTATACTCTTCCAAAACGTTGACGATGTCGACGTGGCGTCTTCATTGAGCATTCAAATTTCTGCGTCTAGGGAACACGTTGCTCTGCAATTCACCATGCCGGTAGGGGGGTGTGGCTTTTTCTTCCGGTCACAGTTAACAACAGTAAACAATGGCAACCGAGGTGGAGCAGATGTATTTGCAGTAGGAGCTCATCAATATTGAAGAACAAATACTTAAATTGCAAATGTTGAAGCCAGGCGACTGAGAAGACGTTCGCGGGGGTGGTCTGTATGACTGGCCGAGGCTGGGAACGGGTGAATTTACAACACTGGTTGTGAATTCACTGGTGTGAATTTACACAGCCCTTACAGCCCACGTCTACGCGACATGTAGTTAGAATCTTTTGGAAGTGCACGTCAGACTACGGTGGAGGGGTCAACATCGTAGTTTATGCTTTAATGTCATTTCGACTCGACATGACGTTAAGGCATAAACTACGACTTACAGTACATCTTATTCTACACAATGTTACAGGCGACACAGCACTTCTTTCTCAATCACACGTCGACGCATCGAAAGTAACAAGGGGTTTAGCGTCTTGCCTACTCTGACATTTGGTCCAGAGAAGCCGGGAACTGAACAGCCAACCTTCTGATTGGCAGAAAACTGATCTTCCTCATGAGATACAGACATTCCCTTTTTAAACAAGTTATCCCTTTATCAAAATAAGAGTTTTTCTGTAAATGGAAATTTATAAATTCTGGATGACCTGCAGAAATTTAATTTTGTTATTTGCACTGCTAAAATATCATGTTTGGAAAACGATTTTCAACATGTGAAGACAATTTAACAAAACAAGCTCATAATCTGTGTTAAAATGCAATTAATGATTAAAAAAAATCTATTACATCTATATGAGCCTTCAAACCCCGATATAAAATGTGGTTTCTTGTGTAGTGCCCCAAAAGACGTGTGTTTGGTTGGCTCAGCATCAAACAGTCTGAGGGAGCTATATGACAGGAGCATTAACAACTCTAAAAAAAAAACCACATGAGGCATAAACTAAATTTCATTAAAAAAACAAACAAAAAAAAGTGCTTATACCATTTAATTGTATAACTTGGAATCATGCTGAAAATGTGCTTCATTTATTGCATGAATTCACGTTACCCTAGTCATACTGCATGAGGACATAGAACTGAAAGCTGAATATACACAAGGTCAATTCTCAGCCAAACCATCACTATCACTATTTAGTGACAGACAACAAAATAATAGGAGAGAGACAGTATTTAGCTTCAACAAGAGTTTTTTTTTTCTTCTTTTAATAACTATATATCAGGGCTGGGCAATATGGGAAAAAGTCATATCACAATATATTTTTTCATATACGAGTCGATAGATATCTCATAATATAAAACAAATCACTATTTTGTGAATTTTAAATGGTCCCCATTACTCTTAATTGAAATTTGAAGATATAATAAGATTAATTTATAATCTTTTACAAAACAATAAGCTACTGCATTTATAATATCACGTTGTCATACGGCATGGCGCTAGATAAAGCACTCTATAGACTCTATGGTCTTCTGTTGTTGCTGCACAGGCGTTGTTATTGGGGGAAGATTAACACTTGTTCCGGGTTGTGTTTGTAAAAGTTAGCATTCTCTCTGTGCTCAAACGGGTGGTGCTGTTTCAGGTGATTAGCGGTACTCCCTGTCTTTGTCGGAAGATGTGCTCGATATAATTTGCAGTGCACACTACTCCGTTTCGTGTCAGACTTAAAAAAAATAAAAAATACCTCCACACCAACGAACTTTTCGGGCCCTTCTTATCAACAATGTCATCAACAATGTCACTGGACGGCCATGGTTCAGTGGTTAGAGAGGGTCGTGCAATAACCGGAAGGTTGGCGGTTGAATTCTCACTCTTGCCACTCAAAAAGATTGAAATTGACAGTCAGTCCACCTCCTTGTCACGGCCGAGGTGCCCAAGAGCAAGGCACTGTACCACCATGCTTCCAGGGCGCTGTGAATAGCTGCCTACCTCTCCAGTGTATGGAATCTGTCTCTATGAGTGTGTGAGCCTGTGCATGTGTGTGTCAACAGGTGCCAACCTGGATGGGTTAAAAGCGGAGGACAAATTTTGTGTGTATGCATGTATGCATGACAATAAATCTAATCTTTATCTTAATCCCTTACGCCTTGGGCTGTGTCTTCCGTCGTTTCTTCCGAGGGAGTACTCATTTTCTTTTTTTTATAAGTCTGCAGTAGCACAAACAAACACGCCACGACTAGCTGCTTACATGGTTCTATTCCAGCCACGTGATTGGTTCAGCGCGGCGCAACTCTGTCAACGTTGTCATTGGCTATTCGTATTGTCTGTCAAAAGATGGACGAATGGAATCTATCAAAAAGTATATAGACAATGTTTCATATCTAAAGTTATTCCTCGAAAGCTATCGGTATCGTCTTATCTTATCTTATAACTATATATTAATCAGTATTTTGACAGGAATTCACTCTTTTTGGTGATTACTCATGACTGTACTCACGGGTCAATGGTGACTTTTATGGCAGTCATGTTCTTGTCCCTTTGTTTGTTGTCTGCTGCATTGACTATCAAGAAAAAAACAGAAAAACACAAAGTTAGACACAAAGAGGTATCCAACCAATATTTTCAATAATAGAATTAGCTAATGGTAATCTTTTAACAATAAATTAATAAATATTTTCTTCCACCAAATTGCTTAAGTCTATCATTCAGAAAACATCAAAATAAGTGCTATCAGAACTCAAGGTGATACAGTCAAATATCACTCCACAGAAGAAAACCAGGCACCAGCCCAGCTCTTTTACATCACTGTAGTCAGGTGACAAAACAGGATATTCACAAAATTCCTGCCATCACAGTTATCATGAGCTATGTGCATTTTTACAAGCACTAGCCCCTTGTTTAAAACAGTTCAAAACAATCAAATGTGCCTGTCTGACTTGCTCCCACACTGGGAGAAAAAAATAAAAAAATAAAATCACTGTGTATGCACACCAAGTTGTGCAAAAAATATTGATCCTGCCAACAAAAGAGCAAAGTTTTCTCCAGTATCTCTGTCAGTGTCCAGAATTGTAGTAATCACGAGTAATGTAATAATAACAACTAAACTGTTTTTTTGTCATTCACTAGTGATGTGTTTTTAAATGAAAAATTAGGTCCAGTTGCTCTTTTTACAAAAGTTGTGGGAATGTGGGGATGTGGGAATTGAAATTTTCAGTTAATGGGTTATTGAGAAAATAAGTGTAATTCTCTCTTATAATAATTCACTAAGATTTAACAATCAACAAGTAAAAGGAGATGCTACTGTACAATTTCTCGTTACCAAAATCTCTGAAAAAATATCTGTTTGACAAGGTCTACTTGTACTCATGACAGATGTCATCTTGAAATCCACTAAGATGAAAAATTAAAGAGTTTGTTATGTTTAATACCCTAACATATTGAGGTGAAAAGACATCTAATGTTGAATTTGCATTTTGTCAATTATTTTTTTGGGGGGTAACTACTAATGATCTGCGAATATCAAGAATGAAAAGGATAATCATTAGGCTCAAAGAAAAAACAATACCAGCACTGGATCAGTGTAAATGTCAGCTTTCAACTTTGTTTAACTTGTGAATTGTCTTTAAAACTGTTAATGTTCTCACAAGCCATTTCCTGCATGTTTTTCATTTGAATTAACAGTGTCTGAGCAGATACATCTAAAACATGCAAGACAGTGACACTTAAGGACTGGAGATGAAGAACACTCACGCATAGAAGTTAGAACAGGAATCAACAATTCTTAATTTGTTATCTGTGAGCTGGTTGGCTTCTTGTTCAGGTGTTTGCAATAATCCTGCGTCTATAATGAGGAACACCATGTGCTGTGTACTACACTAAGAGGAATGCTGTTTTTGTTGCTACAAAATGTAGTTTGTATTAACTTAGACAGATAATCATGTTTTCAGAATTTCCACTATAAAATAACCATCTGAAAATAAAAGCCCTCTTACCTTGGAACTACAGTTGCCCCCATAAGCTATGGACCCTTTTTCTCCAAGTTGAGTAGCAGTATAAAGGGTCTACATCTATAGTTTTCTCATGTTATAAAATTATAAATATAGCTATCCTCAATATACAAACAATCTACCCCACTTTCTTTAACTCGATGTCTAAAAAGTATCCAGATGGCTTTTGAAAATGAGCCCAACAGTAAAACTGAGACTAAGAAACTGTGTCATAAATCATTAAACACACAGAAAGGCATACTGCATAGACAGCAAAGTAATCATCACCAAGAGTTTTGAGTGGCATCATTTAAAAGTTGATTAATCAAGTTCACTTTAGTAACACAGACATCATTAAGCACTGCATTACTTCTTCATTTAATTGAGCCATGAAAATAATGAATCAAGTATTTTTTATATTCTATTCTATTTCTAGAAATAACAAACAGCCACACTGCTGTATTAACCTTTTATTCAAAAAGGAAAAGCTGACTGACCACTTTAGAGGGGGAAATAAATAGGATTTCAGCTCTGACTGTAATCTGCCACAAACACTAAAATGGTTTATCAGTCAACATTAAATTTGTCAGAAATGTCTGCTTTCAGGCATGCTCAGAGAGGGAAACCAATGTCCACAACTAGTCATACATCAGCCCTGTTGGGCCTGATCAAGAGCAGATTAAGTTAAGAAAACTGACAAGTGAAAATAAACCCAAAAACTTAGAAAGACTTTTCTAACTGTGCACAAACTGTAAGATAAACAGTTCAGATTCACTCACCAAGAATTTCATCAAAGATTTTGTACAATCCAGGAACATATGTGATTTCCCTCTGGTTCATTCCTATGTCTTCATCAAAGACCCACATTGGCTGAAAAAATTAAGAAACAAAATCATTAAATGTACAGCATTGTAAGGTGCAGGTAATAAACAATTATTTTTGAGAACATGGGGCTGAACTTGTAGACACTTATTAGTAGGGATGGGAATCGAGAACCTCCCAGTAGTTCGATTCCGTGGAATCGTTAATCTGCCTGCCTGTTCATAGGTTCTGCTAACATGTGACACATTTGCGCGATGACGTCATGTGCACGTATCTTCGTATTTTGGCTCAGTATTTTTCCAACATGGCGTCGAGGCAGAAGCGCTCCAAAGTTTGCTTATATTTCACCAAAAAGGACAATACTAGGGCCAGTTGCAACAGGTGCAGAGCTTTGATCACATCAAAGGGGGGAAATATCTCCAACATGCTGAAACGTTTGACCACACAGCATGCAATTACTTTGCACAAATATAAAGTCTTTAACACGCTACTAAGCGATGGAGGCAAATCTCGAGGGGGGAGCTTATGGCACAGCGTCTTCTGTCTCAAAAGTCCCAGATAATGCAGGGCTCTCAAGTCTCGCGTATTGAGCGTGACAGTCACTTTTCGGTCTTTTCTGACACACCCCCACCACACATTGTATTTCTCACACTGAAAAAAAAATTATAATATAAATTTCTCTGGTGCGCAGCTATCGCTATGGAAACGGCAGGAAACAAGCACTCCATCGGTGCATGAATGGTTAGAAAGCACGTAGTTATGTACAGACTTAAGACGTGCTGTATGAGTGTGTGTGAATGGGTGAGTGTGGCATGTAAGTAATGTGGCATGTAGTGTTAGAAGCACTTTGAGTGGTCAGTTAGACTAGAAAAGCACTATACAAGTACAGTCCATTTACCATCTACAGTATTTACCATTTATTTGCTGAACTTTTGCACTGTGATTTTTCTCAGCTGCTTCTCAAATAAACCATAATGAAACACTAAAGCACCGCCACTCATCTCCTGGCCATTCCTCTCCTGCCATCAGTCGGCACCAACTAAAAGATTACTACTGTTACCTCCAGACCTAGATTTGAACATTAGTACACTTTTTTTGGAGAGAAATTCTGGAAGTCTATGCTTGAGTCAGCAAAAGAAGGCAGTTAATCACCAACTCACCTGAGTGACAGGCTCCACTGAGCCGATGTATGTGTCTGGACGGAGAAGGATGTGCTCTAGTGGGGTCTTCTTCTGGTACACTCGCTCCACAGATAATTTGGAACCTGCCTTGTCTTTCTTGGCCCCTTCCATCTTTCCAATTTCACCTCTGCCATTCGCAGCCTCCTGTTTAGAAATATTGTTTTTTGTGTTTATAGATCAAGTATCCTTCATCTTGGAAAAAACATTCTTGTCATTTGTGGGATTTTGAGAGCTTTGGACATTCACAAGTTGTGTTAAACATTTCACATTCAAGACAAAAAGAATACTTTTTTCTTTGGGGGGGGGGGGGTGTATGCCTCTGTATTTACCAAATTATTTTTTCATTTTTTATGTGATGTTATTGTAAATAAAACTGCAATAATATCAGTTTTTTCTAACTTGGCTGTCTAGTAGGAATTGTAAGCATGTAGGTCCAGCAAAATTGACACAAAGCAAAATTGACACAAGGCAGAGCAAAATAACATGAATTCAAAGCCAGTCTTTGTACCTTAGAGCCAGGCACAAGATAACGTATGTTTTACTGTTTTAACCTTGGCACTTTATGATAGTTGATAATGATCTGTGACACATAATTTGTGATCTTATGGATTAGTAATGCATTCTTATTTAACATTCATATCATTCATATCTGTGTAACTTGTTTGTAAATGTTCTGCAACAGTCAGTTTCTATGTGTAGTTGTGTTGGAACTGTGCTGCTGCTGTCTGGGCTAGTATTCTTACAAACAAGATTTTTAATGCCAACTAGATTTTTAAATGTGCTTCCCCAAACTACGATCGAGTATTAGGTCCACATTTAAAAAAAAAAAAAAAAATCAAGAATAAATAACGAGAATAAAGTCGGGGGAAATAGCAAGCGGTGGATACATCAGCAGGCCATTTGCCATATTTAATAACGACTTTATTCTCTTAATTTATTCTCACCATATTTAATAAAGACTTTATTCTCGAAATGTATTTATCTATTTTAATGTGGCCCTAATATACTCCGTCGTACCAAAGAGACAAAGACACACAGTATTGCCACAAATGTAACAGCAGTCAATAGCGTATGGGTATTGTACCTCTGCTTACACAAAATATGTGACAACAGATGCACAAAAGATACGTTTACTCACCTTTAACTGCAGGATTTCCCATAGTTAATTATTTGATTTGGTGTTTTTGTTACAGTCACCTTGTTTTGAAGTATGTGAGCTATAATTAGTAAAAGTACATGTATCAAATATTACCCAGCACAAAAACGGCACAATATCTAGTATATAAACTAACTAATACCGTAATAAACTGCACACGCTAATGAGACCATAAAGTTCAACGAGGTCTGACTCTGGGGCTGCCTATTGTCAAGGTGAGTAAGTGGCAGTCTTTGTTAAACTTACCGATGGTGTGAACTGTCTGTCCCTACACCAAAGTGAATTCCTAGTACTTACAGAGAATGGATATACGAATGCAGATGTAAATGATTCACTATCAGCACGTGTAAACGCAGTGGACAGTCAAACCAAAACAGAAGGTTCCATTAATATTCCCCCGCCCCCAAGGCAACTTTCAGTTGATCTAGTTGCAACGACGTCGCTCCCTACCGTAATTTACCGGTGTACACTATGAACCCTTTGAGCCTCAATAACGTTCAAATTGTAGCTACCACAGCCCTCATAAGATACTCCTCCCTTATCTGACATTACCAGCCTGGTAAATACGGGAGGTCCCGAACAGGAGCAACGGCCTATGGAGACCGATCAAATTTTTAAACGGACTCAACAGCCGAGAGGAGAATAAACAGATAGTTCCTTGGAGATTTAAACAGTTTAAAGCTGCAAGCGCCCCAGCGCACTGTCCATGGGTTGAAAAGATTATTAAGCATAAAAACATAGAATAATACCGTTTGAGAATATAAGTTAATAGGTGATTGATTGTACAATAAACTAACTTACCATCCAAGCCAGACCCCCACTCCCTGCGGCGCCGTTAGACATCTTTCTTTTGTGATCCTTAATTTATTATACAGCTCGCGAAATGTTATCAGTTCCAGTTAAATTAAGTCTGTCGACATTACAACTGACTCACTTACTGAATGGCACCAAAACCAATTTATTCTCCATGCTTTCTTCGTTTGCTTTAAAAATTATCCTTGGAATGAATCAAACAAGCAAAGGAGGGGAGTGTATCGCAGCTATTGTTAAAATCGACAAGCGGTGGAAGAGTAGGCCTAAACTTACAACAAAGATGCTAACCGGGCTGCGTTCTAAAAAATAAATACTGTACAAAAACAAACGCATTGAATAGGTTTACAATTGCTTGTGAAAGCGTCACATAACAAAATATTTGTTTAACTGAAACACTATGAAAAGCGGTAAATTAAATACTTTTCATTTAGAAATAAAAACGTATATTAGCTAGCAGCAGAACCTAATGTCCGGCTCCGCCATCTGCAAGATATACGGCGAATCGTCTCTCAGATAAAGCGACCAATAAGATGCCGGCTGGCGGCAAGGTATTGGTAGTTCGACCAATGGGAAAAGTCCAATTTAAAAGACCCATGCTCCTATTTAACCGCAAGATGGCGGCAAAAATGCAACCAGTCTTCATCCAAAATTCCTCACACTTTTGAGCAGTCTTCTGAACAAGTTTCATCAAGCGGTGAAATGAGATACTAACATCGCAAAAAGCCTTACACTAAACTTGAAAGCCAGACTGAGAAATACCTTTCTAGAACAACATGTTTTCTAATATTCATACCAGCGTTTACTCTCATACCAACACCTCCAGAAAATGTATTTATAATTAACAACATCTGACTAGTCATGAAAAGATGTAAAGCATTACTACATAATACTCTCCTAAAATATGAGTTTATAACAAGCAGGAGATCTGGAGCAGCCTGAGGTGACAACAGTATCAACCCTACTTTGTGGTACGCGTTTCCTCCTATCACAAATTACAGTTAAATACATATTGAAGGAAAATATTACAAGAAGTCTACAGGTTAAATTTAAAGCATGGATTAACTGTCCCCCAGCCAAATTCAAAAATTAAAAATGCATGACAAGTAAAAAAGTAATGTCTTTATTCATCTATTATTACATCAAACAAGTTAACACACTGAAGGACTTATTTTTAAATATTGCACCAATTTCTCAACGTACTCTGCACCAATTAGAATCCCCAGTCTACAATTATGAACTTATCAAGACAACCAACAGTGAACAGGAATTAAGGGTTCTTTTTTTATTTTTTTTATGTAAATATATGTATAAGTTATGTATCGTGTAGATAGATGATGATTTCAAATGAAGTCTCTTCTGGCTCTTTCAAACTCTGTCGGAAGAGCTGGGAGTGCTGCCATGAGGTGTCCCCTTCTCCTCCACTGAGTTCTGCTGCAACAATGAGCTCTGAAGAGCCAGACAGACTGGGGAAGGACCGCATCTTCCCATCTGAGGGTTCAAAAGCATGGGAGAAAATTACCAGGAAGGATCAAGTCATACATACATACATTTAGAGTATTTTTTAATGACGTAAAATATGTCACTATACCTCCAGAAAACTCAATAATAAACTGGCCTGACTGCAAGTGCCAAAAGACTTCCCCAGTGTGGAACGTCTTACAGCTGGCCATGATAGAGACAGACTCTATCTTCATTCCTGCTGGAAGAAAGTCAAACTTCCAGCTGATCCTTCCAATAGAAGAGCCTTCTGTTCGTGCTATGTACACCTAAAGAAAGAAAGAGAAAAGAAAAGAAAGAAATAAAAAAAGTGAGATGGGAAATTTTTTTTTTTTTTTTTTTTATAAACACAATTGCACACATAATAGTTGCCCAATAATTGTGCACATATAGATATTCTCTTAAAGGGGAACTTTTTAAACCTAGACCTCATTTCTGGCATGAAATACGTTCATCTACTCACCGAGAGCAGTTTGAATGTCATCATCCTTCGGAAGATATTTAGATTCCTCGAGATTCATTTAATGGAGTGAATGGGGGCATAGATGATGCAGCCTCTAAATAAGGCATTATCTGTCTTTATTTCACTAATACTTTAAGACGAATGAATGAATGGAGACGTACTTATAGAGGAATCGACGCCCGCCGCTGCAGCACAGCTCATTCACTCCAGTACGGATGTCCATCGTACTCAAAGTTGTCGTCCACATCATCAAAATCTGATAAATATCCTGCCATGTTGCACAAAACTATCAGTAGCAAACTACGTGTGAAGTTAGAGGACTGTCACAGAGCACGGACTAAATAAGCTGTGCTGCAGCAGCGTGCGTCGATGACGTCATCCCAGTAGACGAGTGTGTAGAAAGCCTTCTATAAGCCCCCGATAGCCGCCAATAACAACAACACAGCAGCTATGAGCTAACAGTGCAATAGTACGCATTCATTCAGTCATTCGTCTTCAAGTATTGGTGAAATAAAGACAGATAATGCCTTATTTAGAGGCTGTATTGTCAATGCCCTTATCTCTCCCATTATATGGATATACGCGGATCTCGAGTAATCTAAATATTTTCCGAAGGACGCCAGCTCTCACCAAACTGTTCTCGGTGAGTAGATAAATGTATTTCATGCCAGAAATAAGGTCTAGGTTTGAAAATACCGGAGTTCCCCTTTAAGATAGCCAAAACTGCACTTTCAGTGTCTTGAATATTCATGTTTGAGGTTTATTAACATTTTTGGATTGACCGAGAGCACTGTCCATACATACAATACATATAATTCTCAAAAATATGACTTGCCTAATAATTGTGCACACAGTGCAGATCTTTAATAGCGATGGAAATAAACTTAAATTAACTTTTGCTTTTAAAGTAATCCATATTACTGCAGAGGATTTAAATATTTTTCTGTGTTTTGGCTAATAAATATATTGTAAAAATGCATAATGAAAACATTGGTAAAAAGTAGAGAAATAAAAAAATTTTAAAAACCATCAGGAAACTACAGCATTTCTATTCCAAGAATAATACACCCACCATCTGCCAGTCACTCTCCACCTTTCTGAAGACTGACTCCTTCGTCCACACACACTGATCCCAACGCAGGATAATTTCAGAGCTGCTGGACACCCGACAATACTGGTCCTTAGCGGCACTGTAACGTACGTGTAGCACCCTGTCGTTCTTTTCTTTCTCAGTAGGCCTAAACACAAAAGCCTGAAAAAAGTTTAAAAAGTTAGTAAACCCAATAGTAATCTGTGTGATATCTGACACAGTTGTGATGACAAATTCATTCAGTACAAGGCTTCATGTAAAATCATTCTAGCATTTTATCATGCTTTGCCAAAACAAGGCAGTCCAAAACTTGAGCCGGTTCGAAGGCTCAGTTTTGTCCAATGAAAATATGGACAATGTGCAAGCTGCTACCAGGTTACAGTATAGGTCACTGTCCCACTCATTCCATGTACATATAAAGTGTACTAATATAAAATTATAAAAATCTAATTATTCAAGAAATTTTAACCATATATGATTTCTGTCTGTAATTGTTCTTGTTCGACGCTGTAAAATGGTATATGTCATTATGACTAATATCATGACTTGCACACAGTGGAAATTTAAGTTTTTTTAATAATCTTTTAAATTAAGATTATTGATTTTGTAAGTTCATGGTAAAGTTGAAGCTAGCAGGCTAAAAAACACAATCAATGTTGAATAATAAAATAATGCTAGTAGTCGCGGATCATTTCATTTTAATGGATGAAAAGTGCCCAAAAGCTGTTCACAACCATACACATTACAGCAGCAGGGCTTTGAAGAGTTCAAGGAATGCATGTCCACACTCAGGCACACATCTCCTGCCACCCTTGTTACTACAACATAGACTCTGGCGGCAAATATTTTAAAAGATATTTTTAATCTCATATTTACAGATTGGTACCTAATCATGTTGTCTCTCTCAGTTTATTTGATCTCCCATCCTGGTAGATCATTTTTAGAACCTACTGAACATACAGTATAGTTTTCATTTCCAAAAGGAAAGCTGTAAGAACAGTTTATTTCAAGAGTTACTGTGCAATGATCCCACAGGATAAGCCACTGTTGGGAGCTCACTCGTTTTAGTAAACTGAATAAAGAGTCTGGAGTTCAGTCTTTTTTATATTCCTTCCCAAAAGATGCTAGAAATTCCCTTGCACAATGGAATGCACCTTATTTCACCAGAACAAGATGACAATGTCCATTTTCATATTTAGGCCTCATTTATGCACAATGGGAGGAGAGTAGTGATGTCCCATCCATCTTTATTTCAAACTAAGCATTTTGCCTGTGTTCCCCAGTTACACCAGATGAAATTTTAGAAGCTATCTCTGTATTCAAGATGACCAGAAAATGGAATCAACACATACTGATGCAAACATGAAGGACTGTGGGTTTTGGTTACCCAAAAAAAAAAAAAAAAAAAGACAATCATTGTCAGAGGATCCTGTTGGGAAGTCTTCTATTGAAATATCTACTTAAGCAAATGCGTGTATTAGATAATGTAATGTACTGTACCTGTGTGGATGTCTCCATATCAGCCGCTTTGGTTTCACCCCTTGCCATTCGCCAGGCCAGAGAGCCAGAGTTACGACCCCCCAGTTCTCCTGGTTTTGGTTTTTTGGGGGAAATGAACTCCACCACCTCGACAAGCAGCCTCTCTGTCAGCTCCTTCATCCTGTCTGGACTCAGAGACTGCTGTCTCTTCAGTGTTAGAGCAGAAGAAGGTTTTACATAACTGCACCACAACAATTATTCCAATATGCAGGGTTAAAAGGGGCTTACAGAGGCGTTGAGTCCATTAATGGTGTGCAGCAACCAAGCCTCCTGAACTCTGGTTCTTCTTGACAAAACCTCTGGATGTTTGCAGGAATATCTCCACGTCACATCAACCACCTGCAGCACAAACATATATTTATCTTGTTGTACTTGAGAGGGCTCTTAGAGACTCTAACCATTACATTTAGATGTATAATTAAACAGTTTTGAATCTAAACCTATAAACTAATGCCCAATTTGTCGTTGCAAATGAGAATTGGTTCTCAACCAACTTACCTACTTTAATAAAAGGCTTAATAAATAAAATGAAATAATTCTTAATCATGAAACAGTCCTTTTGAGGAACTGTCAAACAGATGTGTATTCATGACAAAGAATTGTCCACAATAGAATGATACGAAATTGAAACAGGAACTAAGACAAACATTTCACATTAAGTATACAATGAAATACTCGAATTGTCTGTTCACTAATGGATAATACATGTAAAAACAACAGTAGCAGAACCTTTGTTCACAGTTGTTTTAACACAAAGCAGAAAATGGAATAACAAAAATAAAAAATAAAAAGTTAAATAATATTGATAACAGTGCTGATGTTCACAAGTGATAACAGCAGTACAAGCCATAACAATACTGTCCATTAGTCTGACCTGGTCCTTAGAGAAACCCAAAACATAGGCCAGTTTCTTTCCCCAGCCAACCTCATACAGCAGTGGTTTATCACAGACATTCTCACATGAGTCACAGTGCAGCCAACGATGCTGAGACACAGAATAAATCTCAGTCCAGACATGGTCTGAAACAAACAACACATAAAACAGGACATCCTTTTCACACTGTCCTTCATATGCAGAATACAGAAAGTTCTGATTAAAGATCAAATTGAAGTGACCTGTTCCTCATATGATAAACTTTATGAAAACACTATGAAACATACATTTGGACTTCCTGCTTACTTAAAAATATATACACATCATAAAAACTGGGATTCAAATGAGAAAGGTGCTCGATCTAAACATGTTATAGAGCAGAGTGAACAGTGAACAGTTTACCTAGTTATTGCCAACAATGAAATGTTTGTAGCAGGAGCTTCATTCATGAACTTACCTGTGCTGTCCCAGATGTACCTGGCCTCGAGGCTGAGAGCTCTGCAGCACAAGGTAAAACAGTTGGCCCACTCTCCACAACGCCCCCTCCTGGTTTCCAGTAACTTTTCAGGATTGTTGTACCTAATATTGGCAAAAAGTAATAACAAACAGACATACACACAAAAATTACAAAGAAACTAGAACAGCCACCTTGTGCTTAATTTCCTCTGGGCAGCAATAAGATTATAGGTATGATGTTTCATACAGTTTATTACAGGCTTTATTTATTTTTTTGTTAAAAGGTCCTTAAGTCTTTGACAGGTATGTAATGATGAATAGGAGAATTACCTGAAACTACAAGCTTGGTGATTCTGTTTGTGTAAAAATCCAAAGCATTTTGAATTTGTCCACCTGAAAATATTTTTTTTTTTTTATATACGGAATCAGTTTAAAAGAACAATCTAATCTTCACAGCTGAGTTATTCTATATCCCAGGGGCTGGAAATATGGTTGTGCAAACTTTAAGACTCCTTGAAAAATATGAAATAACAGTGGTATAACAATATCTCATTTTCTCTTGAAGCATATTAATGTGCTGAATTAAGAAAATTGTTAAAGCTCTCCGTTTGGCATTTTTTCAACTCTGCACACCAGCTTGCACATGAAAAGCATCTTTGCACAGTGTGACGTTCGATTTACAAGCCTCCATATCCTTGTTGGTCTCAGTGGAGACTGAATGGGTCTGCGAGGTATGCCATTTTAAAATGTCATAAGTCAGTTTCTCTTATTTTTTTTCAAAAATGTTTTTATTTTCTGCAATTACGTAAAACACAACTACTTGTCAACACAATTTAAAAAAATAAATAAATAAATTGAAAAAACAGGATTTGATGCGTTTTTCTTCATCACTGAGACTTTTGATAAGTAAATGTCTTCTTTTTAAGAAGTTTTACTATGCAGTTAAAAACCTTGCAATAAGGTTCTACTTCACTGGTGGAAATGATAATCTTTAGATGGGAGGACTAGATGTTTTGTTTTCTCAGGCATAGCTTCTTTGCTTAGTCTCCCTGCAACCTTAATCAATCCACTTTCCAGAATGGGGTCCAGTTTGTGAAAGTTGCTGTCTTGACATTGCTGACCTCACATTTGATTATGCAGCCAATTCATTATGGAACCTTTACATTAATTCCCTGCCTCTCTTCCTCTATAGCTCTTTCCCCTGCTTTCTTAAGTTTCTTCTTTCCTTAATCAATTTCTCCATTTCTTTTTTCTCCTCACCTACTTAATATTAATGACTAATCTTTATTGACTGCCTCACATTCTTTGTTGCTATTTGCCCTAGGCTACTTATCTCTAGCTTTCTGCTCCAGATTTCTCTCTCTAACTGGCCTATTCACCTCAGTATCAGCTGCATACCTTCTTAGAACCTCCTCCTCCGTAGCTGTACTATTGACTGTGGTTTTGTACCTGCCGCTGGACTTCATCTGACTGACTTCTTAGAAAGTACTGATCGATGCAGCCACACTGCCGTTCTTTTACCACACATCTCTGATGTTACTTTCTGCCAGCCACAAGGACAAACCTGGAGTTTATTTCCCTCTGGCCTACCACTTTTATTTTCTCCGGCTACGCTCTCTTTGCTATAAGAACTATTCTGCCCAATTCTAGCCCTTGAGAATAGGTCCATGCCCTTATTCTTCACTGCTACCATGGATTACTAGCCCATGGCAGCACCTTTGGGGTCTTTACCTCCTGTCAGCTGTCTTTCCAATCTGTCACATGGTCTTTCCCTTGTTGTCAGCTGCCCTATTCAAATAAAATGCATAATTGGCATAACTTCTTTTCTAACCTAATCCTTATTCTAATCTTACAATTTGTACTAAAGGCATTCAAAGTACAAAGGATGAGCAACAATGTCATACACAAAAATGCACACACCTGGGGAATCTTGTGGAGAGCTGGCAGCTCTGACAGTAGTGATTCTCCACTTGCTGAGCTCCCCAGCAGAGGTCATCTGCACTAGGACTCAGGGAGCTTCCGTGCTGGGTTAAACCTCCGCACTGAAAGCAGGGCAAACAGTCCACCCAGGAGAAGAAATCCTGTTTGAACCACCTGAGTAACTCCAGCACCAGGAAGTCTTCTATTCCAAGTTTACATTCTACAGACATGACAATAGAGTTAGCCCCAGTAAATCTCAATTGAAGAGGTAAGCAGGGTATGACCTGCATACCTGCTTAGAAACTGATTCCTCTGAATGAGTAGTAGAACTTCACCTGGGTCAGCCTCTTTTGCTTCCTTTAGATTGTGATGAGCAGCAGAGGACAGTTCCTGGTGAGGGATGATGCTTCTTGCTTTCAGCTGCAGATCAGCTTTTTCATACTGCATCACATGTTGGAAGTTGGACTGAAGGGTCACAAAGAAACTCATGCTGCTCTCCTGACACAAAAATTAAAAAAAAAAAAAAAAAATTTAGAAGATGTCACTTCAGACAACATATGTTCTTCAGCGAGTTAAGGGAACATACGAAACTATCATGTACATTTTATATTTTGCTTCTACACTTTTAGACTTATCCTCCCACCGATATCTAAAAAGCCTAGAATATTTCCATTTCTCTGCCTCTGTTGTGTCAAGTTCTGACACAAAAAGTAGAACAAGACAGCATATTAACTATATTGCCAAAAGTATTCATTCACCTGCCTTTACACACATTCCATTCTTAATCAATAGGGTTTAATATGACGTTGGCCCACCCTTTGCAATTATAACAGCTTCAACTCTTCTGGGCAAGCTTTCCACAAGGTTTAGGAGTATGTTTATGGGAATTTTTGACCGTTTATCTAGAAGTGCATTTGTGAGGTCAGACAATGACAATGATGTTGGACGAGAAGGCCTGGCTCGTAGTTCCCCCCGTAGCTTGTAGTCTAATTCATCCCAAAGGTGTTCTATCGGGTTGAGGTCAGGACTCTGTGCAAGCCAGTCATGTTCTTCCACACCAAACTCGCTCATCCATGTGTTCATGGACCTTGCTTTGTGCACTGGTGCGCAGTCATGTTGGAACAGGAAGTGGGCATCCCCAAACTGTTCCCACAAAGTTGGGAGCATTAAAATTGTCCAAAATCTCTTGGTATACTGAAGCATTCACAGTTCCTGAAAAACAACCCCCCCCCCCCCCCCCCCTCCATCAAACTTTGCACTTAGCACAATGCAGTCAGACAAGTACCGTTCTCCTGGCAACCCACCAAACCCAGACTCGTCCATCAGACTGCCAGATGGAGAAGCGTGATTCATCACTCCAGAGAACGCGTCTCCACTGCTTAAGAGTCAAGTGGCGGTGTGATTTACACCACTGCATCCGACACGTTGCATTGCACTTGGTGATGTATGGCTTGGATGCAGCCGCTCAGCCATGGAAACCCATTCCATGAAGCTCTTCTGTTCACTGTTCTTGAGCTAATCTGAAGGCCACATGAAGTTTGGAGGTCTGTAGCGATTGACTCAGCAGAAAGTTGGCAACCTCTGTGCACTATGCGCCTCAGCATCCGCTGAACCTGCTCTGTCATTTTACGTGGCCTATCACTTTGTCGCTAATACCACTGACAGTTGACTGTGGAATATTTAGTTGCAATGAAATTTCACGACTGGACAGGTGGCATCCTATCATGGTACCACACTGGAATTCATGGAGTTCCTAGGAGCGACCCATTCTTTCATAAATGTTTGTAGAAGCAGTCTGCATGACTAGGTGCTTGAATATATACACCTGTGGCCATGATTGGAACACCTGAATTTAATCATTTGGATGGGTGAGTGAATACTTTTGGCAATATAGTGTATCAGGAAAATATTTGAATCCTTCTTGCAGCTTACCAAAAAAAATTGCATGAATCAGTTTAATCTTCTGCTTTGAGTTGTTTATTATTTTAACTAAAACAAGTTAATATTTACTGGGATCTGTACAGTCATCTGTGACTGTAGCTTGTTTATAGACAGGGGGCTGACTTTTTGAATTCTTTACTACAAAATACAGTAGCTGATTACCCTGTGAACCACTATGAGGACAATCAAGTAATTTCAGTTTGATGGTTGCTCATATGTATTGGAACCAAAAAGAAATGGAAGACGAGACTAGTAGGATGGAGGAGGAGACAAGATAGACAATAGCATGTCAGGAAAGACGATATACATGGTCTTTACCTCTTGATTGATCAATGAAAAGATCTTTACCAGTGATGAAGGCTGTTGTGTCAAGGACACGACTGAAGCAAAGGTCTCTGGTGCTGAGGCAGCAGGCTGAGCAGCTGGTTGAACAGGACATCCATCCCGCAGCCTCTGATCCCTCTCTGCTGCAATAGATTCCCTGATGAGCCTTAGCTTTTCCACAGATGCAGATTTGGGGAAGACCAGGTGGGTCTCAGCCTGAAAATAGGTGGCTTACTCACAGTTACAAAAATGTCAGAAGACCAAAAAGACTTAAGAATTATGAAGCAAATTATACACATCAAGAGTAGTTATTTTAACCAGCTGCTGTAGCATCTGTAAGTATATTACTTATCAATTACCTCCTCAAATCCCATTTCGAATAGACATTCAACAGCGCCTTTGATGGGCAACAGTTTAGTGGAAAAAGTGGGATTGCCGATACGGATAGATCTGTACTTCTCCTCATTTGGATACCTGTTGGTGGTGACATACAATCACCATATGGTTAAATAAGTTAGTTATCCAGTCATTATTTAATGAATTTAATCCCCTGACGCTAGTATATGGGTAATTTGGTCATACTGCTGTGACGTTATATGGCCACAGTGCCTGCTAGTTTACCATTCAAAAAAAGATTTACTTGGTCACAGAATTTTAAAGTCTCTAATCAAATATGGCGATGCATTTCTCCACAATGTAGGGCATTTTTGCGACATGATTGAGAGGAAGTCGTGAAAAACTATGAAAAATTATACTTAGTCAGTAAAAACGCATGCCGAATTTATCAAAACACCCTGACGACTGATTCTTAAGTTAACGACATTTGACATAAATGCGAACACAAGTGCACGTAATTACACGAAACACTAAGACAATTATCGGTACGTTACAGCTAGGTTAGCTTTAAGGTTGACGACATGTTAGTTACTGTTTAATGTATATGTACAATTTCTACTACAGGTACAACTTAATATTTTAACATTACCTTAGAATATTGTCCGCGTATGTAAGTAAGAATTTTGCAGCGTCTAAGAAGACTTCATTTGGATTCTCACTCAACGATGTGACTGCTGGTGACACAGCCATATTAATGTCTGTTGTTCTAACTGAAAAGCCAGTCAGTCCTCTCACTTTATGCAACGACAGCTAACGCTATTCAGGCTAACGTTGGGGTCCTTAAGAAAGGTGTCTTATTACAGCCTAACTAAATCTAAATATATTTTTAAAATAGCGTGTGTATTTGTGTTTTGCTGTAATTCTGTGCAATTCTGTGCAATAAAGTACTGCCTATTGTTTTGTTCGTGTGGTTTATGGTTACATTATGTGAATGTTAAAACTGGCACCGATCTGGCGTTTACTAACGCTGCCTACAGTTAGCTCGAACAAATGCACGGATATCATGAACAGTACTTTCTTCAATTGGCAGTTAATTGTAACGTGTGGACTGCTACGTGCGTTACCAAGTACAGTTCCGTTTTGTGGTCTTTTTAATCTTTCCTCTGGTATTAAAAACAAGTACTTAATTGTAGCTTCAAACTAGCTATCTTAACTTGAAAGAGAGCAGAATGTCTGCCTTGTTTCTGTCCTGTTCGATTAAACTTAAGGTGAGACCGCAGTGCACCAGGACTTTTATTCAAAATGCTTTAATTTGTTCAAACCAAGGCTCAAGGAATTACAGCCCCGGGCAGCACCAGAGAAGAAGGGTTGTGATTACAGGCATAGGGTTTGTTTGTCCTTTGGGCACAGGGACTGCTTTGCCCTGGGACTGCTTGATAAAAGGCCACAGTGGGATTGTCGCTCTCGATTCGGAGGAGTACAGAAACGTTCCCTGTAAAGTAGCAGCTCTGGTACCAAGAGGGACTGATGAGGGTCAGTTTATGGAGAAAAAGTTTGCCTCTCGTGGGGAAATAAACAGCATGTCACCAGCTACTGTCATGGCCCTTGGAGCTGCTCAGCTGGCTCTGGAGGACTCAGGGTGGTACCCCCAAAGCCAAGAGGAACAGCTTAACACAGGGGTGGCTGTTGGCATGGGTATGGTGTCATTGGATGAGATTGCTCGCACCTCCACTGCCTTCCAAGAAAAGGGATACACTAAAGTGAGTCCCTTTTTTGTTCCCCGCATCCTTGTCAACATGGCTGCTGGCCACATAAGCATCAAACACAAACTGAAGGGTCCCAACCATGCAGTGTCCACAGCATGCACCACAGGAGCTCACGCCATAGGTGATGCGGCGAGGTTCATTGCCCACGGAGATGCAGTTGCTATGGTTACAGGCGGAACAGAATCTTGTGTAGGGCCTCTGTCGATTGCTGGCTTTGCCAGGGCTCGAGCACTTGCAACCAAATGGAATAACAGCCCAGCGTTTGCGTCAAGACCTTTTCATCCAGAGAGAGAGGGCTTTGTGATGGGAGAAGGAGCAGCTGTGCTCCTGCTGGAGGAGCTAAACCATGCAGTGGAGAGAGGAGCCAGGATCTACGCAGAGGTTCTGGGCTATGGGCTCTCAGGGGATGCCAGCCACATCACTGCACCCACTGCAGATGGAGATGGGGCATTCAGGTCACTTACTTTAGAATATCTGTTCACCCCCCCTCATGGTCAATATTTGAAAAACAATGGCAGAAACAATCAGAAACCTAAACATAAGTCTGAGAGGTCGTGAGACGCATAACAGCAAATATTATTTACCTTACACTGTTTATTTTTACACAATTTTCCTCTACTGTTTTTCTTTGATTTCTGATGTAGTAGTATCTTCTCTTAGCTTAAAAACAAGAACATGCCAAAAATGTCCAATACTCTTCCATTAAAGGAATACTTTTTTGCTAAATGTAACTTTTATCTTCCAGATTTAGTCAGAGTTTTCATGCTTTACTGTAAAATTGTACTCAGCAGGTCAAAACAAAGGTGAAAGCTCAGCAGCTTCCACAGAAATTTATTGGGATAACCAAACAAAAACATACATTTACCATTCAGAAGACAGTCATGCAAATGGTAAGACGATTATTTAAGGGAAGAACTTGCAGAGAAAACCACAAAGTTTTTTAATGCTTGATCATCTTCAGTGCTAATACATGGGCTATCTGTCTTTATGAGAGCACACGTAACATGCAATGGGTAGATGTGACAGAACAATGCAAACTACCCACTGTAAAAGCAGCCCCATCCTTAAGTAACCCCTGCTCTTTCAAATAATTTGCTTTACTTACTAAGTGAACAGCACACTCTATTAAAGAAGACTCGGAATTAATGAATGAAACTGTATACTCTTTAAAAAAGGTTTACAAAGTAATTATTTTATAAAGCATTTCGACTTCTTTTTGCAGCCACA
This sequence comes from Leuresthes tenuis, assembly GCF_036924035.1. Taxonomy (NCBI): domain Eukaryota; kingdom Metazoa; phylum Chordata; class Actinopteri; order Atheriniformes; family Atherinopsidae; genus Leuresthes; species Leuresthes tenuis. Next base: position 22,788,123 of record NW_027325372.1, on the reverse strand, counting down.
GGAAGCGCCCCCTGGTGATCAATATACACAATGCAGGATTACCTGCATTCTACTTGCAGCTCATGTTGCAGTTTGCTTTTTTGAACAAATTAAGTGAGGTTCTGCATGCTAGTGATGAGAAAGTCCGTCCATGCTGTTATCAAAGAAAGGTGCAAAGCCAGCATCTGTGATGGTATGAGTGTTTCTCCTCAGTCAGTGGGTTTACATGATTAGATTAACTCGAGCATCATGAAGAGGAGAATCTGACAACAGCCAATGTGAAGTGTTGAGTGGGTGAAATCTTCTATTCAGCAAGAATGAACACAGATTCCTCTAAGACTGCCACAAACACTAGTCTCAGTTCTCAGTGTCTTTCTGGCATCACAAATGCTAGATTTGTTTATATTTTCTAAATACATTTAAGTCAGTGAAAACAATGAAAAAGATATATTCTCTTGTTTGTTAAATAAAGGTTCAAACAAATGAACAAATAAGAGATTTAAGATTTCTTTTGGACATAGGTTTTGTAAGTACAAAATTTGTATCATATATTTTATCTCCATGTTTATGGTTTCCGCCATCGCCATTGAGAAAAATCTTGTTCTTCAGCTGCTATCCATCGAGTATCTAACTTTGTTGTGGAGCAGGTTTTGCAATTTAGGACTCTTAATGAATAAGCTGACAATCATCTGTTGTGTACTTTTCGAGTCATGGTGAACATCAGTCTGAGTTGTGTGATAATTGTCTGTGGGTTTTATTACATATTGATATCTTTCATTTCACAGTCATTCAGTTCTTTATAGAAAATTAAGACACTGACTGCTACAGCTTCAATTACTGAGAGCACAAAGAAGTTTAGTTGTGCAGGAACCCTGAGCAGAGTAAAAGAAACCAAGCCCCCATTTTAGTGAAAGACAGAAGTAAACAATAAAATGGTATCACAACTTGGAGAGCTTCTCTGCAACTCGACTTTCACTTGTTGTACAGTTGTTTGTTAATAACTGATTATTAACCCAGATTTCAGCTGTAATTAATTTCAGTTTTATCTCAAAGTAAAATTATTTAAAATCCATACTGGCTTGTCAATAGCCTTTATGTATGTTGTTAATTTATTGATCCATGGGTGTTTTAAACAATGTAATGATCTCAGTAATACTGACTGTTGAGCTAAAACATTAGAAATAAGACGAAACTGTAATAAACATCCACCATCTTTTAACTGGATGTACATTCTTTCTACAGGTGCATGTCTGCAGCCTTGAGAGACGCAGGCATCTCTCCAGCAGATATCACATATATCAATGCTCACGCCACATCCACGCCTTTGGGTGATGCGGCAGAAAATGCAGCCATCAAGAGGCTCTTCCAGCACAGCGCTGACAACCTCGCTGTCTCCTCTACCAAAGGAGCCACAGGACATCTGCTTGGGGCTGCTGGGGCTCTGGAGGCAGGATTCACTGCTCTGGCCTGCTACCACGGAGTATTGCCCCCGACCCTCAACCTGGACCACACAGAGCCAGAGTTCAACCTGAATTATGTCCCTTGTACAGCACAACCCTGGCGGACACAGGGGCAACGGGTTGCCCTCACAAATTCATTTGGATTTGGCGGCACAAACGCCACTTTGTGTCTCAGCAGTTTCAGATGATACACTGAGACTGATCCCAGCTCTGTTCTTTACATGACATCAATACAATTAGTACTCCTTCTGGTTGTTCCAATGAGCTAAATTTAATCCCTACAAATCTGAACTTTTTTCCTGAATTTTAATAACTAGGTTTGATTTGTAAATGGGGGAGAAAATATCACATAATTGCAATTTATCCTTAGAACAGCGTTTTTGTCTTTTACTTGTTCTGGCACACAAATGGTCAAATATACATGCAATAAAAAAAAACGAAATTGTATTATAGTCTTTATCTCATCCTGAAATTAAAATTGATAAAGACGCAAATAAAATCAGCTTTCTGAGGCACTTAAAAGTCTGAAAGAACAGTAATCCATTTCCTGGTCTGCACAAATCGCTGCACTTAGTCAGTTACACTGTGAGACACTTGTTCTATTTTGTAATCATATAGTTTATTTAAAAAGTTCTATGTTTGTAGATTGCCACTGCTAACATTAAGCATTGCATTAGGGGAAAAACTCTAACATTATATAATGTTGTTCATTTATTGATTCATGGGTGTTTTAAACAATGTGATGATCTCAGTAATACTGACTGTTGAGCAAAAACATCAGAAATAAGATCAAACTGTGATGAACATCCACCATCCTTTAACTGGATGTACATTCTTTCTACAGGTGCATGTCTGCAGCCTTGACTCCAACCAGGACTCCCTGGAAGAAGAAATTTCTCAATGGGATCTTCCCAGCTAACAAATGATAAATACGTAAATTGAAATAACCATGTGCAGTTAAGTCAGATTCTCTTAAAACTGAGATTGGATTTTATAAATAAATGTTAAATCTATGTTAAAAACGACAATATATAATTTATGTAATTTTTTTAGCCCTATTTGACCTAAACCTCTGCCTGTTCCATTTACTGTATGTATAACCAGAAAACAGTTGGGTGTTGTAATCCACCGGTACATCTTTCTCATCAGGATTTAAACACAGTAGTTTCAGGATTTGTTTGGAGTTGCTACTGTTAAAAGTTTATAAAGACCACAAGCAAAGATTAGACGTGTGAATCAAGTGATCTCTGCACACAGAGGAAGTTGAAATATTCATATTCAATTGACACGTGCATTTGTAGAATTGTCATACACACTGTATATTCAAGTTGCTTCTCATTTGAGGGTTGGAATACAAACTGCTCACATTTGTCAACTTTTCATTCAAAACACATTTGTGTCCATTTTGTCACTCATACTTTAAGTCAAAACGTTGTTTTACCATCAAAGTAATCAAAATAAGTGCATGCCTGAGAGAGGCTGTATTTTTCTCCATAGTTTGGAGAAAACATATGGCTACATAGCTACAGCAACTCTTTTAGCCACCGACTCTGACAGGACAAATAATTATGGTAGCACTTGCATCAGAAGTAGCTGGTGAAAGCTCATCTCAGCACAAGGTTTTGCCTTGAATTGTGATGGCTATGTATAATTTTTAATTATGTTAGGTGTTTTTTAACCATTTTTTTATGGCTGAGAAAGCAAGACCCCAAACTTCTACATGAAATTGGGAAGAAATCTCCAAATGACAAATCACTTTTCTGTTTCTCCACAGAGAAGATCTCCCAGTAGGTGGTCTGGATACATTCCAGTATTATCCAGATATGTGAATATATTTTGAGCTTACCTTAAAGCAGTAGTTTGGATTTTTGTGGAGTTTGTGCAGATGGTAGAACCTGGTAAACAGCCCACCTTTCAGGATTTAAGTGTCCTTTGGAGAAAGGTAGAGAAAAAGATATCGTTTCTGGTTCGAGAGAGCCCTCAGGAGTAGGTCACCATCCTTAATGCCATAATCAATTCTTCCTTATCTTAAGCTCAGTCTTAAAGCCACGAAAGACCACCGAATTAAAATAAAGAACAATATGTTGCTGTCAGAAAAACAGCAACTCAGATGAAGAAACAGACAATCTCCATATCGGTGATTCCCAACCTTTGTACACCAGATATTACTTTAGAAAATGGGTTGCTCTTTAGGTACCACCATTATGACTGACGTTAAAAAAATTATTCTACACCAAAGTCCGGATAAAGCCCATTGACAGGAGGAAGAGCAGTCGCCCACCAATCGGAAGGTCGGTGGTTCGACTCTGGCTTCCCCAGGCTACATGTCGAAGCGTCCTTGGGCAAGACACTGAACCCCACGTTGCCACCCAGTGTATCACTGGGGTATGAATGTGTATGAATGATTAGAAAAAGCACGTAGTTATGAATTAAGACGTGCTGTATGAATGTGTGTGAGTGGGGTGAATGCGGCATGTAGTGAAGCGCTTTGAGTGGTCAGTTAGACTAGAAAAGCACTATACAAGTACAAGTCCATTTACCATCCATTTACCATTCACATACCCTATGCAAATATGAACATCCAGAATAATTAAAGTTGCAAGCAGCGATGATCGGGCCTGAGCACGTGCGCACGTCCTGGCCAAGTTTGAAGCCGTTAGCATTACACTTGTAGGAGGACTTCGATCATATGAGAAGTGTGGAAACAAAGTGACGTTTCCAACCACCAGCAGGTGGCGCTATAGGTGAGTGTGAGTATGCGCATATGTACACAGTCAGGGCAGAGTCGTGAGCAAGCCTAAGATGTTTGGTGAAGATCAGAATATGTATGCACAAGTTATAAGTGAATTTTTGTTTTGTGGTGAGTAGCAGCGAGTCCTCAAAGTTTGAGGGTCTGCCATGGAAACACCAATTTGCATCTTCCTTTGCATCTTCCACTCAAACTTTCGACTTCCTGTGGACCTGGCACCATGATGTCCCAGGATTTTTTGTGCGTATGGGCATGACGAAAGCGTGTTCCGAATTTCATCCGCCTATGCAAAAGTAAGCCCGATGGTACGGGTATTTAGTACATTTGTAGGGGGCGCTACAGAACCATTTTGACACAACTCCACTAAAACGTAATGGCGCGCCAGGCCTGACGTGCTAGGCAAAATTTATGAGTTTTGGCATACGGGAAAGCACCGAAAAATGCGAACAAAGTGAAAAGAACAATAATAATTAAAGCTGCAAGCAGCGATGAGTGGGTCTGAGCACGTGCGCACCTCGGGTTTTGCGCTGGACTCTGTCCGATGCGCACTGCGCAGCCGTCCGTCAAGTTTAGAGCAGGATGTGAGAATCCCGGCCAGGCGTAGTACCACTGGACGTAGAAAGTGATGTTTTGTAATGTTGTAAATGATTGTAATCAAACGCTCTCTGAAGAAGTTTGATATCCAGGCCTTTCTAGATGATGTGGCAGCCATGAACTGGGAGAGAACTTAACCTCATCCCTTCTATAGAAGATGCCTGGTCTTATTTTAATTCATTTGGCACTATTGTTGATAAACATGTCCCACTGAAAAGATTCCAGACCAAGAATTGCTATTGCTCCTGGTTCTCCCCTGACCTGGCTAATTTGATACTTGCCTTCAGGCAATGTAGAAATAAAACCATACAGGCAGTTAGGTCAGCTAAAATCAATCATTTCAAGGAAAAATTCTCTCCCCTATCCAGTCAGCTTCTCCATTCAACCCTTTTCTGCCTCAGATGTTTTGGAAGAACTCATCAAGCTGGACTCAAATAAATCTGCTGACTCTGATGGATTTGACCCTATTTTTTTAAAAGTAGCTGCTCACATTATTGCTGCCCCAATTGAATACTTGTTTAACTTGTCCACTCGTCTGTCTGTTTTCCCTTCTGACTGGAAATCTGCCATGATCTTCCCTCTTTTCAAAGGAGGCTCTGGCTCTGATCCCAACTGCTGCACGCCTATATCCACCCTGCCTTGCTTGGCCAAAGTCTTAGAGAGATTAGTCCACAAACAGCTAACCCACTGACTCCAACCATATCATGTCAGATATGCAGTCAGGGTTCAGAACTGGCAACGGATGCATCACTGCTACCTTGAAGGTCCTTGATGACATCATTACAACCATGGACAATAAACAAGTCTACATAGCTGCCTTCATAGATCTGGCCAAGGCCTTTGACTCAGTAGACCATAATATCCTCTTTCACAGGCTCTCTAGCATTGGCCTGTCCAAGAGTTGCAGTAACTGGTTTGCCAGCTATCTCAATAACTGTGTACAGCGAGTGACGTCAGAAAATGTTGTGTCAGATCCACTTTATATCGCTAAGGGTGTGCCTAAAGGTTCTATCTTGGGCCCAATCTTGTTTTCCATCTACATAAACAATGTGGCCAAGGCTGTCAGTGCCTCCCAGATACATATCTATGCTGATGAACCATTATTTACTCATCTGGCTCTTCACTCCATTCTGCCGCATCCACCCTCCAGCTCAGTCTAAGTCCTTTCACGATATTTGCCTGCATCTCAACTCAAAGATGACTAAATGTATGTTATTTAGTCTGAAAAACAGTGTCTCCTCTTTATTTCAAGTCTCAAATCAATAACCTGGAGGACAAAGTTAAGGCCCAAATTGGGGTTCCTTGACTGTTATAAGGCTTCATTGACACACTCTGCCAAACATACTCTGGTGAAGATGGTCATACTCCCTCTGTTTGATTATGGCGATGTAATCTATAAAATAGCTTCCAAGTGTGCCCTTAACTGCCTGGATGCTCTCTATCACTCAGCCATCCGTTTTGCCACTGGTGCATCTTTTTCCACCCATCATTGTGATCTGTATAAACTGATAGGCTGGCCCGCCCTCCACCCCAGGCGACTTCATCATTGGTTTCTATTTATCTACAAGACTCTTCTAGGGAAAACACCTCAATACCTCTCCAACCTTTGCACCTTTACCATAATAACTACCACCTGAAGTCCAGTGATTTCATTATTCTATCTATTCCAAAAGCCCGCACTGTCTTTGGCCTGAATTCCTTTTGTTTTGCTACAGCAAATGATTGGAACTCCCTTCAAAATTCCCTTAAACTTTCAGCTTTCCCATCACTCCATATGTTTAAACAGAAACTATAACATTCCCTAGTTCACTGCTGTACATGTTGACTCCCCTTCTGCTCTCTCCATAGATTCTAGTAGTTATTTATGCTGTTTTTATCTTCATTGTCTCTTCATCATTGGTGGCATGTCTTGGATTCATGTGTACTGTTTCTTTTTATCTGTTTTTGTTTTTGTTTTTGTTTTTGTTTTTGTTTTTGTTTTTGTTTTTGTTTTTGTTTTTGTTTTTGTTTTTGTTTTTGTCTGCTCGGGCCTCTTGCCAGAGGTCCGTTTCACAAAGCAGGTTTAGTGAAAATAAACTAATTTCAGAGTTTATTTACCCTGAAATGAGGGAAACTCTGAGTTTTCCATTTCACAAAGGGAGGTAACTCAAACCAGAGAAAGAGGGGTAAATCGAGCCTGTTTCAGAGAGAGGTAACTTAAGCTAACAGCTAACAGACTCTATGAAACTAACTTGGTCGGGACCAGGTTTTTCTCAGTAAACCTCAAGTTTCTCTCCATCTCCGCCCTCTTTTAGCCGCACGTGCCATTTGATTTCCCCATTCTGCATTTGCCTTCTTTCTGTTGCCTGAGTAGAAGTCTGTGTTAGTTTGAATAGGCTTAATTATTTAACAGAACATGATATAGATGAGAAGACATCTATGTGTGTGAAAACAGCATTATGTTGGGGATAAAACAACTGCACAGTCAAATAGCCACTTAATATTTACTTTACAGTGTAAAACATGATCAAAATGAGGTACCCACCACCCACCCTCAGTCAGCCTTTTGCTCAATTTCATCACTTCTCAGCTGTGGACAGTCCTTCTTCCAGTGTCCAGGGTCTGGCCACAGTAGAAACAAACATTTGGGTCATAGATCAGGCGTGGCCCATGTCGACCCCTCCGCGTCCACATCCCCGACCATGTCCTTTGTTTCCGGGTTGACCTGTCATACCACCAACTGCGTGATGCATGGTCATGGCTGCCAAATGCAGCTCCTGTTCAGTCTTGTCCATTCTGACTTTCTTACGGGTCTCTACTTAGTTCTGGGCATGGCGGGCATATCATGTTGAGATCTCCAAAGTCCAGATTGTGGGGAGAGGAGTTTTATCACTTGTGTTAAGAAATCTTGGGCTGTTACACTAGTGAACCCAACATCTTCCTTTTCTTAACAGGTGTTATAGGGAAGGTGGGATTTCTCCAGGAGTGAGGACTGGAGAGTGCTCAGGGTGGGGTAAAAAGGTGTGGTGGAAGAAGAAGAAGAAAGAAAAGTGTTGTCAGTGGAGTATGGTGGCGGTTTAAAAGGAGATTCAATCTTAGTCAGAGCTGGAATATCTTTTTGTCCACATACTGCATAATCATCATCATTCCGTCCTGGCATTTGTTTAGCATTTTTCTTTCTTTCTCTTAATTCACTTTCCTTTTTCCAACATTCTATACCTTTCTTGCATTCCTCCAACTGTTACCAATGTTTTAACTTAATTTTCTGTTTCTGCTTCATATCTTTCTCATATTCGCAAACTTTTTCTTCTAATTTTCTTATTTCTGACATACTAAAAGAACCTTCAGGGGGTAAACCCAAATTTTCTATCCAATATCTCTCCGGACCATATTTCTTTTTCATCATACTAAACTAGGGTCCCCTGGGAGGGCCAGAAGTCTGAGACTCACTTTCCCATTCTCTTGTTCATTCTCGGACTTGGAATGGGGGAAAAAAAACAACAACCTGCGGACACGTCAGAAGTCCCAGAACCTGCACCAACTCACCCACACTGTGGCCTGCCCAGGGCAACCCAGACCCCCAAGGCACAGGCAGGGCTCCCCCCCGGGGCGCAAGGCAGCGCCCAGACACCAGGGCCCAGCACCACCACCCATGCCAGAGCGGCCCGGCCACCTGGCTCAGAGCCAGTGGCCACCACCCCAGGGCCCCTAAGTAACCCACGCCGCAAGACAGCTCCACCCGCAAGCCCCCAAAACTGCCCTCCAAGCCCGACACACAGTCCCCCCCCCAACAATGATCAACCCGGTCCCCACGACCTGAGAGACCACCAGACGCCCGAAGACACACAGTCCCCCATAGTACACACCCAACCGCCCAGAGTGACGGGAGAGCAACTGTAATGGAAAATTAATTCTTATATGCATTGTATTGAGTGTTACTGTGTATGACCTGCAAATGACCGAGCTGCAAGGTACCAGCCTGTCCTGTTTTCTTAAATTCTTCTTTACAATGGTGGGCTTGTTATAATGAGATAGCTGCACTTTAGGGGGGACAGGGGTTAGGCTGGTATTTACGACTGTGTCTGGGTAACCTCAACTGATGGTTGGGGAGGAAAGTTAGAAGAACAATCAACTATACCCAAAGACAGATGACGTGATGAGCGGGCAATATAACTGTGTGTTTTTGCCTCAGTGGTCAGAGCAACTTTGTATTCTGTACTGTGTTGTTCTCTCTTGCAAGATATTATTATTAAAGCCTCTTATCTCCTCAGAAGAAAACAACTCTAAAATGACTCTGTGCGTTACTAAATTTCCACCACAGCAACCCACCACCACTATGTGATCAAGCTAATCAGAGGGGACCAGAGAGAATGAAATTCAGCCAATTGATGTTTTGAGGAGACAGACATGGTTTCCATGCCAATATAATCTAAAAGAAAATTTCTAAACTGGTTAATACACAGATTGTTCTTCGTTTTCCAGTTCATGAGAATATCTTTCTTTGCGATACATAACACTGGGAGGACCATGTGTGCTGAGTTAATTCGGGCCCAAGCAGTGAAACAACGAAGGCCCTATTGTATCTGAAGGAGTTATTAGGGTCCGAGCTGTGAAACAGCAAGGAACCTATTGTATCTGTTGGCGTTATTATTATTATTAGGGTCCGAGCTGTGAAACAGCAAGGAACCTATTGTATCTGTTGGCGTTATTATTAGGGTCCGAGCTGTGAAACGGCAAAGAACCTATTGTATCTGTTGGCGTTATTATTAGGGTCCGAGCTGTGAAACAGCAAAGAACCTATTGTATCTGTTGGCGTTATTATTATTAGGGTCCGAGCTGTGAAACAGCAAGGAAGCTATTGTATCTGTTGGCGTTATGATTATTATTATTATTATTCTTTGCACTTTAATCGCATTTGAGGGCTTTGCCGTGCGTAAACTCACCAATTCTGGCATGCGCATCAGGGATGGTCCGCCATTTTGTCTTAATGTAGTTGCGTCATAATTGCTCGATAGCACCCCCTAGAAAAATTAATAAATATCTGTGAGGTAGGACTTAGTTTTGAGTAGCCGGACGAAATTCGGTACACGCGTTTGTCAAGCCCAGATGCATAAAAAAAGCCTCAGGACATCATAGCGCCACGTCCACAGGAAGTCGGCCATTTTGACTTGAACATGCAAATTGGTGCCATTTTGCCTTTTTCCACACCTCGCATTTGATCAAACTCCTCCTACAGATTTAATGTTGACGGCTTCAAACTTGGTGTGCTTACTCTTCAGCCATGGGGGATCAAATGTTGTGATCAGATTTTTTAAATTGTACAAAGTGTGTCTGTGGCAGATCCTCAAACTTCACCAAATGTCATAGGCTTGCTCGTCACTCTCCCATGACTGCGTACATATGCGCTTACTGACACCGACCTATATCTCCACCTACTGGTGGTTGGTAGCGTCACTTTGTTTACACACCTCGCATATGATTTAACTGCTACTAGATATTGAATCCTACCAGCTTCAAACTTGGTCAGGTTACTCTTAAGCCATGGGGGATTAAAAGTTAAAAAGAAATGTTTAAAAGAATTTTTTCCAAAGTCTGAAGGGTGTGGCCGTGGCAGCGAAGATCGTGTTTTGGCATTTTTGGATTAAAAACAGTATCATCATCGCAAGGTCATGAAACTTGGCACACAAGTCCACGCTGATGACCTCATACGTATGTAAAGAATATTGTGTGTGGTTGGAGGAAAATGGCTCTGTAGCGCCCCCTACAAATGTTCTGAATACCCCTGCCATTGGGCTTAGTTTTGGGTAGGCTGGCGAAATTCGGGACACGCCTTCGTCAGGGCCAGATGCACAAAAATGTTTCTTGACATCATAGTGCTCTCCACTTGAAGGACGGCTGTGCGGTGTGAGTCCAGCGCATACCCCGATGTGCACAATATGGAGCCCGTTCATGGCTGCTTGCAGCTTTAATTATGGGCATTCCAAGAAATGGCATAACCATATTGCAATTGTGCAAAATGTCCCTTTTCTCAATCAAAAACGTTACCATGGTAACGGTAGATGCCAGGAAGCGAAGACATTTGGATGCTTATTGCCTGGCCGAACTTTATCGTAGAGACATCATTCATGCGTTAAAACACCTGGGTCGCTTCGTACTAAATGGTCCTTAAGCCTCATTACGCTAGGTGTTACGGTTTTTGCGATAGGTAACTTTAAACTTAAAAAAAGTGTAAATTTCATTTTGGATGCTTGTTGCTCGGCAACAGGTCATTGTGGAAAAATCATTAAAATGTTCCCCAACCCGGGACGCGTTGTACTACAACATATTTCAGTCTCATTATGCTGGCTATTACGGTTTTTGAGAAATGTAACGTTAAATTTGCCCAACCGTTAACATGAGGCTTGTTACCATGGCAACACAAATCCTATACATTCCTAAGGGGAGCCTAAGAGTGAATGCATTATAACCAGAGCCACCTCAGACATAACCAGAACCAACTTTGACAGAACCAGCAGATGCTAACATCATGCTAAAATGCTAACATACTAGCATCATTAGCATTTTGCAGAGAAGCCTAAAATGCTAATGTTGCATCACGTAGACATGAACTCACTATGTTTTTTTGCTCTATTAGCTGATGCTATGAGGTTATTGGAGAGCACCAGATTCAGCCCTTATGACCTTGTGTTTGGCCATACTGTCAGGGGTCCATTAGCGATTTTGCAAGATAACTGGAAGGAAGTACAACCACCACAAAACTTTATTGAATATGTAAACTGATTTAGATACAGGCTGTAGAAGACCCAGGAAGTAGCCAGGAGTAAGTTGACGTCAGTGCAGGGTAAGATGAAAAAACTTTATGATCGCCAGGTAGAGAATCGTGTCTTTCTCCCTGGGGATCAGGTGCTTGCTCTTTTGTCTATTGTTACCTCTCCATTTCAGGTAAAGTTTTCTGGCCCATATTCAGTGGTGAAGAAGATGTCAGATCAAAACTATGTGGTAGCTACTCCTGATCGCAGGTCACCTACTCAGCTCTGTCATGTCAACTTATTAAAATCATATTATACCCGTCAGTCGCAGGTAAGTGAGCCGAAAGCAGAGGTGTCTGGTACCCACCCAGTGTGTGTGTCCGTGTCCCCTCAGGCTGTGGCAGGGCAGGAGGGAGATGATTTACCAGGTCCTGATGAGTCTTTGCAGAATATGGATGTGCTACTGTGTAATTTGGATGTGTCGAGGTGGGGGCAATTAGTTGACTTCATAAGGTGATTTCCAGGTCTTTTTGGTGACACACCTACTTGTACACATTTGGTGGAACATGATATAGAGGTGGGGGGATTGTAAACCTATTAGGCAGAGGTTTTATCATGTTCATCCTGAGAAGCGCAAGTATCTTGATGCTGAGATGATGTATAAGCTTAATGATGGTATTGCACAACTGTCTTCCCCTAGTTGGGTGTCTCCTTGTCTGTTGGTAACTAAGTTTGATAACAAGCCGCGGTTTTGCTCAGATTTTCGTAAGATTAACCATGTAACAAAACCAGATTCGTTTCCGATTCTTAGGTTAGAGGATTGTGTTGCTCGGTATATCTGGGTGATATTGTCATCTATTCAGACAGTTGGAATGACCACCTTGACCGCACTGAGAAGCTGTTTGACCGCTTGGCTCGCGCACAGTTGATGATAAATCTGGCGAAGTGTGAGTTCGCCAAGGCCACAGTGACTTACTTAGGGTGTGTAGTAGGGCAGGGCACAGTGTCTCTTGTGCAGGCAAAGGTGCAGGCTATTGATGACTATGGCCCACCTCCAACTAAGAAGACGCTGATGCGTTTTCTGGGGCTAGTTGGATATTACCAATGTTTCTGCAGGAATTTTTCTCCTGTTGTTGCGCAACTTACAAATCTGAAATCCAAAGTAAAATGTGTTTCAGTCAGCGTTTCAAAATATTAAGGCCTTGATCTGTAATGCTCCTGTTTTGGCTGCTCCACAGTGGGATAGAGTTTTTAAATTGGAGGTTGATGCTTGTGCTGTGGTAGCAGTGCTATTGCAGGCTGATGACCTTGGGGTGGATAAACCAGTGTTTTGTTTTTTCCAGGAAGTTCAACAGACACCAACTCAACTACTGATTGAAAAAGAAACTCTTCAGTGTGTATGTCAGCTCTTCACCCGTAGTTGTCTTCACAGACCATAATCCTTTAACTTTCCTGAGCTCTTTGCAGTATCCTAATCAGAGGTTGGTTTTTGGGCTCTATTCCTCCAGTCGTACAGCCTCGACATTCATCATATCAAGGGCTGGGACAATTTAGTGGCGGATGCGTTGTCTCGGGCCCCTTGGTAATTGTGTATAATGTAGCTTTTTTTTTTCTTTTGTTTTTCACGTTGCCCCCATCCTTCTTGGTCTCTCTCTCCACTTAAAAGTTGGTTCAGGTAGTGGGAGAATGTAAGTGTGAGGGACAAACTGTGAGGTGTTTATTTTCATTATTATGATTTATTAGAGTGAGTACAGTTAAGTATAAAAGATATATAATACTTCAATAGGCTTAGTGTTTAGGCACCATTGTATTGTTCACACAGCCTCTACAAGCTGTTGGGAATTCAACAGATGTTTTTCACAAATATTTCTCAACACCCATTGCCACAAGCCAGGATCCCCAACCATCTCTGCAATCATTGATGGCCTCCTATACAGGCTGTCACTGTCAGAACTGAAGAAGCCTTTCGGATGAGAGGTGAAACATCTTCAAGATCCAGGAAGAACTCCAGTTGCCCATATTTGAGCTCTTATGATTACCATGACTGAGAATCTTCATCAACATATTGCCTTGCATTTTGGGAAGAACACCCTCATGATGCGGGAGTATGAAAGTATGATGCGGGAGTATGAAAAGCTGTCAAGAAAGCTCGCATACTACAAGAACCAGCTGCGATTTCATTTGAGACAACACAGAGTCATTGTCACAGTCACAGTTCTCCCAGTGCTTTTCCATTCTGCCTGTCAGCCATGTCTACCTCTTCAGCTAACTCGACTCACCTGTGCATCATTAGTCTTCCACTCTCCAAGAAAACTAGTATATAAGCTTCCCCAGTTCATTCACTCCTTGTCACATTGTCTTTGCTGTGCCTATGCAAGACCAGTCAGCCTTTTTCACTGGTTTGATCACCTGTTGCCAACTGTGCCTGTTTCGGATACATCCTTTCTGTCTACACCCCGGGAAAGCTACCTGCCTTCTGCCTCTGACTACATGTATTGCTTTGTGGACTTGTCTCGGTATTTCTGGAGCTTCTGAGATTTTGACTGCTGGCTTTCCTTTGTCAGTCTGTTTCCTTTGGAGTTTTCTGCCTGCTTGAATTGTTAATCTGGTTTGGACTTGTTTTCCTGCTCTCTTCATTCATAACTATTGTCAACAATAAATTATATTGAGAACTCAGCGAGCTTGGCAGTGTGCTGCAATTTGGTCCTAACACCTCCTGTTACAAATTTAAAGTAAATTACACAGAAGATGTTTCTCATTCTGTCATTTGAAGTCAAGTTTTGGATGAGAGGGATGAAAGCCTTCCCAGAAGGATGAGATGAGAAGAACAGTGGGTGAAATGGTTGGATAATCAGGCCCTCCTTATATTCAGCTACTATACGAAAGGAAGCCACTATTAGCTTTTTTATCAGCAAAACAAGTTTGACCGCACTGCCTGCGAGTAATATGTGTACATGTCACTGTACAAAATTAATGATAAGTGTCTTCTTGCAATTAATTATATTTGTTTTGAATCACAGACATTTTGTTTGTGTTGTTGTCTTTGGTTTTAATCTTAACAGCAAGCTCCCCTTTCTAACGTTACATAATGCTAATTCAAACACAAAGATGAACAGAGCCATTTTAACATTTATGAAAATAACATAGGGTTGCTGTTTATGATTGACACATCTAAAAACGTATTCAAGGACACATCTAGATTTGAGCTGATTGTCTTCTCATTACTTAAAAAATATCAGTCTAAAAACTGCAACAACTAGGATCAAATGCACACATTAGAGAATAAAAAAGCACCCTTCAATCAAACTAATTTGACAGGTGACCTTTGACCTTCTATCGATTGATCAAAGTCATTAACAGTAATTGACCTTTGACATCTAAGGGGAGGGGGTTATGGATAAGATTAGGGGGGTTTACAGCTAATGTCAGGAGGTTAAGATAAATATATCTCTTGAATATTTAAATAAGAGAAAGGGTTAGGGTTAATAGGAAAGGTTAAGTTTTAGAAAATCCTCTTTTGTTTTTGATAGCTTCAAAGACTCTTTCCCTGTAAGGTGACTTGGGTGTTGGTTGTCAACACTGTGAGGGTGGGGAGGGAACAGACAGTTAATAATGAACATAAGAGTCTCAACAATCCTGCTTTGTTACTGTTTCAGTAAGGTTTACATCTGGCTGTATCAGACTGACCAACTCATACCGTGAGGGTGTACTGCCAGGGGTCATCAGAATGCACCATACTGTGAGGGTGGGGGGAGAACATAAGATAATGAACATAAGAGTCTCAACAATCCTGCTTTGTTACTGTTTTAGTATGAGATCCTAGAATTCTCCAACTTTCCTGTTAAAGTTTACATCTGGCTATAGCTGACTGATCAACTCATACCGTGAGGCTGAACAGCCATGGGCCACATGAATGCAGTATACTGTGAGGTTGGGAGGGAGAACAGACAGTTAATAATGAAGAGCGTCAACAATCCTGCTTTGTTACCATTTTAGTAAGAGACCTAGCAATCTGTTAAAGCTTACTGGCATATGGCTATCTGGCAATATCTGACTGATCAACTCATACTGTGAGGCTGAACAGTCAGGGTCTCTGTTCTTGTTCACAAGTTAACAAATTCAATAATCTGTTAATCTGTTAAATGACCCTTACTCTACTTCCATCCTACGATTAATCTGGTTCTAATCGTAGTGTGGGAGTAGAGTAAGGGTGGAGAATTGGTGTTAAAAAAACAACAAAAAAAACTATTGAAATTAAATTACCACTTCAAGAAAGTTAAAAACATTCCTGTATTTCTGTAGGGGGTAAACTGACATTCTAACATTTTTTATGTGCTATTGTGTTCAATGAACGTGTTCTTTTGAACTTGTCTGTGCATAACACTGGACCCAACCATGGTATGAACACTACAATGTGTTTCAAGAAAAAATAACCTTTTGGTTTTTAAGATATTTCATCTCTCATCCAAGAGGGTTCCCCTGTTCTAACATACGGGTTCAAGACGTTTACACGCTTGTGGAGTCACTCACTTTACATTCTCAGTCCCTGAGATCACTGCAAGACACATTCAAGTCTTTAGCAATGATTGTAAATATTGAGTTGATATCTAATGAATATTAAAACAATTTTTTAAGGCCTATCATTTAACATAATTTAACACATATTGAATTTTATCACCCTATAATGTCAACTTGTGTGATTTGTTATGAGAACCTTTTTTATGCTGAAAGCTGAGACGGGAAGTGGGGGTGTCTTTACACGTGACTTCATGAACGAAACCCTCCCTTTCTTCCTATTCAGTCCTGTGCGGTGTTTTATACTGAGAGGTAAAATATGCGAATTCACTCTGCGACTTGAACATCAGAAGGCGAATAGAGTTCGCTGTCTGCCCTTTCAGCCTCTCTGATCAGCCTCATATCATAAAGACGTTTTTACTCCAATAGATGACTGTCAGTAGGTGAGCAGTCAGTGTCGCCTGTTGCTCCTGTTTGTCTTTGCTGTACCACGTTAATGTCCGTCTGTCTGCCACTGTCGCGGCTTCTTGAATGCTTGCATGGAAAAATGTTTTTGACAGCCTGCCTTTGATGTTGATTCTTCAAAAATATTAGCTATTATGGGGAACGCACTACCATATGCCATTCATAAAGACTGAATTTGATCTTAATTTAGATTTGATTGAAACACCACAGACCCTGGAATTCATATAACTGTACCTGTCAAGAGCAAAAAGGAGGAACATCCATTCGGCGTACAATAAAGCCACAGGAAACTATTTACTCTCCCCATAATTTGAACTTCATCCATACCTCATCTGCAGTTTCTTGCTATCTTTTGCCAGAAAAAAAAACGCACCTCAGATGGCGGTAGCGGCGAGTGCGAACCATTCATAAAAGTTCAAATATTATCTTAATAGCATAGAATTATTCTCGTGTGACGAATTATAATGTCTTTCCCTTTCATTTAGAGCCTTGTTTAAAATGTAAAATAAGTATAGATTTTGTTAGACAGTAGGCTATAGGCGAGTATGATATATCTGAGATATTTAGTATATTACTAAATTATAAGATACGGGCTTGCGTGACGTTCTTTGCTACTCATCCTGGTCACAGTTCAGACATTAGGTTATGTTTGTTGAACTGACAAGACTGACAGCTAATCATTTTGTTATCTGCTGCTGTTTGTTCAGGTTTGGGAAGCCTCGTCTGTAGCCTGACTGTTATGGGAGAGGTGTCAGTGCATCAGACAGCCTAAATGCGGCAGTTAAACTGTTATTGATAGCGCTCTTTTCCACATGTGAGAAAACAACTGGATCCTCTAGGGATTTTTGGTGTATCCCTTCACATTTGAAGGTACATCCCGGTCAAAGGGTGTAGTTTTAACAGGTGCTTGGTTATTCCATTCAAACTCCAATAATCATACTTTCCCCCACTCTATAGATGAGGTAAATTCTAACTTCAAATCAATCAAGTTATGTCCAGGACTGCAACCTTTGAGCTTAAGTGCAATGAGTCACTTTATGAATACCACTGTATGTAATCTATATTCTGAATCTCTGCTGTGTTGTGTGACTTGTGATACATCATACTTATTTTTATATGAGGATTATATCAGTGAATTTAAAGTATTTTTAGAATTTATTGGTAATGATTGGTCTGCTCTAAAATGTTTCCATTCTCCCAGTCAAATATGACTTTAAAGACCATTAATGACCCGTTAATAACAGGCATAATAAAAGGAAGTGTCTGTCTGCTCCTAACTTCCTGATAAAAAATGTTTAGAATTATTGAAAAGGGTACTTTAATGATGCCAAATATGACAAAATCAACTCCTGCTTTTCTGGTTCAGGAATCATTATCACAAAAGAACCGAAAGTTTTGCAAGGAATTTTTCTATAATTGGTTTACATTAGAAACTTAGATCTGTATTGATTTCAGTTTAAGTTAATTCTGTCATTTTGTCTGTTGAAACCTCAGCTAAATCCTGCTTTTAAAGCTGCATTTCACTTAATATTTGGTCTCTTATTTTGCTTTTGGAACCAGAAGTTTTGCATAGATTCTTGCATTTTTAGCTATTCAGTTTACAGTAAGTGTGTTCTTCTGTCTGATGCAAAAAGGCAAAAAAAAAAAAATGCATTTATGGGTGAGTAGCAGAAGTATGTAGTTGATCCGGGATGAGACAGGGAGCCAGTGCAGTGATTGAAGGATGGGGGTGATGTGCTCATGCTTACCGCCTTTCATCAGGACCCTGGCAGCGCTGTTTTGAATATATTGCAGCTTCTGGATGGTTTTGCCAGGTATCCCGATGAAGAACCCGTTACAGTAGTCCAGTCTTGGGGAAATGAAGGCATGGACCAGTTGTTCTGCTGCTGGGAGGGATAGAGTGGAACTGAGTTTTGAAATGTTGCGGAGATGGTAGAATGAGGTTTTTGCACAGGTGTTTTATATGGTCGTTGAAGGTCAGGTAGGAGTCCAGCCAAACTCCCAGGTTTGTTGCTGAGGAGGAGAGAGGAATTATCTGTCCGTCGAAAGTAAGTTGGGATATGGGTGAGGAGTGAACCTGATGTGGGGTACCAATGAGAAGTGCTTCCGTTTTATTGCTGTTCAGCTGAAGGGAGTTATCGGTCATCCATGTCTTGATTTCCTCAAGGCAGGAGGTGAGGGATGACAGGGCTATGGAGGGCTTTGGGGCGGTTTTGGTTTTCATAGGGATAAGGGAACAGTGGGATGCAGAGAGACACTGCCTTTCAACAGAAGGCCAACGATTTCTTGATTGCAAGCTCCTCCCTCTTCAGGAAAGCACAAACATTATTGTTGCCAGCAATTTTGAGGCAGGTGTTCCATTTTTAGTAAAAGTTTGAATGTATTTATGAAACATCAAATCAGTGTAAAATTGTCAGTTTGAAGCAGCCATCCTACTGCCAGTCCAGACTACTGTTCTGTCTTAGTTAGTTTAGTTTGATTTGATTTAAAATCATTCAGTTGCTACTTGGAAATGTATATGTTTTTGGTTCTTGGCTGGAAGGAGCATTCTCTACAGAAATTTCACTGTTGCTTTTCACATCAGTGTTTCTGGCACTTTTAGGCTGCATCATTGGCAGAATTCTAAAGATGGACATAGTCATTCAGTGAAAAACCTGAAGCCAATGTGGAAGTTTGTCACAGTCCAAAACCACCATAAATTATAATGTTTCTTTTTTAACTAGATTACCTCTGATCATTGTGCTGGTGGTCATTGTCTGAATAATTCCACAGTTTAATAGATATTACACCTCATAGATACATGTATTTGCTTATTCAGGCTTCAGGTATCACTGTCCAGTTCCAGCCTCTGGTCCCAATATGGTCAGTTCTGGCTCAAAAAAATTTGTAAGATGACAATTGCCAAATGCTGAACTCAAGGCATCAAAACAGAAGTTCACTAACCAATAGGTGGTGTCAGAGTATGAAGTCTGTATCTTCAAGTAGTTCTCGTCAAGTTTGTTTTGTAGCCTCAGCTTTTCTCCATATCTCTTAGTTTGTGGTAATCAACAGTCACATTTTTATGTAATAGAATAACACAAATTGATAGTAGAACTTTGGACATGTTGAAACTCATTTTTTAAACTCAGTTCCTCTGTAAGTTAGCTGCATAAATTATCTAATAATCTGTAATGTTCTTATTGTTGGATTTCTTAATGGGAACTGTATTTTTAACAAATGTAGCTCAAATTGTTGAGAAATGTGTGTTTGTTGAGGGTGATTTTCCACTTTTGTATTAAGCCACCTTTGTTACTCCGAAGTATTGCTTATTTTTAATTTTCACAGCAATAAATTAACTTGCGTAGGATAGAAGCTCAATGTCTTCTTACAGCTTCCTGTAAAGATGAGTATCATAAAGAGGAGTAAGATGCAAAAGGAATAAGTTTATTTACATTGCCTTGTGTCTGCATGTGAAATTTGTTGACAGTTAGAAAGATACTTTTTCTGACTGTGCTAGGAATAAATATCACAGGATCAGTGTGACAGTAATAATAAAGCTTTTAAAACTAGGCCATCTACAACCTTTGCGCCTTTTTGGGACCTTATTTTGGTTAAAGGTTGTTGGTTAAACATGCAGAAATTATACTTCATACAGTGGCATTTTGGGCTGCATGGTGTTGTAGTGGTTAGCACTGTCGCCTCACAGTGAGAGTTCCAGGTTCAATATCCAGCTGGGGCCTTTCTGTGTGGCGTTTGCATGTTCTCTCTGTGTATGTGTGGGTTCTCTCTGGGTCCTCTGGCTTACTCCCACCATCCAAAAACATGAATTGGTGTCTCTAAAAAATTGTCTTTAGGAGTGTCTGGTGTATGTGTGGTTGTTTGTCTCTGTGTGGCCCTGTGAAGGACTGGCAACCTGTCCAGGGTGTACCCCGCATCTTGCCCGATGACCACTGGGATAGGATCCAGCCCCCCTTGCGACCTGACCAACAGTTTAAGTGGGTATAGAAATGGACAGTATCACTTTTATGTCAGCTGAAAGGAACTTCAAGGCACCAAATTCCATTTTACAGTTTTTTTTAAGGCAACTTTTGTTATTGTAATGATGAAATGAAAGTGTCAGTTAGTCTATGACTTTCATCCAGACAGTTATATCGCAAGAAGTATTCCATGGACTGTCGTGAGTTTAGTCCTGACAGTTTTAGTCAAATGTGGGTGAATCCTTATAATCCAGCCCCACTGCAGAGAAAACAGGAAGGATGGGAACTAAGTGTAGGTTTGCATCCTCCACATTGTGAGAGGGTGGTTCAGTCATCATATAATGGTGCACATGGGAAGAGGCCCTGGAGCTGACTCTGGACATGCTCAGAGGCTTATATTTCCCATCTGGCCTAGGACTGGCTGGGAATCCACCTGAAGGAGCTGATGGAAGTTGATTTGAGATTTTATCCTTTAATGTCTTGATTATGAAAGGGACTACGCGGTTTTGTGGTTGTTGAGTCATAATTTCTTAGCCAGCCATAGAATTTGGTCCAGCATGTCGGCATCACTATCAGGCAAAAATTTCTGTGATGATTCCCTGCCTTCTGATCTGTCTGAAAAGTGAGGCAAAAATGATTGAGTGATCTATTTTCCTATTGTGCTTTTAGTATGAATAGTTTTCCATATACTTACAGGCCACTGTAGTGGAATTGATATAGTACAATATGGTAAGGAATTGGTTACAGATAATTGCTCCTTGGGTCTTCTAGAAATTGATGATTAGATAACAAAAACTATGGATAGAATTATTGTTCTATTGTTTTGAAAACAGTCATGATTAGATATAACCTCAGTGACAATGACTGATACAGACCACATATGCCACATAATATTTTTGCAAGGGGCATGCCATAAACAATCTTGACAGCTGAAGGAATTATTGAAGTCAACAACTGCTGTTATACCTGCTGATAGTTGGCTGTGGGAAATTAGAGATCAGTTCTGGAAGCTATCACTTTGTGAAATGAGTTATCTATTCACCAAGTCTCACTATTCATTTGGCATGTCTACATCTACAATGAGTGAATAAATAACTTAAACTGCTCATAGTTTGCATCAACAGGGTAATATTCCACTTATAGATGAAGAATTTGGAATCGATCTGACTTCAGTGCAGGGTTTTGCTATACCTACAAAACTTAAGAAGTTGTAAAATTATATTAACTTACATGGGTCCTAAATGCTGTGCTCTGTTCTATCGCACACATGAACAAAGTTCAACAAAGAAGATAATTTTTTTCCTCCTTTAATTTTGCAACTGTGCAGCACTGTGCAGCACAGAGAATAGGGAAATATTGGGGAACTGGGTTCCAATTCTTGTCACGGTCTTTGGCTAAGTATGGGTAGAAGTTAATTACGGTGGATAAATGAATGGTTATTTTAACTCGACACCAACCTTTATCTGAACACCAACCACATGCACATCACTTTCGAGGCCGGCAGAGATTGGATCAGAGATTGGACCACGTCTGAATCGCGGGCTTCTCAGACGTGGTCCACTCGCTCGTCGAACAGCCTTTCTTTCCCCTTTCCCTCCCGTCTAGAAGGGCGATGTCCCCAAGCGGTCACTCTCGGGCCTCGATTCTTTAGGCGGTTAGGTATCTGTTCATTGGGTCATTGGTCTACATAGGGATTATAGGGAATTATTCACCGAGTCTGGTCCATTTTTTGTTTTATTTTATTAATTTTTTTAGCACAAATTTCTTGTGTATCACATTTCAAGGAGTTCTGAAAACAGCACATGGTTCATCATGTAAAACAGACATGAAATGACGTTAAAACAACGCCACTGTGATTGGCCGCCCACCACTCCAGTGTATGGCATCTGTCTCCATGAGTGTGAGTAATTTTGTGAGGCACCTGACTAACATGACAATAAAGTAATCTTAATTTTAATGTAGTTCCAATAATCTGATTGAGGATGACTCTGAAGAAAATGTTTTTTTTTCCAAGGAGTGATGAATGGAGGTGTTACAGGCCTGTTTCTTGTCCTGCAGGTGTCACCTTTGTTTTAAAGTCTAGATAAGGAGGAAGTAGCATTCGGTCTGGTTGCTCTCCTCCGATCTGTAACAAAGAGGATCTTTTGTGTATTCCAGGCGAGCTTGCTAGTTGGCATAAAAGTGTTCATTGTCCCCAGCTTTATCATGAAAGCAAAAGGGGAAAGAGGTCTCGTGGGATGCGGCAAATTTTGGGATTTCATTAGATCACATAACTGTGAATATCTGTACATGTAGTGTCATGTATTCAAGTAGTAACTGCATCAGCAGCTATCTGCCCCAATCTCCTAATAAGTCCTCTATAAAGTGAACACTAAAACATAGGTGGGTGAATTAAGTGGACAATCCAAACACAGTTTGGTCAATTAGTCCTTTTTGCTTGGGAAGGTTCCAAATGGAGTTAAATTCTGAGAAAATCTGAGTAGCAGCAATGATAGGAGCTATTCAGATTCTCTAAATGCTTAGGAAAGGAGCTTTCAATGCTTTTTTATCATCTTTTTCAGCATTAAAAATACTTTTTTAATTGGACTATTGGACTTTTTTGGCCAGTGGGACTCTAGAAGCAGCTGATGGGTACCGACAGGCCAAGTGGATGATTTGGCCAATTTTTGCCTCTGCGGTTGTTGAAGCAAAAACTCAGGCTTGGGAGGAGTTCGGTGAGGCCATGGAGAACGATTTCCAGACAGCCTCGAAGAGATTCTGGTCCACCATCTGGCGCCTCAGGGGGGGGAAGCAGTGCACTGTCAACACTGTATATGGTGGGGACAGGACTCTGCTGACCTCAACTAGGGACGTTGTGAGTCGGCGAGGGGAACACTTTGTGGGCCTCCTCAATCCTACCGACACACCTTCAGATGAGGAAGCAGAGTTGGAGAGCTTGGAGATGGGGCCTCCTATTTCTGGGGCTGAGGTTGCCGAAGTGGTGAAAAAGCTCCTCGGTGGCAAGGCCCCAAGGGTGGATGAGGTCCGTCCGGAGTTCCTCAAGGCTCTGGATGTTGTAGGGCTGTCTTGGTTGACATGCCTGAACATTGGGGACAGTGCCTCTGAACTGGCAGATTGGGGTAAAAAGGGGGACCGGAGGGTGTGTTCCAACTCCAGGGGGATCTATTCGGGGCTACTGGAGAGGAGGATCCGTCGGATAGTTGAATCTTGGTGCAGTGTGGTTTATGTCCTATCCTTGGAACCGTGGACCTGCTCTACACCCTCAGCAGGGTCCTGGAGGGTGCATGGGAGTTTGCCCAACCGGTCTACATATTTTGTTTTGTGGACTTGGAGAAGTCGTTCAACCGTGTCCCTCTGGGAGTCCTGTGAGGTGTACTCCGAGAGTATGGAGTGCTGGATCCCTTGATAGGGGCTGTTCGGTCTCTGTATGACTGGTGTCAGAGTTTGGTCCGCATTGCCGGCAGTAAGTAAGATGTGTTTCCGGTGAGGGTTGGACTCCGTCAGGGCTGCCCTTTGTCACCAATTATTTTCCGACGTGGAAGAACCTGTTGAGCTGACCATCTGTCCTATACTTATAAGTGTGTTAGTCAGTTTCTATAGTTTAATTTTATTTTGAAAGGGGGTGGAAGTTTATTTTGTTGATTCTGTGTCGGATTTCCTGTGCTGGTGCAATCTGCTGCTGAGCCGCTGCTGAGCCGCTGCTACGTGCTGCTACTGTTACGTGGCGCCGGTTGGTGACCGCGGTGCCGTATTACACAGCCGTTACATCCCCGGTGGAAATCCTGTGTTAGAGGTAGGGTGAAAAGCTCGATCATCCGGGAGGGGCTCGGAGTAGAGCCGCTACTCCTCTGCATCAAAAGGAGTCAGATGAGATGGCTCGGTCATCTGGTTAGGATGCCACCTGGACGCCTCCTTGGTGAGGTGTTCCGGGCACGTCCCACTGGGAGGAGACCTTGGGGAAGACCCACGACACGTTGGAAAGACTATGTCTCTCGGCTGGCCTGGGAACGCCTCGGGGTCCCCCCGGAAGAGCTGGAGAAAGTGGCCGGGTACAAGGATGTCTGGATTTCTCTGCTCAAACTGCTGCCCCCGCGACCCGATCCCCAAAGAAGCGGCAGATGATGGATGGATGGAGATAATTATGTCCCACAATTCCTTAGGCAGATGCTCAGTTATATCTATCCAGTTGTACTGACTCTTTGTTTATAAATAGGAGAACATTAGGGGCTCATCACAAATGGTTATCACCTTTGAAGAATATATTAAAACTTTTTTTTTTTTTTAAGTATTTTTTTGGGCATTTCAATGCCTTTATTGATAGGACAGTGGAGAGAGACAGGAAACAGGGCAGAGAGAGAATGGGAATGACACGCAGCAAATGGCCGTCCAGTTCAGGACTCGAACAGGGGCCAACTGCATTGAGGACTAGTCTCTGTATATGGGACGGCTGCTTAACCCACTAAGGCACCAACCACACTGATATTAAAACATTTTTTGCCCTCTTCTTTCCTTTTAGATTACTGACACTGATATATATAAGAAATATTCTATATTGTATCTGATTATACTAATAGAATCTATGTATGATATAGCCTTTGTGTAAAAACATAATAAGATTGCATTAATCAAAGAATTTAAAATACTTTTTTTGTTTGTTGAATATTTGTTGGTCATCTTTTAGTTTAAGTGCTGTTGACCTACAGCAGGTAGGTGTAAGTGTGGTCAGATTATCACTGTAGCGCGGTTGTCTTTTCTTAAGTCTTAACAAATTTGTCCTGCCACCTTTCCATAACTTCATGATGTTTTTTGTTGAGGAAAAGCGCTTTGGAAAAGATAACAGGAGGAGGAAAATTTTGTATACTTTGTTTTTGTGTATTTCCCTAATTTGCAATGTCTGTTTAAATTTCTTTGCTTACATTCCCTCTCTCATCAACTGCTGTGTGTGTATAGGCTTACACACAACCCCTGACAAAAAATGTAGAATCACAACACTTCAATTCAGCATCTTTATTTTGTAAGAAAAAAAATAAAACATATTTGGCTATGTACCTGTGCTCTGCTTTTGTTGGTTTAGCTGTCGGCTTCTTCTGTTCCTCTCCTGTTCCCAACCTCATTTTCTCACCGTTCCTTATAACACCAAGTTGCATAAAAAAAATAGTGAATCAATAAAGACATTGCAGTGTGTCTTGGGAGTTGACATGTTTTTTCCTCTCCCAAAAAAAAGTTGTTTTCTTGGACATAAGGTTTCTGCTTGTTGGTCCAGTTAGCTTGTCAATAAACCTCTCACAATAAACAATCACTTGTTTAATCAGTTATTTGAGAAAATTGTTCTGCATGTCTGTGACAATCTTGATTCATCTTTATGAAGTTTAAAAAGTTTAAAAGGCAGTCATGTTTGTTTTTTTTACTGTAATGCTCTGCATTTTTTTAAACAAATAACTCAAATATTATATGAATTATCAAATGGTCTATTCTGATAATGGCGTAAAAATGTACAAAAACAATTAATTCAATAATCATAATTATTTGAATGAGAGTAAATGGTCTACTAAATTTTCATAATTGTTACATACATCTCCCTACACTTACATATGAGAGATTTGGTTATATATTTGTTCCACATTCACAAATCTGTTTATCCCTGCATGTATGACACAAATTATGTAACTTTCAAAGCAACCTTCATTTATGTTTATGCATTTGGCAGATGCTTTTATCCAAAGCGACTTACAGGTAAGACTTAAAGCTAAGGCCTAAGGACCCCTAGTAACTTTCATGCAAGGGATTTGGACCCAGGTCTCCCGCATGGAAGGTGGCAATCATACCACTACACTATCTAGACCTTTGGAAATAACTTTATAAGTCAGTAACAAAAGAAATGGATAAAGTGTGACCTCTTACTTTCTGTTTTATCTCATTCCAGGCCCGAAACACAGCATGATAATGTCTGTTCACACACCAGTAGCTGTAGTCAGTGTATTGTGAGGACCAGCTGTCACTATGCCATGTGTGTAAGGAACCAGTGGTGGTGTTGTGACTCCTGGCGGGATGCTGCTGACAGCTGTTCAGTATGACTCTGCTAGATTTGTGGTTGTCACGCTCCATCCCCATGTGCCTGCTCCTTCAGAGCCTTGTCCTCATGGCCCTGTGCTTCCCCTCGGCCAGCATGTGTCCAAAGGGCTGCAATTGCCAACGTGACCCCCATCTTCATGGCCTCAATGTTACGTGCAGTCAGTCCCGCCTCAAAGAGATTCCCCACAACCTCCCGGTCGACACGGTCCTGCTGAGGCTGGACCACAATCAGATAGGCACTGTGCCCGATCAAGCCTTCCATGGACTCAGGCTTTTGAGGGAGCTGAACCTCTCTTACAATGCAGTAGAAACTTTAGGGGAAGGTGCCTTCAGTGGCATAGAGGCAACTTTACAGGTGCTAGACCTTTCCCACAACCGCATCACTAGCGTTCACAAGGATGCTTTTGCTCAGCTGAAGTCCCGCGTCATTGTGGATGATAACCCCTGGCATTGTGACTGCACCCTCCAGCAGGCCATTGGCGGAATGGCCCATAATCATGAGGCTGCAGCCCGGGTTCTCTGCAGGAGCTCAGAGCTTCTTGACCAAGAGGGACGACCTTTCTTGGCAGTGGACACTGACCTGTGTAACCTAGCGAAAAGGACCACAGACTACGCTATGCTGGTAACCATGTTTGGTTGGTTTGCAATGGTCATTTCATATGTTGTATATTATGTTCGTCAGAACCAGGAGGATGCCAGACGCCACTTGGAGTACCTCAAGTCTCTTCCCAGCAAGCCCAAGAAACCTGATGAGGCTGATGACATAAGCACTGTTGTCTGACAGCAACATCATGTGTTCATCACAAATCTAATGAATGCCAAAATTTTTATGTAACAAGACCCACATTTATAGTGTTTAGTATTTAAAAAATTTTGCCCAAGTAAGCATCAAACTGTTTGTATTTTGGGATTTTTTGTTGTCCTTTCCAGGGTTAGTTTATGTCTGATATAAAAATCAAGCTACACTCAGACCGTGTTTTCTACCAAGAAAAAAAAGTAGTTTGCAAATTTGAATCTCAGGTTTAAATTCTGACATGGTAACTGATTTTTTAGATGAACAATGTTGAATATTTGAAAAAAAAAAACATATTCATTTTTAAACTCTTTACTCCTTTTCCCAAAGCCCCCATTTAGTGATCTCATACTGAAGTGAAAATTCAGCATCTGTGGATCCATGGTATGCTACTGAAGAACATTTGATCCATACATTGTGTGACATTGCCTTGGGTATGGTATATGCAAAAATGTGGGGTATAAAGTAATCTTATCTCTTTCCTTGTCTTGCTATTTATATCAGTCCAGTTGATAGAATAGAAAAGTGTTCATCTCCAGGTTAATAGCAAAAGTCCTAATATAGTGTACAATTATAAATGTACTGCTACAAAATTTGAAGAACAACACTTTTATTTTTGGTTGGAGCAAGTGATCATACTTCAAAGAAAAGCTAAGAATGTACCTATTTATTGTGTCTGATGATTAATTATTTTTTTATACAAAGTAATAATTTAAAGATTACATTGGTTAATGGGTTGATTCACTGCAAATGTGACAAATTTATGTGGCATTTTTGTCATAAGAATTTAACACACCACTTCCGGTCCCATAATCTCATCTACAATATTAATTTCTCCTTATAGCAAACCATGTAATTAGATAATAAGAAACTGAAAATCTTATTTGTCATGGTTTCAGCAATTTAAGCCTTGTGCAGCACTACAAGGGAGTCTTTACCAAACAATGAATGTTTGTTTGTAATGATTGATTTGTCTGCCTTGGGAGGACAACATTGTTTTGTAAAATCAATGTTACATCAAATTTGATACAGAAAATTTCCAAATGTCACACTGTAATTACTTCAAATATTCCTTCACGTTGAATTGTATAAGATGTGTCCACATTGGGTTTTATATTCTAAATATTTGCCTGTGTTTGTTACTTTGAAGTAGTTCCACCCTTATAAAAACAAATTTGGTCCTGCCATGCACAAATGAATGAATTTTAAAATGCATTTTTGTTTATGTTGAATATTATATGTAGCAATTTACATTAATCGGGGCTTTTGTTCTGAGACGGGATGTTGATTTGTTGTTTAAAAAAAAAGTATTTGCCATAAGACTTTTAACATTGATCATCAATAATAAGCATGATAAGATTTTGCTGTTTTGCCAGTATGGTTAAACCAAAAATGATGTGGTCAATCTGAAGTCTTTCCAAGTTAAAGCTTAACTGTATATTTTTTTAGATTTGTGTCTGCATGGGCTCACTGTACAAATGACAATGTTAGTTTCGTACCAGTCCCACTACAGATCCTGAAAACTCATGTAATCAATATTGGATAAGATATTTAAGGTAATATTAATTTGGAATTGATCACAATCAGCTTTTTTAAGTCTGTATGGATGCAGTCTGATAAGATCGGAAAAAAAGCAGTTGTGGGCTTTGCATTTTACACTCAGTCCTTCAGTGCTACCTTCCCAATATTAAAATATTCTTCAATAATCCAACTATGACACTAGGACTATATGCTATTTCCATTTTTTGTTACCACTTCATTCCACATTGACATTAATCTTTCATCAAGTATAATTAAGCCATTTAAATGAAAGCTGAAAACATTATAGAGTTACTGTACAATAATTAAGAGAGATGGGAGTACATGACCAAGAACCTAAAGAATTATACTTCTTTGCTGCGTGCTGTATCCTAAATAGTGCACAATCAAAGTCATTACCAAAGAAACCAGAATAAATTTATAATCTCTATTGGATTTAATCATGTGGTTAGATGTGGTTCTGGTACTGGTTGCTTACGGGGGGTGGAACTTCCTCACAATTTCCATTTCCAAAAATATTCCACAAAAAAACTTTGCCTGTAAATCTATGACATAATCCAATTATTCTCTCTCTCTGTTATTGTGTGGTCAAAAACATGACAGTGCATGTCATCAAAGCCAACTAGATAGCTCCAGTAAGTCAAAGAATATACCAATATATACCTTGACAAACTCAAAATCTGATTAAAACATATAATATTCACGAGACCATGGTTCTCAGCCGGAAAAGGGTGGAATGCTCTCTCCGGGTCGGGAATGAGATCCTTCCCCAAGTGGAGGAGTTCAAGTATCTCGGGGTCTTGTTCACGAGTGAGGGACGAATGGAGCGGGAGATTGACGGGCGGAAGCTCTCTACTTACTGGTCAATCTACGTTCCCATCCTCACCTATGGTCACGAGTTGTGGGTAGTGACCGAAAGAACAAGATCGCGAATACAAGCGGCCGAAATGGGTTTCCTCCGCAGGGTGTCTGGGCTCTCCCTTAGAGATAGGGTGAGAAGCTCAGTCATCCGGGAGGGGCTCGGAGTAGAACCGCTGCTCCTCCGCATTGAGAGGAGTCAGATGAGGTGGCATCTGGTTAGGATGCCCCCTGGACGCCTCCCTGGGGAGGTGTTCCGGGCACGTCCCACTGGGAGGAGACCCCGGGGGAGACCCAGGACACGTTGGAGAGACTATGTCTCTCGGCTGGCCTGGGAACGCCTCGGAGTCCCCCCGGAAGAGCTGGAGGAAGTGGCCGGGGACAGAGACGTCTGGGTTTCTCTGCTCAAGCTGCTGCCCCCGCGACCCGACCCCCGGATAAGCGGCAGATGATGGATGGATGGATATTCATATAATAACATCTTCTCCATTTTATTTGAACTGCAGAAGGTATTCTGAATTCATAATAAAAAAATGTTGTAATAACACTGAGACAGCGTAGGTAAAAAAAAAAAAAATTTAAAAATTAATTGAAAATGTTTGGGGATTAGCTTAATTATCTGATTCTGACCATCTCTAAGCCAGAAAAGAAGACATTGCTGGCCTTGATAGTCCATCTCTGATTGAGAGTGACTGAATAACTCTTTTTATATATATATATATCTTTCTTTTCATGGGGCACCTGCTCAACCAGCTAAACTACAGAGACTGAAGCTCCTTAACAAAGCTGCCCAGTGTCCTGGCTCTGGGTCCTGCTGCATGTCACCCCCCAGTCCCACCATCGGCTCTCATTTCCTGTCAAGTAACTTTGTAATAAATGCCACATGTGCAAAAAAAATCCTTTAAAAAATAAAGCCCGCCTTTTTCTTTCAACTAAGTTCCACACTGTTCAAACCAGAAGAAAGAAGTTTTGGCTAAGTTTTCTAGGGCTTCAAATGTTGCAGAGCATAAGTCCGTCTAGCCAAATTTGTTACTTCCCAAAACTGACAAGCTGACCTTCACACCCATCTCACACTATGATTGGTGTGAGGTTTGTGTGTATGTTGCTATTAATGTCTTCCTGGAGATAAAAAAAAATGTGAAGCTTGAGCTCCATATTTAAAGAATACAGCCTCTCAACCCTCCCTTCATAACTTGGCTGGCTTTCATACTCTTATCTTTGATTGCAGTTGTTCGAAACAGCTGGATATATACTTTTGGTTGGATATGACTTTGCACAAACCCATTCCTTTTAAGTTTTATCTGGCCCTGAATGACCATCCTTGCAAGTCAATTCAACAACCCATTTTCAAAGTCTGAGGACACAACAAGTGTATTCTTTGCTTTCTTAGATCCACTAGTTCCATGGCTAGTGGATCTAGCTGACCAGAGCAATGTTCCAGCTGGGATTCAGATTCTCACTGAAGGCATCACAACTAAGAATGAACACATATGGAATTATGTAGTAAACAAAACAGTGTGAAATAACTCTGAACATGTTTTATATTTTAGATTCTTCAAAATAGCCAACCTTACATGTATGATTGGCTTTTCCTGTATTCCACAATCAAAATCAGAGTTTCTTCCGTTGTCTCTGGGTCAGTTATCTTTACAGAACAATGTCAAAAATGTTGACTTAAAAAAAAGGAAGTGATCGGTTGGTCGATCAGCAGGTCGGTATGCATGGCCAACAGGTGGGACTATCAGCAATGTGTGTTCATATGATTGATTTATCTTGATGACGGAATGAATGACTGAATGATCAGATTAACCAAGTGTTACGAGTACAACCAGAATGAACAGGAGCTGCCATCACTGATTTTTGTCACACCAAAAACCTACCAGTTGCTACCAGGACAGGACATTGAATGTGTCACACATTTATGCAGCCACAAACGGATAGTTTGGAAACTGCCAAGATGGAGTCACTTGTGATTATGATATTGCAAATCTCAAAAGAGTCCAGAAATAATTTCAGCACCCCCTTGACACCTGTAATCCTAATTATACCCTTATTATATTTATCACATTTTATAACATCCATATTTGTCATACACATATTGTGTCAAAGGCAAAAACAGTATGAGATTACGTGATGATGAAAGTAACATTCTCCATGACAACTGAGCAGTTCCAATAGATTGCAAGGTATGACTGAACTCTGTCATACTAAGCAAAACTGTCAAAAACATTCAGGAATATTAGAGCTGTGCTTCTGTTTTAACATTCATTGCTATTGAGAGCTATGCTGTGCACTGTGCTCCTTTAATTTGTGAAGTACATGTCTCTTTCTGTTGTCCTTAGACAGCTGTTTTTCTGTCTGAATCTATCTTTATATATCTGTACTGACCTCTAGTGAACTCTTATTGTTGGCTTTGGTAATTGGTAATGTTTGACTTTATTCCTTTCTTATTTTAACACTCCCTCTTAAAGAGAGAACACATTCTTCAGATCTGAGAATAGCAGTCAATATTACCATCTTAGTCATTGCAAATCATTTAAAACAATCGTATTTAAGCCATGCTGCCAATGCAGGGATAATTTTACTTTAATAACACTGAGAAAATCAATGTTGTCTTCTTTCAAATGGCTTCCATTTCATCACAGCAGCTGGAGTGTTCTGAAACAGAGAGCAAGAAAAAGCTAATGAGTCAGGTGAAAATACTATATATCTGTTGCAGTCGACTGGCTCACCTCTTACCTCACCAACAGGCAACAGTTTGTCTCTCTGGCCACACATCCACCCTCTCTCCAGTCAAGAGGGGGGTCCCTCAAGACTCAGTACTCAGACCCCTCCTCTTCATCTGCTACCTCTTCCTCTTAGTCACATCATCCGCAAACTCAACCTGGACATCCACTGTTACGCCGATGACACCCAGATCTACATCAGCACCAAACCCACCCAAAACTGTCCCTTCACTCACATCGAAACCTGCATCTCTACAATAAAAACATGGCTAACCCACAACTTCCTCAAACTCAACAGTGACAAAACAGAGCTCCTCCTCATTGGCACCAAATCCACTCTCAACAAAACCGGACCCATCTCACTCACAATCGACACCTCGACCATCACTCCCTTCACCCTGGCACACAATCTCGGCGTTATCCTGGACCACACCCTCTCCTTTGATTCCCACGTCAGCTCTGTTGTCAAGACCTCCTACTTCCACCTCCGCCGCATTTGCCAAAATCAGACACTACCCCTCTCCCCCTGCTGCCCAATCCCTCATCCACGCCTTCATATCCTCTCGCCTCGTCTACTGCAACTCCAACTAGTCTCCAACTCCAACTAGTCCAAAACTCTGCTGCCCGCCACCTTACCCACACCCAGTCCGCGAAGACATCACCCCCGTTCTCCACTCTCTCCACTGGCTCCCCATTAAATAACAACTTACTTCAACAAGATACTTTGAACAAGATACTTCAAAGTCCTCCACCACTCAAGAGGTCCTGGCTGCAGACCTCCACTGTCAGGCCCCTACCGCCGCAGTGTCCACTCTCAGGCCCGGAAATGCAAGGGATACATTTCAAAATAAAATCGTGATGCACTTCCGGTTAAATCGTTTTCCTCACAAATGAATTAATTAGTAAACAATATGACATCAAATCTATCAATTCCTGGTCTATTGTATATTTTGTTTTTATTTGTGTAGTAAACTTTTATTTGGTCAGTGCACACATTTTCTCTTAAGCTATTACTCATATTCATAAGCCAACATCTCAGATGTCATAGGCCTATACATTTTATTGTGTACTATACAGACTACTTCACTGCCATTTCATGATCATTTAATTTTGACTTTATTGCACTGCTCTTTTTCTATATATTTGTTTCAATGAGTTCTTCTGTTGTATTATTCTGTATTTTTATTCTTAACCAACATAAATTTCATGTTTGGTTCTATGTCTATGCTAATTATGTTCTTGTGCTGCTGGAACACCTAAGTACCACTAAATACTACCCTAACTGTTGGTTGGTGTTGACCGGCTTTGCGTTGCGGTAAGACATATTGCATTACTTCCTGTTACCTTGTTTGTGTACTGTGGAATTTCTTGCTCCTCTTGGACTACTAATAATCACCTTATTTCTTCCTATAATTTACACATTTTGCATAATTAACTCTATCGCATACGTTTTATATTCTAACATTCACTCTTACAGATTTTTAGTCTTTATTTTTCACTTTTTAGCAGTGTGACTGGTTCTCTAGCCTAGCATGGCAAACAGTTCTCTTCCTCCATCTCCTGCTTTCACCTGCTTTTTGCATCAGATATTTAGTTACTCCTCTGTCTCCTTTAGTGATAAAGGTACATGTAACAAATGCAAATGTAGTCTTGTTGTAGTTTTGGAGGCCAGGTTATCTGAATTGAAAGCTCTCTCTACACTGTTGAAAACGACCCGATAGCGAGCTAGGCCCCTTTAGCCAGTGCAGAGCCACCTAGCGTAGCTAGCTTCATTAGTTGTCCCCTAGCAGAACTTGAGCAGCCGGGACCCCAAAGTGGCTGAGTGCCTGTCAGGAAAAGGAGTCATAATCCTAAAGTCAAGCCCGTGGTTCACCATCAACCTGTCCACATTTCAAGTAGATTTTACCCACTAAGCGACACATCCGTTGAGGACAAAACCCTGGTAATTGGCAGCTCTATAGTCACAAAAGTGGCATCAGCGACACCAGCGACCATAGTCAAATGTATTCCAGGAGCCAGAGCGGGCAACGTAGAATCCTATTGAAAACTGGCTATGGATAAGCGTAAATACAGTAAAATAGTTATTCATGTTGGCTGTAATGACACCCGGTTACGCCAATCGGAGGTCATTAAAATTAATTTTGCATCGGTGTGTAATTTTGTCAAAACAGTATCAGACTCCGTAGTTTTCTCTGGACCCCTGCCAAATCTGACCAATGATGACATGTTTAGTCGCATGTCCTCCTTCAATCGCTGGTTGTCTAGATGGTGTCCAGCAAACAACGTGAGCTACATAGAAAATTAGCAATCTTTCTGGAGAAAACCTGGTCTGATGAGGAGAGACGGCATCCATCCCACTTTGAAAGGAGTGCCTTTTATTTCTAGAAATATGGACGAATTTATTAGTCATCCAAAAACATGACAACCCAGGGTTGAGACCAGGATGTAGAATTGTAGTCTTACACACTTCTCTGTGGCTTCCCACTTGATGCTACCCCCCCCCCCCCCCCCCCATATAAAAAAACATTAAAACAAAAGCTTTAACTGAACAAAAGCAAACTATTAAATGTGGTTTGCTGAATATTAGATCTCTCCTTTCGAAGTCTTTTTTAGTGAATGACTTGATTTGTGATTATATTGATATATTTTGGCTTACAGAAACCTGGCTGCAGCAGGAGGATCATGTTAGTATTAATGAACCAACTCCCTCTGACTATTGAAATGTTCACATTCCTCGAACCACAGGCAGAGGAGGAGGATTGGCAGCTATCTTCAGATCAGGGTTATTAATCAATTCGAGACCCAAGATTAGTTTGAGCTCTTTTGATTATGTGATTTTCAGTTTTTCACCCAAAGTGGAAATCGCAAAAACCTTGTTTGTTGTTGTGTATCGTCCACCTGGCCCTTATTCTGAGTTTCTGTCTGAATTCTCAGAGTTTTTATCCCAGTTAGTGCTGAGGACAGATAAAGTCAGTATAGTGGGTGACTTTAATATTCATGTAGATGTTGAAAATGGCAGCCTAAACAGTAACTTTAATTCCATATTAGACTCTATTGAACTTTCACAGTGTTCACAGATCTACTCACTGCCTTAATCATACCCTTGACCTTGTGCTGCCTTATGGCATTGAGAGTGAACAGTGTTCCCTCGAAATCCTGTCTTGCCTGATCATTTTTTCATAACTTTTGAATTTACATTACTTGACTATACAGCCTCTGAGAAGAATTTTACATATAGGTGTCTATCAGAGAATGCTGTAACCAGTTTTAAACTTAATTCCATCATCCTTTTCTTCACTGCCATGTGCAGATATGACAGAGGACAGCAACATAAATTTTACTCCAGTAGAACTCGACTCTCTTGTTGACAGCACTATAGTTTCAATGCATACAACACTGGACAATGTTGCCCCTCTGAAAAGGAAGGTAATCAGTCAGTAGAGGTTGGCTCCTTGGTATAATTCACAGCTACATGCATTAAAACATACTGCAAGAAAGCTGCAGAGACAGTGGCATTCCTCTAATTTAGAAGAGTCTCAATTAGTCTGGAAAGATAGTTTAATAACGTACAAGAAAGCCCTTCGTAAAGCTAGAACTGTTTATTATTCATCATTGACTGAAGAGAATAAGAATAATCCCAGGTTTCTTTTCAGCGCTGTTGCCAGGCTTACAAAGACTCCGAGCTCGTTGAGCCATGTATTCATTTAACTCTCAGCTGTCATGATTTCATGAGATTATTTATCAATAAAATTGTTTCTATCAGAGAGAAGATTAATGGATTCCTTCCCACTATTATCACTAATGTATCATCAAGTAGAGCAGCTTTAGAAGTATCTTTAGAACCTGATTTGTATTTACACAGCTTCTGCCCAGTCGATCTCTCTGAGCTAACAACAGCAATAGTCTCTTCCAAATCCTCAACTTGTATTTTAGACCCAATCCCAACCAGACTGTTCAAGGAGGTTTTCCCCTTAATTAACACTTCCATATTAGATTTGATCAATCTGTCTTTGTTGACAGGTAAGGTTGCTGTAATTAAACCTTTACTTAAGAAAACCTACTCTTGACTCAGAAGTGTTGGCTAATTATTGAACTATATACAATCTCCCTATTTTGTCTTGAAAGTTCTTGAAAAAATAGTTGCAGCTCAACTTTGTGATCATTAACATAGAAAAAATCTGTTTGAAGAGTTTCATTTAGAATTCAGAGTGCATTATAGCACAGAAACCACACTGGTGAAAGTTACCAATGATCTCCTCTTAGCCTCTGATAGCAGACTTGTGTCTGTGCTTGTCCTGTTGGATCTCAGTAATGCGTTTGATACGATCGATCACAGCATTCTGTTACAGAGACTTGAACATGTTATTGGGATTAAAGGAACTGCATTAGGCTGGTTTAAGTCATATTTATCTGATAGATTCCAGTTTTTTCTTGTAAATGAAGAATCTCCCTCACACACCAGAGTAAGTCATGGAGTTCCTCTGGGTTCTGTGCTTGGACTGATTATTTTTATTTTATACATACTTCCATTAGGTAACATTATTAGACAGTATGGCATAAATTTCCATTGCTATGCTGATAATACAAAGCTGTACTTATCTATGAAACCAGGTGAAACCAATAGGTTGGTCAGACAACAAGCCTGTCTTAAAGACATAAAGACCTGGATGACTCAGAACTGTCTGCTTCTAAATTCAGACAAAACTGAAGTTATTATCTTTGAACCTGAGCGCTTTAGTGAGAAATTGTCTAGTTATACAGTTACTCTAGATGATATTTCTTTGGCTTCTTGTTCTACAGTGAGGAACCTTGGAGTTATTTTTGACCAGAATTTATCATTTGACGCACATATAAAACTGGTTTCTAGGACTGCCTCCTTTCACCTTCATAATATTGCCAAAATCAGGAAGACATTCTGTCCCAGGGTGATGCAGAAAAACTAGTCCATACACGTGTTACTTCAAGATTGGACTACTGTAATTTTTTGTTATTGGGCTGTCCCACATATTCTCTGAAAAGCCTCCAGCTCATCTAAAATGCTACAGTCAGAGTTCTGATGAGAACTACCAGGAGAGAACATGTTTCTTCAGGTTTAGCTTATCTTCATTGGCTCCCTGTTAAATTCAGAATATAATTTAAGATTATTCTCCTCACATATAAAGCTCTTGATGTCAAGCTCCATCTTATCTTAAAGATCT
Organism: Leuresthes tenuis; assembly: GCF_036924035.1. Taxonomy (NCBI): domain Eukaryota; kingdom Metazoa; phylum Chordata; class Actinopteri; order Atheriniformes; family Atherinopsidae; genus Leuresthes; species Leuresthes tenuis. The sequence continues at coordinate 22,750,491 of NW_027325372.1, read as the reverse complement.
CATTATAAGGTATTTTCCTAACAGAGCACTTTGCTCTCAAACTGCAGGTTTACTTGTGGTTCCCAGAGTTTCTAAAAGTAGAATGGGAGGTAGAGCCTTCAGTTATCAGGCCCCTCTCTTGTGGAATAAGCTGCCAGTAAATGTCCGGGAAGCAGACACCCTTTCCACTTTTAAGATTAGGCTTAAAACTTTCCTTTTTGATAAAGCTTATAGTTAGGGATAGGTAGAGATGGTATAGTTAGGTTTCAGGTAATCCTGAAACATCCCATAGTTAAGCTGCTTTAGGTTTAGACTGCTGGGGGACCTCATCTGTCACACCTTTCCTCATTTTGCTCTCTTTTTCCCCGTTTAGTTTCTCAAATGATATTATGTACATGTAACATTATTGTGGTCATTAACTTGTGTTTCCCTGTTCCAATTGGTATCCTTTGAATGGTGTTTATCCACTCTCTTTTCTGTCTTCTCAAACCCCAGCTGGTCGAGGTGGATGGCCACCCTTCCCGAGACAAGTTTTGGTGCAATTTGTTGGTTTCCTTAGCTAGGATATTGTTTTTGAATTGCAGTGAAACCCAGGGCCACATACACACGCACATCTATACGTACACATACACCCACATACATCCACACATACTGGAAGAAAGAAGTAAAGATTAAGTAAAACAGAATAAACTGAGGCAGAGCTGCTCTAAGTAAAGTAAAGCACAGAGCTTTGAACTGCACGATTAAAGGTCTAATTCATGTCAAGGAAAAACAAGAAGGATCCTGAACAATTTAGCTAACATTCCAAAACTGCTACGAGCAAAGAAAAATATTACAAAATAATATCAAGAATCTGGGCCCTTAAGTCAAAGCATGCATGCAAGGTAACAGTGATCAATAACCAACCAAAGATCTGATGTCTGACAACACAAGCACAATGCTGTGGCACTGCTAAGGAAAAAGTTAGCAGCACAAGGTACCTATAATAAATAAATTAGGAATTAAGACAAATAGAAAAATAGAATAAACCTTTGTCTTTATCATGTGATGTTATAATAAACTGATGCCACACTGTTGGTACCACATGAAGTGTGTCTAATTCAAATGGAAATGAAAAAAAAATTAAAAATTAATGCTGATCCTGAACGGTCTGTGGATGGCTCAGCATTACGAAACACAGCCACTGGTAAGAATTAAATAGAATTTAGTATTAAGTAACAAGTGCGAATTAAGCAGATCATGCTGAAATTTTATCAAAAGCACTCTGAGCTGAATTAAGAGGACAGACAATATTTATCCCAAAAAGGTTAATCAGTTACTCATTGAGAAGAAATGGCTGCTTTCTTGATGCTGTGCTGCTCCCAAAATGAACTCTAACCACAAACATTTCTGTCCTGCAGCAACAATTAATCATAGTTTACTAACACTTCTCAAGTTTTTCCCAAAACAATTTGTCTTCCTTTTGTCTTTTGTTCTATGTTGTCTTCTTTTGTCTTTGTCTTGCTGTTTTCTCTAAATGGTTTGAAGTTTTTTTCACAGAAAAAGTTGATGGTACTGGATTTCTCATTAATGCTGTAAAGCAGGTTGGTGAGTATTTTGGTATTGTCCTAAAACATGGTGTCTATCAACTGGCCAGTTGTTTTGTTTTTATTTCATTTATTTTTATTTTTTCGGTTTATTTATTTGTTTTTGTTTGGGGTTCATATGAAAACTTAATTGGTCGACCAATGAATACTGGGATTGAACCTGTTAAAAGGGAATTCCTGAATATAGAACATTGTGAAAATGACATGTTGTGCTGCTCGGTTCTCTCTCCTGCTAACATTCATCCACAGCTTAAATTAACTGCATCGGCAGCAGAACCTCTACAGGACTCACAGCCAAGTGACTGACAAGACGTAGGTCTGAAATTCTGGGAGGCATGATCATCATGCCAAGATAATGGTTGAACAACCACACAACCTTCAACCACTGTCAACAAAATAATCTGAATTATCTCCTTAATTGTCCCAAAGAAAAAGATTAGTTAGGGAAAATGGGTGGTAAAGACCCCTTTGTGGAAGTGAAGTGCTGGTAACCTCTCCTTCCTAGTTAGCTCAGACTGCTGAACTGAGGTTCAGCCAGAAGGACAACCAAACACCAAGCAGTGACAGGATTGGACCACAAGAGACTGAGCTGCACTACACCACTCTGCACAATATTATCATAAAATTTTCACTCAAAAGAAATTGTCAGTTTTTACACTAACATTACTCATCTGTTCTCAACAGGGTCATATCTTCATATTCACGTCATGTTTCAATGTCTGTATTGTTTTGTGTTTTGTGATGTTCCTGTTTAGTTTAATGATTTTAATACGTCCATTGCCATTGGTGTGAATCGGCTGTTCGGAGCGGGACCTTAGGCACTGAAAGGTAATTAAGTGGTCGGTCGCCAAGGGGGAATGGGGCCATAGGAGAATTTTCCCGGATATCAGCCATCGGGTTTTTCACTCCTTTTCGCTGCGAACAGTGGACGATCCTGATGGTAATGTTAATTACCTTAAGCACTTTTTGAGTTTCAATATTTTATGAATTGTTGTAGCTTAATTAATTATTGTTGTGTTGTAATGGTACTTATGGGTGAGCAGGGTCTTGCCACTGCTTAAACCACATATAGTTGTGGGCCAAAATGAACTAAGATTCTACACAGAGATTGGGTTCGGGGCCACATACACACACTCATTTTAAGACATATTGAAACATTTATTAATTAATTCCTTGCATACACGTACAGGCGTGATACTTATAGCTTTTAAGAAATGTGCTCATTGCAGAGTTATGATCAGTTGAGTAATGAAGGTTGAACTATTCTGGGAAAGAGGTTCTGTTCCCAGCATCATGATAAACACTCCTGATACAGAAAGGTTTAGCTAACGCATTACAATTATTTTACACATGCATATGCAATGAAAACTTGCTTGCTGATGATAATTGCAAAGAAGAACAGCTTACACATAACAGCTCACATAATGAAGTTATATCAAAAGGGGGATAACAAGAATCTCCTGTCTGGTTGTGCTGCACCTCAAGGTCGGTGGCCACTTGCAGTTTGGGGACCTGCTAAGTTGGCTGCCGCTAACAGGTGTGACACAATACAGAATATAACAGTCCTACCTCATTTAGTTGACATGATTAAATCATGTCAAAAGGGGGAGTTGTTATAATTGGCTTTGATCTTAGACATTATAAATTCATATTCTGTATTTTCCTAAATAACCTATGTTCCTAGCTGGTACTTTTCCACTCTGCTGGTCCAAGACCTTAGAATGACATAAACAACTGGGTCAGACAAAACATCTCTATTAGGGCAGATAGGTCTGGTACATTAGATCCGAGCCTAAAACAGCACTCACTCATACACACACATTGTTTATCACATCCAAAGAACACAACAAGGACAGCAGCTGGCCTGATCATGCCACTAAAAACTGGCCAATTATACTCTGACAAGTGTGAATACAACTTCTGTGAGATAAAGCTGAATATAAATATGACATGGTTCCGGATAACGGGGCTCGGCCTGACGGATTTCCTGCGGAAGCTCTGGCACTCCGAGTCCAGCGCTGCAATATACTTTACTTGTGACCACTAATAAATACTTTTTTAATAAACGATTTCTCCAGCTTGTTCTGGGGCTTCCAATGAAAAAAAATCGGGCTAACATTAACCTGAAATCATTCTGCTCATAAGTGGCCATATCCTAGATTCTGGATGTACAATAATAATGTTGAAATAATTTAGGCGAAATGTATTGATAAATTTTTGGTTAAACACAAAGGTGAAATGTAAATAAAAACACTGATGTTTTGTAAAATACTTGAAATCCCTTTAAATAATTAAATGTGACCATACCATTAGTCTCGCTTTAACAAGGCAGCCTCATACTTGTCATGACAGGATTGTAGAATTCAATTCAATTCAGTTTTGCTTACATAGCGCCAAATTACAACAATAGTCATCTCAAGGCACTTAAATAATATAGTCCAATTCAAGCCAATTGGAATTCAGTGCATTGTAATCATAATCCAATGAAATCCAATTAATTAATTTCAAAATAATCAAATCCAATTCATTCATATAGAGCCAATTCAAAAAGCAATATCCTAGCTAAGGAAACCAACAAATTGCACCAAAACTTGTCTTCAGCCCAATCTCCCGTCCTGAGCGTGCTTGTGGAAAGGAACGACTCCCTTTTAACAGGAAGAAACCTCTGGCAGAACCAGACTCAGGAAGGGTGGCCATCCGCCTCGACCAGCTGGGGTTTGAGAAGACAGAAAAGAGAGTGGATAAACACCATAACACCATTCAAAGGATACCAGTTGGAACAGGGAAACACAAGTAATAACCACAATAATGTTACATGTACATAATATCATTTGAGAAATTAAACGGGGAAAAAGAAAGCAAAATGAGGAAAGGTGTGACAGATGAGGTCCCCCAGCAGTCTAAACCTATAGCAGCTTAACTATGGGATGTTTCAGGATTACCTGAAACCTAACTATACCATTCCTACCTATAAGCTTTATCAAAAAGGAAAGTTTTAAGCCTAATCTTAAAAGTGGAAAGGGTGTCTGCTTCCCGGACATTTACTGGCAGCTTATTCCACAAGAGAGGGGCCTGATAACTGAAGGCTCTACCTCCCATTCTACTTTTAGAAACTCTGGGAACAATAAGTAAACCTGCAGTTTGGGAGTGAAGTGCTCTGTTAGGAAAATATCTTACAATGAGATCTTTAAGATATGATGGCTCTCGGTCATTAAGAGCTTTATATATGAGGAGAAGAATCTTAAATTCTATTCTTTAACAGGAAGCCAATGAAGAGAAGCTAAAACTGGAGAAACATGATCTCTCCTGTTAGTTCTAATCAGAGCTCTGGCTGCAACATTTTCAGCAGGAGGCTTTTGAGAATGCCAGAGACTTGGACCTCGAACAGCTGGTAGAGAGACTAGTGGTACCAGGCGACCAGGTGTACATCAAAGTTATCCGGAGGAAGTGGCACGAGCCAAGACAAGATGGCCCATACAAAGTGGTGCGAGCAACGCCAACAGCAGTTTAAGTGGAAGGTAGCAACACATGGTAGCACTTGAATCACTGCACTAAGGTTCAGACTAAAAACACAGACAAGATTAAGTCCGAGGGAAAGGATGAACAAAATGAATGTGTTAAGACCTCTGAGCATCCAGGTGTGGGTGGTGGCAGACAGCATCTGTCCAAGAAAACAGAGTCTGGAGATGATGGACAGGATCCCACAAACAGGAGGGGCTGGAAGAGGTTCTGTGATGAAGCCGTCCTGGAGGGGAAGTAGCCAACCTGGGTCAGATGAGTATGATGTAACAATACTCACCCACTCAGACCATGCCACAACAGGAACTTTGCCAGCAACACAAACTAAAGTCAAACGTAGATGTGCATCTGAAAGGTTTAAATAACAGCACATTGGAACAAAGAATGGTGAGGAGACGTGGATCATGGGTCCAGAGGAGGTGACGACCAAACCACCGCCTCTTGATACCATGGTGGACACTCTGAAGGTGCAATCTGGTAACACCATGTTGTCCTCATATCAGGGTGAGTTTTATCATAATGGATGTAAGGATGGAAAGATGTGTCATGATAGTCAAGGGGGACTTGATAACATTATCACTACAGGACAGAATAGTCGTGTTAACCCAAGAACATATGGAGCTTACATGCACATGTATAGACAGAAAGACTGTAACTGTGGAAGATGGTTTATGGGGGAAGGCAGCACAGAAAATGTGGTATAGATGGGCATGGTACATTACAAGAGAACGGACATTGACAGAGTGTCTCATATGTGCAGAAGCTCCAGGAGCATTACCTATTGTTGTTCCAGAACGACACACTTTCAGGGACTGTGCTGCGGTCCAGCAATGGGAATACAGAGAAGGTAGGTTTACATTGCAAAAGGATGTGTTTGAGCTTCCTATGTTTTGGTATTAAGTGCAGATTGTGGTTTGGGGCAAAGAAATTACATAATTTTTTCGAGAAAGGGAAGGGCCACAGATTGGAGTCTTCCTGTGCTGAATTTAATCTTCGTACAACACAGGATGGGCCTCCTACTGATTATAGAGTAGATTACAATGGTGAGTTTGAATGCTTTACAAATGCTGGATTTACGAATGACAGTGGAACATGGATTTTGTCATGGTTTCCACACGTGAATATGAAACCTATATTCATCAGGACACCTGTGTGGTTTGAAAATCATTTTCCTCTAGATAAAAAAGGTTAAAATATAAGGATGACGATTTCAACTCTGTTCCTTTTTGGGGATCAGACACATCCAATAGCTGATAGTTACTGAATGCGTGGAGATGTTTTGTTGAACGTGTTGACCAATAGGTGGATAGGTGATGTACACTCGTGAGGATGAAGACATGAGTAGTGTTAGTGTATGACAAAGTAAAAGAGATGCTAGGATTGGATGTTGAAAAAGGGAAAGTTAAAAGATCTAGTGGTTATTACATAATTGATAAGCATGTTTACTTGGATGCAATAGGGAAGCCGAGAGGGATTCCCTTTGAGTTCAAAGGAAGCAGTGAGATTGCGGCAGGGTTTGAGTCTATTTTGCCGTGGATCACAACTAACAAAAATGTGGATTGGATTAACTACATATACTACAACCAACAGAGAATTCTTAACTATACGAGTAAAGGGATTGTAGCCTTTGGAGAACTACTACATGAGACAAGTAGTATGGCTTGGCAGACAAACAAGCCTTAGATTGGATATTAGCAGAGAAAGGTGGTGTTTGCCATATGATTGTGGAAAAATCTTGTACATTTATACCCGGAAACACTGCACCTGATGGGATTTTTACGGCTCTGAATAAAATCAAAGATTTGAAAGGGGAGATGAAGGGAAATGCTGGTGGGAGTGACTGGTGGTGGAGCGATCTGGATGGGAGTTTGGGAACTTGGGGAGCGATGGCAGTTAAGGTGGGAATGACTGTATTGGTAATACTGATAATGATCTCCCTATTAGTGTGTTGCATTATACCCATTCTGAGGAGGTGGTTGCTTGATGTTCAGACAAGGAGTGGAAGCAGCCAGACTGCAGCTGACCTTGCAAGGCCTGATCTGAAGACCAACACATGGAAGAACTGGTCAGCGAACAAAGGTTGCCAGTGAACTGTTCACAAAATTCTTTCCTTATGTGTAGAACCAAATATAGCCCAACAGGGAGAGGTGGTGATAAAGACCTCTTTCATGGAAGTGAAGTGCTAGTAACCTCTCCTCCCAAGATAGCCTAGCAGTTACAGACCCAGCCTGACTGATGTTTGGCCAGAAGCAGACGACTCCAGAATACTGGTGACGGGACTGGACTGGATGAGCTACATTACATCTTGTTTGATTATTCCTTATTTTCTGTATTGTACATGGTACAAAACTGTGATTTATTCATTGAATATTGATTGTGTATTCATTTTGTATATTATCAGTTATAACTAATCACATACAGTCTGTTAAGACTATTGTAATGCACTCTTCGCTGGTCTTCCGAAGAAAACCACTGAAAGACTCCAGCTCATTCAAAACTCTGCAGCCAGATTACTGACAAAAATGAAAGGAGAGAACACATCAGTCCTGTCCTAGCTACTTTACACTGGTCAAAATTGATTTCAAGATACTTCTCCTCACATACAAAGCTCTAAATGGACTATACATTTGCCACCTCTCTTCCAAAGTACATAACAGCTAGAACACTGCAGGTGTTCTCGCTGTTATGTACATCAAATGCAGGTCTATTAGAGGTCACTAGAAGGACTCACAAGAAGTCTGCATCCCCAGTCTTTGTCACATACGCCCCAAAATTATGGAACTCACTACCCATTAATTTTAAGGAAGCAGACGCACTACACTTTCAAAAGGCATCTTTTCAAAAATGCATTTTATTAATCTTATCGTGTCTTATTGTCCTTCTCTTACCCCATTTATTTTATGCATTAGTATCTTCTTGTTAAGCACAAGTTTTCTTATCTTGAACTATGTACCGTCTAAAACTTTTATTCTTCTTACATGCATTGCTCCCGATGCTTGTTTTTATTGTTTTCATGTGAAGCACTTTGAACTGCAACTCTTGTATGAAATGTGCTATATAAATACAGTCTTACTTACATATGTCCATTGTCGTTCGTGTCAGTAAACTGCTCAGTCCTTTAGGACTGAAAGAGTAATTAAGTGGTTGGTTGCCAACTGGGGATGCGGCCATAGGAGAATTTTTCCATGAATAAGAACTAAAGTTCTAAGTTACAAAAGTAGCAGCCGACAGGTTTTTCAGTGGACAACTTTAATGGTAATGTTAAAGGTTTTAAATGATTGTTCAATTCAATATTATTTGTACAAGATGAATTTTTACAGTGTTTAAGTTGTTGGTTCGAGGTCTAAAATTCACACTATACATTTTTCAGTTTAATTTTTAGGTGAGTCATTTTATTATTCATTAATTGTGATTTCCTTTTTTTATCATTGCTTTTGCTACACATATATTCCCTTTTGTAATTCTTCCATTTACTCAATATATTCTATTTCATTCCATTATGGTAGATATGCTTCAATTGATTTTTTATTATTAGAATAATTTTTTGATACTTATTTCTTTTTAAATCACTAATAAGTGATTTCAGGGAGAATTCAGTTCTCCACAACTAAGGCTGCCAAGTGTAACCAATATGCAAATGAATAAAACAGGCTAAAAACAGGCTAGCATCAGAAGACCTATATTCGAGTTAGAGCCAAGGAACTGAGCAGCAATAAAGAAATACAAGAATGAAGTTTGAGTAGCCATTTGAGTATTTTTTTTTACAGTGAACAGAATAAGTGGCCACAGAGTACAGGAACAATGTATTTGAATAACCCCCAAAACAAAAAAGAAAACTGGTGTGCACACAGGAATATAAAAAGGCGTTGGGGCCCTGAGTTGTTGCAGGCGCATCTGATATTAAGGGTTCATGAAAGTGAGTGTGAATGTGTGCGTCTTTTCCTGGGTTATTCGGCTCACCATCTGGGATCTCAGTGTGCTCCTTGGAATTCCTCATCCGCTCAAAAAACCTGACCTATAAACAAGGTCAAATATATTCCTTACAGTTACATCCTAGGATTTATCACGTTCAAGTCCCTTTGTTAAAGTCCAACTTTAAGTCTCATTCACAAATCTTCAAATCAAATCTATTTTTTCTTTTTAGTTGTACAACCTTTAAGATATACCAAGTTCAAATATTAGAAGTAAGCGTTCAAGAACTCACATTATACTGTTCTTATAAACAGTGCAACACTTCTCATCACAGTGAGTGTTTAACTACACTGGCTGATATGCTAGCTTATCGTAACTGGAGCAATAAAGTGCAACTACAACAATAATCAAACACTTATTTAGATTCTTCTAAACTTCTTTAGATTCTAAAGAAGTTTGCTTAATTACTCGTCTGCACTATAGGACTCCTAGTACAACAGAAAAGCTGCACCAAAAATTACTCTGAAATACTTCCAGCAATGTGCACTTACAAAATACAGTACAATGTTAACATGTTATTTGTCAAGATCGGTGGTGAGGTAGGACCCAGATGTAGTCTTTCAAAGTAAACGTGGTTTATTAAAATAAGTTTTAATTTGTTTTTTTAAAAAAGCACAAAAACAGGGAGCAAGGTAAAACAGAGGGCGCGGCAGAGCCGGATTCTTAAACTGTGAATTAATTTTTTTTTAAATAAACAAGAAAACAAGGTTATAGACAAATACTTGGAACAAAGACTATGGCAAAACGAGGCTATGTATAACAAGACAATAATTCTAACTGTGGCAAGAACATGAGGCAGGAAACCAAACTTATCTTTCAGTGGCAAGAAGGGTAGTGAGGATTCTGCCATGAATGAAAGAAAACCAGGAGACTAAATGCTGCGGAGGGAGTGATTAGTGAATGACCTGCAGCTGATGACAATGAAACAGGTGACTGAGTGAAGCTGATGGCAGGGGAGAAACATGACAAGAACTGAATCTAATAACATGACAAAAAACTGAAAACATAATAAATGACCTGAAAACAAGATTTAACAGAACATGAGCTGTGACATTATTATATGATGCGTTAAACTATTTCCTTTAATCATATTGGCAATACAGGAACAAAAAAACTAAAACATCTTTTATCTTAAAAAGAAAATGCATTTACCAGCATGAAATAATAAAGCTGAAGGTTGTAGTCACGTCCCAAATATTGCACCGTTATTCACCTCAGTTCACTCCCACAGTCTTTAATAACTATACATTTCTTTAGTGCATTGAGCACACCACACACAGAGAAAGGATCACACCTCTCACCATCGCTCTATGTTCAGCTGAACGCACGTTGACTTCGGCGCTGCCACAGTCCACAAGATGGAGGATTTGAGCTCGCCTGCGAGACACCGCGCTAACCTTAGCATGCAGAATATAGGTAAGTGTCCTTCCTCTTTTTAACAGATATCCGTCTCGTCTTACCGGCGTAACTCGTCTCCCGTCGTCGGGTTGCTTGTCTAAGGGTTCACAGTGGGTAAGTGATCTTCTTCTTCTTCTTTGATGTTTAATGGCAGCTGGCATCCTTGGTGTTGCATATGCCGCCATCTACTGGACTAAATTTCTCTCTTTTTTTCCCTTCTTATTTCTTCTTTTCTATATTCTTTTAATTATTCCAGTATTTACCAAGAATCTTATTGTTATTCTCCTCCCTTCCTTAGACTTAGCAGATTCTACTATGTTTTTCAAATTATATTCTGTTATTCCTGCCCTCTGCAGCCCTATCTTCATTATTTCCCTCTCCCTTCCATATCTGGGACATGCTATCAACACATGTTCCACTGTTTCTTTCTCCCCACAGCTACACTGCCCAGTTGGATGTTTCCCCATTATCTTAAGTGTATTATTCAGTTTACAATGACCTATTCTTATCCTACTAATAATGACTTGTTCTGTTCTGTTCTGTCCATAACACCCTGCCTCGCCTACTATACTTTGTAATTTATATAAATGTCTTCCTTTTTCCTGATTCTTCCAATATAGATTCCACTGATTGTTTATTTCTTTCCATACTAAACTTTTCCCTTCTGTTTTTGATAATTTTACTTTCATTTCCACCACCTCTTTCTTTACTGCATCCTTAGCAGCTTTGTCTGCTTTTTCATTTCCATTTATTCCTACATGAGCTGGTACCCTCATGAACACCATTTACCTCCCCTGTTGCATTAACCTGGATGTTTTTAACTGTATTTCATATAAAATTTCCTGATGTGTTTTTGCTGTTCCGCTTTTAATACTTAAGAGTGATGAAAATGAATCGCTACATATAACTATTCTCCTATCCCTCACCCCCTCCATCCATTCAATTGCTATCAATATTGCACATAATTCTACTGCATATATACTTAAATGATCTGATGTTCTTTTTGAAATTGTCTTATTATAAATGGGAACCACCATTGCTGCTGCTGTTACTCCTGTTGCCTGTTCTTTGGACCCATCTGTATATATATACACATATTCTCTATATTTTTCCTCCACATAGTTATAAAATTCCTGCACTAGATCTGCTGTTTTATTTCTTTCCTTGATGTTCCACATGTTTAAGTCTACATTTGTTTCTTGTAGCATCCATTTTGGTATTGTTGTCCAAAGAACTGTTGGGCTGAATTCCACATGTTGTATTTTTAGTTGTTCTGCTAAACCCTCACTGACCCACCCAAAACTCGTTTTTTCCTCCTTCCCCTTTTCCCAGCACATCTCCAGAACTGTCTTTGCTGGATGTTCTTCTTTGTGTCCTTTTAAATTTATCCAGTAGTTGGCTATTAGCTGTTTTCTTCTGAGCCCTAGTGGCATTTCTCCTGCTTCAACCTGTAGTGAACATATTGGTGCTGTTTTTATTGCTCCGAGACAAGTTCTTAATGCTCTGGCTTGAATTATATCTATTTGCGAGAGGACTGATTTTGCTGCCGATCCATATCCCACACAACCGTAATCTATTCTAGACCTTATTAATGCTATGTATATATATTTTAATGCTGTAAAATCAGCACCCCACTCTAACCCAGCCAAACACCTCATAATATTCAATACTTTCTTACTTCTCTCTACAATTCCCTTCACATGCTCCCTCCATGTTAATCTAGAATCCATTATCATTCCTAAGAATCGAAAGCTGCTTACTCTCTCTAAGTTCTTTCTGTACAAGTTTAACTTTTTATTTTCACTAATTTTCTTTTTTGAGAAGAACATTACTTTACTTTTCTCCACTGAAAATTTAAAACCCCACTCTTCTCCCCATTTCTCCACTTGATTTATCCCTTCCTGTAGTTTCTTAACTATGTGATCTATGTTGCCTCCCCTCTTCCATAACGCCCCATCATCTGCAAACAAAGATCTTCCCATTCCTGCTGGTACACTGTCGAATATATCGTTTATCATTATTGTAAATAGCGTTGGACTTATCACACTCCCCTGCGGTGTGCCATTCTCTACCACATAGCTCTCTGACACCTCCGACCCTATTTTAACTTGTATAACTCTTTCATTTAAAAAATCCATAGTCCAGTTAAACATGTTTCCCTCAATTCCCATTCGATGCATTTTAATTAGCAATCCCTCTCTCCACAACATGTCATATGCCTTTTCCACATCAAAAAACACTGCTGCCACTGTTTCTCTATTTACTTGTGCTTTTCTTATATCATCTTCAATGCATACTACTGGATCAATAGTGCTCCGACCTCTTCTAAACCCACTCTGATGTCTAGTTACCAATCCCCTTATTTCTATATAATACATCATTCTTGGGTAAGTGATCTTGTGTGATTCTCTTTTTTCAGCTTAACAGGATATTTACCTCTTTCCGTCCTCCAAACGATTTCGGGGCTAGAGTCATAGAGAACCGGAAGCAGCAAAGCATTTCTGCATCTAACTTCCGAGCTGACGTCTGTATGCAGGCTGCGTAGCTCCTGATTGGCTTTTGGGGACAGGTACTCCCCACGTGGAGTTACGTGGCCTGGATGATGCCTTTGAGTACAGTGGGAAACTTAAATTCCACTGATGTAATAAAATATAACTTAAAGAAAATAATTAACTTCTTTAATTTAGTCAAGTGGTTTTCCACCTGGGCTACATAAGCATCCGGAGCAGGACTAGCAGAGTGCAACGTGCAATACACACTTTATTCTACTTTACTGCACAACTATTTCGGCTGCTAACTATTCTGCGTTTTATACTGTGCCTTCACAATGTTTACTTTACTGTATTTTCTTTTTTTGTTTTATTTCTTGTGACTTTTTATTTAGGAATTTATATTAAGCTTTAATTTGTTTATTGTAAGCAACAATGTATTTTCTACTCATAGTGGTTGCTATGCGCAGGCCTTATCGGCAGCAAGTCTGTAGCTCTGAATTTTGTTAATTGTTTATATAATTATATGTAATTTCTGTATAATGATGAGACTGAACACCGAAGTAATAAGTCAACCACCTTTACTAGTAAACAAAATGTAAAGCCTACATTGTCATACGTAGCCTTATGGGTAATGTAGTCTACCGCTACACCTCCTCCTTTTAGCTAGGCTTGTTTTTTTCAGAACATGTCTGTATTATTTTATCAGAACATTAAACTCAATTCAAACATTATCTTTTATCAATTATGAAAGTGTATAAAACTGAAACATCCACATTCTTTTTACGTAATTTTTTTTTGTCATTACAAGTCAAGTCTTTCAGGAGGCCTGGAAACTCTGAATGACCTGGAGCTGGCTTCAGAGGAGTTCCCTGTGGCTCTCAGGTGAATTCTGTTTCTCCTTAGAATGCCCTTGTCAGTTTCTACCAAGTATGACTTTGACATGTTTGCTGTCCCTAGAACAGTCCCAGGAGCTTTCTCTGTGGTGATCCATACATTTTCTCCTGAGTTGAGCTCTTGGAAGTGTTCTGGACCGGTGGCGAAGATTGTAGTGTGTTGCTTGCTTATGCCGTCCTTCCTCATCCTTCCTTCAAAAAGCCTCTAATGTCAGGCCATTTTGGTGGGAGCTGATTTAAAGATTGAGGGAGGGATGTGCGCAGGTTTCTCCTCATTAGTACCTGCGCAGGTGAGTATCCATGTTCTGATGGTGTGGCTCTGTATGCTAAAAGCATTCTGGTTTGGTCAGTGTCTTTTTTTCCACAGGCACTTGCCTTTCTGCACCGCACGTTCAGCCTCGCCATTAGCTTGTGGGTAGCGAGGGCTGCTTGTGACCAATGTTCCCTCTAAGCTGCGCGCCTGCACAATCGCACACTGCTCGCACATTCTCAGCGCACAAGAAAATCTATGCAGCGCATAAAATAAAATTCACCATAAACGTATTAATTAATATCTAATATTAGACCGAATCTAATCTACTTAATTAGACCAATAATGTGTTTTTCTGTAATAATTTTCAATGTAACGCAGTGAGTGTTCAGCCAATGATACGGTTTAATTACGCTATGCAGCCAATCATAGCATTGATAGTTCTATGTGCCCTGCCCATACTCGCCGTGCAGGTTAGCTTGCTAACAACAGTGCGGAGCAGTTGAGAAATGCAACCCATCATGGCGAAACGAACGGGCAGCACCAGCGACACATCCACTCACCAAGCCAAAGTAAAAAAGAAATGCGGTTCTTTTAAGATGGAATGGCTGTCTGAGTATGTGCAAATAGAAGAACAAGCGGTGAAGCTGGGTGAGATTTTTTCTTTTTCAAGTGAGAAAGGTCTACTCTGCAAAACATGCAGCGAAGCTAAAGTACGAAGCCATCAACCTAGACAAAGTGTACAGCCATTTGAGAAGTGAGAAGGACAGACGGGAAAAATAAGGTGAAATTAAAGTCAAATTTGTGCATATTCTAGTGACATTTATTAAGATTTTTTATTTAAAAAAAAACTGTGTAATATTTTGCAGACAAAGTTACAGGAATTTACACTGTATTACAAGCTATGGCACATGTCATTGAGCTAAATGTGAATGTTTTAATGTGAACAAAATGTTACGTCTGAAAGGTGTATATGCCTCATTTCTTCCACAACTGGACCACACCCAGGCCAAAGCATGACTCTTCCCATGGCCAAAGCATGACTCTCACATAACATATAACATACTACACCTCATGAACACCAACAAGATTTGTCTTTTTCATTTTAAGTGAGCCAAATCGCTTATAGTAAAAGTAAACTAATGAAAATTGCTGCTGTGATTTGATTCTTTTAATAAGCCCTGTAACTTGCTATGATCCAAGGTTTTGAACAGGTGTGATGTGTGTGTGGTCACAGCGTGCACATCTAATGTTGCTCACAGTGGTCCTCAGTGTGCTCAGGGAGCTTTTGTGTATGCCCAGACACATGAAAAATTAGAGGGAACATTGCTTGTGATGTGTGCGAAGCAGCTCTCATTTGCAAATGTTCTGAATGTCTCTGAAGAGAACTGCGGCCCGTTGTCGGATACGACTGTCTCTGGATATCCATGATGTGTAAAAGCCCTCTTCAGCCGACGACGGTCTGGCGGATGGCCAGACATCCGGCGACGTGGGAGCTGGAGCCTGTCTGATGGACGGTCAGACGAGGAAGCCGGCGACGATCTGGCGTACAGCCAGACATCTGGCGACAAGGAGGTGAGCCCCCCTGGGGCCCCTCCGGAGCAGGGACTGGCGCAGCTGGAAGCTGTGGCTCTGGAGGCTGTGGATCTGGGGGCTGTGGCTCTGCCCAGCCAACATGTACATGTGGGCCCCATATGGGTCACAAAGGGGCTGCATGGGTACCAAGTGGGCATGGGCTTGAACTGGGCAAATTGTCTGAGACCCATATGATTTCAGTAACATGGGTCCCATATAGGAAGTCCATGCAGGCTGACCATATGGGTCCCATAGAGGATATGAGTAGGCAAAGTGGGCATGGGGTGGAAGTAGGCAAGTTATGTGGGCACCATGTGGGTTACCTAACATGAGCCCCATAAGGGCTTCCCATGTGGGCCTTTTCTATGGGACATGGGCCCCACATTGGAAACCCATTTGGGCTTACTGTGTTGGCCTCATAAGGGATATGAGTGGGCTAAGTGAGAATGGGCCAGAAGTAGAATAGTTGTGTGGGCCCCATGTGGGTTCAGTAACATGGGTCCCACACGGTAAGCCCATGTGGGCCTAATTTATGGGCCCTACAAGGAACCTAATTGGGCAAAGTCGGCACGTGGAACTTGATAACAATATCTGTGACTCACGTTGCTTCAGCCAAAATATACTGAATAAAAAAATGATATTAATAAAGTCTATTTTTGAATAAAAATTTATTATTTTTCAGTGCACAAGGTTTTTACTTTAAATTTAATTATGTCTCTTAAAAACATACTTTCAGAAGATCAAAGATCAGTCCCGTCATTTTTTTGTGAATTATTAATCTGTTGTTGTTGTTGACATAAACATAGGAGTTTAATAGGGTGCTCACACAAGAAGGCTGCCCAGAGTGCAATCCATTGTGAAAGAGGGAACCGATGTACAGATGGATTATTATATATGCCTGCTGTTTGAAAGACGATCAGTCGCTTTGATCCATGTCTTTTTCCCAGTGATCTTTTATTATTGATAACGAGGAGCCCTCCATTTCAATTATTGCAGTGTATAGCAGTGATACTATTCCTTTCACCTCAGGTGGAGATTCAAGAATAAAATCAAGTGATGACTTTTGTGGTATTGAGGGAAACTGAATAAAATGATTTTTCATGAAATGCCTGACTTGCAAATATCTGAACAAATTATGTGCAGGTAAAGAGAATTATTCTCTGACCTGATCAAAACACATGAAAATACCATCCCTGTATAACATCTTAATATTAAGAACCCCATTCTTCTGCTTAACGGTCATTTTAACGAGTATTGTGCGTTCTGTTGGACAAGAGGAGTCATTTCACAGTGTGAGACCTCCGAGAGAGACTTAAGTGTTGTTGCTACATGCTAAGGCTAGACCTCTTTATTAGTTGTTGATGTAGCTTGTTGTGTGCCTTTGTGAAAATGCCTTTCATTGAGATACTTTTCTTAAACCAATCGGAGCTACAGGAATGTTTCCTAATGTTTAAACTCACCGTGGTACTGTTTGTATCATTGTGAACAGTATGAACTGACTTTTAAAAGATCGCTAGCTAAGTTAGCGTGAAGCTAACGCAAATCGCGGTTACATGCTGCCATTCCGACATCTCGCCATTCCGACATGGGTCTCCAATTGTCGGAATGGCGACACTTAATTTTTTATCAAACGTCCCGCCATTCTGACACTTTTTTCCTCCTATGGTCGGAATGGCGGTATGTTATTATTTTTTTTAACATTCCGACAGTTCCTTTTAATAGCCTTTTTTTACCCAAAACATTTTGCACTAATGATATGGCGGCGCAAATACGACCTAAAGTTTGGCGCACAAACTCTGGACATGCAGAGGCCACAGAGGCCTCGCAAACAAACTTTAATAATCTATTATCAAAATCCCCTGAATTTCAAATATAAAAATACAGATATTAATGTAACTCTGGCGAGACTGAAACTGATTAAGCAGAAACACAGTGTCAGTGACCTGTCACAGCAGCCAGCTGGAGCGGAGCTCTCCACAGAGCCCATGCGTCTTTTGCACGCTGTCATCATATGCAAAAGTAATAATTGCAATTACAGATATCACGGCTACTGCACAGGACACAGTAGCGAGCACTCTGCCTTGCCTTGCCAATAGGAGAAGAGAGAAATGACAGCATAGAACGTATAAAACACAACAAAATGCAGTAAAAACGTTTATTCATGTTATTCACGTGATTTATGAGTACTCGCTCCAATTATGGGAAGCGCGGATGGGCTTTGCGCATTTGGCACAAACACACATACAGCTTGTTGATACCTTAAGGACCTAACTGGTCACACCTGGGAGTAAATGTTATGTAGAGATTGTTTTTACATGACATTACAGCTGAACATATCGCTTTCATCCACAAACCAACGTAGGAGAGCCCGAATACGCATGTGCCAGACGCACATAGGCATGCGTAAAAACAATTTTGACCACTTCATGCTGTTTATTTGCTTTCTTTTAGTTAACTTTTGTTTCTTTTGGATTCTTGTGCGTGTTATGGAGCCGTTTCGTTTTTTTTTGTTTTTTTTTCCTGGATTAAATTTTCGGAAGTTGAAACAAGTGGCATTGGATTGTGTGATTGAAAACCACCGCGGTCTGCTTCTCCTCCTCCAGTTGCCGAGACTTTGTGTTTTTAATAACGCTTATCTGTAAACATGTGTTAAACATATAAATTGCATGAACAGAAAGAAGGGACTCACCTGTTGAGTAACGCACATTTCCTTATACGGAAAGCCTTGTCGGAATGGTGGGACATTTGAATGTCGGAATAGCGGAATGTCGGAATGGTGGGACGTTTGCATGTCGGAATGGTGGGATGTCGGAATGGTGGGATGTCGGAATGGTGGGATGTCGGAATAGCGGGATGTCGGAATGGCGGGATTTCGGAATGGGTGTTGCCACCCGGCAAATCGCGAGTGGTGTTACCATTACGCTAGTTCAGGTATAACCTGTAATACATAAGTACAATTAAAATTACACACTTTAAAAATAAGATAAGATAAACCTGGTGTAATCCTGCCTTTAACCCACATAAGCAATTGGCTTGGGGCCAACATTGGAACCTGCAGACAATCCCACTTGCAACCCATATTTTATCTATGTTGTACCCATGTAGGACCCACATAGGACTTAAAAGCTGGGACCAAGATGGGTCTTGTCCAATTTGCCCAGCTGGGGCCCACCTAATACCAAGTGTAATCTTTCCTTAAACCCACATGGGCAATAGGCTTGGGGCCAACACAGAATCCACAGAGAATCCTATATGGGTGCGATCTGACAATCCCATATGAGGCCCATTATTCAGTCCACTTTATACCCACATGAGCCCCACATAAAAATGTTGGCTGGGAGGAGACTGTGGCTCTGAAGACTGGCTCTGAAGACTGTGGCTCTTAAGACTGTGGAACTGGAGACTGGAAGGCTGGAGAGGCATATAGAGAGACGAATGAGGAGGAGAACACAGCAGCCACTCATGCAGGCTCCAGTCCAAAAACCTCCACCATGGCTGCACCCTCTTAGCCTCCTCCCAGATCTCCATCATTCAAGGCAACGTGTGAAAAGGCTTCTGCACAAAGAAATCCAGGTTACTCTTTAGTCATGGGGGACTAAAGGTTGTACAAATCTTTCTCAAACCTTAAATGGTGTGACCGTGGCGAAACCTCAAAGTTTGACTACTGACCACTGCTCGCCATGAAAAGCAAAGAAGCTTATTATTCCCACATACATTATCCAATCTACCTCAAACTTCATAGGCTGCACTTGGGCTCCACCCAGAACCCATACATATGACCAAACTTACACATGCTTATAAGTCACTCATAACTTCTCGATACATTGTCCGATCTTCACCAAACTTCATAGGCTGCACTTGGGCTCCACCCAGAACGCATACATATGCCAAAAATTACACATGCTTATAGCGCCACCTACTTGTGGCCAAATAAGTCGCTTATAACTTCTCCATACATTATCCGATCTTCACCAAACTTCATCGGCTGCACTTGGGCTCCAACGAAAATGCATACATATGCCCAAACTTACACATGCCTATAGCGCAACGTCACTTTTTATCTGGTTTGCTGCAGCGTCTTGTTGTGATGTCTTTATATCCATGGTATTCTCACATCCTCCCCTACATTTGACGGTCAGATGTGCTGTGCGCTGCAAATCAGACATAGTCAAGCTCATACCCATGCAAGGGACCTGTTCATAGCTGCTAGGGCAGCAAGGGCAGCAAGAGCAGCAAGGGCAGCGAGGCAGCGAAGCCCTATTGTGTCTGAAGGAGTTGTTATCATTATTATTATTATTCTTTGCGCAATGTAGCGAACTCAAGTGTGGAATTTAATTAAAACTTAAGACTTTGGTTGTAAGATGTTCGTGTGTAAGGACCAGAGATCCTCAGATTTACACCTTTGCCCATGAAAGCATTTTGGGAGAGTTTCTCGGCCCGTCTTTCCACAGACCTGTGCCATAAATGTAGGTAAATGCATTAATAACTTAGTGCTAACTAAGCTGAACAAACAACGGACCCTCTCAGGAGAGTATTGGAGAAAACCAGAACAGGAAAGTTCTGATCTTATCTGGGTCAAAGTAAACGAAAGGTGACATTTGCCTGACTCTGATGCAAACCAGAAGCAGATGCCTCATGGAACCTCACCCAGATTCACTTTCAGCTGAATCTTGAAACTGTATTAAATGTGCTTTATATCTTTGTACAAGTTCTTTCATGTTCTCAGTGATATTACAAGCTGCATAGTCAAGTACTATTAAATACTGAATAGTTAAACCCAAAATGAAGTCAACAACTTGCATGACATGTGACATTTATATGAAATAATGGAACTGTTAACCAGTGTCTCCTGTTGTTACTTATTGTATTCCATGTTTAACACAGGAAGAGAACATTGTTTGGTTCGTTATTCATACGTCATAACTTTACAGACATCCATCTGAATATTGAGACACATAATCATTATGTTATGTTATGTTATGTGATGTGATGTTGTTTTTTTGCCTTAAAATCCTAAGTTTAAGCTAGATCTTTAACCTTTATATCTTAACAAGTTAAGGTGTTTTTAGAATCCGCTGAACAAATGTTTATGAGACAGGAATGCAGGAGTCGAGTTGCTTGAGGCACCCTCGTTGCAGTTCGTCTTACAAAATACACCGAGGCAGACGTCACAACAGTTTCAGGCATATCATTGGCTGAAAGTGTAGCGTAAGCCTACGTCATGCCCCGCCTTCGCCAATCAAACTCTGGAAACCGCGAGGAAAGAGAGAGTTCAGAAGAAGTTCAGAAGATTGAAAATGGTAGGAAATTGAACAGATAGAAGATGAGAAGAAAATTTACACATGCTTATAGCGCCACCAACTGGTAGCTGGAATGTCTCTCTGTTTCCACACTTCACATATGATTGAACTGCTACTACAGATTTAATGCTACCGGCTTCAAACTTGGTCAGGTTACTCTTAAACCATGGGGGATTAAAAGTTAGGAAGTTTTTTCCAAAGTCTGCAGGGTGTGGTCGTGGCCATGCAGCAAAGATCGTGTTATGGCGTTTGTGGATTAAAAGCGATATCAACATCGCAAGGTCATGAAACTTGGCACACATGTCCACGCTGACGACCTCATACGTATGTAAATAATATTGTGCGTGGCTGGAGGAAAATGGCTCTGTAGCGCCCCCCCTATAAATTTTCTAAATACCCCTGCCTTTTAGGCTTAGTTTTGCGTAGGCTAGTGAAATTCGGTACATGCCTTCGTCATGCCCAGACGCACATTTTCCTGCCCTGACTCCGTACATATATGTATACTGACATTCAACTATTGTGCCACCTGCTGGTGGTTGGAACTTTTAATCCCCATGGCCCCAGTGCCATGATGTCTCATGGCGTCTCTTGACATCATGGCGCTGGGGCCACAGGAAGTCGGCCATTTTGAATTGAACGTGCAAATTAGTGCCGTTTTGCCTTTGTCCATGCCTCACATCTAATCGAACTCCTCCAACAGATTAAATGCTACCGGCTTCAAACCTGGTGTGCTTACTCTGCAGCCATGGGGGATTAAAAGTTGTGATCAGATTTTCCAATTTCTGAAAGGTGTGTCCGTAGCAGACCCTCAAACTGTGACACCTCGCTGCTGTTCGCCACAAAACACAAAGTCACTCATAATTTTTGCAAACATTGCCCGATCTTCACCAAACTTCATAGGCTTGCCGGGGACTCTGCTCTGACTGTGTACATGTATGCATAGTGACACTCAGCTATAGCGCCACCTGCTGGTAAATGGAAACATCCTTCTGTCTCCACACCTCGCATATGATCGAACCCCTCCAACAGATTTAATGTTAACGGCTTCAAACTTTGTGGACATACTCTTCAGCCATGGGGGATTAAAAGTTGTGATCAAATTTTCCATATTCTAACAGGTGTGTCCATGTCAGACCCTCAAACTTTGACGACTTGCTACTGCATGCCAAAAATCACAAATTCACGTATAACTTTTGCATACATTGTCCATTTTTTTCCAAACTTCATAGGCTTGTCCGGGACTCTGCCCTGACTCCGTACATATATGTATACTGACATTCAGCTATTGCGCCACCTGCTGGTGGTTTGGAAATGTCACTCTGTTTCCAAATGTCGCATATGATCGAACTCCTACAAATTTAATGGTAACGGCTTTAAACTTGGTCAGGTTACTCTTCAGCCATGGGGGATTAAAAGTTGTGATCAACTTTTCCAAAGTCTAAAGGTTGTGGGCGTGGCAGGGCGGTGATTGTTCTGTTATGGCATTTGTGGTTTGATAGCCATATCATCATCTCAGGGTCATGAAACTTGGCACACCCGTTGATGCTGACGACATCATATGTATGGAAAGAATATTGTGTGTGGCAGGAGATAAATAGCTCCCCTACAAATTTTCTAAATATCCCTGCCATTGGGCTTAGTGTTCCGTAGGCTGGCGAAATGCGGTACACACCTTCGTCATGCCCAGACGCACAAAAAAACCTCTTGACATCATATCGCCAGGTCCACAGGAAGTCGTTCATTTTGAGTTGAACATGCAAATTCGTGCTTTTTTCCACATCTCGCATTTGATCGAACTCCTCCTACAGGTTTAATTTTAACGGCTTCTAACTTGGTGTGCTTACTCTTCAGACATGGGGGATTAAAAGTTGTGATCAAATTTTGAGAATTCTAAAATGTGTGTCCGTGGTGGGGCGGCGAAGATCATGTTATGGCATTTGTGTGTTATAAGTGATATCGTCATCGCAAGATCATGAAACCTGGCACACGAGTCCACGATCACGACCTCATACGTATGTAAAGAATATTGTGTGTTGTTGGAGAAAAATGGCTCTGTAGCGCCCCCTATAAAAGTTCTAAATACCACTGCCATTGGGCTTAGTTTTGCATAGGCTGGCTAAATTCGGTACACGCCTTTGCCACTGCTTGCCACAAAATCACTCATAACCTTTGCATGCATTGTATGATCTTCACCAAATGTCATAGGCTTGCCATACATACATACATGTGCATACATATGCACATACTGTAACCCATCTATAGCGCCACCTGCTGGTGGTTGGAAATGTCACTGTGTCACAACACAAATGTCACAACTCCAACTACAGATTTAATGGTAACGGCTTCAAACTTGGTCAGATTACTCTTCTGCCATGGGGGATTAAAAGTTAGGAGAATTTCTTCCAAAATCTGAAGGTTAAACTTTGAGGACTCGTTACTGCTCGCCACACAACACAGTAACTTATAACTTTTGCATACATCTGATCTTCCCCAAACTTCATAGGCTGCACTTGCACCCAGAACGCATACATATGACCAAACCTTACAAATGCTTATAGCACCACCTACTGGTGGCCAAAAAAAACGTAATTTTTTACGCCTGGTTGTATGCCAGGCTGGAATTCTCACATCATTCTCGACACTTCACGGACAGCTGTGCGGTGCGCATTGGACAGATTCCAGCGCATACCCCGATGTGCACACCTGCGAGGGTCCGTTCATGGCTGCTAGCAGCTTTAATTTTATTTTTTATTTTGTTTTATTTTTTTTTAACTACATGCTTTATGTATCCTATGAATACGGTGTCTTCTTATCGGCAACACAGCGGTGGACAACTTGTTTATTCAAGGGAAAAGGGAAAGCTGGACTCAGACCGTATTACGTGCCCAGAGAGTTTTCCCACACCATTGTTGTTTGTGTTTACGTTTCTTCCCGTACTCACGCCGAGACCGCGTGTGACATCGTCCACGCCACTGTTTTGAGGCTGCAAACAGAACACCTAGACGCATTCTTCGCCATCTCTGGGGATTTTAACCACATCACACTGGACACCACACCATACCAGACTTTCACCAATTTGTAAGCTACCACACCAGGAAGAACAGGACTTTAGACCTCCTGTATGCCAACGTGAAGGAAGCTTACACGGCCACTCCTTTGCCCCCACTGGGAAAGTCTGATCATAACCTGGGGCCTCATGTACAAAGACTTGCGTGAATTTCCTACTGAAACATGGCGTACGCTCAAACCAAAATGCCCTCCAACGTACAAAAATATCCGGATGTATCAATGTGTGCGCACGCATGAATCCAAGCACATTTCGTTTGTACATCCCAATCAACGTGGAATTGAGCGCACATGTCGGAGTACCCGACTCCTCCCTGTCCACGCCCCTACTTAAATATGCAAATCATATTTAAATGAGCCCTGCACGTTTGATTCCCCTCTCTGCACGATCAGAAAATAAAGAATAAAGAATGCGTAAAACGGAAAAAAGAATAACTTAACGGAAAGTGAGATGGAGGTGCTACTTTCTGAAATGAAGGCCTGCAAAAATGTGCTCTTTGGCATGCTGGCCTACGATATAAGCAGCAAACGTAAGAGTAAGCAACAAACGGATGCCTTTAATGCTGAGGAGTTGAACAGAGAGTCGACACAACTATGGGGGACACTGCTCTCTCAGGGGTGGTGGGTGTGGGAATGTGGGTGACTCTGATTACCCCCAAGGTAAATACCTATATTTTTCTGTAACAAACGTGTTCATACAGTAATCTAGAGCAGAAGTGCGCCGGGGAAAAGGTGAGACTCATTGAGACATTTCACAAGCACGGGGTTATTAACATGTGCACACAGAGACGATCAGGGGCTTGTTAGAAAGATCTTAAGCTGTTGTTTAACCAGCAAAAAAACAGGAAGTTATTAACTTTAACCACCAACTATGATGCTGTGAAGACGGGATAGAAATTTTCTTCGCACATGCTCAATGCACTTCATGGGGAATAATATTAGGACAATTACACGGATAAAGTTACTCACCAAGAAGCCACCCATTGCGCACAGTGCCAGCTTGTAGTTACTCAGAATGTATGAGTCATGCATTGAACCAGGCCACCTCGCCACAATGTTAGTTAAGTGCATTTGCACATCACAAATGATCTGTACATTGATGGAATGGAATTGCTTCCTGTTGACATACGCAAATTCATCATGTGATGGCGCTTTTATAGCAATGTGTGTGCAGTCGATAGCTCTTATTACATTAGGAAAACCGGCTGTCGCTGCAAATTGCGCTTTAATGTTGGCCTCTTCAGCTGCATTGTGGGAATTTGATATACCTGGCTGAGATGCGGATAATCCCGTACCACACAGCTGGCATGGCTCGGCTCAGGGTCGACTGGCACAGTCCCGATCGGTCGGCCAGCTCCCTTTGAAATGCCCCGGTTGCCAGGAACCCCAACGTGGTCATCACCTGTATGGGAACAGGCAGCGCATGGCTATTCGCTGTGTTGCGCTCCAACGCCGGCCTCAGCTCCATGAGGATTGCCCTCGGGAACCTAAAGCGGCTGATGAGCCACTTGTCCTCATGTGCCAACAAATCTCTAAATACACGCTCTCTCCTTATTGCACCATTTGCTATGTCTTCCAACACCGCTAAAGCAGCCATTGTTTTTAATAGTATGCATTGCACCACTTTGCGCATACTTTTATATTCACTCTAACTGTAATTGCAGACACATGGATGTGTTAATTGTTTATCAGTGATAATTGTTCATGTGTCTCAGATGTGCACATCGCTCATTCTGAGGACAAATTGTGTTTAAATTTATTCATTATAACAGTTTCCCAACATTACCTGTAAGTGTTGCCAAAGAATCAACAGCTGTAGAAAAGTGCGTACGACTGCCCTGAAATTTGCGTGAGACACCGCACATTTCCACGGTCATTTCGCTCTTGATACATCTGATCGTTGACGTGAAAAAGTGTGTACGCCACATTTTTGTGCGTACGTACCCTTTGTACATGAGGCCCCTGGTCTTTGTGACTATGCCCAACTAATGCACGGATAGTTTACAAAAATGTTTCATAACGTTACATACAAACAAATGCGAACAGTTACTTTACGTTATGCACTAAAAAGTTAAGAATCATTAGGTGTCAATGCTAACTACCATTGGTGAAAGTAAACTTTGAAGTAATCTAACTTAGCTTTATAAAGACAACCCAAACCAACATGTAACATTCGGTAATTTGCGTCATTAAAGACTTCTATAATGACTACTACAACGGCACCTATAGTGACGAAGAAGACAAGAAACCATGCATTTACAAGGGCAGGTGAAAATGACCCTCTCAAAATGCTTTTTCCACAGGACGACTTACTAAAGCAAAGGACCACTGAGATCAAATGAAATGATAAACAAATTAAATGAAGAATAAAATAAAGAATGTAGTTTCGAATTAATTAATAATGTATGAATTAAATAAAAATGATTCTCAGTGAAAGAACATGTTTCTCATATTTCAGCACTTTTTCCAACAGGTTACACTGACAATCAGCAATACAATACAAAGAGATTGAATGATTTGTAGAATGAAGAATCCTTACTTTCAGCTTGAGCCTAAAGGCTGACACAAAAATATGTTTTGTTTGGTCTGTCGGTAAATATAATTTTCTAAATTTAAAAAGGTATCCAAAGCGATTTAAAGAAGAGGCAGAGACATGTTGATTTAACAGCATACACAAAGTTTCTTTTGATAACTATAATCAATTTTCTTTTGTTGCCTGAATCACAGACAATTCTCTACTCTCATTTTTCTCCAACCTTGGAAAAGAACAAGAGGAAGAAGAAATTTTAATAACTCTCAAGGACCACGTCAACGTTATAGTATATTATTTTCTGCTAACCTGCCAGCATTGATTGTCAGGACATCTGTCAATCAACTACATCCACTGTTTCACCATATTACTGTGCAATAACCAAGTGAAAGCCAGGGAGCAGAACTGTCTTGATTCTTAATTCTATTATTCTATTGTTTCCATCCTATCTCAGTGGGCAGCCCTATTTATGGGTGACTGCTAATCAAAAGAATTATGTTATCAAAGAATCACAACTGGCAACTTCTTCTTTCTTGACAGAAATAATAGCAACGTTCAGAGTTGAGTTGTTCTTCTTTTTGTCCTTCTATTTTATGAATTTTTGATGCTGTACTCTTCTGTTATATACACCATTTTAATGGCAAAAACAAACAAAGAGATCAGCCTTTTACTTCCTGTCCATTCACATTCAGTGTGAGGTTGACGCTCAAATAAGGCACAGTTTTATTATACTCTCCAACTCGTAAACTCTATAACCAGAAACTGCAGTTTTTTCCTTTCTGTTCATGTCTATTTGTTTTATATTGGCCTTGGTATATAAGTTGTGTTCCCTTTTGTTTTGTATTGTATATTGTATAACAGGCTTTTTTTTCAGTACTGACTTCACTCATCCAGAGTGCAACAAATCAAAAGAACTGATCATGAAAGTATTGATGTGTTTCTATGAGCATTTTGTTTTCCAACATAAACAGATATTTCAATGGATGATGCAGACACTAGTGTTGGTGGATGGGAAAGCTGGAGCTGAGACCTTTAAGTCAAACAGCTATCACTGGTGGTATTGCTGCTACTTTGTTTTTGGTAATGTCATGTTTTTATTGTACAAAGTCACATAATCAAATTATGTTGACTGTACATCACATGACAATATTGCAATTTACTAGCTTGTGATAACCACTGGGATTAATCTACTGCTCTCAGTGACTGCTCTCTTGAAGTCGGGCACCCTTTTAGACGTTTGAACCTGGCTACTTGGAATAACTATTCAAGTTTTATTTAAGTCAACATCTATAAAGCTGTCTGTGTTTCAAATTAATTTCAAATGTGCTTGATGGGGTTGAAGTAAAGGTTCCCACTTGGTTGTCACGATGGCTCGCGCGAGGGTGTATATGACCTTACGGTGTTGTGCCGGTCATATATAGTGGCGCAAATCAATGCGCCAATAGTTGCAATCTTCTCCTGAACAGAGGTGTCGCTGCTACGTGAAGGTTACCGCTAACTACTCTACAACAACGAAAGTGGACCTGTCAAGAGCAGGAAGAGTAGTACTGTCATCAATGATCAGCATTCTCATCTGTGCTTACATACATACAATAAGTATGATGATGCCCACCTGACCTTCAAAGTCTCCTTGCATTATGATCCATGCGTTATCACTATTATAGTCTGTTGTAGTAGAATATTGTTATAGGACTGTTAAGTGTATTTGTTACCTTTTCTTTGTTTGTTTATTGTTTGTTCTGCCAATCTCCGTCCACGAGTTCTGGGAGTTGACGTGGTCCCCATGTTGGATTCGAATTGGTCCATCCTGTTTGTCGTTCTCCACGTGCGCTAAGTTACAAATTTTAACTGGTGTGCGACTATGCACCGTGCCACCTTTTCATGGCGTTACATATTCAAGGTTTGAATACAGACTTTACAAATATTAACCAGGGCTGCATGGTGGTGTTGTGGTTAGCACCGTCGCCTCACAGCAAGAGAGTTCCAGTTTCTATTCTCGACTTGGCTCTTTCTGTGTGTGGAATAGTGATGTGCGATTCAATTGTTCAAAACTTGAGATTCTTTTTACTGACTCGGGAGTTACGAGTCATTGTCTCCATTAACTTGTTCACTGACTCATCGCTGCTACTGCCAAGAGGAAGACATGCCACACAACTGTTATGCTAGCTGTAATTGTGTAAACTAAGGTGACCAGATTTCTGAAATGAAAATCGGTGACATTTTCATTGCAGTGGTGAAAAATCATCAAATATCATCATTATGAAATAAAAAAGTAACAAGTACTTTTTCATATATCT
This sequence comes from Leuresthes tenuis, assembly GCF_036924035.1. NCBI lineage: Eukaryota > Metazoa > Chordata > Actinopteri > Atheriniformes > Atherinopsidae > Leuresthes > Leuresthes tenuis. The sequence continues at coordinate 22,721,634 of NW_027325372.1, read as the reverse complement.
TAACCAGCTTTTTGTCAAAGTTTGTTGGTGTGATGGGATGACCCAGATGCAGAATTTTCAAAGTAAACTTGGATTTATTAACAAAAAGACACAAGGCAAGAACAAATGACGCGGCTGAGCCGGTTATCAAAAATCTTCTGTGAAATAACGAAACAAGACATAAGAAGACTATGAAACAAAAAATAAGACTATGATTAAACAGGACTATGAAACTGTGCGGCAAAATCTGACCTGACAAAAGTGCCGTGATCATGAAAGGTAAGGTGAGGATTCTGCAATGAGTTGAGTGAACCTGGAAACTAAGTACTGTGGGGAGGTGATTAGTGATGATGTGCAGCTGTGGAACAGAAACAGGTGACGTGAGTGAAACTTAACGGGACAGGGGAAGATTTACAGTTATCTCTTCATTCATCCACCTCCACCTCAGGAGCCTGGGTAGAGGAGCAGAGGAGAACATGAGAAAAACATGTCATCACCTGGTAATCTCATGCTAATGTTACAGCTTCACTAATGACAGATATGAAAATGGTGTCATAATGTTAACGTTAGGTCTTCAATTCAGAAAAACAATCATACTCACTTTAATGCTATATCACTTCACACACACGCACAACCTAAAAGTTTGTTGAATCATTTGAATCATTTGGTGAGATACAGACTTATCAATAGCACAATGAGGCCTCGCACACAGGGAACAATACAGCAGCAGAGTTTTTAGTCCCAGACTAGCCTTAGACTAAAGATTTTACTGTGGGTCATGTAGAGTCACTATTTACAAGACTACAACTAGATTTTTAAAAATTTTTTCCCAACATGCAATTTTTCCCCATCATGCTCAGCAGAAGTTTTACAAAATTGGAGGAGAAGCAGCTTTTAGCTACAGCTGCTCTTGTCTGTGCAGAGGTTTGTAGTGAAAAACCCAACAAAAAGAAGAGAAAACGCCACAGAATATTGCTCGTTCTTCTACGTCCACCGACATGTTTGTTATTGACTGTCTGCTTTCCTGTTTCCAAATTTGTCAGTGCTCATCTATTGGTTGTTGATTGTGTTACGTCACTGCGACCTGCGATAATATTAAACACGTTTGATATGATCCCAAGCCCAAGACTAGGGAAAGACAGGTATGAAACACGGTCGCAGACTGCAGACTTTACTTACCATAAACTTAAACTTAACCTTAAACTTAAACTTAATGATCGAGATGATGAGAGCACGCCGAGACTTCAGTTAGACTCCTAAAGACTGTCAGTGTAAGCCCAGCATAAGGGAGTGAAGGCCTTCTTGAACTCACAACATGAACTCACAACATGAATCACCCATCAATGCAACACCCCCCCCCCCCCACCCCCCCACGTTCAGCTAACAACATATCCAAAGCCATTCTATTTTGCCAAGCCATAAGAGAGGTGGGGGCTAGTCCTTCAATGTCCTTCAATGTCATCATGAGTGTAATTAATAAATCGCTGTTGGTTGTAGAAAAGATCATTTATCCAGTCCACATTTGTGTTAATAGTAGGCCACAAGAAAATGCCAGCAGCTATTTGATTTCTGGCTTTGTATTCATCAGGGACGCCTCTGGGGACTCCAATTGAATCTACATAGACAAGGTCATCAAAACTACCAGGAAAACAACGTTTGCGTAATGTATGGGTGAGTTGAGGAGCAAAAGGGGCAACAGCAATTGCCCAGTGCGCGTCTGTTGAATTCATTTGCAGATTCAGGTTGGAATTCATTGCAAACTACATAAGTATTTTGTGCTCAGCTAACTTAAAATGTGGTGGTGGAATAATGCGACTGGTGAGAGGCGGACATTCAGTACACCAAGGATAGTGATCTCCCTCACTACGATATTTACCATCCACGCCCTTAGAGTAACTTCCTCTCATCAGCCAACAATGTGTCAAACACAGGTGATAGGTACAATTTACATTACCACGGAGTAGATACCTTGCCATCACAGGTGCAATCTCAGGCAGGTACAGCATCTCTTCAAGACTGCCATTAGAGCAGAAGGCATAGGAAGTACAAGTTAAAGGATCAACTGTAAAAGCAACAGGCTGTGCATATTTCATACAAACCATACAAGAATTATTGGTGACAGATCTGACAGAATAATTCTCCAATTTATACCAAACGTTGTGCATCACCCATGGTTCAGGAGTTGTCATCAGGCAGAGGCATCTTTAAGATGACCTGTATTATTGCTTCCTGTGAAATCAAGATAAAATGTGCACATGCTCATTTGTCTCAATCGTTGGTGTCAGAGGTTAGGCTGGTGTATGTTAGGGTGGAAGTCATCTACTGGTTCTGGCACCTTCTTACAGTGACTGGCATGAATCCAGGTTGATCTCTCTGCGACTTTAACAGCTGTGTGCGTGACCAGTAGCACCTGGAATGGGCCTTTCCAGCGTTTGGACTTCCAGTGTTTCCTGCGAAGTTCCTTCACCACTACCCAGTCACCTGGTTGGAGTGGGTGCAGGGGTGTGTCTGCTGAGGCTGGAAGTGCTGCCTTCACTGTCTATGAAACTTGAGATAGAACAGTGGTAAGGTTTCGACAGTAAGACAACATAGCATCATCACAAACAGTTGTGGAGGGAATTGGGTCTCCCAGGTTAGGAAGTCTGCCAAAATTTAAAATAAAATTTAAAATGGGCTGAGATTCACTCGAGCTCTGATTCTCATGCTCATACAGGTGAGAACAATAGGCAATGCTTTTGTCCATGGCAGACCCGTTTCTTCACAACATTAGGCTAACTTGGACTTTAATGTACCATTTTCTCTTTCCACAGCACCTCCACTCTGTGGATGATAAGCACAATATATGCGCAAGCTTAGTCCCAGGAACTTACCAACCTCAGTCAATGCTGTGTTTACAAAGTGTGTGCCATTATCACTGCTGATCTTCTCTGGAATGCCCCATCTAGGAATAATTTCTGTCAGCAGTGCTTTAGTTTCATTATGTGTGGCACAAACTATACATGACTTACAGTATTTTTGTGCATATGAGCTGTACCCTTTTGTGAACCAATGAGCGGTAAGTGCATTCAGCATGCCCCCTTTTGACACATGGTCCAACCCGTGTGTCAATTTTGCAAAATGAGGAAAAAAATGTTTAGGTAGACAGGGTTTACCATCAGGTCCCATCCAAACACCATCTGTATGAGTTGGACCCACAGAGGACCTAAAGCGTTTTTCATCTGCAGAGGCAAAAGTTACCAAAGCATGGAGATCTGTGAGAGAGTCTTCTGCTTGCAAAGAGAGGGAAGTTAAAACAGAAAAAGAGCTAGCTGCTTGCTTAGCTGCAGCATCAGCTCTGGCATTGCCACAAGCAACAGGATCTTCTAAGTTAGTGTGACCCGCACACTTACAGACCGAAATTGCTGTAAGCAAAAGGATCGCATCAAGAAGATCAGAAACCTGTGAGGAGTTCAGAATCCATCTGATTTAAGGAAATGTCTGAGTTTCCACAGTGCACTAAAGTCATGAACAATACCAAAGCATATCTGGAATCTATGTAAATGGTGACAGACTTACCAGCTGTCAACTTCCAAGCTTCAGTAAATGCAATAAGCTCAGCAGTTTGAGCAGAAAAATGTTTAGGGAGGGAACCAGACAACAAAGTGTCATGTGAAGAACATACTGCAAACCCAACACAGTTAGTACCTGTGGCTAGAGCACGCAAAGCTGATCCATCTACAAAAATAATTCAGAAGAGGAGTATCTAAAAGATCAGGTCTAGGTGTAAAAACTTGTTCCAGAACAGCTTCACAGTCATGAGGCTCCTCATCATCAGGAGTCGGAAGCCAAGTAGCAGGATTCAGAACAGTACAACCTTTAACTGACATTTGGCATATAAAGGAGCACAGAAGCGTATCTGAGCCAGCGAGCATCTGAAAGATGTGAAGTTTTCTGCTCAAGAAGAATAATGACACCGGAATAAGGATCCAAACCAGTCAAAACTAGTGTAGCTTACAATATCTCGGGAGGCTAGGACAGCTTTCTCTGCAGGCCTGCAGCCACAGGGTCCAGTTTTGCTGAGAAATACGCCACTGGCCTTTGCCTGCCCCTGTTTTGCTGCATAAGAACAGATGTCATACAATCATGCTTCTCATCAACTGCCTGCATGAAAAGTTTATGAGGATCTGGAATGCCAAGTGTTGGAGCTGTTTGAAGAGCCAGCTAAAGCTGGGTGAAAGCTGATTTAGCCTCAGGAGTCCATGGAACATGATCAGCTGACTGGAGGCCTTTCCCATGTATAAGAGCACCTAAAGAAGCGTTTTAGGAATGTTCTGAACTGCAGCAATGCGTTTAGGAGAAAGTGAGCGCCCATCCTTGGAAATCACATGACCCAAAAATGTGACTTTGTCCTGTACAAACTGTAACTTAGAAAAACTAGTTTTGTGGCCACAAGAATGAAGACGTTTCAACAGAGTCACTGTGTCTTTTTCACACTGTTGTTTAGATGGGCTGCATAAAATAATTCATCCACATACTGCAAAGAGCAGAGCCTGAGGTTAGTTGGAGTGGTTTCCAGGCTAGCTTTGAGTGCAGCATTGTAAATAGTGGGACTTTCACAGTACCCCTGGCATAACCGTGTAAAAGTCCAAGATCTCACCTCAAACTCAAAAGCAAACCAAAACTGGCTATCAGGGTGCACGGGCACAGAGAAAAATGCATTAGACAAGTCAACATCTAAGAAAAACTGTGCATCTGATGGAATTTGACACAAAATAGTGTGTGGTTTGGGCACAGTGGGAGCACGTGCCTGAACTGCAGCATTCACTGCTTGGAGGTCCTGTACAAAACACCATTCATCTGGCTGGCCGGCATCTTTAATCTTTTTAAAAGGAAATAACGGAGTGCGCACAGGTGAATTTTCACAGGGAACAATAATGCCTGTTTTCTGAAAAGATTGAAAAACATGTTTAATCCCTTTAATTGCTTCAGGCTTCAAAGGGTTTTGTTTTTTACACGTCAGATGGTTTGGTAAAAGAAACATGAGAGTACCACAAACATTAAAAAATTCTAATTGTGCTGGAGTGAGTGACACAGCCAGTGCTGCAGTTTGTGAATTCCAAAATAAAATAGACAGACATTTTTAAAAAGGAGTGCAAAACCACTTCTTCTCATGGTCATAGTCAGGCCCCAAAGAAATGTGTGATGTGCAGTGCAAATCAGCAGGTTGCATGAGATCAGAATTTGGCGAAACTAACGCTTTTGATTCTTCCACGAGCTGCTGTGAGAAAGGAGACCTGGGAAGTTTCCACTCATAAGCATATGTAAGTGTCGATAAGTCAAACTGCATTGCTGTGAAAACTTTGTCAGGCTGCAACATAACCTTAACACCCTCTGGTGTGGAAGTTAAAATAATGCCTATAGTTTACACATGAAATCACAGCCTATCAGTTTAATGGGACACAGCTCTGTTAACAAAAATTAGTGTTTGAAAGAGAGCTCATCGGGAGTGACAGACGCAATAGGCGTTGTCATTTTCTCCTTCACAACTTGACCTGATGCAGACATAGAGTAAACGTGGTTCCCACTTAACTTTGTAGGACAATCAAACTCCCCTTCACTTCCCTACTGATGGTGTAACCTCTGGGTCAACCATAAATGTTACTTGTTTAACCAAAACAATAAGCTGAAAAGTTGGAAAAATCATGTAGGCTTTAGAAGTTAAATGAACATAAGTTTCTATTACCTGAGGTAAATATCTTTGCTCTAGGACAGAAATAGTATGCAAAACTTTACTATGTGAGTCACAGTCAGCAAGCGTCTCTTCTTTGCACAGAGCAGGAAAAATGTGTGTGTGTGTATTGTTTTATCACTCATTGGTGGAGGCTCCGCTGGCGAATGACGTCCAGTCAGTCTTTTGCTCAATTTCATCGTTTCTCAGCTGTGGATAGTCATTCTTCCAGTGTCTGGTCTAGCCACTGTAAAAACAAGCATTCGGTCATATCTCAGGCGTGGCTCATGTCAACTTCCTCTCCCGCATCCATGTCCCCGACCTCGTCCTCTGTTTCCAGGGTGACCTATCATATCACCAACTGCGTGATACATGGTATTGGTTGCTCTTTTTCACACTTGTCCCTTTTGGTTGTCTTACGGGTCTCAACTTGGTTCTGGGCATGGCAAGCATAACAGTTTGAGATGTCCAAAGTCCAGATTGTGGGGAGAGGAGTTTTGTCCCTTGTGTGAAGAAGTCTTGAGCTGTTACATTAGTGAACCAAACTTCTTCCTTTTCCTTATTACCAGACTGATGTAACTGATGTTGTGAGGAAGATGGAATTTCTCCCCGAGGGAGGATTGAAGAAGTTCCCTCTTCCTGAGAGCCAGATGCTTATGGTGGGTCTTGTCATTGTTGATGTAGGCGTAGTGGAGAGCAGGAGTCCAGGTCTGGCTCTGGCACAGCGAGAGCACTAAGGGAGTAAAGAGGTGCAGAAAGAGAAGAAAAAGTTATCAGTGGAATATGGTGGTTTAAAAGAAGATTCAGTCTTAGTCAGAGATAAATTATCTTTTCGTCCACATACTAAATTATTATCATAATTCCGTCCTGGCATTTGTTTAGCATTTTTATTTATTTCTCTTAATTCAATTTCCCTTTTTCCTACATTATATACCTTTCTTACATTCTTCCAACTGTTCACAATATTTAAACTTCATTTTCTTTTTCCGCGTTATCTCTTTCTCATATTCGCAAAAAACTTTTCTTCGAATTTTCTTATGTCTGAGAACAACCACTGGAACCATCAGGTGGAAAACCCCAATTTTCTATCCAATAACTAGTCCATTTAAAACTCTCTAAACCATCATTCTTTTTCATTTCATCATGCTTGGGTTCCCCGGGAGGGTCAAAAGTCTGAGTCTGAGAATGGGGGAATATATTCCTTCAATCAAAGGACGTCTCCAGTGAGGACCCTAATCTGTACTCACACTTCTTTGGAGTACTTCAGTCACACTACTTCGGACTGCTTTAGTCACACTTCTTCAGACTGCTTCAAAAGTTTCACTTACCTGTGAAATCTCTGTCTCACTAATGACACAACTGGGAACCAATCCAAAGCAATCTTATAGCCTCAGATTATTGTGTTTAAAAAAAAAAAGATCCCCGGTATCCAGGAAACAGACCCATCAGTCCTTTCTCTTGGAGAGAACATATCAAACCTTGGAGGTATGAGGCTAGAAACCTATTTCAGTCCAGGCTGATCAGGCACTGCGGTCCGGTCCAGGTCAACCAGTCGAGGGATCCTGTTTGTGACGCCAAAATTGTGGTGCAAATTTTAGTAATGCACAGAGTCAGTTATTTTCTTCTGAGGAGATAAGAGGCTTTTATAATAATATCTTGCAAGAGAGAACAACAGTACAAAATACAGAGTCGCTCTGACCACTGAGGAAAAAACACAGTTATATTGCCCACTTGTCACGTCATCTCTCCTTGGGTATAGTTGATTGTTTTTATCTAGTCTACCTTCCCTCCCCAAACCACAGATGAAGTTACCCAGACACAGTCGTAAATATCAGCTTCATCCCTGTCCCCCTTAAAGTGCAGCTATCTCATTATACCAAGCCCACCATTGTAAGGAGAAATTTAAGAAAACAGGACAGGGTGGTACCTTGCAGCTTGGTCATTTGCAGAGTATACACAGTAACACTCAATACAATGCATATAAGAATTAATTTTCCATTACACATCCTTGTTGAGGTATCATAAGGGTATAAGGTGCATTGCCCAATGATGTTTTTTAAAATGTGTTTGTTTTAATGGGTCTTAGTAGGGATTTTTTTGTCATTTTTGGCTTGTACTTAGTATGCACACCTTTCATCCCGTAATAGTGGTTAGACTTCTTACTCTTCTTTTTTGATGGATACATATTTGTATTTTTCCTTTAGTCATCATTCAAAATGCTACAACATGAGGACTAAACAAAGGAGACTGTATAATGTCCTCAATTGCATCATCCAAAAAGAATAGCTGTATCAAGTCCTTCCCCAGAATGTGGATATTGTCAGGATAGAAAAAAATGGATTATATTAGGTCAGTGTGGTTACATGCGGGCAATCGGATTGGATTAATGGCTAAATTACAATAAGATTGAGTTATTCAGCTCATGTAACAAGCTTAATCTGACAAGAAATTGAATCGGATCGGGTTACTTGCGATCGAATTAAGACCCCGAGATAACTCGATCCGATTGCCCACTTAACGTGCCTGCAGACGAAACTGGATAGGATCGAGCGTTCTGCGCATGCTCGAGATTTTTTCCCACGATCGTCACCCAGAAGGAGACGATATTACTGTTGTTGTCGCCGCCGTCAGAAAGAAATAAACAACGCAATGGAGAATGCACCGTTGTGTATTGCGTTTGTGCCATAACCATGCTAATCTCAAATGTAGAGGGACGTAGCTTCATCTTGCTCTTCGTTCGCTATCTTTCTTGAATGCCTTAGTTTTGTTGTTGTTGGTGGTGAAGACGTCAACTGGAAGTGGCTCTATTAGCGATAGTTGAAACGGGTACAGCGCCACTTATCTACTGCGGTATTGCATGCTTTGTGCCAGTTATTCAATACATTCACTGCCATGTAACAAAGGATAATTACCCTTGCTTAAATAAGGAGCATAACCCAACTATAGCTATAATCGAGTTAATCTAATCATGTAAACCCACTGAGTGACTATGAAAAAACAAGACTATGGAATTGTGAGACAAAAACCTGACCTGACAAGACTTGAGGGAAAAACGTGACTTGATCATGAGAGGTAAGGTGAGGATTCTGCTATGACATGAGTGAACCTGGAAACTAAGTACTGTGGGGAGGTGATTAGTGATGACGTGCAGCTGTGGAACAGAAACAGGTGACTTGAGTGAAACTTAACATGACAGGGGAAAAACATGACAGAAATAAATCAAGAAACCTGAAAACAAGACAAAACATAATCAAAACGAGACAGATTATATTTAAAATGTTCTGCATGGGACATTTAGACCTACTAAAACCTAATTCACAGGAATGTGATAGTGTTCAAATTCTTTTAATGTGTTCTTACTACCAGAAGGATATATTTATTCTACAGGTTATAAAACACATGAAGAAAGAGTACCTTGGTAATGCACTGTCAACAGTCATTCTGTGGCAGGGGCTCATCTAAAGTGTCTGGTAATACAGACAGGGCAGGGTCCAAATTGGAGCCTTAGGAAATGTTAGATTTGTATCAACTTCCTGATTTATCAGGTGGGGCGATAACCCAGAATTACATGAACACATTTCTCTTTGTTGAATCATTTGGTTGACCTGAGAGGAAGGCTGACTAATCAACAAGAGGAGATCCCAAGCTAGACTAAATGTCAATCTGATTAGGCTGTGGTATGATACTGCAGTACAGCAGTCTAGGAATGTTTTGTACACAGCAGCTTTGAGTCCAAAGAGTCCAAATTTTGTGCAAACAACCAAGAGGGAAAGACTAATTTAAAGGTCCACCAAAAAACGCCTCAAACACACTGCAACCTATCCAAGCTCTCATTATGCAAGAGGCAGGGTAAACCCTGGACAGGTCACAGGGCCACATAAAATAGAGACACATAAAAGTGTAAATATACTTAACTGATTTAGATTATGCCCGATCATACCTCCTTTTCATTCATCCTTTTCAGGGCCTTCCCTCATGAATTTAGTTTGTTACTATTTCATTGCATCTTACCTGCTATTAGATTTTTCTGCTTAATCCACACTGTGTAAGAGATGAGGTCAGGCAAAGGTGGCTATGTCCAATATGTGTGCCATGGGCCATCCCTTCTGTAAATAGAGCTGTAATGTGAACACATCCATTCACTACCAGACAAGTGAATGGATGTGAAAAGAGCGCCCATGGATGCCTTTAATCTGTTCTCATAAAGACCCCTTGGTCAACATCAAACATAATCCTCATGAATTAGTTGGGCCTAGATGCAAACCCCACTAAACCTGTTCAGATAATCTAAACCTGTTTAGATTATCTGAACCTGTTGACACCCTGCAAACCCTCCTAAACCGAGGTGCTGAATCATTCAATCTTATCTTGACCTTGATCTATCTCTGCTGGTGCACTTTCACACCATCATGAGAAAATTATTTCCATATGACTTCAAATCTATCCATTTTCTATCTGAAAGTCCATAAAACATCTCACAAATCTTTGGTGTTCAATGAATCCTTTATGAGTCAAAAAATGTGTAGCAGCCACTGGAAAAAACGTCTTTGTCAGACAGGTTTTCACCACTGGAAATGTATTAGGTTTAGGGGTGTTGTCTGGGTATGACATGTAGGAGGCAGGACTCACTCGCAGAAAATTCTCTACACCACTACCTGCTGTATTCACATATGGGCTCAATTGCACATTACCTACACTCTGGACTTGGGAGCTGGCAGGAAAAAGTGAGTTCAGCCTCTGGACACTCACACAGTTCCATTTGTCCATTTTCTATACCCTTAATCCAACTCAGGGTTGCAGGGGGGCTGGAGTCTATCACAGCTGTCATTGGACAGGTCGCCAGTCCATCACAGGGCACATAATAATAATTAGATTTCCATAATTCCATAATAATGATAATTATTCCATAATTAGAAAAGTTCAATCAAACGGTGCAGGCATGGAAGCTATACATAACAATCCCTCATGAGTCCCTTTCAGAGCCTCTGGAATCCAATCTTGGGCCCTAAGATATTCTTGAGAATCTCCATATACCGAGAATTATTACATAACATACAATTTTACAAGATAGGAATTACACAGTTGAGACTCCTAAAAATAGAGAACTATTGCTCAATATTACAATAAAATCTGCTGGGAAGCAGAAATTAAAGACAAGACAATAGACACACAGTACTGTATGAAACCAGGCATCAATACAGAGTTATCAATTAGTGACATAAACTAAAAGCATATAAAAACTGGAATATAACCTCACAAAAAATGTACACGAATGTTACCCCCTTGTCCTCATGAGAGAAGTTGTCAAGCCTGAAACTGCGCCCCCTCTTTTCACTGTTAGAGGAAGCAGGTCAAATGGAAAGTATTTTATTTCAAAATAAAAAACCTGTCTTACATATGACATGCTTTTAATACACTGTAGCTTTACCTATAGACGCACAGAATTAAAATAGTTTTAAAAGAAAAGATAAATAAATAACGAAGGGATTATATTTGTATTCCATAACTCTCTCTTCTACAAGTGATCTACACCAGTTCTTGCTGGCGCATTACTGAGGCTGATTTTATATTGAAGAGAAACACGTAATGTCTAAGTGTGTTCGTGTATGAACCTATTAAATTTGACTCTCGTTGAAATCTAATGCTTTTACACTGTCATGAGCTCTGTTGTCCGTCCGTCAGATGGGTGTGTGTGGAGTCCAACCTGCGACCAGTCACAGAGCGGCATTTCGGAGGGCAAAGTTTACGGGGGAGTCCACATATTCATTTCTTATCTTCCTCTCGGAATACGCACACACGCTTCAGCTGCACATAGAGCAGGGAGACGCCGATTTGTATGCAGCTTGTAGTCAGGACTAATTGGAGCCCTATTTCACCTTTGATAAATCACTTTGTTATATTAGTAAGTGTTTGAATGACCGTCATTTTTGTGCTCCATAGCTGTTGCTCTCTGCCGTGGCCCTCACCACTCTACGTTGACCCGAACCCCGGTGACCCGCCGGTGCCATGGGTGGGAGTCTGGGCTGCCACCGCTCCATTCCCAAGGACCCTACTGACTTCAGCTGCAACAAGCGCAAATTCAGCGCTGCGTGCAATTTCGGCAACATCCTGGTGATCCAGGAACGGCTCAACATCAACACAGCCACCGAGGAAGAACTCATGACTCTGCCGGGAGTCAGCCGCACTGTTGCGCAAAATATTGTGGAATACCGGGACTGTATTGGCGGGTTCAAAAAAGTAGAGGACCTTGCTCTGGTGAGCGGGATCGGAGCCACCAAACTAGAGGTGATCAAACTGGAAATCTGTGTCTCCAGCAGGATGAGTTCGTCCCTGGACTCCCCATCCTCGCTGCGCAAAGATCTGGACCACCAGTCGTACACCGGGATCAACATTAACACCGCCACCCCTGCGCAGCTAATGAGCATCCGAGGCATGACAGAGAAAATAGTCAAGAATATAGTGGCCTATAGGACGGAGCACGGCCCATTTAAAAGCATCGAGGACCTGGTGAGGGTCAGCTACATCAACAGCTCACTACTGGACAAAATCCGCTTTCAAGTGTACGTTGAGCGCTCCAGGGCGCCCTCAACCAACATCAATGGAGGACAGACCAGCACCACCAAGTTTAACCCAAGCCCAACTTCATTCAGTCTCAGAAGTGACGAGTTGGATCTTCCGCTTGGTGGGCCGACTCATATAATCTCTATGCGACCGAACATGGAGCCCCCGCTCGGGTTGCGGGACGGAAGGCCTGTGGTGCGTCTGGCCACCTGGAGCCTGCAGGGTTGCTGCTGTGATAAGGCCAACAACCCGGGGGTCAAAGAGGTGGTGTGCATGACCCTGTTAGAGAATGAGTGAGTACAACTTACAGAACTTACCTCAGTTCACATAATTAACAATCAAATGGATTTGTCATGATTTTGATCAATATGGATTAAGAAAATGCATCTATAAATGTAGTTTAGATCTGGTCATATGGGGCTGCATGGTGGTGTAGTGGTTAGCACCGTCGCCTCACAGCTGTTTCCAATCCTGCCTTTCTGGGTAGAGTTTGCTGTTTTCCCGTGTGGCTGGGTTATCTCTGGGGACTGGGCTTCCTCCAAAAACATGCATGTTAGGTTAATTGGTGTTTCTAAATTGTCCCTAGGAATGAATGTTAGCTTGTGTTGTTTGTCTTTGTGTGGACCTGTGATGGACTGGCGACCAGTCCAGGTTGTACCCTACCTCTTGCCCAAAGGCAGCTTGAATTAAACGGGTATTGGTAGGGTCTTATGGAAGTGGCTTCAAAATCTATTGAGCCATTTTGATAGTACTATGCTAGTGTATAACAAGTTGTAACATAACATAAATAACCCAAATCTGAGCTAGATCTGTCTGTCCCTGACACTCATTTTAGTTGTTCATGTCATCTTATGCAAATCTGACACTATCAGAAGAAGATATGATTACAGATACACACACTATATGAAGCTGTGACTGATGTGACTGATTCAATCCTTTCTCTGGCATTCAACAGGATTTATCACACTTTTCACAACAATATCACATGTAAACAACTTGCACACTTGTAATCTATGCTAACACCTGAAACTTCAAGCAAAACCGACAGCAGAAAAAACCATGGTTTACGACATGCTATTTGTTTTTTGTGTTAATTGAAGAGTTTGATTTGTGGCCCTCTTTTTGGGAGTCCCTGTCTCTGGGACATATTTCAAATGCTGGAGGTATGTGATCAGTTTGGTTGAAATGTATAAATCACTGACCAGACAGTTTTCTTTCAGCTGACTGGAATCCTGCTTTGTTTTTGGATCTTTGTGTCTCCATCACATATTTATATTAAGCGTATTAAAGAATTAGACATTCTGATGAAGCTTTCATTATAACAAAAGGAAAAATATTATGAAACCTGCACCAGTGAAAGTCAATATACTAATCAGATTGCACAAAAGCCAAGATAGGATGACATAAAGATCCAACAACAATATCTAGGCCGCAGGTTTCTGGGTCAGATCTCTAGCTAGGAATGGCTTTGAGTGCTGTCTGGCACCTAACTTTTTTTTTTACTTGCTTGAGAATGAAAAATGAATAAGCAGCTGAGTACATTATGTTCTGTATCAGTCCAGTTAAAGTCACCTAGTTGTTATTGCCCTAAGTGTAACATCTGCACATCTGATAGCAGGAGGACAGGCCTCTGTGAATTCAGGTTAAGCTGCTCAGATAAACTCAGAGGGCAGCGTTTCACTGTCAGCTTGCACAATCAATGAATAATAAGATTAATTCAGCAGGATAGTTGGTGTGTTTAGAGGCTGCTCGGATCACTTTGTCTGGCACAGCAGTAAACCACAAAGAAAGTAATGTCTGTTCTCATCACACACCCTATTTCTCCATAATAAACACTTGCTTTGAGCAGGGTGTGACCAGATTCTCTAAATGATTTTTGGCAAGTTTAAATGACAGTCGGCCAGCTGAAGTGCTTGGAGGTCTGCAACATCCTGGGTAGGTGGTCAGCCCTTACCTGTTTCAATGGGTGGAGGGAGTGAGTGAGGGAGGGAGTGAGTGAGGGAGGGAGTGAGGGAGTGAGGGAGGGAGGGAGGGAGGCAGGCAAGTTTAAAAGGGGGCATTCATGTCGGGCATGTCTAAAACGGCAAATAAGTCTTAGTTTCCTAGAATCTTCATATACTTTCCTTTTTGACCAGATGGCCAAAACATGCATTTATTCTGTTAAGTCATTATGACAAAAAAAAGACCAGTTTAACCAGTTAAGTTTACTTGGATATTTTTGAAATTGATCTATCACTTGTTCCAGTTCGACAGCAGAGAAAAGTAACCCGCTCCTGAGCAATACTTAAGCATAGTTTATGGTTGCTGTTCTTGAAGTTGAGTATAGTGGCACACACCAAAACTGACATAACAATAACTGCTGCACAGGTTAACACAGTCTTGCTTCCACTGGTTGTACTGGTTGGATTTTTAGCTTTGGACAAATTATATTCGCCAATTTTGATATTGCAAATGGCAGGCATTCCAAAATTGATATCAAGGGATGTGGTTTGTTTGGAGCTTTGGTGTTATTCTGGCCAGTTGAACACTTCACAATTTTTATGATCGGTCACTTTCTAAGAGGTGAGTTTGAACAACAGGAAAAGCTGCAAGGAATTGTGTGTGAACAGGTTAGTTTCCACAGACATCTGTTGATGAATACAATAGGGCTTCGCTGCCTTGCAGCTCGGGCCCTAATAATAATAATACCGCCAAAGAATACAATAGGGCTTCACTGCCTTGCAGCATAGCAGATAAGCCTATGGCTGCTCAGGAAGGCATCATGAGTCCATACACCAAGTTTGGTGTTTGCGATGAAGTCGTCTTCATGCAGGGATTCCAATGGTACCTCATTTGTGAAATTTGAACCAACGGCTCCAAATTTATGAGCAAAATGCATTTTTGCTGCTTATAGCGCCCCCTCTACGTCAAAGTTGACCAGAATTCTTGGGACTCTTAAAGACTTGGTCACAAGTCTGTGTTAGAAGTTTGACTTCAAAAGATCAAATGGTTGCTGAGATATGGCCTCACTTCCGGTTTGGCATGTCAGCGCTGAGTTTGATTGGCTGCTATGGGCAAACGGAAGCAAACTTAAAAATTCCACAGTATAGCTTCTGTGAGGCTTGGTCTGAAGATTCTATATGTCAAGTCCCGTGGAAATCAGACAATCTGGGTGACCTGTAATGCTTTTTGAAGGTTTTTGATATAATTCAAAACATGCAAACATGATCAGTCTAGGACTGTTGGCAATAATGCAAAATATGAGTTGTGAAGGACAGTGCTATTAAAAGTAACATCAAATTTTGATTTCATGGTGAAGGACTGTTAAATAAGTAATGATAATATGTGTAGCCAGACTGAAAAGATGAGGGAACTACTGGGAAAATTTTGAAATGTATGTATTGGAGTGGCTTTATAGTCTATATAATCATTCAGACCATGTGTATGTCTGTTTCGACAGGGTTTTGGTGATGAAACAATTTGACACACAATTGGGTTCAGTAAGGGGCTGTGATCAACAGTGATGGCTGTTTATGATACTGACTGGATAGGTTGACATACACATTTTTAAATCCAACTGATTACATTTCAACAACAGAGGTACATCATGACACAAGCTTAGCAACAACATTATGTACTATTTTACCACAGCCATACTATTCACAGAAATGACCTCATGGTAAAACACTCGCACATAGTCTACAATGTCAGATAAGGTTCAACAGGGTTGCACTTTAGAATGTGTTGTAACTGTAATAATTGCAAGTGATTTATCATCTTAACTAAATTAAATAAAGTGAACACTGTCAGAGCAATAACTCCAAGAGTGAAACATGACTTCTTGTAAGCCAGTGGGTGATGCTATGGGGACCACAAAATATTGCCATTTCAATCTGTACAGGAGTGTGATGATATGTGTAACGTTTGGTGCACTTTGGAGCCTTCCATTTTCATTGCGAAATATCAAAGTTTGAGGTGCTGCCATGCGCAGACCCAATGGTTTATAACAAAACCTTCAATAACTTTTAATCACGTCTTTTGACTGTATGGACTAATTTTCAGGCCTCTATGATTAAATCTCTTGGAGGAGTTCGTTATCACATGTTTGTAAAACGCCAAATTTATGTCTTTGAACCAAAATGGCCGACTTTCTGTTAGGTTTGGATCATTGTTCCAACAGGACTTTTTGTCAGTCTTAATGTGTTCTGTGATGCAGTAATGGGGCAACCACAAAAGGTGGCACTGAGTAATTTTTTTCCCCAAAAATTCACAAAACCCCAAAATTACATAATTTTATGCATTCCCTTGGGGGAGTTGTTGAGCATGTTCAGGTCCCCCAAAAATAATAAAGATGGAAGTTGCGTGGTGTGGTAGGTGGTGAGCACTGTCGCCTGACCGTTCCTCACAGTTCCATTTGTCGAATCCACACTGGAGCTATTCTGTGTGGAGTTTGCTTGTTCTCCCTGTGTATGCGTGTTTTTTTCTGGGTACTCCAGCTTCCCCCCATCGTCCAAAAAAAATGCATGTTGGGTTAATTGGTGACTCATTACATTGACCCTAGGACTGAGCTTGCATGGTTGTTTGTCTCATTTTTCTCTGTGTAGCCCTGTGATGGACCTGTCCAGGGTGCCCAGTGTCAGCTGGGATAACACACTGAATTGGATTAAGCGGGTATAGAAAATGGATGGATAGAGGGATTTAAACCTCAATAGCATTTACTGGTTCTTAGCCTATTTGTTTGAGGAATACAATTTTGCATGCGTTTGAAATATAAACCGCTATGACATGATGACCTCCTTCTGATGATGCCAAAAAAAGCTCTGACCACTCAGAGTGTGAACAAAAAACATTTGAGGGTGTCCTGTAGTTTTTGAGGGTACCAGGACATTAACAATAGATTATTTGGGCTCTGTGGGTTGATGGATTGGGATTGCTTCCCACAGATGCCTTCAGATCCCATCAGGTTGGTATGTGGGGAGTTTAGAGGCCAGGTGAATACCACTGACTGTGATGTTTTCTGAGCCATTTCTAATAGTTTTTTTTGTGGCCCACTGCTGCGGGGTAGTTCAGTTGCCATGTGTCGGGTATGACTGACCTACAGAAATGTTTAGGGGTGTGGAAAGTGTCAAAGTAACATCCACGTTGCTATGCGCCGGCCTTATCGGCAGCAAGTCTGCGTAGCTCGGAATTTTGTTCATCGTTTATATAATTTTAGTTTTATTTTAAACATTTTTGTGATCTGCTTTTTATTTACATTTAGTTTAATTCTTATCTTTTGACAATGTCCACTGCTACCAGTAGAGCAGTGTATACAAGAGAAGAACTGTTGGTACTGTCAAGGATAGGATGCAGAATTAAACATCAAATTCTGACCGAGCTAAGAAAGCTGTACCGTGGATGCAGAGCTGGAGTAAAACTAAAGGCAACAGAAGGAGGAGGTACAAGCCTTTTCTGCCCTCTGTGATTATGGGAAACGCTAACTCGCTGCCAAACAAGTGTGATGAGCTAGAAGCGCTTGTGCGGAACCAACGGCTGTATAAGGACGGTCTGTCCAAGTCCTGACAACGACAACACACCGGACTTATGTGTAGCTGTACGATTGGATCGAGACCTGAGTACTAGAGGTAAGCGGAAAGGTGGGGGTATTATCCTATTTTTTAATCAGAGATGTGTAAACCCCTGTAATATGACCGTTAAGGAGAGGGTATGCTGTCTAGACATTGAACTGCTGTCAGTTGGTTTCCGTGCGTTCTGTGCAACCAGAGGGTTCTCATACCCAGTCGTTATCGTTGTTTACATACCACTGACGGCGGCACCTACGCATCTATGACGCCATTGCTAGGATACAGACCAAGCATCCTGAGGCATTCATTGCAATCATAGGGGAATTCAACCATGTCTCTCTATCCTCCTGACTGACGGGCTTTGTACAGTATGTGGACTGTCCAACAAGTGAAGAAAGGACATAAGATCTGTTCAATGCTAACGTGAAGAAGGCTTACAGGTGTCTCGTCCACCACTGGGTAGATCTACAGACCTACAGACCTTGTGTACAAAGACTTCCTATTACTACCAGATCTTTCAGGAAGTGGTCACCAGAGGCGAGTGATGCATTGAGAGACTGCTTTGATGTCACAGACTGGGCTGTACTGCTGGAGGAAGAAGAAATGGACATTAACATGGACAGGAGGGTCAGCACCATCACAGACTACAATAACTTCTGTAAGGACATTGTGATTCCAGTGAGGACTGTAAGGTGCTATCCTAATAATAAACCATGGATCACCAGTGACATCAGAGACCTCCTGAACCAGAAAAAGAGGGCGTTCCAGAATGGGGATCGAGAAAAGCAGAGGAGTGTACAACAGGAGCTTAAAAAGACATTGTGTTAAGCTAAGGTGGAGTACAAGAAAAAAGGTACAGACAACTGGAGAACAATAACACTAAGGTGGTGTGGAAGGGCATGAGGACCATCACTGGATACGGACTGAAGAACTCTCAGTCTGTGGAAGGTGATGTGGACAGAGCCAATGCTTTCAACCAATATTACAACAGGTTTGATAGTGTGGCTTTTTCTATGATTGACACCAACATCACTCCTGTCGCCATCTTTCCACTACAACCTGAGCGGCTCCCTCTCTAACTATAGAGGAGGTTGGAACTGAGCTCAGGAGACTTCAGTCAGGGAGGGCTGCAGGTCCAGATGGAGTCTGTACATGGCTTCTGAGGGACTGTGCTGGTCAACTAGCAGTGCCTCTTCAGAGGCTCTTCAATTTGAGCCTTCACATGGAAAAAGTCCCAGTCTCAGTCTCATACCTGTGGGCAACCTGTGGAGCTGAATGACTACAGACCGGTGGCTTTGACATCTCATATTGTGAAGACCTTGGAGAGACTCCTTGTTGGTCGCATTAGATTGCAGGTTGCTGGGAATAGAAATAGAAAAATACTTTATTCATCCCCCAGTGGGGTAAATTTAAATAATACTCCAGTTTGCCTACCAGAAAAACATTCTGTACATGGTGCATTGGGCATATGCTTATCTGGATGTGCCTGGTTCATATGTGAGAATCATGCTCTTTGACTTCTCCAGTGCCTTTAACACTATAAGGCCTCCCATACTGAAAGACAAGCTTCTTGGTATGGGTGTAGGGCTGGATACCGAACTTTGGTTCTTTTAAGGCACCGACTGAAATGCTTCGGTAGTACCGAGTATCAAAACATGCCTCGTCTTTTGGTACCCAGAGATTAATCACGTGATCAAGAACTGATCATGCTACCCTCAATTGGCTGTATTAATGTTACACTTTGCCCCACAGACGGGGTTCACATGTGTATGCATTGGAAACTGTAGTTGTGTGTGTGTGTCGCCAAACCGGTTAAACAATGCCATCGAGGTCAAAAGCGTGGCTCCATTTCACCAAGATTGATGCCAATAGTGCGCAATATATGCCAAAAAGTCATCGCTGCTAAGGACAGCAACACGACTAATGTAATTAATTATTTGACCGTGCAAAAAATCTATTTAAGAGCAGAACGTGTTTTTGCACGTTCGGAAGAAGGTCGGACTGCAACCATCCTCCTCTCAGCATTCAAGTCAGCCTGTGGACTCTACAGAGCCTGAGCGGCATAATTCAAAATCTCCACCTCTGGACTCCGCTTCATCTAAGAGTACAGAGAACGGCGCAGTGTGTGGCATTTTAATAGGTAAATTAACATTCGGCGAAATCCAGCAGCAATCTCAATGTTACTGCATCTTAATGCGTGCAGAAAGCAGTGAAAAGCATCCTCAGTATGTAGGATAGTATTAGACACCAACCTGTCACTTGTTTGCAACTGTTTTGCACTGGAAATTATTTGTTTTTTTTTTTCTGTAAGAAAACTGTTTGGATTGGAAAAATACTAAGCTGAAAAATAAAACTGAAGATTTGTACTGTTATGTCTAATGTAATTTCCTTTTTGTTAGAGATGATATTATAAAATTGGTATAAAAAAAAAAAAAGTATCGCTCAGGAACCGTTATTGAAGTGAAAGTATCAGTATTGGTACTGGTACTGGTATCCAAAAATTTTGATCGATACCCAGCCCTATATGGGTGTGGCCCCCTTCCTGGCGTAATGGATTATCGACTATCTGACCTGCCAGACAACAGTATGTCAGGATAGGGAGATGTTTTTCTGGAACACTGGAATACAGTACTGGGGCTCCACAGGGTGCTATTTTTTCTCCTTTTCTTTTCACCCTGTACACATTGGACTTCAGGTAGAACTTGGAGTCCTGCCACATACAGAAGTTCTCTGATGATGCGGCTGTTGTGGCGTATGTGCAGGTGGACAGGAGAGGGAGTACAGGGACCTTGTGGAGTCCTTCAATGGCTAGACCAAAAAGAACTGTCTGCTCCTGAACACTACCAAGACCAAAGAGCTGGTGGTGGACTTCAGGAAATCTAAAACTCAATACCAGTCATTTTGCATTGATGGAGAGGAGATAGACTGTTCAGACCTGCAAATACCTGGGGGTGTTGCTGGATAATGTTTATGTTTATGCATTTATCAGACTCTTTTATCCAAAGCAACTTACAAATGAGGATATAACATTACAGCTAACATCAAAGCTAACAATATGCTACGTTGAAGGAACCCACTAGTCAGACTTTGTCAGAGGTGACAGTGTGGAGATAGAGTGCAGGCATAGAGGGAAGCAAAAAAAAGTGCAGTGGAGTCGGTAGGGAAGTACAGGGTACAAGTGCTAGAGTAGGAGATGCTCTCTGAGGAGTTAGGTCTTCAAGAGTTTCTTGAAGATGGACAGGGACGTTCTTGTAGCACTTGATAGACCTGATGGACTGTGTGATTGTGTGAAGTAGATGGGAGCCATTCCATTAAGCACTTTGTAGGCTAACTTTGTAGCACTTTGGAGGATAATAAACTAGAGTGGTCTGCCAACATAGAAGCACTGTACAGGAGGTACACCATCTTCCTGAGACGGCTCAGCTCCTTCAGTGTCGGCAGTGACATGATGTGCATGTTTAACATGTTGTTGTCTGTCTTGTTTGTCTCTGTGTGATGGACTGGCGACCTGTCCATGGTGTACCCCGCCAATGACAGCTGGGATAGGCTCCAGCCCCCCCGCAGCCCTACATTGGATTAAGCGGGTATAGAAAATGGATGGATGGATATATATCCTAAACCCAAAATGAAAACTTGAATACCTATTAAATTTCTCCATGGCTTGTTAATTGGAGTAACAGTACAAATGTGTGTCAGACGACACCTAACCAGGGCTAATTCATTCATTGACGGACTCAGAAGCTGCTAAATTCCCAAAGAACCTGAATCCTAAAAGTATTTTTACTGACTGTAAAGTCATACAAACCACATCATGGATACTTTGCAGTGAGGTATCTGTAACACCGGTCAATGCCAATCAGGATTTTCAGAAATAAAAAGATTTTAGTTTGTGAATTATAAAGCCATAAAAGACGAGAGTGTAGATGCAGCTGCAAAAACAAAACAAAACATAACATACTAATAACATTTGCACAAGGCACATATTGTTCTCTTGCTCCGGTTTGTCATAGAAATTTTTTAGTAATGCACAGAGTCAGTTATTTTCTTCTGTGGAGATAAGAAGCTTTTATAATAATATCTTGCAAGAGAGAACAACACAGTACAAAATACAGGCTCTGACCACTGAGGCAAAAACAGTTATATTTCCCGCTTATCATGTCATCTGTCTTTGGGTATAGTTGATTGTTCTTCTATCTTTCCTCCTCAACCGTCAGTTGAGGTTACCCAGACACAGTCGTATAATAGCAGGTATTTGTTAAAAATGTCATGATTTATCTTCAGTAATTACCAGTACATGATTTGGAAGTTGCATTGTGAAAACAATCGGGGCCATTTCCAGACTTTGTACATGCCAGATTGTGTATCAACATTTTCAGTGATTTTCAGTGATCACTGTGATGTTCATTAGAATTTGGAGAGGTTATGATCAGCTCGTTGTTAAGGTCAGGAGGACGGATTGCTGCTGACATTGAGTGTTAGGTGCTCATGTGGAAATTTCCATTGGCGCAGCATTTCATTGTCAGTGATGAGTTAGGTGCATTGCCCAGCAAGCTCTGTCAGCCGACAGTCATTCGGACCAATAAAAAGTGCTCCCAGAAACAAAGCTAATGTGCACTTCTGCACTAGAACTTTAACATTAAAGGGCAACTGACTTACAATGATCAGTGCCGCTGTTCTTAAAGAAACTCCTTAACAGATCACCTCAGCTGGAATGACATCCAATAACTTGTTTCTTTATATAGAAAGTCTATGATTAATTGCTTACTTGGTGCTTTGGATTAAAGCAGACTTCAATAGGATTTTATGGAGATTTGACATTAAACATTCCCTCTTGAAGAACATATTTCCAATGTTATTCACATTTCAAAGTGACAAAAAGACAAATCTCAAGTTTGTTGGTAGCATATTTAGCTTTGAGCATTTCTAACCAATGGAATCATCACAGTCACATTTTTATCTAAATGTGTCTTTGTCATTCAAAACTGATCTTATTAAAAAAATCAACCTTATAGTTAAAGCTATTGATCTTTTTCTGACCTATTGAAGAAAACCTATAGACAAACAGAAAATAGATGCCAAGTACGAGCATGAGAATATAACTTACTGTGATTCAGCTTGCAATCATGGTGGCTTTATAATATTTCTCAATGAAATACATGTATAAATGTTAAGCATTTGTATTAATAGGTTTTTATTTGCCAAAGTGTGAGGGGATGATACTTAAAAACCATTTGAGCCTCCCAGACTTTCTTGATTGCCTTTAACAACCAGCCTGTTGTTTGTTAATGTCAAGAAATGACAAAAATCATACATAACCATGAGAGAGAAAAAAACATTTGCCAAGTGAGGTCTGTCTGGCCAAACAGGAATGTTAACATCACTGGAGTAAAACTACTTTTATTTCAGGATTAAAAACCAAAACCAAACAAGCTCCATAGTCAAAGATAGATTTTAGTCTCAAATATATTTTATGGCTTAAGTATAATAACAGTTTCATGCATCAACAGTATTTGTTATTTGTAATATCACTGTCATCAAACAAAGCACACCCTCTTAGAATTTTGGAGTTTTTACCGATTGGGCTCAATATGAAAAAGGATCATCTGGTCTTTACCAGGGTCTTGAAATTTGGTAAATATCACCTCAAATGAACAACACCTCATGACATATCATATCGTGCCAGGTGCTGCTAATCATATGCAGCAAGTGTGAGCATCTTCATAAAGGCTGAAGAACTCAAGAGGAAAGACATCAGCAATGATCTTAAAGAAGGATGCTATATTGTGCTTTGTTACAAAATATGAGTACTCATGAGTTCCAGCAAAATAATTCTAGTTGCAGTTCACGGTCACCAATTTCATACATGTGTTTTAGACATCTCTACTGCTTATAAATCTTATAAATGGAATTTAAGTCATCATCCTATTAAAATTGTGAAAATGATTATTAAATAAATACTAATGATTTTGGTTGCAACTACTTATTTCAAGGTGTTTTGTCTGTCTGTGTGTGTGTGGTATCTCCTTGAATATAGAGATGCACCGATCAGGATTTTTGGGGCCGATCACAGAAATCAGTATCTGCCGATCACGATATTGCGATCACTGATCACAGCATCAAATCCATACATTTTTTTCTATATCGTTGTCTTGTGTAACTTTCATATATTTAATTAATGGTTCTTACACAACACTGACATTGTATTATAAAAATTAGGAGATGAGAAAGTATCATGAATTGTCAACCGTTTTATTGCAAGTGTGCATGTGGACAACAAATGTGAATGTAATTTATTTATACAGCCCTTTACAACAATCCATTTCGGTGTACCAAAGTGCTTTACAGCAGATAATAAATAAAGAAAATAATAAGTACAAAACAATAAAATAACAGTAAACGCAATAAAATACAGCAAAATTGAATAAGATAATATAAAAGAGTCACCATTCTACTGGGTATTAAAAGCCATCTGAAATAAGTATGTTTTAAGCCTAGATTTAAAGAGGCCCAGGTCAGAAATAAGATGCATCTCGGGGGGGGGGAGCTTATTCCAGAGCCTGGGGGCAGCAACAGAAAAGGCTCGGTCACCCCAGTGCTTGTATTTTGACCTGATTTGTTGACCTCAGAGCTCTACCAGGATTACGGACAGTTAAAAGCTCAGATAAATATGATGGGGCGAGGCCGTTCAGAGCTTTAAAAACAAACATTAAAAGTTTAAAATCAATTCTATAAAGGACAGGAAGCCAATGAAGGGAGTTAAGAACAGGAGTGATATGCATACGTCTGTCAGTGTTGGTTAAAAGACGGGCAGCAGCATTTTGCACAAGTTGAAGGCGACATAAAGTCCATTGCAGTAGTCTAACCTTGAACTTACTAGGGCATGGATGGCTTTCTCAAGATCGTGACGGCTTAAAAGCATTTTAACTTTGGCCAGGAGACGCAACTGGAAAAGACTAGTCCTGACAACATTGTTAATTTGTTTGTCAAACTTCAGATGACTTCAGATGTCAAAGGTTACTCCCAGATTTCTGACAGTTGAACTGAGCTTTGAAGACAAGGTGCTAAAGTCAGCCGTCACAGTATCCCCAAAGACAATACATTCAGTTTTGTCATCATTTAAATGTAGAAATGTTTGGCCAACCATTGCTTAATGTCAGCAATACAATCAAACAAAGAACATTGTGCACTGTTACTCTTTGGCTTCACTGGCAGATCGATTTGTAAATTGTCTGCATAACAGTGAAAAGAAAGGTTGTGCCTGGCTATAATTGACCCAAGTGGTAACATGTATAATGAGAAGAGGATAGGGCCAAGAATAGATCCTTGTGGGACTCCACAGGAGAGAGGAGCAATGGAAGAGGACAGGTCACCAACCATAACAGAGAAGGTTCTACTGGATAAGTAAGATGTAAACCACTTCAATGCAGTGCCATGGATGCCAACATAATTACTTAGGCGTAATAGGAGGACTGCATGGTCCACCGTGTCAAAGGCTGCAGTGAGATCAAGCAGCACTAAGGCAACAGGGCACTTGGCATCCACAGACAGAGCAATATCATTGTGCACCTTTAACAGTGCAGACTCAGTGCTGTGACAGATCTAAACCCAGATTGGAACTTCTCAAGAACAGAGTTATCCTCAAGAAAGGACTGTATTTGTATAAAAACAACTTTTTCTAAAACCTTAGAAAGAAAGGGCAGATTGGAAACAGGTCTAAAATTTGATAGCATTGAGGGGTCAAGATTAGGCCTTTTAAGAAGGGGCCTGACCACAGCATGTTTAAAGGCAGCTGGAACAGTTCCTAATCTAAGGCAGGAGTTAATAAGAACCAGGAGACTGGGCCCCACAGTATTAAAAACCATTTTCAACACTTTGGAAGGGACAATATCTAATAGGCAATTTGTAGGTTTCAGAGATTTCACTACATCACAGAGACAAGAGAGGGAAACCAGCTCAAACTGATCAAACACAGCAGAATGAGTTGGGACGACAGGCAGATCCTTATTTGTACTCAAAATAACATTAGTGTTTCTTCTGACAGAATCAACTTTGTCAACAAAATAAAGAAGAAAATTCTCACAAGTGGCTATTGATACATCAGTCACAGCAGAAGTACATGGGTTAATAACAGCATTAATTGTATCGAATGACACCTTAGGACAATGACTGCTGCTAGAAATAATATTAGAGAGGTACTGAGATTTTGCTTCACGTACGGCTCTCTGATAATCATTGAGACAGTCCCTTAACATTTCCAGAGACACATGCAGTTTTCCTTCTTCAATCTGCGTTCCGCCTGCCTGCAACGCTGCCTGATAGCGCGGGTGGTGTCGTTCAACCAGGGGTCTGTTCTTGGCTTGACAGATTTTTGCCTAAAAGGAGCAATAGAGTCCAGAATGGCAGTACAGGTGGAGTGAAAGGAGGAGAGAAAATGATCAGGACAGATAGGGGAAGCCTTGAATGGCTTTCAAGGGAAAAAATTGTGAGTCATTGAAAGCAGCAGTAAATTCATCGGCTGTGGAGGGAGTGATGATACGCCGCTGATGGGATGGAGCAAGAAGTTTGTTCACTGGTTGGGGGGGCTATCCATTCAAAAACAATAGGGAGATGATCTGAGATTGCAGTCTCAGAAATGTCTTTAAGGGAAACTGAAAGTCCAGAAGAAATAACAAGGTCCAATAAGTGTCCCAGATGGTGTGTTGGTTCATCCACGAATTGAATCAAATTAAAAGTTTCCAAAAGGTTTTTTAAGTCTGTGGCGAATTGGTCAGATGGGCAACAAACGTGAACATTGAAGTCCCCACAGATCAAGATCTTGTCATATTTTGGGAGAATGTCAGCCAGAAACTCAGAGAAGTCATGAATAAAGTCCTTATTATATTTCGGAGGGCGATAGACAACTGCACACAACACGGGACTAGCGAACTCTGCCGCAAACAATTGCAGTTCAAACGAGGAGTATGTACCTGTGGGAAGAAGCCGACATTTAAAATTGGTATTGAACACAGCAGCAAGTCCCCCTCCTCGCCCCGACACTCTCGGGAGCTGAAGAAAGAACAGTTGGATGGAAGAAGCTCAGAGAACGCACTGTTATCACCTGGTTTCAGCCAGGTTTCAGTCAACAGGAGGAAATCCAAGGAATACGAAGTAAAAAAGTCATTTAGGATAAATGTCCCTATTTGCAACGGATCTGGTGTTGATGAGAGCCATGCGAACCAAACGCCGATCCATCTGTTGGTAGGCACAATTAACTGGACGGAGATTCTCCAGCGCGCGGCTCCATCTGCGGATCCTCACAGGCCGACGACAGGGACGTGGGTACCCGGAGTCTGGTACGGCCGGCAGCAACTATCGGTAGGAGTAATCCATGGAGCCTCGGATGTCGTATCCGGCGTAATCACTGGAGAGACCAAACAGCATTTGGCGAGCGTTGTACGTGGAGTACGAAGCCAATTGAACTTTCAGCTGGCATATCGACCTCTCTTTCCTCGTCTTCTGCGACGGCTGTTGCGTGGTAACCAACAAGGTAGATGCCATAGGTGAGAGGGTACAGACGCCATGACAGGAGGCAGAACATTCTGTTTGTGAATTGTGACTCAGCATTTGTGGATCATCAATCACACGTTTGTATTTTTGAGACATTCTTCCTGCAAATTCGCACAGATCCACAAACAAATCGCTCGTGATTCACAAAGCAATATCCAGTAGATGGCACTGTTGTTCACTGATGTATCTATGGCTCGGTTTAAGAACGACAAAGAAAGAAGATCGCTGCTTAGCAGTAACCATAGTAACGAGATGGCACCGGTGAGGTTGGCTGCTGTCTTACCTGCTCCAGTCATTTGTTTGTATTTACTTGTCTTAAGCGTTATTTTGAACTTGTTAAGTCCACCTCCAGTTTTTCTGTCGTAACACATACGACAGACAAACCCTACTTAATTTAGGAGCACAGTACTCAAACTGTGCTCCCATCAACTTCACCCCTTTAGGCGCCAGAGGTTTTTTTCTAAAATCCTTGATTTTGACAAATAAATTTCAAAAGGCTATATCTTAAAACTGATAAGAGATAGACTTTCTGTAAATTAGAGAAATGTTAAGGATGACCCAAAGTTTATGTAGGAAGCAAATTTACACACCAAATGTGCATATTGTGACATCATGGGGTGGCGGCCATCTTGGATTATTGAATTTTTATGAAATTTTCATGTTTCAATGATGAAATGCAGCCTTTTTCCCCAAATATGCCCCTATTAATCTCCGTGCTAAATTCAGTATTCTATATTCAATGTGCTAGACAATGCAAAATGTTCAGGGAAATAGCAAAGAGTAAACCAAAACTGTAAATTATTTCTAATAAATGGCCGAAAAAATGCACATGAGCAATAACCTCACATTTGTCTGCAGAGGTCAACATAGGCCTATGCCTATCCATCCACGTGACACTGTTTGAAGTTTTTTATGGATTGATACCTTTCATTGCATGGTACCACACAAAGACTAACCCCACACTGGCTGCACCTGTATTTTGACTGACGGCAGCCTTTAGGCCGGGTTCAATCAGAACATACAACACAATCTGGGTGGTCATCAGCCTTATACAGAAAGTGACATTCTGTGAGTCTCTGTGGAATTTCTCCCGCTGACTTCTTCCTCCCTTTATGGCTCTCTTTCCTGGAGTAGCCTTTCAGTAAACCAGTTGCCACGTCTTGCACAAAGACCTTCAGAGAGTTGTGAGGACCTGGAATACAGCTTCAGTAAATTACGTGAGCATTCACCAACAGAAAATTCTGTTATACCACTTTCTTGATCTGTGGGGAAAGAGTTAGGTCTTCATTCTTTGATCTGCAGTGTCAACGCACCCCATGAATGAATAATAATCATCAACACACACAGGTGTATTTATTCATCTGGACCCACTAGTAGTGCTTTTTGTCCTAATGCGTTTTCGATTTCACTGACAGTTACATCTGACCACTGGTGAAATCTTGAATGTGGCTTGATTTCATGGGAGGCTAAAAACTGATGGGCATAACGATTTGTTTCTGGGTCAAAGACGAATAAGGATTTTACAAATGGAAAAAAATTAAATTGGCTAAAAATACCCATTAAGTCACTTTCTATCATTATTAGGGTGTTTTGTATATCACTCAACAACAGGAATTTGTTTTAAGAGTGCAATAAACATTTTTCAGTGAATTATATGATTTCTCCCATGGAAAATGTCCTTCCTGGGTAACGTAAATGGTTTTCAAAATTAATTAAAATTTCTATCATTGTTGGTATTCAAAAGTTTTTGTATAATTACAGTTAGAGCTCAACAAATAATTACTTCTCAGAAAACCCCATTTTTATCAGAATTATGTAATATATTTGGACATTTATAGGGAAATGGCTTCATTCGTTCCTGTTTGTCACACAATATTTAGTGCCAAAAAGAGAAAAAAAGATGGAAAATGTCTTATTTTTTTATAGTGTAAGTAAAAGGGTTGTTATTGTATCCTCAACTCAAAAAACACAATACTGTAATACAATATGAAATTTGGGTTGAATTATTTGACTGTCTCAGTCTAACCCTAACCCTCTTCTTATTACTCCTCCATTGTTCACTTTTCTTTTTTGCAGCAGCAGGAGTCATCAGCTGAATAGGTGTTTTGGGCTGAGATTTGGATTTATCTTTGTAGTACCTAGAAATAAAACAAATTACATGGTGTACAGGTTTGATTAATTACCAAGATGCCGATGCTCCAGAAGAAATATGCCCTACCATAAACATCACATCACATTGCTTAACTAACGTATTATCATTTTTAACTGATCTGCATAATCTCTTCATTACTAAATCACAATACCTTTCTCTCTTTTTCTCAAGATACTCAGCCCTAGCTTGTGGGTCAGCATTCTTCCTGGCCCTGAAAAGTCTCTGCCTTTCTTTCTTAGACAGTGGCATCTGCAAGGACAAAACTGACCCTCAAACATCAAAAGCTATACTAAAACTTTATTAAAAAAACATAAAGATTAGCTCAGTATATGTATATATATATATATATATATATATATATATATATATATATACAAGATATTTATTAGATAGCATAGTTGAGACAGACAGGAAACAGAAAATATCCTGTGGTATTACCATTGAAAAAGATAACAAAAAATGTCAAAAGTTAAAAAATACATAATATTTCCTCATTAATCGTTTAATTTATCATTAATATAACATTACAACATCAAATCAATGCCTAATAAGCTACAGATAGTGATAACAATCTGAATTTAAAAACATGTCCATTCTAGATAACAGAGGACATGTCCTGGGTAACAGAATATCTTTGTTATCCAGGGAGGACATATCGTTATCCAAGAAGGACAAAAAAACTAAATTTCCTTTATAATCAGGCACTAACTGGGTCTACTGAATAAAATATTAGCTTAATCTTCAACACATCAATGTCATATTTGACATGAAATAGATGATTTTAAAAAGTAAAAAAAATATAGATGTTTTACTAGCGTTATCCAGAAAGACACATGAACTGTGCACGTCATGTACGACCGACCGAAAAGGTAAAATATCAACATTTTAAGAGAGACCTATTGACCTTTTGCTCTGTCTTGGGGGTCCTTCAGGGTCTGTTGGCTGATGCAACACCTTGCAATATGACAGTCCATTTCCAAATATGGGCATATGTAGCCACTTTATGTGTGTTACCCAGGAAGGACATTTGGGACTCCAAAAGCAGGGACAAAAGTATTTCTTGAATAAAAATGTAAATAATCTTAGAGTTGTTACTATATTTGAAGGTGTCATTACGGACATCAACACAATTATGCCCAGTACATAATTGATGCTTTAATTAGGATTTTTTACATTTTTAGCATATTTTTGTGCATACATTTTAAGCCCGGACGTTATCCAGGAAGGACAGTTTTGTACTTTTGAGATAAATAGTTCCTTAAATTTTAATTTCTTAAAGTAAATGCTCATGTAAATAAGTAAAGTGGGGAGAATTGAGTAATAAACTGCAGTGTTTTAAAATTTTTATGTCTTTTTAATATTATAAATATGGTTCGGACACCAGAATTGACATGCCGCGTCTTTGACCCTTCTACAGTCAATAAATTCCAGAAATCATCATTGAGAAAAAGTGATTAAAAAAATCTAGGACCGAATCAGTATTGGATAGTTCTCTGTCCCCCTGATATCCAACTGTTTCATCAAATGGCTTTATCCAATTTTGGTACCCCACCTCATCAGTCAAATACTCAAAGCCTACATGTCCATAACCTGGCTTAGTGAGACGCATGTTGGCTGACTTGGCTCTGCGCTGTGTGACAGCGCATCTGCCTCTAAATGCAACACTTGTGCCACCTTGCGCTCCTCTCATGTCTCCACCAAGTGCGCTAACACGCTCCGGTCAGTGAACAGACGCAGCGTGGCTGCGACTGCATGAACTGTGCTGCTACGTTTTCCCCCAGCTCTCCCACTGACACTTCGACCACGTCTGACATGTCCATCAGATTTGTCAAGCTACTTGCTGCGCGACCGTGAACACTTTGTGAAGGCACCGTGTCAGAAAGCACTGCGTTCACTTGGCGAGCTCGATTAAAAAGACAGAACACCCACATTACTCCCAGCCTCGTTCCTTCCAGTACTACCACGCCTGCTAACTCCTCAATGCAAACTTCGACCCGTGAAACATTTTCCATCACCATCAACATTGCTGGGCAAAGTTGGTGTTTGGTGTAGGGAAACACTTTGTCCGACTGCTGGTGAGGCAGGGACGCGGGGCGGGAACATGTCGCCACTAGCGCCGGGACTAGCTAACAGCTGACCATCTTCTGAAGGTAGATTTTCCCCTTCAGAATCAGGATTAACGAATAGAAGACCCAGCGCTTCTTTGCAGGTAAACTTTTTAGTGGACATTGTGAGACTATTGGAAAAAAATTCCTCGCTAATGCTGACTATATCACTCTGCTGCTGTAGCTCAATGGTGTACTCGCTCGGTGAAGAACTCGTACTGATTCAACTTGTTGTAGCGCAAAATTATTTACATAGAAGGATGACATTTTTTGCGTCAGAGGTGAAGTGTGACATGTCTGCCAACCAGAAGTGGAGAGTAGGAACAAAATATGACGTTATTTTTGCCACAATGGGCCGTTTTATTCAAGGCGCCATCTTGTCGACTTAAGGCGACCATGGCGCTAAGAGGGTTAAACCCAGACCCGACGTGGCCCGCTGAAATCCTATGGAACAACAACAACAATGACCGCAAGCCACGGAGGAGGCACCGAGGGAAACGAGCCGGCGTTAGGAACAGACTGAGATGCAGAGCACACCATCCACCTCTGCCCAGCATCCTACTCACCAATGTCCAGTCTCTGGGAAACAAGCTTGATGAACTCAGGACCAGAATAAAGTTCCAGAGGGATATACGGGACTGTAACATCATCTGCCTCACCAAGACATGGCTAATCACCCCCCTCCCCCCGGACTGGGACATGTTTTGGTGCAGCTTGGGCGGTGACATCGAGTTCACAGAAGCGACTGTGGGATTTATTGGGAAAATGGTGGAAGACACAACACCAATAACCACCATCAGAACTTTTCCGAACCAGAAGCCGTGGGTGGATAAAACTGTCTGCGATGCGCTGAGGACCCGCACCACTGCCTACAACTCTGGACTCGCCACCGGAAACATGACACCATACAGGGCAGCCACCTACGCTGTCTGGAGAATGGTGAAGGAGGCTAAACGCCACTACGCCGCGAGACTGGAGCTGCAGATGGAGGGGAGTAACACTAGGTCGCTGTGGCAGGGACTACGCACCATCACAGATTATAAAGCAACACACCCATGCACGATGAGAGCCGACGCTTCGCTGGCTGATGGCTTAAACAACTTCTTCCCACGCTCGGAGTCGGAAAGCAGGCAAGAAAATGCGCTTCCAGCCGGAGAAGAGGAGACGCTCACTGTGATGGAGCTAGAGGTGAGGAGGTATGTTTAGAGGTGTGAACACCAGGAAGGTAGCGGTGGTTGAGTTCTTAAAGCCTGCGCTGAACAGCTCGCACCGGTGTTTACAACAATATTCAACCTTTCCCTCTCACAGTGTGTGATTCCCACCTGCTTCAAGAAGTCTGTTGTGGTCCCCGTCCCTAAGACAGCCCAGCAACACCAATGACTATTGCCCAATAGCCCTCACATCTGTGGTGATGAAATGTTTTGAGAAGCTGGTCAAAACATTTATCACCTCCTCTCTACCGCCCACCCTGGATCCTCTTCAGTTTGCATACCGCCCATTTGGACACCAGGATGGGGAACTATGTGAGAGTGCTGTTTGTGGACTACAGCTCAGCATTCAACACTATAGCCTCCTCCAGGCTGGTTACTAAGTTGTGGAACGTCGGACTGAACTCCTCCTTGTGTAGGTGGGTCCACAGCTGCCTAACTGGCAGACAACAGGTGGTACACATGGGCTCCCATAATTGATCCCCCTTCACACTCAACACTGGCTCCCCTCAAGGCTGCGTGTTGAGTCCGCTGCTGTACTCCCTGTACATGCACAACTGTGTGTCCACATTAGACAGCAACACCATCATTAAGTTTGCTGACGACACAGCCATCGTGGGGTTGATCTCCCATAACAAGGAGGAGGCCTACAGGACAGAGGTCATCCACTTGGAGAGATGGTGCCGGGACAATAACCTCCTGCTTAACGCCAGCAAAACCAAGGAACTGATAGTGGACTACAGGAGGAAGCAGCAGAGTGACATCCGTCCGCTCTGCATCGGCGGGTCTGAGGTGGAGAGGGTGGACAGCTTTAAATACCTGGGTGTGACCATCTCACAGGACCTGTCCTGGTCACTGCATGTGAACAGGACTGTTAAGAAGGCCAGGCAGCGTCTGTTCCACCTCAGATGCCTGTAGCCAGAGTTATTGTTTTTTTACCTCTGAAAGTATAAAGGTACAACTAAAGCACTAGCTGGATTATGGACTCAATGAAACTGCTCTCAGGTCAGCTCAGGATGTGCTTTTATTGCCATGCCAGTGGTAATGGGAAGATCAGGATCTTAACCAGCATGAGTGGAGCAGGGTCGTAGACTGATCAGGCCCACAGGAGAGGATAGGGTTATTGTCTGTGGAAATCCAGGCCTGTTTGCTCAGAAAACAGAACCTGTGAAGTTACATAATACTGAGGCTTTGCAGCAGTCCTGGGTGGGCACAATGCCTGTGCAGAGGGATTTATATTGATTTTCAGTATGATTAAAATGGGGATTATTGATGATAAGGGCAAATTTTGATATAGTCATGTCAAAAAAGAAGGTAGACCATCTTTCAATTATAAGGTTTCAGGACATAATACAAAAAAACTATTTGGTCCCTACAAGATCTTAGAATGAGGTAAATACAACCTCAGACAAACAATAACACATGTCATGCATGTCATTAGCTAAAATTACGCCAAAATGCTGAAGCATTGTTTGGAAAAAGACAGTTGCCAATATTTCCAGGAATGAACGTCCCAGCAAGTTATCACCAAGTTCAGACAATGGTGCAATGGTCAGATAAACTTAAAAAATGCAAGAACTACATCTTAGACTCTACATGCCTCAGTTAGCATGTTGAAGTTCACAGCATCGCAATTAGAAAAAGACTGAACAAGGATGGCTAGTGTAGAAGTGTTGCAGGAGAAAAACCTCCTCTCTCTAACAGAAACATGGCCGCAAAGCTTAGGTTTGTAAAGTTGCATCTGAACAATCTACAAGACTACAAGACTTCTTTGCATGTATGAGCTTTAGAATTGGCACAGTTATCCAAGGAATGGTAGAGTAATCCAAAGAACCATAAGTGTTTTAATCAGATCAGATTTAAATTGTATTTTTTCATAACAAGTATGACAACGACTAAATAAAAAAAAACTTTGGGATATAGATTGTCAGACAAACATTTGAAGCCCATAGTTATTTTTTTGCTGGTGACAGCAAAAGCTCTATGCTGTGTCCCTGTGTTCAGCTGCCTGTGAGTGAAAACGCCACTACGCCACTACTGTCTGCAACAGTGCTATGGAATAAGTTGTCTGTCCAAGGAGGTTGCAAAGGCGGTGAAACTGGTGATAATGCCGCTGCAAATTAATATCTATTTAGATGCTACATTTTAGTATTGATCTTTGTCTAAACATAACAGGCATGAAACAGTATTTTTGCACTTACAAAGTAACTCCCAAAGAGTTATTAGTCGAAACTTGGCATGTACAGCATAGTGTGCAGTGCGTCCTCAAAAACTTTGAGGAAACTAGACAAGTGGTGGACAAAAGTAGCAAATGAACAGTATCTGAAAGTGACGTTCTTAAGAAATAAGAGAAATTCAGCAAATACCTGACCCAGCAACTGAGAGATGCTTATGGACCTTCAGTTGATCCATCTACTGTTCATTTAGGCCTCATCAGAAATGGTCTCCACGGTGACTTTTAAGAAGCCATATCAAGAAGAAAAACAGGGAGAAATTCAAAGTAAACACAAGAAACTTGTGCTACAAAAGAAAATGGACATTTCCTTCACTATTTTCCTCACATTGTCCACTTACACCCAACTCCCTCAACAATGAGACAACAGAATTTGCAACAAATCCTCTACATCCTACTTCCACTGAACATACACTGAACTAACTTTCCATCCTCGTTGCTATGCTTCTGCCCCTAACTCTACATACCTAAGCTTTTTCCTTCATATGATTCTACTACTAAGTCCCCCCCCAAGGAACAGCGCTATGAAATATACTCCCATTCTACTCCTAGACCACAAGACTATATCAGGCCTTAGACTTGTAGAGGCTATTTCCTGGGGAACAATTTTTCCTCCTAAATCTACCTGCATCTCCCTATCACAAACATCCTGTAAGCTGCCGATCCTCCTTATTGTCTTATTAACTTTGTCCCCCTCTTGAACAAACTGAATTGCCACTCTCTTCACCTTAAACCCTCCTAAATTCACCTGCCTTAATTTATCTTCAATACCTGCAGCTAAGCTTCTTAATACTTGGTTATGTCACCACGTATGCCGGCCTTGTGACAGACTAACCTTACAACCTGACAAAATGCCTTAGAGTTGCAGCACCTGAACATAACAAACATAGAGGGTTTCCATTTACCCAGAGTTTTAGGTTTTGGGGAGTTGGCAATACACCATATGTTGCCCCTATCAAGAATCTAATACTCCTTTCCTCCATATTCAGCAGCTCTTTCCAACTAAGCTTTTTCTTCTTTACACCTTCCCAATTCAACCACTGTCCCTGCTTTGCCTGAGCCACTGCCTTTGTATCCCTTAACATTTACTCCTGTCTACAAACCTGCTCAACAAGTAGCTTTTTGTTCTCCTTGGGACCTGCTCTACTCCACACCGGTTTGCCTGGGCCAAGCCTTCCCGGCCTTTTTGAACGTTACCCACAATCTCTGTATTCTGTTGCAGTTGCTTCTGCCTCCTGACCTGCCATTCTTGGATTCCATTTCCTCCCCTTGGTTGAGTTTGGAACCACCTTACCACATCTTTACTCCCAGCTAACAGGAGCTCTGCCCTAACCTACTAACTGGGAGCTGGAGTATGCCTTCCATCCGGAACTGACTCGGGTCCGAGGACTCTTTCTCAGTCAGTGGGGTTACGTGATGAGATTGACTCGATTATAACCATAGTTGGGTTATGCTCCTTATTTGAGCAAGGGTAATTATCCTTGGATATGTGGCGGTGAATTAATCGAATCGCTGGCACAAATTATGTCATACCCCGGTACGATAGGTGGTGCCGTACCCATTTCAACTATCGCTAATAGAGCCACTTCCGGTTGACCACCAACAACAACAAACTCAGGAATTCGAGAAAGATGGTGAACCAAGATGAAGCTACGTCCCTGCATTTTCTTTGTGATGAGCATGGTTATTGCACAAACGTGATGCACAACGATGCATTCTCCATCACGTTATTTATTTATTTCTGACGGCGGTGACAACAACAGTAATATCGTCACCTTCGATTTCCGGGTAACGATTCTAGGAAAAAATCTTGAGCAATCCAATCCACCATGTGCTTCTGCCATCTACATGCATTTTTAGTGTACGTTTGGATTGAGGTATCTCGGGGTCTTAATCAGATCGCGAGTAATCCAATCCGATTTTTTTTTTTTTGTCAGATTAAGGTTTCTCCATGAACTTAATAACTCAGTTTTATTGTAATTTAGCCATTAATCCGATCCAATTGCACTCATGTAACCCCACTGAGTACAGCCTAAGATTGTTTCTTAGGGTGCTGATCCCCCTTCATTGTCCTGTATAAAGAGAGAGACAAAAGAGAAATGAGGGATGTGGATATTTCAAGCTTATTACATAAGTGAATTAATGGGCTTGTTAACACATCAACTAATGTTTTCAAAAAATTATCACCAACTTTAATTGACTGAATTTATTAAGTAATTTACCTTATTAATACATGAAAACTGTGTGTAAATTTTAAATTCATCTGTAATGGGAAGAATGTTGTGCTTAGTGGGAGCAGTGATGCTGCGCTTTGGTCTGAAGGACAGCTGGCAGGTCAGGAGTAAGTTTGGTGGTTGAGATGTGAAGGACGTCACGGAGATGGGTGTCGGTCATTCTGGCTCTCAATCTGCTTTTGTTCAGCGTTAACAGAGAGAATGTCTGCTCACAGATGTATGTTGAGACGAATAGACTCATCATTCGTTTTGTGTGGTGTCTCATCATAGGAAACTTGGCCTTTTCCAAGCTTGAGGTCAGGTAGGGAGAGAAGCTGATGTTGATTCTTCAGAGAATCATCACACTGCATTTCGATCAGTTCTTATTGCAGACTCTCCTCCACTTCTTCTGCATCCACTGAAAAGGGAGCTGCAAACAGTGTGATTTCCTTCTCCATCCATACATTTTCTATACCGTCAATCCGTCGGTCGGGTAACGGGTGGGCTGGAGCCTATCCCAGCAGTCATCGGGCGAAAGGCGGGGTACACCCTGGACAGGTCACCAGTCCATCACAATTCCTTCTCATGACAGAAAAATCTTGAAAGCGCTGACTGAGTTCTGTAATGAGAGATGTGATCACAGACACATATTCTCCCATTTTAGCAGAGCTTAGCATTTGGAAATGCACATTTGATTTCATTCAGCATGGGGAAGTGCACTACATTAAAGTTGTGCAGTTGTGACTCTTAAGCTTTGCGCGGAATGCTGTGGTACGAGCTGCTCTTGGTCTTGTAGTTTCTTGTTCAAGGTGTTGAGATGACCAGTGAGATCAACTACAAAAGCTAGGTCTGCCAACCATAAAGGGTCACTGAGCTCATGCAGAGGTCTGCCCTTTTCTTTCAAAAATGTTTTGATATTTGATCTCGGGGAATAAAACCGCTGCAGCACGAAACTGCGACTGAGCCAACGCACTTCAATGGTAGAGTAGGTCCCCATAATTTTCATGCAGTACCCTTCGGTGGCTGCTGCATAAACTCAGTCAGCACGACAGGAAACAGAAATGATTAATTAATTTTCATGCAGTACCCTCTCTCGCCACATGGCAGGCGGCAGCTCAATCAGCTCAGTCAGCAGGACAGGAAACAGTATTGAGTTGTTCACAACTCAACTCCTCAGGTGACGGATCCTCGCACAGGAAACAGTATTGATTCGTTCACGACTCAACTCCTCGGGTGACGGATCCTTGCACAGGAAACGGTATTGATTCGTTCATGACTCAACTCCTCGGGTGACGGATCCTTGCACAGGAAACAGTATTGATTCGTTCACGACTCAACTGCTGGCGGCTGGCGGCTAAAAACACTGTGAGATCGGGATGTAATCTAGCGACAGGATGTCAATAAATGATGTGGAAAGGAAGCTCAAAGAATGTCTTTACAGCACAAAGACAAAGCAAGGCAAGTGTGATATTTGGAGAAGTTTCTCTATTGTCCGTGAATCTCTTTATTAATAGCCTATAAAATTACATGTTTTCTCCTGCGGGACGGGAGAAGACACAAAATCAATGCATTTCTATTATTGTGCGGGCATAAATTCTCAAAGTTTTGCGGGAGTGTAACACACACGTTGCGGGCGGTAATGGTCAGAAAGCGGGGTGAAGAAAACAGTCCCGCACAGGGCTTTACTGTGGACTGAGAAACGAAGGAGGAAATGAATGATGTCTGATTTGTGACGTTCATTCATTTGTCATGAAATCATAATTAATTAGTGGTCTTCGGTTCTTGAAGATATGTATAGTGTTGTTGTGTATATAATGTGTGAAGTGTGTAAATAGATAAATGATAATGTAATAATGTGAATAGATACTTTTGAAAATTATATCAAAATATTGATTTTGTGTTATACTCTACCATAAAATAGTATAATATAATAATAATAATAATAATAATAAGACACAATAAATGCACTATGTAACATTTTAGGGAACTTATTACTTTTTTCTCACTTAATTGTGTTACTAATTGTCTAAATGAATGTGAGTTTTACATTCACTTGTCCTCTACCAGCTGTCACGTGACAGGGCTAAACGGATCGTTCTCGTTCGTTAATTTGTCACGTGACAGCTACCGAGTCAGTGTCAGGCTTTAAACAACAATGGAGGGAGGATACAGACACAAGTCACTTTATTGTGTATTTGCTTTCCTAGGTTTTCACATGGTTTGAATTGTTTGTGGAATTTTATGTATTGTATGTTGTTAGCCAGCTGAAGCAAACTATGTTGCCTTCAGTGTTAAGTGTTTAGAACCGTGGCCATTTTGTGCAGCGCCCACAGTAGGGCTACAGCGCCACCTGCTGGAAAAATGAACGAAATGATTCGTTCAAAGATTCGTTCAATATACTGTTCGAGAGTAAATGGTCCGATTCAGCCAAAAGAGTCGAACTTCCCAACACTACTCTCCTCCCGGCTTTTCACTGCTTGCTACACCCTTGTAAACAAACCCACACAGCAACCACTGCAACGAAACTGCACAGCTGCTGAATGATTGGCTGTTTGCCTGTTACTAGTGGCCTCCGGGATATGATAGGCTGTTTCCGCACGCTGGGTCCACCCGTCTGTTAGCTGATTGGCTGTTCGTGTGTTTCTGACGGCTAGAACGAACTCCATGTACACAACTCAGCTTCGATAGAAAATCGCTTCAAAACTGAAGATCAGTCTCGCCCAGACGCTCGCACAGTGGTCACAAACACGAGACAACACACACACACACACACACTCACCATGGCCGAAGCACCGGGCCCGAGCGGCGATTTTGTCGCAGCGTGCCAGTGGCACCATTAAAAACAAACTCCAACGGCCATATTTGGAACTGTTTTGGGTTTAAACAAGGCACAGACGGTAAAGCAATAGACGAAGGCAGGCACTGCCAGTGGAGCCAAAGGAGGCAACACATCCAACCTCATAAAACACCTGCAGTGTCGTCACCCAGACACCTAGAAAGCACCTAGAAAATACATAAAAATATAGTTTCACAGGGAATCAGTTCCTGTTGATTGTATTTTGTCCTCTGTTTTATTATGTTATATTGTCAAAAAATTTTTTAAAAGACAGTGGATTTGTTATCCTAAGTCGATTATTTATATTAGTATTATGTTTATCATGCACATAACAACATACGTAGTTAATAAGTATTAATAAGGCTGCAGTATCGCGATCATACCTGAAACCGTGATACTTTGTCTGGTATAGTATCGCGGTTACTTATTTTGGTATCGTGACAACTCAAGTTTTGTTTCATAATGCCTTCGTACATTGTACTCTTTCATCACAGCAACACCCTCACTGCAAATCAAACAAACACACTTCCCTTTGGTTTCCATGAAAAAATATAAATTTTTCCACTGCCTCAAATTTTCTTGCAATCTTGCATCTCTTTGGTTGCGCCATTTCTGGTGACCGTGAGCAAATTTATTTTCTTTGATTGGTTGCTTTGTGGAGATGCTGCCTTGTTCAAGCAAGTAGCTCTGCCTACTGTTTAAACTAATAAGTACAACACAGGAAACCACAAATATCATGTGTGGGCCATTGTCCATTAGATTTTTAGACTTGGATATGGACCAATTAAAAATGGATGGCGGGCCGCAGTTTGGACACCTCTTCTTAAACCATTGAACTGCTGTGCAATACAATGCAGTTCATCTTCACAGCCAAATGAAGGCAGAGGAAAGGCGCTTGTGCTTCTCAGATATATACTGCTTTTTATTGTGCTGACTGTTGGTCTACCTTTTTTTTTCTTCTAATAAACGGCCCCTCCTTTTCAGTGCAATAATATGTTTACACGTAAAATTCAAAACAACGGTGCTTCAGGAAGAGCTTGACAGATTTTATCAGCCCTGCGCCACTTTGACCTGAGGAAACCTGTTGTTTACGATATTGCGAATCCAGTTTGAATACTTGTGTCAACACTACCTGATACTTAATGCTATGTAATATAGTACATCATTAGTGTGCCTGATGAAACGATAAACATTTATGAAAACATGTAGATTTTACACCTTCTAATGTTCACATCAACCAAAAAACAGTACCTGTGGGCCATGGGTGACTTTATATGTGGCTTAAAGCAATTTCTGAAGCAAAGCTTGTGGATCTCAGGTGTCTGGTGTTGATATGATGGTACAAGTAAAGTTAGAATGTGAATGTGAAACTCATCTCTTCTCTCTCTGATTGCAGCATCAAGTTATTGGCAGTACAGGACCTCCTGGAGCGGGAAGCTCTTGATAAGGTAGAGTAAAGCCCACCTCATACTGATCAAGTGGGAGAAACTACCGCTGACGCTGATAGTTGCTTTGATTTACAACAATATATTGTAAATAAAATTACTCGTTACTCGGGGAAATACACTCAGTAATGTCGTTTAATGTGTGTTCTCTATTCTGTGTGTGTGTGTGTGTGTGTGTGTGTGTGTGTCTCCCAAGTGTAAATGTCTTCTATTTCCAGTTTTAACTGTCCTCTCCTGTACTTTCACTCTTAGGCAATTAGGGAAGAATTCTGTCAAAGCTTGTTGGAGCAGTGCCACAAAGGTGGATGATGAATTTTCACCATCTAAAACAACTCAAAGCTGAAAAACATCATAGTGGTTCAAGTGAATGCTACATGTAATGAATTATACAATAGGTTACGATTGCATTAGACACTTGTTTGCTTTTTTCAAATATTTTCTCAACTGAGCGAGGTACATGTTATGACGTCCATGGTGGCCGTTGAATGTATCCAGCAATATGGATGTTTTTTAAAACCCTCCTTGTTGTCTTCGGGTCAATTTCACCCGTTTTCAAAAGTTAATCTGACATAACTTTGGGTTTCTTTCACATAATTGCCTGACAATGACATGGATGGTTCCATACTATGCTCTTTGCAAATCAATTAATACAATTAACAATTACAATTAATTGACTTAAAAAAAAAACAGTCTGTTTTATTCAAATCTATAGCATCTGTGGTCTTCCCGGGTCAGTTTGACCTGGCCAAATTTAATGATGCAATGGGTTACACTATTGCACTTTCCAGCGCAAAGAACATACATCCACACACCTAATGACATCTAACCCCCTGTAGAGTGTGTTAATTTCACACCTTTGACATGCCTTAGCCCCAATTAGGGAAAAGATAAAGATAAACAAAAAAAAAAAAAAGAGTTCACAGCATCCTTGGGGCATTTCACTCTGAGACAGCACAATGAAGAGGACCTACACTGTATCACAGAGTCTTGACCTCATTTTTAGCCATGTGGAGAAGGAGGGAGATTAAGAAAAACCTACAGAAGAACAGTCGGAAGTCCAGAAGGAGAGAACATCACTGAAAATGCTTAAGATTTTGCTCCAACTGACGATGAGGAATCAAGTGATGAAGAGGAGCCTACTGAAATGGAAAATATTTTCCAATCCAAAGACAAGTCAAGTTTATTTGTATATAGCACATTTCATGTACAAAACAATTAAAAGTGCTGTACAAAAAATAAAAGCATTGCAGCGGGGAGTGGAAGAAGCATTAAAAATCCATAAAAGAATATAAAGAGAAAGAACTAAAATAATTTAAATGAAATAGAAATTATTAAAGATGAGCAACAGTCTAGATAAATTAAAAGATACTGTGCAAATGTCATGCATAGACACATGAGAAAAATTTTCTTTTAACCTGGATTAAAAAATTTCTACATTTGGTGAAAGTTTAATCTCCACTTGTTCTTGTTCCACTTGTTTGCAGCATAACAGCTAAATACTGCTTCTCCATGTTCAGTCTGGACTCCAGACTGGACAAGCTGACTTGAATCCTTGGATCTAAGAGCTCTGCTAGGTTTATATTCTCACATGTAGCTCTCCTACTACAAGCCCGCTGGATTCCGTTCCCACTAATCTTTTCCAATCCATTGCTCTTACTGTAACTGCAGCAGTCACGTATGTGATTTCCTACCACATTCAAGCAAGCTCGGGTTACACCGCTGCTCAAGAAACCTTCCCTCCCTCCAACTCATGTGGAGAACTACCCGTCTTTCTCATCCCGTTTCTGTCTAAAGCCATTGAAAGGGCAATATTTAAGCAGATCACTGATTACCTCTCACATAACAACCTCCTTGATCCAAATCAATGTGAGTTTAAAAGTGGACACTCCAGCGAAACGGCTCTGTTGGCTGTGACAGAAGCCTTAAAAGAAGCCAGAGCGACAGCTAAGTCCTCTGTACTTATCCTGCTCGACTTATCGGCTGCATTTGACTCTGTCAACCACAGTATCCTTTTGTCCATACTCTAGCATGGGCATCACAGGGAGAGCACACTCCTGGCTTGAATCATACCTCATTGGTCGGTCATTCAAAGTATCCTGGCTTGGTCACACTTCTGCAGTGCACCACCTCGCCACAGGGGTCCCCCAAGGTTCAGTACTGAGACCTATTCTCTTTGCCGTATACACCACCTCACTGGGACAGATCATCCAATCACATGGCTTCTCATACCAATGTTATGCTGATGATACCCAGCTCTATCTGTCATTCCCACGTGACAACCACACGGTCTCAGCATGAATCTCAGACTGTCTCTCTGACATGTCAAAATGGATGAAAGCCCATCACCTCCAACTTAACCTCCCAAAAACTGAACTGCTTGTCTTCCCAGCTAAACCAATCATACACCACAGTATCTGCATCCAAACTGAATCCCTATCTCTTGCTCCATCAAAGGTAGCTAGAAACTTGGGTGTCATGACTGATGACCAACTAAACTTTAAAGATCACGTTACCTCTGTTGCTCGTTCATGCTGCTTTGCATTGCTAAACACAAGAAAGATCAGATCAGACCATACCTAACCCAACAGGCCACTCAGCTCCTGGTGCAGGCCATGGTTATCTCCCGCCTTGACTACTGTAATGCTCTCCTAACTGGTCTCCCAGCCTGTGCCATGAAACCTCTGCAGATGGTCCAGAACGCAGCTGTGCGTCTGGTCTTCGATCAGCCTAAAAGAGCACACATCACCCCTCTGTTCATTGAACTCCACTGGCTACCCTTAGCCGCCCATATCAATTTCAAGTCACTGATGTTAGCCTACAAAGTGCTTAATGGAACGGCTCCCATCTATTTGAATGCTCTTGCAAAGGCTTATGTCACAACTCGGTCGCAGGATTGTTGTCTAGCAGTGCCAATACCACGCTTAAGACAATCCAA
The DNA here is from genome assembly GCF_036924035.1 of Leuresthes tenuis. Classification (NCBI taxonomy): domain Eukaryota; kingdom Metazoa; phylum Chordata; class Actinopteri; order Atheriniformes; family Atherinopsidae; genus Leuresthes; species Leuresthes tenuis. The sequence continues at coordinate 22,677,171 of NW_027325372.1, read as the reverse complement.
ACTCTTTTCATGTGTCGTTCCACGATGGTGGATTGACCTACCGAGCACTACCAGAACAGTTAGTGCTGTTTATCTTCAAGAAATTCTTGAAAACCCAGCTCTTCAGAGAGCATCTCCTATCCTAGCACTTACCTTGTACTTCCCTATCCCCTCTATCTCTGCACTTTCTTTCTGTACTTTCCTCTATGCCTGCACTCTATCTCTACTCTTTCACCTCTGACAGAGTCTGACTAGTGAGTTCCTTCTATGTTAGCTTTTTTTATATAGCTTGTTATATCTTCATTTGTAAGTCGCATAAACATAAACATTTTACACCAAATCAGTTCCAGGGCTGGTTCGGGGCCAGTTTGGAACCGGGTTTTCTGTTTCCACTGACAAAGAACTGGCTCTGGTCCAGAAACAAAAAACGATTCCAGGGTAGCACCAGCTCTTTGCTTGTTTAAAAGGCTAGAGGAAAGGAAAGTTGTTAAAACCATCTACAATAGCAAGTTTGCGAATTTGTGACCAGCAGGGACATAACACCGGTTAACGTTAGCTCATAACAAAGGCTAACATAACCATCTCACATTCAGTGTAAGTAGTAAAAACGTTATTAGACTATCACCTGTCTCCTAAAACGTAATCGCCGTCCACTCAAAACCTGTCGAGCAACACAAAAATATTGGATCTGTCGTTTTCTAATCCCAATGAAGCACCGTAAAGCAGCAGCTGTACAAATGCGAAGTCATCCATTATTATTGTTGTTGTTGTTTTTGCTGCTGCTTCTTCTTCTTCTTCTCCTTGTGTTGTTGCGTCAATGTTTGCGCCAAGGTGTATGCAAATGCAGCAACGTAACTGACGTATACGCTGATGTAATGACATGGCTCCCCTTAGCACCCTGAGCTATGGAAAAGCAAACTGTGCACCAGCACGAGCACTGGCCCTGAACCAGCCCTGGAGCTGATTTGGTGGAAAAGGGGTAACAGAGACAAAGACTCACACTCACTCCTAGGGTCAATTTAGAGACACCAATTAACATAATATGCATGTTTTTGGGCGGTGGGAGGAAGCTGGAATCCCCGGAGAGAACCCACACATATATGGGGGGAACACAATTAGGCCCCAGCCAGCATTCTGGAGACAAACAAGAGACCCAACCATGCACACTCACACTCACTCCTAGAGTCACCAATTGACCCCTGGATGGTATGGGGATCAACACAAAACCTTTTAATTGATGGATGACCACTTCAACACCTGACCTCATTGAGCAGTCTTTTTGAATGAAGTTCCTATCCCAGTAGCAAAACTGGTTTAAAAGTCTTACTGGTTTAAAAGTCTTAAACTGCATCTGCTCTGCCAGATGACTGCCAGTTGATTGTCACTTTCACCCAGTTGTTTTCAAACAATTGATAGAAGACAATTCAATTAACTTTTATTTATCTAGTGCCAAATCACAACAAATGTCATCTCAAGGCACTTCAATAATACAATCCTATTCAAAGCAATTATAGTCCAATTCATTGTAATCATAATCCAATGAAATCCAATTAATTAATTGTAGATTCATACATACGGAGCCAATTCAAAAACAATTTCCTAGCTAAGGAGTAAAGTGAGGAAAGGTGTGACTTAAGAGGTAACCCAGCAGTCTCGGCCTATAGCAGCTTAACTATGGGATGTTTCAGGATCACCTGAACCATCCCTAGTTTTAGGCCTAATCTTAAAGTTACAATAGTAGTAGAATTACAGTAGTCCAATCTTGAAATAACAAATGCATGAACTAGTTTTTCTGCATCACTCTGAGATAAGATGTTCCTGATTTTGGCAATATTACAAATATTGCTAAGGTGAAAGAAGGCAGTCCGAGAAACCTGTTTTATATGTGTGTCAAATGATAAATTCTGGTCAAAAATAACTCCAAGGTCCCTCACTGCAGTACTAGAAGCCAAGGAAATGCCATCTGGAGTAACTATATAACTAGACAATTTCTTCCTGAAGCGCTCAGGTCAAAAGATAAAAAAGTTTTGCCTGAATTTGTCTTAAACAGTCTGACCATTTCATAGAAAAGTACAGCTGAGTATCATCACCATAGCAATGGAAATGTATGCCATGCGGTCTAAATGATGATTATCTCAAATATTTGTTATTAGATGATTCATTTTTAACTATTACAGATATAACGCACTTGCTTCAGTGAAAATGTGGCTGGATTTTGCACCTCTAAAGTTTATACACTGGGTCCAGGGTCCACTACTTCGTTATTTTTTGTTTAGATTTTTCTCGTGTGGTGGATACTCTAAGTAAAGTTGTTATCAGTCAGATAAGTTGATATGGCTGGACAGTATTCCACCAAGAGTGGGTTTTATACAAAGATGAGTTATGGTGAAATTGATTAAGTTGAGCTTGATCGACCTGCCCAGCCTCATGCTGTAATCTTATCATGTTTGTCGTTTGTTGTCAAGTCAACCAGGTCAACCAACCATCTTTTTAGTGATTGAAATATGGTTTAGTTAATAGAACAAAAACCTATTGTAAGACCAAATGACGATCAAAATTCAAATGGATTTGATCCAGATAACATGCAGATACCAGCTGTAAAGGGTAAAATAATTTGATCGTTCTGAGCCTGACAACTTTTCACTGCTCATTTTACATTGTATCTAATTTTTATATGTGCAACTAACTGACATTAGGATGGACCGAAAAGTATGCTGAAACAAGATCTACTGACATTAACACTCAATAAAATTTGTGTTGAGGGGATTTGGGCAAAATACTCTAACAAAAGCATTATGAATTTTCTTTTTTAAATATTTTGTTCTAGAACTACCTTAATACGTATAGAACGGTGAATATCAAGAACACATTCAGTTTTTTCTTTCTCTTTTTACTTCAATTGAAGGATGTGGATTATACTCCTTCTAAAAGGAAAATGTGCTTTTTTTTGTAATACCTCACCTTTTCGAGTGTGTTCCTTGAGGAGGCCATCTTGTGCTTCCGTTTTAAAAGGAAGCCCGCCTCAACAGCAGCTCTTTTATAGGAAGTGAATATGTGTGTTCTCAGTGTTGATTGGATAATGAGTGGGATTGAATTAAGATATAATACAAATGCTGAGAAAGACAGAAAATAGTAGTTCTGATTGTTGTCTTAATGGTGGATGTATGAGCTGAGGAAATGGTGTTGAAAAATGTATCGATGTAATGAAGGCAATAGGGCTGCCACAAACGATTATTTTAATAGTCGACTAAACACCGATTATTTTTTTCGATTAGTCAACTAATTGGATCATACGTATACTGAAAGTAAAACATACAGCTTATCGCACCAGGATGCAGCTGCTCTTAAAAAAACATCATCTTTCAGCTTGGAGTGTTGGAGTCATGGAGTGCTAACTAAAAAAAAGACTATCATAGTTCATTAACCCTTTAATGAAATATGCAGCTTGTTGCAACACACAATAATTTAAAATACTATACTAAAATACTAAAATACTAAATAAATACTTAAGGTTTGTTTTTTTTTAGGTTTTTCTTTCCTTCCATCCATGCCATTGTCTCTGGCATCAAACATAGCTGCATTTAAATCAAATGAGGTAGGCACCTGAAATTAAGGAATTATTTACAAAATTAAACAAAAAAAAATGTTGACTATTAAATTCGTCGTCGACGATTTTAATAGTCAACATAATCGTGACTAGTCGACTAATCGTGGCAGCCCCAGTATGCAAATACATTAATTTTGTCAATTCAGTTTAACCTGATTGGCAAGTTATATATAACAGAGGTTAACCCAGCAATGAATGGCAATGCTCCTGAAATGTTTTTTTTTAGAAAGAAACCCTCTTAAAGCATACATTACATCAGGCTGTAGAGCGTAATTCAAAACAGAAACATAATGTAAAAACTTGAGCTGTACTGTAGTATGCATTTATTATTGAAGTTCGTCAATTTGAATATTAATTGATGTAATTTCATCTTGGATCTCTCACAGGTCATGCATGTATATATGAACATGTAAGTGGGGTCTTTCTGAATTTCCTGCTGCACTACCGGGAGCCTGTCAGGTAGCATTTCGATTTAAAATTAGCCTCACATGTCAATCAAACCTGGGATGTTAGACTTTTTTGAGAATATTCTTCTTTGCGGCTATTTTCTTTTCCTTGAAAATCCTTAGTTTGTTCTCCAGAGTATTACACTGGTTAAATCAGCTTTTATGTTTATGTTATGTTTATGTATATGTATTTAGCAGACGCTTTTATCCAAAGCGACTTACAAATGAAGATATAACAAGCTATACAGAAAGCTAACAATAAACTACATAGAAGAAACCCACTAGTCTGACTCTGTCAGAGGTGACAGAGTAGAGATAGGGTGCAGGCATAGAAGGAAGTGCAGAAAGATAAAGTGCAAAGATAGAAGTGGTAGGGAAGTACAAGGTAAGTGCTAGGATAGGAGATGCTCTCTGAAGAGCTGGGTTTTCAAGAACTTGTTGAAGATAGACATGGACGCCCCTGTTCTGGTAGTGCTCGGTAGGTCATTCCACCATCGTGGGACGACACATGAAAAGAGTTTGGATTTTCTTAGGCATGGTGTAGGCACTGCTAGACGACAATCCTGGGACGAACGGAAGGACCGAGTTGTGACATAAGCCTTTGCAAGAGCATTCAAGTAGATGGGAGCCGTTCCATTAAGCACTTTGTAGGCTAACATCAGTGACTTGAATTTGATTCGGACCAGGGATACTTTGAATGACCGACCAATGAGGTATGATTCAAACCAGGAGTGTGCTCTCCCTGTGATGCCCATGCTAGAGAGTATGGACAAAAGGTTACTGTGGTTGACAGTGTCAAATGCAGCTGATAAGTCAAGCAGGATAAGTACAGAGGACTTAGCTGTCGCTCTGGCTTCTTTTAAGGCTTCTGTCACAGCCAACAGAGCCGTTTCGGTGGAGTGTCCACTTTTAAACCCAGATTGGTTTGGGTCAAGGAGGCGCCCTTTCAATGATTTTAGACAGAAACGGGAGGAGAGAGACCGGCCGATAATTCTCCACATGAGTTGGAGGGAGGGAAGGTTTCTTGAGCAGCGGTGTAACCTGAGCTTGCTTGAATGTTGTAGGAAATGTGCCCGATGTCAGTGAAGCATTAATCACATGCGTGACTGCTGCAGTTACAGTAGGAGCAATTGATTGGAGAAGATTAGTAGGGATGGGGTCCAGCGGGCATGTAGTAGGACGGCTACATGTGAGAAGTTTAGACACACTGCTCTGAGCGAGAGGGGTAAATGAGGAAAATGATGCAGTAGGACTTCTGCATGCAGATTTTGTGGTACCAGGTTCTGTAAACTGTTTGCTTATAGCTGCCACTTTGTCAGTAAAAAAATTAGGCAAAGGTGTCTGCTGTTAGATTGGTAGCAGGTGGCAGAGGTGGAGGATTAAGTATAGTTTTGAAGGTGGAAAAAAGTTTCCGGGTGTCAGTAGGACTATGAAATCTTGTTGATGTAGAAAGACTTTTTTGCATCAGTAACACTGGATGCGAATGATGACAGTAGCTAGATCTGCAGGATCTTTTGACTTGTGCCATTTCCTTTCGGCAGCTCTGAGATTGGTGCGCAACGCTTGGAGAGTATCATTAAGCCAGGGGTGAGACTGGGAGGATAGGGTGGATTGGTGGATAGAGGACACAGACTATCCAGAGATAAGCTCAGTGTAGAGCAAAGGGACTCCGTGGCATCATTAACCTGAAGGGAGGAGAATGTGCTGGAGGTTGGAAGAGCGGAGGCAACAACGGAGGAGAAGCGGGTGGGCGATAGGTTGTGGAGATTGCGGCGGAAGGAAACCATAAGGGTAGAAGCAGATGGTCTTCTCGGGAGACTCACTCTGAACTGTATGAAATAGTGGTCAGAGAAATGCAGAGGTGTGACAGATAGGGCCTCTGTGGCACAGTTTCTTGAGAAAACGAGATCCAGCAGTTTGCCAGCTTTATGGGTCGGAGGACTGCTGAGCAGTTGTAGCTCAAACAAGTGCATTATTGTCAGAACATCAGAAGAGTTAGGACTGTCAAGGTGGATGTTCATGTCACCAAGGACAATTATGGGACAGTCATGCTCCGGGATAGAAGAGAGCAAGGTGTCTAGTTCATTTAGAAAGTCACCGAGTTGTCCTGGTGGGCGATATACGACAATCATATAGATTTTGACTGGTGCAGTTACCAGGATGATATGGTATTCAAAGGTATTGTATTTAGCATCAGGTAGCAGTTGGGTGTATTTCCATTTGTTGGAAATGAGCATGCCCGTTCCACCAACTCTCCCAGATGTACGAGAGGTATGGGGAAAATGAGTGGTTGGTTGAAAGTGCAGCCAGGGTAGCTGTGTTGTCAGGCTTAATCCAGGTTTCAGTGAGAGCCAGGATGTCAAGAGACTGGTGGTTGGCATAAGCCATAATGAAATCTGCTTTGTTTACCGCTGATTGGCAATTCCACAACCCCACAGACAATGGTATGTCACAAAGTGAAGTGGGCTTTAGAGAGGTTAAGGTTGCGGTGGCGTTTGGTTGTGTGAAACCTTCTGTGCGAGCCGGAAAATGGGTTTGAGGCACATTTTAAAGCAGGTGGTGAGGCCAGCTTTTAGTGATGTCACCATAAGATGCTTCCTCTTTGTCAAGCAAGAAGAGGATATTTGAGTTCACTGAACTGTTTTTTTTTCTTAGTAACTGTTTGGCAGATAGGAAAAACATGTTTATGACCAGTTAATCTGCCCTCAAGTGTTAAAATGAATAATCACATTCCCTTTGATCTGCACATGACTAGTCTGGAAACCAATCAAAAGCAGACATAAAGTTGTGATGTCAAATAATTGTCAGAATTACCAAACATTGACCTAGATTAACCTGCATGCGTTTGAAATACTCGCTGCAGCTGTAGCTGTGCCGAAGGATCCCTAGCTTTTTATTTTTTGTTGTTTTTTTTTAATAACAGGACTGGTGAAAGTTACCAATGATCTCCTCTTAGCCTCCAATAGCGGACTTGTTTCTGTGCTTGTCCTGTTGGATCTCAGTGATGCATTTGATACGATCGATCACAGCATTCGGTTACAGAGACTTGAACATGTTATTGGGATTAAAGGAACTGCATTAGGCTGGTTTAAGTCATATTTATCTGATAGATTCCAGTTTGTTCTTGTAAATGAAGAATCTTCCTCACACGTTGGAGTAAATCATGGAGTTCCTCAGGGTTCTGTGCCTGGACCAATTCTTTTTACTTTGTACATGCTTCCATTAGGTAACATTATTAGACAGCATGGCATAAATTCCCATTGTTATGCTGATGATACTCAGCTGTACTTATCTATGAAACCACATGAAACCAATAGGTTGGTCAGACTACAAGCATGTCTTAAAGACATAAAGACCTGGATGACTCAGAACTGTCTGCTTTTAAATTCAGACAAAACTGAAGTTGTTCTCTTTGGACCGCAGCGCTTCAGGGAGAAATTGTCGAGTTATATAGTTACTCCAGATGGTATTTCCTTGGCTTCTTGTTCTACAGTGAGGAACCTTGGAGTTATTTTTTATCAGAATTGATCATTTGACGCACATATAAAACTGATTTCTAGGACTGCCTTCTTTCACCTTCGTAATATTGCTAAAATCAGTAACATCCTGTCTCAGGGTGATGCAGAGAAACTGGTTCATGCATTTGTTACTTCAAGATTGGACTACTGTAATTCTACTACTATTGTTGGGCTGTCCCACATATTCACTGAAAATCTTCCAGCTGATCCAAAATGCTGCAGCCAGAGTTCAGATGAGACCTAACAGGAGAGATCATGTTTCTCCAGTTTTAGCTTCTCTTTATTGGCTCCCTGTTAAATTCAGAATAGAATTTAAGATTTTTCTCCTCACATATAAAGCTCTTAATGACCGAGCTCCATCATATCTTAAAGATCTCATTGTAAGATATTTTCCTAACAGAGCACTTCGTTCCCAAACTGCAGGTTTACTTGTTGTTCCCAGAGTTTCTAAAAGTAGAATGGGAGGCAGAACCTTCAGTTATCAGGCCCCCCTCTTGTGGAATAAGCTGCCAGTAAATGTCCGGGAAGCAGACACCCTTTCCACTTTTAAGATTAGGCTTAAAACTTTCCTTTTTTGATAAAGCTTATAGTTAGGGATGGCTCAGGTAATCCTGAAACATCTCATAGTTAAGCTGCTATAAGCTTAGACTGCTGGGGGACCTCATCTGTCACACCTTTCCTCACTTTGCTCTCTTTTTCCCCCTGTTTATTTTCTCAAATGATATTATGTACATGTGACATTATTGTGGTTATTAACTTGTGTTTCCCTGTTCCAACAGGTATCCTTTGAATGGTGTTATGGTGTTTTTCCCCCCTCTTTTCCCTCTTTTCTGTCTTCTCAAACCCCAGCTGGTCGAGGCGGATGGCCACCCTTCCTGAGTCTGGTTCTGCCAGAGGTTTCTTCCTGTTAAAAGGGAGTCGTTCCTTTCCACAGTCGCCACAGGCATGCTCAGGACGGGAGATTGGACTGAAGACAAGTTTCGGTGCAATCTGTTGGTTTCCTTAGCTAGAATATTATTTTTTATATTGGCTCGATATGAATTAATTGGATTATGATTACAATGAATTGAATTCCAATTGGCTTGAATTGGACTATGTTATTTAAGTGCCTTGAGATGACAATTGTTGTAATTTGGCGCTTATATAAATAAAATTTTATTGAATTGAATTGAACAAGATGATTTAATACTTTTTGTCAGAACAGCAGTCAATTTAAGATTTTGGTAACACGTGGCTGGCTAATTTATGACTTATGAATTTAAGTGTAGCTCCATGTTACATTTTAGGCATTTATGCATCTAAAATGTTGTTTTTGTTTATTTTGTGTTTACTGTATTATACTGTATTATACCACATAACAGCAACACCTGGCACTGGCACCTGATGCTTCATTGTTTTTTAATGCACAGGTCTAAGTTTTAGTTGTAAAGCTAATAACTCTCAGAGACTTACTTTTGAAAACAGTGAAGTAATTTGAAGTGTCTCTAATAAGTATCTTAGAGTCAAAGTCGTAAATTGCACAGTTGGAGTTTTTGCTGTGATCAGGGCTGTTACATGTTTTTTGATTAAGAATTTCAGCTACAAGCTACTGTTTGGTATTTAGTTAAACTGATTTTTTGGGATTGTTTTTCACCATATTCACTACTAAATTTACTCCTCATAGAACCCCACAAAAACTGTGGTTCTTCTTTCCTTTCAGTTTGCAGAACTGTAACATTATTACCAAATTGTAAAGTATGATTAATATTAAGTCTATTAATCGCTAGATAGTATTAATACTATCGCGTGTATAGCGGAAAAAAAACGTTCCCTCTCTTATCATGTGTTTCAGTTCTGCATGGAGTTAAACCAGGGGACACATCCCAGTATACAGAAGTGGAAATGGCCCAGAGGGCTGTGGAAAAGTATAGTGTCTGAAAAACCTACTGGACATTCCAACAAGGTATGGCAGCCATCTTTGATAGCATTAATATTATGCTCTGATTCAAAATCATCCATTTTCTATACCCACTTAACCAACTCAGGGTCGCTGAACAGCTCGCCAGTCCATCACAGAGCCACACAGAGACAAACGCTCACACTTACTCCTAGGGTCAATGTAAAGACACCAATTAACATAACATGCATGTTTTTGGGCTGTGGGATGAAGCTGGAGTACCGGGAGAGAACCCACACATACATGGGTAGAACAGAGTAAAGACCCAGCCGGGATTCAAACCAGGAATCTTCTTACTGTGGAGCGACGGCCCTAACCACACCACTTACTTAATTCGCCAGCACTTACTGTTTTTTTTTTTTTGTTGCTTTTAAATTTAGCAGCAACCTATATTGTGGACATGATGAATATGAACTAAATTTCACCGCTGTCAAAAAAACAAACTTATTTACTGATTGCCAAAGTTCAATAAATATGTTTTATAGACTCCTTAAATACTGCAATAACAGGACTTGAATTACAATAACAGCTAAATTACTGCCTTTAATCCCTCTGCAGATTGGAGAGAAATGGCCCATATTTATTTATTTTTTTTACAATGTTAATTTCATAATATAAGTGCATTTTTGTGTGTTTGTATCTTTGCTTTTACTTTGTTTTATTTTGAACACTTATACACATGATTTTCTTCAGTTTTTTTTTTATCCACCCACACTTTGTTTTTATGCAATTGCTTCTTCACTTTGCAAACACATCATTTCCTGACATCACATGTTAGGTCATTTTCACTTCATGGATACTTAACGCTGATTTTAAAATAACGACAAAATGTAGTTGTTTGATAACTGTGACAAAGTCTTCTTCATTGACCTTTTATATTTACTACATTCTGTGTAGAAAAATGACGTCTTTATGTCACAGTATACTGCTGTTACACAACAGTCACTGCTGTTACACAACTAGTCCGACTTTGTCAGAGGTGACAGAGTCGGACTAGTGGGTTTCTTCTATGTAGTTTATTGTTAGCTTTTTATATACCTTGTTATATCTTCATTTGTAAGTCGCTTTGGATAAAAGCGTCTGCTAAATACATAAACATAAACATTTACATACACCGAACTATTGTTATTAGTCATTGCTTTGTTTTATTAATGAAAGTATTAAACAATATGATCCTATGATCGTCTGTTCACAGGTAGAGAGTTTCTCTGGCTTTTTATGGGACAGCTCATCAGGTATTGGTCTGAAGGATGCTATAGTCATGGAGTCTCCTGTTATCAACGGTAACGGGAATCATGCATATCCTCGACTGTACTTGGCCCACTTTTTAGTAAGTCATGGTAAAAAAACACAGATTGCAGTGTTCAGAAAAGGCATCTGTTACTAATATAACTGGCATATTATTGTAATTATAGAGCTTTTTATGAAAAAGCTAAAAGTATGTATATTTGTCATTGTCATTTATCCCTGAATTGATAATTACACAGTCACTTAAAATGGCAACCAGGATTTCAAAGCCAAGTCAAAGTCAGCTTTATTGTCAATTCTGTAATACTGGTTTGTGGGCAGAGCAGAGAGGGAGTTGAGTGCCCTGACAGTCTGGTGGTAGAAGCTGTCCCACCATCGGCTGGTCCTGGCCCCGGAGACTCCGCAGTCTCCTCCCTGATGGCAGCAGGCTGAAGAGGCTGTGTGGGTGGGATCTCCCGCGATATGGATGGCTTTGCGGGTGAGGCGGGCGTTGTACAGTTCTTGGAGGGGGAGATTAGAGAGGTGCCTGTGATCTTTTCTGCTGCTCTCACGATGTGCTGGAGGGACCTGCGGCAGGATGTGGTGCAGGCGCCATACCACACCGTGATGCAGCTTGATAGGATGCTCTCGATCGTCCAGGTGCACATGATTGGGTTCGGGGCTCCAGCTCTTCTTCGTGATGAATTTATTTATTTAATTATTCTTATTCTATATATACACTATATTACCAAAAGTACTCACTCACCCATCAAAAATAATTAAATTCAGGTGTTCCAATCACTTCCATGGCCACAGATGTATAAATTCAAGCACCTAGGCATGCTTGAATTCTACAAACATTTGTGAAAGAATGGGTCACTATCAGGAGCACAATGAATTCCAGAGTGGTACCATGACTGTGCAACAAGCCAAGTTGTGAAATGTCCTCACTAACTGTCAGTGGTATTATGATAAAGTAGCTGCGACTGGAGCAGTGGAGTTTGGAGGATGGCCCCTTCCTGTTCCAATATCCATAAAGGTCCATAAAGATATGGCTGAGTGAGTTTGGTGTGGAAGAACTTGACTGGCCTCCACCAGAACACCTTTGGGATGAATTAAAGCGAAGCCACCATCAGTGTCTGACCTCACAAATGTACTTCTGAAAGAATGGCCAAAAATTCCCATAAACACACTCCTAAACCTTGTGGAAAGCTTGCACAGAAGAGTTGAAGCTGTTATTGCTGCACAGGGTGGACGGACATCATATTAAACCCTATGGATAAAGAATGGGATATCACTTAAGTTCATATGCGTGTAGAGGCAGATGAGTGAATACTTTTGGCAGTATAGTGTATATATATTGTTAGATCTCCAGTTTTAACCTCTGTATGGTCTGGTTCAGCTCTCCGTTTAAATGTTTAGAGCCCTCAGCTACACAGGGGACTGCCTACTGTAGAATCTGGGACTGCTTAAGCTGGTGGCGAGGAGACTCGCCTGGCTACTAACTGCCTACGTCTGGGTGCCTACCCTGCTTACTCTGATAATACCTCCAAGTGAATGACTCTAGAGCTAGAAATGGATATCAGCCACGTCTGTTAACGGCAGCTCTCCTCTTATGGATCTGTGCACTTGGTATGGTGCAAGGATTATAATTAAGTGGCCTGGTAAGCCCCAAGAATACGTGTAAAAGTCTTTGGCTAGAATAACCTTTCAGAACCTGCTGTTAACACACAATCCCCCTTTTATATACTAAGTAGAGCAAATTAAGTAAATGTCCACAACTTCTGCTTTACTTCCAATGATTATGGATTTATTAACATTCTTTACCAAGGGCACAGTATGACAGCTCAATAAAATAGGTAAAAAATCCACATAATAGTAATACTAATTTTAGTATTTAGTCTCCATATGTGTTCCATACATATTTCCACTGTCTCCTAGCCCCGAGATGCTGCCTCTGGAGAAGGTTAACATAGACTTGTTTTTTTGCACAGTAAATTTTTAAGTAACATTTCTGGGTGCATCTCTGTATTGTAACCGTTGACAAAGGTTTCCCAAAGTAATCCCTTGCCCATGTGTTTGGATCAGCTATTGAATGAAAGTTCTGTGATGCAGTGCTGTCATAGGTGTCCAGTTTATGCTTATATCCCTGTCCCTAATGCATTGAAATTTGTTCAGATTTTTTACTGATTTAATAATATTCTTCAAGTAGGGGGAGAAATATGTAAATCATATTTCTTTTCCCCTCAAATACTCACCTTGCATGGATAATGTTTTTGTACCAAATTGTGATTATTATCACCTTTTGAATGTCGATCCATTTTATTTATGTGTTGCACACCTAAAATACAGGGCTGCTTGTATATTAACAAATTAAATTAAATTTGTTGTCTTACTGTTTCTCAGAATGAATTTTTCTTCATGAGGTCCCAATAATTTCTGATTTGTGGTGACCAGACTGATACATTCTTAAGTAAAACATTAGAAGGCAATATCCATTCCTGTTTATTGTAATAAATGTAGTTACAGTAATTAGGCAGTTTGAAAAAAACAAAAAACCTCTTTCTTAGGATTTTCGAACTTTGACATGTGGGTCCAACTCAGGATAAATATATGGGTTATGTTGTGTAGAAGTCAGTCATGGGACAAAAAAAATAAACGGCTCAAGCAGCGTAAGGGCCAACAAGAAAAAAACATTCTTCTCAAATAAGCAGCAATGCTAACAAAAACCAGCATGTATTTATGCATTATGACTGACTTTTCTCACCAGGTTGGTTCAAATGAGCTGACAGTGGTAAACATTCACATTCAGGCAACAGCCCCTGCAGGAGAGTCCAGCTGCAAAAACCACAATTCGGATGACGCTAAGTGTTTGCGCCTGTCGCCCACCATCCAGGAAACACTCAAAGGTCAGTCTGTCTTGATAGACTAATCCATATGAGGTCTTCCACACATCAAAGCACATATCCTAAACAGATCAAGCAGATTCATGTAATAATGGGCTCAATAAAACATGAAACAACCTTGGACAGATATATATTTTCATATTATATTATTTCAATAGTTCATTATTAGATTTCTTTAATGTTTTTAATTTCTTCCTCTGCAGGTGAAAAGGAGTTGGTGGTACTGGGAAACTTTGGCTCCCCTCCTCAGAGCTCTGAACTTGACATCCTGAGAAAAGATAAGCTCTTTGCTCTGGTACCATCCACCCAGTTTACCAATATTAGCACCCGCTCCCCACAGGGCACGTGCTGTCTGGATAATATCTGGGTCAGCCGCTCCCTGAAGAAGATCTACTCAGGTGGGATAGTATAAAAATCACAAGAATGTAGGAGAAATCATGACTCATGTGGAATAGCCCACTATTCTCTTCCAAATGTCAAAGGTGTCTTTGTAGGTATGTTATTGTGCTGTGTGCAAGTTCCTAGACAACATTTGAAGACAAAGACACTGTATTCTGTACCTGGTTAGAGGGAGATAGTGTATCTATATTCCAATTGGATCATTGCATGTAATGATCCAGTCGGAACCTCCTACAAACCAAAAATAAGATAAACATATGATAAACCTTTATTAACCCTCACAAAATGTAATGTGTAATGTGCATCTTTTTTTCCCAACAAAAATCTTTTTTTTTAAATAGGTAGTTATACAAACAAGCTTGTACAAAGACCAATATTTTTGAGTGACAATTTTTAGAATATAAAAAGCACACTTATGCCATTTATGAATCTATCATGACTCTTTTGGAATAATTTGAATAACAGACTAAGTCATGAGTCATTCAGTACAAGCCCTGTCTGAGAGGAGTTTCAAGTTTCAAGGGATTCAACAGGAGCCCAGATCAGAATTCAAGTATTTTTGTTAGTGAACTGCACTAAAGGAAGTGTAATATTGTGATTTTCTCCCTTCTTGCAAACAATAGAAAGTGGTCAAAGGCTATGGAAAAAGTGGGAAGCTAACTTGTATATCCTCTAGTGGGATCCTCCCAATGTAACCAGTGTAAACCTAGGGTATTTAATTGGAAACATCAATCGTAGGTCAGCTCCATAGGTGAGTGACAGAGCTACAAAGTGGAGGGCACAGTTTTCTAACCTTATAGGGGCTGGAATGGGAATGAGGACACAAGTACTATCCCCACTTGATCGGTCGCTTTCTTATTGCAAATCTTTAATAAAAATGTATATCAATATGGACATTTTCAATGTCACATTATTTGTTGGGTTACCAAAATAGCTGAAAAAGCACCATAGCAGTAACAACATTCTTGAATGTGCAAGGAAGGTGTAGCGAACTCGGTGTGGAATAAGTGATGCCTAATCTCTGGGAGACCCATTAACATTCCTGTGTTGGATTTGTAGACTCAAACCTACCAGGTTAAACAGGTGTTGGGACTTCACCAGCCTTGGGAGAGATAAGCATCACTTCACTTTAAATTGACCTAATAACTGTCTGCAAGATGATTTGAATGCTGCATAAACCGAATAACATTAACACCCTGGTGCTAGCCTTTTAAATTATAGCCTATCAGCCAAAATATACAAAAGACATTGAAATGTAGAGGAGGACCCCAGACCAAAGACTGACCAGATGCTCTCCCCCATCTAAAAAAAAAATAAAAAATAAATCCTGCAAATCACCAATTCCCTGACAATGAGTTAAAGACTATTGATACTGTTCAGATTTTGTCACATGGAAGTGCAAATCTTTGTCTGCACTAAAAATATATTCCTTAGACCTTATGGGAACAGAAATTCCAGGACTATTTCAACCCTATGTCCTACGCTACTTATGACTTTTTTTTTTTTTAACCCTTCTATATGAAACTGAGATTCTAGACCCTGATCCAAATACTCCAGAAGAGGAGGACAGGGCTGCATTTGTCTCTTCTCCATCACTGGCACAGACAAAATGGCAGTTCTTCTCCACACAAGTCCTCTGCATCACACAAGCAGCAAGTGGCTTAAGGTTACTGGTTGTAGAAATGTGGCAACTAGCTTGTACACGTTCACTCTGGTGCAGCTACGAGACCCCAAGACCACTTTCCCTCCTCTCTGTATATATGTGTACACTGGTCGACTGTCGTAAACATGTGATGTCTTAATACCAAAAGAGCGTAACTTAATGCATAAAGCTATAAACCAAGGTAAAGCTATAAAATTACATATAGACTAAAATAAGCACTGGGTTACAAACACTATAATATTGTTTTTACACGTTGCTGGTGACATCAGCCAAAGCCAAGTGTTCGTGGTGACGATGCCCTAGAGAGGGAGAGAGGACTAATAACTTTCCTGATGTGCCGAAAGCCCCCAGAAACTAACCAACAGACAACTGACTGCTGAAGTGCATGGCCAACATCAACCAAAAGGAAAGGTTGAGCCCTTTGGTGTCTGGAGATGCAGCATTATAACCATTAATTACTTGAAAGTTGCTAGCAGTTAATGTGTATCTCGTGTCTAGAATTAGGATCCTAAATTTAACTCTGTCTGTAATATTTTTCCATTTTCTTGCTCTTTTGAAGCATCTCTATTACTCATTTCCATATGGTTAAATATCGTGACATATCTCACTACACAGTCGCAAGTTGTTTTCTACCTCACGATACATATTCCATGTTCTTATTACACACTTTTTTTTTCTTGCTCGCAATTTAAGGTTCATGTTTTGGTATTTCAATAAATATTTAGCATCTATTTTAATGCATCATTGTCGAATGTTTCCTTGAACTGAGGTCAAGTCAAGCGAGAACTACTGAGTGGCGTTGTGAGACTTATTCAGATTGATTATAATATTATTTCTTATGTTGAATGCGGTGCCCTTTTTAATCGAGGTATTTCTTTGTTTTTCCTTAATTTAATATTGCAAATGCTACAAAAGACATCTAGCAGACAAACATGTCTACAGTAGCTGACACCAGGTCAGCAAAACAAATTTTTTATTCGTATTTTTGGTTTCATTTGAGTTAATTACAATTAACGTCTTTCATTCTCTGCAAGTCAAATTAAATTCCTGAGTCACTCGACATATCCAGGTTTTGTCTGAAGTCATTACAAAGAAGTTCAAATTTAATATTGAGTCTTGCAAAGCCGATCTCAATTGAGTGATGAGTGGTAAATAAAAACACTAAAAAGCACTAAAACCAAGACAAGGTTAAGACGCCATATAATTGTAGACCATTTAAGCTGAGCCTAAAGCTAAACTAATTCCGTTTTGTGATGCAAGTTTTTTAAGGTTCCTAAAATTTAAAACAGTAATGTTATCATTGTGTCAAAGCAGTATATTCTTATTCATTACTGCTTTTTACATTTGTTTGTTCTATCTGTGTACATGTATATCAAGTATCACAACATGTCCTAATTCTGATTCATTCTGATGTCCTAATTTTTGTGGTTTAAATCTTCACTGAGTAAATCCTTTGGTACATTGTGCTACATTCAGTCCCACGTGTCTGTTAACTTTTGGTCTCCTTGTTTTTTCTTATGACAGGCCACTGCATGGTAGTGCGAGAGGGCTTGACTAATCCCTGGATCCCAGATAACTGGTCATGGGGTGGTGTAGCATCAGATCACTGCCCTGTGGTGGCTGAATTTTACACAGAACCATCTTCTAAGGAGCTGAACAGACCAGGTATGGCAGTGGTGGACAGAGAAGACATTATGCCCAAGCATGAGCGGTGACAGCGGTCCCAGTTAAGATTATAGTGGATGACATCAGAGGGACATTGACCCACCTGGATCGTACTATGTCATTGTGTTCTGTGGAGCACAGTTTCCCAATGAATGTGAAAAAGTGAGAAGATTGCCTTTTTTTCAGTATGTATAATATTAAATTATAAGTAATTAAGCCATGTAAATGCTAAATATATATATATGTATGTATGTATGTGTGTATATATATACATATGGTGCAAGAAATGAGCCAAACATTTTCTATATGTATATGAAATAAAGAGAAATGAATAGCTCTGCTGTGTCTGAACTCTCATAATTGCAAATACATGCTTTATCTAGCTGATTATCTGAGTGACCCAGAGGTGCTGTAATAAGCCTCTGTCGTTCGTGATGATGATAAGTTCTGAAATGTAGCAAATGAAAGCTGTGCTCTTGAATTATGAAAGCCATCCTCGTGCACGTGTGAGCTGTTGTCTTCTTGTGGTGGAAGTGAGGTGCCAGGAAACGCTGTCATCTGAGGTTTCTACTCACCCTTAAACTCACTGACCAACTCCATGCTGCTTTTAAATTAATCAAAAATAATTTATCATTCGTTTAGTGTTTTATCATTGATCACAAATTAATAAAACTATAAAAATAAACAATATTGGTATTACATTACAGCATATGAAATTAATCTATATTTTAAAAAACAAAAGATGTGGAGGTATAGAGTTGATTTCTATTTGATATTTGTTTTTGTGTGTGTGACTATTATAAACTCATCCAAAATTGATGTCAGTGATGCCATAGACCAGGTGGTGTTTAGACCTAAATGATAATGCATTTTAAATGTGCTCACAGTAGCCACTAAAATTAAACCTCTACATATAAGAAATAAAAACCAATAAAGTCATTAAAAAATGTGCGTATGAGCTTGCAAACTTTTGTTAAGACAGAAAAATTTAACTTATAGAATGTTCACAGTTTAATGTGAATTAGCCTGATAATTTTAGCTAAATTAGAAATAAAAGCAGAGTTCACCTTATAAGACTTTTGGGACTCTGCCAGGTATTTGTCATCCAAAACCTTTGAAAAGGATATTAAGATACATTTTCTTAGATTATTAGAAACAATTAATTTACCTTTTTTTTTAGATAATTCACAAAATGATCCAAATAAGATCTGCTTATATGATGTTGGGGACAACACCAACTGAGGTGTCAATTAAAAAATTGGTGTGCGGGCAAGTCTGGTGTTGGACTGGAAGGACTATGTGGATTCCACAGTAGCTCAGAGGAGGCCATTGTAATCTGCAGTTGGCTAGTGTCCATATGACTAGAAATCAATTCTTTAAATTTAAATTCTTTCATTAAAAAGTATGACCAAATATGACAACTGTGCAATCTTTGGGTTTATAGAAACCCAAAGATTTATATAACCCAAAGTGTTTATATAACAGATTCAAGTAGTCCTACCTCGACATCCAAAGGATATAGAATGTAGAGTTTGCCCTGATTTCTTGCTCTGAAATTCTTGAAGTGCCCTTAGTAGCCTGCAACTTAAAAATGTATCTGGCTTCCTTGGCTTGAACAGTAAAGTAAAACCGAACCGAGGATAAAGAAAAAGACTAATGTTCTGGATTAACTGCCTTTTATTGGATCCTTGATATTTGATCCATCAGGGAACTTCAACTTCAAGGAAATCCCATCTTTTGATTCATCTTGGTTAGCCATTCAATGACAGTGTTCCTTGATGACCTTGAATGTATACAAATATTTAATTGTTTACAGAGTACGCATAATTAGATAAAACATGCTCCTGGACATAACTGACCATTCTATGCTTTTCCTCAATATTCACCAGGGCCTGTTTCCTTATTTCCTGTGATTATAGATAAAAATTAAACACACAGTCACATCATTTACATCGTTACAAAAGAGAAATTAAAAATTGGACAGAAAACCAAACAAACCATCTCCTGGGTCAGCCAACAGGGACCTGTGGTATTCTTCATCCTGCTCAGAGCATAGTGTCCATGATTCCTGAAGGGTCTAGAAGAAGTTGCTGATAGCATTTCTAAAATATCACAATTAGTAGCAAAACAGAGTTTTGTGTTATTAAGAAAAGACGTTTACTTTACCTGGGAGATAAAAACTGCCTGAATTTGGCCAGGTACTGTAGTGGAGTCAAATATGTAAAGTGGGAATTAACTCTCTGGTATCACAGCTCTGGAGTATAGAATTCAGAAATTAATATTTGTTAATTACATTCAGATGATTGAATGAGGAATTTTTCAATGTATTACTGTCAATGGAAGGGTTATTAGAAGGGACATGTTACCGGTTTGCCTCACTGTTAAGGAAAAATAAAGTCGAAGGAGATGTGAGACCTGGAATCTCCAGGGGTTGCAGCAAGCCAAAAGGATGTCTGAAACTACCCTTGTTCCGAGAGCAGACAAGTACAGGCAAGAAGATATTCTCGAACATCATTATCTAAGGATTGTCTACTGGAAGTACCACTTGAGAAAGGATATGGTCCTGTTGATACCTGGATGGTGAGTGAATTTAGCTGGGTTGGCCCAGTGAAGAACAGCGGAATGAACGGGTGCAGGAATATAGCAACAGTTAGGTGATCCTGTGCCTGGATCGGGGTCTGCCAGTAAGGCTTGTTGGATTTGATCCTGGATATCCCAGGTAACTCCACCAATGGTGCAATTCTGTCAACATTATGAAATGTTGTCTCATTCAAAGGTTTCATTCTAAGCAGAAAACGGTCGGGAGTTAAAATCAGTTTTAACATTTCTGGAGTCTGGACAGTAATAGAAAAGTTGAATCTCCCAAAGAATAGTTACCAATGCACTTATCTTGAATTAGGTAATTTAGCATTTTTAAGAAAATCTATTTTTTGTGATCTGTCTGTTGTTGTTTACAACCCTCCAGTCAGTGCCTCCAATCCTCCAGAGGAAGCTTAACAGTCAGGAACTCCCAGTATCTGACGTCATAGTTGCGTTCAGGCAGGGATGAGTGGAACGCACAAGGGTGTAGTTTACCTTCCACAGCTGAATTCTGTGAGAGGACTGTTCCCATTACAGAATCTGAGGGAAACCAGTCAGCAACAGCTAGTCAGCAACAGTTTTAATATTTTCTGGATGATCTTCACCTGCCGATCATCGAAGACTACAAACATGTCTTACAAAACATAACCCCTAACCCCCTAACCCAAAGAACCACACGTGCTTCAGCAGGAAGCTTCTCTCAAGGAGATGTGAACAAATGAGAACTTTGCCATAAATGATTTATTCCTTGTATCAAATTGACTTAACAGTTTGTCCTTCTTATTTATCCACTTCAAATCCAGTATCAAAAATAAAACATTGTATTATGTGTTATGAGAAAGAACCACACTTAATCTCCAGGAATTCGAAAATAGCCTTCTTTCGGCGAATTATGAAGAAATACGGATTTTACTATGAAATTAATTCTAAGCAGGTTTCAAGTATAAATTTCTTCATATTATCGTGCATGAGAAAGAAAAACACTTGTGCTTCAGGATTCCGGCATTAAGCTCCTTTAAACGATTTCAGATTTTGCTATAAAATTAATTCCTTCACTCAAAGCAAGTTAAAACTGCTTTGTCCTTCATATTATTTATCCATGTCTAAACATGTTTCAAGGATAAATTTATGCATATTACCTTGTATGAGAAAAACCACACTTATGCTTCAGTAATAATCTCCTTTTGAGGAGTTAAGCACGATTTCCGATTTTGCCGAGAATAAGATTCTTTTTACGAGTTCTGTATAATTTCAGATTTTGGTATAAAATGAATTCCTTCACCCAAACCAAGTTAAAAACTGCTTTGTCCTTCATATTTGTCCACGTCTGAATAGGTTTCAACAAAAAAGAATGTTGTACTTTGCAGAATAGAAAAGAACAACACTAAACCTTTAGGAATTCTAGAATAAGCTTCTTTTCACGAGTTCTACACAATTTCGGATTTTGCTATGAAATGAATTCCTTCACTCAAACCAAGTTAAAACTTCTTTGTCCTTCATATTTATGCATGTCTAAAAAGGTTTCAAGCATAAAATTCTTCCTATTATGAGAAAGAAACACACTTGCGATTGAGCAATATGCTCCTTTTCAGGAGTTACGCAAGATTTTGGATTTTGCTATAAAATGAATTCCTTCAATCAATTCAAGTTAAAACTGTTTTGTCCTTCATATATATCCATGTCTAAATAGGGTTCAACAAAAAAGAAAGTATTACTTTGCAGTATAGGAAAGAACAACACTAAACCTTCAGGAATCCGAGAATACGCTGTTTTGTCCTTAGGTGACAGAAGGAGTAATATGGCCCAGTCAAAACACAGAGAGTTGCACTCAAAAAGATCTTTAAATAAAGTAAACATACCTTGTGTGCCACAGACTGCTCCCAAACACGAGGGGGCAAATAATACCTCTAAAACACTTAAGTTGGCTTTATTAAATGTTAGGTCTTTAGCTGGGAAAACATTCTTAATTAATGATTTTATCACTGAGCACACCCTGGATTTTATGTTTTTAACTGAAACTTGGTTGGAACAAAATAACAGTGCTGCTGTTCTCATTGAGTCAACCCCTCCTGGTTACAGTTTTATCAGCGAGGCCAGAGTGAACAGGAGAGGAGGAGGGGTTGCAGTCTTATTCAATGAATCATTTAAATGTTAGCAGTTATCTCCTGGAAGTTTTCAGTCCTTTGAATATATGGCTATACAGCTGAAGGCCTCGCCCAGAGTCCTGTTTCTGAATGTTAACAGGCCCCCTAAATACTGTGCAGATTTTTCTGATGACCTCAGTGAACTGCTGTCTATGATCTGTGTTTCACTGTTATTGTTGTTGGTGATTTTAACATCCATATGGACAACCCTCATGACAGAGGGACTAAAGACCTGAGTAACCCTCTGGACAACTTTGGTCTGACTCAACATGTAACAGAGCCCACACACAATAGGGGGCACACTCTAGACTTAGTGATCTCTAAGGGTCTAAGCATTTCAAAGATTACTGTGTCTGATGTGGGCCTGTCTGACCATTCTTCTGTTTTCTTTGAGAGTACGATTTCAGTGCACACAAATGTCTCAACAGCAGTGATCTCAAAACGGTGTATAACTGAAAACAGTAGTGAGATCTTTAACCATGTCTTCTCTTTAACATCTGCCCTGTCCGGGGGTTCAGTCAGTGAGCTCGTCAGTAGCTTCAATGTTAATATGTTAAATGTTATGGATACTATTGCTCCCATTAAGGTGAAGGTTATCTCTGGAAGGAAGAAGTCTCCATGGCGAAATTCCACACTGGTGAAAAATGGGAAAAGAGAGTGTCGGAAAGCTGAGCGCAGATGGAGAAAAACAAATCTCCAGGTTCATTATGACATCTATAAAGAGAAACTTCACTCTTACAATTTACAACTGAGGAATGCAAGGAAATCCTACTTCTCTGACATCATCACCAAAAACAGTCATAATGCTCGGGCCTTATTTGCTACAGTTGACAGGCTAACAAACCCTCCTGTGTCAGTGGCAAATGAACTCCATTCCACCATGGCCTGCAATGACTTTGCCAAATTCTTCATAGACAAAGTCCAAAATATTAGACAAGCAGTTGGTACATCAGCAGCAGGTTCAGCATATGTACTGTGTCCACCGAAAACCGGTTTAAACACCATGACATTGTTTCAACCCATTAACAGTAAAGACCTGGAGGACATCTTACGTCACCTGAAGTCCTCCTCTTGCGGTTTAGACATCCTACCAACAGGTTTTTTCAAAGGGGTCTCAAAGACTTTGGAGTCAGACCTGTTACTGATTGTGAACTTGTCCTTAACGTCAGGTGTGTTTCCAGAGCCACTAAAAACAGCTGTAATTAAACCTCTGCTGAAAAAGGACAATCTTGACAAGACGCAAATGAACAACTACAGGCCCACCTCAAATCTCCCATTTTTAAGTAAGATCATTGAAAAAGCGTTTTTTCAACAGCTTAATTACTTTTTAACACAAAATAACTGCTATGATACCTCCCAGTCAGGCTTTAGACAGCACCACAGCACTGAGACTGCTCTGACCAAAGTGTTTAATGATATATGTCTGAATACAGACAGTGGAAAAATGTCAGTCTTAGTTTTACTGGATCTCAGTGCTGCCTTTGATACAGTTGACCACAATATATTACTCAAACGACTGGAGAACTGGGCTGGTCTTTCCGGAACTGTACTAAACTGGTTTAAAGCATACTTAGAGAACAGGAAGTATTTTGTGTCAATAGGTAACTACATCTGAGCAGACAAGAATCACATGTGGAGTTCCCCAAGGTTCCATCCTGGGACCTCTTCTGTTCTGTTCTGTAACATCTACATGCTCCCACTGGCACAGATTATAAAAAAACAACCAAATAAACTACCATAGCTATGCAGATGACACACACACATATATATTACAATGTCACCAGGAGACCGAGGGCCTGTACAGGCCCTTGGAAAATGCATTGAGGAGATTAATGACTGGATGTGCCACAACTTCCTCCAGCTAAACAAAAACAAAACTGAGGTAATTGTCTTTGGAGCCAAAAATAAAAGATTGAAAGTCACCACAGAGCTTCAATCTATAAATCTAAAAACTACCAACCAGGCCAGAAATCTGGTTGTAGTGATGGACTCAGACCTAAATTTGGACAAACACATAAAGGCAATAACAAAGTCAGCCTACTATCACCTTAAGAATATATCAAGGCTAAAATATCTGATGTCTCAGCAGGACCTGGAAAAACTAGTCCATGCATTCATTTTTAGTAGGCTTGATTATTGTAACAGCATCTTTACAGGTCTACCTAAAAAGCTTGAGTTTCAAAACGGAATCATATTTTAACTATTGATTTTATCTTTGATATATATAATTTTTCTATTGTTCTTATTTCTTTCTTTTGTTTAAATTTTAAATCATGTTTTTTATTTCTTCTGTTTTAATGTCTCTGTAAAGCACTTTGAATCACCTTGTTGTTGAATTGTGCTATACAAATAAACTTGCCTTGCCTTGCCTTTTCACGAGTTCTACACAGTTTTAGATTTTGATATAAAATTAATTCCTTCCCTCAAACCAAGTTAAAACTGCTTTGTCCTTCATATTTATCCATGTCTGAATAGGTTTCAACAAAAAAGAAAGTATTACTTTGCAGTATAGGAAAGAACAACACTAAACCTTCAGGAATCCGAGAAAAAGCTTCTTTTCACGAGTTCTACACAGTATTAGATTTTGATATAAAATGAATTCCTTCACTCAAACCAAGTCAAAACTGCTTTGTCCCTCATATTAAACCATGTCTAAATAGGTTTCAACAAAAAAGAACGTTGTACTTGGCAGAATAGGAAAGAACAACACTAAACCTTTAGGAATTTGAGAATAAGCTTCTTTTCACGAGTTCTACACAATTTCGGATTTTGAATTCCTTCACTCAAACCAAGTTAAATCTTCTTTGTCCTTCATATTTATGCATGTCTAAAAAAGTTTCAAGCATAAAATTCTTCCTACTATCCTTTATGAGAAAGAAACACACTTGTGATTGAGCAATACGCTCCTTTTCGAGGAGTTAAGCAAGATTTCGGATTTTGCTATAAAATGAACTCCTTCAATCAATTCATATATATCCATGTCTAAATAGCTTTAAACAAAAAAGAACGTTGCCCTTTGCAGTATAGGAAGGAACAACACTAAACCTTCAGGAATCCGAGAATAAGCTTCTTTTCACGAGTTCTACACAGTTTTAGAAGGGACGAACAGGAAGTCCAGAACTTAGAGCAGGCAAATGGGGTGGAGTTAATAAAAGGGGCTCATTTGGGCCTTTCTTCCTGCACTGACACACCTGGGAGCAGCTGAGCTGAGGCCTTTGTTTGAAGCTGAGTTTGTAGGCTGTACTTTTTAGATGTTTGAAAGCATGATTTTAATATTACTTGATCACTAGAGAATAACCATTTGGCTTTTTATTTGTGGTATGAATTGTTTGTAGGCATTCTATGTTGGGAGGGGACTGATCTATTGAATGATTGTTTAAAGGCATCAGCCAAGAAGGAGGTACGCTTAAGCAGTGTTGAGATATTTTAAAATAGATTTTACTCTTTTTATGTCCCAGTGTGAAAGGTTTTCAATGGAGCTGTGTCTAAAAAAAGCCAACCACTGTTTTTCCCAGGTTTATTTGATTTGAATTTGTTTTTAATTTATCATTTGGGCAGGTTATTTTTTTGCGGAGTTTTCTGCCATCTTTAAGGGGGGAGGCTGAGTAGCAGTGCAGCCATTTACATGTGTGCTCTATTGTGTGGTTTGTCACTTTAAGATTGCTGTGAATAGATAAATTGAGTGTGTAGTGGTATTTCAGTCATAAATTGCCATGTGTTTGTGATGTTTTATCTTGCTGTGCATAACTTCAGAAGGTTCCCCCCTCCCCCCGGTCGTGCAGTCAAGTCCCAGGGTTGTTTTCTTTTTAACCATCTCATGTTTGGTTTGATTGTATCTTTTGTCTTTTATAATTTACTCACTCTAGAGGTCAATATTTTATCAAAAAATATATTGTTAATAAAATTTATGTTTTTTGTATAGCAGTCTCTGGTTCCAGTTTATTCTGAGTCTGTGCAGTTAATATCACTTGGTCACTTTGGTGACTTTGGTGTTGTTGGCAGGACCTTTACAGAGATTGCGTATTTTTTTTTCCTTTGCAGTTTTGTTTTTGCCCTTGGTTTGTATAGTATAAATATAAGTGTAGTGGGAAAACCAGTAGTGGCAGCAAGTCCAAGTCAGCTGAACGTCTTCAGGACATCCACTTCAGGATCCCAACATCTCTACAGTAAATCTTGTTCTGTGATATGGAGGATATTCAAGCAATCATGGATCAGGTACGGCAGCTTCAGGCTGAAAATGAACAATTAAAGTCACAGATGGCAAACCAAAGTACTGTTTCACCTCAAGCATGGCCATCTAATGACTATGCCTCCACTTCAGCAAGTGTCAGCGGACCTATCCCTACTGCACCCCCAGTACAAACTCAGTTTGTGTATGTTCCAAGAGAGCGAAAGTGCTCAAAATTCTCCGGTAAATTGTCTGTTGATTTTATAACTGTTGAAAAATGGATTGAAGAGGCTCGCAGGTGCCTGGCAGTTCGACAAATGTCTCAAGCTGAACAGGTTCTTTTTCTGTATGACCAGTTAGATGGAGGTGCAAAAGCAGAGCTTGAGTTCCATGATTTGGCAAATCGAGACAATGCCGATAAGATGTTTTCAATACTGACTGAAAATTTTAGTTGTTCCCAGTCATATGTTACTGCACAGCTTAATTTTTTCCAGCGCAGTCAGAGGCAAGGGGAATCTCTTAGAGACTATTCCCATGTTTTAAAGTCACTTATGGATGTAGTTATTTGCAAAACACCTGGTGGCATCCCTAACTATGATCAAATTTTGCGTGATCAGTTTATAGAACATGTACATGTACATGACATGCTGCGGAGGGAGCTGAAACAGAGCATTAGTCGAAACCTTACGATGTCCTTTACTACGCTCCGTGGTATTGCCATCAGGTGGGCAGAAGAGGGCAGAAACGGGAGTAGATAAAGGGCTCGTGCATTTTCTTGCAATACCTACACCACTTTAGAGGACAGGGATGTAGCTGAGACTAATGCTATCACTGTGCCATCTCAGAGCGACTTGGCTGAGCTTAAAGAATGTCTTAAGAAACAGCAGGTACAGTTATTATGAAACATATAGGCATCTTAAATCCGATCCAACATGTGCAGATTTCAAAGAGGGTAGAGACACAAAACCTTATCGTTTTCAAGCTGACGGTAGACCAATTTGTCTGCGGTGTAATAAACCAGGACACATAGCATGTTTCTGTAGGGTTCAGATACAGTCTGCTGTAGGTCCCACTAAAAGCTCAGGATGTCAAGCAACAATACAAGCAAACGATGCTTTAGCCACCTCAGTTTGGCCACAGGAAAACTAGCACCCTCTGGTGTGGGGAGCCAGACACCAGGAGGGGGACTTTCAGGCTCAGGTAATGGGGATTCACCTGAATTGGTCGGAGAATGTCCAGTAGTGAAAGTGAGCATGGGGGGCGTCATAGTTCCTTGCTTACTGGACACCGGGTCCATGGTCTCTACTATAACAGAAGACTTCTTCATAGAGCACTTTCAGGCACAGGTTGAAGATAAGTTGCGACAGTGCAACTGGCTGCAGTTGAAGGCTGCAAATGGATTAGGAATCCCTTACATAGGCTACTTGGAGCTTGATATTGATGTCCTGAGTAAGACCCTCCCCCGGATGGGGGTGTTGGTCGTAAAGAGCCCACAAGATCCTCGTATGAGAAAACATGAACTGTCTGTGCCCGGGTTGCTTGGTATGAACATCTTTCGACGTTGCTATCATGAGTTGTTTGTTCAGCTTGGTCCTGATCTTTTTGAGTTTCCCCCTTTTAAAAGCTGCTGGTTCTGGCTGGAAAGAGGCTTTGTCAGAGTGCCATTCCATTGAGTTGCTGCAGGAACAAGGGCGCTTAGGAAAGGCTAGAGACCCACCACCCCACTCTTAGAGAATACACCTTCTTCTCACCGGTACACCACTCATATTCAAGAATAGATTATTTCTTAGTTAGCAGTTCCTTGATGAGGGATATTTCAGACACCAAAATCCACCCCATCACTATCAGTGATCACGCTCCAGTTTCTATCACACTGAAGAATAACAGTTATACCACCAGCGAGGAATTGGAGATTTAATACATCATTACTAAAAGACCCTGAGTTTATTAATTATTTCAAAAGGGAATGGTATGTATACTTAGAAAATAATGACCTGCCAGGATGTCAGCTTGTACTCTCTGGGAAGCCGGAAAAGCAGTTATGAGAGGCAAAATAATCTCTTTTTCATCAAATAAGAAAAAGAGGGAAAGTTTAAGGATATCAGATTTAGAACTCAGGATTAAATCATTAGAAGTTGTCTACAGTACCTCCAATGAGGAACACACACCGAATGAACTAAGAAAAGCTAAATTTGAATTAAACAAAATTATTGATAAACAAACACAGTTTCTTATACAAAGACTTTGCTTGGAGATGTAATCGACAGTGCTTTTAGGGACTTCTATAAAACCTTATATTCATCACAAAATGATCCATCAGACAGTAACATAGATGAGTTTCTTAGTAATATCAACCTTCCAAAATTACAAACCGAACAGGCAATGGCTCTGGATTCACCTCTCTCAATAGCAGAACTCCATGAAGCCCTTCAACATATGCCTAGTAACAAAGCCCCGGGACCAGATGGTTTTCCAGCAGAGTTCTACAAAGAATTTTGGACTGTTTTGGCACCTGCATTTCACAAAATTGTATTACAAGTTAAGCAGAATGGCAGATTATCCCCACACATGAACTCTGCTATCATTATCCTGCTACAGAAACCAGGAAAAGACCCCATACTTCCATCCAGCTACTGCCCAATATCTCTAATAAATGCAGACCTCAAAATAATTTGTAAAGTCCTCACCAAAAGAATAGAAAAAATAACTCCACTTATAATACATCCTGACCAGACAGGTTTCATAAAGGGTGGACTCTCATCCACTAACACTTGCAGGCTAATTAATCTCATAGACTATTCTACCATCAACAACCTGGAAACCACAATAGTCTCTCTAGATGCAGAAAAAGCATTTGATCGAGTGAACTGGAAATTTTTATTCGCAGCATTAAACAAATTTGGGTTTGGGTCACACTTCATCAACTGGATAAGGATATTATATAGCTCCCCAAATGCAAGTGTCAGGACAAATGATCAAACTTCTCCAAGCTTCAGTCTGCAGAGAGGTACAAGACAGGGTTGCCCACTTTCTCCCTCACTTTTTGTTATTTTCATTGAACCTTTAGCAGCTGCTATCAGACAAGATAGAAATATTAAAGGCATCCAACCCCAAAATATTGAGCATAAAATAAGTCTTTATGCTGATGATGTATTACTTTTCCTTCAGAACTCACAGACGTCTCTCACTCACACGATCACACTCATAAATAAATTCTCAGCACTTTCTGACTGGTCTAACAACTGGTTAGACCACAGTTCTGCCCATTAACTGTAGGGTCCAGAATATACCTGCGATCACTTTACAGTCAGGAAATATTAGATATTTAGGCATAAACATTTCCTCCAGGCTCTCAGAGCTAACAAAGCTAAATTATGTGCAATTATTAAAGACAGTAGAGGACGATCTCTCTCGTTGGAAGTCCCTACCTCTATCACTTATAGGGAGAGTTACAACCATTAAAATGATGATACTACCAAAAGTTAACTATTTGTTCTCAATTATCCCCATAAAACCATCTGCTACTTGGTTTAAGTCACTAGATTCATGCATCTCCAAATTTCTGTGGAAAAATAAACCACCAGTTTAAAAACGCTACAGAAGACCAAGGAAAGTGGTGGATTAGATTTACCTAATTTTCACTATTCCTTAGCCAATAGGTTACAGTATATATCAAAATGGTTTAAACCTAGCCCAATAGATGAACCATGGATAAATATAGAAGAAGCGTGTGATAATCTGGAAATCTCTGACCTGCCACTTATTAGTCAAAACGTAAAAAATCACAAATGTTTCAAAAGCATTAACATCAGCACCTCTCTGACAGCCTGGTGGGAATTTCTTAAAATAACAAAGTCTTCACTTGTCCCGTGTAAGCTTACACCCATCTGGAACAATCCTGACATCCTGCAAAACAAAAAAATGCTAAACTTTACTCAGTGGAAGATCAAAGGAATCAAACATCTGGAACATATAATCCAAAATTTACATTTTATGTCATTTGATGAGCTCATATCACAACATGAGATAGGCAGCAATAAATTCCTAGAATATCAACAACTTAAGTCTATAATAACAAAGAAATATATCCTCCACCAACCAGACTTACAACTCCCGATTAGGGTAGCAGAATTTCTAAGCATCTGCACCCTTAAACTACTATCAAAAATATATAAATTATTGTCTAAGATAGATGACACAACGTCTCTACCATCCTCAAAATGGGAGGCAGATTTATCCATCAGTTCTAGTCATAGCTTCTGGCCACAAATATGTTTGAACACCTTCAGAATGACTCGAAATCCTAATTTACAGCTCATACAATACAAAATTCTTCATAGAACACACTATACAGGACAAAGGATGTTCAGGATGGGTCTAACACACTCAAACATCTACTCACATTGCACAGATAACACACCTGATGATTATACACACGCTTTGTGGTTTTGTGCGCCTGTCCAGAAGTTCTGGTTTGAAGTCTGTACGGACCTATCAACATGGCTAAAGTGTAGCATCCCTGTATGCCCCACACTATGCATACTGGGTGACTTAGACAACATCAACATGGAAATTAACTCGGCACACATGGTCCTCACTATTCTCATGAACTGGAAAGCGAAGAACAATCTGTGTATTAACCAGTTTAGAAATTTTCTTTTAGATTATATTAGCATGGAAACAATGTCTGCCTCCTCAAAACATCAAATGGCTGAATTTCATTCTCTCTGGTCCCCGCTGATTAGCTTTATCACATAGTGGTTTGCTGGCCCGTCACTCTGGGCGGTTCTGTGTGTGCTGGGGGGGGGGGGGGGGGGGCTGTGTGGCTTCGGGCGTCTGGTGGTCTCTCGTTGCGTCTTGTGGTGCTGGGCCTGGGCCCTGGTGGCTGGGTGCTGCCTTGCGCCCGTGGGGGGGGGGGCCTGCCTGTGCCCTGGACACGCCAGAGTATTGGTGGGTGGGCCGGTGATGGTGGGTCTCAGGCCCGGGCTGCTACGACTGGTGTGACCGGGTGGTTTGTTTGTTTTTTGTTGTTGTTTGTTTGTTTGTTTTTTGTAGAGGTCCTCCGGGTTGGGGTGGGGTTGGGTTGAGTGGGGTGGGGCGGCATGGGTACCTTCTGGGGGTGCAGTAGCTCCCGGAATATGGTCGCTGCAGGCCCCGAGCCTGATGGACATCAGGCCCTCCTGCCCTGTGTTGGGTCCCAGGTAGCGGGGATGCCTATTGACGCCAGTCCCGGCTGCCCTCTCCGGGGGAGAGTAGCTCTTCCAGAAGCCGAGCTTCCAGTTCTACAAGGTTGGCTGCCCCTCAATTTTAATTGCTCACTATTATAAAATATTGAAGAGCCAGAAGGGTGAGGGGTGGGGTCTTCTCACACCCCTGCTTCCTGGTTGCTGCTCGGGGCGGGAGGGGCCAGGAGGATTAATTAATTGTTCTGCTGGTTCGGGGTCTGTGGTGGCTGGGGGGCTGCTGGCCCCCTGGTGTTCACCCCAGCGGAGTCGAGGGAGGGAGGACGTGTGGATGTGTGGATGTATGGGACGTGAAAGTGTTTGTGGTGTTGATTGGGCCTGGGTCTGGGACTTGCTGTCGCCTGGCCTGCCTGTGCTTCTCCCGATGGGGGGGTGGCGTTGCCTCTCCCCGCTGCTCGCGACTTCACCCACCTGTGGGCACGTCTTGACTCCCAGGGCACTTGGCCAGGGGCACTGGGGCAGGCGCTGACCCACTGTGTGGCTGTCTGGGGCACTTGGCCCTCTTGGGTATTGGGTGGGGCCTCTGTCGGGGGGTTTGGGGGCGCTCGAGCTCCTGGGGCCCGGGTCCGGTGCACGGCCCATGTCTGGGCGGCTGGGGCCTGGCGGGGTCGGTGGGCTGTTGCCCCTGGCTCCTGGGGGGGGCTCTGCCCTATGCTTATGGGGGCTCTTTCCGGGGGCTTCCTCTGATGTCTACTGGGTGGATGCGTGGTTGTCCCTGCGGTGGGCTTCCTGGGTTCTGTGCTCTGTGGGGGCTGCTGGTGGCCTGGGTCTTGTGGCCCTCTCTGCCTGCTTCTGAATGCTTGGCTGGGCTGTGGATTGTGGCCCTATACACTTTGGGGCGGCTGTAACTCAGGAGGAAGAGCAGTCACCCACCAATCGGAAGGTCGGTGGTTCGACTCTGGCTTCCCCAGGATACATGTTGAAGCGTCCTTGGGCAACCCCACGTTGCCCCCCCAGTGTATCATTGTATGTGTGAATGATTAGAAAGCACGTAGTGAAGCGCTTTGAGTGGTAAGTTTGAGTGGTCAGTTAGACTAGAAAAGCGCTATACAAGTACAAGTCCATTTATACACTCATAACTAAGCACGGTTATCATGTAGGTCCACGGGTATTGCATGTCCACACACACACACAACACACATTCAGTAGCATTCAGTAGCATGCACGCTAAGCAGTTGACGTATTATCATGTCGTCTCAGGTCATCTATATCCACAGCTGTGTTGTATGCGATTGCTGCTACTTGTGCTTGTTTTTGTTTGTTTGTGTGTTTGTTTTTTTTTCTCTGCTTGTCTTCTTTTAGGTGCTCCTGGTGGCGCTAAGGCTGGATTCGCAACAGAGACCATGGATTGTTGTCTGTTTTGTTTTTTACAGGTGTAGCAGCTGGTTGTCTGGTTTTTGTTTCTATTTTTGTTCTGTTTCCTCTTCTTTCCTCTTCTTCTTTCCTTGTCCCCCGGTCCGGTTCAGTTCTATTACATGTTATATATTGTAAACAGAAATAAATAAATGGGCATCAAGGGGAGCTTTACATTTATAAAACTTCCCTTGGCAAAGCAAATCTGTTTGGCATAAAAGGTATTCAGACTACAATTCTGCTGCCATAATGCTGAACAGGACAAGGGGGGGAAAAAAAGAGGAAAGGCTAGAGTCCAAGGTCGATCTGTACGCGTTGGAAACTGTCTGCCTCCAGGTGTACTGATCTCTATGGCCCTGTTGACTGTTAATTGGGGTATAGTGGAACTACCTGTTGTCAATGTTGGCTTACAGGATGCATGGCTCAGTTCTAGCTCTTTGTGGTTCACACAAAGTCTCCTCGGTGTTCAGTTACGTTGGAAGATGAGGATGGAAGTCGTGTAGCTATGGTTCAATCAGTCACTGCTGATAATAGCGCACCTCTTGATCTCTCTAATGTCTCATGGCCTAACCTATTGTCTGAGCAGGAGCAGCAAGGGAAGACACTATTAGAGAAATATTCAGGAGTGTTCTGTCAAGGAGAAGGAGATCTGGGCTGTACTACACTAGTAGAACATGATGTTCCTTTGATGGATGATATCCCTCTTCGTCAGCGCTATAGACGGCTGCCACCCTCTCAGTATGAGCAAGTGAAGGCTCACATTCAGGAGCTTTTATCTAGTGGCATCTTTCGACCAAGCTGCAGTCCTTATGCCTCCCCCATAGTCATCGTCCAAAAAAAAAGATGGGGGTATAAGGTTGTGTGTGGACTATAGGCTCCTTAACGCTAAGACAAGAAAAGACGCATATCCACTGCCATGGATAGAGGAGTCCCTGGATGCCCTGGGTGGGGCAAAGTGGTTTTCCACACTTAACCTGGCTAGTGGATATAACCAGGTGCCCATTGCTGAAAAAGATAAAGCCAAGACAGCATTTTGCACCCCATTTGGACTCTTTGAGTTCAATCAGATGCCTTTCGGTTTGTGCAACGCACCTGGTACTTTCCAGCGACTAATGGAGCGCATTTTTGGTGATCAGTCGTTTCAGTCACTTCTGTTATATCTTGACGATATTGTTGTCTTCTCATCCACCTTTGAAGATCACCTACAGCGCTTGGAATTGGTCCTGGTTTGCTTGCAAGAGCACCACCTGAAGTTGAAATTAAAAAAATGTCAGTTTTTTTCAACATGAGGTCAAGTACCTGGGGCACATAGTGTCAGCTGCTGGGGTGGCCACTGACCCAGACAAGATCAGCGTGGTGTCAGAATGGAAAAGACCCACCACTGTAACCGAGCTCCAGTCCTTCCTTGGTTTTGCATCGTATTACCGCCGCTTTGTGGAGGGGTTTTCAAAGCTTGCAGCACCACTACATCGCCTTGTGGCAGATGTAATTGGAAGCAGATGTAAGTCCAAGGGCCACAGCAAACGTTCCGAACTGGGATGAAGAGTGCGAGCAGGGGTTTCAGTCCTTGAAGGAACGACTAGTTAGCGCCCCAGTCCTTGGCTATGCTAATTTTGCTAACCCCTTTGTGCTTGAAATTGATGCAAGTCATGTAGGACTGGGTGCTGCAGTATTGTCACAAGATCAAGAAGGCCACAGGAGACCAATTGCCTTTGCCAGCAGAGGCCTTAGACGCTCAGAACGCAACATGTCGAACTACAGCTCAAGAAAGCTAGAATTGTTGGCCCTGAAATGGGCAGTGACTGATAAATTCAGGGAGTACTTGCTGGGCAATAAGTGCACTGTCTATACTGATAATAATCCCCTGAGCTACTTGAAAACAGCCAAACTTGGGGCTGTGGAACAGCGCTGGGCCTCAGAGCTAGCTGCATTTGACTTTGAGGTCAAATATCGTCCTGGCACTGCAAATAGAAATGCAGATGCACTGTCTCGACAGCCTATGCATGACTCAATTTGTTCTGTAACCCCTGGCCTCCAAGTACCAAATATGATTTCGGAACAAATGCATGGGCTACAGATCCCCCATCAGGATTTTGTCACTACTCTGGCAATTCAGGCTCTCCCAGCACGGGAAAAAGCAGATCTGCAGGCCCTACAAGAAGCTGATCAAGTGATTGGTGCATTTAAGTCTTATTGGCAGCGTGCAAGACGTCCATCAAAGCAGAAATTGACAGAAGGGCCCAAAGATGTTCACAAACTTGTCCAACAATGGGACAGGATTTGTATGAAGGATGGTGTTTTATATCGCCATATTAGACTACCAAAAATGGGTGTAGAAATTTTTCAACTTCTCCTCCCTGAATGTCTTAAGAGTGAAGTGCTCAAACATCTGCATGATGATCATGGTCACCAAGGGGTTGAACGGACTATACACCTGGTGAGAGAGAGATGTTTTTGGCCCAACATGTGGCAAGATATTGAAAAATACTGCCACAATTGTAATCGCTGCCTTGTGGCTAAAGCCAACCAACTTAAAGTCAGAACCTTTCCTGGTAACATAGTGGCCTCACAGCCTCTGGAGATCCTTGCCATTGACTTCACTGTCTTGGAGAAAGCTGGTGATGGGCGAGAAAATGTCCTTATCATCACAGACATTTTTTCTAAATTTACTCAAGCCTATCCGACTTTGGACCAGAAAGCTAGCTCCACAGCTCGAGTTATAACTGAAAAATGGTTTTACATGCATGGAGTGCCCAGACGTATTCACATTGACCAAGGAAGGAATTTTGAAGGCGAGCTGCTGAAGCAGTTGTGCCAAATATATGGCATTGAGAAGAGCCGGACCACACCATATCACCCAGAGGGCAACGGACAGTGTGAGAGATTCAATCGGACGTTGCATGACTTACTTCGTAGCCTCCCACCTGAAAAGAAAAGGAAATGGCCACAGTACCTGCCCCAGATCCTTTTTGCCTATAATACAACAGAGCATGCTTCCACAAGTTACTCCCCATTTGAGCTAATGTTTGGCCAAAAAGCTAAGCTACCTGTTGATTTCTTGTTGGGCTCCACTGACAATGACCTGTCCTCGGGCCCCACCCATGAGTGCGTAATCGAGCATCAGAAAAGGCTGAAGACTGCATTTGGTCACACCAAGGATCAGCTAACATTAGCAGCTGAACGCAGGAATAGGCTACTGACCCCAAATGTAACAGAGATACTGGCACCAGGAACCCTTGTCTTCCGAAAGAATCATCCACTCAGCTGTAATAAAATCCAGGATGCCTGGGACCATGTCATTTATGAAATAGTTTTCCCCAGGAAAATGACAATGACATTGAGATGTCTGGAGATGGAAGTGAAATGGGCAGTTTAATAATGGTAAACATACAGCCTCAAAACTTTCACCATCCTCAACCGCCAGCCATACCTCCCAATTTTGCTACCAATTTGCTACCCCACCATTGCTCTTGATGCATAATGCCCCTGGCTCCTCATTCACTCCTCATTCAGTCTGATATAGCCAGATGTAAACCTTATAATCTACCTGGTCTGTCTGCGAACCAGTAACAAAGCATGATTGTTGTCGTAACACCAAATGCATCACGAGTGCAAACTAAAAGGGAAACCTTTTTGTGTAATTTAAACCTACCCCTATTTGCTATAAATACCCCATCCTCTGTTCAGTGTCACTGTGTGGGGCATTCTCATGCATACTTGTATAGACACTAGGATCATCTGTTACCCAAAAACCCCTCCCCTATCCACTCATTGGCCCTCAAACCCACGGATCAAACAATATCTCCCACATCTAATTATTTTGTCATCTTTACCTTACAGGGACCGGTCTTTAAAGCTGTCAAAAAAGGACATTCCGGCATCCTGAGCCGTACTCATACGTGACTTAAAATGCTGACAGCTTCTACAACTTAACCTTTCCTATGAACCCTAACCCTTTCTCTTATTTAAACATTCAACAAATATATTTCTCACAACCTCCTGACCTTATCTACAATCACCCGTAACCCTACCCATAACCTCCCCCTTCCTTAGATGTCAAAGGTCACCAGTCAAATTAGTTTGATTAATCGATAAGAGAAATCGGTATAAGTATGCAGAAGTAGTTGGGTTGAAAACAGGAGAAAAAGTTTAAATTTGTTTTGTTTTTTTAAACCGTTATATTTCAAAATTGGGTTAATATTTTAAAAAGCTGCACCAATTGGTAATAGCTGAATGTCTTTTGACCCGTTTGAAGTTTGAATGATGTCTCTAGCTGAATGTATGCAGAAGTAGTTAGGTTGGAAAGAGGAAAAAGTTTTTGAAGAGTTGAAAGAACTTTCCATTCATTTGAATGATGGGAAAAGCTGAATAGTTTCAAAGGTTTAAAAGTTATAAACACCAAAAGTCATAGCGGTTATCTACTGAAAGAACTGAACGTTTAGATACCAAAATTGTAGAAATCGATGAAAGTATGCAGAAGTAGTCAGATTGGAAAGAGGAAGATGTTTCTGAAGAGTTGAAAGCACTTTCCATTCATTTGAATGACAGGAAAAGTTGAATAGTTTAAAAAGTGTAAAAGTTATCAACACCAAAAGTCATAGCTGATGGGTGTAAGCTTACACGGGACAAGTGAAAACTTTGTTATTTCAAGAAATTCCCACCAGGCTGTCAGATAAGTGCTGATGTTAATGCTTTTGAAACATTTGTGATATTTTACGTTTTGACTAATAAGTGGCAGGTCAGAGATTTCCAGATTATCACACAATGCTTGTTCTATATTTATCCATGGTTCATCTATTGGGCTAGGTTTAAACCATGTTGATATTCACTGTAATCTATTGGTCAAGGAATAGTGCTGAAAATTAGGTAAATCTAATCCACCACTTTCCTTGGTCTTCTGTAGCGTTTTTAAAATAATACGTGGTGGTTTGTTTTTCCAAAGAAATTTGGAGATGCATGAATCTAGTGACTTAAACCAAGTAGCAGATGGTTTTATGGGGATCATTGAGAACAAATAGTTAACTTTTGGTAGTATCATCATTTTAATGGTTGTAACTCTCCCCATTAGTGATATAGGTAAGGACTTCCAACGAGAGAGATCGTCCTCTACTGTCTTTAATAATTGCACATAATTTAGCTTTGTTGTTTATGCCTAAATATCTAGTATTTCCTGACTGTAAAATGATCGCAGGTATATTCTGGACCCGACAGTTAATGGGCAAAACTTAAGAAAAAAAGAAAAAACTTAAGAAAAAAAAAAGGTTTTATAGAAGTCCCTAAAAGCACTGTTGATTACATCGGGGTCATGGGGGACATTTACTTTTGAGTCTTTAACAGAAGTGATTGTTGTTTTCTCTTTGTTTCTCTTTAGTTGGTTAGCTAGGAACCTTCCAGATTTATTGCCATGCTCAAAGTTCTCCAAGCAAAGTCTTTGTATCAGAAACTGTGCTTGTTTATCAATAATTTTGTTTAATTCAAGTTTAGCTTTTCTTAGTTCATTCGGTGTGTGTTCCTCTTTGGAGGTACTGTAGACAACTTCTAATGATTTAATCCTGAGTTCTAAATCTGATATCCTTGAACTTTCCCTCTTTTTCTTATTTGATGAAAAATTTTGCCTCTCATAACTGCTTTTCTGGCTTCCCAGAGAGTACGAGTTGACATTCCTGGCAGGTCATTATTTTCTAAATATACAGACCATTCCCTTTTGAAATAATTAATAAAATCAGGGTCTTTTAATAATGATGTATTAAATCTCCAATTCCTCACTGGTGGTATAACTCTGTTATTCTTCAGTGTGATAGAAACTGGAGCGTGATCACTGATAGTGATGGGGTGGATTTTGGTGTCTGAAATATCCCTCATCAAGGAACTGCTGACTAAGAAATAATCTATATTTGAATATGAGTGGTGTACCGGTGAGAAGAAGGTGTATTCTCTAAGAGTGGGGTGGTGGGAGCGCCAAGCATCACAAAGACCAAAATCTTTCATATACTGTTTAACAATATTCGTGGACTGCCAGTTCCGCTGACTTCCTG
The DNA here is from genome assembly GCF_036924035.1 of Leuresthes tenuis. Taxonomy (NCBI): domain Eukaryota; kingdom Metazoa; phylum Chordata; class Actinopteri; order Atheriniformes; family Atherinopsidae; genus Leuresthes; species Leuresthes tenuis. The sequence goes on along the minus strand of NW_027325372.1, from coordinate 22,638,302 downwards.
AAGTACTGAGTCTGTCTACTCCTGAGTCAGAAACCATGTTAAAGTCCCCTCCTATGATGAGTGTGTTATCTGAGTGATCAGAGAGTCAAGTAAAAAAGGAGTGAAAAAATGAGGGGTCATCAACATTTGGACCATATATATTTGCAATGCATAAATTCATATTTTGAATAGATAAATTAACTATTAGAAATCTACCATCTGGATCTATAACTGTGTTGTTTACGGTGAAATTTACTCTTCTATTTATCAGAATGGCTGAGTTGTAACAGGCTGAGTACACATGAGGAAACTGTGCTGTGGTGAGAACATCAGCTGCAGTCTTTGATAAATGAATCTCCTGTAATAAAACAATGTCTGCCTGTAGATCCTTCAATTTATTGGAGATTTTTAATCTCTTCTCCCTGGACCCAGCTCCATGCACATTCCATGAAATAAACCTCAGCGTGGACATGCTCAGATTAACGCAGTGAGTGCTGGATGCTTGCTAAAAGCATCCCGTGCGTGTGTGTGCATATATGCTTCCATGAACATGCCATTGTTGGTGTTTCAGTTGTCAGTATGAGCTTGCTATGATATGTACTTGCGCTGTCGATGCTGTGTGGTATTTGATTGCGTGCTCTGTTCAAATCTCTCTGTGCGCCGTGCTTGTTAACATTACTTATTAAGGTGGAAACTTAACGGGTTGGGGAAGAAAGACAGAATAGAAAAACAGTGCAAAAGAGTGGAAGTGTGAGATAGAAAAAACAAAAACAAGACAAACCCAAATAAACAAATATGACCTGCATACATCCTATGCTAGTGAGACTGGCAGTGAGCTATATATTTTGCCTTGATAGATAACTGTGAATTGGATAGACTATTTCATCTTACTTATATGCCATCTACAGTGAAATGATTCAAGTGATACAAGTTAACGAATACAGATCACCTGGAGTTTAGAAGAGCCAAGGAGTGGTTTCCTGGTCGCGGTACAGCTGCCCGTTGATGAATAATTTATCCACCACGATGACAGCTCGGGAGCCTCCCTCCATGAACTTTCTCCGGATGGGGAACAGAACCCTGCATCTTTCCAGGATTTCTTTGGGAAACTGGTCATTGACGCTGAAGTCCGTTCCTCTCAGCTCCCTGCCGCGGCCCCTCACCTGGACCTTCTGTTGGTAGTGTTCGAACTTGGCCACAATCGGTCTCGGTCGGCGGGCATCAGGTCTCTTCCCTCCCAGGCGGTGGACTCGGTGAAAAGTAATGTTTTTCACTGCATCTCCTCGAAGTTTCAGCTGATTTTGGATAAAGTTTATTACTGTTAGTTCAGGATCCTCGTCTGCCTGCTCCGGGATTCCAGAAAACACAAGGTTGTCCCTCATACTACGAGCCTGGAGATCAATAATTGATTCTTTCATCCTCTTGTTCTCATCAGAGATCCGACTTATTCCTTCGGTGAGGGATTTCACCGATCCTCTGAGGGCTGTGTTTTCTGCAGCCAGCGTCTGCACCTGTTGCTGGCTGAACTCCAACGACTCTCGTAATGACTGGAACTCTCTGTGTAGAATTTCTAACAGAGACATACGGGCGTCGAAGCTGGATAATTTCTTATCTATTGATGTGAAAATGTCCGTAGAATCATTACCAGCTGGAGACGTCGCTCCGGGTGACTCTTCATTATGACTTCTTTTGGAGGTTGAAGCCTTGCTGCTGGCAGATGGGGTTTGGTTAGTTTTCCCCATGACGATCCTGTCAAAACACTCGTCGATGTAATCCGTGAGGCTTGCCAGGCTTTCTTCACTGTACTCCAGTGTTTGGTTTTAGTTTCACCCTATTATATATTTTTTTAAACAGTAGTTATTGGCGTAATTATAATCTTACTATATTGTTTGCTCTATTAGAGGCGCGCCTTGTTTGAATCTGCCGATAGTCTCATAGAATCTCGCGACACTACAGCATCACTCTCTCCTAGGAACCAAAGTACTTTGAACTTTGAATGTTATCTATATCCTCGTCTCCATCATCCACATGTAGCTCGTTGTCATCATCATCCTCTATCTGTTGATATATTATGCGGGTAAGGGTGGTTTCAATCAGTCTTTGGAACAGTCCTCTCAAGCATGTGATACAACATCAAGCACAGGTGACTACTATGGCTCTTACAATAGACATAGACCAAACCACTTCTCCATGATGTCAGTGTCAGTTTTTTGTCATCTCTGCAGAAAGTGATGTGAGTCCCTCTTGGTGATGCTGCCATCTGGGAATCTGCCATTGTTAGGAATAAAGGAAAATGAAAAATTTCCAAACATTTAAATTGTTCAGCGATGCCTTGTAGATGTAATTTATCCAATTAACATTTTTATTTATTGTTGCCCACCAGAAAAGAAAAGATTCAAAGTCTTAAGTTACTTGATTTCTAACTTTAAATTCATCTGGGACTCAGAACTCCAATGCTATCCAGGTACACTCTGTTATCAAATGAACCTCCAGATACAGTTGAACGCTTGAGACATTGCAGCTTCTCACCCAAGGCCTTAAAGTACCCACAGGGAACAGATGGAATGGCATCAGTAGTTGGGCTATTGCGCTGCTGCCCTGCCAGTTAGACGGAAGAACGGACCTCAGTTTCATATCCCCACACAACCATCAGAGGTCTGCCCTCATGGAAGTCTCGTTCCGAAACCAAGATGCTGAGTAGTCACATTACAATTGTATAATGAATCGGCTGTAGCTCAGGAGGAAGAGCAGTTGCCCACCAATCGGAAGGTCGGTGGTCTGGCTTCCCCGGGCTACATGTCGAAGCGTCCTTGGGCAAGACACTGAACCCCACGTTGCCTGTGTATCATTGGGGAATGAATGTGTGCACAAATGATTAGAAAAAAGCACATAGTTACGTATCCTAAGACGTGCTTATGAGTGTGTGTGAGTGGGGTGAATGCGGCATGTAGTGAAGCGCTTTGAGTGGTCAGTTAGATGTGCTCCATAGTTGAATACTGCAGCATATTTAAACAAACTCTTTGGCAGTATTAGTTCGACAGTTCATAGTAAATGGCACCTTTATTCTTCCAGATCTGTCTTTGTAAGTGTACATTTGGTTTTGCATGCATGGTTAATGGACTAGTATATGCATCCGGTTTCTCAGAATACTCTATTCTTGGCTTCACCTTCTCCCAATCTGAGGCTTCTTCACATGCAGTCACAAACACACCTAAACGCCTCCAGTGGTTGTCTGTGGGTTTGGAGTGTGACACATGAGGTGCATTACATGATCTTAAAAACTTTCTCATGTTGTGGGAAAGTGAGCAGCAAGCTGCACAACAACCCTCTTTAAACCAGTATAAGTGTATTAACTTTAACATGGTCTGTTTTTCTCTGCTTTTTTTTTTTACCCGTTTTTTAGAAATTATGGTCGGACATGCAGCCTTTCTTGCAGCCGAACACTTCCGCTCCCGCTTTTGATGATGTATGGTCGGGCATTCGTACCTTTTCTTACCCGCTTTTTATGAATTATGGTCGGAAATTCACACCTTCTTGCAGTCGAACACCTCCGCTCCCACTTTTGATGATATATAGTAAGGCATTGCACCTTCTCTTACCCGCCTTTTGAAAACTATGAGCTGACATCCACACCTTTTTGCAGCCGACCACCTCCACTTCTGCTTTTGATCATGTATGGTTGGGCATTTGCACATTTTCTTACCCGCTTTTTAGAAATGATGGTCATACATGCACACTTTCTTGCAGCCGAACACTTCCGCTCCCGCTTCCGATGATGTATGTTTTTTGCACGCTTTTTACAAATTATTGTTAGACATTCACACCCTCTTGCAGCCAAACACCTCCGCTCCAGCTTTTGATGATGTGTAGTTTGGCATTCGCACCTTTTTGCAGCCAAGAATCTCCGCTCCCGCTTTTGATGATGCATGGTCGGGCATTCCTACTTTTGTTTGCCCACTTTTCAACAATAATGGTTGGAAACTCCCACCTTCTTGCAGCCGACCACCTCCACTCCCCCTTTTGATCATGTATAGTCAGGAATTCGCACCTTTTCTTACCCGCATTTTGCAAATTATGGTTGGCCATTCACACCTTCTTGCAGCCAACCACCTCTGCTCCTGCTTTTGAAGATGTATGGTCTGGCATCTTCTATATATTCTGTCTGAACCTTGCTTTAGTGAATGTCTCATAACCTTGTGTGGCTAGTGATCTCATCGTAGAAGATATAAAAAGCGGTAGTATCATTTTTTTAATTAAGAGAACTATGTGTTAGCTTTCTGATATGTTATGCAGACTAGCCCCCTTTCTGAAAGAATAAATGTTTTGTGTTAATTATCTCAAGCGACTCTGAGGCTCATTTTCAGAGAATTTTCTTGACACCTTGTATGAGAAAAAAATACAATTGTGGTTCAGCAATAAGCTTCTCTCTTGTCATTGTCTTTGAAGACAACGTGGAAGAATGGTAAACTGGCATAAATTTTAGTTAATAATTCATTTTTACAGTTAAATCTGTATTTGTGAATCACTCGTCGAGTAATGCTTATTATCGGATTTCTGAAAAGATCTACAGGGATAATTGGACACACTTTGTAAACAATGGCATCTCCCTGATGATAAAGAAATTAGGAATAGACCTTAGAAACCATTGTGCATATCACCCAGCCAGCAGGATGGGTGAAAAGACATAATGGAATAATTGAGTCAAGGTTGAAGAAAATCATGGAAGAAATGGGAAAAATTGGGTTTACTGTTTACCATCCTAAACATGCATATTACTCCGACAAGTGCAAGATTAACTCCATTTGAGATAATGTTTGGAAGACCATTTCTACTCCCACAGTTAAATTAGAGACACCAGCGACCATAGTCAAATGCATTCCAGGGGCCAGAGCGGGCGACATAGAATCCTATTTAAAACTGCTGGCTAAGGATAAACGTAAATACGGTAAAATAGTTATTCACGTCGGCGGTAATGACACCCGGTTACGCCAATCGGAGGTCACTAAAATTAATGTTGCATCGGTGTGTAATTTTGCCAAAACAATGTCGGACTCCGTAGTTTTCTCTGGACCCCTGCCAAATCTGACCAGTGATGACATGTTTAGCCGCATGTCCTCATTCAATCGCTGGTTGTCTAGATGGTGTCCAGCAAACAACGTGGGCTACATAGATAATTGGCAATCTTTCTGGAGAAAACCTGGTCTGATGAGGAGAGACGGCATCCATCCCACTTTGGAAGGAGCGGCTCTCATTTCTAGAAATATGGACGAATTTATTAGTCATCCAAAAACATGACATCCCAGGGTTGAGACCAGGATGCAGAGTTGTAGTCTTACACACTTCTCTGCGGCTTCCCACCTGATGCTGCCCCCCCCTCAATCAAAAAACACAAAAGGAGCAAATCCTCTTGTGCAAAAAAAAATTAAAACAAAAACTTTAACTGAACAAAAACATCAAACTATTAAATGTGGTTTGCTGAATATTAGATCTCTCCCTTTGAAGTCTCTGTTAGTGAATGATTTGATTTGTGATCATCATATTGATATATTTTGTCTTACAGAAACCTGGCTGCAGCAGGAGGATCATGTTAGCATTAATGAATCAACTCCCTCTGACTATTTAAATGTTCATGTTCCTAGAACCACAGGCAGAGGAGGAGGAGTGGCAGCTATCTTCAGATCAGGGTTACTAATCAGTCCTAGACCCAAGATTAGTTTTAGCTCTTTTGAATCTCTGATTCTCAGTTTTTCCCACCCAAAGTGGAAATCACAAAAACCTCTTGTGTTTGTTGTTGTGTATCGTCCGCCTGGCCCTTATTCTGAGTTTCTGTCTGAATTCTCAGAGTTTTTATCCCAGTTAGTGCTGAGTACAGATAAAGTCATTGTAGTGGGTGACTTTAATATTCATGTAGATGTTGAAAATGACAGCCTAAATATTAACTTTAATTCTATATTAGACTCTATTGGATTTTCTCAAAGTGTTCACAGACCTACTCACTGCCTTAATCATACCCTTGACCTTGTGCTGACTTATGGCATTGAGAGTGAACAGTTAACAGTGTTCCCTCATAACCCTGTCTTGTCTGACCATTTTTTAATAACTTTTGAATTTACATTACTTGACTACACGGTTTCTGAGAAGAATTCTACATATAGAAGGTGTCTGTCAGAGAATGCTGTAACCAGATTTAAAGAGTTGATTTCATCATCCTTTTCTTCACTGCCATGTGCAGATATGACACAGGATGGCTACCTAAATTTTACTCCAGTAGAACTTGACTCTCTTGTTGACAGCACTACAGCTTCAATGCGTACAACACTGGACAATGTTGCCCCTCTGAAAAGGAAGGTAATCAGTCAGAAGAGGTTGGCTCCTTGGTATAATTCACAGCTGCGTGCGTTAAAGCAGACTGCAAGAAAGCTGGAGAGACAGTGGCGTTCCTCTAATTTAGAAGAGTCTCAATTAGTCTGGAAAGATAGTTTAATAACGTATAAGAAAGCACTTCGTAAAGCTAGAACTGCGTATTATTCATTATTGATAGAAGAGAATAAGAATAATCCCAGGTTTCTTTTCAGCACTGTTGCCAGGCTGACAAAGAGTCCGAGCTCTGTTGAGCCATGTATTCCTTTAACTCTCAGCAGTGATGATTTCATGAGATTCTTCATCAATAAAATTGTTTCTATCAGAGAGAAGATTAATGGAATCCTTCCCATTATTATCACTGATGTATCATCAAGTAGAGCAGCTTTAGAAGTATCTTTCGAACCTGAATTGTATTTAGACAGCTTCTGTCCAGTTGATCTTTCTGAGCTAACAACAGCAATAGTCTCTTCTAAACCATCAACTTGTATGTTAGACCCAATCCCAACCAGACTGTTCAAGGAGGTTTTCCCCTTAATTGACACTTCCATATTGGATTTGATCAATCGGTCTTTGTTGACAGGATATGTACCTCAGACTTTTAAGGTTGCTGTAATTAAACCTTTACTTAAAAAACCTACTCTTGATTCAGAAGTGTTGGCTAATTATCGACCTATATCCAATCTCCCTTTTTTGTCCAAAGTTCTTGAAAAAATAGTTGCAGTTCAACTTTGTGATCATTTACATAGAAATAATCTGTTTGAAGAGTTTCAGTCAGGATTCAGAGTGCATCATAGCACAGAAACAGCACTGGTGAAAGTTACCAATGATCTCCTGTTAGCCTCTGATAGCGGACTTGTTTCTGTGCTTGTCCTGTTGGATCTCAGTGCTGCATTTGATACGATCGATCACAGCATTCTGTTACAGAGACTTGAACATGTTATTGGGATTAAAGGAACTGCATTAGGCTGGTTTAAGTCATATTTATCTGATAGATTCCAGTTTGTTCTTGTAAATGAGGAATCTTCCTCACACGTTGGAGTAAGTCATGGAGTTCCTCAGGGTTCTGTGCTTGGACCGATTCTTTTTACTTTATACATGCTTCCATTAGGTAACATTATCAGACAGCATGGCATAAATTTCCATTGTTATGCTGATGATACTCAGCTGTACTTATCTATGAAACCAGATGAAACCTACAGGTTGGTCAGGCTACAAGCCTGTCTTAAAGACATAAAGACCTGGATGACTCAGAACTGTCTGCTTTTAAATTCAGACAAAACTGAAGTTGTTCTCTTTGGACCTGAGCGCTTCAGGGAGAAATTGTCTAGTTATATAGTTACTCTAGATGGTATTTCCTTGGCTTCTAGTTCTACAGTGAGGAACCTTGGAGTTATTTTTGACCAGAATTTATCATTTGACGCACATATAAAACTGGTTTCTAGGACTGCCTTCTTTCACCTTCGTAATATTGCTAAAATCAGGAACATCCTGTCTCAGGGTGATGCAGAGAAACTAGTTCATGCATTTGTTACTTCAAGATTGGACTACTGTAATTCCTTATTATTGGGCTGTCCCACATATTCTCTGAAAAGCCTCCAGCTGATCCAAAATGCTGCAGCCAGAGTTCTGATGAGAACTAACAGGAGAGATCATGTTTCTCCAGTTTTAGCTTCTCTTCATTGGCTCCCTGTTAAATTCAGAATAGAATTTAAGATTCTTCTTCTGACATATAAAGTTCTTAATGACCGAGCTCCATCATATCTTAAAGATTTAATTGTAAGATATTTTCCTAACAGAGCACTTCGCTCCCAAACTGCAGGTTTACTTGTTGTTCCCAGAGTTTCTAAAAGTAGAATGGGAGGTAGAGCCTTCAGTTATCAGGCCCCTCTCTTTTGGAATAAGCTGCCAGTAAATGTCCGGGAAGCAGACACCCTTTCCACTTTTAAGATTAGGCTTAAAACTTTTCTTTTCGATAAAGCTTACAGTTAGGGATGGCTCAGGTAATCCTGAAACATCCCATAGTTAAGCTGCTATAGGCTTTGACTGCTGGGGGACCTCATCTGTCACACCTTTCCTCACTTTGCTCTCTTTTTCCCCCTGTTTAATTTCAAAATTGATTTTATGTACATGTGACATTATTGTGGTTATTAACCTATGTTTCCCTGTTCCAACAGATATCCTTTGAATGGCGTTATGGTGTTTTTCCCCCCTCTTTTCTGTCTTCTCAAACCCCAGCTGGTCGAGGCGGATGGCCACCCTTCCTGAGTCTGGTTCTGCCAGAGGTTTCTTCCTGTTAAAAGAGAGTCGTTCCTTTCCACAGTTGCCACAGGCACGCTCAGGACGGGAGATTGGACTGAAGACACATTTCGGTGCAATCTGTTGGTTTCCTTAGCTAGGATATTAATTTTTTGAATTAGCTCTATATGAATTCATTGGATTATGATTACAATGAATTGAATTCCAATTGGCTTGAATTGGACTATATTACTTAAGTGCCTTGAGATGACAATTGTTGTAATCTGGCGCTATATAAATAAAATTGAATTGAATTGAATTGAAATCATACACTAGACATGATGAGGAGAAGAAACCTCAGCAGAATACAAATATTAACAAGTAGAGAGATCTCTTCTGTCTAGTCTGTTCCAGGTGAACCTGTGGAGGAATATCTAAAGACAGTAAAACCCGGAGACTGGAGCCTCATCAAAGTGTTAAAGAAAAAGAAAAAGCGGTCCAGTCCAAGAGGGGAAGGTCCATATCTAGTTATAACCTTTACTTAAACTCGAAGATAAATTGAAGAAACAACCTCATTTACAATATAGATGAGACAAAAAACACAAAAACATTTGAAGACACGATTAAAACACAACATTTAGAACATACAATAAGCTTAACAGAAGTGACAAAAATAGACTGTACAAACACAAATCTAATAAAAAACATGAGCTGTAGGAAGTGAAGGAGAAAATTTACCATTAATAGAGTTTACCGCCTTCCAGAATTTTGTTGAATTTGAGTAGGCTTTGGGAATCAAATTTAGATAATGATCAGACTTGGCCTTTCTTATTGCTGCTGTACATTTATTTCTAAGTTGCCTGAAAGTAAGCCAATGACCCGGGTTCCTCATACGCTTAGCTAGCATTCAATATTTATTTATCTTTTAAGTAAAGAAGATAGTTCTGCCGAAACCCAGAGACTGGACCTGTTCTGAGTTCTATATTTTTAAAAGGGGGGGGGTATCAACTATGGAATTAGAAGATTTACAAAAATGGTCAGAGCTAGACCTACATCTGGGATTTTGACAGTGTCATGAGTATCACTATTCAACAAATCAGTTAAGAAAAAAAAAAAAAGCACGCTCATTGAGGTGTTTCAGGTTCCGTCTGGATACCAAGCGTGGACCTATTGTTTTCATTTTTGCAGTTCTGATACAGGCTATTGGACAATGATCACCAACACCAAGGTAAAATACTGCAGAGTCAGAGATTTTCTCCCTTCGATTTGTTAAGATTAAGTTAATCAGGGATGACTTTGAAGGATGTTTTAAGTTTGGTCTTGTAGGATCAGTAATTACCTGAGAAAGATTAATATTTGTACACACCTCTTTTAAATAATCAGAGCAGAGTTCAACCGTTTCAAATTAAAGTAGCCACACAGAGATTGGGTTTAGGCTACATACACCCGGAACGATATCAATAAATATAAGAAATATTAAACACTGATTCAACATATAGTCCTTGTATACATGTAGAGGCGTGATATTTTGAAATGTGCTCATTGCGGAGTTAGAATCAGTTGAGTAATGAAGGTTGCGCTATTCTGGGAAAGAGGTTCTGTTCTCGGCATCATGATAGGCTCTCCTGATATAGAAGGTTTAGCTAACACATTAGAATAATTTTACTATTTTCATATGCATGTGCAATGAAGATTTGATTGCTGCAGATAAATGCAAAGAAGAACAGCTTACACATAAACGCTCACATATCGGCTGCTCAATACAATGAAGACCTGCTTATCTGGTAAGTTCAATGTTAATGTGTAATATTCAATTAGGATCTGCAAAACAGTGAAGTTTAAAAAATTAATGAGTCCATAGTTGGCGTGAGAAGACTACAGTAATAAATAACTGTGTGTATGTTAAAAACAGATATTGCGAGAAAAAAAATTGTTTGGTTGTATGTATATGAATTTTATGTGTATAAACTGTGTTGAGTCGTAGTTATTCAGTAGTGTCTCAGTGAAACAACAGACGGGGCAACCTTGCAGTGACAACAAAAGCAGTGTTCCACTGATCGGACCAGTTGCTCGAGTGTACTCCATACAAACTGGTTGGCTATTGAAGGGATAGAGAATGAGGAATACTTGTTTTTAAGTAAACAGGGAAATAGATGGGAATGTCAAATACATGTTTTAACAAGACCAAGATAATATTACATACTTAGACATCTGGGAAAAGAACTTTAATTGGTAGGACATCTTAGTGTAGAAGAATACACAAATTTAGTGAAAACAATTGAAGAATGCCTTTCTGAAGAGCTGTTTACCACAGATGAGCAGCTTTGTAACCAAGCACATGATAGATCACCGTACTGTAAGTACCGTAAGTTATCTAATTCAATGGATTGGTCTATACATGCAGAACAGCATTTTAAAAACAAAATGAAAAACAAGAAGAGACAAACCTTTATGGGGGAAGGTGATGAATAAACAACTGTGCATGTGATGAAGGAGAGACCATTTGAAGTTGTTCGCAGCACAGGGACCGCAGTCCAAGTTAAAGGATCTCCGACGTTGTATCACCTATCACACTGTGTCAAGGCACCGAAAGAAGAACAAAACACCAAATTCAAGGACAAAGAGACGAAGACTCCGGCAGACCAAGCGAGAGGACTGACAAACCAGAAACACAAAAGGATGTTCAATATCAAGATCCAGAAGAAGGCTAACGAGGCCGAGAACACTTTTCCGATGCTGGGATGATGCCAGCAAGAACCTACCAGTCGATGAACTGAGAAGATTCAGTCTCATCAATCTGCAACACGTGCCAGGAACAACGGTGGCCTCCCCCCGGAAGGCAATCCAACAAAGACTCGACGACTACACTTCGAGAAGGACAAGAGAGGCAATTGTACCAAGGAGACCAAGGTCAGTGTGCAAAAAGACCAAGCCCAAAGCGTTACGTGAACAAGTGAAGCAACCCTGGTTAAGTCTGTTCGGCTACCATGTCAGTGCACAGCATGGAATCTTCTTTGTGCGCAGGGGAAAGACAACTATGGAAGACTATGGAAAACTATGGAAGACTAGATTTCTCAAACATCTCCTCTCCAGTCAAATATGTACTGCTTAATGATGTTAGGAGAGTGAAAAAGAAAAGGGGACGGCAGTCCTAATAGTCTATAGTCTATAAGCGAATATATTAGGACCCCCAACCTGGGTGGTTAGAGTTAAGCAACAGACTTGAAACCAAAGTTGAAATGATGGTTTTAGTAATAATTAATGGCAGCTCTGATGCAGAGCTGAGACTTTTTGAAGAAATGCTACCATTAAACATCTCAACATCATATACACCACCAACCTCTGCATCCAGCTGGGAAACAACAGCAGGAACTACACAGGTTATCACTTTAGTAAGAGCCAAGGCCTCAAGAGAGGGGCGAACATAGAATCCTCTACCATTAATATGTCTCTGGGAACTGTGACAACAACAACCATTACCTCAAACAGTACTGATACTTTTGGGAGTGTCACGATACGATCTACCCAGCCACCAAGCTTGGAGGAGACGGATGTGGTGCCATCAGGTATTGTTTACAGCATTGGTAATGAAACAGGCATAGAATCACCTGATCTTGAGCAGCAAAGAGACAAATCAGCTGATAATAGCAGTGAGAATGCGGATGAAGTTGAAAGGGGATAGCTGAACCATGATAAAATTTTTTTTTAAAAAAATTAAAAAATAAAAAGTTCAAATCTAGGAGAAAACCAATTGCTGAAGTCTTGGTAGAAGGAATTTAAAGGTAAAAAGAAATTAGTGAAATGATTTGGAGCTGATTGAAAAAAGGCAAAATTGTTTAAATGGCTGGTATGACATATATATTAAGTGTCGTCACTGAAGGTTAGAATTCTCTCTGAATTGACCGGAATTACTTAAGAAACATGAAACACGGATCGATTATTTATATATATATATATATATATATATATATATATATATATATATATATATATATATATATATATATATATGGTCATTTATTTAACATGGGGCTAAGACAGCACTCAGGATGTATGGTAATGAGAACATAACACCAAAGATGCAGTTCAATAGATCAGGGATAAGAGAGACATGAGACTTAATATTTCTATAGCGGTCTCTGGCTAATTATAGGGGTGCCTTACTGCGTGAATGAAAAATTGGTTATTTTAACTCGGCCCTATTTATTACCAAACCACAGCCGAGGTTCCTTAAGAGGTAGACGAGAGTAGACCTTACTTTGAGGAAAATCCAAAGAATTTGGCCGCCGGCTTCCCAGGAGTTTGGATGAGCGAGTCCCCAAGCGGACGCATGTAGATTCTCTTTCTCCGGTAGAATGGTTGCCGGTGGAGCAGCTCAGGATCCTTGGAGCGTGCGGTCCAGTCTTTGGTTCTGGTTCGGCTTGAAGGCACCTGATGTCGTATCTCGTCTCCCCTTTTGCAGAATGATGCGGGCAGGTGGTCGAGTGGCTTTTGAGCAGGGTCGAGTCAAAATAACCCCAACAAAAATGGTGTTTTCAAGTAAACTTGGTCAAAAAAAAAAAGGAATTATTGTTTAAGTTTGCCCCGTGGATTTTGCTTAGGAAATGAGCGTTTCATAAAGGTAACAAAAATGAGACAAGTGAAATAGTCTAAGTAGAGGGTAAATAAGTGACAAAAGGGGAAAAAGGAGTCTAGAGTCTGAAAGTGTAAAATAAAGTAGAACTGACACAAACGAAATAAAATAAAACTAATTTAAACAAAAACTAAAGAATGGGTAGAAAAAGACTCAAAACTACTAGACTGAAAAGAAAACCAAAAAAAAACTTTCTCAAACGGCAGCACACTTCAATGAACTTAAATGAACTTTTATAAAAGAAAAGTTAATCTCTCTTATCCCAGCATCCCAAAGCACATTCAAAGAATACATTAATACCATACTTATCACAAAGGCATTAAATATAAGCAATATAAACATGAATCAGTAGACATGTTCAAACAAGAGATGACGATGGATTATAGTGAGTGACCAATAAAACTGAAAATGTAATATTCACATGGTTCATTAACTGACAGTTATTCCGTCGGTTGGACCTCCAGTTCATTGTAACACACACACATTTAATTGGCACTAATGCAGTAGTCACCATATTATAAACAGGAGAATAAAATACAGAATGATTTTAATTCCAAGATTCGCTGTCGCGATCTGGAGATGGCACTGTGGTTCCACAGCACGACGGTCGGGTCCTACGGCGTAATATTAACTTTCCTGGTGTTTTACGTACAGCATCGTGGAAAGTCTTAAAATGATGCTTCAGCTGTCCTTTTTCATATTTCACAGTCAGTAGGTAATTATGAGGCATATTGGTAACAGATTCATTAAGCCATCTGAAACTGGTATGCACCCCACTGACCTATCTGGTACCAAAAGGTGGGTCTGTGTTTATCCAACTCAGCTCTGGCCGGCCGAGCAGATGTTAATCTAACTCCAGAATCTTTCAAAGGATGACGGTCCTTGTTTGGAATGTTTTTTCACTCAGTTTCTCATGATTGTAGATTAGGGGGTTTGTTATTTTGAAACCACTCCTAACAGATCAAAGAAAAAAGGGTACCTTTGGGTCTCCCCCCCTTTTACTGGTCATCACGAGTACGCTACACCTACCACATTCAAGCAAGCTCAGGAAACCTTCCCTCCCTCCAACTCATGGAGAATTATCGGCCGGTCTCTCTCCTCCCATTTAATCATTGAAAGGGCGGTCTTCAAGCAGGTCATCGATTGCCTCTCACATAACAACCTCCTTGACCCAAACCAATCTGGGTTTAAAAGTGGACACTCCACCGAAACGGCTCTGTTGGCTGTGACAGAAACCTTAAAAGAACCCAGAGCGACAGCTAAGTCCTTTGTATTTATCCTGCTTGACTTATCAGCTGCATTTGACACTGTCAACCACAGTATCCTTTTGTCCATACTCTCTAGCATGGGCATCACAGGGAGAGCACACTCCTGGTTTAAATCATACCTCACTGGCTTGGTCACACTTCTGCAGTGCACCACCTCGCCACAGGGGTCCCCCAAGGTTCAGTACTGGGACCTATTCTCTTTGCCATATACACCAACTCAATGGGACAGATCATCCAATCACATGGCTTCTTATACCAATGTCATGCTGATGATACCCAGCTCTATCTGTCATTCCCACCTGACGACCACACGGTCTCAACACGAATCTCAGACTGTCTCTCTGACATATCAACATGGATGAAAGCCCATCACCTCCAACTTAACCTCCCAAAAACTGAACTGCTTGTCTTCCCAGCCAAACCAACCATACACCACAGCGTCTGCATCCAAACTGAATTCCTATCTTTTGCTCCATCAAAGGTTGGTAGAAACTTGGGTGTCATGATTGATGACCAACTAACCTTCAGAGATCACGTTACCTTGGTTGCTCGTTAATGCCGCTTTGCATTAGTAAACATAAGAAAGATCAGACCATACCTAACCCAACATGCCACTCAGCTCCTGGTGCAGGCCATGGTTATCTCCCGCCTTGACTACTGTAATGCTCTCCTAACTCGTCTCCCAGCCTGTGCCGTGAAACCTCTGCAGATGGTCCAGAACGCAGCTGCGCGTCTGGTCTTCGATCAGCCTAAAAGAGCACACGCATCAACCACTGATATTAGCCTACAAAGTGCTTAAAGGAATGGCTCCATTCTTTTCATGTGTTGTCCCACGATGGTGGAATGATCTACCAAGCACTACCAGAACAGGGGCGTCCCTGTCTATTTTCAAGAAACTCTTGAAAACCCAGCTCTTCAGAGAGCATCTCCTATCCTCGCACTTACCTTGTACTTACCTACTCCCTCTATCTTTGCACTATATCTTTCTGCACTTCCTTCTATGCCTGTACCCTATCTTTACTCTGTCACCTCTGACAGAGTCTGACAAGTGGGTTCCTTCTATGTAGTTTATTGTTAGCTTTTTATATAGCTTGTTATATCTTCATTTGTAAGTCGCTTTGGATAAAAGTGTCTGCTAAATATATAAACATAAACATAATATTTTTGTTTTCAGGTAATTTTTTATGTTTTCAGGTTTCTGGTCATGTTTTGCCCCGTCACTTAGTCTAACTCAAGTCACCTGTTTCTGTTCACAGCTGCACGTCATCACCAATCACCTCCCCACAGTACTTAGTTTCCAGGTTCAGTCTCACTCATTGCAAAATCCTCACTTTACCTTCCACACTCATGACACGTTCATCAAGTCAGGTTTTTGCCCCATAGCCACATTTATTTCATGTTATTTAATCCAAGTCTTGTTTTGATTTTGCTAATGCTTAAGTGTTTTTGATAATCCGACTCAGCCGCGTCTTGTGTTTTGCCTTGTATCCTTTTTGGAATAAACCTTTGTTACCTTTTGAAGTCTGCATCTGGGTCCTCCCTTCCTGCACCATTCATATTTGACAGGGACAGCTGAAGAGCATTTCAACACAGAGATGAACAGTTCTCATGAACAAGGTCAAAGGTTAACAGCATTCTCACAATAATCTTGCAGTAAGAGTGGACTGACATTTTTTGTTAACCCTGTTTTCTCCTGTTTATGTTGCTACAGGGAGATGAGATGATTATATTTTTATTGTTATATTCTTTTGGTCAGGAAAGTTGTCTATATACAATTCAGTTCGTATATAGGTTGATCGTATCAAATGCAGAACTGAGATCCAATAGGACAAGCACAGACACAAGTCCGCTATCAGAGGCTAAGAGGAGATCATTGGTAACTTTAACCAGTGCCGTTTCTGTGTTATGATGCACTCTGAATCCTGACTGAAACTCTTCAAACAGATTATTTCTAAGTAAATGATCACAAAGTTGAACTGCAACTATTTTTTCAAGAACTTTCGACAAAAAAGGGAGATTGGATATGGGGCAGCTGTAGCTCAGGAGGAAGAGCAAGGTCGGTGGTTCGACTCTGGCTTCCAGGCTACATGTTGAAGCGTCCTTGGGCAAGACACTGAACCCCACGTTGCCTCCCAGTGTATCATTGGGGTATCATCTGGGTCCTCCCTTCCTGCATTTCAACACAGAGATGAATAGTTCTCATGAACAAGGTCAAGGTATGAATGTGTATATGAATGATTAGAAAAAGCACTTAGTTATGAATCTTAAGACATGCTGTATGAAGTGTGTGTGAGTGGGGTGAATGCGGCATGTAGTGAATTTGAGTGGTCAGTTATACAAGTACACTATACAAGTTGATGATTAGCCAACACTTCTGAATCAAGAGTAGGTTTTTAAGTAAAGGTTTAATTACAGCAACCTTAAATGTCCGAGGCACATATCCTATCAACAAAGACAGATTGATCAAATCCAATATGGAAGTGTCAATTAAGGGGAAACCTCCTTGAACAGTCTGGTTGGGATTGGGTCAAAAATACAAGTTGATGGTTTAGAAGAGACTATTGCTGTTGTTAGCTCAGAGAGATCAACTGTGCAGAAGCCATCTAAATACAAATCAGGTTCTAAAGATACTTCTAAAGCTGCTGTACTTGATGATAAGTGATAATAGTAGGAAGGATTCCATCAATCTTCTCTCTGATAGAAACAATTTTATTGAATCTCATGAAATCATCACTGTTGAGAGAGGAATACATGGCTCAATAGAGCTCGGACTCTTTGTCAGCCTGGCAACGGTGCTGAAAAGAAACTATTATTCTCTTCTGTCAATGATGAATAATAAGCAGTTCTAGCTTTACGAAGGACTTTCTTTCTTTCTTTCCAGACTAATTGAGACTCTTCTAAATTAGAGGAACGCCACTGTATTTCCAGCTTTCTTGCAGTCTGCTTTCACGCACGCAGCTGTGGAGCCAACCTCTTCTGACTGATTACCTTACTTTTCACAGGGGCAACATTGTCCAGTGTTGTACGCATTGAAACTATAGTGCTGTCAACAAGATAATCAAGTTCTACTGGAGTAAAATTTAGGTAGCCGTCCTCTGTCATATCTGCACATGGCAGTGAAGAAAAGGATGATGAAATCAACTTTTTAAAACTGGTTACAGCATTCTCTGATAGACACCTATATGTAAAATGCTTCTAAGAAGCCGTATAGTTAAGCAATGTTAATTCAAAAGTATTAAAAAATGGTCAGACAAGACAGGGTTATGAAGGAAGTGTTCAAACTGTTAAATCTCAATGCCATAAGTCAGCACAAGGTCAAGGGTATGATTAAGGCCGTGAGTAGGTCTGTGAACACTTTGAGAAAATCCAATAGAGTCTAATATAGAATTAAAGTTAATATGAATACAAGATTGTCACGATTTATGCTTTGATTCATGTCTTATTTCGTAATTTCCTGTTTTATTTTGAAACACTAACTGCTCCTCTCGTTTCAGGTACCTTGCTCTTCCTCCTGTGTCCATCCATCCATCCATCTTCTATACTGTCAATCCGTCGGTTGGGCAGCGGGTGCGCCGGAGCCCATCCCAGCAGTCATCAGGCGAAAGGCGGGGCCCACCCTGGACAGGTCGCCAGTTCCTCCTGTGTCAAGTGACGGATTGTCTTCCCTGATTCCCAAAGTGTTTCCACCTGTTCCCCTTGGCTCCTCTTGTGCTCAAATAATCTGCGTCTCCCTTGTCTTGTGCCAGTATGTTGCTTCTTGTCATGAGCATCACTCAAGCGTCCTTTGATCCACAGCCACAGAATCCTCGAGCCTGCAGTGAGCGATCCTGTTGCAGAGCAGTATCTTTTGTAATATGTTCCATAGTTTTAGTATATTCATGGTAAGTTTCACAGCCTGGTTTTGTTCCTCCCATTTGGAGAGATTTTGATGTGTTAATGTTTCATAGAAACCTCTGTTAGTGGAGCGATTTGTGTTTCATTCTTTAAGATCTTTGCGCCGCTGTTAAAGGTGTGCCTAAAGTTAATTGTTTAAGATTTATAGTGCCTCTGTTTTTGAGAGAGCTTCTTTTGTTTAAGTCCGCCTCGTTAGGAGAGTGTGAGAGTTTCTTTGTTATCTTTAATAGCCTTTTGTTTTCCTCCTAGAGTGGAGAGGTTTTTGGTTTGATAATTTTCAAAGCTGCACTCTCCTCATCCATAGCTATTGAGGAGAGTGCTCAGAAGTGTCACAGCCCTTCCTTTTGCTCTGTCTGGAGATCCTTATCTTGCTGTTTATAAATAAATACTCTTGACTGTGAACTGACCTTGCGTCTGTGTCCTGTGTCCGAGGCCTTGACAAAGATAGATCAGTTGTGTTTGTTATTTTTGCCTGTGGTCTACTCTGATGTTACTACGTCCTATGTAGTTTGTAGGAATGTTTATGGCAGCGTCGGACAGTTATCAACCTATTATTTAATTACATTTTTTAATTCTTTTTTTTTTTTTGCAGTTGTTCAGGTGTAATGGAGAAAAGTTGTATTTTTTTCCAGGTTTGATTTAGGCTTCCTTTATACTACACATGCTATTTCCATATATATTTTGATCCTTATTTCTGAAATTATTTAGTCTTTTTAACATTGCCTACGTTCTATTGTTTAATCTGATAGTTCTCTGAATGCATGATGGTTTGTTCTTATAATCAATTTAGCTTGATTTGAGTTACCTTTATTTTAATACATTTCCTGAATTTTTAATCCGCTGGTTTGCTGAATGACCTACTACTGCAGTGGCGTTAGTGGAAATAGCGAGTAAAGAGTTTGCTGTTAGTTGGACATAATGAATGGACATAAACAGATACACACTGATATAGAAATAAAAAGAGGATTATCAAACAGCAGATACATGCAGTTATTTGGACTCTGGAAGCAGCGTTTGGACATCAGGTTACAATTATACAGTAAGGGAAGCAGAACACATTGTAACATCATTTAATTTTCTTGCAAGATACTGGTTGGTGTTTTCTTTTTGTTCAGGATGACATCTGGGAGACCAACCAAGAGGGCCTTTCCGGGGACGCAAACTTGTAATGGACCCAGAGACTCGAGCATGAACAATGAATGGACTGTGGGCCCCTGGACAGGAAAATACAAAACTGACCAAAGGATACCAAAGACGGAAATCAATTGCACGGCGACTCCACTGCAAATGTACTCTTTCATTTTGTTTAGATTTAGTTATAATCTCTGATATTGTTATCTTTGATGTCATAATCTTTGTTGTTATGAACCATTTCAATCTGCTTATGTACTGTCATGGATTGTAAACATCTATGTTACCTGTAATCTTGATGTTATAATACTTTGGTATATCTTACTCTCTGTAGTGCCGTAGGGACCACACTTTGTGGACATATATTCGATAATAGGATGGTGTAGCCAAATTATATATCGCCGGCACACAAGGCACCAACAATATATATTTATAGCGGACACATGTAGCGTGATGTGATAAGATATAAGGATTTATCCGAAAGTTCTCACTGTCTGAATAAGCCTTATTTAACCTCGTTTTAGGGCACCACCTTCAATCGAAGGAAAAAGACAGAATCTTACCATTCTGGTATGTTAACTCAATAATCGATTATTAATTAATAACTAATAAATTCCAGTCTCATACAGTCGCTACTCGTGAATTCTCGTTTTGTTGGACTCACACGTACGTAAAGAAGATTTTATATATGTATATATATATGTATATATATGAACCATTTATTAAAATGACATGACCAAAGACATGAACCATAAGACAACAGGAGAAATGCTTTGAATATGGATGATTATATAAGAAACACAGTGAATTGAAAAGAACTAAAGGGAGGGGATGGATGGATACCGGAATCATTCAAATAGTCAAGCTTTGTTACTATTTGAATATAAAAGCTAACAACTTGGGTTAATTTATCATTTTAACAGCAAATTCTCTCGACACCCACCGCATACCGTCTGAAATGTAAGAACAGGGCAGATCTTACAGTTAGGTCAGCTCCGAACCACAGGTAATCGCCAGTGGGTCCCACTGGATCTCTCTCAGTTCCGTGTCTCGTGGCCTTCGTTGTGGTTGACTTGCAGGGACTGGACCGGTCGCTTTCCTGGCTTCCTTCTGGTAGCTTGAAGACGAACGGGTGGTGTGTCGGAATTCACCAAAGAATGATTAAACTGTCCAAGGGTCGAGTTGGTTTTGGTTGCTGACCAACTCTGATGAGGTGAACTTAAATTCACCAAAGATTGACAAAAAGGTTGACAAGCTGAACGCTGGCTCCTTTTGCTGATCAAAAATAGGTGAGGATGCTGCAGCAGCAGAGTTTAAAATGTGCTATAGAGAGGAGACAGGATGACGGACGAACAAAAACGCAAAATGTATCTTTCTACTACATTCTTCTCCTTCTGTCTTTGTTCGGACCTTCTTCTTCCATCTCATCTTCCTCTCCTGCCATTTTCAAAGACTCTCCGCCAGACTCTCATTCCATCAATTAGAGCTCTCTGCTCTTCATCTTCTCTACTGATCTGGACCTTCAATATTCTCTTTCAATATTCCGTCCATGTTCTATTCCAGAACTGTCAATATTCTGTTCAATATCTTATGCCATAACTGACTTTTCCTTGCGGTTTCCGGAGTTTGATTCGCGGAGGCGGGACATGACGTAGGCCTACGCAAAACTTTCAGCCAATGGTATGCCTGAAACTGTTGTGACGTCTACCTGGGCGTATTTTGTAAGGCGACCTGCAAGAGTAAGCCCTGACTGCAGACCGCAGATTAGGGCGGGGCTCAATGTGGGCGGAGCTCAACGTTGAGCTCCGCCCACATTGTACTTGCATTGAACCCGCAGAAGAAGAATCTGTGTCACACCTGGTTCGTAACTCACCTGTGTTCCATCTTCCCTTGATTGCCCCGTTAGTTTAAATACCTGGTCTTCTCCGCCTTTCTTTGCTCGTGTGTTAATGTATTTGTTATGCCTGTTTGGTTCACGACCTGGATCCTGACCCTTGATGTTTTGTTTTATTTTCAGTTCTTGGATTACCTTGGTTTTTTGTTCCGGTTCTGCAGGCCGACTTCCCTGCTCACCAGGCCAGGTTTTTCCTCTGTGTGAGATTTTCTGTTAACTAATAAACTTTTATTTGAACTAAGAGTTCTTGTCCTCCTAACTCTGTGACCGCACCGGGGCCCGCACTTCATTACGGGGTGACAGAACACACGAGCCAAATGGACCCCGCGGATCCAGAGTCGGTTCACCAGGCGCTGACCGCCCAGGGCTCTTTATTGGGACAGCATGCCCAGGACCTCAAGGACATTATGGAGGCGTTGGGGTCCTTGACTTCTAGCGTCGCCTCCCTCTCTCAGAGACTGGAACTGTGTGCTGCTTATCCACCACCTGTCGCGGTTCTGCCATCAACGCCCCCTCTTCCTGAGCCCCATCTCCCGACGCCGGAGCGTTATGGCGGGGACGTGGGAGCCTGTGGACGTTTCCTCCTCCAGTGCGCTCTGGTGTTTGAGTTGCAGCCTCGGATGTACCGGGAGGACCGCGCCAAGGTGGCGTATATCACCAGCCTCCTCTCCGGACGGGCTGCACAGTGGGCGCTGGCTACGTGGGAGGGCAACCCCCAGCTCTGCTCCTCCTACCGGCGGTTCGTGGCGGAGATGAGAGGGGTCTTCGACCATCCTGTTCGTGGTAAAGAGGCGGGCAACCAACTGCTGTCACTGCGCCAAGGCTCCAGGTCAGTAGCCGACCACGCTATTGAGTTCTCCACACTGGCGACGGAGAGCGGCTGGGATAATGCTGCGTTGATGGGAATATTTCTTCGCTCCCTGAATGACAATTTGAGGGATGAGCTGGCGGCTCGGGATGAGTCAGAATCCTTGGCCGATTTAATAGACCTTGCGAGGCGGTTGGACAACCGCGTGCGAGAGAGACGCCGGGAGCGTGACCGGAGCTGCATCGCTTCCGCCTGTACCCCGTTGTTTGGCTCTGCCTCTGGCCAACAGGTGGAGGTGTCCACTCCAGCAGGTGCTCACACTCCTGTTGTCCTGCCCCCTCCTGAACCCATGCAGCTTGGACGGGCCAGATTGACTCCGACGTAGCGTCAACGGAGACTTCAGGCGAGGCTTTGTTTTTATTGCGGCCAACCCGGCCACGTTCGAGAGAACTGCCCCAATCTCCCAAAAGCCTAGGCTCACCTGAGGAGGGGGGGACCCAGGTGAGCCAAGATTCAAGTTGTTTGCCTTCCACACGTACCCAGTTGTCTGCCGTTTTGTTTTGTGACTCTAAGGAGGGGGCTATGAATCCGTTTGTGGATTCTGGGGCAGATGAGAATTTTATTTCCGCAGATTTTGTTAAACTACATAATATTCCTGTTGTGTCACTTACAGCACCTCGTAAGGTAAATGCTCTAGACGGTAGGTTGTTGTCTGTAATTTCTCACCAGACTGTACCTTTATCTCTACTTATCTCTGGTAACCACCATGAGCTTATCAGTTTTTTTGTTATGCCTGCTCCTCATACTCCTGTGGTTTTAGGTCTCCCTTGGCTTAGACTGCACAATTCCAACATTGACTGGACACAGAGCACAATCATTAGCTGGAGTGTAGCATGCCACAATAATTGTCTTAGATCTGCTGTTCCAGCCTTGAGTCCTCCTGCCATAGTTCCTTCCGTCTCTCCTGATCTTTCTGGGGTTCCTCCTTGTTATCATAACTTGGCTGAGGTATTTAGCAAACATCAAGCTCTCTCTCTCCCACCACACCGCCCCTATGACTGCCACATAGACTTACTGCCTGGGTCTCCTCTCCCCTCCAGCCGCCTTTACAACCTCTCCCGTCCCGAGAGAGAGACTATGGAGAGGTACATACAGGAGTCATTGGCAGCAGGTATCATTTGCCCCTCTTCCTCCCCTGTAGGTGCTGGGGTTTTTTTTGTGTCTAAGAAAGACAAGACCTTGCGCCCCTGCATTGACTATCGTGGTCTGAACGCTATCACTGTCAAAAATAAATATCCCCTGCCACTATTGGATTCAGCTTTTCACTCCCTTCATCAAGCCACTGTCTTCTCCAAACTAGATCTTCGGAATGCATACCATCTTGTCCGTATTCGTGAGGGGGATGAGTGGAAAACGGCGTTCAACACACCTCTTGGCCATTTTGAGTACTTGGTCATGCCTTTTGGGTTAACTAATGCACCGGCAGTTTTTCAATCCTTAGTTAATGATGTACTCCGTGACATGCTCAACCGTTTTGTTTTTGTTTATCTGGACGACATTTTAGTTTTTTCTAGCACACTGGAGGAACATAGCAAGCACGTCAGATTAGTTCTCCAAAGGTTGCTTGAGAACAGATTATTTGTCAAGGCTGAGAAATGCGAGTTTCATGTCCAGTCAGTCTCTTTTTTGGGCTTTTTCATTGAAAGAGGTCAGATTCGCTCTGATCCAGCCAAGGTAAGGGCGGTGGTTGAGTGGCCAGCACCTGAGAACCGCAAGCAACTTCAGCGTTTCCTTGGTTTTACTAATTTTTACCGGCGCTTTATTAGGAATTTTAGTAAGGTGGCTGCACCACTCACCCAACTTACCTCCACCTCCAGCCCTTTTACCTGGACCTCTGAAGCTGCCCAGGCATTCTCAAGACTTAAAGAGCTGTTTTCCTCTGCGCCTGTTCTCATCCACCCTGACGCCTCTAAGCAATTCGTAGTGGAGGTGGATGCCTCTGACAGTGGTGTGGGAGCCGTGCTTTCGCAGGTCTCACAACAGAAGTTGCATCCGTGTGCGTATTTTTCTCGCCGGCTGTCTCCGGCTGAGCGCAACTATGACGTGGGTAACCGGGAGCTTTTAGCAGTCGTTCTGGCATTAGAGGAGAGGAGACACTGGCTGGAGGGAGCAGAAATTCCATTTGTGGTTTGGACGGACCATAAGAACTTGGCCTACCTTCAGCAAGCCAAACGTCTCAATTCTCGACAGGCCAGATGGGCACTTTTTTTAGGCAGATTTAATTTTACACTCTTATAGACCTGGTTCCCGTAATTTAAAGCCGGATGCCCTTTCCCGTCAGACAGAGAGACAACCATTGACTGATCCTTCTGAGCCTGTGCTCCCTCCAAGCTTGTGGGAGCGGTCCATTGGGAGGTTGAGCAGCAGGTTAAGAGGGCCCTTTCCCGTTGTCCCCGTCCAGAGATCGGACCACCTAACTCTTTGTTCGTTCCCGAGAACGTTAGGTCTCAG
Organism: Leuresthes tenuis; assembly: GCF_036924035.1. Lineage (NCBI taxonomy): Eukaryota > Metazoa > Chordata > Actinopteri > Atheriniformes > Atherinopsidae > Leuresthes > Leuresthes tenuis. The sequence goes on along the minus strand of NW_027325372.1, from coordinate 22,613,586 downwards.
GTGCTGCAGTGGGGGCACTCCTCCAGATTGGCCTGCCATCCTGGGGCTGCACGCACACTTGAGCTCATTCGACAGCGGTTCTGGTGGCCCACGCTGGTCCGTGACACCAATCAGTTTGTGGCAGCGTGCTCTGTCTGTGCCCGAGGGAAGGCCTCGCACCAACGGCCCGCTGGCTTGCTGAACCCTCTCGCCATTCCCTCAAGGCCGTGGTCTCACATCGCGGTGGATTTTGTCTCTGGTCTGCCTCCTTCTGCAGGTAACTCTGTCATCCTTACTATTGTCGATCGTTTTTCTAAGGCTGTGCATTTTGTACCACTGTCGAAGCTCCCTTCTGCTCTGGAGACTGCTGAGCTCTTGGTTCATCATGTTTTTCGTCTCCATGGTATCCCCATGGACATCGTTTCTGATCGGGGACCCCAGTTTGCTTCCCAGGTTTGGCGAGCGTTCTGTGGCGCATTGGGGGCGAGGGTTAGTCTATCGTCTGGGTACCATCCTCAGTCGAACGGCCAGACAGAACGGGCCAACCAGGACCTGGAGGCCGCTTTAAGATGTGTGTGTGCACGTAACCCATCCTCCTGGAGTGTTCAGCTACCGTGGGTGGAGTATGCTCATAACAGTCTCTCCACATCTGCTACTGGTATGTCGCCATTCATGGTAATGTATGGTTTTCAACCCCCTTTGTTCCCTTCCCAGGAGGATGATGTGTCCGTCCCTTCTGCTCAGGAACACTTGCGACGAGTTCGCAGAGTGTGGCTGGAGGCTCGGGCTGCTTTAGTTAGGTCCGCTGCCCGGAACCGACTGTTGGCGGACCATCGGCGGTCGCCCGCTCCTAATTATCAGCCTGGGCAGATGGTGTGGTTATCCACCAGGGACCTGCAGGTAGATTCCCGTAAGCTGGCCCCTCGTTTCATTGTCCTTTTCCAGTGGTCAGAATCATTAATCCCTCGGCTGTGCGCCTTAAGCTCCCAGACTCCCTTAAGGTACACCCCACATTTCATGTGTCCCTCTTAAAGCCAGTCACCTCTTGTGCACAGCTGAACCTCCTCCTCCCCCCCTGGTCGTGGATGGCCATCCTGCTTTCTCAGTTGATCGGATTCTGAATGTCAGACGTCGTGGCAGGGGTTTCCAGTTTTTGGTTGACTGGAAGGGATATGGGCCGGAGGAGCGTTCTTGGGTTCCACGTCGGTTTATTCTGGACCATGCCCTCATCACCAACTTCTACAGAGCCCACCCTAACAAGCCTGGTGGGCCGCCTAAAGGCGGTCGTCGAAGGGGGGGTACTGTCACACCTGGTTCGTAACTCACCTGTGTTCCATCTTCCCTTGATTGACCCGTTAGTTTAAATACCTGGTCTTCTCCGCCTTTCTTTGCTCGTGTGTTAATGTATTTGTTATGCCTGTTTGGTTCACGACCTGGATCCTGACCCTTGATGTTTTGTGGATTATTTTCAGTTCTTGGATTACCTTGGTTTTTTGTTCCGGTTCTGCAGGCCGACTTCCCTGCTCACCAGGCCAGGTTTTTCCTCTGTGTGAGATTTTCTGTTAACTAATAAACTTTTGTTTGAACTAAGAGTTCTTGTCCTCCTGACTCTGTGACCGCACCGGTGCCCGCACTTCATTACGGGGTGACAATCTGTGCAAGAGAAGAAGAAGAGCAGTGTAAAAGGATTTGTGTATTACTGGTGAATAGTGAGAAGTGAATGTTGTTAAGAAGAAGATTACAATTTGCAGAATAGAAGTAAGCAAGGTTTTTCTTTTGTGTTAATGTGCTATTTTGCAATATTTGTGACAGACAAGGAAGGAAGTAAAATATGCTATGCTCTCTATGATTATACACTGTTGTTTTTATAACTTTGTTTTTAACTTATGTCATGGCTGGACTGGTAATAGAGCATTTTCACGGTAGGCTGACTTACTTTTGGGCCAGTATGAAACAGCAGTCGATACAGCAGTCAAGCCAGCCGCTTCAACATTTCAAATGCGTGGAAAATAGACGGAGACAACCGAGGACGTCAGCGCTAACTTACAACAGCTTGTGGAAACGTACGGATTTCAAAATTAATGAGGACTGTTAAAATTTTATTTAAAAAAAAAAAGAGATAGATGTTATAGCCCTGCGCGGGAAAACACGTCATTTTATAGGCTATTAATAAAGAAATTCATGGGGTTGTTTGTTTCGTTCCTGGCCAGCATGTTTTTTGACGCACTGATCTGGAATAACACTCCTATTTCATTGTTTTCATTGAGTTTTTAAAGTAAAGTAAAGGCTGTTTCATATTCTAATCTCCTCCTCTGTATTTTATTTATTTTACTACCTTTATATAATCACGCAGTGATTGAGGTGATTGAATAAGAAACATTAATGACGACACAAGTAGGCTACATCCCAATGCAGCCCTCTAATGTGTGTCTCATAAAACAAGTGTAGTACTATGCTCCTACACAACTTTTTTAATAAATATGAGCATTTTAGCTCAACGGCTTCCAGGTCATGTGACCTATTGGGTAACAATGAGTGTAAATCAAATTTTGCCTTTGTCATGTTTGCAAACAGTCAGCTGTTCTTCATTTATGCTCTTCAGCAACCATGATATGACATGAATCAACATTTGTTTTCTTTTGGATTTCTAATCATTACTTTTATGTGTATTCATTCCCCCTCTGATATGTAGAGACACGTCAGTATACTGCTGGATGGTGACACACCAATTATTCATATTTTAATTATCAGTATTTTTTCACAAGTATTAATCTTTTTTCCTTTATTACTAACCAGGGAGTTTTTGTTTTGTCTATGTTGTCTTGTGGATTTTGCAGTCATTTCTCCATTTTCATTAAACCTGTATATTTAAAATCAGCCACTGATTTTTTTTTTTACATCTTGCATTGTTATTGTACGAACCATAATCTGTTTCCTTTCCAGAGGAAGCTGAGAACACGCCAGGACTGGGAACAGAGAACGGGGTATGTCGGATGCTATGGGCTTTTATTATTTCACTGTTTCTGCCTTATCCAACCCTTACTTTAATAATTATTTTCTTTATTTTTGATTAGGGTAGTCTGCTTAAAGACACCATGGAGGCAGCAAGGTGGTGTGGAACCAGAACTTTTAAGGGGAAACTTTCCCTTCCCTGAGTCCTCTCCATGGACAGGAAAGGTCACTTAAGGGCAGCGGAACTCCTCCGTCTGTCCGATTGCCTGGATCCAGAGAAGAATGAGGAGCTGAGGGAACCGTTCGTGTTCCTTTTCAATTTGCAGGATGATTATGAGGCATTTTGCCAAGAAATTATGGACGAAAGGCAAATGCAGGTGTTTGCTGCCTTTGAACCCTAACCCCTAAAAATATCCTGTCTAGGTCTGTGTCTTTTGTTCCCTATAGTGCTCCTGTTTTCAAGTTCAGTGTCCTTTCCTCCTTTGTTTTCTGTGCCTGTGTTTTGTCCTGTGTTGTAGCCTGTTCCCCCTGGCTGGTGTTCCTGTTTTCCTCCTGTTGTCTGTGAGTTCGCGATTAAAAATAAAGTTTATTGTTCACCTACCTGTCTCTACCAGCGTCTGCATTTGGGTCCAATTCTCTGCAATTCCTGACATGTATATGGTTTGTGAGATGTACAGACTATCTCTAGTACAATCATATACAGTAGGTTTTTATACAGAGGTGTATGTTTTTGTTTCTGTTCTGGGGAAAATCTATAAAATCTTTGTTTTAAATATAGGCAGACTGGATGAAATTATGGACAGCAAGAAAAAAATATCTATCTAGACAGAATGGATAAAATTATGGACAGGAAGAAAAATATATTTAATATATATAATTACAATTGTTTCATACTTTGCCGTTTGGGAATGTGCTGCATGGTCTCCGCCACCAGATGGCGTCCAAAAAGGAGTCAATCCGGGCCCTACGTGGGCGTGGCTCAACGTTGAGCTCCGCCCACATTGCGCCACGCCCCGATCTGCGGCCTGCAGTCAGGGGTATTTGACCTGCAAGGAGAATTCGACTCCTGCATTCCTCCGTCTCATAAACATTTGTTCAGAGGATTCTAAAACTCCATAACTTGTTAAGATATAAAGGGTAAAGATGTAGCATAAACTTAGGATATAAAGACAGCAAAAACAACATAACATAACATGATGGTTATGAGTCTCAAAATTCAGATGGATATCTGTAGAGTTATGAAGTATGAATAACGAACCAACCAATGTTATTTTCCTGTGTTAAACACACAATACAATAAGAAACAGCTGATTATTGGTTAATAGTTGCATTATTTCATATAAATGTCACATGTCATATGCAAGTTGTTGACTTAGTTTTGGGTTTAACTATTCAGTACTACAGACCACTCGGGGGCAATGTGGCTCCATAAGCTGAGTAGTAATTTTCCATAATAATAATAATAATAATAATAATATCTTCCGTATCGGTTTTTAAAATGCAGCTTGTGATATCACTGAAAACATGAAAGAACTTGTACAAAGATACAAAGCACATTTAATACAGTTTCAAGATTCAGCTAAAAAGTGATTCTGGGTGAGATCCTTTTGAGAGGTCCATGCAGCGGCTGTCTCTGGCTTGAATCAGAGTCAGGGCAAACTGTCACCATTGTTTACTTTGAACCATATAGGGTCGGAAGGGTCCTGTTCTGGTTTTCCCCAATACTCTCCTGAAAGAGTCCTAAATTTACCTAAATTTATGGCACAGGTCTGTGGAAAGAGGGACTGAGAAAACTCCCCCAAAATGCTTTTGTGTGCAAAGGTTGTTGTAATTTTCTCTTCTTTGATGTAGAAATCCCCCATCTGGTATTTCCACACTGACCATCCCCACAAAAGAATGTTGCAGTCATTTCAAATCTTAAGTTTGTATTAAATTCCACACTTGAGTTCGCTACAATGGAACCAGACCAAATTGGCCATAAAGGTCCTAAAATTAGACTGTAATGGTAACTATTCGTATAAAACAAAAACAAAATCTTGCTTAGATTGCCTCAGAAGTGAGATTCCCTAAGACTGTTCCCTCTTTTTCCCCACGTTTAACATAGGGTGTTTTTTTTATAATTGAGTGTATGAAGGCTAACCTGCAGGTTCCCTACAGGACCACACAGAATTCATAGATTAGAGAGACATGGATGTTTTGCCATGTTGGGAGAGTAATGAGCTGTGTGACTGGAAGGAGACCTGTAGGCTGGTTTTACATGAGCTGAATTTGGTCTAATTACTAAACAGCTTTGAAATAGTCTAGTCTAAAATAGTTAAAATAATGTGTGCATTGGGATGTAAATAGGATCTTAGTTAATTAGTTGATTTATATACATTTAGGATGTTTAGCTACAGATAATGTCGAGCAGTGAGGCTTTTGTTGACACAGATCCACAGATAGGGTTCAGTCATTTGCTATGACACATATTTTAGATATCATTTCATTTTTCGGGACTCTTAAGTAGTCCCGAAGGGGGGAATGAGGTGTCTGATGTTTACCACAAGGCTCAATAGATATGCACAGACCATGACTTTGTGCTTGGTGATGGGAACATACAACATCTTCAAGGTCACTAAGAAAAGGCAGATTGTACTTAACAAAGACACAGTAAGGCAGAGATTTTAGGGAATCCAGGCTTCATACATCTCTCCAGACTTGATGCATCATTCTGTAATTCTGATACTGACCTGGTTGACAATAAAGGTTTGGCTGTTTGAATGCAACCATCCCCAATACACCACAAAACATTCATGGTTGACTCTGGGGTTACATCATCAGTAGTGAAGTCAGGGGAATTTGACCCTGCTCCAAAGCTAAGTGGAAACCACGTCTTCTCTATGTCTGCATCAGGTCAGATTGTGAAAGAGAAAATGACAACGCCCATTGCGTGTCACTCCCGATGGACTTTTCCTTCAAGCACTCATTTTTGTTATCATAGTTGTGTCCGGTTAACCTGATGAGCTGTGATCTCATGTGTGAACTAGGCATTATTTTAACTTCCACACCAGAGGGTTATATCGCAGCCTGACAAAGTCACCAAACTCACCAAAAGGCTTTATAAAAAAAATTTCACAAAGAACAAAAAACAACAGAAGTCACGTGTTAGGACGGAGAAACGATCCAGAAGTCCAACGTTCTTTTTTGTTGTAACCTATACAGACACGGATAAATATGAAGGACAAAGCAGTTTTAACTTGGTTTGAGTGAAGGAATTCATTTTATATAAAAATCTGAAATTGTGCTTAACTCCTGCAAAGGAGCGTATTGCTGAATCACAAGTGTGCTTCTTTCTCATTCAGGGTTATATGAAGAATTTGATGCTTGAAACCTTTTTAGACATGGATGAATATAAAGGAGAAAGCAGTTTGAAGTTGGTTTGAGTCAAGGAATTCATTTTATATCAAAATCCGAAATCGTGCTTAACTCTTGAAAAGGAGCGTAATGCTCAATCACAAGTGTGCTTCTTTCTCATACAGGGTAATATGAAGAATTTTATGCTTGAAACCGTTTTAGACATGCCAAAATATGGAGGACAAAGCAGTTTGAACTTGGTTTGAGAGAATGAATTAATTTTATAGCAAAATCCGAAATTGTGTGGAACTTGTGAAAAGGAGCTTATTCTCGGATTCCTGAAAAGGTTTAGTGTTGTTCTTTCCTATACTGCAAAGTAATACTTTCTTTTTTGTTTGAACCTATTCAGACATGGATAAATATGAATGACAAAGCAGTTTTAACTTGGTTTGAGTGAAGGAATTCATTTTATATCAAAATCTAAAATTGTGTAGAACTCGTGAAAAGAAGCTTATTCTCGGATTCCTAAAGGTTTAGTGTTGTTCGTTCCTATACTGAAAAGTACAACGTTCTTTTTTGTTTTAAGCTATTTAGACATGGATATCTATGAAGGACAAAACAGTTTTAACTTGAATTGATTGAAGGACTTCATTTTATATCAAAATCTAAAATTGTGTAGAACTCGTGAAAAGACGCTTATTCTCGGATTCCTGAAAAGGTTTAGTGTTGTTCTTTCCTATACTGCAAAGTAAAAAGTTCTTTTTTTGTTGAAACCTATTTGAAACCTATTTAGCCATGGATAAATAGGTTGACTCAAACCAACTTAAAACTACTTTTAAGTTGGTTTGAGTCAAAGAATTTGTTTTATATCAAAATCCGAAATCTTGCTTAACTCCTGAAAAGGAGTGTATTGCTCAATCACAAGTGTGCTTCTTTCTCATACAGGGTAATATGACGAATTTTATGCTTGAAACCTGTTTAGACATGCATAAATATGAAGGACAAAGCAGTTTGAACTTGATTTGATTGAAGGAGTTCATTTTATTGCAAAATCTGAAATTGTGTAGAACTCGTGAAAAGAAGCTTATTCTCGTATTCCTGGAAAGGTTTAGTGTTGTTATTTCCTATCCTGCAAAGTAATACTTTCTTTTTTGTTGAAACCTACTCAGACATGGATAAATATGAAGGACAAAGCGGTTTTAACTTGGTTTGAGTGAAGGAATTAATTTTATATCAAAATCCGAAATTGTGCAGAACTCGTGAAAAGAAGCTTATTCTCGGATTCCTGAAAAGGTTTAGTTTTGTTCTTTCCTATACTGCAAAGTAAAACGTTCTTTTTTTGTTGAAACCTATTTGAAACCTATTTAGCCATGGATAAATAGGTTGACTCAAACCAACTTAAAACTACTTTTAAGTTGGTTTGAGTCAAAGAATTTGTTTTATATCAAAATCCGAAATCTTGCTTAACTCCTGAAAAGGAGTGTATTGCTCAATCACAAGTGTGCTTCTTTCTCATACAGGGTAATATGACGAATTTTATGCTTGAAACCTGTTTAGACATGCATAAATATGAAGGACAAAGCAGTTTGAACTTGAATTGATTGAAGGAGTTCATTTTATTGCAAAATCTAAAATTGTGTAGAACTCGTGAAAAGAAGCTTATTCTCGGATTCCTGAAGGTTTAGTGTTGTTATTTCCTATACTGCAAAGTAATACTTTCTTTTTTGTTGAACTCTACTCAGACATGGATAAATATCAAGGACAAAGCAGTTTGAACTTGGTTTGAGTGGAGGAATTCATTTTATATCAAAGCCCGAAATTGTGTAGAACTCGTGAAAAGAAGCTTATTCTCGGATTCCTAAAGGTTTAGTTTTGTTCTTTCCTATACTGCAAAGTAAAACGTTCTTTTTTGTTTAAAGCTATTAAGACATTGATATATATGAAGGACAAAACAGTTTTAACTTGAATTGAAAAGAAGCTTATTCTCGGATTCCTAAAGGTTTAGTGTTGTTATTTTGTATTGTGGTGGAAATTTAGTAACGCACAGAGTCAGTTATTTTCTTCTGAGGAGATAAGAGGCTTTAATAATAATATCTTGCGAGAGAGAACAACACAGTACAGAATACAGAGCTCTGACCACTGAAGCAAAAACACACAGTTTATATTGCCCGCTCATCACGCCATCTGTTTTTGGGTATAGTTGATTGTTCTTCTAACTTTCCTCCCCAACCATTAGTTGAGGTTACCCAGACACAGTCGTAAATACCAGCCTAACCCTGTCCCCCCTAAAGTGCAGCTATCTCATTATAACAAGCCCACCATTGTAAAGAGGAATTTAAGAAAACAGGGCAGGGTGGTACCCTGCAGCTCGGTCATTTGCAGGTTATACACAGTAACACTCATTACAATGCATATAAGAATTGATTTTCCATTACATTCCAACCTTTTGATTATAATAATAATACCATTATATTAATCAACCCAAACGAAACAAGGAAAATAATAACTTTATCTGTAAAACATCAGCCTGCATTTGCACACAACGTGAGTTTAAAATGCAGGCATCATAGTGATAAAAGGTCCAATGATAAACAATCAAAACATGAACAATTAAACATGATTATTTTCATCCCTCTCTAAGTCAGCGTCACTAGAGGAAAAATTTTGAAAGCAAAAAAGTTCTTTGAGTCATTTGAATCATTTGGTGAGATACATACAATGAGGCCTGGCACTGTCAGAAAAGTTTGCTTATTATCATTAAATGAAAGTCACAGCCAGAGAGGCCATTAAATATGGTGGAGGTGGTTCAGCTGCAAGGTGTGAATGTCTGACTAAAGTTTGTAAAAAGCGGGTAAGAAAAGGTGAAAATATCCGACCGTACACAATCAATAGCGGGAGCGGAGTTGTTCGGCTACTAAAAGGTGTGAAAGTCTGACCCTGGTTTGTAAAAAGCGGGTAAGAAAAGGTGCGAATGCCCGACAATTTATGATCAAAAGAGGGAGCGGAGGTTTTCGGCTGCAAGAAGGTCTGAATGTCCAACCATAATTTGTAAAAACCGGGGAAGAAAAGGCTCGAAAGCCCGACTATACACCATCAAAAGCGGTGTTCAGCTGCAAGAAGGTGTGAATGTCCATCAATAATTGCTAGAAAACATTAAAGAAAATTTTCGAATATCAAACCGCACATGATCATAATCGGGAGAGAAGGTGTTCGACTGCAAGTAGGTGTGAATGTCAGATCATAATTTGTAAAAAGCGGGTAAGAAAAGGTAAGAATGCCCAACCATAAATTATCAAAAGCGGAAGCAGAGATGTTCGGCTGGTATTTATCAATGTCTAGATAGATTTCAACAAAAAACAACGTTGTATTTTGCAGTAAAAGAAAGAGCAAATCTAAAGTTTCAGGAATCCGAGTATAACCTTGCTTTCATGAGTTCTGCACAATTTCGGATTTTGCTATAAAATGAATTCCTTCACTCAAACTAAGTTAAAACTGCTTTGTCCTTCCATATTTATCAATGTCGAGATAGATTTAAACAAAAAAAACACGTTGTACTTTGCAATATAAGAAAGAGCAACACTGAAGGATCAGGAATCCGAGAATAAGCTTTTCATGAGTTCTGCATGTGTTGGGATTTTATGTATAAAATTAATTCCTTCACTCAAACTATGTTAGAACTGCTTTTAACTTCATATTTATCAATGTCTAGATCGACTTCAACAAAGAACAACATTGGATTTTGCAGTAAAAGAAAGAGCAAATCAAAAATTTTAGGAATCCGAGAATAAGCTTATTTTCATGAGTTCTGCACGATTTCGGATTTTACTATAAAATTAATTCCTTCACTCAAACTATGTTAAAACTGCTTTTAACTTCATATTTATCAATGTCTAGATCGACTTCAACAAAGAAAAACATTGGATTTTGCAGTAGAAGAAAGAGCAACACTGAAGGATCAGGAATCCGAGAATAAGCTTCTTTTCATACGTTCTGCATGATTTGGGATTTTATGTATAAAATTAATTCCTTCACTCAAACTATGTTAGAACTGCTTTGTCCTTCATATTTATCAATGTCTAGATCAACTTCAACAAAGAACAACATTCGATTTTGCAGTAGAAGAAAGAGCAACACTGAAGGATCAGGAATCCGAGAATAAGCTTCTCTTCAGACGTTCTGCATGATTTGGGATTTTATGTATAAAATGAATTCCTTCACTCAAACCAAGTGAAAACTGCTTTGTCCTTCATATTTATCAATGTCTAGATCGACTTCAACAAAGAACAACATTGGATTTTCCAGTAGAAGAAAGAGCAACACTGAAGGATCAGGAATCCGAGAATAAGCTTATTTCCATACGTTCTGCTTGATTTGGGATTTTGCTATAAATTTTTTGAGGAGTTATGCATGATTTTGGATTTAGCTATAAAATTAATTCCTTCACTCAAACCAAGTGGAAACTGCTTTGTCCTTCATATTTATCAATGTCTAGATCGATTTCAACTTCTTCTACAAGTCCAATGTTGTTCTTTGTTGAACAACTGCTTTGTCCGTCATATGATCATACATTGTCAGGCATTCGCACCTTGTCTTAACCGCTTTTTGCAAACTATAGTCAGACATTCACACCTTGCAGCTGAACAACCTCCGCTCCCTGTTTTGATCATGTATGGTCTGGCAATACTACCTTTTCTTACCCGTTTGTGAGTAATTATGGCTGGACATTCACACCTACTTGCAGTCGAACAGCTCTGCTCCCGCTTTTGATTATGTTTGGTTGGATATTCGAACCTTTTGTTAACTGCTTTTTACAAACTTTGGTCGGACGTTCACACCGTCTTACAGCGGAACACCTCCGCTCCCGCTTTTGATGGTGTATAGTCGGGCATTCCAACCTTTTCTTACCCGCTTTTTACAAACTATGGTCGGACATTCACACCTTCTTGTAGCCGAACAAATCCGCTCCCGCTATTGATTGTGTACAGTCGGGTATTCTAACCCTTTCTTACCCGCTTTTTACCAACTATGGTCGGACATTCACACCTTCTTACAGCGGACCACCTCCGCTCCCTCTTTTGATGGTGTATGTTCAGGCATTCGAACCTTTTCTTACCAGCTTTTTACAAACTATGCTCGGACATTCAAACCTTCTTTTGGTGAACACATCCACTCCTGCTTTTGATGATGTATGGTTGGGCATTCAAACCTACTTGTTGCGCGCTTTTCATTAATTTTGGGTGGACATTCACACCTTGTCGCAGCCAAACACCTCCGCTCCCTGTTTTGATCATGTCGGGTTGGACATTCGCACCTTTTCTCACCCGCTTCTTGCAAACTATGGTCGGCCATTCGCAGCTTCCTCTCCACCATACTTGTATGGTGGGATATTCACACCCACTTGCATCCGAAGACCTCCGCCCCCACTTTTGTTGATATTTAGTCTGTCATTCGGACCTTACCCGCTTTTGGCAAACTATGGCCTTCTTGCAGCCAAACACCTCTGATCTCGCTTTTGATGATGTAAGGTTGGGCATTCAGACCTTGCTTCACCTGCTTTTCACTAAATATAGTCGGACATTCACACCTTCTTGCAGCCGAACACTTCCGCTCCACCTTTTAGTGTTCTATGGAGCATTCACACCTTTTTTTTCACCACATTTTATAGATTATGGTTGGAAATTCTCACCCACTCTCATCCGAAGACCTCTCCTCCCGCTTTTGTTAATATATTTGAACTTTAGTCGGACATTCAAACCTTCTTGCAGCTGAACCACCTCCGCTCCCTGTTTTGATCATGTATGGTCTGGCAATACTACCTTTTCTTACCCGTTTGTGAGTAATTATGGCTGGACATTCACACCTACTTGCAGCCGAACACATCCACTCCTGCTTTTGATGATGTATGGTTGGGCATTCAAACCTACTTGTTGCGCGCTTTTCATTAATTATGGGTCGACATTCACACCTTGTCGCAGCCAAACACCTCCGCTCCCTGTTTTGATCATGTATGGTTAGACATTCGCACCTTCTCTCACCCGCTTTTTACTATGGTCGGCCATTCGCAGCTTCCTCTCCACCATACTTGTATGGTGGGATATTCACACCCACTTGCATCCGAAGACCTCCGCCCCCACTTTTGTTGATATTTAGTCTGTCATTCGGACCTTACCCGCTTTTGGCAAACTATGGCCTTCTTGCAGCCAAACACCTCTGATCTCGCTTTTGATGATGTAAGGTTGGGCATTCAGACCTTGCTTCACCTGCTTTTCACTAAATATAGTCGGACATTCACACCTTCTTGCAGCCGAACACTTCCGCTCCACCTTTTAGTGTTCTATGGAGCATTCACACCTTTTTTTTCACCGCATTTTATAGATTATGGTTGGAAATTCTCACCCACTCTCATCCGAAGACCTCTCCTCCCGCTTTTGTTAATATATAGTCGGGCATTCGAACCTTTTTTTACCCGCTTTTTAGAAATTATGGTCGAACATTCGCACCTACTTGCAGCCGAATACTTCCGCTCCACCTTTTAGTGATGTATGGTTGGCATTTGCACCTTTTCTTACCCTCTTTTTATACTGATTGCTGAAGATTAAGTTGTTCTTTCTCATAATACAAAGTTTGTTGTTTATTGTTGAAACTTCATCAGAAGTGAAGAAATAAGGACAAACCGTTTTAAGTCAGTTTGATAGAAGGATTTCATTTTATAGCAAAATCTGTATTCCTTCATATCTCCTCGAGAGAAGCTTATTGCTGAAAATTAGGTCTGGTTCTTTTTCATACTACAAAATACAGTGTTGTTTATTGTTCAAACTAGATTAGAAGTAGATAAATATGAAGGACAAAGCAGTTTGAACTTGGTTTGAGAGAAGGAATTAATTTTATTGCAAAATCCGAATTCATGCATAACTCATCAAATAGATAACGAGTTGTCTCAGTGAATGATTCGTTCATTTTCATGCAGTACCCTTCCTCACCACATGGCAGACGGCAGCTTCATAAGCTCAGTCAGCAGGACAGGAAACAGTATTGATTCGTTCACGACTCAACTCCTCGGGTGACGGGTCCTCGCACAGGAAACAGTATTGATTCGTTCATGACTCAATTCCTCGGCTGACGGGTCCTCGCACAGGAAACAGTATTGATTCGTTTACGACTCAACTCCTTGGGTCTTCGTTCATTTGTCACGTTTCAAATTCTACGTTTCATTTGACAGGCTGAAGAGCAGTAGGCACAACAGTTCGTTCACAAACCGGATCATTAATCTCATAGACTATTCTACCATCAACAACTTGGAAACCACAATCGACTCTCTAGATGCAGAAAAAGCATTTGATGGAGTGAACTGGAAATTTTTATTCGCAGCATTAAACAAATTGCTTTAAACAACCCCCTCATTAGAAGCACTTGTTGCAGATTGATGACACTGAATCTTCTTCTCTGTTCATTGCTGGCATAAATCCCAGCATCGTAAGTGTTCGTGGCCTTGTTAGCCTCTTCTTCTGGATCTTGATATCGAGCATCCTTTTGTATTTCTGGTTTGTCAGTCCTCTCTCTTCGTTCACCGGAGTCTTCGTCTCTTTGTCCCTGAGTTTGGTGATTTTTTCTTCTTTTGATGCCTTGACACAGTGTGACAGGTGATACCACGTGGGAGATCCTTTAACTTGAACTGCTGTCCCTGTGCTGCGAAATGGCTGTGCTGCTCAAATGGTCTCTTCTTCATCATATACACAGTTATTTATACATCACCTTCCACCATGAAGCGTTGTCCCTTTTTGTTTCTCTCTTTGTTCTTAAAATGCTGTTATGCATGTCTAAACCAATCCATTAAATTAGATCATTTTGGCAGTAAAGCGATCTACAATGTGCTTGGTCGCAAAGCTGCTCATCTGTGGTAAACAGCTCTTCAGAAAGGCATTCTTCAATTGATTTCACTAATTTTATGTAATAATTTTGTGATTTCCTACAAAACTACACTTCTTCTCCCATCTGTCTGAGTATTTAATATTGTCTGGGTCCCATTAAAACATGTATTTTTCCCATCTAATTCCTTGTTTGCTTTAAAACAAGTTTTCCCCATTTTCTATCCCTTCAGTAGCCAACCAGTTTGTATGGAGTACACTGGAGCAACTTGACTGATCAGTAAAACACTGCTTTTGTTGTCACCGCAAGGCTTCCCCCGTCGGTTGCTTCACTGAGACACTATTGAGTAACTATAACTCAACACAGTTTATACTCATGACATTCATATACATACTAACAAACAAACAAACAATTATTTATCGCAATTTTCTCATTTCTGTTTGAACGTACACCCAGGTAAATATTCCTATAGTCTTCTCATACTGACTATGCGTTAGCGAAACCTTCTATATCAGGAGTGTCCATCATGATGCTGGGAATAGAACCTCTTTCCCAGAATAGTTCAACCTTCATTACTCAACTGATCATAACTCCGCAATGAGCACATTTCAAAGTATCATTCCTCTACATGTATTCAAAAATCTATGTGTAAATGTTTAATATTTCTTATATTTGTTGATTTTATTCTGTGTGCATGTGGCCTAAACCCAATCTCTGTGTGGCAATTTTAATTTAAACAAGTTGAACTCTGCCTCTGATCATTTAAAAAAGGTGTGTACCAATATCAACCTTTCTCAGGTAATTACTGATCCTACAAAACCAAACTTAAGAGATCCTTCAAGGTTGTCCCTTAACAAATCAACGGTAGAAAATCCGCAGTATCTGAACTTGGTGTTAGTTATCACTGCTCAATGGCCTGTATCAGAATTGCAAAAATGAAAACATTAGGTCCACGATTGGTATCCAGATCCTGAAACATCTCCATGAGCAGGCTTTTTTTTTTAACTGATCTGTTGAATAGTTATACTCATGACACTGTTAAAATCCCAGATGAAGATCTAGCACTTGACCATTTTTGTAAATCTTCTAATTCCATAGTTGATAAACACGCCCCTTTTAAAAAGTATAGAACTTAGAACAGGTCTAGTCCCTGGCTTTCGGCAGAACTGACTTCTTTACTTTTTTTTTTTTTTTCCCCCTTGTCCTGTTCAGCATTATGGCAGCAGAATTGTAGTCTGAATACCTTTGATGCCAAACAGATTTGCTTTGCCAAGGGAAGTTTTATAAATGTAAAGCTCCCCTTGATGCCCATTTATTTATTTCTGTTTACAATATATGACATGTAATAGAACTGAACCGGACCGGGGGACAAGGAAAGAAGAAGACGAAAGAAGAGGAAACAGAACAAAAATAGAAACAAAAACCAGACAACCAGCTGCTACACCTGTAAAAAACAAAACAGAGAACAATCCATGGCCTCTGAGGGGAATCCAGCCTAAGCGCCACCAGGACCACCTGAAAGCAGACAAGCAGAGAAAAAACAAACACACAAACAAACAAAAACAAGCACAAGAAGCGGCAATCGCATACAACACAGCTGTGGATATAGATGACCTGAGACGACATGATAATACATCAACTGCTTAGCGACCATGCTACTGGACTAATGAATGTGTGTGTGTGTGTGTGAGAACATGCAACACCCATGGCACAGGACCTACATGATAACCGTGCTTAGTTATGAGTGTATAAGCGTACAGGGCCACAATCCACAGCTCCCCCAAGCAATCAGAAGCAGGCAGAGAGGGCCACAAGACCCAGGCCACCAGCAGCCCCCACAGAGCACAGAACCCAGGAAGCCCACCGCAGGGGCAACCACGCATCCACCCAGAAGACTGCAGAGGAAGCCCCCAGAAAGAGCCCCCATAAGCATAGGGCAGAGGCCCTCCGGGAGCCAGGGGCAACAGCCCACCGACCCCGCCAGGCCCCAGCCGCCCAGACATGGGCCGTGCACCGGACCCGGGCCCCAGGAGCCCGAGCGCCCCCAAACCCCCCGGCAGAGGCCCCACCCAATATCCAAGAGGGCCAAGTGCCCCAGACAGCCACACAGTGGGTCAGCGCCTGCCCCAGCGCCCCTGGCCAAGTGCCCTGGGAGTCAAGACGTGCCCACAGGTGGGTGAAGTCGCGAGCAGCAGGGAGAGGCAACGCTGATCCCCCATCGGGAGAAGCACAGGCAGGCCAGGTGACAGCAAGTCCCAGATCCAGGCCCAATCATTACCACACACACTTTCACGTCCCATACATCCACACATCCACACGTCCTCCCTCCCTCGACTCCGCTGGGGTGTAGTGCAGCGGGCACACCAGGGGGCCAGCAGCCCCCCAGCCACCACAGACCCCGAACTAGCAGAACAATTAATTAATCCTCCTGGCCCCTCCCGCCCCGAGCAGCAACCAGGAAGCAGGGGTGTGCGAAGAAGACCCCTCCCCTCACCCTTCTGGCTCTTCAATATTTTCTAATAGTGAGCAATTAAAATTGAGGGGCAGCCAAAGTTGTAGAACTGGGAGCGTGGCCCTCTGGGCAGCCTACATACCCAAAGAGCCCCGCCCACCAGATGCCACTCAGTGTAACCACCCCCCAAGACCTAATGTGTGTGTGTGAGTGTGATTGATAAGTAGTAATGTCTAAGGTGTAATTAAAACAGGGGCGGGGAACTGCAGAGTGCAACCAAAGGGGACCACCTACGTGGCCCCATCCACTACACCCCACCGAACACACATGCCCCCAAAACCCTTCATGTGTGAGTGTGGGCTGTGTACAGGAGCCAGAAGGGAGAGGGGTATGGGGATATACACCGGGGGAGCTACTCTCCCCCAGAGAGGGCAGCCAGGGACTGGCTGCAATAGGCATCCCCGCTACCTGGGAGCCAACACAGGGCAGGAGGGCCTGATGTCCACCAGGCTCGGGGCCTGCAGCGACCATATTCAGGGAGCTACTGTACCCCCAGAAGGTACCCCCCCCCCCCCCACCGCACGCCCCAACACCCTGAAAAAAACCAACCATCTGAGGACATCTTGGAGGTCCCAGAGCAACAAGCCCGGCACCAGGACCTGCACCAACCCACCCATACTGTGGCGCGTCCAGAGCAACCCAGCCCCCCCAGGCACAGGCAGGGCCCCCCCCCGGGCGCAAGGCAGCGCCCAGCCACCATGGCCCAGGCCCAGCACCACCACCCACGCCAGAGCGGCCCGGCCACCCGGCATAGAGCCAGCAGCCACCCCAAGGCCCCTAAGGGACCCCGCCCCACACCGCAAGACAGCCCCACCCGCAAGCCCCCAAAACTGCCCTCCAAGCCCGACACACAGTCCCCCCCAGCAATGACCAACCCGGTCCCCACGACCCGAGAGACCACCAGATGCCCGAAGCCACACAGCCCCCCCCAACACACACCCAACCGCCCAGAGCGACGGGACAGCAACCCACCACCACCACTATGTGATAAAGCTAATCAGAGGGGACCAGAGAGAATGAAATTCAGCCAATTGATGTTTTGAGGAGGCAGACATTGTTTCCATACTAATATAATCTAAAAGAAAATTTCTAAACAGCTCCCCCCTGAGCTGTCACCTTATCGTGGTGGGGGAGTTTGCGTGCCCCAATGAGTCTGTGAGCTATGTTGCCCGGGGCTTCAAGCCCCTGGTAGGGTCACCCAAGGCAAACAGATCCTAGATGAGGGACCAGACAAAGAACAGCTCAAAAGACTCCCTATGATGAACAAAAAATTTGGACCTCGTGATCCCTTGCCCGGATATGGGACACCGGGGCCTCCCCCCGGAGCCAGGCCCGGGGGTGGGGCCCGGCAGAGGGCGCCTGGTGGCCGGGCCTGTGCCCATGGGGCTCGGTCGGGCATAGCCCGAAATGATGACGTGGGTCCCCCTTCCAACGGGCTCACCACCCGTGGGAGGGGCCAAGGGGGTCGGGTGCTATGTGAGCTGGGTAGCAGCCAAAGGCGGAGGCCTTGGCGGTCTGATCCTCGGCTACTGAAGCTAGCTCTTGGGACGTGGAATGTCACCTCTCTGTTGGGGAAGGAGCCGGAGCTGGTGCGCGAGGCTGAGCGGTTCCGGCTACATATAGTCGGACTCACCTCGACGCACGGCTTGGGCTCTGGAACCAGTCCTCTTGAGAGGGGTTGGACTCTCTTCCACTCTGGAGTTGCCCGTGGTGAGAGGCGCAGAGCAGGTGTGGGCATACTTATTGCCCCCCGGCTGTGTGTCAGTACATTGGGGTTTACCCCAGTGAACGAGAGGGTAGCCTCCCTCCGCCTTCGGGTGGGGGGACGAGTCCTCACTGTTGTTTGTGCCTATGCGCCAAACAGCAGTTCAGAGTACCCACCCTTTTTGGAGTCTCTGGGGGAGGCACTGGAGAGTGCTCCTACCGGAGACTCCCTCGTTCTGCTGGGGGACTTCAATGCTCACGTGGGCAATGACAGTGAGACCTGGTGGGGTGTGATTGGGAGGAACGGCCACCCCGATCTGAATCAGACTGGCGTTATGTTGTTGGACTTCTGTGCCAGTCATGGACTGTCCATAACGAACACCATGTTCAGGCATAAGGGTGTCCATATGTGCACTTGGCACCAGGACACCCTTGGCCGCAGTTCGATGATCGACTTTGTGGTTGTATCATCGGACTTGCGGCCGTATGTCCTGGACACTCGGGTGAAGAGAGGCTCGGAGCTGTCAACTGATCACCACCTGGTGGTGAGTTGGCTCCGCTGGTGGGGGAGGATGCCGATCAGACCTGGCAGGCCCAAACGTATTGTGAGGGTCTGCTGGGAGCGTTTGTCAGAATCCCCCGTCAGAAGGAGCTTTAACTCCCACCTCCGGCAGAGCTTCAACCATATCCCGGGGGAGGTGGGGAACATTGAGTCCGAATGGGCCATGTTCCGTGACTCCATTGCCGAGGCAGCTGATCGGAGTTGTGGCCGTAAGGTGGTCGGTGCCTGTCGTGGCGGCAACCCTGGAACCTGCTGGTGGACACCAGTGGTGAGGGAAGCCGTCAAGCTGAAGAAGGAGTCCTATCGGGCCTTTTTGGCCAGTGGGACCCTGGAAGCAGCTGATAGGTACCGACAGGCCAGACAGTGCCTCTGGACTGGCAGATTGGGGTGGTGGTCCCCCTCTTTAAAAAGGGGGACCGGAGGGTGTGTTCCAACTATAGGGGTATCACACTCCTCAGCCTCCCTGGTAAGGTCTATTCGGGGGTATTGGAGAGGAGGATCCGTCGGATAATCGAGCCTCGGATTCAGGAGATGCAGTGTGGCTTTCGTCCTGGCCGTGGAACAGTGGACCAGCTCTATACCCTCGGCAGGATCCTGGAGGGTGCATGGGAGTTCGCCCAACCAGTCTACATGTGTTTTGTGGACTTGGAGAAAGCGTTCGACCGTGTCCCTCGTGGAGTCCTGTGGGGGGTGCTCCGGGAATATGGAGTGCCGGACCCATTGATAGGGGCCGTTCGGTCTCTGTATGACCGGTGCCAGAGTTTGGTCCGCATTGCCCGCTGTAAGTCGGATACGTTTCCGGTGAGAGTTGGACTCCGTCAGGGCTGCCCTTTGTCACCGATTCTGTTCCTAACTTTTATGGACAGAATTTCTAGGCGGAGCCAGGGCGTTGAGGGTGTCCGATTTGGCGACCTCAGAATCGGGTCTCTGCTTTTTGCAGATGATGTGGTTCTGTTAGCGTCGTCAGGCCGTGACCTTCAGCTCTCACTGGAGCGATTCGCAGCCGAGTGTGAAGCGGCTGGGATGAGAATCAGCACATCCAAATCCGAGACTATGATTCTCAGCCGGAAAAGGGTGGAATGCTCTCTCCGGGTCGGGAATGAGATTCTTCCCCAAGTGGAGGAGTTCAAGTATCTCGGGGTCTTGTTCACGAGTGAGGGACGAATGGAGCGGGAGATTGACGGGCGGATCGGTGCGGCGTCTGCAGTGTTGCGGGCTCTGCACCGACCCGTCGTTGTGAAGAGGGAGCTGAGCCAGAAGGCGAAGCTCTCTACTTACTGGTCAATCTACGTTCCCATCCTCACCTATGGTCACGAGTTGTGGGTAGTGACCGAAAGAACAAGATCGCGAATACAAGCGGCCGAAATGGGTTTCCTCCGCAGGGTATCTGGGCTCTCCCTTAGAGATAGGGTGAGAAGCTCAGTCATCCGGGAGGGGCTCGGAGTAGAACCGCTGCTCCTCCGCATTGAGAGGAGTCAGATGAGGTGGCTCGGGCATCTGGTTAGGATGCCCCCTGGGCGCCTCCCTGGGGAGGTGTTCCGGGCACGTCCCACTGGGAGGAGACCCCGGGGGAGACCCAGGACACGTTGGAGAGACTATGTCTCTTGGCTGGCCTGGGAACGGCTCGGGGTCCCCCCGGAAGAGCTGGAGGAAGTGGCCGGGGACAGAGACGTCTAGGTTTCTCTGCTCAAGCTGCTGCCCCCGCGACCCGACCCCCGGATAAGCGGCAGATGATGGATGGATGGATGGATGGATGGTTAATACACAGATTGTTCTTTGCTTTCCAGTTCATGAGAATAGTTTTCTTTGCGATACATAACACTGTGAGAACCATGTGTGATGAGTTAATTTCCATGTTGATGTTGTCTAAGTCACCCAGTATGCACAGTGCGGGGCATGCAGGGATGCTACACTTTAGCCATGTTGATAGGTCCTCACAGACTTCAAGCCAGAACTTCTGGACAGGCGCACAAAACCACAAAGCGTGTGCATAATCATCAGGTGTGTTATCTGTGCAATGTGAGCAGATGTTTGAGTGTGTTAGACCCATCCTGAACATCCTTTGTCCTGTATAGTGTGTTCTATGAAAGATTTTGTATTGTATGAGCTGTAAATTAGGATTTCGAGTCATTCTGAAGGTGTTCAAACATATTTGTGGCCAGAAGCTATGACTAGAACTGATGGATAAATCTGCTTCCCATTTTGAGGATAGAAGAGACATTGTGTCATCTATCTTAGACAATAATTTATATATTTTTGATAGTAGTTTTGGGGTGCAGATGCTTAGAAATTCTGCTACCCTAATCGGGAGTTGTAAGTCTGGTTGGTGGAGGATATATTTCTTTGTTATTATAGACTTAAGTTGTTGATATTCTAGGAATTTATTGCTGCCTATCTCATGTTGTGATATGAGCTCATCAAATGAAATAAAATTTCCATTTTGGATTATATGTTCCAGATGTTTGATTCCTTTGATCTTCCACAGACTAAAGTTTAGCATTTTTTTGTTTTGCAGTATTGTCAGGATTGTTCCAGATGGGTGTAAGCTTACACGGGACAAGTGAGGACTTTGTTATTTTAAGAAATTCCCGCCAGGCTGTCAGAGAGGTGCTGATGTTAATGCTTTTGAAACATTTGTGATTTTTTACATTTTGACTAATAAGTGGCAGGTCAGAGATTTCCAGATTATCACACAATGCTTGTTCTATATTTATCCATGGTTCATCTATTGGGCTAGGTTTAAACCATTTTGATATATACTGTAACCTATTGGCTAAGGAATAGCGCTGAAAATTAGGTAAATCTAATCCACCATAGTCCTTGGTCTTCTGTAGGGTTTTTAAACTAATACGTGGTGGTTTGTTTTTCCACAGAAATTTGGAGATGCATGAATCTAGTGACTTAAACCAAGTAGCAGATGGTTTTATGGGGATCATTGAGAACCATAATCTATAAGATGCGGTGAAAAAAACGGTGTGAATGCCCCATAGAACACTAAAAGGTGGAGCGGAAGTGTTCGGCTGCAAGAAGGTGTGAATGTCCGACTATATTTGGTGAAAAGCAGGTGAAGCAAGGTCTGAATGCCCAACCTTACATCATCAAAAGCGAGATCAGAGGTGTTTGGCTGCAAGAAGGCCATAGTTTGCCAAAAGCGGGTAAGGTGCGAATGACCGACTAAATATCAACAAAAGTGGGGGCGGAGGTCTTCGGATGCAAGTGGGTGTGAATATCCCACCATACAAGTATGGTGGAGAGGAAGCTGTGAATGGCTGACCATAGTAAAAAGCGGGTGAGAGAAGGTGCGAATGTCAAACTATACATGATCAAAACAGGGAGCGGAAGTGTTTGGCTGCGACAAGGTGTGAATGTCCACCCATAATTAATGAAAAGCGGGCAACAAGTAAGTTCGAATGCCCAACCATACATCATCAAAAGCAGGAGTGGATGTGTTCGGCTACAAGAAGGTTTGAATGTCTGACCATAGTTTGTAAAAAGCGGGTAAGAAAAGGTTCGAATGCCCCAATATATACCATCAAAAGCGGGAGCGGAGGTGTTCGGCTACAAGAAGGTGTGAACGTCCGACCAAAGTTTGTAAAAAGCAGTTAAGAAAAGGTTAGAATATCCAACCAAACATAATCAAAAGCGGGAGCAGAGCTGTTCGACTGCAAGTAGGTGTGAATGTCAGATCATAATTTGCAAAAAGCTGATGAGAAAGGGTGAGAATGCCCGACTATACACCATCAAATGCGGGAGCGGAAGTGTTCGGCTGTGAGTAGGTGTGAATGTCAAACCATAATTGCTGAAAAATGTGTTAGAAAAGACTAGAATGCCGGACCATACATCATCAAAAGCGGGAGAAGTGGTGTTCGGCTGCAAGTAGGTGTGAATGTCCAGCCATAATTAATCACAAACGGGTAAGAAAAGGTAGTATGGCCAGACCATACATGATCAAAACAGGGAGCGGAGGTGGTTCAGCTGCAAGGTGTGGTCTTACTAAAGTTTGTAAAAAGCGGGTAAGACAAGATACGAATGCCTGACAATGTATGATCAAAAGAGGGAGCGGAGGTTTTCGGCTGCAAGGTCTGAATGTCCAACCATAATTTGTAAAAACCGGGGAAGAAAAGGCTCGAAAGCCCGACTATACACCATCAAAAGTGTTCAGCTGCAAGAAGGTCTGAATGTCCACCAATAATTACTGAAAAATGGTTAAGAAAAGGTGCGAATGCCCAACCATACATCATTAAAAGCAGGTTTGAATGTCCGACCATAGTTTGTAAAAGGCGCTTAAGAAAAGGTTCGAATGCCCGAACATACACCATCAAAAGAGTGCTCGGGGATGAGCCGGTCCGAAGTGCAATTATCGATTAATATGATTGGCTGATTGTCTACGGTCAAGATTATGTGTAGTTGTGCCTTATTTATTGATTGTTTAACAGAAAATGGGTAATTTGAGTCTCACACTATAACAAATATGACAGCACCTCAATGAATTCTCTATAATGAATTAGTTTTCTAAAGAGTTTCATAAAAATCATGAAAATATTGACTGTCTGTCCTTCCAGAAACTTACATTCCACAGCTTTGAATAAGGTATTTGATATGACACCTTTTTAAGCCACCTGGGAATATGACAGTCTATCATAATTATGATTGTATGAGCACAGGGGTCAGATTGTTCAATCTGTACATGCTCCCATTAGGCCAGCTAATACGCAGCTATAATGTGTCCTACCACAACTATGCAGATGACACTCAGATCTACGTGTCACTGATGGCAGAAGAACACGGGCCTGTAGATACATTGTGTCACTGCATCAAACAGATCAGTGTGTGGATGCAAAACAATTTTCTCCAGACAAAACTGAAATGATTGTGCAGCTTTTTACCATCTAAAAAACATTGCCAGAATCAAAGGAATAGTGTCTAAACCAGACTTAGAAAGACTAATTGTGGTGGCCTGTTGCCACTGCAGGTTCTCTCAGAGAGACTCAGAGACAGCGGACGGTTCAACGTATAGTTTATTTAACTATTTTTCACGAATGTGGAGTCGTTCGCAGGCCTTCCCTCCCGGTTCGTGCTGCCGACTCCACTTCAATCCTCCTTCCAGCTCCAGCACGCTACTGAGTTTTTAAAAGAGGAGAGGGATTAGACAAGTGACTGCCGGTGTACTAATCACTCACCTAGTCCTGCTCCCCAGAGCTCTCTCCGCAGCTCTCTCCTGCAGCTGATGCACCACGCCCCTTCCACACTAATCCATGCGTTTGTCTCCAGCAGGTTGGACTACTGTAGCGGTCTGCTCACTGGGCTCTAAACGCAATTAAATGCAGGACGTCCAAAACGCTGCTGCTCGAGTCCTGACTGGAACCAGGAAATACGACCACATTAGTCCGGTGCTCAGGTCTCTGTGCTGGCTTCCTGTCGCTCAGAGAATAGACTTTAAAACAGCTCTGCTTGTCTACAAGTCTCTTCATGGTCTAGCGCCAAAGTACATCTCTGACATGTTAGAGCCATATAAACCAGCTGGGACTCTGAGGACCTCAGGGAGGGGTCTCCTGCTGGTGCCCAGAGTCAGGACTGAACCATGTGAGGCTGCGTTTCAGGTTTATGCTCCTAAAATCTGGAACAGTCTTCCAGAAGATGTGAGACAGGCCTCGGCTCTGACAATGTTTAACTCCAGGCTGAAAACAGTTTATTTAGCTGTGCATATGACTCTCTTCACATTTCATTCAATTGATTAATGATTACTTTTTGTTTTATGGAATTATTTTATTTGCCTTCTTGTGATTTTATGTAGCTGTAAAGCACTTTAAATTGCCTTGTAAAGCACTTTTAATTGCACTAAAATGCTCTACAAATAAACTTGCCTTGACACATTAAACACAATTGATGTCATTTATTCACTTGCTACTGTACTGTTTGCTACCAACAATCAATAAAGTATAATTAATTTGATTTAAAGCATATTTGTGAGTGATCTTTGTTTTTTTCAATGCCATTTATGCTTTTTACAGAACAATTGATATATTTAAGGATGGTTGAAGGCGGGTTAAAAGTAGTTAAATATTTCTGAAGCCGATTCTGATCTGTTTACATGTGCAAAATGATGTAATATTATTTTACATGTGCTTAGTTGGAGAGCAAACTCCAACAAAACAACATGAGGGAGGTGTGGAGTGGTCTGAGAACCATCGGTGGCCATGAAAAAAAGAGTGGCCAGGGAATGGAAGGAGGCCACTGAGTTAAACTTGTTCTTTAACCCCTCTAACTCCTGATCCCTTACCATCTACCTCAACCTTACCTTACCTTATGTCTGCATCTGTGTTCCAAACCTTCAACAATCACAAAAACATTGAATGATATTACAGAACTCATGTTTCATGCTTATAGCAGCAGTTTTATTGATCAAAGTGCATGAAATTGGGAACTTTAAAATAAACTACAGTGTAATACAAAGTGTCATTAAACCTGGCTAAGAATGAAAATTCAAACTTTTTATTATACTAAGCTGCTGTCCTCGAAGCCTTTCTGACCATAGATACACCTGTCGATGTTGGCCTCAAAGACAATGGAGACTTGTGGGAAGCTCTCTGCAAACTCAGCGAGGAAGTCTTTCACCCACTGGTTCACTGCCTCTCCTCTCTTTTGTGTGTTTGACTTCTCTACCCTGTGCTTGTCAATTATGCTCAAATTATATATATGACCTTAATTCAAACAAGCATCATTTATATCATCTGACTGTGACAAACAGATTAGTAATTGAACCAAGAATGAAACAGATGTGTAAACATGCCACCAAATTTGTCTTAGATTTAAAATGCTTACGACTTCATGTAGCCCACATCGTTTGCCACAAGCACTGGCAGCTGACGGGATGGAGCAGTGATACCCTCCGCTTGAAGGAGCTTTTCTACGTGGGCCAGGGCAGTGGCTTGGTTCAGCAGCTCCGGGGGAGCTTGAATGTCTATATATCTGTTATACACACACATCTATAGCTGATATGTGGGCTATATATAGATATATGTATATTCCTGTATAAATATATGGAGAGAGAGAGAGATTTATGTGTGTATGCACACACGCACGCGCGCGCGTACAAAAACATACATACATACAAGCATACATACAATACATATATTTGGTTTGGTTGACCCATTTAACACGATAACGACTATAAACAGACGTTTCGGTAATATGAGTGTAAGAAAGAAAATGTTTATGTTTAAAAAGCGTCTTCAGTTATAATTTACAACGACTTTTTATCGAGTGGGAGAAGCTTCTTATACTTACCTTTCAATGAAAAGATTATCACAGAAAAACACTACGGTTAACTCCGTCAAATTTGTAGCAAATTATCTTTCTGTTTTTAACTTCTTTAACAGATAAACTGTCGAAGTCGTTAGCAAAAACAATGTCCAAATTTCGCTCGCACCGTCTCTTCGCTTTCTCTGATATGTGATTGGCTGCCTGGTGAGTCCGGCGAAACTATTGGTAGTCTACGGTCAAAGTTCGGTGGGCCACCTGATTGGTCGGTTGTCTACGGTCGCTTTATGGCTTCCTGGTGAGTCCGGCAAAGCTATTGGTAGTCTACGGTCAAAGTTCGGTGGGCCACCTGATTGGTCGGTTGTCTACGGTCGCGTTATGACTTCCTGGTGAGTCCGGCGAAGCTATTGGTAGTCTACAGTCAAAGGTCGGTGGGCCACCTGATTGGTCGGTTGTCTACGGTCGCTTTGCACGACCGTAGAACGGAGCCCTGCGAACGCTCCCGCGGCCGGAAGTCAGATTCTGGCAGACAATCACTTTTTGGCACGACACAGATATGTCACATAATCGGGCACTTGGTGATACAAGCATGACAATTGGCATGGACAGTCTCCATGAGTCATTTACCAAGAAAAGTCTCCAAGTTACTTGAAATTTCAAGTTGGCGGTCATTTTTGAAGATGGCCTTGGTCGAACCATTAAGTGATGTTACTGTTTGGTTTGTGATGGAGGCATGACAATTGGCATGGACAGTCTCCACGAGTCACTTGACAAGGCTGCAGCAGATAAAACTAAAGGGAAGGAGGAAAAGGTTAAAGTTGGAAATGAGTAGAAGTGGCAGCTAAAGTGACGGTGAACGTGTGGAGCGCCGATGTCCGGTCAATTCGTCTGTGTTGGGTGGTCACGTGTTTGAAGCCTCGCACCGGAGGAGAAAGCTCCGACTGTTATAACACGCGACGGTGTGTCCCCGACGAGTGTGTGTCAGTGCTGTATACACACAGACACACAAGCACACACGGTGCACAGCGTTGGAGCAGCATTATAGTATTACATCATGATGTCGAGATGAATGTATTGATCACATACATTAAATTTACATTTGTTAATTTATTATTTGTTTTATGTTTAAAAAAGCACGATGTATCTCGATTTTTTTTGTGCTTTAGTCATGCAGTTAACTAGTTTCACTATTTACTGTGTATGTCTGCAAATTAAACATGATTTAATACATACACATTTACATTTTTCTCATATTCTAATGTCAAAAAGCACCTTTTTCACTCCTTGAGTTTGCATATCTGTCAATGATTACTTGCTAAATTGACCTTTATGCATGAATTAAGCTCCCTCAATTTATCACAGCAATTTGTTACAAAAGTGTCCTGTGTCCTCCATCCGACTGCAAGAGTGTGCTGTCCTGTGTCTGCCATATGAAGTGTGTGTCTGTTGGGGCTGGGGAGGTTGCTGCTTTTTTGTCCTTGAAGTAACATTTTTAAGTGCAGGACTTTTACTTGTGACAGAGTATTTCTATTCACACATCCTGTGTGAGCTATGCAAAAAAGCATAGTGAAAATGATCTCTTCATAGTTGTATTGACCAGCATACGCCTGCTTCTTCTTCACACAATCACAAAATATCTGCTGTATGTTTTGAACTTATTAATCATATCTAATTGATTGATCAATTCCTAGTCTTTTTGTGAGCTAGCTACCTGTTTCACTCATCCAGATCCAGGTCACTCAGTGATTACATGCTAACTTTCATGGGCATTAATTGATTGTTCTCTCAGTTTATCACAGCAACTCCTGACCACAAGAGTGCCCTGTCTGACCACACCTGTGTCTGCCTTGCCTGCTCGGAAAATTCATTGTGCCAGACCTGGAGGTGGTCTGCCTAAAACAGTGACTGTCTTTAGGTGAGGAGATGTGGAGTTATAAGGAGTGTAATGTATCTCTATCCAGTAGATTTGAGCTACTAAAACATATTAGACTGCAGCACTGTCATAGACAAGGCTACCCATGCCCACACACAAGTGCCCATGTACTTTTAAGACATGGAATGCTCTCCACATTCATTAAAGTAGAGTCCATCCAAAACAAAACTCTCAGGAGCTGCTGGAATTGTCAACATTTAGTTGTCATTTGTGCACTTGTAGTGATCTTGCCTAAAGTAATTGAGAAAAATTTTGCTGCAGCGTTGCTCAAGTTGGAGCATTTTGCACATGTGCCAGGCACAAAAATTGATGACTTCTTAGAGGAACTGCACTACTTGCTAAGTTCAGCAACATTACCCCTCTCCATAAACATTCTTGAGGGTGTTTTACAGAAACATAGTCCCACAAATGATACGTCTGTGATAACAGAAGTAGCCACTGCTCTCTGTGCATCCTACTCATTGCTCAAAGCCATCGGGAAGGTTGGTCCCATGAGCACATCTTATCTCCGCAAACAGGATTATGAAGAAAGCTTTAAGGTTGTAGAACCCATCAAGTACATACTTGATGCCAAGGAAAAAATAAGTTTTCAGTATGTGTTGTACTGAAGTTTTTGCAGCAGCTCTTTGACAGGAGAGATGTTGTAGACAAGGTAGTTGAAAACCACAAAGCACAGCAGAATAATAAGGTGACTGATAAGGTTACAAATCTTCCAGGAGAACAGTTTTCTGTCAGGGGATGAGTTGAGAATATTAGTAAGTTTATACATTGATTTTACATTGATACATTGATGATTTTGAGATTTGCAACCCTCTGGGTACTTCTCGTAAGAAACACAAGCTTTGTGGAATCTATTGGACTTTAAATCATTTCTCTCCAGGCTCGCATTCATCACTGTCTTCAATTTTCTTGGCAGTCTTGTGTAAAACTGAGGATGTAAAAAAAGTTTGGTTATAGCCACATCATACATCCTCTTCTTCAAGACAATGAAAACTCTGGAGCAAGAGGGAGTTTTCGTTCCATTGCTTGGCAGATGTCTTAAAGGCACGATTCAGTCGGTTGCAGCAGATAACCTGGGAGCTCACAGTTTAGCTGGTTTTAATGAGAGCTTTTCTGGTGGATACATCTGCCGATTTTGCACAGGAACAAGAACAGACATCCAAACAAAAGAAGTAAAGTCACGTGCATTCAAGTGAAGTCTCAGAATTTGAGGATGTGGCAGAAACTCTTATATCAAAATATCCACATTTAAAAGAGTCTCTCTTTGAAACTTTCTTCAACTGAGGTTTACCGCCTGGACTGTATGTGCCATAGAAAAGACATAGAGAAAGATAATTACACATATCATGCATTTGCATGTCTTGAATGGCCAGAATTGCCATATCAAATGTGACATTGACATGAAAGTAGGCAGAGTTGAGTTTTGTTTATCTCTTTTTTTTTATTGTAATTGCTGGTTATTTCCAAATTCAAGAGAATCACAACAATTTATCTGCAGTCAAAGTTCTTCTCTGAGCTGGAGGCGCACTCTGCAAATCTGCTCAAGGCATATGCAAAGAAAGGTGGCCCTCAGGGGAGAAAAATCAAGAGCATCATGGTGCCCATAACCCAGGTATGATAACGATGGAAAAGAGAAACTGTTCAGCCTGTACTGCTGTAATGTTTTTCAACTTCACTGAAAACCTGACCATTGTGGAAATAGCTAATGTTCCAGAAATAAGGGACACTCAAATCAATTCCTGTACATTTTTATAAATTTAACTGAAGGGGGTAAATTTACATAAAAAAAGTTATGAGCTTCAGTTTGAAATTGTACACATACATGAAAAAGCCAGACTATTCCAAAAGGGTTCACAATCTTTAGGGAACCACTGTATTCACTATTACTCTAGTTTCTAAATGCCTTTCATGTTGTGACTTACTGTGAATCTAGTTAACAGTTGTCTAAGCTGGGTGAAACTTGCTCTGCTGGTAAGTTGAGATGGTGTTCCTAAAGTTTATTTGACTTTGACTTTAAACAAAACAATATATATGAAATTCCACTAGCTTTAAGAATTTCAAAACTTTGATAATTACAATAAATAATGTATCTATGCATAAAAATAGAAACATTTAAATTAAGATAATTCGCTTGGTATCGAGGAAAGTTTTGTAATCCAGACAAAGATCCCCCTATGCTATACATCCATGTAAATAAAGTAAATAAAGAGAACCATGTATACTGATTTACTTAAAAGAACTGGAAAATTTTTTTCAATTTTACCATGATTTGACATGGGTCTGAAATTCCTTAGGAGGAGAGCTAAAATGGTCCAGTGAATACTGGACATTCCAGTTGTTGAAACCTCATTGGAACATACGACCACTATGTATTTTAGTCCCCCCCCTCTCTCTCTTTTATGAGTATGCCCCATATCGTCTAATATCTTACTGCCCAAAGACTATAACAATCAAATTGAATGCTTAATCATAATAGACACTTGGAAATGCTCGAAATGTGTCAGGAGAGTGTGGATTCAATTCAATTCAATTCAGTTTTATTTATATAGTGCCAAATTAAAACAAATGTCATGTCAAGGTATTTCAATAATATATTCCAATTCAAGCCAAGAGTGGGGAGGCAGAAAGAGGGGGAAATAAACACCATAACTGTCACACCGTAATGAAGTGCGGGCCCCGGTGCGGTCACAGAGTCAGGAGAACAAGAACTCTTAGTTCAAACAAAAGTTTATTGGATAACAGAAGATCTCACACAGAGGAAAAACGTGGCCTGGTGAGCAGGGAAGTCGGCCTGCAGAACCGGAACAAAAAACCAAGGTAATCCAAGAACTGAAAATAATCCACAAAACACTAAAGGTCAGGATCCAGGTCGTGAACCAAACAGGCATAACAAATACATTAACACACGAGCGAAGAATGGCAGAGAAGACCAGATATTTAAACTAACGGGGCAATCAAAGGAAGATGGAACACAGGTGACTTAAGAACCAGGTGTCACAGCTGTGGCTGTGACAGTACCCCCCCTCCGACGACCGCCTTTAGGCGGCCCACCAGGCTTGTTAGGGTGGGCTCTGTAGAAGTCGGTGATGAGTGAGTGGTCCAGAATAAACCGACGTGGAACCCAAGAACGCTCCACCGGCCCATAACCCTCCCAATCAACCAAAACCTGGAAACCCCTGCCACGACGTCTGACATTCAGAATCTGACTAACGGAGTAAGCAGGATGGCCATCCACGACCGGGGGGGGGGGGGGGGAGGTTCAGCTGGAGGGCCATGTGCACAAGAGGTGACTGGCTTTAAGAGGGATACATGAAATGTGGGGTGTACCTTAAGGGAGTCTGGGAGCTCAAGGCGCACAGCCGAGGGATTAATGATTCTGACCACTGGAAAAGGACCAGTGAAACGAGGAGCCAGCTTTCGGGAGTCTACCTGCAAAGGCAGGTCCCTGGTGGATAACCACACCATCTGCCCAGGCTGATACTTAGGAGCGGGCGAACGCCGACGGTCCGCCAACAGTCAGTTCCGGGCAGCGGACCTAACTAAAGCAGCCCGAGCCTCCCGCCACACTCTGCGAACCCGTCGCAAGTGTTCCTGTATAGAAGGGACGGACACCTCATCCTCCTGGGAAGGGAACAAAGGGGGTTGAAAACCATACATTACCATGAATGGCGACATACCAGTAGCAGATGTGGAGAGACTGTTATGAGCATACTCCACCCAAAGCAGCTGAACACTCCAGGAGGATGGGTTACGTGCACACACACATCTTAAAGAGGCCTCCAGGTCCTGGTTGGCCCGTTCTGTCTGGCCATTTGACTGAGGATGGTACCCAGACGATAAACTAACCCTTGCCCCCAACGCTCCACAGAATGCTCGCCAAACCTGGGAAGAAAACTGGGGTCCCCGATCAGAAACTATGTCCATGGGGATACCATGGAGACGAAAAACATGGTGAACTAAGAGCTCAGCAGTTTCCAGAGCAGAAGGGAGCTTCGACAGTGGCACAAAATGCACAGCCTTAGAAAAACGATCAATAACAGTAAGGATGACAGAGTTACCTGCAGAAGGAGGCAGACCAGAGACAAAATCCACCATGATGTGAGACCACGGCCTTGAGGGAATGGGGAGAGGGTTCAGCAAGCCAGCGGGCCGTTGGTGCGAGGCCTTCCCTCGGGCACAGATGGAGCAAGCTGCCACAAACTGATTGGTGTCACGGACCAGCGTGGGCCACCAGAACCGCTGTCGAATAAGCTTAAGTGTGCGTGCCGCCCCAGGATGGCAGGCCAATTTGGAGGAGTGCCCCCACTGCAGCACCTGAGATCTAACGTTCTCGGGAACGAACAAGCAGTTAGGTGGTCCAATCTCCGGACGGGGACAACGGGAAAGGGCATCAGGCTTTAAATTAGGGGAACCAGGTCTGTAAGAGAGAGTAAAATTAAATCGGCCTAAAAAAAGTGCCCATCTGGCCTGTTGAGAATTGAGACGTTTGGCTCGCTGAAGGTAGGCTAAATTCTTATGGTCCGTCCAAACCACAAACGGAATTTCTGCCCCCTCCAGCCAGTGTCTCCACTCTTCTAATGCCAGAACGACTGCTAAAAGCTCTCGGTTACCCACGTCATAGTTGCGCTCAGACGGAGACAGCCGGCGAGAAAAATAGGCGCAAGGATGCAACTTCTGTTCTGAGATCTGTGAAAGCACGGCTCCCACACCACTGTCAGAGGCATCCACCTCCACTATGAACTGCTTAGAGGCATCAGGGTGGATGAGAACAGGCGCAGAAGAAAACAGCGCTTTGAGTTTTAAGAATGCCTGGGCAGCTTCAGAGGTCCAGATAAAAGGGCTGGAGGTGGAGGGAAGTTGGGTGAGTGGTGCAGCTACCTTACTAAAATTCCTAATAAAGCGCCGGTAAAAATGAGCAAAACCAAGGAAACGCTGAAGCTGCTTGCGGTTTTCAGGTACTGGCCACTCAACCACCGCCCTTACCTTGGCTGGATCAGAGCGAATCTGTCCCCTTTCTATGACAAAGCCCAAAAAGGAGACTGACTGCACATGGAATTCGCACTTCTCAGCCTTGACAAATAGTCTGTTCTCAAGCAACCTTTGGAGAACTAGTCTGACATGCTTGCAATGTTCCTCCAGTGTGCTAGAAAAAAATAAAATGTCATCCAGATAAACAAAAACAAAACAGTTGAGCATGTCACGGAGTACATGATTAACTAAGGATTGAAAAACTGCCGGTGCATTAGTTAACCCAAAAGGCATGACCAAGTACTCAAAATGGCCAAGAGGTGTGTTGAACGCCGTTTTCCACTCATCCCCCTCTCGAATACGGACAAGATGGTATGCATTCCGAAGATCTAGTTTAGAAAAGACAGTGGCTTGGTGAAGGGAGTGAAAGGCTGAATCCAACAGTGGCAGGGGATATTTTTTCTTGACAGTGATAGCGTTCAGACCACGATAGTCAATGCAGGGGCGCAAAGTCTTGTCTTTCTTAGACACAAAAAAAAAACCCAGCACCTACAGGGGAGGAAGAGGGGCGAATGATACCTGCTGCCAACGACTCCTGTATGTACCTCTCCATAGTCTCTCTCTCGGGACGGGAGAGGTTGTAAAGGCGGCTGGAGGGGAGAGGGGACCCAGGCAGTAAGTCTATGTGGCAGTCATAGGGACGATGTGGTGGGAGAGAGAGAGCTTGATGTTTGCTAAATACCTCAGCCAAGTTATGATAACAAGGAGGAACTCCAGAAAGATCAAGAAAGATGGAAGGAACTATGGCAGGAGGGCTCAAGGCTGGAACAGCAGATCTAAGACAATTATTGTGGCATGCTACACTCCAGCTAATGATTGTGCTCTGTGTCCAGTCAATGTTGGGATTGTGCAGTCTAAGCCAGGGGAAACCTAAAACCACAGGAGTATGAGGAGCAGGCATAACAAAAAAACTGATAAGCTCATGGTGGTTACCAGAGATAAGTAGAGATAAAGGAACAGTCTTTTGAGAAATTACAGACAATAACCTACCGTCTAGAGCATTTACCTTACAAGGTGCTGTAAGTGACACAACAGGAATCTTATGTAGTTCAACAAAATCCGCGGCAATAAAATTCTCATCTGCCCCAGAATCCACAAACAGGTTTATACCCACCTCCTTAGAGTCACAAAACAAAACGGCAGACAAATGAGTACGTGTGGAAGGAAAACAACTTGAATCTTGGCTCACCTGGGTCCCCCCCTCCTCAGGTGAGCCTAGGCTTTTGGGAGATTGGGGCAGTTCTCTCGAACGTGGCCGGGTTGGCCACAATAAAAACACAGCCTCGCCTGAAGTCTCCGTTGACGCTACGTCGGAGTCAATCTGGCCCGTCCAAGCTGCATGGGTTCAGGAGGGGGCAGGACAACAGGAGTGTGAGCACCTGCTGGAGTGGACACCTCCACCTGTTGGCCAGAGGCAGAACCAAAAAACGGGGTACAGGCGGAAGTGATGCAGCTCCGGTCACGCTCCCGGCGTCTCTCTAGCACGCGGTTGTCCAACCGCCTTGCAAGGTCTATTAAACCGGCCAGGGACTCTGACTCATCCCGAGCCGCCAGCTCATCCCTCAAATTGTCATTCAGGGAGCGAAGAAATATTCCCATCAACGCAGCATTATCCCAGCCGCTCTCCATTGCCAGTGTGGAGAACTCAATAGCGTGGTCGGCTACTGACCTGGAGCCTTGGCGCAGTGACAGCAGTTGGTTGCCCGCCTCTTTACCACGAACAGGATGGTCGAAGACCCCTCTCATCTCCCCCACGAACCGCCGGTAGGAGGAGCAGAGCTGGGGGTTGCCCTCCCACGTAGCCCGCCATAACGCTCCGGCGTCGGGAGATGGGGCTCAGGAAGAGGGGGTGTTGACGGCAGAACAGCGACAGGCGGCGGAGAAGCAGCACACAGTTCCAGTCTCTGAGAGAGGGAGGCGACGCTAGAAGTCAAGGACCCCAACGTCTCCATAATGTTCTTGCGGTCCTGGGCATGCTGTCCCAATAAAGAGCCCTGGGCTGTCAGCGCCTGGTGAATCGACTCTGGATCCGCGGGGTCCATTTGGCTTGTGTGTTCTGTCACACCGTAATGAAGTGCGGGCCCCGGTGCGGTCACAGAGTCAGGAGAACAAGAACTCTTAGTTCAAACAAAAGTTTATTGGATAACAGAAGATCTCACACAGAGGAAAAACGTGGCCTGGTGAGCAGGGAAGTCGGCCTGCAGAACCGGAACAAAAAACCAAGGTAATCCAAGAACTGAAAATAATCCACAAAACACTAAAGGTCAGGATCCAGGTCGTGAACCAAACAGGCATAACAAATACATTAACACACGAGCAAAGAATGGCAGAGAAGACCAGATATTTAAACTAACGGGGCAATCAAAGGAAGATGGAACACAGGTGACTTAAGAACCAGGTGTCACAGCTGTGGCTGTGACAATAACACCATTCAAAGGATACCTGTTGGAACAGGGAAACACAAGTTAATAACCACAATAATGTCACATGTACATAATATCATTTGAGAAATTAAACAGGGGGAAAAAGAGCAAAGTGAGAAAAGGTGTGACAGATGAGGCCCCCCAGCAGTCGAAGCCTATAGCAGCTTAACTATGGGATGTTTCAGGATCACCTGAGCCACGCTTTATCAAAAAGGACAGTTTTAAGCCGAGTCTTCAAAGTGGAAAGGGTGTCTGCTTCCCGGACATTTACTGGCAGCTTATTCCACAAGAGAGGGGCCTGATAACTGAAGGCTCTGCCTCCCATTCTACTTTTAGAAACTCTGGGAACAACAAGTAAACTTGCAGTTTGGGAGCGAAGTGCTCTTCGAGTGGATGAGTGGACAGAAATGCAGGACTATGGAGAGATGATTTTGAGACTTTTATTTAACCCAGAAGAAAACAGAACACTAGAAAAGGCAAACTGTACACAGGGAAAACCCACAGGAAACTAGAAAACACAAATTATGAAGCATGAACATCAATGATACAACACAGAATACCAAGAGTTTATATAATGAGGGAGTGACAAGAGGATTGAAAACAGGTGAGTTTAATCAGAAACTGAGGACCTGGTGTGAAACAAGTTAGTAATTGAATTGAACAGAAAGCGCAAAGGGGTCAGCCCAACAAAATAAAACAAATATACAAACTGATATACAAGATGAGGAACAAATACTGACAGAAATTAACTAGAATACAAAACATAACCAAGATGCGAAGACATGGACCATGACAGAAAAGGCCATAAAAGTGTAACATTACATAAAGGCTACGCAAACCACTATGATTTGTTTCTTTTAAAATCATTCAGCTTTACAGAAATGCACAAACTAAAATAGAGTCCCATCTCTGCTCTCTGTGCTTTTTTTATATTAATAAAGAATAGAGATTCTCTGAAGGAAACAGGATGACAGATTTAAAATGTTTTACAAAGGCATCGTCCTCTTATCATGTCATTGTTCCTCAGTGATTTAGATAAGCAGTTTAAATTGTCCCACAAATTTTTGCATCATGGAAACACGCATTTCTGTGATGAAGGCAGAATAGTAAGTTAGCTTATTGTCAGATAGCTTGATGACGTACAATAGTTAAGTAATTCATGGTTAAGTCCTATACATACCATTACCATGTTAGTGGTGAGATTGTCTTTACCAACTATGCAGTGCCATGGGATCTGGATTATTTTTTACCAAAATATCCTGAAGGAAAAAAAATCTAGTTGACAGGCTCCACGACTGAGAATAGCATAGTTTTCCATCTCTATTTTTTAGTAGATTGATTTCAAGCCCATATGACATATCCCCATGCAAACCTCTTAATTTGCTCCATTTGGACTTTGAAGGCTGGAAGGCATTTAGTGTGATCCAGGCATCACTGTTTAGCTTGTCCTCCTGCTTAACAAGAACCCACAGCTTTCCTTTGTTTATATAGTGTTCTTTTACATGTCAAATTACAGAGGCATCTTACCATGACCTCATTCTCTTAGCACGTGCTTTTTCCAGTAGAGCAGCACTTGGTTTTGAGTGGGAAGGTAAATGGCACCATCTGACATTTGCCTCCACAGCACAGCCTTGATTTAGTAAATTAAGGGATCAGGAGGCTTGAGTCCAACATCTCTGGGCATAATGAGTCAGAGTTTATTTATTAGGTGAGTTGCTGCCTGGTGAGGGAGAATTAAGGTAGAGTGGCAAGCTGTTCATTGTGATTACTTGCCTCTTAGTATGTTAATACAAAGGCAAGAACATCTTAGCTCTGTTTTATATCATTCAAGATGCAGGTATAGCTGTCTTTTAACCCTTAAACTTATTGTATTTGTCAGACACATTGTCGTTAGTAAGTGGTTAGTCCCAGCACAATTTTAGGCGTTGACCATTATAGAGATATCCTAGCATGAAATTCAATTCAGTTGATTTATACAGTGCCAAATCCCAACAAATGTCATCTCAAGGCACTTCAATGACACAGTCCAATTCAAGCCACTTTGAGTTTAATTAATTGTAATCATAATCCAATCAAATCCAATTAATAACATTTAAAAAATGTGTGAATTGTTCTCAGTGTTACTGTTTCTCCCCTTCACTTTTGTTTTTGAGTTGTTCTCTGTCTGACTCTTTGTATTCATTTGTATTCCGTTTGTGGCTATGACCATTATGTCCTCCTGGAGCTGGCTGTGCAGCTTCCTGCTGGCACTCCTTTTCTTTTTTTCCATTAACTCCTGCGGTGTGTCAGGTGCAGCTTTTTCTCAAGTCTATGCCAGATGATTCTGTCCCCCACAACAATCATGCCAATTTACTGGTTTTGCTTTCTGTGATTCATCGTGTGATAATGATGTGTATCTATGTGTCAGATCCACCTGCATGTGCCAGCCAATTTGATCTGCTCACCAGCTTTTCACATTTCTGCAATCCTTTCTCTCAGCCACACTTCTTTCGAAGACCCCCTATGGCAAGATGATTTTAATCTGAAACTACAGCCTTACAGTAAGAATGACAGATCCAGTATCATGTTGTTGGCTTGTTAATTTGTGGCTGTGGGACAAGTGACATGTCTTTGTCCTTTTGACTGACAAATTAGAAATAAAGGATTAACTTCTTGTATGTGAATGCTGTCATCTCTGCTTTCTTATCAGCTGAATTAGCTACACATGAGCACTGACATATGCAGGACTAGCTTCCTGCTTTGTAAGAAAGCATGAATTGGGGAATTTCTTTGTTTTGTGGGATCAAAATGCACAGGCAGGTATGGTTTAATTTGAACAGTAACAGATTGTTGAAAATGACGGGATAGTGATGAAAAATACTTTAGATTTAAGTCCTTGATCAGTCCAAAGTAAGCATCAAACTTTTGCCTTCTTTCTGGATGAACATAACACAAGATGTTCCAAGACATGCCAATTGCAAAGCAGTATAATGCAGTTAATTTAATTTCAATAATAAATGATCAATTCCTGCAGGGGAATTATATTGCTGCAGTAGTAATATTCATTAAAGACATGATATTGTTATAGATAGATAAAAAATACAAATTTACTATATACATACACACACACATATGCATATATATATATAATACAAATTAGCTGACAAACATATAGAAAGTTGAACTATACCATAGAGGAGGGTGTGGTAGTTATCTTCAGCGATCACCATCAGTGGGTTAGGGTGTTGCTTTTGTAGTTTTTTGTGGCAACAACTTAGCTGATGAGTTCACATGCAGCAAAGATTAACTCTCTCTGTAGACAACATGGACAGAAACTCACAGCAAACAGTTCAACAACTGGGGAGCAGTGACACTTCTCAGTGACATATCCAGGATGACCATCTGCTGTAAACAAGCACTGTAATCCTCCTCCTTCACTGTTACCTCTCTGTCTGCAGTCTCTGTCTGTCTGTATAGTCTTAAAGCTGAATAGAGAGGTGTTAGAGTTGTTCCTGCAGCCATGCATCAATGAAAAAATAATATTGCCTTGCTGATATTCCTACTGTTTCGTCATCAGGGGTACAAATTTGTCCATTTTATCTGCCTGTGATCTCACACATCCCATAATCATCAATGGAAGAAATGGTTTAACCCTCTTCTGAGGGTTATTGCAACAGGCTGCCTGAAATGAACATTTTGTCCCTTGTAAAAATCTAGCAGTAAAAAGTAGGAAATAAACGCAAGATTTCTTGTTTTCACTTATAGCGCTTGTTTTATTAATTATGTGTACCATCAGACTGATTTAAAGGTAGGGAGATATATATTAAGTTTAAATGTAACAATAATGTGTTAGTGTGCCAACATTTTTTATGAAAATGAGTAAACTGATCAAAGAACGTGAGTTAAGCCCAATTATGCTTTTCTAACTTTTTACACTTCATTTGACCCCTTTAGTTCTCTTTGAAATGTCTCCATAGTTTTAATGATCTAAAGGAAGAGCAGTGAGAGGAATAGGCCTATTGGATACTGTGTCTTATCAAATGCTGAGGTTCTACTTCCTTGTGAATACCAGACAGCTTAATGAGATAGTGGGCTTATATTGTTCAGATTTCAGCCTTTGAGTTCTCAGTAAAACAGCAGGTATTTCATAAACCACAAAAAATTCAGTAGGTTTTAGTTTCTCTGAAAATGTTCTTTAAGCTGGACAAACATTGGGAGCAGATGTCAGGGTTTTGCAGATCCTAGAGCTAGTGGCAAGGGCAGGATAATCTGCTTGTTTATCGTTAATGCAGCTCAATGGATTTATAAAATAAATAAAACATATATATGTGAAGAAAGAATCTTGTATTAATGGTTAGACAAAGCAAAGCTGGAACAAAGAATGTTTTGTATATCTCTTGATGACTGGCAACCTCTCCAGGGTGAACTCTGCCTCTCACCCAATGACAGCTGGGATAGGGTCCAGCCCCTCCATTGGATTAAGCGGGTATGGAAAATGGCAGGATGGATATCTCTTGTCTCCTCAGACACAGAAAAAAAATTTTTTTGAATAAGCATGACTAAAACCCAAAGTATGACTCTTTGGGTTGATCCATGCTTTTAAACGTGTGGTGGCAAATTTGTCACTTAATTAAAATGTATGTACAATGAAACCACAGACATGAATAACTTTTGAACATCTGCTCAAACATTCACCGACATATCTTCTCTTTCTATCACATTAAAGTTACAAAGCAGCTGACCATGTGCATTTATTTTAGACTTATTATCTTAAGACACCAATAAAAAAACTTTTTTGTAGTATCAGTCACAGGAACCACAGGGAGTGACAGCCCTGCAAGGTGTGCCATAATTTATCTGCCAGAACCACATCACCATTTGGAGGTCAGTGCTATCATCCAATGTGTTGGTGGAACAAAGCAGTTAGACCCAGCAAGTCAGCTGTCACTTAATCACATCGGCCCTGCAAGCTGTCAAGGGTATCACCCGTTAGGACATAAATTAGCGTTTTATAGACGCTTCGGGCTGATGCCGAGAATGCACTACTGAGTACTTAAGAAGAAAACCAAAGGTAGCAGTCATGGCCCAAGAACTACCATAATGCTTAAATTACCAAAATGTATTAATTTAAAACAAAATGCACCACATGCAGTGGCAAAGAGATGTTTTGTGGTCTCCAGTCACCTAACAGTAATGGGTGTGGCAGCCCACTCATATGCAACAGGTTCTCGCATAAGGTACAAAAAATACGTGGAAAAAAGTGTAAATATGAAAATAACTATATGGTGTCCCTTTATTTACCCCAAATCCTCAAAATTCTATCCTTACCTCGCATCCCTTATTGACTTTTCTCTCATCCACTCCACCGCACTGTGCCTAGGGTTTTAATCTGAAGTTGGAAAATACAGAAGAGATTATAGTTTTTTTTTTTAGTCACCTTTTTCTTTTTCATAAAAAACATCTTTATCCCATTCCTCTATTTTCTCAAAAGAAAACCTGTTCCTTTATTCCCTCTTCTAATGAATCTCTCCTCCATTAAAAGATTAGGATGCAGACATCCTACATTTTCTTGGCCACACCAACAATAATTTAATCTTACTAATAAGAGTTTGTCTTTGCTGCAAACGTCCAAGCAGCTCGTTTCTCATTTGTTCACAAATTAAAAGATATCACATAGTAACATGTTCTTTCATGCAGACAACCATGTTGATCGTTGAAAGTACAACCAAAGTAATTCTCTCCGCATGAACACCTCAAAACCAAAACAGCTTGGATACTGTGTAAATGTAAATATAAAACAGAACTTAATTATTTGTAAATATCATAAACCAATATTTTATTCATAACAGAACATAGAAAACAAATAAAATGTTTCATGAAAATTTTTTCGCTGATCTTTAATTTGATGGCATCAACATGTCTCAAAAATTTGGAACAGGTCCAACAAAAGGCTGGAAAAATACTAAAAAGAAACAGCTGAAGAAACATTTTGCATCCACTTAGGTTACCTGGCAAAAAGTTTCTGTTTCTCAAAAATAAAGCAGTTTCAGAATAATAAAATAAAATCAAACTTTATTCTTAAAGCACTTTTCATACATTAAAACGTAGCACAAAGTGATTTACATGTTTGCTCTGTTGTAAAAAGAATAAAATAATAAATGGGCTAAAATATAAACTGACTAAAATAAACAAATTAATGAATAAATACAACATTAGTTAAAAGCCTAATTAAATAAGTGGGTCTTAAGCCCGTTTTTAAAAATATCAACACGCTCTGCGGCCATCAGGTCCTCCGGCAGGCTATTCCTCAGACAGGGGCCATAGTGCTGAAAAGATGCCTCACCGTAAATTTGTGTTCGAGCTTTGGGGATTATTTAAAGGCCAGTGCCGGAAGATCTCACAAAGCACGAGGGTTCATGTGGTAAAAGTAATTCTGAAAGATAAAAAGGTCCAAGAACCCTAAGACATTTAGAAACCATTAAAAGGAATCAATCCTAAAACACACATGGAGCCCATGCAGTGATTTTAAAACTGCTGTAATATGTGACCGCTATCTGGTTTTCGTCAGCACACGTGCTACCGAGTCTGTAAAAGTTGTAAACCTAAGATGTTTCTTTTTGGAAGACCAGAAAGCAGGGTGTTACAGTAGTCAATACGACTGGAAATAAAAGCATGCATTAGTGTCTCTGTGTTAACACGAGAGAGAAAGGGGCAGACTCTGCAGCTATGTTCTTGAAGTGATAAAATCCTGTTTTTGTTGTCTAATGTGAATGTCTAATATGTGAAATAAAGTTGAGCAGGGTTGATTATCAAAGATAATGCCCAGATTCTTTAACTGATTGGATGGATTTAAAGACAGTGTTTGCAGTTTTGATAAAAGTTTCTCTCTCTGAGCCATAGGATCGATAATTAAAACCTCAGTCTTGTCCTGGTTGAGCTGTAAGACGTTTTCTGCCGTCCAGGAGTTGCTGTCTAAAATACATTTAAAAAGGGCATCAATTGGCCCTGTGTCATCAGGAGATGTGGATATGTACAGCTGTGTGTCATGCACATAGCTGTGGAAATTGATATCATGCCTCCTGATGACATTTCCAAGTGGGAGCATGTACAAGTTAAAAAGTATGGGGCCTAAAATTGAGCCTTGGGGCACACCACATTTAATTTAATGGATCCTTAAGGAACATGTTTCCAAATTCATGAAGAATTTTCTATCTGTGAGATAAGAACTAAACCACTGGAGAGCTGTACCAGAGAGGCCGACCAGGTATCTTAGTCTATTTAAAAGAATCGGGTGATCTACTGTATCAAAAGCAGCGCTAAGATCCAGTAGTACAAGGACTGTAAGCTTCTATGAATCCAAATTACACCTAAGATCATTAACAATTTTCAATACCTTCAATAACTACTGTGGTTCGTCCTAAATCCAGATTGAAGTTTCTCAAAAACAGAGCGGTGATTTAAAAAAATCAGTCAACTGAATAAAAAACGTTTTTCTAAAATTTTACTTAAAAATGGTAATTTGGACACTGGTCTGTAGTTATTAAGAACATTAGGATCCAAATTGTTCTTCTTATCACTACTGCCATTTTAAGGGCAGCAGGGAAAGTACCCCTCTGAAGGGAACAATTCACAATATTCAAGAGCTCATCTTCAAAGAATTCCATAAAACATTTTAAAAAGTGATGTGGGAATTGGGTCTA
This sequence comes from Leuresthes tenuis, assembly GCF_036924035.1. Taxonomy (NCBI): domain Eukaryota; kingdom Metazoa; phylum Chordata; class Actinopteri; order Atheriniformes; family Atherinopsidae; genus Leuresthes; species Leuresthes tenuis. The sequence continues at coordinate 22,570,355 of NW_027325372.1, read as the reverse complement.
AAAGGCAGGTTGTTGGTTTTACTTGGGAGAAAACTCTACCAAGCATCTCTGCATCAGCCAGGGCAAAACTGTCCAGTGTTTCCTCAGGTAAAAACAAGCTTTCCAATGTATTAAAAATGATAAGATAAAATAGAGGATCTTATAAAATCAATTTTACCCCTGAAGTGGTCTGCAAAGTCGTCACAGAGGGAGTCTGAAGGAGAGTTTTGATATCTGTTGAAATCAGGGTCGATCAATAGTATTAAAAAGGATTTTTGGGTTATTTTTATGATCAAGGATTATGTTTGTAAAAAAGGTAGTTCTTGCATTCATGAGAGCATTACTGTACATCTTTAGCTGCTCACAGTATATTTGATGATTAATTATTAATTTATTTTTCCTTCATTTCCATTCAGCTACCCTGTAATTCCTTTTCAATTTTTTAATCTCCTCATTTCTCCATGGGGTTGCGTGCTTAGGCAGTACAATCTTTGTGGTTAGTGGAGCTACGAGATCAAGTATTGATTCGAGTTTCTTCATGAAAGGTTCAACAATAAGGATGCAGGTACAATAGCTGGAGGATGCTTAACCAAGATTTCAATAAAATTTGCATCCACCTCAGAGGTAATATAGCGTTTCCTGACAGTTAGCACCAAGGTCTCCCGCTGAATAAAACTGGTGATATTAATAAAACAAAAACCACACAGTAATGGTCCAACACAGCCAAATCAACAACAGAGGACACACTGGCTGACAGGCCATAGCTGAGGAGTAGATCCAGAGTGGGCTGTGTGACATGGTGGGTAAAATCAAGCAACTCAGTAAATTTAAAAACTCTTTGACCATAGAATCAGATGGATTTTCTATTTGTAGGTTAAAATTACCAGATATAATGATACAATTGGCATGGATTATTGATAAAAATTCAGAAAATTCACTGATAAAAGCAGCATCATGCTTTGGTGGTCTGTAGACAGTGATGCAAAGAATTGAGGGACTGTTAAAAACAACTGCATGATGCTCAAAGGTGGTGTACTGATCAAATACGATTTGTTTGATTTTTAATGAATTATTGGCTATTGATGCAGGACCACCACCTTTCCTGCCACTTCTCAAGGAGAAAGTAAAGTTAAAATTCTGAGGCTATTCAAGTTCTCTGAACATTGTGGGATCTGGTATGCTCACACTGAGTGATGATGACAGGAATTGGTGAGTTGTTCATGAAAACAGAAGGTCCATGTCCGGTATTGTGTGTGTTATGGTCAGAGGTAGAACTAAAAACATAGGAACTAGGACCTTGGGGACATCAGTCAGTTTTGGTTTAGGGTGGTGAGAGGAGAGTGTAGTGTGTGCATGTTGAATACCTTATGCCAAGTTGGAAGACAACACGTGGGAGCCGGCTCTGTTCAAGTCAAGACCATCAGATCAAAAAAGGTGTCTCCTCTTCCAAAAGACATCAAAATTGTCGATGAAGCTGAGATTATGGGTGCTGCAGGCAGAGGAGAATCAGGTGTTCAGGCTGAGCAACCTGCTGAAACGCCCTATGCTCCTGCCACAGACAGTATCAGCTGCCGCTGCCACAAGGTGTCACCTTTCTGCAAGTCAAGGAGGCTGTGCTCCAAAATAATAAGTTACAGTTGTGTAAAGCATTTCACATTAAGAAGTATTGAGGCCCTAGGGGACATGGATGGAAAAAAAGAAAAAAAGGACGGACTTTTGCAAGATCTCGCAAAAGTTTTGTGAGATCCCCAGAAACTTTTGAAGGATCTTGAGAAAGTTTTGCAAGATCTCAAGAAATTTTCGTGAGATTATATGAGATCTTGCGAGGTCGTAATTAGGACAATGTACATCCGAGTCAGTTTGGCCCATGGGAACGAAAACAAACAGACACAAACATGGAGTGGGAGAAATTTATTGAATTTTGTTTTGAAATGGGCCTAAAATACAGCGAGATAAAAAACTGTGCTCACCAGTAGACACGGCTTTGTGTCCTAAATACGACTTCGCGAGAGAAACATTTGCGAGATGTAGCAAAACTTTCGAGATCTTTCTCTCTTGCTGTGGACATGCTGTGACGAGAACCTACCAATTAAATTATGAGAAAAACTGTTAACCTAAAAGATACAGAATTTAACCTTGTATACATATGTTTCTTCCTTGTAGATTTAAGCACTACAATTTTGATTCCAACATCTAGAGATGAATTATATTATAATTTAATGGTACCATAGAGGTATAGATATATCTCCTTATCTATATCCATAGATATAAGACACAGATACCATTACTCAGAATTCCATGCTGTGAATTGTGTTCTTGTACTAATAAGAAAGTTGTTACATATCCTCATTCGCTCACCACAGGCAAAATTACGTTCGTGAGGAAGAGTTGCTTCTCAGCAACAGTGCCGGGTACTGACAGGACTTTTTCTAGTCTCTGGATAATGTCTTCTGTCTGGGGGAGTAATAGACATGGGGGAAAAAAATATTTAGAAAACATGCTGGCAGAAACAATTAACAAGAAAGGACTTAAAAGCCTTGTTAAAGTGACAAGTTTTGAACTTGCAAGGCCACATTTTTCTATTACTCCTTTCCCACATGCTATTTAAAAAGTCCACATACCTTCATGTCATTGAATAAAGTGAAATGTTCACTGTAGTGTTTCCGGAGGGCAGGATCTAGTCCTCTGTGTTTCCACAGATATATTCTGTTGGACAGAATGTTCCCACTCTGGAGGTTTCTTTCCAAATCCTGCAATCATATGTATTTAGCGGCTGATAGTGTTTTACCACCATGGACTCTTTATAGAATTATTGAATGCCTTTAGTAGAGAAAATGCAGTACAGCTCACAGGAGATTACATGTTATTACCTTTATTTCTCCATCTGTCAGAATGTCTTCCGCTTTAACAGACTCCAGAATGTCATGAGATGAGATCACAAAATGAGATTATTGTTACAATTCAGGGGTGCTGTTGCATCCTTAGATGTCCAGTCCCCCTCCGCACCAGCACACTGGAAATGCAGCCAGTTTTTACATGCTGTGCATTGTACCCATGGGTACAGCTTTATTTTGTCATGGAAAACACTTTTTCCATATTTCCTGTATGACTTGGTTCTGTCTGATATAGTCAACTGTGTTGTGTGTAAAGAATTATATAAATATACTTAACATAGTTTTCATTTATGTTGTACATACCTGGTTTTCCAAGTTGCCCGCTGGAACAAACAGGACCTTAGTTGCCAGGCAATGGCTGCAGTTGGTAGGAAGTCCTGAGTTACAACATCCTGTTGTACATCATCTGTCTTTTATTCATTACAGATTTTGGTATAACATTTAAAAAAAAAAAAGACCTCTAACCTCTGCATTGACAGTCTTCAGAATTTGAGCAGTATGGTGCAGACGAAGAGTCCTACATTGATTAAGAGTGAGAGCCTCTGCAGAGACCTCACGGTTTAGGACCTCATTTTAAGCTGCCGAATTGTGAACAAAAAAATTCACTTGATGAACTCATAAAGCACACTTGCACTGAACAGGGAGAAGCAGCTCAAATAATAAACAGTTTACAGAACACACAAAGACTCCACAGTGTGTTGCTACTTCCACTGTGAAGGAAATGTCACAGTCCAACCTTCAAGGCCACCACATAATCTGAAGACATTTCTACAAGAGAACAAATTGGCAATAATCTAGTATTATCATTATGCCACATATGTAGTAATTTATGACAAATATCAAATGTTGTATGAGACTTTCTCTTTACGTGAGGGGGTCCATGTCACCATGACTGGTCTGACAGTGAAGCATGAGTGAATCATAAACTCGGATCTGTCTCAGTTTGAAGTCAAATACCTACAACGACATAAATCAATCATAACAATTAAAAAAAAATCACATTTGTATGACTTCAAATGCAGTTAATGGTATAGGTTATGCTTTTGCTCTTTCTGCATAATTGATTTTGTTGCTAAAGCATATTTACCAAATTATATTAATAGTCCAATCACAGAATAAAACTTGTTTAATGGAGGCTCACCCAAAGCAGAAAATGGTTGCCCGTCTCAGGAGACAAGTGACCAACAATCCTGGGGAGGAGTAGCTTGTCTGACCCCTATGGAAAAACAATATCGGGTTGGACAACACAGTCCATGTGAAGAGCAGATATATTTTTCAAATATTTACATTGTCTTGTGTTTCAAAAAGGACCTACTGGGATGTGTTTGACAACCTGCTCACTCACACCTCCACTTGTGGTCCATTCCCGGTGCCACAAGATGAAGTCATAAGTACCCAAAGAACCACTCTATAACATAAAATGTACCAGCAAACGTTGATAAGGCAACAAAAGCAATCAGAAATGGAAGTACATCTATTACCGTGTGTTCTTGGTAACTTGATAGTTAACTGCTTCTAATTCAATATACTTGTTAAAATACAACACTCAATATGTGCTTATACTTGGTATAAGGTACACATCTATATTTTAGAAACACTGCAGTAACTAATTACAGTTCGTGTACAAACTAATTTCAAACACCAGATTTATTGCACTTACATCATCCGTCAACCATGGCATTGATGCCAGCCTCTCTTCTGGACCATGGAAGATTGTGCCAACAGTACCTGTGGGGAAACACTGCGAATGTCCTGTTTGGTCACAGGAAATTGTCTTGACACATGAGCAATGACTTGAGTTTCTTTGCAGCGTCCAGAGAACAAGTCCTCAAGTTTTCCCTTAATACAAACAGTATGACAAAAATATTTCTAACTTTTACGTCCTGTATTATGTTATAACATGTAGCAAACAAGCTTACCAGCAGACTGCAGACACGGCATTCCATGAAGGCCTCCATTTCTGACTTGAAAGTTTGGTTGATTTTCTCATTGTGGAGATCTATCAAAACCCGCAGTGTTTGTTAAAGGTGTGCCGCTTTCATTTGGCACAATGAATATCTTTCAGATACAAATTCACGATTGAACGGCTCTGCAACTGATAATGTGATTTCTCTTCGGAGGCTGGGGGGGATATTCAGACTTCTGGACGTTTCTGTTTTTTCTGGTGGAATCTGTCATAGAGTGAATATCTCTCTGTTGTGCCTGTGATAGGATGTGATGCTGCCATTCTGTCACCATTGAGACTTCCCTGGAGTGGGAGTGGGAACCTCAGGTTCGTAACCCACTTCATGTCCATCTGCAACTCCTTATTGACAGCCAGCTTGATGTTGTCAGGGGTTGGAGCACACAGTCTTCCATCATGTAGCTTGAAATACAGTTGTATTTCTTGTCCGGTCGTTTGTATGCCGAGCAACTTGTCCAGCCACAACTGAAATGTAGCATGTATGGAACTGTTTAAAACTCAGCAGCCCATTGGTGTGGTCCCTGGCTGACTCCGTCCAGGATAGAAAATTTAGATAGTATACAACTCTGTGCATACATGAAAAATGAAGGACACCACCTAAAGAATAGAAAAGATCATATAGCATAATGCTGTTATAGGAAGGACAAAAACAAATAAATCCAAATCATATATCAAAAAATTTCTCACCACCAGCTTTCTGTAGTTTCCAAAATAGCTTGGGGTCTTTGAAGTTCAGCAGTTCCTCAAGTCTGATCATCAGATCTGCGATGGAGCCCTCTGCTGACACACCCAAGGCATAACAAGCATCTTGTAGTTCTATAAGTTGAAAAGAGAAAAAAAGCAATATTAACACACAGTGTACCGTCTTTGAATCAAGTATATCCAGAATGATGTCCACATTTATCTTTTTGAGGGGATGCTTGGTGTCATTATCAGGGTTTTTTTTCATGGCCTTTCTGAACTCTGTTTTGGGTAGAATCTTTCCCACTCTGGTGTGCTTTCCTATCCACGGTGCCAAAGTGGAGTGTCCAACAGAGTTGTCGTATCGGTTAGCCACAGATGTTCTTATTAATGAAACAGTATTTTTCGAAGTTTACATTAGTTCCAAGATTTGTTTGTCACAAAGTTTATGTCGAAGTGTAAGGCTGATACCGTTGCTGTTGAAATTTCCACACTTTTCTATATTTATGATAGTATGTAGCACTGTCCATATGTAGTAAATAACTTATATGAGTCCTTCTGCTATCAGTGACCTGTCCAAGCCCGACCATGTCTTCACTATATCCACCTCAAGGTCTTCCTCAGAAACAATCTCTGAATCTGGTCTTTTAAATGTCCCAACTGCAAATTACGTTTTGTACAGAATTACAAAAGCAGCACAAACATTCATAGAGAAACAGAGTCACCAATAACTTCACATATGAAATTCCAAAAATTATGCAACATTTTCCATTGCAACCTTCTAAAATAACAAATATGTTATTTAATCACTGCCCGCCTGACATACTTAACACAGGTACACATTTGTATCTGTAAGTCCATTGTGAGAATCTACATCATAAATGTAATGTTACTATAGACTTACCTTTCTGGACATAATTAATCCCATACACCACAGCTTGCGTGGTTACTATGTTGGAGGGATTCAGAACTGGAGGGGTGGGACCAGGACAGTAGGAACAAGTGTTTTCTGTGGGGACAAAACACGGTGGTGGTTGCTGCTCCTTAGTCCTCAGCTCCACAGGCAAACCCTGTAGGAATGGGATGTGCTTGTGTGTCATGAGGTAGTCGATCATAATGCAGATTTCCTGACTGTTCACAGGCTGTTTTTCACAGCTGATGCTGGTTTCAACAATGTGACTTTCCAGGTCATCAATATCTTGTATCTGAATGCCCAATGTTGCCATTAAAGTGCCTGGGGACTCTTGAAAAATCCACCGCATGGCCATCATGCGGTGTTAAGTCCCAGTCCCCCGACACTGACAGTTCCATTGTTCCAGAAATGTGTCAAACGTGACTATAGTCCTTCCGAGCTGACACCAGTTGTCTGTCTGCGATGTGAAGACTGAGAAGAAAACCTACCGTTTGGAGTATCTGTCATATTCAAAAATAACTGGAAAAACACTGTCCAATCCAAGACATCAATCCCTTATTCAACATGTCCTTGAGGGAGGCAGAAGTGAGGACTGCTGGCTTTGCATATGACTTGGCATTCTTTGTTCTCTTCAAGTGTTTGCATTCCTTTCCAGGATTTCCTGAGGACCATGTAATTTGAATAAATTTCCTGCAATTTGGAACCTCAGTCAATTTTTGGTGGGTTAGTGAACTTGATTACATGCACCGGTAAAACAGGGCTGTGGTCATATTTTCGTGTGACACAAATCCCATTTCTTACATCAATGCAAATCATTGGGGCAATGTCCAAGTAATGTACATCTCTGATATGTCTTTTTAGATTTTTTTTGGGAACTTAGCTCAGCTGTACAGTGGGGACATGACACCTTTTCTGATTTACAGTCCAAGTTGCCTGCGGGGTCTACTGTGACATTGTCAGCTTTTCGTTTTCAAGTCTTTGTCTTATCTGCCAAATAAAAAACAAAGACACAGTTGTTATTGTGAAACATTAAAGTACTGATACAAGATGTTTAAACCACAATACAAAAGCCACTGTTTCCCTGCCCTGAGACTATCTCTTGAGTATATTTGTTTTTTGCCACACACAGGGAACTCCAGTCGAAGATATTACTGAGGAGGACACAACACTGATGACCATCAGACTAACAGTTGCAAAATTATGAAACAACAATTTTAAGTGAAATATTTCTTAGATATAAAGGCAGGAACATACAGCCATCTTCCTGGGGCTGACTGTGGGACTAAAGTAATCACCGACAGATTTAACTTTCTCAAAAATGTTATTAAACTCTGCCAGGATACGCAAATATGCTCCTTTCTGGACACACGTCGTAGCTTTTACCTATATGCTGTGTGTGTTATTAGCATTACCTGCATCAAACTCAACAATTTGGCACTTTTTGAAAAAAATCTTAAAAAAAAAGAAAGACAAATACTAATATTTTACTGTCATGGGGCGTGTTACTGCTTGGTTATGTTGATTGAAATTGATATTAAAATGTGTGTGGATGTTGTTGTACTACATACCATGATTGTTTTCCACAAAGTACATTGCATCTGCAAACTAATGACCCTGAGGATGACCATCCCATCCACCCTGCAGATGTCCTGGATGGAAGGGCTGTAAGGGACCTGATCACCTGAAATCACAAAAATAAAATACAGACAAATTCACATGTGATTTGATTCTTCTTTATTCTCTAAAAGTACAAAAGCAACAGTCAGGATTTGTAATATAGTTACAAACATTAACATATTCACCTGTTTCACCATGACAAGGCACCCATCTCAACTGGTGTTGCAGTAATAGAATTTCAAGGTCGGCTTTTTTAATCTGCTGATCCAGGTACACCATTTGTTGTTTTTTTTTAATAATTGTTTTTAAAATCAGGTGCACCGTGTACAACTCCATCCATCCATCCATCATCTGCCGCTTATCCGGGGGTCGGGTCGCGGGGGCAGCAGCTTGAGCAGAGAAACCCAGACGTCTCTGTCCCCGGCCACTTCCTCCAGCTCTTCCGGGGGGACCCCGAGCCGTTTCCAGGCCAGGTGAGAGACATAGTCTCTCCAACGTGTCCTGGGTCTCCCCCGGGGTCTCCTCCCAGTGGGACGTGCCCGGAACACCTCCCCAGGGAGGCGTCCAGGGGGCATACTAACCAGATGCCCGAGCCACCTCATCTGACTCCTCTCAATGCGGAGGAGCAGCGGTTCTACTCCGAGCCCCTCCCGGATGACTGAGCTTCTCACCCTATCTCTAAGGGAGAGCCCAGACACCCTGCGGAGGAAACCCATTTCGGCCGCTTGTATTCGCGATCTTGTTCTTTCGGTCACTACCCACAACTCGTGACCATAGGTGAGGATGGGAACGTAGATTGACCAGTAAGTAGAGAGCTTCCTCAGCTCCCTCTTCACAACGACGGGTCGGTGCAGAGCCCGCAACACTGCAGACGCCGCACCGATCCGCCCGTCAATCTCCCGCTCCATTCGTCCCTCACTCGTGAACAAGACCCCGAGATACTTGAACTCCTCCACTTGGGGAAGGATCTCATTCCCGACCCGGAGAGAGCATTCCACCCTTTTCCGGCTGAGAACCATGGTCTCGGATTTGGAGGTGCTGATTCTCATCCCAGCCGCTTCAAACTCGGCTGCGAATAGCTCCAGTGAGAGCTGAAGGTCACGGCCTGACGACGCTAACAGAACCACATCATCTGAAAAAAGCAGAGACCCGATTCTGAGGTCGCCAAATCGGACACCCTCAACGCCCTGGCTCCGCCTAGAAATTCTGTCCATAAAAGTTAGGAACAGAATCGGTGACAAAGGGCAGCCCTGACGGAGTCCAACTCTCACCGGAAACGTATCAGACTTACTGCCGGCAATGCGGCCCAAACTCTGGCACCGGTCATACAGAGACCGAACGGCCCCTATCAAGGGGTCCGGCACTCCATATTCCCGGAGCACCCCCCACAGGACTCCACGAGGGACACGGTCGAACGCTTTCTCCAAGTCCACAAAACACATGTAGACTGGTTGGGCGAACTCCCATGCACCCTCCAGGATCCTGCCGAGGGTATAGAGCTGGTCCACTGTTCCACGGCCAGGACGAAAGCCACACTGCATCTCCTGAATCCGAGGCTCGATTATCCGACGGATCCTCCTCTCCAATACCCCCGAATAGACCTTACCAGGGAGGCTGAGGAGTGTGATACCCCTATAGTTGGAACACACCCTCCGGTCCCCCTTTTTAAAGAGGGGGACCACCACCCCAATCTGCCAGTCCAGAGGCACTGTCCCCGATGTCCACGCAATGCTGCAGAGGCGTGTCAGCCAAGACAGCCCTACAACATCCAGAGCCTTGAGAAACTCAGGACGGACCTCATCCACCCCCGGGGCCTTGCCACCGAGGAGCTTTTTGACCACCTCGGCAACCTCAGCCCCAGAAATGGGAGGCCCCGTCTCCGAGCTCTCCGACTCTGCCTCTTCCGAGCACGTGTTGGTAGGATTGAGGAGTTCCTCGAAATACTCCCCCCACCGACTCACAACATCCCTAGTTGAGGTCAGCAAAGCCCCGTCCCCACTGTAAACAGTGTTGACTGTGAGCCGCTTCCCCCCCGTCCGGAAATCGTTCTCCATGGTCTCACCGAACTCCTCCCAGGCCCGAGTTTTTGCCTCAGCAACCGCCGAAGCCGCGGCCCGTCTGGCCTGTCGGTACCTATCAGCTGCTTCCAGGGTCCCACTGGCCAAAAAGGCCCGATAGGACTCCTTCTTCAGCTTGACGGCTTCCCTCACCACTGGTGTCCACCAGCAGGTTCGAGGGTTGCCGCCACGACAGGCACCGACCACCTTACGGCCACAACTCCGATCAGCTGCCTCGGCAATGGAGTCACGGAACATGGCCCATTCAGACTCAATGTCCCCCACCTCCCCCGGGATATGGTTGAAGCTCTGCCGGAGGTGGGAGTTAAAGCTCCTTCTGACGGGGGATTCTGACAAACGCTCCCAGCAGACCCTCACAATACGTTTGGGCCTGCCAGGTCTGATCGGCATCCTCCCCCACCAGCGGAGCCAACTCACCACCAGGTGGTGATCAGTTGACAGCTCCGCCCCTCTCTTCACCCGAGTGTCCAGGACATACGGCCGCAAGTCCGATGATACAACCACAAAGTCGATCATCGAACTGCGGCCAAGGGTGTCCTGGTGCCAAGTGCACATATGGACACCCTTATGCCTGAACATGGTGTTCGTTATGGACAGTCCATGACTGGCACAGAAGTCCAACAACATAACCTGTACAACTCCTTTACTGGTAACTAGGAAACATATGGACGACATTTAATGCCTACAGTTCCACATACAGATTTAACATGGTATTGACCAGGGATCTCTCCCCTTGTCTCCCTGTGGCAGCAGACAGTGTTTCCTCCTCCTCATCATTCTGCTGTGATGCAGGAAAAGATACTGTTTCAGAATACTTTTAGCTGTCATCCGAGGCAAGATCCAAGTATTGAATACTTACAGCTGCAGGGTTTACAACTGTTTCAGGTTCTGTGACAGGCTCGGATGAGCTTCCGCCAGGGATACCTTCAGCCACCGGGTGACCACTGTTTTGGCTGAGGGTCAGCTCCTCGGCCTCTGTCAGAGGTGGTGGAGGTGGCCCTCCACCTGTTTTTTGGGCCTCTGCCTTCTTTCTGTTGGCTGAGCAGAACTCAATGTTTCATTTTCATTAGTATTTTAATGAGTGTTGGTGTAGGCTACAGCATCACATTTTAAATGACTTCAATGGGTATAAAATAAAAATGTGTCTGTAAGTGTCTAAGTGGGGTATTAAGTGAGAAGACGTGTTATAAGGAGTTTAATTTACTATTTCAAGTAGCCACTGAATTAATATTTACTTTGTTTAATAGCCTAAGTCAATTTTAAATTTTTTTTAATTAAAATTACAGTGAGGCAATCATAGCCTGGCAATATATGTCTTACCTTTTTGAATTATGTTTTATATTTCATTTTTAGCTGCTTCCAGGTCCTTTTTCCCCCCTTGTTGGATTGCACCCAAATACAAATCAGATGTCATTCCTACTTATATTCATAACTATAGGCTGCTACGATGTTACGGTTAAATGTTATGTCAATGGAATACTACATTCAAACTTACGCGTTGACTCGGGCAGCAATTTTTTTTTCCCATGCAGTCCCTCTCTCCTTCGCTGCTGCTGCAATCCTGCATTATTATTATTATCATTATTCCTTCTTCTTCATCCTTGTCTTAATTTGTTTAATGTTTCATTAGTTGTGTTGGTTTTGAGTACTTTGTGTAGTGTGTGCAGGTCAAAGGTTGTCTGCCTGAACCAGCTGGTGGATGCAGTGGGACCTGCACTGACCGGCAGCCAAGCTTTGGGCTCTGCTCTGGGGGTGCACTCTGTCCGCCTGATGGAGAGGAGCCTGGAGCTATGGAGGAAGAGGCTGACCCGGAAGGAGAGAGACCTTCTCCTCAGGTACGGCAGAGGAGAGGCTGAACCTGACGCCAAGGACCCGTACCCGGAGATACACCTGGACCCCAAATTCACGGAGCTCAGCGGTCCTCTACTGAGAGTCTGTGAGGGGGACAAACTCAGCCTGCACAAGGCCGATAAAAAGACTATATATGAACTGTGTGAAAAGCATCCACAAAACAAAACTGTGCAACAGAGCGGAGTGCGTGTGGACTGAGAGGCTGAGTGGACTGAGCCCACAGTGGAGAACTTTATATAAACCTCCCTTAAAAAAGAAAACTGGAGATCTTCAGTGGAGAATTTTACATGGTGCCATTGCCAAGAATGCCTATTTATCGGTTTTTACTCAGTGTTTTACCCTTTACCCTTTCTGTGGTCTGGCCAAAAACATTTTTCATGTTTTTATTGAGTGCAACAGGTTAGCAGAGTTTTTTTTAAAAATTGTTTTAACTTGTGTTTTTAACCTATTTGGTGCTACTTTTACTGTCTCTGGTTTTATTTGTGGTGTCAAATTCAAAAAGACAAAAACACAAAAGTGTCAACTCCTAAATTTTCTGGTAGGAGAGGCAAAACTGTTGGGACAGACTCCAGGGAGGGTCGACCCTTGATGTTGTGACTCTGTGGAGGTACAACGTTAAAGCCAGACTGAGGCTGGAGTTTTGCTTCCACAGAGTCACTGGAAACAAATGATTTTGCACATCAGTGGGCTCATGAGGGGCTTTTGTGCCAGGTGTCTGGTGAAGAACTGCAATTTGCACCTTTTTTAAACTAATTGATTGATCCTTATTATTAAGCAAATTGTGTGATTTGTTTTGATACCAAGTGTAAATAAAGTGCTGTTAAAAATCCAAATCTTCTTCTTCTTCTGTTTTTTTAAATAGCAGCTGGCATCCTTGGTGTTGCATATGCTGCCATCTACTGGACTAGATTTCTTTTTCTATTTCTTCTTTTAATCAGTCCAGAAGTTACCAGGAATCCTATTGTTATTCTCCTCCCTTCTTTAGACTTAGCAGATTCTACTATATTTTTCAAATTACATTCTGTTATTCCTGCCCCATCTTCATTATTTCCCTCTCTCTTCCATATCTGGGACATGCTACCATCACATGTTCCACTGTCTCCCTCTCCCCACAGCTACACTGCCCAGTTGGATGTTTCCCCATTATCTTAAGTGTATTATTCAATTTACAATGTCCTATTCTTATCCTGCTAATAATAACTTGTTCTGTTCTGTCCACAACACCCTGCCTCTCCTGCTACACTTTGTTAATTTATATAAATGTCTTCCTTTTTCCTGATTCTTCCCATATTGATTCCATTGATTGTTTATTTCTTTCCATACTAAACTTTTCCCTTCTGTTTTTGATAATTTTACTTTAATTTCCACCACCTCTTTCTTTACTGCATCCTTAGCAGCTTTGTCTGCTTTTTCATTTCCTTTTATTCCTACATGAGCTGGTACCCTCATGAACACCATTTACCTCCCCTGTTGCATTAACCTGGATGTTTTTAACTGTATTTCATATAAAATTTCCTGATGTGTTTTTGCTGTTCCGTTTTTAATACTTAAGAGTGATGAAAGTGAATCACTACATATAACTATTCTTCTATCCCTCACCCCCTCCATCCAGTCTATTGCTAGCAATATCGCACATAATTCCACTGCATATATACTTAAATGATCTGATGTTCTTCTTGAAATTGTTCTATTATACATGGGAACCACCATTGCTGCTGCTGTTACTCGTGTTGCCTGTTCTTTGGACCCATCTGTACACACACACGCACTTTATCTGCTGTTTTATTTCTTTCCTTGATGTTCCACATGTTTACGTCTACATTTGTTTCTTGTAACATCCATTTAGGTATTACTGTCCACAGAACTGTTGGGCTGAATTCCCTGTGTTGTATTTTTAGTTGTTCTGCTAAACCCCCACTGACCCACCCAAAAGTCGTTTTTTCCTCTTTTCCCAGCACATCTCAAGAACTCTCTTTGCTGGATGTTCATCTTTGTGTCCTTTTAAATTTACCCAGTGGTTGGCTATTCGCTGTTTTCTCCTGAGCCATAGTGGCATTTCTCCTGCTTCAACCTGTAGTGAACATATTGGTGCTGTTTTTCTCCCTCTGTCTGTCTGTTTTACACCCGCTTACAGAAAGTATCGCGAGGATATCGCTACCGGACCTGTACAGGCCGTCGGCCGATATCCACCACTCTACTCTCCGTAACTTATCTACATTCTACACTCTGGTGATGATGATAAACACTCCTTAATTAAATTTTTAGCTCTCCACTAGAGTAAGTCTCGCGCCAAGACGCCGATTCGGAACACAGGAAGCGGAAACTCCAGCCGACCGTCGATTGCTGGCCTGGCAGTGAGTCTTCTTCTTCTTCTTCTTTGATGTTTAATGGCAGCTGGCATCCTTGGTGTTGCATATGCCGCCATCTACTGGACTAAATTTCTCTCTTTTTTTCCCTTCTTATTTCTTCTTTTCTATATTCTTTTAATTATTCCAGTATTTACCAAGAATCTTATTGTTATTCTCCTCCCTTCCTTAGACTTAGCAGATTCTACTATGTTTTTCAAATTATATTCTGTTATTCCTGCCCTCTGCAGCCCTATCTTCATTATTTCCCTCTCCCTTCCATATCTGGGACATGCTATCAACACATGTTCCACTGTTTCTTTCTCCCCACAGCTACACTGCCCAGTTGGATGTTTCCCCATTATCTTAAGTGTATTATTCAGTTTACAATGACCTATTCTTATCCTACTAATAATGACTTGTTCTGTTCTGTTCTGTCCATAACACCCTGCCTCGCCTACTATACTTTGTAATTTATATAAATGTCTTCCTTTTTCCTGATTCTTCCAATATTGATTCCACTGATTGTTTATTTCTTTCCATACTAAACTTTTCCCTTCTGTTTTTGATAATTTTACTTTCATTTCCACCACCTCTTTCTTTACTGCATCCTTAGCAGCTTTGTCTGCTTTTTCATTTCCATTTATTCCTACATGAGCTGGTACCCACATGAACACTATTTCCCTCCCTTGTTGCATTAACCTGGATGTTTTTAACTGTATTTCATATAAAATTTCCTGATGTGTTTTTGCTGTTCCGCTTTTAATACTTAAGAGTGATGAAAATGAATCGCTACATATAACTATTCTCCTATCCCTCACCCCCTCCATCCATTCAATTGCTATCAATATTGCACATAATTCTACTGCATATATACTTAAATGATCTGATGTTCTTTTTGAAATTGTCTTATTATAAATGGGAACCACCATTGCTGCTGCTGTTACTCCTGTTGCCTGTTCTTTGGACCCATCTGTATATATATACACATATTCTCTATATTTTTCCTCCACATAGTTATAAAATTCCTGCACTAGATCTGCTGTTTTATTTCTTTCCTTGATGTTCCACATGTTTAAGTCTACATTTGTTTCTTGTAGCATCCATTTTGGTATTGTTGTCCAAAGAACTGTTGGGCTGAATTCCACATGTTGTATTTTTAGTTGTTCTGCTAAACCCTCACTGACCCACCCAAAACTCGTTTTTTCCTCCTTCCCCTTTTCCCAGCACATCTCCAGAACTGTCTTTGCTGGATGTTCTTCTTTGTGTCCTTTTAAATTTATCCAGTAGTTGGCTATTAGCTGTTTTCTTCTGAGCCCTAGTGGCATTTCTCCTGCTTCAACCTGTAGTGAACATATTGGTGCTGTTTTTATTGCTCCGAGACAAGTTCTTAATGCTCTGGCTTGAATTATATCTATTTGCGAGAGGACTGATTTTGCTGCCGATCCATATCCCACACAACCGTAATCTATTCTAGACCTTATTAATGCTATGTATATATATTTTAATGCTGTAAAATCAGCACCCCACTCTAACCCAGCCAAACACCTCATAATATTCAATACTTTCTTACTTCTCTCTACAATTCCCTTCACATGCTCCCTCCATGTTAATCTAGAATCCATTATCATTCCTAAGAATCGAAAGCTGCTTACTCTCTCTAAGTTCTTTCTGTACAAGTTTAACTTTTTATTTTCACTAATTTTCTTTTTTGAGAAGAACATTACTTTACTTTTCTCCACTGAAAATTTAAAACCCCACTCTTCTCCCCATTTCTCCACTTGATTTATCCCTTCCTGTAGTTTCTTAACTATGTGATCTATGTTGCCTCCCCTCTTCCATAACGCCCCATCATCTGCAAACAAAGATCTTCCCATTCCTGCTGGTACACTGTCGAATATATCGTTTATCATTATTGTAAATAGCGTGGGACTTATCACACTCCCCTGCGGTGTGCCATTCTCTACCACATAGCTCTCTGACACCTCCGACCCTATTTTAACTTGTATAACTCTTTCATTTAAAAAATCCATAGTCCAGTTAAACATGTTTCCCTCAATTCCCATTCGATGCATTTTAATTAGCAATCCCTCTCTCCACAACATGTCATATGCCTTTTCCACATCAAAAAACACTGCTGCCACTGTTTCTCTATTTACTTGTGCTTTTCTTATATCATCTTCAATGCATACTACTGGATCAATAGTGCTCCGACCTCTTCTAAACCCACTCTGATGTCTAGTTACCAATCCCCTTATTTCTATATAATACATCATTCTTTCATTTATCATTCTTTCCATTATCTTACCTATATGGGATGTTAGTGCTATGGGCCTGTAATTTATTGTCTTACTATGATCTTTCCCCGGCTTCCTAATTGGTACTATTATTGCCTCCTTCCAACTTCGTGGTACTTTCCCCTCTTTCCAGACTTTATTGAATAATGTTAATATCTTTGTTAATCCCCCCTCACTTAAATGTTTGATCATAGTGTAACATATCCCATCTTTGCCTGGCGCACTCCTTCTTGTATTCTCTATTGCTCGTTTCATTTCTCTAATTGTAAATGGTACATCTATTTCGTTTTCTCTACTTTCTTTTCTTATTAACACCTCCCTGTATTCGTCTCTCTTTTTCTTCCTTCCATTTCTTCCCTCCTCAGTTAAATTATTTGAACTGTGCACCGCAACAAAAGTTTTAACCATTAATTCCGCCTTTTCTTTATTAGTTATAGCCACTTCCTCTCCAGAACTCAGGACTGGATAAGTCCAATCCTTCCTATCCCCACCCATTTTCCTCAACATTCCCCATACTTCTCCTATCTTAGTTTTGCTCCCAATCGATCCACAAAATTTCCTCCAATACGACCTCTTTGCTTGTCTTATTGTTTTCCTTACCATTGCTTGTGCTTGCTTATATTGAATCATGTGTTGAAAGTTATGGTACCTTTTAACTAATTTAAACGCTTTATTTCTACTTTTTATTGCTTGTTTACATTTTTCATCCCACCATGGTACTAACTTGTTTTTCTTTCTCCCTGAACTTTTAGGTATACATCTGTCTGCTGCTGATATAATCCCCTGCTTTATGTCTCTCTCCATCATTTCCACCTCCACATTATCATTAACCCGATCCAGATTTTTTTCACTTTCCTTTGTAAACTCTATCCAATTCGCTTTTTCTAAGATCCATCTTCCCCCTACTCTCTCCGTGTCCTGTACTGTCTCTATATTTATTTTATTATATATAGGGTAGTGATCACTTCCTATGGTCCCTTTTTGATACACATTCCAGTCACACAGTGGTGCTAATACATTCGTCACTATTGTCAGGTCTATAGCCGACTCCTTCCCAGTATTTACATCTATCCTTGTCCCTCTTCCATCATTCACACAAACCAGATTCTGTCCATCTAACATTTCTTCTACTATTTCTCCATTACTGTCATTTTTCTCACTCCCCCACAATGTATTATGTGCATTAAAATCTCCACACCACACTGTATTTCCATTGCTCTTGCCCCCCATTTCTTCCAGTTTCTTTATATCCAACTTCCTGCATGGGTTATAAAAATTTATTATTGCCAACTTTCTCTTCCCTATCCATATTTCTATTATAATAGTCTCCATCTCAACTCCTATATCGATAACCCTGTAAGGAATGCCCTCTTTAACAAACGTGACACACCCACCTCCTACCCCTTCTTCCCTGTCCCTTCTGACTGCCATGTATCCTGTGATAATAAAATCTAAATTTGGTTTTAACCATGATTCCTGTATGCACAATATGTCTGGTTTTTCCTGCTGACTATATATGAATTGTTTAAATTCCTGACCATTACCAATTAGACTTCTTGCATTCCATTGAAGGATTATCATTATTATTAATACTATCCAATACATGATGAATCTTGACTGGCCTGAACACTTAACTCGTCTCTCACTTCTTCCCATCGTATCCCTCTCATACCCAGATGATGCACTGCTGCTTTGACTATGATTTGTATTCTTTCGGTTTTAGATTTAACATCTGCAGTCGCATTTATGACCCCTGCTACAAATGTCACCAATCTTTTTTTCTCCTCCACCATTTTCTTTTCAATTTCTTGCCCAACATCCGTCACCACTTGTTTCTCTCTATGCTTCTGCTTATCATCCTCCTTTCCCGCTCTCCTGGCAGCTTCAGCATACGATATTTTCTCATTCACTTTCATCCGCTGCACTGTTATCTCTTTCTTCATAACCTCACATCCCCAGTATGCTACACTATGTTCTCCTCCACAGTTACAGCATTTTGGTTTCACACCTGTCCCACATTTCCCATATTCATGATCCCCTCCACACCTTGCACACCTTCTTTTCCCTGTGCACCTGCTAGCAATATGTCCGTACTCTTGACAGTTAAAGCACCTCATTGGTTTTGGGACAAATTCTCTAACACTATACTTCATAAATCCAAAATAAATTTCTTTTGGGATAGTTTTTGCATCGAACTCTATAACCACTGTTTCTGATTCTTTTTTCTCAGGCCCTCTTGTCATTCTTTTAACATCTTTAACTGTCGTATTTCTTACTCTCATGTTTTCTATTACAACTTTCATACTGATTCCAAGGGGAACCCCTGTTATCACTCCCTTACATCCAAAACTTCTCTGCTCTCCAACTCTCACCGTTTTTGTAACTTTCATTTTTCCTACACTCACCATTTTCCGAGCTTTTTCCACTTGTGTATCTGTGTTGCACCCGATTAGCAAGTTTCCATCTCCTAACACTTTAGCGTATTTGACTTCCCCTACTTGTGTTCTGATTATTTTTGTAATTTTTAATGGATCCATTTTTTTAACTCCCCCTTCACCTTCAAATCTCACTACAACATTAAGGTTTCCCTTCTTCCTATTCCTTTCCTCATCTTCCTGTCCCCCACTCTCCGTGTCTTCTACGCTATCTTTATCTTCTTTCTTTCTCTTTCTCCCACTTTCCCCTTTACCCCTTCCTCCTCTCCCTACTTGCTCCCACTCACCACCCTCTTTATCAATCTCAAACTCCTCTTCACTCATCTCCGTATTGTTACAACTCTCTCTATCCCCCTCCATTTTACACCCGCTTACCAAAAGTAGCGCTAGGATATCGCTACCGGACCTGTACAGGCCGTCGGCCGATATCCCCCACTCTACTCTCCGTAAGTTACTTTTCTACCTACCTTCTATACTCTAGTGATGATGTTAAACACTCCTTATTTCACTTTTTTCCTCTCGTGTTGTTTTTTAAATTTACCGCACTCCACCAAACTATCCTTCCGCACCGAAATCTCGCGAGCATCCCAAAAACCCTCCGAGTCAGCGGACCAATCCCCCTGATAGCGTAGCATGGAGGACTGGCAGTGAGTCTGTGCACCAGAGAGGCTTAAATACAGGCTTGATTACTGATGAGGAGCACCTGAGTGCACAGGTGAACAGAGTTGGCTGATGAGGTGGGTGTGGCCGGCAATGTGAAACGTATTGATTTGTGTCCACATGCACAATTTTCCTAGTTTATTTTAATTTATTTCTTCTTCATGTTATTGTTCACACACAAAAAAAAGACTCCATAAAGGAACACAGTTTCACAGAATTTTGTCAAATTGACATTTGCATTACATTTAACAGATGATAAAGTCTGTATTTGACCTGAGGGTTGGTGATGTAGCTCCACGCAAGGCTGCAAAGCTGAAGAACCAAGTTTGAGTCCCACCCTGACTGCTTCAATTTTCAAGTGAATTAACTTTAAAGTGTAATTTTGAATTACTGTTTGCTTGCACTTTCTGTTTGGTCTCTGTTTTACAAATGAATATCTATTTTATTAAGTTTAGGGATTTAAAACTAAATGGTTACACTTCAATAAAAACATTATCTGTCATTGTGTTATTAAGAAGCAAACACTGCTATGCATCCACACTTGTCAGATCAGAGCATCATGACAGTTATCAGAAGTTTTTGCTTACAGACAGAGCAGAACACATGCCTACCTTCTTCCAGAACATCCTGATCCGATGGCGATCAGGGAGGTTTATGTGTCCGATACTGAAGTTTTCTTCCATTGTGGGGGTTAGGACTTGTATTAAAACAGACACTGTAATAATAGCTGCATCAAAATATCTGTTTCCTTAATAACTAAAAGCCGAGCTCCACCTTCTCAACAACAACAGCAAAAAAAAAAAAAAAAAACAGAAAACATGCAGGACACAAACACAAGATATTACTAATGGTTGTGCTCCATGGCATAACAAAAAAAACAAAACAAAATTCAGATTCATTGGTATAGAAGCAAAGTTTTCTGCTATTTCCTGTTTCGTTATGAGTTTCAAACGCATCAGGCCATTTAATACATGTTCTAAAATCAAGGGTGTTTTAAATTTTTTCTAAATCGTCGCTCTTGATGGTGGTTTATTACACTTCCATCTTACTGCCTCTGCAGTCTTTCTGTAAGAACTTTGCAGCTCAGCAACAACACGAGAAAGTTGACAAATGGATTTAAAGGTGAATACTTTCAAAGTCTTTATAAGACTGGTGAAAAGTGGCAGAAATCGATGTGTGTAGGTGGGGAAGCATGAGAGAGGTCAAGTGCCACACATTTAGTCATCTGTGCTATCTGGTAAATCACTCTGAGATTCTTCTGTCATGAAGAGGGTTTTAGAAGCTGTTAGACAGTCCACCAGCTTGTTCGTCTGCATCACTCCTGATGATTCAGCCCAGTCATCATTTGCTGATGACACATCAAGTCCAAACTCTTTTGGATGATATATTTCAATCAGACATAACTCCTTCCTCACGTAAGTAAGTGGTCTGGCTGCACAATTATCTGCAGTGACCTAAATCTAATTGTAACCCTTATTACCTTTTGAATCCTTTGTAATAGTGCTTGCAAACAGTGGTCCCTTTAAAAGGAAATGTAAGAGCACTGAAACCTGCCAAGGACAAAGTGGGAATAAACATGAGGCAAACCAGTGCAATTAACTGAAGCCTGAATGCTGAAATCTGACACCATGATAGTGGTGACGGTTTGCATCTCTGGCAGGCCAGCTGAGATAAGCCATGCAAAAAAATATCTCACATTCATACAGACTTTATGATTTAAGCTTGACTGACATTCTACAGTGCAATGGCACTAGTAATTACACCCTCATGGGTTCCTAAATGGAGAAAAATTAGTGAGATACTGAAAAAAGTGTCTGTCCTAAGACATCACTTCTTCAGTTTCTCTATTTGCACTGCACACAACTTCAACTAAGACATCAGTAGGTTCTGGAATTGAAGAAAATGCTCACAAATGCATATTTGTGAATAAAAAGACCAGAAGATGTAAATGCTGGATCCAAGATAAATGATTTGTCCACTGTTATTTCAGTGGCTCTGCCATAGTGACTACACAAACACAATACTGTTTGACTTACTCTCTATTTTCTGTTGTTTTGGATTTGGATAAAACTGTGGCCAAATCAAAAACACGACTGTGAAGTATCAAGCAGCTGTGCGCTATTATACTCTGTTGACGGTCAATAGAGGAAATGGATGCTAAAAGGTTGGTTATCTAAACATATTTCTGCAAACATACTCATGGTTTTAAGTGGCCCACTGATGGAGCAGATGCAACGTGAATCATATGCCTGTCATTTTCTGAGGTGGGTGACAAGGGTATAGAATTGAAACAGCCTTTTATTTTACTTTTAGGCAGAGAGCATTTGCAGTATCAATAAACAACATTTAGTATGCATGGAAAAGGGAACTTGTTTCTTTTTCTTTCATCTATAGGATGAAAAGGATCAAAAGGATTTCACCTTTATCACTGACTAAAATGTAATATGCCTAAAGCACTCTGCCAATAGGCATGCCAAAAGCATGTCTTTGTAAAACTAACTTTCCTTACCTTTTCTATGCCTATAATTCCTGCAAACTGACTTGTCCAGAAGAGGCCCAGATACCCTGTACCAGCTACAGAAGGTGGCTGATGGAGGTTTCTTGCTGTCTGAAGGGAGTTTTCCGCCCCACTTTTGCCTTGCTTGCTCTGGACATGGGACTGAATCAAGGATAAGTTTCAATGTGATATGTTGTTTTTCTTAACCAGGCAACTTTTTAAATTGATCTGGCATTATATGAATTTGACTCATTTGGATTTTAGCTAATTTGATTTTATAGGATTATGATTGGAATGCAATTAATTGGATTATAATTGCCTTAAATTAGACCATCTTTGGAGTGCCTTGGGATGACATTTGTTGTGAATTGATGCTATAAAAAATTAATTTAATTGAATATTGAGTGTCAAAAAACTAAAAACCTCAAGGATATACAAAACCACCACAAAATAATCCAAAGTGACAACAAAGAGAAAAAGCAAACAAAAAACAGACAAATGCAAAGAGATGCAAACCATCAATAGAACAAACTTGCATGATGCTTCAGATGCATTTGACACTGATCAGCAAACAATCAATTGTCCTGTTGAGGTTAGTTATGTCAGGGTCTGTGTTTTGTTAGTTTCCTGTTTTATTCTGATAGTCTTGTCTATGTGTTCACTTCCTTTTTCTCCGGTGATTACCCGTCCTCGCCCTTCACCTGTGTCTTGTTATGCCTTCCCTCCTGTGTGTTTACAACCAGTGCTCCCCTGTGCGTCAGTGCCAGATTGTCTTGTCTCCTTGAACAGCAGTCCAGCATTATTGTTAAAGCGTATTCTTATTGGCTGATCCTTTTCGTTCCCTGTTTTCTGAGTCTAGCATGCTGATTTTGTACCTCTGCCTGTTTTGACTGACTTCTTGGACTTTGACCCTTGGAGTGAATAAATACCCTGAGAACTGAATACCGTCTGTCTGCCTGCATTTGTGTCTGCCAGTTCCTAGTTCTTGATAAGTTAGACAAGTTAAGTTAGATAAGTTAAGCATGTTTACATGACACAACTTAAAAAATAATTATTTTGTTTGTCTGACTAAATATATAAATATTAAAATGCATGTAAAGATGTTAGTCTGACCAAAGTCATACAAAATCAAGCTTCTTAAAACTGGACTAACACACCCAGATATTGCAGTTAGCGGTCAAATAATTAAATTAGGTGTAAGGGTATTTTTATACAGTTCCAAATAACTTCCAAATAAAGCTGTTCAGTTGGTTTAATTTCTCAAATGATATTATGTACATGTGACATTATTGTGGTTATTAACTTGTGTTTCCCTGTTCCAACAGGTATCCTTTGAATGGCGTTTTTCCCCCCTCTTTTCTGTCTTCTCAAACCCCAGCTGGTTGAGACGGATGACCACTCATCCTGAGTCTGGTTCTGCCAGAGGTTTCTTCCTGTTAAAAGGGAGTCGTTCCTTTCCACATTCGCCACAGGCACGCTCAGGACGGGAGATTGGAATTGAAGACAAGTTTCGGTGCAATCTGTTGGTTTCCTCAGCTAGGACATTATTTTTTGAATTGGCTCTATATGAATTAATTGGATTACGATTACAATGAATTGAATTCTAATTGGCTTGAATTGGGCTATATTACTTAAGTGCCTTGAGATGACTAATGATGTTGTATTCATTTTCTAACACAATCTACAGCATCGTGCCATTATACATATTTATAACTTTTACTTACGTACAATTTCGGTTCCCCCCTGTATATTTGGACAGGGATACTGATTCACTTAAACAGCCTTGTCAAAATATAACAATAGCTCAATTCAACTGCTCATAATAACGTTCTGATTAAGACTATTATGCAGTTCACTTTGACCAAGGTTTTTTTTAATCTCCTAAATTTATTACAAATCAAATGTACTATTGGTCAGAATCTCAGGGTTATTCTAACTTTTTAATCAGTTTTTTTTAAGGGAAATTCAAGTCAGGATAAATTATCACTATAATTTGTTCATTTCTTTCTCCACTGCTGTTCTTTTTTAACAAATGCCCTTGGCACACAATCGTTCTGCTGAAATAAGACTGAGCCTCTTTTACAGTATCGGAACTAACAAAAAAGGCTTACCTCAAAGTGAACATACTCAAAGATGATTGAACTTACTCAAGAGTTTCCCATTTTAGGTTTCATCAACACAGGAATTCAAGGAGATTCACAGAGTTTGGTAAACCTGCTCTCCACAATAAATCCATAGAAAAAAAACGTACCCAAACAAAGTCATCTGTGTAGCATTGACTACTTCTATCACAGGTTTTCTCTACAGGGGAAATGACAAACAAGCTTCCATTTTGAGGTCTTTTTCTGCAGCATCTGCTGTTCACTTTGTGGATAAAGAGTGCCTTTCTTTATAGTTTTGTGGTGGGTAAAAAAAGGAGTGGAACAGAAGCATCAGAGTTTGGAAATTAGAGTGCTGATGGGTTGGTCTCTTGGATTGCTGGTCAGCACTTTTTTTTACAGAGCTGGGGCCTCATGTATAAAGACTTGCATGGATTTCCTACTGAAACATGGCGTACACTCAAACCAAAATGCCCTCCAACGTACAAAAATATCCAGATGTATCAATGTGTGCGCACGCATGAATCATAGCACATTTCTTTTGTACATCCCAATCTACGTGGAATTGAGCGCACATGTCGGAGTACCCGACTCCTCCCTGTCCACGCCCCTACTTAAATATGCAAATCATATTTAAATTAGCCCTGCACCTGCAATTCCTCTCTCTGCACGATCAGAAAATAAAGAAAAAAGAATGAGTAAGACGGAAAAAGAATAGCTTAACGGAAATTGAGATGGAGGTGCTACTTTCTGATGTGGAGGCCCGCAAAAATGTGCTCTTTGGCACGCTGTCCAACGATATAAGCAGCAAACATAAGAGGAGTGGGTGGGAGAGGGTGAGCGAGGCCTTTAATGCTGAGGCGTCTGAGAAGCGCACACAAGCAGAGGTGAAAAAGAAGTGGTCCGATATTAAGGTGGATGTGAAGCGGAGAATGGCTGCTCACCGCCGAAGTGTGTGTAACTCACAACAAACATGTTCATACAGTAACTAGTCCAGAAGTGCGCTGGTGAAAAGGTGAGGCTGATTAAGACATTTCACACTTTACGCTCATGATTATTAACATTTGTACACAGAGACGATCAGGAGCTGTTGTTTAACCAGCAAATAACAGCAAGTTACTAACTTTAACCACCAACTATGATGGTGTGAAGACGGGATAGAAATTGGAGGCGCACATGCTCAATCCACGTCACGGGGAATAATATTAGGACAATTACACGAATAAACCAAGAAGCCAACCATCGCGCACAGTGCCAGCTTGTAGTCTGTTCCCAACAATTCCGTTACTGAATGTATGAATCGTGCGTTGAACCAGAAAACCGTCTCTCGCTTCAAATTGCGCTTCAATGTAGGCCTGTTCAACTGCATTGTGGGAATTTGATGTACGTGCTGAGATTCAGATAATTCCTCCCACTCAGGTTGGCATGGCTCGGCTCAGGGTCGACTGGCACAGTCCCAATCGGTTGGCCAGCTCCCTCTGGAATGCCCCGGTTGCTAGGAACCCCAGTGTGGTCATCACCTGTGGCACAAGCAGCGCACAGCTCCTCGCTGTGTTGCGCGCCGGCCGCAGCTCTGCGCACAGTTCCAGGAGGATTGCCCTCAAAACGGCTGATGAGCCAGTTGTCATCATGTGCCAGCAAATCCTATCAGTCTCTTAAAAACACGCTATTTTCTATTTGCACTTCTTCTAATACCGCTAAAGCAGCCATTGTTTTAAAAGTATGCACTGCAACACTTTGCACATGCTTTTATATCCACTTGTGTACTTGCAGACATGTGTATTAATTGTTCATGTGTCTCAGATGTGCACATCGCTCATTCTGAGGACAAATTGTGTTTAAATTTATTCATTATAACAGTTTCCCAACATCACCTGTAAGTGTCGCCAAAGAAACAACCACTGTAGAAAGGTGCGTACGACAGCCCTGAAATTTGCGTGAGGCACCGCACATTTCCACGGTCATTTCGCTCTTGATACATCTGATCGTTGACGTGAAAAAGTGTGTACGCCACTTTTTTGTGCGTACATACCCTTTGTACATGAGGCCCCTGGACACTGCCGAGAGGTAATCGCTGTGTCAGGATAGCAGAAGGTGGAAAAAGATGTGAAATGAAACATTCAGTTTTCTTCATATACTCTGTCTAGGTAGGAATTGAGTGGTGCTACATGGAAAAAATAATGGAGATATTCACATTATCTTCAAATACAGTAAGTTCTGTACAAAACAGTTGAGCCACTGCCTCATTCTTTTTTTGTTGTTGTCCACTGTCTGCCTATATGTCAAGGGTTGGTGCCAAGGTCTGGCAAGAAACAGCTTTTCTTATATATGCAATTTAATCATACAATTTTCTTGTGCATGGTGAGTGTGTCAAAAAATTGCAGTTTAACTATGTGCAATGTGTCAAAAAAATCTTGATTTAGTCAGAGAGGACTAGAATTGCTGACAGTGGAACATAAAAGGACAGGACAGATAAAGACAAGAGACAGAAGACAGACGACGGCAGGTGTGTGTGTGTAGTGTACTAGGCCAGTGCCATGCTCCTCCACCAGTGCTCTGGATTGCCCCCCCAGTCCCAGTAGGACCCGTGCAGCCCAGCTAGACCTCTACCACCAACAGAGCCAGCCAGGATCTGGTGGGTTGAGGGCACACCCAACCCACAGGGAAGAGTCAGGAGCTGCACGAGGGGATCCAGTTGGTAAACTAGGGGCAAGCTAGGGGGATACAGAGGGATGATGAAAACATTTACCAGGCTCAACGTACCCGGCCACATCGAGCAGGTCCACACCCCAGGAGACAGATGCAGCAATTTATTGAAATGTACAAATATAAATTTAAATAAACCCTTAAAAAAACTAATGACTCAATTTGTATAACTCCAATGAGCTTTAAAGTCAATAACTGGTATGAACACCTTTATTCTTCAGCACAGCCTGAACCCTCTTAGATAAGATTTCTTGTCATTTCTTTAAGTAGTCTTCAGGAATAGTTCTCCAGGCTTCCAAGCTCTTCTTTGTTGAGCCATATGGGAATCACCTTGGTGTAAAAATACAAATTTATGTCTGTCACACAGTGTAATCTTTGTTGATGTAACTAAAGAATTGGGAACAAATGATGTGTCTTTGTGACAGGCTGCTAGTAACACAGTGCCTAAAGATGCAAATGTAAAATTTGTTCTTTGCTCAGTTGTTCGTTATATGTAGAAACATCATAGGTTTACCCTTTCAGTAAGGTACCTTTTTAATAACTGAAAGAGTCATATGTCAGTGTTAAGTGACTTAACAAACATTCCTTGTTGTCAGGTACAATGACTGGACTGAAAATGTGCGAAAAAGCAGTCAATGGTCAAAGTAAAATTTTTAAAGACCTTCAGGAAGCCTGAAGAACTATTGCTCAAGACCACTTTGAATCAAAATTTTTGCTCAATACTTCATATCATGAATACAGAGTGACTGCTTTCAAATCAGTTGAGTCATTATTTACAAGAAAGATCAATTTGACGCTTAGAAAATGTAGCTCATTGAAAGCCTTTTAATGGATTTATCAGCAGTTCACACACGAGGTCAAAAGGAAGCTTCACTGTTTTAATTTATCAACCTGAGCAGAACAGCTCTGGGCTCCAATCTTATCTCTTGCTCACTTCGCAAACCATGCACACACTTATCAACTTATCACTCCTGTAATTGAAATGCATGACTGATTACATTGCACATATCTACTATCTGGAGCGGACCCTTTGTGCATATAAAAGTCTTCCCATGAGAAATGTAGGAATAAGGGAGAGGCAGTTACAGAGGTGGAGACTGGGTTACGTAGATGCTGGATGTGTGCATATCTCAAGCATAACAAATATAGACGGACTGCATGCTGACTGCTGCTGTGATTCATTGTTCCCTTTACTTACTCACATGCTTTAAGCTGACACTTGGTCAAAGAGGTCATGAAAAAATATCAGATGTAACGTAATACTGACATGACAGTGGGGACAGCATGTAAATGTAAGCTGTTTGGGCTCAGAAACACACACCATGTCTTTCCTGTTACATCCACATCACGCAGCAGACGAGCTGTTGGACTAATGCAGTCTGTGAGTGTGTTCACATTCACCTCTTTATTACTGCTAAATCAGAGACACGTCCATGGTATTAGTCTGTGACACTCCAATAAACAAAGACTAACAAAAGATAGATTAGGTTGTTCGGCTGAGTGAACTCTGAAATGAAACTGCACTGCTGCCACCTGGTGCTTGCTGATGCAAAGATTTATCGGCCCAACATTGGTACTGAATGATACTCAGCAGAGTGACTGCAATCGGCCAATTTGCAAATAGGATGATTAAAAAGTTATCTGTATTCTGGTTGTGTAGCAATGATTTTGTTCTGAAACTTAACAAGATTTACTTACACAGAAGTTTATCAGGGACAAAAAATTTGTTGGGCCACGTAAGCACTGAGAAGTCATTGAGTTGATCGTAGTTTAATGAGTGAAAAAGTCTTGTAAAACAGTTTTTTTTAAAACAAAAAACAAACAAAGAATATATATTTTCATTTGTATAAATGAGTTTGTGCTCATTCAAAGATAATGTGATTAAGCATATTTCATTAAAGGGAAATCAATACATCAGTCAAATGATCATTTACATCGGTTTCAGTATTGAGCCAGAATTTCACTGTAAGTGCATCTCTGCTTTAAACATTTTTTTTAACTTCAGAAGCTTTAAAGATTATTTTTTTGGGGGGGGAAATGCACCAATTTCATATCATAATAATTTTATAAGAATATTCTGGTGAAAAGCAAAACATTTCTCAACAGAAACTATAAAGGCTTTTTACATAATGAAACTAAACAGTTTAGGCAACTGTAAACAATTCTTATAGCCATCTAAAAGCTTCCTGTAACTCTCTGTTAGCACTTTCTGCCACTCTTCCATTTCAGTCGTTTTAAGTATGCAGAAGTTTGTTCAACAATGACTGATTTTAGCTAACTGCTAATAGTTTCCAAAAAAATCTACTCCTCTCCATCAAACTTGATGCCACATTTTATGGCTTTTCTATAAAAGTTTTTGGAAACCTTAGCCTTGCTTTTGTTGTGCTTTCCAGTCACATCGGGGAGTTCTTTGTCCTTTGACCAACTTGATTCATTGTGTAATACACTTTAGAGGCTGAAATCACCTCTCCAAATAGCTCCAGGGCAGTCTAAAACACTTTAAGCAGTGACTTTTGAAGGGATGGTGGATGGCTATAGCTGCGACTATATGTCAACGCTTCCAAAGGTCCATCTACAATGTTCAAATGACTGATATGCCGTATGCTGTACATCAGAGCTAATATATATATTTAATTTTTTTTTAAATAATATTTAAAACTGTCATCACTTTTATATTCAGATGCATCAGTGTTTTTGTTACGCTGTGGGAGTTTTCTTTTGTCCTTGGGATTTTAAGTTTTTTTTGTATTCTAGTCTCTTCTTTGCCCTTTAGTCCTTGGTTTTGCATGCCATGTTCACATTAATTATATTGCATCATTGTTTTTTTGTTTTATGCTCTGGTGTAGTTATTTTCAGTGTCTTGGTTTAGTCCCTGTTCTGTTTTGATTCAGTTCTGTTTGAGTTCTGGTATTTTGTTTGAGCTTTATTCTTTGTGTATTTTGTTTTATATTATCTGTGTTCTGTTTAGTTTCTATTTGTTTTCAGTCTTTGGTTTAGTTTCCATCTGTTCTTGTCATCACCCCTAGATATCCTTAGTTATCTTGGTCTTGTCCCTTGGCCTCTATTCACATCTGTTCCTCTTCAGTCGCTCACCTGTTGTTAGTTTACTCATCAACCGTCTTTATTCATATGTCTTCAGTCCACTCTGTCATTTTCCAGTTTGGCATTGTCTCTTCTCCAGGGTTTCTCTTCTCCAGCTCTTATGCATCTGCTTTATGCTTTCCAGGCTTTTTACTTTGGAAAGCCTGTTATAAAGTGCCCAATGGTTTAATGGTTTAAAAAACAAATCTTTGTTTCATCAAAGTTCATTAAGTTTGCCTCTGACCCGTCTACATTTGAGTCCACATCTATCTTATCTACATGGATCACAACAGTTTTTAGTGATCCATTTAAATATTTGTATTTTCAATATTTGTATAACTATTCATTTCCATCCATTATCTTCCACTTATCCGAGGTCTGGTTGCAGAGTCAACAGGTCCATGAGGGAGACCCAGACCTCTCTCTTCCCAGCTGCACTTTCCAGCTCTTCCTGGTGGATCTCAAGGCACTTGAAGTCCAGATGGGACATGTTATCCTTCCAACGAGTTCTGGGTCTGCCTCCTACCAGTTGGATGTGCTCGAAAAATGTCCAAAGGGATACGGCCAGGAGGCATTCTAATCAGATGCCTGAACCAACTCAGCTGCTTCCTTTCCTTAGGGAGGAGCAGCGGCTCTGCTCCAAGCCCCTCCGGATGGTTGAGCTCCTTAACCTATCTCTTAAGCTGAGCCCAGCCACTCTCCGAAGAAAACCCATTTCAGCTGTTTGTATCCGTGACCTCATGCGTTCTGTCTCGACTCAGATCTCATGGCCATAGGTGAAGGTTAAAACAAAGATTTCAAATCACTTACAACTGTCAAACCAAAACTATTAATTTGACAATTCATTTTAATTTTTTATCTTTTTATCATCTATATGGCAAATATAAACAGCTGGGCCCTCAATGTTATAAGGTAAAATAATATCAAAACCTGATCTGATATAAGATTGTCTTCTTAAGCATGTAAAAAGTGTTCATGGGTAGTTTTCAGAGATGGGTTGGTACCTAAACATCAACTTTCCTCAGGTAAAGTAACTTTTCTTTGATAAAATGTTGCTTAGTGATATTCGACTTCTTGGACATTGATCAACTCAAAAATACTTTATTAATCCACAAGTTATATTTCTGTGGTATATGAATTATTATTATTAGATATGCTGTTGTAATAGGTAGATAACAAAATTAAATAACCTTTTAAAAGGTTGAATTGTTGTAAAGAGAGGTGTGGTAGAAATCTTCAGAGATCACTATGAATGGATTAGGATGTTGTTGTTACGGTTTGCCAACAACTTAGCTGATGAGTATTGGCAGGTAGCACAGGTGAACATGGACAAAAAACTCACAGACAACAGTTCAACAGCTGGGGTGCAGAGCTTTCTGACATGTTTGTGTCATGTCCAGTTTAACACAATCTGCTGTTAAGCAGCACTGTAATCCTCCTCTTTCACTGCAGTCTCTCTTCCATAAAGCAGAGTAGAGAGGTGTTTGAGTTGAACCCCTGCTGTGTCCTCATAAGCGGTCCAAGTTTGTCCATTTTATCCGCCAGTGATTTCACACTTTCCATGCTAATCAAGGATGCTAATTTTGATGCTAATCAAAAATTGTTTATATTTCCTCCCCCTTTTTTCCCATTTTACTCCTGCTCTGTAACCTTGACGTCTCCTCTGCAACTCGTCTTGATTTGAGGTCTAATTCAGGCAATACTTGGACTTTGGAAAGCTCAGTTAGTTGCTCCAACAGGGTAAGAAACAAACAAACAAAAAAATCAGAGGAAAATCTGAAGGAGATGCAAAAAAAACAGCAAGCTGTCTGCCTCTAGGGGAGCGCCATTCTAGAATCTTAGTAACAGTTTTTTTTGTTTGTTTTATTTGTTTTACGTACTTCACTTATTAAGTTTGTCTTTTCAGTGCTATGTTCTGAAAGCACATAAACGGTTTATTTACTGTTAACATCACAAAAGCAGGGATTACGGTTATGTTTCAGTTACTTTGCAACCTTTTAAATAATTTTTAAAAACAGCTTTTTCCATAATATAACACAAGCTGGAAACAAAAATGCGTCTTTTGATGGCTAAGCTGTCATCCATGATGAAGAATGACTCCCACCCCATGCAGGAGACTGTAACAGCTCTGGAGAGCTTCTTCAGCGACAGACTGCTTCACCTGAACAGTGTGAAGGAGCACTATCGCAGGTCCTTCCTTCCTGCAGCTGTCAGACTTCACAACCAGCAGTGCTCCCAGCACACTCACTAATACTGAAACAGTTTAACTATGTGCAATAATATATCAACCAGATATATTTCCAAATGTGCAATGGTGTAAATTAAAACACTGTATATATATATATATATGTTCTATATTATTTATTGTGTTTATATTGTTATTATTATTATTCATTTTTTACTATTTTGGCATTTTTATTATTACTTTCTTTTTATGTATTGCTGCTGCTGCTGTAACATGAAAATTTCTCCACTGTGGTACAAATACAGGAATTCTTATTATTCTTATTCTTTTTTTTGGAGAAAAGTCACGTGAATTCTTGTCAAATGAGCACTGAGAAGTAAAGTAAGCACTGATGTGTTGTTTATTTTTTACATGTTTGAGCAAAAAAATGTAAATTTATCAAATCATAAGTATGTCCACTCCAGGTTCAATTTAATTAACATTTTCTGATTTTACAAATTGTTGCTGTGCTTCTGGTTTCTTAAAGTGCTTTGCACCTTTTAATTGTGAGGTATTTAGCTTTTAAGTTCTCTTTGTGAAACCAGTCAGACTACAGTAACAGAATTCTCACTCAAATGTATTTAACCATACGCCATCAACATTGGAGACAGGAGCAGAATGGAAGGATGAAAAGATGAGTATCATCATCCAACCCCATCCCCACCACCATAACGCTATTCTGCTCAGATCATTTGAAAATAGAATAATTTAATTCAATGTGGAATGAAATGATTATATTTTGAACTGACCACTGAAAATATATTATCACATGGAAATAAAACTAATGATGACCTGAGTAAGCAAAATAGTTTCAAATGGCAAATAATGGCATGGATATGAATATATATTACATAACCTATACCTGCCCAAAAAACAATGACTCTTCTTCAGTGGCTGTAAGTAATTTGCAAGCTGCAAAATTAGGTTGTTTGGAAAAAATTTGAGAACACAAAGTGATAGAAAGGCAAGTGAAACAAAAACATCAGCAGGGGGCACTGACGCTACATACCAGAACACTGCTTGGTCAGACATCAGCAGTACGAGGGTGGGAAAGGTAAAGGGAGTCATTACAGCAAATAATTCCCACTTCTCCTCATATGCATTTGTTACTTCTAAGATTTTTTTTCATATGTACACCCAGAATAGAAGAGCTGTGTCCAGTGGATTGTGATAAAGAAAACGTTCAAACACTTTTATCGTGCCTTGAAGGTTCCACCCCCCCTCTGGACTTTCTCACTTAACAGTGACAGATGGTTTCTATAACCTGTAACAGAAGAACAGCAATGTCTCTCAAGAAAACATTCAGCCTTTTTAGATAGTTTTCTTTTTTTAAGTCAGATTATATCCAAATGATAATAACATTTGAAGACAAGACTTTGTGGTAAATGATTCATCCTGAGCACTGCAGGATTAACCCCATAGAGGGTGTGGGGCAACGTTGTGTGTATGAGCAAACATTATAAACAACTTAAGTTACTTTAAGTTACACGTTGACTATCTTTTCCTTCAAAAAAAGCTATGGAATGTTACTGTCCTCAGTTTTAGGGTTTAGTACTGTATTTGTGTCCCAGAGCCTGTGCTGCATGGCAGAAAAGTGCACCAATGCACCTTTGCTTAAAATCAGTCAACCCCGCCAAATATACTCTAAATGGCTACAGTCAATAATTGCAGATTGCAGTAACATGGACATGGATATGAATGCCTATAGGTGACAAATGTTTTTATAATATCATCTATCTTTTAATCTGTTACCTATCCTTGTCACAATGAGACTTTTCCTGGTTGATTAAACTTTTGAATAGATACAATTTTCACGATTCCTTCAAATACCCACAAAGCCACCCAGGATTGGGTATAAAAGGACCATCCACCAAAGTCTATCCAAGTAAGAATATTAAAAACGTTTTTCATAGTATTGTGAAAAGATTAAGGAAGTCTTTGGCAATTTTGGTGTGTAAAGGCCAAGGCAAGAAACCATAGTTGGATGTCAGTGACGTTTGGGCCCTCGTTCACTGGTAAACCTCAGCTGAGTGGTGTTCATTTATATGATCTCCCCTTAGATCCCTTTAGGTTTATGGAATAATGTCATGGCTTTTGAGATAGCTCCTTATCCATCACCTCCTACATTTCTGAGCTGTACATCAATTTTTCTACTCAGCGCCATCCCTTGCATCTGAATCCCTTCCACCTTCGAGGCAACCAAGGAGGCAAGAAAAAGATGTGAGGAGATATGAGTCAAAGCATTAGGAATATAATAAACTTGTTTGCATCGTATCAATTTAAATAAGACATATGGCACAGATGTTTCGTCTGCCCATTGTGTTATAGCCTGCCACTGTATTTTATTATCAGATAAGCATAAACAGTGTTAAAAAAACTTTGTATATTTATTTATATGATTATATTGAATGATATTTATAATACGTTACAGTGTGTTGCATCCGACTTCCTTTCATGGTCCAAAGACATGACTATTAGGTTAACTGGCAGTCCAAAATAGGCCAAGTATAAATTATATTATGGATTGGTGATATGATATGGTGATTTGCTTATGTTGTTCAACTCATAAAAGTGTGACTTTCTATCAATTAGGTAGTTACATCATTTCATGTAAGTTAATACACAGCTGATTACTATATTTAAACACTTTTGAATACTCCTGCTGATTGTTTATTTGAGTCCAAATTCTGGAAGGTGATTTTGTAAGCTGGTGTGAAGACAAAGCTGCTGTTTTCTGTTGTTGGCGGACATCCATCTCTTCTGCAGACTGATATCTGATGTGCACTGGAATGACAGGTCTGATCCAGGGTCAGCAGCGGCCCGGACATCTGGGTGTCTGACAGACCCATGACCAATAGGGATTTGCTGAAGTGATAGCACCTGACACGGCATGCCCTTTGTATCTCATAACCTTAGATCAGTTTCTCTCATTTGTTTCTGAGCTCTTCTGAGCCACTTTACATCATGATCCTGTTTTTATTAGATATGAGTGTTTTCACAAAATATCATGTTTTATTTGGACATACCAGGGGCTACATTTTGGATAGGTAGTTGTGGGCAGTCAAAGTTGGCTACATTTAAGCAGTTCCAGCTGTCTCACCAGAAAACCTGTCATACACGTTTGTTCACTTGTCTAATATGTAGTAGTGTCATGATCAATGGTTATAATGAGTGAGATGGTAATGTATCCCAAAGGCTTTTGTTTTTTGTTAACAATATTCATGTGCCATTATGGCATATCCAATTTCAACCTTTTTCTTTTTGAGAGAAAATAGTAAACATTTCCTAGCTGTAGTTGGTATTTTCCAGTTATGTAACACTGCAAAGCAGGATCAAGACAGATTAGGTTGCATTTTTTCATGAATGAATGATCAAAGTACATGAGAAAATGTACTTACCTAAAACACATTCCACCTCTATTTCAAAATGAGCCAACTCAAATAGCCAAGTTGCATCTTTAAAGAGCATCAATTAATAGAATGACAGAAATTACATCTGTATCCATTGGCTCTGACACAGTGGCCACTGCTTATTTATTGGCTACCCAAAATTTTCAAAGTACAAATGACCATCTAGATAGAGAGCATTCTTATAGCGAGACACAGAGATTGACATTAGAAGAAGGCACATGTTCTTTCATCTTCCTCTGCCATTGATCCCACAGATGAGATGGGCTGCTCCAATCACAGAGCAGAACAGGGATGATTACAGGGCATGGACTACAGTGGTGGTGATGACATCAGCAACCAGAAATTGGCCTACTTGTTGTGGGGGGGGCACATCATGGAGGGTTGGCAGTGAGAAAAGCCTGACCCAGTGTGCAATGACAGACTAAAATAAGCACATTACCAGTCTAAGTTAGCCTCAGAAACGTTTTGAGTAGAGGTAATTATAAAGAGAACTAAGGAAAGGGCTAGAGTGCAAAAAAGACGAAAATCTAAATTATGCACTGAAATATGAAATTTCTTTTCATGAACATAAAAAAAGAAAATGGATAAACACTCCAGCTGTGATACACAAATCGAAGAAGTGTTTTTATGTCACAAGTGTGGCCACAGCTCTACTGTAAATTTTCATATTTTTTAATTTTAAATTATACAGACTTCCTTCCCCTGGCATGAACTCTTCACCTCAGCTCTGTTTATGTTTATAATTCCATTTCTCCTTTTCTTTATCCTGTCTGTCCTCCACATCCAACCCCATCCCCGTGCACCACCATAACGCTATCCTGCTCTGTTTTATGCTCGCCAAAACCACAAGCTTCTACTAGAACAAAGACACAAACACAAATTGGCAACCTCTGGGTCAAGCCTGCATGATAGACACAGTCTCAGTGGCTGGAAGGAGGAATTTAAGAAAACGGACAAATACAGTTTTATTGCTACTTACCTAAAACAGTTAATTACATATGGTCACTGATGTGGAATCTTTTCTGTAGGCTGTCTGTGAAGAAACTCTGTGGTTTTTTGCAAGCCGCCTATTTAACCTTCTCTGTACATTTCGCTCACACTGGGAGCGCTACACTGACACGTGCTGCAAGTTGGAGATTTTCATAGGCAAAAAGAACAAGGACATTCCAGGCTGAGGCAACAACAAGCTCCTTGATCATATTCAAAATAGCCTCTTAAGACGTAGTGTCAGAGGTCGGTGAGGAGGACTGACTCCTCTTGACTATATGCATGGTCCTATTATGCTCCCACTTCCCTTCCATATTGCATGAACTTGTGCAGGGTGACATAAATTGGGAGCTGCACATAGGTTGCACAAATGCTGAATGTGAGACATTTCACCATTTCATGAAAAATATTGGCTGACCTTGAATCCGATAGCAGGAACACGTCTCAAAAAAGTTTGGACAAGGCCATGTTTATCACTGTATAGCATCCCCTCTTATTTTAACAACATCTGGAAACTGAGGAGACCAGTTGCTGTCCCTTTGGGAGAAGAATGTTGTTCCATTCTTGTCTGATATAGGATTCCAGCTGCTCAACAGTCTTGGGTCTTATTTGTTGAATTCTGTGTTTTATGATGCTCCAAATGTTTTCAGTTGGTGAAGGGTCTGGAATGAAGGCAGGCCAGTTCAGCTCACGGATAAAGCCATGCTGTTGTAATAAATGCATATTGTAATTTAACATTGCTTCTTGCAATACTTATTCTCTGTAAGAGATGTTGTTCTAAAACATGTATGTATTTTTTAGTGTTGATGTTTCCTTTCCAGATGTGCAGGTTTCCAGTTCCATAGGCACTAATGCACCCCCATACCATCAGAAATGCTGGCTTTTGATAATACTGATAACAAGCTAGGTGGTGCCTTTCCTTTTTTTAACAAAACTCAACAGGATCCATGATTTCCAAAAAGAAGTTCAAATTTTGATTTGTCAAACCACACAAGTTTTCGACTTTGTCTCAGTCTATATTAAATTAGCTTAGGCCCAGAGAACACAGCAGCATTTCTGGATCGTGTTCACATATGGCTTCTTCTTTGCATGACAGGACCATAGCCTGCATCTGTGGCTGGCAAGGTGAATTGTGTTAACAAACTATGATTTCTGAAGTGTTCCTGTGGCTTAGAAGGTTTCCATGACAGAATCATACCTGTTTTTGATGCATTGCTGCCTCTAAAAATTTAAAAATCAGAGATGTCTCCTGAATCTCTGAATGTTTTGATAATACTATATACTGTGGATGATGGAGTCATTCAAAGTCTTATTTACATTGAGGAGCATTATTCTGAAAAATTCAAAATTTACATACAGTTTTTTTGCAGATTGCTGAACTGCTGCCAATTTTTACACAGTTTTTACAGGCTCTGTGCTTAAACCATTCTCTTTCACTTTATACATGCTTCCATGAGGTAATCTTATTAGACAGCATGGCATAAATTGCTATGCTGATGAAACTCAGCCATACCTATCTATGAAACCAGATTAAACCAATAAGTTGGTTAGACTACAAACATTTCTTAAAGACCTAAAGACCTGAATTTTCTGCTCCTAAATTCAGACAAAACTAAAATTGTTGCCTTTGGGCCTGAGCACTACAGAGAAAAAACAGAATATATTCTGTGACGCAGATATAAAATGGGTTTCTATGACTGCCTTCTTTCACCTTCGTAATATCACCAAAATCAGGAACATCCTGTCTCAGAGTGAAGGATTGTGATAACAAACTGCTCAACACAGACTTTAGAAATCTAGTGGGCAACTCTTCAAGGCAGCATGTCGATGGACATCGTGTTCACGGACATTTTCAACCTCTCCTTACAACAAGCTGCAGTCCACCTGCCTTAAAACCACGACCATCATTCCTGTGGCCAAAAAGTCTGCTGTCACAACCCTCAATGATTATCGACCAGTCGCCCTCACCCCTATCATCAAGAAGTGCTTTGAGAGGATGGCACTAACACACATCAAGACCAGCATTCCTGCAGACCTGGACAGCCATCACCTTGCGTACTGGGGAACAGATCGACAGAGGATGCAGTCTCCATTGCACTTCACCCAGCCCTGGAGCACCTAGAGTAGCCTAACGCTTACGTCAGGATGCTCCTTGTGGGCTTCAGCAGCGCATTCAACACTGTAGTCCCCTCCACAGGGCTGTGTGCTCAGTCCGGCCCTCTTTACCAAGGACTATGTCCCCACCCACTCCTCCAACACTGTAGTTAGACGATGCAGCGCGCATCAATGACGTCATCCCAGTAGACGAGGGTGTAGAAAGCCCTCTATAAGCCCCCCGATAGCCGCCAATAACAACAACAACACAGCAGCTATGGGCTAACAGTGCAATAGTACGCATTCATTCATTCATTCGTCTTAAAGTATTGGTGAATTAAAGACAGATAATGCCTTATTTAGAGGCTGCATCGTTTAAGGCCTGTTCACTCCGTTATATCGATCTCGAGGAATCTAAATATCTTCCAAGGACGCCGACTTTCACCAAACTGTTCTCCGTGAATAGATAAATGTATTTCATGCCAGAAATAAGGTCTAGTTTTAAAAAATACCGGAGTTTCCCTTTAAGGCCTGAACTCTGTGGTGGCCAATTCTTGTGTGAAATTAATGTCTCATGCACCCTGAGTCACTCTTTCGCAATGTGAGCCCGATGAATCTCAATATGAATGATACTGAATGAATATTGGAATATGCCCGCGCCATCGGGGACGAAAAAAATCCACAGATCGAATAATCTGGTCATTCATTATATTCAGGTAGTAAGCTGACCTAATTCTTTGGGCACATAATGTTGATGAACCTAGACCTGATCAACTGCAGCAACCCCAGGTCATAGCACTACACCCACAGGCTTGTACCGTAGACACTAGTTATGATGGGTGCATCTCTTCATCTGCCTCTCTTCTTACCCTGATATGCCTATCACTCTGTAACAGGGTATATCTTGACACAATAGATCATATGACCTTCTTCCATTGATCCAGAGTTCCTAGCAAATGGAAGCCTTTTTTTCAGATTAGCCTCATAGGATGTATCTTCTGACATGGTTGTTTAAGAATGAGAATAATTATCCAATGGGAGGCTCTTACATATTTGCTTCGTTGAATCCAGGTGGCGATCTTTTTGGTTTAACAGGCAGTGTATTTCATTTTTTCTCTGCTGTGCCAAAATGTACAATACTGCACAGTCCATAAGTAAAGTCTACACAGAAACATAAATTTAGTGTTCAATACAGTTCTTGGACTACAGGGCTAAATCAGTAGAATTCTCTTTTGACATGCTGATGTCAAGGGAGAATGTTTAGTTTGTTATGTTAACATGGCAACATCTCCCAGTTTGTACTCAACAGAGTACATGTGAAACTTGTGTGAATGTCATTAGTTGACAGACATTTGGTCATAAACCAAAACATCTTTAGTTTCACCATCAGGAACAGGTGTTGACACTTTTGCCTTTAAACACACTCTACAAACTATTCATTTAAAGCATAGTGAAATATGAGCATTGGACTGAAAATCTTGTCTCAGGATGACCTCTAAGCATGATTTCATATTTCTGAGAGATGTGCTTAAAAAGCTGGCCTTGAGGTATGTCTTTTTTCTATACTTTTTGTTTGGCTCCTTTTTATCAATGATTTGAAATAAAGTAGTTTGTAGTAGTTTGGTGACTCAGTAGAAACAAGTTGCATATTTTTGTAATCAGAGTCTGCAAAGAAATTGCAAGAGAAGTGCCTTTGGATTCCTCTCATGTAAAAGTATACTGTCTTCTACCCTTTGAAAGATCAAAATGATTTTAGTTTATGAAAAATGACACTGGGTCAACAATAAGTTAGACAGATGAATTACTGTCAAGTCACAGAAATGCCTTTCTTGGTAATGGCTTACTTGATCATGAATAATGTTGAGTGTGTGCAGCACATCCACAAAAGATCTACATGTTGAAATGATGATAACTAAATGTAGATATGCATTTATACTCATCCTTGCATTTCCAACACACAGTGTATATATACATACTTTTACATTTTCTTTTAAGAAATACAATACAAAAAAATGACATACAAGGCTGTACAACAAATACAACTCTGGCCTCCAAGCTCCTGCACTTCCAGAAAGTACTATTAAAGATCTAAATGAACAAGGCAAGAAATTTCAAGCTATGCTAACAGCATGAAATGATGTAGACTTCTGGTCACTTGACATGTTGACGAAATTGTTTGACAAATAAATGTACATCTGTATGCATCCTGTCAGATCTTATTGGTAAGTGAGCTATATCAAAATTTCCATCTATCTAAGTTATATTTAGATCATATATTTGTTTCTTTGTCAAAGAAGGCTTGATACATAATTGGTGATTGACCAGCGTCTTCACAGACATTATATAAATATTACAGATATTCAAAGGCAATTCCTGAAAAAGAGCTCTCTCAATTTTCCCCTTGCAGATGTCCAGTTGTCCGCAGTTGTTCTTTTTTCTCTTTGAGTCTTGTTTCCTGTTCATTTCCTGTTTACTACATCTTCTCCAGCTTTTACTGAATTACAACCACTAGTTATGTAGCTTACATGACCATCCTGTGAAGGCACAGTGTAG
Source organism: Leuresthes tenuis (assembly GCF_036924035.1). Classification (NCBI taxonomy): domain Eukaryota; kingdom Metazoa; phylum Chordata; class Actinopteri; order Atheriniformes; family Atherinopsidae; genus Leuresthes; species Leuresthes tenuis. Next base: position 22,528,991 of record NW_027325372.1, on the reverse strand, counting down.
CCTATTTTATTCACTTCAAACCAGTAAAAAAAAGTGTCTGATTCACGTACTTTTTTGTGGCTTGGTTTTGAGGATGGTTTAATTTTTTGCTTTACTTGTGAATAGAAACTAGGTTTATATATATAAAAAATAAGTAATGTCTCCACTTGAACAGAATTGGGTTAAAACTAGGGATGCAACGGGACTCGGGCCGTCTAGTGGGGGCTGGTCTCTGGTCTGGATGGCTGGGCTAACAGAGTCTAACAGTGGAGTAATGTTCTGTTAGTTAGACTAATTTACATTGCAGCGCGCATTGAGAGGGCAGTGTTTGTGTGCTGCAATAATGGTGCGCTCAAGTTGTACACAAATGGTGGAATTTCTGAGCTCCGAGTCACAATTTTAATTTTACCATTTGAAAGTTGTGTTTAGCAACTGTTAACTTGAAAGAAAAGTTTATATTATTCAGTACACCAGTGATACTGGTATGTTTACAGTTATTGCTTACAAACAAAATAAAGTGTCACAGTCTGCTATAGAAGTTTATGTTATGTCACAGTTTGTTTAATCATGGTTTCAGTTATGTTCTAGTCCTGTTTTTCCCCTGCCACCTCAGTTCACTCAAGTCACCTGGTTAATTGTTCACAGCTGCACCTCATTCACTGATCACTCCCTCCACAGTATTTAGTCTTCTGGTTTCCTTTCAGTCACTGCAGAATCCTTACCTCACTATCCCTTCATGTTTCCACGACAAAAGATAAGTTTGATTGCCTGCCTCATAGCCTGTTTAAGATAGCCATAGTCATAATGTTTTTTCATAGCCTTGTTTTGTTAGTGTCTTTTTTTCATGTTAAGTATTTTTGATAATCCGGCTCTGCCGCGCCTTTTGTTCCTGCTCCCCGTTTTAGAAATAAACCTTTTGATTTTTTTGGAAAAGAACTGCATCTGGGTCCCTTCTCGCACCACGCACCGTGACAAAGAGAATTTTGGGAGAAAAATAATCTTTCTTTTTATGTACAAAACACGTACTGAAACTCAACTGAGACCGTGGCCCAAAAACCGAAGTACGGACCGTACCGTGGGTTACCTGTACTGTTGCACCCCTAGTTAAACCACACAGAGGCAAGAAAAGACTCTCCTGAACAGTCTTTCGTTCTAATCTTCACACCACTCCCAGTGAAATAAACTAAGTTCTGGTGATGTTAAGATTGAGAAAGCTATAACAGTCAATTCTGGATTGCTTTTGCACATACTCACTCAAATGCATTTCTTTTAAAAACAAACAAACAAAAAATCGTGTTTTCTTGGGGCATTAAATTACTTCATTACCGTAATTACTAAATGCAGGGCTATACTTATAGTATCTAGGAAGCTTCTCACAATATTTTATGTGAGCCTGGGGAGAGGTGAGGAGCTGTGTCACTGTGCTAATACCTTCTTGAGCTAATTTTCCATGAAAGCTAATCTTGCTCAGGGTTAAATGTACACTGAGCCACTTAGTAGGCTGTGAAGAGCTATGTTTTGTCTCGTCTCTGTATGTCATCACTTTCTCCCATCAGCTCCAGCTTCTTGATTAGGGAAGAGAGATACACAGATTATCTACGTCACTTATAAACCAGAAATTTACAGTTCATTGTACACGTATTTCAGAGGAAATACTAACCAGTTACTTCATGCTCCCAAGAGCATTTCTATGCTCTTCCAACAGGGTCTCATGTCAATCCTAACTTTTGAAATTGAAAATTTTTGCAGATTATCTCCCAAACTACCATAATCACAGCATTGTGTTGGCAGGCATAACACCGCTAGCAGTCAGAACCAGTGGTACATCCACTAAAAGCCAACACCCCTTACATGAGCGTATCATGCTGTTGTGCACTCTGACTCCACATCAGCAACTGAATTCCCCTTTCATTGACACATAAACACCAAAATTGAAGGAGACACTTTATATCTGGTCCACTTTAATCCAGGAAGCAAGTGCCAGGAACTTTCCACCATTGCATATTCCATGTCACTGTCGTGTGGTTCCAGAGCAGTAAATAAAAGAACTCGAGACTGCGCTGGCACATGTGAACTGGGGAATTTTATGGTTGTTGATAAAATAAAAGTGGAAGTAACATTGTTTAGAAGAATAAAGGCAAAAGTCTAATCACCAATGTTTCAGTTATTTTGCATGCTCTGTCTCTTCTTATTGCTTTCTTCAGACCCACTGCTTCTTTAACACATAGTAATACAGCATCCTTAACAATGTCACATAGCAACAGGCAGATAAAATGTGGATTAGAGAAGAGAAAATAAAGACAATAAAATATATTAGAAAGATCAAATACCTGTAAGCAATCACACAAACTAAGTAAGAGGAGTATGATTTTAAAAATATGTAAGGGTAATTAAATAAAAAGTGATCTTCACCTCATCGTGTAACATAAAGAAACACAAGAAAAGTCTCTCAACTAACTTGCTTCATGAGAAGCGTGAGAAAAACATCCGCCAGGTTTATCCTCGTGACATAGTGTAACATGAGCTAAACTGTAATCTGTGATTTTTCTCTGTTCACTGCAGCAGAAAGAGTATTTTGGTTCAAAGTCGAGGGAAACAAGCAGATGTATCAAATGAGACCAGCTTGGCTTAAATGTCCCACTTAATGTGGCTGCTAACTGCTGGAAGGACAGAGTGATATTGAGAGCTTCTGGTGACTCAGTACTAGTGTTGAGTGCAGTTTCACAATATATGAAGAGTGTAAAAGAGGCATGTAGCATGAAAACAAATTTCTGTGTTGTAAACTGTATTTATTGTAAAAAGATGCACTTACACTGACAAAGCCTCCAAAGATTTCAAGATTTTTCACACTTTATGTTATTTTGCACTGCATCCACATGATCTGAATGCAACTGCATCTCATAGCTAGTCAAACGTTTCAGTTATAACATGTAAATTTATTTATTGATTCAAACCTGTACTGTGCATTCCCAATTTCTAGGGATTTGAACATACTTCTATGCTCTGTGTTGGTGCTTTGCAAACACACGTCTACATGTTATGACATTTCGCTGCCACTTGAGTGCTGTACCAGAAATATATGGAACAGTCTGAGCTATGGGCTTTTCGTGGTTGTTTCAGTGCTGTTGTTGGTTCCATAACTTTGTTCTGGTGTGAAAACCATAGAAGTCAAAGTGGACAAAGTTCATCTCTTTGAGATGGAGTGAAATTAAGTCTTGAATAATGACGACTGACCGAGGCATCTGTTGCCATGGCTTTCCGTTAGTGTTTCTTTGCTGCTGGTTGTTTTTGCCATTTTCTTCCCTTTCATCATCAAATTGGTTGTTGTAGGCCCTACAAGATGCAGATAACGTTTTTACAGTCAACATTCAATCAGTACATTGTGTCATCTATGAAGTCTTTCTCTGTAAACTTCATGGAAGACTGCACCTTTTTCTACCTACAATGAAAATAAATCCCTGTCTGTGGGGGATGAGAGTGACATGAGGAGACAATAAATAGGGGGAAAAAACAATAAAAGTGTCTTGAGGACGACCACCACAACAATAACACGGAGGGGTAAATGCATCAACATTTCATTGTATTTCCCAAGAAACTGGTGCAGAGTGCTTTGAAAAAAAAGCAGCAGACTTAAAAAATGTTGTGCAGTCAACCAGTCAGAAGCAACACTGACACCATGGATTTGGCTGGTGCAGAATGTGCACTCAGCTATTTCTACAGTATGTAATTAGAGCAACAACTGTGTCAAATATGTACTGCAGTGTTAACAATAGCTGCCCACATTGCTCTTTTTATGTTGATTTACCTGAATTATAACAAGTGGGTGGACTGGATTGTATTTGTGGCGGTGGAAGGAAAAAAAACAACTTGGAAAACTCAACAGCAGAAACTGTCTTTGTTGTACAAGATAATATGTCATATGGGCTTCTCACATCCAAACAGAAAAACATTTACAGACTGTAAACCAATGAAAGATACATTTGAGTTTGGCTAATAGAAACTAAATATATTTGATGATTGTCTTTTGACAACAAAACACTGTTGAACGCATTGAGACGGAGCTCTGTGGATTATCTTGGAATAACATTGCATATTTTCTGGAAACCTTATCCAGTGTTTAAAAGGAAAAAAAAAAGATTCAAATGGAATTCCATTTACCTCTATCATTGGGGCGTTGCCAGATTTTTTGTGGTTGATACCTTAAAATCCTCCAAATTGGGAGAATATGTGATTTTATGATTGAGGTGAAGTATTGTCAGTCACTTCGACTGGCAATAATAAACAGATGTGACAAAATGGAGCAATAAAAGGTTGAATATTCCTGCAACCTGATGCACAGTAATCATATGCAAGAGCTGGTTATAACTTATGTCATAGGCTCTCTGTAAGAGGAGATAGATTAAGCTGTGGTTTAATCGCCCCATTATGGACTCAGACAGGTGTGACAGTTGTGATGGTGGCACTGATGGTGGTGCTGATTTATAATTAAAGTAATGGACATAATGAGCACCTATCATAAAGAAAAACCCAACAATTGTGGATTTCTGCAGTTGGAAATGCAAGACATATATTATGTTCTGCAGACAAAGAGTATGAATGGAAGTAAAACAGTGCAAAGTGGCCAGAAGCGGTCTACTTTCTTCAGGAAATCAGACCTGACCTTTTCTGTTAATGTTGGCTACATGAGTGTGTTCCTGTCCGCCTGAGCAAACATCAAAACTATCAGAGGAATGTTAATGAAAAGGCTGCTGAATGGACGCAAAAGGAAAAACATACATGATGAAAACGGTGACAGAAGCACATTAAAGTTAGGTCAAGTATATATTTAAGAAAGGACTTCTTTGGCACACTCTCAGAATAATCACGGATCATTAAAGATCCCTTCACTCTCATAATGCCAAAAAATGTTTTGCAAGCTCTGACCCTCTGTGCTGTTAAATATGCTCTGTAGTATACAGGACTTAAGTAATTGTTTTTTTTTTCTGCTATTTTCTTCACTTGCAATGTCAGAAGCAGTACAAGTGTTAAACTGTCAAAGTAAATAACCTCCAGGAAACTGTAAATGCCTAATAATGTAAAATAAGAACAGCTCTTTATATTATGGGGCTTGCGAGGAGGCCTGTTTACTTGCATTTAATAGCAGGCTGTTATATTTGAGTGAGAGCATGAGGGATCAGAGGCGAAATACATCAAACATAAACTCCCAGAACCCCAGAGAATATCCGGTCCAACCCTTTTGAGAGATCCTCGAAGCATATTTTATACTAAAATTGAAATCTTGTGGACTTTCAAATCCATTTTAAATAATCAATTTATATTTGTTGTATTCTCCACACAAGCTCACCAAGAACTTGCATGTATTCAGTTTGTCTAAGTGACACAGCTCTCCCCTCCCACACTCATTGGGTTAATGACGTTAACATGGATTACACTGTATAGACAGGCATACAGTTAAGTAAAGAGGTGTAGCTGCATGCAGGAGCTGTGAGCAATGCAAGGCTAATCTGTTCTGTACCATGACCTACTACAAATACACTACTAATACACATAAGAGCATTTAAAAGAGAGGAACTGTAGTAACCAGCAACACCACCACGATGATTAGAGAAGAGCAATTGTTAGCTTGTTCTTTAGATTAAACAAGGCATTTAGAGATAAGTTTCTTTGTAAATTTGAGAGAGACCAATTCAAAGTCCCATAAATCATTGCTGTTGTGTTTCAAAAGTATTCTGTCTCAAAACGGCCTTTTAACAATATTCTAACACTATTGCGTTGCTTTATTCATTTGTCCAGTTAAACCAATTTTAACCAATTGTAGTCCATGAATGAGTGGACTTGTCCATAGGCCTGTACCATGAAGTAAGTTCAACATATCCAGGGCATGAATGATGCCACAATAGTGACAGCCTGCTGCAGTAGTTCTGGACATCTTAAGCCTTTCTTTGCATTTTCTTAATATTATCTACTGAACTTTTTTTTTTTTAGTTGGGATCCTGTGCTGTTGAAATTATCTCTGATGGTAAATGATAAATGGACTATACTTCTATAGCACTTTTCTAGTCTTTTTGACCACTCAAAGCCCTTTAACACTACATGCCACATTCACACACACATTTTATACAGCATGTCTCAGTCAGCGCTTTATTCTATACACATTCATTCATAGATGGACACATCAGTAAGCAAAGTAGGATTCAGTGTCTTGCCCAAGGATGCTTCGACATGCGGCCCGGGGAAGCTGCGAGTCAAACCACCGAACTTACATTTTTCTGACACTTTTTCACATCTGTTATGATGCATAACCTTTGCAATGGGAGATATGTGGGAGCACCTAACTGAGCTTTCCAAAGACAAAGTAATGCCGGATACAAAACTCCAAATCCAGATGAGTTGAAGAGGAAACATCTTCGATGCAGTGCATCAAAACAGAGAGAAAGGAGGAGAAAGTTCTAACCATGATCATCCAGGGCAACATTAGATCACTGACAGATAAAATGAATGAGATTGGAGTCTTGACAAAAACAACAGGGATATTGGTAAGGCAGAAGTATTTATTTCAACAAGACATGGGTACAGGAAGAGCTCTAACATCTCTCTACTCAGCTTTAAGACTATGGGCAGAGAGAGACTACAAACGGTAAAGGAGGAGGGATTTCATTGCTAACAAGACATGGTGGAATCCTCGACATGTCACTGAGAAGGAGAGTCCCAGATGCTTGCCCCCCCTAGAATTAAAATATGTCATTCATTGAATTGTTCAGATTTGCATGCCAAACATATCACTTTATACAGTTAGCCAGCCTCGTGCCTCTGTATCTCTGCCCAACTTCAACTTCAGATGATGCTGCGCTTACTGTATTTCGGAAGTGGAAAAGTGAAACTTTTTTGCTTTGGTATTGATATCAAATCTCTTCACTAGTTCTATAGTTCACTTAACATAAGAAATAAATTAACCAATACTACTCGTAGAGTATTTATTTAATGTTTGAAATGAAAAAGACTGGCAGAAAAATCCGACTTCTTTAGGACTTTTAATTTTTTGCCCAAATGCGCATTTAGCACAGGTTGCAAAAAGAAACATGAAACATGAAAGTGAATAATTGGACATATCAGAATCAGAATCAGCATAATTTATTGATCCCCAGGGGGAAATTCTTTTGTTACACCTGCACCCATTTAAAGAGCAGGAAAAGGAATAGAATATCCAAATAATAATAATAAAACTAACTAAGCATTTAAAAGGGAAATATATATAGCAAATAGAAATAAAAAGTCCAACAATGTTAAAAATAGGTAGTAGACACTCCTATGTAAATATTCACAGTTATTGCACATATCCACCCTATAAGGTGTCAAACATTAAAGCCTAGTTTATACTTCTGCGCTGACCCCTACGCCATAGCCTGACGCGCCCCTCCTTACTACATGTCGCGTTGGCGCGGATCGCAAGGGCTGTGATAGATACAGCAGTACAGAGGTCTGCCATCTACCCTAACCTCAGTGACCTGGTGGTGGAATGTGACTGTGAGGGACACTTTGCCAATGCTATCAAACTTGGCAACCAGGTATCTCTGTGTGCAAGCATCATCCACACCCTCATAGCGTACATTTTCTACTGCTGGAGACACCATCAGCCAGGAGCGGGCTTGTCTGTGTCCTGAGAAAACAGACATAAGGATTTTTCTGAAGAAAAACTGCAAAGTGAAAAGTATCTTCACTATGTAGGAGAGTATTAGACACCAACCTGTCACTTGCTTGCAATCGTTTTGCATTGGAAATTATTTGTTGTTAATTTTTTCTGTGAGAAAACTGCTTGGATTAGAAAAATACTGAGCTGAAAAATAAAACTGAAGATTTGTGCTGTTATGTGTAATGTCATTTTCTTTTTGTTAGAATTGATATTATAAAATTGGTATCGAAAAAAGTATCGCTCAGGAACCTGTATCGAAGTAAAGGTATCGGTATTGGTACCGGTATCGAAAAATGTTGATGATACCCAGCCCTAATGAGGACTGGTTGAAACACTGTTTAAATAGTGTTTAGACTTCAAGACCTTTGTCATCTAACTTTAAAGAGTCACACTATTGACCAGTTTATGGTAATTTTTTTTGTCAATCCAAGAGTCCGCTTACTGATTTCATTACATATCTAACAATGCGGTTAGGATTGGGATCTGTTAATCTTCCCAACCCTGTCTGGGTATAACAAAACCTTTTGTCTATTGATGTATCACAGAGTCAGTTAGAACTGCCACTTATCGTTAAACAAAATATTATCTTAGGAACAAATCACACCGAAGATTCCCTGAATCTTTTTCTCGCAACACCATTAGGTCAAATTTTTACTTTATCCCAAACTTTGGATTACGAGCAGTTGAGATATAATTTCTTAGTCATAGCAGCTAAAAATCCACATTTGAACTCTTTAAGTATATTGCATACTGCATTTAGCAGAAAGGACCACTGTGCCAAAGCAGAGCTCTTCATAGCTGCCAAGATCACTGGATATTTATGTAGGCACTATGTAAATCATAAAATAATAAGTCATTTTATGATTAACTGTAAGAAAGTTTTATGTTAGAACCACATAATCAAATTTTAATTTGAAGCATGGCAAAGATTAATCAATCTTAAAAGATGGGGCTTTTAAACAGTATAGATAAACATTTAATGTGCATTTTTAAAGACAGTTTTGGTCAAACAGCAAGAAATTTCAGGTCAACTTCCCTCAAGACAAAACCTTAGTGCCTCTGCTTTACTATGCCTTCTTTCTGGGTGCAAGTCCCTTGTTCATATCCAGGAAGCTTCCATCTGAATAATTGTCCAGTGGTTTCCATAATATGTAATATTCAAGCCTAACTGTTGTATGTCACCACCCATGAGTGGTCTGGCCACTCATTCTATGATATATGCCATCCCTCCAAACTTGTTTAATTTTTCCTTTCCTCTTCAGCTTCCCCGGGCTGTGACTGTAAATAGTAATCTGTGAGGCCAGAATCTTCGGCCTGAGGATTGTGATTCCTGGAGCTTTCCTCTCTGTTTCCGAGCATTCCTCCTTTTGATGGTCGCATTGGCGTTTATGAGAGTGGAAAGTTCCTACCTAATTAGGGGTGCGATGGGGAAAAGTCTCTGGGAAATGCAAGCCCATCCACATCTCTGAAGCTGCCACTTCACCGCAGGAGGAAAAAAGAAAACCTGAAATTTTCTTGCAAGTCATTGATCCAAATCATGGCTGTATAAACCTGACTGAGTGACTGGCGGGTGACTCTGTCTTGTTTTTCCAAGGACACTGGAAATGTGTGCCAGTTCAACACATGGGACATTTAGAGGATGACTTCATGTAGTAGCAAGTTGTCACTAACACTTTTAATTTCTTTGTTCCCTTCAGAAAGTGCGTTAAAAAATATAATATCTGTACTGTTGAGACTGGCCCCGAATGTTATTGATAATTGAAAATGCCCCAACAGCGACTCTCATTAGTCATTGCATGTGTATAAAGGCTGCCCTGAATGGAAATGATTAACTTTGCTGGCCCCAGGTGATGATCACCCATGCATCTAGTCTCATTAGTTGGCAACGTTTTCCTGTTAAACCCACTGCCGACGTATTGGCACAGCTTAAGATGCACAGAAAGCTGTTGCTGGGAAACAGTGGCCCTCTGAAAGACCAACAGTTTGAATTAGAAATGAGCAGTGAGCAGAAGAGCAAACACTGATCAAGTGTCCACAGATTCACACGGAACAAGGAGCATAAACCTCTATCCTTGCTGTTACAACTACTGCTGCGAATTGTACAAATAATAGTACAGTTACAGTGATTTAGTCATTGGTAAACACAATGAACACCTCTTTATTTATAGATAGAAGAAATAGTTGTCTATTTAAATGAGCAGTTCACTGAAATAATGAAAACTACAAAGTAATGAGTAAAATTATTCTGTCAACCCACAGATGGAGCAAAATAATGCAAATTATTTTCAAACAATAATGTATAAAAAGTTGGGGATATATTAGTCAGGAGAATCAGGCAGTTTTGGACCTTTACATTTTTTTAAATCTAGTCTGTCACAATCTAGGACAGATCTAGCTTGCTTTTTGGGGCTTAGTAAGGAAAAGCAGTTGGTTGCCAATTGGCAGGTTTGTGATTTGATCCTTGACTGTCACAATCCACTGGAAGTGTCCTTTGGCAAGACACTGAACCATACATTGCCCCTGATGCTTTTTATCAATGTGTGGGCTTGTGTATCATAACAAAAAAATATTAAAGTGCTAATTACTACCTCAAATCCAAAAAAGTTGGGATGCTGTGTAAAATGTAAATTAAAACAAAATTCAATGATTTGTAAATTCATGAACAAATATTTTATTCATAACATATGATTGACAAATATATCAAATACTGAAAGTGAGACATTTTACTATATCATGACAAATATTAGCTCATTTTGAACTTGGCGGTAGCAACTTGTCTCAAAAAAGTTGGGACAAAGAAAACAAAAGGCTTCGAAAGTAAGTGGTGCTAAAAAAACAGTTGGAAGGATATGTTGCAGCTAAATGAGTTAATTGGCAGCAGGTCCGCAACATGACTGTTTTAGTTAAAACCTCAGAGAAGCTCCAACAAGTAAAAATGGGCAAGTTAATCAATCAACAAAAAAATGTCAACAACAGTTTCAGAATATTGCTCCTCAATGTAAAATCATGAAGACTTTGAGTATTCCATGATCTAAAGTATCATACATTTATGAGAAACTACAAACATCTGTCTGTGGACGTGGTTGAAATTCAGTGCTGAATGCCTGTGATTTTCAGGTTCTCAGGCAGCACTGAACTAAAAACAGACATTATTCTGGAATCACTGCAAATGCTCAGGGAAACTTAAATAACTGTCCATGAACACAGTTCACAGCGCCATCCGCAAATACAGGTTAAAGCTCTATCATGCAAAAAAGATGCCACATATGAAGATGTTCTTGAAACACCACTGTCCTCTGGGCCAAATCTATGAAATAAACTGAAACTGGGAAATTGCTATTTGAAATTGTTTGAAATCTTGGACGCTGCTCTGGACGCATCCTCTGGACTAGAAGGAGGAGAGAAACCAGCTGGCTTGTTATCAGCGCTCAGTTCAAAAGCCTGCAATTGAACGGTGATGCATTAGTTCCTATGGAACTGGTAACCTCCACTTCTGGAAAGGCACTATCAATACTGTAAGTTATATACAGATTTTAGAGCAACATATGCTCCCATCCATATTATTTGTCTTTAAGAGAGCCTGGCATATTTCAGCAAGAAGCGATGTTAAACCACAATCTGCATCTATTACAACAGCATGGCTTCATAGTAGAAGAGTCCAGGTGACTGACCTGCCTGCAGTATAGACCTTTCACCAACTGACAACATAAAAAAATAAAAAATAAGACCCAGGACTGTTGAGCAACTAGAATCCTATATCAGACAAGAATGAGACATCATTGATGGTATGGGGGTGCATTAGTGCCTATGGAACTGGCAACCTGCATATCTGGAAAGGAAACATCAACACTGAAAAATACATACAGGTTTTAGAACAACGTGTGCGCCCTTCCAGACAATATCACTTACAGAGTATTGCAAGAAGCAGACCCTTCACCAACTGAAAACATTTGGAGCAACATAAAACACAGAATTCGACAAATAAGAACCAGGACTGTTGAGCAGCTGGAATCCTATATCAGACAAGAATGGAACAACATTCTCCTCCCAAAGGGACAGCAACTGGTCTCCTCAGTTCCCAGATGTTGGGGCTGGAGCCTATCCCAGTTGTCATTGGGCGAGAAGTAGGGTCCACCCTGGACAGGTCACCAGTCCATCCCAGGGCCACACAGAGACAAACGAGACACAACCATGCACGCTCATGCTCACTCCTAGGGACAATTTTGAGACACCAATTATCCTAACATACATGTTTTTGGATGGTCGGAGGAAGCCAGAATACTTGGAGAGAACCTACACATACATTGGGAGATCTCAGCTGTCATTGAGCAAGAGGCAGGGTACAGCCTGGACATGCATACTCACATTCACTCATTTAAAGGCACCAATTAACCTAACATGCATGTTTGGATGGTGGAAAGAAGCTAGAGCACCCAGAGAAAACCCCCACAGACACACAGGGAGAACATGCACTCCACTCCACACATAAAAGGCCCCCAGCTCGGATTTGAACCAGAAACATAGGTTTAGGAGATTTGTAAATCACTGCGTTCTGTTTGTATCTACATTCTTCACAGTATCCAAACATTTCTAGAACTGGGTTAATGTGTACACTGATGCAATTTGTTAATCCTTTACCAACAACATAATATTGTCTATCAGCATTAGGATTACACATATGGTTAACACATTTATTTTATTTAATTATTTTTTTGCTGTTTGTTGTTACTCTCCATAGATACATATTTACATAGCTCCAAAGTATAAATGTGTGTTTCTGTGTGTGCAGAGTGTCTGGGGTGTTGTGTCAGATGTTAAACTCCTGCAGTCTCTGCGTGATTAATGGATCTGAAAGGTAAACATGGGCAGATCTTAAGGATGGTACTAACAGGAGGAGCGTTGTTCTCTAACTCACAGCCTCCGCATGTCTCCCTGTGGAACACTACTGCTGCTAAAGGAATTTAACACTGTAGTGTTTTCCTTTTTTAAGTAAAAAATAATAATTATAATAATAATAGATTAGTGAGCATTTCTTTTCTTTTAGATTTTCTTTAACCATTCCTATCAGCTCTAGGCTTTTTTGAATGAGACCAAATTACTATTCATTATAATCATAGATTTTCTTTTTGTTTCTCCTTCTCACTCTTCACAAGAATGATGTGTGTTCAGGGCTGAGGTCTTAAGAAATGGGCTGGCTTTGACAGGCCAAAGGCCACTCACATGCACACCTCTGTCAGACGGCAAAGCATTCGTCAAAATCCAAGGTAAGCGAAACCCCCCCCAGGCATACCTTCTACCAACTTAAGTACTTTTCCATAATACCCTAAAGTCATAATGTGTTATTAATGAGGTTGTTTTTGTCTGCTGGGTATCTGTTACGGCTACAATTGGTCCATAAAATCTGAGAATTTGTCTTGAACCTGATCATATTTCTTTATTCCAAGAAAAATGGTCCAAACTGCACAAAAACTATCATTCTCAAATTCTATGAAATACACTCAAGTTTACTTTTATAAAAGGAATCACATCTGTATATACTATGTCAGGGCTGCAGATTTTAATGTATCATGCCATAAGGAGGCTCACTGTCAGTTCACCAACACGAAATGTGAAACCAAATGTGCAAATTGTGTAAAGATCCAAAGTGTAACATGTAGGGCAGTCCATCAGCCCTATGCAATATAAAGTTCTTAAGTATGTTTTCATTAACGCAGAATCACAATAAATAACTTCCCTTATGAAACACTGGCTCGAGAGCAGCTTGCTTGTGTTTTTCACAGTCACCATAGTTTGGCAATAGATTGGGAGTATTCAGTTGATAGCAGTTTGCAATTTTAGCCACTAAATGCTTTCAAATTCTATACAATTGACCACTAAAATCCACCTGAATGGTGACCAAATACCCTACACCCAAATGAAAAGACCAAATAGGACTCAAAAAAGTATTAATCTAAACACTCAATTCTTCAAATATGAAACTCTCCCCTGAAATAATGCAGATGGACTTCATATTTTGCATATAAATCTTGCCATCTTGTTGGTGATGCAGTTTTTATAAGTAAGTGACCTGCTGTAACTGTCAATGCTGGATGGCAGGCAGTCAGATGACACTTAACACCTGAGTTTGACTAGCTTGTATGTTACGCTTCTGCCGGCACAACAGCTCGGCAAGCTAGTAGGTGAGTCCCAAAATGCGATTTCTTTGTAGAGGAAGACAGCTGCTTTTTACAAAGTTGAACAATGGCCTTCTCTCTTGTTTGTTTGTTTGTTTACTATAACTATAATTTATGTGTGTGAAATCCAAAGTAAAAACCTCACTCTTCAGATTATTTGATGTCATGATTATCCTGTTAATTAGCTTATTTTTTACGAAGAGGTTAACAGGGCATATATTAAATCACAGTGATAATAGAGCGCCAATGGCAGTATTAATTAGAACAGGCCACTGACAGTGGTAGATTTGCCTTTTTCAAACATATTCTTGAACTTTGAAGAAAAAGTAACAACCCTAAGACGAAACTGTCCAAGTTGACCATTTTGAATTTGAGGTCTTCCACGTCTCTACACACCAGATATTTGTCTCCAGTCTCTCTGGAAATTATAAAAAAATAACAAGAATCTTTCTCATCAATTAACCATTTATAATTCAGTTGACTGAAATTGCATTTATGCAATTTGCTGTTAATTTTAATCTGCAGCAATTACAGCTTGGAGTCTTCAATTATCTTAAAGCTGTGCAAATCTCGATTTTCACAGTCTCATTTTTCCTGCAGATCCTGCAAGGCCACAACGGATCGGTTTGAAACACCTGTGACCATAAATAATCAGTGCTACTGTGGCATATGCATGCAAGTAAATGAAGGATAAGCTACAGATACCACTGTCTCACATCCAATGTTTGATTAAATTTTACTTTAAAACAACACATAACAGCCAGAAAATAACCACTAAAATTTCTGTTTGAAATAAACCATGTAATTTTCTGAGAAACTAAGAAGCTACCATGTTGAGTAACATCAGACCATCTGTTTTAAAGGTGAAGTCAGGATGAATGAAATTTTTGGCCAAAGTTTTGAGAGGTCTTCCATCATACTTTATCTAGTTAAGCTCAGTAACTTTCATGTCCTAAGTTGTCTGGAATGCAGCAATAGTATTTGGAGGTTTCTGAAGTAATTTTATCTTGCTGTTACTATTTCATATTCCTTTTCATAGCTACTGAAGCTTACACATGATGCAAGATATTCAAAAAGAAACAACATTTCACTGTGAAAAAGAAAGCAAGACCGTTTTAGATCAAGCTTTAAGCAAAAAGGCCAGTGTGTTTGGTACATATAATATTTAACTGGAAACACCTAAATTCATTTATTTGACACAGTAAACAATTTTCAAAGCTTTTTTTTATCTCCTGAATCAACTGATATAATGTGTCGGGTTGCATTTATCAGTGCACACAGGGATAAATTTGTACAGGCCAACCACATATGTTGAAGGCAGTTTAAATATGCTGGATATCCCAGTTTGGAAACTTGATCTAAGGGAACAACACCATTCACCATCAATTGTTAGTTTACAGTCATGATCAATGAATTGGGTGGTCTGCCACAGTTTTTTTGAAAGTTCAGTTGCTACCAAGCAGCTTGCCTCGGCTTGCCCCCTCTTTTATTTCCTTACTTGCAGCTGGCCAGGTTGCTGTTATGCTGATCCTGAATGCAATTCAGCTGCCTCTTTAATGAATCTCCTATCCTACAGATGGGTGCAACTCCACCAATCTTGGACTGCAGCTGATGATGGAAGTTCTTGTGATGATCACAAGTATAATCAAAACCTATAGCAGGTGGAAAACTGGTTTGTGTCCACCTACATCAGCCTCAGAAACTGTAGAAAAGAAAAAAAAACTACAAGTTCGCCTGTGATGAATTAATAGACTATCTTTGCCAGCTAATATAATTCCAATTCCCAATTAAATATTTACTTGGAGCAGATATTTAATCAAAGCCCTTTTTACATTGGTCAAAAAAACAAGTAACACCCGCTAACGTTTAGCTTTTGAGCGCAATGTGAAAGTGCTCAATTGGCTTTTGGGCCCATGTCAATCTATTGCAGTAGTTGCAGGTTTTTATTGCTCTGGCACTAATGAGAACACAACACATCGGCTGTACACCAGGCAGTACACGTTCATTTTCACTTAGGGTGCTGATACAAGAATGGGCAGCTCACTTTTTCTGAACAGAAACACACATTTTGCAGCTGTAACAATTTGTATGAAGCCTCAGAAGCTGAAGCAACAACTTACTGCCAGCTCACTCTCTGTGCTGCTGTTTGGGGTTGATGTTCAAAGGCCTGTACTAGTCTAATCATCTCAACGAATAGTGATTATCATAAACCGTCTTTCAACACAGGCTGCAGCATAATTTTCACGTTGTTGTACTTTAAGGCTTGTCCTCTGGGCATACTGACCAATTGTAGCCCTTAGAACACTGAGGGTAAATTAGTTTTTACTGGAAAAGGGAAATGATTTCATTTTGAAGACTCTACATTGTTTGACAAGGACATTTCATTCTGATAACATCTCTGGTTGAATCAAATACTTTTCATGTGATTTATGATTGTGATGACTGTATTTCAGTAGTCTTCCTCTGCGGTATCCCTTTGGACAACAGTTAATGGATCGAAATAAGGAGAAGTAAACAATGAGACAGAGAAGAAAAACATTGAGCTTCATAAGGGACTCATCACTCTCAACTTTAATGACTGACATATGTGAGCTATTAGACTCTGGCTTCCTCGACAGGAAAAGTGTTGCTGACGAGGGGGGGGCGCTATCACTGGACGACCAGTAGAAGAGTGGGCCTCACACAGCGTACAGATATCTTCCATGACTGACTAGAGAAAGAAGCCAGTTCTCCCTTGAGGCCATGATCAATTCTTCAACCAGCTCAGACTCTGGAAACTTCAGTCAGCTGCCAAAAGTTCCTGACAGATCGCCCGAAGCAAACACTTTTTACGTGGCCCTGGTCTGCAGATGAATGCTTTGATATCCTCCTCAGCTTATTGCATCATATGTATCATACGATTCAATTTGTGGGGCAGTGTGGATTAGATGGTACGGTGGTCCTCCTCCAACAGAAAGGTCAGCAGCACATGTCCACATGCACAAAAAAAAAAGTTACATTTGTATCCCAGGATCAAAATCATCCTCCATTTTCTATACCTGCTTAATCCACCTTTCGGGTCGCAGGGGGGCTGGAGCCTATCCCAGAGGTCACTGGGCGAGAGGATCAAAATCAATCGATAAATGTTGTTATGTTGCCTTTTCTGATGACAGTCTCTTTTTAGAGAGCTGGTAAAACCTCCGTTACTTTAGAACTAGCACAGTTTCTAAGTTCTAACAACTTTGTAATTTGTTTTTTTTTCTTATTCAATCCCTTCTCTCTAATGATTGAGTGGAAAACCAGACTAGAAAACTGCTATATAAATATAGCACTTTTATGTATATTATTTATACATCCATCAACAAAATCCTTGTTTCTTTGAAAAAATTTCATTCTGCTGAAATCATGCCACTTTTGGAACTTTTTGTGTCTTGTATCAATTTAAAGATTTTCACTTGTCTTTATATTTGATGTTAAAATAACCCACAACTTACCTAGAGAAAAGTATATGGCTGTGAGTCATTCCCTCACAGAACATGACTTGTAATGATGTACAGAAAATAAAATAATAGTAGTAGTAATAGTAATATAGCACATGACACGACTGGGGGTGATATTGTCAAGCATTTTGGTGAGATCAGGCTGGACAGGCATACACATTTTCATTAACTGTGAACCTCTGTGGAGATTTTGATTGCACGCAAACTTCCAGATTGAACCCTGCTGTTAGGTTAAGCGCCAAAAGCGGAAACTATTTTCAAGTGTAAACAGTACTCCCAAAAAGTCTGGAAGGATGATAAGCGGCACTTATGCCGAAATGGCCTCAAGTTATTTGTTCTTGCTGGGAATGCAAGCACACAGGTCACAGCATGGAATTTACAGAAGGCTCATGCTTAATGAGAAAAACTGTCATAAATCCCTTTGGCAAACCGTCATTAAACAGGTTGTAGTGCTAGTTAACTATTGCTACACTAAAACAAGGATTATTACGCCCCAAAAGAAAGGAAAAAAAAACAACGGTTCTTATAGAGTTAATGAAAGTTGGAACAAACGAGTTACTGTGTCATATTTAGAACGTTGCAGCTTTTAAGTGCAAAAATTGAGAAGATTAAATTTGTAATGTACACCTGGAAAGCATATAACAGCATGCAGGATGTGCTTATGCAACACTTTTTAACTCCAGCTTCAGATAAGGTGACTATTAAGCACCATTACCTAAAGGCACTGGCTAATTACCACTTTCACTTCCCCCTCAGGACTGCTACAACTTGTCCCCACTAAGGCCCCTGACTCTATAAACACTTTGAAGAGGAGATAAAAAAGAGAGATGACATACAGCTGGATCCACAGCTGTATGTCACCTCCCATCGGTCTCCTACAGATAGGAGCAGTTCTCAGTTTCCCTCTGACCTCTCCGACCTCTCAGTCCTTCACCCAGATAGGAAGCTTAGGGCACCGCTGGTAGGAATGATTTAACAGCCTCAGACCTGAAAGGAAAAGAGGTGTTGCATATAAAATTGTTACACGTGGCCATTATAGCATCTCCCTCCTGGCGAGAGCTGGGAACTCAGGGGAGGCCCCAAGAAAGTGCATGCTGACAAAATTCACTCCTAAATGGCTCGCAGTGTTTGTTCAAAAGCTAAGCTATATCACAGTTTACACGAACAACAGATTTTTACAAAGAGGCCTGTTGTACTGTATTAATGTTACGCAGCTCCAGCACATGCATACAAACATAACCATACTTTCCATTTCAAAAGATTCAATAACAAATTAGCTGAGTGCCTATGATGCTGATTATCTTTCCCTGTTCTTAAATTCTCAGATGCCTGTGCCTTAAGGAGAAACAATTTGCCCACTAGGAGTTGAACTTTTAAAGTATTTCTTCCCAGGAATTTTTGCAGATACTCTGAACCCTTTCCTTCTGTTTTTCTTCTGTCGCTACACACTCACACAGGGACAGTTTACAGTTTTTTGCTCAGTTATTTAAGGTAATGGTCACTCTTCCAGTGGTAATTCTTTCAATGCGTTTAGACATGTGTTATCCTTATCCTTCTGTCAGCACCTGTCTTTCTTCACCAAATCTAACTTACCATGAACCCTTGTGGAAACACCCTCCCCAGGCTGACGTCTCATGTTATTTCACATGGAGACCAATGCGTGTGTGGGGTGGGGGTGGGGGTGGGGGGGGGTTACAAAGGCCTCATTGTTGAGGCAGTCTAATTGTCTCTTCAAGAATTGCCATGGTGAATCTCCAAGACGGATGGCTCACCTGTTCTTTCCATTCAAGCTCTCTTCCTGGATCCTCTCCAGCCGACGCCATCCACTGCATCGCCTCTGAGTGGGAGGAGGACATGGAAACAGACAATGCAGAAAGGTCAGTCAGTCTGCAAAACCTTTCATCCTGTTCCATTTAAAACATTTGGATATTTCCTCCATGCGGAGAATTACCTTTTCTGTGCTCAAGAGAGCATTCTGAGTTAAGGGACTGCCAACTGAAAACTTCAACATAACACAACTCTGTCACTTTAATGTCACAGTTATGCCCCATTATAACAAAATGCTTTGTGATGCTGGTAAGGGACTATGTTATCTTCAAACTACCCCCACCATTTAACCTTTTTCAGTTTGCATTCCTCCAAAACAGCACCACACTGGATGATACGTCCTCTGTAATTCACCTGAGTCTGACACATCTGGAGAAAAACAACACTCACACTCTGTTTGTGGACTTTAATTCTGTGTTCAACACAATTATCTCTCAGCGTTTAGTAAGAAAACTGGGCCCTCTGGTCTTTAGCACTCCTTAGTGTAACTGGCCTCTTGACTTCCTGACTGACTAACTAACCCCACCCCAGTCTGGACGGATTGTAAACAATATCCCCACTCTGGAACCCCTCAGACTGGAAGACCATGCAGACAGTGGTGTGGACAGCAGAAAGGATCATTCATCTCCTCTTCAATCAAAACAAATAATTTTTAGCTTGACCAGAGCCTATAACTTCATCAAGGACCCATACTATGCCCACCATATACAGTGTTCCCTCACTTCAACAACAGCTTCTTCTCCGTAGTTTAATGGTAAATGGACTTTATTTATAGATCACTATTCTAGTCTAGAAGACCACTTTAAGGGAGTTTTACTCTACAAACCATATTCACACACACATTCATACAGAATGTATTTGTCTATACAGTGCTTGTTTCCCCTGTATCACACACAATCTCACATTGATGGACACATTGGTAGGCAACATGTCTTGTCCAATGACACTTCGACCACTTCACTTCGGTCCAGGGAAGCTGGGATTGAACCACTGACCTTGGCAGACAACTGCTATTCCTCTAGAGCTATAGCCACCCCAGTTCCATTCATCCACCCATCTTTCTAAGGTTTGACTAGAATTTTCCAGCCTTGTCATCTTTTAAGTCATGTGGCCCTGTGATGGACTAGCAACCTGTCCAGGGTGCACCCTGCCTCTCGCCCAATGAAAGCAGGGATAGACTCCAGCCCCCCCTCGACCCCCGTAAGCGGGTATAGAAAATGGTTGGATGGAAGGACTTCAAGTCATGTTGCATTTGTTGTACCATGGACATGAGAAGTCAAAAGTCTTTTTTGCTAAACTATTCACTGCAAGTTCTTGTTTGCAGTAATGTGTTATGGTTTGGGTTTAGTTTAGGCCGGACCCAGAAACAATCTGAGGCGAGCAGGTAAAGGTAAGTGGTTTATTCTCAACAATAATCAATTTGAACAAAGGGATTGATGTCCTTGATGTGTGTTCAAAACCTGAATCCGTCCAAAAACGAGGAAGGCGAGGACAGATCCGTGGTGGCACCATAATGCTGACTGAACTTCTATGGGTTCTGTGACTGTCCTTGACAGCGGTGGCAGTGGCAGACACAGTGGCAGCTCCAGTTGAAGCAGGCTGGGTGTAGCAGGTAAACTGGCCTATAGCTCCAGTCGCAGCAAGACTTTCTGGAGAGAGGCAGAAAAAAACAAACTTAAGTTTTCTAAATCTTTAAAGGTATGAAGAACTTGACTTAACAGCAAACTGTAATTTGGCCAGAGTTGTACCACATAGGATAACTAGCAATTTGGTAACGAGGAGGTAGAAGACTGGAGCTTAAATACACCGATGCCAAGAGTAGAGTTACAAACATGACATTAAGTTTGCATAATTTGGGAAAGAAATGTCATTCATTTATCTATTTTTCATACTGCAAAACATAATGTTACACAACAACGAAACAAGGTGTGATGGTGTGGTGTGATGAGTGTATCTATAAATATATGAAAATACTGCTACTACTACTACTAAAAATGATAATAATAATAACAAAAACAATTTCATTATTAGTACTAATAATTATAATAATACAGCAATTACTGCTGCACTACTACACATGAGTGCGGTAAAAGCAGAGCAGCTTGCAGTTGTGTACTAATTCTGCAGAGTAAAGTTCATAAATGAATATGTTCCTATAATCATAACAATAATAAATTTTTTGTTCTTTTTTTCCCCTATTTTTCAACTTCTCTTAACTCCTTTCCCTACTTCTCCTTTTTATTGTGTGTTTGTGGAAATGTTTACAGCTCCTGGTATCTGTTTTAAATTAAGATGGATTAAAAATGCATTCCATATGTCACTGAAAGTGGGTAGATTGTTGTTCTGAATTAAGTTTTTCTTTTTCTAATATAATATATTCTAGAATTAGTCCAATGATTGATATGTAAAGAGACTTTGGATTTCCAATTTAGAATAATTATTTTCTTAGCAATAGAGAGATGAGGAGTGTATTCCTTTGTTTGATTGAAAGTCTGTCTACTGCTGTAAGGTTTGGAGGGATTCTACGGTTAAAAAATAGTGGAGAGTTTTTCTGTTACTTTTTCTCAAGAAGAGTTAATTCCATGAATGGTATGTCATGTCCATATAGAGTTGAGGTAATTGTCAGTGCTCCCATGGTACACTGTGTAACAATTTAGAGGGTTGTAGTGGGTTATTAGTTAAATTTGTCTTTGATTTAATTATAGATTTTAATTGTTGATAGTGAAGGAACTCTTCTACACAAACTCCAAATTCCTGAATTAGTGCATTAAATTAAATAAAGTGGTTATTTTTAAATAAGTGACAATGATGAGTTGCCAAGTAGGAAAGTGGATGGGGTTGTTGTGCAGTTGGAAATCAGGGTTGTGCCAAACTGGGGAGTATTTAGATGGTGCTAATGAAGATTTTGTCATTTTTATCACTTTCTACCAGGACGTCAGAGTTGAATTGATTGTGATAGTTTTAAGTAACTAATTTTCTTGATTGAATTAGATAGGAAGGGTAAATGAGATTGTGTTATATTTGCACTGGTTTTGTTCTAGTTCTATCCATGAGTTGTTTTGATTGTCATTTTGAATCTATTAACTTGAACTATTGTCACTAATTTATTAAGTAATAGTGTTGCAAGTTGGGTGCTACAAGAGTGCCTGGTAATCTTTCCTTTTGAACTGTCAAGAAAGATTTGCATTTTTTATTTTTCCAGTAAAATTGTGATATCAAAGAATTAATTGATTTAAACCAATTACTTGTGGGAGTGAATGGGGGCACAGAATAGATTGTTGGTGTGCAATAATGTTTTCATTTTGACTGTAGCTATTTGACCTATGAGTGAAAGTTGGAAGTTTGTCCAGCATTTCAGATCATGTTTTTTCTTTTTTAAGAGAGAAGTGTAACTGAGACTGAATAGTTCTGACAGCCTGGGGGAAATATTAATGCCTAGATTTCTAATATTTCCAGTTTTACGTAGAAGGGGGTTATTTTGAGCTGCAGAAATCCATCCCTCATCTGATAATGGTAGTATAGTTGTTAGTTTATGGTGTAGTTAGAGATTCTGGAGAACTTATTGAAGAGATTGAATGTTTCCTGCCGTGAATTATAAGGCTCTTATAAGATGTCATCTGCATACAATCAAATTTTTTGTTGTGAGCTACTGACATGAATTCCTTTTTTATTTTTTATTTTGTTGTATTACTGTTGCAAGTGGTTTAATGAAAATAGCAAATAAAGATGAAGAGAGTGGACAGCCCTGTCTGGTTGGGACAGGGAAATTGAATAATGTTCTAACAATATTTTGTCCAACGTTTTATGGGATCATGAAAAACAAATTAAAGTTTACGTTTACTTGGTAGGCTACCATTCTGGATAATAGCTTTAAATGCAGAAACAGGGATTTATAAACCTTCTCTGAGCTCCTGACTTGGCAATCCCACTTCCTGTTAACATGTTCTTTTACTTTTCAAAGTCAAAGTTTAAAAATGTCAAATTCCCGGTTGTCATTGAAAGTTGAATCCATGAGCACAATGCCAAAACTTGCCATTAAAAGAAAAAATTGGAATCAACTTGGAATCATATAAAATTTCTTCCCTGACTATTTCATCCTCAAAGATCTACTGCTGATCTACTGGGATTTTCACGCACAACCATTTCTAGGGTTTATAGAGTGGTCTCAAAAAGAGAAAATATCCAGTGAGCGGCAGTTGTGTGGATGAAAATGGCTGGTTTGAGATGATAGGAAGGTAACTCAGATAACCACTTGTTACAACCAAGGAATGCAGAATACCATCTCTGAATGCACAAGACGTCGAACCTTGAAGAAGATGGGCTATGGCAGCAGAAGACCACACCGGGTACCACTCCTGTCAGCTAACAACAGGAAACTGAGACTACAATTCGCACAAAATCACCAAAATTGGACAATAAAAGACTGGAAAAATGATGCCTGGTTTGACAATCTCGATTTCGACATTCAGATGGTAGCGTCAGAATTTGGCATAAACAACATGAAAGCATGGATCCACCCTGCCTTGTATCAACGGTTTAGGCTGGTGGTGGTGGTGTAATGGTGTGGGGGATATATTCTTGGCACACTTTGGGCCCCTTAGTTCCAATTGAGCATTGTTTAAATGCTGCATCCTACCTGAGTATTGTTGCTGACCATGTCCATCCCTTTATGACCACAGTGTAACGATCTTCTGATG
Organism: Leuresthes tenuis; assembly: GCF_036924035.1. Taxonomy (NCBI): domain Eukaryota; kingdom Metazoa; phylum Chordata; class Actinopteri; order Atheriniformes; family Atherinopsidae; genus Leuresthes; species Leuresthes tenuis. The sequence goes on along the minus strand of NW_027325372.1, from coordinate 22,505,146 downwards.
GCTACTTCCATCAGAATAATGCACCATGTCACAAAGCTCATTATCTCAAACTGGTTTCGTGGACATCACAACAAGTTCACTGTACTCCAACGGCCTTCACAGTCACCAAAACTCAATCCAATAGAGTACCTTTAGGATGTGGTGGAACGAGAAATTCGCATCATAGATGTTCAACCGACAAATCTGCAGCTACTGTGTGCTACGATCATGTCAAAATGGACCAAAATCTCTGAGGAATGTTTCCAACACCTTGTTGAAAGTATGCCATAAATAATTAAGGCAGTTCTGAAGGCAAAAGGGGGTCCAACCTTTTAGTGGCCGGTGAGTTTATATTCTTATTTCACTTTAAACTTAATGTCCAACAAGACAGAGAGTCTGCAGCCATGCTACCATCATTGTTATGGGGCTTTCAATAATTCATGTCTGCGTGTTATCTGATGTGGGAACAGGTCCGCATGTTGTACACTCTTTGCTGAAGTTAAAACAAAGCTCTCTCGATGACACTTTGATGGCTCCAGTTGGAAGAAATCTGGCAGATCTCAACTAATCACCCACTTCAGATATATTGCAAAACATTCTGTGGAATGATCGGCTCCCTGAAATTGGTTCTCATTTTTGTGCATGTCAGTGTCACTCTCCCCAACAGGTGGTCAAATTGCTCCCTATTTAGCCTGAAGTAGACCTGGAAGTGGTCCAAGCACAAGAGCAGCTCCTGGATGAGCCTATGCTCAAGAACTTTTCTTTTGTTATGTGAACATTTTGAACCCACAGCCTCTCAGCTGCTGCACATCTCCTTCTTAGTAACAATAATGGCATGGCTTTCCCCTGATTGTGTGAGAGATACATGCTGCCTCCATGTCTGTATTACGTCTGGAAAAACTAGCGACTGTATTTCGTGGATATATTTTCTGTGGCTTGGCAATTTGCCCCTAACTTGATGTAAAATGAGAATTTACATCCTTCTCCGAACAATTATTTAAACAGGAGTACAGATTTTTAAGATTTCAATAAGATTTCAATGTATGACCTGCCTAACATATACGTTTAAAACATTTACCATTTAGCACTTTATGCTAACAAATGCTTAAGCGATTTTACAACAGTATTTTAAACTTTTATTGCAGTTAATTGCAATAGTTTGTGTAGTTAATCATGTTTAACACAAATATACTTTTACTTTATCAGCCAAACATTTCCCTTTCAGAAGGTAGCGAAAAAGAAAACCCCAACTTCTGTCTGAATCTGCTGGTACAGCCAATTGCACAACAGTTGTTTATAATTTTAGACGTGGTTTTAAGCTGGTAAACAGTCCATGGCCATTGAGCCAGCTGTCTTTTTGGGAGCTAAACTCCCAGATTGAAATAGTATGGAGCAATTTCTTTTTCCTGATTTATATTGTGGCCAGTAAAACATTCAACATTTCCAGTGTTAGCTGGAATTAACTGTGGATCTGAATTATGTGATCTTAATACACATTCACTTGCTTTTTATTTAATACGCACTGAAGAGTTTTTTACAATTCCTCTGACAAGTTATCCTCGGACTCCACAATGGTGGGCTAATAAACCTACAAACTAGTGTTTTAGTCCTCAGAAAATATAGCTAAAACTACAAGTGCGTAACTAAAAATCTGACAGACAATCTACTATTGTATAACCTCACTAATCTTCAAGAGTTTACATAACTCCACATCTGAAAATAGCCCCTATTTAGAACCAACATGTTTCGGGATGATTGACAGAGACTGCCTGTGTTCATTGGACAATAATGATGGAACAACTTATGCATTGTTGTTTTTTTAATTAGTTTGCGAATAGGAAAACATTTCCCTGAATCTATCATTCTAAAGATATTTCTGGTGTACCTGCAATGTCCACAAACTCTCCAATGTTAAGTAGAATAAACACTTGTTTAAGGCTACATTGTATAGCAACAATTTTTATGATGCTGTTATAGATTAGGTTTTCTTTATTTTGAATGCATTTCGACTCTGAGTTTCAATTTGTACTTGGGCATTTAAATTTAATGTGATGAATACTTAAACCACTCAATCTGGCTTTCTGCTTTGTATATTTGCAACCTGTACTCTATGAACTGCCAAGGAATGCACCAGTATCAACAAGCTTAAATTCCACAAAAAAAAAAAAAATCAGCCTGCCCTGGCCTTATGTGAGTTTCCTCAATGGCACTGAGGCTAATGCAGAAGCATGATGAGTTTTCCTTATCTTCAATGCTGGATTCAGGTGGACTCACACCTTGTTTTGTAACTGTATCTACTTATGGGGCCAGAGTGCCCAGAGCAGCTTGTTTAGCTGTAGAACTCTGCTGAGAGGTACAATGGAGAAGCCTGGGAACAGAAACACAGTAGCCAGCCACCAATGGAAACCCTAGAGCTGTGATCTGCTACCAAGTCACTGCTTTGTTTTTGACATTATAGTACCCTAAACTGTTGGTGAGACTTCCCACTAAGACTACTAAATTATCTGGATCTGCCTATGGAGGGTGAAAGCAGGACAAAACTCTTTCCCAATAGTTTGAATGGACATGACTGACTGACTGACTGACAATATGCAGCTTCATAAAACAGCTAGCCGGTGTTTAGATATAAAAAAAAGTCTTTATTCTTTTGCCAAATAGAGAATAAATTGCAGGTTTATTTCATCAGCATCTACAGAAAGTGTTTTGTCCGTTGCCAGCACAAAGGCGCCTCAACTTGAGCCTGTCCGCTTCCATGTGTGTTCACTTATACAGGTCTCACTTCATTGAAAGCAATTCAAGAGAATAATTCCTACACAGGTGTTAGTCAAAATAACTTCACATAGCTCACAGTCAAACCAAAGTCTGCTGTAAAGGAATGGTTCACTACCTGTACTTAAAAAACACTTTCATTAATGCGTTGAGGTTTTGGGAGGTGGTTTGATAACTTATAAATTCCAAACAGCACATTTCATGTCGATGATAGATAGATAGATAGATCATTTTACCCTGGAGGACAAGGTCTGCCTGGTGTTGTGGAACTCATCCAGCTGCTAAGCATAGAGGAATCCCTGCTATGACACAGAAGAGCTCATGTGTTAACTTGTGTTTGGCCGTGCAGCCGTCTTTCCCCCCAGGGTCTCCATCATCTGTGATACTGCTTATATTGGCAAGGGTGAAAAAAGGGCTGCATACCAGACTTGCTTTGAGTGTGAATCACTCTAACCTTTTGACTTGTCTAACAAACATGCACACATGCAAATGAAACTGTACACAGACACATGCAAAAAATGCTGTGTGAAAAGCTGAATTATTAAAGATCTGGGTCTTAGACTGGGGTATTTCCTGAGGCTGCGATGGAAGAGTTGCCTGACTTGTAGCTGTTTGGCAGCTCTTGTTCTGATTGTCTCAGTCCATTTCCTGAACTCCCATCTGCACATCTCTTGTCTATTGCTCAAGACACCTTTCCAAAATGACAGAGGGGAGATTTCTTTTGGGAGACTGAACTAAAATGCCTAATGCACTCGCACTTCACCTCTTTGTTGGAGCTCATTCTCAGTCATGGCTGTCTTTCCCTCTCACCACCACCACCACCTCTCTGTCTCTTTTTCTCTCATGCTGTCTCTCTTTAAGCTCCAACTGAACGAGTCCCACACTCCCTCATAGCAAATGTTGTGAGCCTCACATACCCTATGACCCCGCCCGGCCGCTGTGCTATAAAAAGCTGGCCAGTTTTCATCCAAACCAATAGAAATCAGCCAGCCACCACCCTTACTTATCCCTCCTGCCAAGGACCTGCCATCCATGCCAATCTGCAAGCATAGTACAGAGTGTTGAGAAATCTTGCGTCTTTTATATTATTATAGTGTCGTTTTCAGCTAAGTAGGGACTTAAGATCGCTAAACAAACTGCTTGTGCAGTGATTTTTTTTTTCTCACAGAGTAAACAAACACTACTCCTCTCTGAGTAGTAACCATCTTTTTGTGCTCTCGCTTTTATACTTCTACCAATACTTTTGACATAGGCATATATGAATTAAGCTAACCTGACATGACTTTGTTAAACACTGTTGTTAGGTCAATATATCTGGTAAATGTTCATGGACAGGACAAAAAAAAATAAAAAAGATTTTCAACAGGAAGAGACCACTTGCCAATCCAGATTTGGGTAGAATGGCAATTTCCCTCGACAGGCTGGAGGTTGAGAGAACAGGACAGAGACAAATAAACACGAGAATATCAGGCCATGAATACGTGCTTTGGGAAAGGAAAAGGAAAACACGAGGTTAATGACCGGAATAACGGCATATACATACATGGAAAGTAAGTAGAGCAGAGTAAGGAGTGGTGCTCAGTGCATCATGTGAGGTCTCTAAAGCAGCATAACTAACACCTTTTCAAACAGCATCTGAACTTAGTTGGCACAAAGAAAATTCCTCGTTAATTCACATAGACCTGATGTGGTGGTTACACACAGAAGCCACTGTCACAGAATCAGCCAAGGAACAACAGCATCTTTGGTGAGAGAAGCATGTTCCGACTGACCCAGCTCTTTGACGACCTCTGTTGTTGGCTCAGACGTGTCAGTGGCACATCATATTCATTCCACCCATGCTGCCTCTGTACTTGGACCAAGACACCAATGCACAACAAAGCACCTTGATGGGAACATGGCCAAAGTAGGAAGCGTGGTCACCTACTGGCCCATATGTGGAGGAGAATGTATGCTAATAACGCTCATCGACTGGTAATCTGCTCATTTTTCACAGCAGTCTCAATTATTTATTTATTTAGTTATGTCTTGGAGATTCTCCTAGGATGCAGATGAGACATTAACCAGGTTTACATTGCTGTTTTTTAGTTGCATTCAAAAGATGGGATTTTAAAAATGCACATAAAATTGTAGGAAAAAAAGTTCTGGTATATTCTTGCTTGAGACTGCTTTTGCCTATTTCAAAGAAGAAAGAGCAAGAGGACATTTCTCCACTGCAACAACTTGATTTCCCCTCTAGGAGGGACACATAAAATTAAGATGTCAACTAAAGTGTTCTTAGAAAAAAAATAAACATTACTTTTATGTTATGGAGCGGCGGCAGTGCTTTTGGCTGTGATGTGGGTAGCCTGCGAGAGGGTCAAGCTTTGAAGAGGGGAGATGGATGGGATTGATTGCTGGTGGTGGAGGGTGTGGAAGCCATGAAATGGAGTGGTGAACCAAAGGAGTGAGTGAGTGTTTATTCTCCCTTTCCTTTCATTTTGCTCATTGGTTGGCCGTAACTAAAGCAATGGTAAACACTTATTCAACCAAAATAATACGCAAGTACCATCACCCTAATTCTAAAATATTTCCCTCTTCTGTATATCTGTGAGGCAAAAAAGCTTTTTTTCCTCTGACTGAAAAATGTTGTATCATTTCATTAGAAACTGTGATTTTTTTTCACACTGTTTTGTTAAGACTAGATCTGATGGCTTTGATGAGACTGTCTGTATAATCTTAAAACCAAAGGCAGGATGTAATGTTCTCCTTTGTCCTTCTACTGGCATGATAACCTCTCATGCAATTTAGCTAAGTATCACCTTTGAGTAGCTATAATAACAGCATTTTATATCACAGTGGAAAGACATACTGTGAAAATCAGTTTTTCTGGCTTGAACACAAGATCTAATCTCTCCTCTGTGACCATACACCGATAAGGTATGGCTACAATTCCTGCTCTTCGTAACTTTAGGGACAGAGCGCGTGAGGTTTTTTCAGAAAAAGCCTCCAGTCAATTTTCAGATGGATTTTTTTTTCTACATGTCAGAATGTAAGTTAGAATCTTGAAGAAAAATATTCCAGACCAGGTCGTGTTTTCATAGTTTTAGCTGATATAATTAGGTGAACAGAGATGTTAAAGGATTGTTTTCCAAAAGTCTATGTGGGTGATACAGTGCCTGACTAATGTGCTTGCAATGACAACATGCAACATCAATGTTCTTTGGTTTAGGAAATGGTGATGAAGCATGGTGCAAAAATTAAGCTGTAAAAAAAAATCCACAATATAGTGATTATGCTTCTAGATCTGTAGAAGATTTCTGAGGTTTAGATGTTGAAAATTTGCTAGCTAACTTAGCTTCTCCAGCAAAATTCTTCCCTGTTTCCCCCAATCTGAGAGTGCGCCATCAGCTGTTTATTTCAGGTAAGACTGACTATGCTTTACTACTTTGCACAACATCATCCATCCATCCATCTTCTATACTGTCAATTCGTTAATCGGGTAGCGGGTGGGCTGGAGCCTATCCCAGCAGTCATTGGGCGAAAGGCTGCACAACATCAATTAAAAAAAAAATCTGAAAATCCCTTCAAAGTTGTCCAAATCAAACAGAGCCACATGAGACGTCAAAAAGAATTAGCAAGATGGCAGACTTCATAGAAATCATTGAGACAACACGCAGAACACCAACAAAGATTCCAATACTAGTTTTTGTCCTCTTTTCAACTGCCTTGAGTGTGGTTGTGATATCAGTTAGTCTCAAAACACCTATTCATCTAATAATTCAGTTAACTCCAGAACCATATTGTGCTCTTAAGTAAAATGTGGTTTACAAATAGAATCTAACACACATCCGACACTTGTAGAACAGTAAGCCACTTCTTGTAGCAGCTCTGTTTTCTTTTTTCCGGTTACTGCTGTTTGTTTACCAAGCAAAGCACTTTTCTCTCCTTCTACTGAAGTTTAAATGAGCCACTTATTACTTGCAATTTTTGTTCTGCCTAGAGGCAGGGCATCAGACCACTGACACCTTTTTGTGATTGGGCAATTCAACATGTCCACAGAGACAGTTACCTGCTCATTATAGCTTGCTAAAAACCTCAGAGGACAGCAAAGGATCACGATGGGAAGCAATGGGATTTCACCCTGGGGACCTCCTCTGGCATGTTTGGTCACATGGAGACTAGAATTTCACGAAACGCTGACAACAGCCCCGTAGGAACTGGTGTTCATCTGTTAGATACTTGTTTCCTTGAGAATTTACAAAGTTGACTCAAACATTATCACCTTCTTATGCCTTGATATGGAAAAAAAAAACAAACACCAAATGGGTTTGAATGGTGCATCGTTTTTCAACCTACCTCCCCATGTGGCCCCTGGATTCCTGTATCTCTTGAAATGTAAGAGATCATTTTGGCAACTTATCCTTCAAGAACTTTCTTAAGTCTGGCTGTTTTGTTTTTTTTTGTGCATATTGATGTACAATCTCCTTCACCCATTCAACTGAAGAAAAATTTTCTTTATACCTGATATCACTTGTAGCTCAGCAAAGCTCTGTTGTGTTTAATAAATATGTACTCACCTATTTCTGCTTTTCAACAGCTCAGAATTTATAGTCCCTTCCCTGGAGGTTTCTGAAGTGTTTCATATCCTTCCTGACCTCTCAGCTGTTATTCCATTCACATTGCACAATGGCTTGAGTTGTTAAGTGGACAGGTGGTCACGCACAGCTTCGTGAGCCAAGATTGGATGAATTAGATCTGCAGAGATTATTGGGTCCACACGCCTTGACAATCATGGTTCTGCGTATGGAGAAGCTATTTAAAGTAAAAGATCGTCGCCATTATGAAAATGTTGACACACACTTGTTAAGTTACTGGGGAACTGGGGATAAGGAACTGGGGAACTCTGAGCCAATCAACAGCTGGATATCCTGCTAATTTAAATAGCAAAAGTATTTAACTGATTTCAAGAAATACTAAAAATAAATATTGTGGAGATTAGCCTCTCTCAGCACATTGGCAGGTCTTTGTGTGGTTTTAAACTCTAAATGAATAATTATTAGCATGTTGGGTTAAAGATGGATACTTTATGTATGCATCTCTATATAGCTGCCTGCATTTTTATAGCTCAAACTTGAATGAGCCACTTGGGATGTGGGACTGGGTCAGGAAATACCAATGCGGCTCTCCTTAGGATTCCTCTGGCTAGGAGGCCCTCTTTGACTGGCCAGACTGGAATCTGCAGGAAAGAGGAAACAGGTCGGCTTATGCATCTGGTGATCCCTCTAACCAGACTTCTGCAACTTTTCAAAGGTAGGAGGAGAGAGGGACGGAGAACCAAATACCTTTTCTCTCAAAGAGGAACTAGGACTCATCATTCTTGGCATATGCCACTGGCCTCTAAACAATCCATACTCTATCCTGTGTGTGCTGGGAGAGTGAAAGACTGCAGTGTGCGTGAGGCTTACAGACCCAGTTTGCTCAGTGAGGGGAGAGCAGCCAACACTCAGAGCTCACGGAGAATGTCCCGGCCTCTGTCCCCAGCTGCTAAGCCAAACACTGGCATGTCTGAGACTTCAGTGTTGAGCCACCACACAAGCCCAACCGCTGCTGAAAACGCACTCCAGAAAATAAACAAGCCGGAGCCCATGTAGAGCAAATATTTGATCGGTCTGAGGAAGACGAAAAAAGGAGGATGAATGGGCTGAGGAGGAAAGGGAGGGAGGGAGGGAGGGAGGTGAGAAGGAAAACGGCAAGGATGGCTAGAGATGAAAGTATTGTATAAATTGTATAAATTACACTTTAAGGTATTTTCAGGGTCATAGTGCAGCAAGACATAAAATACTAAATATTATGTAGATTATATAGGATTTATCGGCCTTTGCAAGACTATCATTTTTAATATGTTTTTAATGTCATTAGACAAAAGTCTTTACACTCAGCAACCTTGCACACTGAGTCTGATGTGTTTAATGAATCTTTCTATCTATTATAGAAAGTAAAATAGAGCCATTAAGCAATGAAGATGATTTTTATTAGTTTTCGCTCTTCTCATAAAGACAAAAAAGTAAACACTGGGTCCATCTGATCCGACATCAAGATCAAAGAGTTTCAGTCAGCTACTGAAGAAGCTGTAAAATTATCCCAATCATTTCCAGTTCCAAAAAGCATCCATTAAAATAACAGTGACATTGCAGAAAAAAATTATTTTAGCCGTAACCCTAATCTTTTTCAACTTTCATCTTTTTGGTCTTTTCCAATGAAGGTTTTATTGAATTTCTGCAATCCAATTAACCCTTTATTCTTTACATTGTTTAACATAAAGTTACTAGTGCTGGTAAACAAAGTGATATAGTTTGTCAAATGACAATTAGGGTGATGACATCTGTATGTGTGAAGACTGTCAAAAAATTGTCAAAGGGCATTTGAATGATGAAAAAATTAAACAGAAAATCCAACCTGATTCAAGAACTAAAATGACAGATGAGAGCTATTGGGTCAGTGTGTGATAATGAGCTTCATAATGTGACATCATATTTATTGTACAATTAACAGTAATATAGGACAACAAATAAAGCCTGACCCAGTGAGATCTTCAGTCTTTGCTACTGTGTAGAGAACAGGTTGCTGACGCTTGGACTGACTCTTTGCAGTAAGACATATTTCATCACTTCTCGTTACCTTGATTGTGTTCTGTGGAACTTCTTGCTCTTCTTAGGCTATTAAAAAAAATCACTAAATTTCTTTTTATAAGTTTCAAATTTTTGCATAGTTAACTCTATCACAAACTAGTTCTATTCTAACACTCACTCCTTCAGATATGTTTTTTTTTTTCACTTTTCTAGTGATGTGTCTGGTTCTATAGCTTAGCATGGCTACCAGTTCTTTCCCCCCAATCTCCTGCCTTCACTAGCTCCATATGTCAGATGTTTAGTTACTCCTCTGCCTCTAGTGATAATACATGTAACAAATGTAGTCTTTTTGTCGACTACTAGCGGGCGACGTAGAATCCTATTAAAAACTGCAGGCTGAGGATAGACTTAAACGCAGTATAACAGTTAGTTAATTTACATCGGCAGTAATGACGTCTGGTTACGCCAATCGGAGGTCACTAAAATTAATGTTGCGTTGGTGTATAATTTTGCCAAAACAACGTCAGACTCCGTAGTTTTCTCTGGGCCCCTGCCAAATCTGACCAGTGATGACATGTTTACCCGCATGTCCTCCTTCAATCGGTTGACTAGATGGTGTCCAGCAAACAACGTGGGCTACATAGATAATTGGCAATCTTTCTGGAGAAAACCTGGTCTGATTAGGAGAAACGGCGTCGATCCCACTTTGGAAGGGGCGTCTCTCATTTAAATATGACCGAATTTATTAGTCATCTAAAAACATGACAACTGTGTAAATGTGTTTTGCTGAATATTAGATCTATCCTTTTCAAGTTTCTGTCAGTGAATTACTTGATTAGTGATCATCATATTGATATATTTTGTCTTACAGAAACCTGTAAGAAACAGAAAGGATGTTAGCATTAATGAATTAACTCCCTCTAGCTATTAAAATGTATACATTACTCGAACCACAGGCCGAGGAGGAGGAGGAGTGGCAGCCATCTTCAGATCAGGGTCACTAATCAATCCTAGTTTTAGCTCTTTTGAAGCTCTGATTCTCAGTTTTTTTCCACCCAAAGTGGAAATCACAAAAACCTCCTCTATTTGTTGTTGTCCATCATCCACCTGGCCCTTATTCTGAGTTTCTGTTTGAATTCTCAGATTTTTTTTTATCCCGGTCACTACTGAGTACAGATAAAGTCATTGTCGTGGATGACTTTAATATTCATGCAGATGTTCTCAAAGTGTACACCGACCGACTCCCTGTCTTAATCGTACCCTGGATGGTCTACTCACTTATGGCATTGAGAGTGAACAGTTAATAGTATTTCGTCTTTACCCAGTCATATCTCAACATCTTTGATAACCTTTGATTTATAGTACTTGACTATACAGCTTCTGAGAAGAAATGTACATATAAAAGGTATCTATCAGAGAAGAGAACCGAAGAGAAGTTTCGTTGCAATCTGTTGGTTTCCTTAGCTAGGAAATTGTTTTTTAATTGACTCAGTATGTATGAATTTGGTATGTAAAATATGAATTGCATTTGATAGGATTATGATGACACTGAATTGGACTCTAATTGGCTTGAATTGGACTCTATCACTGAATTGACTTGCGATGACATTTGTTGTGATTTGGTGCTATATGAATAAACTGGATTGAATTGGAGTCATAGGTGATATTAAACCTAATATGTCTGTTAATAAAAGCATCATAGTTAGTATCAATGCAGATTTTGGCCATGACAACATGAAGGCACCTAATATCATTTAAAAATCAGACAACGTGTAAATGAATATTACTGTGTCACACAAAATTTTAACAATTCTTCATTTTGACTTTAGGAACAATAATTTGGTGAGAAAAAAAACTCCACTTACGATCTTACAAAAACTTCCCAGCTTTAGCAACTGCTGTTCCATTATTCCATTCTCAGGTCAGATGGTAACACTGCCGAGGCATTTGGTCTAAAACCTCTAAAGAATGCACTACTATCAAGTAAGTGAACCTTGAGTAATGCTTCTAACAAGTTAAACTAAACTGCTGAGAATGAATTTAGAACTATGCATTTAGTTAATAAAGGCCATGGCATCTCTAGAAAAACTAGAAATGGCAAAGTGCAATTTCATTCCCTCGTGGAAAGCCATGATACATCTACAGTAATATGCGTTATTACATAATACATAAGCTGTTACATAATCTGTCTGAATCCAACAGATATACATGGGGTTAGGTTAAGTTTACAATAATCTGTAAACCTAACCTAACCCGTCAATCTGGCTCAGTGCATAGAATGGTGGAGTGGATCGAGGGGTAATCAATCATTTGGAGTGAATTTACAGACATTGGTTCAAGCTGAGAGCCGATGTGTTCAGTTGTCAAACTTTCTACTGTCACTGATTCCCCTTTGCCCTGCACTGATGTCATAGTTGCAAGTGGGCAGAGCTCTGGCCCCTTTAGTGTAAAAAGATCCACATGTCGGTAGCCAGGGCCAGATGTGACCAGGTCTGCCACTTGGATTTCCCATGGCCTCACACTAGAAGAGCATTCACTGAATTGAGAGGAACAGCCCTCACTTCCATCTTCCACACCGCTTGTTCACAGTCAGAGGCCCCATTTGCTACGCCAGGCATTACTATTCATAAGACGAGAACTCCTCATAGGGGCCTGTGGGTGACAAACAGAGTGACCTTTCAGAGGGCAGTGTTTACTGTGGCTGTCAGGACGTTGGTTGTATAAGGAAAGAGAGTAAACCTCCCATCTTCCTCCCGACCAAATGAAATCAGGCTGCTGTACAGCCTGAGCAGATGAAGATTTCATACTGTTGGCTTTAACGTTCAGATTAACAGCCAAGCAAATGGCAGAGAGCTGAAATCATCCTCATCATATTGATAACAAAAAGCCATTTCAGTTAGGATGATTTCCATTTAGCCTTTCCCAACACTGTCACTCCCTCTCTCTGTCTCCTTTTGTTTACAGTGTACTCCCTCAACGGTCTGGGTCTCTCTAAAAATAAAATGAACATACAGTTCGTTATTTGCTGTTGGGGAGTGACTCAACAGACTTCAGTTCTAAACTGTCTGTTTTCCGACTCTGCATATAAGGACATATATAAGGACAATTTATTTTTTGTTCTAGAAACTGCAGAGATAATACAGCATGCGTCAGGACATGAAAACTATCATTTACTTGACTTTGAGGACTAATTCATGTCCAAACCAAAGATTTTGCCTTGTTTTGGACTGGGTCCAGGGTGTACCCTGCCCTAGACAAAAAAAGTAAATCTTGCAGTCCATTGAACTGTGCAGACCTCAACAATAAAACTGTGGCTTAGTATACAATTATCAAGAGTACTGAAATAAATCATGCAGTGTTCCTAGACTTAAAAAGTTTCAAATAGAATAAAGAATTTTAGGACTCGTCCTCATGTTGGCCTTCCAGACAACCCAAGCAAAGCCATGTCCAAAACTTATCAGTGTCACAATCCAAGGTTAAAAGTTGTCAGACATATCCCAACATATCCCTTGGCAATTGTTTTGTATACGGAAGTATCCATATTACACAATAAGATATGCAGTCAATGAGTTTTAAAATGTGTAACCGGTAACAACAGGGCCTTTTTTAACCTTAACCATATATGTTCAACATCTGAAGCTAACCATGTAGAACAATTCCAACCCTGATCATGTACTTTTAACTTGTAATCCTAACTAGTCACTGGTTAAAGAGAAGAAGTAACATGAAGAATCGTGAATGGGAGGGGAAGAAGAAAAGTGGATGGACGTTTGGGAGAAAATTATACAAGATTAGTGTCACACAACTGATCCCTTGTTTGAAAGTCCATAAATTCAATCACCAAGGAATGATCCTTCCCTATGAGGATGTTTTGGCCAAGTCAAGAACACACAATGTCCACAGGAAACATCATCTTCACCAACTAAAACTTTAAGCATGTCATCAGTTATCAGCAAGAGAACTGCATCTCAGCAGGATTGGAAATATTGTCATTTGCAGTTTTTAAGCCTTATGAAACTGCAACAATTTGCAATGTGCACCAATGTAGCTCTTTCAGACCTCATTGGCAAGGCAGGCCTTGGTCAGGGATGTAAGAAATGCAGTGGTCACCCTAACAGAACTTTGGAATTCCTCCTCAGACTGGAGAACCCTTTGAAAGGTTGACCACCTCAGCAGCAGGATGAAAACTATTCATGCATTTAAAGGACTCTGAGGGGATGTGGAAAATGATTCTCTAATCTGATGAGTCAAACACTGTACACTTTTGGCAGAACTCCAAGCACCACCCGAACACCCGGACTGGTACAATCAATGATCCATCCATAAGAACAGTGAGACATAGTAAACAGCCAAAATAATGCTGGATTGGACCCAAGACATTTCTATGAATGTACTTGGGCTGCAAAGTGAAAAAGCCAAGAGGTTTAAACCCACAGAACATGTGTACATTTACCTGAGGATTATTTTGTAAAAGTGATGGGGACTGAGTCCTTTCTTGCCATGAAAATATAGCCTTGGATATGACTCTATGAATGGGGATCTAGGAATGTGCCAGTATGGTTCTGCAGCAGCAGGCTGGCTCCTCACAGCACATGCAAAATTGCATCAGTATGGCTGGATAGCTCCACCTGGCAAGTTGTCAAGATTGGTTCCTCCAATCTTCTACGTGGAACATATGAGCAGTCTGACCTCACATTTATGAGAAGTTGATGGTGCCAAACAGATTCAAAACTGAAATTCTGAGCCTTGATGGTTCTTGCTCATGATATGTATTGTAACACATAAAAATCTTATGGATATGTTGAAAGGTTAATGACTTATAGTGACTGTGGTATAGTGTACAGTGGTGATGCAATGTTGCATTTTTTGCAGGGTTGGTGTGAGATTATCATCATCAAGTATTACATGCTGGCCTCAGATTAAGAATTATCTCCCTGTGAATCATTTAAACATATCATGGCAAAGGGAGTGAATACACATGCAAAATGTTTTATACACCATATGTCATGATTTTACACTAGTTTTAGACAGAAATTCAGCAGTAGTTGCTTTTTAACTAAATAAAACCCAAGGTGCAGGCAATTTCTTATAGCCAGCTATATGACACTGACAATCTCTATATAAACATAAAATATCCCCATGGTGAAGCCACTCTGAATATCCACAGATTCTAGAAATAGACATCCTGTGAGTTCCTTGGAATTGCATGCTAACTACATGATGATGGCTGGAGCAATGCCACTCACTCCTGTAAAACTGCTTTATGAGAAAAACTTCAGTACCACTTCCTTCATTCTTAAGCTGTAAAGACTGAAATTAGTATCAATTTAATTTAATCACTCTTGACTCAAAGATTTTTATTTGTTTTTAGTATATTGCAATGGGGAATTTTTGTATATGTGGTCACTTTATGGAACTTAATTTGGATAGTAACATCTAAAAATTGGAGAGCCCAGTTCTTACCATTTTCTTCGATTAGAAAATTTAATTTGTTAACTTCCTCTCCAATTTTGCCCAACCCCATCCCCACGACAAATATCAATTGAACCTCCTCTTTCGAGGTCACTGCGTACATCTTTGTTCGATAAGATTCAGCAGGCCATGTATCAGCTCATCTGAGAACAATTTTGTTTTACTGTTGCAATCTCCCCTGGCGGCCTATATACCCAGATTGGGAGCGGAGAAATGACAACAGTGAACATTTGTATACACTGGAGACCGCCCTTGGCTACAGACTAGTCGTGACCCTTCTCATCATCCCCCAGCTGGTGTCTATCACAACTAAAGAAGACAGTCTCATGATCTAATCAGTCAACATGCAAACCTACCGCATCTCTGAGCAACATGCACACTGCAGTCATCTGACAGAGATTAGTTTTCACAGCAGACCAACACTGTAGGGAGGAAAGAAAGATAACAGAATCTTTAAACTTCAGCATCCATGGTTGGACCTCAACCCAGAGGAGGCCACCCACATAGATCGACGAAAATGGGGGCCAAAAGGTCAAGCTACAGAGAACTGGTGGTGGTTGTTGGGGAACAGTACGGACCAGTGATAAACTGATCTGTGTCATCTGTCTGACAAAGAAAATTGCAGTGATTCCTTTAGACAGAACACATTATTCAAAATAATGATTTTTGACTTGTGCTTGAGTGCACATAAATGGGTTTTTTTGAAGTCACAAACAACTCAAAGTGACACATCAAAACCCTGTCAAATTGTATGGGACTGCCATAGAAAATATGCCATTCGGTAAGCAGTCCAGATTGGCAGGGCACAATTATGTCCCAAAGCAGAATAATCCAGCCTCTCCATCTTCATCTATGCCAACAACTTCACGTCATGCTGCATTTGTTGCACCACAGAAGTAGGAGGTTAGAACTATTTTATTTTTGCTTTGACACTAACAGTATATTTTCATCAGCAGTTATGTAAGGTCACTCAACTTCAGGGAAAATTTGTTCAGTTTTTGTTTTGTTTTTTTAGATCAAGAGTAGCAAATAAAAGATTTTCATTTGCAAACATTTCCATCCAACTTAAAATGCTGAAGTAAAATCAGATTCAAGGTCCCAACTTGGCAATGACAACTTTGTCATTTTCTTGGTCGGAAACTGAAAATTCTGAGTTGCCATTTCATACTAAATACAAGATTAATGGGCGTTTAAACATACAAAAAAGATTCCCCATATAAGCAACAGTTCATATCATTATCCTTAAAAAACTTAAAGGATGCACGGACGAACTAACCAACAGTAATGTGAAGGATTTTTGACTAATCTGTAAAATAGGTTACTTCAGTTAGCCTTTCTGTGGTGTGGTAATTAACACTCTGGGCCAGTTTAATGCATGACCCACAACCAGCCTATATCAAAAAGATGAATCAGTTCCAGGTTTATGTGGCTGAATTGGAGATGAGGGAAATGTAATGCAAGTTTTATAAAAAATTGCCAGTCACATGCTTTTCTATTAGTTTGGTGTATGCTAAAGTGAGCTTGCCTTGCTGCCTGTATGCTTCTCATTCACTAATAATGTGCTTCAGAGGTTATTTAGCATGATTTATTTCAAAATTTACCACAAGAAATTGGTTAACTTGTGAAAAAACGGCATATGTCTTTGTTAAATCTAAAGTGTGTGTAATATGAGACATTCCAGCTTGTCTTGGAGCATCTACCTGTCCATTTGTACAGATTAATTCAATCTTTTTTGGCACAAGGCTTATCTAAAGGTTTGTTTCATCATTGCAAAAATAGGTGTTTCAGGGGTCTACAAAACCGTACAAAGTAAGATGTGTCTTCAAGCACACTTGTTATTGTGGCTCTATAATGAACAAAAAGTCTGACTTGAATGTTAACATTCAGAGGGAAACATTTCCCTGGTCTCATTCATATCTTGTGTTTTCTTTTGATATTTACTTTAAAATACAACTGAGCACTTCAGTCCCGTAAGTACGAGTGTTACAGCTCCTCTTTTAAGGCCATGAACTTTCCACCTCCACCAGATTGCCACAATGAATAGGTGTGTCCAAGCTACATGTCATTTGATGTTCTATGGAGATCATCTAAATTGGACATGAGAAAGAAATGCTAAACTATTTTAGCACCCTCCTTACACCACCTGGTCCTTAGCCGCCCGCTTTAGACCTCAAATTATCTGAGAAAAACAGTGGAAATCCCTCCTCTCTTGACAGAGGCCAAGGAAAGCCCTTGTCGTGGAACTGGAAGAAAGTAGCTAATGTATGGGCTCAAGACTCAGGGGAATCCGTTTCTGGGGGGGGGTGTCACAGATCTTGAACAAGTAAGTGTTTGTTTTGGGGCAGCAGTCAGTGTCTGGCTGATGGGATACAGACAACAGACAAGGCGGTCTGTGTGTGATAAAGAAAGATAGTAAAAGATTGACATCAGGAGATCTCTACAGCTGCTGAAACTGAGACTATGAGATGCACAGAATGGAGATAAAGTATGCATTCATATACCCACATTTCCAGACTGTTTGTCCCCACCTCTAGTCCAAAAATCTGTAAAGAAAGACCAATAAACCATAATCTTTAAACTGTTAACGTTTTTTAATGATTTAAAAAGAAATACCCTGACCCTGGATATCAAAATTTACAGTAACCTGATGAAAAAGATTCAAAAACAGGTCTTATATACACACACATGTATGTATATACATATATATATATATAGCGACTACTCTAAAGATGTTGGTCATATTTAGGCACTTGGAACCATACACAGTCTTTGTCATGCTACAAATGCTACACAAGAGAATATTTCCCCCTCCCCTTCAGGTCAGCTGAAACCACAGAGAGAACAAGAAAAAAACTTTTTTTGATTTATTATCTACATTTCATTTAAGTCCAAATACAAGCCTCCATTAGAAAAGAAACAGAACTGGCAAAGTTCCTTCGTCATTTATCAGGCCTTCATATTTTTCCATGGTTGTTCATTTTGGTTAAGAAATGACAACAGAATAAAAGGGAACAAAGATAAGTGGCTCGAATTCAACCCCTGACACCCCCCTACACACACACACTTTTTTTTTTTTTTTTTTACAGCAGTATTATTCAATATAACTTAGTGGAATGGTTTTGGTATACAGTGAGTTTTTGGCAAACTAAACAAGATTGAATCTTTTTTCCCCTCATTGGACAACAAACCAAAACAGCCACGTTGCTACAGAGGTACAGAGCACTCTAACTCTCCCATGTCCATCAGGATCCAGGAACTGGCTGCCTTCTGGCCCGCTCACGACTCCATCGCTCTTTCAAGATGTCCACTGGAAACATTTCAGTTCTTCACCAGCTACATTTTTGACATAGTTCAGAGCAGCTTTGCTGACAATTCTCATATTTTACATCAAAGTGAGCACACATTTGCATCTGGTTTGGATGTTTTGTACTTGAACTGTACACCTTTCTGCCTCCTCTGTCATTTC
This sequence comes from Leuresthes tenuis, assembly GCF_036924035.1. NCBI lineage: Eukaryota > Metazoa > Chordata > Actinopteri > Atheriniformes > Atherinopsidae > Leuresthes > Leuresthes tenuis. The sequence goes on along the minus strand of NW_027325372.1, from coordinate 22,486,849 downwards.
AAATATCAGCATAGCCAATCTCACAATAAAGCTGCTTTTTATTAACAAACAAAAACATGAAAATGAAAACAATGACGTTGTAAATTTGGCAGCACTGAAAAACAACACGAAATATGACAGAGAACAAGATGGTCAGCAATGATATTGCATTCCTCAAACTGTTTTTTTTTATTTTTCTGTTTACCTTACTAAAACAGTTTTGCTCTATATGTGTGACAAAAAAATTAACAATAAATGGAGTGGAGCACAATCATTGCTAAATACACATTTAAATATGTTCACAATTGAATTCCATGTTTCAGAGACACAAGTCAGTAGGGCAAAAGTGGGCTTGACCAAGAAAGTTAACGGTCTCGCAAAGAGATGCACAGCTCAAAGGCCCAGTGGACACAATCGTGGATTAGCAGCGGATTTTGTTCTGCAGCCACGATGGAGCCAGGACACCATGCTTGCTGTGGACTTTGCAGGTGATGAATGCTCATCCTTACATTAATGTAAAGGTAAAAGATTGGCAATGTCACAGCTCAGCTGCAAGGCAACCACGTTTGGTAAGAGTTACTACATGCAGACATGGGGGACTGAACTTGTGCCACATAGTAGTTGCTGAAGTTGACGTCTCTGACATAGGGGGCAGGCTGGTAGTAGCAGGTGATGTTTGACAGAGCAGGAATAGCGTTCTGCTCAGCCATTACACGTAGTGCCAGGGCAGAAATGAGTGCCAGCGTCTGCCGGCGCTCGTGACCCATCAGACACACAGTGCTTTCATCCACCACTCGCCTCAGCGTCACCAGATACTCATAACGCTTGTGCTCCATGCCCGCAAAGTGGTTCTGCAGATACGCCTCTAGCTTCCTCTGCTGCTCGCTGATATCAGGGAAGTCGATGAAGAAGCGTGAACACATGTAGCGCTGCATCTGTTTCATCTGACTCTCAGAGGACGGACGGAAGCCGCGCACGAGCAGGTGGCAGTACTTGAGCAGCCCGCCACCCCGGATCTCTTCAGGGCTGCGGGTGGCGATAGTCTTGAAACGAAGATGATTCAGAGCTTCTTCAAAATCTCCGTACATGCTCTCTCCCTGCACTGTGGGGTGGAAGGTCTCGGACATGGCCGTCTCCGAGCAGCGGTCAAAGAGCAGCAGCGAGTCCAGCGTGATCTGGAAGGAGTCGACACTGAACTCGAACTGCCTTCTCAGGGAGTCCACGAACTTCAGTTCCACATTTTTGCCAGTGTTGTTGGACAGCGAGATGAGGCTCCACCTGTCTGTGTCATTGCAAACCTTCACCAGTTTCTGCACATAGGCTTCCTTGAGGGCAAGAGCTGTGATTCGTTCCCTGCATACCCCTTCAGGCAAGAAGTCCACCAGGCAGTCCAGCACCACATCCTTTACCAGACGAAAGGTTTTGTCATCGGTAAGATTCAGGCCAAAGATTAGATCCAGATCTTTGTAGCCAAGGCCGTTGTCCTGGTGAAGAACATGGCTGGCTGCCGAGCCGTTCAGCTTAACGTCACGCACAACCATTCCCTGCTCCTCGAGGCGAGCCCTGACCACCTAAAAGATACAGACAGAGACAGAAAACTGAGTGACGAGGATCCAAAAAGAAGATAAGAATCAGAGGAGGCAGACACAGTAAGCACAAGTCTGCACATGCTGCTCACCTCTTACTGCTTCAAATAAAAAGAACCTAAGGGGCTATCATTCAACTTAATATAGCATGAGAATAAAGTAGGGTGTGCATGATGTGGAATGAATATAATGTTCATTTTATAGTTCTTCTACATGTTGAGATGAGCTTTATGAGAAACAAGGCTGTTAACAAAAAATGCAGCAAGATTTTTTGTCAGCATCAGGTAAGGCTAAGTAAAGCCAGTGGTAGATTTCTGAGGTAGGTAGACTATCTGTATGTTGCTACACTCACAATAAAGTGGCTGTTTGGAAATTGTTATGCTTTCTGTCATTTCTTGAAGTAGTCTTCAGGAATAGTTCTCCAGGCTTCTTGAAGGACATTCCATTTGGATGTTGGCATACCTCAGCCTTTTCCCCCTGTTCCACTTCATTAAAAACACATTTTTGACAGCCATCCTTCCATGGAGGCTTTGGTGAACAGTTGGATAGATCAACTGGTGGTCCAGATGCATCTCTCAGGTCCCGTGTCAAGTCTTTGGTGGCTTTTTTCCTAATTCTGACGGTTTATCACTTTCAGATGCTTTTCATCTGCTGTAGATCATGTTTTAGGCTTAATGCTTCTTCTTTTGTCCTTTACTTGTCCAATTTCCAAATATTTTTAAAGACACGCTGCACCATGCTGGCTTAACAGAAAAAAAAGGAATTCCTCTGAAAATGATCACTTACAAAGACTGTACTGAAAATGACTGAAAAAGCAGCTTTGAAAGATCCTTAGAAAATCTGGAGAACTATTGCTCTAGACTACCCTAAAAGATCACAAGAAAGTCTGGCTGTTTGGAAGCAAAATATGAACAATTTAAAGGGCTTAAGACTTCTGCACAGTACTACCAAAACCCTTGCTGGCAGGGAACAGGGTTTATCTGGTGATTTGAATACACACCACACATGCACTGCTGTAACCCTGGGGAAAACTGCTGAACTATAGACAGCTGAGATGCTCATGCTTCCTGTCTGTTGCACCACGCCAATAACACAAAGGGGAGAAAAACAACAAATGAGCCCAATTCTGAAGAAATCCAAAACGCAGCTGTGCATTTGAGAACTTCCACTGAGCCATTGGGATCTGTCAGTGAAATGTTTAACAGCTAAGGTTCTAGATAAAGCTGTGAAACTATGACAAGGTGAAAGTAAATAAAATGAACAAGGAACTTTCAGGTTGTGGTTACTTTTTCTCTGATTTTTACTTTGTTTTTTTTTTAATTTTCTGATTTATTAAACTCATATTTCTACTGCATTTCAGCTTGTGAGGTCAGAAGTAGTTCCTCATTTTGAGAAAACATTTTGAAATTGCTTGTGTCTGTTTTAAAAAGGATGTATTATGAGCATCCATTTTTCTGTGATTGAGTGCATATTCTGGAGAATGACTGAATACACAAGGATATTTGACTTCTTCTTAGCGTGTTCTTTGATTTTACCCAGACTGTAGATGGAAATTCCAAGAGCCCATTTGTTATGCACCGTCAACAGACACATAAAATCACAAGCCCAGAACCCTCTAATACACATAAGAAAAAAAAGTTATACGCATTGGCAAACTGTTGCAAATATGTAAGTAAGCTAAAATTAGCCTTGAAAAACTTTTTACCAAACTGGGCCAGTGAGAATGTGCCCAAAAAGAAGGATCAGGATCAGTTGTCAGTTGCCAAACTGCAAACAATGCAAGTATTCAATGCAAGTCTGAGTCTGGTTGGTGAGGTGTGCTAGTGTGGGCACTCAGGCCAGGAGCCATATGCTCTCACTAAAACAGTAATAGCTTGTTATAGAGTTATTTAATTCAATTTAATGTCACATTCATGTGTAAAAAATAAATCAATCAATAAATAAATAAATACCATCATCAGATACTGACTTAGAGGAAAAAACAGATAAGCTGAAACTATGCAGTTATGTTTGCCTATGAATGATGATCCCGTATGACTCCTCCCAGTGCTATTCCTGCAGGGAGTCCAGGGCGCTTCGAGCACAGGTACAAACCGAGCATAATAGCAGCTTTAAAAGAGGCCAAGCAGAAGCTGAAACCTTTTATTACAGGCTCGTTTAAAGACATGGTTGAGACATGTGCTGAGGTACTTTGTCCCAATGGTATTTTGACCAAAGAATGTCACAGCTATTTCATTAAGAACTCAGGAAAATGTGTCAACTTGTGGAAAAGGGGCATCAGTTTTTAAGCTTGTAAAGGGTCTCTGGCCATACAGATGGACTGCAGCTGCTTTGTGTTACTCTACACCCAATTCTCCATCACTTCCACCACCGAGACCAGTTGGTTCGCAGAAACAGCACACACACTAAAGTTGATTCTGTGTTGAAGGGATTACAAAAAAAGCTAAATAAGGATAATAAATGAGTCGCCAAATATACTTTGACAGACGTTAATATATCTGGGTGACCTGCCCAAACAACACTGTGGGAAACACTGAAAAGGGGCCATGTGCAGACCTCTGTCCTCAAGATTCACGTTCCTACACTGGCTTCTGTGTAAAGCAGGTATGGACAAGTGAATTTTGTGTTTCTGAGCAAATTAGCAAAAAAAAAATAAGCAATGGAATAGCTGAATATTACTGCATTTTTGCTGTGATATAACTTGACTGGGTAGTTTGGCTAGTTGTTTTGTATGGTTTTGGTGTGAAAGCACCAAAGTAGCACCGAAGTAGATAGTAAATATCTTATAAGTTTTTAGTAATGTGGTATTTTACAATATTCTGATCTCAGACCTCTAAAGGGAAAATGCTTACATCCTCAAATCAGCATGAACTGAGTCTGCTGTGTCCGCAAAGGTACTTCTTCTGGAACCCTATAACAAATGGTATACTTATGTAAAAATATCTTTTAACCTCAAAAGCACTCCCAGAAATAAAAAAAATCTCCATCAATACAACAGATTATGAAACAAAGAACATATTTCAAAACTTCTTTAGAGAGCAAGTTCCATCCCAGTGTCCCTCAAAGAGACAAAAACACATCAGTAATGGCAGTTTGTGTACATTGTGCTATTTTTAAATAGCCTATCTAACCCTCCAATTGCTCTAATGAGAAAGCCTGGATGCTTTTCTGAATCTAACTTTGCATGGTTTTATGGGGCACTGGACCCAACTACAGAGCACAGAGGGTTTTTTTTCTTTAAACTATCCATCTAGTGAAACCCACAGCAGTATTTTCTTTGACCTTACACTTAAAACAGTTGGTCTGAGTCAACAGCACATCATAATCTCCCTGTTTAGGGTCCTGAAAGGAGAATATGAGGAAGCATAGTTCCACCACCCCCGCCATGTCCATCCTTTAGCTCTCATAAAACAGCCTAGTGCATTTCCCATATGACGCACCAGCACCTGGTAAGCCCAGCGAGGGGAGACACTTCCGCCAACGCTGGAGCAAAGAAGACTTGTAAAAAGAACCACAAACACACCAGACTGTCTAGTGCTGACAACGCCTTGGCGACACATAACAGTCTCTCCACTTTACTTCAGCAGTCTCAATAGATTCCTTGAGTATTTCATTTAAGCTGCGGCCTGAGTGTGTTTTTATTATGGCAGTTTGAAATTACCCAGCCATTTACCAGTCCATGGTCCCCTGGACGCCAATGACAAATCTGGGCAGTGAGTCAGATCATCTCTCTGCCAAGCAATGGCAACAGCAAGTAAAGAGTTACGAGCCCCTGACCTTCACAGCCAACCCAAAACTAATCCAGCCAGAGAGCTGCACAGTAGCTTGGCATATAGCGGGGAATGATGATGGATTTTTCCCTGCTTTCCTGAATTTCCTATGCATGGGTGGTCATTTCACCTGTGTGCTTAAACCAGAGTGAGCCTTGGGATGAAATGTGATTCTGTTCTTCCTCTGCGTAATATATGTTTTCAGTGAAGGATTTATTCAGCTGCTTTAATGAGCAGTATGCCTCAGTAAACTCTGACTTTATATGATTTTTATACCCAAGGAACACATTTTAGAATTGTATTGTATCTTTGAAGTGCCTTAAGAGAACACTTGTTGTAATTTGGCACTATATAGATAAAATTCAATGTTAAATTAGATGTCTGACAAAACTATTAAAAACAACTCTAAAAACTCTTTTACACTCCCAAGTCATCACATTCTGATTGTTTGGCCAGAAGCCCGCTGAATCGGTTTTGAACAGAGATAGTATCGCCGTAACATTACTTTTGGATGTGCAAGGTTTCCTGTGCTGGCAACCTGAGTCACGGGACACGTGTCACCATGGCAAGGTGGAAAATGTCGTGAAAAACCACAATCCTAACTTCACTTAAACATTAGTAATGCCTAACTCTAATCAATTATTTTTTTATTTAGGAAGTGAAAAATGGCAGTTCTGCGGACTCAAACATGAGTTCCTTGCTCAGGAACCAGATTTTTATCCTGATCCTCTCCTCAAACCTCTGTATGTGTGACATGTTACATTTGGTTAGTGAGCACTATAAAATCACGGTTTCCTGTTGCAGTTTTACTTTTGGTGCAGTTGGTGTGTCTCTTACCACCAAAGAGGGACAACCGGCCATATACAGGCGTTTCCTGTGCATCGGAAAGTGACAGTGAAGGGTTACCCCATTGGCAAAGGACTCTTGATCAAGCGTATCAGTAGTTGACAAAGTGGACCTGAAAATGTGTTAAAAGCAACTGGGATGTTGTCTTTTTAACATTAAAACCAAGCATTTTTGTTGGTGCGCCGATATGAAATTCTAAATGAGAGGATATGCTACAGAGTAAAAGCAGTTGCTCTCTCAGTACCAATATAACCACCACCACCAATATATCCCCTATCCCCCATTGTTTTTTTTCCAAGAATCAGTATCCTGTATTGAATAGCCAATTCCATTAGTTGTGTTGATGTAAAAAACAGGGCAATCTAATCATTTGTCTCTTGTTTTTGGATCCAACAGTAGTCACATAACGTGATGTAAAGGATTTTAATAATAAAAGTAGCTTCATAGCTAGGAAATAAGACTGGACTTCAGTGGACACTCAAGAAATGACGTAATTGTTTAATGACATCTGAGCAGAGTTAACCCCAAAGGCTTAAAATTCTGAATCAAAAATATAGAAAAGAAAAAACTGCAAAAGAGATGGCATCAACACCCGATAAATAAATAATTTTTAAAAATACACCCAACAAATTAACATTCCCAGGTTACCTCCTCAATGGAGCCCTGGGAGCACGTGGTATCTTCATGTGGCTCAGCCTCAACAAAAGCCTAGTGAGGAGTTGGTTTACAGTCTGGCGAGGGCCACAGTGGAGTCAGGCAACTGGTCTCCACTTACCACAGTGATATGGTGTTAAGCACGACCCACAGGTTCAGTGTTATTACAGCCAGTAATCCATTCCTCACAATCTGCTTCAAATCCAGGCTACGAATTACCTTCCGTGAAAGTGAAGGTCCAAATAAGAAAATAAAAACAAACAAAAAAAACCCATTCCTACTCCCTCCAACCTTTCCCTTATTTATGTAACCTATGAAACACTCAGATATCTGTATTTGTCATTATGTGGTGTGATGCTACATGGAGCCCCAGTAGGTGTTGCATGCTGAGGGGGAACATGGGCAGCCACCACAGGTTCCTGTTGTGGTTTGATGATGGCTGACGTTATATGAGGTGTCATTAACAGTAGAAGTTTTTGCTTCCCCACTCCCATTGCTCACTCACAACCAGATGTTTTTTAAATGTGGCCCTCAGACAAATCCGCTGCTGAGAGGGGGCCCCATGACGCTTTGGGAGCCTGGTTCGATCATCACGTAACCAAGTATATGATTGGAGGACCTGCTCCAACCCCCCATCTGTCTCAGATGGATGAGTGTCTGATGTTCAGCTTTAAGATAATTGACATTCAACTAACAGACTGGTGGTCTCACATGTTTAAGCACATTTACCATAAATCACGAACACCTCACATTACTGTCCTCCATTTTCCAAAACACATCATGGTGGTTAAGATGTCTGAAAAGGATTTTCCACACATCTGTGGAGCCACTGATTTCCATTCATGTCCATATGGTAAGAAAATCAGCTGGCAAATTTGAAACCTGGATGACATTTTCCTTGATACGGGATGTGGAGACTGACTTGACTTTTCATCACAAAAATGTTGCTGCTGTCTGGTATTTTTTAGAAAATAAAACACCAAGTTTAGCTTTGTTTGTGGCCACTTTAAAGATAATCTAACTTAAGTACAAATGGTTAAAAAAAAAAAAAGGTAAGTTGGGCAGAGCAATAGGGTGGCACAGGATCATACTGTTCAGAGTCAGACCAAGACAGGAGGGTATTTTTTCCACAGTCATAACTCAGTTTTCAAGGTCCATAGGCACAGGCACAGTCAACAGCGATGAGAGGCACAGGCAGCGGTGTACTCGTGTTCTTCAGTAGACTTGAAGGGAGTCTGTGGCCTTTCTCACACACAGAGGGACAGTGGGGGTCAAAGTTAATGTATTTCTGAACTGGTAGCAGAGGAGATTACGGTGCCAAATTAATGTGTGTCACTGGGCTTAAGTCTCTTTTTGCAGGTCAATGAAATCCACATTCAAATGTACCATGTTCTGGAAAGAAGACGGGTGTATCTTGGGTGGAAATTTAAAACTATGCTGTCAGGAGGGAACCAATACTGTGATCGGATAGGTTTGCACTCCTTTCAGAGCATTGTGAAAGGGATTTGAACTTTTCATAGATAGCAAAACAGGTGCCCATTTTCTTCTACAGGGCATTTCTGTCATCCCTTTTCTAAATGCACACATGCTGTTTGTAAGCTCATATCAATAAGGTGCTAAGCTATCAATTATGCTTGATCAGTATAAATGGTTCATGGGTAGCAATAGTTATAACATTTTTTTTTATATATATATAGCTTGATATCTGTGTGAAAATTACAACAAGGAGAATGTAAAGGCCCCTTTAGACCTAGCTAGCAGTTGGCCATTGGGTTCATCAGAAGCATCAGCGAATGTCTGTCTGACTATCACTTTCGGTGTGTAATGCATTGGCTGCCTTCTTGGACTCTGTCTGTAATTTTTTCTTTTTGGCTGAATCAACTTGTTGAATCGGCCGCCGGGTCAGTCATACACAGCATTTTTTTTCATTTTGTCATCTTTTCAAAGACAAGCTGGCAGCTTTAACAAAGATATCGTTACATGGAGGGTACCAACTCAAAAAATGCTGATAACTATGAGTTAGTTGGAAGTTGGAAGTCATCCTTGTTGTGTTTGACTGCTATTTGTTTGCCAAGACACGATAAGACCTAGCAGGGGGCTCTTTCATCGCCACTAGTTCTGGACATCAGTTTGGTGTATGAGAAACTTAAGACATATTCAACTGTGAGACAAAAAACAAGAAAATCCTCCACCATCGCAAGCACATCAAGTGAGACCCCACAGCGATCCAAAGACAAAGCATGTCCATCTGCCACCAACAGAAACATTTTCACTCCTTTCTTTGGTCAAATATTGTTTCTGTTTTTTTTAACCAAAGGCCAGCATTCTGTCACCTTGGCTTGAGCTTAACTCAGCAACGAGCACAATACTCTGTCCACTGTAAAGGACAGAGGTGCACTGGATTAATAACAAGGCGAGAAAATCCTTGAGAGGCAGAATTCCACTGTCGACGTTTTCTCAATTATTTTGTTTTCAGAACCAAAATTAACATTCTAATAATGGTCCAACGCTTTGACAAGTTTTAAGTAGGTTAAGTGTACCAAATGTGAGTTTAAAAAAATCCAAAAACAGCAATCATTAATCTTCTGAATGTTTGAATATTGACATCCAGAAATCTCAAATGGGGGTTATTTTAAAAAGAGAAAGTGTTTTACCAGTTTATTAACTTTACAAACAAACAAACAGGGGGGAGAAAAATCTGCACGACCAAAATTTTAATGTTTTTACTTTGGGTGAGACTACATCTGGTATTAAATTCAATTCAATAAAACATTTGTTTAAAAACTAAAAAACTTTTTATTATTCCCAAGGGGAAATTATATAATAAGACTGCTACTGCAGAAAACTTGTGGAAAGCAGTTGGGGGAGAATTTTCCAAAAACTGGTCTCTGAAAGGTCCAAAAAAAATGCTCTGGCTCATGGAAAGAAAAATGTTTGGGGTCCCTGTTGCCTGTAGGATTGTATAATGAAGGAAAGATATGAGCAGGGGGGTGTTCAGAGCAGATGGTAGGGGCCCCCCTGATGATGGAGGCCTCTAAAACCTGTGTGTGTGTGTGTGTGTGTGTGTGTGAGAGAGAGAGGGGGGGGGGGGGGGGTGTTCTTCCCCCACATTGTCACCACAGAAAATATGACTCACTGAAGTGAAATATGAGCCTGGATTAAAGGTATTTCAATAATGTCAAGTAAAACTGCAGCCGCGGTCATTGCCCGTATATTTCAACCTCGGTAAAGACACAATTAGTACACAGTTAGGCTACTTCATGATCTTTCAATAGCTGTGAAAAAAATTACTTCTGGAGCAGAAACATTAGTGAGCTAGTGGAAAACTGCAGTCACGGTGTTAGATCATCCCCACTTGTATGTCTGAGTGAAGAGAGTGAGTGATCAAATCTCTTTTTTTTATGTAGTCTAGTGACTAATAAGATTTTACGAGCAGGAAAACGAGCAGCAATGCAGTGAAAATAGCAGCAACAAGTGGATTCGCTTTCAGGAAATAAAATACAGGAACAGTTTTTCCGTATTCTGCGTTTTTATTTATTTAACTGTTTAAGTGTGTCTCACTTGGAGAGTTATAAGATGCGCCATGAAACCACATGTGTCAAATTTAACACAAGTTAGGTTATCTACAGGTTTTTGCAACTAAGTAAAACCTGTTGCACATTCTGACATTTCAGTGTGTGAATAAGACTAGTTGGAGGTCAAATCCCCCTACACCATCCCAATATCCTGCGCACTTCGCTCAAGCTCTGTGAACTGTTGTCTCACCTGAACGATCTGTCGGGGCTGCACGGACAGCGTGGGGAAGTTCCCGCGGCCGTGGATCGGCACGCTCTCTCCCAGGATGGAGTCCAAACGCCGCACCTGATCCCAAGACAGCACGCTGAACCGCCGACTCAGCTCCGCGGCATCACCGGAGGACATGACGACTGGAGACAACGGGATGGTCACACAACCGAGCTGCTAGTGGATGTGAGCGGCAGCGCAGTTTGACAGTCCTTCCTCTCAGAGAAGAGCCGGCGATGCTGACAGTGAACGGAGAGAAGCAGCTGGTACTGTCTCAGAAAGATCCAAATTGCGGTACAGTAGTGGGAAAGTTTGCTATAACAACGGACATCTCCTTGAACTCGCAGCCCCGCCGTGCTCGTGTGCCTCACCGTCTGACAGCGCGCGCTCCCTCCTCAGATTAGAGACTTCTCTGGACTCTCACCGGTTTTTTACCCAACTGGGATTAACATGAGCCTTCCTATTGGCTGAGCACATATTTATGAACGCTTTCACATATTGAAGCCTGCAGTTAGTTTAGATGCACACACCTACTTCCCATGCGTCAGACGACGTTTAAGGACTGTAGGAAATATGGTAATTACAACATAAACGAAATTAAAAACCGGTCCTTAGCTAGTAGCGGCTCCATGTATAGCTTTTCTCGCTTGTATACACGGGGGAAAAGACTAAATGAAGTTTAAACGTCTTGAGCCACGCCTGTATCTTTAGATATGGCTGGGAACGTGGGGAATAGGTGCAGCGATTTATTGAAACGTGCAAACGAAAATAAAAATACAGAGTACAATTCTAACAAGCTTTAAAGTAAAACATTTTTATTGACCCTCTTAGGCAAGATTTCTGGTCATTTCTTTCAATAGTCGACTGGAATAGACTTGAAGGACATTCCAAAGGTCTTCTTTGAATGTTGGCTTGGACAGCTGAGGTAGTTGGCATCTGTTTAGGATGCTTCCTGGTCGCCTACCTTTGTAGGTTTTTAGGGCATCTCCAACTAGGAGGACACCCAGGGCAGACCCAGAAGTCACTGGAGGGATTGTATATCCTTTGCTGGCCGGAGGACAACTCGGAATCCCCCGGGAGGAGCTGGAGAGTGTTACAGGGGAGCGGGATGCTTGGATTTCCCTCCTGGACCTGTTGTAAACGGAGGAAAATAGATGGATGGGTGTTTACTGCCTTTTGTTTTATTCAGTTAATTTCAATTGAATGTATATAGCTCCAAATTACAACAAATGTCATCTCAAAGCACTTCAAAGACACGACCCAATTCAAGCCAATTAGAATCCCATTTATTGTAATCCAGTCCTAATCCAATCAAACCCAATTAATTTAATTTCAAATGAGTAGTGTTGGTCATCTTACTTTTAAAAAGTAATTAGTTCCAGTTACAAATTACTTCTCCCAAAAGGTAATTGAGTTAGTAACTCAGTTACCTCATTGTAATAGTAATTAGTTACTCAGCAAAGTAACTGTGACGTTATTTTTCATGTTCTATACGCTATTAACCTGTTGCTGACCCGAAAAACCAAGCGTTGCTTGTTTAACAGCGTGGCTCCATCTCCCTCGCTGGCTGCATTTGGAAAAAATATATAATTCTTCATAGAAAAAAACATAACAGCAATCGTGTTTTTCCAAAGCTGTATCGGTAATTTTCCTCTGATGTAGCTACACTAAAATACAAAACGAGAAGAAAAAGACAAAGTCTATGTAATGCACTTGAAGGTGTTGTAACAAAGGGTCATAACAAAGACTCCAAGAAGTTGTTTGACAAATAAAGCTTTGTTAAAGATTTCACAACATCAAAGATCCTTTGTGATTACTGTGAAATTACATAATTTGTCATGCATTTGGTGCCTTGGTATTGTGCTTCATTGTTCGGCCAAAATAAAGATGTTTTGCGTAAATCCTTTCTTAAACTTCTTTAATCTGTCAAAGTGATGGCTTTCAGTCATCAAGTACTTGTTATTTTTGCTTTAAAGTTCCTCATACTTTTAATTTCATACATAAACACGAAGGAGAGAGCCATTGTGGATCAGGACATTTGCCATTTATGTGAGACGTGGACAGTAAAATCAAGTCAGGTATATTGCTGTGGTCTTTAAAGAAACATAGCTTTCTCACACCAAAATGTGATGTTGCTGTAAGAGTCTTATTAGCAAACCAACTGTGTAGTGGTTGTGTGAACCATACCAGCAGTGGTGGATGCACACAGCTCCTAATATCACTTCTCCTATATGTTTAAGCTTGCTGTAAAGTCAGCGTTCTACTCATAGGGTTAAACTGTGCTGCTGTAACAGCCTTTTTGTTATCAACTCGAGGAAAAAAAAAAAAATGTGACCGTATACTTTAACTGAGCACACACCGTCATTGCCATTGTCATTGCCATTTGTCAGAGAAGAAGCCACACCACCACGCAAAACCCTGCTAGTCTTTACAGAGTTAGAGTTTTCTCATAACAACATGCCGTTTTGTTATAAATTTTTTTTTACCTGCCTTAAAATTACACTGCACTGTGTTGCACAAATAGACGGGAGCAGTTGATGATATTGATACATATTCAGAAAGCAGAAGATACAGCTGCAGCTCAAAAACTATTTAAATACAGCTTTTGATTGTTCATTTGACTCAGACACTATGAAAAAATAGGTGCTACAACTGGTCGAAACCATGGAAGAGGAAAGTTTAGACTCCACTTTAGATTATATCTTATATAACAGAATCTGTTGGTTTCATCTCAACAGCTGATCGTGAAAATTAACCAACTGCTAGTGATGTAAGTAGATGTTACTAGCTCCAACCTTGTCAGTTTATCTTAAAATGCTACCAAAAATCTCCGGGGTTCCCATTCAGATGTAACACTGATGCATTTCGTTTTTGAGTTATTAATAGAGAGCAGTGCAGGTCTGAAGGGGGCTTTATGTCGAAGACCTTTTCAAAGAAACAGTAGGAAAACCATATCATCATTTTTCCCTCTCATCCTCCAACAACCACCACGGAAGTTCCTTAAATGAGACTGGGCTGTGTCTGTTATTAAAACCATCCTGCTCCCATTATTACATGATTAATGAGTGTGACAACTTCTGAGAATAGGCAGCTGTTCAGCCACATTCTCATTCAACCAAATAGCTTTCTGTTTTTCATGTTAATTTAGAATGCCACACCTTGAAGCAATCTCTAAATTCTTTCTAAGTTGCCTTTAAATACAATAACAATTACTAAGCATTTGCATGCAGTTTGCGCTCAGGAATGTAAGGTTAGCTTCCCCGGAACTTTTATTAGTAATGAGATGGGAAGCATTTCTTTTTCTGTCATGGTTCCTTTGTGTAAATGGACCTTGCGGTGGTATTTAATACACTTCAAATCCAAAAAAACAACAATTAAGAAATAGATAAACAAAATCTAAAGTTAGGAACGTACATGGAGTGGCAGTCTGTATGATTCATTGTTGATGACTCAAGTGAGAGGGTTGGATTTTGAACCTTGTTGGGTTGTGCATGCCAAAAACAGGCCCGTCACGCTGACGTAACCTCCATAGGGTCTGGTCTGCCTCTTTTCTTTCCACTTAGAACTTCAGCAACTTTCCTTCCTGGAAGGAAAGAATGTGTTAATGTCTCAAACACACACACACACACACACGCACACACAGGCATGCAATAGAATATTGTGTTGACAGGTTAAACAGTGACATTTCAAACTAGCCTTTAGTTAAATGTGATGAATGTGAATTATAGCAGATCTTATCAGACTGGTATTCAGCTTGCTTAACATTTATAATAGAACATATCTGCTATTGCACTGTCAATCATAATTTACCCTTCAAAATAACTCATTATTATGCAGAGTCAATTTTCAGAGTAATTTCTAGTTTTATCACAGAGCATTTTCATTTGAATATTTCAGCTGCTGTGTGACATGTTTCTGTAATGGCAATGATATGATGAAGTGGTGCAGAAGCAAAGCTCATTTCACTCAGCTGTCAGGGCCTCTCTGTGACATCACAGCCATGTTACATCATGTGACACTCATCTGTGATGGGCTCAATTTACTCATTGCTTTTTACATTCAATAACTCTGTTAAATAACTGTCTGTTTGTTTAAGTCAGCATGGAAATCCTATGGCAACCCTTCAGAAATGGCCAATGTAGCGAATATAACATTGATGAGACCATGGGTTTGTGGTGGATTTATTAACATGCTGTGTGGCTGTACAGCAGCGCCACTGAGGAAGAGAAACATTTGGAAATATCTGCTGGAGCCTTGCTACTATAAAAACTTTTTTTAAATGATCAAGTAGTCTCAAGCTCATTTGATCATTGACATATTTGAAATCTATTTGAATTTTTTATATCTTAGGATCTACATTCTGGCCTAAAATGTCATGATCTGTGTTGTTTTGGTTTGTTTTTGGTGTTGTTTGTCCATGTTGGGTATTTCTAATTTGTTTCTTGTTTGGGTTCTGTTCACTTCCTCTCTTCTTTGCTCAGTCTCTCTACAGTCCCGTCATCAGCTCCACTCCCTTGTTATTTCCCTCAGCTGTCTTCACTTACCATTCACCCTGTTCCTAGCGTCTTGTTTATATTCTGGTCTGTCTAATCCGTTCTAGTTTACTCAGCATTTTGATTTTGTTTTCCCTGTTTTAGTTTGAAGTATTTCAGGCTTTGCTGCACCTTCGTTTTAAATTGAATAGTTACTTTTTTATTTTGTGTCCTGTCTCTTGGTCTGTGTCTGCACCTCCTGCCTCACCACCCCCTACTCGTGACATAAAACAAATCTAAAACTACATTGTATGACAGGTACAATGCAGCTAACTATTGTAGTGGTAATAGATATGTCTCATGAAATCTGTGGAGTTAACCACTGATCCAGCTATGACTTTTTGCATTGGAAAACACTACAAAAACAGTCCGGAAGCTAACTTTGAGCAAGTAAAGCACCATTTCAGTCTTCTTCCACACAAAATGCACTGATTGCTTGACACTTCATTCACAACAAGAGCATTTTGTACAAATGGAGGGGTGTGAAGAATCTTTACAACAAAAAGCAACCATGTTACTGTAAGCATAGCTTCAGAGCCTCTGTCTGAAAACATTTAAAGTTTGCTTCAGTCTGGGATATCATCAAGGTTAGAATCAGTAAAAGGATGTGCCTTTTTACAGACAATTGCACTCCAAATTCTGAATGTTGACTTCTCTGGAGCAGGTTATGGCTTCAGCCCAAGTTACCACTGAGTAATGCTGCTAAGTTAAAAAAGAGCCACTTTTGTGTCACCGAATACTTCTCTCAGCCATTGATCTTGCTGGTCAGATAATGGCTGCTATTACTAGCCATTCATTTTGGCTTCATAAGGGTGTTGGCTATTTGTACAAGTGAGAGTAAAAAAGGAGAGCCTGTGTAGCTTAAGTGTTTAATTATGGGTGGCAGTGGGCCTGGAAGATAATTGTGTGTTACAGTTCACTTCTGGTGCAGAACTGTACAGATGCGGGTTTGCAAAATTTGATCTATGCAGCCTTTGGTGTTAACAAACAGAAATTATATAGTACATGTGTTTAGTTGTAGCTAGATTAAGAAAATAAGATCTGATCACAAGTGGTCACATATGACACATGCCAAGACGCATGCCAATGCAACGTGTGAACTGATGTAAAGATATCAACATGGACAAGTACCCAAGGCTTCATAGCACTGGCACAACAACAATAAATTGTGACCAAATGATCGGTGTTTTTCATTAAACCTGTCTGTGGTTTTCATGTTATGGCTTATCAGTGTAGTGTAGACAGTGGCTCACTATAAGTGTTTTCTTATATGCCTAGTTAAGTTAATGCAAATGCAAAGCAGAGGTGGTGGAAATGAAAAATAAAAGGGGTTTGCCTCAAAAAAAGCAGTTAATACTATGTACTCGGTACAATTACAGAGCCTCCAGTATAATCTCTCTAAACAAAATACCTCAAAACTGCAGCTATTATTTAAAAATTCTCAGGACCAAGTTTGGTTACCCAAGATTTAGGTATTCAAAATACCTTTTAATACCAGAGAGATGCCACTAGCTTAAGTAGAGTCACATAAAGGCTGACAAACTGGAGCAGCCCATTAGCCTGGAATTGCTATTTAATGACAGGGAGGACAAGCAGCTTCGACTGTGGAGAAAACTTAATGTAGAAACCAAATGCAATCATGCTTTTTTACCAAGTTAAATTGCATGTTTTTATAAGCTGAACAGTAATGCCCATTCTTCCATTATTTCAACATGAGTAAGCACTTCCTGTGTGACAAAAAGGAAAAATGGCTCTCATCACCAAACAGATATGTAACATCAGTCTGGGTATTCTGTACATGAGTAATGGAAGCAATGCACTAAAGTCTAATATAGAAATCTCATAAAACTAGTGAAGAGCATAGCATTCTTTTTCAGTACACTCAGAAAGCTTGTTTCTTTTGGTAGAAAACATATTATTTGTTCCTGTTTTGAACCAAACAACTAATACAGAAATAATTTTAATCTAATTAAGATACCTATCGCTTTTGCGCATTTCTATCTGAACCAGAGAGCCATGCTAGTTTCTAACTACAAGCAAAGCAGAGGTTCAAGCACATTGTTCAGTCCCATCTGCTTTGAGCACCTAATGACGTTTTGCTCATTTATCATATTGTAGGTACATTGTGTTTCTGCCGTGAACAATGAGAACCTCTTTGTCTTCCTTGACGTTGAACACAGATCATTTAAGCCTGCAGTTGCTCTCTGTTTTCTTAAAGCCTTTAGCAGGCAACTAGCTGGACAGTGTCTATATAAGAAATATAAAAGAAACTCCATTTCACTTCTTTGTGTTTACTTTGTATAGTTTCATTGTTCAAAAGCGTC
The DNA here is from genome assembly GCF_036924035.1 of Leuresthes tenuis. Lineage (NCBI taxonomy): Eukaryota > Metazoa > Chordata > Actinopteri > Atheriniformes > Atherinopsidae > Leuresthes > Leuresthes tenuis. The sequence continues at coordinate 22,469,375 of NW_027325372.1, read as the reverse complement.
ATTGGTACAGTATGCACACAAAGGCTGTATGTTGCAGCTTTAAAAGGATGGATGGACAAACAGTTAAGACAATGAGAAGATCACCTTTACATTAAAAAAGAATAGAAAAGGAGACAAGGAAACAGTCCTGCCCGTCATTCACTTCTCACTTAAAAACTTGAATGCAAGACCTGTGTTTGAGTTTCTTTTTTAAATAATGTATGTCAACATTTGCCTGCAGGCCCAAATCACCTGTCCTCCCTGTTCTGAGAGCTCTGAAACAGACACTGAATATCTGAATGGCAGGTCAGATGAAACCGGTCTCCCAGCAAAACAACATAGATTGCAAATTTCTTTTTGCATTATGACGTTGAAAGTGATGTTTTTTCACTTGACTTTATTCAGGTGTCTTGCACTATTTTGATATTTTGCAAGGACCTGATAAACCAGAAAAAGTAGATTCTTATTGGCCATGTTTGATTTGTTTTGCGTTTTAAGTCTCATGTTTCCATGACAACAAAGTGGTAATCAATGTCTGATGTCAAACCAAGGACATAAGTGGCAAAGCAAAAAAAAAAAATCAGAAACCTTGTTGACATGACAATACTGTAACCAAAGGTTTAAGATATCTTCTGGCTGGAATTTTTAAGAATATTTGTTTTCAGGAGAGATGAACCGAGGAGTGTTCCACAAAGCTGGATAAAGGGAAAGCCTGGCTTATCTCGATAATTCTGGCTCATTTAAGAGAGAGTTCCACCAACATGGCATATTTGAATGCCAGCTGAGTAACCATGATAACTTATCCCGCTGAACTAGGCTGCTCCTGGGTAGACTAACATTCAAGCTGAAACAGACTCCCAAAAGAAAGTTCCACCTGTTAGAAGTCCGCGCTCCCGCAACTCATGTCTTGTATCAAAAACAAACAAAAAAAATTGTGGTTATCATATCACCACTTTCACCGTCTCAAATAATGAATAAATCAATCAGTCAGTGCCAGTGCAACTAAAGAAACACAACTATACAAGTACTGCACATGAAATTAAATTAAAAAAGCATGATATTCATTCAAACTAATTGATACCTTATTACAGCTCCATCCCACATTTCACAAACACCCGACCGACACCCACCCAGGACCAGACTCAGAAAAATGGGGGGCAGGTGCTTTCAGGCTGCTGTTCCACATTTACAATAGCTGATAATGTAAAATAACCTACTGGCTGACGTATTTGCATTAAGTTCATCATCTCCCTCAGACTTCCCCAATGTTATCAGTGCACTAGACTGTACCCATGTACGTATCCAGGCCTCTGCTGGACCTGTGGAGGGTGGCTACGTAAATCGAACATTTTTCCTTAGCCTTATTTACACGTACGTATTGAGGATAATTGTCTATAGACTGAATTTCTCATTTGGAAAAACACCACATCAACCCCTTTGAGTAATACTGAGCAATGTTACATTAATGCCCTGTGAAACCAAGCACATCATCATTGACTCCTATCCTCCACGCATACAGATGATCTGTGATGGAGGTAATTTTATTTCCAACAATGAGGCTAAATGGCCAGGATCAGTTCATGATTCTAGGATTTTCCCAGCATCCTCACTGGCACAGAGTTTTGCACAAGGCGCGAGAATTTTCTTACCCGAAGGAGTGTACTTTTGGAGTAAAGTGTATATAGCATAGGCATAATTTTGGTAATCTAATGAGAGGTCAGGTGTAGAGGTCATTTTAAGGAAGTTAAAGTGCTTGTCATACTTCATCATAGATAGCCATGTAAGGCACATATTGCATCAAATTGCCAAGTCTTAACTCATGTATATCCAACCAACATTTCTCTTATTCTGCAGGAGAGTTCAATGGTGTGCTGGTTGGGGACAGAGGCTATGCATGCTTGCCGTACCTCCTCATGCCATATCCTGATGCACACGCTAAAACAAGGACACAGATAGAAATTAGCTTTGGCCAAATTAAATCCAGGTTCATTGCTTAAAGTTCTCAGGCACCATGGCTGACTTCTGACAGAGCCATCTTAAATTAATAGTATACTTCATATTTTGTGAATTTTGTCTTGTGGACAACTGTTCAGGCTCAAGTCTTTTCTTGCTCTATTCCCTGCAGGTTCCGGTGCCTGAAAGGACTCAGAGTTTCTCCTGACACAGTGAGGGACCTATACAGGGACACATATTGCTATTGATCCTTACTGTTGGGACCTTTGAGTTAGAACTTATTTTCATAGTTTAGCATTGACGCAATAACAGTTTAAGTTGGAGCAAGTGTAAGAAGGCTAAATGGATAGAGATGATTTATAGTGTTCCAATCTTTAGGTCATGGCACCCTACTGTGAGTATAAATGTAGAAACACATTTCTGACACTTTGCATGAACCGTACAATAATGACAAGTTTCAAGTTGTGTTGAATTGTTTAATCATTCATTCAGTTTTTTCAAGCTGTGGAGAGAAAACAGAATTAAATACAGCACACCATGACCTTCTTCATTGTCAGAATTTATACTTACACCCCCCTCCAGTTCCATGTATTCCATATCTAGTTTGGTGCTCTCTATATCCAAAATGCAATATCCTGTGATAGAGTTAATGTGTCTGTGAGCAACGAAGTATGTAGGTAGTGATAGTAATGTGAAGAGTTACGTCCTTCACTCTTTGCTGCTGGAATTTCTGTTCCTGATGTTGCAACCTGCAGTAAAGTGTGTTGCTGATAATTAGGCCTATTGGTATAGAATGTTTTTAATAATGAATAGCCTACTTGTAGCATTTCTGTGTCTACAGACACAGTTTCATTATCAAATGCTCAAGATGTGCTGGGGCCATCAAACTGCAAACAGAAACACTGCAGTTGTTGAAGTAGGAGATTACAGGGATAGTATTTCCATCAAGAGAAAATTAAATTGAATATAACTACTCACACATGGGTTAGGGATGTCCTTTGTGGTCTGAGGATCAAGCAGGCAGATGGTGTCTCCCACCACTGACAGATACAGGCACACCATCAGTTATTATAATTGAGAGACTGATATGTTCCTGAGGAGGTCCTCGGGAACATATCCCGAGTAGGTCCCTCTCTCTATTCCTTCCACCAGTGGCCGTCCTCGATTGCTGGTTAGAGCAAGTTCATCTGCTTTTGTGAGATTTTCGGGTGGAGGATCCCCACCAGTGGCAGAGGGACACATTTCTTCAAAGGCTACTCTGAAATATGTTCTTGTACTTTACTTCCACCTGCTGCCCGGTACGCTTTTGTCTGTTAAGATTTCTCGTGTTGAGATGTAACAGTGAAGAATTAATATGTGGGTCACACACTCACGATAACATAGTCACAAAGTATGATGATGCAAGTTGATTATTGAGTTATTAATAAACTGAGAAGTGCCATTATATTTGTGCAGTACATCTCATACAGACAATTCAGCATGCTTTATGTAAAAAATGTATGACGCAAAGAGGAGAGCATAAATACATGAGGACAGTGAAATAAACATGTAACAATTGACAATGGTATGAAAATCACAGCTAATTACCTTTTCTGGTGATCACACTTTTAAACTCATAATACAGCTCCATCAGCATTCTTTGTTCAGCTGCCGAGAAAATGACAGCTCTTGTCTTGCTCTCCTTTTCTGCCATCTCCATTTTTCCACCATCCACTCGTCAGGGCTTCCTACGTTCCTCGGGCACTCGCACATAGCCAGGCTATGTAAGCCTCACTTGAATTAGCCTCGATTAGATAGGTTTAAGCTTTAGGCTTAATTGAGAGATGGCATTAGTTTAAGCGAGGCTTTCCCAATACAGCCTGGCTTTCTTCAGCTACGTTTGTGGAACACACATAAAATACAGAGAAAAGTCTGTTTATCGATATACATTTTTCTTTTAATGCAGTTCAGCCTGCAGTGTTGTGTTGGAGGCAGAAGGTTTGGGTGGATGCCTCCACAACCACATGGATTATTGACTAACTCACAAGCAGACCACCGTTTGTGAGGGGTTTTGTGTCTGATGAGGTGGGTTGTGTGTCGTGATAGAGGCCAGATAGTTCTGTCACGATTTGTTGAAGTGTGGACCCCGAAGCGGAGACACAGAAACGGGTGAAGTAGATGAGATTTTAAAAAAAACTCACTTTATTGAGGACTTGCACACATCACCTGCGGAGAGGACGGAAGCGGATCGGCACCAGACTCACAGGTGAGCTCAGGCACATGACACAGATTAGTAGAGATAAGTACATTCTTCATAAGGTTTAATGATAATGAAACTTAATGAATGCGCCATAAAGTTAAAGCAATTGTTTTAAACCACAAACAAACCAGTAGGTCTATTTTGAATTCTTGGGACTCTGACCCCTGTCTAGTGTTGGGATTGACTTAACTGGGCACACCTACCTGAGCCTTTGAAACATTAGAAGCACTGCTTCACATCCATCTCTAAGGGATAGGATATGGGTTATGTCAGGGTTTTCACCGTCTTACTCAAAATACCTGGGGTTAGATATTGTATCCACCTCACTGGTTTAGTGGTGTAACTCCACTGGTTTTGGGATGTGCCCGTTTTGCAGTCCCATTAAGATGAGATCAAGTCTGGATAGTGTAGTGGTATGATTGCCACCTTCCCTGTGGGAGACCTGAGTTCAAATCCCCTGCATGAAAGGTACTACCTCCAGGTCCTTAGGCAAGACCCCCTTACCTGACATGCCTACCTGTAAGTTGCTTTGGATAAAAGCGTCTGCTAAATGCATAAACATAAACATACTGCTGGAGGTTGAGTAAATCATTAATAGAATTTCTCATTGATTTTAGTCTTTTTGGGATCAGACTTTGTGATTACCATAATCCGCACCTAAAACAGCAGAACCCCAAACTCTGGTAATCTGGTAATTAATCCTGTTGATGACAGTAGCATTCAAACTAAACATTAACATTGCAGGTTTCCTTCATTGTTACACTTATTGTCATTGTTCTGCCCAAACAAAAAACAGCTTCTGATTGTTTTGTCTTGTTGTCTCTTGGAAGTTATCGATACAAAAGTATTGTATGACATTGTCTCAGGGGTGTCTCCAGTAATTGGAGGTACTTGCATTACCCATCCATTTGAAAGTAAGCCAGGCCATCATCTGTTTGACCTCCTGCCCTCAGGAAGGCGATACTGGACAGTAAAAACAAGGACTGTTGAACAGTTTTTTCCCCAAAAGCCATCGCTTAAACAGACACCGGTGACAAATGTAATGTACTGCACTATACAGCCCGTCTGTGCAATATGCAATTTCCAGTATCTCAAAATTAGGTTTTTATTTATTTATTTATATGAAAAGTATATTTCGAGTCACAAAATGTTCCTGTTTTTCCACTGTTTTTTATTAGTTTTTATTGTTGTATGTAATGTATGGGGAGCTATTGCAATTTTGTTGTATCCTGTACAATGACAATAAAAAGAAATTGAATTGAATTGAACTAACACCTGAGCTGCTAAATGCCCCACTATGCGTATAGGCTAGCATGGGTTGTGCACAAGGCCAGTGTAGCATAAATTTTGCTATCTGCAGCAGTCAGCTGTCAAAAAGTTCCTTTGAAGCTGTCCATGTGCAGCCCAAAAATGTGTAATCATTCAGACCCTGTCTTTTGCGAGCGTGTCGACTAAGCATGCAACTAGATCAACATTTTATTCAAAAGGCTGCGCGCTCACACTAGACAAAGAAGATGACAAACAGACAATGAGACTGGCCCTTCTTTTGAGGAGAGACTGCGAGAAGATTTGCTCTTATACACTTTAAGAAATATTCACAGTGCATCTGATTCAAACATTCAGCTGAATAGAACCATATTTACGTTTGCAAAGTCTCATTTAGTTTGCACACGCAGATGTGGAAACAGCAGCAAGCAAAGTGAGGTTTTATTATAGATGTTTTTTTTGTTTTTTTTTAATTAGTTTAATGCTGCTGGAAATGTTTAAAAGAAAAAGACTGAAAACATGAGCTTAAAGGTTAGTACTTCTGTTGTTTAATGGTTTAGATTGGTAAATTATTTATTGATCCCGTAGGAAATTTGTGACTCGGTGCAATCATTCTGCACAATCATTTCTTGATTTAACATTTTCTCCATGAGTGTCTGTAAACATTTAGCATGTCCCTGAGTTTTATTTTTACTTTTTTATGTCCACTTTCTAACAAAGCAGCCAGTAAAAGTAGCAAAATTAACAAGCAAAAAAATTGGCCTTTTTCTAAATGAATCAATAAGTACATTAATAGAATTAACAATTTGATCATCGTATCTGATACAATTGATTTGCACAACATAAAGAAAATTTGACTGTAATATTTTACTGAACGTAGCTAATAGTTTTGATCTTTTACCGAGTATTTGTGATACCTGAACCTCACCAACAGCAAGTAAAACAGCAACATTTGCAGCGTTTGTCATCATTGTGTAACATTGCTGTCGCCTTTGTATTGGTACTGACACAAAAAGACATTCTATGAAAGACATAAGAACCAAGGGTTTTGACAAAAACGGCAGTATTTGACACAAACTATGTTGTCACTGCTTTTACTAAAGTCTGTTAAAACAGTATGGCCGGTAACCACTTTCTGTACCTTCGAGTCACTTATATAATGTAGCAACAGAGCATTTTACAATCTTTTGTCTAAGTTCTATTCTTTGCTATGTGCAGTGTAAATGGCTCACAAATTAAAATATTATCAAGCTTGATTTGAATATGTCCTCAGAGTCAAGCAACTATTAATGCACTGATCAATTGCTGTAAAGAAATATTGCATAAGATAATGAATAAAAGTGATGAATAACAAAGAGATGCTTTTGAGAGTACTATGGGAGGGAAAGCCATGCAGCTGAACTTTGGTTGGGTTTGTTATACAAACCTGACCAAGGACCAGGAAATAGAAGGCCTAAAATAGAGCAAAAGACTGCAATTCTGTCAATGAGCCGTGTTTTGTGAGTAAAAATAATTCAGTGGGAAAATGTCATCAAAGGGCTCTCTGCTCCTTTTTGCAGTCTACTCCAGTCAAGTTAAAATAAAGCAACTGGGAGAGAAAAGCTCTGGACTTCCCACAGTCTTTACAATACTGTGAGGAGAAAGTGGCTCTAAACAAACAGCTGACCTACTATAGGCAAAGGAGAAACCGTTTTAAACCGAGTGGAGAGATTTAAGAAAAGGAAGGGGAGATACGTAGGTGACCAAAGTTACAGGTATTAACAAATAAAACTACTGCCAAAGCTGATCCTTTATGTTATTGGACTATTTACCTTTTTCTAAACTTCAGAAATGTATTGACAAATCACAAAGAGTTTGATTTCCCTCCCTAGAGGGATTATATGTAAGAGCGACAACAACGACAAGTGTCAGTCTGTTATCGCTGTGTTTTGTTGGAGATTTTGCATGGGCAGGTACACTCGCCTTTCACTGATTCAAGACTAGTTTTAATTTCTGTGTAAATGTATTGTTTCACCGACACAAAGCCTCCTCCTAACCTTACCCAACACTGGATTAGTTGTCTAAGCATAACTATGTCCTCGCCCAAGCTGTAAATGCAGCAGTTTCAGTTGCCCAACTTTAAACTAAGTCTCTGCCTGATTTGACTTTGACTTGAAGTATTGCTCAAACCTGACGCATCCAGAAACTAACCTCATAGTGAAATAAAACTGTACAGTTTGTATCAACATGTCTTAAAATGTCATCAGAAGCAACTATTTACCTACTCAACGTGATACATAAAACTCTCCAACTGAACATGGTTTTATGGGTTGAACAGTCATGAAGCAGTAAACCTTGCATAAATATTGATGAACAAGAAATTCTATGTTTTATTTTGTCACCCAGCATGACTTTCAAATTTATATATTTCAGTGGAACGTTTGGTTGTGTCTCATATGTTCCTAACCTTAACCATTTATATTACAATGTGTAACCCTAACCAAGTAGTTTGTAATGTGTTATGGTGAAACAGCAACTGAAAGTATAAGTATAACAGTGACTGAATTCTAAAATGATGTTTTAGAGTAAAGTTACTTTCAAACATTGGTAGTGGGGACTAGGCTTGAACTGGGATATTTGCCTTGACAGTCGAATATGCACTCTGTCACCAAACCCCTCTGACCTCCAAAAATGACCTCTTAGATTGTTAAGCAAAAGTTGTTTCATGACTTCATACTATTTGCAGTGACACTGCGTTCCAAGGAGTCATTTTCATGCGTGTGATAAATCAATTTATTTTTTATTTTAAAGTATTTCACATTTGCTGTGAGACTTGGTTGGATTATTACAATTATGCAATTGATTTTCGTATATTGAAAGTTTTCAGAAGTTTAGTGTAGAAAATATGTAAATTGGGTATTATTCAATTCAATATGCATTGATTGGTATACATGTCCAATACACAAACAATGATTTTAAAAAAAGAAGCTTATTATTAAACCAAGATACAGTAGCACAAAATCTTATTATTAAGATTGATACTAAAAATGTAAAGTCATGATTTCCTGCCATTCATATTTGAGCATCCCTCTGCAACTCTGCTGGCCCTGCAGTGGCAGTGAAGGAGGCATCTGGTGCTTCAAAGGCTGAATTGCTTTAGTTGGCTTCATTAGCTGCACCTATGAAGGTGTATATAAGGAATCCTTAGTAAAACTTGGCAATGGGGTTTTCTGTTGCAGTCCCTACATTTTGTGATGTTGTTTTTTTAAACCCTAGATTTTCTGAGCTCTGTGCTTATCCTCCACTCAGTGTGATGGTTTTTGAGCTTGATTGTAACACAGTAGAAGCTTCTTGGTAAAGGACAACTTTCGCATTTTAAGCTTTTCTGAGCAACCTGTTGAGCAGCTTGCTATTTGCGCTGAAAGTAGTGTTGTCACCTCTTGGTAACATCAGTTGAAGAGTCAAATAGCTACAGGTACAGGTCAAGAACCTTGGTGAAAACCATCTGTTTTCCCCTTTCGTATGTCTGATATGTTTATAGTCAGTACAGAAATACAGAGAAATACTCAAAAAAACTATACAATTCCTAGTATTGAAAAACCACTCATACCTGTGAGACATTTTACAAGTTAAAAATGTAGATCTAGGTTCTTGCCAATTCCAAGTGTCAGTATCAGTAAATGCTCAACATAAGAATGTAGCATGTAGGACCAAGTCGCTGTGCACCTCAGTGTCTCCCAGGTGAGACTAAGCCAAGAATCTAAAAAGTTTCTAACTGCATATTGATAACAACACTTTGAGCCAAAAGACAGCTGGAGGGTGTGAGCCTCACATGGCAGCCTCAGGAGTTTAGCATTACTCATGACCTGGATCATGTTTTTAACATTGTCTCAAAGCAGAACCTTAACTAAACTTTTCAATAAATATCACATCTGAAGCACATCCTCAAACCACCTGCTTTTGCTTAACTCGACACACCAGATGGTTTATCAAAGCCATGCTAGAAAGTGTTTGTGGAAACTGTTTGGTAAGAGGCAGACACTCTCTGTCCTTACCATCACACCTGAAACCACCCATACTAGTTAGTAAAGGCCACAAATTGGTCTGAACCACTGTGCCTTTGCAACAAAAGCAAAGCTTGGAATCTGGCCAGATGGATTCTAAAGTGAACTTGCAAGAACCTAGTTCTCATCAAGCAATTCTCATGGTAGTCATGCAACTTGTAATGTCGTATTGACATTTTTCTATTATATGCATAAGCAAACTTTATTTTGTACTTAGTTGGTTGTCCAAGGAGTTAATCAAATTGACAGTACCAAGGAGCTATTTTTCACCTGCGAGAGGGCATCTTACTGGTTGAAATGAGAGGGAGGGTGTGCAGGGGTAATGGGTGTCTGGACTGCACAGGAGATGGTACGTGATGCAGAAATTACCCAGAAATACCACTGATCGGGATCCTCTCCACAGCTCCAACAGCTCAGGATGCTGGTATGTGTGTGAAAATGGCTATCATAACCTAAACTAATACTTGCAAAGGTGCCACAAAAATGGAGGAAACTAGCAAGCAAAGCTGTCTTAAGAGGACAAACATGACACCAATTAAACTGAGAAGCCATGTTTGGAAGTATAGTAAATTTACACCATAGTTAGTATTGTAACAAAGAACGATAATGACTTTGTTAACATTAAACAAAGCAGCAGTCATACTCTACAACAACAAACCTGCAAATTCATCTTCAAGCTTACCACCCAAGTGAGACAGCAGACACATTAACTTAAGCGAGTTAATGCAGGGTGTTGAACTTTTACTAACTGCCTGCTGTTCAGCACAGTTGGCTCTAGCAGGTCCCTTATCTTGTAAAAATGCTGTCACTGACAAATCAGCTAGATTTATGTTTTTAAAAGAAATGCTACGTATCAGTATTTTTTTGTGTCAAGAACTTTTGATGGAAATTAAGTCACAATTGTATATTAAGAAGCTGAGTGGAAGCCACGCAATTCTCTGTGATTCAAAAAGTACCAACTTATGTGTGTGCATACGTTAAGCAATTCAAATGTAACAATTGAGTTTGGTGTATTGTTTTCTATACCACTCCAAAGGAAGGTAATTACTCCACATCTTTTTCCATGCACTCGCCAAGCTACTGTGAACACGGTGTGGTGCAATGTCTCATGTCATCTTTCCACAAAGTTTTTGAGAGCATGCAGAAACTGTATGGGGCTCTAATGATAGACCACCCCTGAAAGACCCTCCTATTCCTAGCTGCTATGCTTTGTAAAACTGCACAAAGGAGTATTGTTGTCGTCTATTTCACAAGGAACAATTAACACATCCCCCACTCTGATTCTCTGATTAAACACATTTATCAGATTTACTGTATTTCCACAGCTAATAACTTTCCCACAGATGGCTTCATTTAATGCATTTGTGGGCTGTGTTTTGGTGACAGTGATGGATATGTCTTTGATATCAAGTAAAAATGCTGAATGCAAATTTGAAGTCATGTTTTTCTAATTGGTGAAAAGTTTTGAAACAGGTCCAGTCTGAGAAGTGAGAACATTTTTTTCTGCACAGACTTAAATGAGGATTTGTAGCCTTGATTTCATCAATTGCTCCTTCAAAATACCAAGATTACCAGTATAAGACTTCAAAGACGTATACTATGTCAATCTTGTGACATATACTGCTCTCTACTAAGATCAAACGAATGAACTCTGATGAATTTATGTGGCTGTAAAAGAGGGTCTTGGGCTGAGCATAAACGGCTTGACATCTGTGCTTAATCTTCACTGTGCCGTGTAATGAGGATCACAGGGCTTTGTTCTCTTCTAGAGGAGAGAAGCAGCCAGGTAGGGGGCCTGCAGCTCAGGTAAACGTGGGTATTTGCCTCACAGCTACTGGAAAACATTAGTGGAAGGGTGTGGAGATATGTGGTTCTGGAGCTGAACTGGGAGTCTTACTGGTGGCCTTTGTGGCCATGGCCATGTGGCTGGATCGTCAGGACTTGACACTGACCAAAAGGTTTGACTCTCCCACAGATGAAAAAAACATGGTGTGCAGCTGGACCCTCAACATAAATGTGACACACTTTATCTTAAACAGTGCAACTTTGATCTGTGCACAGTTCAAACTGTGATACACTGTCAGTAGATCAAACTTTGGATGAAAAAGACCTGAACTACAGAACCACAGACTGATCTGACAAACCTGCAAGTGAAATGCAAAATGCAATGTTTGAGGTTTTTAAAGGAATACTAAGCTACTCTGAGCCAACTTTTTCTAAACTCACTCATCTTCAGGCTCTGTGCGCTCTCACATGAAATAAGGCGTTTTTATGCATCATTTTATTTGACATTATTTTTCCACACAAATATGCCAATCACCTGACACTTAATAAGAAGAGAAGAGTATGAAACAAGTATGAAAAAATATGAAGACCATTACAGAAAAAGCACAGTTGTTGCAATTTAGACAATAAAGGACTGCTGCTGTGAGTGTGTGTTATATCAGATGGCAGCATCCATTGAATGGATGTGTTGGCAAATTGGGGCAAGATAAAAAACATCACTCATTCTGATTTACCTGCTAAATGCATGGTTCCCATAGTAACATAACACACTACCTACATGGTGTTTTACTATAACTAAGCTTCTCTGGTGGGTCAACAGGTTTAGATATTCAACGGCGGTAATTCCTTCAACAGAGAACCTACATTTCAAATTTAATCAATTCAAGTTCTGGTCAAAAGTGTCGATTTTCTACTAAGATTAAAATCCATGGTGGGTCAAATAGATTTGATACTGAAAATATGTTACTAAGTCAACATTGTGAAAATAAATTGTTTATAAATTTCAAATACCAACAACTGATCAATATCTAAACGTGTTACACTGACCAACTTTTATGACGACTGAATTACAAATTTTCTGTAAAGTACACAATCCGACTTTTGTTAAACATCAATCATTTACTTTGAATTTAGTTACAAAGTCATACATCATCTTTAAATATGCTGCCTGTTGATAATAAAATGTTTCAGTCTCAGTTTGCTGTTTGGGATAGCATCAGGTCATGAATCAATGATAGTTTGTCACGTGTTTCAAATAACTCAATCTAAAACTCTTAACAGAAACTGCTCACTAAATCATTAGTCTTGCTTCATAGTACACCCCTCAGATTTGTAGCAGAAAAATGAATGCAGACAGATTAAACGCAATTAGACATTATAACAACACTAGAGGAGTTTATGAACCTTAAAACTACGTGTGCTTTTGACTCGTTTTAAGTAATGTACATTCCAGGCCTGATGCTGCCCTGGAGCATTCAGGGGCTGAGAAACCGCAAGTCATAACTTTGTTTTCCTCCTACGTCTAGGAGTAATTCTGGAATTACTCCTACTATGAATTATTTTTCACCTTGCCCAGCACTGCTGACCTCTGTCCGCTGCATCTTGCCAGGGCTAACATTGCGAATGTTAGCTTTAGCTTAGCCGTTAGGTAATATTGTTTGCTGAGTGGAGTCAGCTGAAACTAAACTCAATAAATTAAAGAGTAAGGAGACATTTCTTCTTCCCAACTTGCATGGTGGTTGGCAAACCACACTGAATTCAATTTCTCATCAGCTGACTTGGAATGCGGATTGTGAGTCACATACTGTAGTGGACCACAGGGGCAGGCCCTGAGACTGTGCACAGGTGGGTTTTTTCGTTGGTTTGTTGATTGTTTTTTGTTGTTGTTATTTTTCATTTTTGTAATGACTCCAAAAGAAATTAACTGTATTATCTAATGTACTTAAAAGTTATATAGAATTCAAAAACTGCTTGGAACACTACAAGTCTGGGGACAATTTTTGCCCAGCAAAGCACAATTACTTGAGCGGATGCTTGTAAGTTCTCACCATAGGAACCATTACAACACCCTTACCCCCCTCCACCCATCTCCTTCCATTCAGCAGGGTTTTATACTGGCAGACCCCACACAGCGTTAGAGGCTGACTGTTTGGTGGTGAGAGGGTACATTAGTGCCAGCATACACAGTAAAACTTTCCATATTTTACACAAATTTTACCAGAAAAGCAACCTGAGAGTGATTTTCTGTCAGTGTGCCAGAGGGAAAAGCTTATGAATGAGGTATTAAAGGTTATTCAAATTAGATTAGACCTGAACTTCAAACTGAAAAATAGGGGGTGTCTCTTTTTATCCAATATAGTCTCACAAATTCTAAGTCTTAAACTTGTTTTGCAGTCATCTTTTCAGCATGTGGCTTCCAGGTGCTCCATCAAAATTTCCACTTGCCTGCTGTCACACAGCTGGTCTCTGAATATGAATCAATCTGAGAATGGTATGGTGTATGTGTGTGTTAATTTTTCAATAACTATTTTTCAGTACTGTGCTCTATTCCTTACTCCTTTGCTACTTTAACATTTTGGAATTTTTCCTTTCTCGGAAGAATAAAGGTCTATCTGATCATATCTAGGATCCCAAAGCAATGACAGTACTCCAACATCTGAGTTGATGCTTTAGAGTCAACCAAGATATAACAAGCTATATAAAAATCTAACAATAAACTACATAGAAGGAACCCACTAGTCCGACTCTGTCAGAGGTGAGAGAGTAGAGATAGGGTGCAGGCATAGAAGGAAGAGCAGAAAGATAAAGTGCAAAGATAGAGGGGGTAGGTAAGTACAAGGTAAGTGCCAGGATAGGAGATGCTCTCTGAAGAGCTGGGTTTTCAAGAGTATCTTGAAGATAGACAGGGACGCCCCTGTTCTGGTAACGCTCGGTAGGTCATTCCACCATTGTGGGACGACACATGAAAAGAGTTTGGATTGTCTTAAGCATGGTGTAGGAGCTGCTAGACGACAATCCTGTGACGACCGGAGGGAACAAGTTGTGACATAAGCCTTTGCAAGAGGATTCAAATAGATCGTTCCATTAAGCACTTTGTAGTCTAACATCAATGACTTGAATAAGGGTAGCCAGTGGAGTTCAATGAACAGAGGGGTGACGTGTGCTCTTTTAGGCTGATCGAAGACCAGACGTGCCGCCGCGTTCGACCATAAGTAGAGGTTTCACAGCACAGGCTTGGAGACCAGAAAGGAGAGCATTGCAGTAGTCAAGGCGGGAGATGACCATAGCCTGCACCAGGAGCTGGGTGGCATGTTGGGTTAGGTATGGTCTGATAGTTCTTATGTTTAGCAATGCAAAGCGGCAGGAACAAGCAACGGTTTAAGGAATATATGTTGAAACTGGACTACTACTATTCTATTGTACAGTTAATCCTTTTTCATACACAGTAAATCTGTACTGTAAGATAAAGGAAAACAATTAGATGATACTAAAGGATAAGACACTCGGTCTAGCAATAGCTGGATAGACATTGATGGCCATGTATGTGGAAAAAAAATGTGGAAAAAAAATGGTATCTGGAGCATATCAGTCAGGCTGATATCCTGACTATGTTCCTGAGTGAGACGGATTACCAACTAGTTGTCACCTAGCAAACAAGGGATGTAGCCTGAAAATCCATAAGATATTTATGACCTCTGATGCCACTACAACATTCTCAGCAAGACATTTGCAGCACTTTATTGACATCTGTAACAAGTTGTGTAATCTTGCTGTGGCATTTTGAACAGAATATAAATCAGCAATTCAAGGTACGTTCCCTTTTGCTCTCCTTGATAACATTCTCTTCTTTTCACCTGTCTCTTCATTTACCTGTGTAGGTAAATGTCAGAAAGATTCTATGTTTTATTGGACATTGTCTTAGTTTGTGTGCTTACATCTGCTAGCAAAAATGTAAAATTTACATAAGCCAGGGTAACCTTAGGGCAGTGTTTCTCAATTCCGGTCCTCGTCATCGAGCTCTGCAGTGGCCTGATAAGGAGCCATTCATTTGAATCAGGTGTTGTGGATGAGGGAAACATTGAAAACATGCAGGGCAGTGGGTCATGAGGACCGGAATTGAGAAACACTGCCTCGGGGCAATTTGTACAGCACTATAATGAAATGTTTGACTATGATACAGAAGAATAGAGTTCAAACCCTAGTTAGCTCAAATTCTCAGAATTGACCAGAGGTCATCGTTTGATATCCCTATTTTGAATGTCTTGCAAATAATGTCCCAAAGTAAAAGGGAAATCGACACAGCTACACATAGTAGATACTGCGAGAGGACATTTAAGGATGTTTTTTGTTTGCTTGGCAGCCAGTAGAAGGAGGATACATCATCTACACAATTAGCACTCAGACTTTCACCAAGGGTGATGAATGCTAGTTTCCTAGAGAGAGAAATAATTTAAACATCTGAAATGAGGTGCAGTGCTAAACTGTGATAAATCATCAAATGTTAATGTGCTTACAAGGATGTCTGTGAAGACAATGCAATCTTACCTGTAAATGTTAGCAACATAGCTGTAGCAGAAACATATGCTTTCCCCAAAGTCAAAGGGCCCCCTCAGTTCACTAGAAATGTTCTGGTAATCAGTCCACTATATTGTGTGATATTTCAAAACTGATGATCTCACTGAATGACATAATGTATAATGGAAACAAAAATACATTAAAAGAAAACTTAATTTCTCCATCATAAAACCTTGAACAAAACTTCAAAGATTTCTTGACAACCACATTACAAACATGTGAACTTTAAATTAAGTCTGTTGTTTATATTTTTACACTTTTCTTTTCTTAGATAGACCCCTCAACCATCTGTCCTCACTGAAAACAGCTCGGCTGCTTTCCACAGGCTTAGCTGACTGATGAAAACCTCCACTTAGAGCCAAATATGTTATCTTTCATCACCCTAATAAGTAATTCCCACTCTTCGTATTAAAGGTGTTTATCATTTTTGGTCAGATTAAAGCTTACAGTTAAGATTGGGGAACAATGGAGTTGGCAACGTTAGCCAGCTGACACAGTAATTATCTTTATCCACTAAAGAAACACCTAACCATCTTGACAGTATGTGACCTTTTGCAACAGTATGAGAATCTCAAACTAAATGTAGACATTATGTTGTCACCAATACAAAAGAAAATGTTACCTTGGAGAACAATTGAGATAAGTTGTATAACAGCATAGCTAGTTGAAGTTGATGTCGTGAGTTCCCACAGACATAATCTATTTTGTTCATGTTTATTGTATATTCTATCCATTCATTTTCTATATGCAAGGTCGCATGGGGCTGGAGCCTATCCCTAATGTCATTGGGCAAGAGGCGGGGTACACCCTGGACAGGTCGTCAGGGGCCCTTCTCCACGCAGAAAGACCCCAGTCTCGCTGTGTGCTAACCACCACACCACTGTGCAGCCCCGTTAATCAAATATTTCTCAGCTAAATTAAGTTTTTTGCATAACTTTACTATGGAAGATCTTTTTCCCTAATATTTGTCCCCAATCACTATTGTTTGGGTTTTTCATCTTGCTACGCTTCATCTCTTCCATTGTCCCACATTATCACACTCACCTCTTGCATAATTCTGTCATTCCTACTGTGGTCCAATGATCTTCTTGTCCTCTACTTTTCGAGCCAGTAAGTCTGATCCCCGTTCTTTAAAACTCTCTTCTGTTATTCTTTCTTCAGGCTGACTTTTGCACAACAAACTTTCTCCACCTCTCTACCTCTTCCTGATACCCGTGGAGCCTCATTAGAAGCACCCCTTAACTCTGCTCAACCACCTCCATCATCTAGACTCCAGGTCCTGTTACTGTTCCACCGAGATGATACATCTGAGTCCAATTTCTATCACGTTAAAACCAATTTGAGGTAGAATATGGTCTTATCACTCAAGTTGTGAGCAGTTTTTAAAACAAGAAAAAAATGTGTAACACACAAAGACTGAAAGTTTGGCTGCTCTGGATCACACAATAGAGACTCACTGACACAACACAGAAGAGCACAATACGGGAGCTCTAATTACAACACACACTGGAGAGAGGGAGACTGACTTCTTCATATAATAATGATACAATTACTCCCCTATGTGTTTGCATAGTAATTCTCCTTCACTGCTTTATTAAGTGACAAGTCATTGCATATTTAAAAGATACATATGGCATAAATACCAGTGTAATGGGATTTAGCCCTAACACAATACAGTTTGATGTGATCATTATTTATATTCAATAAATTGAGATTTAATGCAGTAAAATGAAAAAGATTACGATTCTATGAAAATCGTTTTGATGTATTTTCATTCTTAAGCATTGCATCCACACCATTTCTTTTTCTTATTATAAACAAATTTCAAAGCTTGTTGTGTAATAAAAGGTCTCTGAGATATACACTACCAGTCAAAAGTTTGGATATACCTTCTCATTTAATGGTTTTTCAAAACAAAAAAGTGTGAAATAACTGAAAACATGTTTTATATTTTAGATTCTTAAAAATAGCCACCCTTTGCTTTGATTACTGCTTTGCATATGTTTGGCATTCTCTCGATGAGTTTTACGAGGTAGTCACCTGAAATGGTTTTTACTTCTCAGGTGTGCCTTGTCAGGGTTCATTTTTGGAATTTCTTGCCTTCTTAATGGGTTTGGGACAATCAATTGTGTTGTGCAGAAGTCAGGTTGGTACACAGCTGACAGCCCTGTTTGACCACTGAAAGACAAAGAAAGATTTGAAGGGGATTTTCTTATGGAAAATTTTCTATCACGATTTGCATATTTCTCCCTCTACAGTACATAATGTCATAAGAAAGACTCAAGGAATCCGAAGGAATTTTTATTGAGTAAAGACAAGGGTGCAGTCATTTTTCCTGTGCCTTCCTCTGAGGTAGCAGGTACTCTACCAGCTCTAGCCCAGGTGGGTCCCCTATGACATCTCTCTCACCAGTCTTGCCTGCATCCTGGCTGGCCCCCAGAGAGGTTCCTGTCTAGTCTGTTCTAACAGCCATACCTGCATCCCGGCCGGCCTCCAGAAGGTTCACTGCTTTTTCTGCTTTGTTGGTCCCATCCAGGTTACAACCATGTACCTTTTGGCTGGCCCAAAAACACAGAAAACATATCTAAAATTCTGCAAGAAAATGTCCTTTTTACAAATTTCCAAAAATGAAAGAGAAGACAGCAAAATTAATTTTGACAATTCATTGAAGTAACTGGAATGCAGTGAACATTATTGAATAATACCTTGAAAATGTAGAATTTCCCTTTTATAGGTTTTGCGCAACACAGCTTACTCTTCTACATTATGGAGCTAGCTAAAAACAAGCACTAGTTTTCATGACAAAATTTTAAATGAAATGTGTACTATCAGTACACACCTGTCCTTTAAACAACCTCCCAACCAACGCAGCACACAGCAAACTCACTATGAAATAGATAAAGAGAACCCAGTTAAACTAATCAGACGCAAATACTTATTACACTCTCTCATTTATTGAGGGAAATAGTCCAATAATGGACATTGGCTCTCAGTATCTGGTGTTGACCCCTTGAGTAACAAGTAACAACAACTGAAACTACAGACATAAAGATCTATGTCAGTAGAACATTAGCTGAAGTTATGACATTGGATATGTTCCAATTTCTGCCCTTGATCTTGACTTTGATGCTGGCAATTGCAGAAATGTAGAGCAAGAGGCCTTTACTTCTAAATGAAAATCATTCACACTGTCTGATGTAATCTTATCAGTGCCAAGAGGTGAACGCATAGTAAAGGGTGAAGAAAAGTTTCAACCTGAAGCCTGCTGCACAGACAAAGACCCCACTTATTAAGCAGAGACGGGGGATCTCCCTGGCAACCGCATAGTGTTTTCATGACAGAGCCATAGACAGAGGACAAGGGAAGGGAGATCAGCTAGGCTGAGCTGCGGTTCTCCATAAACATTTATTTGTTCTTCCGAGGATCTCATAAAATACAGGACAAACTCTTTTGGCCTGGAGCAAGCTAATTTGTCTTGACATTCCTGAGATGGCACAGTGAGAGGGGAGTCCCACTTCCCTCATAAGCTGCACACATGTAGGACAGAGAGGTAAACTACCAGTTAGACAGCAGGAAGGTCCTCGTAAAGATATTATATAGCTCATGTGCAGTTTTTCATGCAGTTGGAAAGAAGCATGAAGGGGAGTCATCACTTCTTTACGGTGTGGTAATCTCAAGTTTAAGTTATAAACCGAGCAACATGCAACAGGCCTACTTAAGAAGGCGAGTTATTAAAGAGATATCATTGTGTTTTATTTATTAAGGGATTTAACGCCACTGAGGAAAAAAGGGGAACCTACAACAGGGAAGAAAGGAAGCAGCCACAAAATGTGTCTTCAGGCAGAAATATTCAGTCATTAACAGATACAAGCCTGAAAGTGACCAATCATTCTTTCCTGTGCCTTCCAGGCAAGCTGCAAGGTAGAATTGTAAAAATGCCATCAGCACATTGATCAAGGAAAGTAATTACGGTATATTTTTGTGTTTGCAGATAACTTTCAAGGACATTAGATTTCAGGTTTGTCTTGTTGTTTCTCATTCTTACTGCTGTGTTAAAATGCAAATAAGGGAGGGAGGGTGTTTCGTGTTATGTCACAGGGTAGATGCAGATCATTCATGTGAGTTTGATGTATACTTGCTAAGACCAGAAACAGCTGGTGAGTAACCTCCTTTTAATCTTTGCCAGGTCAGAAATGATTTGTAAAGTTGTTTTCATTCCCCCAAATGTATGTTAAGTCTTGTTCAAATTATTAACAACCTTAGCCCGTGATATGGTCCTATTTACAGCCTTGCTCCTAATTTTGCCCCGTTTCAACTTGAGGCAAAGAGCTTCTTTTTTTATTTATTCATTTTTGATCTTGTAATTTTGGGTTCCAGTGCTGATTTTGTAAAGTCTTTTCTAGCACTCTGTTGTCACCTTCCATTATAGAGTCTATTTGGTTATTTCACATGAAATAATAAATAAAATTTTACTGTTCATCTTACTGGTCTGAAGCTTGATTGATTGTACTGATGAAGGATGATATTTCTGGATCTATCAATCTTCCTTTGCCCAAAAATATTTCCCCCTCTGTCTTATGATGGAGTAACTCCAAACCCCAAAGATTTCCTTATCTTGATGAATTCTTAGTTCTTGGAGGGCACTTCATCTGGACCTATAAAAGAGACTTCTACTTGCACTTCATCATTGCAGGGTAAAGCAAGAACACAGTGGCAAGAGTACAAGAGTAAGTAACTCTTACCAGTATACACATTGACATTCTGACATCCCTTCCCTCTGGAACCAGAACATTTTAGGACTGCACTCGTGAAAATGGCTTAATGCAAAATGTGAATTAGTGACATAATTGCAGTGGCATCTTGTTAGTATATGTGGCCACAAGATCACAGTCCTAACTGGAAAAAACTTGGTGCTTAGCAAACAATGTTGAAGGTAACTGGGTCCATTTTTGAGCCAAATATCCTGCTCCTGTATTATGGCCTTAATTCATTTTTTACTTAATAGCTCCAAGAGCTCCTTTAAGAACATTATCTTCATGGGCTCTTTTCTGGTTGTACTCACTCTCCATATAGGAAAACTGAAATGACATAACAGCCAGGTGCAGCTTGCATTTAGTTTCAGTAAATCCTGCACTTTACTGTTGGCACATTCCTCAGAGCTTCAACATGTTAAGAAATGCTGTTAGCAAAGGCAATGTTTTTTTTTTTTAGATGTTTGAGCTTCTTTTTTTATTTATTCATTTCTTTATTCATCAATCAACCTTAGAAAGAAAGTTCATTATATCACTCATAATTTTAGTATTATTATTTATTTATTTGTGTACTTGTATTCAATTCTTTTTCCGTCTCTTTAATCATTCTATTATATCATGTATTATTAATAGGTGACCTTTACTTATCCATGACAGCTGTGTAATTGAAAACATTTAAAATCAGAGCTCATGAGTGGAAGCTGCTAATGAAGAGAGACTACAGTTCATTCACTTGTTTCCAACAGACTCACAGTTAACTGTGGAATTCGGACAAACTCACAGACTTGATAATACTCTATATTTTCTTGTGAAAAAAAAACCAACCTGCATACATCATCATATTATTTATGATGTTATTAAATGAGTATCACTTTTAGAGCTGAGGTACATTGCATAAGCAGCGAGATATCCAGATTGTTATTCCACTTTGACTCGATCATTTTACACCACCATGTGTCACCATGTGTGGTCATGTGTTATTGCTGCCATCTAGTGGTCAACTGCAACACTGCAATATCATCAAAATAAACAGAACCTCTTCACTTGACTGGATATTGATTTTCTTTAATTTCAACAGGAAAATTGGCTTGAATAACCTTACAGTTCATACAAATACAGTCAACTTTCTCCTTACAAATGCAAATGCTTTACTTGCATTCACTCTCATTTACTCATTTATGGGGTTGGGATGACTTGACACAAGTAAAGCACACAATAAGCGAGACGCTGTTTAAGTGAATTACAGGTGGACAGCGTGCGTGTGTGCCTATGTTTGGTTGCCAAGAGATGATTATTGCATTTTTGTGCACCTATTAACCACCAGATTTTACACAGTAATTGCATATTCAATACCTAACCGAGAGCTCTCCACCTGAGAGCAAAACCAAAGCATCGCCCATGATCACGACATAGATCTGTGAAACCACTGAAAATGATTATGGGAGAAAAGGGGTTGCTGTTGATGAGGTTAGTGTGAGCAGATATTGCAAAGGCAGCTTGAAAACATTGTGCAACAGTAATGACACAAGTATGGATCAGTGATACGACTTTAACTGTGCAAAAATGGTTTTAGACTTCGGAGGTGTCTGAAATGGTGTAAATAAAAGAAATATATCATGAAATACATCTTTAGTCTCTGCCATGCAATTGCATTCTCTGTTATTTTTATAGCACAAAAATTTGAAAAAGAGTACACACCAATACAACTGGTACACATGTAACCCACTGTGTTTTCTGTGCAATGTTAAAGGGAAAATACACACAAAATTCACACTTTGCAATTTCAATCAACACCCTCAAACAAAAAAAACAGTCCTGTAGCATCTACATTTGAACTGATAATGACCTCATATTGCTTCTATGGAGGTTGAGCTATGAAAACGGAAACTCGCTGAACTCAATGGGTCAATTGAAAGTTAGAGTTAGTAAATAGAGATAAAATAAAAAGGTAGAACTCAGTTGTACCCATAGAATCTGCCAGACTTCAACACTATGTGAGATTTTGGAGTGACATGGTAGATTATTTACAAATGTTTTCAAAATTTCAGATCTGGATACATTTCAACATATATAGAAGAAATGAATAATGATATATGAAGAGAAAGTCTGAAATAATTTTTTATTCTTAAAGCAACATCGTCTGTGGACCGACGCCACAGTGCTAATGGTTGTTTGTCAACCCTCTGTCCACTTAACTAGTTTTGAGCCCAGAGTTCAAAACTAAAAGCCAATATGTGCCTGTAAGTTTCTCAAAGTGCTCCTTTATTCACGTACTTAGAATCTCTCGATGATATTATCAGTACAGACTCTGTTCCTGCTGTTCACCTTAAAGTTTCATTGTGTAGGGTTTAGGTGGATCTGTTATCAAAGATTCACTATCAAGTATAGAACTACATTTTCAGTAGTGTAGAATTGTGTGAACACCCTCCTCCATGGAGTCCACCAAATTGCACTGTTACAATGTTTCTATGAGAGCTGTTCCATTACATGGTACAGTACGTTTCAGTATGGTACAACTCTTTTTCTGGTCTAACTCAGCCAAGGTTCTATGCGAGCAGAGCTAATTTCATACATGGAAGCACTGAGAATATTGATTAGTCCGAACGAATCACCACCTGTGGGCATATGATCTTTCCCAAAAGGTATCGAAACCCTTCTGAATTTAAAGCCTGCCGCAAACTCATGCATTGCAATAAGTACCTTATATTCCTCTGTACTCTTATTTTTTAAGTTGCTTTGGACAAATCAATAAAATGCAAAAAAAAATAGACAATTAAGATGTTTGTCTCATCTGTGCCGCTGCAGCTTTTACACATGCTGCAATGATAAGCAGCTGATCCCAACCACAGTGAGGGAATACTGTCTGTATTAAAAAGGTTGAACTGTACCGTACCACGTAATGGAAAAATGCCATCTGCTAGCCTAGAAATGAAGAAACTTCCCTCATTTGTCTGCCTTTTTGTGGCCTTGAAAAGGAAGGTGAACTCGGGATATTCTATTGGCTGCAATTTGCAACTTCACCAATAGATGTCACAAAATCCCACATATTGTCCTTTAAGGAAACCTGGCTCAACTTCTAAGATATGACTTGTCAGATGACATATCCCTACATATAAAGTGGATTTCCCTTTAAGAGCAATGTTACTGATATGCACTTTGATACGCCAGCTTTTTAAGCTTTTTTTAACACAAGAACCATTAAAAAAAACATATGGCTTTGTCGCAGCACTTCATAATGAGCTTCCCATCCCACTCATCTCATTAGCCACTGTGTTCCTCTTTCACTGTAGACACTAGAACACAACTTTATGATTGTCATACTCGGAGACCAGATCTGAAACTTTCACTGAACTAACAGTAGTAAAGAAAAAAAATCATCTCTTGGATCTGACCATGTTACAGCATGCATGCTTCAAGCAAGTGTGATTTCATTTGAGGAAGTATCAGTAGAGTCTCTCAGTGCAGTGGGTTGAAGCTGGTGCCTTTGCAGCCACTGGCTTTGGAGCCAGGGTCAGAGTCCGGTGGGTTTGGGGAAAACGAGGCTTCAAAGGCTGGATTAGGAATATGCAAAGCAGCTTGTTTACATTTCTTTGAGCGAGAGGTATTCCCATGGGACCTGGTAGTGTGATGGGACCCACAGCTCTTGGAGAGCTCCGGTGAGGGGTCAGAGTTCACTGCAGGGCTGTTGTCTGAACAGGGATGAGCTGTCTGAGGTTTCCCCTGAGGACATGATGTGGACAGGAGCGGAGAGAGAGCTGCTGACTCCAGGAGACCTTTAGTTCCCTGTGTGCACTGTGTAAGGAAAGGAACAAACAAAGAATGAAAATACAAGAAAAGAGACAGTGAAGTTAACAGGACAAACAACATGGAGTTAAATTAGTTCAGTGACTACAGCAACAGTTGTGATAGCTACAAGCGAACTGCGCTTTAAAGCAAAAGAGCCTGTTTCGTGCCATAGAATCGCATAAAATTAAATTTTTATCTAAGTTGTGTCATTGCTGATGTTTCTTGTAACTGAATATGGTCAGTAATAACATGCACCACATAGTGACTGTGCACTTTGTCCTCCATACAAAAAATGACATGGCTTAGCTGCTATTTCACTTTAGCTTCTGGTGCTAATGCTAATGCTACAGCTAACAATGGTACCTGAAGTTATTCAAAAATACTGCGAGCAGAACACAACATAAGATATATAATTCCACAAACTAACCAGATTAAAAATATATAATAGAACTGTGTGTGCAACCTGAGTGCAACATATTATCAGAAGACCAGGGGTCGTCCCATCACAGGGACACTACTTTTTCTTAATAATTTTGTCTGCGCATACTGTATTGATATTAAATGGTATTGCTAGCCATGAAAACTGATAGCTAACCTGGTTAGCTCAACTGCTTTTAAGACTTGTACTTAAACAGATTCAACTTAGACTTTGGGGGTTAGTGGCGCGCACCATCAAATTACTATCCTCTGCTCCACCCATACCTCAGTCACATTACATTTACACAAGAAAACATGTTGTCGCACAAATCAGAAAGAAAGAATCATTATCTGTGTTCTAAAAGTTATTTCTTCCATTACTTCTCTTTTTCTTCTATCTAAGGGGAATATGTGTTGAAGGATGCAACAGAATTTTTGCTTGCAATACTAGTTAAAGGATAATTCAGGAGATGATATGTGGTGAGAGAGGAACTTTGACAAAACTGTATTTATACATCCACAGTCAAGCCTTAATATGTAACTCAGCTGTGTGCGTTGTCATTCTGCGTTAGGTTCAAGTCGGGCCCTTTATAAGAGTCTGATTTGGTTAATTCAAATGGGGCAGATAAGCTCTGCTATAAAAAGGATGTCACACATTGAGTGCGCTGTGGTTATGTGTGTTGGGAAAGTTGCACAAGATTCTTAAGATATTAAACTTCACACCCTTTATACAACATACCGATTAAAGTGTGTTCAGTTAGAGGCTTCTTCAG
This sequence comes from Leuresthes tenuis, assembly GCF_036924035.1. Lineage (NCBI taxonomy): Eukaryota > Metazoa > Chordata > Actinopteri > Atheriniformes > Atherinopsidae > Leuresthes > Leuresthes tenuis. The sequence goes on along the minus strand of NW_027325372.1, from coordinate 22,443,808 downwards.
GTCCACTGCAACAAAGACAGCGACAGGGTTCAATGTTGCCCTCCACAATCGGACTCCGTAGTTTTCTCTGGACCCCTGCCAAATCTGACCAGTGATGACATGTTTAGCCGCATGTCCTCATTCAATCGCTGGTTGTCTAGATGGTGTCCAGCAAACAACGTGGGCTACATAGATAATTGGCAATCTTTCTGGAGAAAACCTGGTCTGATGAGGAGAGACGGCATCCATCCCACTTTGGAAGGAGCGGCTCTCATTTCTAGAAATATGGACGAATTTATTAGTCATCCAAAAACATGACATCCCAGGGTTGAGACCAGGATGCAGAGTTGTAGTCTTACACACTTCTCTGCGGCTTCCCACCTGATGCTGCCCCCCCCTCAATCAAAAAACACAAAAGGAGCAAATCCTCTTGTGCAAAAAAAATTTAAAACAAAAACTTTAACTGAACAAAAACATCAAACTATTAAATGTGGTTTGCTGAATATTAGATCTCTCCCTTTGAAGTCTCTGTTAGTGAATGATTTGATTTGTGATCATCATATTGATATATTTTGTCTTACAGAAACCTGGCTGCAGCAGGAGGATCATGTTAGCATTAATGAATCAACTCCCTCTGACTATTTAAATGTTCATGTTCCTAGAACCACAGGTAGAGGAGGAGGAGTGGCAGCTATCTTCAGATCAGGGTTACTAATCAGTCCTAGACCCAAGATTAGTTTTAGCTCTTTTGAATCTCTGATTCTCAGTTTTTCCCACCCAAAGTGGAAATCACAAAAACCTCTTGTGTTTGTTGTTGTGTATCGTCCACCTGGCCCTTATTCTGAGTTTCTGTCTGAATTCTCAGAGTTTTTATCCCAGTTAGTGCTGAGTACAGATAAAGTCATTGTAGTGGGTGACTTTAATATTCATGTAGATGTTGAAAATGACAGCCTAAATATTAACTTTAATTCTATATTAGACTCTATTGGATTTTCTCAAAGTGTTCACAGACCTACTCACTGCCTTAATCATACCCTTGACCTTGTGCTGACTTATGGCATTGAGAGTGAACAGTTAACAGTGTTCCCTCATAACCCTGTCTTGTCTGACCATTTTTTAATAACTTTTGAATTTACATTACTTGACTACACGGTTTCTGAGAAGAATTCTACATATAGAAGGTGTCTGTCAGAGAATGCTGTAACCAGATTTAAAGAGTTGATTTCATCATCCTTTTCTTCACTGCCATGTGCTGATATGACACAGGATGGCTACCTAAATTTTACTCCAGTAGAACTTGACTCTCTTGTTGACAGCACTACAGCTTCAATGCGTACAACACTGGACAATGTTGCCCCTCTGAAAAGGAAGGTAATCAGTCAGAAGAGGTTGGCTCCTTGGTATAATTCACAGCTGCGTGCGTTAAAGCAGACTGCAAGAAAGCTGGAGAGACAGTGGCGTTCCTCTAATTTAGAAGAGTCTCAATTAGTCTGGAAAGATAGTTTAATAACGTATAAGAAAGCACTTCGTAAAGCTAGAACTGCGTATTATTCATTATTGATAGAAGAGAATAAGAATAATCCCAGGTTTCTTTTCAGCACTGTTGCCAGACTGACAAAGACTCCGAGCTCTGTTGAGCCATGTATTCCTTTAACTCTCAGCAGTGATGATTTCATGAGATTCTTCATCAATAAAATTGTTTCTATCAGAGAGAAGATTAATGGAATCCTTCCCATTATTATCACTGATGTATCATCAAGTAGAGCAGCTTTAGAAGTATCTTTCGAACCTGAATTGTATTTAGACAGCTTCTGTCCAGTTGATCTTTCTGAGCTAACAACAGCAATAGTCTCTTCTAAACCATCAACTTGTATGTTAGACCCAATCCCAACCAGACTGTTCAAGGAGGTTTTCCCCTTAATTGACACTTCCATATTGGATTTGATCAATCGGTCTTTGTTGATAGGATATGTACCTCAGACTTTTAAGGTTGCTGTAATTAAACCTTTACTTAAAAAACCTACTCTTGATTCAGAAGTGTTGGCTAATTATCGACCTATATCCAATCTCCCTTTTTTGTCCAAAGTTCTTGAAAAAATAGTTGCAGTTCAACTTTGTGATCATTTACATAGAAATAATCTGTTTGAAGAGTTTCAGTCAGGATTCAGAGTGCATCATAGCACAGAAACGGCACTGGTGAAAGTTACCAATGATCTCCTGTTAGCTTCTGATAGCGGACTTGTTTCTGTGCTTGTCCTGTTGGATCTCAGTGCTGCATTTGATACGATCGATCACAGCATTCTGTTACAGAGACTTGAACATGTTATTGGGATTAAAGGAACTGCATTAGGCTGGTTTAAGTCATATTTATCTGATAGATTCCAGTTTGTTCTTGTAAATGAGGAATCTTCCTCACACGTTGGAGTAAGTCATGGAGTTCCTCAGGGTTCTGTGCTTGGACCGATTCTTTTTACTTTATACATGCTTCCATTAGGTAACATTATCAGACAGCATGGCATAAATTTCCATTGTTATGCTGATGATACTCAGCTGTACTTATCTATGAAACCAGATGAAACCTACAGGTTGGTCAGGCTACAAGCCTGTCTTAAAGACATAAAGACCTGGATGACTCAGAACTGTCTGCTTTTAAATTCAGACAAAACTGAAGTTGTTCTCTTTGGACCTGAGCGCTTCAGGGAGAAATTGTCTAGTTATATAGTTACTCTAGATGGTATTTCCTTGGCTTCTAGTTCTACAGTGAGGAACCTTGGAGTTATTTTTGACCAGAATTTATCATTTGACGCACATATAAAACTGGTTTCTAGGACTGCCTTCTTTCACCTTCGTAATATTGCCAAAATCAGGAACATCCTGTCTCAAGGTGATGCAGAGAAACTAGTTCATGCATTTGTTACTTCAAGATTGGACTACTGTAATTCCTTATTATTGGGCTGTCCCACATATTCTCTGAAAAGCCTCCAGCTGATCCAAAATGCTGCAGCCAGAGTTCTGATGAGAACTAACAGGAGAGATCATGTTTCTCCAGTTTTAGCTTCTCTTCATTGGCTCCCTGTTAAATTCAGAATAGAATTTAAGATTCTTCTCCTCACATATAAAGCTCTTACTGACCGAACTCCATCATATCTTAAAGATCTCATTGTACAATATTTTCCTAACAGAGCACTTCGCTCCCAAACTGCAGGTTTACTTGTTGTTCCCAGAGTTTCTAAAAGTAGAATGGGAGGTAGAGCCTTCAGTTATCAGGCCCCTCTCTTGTGGAATAAGCTGCCAGTAAATGTCCGGGAAGCAGACACCCTTTCCACTTTTAAGATTAGGCTTAAAACTTTTCTTTTCGATAAAGCTTATAGTTAGGGATGGCTCAGGTAATCCTGAAACATCCCATAGTTAAGCTGCTATAGGCTTAGACTGCTGGGGGACCTCATCTGTCACACCTTTCCTCACTTTGCTCTCTTTTTCCCCCTGTTTAATTTCAAAATTGATTTTATGTACATGTGACATTATTGTGGTTATTAACCTATGTTTCCCTGTTCCAACAGATATCCTTTGAATGGCGTTATGGTGTTTTTCCCCCCTCTTTTCCCTCTTTTCTGTCTTCTCAAACCCCAGCTGGTCGAGGCGGATGGCCACCCTTCCTGAGTCTGGTTCTGCCAGAGGTTTCTTCCTGTTAAAAGGGAGTCGTTCCTTTCCACAGTTGCCACAGGCACGCTCAGGACGGGAGATTGGACTGAAGACACATTTCGGTGCAATCTGTTGGTTTCCTTAGCTAGGATATTAATTTTTTTAATTAGCTCTATATGAATTAATTGGATTATGATTACAATGAATTGAATTCCAATTGGCTTGAATTGGACTATATTACTTAAGTGCCTTGAGATGACAATTGTTGTAATCTGGCGCTATATAAATAAAATTGAATTGAATTGAATTGAATACCTTTATGTGTTAACTCTTTATTATAGCTATTTTTTTTTCTTTTGGTCAATGGAAAGAGTCTAACTTGGATCTCAGAGCTGAGACGGTAATGTGCTTTAAACCAAGAGTGCCATGACATTAGCTCTTTTTCTCTCTCTTTCTCTGAAAATAGTTGCTTGTAATGCAGGAAAAAAAAAAGGTTTTATGACTTCTTCTTAGTTTCACAGTCTCAAGGGTGAATCATATTTTCATGCAGCATACATCAGAGCTGCAGAGATATGGATTTATTTGTTCTCTTTTGCTGAACTTCTTGCTATGAGAGCATATCAAGGCTAATCTTTCTTCTACTCAACAAAATTACACTTCCAATAGTCAAAATGCATTTGGTCCCTTATCATTGAACAGACAACCAATTAACATTGCTGTATGTTTTGAGGATCTTTCATTCTGTGTCCTGCTGTAAAACAAATCCAGCTGGAATTGTCAATAAATTTAACTGGTATGCCACCAGTTAGCATCCTTTCATCTGTCTGTTGCACTGTGGTTCCTCTGTTTCACCAAAAATAGTGTGCTGTTATATTCTGAGAGGCACGGTTCACGTCTGATATTTGAAATCTTACAGAAAATGAGTGAGTTTGATCCAGTAATTCCCTCATTTTCTCATATATAAATCTGATTACGAGGAAAGCTCGATCAGGTCATCCAATGCATGAATGACAAAAACGATGGTGTCTTGGAGTGTGGTAAGGTTGATCCAACACTACAACCTCCATAATTGCTTGCAAATTCATGATTATAGAAAATATTCAAGGTTTGTCTCATAAATTAGTGATTTTACCCACAATTCACCTCACAAATCCTAGAAATTCCCAGCCTTTTTATTTTTGGCTCTACCAGGTTTCTATAACATGAGACAGTGAAGATTTCTTTTAGTGAATTACTTAGTAAACTTCTTACTAATGAGTCTGTGGTCCTGATTGATAGAGTTAAGTTTTCTGTACAGCTTGATGATAGGATCAGCTTGATGGAATGGACGGGATTAAAGGTCAAACTCAAAGTCATGAAACCAAAACAGTGAACTGACCCATGAACTTTAGTTGAGCGACAACGTTTGATATGATGAGCAACGGTTTATTTTTGGCAACATAAAAGCCATTTGTGTAGGATACAGCCCTCTTTAGACTTTTTTTCTGAAGCAATTTATATGCCAATCCAAGGACAGAAAATTTGCTGTTTTTTTTTTACCAATTCAGAATCTACTAAACCATGCCAGATGGAAGGAAAAGATGTGCACTTATAGGATGAATCCACCAGAAATCATCAGGTACTGCAAAATCTATCATCTTCGAGTCATAGGCCATCAGTGATGGCTTGTACTGTCGTTAAATCTTCTGCTGAATAAGATGCAGTTATTAGCGTATTTCTATTACTGTCTAATGATATAATCTTGTGTTGACGGTTTAGTTTTCCATGTCAACTTTTTGCTTGCAAATCTGTGGCATGAAAAAGGTCTAATTCAAAGTAATGGAATTTTCTGAGCCATAGCTACACATTGTGAATTAATTGTGCTTACTGTAAACCCTAAATAATGTTGAGATTATACACTCCAATCCATGCAACATGACGCTGTAGAGACAGAGTCATGCTTCCTGCTGCATTTGAGAAGCACATCAGTAGAGTAAAGTTGTAGCTCGGCAGCTGAAGCCGAGTTAATCAGGTCATGCAGAACAGCCAGTGGGACGTGCAAAGACAGCAGCGGGCGCACGCACTCTGAATTTTCTCTCGCTCTCTGAGCAGAGAAAACTCAAGCCTCGCTTTTCCTGCTGTAACAGCAGCTTATCAGCCAGTGCAGGACACTGCAAAGTCCAGACACTTCTCTTCCTAGAGTTGGTGGAGGGATGCAGGCAGAGAGCCCCCCCCCCCATACAAAACAATGAGTCAGAACTGCGAGAACAGACACACGGCGAGCGCACTGATGCCGAGGTTTGCTGTCCTAATATATGTGTATTACACAACTGTCATCCAATATGTGAACCGAGATGAGGAAAGAACAATGAGAAATGAGCACACAGGAGATGAAATGAATGGACAAAAGTTTAATTTGTGACACATCATATCATGACAAATGAAAAAAATAAAATAAAACAACAGAAAAATGGAACAAGGCCATCAAAGGAAACTAATGGAAAATGAACAGCTTAGTTTGTCTCAAATATTTTGGCACTTTAATCATTGATATGCAGGTGACAGCTGAGAACACACACAGTAACAGCTAGGAAGTGTTGGTGTCGAATAAGCTCTCGTTACAGCATCAGAAACCGCATCAGCTGCATGTTCACAATATAAATTCAGCCGTAGAACCACTGACTCTGGCTTTAAGGTCATTAAAAACATTAAGATACCGTTGAAAAGCAGACAAAAGAGCCATTGTGTGTTTCTACATGTCAAACAGCTACTCGATATGAGAATATTGTGGCTCAGAGTGCAACCTAACCTGAAGCACAGATACTACCGTAAACAAAAGGTGCTGTGCAGGTGCTCCAGGGATCCTTTTAGATTCAGTCAGGGAGAACAACAAAAAAAGACACTGAGGAGGAGGAGGAGGATGAGGACGAGCTGGAAAAAGAATGCCAGAGCTCGTCCCCTGCTCTCTTAACACCCTGAGCTGGCACAACAGTACAAGAAACTAAATACTGGGGAATTTGTGCTGGTTAAATAAACAGAAAAAATACTTCTATAGTGCAGTATTTCAAAAGGAAACCACAATTTGTGCTTTTCCATGAGGTAAACGTGGCTAAGCTGCTCTCGAGTGCAGGTGGTTGCACTCGGCTGACTAAATGCCCTACAGCTAAAGACTACATTCTAATTAATAACTATAATATAGACCTCTGATAGCAGTGTAAATACAGCACAGAGGGTTGGGTTGTGACTACAGCGGGCAACAAGGCTTCTCTCAGGCAAAGGAGGAGTTTTGCTCTGAGTCAGGGGGTAAGGGCAAAGAGGAAGGGGCGTTCTGCAAGTCAAAAGCCAGTTGAGAAGATCCTCCTACCACGTTTATCTCGCTTTTAGCGGCCAGCTCGATGGCCGCGCCGCCGGTCTGCACTGATTCGTCCGCGGGCAGGAAGCCTCGTCTGTCGATCAAGCTGAAACACAGAAAGAAAAGAGGTCCAAATGATTACAAGCTCCTCCTTCAGTATCAGTATCTGACTTACACCATCCAAACGCTGTTAGATGGTGTTTTTAACAAAAGGTTTGAGAGCTAGAGCTAAATTTAGTGTTTGGAAATTTCAGAAACATTTAAGGGGAAAAAAAGTAAAAGTAACTGCTCAACAATAAAAGGTCAAAGGTGACAAAACACTGATTTAAACATTTATAATAAGCTAAACTAATTCACTCTCAGATGTATCAAAGGCAAAAAACTGTTTGGCTCCAGCATTTCAAGAATTTTTTTTATCTCCTGTTGTGGACTGTCAGCCAAACGTTGCCGTGAGCAACATCATCACTCATGTGCAATCCTCGTCTTCTTGGCCACTTTGAGGCAGGTGGGGATATTTATTTGGTTGCATTTTACGGTTTGGCCACTGGACGTCATTACATCCTACACATTCATACTTTGTCCAGTTCCTGAGGTAAAACATCTGCCTCCGTCTACTGAAATGCACCAAGACCTGAATCGGGTCTGAACTGCAGTTTTTGATTCACACTTAGAAGATGGGATTAGGTGAAAAAGTGAAAGTAAAATAAATTCCATCAGTGCACAAAGTATGCGCTCACATAGGCGTTCCAAATTCCAAGAGACCAATGAAGGAGTGCCCTCTCCATTTTTTCTTGTAGATGTCCACCGCCACGGTTTTGTTTTTAGTCAAGGTTAGAACTCTCGTGTCTGGTGTAGACAACTAGTTATTCTCCTGGATTACAACCACTAACGACACAGTCTATGCCACCACCCTCCAGCAACAGCCATTCCTTTGCTTCAAACCAGTTCATAGAAGCACCGATTGCATCAGCTTTGCACCGGTAGAGAAGAAAAAACAGGACAGTTAGTCTAAAGTAAGACATGCCATTATCCACACTACAATTCTTAAATGAAAAAGTACAAGGACACACAGATGGTGTTAAACTCCTAGCAAGACATCTTGGGAAACTGGATGCCTCTACTTATTCTTTTGTTTTAAATAGGCTATAGGCTAACCAGATGCTGGTGCATTGCAGCCACCAACCAGCACAGTTGTGAAACCATAGATCAGTTACAATACGCATGCATGGTAAGCTTTGGTGCAGCTCACCACAACTGTAGTATGGCTTGAAATAAATAGTTATTCACGTCGGCGGTAATGACACCCGGTTACGCCAATCGGAGGTCACTAAAATTAATGTTGCATCGGTGTGTAATTTTGCCAAAACAATGTCGGACTCCGTAGTTTTCTCTGGACCCCTGCCAAATCTGACCAGTGATGACATGTTTAGCCGCATGTCCTCATTCAATCGCTGGTTGTCTAGATGGTGTCCAGCAAACAACGTGGGCTACATAGATAATTGGCAATCTTTCTGGAGAAAACCTGGTCTGATGAGGAGAGACGGCATCCATCCCACTTTGGAAGGAGCTCTTCTAATTTCTAGAAATATGGACGAATTTATTAGTCATCCAAAAACATGACAACCCAGGGTTGAGACCAGGATGCAGAGTTGTAGTCTTACACACTTCTCTGCGGCTTCCCACCTGATGCTGCCCCCCCCAATCAAAAAACACAAAAGGAGCAAATCCTCTTGTGCAAAAAAAATTTAAAACAAAAACTTTAACTGAACAAAAACATCAAACTATTAAATGTGGTTTGCTGAATATTAGATCTCTCCCTTTGAAGTCTCTGTTAGTGAATGATTTGATTTGTGATCATCATATTGATATATTTTGTCTTACAGAAACCTGGCTGCAGCAGGAGGATAATGTTAGCATTAATGAATCAACTCCCTCTGACTATTTAAATGTTCATGTTCCTAGAACCACAGGTAGAGGAGGAGGAGTGGCCGCTATCTTCAGATCAGGGTTACTAATCAGTGCTAGACCCAAGATTAGTTTTAGCTCTTTTGAATCTCTGATTCTCAGTTTTTCCCACCCAAAGTGGAAATCACAAAAACCTCTTGTGTTTGTTGTTGTGTATCGTCCACCTGGCCCTTATTCCGAGTTTCTCTCTGAATTCTCAGAGTTTTTATCCCAGTTAGTGCTGAGTACAGATAAAGTCATTGTAGTGGGTGACTTTAATATTCATGTAGATGTTGAAAATGACAGCCTAAATATTAACTTTAATTCTATATTAGACTCTATTGGATTTTCTCAAAGCGTTCACAGACCTACTCACTGCCTTAATCATACCCTTGACCTTGTGCTGACTTATGGCATTGAGAGTGAACAGTTAACAGTGTTCCCTCATAACCCTGTCGTCTGACCATTTTTTAATAACTTTTGAATTTACATTACTTGACTACACGGTTTCTGAGAAGAATTCTACATATAGAAGGTGTCTGTCAGATAATGCTGTAACCAGATTTAAAGAGTTGATTTCATCATCCTTTTCTTCACTGCCATGTGCAGATATGACAGAGGACGGCTACTTAAATTTTACTCCAGTAGAACTTGACTCTCTTGTTGACAGCACTATAGCTTCAATGCGTACAACACTGGAAAACGTTGCCCCTCTGAAAAGGAAGGTAATCAGTCAGAAGAGGTTGGCTCCTTGGTATAATTGCAGTATGCTTTAAAGCAGACTGCAAGAAAGCTGGAGAGACAGTGGCGTTCCTCTAATTTAGAAGAGTCTCAATTAGTCTGGAAAGATAGTTTAATAACGTATAAGAAAGCACTTCGTAAAGCTAGAACTGCTTATTATTCATTATTGATAGAAGAGAAAAAGAATAATCCCAGGTTTCCTTTCAGCACTGTAGCCAGGCTGACAAAGAGTCTGAGCTCTGTTGAGCCATGTATTCCTTTAACTCTCAGCAGTGATGATTTCATGAGATTCTTCATCAATAAAACTGTTTCTATTAGAGAGAAGATTAATGGAATCCTTCCCATTATTATCACTGATGTATCATCAAGTAGAGCAGCTTTAGAAGTATCTTTCGAACCTGAATTGTATTTAGACAGCTTCTGTCCAGTTGATCTTTCTGAGCTAACAACAGCAATAGTCTCTTCTAAACCATCAACTTGTATGTTAGACCCAATCCCAACCAGACTGTTCAAGGAGGTTTTCCCCTTAATTGACACTTCCATTTTGGATTTGATCAATCGGTCTTTGTTGATAGGATATGTACCTCAGACTTTTAAGGTTGCTGTAATTAAACCTTTACTTAAAAAACCTACTCTTGATTCAGAAGTGTTGGCTAATTATCGACCTATATCCAATCTCCCTTTTTTGTCCAAAGTTCTTGAAAAAATAGTTGCAGTTCAACTTTGTGATCATTTACATAGAAATAATCTGTTTGAAGAGTTTCAGTCAGGATTCAGAGTGCATCATAGCACAGAAACAGTACTGGTGAAAGTTACCAATGATCTCCTCTTAGCCTCTGATAGCGGACTTGTTCCTGTGCTTGTCCTGTTGGATCTCAGTGCTGCATTTGATACGATCGATCACAGCATTCTGTTACAGAGACTTGAACATGTTATTGGGATTAAAGGAACTGCATTAGGCTGGTTTAAGTCATATTTATCTGATAGATTCCAGTTTGTTCTTGTAAATGAAGAATCTTCCTCACACGTTGGAGTAAGTCATGGAGTTCCTCAGGGTTCTGTGCTTGGACCGATTCTTTTTATTTTATACATGCTTCCATTAGGTAACATTATCAGACAGCATGGCATAAATTTCCATTGTTATGCTGATGATACTCAGCTGTACTTATCTGTGAAACCAGATGAAACCAATAGGTTGGTCAGACTACAAGCCTGTCTTAAAGACATAAAGACCTGGATGACTCAGAACTGTCTACTTTTAAATTCAGACAAAACTGAAGTTGTTCTCTTTGGACCTGAGCGCTTCAGGGAGAAATTGTCTAGTTATATAGTTACTCTAGATGGTATTTCCTTGGCTTCTAGTTCTACAGTGAGGAACCTTGGAGTTATTTTTGACCAGAATTTATCATTTGACGCACATATAAAACTGGTTTCTAGGACTGCCTTCTTTCACCTTCGTAATATTTCTAAAATCAGGAACATCCTGTCTCAGGGTGATGCAGAGAAACTAGTCCATGCATTTGTTACTTCAAGATTGGACTACTGTAATTCCTTATTATTGGGCTGTCCCACATATTCTCTGAAAAGCCTCCAGCTGATTCAAAATGCTGCAGCTAGAGTTCTGATGAGAACTAACAGGAGAGATCATGTTTCTCCAGTTTTAGCTTCTCTTCATTGGCTCCCTGTTAAATTCAGAATAGAATTTAAGATTCTTCTTCTCACATATAAAGTTCTTAATGACCGAGCTCCATCATATCTTAAAGATTTAAGATATTTTCCTAACAGAGTACTTCGCTCCCAAACTGCAGGTTTACTTGTTGTTCCCAGAGTTTCTAAAAGTAGAATGGGAGGTAGAGCCTTCAGTTATCAGGCCCCTCTCTTGTGGAATAAGCTTCCAGTAAATGTCTGGGAAGCAGACACCCTTTCCACTTTTAAGATTAGGCTTAAAACTTTTCTTTTCGATAAAGCTTATAGTTAGGGATGGCTCAGGTAATCCTGAAACATCCCATAGTTAAGCTGCTATAGGCTTAGACTGCTGGGGGACCTCATCTGTCACACCTTTCCTCACTTTGCTCTCTTTTTCCCCCTGATTAATTTCACAATTGATTTTATGTACATGTGACATTATTGTGATTATTAACCTATGTTTCCCTGTTCCAACAGATATCCTTTGAATGGCGTTATGGTGTTTTTCCCCCCTCTTTTCTGTCTTCTCAAACCCCAGCTGGTCGAGGCGGATGGCCACCCTTCCTGAGTCTGGTTCTGCCAGAGGTTTCTTCCTGTTAAAAGGGAGTCGTTCCTTTCCACAGTCGCCACAGGACGGGAGATTGGACTGAAGACACGTTTCGGTGCAATCTGTTGGTTTCCTTAGCTAGGATATTAATTTTTTGAATTGGCTCTATATGAATTAATTGGATTATGATTACAATGAATTGAATTCCAATTGGCTTGAATTGGACTATATTACTTAAGTGCCTTGAGATGACAATTGTTGTAATCTGGCGCTATATAAATAAAATTGAATTGAATTGAACTGCATGCACCTCTGAAAGGTACTGATTGGTTTATGCAGCTGGATACCGAAGCCATGGACTGGTCTTCAGACAACGTGAAAGCATTACATTCGACTCTTTCATACTGTCGATTGATACATAGAAATCCAGTTTCAATTACAGTCACTTTAAGAATGTTTGTTTATGAGGGCATAGGCGAGTGATAATGTCAGTAAAGAATGGTATAATATTTGGAGACCAACCTGGGTGGAATGGGTGCACAGAGGACAGAACAACAGTTGATAAAGATGTTTTTGTGACTGTATGGGTTGGTTACATCTTCTCCACTCTTCCCTGACCAGGAGCCTTTAATCTGGAAAAAAATATGCAACAGTTAAACTTTTTCCCCCCCTTTGCTCTTTGATAATGAACAAATAATATCTTTTTTATTATTATTATTATTATTATCATTTGTTATATTCCAAGAATTATTCAAAGGTGGAAGTTTTCTTCTTTTCTACTAAAAAACTTCTCACACAGTATCACTACATAAATGTGTTTTATCATTATTTTCACATGCATTTCCAAACGCTTTCACTTCGCTTGCATCCTGAAATGAACGAGTCGCCAAATTAAGCAAAAGCGTAATTGCTCATCTTTAGTACTCACGTCTTCATTTGTGGTCAGATTGGAAGCAACCAGGTATGTATGGAAGCCTGAGAGGCCCAAGATAGACCATACAGAGAAGAAGCATATCACCAGCTCCACTGCAGTGAATGATTGAGTCAAGGAGGGCATCGGTATGTTGGAGGCAGGACTGAGACACATGGCGATTATAGAAATGGAATCATAAACATAATTATATAAGTGGACCACCGTGACATCACACACTGGCTTGTGCAATACAGTTTGTAAGCCTTGTTTTTTGGTGTAACCCTATTGGAACTATTGGTTGTAACAGAAGGGTTTTAATTGAAACCTATATGAAAAAAAACACAAGACCACTAAACCACAGTAAGCAGAAAAGATGAAGAATGTCAGAATGACCTGTGGATTTGGCATTTCATTCAAGAAGATTATGCTTAAATGGGAGTCTCTTGGAGCCAGTTCCTAATAAGCGTCAGTGGTGTTGTACTGTAAGGCACTTCTGGGTTAGTTTAAGATTTCAGCTCCGTTGGTTGCATCCAACGTTTTAAATAGCACTGTATCTCTAGGATTTCAGCAAGTGCCTCGCACAAAAAGCCCATAAACATCCTGTTCATACAAAATAGACACATTAAACAGCTAAACGACCCACTCGTTTCCAAGTTCACATACTGCTCTGTGAGCTAGAACAGAGGAGCCCACATGATAGCTCATCGCTTCTACTTTGGAAGTAGAAATGCGTTGGGTTAGAATGAAAAATAATAAAATGGTGTCGAGTTGACAAGTTGGATGGGGCCAGTTTGTCAAGGCTGAGCATCAGGAACTAAACTATTTTACAAATGTTAGCACCTAGCAACACATTATTAGCATCGCACTCAAGTCCTCATTTCCCTTGAGCCAATGTGTTCTAATTAGAATGCGTCTCAATAGCACGCTACGTTTGCCACATGTTTGTGTGTCGCTGTTTGCTGGTAAATTACTCCCTAAGATCAGGGGAACAGTGCAGGGCAGGAGGTTATCCCGTCAATGCACATATCCGCAAGTGACACACAAAAAAAAAAAAAACTCAACGAAAGGAGGCGTAGCTATAAAACAACTTAGCTTCACTGTTTCATCCCCTCACAGTACACAGCATACAATAACTTGCAACAAAATCACTAAATGATTTGTAAAGATGTGACATAACTTGGAATGTTTTTAACCTGCCATTTGATGGCAGCAGGTTACTTGAGGGCAAAGTGGTACATTCAGTTAATGGTTTTCTTAGAGCACATTACGCTCTGTATCACGTGTTAAAATAAACCCAATTAAACTGTTCTAGAACTTCTTTATTTCAAATTTAGCAGTGGGGTTTTTCTCCTATTTGCATAATCTCAACTTTCTTTATATTCTGACAAGAAAATCCAACTTTCGATGGTCATTGTTTAATTTGCCTTTTTTTCCCCACGAGTCAGACTTTGGAAATTCTCATTCTCAATTTGTCCTTGAATGTACTGCTGTCAAACTTTTGTTAAAATTAGCCAGTTCCAAACATTAGATGCTAACAAACCGTGAAGCCCACGTGTGACAGATTTATTTTACTTGACTTTGAAAGGGAAAAGCAACACCTTGAATTACTGTCCTGACTCGAGAGAGCTACGTTTCTCTCAGAAAACAGGGGATATTTAAACTGCATGGGAAAAATTATGCAAAAAAAGAATTCAAATGAACCATTACAAATCCATTTTATTAATCTGCTCCAATTGGAAAATCTCACTATTAATTTTGCTTAAGAAATCTAAACCATATTTGCCTTTGAAGGATATCTGCCGGGACTCTCTTGAAGAGCAAACACCAGGCCTTTCCCACCTTGTGCCCCTAAAAGAGAGGGGAAAAAATTACTGCGAGCACAGCAGGTTCCAACTGCGTTTCTATGACTTCAAAGAGAAAGATGTTGTGCCAGGAATCCTAAGTAATCCTAATCAGTTACAATGTAGTTTTCCTTATTTCATTTTATTTCAACGTTTGGTGTGTCAGACTTAAGGATAAAATTGAATGTTTTTCAATTGAACATTTTTCAAAAAATGTTCTGTATTTTTTTTTCCCCAAGACACCTAAGCTGCACCTTTGAAGCGCACATTCATTGACAAACATTGACAGCGTCTGCCAGGTGCTGTTTGAGTCAGCTGTTAGATTCCAGAATGTCTTCCAACCGTGAAACACCTGCAGACTAAAGCAACACCACCTACTCAGTGCCAAGTGTGTAGTCACGCAGCCGAAGATGAACGCCGTCAGGAAGGACAGTGACACGATGAAGGTGTAAAAGAAGCGGTAGTTGCGTTTCCCTACGCAGTTCCCCACCCAGGGGCAGTGGTGGTCGAATCTCTCTGAGGGATAAACACAGACATCTGAATTGAAAGAAATGCTGTGCTGACATTTGGGAAATACTCTAGAGTAATGACAGTTTATGCAGTGTAGCCCCGTGAGTCCTCCCCCATTAATGATGAGTAGAAATGCCACAGAACGCGCCCACAGCTCACCCACACAGTTGTCACACAGGCTGCAGTGAGAGGTACGCGGGGGCCGGAACATCTTGCAGGTGAAGCAGTACTTGAGCTTGACCACCTGCTGGTTGATGAGGACTTCCTTGGTGCGTGGTGGAGGCCGATAGCTGGTGTTTCCAGTATTGTCTACACAGAAAACCATTTTAAAAAGTTTGATATTCAAATTCTGTTGACCTCAGTGCACTGACACACTTGCATTGCACTCACACAGGTGTTCGGACCTCGCTCCAGGTGACTGGTGACATCAGTTAATAATCACGATGATAGTCAAACCATTCCTAACTCGACATTTGACCAACAACCCAAATACTGACAGTACTCTGTACTCTTCACTGTCCTGGGTAACAAAGACAAGCCGTAATTATCTCGAACAAAGTTCAATCTTGCTGAACGTGGACACATAAGATTGTCTCTTTTCTATTCCACTTGCCCTCCCCATTAAAACAGGTCTGACCACATCATGACGGACCTTTCTTCCATCAGATTACAGCTGAGCTGCAGTCTTACCAGAGAGGAATGGGTGTGAGGCGTTTTTTTTATTTTTTATTCTATCTATCTTGACCTTGACCAATAGGAGCACAGAGCTGGTTTCACTTCTTAACATGTTGATGTGAGACATTAGGTCCATATCAGCCAGTGCAGGTGGCGTAGATCCTGCTCAGAACCCGTGTACACATTCAGCTCGACCATATGCCCGATACAGTCAACCGGGTTGTTTCAGAGCTGAGCGGCGACAGATGTTTTAAGGTGACCCCTCCTCAGGCCACCAAACATTTTTTCCCACCACATAAAAGACATACTACTCCCTTGCTGCTCGTCATCCCTTGCAGCCGCCGTATGTGCCAGCAAAAGGAAAAAGCAACAGACCCCCTGATACCTCACACCTGGTGACATCTTTGTGAATATTGTGTTATGTTTGGTCAAGAGAAAAAGCATGTCTACCAACTAATAGCAAGATTTATAACTCTACTGTAGTCAACTAATCAGTGATCATCTCATGAGGCTATAATATTGTGAAATCTGAATCCAGCTTCATTGGTGTAGCGTCAATTTAAAGCATTGTTCAGTTTGGCAGGATTGAGACGACCCAAATTTTGCAACTTTAATGTGTGTTTTCTCGTCGTGACACTTCCTCCAAGCAGAGTTCAGTCTGATATAAGACTAATGCCTTCTTGAAGGCATAGATGTAACACTTTCTTATACATTATAGATGTCAAAAGCCCATTAGCACAACAGTTCTGATGACAAAGTTAGCTTCAATTAGGGCATCATGTCTCTGCGAAACAATCTGCGAAAGCACTAAACAAAATTCCACAAAGGTTTGTGAGCCGTCAAGAGACTCGTGTGTCAAATTCCATTTACAGCACTGTGATACTCCAGAGTGCTGCAATAAACCAGTACGTAGAGTGTAAGCAACCTGGAAGAGTCCCATCTGAACAGAATTACCTCAATAAGAATGACAACTCCTAAAAGTCTGCTTTTAAAAAGGTTCAATACAAGATGTATCATAAACTGATTTCCATTGCGCACGTTTCCACCCAGTATATAAATATCTGTTGTCGTTTATCATCTTGTTTGGGCAGGAAATGCCTGCTTAGAATTTGTTTGTAACAAAGATCCAAATCTAGTTTACACAAGAGGTTGAAAGCTCCACTGTTTAAATGCTTTTTTTTCCACCTGAAAATGCCTGTTAACAGAATACTGAGTCAAACTGTTTGACCAGAAATCAGAGGGTTCTAAGTATACATTTCACACGAATGCCACAACCTTCGTTTCAAAAATAGCTGAAGCATAAGTGTTACAGTTGAATAAGACAAACATCTTATATCACCACTGCCCAAACCTTGGTCACGAGTAGGAGTTTCCAAGGTGAACACGATGCCAATTTCATACAGCGAAGTCATACCAAAGAAAGCCACGTGGAAAGGAAAAGTACTGTCGGCAATCTGACAGCAAACATAACTGATGGGGGACTTTAAACTGCTCTGAAGCACAAAAAGAACAAAAGGGAGTAAAGAAATTGGCAAAAAACCTTATCCAAGGGGTTGCAAATCTTTCTGTCCAAATTTAAGAGGCAGCATGACACATTTCTTGCAGAGAACAGCCTTACTGAAATCAATGTGACATTTACAACACTTTAGACGTGGCAGATTCTACTTGGGACCTTTAATGAGACAAAGCTATTACCATGAAGATGAACTGTCAACAGCACAAGCACTGACTGTTTTATGAGAATTTGTTTTTGTTGTGTTTCAGCAGGAGCAGAGCAGTGCTTTCAGCCTCAGTTACTGTGGTTGTTCTATGGTAAAAATCACACGGTGAGCTGCAGTGCCAAATCTGGTCTCAATTCATTATGTAGACCGACATAAATCCTGCTAAAGAAGCTAACAGTAAACACTTAAAAGCATTGCATTTCAGTCCAAAACACTTCAGTGAAGGTGCTATGTCTGAATTTACCCCATACCAATCTGTCTCTCAATGTCCGCAGCCTCCTCTGGCGTCGCTCTGGGCAGGATACCAGGATCTGTGAAACTGGTCTGGAGAAGAGTAATGACCACGAACACAAAGAGGACACCTCCGATGGCGGGTATACAACTGGTCAAGTGTTTGACCAGGAAGGGGCAGCTGTGGTTCCAGACAAGAGAGAAAACAAATTAACACAAGAGACTGATTCAATCAAAGCCTGAACAGTACAAAACAATGTGCCGTCTCATATAACCAGGCCCACTTTGTCTCCCTCTCCAAGGGATCCGGTGTTAATTAATAGCTGGTGCTTTTAATCACCGTGTTAAACTCTTGAGGCAGACAACACACTTTCCAATACATAGTCGCGGAGATGGTGATTTTCATTGTTAAACACTGCTCTCTATGTACAAGGTAAGACTGTTATGTAACATCAACAGCTGTGAGAGAGGGACAAAAAGAGACCTTAATGAACCCCCAAGACAGATATTCACACAGTGCAAGTGGCGGGTCACACGGAGCTTAGGGAAGTACTAGAATAAGACAACATGATTAAATCCCTCATCCTCAAGCCCGATTGCGTATTAGTAAGCGGTTACTCTTGTAGAAAAGCAGTGAAGACCGTTTATGAATGAGTAGGGCCTCTTCTATAGCTCGGCTTAGGTTTCACACCCCAGGCAGGAGTCAGTTCAATAAAATGTTAATTCAATAAGATGGTTTCTGCATCTCTTGAGAAAAGACTTCCCTTACATATACATACACACAATCCCCATGTCAAAAGGACAACTACTTTACCCCACAAATAAGACAGTATAGAAACTCCACAGGCAACTGATAAATGAACTCACTCAAATATAAAGAATAAAACACTTGTGACGAGGATAAGGCCCAGAGTGAGGGGCAGGACCCCACTCTGGCGAGCCACCATGATCCGTCCATCGCAGCAGAAGCGGTTCTTCCCGGGGAAAACTTCCCACTTTCTCCTGGGTCGTTTCGACTCCTTTTTCTTGTCTGTGTCGTTTCCATGATGAGGTGGAGGTGGAGGGGTCGGAGCGGGCGTCGGAAGTGCCTGCGGCTCGATTTGTTGATACTCACAATTCTTCATTATATACAATGGAGTATGGTTGCTTTGTCACTTTGTTGGACAAGCACTGACAGCATCACTTGCTCCAGTGTGCTTTAAGGCTGGCAACCGGAGTAGATGTCGTCACACCACGAAGAAAACAAGCTAATCCCATACTATCATCAGTGAATGAACCCCAAAACCTGTGCTCGAAATGACGCCTTTTTTTTTTTACTTTCCATGCTTCTTTATCAAGTCTTTTTTATGTCGGTCTCCAGGAAGACTTTGCTCAAATCCAGGCGATAATCCACTGCCCATCGTTAGCTGCTTAGCTCCTGTACTCATACAAGCCAGCTCACCCAGCTGTGGAGTTACTTAACATCACTAAACCCAAAGTACCGTTAACACTGCTAGCTTGTTAGCTTGCTCGAATTAAACATTTTAGCCAACGTAAGTGCTTAGCTCCAGCAACACTAGACGCAAAAATTAAATTGAGCACAAAAACGTTATTTTGAATGCATATCACCCTCAAAGACTACTGACACAGTCTACACTATCCAGGAACGGGTCGTTCATGCAAATTGATACTTTGGCAAATTAAATAAAAACGACGTGGTTTCCGGTTTTCTTTCGAAATGTTTGTTTAAATATTACGTTATGAGAGAGTAACATATACAATTATTGGTCACATAATATCGCATCACCTATTTCCTATATCGTCTCTTTTTGTATTTTCTTTTCCAAATGTCTGTTAATTGTAAATGGCAATAAATTTGCCAAACTTCCGGTAGTGTCGTGACTACTCTAGGTAACTTGATGCATCGTAAAATAGGTACTTTTCGGCGTTATCGTCAATGGCACCGGGATTTTTGTCAAAATAAAGGTGTAAATATCTTTTAATCTTAGCTTTGAGAAGATAGTGATACTCACTGTGTAATTAAATGAAGGATTTGATCTCTGCTAGTCGTTAGGCAATTCAAACAACTAAACAGTAACGTTTCATAGGACGCAAAATGCCAAAATCCCAATGGCGACGTCACCTGAGTTTTAGTTTTTAATGACACCTATAACCGGAAGCCGAATCTTATCTTGCAGATACCTGGGTCGTTTCCTGTACCTTGACGCTCAGGTACACAGATTTGGTCGAAAACTTTACTCAAACTGGCCTTTCGGAGCGGAGTTGAAACAGCAGGCGGTCAAAATGGAATAAAATATCAATTAAGATCATAAAGTGCAGAAGACGTCATTATTTCGGGACTCGGCTCGTGGAAGCATTGTGAGTATAGGTGAGAAATTCAAAAGTCCTCTAATGGAGGAAGCGGCAGCAATGACAAGTCGCCATGAAAGTGAAAACAATGTTTATGTTATGTCAGTTGTTCGCAAATGTATGCCAAATGTCAAAGTATGATTGAACTCAGATATGCTTGAATAACTGCAATTTCATACGTTTGCTTCCTCTGGATAGATTAAGGCTAAGTTACGGATGTTGTAAACATTCGTCACAATATCTAACGTCAGCACGGAATACCAGAAAATCTGAAAATAACTTTTTTTTCCCAGATACTCTAACATTGGCCTAAGTAAAATATAATTCACATAAAATGTAGTCACTCCCCCTTTGACATAAGAGTTTTACTAACAATTATTGTTTTTACATCTCGTAAATGGCTGAATAAAAGCAAAACTAGCAAACCACTATTTTTCATAAAATAAAATTTTGGCATTTGTTTTAGCTGTTGCAGGAATGATCCTTTTAATCTTAACCAAAAACACTTTGTGCTGTGGAACCTCTCAACCTTCTCAAGTGGGCCTAAAAGCTTGAAATCCAAGATTTCTAAACTGAGTTTGCATTCGGAATTCTTCATTTTTGGAATGCTCCATGACCTCATGCAGAGAAGTTGATGTATGACTAAGATTGTCTTTCACTGTGTGCTCACATATCCTCCATAAAAAAACTAAACAAACAAAACCTGTTAGACTACATTACCTGGGAACAGTAGTTTCACATTTGTTTTGAAGAGAGCGATGCCCTCAGGTAGCAAGGTAGCAAGGTTAAGGCCAATGCTTTTGTTTTTATTTGAATACACCTCAGTTGACTTAGTTTCCTTTACATGTCTGTCTTTGAATTCTTGCCGCCAGTAAGTCATGTCTGCTGGCGGCACAGGCAGTCTGCGACGCAGCTCAGGACCTGGGAGCAGCAATCAAGTGTCGTTTTATGAAGAGCGCTGTGTGGACCCAGTGGAAGACAGGCAGCCTACCCCAGAGCACAAGGGGGTCCACAAAGCTCGCCTTGAAGATGCCGACAGAAAGCAATCCGAGACCATTGGTTTCATTCCTGGCTCAGCTGATCCTTCGTCTTCAGCTCAAACCTGTAATCCCTGCGCTTCTCCGAGAAGCTGTAAGACTTTTGTGTGCAGCGTGCTAACCTGCGGCCTGTACAGGGTCTGTCAGCGCTCCATCCTCGCTCCGTGCTTGCCACCAAACCAGAGCTCCCCAGATGAACCAGAGAAGGTAAGCCTCCAAGATGAGAAACCAAGAGACAACCATGAAGAGGATGGTATAGAATACCCTGATCTCTGCATCGCTGGAGTCGAGGTGTCGAGTCCGAGAGAATATTTTGAAGTTGAAACCAAATCATATCTGCCTCCGCCTGGTCCTCGGACTCAGCAAGGCTATCCGTCCCTGCATGACTCCCTGAGGTTTGATGACTGGGACGATGGCGAAGAGGATGTGGACTCCTTGATCACTAAGAAGTTGTTGGAGCTCTACTCTGAATATCAAATCGAAGAGTTGGCTAGGTGCACCTCGGACTCTGTGTTTCTGAAGAAGAGCAAGGCCATCAACCAGCTGATCAACTCGTTGGCAGATGAGCACAAAATGGACGAGCAGGAGGCTGAGTGCAGGCTGGTGCGTGGCATCATCCGCATCAGCACTCGAAAGAGCTCGAAGAAGAGGCCGGTTATCTCCAGGGTGGAGAGGACGCTGTCGGACAGTGGGAATGAGACGATGACTGGGAGCGGCTCCTTTTCGTTCAGTAACAATAGTAAGTAGTGTCTGTCTTTACTCGCAGTTAAATGGAAACGCTTCCTGTCAGTTAGAAAAATCAATCCGTTTTTTCTTTGTTTCCTTAAGACGATTACAGGTCAAATCCCAACATCCAAATATCAGAGCTGACCTCCTCAGACAAGTTTGCCCGGGACATGTGGAGGAAGAATGGTGGTAAGAAATGCGCCTTATTCAACTTTAGCATGTGATAACACTCAAAATATACATGTTTATGTAGAAATTAAAGCTAAAATTACTTTAATTTGTTCCCCTGAAGTTTGAGAAAGGTGAATGTTTAATTTTTCAAACCAGATTTGAATTTAGGTTGTTCAAACAGTGTTTGGGCAAACAGTAGATATCAGGCTTTTGTATATTGCGGCTGCAGCTCAAAGGGAAGATCGCACTTCCCACGTTGCCTACCGATGCATCCATTGGTGTGTGAATGTGTGTGAATGAGTAGAAAACATGTAGTTATAGACTAAGACGTGCTGTATGAGTGTGAGTGAATGTGGTATGTAGCGTTGAAGCACTTTGAGTGGTCAGTTAGCCTACAAAAGCGCGATACAAGTACAGTCCATTTACCATAAATTCCGGACTATAGAGCGCACCTAAATTTAAGCCGCACCCTCTAATTACTACATACATAACAGTAGCTATGAGCTAACAGAGCTATAGTACACGTTCGTTCATTCATTCTTCTTAAAGTATTGGTGAAATAAAGACAGATAATGCCTTATTTAGAGGCTGCATCGTTTTTGCCCTGTTCACTCCGTTATATGGATCGTGAGTTATCTAAATAGTTTCCAAAGGACGCCGACTTTCGCCAAACTGTTCTCGGTGAGTAGATAAACGTATTTCATGCCAAAATAAGTTCTAGGTTTAAAAATACCAGAGTTCCCCTTTAAATGGCATCGACTTAAAGGAAGTAAATGAATTTAAAATTTCAGTAATGTCAAGTAATTATGCCTAAAGTTACTTTCTCACCAGTATGTTGGTGGTACTTTTGAAAGTATTTAAACAGTAAAATAGATACATTACATGGAATTACTTTTGTCCTGTCAGGTTTTCAGTGTCCACCCGCTTTAGTAGAGAAATGCCAAACTTGAGGCTAGAGACTGAAGATTCCTTCCCTCTGTTTGTGTCATGTGATTTCCCCAAATGACCCATCGTTTTAGGAGATTAGCAGTAGATCCTGAGTCCATTCATTCCAATGGGAGGGAAATGTTGGACCCATTTCACACTTGTTACACATCTCATAAGCATTTCGACACTAAACCAGCACTTTTTCAGATGCACAAGTCTCAGCAGCACACTTTTGTGAGACTGTTGAAGAGATCTTAGAAATATAAACGTGTATCTCTCTCTCTCTCTGTGTATCTCTCTCTGAGATGACGGAGTGTGTGTGTGGAGCTGAGAGCGGTATGTTTGAAGTGTGTGTGAGGTTTTCGTAGGAAACTTACTCTAGCTTACTTACTCTTCAGTTCATGTTTTTTTTTTTTGGTTTGTCTTTCGTGGATTGTTAACATAATGTAGTTTTGTGTGTGTGGGAGAGAGTTTATGTGTGTGTGTCCTGTGTGCTGACTCAGCACCATGCCTGGGCCGGCAGCGGCTGACTTTGAGCGTTTAACTTGTCATGATGTGCATTGTGGAGGAGGCCGGCCTGGCTGTGGGTGAGGTGGAGGAGAGAGGACTGGTGATTCAGGACACCTTTACTCCTGTTTAGGGATGGGAATTGTTAAGTATTTAGCTATTCCGGTTCCATTATCAATATCGCTTATCGATTTGGTTCCCTATCGATTCTCATCCAGTTATATATAGTACAAATGGATTTGGTTGCAGTAACACTTTAATTTAAAGTATTCGCCAACATTTTATCTATTTTCGCCTCTGTCATTTTACTTTTCCCTGCCTCGATGAAAGGGGTAGCTGTTTCCATAGCGATAGCGGTGTGCCAGAGAAATTTATATTATATATTTCAGGGTGAGAAATACAATGTGTGGTGGGAGTGCGCGACAAATGACCGAAAAGCGTGACTGTCTCGCTCAATGCGTGAGACTTCAGATCTCTGCGTTATCCGGGACTTTTGAGACGGAAGACGCTGTGCCACCAGCTCCCCAGCGAGAGTCGCCGCCATCGCTTAGCAGCGTGTCAAAGACTTCACATTCGTGCAAAGTAATTGCATGTTGCGTGGTCAAATGTTTCAGCATGTTGGAGGTATTTCCCCCCTTTGATGTGATCACAGCTCTGCACCTGTTGCAACTGGCCATAGTATTGTCCTTTTTGGTGAAATACAACCAAACTTTCTACCTCAATGCCATGTTGGAAACATTCTGAGATCCTATAAACGGGATCGTTAGGCAGGCGGATTAACGGAATCGAGCTACTGGCAGCCATCCCCACACCCTGCCTTTCATTAAAAATGAATGTCTTACTTTCTCATTGATAAAGATGGTGTCGCTGGGCTGTAAATCAGCTGAGACGTAGCGAGTCATCGCAGGCAGGTGTATATGATCCTAAAGGACGACACCCGTGATCTCAGCCTGTCGTTCTCATTTAAAGTTGATGGTTTTGGCAACATCCGAAACGATATAATGTTTCAGCTATGGAGCGGAGGGTCATCTAATCACTGGTAGTGAAATAAAAAGGTTCTTCGAGCAAACCAAAGGGCAGAGACTCATCACAGTGGAGGAGCAGTTCCCTGATCTGAGACAGTTCCTGAGATCAGCTAAACTGGGACGGCCGACGATGTGCTGTCTGATCAGGAGATTTACAGGTTAAAGAAGCACATCGTTAAAGTTAAAGGCCAACTAAGCAGCCAAGATGATGTGGTTTAAAATCTGCTCCTCGTTTATTCTGACTTGGTGTGTTCTCTTTCTTTTATCCATGTGTGATTTTTAATCTGGGAAGTTTAGATGTGAATGGAGCGAGAGCTAATTTTAAAAGAGCCATTCTGTTTAAGCTCATGGAGATTAAGAAAACCAAAATCATGTTTGTACAGGAAACCCACAGCACTGCAGATAATGAGAGTGAATGGAGTTAGGCTTTTAACAGGGAAGTCC
This sequence comes from Leuresthes tenuis, assembly GCF_036924035.1. Classification (NCBI taxonomy): domain Eukaryota; kingdom Metazoa; phylum Chordata; class Actinopteri; order Atheriniformes; family Atherinopsidae; genus Leuresthes; species Leuresthes tenuis. Next base: position 22,418,861 of record NW_027325372.1, on the reverse strand, counting down.
AGACTCTGAGGAAATTATTCCGGGTGTTTTACTTAAAGTGAAAGCGAGTTTTGAAAATATTCGGCTTGTGTTCCGAAATGTCTGAGCCCCAACAAATGCATCGGAGAGAATGGCATTTTTAAACATTTTAAATCATACTGTTAAAAATTGCAAAGAGAATGATTTTCTTTATGTCTTTGGGACCAGCCTGGAGGTCTCACTATAAACCTCCACTGATAAAAAGACATGGGGACTTGCAGTGGAGGATCGCTGTGAACTCTTTTATCTCTGTAATCAGTGAGGATGTGGAGGACAGATGTCCGTTCTGCTCAGAGAGGCAGACGTGGGAGAAGGAGAATGTCGCCGCCTGTCTGCGCTGTTTCTGTTCCTGCAGAGTGTTTTTGCTGCTTTTACTGAGCTCTTCACCAAAGAGGCGTTTATCTGTGGTTTTACATGCACTCGCCAGAAGAAGGAGAAGAGCCAGCGTCTGAACTTTTTGTTGGGACAGGCTAAGATGGCTGTGTTTGTGAGCAGAAAGAGGAGGGGGGGAGGAGGACTATCTCTCCTTTTCCTGTGTATGTGGAGCTGATCAGGTCCAGGATTAGACTGGAGTTCAGCTTCTGTAAGATCTCTGGAAACTTCGACTCATTCAGGAACATGTGCTGTTACCAGGGTGTGCTGTGTCAGGTGGAAGATGATGACCTGTTGTTTGGGGATGTGTATTATTATGTTTTTGTGTACGGGAGTGATGTCTGTCTGTCTCTCTCTTATATTAATCTCGTGTTTAAACCAATACAATGAATTTCTAATAAGCCACTTAAGAAAGCTGGAGTCCACAGTTTACTGTTTCATGCTGTCATTGCTGTTTAAGATGTGTCATCTGGTCAGAGTAGAGAAGTATTGTTGTGGTTTCTTAGCAGCAGTTCACTAACTACTTGCCATGTGCTACATTTGGACAGAGATGTTCTAAGAACACAGTTCTAAGAACTGTCCACCTTGAATTTCGTTATAAGAACTGCCCTTCCTCAGGGGAACTGTTTCATTTTGCATTCGCACATGAGTCGGGGACCTTGACAGGGACTGATGTGATGCAACTGTCTGCAACAGACGTGTTACTTTAGCGCCACACAACAACAAAACAGAACCCGCGAAAAGTAAGGAGAGAAGAAAACAACACCACCAAGAAGCTAACATGGAGAGCGAGGAGGCCACCGAGTTTATGATCTGCATGACAGTGATATTAATCATGGACGACCACATGAGGCGTCTAAGATGGAGGCTGGAAGAGCACACAGCGAGAGTCAGGAGACGAAGAATCGAGCAGCAGGCGATACTTCTTCATTTCATGAAGGAAAGAAGGAGAGCAGAGCGCCGCAGACAAAGGAGACAACGTCTAAGTTTAGCTTATTATCGTATGAGTAAACATTTCAGACAAGGGGCGGAGCTACCAAACACCTACGTCATGTTCCTGTGGAACCCAGAAAAGACCCTGCCTCTGAGAAGGAGCTAAAATGGTTCTAGGAACTGAGGGCCGTGGTCCCTAGTTCCTGTATGTCCGAATGTGGGGAAAAACAGCCCTATTCCTGAAAAGGTTCTAGGAACTTCAAAAGGTTCCTACAGTGGGAATGCGCCTCAGGACACTCAACTTGCTCTAACCCCCCCCACTCCATGGCATTTCCCCCAGACACCACATTAGGAAGGTTAAAAAAAACGGGCATAAACGACAGGCAGCGACGTTCACACAGCAGGACAGAAACTGAAAAAAAGTGGCACACGAAAACAAAAGGCGCATTCAGAGGAGAAGGGTGGGACCTACAAACTGAATCTGAAGTATTTATTAGTTAACTTTCCATTTTTGAATCCCATTTTTTAATTTGACGTTGCATTTTTTTCATTTACCAAAGAAATGACCTTGTATATAATTTTCCTCGACTGGCTCATATGCTTTAATCGGTGTGTGGAAATGCCAAATGACATATGCCAGAGACAGGCAGCAGACTGAATAGTAAGCTTGACATTAGGGTGCGCTGTGATGGCAGGGCCCGCTTCCACTATCCTGCTGTGGAGCACAGCACTGACTCATTACTCCACTGTCACCATTTACAGTCATTAATGTTAAAAAATTCCTGTCGGGCCTGAAATTCACTCTATTAAAGTGGGTCAAGCAAGGCAGGCTGCTGTAGAAACACAGCGGTGGGTTTTAAATCACTGGTTGATTTGGAGTATCCTGCTGGTTAGTGATAAGATGGATAAACACAGAGATTCACCAGTTCATTTTGGGACTGTGGACATATTATTAGACACTTTGAACTGTGAATGAGTTCAATTTTAATCCGTGTGAACTGAACTTTGAGTTAGGCGAGCATGACCTTAAACACTGACCAGAGGAACTGTGTGAAACCATTATCAGGAATATGCTTTGCTTTAACTTTGTGCTCCCTGTTTGCTGCTGTTGTTGAGAACAGGGCTTCCTAATAACAACAGACCTAATTCTTATTCTTAAAAGATGACTCATGCATTGGTCTGGTTGATGAATAGTGTCAACACCATGTGCTTTACAGTAATGGAGAAGGAACTCCATACCAGCACAAGCACATTTCTGCTGCATTTCCTTAATGCAACACGTGACTCCTTTTGGGTTAATGGTAACTCTTTTTTTTTTTTTTTTTATTCCCCCTTTCTTCTTACAGGTCACACCTCCAGTTCGTCAACCGCTTACTCGCGCTCTCACACAGAAACGGATTCGTCAGGCATCCCGCTCATTCACACCTCGGTGAGGACGTGATTCCTTCTGTAAGGAGAATTACACTGGAGTTTCTGGCTGAGCCAAGCTCTTTGAAGCTCTTTATTTGTGTAAGAAAGAGGAAAGAAAACGTGAAAGCTCACATTGTCTGAAGGAAGGACTGTTGCATGTGTGCATTTGAAGGATTGTGTGGTTGGGAGCTTGCCCTGCAGGCAGACGTCAGCAGCTCTGAAATATTTTATCACAATCAACCGTCCCCTTGTTTTTGAATTTGCTGCAACTTGAAATTTGACTCCCATCTTTCGGGAGTTTGATGAATATGCTCGTTACCTATTGGATGTTCATCTTTTGTTTGTTTTATTGCACATTTCACTGTCCCTCCATCATGATTTAGCTTGTTTTAATCATTGCCCTATGCTAAGTGGTTGTGTACAGGATGAATATTAACATATTAACGGACTATGATTGTATGTGTTATGATAGATTTCATCATTTGAATTATTTCAGATTGAGGTGAGAGGCGTAGCACTGCCCAAAGTGGCAGTGGTCTGAAAGGATGAAGCAACGGTAAAAGGTAGTTTTCAAATAATTGTTCAATAGTCACACATAATCAATGCAATGATAAGTTTTTTTTATGTGTGCTTGGTAGTACACTACAAACAGGAATAGATTTAACATTCTAGTTAATTTGCTCGCTTACTGAAACTCAGTTTTCATGGCAGTGCAGTGTAGCAGGTTAGCTTAGCACAAAGACTAGACACAGTGAGGCTCTCATTCTACATGAAGGTGGCAACATCTGCTCAGCTATATGTCTCAAGGTTTGTATGTCTCAAACTGATTTTTACGTCAGTTAAAACACCAACATTTTAACAAGTATTTTTTAATACAAAATTTTGCATTTGATGTTTTAACTGTTGAGCTTCAAATGTTTCAAATATGATAAAAACTATTGTTAGCACTTATCTGACTCATGCTACCAGTCCCCTGTTGTCAGTCTAAATGCCAAGATAAGCTAACTGGCTGCTTGCTGTATATGGTCCATATTTTCTGCACACACATCAAAGCTGTTCCTTTGTTTAAACATATATACTTCAATTTTTTTGTGGTTTATTCTTTCCAGCAAAGCAGGCCTTCAGTTGAATATCAGATTGTGTGTTAATACAGTGTAATAAGTAGTTTATTATTGGAGTGTCAATAAGAAGTGCATTTTAACCAGAAAACTCATAAGCTTTTTAATTAATCCTGTGTTCAGTACATTTTTGCTACTGTTGTGACTGTTAAGTATTGCTAACTAGAGTCTATAAAATCTCTGAAAGTTGTTTCCGATGGGTTCTGATGAAAGTTTGGCTCGCTGAATAAGTGGACTTTCTCCATAGCCAATGATGATAGATCTTTTTGTAGCAACTTCAGTCAGCAAATTCCTAAATGTCCTAACCAATATGAAGAAGAAACTGCTCTTTTAGCTTTCAGTTTAGATGAACCAGTTGCTAAAAGCACACAGCCTTTATAGTGACTCAAACATTGTGCCTTTTAATGAAGGGGTGTGAAGCATCCTGGTGAGGACCAAGAAGTACAAATGATGAACTGCTAACTTGATCATCATACTTCACCAGCTGTTTGCACTGCAGTTGGTTTTCAGGATCTAATTATATAATATATATATATATATATATATATATATATATCTGTCAGGTGTCCTCTGTATTTGTGCCTTTTTCAAATGTTTCAGTAGTGGTTGGAACTCATTCCCATCAAACGTCTAATTACTGAGGAAAAAAAAAGGAAACTGGTGGAGAAGTTTCTTTGCTTGTTGTTTTCAACATAGTGTGAGATCACATGAGATAATCATAATAAGCGTTTCTATGGTTGGGTTTTGCAGTTTTCCCAGCCCTTCTTACCCTACTCTGAGTTTATGTGTCTGTTGATATAATAAAGATCATTTAAAAAGCATCATTCTCAATGTTGTCGTTCCCTGTGCTTTAGGAGTTTGTGTGATACTAAACGCCCAAAAAAACACAGTCAGTACCTGAAGTGCTGTGATGTTTTATTTTCAACATTGTTCTGTTACTGTGGCATAAACTAGGTAACGCAGGTGCTATGTTGCTGAAATGTTACAGCTGTTTTCCAACATCTGTTAAATGTCCTCTACACTCGGTACAGTAACGTTGCTGTTACATTGCTAAAACATTACCAGTTACAGTTTTTTTTTTTTTAAGTCTTTGCAAGTTTATATAATCCATCCATTCCTTTTCTATACCCGTTTAATCCAACTCAGGTCACAGGGGGCTGGATTCATCCCAGCTGCCACTGGGTGAGAGTCAGGGTGCACTCTGGATAGATCGCCAGTCCGTCACAGAGACAAACAACCATTCATTTTAGAGATTAACCTGGCATTCATGGTTATTTTTCGGGTGGTTGGAGGCAGTCGGAGTACCCAGGGAGAACTTGCAAACTTGCTGCATATCCTGTAAAATAAATTTATGTTATCTGCATAACACAGCTGATGTGTCAAAATGTAATGGAAGGCTGCACATCATCATTATCACAGTTCTCTGCTGGATCTTATTTATGGTTACATTTATATTTTGGAACAGCTGTTAAAAGATAAAGGTAGAGAATGCCATTACAGTCACTCTTTTAAAACTTAATGACTTACACGCATCAGTGAAAGGCTCAAAGGATTTTTTTCTTATATTCATTTACAACTAAAAGATAGAAGAACTGAGTCAAGTTGAGCACTCGCTAAGTATCCCCACCGCTCAAAACAGACGAGCGTTATAACAGGGCTGAGATAAAAACAAAAGAGGTCTGTCTGATAAATCGCAAGCTTTCAGAAAATTCTCCCAAATTGTTCTTTTGTTTTTTGTTTTTTAAAAAAGGAGCTATGTCACCTTTAATCCTGACTTTAGTCTGGATGATATGTCCATGATCATGTGTTCAAACATGACTTTACTTGTTTAACTAAAACATAACAAATATGTTTTTCAGTCTCTTCTGTGCAGAATTTCTCCAAGTGGCTGATTATTCAAACCTTTTTTTATTTTTTATTTGGTATTTTTAACTGTCCAGTTCCTCCAGTTCAGTTCGTTGCCCTGCGTAGCAGCTGGATTTGCTCGATCTTTGTGTGATCACATTAACTAGAAATTCAGTTTATCTGGTCCTATAAGCAGGATCAAGATTAAATGAAAATCGGCGCCGGCTGCTCTTATTAACAGATTTGCTTGTGTGGTTTTGTTCATCCGACTGGCTGAAGTTAGGATGCGAGTTTGATCGACACAAGCCATATCCAGTCAATTTGTCAACATTTAGAAATGCATCTGTTCATTTCCAAACGCTTTGAACGTGGGACCTCGGGATAGCCACTGGATCCTTGTCTAAATTTGGAGCAAAAATATGATGATAATATCATTTACACTACGATTACATGAAATAATATCTTATGGCTGCATTAAAAATGTCACTATTAATCCGAAAGGATCCTGATCAGTTTACATCTAAGAACGTGGCTTTAAGAACCCCAAATGTGAATAATAATTTCCTCAAAAATCAGTTCATCAAGGAAGCAGCCCAGCTGTTGGTCCTTCTGTAAGCTTTGACGGTAATATGTTCAGCCATTTTTCTGCCCAGCATAGCATAAATGCTATTTATAAATGAATCAGGAAAAGCTGATTTTCCAATGTAATTCTGTTTCTAATTCACATGGAAACAAGTTGTACATTTAAAATGTACACTGGAGAGCTGTTCAGTTAAGAGTGATGTTTTTTAAAGATTTTCAGAGGCTGGTTATCACAAAACCAAGTTCCTTTTTACAAGCTTTATTCAGAGGATGGAGAGTACCAGAGGGAGAACACCAGAGGAATCAGGCTGGCTGTGGCCCCCAACCAGAGGTGCTGTGGTAAATGGTAAATGGACTTGTACTTGTATAGCACTTTTCTAGTCTAACTGACCACTCAAAGCGCTTCACTACATGCCGCATTCACCCCACTCACACACATTCATACAGCACGTCTTAAGATTCTTAACTACGTGCTTTTTTTTTTCTTCTAATCATTCATACACACATTCATACCCCAATGATACACTGGGAGGCAACGTGGGGTTCAGTGTCTTGCCCAAGCACGCTTCGACATGTAGCCCGGGGAAGCTAGATTCAAACCACCGACCTTCCGATTGGTGGGCGACTGCTCCTCCTCCTGAGCTACAGCCGCAGCGACTTAAGGGAGAAAAAGCTATTTTATCTTCTACACCAGTTAACGACAACATTAAAACCACATATCAAGTTTAATTTTGGGCACATTGTCACCAGAACAGTTTTACAGAGCAGTGGTGACTTCATTTAACTTTCACATATACATACTGTATACAAACCAAAATCCTTAAAGAAACACACATCATCTGACAATGCATTTGGGGGTTGGTTTTTCAAGTGACAAAAGGTAATTAGAGCCATTTTTGCACTGATGAAAATAACCTGTGAACATCAGTTAACATCTGGCAAAGCGTTTAATCATCAGTCATTGTTTTAAACTCTGTTTTGAGTTTCTGATCTTTACTATGGTTTAATTATTTCTTAGTTCTTTGTTCTTAGCTGGTATTTTGTTTGGGTTTATACTTTGTATTATGTTTTAGATTCTAGTTCTGGTCATTGCTTTATCCTCAGTTCCCCTTTTTTGGTGATCAGCTCCACTTCCACACTTGTCTCCAACTCAATCAACCTCAACAGCAGCTACTTCCTCATTAGTTCCCACAGTATATACACTCCTTTGTTCAGTTCAGTCTTGGTCAGATCTTTGCCGTTACCTCCTCATTGTTTTCTCAGTTTTTCTCTATCAGTTTTGTTTGTCTGTCTCTCTTTTTTCTTTTGTTCCAGCTCTGCAGCACTTTCGTTATATTTTTTTTTTAGATAAATCATCTAGTCTTCATCTGCCTCTGGTCTGCTGCTCTACATCTGGGCCCTCATCTCTTCACCATCACACAACCTTAACATATCGCATGGAGACTTGCAACTGTTTTTTTTTTAATTATCTTTATTATCTGACAGTCTCACTTTTAAGAAATTGTTGCCCATCATAATTTGCCACCGCTAAATGTTGGGAGATTAGTGGTTACTGTACCAGTTCAGAGCAAGGATTTAATCAGCTTGTTTGAGCAGGTGTTAAGTGTGTTTTAAGATAAAAATAAAAAAAAACTTTTGACTTCAAAAGTTAAAATAAGAATCCCACTAAAAGGTGCAATTATGCCACCTGCTGACGTAAAATTGTGCCTGCAAAGTGAAGTTATGGTAGTTTACTAACTTATCTGCTGTTATTAATGTATACTATTGATCAAAAGATAGATTATGTATCTTGTTTCTATGGGCATGAATAGGAATAAGTGACACTGTGTTGTCTTTAGTCATGTTTAAATCACTGTAACCTGGCCCTCTCTCTGGGCTTTTGTGGGATCAGATTCTTTTTCTTTAATTTGTCATCTTTCTACTTTTTTTTAGGTGGTGTAATGTTAAGTCAATCTGGAGCTGTGGAGAAGAACAGAAGTACAAATGATGGTGTTTCTAATATTTGTTCCACTTATCAGGCATTTTTCTGCAGATACCCTGCAGGCTGAAGCAGAAAATGGCACCACAGACCGGTTATTCTGATTTCACTGGTGATGCTTGGAGATGCCAAGCACAACACAAAGAAAGGATGTTCAGCCATTCCTCTGCAACAATATCCTTCAACTATTTTCTGGAGAGCTTGCTTCAATTCAAGTCAACCAACAGACTTTATGTGGCCATATCAGAGATCTGCATTGTTACCATACAGAAGTATTTCTCTTGATTCACTCTCCTGCAGATTGTCTCTGACTCCCCCCCAGCTTTGCATCACTCCCAGGCAGCTGCTGTCCAGCACAGTCAGTTCCCTTGGGAATATTCAATGTCCTGTGAGGGTGGCAGGTTTTTACTAGTTGGATCCCTTCTCAGTTTTAAGTATTTTTTCTAAAATTGTTATTCCCTCTATTAGCTGTTTTTGGCAACTATTTAAGGGCTCTGACTTAGAGCAATGATTTTTGTCTGTAGTGAAACCCATACACTTGGTCCAAAACTTGTGGGGCTCAGGCTTTTCAAGCAGTGGCACAAAGGTTGTGGAATTCTCTTCTGCTATTTTTATGTTGTACAGACTCCACTGACTCTCTCAAAAAGCAGCTGAAGCCATTTTTATACAGACAGGATTTGAATTAATGGAGATTTTTATTATGACATTTCTTGTGTTTTGTTGTGAAGCATTTGGGGATTTTTATCTGTGATAAGTGCCATACAAATAACTTTTACTCATTGTATCTGTTCGCCCAATTCTTTCGTTGGAAGCCCAACAACAAACCAGAGAAATCTTCAGTTCACGGACAAAGTATTTATTATTGGTCATACAGGTAAAGTATGGCAGCGCTGGACCTCGCAGGTCCTCCGTTAGAACGAGCCCATATCTCTGGAAATAGTTCATATTTATCTTACAGAGGTTGGACTTACATGCCACCAAGTATAATTTGCCAGTTATCAGTGACATGAGGAGGCCAACCACTGTCCACGTCATATTCTTTGGATGTGATAAACAACGCGTGTGTGTGTGTGTGTGTGTTGCTTTTAGGTGTATATCTATCAGACCTGTCTGACAAGATAAAGAAGCTTCATCTGACCCTGTTATTCAGTCCAGTTATGCCATCTTAAACCCTTGGACCATTCAGGAGCATACATTGTGTAATATGAACAGAGTGGGTTCAAAATAGTACAAAATAGGAAGATACGCTTATTAGAAAAATAGAGAATATGAATACATTATATCTAAGAGTCAGGCCAATTATAAAAATCTGTATAACTTTCCTTGGCACCATATTGATCTATTTACTCCCTCCAAAGTTGATATCTTTATATTGATTTCACCATTCATTTGCAATTTTTTATATTTAATTTTAGTTTGCATTTTCTCCCGTTTATTTCCAGGTTTTCTTTTTACATTTCCCTTTCTCCGTTTTTGCATTAATTTCTGCCTCATCAGGGTTGTCAGATAGTGTCATGGGCTCAGTTTGTGATCTATTAGTTGATTATCAGGTTGTGCACACATCGTGTTTCAGAAGTGGCAAAACTTCTGGATGGTTTGTTAATTCAACAGACTGAGAGTTTGGGATCTCTTTGTCACTGACTGGTCTGCTTAAAATGTAGCAGTTGTTGATAAAGTCTGAACAAAAATGTAGGCTGTGCGACTAAATGCATTTACACCACTGTTCTTACTGCAAATTAAACTATCCGCTAACGTTGTTAGCCTTCCCCACTCTGTGGCTGTGTTGAGAAACAGGCCAGTAACAAAATCTCAGACTGATTTTGAATATTAAAGCATTGAATAATAAAGCAAAAACAAGAAAACCTGGAAATTTATGGGTTTAGGGAAATAATAAATAAACAAGTAAATATTCTAATAAACAAATAAATTACTTGCATTTATTTCAGATTATGGCAGTTTCAGCATCCATAATGTTTCAACCTTGGCAACAGGAATGCATAGTTGTAACAAATGGTGAAGCGCAATTAAACTGAGCCAATGCTGTTAGGGATATTATATCCAGTACCATGAATGTCTGTGGATTATTCAAAATACTGACAGACAAGATGAATCAGAAAAAAAATGTATTTATCCCCCAAGATAAATATATATATATACATATCGAAATGACAAAAATAGACAAGGTCGGTGGGGCAAAGCAGCTGATTGTGTGCATTGGCAGGCCTGCTGCCAGTAACGGTATTAGTAGTTGCTGCAGAGAAATCAAGGTGTAAGGTACTGAATGATGAATATAAAAATTTGAATAGCAGATTCAGTAACGAATAATGATAATGGATTATGGATTAAATAAAGCATGCAATATGTTACAAATATGTTACAGAATAATGAGCAGCTATATGGTAATAAAGATTGACTCTCAGGCTGCAGGAGCTGTACTCCGATCACACCTGACTACACCTCGACCCTGACCAGCTAAAGGAGGCAGCTGACCTCCCCTCCTCACACAGGAACAGCTGACCTAACAGACTGTGAATGACACCCTCCCTCCCACAAGGTGCCGCACCATTCTGACTGAAAGCTATCCCCCTGCCTGCTTCTCCTCCTGGCTTTATCCATTTCCTGCCCTGCCCTCTAACTGCACACATCTGTCCATCATCAGTCTCTGCTGTGGACGAATGGCCTGGAGACTGGAGGCAGATGTAAAACTATACAGGATGATATGTCAGAGAGCAAAAACTAAAAATGCAGCAGAACCAGATGATCAAGGACTGATTCAGTAAAACAAAAACTGAATCCTACCAAAACTGAAACCAAAAAACAGAATACAGAGCATATCCAGAGATTGTAGCAGCAAGGTTCTGACAATAACTGAGACAAACTATGGAGATTAAATACTGTGGTGGAACTTATTTGTGAATGATTGCAGCTGAGGATAATGGACAGGTATGGGAGTGGAGCTACTGACCGGACAGGAGGGAAGTGAGGAAAACTATGAGCAAGAATAAGGAACAAGAAAGAAAACAGAAGTGAGACAAGACAAAACTAACTGACCAAAGAAAAAATAACAATGACAAGACAAAATAACTAAACAAACAACTAAAGACAAGACTAATCCAAACTGAAGAAATCCTGAAATCAAGAACACAAATAAAGCCTAAACAAGACACCAACTCAGAACAAGAACAGAGAGAAACCAAACCTAACCTAACCAAGGAGTAATCTATGAACAAAAAGACTAACCAAATACAGACAGAAAAAATCCAAATAACAACGATGACTAACCCTAAAAGAAGGTTACAATCTCCCAGTATTATTACCTTTTCCGATTTAATGATGGCAAAAGGCCATTGAATTCAGTTAAAAAGAATCTGGCAACACCAGGAGGTCAGTAGATTAAAATACAATAAAAACGTTTTCAGAGAACCGACCTTAGTCATCTGTAACTTACATGAAGAAAAGGAGTCAAAGTTCATGAGCCTGCGTGTGAATCTGTCCGATAAAGGAGTTCCAATAAAGGAGCAGACAGGTGTAATAAAAAAATAAATAAATTAAATACATTCCAGCTAAGATAACAAATGAAACTGAAAACAAAGTAGTGGCAAAGTTAATAAACAGCTACATTAACCAAAGCCTAAATGAATGCAGGTTCAAATTAAACCAGACACATTGATTTTTTTTCACATGCTGTATGATTATGTCTGTATAAATTAATTTAACATTTTATTTCAGTACCATTCATCATCATATAAACTTGTTTACATAGCTGTGTATATATTTTTTAAATTATTTCAGATCATGACAGTTCCAGTCCTCCATACTGAGTGAGAATAAAGGGAAAAAAGAAAAACTGAAAAATGCAATGCAGCTGAACCATTTTCGCTTCTAATTTACCTGTTCAGCCATGTGACATGCTGGTTTTACACAATCTGTTCTACAGGAAACAGTAGGCAAAAACAACAGTAAGTTTCCATTCTATCTGATCTGTAATCAGTAAGTTGATCTGATTAGTGCTCAGTAAAACTGAGCTAAAATAAGTAATTTCTTTAAATCCTCAGATTTGCTCATAGGGATGTGTGTGTGTGTGTGTGTGTGTGCGTGTGTGGATACACTTCTTTCCATGGCAAACAGTAAATCAGTACATTTCTACAGTTATCTTTCTCTTTTTTTCAACAAAGCGGCCACACCCTCTGATTTGATAAAGTCCAGGAACAGAAAGTAAAACGCAGCAGAACTGTTGATCTTGACTGCATCAAGGTAAGATTTTCTTACTTAAACTTAATATAATACATAATTAATATCCTTTGTATATTGTGTATTTAAAATTAATAACAGAAAATATTTGGTTTTGTGTTTGTCATTATTACTTTTTAGATGGACAAGATTTACAACCTGCTTGAAAAGCACAGACTGGAAACTTTCTACAATAAGTTTCTACAGTTTGGTGTGAAAGATGAAAGAGATTTCATTGACAGTGTCACAGAGGAGAACTTGACCTCAATCGGTAAGACTTCTACCAAGAAAGTGTTCTTGCTTAAATTCAATGCTCCACTTTATGCATAATTCATTTATTTTGTATTGAAATACACTTAGAAAAATGTCTCACTAGTTTATAAAGTAAATATTTTTAGTAAAATTTATATTGTAATAACTCAACAGGATTTGATTTAAATGCTGTCTGTTTCTTTTTAACTAGCTTTAAAAACTAAGTTTAAAAACTAAGTTTAAAAATTAAGTTTAAAAACTTATTTAAAAACAAGTTTAACATGTATTTTCAAACAGGATTAAGTCAAGTTGAAAAGAATCGTTTTGCTGCTATGAAAGACACTATTGGCAGATTTAGAGCTCCAGCAAACCCATCTGCAACATCAGTGCGAAAGTCTATAAAGGCATTCACTCTGCTGTATACGTACCCTAAATGTCCGGAACCAAAATGCATCAGAGGTAGGAAATTCATACAATATATGGTCTTTCTTCTGTTCACGGTTTATTTGATAGAACTATCACAGAAAAATGTTGATACTGATAACATGTTGTAAATACTTGTTTCCTGGTACTGCTGCTTTTGTACACAGAAGTGCTTACAGGCACAAAAAGCTTTAGAACAAAGTGCAGTTAGATTAAAGACATTGTAATAACGTCAAATTAAATCAGGGCTTCAAATACAAAATATTGACACATGTTTACAGGCATCATAGTTCTAACCAAAAGGACACGTCTATTAAGATCTAATCTGTCATTGGTATGTTTAATCAGTGAGAATACTTGCCTCCTTCAGTGTCAACTTCACTTTGAACAATTCGCTAACAGAAATTAACTTGCTTATAGCCACCGACACTGCAAATGAAAAAAAAAACATTTTTAATGCAGATATGGATGCAGCACAAAACACAGTTGAAGACCTGATGTTGAGGATACTTCACCTTGAAGGTATTCATTCCTCCAAAGGTGTCTGTCTCTACACAGTGGATGGAATGCCATTGACAGATGATCCCTTCTTCCACACATGTAAGTTCACAAAGTTTTTGTTTTTTTTAGTAAATGATATCAAAGCAATATGCTCAATATGTATGGAGGAGTAAAAGTTAAATAATTATTTAAATTGGTCATTAATTAATTAAAATACCAATTAATTTTATGTATAAAAAACCATATATAATTATTTCACTATTTAATTAATTATTTCATGGTCTTGTGTTGCAATGAATCATTAATTTATTTCATCTGCCAAACTGGCCCGTTAAAGTCAGTGGGCGGATTCTTAACACCTGATTGCTTACCCTGCAGATCAAGTCAAGCCAAATCGATTCCAGAAAATGGATTGATGCAGAGCTAGTGAACACATTCCTATACACTGGGTGGCGCTAATCACTTCTACGTTGCGTTAGATACTCAAACGAATTTTATTTGCATCTTCTGTTAGTTTTAAAATGTCTCTCACCAACTCCTGAGAAAAGTTCATCAAGGTCTTCCATGGTCTCTCTACAGGCATGCTACTTCAGACCCAGACCAAAGCAATGGATCAGACTAGATTAGCGTTAGCCCTGCCCACTGACTTTGATGGGCGAGTTTGACAGATAAAATGTAATGTAGTTACTTTTTTCATTTACAGGGTCGTTACAAGACAGACACATTGAAAATGGAGATGTCATCTATGCTATATTTACACCAAAAAAGAACCTGATAACAGCTCCCCAAAACTCACAGCAGCTAGTCGCTGAAACACATGGAACAGACACAGTTCGTTGTCATGTTGCGCTCAAGGTGAGTTTACGGAATACTTGTATTTAGACTGGGATTATATTGCTCAGCTGAGTTGAGAAGTGAAGACAGTTTGGGTAGACGGGTGATACTGAAAAGCAGAAGTTAAGTTAACCTTTTTCCATCTTACTTCGTATTAGAATGTCAATGCGGGCTCTGGAATATTTTGGTTACAATTTCTTGGTCACAGAAATAGGCTTGGAGCTGATTTACTGTCAGTTCGTAAAAATTCTGCATCACCTCTTGATCACATGCAGGAGGTGATCGGGTCATACAGATCTTTAACTTGTTTACGCTTTTCTGCCCAATCTAAAATTATTACAGGGAGATTTTGAGGTGACAGTGAACTTGGAAAGTGACACATTAACCATTTTAAAGAAGAAGCTTTCAAATGAATGTGGAATCCCAGCACATGTTCTTCATTACAAGTAAGAATGTATTGTAATTTACCGACAGCATCTCTTTTGATATTATTTTTATTAACAGCATTGGCTGTGTTTCCCAGATTTGATCGTTCTTAAGAACTTAAGAAGGCTCTTAAGAAAGGTTCGGTTAGGGTAAGCAGGAGCGCTAAGATAGGGGTGTTTCCTTGGTGCGTTCTTAACTGCCTTCTGATCCCGCCAAAGAAGCTTCTTAAGAAGCTATTAGTGGGAGCTGTTCACCACAGTGGTGCTGAAACTAAATCAATCGATGCCAGGCAAATCGATCACACACCACTTTATCAGCGCATAAATCACACACAACACCCTATGGTCCCTACACACAGGTGCAATTAGGCTACGCGCGCGTGTGTGTGATCACAGCAAACTGGTGTATCCAAGTAGTAATCAAGCCCATTAACGCATATATATACCCCCCTGTGGTTAGGCACACACATGTGAGAATGGAAAAAGCAGCCAGCAAGAGGTTATGTTTTATGTTTTTAGCAGATGCTTTTATCCAAAGCGACTTACAGGTAGGCAGATAGGGTAAGGGGGCCTTGCCTAAGGACCCCTACTGGAGGTAGTACCTTTCATGTAGGGGTTTTGAACCCAGGTCACCCACATGAAAGGTGGCAATCTTACCACTATACTATTCAGTCCCTGTTCAAGAGGTCACCCTCGTTTACCGCAGAGGAGATGGCCGTATTAATGGACGAGGTCTGGCAGCACCGTGATGTGTTATTTGGGGGAACATAGGGCAAAAAAGACATCGCATTAAAGAACTGCATTTGGCAGGCCATAGCCCAAAAGATGTCCCCTTCTTGTCCCTGTGGCCTGCGAGACTGGGGTGCTGTAAGAAAGAAGTGGCAGGAGTTCCAAAGCCAAACCAAAAAAAAAAAGTGCAAAGGTGAGGCGTTAGAGCCTCAGGGTGGTGGCGCACCTGGTGCTATAACCCTCACCTTTGCACTTTTTTTTTTCTTGCGTCAGTGTTCTGCAGCTATGAACGTACATTCATCATTACGCATGGTTTTAGTATTCCTTTGAGTGCCAGATATAACTGACGCAGCTGCAGTAAGCTTCAAAAGGCAGTTAAGACTGGGTCAGGGCGATCTTACGCTTCCTTCTTAGTGAAAGATCTCCTTAAGCTAAGAACGACTCTGGGAAACACGTCCTTCTTTCACAGCGCTCTTAAGACCGCTCTACGTTTCCTAGATTTGTTAAGAAGCTCAAGAGCTTCTTAACAAATCCGGGAAATGCCATTGCCTGTTTCTTCATACTGTCAGAAATGTTTTTCTGATCATTTTAATAATATTTTCAGATATGAAACTGGCATTGGCAACACATTGAAGAGTTGTGGAATCACAGAGGAGTCAACAGTGTACTTCTCACTGTCCACATTCTCTGACGACGCTCAACCTGCTAAGGAATTCTTCATTCATGATGTTGAGCCCTCAGTCCAGCAAACCTCCAAAGGAATCAGTGTCTTCTTTTCATCTCTACATATCAATGTAAGTAGTTTTCCATAGTGATACAATAGTGTCCAATATAGCAAATCCAACAAGGAAAAAAAGTGCACAAGTAAAGGGACATAGACAGCAGATCTATGTGACTCTTGAACATATGCTTTAATTCTGATGATGATCATCAGTTTTAATACCATCACAGCATTCACACATTTACACTGTTTGTCATAAATTAAGTTGCCAAGTGTTTTTTCTTCTAACCCTTAAAGAACCCCTACAACACAGTAAATATGAGGGGTTTTTTTCTGGACAGTACTTCAAGTTTGAATAACTTTTGAATTTCTCTCCCAGAAATTAAAACTCCCTGTGGCTTTATAGAAGAAACTGATTGGCTACATACGAAAACTAACTGGATGTAACCCTCTGGCTCAAAGTTTGTTTCAGCTACTCAGTAAGAATGAAATCATAACCAGGACTCAAAAGGTAATCTATAGTGATCTACAATATTGTATGTTTTTTTTTCTCCATAATTCTGACCTTACGCTAATGTTTTTTGTTTTTTTTAAATCCTCCCCTCCACTAGATCGCAGTAGTTGAAGGCCTGTACACACTCTTTAGGGAGCTTTTGCCAGATCTTGGAACAAAACAAGGCTGTAAGATCATCGAGGACCAAGAAGTCTTTGAGTATTCAACATACTGCTGGGCACATCTCATGTCAGAAGCAAAGGTATTTCTGAACTAATACAAAACACGTCCCTCGACGTTTCAACTGGAGGAAAATTATTTCAGATTCACTAAAGTACTGATTAACTGATATTTTTCTCGAAAATATCTCAAGTGCTCTCTATGGGATTTAGGTCAAGAGTGCCAGATAGTCTCTTAATGGATAGTTGCTATTCTTTGGATATGAAACTGATAGAACTTCAGTACTTCTGTCCCTTGAATTGTTTGTAATTGTAAAAAAAATATGTTTATTTCAATAGTAAACCAAGTTGTTGTCTTTTGCATATGGAGCAGACACGTTTGGCATGTCCTGATATTTTCTAGATATTATCTGAGCAGAATGCAAATACTTAATTTGCTATTGTATTGTTGATAATGTTAAGATAACAAATATTCTTTTAAATATATATGTATTATATAATTATATATAATTGCATTCTAAAACCTTCAACAAAATTGATGGGAAGTGTGTCTTTAGCTATCATCTTTGAGATGAGGTCCACAATTTGCTCTTTATGTCTCACATCAATCTGCTGATTTTTGGATCTTCTGCTCGATGCTTCACTCTCAAATGACTGTGCACAGTCATGGAAAACTTATTATGACAGAGAGAGAGCGAGAGAGAAATAAATGTATTTATGGACATAAATTTGTGACCTCCAGCAGAGTATTACTTTCTAAATAGATCACATATGACTACTTTTTTTTTGTTTTGGCAGAAGGAGACATCAGAACATGAGAACTATGCACCATACCATCTGATGAATGAGGAGGGCAGCCGTTTCTGCGAACCAGTCACAGTACCTGGCGTACCAGGTGCCCTGGAAAGAGCAGCTGTACTGCAGAAAATTAAAGGCAAGACAAATCTTGCTTTATTGATCTAAATTATATTAGCAAACCATAAAATGCACATGAAAACCATGTAAATACATGTCTTTTTACTTAAAGGTGATTATTATCATCATGAATCAGTGGTATAGGTTATGATAATTGATCTTTAGTTATTTGGCACCTTTTCAAGTTAAATGCTTAGTGTTTTACAAAGCTAAACAGAACACAAGCAAGGAATACAAAAAACATTTTATAAATATGTTATAGAATAGCCACACTGATTGAGACATTTAGCAGTATATAACAGTGAGACATGTTTATAATGTATGCGTGTATGTATATGAGTTCTCATGGGATTGTGGGAAACTATAAGATCTTTAAATTAAGATGGAGCAAAGCTATTAAAAGCATTATAGGAGGGATTTAAATTGCATTCTAACTTAATGGAAAAGGTTCAAAGCACATCATCATAGTAAAAGTATACTATATCTTTCTGTACTACTTTATTGTTTCTAACATTGTGAGTCATTAACAGAAAACTTTTAGAGTCTGCATGATCAAAAAGCATTAGAAAGTACCCGATTACTTACCCAATTAAGTACCTAATGATTTCCCTCAACAACTGCAACAAAAATCAACCCCAGCTGCAGTTCCTTAAAGGTGAATGTCAAAATCATTACTGATAAAAAAATAGAAAAAAAAGTTTTGTAAATCATTTCTGAATCATTTATTGATGTTAAAGGTAGTTGAACAATTTATTTAGTTATCTTTTTTCTCTGTCTCTGTATCAATAGATGGAGTTAAGATTCCAAACTGCACTGAAGCGAGTTTGCAAGAAACATCCCTCAAGAGAGCGACGAACATTGAGAAAATTTTGCTCAGTGTTCATCCTTCAGTAACAACTTATCATCTTTGGATTTCTCATGACAGCGTGACTGGTCAGAAGTATGTGTTATAAATGACTAATGTGTTGTGCCGGCCACAATTAGTCACAATGAGCATTTGTATGCAAAATTGTACTAAACTAAGATTAACATACACTATTGTGTGGTTACTAAAGCCATAAAGATGTAAAACAATTTTGCCAATCCTTTTGTATCCATTGTGATAAATCTATGATAAAGCTACTTTTTTAAATTTCTCAACACATTATCCAAAAATATTTGTGCAATACTTTTGATGATAATATTCTAATTTTACAATGGTCCAGAACTCTTTATTTAAAACATTAACTTCTTCAATAATTCATGTGACTACATTCCAGCTTCCGTATAAACACCGGGAAAAGTCTTGGAAGCATGGAAGAGGACATGAAGGCTTTCCCGCACCTCAGTGTGACACCACCATTGCGTTTGAAGGATCTTGGACATCAAGATCCATGTCTTGTTTTCCTGGATAAACGTGAGTAGCCTGCAGAAAGGTGAAGTTGGACTATCCAACCCCACCCACATCGAAGACAGTCCAATACCTAATATGTGGTCTGGCAAAAGTCAAACTGAAAGATGGAAAAAAAAGAAACAGTAAAGTCAAAACATTTTGTCATGTTGGCGAATCTTACCTTTACCTGATTTGATCTTATCTGTTTTTGTATAGATAGATTATAGATCCCCCATTGCTTCTCAGTGTAAAATTCTAAATCAAACGTGATCAGATGTGATTAAAGGGCACATTCCAGACTTTGATTTAAAGTCATTTTCATTCATTTCTATTCCACCAAGTAGAAAGGACACTTTTTCTATATGATCCCCCTCATTTCAGGGGACCAAGGCACTGGGGCACCGATTTGATATATATTCTACAGTGACTTGTTTCTATGTGGAACTTTTGCTGCTTACATTGGTCAAATGCAATCACTGAATATTATTGCTAGGCAGCTAATATTATCTGATGGCTTATGTTTACCAAAATAATTGAAAATACAGATAAGGTGACAATATAGAATAGGGTTAGAAGAGACAGATGAGCTGTTCTAAGCTATGGGGCTGGCCCGGTGATGTCACGGGGGGTGCTTTTCCATCAAGCCCTGCCAGAATGTGTACCAACTGGATCCCCACAGGGGGTGGTGCGCCCTCCTCGCTGGGGGATCTGTGTCGTGCGGCTCCTGGCTCCTGGCTCTTTGCCCTGCATCCCAGGGGTGGGGCGTGTACGCCTTGCCCTTGGCAGGGTCTCAGTGTAGGTGTGGGGGTCCGGGGTGCTACCCTCCCAATACCCTCTGTACCATACCCACGGGTCTGCTGGTTTACTCAAGATGTCCAGGCTGGTATCTTTTGTGGATTCTGGGCTGGTCCTTTTTCCTGTTGCCCCTGGGGTTGGGGTGAGAGTGTCTTGCTCAAGCTGGCTCTGTTGCTGGTAGGGATCTAGCTGAGCAGCACGACTCCTCATGGGACTGGGGGCAATCCAGAGCACTGGTGGAGGTGCATGGCACTGGCCCAGCACACCAGCACCAGCTGTGATCCAGGCTATCACTGGCTGTTGTCACTGGTTGATGCTGAGTAGGTGTTGAGCTTCACAATCACTGCGTTATGGCTGACTGCTGGACAGCTTTATTTCTGGTAGATACAGGGGTTACTTACAGACCACAACACAAACTTCCACACACTCACCACACACTACACACACACACACCTTCCATCATCTGTCTTCTGTCTCTTGTCTTTATCTGTCTTGTCCTTTTGTGTTCCACTATCGGCGATTCTAGTCCTCTCTGACTAAAGGTTTTTTTTAATCAATAAAGCTTGTTAGATTAGATGGTCAAAGAGGGCTGGTGAAGGAACCACTCACCATCACTTGCAACTATGCTGGAGAAAAATTGCAAGATTAAATTGCATATATAAGAAAAATTGTTTCTTGCCAGCTCTTGGCACCAACCATTGATATTCAGACAATGGAAAAAAGAGAAGAAAAAAATTGGATGTAGGTAGAATTGGATGGTCCAACAGCAGATCACAGCAATATATACTTGGTAAAACTACTACAAACCCAATTTCAAAAAGGTTGGGACATTGTGTAAAATGTAAATAATGCTTATCTTTACTTCTGAGAGACTCTGCCTCTCCAATGTGCTCTCTTTATACCTAGTCCCATTACTGACCTGTTGCCAATTAACCTAGTTAGTTACAACGTGTTCTTCCAGCTGTTTTTGTACCACTTACTTTTCCAGATTTTGTTGCCTCATCCCAGATTTTTTGAGATGTATTGCAAGATAATTTGATATTTTTCATGACATGACATGTTTCAATTTTCATCATCTAATAGATTTTCTTGTATTATTGTGAATTAAATATTGGTTTCTGAGTTGTTTTTTTTAATTTATCAATTTTTTAATTTTTTTTTAAATTGGCCTGTAGTGGTCGTCTTACAGCAAGAGAGTTCCAGGTTCAGATCCAACAGGGGCCTGTCTGTGTGACGTTTGCATGTTCTCCCTGTGCGTGTGTGTGTACCTCTGGGTACTCCAGCTTCCTCCCACCATCCAAAAATTGTATTAATTGTTGATTCTAAATTGACCCTAGGAGTTAGTGAGGGTGTGCAGGGTTTTGTTTGTGTTGGTTCGTGATGGACTGGCAACCTTTTTATGATGTATCCTTCCTCCTAACCGTTGCTTATGTGTAATGTTGTCTGTCTTTTTATATTTTACAGACAATCTTGGTGTGTATCTGAATAAAAATAAGCTACACCCTGAAATCATTGATGTGTACGACTGCATGTCTGGCAAAAAAAAAAACAGTGGACGTCAACATATTGGCTGCTACGTAAGTACTGAATAATCTTTTTTTTTTAATCTTTAGAATCAAGACAAATTAGAAACAAAGTTGAGTGTCATATTTGAAATGTATATTTGAAATGTACTGCATTTCAAATGTTCATCCAAAATTAAATGTATTTAAAACATAAACAATCAATTGAATGATTTAAATCAAAAAGATATTGTGCAACAGGTTTCATAGTTCAGTTGTTTAGTTGTATAAGTGTCACTAGAATTATGATCAAATCAAATTTGTTTTCACCTTCATATTATTTTACTGCCTGTCCATTTTAAGAAGGATTTCAATTTTTCACGCAGAACTGGAGATCATAGGGATGATAACTCATTTGTCACAACCAGGACCCCAAAGGAAGCTATACTGGTATTTTCAGTCCTTTACTGCCTCATACATTTCAAATGAGACTTGTTAGTGTCACGTAGGTTTCGTGGTGTGATGATAGGTGGAAGTTAGGACCCGGATGCTGATATTTCCAACAAAACTTGATTTATTTCAAAAGTAAAACAACAAAAAGCACGGCTGAGCCGGTATACCAAACAAATTTGGAGATTTCTCAACTTTTATTTTATCAGGTGCTGATAGATACGAGCTCATCAATGGATCAAAAATGCTATGGCAGTGTGGACATAAAGAAAATCCATGCTGTAAAGGAGCTTTTTGACAACTTTGCATCAAGAAGTATGGCTTATGATTTCCATCATGTCATGGGCCTCGTGAAGTTTGACTCAAACGTGAAAACACTCCACACATTTACAGAAACGCTTGAAAAGTTTAAGGTGAGAGTATTAAGATTTTTAACCGCATCTATAATGGGCTCTCATACCATGATTTAATAATACATTCTTTCTCTAGGAATCTGTGCGCACTCTTGAGGCATCTGGACGCACAACGCTGTATGATGCTCTCCAACATGGAAAGCTTGAGTTGGAAAAAGTAAAGGGCAAGTTTCCTGACTGCAGACTTCGCATACTGTGTCTCACAGATGGAAATGATGTTGGGTAAATAGTCCTTGCTTTACTAGTTAGCTAATAGCTCACATACTATAAGTAATGAATCATAATGAATCAGTCATCTGCTCTGCCATTTACAAAGAATACTTCCTGATTTTATCAAACTTTTATGTGACTGTTGAAATTTTACCTTCTTGAGATATCATGTTAAACTGGTTTTGCAATAAATTGCAATCAAATCTAGACAAAGTGGCTCCACTGACAATCAAAGAAGTAGCAACTAGTCCAACACCAGCTTGAAGAAATTGAAAAACTGAAGAGGAAATGTAGTATGGCAGAGAGGAGATGGAGAAAAAGCAAATTAACATGAAATAATCAGATTTTTGGAAAGCAGACATTTACAATGAAGCAATAAAACAATCGAGACATGCTCACTTTGCTAAACTAATTCAAGATAACTGTAATAATTCCTAAATCTTCTTCTCCACCATTAAACTTGGTCCCACTCAGTATACTTTATTTAATTTTTTATCAGAATCAGAATTGTGTTTATTGGTCAAGTATGTTAACACACACGGGGAATTTGGTTCCAAATGTTAATGTTTCACAGCCAACACAGTGCAAAACACAGTATGGAGATCTTATACACAGATGTGCAATATACAGAAAAACAACACAATGCAATGACTTTGCAATCCATTGAAATTTAAAATATTGGATTGAGTCTTTTAAATCAACAACAAATTAGTTTTTAGCTCTGTAGAACCTTTTTACTCGTGAAGAAAAACAGGAAAAGTTTGTTCTGGTTGATGTTCAGTTCAACCAGCTGGCTGCCTTTTAGATCCTTCCTTAATGAACAATTTCAGGCCAACATGCAATCTACCATTTTTAAGTTTAATTTCATTGATTGATTGAAGTGTTAGACCTTAAGTCTCCAGAGGAGGGAGGAGTGTATTTTCTTTTCTGTGTGGGTGTTTGTGTACATGCACGTCTGTATTTGCGTCTCTGTGTCACCACCACCTTGCTAGATTGTATGGTTATAGTTAAAATTAGTTTTAGTGTCTTTGTAATGTAAAGAATGAAGGAATGCATTCAGTAATGACAGATCCTATGACAGAACAGTAAAAACGGGATTTATAGCAAAACGTTATGGAAAATCACTTCTACCCTTTTTATTACTATAGGTTTTATTGCTCTTTGATATAAAGCATACAAAATAATAATTATGTGATGTACTTGACAACATATCTGAATATTTGTGAACAGATCCTCAAACAAGCCAGCTGACGTTGCTGCCAACCTGATAAGGTCCAACATTATAGTGGATTCAATCCTTCTTGGGAAAGTGGAGAATAACATTCTGCATGGAATAAGCATTGCATCAGGTAC
The DNA here is from genome assembly GCF_036924035.1 of Leuresthes tenuis. Lineage (NCBI taxonomy): Eukaryota > Metazoa > Chordata > Actinopteri > Atheriniformes > Atherinopsidae > Leuresthes > Leuresthes tenuis. Next base: position 22,394,808 of record NW_027325372.1, on the reverse strand, counting down.
TTTTTCCAAGTATACAAAACATGTTACCAGCTATGTAATAAATTAAATACTTAAACAATGGTATGAAATTAAATTAAATTGATTGTTTTTAATTATAAACCTCAAAGGGAAATGATGTAGTACATTTATTTTAATTTATTATTACTAGTCAATCATAGTGAGTGATATATTCAGAATTTTTATTTCTAAGGAATCATTGAATGTAGTTATTGCTGCTGGCACAAATGGCCTGTACAATTCAAAGTTGCAGCTGAGCTGAAGAAGTCTGTGGCTGAACATATTTTAGTTTCATTACTGTGTTCTGTAGAGGGTGTGCAGTATTGTCACCAACATTTGTCTTTGTATAATCAGCTCCAGCAGCTCCACTGCAGTCCCCAGCAAAGAGCCAACTTTATTTATCAGCTTGTTCAGTTTCTTTGAGTCTCTGGCTCAGATGCTGCTGCCCCAACAGATGACTGTAAAGCAGATTTTACTCTCCGCCACAGACAAAAGTGAAACATGAGAAGATAATAGTGAGACTCTGACATTGACTGAGAGAAACCAAGGGGAATATTAACACTCAGGGAACTAATAAGAAAGTGACTGCAGCTGTGAATAACTGACAGTGAAACAGATGTGTAAATGGAGATGAGAACCAGACAGGAGGGATCAAAGGAAAATAAGAATAATGACCAGTGGCCGTATTCAAAGATTTTTATCTTACCGCGAGGAATGCTCCTAACGCGCTAAAACATTTTACGTAGGAGTTTTTCCTTAAAAGTAATTCACAAAGCCGCTGAGACCTACTCATACGAAGGATAAATCCCTAAGAGTTAAGTAAGAGTGATGCACCGTTGCTAAATCAACGAGGTAATTCATTTGCACCCTGCAAATGATCAATTATTCAATGAGCATATTTCCAACATTTAAACCCTTTAAATATCAGCCGTTCAAGTCCTCCTTCACGATGAGTAAAACAAGGGAAGACAGTGTCAAACTCAAGCGAAGTCCAATTGGTCCCAGCACCAATTATTACTGCTGGCCCAGTTTGTGCTGTAGAGAAGAGTGGTAGTGGTAATTAAGGGGAAATTTGGCTCTGGGTAAACAGTAAACAATAATAATAATCACTTATATGTTATACTTTAACTGCGCTCACGGTTGTGGATTGAGATAGGGTGTCGAGCCACGTCTTGCAAGGATAACCACTGTCACCCAGCAAGTGACATCCAACTGGTACATGGTGCCTCTCAAAAAGCTGCCTAAGACCGCTCTCCATTAAAATACGTGAATCATGGGTAGATCCAGGCAACTGAGTTTGGAGTCCTCTCGAGGACTTTTAAGCTCTCCTAGAGTTAGGTGCTACTTTTAGGCCTAAAATCCTTTGTGAATTGCTCTTAGTGAAAAAAAAATTAGGAGTCCAAAATTTGAGAATGACACTCCCATTATTTTTAGGAGTTTCTCCTAAATTCGCCAGTTAGGAGCTACTTTTAGCCCTAAGATCCTTTGTGAATACGGCCACTGGATAAACAGTATTGAAAACATGGAACAAAAGCAAACGTAGAACATGGAACCAAAAAACTAAATGATTGAATCTCAAAAACAAGCAGCAAAAGGATGAGTACACACACATTGTTGGCAGGTAACACGGGTTAACTCTCTCAGTAGACAACATGGATAGAAACTCAGAGCCAACAACAGTTCTGGGTTGCACAGACACTCTATCTCAGTGAAATGTCCAGGATTACACCATTCTCCTGCACAGGATGGATTGCAGTGTTGCAGTGTTCCTCCTGCATCCTCATCATGGCTGCAAGGTAGTCCACATTATATTCCAGTGATCTCACGTTTCCTTTGACAATCGAGAGAAGAAATGGTTTAAACTTCCTCCTCCTTTTTACTCTTTTTCTTCCTGTCTCACATTGTGTTTCTGAATATTCATCATCCAATTCAGATGCAATATTCTATTTACGGTTGTGATTAATAAATCAATTATCTGTTCTCTTTTAGGAGGATGCTGTTTCAAACCAGAAACAAGCAAAGATGGCATCAAGCTTTTTGAGATTGAAACTGTTCTTTCATTGGAAATAAGGAAACCCAAAAATAAAACTGATCCATCCTGCATCACTGAAGTTAGTGAACTTTAAATGGTAAATGTGTCAAACTGATTGCAAAAATATCCTGGTTTATGTTGATTTCTTATTCTACAGAGTCTTTTGGGAAGTTTCTTTGCTACCTGTGGGTATGATACATTCCCAGAAGCTGTCTTGCCAAGTCAGATACACAGCAAAGTGACTGTGACACAGAGGTAAATAATAAAAAAAAGCTTTTATGCTAGTTGGAGGATGTCTGTTAGTCAGAATGGTTTTGAGGACACAGTATAATTGTAAATCATCTCTGTTGTTTGATGAGATGAGAATTTCTGTATTTGGCTCTGCTAGCCTTTTTATGAAGAGTAATCTGAATTTTTTTTTTTAGGATGTTGATGTCTATTTTAAAAATAACACACAGAAATAACATGGATAAACTTTTTTAGGCATATAGTACTCAAAACTAACAAACAAAACTGGAGTCAAATCTTAAAATGAAAATAAATGTATTGTGTATGTAAATATATATAATATGTGTGTGTATGTATATGTATGTATGTACATATGTATACTTATATGCATATGGGAGCTTGAAGCTTCTGCACAGTATCTTAGCTGTCCCTAGAACTGCATTCTTCTTGACAGAGATGCTGTTCCTGGGATCTCCCAGTATGGGGGTCATGGCCCCAAGTGTTCCGATTATCACTGGTACCACTGGTCTTCAATTGCCATAACTTTTAAACTTCCTCTTTCAGCCCTTGTGTTCCTTCTTGATGATGTTGTTTTCACTTGGAATTGCTACATCTATCACTATTCCCATCTTCTGTAGTTTGTCAACCACCCCAATTTCCAGTTGGTTAGAGATGACCTGCTTATCAGCCTGAGTGTGGAAGTCCCACAGGATCTTAGCTCTGTCATTCTCCACTACCTTTGGATGTATCTTTATTTGGAGCTATCTTTGGAACTTCCAATCCATATTGGACACAGATGTTTGTGTACACACTTCCTGCCTCCTTGGTTGTGGCATTCCATGTATGCTGTACCTTCTACGCTACTATGTGCTGGACTACTTCAGAAGCTTCTTTACACAGCCTACACCGAGGGTCATATCTGATGTCGTAGACCCCGGCCTCTATTGCTCTTGTGCTTAGGGCCTGCTCTTGAGCTGCCATTATTAATGCCTCTTTGCTGTCTCTCAGACCAGCTTTTTCTAGCCACTGATAGGACTTCTCGATATCAGCCACTTCCTCAATCTGTCGATCTGTCAAAAGAAATTATAAAATTGTCATTGTTCTAGCAATTTAACTTTAAAGATAATCATTCATGAAATAAATACTGCTATTGTTATACTTGTAATGGACTGTTGATAGTATGCACATAGCACACGAACTTAGCAATCTATAACTAACCAATTATAGACTGACCTAAATAATAGTTACAATTCACTTCCCAAGTCACTAACACCTTTTTCTCAAACTAGTGCTTTGAAAAAGAAGATTCAGGAGGCCAAAGATGGGCGTTTTATGGAGAAGGACAGACGTATCCTTGAGGAGCTGAAGAGCCTGCATTGTGAACCACATCCCTACGTTAACATCTTTCCATCAGAATCTGACTTTAGTAGGTTACATTCATCATTTAAACAGTTATATCATTATACAGTGGTTCAGTGTTTAACACTGTAACCTCACAGCAAACTGTTCTTGGTTTAAACTTTGACTTGGGTGTATTTGCATGTTCCCTATTAAATATAAAGACTATGAAACTGCTTAAAATGGCATCCATTATAGTTATGGTAGCACAGAACCAACAAGTTCTCCAATCCAAACAACCACACAGGTGATTTGTTCTTACCTCTTAGTAAAACAGTAACATCCTCCTGTGAAGTACAGCTACCTCTGTCAACAAATACGCTGTCTTCAAGACAATATGTACAAGCTACAGTATATGCTTTCACTTGCAAGAGTTAACTGCTATATCTGTTCAACTTTACAGCATTCTGGAAGATTCTCATGGAGGGCCCGCCTGACACCCCTTATGAAAAGGGGGTCTTTGAGCTGTTCTGCCAGTTTGGTCCTGACTACCCTGTGAAGCCTCCGACTGTTCGTTTTGTCACACATGTATCCTGTCAGACAAATGAGTTTCATTCATGAAACATATGAGAGCGCAGATTTAATTCTGACTGGTTATGAATTAATGTAGAAATGAAAAACTCTTGTGCCATCATGTATATTTTGTGTTTCTTGTATATAATCACCAAATTGAAAATAATTGTTCAATTATTTCCTTAACAAGGACAAAGATATACCACTGCAACATAAACAGTGTTGGGCGCATCTGCCACAACATATTTGATCGGAACTACAATGCCCATATCACCATAAGAGAAATCCTTGAAGCTGTGTTTGGACTGCTGATTGCCCCTGAGCCAGAGGATCCATTGGACAGGTGATAGAACTACTCTCACTCATCGTTATGCCTGAGTACCAATGATTTTACTCAATTTTGCCCCATTTCAAGATCGTGTGGCAATACATTACACATATAGATCTCGATACACTTTGAGATACCTTTTCACATTTTAAAGTAGTAAAAGTAAGTAACTACATTTTATTTGAATAGCACTTTTCCTCTCTTGTCCGCTGGGTTGGAGCGTGACTTTCTTGTGATGGGCTGCCTGGTTTCCCAGGTCCGGGATGTAGGAACTTAATAAAGGTGTTTCCGGTTTCAGATAATGGAAATGCCAATTTACACCTGGCAATTACTGACCAAATATATGCAAGAATTTCACAAAAATTTGTATAGAGTTAGGATGATAGATAATTTTCACTGAAAATGCTATTCATTGTTTCTTTTTTTTTTCTTTTTTTTATTCATTTATTCATTTTTTTCTGTCTGTTGAAGCGTTCTGGCTGAAGAATACCTGACCAGCCATGAATTATATGAACAAGAGGCCAAAAAACATACTGAGAAAACTGCAGTGGAATCACTGGAGTGTAAGGAGAAGGTAATGAACAACAATGTTTTAAAGGAAGATAAACTTCCTAAAGATAAAGGACCATTACAATATTTAAAAAACATCTGTCTGACATTTGCAAAAGTATTTACTCCTCTTGGGGGTTACCCTATTTTTTTGTGTTTTAACCTGTATTGTAATTTGAGTTTGGAGGATTTTATGTAAAATACATCAGTGAAGTTTAATTAGGAAAAAAAAAAAATCTTAAAAAAAAACTAAAGTGGTGCATCCATGTGTGTATTCTCACCCGTGTGGCACCAGATTGTATTCAGGTCTACGTATAAGAGTGATTACAAATGCGTGCTTTTGGTTTTTTCTTTGTTTCATCTTTTTTTTCTCTTTACATAAAATATGCCCCCCCCCCCCAAAAAAAAAGCGCCATTTCAAAAACAGATTGTAATAGTTATGTAATATAATGTAATAATATTGTAATAATAAAGAATAGGAGAAGTACACTACATTTTTTTAATATATATTATACGTGTATCTCAACAATGTTTGATATCTAAACAGAATCTGAACAAAAGCCTTGGCAGTTTATCTGTTAAGAATCTTAAAGCTATTGTGCTATTGTGTTGAGAATAATGACAGGTTGATGCATGTTCTCTTCTCCCGATTTAAAAGAAACTGGTGGAGTCTGTGAAAGAGTTTGTACCTCCACATCTCATCTGTCCATTGACCAAGAGGATATTTGTTGATCCTGTGAGAACAACACGTGGAGCAGTCTATGAACAGAAGGCCATTGTAAAACATCTAAGAATGTAAGTTATTTTATTGCATATTAATGACAAAGAATAATCAACATATTCAGAGTATTCAAGACTAGTATTTTCCTCCAGATGCTTTGTTCCCTTCTATATTTCAAATAGATGCCTCAAAGGGTAATTGGTCATTCTAAATTGACAATAGCTATGAGTGTAAGCATGTATGGCTGTTGTTTCTGCCTTTAATCCATGACCCTGAACAGAATAAAGTAGCTGGACGGAGGGAGAGGAAAATGTCTGCTGATGAAGTTTTACTTTACTACTGTGAGAATACGGTAGTACTCAAATCTTACTTGGACATACCAAATATATACTTGTTCATTAAATCATAGGATATGTAAAGGGAGAATTACATCTAGGAAAATACCTTTATTTTATAGTGTATTATGAGAATGTATCACATATAAAAAAAGCTATATTCTGACCACGTATGGCTCAGGTAGGCCTGAAACCCATGTGGGCTTAGAAAATGAAATACCACCATGGCTCACATCAGTTACATGCTTCTGAATATTTTCAGTGACGGAACATTCTTTTACAGGAGAAGATTTGATCCACTTGACCCAAAGAGTCTTCTCAGAAGAACTGATCTCAAGCCAGCCAAAGACATGAAGAAAATGGTGAAAGAGTATCGATCAAATCAGATTCAGGAAACCAGGGTTTAGCCAAGTATCAAAGCTGCCATTACATCATTATTTACATGATGTAAAACATGTAGACAAAAACTGTAGACAAGAAGACTGTGTCGCTGTGCTTGATGCACATCATTATTATCTCATTATAAAATCACATTTACCTGTTATGTTAAAAAATGTTTGTCATTTTTATGAGGACTCATTTTTGTACTTTGAGCGAATTTACAAGAAAGATACAGTTGTGACAAAATCATTAAGTTGGGGATTTATCTCTTTATCTAATCACATTCTTCTATTTCACCTGCTTGACCATAAACAATTTAACAAAATCACAAACCTTAGTCATTGTATCTCTGAGTAAGGCAAAGTTAAATCAACTTAAAATCACAAGTTTGTTTTACAACTCTGTTTTAATTAGCGGTTTAAAACTGGTCTCTGCAAAAGTGTGAAAGAATTTGAGCTTGAGACCAGGAAGCCAGAACGTTTTTCATTTGTCTTTTGAATATCTTTTTATGACATTGACAGCTTTCTATACTTACTTTGGAACAGCTGTTGCTATTAGCTTAGAATGAGTTGAAAATTAGAGAGCTTCTTTGTTGCAATGTTATTAAACCATATTTTCAATGTTTTCTCCAATAAAAATGTTTATGAAAAGAATAAAATCAGGAGAAAAAACAGTGTTTTTCATTCTTCTTTCTTTGGATATAACAAATAAATGTGGGAGCAATTTTTTTGAAGGTCTACAATTTGTCCAGTAGGAACATTTGTGCTGTGTGTCAAAAGACATAGAAACTTTCATTCAGTTACAGCTGCAGAAGAGTTCTCGGCATAACTTCACATGTTTCCAATGTACTTAGAGAAGGGAAGACTGCAATATTCAGAACTTCAGAAATATAACCTATTTGTCCAACATGTGGGAGACCAAAACACACTGGTCAAACAAAAAAGTAGTTCCCTATATAAAACTTTAATTATAGCGATGGTTAATAGAAACGCTCACATTTTTTTGACCACTACAATACATCATGCAAGGTGCTTCATTGTTGTATGGTGATCTGTTGTATTGATGGAGATTCATATATAAATATATTTATATATATATATAAAACCTGCTAGATGTTTTTTCCTGTTGCATGGTAGTTTCTAACTCCACTGTTACCCCGCGCATGAGGATGGAGGAATGAATCAAAGAGAAGATTCAGTGTGATCCATTGGTTCCCTATAGCTTGACAAAGTTTCAGAAAGTGATCTTATATGAATTGGACTGATTTAGAGTTTAACTTATTTAATTGGACAGTTAATTGTTAATTGGACAAAAACTGGGAGTTTAACACACAGGATGAAAGCAAATGTCTTTTATGTTCACAGAGCTCTGAAAGAGTGCAAAAGCCTTTTTTTTTTTTTTAAATTTTGACAATAATTCTAAATTTAGATGAGCCAAAAGCATGATGTGGGCTAACCCTCACCAAAGAAACAGATGGTGATGGAGGGGATTATTAAGGACCATATTTGTATATCTGGTCTGGTTTTGAAAATAATATTGCAAATTTATTACACTATAAAATGACCATAACTTAGTAAACAATAAATTGTTAATCTACCGTTTAATAATCCAGAATAAAAAAGTGAAGCCTAATATATGTTACAGTGTAAAACCACACCTGAAAGTTGAATTGCTACAGCAATAGTAAAATTTGTGGGAAATGGAAAAGGATTCCAATTTTTAAGGTTAATTCATCTGGCTGTTATGCTAAGAAAGCAATACTCTATATTACAAAATGTACAGTTCAGTTGTAGTTTTTGAATTATTCTCTAGAATATTCTTCACGCCTTATGTCTGAGTTCCTCTGAGCAAAGCGTCTCCGTTTATTGGGTGTTTTAGCTGTCACTTAAGAATGATAATTTTCATTGGTCAAAATGACAAAGGGGTGTGGTTTGTTTTCAGGAACTGTGTGCAGTGTGATACTCTCAACCGTCCGGTCTTGCCAGATCAACTTCTCGCTTTCTTCTGCGTCCACCACTCTCTAAAAACACATCTTATTGTCAAGTATGGGTGACGATGAAGAGAAATACGACGGAATGCTTCTCGTCATGGCGCAACAACACGAAGGAGGGGTGCAAGAGGTAAAGGAACTTGCTAACGCCACCATGCTAATGCTAAAGTGGTCGCCCTGTGAGTTGTGAGCACACCTCGCCTGTCAGCATTCGGGATAAAAAAAAAAATAATATTGATATGTTTTTTTTCCACCCCTATCCTCATTCATTGTTATTCGCTTTCTTTATAGACATACTATAGTCTTAGGCAGTAGTTTAAGCCGGTAGATCTGGTTAATTCGGCAAACACGTGACAAATATGGTACCGCGGAATTCTACGTAAACCTGATATATTAGATAATATTTATCGGTGGAGATGGATATAGAAACTGTCCCTTTTGAAGTTAAATCTCAGTACAGGATTGGATTTCCTGATCCTTTGGAGACAGATCCTCCTTACAGAAGTCATTTTGTGTTAGTGAGTGTGCCAAAACTCCCCTCAGAAAAAGTACAGAGCAAACATCTCCCTTAAAAGCAGCATGTTTACTTGAATCATTATATGATTCATGATTTAATTTGATCTGTGTTTTTTTTCCTCTTACCAGTTAGTCAACACGTTTTTCAGCTTTCTCCGCCGCAAAACAGATTTCTTCACCGGTGGAGACTCAGGTGCTGCTGAGAAGGTGAGCAGTGTTTCCATGACTGTGGATCTTGTGACATGCGAGATCACGCCGTCAACAAGCTGCTCTATTGTGTGACAAAAGCACAACTCACATTAGTGCTCATTTCTGGCCACCTGTCCCTTCCAGCTGGTAAAGGATGCCTTTGATCACCACTGCAAGCTGGCGCTGAAGAGCCACAAAGACAAGCAGGCAAAACAGGAGAAGGAGAAGAAGGAGAAAGCTGAGAGAGTGGCCAAGCTCGCGAAAGAGGAGGGAAAAACGAAAAATGACGATGGACCTAGAATTCAGGAACTGACAGATGAAGAAGCAGAGAAGCTTCAATCTGAGCTTGACAAGGTGGAATTTTAGTGCGTTAATGTTCTTTCACAATTAAGCACCACTGTCATATTTTGTGATCTTATATATTTGTTTGTTTGTGGGTGATAGAAAAAGAAGAAGGAGGAGGAGGAAATTAAGACTGTGACAGTAAATGAAGAGAAGACGTGTGACAAAGTCGATAAAGAGAAAGGGGTGAGTGGACAGCTTGGTGCTGATGAGCTGAAAAATCCTCTGCTGTGTGCTCACTCCTTCGCTTCTGTGTTTTGCAGTCTGATTCTGAGGCAGAGGAGGATGAGAAGGACAAAGATAAACTGAAGCCTAATGCAGGAAATGGAGCTGACCTGCCCAACTACAAGTGGACACAGAGCCTGTCTGAAGTCGATGTGAGTGCCTTTTGCCACCTCAGCATCTTAGTCTGTGATGGTCTTTTCTGCGCCTCGTCTCCTGCGCTCACTGAGCCGCAGCTTAGCTTAGAACAGGTTCTTTCTGTTTCAGCCACCATAGACGGGTGCTACAGTAATTCCAACCACAGCAACGAACCACTTGCATCTAATTTGCTTCATTCAAGAGCGAACAATAAAAAGCTGAGCTCCAGTGCACCTTTCACCGTCGCAGTTTTAAGCTGAACATTTAAAAACATTTTTAAGCTACATTGGCGGACATTAATATCACCATAAATCCCACTTGAAGCTGTGTTTATAAATCCAGTTTGCAGCATCGTTCGTAAACTCTATGATTAAGACGGCGTTTCCTAAACCAGACCGCTGATGTTAAAGCAAAGAAAAGTCTGTGATGATCAACTCCAGGTAGAATCCAGGTACAAAAAGAGGAGGAAACATTTGAAGTGATGTGAAGACATTGTGGTGGCTCTCCGGCTGTGGAAAACCAAACCACTGTTTAGCCTTTGTCTGTGTTAGAACCAGCTTAGAAGTGTCTCTCGCACTAGCCCTGAACCAACGCTGGACCTCCTGTTTCGTTTGACAGCTGCAGCCTCAGCATCACTTCTTAATGAATTATGTGCACATGTCGCGTTGTAGGAAAGTGAGATGTTATCATGCTTCACCTTTTTGTCACACAAACTGCTTCTCTGAGCTCTAGTCATGGTCACCTGGTGAGATAGACAGAGGATCATTTTATTTAATTATTCATTTAAAATCACACCCGTCATTTGAAAATACTTCTTATAAACCCCTTTGAGGGATCTCATGTAAAAAAAAAATTCTTGTTTTTCACCCAACTGGAAATAAATTTTGTGCTACATTTTCACCACGGGTCACTGTGAGCAGCTACTGCTTACTGCAGGGGAACAGTTGATTTGGTGAAACTACGTTCCACAAATATGTTCCTTCTTCTAGGCTTCTTTGAGGCTTTTTTTAATGGCCACACTTTTATTTCTGTGTTAAAATCTGATCCAAACAGTTTCCAAGAAGATGGCCAATGGAGGCAGTGCTTCCTTTTCCAAAACACATCAAATATGTCCACTTCACTGCTGTGCTCTTTGTTCCCGTTGCTAACTCTTTGAGTTGTGTGAATCTGCGTGTTATCATCCCAGAAGCACTGCCATCGGGAAACAGTTAGAAGTAATACTGTCGTGCAAAGCAACCAAAGGCCCCAGAGAATCCTGCAGCTGCCCAAACCATGACAGAACTGCCAACATGCTTCATGGTTGCTGATGCAGAGACTCTGGACATCCAAGCTCCAGGAATTTTTCCTCTTTGGAACACCAAATACAGGATCGTCACAGTGTTCAAGATTCGCCAACCACTGGGGTTATTTTTTATTTCCAGACAATGGCAGAAATCGCGGGTGTAGCCAGAGACGGGTCGGGAATTTCTCAATGCCTGTGATTTAATCTGACCTGCCGTGCCAATGATCTAATCCTCCCACAGCTGGCTGTGCCTTTCGATGTGAAGTTCCGAATCAAAGGCCGGGATGTAGTTGTGGACATCCAGCGACGCTCCATCAAGGTTGGCCTGAAGGGACACCCTCCTGTCATAGAAGGCCAGCTGTGCAACGAGGTGAAGGTAGAGGAGAGCTCCTGGCTCATCGACGATGGAAAGGTGGTCACCGTCCACTTGGAGAAGGTGAGAAAATGTGGATTTGGGTGGCTCACTGTTGACATGTTCCTCCTCTCAATACCTTCGGCGTTAATGTGATTGAGTCACGTTGTATCCTCTGATTTCAGATTAATAAAATGGAATGGTGGAACAGAATTGTTACCACAGATCCAGAAATCAACACCAAGAAAATTTGTCCTGAGAACTCAAAGGTAAAGGTCGAACATATATATATACGTATATTTATTTATTTTTCATTTAAAAATGAGAACGAACAAGCACTCATCTCTCACCCCATCACATGTGCACGTCCTGCTGAGCAGCTGTCAGACCTGGACGGAGAGACGCGGGGGATGGTGGAGAAGATGATGTACGACCAGAGGCAGAAATCAATGGGCCTGCCTACGTCTGAGGAGCAGAAGAAGCAAGACATTCTTAAAAAGTAAGTTCCCAGTGTTGCCTTGCTGCCACATCACTCTGGTTTGGCTCAGATTTGTTTTAGCAGTCGGAGGAGTCGCCCCCTGCTGACCACTAGAAAGAATGCAGCTTTAAAGCACTTCCACTTTGACTCCACTTTTCAGAGCTGAACACTAAAACCGTCTTTTAATCACAGTTTATGCACTTAAGGCCAAATTTGCCACGACAAGCAAAGCAAAGAAAAGCAAAGATCTAATTTCTGGTTGGTCAGAGGGCTGAGAGATGTCTGAGGAGGTTTAATGATGACCTTAATGATGACCTCGCTGAAAAATAACACCAAAGAGGGACGATTATGAGGCCATGTCAGTGTTTTTTTTGGTTTGTCTTAAAAACATCAAATATATCTAAAGAAAAACAGGAAAAGTTTAATTTTAAACTCTGTTACTGTGATTTGAAATGAAATAAAGTTGTCCCAAGATGATACGGGACGGTGATGTTTGCAGTTTTAGGGAAAGTTATCTCCTCTGAGCCAGCGGGCCATGTGTGTTTTATCACTGTTGGGAGTAAATGACTCCTCTTCCTCAGCTCCTGTCCTTCGCTGAAGCTAAAGCAGTCTGTCTGGTGTCTGAAGTCACTTCCTTTGTAAGCTTGTTAAAGCTGCCTCTGAGGATCTAGTTTAATTTAATAAGAGTTGAAGAATAGCATTGTGGTGAGAGTGGAGGAGATCATTGGTCTCAGACTTTCTTTACAGACACACTGTAATGAAGTGACAAAATGTTTGTTACTTTACTGTGAACCATCCTCCAGAGGTGGGTAGAATCTCATTTTTGTGGTTTCTCTCCCTGTTGTCTCTGCAGGTTCATGGCTCAGCACCCGGAGATGGATTTCTCTAAAGCTAAATTCAGCTGAGACTGAACTCAGCCCACATCTCAAGTCCTGTTAGATCGCAGCAGAGCCAACATCCGTGCTCATCTCTTCAATGGACACACGTTGGTTGACTTCTGTGTCTTAAGTGCATAAGTCCTGTGTTTGTTTGCTGAAACATGTTTGATAAATGTAAAGGCTCCGTTAACCCTTTGCATGTGGTCCTGATATTTAAACTTGTTTGGATTTTTTTTAAATAAATTAATCTAAAGTTAAAGTGCTAATGTTTTCTGTGTTGTCTGCACAAGGTGACAGAAATGATTGAGGAAAAAGGCTTTGTCTCTCTTTTGTAGTTTGAACTTTTTCATTTGTAACATCAACCTATTAGGAACCTGTGTCATCCATGCTTGGATGATATTCAGAGGCCCCCAATAAGGCCAAAACTTCTGCCACGTGGAGGAAAACTACCCAACACTGGATTGGTTAAATGCAGGGAAAGATGATGTGCACAGACCGGAAATGATGATAATAATAATAATTTTTAGCCACAAGAGAGCAGCAGAGTGTTGTCCTTCAAGTCTACAGGGATGTTGTCTTTGACAGTTTTTGTATCCCATGAGGAATATTCTGATAAATCTGATGGAAAGTTGCTGAAACTTGCAGTTTGAGTCGTTCTCTTTCAAAGTTTGAATAATAAAATGAAATGTCAGAGTGTAAAAACAAGGCTCTGGTTATCAGATCCACAGGACAGGTGTTTTCAATCATGTGCAAGGAGTTGCAAATTAGATTAAATGAACTATGGATTGTTATCTGAAAACAATAAATATAGGATTATTTTTTTATGCTTCTGTTTGGTATAAAATCATTACTGTTGGTACCAGAGGACATCTTGAAATAACAAATATAGTTGTATTTGGAGTGGCAATGAAAAACAAAAGGGGATTACAGACAGTTGCTTCGTTTTTGTTTTCACCCACTGCTGGAGAATAAAGCAGAATAAATATGGAGTAACATCCTATCAAATGTGTGGTGGAACCAACAGCTGAACAGAAATCTGCAGTTCCATGTTGTGAGCTTCTACCTTATGCTGGCTTCTACACTTGCAGGTTTTGAACAATGATAATGTTAAAGCTATGCCAAATCATGTTGCAGTTGCTGACTCATGAAATTTCAGGAGCCGCAAAGTGATTTTGATATTTCAGTGTTGAGGATGTCAGCCATGGATCATTTTTCTGAATGCTTGCAAATTGTAGCAACAGGAAAACAAACCATGAGGCAAATATTAGCGTGATAAATTCAGAAGCCGTGACACTGGATTACATTCACACATAAACATCTGAATGAAAAACTACATAATACCCCAACTGTCAAATAGCTTTAAGGGGAAAAGTGGCTCAAATACCACCAACAGCTGTTTCATGTGATGGAAATCATGAGGATTATTACCTTTAGTAAGACTATTTTTGATTCTAAAAAAAAAATCAAATAAAAGGTTGTTGTGTTATGCACAGTGTACAATTCACAATAGACAGGTATAAAAAACATTTTTCATTTCTCCCACTGACCCACGTTCCAGGGTTGGATTAAGCAGGTATAGAAAATGGATAGTTTCTCCCATTGACTCTTAGATGGATGTAGGCACCTCTGTCAGACGTGAAGCTCAATGCTACCTAGATCACAGCTACCATTCAGCTAAGGCCAATTGTCATAAATTGCTAAATCAATAAAAAAAAATTCAATGCATGTTATAATTAAGGTCTGATATACTTAAATTATCCTTAGTTAATTCAATTAAGTTGTTTCCACAAGAAAAGTATTTGTGTCAAATTTGTGACTTTTTCTGGGGAACACAAGAAAAAGTCTCAGTTTTAAAAGCACACAAGATTTATGCTAGCAACGGCTAATAGGGACTAGTGCCGATAATCTTTAATTGAAATAAATCTAGATTCAATTTATTTTTCAAATATCACTTGAACTGATCGAATTAACTGCTCCCTGTAATGTCCTGTACAACTTTCTGAGTTCCCCCCACTAATCTGTGAGTAAAAGAGGTTTATTGTTATCTTTCCTCTAAAACTTGAGGTCTACCCTTACAATAAAATAATCTGACACAATTATACCCCGCAGCTTACTCATTAAAGGGCACAGTTTGATACTTGTGAGAGTGCAGTGACTGATATGTCATCCGGAGCCTGAGGATAATCAGCACCTCACCACCAATGAGTGAAAGACAAGGTTTCTCACTCGGTCCACACTGGATATCATGCACGGCTGCTAAATGTTACTTCACGGAGGACCAGTTTGCATACAAGTTTTGTCAGGCTGTGTGACTGTCCACAGAGAACTGGACAGGCCTGTCAGGATGGTGAGAGGCTGTCGCCATCACTGAGGCGACCAGGGGAAACATACATTAGCTTATGCTGGCTAGCAACTCTTCCTAATGTGTGAAATTGCTCATGTAGTTCAAAAACACTCCTCAAACAACTGTCCCATCAGACACTAGTGTTTTTGTCAAGACTGTACAAGACTGTTCAGCTCACTACATAGCGCGGGTAACCATATTGATGCTTAAAACTTTAGGAAGTGACATGGGGCTTGTTGGATACTAAGATTTAATGTTAGCATTTATTAGCAAAGAGAAAGGAGACAGTTCAACACTTAAACTCACAGTTTCAACCTGTTTAACCTGAGCGTGCCAAACAGTTGAGCAGTTTTTACAATAAAGTGGATGCCAATTTTTTTGGAGAGCTTGATTAAGGCAAGATTTTTATGAGAGTTTTATAATAACTTATATATTTATGGGGGCATTTCAGTTCAGCTATGAAATAAGGCACAAATACTCATTGTCACTATTTCACTTCCACCCATTTCTCTTCAGCTTTGCTTGGTCTCTGGCAATAACTTTTGAAACTAACTCTCTGTTGAGCTGTTCTGGCAGCCACTTTAGCTCTGAAACACTGAAGCCCTGCAATTCTCCAAAGAAACTTTCGGTAAGAGGGCAGAAATCAAGTTCCGTTGTCTCTTGTCTCTGCCCAGAGGTCATGGATATTTTCCAGACCAAAGCTTACATTTTTGGTGCCTGATCCTATCCAAATACTTTTTGACAAATCCGAACAAAAGACAAATTTTGAGACTAAAAGAAAAGAAAAAAAAGGAAAATAATAGATGTATCAAGTGAGGGATGCCCGCTCATGTAGCGCTTCATGACCTTGGTTTACATGTCTCATTAAATTATTATAACTAGCTACATCAGTCACAACATAGACATTTGGTGTCTCTCTATATAACAATTTAGATGTTTGGCACTTTGGATTTGCCAGTTAACCCTACCCTGATAGAAGGGGGTGAACAGAGGCATTGTCTACCAAGAGACCCATCCAACAATTTTCCACAGTCTTTTAACATTTATTTTTCGCCATCACAAACAAATAGTTGGTGTTAAGAGTTAAAGATACATGTCCAGGGTTAGCTTTTAAATGTAATGATAAGGGCGTAGACATGTATGATTCTGGGTTCCCTCCATATCATATGGACTCTGCCCTACACAAGGAAAAGAGCCAAAATACATGGCTCATGGCTATCTCACGATTTCTAATCATGGTTTGTGACACATCTAAATCTTGGAAATATGGGGAGGGTAAAAAGTACCCATTACCTGTTTTCTGGTGAGACAGAGCAGGGCAGTAAACTGAAATACCCTGTGGTATTTACCGTTGCATGAACACATGTCTGGAAGAATTTCCTGCTGTGAAGTGCAGGTGTGAAAGTACAACTGCAGAGAAAGCCTATTGCACACAATAATTTGATATATTGTTAACCTTTTTTTTTGTGGTAAATGCAGCTTTGAATCCCCCTTTTTTTTCCAGGAAGCTGTTTATTAGCTTGGTCTTTGATCTCACCAGTTTTTTTTTTTTTTTTCATTTTTAAGTTTAATTTTATTTGAAACGACTGCACAACAACACTTTCTTTCTTACATTTTTAAGTTGCTCATACCTTTTGTCTGATATAAATGAAAACGAGCTTAGACCATATAGAAACATAACAAATAGTCAGAGAGGTCCCACCTATATTACAGTTTTATTAGAGTTTCAACCTCTTTTGGATATGCATGTGTTCCAGCAAACCCTCAAAGAAAGAAGAATTTAGCCTGATTTGTTGAATTACCCTGAGAAAAAGATAATACAAAGATTGAAATCGGTTATAGGTCTAAGATTTGTCAAAAATAATAGTGATTTAAGCAATTGCAGTGCCTCAATGTGCAGACGTTCTTAGCATTTACCAAAGACATGAAATTTTATTAATCTATTCTGTTATTTAGGACTTCCAGTCCTACAATTATGAGATCCAGTGGAGCAAATGTAAACCTTTACAAATCCCAGGACATTAGCCTTTCTCTGTTTAAAAAGTTTCAGTGTACATAATGTCCTCTGAAAGCACAGTTCCATAATTATGAGTTCAGGTCTCAAGCTAGAACTGAATGGATTTAGTAGTAGCCTCTAAACTTAAAAGCAGTATAACTCATATATACTGAAACATTCCAAAAATTAAATAAAAATACCAAATGAAGGTTAGAATGTTTTAGCCCGCTTTCTCTTGGTTCCTTTAACTGCCTGGAAAGGAAGGCCTGATGGGGCTGCGGTTGGGTGGGGCGGCAGTATGACTGTGCAGGGGTGGAGGGCACGGAGGAGGCAGAGTCTGCTCAGCTGAGAGCAATGTCTCACCAAGGTATCAGAATTTCTTCATTAACGAAGACACACAGACATCAGAGGGACGGGGTTGGGGTTCTGGGGCGGGTGAGGCGGGCGGTCTGCAAACACACCTCCTCGCAGCTGCACTGACTCGCTGTTCCAGACTTGACGACTTGTTTTTTTGGCAGCAGCCTCTCGTAAATCACCCACAAGGCCTTGCACAATGTGAGTCACCATCAAAATCAAGAGGTTTGTGGAGGCCGCTTTGCCTCTCTGTCTTCCTCCGTAAGGTAGTTCAGTTGATTATTCCTAGAAGCGGAGGAGCGATACGCGAGGAGGAGCTTTTCATAGTGCCTGAGTGGATGAAAATTCAAACCTGACCTCTGTTACCCTCTGCATTCTATTTCTTTTGAGTAAACACAACATTAAAACACATGCATTGCACTTTGGTAAAACTAAAACACATGACGACTGTGACAAGTACACAACAGTGACCCATCCCAACATCTGCATCTGTTATTTAAAGGCCCATGTGCTCCACACCTGGGTGCTGGGCACACTCTGTAAAGCGTATTTAGAACACACACTTCCAGGGGTGGAGAAGAGGCAAGTGTGCAAAGTCAAACTCCAATTGTCAATTAGTGAAGGCCAACAGTGGCTGCAGGTTGGGATGTACAGAGCAGATCAACCACCTTAAAGGACAAAGAGTTTACTCAGCTCAGGGTCCTCAGATCAACACATACACACACAAACTGTAACTGAGAAGGCGGGATGGCCCTTGGCCCAGCAGGGCCTGTTTACAGCTCCAGACTGAGCAAAGACTCTCAGCAAACATCCTCCTCACCAAGTCTGGACAACTGCTCATAAACACACACACGGACATACATATACACAGAATATGAAAAACAAGAGTTCAGTTACTTTTTAGTTTTGGCTCCTATGGCTTACTGATCAAAATAAAGTCAACATCCAACTTAAATCAAAAGCAAATCAGGGCTATAATCAGTGGACTTGATATGTAGTTTAGATGAGTGACAGACTGATGTCAACACTGGCCTACCCATTAGCCATATATAATTCTTTTGTTACATTTGGGATGCTGTGTAAAACCAAAACAAAGAAAAAAAAAACTAATGCCAATATTTGATAAAGATGAAGATAGAAAACATTTTGGAGGACATTTTGGCTCATTGTGAATCTGATGGCAGCAATACTCTCAAGGAAAAGCTGGAGGACCATGTTGCAACTAATCAGCTTAGTTTTCAACAAGTCAGTAACATGATTGGGCATAAAGAAGAGCACCTTATATAGAGAGACAACATCTCTCAGAAGTAATATGGGCAGAGGTTCAACAATTTACAAAAAACTGTGTCAACAAATTGTGGAGCAGTTTCAGAATAATGTTCCCCAATGTAAAGTTGTCAAGACTTTGAATGTACCATTTTCTACAGTAAATAATACCATCTAAAGATAAATGGTAATGGACTGTACTTGTATGGCGCTTTTCTGGTCAAGTTGACCAATCAAAGGGCTTTAACACTACATGCACTCATACAGCACGTCTTAGTCCTAAGAACTACTCAGTGCTTTCTTTTATACATTTACACACATTCATGTATAACGTGGGGTTCAGTGTCTTGACCAAGGACCAGTGTCTTCCCGGGGAAGCCGGCAGTCAAACCACGGTCCCCCAATTGGTAGGCGACTGCTCTTCCAGTTGCCACTGTAGATTCAGATTCTAGAGGCATCTTTGCATGCAAGTGACATTAACGAAAATTGTTATTGTATCCCTGTGACCTTCAAGCCATAAGGCAGCACTGCATTATAAAAAAAATAACCAGAATTCTGTCAAGAAAATCATTGCATGGGCTCAGGAACACTTCCAGAAATCATGTTCTGTGAACACAGCTTGCTGTAACATCCACAAATGCAGGTTAAAGCTCGATCATGCAAAGAAGACGCTTCACGTGAACAAGAGCCAAAAACATCAATGTCTTATCTGAGCCAAAGCTCATTTAGAATGAACTGAGGCAAAGTGAAAAACTGTTCTGTGGTCACATAAATGCTTGTTATCAATACTCAGTTGTAAAGCCTACATCTGTAATGGTATGAGAGTGCATTAATGCTTGTTTAGGGTGATGACTGCAGCGAGGAGTTCAGCGCATCTCAATTAACTGCCAGTCCAAAAAAAGTCACCACCTGGATTTAACTAAGCAAATAGGTAAGAGCCTCCCAATAATTACTAATTACTGCATGGATGATTATGTTTCAGCAGGCAACAAGTTATTTAACCCTAACTGATGCAGTGAGTAGCTTCTCATTCTTAAACAACCATGTTGGAAGACACATCCTGTGGTTGTGGAAAAGATGTTAATCTGTTTCAGAAGGGTCAGATTATTGGCATGCATCAAGCAAAGAAAACATATAAGGAGATTGCAAAAAAACAACTAAAATTAGGTTATGGACTGTTAAAAATAGTCCTTAAACAGCGTATTATTAAAAACTGGAAGGATAGTGGGGAACCATCAACTTCAAGGAAGAAATGTGGTTAGAAAAAAATCTCAAATGATCGTGATCAGCGATCACTTAAATGTGAAATCAAATCGTAAAAAATCAACTGAGAAACTCACAGCTATGTTTAATAGTGAAAGTAAGTGTTTTTTCCACACGCACGATGCAAAGGGAACTCAAGGGATTGGAACAAAACAGCTGTGTAGTCTTATGAAAAGCACTTATCAGTGAGGCTAATCTGAAAAAAAGGCTTCCATTTGCTAGGGAGCATAAAGGTTGAACTCTGGAGCAATGGAAGAAGGTCAAGTGGTCTGATGACTCCAGATGTACCCTGTTCCAGAGTGATCTGGGTAAGAAGAGCGACAGATGAAGTGATGCACCCATCATGCTTAGTGCCTACTGTTGTACAAACCTGTGGGGGCAGGGCTATGATCTGGGGTTGCTGCAGTTGGTCACGTCTAGGTTCATTAACATTATGTGTCCAAATATGAGGTCAGCTGACTATCTGAATGTACTGAATGACCAGGTTATTCCATCAGTGGATTTTTTCTTCCCTGTTGGCTCAGGGATTTTCCAAGATGACAACGCCCGGATTCATCAGGCTCAAATTGTGAAAGAGTGGCTCAGGGTGCATGAGACATCATGGATTGGATTGGGCATCACAGAGTCCAGACCTTAACCCCATTGAGAATCTTTGGGATGTGCTGGAGAACACTTTGTGCAGCAGTCCAACTCTCCTATCATCACTACAAGATCTTGGTGAAAAATGTATGCAACTCTGTACAGAAATGAATTATGGGACACTGCAGAAGCTTATCGAAACGATGTGCTGTTATCAGAGCTAAAGCCAGTCCAACGAAATATTACAGGGGGCTCTTTTTTGTGTATATAAACAGTTATGGCATTGGGTTGAAGATACACTTTGCTTGCTCAAATGTCAGTTGGACCATGTGACCACCACCTCTGTGAGATTAAAGGAGCAGCAGTTTTACTTTTCACCGTGTCTCACATACAAACCTCAGCCACAGACAGTTTGTGTGGACAGGCCTTTTTATTGTTCTGTTACTGTCATTATAATTCCTTCGTTTTGCCTGTCGGAGCTCCTGTTGTGCAGCCTTTGCTTCAGTCACCTACTCATGCTCCTGGATTTTGAGGAAATCTCAACATAAGTTTCTGGTGGCAGAACCGTTAGCATTTGGAAAAACTTTGTGTAATGCATGTGTTCATTTACATTTATATTTTCTTTCATTTGAAATTGTGTTTCTGAGTCTATGTTTCAAAATTCACTCTCCTGAACCTCACCTTACAGTATGTGCACTAACTTCGTTGTGGAGACACAAGCGCCCAGTGAGTGAAACCTAACCCATCTAATTATTGTAATCATCCCAAGTGTGGCTGGCAAACAAAGACAGCAACTGTACATTGTCAAAGCTAACAGAGATCAACTGCAGCGTTTGGAAGGATAGTAAAGTGGAACACTGGGATACGTCAACGTTTCATGAGGAGACCTTTGCTCGGCCCTGCCAGCTGCAGGTCACATTGCTGCTTCATTACTGTTTACTTGTGGCCCTGTGACCCTCAAACCTTCATTTGCACCTCAGTGAGGACCACTCTATCACCGCTCGGGGGCCAAAAGCTCCGTTGACCTGACACACACATAGCACCACTGACATCACAAGTGCACTGCCAAGCCTATGACCTCAGATATGAGCTGGATCAACCTAATATCGCCAAACTAAAGCGTTTTTTCTTTTTCTTTCTTTCTTTTGCCAGTTGTTCGGTGCTGCATTTCTGTGATTCTATATCTTTAACTGCACTTTTTTTCTTTAACATCCACTATATTTTAAAAATACAACAGAATCTATGAAATGAAATGGTGTCACATCTAAAACTGTGTAAAGTATGAACTCGAGTCAGCAGTTCAAGTTGTGTTGTTTCAATAAAAAGGCTGATAAACTAAGTGAAGTTTGGTTTCTGTCTTCTGATATTACAAGACAAACTTTCAACAAATAGCTATGACTATGTAAATATCTTAGGCTATTTAAATGTTCACATTTTGCGTCCATATTCCTTTGACCTTCCTCACATGCAGATCTGAATGTGTTGGCCGTATGTCACACCACAATGCAGATTGTAACAAAAAGGTGCCGGTGATGGCCAAGTACCCCCGATGAATTTCTCAAACTGGACACTTCTCCATCACGTCCTCATTTCGGTCACATGTCGGAGAAGCCGCATTCACTTAGCGTGACAGTGTTGCCTCTTTATTTAAAGAAAGTTCAGACAGTGCAGCCAAAAGTCTGATGATTGAGGTTTGATGATCGAGGGAAAAGTGAGACTTACACCTCCAGACTAAAACCGAGGGTTTTAAAATTAGAAAAGGTGTATGCCGCGTGCCCCTTGAGGGTGTTCCATTTAACTGAACCACAGTAGCCCCTGTTTGCACTCTGGCCTCACAGATTCTGGATTTTAGCACAGATACTGGTATCTCCTTTTGATTTAGTAGTTTTTTTTTCCCTCTGTGCATTAAAAGCTGCCTCATAGGAATGATTCAGACTTGTTTTGCTAAAAACTGCCGCCTCAAAGAGACGAAAGGACACATCATTGAGAAAACAAATACTTTTAATTTATTATTAAATGACATAAATAAGACTTAAAGCAAGTTCAAATACAAATAGATAAGAGTATGTACAGGCGTTTGAGCAGGGAACGCGTCTTGGGATTTTTTTTCTTCTTCCTTCAAAACCCTGCCAGGAAGCAGAAGGCACATGTAGATCTCAACATGGAACATTTATATTGCAATCAGAAAAGGCACATTTAGATGGAGGAAAAAAAACAAGCAAAACAGGACGTTAACTTACTCTATGTACACACATTATATACACACATTCATGTTAGCAGAACCTTTTTTTTGTCTTTTACAGTTAAAAGCAAAAAGTCAGTGAGTATTCAGTTGAGTTGGGTTGAGTGTAGACAAAAAAAGGGAATGAACATGTTTCGATAAAGAGCAAAGAGTTTGGACCATACAAAAAGTAACAATTCCAAACCATGTCGAGAAACTGACTACAGTAGGTTGCAGATTGCACAGATGACACTGTTTCCACCATGAGATGGTAGAGTTGTCGTCACCCTCCACTCAAACGGGGGAAAAAACACTGTCTGTTCTATTATTTACAAAGTCATTCTTAATAAACTAAAATTTTTATTTGTCACTTTTAAGAATGTTAGAAATGCTGGTCACTGTACTCATTCACATTGTGAATCCAGAGCATTTCTCTGTTTGTTTTCACCTGATCAAAAGAGCCTAAGGCTTATTGTTTTAGAGTGAAACTGATTCACGTCAGCTTCCTTCTAGACTCTGGAATGAATGATCTTAGCTTTTTCACAAACATCATCAGGTCTCGTAGTATTGCCACATCTCCTCCTGGACCTGTATTATAAGTCTTTAGTACTGCCCTGGATGTTTCTGGTTTGCCCAAGCAGGAGGGTCAAAGTTTCAGTAACTCTGAGCTACAGGTGCCCAGGTTGCTGTAAGCCTGGCGATGGAACTCTCGAACTGGGCATCCCCTACCCCGACCTCGCTCAAGCTGGGGTCATACATGGAGGATGGTGAGGAGACGGGTAGTGAGGATGTCAGGCCCGTGTAGGAAGAACCCCTCAGGAACTGGGAGGTAAGACCTCCGGGGATGGAGCCTGAGGCCGAGCCTGAAGGGGTGAGCGTGGTGCCGGCTACCGACCAGAGGCTGGGGTACTGGCTGAGGATGACATGGAAAAGAGTGTTTACTATTTTGTTGTTGCCTCATGTTACCTCTTACAGAACGACTTACAGACAAACTAAACACTTTGGCCCAATTCCAATTACCCCACTTGGCCCTATTGTGCAGAGATAAGGTACCACTTTTCTTCAAGGAGTAGTGATCATAACTCTTAAAGTGGAAGTGCTCGAGGACATTTGCTTGATGACCTCTACTACTTGACCCCTATATGAGAAAAGGGTCAAAAACTGAGACGTAGGACCATGTGCTAAGCCCAAGAGGAGAGGATTGGGCCTTTATATGATAAAGAAGCTTACCTCGAGTTAGATGTGGAGTTGGTGGTGTGAGACAGCGTGCCCATTCCAGTTGAGTTTGGAATCTGAAGCGTGGACCAGCTGTCATGAGTAGGCAGAGTCCCTGAGGTGTTGTCCATGTAGTTGTCTGGAAATTAGTCAGAGATAATAAGTTAATGCCAAATCTCCTATTTATTGGTCCATGTTTAACTAAAATGAAATCTAGTGGAGCTGAGCAGGGTCTTACTTGTGCTGGAGGTGCGGTGGGGGTAGTGGCTGGGATACGGGGCCGCTCTGTGGCTCCTTAGGCTGGAGTAGCGCTCACAGTAGGAGCTGGATGAGTGGCCCGCCGTGCCGCTGAACTGAGGGGGGCTGCTGCTGGGGCAGATGGGACTCTGTCCTGGGAGGAACCAACCTCCAACTGCAGAGGGAAAAGATGTACATCAGAACTGTCAGTGGAAAAGTAGGTTAAGAATAATGACGAACATTTCCCTTGAACTAGAGTCCCAGATGCCTTTCGTTGACAGCTATAACATCAAGTTTTAGTTTCAATTAAGTCAAAAATCACAAGATTTTCGGATCTTAAGTAAGTACATGAAACTCACGTTGAGAATAGCCAGACTGTTGGCTATCTCCGTTGTGATCGGGGACTTCTTTATGGTCGCTTCTACAATCAAAAACAGAATTAGTCGCTGTATTCCTGCTGTACTAACTCGGAAATTTCAGAAAGAAGTTGAAGCTTAATATCAGTACCTCTCTTTGGCATCCAGGAAGGCTTTGGCAAAGGGATTGTGCTTTATCTTCAGAGCAGTGATCTGTGTGAAGGATACAGACATTTCAAGTCCTGACTATACATTTAGATTGACAAAGAAGAAATGATAATTGTGGCAGAACTGACCTCCTCATTCTGGTACGCAGTGACAGCGATGAACTGTGTTTCGGGGAAAGACTGGCTGCTGATCATCTTCTGAATGCCTCCAACCTTCACAATGTGTATCCTCGGCTCGTATTTGTGCAGAGAATTCAGCATGATCTAAAGGAATATCACAGTTAATGTTTTTGTTTTTTCACACAGAGGTATTTTTCTCATGCCTAGTCGCATAAAAAGTGCTAAAAATTCATTAAAAAACAAACGAAATATCCCTTTAATTTTTTGTCGTTTTTTGTCTTTATATCATTTTTTTTCTTGTGCTTAAAAACAATATAAAAAATAGTTAAATAGCATCAGTGGCTCTCAGATTAGCTCCTTAAAGATGCGTTAGATTTGAATGATACCATGATTGTAACAGGAGGAGGAATCGTTTTGTTTGCGCTTTAATTGTGCGCACGGACGTCCACCTCACCTGACCGCCACCGTTGAGCTTGTTGGAGAGCTTGACTTTGCTGAAGGAGACGGGCGCTTTCATCCAGTGTGCGCCGAAGTTGGGGGAGTCCGGGTGGATGTAAACGCAGCTGGGACTCTGTGGCTCAGGTTTGCCACCGGGTACCCACTCCCCGTTCACGTATTTCCAGCGGTTGTTGTCCGCGGCTACGAAATCCAGCAGCACAGAGTACATGGCGTTCGGGTCCAAGCCAGAGACGTTGGCCCTTAGAACCGGAAACATCCTCCTGGAAAATACGAATAGTGTTTGTGTGTGCATCTTATCCTTGTATGAAAAATGTAATTGTAATGTTATATCACGAAAAAAGTAAATAATCCTTCCTTTCCATTTTTTATAACTTTACAAGGCCTTTAAGGCCTCGCGGGCAGAACTTCTAGCAGAACACACAAATATGACTCTGTTTAATCTATTTTTTTTTATTAAAAAAGAGGTAAGGAAAAGAAAACAAAAAAAATGTTTATTTATTTAAAAACATGTATCGATAAACCCACACTCATCACGCTAAAAAACCCGTGCGTAAACTGTACCCAACCCGTGCGCAAAGCCCCCCGCAGCGGCCTCCAGCAATGAACCTACCTTCCTGTCTTGGTGACGATCATCTCGTTGGTTAACTCTTTAAACTTGTTCCACAACTCTGCGTCCTCCAGCGTCAGTTTAATATCCCTCTCGGACACGTCTCCCTTCTCGCTGCCCTTCTGAAACTCGCTCTCCACGGCGCTCAGGAGATGCTCCAGGCGCTGGTCGGGGTTCGAAGAAGTCATATTTCCAAGTTAGGAAGACAGAGCTAAATCCGTAACGCTGAGAGGATAGGGCTCACTGATGCTGACACAGGCCCGTGCGCATACTGGTTTCTACACCCCGAGGCCTTCTCATTTAAGGGCCCCAAGGGACCTCATGGGGATGTGGGGCGTGGTTTGTGCGTGCACACCTCGCCTTTCTGACCGGCTTCAACTTCTACAAACTCCGCCCCACTAAGGCCTCATCCTCTCTGAATTTAGAGTTTTATCTGACCTGTAAGACTAGCAAGACAGTAGTTTGTCATCTGCCAAATTCAACCTAAAAACATTTACTTTTTCCAGCTTAATAGATTTTAATTGAATGTCTGTTGTTGTAAATGCCACTTTGGGAAATTTGGGCTGACATCTATCTCAGTCTGCTGCATCAATCATCTCTGTGTGTGTGTGTGTGTGTGTGTGTGTGTGTGTGATACACACCAAAAGCTGTGTGTGCAAACAAAAGAAAAAAAGGAAGCAAAGACAATAGATTTGCCTTTGAACTTTATATTTGCAAATTGTGCTTATATTTTGTTGCTTCAAATCCACATGGGAGAGGATTTGTTTTAAATGAGTAAGGGCCATTAGGGGAGACTCTGTGTTCCTGTTGTGCCAAAGTGTGGATGGCTGCAAGTGATGCTTGGATTTGCATAATAGGCCTGTGTGACTCCCTCAGGCTCTGACATTAAATACTACAGCTATTGAAACAATTATTTACTCACCCCAGAGCCTAATATTTACCAGTAAAGCCTTTAAATCTCCCTGTATTTATTAGATTTCATGACAGTGCAAAACCCAGCTGACACAGTAATATTCGGTGATGCGAGGATCAACGAGACAGAAGCGACTAAGCTGAAATCAGTTAAAGTGGAAACACTGACATTGGATGTGACTTTTTTCACTCTCAGAATGGAGATGGAGGACATTTACAAGTCCTGACCTCATTACAGTTTTGCTTCTTTTTTCAGCTCCACTGCATGTAAGGTGGGAATGTTATACATTTCATCAGATGATCAGAGAACAGAGCAAACTTGCTGTTGCCTCCTCTTTTCATTTTGCTGTCACCTCTCATACTGTAAGAACAGAAAAATAATTAATTGACATTTGTTGTCAGAGGTTAATTATACATAGTAGAGCTGTAAAAGAAAAAAACAACATAAACATGTGTAAATAACCAGTTTTGTTTTTATGGAAACATTGCTGTTTCCAATTATTTGAAACAATCAAGCATGCCTCGAAAAAAAAGAAAGAAAACAGTAGAGTTACTACATTTTCAAGGTTCGAAAACAACACCCTTTCCCATCAGTTCTGAATGCAGGGGGTACCCTCCAAAGAGTCAGTTTTTGCTAAAAAAAATTCCTGGCCTTAACCAAACAGTTATAACGCTTTATAAAAGAGTAGCTTACAGTGAGTTGAGTGAAAGAAGTTGGGATTGAGGATGTGTTTTTCCAAAAATGCAACATGCCAACTTTTTGCACGGCACCCTCGTAAAATGATGGCCTAAGTCAAATTTTTTAAGTTTTTCAGAAAACACAAAAAACTAAAACGGCCTAAGTCACACTCTTGACATAGGCGATTATACCACAGGGGTAGAAACATAGTATCTGTTCAGCTGAGGATGTAGGCAGGTTTATCAGAGGTGTCCAGCATCATGAGGAGATGATTTTGGCAAAAACAATCAGTTTAGTCAAAAAATGACGTAGGCCATTATTTTAAGAGGGTGATGCTTACACTTTGCATGAAGGGAAATTGTCACAGATGTGATATCCCTCAATGATTATATGTTTAAAAACACTTTAAAGGGAAGTATGTGTCTCATATCAGTAATTAGTTAATACAGAGACACTGAAAATAAAACAAAGTTGGTACTTAATTTGCAAATTAAAAGGTTCTTTAAAAACATTTCATGATTTATAGCAGTGTTGTACGTTAGTGAAGACAGTCACATCCATGCATTGTAATCATAAATTCAGCATTATTCATTAGCAAAATGGCAGCATTAGAAGTATTTTTGCTTCTTTGCTCCTACTTTTCCCAAACATGAAACATTCACATTATTTTTCATGGGGATTCCTTTAATTCATCTAGAATGCCAGACGCATTTTATTTCTGCTCAGCAATGATGGAAAACATAATTTTCCATCAAGGTTTTTCATTTATGAGCAAAACTTATGGCGATGCACTGCTACAAATTCAATTTTACTGCATATGAAGTACTCACGACTGACAGCTGTGATTTTCAAAGGCCTCTTATCCATGAATTCATCTGTAATACTCATCCACCAGTCCAACACACACTGTTAAATAGTTTAAACTGGAGTTTTTATGATACAGAACTGAGCCTTCTCTGTCTCCATCACCTCTGATTCCACTCTCTGTGATGTACTTGGAATTGAGTGAGGGCTTTGGAGCGCGACTCCACTTTACTGCACCACTTCCTCCAGTTCTACAGAGGCCATAAATGTAAAGGGGTTCTCTCACACCTTTGCATCCCATATCATTCAGCGGCCTCTTCCTTTTTATTTTGGAGGACCGAGACACAGAGAGTGTTAAAAAAGCAGCTGCATACAGAACATAACCCCCGCCAGCCGGGCCCTCAGACTTCGCTAACCCCCAACAGGCACAGAAACACAACAGGAAGCTGCCTTATGCCTTCAAATCAAGATTGTGTTTGCCGATCATGCCAGTTGGGAAAGTCAGGGAATGAGTTGTCTGTTGGTGCAAGAACGAAACACTCTCTGCGTTTGTGTGTGAGTGTGTGTTTGTTTCAGGTGTTGCACAGTGAGAGTGGTTAAAGTACAGAACAACACAAAATATTCTGGCAGCGCGGCTGACCGGCCCAATTGAGGGAAAAGAGGAGCATCTCCATCCCACACAGTGAGCGAACGTCTGCTCTGGAATATGAAGTTTGCTTGAAAAGCCACCAGAGGTTTCCCACAGCTTTTTTCTGCTCCACACACACACACACACACACACACAGTCACTTCTGCCTGGTGAGCTGAGGGTTAACCGATGCAGTCTCTGCTCTGGCATCAGCACACACTCACCTAGGTGAGAAATATTGCAGAGTGCTGGTGCTTCACAAAGAGACAGTTATAACGAAGCATATTTTCCAGAGAACTTTGCTGGCCTAAATGAGTAAACACAGGGAGGCGGATGAGTCAGTCCTGGGAAGAAAAAACACACACTTTCTCTCTCATACAAACACACGGAAAAAGTTTTCATGATTTATAACGTAAGCTGGTTCTGGACAAAACACGGCGATAAGAGGTATGATTTTTTCATATGGACTAATGATAAGGAATTCTCAGGTGATTTCTTGCATTAAGCAGTGTGTCTGATTAAAAAGATAATTAAATTCTAAATCACATTTGCCAAATATGACATCTGACAATTTCTTGGATGACTCTTCCTTCAGGTTTAATTCTAAGCTTTTACATCGAGTAAATTACTGTATATGATTAGTGTGGACCCTTTCATTTCATTTCATTAATTTGTATCTGTATCAATTGAAATAAAAAATATTGACCCAATGCCAAATCATTGCAAGCGTTCTCATAACTTAATGTTTTATTCATATTCAGCTTTTAATATCTCTATGGAATTTTGAAATTTTGCATCCAAAATATTGTAAAGATTTAATGAAAATTCAATTACTCAAAATCCAGTTAGTTTGTATTTTAAATAAAGGTTTAATGTAATATATGAAAAAATTTGACAGGAAAATGTTGAGCCTATGTAAATGTAATTACATGAAATACTCATTTTGAAGGTCCATATTAAGAAAGGTTGATGAAAATAACTAAATACAGCAAAAATAATTCTGTAATATTATGAAAAAAATCAAAAAGGAGCTGATGCTCATGAAAACAGCTGTATGTAGCTAACAGCTTATATAGCTAACATGTTATCCTATGCACATATTTCTGCAGGCTGTATTAGTGCCTTGCAAATACACGTCTACATGTTAAGACATTTTGCTGCCACTTGAACACAGTAACAGAAATATGTGGAGTAGTCTGAGCTTTGGGCTGTTCTTGGTTGTGTTGGTGTTGTTGTTGGTCCTTTAGTTTTACTCTGCTGTGGAAAAGGCAGAAGTTAATGACCTGCTTTTTTGGTGGAGAGAAATAAGGTGTTAAATAACTGTTCAGTATTGATGTTGTCTGTGTTTTTTTATCTCTATTTCATCACCATTTATATTTTTTTATGTCTCATCCTTTTTGTCATTAAATTGGCTGTTGTTGGCCCCTCCCAGCTCAGCTGTTGTTAGCCAGTCGACACTTGATCTGTGCGTAGCAACATCTCTGAAGACTATTTAAGTTTTTGGAGGACTGCATGTCAGTTCATCTGGGTTGAAAGAAATGTACATCTACTGGGGACTGAGCGTGAACATGATGGACCCCTGTGTACACATCAAAATGAGCCCGAAGTCACACGTCAGATCACATGAGTGATCAGCTGGTTGTGATTCTAGAGAACAAACGTGGTGAAGATGACCTGAATAAAATCTTTAAAATGTACCCCACTGAAGACGATTTCTGAACACTTCTTTCAATTTTTCTCATTTAGACTGCCGAGGTGCCATCTTGTTTAAGTCTTTTCGTCGCACTGTGTTTTTTGCAGTCACAGGTGCTTATGAAGAGCAGGAACCTTTGCATAGTTCTTAGAACTATCAGAGGAACTTCATTGCAGAAGCTGCAGGTGAGCGTCTTTAGTAGAACTCGTTTTATAGGGTCTTCTTTAGCTCTTACTTTCAGAAAAGGAGCTTTTCTAGCATACGGGGAACCAGATGGGACGCAGCTGTAAATGAACAGTGACTTGTCCAGATGACATTAGTGTAGAATGTCAGTGTAGTGTTGAGAGAAAGAAAAAATAGAATATATTTATATTAAATAAAGTTGTTAACATTGAACTAGGAATGCAACAACAAGTCCAGGGTTTATTGAGCCTAAACACGCCGGAGGACTAATGATGCCATTTTCACCCAACTTCTACCTGGCTGTTTTGTGTAGCATTGCTATGTATGTATATGTTGGATAAAGTAACTACTGCACACCATGTGTTGGAAACATGTGTACTATGTATTTTCCATAAATATCTTCAAACCGAGCAACAGTCTGAAAATGCTTGAACTGACCACAAGTTGACATGTAGTCTTAGTGGGCTGATTTTTAATCACAGTTCTGAGCGTTTAGGCATCTGACTGAAGAAACAGAAAACTATGTTCACTGAGAATTCCAAGACAGAACTTATGATTATTTCACCTGAGCAGTTGCTTGCACAATTCAGGGGGATAATGACAAAATAAAACCATTACGTTTGAGGACACCACTTTTCTGTTTCTGTATTCAATGGTGAGAAATTTCCAGCCACTGTGTGTATTATGATTTTAACTGTAGAACAGAAATCCAGTAAACATCTCCAACACCTCCAGCCAACAGCTCCTTAAATCTCCTACCAGTAAAGGCTGGAGAGCCCCAACGCGCACACACGTGCACGCACACACACACACACACACACACACACACACACACACACACACACACACAGTCATAGCCCTCTCTGATGTGGATTCAGGCCTGAGCTTCGTCTGTCGCTTTTGCGTTTCCACTTCAAGTTCAGGAAATCTAAACTTTCCTCTTCTAATCACTCCTCCCTTTGAAAGGGATAAAAAGAATTAGAGGGGACAGTAATTGCCCCCCACCCCCGTTCCCCAGCCCCCTCTTTGGCCTCTGCCAGCCCTCTAGGTGCCCTACTGTAGACCTTGAGACCTTTGGCATGCTAATGATAGAAGGCTCAGCTTTGACACTGCAGGGACTGACCCAACCACACTCAGAAGAAAAATTACAGAGGCGACCCTGAGAGCGAGTTTGTTGTGGATCATCACATAAACTTTAAGAATAAAATGGAAAATGTATAACTGTAAATGGAGAAAAGATTAAACTAATGTCTACTGGGGGATCCATTTACAAAAGATAGTTTTTTGGGTTTTTTTCTCAATATTGACCCTGATCACATAGTTTTTAATGCCCAAACTTCACCAAACAGCAACTAAAATTGTCTCTTTTACACTGGTCAAAAAACCCACACACACCTGCTAACATCTGGCCTTTGAGTGCAGTGAATTCTAAGCATTCTGTGTCAAATGTTTTATCAGCTCCTTCTCGGCATCAGTGGGAACACAACACCCGAATGCATGCTCTAATGTTCACTGTGGATGCTGCGGTTGGGGCAAGAAGTGTGGGCACATCTCACATTTTCTTTACAGAGTTACTCGTTTACCATTCGTAACACCTCACACCTGAGTCTCTGAAAGTGACCAGAACATTTCACTGACAAAGGAGGTCAGCTTGGTTGGTTTTACTGGACAACTAGCAGCTCAGTCTCGTCTTGTTGTGTGAGGCTGATATCTGAGGCCAAATCAAAAGTATAATGAACTCCTAGCCTATCTGAAGGGGTCGTGCTTGTTGGAAATGGTGGTCCTATACAGTGTAATGTAATCCTCTCAAGATGTCATTGTTACAGGCTTGTTCCCTGGGAGGTAGTGATATACTGGACACGTACATTCTACCCCTTTGAGCACAGAGGGTAAACAATCTGGCAAGAGAAAAGGTTTTAACTTGCTTGTTTTAGCATTTGGACCTACATTTTTTTATTTTGTTAAGTTCAAACACACTAGTTTTTGTGTAAACAAAGAGCAAACGAGTGGAAAGCACTCAGTTGGGTATGAGACTAAATTTAGGTCCCTTGATTGAAATTTGAACTGGATGACTTCACCCCCAAACCTCCAAATCTGGACCTTTAGCGCATTAAAGTTGGCTGTCCCTCCATCCACTATGTAATACTTTTCATGTCCAGGTTAGGAGATACAGGGGAAATTTGTGTCCTTCAACATACACAAATGAATATGTTTTCTGTTTTAAAATATCCTCAGAGACTGTTTCGGCTATTGTGCATTTCTCAAAAATGTTCTTTCTAAGCATATAAGTGAGAGCCTCATCAACCAGTAAAAAAAATATTATACTGGTCAAAAAAACTGACTTACGAGTGCATTGTAAAAGTGTTTAATCCGTATTCAATCCCGCGTTAAATGACTCTGTGGAGTGGATGTTCAGTCTACAATCAGAGCTCACATTTTCTTCATAGAAACACACATCTACTAACTGTAACGTCTCACATGAAGGCCCTGGAACCAACATCATCAACACAAGGACAAGAAGAGATGGTAAAACACACATAATGTGGCAGACAGCTAGAATTATTGTTGGTAGAATTCCTCCGGAAGTATAGGATACATTATTGTATTAACAAATGCATATCGAATTTGTACAAAAGAAAGTCCGTACAGTGTTTTGTTGTTCTTTAGAAACTTAATTGTTGTGTATACACATCTGGTGTTGTGATAAAGGAAATAATATAGGCAGCGATTTCTAATGAAGTAGATTCAGTAGACTGAGCTACAGAGATGGATCCAGATGAAGAGCAAAATGACTTTTTATGAATGACATACACAATATGATATGATCCATAGACTAGCTGAGGGATACCTTTGATGAAATCTAGATGGACTGTGTACTTCAACAACCCCAATTCCAACGAAGTTGGGACACTGTGTAAAATGTCAACAAAAGCAGAATGCAGTGATTCGCTAGTCTTGTAATATCTTATATCTTATTTATAACAGGACATAGAGAAGATATCAAATGCCGAAAGAGAGACATTTCAAATATGTCATTGAAAATAGTAGCTCATCGTAAATTTAATGGCAGCGATATTGGCGCAACAAAAATCTGGAAAAGTAAGTGGTACTAAAAAGAAACAGCTGGAGGAACATGTTGCAGTTAATTAGGTTAACTGAAAACAGGTTAGCAACATGACTGGGTGTAGATGGAGCACCTCAGAGAGGCGGAGTCTCTCAGAAATAAAGATAACAGAGGTTCCGCAATCTGCAAAAAACTGCTTCTACAAAATTCTTTTAGAATGATCTTCTTTAATGTACATGATAGCGCTTTAACCTACATTTGTGTATGTCATGGTGGACTGAGTTTCATGGAGCTTGACTTCTGAAGTGTTCCTGAGCCCATGCAGTAATTTACAGGATAGAATTCTGATAGAATTTTTGCTCATGTCCAGTGTGCTCAAAGATGTCTACAGAATCTCTGAATCTTTTGATGATTGTATGTACTGTAGATGATGGAATATTCAGTCTTTCCAGTTGAAGACACCACAGTCTTCTCTGGACCAAAGCTCATTCTAAATGGACTGAGAAAAACTCAGCTTTACAAAGCTAAAAGTTTGAATCATATAGTTTCAAATCAATACAATGTAGAGTCTGACAAACACTGGAAAACATCCTCGTGTGTGCGTTTATTTCACACACATTTTCTTCTTTGCAGGTTTGTTTTTGCCTGCTTCCTCCTTTTTTTTTTCCACTGCGATCAGTGTTGCCTGATGTAAATATGAGCAGCTGAGGTCAGCAGACACCAGTGTGTGAGAAAACACAGTTAAATCTCCTCACTGCAACCCCCAGCTGTGTGCGCACACACACATACGCAGAGAACTGAACAGCAGACCATGTGCAGTGAGATCACACTTCAGCCTATCTCTCCCTCTGACGGAAGAGGGATCGACTTCGCCTTTTCTGGGAAGACATTAGCAAATATTAGCAGATATCATTCATGGCTTTTTGGGGTGGATCATCTGAACCGGGCGCCGCTGTCTGCTTTGGGTTTCATAACCTCAACCTCTACCATTAGATGCTTGCACTGTTTCTGCTCTGAGCTGCTGGGAGCCTACGTTTTTCCTTTTTTTTAGTGAGAGGGTTGAGTAGACAGAGGAGGAAGAGATCAAAAGAAGCGGGGCCAGTTTCCACTGACAAACACTAAGTGTTAAAGACAGAGGATTAATGATAGGTGCAAGCCAGGAACATTATTTACCCAGAGTCAGAGGACGTGTGACTTCAGAGCTCATCACCCTCTTCCTCTGTCGGCACTTCCTCTCTCTATAAATGCACAATTAAAATGAGATGTTCACACACCACGGTGTCGCCTTCTGATGCATGACCAATGAGCTGTCAGCATCTTTCAAAGCAATAATATGGAAAACCAATAATAGCATCTTATATAAAGTAGCTGTGTGGGCAAGCTGGAGAACGTGAGGTGAACTGATTTTGAAATGGTGTCAGTCATGAATAAATTAGAAAAAAAGGAAGATAATGAATACAAATCACACTGTTATTTAGCACAGGTGCCACTGTTGGATGGTATTTATGTCCTTCATCTGGTTTTCTGTGAATTCATGGGTAATTTTGCTTCACCAGGCCTCTATGAACCCAAAAAGTCGAACGAGTCAGGGAAAACAAACACTTTGGTTAAAACAGTAACAAAAATACAGTCTGAGCTCTGTTTGATCCTCACTACATCATCATTTCACTGCTCATGTTACTGTGACCGCAGCTGTTAACTACTCCTCTTTCATTCCTTTCCCTAAAAGGGGATAAAAAATGTTTCACAATAAGAGAATTAAAAAAAAAATGTCTTCATACATATGTTTCAGCATACTGATAACAATGAATAAAGTCTCCATTCAAATTGTACAGACTTTAATTGCCACAGTATAAGTACAATGGGATGATATCTTGAGTCACTCTTTCAGTGCCTGACTGAAGATAGATTAGGCTTATTAAAGTATCGTTATTAAATCATTGCTGCATATATTCCTTTCAAAAAAGTTTTTTTTAAGAACAGTGATCTTCATCTTTTTTTTTAGTTTTCAGCTCTGGGTTTTGGGCTTTTTTTCAGATTGTAGATAAACTTATGACTAAAATTTATATTTTTAAAGAGCTTGAAGCACAATTTAAACCTCCATTTCAGTCTGACTTTTAATTACTGACATCAGATCACTCAAATGGCAAAACAAAAAAAAAAAACTAACTATGCAGGTATTTTCATTTTCTTTTATCTATTGATATGTTAAAGTTTCACACATATTTGTGCACATAACATAAGTCCGTGACTTTTTTCCTGGGAGATTCGTCTTCAGCAGACTAGCTCTAATTACAACTGTTCATAGTCAGGTTTGTAGAATATCCACAGTGTCCTTGATTTGTATTCTAACAGTCTTTTTTTTCTTAGAGCAAATTAAACTCTTTTCATCTGCCTTGAAGCACTGTAAGTTACCACCAGACATAAACAGATGCATATCTGGTATCGTGTGTGAACTGATCTGTTCACCACGTGCACAGAGTTGCTGCCTCTTCTCCTGCTGTCTCCTCTGTATCTGTGTGTCACTTGTCTCCGGTTTCCTGCAGCTGTAAGGTGACTAGTAATTTCCTGCTCTTCTTGGAGGAAGAGGGATTGCCCAACAGCCTCTGCAAGCTAACTCCGGCCCAACGGGTGTCCGGGGTCCCCAGAGAGGCAGCCTGCGTCTGCCTGCAGAGTCTGCAGGACGGAGCAGGACTATAGCAGAAGGAAGGTGGTGGTGGGGAAGCTGCCTGCACTGTAAACCGGATGGGGGGTAAAGAGAGGGGGCTGGGCAGATTTTACTGCCTTCCCACGCCAGGCAACAGCAGCAGCTGACTGGAAAGTGTTACCTGGAATATGCTTAGCCGCCCCCTCCACCAGCAGACAGCCAATCTGAATGCAGGCAGGGTGACCCAGGTGTACAAACAGCAAACAGTGGGGCCACATCAAAGGGTCTCATTAAAAGACAATAGATGACCCCCCCCCCTCAAAAACTGTTTAAGTCCCACCAGGCCTTTTACCACAGAACACAGCCATCATAAGATCTACTGATTCCCCACTGAGCCCTGTACGCTGCCCCCTTCTGTCCACTGCCGAATGGATATCCGCCGATTGTCCCTTTCTCTTTTGATGGATCGTCTTGAGTTTTAAATGTCTATTTTAAAAGATTCACTGACATATGCAGTATGCCACACTCCAATCCTGTTCTTATTTTGTTTCCAGCTTTAATTTGTAGTTCTTATATCTGTGTCTATGTAGCCAAAAATACAACTGCTTGAATTCCTCTGCTCTCTTAAGACCACAGATTAATTGATTTATATTCCACATAAATGCACACTGCTTGTAGCAAAAAAAAAAAAAACAGACTAATTTCTCTTGACTCGACCTCACACACGCACACTAAAGCACCAACTGCAGATTCATGTGGTCCCAAGGTGTCATTCTGTTTCCTTTGATTATTTCCACATAAAAACAGAAGGTACGCATATAAGTATATAACACACGTTATCTGTGCTTGAAGAATTCATTCTTTATCTAAATACTAGACATTTTGTAAGTTTTGACCCATTTGATGAAACTCCAATTGAAATTTACTTGCAGAATCTTTTTGAGCCCTAAGAAATATTTGGTCATTTAAGTTTTTGGGTTTTTTTTGCAGGTGTATGTGGTGAGCATTAAGTCACATTAAAATTTTGAGCTTGGACTTCATTGTATATGAAAAAACCTGAGATATTTACAAAAATCCACATCTTGCTTAATGTGCAGTGTATGCAAATGTAGAACCAAATGCATCATTTTTACTTTTTACTTATTCCCTGTTGCTTAATCTCTGCCGTAAGTTTGTCATATTGGTGTTTTTGTATTTCTTTTTCTTGAGTTGCAAATATTGCGCACATGATTTGTGAACATCTTTCAGTATCACATAGTTTTATTCCAGCACTCGTACTTTATTCATTTTATACAAGCTTAGTTTATCTTTTTCTTTGTTTCATAGGCAGCACATGAGTGTCACTGAATCTACTTTGGTTTTGTTCTCTGTGGGGTCTGAAAATGAAGCAGAAAATACCTGCTGAAATCAGTGGCACTTCAATGTCTCTCTGAGCTACCAAGATCGTTGAAAACAGCTTCAAAGCAGGAGCTAAAGCTGACTTTTACCAACTTTTGCCTTTCCCATCCTCGTATCAGTTTTGCCTCTAAATCTCTGATGTTAAGTTTGAATTTTAAATCAGGGTCCCTGAAGTATGATGGGATGGGCTCTTGGGATATCTTGCATAAGCGTTTCTGCATCAGTAGATGTGAGACGCAGGCAGACTTCAGCTCTCATCCCTGCAAATAAAGAAAAAAATGCACACACACAAACATTTGAAGCTGCAGCCTGAAGGCCTGCCCTATGCCGTTAGATGTGAGCTGGCCTGGGAAAAGCCTATCTGGACTCCACAGACAGCAGCAGCCTCTCAGCTTTGATGGGGATGCCTCTTTGTAGTTGGCCTGGAGATGGCTTGTTAGTCAGTAAAAGTGAAGACTAAATGGCTCCCTAACAGGAAGCAGTTTACACGGTGACGCTCAACCTGCCTGTGGCCTTCTATTGTCCTGAGCCCCATGTCCCACTTCATTACCATTTCCATAAGAAAGGAACAGTAATTGCCCCTTTTCTTCTGCTACCCCTTCATCTTGGAGTGTCTCTTCTTCTCCTCTTTTTTTTCTTTACTCACCTTCCTTCTTCTGCTCGCCATCTCTGAGAAGTTCATCCAAAATTGGATGAAAAATCAGGTATTCAGACGTCCCTTAAAGTTGTTGAAACCAAACCCTGATTGTTGCTTATATACTTTCTTTTGAATATATTTTTTCACTTTTAAAATACAGACTTTAAACTTTTAGAGGAAAATATCACACTATTTGCAGCTTCCAGAAGCACAAAGAACTCAAGCATCAGTGCAGTATGTGTGTTGGAGGTCCTGAGACTCCTGACCTGACCTTTGAACTAATTTTGGATGTCTTCTTGGAAGAACATCTGATTGGTTTTGAAAAAAAAAGCCCCCCTCAGTTGTTTGATAAGGTACGGACACAAGTTAGAACACTGAAATGTTACAATGGGTCAAAGAGGTAATGTCACTTACATGAATAATGAATAACTGGCTCATACGACTCCAAATCAAAAAACATTGAGACAGTATGCAAGCTGCAGATAACCTCATCTAATCCCTCTTTTGATAAATAGATAAATGAATGAATGAATAAACAAACAGGATTATTACAAACAGGTCATGCGAAGATTTGATTGTAATCGCTTTATAGTACAAAAGCAGTATTTATGAAAAACTGAATCTTTGAGGAGTAAAGATAGGAAGAAGATCTAGAGATTATAGACAACTGCGGGCCAAAATCACTGAAATGTTTTCTTTTTCAAATGGTCATCAAAGAAAGATTGGATGGGGTGTGAATAGTTCTTTCTCCGCAGTTCATGATATTACTAAAAGATTAAAGGAATTTGGAGGAATTTCACTGAAAGGGGGGAAGGGAGCATCCGAAGGTGGACAGCTGTGAACTCCCATCTCTGAGACGGCCCTGCATCAAGAATCTTCATTCATTAATCGCTGATATAAACACATGGACATGGGATTACTGTGGGGAACCTTTGTCAAGCACTGCAGTGCAAGGTTAAATTCACAAATCCCACTTCAAACGTTTACTGTGCAAAAAAAGAGGCCTTATGTCAACCATGTCCAGAGGTGGCATCGACTTCTCTGGGCTCAGAAACATCTGGGATGGACCATCAAACGGTGAAATTGTTTGCAATGCAACAATGGTGACCACGCACCTTATAACCTTTTTCAAATAATAAACAATGATTTCCATGAGTGACGTCAAATGTGTGGGAAGATGTTTTATAGTTTTAGGGAGGTTCAGTGGATTCAGATAGAAATATTTCCACAAGAGAAACTAAAGGCATGTTACCTGTGGAATCAACACTTGAGAACCAAGGCCAAAGAGGATACACACACAGACACTTTCACACTGAGCCCCTTTACAGACCGGCCTGGCTTCACTTTGAACTTCCAAGGTGACAAGAACTACATGCAGCAACAACAGGAGGAATCAATGCAGACAGAACGATCGACAGCTTCAGTGTCAGTAATCCTATCAAGAGCAGCGCGAATACCTGCAAACAACAAAAGTCAAACATGCCGCTTCACGCGCTCGCTTGGTGGGATATCTGAATCAGCAGAGAGCGCCTCAGAACAGCCTCTCCATTTCATTTTTTTTTTTTTACATGCACGACGGTTTATACTATGATTCAACTGTGGGTTGTCTTTTTAGTAGAATCAACCTCAGGCAAAAGTGTTCCTCCTGGCTCCTCAGTTTCCTGAGGCCCTCCATGGGAAGGCTGCAGGTAGTGGCTGCTGTCAGGGGAAGGGGAGGGTTGCCGGACCCCCTCTGTGAGTTGAACTGTTTTAATCAGGGCCCCATGTGGACCCTGACAAAAGAGCCAGGTCGGAATCACCGTCTGCTCCTTTGTTGCAGGGGGAGCCACCAAGGCTGGGAGCGGGCCACAGGCTCAGTCGCTGCTCCCTGCTCCACAGCAGGCCTCCTGTTTATTTGCTGTTTTATTCCAGGTGACAGTGAGGGTGGCAGGTTCCCGCTGGGATTTGTTGTGCTGTAAGCATGTTTACCTGTTGAGCAGGAACGACTGACAGCACAAAGACTGACGCCTTCATTCTATTTCATACTGACATTGATCTGAGTGTTGTTGTGTATTTTCATTCATGCACAGAATCTGAAAGTCCTTTTCAGTCTTTGGAATTGTATTGAAAGCAACATTTATTTATTGTACTGGCATAACTTCCAGAGAACCATAACATATTCATGGTGTAACAGTATTCTGCCGATATGCTGTCATGTTTTGACTGTATTTATTTTGATTATTTTCCGTGACTTAATATAGTCATCTGAATATTCCTCTTGGGGATGGAAACTATTGAAATATCTTCATGCATTATGAAAATGACTATCTATGTTCTGGAGTACTGATCAGATTTGTGATGAAAAGAGAACAAATCAAAATTTTAAATACATGTATATATTTCAACTAACTAACAAATTATTTTTGGTTTGTGTTTCTCACATAAGCCAATTCTGATAAATCTTTGGTGGATTACTTCAGTTGTTATGGGTCATATAATACCCTGAATGAATAATGGAATTTTCAGTATATAAACGTCTGATAGAGCATGGGCTCATTTAACTTTCAGTTGGACCTTCGTCATCATTTCCCACATTCAAAGCTCAGCGTGTGAAAAAGTGTGTTTTCTGTGGATCTCTTCTTTGTGGTGTGTGGAAAACTGATGAAGCTACATGGACAGTTATTACATGTTCTTTTAGAACTTGGCTTGATAACCTGTCAGCAGGAGGATACTGCTTTACTGTATTTTAAAAGGTGGCAGTGAATATCTGACAGGGTACCGGCCTAAAAGGGCTCCCAGCCAAATTCACACAAAGGCTTATCAGATCGGCCAGTTGACTTTCTGACATTTTTTTTTTTAAACAATGTTTAACCATTAAAAATTATGTTTCTGATGACCATCTTCTGATGACACAATGCACAACTTGTTTATTTGCTCTACATCAGCAGCCAAGTTTGCGTTTTCTTTTTTGCCTCATCTCAAAAGTTTGTTTCAAGTTCTCTTAACAAATAAATCAAAAATAGCTAGTGGAACGTCCTCACTAAGCATGTCAATCTTAGCGGAGAAGTGATAATCAAATGGAACATTGTGAGTAAAATTGGTGGAGTGGCCCTGAAGTAGTTTTTCTTTTCTCTTCCTTTCACTTTAATTGAGTTTATGCTGCTATCAGTCAGTGGGTTTACATGATGAGATTAACTCGATTATAGCTATAGTTGGGTTATGCTCCTTATCAGAGCAAGGGTAATTATCCTTGGATATATGGCGGTGAATAAATCGAATCACTGGCACAAAGCATGTCATACCCCAATACGATAGGTGGTGCTGTACCCATTTCAACTATCGCTAATAGAGCCACTTATGGCACAAACGCGATGCACAACGGCGCATTCTCCATTGCGTTGTTTATTTCTTTCTGACAGCAGTGACAACAACAGTAATATCGTCTCCTTCGACTTCCAGGTGACGATCCCGGGAAAAAATCTCAAGCATGCACAGAACGCTCGATCCACTGTCGTCTCATGCATGTTCAGTGTACATTTGGATCGAGTTATCTCAGGGTCTTAATCCGATCCAATCCGTTTTTTTGTCAGATTACGGTGTCTACATGATGTCTAGACATACTTAGTATTGATCAACAGGAGCTCATTCGTTTGGACATGGTCTCTCCTAGTTCTCCTGTCAGGTCTTTACAGCTGCTTTTTAAAGACACAACTGCCAACACTCCTTAAAGGTTTGGTGACAACTTCATTGATCCACGTGGTGATCTCCAGCTATATTGCCCCCACCCCCCCAAGTTTATTATTATAGAGGAGGACAGATAGGAGAATGTATGTACAAATGAATGGTTTGAGCTGCAAAAGGATTCATCTGTGTGGGGCGTGTGCAAGAAATCAGAGAAAATAGGAACAAATCTAAATAGAATGACTGAAATTAATTGAATGACAAGATGTTTTGGTTGGGTTTTTGCTTCCTCTTTAAATAATGCAGGGTCACCCTCTGGTGGCCACAGTAGATATCACTATGCCCCGGATGGTATGAGAGGTGCTCTCACACATCATGTTGAACACGATAATTCAATCTTGTCTGAATGTGAACCCCAAACAATGTACAATGTGTTTATTTTCTATCAGCAGCATGCACAAGATTGATGATGAATGAGGCACAAATCTTCTTGCGAGGTGACAAAAATGTATGTGTATCCACGATTTCACTTTTGTGAACCTGCTTTTGTTGCTTTGAAAATTACACTGAAATCAAATTACAGAAACAGGCTTTGTGAATGATTGATATAATGCAACAGTATGCAGGAAAAAATGACTAGAGGATGTTTTATTCATGAGGCGCTGGATACACAATAAAATCTCTGCTGAAACATGAGCACCCACATAACAACAGCTTCAGGAGAACACCAAACACACATTAGATTATTGTATAATTGTACATTCTGTAATTTGAATGTCAGCAGCCGCAGGCAAAAACATCCCTTACTACTTTGAAGATTTTGACTTCAGAGAGACACATTTTGGAGCACATCTCACCAGGCTTTATGGAATTTAGATAAGTGAGTTTGCATTCACGTTGGACCTCTTCTCCTCTTTCCAGCTCTCTGAATTGGACACTTTCATTTGCCCCAGTGTCTTTCTCTCCCTCCAAACCATGACAAACAGATGCATTAGCGCCCTAATTGCTGAGCTTTCCAATGAGATGCCTTATGAGTAACCAGGGTTGCCTTGTAGAAATGAAAGCCTCAGTCAATTTGCATGGGAGGTAATTGAATCGCCTGCAGTGAGGGAAAAGAGGGGACGTGCCACGCATTACAGCCCAACTGGCTTCTCCGAGAGCAGATCATGAAAAGCTATTTTCAAGCGCTGAATGTGGAGGGTTTGCGCTTTCATTCATGTGGAGTCCACTTTTTGCAGCCTTTCCCATCCACTTTTCTTCCAGCTCCTGTTTCTCTGGGGCCGATTGATGGCTGTTGAATGGCAGTGACGTTCAGGAGTCCTACAACCTTAAAACAAAAAAAAAAAACATTTGTGTGGAAATCCTGAGAACAGCTATAGAACAACCGAGAAGGGGGGTAGTGGAGGTGTGGAGTGACAGTTTTGAATGCTGTTTTTCTCTATCTTGGTGAGATCCAAAAACCAGGAAACAATGGTACCTGTACCCAACAGCTGTATAGATTTTTTCTCACAAGGGTCAAAATTTGGGTGTACGGTTAGAAA
Organism: Leuresthes tenuis; assembly: GCF_036924035.1. Classification (NCBI taxonomy): domain Eukaryota; kingdom Metazoa; phylum Chordata; class Actinopteri; order Atheriniformes; family Atherinopsidae; genus Leuresthes; species Leuresthes tenuis. The sequence goes on along the minus strand of NW_027325372.1, from coordinate 22,350,909 downwards.
TAGGTTAAGGTTAGGGTAAGCATTCAGCTGCGGTGATTAGAGTTCAGAAGCGTTATGCCCATGGTGTAACCTCGCAAAGGTAGAATACCAAGGATATGCATGTGTATGTGAATATGGAATTCAGAGTAACCATAGCTGTACAATTCCCTCTGAAAAATGCACTTGGACAGCAGTAAGACGTACATGTCATATGACATCTGCATGTGCAAATTGAATGTCATGATGAGGAGGATTGCTTCCACACGGCTGCACACACCGCGGTGTGTGTGTCGAGGCGCCATGGACATTTGTATTCCCTGTCAATGTGACTCTAACACAGTTGTATCCCAGCGTGCTGCACCCTAATGTCTTTTTATTGATATTTTCAAACACTCAAATAATTTTTCCACGGGTTTCTTTCCGTGATAGATTTCATTCCGTTGATTATTTGCACACATTTGCATGCTTTTGGAGGGTTCCTGGTTGAAATCCTTACTGCTCTCACTCACATATCTGTTTCTTTTGTCATGCCACTAAATGAAAAATTCAGAAATGATGTCTGAAAATCAGCTCATTACACCTACTTGTCAACTCACAGTCACTTAAAGCATTTCCAGACTGTCGCTCTACTCTCATAAAATCCTGATTCTAAAACCACAGCATTATCTGACAAAAATCCAATTTAAGTACCTTCAGGACAACGTATGTGCAATTGAATTCAGTATAAACTTACACAAATGATAATCTCCTATTGTGAAAGTAATAGATGGCAACATCCACATTCACAGTCCACAGCGTTGCTGTGGTAGACATACTTTGGTTCCTATCATAATTCCGTTCCCGTGCACGTTTTTTGGGACAAAAACCATGGTCCAGTTGAACAAAACAATCAAGCTACAATCATGGCTCGACTCAACTGCTCATGCAATCATGCTGAGTGACTTAATGAGGACTTTAAGTGTTTAAAGATTTTCTTCTATATTTGATATGAAAAATCCTATTTGAACAGTTTGAAAGTACATTTTGGGTGAGGGGAAGCACCAAGTGCCTGTCCAGCCTGCTGCTAGATTGTGAAGTGAGTGTGTGATATTTGAGTGCTGATATCTTTGTGGGAATATATCTTTCTCATTACTTTGCTTTTCCTCCAACACTTGTGTCTATAATGGTGAATAAACAAAGGCAAATCAAATAAATGTCTATCACAGCATTGGAAGCGATGTGACAGTAAGAACAGTGTTAATTTCTCGGCTCTGTGCGTCAACCTGATTGCTGTCAGAGTGGACGGACAACTTCGGAATCTTCATACTGACCATATATTTGCTGTCTCTGCATCTCTTGCATCATTAAGCCACCATAAAGAAAAGCACGTCCCGTTCTTATTTATTTTTAGGCCTGTCCTCAAATGGGAATGAGGCCGATTACACTTCCAAGATTGACAATTTTATGCTGCCAAATTAAAAGAACCCTCTGAATTAGCGAGATAATTGCATGCAATCTCCCTTTAATGGCCCTGTCAGTGATTACTGGCTGCCTCGACCAACCCTATCGGTGGCAGGGGAGAGGAGTGTGATGAAATGAAATGTCAATCATATTAGCATAAATGAGTAAATTAGTGGAAGTGGCTCATTGTCAGAGCGAATCAGTCTTGACGTGCCACCCTCCGACCCGCAGTGAGGTCTGAGGTCCATTGTGAGGATGGAAGGATGAGCAAGAAAAAGAAAAACAGAGCTGGAGAAAGGGAGGAGAGACGGAGACAAAGAAATTACATGTGACCACATGAGGCTGACAGCATATGTACAATTACTATCTTCAGCCGGTGAGGCACATCGCTGCGGCGGAGAGCAATAGACAACAATTTCTCTTCACTTACTAGGTGCTGTGTGCTGCCAGGCCAGGCTGCAGCGTTCAAGGCTGGGATTCACAAAGCTTAACTGATATGAAAGACTTTTAAGGAGCTTCTGAGCTGGGCTTCTGAGTACGTTTCTCCAATATTTGCTTAAGATCACTCCCTGCTCTCTTTGAATCTCACAGCGGATTTCTTAAACAAAAGTTTTATCTCACAACCACTGTGTAAACATGAATAAAGGAAGGGTTTTCCACTGTGATTCCATCCAATATTTGATTTGGTCTATGTCTGGAACAATTATGTATTTATTATTTACATGAATAAATCACTTTGAGTCAAGATTTTGTGAGTATTTTTCCCACTTTTCGAGAAAAGACTGAATTGTAACTTTATCTATGTTTGTGCTAGTTTAAAATGTACTTCGAAGCTGCATTGATATTTCTAACATTATTCTGTCTTTTGTTCACATTGTTTAGACTGTAATTGATATTTAACCAACAAATAAGGGAAGTGGCTATCTTACTGACCAACCTATAAGGAACACTTCAAGGGTGTAAGTTTGGTCTTAGCTTTGGTAGGAACACTTCCCAGCAAACCTCAAACACTTTTCATACTTATTCGAAAAACCTTTGAATATTACAGGAATAGCCAATATTTAGGCTTTATAGAACCAACTTTGTTTATAATTAAAAAATAAAGAAAAAAATGCTAATGTAAAATAAAACTAGCCTCTTAGCCTACATTACATTCACACCATATCACCTTAATAACACTTTTCCATAGTTGAATGAGTGCTTACGTTAGTCTCGAAGGCTAGCATAGTAGGGATAGTTAGCTACTACTTACTCCCTGGGTGGTGAAATTACTTTTAATGTCTCTTTTCTTTTTCGGTGATATTTTCTATTTACAAAGCACAAACATGGGCAAAAATGTTGAGACCAAACTAAATATTAATGTGAGGATTTTCTTTCATGATTTAGTGGCACCAGGCCTGCCTGCAACAGCCAATCTGATATTTTACTGTCAATCCAGCATCATACAGCAACTCTGCCACACAGTGTCCCGTCGTCGGGAGCAGTGACGAGAGAGACTGACCTTCAGCCAATCAAATGGCAGCATATCTAACCTTGTTACAATGCAGGTTACATTGAACATTGCAACAGGGACAACTCTGTCTTTCCCAAACTTTGGTTATTACTTGTCCCTATCGTCCCTATGCAAACTTACATCCTTGGAACACTTACAGTCTTATATTCTTTGTTCAATTTTCCAGCACAATGGCTTTATAAATGTGGTAAACTATATTTTCCAGCTTTGCTAACCAGTTAAATGGTTAGGCAGCACTGCAGTCGGATATGTTTTAAAAAGATAGCTGGTGTTTTTTGGAGTGGTTTTGTGTGACATCCTTATGAGTAGTTAGTGCCTTACCTGCAGTAGGCAGAGGTCAAAGCACTCGCTATTTGGAAAACCATGGAGAATTTCTCATGGGGGCCAAGTTGACAGCTACTGAGAGCAGAGACAGAAGAGGAGCGAATTTTCATGCTTTTGTGTGATTTTCTATTGTTGCATATTTGAAAAATGCCAAACATAACACAGTTTGACTGACATAAAATAGTATTTTTGGACCAACAAGGTGATTCCCACAGAGCTATTGGTATATTTTCCACATGTTGTACAGTATGTCCTGAAGAAATTTACGAAACTTGAGAAGTGGAGGCCAAAAGAAGAAGTGTTAGACCTAAAAAATATATACAAGATGAACAGTATCTGAAAGATATGAAAAATTCTCCAAGAAGTGGACTGAAAATCAGTGGCAACTGGTCTTATGGAGGGATGAATCCTCCCCAGAGCCCGGACCTCAACATTACTGAAGCAGTGTGGGATCATCTGACAGAGAACGGAACAAAAGGCAGCCATCATCCAAAGAAGAGCTTTGGGATGTCCTTCAAGGAGCCTGGAGAACTATTCCTGAAGACTACTTGAATAACTTACAAGAAAGCTTTTCTCAAAGGGTTCAGGCTGTGTTGAAGAATATTGACTTTCAAGCTCATTAGCAATGTACAAATTCAGTTTTTGACTTTTATGTTTGCACATGTTTCTGTAAATTGCAGCATCTAGTCCCTGGTTTCCTGGCAATATAAGGAAATTTGGTTTAGTTTAGACTTTTTCCCCAGCACCAAAATTTAAGACACTCCTGATGAGAGGAGATGGGATGTGGACGTTTGTCCTAGTCAAAGCACAGTGAAAGTATGCTCACTGTTAGGTGGAATTCAAACCCAGAATGTTCAACAGATTTCAGAGATTTGCACTTTAAAGTAACAATATATAACTTAGAAAGGAGGAAGGACAAGATAATCCTGATTCTGTGTGTTTGTCCCTCCAAATGACCTCTTTCTCATTACCAGGTTCGTTTTCTCAGACTTAAACTAACTGTTTTCTAATGCTTGTAACGTCATATTCATCTGTTGACTTGTATGTGTAAAACTGGTGCAGTTCCCTTTTAAGGCTCTTTTTTGTAAAAAAAAAAATTTAAAAAAGAAAGAAAGAAAGAAATGTTGTGCTTTTTTTGGTTTGGTTACAACACATCTACACATCTCATATCCTTCTTAAGTTTAGTGCACACTCTGCTTCTCTCTTCCACACAAACTCATGCAGACACTTAGCTCCTTTCCCAACGATTTCCCACAGGCACTGGAACCGGAGAGTAAATCACGGTAAAATTCCTCCAGTTCAACAATTCATTTGTCCACAGGCTTGTTAGGCAGGAAGAAGGAGGAGAGGGAGCGCGTGTCAATAAATCATCTGACGCCTGGCTATATTTATGCCCACAGCAATGAGTTTAACAAGGAGAGCAGTCCTTGAAGCAATATCCTAAGTGGCACTTCATCCCTGTCTCCTTCTTCCACACCCTTCTTCCTCTGTACCCCCCTCTTCCTGCCCCTCAACTCACCACCTCCCTCTTCATCCCTCAGGAGCCTTCTGATTGTGAAGTGGCAGAGGATTCTTCACTTTGAGCGCAGACATGAGAAAAAACAGACGAGCCGAAACACCCGCCGCCATCTCTCAGCTAAAATTACCCCAAGAGCCAGAGATTTGGAGAACTTAATTTCCTTGTTCATAATTAAACTCCCCAACTTTAATCTGACCCAGTCATTCTCTTGCTGGAGCAGGGCTGGGGCTTCCAGCAACGCTTATTGAACCCTACTTATTACAGGGATCAGAATCCATCCTCCACTTCAGCTGCCAAGTGTGGGTCATCCTTATTCAATCATTTTTGTCATTCATGGCAGAGGAGACGCTAGATCCAAGAGATACTAGCAGCCAGTGGATTCACGTGCATTGAAGAGTGAGTTCAGGAGAGGTGACTGGGACTTTTGTGAGAGGTTTAATTCTTCATTGACACTCTGCTGTTTACATTATCATTGCACATGTCATTCACTGCATAAATCTACAGAAAGATCTTAAAAACAAAACACCTTCCATGTCGCTTCCTGCACTGTGCTTGGAATGCCACTAGGTGGCAGTCCTGAACCAGCACTCTTCTGCCCTTTCAGATTCTTTCCCACACTCATCCACCCACTGCTGCTTTAATTACCGCCATAAAAGAGGGAGCTGTTTGTTCATCAGTCCTCACGTTGCGATAGATGCTCTACTTATTTTGCTGTAAAACCAGGATGCAAGTCAAGAGGAGCTTGATATTTAAAAAAGGAAACATTCAGTGCCAAAAATAGCAGCTGGATCTTTCCTCCTGACAGTCTTAAACAACAGATCTTCCTCCTCAAGGAGATGTTATCATTAAGTACAAAAGAAAACAGGATAATCAAACATATCTCGGTTTTCCCACAGTCCTCCATCAGCCGATGGATCCCACATCTCAGGAAGAACTGTGTCTGGGTAAATGTTATTAAGTTTGCAAATAAACCAAAGGATTCATAATCTGCTGCTGCTTCACCTTGAGACCTTCACGACCATTAGACAACATCTGAGACGTAAGAGAGGATGCAGGTTATTGGGCACTTTCACAAGCTGTGACAGAGCCTGGAAGTGTGCCTGACACCATGGCAGTATTAGTAGATTTGTCAGTGTCAGCCCTGGTCCCTTAGCATCAGTTTAATATCGCAGAGACAGAGGGAAAAAATGTGGGATCCATCCAAGTTAACCTTTCCACTATGTGGGAAAGGCAACAACAGCAGCCTGCTGATCAGCTCAGCTTGGCATTGTCTTCGCAGCCTTTATGTAGCTGCCTCGGAGTGAGCCCAGAAGTGTGTCTTGTGCTCAGCTACATGATTTGAGCGGGGGTGAAGAATGAAATACAAGAGCCCCCGTGCTCGGGGTCGCAGCAGTGATCCTGTGACCTCCACCCTGTCTCAATGGGTATTGTGTGGGCACGTGGATCGGAGGGTAAAACAATCCATATAGGTTTAACAGCCATGAAGCAAGCGGGATAAAGCTGAGAGACGCTTAGAGAAGAGGTTGTTGTCCAAGTTAAAGGGCCTTGCCCTCCGTGTGCTATGGGTCAAGAGCAGCAAGGAAAAGGTCACTGATATGCAGACAGGGGCAGGTTCACGTGGATCAGTGAGGAACTATGATTGCGTACTGGTTTTGCCTTTTTCGATTGATATTTTGTAATCCTTTTCAGTATTATAGAGACTTCACAGGTCTCTATATGGCAAGGAATGGCTGGATTCCAGTGCGTGGTAGCCCAGACAAGGGGATTAGCATCTTATGACCTGCTTTACAGGCAACACAAGCAATTGCATCTCCTTTGTCTTTTCGTCCATCTTTTCTCCACATGAGGATAAAGTTTTCTGCATCCCCCAGTTTTTGAAGCGTATGTTCTGAACAGATGACCTTAAATCCTTTTGAAGCATTCACCTCAAGTCACGCCGTGCTCTTTGATGTAACCTACTTTTTTAAAACTCTGATTTAAAAGAAGAAAAAAAATCAATCTACAGCTGAATTCCAGGATTAGGCTCTGAGTCAAATTAATTCAGTTTTACCGGGCTATGAAACAGATGGCAGTTTCGTTCGGGACTCAGGGTAGTTTTGTTGCCTGGCAATCTCCAGCCAAACCAAATCAAAGACCATAAACTGTCACTTAGGGCCGGTGGAATCTGGTTTTGCACGCACTCTGACGGCTGAAGCATTGGTCATCACACAGCCACATCACGCCACTCAGAGCCTGATCCTGAATTAATTGAAGGTTGAGATGCAAAGGCCGATAAGGAGCTGCTTGTTTGGCACACTTCCAAGGAAAAAAAAGGATGGCCTACCTACGAAATTCAGGGTTTAAATACTAACATTAGTCAAAACATCAGAAATGAAATGCTTTGATATCGAGATAGCTACATTTAAGTCTTCCTGTCTGTTGATGTGCACGTTGACATAAAAAAGGGGATTCTAATATTTTTTTATTTAAAGTTGCAAAACGTCTCACCAATATCAAACTATCAAAATGCACATATAGCTATTGACACAGAGGTTGTTGTTTTCCATGATTCAGGATGTAGAAGCCACAAATTTGTCCCAGACTTCGTGAAGTGGACAAAAATGTAATAATTTGTCACACAACCACATTTGTTCAGTAAACTGATATTTGTCCTTGTGATTTGTGTGAGTCCTTATTTCATTATGTGATTACTGTGTTCCTTACGCCCAGCAAACTTGATGCGGGCTCTGTAATGGAATATGAACCCAAATGTGAGTGCTGCAGGCCTGCTTATTTTATAGGGCTTTTCCACTCTGTCTCCCTCTTCCCGTTCTCTCGCGGGGTCTCTCTGCCTCTCTCGCTCATTGAGTCAAGGCGGGAGTTTACAGGAACAGCAGGCAGGCAGAGCCTTGTCACACCGCGGAACAACACAGGAATGTATTGTATGCGTTGGAAAGACAGGGCAGATGGGACGAAATAGTGCGCCAAGTTCCCTAAGCTACTTGTGCGGATGTTGAGACGCAATGTATTCGCTGACCCGTGAAAAGACCACCAAAAATAAATATTGCAGTTTGTTTTCTGTGATCCGTAACGGCTAAAAACTTTGTTGTTTTGTGCTGTAAAACAACAGTCACATACATGCACACACAAGTGAGCCGCGGAAGGATCCTTAAGGTTGCTAGTGAGTGATGTGGCGCTGAAAGCACACACAGTAAATTGAGGCTCCGGCTTTGTGGAAAACTCGGACTGGATTTTGATTTTAATCTGAAGTAAAAGCACATTTTAAAAGTAGTAAAGTAAATACTTGAACTAAAAAAATGTTCTACACTATCTTACAGATGTATTCTACTAAAGTATGACCTTAAAGTGTTTCTTTTAAACGTACAGTTTAGCCGTTTTTAGCCTCTGTGTGCTAATGAACTGCCTGCATGATGGAAGAAACCGTTGCTGTACTATGACCTCTATCTAGACATGACAATCTGTAGCCTAGCTTTGAGAGAGCCAAACATCAGATACACAGGGAGGGGAACTGGTTCTACTGGTGGTCCGTAAACTGGGACATCCTGATGTCAAAAATAGCACTGACAGTCAGTTAGCATACCCAGAAAGTGTCCCACCGAATTAAAATGAAGGGGTGTGGAAGTGTGGGGCCTCTGAAGCTGTGAGTGTCCAAGGAAGACATCTTGAAATGTTGTGGAAAAGTTGTAAAAATGCTGTCCTCCACTGAATCTGTAAACTTTAAATTGAGATTATTATCGTAATAAAAATGTGTTACCGTATGCTGAAAGCACAACATCTTATTTAATGTTAATAAGCTTAACTTGCGTATGTTGCTGCAGCAATCAGATTTCGATAAAGTTTTGCCTCATTATTGACTTTTAAAGCAAACAGGAGTGTTCTGCATTCTGTAAGTTTAGATGCAGGTTCAAACTGATCTATCAGAAATATAATGATATCATGGCCATTTTGGCTAAAGAGAATGATGAAGGCCATGTCTGCGTGACCACAGACATGTTTAGATCTACACTATCTAGGCGGCGGCCCTCATCCAGTACAAACTCTCCAGTCTGTCTGCCCTGGAATGCCGCCACTGACAGTGATTTTTCCCTGGGACAACAGGGAATTATTTGGAAAGGGTAGCAAAATCAACACATCGTCTGCTGATGATCCCCCTGCTATTCTGGGCCCTTTGGCTCTGCTGTGTGTTTCCAGCATCAAAGCTCCGTTGGCCTAAAGGGAGGCAATGCACAGTTTAATCAAACATTTGGGTGCCTCTGTGTTTGGTGTCATGTGCCACCATTTCAAAGAAAAGACATATTACGAGAAACAACAGGGACATGTCACTTTGTTTAGACTTCAAATCAGTGCATATGTATTTGCTCCCACCCTTTTATTTTTAAGACATGTGAATCTCCATTTACGGGCATTTTTGTTCACAGACAAAGATCCCATTAAGCTCCAGTCAACAAAATACACAGACTTTTGTGGATGTTTTCCTAATAACACAGATATCCCAGTCTGCTGATGGTCGGCCACTTCTTATCAAGTGACACACAGATGCAGCAACTTTCATGACATTTTATAAAGGATCTGCAGAAAATGTTAGAGTCAGGTCTGCAGTGTTGTTTTGATTTGAACTCCATCACTGTGCGTTTGATATTGCCGTATGCCCCTGCCTGGCCTGATAATACCTTCCCTCTACCCAGGCCCTTTCTTGACTGTCACGTCTGGTTGACACAAAGTGCTGCCACTCGGATGGGGGTTCACCCCTCCTTTGAAAGGTCCAGCTGTCAGTGGTTACATAATAGCTGAGCCTTGTTGGGCTCACCGGATGGCTTTGTGCGCCTGTCACTGAATGTGATTGTGGGCGAGATTAAGCGGCGGGTGAGAAGCCACAGTTAAGGGGCTCCTACCTGGTCTCCAGCAGAGATGACAGGAGAAACAGAATCAGAGGGTTTGCAGAGCACTTTAATGTGGCTCTGCACGATTTGTATCCCCTTTTCACTCCAGGCATTGTGTTGATGAACAGTGTTTCTTGCTTACATGCTTCATGTTTTGTGTTTTGCCAAAGTAAAGACCTCCAAGGGAGAACCTGAGCTGCATGGGAGGCCGCTGAACTGAACATCCATTAATGATATATCGAACAAACAGCATCATAACCTAATGTTATTTTTACATGGATTAAAAGCTGTAATACAATTCCTCTGCAGATATTCAAAAACCATACGCTGTGCATGAATTTCTAGCCTCCAGCCATAATCAATATGTGCTTATGAAATATCAAGCAATGTAATGAATTCACCTAAAAGGGAATAAATAAGGCAGCTGGGTAACTGTATAACCAAGAGTATTGCATGCACATGATTCCAGTAAACCTGATTTAATAATAACTGTGTTATTGAGCTTGAAACCATAAAAAATCAGGCGTATTGGGTGGGGGCTGCAAATTTATTGTTGAGAGACCTGATTTCCCCTGGGTCCGTGATGTTAATTCAGTGTATTATTGCACTGTTTACCCAAAGAGGGGGCAGGACATGCTTCCAACAAGTTGCTCCCAAAGAGATGGTCCTTTTCGGCCGAGGTCCATTGACTGAAGCAGCGCGATCTCCAAAGCCTCACCAAGAACTTGTGTATCCACAGACTCACACCTTGGTCCTCTGTATGAGACTTCACTTCCACCGGCTCTGCGTCTCCCTCTTCCTGTTAGTCCAGACCAGCTTTTTCCTCTCTCCCCTGCTCATAACAGAGAACCAAGCCTTACATTAAATCTGTGTTTCTGCATAACGCCTTGTATGTTTTTTTCCCCCTCAGTCCGCTGGCCCTCTTCTGTCTCTCCCTTCTTTCTTTTTCAGAGGAAACAGCGCAAGGAAACTGAGTTTGTGCTGCACAACCTGAATTCTTTCAACTCAACAGCAAATAAATAAACACTGATGGGAAAAAAGAAGGAAAAAACAGGGGGAGGGGGACAAGGGGGTTTGTGTTGAGCACAGCAGTGCCATTTAAAACTGTGGCTATGGAAACCCCTCTGTCTCCCCCCGTAATATGTGTTTACGTTGCTGGCTTTTGAGTGACAGATAAAGGCACACTGGGGGAAGAGCTTCTTTTAAAATGCATTGTTTTCTGTGCCTCCTCCCATTTTTTAAAAAAGATTTCCTTTTAAAGTAGGCCTTTCTGGAAGGTTAAAATGAAGCACAGTAAATTATTTCAGCTATGTTTTTGACCTTCTCTTCCTACTTTCTTGGATTTGTACATTTGCAGGTCAGAAATTGCTCTCCACTGTGCCTGAAATTAAACATCACTGCTATCCCTGACTATCTTCCTGGAGCTCTTTTTATTGTAACAGTCTCAGTGAGGATTGCGTCTGTGGCGCCTTCTGCTATCAAGCAAAGGATATCAAAATGTGTCGGACAGGCCTCCAGCCAAATGTTTAAGTGAGAAAGTTCATGGAAATGACACTTTCACGCTGAGTTTACTTTTGAGGTCATAGTGTGTATCTATTTTAAATTTACTTTATCTGTAAAATATAAAGGCAATTATCAATATATGTTTTTTTTCTTTCATTCACTGATGATTTATTGCCATAAAAGTAGTTTCTACTCTTGCATTTTTCTTATTTAAAACCAACCCAGACAGACAGCGGAGGCTGAAGAAGGCACCTTCACTGCAGTTTATTTCTTGCGCGTCATCTCACGTCGGGGCTGAGGGCTTTTTAATTAATCACTTTCAGTTTGTAATGCCTCTGCAACCTAATGCTAAGTTGTGTTGGGGCCAGTTGTCTGGAGGAGAGAAGCCATACTACAGAGACACATGCCAAACAAAACCCTTAGTTGGCACTATGATGTGGGCATCATGCCTCTGCCAGCCTTCACTCTGTAGGGCCGTTGCCAGCCTTTTATAAATGCCCTATTTGGCATGAGCTGTGCCTAGCAGTGTCTCTTAAGGTTCTGGTTTAAACACCCTCTTCAAATGTGAACCTGATCCAAATCCTAAATGATCCAAATGATGCGTTCCAAATTGTAAGCTCTCATATCGCATTCAGAGGAAACCACGGATTATGTTTTATCAACTCCACTGGCAACAGACAGGGAAAAACTGGAAAGTCATATGCTCAGCCTCATTTTGCTTTATTGTCACACATTACAGTATATTCAGTCTTTTCATTTCAGGATCATCCTCCCCCACCACACAAGGAGAAAAAGGTAGCAGCTGCAATACATCAGAGTTCAGGGTTTGTTTTTCCTTGGCACTCAGCTCGGAGGTGTGTCACCCAAAATTACTGCAAAAGAGCAATTACAGCTGAATGTCCTCTGTCTCATCAGCATTTCAATGCAAAGATTTGAGATCTGACCCCCAGCCACTGACACCCCGATCCTCAGCCTTTCCCGGCAGGATAATGATCAGCCACAAAGAATGGTGTCCCTCAAAACCTTTAAAAGCCTTCAAGTCTCCTATCCAGCAGGCTCCCTGCCGAGTCAAGATAAAGTTCTGTTTTCACAGTTGACTGGTGGGTGGTGCTGGGTCCCCTTCACTCCCCCCCACTGACTGTCCCAGTGTGGATGCCAAAGGTCATTCCTGAAGTGTGCCGCCACGCATGGGGGCATGTTCCATTCTACTAAATGAAGGGCCAGCCAATATATAAAGTAAAGTACAGTCTTGTGCCACCCCTCATTTCTTTATTTATACATGGGGGAATAGGAAACAGGCGCAGTAATTTATTGAAGTATGTACAAACATAGATATATGATATACTACATAAAATAAATATATTGTATAAGGCAAAACCGGACTTTAGACATTGCCAATGAGCTTGAAAGTCAATGTTTGGTCTTAGCACCTTTATTCTTCATCACAGCCTGAACCCTCTTAACAAGCTTTCTGTCATTTCTTTAAGCAGTCTTCAGGAATAGTTCTCCAGGCTCCTTGAAGGACATCCCAAAGCTCTTCTTTGGATGTCGGCTGCCTTTTGTTCCGTTCTCTGTCAGATGATCCCACACTGCTTCAGTAATGTTGAGGTCCGGGCTCTGGGGAGGATTCATCCCTCTATAAGACCTGCTGGCACTGATTTTCAGTCCACTTCTTGTGTTATTTGACATGCATCAGCCTTTTCTTCCTGTTTTACTTTCCTTGGTAAAAGCCCCCCTTCCATGGCTGACCATCTCTGATAAGGCTTCAGTGAACAGTAGATGCATCAACTGAAGGTCCAGATGCATCTCTCAGGTCCCTGTGTCAAATCTTTGCTGGATTTTTTTCTTATTCTTTTTATGGCCTCTCACTTCTTCTTTTGTCCTTCACTTCTCCAGTTTCCTCATATCTTTTCAAGGACACACCCACACGCCATACTGAGATATGTCAAATTCTCTGCTCCATTTTGTGTCTTTGGTATTTTTCAAATATGCAATTAAAGAAAGTGGAACAAATCATATGTGTAGGCTGCTAGCAACAAAGTGCTGAAAGATTCCATTTAAAATGGGTTCTTTGCTAAGTTTGGTGCTTTTGCTATGCTTGAATGATTCATGGGTCAGAGTTAAGTTGCTTAACAAACAAATGAAAAACACGTTCCTCTGAAAACGGTCTGATGGACTGAACTGAAGATGGGTGAATCACCAGCAAACACTGACATCACAACTTCGAAAGCCCATCAGAAAGCCTATTGCTATTGCTAAAGAGACATGAGGTGTGCTATACTTTTTCACACTACTGTACGTCTCCTTGCAAACAGTCTGTTTTATGTGGCAAATCTGTGTTTAAAACAGGACTTTCTTGCTGTTTCATCATTCACGCTTGCACCTCTCTCACATCAAACTGCTATGCTAATGGATTGCCATCATTTTTTTCCAGCTTTACCTTCTCCATGCCCTTTGAAATTTAAGGCACTCGTGGTTGAAAAGCACAAACACCAGCCCTCATAAGAGGGAAGAGTTCAGTGGCGACAAAAAGCGCATCTGTAAACAATAGTCTGAAAAGCGGGACAACAAAATGATCTCGCTGGTAACAGCTGAAACATCCAATTTCAGTATATGAGAGGATTGGTCCCCCCCACATACACACACACAAAGCACACATTTAATTTGTGTTCAATTCATCTTCTCGGCTTCATCTTCTCGGCCTGCCGTAGTTCATATTGATATAGGTTCATGGGCTGTTCGGTATCAAAGTAACTTAATCACTCCATCTTGAACATATCAATTTCACCCATTTCTTTGCCACTCCACTGTTCATCATGTCTGAATTACAGTTTGCTATTTTACCCAGATCTCCTCAATGCCACCACCTATTGCACACTTACCACTACAGAGTCTCTTATTTCAACATACCTATTTGGTTCAAGTTAAGTTTATTATAATCAAAAGATCGTCGATCAGGAAAGCACTATATATCCTGTGTATGTGAGCAAATTTATAAAAAAGGCGTTAAAACAATTGAGTTGTTTCTATATTTAGCCTTCACCCATCAATCTTTTCCAATGCAATTCTTCAAAATGATCGGAGACTGATCTAAACGTAGTAATTGGCAAAGACGTGACAAGGTTGAATGAATTACATTTTTAGAAAAGAACTCTGGGAAAGAAATATTTTTCAAAATGTTTCATGAAAAACTTAAAAAGGATTTGGACTATATTCAGCAGACCACCTCAAGAAGTCCAAACATAGCAGAACCAAACATCACAACAAGTTTGCAGCCGACCCAGAAAGAGAGTGAACAGCCAGAATAAGATCTCCCTTAGCAAAAAGTTAATTTTATTAAGTATGCTTAAGTATAGCAAGTATACTGCGGACCATGTACTTGTAGTGTACCAGAACGTATACTAATTTAATACTTCTTTGGACTAAATTGGAACATTTTAAGTTTGCAAAAGTACACTTTCAAGTATACAATAAGTGCACTCATCTATATACAACTAGTGTACTAGTTATATACTTCCAGTCCACATTTTAGTTTATTGAAGTATACTTTAAGTATACATTTATGAACTTAAAATACTTAAAATACTTTTTTCTGCTATACTTAGCATATTACTTGTAGCATGCTATTTATATTTATGCATTGGCAGACACTTTTATTCAAAAGCAACACTGGTAGGATAAGAGGGTCTTGCCTAAGGATCTCTGCTGAAGGTACCTTTCATGCAGGGGATTTTAACACAGGTCACTCACATGAAAGGTGGCAATCTTATGTTGAGAACAAGTTTGATACATTTATATAACATTTTAAAGATATCATACAGTGTATTTATAAAAACCTGCGTAAATCATTAAAGATGTGCATTTCAAAAACAAAGAGCTTCTATGAAATCAAGTCCTTCTTTGCTGAGTCAACGACTTGACCTGATTCTGTACTTGGATCAAGATAAACTAAGTATTAGTACTTTGTGGCAAAAAGAAGTAAGAAGTATACTAAAGTACAAATATAAGCTTTATTATAAAAGTATAAGTGTAAGTCTTAGTATTAATGTACTTAGTCTTAGACTTTTCTTTATACTTTTCAGTATAAGCCAATATACTTCACTATACTATTCTTAAGTATATAAAACATAGTATATAAAAAGTAAACTTCAAGTATACTGCCTCAGTTTTACTATAAAATAATAAGTATACACGTAGTACACTTGGATAAACTACTTTTTGCAAGGGGCTGGTAAATCAGCTGCGCTGAATCAGAATGAAATATGTTGTATAAAGTAAAAGGAAAATACAAAACCCTTTGAAATATAGCAAGCTGGAAACAATACATCCAAGAATTTTGTAATGTGTCTATATTATATCTTTCGCATATTTCCATAATTTCTTAATTAAAGTTCACGCTTCATAATTAGATAATTTCCTTCTGAGACATATAAACTTTTTTCATTTAATTTGTTAACTAACTCTTTCAAACTAAGTGGAACATTGTTTTAAAAAACAGCACACCTTCTTGATGCTGACGAAATTTGAAAGAACTGGAACAAGCCTTTTTTTCCTGGATTAAATTTTCGGAAGTTGAAACAAGTGGCATTGGAGTGTGTAATTGAAGGGTGGCAACACCCATTCCGAAATACCGCCATTCCGACATCCCGCTATTCCGACATCCCGCCATTCCGACATCCCACCATTCCGACATCCCACCATTCCGACATGCAAACGTCCCACCATTCCGACATCCCGCTATTCCGACATCCCGCTATTCCGACATCCCGCTATTCCGACGTTCAAACGTCCCACCATTCCGACAAGGCTTTCAGTTTAAGGAAATGTGCGTTACTCAACAGGCGAGTCCCTTCTTTCTGTTCATGCAATTTATATGTTTAACACATGTTTACAGATAAGCGTTATTAAAGACACAAAGTCTCGGCAACTGGAGGAGGAGAAGCAGACCGCGGTGGTTTTCAATCACACACTCCAATGCCACTTGTTTCAACTTCCGAAAATTTAATCCAGGAAAAAAAGGCTTACAAATATGGACCGAAACGGCTCCATAACACGCACAAGAATCCAAAAGAAACGAAAGTTAACTAAAAGAAAGCAAATACGCAGCATGAAGTGGTCAAAATTGGTTTTACGCATGCCTATGTGCGTCTGGCACATGCGTCTTCGGGCTCTCCCACGTTGGTTTGTGGATGAAAGCTATATGTTCAGCTGTAATGTCATGTAAAAACAATCTCTACATGACATTTACTCCCAGGTGTGACCAGTTAGGTCCTTAAGATATCAACAGGCTGTATAAAGCCTTGCGCAACGGCTGTGTGTTTGTGCCAAATGCGCAAAGCCCATCCGCGCTTCCCATAAGTACTCATAAATCACGTGAATTACATGAATAAACGTTTTTACTGCATTTTGTTGTGTTTTATACGTTCTATGCTGTCATTTCTCTCCTCTCCTATTGGCAAGGCAAGGCAGAGTGCTCGCAACTGTGTCCTGTGCAGTAGCCGTGATCTGTAATTGCAATTATTACTTTTGCATATGATGACAGCGGGCAAAAGACGCATGGGCTCTGTGGAGAGCTCCGCTCCAGCTGGCTGCTGTGACAACTCACTGACACTGTATTTCTGCTTAATCAGTTTCAGTCTCGCCAGAGTTACATTAATATCTGTATTTTTATATTTGACATTTCAGGGGATTTTGATAATAGATTATTAAAGTTTGTTTGCGAGGCTGATATGCCGGCGCAAATACGCGCGCCGGCATATCAGCCTTCATTAGTGTAAAATGTTTTGGGTAAAACATAGGCTATTAAAAGGAACTGTCGGAATGGCGGTATATTAAAAAAAAAAAAAAAAAACATACCGCCATTCCGACCATAGGAGGAAAAAAGTGTCGGAATGGCGGGACGTTTAATAAAAAATTAACAATTCAATTGGAGGCCAATGTCGGACCATTGGCCAACGTCCCACCATTCCGACATCCCGCTATTCCGACGTTCAAATGTCCCACCATTCCGACAAGGCTTTCCGTATAAGGAAATGTGCGTTACTCAACAGGTGAGTCCCTTCTGTCTGTTCATGCAATTTATATGTTTAACACATGTTTACATGTCGGAATGGCAGCATGTAACCGTGATTGAAAACCACCGCGGACTGCTTCTCCTCCTCCAGTTGCCGAGACTTTGTGTTTTTAATAACGCTTGTCTGTAAACATGTGTTAAACATATAAATTGCATGAACAGACAGAAGGGACTCACCTGTTGAGTAACGCACATTTCCTTATACGGAAAGCCTTGTCGGAATGGTGGGACATTTGAACGTCGGAATGGTGGGATGTCGGAATAGCGGGATGTCGGAATGGCGGGATTTCGGAATGGGTGTTGCCACCCGTTTTAAACATCCCGTTAGCATAGCTATGTGTTATTTGCATGTAAATAAGTTACTAAATCATAAACTTGTGTGTCAGTTAGCTCATATTTTTGTGTCCTAATATCTATTGAAAGGAATGAAAAATTTCACTAAAGTGAAAAGAGAAAGATAATTTCATCCCTTATTGTTAGCTTCAAAGCATGTTAGCTTTTAGCTAGCCAGCTACAATAATTGAACAACTAGCCTTGAAAAATAGTGTGACAAATCCTCCAGCACGACCTGTTTGGCAAGGAACGTTAATCTTTTGCTGGTTTAACTTGACACATGCACAGTTCATATCCCAATATTTAAACACTAAAAGAAAGATTGTGTTTTTCTTAAAGAGTTCTGGTCATGTCTTTCCCTGTAACAGTATGACCTTTCTTTTCTCCCTTTTAGATCTACCAGACAGCTCTTTTGGAATGGAAGTATTTTTATACTTACATAATGGAACAGTTCCCTGTAGGTTTATAGTGTTAATTCCCTAACTACAGAGATGATTCCCCATGGTTTTTTTCATCCTTGTAGAAAATAAAGCAAGCTCTTATCTGTCCTTGCAGAGTGGACAACATAATTTTGAGTGCTCTTAACCTTGCTTGTCTTTGTTGTGATCATAGGTGTTTCCTTCACTTCTCTTGAGCACACTACAAAAACAAGCTGCGTGTTTGGAATTCAGCTCTGGTACCTTTGTGGACTTTAATGAATTTATCTTCATTTAAAAAAAAAAATCTGACCCAGACTAAGCTATCATGCAAGAATCAATGAAGGATTGAATTTATTAATGCATGTTCACAGACACGATTCTTGGGGGGGGTTGTGCTACTGAACATAAAAATAATCCCCTCGGGTAACAGTCTCACAGCAAATTCCAAATTACCCACTGTTGACTGTTTCATCACATTTGATGGATGAAAAGGTTTACATGTAGAGGTGGCAGGAGGTTCGAGGATGGTACCACTCATACAAGAGAGTCAAGCTCGAGTCCACTTAATTTTGAACTGTCCTTTTTGCAATTAGTTGCCGTTTCCTTGTACTTCCATTAGCTGTTGTGTTGCTATTTTACACATTACAAACTACCTGGTTGAGGTTATATATTAAAAACGAGATGTTTAAGGTTAGTTATTCAAAACAAGGTGGTAAAGGTTAGAAAAGTATCATGGCTTGCATTTAAACTGACCCTGTAACAACATATCAAATCAAAATATCCTTTTCCTGGATTACTGGATGCTGAGTCGCGTCCCCTCAGCTAAACATGCAAAACGTGCTGGACACACAAACCAGAAGTCTTCCTTAAAAAGATTACTTTGAAAGTCATTCATCAAAACAAATACAAAGTATTCTATGATGTGAGATTTGACTGTATATCAATGGCCGGTAGTGTGTTTTCACACAAAGGACATAGAGGATTCCATTACTATTGAGATACTAATGCAAAGAGTGAGGAACAGGGAAGTGCCAGGTGAGTTAAGGGGGAGTTAGGGCTGATGTTTGATACCTTTTGATTAAATCAGGTGAAAACAATGGTTGAAAGATTCATCTAAAATATAACCTTAGGGAGGCTGTGGGATAATATTTCAAGTGATTTTTAACATCCTCTGATCTGCCTCATCTATCACAGCTGCATGTGTGGCTTAAACATGTTTTGTGGCCCTGACTTTGAGGCCTGACTGTGTTTTTAAAGCCAATATAAAAGTGATTGGCTGCATTTATTAAGGAAACCCTCAGGAAACCCTGAAGGGCTTCTATTAGACATTCCTAACTCCTGCATTGTTTACAAAGCGGTGGGTGTGTGTTTGTCAGGTGTGCGTTTAAACAGCAGGTTGCACACACGTGCACAAAGGGTCTGGGAACTAGCCGGACGCCAATTGCATTTTGCAAAGTGGCACTTCCTTCCTCTACACACTCCAGACTATGCGTTGAACTGCTGCCTGGCAACCATCTGGACGGGACCCAACAGTTTTGATTGTGTGTGTGTGTGTGTGTGTGTGACCAGGACCGCTTCAGCGTGGGATTGACACTCATGTCTGGCACAAGCGCGGCTTAATGACGGACTCTTGACAGTCATAAATCTTCGCTGTGTACAGTGTTGTCAGGTATGGGTCGTGTTTGGCTCTTGCACACGTGGGTGTGTACCATGCATGTGTGTCTGAATTCAACTGCGCTCTTGTTAGGAAATTCCACGCAACATTATTGGGTTGTCCTGGTGATTGTGTGGCTTCATTCCCAGACGGCATCCTAAGGATTCAACATAAAAGAAAAAAGCACGCAAGAGTGACACTTGGGACAATAATAGTTTATTGTCCCAAGCCGAGATTAACTGAACAAAGTTGCCACATTTCAAAATTCTCTTTTAGGAATACCAAAGGCTGACATAAAACTAGCACAAAAAGAATATTTTTGTTATTTATGGCTCTCATTTTTGTCTTTATAACTAAATCTGATTACATGAATAATGAACTCTCACTCACCAAATCTTTTGACCTGGGGCTTCCATTGTTACTTTCTTTCCTCTTCTTCTAATCAACCCCTGATTGCAATTTTAGAATGATTCCAGAAGAAAAAGGCAACTGGATGAAGTCCAAGCTGCTGCCTTGGAGATGGCCAGGGAAGCCGCTGCACTGGGCCGAAGGTGATGCATCATGGTCATCCTCACAGGGAGGCGGTGGCGAGGCACAAGTAAACACTCTTAAATCATCATCCTGGGACAGATGGAGAGGGGGTTTACGTGACTCCCCCATCCCCTCCACCTCACTCTCAAAACGCACCATCAACAATCACAGCAAAGAGTCAAATGTGACAGAGTCAAGACAGCTAAATACTATGAGATCGTGTGGGAAGTGTGAATGTTTGCCTACATGAGCCAGACAGAAAATAAATGTAGTAACTTATTATGGTGACATTGTTTCATCAAGTCATTCCTCATCTGTGATTGGCAGCCGTTTGACTGCAACATCAGCTGTAAACTGCCGTGTTTTCTGATTCAGTGTCAGTATTTCAAAATAACAGAATCTGCTTTCCAACTTATATCAATTTCAAGAACACTGTCGTTGCTGTTAATTTGGTCTTCAGGAGGTGCACATGGCTGCTGTTGAGCTTGTCAGGACAAGTAGCGCGGCATTTCAAAGAAAATGTTATCCTTGTAAAAACAAGAACTGCATAAATAAATGCATGGCACTCTTAGCTGTGCACGAGGTCTTCAGCATCACACTTTTGCTCTTCCAGAGGTTTAACATAACATATGAACTCAAGGCTTTTAAGCCACTTTGCTACACAAAGTCACGCAAATGAAATAAACAGCTAAATAATTTTCAAGGTGAACGCTGAAAATACAGCTCATATTGAAGCATTTTCTAAAATAAGATTGAGGAAACAGAGCATAGAAAGCAGACGGTGGTGCTCTTTTTGAATATATGGAAGAGGGAGGAAAATAGACCTCACCCCCTGATAATAAACAGCAAGTTTATGCTAAAAAGAAAAAGAAGCTCCCTACCCCCTCCTCTCTTATAGCCTCTGTGCTTTCTGCTAACACACACACACACACACTCCTCCCTTAGCCTATATAAGCAGACAGCAGCTGAACTGACCCCCTCCACCCCGCATTCTCTCCTTTACTAAACACACACAAGCTGTGCTTGCAGCTTTAAAGTACATGTCAGTATATTTCCTTGTTTATTAATGAAACTTTGAAAGGAAAAAAAGAAGAAGAAGATATGTTTTTCACAGACAGAGTGAACAACATGGGTAGAAAGCCCTGCAATGTGGAGAGAAAGGACTGAGCTGAGCAGAGCAGAGCAGAGCAGAGCGCTGCTGCTTCCCATCCCCCACATTCACATAGCAAAGTTCTGCTGCTTTTGCAAGCAGCGATGCTGCCTTCACGTGCTTCTTCACAGGCTCATGAATGCCCAGTGTTGCAGCATTGAATTGCTCTCCAGTTGTAAACAGAAGTGCATTTGTGCATTTTAGTTTTTCTAGATTTCAGTATTTATATATATGTTTACATTAACATTCCAGAAAAAGAGTTCACAAGCACTGTGAGTTGTTTAAATGTAAAATAGCAAACTATACTTTCATATGAAACAGTAGAAAACATCCCTATGCAATACCATTCCATCTAGTTTGTATTGAATTGGATTAAAAAGCTGTTAATTTATCAGCTATGAACACATGTGTTGCTATTGCTGTCAAATGCAGAGACCAAGCGGTAAACGCTGTGGCTGAAAAATGAATGTCACAGTGCCAAAGTCTGCAGTTCCCCAAATGGTGATTTGGGTTTGGCTACATAAGCAAGTAAATCCAATAGACTGGATAGAAAATATGGTTGTAGTCATCATTTTCAGAAATTAAGCTGCTCAATACATTTCCATGTGTAATTAAATAGAGCTATACTAATAACTCAGCTTAGCCATTTAATTAGACTAGTCTCTGTGTTCCAGTATACATGGGAGAGGAAACGGTTCATATACAGAAGTATGTCTGACTGATAAGAGAGGTGATAGTATGTCTTTTTTCAGATTGTTAGTATAGGGCTTTTTCCAGTTGACCAATTACACGAAGACTAAACCAATTGAAAAATATTTAGCTGCTGTCTAGTCAGTACCCTGTTGAGTGGTCGGAGGGACATTTTTACAGATCTTTACATTTTGTATATGCTATATGTTTTATTTACTTTTTGATTTATTTTTTATAAAGGGTTAGGGAGTTCATTTAATATCTCATATGTATCGACTGAGGTAGTGCGTTAAACTGCAGTGCCACTGGTGGCTACAAGGGTTTTGCTCCAAAACATTTATATAAAATATCATAGCCAAAGTAGACTCCTATTCAAAATGTATAGATTTCCGTATTTTAATACTAAGTCAATAAACTGTCACCACAGGTCAATAGTGTCATTTGGTTTGAATCACCTATTTTGATCAATGTCCGAGAGGTAATTTTGAAAATAATTAAATCTGTAAATAGATAGCATGCTTCACAAATATGTAATTTCATCCTATCAGGTCTCCTGAGCACATCTGCTCCAACTTCTGGTCCAAATATGATCACTTCTGGCTCCAAAAAAGACCAACTTGGCCACGTCCAGACACTGAACTGGAGGTACACATGAACACATTGCCCTTATAAATGAAACTGTTGTCATTCTGACAACATGCTGATTGCGTAAGCACACACTGATATGATGCTGAACCTCCTTTGCTAGATGGTGTGTGTGGATAACCACAAAAGAGAAACAGCTGCAATTTAACATTGATTTATTTTTTGCACCACATTGTGAAGAGGGCTACAAAGAAAAATAACACTTTACTTATTTAAATTGAATCAATATCATACTGTATTAGTTTTACTTTTACCCAATATAGCAAAAATGAGAAACTCATGGCTTCAGAAAAGTGGTCTGCAAACAAGCATGTGATATCACATCTTTAATTCACAATATTTTCTGAATTTGTTCACGTATTGAATATCTTGCGTCCTGTTTGACTAAAGTCCATAATAATCTGTGTCTGTGCTTTAAATTTCTTAAATTCTACTTGAACTGTTTTCTTTGAGGTTGCAAAAGTCACCTTTGCACTATAGAGGGACCTTATACTGTATTTTATTTACTTTGTGTTTTGTTTTCACATTTAGTTGCTTGATTTCACAGTCATTCAACTCTGACTCTGTGATTTAGAAAATGCCCACAGCGTTTGAAGGGAGCATGAGGGCTGCTGCTGCTGCTAGGAGAGCGCAGGCAGAGAACATGAAGAAAGGGGGTGGGGAGGGAGAGATTGGTGAAGAGCTGTAGAGTGACTGTCCCTATTAATTGTATAGGGCGACTTTATGCTTTCTCCAAATCTCTTCTTGATTTTCTGAGTGCTGTAGTGAATTTAGACTCTTATCATATAACATGTGATGCATTCATTTTCAGTGGCCTACACTGTCACTTTTTCACCAGCACTGTTTCTCTTTTTCTGTCTTCACTTCCTGCTCTGTGACTGGCTCAGTCCATCCCCCATCATTCTTCCTTTTTTATCATCTCTCTTTTTTTCTCACTCACACTGCACAGACATACACAGGTTATAATTTCATGCTTTCCTCCACTTTCGTGTGCTGAAGGTGCTCACTCTTATCATTTGCTGTTGCAGACACATGGAGGCAGTCATTTCCACCCATTAGCCCACTCTCATAGAAGATGACATTGTGGCCTATTTTGTGCCACTCTCTTCACCACCTAATAAGATAAGCCACTGAGAATAACAGACATGAATGTTGCACACACTTGTGCACACAGCTTTCGTTGCTGTTAGATTTGAGAAGTTATTGGCAAATTCAAGGCTTGAAGAGTAAAAAGAAGGATGATTCAAGTGTCAAAAAGAATATGACAAAAGCCTTTAGCACAAGTCTTGTACATGAAGGTCTGTGGCTCTTTTAAAGGCTTTAACTGATTAAGAAAAACATTGAAATAGGAATTTGTTCTTAGGCCAGAAAAAGCTATCTATGCTGCTAGCAAGCAGGATTATAGCATTATAGCTGGTGAACAATTTTAGAACCTTGTGATGAATTGTTTATGCCTGTCGATATGAAAACTAAAACTATATTTCACATTAATAAAATAACGAAATGTACATCTTTTAATCGCAATAAATATTCTCAGCTACATTGTCAAACTGCTCACTCTTGAGAATAATCACTCACATTAGCTTATTTAAAAATGTGTAAGAAATTCATAGTCTCACAATGATACTTATATTATACCAGACGAAGAGACTTTTCAAACACATCGACATTTTTAATCTACTACTTCAGTTAAAAGTGTAATGTTCCCTCAATAAAGGCTCTCTGATATAAACAACACTGTCATAAAGCGGTGAGCGCTGTCCGGATCCAGTGTTCGCTGCCTACTCCAGTCCGGGTTTTTGTTTTCTCGCGACAGGTCGGTAAGATGGCTGTGTCTCGCGGAGCCTCGTGCTGGTCTGGTTGATTTCTAGCTCGCGCTCTCGTTCTGTAACAGAAGCCCCCCCCCTCCAACACACACACACACGTACACTCACACTGACTAGTGTCGGTGAAATTCACTTCCCTGGCTCTGTATTTATATATTCTCTCTTTCACAAACTTTCCCCTCTGGGTTTTAACTTTAAACGGAGTCGCGGTGGATTACCGGATACCGGTCCGGGCGGAGGGAAAAGGGGGGGAATGAACCGGAACAAAGGGTACGTTGTTACAAATATAATTGTATTTATATTCAATGGTTATTTGGAGTTTGATTGTGAGTGAGTCGCTGTGCTGAGAGAGAGAGGCAGAGAAACAGTGGAGGGGAGAGAGAGAGAGGGATATCATGGCCGCTCAGGTCGCCAGCGTCGCCACTCTCAACACTAGCCCGCCATCCGAACTCAAAAAGCCGGATCGGGACGCACAGGAGGAGTCGGTACCGGGAGAGAAACAACATGAAAATAAGGAAACGGGACCTGACGGCGGATCTCCAGGCCAGAAGGAGCTGCAGGACGGGACCGATGCTGGAAATGCTGGGGGAGGAGGGGATCCTGACATGAAGATCGGCAACGGGAATTTACCCAGGGTAAATAATAATAGTAGTAATCAGAATGATACAGGCGGACCAGAAGGTAATAACCATCCCGGGATGGGCCACCACCACCCTGGCCCCTTTCCTCCACCTCCTTACGGTTACAACCAGCACTACAGCCGGGCCCCTTTTCATCAATATGGCGGACAACAAAGCCCTGGCATGGCAGCTGCATCGGGGCCGGGCATGATGGACTCTTACCCCCCTAATTCCCACGAACACGGATACCACAACAGTTACAACAACTACAGCCCGTTCCAGAACAGGACTTCTTATCAGAGCCAAGGATACGGGGCCATGAATTCCCCGCGTAACAACCAGCCTCCGGCGGCTGGGGGGCAGCCTGGCAAGCAACAGCCAGCAGGAGGAACTACAGCTATGGCTGCCTCTTATAATAATCAGAGGTATAACATGGGAAATCAACAGCCTACGTCTACACCAACTTTAAATCAGCTTTTGACATCCTCCAGCTCTGCTAGGAGCTACCCGAACTACCCACAAGGAGACTATAACAATCAGGAAGGGGCCAACAAGGGACCAGGAGATATGGGTAGCAGTCAGTATGGTGGGGTTCATCCGGGTTGGCAACAAAGGACCCATCATCCGCCTCCCATGAGCCCGGGAAACACTGGACAACCTCCAAACAGAAATCAGGTAAACTTAACTTAACACACTTGGACAGAGTTAAGTCACCCTGTAGCTGAGAAGAGGCACTGTAGAGTTGCATATTGCTTTGGACCAGCCATTGTCTATGTAGCAAGAGCTCTAAAATGGCTGCCTCTCTCTTTCTCTCAATACCACCCATGCAATAGTGTTTAGACAGAGAAAGAAGCCCTATATTCTGTAAGGAACAACTTTCAGAGCTGTTGGTACCAGTGTGTGTCCCTGCTTGGTACAGGGCAAGAGTTTGACTAAGTAGAGCAAGAGTTGGTGATGAGAACGCGTGTGTGCAGATGGGGATAAGGTGATCATTCCCTCGCAGAGCTTCTCTAGTCTCATCGAATATATCAGTGCATTTATCGCGGTTGTTTCTGCCAGAATCTGTGGCGAAATAGCTAATTTTCTGACACCAAGCTCACACTGGTGCTATCAAAGTTGTGTCGGTGGCTAACGAGGCAATAAACAACATGCAAATGACAGCGATAGCCGTTAAATGACATTTGCATAATCATTAGGGAAAAGACATCTGTGACTGTTAAAAAACCGCTTCATAGCGAGGTAAAGATGTGTCTCACTGTCCGGTGAATTGTAACAATTCATCCACCAAGTGTTTACTCGGTTCAAAGTGTTACTGTGATCGCTAATGATTCATCTTGACAGCGAGTTTCATTCATAGCGGCTCGGTTCGACTCGGTTCGCTTCTTTTTTCTCTTTCTTTTTGCTTCTGTGCTCCATGCGCCGCTTTGTAAACAGAGCCCTGCTGGCTGGAGTTGCCAAAGTGTAGATTGCCTTGGCTTTGGGATTTGAATTATGGAGGTAAAATCCTGCTGTCAGAGCCAGGAGACAGTTGGTCTTAGGTTGACATGCGAGCCGAGATCTGATTGGCTCCCCACTCCTCTGCTCTCGGCCATTTATAATTGCTTCTAATGGAAGGCTGCAGAAAAACAGCCCCCTCTGCTCAGTTGTGTTCCTCCACCGAGTCAAGACAACATAGTCCCAGCGTCTTTTTTGATATTTTGACAATTTTTTACCACTATTTTTATGCTGTCGTGTAGTTTTGATATGCGTCGTGCTGTTTTGGTGAAAATATATCAGTGTTCTCATCTTACACAACATTTACACCGGGGACAAGAAGATTTATCTGAGAAATGACCTACTCTGTGGTTGTATTTGTTGAGAGCCTTTTTGCGAGCACAGTTTGCTCACTTCCTCCCACTGCAGTAATTTGCATGCTGACTGTTCTGATGTGAATCCACTATTGTTTTTATGTTCTTGATTAAACCTTAAGGTCCCATGTACATATTCACATCCCTGCTGTCATTTTTAGCCTTTGACCTCAGACATACACCTGAAGGGGTTTTATTTTTTTCTCTCCTGGTACTGGGTAAAAAGAGTGCACTGCTACTTCCAAGTCGACTGACTCTGGTACAGCACACAGAGTAGGTGTGGTCATAGAGCCGCGTTGTAAGACTGTGCCTTCCACTGTTTCCAGATCAGTCGTAGATGAGTCTATGTGCTTAAAGAGCTCTTGGCCATGTGAGAGTTGGACTGGCTGCTGTTGTGTTTACAAGCAACCAAGGTGTCAGCCAAGTGTCAGCCACTTTTTTTCCCCTTTTGTCTACAGATTTACAATAGCCTAATTTACTTCTCACTGTCAGGGTTTCCGTGTCAACAGGGCTTACCTGCATCTCTCTCCTCAGAGATAACGGTCACATGTGTAGTGTTTTTACTCTACTTGTTGTGTCACAGGCGAGGTAGGCGGAGTGTGTTCAGGGCAAATGTTAGATGAAGCTTTATTATACAGATATCTGATTAAGGGTGTATTAGTACAGTTGGATTAGGCTTAAAATCATCCCCCTGTTTTTTCCCGAGAAGCACTTTATTTACTCGGCTGTTGCGAGTAAAAACGTTTTGAATTATTTTGCGGTGATATTATGAGACTGTTCATCACGTGGTGAATGCTTATTTGGTGATAAAATAGTCATGTCACAGATTGTGTGGTGTGAGTTCACTATCTGCTGCAGATTCCCCAGCATGGAAATGGTGTTCATTAATAGCAGACTTTTCGTCTGGAGAAGCAATACCTCCACTTGTTGCTTTAGGCTCAAAGATGACAGCTTTTCACACTTCGATTGCCACTTTCCTGAATCACAGCGAGGTGAATAGTGGGCTCTTAAAGCTGCATAATGCATTCTCACAGTTTTGTTTGAACGACATTCTGTTTTGAGCATTTTAGACCACATACTCAAATATTTTTGCGAATCGACAGCAGTGTGTTGCTGTGTTTGGTGCAGTTTTTATACCAGAATGGATGTAAAGCGTCACACAATGCATGGACATCTTTCCTTCAAGTACTGCTCCTTAGATGACTTTTTTACTTTTAATGTCACTCTTAGTTAGTTGAAAAGTTTATTTGAAAGAGGTTTGCTTTGGTAGTTTTGCTGTTCCTTGGTAACACCAATGAGTCTAACATTTAAATAGAAAATAAAACATGTCATTGGCTATATATCCCATATTTGAATGTGTCAGTTAATGTAATTTATTTGCATTCACGGGTGAACTGTTTGTATTAGGTGACTGTTATGCCCTTGAAGCATGCGCACAGAGGCTATGGGATCTTATGCACCAAATCAACATAAAGAACTGAGAGGGCCACTGCTGGATCTCTTGATGTCGTCAGTCAGAAACAAAAAGACGACGCGAAAAGACAACTGCTGACCAGGATGTACAATCTGTGCCCACGCAAGAAGCCATAACTCGCCAGTGCAAAAGCGGGCGATATACGCTTTGTGTGATGTATGTCCTGCACTTCCACTTCCTTCCATCGGGGGTTTAAGGGGGGGTAAAATTGATCGGAAATGGACCATCTGACACCTACAGAGCCGCAGTCCTAACCTCCATGTAGGAGTTCCACGGGTGTTTACGGGCTTTATTGCTTAAGACACTCAGACATGCTCTTATTGTACGAGTGGCAGAAGACTGGGAAGGTAGTTGGATATTTTTTGGTTATTAAGCACACCTAAATGTAGCTGATGCTACAAATTGGGAGTGGGGGAAAAGGCTGTCAATCTGGTTAGTGTTAGAGAAGAATGGGAGTGACTTTAACGTTCACGGGTGGTTTAATATCATCTACGTGTGTGATCTAGAGCTGCCACGAACGATTATTTCAATAGTCAACTAATCACCGATTATTTTTTTTCGATTAGTCGACTCATCGGATCATACGTATATTGAATGTAAACTAGCATACAGCTTATCGCACCAGGATGCTGCTGCTCTTATAATAACCATCATTAGCTTTCAGCTTGGAGTGTTTAAGGTATATGCTAACTAAAAAAAGACAATTAATATCATAGTTCATTACCCTTTGAAATATGCAGCTTGTTGCAACAAACAATTATTTAACTGTGTAGCAAACACACAAAAATAAGTATCGTAGAGAACAAATAAATCATTTGTCTCTGACATCAAACATAGCTGCATTTAAATCAAATGAATTAGGCAACTGAAACTCAGGAATTATTCACAAAAAGTTTTGCTCTCACTGACTCAACTATAACACCAACATGTTCAGTATGGACTCAGTCAGGACATTTGCTTGCTGAGGTGTGCATGTAGCTAGCTTTGTAACAAAGCCGTCCATTGAAGATGAACATACTTTTTTAGCACTGAAACATAATGTTAGAAAACATTAACGTTCGAATTCAAACACTTCACTGTTATAACGTTACAAGAAACATAAAATATGTGCTAAGGCTAATTAATCAAATCGTCATCGCTAATATTAACGTTTACAGCTATCAATATGAGTAAGTAGCAAGTTAACTCTCTGTTTATGCTAATTTTAGCAGCTAACCTTCCAGTTAGCTTATCAAGATGACGTCCCTCCTCACAATCAGCCACAGCAACATGCTTCCTTTTCAGATGCTCGTGCGTCGTCGTTGTGCTGCCGTGGAAGGCAAATTCTACCTTGCAGATATTGCATTGCACACATTTATCTTTAGTTTTCTTAATTTGAGTTTAGTTTTGAGCTCCGTAGCCATGATACCAGAGCCCGTCTGGTTTAACTTCCTGTGACATCACGGCTGACCCCGGTTACCACTACTGAGCATGTGTGTCAAGGACGGAAAGGCAGACGCAGCAGTGGAAGGTGCCACAGCAGTTTTGAGAGAAAAACAAGGTTTAAAAAAATTAAACGACGCATCGACTAAATTAGTCGTCGACAAATTTAATAGTCGGCATAATCGTGACTAGTCAACTAATCATGGCAGCCCTAGTGTGATCTCAGACTTGTGTCAGTATCGAATGAACTGAAAAATCATAATATGGAGATGCCACATGAGCTCATATCTACACGTGTTTAGTAGGCGACCATTTATGTTTGATGTGGCAGCTTACAGTCCAAAGTTCAGGTGGAGTTTGTTTCACATGGCGTTCTGTTCAGTTGTCCACCATAAGTACCGCTGGCTAAGCTAGGTTTATGAAATGCTTCGACTTCTCATTCATTAGTCGGCAGGATCGGCCTTTTAACTGATGCAAACACAACACTGGCAATGATTTTTATGAAGCCTTGCACCCGCCATGGTTCGCCTGCCTAAGATGAATTAATGTTTTAATTGAATGATGGATGAGGGTTGATATGATGGGTTTTTATCATTGCCTCCACATAAACGAGTCCTCTGAGGCAGTTTGTTGTCGGGATTGTTTTGAATGGCATAACACCAGGTGTTTCCCCCAGACTTACACACTGGAGCGAGCCATCAGGGATGCCCCCTCAGCTCTGCATGGCTGGCTTCCTAAAATGAAAATGACTTGAAACATATTCAAAGATACTTGGCAAATATTTCTTTGAGAAAGTCCCACGACCTAATGAAAGACGTAATGAAAATGACTGCCGCTGATAGATGCACACATAGCTCTGGGCCGATGTACAAGAGGAAGCCATCCGAAAGTGAAACAAACGAGGGCATAAAACCACAGCTCTTATTAAGAACACCAAGACTGCGATAAGTGTGTCATCTGGTTAAATGGGATGTCCATTTGTAAGGCATACTGTGTCGGGGGGGCCGCTGTTTCAAAGCTACAATGTTAATGTCACTCCACACGGTTGGAGGTGATTCTACCTGGAAGCAGTTCATTCTTTTAGAGGCGTATTTTTGTCCTCTGCCATGCAATAACAGCTGTTTTTATGCTTTCAGTCTTGGTCCGTTTAATTTTTTGAGATTTGGACAAATTGAGATCAGTAAATGTATTTACTTTAGAGTTAAAGATGCTGGTGAGGACTTATTTTTTGAGCAGGCATATCAAACATTGTCTGGTAGGTTTGACCTTCTAAAACATGCACGTTTGATCTCTTTCCTTGTTCCGTTTGTTAGGAAACTGGATGTCATTTGACTTGGTTTGGCTTAACGGGACATTTTCCGAATTGTACCTTTTTGAGTCTTGGAACTGGATGGCAATATTCTGTCGCTCCACAGTTTTATTAATCTATAATTCTATTAATCATCATTTGCTGCCTTTGTTTTCAGTTCAGAGTTGCAACAACAGAGCAGTTGTGTCTGCTTTTCTGGTCTCAGTTTCTCAAAAGCGAGATTGTGTGAGATAATTTTTTTTTGTCTGTGACTAATGAGAAAATGGTGCAAAGTGCTCATCACACCTTCAAATGACTTCACTTATCCAATAAACGGTGTGAAGTCACAAAAAAAGGGCTTCATTTTCAAATGTAAACATATATTTAGAAATAACGGATAGCTTTCAGACATGCAACAATCCACTCCCAGCAAAAGTCATCTCTGAGCACTTTAAAGGGAGAGTTAATGAAGTCTAATTAGACACAGTTTCCCCCAGACTTACACCAATTCAGTCAAGTTCAATCAAACTCGTAATCCAAATAAATCCATTCCAGTTCAGTCTTTCTTGTTCATATTATGCCAAGAAGGTGCCTCGCTAAGAAAATTGTATCTCCACACTGATTCAATCGCAGTTTTATTCAATAAAGTGGCTAAGACAAATTTCCTTAAATTTGTGATTTATCTGTGTAACTTTTTTCTTTTTCTTTAGTCACTTGACAGCATATTCAATCAGCATTGTTCTCAACTCTGTATTTTTCACTCTTGTTTGAAGAAATCCTAAGAGCTGATCCAGACATATGCACGTTATTTTTCGAGATAATCGTAGAGAACATCAAGTTCCTTGTTGTGGAGTTAGTATGTTATCATTCCCACTGTTGTTATCAGGAAGTTGTCATCCACTGGCTGCTGCATCTGTGAAGCGAGACCCCTGAGATGTGGACGCTTCATCATGTGTCACTATGTCCTCTAGCCAATCTCCAGAGAGCTTTATAGTGTTTTTTTTTTTGTTTTTTTTGACAACCAGGGCAGCATTTTCTGAATTGTTCCTGCTCGGTACGTGTCGCACAGTTCCAGGAATATGAGCAGAACAAGTTCCAGCTGCTGTTTGGATGTCATTTGGTACGAGTTTGTTCCGAGGAGAGGAGGGAGGAGCGTTCAGAGGGAAAGTTCGCGCTCATCTTTTTAGTCTTCACTGCTGAGTAATGATTCTCCACAGGCCACATGGACAGCATGCTGCCTCCTGGCAACTCTGCGTCTGGGTGTGTGTGTGTGTGTGTGTGCGTATGAGGGAGAAACGGTGTCAGTGATACCCAGGGGAGGGAGGGGGGTGTTTTGTGAATGATCTTCGTCTGCCCCTGACAGCTGTGTGTATTTGTGTATAAAGTGCGGCAGTTACTTTGCGGTGTTGGTGTGTGTGTGTGTGTGTTTGTGTGTGTGTGTGTGTGTGTCTGCCTCGGGAGCTTCTCTGACCTGCTCTTACTCCACGTGTCACCAGCCATCCGTCTTTCTCTCCTAACATCAGCCTTTTTTTCCTCCCACTGACAACCACAAGATAGCGTCACGGCTTCCAAGCCTGACTTGTTGTCGTTGTTTTTTTTTTTTTCAGTGGCCTCTTGATTTTCCGTCAGAGTTCCCAGTTATTTAAGAAGGTAAACAAATGAAAACTAACACTTCCAAGTGATCTGTCTTAACAGTTAGTGATACTCGCACCTTCTTTTTAATGATTCAAAAGTTAATATATACGCATCCCCTTAGTGAAAATGTCTCCATCTGAATAATTGTGCTCGCTGTGTTGCATTCGCTGATACGCTGGGAAAAACAAGCTCCTCGTAGACAAATGTCAGACCGGGGCTATTGCATTGTGGCATGCAGGAATGTAAAAGTAATTCATTTCTTTTGACATTTACCTTCCAAAATGCTCCAGATTAGCATAGTAATATCCTTCCCTGAGCCCGTGCGGGACTCCAGACTCATTTCCATGGCATATGGCGTGCGCGTTTTTATGGAATAAAGTGGTTAACCTTTAAATGGGTGCAGTTGTTGATACTGGAAGGTGGAGAATGATGTTACCTCCAGGATCTCATACATCTCTCACCTTTGATCTGAGCAAAGAGAAGAGAAGTCAATGGCTTATGTATAAAGCAGCAAAGGAACAGAAGCTTGCGAGAAGCTGATTTTCCACCTTTTTTTTTTTTTTTTTGGAACAAAGCTCAGATGCATGTTGTTATTTGCGTTTTGCCTCATGTGGTATTTATAGTCTAAGTGTTTTTTAGTTAAGAAAATCAAACCAGTGGGGTCCATGGGTTTGATAAAAGTCCCGCATTCTTGATATTTGAACCATAAAGAGCAAGAGTCTTTGAATATTGTGATAAATGTCAACGTAGGACACAAAAATGCAGCATCCATCATGGGATTTGTTACCTTCACTGTTAAGTTGGAGCTAAAACAACAGCTTAGCATGTTTATGGAATAATTTGCAACTTTGAATGAATTATAATTTGTTAGAAAATATACAAAAAGGAGAAATTTTACTGAGCCCAGCTTCAACTATTGGCCCCCTCACTTAAACATTATTTGCTTGCTGACATGTAGCTGTGGATGTCTCCGCCTGCACGCTGCCTTTACTGATGAGAAAAAAGATGGAATAAGATATATCCACTTAGTACTCCTCTGGAGTGTTCTGTACATCTGTAGAGCAAATGGCACGGATGACATTGATGTATGCATCAACAAAATAATCCCTGTCCACATTCATAATCCACAACCATATTTGTTATTTTTTCTTACTGCTTGGACATACTAAATGTGGTCATGGAAGCAGGAAGCTGGAGTGAGGTGTGTGCATGCGATCATCAGAAGGTGGGAGTACGAGTGGCGCACCTCTTTGTGTAGATGCCAGCCTGCTGCAGCTCGGTCACCACTGAAACCATAACAGGAGCGAGTACGTGTCGGCGGGCAGTCAAAGTTTCCTGCCAACACAGACACATCGAGTATGACTGGCCTGTCAGTAAAGACTATAGGTAGGAATAGTCCAGGCCTGAATAGCGGTTGTCCATTTTCCCAGTAATAAGCTGCTGTTGGTATCGTTCACACCTGATTTCAGCTTTTATGGTCTCTGCCTCGTGTGGAACGTAACAATGACTTATGCTCCAGGGGCTCATTTAAACAGCATGCGTAGATGCTAACGCTGGACTCTTGTGATATATGTATTTTCCTCTCCTGACTGGATGATTTTTGTGTGTGATTGCGTCTTACGTCTGAGTCAGAGTTGTGACTGTAACCATGAGGCCCATAATGTTTTCCCAAATGTCAGATATATCAACATAGTAGTTTACTGTTGATTTAAACCTTGGTCTTCCAAGACCAGTTTAGGGTGTTACAGTTTTAGATTAAAGACAAATTTGACGTGAATCTTTTTCTCTTACAAATTAGCTTCCGGTATTTACTGCAGTATTTGTTTTTGGGCTGGGTTTGACCATTAGTACCTAATCCAACCAGTGTGCATCACATTGGCTGTAAGTGCCTTCTACATGTCGCTCCAGCTCATGGCCCTTTCCCATCCAAACACCAGTCGCCTTGTTTCACTCCCAGGAGTCCGCTGCTGTCACCTGGAAATATAACTCTGTCCTGACAGGTTGACAGCTGGCAGTCAGGGTGAATGTTCGCTCTGTTGTGCGTCCAGCCTTAACACTGCATTGACAGGCCAGGCCGCAGGAAGCCCCCTTTTGTTTTTACTGGATGGTCTCAGCAAGCTGTCCTGATCTACCTGATGGCAGATGTTTCTTGTTCCCACAGAGCGCTCCGCTTCTTTCAGTCAAGAGTGTGAACCGGTCAGCACCCAACCGCTATGTTGTTGTTCTACTGTAAGCAGCTAGTCAACACTGTCACATGGGCACTAACCAGTTCAGTTTCCACGTAACGATGGAGGGATTGTTTCTTTTTAAAGTCCAGGTAGAACTGATTCAGAGCTGTATCGATACATATTTTGCACGATGGAAAATATTTGTTTTAACTGTTATAGTACACGCCAAAATTGGAGCACGGGAGGTTTCCATATTCAAATCCAGATTCAGACTTTGTACACGCTTTGGTTTCTGATATAACCCAACGCTTTATCCTTCCTAATCTCAGGTTAATCTGTTTGGAGTCTGAACGATAAAGTTTTACTTTTGGACTAAATCTGAGTGTTTGTTAGAGGATGGAGTTACTCAGTTCTCTGGGAGTATTTTTATTCATTCATTCATTTATTTATTTATTCTCCCCGTGCAATTGTTAAATTTCGCTCTAAATTAGCAAGAAGCCTCCAGTCTTTAAGATATTCCAAATGCTCTGCTATGAAACCTATAGGAATCTTAGCAGAACTACCTGGAATGCATACACCATCTGCCCAATGGGAATAAATCTTCCCCCAAAAAAGAAAGATGCCCTTTCAAGAGCAACCTGAATCAAAGTGTGCAGTATCCTCACTTGCTCCTCTTTGCTGTACATCTTTAGAATTCTTTGAAACAGCTGGGTGAACATCTGGGGGAGCAGGGTGCTGTTGCCTCATCCCGGTGTGGATGTCTTTTCCAGCAGCAGCAGCAGCAGCAGCAGGCACAGTTCAGTCCCAGCCTTCGCTTTTAATCGGAGTCACGCAGTGGTCAGAGGGAAGGTGGAGCTCCTCAGGTTGATTATCTGGGAATTTAGATTGATTTAATTCAATTGAGAACATGGCCTCTTGCGCTCCCGTTTGCTACTTGGTTGCTTCCTTATTCTGGCTCACAGATGTGGAGTTTCAAATACACGAGTTGACTAAACTTACTGTCATTTTTCTTTCAAAGTTATTTTTCGCAAGAAGTCTTGAATCTAAACCTCGCTGCTGCTGGGTCTCTGCTGACTTGGACATTTTTTGGTGTAGAGATAATAATGCTAAAAGTTCCTTTACTCCACTTTGAGAGACACAAAAGTTAAATATGAAACTATATGACTGTTTGTGGAGAGGACCGTGGTGCTACGTTTATAGGTGGAAGTTAGAATACTTTTAGAACAAAAAAATTAACCCACGACTGAAATCAAAGATCTCTTTTGCAAGAGAGAAGCAACAGCACAGTTAAAGCACATCCACACATCTGACAAACACATAAGAATTAAAACACGAATGACTCAAAATGAGAGCGAAATCAACATTATATATTACTAAATGATAAATGCCACACGTCATCAGCATCAGTTGTCAAAAATAATGCCACAACAGTTGGTTTAACTCACAGATTACCATGACTCATACAGCTGGAAAAATGCCAGCAGAGAAAGTGTTTAAGGAACACTGTCCCTTGTTTCAGAGCCAAGCTTTTAACCCTTTGCTTTTGTGTTCAGAGCTTAAACAGTGAAAGATTGGTCGTAGTGGGCAGCCCCCGCTGTGAATGTGGGACTGCAAATGACACATCGGTGATGTGAGGTAAGGAGTTGCTGCAGCAGACAAATCTCGCTGGCGGACCTCACGTGGACGATGACGAGTGGATATGTGTCCCTTTCTGACATGATGTGTGTGCGTCTGTGACTCCACCAGCATATGAGCGCGGCCTCAGCCGGCGTGTGTCGGCGCTGGTGTGTTGTTGTGTGTCGAAGGGGCTTCAAGGCAGAACAATAGTGTGTGTGCCGAGCCGAGGCCATGTGGCGGATTAAATTAGCAGCAGTTGTTTATCGTCTGTCCCCCACGGTCCATCTGCTGTGCTCAGCCCCGTAGAATCAAGGTCTGCTCTCAGGCACTGCCCACCCACCCCTCCAATCCCCGAACCAACTCCACCCTCCTCAAACCCCTTACAAATCCCTATCTTCATGTGTGTCACACACACAAACGCGCAGTTTTGAATAGTTTCAATATCCACCGGCAGCCCCAGTCATGACACAATATTCTCAGCGCAGCCTCTTCTGCCAAGAGTGCGCTGGCTTTCCTCTATGCAGATTAGCCACGTGCTAATTATGGTTATTTATTTATTTCTTTTCAAGGAAGAGAGAGAAAAAAGTGAGGGGAGGAGATTCCCCCAGAATTGATGCGATGACTGAGCAAAAACAAAAAGAAAGAGTTCTTTGTTGTGGTTTGAGATGCTGCAGGCTTTTTTTTTTATAGATATTGCATGGAAGCGTGTGCTAGAAATGTTACGTCCGGCAGGAAACAACATGTGAGGAATGTTTTGACCTTTCCTAAAATCCTACATCAACACAAGACAACTGCTATATCGTTGTGTGATAGTCTTTAGGAAAGAAATACTAATGGCAGCGTGTACTGTTTAATCAGGCTTTTTAACCACCTGAATCCTTCATCCATCTCTCACCTGTCAAAATGTTCTGTTGAGCTTTTTTGAACAAAAATTAGCCAAAACCAGAGTGAGTGGTCGTATCTATCTTTCCAGGCTCATGAGTTTCTTTATGACACATCGCAGTAAGGATACACACATTCTGGAAATATTTTTGATTCGATTTAGAGCTGAATTACAAAAATAAATAGAATTTTTAAATAAACATCATTCATAGATATGTAGTAGGAATGCATATGAAAATGAAAATTGAGTTCAAAATCACTGACCTTTATTTATTTATTTTTAATTTTAGTTTTTATCTGGTGTTATAAGAAAAAGGTTTGGTAACTACCGTTAGCTAATATCACAGTCGGCAAGACAAAGCACAGAGGCAGCATGGATGGGTTGAAGTTGATCCGCCTCCCTACAAGGAAGGTGGTTACGGAGACTAAATGGGCTGTGTGTGTAGGGGCCATTTAGTGTTGCTTAACTCGCCACTATAATCAGTGACGATGGGTTTATATGTGCGAGCACACAGTGATGCAGGGCTGATCCACCTCTGTGTGGCATGTGTGAACACCAAAGAGGAACAGCATTGGATTAACAACTTTTTTTTTCTTTTTTTACAAGCTGCAACCATTGTTTGAAAAGGATGCGTTTGAGAGTACTTGCATTGAAGGTTCTGTCAGTGAGAGATCACTCTGATTGGCTGTCAGGTCGCAAATGAACGCTGCAGTTTTTTAATGTGACAGTAACTGTTATTTTTGATGCATAGTCTAAATGCTTAATTAAAGCATTCACGAATAAAGCCATTTATGCTATGTGTTAGAATAGGGTTAGACCCCTGCTCTATTCTTCACTGAAAAGTTGCGGCTTCTCGTACAGGCATAGAATTTACGTTATAGTCAACAGTTAGAGGTCTACTTTGCGGTGTGTTCGACTTCCAATTAAAGGTCGGTTTGCACAATCTTCGTCTGCACAAGAGGACCTGGACTCCTGTCCTGAAGGGGGAGGTGGTACGTACTTTACACAAGATGAGGGAAACCAGAAGAATGTGTATTTAAAACCTAAAAGTAGAGAAATGACAAGAAGTTGAAGTGTTAAGTTAGCCGTTAGCTTTCTGCTGCCAGCGCTGCCTTCTATCACGTGCACAAACATCCAATCAGAGTTGAGTTCCTTCACTGACAGTCGCGACACCGGTTCTACATGTTGAATCGGTCCAGATGTGCCCAACAACTTGCTGTGTATGGCCCTCGGAGCCTTTTCTCTCAACTCACATGTCCTTCATGCCCTATCGTGTCCACGTCCAACTTCAGACACTTTCATGTGATAGCATCAGAAGCCAGTCTGTTGCTGTGCTTTAACTCAAACTCAGAAATCCCAAAATAAGCGTTGGAATTGAGGGAATGTTATGTTTGCTTGTTTTGTTTTTTTTAGAGGCATAATACACATCACCCTTGCTTTTAGCATTTTTGTGACTGTATGACATCAGAACGTAAAGTCAGATGTTTGCTCAGCAGCGGCAGTGCTTCAGTTGTGGTATTTCCTCTGCACAGAGCAGAGCTGCTAATTCTATGACAGAGCAAAAGAGGAACAAAGCCCTGTGTAGCAGTCCCTGACCTCTACATGGAAGATAAAGAAAACGCTATCTGGTGTGGCTGAGGCACGCATCACACCGACGGAGGCCTCAGCCAACACTCTCTGGGATCCTGGAGCATGTGTGATTGTGCGTCAGATGTGAAAGACTTGAGCAATGCGAGAGAAATTCTGGTAAACAGATCAATGACGGCCCGAGCAGCAGGCCGGCTGCAGTTTATCACTCAGCCCGCAGCGTACAGATGTGTTAACGTGATCGAGGGAGGTTGAGGAGAAACAAACGAGGCCCCCTGAGCATGTTTATTGTCCCTCACATTTATATTCGGCTTCTGAGGGTTTACATATGAAGCCATAACGACATAATGGGGAATTTTCTGATATTAAGTAGTTCTTAGTTAAGGGAACCGTCACACCTGTGTTCCTGTTGTCATTTAACTGAATTCCAACTTGATTTATTCAGTTGTGTGGTTAGCCTTGTGCTTTGTACTGATACTTATCAGTCACTTCATTGAGTGCAGCTCTCTCAGGGCTGCAGCTATGTTTTACCACATTTTATACTCATTAAGCTGAAATGCAGTTTTATTTTTTTATATATATAATCATTCAAATGGTCAAGCACACCAAACCGTCGATAGATATTTTATCAGCAGTAAAACCACAGAATTAAAATAACTATTCAATAAAACAGTTGGAGATGGAATTCCTTCTTGCACTTCAGCTAATAATTGACAGTCTTGTTTGTACACGTTGTTGAATAGGTAGAAGCCCAGCTGTTACAGCTCTGATTTCTTCCCTTTATCAGTTGTATGATGCCAAAAGTAGCTGCAGCTGTCAGTTATTTTTACCGTTATTTCTTAAAGTCAACAGTGATATTGTGACTTTTTTTTTGTTTGTTTTTAGCCCAAAACCCACAGATGTTCTGTCAACAGTGATATAGCGAGATGGACTCGAGCAGGGTGTGACGTTCGGCTGTTTTGTGTTGTGTAGTGTGGCGCATCGAGGGAAGTAATGTAATTCCTCTTTGGGGTTTGGATTTTATTTCTGCGAATCTTGTCTGTCCAGTAACCTGAAGCGCTTCATTTGTAGATTTCCACTTACTGAGAGAAGCACCTGTAACCTGGTGGAGATTTAGAGAGCATGTTAAAGTGTAATTCTAGTCAATGAATGAATACTTTTGTAATTAAAATCAGAAATGACTAAAACAGGTCTCCAGAGGAGTTTTCCTCTCGCAGCGCTGTTGCTCCGAACTGAAACAGTTTGGGAGTAGGAGCACCGTTTAAATGCTCTTTAATCCAACACTTTATTAGTTTCCTCCGTCTCTACGTCATTACAGATTGATGAATTATTTGTCCGAACATCTTCTTGTACTCTGAAGGAAGAATGTCACAGAGTAAAGAGGTCTCACCCTGGAGACCATCAAAAATCATCTAAGAAACAGACAGTCAGTGCATCTTTAGTCTTTATCTTTAATGATGTCAGTCCTGCTGTTTCATTCTTTAATCATCTATTTTTACCGACTCTGATGAATATGTGGAGAGCTGATCAGATTTTCAGGAATTATTCTTTAAATTTTTCTACTAACCAGTGACCGTACTTCAAATATATTAGTGAATGTTTAAAAAGTGCACATTGGCGCCTGTTTACCTGCTCAAACGACCCCACCCTCGTAGCGGCTGTCGGGCACGAGGGAACAGTGAGATGAGATGAGCGTCGGCGGCGATTCTCCACGAGCCTCTGGAAACTGATTCCAGGCGAGTTGAGTCAGGCTGTCGGGGTTTTTAATGGAAGAGCAGGTACGCCAAGCCGGTGTAGAAATATTCTCACTGCCAGCAGAATATCGACCTCAGTGGTGAGAGAAGAAAAGTTTGATTGTCTTATGGCCCGGTCAGCGCTGGCAGATTTAGTCTAAATGAGAAATAGATTTTGCCTTTTTTGTAGCTGCTGTGTAGTTTGTTGGCATTATGAGTCATTTTTCTTGTTGGATTGGAAGACGATTCAGGCCTCAGCGGCACACTTAACAGATGACACCAGAGGTTCTGTCGAACTGCCTGAGTAGCTCATTAGTAACGGGATATTGCTTCTTTCTGTCTGTAGAAGTTGCTCCAGCTGTGTTCGTGT
The DNA here is from genome assembly GCF_036924035.1 of Leuresthes tenuis. NCBI lineage: Eukaryota > Metazoa > Chordata > Actinopteri > Atheriniformes > Atherinopsidae > Leuresthes > Leuresthes tenuis. The sequence continues at coordinate 22,309,786 of NW_027325372.1, read as the reverse complement.
TGCCATAATTGGATGCATACTATGATCTGAAATTAACTGAAAACCAGCTACAAAGCAACGTGGGCCTCAACACTATTAACCTGCCATCTCTCAGCTGAGCAGTGTATTGTTTGGCATGATGTCAAAGGGGAGGGGGAGGGGGGGGGTTATGATGTCTTTCCTTCCAGACTGGGGTTAAAAGTGCATTAGAGGTCACAGGAGATTGCCTACCGGGGCCTGTTACCCTCCCACCCCCCACCCCACGGTGCGGTCGGTAATGACCCAAGGGAGTGTAGTAACACCCCCTTCCTGCACACACATCCAAAAACACACACACACACACATACTCTCCTGAACCTGGAGGAGCTCAGGAGAGTGTGGCCTGGGGGAGGCGGGAGGGAAAATCTGGAGTGGAATATGTTATCTTGGATAATGTTGGTTGACCACACTGACAGCTTGTTGATTCACACGCCCCCCCTCCCCCCCACCAACACCTCCGGTCTTTCCCAACACACACACAGATATTTTCAAACACACACACAAACACACACGACCCTCCTGCTGAGCCCCCCTCACCCGACCTCCTCTCTTATTGCAGCACTGTCATTCATAGAGTGCCAAAGCCTGCTGCTTTATTAAAGCCCAGGAAGAGCAAGGCCTGGCCCAGGTTCAAACAGCAGTGCAGCTGGGACCTGTTACATTTTCGGCAGACTGCCCTCTCCGTCTCGCTGGCTATAAATAGCCCTGGTGGTTGTCTCCCTTAACCAAGGAAAAGAGCTTTTTGGGGGAGGAAAAACACGCGCACACACACACAGATTAATAACCGTGGGAAGCAATGAAAGCTTTGTGTCTGCTGCCCGAGGTCAGCAGGCCGGGAGGTGTTGCTACTTCAAAGACCCCATTGCGGCTTATAGTTTCAGACGGTGCTGTGGTGCGTTTGATGGGAACATGCAGGTCCTGTCATCCATGTGATGAGTCGAGTTAACTGCAGCTCATAATGCTGCGGCGGAATTCTCATTTCTGTTTGTATTTGTTTTAAAAACACTCGAGCAGGGTCGTGTTCAGGGGGATTCCACAAAAACTCATCCCGTATGTACACACACAGCATCAGACACTTTATGATGTTGGCTCCAGCTGTTTACAGATGAGGCTACCTCATTCCAGCCCCCCCCAAAAGGTTCTCGAGCCAGAGAGCGCCATCTGTCCCGCTAACATCGGCTGCCCAGTTTATTTGGATCTCCAAATTCAATCTGGCCAAGGTCAGCCCCCACCTCCACTTCCACCAGCCTGGCCTCCATCCTGACTTGGGTTCAGCTGAGGGTGGGCCCAGCTCCAGTCACCGCAGACACTTCCACTTCCTTAACATTATTTTCATAGAAACTCTCCCCGTCGTCTCTGCCGTAACAGTATCCACCCACTGGCACAATGATCTCCTGGGCAGGGAAACGCTCCTGGCGGATGTAGTGGGCTCATTCATTCATTCGAGGCCAATTTTTTTTCCCTTTCTAGTAGGAAAGTAAAACCACTACTGTTTTTTTCCTCCCTCTTCTGCTTTTTGTTCTGTATTTGTTCGATTTTACTGTGACTGGTTAATGAGACGATGCTTGCGCGACACAATGCAGTAGCGGAGTCATCATTTGCATTCATCACGCAGTGATTCCTTTTCAAGAATACCCACTGTATGAGGTTCCAGGATTACTCTTGATGAATTTGACCTGAATTGTTTTCTCTTCTGTGTGTCGCTGCTAGATTCTGAACAATGTGCTGTCAATTATATCTTAATGGTCCTAGTTATGGTGTTTGACACTAGTCCAGAATGGGCAGCAGGCTAAAACCATCAACCCCAAGGCCATAAATTATGACACTTATCTCTAAACTCCATGCACTGCTTCGACTCATTGATACATTACTTATTCTCTTGGTGTGTCCTTCAGCCTCCAAGCCCAATGGACCAGGTTGGGAAGATGCGTGGCCAGCCATATGGAGGACCTAATCCCTACTCACAGCAGCAGCAGCAGCAGCAGCAAGGACCTCCCACAGGACCTGGACCCCAGCAAGTGAGCTCTTACCCAGGCCAGGCCTATGGACCTCCAGGCCCTCAGAGGTACCCGATGGGGATACAAAGCCGCACACCCGGCGCAATAGGCGGCATGCAGTACGGACAGCAGGTCAGTATTTCTATCCTTACAGGTCTATTGCAGCTTCCAAACGGTTAGCATAATAACTAGAGAATGGGGTAACTGCTTAACTGGTTCCATCCGTAGATGGTGTATATAAAAGATGGACATGTGAAAGGGAATGATCTCTTGGTAGCAGCAACGGCCTCATCCCTAATCATGTTTAACTTTTGCATAACTTGATATAAGTTAAATGTCTGCGTAAAAATAAAAAAAGGATGTGTGTGACACTGTGTGAGGTATAAATGAATGCCAAACACTGCATGATTGCCCTTTAATAGGCAGGATATTGTAAATACAACCTAAAAAGAACATGTTACAAAAACTAAATGAACATGTTACAAAAACTGAATGAAAATGCAGATGCAGTTTGTGGAAAACTAAGTATACATCATAATTCAGTAGCTTATAGAATGATTTTTTAGCAGCAATAACTTGAAGCACTTATTTTCTGTATGACGTTATCAGTCTCTCACATCATTGTGGTGGAATTTTGGCTCACTCTTCTCTGCAACGGTGCTTCAGCTGATTGAAGTCTGCAGCATTGGTTTATGGACAGCAGCTCTCTTAAGGTCCCACCACAGCATTTCATCCAGACTGAGGTCTGGACTTTGATATTTGCTGCTGTGTTTGGGATCATTGTCCTGTTGATGATCCAGTTTCAGCCGAGCTGTCAGACAGATGGCCTCACATTTGACTCTAGAATACTTTGGTATCCAGAGTTCATGGTGGACTCAATGACTGCAAGGTGCCCAGGTCCTGTGGCTGCAGAACAAACCCAGATCATCAGCCCTCCACCACTGTGCTTGACAGTTGGTATGAGGTGTTTGTGCTGATATGCTGTGTTTGGTTTCCTCCAAACGTGCTGCTGTGCATTATGACCAAACATCTCCACTTTGCTCTGGTCTGTCCAGAGGACATTGTTCCAGAAGTCTGGTGGCTTTTTCAGATGAGACTTTGTAAACCTAAGCTGTGCTGCCATGTCCTCTTTAGAGACAAGTAACTTTCTCCTGCAAACATTCCACCAGTCATGAACCGTAAGATTTAACATGCTAACTGAAATGCGTCGACTCTGAGATGTAGCTGTTTTTGTTCTTTTGCAGTCTCTCGGTCTTACCTTGGTGTGAGCTCACTGGGAACATTGACAGCAATTGAATGTTTTCTACTTGTGAATAATCTTTCTCACCGCAGAATGATGGACTCCAAATGATCTGTAAATGACCTTAGAACTCTTGCCAGATTAATGGGCAGCAACAGTTCCTTCAGTAACATCTTTGCGGTTGTCTTTCCTCCTTGACATTGTGTTAACACACATCTTTTATAGAGGTGCTCACACTTACTGATGATCAGTTAATGAAGTGCTTTGATTAGCAGCACTTGGCTGCTACTTACCCTCCTGTATCCTGTGGAAGGGTGGACATTTTGCATTGTCTTAGTTTTTGTTCAGTAAATCATGACATGGTGTAATATGTCATGTGTTATTGGTCATGTGAGATTGTATTTACCTCATTTTAAGACCTTTTTTTTCATGACTGCTCTTATGTAAAGATTAGCAGATGGACTTATTTTTCACAAATTCCAGCAGGATATCGATCAATGGAATCCCGCAGGTTGGTTTAGCCTTGATTTTTGCCTTGATTTTGTCTTTATTTCATCAAGTTGTGGGCAAAAAAGTAACGTATCCCAAGCTGTCACTACATCATAGATGACCAATAAAGTTAAATGTTAACTCCAACCAAACCATTCTTTAGCATTACTTTTACCTGAAAGAGGGAGGGGGGGGAGCTATTCTAGGATCAGATTGAACGGGAGCAGTCAGTTTTTCACTGTCAGGTTTATTTTCACGCTTGAAAGCAAGAGATGGGCAAAATTCAAGCTGTGTTGACGGGCACAGTGGACAGCACCTTCTGACAGCGTCATCCAATTGAAAACTGTAAACATCCAGTTTTGCCACACTTACTCATTGCGAGGAATAAGCCCCTTCTTGAACTCTGTCAGCCAAGTGCGTCTGAACAGAGAAATGCATGCAGGGAATCCCGTAGAGTGAAGCCTTTTCTTCTACGTCCGCTGCCTGTGGTCTTGTGCCCATTGTGTGGTGTGATTATCTCATACTGGCCTGCCTGGTGTCTGACCATGAACTCGATAAGTGCCCCGCAGAGAAGAAAACGGCTGCCCTGCCTTTGTCAGACAGATACAATACAGCCACATGATGTTGTTTTAAATGTGAAGCAATTCTTTATTTCTGTCTTGTATTTTCTTTGAATTGTTGAGTAGCTAAGAACCCCCCCCATATATTCGTGCTTCCTCACAAGGTCATCGCCTTTCTCATTCCGTGTTTCTTGAGCATAATGAAACAAAAACGCTGTCTTTAAAGGCGTAGCTTTGCTGAATATGGGAAGAATATGAAAAGACTGAGAGAGATGAAGTCAGCAAGCAGTTTTTTATTTTCATGGCTGTAATTTAAACCAAAACACAGCTGAATTCCAAAACTTGGATGAGTTTTCCACGTGTGCTTTGACAGATCGGTATATAGTGAAAATGCACCCCTAAGGTACACAGACGGCAGTTTTATTTCCTTGTTAATGTGCAAAGAAGATAAAGACCCTGACTGATCTTCTTGTTTTATGTCTAGATGTCTGCTTATGGACAACAGGGCCCAGGAGGCTACAGCCAGCAGAACCAGGGCTACTACGGCCAGCATGGCCCACAACCGCACCCCGGCCAGCAGCAACCTACCTACCCCGGTCAGCCACAAGGCAGCTCTGGACCTTACCCTCAGCAGGGCCACCCTTCTCAGCCTCCTGGCCAACATGGGCAGCCAGGGCCCCCTTACCAACCATCCCAAGGGCCCCACGGCCCTGCTCCAGGCCAGCCTCCATATAGTCAGCCCCCACAGTCTCAACCAGGACAGCCACCGTATGTCCCTCCCCAACAGCAGCAGCCTCAACAGCAGCAGCAACAGGGTCCTGGTCCCCAAGGTCAGCAGGCCAGTCAGGGCCAAGCTGGGTACCCACAACCCCCTGGACCTGGGCAGCCACCACAGCAGCAAACCCCACAGCAGCAGCAGCAGCAGCAGCAAGGGCCACCCCCACCACCACCACAGCAGCAACAACAACAACAACAGCAACAACAACAACAGCAGCAGCAGCCAGGAGGTCAGCCTCCTCAAGCTCAGCAACAACCCCCGGGTCATGGTCAGCAGGGTCAACCATCACCCTACTCTCAGACGCCCCCCCTGCAACAGCAGCAACAACAACCACAGCAGCAGCAGCAGCAGCAGCAGCAGTCACCATACCAGAGGTTCCCACCTCCTCCACAGGTAACAGCTCACAGCTGAAATGTGACTGGCTGGAAATTATGCTTCAAGTTTAAGTGACTAATGAGATGGAAAGTAAGAACAAGAGGATTTAGAATGAATTTAAAAAAAACCCAAAACACTTGTGCGTTTCATGGTAGTTAAGCTTTGCTGTTTTTGTTTTTTGTTTAAAAAATAGTAATCAGTGAGTTTTCAAGGGCCATACCTGGCAAACACAGGATACATACATCAGAGCGCATCTATGCCAGACCCCTGTTATTTCTAACGATGCATCAGTGGCTGTACTGCTGTTCATCGCAACAGAGGAAATAAGCCATTAATTATGCTTGGGTGGGATTTTTTTTCACATGCCTTAGATCCACCGTGCTGTCTGTCTTGTTTTTATAATCAGGAACTCTCCCAGGATTCCTTTAGCTCCCAGTCCAGCGCTCCTCCTTCTAACCAGCCCAACAAGAGCGGTCAAGAGGATAGCATGCAGGGGCGGCCATCCAGTCTGCCGGTGAGCCCTCTCTCGCTTCATTTATCATCTAAAGTTTTCATCCTCTTTATTTTTAAATTGATGGTAAGGCTTTCCTCAACATCCAAGCCGATTCAGGAGTGAGAGGGGAGAAAAGTTAGGTGTGCAGGGAAGCGGGCCGGACAGCCAAGAGATCACTGCTGCACTGCAGTGGGAAACTGGGACTGGGAATCATGGGATGAAGATCCACATGTCAGTCCATTATGTCTTCGGAGCAGGCCGCCAGTATTGCCATCGTCCAGTGGATAGCAAGGTCTAGGCCACTGGCTCCCCCGAAATAGATTTTAGTCCAGGGTTTTCTTAACATCCACCAAGCTTCAGTTAAGCTGTTGGACCTTCTCTGTATTTCGGCAAACGGGTCATACATTTGACGTCCCGTCCATAGCTGTGGTTATTTATTTTTATTCCCCTGAAAGCTCAAAATGAAGTCCAGTTAATGGGACCTTGTTTTGCTTTATCATGCAGTGGAAGTCGCTCCATGGTTGAAAGCAGTCCGAGTTGATCTATGCGCACACTTAGGAAAATACATAGAAATGTGAAGTTAATGTTGGCTTTTGGAGTCGGCTGTGCAATCGATTAGCCGCCAAATATTAGGCTCGTGATCTTGTACTTATGTCTTATCTCACTGGTGGATCCCTGCCTTAGTTTATTTCTCTGTTCACATGCTTTCTAAATCACATCAGGGATATTTAATTTTTTTTACCACATGGCATGTAGATGTTGTTTTTCCACCAATATTTCGATATTAATGAGGCAACACGTAAAACTCTGCAGCTGCATGTGCTTTGCTGCTGCCACGAGAGAGTGGAATATATTTCTGCCAGGAAAAGGATTGTTGAAGGTGAAGTGTCATCTGATAGTCCTCGGTGGGTGACTTAGATAAAGGTGAGAGAACGAACAACACATCCTACCACGCCCCCCAACTCCATTCTCCCTGTTAAAGAGGTGTCTCGCTGTAACACGTTGCAGTTTCCATGGCGGTGTTTATAGGTCAGACTGCGGAGCTAACCTCATTCTGGGCCTCAGGGAAGGAGAGTGAGAAATTAGATCATTAATGAGACAGAATGAAAGTGAGAGAGCAGAATCGGCGGCAAGGGGAGGTGGTGGTGGTTGGTGCGAAGGGGGGAGGGGGGGTGGGGTGGGATTGAGGGAGTGCAAGCAAATAACTTCAAATAGTGTGAGTGATTGGTTGGAGTGGGACATTCTCAAAGGGAGGGAGAGATGAGAAGTAGAGCTGTCTATGCCAGTAAGGGATGCCCTCAGGATGTGTTTCCCTCCTCTTTTATTTATTTCTCTTATTTATTTATACATCTCTCTTTGGGCTCAGCCATTGGCCGAGCAGGCCAGGCAAGGGCTATTTTTATTTATTTTTTTTTTCCCCTTCCAACTTCACGGGGATTCCCTACTGGTGCTGTGTGATTGGCTGAGAGAGCCATTAATCTGGCTAAGGTAGACATACACCAATCCCCTTTCTCCTGCTGCTCCTCCTCTGATATCCCTCCCTGCAGACTGCACATTACACTGTGTGCAGATTAAACCATAAAGCCTGCGGAAGTGGTTCTTGTACGTGTTTTGAGTTGATGTGCATCAGCGATTTGTGTTGTACTTGGAATTTGAAGCTATTATTATGAGCACAGACGAAGTTGTGAATAAAAAAAGCAGAAAATGTTTCTTAAACTTTTTTTTTTTTTTTCACGGATTTAATTCTAACCCTGTTCACCTGATGTCTGGGATTATATTCTGAATTGGCTGTAGAGAGGGGTCTGTGTAAGACCCCCTGACTTTTCGTGGTACCAACTGTCCCTAGTACAGGGTATCAAAAGGCTCTTTTATACCAAACAGTTCTTGGAACTATTGATGGTAATGGGGACTAAAGGGTTTCTCTAAGGACAACACGCCTTCAAGAGCTTTTTCTCTGGTTGTGTCTGCACAGATCGAAGGTGAAAAATGACCCTACAAACTGAGTTTTGTAAACCTCAGTCTGTGCGGTGCAAATACATAAAAGAGAAGAGTTAGAAGAACAACGAAAAAGCTCCTGAGACTGTTGAGCAGGTTAGCATTCATTCACATTCAAACAGAGGAAGGTAAGGCTAACACTGCCTCCACATTCTGAGAGGAAAACCACTCAGAACCAGTTGTCCCATTAGCAGCGCTGCTTCTGAACACAACTGTTTTAACTACAGCTAATCGTGATAATATAGTGATTTCTAGAGAATGAATGGAAATGTTTTATGAGCTGACAGACTTAAAAAGTTTACTGTGAGGTGTGTTCATGTGTTTTCCAGTTTGTTAATCACCTTCAGTTCCTTTGCTATTTTCCATGCCACGTCCTACCTGATGTGGTCCTGGTAGAAGTAGGAAAACGTTTCACATAGACAGGGCTCCTGCTTCCACAGTTTAGTTTGCTCGGCTGCACTGCTCAGACTCAGAGATGCCAGAGATCAACACATCGTGCCTCACTTCATTCCGGTTCTTTGGTTAGGATTATTTATTTATTTTTTATTATCTTGGACAGCTGGAAATCCGTGTGTAGCAGTCTTTAAGCATTTGAAGCATATAAGAAAAACGTTTCCCTTGTTGGAATGGGGAAGGCCATCTGAGACAGTTCCGTGGACTTCGTCCTTCAGCCTTCCAGTGCAGCCACTCAGATCTTGGGTGAAAGAAGACGACTCACTGAACAAAGACATGAAATCAGTTGAAAATCAAAGGGCTGTTGCACCTTAATTTCCACACCTTTGTTTGTTATGGCTGCCATTTTGTCTGTTTTTTTGTTAGATATTTGGATCTGACAGTTCCTGGCAAAAGTACATAAAATTTAGTTTTTAAGGAAAAAATAGAAAGTATATTACTCAGATTTGGGTTCAAAGTGTGTTGGTGTTGACACTGAAATAAGGGGACCGCTTGCAGATATTTAGTAAGACAGCCCTATCCTAGCTTGTGTATCATATATTTTTATTCTATTTCTGAACAGCTTAACATATTTGATGCAGTCTCATTCAGAGGTCACGTGTACTTCTACTAATGAAAAAGGTTTGAAAGTCAATTGTTAAATGATCATTTCTAAATGCATCCAACAGAACACGAGGTAGAGTTTTACATTGAGGAGAAAATTGTTTGTTTCATAAGAAGTTGTCATTTGTAGAGACACATTTCTGTTAATCTGCCTAAGATCCCGTTGGAATCCTGTTCCAACAGCGGCTGAGGGGTAAACGCCATTTAGCTACTTTAGTAGCATTCACGCAGAGCCAGCCAGACATCACCTCATCCCAAGCACAGATGGGTCTGTTGGAGCCAGGTGCTTAAAAAGCCAGCGTCTGTTAGACTGCTGCTGAGGTGGGAATAAAGGTGTACAAGAGGCTCAGCGCCTGCTGGAAGGCGCAGGTAGGAAAGCAACAGTCGGCTGGAGAGGAAGGGCTGTGAATAAGAAGTGGAGGAGGGAGGGAAAAAAGAAAAACAGGCAGTGGTAGTCCAACTAGCTGAGCAGGCTGAACTGGTTCCTGGTTTGTTTTCACCCAGGCTCCAGGACACGCACGTACAGTTTAACTGTTGAGTGTTTACCGCGCTGTGAGCCTGAGCTGTTCTGCGCACAGAAACCGCTTCACATTTTTGCAATTTAGGTACTTTACAATGTAGTGGTCCGCGTGCTGGCAGAATATTCCTGTGAGCTACAGACGTTTGTGTCTTCTTGGAAAGGAAACGAATTAAACGTTAAGCGCAGGGGAGAGGAGGGGGAGGGGGGGGGGGGCATTTTTGTTCTCTCAAATGACTCACATTATTGACTTAGTCTGTAATGAATAACCATAGTTGCTGATTAAAAGGGCACTCCACTGATTTTGCTCATGAAGGCTCTTCACAATGAGTACTACACAGCTTGTGAAAAGAGTTGTTTAATGTCTCCTGTGGTTCCAGGTGGAGCTTACAGTGCCACCATTAGTGTGTTTTCAAGAGACGGTCTTCAGGAGCTTTTTTTTCCCATCAAAACTAATTCCCACGCATCTGTCATGGATGGTATGCAACACCAGCTTAGCAGGAGCTGATACAGAAGCCCGCCTCCTCCGTCGGGGCTTCAGAAGACGTGAAACAGGCCAGTCACCATCAGGCTTTTATACTCCCTGGATGTGACACTTCCTCTCCCCGTCAAGCCACAGAAAAAGGGGAAGAACTACCAGACCACCATCAAGTTTTTTCACTCCCTCACACCCTACTTTAAAAAAGAAAAAAAAAGATCTCGCTCTTGTCCCTCTCCCAGGTCTTTTGTACACCCTTTCTCCTGTGCAGGGCTAATCCCTCTCAGGGACCGCCCACTGCTTGTACTGCTCTTCTTTTCTGATGGGCCCGAAAGTGCTCCAGACTCGAGAGGAAGGTCACATGCTGGTCACACGCTCCCACCCGAGTTTGCTTTTTCTCCGGTTCCCCTCGCCTCTCTGAGTGAGATGCTTCATCTGAAGGGGTTTAAGTTTGAAGGATGAGTGGAGGCTTTATGTCGTCTACAATGGTTTAATTATGTAGACTGTACCTTTATGACGGAGTCTACCAAAGGATGAATAAATTGCTTTTTAGTGTTTTTATTCTGATGAAAACCATCCTCGAGAGTCATCATCCCATGCTCCTAGTTTTCCCACCTTAATGTATCTGGGCCCCACCCTCACATGAATCCAGCCTTATCCCGTACATTTGCAAAGCTTAAGGACCACCCACATCGCAACAACAATCCCCCCCTTTTCCCCTTAATGACCTTTTAATGGTATGTGCCAAGCTTCCTGATGTAAAACAGAGGGATCTTCCATTCTTGCTGATCAACTTTGAGCCCCCACCCTCCCACCCCTTTCCCGTCTTGCCTGCAATCCCGTTCCCTGCTCAGCCCAGCCCAGCTCTGCTCTCCTGCGGCAGCTAAGCTTGTTTTTGCGACATAGCTCTGGAGCAATCAGCCCGACAAGGCCAGCCCACTTTTTTTTTTTTCTTCCTTTCTCCTACCCAGCCCAACCCCCTCTATGCCTTTTCGTATGTTACACTCTGTAATTTTTTTTCAATTTGCTGCATTTCTCTTTTCTTTCAGTGTTTAATATACAGATATTTCTCTTCTCCTCTCATTCCTCTTTCAGTCGAAATTCTCCTTTTCTCTTTCTCTGCCTGCCCGCTTCCTCCTCCTCCTCCTTCCCTCCTTCTCTCTCCTCTCACTAAATCAGCTTTCATAACGCCGTGCAGCGCAGCAGCCTTGTTTTGCGAGGCTCTGACGCTGACAGTATTCAGAGTCCGGGGCCAGTTTCCTGTTGCTATTCTGGGGCCCTTTGCTTCCTGTGTGGACATGTCTTATTCAGATTCCAGGGCGCCTCACGCTCACCCTCAACCCCCCTCCCTCCTCTCAGCTTGTCTGTTTTCTCTCCCTCTGTCTCACCCCCTTTTTCCCTCTATATGATTTTTAATTAACGTACTTGGAAATATTCAACCTGCTGACAGAGTGTTGTTTTTGCATTTGCTTCAGTCCAAAAGCCCCAAACCCTTTTTTTTGCTCTTGTGAGTTTTCACACACACACACACACACACACAGAAAACACTCTCCTTCTCCCTTTTGCTCTCTCCGCTCACTCACACGCTCTCACACTCACGCACACACTCTCCCATGCCCCTCCCCTCTGCCTCCATTTCTGCTGGGCTGAGCTAGTTTTGCAGCACAAAGACTGTGGCTGACTGCAGCACTGTCTGTCCTCTGCTCTCCTGCTCCCGCTGGAAAAAGCTGCTGAGCTCGGACAGATGAAACGAGCCCCACAATGAAATTAACTCGCACTCTATGAAATAAGCCCCAATATTCTATAGTTTTCTCTCCTCTCCTCAGTCAATTCACTTGATGGTGTCATTTGCTTTAGTAGCGCCCTCTATGCACACTGTGCTTGTGTGTGTGAGACAGTGTGAGGGGAGGGGCGCTGCTGGTCTGGAAAGCAGGCAGACTGGCTGTAGGGGTCTGGAGCCACCCCACCCTCCTCACCCCTCCGTATCCCAGCACCCCTCAGACCTCGGGGCTGGGCAGCTGCCTGCCTCACTTGGGCATCTGTGTGCTGCCCTGGGACTCCCTGCTACTATTGTGAACTCTACAAAAGCCCCCCTCCACACACACACACACCATCTTCCTATTATTCACAGTAATCAGCACCCCCCTTCAGCTACTCTGTGGCAGCGACACACAAACTGCTGCAGTGTTTGTGTGTTTTTGTTGTTGTTTTTTTCTCTTACCCCCACAGAGAAGCTCAATTAGGCAAATGTGAGTGTTTAAAAAAAAAAAAAAGACTAAAAGACCCTTCTTATTGATTAAGATTCATACTTGGCCTTGATTTTTCTTTTTGTCTGTACTGCGTAGGAATGTAAAAGCAGAACAGTACCGATCGATTTAATTTCTTACGACTGCCTCAACATTTTGCTAGCTCACCCTTTCATCCTCTCCGTTTTGGATGTTATTATCCGTCGCACGTGGCTGCTGCTGATGGAGTAGCAGTGTAATGGGTGATCCTTTGGGACTTGGAGCTAGCTCATCTGTGGAAGTAGCAGACATTGTGTCTGTGGCTCTGACACTCCAGGCTGGATGTGCGTCCCCACCAGGGTGCTTGCAGCCTCTGAGCGTTATGTCACTGTTCGAGGCTGCTGTTGGTGTGCATCTCGCAGAGAAGAAATTACAGAACTGTGACGTGTTCATTTCAAACTCTCATGGGCTTCATGTCACACCTATTGGGGGCTTTCAGCTGTGTGTAGAGTTTAGCCTGTGCTGTGTGCGAAACCCTGTAATGGCTGCTGCTGTTTGAGGCATGGGCCTGCCTTGCTTCTCCTCCTTTCTCCAGTTCTTCCCTCATAGTGGGGTGGGAGTGCCCCCTTATGGCTGTGCTCAGCCCTGCAAACCTCAAGCGGGGGTTGGAGCCACCTCTCCCCAAGCCCACTGTGGACCTCTTGGAGGCCTTTGTACGTTGACACGGCAGGTGGGAGCCCTGGGCAGGTGACTGAGGCATCAGCAGCAGCCACCTACCTGTTTTTCCTTTCAACATCTGGACATTTCCAGCTGTGATTTGATGTAAAGTAACACAGAGTCACTTCAGGTGGTTTAATTGGCTAGGCGAGCTGAATTTATTTCTGTCCCAGCACCTATTGTGTCGCTGGTGCTTGTTCATGACTTGTAGAAGCTATCTGATCATGAACTGGAGATGATGTGCCTCTGGGCCTCAGTTAAAAGTCAAATCAGCACGTTCAGAGGCTAAGCTGGGAGAAAGAGGAGAGAAAATCTCATTTGATGTTTTACTTAAAAGGCAAGAGATGACATTTCCCATGACCCTTCTCAGATATCAAAGGCCGCTTTGTCCTGTTTGAGCTGCAAACGGTGTTCAGAAAATAAACATAAACATCAGGGACTCATGAAAGATAGTAACTCTAAGCCTTTAGCATCTTGTGTTTGTCCACTCTTTGCGCGTGTGTGTGTGTGTGTCACCTGGTCCTTCTCAGCAAAGGGCCTGGAGGCTGAGCGTGTAATTAAAGTAGTGGCTGTGGAAGAGAAGCAAAGAAGAGGAGGAGGAACACGGCTTTGGTGCGTCTGCATTTCCTGTAACAATGACAGGCTTCTTCTTTTGTAGTAGCTGACTGCACCGTGACCCTGCCAGGCACACAGGGAGGCTACCGAGAGACGGAGAGACAGACAGAGGAATGGCAGCAACAGGGGGGAGGGACTGTGTTGGCTTTAATGTGTCAACCACGTGGATCACAGTAACCATGGCAGCCCCTGAGATGCTGCCAGTTTTTTTTCCCTCCCCCTCCCTTTCTCGAGCGTGTGTCTACTCTGGAATGAGTGAGCTCTTTTTTTTTTTTTTTTTAAACTGTATATTTTGTTTAGCATCTGGAGGCCTGAGAACAAGGAAGCCTGCCAGCCAGGCGGTGGGTGAAACCCTGAGAATGACAGAGAAGAGTGGGTCAGGGAAAGTGTGTGACTGAACGCTGAACCCTGCCCCGTCCTCTCCTCCCCAACACCTGATCTAGTTACACTTCTGGCCAGGGTGACACATTCCAGATACGTTTCATTATCCAAGGGCCACTGTGCAACCTCTCTTCTCCCACTTTCATAACCCCCCCCCCCAAAAAAAAAAAGAGAAGAAGAAGAACAAGCTGGCTCGGCAGACTAATGGCTCTGGTCAGGCTTGATTGATTCAGTGAAGTAATCTGCAAATGGAATACATTAGGACGGCGAAGAGCAGAGCAGATGACTCAGAGACAGCGCAGGCACACTCAGAAGGGCAGTGGAGAAGATGGGAAAAGTGGGACCACTAAAGACCGTCTGACATTTTCAGCACTCATCAACAGGAACCGTTTCAGAGGAAATTTTATTGAGGAGTATTTTTAATACATTTTCAACATATAAATGCCTCAGATATGATGAAGACTGTTCAGCAGCTCTCATCCCTGAGTCCCATGTTAGGCTGTGCTGGGAAAAGCACAAAATGGCTGCCATAGAAGAACTGCTGAGCTCTCCTTCTCTCCACAACACAGCTCACCAGTTCTGCACTTTTCTTTGCCGATTATTGAAAAATCTTCCTCTATATTAACAGCACTGTATGTGCCATAAATGATGCTGCTGTGACCCTCATCCGAGCTCATAATTACCCACCCAACGCACGCACGCACACACACACACACACACACACTACAGTTCAGCCCCTCTGCCTCCCCTAAACTCCTCCCCATGTCAGATCCACGTCCTCCTCATCATTTGCCTTCTAATAATGAGTTTGTTGAATAGCAGAGCCTCAGCAGCATCAGTATCACCAACTGCCAACCCTCCACCCTCCATCCCTCCTTCCTATCCCCTCCCCTCCCCTCCCCTCCTCTCGCTGTCCGGCTTGTGCAGTCAGCAGAACAGGCTGGTGCTGTGCAGCATCGAGCCGGGAAAAATCAATGACTGCAGAGTGGGAGTTGATAGGAGCTTGTGTGTGTGTGTGTGTGTGTGTGTGTGAGAGAGAGGGAGAGAGTACAATGCTTATGCCTACCCAGACCGAGGAACCAGAGCTGTCAGTTGTCAGATATTTACAGAAAGTCAAAGAGCTTGCCTTGTATACTGTGTTTGTGCCAGTAAAGCATTTGCTTTGGTTTAGCATTTAATTTATTCTTGCTTCTTTCTTTACAGTGCCATTATAGTTTTCAAAAAGCACATTTGTTTTCAGTACTTTATCAGATGTTACAGTCACAAAGCTGATTCTGGCTCATAGCATTCCTACTGGCAGCTTTTCTTCTGGACCACCCACACAAAGCTGGGCTTCTCCTTGCATAGAATTTACTCAGTCTGGCTCCACTTCCCGGTTTGCCTCTTGACTTCAGCTCCTTTCAAATCCCTTATAAAATCTTCTTATGTAGGTTGTTCGAGGTTGTGGGAACCCACCCTTTGTGGCTCACTGGGCAGCTGTGTTACAGCTGGAGAGGTAACAGCACATAATTGTAATTCTGCCTTTTCAGTCAGTAAACTTGAACTGACCAAATTGTTGCATTACTAAGGGTCATATAATCTTAATACGTCACGGTTTCGCACCGTGGAGACTAATATGAGGCTGTTTTCTGTTCTTTAAAATTATGGAGAGAAGATGTATGAAAAAGCAAAAGACTTGTCAAGAGTCATGAGTTCCCCACCACATTGCTTTAGCCACCTATGCTATGGCTGAGTATTTTTGCTTTGAGTCTGCAGAGCACCACCTACAGCCTCAGCAGAGCAAGTCGGACAATCTGTATATTCCACATAGAACACTGAGGGAACCAAACCAGACTACTTGTGTTGTGGACTTAACAGCTAATGTGCAAGTGGTGTTAGTGACGAATGAAAACCGAAGCTAGGGCAAGCTATGAAGAAAAGTTACTCGGTTGCTAGCATGCACAGCTGCTACAGCAGTGACTGTAAACACATGAATATACTAAACAGAGGCTGCATACAAGTGGAATGATCAGAATGGCTATGTGTTCACCTTCTAAAGCTTTCAGTGATGTTAGGAAAAAGCATGCAGTCATTAGCATCCACAGCTCTGGCCTGCTAGCCCCCACCACAGCTGCTAGCATCTGTGGCTAGCTCGTAGGATGCTGCTGGTGGCTGTCGAGCTAACTGCTAGGGTGGCTGGCTGGCAAACAAAACATTTCTAATATTATTGAAAGTAGTAAAAATGGAATACATAAGCAGTTTTACAATAAAAAAAGATTTTAAAAAGTATGCATTTGATTTGTTTAGCTTTCTCTTCTTGATAATTGCGTTTTGGCTTGAATAACTGTTAATAGCAGGTTTAGAGGAAATAGGGAAGGCATGGTCATATGTGGGTGGGGGCAGATTAGCATATTCATAGATATTCTTTCACTGAATAAGAAAAAAGATGTTGAGTCATAGCCAAGGGGTCTTTTTGTTATGGCAAAAACTTTTTGCACCTATCCCATATAAAGACAGAAACCAGGTGGAAGCAGTATTGAAGGTTTCAGTCGTTTTTGTTCTCATATCATGTCCAATAGTTATTTATAATTCATTATGGTTTCCAATCCAGTAGTGTGTTTGGTTTAAAAGTTCCGTTTTGACTTGGTCTTTTCTTCAGAGGTCTTTTCTTCAGGCAAGTCCACCTTCAAGCTGCTAAAAAATTACAATTCTGAATAAGGTCCAGATCCGGAGGTCAGACTGAGAAGAAGTCAAGACAATGCTTTTAATCGCCATTGTTGTGCGAGGGAACCAGAAATGATCACCTCACAATAGGTACGGGTGTGAGCGATTTATGTTGGCTAAAACTGAAACTGAAATGCAGTTTCAACTCAAAGCAGCGTTGCAGAAATGGTTCCAAACTCCACAAAAACCAACAAAGACCTCATTTTAAAGAAAACATACTGAGGTTTACAACTTAAACCTTGTTAATCAGCCAGTTCTTATTCTCATTCTGTGTATACACCCTCAAGAGCCCCTACCGTGCTTATCCTTCCTTTGCCTCATGTCTATCTTGTCTGTTATTTGTACTTGAGTAGCCTCCTGCAGAGGGGTGACTTCCAGGCACAGTTCCTGTAACTGACCCCTGACCTCTTTGCCTAATGGTCTGGCTCACTGAGGATTGTTTTGTGGCTGGGGCATGACCCTACTCAGTGATCTCTAAGGATCTGTGAGTAGCAGCTAAAGAGGTGGGTCATCGTGGCCACTAGCCAGCCCAGGCCAAGCTCTCTATCAGATGACCAGTCTTGTGATGTCTGCTCAGAGGTGTGGTGGTGCTGGTTGGGAACAGGAAAGGTGGGTGGGTGAGGAGGGGGGCATTGAGCACGAGTCAGCTGACGACGCTGGCTGCTGGAAAAAGGATCCCGCCACGGGAGTTTAAGCAGGGAATGTCATGCTGTTTGATCTCTGCTCTGTGTTTCAGAGCATTGAGATCTCACAGCTCTGTGGCTTCTACACAGCGTGGCTCTGCCTCGTTCTGACCTGTTTCTACATTTGAACATTAGTCGGTTGTCAGCCTGCAGAATCATTTGCAATACTTACACATTAAGCCCCATGCTTTCTGCATTGTTTTCTAGCTGCCACATCCCCTGTGCAGGTCAGAAAGTCCAGGGTTTGTGCACTTACTCACAGAAATGAGGGAGGGCAGAGGCAACAGGGTGGATTGGAGCAGTGGTGGTGGGGGGAGGGTGGATTCTGAATCAGCGTTCTCCTCCTGTCACTCCCTCTGGGGTTCCTCCATCAGGTCACATCCCAAAAATAGCAACGGGCGCCGTTTCAAGTGCAAAACCGCCGGCTTCGGGGCTGCAGCCAGGCTGTGAGTGTGAGATTTCTATGGGAATAGTTGGCCACCATCCAGTGTGTGCTTTTCTTTTTTTTTTTCCCCTCCACCTCTTCCCTTCTATTTTTTCTCCCCTCCTTCAATGTGACTGGCAGATGAGTTTACATTACTGTACGCACATGTGTTCCACGTGACTAGGTGAAGTGTAAACATTCACCTTCCCACAAACATAATCATCGCCGGCTGCCTTCTTACCTTCCTGCCTTCCTGCCTGCCTGCCTGCCTGCCTGCCTGCCTGCCGGTCTTTGTGTCTCAGCCAGCGACGCTCAGTAACAACACCGCATGGCACAGGAGTCGGTGCCCAGCACCAATTATATCAACTGCCTCCTGAGATGACTTGCTTCTAAAGCTCCCCCACACACACACATTCACACAAGCAGAGTTCTCCTTGCCAAAGTGATGATTACCAGCAAAATGGAGAGTATTTTTAAAAAGGTGGGAAAATAAATAACTTTAGGAGAGAATGACACACACACTCTGATGTAAGCAAGAACTGCTGGAATGCTTCTGTGGGCAGCTATATTTCCACTCACTTGATTTGACTTTGAATACATTTATGTCCCATTTCATCTTGAAAGGATTTCCACTTCTCCGATTGCAGCTGCTCTCTTTACTGCTTCTCCCAAATCTTTTTTGTTCCTGATAATTTCTTACAATGAAACTGCGTAGATTAAACTGTTGAGGTGGTGCATTAGATGAAATGTCACACATCCAAACTGCTGTATAAGGCTCGCAAAGAAGCTTATCGTGATAGACTGAAAAACTCCAAAGCTGCCATCTTTTAGAAAATAGCTTGTCTGTATTTCTTTATATAGAGAAATTAAGATTGGAGATGTCCAATGGGAAGGGTGTTGGGGTCCATTGGTGGAATATTTGGATTGTGTCTGATTTCAGGTGTGGTTTTTTCTGGCTTCTGTTGTTGATATTCTGGACTTTGTGGAAAACTTGTGTGGGTCAATTGTATGGCAGAGGTGTGTTTAACATGGGACTTTGGAGGAACTTTGGATTTAGGTTTTGGATATAGTTTTGTGGTTTTAAAGAATATATTCTACTGAAATTCTTATAGAGTTCTTATATTATACCTTTTCTACTCCCCCACCCCTTTTAAAAATAACGCCACTTCCATGTCTCATTTTGAAGTCATTAAAACGTAATATTTGTCTTAAAACCAAACACGTTGTTCTGCTCTTGCTGCTGCAGGACCTTTCTGGCTCCATCGATGACCTGCCCACCGGCACAGAGGCGGCTTTGAGCCCGGGCGTCAGCACCTCAGGGGTGTCCAGTAGTCAGGGCGAGCAGAGCAACCCGGCTCAGTCGCCCTTCTCTCCGCACACCCCGCCCCACCTGCCGGGCATACGCGGGCCCTCGCCCTCACCCGTGGGCTCCCCCGCGAGCGTCACCCCGTCTCGCACCGGCCCACTATCCCCCGCTGCTGTGCCAGGTACAGACGGAGCATTATCAGTGCTGTTGTTCGACTGACTTCCAAACAGGATTATAAGTGCATCATGCGACCCAAAGCAGTTTCTACTTTAGTCATTTTTTAAAGTCCGATTCAGTTTAATTTAGGTACCATCGAAAAGATATTTGAACCGTCAAAATTGGCTTTCCAGAATGCAGGATCACATACATTCCAGACTTTTATGTGCAAAACAACAAAAAACTGAAGAAGGAAAAACTGACTTTACATGTCGAATCATTTGGGTTCAGATGACCTGATAAAAAAGGTATTTCCCATCTTTTATGACCAACCTTTAGTTCACCAAGCAAAGATACCTCCTACAAATACCAAACCGGCACGGGTACCATGCCACCAGCAACTCTTTGATCAGACCAGTGTTAAAGATCAACAGGACGTCGTCTTTGTCTTCGTTTTCTTTTATAAGCTTGATTGTAATTGGCTTATAATTATTCCATTGTTAGCCAGCTAATCTTCAACTAGAAGAAAAAGTTGCAAATGAAGACAGTCAGTTCTCCAAAGCCTTTCCAAGCTCTCTGAGCCGATGCATCATTGCTGTCCTGCAGGTAATCAGATGCCGCCCCGGCCGCCCAGCGTCCAGTCAGACAGCCTCATGCATTCTTCCATGAACCAGTCAGCCATGGGCCAGGACAGAGGTGAGTCCAGCTGTTTAAACGGCTCAGAAGTAAAACACTATCACAGAACATCATCTGCTTTCAGGTGTGAGTGTTTGCATTTGTAGGAGTTCCTCCTCTACTGTAAAGACTCCCCCAGGCTGTGCCTTTTTTAAATGAGAACGTTTGTAGTCTGCTTGCCAGGTCAAATGAGGGTAACGGCAGACACGGGCAGACACATTCTCCTGCTCTGTTTGAGAGCGTAAGGAAGCACGTTCTTAGCAACACATTGCTGTATGTGTGTAACCGTGCAATAAAGGAGTAAACTTCGAGCACCACTTCTTTAATCCAGTCAGTTCCAGTGTCTGTGTGATTCCAAAAGTCTCTTGTATTTGAGTGAAATTTCTCTCCCAATCTCCTCCAGTGTACATGCGCAACCCTCAGATGCCTCCGTACGGGTCCCCTGGACAACCTGGCTCCGCCTTATCTCCACGCCAGTCTTCAGGAGGCCAGATGCATGGCGGGATGGGACCTTATCCCCAGAATAATGCCATGGGAAACTATGGCCCTCAGGGGGCCCAGTATGGCCCACAAGGTAAGGCTTCGTTGTAGAAGCATTGGGTAGAATTGCTTAAAAGGGCACTTTGTGCCACCTCACAAAGTAGCAGTGAGAGTGCTGCTCTGTTAGATATTCCAGGATTTTAATTTTTTGAATACTAAAAATACTATGAATGACCATCGCAGCTTCTTAGAAAGGCCAGAATCTTAAAAAAGCTCTACAGTTTCCTCTCACTTCATATTATTTATTAAATCACTTCACTTTGAAGTCTCAGATGGTTTCTATAGGCTTTGTAGAAGTTCTGCTATGAGTCATAGCAGCGCACAGCGGGGGCCAGATAAAGCCCGCTTCATCAGGCTGCTTGTCAGAACAGGCAGCGCGAAGGTAAATATAGAGCCAGGCTGGTGAAACACAGGTAGAAACGAGGGGAAGATTTCTCTGTTTTAACACTAAAATGCAGTAGGATGCCATGAAAAGCAGCATCCTGATGTAACCATGAGATTTGAGTCTGAATGCTGATCTGTAACCCTTCCAGGTTATCCCAGGCAGCCCGGCTACACGGGGATGCCCAACGCCAACTACCCCAGCGGTCCTGGCCTGGGCGGTTCCATGAACCCCATGCCTGGTCAGGGCAGCGGGGCTCCGTACGGAAGCATGCCACCTGGCAGGATAGGTCCCGGGCCGATAGGTCCTGGGCAGATAGGTCCTGGGCAGATAGGTCCCGGGCAGATAGGTCCCGGGCAGATAGGTGCCCGGCCCTACGGTCCCGGCATGGGCTCCAACATGACCAGCATGCCTCCCCAGGTAGGGTCAGGCATGTGCCCTCCTCCAGGCATAAACAGAAAGGACGGCGGTCCTTCCATGCACCACGGACCTGCAAACTCCATACACAACAGGTGGGTGCACCCAGCTGCTGGCTGCCGCGGGCTCTCAGTGACACTTAAGGGGACAGTTGAGAACAACTCATCACATTAAGAGTCTTGAGCTGGGAGAGTTTTTCTCCTATTTTGCTGTGCGTGTGTCTGGATGTGCCATGAAGAATGAGTGGCTCTTCCTACGTGCAAGCCGAGCTGTTGGGTAGTTTGGTGCTCGAGCGTTCTGCAGAGGCAATGGAAAGAGACCAAACATTTATTTATGAGAGGAGATGGAGAGAATGCGAGGAGAGCCGATGGTCTCTGCGATGAGTGAATTACCCAATCCCCCCCGCCCCAAGCAAGGATGCAAATTCAAACTACAAACAGTTGTCATGAGCCTGACCGTTGCTGTGATAATATGACATAAATTGATATTTCCAAAAGAAAAAAAGCTGAACTCTGTGAAGGATAGGTTTCAGCACAGACAGTTTTTTTTTTGTTTTTTTTTAATGGGTTCTTTCTTACCACATTGTATAACTCCTTCTAAGAAAGCACTCTCTTCTCTAGGCCACCAGGCTACCCTAACATGTCACCAGGCATGATGGGGGCAGGCTCTCCATACGGCCCTGGCATGAACAGCATGCACGGAGTGATGAACCAGGGAGGGCCAGGGCCTTATCCAATGAGTGCAAACATGGCCAACAACACCCCTGGTGAGAACAAGCACTTAAGACCTAATTAAGTGGTTAATGCTATCACAGTGGGGCCTGGAAGGTTAATCCAAAAAATGGTTTTATAGACTGGTAATCTTTTTTGTTTCTACCACCCATAAATAACCAGGAATGGCTCCAGGATCTGACTTTGGCATGGACAAAATCAACCCTGCCCAAAAGATAAACAACAAAGTGGATGGGACTCCCAAACCCGAATCCAAAAAGGTAAAAGGAAAAATTGTTGTAAAACTGTTTTATTGTTGTTTTCTCCAGATATGTAATACTTTTCTTCTGTGCTGTCCTACAGAAGTCGAGCTCTTCCACCATCACCAATGAGAAAATCACTCGGTTGTACGAGCTCGGCCCAGAGCCAGAGAGGAAGATGTGGGTGGACCGATACCTGGCCTTCGCTGAGGAGAAGGCCATGGGCATGAACAATCTTCCCGCTGTGGGCCGCAAGCCTCTCGATCTCTTCAGGCTCTATGTATCAGTCAAAGAGATTGGTGGTCTCACACAGGTACGCCTGCAGTTTCTTCTGAGTTTGACACGACTGTCTCGAATCGATCTTTGCACGGGTTTTGAGTACATTTTTCTTAGCCTTCTTTCTTCCCGTGTTTTACAGGTGAACAAGAACAAGAAATGGCGGGAGCTTGCCACCAACCTGAATGTGGGCACATCGAGCAGCGCAGCCAGTTCGCTCAAGAAACAGTACATCCAGTGTTTGTATGCCTTCGAGTGCAAGATCGAGCGCGGCGAGGACCCGCCCCCGGACTTCTTCAACACGGACACCAAAAAGAACCAGCCGAAGATCCAGCCTCCGAGCCCTGGTGAGCGCCGATGTCTGCTGTGAACTCTATGCAATTCATCACCCCCCCCCCCCAATCATCTGACAGTAAACCGCAACGTTAAAGGCGATCGTTGGTCATGATTTGTCATCTCTTGTAGTAGCTGCCATCCTTCATAAATCACCACTATTTGGATGTATAGTGGAGGAGATGATGGGGGTGTAGCTGTAAGTCACTGAAGTACACAACATCCTCTGGGCAGTTCAACAAACCCTTTCCTTTGGGGAATACTCCCTGGCATTTGCACAAGACATGACGAAAGACGTTGGACTAACAGTGATGCTAGCAGCATGCCAAATATTTCAGTGAACTCTGAATGTTGGGTAAAAGTGAGTGTATAAACTGGCAGTCAGTCATACCACTGGTTAAGGGAGGATTAGCATGGAATGGGAGGGGTCGTCTCAGGACCACGCTGTGGCTTGGAAGCTGTTTGTTTTGGAGGGCAGCGTGGTATAGCTGCCAGGAGCAACAACACCGGGAGCGACCACGTGCTGCTTGAGTCTGGCTGAGACCCAGGCTGTCAGACACGGGGCACTGAGTCAGTGCCGGCTTGTTGTTACAGGGGACATCAGGGTGCTTGTCAGCTGGCATCAGCCCTCTAGTTGGTACGAAGGGAGGAAGATCTGGGGTGAGGAAGGGGGATGGGAGGTTTGTTGTGGGGCACGAGGTGATTTGGCGATAGTGACGCTTCATCAGCGGCGTGTCCTCACTGCCTGGTGCCTGCCCAGGGCTACAGCAGCAAAGCAACACTCCCTGGAGATTAGTACTGAGCCAGAAATGATGAATGAGGGAAGAGGCTCGTGTGTGTGTGTATGTGTGTAAAAGTCACACGATTCCCTCTCTCTCTGACTCTGTTTCTGCCATGCTACTTTTTTTTTATGTCCTTATGAGATCCTCCCCCTCCCCTTTCCTCCCTTCATCTTTAGTGGAGGGAAATCCCTGCCCAGAGGGAGGAGGGAGAAGAGAAGGGGAGGGGGAGCCAGTTAATGTGTGTGCATGTGTGAGAACTGGAGAGGCAAGAGGGCGATGTGTGAAAATGTGAATAAATGTGACCTGCCAATGACCCCGATGTGTGTGTGCTGGTTTAATGAATGGGAACCTGTGACTCATCAGGCTGCCATGCTAATAGTGAGAAGTCCTGCGCTGAAGTTAAGGATGAGCGCTACTATGTCACACTCTCAACACAAACAAACCATCACTCACTCTCACGTGCACAGGCTCAGCCGGCTGTCTCCTGTCTCTACAGGCCAGACTGTAATCGGTCAGAGTCGGGGTTTAGATCCCAATTTCCTGGCGACTCCATGAGCGCAGCGGCGGTTCAAGGAGGGTTTTTGGAAGTTAAGATGATGGCGTGCTGTGACAGCTAGACGATTCAACTGTTTCACAGACTGTGCACTCAAAAGCCGGGCATGTTGACACCGACTGTGTTCTCTGTGCAGCGCTCAAGAATTTCTTAATGGGATGTTAGGAGAGCCAAAAGCAGTGTGGGTTCACAAAGGACACCAGTGGTGTTTTATCAGTCTACAAGACCATTCTGCCCCACTATCAACCATCAGTCATCAACTTTACTTCTGGAGAGAAGAGAGAATCTTTGTGTTTCCCAAACCAGAGGCTTTGATTGTTGCTATCGTGCTCATCATTTTTATCCCTGTTTTGCAGCTGGTTCTGGATCCCTCCAAGGACCCCAGACTCCCCAGTCCACCACCAGTTCGATGGCAGAAGGGGGAGACCTGAAGCCCCCCACCCCAGCCTCCACTCCGCACGCACAAATGCCTCCAATGCCCGGCGGCAGGTACGATGAAGAGGCAGCAATATCATGTTTCTATCATTTTAATGATGTCAGCAGTCATCACAGTAACATTGTGTCTATCCCCGTGGCAAAGTGAGTCATTGTGGTAAAAAATAGTAAACAATATGCACGAAAAAGGTTGTAAGCTATGTAATGACGGGTTGTGTTAGGATATACACACCACCAGCCAGCTTCTCAGTATGTGTGAAGGAGGAGCATAGTTAAGAATATAGATAATGATTATTTATATTGTTATTTTGGTTCTGAAGGGATTGGGATTATTGAAATATATGGATGAAAAGATACATTAATTAGTGGGGCACTGTATTGGAAAAAAATAGAAATACATGTTGTTCGTCCTCATGCAGCTTTTGTAACAGGTTCTATGAGTTTCATCTTGGACTTGTAATGCTTAATTTGTTCATAGGCAGATACTAAAGTATTCAAACGTGGATTTAACAAGCAAAGCTAACGTATGTCCTAAAAAAGAGTCGCACGTCTCGTATCGTCCTACAGGAGCAGCGTAAATCTGCAGGACCCCTTTGCTGATGGCGGAGACCCAGCATTTTCCAGAAGGAATGCCATGACTCCCAACTCTCAGGGCTACCAGCCTGGGATGGGTGGTCCAGAGATGATGGGTCGGATGGGTCCCTACGAGTCCAACAAGGACCCTTTTGGAGGCATGAGGAAAGGTAGGCGACGGCCGAGCCACCAAATCAGATTCTGCAGGATTTTTGTTAGAGCTTGAACTAACAGTGTTCTGATCCTACTGGGTTTGTTTTTTAAGCTGGAGAACAGTTCATGCCACCCGGCCCGAACAGTGGAATGGGGGAGCAGTATAACAGAGGACCACCAGGCCCAATGGGCAACATGCCTCTGGCTCAGAGGCAACAGTACCCATATGGATATGACCGAAGGTAAACAAACTATACTTTCTTAGAGTGGTTTTTGTCATGCGTGAAGGAATCAGATTGGGATCAGGTCTGCTCTATTCTGACATCCGAATGTATACTTTAAAGTTACCACAACTGACAAGAGCTGTTTGTTGGTTTACAGGCAGGAACCAGGAATTGGCCCTGATGGCAACATGGGACCTGGAGCTCCTCAGCCCAACATGATGCCGTCTGGTGCTGACACGGGGATGTATTCGCCTAGCCGTCCTCCACCACAGCAGCGGTCAGTACTGCTCAGTGCACAGAAAGGCCCGTCTTATAGATAAAATAAGAGAAAGATGGCCCGAAGACATTTTCCGTTTGTGATCTTGGCAGAGTTTGGGTCACTTGTCAGCGCTTCCTAACAGCATGACCTGTGCTGTTACTGAAGAGGAGAAATGTAATGGTGTGAACTTTTGTTGTTGTTGTTTTCAGACATGATACCTATACAAATCAATACCCTGGCCAAGGAGCTCCCCCTGGTGGCCCATACTCAAATCAACAGCCAGGAATGTATCCACAGCAGCAACCGGTAAGGACATTTTGTTCAGCATTTATAGAACTCTTCCTGTGGTGTTAAATCTGTCTTTTTAACATATGATTAATCAGATGGATTTCATTATTAAAATTTGAGGTCTTCCTATTTCTGCCACTTTCCAAAAGTACATAAATATCAGCTGTAATTGTTCTTAAAAACAAGCTTGAAGGCCTTTGATGATTATGATGCTGAATGTTATCTGCTGACAGAACTACAAGCGTCCTGTAGATGGAGGGTATGGTCCTCCCGCCAAGCGCCATGAGGGAGAAATGTACAACGTTCCTTACAGTGGTCAGCAGCAGCCAGGACCCCAATCTTCGGGGCACCAGGGCCAACAGGACATGTATAACCAGTACAATGCATATCCTGGTGGAGATCGCAGACCACCTGGCCCACAGAGCCAGTTCCCTTTCCCCTTCGGACGGGAGCGAGGACCATCATCTGCAGGCCCGAACTCCCAGTCCCCCATGCCCCCCCAGATGATGGCAAGCCCCATGCCTTCAGGTCCTGATGGCCCTCAGGGCCCAGTGTGGCAGGGTCGCAACGAGATGGGCTATCCCAACTATCCCAACCGCCAGGGACCTCCTGTACCAGGCCAGGCCCCTGGGTACCACGGGATGAACCGCTCCGAGGAGATGATGCCATCAGACCAACGCATGAACCACGAGGGACAGTGGCCCGGTCACGTCAACCAGAGGCAGCCTCCATTTGGCCCTGCTGGTTCTGGACCACCTATGACCAGACCTCTACCCTCCACCTACCAGACTTCCCAGAACCACATTCCTCAGGTGTCGAGCCCAGCTCCCATGCCCCGGCCCATGGAGAGCAGAACGTCACCCAGCAAGTCGCCCTACATGCATCCTGGCATTAAGGTTCAGAAAGCTGGACCTCCAGTCCCCGCCTCCCACATTGGCCAGGCCCCTGTGCAGCAACCCATGATCCGGCGAGACGTGGCCTTCCCTCCTGGCTCTTTGGAGGCTACTCAACCCCACCTTAAACCCCGGAGGAGGCTCACCATGAAAGACATTGGTAGATAACTTTCCTTTTTTATTCTTGGCTGTTGATACTCCGTTAATAACTTGGATGTACCTCCCCCCTCCAATTTCTATTTAATACCCCTCAACACTTTTTAATTAGAAGAAAGTTTTTAATTTTTACCAGAGAAAATAATTATTTTTGAGTTTTTTCATCTCTCAGTGAAAATCCACCTTTTATACTGATGTAATAACAGGTTATGTTCACTTTAGCTTATTCTGTTTTTGTCCTCACAGGCACTCCTGAGGCTTGGAGAGTAATGATGTCACTAAAGTCAGGTTTATTAGCTGAAAGCACCTGGGCCTTGGACACCATAAACATCTTACTGTATGATGACAGTAGCATCTGTACTTTTAACCTTTGTCAGGTAAGCAGCTCTAATCCCCATCTGGTCACCTTTTGTTGAGTCAACGCAACAAAATGATTTGGGATTGTTGTTTTTTTTTTTAGCTCAGTTTAGGATTGCTTTATTGACCTTTTCATTGCCTTCGCAGCTACCTGGATTCCTGGAGCTGGTGGTGGAGTACTTCAGACGCTGCCTCATCGAGATCTTTGGCATCTTAAAGGAGTATGAAGTAGGAGACCCTGGCCAGCGCACCCTAATTGACCCAAATGCAGCCGAGGACTCTGATGATGATATTCCCATGCCTGAGGGAGAAAACATGGACACAGATGAGGAGGATGAGGAAGATGAGGTGGTAGAGGAAACAAAGATCAACGCTGACACCTCCTCACTGGTCCACGTGAAAGAGGAGGAGGAGGAAAGCTCTCTGAAAGATAAGTCTTCAGAGGATGAGGAAGAAGAAAAGGAAAGGGAGTCTTCTACCAAGGAAGCCAATAGCTCTACCTCAGGGTCCTCCCAGGACCCCAACGTCCACTTGGAAAAGCCCAAGCAGGCTAGCAAGTTTGATAAACTCCCCATCAAGGTGGTGCGGAAGAAGAATCCCTTCCTGGTGAACCACTTGTCAAAGCTTGGGCAGCGACAGAGCTTTGACAGTGGCCTGATACACTGGAGCATTGGTGGTGGTGACACTACTGAGCACATCCAGACCCACTTTGAGAGCCGGATGGAGCTACTCAAGCAGCGGAAACGCACGCCAGCAGCCACAGAGGGCCGCAAGAAGGACATGGCGCCCCGAGCAGCAACAGAGAACCCTGAAAAATCCAAGTTCAGTGGGGAAGATAAGGCTCGACAGCAGCAGCAGCCCCAGTCTTCTGAACCTGACAAGTCCCCATCGGAGAAAACCTCGCCTCCCGTTCCCGTCGGTGCGCCGGTCACTGCCACCATTGATGATGTACTATCTGCACGTCCAGGGTCGGTCACAGAGGAAGTGGTCCGTGGAGGTGCTGAGGAGCAGAAGGAGAACGGCAAGTATCTGTTCAGCATCAACCCGGATCTCCAGAGCCGCCGTAATGTCAAGATCTTGGAGGACGAGCCACACAGCAAAGACGAAACGCCGCTCAGCACTCTGTCGGACTGGCAAGACTCGCTAGCTAGGCGCTGCATCTGCGTTTCCAACATCGTCCGGAGCCTCTCCTTTGTCCCCGGGAACGACCTGGAGATGTCGAAACACCCGGGCCTCCTGCTGCTGTTGGGCCGCCTGGTGCTGCTCCACCACAGGCACCCTGAACGTAAACAGGCGCCGGTCACCTATGAGAAAGAGGAAGAGGAAGATGAAGGCGTGAGCTGCGAGCGAGATGAATGGTGGTGGGACTGCCTCGAGGTGTTGAGAGAGAATTGTTTGGTCACTTTGGCAAACATCTCAGGCCAGCTGGACCTTTCTATCTACCCAGAGAGCATATGCCTCCCACTGCTGGATGGCCTGCTCCACTGGGCTGTCTGCCCCTCAGCGGAGGCTTTAGATCCCTTCCCCACACTCGGGCCCCACAGCTCCCTTTCACCCCAGAGACTGGTCCTCGAGACCCTCAGCAAGCTCAGCATCCAGGACAACAACGTCGACCTCATTCTGGCAACGCCACCGTTCAGCCGCTTGGAGAAGCTCTACGGCTCGCTCGTGCGCCTGGTTGGTGAGCGCAAGGTGGCCGTCTGCCGGGAGATGGCAGTCGTCTTGCTTGCTAATTTAGCCCAGGGCGATAGCCTGGCAGCGCGGGCTATCGCTGTGCAAAAAGCCAGCGTGGGTAACCTGCTGGGCTTTTTAGAAGACAGCTTAGCGGCCACGCAGTACCAGCAGAGCCAGAGCTCCTTGCTACAAATGCAGGGCGGCCCCCAGTTTGAGCCTACCAGCGTGGACATGATGCGGCGAGCAGCCCGGGCGCTGCACGCCCTGGCTAAGGTAGAGGAAAACCACTCAGAGTTCACTTTGTACGAGTCACGGCTACTAGACATCTCAGTGTCCCCACTTATGAACTCTCTGGTGTCCCAAGTAATCTGTGACGTACTGTTTCTGATTGGCCAGTCATGACAGCCGTTGGGGGGGTTTCAGCTCTGCCTCTTTCCGTTCCTCCTCAACCTCCTTCTTTTTGTGCGTTTGTATGTACGTGTGTCCGTTGCGCGTGAATGAAAAGAGTAGACTGTCCTTTGTTTTTTCTTTTCCTTTTTTTTCTCTTTAATTTATGCAAAATCACCTCGGATTCCACTGTCTTTCTACCCCTGCTTCTCACTAAAAGGAAGGAATATCATGAAGTAGCTGTGGATTTTAAACGTCTGAATCGGAAAGATGCCGGCAGAGAAGAGCGGATTGGGACCCAGGCATAGAACAGAGTGAGCTGCCCTGCGGAACAGACTTGTTTTGTTTTTTTGTTTGTTTTGTTTTTGTTTTTTAATGAAAAGAAAAAATCTTCAGAAAAAAAAAAGAAAAAAAAACTGTAACCAAAGTTGCTGTCTCGTTTACAGTGAGTTTGGGGGATACATGTGCTCACTCTCTCCCTCGGAGGGGTCGGCAGAGGAAGAGGGCACAGACTAAACAATATTATGGTTCATGTTTGGAGGCTACATAGACTCATGGACTGTGGTGTGGTATATTTGCTGTAACTTTGGATGCTATATACTCAGCCCCACAGGAACCACATTATTGGCTGTGAACAGACATCTGTCATGGGAGGCCTGTGCAGTAGATTGTAGGACTTTTTTTCTGTACTGTACACCTTAAAAACTGTAAACATACTGTAATAATACTGTTTCACACTGAGATACGCTGGCTTGGCAGCAAACTGTAGTTTTTAAAAACAGTTTTAGTTATTGTCAAGAGAGAAAACGGCTTTCCCCCCAAAGTATGGTGAACCTACAACACCCCGACCTCTTCTCTTTGTCCCTTGATTGTATGACTTGACCCTTATATTAAAAAGTCACCTATAGGACTGGTCCTCAACGCTAGATGCAGTCCAAGCTGCAGTGTAAATATGTTGTTGTACATTACACTTCTCTCTCTTTCTCAACTTCTGTTGCTCTTCACCGTTTTTAATCATCGACGATTCCGAGTTTTACCCCCACATCAGCTGCGCCGTGCGACGACTCGACGCCCACCCGCTCCGTTACTTCGGCGCCTCACCCCCCGCTCAGTTTGGGGGAGGGGAGGGGGTGTTCAGCTGCTGTCCGATGCCACCCCGCCCCACCCAGCAAACGTTTAAGTTTCAGTTTGTGTCTAGTCTGGGTGTAGAGAATATTAACAGAAATCATGTCTGCGGTTTTATTTGAGCTCCTTCACAAATGACAAACTTAACCTCGATGAAGAAACCAGTTTTAATTTTTTTTTTTTTGTTTTTTTGTTTTTTTTCAGTGATGCGAATTCTGCATATTTGTATTTCAGATGATGTAGCTAAAGACTTGATGTAAATTCCTTTTTTTCCCTTTTTTTGGCTTAATGAATATCATTTATTCAGTATGAAATCTTTATACTATATGTTCCACGTGTTAAGAATAAATGTACATTAAATCTTCGTAAGACGTTTGCTGTGGATTTATTTATTATTCCCTTTCTCCAGGGCTGAGGCAGAGCTGAATAAAGTCCTGAATTTTCCACGTGGCTCACACGCTTCACTTGTTCCGTGTCCCAGACTCTGTTCTGCTGACGGTTCTGAAACGTTCAGGCGGATGCACACACTCAGCTCTGTGGGGTTCTCTGCTTATCGGTTTCAAAGCCATGTGTTCGCTCCCCGCATTGATTGACGCGTCACAGCTATGTTGCAACACATATTTACATCAGTAGGGAGGAAGAACCGAAAGAGCTCGCTCTCATTTACGGAGTGTGGAAAGGCTGCTTTTTTTTTTTTAATTTATGACTGGAGTCACCTTGAAGGTAGAGGATTGGGTGGAACTGAGAGGCGAGAGCTGGCCATTAGAAACATCCAGAAGGAGCGGCAGACTTAATCTAGAAGGAAGAAAATTACAAGAAAGACAAAATCCTTCAGTTCCACAGACAGCATGATGACGTTTCAAAGGGTACTTCTCCATCGTCTTCATCGAGGAGACAAATAACATCCGTCAAACCGAGAGTCAGAAAATGCTAAATGTGTCACCATCTGGGTTTTCAGAGACTGTTGCAGCTTCTTAAAGTGGTTTCACAGAGTGACGTTTTATTTATTCAGGGATTTAACAGTTTAGGGTCTTTTCATCAAAACAAAGTGAAGTCTTTGTTCCCCTTTGGCAATAACGAGTTTAGAAAATTTGGATTTTGGTGAAATGCAATAAGGCAGTGGGCGTCCTGACGTAAAACGGCTTATTCATGAACTCTGATAAGTCAGATAGTGTAAACGCATGAAAAGCACCTGTTGTGTGTGCAGTAGAGCCGTTATATTGTACTTGGATGTTTCAAGCTACATCTCAACCTGTAGCGTTGGGAACTTGCACGCTTTGTTTTTTTTTTTTTGAAAACCCCTCAGCTCCAGTTTTAGGGGGGTTTTCTGCTTAAATTCTTAAGTACAGGTTACATCAACAGGAAATGGACTAAATAGTTCTTGGCAGATTAACGGTTTAATTAAGCAAAAATAAATAAAAACAATGAAAATATTCACAGTTGCATTTAGGAGGAGCTCAGTCTTTCCTGTTTAAAGTAGAAAAAAAAAAGCTTGTGTAGCCAACATTAGCTTTTATTTCACTAGATTCATGTCAGCTGGTCTCACTTTTAACAGAAGCTCAGTGAATTGTTTGTCCCATGGCACTCTCTTGAGGTCATTTGTTGGTACTGGCACAATACAGGCCATAATAATAAATAAATAGTTGGGCATTGGTGCAGGGGACTCGGATGCCTGTGTTAGTGTGGTGTCTGCACTTTGCTCCCGGGCTGGTTCGCGGGGGTCTCGGGGACGTTGTCCACCTCCTGGCACTGTGGGGTGCAGGGTGGGGATTGGTGAGGGAGCCTGGCAGAGGGACTGTGGTGTCGGGTTGTGGCACAGATGATTGGGGGTTTGGGGAGGGTCTCTGTACTCTGAGTGCTGATGTACAAGGGTGTGAACGTGTATTTAGGTGCAATTGTCTCACAAGGGCCTGCTGTGGGGTTGTTATATAGGTTTGCATATAGTTTAGTACGTGTGTATATATTTAAATTTTGGATAAAAGCAGAACTCAAACAGGAAGGGCAATTAGAGGGAGAAGGGGTATGAATAAGTTTTACTTCTTTCCCTACTATTCCTTTTTCAAATTCAGTGAATGGGTTCTACAAATATGTTTAGTCTACAAGGGCAGGTAGCAGCTGGGCCAGATGACAACCGCAGATTCCTCCCAAGCTCCCACTCTGACCTCGTCACTGGTCCTAGCAGCTAATACTCTGTAGCAGGACCACAGCAGCTACCCCCCAGTCCCTCACATACAGGCTGCTAGAGATTAGCTACACATTCTGCAGATGTTCCCAGCCATGGGTTTAAGAAAGAAAAAAAAAAAATTGCACAAAGGGAATCCAAAAGACAACTGAGAAAGATCTAAAGGCCACTCTGTTAGCAAGCTGCGAGTGATCATGCTGCCTACTTGTACCTGAATGATATGTGGAATATACTGGACACATTTGCAGTGCTCTGGAGTCTCACAGAACTCCAGGTACTATTAGAGGGGAAGTTTTAAAATTAAACCTGGACCTTAATTCTGGCATAAAATGTTAATCTACTCACTGATAACACTTTGGTTAAAGTCAGCAGCCGGACGATATTTAGATCACGAGTTTCATGTACATCCATATAACGTGAGAGAACGGGGCATAGACAACAGTGCAATGTACACAGTTAAAGTATTGGTAAAATACTGGATAGTGTAGTGGTATGATTGCCACCTTCCATGTGGGAGACCCAAGTTCAAAATCACCAGCATGACCCTACATGCCTACCTGTAAGTCACTTTGGATAAATGCGTCTGCTAAATGCATAAACATTTCATACACAGAAGACAAGTAGAGAATATCAAAATATTTTTAATTTAATTTTTCAAAATGGAGTAGCAGCACCTGTTGGTAGAATGAGACCCATTAGAAGTCAGGCTTAGTCAGAACAGCGAGACAAGTCAGATACTCACCTGCTAGAGTCAGTGGTGCTGACTGACCCTATGCCATTTGGGTCCTGGATGAACACTTGGGAGCTGTGGCTTGTATTGTGCCATCTGCTGTGGTGGTGCAATAGGAGTCTGCTGTATCTTCTGGACCGTCACTTTGTTCTGGTCAGCAGGTTCTCTCCACCGTCTTATAACTGGACCACCGAATCTTTGAGGGATCTCGTAGACAGAGACTGGGGCAAAGCCGGGAGCAGAAGCTCCCACTGTGCCGCTGCTCCTCTTGGGAACAGGGAGTCTGTGAGCTCCCTGAACTGACAACCTGCCGCTGGGGTTCTGTTCATTGGAGGCAGAGCGGTGTCTGTAGCTTCCTTGGGTTTTTGCACCAGTCCCAGAATATGGCTGGCTCATATGTGGTTTTCCCATCCAAAACTGAGATGAGAAACCTCTGGGCTTTGGTCCGTCAGCTCTACGGCCTAAAGACACCTTTTTTGCAGGGGCACGAGCATATGTCCGCATCTGCACAGATCTTCCTGGTGGTGCAGCACCTACTGGGCTAAACAATGCGGCAGTTGAGCGCAACAGACCATAAGGAGCTTTAGCAGAGGCCAAACTGGAGGGGAAGTCTTTCCCAGAACTACGAACAGATGCAGAGCTGCTGGATAGATACTTGTTAGTACGCGGTGTACCCTGCTGGACTGGCTGAGCTACCTTCTTGCTGAGATCCTTCTGGTTCCAACTGCGCGGACTCACAGAAGATCCACTTGAGATAGCAGTAGAAAGGCCAAACGACTGCTGTGGCACAGTTTGAGCATTAAACCTGTTTGAATATGCGCTTTGCCAGTTGGGTTTTGACACCAACCTGCTCTGTATTCTCACAGACTTCTGGGCTGGCTGTGAAGGAGCTTGTGTATATCTACTAGTTGAAAGTCCTTGACGAGAACCTCTTTTGGCTTGTGTCTTAAGGCTACTACTCTGGACTGAGCGTGGAGAAAACGAGATTTGTCTGACTTGATTCTGGGGATAGACACCGAGTTGTCTTAGTCTGCCAGCATATTTGTTGCCATTTAGGGAGCCCTGTGCTGTAGAACAGAAAGAGAGATGTCAGTCTACTTTTGTAGGGAGTTACAGTAGCAGCTTAAATGTGTTGTGCTCACCTTCTGAAGCCCATTGACAACATACATGCTCTGCTTGAACTAAAACCAGCAAGATCCTGCACAGAAAATAAGACACTACAGTTAAAAGACACAAGACAACTCATCACTTCTAATCAAGGCTGCAAACACTTACCCCAAACCAAGTCTACAAGTCATTCCTGTGTGCCTACAGTCCAGTCAAAGAACCAGTAGCCCAACTACTCTAAAGCCACCTACTCTGCATGTGCATCCAGCAGTGATTTGGTATTTATTTCAACCCGAAACCAATCAGTGCTGAGTGTCTGCAGGTGCTTCTGCGGTGGAGTAAGGGTGATTGCTGGTGCTTCGAAATAAATCTAATGTCCCTTAACAACATGGCTGCAACCTTTTGGTCCTTTCAGTATTTAGTCATTGACTGGAGGTTTAACATTGATAATATTAATAAATCCATCTAATATGACCTTTCTTTGAGCCAAGCTTGATTTAGAGAGGAGAATTATGAGGAGATTCCCACTTTAATTGTAAATGTCAGCACTCACCTTTGGGATTATAGGAATGCCACACACACACTCATAAAATGACAATTTGGTAAAAGAGACAAAATAATGTGTAAGACCTGGGAACAACTAGCTTTTTTATTTGGGTCAAAGAATCTGACAGGTCACAGAATGTGCTTTTACAGTAGAAGGGCCGTAGAGCGTATTTTGCAGAGGTTGGTACAAATTTGTGATTTGGCCCAATTCCTATTCCAACTCTCAGCCCTACCAATTATTCTTACCCCTACATTTTAGATGTTTACGGTCTGCTTTTTTTGAGAAGGTAATGGATTATTTGTTTTCTATCTCTTTAATTTGATGTTACGGGCCAAGTGGAGGGCCAGTTGATCATTACTGCTTGATTCCTAAAAGAAAAGGGGACCTTATCCTTTCCAGTCGAAGGGATAAGACCAAATGATACGTTAAACAGGATGTTTGGGAATGGGTTTTTATATAAGTGAAGATTTTGTAACTAAAAGTGAAAAAAGTATAAATTAGACCACTCGCACTCAAACATAATTGACTCAAAGCAAAGTCTTTTAATTACATTTTTATCACTTGATTTAAAGATAATTTATGAACTTTTCTTCTGTTTCCAATTAAAAAAAAGTATTTGTAAGTGTATTTCTGAATTTCTCATCTACTTTTAATAATTATTCTTTTTTTGTGGCATCGCTATCATTCTTCAAGTTGAAGTACAACCTAAACAGTGGCAAGTTCCACGTGTCGGTAAAATGTAGTTCAGTGTACTTCAACTCCTGAGAAGAACTATGCACCGTACAAATGAAGACGAGGAGTAATGCCAACATCATGCAGGTGTGGTAATTACTGAACTGAATCAAAGGTGTGTTGGGAGAGCAGAAAGTGAGACTAACTGATAAAAAAAACAGACTGAAATTACAACAAGGATACAAAACATAAACAACAGAGCAAAGAACTAGAAAGCCAAAATAAACATAAATTAAATTAGATACCATAGACTGCTGCATTTTTCAAACAGAGACTTTATTTCATTGGAAGGCTTGAGATTAGACTTAATTCAATTCAATTCAATTCAATTCAATTTTATTTATATAGCGCCAGATTACAACAATTGTCATCTCAAGGCACTTAAGTAATATAGTCCAATTCAAGCCAATTGGAATTCAATTCATTGTAATCATAATCCAATTAATTCATATAGAGCTAATTAAAAAAATTAATATCCTAGCTAAGGAAACCAACAGATTGCACCGAAATGTGTCTTCAGTCTAATCTCCCGTCCTGAGCGTGCCTGTGGCAACTGTGGAAAGGAACGACTCCCTTTTAACAGGAAGAAACCTCTGGCAGAACCAGACTCAGGAAGGGTGGCCATCCGCCTCGACCAGCTGGGGTTTGAGAAGACAGAAAAGAGGGAAAAGAGGGGGGGAAAACACCATAACGCCATTCAAAGGATATCTGTTGGAACAGGGAAACATAGGTTAATAATCACAATAATGTCACATGTACATAAAATCAATTTTGAAATTAAACAGGGGGAAAAAGAGAGCAAAGTGAGGAAAGGTGTGACAGATGAGGTCCCCCAGCAGTCTAAGCCTATAGCAGCTTAACTATGGGATGTTTCAGGATCACCTGAGCCATCCCTAACTATAGGCTTTATCAAAAAGGAAAGTTTTAAGCCTAATCTTAAAAGTGGAAAGGGTGTCTGCTTCCCGGACATTTACTGGCAGCTTATTCCACAAGAGAGGGGCCTGATAACTGAAGGCTCTACCTCCCATTCTACTTTTAGAAACTCTGGGAACAACAAGTAAACCTGCAGTTTGGGAGCGAAGTGCTCTGTTAGGAAAATATCTTACAATGAGATCTTTAAGATATGATGGAGCTCGGTCATTAAGAACTTTATATGTGAGAAGAAGAATCTTAAATTCTATTCTGAATTTAACAGGGAGCCAATGAAGAGAAGCGTTAAGTAAAGATAAGGCGTGTAAGTTATGGTAAAGACTAAGCCACAAGGCAATGAATTAAATGTACAATTGCTCTGAAGTATGATTGTGTGGCTTTGTCTTTTTTTTATCTTCACTATCTGAAATCACAAAGACCATTTTTAGATGTTAGAGAAACGAATGAAAAGAGAGACAAATGAGCATTCCTGGTGTGCATTACAATCAGTAACCCTTTTCACATACGGGTTCTGCCTGCCGGGTTCTGTTCTAAACTGTATAAAAAGAAAAGGGAAAATGTTTCTTTGCATTTTTTCATTTTCTTGGATCAATGATAATCAGAATCAATACTTTTTTCGCAGATGGTTAGGGTATCATTTAATGGCAAAAGTATGCATTTTTGAAAAAGTGATGTCATAACACATACTTTCTAACTCTTTCAAGTAGGTCCACTTACAATAATCTTTGACAAGGCAAAGTATACTCAGTGGACAATGTGCTCTACCAAATGGTAGAGTAGGAAGGGTTTGCTTCAGGGAATGTTTGATAAGGAGGATCTGATACATTTCATGCGCTGTTTCTTATGTCTTGGGTTTCCTCTGCTCGCTTTTTCCCATGCTGTTGAAACTTTCCACATATTTATGATGTCAGAGCTCCAGTCCAATGATCTCCCTGCTTCCTTTCTCTCCAAGCCAATCAGTCTTTTCTCTGTTCCTTTTTTCCTTCTGCTGTCATCCCACCTCCTCACAACTCCACCCTCTCCTTCAGCTCAAGTTAGAGCCTCATCAGATGACCATCCCTTATTACTGAAAACTTGATCAATTTAATTTGAACTGTCCTCATTGAACTGGTGCAAAAAAGACTCTTGGGTACTCACTATGTTCCTCTCTGGTAATTCACATATACCAAGCAGAGGTGGCTCAGCTTCCCATTAGAGTGTGCTTACACACTTCAAGCTGGCATCACAGTGTCCACAGTGTCATTAGTTAGAGTAGTTCCAAGATGGCAATTTGCCCTCATACACATTGCCAATTTCACCTCTATTACTGTCTCCTTTGCCGTCTTAGAGGGTCAATTTCGATCCCCCCTCCATACTTTCACAAGACACCAAAGCACAACAAAGACACATTAGTCCCAGCCTGCAAGATATATATGTGAAAAGGCCTTGTGTGTCACTTGTAAGTCATACGGTCTTGTGAGAACTTTCAAGGCAGATCCTAACCCTTCTTCCTAATGCAAGTCTTGAACTTGAATGCATTTAATGGAGCAACCTATATGCAGCTCCTTTACTATATTAGAGTCTATACCACCATAGAAATCCATGCATATTGAAATGTATTTACATATCAAATCAAACACTACAGATATCTGCATTTATTGGTATAATGCACAACTCCTAAACATGACATCACCAATATATTTTCTACACCATTTTGGGCAGGCTCAAAAGTGGTGTAATCAATCAATGGGAAAAATTTGACTGGTGCGTGATGCCAGCAGATGACCCATATAGCTGTGAGCTTTTTGGGTGGACATTCTTGGCGACTTGACACCTCTCACATGCCAGACACCATTGAGTCACATCAGAAGACATAGCAGGCCAGTGGCACCAGGACCATAGCAGCGCCAGCGTTCGCTCTACTTCCTGATGCCCATGCTCCTAATGGATTTTGGTCAGGACTTCACTCGTGAGAGCAGCAGGTAACAGCAGCTGAAGCACCAGTTCTGCACCATCAGAACGGAACACCTGGCAGTACAGGATTCCATCCTTCTCAACCGGGTGGTCCTACTGCCAGAGCAGGGTCAATGCGGACTGAGACAGCTGTGCCCACTCTTCATAACTGGGAAGCATCTTTTTCCGTCAAGATCTCAGCAGCTCCAGAATAACATGATCGGCCTGCTGAAGAGCACAGATCTCAGCAGTAGTGTGCTGTGGCAGGGCTGGAATGACCACTTGGGTCACCTCAGCCTTTCTTGATCCCAGGGCTTGCAGTAAAGCCGTGGGCATGGTAGTACCTGCAAGCATAACCTCGATGTCCTGAGGACCAGGTAGGTGCTGACGAGACAAAGCATCTGCAATCCTATTTCTCCTGCCCGACCAGCAAGTACTTTCTAAATTCTTTCGTCATTGCCCACTGCAGGGCAGGAACCTAAGTCAGAGATGGGGTCTTGAGTCGCATTTAAGTCACACAAACAAAGACTCGACACTTGACTTCAGACTTGCCCTCAAAAGACTTAAGACTTGACTTGGACTCAATGTTTGGGACTCGTAAACAATCTTCATTTCATGAAATGATTGTTTCTGATCTTTATTTCATTCATTCCGATGTACGCCAAGGCTGATGGGAGGCTGAGTGCAACATAGCCTCATGCATGCGTGCAGCTACTGATATAAAACTACTCTAGCCATGGCAGCGTCAAGCTCATCTGAAACTGTGTCATATGTTGTCACATTTGGTTATATAGCGTTCAACAAACAAGCAAACTACCACTTGCAAAGTGTGTGGTATCAGGATAAATGATGCCGGCTCAACTACGTCCAACTTCATCAGGCACCTAAAAACACAAGGATAGGTCAGTCTCTTTGTAATGTGAAAGAGAAACTTATCGCATATCGACAGGTACCGCTAGCAAACTAATCAAAGTAAGAAGTGTTGTAAACTATATGCAGATGATAGCTTAATTGTTCACTACACGGCCCATAGTTAAGCTGCTATAGGCTTAGACTGCTAGGGGGCCTCATCTGTCACACCTTTCCTCACTTTGCTCTCTTTTTCCCCTGTTTAATTTTTCAAATGATATTATGTACATGTGACATTGTGGTCATTAACTTGTGTTTCCCTGTTC
Organism: Leuresthes tenuis; assembly: GCF_036924035.1. Classification (NCBI taxonomy): domain Eukaryota; kingdom Metazoa; phylum Chordata; class Actinopteri; order Atheriniformes; family Atherinopsidae; genus Leuresthes; species Leuresthes tenuis. The sequence goes on along the minus strand of NW_027325372.1, from coordinate 22,269,793 downwards.
CAACAGGTATCCTTTCCTCCTCTTTTCTGTCATCTCAAACCCCAGCTGGTCGAGGCGGATGGCCACCCTTCCTGAGTCTGGTTCTGCCAGAGGTTTCTTCCTGTTAAAAGGGAGTCGTTCCTTTCCACAGTCGGGAAAGGAATGAATCATTCTGAAAAGATCACAACATAAATGTTCATCTCCTTAAGGGCGCACAGCAAGCTCATCACAAAAGTTTAAAAAAAAAAAAAAAAAAACAACACTTTTGAAAGATTGAAACAAGGAGTCTCTGTAGAGCCGTCCAACCCCCAAGGCAGCAGAGTTTTAAACATTCAGTTTATCAAATCTTAAATTTTCACTGATTTAATATAAACAAAAGCTTCAAATATTGTTTCAAACAAAAAGTACAGCCCTTAAATGGCTCCATACTTTTGAGCTTAACTGAGCTACATGGTGACCCCCAGCGGCCGGAGGTGAGCAGTACTGGCATGGTGTGAAGAATCTTAAAAGTAATAGTTAACCGCCTGTTAGCAACAAGGGTGAGGCTGCAGTCTAGAAAACAGTACAACTAATCACCTCAGCGGAATGACACCTTGGTCAACGGTGCCAACTTGAGTCCATGATGTATGCAATAATAGAGCATATCCAAGCCACATATAGGACTGAAGTTTCTACAACCATATTGGTTAATGAGGTAATGTTGATTAGTTTAGACCTTCCACTGTATAACACGCCATGGTAGGATGTTTACAATGGTGTTTGCATGGAGGCAATCACTGGGCATGTAGTACAACATACACAATAGAGCACCAAGTGAACTAAGGACATTTTCTGTCACAGTACATGACTGGGAGGTAGAATGAAGACTTGAGGCAGAATTTAGAATATAAAATTTAAACTTTATTTTTAATCAAGTTAAAAAGTTAAGGAGATTTCTTGAACCATTAGGAGACAAACACAAATGGGTTGGTCAGAACAGCAACAACTCTTAGATTAAAACAGCAGGTTCTCTCCACCGTCTTATAACTGAACCGCCGAATTTTTGAGGGATCTCGTAGACAGAGACTGGGGCAAAGCCAGGAGCAGAAGCTCCCACTGTGCTGCTGCTCCTCTTGGGAACAGGGAGTCTGTGAGCTCCCTGAACTGATGTGCTGCTGGGGTTCCGCCTGGTGGAGGCAGAGTGGAGTCTGTAGCTTCCTTGGGTTTTTGCACCAGTCCCAGAATATGGCTGGCTTATGTGTGGTTTTCCCATCCAAAACTGAGATGAGAAACCTCTGGGCTTTGGTCCGTCAGCTCTACGGCCTAAAGACACCTTTTTTGCAGGGGCACGAGCATATGTCCGCATCTGCACAGATCTTCCTGGTGGTGCAGCACCTACTGGGCTAAACAATGCGGCAGTTGAGCGCAACAGACCATAAGGAGCTTTAGCAGAGGCAAAACTGGAGGGGAAGTCTTTCCCAGAACTACGAACAGATGCAGAGCTGCTGGATTGATACTTGTTAGTACGCGGTGTACCCTGCTGGACTGGCTGAGCTACCTTCTTGCTGAGATCCTTCTGGTTCCAACTGCGCGGACTCACAGAAGATCCACTTGAGATAGCAGTAGAAAGGCCAAACGACTGCTGTGGCACAGTTTGAGCATTAAACCTGTTTGAATATGCGCTTTGCCAGTTGGGTTTTGACACCAACCTGCTCTGTATTCTCACAGACTTCTGGGCTGGCTGTGAAGGAGTTTGTGTATATCTACTAGTTGAAAGTCCTTGACTGGAACCTCTTTTGGCTTGTGTGTTGAGGCTACTACTCTGGACTGAGCGTGGAGAAAACGAGATTTGTCTGACTTGATTCTGGGGATAGACACCGAGTTGTCTTAGTCTGCCAGCATATTTGTTGCCATTTAGGGAGCCCTGTGCTGTAGAACAGAAAGAGAGATGTCAGTCTACTTTTGTAAGGAGTTACAGTAGCAGCTTAAATGTGTTGTGCTCACCTTCTGAAGCCCATTGACAACATACATGCTCTGCTTGAACTAAAACCAGCAAAATCCTGCACAAAAAAAAAAAAACTACAGTTAAAAGGAAGAAGACAACTCATCACTTATAAACATGGTTGCAAACACTTACCCCAAACCAAGTCCACAAGTCATTTCTTTGCACTGTTAGTCTGGTTAAAGCAAGAGTAGCCAAACAGCAGTGATTTTGGTATTTATTTCAACCTGCAGCCAATCCCTGCTTAATGAACTGATTGTCTGCAGGTGCTGCTGCGGTAAAATAAAAGTGATTATGATGGTTGATTGACGGTATAGAAGATGGATGGATGGATAATGATGGTTAAAAAAAAAGGGAATAGGGTTAGCATTCAGCTTCATTTTCATATGCCAGTGCGATGATGTTTTTCATCAAAGGTCATTCGAGTCTTCAAACAGTCAGGGTAAACTGGTAAACTCACTGGGTGTGAACAATCCCCATGCTGTCAGTTTAAACAAAATATTTCTGACATGGTTTAGCTGTTGTTCTGATGGTCTTTTCCACAGATGGAAACCTTTTTAATCCATTTCATATATGGTCTTTAAGTCTCTAAGTTGGATTATTGTGATTCAAAAATGTATTGAAACAGAATATATTTTTAAAAAATGTATACATATATATGTGTCAATGTATATATGATTGCATATAGGTGCCTTGTTTGAGGGCCTGTAAGTCAAAGATCTCAAATTTTTTTAAAATTAGGTTTTGAGAGTGTGTGTAGATGTTTCTGTAGGTTTGATATTCTTAAGGAAGTGTTATTCTGTGTGTTGACATGTTGGAAATCTTATTGCAATATCTCATCTGACAGTTGTTACAGGTCGAGCACATTATGTTATATTTTCACAACGATTAGCTGCCTTGATATATTTACACAACTCTTGACAAACACTTAAACGTAGCTCATGTTTTTTGCAATAAGATTAAATTAAAGTGTTTTTAATACTACTTATGTAATTAGGACTCTGAATGAATTAAACCTATATGGAGAAATCATAGGAAGTCACTTACTCCAAACTCTAAATTAGGTTCAATACAATAAAATGTCTGCAGAACATTTACAACTTAAAAGGTGGTGATTTGTACAATACAGACAATTACCTTACTAAGCCGGAAACGATAGGCTTTGTTCTGGAGAATCACTCACAAAGGACAAGAAAAAAAGAGTCTTCCCTGCACTGAATATTTGTGGGGGGGGGGGACACTCCTTTCATCTTTTCCTAAGCTTCCTTACTCATGTGCCGACATTCGACGTCTAACATCACTTCCTGTTTTTCTCACTCGGGATCTGTAGATTTGCTAGCTCATCTTGGCTCACTGAATACCATTCAGCTCCTTCTTATAGTGGCACATATCTACAACACACATTTATACTCTATGACCTCTTTCTTGGAATCTTTTGATGTTTGAATTCTTCTATACTCTTGTGTCTGTATACCTAAAGTGTGCAAGCTAAGCATGACTACTAGCTCTCCCTGCATCTCCTGCTTTCATTTGCTGTGTTTGTCAAATATTTAGCTACTTCTCTGCCTTCTTTAGGGATTATGTTACATGTAACACTTTATGTAACTGCAGAGGTAAGGCTCTCTTTTAAGTAAGCTTGGCTCCACACAGTTGAAAACAATTCTGTAGATGGCCAAGTCCCATTAGCCAGTGAGGAGCTATCTAGTGCAGCTAATCCTGTTTGCTGTCCCTTAGCAGACCTGCATAGCCAGAACCCCAGGCTGACTGTCTGATTGTAAGAAGTGAGCATGGTCCTAATAGCATAAGCCTGTGGTTCACCACCCACTTGTTCACATTTACAGTAAATTTTTCCCACTCAGCAAAACAATTGTCAGCTCCGTGGTCAGAAACCTGGCATTAAAGACACCAGCAAATGTATTCCAATGGCCAAAGCAGGCAACATATAATTCTTTTTTAAACTCTACAGTTGTTAGTAGCATCTTTTTAACCATATAACCATCCACACGTTCATTAGTTTTCTTCAGTGTCAACTTTAGCTGAGCTGAAAACTAACCAATGTTTGGAGCTGTGCTTTAGCCTGAGGAAGGTGCTTCTTGAAATCTAAAAAGGATTCTTTGCTGCTGACAGACCCTAATTATCAACTGGTCCCAATATGCATTTTACCACGATTGTTCTTGTCCTCTCTAACCCACAAATAGGAAATGGTGTGAGAAATTCTACAACAAACACTGTCCTGTGTTTCGGTAGCTGGATGAACTGAACTGCACATGCACACTGATGTGCAGGACTGGCTTCATGCTGATCAGTCAGAAGATGTCAAATATTAAATGTACATAATATTAGTAAGAAATTCTATCAGGCAATTTTAGAGACACCTTTTAACCCAACATGCATGCTTTTAGAAGGTGGGAGGAAGCCAGAGTATCCAGAGAGAACCCACGCATACACAGGGAGATGCTACACAGAAAGGCCCCAGCCAGGAGTTGAACCTGAAACCCTCTTACAGTGAGGCAACAGTGCTAACCACCACACCACCGTGCTTGTTTAAAACTGCACACTGTAATGACAGGTATGGCCCAAAGCGTATTGGGAGCCAGGTTGTATTTGTTCACGTCAACCCCTGCATTCAGCCATTATGAGATGCCTGGCTTTTTTAACTGCATCCTGGTCTTTATTTGAGGAAAAATGGCAAGCCAGAAAATGGTTTTTGGACTGAGAAAATTTCACTCATAGTCTTGCCACAGAAACTACTGTCTCATTCTTGTTTTCCTACATGCCACATAGCTGTAGGGTATAAAGTAAAAAAAAACTAAACAATTACACCATGTTTATTTAATATTAATGGATTAATCAAATAAGGTCAGGAGCAGTTTCTAATAGAGCATTACCTCAAAAGTATAGAAGATAACTACAGGTATGCATTGCTCTGCAGCATGTATTTCCAAAGCTCTTATCAGTAAATTCCTTTCATTCCTGCGGTCTTTTAGTCTGTGTTGGAGGTTCAATAAAACCATGGCCAAACCTCAATCACACAAACTACAGGTAAAAATGTTTTTAGGTTTTTCACTTACAAATAAAAACAAATTACATTTCATTTGTACATATCAATATCAATATGTTACATCATTGTGGAAAGGTACAAATCACAACCAGCTAAATAGTAATCCCTACCTAACTTACCTCACCTTTTCCTTCCAATTGTCAAAATCATGAAAAGCCAGCGGTTGCTCTTTCACATGAGCAGTGTTAGGTAATGTTACCTCTAAAAGTAAGTTGTTCGATTACAGGATTGGTTCCATTTAAAAGTAATTAGTTATATACTTTTCTTGCTGAGAAATGTAACTCGATAGAGCACTTTTGCATAACCAATTCTGAACTGAAGACTGAAGACTTTGATTAGTTTCTTAGTGTACATCTACCTTTGAATGTACTGGCCCATAGCCTATTTTATGATTCTGGATCTGAAGCTTTGCAGGTCTATAACTGGAATTACAGACCCAATATCCCCTGTACAGTACTCAATTGACAATTATGTTTAAAACTAAACATCAGATCAAACATGTGGAGCTCAATGCATGTAGTTTACAAAGTTCCATGGATATTATCAATGATTTTACTAAAAAAATGTCGACCCTGCAGTTGTTGATAGCATATTCCTCACCCTATAACAAGCATGACGTTCATTCATTTACATCAGAGTTGCATTTTTATCCAAGTTGAAAGCAAGTCGCTGTTGTTTAGCTGTAGCATGATCTTGCTGTGCTTAGCCCACAGGTATTTTTCAAATCTGAAGTACTCAATGCTGACAGTATTTTATTATCATCCAGACATTTAAAAACAGTAAAAGGCACTTTTGTCTTCTCACCCACAAATTCAATTAATGTTTGAACCTTCACAATATAACACTGTCCTGTCTATTATATTGCTAACTGGGTGATCGCACATGCACACTGAAACATACAGGACTGGCTACCTGCCGAGGACCGCAAAAGACCCAGAATGCATTGTGGATTTACTGGACATACTTGAAATTTTGAAATTTTACATTAGCATGCTACATATCTGGTTACAAAAAAAAGTAATCTTACAAATTGAATTACAAATAAAGTTTAAAAACAACAACTCTGTTGTAGATGCAGCAAAGAGACCCAAGACAAAGTTATGAGAGGAAGTGAGAAGGAAGAGATAAAGTGTATGCGCAAGACATGGGAAAACAATAATCATGAGATTGGATTTTACTGCTGGAGAGAAGGTGACAGACAGATAGAGAGTTAGTTTCGTTGTTCTTATGGATAAATATTATCATTATTATTCTTGTCTCTGTTCTGGCCCTGTGACGGACTGGCGACCTGTCCATCGCTCTGTTCTAGCCATAAATCAGTGGAAATTGAAGCTGTTTGATTCATATGATCAGTGGCAGTCATTTCTTGTTGTGCGCCCTGGGCAAACACCCCCCTCTGCGCCCCCATCCCCCCGGCAAACACACCCATTCATCATTGTTCCTGCCAACCCTACCACCATGCACACAGAGGACAAGACACATTATTCTGCACAAACTACCTCTTTATTCAAATAATTAAAAGTGATAAATAATATGATAATATTAGTAATAAATAATAACATAGATAGCACAAACACACACAAGTGAATGTGCATAGACACACCTGAAGAGCCAAGTAAGTGTTCATCTAAACAATCAACAGACATCAACAGTGTGAACAGTGAATCAACAGACAGCAGTGGAGACACCTTTGGCACAGGAGGCAGATGGCTCTTCTTCCTGAGACTCCTGGACCATTTCTGGAGAGGCCTGTGTGGCTGAGGAGGCAGATGGCTCTTCTTCCTGAGACTCTTGGACCATTTCTGGAGAGGCCTCTGTGGCTGAGGAGGCAGATGGCTCTTCTTCCTGAGACTCCTGGACCATTTCTGGAGAGGCCTGTGTGGCTGAGGAGGTACACGGCTCCTCATTCTGACTAGTGGCAGAGGGTGCTCCAAAATATTTGCCCTTTAATTTACATTAAAATACAATATATAAGTCTAATACACTGAACATGCATTGGTTACACAATTAGAATAAATATGCCACTATACACAATTTATTAAACTCTCAGAATGCACAACACAATAGTTAACACCCAATTACCCAAGCATAACATACTCCAAATGATTCAAAAAGCTATATCACAAAGTATAGTTTACAAAATATTAGACGTTAGGTAGAGACAGGGGAACTCTTTTTATAATTCATAATCAAAATTTCAATAGTTTTTAAGTTTTAATGTAAACAGCTACACAGTGGAACTAATTAAATAAAGCCAGTAGTTTTTGGCCACACACTGGCTTTATCAGGGCTTAACAATGAAATTAATGTATAAAAGTAGTAGCATAACATAGCTAATGTTGCTATGTCTAGCTTTTATTAGCAAGAGGCTAATAAACACATTAATTCACGTTAGGCTATTGCCATCTGTTTCAATGCAGAGAGCAACTGTCTCTGCATTATACTCAGAGACACCGACAAGAAGGCATTTGAGACTATTTAAATGTTCACGTTCCTCGAACCACAGGTAGAGGAGGAGGAGTGGCAGCTATCTTCAGATCAGGGTTACTAATCAGTGCTAGACCCAAGATTAGTTTTAGCTCTTTTGAATCTCTGATTCTCAGTTTTTCCCACCCAAAGTGGAAATCACAAAAACGTCTTGTGTTTGTTGTTGTGTATCGTCCACCTGGCCCTTATTCTGAGTTTCTGTCTGAATTCTCAGAGTTTTTATCACAGTTAGTGCTGAGTACAGATAAAGTCATTGTAGTGGGTGACTTTAATATTCATGTAGATGTTGAAAATGAAAGCCTAAATATTAACTTTAATTCTATATTAGACTCTATTGGATTTTCTCAAAGTGTTCACATTTTTTAATAACTTTTGAATTTACATTACTTGACTACACGGTTTCTGAGAAGAATTCTACATATAGAAGGTGTCTGTCAGAGAATGCTGTAACCAGATTTAAAGAGTTGATTTCATCATCCTTTTCTTCACTGCCATGTGCTGATATGACAGAGGATGGCTACCTAAATTTTACTCCAGTAGAACTTGACTCTCTTGTTGACAGCACTATAGCTTCAATGCGTACAACACTGGACAATGTTGCCCCTCTGAAAAGGAAGGTAATCAGTCAGAAGAGGTTGGCTCCTTGGTATAATTCACAGCTGCGTGCGTTAAAGCAGACTGCAAGAAAGCTGGAGAGACAGTGGCGTTCCCCTAATTTAGAAGAGTCTCAATTAGTCTGGAAAGATAGTTTAATAACGTATAAGAAAGCACTTCGTAAAGCTAGAACTGCTTATTATTCATTATTGATAGAAGAGAATAAGAATAATCCCAGGTTTCTTTTCAGCACTGTTGCCAGGCTGACAAAGAGTCCGAGCTCTGTTGAGCCATGTATTCCTTTAACTCTCAGCAGTGATGATTTCATGAGATTCTTCATCAATAAAATTGTTTCTATCAGAGAGAAGATTAATGGAATCCTTCCCACTATCATCACTGATGTATCATCAAGTAGAGCAGCTTTAGAAGTATCTTTTGAACCTGAATTGTATTTAGACAGCTTCTGCCCAGTTGATCTTTCTGAGCTAACAACAGCAATAGTCTCTTCTAACTTGTATGTTAGACCCAATCCCAACCAGACTGTTGAGGAGGTTTTCCCCTTAATTGACACTTCCATATTGGATTTGATCAATCGGTCTTTGTTGATAGGATATGTACCTCAGACTTTTAAGGTTGCTGTAATTAAACCTTTACTTAAAAAACCTACTCATGATTCAGAAGTGTTGGCTAATTATCAACCTATATCCAATCTCCCTTTTTTGTCTAAAGTTCTTGAAAAAATAGTTCCAGTTCAACTTTGTGATCATTTACATAGAAATAATCTCTTTGAAGAGTTTCAGTCAGGATTCAGAGTGCATCATAGCACAGAAACAGCACTGGTGAAAGTTACCAATGATCTCCTCTTAGCCTCTGATAGCGGACTTGTTCCTGTGCTTGTCCTGTTGGATCTCAGTGCTGCATTTGATACGATCGATCACAGCATTCTGTTACAGAGACTTGAACATGTTATTGGGATTAAAGGAACTGCATTAGGCTGGTTTAAGTCATATTTATCTGATAGATTCCAGTTTGTTCTTGTAAATGAAGAATCTTCCTCACACGTTGGAGTAAGTCATGGAGTTCCTTAGGGTTCTGTGCTTGGACCGATGATACTCAGCTGTACTTATCTATGAAACCAGATGAAACCAATAGGTTGGTCAGACTACAAGCCTGTCTTAAAGACATAAAGACCTGGATGACTCAGAACTGTCTGCTTTTAAATTCAGACAAAACTGAAGTTGTTCTCTTTGGACCTGAACGCTTCAGGGAGAAATTGTCTAGTTATATAGTTACTCTAGATGGTATTTCCTTGGCTTCTAGTTCTACAGTGAGGAACCTTGGAGTTATTTTTTACCAGAATTTATCATTTGACGCACATATAAAACTGGTTTCTAGGACTGCCTTCTTTCACCTTTGTAATATTGCTAAAATCAGGAACATCCTGTCTCAGGGTGATGCAGAGAAACTAGTTCATGCATTTGTTACTTCAAGATTGGACTACTGTAATTCCTTATTATTGGGCTGTCCCACATATTCTCTGAAAAGCCTCCAGCTGATCCAAAATGCTGCAGCCAGAGTTCTGACGAGAACTAACAGGAGAGATCACGTTTCTCCAGTTTTAGCTTCTCTTCATTGGCTCCCTGTTAAATTCAGAATAGAATTTAAGATTCTTCTTCTCACATATAAAGCTCTAAATGACCGAGCTCCATCATATCTTAAAGATCTCATTGTAAGATATTTCCCCAACAGAGCACTTCGCTCCCAAACTGCAGGTTTACTTGTTGTTCCCAGAGTTTCTAAAAGTAGAATGGGAGGTAGAGCCTTCAGTTATCAGGCCCCTCTCTTGTGGAATAAGCTGCCAGTAAATGTCCGGGAAGCAGACACCCTTTCCACTTTTAAGATTAGGCTTAAAACTTTCCTTTTTGATAAAGCCTATAGTTAGGGATGGCTCAGGTAATCCTGAAACATCCCATAGTTAAGCTGCTATAGGCTTAGACTGCTGGGGGACCTCATCTGTCACACCTTTCCTCACTTTGCTCTCTTTTTCCCCCTGTTTAATTTCACAATTGATTTTATGTACATGTGACATTATTGTGGTTATTAACTTGTGTTTCCCTGTTCCAAGAGATATCCTTTGAATGGCGTTATGGTGTTTTTCCCCCCTCTTTTCCCTCTTTTCTGTCTTCTCAAACCCCAGCTGGTCGAGGCGGATGGCCACCCTTCCTGAGTCTGGTTCTGCCAGAGGTTTCTTCCTGTTAAAAGGGAGTCGTTCCTTTCCACAGTCGCCACAGGCACGCTCAGGACGGGAGATTGGACTGAAGACAAGTTTCGGTGCAATCTGTTGGCTTCCTTAGCTAGGATATTAATTTTTGAATTAGCTCTATATGAATTAATTGGATTATGATTACAATGAATTGAATTCCAATTGGCTTGAATTGGACTATATTACTTAAGTGCCTTGAGATGACAATTGTTGTAATCTGGCACTATATAAATAAAATTGAATTGAATTGAATTTGACTTGAGAATCAATTCTGTGGCGGAAAAGCCTCTGACGTCTCCTGCTTCTGCATGATTCATGATGGGCTGTACGGTTTCAGCTAGCTACACATTATTAGAACTAGAAAAACCCAAACAGTTTAATCTGTGCAGGTTCACCCGCCTCTTTCACAGATTGAGTCCACTTTGCCCATTGCAAAAACCACCCCTGCCTATGATAACTCTAATGAATATATGTATATACTTATGTTTGCGCATTTTGTGTCAAAGCAATTTACAGATAGGATAAGGGGGTCTTGCCTAAGGACCCCTACTGAAAGCTGTAAGGGGATTTGAACTCAGGTCTCCCACATGAAAGATGGAAATCATACCACTACACTACCACCAATATACTTCAGACATTAACTTCAGAGATCTGTTAGATTAACAGTAAATGCACATTACAACAGCAGCGTGTTCACCCCATTATGTTATTCATCAGAAAAAACAAAAGCAAGATAAGATTATCCTCTTTATAGCTACTGCTGGCCTGCAGGTAATCCAGTTTATGTTCTCTTTACAAAACAGCCATTTCTTGTATATGTGGTCAAAAACGTGTTAGCATGATTATAAATCAGTTTTACTTCTGCTTGTGCTCTGACTCAAGATGCTGACATCAGCTTGCTATTTTGTCAGCATAACTTGGTCAGAGCAGTTTCTGTTGAGTGTTTCGGATTAAATCAGCTATATAAAGCAACATGGATTCTTGTCCTGATGCTAACCCAGACAACAAACCCGCACTGAAACATTTAAATGTCATCAGGCAGGATATAAGACATTAATGTCTAACATTGTGATAAAATCTAAAGAAAGTTAAACAGTAGGGGGCGCAATTTTTAAAATATTAAGTGTTAAGTGTTTATTTCTGTATAAGGACTCAGGGCTGGTTTGTTATTTTTCATGAAAATGTGGGGTGGTTTGCTACTTGGTTGATATTTGACTGTGTTGGTGGAAGTGTATCAAACAGTTGAGATTGATCGAGAATTCCTACACTGACACAGATCTCAAGTGGTTCTGTAAAAAGAGGGGCATTGGAATAGAAACCATAGAAGGGGAAGTTTAGTTGGGGTGTTACAGAGATTGGTGAATTAAAATGAGTGGAGAACCCCCAGCGATCAAGCGCACAGAGTAAAAGGCTCCGTGTAGAAGTGTTTTGATCGGGTCCTCCACTCGGGCATTGCACCATTCACCCACTCTGACTAACACGTGTAAAACATCTAAATATGTCACAAAAAATTGTTGACGAGTGGAAAATATGTAAACCTGGCTCATTGGGGTCGGCATTATTTGACACCTTGACTAGATGGCAGAAAAAGGTTCCAAGGGAAGTAGAAAAAGGAGGGATGGATAGATTTGTGGACTGGACGAGAGAAACGCAAGGGAAAGGAATGTTTGGAGGGTGTGAAAGTACACCACCGAAACTGACTGATTACAATTTGTTTTTAAAACAGGCGACAGGTAGTAAGAATCAAGCAATAGCAAAGCTACAGGAGGCAGGCATATTTCTGGCAGATTGTCAGCATTTTTTAGGAGAAGTTAAATTCTATATTCAGACACACACAGTCCTCTGCACAACTACCGCACCAAATACCAGTCAAAACGTTATCTTCTCCAGAGACACATCCTACTACACTAGAAGATAAGACACCTCTGCTCTACATAACTGCAACCAAGGAGAAACAGGCACTGCTGCCTCCTCCCTATGCTGAGTCATGCATGTTATTGGATGATCTCCAAAAACAGATGCCCCAAACTAAACCTGCTACTTCGGAAGTATTAACCAGCACTCAGAATACACCTCTATCAGGTATATTAATGGTTAGTAAAAATGGTATATTGCAAACAGCTTCATTTCCAGGAGATAATGACTCACAAACACAGGCAGAAGAGTATCTGAATGAAACGGCGCAACATAGTACTAATCCATTCATCACTAGTACTCTAGAGAAACAACCCATCTCTGAAGGCTCAACTGACACATTTGAATCACAGTCACTAGAAACCGGATCACGGACAACATCATCTGAACCGGTCTACATGAATAGATCAGGGGCTGCATATGGTGGTCCCTCTGTACATGGCCTAACTTATGTATTTGAGCAAAACAGATCGCGTGAGTGGATAAATCATACTTACCAGTTACGATATCATAATCTGCCGCATGTCCCTGCTCAGAAGCCGGGTAGTGGTAATATTCACTCTTGCACAGACATCTGTCAGAGTCATCATCAGATGCCATTGGTAACGGCAACTACCAGTGATGGTCGCACTACTACCACGTACAATCCATTCTCCTTGCAGGACACTGTAATGATTAAATCCCAGTTACCAGATATAAATAATGGGGGGGCACCATGGATTAAGGCATTTCTAGGAGCATGTGCTGGAATAGTCCCAGTCCTAGGTGATTTCAGACGAGTATTTGCCTCATGCACATCATTGGGCATGCTGGCCGAAATTGAAAAACGCTGCCAAACTGATACGGCCCGAGACAGTACGCCCCTACATCAGCTTGTGCTCTTGTTATGGCCACTCATACGAGAAAAGTTCCCTATACACGTGAGGTCAGCTGAATTGTACCGAATACCACCTAATGGAGATGAGAGAGGGGCAGTCTATTTACTCCGGGTAAGAGAACTATGGCAGGATAGAACTGGTGAAGATCCAGCCATTAGGGAAACCATTGAGATTGACACCAAAGGAATTAATTTCCCTTCATGCAGAAGTGGCAAAATCACAACTGAAAGACATGAGAGACAAAGTAAATCAAAACAAGGCTCAAGCTAAACAAATGTCTCAGCAGGCTCCTCCTCCTGCTATTCTTTTTTTTTTCCCCTTGACCTGTTCAGCATTATGGCAGCAGAATTGTAGTCTGAATACCTTTGATGCCAAACAGATTTGCTTTGCCAAGGGAAGTTTTATAAATGTAAAGCTCCCCTTGATGCCCATTTATTTATTTCTGTTTACAATATATAACATGTAATAGAACTGAACCGGACTGGGGGACAAGGAAAGAAGAAGAGGAAACAGAACAAAAATAGAAACAAAAACCAGACAACCAGCTGCTACACCTGTAAAAAACAAAACAGACAACAGTCCATGGCCTCTGAGGGGAATCCAGCCTTAGCGCCACCAGGAGCACCTGAAAGCAGACAAGCAGAGAAAAAACAAACACACAACCAAACAAAAACAAGCACAAGAAGCGGCAATCGCATACAACACAGCTGTGGATATAGATGACCTGAGACGACATGATAATACATCAACTGCTTAGCGAGCATGCTACTGGGCTAATGAATGTGTGTGTGTGTGTGTGTGTGAGAACATGCAACACCCATGGCACAGGACCTACATGGTAACCGTGGTTAGTTATGAGTGTATAAGTGTACAGGGCCACAATCCACAGCCCCCCCCCAGCAATCAGAAGCAGGCAGAGGGCCACAAGACCCAGGCCACCAGCAGCCCCCACGGAGCACAGAACCCAGGAAACCCACCGCAGGGACAACCACGCATCCACCCAGAAGACTGCAGAGGAAGCCCCCGGACAGAGCCCCCATAAGCATAGGGCAGAGGCCCTCCGAGAGCCAGGGGCAACAGCCCACCGACCCCGCCAGGCCCCAGCCGCCCAGACACGGGCCGTGCACTGGACCCGGGCCCCAGGAGCCCGAGCGCCCCAGCAGAGGCCCCACCCAATACCCAGGAGGGCCAAGCGCCCCAGACAGCCACAAAGTGGGTCAGCGCCTGCCCCAGCGTCCCTGGCCAAGTGCCCTGGGAGTCAAGACGTGCCCACAGGTGGGTGAAGTCGCGAGCAGCGGGGAGAGGCAACGCCGCCCCCCCATCGGGAGAAGCACAAGCAGGCCAGGCGACAGCAAGTCCCAGATCCAGGCCCAATCATTACCACACACATTTTCACGTCCCACACATCCACACGTCCACACGTCCTCCCTCCCTCGACTCCACTGGGGTGTAGCGCAGCGGGCACACCAGGGGGCCAGCAGCCCCCCAGCCACCACAGACCCCGAACCAGCAGAACAATTAATTAATCCTCTTGGCCCCTCCCGCCCCAAGCAGCAACCAGGAAGCAGGGGTGTGGGAAGAAGACCCCTCCCCTCACCCTTCTGGCTCTTCAATATTTTCTAATAGTGAGCGATTAAAATTGAGGGGCAGCCAAACTTGTAGAACTGGGAGCGCGGCCCTCTGGGCAACCTACATACCCAAAGAGCCCCGCCCACCAGATGCCACTCTGTGTAACCACCCCCCAAGACCTAATGTGTGTGTGTGTGAGTGTGTTTGATAAGTAGTAATGTCTAATTTGCCTCCTCCTGCTATTCAATCACACCCTCCACCTGTTTCTTATGGGCCATACCCAGACCCACCTCCATAGCCATACCAACCTACTGCTCTACAAAGTAGACCTCCATTCAGAAATAAAGGGAGAGGGAAACACCATAACAGGTACAAATTCAGCCCAAGAAGAAATGATCTGTGTTTTCAATGCGGAGGCTATGGTCATTGGGCCAATCACTGTCAAGCCCGACAGTTCTCACAACCAGTAGAGGGGACGACTCAGTACGATTACAATACTTACCCTCCTCCACAGCAGGATCCCCCTCAAGCTCCTCCACATTCAGACCCACACCAGAATTCTTGGCATCAGGCTCCTGGCTCCTACCAAATGCCACAATAGGGCTGCCCAGGACTAACAGCAGGTGACTCACTGTGTTCTAAGGACTTGTTTCTTGAGCCTCTAGTTAAATTAACAGTCAACAGCTAAGATTATACGTGTATGATCGACACAGGAAAAGAAGTGAAAAAGGACAAAGTGCTGTACAAGCTGAACAAAATAGCAATACTATAAGCAGTTTCTATCCCTGCAGATAAATATTAATTAAATGAAACAGTAAACATTGAATAAAATGAGTGAAATAGAAATAAAAACCGTGTTTACGGTTAAAGAGATGCCACTCAACCAGATTAACAAACTGAGAAAGGTAGTGGGTTTTAGAACAGTTTAAATAATCAGTGGTCTGCACTGCTCTGATTGGAAAAGGTAAATTAATCCTTTTATAAGAAAAGTTTTTGTGACTTCAACCAGCACCCCTGTTAAACACCTACGTCAACTCAAGAAGCAGCTGCTCCATCAAGCATGGAGAGAGAAAGGAGCCACAGGAGAAGACTAGATCAATGAAAATGGAAAATAAGTCATTAAATGGCCTACAAGAGAAATTATTCCAAGATTTGGGGTACCAGAAGTGATAAGATGGTACTCACTTCTCTAATAAAGAACTAAGAGAAGCGTAAGAGATGTTTGGAACTAGACATAAGCTCGGTGCAGTCTATCATCCAGCTTCACAAGAACTAGTGGAAAGAGAAAATAGAACCATCAAAAAAGCCTAATAGAAGTCTGTGCAGACACAGTTAACCTGGGCCAAAGCTCGCCGTATTGTGTCATTTAACCTAAGATTTACTCCAAATGCCACCATGAATGTTGTTATGTTGTCCCACTTGAGGTCATGACGGGGAGAAAAATGCCCTGTTCAATTACAACTGCACCAACAGACTCACCCTGTTTTACTACAGTAAAAAAAGACGCCTATCTCACCAGGTTACAGAAATACTCACCAAGGAACAGGACCACGATACTTCACCTGTTGAAGCAGGAAACTGGGTCCTAAAGAAAGTCAACAAACTTAACTGGTCCTCTCCTCTGTGGATGGGACCATACAAAGTAGCAGAAGCTACATCACATTGTGTAAAGGTATGATTGACAGAAGACAGACTGAGTAACTGGATCCATAAGACTCACTGTAATTATGCTCAAGATCCTACCGAAAGAACACTGGCTGAGGTTCGAACTGACTTAGGAACCTCACCCACTGACAAAGACTAGATCGCAGGGACAAAAACTGAACAGACCACTGACGATGAAACCAGTAAGAAAAATACCACTGTGGAGACTAGACTGAAGCACCACATAGCAGTGACAATGATGGTTACAATAACTCATTAGCTCATTTTCATACCCCTCCTGGGAGAGTCAAACATTAAAATCTCAAGTGATAAAGAACTACAACAGTAATCTGGACACACCCTCTCTTCCCACCACTTCACACCAGGTGGCTAAAAGATCTCTGGAAAATGGAAACAACCCACTTCAACTGCAATTTACTGACAAACAAGATGGTATGGTACAATTTGATCTGTGCTCAGTCATAACATGTGGGTCGAAAGAAAAAGGATAGGAATGGGATGAATGAAATGTTTTGTGAGAACAGTTTTAATCATGTGTTTTTGTTCATCAGAGAAGTTCAATGGGAGGTGACCCAAGTTATTTAATCTGGTGCATTTAAGTAAAACAAGAAGGCAGAGCTGCTGTCAGTAAGGTAAAGCACAGAGCTTTGAACTACACGATTAAAGGCCTAATTTATGTCATAGATGAACAAAAAGGATCCTGAACAATTTAGCTGACATTTCAAAACTGCTAAGAGCAAAGAAAATTGTTACAAAACAGTATTAAGAAAGAAAGTGACCTGTATTAGGCAGATACTACATCAACTAAAATGACTTGCATTTTCCCTGTAAGCCACTAGATGGTGATTTAAGCAAAAAGGTCAGTTTACAGCGAGCTTGCAGGTATCTTGCACGAATCTTAACCTCAATCTGAACGTCTCATACCATCAATAGAGTGGTGCAAGCTTGTATTTATTCATTTTGATTCTTGTGGAGATTAAAGCCAGTTATCAGTTTTCTTTTGCAAGGTAACAGTGATCAATTTCCAACCAAAGAGCTGATGTCTGACAGCACAAGCACGATGCTGTGGCACCGCTAAGGAAAAAGTTAGCAGCACAAAGCCACAAGGCTCACCTCAAAGATAAATAAACAAATAAGATTTACCTTTATAATTTGTATGGAAATATGTTATTGTATCATGTGATGTTATAAGAAACTCCGATCTCGCACTGTTGGTACCACATGAAGTGTTTCTGATTCAAATGGAGCAGAAAAAAAAAACTTAATGCTGATCCTGAACTGTCTGTGGATGGCTCAGCATCCCAAAACACAGCCACTGGTAAGAACTAAAGATGTCGTTTATCGTACATCGTTTGGTTTCCGAAATACTTCTGGTTTAATCATTTGGTTAATTCCTCTTTCATTTGATATTTTTGCAGAATCATTTGAAGTTTACCAGTTACCAATCATACTTATGTTCATTGCCATTGGTGTGACTCAGCTGTTCGGAGCGGGACCTTAGGCACTGAAAGGTAATTAAGTGGTCGGTCACCAAGTGGGAATGGGGCCATAGGAGAATTTTCCCGTGTATCAGCCATCGGGTTTTTCGCTTCTATGTGCTGCGAACAGTGGACGATCCTGAAGGTAACGTTAAATGCCTTAAGCAATGTTTGAGTTTCAGTGTTAGAAATTTTTGGTGGTTTTGTTAGTTATTGTTATGAGTTGCAATGGTACTGCTGGGTGAGCAGGGCCTTGACACTGCTCAAACCAGTTTTGGGCCAGTATGAACTAAAAATTCTATACGGGTTGGGTTCGGGGCCACATACACAGAACAACATTAAGAAATGTATACATGTAGTCCTTGCATACACGTAGGTGTGATACTTTTAGCTTTAAGAAATGTGCTCTTTGCAGAGTTATGATCAGTCGATTAATGAAGGTTGAACTATTCTGGTAAGAGGTTCTGTTCCCAGCATCATGTAAATACTCCTGATATTGAAGGATCAGCCAACACAGAACTATTTTACCATTTCCACATGCATGTGCAATGAAGACTAGCTTTTTTCTAAATAAGCCATGTTCCCATTTTGTACTCCATTATACTTTGAGTGCAAGTACAACCTCTGAGATAAAGGTGAATATAAATGTTTCTAGATGTCAGGGCTTGGGCTGACAGATTTCCTGTCAGAGCTCTTGTCACTCTGAGTCCAGTGCTGCCACACTTTATACAAGTTTTGAGCTTGTTGTTCCAGTTTAATTGGAAGAACATCACCTTGTGAATTTTTTCAATGTACTTTTGCCAACATGAGATTGAAATTGCAGCGCTTTAGTTATACTTTTGAGAAGTTGCAGTGGTTTTATTTGCCCACCAGCTGTCACTAAAGCCTTGAATCTTTCAGCACAATTGTAAGGAAAGCCTCAGTAACTTGCCTGACCATCACTACAAGTAGACACTCTGGCTGTCCAGAGGGCCAACCAACCATGTTTAGACTACAAGTCTGTTCAGAAGTCCCTGATGCCACACAACTTAACCAATGTGGTCAAATCTCAAGTTAAACTTGAGAGCTAGTTGAGGTGGGAATTTGAAGCAAAGTTAAAGTGATGTAAACAGCTTCCAAGTAAGTCTGGAAAGTGAAAGTACTTTCAGTTCTGTTCCTTTAGACCTTCTAGTGTCTGGCTCTTGCCAGACATGAGCAAGAACATTGAAAACAGTTTGATGGCTCATTAGCCACTTATACAAATGTCTTACATATACAAAATATATAAAGTTAAGCTTTGGCACAAATGCAAGGCTACAGCAGAACTTCAGATGTAGAATATAAAAGTGACTTTATTACTCTTTTTAAAAAAAAAATATGCAGAAAACATTGCAGCACCTGTTGGTAGAATGAGACCCATTAGAAGTCCAGTTTAGTCACAGAACAGTAAGACTAAGTCAGATACTCACCTGCTAGGATCTGTGGCCCAGGCTGACCCCGCGCCATTTGGATCCTGGATGAACACTTGGGAGCTGTGGCTTGTATTGGATCATCTGTAGTAGAGGTGCCGTAGGGGTCTGCTGTGGCTTCTGGGCCTTCACTTTGTTCTGGTCAGCAGGATCTTTCAGCCTTCTTAAAACTGAACCACCAAATCTTTGAGGGATCTCGTAGACAGAGACTGGGGCAAAGCCAGGAGCAGAAGCTCCCACTGTGCTGCTGCTCCTCTTGGGAACAGAGAGTCTGTGAGCTCCCTGAACTGACAACCTGCCGCTGGGGTTCTGTTCATTGGAGGCAGAGTGGGGTCTGTAGCTTCCTTGGGTTATTGCACCAGTCCCAGAATATGGCTGGCTCATATGTGGTTTTCCCATCCAAAACTGAGATGAGAAACCTCTGGGCTTTGGTCCGTCAGCTCTACGGTCTAAAGACACCTTTTTTGCAGGGGCACGAGCATATGTCCGCATCTGCACAGATCTTCCTGGTGGTGCAGCACCTACTGGGCTAAACAATGCGGCAGTTGAGCGCAACAGACCATAAGGAGCTTTAGCAGAGGCCAAACTGGAGGGGAAGTCTTTCCCAGAACTACGAACAGAGGCAGAGCTGCTGGATAGATACTTGTTAGTACGCGGTGTACCCTGCTGGACTGGCTGAGCTACCTTCTTGCTGAGATCCTTCTGGTTCCAACTGCGCGGACTCACAGAAGATCCACTTGAGATAGCAGTAGAAAGGCCAAACGACTGCTGTGGCACAGTTTGAGCATTAACCCTGTTTGAATATGCGCTTTGCCAGTTGGGTTTTGACATCAACCTGCTCTGTATTCTCACAGACTTCTGGGCTGGCTGTGAAGGAGCTTGTGTATATCTACTAGTTGAAAGTCCTTGACTGGAACCTCTTTTGGCTTGTGTGTTGAGGCTACTACTCTGGACTGAGCGTGGAGAAAACGAGATTTGTCTGACTTGATTCTGGGGATAGACGCCGAGTTGTCTTAGTCTGCCATCTTGTTGACTAAAGCCAGCATATTTGTTGCCATTTAGGGAGCCCTGTGCTGTAGAACAGAAAGAGAGATGTCAGTCTACTTTTGTAGGGAGTTACAGTAGCAGCTTAAATGTGTTGTGCTCACCTTCTGAAGCCCATTGACAACATACATGCTCTGCTTGAACTAAAACCAGCAAGATCCTGCTCAGGGAACAAAACACCACAGTTAAAAGAAAGAAGACAACGCATCACTTGTTCAAACATGGCTGCAAACACTTACCCCAAACCAAGTCCACAAGTCATGTTTGTGAGCCTCCAGTCAAAGAAACAGTAGCCCAACTTCCCTAAAGCCACCTGCTCTGTATGTGCATCCAGCAGTGATTTGGTATTTATTTCAACCTGCAACCAATCAGTGCTTAATGAACTGATTGTCTGCAGGTGCTGCTGTGGTGAAGTCAGGGTGATTACTGATGTTCTCTAAAAAAGTAAGCAGCTCTTTGTTTGCCTGAGAGTTGTCTCCATTCGGCCAGACTGTGAGAAACATCATATTAATGTAGATGGTCTTGTCAACATTACTAATGTTTGCCCCCAACACCCGGGTTGCACTTTGCAGAAATGAAGCAAATAAAAAACAACAACTTTCAAACCACACTACAGTCTCCATCTCACAGAATAAAAATGAAACTGTTCTCAGATGTGAATGGAATAAAATGCATATCATGCTTGCTTGTGAGTGTGACATCATCCTACTGTACTTGTTTGACTGATATTTGACCATGTGGAAGGCTCCACATGAAAATGACCTTTTTACAGCCAGTGTAGGGGACACACACACTAAGGACACACTCCCTGGTAGTCTGACAGGTGTGAATCTTCATCCCTGACTGTGCTTGGTCAGTAGTGTTCAATAATGACAGTCGCCTGCTGCCAGAGGAGACATGATGCACCTCAAGTGGAGGACAAATAAATGGGTCACCCTGCCAAAATATGTTCCTTCATCATATGCTTCCTGATCCCAGGTTTATTCAAATGTGCTATTTTATTTTCCATCTTTCAGAGGTGACATTGCAGTGGGCATCCTGTGAGCACCAGACCTGCAATGTAACATTTCTTCCTCTCTGCCATAGGAAAGAGTGACACCTCGCATGCGATGACCAGATGAGTGTGGTGGCTTAGATCAAAGACACAATTTCCTGTCAAAGGAAATAGCACAGATGACTTTCTCTTTCATTTTTTTCAGGAGCAATTTCCTCCTTTCTGAATTCTTTCCATTTATGCCTATCAACATTGTGAAACTCCCCTTGAATTCTTTCCTGATGACACAGTCGTCACAAGAAAACAGCGCTAAATCAATCTTTGAATCAGATATATTTATCTGAATTTGTGGCATCCCTCTGTGTGGATGGTACCTCTTACTTTAGCTAACAATCTGCCTTGTGAGTGTACAATAACGAAGAGTTTTCTGCTTCAGTGCTTATTTTCACAGAACAGGGTGCCATTCTAACAAAGGAAATACATCACTCTGTCTCCAAGGCATGCCTCTCTGACTTGATAACAAGCAGCAGACATTTGAGGAGCCTCTCTTGTGTAAAGGTTACACTAAGTTAGGCCCCAGTCGAGGACAGGTTTTGTCTGTGTGTGCAGGACCCTGAACACAGTGTGATGGAGGAGAAGGCAAACATAGCTTGGTCATCAATTTATGTGCAGAGCTGTGCAGGACGTGGGGACATTTGAGAGAAGAGTCAGATCCCACCTTACCAGCTGTATCTGAAAATGCACTGTTAGTTTGGGCTTTCGTCAAAGGACACTGCTGAATACTGTAGTTTTTAGCACAAGACTCTCAAACAGAATCATTAATCATTAATGATGTATTCGGCACCATAACTGCTTGTTTTGATAGCCACTCAGCAACTAGCATTAGATGGAAAATGGTGAAAATTAGTTAAATTTTTGCTTTTCTTTCAGATCTGTTTGCTCACAGTGTTTTACAGGTAACACATTTCATTTTCATTGGAGCATTTTAGTCTGTACAATGAAACAGTATCAGTGGCTTATTGAGGTACCTTCAGTTACAGCTATGTTCACAATCACAAAGCTGGTACACTTCCTTACTGGGATATAACATGGCAACCACTGACTTGATATTGGGTTTGTTTCCGTGGAGGCAGCATGTTACTTCAACATAGTACTTGTCACCTCAATGCAATATGTGATTAATCAGGTTGTACTCATTTCCCATTATTCTGTGTATTCAGGGTAAAAGTTTGGTTCAGATCCACATGTTCTTTAATATTGTTAATAGGGTTATTGGTTTTGCAATTATCACTACCAGTTGTACCATCGATATACACACTCATTTGATACATCCATCCGTTCTCTATACCCACTTAATCTAACCGAGGGTCGCAGGGGGAGCCTATCTCAGCTGTCATTTGGCGAGAGGCAGGGTACACACTGGACAGGTTGCCCGTCCATCACAGGGCCGCACAGAGACAAACGAGACAAACAACCATTTGAGCACACTCATACTCACTCCTTGGGAGAATTTGGTATCATCAATTACCTAACCTACATGTTTTTGGATGGTGGGAAGAAGCCAAAGTGCCCAAAGAGAAGCTAAATTAGCTTTAACTTTAGATTTAGATAAGATATCATTAGTGAATGTGAAATGGTTTACGATCGGTAAGAAACTTGGTTGGTGGTAAACTAAAACAGTCCCCAGAAACAGCAGATTGAGATCTTGATCTTCTCAGGTTTAGAAGGACATGGGTTTCATGATGCCGGATGCCGGATGTCACATGCAGTTCTGTCATATGATGTCCTCTTCCAATGTAAGCTTCCTTGCAGTCTTTAATGTGCCAATATGACCTAAAGTCAGGGAGACAGACAGTCAGCAGATGGCGTCTCCTCTCCGAAAGAATCTACCCTTTGGCCTCAGGACCGCTCTTTTCTTTCTGTCCAATCAGGTGCCTCAGATCCCCGTAGGGTTTGCAATGCCTCCTCCTGCTCTGCATCTGGTCCAGAATTGGAAATAATGAAGGTAATAATAATGAGCTTAGGTTTCCTCCCTTTAGGAGGGCGGGAGGTCAAACTACCCACAGAGAGTTCACACCTAAGTCATTCCATGAGCAGCTTCATCATCATCATCGTCATCAGCAAAGCTCTTCTGTGCTCATTCCTGTTCACAACTTACATGATTCTGGAGATTAAACCATGGCCCTGTAATGCTAAACCCAATGAACAGATAATTCTAATGAAATAAACAGTATTGTTAAAAGGCTTGTGTGTCATCATTGAAGCACAAGCAAATCTGACTCTAAATACAACTGTGAACTTTAATTTGTGTTGTGCAGGTAAATATCTGAAGCCGTTTTAGACAGTTTTTGGCTTTTTCTTTCGGAACCAATCTGAGCTAGTAAGTGGTCTCTGCCCCAAAACTTTAACAACCACAAAAGTCATTTAAACCACTATGTGCAAATGTTTGTGTCCATTAACTTTCATTGTGTGAATGAAATCACACAGAGATTTTGCAAGTAAGCCCACTGGCTGAATTTAATTATTTCTATGTTTGTTCTTTATTTGAGAAATCCTGCTAGAGTTAATTTGAAAAAAATAAATAAAGCTGTAATCAAATCTTCTGTGCCTGAATAATGGAACAGATCGTTTTTGTTGCTGTGGTTTTAGGTTCCATTTTATCTTTTTCTGGTTTATTTTTATAACATTCAGTTTGTCTAGGCTTTAGTCAGGTTGGCTCTGAAAATGGGATTCTTTCTTGAACCGTGACTAAGATCTGAGAAGTCATCTAAATCTCTGCAACAAGGATAACAAAGAAGTCAGATGATGTAAACTGCTTTATCTGTGGTAAAACTGAAAGTGGTCAAAGTCATTACCAAGTTATCAGATACTGACATTTACTGACAAAGGAGTCAGTTTGAAACGCGAAGGGTACCCCCAAATATCACTTTTGCAGGGTAGAATGAAGATTTTTTGTGTTATTATGTCTAACCATGATGTGATCCTAACCTAAACAAAGTACTTTTAATGAGTAATTAAGTAGGGGAGCGAAGGAAGTCTAAATAAAACGTGGAAGTTGAAATAAAGGCCAAAGAATGTGTGAAAAACCGTCTCAAGGTTGGATGGCACATAAGTCCCTGTTGGAGCAGCCGGTGTGTCACTCACCACAGCAGGGTACACCCAGAACAGGTCACCAGTTCATCACAGGGCAAGTGTCTTTGAATCAATTTTGTTTTCTTGATATGCCATTTAGGGCCTAACCTTCACAGCAAGTAAAAAGTTGGACGACCTTCTACTTGTATATGATATATGCAAGTCAAGTATTTAGCTTACAAAGTATTTTGTTTCAGTCTCCACCAACACCCTGTAAAAATATCAAGTTCTTTAGCCGTTCCACCATGTTCACGAGATTGTGATGAGGGAGATGCTAAAACACTAAAACAACCTTCACAAACTGTGGGTTGACTGATGGCGGGTTACAATGAGAAATAACTTTCATGGTACCAATAGTAACCTGGCTCATAGTTTTCACACATATATATGTAATGTAGCTTTAATGTTCACATGAAAATATTAAGTGCAACTTTAAACTATAGTATGTAACATTTCAACATTAGATTGTCTAAAACTGACAAGATCGATACTACTACTTTTGATGCGTGTCGTCAAAGTATCCCTTCGATGACACGCATCAACCTGAAATTGTGTTCAATCTAACATTGAAAGGGACTAAATTAAGGAAACTGAGAAGTTGGCACATGTTACTTCCAAGCAAAGACAACTACTAAACTGAGTAGCCAGATCACCTAAGCAAGCCACTGCATCAGCTACTGGCTCTGCTGGCAAGTTCACAGATGTTCACATCTCTGTGGTCAAACCAATTCATCCATCTTCGGACATCTGTCACTGAACAGACACTGATGGGACAAATCAGAGGCTAACTTAGGTAAAGATATAGCCTCTGTCGGCTTCTCCATTCTCTTAGATTTGTTCCTTGTATGAGCCATGTATATGATCATATGCCTGAACATATCCTGTCTTGTTGCAGCATTATACTGTACTAGCAGCAACTAACAGCCTTTTAATTTGAATGAACTGACATAAAGTGAAAGTGGCTACAATTAAAATGGTATTCTGAAGACAGGTTTGATTTCATGTATTTTCAGAAGACTGCAGTTTTCTGTCTGACTTTTGTACTTGACCTGCTCTCTGCTCAGTTCCAGCTCAGCTCATTGATGCAATAAAGAGATGATGAAGTAGCTGCAAAGTTGTGAGTATCTTGTCCTTTCTATAAAACAGGTCAAGGCCATCTATAATCAACCAGTAACAGGCCTTATTCGGTTTCTTAGTAAGGACCAGAGGAGAGACTCTTTAATGAATCAAACTGGGGCTTATTCCTCTGGTACGCCTAATCAATTAAATGGCTTGATTAAGTTTGGTCCCCATCTAGACAATTCATCTTCATACTGTGTTGTTCCCCCTTAAGGGATCTTTTCGGGACCATAAAGCAGAGAAGAAAACTGTTTCTTTGTCTTTAAACCTCAGGACATGAAATAAGCTTTAGAAGCATATTTCAGGAGTTAGAGAGGACAAGGCAGGATGAGACACTGATGGAAATACATTTGTTTAATTGAAAAGCCCCTAACCTCATCCTGCTATAACAACCACAGCTACAACAAAACAAACCTCTGACAACCCACAGGGATGCAGAGACTGATTCTGTGCCAGCGAGAAGACAACATCCCCCCACAACAACACTGCTCTACTCTCAGCTTGGAGGCCCAGAGGAGGGGAGGTCAAAGTGCTGCTGCAGCGTTTACACTTGGTGTCAATTCGTAGATCAATGGAGATGCGGTCACGAAGACTTGAGAGCCCTGCTGCATTGTTGTGGTTGTATGTTTTACATGAGCTTTGTTCTCATGCCAGGCTTTGTTAGAACATTTGTTTCTTATTTTCCAATGAGAAACAAATGCGCCAAGAGGGTTTTGTTTAAAGTTCAGGAAACTAAAGAATCCCATTCTGACATGTGGACACATAGGCCAACACGTTGTACACATTCTGTGGTGATTGAACTGAACTCGAGAGATAGTGTAAATTTTACTGTTTACCTAAGTCAGAACCATTTCTGTTTTGAGCTTTGTGAAATGAAAACGTAAATTAGAAAACTGAGACTATACTACATCACACTGTTTTTAACAATTCAAGTCATGCTTGTGACTAACACTGAACTTACAGGAGATCTAATCATGCTGTCAAGTTTCTCAAAAAACTGAAAACTAGCGAGCATGTAAGGTGTACTTTGGAAAGTGCAAGCTAGTTAGCCTTCTGTCTAGGTTAGGATTCTGTCGTTAATGATGAAACTTTGTGTAAAGAGTAAAATCTTTTTTTTTAAAGTGCTGTAAACATCTCAAAGGACAATAGAGCGATGAGCACATTTCTGAAATCGGAGGTAAATCATTTGCTGGAGAGAGATTCTGATGCCTCAGAGAAAAGATTATACCAGCAATCACCTGCAGCTTAATGAACAGCCTGACATGCAGGAAATGAAGCAAATGCATGGATTTATTCATTGCTTACTGTTTGATTATGTCTGGTAAAGGCAGAAACCCAGTAGCCCTTTAATTTCATTTTATCATGGCAGAGGCAGAACGAAGGGTCAAAGTTGTTGAGTGGTCACAAAGATGAATCAACTCGTGGGAAAAGCACAGCCAGCATAGTGAAACACACCACTACAGACACCAGCGCTATAGACAGTCTTCTGATTACATGTCAGCGGCTTGCTCTTTGAAAGCACCCTTTGATACAGCCCAAAACAGACACTGTTTGGACGGTTTTAAAGAGCATAACAAGGGGGTCCTCTTTCAGCGATTATAATGCAAGCTGTGTTTGAAAGGACTAGTATTTCCATTTTTATTGGTGTAATTTTAACCCTTATAAAGTTATCAGCAGCTTCTGTGCACTCTACCCTGTGTTACGTTCTGTTTGTGATCGCTGTTCTTCTTGAACAGCTGCACGTGGCAATACTGACATCATAGTGCCTGGGAGATTTGGTGTCGTTTCCATCGGTTGTTCACTTCCCAATCTTTGTAAAAGGGCTTTTACATAGGATTCTGCAATTGCTGCGCTCGTCACAGAGACAAGAGTTTGATGCCTGTAAAGAGGTGACCAAAAAGATATCCAGGATGTGTCTCATTTTCCAGCTGTAGAACTTGATGAAGGATGTATCTCTCGGCCTGCCATTTCAGTTACTGAGGAGGAGGAAGTGAGCAGCAGCCAAGATGGAGTAGGCTCATAATATCATCTCTGCCAGACAGGAGTTGGGAGAGTTTAGACTCATTCAGGAGCTGCAACTGGATAATGACTGCTCTCAGGTCTACCTCAAGCTGAGTTTTGCCTGTTGGGGAGAGTCTAACTGAGACATTCACATTTAACACACAGATGTCTGGTGTTGCCAAATTGAACTTTGGCTCTTTTCCTGTGTTTTGTTCGCCCAACTTCGGGTAGGAAATTGAGAGCAGTTCAGCTTTTCCAAGCGGAAGTGCCAACCAATCAAATCACCTTACTTATCGTGTGTCTGATTGGTGCTACAATTCAAAGCATCAGGCTCACCCAACATAGAAAGTTAAAGCATCTCTTCTAGTTGAATCCTGCCCGAAGAGGTATAGGGAAGAGTGTACAAGTAGGTCTATCTCTACATCCGTATGGCCCAAGAACGGGAAGTTATTGAAAATATTACAAAAAAAAAATCAAATTCCACTAAGAGTAAAAACCAAGTTAAAACTCCTGCCATAGCTATTGCTGCAGTGTAGCACATCCTCTCTGTAATGACACCTACTGTTGTAGAGAAAGACTGCATATATATTCATTATCTCTTCAGTTCTGACAAATGCAAGGATTTGTGTGTGTGTGTGTGTGTGTGTGTGCTTTGTGTCTGTACTGCATGCTGGATGTGTGTTATTAGCTCCCACCTTTATGAAAGTGATATATGAGTTGCCTGTCGGCTTTAATAGGCAGTTGGACCAGCTGTACCAACTCCTCCTCGCCTGCATCTACTGGCAAACACAATTAGTCACATTGATCAAGTGAACAGCAGAACAATAGCCGATGCCCCACTGGAACCACTTCTGTAGTTTAGTCACTGGCCAGACTTATTAGAGATGATGGATAGGGACGTGGGGGTGGTTGGACCATGAATTCAGTGATCTCACATAACGAATCAGAACACTGCGTGAATAAGTAAAGGCAAGAAAGAGGAGTTTGGCATGAACACTGCTGACACTGACTGTTAAGTTGAAGTTGTTGCATTCAGTAAAGCTGGATGTAAATGATGACGTGTGTCCTGAGCTGAGAGGGAGGGACAGCTGTATTCGTCATACTCTGCCAGCAGAGGGGCCTATAGATGCCACTCTGTCTCTGACGTCATACAGCTGACTGTTGTGGTCTCTTTTTAACATGTTCAATTCCTCACAGATGTGGTGTTCACTTTTAAGGCATATTTCCTATCACAGCCATTAAACCCCTGTAATGGCACCAAGATGTTCCCAGAGACAGGAGGCATATAAAATCAAAAGCCTGCTGTGCTCCAGAGGGAAACTGTAAAGACATACTTTCAGTGTGTGTTTAGTGCAAACCACATGCTGCACAGAATACAGCAGCGTCTACAGGCTGTTAAAGTTTTTAAAACTGTTTCCTCTCAGCAGTGCAACAAAAGGCTTGTGGGAACTCAAAACGAGGGAAGCAAAGTTGAAATGCAGACGTGATCTTTTCAGTAGATATGTGCAACATGCAGTCTGAAGGCATAATTGGAGCGATTTTTTTAACAAGCCTTTCTTTTTTGCGCAGGGAGTAATAGAGTGTCTGGATGTATTTGAGGGTTCCTCCCCTTTCACTGCATCCCTGCTGAGGCGGCCGTGCACAGCTCATAGCAAACACACCATATATTTCTCAAACAGCCAGACTCATAAAAGAACGGAGAAGGCATGGCTTCCAATGCAAACTTTAATGAGTGAAAACGGAAGTAATGTCATGCAGTGAATAGTTTTTCTTATTTCTGCTCTGCAAATTGACACCAATAACCCGTGGTCGACGGCCTAATGCCCCGGGTGTGACATGTTGTGTAATAGTTGAATGAAGGCCCCCCCTGGGATTTTCTTCCCACAGGCAATTATTAAGAATGATGACACTTGAACAATGGTTGGATCAGAGCGCTTGACTTTGTCATCGTAAGTGAATCCTATTACACTCCGGCATAATGGCCGTCTGTGAGAGCAGAAAGAGAATGGCTGTCACAAGGCATCTTTTTTTTCTTTCTTTGGGGGAAAACAAAGCTTATTTGAAGCGTCTCGCCATCCGAGCTTCCCCTTTGTGTCTGCGTACGAGCCTTTATTGTTTTTTCCTCTGCGAGTAAATGCCCGGCTTAATGTGGCGCTGCGCCTCGGAGAAATGATCCGTCGTGCTTCAGTCCAAATATTATGAATACATTCAGTTCCGCTGTTTTCATAACACACAATATTACATTTGAGCTAAATGAGTATACAGACATCGAGACTTTTTAATACTTCATTTTGTCATTCCACATGCAGTAAATAGGCTCCGTGCTATAAACATTTCTGCAGCACTTCCAGAGGAGTTTGGAGAACGTCTTGATGGGATGAAGATGCAGCTCTGTTTTCTGAACAAAGGGAGGCTGTAGCACTTAACTCCAGCATCCCCTACCATTGCAAATACCTTGATAGCTAGCAATTTGGGCAATAAACACATTAAGAAATGGCACCATGCCACCTTTTCTTTCGGTCTGAGTGGAGAGCATCAAAAGGCCACAGATAATTGTTTTTGTCATTTAGAAAAACACGGTCCAGAATTCATTCGCTTTAAGGTTCCTTAAATGTAAGACTCCGGATCCCAGCGTTACTTCAGGAGTCGCTATGAAAACAACTAAAAATAAATGACTTTTTTTAATGGCTCTAGTTCTAATAGGTAAAGATGAAGGGAAAACTTTCAGAGCATATGTTTTTGTCTTTTTCTTTTCTTCCCACACTGGTGTAAGCAAACCTCTGAAAGAAACAATGTAGCTGGTGTTTCAGAATCATCTGTATCTTATCACAGGAAGAAGAAGAAGAAGGAGGAGGAGGAGGGGTAAAAAAAACTAAACAGAAAAACCTGGAAAGCCAGATTTTTCCTTCAAAGAGCCTCCAGAACGGCTGTTGTCTTTAAGGAGGGAGGGAGATTGCTTTCAGCGGCCTCGGCTCGGGACTGGTTCTCATCATTTTGACAATAAAACTCAAGGAGTTGAAACAAAGCGACATTTCACCAAAAAAAAAGAAGAAGAAGAAAAAAATGAAGGGGCAGGGAGATTTCCGCTGGCCAGCGCTGAATTGTCTCCCTCTCTTCTAAGCCAACAGCCAAAGAGGAGCAGAGTGGTGATTTTATAGGGGGGGCTTTGGAAGGGAAAAAAAAGCTTTTGGTGGCTTAATTCCTCTCTGGCACCCTGGGGCAGGAGGCCAGCGGGACCAAAGGGCTTGAGATGGATCAAAGATGAATGAGTGGTTGTGCTTTAACTTCCCAGAGGTTTGTTTCCATAGTGCCAGAATGTTTCTGCAGCGCCGTGTCACCTTTTCTTTTTCTTTTCCAAGCTGAAAATAAAGACTAGATCTGACAGAATGACAGAGTGGGTTTGATTCAGATCACTGTGCTGATTGGGACCAAACTGACTCCAGGCACTTATTTTTGCTTTGTGTGTTCATAAAGAGCAGAACATTTGATCTCCATTTCACTCAGGAGTGTGCGCTTCAGTCGACAGCGCCTGCTAACGCTACTGTATGTATATATTTACAGATAAACCTGTACATTGTTTTACATTCAGCTACAGATAAATGCATTAGAAAAATGTCAGTTTCATAGGAAAATACTCCGGCGGCGAGCGTCCTTTCACACGTCGGCACTCGTAGAGACCTGTGATAACCTGGGGTCAGAGTCTATCTCGATACGGTAGTGGTAGCCCTCCCACACCTCCCTGCAGGCATCCCGCATGTCGTTGATGCGCTTCTTGATGCCCTTGCGGTTGAGGTAAAGTACAAAGAGGAAGATGAGACCTATGAAGCCCAGGACGATACCCAAGAAGACGTAAGAGGTCTGCAAAGCCAGGTCTGCCCCTGAATCCATCTGGTAGCATCCCAAAGTCAGTGTGCCCACTGCCAGCATGGACGTGTTCCTCATGCTCACTGGGAAGTCGCACATGAGGCTGTCGGCATCTCTAATACGATCCTGTGATCTGTTGAGCCACAGAGCAAAAGGTTCAATTCCACAAGTGCAGGTGAACGGGTTCTCTCCCAGCAGCAGAGAAGCTCTGGGCAGGGAGTCCAGCTCTCGCAAGCCCTCCTCGTGAAATGTCTTGAGGGCGTTGAACGTGAGGTCGAGCTCCTCCAGACGGTCCAAACCGGAGAGGGTGGAGCTGTGGATGGCCACCAGAGAGTTGTTGGAGAGCTGAAGCTGCCGCAGGCTGCTCAAGTGGGTGAACATGTGCGTCGGCAAGAAGATGAGGCCGTTGTCGGACAGGTCCAGAACCTGCAGGTTCCCCAAGGAGCTCCAGCGGAGAGACGTGGACAGGTCCATCACAGAGGAGTGGTTGTAGAGGGCTCCGCTCAGGTTGAGCTCGCGCAGAGGCTGGTTGAGGACCGTGAAGGCCTCGGGGTGGATGACAGCCAGCTGGTTGTTGCTGAGATCCAGAGAACGGAGGCGAAGGAGTCCAGCAAAGGTATGGGATTCCACCTCGGAAATTCTGGTTTTGAAGAAATCCATGAGACACAAATCACACTTTAAAATGATTTAAAAGCAATACAGCATGGGTACAGGATGGGTGCTTCTAAGCGTAAAGGCATGACAGAAACATCGCTTTAAACCAAAACTAAGGTCAAACTGAATATGTTTAATACAACTGAGGCAACCCAAATAGATACAAATACTGCCACTGAAACCTTCTACTTTAGACAATGATTTGTCTTGGATTTCTCATTCCACGTTTACTTTGCTTAGGAGTGATGGCAAAAAGGCGCAGGAATCCCCGGAAGAGTCCTTACCTGTTATTGCTCAGAGACAAGTTGGTCACATTATCCAGACCTTTGAACGATTCTGGGCCGATTCGACTGATTTGATTCCCGGTTATGAACAGATTCCGAGTATATCCGGGAATCCCTGTGGGGATACTCCGCAGGTCTTTGGAGACGCACTTCACGGTGTGAGCCGCCTCTGAACACTCGCAGCGCGGAGGGCAAGACGAGTAAACGGAGCCAAATAGCGCGCAGAAAACAATGCAGCGCGTCAACTCCAGCATGTTGCAGAGAAAAAGCCCGAGAACAAGGAGTAAAGAAACAGAAAGACACAGAAGTGGATGGAAGGAGGGAGGGTGAACGAAACGATCCGCTCCTCATAGACACATCCTTATCGCGTGTTGTCCCGGCTGGTAATGCGCCTTCAACTTCGCAGCCCCACGGAAAGTGTGGCCGGGAGGCGGGCTCTGATTTCCATGAGAACAGGACTGGGGGTCGCGCTGATCAGAGGGAGTGTTTGATCCTTTTGCCGTGGCAAAGCGGGGCGTCGCTTCTTCCCCAAACAATGAAGTTAAAAAGGACCATCGACTTGTGTGATGATCTGCGGGGAGGAGCTTCTCACCTCCCTGTCCGGATCCACGAGATCTCTCTCTGGCAGGATGGATGGATGGATGAGGAGGAGGAGAAAGTGGAGGAGATGCCAGCTCTCTTTCTCATTATATTACAGCGAGTTTTTGGCCAACATTTCTCTCACCTGAACCTAAATTTAGCTACTGAAACCTGGACTTTTAAATTCTGCAGAACGTAAAAAAACAATGTTTTCTCTTTTTTCGACGTTTTTTGAGGTGAACTATGGTGTTACTGGCATTCCCAACTACGCAGGTGGTATGGTAAATATGGGGGAGGGGTGCCAGTGCCTTTGATCCCCCCCCCCCCTCTCTTGAATACCATGTTGCTCTGTAGGATAATGGCTATAGTGAGACTTTAAACCATTTAACAGAATAGTATCAAAGCTAAAACGGCTTCCCCGGTGTGTATTCTGACAGCTTCTTAAGATTATTACAGGATTCACCTCTGAGTGTATTTATAGAGGCTTCAGGAGGAGGCTGAGAGCCTTCATTCCTCCAACTGACAGCTTTGATGAAACACAGTGGTCATATTTCAATGATTGAAACCCAAAAGAGGTAAAAAAAATTTTTAAAAAAAATCCTCACACTTTTACAACAATAGACATCTTTATTGGTATTACAGCTGTAAGTACTGAACACATTCAGAGTTCTCACAGTCGCTCGCAGGATTCTTAAAATTCCCCGTAGCCATGTGAGCTGCAGCATAAAAGATATCTGAAGGATTAGAGAAACAGAGGAGTTCTGAATTTGCAGACTGGTGTCAGTATATGTGGATAGTGGCGCTGATAATGGCAACCCAACTGTCTTTTGAATTCGCTGGGACCACAGGTCTCCACATTCCTGGAGCTGGCTCTTGGATACAACAAGGCACCGCAGCAGGCAGCATCTAAAACCCTTTAAATCATCTCCACTCAATTCATTCATGCCGTAAAGAACTAATGTACTATTTATCTTCACATTTTCTATCTCTGCTACTATAATATACACACAAAAGCCTATATTTGAAAGAGGCAACAATGATGATAATGGCAGACGGTCTCAGAGGGCTACTCATTTCTATCTTTAGACAGAAATGTTTATTAAAAAGTAATGTAAAGAATGAGCTGCTTCATTCAAAGCAAAATTACACATTCAAATACAATTCTGTCGACTGACAGAAAAACCATGAGCAGATTTCCAAATGTTTCCCTTTTAACACGTACTCCGTTTAGTAACACCGCCCTGAGAGCTGGATTACCCGTCTGCTTACTTGTATCCAAGCCCAAAAATCTAATTCAAAACATTCACACGTCACAAAAAAGAATTGTGAAAATGTCAATTTTTTCCTTGCTCTACAAATACATGGTTTTCTCTCATCCAATCAACAGAATCTGCAGCTCGAGTTGTTCTGCACGTGAAGCAGGCGAGTGCGTCGCATAGAGATCAACCGAAGCAGGCCATGTTACAGTCTAAAATATTATTTATTCTTTCTAAAGACGATTAGCAATCGCACACCGCTAGAAAGAGGAAGAGAAAAATGAGGGGTACTAAATATAGAAATCAATCACTAGGCAGTTTGTCTCAATAAAAGGCAGCTGATTATTAATGAAGAAGCCACAGCTGTGAGTTGACCGTGAACAGTTTTGCTCATTGGCTTGCATGCATGCACAGGCTGGCATGCAACTGCATGCTCCGTTCCATGTGAACAACTACCTCACAAATTCTTTCAGGCATGAGTCTGCTGCACCGCGGAGCAGAGCGGATATGCAAAAGTGGACTAAAGAACTACAATTTGCACTGTAAAGAACTCAGACGATAAGTCTATTGCATGTACCCCAAAGTTAAAATCATGTTGTATGAAAAGCACCTGATACACTATAATGTGTGGTCACATATTTATAGGCAACAGGGGTGAAATACACAAAAAAAAGAGGCCACAGAAGATCCGCTTTCAACAGAAGCCTGATGAAGTGCAGAAAACTGGCACCGCGTTAGCCCTACAGCTAAAAACAAATGACATCTCCTTTGGATTGTTGCAGGATGCTGCTTGGCACATATGAAAGCTTTAAAAAACAGCGCTGACCTTGGAATCTGATCTGCAGAGGTGGAACACAGCAGGAGCAACGGCCGTTGGGGGAAACGGGGGATATTAAGCAGGAGATGGTGAGCGTGAAAAACCTGAGGATCCTGGCTACCTGCTGCTTCTGGCAGCACCGTGGACAAAGAGAAAGCTCAACACTTTTTTTCCCTGTTAGCAAACAATGAGGGGATTTGAGTGTGCCTGCGACCACCATAGCAACGGATTTGGAGTGCCAACCATCATGTGGACTGAAGTTTTTTTTAAAAGGACCCACAACAACCATAAAACTGAAAGTGTAACTGAGACACAGGTAACGTTTAGGCACTGACTCTTGCTACTCCTCATAAAAGTCAAAAGCAGTAAAAATGGAAAACAAAGTAATCGCAGCACTGGGTTTGAGTTGGCCTCGCATTCTGGTGCATTTGGCCCACACAGAAAACTAGATATTCATCACAGCCATATTCATTGAGGTTGCTACAATCATTGCACCGATGACCTGCAGTTAACGGTTCCGTGAGGTGAAACGTGTCATGCGTGGAGAACTTACCTCTAAGAAAATATTTCTGTTAGAAGATAAGACTTTTCGATATATCTACAGTGTGAGTTCAGTACAAATAAGAAAATGCACAAAAATACAATCTGTTCTAGTGTGTTTAGGTCTTCTCTGTAGTACTGTGGAAGAGTGACATTAGATTGAGCATGAGATGCAACAAACCCTCAAGAAAGGCAGCGAACTTATTAAACATGTTTGTGCTCCTCAGTGTAAAAGTCTGAAAGCACTGACTCAGGGGAGCGCGCTCCCCAATCAATTACCGACTACAAACATCTAACTTGAAAGCAAGGCGTGAGTGTGTTTCTCAGCTATGCGGGTGTGTCTTTGCGGTTGTTAGTACACACACACACACAACTCTTCCTTTCCACCTGCAGTCACAGTAGTTGTTATCCATTAAATGCATTTGTGGGGTGGTCTTCAGTCTCCGACAGATGAATAGAAATTAAATTCCATCACTGAGGTATAGCAGCTTCAGCACTGCGGTAATGTCAGTGACAAAACACACTTTAGTCCAACAATCCTCTCTTAGAGGTGAGCAGTCTTTATCTCCTCAGTTACTTTTGCTCAACTCCACGATGGCCCCTCCCCTCGTTGTTCCAAAGGAGGTTCACGATGCCTTTATCCTTCGTCACCGGGTCACCGGAGGTTGATGGCCAGGGCCACTGTGAGGATGATGCCCATGAGCATCATGAAAGGCAGCCAGGTCTTCAGAAAGCCTGCACAGCTGGAATGGGCACAGAAGAGGAGAGGAGACGGGAAAGTAAAGGTGAGGGAACAGACATTCATGTGGTCATGTCCAAAAAGAAGAAACAGCGAGAAGAATCGAACATTTGTATGAGCCCTGCCACCAGCTGAAAACACCTGAACCTCGTGCTTGGTATAACCAAGCTGACAGTATTAATAATCATGTAGTCTAATCATTTTTTTCGTGTTAAACTTAGAAATCAAGATGAAAACTGATCAGCTGGTGAGAAATAAGACAAAGATGTGTACAACATGCTGAGTTAACACTCATTTATTCTGTTCTACAGACTAAAAACTTTGTGTCTGGACTCTCACTACACAAATTCAAGAGGTTTGTGAATTTGAGATTAATTCATTTGCTGAAAACTGTTTATAACAGCAGCAACCACAGCAAATTCCATTGTCTTCTCTATTGTCCTATAACTCACTAGGGATCCATTGGATGTGTAATCCTTTCTTATAATACCAATATTCAAAGGCTTTCTGGAGGAATGTCCTATATACACTCTTCCCAAGAATCAGGGCGTTCTCTTTCTTGTGTCCTGAGACACATCGGGTTTAAGGCATACCTGTGAAATCATGCCTGAGCCCCTGGGATCCCACTGAAGAACCTCATTCACAAGCTTTAGCCCTACTTCTTACACTGGCTTTGAATAGAGCAGCTGGACTTTACAGGCTTGTGCTGTACCAGCTTCTTAGACTATGTTCAGGTATTTTTAGACTCAGGAAGAGAGCCACAAGTACAATGTGAATTCTCCCTGATCATTTCCGAACAGAAATCATCCGTTTTACTGAACGGTTATCAGTGTTTCTGAGCTCATCTGGAGCTGCTCAAAGTGTTGGTGTTGAACAGCAGATGCTTGTGCCCACATTAGACAGTCGTTCAACTTCAAAAGCAATTTTGCTTGAATTTGACTGTGACACTAAAATAAAGTGCTATAACATACTGTAAAATCCATCTCACACATGCTCTGCTTCCCATTAATATGTTGGAAACTGAACCGTCAGTGTCAGGTGTAAATTAGCCCCTCGATACTTCTCCAACATTTGTCAAACTGCATGGGTTGAACCTAGCAGCTTTCAACACAGCTAAAGTGGGAACTGCAGCAGTCTCATTAATAAACAGACATGCAACAGCGGCAGTGGATAAATCTGACATATGATCATCCAGAAGAATCCAACAGACTGCAAAGAATTAGCAGCACTGTCCAAACGTTGCTCCTCTTTGGTTTCACCTCCAGTAATAAGCTGCAGCACCCAGATGTTATTTCACATCATCCGAGTCAAAATGAGAGAAAAGTGTCTAGCATCACTGAAGCCTCTGCTCTGTCTGACCACTTATCATTATTTTCAACTGTTCCCATCCACTACAGTTATGTTTGACACACAGCTCTGTGTTTAACTTGATATAAACATGAGAAAGCTGTAACTCTATAAGGACGCAGAGAGTGGTGCTGTGGTTTCTCATCTGACATACAGATGGTATCCTCAAGTCAAGATTACACTGTGCTGCTACTGTGGTGCAATTCAACCCTAACAAGTGTATCAAGGACTGTTCAGTCAGCTGAAGCATGTTGATAGTTATAATTTCAGCTCCACTTCTGACAGCTGTGGGCTTGGCATGCCAATATGAACTGTTATGATTTGACATGTTGTGAGTCTTCAATAAAGGAGGCTGGGCCTCGTCTTGGTTCTTGAAGATGTTTTAACAGGGGAGTGGGGAGTTTCCAGCTTACAAGCATTATCTGGGACTTAAGGAGAGGTGTTACAGTCATACCAGAGTCAGGAGACGGACTGAGTCGGAACTGAAGAAGCCTTTTGGACGAGAGGTGAAATGTCTTCAAGAGCCAAGAAAAGAGGTCCAGATGTCTTTATTCAAGCTCTAAGGATAACCATGAAATGGACGATTGCGAATCTACACCAACAACATGTGAAAACCTATAAGGGACTTCCTTAATATACCCAAGACTGACATCATTATTTGCTTCAATGACAAATCTCATAAGTGCAAAATGGCATCTCTGTCACTTTCACAGGTTTGTCTGCCAAGGGCTTCAGACTGTTTCATCTTGAAATCATGCGAGTGATTCTCGTGTTTTCCTGATTATAGTATGAATACAATTCATTTTTCCAAAGCAGTGGGATGGTTTCAATAGTGTTGGCTCTACCCCAGCTCACTGGAATTCAAATCACTCTGACAATTAGCTTTGATCTGACAGTATTTTCCGTTTGAAACTGAGCAGGCACATTCTTAATGATACTCTGCCCAACCTGCACTTTCTCCGCTCGCTTGTTCCTGAGCTGCAGCAGGTGGAACAACTGATCAGCGGGCAAACAAACAGCTCAAAATCATGTCCTTTTGCATTGCGCATAAACTGGGATACTGCTCCTAAACTGTTTAGCCAACACAAATGTGCAGAGTACCTTCCTGACTGTGAAACTGAAATGAGAGTACAGTCTGACTAACAGAACCTCCCATAGTGTACCAGCTGTCTTTTGTTTTTGTGTCCAGCTGAGAGACTGTTGACACTGCCCCCATCTTACCTGACATGTTTTCCGTGGATGAGAGCAAGGAGACAGAGGTTGACCATGTTCCACGAAGTGCTGTTTTCATATCGCATCAGATTCAGCGCCATGGCAACATGTGAGTGACAGTTATCACAGCACAGGTTGTGCTGGGAAAAAAAAAAAAAGATCACAAATTAATCCTATATTCCCTCCTCTATGACACAACTGGAGACAGAAGTCACGTCCACATAAGCCATAGTTACCATCCTGTGCTTATACTCCTCTGAGGCATCGTGCACTGCTGTGTCCCAGGCATTGGAGCCACTGGCGTAGACTTTGCTTACATCGAGCATCCAGTACCTGCAGGTGTAAAAAAAAGAAAGACAACAGTAATGTTGTGTTGGACAGATACACAGAGACAGGTTTGTTCTCAGTATTTCTCTTTGACATTACATTCATTCACAATGATTTTTATTTGCTTACTTTGTCGGTCTTCCAAAAGCCATGTTGTCCTCCTGCATAACGAAGGAAATGTTAGTTTAAGTGATTATTTGTGTTGATCTAGTCTCTCTCTCTTTTGTAGAATTTAAAAAAATATATATATTCAACTGTTAAACTCAGGCATCATTACTATACGGTGGCCCTGAGGAGCTTAACACAACCACATTTTACATAACACAACCCCAACAGAGAAAGCTTGAGCACAAATGTTGCTTGTGATTGAACGGGAACTGAAGTCCAGGTCCATGTCATGTCCTGTTTTTGATGTTTGCTCCTACTAATCACATCAGTTCCTCTGCTGAATTTCAAAGAAAGAAGAAGTCCCCTTCAGTTCTTTAAATCTCTGAAAATTTAATTTATTCAAGAGCTTTTTTTTTTTTTTTCCTGCATATCATTTCCATGCCAAAAGCATTTCTAAGGTACGTTATGACAAAAAGCACCAAAACCTGAACACTCCAGAGCTTTTTCCATGGCGCCAAATGATTATTTCGTCCTTGAATGATCTGCATTTCCACTGAGGTCTAAGATTCAGGGTAGATTAGGCACATTTAGAATGCTGAAGCACCAAACGCCTTCCCCTCAGTGGAGTGTTGGGGCTTCAGCTGTGACCACAACAGCCCACACAGACGCTTCAACAATGAGGGGCGCTTCAGCTGTATTCACTCTGTTTTTTTCTACTTGTGGCTCAGAACAAAATCACTTTGAATCACTGCTATTTCGTCACGTTCGATGCCATCTCTTTGTCCATTCCAACACTCGCTCAAGCACCACAGCTACCGATGTCAGTTGTGCCCCTCAAGCTGATGAAAGTGGGTGCGAGTTTCAATTTAGCGTTGTCAGTTAAGTTTTTTTTTTTAACTAAACGGCACGCAGGGGAGCGTGCAGCCACTGTGCTGCACTTCCACACACAGACGGCGTTATTTTCTCCAAATCGCCGTGCATAAGCCTCACAGCACCACAGTCATTACTCACCGAGACAAAGTAAGGGCCGGCAAAGTCCCGGATGACTCCGGTGGAAGTGCAGATTCCCATGTGGCCAATGAATGGAAACAGCCATCTGAAAGACGTAACACATCCTCTTTTCACTCAATAGATCGATATATGAGGACACAACATCCACAAAGGAGAGATAATGTCGGTCAGGGTGGATTCATTGTTAAGTATTCGATCTTCTTTCTGCTCACTGTCGTCAGACAAAGAGCTCAAACCCATGCACAACAAAACTGCTGCCTGAAAACAGAATAACAGAATTTACTAATCAGGTTCATGGGCATCCCGTGTTAATTCAATCTTTCTTGGCTTTAGGACTGCAGATTTTTGATATTCATGTCATGAACAGGTGGCAGGTTTATTCAGGGAAATGCTTTTTTTTTGTTTTTTTTTAAATGTTGTTCCTGCACAACAAATGGAAAATTGCTGATAATAGAAAGCTGAATTGTTAACGGCTTCCGCTGTTAGTCTATAAAGTATGAAAAAGGATGATAAGCAAAAGGTGGTTAAGCTTAATTAAAACACAACACAACTGCTTTCAAGCCTGCATGACTTTGTGCGTCACAAGTTAGAGTCTGTTAAACCTGCTTGACGCTTTCTTTGCCATTTTGTTTACTTCGTGTTTATCATCGTTCTAATTTTCTGCCCGATTATTCATGCGCCGACGTATATTTCCATTTCAACTCTTGCTCATGTGCGAAAACAGTCCGCACTCACACCAGAACTCTTAATAGGAGTAAAGCCGCAGTACTGTGATTCCATTTATTTCAGTAAAAGCAGCAACAGGATGGTGTGAACGTGTGCTAGCTAGCTAAGCTAGTAAAGCTGTCACTGTGCTTAATGTCCCGAGCGTAAAAAGCCCAATTTAACAGCGGCCATAACTCACGATAACACGGGGATGGGTGTCCAGACTACACAATAGGGAAAGCGACTGGTGTCCGGGTTAATTTTCTCGGAAGCTATATGGTAATTCTTCATGGTGTCTTTTTCAACAACATCCGCCATCACCAGCTGTGGAGCGTGAACTTAATTTGTCTTTTTTATGGCTACGTTAAGTTATCTGAATAACCGGAGCAAAAACCGGAAAAGGAGCAATATTTGGTTTCAAAATAAAGGTAAGGAGTGTGTGTGTTTTGAGAAGCAGACGTAGTAAACGGTAGACGATGGTAGACATTTTATCAACTCATTTGTATTAGTTCCACATCTGAAGAACGTTTTAACAGAAAAAAATAACCCGTTGTCATTATAATTTGCCCTGAAGTTGGCAGTAAAACACTCACAAAGCGGTCTTTGGTTCAAAACCAGTTTTACTTTGGAATATATATTATGGCATTTCCTGCCTCATTCCATGAAACTTGACACCACTTCAGAAGCTTCCGGGATCTAAGTGCCAGCTCAATGAATAAATCGTTCAAATTAAGTTTTTTGTCAAGCGTCAGTCAACAGTCAGTCCGACGGGGAAAACTTCCAAATTGGTTATATTGATATTTTATTTTAATTCGCTTTTTTAATCATGCACTCTGGATCCGATTTTACTCTTGAGATCTTTCGGATGTAATTTACAAAAAAAAGTAACATTTCTATTGATTAACAATTGAAAATTGAACACAGAGGAGCAATTAATGCAGTGATGCTGGCAAGGTTATGACCACACATACTGTACATTTACAATATAGTAATAATGCAGCGACTGTACACTACAAAACAGCAATCCAACTAAATTGAATGGTTTCTATGTTCTAACAACAGATGTGTCCTAACAACAACCTGTAAATACCATAAACCAACACTAAAAGTGTGCCATAACAAAAACATTCATTAGCTATTGGTCGATCACCAGAAAATCCATCTGCTTTTCAAGTAAAAACTCTGGTTTAAAGTGAGAATTTACTGTCTTTTAAGTTTTATGTAGCTGTAAAGGGAATTGTCTGTTTGTTTCAATTCATTTAATTGATGAACACAATGAAAAGATGATCCTCCCTACAAAATGGGCCTTCACCCAGGAGTTGTTCAAGTATTCTGACCTTTTGTGTATTTCTGTTTGTGCATAATTTAAAAAAAAGGAATTCAAGCCAAACTGGCAACTGCTTTCTTATTTTCTACTACATGCAAATGCAGGCTGTAAATTAATTTTGTTCGAACAGTGCCATTGTTACTGTCCCAATCATGCCAGCACACAGCTTGAACACTCCTGTGGAGTGGAGAGCTTCTGCTACTGAAGGAGATATCTGCGGTGAAGGTGGAAAAGGAAACAGAGATGAACCCAAGAGATATGCCGTAGCCCTGTGTACACCACACTGGGTCCCATTAGATGTGACAGGTGATAAAGTGTGCGAAGGGCAAAAACAAACTACTCAGCAAAAGCAGGCAGACATTGATAAACGAAGGCGTACTGCGAGCTGAGGGAATTTTCCGGCAAAATGCCACCTCGATGTCTAGCTGAGCCATCCAACCCAATTAGGCCAGACAATGTGTTGCTTTAGGGAATGTAACCTGGTGACATGTTATACTTTTCAGTCGAAAGGTTTGAAAAAGTAAAATGTCAAGTCTCTGCGAGGTTCCAGTTAGGCTCCCTGGGCAGTGGTTGCTCAGACAAGAAAAGAGACGAAGGTCCAGTCCTGCACTTTTCAAAACATATTTGGAGAGAGGATTTGTCGGAAATGATGTGTCAAATTCCCAGGAAGATAAATCTTGTATGTTTTAATCAATTATTAAACCCGATAGAAGACAGAGAGAAAAGATTCTATGAGTCATCATTTTAAAGAGCGTTTTCTCTTTGTAATGTCACTTCACTCTCTGAAAAGGCTGACAAAACTTGTTGATATATCAAAAAAGACACACACTTGCAATTATGAATTTGTCCATCGATACAGTGTAAACTGCTGAAATGGTGATGCTGATTTTCCATTAAAAAGGAGGATTACAGTTACAGGATCTAACTTATTTTGGGAATGTGCTGCCACACACCAAAACATCAACTTTAAAAAAAAAAAGTGTGGGTTGTGAAGATGCACCCTCGAAGATGTCGGCCTTGATTAGGTACCTGATCTTAAGCGCAAACTTTGCTGAGATCAGCTGTGATGTGACTGTTTCCTGTGTTACTAATTGACCGTGGCTGTGCTCTTCCTCTCCACAAAGTTCCACCTAAGTTTGCCCTGTAGTTTGAAAAAAAAGAAGCAACATATGGAAACATTTTTCAAGTGCTGGCACAAATATCTCGATCCTTTACATGTCTCCGGTAAATATTTCTGCTGT
The DNA here is from genome assembly GCF_036924035.1 of Leuresthes tenuis. Taxonomy (NCBI): domain Eukaryota; kingdom Metazoa; phylum Chordata; class Actinopteri; order Atheriniformes; family Atherinopsidae; genus Leuresthes; species Leuresthes tenuis. Next base: position 22,226,175 of record NW_027325372.1, on the reverse strand, counting down.
TATCAGTGCACTTCTGAGCAGAATTAGTACAGGCAGATAAAATGGGCCTATTTGCGGCACTTTGGAAATGCTCTGAAGTTTCGATTATGGAGTGAAGGATAGGAGATGGGACAACCCATTTATCTGTTTTCTGTTTTGATGTCAGTGCTATAAATGATTAATGAACTGCACTTACTTTGAGCTTTCGTAGTCTTGTTATGCGCTCGATGCATTCAGTTTGTGGTGGATATGTGGGGTTCAGCATCTTGCTTAAGCATACTTTAACACATGGACAAGGGGAGCTGGAGATCCACCCGATTAATAAACAACTGCTCTATGTTCAGCTTCAGCGTGCACAGTCATTGATAAGAATTACCTGCTTTGTTCACACATGTGATCATTTAGGCACTCTCTGGACTTTGAAAAGGGGGCAGGATGAATAAACTCCTCACAAAGCCAGGTTCCAAAACAGCTCATATGGATAGAAAGTTAGAAATCCTAAAATGTTGTGTCTAACCATTCATTCATCCATCTATCTATCCTTTAAGTTTCTGCTACATATCCAGGACCGGGTGCAGACACAACAGCCCGAGTGGAGGTTACCAGACCTCCATCTTCCTTACCATCTCCTCCAGCTCTTCCACAGGGACATCAAGGTGTTTGTAAGCCAAATGAGAGAAATGTTCTCTCCAGCGAGTGCTGGGTCTGCCTCAAGGCCTTTTTCCCGTGAGACATGTCTAAGACATTTCCCCCTTGGAGTTGTCTGGAAGAGTTGTCAGAAACCTGACAGATATGTCATAAATCAATGCACACAAATGCGCCTGTCTCCAATATTGGGGGGAGGGCATGCCTATGGCAATATTTATAAACCTTCACCCGTGCTGTTTTCCTCATAGCTTGTTTTCACCATGACAGCTGCTGGGTTCTTCCTGAGGTATAAGCACAACATGATTTTTACCATTTTGGATTGATTGGAAACACCAGTTGATGCTGCATTCTTACTTGTTGTTGTAAACAATTTCAGGGTTTCCCTCTTTGCCTTGTTGACTTCTGCTACATGGGGTTTTCCCTCTAAAGGTATGCTATCATCTGCTGTGGTAAAACACTACATACTTGCCTGAATCAGCTTCTACTAAACTTGTTCTCATGCATCCAGGTTCAAAATCTGCAGGCCAGAGCAGCAGTGGTACAAGAGCTGCAAGTAATTTTGGCTCTTACCAGGGAGCAGCCGCTGGCCACCCAGTGACTGTGCCCTACAATGTTTATGTGGTGGCACTTGTGCTAGCCTCTGGTCTAAGTCAACCTGTTCTTCAGGCAGGCCCAAGACTCAGCAGCTCTGGCTCACTTGTGCCTGTGCAAGTTTCTGGTGTCCCACAGGCTGTTCAGACAGGTCCAGCATTGAGCAGCTTGTGCTCTCGCTGGCCTGCGACAGGATACTCTACTGTCACTTATGTGGCTGCTGATGTAGGATCTGGTGCTCTGCAACCTGGAGCTGCTGAATCTGGACCACAAGGTAAATCTTATGTAGATGGTCCAAAATGTAATGTTGGGAAGTCTAAAAGTGTCTGTCCGTTGCTCATGTAGCCACCAGCTAATCTTGCTAAGCTCTATTATAAAGCAGAAATCTGCCGTGTTTAGTTTGAATTGGATTTTTGTTTCAAATATGAAATATTGTGTTTCTATACATGCTATCAAAACTTCTGCTGTGAAGAGGACTAATTATGAAATTTTTCCACACTGAAACCGAGTGGGCTATTGCTCCGTCAGTCTTCGAGGCTGCGTCAGCCCAAAGCCTCAGCCTCTCTGATGTTCTCCCTGAAGCCTCTGTCACCACCTGGCCCTGTGCTCCGGTCAGGGGAGACCGCCAGTGTCATGAAGGAAGCTGAACATGGAAATTACCAGCAGCAGACCGAAGAATTCGGCTACCCAGATGACCGCAAAGTGTCTGGACAGGGATCCGCAACTGTATTCGTGCCACGCTTTGGTGTGGGTGGTTCCTGTAACTTGGACTACAGGCTCCTGTACGGCCTGTACCCCTCTGGAACCTACACCACCTTCAGCCAGCAGCATGAAAAGAGCAAAGACTACTTTCAGGATGTCCACTACTTGAAGGAGCATATTACTGACAGCCATAGTTCTGGGCAGCAGAACAAGTTCTTCCCAAGTGCCCGCTAGAGCTGAACATGATGTGCCAAGGGTATGTTTAGAGAGCAGTACCTGCAAATGTCTTTATCTCAATGCTTGCACTAATGTGGTTCTGTTTCAGATTGGCACGCTAAATCCCAACAAGATTCTTTTCAGTCTTGGAATAAAATCTTGTCAAATGATCTAGCTTCAGGATGATTGACAATGGCATGTGCACACCATATGGGCATATAAGGCAAATGGCAGGAATTGCCTGTCATACTTGATTCAGATGTTCTGCTTTTGGTTTAGAACATGGCTTCTAAAAGCTCCCAATCTTGAGGGGAATTGCTATGGAAGTGTTAAATAGCTGCACCCTCTGCTCAATTGACCATAGTGACCAGGTACAGCATCCTTTGCAGCCATTTCTCTACACCTGTACATAGCAGCTGGACACAACCCCTTCCATGCAGTGCGCTCTTCAAACTGATACAGCTGTGTGCCGTCACATAACTCTAGGCACCGACTGGAGAGTGCACGGTAGCCAGCCTGAGTCTTTGCCCACCAAACTGATGTGCTTGAACTTGAAATACTTCTGCAGTTAAGCCACAGCCAGTCTTTGGCAGTCTGGTCAAAGTTACTCACTTAGCTTTCAAATTTCTATCCAGTAATCTTTGCTCATAAGCAATCCAGGAATGATTTGATAAAATACTGGCTTGTCTAAAATAAAAAATTGAAAAACTAATTTTTAATAAGCCTCAATTTATTCCATAGAATTATCAATTGGCCTAATTGACTTGTTTTAATATGCTCTTTTCCTGTCTTGTGCACCAATGCTTTTATTTATTTTTATTGCAGTTAATATTTTAGTTATCTGCAAATGGCTTCTTTCGGTGTGGTCATTTTCCAGATCTTGTATTTTGTTTCATTCTATGTTTGTGTCCTTTTTAATTTACATAATATCAGAAATTGAGTTACATTTTGCTTAAAAAATGCTATATAAAGTCACAAGTCCTTCAAATCCCTGAAAAGCCAAGTCGTAAAGGGGACATTATGGTCTAGACATATCGGAAACCTGACAGATGTCAAATTCATGCGCCTGTTTCCAATATTGGGGGACAGTTCCTACACCAATGGGTCCATCAGCCCTGTGTGATGAGTAATCTAATCTAATCTAGTTTGAACCCTTTATGCTTTGGTGCCCAACTGTGCCTCCACAAAGTGTTCTCTGCATACTTGCAGTAAACCATGGTGGCTCATGCTGTGCGACTGTTTTGTTCCTCCTGGTACTGGAATCTCTTGGCAGAGTCAACCTGACCAACGTGTGCCCGGAGACACAATGCTGTGAACTGTGTGAGAAACGTTCTAGACATTCTGGCACTTGTAACTTTCTCAGTGGGAGGTTATTGTACAGTACATTTTAAGTACAGCAGAATTCACTGGACAGATGTTGAGTTTTACTTGATTGGTGATTTTCTCTAATTACGCTATGACTATAAAATCAGAGTTTTATTAGAGCAGAGCAACAGTCTGAAAATGCTTTCAGTGACTTCAAGTTGACCCTAATCTTAACAGGTTGATTTTAAGCCACAATTTGTGACATAAGCCATCAGCAGTTTTATTGGGAATTCAGCTTTATTATTATACAGTTGCACTTTACTTCTGACAAAACAACACATGTTGGGACGTTTCTTCCTTTTAGAGTGCCCCCTGCACTTCTACTTCTATGACACCCATGCAGGAGACTGTAACAGCTCTGGAGAGCTTCTTCAGCGACAGACTGCTTCACCTGAACTGTGTGAAGGAGCACTATCGCAGGTCCTTCCTTCCTGCAGCTGTCAGACTTCACAACCAGCAGTGCTCCCAGCACACTCACTAAGACTGAAACAGTTTAACTATGTGCAATAATATATCAACCAGATATATTTCCAAATGTGCAATGGTGTAAATTAAAACCCTGTATATATGTATGTTTATGTTCTACATTGTTTGTATTGTTTTAATTTATTTGACTATTTTGGCATTTTAATTTATTTTTCTCTTGCTGCTGCTGTTGTAATGTGAAAATGTCTCCACTGTGGGACAAATAAAGGAATTCTTATTCTTATTTAGTGGTTTTTAAAACTTTATGCAGACATTCAGATTCACTGTACATATGACTGCAGGAGTGATTCAGTCCCCAAACACATTTGGGTGTGTTTGCTCATTTTTGAGAAGCCCTGTTTCATACATTTTCAGTTTAACTAACATGTTTACATGGATTTTAAGTTTTTTTTTTTTTTTTAGTTTCAAGATAGATAAATGTGTTTACTGTCTATATCAGACGAACGAAGAAGTCAGAAGATTGTTAAGGCATTTTAGAACAAAAATGTATCATCCGGTGTCAGAAAATGAGGCTCCAATAAAGGTCTTTTAGCGAGATGACAGCTTGAGATGGCCAAAAGACACATTTGGAGCCTGCCATTATAATAAAAATCAAGCGATTTCTTCTTTAAAGCCTTTAGTTCTTCAACACCTTTGAAAATTTTACCAAAATATTCTGATTTTACAAGCATGGTCAATTTCCATAGTAATTACACCCAGCTCCGTCCAACACTTTTGCAAGAAGAAACACTGCCCCTGTGTGGCTGTATTGAAGAGTCACCAGACAAATGGAACATGGGAACGCTCAGAAAAACTCACTTGCAGAATGACCTTACTTTGAAACAAGTCTTACAAGTTGAAGACGTGGGACTTGGAAAATGGAAATACTTGTCCTGACAGGTCAGCTGCCTGTTTGTTGTTTCATGTGTGCCAGTTATGTTGTGAAAATTCTATAATACATGTCTATCTGTAACTACTTGCTCTAAACGCATTTTACAGCTATTTTGAAGGTAGTTTATGTGCACGTGTGAGGAAGAAGCAATAGAGTCATCATTCTTTTTCTCACAAATGTACTTCTAACTCTGTTATACCACAAATTCTATAAATGTAGCTTTTTCATGTGTGATGAATTCCACATCTGTACATTCTGGAGCTGCACGGTGGCGGTGGCAAGCATTGTAAGCCTCACAGCAGTCAGGTTTCTAGTTCAAATCCTAGCTTTTGCCTTTCTGGGGACCTGTGCAGGATGTACAATCCCTCTTCCCACTGGCAGGTGAGACAGGTGAGACAGGTTACAGCCTTCTTCTTACAGTCACCCTTATTTGGGCATAGAAAATGGATGTTATGAAACTAGTTTGGATGAGGAGTTGGGGTGTTCCTGCCCAGAGAGTAATTGTCATTCATATCAAATTAATATATTCTATCATAAATCATTTTACTTATCATGTTGCATCAATTGTGTATTAAGAATGACTAAAGATGCTGTACGACGTAACAGTGGAATAACAACAAAGAAGACAACAAAAAGAGAGCAGTTATTTAGAGAATAAATAGAGAGAAACTGGAAAAAGAGGCAGCACAAGGCAGTGTGCGATATTATTGAACAAGAGTGGTTTGCAACAGGAAGTGTGTGAATTTTTGTAAGAGAGATAAGTAAAGAAGAAGTGATTGACTGACACCCTTATGTTCACAATATGCGTCTTTATCAGAGGCCCTACAGGGCCATATGACTATATTTAAAACTGGGAGGAGAGACAGGGCTGCAGGAGATGTGAATCTGACACGGAAGACACCCTTCCTGTCTGACTGCAGAAATATTCGACTTATAGATTTTGCTTTGAGAGATGAGTACAAAACGATCCTGTCAGCACACTCACTGCTTGATTTATACTCAAATGATATGCCTACAGTTGCAAATGTCTAATTCTAATTACAGGCCCTTTTCAAAACAAGCCTGATCTTTTGTTTCTGCAACGCAGCCATATTAGCTCCTTGTGCATATGACTCACCACTGAAACATTAGAATCATTTACATTATCTTTCAAAAATGGCCATTTCTCCTGGTGTAATCCTGCCTATGAAGTAAAAGCAGCTTCCTGCAAAGCAGGAGAGATTATTTCAAACCCTGCTGGCAGCTGCCATAATTTCCTAACTGCCGTTTCTTTTCCACTTTTTGGGAAATGTGCAGTTAGTCTGAAGATATTTCATATTTCATCATCTCATGCATACAAATATGTAAACAATTGCACATATTTTGCCAGTATGCACAAACAAATTCCACGCCTGTAAGGACATTGTTTGACACTCGCTGTAAATCAGCCTGTGCACGCCTCAGTCCCTTTTACTGTCATGCAAACCAATGTTAACTTAGAGCCACTTTTAAGAAGACAGCCATATCTTAAAGGGAAACGTATTTGTGGTTTGCCTGCAAAATATGAGACACGAATATGGATTTGCGTGTTTTTATTTTCTAGGATTGAGTGCGCTAAGTCACTAACACTATAAATGCCCTAACCTCGGCTTTGGAGGTAGCTTGCTGTTGTACTCCAAAGGTCCGAGGAAATATGTAGGCGTACTGGATATTTTCATTCAGCAGATTCAGTTCCGACCGTTGCTTCGGGCAAATATGATTACTCAACAGGTCGACCTCTGCTGGCCTCAGCCCAAACTACGGGGGAGATCTCTGAGGGGAACCTGGATCTGACAACATACAGGGTTCCAGAGAGCTTTGGCAGAGTTACAAGATGTCGATTTAATTTGGTGAAACATCCCAGTGCAGCAAAAAAAGGCACTGGTAGATTTTTGTCCCTTGAAAATGGTGCACAGGCTGGTCATGGCTGCCGCTGTGAGTGCATGTGTGATGTACTGTATGTCATGCGTGTGTAAACAATGTTGAGAAAACTCCCGAGCAGATAGTCACTGACAAAGAATGTTCCAGAACCTCACACCCACGCAGTGTGAATACATTCCTTTTACTTTCAAAGGTGCACAGATTTTCAAGCCAAGACGTCGACCTCAAACCCATCAGAGGTTTGATTTAACATTCAGAGGAGGATCCTTTTGATAAGGGCCGCTTTTTTTCTTTCTTTTTTTTGTTTGTTATGTAACTATGTTTCAAATGGAGCCTAAAATCCATTCAGGTAGTTAATAAGAACATCACAAAGCAATTCTCTTTGCTGATGAAGGTGAAGCATATTTTTGCAGGCAAACCAAAAAGTGCCTCACATCGAAGCGTTTATTCTCCATTGAACTTTTTCTTTTTTCTTTCTTGAACTACCTTCCTCTTTACGCTTCTCCGGGTATTAAACAGCCATTAACAAGGACACCGGCAAAGAGTGCGATACGATTTCCGTTATAATTTTTCAAATTAAAACGCTTACCGATGTCAAATAACAGCATTGACAGTGCGACTGGCGACCTGTGCAGGGTGTCCCCCGCGAGGACATTGATGGTGCATTGATGGTGCAGCATAGTTACTGAACCGCCTGTCCTCAAGTTCTGCCAAAGAAATGCCCATTTAGGCCCCTGGACTTTAAAAACAGAGACACATTGAAAACAGATCCCCCAGAAGACTGAAGTTCAGAAAAACTTGTTTGGGGAACATATCCCTGGACATAGTTTTGACTTTTTTTTATCTTTAAAGTTCATATGATTTGATGTATAGCTGATAGAGACGGGATGAGTGAGGCAGGAAAAGGGACGCTTTTATTTTTGTGGTCAGGTCCAGGCGCTCTCTGTTTCACACGCAGCTTGATGAACACTTCGAAACGACGATCAATCTGTTGAATGTGTTTTGTCTGGAGGCGGAGGAAGAAGAAGTGGCATCCACCGCGGAAATTTTCGCCACAATGTAAGACACTATATGCTGATCTGTGTGTTCGTGGATTGTAAAAAATACAACCAGCTTCCATTTAAGCCATGAACGCAAGTTACGCCGCTGTGGTAGAACTTTCCCGATTTCTTTTGGCTTTATTCCAGTAACATTGAGAGTGTCATGCACGAGCGTGACTGTAGCGTGTGGATAGTTGTGGGGTTAATCATCTCGATTTGCTTAGATAAATAAATCAGGGTGTCTGTCTGTGTGATGCGAGGTACCGAACAGGTAGTATCATGTTCTTTATAGGGGCGGACACAACTAAAGGAAAGAAATTATTTAATGCTCATGAAGGCAATAGGGAGAGATTGGATTTATTTGTCATGCAACGTGCTCTACTGCTCTTAATTATAGCAACGAAGTTGGTTTAGAGATGTCTTCTGGGCATAATGTGCTTCTTTTTCCACCGCTGGAGCCAGAAGAGGGTTGGACTGGTTCGACTCAGGCAACAGCTGGCATGGCCGTGTCTAAAGTTCAGAAGGACACCTAAATCTCACAACTGAAAGCATATTTTGTGCGTTTAAATTCAAATAGAGATGTCAAAGCAGAAATGGACCAATTTCACAGCAGTTTAACTGCAGGGAAATCCCACCTGCAGCTAACTGAGTTCAGAATGGAATATTTAAGTTAAGTGTGGATATTTTAAGGATTTCAACTAGCTATATATGTATAACTATGGGGATGGTTATGACTCGAGAAGGCCCAATGTTCAGATTTCTCAAGTTATTTCAGATTTGGTGTCTTGCCTATGTCAAGTCTTATGAAAGTTAAGAGAACATTTAGACTTATAAAGATCAATAGTATGTGTATGCTTAACACCTCAATAAATCAACCGTTGCACATTGTCACGCTAAATGATGTGGGCACGTTGTCCATACCTGCTTTACTGTATTTCTATCCACAAACTGTTGCACATGCAGAACTGTGTGCTTGGATTGGTCATCCACAGCGAAGAATGCACTCGCCCTTTCTGTAATCCATTTCTTCTTGTTGCTGTCTCGCATTAACGTCTCTCCTCTCCCTGAAGTTTCCTTCAGTGTGTGTGTGACGATGGTGCTGAAAAGTTGGCCTCCGATTTGTAGCATCATAGCTTCCCATTTCAGCAGTCAAAGGCTAAGAAAGTGCCCATTACTGCTAAAAAAAAAAAGAAAAAAAAAAGGAGTCTTATGGAGACTTAGTTAACTTAGCCAGTAAACTCGTACAAACCAAGTGTTCAAACTTTTGCCATCAAGTCAAACTCGTATTCAGTGAGACTCGCTGCCAGCTTACGAACCTCTCAAACTGCAGACGTTACAAGTGGCTGCTGGACTGCTCTGACTTTTCACTTTAAGATATTTCCCCAGCGTGAGCAAGCTTCTGCCACAACTCTTGAGGGCAGTTTTATGACATAAAACAGCAGACATCTGAGTTTACAGTTCCAAAAACAAGTGCGAATATATGAAATGTAGTTGTTGGAACAGGGCTCGTTTCATTTATACTGAAACAGACAATAAACCTGGGTTCGTTTTAAGGGAGAGCTTCCTTCTGACAGGAAAGTCTTGCCCATGTGGGCGAACAAGGTTTCTGTGGGTTTTCAGTCAGATTCACCCGTCTGCTGTCATGTTTGCTTTGATGTCACTTAAGACCGTTCCAAATCTACATAAGAAATAGTTAATTTTGACTCTTAAACCTTGTCTGCAGCATCCACCCAGTGTGCACCAATCGGCTACTGAGAGCCATGGCGACCATCGTGTTGGAGAGAATTGGCCGAGTGTTCATCAGCTTGCAGCAGATCCGGCAGGTTCCCCGGATGCTGACCGAGGCTGCGCCCTCCATGCCCGGCACAGTGCGGGACACCGAGGTTCCGTTCTACTTCAGGGAGCGCTACATCTGCACAGGCTACAGACCGCTCGACCAAAACTGGCGCTACTACTTCCTGTCCGTGTTCCAGCGGCACAACGAGACCATCAACATCTGGACTCACCTGCTGGCGTTTTTTGTGTTTCTGGTGAAATTACGCCAACTCGCCGAGACGGTGGACTTTGTCAGCGACCCTCACTCTTGGCCCCTGCTGATCCTCATCCTCTCCGCTCTGACCTACTCGGGTTTCAGCGTTGCTGCTCACTCACTGGGTGGCAAGTCTGAGCTGTGCCACTACTGCTTCTTCTTTCTGGACTACGTTGGGGTGGCCCAGTATCAGTATGGCAGCGCCGTGGTTCATTTTTATTATGCTGTGGATGAGAGCTTGCACAGACAGGTGTGCGGGATCTTCATGCCTGCTGCCGCTGTCCTCAGCTGTCTGTCATGCCTGGGATGCTGCTATGGTAAATACTGCAACCACAGCCTACCTACCTGGGTGCGTAAGGTGTGTCAGGTGGTGCCCTCGGCGCTCGCCTACATCTGGGACAGCAGCCCCGTGGCCAAGAGACTCTTATCGTGGTCCAGCAATGACCCGGCCATCACCTACCACTTTGGTCAGGTGGGTTTCTTTCTCAGCTGTGCCTTCTTCTTCACCGTCCCCCTGCTAGAGCGCTACCTCCCCGGACGGTGCGATTTCCTGGGACAGAGTCATCAGATTTTCCATGTTTTTTTGTCTTGCTGCACCTTGTGTCAGATCCATGCCTCCTACCAGGACTATGTGGGCCGTCGGCAGCTATACTCACACCTGCATAAGGGTGGAGAGGCTGCTCTTTTCGTGGGATTGTATGTGGCCACTTTGGTTGGATGTGTACTGATTGCAGCCTTCTGGCTGAAGAAAGTGAAAGGTATGCTAGACCTAAAAAATAAGTCCAAATAAAACATTATCTGCCTTTACTGCCAAGTACTACTTTGATAGAAAAGGGAACTGATTATCTTTGCTATGGGCTAAGAGCTGGTGGCAAATAACAGGGAAGCCTAACGTATCAGGGGTTTGTATTCTATATATTACAACCTATGTATTAATACACAGGATCAGCATTTTCATGTATTAGCAAAGGCTGGTGCTCCTTTTTTTTTTTTTTTTTTTTTAAGTGAATGAGATTCTTACATTTTACTAAGACTGTTAAAACTTGGATATCACTGTATGCAGTATAAAAGCTCATTTCTTTATATATTGCCAGGAAAATAGGAAATGTTTTACAGATTTTACAGTATATGAGAAAAAACACAGTTCTAACAAGAAAGTCTATCAGGAATTCAGAGTCTCCAGGAATAGTTCTCCAGGCTTCTTGAAGGACATCCCAAAGCTCTTCTTTGGATGTCGGCTGCCTTTTGTTCCGTTCTCTGTCAGATGATCCCACACTGCTTCAGTAATGTTGAGGTCCGGGCTCTGGGGAGGATTCATCCCTCCATAAGACCTGTTGCCACTGATTTTCAGTCCATTTCTTGTGTCATTTGGCATAGCTCAGCCTTTTCTCCCTGTTTCCCTTCCTTAAGAATGGCTTCTTGACAGCTTCCCTTCCATGGAGACCATTTCTGATGAGGCTTCAATGAATAACTGACTGAAGGTCCAGCTGCATCTCTCAGGTCCTGTTTCGGGTCTTTGCTGGATTTTTAATTGTTTTTCCTATTTCTTGAGGCCATGACTTTCAGATGCTGTTCATCTGCTGTTGGTAGTTTTTTTGTTGTTGTTGTCCAGTTTACCGTATTTAGATTTCTTTTAAGGACTCTGCACACCATACTGAGTTTTTGTCTGAAAACTCTTTGGGAATCACCTTGTTGGTACAGATATACGATTTTATATCTGTTGCTCTCTTGTTATACAAGTGAATAAATTGAAACAAAATGCTGTGTCTGAGACACTGCCAGTATCAAAGTGCCTACTGATACAGTTGAAAATGGTTTCGTTGCTAAGTGTAGACATGACGACACTGGTTAATCCCTTAAGTTTGGTACTTTTTTTTTATGCTTGAATGATTCAAAGGTTAGTGTTTAAGTGGCTTAACACACAAACACATGAAAAAGGTCCGGCACAAGGACTGGACTGAAAAGGAGTGGGATGGGGCGGGGGAGCAGTCAGTGTCCAAAGAAAAGCTTTGAAAGACCTTCAGAAAGTCTGGAGAACTATTGCTCAAGACGACCTTAAAAGATTAGAAGAAAGTCTGGCTGGTTCAAAGCAAAATACAAAGAAACGAGGGGCGGACCAAGACTTTTGCACGATGTTGCATTTAGTAGCATCTAAAATGGCCGAGTATTTATTTTTGATAATGAAATAGACACTGTTTTTCTACTTTTTTTAAAAAAAAGGGACTGTTAATGAATTGGTTTAAATGTGATGACAGCTTGTAGAAGAGTGGCGACACTTCTCTTTGCTAAAGATCTTTTAGTTCTCAGTTTGGACACTGAGAAGTTCAAAGAAAAACCTGCAGTGTGACAGTGTGTGAGGCCTTTACCACTGTGCCTTGATGGCTTCTGGTTTCTGTTTTATTTCACATTTATTCTTGAGGCAGTGTTGAGTGACTGTTGCTGCAAAAATGTTTTTTTTTTTTTTTCTGGTGTTAACCCCTAAATGTCATCAGATACTAGTGCACTGTTCAATCTTCAGATGATAAAGCTTTAGGATTAAGCATCCCATATTCATTGGTTTAAATGTAGGTTTTAAATCTTTCAGGATGCACTGAGAAATGTTTTTCATTGCCAATCTGAGTTTTAGTCTTTTTAGTCCTGCCACCATTATTTCGATGTCATAGCACTTAGATTAAATTATTTTCCTGCCAATTGAATGTATTTAAGAAAGCTGGATGTTTTATGAGGGATTTAATATATGCTAATGAAAGTCTTAACCTTTCGAATATGTCCTGTTGTAGATATGTGTTATGTATTGCACTATTAATGCAATCACTGTGTGTCTTAATGAACTTTTCTGTGCCTTTCTGAATTAAAGTATATGGATGTTACATGTGTTCACTTAGTGAAGTTTCTTTCTGCGTTTAATCTGCAACTCCAAAACCATTACAAGAAAAAACTTTGTCTTTAAGTTACTTAAATGGTGATTTTTGTCAGATGATGCTGCAGTTATAGAATTGGGATTTTATTAGAGCAGAGTGACCGCCTGAAAATGCTTCTGAAGATGCAAATATATGGAACTATGGAGCGCCTACAGAGCGTCTTGGCCTCAGTTTTTGAAGCTCAGTCTCACAAAGTTTCAGTCTGATTAACGTATTCAAAGCAGAAATCCTCAGCCATTGTCCTAATTGCAGATTTTGTACATCACTTGTCTTGTAACACACAAAAACACCATATGGACATGTTAAAGGTTGAAAATACTATACTTGTATAATGAGACCTGTGAGTTGTGGTTTTCAATTTGGTTATCTGGAGCATATTGTCCTCAGTGCAAAGGAAGCAACAACATCCTTCCACCCTGCTATTTTCTTGGTGATCAATATGACACAGTATGCTTGCAGCCTTCTTCCAGTGTGTTTGGGGGGCATTACAACTTGTATTGAATTAAATCTAGTTTAGCATGACATGGGCCTTTGATGCAAAACCAGATGCCAAACCTGATGGCTTTGTCTTAAAGTGTCTCAATGGGTAATTGGTCTCCATGGCAACCAGTAGCGCTTTTTATCAAGGCGTACATCTGAAACACATTTGACAGTGACAGACTGTGATCTTTCTTAAGATCACGCTTGATAAAAGCACAGAGTGAATCATTGCTTCATCACACTCAATTTACATTAAAACACTTGCATGCATGTAAAGCTGCATGTACCCGTGTCATCCATTTAGTAGAACCAAGAGCTTTTTCTTTTTTCCTTTGGCTGGCAACCTAAGTCAGCTGTATTTTTCTTTTTCTTTTGCATTTGTGAAAACAGGTCTCTCTTCTGTTGAAAAGTTCTAGCTTAGCTTTTAAAGGCATCTATAGCATCTGAACCAGCATAGGAGTGATTGAAATACTGTTTCTGTGTGGTACCAGGAGGCTACACACCCCCGCCCACTGGAGAATGTTTCTCTAGTGTGGAAACTGCAATAGGCCCTGCAGGTATTTAGCATGCACCCTTTGAGCTAATGGCCTAGCTGGACCTCAGATTCACGAACAAAACTGCTTGCTTTCTGAGAAGTGCCTCGGCAACAGCCAACTAGGCCAGTGAACTCCATGCACCGTCTTTGAGTTCTTTGTTCCTTTGATGGAAGGCAGGCAATTCAGGGGTTGAACTGTGAATATTTTTCAAGGAAGTAAGCAATCAGCCTACTTCAAAATAATCTTCATGGATGATGATGTTGCTTCAGGTACATCTGACACATGACACAGAATTCAAGAGGCCCAATTAGACAAATAGACAAATGAGCTGGAACATCTTTGGAACATCTAAGATTGTGAAAGTTTTCCATCAACAGATGTTAAAGCTGATAAGTTTTGTTTAAGGAATTTGATGCTTACATATTTCAAAAGTTCAGACAGGGGTGCCTGACTTCAAAACTAAATCCAAATGAAAAGTGACAGAGGTTAGCATGGCACATCTTACTTTTTTATTGGCACCAAATTACAAGCTGCAGTTGCATGAGGAGTTATATCAAGCACTGTTATGGCTGTGTTTCCCCACATCCATTTAAAAGAAGCTCCCAGATCTTTGTCTTCTTTTCTTTTTCGCCATAATTATACCCTTGTTTTATCAATGAAAACCAGGATCATGGATCACTGAACTTTAATTTGATTGCATGGATTAATTTAGCCTGATTTGATGCTCTGCTTTGTCCTTCCAACCTCAAAATAAATTGAAAAAATTGCTTTTAAATGCCCTATTTGGGTCTTAAAGTGGTGTATACAGCAGAAAGTGACGTCAGTGAAATACTTGTTGTGTAGGGTTCCCAACCATACAGGACGATTCCGTTTTTCAACCCTATTATTGTGCCACAGGCTTGGCAACCTGATGACTAACACACAGCTAGCAGGGGAAGCAGCCAAGCTAAGTGCTAAATGTGTTAGACAGCCAGGTTGCAGCTTTACAGCTCCCAGAATTCTCTCTATGTTGCATTTACTATTCTAATAATTTGCAAGTGACATTTCCTTTAAATGTTGCACTTTTGTGATGGTGAAACAGATATCTAAAAGAGAAAAAAAATCTCTCCAAGCTAATGAGCAGGCTAACTCCAACTTAGCCCTCTCCATTTTGGAATCAGTTCCTTCTCATGATAAAAAATGTTAATGGAGAAACTTCTTTATTAAAGCTCACCAAAGATTAACTCTATCCACATCTATGCACAGATTACAACCCAACCTGATTTTAAATTCTGATGGGTTCAGACCTATAGAATTGTGCTTTTTATTGCCCTTAGCAAAAAGTAGTATACTTGAAGTTAATTTTATTAAGTATGCTCGAGTATAAGTATAAGTATAGCAAGTATACTACGGACCATATACTTGTAGTGTAATAGAAAGTATACTGATGTACACTTTCAAATATACAACAAGTACACTCATCTATATACAACTAGTGTATTAGGTATCTAGTTCCAGTTCACATTTTAGTTTATTGAAGTAGGGGTGGCCGTGGCTCACTGATTAGAGTGGGTCATCCAATAACCTGTAGGTTGACGGTTCAATTTCTACCAATTCCTACCAAAAAAGATTGGTGAACTGACAGCTGGCGGAGTGGCTGGCTGAGGCCCTTGATCAGGGCACCATACCCCCCATGCTCCCCAGGTGCTGTGAATGGCTGCCCACCGCTCCAATGTATGTGGTATCTGTCTCCATGAGTGTGTGACCCTGTGCATGTGTGTGGGTCAAATGCAGAGGAGTAATTTTGTGTATTTTGTGTGACAATGACTACATGACAATAAAGTAATCTTAATCTTTTATACTTTTATGAACTTAGAATTACTAAAACAAAAAAAATTAGTTGTTCTAAATTATGCTAAGTTTGCTTAGCATATTACTTGTAGCATACTATTTATGTTCATGTTTATGCAGATGCTTTTATCCAAAGCCACTTACACTGGTAGGCAGGTAGAGTAAGGGGATCTTGCCTCAGGACCCCTACTGTAGGTAGTACCATTCATGCAGGGGATTTGAATTCAGGTCGTCCACATGAAAAGTGGGAATCTTACTACTACTTTATCTAGCACTTATACTAGACTGCAATGTATTCACAAATACCTGCTTAAATCGTGAAAGATGTGCATTTCAAAAACAAAGAGCCTCTATGAAATCAAGTCCTTCTTTGCTGAGTCAACGACTTGACCTGATTCTGTACTTGGATCAAGATAAACTAAGTATTAGTACTTTGTGGCAGAAAGAAGTAAAAAGTATACTAAAGTACAAGTATAAGCTTTGGTATTAAAGTATAAGTGTAAGTCTTAGTATTAATGTACTTTTCTTCATACTTTTCAGTATAAGCCAAGTATACTTCACCATACTATTCTTAAATATATAAAATATAGTATATAAAAAATAAACTTCAAGTATACTGCCTCAGTTTTACTATAAAATAAGTATACTCATAGTACACTTGAATAAACTACTTTTTGCGATGGGTTATTAAACTAACAGATCTAACAGAACATGACATGTTGATTAATGAGCCTTGGAGGTGTTCGCAGCCTCATTTTCTTTAGCCTATGGATGAAGTCTGACTAGCTCTTTTGACCTGCTCCCTGTAACAAAAATAACACTTTTCTGATGTCATCTGGGTTATTTAGCCATAATCGGTTATAGTTTTTTTTGTCAGTTGAAAGGCATGCAAGTATTTGCTTGAATTTTCAGTAGCTAAGCAAGTAAGAAATGAACTGATTTAAAAAAGATAGTAAGATAGTAAGTAATATTACCATATTATTTAGTCTTCTACAGTTTAGAACAAAAAAAAGACAAAAAGGACCCAAAGCCTATGTTTGGACATCCTGCGTAATATGTATTAATAACATTCCCTCTGGCAAATGTTCCAGCTTGTAAACTTGACATACTAGGTATGACACCAGCCCACAGCATGATCTATCGACCCCCATGCTTAGCTGCTGAAAAGGGTTTTGTTTATATGAAATTCAGTACCCTCATCCATCCAAACCAACCTTTGCTTACTGCAGTCAAAAAGATCTATGCACATTTCATCAGTCTACTGCATTTCTTTCCAAAAGATCTTTCTCAAATGCTTATGTGCTCTGGTGCTGGCTTCTGTGGTGAATGTGCAGAAAATGTTTTCTTCTGATGCATTATCCATGAAGGACATACTTGTTTAAATAGTGACAGACAGTCCAACAAAGCATCACCATTTCAGTTTGCTCAATCGTCCTGAAGGTCTTTGGTAGGTAAACATGAGTTTTGATTTGCAATCCACTCATAGAGCAGTTGAGTGTAACAATTCAACAATTCTCTCCAAATTGAGGAAACAATAAGCTGGAAATGCTATGTTACATTTTTAGAGCCTTCTCCTGCTTTGTGGGTTTGTTTTCTTCCTTAACTTTCTTCCTTAACCTTAAATTTTGAAAGTCATGCCACACTCCTTTATGCAGTTGCTTTATGTAGCTTGCTTGCTCTCTTGTGAAAATATGTCCTTCTGCTGCCCTCGTGTGTTGATGAAGGCACATTTTATTGAGGTAAACATGTTTTCAGAAAGGCCTAGTTTTCTCATGTCATCAGCAGCTCTGCTTCCTCGGTTGTGAACTTGAAAGGTGATATAATTCTCTTTGTTTTCACCTACCTTGAACATGTATTGACTTTCCTGCCTGGCTCTGCAGTCCAGTCTTACTGTGGGCTTGTGTGACC
This sequence comes from Leuresthes tenuis, assembly GCF_036924035.1. Taxonomy (NCBI): domain Eukaryota; kingdom Metazoa; phylum Chordata; class Actinopteri; order Atheriniformes; family Atherinopsidae; genus Leuresthes; species Leuresthes tenuis. The sequence continues at coordinate 22,208,674 of NW_027325372.1, read as the reverse complement.
TGACCCGTACAGCATCGCTCCGTTATTCATCTAAATCCCCGAATCAGCTGAATTATGGTCCGATTGGACTCTCTCCCACATTCTTCCTCTCTGACTCACAATAGGAGTCAGACAGCCTGCTTCACCTCAGATAATTAAATTTCATCTCAGCTCAGTAAACGTAATGAGGCTCAAAATACCAAGAGTATTACAGCAAGCAACAATTCACAGATGGTTTGCCAATGTATCACTGTGATGTCTAAACAAGTTATCAAGATGATTACAGTTTGGCAATATAGAAAATGTCAAATTTTCATACTGTACCAGAGTGGATCCTGTTTTTGAACATGTAATTACTGGTTTATCAGTAAATCGTCTTTCTGCTAAACAAATTGCCCTCCATCTGACTTAGCTTGTGCTGAAAAGAAAGTGCAAGCATGCTAACATGCTTAAGTAATATGACGAACAGGACAAACATCATAACCATTTTGGCATCTTCTTTTTAGTATTGTCATTAGCATGAGGTTAGCATGCTGGCACTAGCCTTTAACTCCAGAGATGTCCTCACAAAGCCTCTAAAAGAATCGCAGCATATTCTTGAAATAACTATTAGAATATTCAATACACAGATTTGGAGCGTGAACCCTTTTGTTAGAAATATTATCTGGACTTTGAAGTGTGAAATGGTAAGTCTGCTTTCCCACTGTAATATGACCACACATGCAGCAGAGTTCACTCTGTGTGTGGTTCTGCTGAGTGATGCAGCTGCCGGCCTGGAGCTTTAAATCTTAAAGCCTTCCTCTGCACCACTGGGCCCATTCTCTGGAGGTGTCTGTCTGCAGAACGTCTAAGACAAGAGTGCCACGTTTACAATGTCCTTCTATTTCTAGTAATTTCTAATCTCTTTTGTCAAGATTTGCTCTTCTTTTTGGCAGTGCAAAAGAGCAAAATTTACACTTTTAAAAAATATATAAAACACTCTTTTTCAAATCTAGAATTTGAAAGAGTTCATAACACCAGAAACATAACAGTCTTGGGGCAGAAACTGTACATGGCATGCACTGAAGAACACACCAACAGAACAGGTGGAGAAGCTTTAGACACACTCGCAGCCTCTAAACTTTGCTTGTGGCCATCTAAAAGCTTCTTTCAGCTGTCTCATGGTAGTTTCTGCCACTTTCCCATTGCTCTTCACTCAAGCTCCATTAAGCCTACATCAGGCTTTTAAGCTACGTAATCACCTGTCCAGATTGTTCTAGGTAAGCCTGAATTTCCCAATTTATTGTGTGGTGTATTTTTCATCCCGATATTTTGAATGATTGAACCATTAAGACCACGTGCATGGGTAGACTACACATTTGTGCTTGCAGTAAATGCACAAAAGTCTGAACATGTGCTTTCAATTAAATTATTTCATTATTCATGCATGCACAAAACCCCAACTGACTGCAATGAATCACCTACAGGTACATTCACATATAGGCCTGCTTCTTATAAGCAACATGTGGAGACTGTTATGTGTGTGGGATAGTCTGGAATTCTCTGTGAGGGGGATGAGGTTTAGCTGAGAAATTAAAATAGGGCAAGATAAAAAAAAAGGGGGTGGGATCTCAGGAGGAGAACAGAGAGTACAAGGTGGGAGGAAACAAATCAAAAGCATCCGGGAGAATGAAAAATATCCCTAAATTACAAAAATGACCAACTGATATAGGAGTAACACTGATCAACACCACGTTAATATAAGAATAAAGTTGTGTACTGTTACTTTAAATTCCACATAGGTTCACCATGAAGTGGGAGAATAGACTCAAGTTGGCCAAAGTACAACATACAATTTCCTGTTTTTAAAAGAAGACAACTAGCCAATTACTGATGATGCGAAAGCAGATCTGAGTAACAAATTAGTAAAATAATAGTTATTTCAAACAACTGGGGAATTAAAATAAATTCAGTTTAATTAAATTTGAACTATATAGCACCAAATTACAAAAAATGCAATCTCAAAGCACCTTAAAGATACAGTCAAAGTCAAGACCATTACAATCTAATTCACTGCAAACCCCGTTTAGTCCTTTCAGCTCATGAAACCACCAAATTGTATCAAAACTTTTCTTTGGTTGACTTCCCTGTCCTGAGCATGCATGAGGCAACAGTGGAGAGGAAAACTCACTTTTAACAGGAAGAAACCTGCACAAGACTCAGGAAGATGTTTGGGGGCTGAGGGGACATGAAAGAGGGGTCAACAAGCACCATAACACCAGGTGAGGGATACCTGCTGAGAAAGAAAAACAAAAATGAATGACAACGATGATTTATATGTACATGGGAGGGTAAAGAGAGCAGAGCAAGGAAAAGTGCTCAGTGCATCATGGGAGGTCCCGGGCAGTGTAGGCCTATAGCAGTGTCATTAAGGGACGTTTCATGTTCATCTGAGGCATGGCTGAATACTCTGTGCAGTTCACTTCAATGAGAACAACTGGCAGCCAAAGTAACTGATGGATTCTCCAATTTAAAATGATAATATTTTAATAAAATGTCAGTTCACAGAAGAACCACGTTGGTTTGATTACAAACTTAACCATAATACCACGCACAACAGCTTTGTGTCTTATTCTTAAACCAATACATCTTATACTATACCAAATAATAATATACTAAATCTATATGACACGTTTGAATTGCTCGGGAAGTTTACACTGTCTTTTATTTTGAAAGACAGCGTGTCCGTCTTCCGGTTTTTAAAGTAACTGTTCAACTTGACACGAGCCAGAGAGCTACTTGCGAGCCGCTACACAAAGAGAGAGTGGAAGAACCTGCAACTATGGGAGTCAAACTGTACTACACCACCGTTACTGCCTCGCGGACGGTGAGTCAGGCTGATAATTCAATAAGTTTGATGTCCGAGTCTTGAGCTCCGGCGGCGGCTGCTGCTGACAACGCTTCTGTCTAACAGACACACCCAGCACCCTATCAGTAATAGCTTCCTACAGACTAACAGTGCAGCGGGCCTATGCAACTCACTGCCTCTTTCTAGAATGGTTGGAACGTCGGCATAACGAGGCTGTGCGTGTTCTGAACATTTGAGTTATTATCGTGAAATATGTTCAAACTTAAAGGACGTGTCGAGCCGAAGAATGTTATTTTTTTTTCAACTTGAATCCCCGTGTCTAGGTGGGGGAATTATTTTTCTACCGAGCATATTGCCTAGCTGTATTTATACACAAATCTCAATGTAGGAACATCACTAAACATTCAGTAAGAAATGAAAGAGTACTTCTGCTGCGTTGACTGGACGGGCCAACTGAGTTGTGCTCACTTGTATCCGCTTGCTGTTTGCGGGGAGAACTTTGCTCCGAACTATCAATTTAAGGTCGCCCTGTTTCCGGCAAAAATTAAATGGCAACGTTTAGCTTTTCAAACATACAACACACTCAGAAAATTGTCATAAACTCGACATGATTTCCATTTTTCTAGAGTGGTACACCTGCTACCAATGTTGCTTCAGCTGTAGAAAGCTCATAGAAAGTGAGCGCGGGACCACATTTAAAATCATTAATCACTAGAGCTGCCCAGGTGATTATATTTCAAGCCGAATTAAGCAGTAAAGCACTAAGTTGGGAAAAGTGCCAGTATTTATAGTCTTTGACGTATGTCTTTGTAGATAAACGTGATTAAACTAAATTCTTCAATTTTGTAATGAAGCTTTGCCACATAATTCGATCCGCTACATTAGAATGGATCTACACTGTAAACATCTTTGTTTGAATAGCTAGCCTGTGTTACAGAGTCGCAACACTTTAAGCTGCGTTAGTGGAGTAAGCTTCACAATGCGTTTTCTGTCTTTATACAGCTCTTTGAAACCAATTTATGAGTTGTTCTGCTGTGGTTGGAGCACACAGAGCTTCTCCAGAACACTTCCCTCTCTGTACCATTTAAAAAGCCAACGCCTATGAAATAATGTTTGCACTTTTGTTTAGTGTGTTGTAAAACAATAGCAATAATAATAAAAAAAAACACCCCATTATTCAGTGGAGCTTTCACAACTTTCTGCAGCAGCTTAAAGCAATTCCTCTTTTTCGGTTTGAGGATGTGACTGGCATTTACATCTAGCACATAGCAGCTTGTGTGTTTCCAGTTCCGTACTTGGGTGTGGTCGTTTTTTCAAACTCCCAATTTCCTCTTGTCACCCAAAAAAAGATAGACCGTTCACATGCCTATTAATCATCGCCCAAAAGCCCGATAAAGCCACTGCTTTGTCCCTCCAGGATGTAATTAAACTACGAACTAAACAAAATGTGAAGGTTGTAAAAGGGGAAACGTACAGGTTGACGAAGCAAGACGTCAAAGTGTCAGGGTGGAAAACTCAAAGCAGTTTGCCTGAAAATAGAAAATCCACAACAAAAGAAGTGAAAGACAAAGGGGCAGAAACAGGAGTCGATGTGTAGGAGTAAACTGAAATAAATGGGGATTTCCATCCAGAAAAGCCAACCGTAAACCATCACTAAACGGAAGAGAGCAAGGGTCCAGCAGATTAAAGAGCAGCAGTCATGGACTGATGATGATTGGATGAAAGTGATGTTCGGTGATGGATCACCACTCTGGGAGCGGCTCCGTCCTGCCAAACTGATCTGTCAGCTACTGTAGAAGAAAGATGAACTTTATGAATGATAATGTTATGCTTTTATATCGTAAAAGACAGAGGAGAACACCAAATCAAAGATATTGTACCATGAGAAAATGGTTTGATTTTGGCCTTGCAGCCTGCACACGTGGGTTATTTGATGGAGGAGAGGACAAAAGTTTAAGCTCACGTTTCTGACAGATGTTGACGTTTTTCAGGTGAAGTCTCAACAGGCGGAGGTGATCCGAATCCTCGACAGTAAAAGCATCCAGTACGAGCTCATCGACATCTCTGTGGGCGGGGAGCTTCGTGACGAAATGAGGAGCAAGGCTGGGGACCCCACGGCAGTCCCTCCCCAGCTGTTCAACGAGGACCAGTACTGTGGGGTGAGGAACGCTGCACTCGACACATTATTTTCCTCTTTTTCTGACTAAACCATGAAGTTAAAGACGTTTTGATAAGTTGTACATGTACAGGTGCCTTTAGAGACAAACCCGCTCACACACCGCTTCCTGCAGTTTTTCACTGTGCACGGAAAAGAAGGTGCATGACAGGCTGAAACGACACCAAAAGCCCTGGTCTGCCAGGTGTTATCAGACATTTTGGCGCACAAAGCTGTTGGAGGTTTTGAGATGATGTAAAGAAGTTGGACTCCCTGGTGGAGCTCGAACTTAAGCCTTTGCTCCTTTGTGTTGAAAGTAGCCAATAGCAGTGGTACAGGCTCTTGATTATGACCCCTCCTGGGCACCATACTTTGGAGGTTTTCCCACCACGCAATAACGTAAACATACATACATCAATTACTCTTCCCTGTGGAGAGGTGCTGGTACGTGGTCGGATCTTATGGCATCCCCTCATTGTCCTTGTCAGAAATGTACTCGGTCGTCCCCGCAAGGGGAAATTCTCTTCATGCAGCAACAAACGGGAAGTATACGCAATCAAGTTATATTATAGACAATATAATATATATATTTATCATTCCAAGCAGGAACCGTGGGGTTTCGACGTGGAGAGATCCCAGCTGCCTTGTGGGAATTTCTGGTTTTCTTCGCCGTTTGACCCTTTTTTTTTCTCTTCTCCACAGAACTATGAAATGTTTTCTGAGGCGGTGGAAGCAGATACAGTGGAACAGCTTCTGAAACTGGCGTGAGGAGGGCGGTGTGACATTCTCCCTCTAAAACCCATCTCCTCCCACCCTGCGGCCTGTTGGAGGCCCTACACCCAGTCTGTCTCTGCACCTCTGGCAGTGTCCACCCCCTCCTCTGTCAACGCCATAATGACGAATGCCAAATATTCCAAATCCAACTAATCAGAAGACGCACATTCCCCCTACTGCACTGTTCAGCTCTAAATCAGTCTTAATCTGTTTTCCTATGTGTCCTTTATTTTTATTTTTCAGACCTTTTTACTTGTCAGACTCGTGTTACTAATCACTCCTTGTCCTCCAGGAATCGATGGGCTGGGTAAAAGTGCTGTAATTAGGTCGACTAATCTCGGCTGCGGCCACATGATCGCTGGAGATTAAACTAATCCACTGAATGACAGCATTCAACCCAAATCTATCTGATCCTCTGCAGACCAAACACCCCATCATCAGTCAGTCTTAAATATCTTGGTGTCTTTTTCTGTAGCCTTCAGCTTCCCATGTTAAACATGCAAACACAGTCGGAGGTAGCAAGGACTGCAAAGTCTTGAATCACTTTTAGGAATCAAAGCGGCGGCTTTTAGAAGCGGATGACGTTCATTCACTTTGGCTCATAGATGTCTTCATGCAGTATTTGGGTTATGAAATGGGAACCCACTGTAGCCAGATGTGCTGATCTGACCCATCCAGAGGGTTTGATAAACATAAGAATAACAAATGACTTGGACCTACTTCATAGAAACTAGTCCTCCCCCCCGACTGCTACACATTAAAGGTACCTTTTCTGTAAATGGAAGATCCACAAGAGTAGTTGTGGAATTGTCAGAAGATTGCAGATAGAAAGACAGTTTATGTTTCAGTCACTTTTCAAAGGGAAATTTAGCTTTTAAAAAAAAAATAAAATAAAAAAATCTTTGCATGGAGATTATGTTGATATCAGAAGGTATCACTTTCCCATTAACCTCTTTTGTTCATGCCACTATGGGGCGCCGTGGTGTGAAGCTGAAGCTGCACTTAAACAGGCTGAGGTCGTGACCCCATGTAGGGAATCTTGGAATTTCAGGGATTCTTGCTGTGGAATTCCCATGCTACAAATTAGCTTCAAAGGTCCATTTTCAGCGTTAAAGTGTTGCCACGTAGGTTTCACTTTTTGGCCATTAGGATATGATCGTGGGGAAATTTAGGTGTTCAGGTGAGGACATTTAAATGGAAGAGTTAAGAAACAGCTGGTTTGGGTTTCTGGTTGAAACGCGCTGGATTTCTGAACTAAATGACACCAATTTGTGGATTTTGATTTAGTCTCTAATGGGCCAGACTTATTAACATGCTGGTCATTAGATGTTTCAGAGGGTCACTGCTACTATCCAGTAGAGCAGAATGAACAGGTTCATTCATTTCATACTTGGTGCCAATAGACTGCATCTTTAATGCATTTATGCCGGTGGATATCACTGTAGTGTTAGCATTTCCTGCCTATTCTACATTCTCCTTGTTTTTACTGTACAACTTGAAAAGCCTGTTGCTGGCACCGATCGGATGCTCTGTATTGATTACTGACGGGGCAAAAGATGCCAAACGAGCGGAAGAAAACATTTCGTAGTGAGTGACGGCGATTTGACAGAAGATGTGAATCCTTCTCCCTCTCAGCCGTGTAGCCTCTTCTTACACTGTTTCAGGTTCCAGCTTCACTGATTGTACTGGGCGTGGAGATGCAGTGACGTGACTATGCACTGGAACGCTGCTTCACCCTGAACAGGCATAGAGATCCAAAACGATGAGTTCGGATTAACTTAACTCAGTCTTACCAGCCTTAGGGGACACTCAGCACATGTGGAAAATGAAGGCTTCACTCACCTTTTATGTTCGCATTCATTCCATTGGTTGATCTCAGATAAAATAAAACGCCCGTGTATTACGTCTTCTGCATGATTTCCCTCTCGTAACATCTGTCGCCCTCCTTGTGAAGATGCGGTCGCCCCTGTGATTTTTACACCCCACGTTTGTGCACTGTTTTGTAAGTCAATGGCTGTAGATGTTTGCCTGTTAGTGATGTATATTCACTTTGAATCATTGTCTAGACATTCCATTCTGAGCTCCTGCTTTGCTTTTGGACCAATTACCCTTGGCCAAAACAAGAAGAAAATAGGGAATAAAATGCTGTTGTCTTCCAAGAAGATTGTGAAAAGTGATTTATGGGTTAAGCAAATAAAAAGGAGTCGACTCTATCAGTGTGGATGCTTTGGTTCATTATCATTAACTGTTTTGTGTTGGGAATCTACAATTGAATGAGGAATGTTACAGAAGAGCGGGGACATCATTTTTTAAATTTGCAAGTCAGCAAAGTCTGTGATAAGCCAGTGCCATGCTTTGGATTTGCTGCAACAGTACAACGCATTACATGTGAGCAACACTGGCATAACAAGATGTTCTGATTAGTGAGGAAGTAGAACATCTGAAAATTTGCACACAGATTGTTAAATTCTGCATCATCCTATAATCGTTCGACTGCTGATGGACGGTCTAAATTCAAATACATAACCTGGTTTTATTTTAGTCTTTCATGAGGCGAATCTGTAAAAAAACTCTTCAGACCCTTAATTGTGTTGAAGAACTAGACCGAGTAAAGAGGACAACACAGTTTAAAGAACGTGGATATCCACAACTGACCAACATGCCAGTTGTTGTGTAGTTGCAGTACCTCCCTTCTCCTTTAGGAGGCGCCGTTTCAGCATAATACACTATCCATTGAGGAGGAAGGAGAAACGAAGGGGAAAAAAAGCAGTTGTCAAGACAACGAGAGCAAGCAGGAAATGCGCAAGTTATTTTCAAAATATAAGCCTCAAACGTAGGACACCGCTTACAAGTTATCTTTGTCGAAGCAAAAAAATCATTATGGTTGATGGACACAATCTTGACTTCATTGTTGACACCAGGCGGTGATATGATGAGTGCATCTTCTCCTAGCCTACATTTTTGTCAGTAGTTTTCCAAATATGTCATATGTTATCTTACAGTAAACAGGTGAGACTTTTTATAACTATTGTTTGTATCCAACTGATATCATCACTCACGCTATTTAATGCCACTGGACTGGACTATAGTGGCATAAGAAAATGTTATGTTTGGTCAGATGATAGAGAATTGCCTGTTTGTTCTATCAAAGTTAGACATACAACAGATTTGAATTTTTTGAAAATAAAGAAATTGTTTGAACTTAATCATTTACAACTCTGTGTATATTATGTACCACAGACATATTAACAGTTAGGATAAGACTTTATTGTCCTTTTACACGGAAAATTACACAGCAGTACCGTATCAACAATCATAACTGTTAACGAATATGTTGATATAATGTAACTGCAGGCTTTTAGCTTGAAAATATTGAAGGAAGTTTTGCTACAGCTTGGCTATTGTTGAATTTTCTGGCTCAAAGGAGGAAGCTCTGAAATTTGACAGATAACTGCTGAGGTAACGTAAGTTATACATTACAAACGCCAATGTGAGAAAGATAGAATTAACTGAGCTGATATTTGCGTTACTGACTTGCATATTTTAGCTCGTGCTGCTGCTGTGTGACTTACGAGCAGCATCTTCACCGGCTAGCTAGCTAAGCTAAGCTAGCTGACACTTGTCTTTTCATACAAGACTATAACAAAACGTCAGGAGCTGGTTACTATAATTATATTAGCTTATTGTAGGATGATAAAACGAGGCTCAGGTCTCGTTTTTTTTTAACGTTTTGCCTCTGCATCTGTTTTTTTTTTAATCAGCTGTTAGACATTTAGCAGTCACAGCTTAGTGTTTTACGTTTTCTAAAGACAGCAGCAGGTGCAGCCTAACTTTTAGTCTGAAGGAACTTTGCTCAGGACGCTCACTTGTTCAAAAAAGATCCCTTTGTATCGTGTCTTCCACCCTGTTCGCATTAGCGACCCCAAGGAACAGTTTTTCATTCAAAAGTGAGAAGTTTTGGAGTGCTTGCCAACAGTGTACACAGTTAAAGCAGATGGTTGTTCAATTTAAAGCCACCTTTGAAATAGACATCATTATGTTTCTATTTATACAGCCCTTTAAGAAAAAAAAGAAACGTCATGCACATGTCTACCTATTTAAATATGCAGATAGTGATTGTCTTATTTACTCATGTCATGAGATACCTACCTCTGAGATGTTACAGTCTCATTAGAACTACTTCCTAGTGACAAAATGACCAAATTCTACTGAGAACTACGGGCTTTTCAGTGTAATAAAGTATATTTGTTTCTGAATAGTGTTTAAAGAATGCATGGAAGCTGTTGGATAGTCTGTTCCAGAAAGCTGGCTTGAGTTTGTTCATTCTGATGTGAAGGAAGTGTGAAGTGTCGATAAGAGGGTCGTGCTAATGGAACGTGAGAGTTTGAGTTTTTGAACATGTGTTGCCTGTAGCCTTTATTGGCATTAGTCTGTTTTGTGTGGGTGTGTTTTCAAACACTGAATACGTTATAAAATGCTGTTGTATGTGGTTTTTAAAATGACAAACCCAATATCCCGAAAGGTTTGGAATAGGGTTTTCTAAAACGCAACAAAAACGTATGTTTGCAATTTGGTAATGTTGTTCAACTTTTATTTAGTGGACAAAAGTACAGTAAATTATAGTCTGTGTGTTTATGGACCAGTTTTGTCCTGTTTAAGAATATAAACAAATTTTGAATTGGATGCCAGCAACCTATAAGCCCTTACTTTAGGGAAAAAGAGCTGAGACATGGACTCTTTTGACCACAGAACGCATGTCCTCTGTCTTTCCGTCCATCCAAGATTTGGAGAACTCTGCTGTGTCTGAATAGCGGGCATGTGGCTTCTTCCGTGTGCAGTATAGTTGCAGGTTATATTTCTGGATGCAGCAGCAGGCTGTGTTGAATGAAGATATTTTCCAAGGTACTTGGACGTGTGACGGTCTTTAAGGTCTCGATCAGCCAACGGCGCATTTCAGTCCTTGGACGTTCTGTACTGAGATCTCCTCAGACTTCCTGAATCTTGTCACATTATCGTCACTTGCAATTGACGCATATTACTTTGAATTTATTGGTGATTCTCCATTCTCTGATGGAGTTTGGCACAAAGTGGCCCATCCTTACTTAGAGCCTTTGTTGGATGTTCCTTTTATACCCAATCGTGACACCCTCACCTGTCCCCACTTCATCTGCTGATTGTAGAATCCTCAAGAACGATTTTACTTGTGTATTCCAGAAGCTTCTCTCTTTCTTTTTTTTCTTTTCAGACCCCAGCTCTATTAACTGTACTCGTTTTTCTCTTCCACATATTTAAAGCTGCATGTGAAGATGAGCGTCCCAGACTACTTGCAATGTGCCGAGGACCACCAGACGGTGCTTGTGGTGGTCCAGCCGGTCGGGATCGTGCCCGAGGACCAGTTCTTCAAGATCTACAAGCGAATCGCCAGCGTGAGCCAGGTGAGCATCAGAGACTCCCAGCGCCTCCTCTACATCCGCTACCGTCACCACTACCTGCCCGAAAACAATGAGTGGGGCGACTTCCAGACGCACCGCAAAGTGGTCGGTCTCATTTCCATCACCACCTGCGGCTCATCCAAGGACTGGCCTCAGACCGCAGAGCGCTTCCACGGCCAGAAGGAGGTGTACAGCTCCACGCTGTACGACTCGCGGCTGCTGGTGTTCGAGCTCCAAGGTGAGATCACAGAGCAGCAGCGCACAGACGTGGCCTTCTACCCCAGTTTTGAGGAGTGCTCTGATGTGGAGAGGAGGGTGGAGGACTTTGTGGAGTCCATATTTATCGTTCTAGAGTCCAAGCGGCTCGACCGAGCCACAGATAAGTCTGGTGACAAGATACCGCTTCTCTGTGTGCCCTTTGAGAAGAAGGACTTTGTGGGTTTGGACACAGACAGTAGGTGAGTTGTTACTTCTTCTTGTTAAACATTACAAGAATTGAGTCTTTTTAAGAGATACTTAAATGTTTTCAGCAGTCAGTAAAAACTGTACTTAATGCGAGATTCTGTGTGGTGGTTTGTGTTAAGTTGCTTGTTACATGTCAGCTTCGCCAAGTTCACCCGAAAATCAATTTTTTTTTTTATTAATTTATTTTTTGCTGTTTGTTTTTGTTTGATTGCTCTTGCTTTATTTGTCTTTCTTCTTTTTTTTCTTTCATACTGTCCTGTGAGTTTATTGTTGGGTGTGAAAAGGTGAGATGTTAGAGCCACAAGTTAGTTAACCCGTCCTGATCCCATCAGCTTTAGCTCTGCCCTGAACGACTCTGTGCTGTTCTTCATTTGTTCATGACTCCAAGCCAAACTCAAGGCTCCTTCACAGGTTTCAATTTATGCACACAACGTGTCAGAAATATTCTGTGTCAGGTTTGAATCCTCAACCAAAACACAGATTACAAAAAAAGCCTAGATGACAAAGTAACTGAGGCTTAACTCGGTAAACTAAAGGGATTAGGGCTGAGTCAGACAGCCTAAAAATAGAATATCTGATATCCTTTTTTTTTTTGTTTTGGTTCTTCTTAAAACAATAAATAACAAGGGAATGATCAAAACAAGTGTAGCTTTTATTTACAATAAATTGAACAAAAGCAAAAACTTCCTTTTGGGTTGAAAGTGCTTCTGAACCCAAACCCGCTTCAGTGACTCCGTTTCCAGAGATCCAATCTTTTCCCAAACCTCAGAAAATGTATCTGGATCCCTGGCAGGTAAAAGATGCCTCCTGTTCTACACAGTAGCAACAAAAGTTGAAGAGAGTATAGATTTTCCTTAAAAAAACAAACATTTTTTTTAAAACAACAATTTGATCAATTGAAAAAGTCATTTTAATAGTGATAGCCTCGGTTTTGTTTTTATTTTGAAAATCAGCTCTTTCATGTTTACGACTGATCGGCTTCTGTTCAGTTACCCGGCTTGTGCACTCTGAGGCTCGCTGATCACGTTCGTCAGTGATGGTGTTTTGATGAGGGCTCATTTCAGCGAGTTAATCGACTTGACGGTATTTCCGTCGTCTGCAATTCGATTATTTTTTTTTTTCCTGCAGGACAAAATGAATTCAAACCAGTGCTGCGTTACAGTCTTGTGAAGGAGGAGCTGATGATTTGGACTGGCTCTGTGGGATTGGGAAGGCACAGTTTGGATTTTTATGTTTGTGTGAGCAACACATTGGCCTCATGGTGGTTCTCATATCTTTATTTATGAGAACATGCATCACATTCCAGCTTGGCACAGCTTGGCACAAACCCCTGAATAACAAGAACTTGATAGTGGCTTCTGAGCCTCGTCCGGTTCTATCTGATGTACTTAGTTTTCCATCAGCAGCCTCCTCTCTTCTGTTTCATTCTGATCAAACAAACGAAGTACCTCTGAGCAGTAGTATACATTTTGCAGCTGTTTAAGTAGATATTTAAGAAACCTCTGTCCATGACTTCATTTCACCTTGAGTCCTTGATCACCTGCTGATCCACTTTGTCTTCCCTTGACCTTCCCAGCCTTTCGAGGGCTCACGTCTTGCACAATAACTCCAACGTTCCCTCAATGCAGTTCCTTTTCCTCTGTATCCTGGTGAAGTGACTCCCTCTTCTGTCCTATTGTGCAAGATTGATGGGTCATAGCACAGCTCATTTCTAGTCTTGTTGTTCTCTCTCGCTTTCGCTCCCCCAGCCTGTTTATCCCCTTTGTAGCTGACTGATATGCGTCCTTTCCCGGTCCCCTCCTGGTAAAAACTGTCAGAGCCTCCACTCTACAAACTGACAAAAATGTATTTCAAGAGCCCAAAAACTCATGAATTTTATTCAAGGACTGCAGCCACCTCATTCGTCTTGCTGTTGTCTGAGGAAGCTTTTTTTTCCTTCTTCCCGCTGCTTTCTCGACAGACATTATAAGAAGCGCTGCCAAGGACGGATGAGGAAGCATGTTGGAGACTTGTGTCTGCAGGCCGGCATGCTGCAGGACGCCCTGGTCCACTATCACATGGCTGTGGAACTGCTCAGGGGAGTTAATGACTTCCTCTGGCTTGGCGGTAAGCCTTACCTAACCCTAATCTTTCTTTTTAAAAAAGAAATAAGAATCTGGGTCTCTGGCTGATTCTGATGTTTTGTTTTGTTCTATGTGGTCATCCAACAACTTCTGTGTCCTTGCACTTGTATCAGGTAGCTGTTCCAATGGGTTTACTGTCTCTCCATCAGCAGTTGGACGATTATAGGATGATGCAGAATATTTAAAGAGCAGGAGGACCACCCACTGATAGTAAAATGCCTCCATCATGAAATGTTAGGTTTGTCAGATAATGTACGATTTATTAACAGTAACAAATGCAACAGGAAGTAACAGAACTCAAATGAACATTTCTTTGCCATTTTCATGTTTACGTTTGCTGTAGCCCTGAACCAAATACAGTCATGTGAAAAAATAAGGTCAGTTCTAAAGTTTTATGTTTGGAACATGATTGAACATCATCTGGTCCTGAAAAGTTCTATAATGAGGTAAATACAGACTTCACAATGCCAAGGAGGAAAGACATCAGCAATGATGTTAGAGAAGCAACTGTTGCTGCCCATCAATCTACAAAGGGTCATAAGGTCATTTCCAAACTATTCGGAGTCCATCATTCTACAGAGAGGAAGATTCTTCATCTTCCCAGGAGTGGACGTCCCAGCAAGTTCAGGTCAGACTGTGCAATGCTCAGAGAAACTGCAGAAAACAGCTACATCTCAGACTCTACGGGCCTCAGTTAGCATGTTAAATGTTAAAGTTCATGACAGTACGATTAGAAAAGGTCTGAACAGCTTACCTCTTTATATTAAATCTGCTGACACTGTTTAGCAATTCAAATAATTACTGAAGCTCCATCTCCTTTTCTCAGCCTTCCTTTGAGTTGAGCAGTTTGATCTTCTCAGCAGATTTGACTGCAGTAATTTTTCGGGATGTATTATTTCTGGTTATTTTGTTGTTGTGTTTATTCTGTGAAGCACTGTGGTCCACGGCCCACTGCGGTATGCTGCAAACCTTCAATGAGCTGAAGCAACACTGTAAAAACGAGGGAAAGTAATTCCACCACAACAATATGAGAGCCTGATGATGTCATACAGAGAAGTTATTCCTGCTAAAGGTGGTCCGACAAGCTGCCAAATCATGGGGTGTACTCAGGTTTTCACATACAGTTTCTCAGTTTTGGCTTGGTTTTCATTCAGTAAATAATGGGATGGTGGAACATGTTGTGTGTTGACCATCTGGGGTTACGTTTACCTCCTTAAGACTTGTTAAGGACCAAAGATAAAGTCCTAATGCCAAGAAACATTTGGTATCGGGGTTCCTTTTTCACATGACTGTTGACTTACTGTGAGGGCAGCTTACACTTTTGTTTACCGGTCTCTAGAAAAATGTGGAAAAGCAGTGCCCGGTATCGTGATTAGCCAGTGCAATTTACCCCAAAATGGCAAATTATCGACGAATCAGTCCATCAATAGTCTGCTTTTCTGATTCCTTCTATCATACAGCATGCAGCACCTTGTAAATAGCTTTACTGGCATGCTGCTGGGGAGACAGCAGACCGTTTTTTGGCTTTTTAAAAAAACAAAGAGACTCATACAGGTGAATAAAACATGAGCCAAGCAGAGATGGAGAGTCCATTTTGTTACTGCCGTGTTTGTGTTTGCAGCTGCGTTGGAGGGCTTATGTTCCGCCTCTGTGATATTCCACTATCCCGGAGGCACGGCAGGGAAGACCGCCGGACGCAAACCGAGCATCTCTCAGCCAGCAGATGCAGGAAAACGCCACAGACCAGGTGAGTATATCAGTTTAACAGAAACACGGGCCTCTGTGAGTGAGTGAGTGAGTGAGTGAGTGAGAGTGTGTGTGTGTGTGTGTGTGTGTGTGTGTGTGCTGACTGGAAGCTCACACACTGTCCAGCTTTGCTCCGCTGAGCTGCGTAGCTTGTGTGCATACTTCAAACTTTTAGCTTTTTCAACTGCTGAAGCTTTTGCAATTGATCCTGTTGACTTCATACTTAAACCTAACAATGTGAACATTATAACGTGCTACTAACACACAATATAAATGCTGCTTTGTGTGCATCTTCTGCTCATGTAAAAGAACCGAAGGACCAATCGACTCTGCTTCAAACTGATGAATAGGAACTGCAGCACACTGCCACGGTTTTCATATTTAAACTTGTGTAACAGATTGCTTTGTTCCTGATTAATTGTTAGATTCTTATTAGATATTGATAATGATTTACAGAACTATAGATCAAGGTTCAAAACAGAAAGGGCATGTTACATTTCCTTTGACTTTCGTTTCATTGAGGGCAGCGTGAACCCAACATATTTTAGGTTTGGTCTCAACAGCTTCGTCTTATTTAACGTACCTCCATTTTTACCATTTCAGGCTGTCGGCATGTTCCAAAAAAGATGGGACAATTTAGGAGTGATTTAGTAGTAAAAAATAAAGAAAATCAGACTCGTGATTGTCAGCAGTTCAGCAGGATCCATTAAAAGCTGAGTATTTAGAGTTGGAAAGATGTTCACCAGTTAGTGTGTGTGTGAGAAAATCTCTCAGGTGTTTGAAAACAATGTTACTAAAAGGAAGACTGGAAGAGATTTGCAATATCATTCAACCATTTAAGGAATCTGTGGGGATTTCAATGTGTTAAGGTGAAGGTGCAAAAACCTAAGCAGGACTTATGTTATCTTCCACCCTTCAGACAGTAATGCATTAAGAACCCTCATTCATCAATAGCTGATATAAGCACATGGGATTACTGAGGAAAACCTGTGTCATGCTCCACAATACAGAGTTGGATTCACAAATGCCAGCTAAAACCGAGCAGGGAGGAAGCATTTTGCTAACCCTGTCTAGAAGCAGTATAGACTTCTTTTTTTCTTTGTTTTTGTTTGAATAAATGGATGCTGTGTGCTGCGAAACCAAAAAAACAGGCAGGACTAAAACCAGGCGAGGAGATGGTATCCCTTGGCACTGTTCGTCCCATTTCTTATTTCAGCCGAATGATGCTGCATTCGCTACACCCCGTGAGTTGAAAGTTAAAAACTCTTTGGCTGTTTTATTTTTTGCTTTGCTGTTGACATCAAATATCACCACTTAGCTTAAGTATTTTCATGGCATAGTCACAGTGGCTAAAATAGCGGCTAAAATCAGCTTGCTAGCCTCTCTGTAGGAGGAGCACTACTGATGGAAAATGAATTGCATGCGGATAATTCCTTTTCATGGAATCCCACTAAAAAAGGACCTTGGACTCTAATCAATCTGTTTGATTCCCTGAAGGAGGCTAACAAGAAGTCGCTGTGACTTTGCCATGAAAATAAAGACTGTTTGAATAATTTTTTAAAGGCAGATTCTTGGAGCTCAGGTGTATGCTACCTTATCCAAAGAGCACCTCAAATGAATATCAGGATGAATCCAGGAAGCACCATTATTACAGCACAGGTTAAACAACCCCAGTGGAATATTTCTCATATAAGCAACAATTCTTAATGTTGGCTGCCAAAACCGTAAATAAAACAAAGTGAAACGGAGCAACATTGAAGCCCAGAATTTATGGAGCCAATGTGCGACAAAGGAATTATGACATGGGTTCTCTGTCCTCTTTTTAACTGGCCAGCAGCCATCATGTGTTTTAATAGCTTGGACTGTTAAATACATGACTTGCAACAACGCTGTTTCTAATCGAGGGAACAGTAGTGCACCAGCTGTCCAGGGTCCAGCTGCAGACAACAGAAATGTCAGCATTTGACAATAGAATTGCTCATGCTTTTGAGCTCTTAGGCTATTTACCGAGGCTGACCCTGAGGAAGAGGGGTGGCGTGAAGTCCAGCGAGTCGTACTGCGCGGCTAAAACGACCCGCTTGAATAGGGGTTTCAATTAATGGAAGAAAAAAGTGCCGCTGTGTGCCGTCGCTCTGTGGTCATTTGACCAAAGCATGTCACATACCTCAGAAAACTATGGAGGAGTGCCAAAATTAAATAAATAAATACATCATTAAATAATTACTTAAATGTGCATTGATTAACTAAAATTGGAGTTAAATACATAAATCATTAATTTGTTTTTAATGTGTCAATTCATTAAAACACTAATTAATTTTTTGTAAAAAACATATATAATTATTTCACTATTTGATTAATTATTTCATGGTCCAGTGCATCATTAATTTATTTTATTTGTCAAACTCGCTCATCAACTACAAACATGCAGTCAGATAGAGGAAATGAGGGTGCAAATGCAGTTAGAGCAGGTCTAATGGCAGCAGCGCAATTATGGACGTAGCTTTTTCTTCATCCAAAGCTATATAATCGCCTCTATAATTATCTCTAAAACGACTAACGACCTGTTTCTGTGCAACAAACTCTGTTCCTTTGTTTTCTTTGAAGCTTTGCATTACTGTAACTGCACCAGCTACATGCTAACGGTCTGTAATAGCTCTTTGCTTGCAGTTTATAGCAACACAGCAGCAGCAGCAGCCACAAACAGGCTGTGGGGACTAACTCTGCTAACATTGCGCCTTGCGTCATGGAGTGAATCTGCATTCTCTCTCTTTGTCTGTAGGGGCTCAGGAGGTTCTCATTGACCCAGGTATGGAATGTCTAACCAACGTAACGCTTCTAGATGCCAGTTTTCCTGTTTGCTTGTGGTCACATGAGCCCTGTTACCATCACCATTTTATTTTGAAAAATAACTGATGTCTTTTTTCCCCTTCCTATGCTTCATAGTTTTATCCTTTGTTGGTTTATTGTCGCCATATATATATATATCTATATATACACACACATTATGATGATCTTGTTGTTCTCACAGCCACACTTTTTAAGATCAAACATTTAAATGGCCAATCTCAGCTACTTTTATCTCTAAATAATTATTCTAAATACTCTAACATCCTGTGCTTTATTGTGAAACAAAAATCACGTTTTAGTTTCCCCATTTTTACAGTAAAGTGTAACCAGAATCTTTACTTCTTTGATTTATGTGACTGTCTCACATACTTCCTGTTTTCTTAGTACTCGCAGTTGCTTAACCCGACACTATTGAAGACTAAAGAAAACAGCAGAAATGCTAGATCTGTTTATTTGTCTAACCTTGTGGAAATACTTTCCTTTTTTTGTAACTTTGGCGCCACATCATTTCCCCATTTGTCACGTTGTTTCCACTGTTTGGTCAAGAAATGTGCAATGCAGCATCTCAGTATTCACACAAACACATCACACTGTTGCTATGGACACAGCCCCGTTTCTAGGCAATGAGCTCTCAGTTAGATTTGGCTCAGATGCACCTTGCTGTTGCTTTTCAAAGGTTTCAGGTGTGAGTTTTTCTGTGGCTGGACATTTTTATCACTTTTTATCACAGTGGTTTTGATTTAAGATTCGCATTTAGTTCAGTAGGAATACACACACTTGCCATTATTTGTTTTATCTGCTCTGTTTACATCTCATTCTCCGTTTTGATCCCCAACATTTGAACGCTTTACTGTATTTGCTGTTACAGCCTGTGTCTTGTCAAAGTTTTGACTGGTACTGCATGTATGGAGAGCTAAAGAAGAATCTTCTAAGTAGTCGGTGGTAAATTCATGTCCCCTCTTTCATGTTTGCTTTGATAGCAGATCGCACCGATGGGCAGTCATTTCACTGTCTTGTACCAATCTTATTCTGTCCCTTTTTGGGGTGCAGGTGCCCTCACGGCCAACGGCATCAGTGCAGACACCAGCGCTGAGATTGGACGAGCAAAGAACTGCCTGAGTCCTGAGGACATTATCGAGAAATACAAAGAGGCCATCTCCTACTATGGAAAGGTACTGAACTGACAATAATAAAAAGGTAGATGTAGGTGTAGAAGTGGGCTTGTAGCTAAGAGACGCACAGGAGGCAGCAGATGCATTCAATATATATAGGATGTCTACTCATGAGCAGATCTATGCGTGAAAATAGGAGTATCAGGGTATCCATCAGCCTTTTGAAGGTCTTAAGCATTTAATTTATTTTCATCAAAAATGCCTTCAAAGGTGTTAATAATAGTTATTTCATATCCAGACCAGCTTCACAAACCAAGTCCTAATATTAGCACAAGATAAGTGGGTGAAAAAGACAGGTTGGTTCACAGTGGCTTGAAGTGATACTGGATGATATAAAAGACACTGGTGAGGCTACAGAATCAGAACAGGCAGAACAGTCCGACAGCACCACAAAGTGCACAATTTATCAGGAAAAGAGCCAACACATTCATTCTGAGCCAGAATGATCAGAATTTTAGGTGTATTCATAGCAGAAAACCGTGGCCCCGCACCTTTTCTCCACTTCAGAAATCTAGGTGGAAGTATTGGAAAGAAAGTTTCTATCAGATGGGATATACTCATATTTGTTTGTGATGCTGTATCAAAATAAAATTGGGTCAGTCTCACACCAGATAGTTGTCCTTTAAACCATACATTTACCCTCTGATTTAGACTTCAGTCTAAGGATCTGTATGTGTTGAACGGATCCCCACACATGGGCTTCTTCTTCGAGGAACATGGTAGAGTTTCTGCACATCCCTGCCCCAGACTTTGATCTTTACGCATAGCTTACAGCTCAAGCTGTCTCGCCAAAAGTCTCAGATAAAGTTCTATTGATTAGACAGTGTAGTTCTTCGGGGGTCAGAGTAGAAATGGCTTTTCTAGAGAACAATTATAACTGAAGTCATGCTTAACTTTCAGCCTGTTAGTACATTTGAACAGGCTGAAAGGCTCATTTTATGTATTTTTTTGGTTCTTGAAGTGGATTCATAATGTTAAGTGAACTGAAGACTTGTTTTCTTACGCTACCCGCTGTAAAGCTGCATCTTGTCAGTTATTCCTTGTTTAATATGCAAGTGAAAACTTCTTGAGTGTTATTCTGGAGGATTTACAGCATTGTCAGAATCGGGGTTCTACCGCGGCACTTCAGGCTTGGACCTCTCAGCTGAAGTCTTCCTTTCATTTCTCTCATTTTTAAGAGGAGCCGACAGTTCCTCGGTGAGAGCCATCATCCGGCTTTGGACTCTAGCAATCATCTTGTCTTTTTTCTTAATGGGCAGCTCCAGCTCGTCACACTTGGCTCTTAGCTAAATGGCCTCCTGCCTCTCTAAGACTTCCTTTAGAGCCTTCCATCTGTTTTTATAAGCAGTTCTCATCTTTTCATCCTGCTCCTGCCAGGCAGCTCTGGCTCCTTCATGTTGATGTTGCTCATGCCACTGAGCTGAGATCATTTCAGTCTCTTCTACACGGGCACAGACTTTCTTAAAAGACGCCTCCTCCTGCTGCGAGGATCTCGAGCTCCGATGTGCCGAGGTGCCGAGGTCCTGCTCAGAGTGGAGGCCATATGCATCTAGAATCCTGTGCAGGCTGTTTTTTTTCTTTTTTTTTTTTCTTGCATCAGTATCTTTTTGTGATGCTCATCCTGTGGCATCTGTACCTCTGTGTCCTCAGCCTTATAGGGATATTTTCAGAGAGAACACAATCAAACTGCTCAGAGGACAGCAGGGACATTTGTGCATCTGAATAAGCAGAATCTGCAAACTTGGCCCTCTGCGACACAATCTGTGACATATTCAAGTTGAAATATATTCTGTGTTACCAAGTACAATGCTATTTCGGGACATAGTGAACCTTTAATACAACCCGAACCCCACAGAAGTTGTTATATGTCGTTTTCCAGTCATGTGATAGCAAGCGGAGTCACATATTGCTCTGTGACTACAGACTTTAAAATCTTTTTTCTTTCTCTGGGTGATCATTTCAGGTGTAAACGTAGCTGTTACTTTTAATCTGCCTGTAGTATTCTTCTGAAAGGTCAGCACAAACTCTGCAGACTCACGCGGGTCATCACCTAAAGGGGCATTAATAATTCTTTATCATACACAGTAACGATCACTCAGACCACAGAGAGTCTGAACTGAATCCAGAGTGAGGAAACTGATTTCTTTTGGTTATAATTCTGTTGTAATTCTGTTAATTTTCTGTTTGCTTTTATTCAAAACCTGCTGTGGGAGGCTAAAATGTAGCTCCGTTCATGCACTGTAGCATTCATCCTTCTCAGCAGGGGGCAGTATATCATCAGGTATGATGGCTTCTGCAGACAGTGACATTTTTTTTTTATAATGTCAGACCAGAATGCGACTTACCATCAAACATTAGAGCATGTACAATTACTGGAAACAGTACCTATTATTCATTGATAACCTTTTAAAACTAGTATTGTGCAGACAAAGACACAAGTCTTTCACCCACTTTACCTCTCTAAAATTACAGATAATGGTATTAAAGTATCCGTGATGCTAAGGGAAATTGGTTTATAATGTCACCCTGCTTTTCAGAAGCAATCCTCTGCTTTATCATCACTATTATAATAATTGCCTTTCTGTATTGACCTCCCTTCAGCCGTTCAACTTCTAACTAGTTAATTCAGAATTAAATTACATCTTAACGCATAGCCTTTTAGATATTGATTCAGTTCTAATAAGAGAGACAATGGGGGTTGAAGAAAGCTGAGGGACTGCGAGATGAAGGATTCCCACACTTGTGCTCAGCATGAAGCCTCAGCAGCAGGAGCGTTTAGGGTCTCAGTGGAAACACACAAACGTTTGGGGATCCCTGTGGCAGGGGACCTGGCTTTTCTCTCTCGTGTGTCTCACCATGTTCAGCAGTGAGTTATGAGTGCGGTCCTGTGTCAATAGGAAAACATTCCGATTATGAAGGGCGACCCTCCTCGACTGGTCATTTCCCATTAACACCGTCCTCACCCTGCTCCTTCACTTATCTCCCACAGTACAAGAACGCAGGCGTGATCGAGCTGGAGGCCTGCGTTAAAGCCGTCAGGGTGCTGGCTATACAGAAGAGGGCCAGGGAGGCCTCTGAGTTCCTGCAGAACGCTGTTTACATCAACCTGGGACAGGTAAGCTTTCTGACTGGGGAAATAAAAAGCTTTTCAGCTATACTGAATGGTAATTATGATCACTGGCTCTGTGGTGTACAGTTCAATCCTTGTGACTTCAGAAAAGCATGTTCTTAGCAGTACAAGCCTTCTTTTTGCCACTAGAATTACATTAAATTATCCTATCTCAGTTTTTTCTCTTTTACACAAGACATTAGTACTTCTGTTCTTCACCTTTGTTTCCTTTTGAAACACCTTCCGGGCTCTCTGTGTAAGTTCAGTGCTTCAGTGGCTTTGTTTCTCAGATTTTACATTCTCTATCATAAACACACTTTAAAAAAACAGTCAAATCACCTTGATACAGTGCCCTCCAAGATTACAAATTTCCAAGCTTTACAGCTCAGCTTTTGGTTGTAAGTCAGTTTTATTGACACGCAGTCGTGTCACGGAATGCTAAAGGTCCATAAGCACAAGGTTCATAAAACAGCTACGCTCGCTGTTGGCTCTCAAGAATCTTTTGATATTGAGTAGTTGTTCTTCTCAAACTCAGAGAGTTTTAAAAAGATAAGGGTCAAAAGACAGTACTGCTTCCGAAGCCCTTTCAAAGATAATCGGAGGTAATTTAAAGATTTTGACTTCCATGCCAGGTTTTCTCAGTTTCAAGGAAATTAAAGAGACAAAAAGAAAGAAAGAAAGAACAGGACAGTCTCTTAAAGTTTTGAGACAACAAAGATACACCTGCAAAGCAATCTGCAAAAAACCCCTCAAAATGCCAGCAGGTGCAGTTCAGAGGTCACTGACTCGGCATCAGATCACTGAGGAACACTCTGAGACCAGGGTCACGTCCCCTGCAGAGGGTGGGCTTATCCTGGGTCTCGTCTGGGTGTGAGATGGTCACCTTTTCCTCACATGTGCAACTGCAGTCTACACCAACTGTCCAGAGAAAGTGGCAGGTCTGTGTAGCAAAATGGACAGATCTCAGAAGTCTTTGATGTGCATGTTAGTCAGGACCAGACCTCAGTCACCGGGCCTCAGTCACCGGGCCTCAGTCACCTGACCTCAGTCACCGGGCCTCAGTCACCTGGCCTCAGTCACCGGGCCTCAGTCACCGGGCCTCAGTCACCGGACCTCAGTCACCGGACCTCAGTCACCTGGCCTCAGTCACCTGGCCTCAGTCACCGGACAGTCACCGGGCCTCAGTCACCGGGCCTCAGTCACCGGACCTCAGTCACCGGGCCTCAGTCACCGGGCCTCAGTCACCGGGCCTCAGTCACCGGACCTCAGTCACCGGACCTCAGTCACCGGACCTCAGTCACCTGGCCTCAGTCACCTGACCTCAGTCACCTGGCCTCAGTCACCGGGCCTCAGTCACCGGGCCTCAGTCACCTGGCCTCAGTCACCGGGCCTCAGTCACCTGGCCTCAGTCACCTGGCCTCAGTAACCGGGCCTCAGTCACCGGGCCTCAGTCACCGGACCTCAGTCACCGGGCCTCAGTCACCTGGCCTCAGTCACCGGGCCTCAGTCACCTGGCCTCAGTAACCGGGCCTCAGTAACCGGGCCTCAGTCACCGGGCCTCAGTCACCGGACCTCAGTCACCGGGCCTCAGTCACCTGGCCTCAGTCACCGGGCCTCAGTCACCGGGCCTCAGTCACCGGGCCTCAGTCACCGGGCCTCAGTCACCTGGCCTCAGTCACCGGGCCTCAGTCACCGGGCCTCAGTCACCGGGCCTCAGTCACCGGGCCTCAGTCACCTGGCCTCAGTCACCTGGCCTCAGTCACCGGGCCTCAGTCACCGGGCCTCAGTCACCTGGCCTCAGTCACCTGGCCTCAGTCACCTGACCTCAGTCACCGGGCCTCAGTCACCGGGCCTCAGTCACCTGGCCTCAGTCACCTGGCCTCAGTCACCTGGCCTCAGTCACCGGGCCTCAGTCACCGGACCTCAGTCACCGGGCCTCAGTCACCGGACCTCAGTCACCGGGCCTCAGTCACCGGGCCTCAGTCACCGGGCCTCAGTCACCGGACCTCAGTCACCGGGCCTCAGTCACCTGACCTCAGTCACCGGGCCTCAGTCACCGGGCCTCAGTCACCTGGCCTCAGTCACCTGGCCTCAGTCACCTGGCCTCAGTCACCGGGCCTCAGTCACCGGACCTCAGTCACCGGGCCTCAGTCACCGGACCTCAGTCACCGGGCCTCAGTCACCGGGCCTCAGTCACCGGACCTCAGTCACCTGGCCTCAGTCACCTGGCCTCAGTCACCTGGCCTCAGTCACCGGGCCTCAGTCACCGGACCTCAGTCACCGGGCCTCAGTCACCGGGCCTCAGTCACCGGACCTCAGTCACCTGGCCTCAGTCACCGGGCCTCAGTCACCGGACCTCAGTCACCGGGCCTCAGTCACCGGGCCTCAGTCACCTGTTTGGAAGCCAACAGATACACAACTGCTCTCGGAATATTTTCAAACTTGTGTGTGGAGAGATTGCAGAGAGCTGGCTTAAAAAAAACTAAAAGCAAACTCACTTGCAAGATGGACAGAGAGCTAAAGGTTGCCATTTTTTGTGGAAGGTCTGGAATGGTGAACTTTGTATCGACTTTTATTGTTTCCTTCAGAACCGGGGCTTTTAGCCTCCTCAGAGTTTGATGAAAGTTTTTTAAAAAGGATCCATTTAAGTATTTCTTATAGCAGAAGTGATGTTAAAAAAAAAAGAAAGAAAAGAAAACGTGCTTTGAATGATAAATGATGTTGTATTCCTCTGAGCTGAGGCTTTTTCAAATGCTTTGATAAAATTCCACACAAGAAGTCTGACGGGATAAGATGACAAAGTAATGACCTTTTTATATTCAAAAGACCAACTTGGCCATGACATCATAATGTTCAACAGAAACACTCCTCTGGCCATTATTTAGGCGTATAACTCAGAGAGAAGGAGAGATGGCTGTAAATAGCAGCTTGACTGGCTGTTTCAGGCAGTAAACAGCCAGGCTGTAATTTCCAGCTTTACACCGACCCGTGATTGTTTCAGTACTAGTTGTGGTCATAAAATACCGCAGGTGTTAAACAGACTTTTCAGGTGATCAGTGAGGATCAAACATCCAAATAAAACATCACGCAAAAACATTTTTGAGCGGAAGGGGGGGGTCATTAATTCTAATTCTGTGAATGCAGCTATCGGAGGAGGAGAAGATCCAGCGCTACAGTATCCTGTCCGAGCTTTACGAATTGATTGGCTTCCACCGCAAGTCGGCTTTCTTCAAGCGTGTCGCAGCCATGCAGTGCGTGGCCCCCACCATCCCAGAGCCCGGCTGGAGGGCCTGCTACAAACTGCTGCTGGAGACGTTACCTGGATACAGCCTGTCTCTGGACCCCAAGGACTTCAGCAAAGGTAGGCCTGGAAGTGGTATGAACACAGCCAAGACTTTGTCTTCAGGGTGTTTTGTATTTAGGCCGCCGCCTCACTCAGAAAGCGCCACAGATGAGAAGTGACCTGGGCTTTTGCAGGGTCTTCGGTAAAGCCCTTGTGATAAGCCTCTCGGCTCCACAGACTCTTGAACCCTACTCATTGCAGTCACTCCACGACAAGCATTGGAAATAAAAGACAGAGCTCACACTGAGTAGAAGAGCACAGAGATATCCCCATTTTATCTGGTGATAGCTTTTTCGAGGGACATTGTGAGAAGATTTTTCTCTCTGATATGCTGTTAATCTTCGGCCTTGTTTCTTTTATAAGCTGTAAATGGACTCGAGACGCAAAAGATGAGGAGGGGGGGATGCTTGGATTTAAACCAAAAAGTTAGTTTTGAATGGCTTTTAGAGGGCACGAAACGCGCATTCATGATATGTCCCTCCTGCAATAGCTGCTTACCCACAACAAGAGTTATTTATGAATCTTTTCCACAAAGATACAGAAAGTAAAAGAATGTTTCTATTTGTATTTGTGTCTGTTGATCAGAGAGACAACATCTAACAGTAGACTCCATCTGTTTTTGTTACCGGCACTACATATTCTTATTTGTTTCTAGAATGCTTCAAACGAGGCTGCACAATATACCTGCATTTGTTGAAAATGACCCCGCAGCACGACTTCAGTCTCTGCAGAGTACAGAGAACATGTTTCCCGTTGAAAGAAGTAACCGATTTCTCAACATTTTCTATATCTGAGCAACATCTCCAAAATACTTTTCAAAGTTTTGGGTCTCACGGGTGCAGCTGTGTTTGTCTGTGCTACGTAGTTTGGAATCCTCCACCTCAAATTGGCTTGTGGGTTTTCTAAAGAGAAGTTTTTTTTATTCAGAGGTGCAGGTTTGTGTTTTACATACAAAACAAAAAAAAGGAGGAACATCAGCTCCACTACCCACGTCCCAAAAGAAGTATCTTCTGTGAATTCCCTCGGGGCTGATGGTAGAGAAGGAAACGATGATTGTGAGCCTTTTCTCAGCAATAATCGGGGGAACGGGTTTAAGATGGAAGTTCGAGAGAGAATGAAAATGAGGATAAGTTGTGCTTTCCAATAAGGCTGCTGTGCCGTGAGACAGAGTGGAACAAATGGCTTTTTAGTGGCCCGTACACCCTCTTTTTCACCTCTTTCTTTCTTTCATTTCACAAATAAGGGGGATGCTATCATTTTCTGTCACCTTGCTTCCTCTTACATACACCTCTGTTCCCACTCTCGTTACTTTGTCTGGGGAATTTTGGGAGTTTCTGCTAAGGCGGTTATTATTGTGGTGTATAATAGTAGTGTGTGTCAGCTCAACGCCCTACACGGCAGATCAGAGCAGCCTGAGGATACGGAGGCTTATGAGTGAGGGTTTACATGACAGTGCAACTGCTTGGTCGTGGCAGCACAGTCATTATCTTGGTGGTGTGTTAATTGGATTGCCAGACACCTCCAGTTCAGGTCTGAAAATACCACAAAATGAAGCCATTTTTCGTGCTGGAGCGAGAGCGACATCCTCAGAAAATCCAAAGTGTCCTTTGGATTACTGTCCTGCAGATAAGCGCTGGTTTTGGCAGACAGGTAGAAGTCAGCTATTTTTAGGCTGCCTCGTGGGTGCAGTTTCTCATAGCAGGGGAAAAAAAACTGCTTATGATTGCATGTGCAGTTTGTTTAGATGGCAGAAGAAGTCAGGAAGAATAACAACCGTGGTAGAAAAGTGCTGATAACTGGAAAGCATCAGGGGCCGTGATTCGAAGCTATTGGAGGTGGTATTTAAGCTGCGGAGATGTCGGAGTGTTTATCAAATGTCCTCCTTCCTCCTTAAGGCCTCCCCAGCACAGCTTTCCTCTAGTTTTTCATTCCTGCGCAGTGAGTCAGCAATCGACAAGTGAGAGCATAGCAAAGCATCTTGTAAGAGGTGGAGGGCCTTGCAGCACATTTTCTTTTGGACATACATCACCAGCTGAGTTAACATCACATTGGGAGACATGTAATAGTTTACCACAGGGATCTTTTATACTCTCCCTTATCCTAATCAAATTATATGTTGCCTGACTTTTGTGCATTAAGTGTTCCAGTCATGCCAAATATAGGCTCACGAAGATCTGCCACACGCCTGTAGCAGTGCAGACAGTATGCAAATGCTCAATGAAAGTAAAACAGAACAGGAATCGCAGCATTTTATTTTACTAAGTGCTGATAAGGCCTTATCACCCTGCTCGGGTAGAATTCACTGTAATATTGTTACAGTTAACACTCTGCATTGTAAACAGAAGCTGGGTTTATTAGATTAAGACACATTCAGTTTACAAACCCCATTTCCAGACATGTTGGAAAGTTTTCTAAAATGGACCAAAATCTTTGATAATGATTTCGAACCTTTATTAACAGACAAAGTCAATGCATTTCAAGGTAGAACTGGCCTGCAGGCCGGCCAGTCAAGCACACACACTCTCCCTGTCTATGAAGCTACGCTGTTTTCAGTCTGTTTACAGATTGAAGTCTGACATTGTAGTGTTGAAACCATCCAGGAAGAGATATCACCTTGATGGCAGCATATTCCAGTGGTACCTTCACCATTTGCTATTCATCCATGTCCTGGACACTGGTGAGCCTCCATAGCGTCACCGGTGCTGGCATCTTTCCTCTGATAACAGCCTGGATGGTTTTTCTCATCTTTAGTAGATAAGAAACAGACCTCAGTTTTTTTCAGTAGCAGCTGAAATATGGACATGTCTAACCACAGATTTTCCCAGTCTCCATTAGTCTTTTCACAATATTACATACCATGGAAACCATAGAAAAGACACGAACTCTTAGCAGTTTTGCATTTCAAAATGCATTTTTTTGAACTGATGGATTATTCTCAGATAAAGTTAGACACACAGTGGTGAGTCACAGCCCGTCCTGGCATGGAACGACTAAGCTTTGAGTGAATGCTACTTTTATACCCAGTGCTGACACCCTTACTTTTAGCCAGTTAATCTGCTGATTGTACAACCTTCCAGAGCTTTGCTGCTTGTATCTTCCGTAAACGTTTTTGTCTTTGCCTCTCCCAACTGTTCCCGGCCGTGTTGCCTTCTTAAAGTTTGTCAGTGAAAACACCCAAAATAACCTCCTATCTACCTGTGACTGTTCAATAAAGGTTCAAATGAATTCTCGAAATGGTGATCTGTGAAATGTTTTTCTTTGAAATGAAGAGATTTTATTTTGCAATGTGTTTACATGCAGTTAGCCCAATGTATTAGAATATAAAGCTGAGAGCTTCAGAAAAGGAAGAGGTAAACGCAACAATGCAGGATGCGGTCAGTGAAAGCAAATGTTTCGCTTGTGAACACGTTGCTTGTAAACAAATGTAGGCATTAGGATATTTGACTATTTTTGTCTCACCCAGGAAATGCTTAATGTGGAGACGCTTACTTTAACGACCTCAGTTCCAGGATATTTTCCTCCAGAACGTATTGACATGTTTTCTATCTGTTGTGATAACTGAGTAACGTTGCAGGCAGATGTCAGTAATGAGCTTTGCCAGCCTTGTGAGTGTGAACATCATTCTGTCCTCTCTGTCCCAGGCACCCACAGAGGCTGGGCTGCTGTACAGATGCGCCTGCTGCATGAGCTGGTGTATGCCTCCCGCCGCATGGGCAACCCAGGCCTGTCTGTACGCCACCTGTCCTTCCTGTTGCAGACCATGCTGGATTTCCTGTCGGATCAAGGTTAGCTCACAGTAAACACTCATGCACTTTAAAAAAGAGCAATTTCCAAACACAAGAGCTGCCTTTATAAAGAAACATCCAAGCTGTTTCTGGGGATTTCTGTGTTACTTCTCGTGTTTAATATTATGTGATGTATGCCAAAGATAGCTTTGTTGCAGGAGTGCAACATTGTGCTCTGAGCAGAAATCCTGTGAAGCCAGGAGGTAAGAGTTTTTACCAGAGCAGAGTGAGCCAGAGGGTCCGCTGGCGACACAATAGAGTCCAGTGTAATCCACGTTTGGCTACTGAGCGTTATAATGGAGGGAGGGAGAGCAAGGCGACGATGTGGGAACAAGTCGAAGGAGCTTACAATTTAAAATATTAAACCTCAGCAAAGGGACTTCTTCAGCTCTGCTAAGGCTGATGCCCAGACGAGGCTTTTTAGAAATGTTTCTGCTGAACATATATCGCTGCGTCCTGTTTTAACACAAAATGTTTGCAGTATTTTCATACCAAAGAAACTGAGCCGGACTTTCTGAGCACCGCTTTTTGCTCTAATAAGATACCATTTGATGTGTGACTTTGTAGTCTCAAGTGCTGAACTCGGCTCACTTCTTCCACCAGCTGGGGTGTCATATTACAAAAGGCTGTTGTGTTCTGCTTTCATGCGGGTTTGAGTTTCTGTCGCTGTACACCGATCCGTCATAACATTATGACCACCCGCTTAGAATTGAATAGGTCCTCCCTTTTTCTGCAAAGCACAGCACCGACCTGTCAAGGCATGGACTCCGTTAGACCTCCACAGATATGCTGTGATGTCTGGCTGCATGCCGTCAAGCACACATCTTTCAAATGCTGGAAGGCCTCCGTCGATTGCACATCTCACACATTCTCCATTGGATTGAGTTCTAGAGAAGTCCACCAAGTCGACATGTCCTATGGCTGTTGTTTCCGTCATCAAACGATTCTTGAACCATTTCTGCAGCGTGGTCGGACACATGATCCAGCTGAAAGAGGCTGCTGTCATCTTTCATGACTGTGTCCATGTAGGGGTGTTCAACAGTGGTTATGATAAGAAATGTTTTTCAAACCTTGACTGGTATTATTAGAAATGTGTCGTGAGTGTTATTTGAAAGCCTTTAACCCTCCGGTTGAGCCAGAAGTTAGAAACCATTAAAACATAAGCTGTTGGGGTTACCTTTTACAGATGACAAAACAGACTGAGAATGAAGAATTATCTTGTCTCCATGTGAAATGTACGATTTTTAGCACGATTGCCTGTGAGAATAGAACCATTTTTCTTTTTACCTGAGCTCGCTGGTTGCATCACTCAGCGACAGCAAACAGATTTGAGACCTCCTGGGTCCTCTCATATTGCCAACATGCCACCGAGAATGTGCAAGAACACATGACTCACCAGTACACGGGGGCAGTAGTATGTATATGATATAATAAGGGAACCTGGAAAAAAGCAGACACAGCTTTGTTTTGGAGACATTAAGGTAATAAACAAGAAGAGATTGTGTTTTATGTGTTATGTTAACCATTAGCTTCCTTTTGTCACTGACGCCTCCTTTCTTCAGCACTCATTTGCTCCACTGTGCATCCAATCGGGGTGAACTTTTGCATAAATAAATAAATTAGACGGGTGTTGGTGGTGATCAACTCTCTATCACTGTGGCTCTTATTGGAATTAAGTAGACAGTTCCAAGCTCTGCAAATTCTTGCTTCCAGTTAAGAAGGCAGAACGGTTGGTGAGCTAGTTGTTGGATACACAGTTTGAGGGTTTGGGGGGCCAGTTTGAAGCTAATGCATTGTAGTAGGTCTGTTTGTAACATGAGAGCTTTTATTCACATTCTGTAACCATTAGCCCCACATCACGGAGTCCTGATTTCAGATCAGCCCTAAAAATGCTGAAGAGAAAATTGATCAAATATTTATTAGCATTCAGTCCAACCTAGTTCTCAGTCTTTTTTTGTTTTTAGCATGAAGTCAGTCAAGTTTACATTTCATCAGTATCAACTGATATCTATTTTCTGATATCCTGTCAGGATATTAGAAAAGACTTTGCTTATTTTTGAAACTTGACCAATTTTGGGGACTAGAAATGACAAGATTTTGACCTCAGTGTTTAGGAGGTCGAGAGGTACCAAATGGCTGTTTGAAATCGTGTCACGTGATGCATTCCCTGGACGTGGAGCGCCTGTTTCATTGCACTGTCAAATCACTAAATGATCACTCGTGTTTTATATGTCACTGATCTTGAATGTGTGCTTTCGGATTAATTGTGATGAAAGAATATTCCTGATGAAGAACTGAGAGCCAGACTTTGCTTTTCATGTCCTCACACGCACTCATGCACAGATGCTGCTAACTGAGTGGATAATAAGTGTTTCATTGTTAGCAAAAAGCCAGTATGTTGCAGCAGTGCATGCGCAGATTTTGTGTGATTTATTATTTATTTATTTTTCTTCAGAAAGTCTTCAGCTCATCCTTATTCATCCAGTATTTATTGTTTTGATCATTTATGGATCCTGGATTGTGCTCTTCTTTTCCTCGATGGCATTTTGCTCGCAGTGTCAGAGAGAGAAATCTAAATTATTCATAAAAGTGTCTGTTTGTGGTGTCCATCTCAGTTCTCAATATGATTGGAATTATGGTCGGACAGATGAATGATCCCATACTGTGTGCTGTCACTGCTTATTTGTAGCAGTAGTGTCACAGCTTCCCTTTGATGCCCATCGAGTAGTTCCAAAGAACGATGCGTCTCAAAGTAAAACGATGTCCTATGTTTAGCTCCAAGTTCAAGATAGTAAACCTGTTAAAAATGAATGAATAAATGGATTGAATGAAAGCTTATAACCTGTTTTTACTGCCTGATTTAAAATGTCAGTGGCCTCTTCATCCATCAGTCAGATTTTCCCCTTACCATAAAATGACTGCTCTGTTACTGATTTCTCTGTCTTTAGCTCACTGTTGATCTGAAACAGTTCCTTTTGGTTAGTGACTCTTACAGTTTCACGAGTTTTTATTTCCAAAACTCTTTACAGTAATTGTTCTTTTTTTCTTCTGATGTATCACAGGGCTTAAATGAAAGATGTGTATGTAATCAAATGAAATTAGGCTGAAGAGACAAAACCTGAAATTGGCTGTATCTCAGGAAGTACAGCGGTTGTACTTTCAACTGGATGTTTCGGTCCCCAGTTCCCATGTCCAAGTGTCCTTGATGCTGAGCCCCACACCCTCACCCACACCCTGTGCTCCTCACTCCTCGGAAGTCACTTCAGAGAAAAGTGTGAAAATGAATTAAAGTGAATAAGCTCTGCAGTAAGTTAAAAATCAGAGTAAAGGTAGGAAATCCCTTTCTGGCTTCTCTTTCCTCTTCTTTTTTTGCACTATTTGTACCGTCTCAGCTTTTTTCCCCCAGTTTTTGGGTTGTTCAGACAGTCACGGACACAAAGGCGAGCGCAAAATGCTGCAGATGAAAGTGTTCTGCATTTTGGTGGAATCCAACAGATTAAGAGGGAAGGCATGGCAGGTAAGAATACCTTGTGACGACGTCTGTTCTACGAGCTGCGCCGCTTACAGAAGCATTTACAGCCGCTCTCATCTGCATCCTGCAGCAACCGTGTTCAGCTTATATGAGCTGTTGCATTAACACACTGATGGGGCCACTGATAAGTTGTATCCCCCATCTGGGTTAAACTGGAATGCACGGTACAAAGCTCGTTGTATTGATGTCACCCTCTGCAAGGTAACATTCTGCTTGCTCTGTAGGTGAGAAATTGATCGAAGTGTCTGCCTTAGTGGACTCACACGCGCATACACACACAAATCCTTCCAAATCTCCCGCCAAAGACTAATTCTTGACTCACTGATCTGTTGCACATCGACGTGATGAGAGCGTAGTTTTCTGCAGAAGGTGATTCAGCCCCAACTTTCATCCTTGCCTTCAGCTGTTCTTTTGCTTCCTGGCAGCTGACACAGCCGATGAGATCCTTTCGCTTGGGGAACAATGTCAAACGTTGACAGCTGCAACTGTTATTTCACCTGTCTGTTACGTGTAAAGCTCTTTTCTTATCTGGACGGAGCGTTCCAGCCGTCTGGCTGATAACCAGTGGTGCTGTGTATGTCTGGGTATGGAGCTCGGTGAAAAGCAGGGTCGAAACAAAGATAATTTTTTCCTGTAAGCTGAAAAAGATTTGATTAGCTGAAGAGCCTCACGCTTAAGGCTGGCCCCGGTGAACTGACACGATGAAGGAAAACCCAAGAAATGCTTTGCTTTTGGTCAAAATTGACGTCACCAACGCCACATTCCAGTAATAGAAGTGTGGAATAGGTCTGAAAAGGCACGTCCCATTATTGGCCATCTGGTTGAAAATATGTCTACTTAAAGAATAGAAATAAAAAAAAAAGCAATGAATAATTAAAAAAAAACAAACAATCCTGATACGTCTCTTTCATTCTGCCCTAAAGGCTGCACAGAGAAAGCTTGTAAACCCTTCCGTGTATGACCTGAAACAACAATTCTTTCCAACGTGTAGACGGAGAGAAGCCAATGAAACAAACATGAAAAATGTTTTTTGCACATTTATTTGTTGAGGAAAATAATCCTCTAAATCGGTCCATTCAAAAGCTTCAACTCTTTTCTTTTCTAAACTAACTTCTTGCTTCAGTTAAGCTCAGAGCTATGACTCTGTGCTCCTAAAACTTTACCTTTAACCATTTTGGGGATTTTCTTTCGGTAGATTCCCCCTCTTTCTCTTGTGGTTCAGAGGTCCTGATGGTGTTACTGGCCATCGTGGCCGAGCAGCAGCGAAACTGTTCCAGGAGGAAGGGATGTTTTGGAACCGTCGCCTTGGGACAGTCTGCGCTGTTGTACTTTAATGCATTTTTGTATTGGCTTCCCTTTTTAACAGAAAGTAACAGCATCCATCTTTTATATGCAGTTTATAAATTAATTACATTCTTCTTAGTTGGACGTGTGGGGGTGTGTGTCATTCACCTGACAAGTCATCTCGCATCTGATCAGCTGCCATTAGGTCTTGGTGTCTGATGATGAAGCATAGATTCCAGATCATGTGGAGTTCATGCCTTGATGGGTCAGAGCCGTTACGGGGGGGGGGGGGCTAACACAGGTGGTTTTAATGTTACAATCGATTCAATTACTCATTTCAATCTCTGAGCACAAAATAACAATCACACAATCATGAAGACTTTGAGCCAGGGTCACACCTCAACTATCGCTCCATTCCTCTCTGGCTTTTTTTTTCCCTTCGTCTTTCTGCCTCTCACTCACGTCCCACTTTATTCTCTCCTCTTCCTCATCCGCATTCCATCACTCGGTCCTTCATTTAACACCTTCACTCGGTTCTACAGGCTTTGTTCTGAGGCTTCCAGTCATTTATCTTTTAGTTTCAACGCAGAAAACATTAGTTTCTTAACTGAAACATTTTGCCACGTAGGTGGAAGACGTGAAAATTCATTCTTTTTTAGCTCAGCTCATGAGTAAATTAAACAAACACGTCATAACATAGCCAGCATCCACTACCCTGCGATGTCCAAATGTGCTCCTGTAATGTGTTCTAGATCTTTATTAGATTGTTGTCAGTTAATGACCTTCTCCACTGATGGACACAGTTGAAACTTGCAGAGCCAAAGCAAATTATGTGGCTGAGTGAACAGTAATGTTCTTTCAAAAGGTATTGATGATACAATAAAACTAAGAATTTGTCTTAAAGGCTGGGGCTCTCATTGCTATAAGAGGGGCAGCGCACTAGCCATTAATCTCCGGTTAAGTTATGTCCCACGCCAAGATGAATCCTCTCAGTTTATCTGGGTGTGAGGAGCTTTTCAGAGGCTACTGGCTAAATGAGGGCAGTAGTCTTCTGTTGTGTCTGTTTGAATGCATCACATCATGTACCCAGGGCTGTTTATTTTTCTTATTGTCCCTGCTTCTACCTTTCTAGAAAAGAAAGAGGTGACCCAAAGTCTGGAGAACTACACCTCCAAGTGCCCGGGTGGGATGGAGGTCATTACACTTCCTGATGGACTGAAGCTGCCTCCGGTGCCCTTTACAAAGCTCCCCATTGTTCGGTAAGACAGCAGATTGAGCTACTGTTGTTTCCTGTACGTTGGCTTCATCCTTTAACTTAACTGTCCCTCGTGGTTGGTCTTTAACAATAGTTCTCCAGGCTTTCTGAAGTTTTTCTGTGAACATTGGCTGTTTTTTCACTCCACTCCAGGCCCCTTAACACTGACCTGTGAACCATTAAAGCATAAAGAGGCACCTAACTCAAGGGATCAGCCAGTGTTGTGTCTACACATAACAGACAAATTAGCAAAGAACCTCATTTTTTAACTTTGTTACTAGGAGCCTGTCACAAAGTCATTCCTTTTTTATTAGTTGCTTCAATGAAATATACCAAATGTACATGACAACAAGTCGTATTTTTTGCCAACCAGTTGATTCCCAAAGAGTTATTTGATGGAAAAACTTGACATATCTATGCGCTGACAGCCAGTGAACACTTTTTGAAAGTGATGTTCTTCAAAAATGGTAAAAATTCTGTAAAGATCTGACACAGAACCTGAGAGATATATCTGTCAGGAAGGGAAACAGGGAGAAAAGGCTGAGCTATGCCAAAAATGACACAAGAAGTGGACTGAAAATCAGCGGCAACAGGTCTTATGGAGGGATGAATCCTCCCCAGAGCCCGGACCTCAACATTACTGAAGCAGTGTGGGATCATCTGACAGAGAACAGAACAAAAGGCAGCCGACATCCAAAGAAGAGCTTTGGGATGTCCTTCAAGAAGCCTGGAGAACTATTCCTGAAGACTACTTAAAGAAATGATAGAAAGTTTGTCTCAAAGGGCTCTGTAATTATAAGAATTACTTTGGATGTTACTTTGGATATTCTAAGAATTACTTTGGATGTTACACATGGATGTTTTGACAGTAATATACCATATCATACCAGTTGTAGTTCAACTGTCAGTTGTTGTTACAGCCAGACAATTCTGCAAAATTCCCACTGTTCTATGTTTGTAAAGCTCGCTCTGTGAATGCGGTGAAATTATTTTATTGCAGGCTGTCATGCAGAAGAGCAATGCTGCAATATTTACAGTAGACTTCTGTGAAAGGAGGGAAGAAGGGATTCTAATTTCATGTGCTTTATTGTAGCTTGACTGTTTTATTACAACCCCCCCCCCCCCCCCAAAAAAAAAAAAAACCCCACATCTTCACACTCAAAGTATTTCTAACTGCACGGGCGGTTTGACATTAACGTACTTTTACCGTTCACGAGCCAGTGCTCTGATTGGACGGTAGTCGTTCAAACAACTGATGCCATGACTGCTGAAAACCTGAGAAAGAACAAACCACTCGATCCAGTTGACCCTGTGGTGCCATTTCCCACCATAACCAAAAAGTTAAACCCTTAAAAAGAAATTAAAAAAGGTTGGATCTCTATTTTCATGTCTTCACGGTGCTTAAACAACTCGCCTGACAGAAAAACCCACATCATCACCAAACACATCTGCCTCAAGGCAACACAAATAAGTTGCTTTAACAAATGCTTCTGTGAGAAGTAATTTATCTTTAGAGGTTTGAATGTGTTCTGAAAACAATAAGGTGAATATGAATTTTTTATGCTCACGCAGCTTTGCGAAGTTACTCTTGGAAGCAAAGGTACGTCAGCACTGGAAACAAAGCAGCACAAACCAAATGCTGCCAATAAAGTAGTTAAAAGAGAGTCACTGTGCCTTTGACTCAGTGCCAAACCATAAAGCCTTTTATCACATGGTGATATGTTAGACAAACAAGGCAACTTTGGATGTACAGCCGCAATTATCCACAAGATTACACTGACTTTGTATCTTTATTAATAGGCCCATTATCACTGAAAGTTTGGAGTAAACACTTTTTCCAAGTGCCTGTGCTTGTGCATTTTATTGTTTGCTGAGTTTAACCTTTTACAAAGAGCAGTACCATAAATCTCTGGCCGTGCACTGTGCAAAAGGCAAAGATTCATCACAAACACTTGGATTATGTACTGCATCAGGAACTGTAGCTAACAAGCCAAAGCGGAGCAAAGGTCGTTGGTGTTTTGCTTGATATGTGCTGATGATCATGTCTGGTGCGACTTTTTAATCTGAAATACTTGTGTGAAATGACACTTACTCCCATCATTGCGATATTCATTCTAGATCAGTGAAGCTGCTCAATCTGCCCGTGAGTCTGCGTCCCCACAAAGTGAAAAGCCTGCTGGGACAGAACATGTCCACCGCCAGCCCCTTCATCTACTCGCCAATAATTATGCACAGCAGAGGAGATGAGCGCAGCAAGAAGATAGGTAAGTGTTCAGTGTCTGGACCAGCACATGGCCGTCGGTGTTGGTGATAAGGAATGGCCTCATACAATTTCATGCTGAATTTGTCACTGCAAAGCATGAAGTGTTGCCGTCAGAAAATGGTGTGCAAAGTTCAAAGAGACAATAGCTGTATAAGAAGATAGGAAGAAGTTAGA
This sequence comes from Leuresthes tenuis, assembly GCF_036924035.1. NCBI lineage: Eukaryota > Metazoa > Chordata > Actinopteri > Atheriniformes > Atherinopsidae > Leuresthes > Leuresthes tenuis. The sequence continues at coordinate 22,170,388 of NW_027325372.1, read as the reverse complement.
AAATGCCAATTGTTCAGCTGGTTAAACACTGAAAAAGATTGTCTAGAGCAGGGATGTCAAACTCCAGTCCTCGAGGGGCCGCTGTCCTGCAGGTTTTAGATGTTCCCCTGCTGCAACTCACCTGATCCAGATCAATGCCTCATTTGTTGGTTTGTGTGCAGAGTTTAACAATCTTTGGAAGAGATCCATTTAATCTGAGTCAGCCATTAAGACCGGAAAAAGTAACTGCTGGAAATTACGTTCTGAGCGGACCAATCACAGCCCTTACGGCCCGCTTTGAGGCAACGTGTCGTTAGAATTTTTGGGAGGTGCACATCAGGCTACGGCGGAGGGGTAATCGTCACGCATGACGCAGGACCATGAACTAACCGAAGAAAACCCTCTTTTTAGATTCGTAGATTTCCTTTTTTCAGGGCATAATAAACAACATTAAACTCTACAGACACAATAGGCCTAGTGTGAGTCGTTTGGAAGGGTTGTGAGAGAAGGGTTGTCTCTATTCTACAGCTCAGGAGGCTCAATTGAAAGATCGCCGGTTCAATATCCAGCTTGTGTGTCTATATATTGAAGTATCTTTAGGGAAATACAGAATCCCATTTTACTCCTCACTTGGAAGTTGCTTTGGATCAAAGCAGCTGCTAGATAAATGGAACATAATGAAGTGTAATAAGACATGGCAGCATGGCTAAGGTTTGGATCTCAACCAACCACAAGACTTCTGGAACAATGTCCTTTGGGCAAATGAGAGCAAAGTGGAGATGTTTGGTCATAATGCACAGCAGCATGTTTGGAGAAAACCAAACACAGCATATCAGCACAAACACCTCATACCAACTGTCAAGCACGGTGGTGGAGGGCTGATGATCTGGGCTTGTTCTGCAGCCACAGGGTCATCAAACTGGTTCATCAACAGGACAATGATCCCAAACACAGCAGCAGATCTACAGCAGAATGTCTGAAGAAAAGAATCAAGGTGCGGCAATGATCCAGTCAGAGTCCAGACCTCAGCCTGACTGAAATGCTGTGGTGGGGCCTTAAGAGAGCTGTGCAGAAACCATTGCTGCAAACCTCAATGAGCTGTAGCAGTGATGTAAAGAAGGGAAAATTCTGCCACAGTGATGCGAAAAACTGATGACATCATACAGAAAAAATGATTACTTTATGATTAAGTTATTGCTGCTGAAGGTGTTTCTACAAGCTGTTGAATCTTGGAGTAGTCTTTGTTAAACGAGTAATGACATAATGTAAATGTCATGTTTTGTTGTCTGGGATTTTATTAAACTCATTTTAGGACCTGGTATGCCAGTCCTTGGAATTGAAAGAGATCATTGATTGTTTTTCACATCACTGTGATGTATTTCATCATTTCTTACGCATCCTGTTTGAATTTTAGGTCAGATACTTAGATTATGATCTGCGGAGGAAGGGCGGACTGTGTGTCTTTTGAATCTCATTCATACCAAAGACAAAGTTAGAAGAAAACTGGTGTCATACATACCACTTAAGAATCAATCAGTTTTAATAAGTGCTTCTTTAGTGAAGACGATTAACCGCTAATGATTTCCAGTATGCAGCCTGTACCAGCCGGATGTTGACTGCTCCACCTACAGTGCCTCGAGTGGCTCGTTCATTTGAGCCAAGAAAGTCAGCCCTTCCTCGGGTGGACTTCTGAGAAGCTGTGGAGATTAAAATCAAACATTTGTTTCCTCTCAATCTCTGAAACTCTGCTCAGTTAGCTGCCAGCTAACAAAGTCAAGATTCTCTCTCAGCTCATTCAGGGGATCTCCCAGCACACAGGTGGCGGGCTGTTTGCCAACAGTTCATTACACAGTATGTTCATTTCTGAACTAAAAAAACTACGTTTTTGTATGGATATTCTTGAGAACTTAATTACGCTATGATGTGTTGAGAAATGGAGAATAGTGGTAATTTCTTGATAGTCTGGAAATAGAGTTGTGTGGATACAGAGGTTATTTGTATGTGTGCACTTCTTTGTCTTTAAGTCGTTGTGAATCAGATTCATATTCAGCTATAAAAAAAAAAAAGGGAGATTGTTTTCTCTGTAATTGCTCTGAGTCTCGGTTTTAAGAACTGTCTACAGCCACCTATGCTCTGTTATCCATCTGTTATAGTGCTAAATGAGCATACAGGGAGGGGACTTTCACCTCATGTGGCCTGTAAGTGTTTGGACAGCCACACATGATTTCCGGCTTGGCTGCGCTTTTTTTTTTGTGTGGATTATTTAGATAAATCAAGTTTTCAGTTGTAAATCTGCGTCCGGGTCCTTCATCACCACCACACCACACCACACACCACCGTTATGACACCAGTTAGTAGAATTGAAAGGACTTTATCTGCAGAAGTGGATTTGTCACAACATTCAAACCATTCATGGGAATTCCCGTGCGTGTAATTCTATGTGTTCCATCAAAACATGCCGTCAGATTGCAACCCCCGATGGCAGAGTTCTCCCTCAGCAGGAAGGGACAGTCAAAATGAACACATCCACACATCCAACCATGTACCCAACCCTGAAATTCACAAATTCTTAAAAAAAAAAAGACTCAGTAACAAATACTTTAGAGAAACAATGTTTTTTCTCCCCTAGTTTGCCTCTATTTAAGCATCAAGTCAGTACATTTTAACAGGTTGGTACCATCTTATATTCCAGCTATCTACTTATTAAATCCAGGTGAGGATGAAGATCAGTGGAGAAATAGCTTAGGTTGCTGCATTTTGGGGGAAAAAAACAAAAAAAACGTTCATGTTTGCTGTGTTAACAAAGTGAGCTTTTCTGCTCGGCTGTGCATCTACAGCCGACAGACTCGTGTGTTTGGTAGATTATCTCGTTAGAATTTGAATATTTGAAAACAACATTGCTAGTTCGATTAATGAATTAACTTTTTACATTTTGCATCCTGATGCTTTGACTCTTTAAAATGCCTAATCTAACGTCTGAACTGAGCTTTGCTCATAAACATCTTTCCAACCAAGTTCTGAGCAACTAGTTTCAAACAAGTTGAAAATCTTTGGTTTTGTTTCAGCAAATTCTCTCCTGCTTTCTTCCATACATATGCATGAATTAGACTTTAGTGTGCATATTTTATTCAGCCATTTAGGTGATGGTTTTATTGAAAAAGACTGTTTAGGAGGCAATAACAACAGTAAACGTCTCCATTTCTAACTCTCATTAATGAAATATGATTGTAACGGCATGTTTTTAGGAGGCACATGCACACAAGGGCTATATTTAGCTAACCGTGCAGCCATAAAGGACTTAAGGCCATTCATTATTGCTCTGTACAACAAGGTTTTCGAAAAGCTGAAGCTTTTGGAGATCAGTGCTGAATATTTATGGCCACTTGAGGAATTAAGCCAAGGAAGCACAAATAAGATGGAAGCAATACACTTTGTTTTTCTATTTTCGGAGGTGTATTTCACACCTAATTGGCTGGCTGTTAGAGCATGCCTGTGAGCCAGACCTGAGGTAGTATTAGCGTTTCCAGTTACATTATAGATCTCTTTCTTTTGACTCGCTTAATTTCCCAAGGTGCACCGTTGCACTTTGCCCTCCATAAATCTTTTTCCTGCCAGGGTCTGAGGTGGGATTTTCAGCCCCCCCTTTGCAGGTCCAGCAATGGACTCCAAATGTACCAGAAAGGGGAGCATTTCAAAACCAAAGAAAACTCTTTCAGGAATGGGTTGAGTGGTGCTTGTTTTCTTTTTCTCTTGAGTTTTTCCCCACACGATTAGTTCAGTTTATCTCTGAACATTTCCTCAGTTCTCTTCAAATACACAAGCAATAACGGAAAAGTAACCTACCTTTCTTTCAAAAAACAAACCAAACATTCTTTTTCTTCCAAGCCCATTACGTTGGCGCTAATGCAATTTGGTTTCATTTCCCACACAAGTAGCTCAGTAAGGCCTGGTGACCAGTGCAGTCAAAGGTGGGATTATTTGAATGATTACAACACTTTGAATTGTCTTCGTGGTCCCAGAATCAACACACCTCCACAAAGGCAGCCCCACAGCGAGACCGGCCGCTGGCATTTATTAAAAGATCGGGTTTTTTGTTTAGCTACAAGTTAGTACAGGTTAACTGCACTCTTAACTCATTCAGCTGGAACATTCTCAAAAGCCATATTTGTGTTACTGCAGCTCACAATGCGGCTTCTTGCTGTTTCCCCAGCTACCAAAAATCCAACTTTATTTGTCTGAACCAGCAACCCAGGCTGTAACTGGGTGTGATAAATTCTGCATTTCCACCACAGGAACATTTGCAGGAACTTTTTTTTTTAGGTCTTTTAGGAGGTCCCTTTCCCCTGAAAATGGCACTGGTACTGAGTCCAATTTTGAGACCACCCTGAACTGTTAGTATGGAGATGGCAGCACTGAACTTCTCATATTGGTCAAGTATTCCCACCTTTTACCCTATTTCCAGATTTCAGACACTCTACTCCTCTTTACACCTTTTACAGACCAAGTGTTAAACAAATTGACACATCCTTGCTTTTGTGGAATCATTTTTAACCTCCACCAACTAAATATGAAAGGTGACACATCCGCATCAGACCACAGGGAGCGGGGCGGGGGAGAAGGGAGATGAGGAATCGAAATTTGACCAATGAGATGATGCTTTTATTTCCACCTTTTTGTTTCAGTTATCGCAGATTTAATATCCACAGTAGCTCATAAAATCTGTTGACTTTAAGTTAATTTTAGGACATTGTTATCTCTCCCTGCAAACACAGCATTCTAACTGAGTCATGAATGCCTGTTTCAATCAGCTGAGAAGATGGGGAGCTCCACGAGCTGCAGTGGTGGAGTGAGCTGTAGAATGAGTAAGGAGAAATCGTAATGATTGTGACACCAAAGCGAAAAAAACGACCCAAAAACGCCTTGAAATCAAAGCAATAGAATGTTAATCTCTGATTATGCTCTCAGGCGCAAATGAAAGAAGACCCAAAATCCCATAGAAATGTGTAACATGAATATAATCTCAGAGAATGGAGCTCTTTCTTTGTAGCTGTCTGTAGGCTCAGATCAGGGCATAGTGCTGCTCTCATGGCAGACAACAAAGGCAGCATCAGTCGTGATGAAAAAGACGGGATTCAGGGCAATGAAAAGTTCTACCCTGATTGTTTCACAGCATTTATGTTCCAAGGCACAAATAAGAACCTCCACGTCCCATAGAACAGATTCTGAGTTTATGCAACTAAAGCTAACTTTCTGGTTTAACTTGGCCTTTTCACGCATCACTTTTAAACGGGGACTTATTAGCTCTTGATGCACATCAGTGTGATGTGGGAAAGTACAGAGGACAAATGGGGAGAAAACTTGAGCAAAGTTGACGTGTCGGTGATGTGGTTCTGAACCGGCAAATGAGGTAGTGACAGAATCGAAATGGTCTGTGTGAGTAAGGAAGAGCTGGAACCCTGCAGAACAAGCTGGCTTAACGTGCGAGTTTCCTGCTTAACAAGAACATCACGTGTGCGTGAAAAGGGGCTACTGGTTGTGTCGGCAGCTCCGTAATCCACTGTTTTAAAGCAACTTTAAAACCATGGGATTTTGACTTGTTTTGTCTTTCTTACACACATTTCCGGGATCGGAACTCCGATGGAGCAACTATGGGGCTGAGATACCGCAGTTCACAACTTTGGCTTCCAGCCCAAACACACCGGCTTGCTTGGCATTTTTTGTCGCCTCTTCAACATGACAAAAATGTATTCGTATGGCTGTGCATATGCAGGGCTCACACAGAGATCTTGATGTCATTACAGCTCACAACTGTGGGCGGAGCCAAGGAAAATATTATCAAATGCTCCGATGTTGCTTTAAAACAGACTGTTTTCATTTGAAGGCTAAAATTAGAAAATAGTCAGTGAGAAGTTATTTTATGTATTACAAATGCTTTTCGGCCTTGTGACTCACTGAAAACATTTTGTGCATTTTATACACAAAAAAGAAGAAGTTAGAGGAAGCACAGAGCCGCCGAGCAGCTAAAATGGGAAAAGGTTTCACTTTTAAAACTCGTTTTCAAATCGCTGCACTCTGATTGTGTTTATTTGTCATCGTTCCCGGTATCTCATCCTAATGTGTAGCTATTTGTAAATTTCTTTTCTTAGACTTCCAGTGGGTTCAAGGAGATGTTTGTGAAGTGCAGCTGATGGTCTACAACCCGATGCCTTATGAGCTTCGCGTGGAGAACATGGTGGGTGAGATTCATGACACGACAATGTAAACGCACCGTTATCCTGTATTTTGACTGAGAGTCTGTGTTTTGAATGTTGTGTCATTCTAGATGTACACAGCTTTGCTGCCCCCCCCCCCGCGCTCGCTTTAACATGTTTCAAAATTGACGTGTCGTCATTCTTGATGATCTTATTATGGTGAATTTGGACAAATGAATGCCATGATAATTGCATTAGATGGTGGGAAACGTCTTCATGCCTCTGGAAATAAGAAAACATCTCCAGCAGTAGACACCCCACTTTGTGGTGCCATTACTTTTTATTTATTATTTCCATCCCAGTCCTGTCAGACCATTCGCTTTGCGTTCTTTGTGCAAGCTAAAGGTTTTTTAAAAAAGAAAAACATTCGACACCAGAGGCTCTGTTGCTTGCATTTCTAATTTCTGCACTTTGTTAGACCCTGACCGCTCATTTTTAAACGGCCACGTGGGACGACTTTGAAATGCAAAGCTGTCATGCGGCCCTGCAAAAGGCCAGCAACGATGGGCCAGTTCTCAGCTGTTTGATAGCAGCCACACACAGGATCGCACACACAATATGCTACGTGTCAAAAGCGATATTGCTTTAATTACTTGGAAAGTCCAGAATAAATTGCCATGAAAGTTTTTGCGAGCAGAGACAATGGCCTCTTAATTGTAGCAGCTGTCCCTGAGCCGAAGCCAAATGAAGCCGGCCAGTTCTCGCTGGTTGTCTCGTAACAACACGAACGGTCACAGACACGGGAAGAGGAGGCAGAACAGTGTCTCAAGTGAAGCGGCGAGCACTGGCCGGAAGTCTTTGGACATTAATGTGCATTAAAGCTGGAGTGAGGCAAATCCTTTCAAAGAATGAAACATTATACCGTGCTTCTGTTTCTCCAGTTCTTGGGGAAAATGTGTGTGAGGACCAGTGTTGGTCAAGTTACTTGGAAATAGTAATTAGTTACTGATTACTTCTCCAAGAAAATAATCCAGTTACTTCACTCATTACTCATTTTCAAAAGTAATTTAATGATTACTTGACTCAGTTACTTTTCAAAAACATGATGCACAACCTGAGTACGCTATAAAGCAATAGACCTTTCAGCCTTATTCTATTCTTTCTGCATATTCCATCGTATAGAACTGAATCAACTGAAACCGTCTCTTTTTCAAATCACCTGTCGCTATTTAGTCTATTTGACAAATGTGAGTCATGTGATTAAATGTCCACCAACCCAGAGAGGCGTGGAGGTGTTCTGTATGGAGGAATGGGCTGAAATCCTTCCCACTGCTGTGCGGAGGAATGATCAGCTGAACTTCTTAGCTGTAGCTAACGCTGCACTCTACTAAAAGCAAAGGGTTGCACACTTTTTCCTTCGTTCTTGTTTGTAAAAATGAGCGTAGACTCGTATCTGCTGGGTTTGGACGGCTGTGCTGCTGACACATACAGAGATGTGCCGCCTAGCCCCAGCATCTGGCCTCTCTTCAGCTACTTTTTGGAGTTGTACTAAACTCTGATGTTTAGGTCAAATTTAGTCACACATACTGACATTTACAGACAACTTCTGCTAAATAAAAAAAAGTCATTGATAAATGTACTCGTCCAATTATCATGTTGTTATTTATCAAGCGAATTCTTCAATTATTTGTCACTTTACCTTTTCGTAGGTGAGGATCTGTCGCTTAATGCACGCCTTTGTGCTTATAAAATGCTGCTTATAAAATGCATGTAAGGGATGGGGTGTTGTAGAACCGTGTGTGAAAGGGGTGTGTTGTCCTTACCAGAAACAAACCTCAAAGAAGAAAAAACAACTGAATGAAATCCACAAAAGGAAAAAATTCCCCTTTGTTCCAAAGGGACCTTCAGTGGACATCCCAGAGACCTTTTCTTTGTTTGCTGCAATACTGTACCTTTAAGCAATCATTGAGTTCTGCTCCCAGAGCAAAGCTTTTTGAGGCCTGCTTCTTTTTTTTTTCAAGTTGAAACAATTGAAGGGACAAGGTGAAACTGTGGTGATGCTGGCATCAATTTTATCCCACCTAGAGGTGAATCGATCAGGTCACAGATGGAGGCTGAGGCCCATTACAGCTCCATGGCAGCTGGGAACCTCGCATGGTGTCGTGCAGGCATGCGGGTAGAGACAGACAGGCCGCCAAGAGCTAATCTGTACCCCAGACAAAATGACTGGCGGTAGGTAGACTGAAGTGACCATCTATCAAGAGCGTACAGAAAGCAGCCACACGAGGAAACAAACACAGAAGGTGACTTTCCCCTTTTTTTTCAACAAGGTGACCGCGTGGTTGGGTGAGGCAGACCTTTCTCAGTCACCACACCACTTCAACGCTAATACCCAGCTCTGCTTTGTGCTTTATAGATTTTCTGTTTAAGTGGTGCTTCTCTTCCTGCAGACTGAACTCTCACTCTTTCACCATAAGAGGCTTTTACCATCCCATCCACAAACAATCCAACGCTCTGGATATTTACTTGCCTCTTCTCAGAATCGCAAATGATTCATACAGTTTGATCTGGTATTGTCCTCACGCAGGTCAGCCAGGAACGTGTGTTTCATTTACGGTTGAAGCAAATAATGCCTCATATTTTCCAGGATGTCGGAAGTGTTGTTTTAACGTGCCGTGTTAAAGGAAAAATGTCCATCTTGGGAAGCTGCGATTCCTGCAATGTCTTGAATTCTGTCAGATGTGCAGTAATGTGCTGGGACACTGAAATCGTAACGTTAAAGAAACATCCCCGCTATCGGAGCATCAGTCAAAGCAAAACAAAAGGTTAACTGCAAACTGTCAGCAGAATGAAGTCGGTGCGCACCGGCTTAAACATGCTTTAATCGTTACTGCTGGTTAAAACAAGCTAATTAACCTTTTCAAGGCAGAATGCAAATGAACTGTTTCCAATAGGTTAAAGCTGAGACTTGTGCTATTTAATAACGGCTTTTAATGTCCTGATGTGAAAGCAAGGGGCACTTAAATCACAGCTACGGCACCTCAGAGGCTCAGCTCCTCGGCAGCTTTCTCTCCTGTGAGGTAGTGTCTGCTGTTAGGGATTGATGTAATCGTTACGTCACCCCTGTCTGCCTCGTTGCACATGGTGGTGCACACGGGGAATGTAAATACTGTTTTTCTGAGGGGCCATGATAGCACATTTGTTAAAGTCACAGCGGGGATGTATGTATGATTTAAAACCTACTTTATATTTCTGTCGGATGCGTTCATGGAGATATTTTTGAAACATCAGCTGGTTGATACAGCCTCCATGAGTTTGACTCACTGCTTTAAACCCAGAGCCAAGTTTTCCTTCACCAATTCAACCCGATTAATTTCCTCACTGCAGACTTTGTAAACCCAAATGATCTTTAACTTCATTTCAAGACCGAGGAATAAAAGGAAAAATGAGGTCGAATGGTTTTAATTGTGACACGTGATGTCGGCAGGATATTGTCACCATGTTTTGAAAAGCAGTACACATGAAAGGCTGAGTCTACGGGGAGCAAAGACTGAAGATCTCTATTTTGTCGACAAATTCATAAGAAAATCATTGAATTGTGGAGAATGCCATTAAACCATTCAAGGAGTCTGGAGTAGCTTTGTTGTGTAAAGGCTGCAGGCCTCAGCTGGACACCTGTGGTCCCTCACTGCATCAACAACCGTCATGGTCAGTGTAATGCTTTGTTCAACAAAATGAAAAATAGGCACGAAAATAAATATTTTTTCCATGATTTCAGATCACTTCGCTCGTGGATAATTGTCAGGTTTGGGTTGTTGCATTAAAATAGGATTATTCACAGTAATGGGCCTGGGTAGACCATAGCTATCCCAATGTTAATCGTGTCCTTTATTTTAAGCCGCCCTGCAGTGCAGTGTCAATATTAAATTATACTCTTGTGATAGTCCTAAACCAACACTACTGATGCCATGATGTGCTGATAATGTGGCTGATTTGCCAGTTTCTCTGGGCATCTGGGATGGACCCTCAGCCGACGTAAAACCACATTCTGCACGCATATCAAAGACATGGCTGAGGAAGAATCGGGTCTGGGTTCTGGACTGGCCTGCCTGCAGCACTAACCTGCTCCTGACAGAAAGATTTTGAAAGGAAAAACGTGTCAACGAGGTCCCCTTCTTGTTGCACCGACTAAGACTTGTTTGAAAGAATGGGACAAGAGAAGGCTTGACATGCTTAATGCAGTAAAACACATTCTGCCTGCTGAAAATCATTAATGGATATTTTGCAACCTTCCTGGTAACTCTGATCTGTGAGACTTATTTTCAGCCGCCTCTCAGGCACACGGTGCTTTTTCACTGTAAAGAATTGCCTGTGCCCACACTGTCAGAGATTTTGTCCTCAGGACGTTACGGGCAGACAAAGATGATGGATCACATGAAATGGTTTTAGAGAATCTCACTGTTGCACTTCACTCTTCTTTTCCATTAAACAAAGGAGAACCACGTTACAAAGGAATGCACAAAGTCTTAAAAGTTGACAAATGTGATTACTTTTGTTGAAGTTTTGCTCTCAGGGGGATTGGATTCCTTCCCAGTGGTGTTGCCACTTCAGTATTTAATAAAAGCTTCATTTGGTTGTACATCTGCACTATACATTGATTGTTATTCCTGCTGTGCTGCGTTCAGGGTCTGCTGACTTCTGGAGTGGAGTTTGAGTCTCTGCCTGCTGCGCTGTCCCTGCCCGCTGAGTCTGGCCTGTACCCCGTCACTCTGGTTGGACTCCCTCGCACCGCTGGCAACATCACTGTGAACGGTCAGTGCAGCCTTTACTCGGATGCTTCGCAGATGAGCTGTTTTTCTGTTGTATACACTGTTTACTCATGTCTGTGTTTTAAAAATTGTTTTATTCCCCTCGTTAGTCCAAGCATTGTTGCTTGACAGTTGTCCATTTGATTGCAGGTTATCACACATCAGTGTTTGGTGTCACAAGTGATTGCCTGCTGGAAGATCTCCCTGGTGTGAAGACCAGTGGCTGTTTAGTGGAAGTCATTCCCTCTCTGCCTCGTCTCCAGCTCAGCACATCATTACCACGGTTAGAGACATTTGTACGGTGCCGCCAGATGCAACCCCTGCTAGATGTTGTGGGGGGGGAGAAGATGAACAAACCTCTATGTTTAAATGTTTAAATCTATTCTAGCATCTGAAGATCTGAAGTCAAAGCAGCTGTTTGAGAACATGAACTGTGTGTTCCTCTAACTTTCCTGCTGTTTAATGACTTCATGGTGCCAGTTGCATCTGTACACAATATGCCACATAAGGCGACGATTTCAATAACTTTTTTAGAAGCAGCTTTGCGGCGCCTTTTTTAAACATGCGGTCGGTCTTAACATCACCAGCTGGCAGTTTTAGAAACTGCTTCAAACGGTGTTTCTAAATTCTGTCTGCAGCGCTGTTCAGAAGCACCGCTCATTGATTGGAAACGGTTGTCTGCGCCGCAGAGAGGGTTCACTGAAACTAACCTTTGTGGGAAACAGCGGCTGCAGACAAGGCTGCAGATATTAAGATATGTTTGCTTGGAAGTTGATACAACCTGAGCACTGGAGAAACACCCCAACTAGTGTAGTTCTAATTTCTGTATAAATTAGAAGCTTCTACAGAATTTATGTCGAAAATTTTAAATCTAAAAGTAAAAAAGCTTCTACTATCATTCTTCAGATTTTTATTCCCTGCCTAGTTGATCACCCTTCAGAGTAGAAGCTTAAACTTTTTAACGGTGGGTAGGAGACAGGGGACGGGTGGTCTCAGCAAGCCCTCTGCAGTTGCCCCAGAAATGCCAGCGTATAGTTATGGAAGGCATTTATTGCGCTCATCATGGGCCGTTGTGCCTGTGCTTGTGATATCAGAGCTCTCAGTGGGTCAGAAAATAACACTGGATGGGAATTAACTGACAAAATAACACTGGATGGGAATTAACTGACAATATAACACTGGATGGGAATTAACTGACAAAATAACACTGGATGGGAATTAATTGACAATACAGCCGTGAGCGGTACAGTGAAACATAAAGCTGTGACTGTAAGATGAACAGAAAACCACCACAAAAACTGACCTGTACACTGGCTGTGCCAGGATGCCGTTATTGCTATTTAATGCACTTTCTATTAGAGTATTCTGATGGACATTTGGCTTTATTGTGGTCTGCAGAAGGTAATAGTCGAGCTCAACTGAGTTCAGGCCAAATGGCTGATTTTAGGAAAGAACACTCTGCTGTTTGGTCCTAAAACTGTCAAAGTGCACCCAGGGTTGATGCTTAAAGCCGAAAAATATGAAAATACACTGACTACATGCTACTTTGTGCTTTCCATATAAGTAACAAGATATTAACTGATGTGTGCTTCTGGCTGCTTTGATATGATGAACTGTGGGGCAGGCCAGTATAAATGAAAGGAAAAGTTCCAGGGCTGCAGGCTGTAAAAGGTAATGCAGAGTGTTTCAGCTGGCTGTCTCTGCCAGGTTAAACATCCGCGGTGCAGGTGAATTTGTTTCCATGACCATCCTGTGAGGTGGAATTTTCAATGCAGTAAAATGAGCAAACAACATGAGAGAGTTAATTTACTACCAGGAAATGGCAAGTAAACCACCCAGCTGGAGTTTTGTAAATCACTCAGAGAGCAGAGCTGCTGCAAAATCCACTATTTAGGTCATGCCTGTGAGTACAGCACTTCAGCAGCTTTTGATGTGGAAAATCTCTTTATTCTCTGGTGCTAGAAGAGCACTGTAGCAAACAGACAAAGTAAATAGAATACAAAATATTATATCAGCTCTCTGGGGTGTTTTCACAACGTCCACAGGGAGACTTCAAAGCATTAAGAGGTTCCACGAGCTGCCTCATTGACTTCTTGCCTTCACAAAGCTGCAGCACCCAAGCTTCGCTTTCCCAAATTCCCGTATCTTCATCCACGTTTCCGGCTTATACCGTATATTTCTGGTTTCATTTTAGAATGAATTTGTTCCGGTTCATTGGGTTAGAAATGTTTAGAAAGTTACAACTTTGTATTTTTCTTAGTCAAATTTGTGAAACAAACTAAAGCATTTGAATTTATTCTAACTGCTACGTTGTGAATCCTCCTTGCCCCTCCATCCACCATTGGCATGATACATGCCCCAGCCCCTTCACCTAACCCTAACTTTGTACTCTAAACCTTACCTTGACTCCTTTTCTAACCATTAAACCGAGTTCTGACCGTCAAAATTCCCTTTTAAACATGTGGGAGCCAACCATTTGGGCCCCATAAACCCCGTAGGACCCCACAAGTATAGTGGGCCCGGATTAAAAACCAAATACACACCCAGATAATTTGGCTGGAAGTCAAACGGCCAGTAAACTGTTAGTCAGCCCTGAAGTAACCAGCTGAAAGGAGGCATATCACCACCAATCACATTGGAGTTGGACATCATACAAGCCCCCCCCCCATGGTTGTATCAAAAGTCTGTGAGTATCAGCTGCAGGTACTAAGCTTCAGTCACTTAGATGTGGCCTCAAATTCGAGACATGTGGTTGAAAAAGGTAAGGATTTGATTCCTAAGAACATTTCAAAAGCACTTCCACTGATGAGCTCCAGCGTCACTGCAGTGTCTGGCACCATCAGAATCATGAAGTCCTGTAAGATGTGGTTTGGAGCTGCCACAGATCAGACTTGCTGTAGCAAATCCTCCAGCACCCTGTTGTCTGCCTGTTGTGGCGCCGTTGGCAGGAACTGGAAGCTGAGCGGGAGCTGTTTCAGTGAGGTTACGCCCCAGTCGTTTGGCCCTTGTCACGCTTGCTCTGGTGTCAGCTTTTCCTGCAACCAACGCGATCACTTTTTACACTTCTCTTTTTTCTCGTTGACCAAAATGCGGGGAACGGCATTCCGGTTTATTGTGTGGGTTTCTCTCCTCACACCTTTGCAGATCGGCCCACACGGCACAACCCATGTCCAAAGAAGAGCTGTCCAGCTCGGTGTCCCTCCAGCTTTTTAACGGGGAGACGCAGCAGCTCACCATCACCTTGGAAAACATTGGGACCGAAGACATCGAATCTCTGGAGCTCACCTCCAAGATTGTTACCACCAAAGGTCAGCTCCCCGAACAGGGTTATCATAGTCTATACTTTCTCCCTTTGCTCATCTTTAATAGATGATTGAAGATGTTAATGCCAAACTTAAGTGGGAGTTGTTTCTAAGCATTAGAGCAAAGAGAATAAGATTGACAATATTTGGATGAAACATGTCTGGAATTAAAACAATGTGCATTGTGCCTTTGATTTACTTCACCACACGCATATTGTGCTCCTCCTCCCTGTGCCCACGGTGCTGCAGAGGCCACCACCCCATTGTCTTTGCTCCTACATCTTTCATGTCTTTGTGGCTTTTCAGCTTGTGTTCCATCTCTTTGTTCAGCACCTGCTCACATCTCCGCAGTCCCTCTCATCCCAACTCCATCTCTGCCTCCCCCTTGCTTTGTCTTTGTTTTTCCCTAAATAAGAAAAAGTAGAAGTTGCATTTTTGTAAAAGGTCCACACAAAGTTTTGCTGGTATTTCCCCCAGAAGATTTAGCATTTTGGCAGCTATCGCTTCTCATGTCTGTAGATGGCACAAAGTGAGCATATGTGAAGCTGTAGGTGTCGTCGCGTCTGGTTGAGCACAGGAGTGGAAACTGAATGTGTTCTTAGCTGTGATATTTTAATCTTAATCTTAAAACTGTTTAAACAGTGACATCTTTATTGTTATTGTCATTATTCTTATTTTTCTTCTGTCACTGTAGTTCACCTGTAGATGTATAGTAATTTGACTTATTTACTGTAGTGTTGAGGTTGCATACTTTGTCCACAGTGATTTAAATTAGCTGTTGGGAAACTCAGATTGCTCCAAATCTGTTTGCAAATGCTGCACACAGGAAAAAAAACTACAGCTATATTTTGTATTCTTCTTTTGAAGATTACCAATTGCAAGATTACTTGGATAAGTTAATTTGGAATGGAATTGCTTCTTGCATCAGTAATGATATACAGTTAATTTCATCTTACCAAACAAAGTAAATAAGCCCATCTTTGCCCCTGGCACACTGAGGAGTGAGACCCTCTCCTCCTCCAACTCTGCTCCCTCTAAAGCACCGAGTGGGGCAGTTGTTGAAAGGTGGAGCCTCACAGCAGAACTGCAGCTCTTTCTTTTCTCTTCCTTTTGTCTCACGACAAAGAGAGGAGGCAGCAGGAAAGCACAGTGCAGCAACAGTTTAGATCTTGTGTCACTTTGAAGCATATTCCTAATTATAATGTCATTTCACTCCGACACTATGGTACAGGAAAAGGGTCCAAATAAAGACCATGAGCAGTTGACAGAGGCCCTTTGCTTGTAGCAGGAGGCTGTATTCCTGTTGAAGCTGGGGATAAGCTGGCACTGGAAGGCGAATACTCATTCAGCCTCCTGTAACTCGTGCATCTAACTAAGCTACTCTTTGGGCCATCTTTTTTTTTTCTAAGCTGTGCTTTAAGATGGAAAGATTGACTCTAGTATCTCTAATCACGTGACTCTCTGGATATGGAGATGCTGGCCATAGCGTTCTTGCCTAGCAACTATGCCAAGGTTTGAAACCTACTAAATCATCTACTGCTTTGGTTATTAGCATGCCCACGCTAACTGGATTAGCTGCTGAATATGCTCACGCTCTTTTCCATTGGGAGCAGATTGTGGGGTATGTTACTGCCACCTACTGTTGACTTGGCTGCTACTGCAGTCTATGGCTGCTCCCATTAACTGGAAACCGATTGCTTATAGAGCTCTCGCAAAATTCATCTTTGATCTCAAGAGGATTTCCTTGTAAAATAAACTGACAAAAGAGATATAACAAAATTCAACTTAGAGATGTCATCTGTTAGCCTATTGATGCTAATGCACAGCCAAGACAATAGAAGATCCAATGAGGAGTTGTCTTCAGTGCTTACCATTGGTCAGTTCAGTGGTCATAACTTCCTGCTGCAAGTTACTGGTCTTATTATTTAAATTTTCTTTTCTTTTCCAATTGCAGATCAAGATTTGTATCACTATCTTCACTTAGCGACCAGTCTTGCATCTCCAAAGAAACACAGACAATAACATTATGCATCCTCAGATCAACATTAGTAATGCAGAAAAATCAGGATCAACTTTTTTGAATGAGAAGAAACAGGAAATCCGAATTTGTGGAATTAATCTGACATTGTTAAAAAGGCCCCAATGGTCTCTGATGACAGCTGCGTGTCTCCTCCGTCCAATGCTTAACACCCATAGACCTAATCTTAGCAGGCGGCTTTTGTCAGTATTTTAGGGGCTGGTTATATACTGTCTTCGCTTTTTATGCACCTCTGTCACAAAGCGCTATTAGTAAAAACCTTTGGGGACCCACACTTAAGTAGAATTTGTGATTCTTGGGTAGTGTTGTGGGGGAAAAGCTTTGTACCACTCTTGTGACTTGGGGGAACTCTGCACAGAGGCCCATTTATGGTGGATAGGAATTGGCCTGTCAATGGTAAATAGTACCAGACTCTAATTAAAACAGTCTGGAATTTAGACATTCATCTGACGCCCGTCTACCTCCTAGAACCTCTGTGCTCGTCACATACCCTGCTAGCTGCTGGCCAGCCTCCAACGCAGTAGTCTCTCAAGTTAACAAGAGCTCTTTTGAAGATGTAACTGTTGTTAGATGTTGCAAACATGGTGTTCTCTCTCAGCTAGATGAACAAACAAAAAGAACTGAAGGTTACATCTCGCTGGGGGGTGGGGACTGCTTTTTTTTGCTTCTTTTGTTCAGAAACTCTGGGCGTTTCATTAAAATGATCCGATGATGCAAAACTTGTGCATTTGCATTTCTCTCACATGGCATTCTTAATGATCTCAGGGGGCAAAATGTCAAATATAAGAAGAAAAAAAAAAGGATTTTTTTTTTTTTTTGTAGCAGAATTCATTGGTCAAGGAGATGCCTCTTCCACCACAACTTCACAGTTGTATTTCAACGTTATTCGTCCGATCCAGTTGCCCCCCTTTTCAAATACTAATCGTCTTTTTCAGGACATAACGTATTCCTCAGTTCTCTGTTTTCCTCTGAGCATGACTCTCCTTTTCTTTTCCCTAAGCCTCACTTTGTTGACAGCAGATATTTCTTTTTCACAGTAACGCGGTTAAAAGAAGCAATTTTTTTTCTTTGAAACCTCAGTTCTGGAAATTTACTTCTAAATATGATACTTTTCAAGCCCTCTTAGTTCACCATTTGACAGTAATTGGTCCCCGTGGTCAGAGAACAAGATGCTGGAAGGATAGATATTACTATTTGAACGATTGTTTTTTATTTTTCAGTTTTGGTTTCTGGTCCTCGTTTAAACAAAGTAAGATTTATATTTTTTGATTTCATCTATTCCTTCATCTTCCGTACCAGCTTCCTCCTATTCAGGGTTGCATGCCGCAGCCAGTGGGCAGAGGCAGGGTCCGCCTTGGACAGACCTCTTGTCCAACACAGATTAGTTTTTGAACTAGTTGCCGTGTAAACAGGGGACACTGCCAGTGTTCCTACTTTGGGATTTTTCTTGCCAGCTTTTCCTTCGAAAATGGTGAATAGTGACAAAGAAAACCAATTTTCTGCTCACAAGCTCCTGTTTGTACAAAAACATTTAAAAAAAAAAAAAAAAAAACACCCACTTAAACTCATGAATTACAAGAAAACGCTTCCTGCTCATTTAGCTTCTTTGATATCGTGTAACACGTACTTAAGTATGAATTTGATACAACCCCAAGTGTCAACTATAGATCAGCTTAATATGATGTATTTTAATGGTGTACATCATATCTTTTCTTTTTCAGTTGCCAGTAATCTTCATGATTATGGAGGACTGAAACTGCCACAGTCAGTAAGAGATACAGAAATGACCAAATGAAGATGCTAATAAAAGAAAGCTAATCATTTTATGCTATGCTTAGTGAGTAGAATGTGGAATGGAGTGATATTTCTGCTTTCATTTCCAGCTTTATTCAGTTAACTGTGTGCTAATATCCCTATTTATTTACTTTCCAAAATAATTATTTTTCTGATTAATTTTAATACTAATCTAATGATTAGTCACTCTAACCCTATCTATTTCCTCTTTACATCCCTTTATGTATTTGTCGCTTCATCCCACAAATGAGCCATTCATGTTTTTGGCTTTTTTTTTCCTGATTGTGGCAGTTTTAGCTCTCCATACGATCTGAGTGTCGGCGTTCCAAATTGCTCTCCTGTTGTGTGATGTTTGAGTGTCCGAGCAGGAGAGGAAGCAGAGAAAAGGGAGAAGAGAAGCGGGACTGGGAGAGAATCCCGATTACATCTTGATTGACAATCAGGATCCTCTCCTTTTCAACGGCCGGCGTGTCCCGGCGCGTGCTCTCTCAGCAGGTATCATTACAGCACAATGAGAGAACCGCTATAAGCAAATAAACACTTTTGAAGGCCGCGCTTTCATTTTGTTGCTAAAGGCCGCCTGTGGTGGTGCATGTTGTTCAAAACCTCTTTCAGAGCTTTTATCCAGTGCTACAAACATGAAGAGTTTGCCGGCTGCTGCGCAGTTTGAACAGATGGGAACAGTGAGAACTATCTGGTGGCATAAAATCTCCATACAAATTGAACACATATGTCCTGTTTTTTTTTGCTCTCAAAAGTTCTCAATTAGCAGGACAGTCTGACTCCTTTCCATGCTTGTTGTTTTGACTTTTTCTCAGTGCAGATGAGGCGGCTCCTCTAACCCTGCAGTCTTTGTTCACCAACACAAAATGATCTGACCGGCCACCTCTTGTGTTTAAATGAGGCCCCCCTGTTTTGTGTGTGTTGTATTTATAGAAAGAAATAATTGTAATAAATTGAATCCCAATTGAGGTTTGTTCATGTAGTTTTCTGGGCCCTTTTGGCTTATTGAGATTGAGATTTTGTCAGAATGGTTGCTTTTGAACTGTTTGGACACGTAGCCGCTCTGTTAGATTTACTGTGTCCGTCACGCTGATCACATGTGAACTGTTTGTAACGGAGCTTTGTCGGAGACTGATTGTCTTTTGAGACACTGCAGCTCCTGACAGATGAAATGCCTTTGAAATAATCGATATTTGTAGGCATTTGTTCCAAGTTTCCCGTAGAGGTGGATGCTTTGGGAGGAACTTGCCTCCACACACTGCACATATATAATACTGCAGCTGGAGTTTTCCTGCCTCTATTTAGCATTAAAAAAAAAGGCTGCTGTTAAAAGGTTTAGTCATGTTTAGCTTGTTGCTCTCTCTCTCGTTGAAGCTTTCCAGTGTTAGAAAGTAACGGTTCAGCCAGAGCACTCTGGTTTCCTCAGAGGAAGAACAGGCTGGTGAGCTGCAGGATAACAGCCTGGTGCGCTAATTGTGTTGCAGAGCAGTTGATCCTCCAGCTTCTTTCCTTTATGCTTGTTTGTTGCTGTAACCGTGGATTTTAGCCTTCAGAGAACACCGGATCACGAGGAACTTACTGCATTTGAATTAAAAGGCCATTTTTGCACGAGTGCAGGTTTAACTGGTGTCTCAGCAGCTCTTTGTTCTTACCATGAAGAATCCTCCGCTTCATGTTGTTATTTTCAAAGGTGGTAACAACCTGAATGCAGCTCCAACTTTACAATTTTGGCCTCGGAACAGGAACTTGAAACTAGTGTTTTATTTATGTCATTTTCCAGCTTCAGAAAACAAGAGAGCGTGTCGTTTAATGCTGAGTCAGCATGCGTAGGTTTGCTGCTAAAAGGCACACATTTTCTACATTTTGAATGCTGGTCTTTTGTCTTTTTTCACACCTTTTTTTTTAAAAAAAATTTTTTTTTACTTTCACCAATGAGAACTCTGAGTGAGAGTTTTTTTCTTTGCCTTTTTAAAATGAAATAAAAGACAAAAGAAGTTTTCCTCCCGTGAGGAAATGCTATTAAAAGCGCAGGGAAATACATCACCATGCTGATGTGAGACTGAAGCTTCTGCTTTTCCTGAGAAACTGTCCTGCTGATTAATAGCAGACACTGAAATGTTATTGCAACTCTTCCAAAAGTTAAACTCCAGAAAGAAAAGAAAAAAAAAGTTTTAATCTCTGGTTACGCAGACAGTTTGGTTTAAAATCTGCTGAGTTGAGCAGATCTGGTTTAACTGAGACATGCACATTTACTGAAGTCTGTGGCTATTTAATTGCTCTTTCTCTTTTGGGGTTGACCCCATTCTGCGTCCTCTTCCCATCAAATCAGGTTCTTCATTGCCTCACGCATGCCGCATGGTTGGTTCTAAGCTTTGACGCTGTGAGAACCTCCAGTCGGCACTCATAATTCCATTAGTGTTGATGCTGATAAATCCTCCTCAGTGTGGAGCTTTTGCATATCAATACTGATACCTGCTTTTCCCCTATCAGTGAAAGAAAACGGCCAAAAGCCCCTTATTTGCTTTCTCCAGTTTCATTTCCGTTCTACAACAGCGCTGCGGGGACTTGGCCTGATTACATTAAACCTGGTGCAGGGGCAGAGCTCTGGCACCGGCACGTTGTGTCCGTGCGAGCGTGTTGTTTTAAGCATTCATCGCGTGTCAGCTGTTTGGTGGTTACTGCTGATTGAGCTATTGTCCGTCTTTTCCACCTCTTTGGCCTGCAGTCGTGTCCACATCATACCTTTCAGCCTCTCCTCACCTCACCTCAGCGACCGCACACTGCACCGTCGTGGCTTGTCTGCATGTCTGATCACTTGGCAAATCAGCACTGCGGTGCTGACAGTGGCTGTAGCTTTCCAAAGCGCCGAAGTGACAGGACTTGCCTCCTCAGGTCACCCTGCTTACTTAGTCATCATAACCATGTAGGGGCTTTTGACAGGCCACAGTCGAGCGGGCCCTATGTAGCCGGCCGCATTCTCCAAGGGAGCTGAAGGACTAAAGGATGAGATGAACCTCGGCAGGAAGAAAAGTGTGGCAAAGCAAACAAGACATTATTCTTTCTGCCACAGCGCGGACACAGACATCTTTTAATATGAGGCAGGCAGTCTATTTCTCAGAAAAACATGTATATTCTAAAAGCCTTGATGCTTAACATAAATCACCAGATCATTTGATACGCTGTTCGGCACAATGACACGAAATGTGTCAAAAGGATAGAACACAGCATGGCGCAAAGAGAAGGGAAATAATGGATTAATATCGCTCTTGTGATTTTGCTGCAACAAGCAGCCCTTTCTCCTCTCACTTCATCACAGTTGATGGGCACCATTGTTCCCTGATGCGAACCGATGCAAATCAGTTCCAGATTTGAACTTTAAAGATACAATTTCATTGTTTCCTGGTGACATGGTTTCCAATGCACCATGAGATCTGACCTCTGGAGGAGATGTGGATTCTGGACAGGAGTCTGCAGAACATCGAACTGTACAACACCAGAGCTGTCTAATGTGTTGCAAAAAAACAAAAACTTTAACATTTCCTAGTTGGTGATTTCTGAAACTAAAAGATGACCATTTTTGTGGACCTTTGTCTGTCTTCCCCGTGAAAGCGCATAGGCTGATGGAAGATTGAAACAGAATTTAGCTAAAACATCCCTTTGTCCTCTAAGGATTTCCAAAAATGGAAAGTGATGCATCTCAAATATCAACATATTTGCATAGAAACATAAGGATTTCAGCCTTCTTAGCTTGAAGAGGATCTGAGGAACATTCTGGAGGTTTCAGCAGATTGTATCAGGAGGCCGTTCTTCTGTTGATGACATCATCGAGGTGATGGCCAAACGATTAGAAGAACCCCCTCAGTATGTTTCCTCTGAGACTCCTTCGACACGAACTCTACATTATGGTGTGCTGAATATCTCGGGAGTTTGGAGGTGACTGAATTAGTTTCAGCTGGGATGAAGTGAGAACTGAATGTTCTCTCCACGGTTTGGCTTGTTTTAGTCAATATTTGTGCCTTTTATATAAATGAATGTCTGCAGCTGAACTTGTCGATTTCCATTTAGTTCACGAATTACTTTTTCACATAATGTGGAATGGGACGTGCCTTTTTTTCCTTTTCTTTTCCGCAGAAACAGTTTTTGGAAATGGAGATATTTTATTTTTGCTCGGAGGTGCAGCTGACTTGACTTCTTTTGTACTTTGAAGAGGAAGATAACAGCCATGTCTCCTGGCGTCTATTTATATGCTGCAATAATAGCAGCGTCACCCACAATCCTGGCTGTCTACCTGTTGAATTATGTCCTTATGTTGCACATTCAAATAAATGGTTTGTCTTTTTTTCATAATTCTGATGACTTTTAAATCACCCCCCACTGCCACACTGGCTGCTCTCTCTGAGCTTTGAGTTTATGAATATTTAAAGCAGAGGGTTATTCACTGAATCTTTATTTAATGCTGCCTACATTCGCGTCCTCTTAGAGGATTTTATGGGCTTTGCTTATGAATGAAGCAGGGATGTGAAAACCGTTGTTCTTGTCCCCCCCCCCCCGCTGCTCTGCTGCGATAGTGTAAAAATCCGCCTGCTTGTTGTTCCTGCAGCCCTTAAGATCAGGAGTGGCTCACCTGCACTGACAGAGCGCATTCTTTATTTAGGTGATGTATCATTCATTTGGTGCTTCGGGCTGAAGTGGATGCAGCTGAGTCATTCGTCTGCGGAAGAAGGGCTGGGAATCATAAATTACAACATTGAGTCTAGTGACGGGCTCAAGAAACATGACAGTAACACCAGCATTCTTTGTGTTGTTCAACCCCTCCCCCTGCCGTTCCTCCTGCAACAAACAGTATCAGCCTCTTAAAAAGACAAATTTCTGCTTAATTCTTCTTAGATTCTGTTATTTTGGCAGGTATTGCTGTCTTTTCTCCACCAGGAATATTCATTTGCTTCTCTCTCCCCTTTTTGTGGACACAGAGAAAGTGTTTGGGGAATTTCTGAGCTGGGAGCTGGAGGAAGCTTTGCGACACCTGCCTCTAAAGCCCGGCCAGGCTGTGACACTGACTGTCAGCTTCAAAGTCAAGCTGGACTTCTCTGGTCAGGAAAACCTGCTGCAGGACCTCAATGATGGTGAGTGGAAACAGGAAGTCAACAAAACTAAACGCCTTCAATAAAATGACACCCCCATATAAAGTGTCCATGAAATGGGTTCTAAGGGCGTCATCACAAACGATATACATTAGATAATTAGAGGTAAGTACTAACTTTGATACCCATTTACAATATAATCCTGCTTTGAGGAATAGTTTATGCAACTCTTACTTCTTCCACATGTTAATGTTTATGATAATGTATAAATAAAGAAAGTGTTTGGGGATTTTAGGTAGAATAAGTCCACTTCACCCTCCGTGTCATAGGCAGTTATTTTCTCCCTCAGACCTGGTAAAAGTTACTGTATTGTTTGATTTCTGGTAAAACACGTGGAATCACCACTCTTGAAGGATGTTCATTCATCTGCTTTATGTTGTAGAAAACTAAAGAAACAGACAACTTGCCCACAACGAGAGAGTTGTTATTTAAAACAATGGAAATTATTATGAATCTTCCCCCGGAGGTTAATTGCGGTAAACGATGTCAGCGGTGTCCAAAATTTGGAAGTACGTACAAACAAAATAGGAAGGTCGCATAAGGGAGACATACAGGTAGACCAAGGGCTGAAACAGGAATCCACGGCTGTCTGAAGAAAACGAGCACATTTCCACAACCATTGATGATATGGGGTTGATGTCAGCTGAAGGGCCAGGAGAGGCCATTACCTCTACAGTAAGTGTGCAGGTGGACACTGAAACTTTGGACATGTTTCTCAGTGTTTTGGCGACGCTGGGGTAGTTTTCAGGATGACGATGCATCTCACCACAGAGCAAAGAGAGTTTTCCACACATGGCCAGCAAACAGGCTCCATTAGCCTCCATAACAGGGCTCCTACCTGCAGAGCTGATCCATGGACTGCTTCACATGAAAGTTTAACCTAATTAGTGAAGTCCTCAAAGAACCGAAGCTGTCATGAAAGCCATGAGAGTAGCAACAAAGTACTAAATGTGACCGAGTGAGTCCATAATGTTTTTCTACTTCTAATTTCTTATTTTCTGAAGCAGTCATTAAAATTATAATCGTCATTCTGTCTTATGTTTTATCAATATCAGCACGTTGCTCTAACTTCCAATTCAATAAAGATGACATCTAACTACTCCATTAAGAGGAACATTACATTTTTAGTTGTGTTAAAGGAAAAATGTTCATCAGAGACCATTTCAAAGAGCCTTCAAGTTTAAGTAATGAGTCCCTGTAATTATTAGGCAGTTGCTTTTCTTTAATCCTTCGCTTGAAATTCAGATGGATTCATCCTCTGTGTGTTGGCTCATGTCCCATAAATGCCTCCCTGACTTTTGTGTCCGTGGATCAGAAGTTAATTTCTTCCTTCACGTCATGAGACAGCAGCTGGTTAAATGCCAAGTCTCTGAATAGATTTATTGAGTTTACACCCATGGTATTTTGTTACTTTCTTCTACTAAACAAAATTCTGTTGTTATATCATCTGTTACAGCAATTTAGCAGACTAAATGATTCATTGACCGATAAGATGCTTAGAAATGATCTTATTTTCACTGGGATTTGTGCTGATATGAGTAAAGAATGTCCAAATCTCAGTGATTAATCTTTAGATGCCCTCTAAACCTGGACCTTTCTTGAGCAGATACATTGCCAGTGCGTCCTTAGATCTGCATTTGTTACAAGTCGTTTAATTAAGGACACGATCTTGACTTCATCTCAAGTGTTTTACCATCTCTGCATCTCTTATGCCTCCTTGAAATGGGGAGCGTTCATAAAGATTTCAGCCTTGCTTTAATTATTAAAGCTGCGGTTTCTCTGGGACCACATTTCCGTCTCCCTCTCCTCATTCTTCATGGAAAGGCTGTTTGGTTTCCTATCAAATGAGCAGTTTGCCAATGTCTTAGTTCCCCCGATGAGTTTCCTGGATCAACTCCGAATTCGGGTCTAAAATGATTTTAGATGAGTCAGTGCTGCAGTGGGTTCATTTTAATAACATTGCTGATCACAACCAGTTGAATGTCCCTGGTTTCATACTCTAGTAACAAGTCTGATGGCGAAACTGCGATGGATACCTAAATAAAATGTGAAAAGGCAGATTTGTTTGGTTTGTCCACTCCAGGCTACCATGGAAACTTGCAATTTGGTGGAGTTTTTGTGCATTGATAGTAATTCATAGAAATGAAAAAGGGGGAAAGAAAGGGTTATAAAATTTAAAAAAATCGACTTTTTCTAAAAGGTCATGGCAGTAAAATCCAGAGGTGCATTTCACTTTCGGATGCTCTGGCTGTTTTGAACGATGGTTCATTGTTAAGATTTTCTGGGGCACTAAAAGAAATTTTGCCATTGTTAATCACATTCATTACAGGGGAGCTTTTCATGCTGTGACGAGTCCAAATGTCTGCTGTGGGTGAGGGTCTTCTTTTTTCTGGTGTTTGCATGAGGAAAAAACTAGCGGCCGCGGTGTGTCATGGCTCAGTACTATTATACCCTTACCTTTCTTGAAATTGCTCCAGTGTATCAATGTTAAAGGAGATAAGAAAAGGAAGTGCCACAGCATGTAGATAATTTGACAAGCTCTCAAAGCTGTCACTTCAACACAGCTTCTTTTTTACTCAGTTTGGGACCTGTGCTAGCAAAACCGATTATTGTCTCTGACTGCTGTATGTCTCTACATGTGTGAGTCATGCAATCAAGAATGTTTATCTCACTTAACGTGCTGTGTCTGTACTGGATCATGTAAAAGTGTGGACTCCCTTCTCTTCTTCTGGGAATGTGCGCAACAAGTGGATAAAGCACCGCTGATGTCAGCACGAGAGAACTGGATTGACAGAGGATAGACCAAAAATAATAACCGTTGTCTTTATTCATGATATGATAACACTAGATATTGGAAATTGTAGTGCTGTGATAGTAATGAATCCAAATCACAAAAAAAACCCCACTTTTACTGATTTTACACAAATCAAAATCAGGAATATTAAATACCCTTTTGCCAGAGATCAAGTCCATCCGACCTGGTTGAGTTAGCGAGTTTCTATTAGCATCTGTGGCTCTGGCCTGCTTGTCGTGGCTGCTAGCATCTGTGGCTAGTTTGGCTGCTGGCAGATGTGGCCTATCTGCCCCAGCAGTTCATAATCTGTTATTTAGTCTGTTATTAATCCCCTAAAAACTAATCTGTGTTCCTTAAAGTTGTACATTTCTCAATTATCTCACGGCTTAAAATGGTTTGCAGTATGACTACGCTTTTTTTTTTCCTCCTTTAGTGAATTGGGATCTATGAGCCTCACTCACATGTCTGCCTCTCATCACTTCCTCAAACTTCACTCCGCCTCTGCAAAACTCACAATGTTGTAAGGAACAAAGAGCAATAAGTTAATATTCTTATTGATAATAAGATGATGCCTTACGCTGGGCTGCATAACTGCTTGCATTTAGTTAGATTTCAGCACCGCACCACATTAGCTGTGCAGGGAGCTGAAACTATCTGCATGGGACTCACTCGAGAGGCAGCTGTGGTAGAAGTCTGACATGGTGAAAAGGAATTGGTTTACTGGTCATGCCTGTTCGTACCCCTGCCATTTCTCAAATAAATGCTTGGAACCGTGTCAAACTTCATAATTTGTTTATTTGCAAAACCAAGCTGTTTCGTGGTTAAATTTGCAGACCTGTGTAGTAGTCTCTGGTATTTTTTTGATGGGACACTGCAATGACTCTGTCCACTTCTGCTGTAGTTTATCATCTTTAATTTAAACATGAAGGCTTACAGAATCGAATTTCATGCCATCGCAGTCATAACCAGAACACGTCACGTCTGCCAGTTTTGCAACCAGAAGACATCACACCGGCATGCTTCTCCACCTGGCTTGTGTTAGTTCCTCCTGTAACTTCATAGAGCTCAACCCCCAGCTGGTACTGCTCCATCCTGCAACTTGTCAAGGTTTACTTCTGCCAATATGGCTGCTTAAATACTAGAGAGTGGGAATTTGAATATTTTATACTCTTTATGTAACCCTTTCCTTCTCTTATAAGTACATTTTCTAAGAAAATGTTGGTGCATGTGACTGTTAATGGGCAGTTGCACATGGATCTCTGCTTTCCTGATTAATAATTCACCAGTAATAGGAGGGATGTCTGTCCATCTCTGCTTTTAGCCTGCTCACTTTCACTTTTTCTTCCTGGCTTTCAAAGAAGGCCCCCTAACCTTTCCCCCTACCTCAGAGCTCATTCGTTGTGTTCCGTCTCCACCCTCTGTCATAGTTCAGTCTCATCCTTCTCCTCTCCTGCACTGGCTGACCTCTCCTCCTCCCTGTTGAACCTCTTCACTACAGACTCCATGGGCTGATGAATATTAATGTGAGATCAATGTGGAGTTGCTCCTGCCTCTCAGAGACTTCACTTTGTGTGCATTTGCATGTAGACTCAGACGCCTGGGAGAGTAAACTCGTGCAATGCTGCATGTTTATCTCGGTGCCACTCTCCACATGAGGTTGTTTTAACGATACCATTTCAGTGTTTTAATTAGCCGAGCAATAATTGAAGCCCTGAATTAATGAGATAAGACGCGTTTTCCTCCTAAACAGCAGCTCTGAATGCAGTTATTACAATGACAATTACGGAATGCAGTTTTTTCCCAAACTCACTCGATGCTATCTAGCGCTTTAATACATTAATGTCGTCACGTTAATAATGCTGCGTTAATATACCGATCAACTTATTTGCATAAAACTGTTGTTTAGCTTTGTTCTCAGTCTGTGTGAGTTTGTGCAGGAAGATTAGCAAAGTTCTGCCATCTTTGCTAATTAAACTGTAAAATCTGGATTGTCACTTTGTGCTTTCAACAACTATTCAAATGCACTGCTTCGCCATCACAAATGGCCACATGTAAGCTCTATTAACCAGTTTGTAGCAGTAGTAAATAATTATCTTGTCAGAGTCAGACATATAATAACGCTTGCCCTGGGTACCCCAGCCAAAGTGACATTTTGCGATGCATACACCAGCTGGCCTGTAACATCGTCCGTTTTAAGGCGTTGTTTGACATTTCAGAAAATCTGCACATTAGCTTTCTAACGTCAAATGGGCTCACGAGGTCATTGCTCCTTAAAGAGGAATAATAGGAACCGAGTAATTCATTTTCATCAAATGACGTTTTTTCCCGAGATTAATTTTTTATTTACTTGCCGCAACCAGTTATTTTAGTGAAAGCTGGCTCATTTTGGAGGGAAAAGTTTAATGAGAACCCATTTCTGCTGCAGTGTCATCAGAGATATCGATTGTTTCAGGTCTGACTTTCTTCCTAAGGCTCATCTACAACAAACAAGGGTTTAAATGCCATTTGTTGTAAATCAGTTTGGAGTTTTTTTTTGTTTTTTTTTTTTGCATTTTCAGAGCAACACTTTTAAGTCGGCTTTGTGCAGGTGGAAGAAAAACAGCTCTGCCCACAAACAAATGAACAACAAAGCTAAAGATGCACGACAGGAAATGTTGGCCGTCTGTTCAGTTCTGCAGTCGTTAAGTGCACAAAATAGCCTACAAAGAGAATTTTCTGCTTTTGTACTTTACACATTGGCTCAATCCCAATTTCCTCCCTTGGCCGTACCTCTTTGCCCTTCCCCTTCATTTAGCAGGGAGAAGGTGTCGCTTTTCTTTTGGGGATCAAGAAGTAGCAACATCAAGCGCTTCAACTAGGGTATTGGGGGTTAGTTGGATTTTTCTATGACCGTTACAATTTGTTCCCCAAAAGAAAAGGGGCAGCTACATACCTGAAGGGGGGGTGGGAAGCCACGGACTCTTAATTTGCTGGTGACTGGCTCTACTTTCTGAGCCACAGCTACCTGTAGGACATGCTCTTGCAGTTGAAAACCCAAAAGATAGGACTTATTTTGGACAGAGATCCATCTTAAAGGAACAACCACCGGAGAATAATGCAGATAATCTTTATTTGAAATGAATAGACAGAAATTGACATTTGTTTTTACATAAAAAAAGAGTATTTGAGGAAAAATACTTTGTCAAAGGATTGAATGGATGATTTAAGTAGATGATGTTTTAAACATCTTTGCTACTCTGTGCAGTCAGTTTGCTCGGCAGAATTCGCCATGTTTCTTGTTCAAACTATTATTAAACTATCTTTTTAACCTTTAGAAACCTCCAATAAAGCTGATGTAAGAAGCTGACATGAGCAGCTGTTCTGCAGCCTTTGTTTACAGCATTTTAAAATCCAAATCGATAGGTCACAAGATTATGAGATTTGAATTAATGCTGCCTGTTGCCGTTTCTGGCCCATTGTTACAGAAGCGCATTATGAAACCTTTTGATTTTACATTTTTTTTAAAAAAAGAAGTGTTTTCTTTGTTAATATAAATACTCACGAGTGCCAGTGAGGTCAGTGCGATCAGTCACGAGTGAAAACAGAGCGACCAGAGAAAAGCTGCAATAACAAAATCTGAAGTTGACTGTCAGTTTGAGGATGAATACAAATGCTGATGCATATGAATGAATTCCTCCTCTTTACTCGGGTGGAAAGGTCTTTCAGACCTTCTCGCACTCCTGCTCTGCAGCCGGAGGAGAAATCGGAGTTCAAAGCTTGTGCGTTGCGTTTCTCAGCCTCACCGAGGTGCATGCAGCTGGTACATTGTGTTAACATCGGCACTTATCTGTATTTGATGTAACTGTGAGCTCAGATGTCTAACTAGGGCTGGGCTTTTATTGTCTGTCGTGCCGCACCAAAGGTTGAAGACTGTACCCACCTTTCAGAATGTCCACAGTGATGTAACACATCTAAGGAAATTTCAAAGTTTGCTTATAATATCCTGTTTATTGATCAGCTTGTATTTCTGCCCATGCTCTGGTGAGAGTCAGTCCATCAGCCTTTAATGTAATGTTGCCTGGAACTCAATGTCCTCTGTGCTTTAGGGACAAATCAGACAAAGGGGGCTGAGCCTCGCTGATTTATCCTCGGACAGAGTTTATCTCTCATTTTGAGTTCAGCTCGACACCAACACGCCATAACTCAGCATCAGATGGGAGTGATGTCATCAGTCAGGCCTAATGGGCCCAGACGTACAGCGCTCTTTATTGTGTTAAATGGTGTGAGTGTCGTGGCTAATGACAGTGCTACTGCTTTCATTAGTGTTGGGGTTGAAGACGGCACCTCATACCGCAGTCAGTGTTTGCAGCTTAATCAGAGACTAAACCCAGAAGGTACGGGAAAACAGCATAGCCGGATTCAGAAGCTCATTTAAATCCAGGATGAGCTTTTTCCTGCCTTCTCATATTATTCTCAGCCAGCTAAAGACTGCACTGCTTCTGTTGTTAGTTTTGAATTCAGCCCACTCAAATTCTTTTAAGGTAAAATCTTTGGGTGTGTCGATGCAAAACTTCTCTTTGTTCTAAGCTTTCTTTGGGGAGAGGGTCTGGATAATGAAAGTTATGTTGTGAACTTCGTGTTTTTGGTTTGAAAATGTTCTGCAACACTATAAACCCACAGACTGTCACTGAATTTATATACGTAAGATGAAAGCAGGTGCGGCCTCTCTCAGTTTAAAGTCACCGGTAATCAGCCAATGGAAGATCCCCTCAGATCGTGGCAGCTGAATATACTTTGCAATAATGCTGAACATTTAAACTGCACACCAGACTCTCATAATGTTC
This sequence comes from Leuresthes tenuis, assembly GCF_036924035.1. Taxonomy (NCBI): domain Eukaryota; kingdom Metazoa; phylum Chordata; class Actinopteri; order Atheriniformes; family Atherinopsidae; genus Leuresthes; species Leuresthes tenuis. The sequence continues at coordinate 22,139,515 of NW_027325372.1, read as the reverse complement.
TAAAGTCACTGACCATCTCACCCACTCTGGGAATTAGAGAGAGAGAAAGAGCTTGTGAAGATGAGAAACCTTTAGACTCATCCATCCGTCAGTGGCATCTGTATGTTTGTAATAATTCATACATTTCTCACCTAATTGATGTCTTCAGTTAATTATTTTGATGTCATTGTTTGAGGTCACCACAGACACTCAGCTCTGTTAGCACCACCCACTAACTAATGCTAAAACTGAACCCAATTTGTCCAAGTTTCTATCCAGCCGGTCTTGTAATTTGGCAAATGTATTCAGGTAATTTTAATAAATGGACAGCTGACAATCTGTAAGACGATGTGTGGAACCACCGGGGGTAACCAAGAGGGAGACACTTATTTAGTAAAATGTTTTATGAAAAGTAGAGTGTTGAGCTTTCTAAGCCACCTCAAGTTAAACGCAGGCAGCTCTTACTGCTTTTTGGCCAACGCAGGTGTTTTTAGATGCTCTCTCTGACCTCAGTGGAGCATCTGGGCCAAGCAGAAAGTCCTGCCAGTGTTCATGGTAATCGTTTGTTCATATTTCTGCTCATCATGTTGGTACAATTCTCAGTCTTACTGCAGCGTTATTTCTGCTGTGAGACTCCCAATCTCGACTGGTCCATCTTAGCACTGGCAGCAATGCGGCCATTGGCAGAAGTGCTGAGTTCAGCCGAATCTCCCGGAGGCTGTTAGACAGAGAACGAGACAGATACTGATTGGAAGGTGGGTGTAAAAGGGGAGGGGGGTGATCGTGGAGCAGTGCCATCATCGTTAATCACAGCACCTATTACTCACACAGTCCCTGTGCCACAGGACACGACGAGTCATGTGTACCTTCTGAAACGGGCTGCGTATCATAATGAAGGATTCGGCTCATAAAGTGTATTTTAGGTTGTTTCCTCGTCTGCCTAATCTGTTAAACAGTAGGATGAGAGAACGAGACAATAACAGGGGATTATTGTCACCAGAGCGCAGACCTAAAAAACACTGTTTAATTCCCTTTATAGCGCCTTATTTTAGGTTATGGGGATATTTTGGGAAGCGTTTTGCAGTGTCAGCTCTAACTGAGGCGACAACAATGGCCTGCATAAAACATGGGTGGGAATCGAGGGGTGGGGGTCCAGAACCCCCATCCTCCCTTGGGACCCTGAATTGGCTAAAGGTGGTAAAGACGAAGGATAGTTGGATGGACATAACCTTATAATTGTGAAGAATTTAATCTGCGTTGGAAACGTTTTTGCTAAATTCGGCCTCAAAGCCAAAGCTCCGTGTCTGTTGCAATTCCACTGAAGCCCATGAATAAGGCAAATTAAGTCAGCTGACGTATGCCCCTTCTTCTTTTTGCAGTCGAAATGCAGCTTTCGTTCACGAAACCGAAGGAAATAATAGCCTAAATGCACCAAAAGTGCTTTGTCTCATGTTTCATCGGAGCAAATGCAGGAAATTAAAAATCCATGTTTTTTTGTGTACAAGCTGCCCTTTTGGAGAAGAGGTGGAAATGTGGTGGGGTCAGAGTTACCGACCCAGAATGTTTCTTAGATTTTTCCCTGTTGGAGAGTTCCTGGTGATCAGTAAAAGCAGCAGCTCGGTTAATGTCGGTCGCGATGAGCATTTTTTGTTTGAGCAGCTCGTGTCTGCGTCAGACTGCAGTTTAAACCCCCAAAAGTTTCTGGCACTGCTTCAAACGACAACAAGTCGAGACTAAAGTTTCCGGACGTGACTCCAACTCTGATTTTGTGGGAGACTGAATGTCAAACACTCATCAGTTTTGTCGAAATGACTAAAACACAGAAAAGAGGGAGGATGGCAGGGGGACAAGACGCGTACGAGTGCTGAACTGAGTGTTTACACAGATGGGACAGAGCTGTCAGAGAGAAAAATATTAATGAATTGATTTAAAAAAACTAATAAAATACTGATTCTAGTTTTAGCTGTATGAGCAAACCTGAGTCAATTACAGCCAGTCAGCAAATCTGTTTCCGATCACTCATCTCACATTTGATTTTGATCTGCTTTATCTTACAGTCTAACTTATATCTTGGGATGGGAATCGAGAACCGGTTCTTGAAGAGAGTCGGCTCCCAGTTGTTCGATTCTGTGTAATCGTTAATCCGCCTGCCTAACGATCCCGTTTATAGGTTCTGCTAACGTCTGACGCATTTGCGTGATGACGTCATGTGCACGCTTCGTATTTTGGCTCAGAATGTTTCCAACATGGCGTTGAGGTAGAAACGCTCTGAAGTTTGGTTATATTTCACCAAAAAGGACAATACGAGGGCCAGTTGCAACAGGTGCAGAGCTGTGATCACATCAAAGGGGGGAAATACCTCCAACATGCTGAAACATTTGACCACACAACATGCAGTTACTTTGCATGAATGTGAAGTCTTTGACACGCTCCCCAACTCTCGCTGGGGAGCTGGTGGCACAGCGTCTTCCGTCTCAAAAGTCCCGCTATCGCTATGGAAACGGCAGGAAACAAGCACGTCTCCCATGAGTCTGAGCAGAGCAGTTTTAGCTTTAGCAGGAGAGACGTCACTCTTGCCTGCATTCAAAACTAGAGAGCCCTGTAACGTAAAAGGTCCTGTTGATTGTAATAATGTTAGCGACATACTGTATGAATAATTTCCATCTGATATTAACATTTAGTTGAGGAGGACTGGAAGAGTGTGGCAGGCTCAGGGGCAGGATCAGAGGCAGGCTAACTGTAGCTACCCCTTTCATCAAGGCAGGGAAAAGTAAAATGACAGAGGCGAAAATAGAGAAAATGTTGGTGAATACTTTGAATTAAAGTGTTACTGCAACCAAAGCCATTTGTACTATATATAACTGGATGAGAATCGATAGGGAACAGAATTGATATTGATAATGGAACAGGAATTGCTAAATTCTTAACAATTTCCATCCCTAATTATATCCAACCTTTTATATTATCAGCAATAATCAGTATTAGTGTAACAATGCAGCAAACTACATTACAAAGGGGTCACTCGCAGTGATCAACCTGTAGAAGGTGGGCTTTGGTTCCTTGTTCAGCTGTCCAGCCTGCAACTCAGAAGCAGACTTTCTTAGCTGCCAGCTGTGTGATGCAGTGGAGATTTCAGCATTTTTAAGAGCAAAATACTTTGCTGAGGACCTGATTGGTCAGAGTTGATGCTGGACTTGCATCCCACATGAAGGATGATGAGGCTGATCATTTGCTGAATGTGTCCATGATGTCCAGTTTAAAAGACGACGTCACTGTTGCACTAACAACTTCCAAAAAAGTTGTTAGTGCAGGTGCAAAAGAACCTGCCGGTGTCTGTTAGCTATGGGCTTTTAGGGTTTTTAGCTCTTTAGCTGAGCGCAGTGCACAGCTTGATCATTTGCAGTCACTGCTGTTTGCTGTGGAAATATATTGAACATTTCCTCACTGTTTACCTGTCGTTGTAAATTGATAGCATCTCTCAGTCTGACGGGATTCACCTCATCAGTGCAACAACCTTCCTTTTTTCTCACGGACACACACTCAGCTGGTTTTATCTGACCTTTTTTTTTTCTTCCTTTTTAAATTTAGCTGTTGTGGAGTTCGGTCGTCTTTGAATATGTCCGTCAACCCAGTTTCCGGAGCTGCTGCAGAGGCTGGTAACATCACCTCTCTGGAGGGAAATTGCACTGACGTCAGAGAGTGATATGATTCCTTTGACGTCAGAGCTTAAGCTGTGGGCGTCATTTTTTTTTGGCATTGTTTGAGTGGGTTGAAAGCAGCAGCCCCTGCGGTGGTGCCGAGCACAGCTGCTGGTACTGCAGCTGCTCCCGTGTCCACACTGCTTCTCTCAAGGTTAGAAATGAAAATTCAGTCATTTATTCTTTACACGCTTCGAACGGTGCTTGAACTCTGAAATATCAGATTTTCCTGACCTAACAGCTTGTTTTATATTCACTCTAACTTACTGTAAAAACTGATACAATTGCAGGTATTATCTAGCAGGCCCGTATTATTATGAATGTTACTTTTTGTTATCCTTTCATGTTTTATTTTTAAATGGGTTGGGATGAGCAAAATATAATAATGGAACAGCGACTTATATGATTAGATACGGCTCAGCTGCAGTGCAGTGGGTTAGTGTTCATCATTTCAACTTACGTTCACTTTGCCGTGCTTCTTTCACTTTGTTTCTCTCCCATTTTTAGACGTGTTCACTGAGATAATAGCTTATGTGCAGGCTACAGGAACGCACACAGACATATATGAAGTATGATGCTACTTTTTTAAACAAAAGCAGGCTTTTCATTTCTATCTGATGAGCTTTTTTCTCGTCACCCTAAAGGACTACAGATGACACAGGAGAAAAACCTCAGAACTATGTGCCCGGTGAATACAACAAAAAAGATTCAGACCAAACAAATAGCATCACTCTATTGTCAGAGGTACAACAGCAGGGTATGTTCTACAGTTTATCTCATAATATAAGTGTATGACTTACCCCAGCTTTGTTGTTAATTCTATTTTCAGCTGATGTGTAAACGGACTCCTGCTTTCATCCCTACATTTCCCGCTGTTGCCCTTGTGCTTTTGCTTTTTAACTATCAATAAAAAATAGTGAACGCATCTTGCTACAAATTACAAGTACTATACTATATCTATATCTGCAGAATAACTGGTTTGATTTAAATTGATTTAAATTGGCAGATTTCCATATAAGAGCCACCATGACATGTTGGGTCACCGACTCAATCATGGAATGATTGAGGAGCATTAGATGAATACGATGGTGTCATGGTTATTCAGCCAATCAATTACACCACATCATTTTCTGCTCTATAGTTGCCTCAGAAGAGCAGCTACCCTCCTTCAGCTCCTACTTTTGTGTTTGGTGCCGTGAAAACTAATGAACGGAGGGGAGACACGTTTGCCACCACCCTGGAGCAGATGGTCACATCACATACCAACATATCAAAGCCCCCCCCCAAAAAAAAATGTCAGGGGATGGCAGCAAATGAGTACAGTAGCAATCAAACACAATTCCATCCTTTATCTCTAACTGCAACTGGAACAAAAGCCCTGTTGAGTCATTCCGAGGAGCTTTGAGTCATCGTTAGTCTTCTTCTTAAAGTCCATTTTAAACGTCACAAAGAGGGGGGGAGGTTTAAGATGCAGAAGAGTTTTTAGTTTGGCCCCTTCTCTTTTTTTAAGACTTAAAAAAGAATTGAGATCACGACCAATTACAGAGCCAGACTCCTCCATCAACTTGTGGGTCCCGTTGCTGCTTAAAAACTAAAGACTAAAGACGAATTACTGGCAAGAAAACACGGGGAATTTTCTCACTGATATTAAAGGAGCCAAGACACTCTTTTTTTTTTTCTTTTTAATTCAAGATATTTGTATGACGTGCGATTTCAATTTGCTCTCCTTTTAAAAACGATTATCAGCCTCAATTCGGCTGCCCTTCCCTAAGAAATCACCAGAGGGATTGTTGAGAGGTAATTTCTTGTGAAATGGATCTAGTTCAAGTAATTCCTGCATAATTTGAACTTTCACCATTCTATAAAGTGGAAAAATTATCAACAAAAAGAATAAACCTGTAAAATAAGGGGAAAAATACACAGAAATAAAACACTCAAAAGCATTGTGATTTATTTACACATTTATTTTTTATATATCTTAAGTATATATTAAATCTTTATTTGATCTCTATTTATAGAAAAAGTTAATGTTGGGAGAAAATAAGTTTTTAGATAAAGTAGTCCTCACTGGAATGTTGTCGGAGGTGTCAAGTGAAAGGCCAACTGTGTTTACTAAATGTGTCATAAACACGGATAACTAGAAGAAAGCAGAGACAGTCTAACATGTTACTGTATTTAGAATCCATACATTTAGTTTAGCTCAATTCAGTTATTTCTTTATTGCTTATTCCATTAAAATGCTGCACAAACAGTTGATGCCATAAAGCCGTTTTACTATTACAAACACATAAGCTGTAACTCACCCTATGTATGATCGTGTCTCTCACTTCCAGCCTGTCTTTTAAACTGAAGAGTGTTCACACATGAACAAACTGATATACACTTATTCGTGCCTGTTTGATCCAAAGCAACAAGTCCAGGATGATCTCTGAGGCACTGCATCATCAAGTAATCGTTAGGAACATAGTTCTTATGAGAAATCGCTATCTAAACTGGAGATGGATGGCAAAGAATGACTACATTACAGAAATAATTAAAACAATTCATCACAAAACAGCTCCCGTAAGGCTTTGGAATGCATTGCAGGCAGCTGACAGAACTGAGTGAGGCTGCGTGCTGTGGAACTCTGCCAGCTGCTGTTCGGTGATAGCCTCATTTTTTGTTCCTTTTTTATTCTGACTCTGTGGTGTGTGATGTCTTTTCAGATGGAATCAGCGTGACAGGTTTGCCAATCTCCAGTCCGCTCCGACAAGTGCTCAAACCCAGGCCTGAGACCAAGTCCGTCAGCAGCGATGCCGGCAAGGCTGAGTACAGCCATGTCAAGGTAAACACAAAAAGGCCTTGCGGCGTGAATGGCAACACATTCACTCCCTCCTGTTGTTCTCAGTCGTGAATCAAGATGCAAGTAAGCTTTGGGTTTGTTTTTGGAGTGGAGCATAGTTTAGGGAAAATTTATTCCATCCTTGTTCAGCCTCGGTGCACTCTTTTCTTTTTTTTTTTGTGCAAATGATGAATATCTTTGGTATATACCTGCAGAAAGGAAACACAGCTTATTCTGATGGTATCTGACCATAGCTCCGCTCTTTGAATCAGCCAGTCAGAGCTCCAAGGAAGGCGTACAGATGAAGGGGGGGAGGGGGCGAGGTGGAGACAGGCGGAATGAGAATGGATGGAGCAGATCAGAAGTGGATAACATTTTGTTGAAGACCTATGGATGTCTGAGGGGTAGAAAGTTGCTGAGGGCACAGCAGCCCAACCGCCTGCGTTGGTGATTGCTGCATTGTGTTACTTTTGAAAGCCAGAAGGGTCTTTTTATTTCCTGTGAATCATCAGGAAAGAAACCAATGTTTTCTGCTCTGATTAGCTGCCAAGCAAATTCTTCTTTTATTTCTTACTTTGACAGGATGGTGACTAACAGATGGAAAAAAAGATTGACTTAGCAAACCTAGACAATGTGTTAACTTTGTGCAAACATGCATCATGAGGAGTCAAGACATCACCTGGATTATGTTCATACTGCTGATGGTGATTAGGAGCATATTTTTGCATAGTTTCTAGACCATCCCGAAGACCAGTTATTCCTAAATGTCTTAGTTTGTGTGTAATATATGGGGGAAATGTTTTAACAGTCCTGCTGGGTTCTCTACAAATCCTCATCTTGCAACACTACTGATAAAACTGAATTCGTTTTCCCTTTAGATGTGTTACACAACCTGTTAGAAATCCACTATCTATGCTGAAAGAACAAAAATGTTAAAGGCGAGCCAGCCATTTTTAATCAGTTGTTAGGCTCATTAGAGGCAGTTTGACTGACAGCTCAGAGTTACAGTGAGAATACAGTGTTGGAACCTTGGTTAAAACAAATCTAATTCCATCAGGAATCTGAATTCCACCTAAAAGCTGGTTGTAAGAACATGAGCTCCATCTCCTTTCATTTCATTATGTACTGTGGGGCATGCAGTGGACAACAGCATGATTCATCTCATTGTGTGCTGTACAAAAAGCCTGTGCATCAATGTGCCTCTTTACTGTATTAAATGCATTCTCAGTGCATGACTCATTATGGTGATGGGCTGTATTGTTTTCAGCAACTGAACTCAAACTAATGCCCCGCATGCATTGGGCGCTTGTTGACTTTCAAGGGGTGGACAGGTGCAATCCTGGTTTGTGTAAACACAAACAATGAATCAAACAATGAAAAATGTTTCGGCTTTGGGCCGTACCTCAGGATTAACTGGGAATGTTGCTTGTCAAAACTGAAAGTAGTGTAAACTTGCTAAGAGTTGTAACACGGACATCTCATTAAGTTTAGTTCAAACTGGGGTGCATTTGCACATTCAGTATGCTTCGTTTTAGTTGTGCAGATTGTTAAATTCTGTGTAAGCTAAACAATGCGATTTAGTTTGCCACCATGGTGCCTCTTTTGATATTGTTGGGAAGCAAACGACGTAAAAGAAATCAAAAACTCAATATACCGTATAATAGCATAAGTACCTAGCCTAAGAGCTCTCATTAGCACACACAACAAACCAAGCTCACCTACCACACACCAGTGTCCCATACTTCCATTTCCCTCATTGGAGGTTTGGACAAAGTCGGTTGGTAGCGATTCCTCTCTTAGGCACAATAGAGTTTTAACTGGCCCATGATGGCAAAACAGTTGAATCAAAGCTGGTTAGCACACATGATCAGATTTTTGCGGAGCGTTGCGAGCGAGAAGTGTTGAGCGTTGCGTCGCACTTTTTTTCCCTCTGAGCTGTACTGATGGACGCTGCGCTATTTAGCTGATAGCAAAGTAGTCACTTCATGATTTAAGCCTGTTGATGCTGCATTTGATAACAAATGGAAATGTCCTCCTTTCAAAACATTCAACAAGATTTCCTACATTGGAATGTAGCTTACCAAGTAAAATAAAAATCTCTGTTTACTTTTGATAAGACTCTTGACTGCTCACCAATACTTTACTGAGCCTCTTTAAAAAAACTGAAATATTCCTTTAAGTGACCCATTCCTGCTGAGTTTATGATGAAATTTGCTGATGAAAAATCAAACCTGAAGTCAGCTCCCACTTGTGCATCAAACACACGTAGGTAAAGAATGTCGTGACTCAGTGGTCCCACCTAAATCTTTTGAGGTGCAGCAACTGCAGCACGATGCCAACCTGTGGGTGGAGATAAAGATGGGGTGGCTGGAGAATCCTAATCCGAACTCCTGCTGTGAAGTCTGAACAGAATGACATCTTTACAGGCCTTTTTAGGTACTGAATTAGTACTGAAATGTGTGCACTAAGCATAGAAAAGGTGTTTTTTTGCCCTTCTTTCCCTACAAAATGTCTCCTTGAAGTATTCTGAGGACGCCTGTGTGTGGCATTTGGTGTCTGGCACCTGGTTGTTGACTTTGGATCATTTGGATCTTGTGATTTGTGTAAAAAAGAAGTGCACATTTCTTTTTAGTCATGTAATTCCTACTTTTTTTTAAGCATTGTCTCTACATATGTTCGTGCCTTTCGAACAAGCATACTGATAGCGTTGTTGGTATCTTAATTTGTCCGTCTGTATGTGCATGATGGCTAACAGAGAATTTGTATTAGCTGATAATAGCTGCTTTTGGCTGTTGGGGCTGGATGGACAGATGCACAGGAAATTGAGAACCTTCCAGCCAAATGGCTTGGCAGTACAGCGCAGTGTTCATTGCATATCTTAATCTTGGTTGGGACAATTAAGTGTGAATTTGTTTTTGTCACCTAAACCAAATATGGCCATTATTCTTTCACACAAGTTTCAGCGTATCTTTTCATCTACAAACTGTTCATCCCTTATGTTTTGCAAATGTTATGCGTTATCAGACAGTGGCCTTTCATGATATGTATACTTGCACACTATGAGTAAGTGCAATCAATCACAACTGATCTGTAATCAGCGCAGGAGGAGTCAACATGTTTATCTCCCAGACCTTTCATCGCTCAATCTGAGCACCTGTTTTTCAATCCTCCCACAAACCGCGTGCGCTGTGGGCTTGAGAAATGCGGATGTTGACAGGATGGGATGGATGTACTGCAGGTGAAGGAAGTCTGGCTGCTAGGATGTATTGGTTTTTCCAATTATTTACACATTCCCAATGACTCATCTCCCTAGAGACTCGGGGCACTTCAGATACTTGGACACCGTCCGTTACTCCTTTCACCTCATCACCACAGCTTTATGTCACATTCCATCTGCCTGTCCTCACTGGGAGCGCATCCACTCTGTTGTGGTTTGTTTGTGTCGACAGTACCTTTGTTACATCCAGGCTTCTGCTTTGATAGATCTCACTGGAGTATGTGCGCACGAGCCCAAAGATGCAGGAGCTTCAGAGTTTTATGAGGATTTGGAACTCGGACCCCATCTGCTGAGGATTGATGTGACAAGGAGTGAGAGAAAAATCCTACTTTTGTGCTTGCCCTTGACACAGAGTAAAGCTGACCAGTCTGCAGTCCTGCCCATAGCTTTAGCCCAACCGCGTATCTTCTCTGGATGCCGGGTTTCACTTGGCACATTTCAGGGGAAGCTATGATACTGAACAAGCGGGCCTCTGAGACACACTCTGCAATTATCTGCCAAACGCCAAATGTCCACGGTGCTGTGAAGCTGCAGCCAGTGCAGTTTTAGATTCCCCCTCCATAATCCCAATTTCTCACGATGTAGAGATCGCTGTCAGCATGTAGATGTACGTGTTCCTCTGAGGCAAACGGCCTGAGAGAGATGAGGCTTTTACTGGCCTTCCTCCTGCCAGAACAGCAGTCTTGCAGTGCAGCATTTTTCTGTCTGCCTTGCACCTCATAACCCAGCCAAATATCAAATGTGCAAAGGCGCATTTCAGGTGCTCGTTTGTAAGATATTATTGCAATGGGCTCTGCAGTAATAGCGCTGAAGAGGCTTCCAAAGTGGCAGTTGTGTATAGTGGCTGTTCTGTAAAATGAATAATTCTGACATGTGTTTATCGTTTGTTGCGTTCTGGGAAGAAGGATCCCTCCTCTGCAGCTTTTCCTGAGGTTTCTTCTGTGTTTGGGCTGCTGATTAGCAGTATTAATAATACTGAAAATGCTTCTATTCTACAGAGCTGTGGAATCACCCATAAATTGCAGTCGTTAAGAACCCAGATTATTTTTCTCGACTTAACTTTCAATAAACTTTTAAGCTTTTATGACTTTATAATGTCACCATTCGTCCTCACAACACCAACCCATGAAGTGTTTCCGGTTTTATTTGGTCCTGTTGTTCAAGCAAACACTAAAAGTCAGGCCTGTGTGCAGTCCAGCACCCTCTGGATGCTTCTTTTCATCTTTGGTGCGGAGCACTCTGCGTTCATTAGACACATTTCCACTGTGCGATGGTTCTTTTTTACAGTGGCATTTGTGAACGTAACTCTTTATTGTGGTGCCTGAAAAAGGTTTCCCACAATAACCTCTTGCCCTGTGTGTTTATATCAGCTCTTGATGAATGAGTTCTTGATGCAGCACCATCTGACGGATCAGAGATCAGGCATCCAGCTAGCTCTATTAACCCTTTGCGAGCTGAAATTCTTCCAGATTCCTTCACTTCCACTTTTGCTTTGAGGAACACAGTAAACCAGGATTTTCAGACACATTTGTTGACAAACTGGAGATCTTTGCTCAATGAATCCTGCTTTTGCAATAAATCCTGATTAGAATTATCTATTGACATATTTTTAAATGAGATCGTTATAATTGTTTCTTTCTTTCTTTTTTTCTTTTACCCAATTTCTCGCCCAAAATTGCTTCTTTTCCATTTAAAAAAAAAAAAAAGGGTTTTGAACCTAAAATGGATTCTTAAGAACGAATGAAATGAGGCTGATGGGACAGAACATGAAACATATTGGGTTCATACTGTCTGCCAAAAGAAATGAACTGAGCACGTATTTGAATTTAAATTTTCCATATAATCCCATCTTTTTATTATTGCTGCATGTTTGATGCTGTTTGTGAGTCTGTCACCAGCAACAGATTTGACACCATTAGGCCAAGTCGTCCTCTGTTTTCAGTTGTCATTGTTGCTATATTTCTTTGTTTATGCTGTGATGATTTTTTATGCACTCCGAAAACCTCTTTAGACAGCATTTTATTATTATTATTTCTGTTGGATCTACAATTGGAAAAAAATCAATTAAAATGAGATTTTTGTCGCAGTGCCATCGTGTGAACCAAGTTTTATTTGTTGTTGGATCATCTGGAAGCACAAGTAGCTGCCAAGTTATTAATGATAGACTTCCTGGCGAGGAGGGAAATTAGATTCCACTTCAGGAAATCCAATGTAAGCATTTTCAAAACAACAGAGTGTGTCTGCGGGTGTTGTGCTGCCAGAAAGGACTGCGCCTGTAGATGAGGTATGCTGCCACACACACACACACACACACACTGTAGGATGAGTGCAGATGGAGGGGTTGCTGGGGGTGGGTGGGCAGAGCTTCTTCAGGGGCTAATCAAATCCAGTGGAGACAGAGGCTGCTTGCCTTCTATTTTTAGCTGCAGCCCTGCTGATGGCAGCTCAGCTCTTTTCACAGATACAGAGCCCTGCTCGCCGTACAGATATTTATATCTGCCACAGCTGTGTGCACGTTGTGACGCTCCAGATGAACACCCAAACCATTTTCTTTGTCTTGGCCCAGGATTGAAATTGTTCTCATTCTTTTCACTCTGTCTTGGCTCGTTCACCTCTGCCTGCATGTTCAGCTTTAGGTATTGATCTTTAAAAGAGGCTCTTAATGATTCAGCTGCTGCTGCTGTGCCTTCAGAGGAAGGACAGTGTTTGAAGTTGGACCTACTTCTGTCTCTGGGTATTTTTTTTTACTTGATGAGGCTTCTTCAGTTTATCTCTATCAGCAACAGACAGCCAGGACAACAAGTGAGAGCAGCATGTGATGAAGTGACATTTAACCTGCACATCTATGATCAGTACATTGTGGATATTATTCATATTAATCCAGTGTGGAGATCTGTTGTGAATTACGGAATCGGTGCAAGTGTTGATCCCATCCCGTTGCTGAACAGTGAAAACTGGCCTATAAAACAAGTTGATTGAAATCAAGATGAAAATAAGCTTGTAGAAGCACCTTTAGCAGCAATAAGTTGAAGTAATGGTTTTCTGTAATTGTGTTCTCAGTCTCTCACTTTGTTGAGAAGGAATCTTGGCCCGCTCATTGAGGTCTGAAGCCTTTTGTTTATGCACAGCTCTCTGAAGGTCCTACTGCAGCATTTCAGTCAGGTGGAGCTCCGGACCTTTGACTGGACCTTGATTCTTTTCTTTATTTCACACATATCACCCGTTTAGTTTTTGATTTCCTCTCCAGATCATTCATCAGGTGAGAATAGTCGTCGGCCTCTGCTGTGCTAAGACTTTGCTCTGTTCGTGGATGTTGTTTATTAGGTCGCCTATTGATGTCAAAGCTCACTTTGGCTGTAAACAAGTCAATAATGTTTTACTGGTGCTTTATTCAGGCTTCGCCTCCAGAGTGAGAAACACAGAGAGACGAGTTGAGATAAAAGCGACGATTCAGTCGACCTATGATTAGGCTTCTGCTATAGCCTGACTTATTGCTTTTGACTGGTATACCTTGATGGATAGCATCAATCTCTGGAGACTGAGCAGAATTTTTATTACAGCAAAGACGCAAAGCTCTTGGCAGGCTTTTGTAAACAGACTGCTGCTCCAGGATTCTCATCCTTTGCGACACCATGCTAAAGCATCAAGCAGTGTAATATGACTTGTTAGAAACCCACCGAGGGTCAGCTCAGGTACAGTCCACCTCTTTGCTGTTTGGAGAAGGGTGCTGACGAGCAGCTCCTTTGGTGAAAGATGCGGCCCTGTTTAACATAACTGTCTCCACAGATGCCACAGGTCAGACAACAAATGGACTGGATGTCCCATCCATCCTCACAGGGTTGTGCAGCACGCAGCTATCTGTCAGTCTCTGTCTGTCGTCAGATTTTGGCGTCAGGTCTCGGTGTGTTTGCTCCGAGTTGGCTGTGAGGAGGAGGAGGGAATGTGAGATAATTACGACTAATCAAAAGGCATCATCATCACGAGGAACACATGGAAAAGCCAACTCACCCGCACTGCCACAGTATCTCAGTTTGCCAACATTTTTATTCCTGCGAGCTGTTGAATCCCAGACTGCTTAATTTACCTGCTTACCGTCCACAGTCCTCACTGATTAGAGACTGAGGTTACAGCTGCAAACCACAGCTGTGCCCCTCATGCCTTCGCTCTTTCCCTCTTTATCAGTGTTTGGCTGCCTGTTGTCTCAAGGCTACAGCAACATGAAGCACATCCCTCAAGCCTTGGTGATAGATGACGTGAGGAGTTGTGAGTGAGGGGGGTTTGGGTAGAGGATTTGCCTCAGAGAGGCTGGTTCTGGGATGAAAACCCTCAGGGATTTACAGACGTTTATGTGAGACATGTGAGGAGACTCGTTGCCTCTCACTCTCTGACACAGTCGTGGCGAGTTTGATCAGCCCAAATCTAATTTTGTTCACTCTAGAGAAGTGTTGATTACAGCCATGATAACCATGTTTAATTCACCCTATTTTTCCCTGAAGGTTTTCTGCAAATGAGAAATCTCAGGCTTTCAATTGACATTTTTCTAGTTCTTGGACCAAAAGCGGGTGAGCGAGTATGTGCCAGGGCCAATTTGTGTCTCCACTTCCACTTTTAGGGCTTAAGCAGCGCTCCCTGTAGGCTTGGGGCTCAGGCCTTTGGCCCTGCGAGTGTCCTTGGGCCAGACAGGGCTGCGATGGTAGGAGAAGATAATGTTCAAAGACAGATCAGCAGTATCTGCCCTAATGAAGAGGTGATGAAGCACAAAGCTGCGGGGTTGATTAAGCTGGATATCCAGCACATAGCTGTAAGGGTCTGTGAGAAGCTGGAAAAACAGAAAGAGACACTACAAGGCCGCCAAGTTTGATAAAACCCAGAGTGGTGTCCAAAAGAAGAAACTTCAAGGGGAAGACATAGTGAACAGTGTTCTGGGATGTCTGCTATTAGTCGTCAGAGAGACTGACCAGGACATCATGGTTCTGCTGCTGGACTTGGCTAAATGGCATAATGATGAGAAGCCGGATCACGTTCACCACAGTTCTGTGGACTTCCTCGATCTCTTTGTTTTTACTGTGCAGCTATTTCTAATTTTATGATATTGGGTCACACCATCGCAGTACACCGTGGGCGGGCTTCGGGGCAATGCATCGGGGCCAGCAGCACCACAGTTGAAATGCCATTAGGTTTTTGGCTCGGAGCTTCAAACCCTGCGCTGCAAGTTAGTTCTGTCCTTCAGTGACCCGACAGTGTAAACGTGGCGGTACTTCTTTTTTAGGATTTGGCTTGCATTTTGCATTTCCTTTAGCAGCTGGTTGCTGGGTTAGACTAACAGGTTTATTTTTTAAAGGGTAGGATTGATTTCCTTGGGAGTTTCAGCAAACCTTGAAGTCTGACTTGTGTAGGAGAGGCAGCCTGTTGATTTGTAGCAAATGACTTTACCTGTTTCAACAGGCAGGGAGGCACCTCATTCTGCAGCAACAAGCAGCATCCTGCTCATGTAAGACACAGAGAGGACCAGCAAACATGTGATCCCTGATGACATGTCACAGTAATGTGGCACCGCAGGCCTCCTTTATCTAACTGATGGCCATATGATCTGGTCCATTAAGGAGCTGGCCCTGGGGACGTCAGACTTAGATGTATTCGCCTTTCTAATTACCATTCATGTAAAATGCACTAGCTCTGTCTGAGCTCCCAGGCATCTTTTTATTAGCTGCAGCAATCAGCAAAGCAACAGATGGTTGACTGGTGTGCCCCATGGTCCCTTGGAATTCAGGGAGATCTCTTCAGAGGGATTTCCTTGTTAAGAAAAGCACTCGCTGATAATCGTTCACATTGCGTCAGCTCTTAAATGTGTAGCGTTTCGTCATGAAGATATTCTGGAGTGAAAAGGGTGCTTTTTGTGCCACTGTTGTAGAATCTAGAGTTGTTGAATTTGTATGAAAATTCAATGAGATTTTCTCCCTTTTAAGCCAAGTTGTTTTGACCACTGAGGTGGAGGACTCGTTTTACTATTCATCTCCAAACTGTTGTGTTGAGCCATAACTAAGAGGTTTGCAGGTCTAATTAAAAAAAAAAAGCCAGATGCTTGGGTTTGTTTAGGTTTCAAATTCTGTCACATTACATAAATACTGTGTAATCTGTTGAAATGTGTTTCCCCCCTGTTAATGTTTCTTGCATTTTGAAGGTTTTGGAAGGAAGAAAGCAGAGGCCAGCTGTTTGAGCAGCTGGACACACGCTGGACAAGTCTTTAAGCAATCACAGAGCTGACTCAGACAACCACTAATACTCACATTCACACCTCCAGCTAATTTAGGTTCTACTGTGTGGAGACCAAATGATTAGCCCCAGATATTTGAGGGACTTTTGAAGGTCAGAACTCAGTGTTGTGGTTGTTGTTGGAATTAGGTTGTGGTTAGGTTTCAGGTAAGTGTTTGGATGATGCTCTGATGGTCGGTTAGGGTTTGGGGCTGAGCAATGCACCATACCAGTGGTTAATCACCACAAAGATAGATAAACAAGTTTGTGTGTGTGTGAAATTGCTGGAGTATGCAAGCCTGGCAGATGGAATTAGTAGAGAATCCAACATTTCATCTGCTTACTGGACTTGAATCCATGTGTGAAATCCATTGAGCCGGGCCAAGAGTGGCTCCATATGCTGCTGACGAAGCTGGTGTCTGTCAGGTCACCTTTGGCCGCATCACTGTCGACCACCGGATCCTACCTGATCCAACACACACCTGATCCAACACACACCTGATCCAACACACACCTGATCCAACACACACCTGATCCAACACACACCTGATCCAACACACACCTGATCCAACACACGTGCTTTCTTTGTTCAACACGTCATTGTTAAATCTTAAGCGTATTACCCAGATTTGTAAGTGTGTCTGTCTTTTTTCAGGCCTGCTTGCTCATGCCTTGCCGTACAGTCTCTCATTTATCTTTGGAGCATCTGGCTTTCAGCTCTGCTTGTCCTATCTTTGAAGATGATTTCACATCTCTGCGGTTCACTGGCTGTTTGTATTCCGTAAGAACGGCAGCGGTTCCTGGTGGTGACATAGCAGCCGGTCTTCATGGTGGACAGATGCCCCTCTCCCCTGACAGAATTTACTGCTGCTGTTCATTCTCTTTCCTTCCCCGCCATGACTCACAACCTGTAATCAGATTGAACTGTACGTAAGTGAATTTGTCAACACTCAGAAAAGAAATCAAATTACTCTCTATGAAATGGCTCCTTCATCATGTCAATTCACAGGAAGTACTTATATGCATGAAGCAGTCACACCTGGGTTTGCATTGTGTGACCCAAAAATGTGTTTTCTTTATGTTTACAGTCATTTTGAAAAGAAGGTGTGCCCACTCTTTTTTATATTGTTGCATCAGCTCATTGAGGTTTGCAGCAGTGGTTTATGCACAGCTCTCTTAAGCCCCCACCACAGCAGCTCAATCAGGCTGAGGTCTGGACTTTAACTGGACCATTGCAGCACCTTGATTCATTTCTTCTTCAGACATTCTGTTGTAGATCTGCTGCTGTGTTTGGGATCATTGTCCTGCTGATGACCCAGTTTCAACCAAGCTTTAGCTGTCAGACAGATGGCCTCACATCTGACTCTAGAATACTTTGGTATACAGAGGAGTTCATGGTGGACTCAATGACTGCAAGGTGCCCAGGTCCTGCTCCTGCAGAACAAGCCCAGATCATCATCCCTCCACCACCGTGCTGGACAGTTGTAATCAGGTGTTTGTGCTGATATGCTGTGTTTTTCTGTTATTATGACCAAACATCTCTCCTCTGTCTAAAAGACATTGTTCCAGAAGTCTTGTGGTTTGTTCAGATGCAGCTTTAGAAACCTAAGCTGTGCTGCCATGTTTACTTCAGAGAGAAGAGGCTTTCTCCTGCAATCTTTCCAAAAAGCAACGCTCGTTCTGTCTTTTCCTAATTGTACTGTCATGGAGTTTAACATTTAAGCTGCTAATTGAGGCCTGTAGAGTCTGAGTGCTTGTTTTTTTTTTAACTTTGGGGGGAACTTTCTGGGCCGTCCACGTCTGGGAAGATTGACACATGTCCTGAAAGTCCATTTGATTGACAGCACCTGGCTGCTGGGAGCAGTAAGGCAGGACCTTTTGCTTCTGCGCTTTGGCTTTTTTTTTTGTTCGGTAACTAATGACACAGTGTTATATGGCTGAATTCATAGTTCCTGCCAGCTAATGCTGGCTTTGAACAAGCATAGGGGATGTGCACATGTTTTTTATTTGTATATTTTCTCAGTTAAAGCCTCTAATTAACATTTTGCAGCTTTACAACAATAAAAGTTGAGGTTAAAAAAATCTTAAAATATCTTATGCATATAATAATAATAATATGTACGTATACAATGTGTTTTATCTCTTTCCTCTGCTCATTTTAGCTCCAAATAAGGCTAATAAACACTAATAAACTCGAGCTGCACTGCTGATGAATGTGACCGCTGATAAAACGGTTATTCGGTGAAAAGAGAAACCTTTGGGACGAGGAGCATGTGGCGAGCAGAGATAGCTGAAGTGACTCTTATTAAATGTGGCATTCTGTGCTTTATTACAGTAGCATTAAGCTGTGCCCTTTTTAATGCAGCAGTTAGAAAGGCTGAACCAACCTGTAGAGCTGTAATTGAAAGGGTGAAATGATTGTTTCGTAATATTTGCACGAATATCCGTCATTTGTGATGGAGATTTTCATATCAGTCTTGTATTTTCAATAGATTTGTTGTTTTTTTGTCTTTGTTTGTAGTTTTAAGCAGTTTTACAGCTTTACAGTCTTTTTATCAGTAACATTCGAAGTTTTCCTTATACTTATATATGTGTGCAATGGGAATCTGGGTTCCAGATATCTTTAGACTTGAGTTGTTTTTAATCATGCAGTGTTCATATGACACATTTTACATATGGGAATATGCATAAAGAGTGTTGAGAATAAAGGCTTTGTTGCTTTAGTTTGCCACGTGGTCATCAGCTTTTAGTTCAGTCAGGTAATTTGCTTTATTTAAGTGGCTACATTAAAATAACAAGTAAACCGTATAAAAATTACTGCACGGCCAGTGAAATTAGAGAGATGTCTGGAAACGCTCAAGTGACGTCAACTGATGCTGACAGCAATAACAAATCATTCATCACTGTGACAGTATTTTTGCTGTCAAGTGTTTGCTGTCCTTTACTATTCCAGTGTGGCTCGGTTCTGACTTTGACTCGGTTCTGTCATGACCTTGGGGTTGTACAGAGAGTCTTTCTGTTACATGTTAGCACAAGCTGCATGCGTCCTTTTTCCCTGGTTGTCCCTGCGGTGTGGCCCTTTTACTGGCTTGGGATTTTCATGGAACTGTGTGTTCCACGCGCCCCCGAGCTGTCGTCATGTCCAACAGTCTCGTTGATATGGCACAGCAGAAACTGAGAGACTGAATCATACAAATCACCACCAAGGCAATGTGCTGCCTGCTGCTGTTTGGCCAGTGGATCTGGTGCCCGCTGACAGTGAGTTTCATTAAAGCCGCAGACTGCAGATGGAACACAAACCTGCCACCTTCAGGTGCCCTAAAATACAGCTAATGAGCTTGAATCCAGTCACTTATTTTTTTTTCTCTCCTTATTTAGATGTTCCATTTTAGACTTATAATTAGACCTTTTTTTATGTGACATTTAAATGGGAGAAACAAACATTTGATTTCCAGCTGGCTTGTTATGCTCCGAAACATTTACGCTTCAAAAGAGCTGCCATGCATAAAGGCTGATTTACATCTAAAGTATGTGGTTATTGATTAGATCAGCAACTTATAGCAGATGCTTCCCTACAAAGGATATCACTCTGTGTGAGAGGAATATGAGAAACATCAAGTGGGTGTTAACCTTTAAATTCAAATTGACATGATGAGTCGATGAAAAAGGACTACAGATTAAAAGTAGTGCGCTGTGTTTGTCTTTTTAATCACAGCTAATTGCCCGTGTGGATGACAGTGAGTTTGTTTTTCTGGAGTTAAAGATCTAGCTTCCCAAATTGCAACCAACTGAGTGCCCCCGCCACCCCCCGCCCCCCTCTCCACTGCCAACACAACTTGCAGTGTCTGCAAAAAATATCAAAAACAATTAAGGTATGCCCGAGAACCGCTTTATTGTTTGTCCCTTGTAGGCTGCCGTAGTAGCTTTTCAGAGGGTTTCGGAGGGCAACCCTGAGGGCAAAAACTGTTTGTTCTCAGGTGATGAAAAGGCAGTTTTCATAAACAGTTGTGATTGTTTTAAACGTTACAAACTGGAGCTTGAAAACCTACGTGGGATCTCGCCTGCCTGGTAGGCAGAACAGATTTGGATAATTATTTTTGCACATTAACATTTTTGAAAAATGTGAAGCAGCAGAGGTTGAACAGTGGTTTGTATGAACTAACTGCACCTCGACACTCAAGCAATACAGTTGCCTTCAGTTGGCCTCCGGCTTCCACTTCTGTGGGTTTAATGTGCCGAACGCTGGTGCTTTGAGCTTGTAATCTTTTTTTTCTTAGCTCTTCTCTGCTAAATTTTTAAGAATATCACAGGTGCATCATAAATAAGGCTGTACAGATGAACCCATATGGTAAGATGTAACAACATCAGTGAGCTGACTCCTGGATCCATTAGAATGAACAAAACTGAAACATTGGTTGTCAAGGGTTGTGCTGCAGATGCTGCAGTGTGAGGTTTCAGCATCAGTGTTTGAGTAAAACATTACATTAACATCTGCACAACATTATGATGCAGGCTCACACTGGCAGTGTCTGCAAACCATTCAAACAGCGGCCCGCAACCTGATGCCCCGCTCAGACCATGTGGGGAAAGCAGTGTACATGCCCACCGGAACCGTGGCAGTCTG
This sequence comes from Leuresthes tenuis, assembly GCF_036924035.1. Lineage (NCBI taxonomy): Eukaryota > Metazoa > Chordata > Actinopteri > Atheriniformes > Atherinopsidae > Leuresthes > Leuresthes tenuis. Next base: position 22,118,864 of record NW_027325372.1, on the reverse strand, counting down.
TATGTGTATCCTCCCTGAATCCTGTCATGTCCATATACGGATCATCTGCTAAGGGAGAGATGCACACCTCCTAATCATCACACAATCAATATGTAATAACACAGCTTGTATCATTTCCCAGTTTCAGGTGTGAGTAACACCAGCTGTAAGATATTTTGATTAAAGCTCAAAGTCATCTGAACAGCATCATTTTGTTTGAGAAGATAATTATTAGCATCACTGCTGCCTGGAGTTTCTGTCGTTCTCTCACTTCATTTCACAGCTGCCGTCACATGATCCGTCCTAAGTGCAGCTGCTGCTTAAAATTCCACTCACATGACACATTTGCTATCCTCCACCTCCAGTGATAACTTAGGCTTGACATCTCACAACCCCTTCATCACAGATTTCTCATAGTTGGGCAGGTTGCTCACCCACTAAAATGTCTCCCTTCCTAATTGCCACATCAGAGGCAGCCCTAACCGTGAGGGGGTGCAGAGTCTGACATTATAAACGCTGTGGGCAGAAATGTCAGGCTCATCATTAAACGGAGCGGCTCGGAACTGTTCCGGATATTCTGTAGGTTTGGGAGCCGGTGAAGGTGTTGTACAGTACGCCTCTATGTAAACTTCTGTGCCTCACCGGGTCCTTTTCCCCATCAGCACCGTCAGCTATTTTTGGTCTGCATGCGTCCTGGTTGTTACTGAGCGGTTTTAGGTGCTCTAACCCCCAGCAGCTGCCACTTTGACACAGGCTTGTTCACATCGCCCTTCGTCATCCAGCAGGGTTACGGTATAGATATAGAACATGTGAACTCTTATCAGTCCCCCCACACTCTTCTCTCATGACTCATTAATTGCCAAATAGCACACAGAAAAAATGATGACGCCAAGATGTCTTCAGGCCATCGAATTGTTGATGGTGCATCTTGGTTGCACGAGGTTGATAATTGTATTGTTGCCACCATAAAATGACTGTATTACGCAGGGAAACAGTGTGTCAGCTTCTGCCACTTATCTGTTGAGACAACCGGTAAGTTAACATGGCTCACTCCCAGACTCCTCTGCTTCTCCTTAAGTTTGAGACCTCGGTGCCCTAACTGATTGGCTCAATGATTGACTCGCAGGTATACAAACGAGATGAAGAGCAGGCATTGCTCCAAATGGACATATTGCATCCAATAAATGCCCTCTGGACATTTCTCAGTGTCCTGCAGAAGCCAGCACCACCAGGCCACTTAATAGCTCTCCTGGCGAACTACTCGCTTCGCCACCACAAGGCAAATCTTGTCCAAGCAGGGGTCAAGCCTCATTTCAAGGACAATTAGGCGCACAGAAGTACACAGCATCCCTCTCTCTGTCTCCTATTCAGCCATCTGCCCTAGTTATGAGGGAAAACCTTCTGAAGAAGAGAACAGCTTGGATCCATGGACACCTAAAGGAGACATATGCTGCCTGTTTTCTTTTTTCTTTTTTTTTACAAGTTGACATACTTTCCTGAGGTTTTGATTAAATATCTATGACATGCTTTGGTCTAAATATCAGAGAGATCATTTTTAAACCATGAGCTTGCAGCTCTTTCTTTAATAACAGCCAGTTTTAGAGCAACAAGTGAGCTGCTCAACTCCACTCCCCCTCTCTCTTCCACCGGTTGTGTCTTTTTAGAGGCCCTTTGAGTGAGTGTGAATGGTTGTTTGTCTTGTTTGTCTCTGAAAGGACTGAGTATTTTATTTCTTATATAGCATGTAGCAACAGAAAGCAAGCACAAAGCTGCACAGCAGTGTCATCAGCTGCTGAGGATCTAATGCATGAAGAATTGAAGCAACACAAAACGTACCAGGATATTTTTTTTTTTTACTGTAACTGTTAATTCTAGAAAAACACATTTTATGTTGCACAAGACACCGTAAAGTAGTTTTGATCCTGTTTTCTTTTCTTTTTCTCCGGTCACATGACCAGCAGTAAACTGTCAACATGGTTTCAGGACTGTATCCGACTGTATCCGAAGTGAAAGTCACGATTAAAAGCAAACATGTCTTAAAGATTCATTCCAAGTCGAATGCATCAGCTCATGAAGTCACTTTCTGCTGAAAATCCCCTTTTTCACATTGTTAATATGTTCATATGTGTTTTTATGTGTTACATGACAAAAAAAAAAAAAAAAACTAAGGGGATGCATGCTTTTATCTGGACAGCCGGCTGCACAGCTCATCAGACTTCTCATATCAGTCCTGGGCAGATTGTGTTTCTCCTCTTCTCAGAAAGACCTGTGCTGCTTTACCGATGTCGCTGAAAATGAACTGTAAGCTCAAGCGGTTGCTACATCGTTTATGTAAGACAATAAACGGTGGTAAAATCATTATTTCATTGCCGTTACAATATGAGAATACTTGTTGACTTATTCATGACCCATTTTCTTTAATCAAGTGGTCTGTTCACAGATGTAATTATATCTGCCTAAAATCGGGTTCTGATTTGTATAGCTTAATCTTCACACACCCAGAAGTTTTCCAATTAACTCTTTGTAAGAAAGCCTTTATGTTACTGCATTCCACACTAAGACTTTGCCTCGTTGCCACCAGAGTAGTTACTGAACCTAAAATAACTGTTCAGTTGTTAGAACCCCCCCACCACTGCCTAGCTGTCATTGTGAGACTTTATCTTTGTTTTCCTGTGAGGAGACATGTGGTCGTGCCATAATCTGCTCAACGAGATCTGTCAGGATCTTTATCTCGGTGCCATGGCATTCAAAAATCCTTCAGCATTTTCTCCCTTTTTTTGGTTCACCAGTCATGTGTGGGAGTGAGCATACTCTGCATGCCATTCACCGAGCACCTCTATTGTCAAACAAGTGAAGCATGCGTGTGGATGAATGTGATGGACAGTCTTCTGAGGCTTTGTTGTGACAGAACGGGAAGAAAAAAGTTGAGCAATGGGATTCAAGGTGAAAGCCTGCATGGCCACCATTGTGGCTTTTGTCACAATACATTATTGGGAGCGTGTCAACTGTTTGGAACAACACCGTTGCTTTCAACCTCAGCAGACTGTAAGTGGTGAAGACATAAGTGTCAGGATTCGTTATGCAAGGAAGGGAGGACCCAGATGCAGAACTTCCAAAAAAAAACAGATTTATTAACAAAAATGCACAAGACTATGATGAAACAAACAAGACTATGATTTAACAAGACTGAGGCTATGAGGCAAAAGCTGACCTGATAAGACTGTGAAGAACGTGGCATGAATGGTAAGGTGAGGATTTTGCAATGAAGATGAGTGATCCTGGAAACTAAATACTGTGGGGAGGTGATTGGTGACGAGGTGCAGCTGTGAAACAGAAAACAGGTGACTTGAGTGAAACTAAGTGACAGGGGAAAAAACATGACAAGAAAGTAACCTGGAAACCTGAAAACAAGATAATCAAAACATAAAATGTAACAATAAGTAAAAAAAATGACTTGAAATATACTCCAGGTCAGAGCGTGAGAAGTCGAGATTTGGGCAAATTCTCCCCATCTTGTAATCACCTATTAAAGGCAAGCATATTATGGTAACCTGAGGAGTGGTTGCTTTGACTGAAAAAAAATCCATGCTGGTTGGTGTAAAGACTGTGGTGTCGTTAGTGTGTTTTTTTGTTTTGTTGTTGTTAACTTTGATTGTAGTGGTGTCCAGGTGTGAATGGCTGAGAATAGAGTTATCAGGATACCAAAATAAGTAACCACGATACTATACCAGACATCGTATCACGGTTCCAGGTATTATCGCGATACTGCAGCCTTTTTTTATTATTATTTTCATGAACTGAAATGTATTTGTACAAGTTATAAATACTTATTTATTACGTATGTTGTTATGTGCAGGATGAACATAATACTAATATAAATAATCGACTTAGGATAACAAATCTAACAAATCCTTTTAGTCTTTTAAAAATATCTATTTGACAATAATGCTTCTTCAACATTAAGCATAGAGGAGAAAATACAATTTATGTGTTTTCTAGGTGCTTTAACATCTTTTAACTCTTCATTCTGGCAGCGCCTGCACAGTGGACGGCCATCGTCTATTGCTTTACCGTCTGTGCCTTGTTTAAACCCCAAATAGTTCCAAATGTGGCTTTTGGAGTTTGTTTATTTTTTTGATTAGTGGTGCCAGTAGCACGCTACGCTACGCTCAGGCCCGGTGCTTCTGCCATAGTAAGTGTGTGTGTGTGTTGTCTGGTGTTTGTGACCGCTGTGCGAGCGTCTGGGCGAAACAGAGCTTTAGTTTTTAAACGTATTTCTATGAAAGCGGAGCTGTCCACATGGAGTTCGTTCTCGCCGTCAGAAACACACAAACAGCCAATCAGCTAACAGATGGGTGGACCCAGCGTGCGGAAACAGCCTATCATATCCCGGAGGCCACCAGTAACAGGCAAACAGCCAATCATTCAGCCGCTGTGTGGTTCGTTGCAGTGGTTGCTGTGTGGGTTTGTTTTCAAGCGAATAGCAAGCGGTGAGAAGCCGGGACGATGGTCGAGGCGGCCGCTGTGTACCGGAAACTGGCACCGTTTGTATAGTAATCCACGGTAGTATCGTCGTGTACAATTTCTAGTATAGTAGGAACCGTAACGATTTGGTACCGTGGGTATCGTGCAACTCTAGTTGAGAATAATAAAGTTTAACAAACAGCCCTGGCGGAAGGCTTTGTGAGTGTTAGTGACATTCAGGGAAGGATGATGCTCAGTTAACTCCCTGTCTAATGATTTGCAAAGCAGCAGATGTTGAGAACAGTCCATTGAAAGCTTAGTTTGACTTTAACGCACTGGGGGCATCCTCACGTACCCTTGAAATCCCCCTCGACAGAAATGAAAGGAAACTTCAAAATGTATAAGTTTGGATGGTTTTAAGGGAATTAAGAACCGCTGGAGTGGGACTTTAAGCTCTTGACCCGTGTTGGATTGAGGTGGTGCAGAGCTAAGCATTGTCCTGTACTGACTGACCTGTGTGATAGATGACTAAGTAATGGGGCAGAAGGAGCAAATTCTGTGTCTATGACTTACCAGAAAATATACCACACCGCCAAGCCTTAATCCTGATCAGTTTCTATGTGAATTAGTGGCCTTTTGTTGTCATCAGTCACGTACAGATCTCTTATAATCTCCCAGTCTTCTTATAGTTCAGACTCTTAACTTAGGCTGCTCTGTACTCTGGATTCTCACACTGCAGCTCTCGTAGTTGTGTGTGATGATATAATTACTCTTCAGTTGTGTTAGGTTGCGGTTGTAGTTAAGAAATCTGTCCTTCGAGGTTTGATTTTTGTACAGATTGTAAAACAGTCTATTGCAGTCTCTATCTTTTTTTATCAAGGTAAGGCAGTGTCAAAGATGACTTTAAGCCAGGCTTTCCGACTAATCACTGCGTGGTCAGATGGTGTTGCAGCTCATTACAGCAGGATCTATTTTTAGCCCCATGTGATTGGAATGGGGTCCTGAGGGAAACGGGAGCACAGAGGGAGAGGATGGAAAGAAGAGGGCACTCTGGGTTTGACATCATTCTGAAAAGAGAATTGCAGTACGCAGCCAGTGTTTGGCGGTGTTGATGAGGCAATCGCTATTCCTCAAGAGGAACACAATCAGGCTTTTATTTCCACGCGGGCAGCTGTAAGATCATCTGTTACATCGTTTGTCCACTGAGAAGAAAGACCACTTCCACATTTTCTTCTTTTTAAAAAATAGAAATTACTATTGATAGAAATGTGTCACTACACATGTATATAACACACTGTCTGTGTTTGGTGATGCAATGTGTCCCCCAAGGCAGCGACTCCATCCTTATCCCATAACCAACTGGAGGAAAATAATCAGTGCAGAAAAACATTGTTACAGAGAAAACAGAAAAATAGATCCCGTGTCTCTGCTCCGCAAATCTGACTGATTTGAGTCAGTCACTTCAAATGAGGCTCACATCACCATGCTGTTGCTTTCATTCTGCTAGCTTCACTGCACGAGTCCATCTTTTAGCTGTTCCGCACGCCAGCTGTTGCTCCTCCAAGCTGATCGGTTCCCCTACTCCCCCTCGGTGTTTGTAAAGCGACTCACAGGAATTCATGGCGGAAGTGTCTGCATTCTTCTTTACAATCTTTGCATCCAGCACGCTTTGTTTAGTGTTCTCTCATGAAGGCAATCTCCACATTTTGAACATCAACACTACGAGGACGTTCAGGTAGTACTGCAGCAGCAGTAACTGCAACACTCCTCACAACTGTTCCATTAAACATAATTATAGTACAGTTAGCTCAAGACAAAGCGTCTCGCTTCACTTTGCATCATGGTACTCGAGCAGAGACTTGAACAAGACATTTATCTGCTGTCACCATATAGATGAGTTCCTAATGTGGATGTAAAAATGGTTTTACAGCATCACACAGCAGCACGTGTTTGGACACCCATACTGGTCTATAGTGGTATGTTGTGTCCAGCAGGATGTGTTCATTCCTTCAATGTTTATTCGATTCGTCATGAGGAAATCGGGCAGTGTTTCCCAAACTTACAAACAAAACAGTAGTGTTTTCTCATACTGTTTCATGTGTTGCACCTATTCACCCCCATCTCTTTCTGTCTCACACACTCTGGCTACATTGGCCCGTCCCTCATCAACGCACACAGATACCGAAACAATATAAGCTCACGTGCTGAAGAAAGGAAAGATTGATGTAATATTGAAAAGTAATAGAATCTTCTTCTGGCAAAATCGTGTCCCACACAAATTACTAGCAAAATGTTTTTTCCCCATCTTGTATCTCCTTTCCTATCCTAATCCAGCATCTGCGCTTGGTAATTGCTGTCAGAGTAAGCGCAATCTCGCCTGGTTGCCGTAGGGAAAAAAAGAGAAGAAAATATCAACATTAGCGAGGCTGGATATATGCTTCGAATTCTGATCCGCGGTTTATTCCGCTGTACAAATCAAGTGGAAGAAACCGCTCTATACTCTTTGAATCAGGGAGATTATTTTTAGTACATACAGACGAAAGCAATAGTCCAAAACTAACAATGAGGCCAAAAAACATCAGCAGCTTCTCTGGCGAGGCTGCGAGTGCTGATGCTGGCTGCTGCTGCCTGTATGTCAGCCAGCTACTGTCATAATGTACAACGTGACCTCATCAGCTGTTGTGCTCCAATTAGCTGATAATGTAACCTAACCTAACTGTATCCCAACTTAAACTTTTACTAACTCGGTAGGGAGCGGGGACAGAAAAAAAAGGTGTAATTTGACATCAGCAGGGTACTTAATTCTAATTCTGAGACACTGAACATGGTGAACAACATTTAGATCAGAATGATTCTGAAACATGGGCCCATGTGGACAGTAATGTAACCACCTCCTCAGCTGCAGCCAACTTCCCAGAATGGTTCACAACAACATTGCCTACAGCGCCACCTTCTTTAAGGGGCTCAGCCCTGTGAAGTAAAAGTCCTTTTTTATTGAATACGTTGAATACGAATCAAAATGCTGAGCACAGTCAAATCTCAGATAGATTTTCTGTAGGTTTTAGGTCTTTCTTTATATTTTCCTCTCGCAAGAAATTCGACAAAAAACGATTGGTGGTTCGGATCGACGCAGCTTCCCAGTTGGAAATATGGACATTTCCGTTTCTCATCAGTTACACGCCTGTCCGACATCTCAGCTGATGGCACAGATTTGTTCTGCAGGCAGGTTAAAGGTGGGAGGAGCATTGGGAAGTTGCTCTGAGCGAGCCTTATGAATCTTTGTAGCAAACTCAATACTTTGGCCTAAATGCTGTGAGGCATTTTAGAAACTCCAAAAATTTCAACCTCATATTGGCGCCGGTGGAAAGACCACTGGTCAGGAAGATGAATGTCATAAAAATCCATTGTCTTAGTTATTGAGACATTTTTCTGTAGAAGTGTTGGAATGACTGTGTGCTGACATCCACTGCAGCAGAGCACTATTGTTGGCATAACACTAAAGCACAAGGTAGAGATCTTAAGGTGATGGGTACATTAAGGAAATGCATCAATAAGATGAAACAAAGCTGTGCAGTCGGAGATAAGTGTAACTTTGGAATAAAAGTGCCTGCTTTACAGTAATCATAACTCTGTCTAATGTTGCCACCACTCTTTGCTCTCAATGCGCCGTGCTTCTGTTATTATGTTGTAATAGCCCAGACGTCCAGCCAGCAGGATCACAGTCATTTCACTTTGGCGCCCAGCTCCGTCGAGAGGGGATAAAGAGCGAAAATAATCAAGGAATAGGTTAAATCTGTGCTGGAAAGGCACAGCCAGTGCCTCCATCAGCAGTATGTGGGGAGATGATAAATGCTGCACAGGAAGAAAAGCTGGATTTTGGATGGTCCCTTTACTCTGTGTTAGCCCCACCGCCTGAGTCAGCTAGTGTTCCTCACCATAAACTGCCACTTTTAATTTTCCCATCCCCCAGAGTGCCTCTGAGTACCTTTGAGTAATTCTGTGTCCACCCCCACCCCCCATTGCCATGGAACTTAGCCAGCAAATCTCGCCGAGGTCACTGGCTGAGTATTCAACAAGTGCATTCTAAATGGTCGGTGTGACATCATTATGCTTGCCTTTCATTCGACCTCTGACCACAGTCATACTCATACAGGAATTTATCCAAAAACTAGTAATGGGTTACTAAAGGAAACCACAGCACACAGTCTAACCAGCCTGATTTAACTTTGCTTTCTTCTCTTGCTCTTTTTGCAGACTTTGGAGGCAGTGCTGAACTTCAAGTACTCTGGGGGAGCGGGCAAGGTAGAGGGCTACTATAGGGAGCTGTCTCTGGGAGTCCATGTTGATGTGGAGCCATCTGTGTTTTTTACCAGAGTCAGCACCCTCCCCGCTACAAGGTAACGCACCAAGTCACACTGCTTTTCCTCAAGCTTGCTACCATGTAAAGCCTTTCACCAAATAAGCAATATTCATGTGTTATAATTCTCACTTTTTTTTTTTACACAACGCAAACATTATAGATTGGGTCAAGAAGTTATGACTTGGATTAGTCCTGTTTTCTACCCGTCTGTTGGTCTTTTATAGAAATCCATTTTGTGTATACATATATATGTACACTCACACACATATATATAGATAGATATATATATATGTAGTGTATATTACTGTCGACACCCTAACATAACTTTACACACACACATTTTCACTGTGACTTCCTTCATTCTGTTTCAACTCTTCAACTCTCATGAAAAAAAACTCCAACTGAGGGAGACGGATCGCAGCAGAGTAATGGCCACTTGAGCTGAATCATTAGCTGTAATAATATCTGGAGTTTGAGTCATCTGTCTTGGCTCAGTGCTGATAGATATGCTGCACTGGCTGCTATACCATCACCCTGTCTTTGAAACCTCCCTCTTCCTTACCCCCCACCGCTCACCTGGTATTTTCCTCCTCACGTCTCTGACATACAGTTTCTGTTCAAAGCTCAAAGCATCTGAAATGTATTCAAAGATTGTGCTCAAGGGAGATTCAAGCAGACCCAGTGGGCTTCACAGGCCCACATTTTCAGTTCTTGACCATCACTGACCTGTCTGCGGAAGAACTTCAGAAAAAGCTTTGCACACAAACAAAATGCAAGAATTTGTTTGACTTAAAGAGAGAATTTCTTCCCCTGGATGGAATGAAGCAGGAGCTGCAGGAATAACTGCTTTTCTATACATCTGTAGTTTGTAACAAATTTTAAATTTGTGTTAAAAAATAGCATTGAAGGTGTGATCTGCTCAATCTGACCATTTAAAATAATTAGCTCCAGGTCTGAAGGTGTTTGCATGTCACGTCCATATTTGTTGTTCAGATAAAAACTGATTTCATTTTGTCACATTTTATTATTCTTTTGATATATTTTGAAATCTTATATTTTATGCACCAACTCGTTTCAGTTTTCTTCAGTAAAGTTATTCACCACTCAGGGCCAAAAGGAAAGCAAATGTCTGTATCTAAAGAGGTGCCTTTCATAGCTTTGTTTTCCAGCACCAAGCACGTCATGACAATGTTAACAATGCTGACACACTGAAGTACACTCGTGAAACTCCACAGCTGTTTCATCTCCTGGTGAAACTCTGAAGAAGCGAGATCACCACCTTCACTGCTTGAGGGCTCCATTTGGCTTGAAATTAGGACTCTCCAAAACAAATATGTTATTAAAAATGAGTCGGGCTCCGTTTTCTGCTCAGCTGAGAGTGGCTGCAAAGTGGGGTGCATGCTGATTTTCTGATGATTTATTTAAAACTTAAATGGGAAGGAAAAAGGGAGAATGAAAAGAAGAAAGCTCCTGGCTGTGGATATTGACAGCAAATACTCTGCTTTTCCCAATCTAATGACAGCCTTTGCCTTATCTAATGTTGGTTCACTTACTGTATGTGTGCACCTGCACATTCACATTTTTGTTTGAACTTACCTGAAATTTCCTCTCTGGAAAGCTAATTCTTGTGAAAAGCACTGTGGAACTTTTTTTTCTTGGCTGGGAGTTTAAAGATGATGTAGAAGTGGTGGAATGAAATCAGTGATACAGTAATTTATCCTTTCGATCTGTGTTAGTGTCCCCCCCACCTCACTCATCTCCACTCAAACTCTGTTTCCCTTTCTTCAAAGCGACAGCAGAAGAAATCCTTCAGAAGTCTTATCTCTCATTCCTTGTGATGATCGACTTGGTGATGTTTTCAGTTTATAACTTGCGCAGCAGGAGCTGCTTGTGCTGCATTAACAATTTTGTGTCCACCGGTCCCTTCCCTCTTTTCTAAAGTTTCATTATCTCTTCAGCTTGGCAGACATTGACTTTCCGCTCATCTGTTTTGCCTTCTATCTTGTTATTTCTTTACTTCTGGTGTGTGTTATCACTGAAACTCTTCCTCTCTCTGTTCTGTCTTTCCTTTCACCTTTTCTCTCCCTTGCTCTGTTCATTTCACTTTTGAACTTTTTTTTTTTCATTTATTTATTTCTGTTTACAATATATGACATGTAATAGAACTGAACCGGACCGGGGGACAAGGAAAGAAGAAGAGGAAAGAAGAGGAAACAGAACAAAAATAGAAACAAAAACCAGACAACCAGCTGCTACACCTGTAAAAAACAGACAACAATCCATGGCCTCTGAGGGGAATCCAGCCTTAGCGCCACCAGGAGCACCTGAAAGCAGACAAGCAGAGAAAAGACAAACACACAAACAAACAAAAACAAACACAAGAAGCGGCAATCGCATACAACACAGCTGTGAATATAGATGACCTGAGACGACATGATAACACATCAACTGCTTAGCGAGCATGCTACTGGGCTAATGAATGTGTGTGTGTGTGTGTGTGTGTGAGAACATGCAACACCCATGGCACAGGACCTACATGGTAACCGTGCTTAGTTATGAGTGTATAAGTGTACAGGGCCACAATCCACAGCCCCCCCCCAAGCAATCAGAAGCAGGCAGAGAGGGCCACAAGACCCAGGCCACCAGCAGCCCCCACGGAGCACAGAACCCAGGAAGCCCACCGCAGGGGCAACCAGGCATCCACCCAGAAGGCTGCAGAGGAAGCCCCCAGACAGAGCCCCCATAAGCATGGGACAGAGCCCCCATAAGCATAGGACAGAGCCCCCATAAGCATAGGGCAGAGGCCCTCCGGGAGCCAGGGGCAACAGCCCACCGACCCCGCCAGGCCCCAGCCACCCAGACACGGGCCGTGCACTGGACCCGGGCCCCGGGAGCCCGAGCGCCCCAGCAGAGGCCCCACCCAATACCCAGGAGGGCCAAGTGCCCCAGACAGCCACACAGTGGGTCAGCGCCTGCCCCAGCGCCCCTGGCCAAGTGCCCTGGGAGTCAAGATGTGCCCACAGGTGGGTGAAGTCGCGAGCAGTGGGGAGAGGCAACGCCACCCCCCCATCGGGAGAAGCACAGGCAGGCCAGACGACAGCAAGTCCCAGATCCAGGCCCAATCATCACCACACACACTTTCACGTCCCATACATCCACACGTCCTCCCTCCCTCGACTCTGCTGGGGTGTAGCGCAGTGTGTGTGAGTGTGTTTTGAACTTTTCTTATGGAGACATATTAAGCTCTTTTTTGCCAGTTGATGCATTTCCTTGAGGTCTTAAGAAAATGTTTGCAACATAAATTGCTCAGGAGGAAGAGCAGTCGCCCACCAATCGGAAGGTCGGTGGTTCGACTCTGGCTTCCCCAGGATACATGTCGAAGCGTCCTTGGGCAAGACACTGAACCCCACGTTGCTCCCCCAGTGTATCATTGGGGGTATGAATGTGTGTGAATGCTTAGAAAGCACGTAGTTATATCCTAAGACGTGCTGTATGAATGTGTGTGAGTGGGGTGAATGCGGCATGTAGTGAAGCGCTTTGAGTGGTCAGTTAGACTAGAAAAGCGCTATACAAGTCCAAGTCCATTTAACTCAACCACTTCACGCTTCTCTTTCACAGGATCAGCCTTATTTGACATCTTTGTATTTTTTTGTGACCATGCAAACATATTTTGGACAAAACAAGAAAACTAGGTAGGCCTTGAAGCATATTATACCATAACACAGATTATACAGTAACAAGCCTGAGAGCTCACACTAGCACACCCCAAACTGACAATACATGCAATCCTATTTTAGAAAATTAACATTCCCTGATCTGCAGTTCAGACAAAAGCTGCATTCTGACCAATAGCACTCACTTTTCCAAGAGTTAAAGGATTGTTTCAGCATTCCTATGGAGCTCTAAGGTTCAGGGTACATTAGGCAAAGACCATCTCATCTTTGCTCAATGGGGTCTCAACACTGCCTGAGCCTACAATAATACCAGAGCGCCTGCTTGAGCTGTATTACCACAAAATCTGTCCATGTTACTCCTACATTTCTATGAGTGGAGTGTCTCGTTTGTGCCTTCAAGCATTATCGCTGGGAAAGAATCTGAGATTAACGTTTCATTGCTCAAGATCGTTCTGTTGTCCACGGTGAGATGAATCTGCCCTGAAGTTCTGATTGGCCTGCAAAGCAGGAAGTCCGCTCCAGCTGTTTAACGTCAAAATCTGCCCAAGTTACACACATTTATGTGGATTTTTTTTATTTTAATTAATGGTGTCGTAGAGCATCATCGCTGTGAAACTATCAGACTAATATTTTGTGGCTTAGAATTCCCTCATTTCTTCTTACGCTTGGAGCACGCTCTCATTCTGGAGCTCACCAGAGATTCCTAAAGTGCACAGAAGAAATTGTGCTGTGGAAATCTCTGTTTTCCTCACGACACATCAAGAATAGCAGATGCTCCTCCGTGTACTGCATGTATCTGGACATTCCACAGTATGGGAGAGTTAGCAGAAAGCAGTGCACAGATCAGAAGAAAGGAGAAACTCTCACCAGCACACATAAGAAGCTCCGGAATATTTACAGACTGGTTCATACTTTTCCCACCCGCTGATGTATCGCAGATTTTGTTAGGGGCCTATGTAGATATAGATTTTCTGACATTTCATCAGCTAAATGATTACTCACCAGTGCTATATGATTTGAAAGCTATACGTGTGAGTGGGAATCCTTCATTTGGAAGGAAACTATTTCAAAAAGGTTTGGGTTGCTGGAAATGTGTCACATCAACATGGTGAACAAATGAAACTGACCGATTAGCATTTCAGCTCAGCTGCTTGACTGAAGAACTCTCCAATTTAATTTGGATTAAGCAGTTAAATTAGCCACAGATTCTTTCTGTCTTTCACCAATGACTTAAGAATGTCAGTTAGAATCCTTAATAAAGCCTGAAACCAGTGAGACAGATATTAAGATATTAATGATCAGGAATGCCTCCTTTAAATGAAACCTTTTTTGATGCCTTTCCTTTAGAACTGTCGTTGGGTGCAGGTTACTGTAATAGTCATGGCTCATCACACTGCCACCTCTCAATTCCTTTTAAAAGCATTGCTCCCTCAGCTGTGACCTACTGCCAGTTTGGTAATGGACTGGAGACGAAAAGAGGAGCTTCTCCCAAGAAGAAGCTTACATTCTAATGCGGATGTGCAAAGCCACACGTGCAAATACACACTGCAGATGGTTCTGTTTTAGTTCCGGTTTTTTCTCATCTGTTAGCATAGACTGATCACTCCTGCCATCGTCATGTTAATACTTAACAAACTGCTTTATATAATGGATTCATCACTGTGAAATTAAATCAACACATTCAAACAGTGATAATTAATTCTTGTGTAAGGGATCATTTGGTTAATTACATTACAGGTATTTGAAAGTTGGACTCATTGAACTGGCATTCAAGAACAAAAGAACTGATGAAATATAAACAGGCGGTTCTGAGGAATACAGGTGACATAAACAGCACACTGCGCTGGAATATTTGTTGGCACAAAATACAAAAGTATGATGTTCAAAAAGCTCCCAAACAGCACGATAGTGTGTGTAGTCATGTAGCAGCTTACAGCTGGTTATGCTGGAGTTTTATCAAGCTGAACAGTTGATTTCTTTCTTCTTTTTTTTGTGTAATCAGACTTTCACTGTGTTTAATGAGTAGACTTTGATGTAACACCTTCAGAGGGCTGAAGAGGACGTGCCAGCTGTGGCACATGCTGTCAGAATCCTTTTCTCTGCCTTCCTGGCATCGCTTCTAAATTCTGATCAGAGCAATATTTTTTCTCTGTGTAGTTAAATGTGTCTACAGGTGAAACGCATGTGATCACGGGTTGGTTTATGTGTCCGGGTCTAAACCAATTTAAGGGACATTTTTAGCACAGAACACAGGTGTGTCTGCTTTAAATGCTCAGTGTGAATTGCAGCAGCCCCAGTTTCAATGCAGCCAGGGAACAATCGAATCTGTATTCCCTGTTTTTTAATTATCAAATGCTACAACAACCAACCAGAAATGAAGACCTTAATCACCAGAGTTTTAATCCTTACCTCTGCCTTACAAGATGAACCCGTCTCAGATAGTGTTTCCATACAGGGTTTCTCTCAGGGATTGCATCGTGTTAGAACCTTTGTGCCTCATTTGCATCTCTACTCTTTCTTTATTTTGCTTGTTGACTGACAAAATAGACTTACTTTCTACCCCAAAAGCAGTCTGTGCACTTTTTGATTTGGCTCATGGTGTCTTACGTTCTGCTCTGTAAGAAACGCAGCAGCCATAAAAATGCTTTTTCGTTTTAGGTTTCTGAAAAACAGAAATATGTGCAGGGTGAACGTTCTGTAACGAGGTATTTAGAGGAAAAGAAAAAAGCGGGATAGGTGTTGCCTAGGCAAAAAGGTTGATGTCCAAGGCAAAAAGAGGTGAATGTTCCCAGCTGGAGTCAAACACAGGTCTGTCAGCCCAAAGAGGACGAGTTCGATCCGTCCGCCTTCCCTCAGATGAAAGCAATTTTTGTTGTTTTTTGACATGGACGTTTGTGCTTGACCCCAAAATTGTTCATGCATTTGTTCCCAAAGTTAAAGAAGAAATAGAAAACACAGACACATGGGGCATGTAGACACTGCACACGCTGAAAAAAGGTTAAAGATCCGTGCACAGAATATACACTTTCTATGCATTTCTGCATTCTGGAAAAATGCATTGATATCGATTGGCGTTTTCCTGGCAACTGGATTGAAGAAACAGCACAAAACTGGCAAAATGAGTCAAATAATCCAGTAACTTCTTTGCTTCGTGAGGGAAATAAGATATCATTCACATGTCATTTTCTCTTCTTGGTGGCATCTGTTCTCCGGTCTCTCCCATCACTTCATTCACACTTGAACTATCCCTGGTAAATAATATTTTCTCAAGCTTAAGAAAAACACGAGCTAAATTCAGTTTTCATGTAGCGTCGCTACGCTTTCATTCGACTCAGTGCAACTTCTTCATGATGTTTATGCCACAATCAGTCAGCCATTTCCTTTTGGCATGCAGAGAATCCTCTCAGGGGGGGAGGCCACATGTAAGGCGACAGATCTTTTAAAGAAAGTGACAAAGAGCCACAATGTGTGACATAGTCAGTCATCCGTGCTCGATCCGTGAAAATGTCATGCGATCAGCATTGTGTTGTGTGTCCGTGCATCGCAGCAGGAAATAAAGGGATCCTCTCCTGTGTTTTATGAGCTGCATCCTGTGTATCTTTTATAGCTTCGATGCATAATCCTACTGTCAAAGAAATAGGCCTTTTGAAAACTTTGATTTTCAGTCTTTAATTTTTGCAGCTTTTCACTTTTGTAGTTTCAACAGCAACGTTTTTCAAAACCACTTACTTGGGCACACAAAACGATCTGATTTTGCAGGATGCTATTGCAGGAGAAACACTGGACATGGGCCAGCATTGGGAAACCGAACCAGCAAAAAACAACCAGATGGATGGCAGGAACATGAGTAATCTCAAAATTTCAATCTCAAAATTCTGAGATACTATCTTAAAATTCTTACTTAGTATCTCAGCATTTTTTATTTGATATAGTCTGACATACTAAATCAGAATTTGGAGATGTTGAATCAGAGATTTTAATCTCACAATGTTAACACAGCGAGTAATTTGGCGATACTAGTGATATTGTGTCAGAATTGTAAGATTCTAAGTCCGACTCCGTATCTTTGAGGGTTTTCCTCATCACAGTGGTGGAAATGGGCGGCCTTGGTTCCTTAACTGTTCCCTTGGAGTGACGGAAATTACCGAATCATACCCCAAAAATGCATGTATAACAGTTTTGACCTCTTTTCTACTTCCTTCATTCTGCGGTGACTCTGACGGGCCGTTTAAACAACCTTACTTACTCCATCTTTAAACTTGGGCATAAAAGTAGAGTCAGCTGTCCAATGTTTGCTTCAGAGGCTAAAAATATCCCCTCATTGGCATTTCCCTAAATCCAACAATGCTGATGAAGTCCATTCCATTTTGTGTGCAGCGTGTATGTCGATATGTTTTTGTGCTAGAGGAGGGCTGCAAAATCAGCACTTATCGATCAGGGTTTGCAGTATCGAGAAAAGTGTGGGCGCAGTTCTATTGACCTTTTTTATTTTTAGTTCTTCGCACGATATACTCCCATTTTTACCTCCTTAACATAACAATGTCCCCAGTTTCAGTCCACGATCATACGCGTTGGAACCACACAGTGATAGAGTTTTGGGTTTTATTGTTTGAGTAAGAAGCATCAGAATGTGGCCTTCCAGAGCTGAAGCCGTGTTTTATATCGATGTCTATTTGCGGTCACGAGAGCAAAAGGCTGACCTTGTGGTTCATTTGCTGGGTTTTTTCCCCCGGTGTACCTTAATGATCAGGAATGCCTCCTTTAAATGAATTTTTGCCTCATGTATCATACAAGTGGTGGGAGCACTCTGAAATGAATCTCTGCCAATTAAGCAACCTCCAGGAACACAGATGTTCAGACACCAGCAGCACACGCAGCCAAGTTATTCAGAGCTCCATTAAAGGTAAATAAGGTATCGATATTTCTTTGATGGATGATTTCCTTTGTGCGCAATGAACAAAGCAGCAGGTTCAATGCGTGTACCGTCTGAGAGATTGGGGATAATTTGCTTCCTTCTCCGCCTCGCTCTGCTCTCGGAGCGCAGAGTAAAAATTCACAGACTGAAATGGAGACAAATAGTTTGAAACGCTATTGGCGGTTCTGAATTATTTAGTTAGCTTAGATCTCTGTGCCTTGTAGCTGGGCAGAATACTTATCAAAATGATTCAGTGCGATGATTCAGTTACTGCCGGTTCAAAAGCATAATCTTCAGCTTTCATCTACGGCCATTCTGCTGCAACTCCAGCAAGAGTTCTAAAACAAAGTTGTTCACAGCTATTCAGCATAATTTCAGCCAGCTGAGGTCTTTTCACTGTAAACTGAAACTCAAAGACACAAACCTACATTGTCCGTGCCTGTATTTCTGCCCGCTCCTTTCAGTTATCTTGGGTACTTAGTGCATGAGCAACGAGGCTCTTTGAGAAGTCAGAGGATTGATCATCTCTGCTATAAATCAGCACCTCGCTCAGATCAGGTTGTTAATCACGCCTGCCAACAAAGACAACAATTCAATTAAACAAACATGGCTAGGCTTTCAAAAATATGCTCTTTTAAATGCTGCAGGAGTTTATTAGACACTTTCAAATTTAACTTGAGCCTCCATTAACCCTGAGGTATAAGAGGCAAGTGTTAGGAGGGAGCTTATTGTGACCTGGAGGACATAATACATACTTTTTTCCCCTGCCTGTGCTCATTAGATTTGCTGATTGATTCCACATAATGTAATTGTGTTGGAGTGGACTGCATCCCCCTATTTTCAGAGCTTTGAGTGTCTAATAGAAAATTCTGTATTTTATTGATTTTTAAAGGAAATTAAAAAAAAGCGCAGCCGGAAAATACACAAAATCTGATTCTATAGTTGCATTTTAATTCAGAATCACTGAAGTACTTAAGTGTGTGAATTTTTGACACCTCTGACTTGTAAGTACAGCATTTAATGTGTGTAGATATAACTATACAGCATACAAACGTACATTCATCTGTCCGTAGGACATTGTTCCAGGAGTCTTGTGGTTTTGTTCAGATGTAATTTTGCAATTTTAGAGAGAAGAGGCTTCCTCCTGCAACACTTCCAAACAAGCTGTACTTGTTCAGTCTTTTTCTAATCGTGCTGTCATGAACTTTAACATTTAACATGCTATCTGAGGCCAGTAGAGTCTGAGATGTAGCTCTTGGGTTTTTGACCTTGGGGTGAACCTGCTGGGACGTCCACTCCTGGGAAGATTGACAGCTGTCAATGAATGTTTTCCACTTATGAATAATCTTTCTTGCCAGAAATTAAGATGGACTCCAAATAGTCTGTACATGACCTTATGACCCTTCCCAGACTGGTGGGCAGCAACAATGACTTCTCTAAGATCATTGCTGATGTGTTTCCTCCTTGGCATCGTGTTAGCACACACCTGAATGCTGCAGGTCAGCAAACTGAGAAAACATTTGCTGATGATCAGCTAATTAAATGCATTTGATTAGCAGCTGTTTAGTTTCTAAGGAAGCAATAAAGGTGTTGCAGCTTTTCACACACTGCATCTGCATTTTGACTTAGTTTTTGTTTAATAAATAATGGTACAGTGTAATATGTCATGTGTTTTATGATCTTTTAAGCACCAGACTACTTCATTTTAAGCACCAGGCTGGTCATTTGTCTGAAAGTCAGATCATATGCATCATATGCAGTCAGATCATACTCCCCTCCAGGCTTTACAGCACTCTGAGTAGTCAACTAGATGAGAAAAGCACAATATGGATGCCATCAATTTGATATTGTATATGTAAAACCAATCCAATTGAAATGGGGTTTACTTGCTTTTTAAAAAAAAAAATTAACATGACTGCAGACATACTGCATAGATACACATGGTTTGGTTAATTGTAATTAATCCCAAATGCAAATTATTCAAAATTCAGTTATTTTTTCTTCTCCTTTAATTCAGATTTCTTTTTATAATGGAAACATGCTCAATACAAATGTATGAAGGGCCTCCACCCCTTAAGAGGGTCATATGTAGGCTGTTTCACACCTGTTAAGTGGGAATATTGTGACTGATTGTTTTGACAGCTGTAAATAATTTTGTTTTTATAATTTTTTTTTTACATAACATCAGTGCAATGCAGCCCAATTCAGCAGCAACACAGTCTCACTTATTTTAGTATCTGATAATAAGTGTTGTTGTTGTATTATTACTGCATTATAGTCTATCATGCTATATAATGTGATTTCATTATTTTTTTTCTGTGTGCATGTAAAATGAAACTAACATCAATCTGATACTAAATGAACCTTGAATGAGTTTTGTCACATTCTGTACTGTACACCTGATTAATCTCATGGTGCTCTGGCTGTACTGGACAGTCTGTTCCAGGATTCTGTTTTCAGACATCTCCTCCTTTCATCTGTCATTACTGACGAAAAGAAAAAGGAAAAAAGATGAACTCTTTGAAAATCCAGCATCTTGATCTGAATCACAAATTGGTCCTCTTATGATCTGCATGAGAAAAGCAGGCCAGGGATGATGCGGAGGTGACCTGCTGCAGCGAGGCTCCTGCGGGCCTGATGAAAGCACGGCCACCTTTGATGTTATGACAAGGACTGATGAGTACTTCACGCTGTGCCCTCTCTTGATCTCATGGATTCAGCTTGTCCATGCTGGGTATTTTTAGAAAGTAATTGTAGCCTAATGCATAAACATTGTCCAGAGTTTATGTGGGCAGTTACTGATGGGAAGGTTTTTGTTGTTGTGTATAAAGATTTACGAGTTAGGCGCGGTGCAAACTAGGATCTGTGCATGAGAATATCATTATATGATATCATATATAATCTATACATTTGCTCATCTGTGTGTCCACAGCACCCGTCAGTGTCATCTCCTGCTTGACATCTTCAACCCAACAGAACATGAGCTCACCGTCAGCGCAAAGAACAACCAGGACCTGGTTCTCCATGCCAGCGAGTGCCAGAGGTGAGTGGAAAGTTAACCTCTCTGCAAACAGCAGTATGTGACATTATGACCACCTGACACATTTCCTCATGCTGTCTAAAGAGCTTCATTCTGTCATGGAGTGGACAAACGTACCCTTGAATCTGTGCTACTGGAGCATTTGCAGTCGTGACACATTTTGTTTGACTCAACAGTGACTATCTGCATTGGTCCATTGATTTGTTGTTTATGCAACTTGTTGCAGTGTGGCTGCAGCAGCTGAAATGAAAGTGAAAATTCCTGTTGCACTCACTCTGGGACTGTTAACAGAAGTTAATGAAGTCATGAAGCAACCAAACAGTTGATTAAAAGTCAGCTCTTTCCATTGATTTACACACAGTAGCACGTGTGTGACACCTTCTAAATATCACATTGGACTGCATATTGTCAAATACTAAATGTTAAATAACTTCGATCAAGATATTTAGATAAGAAAACATGATGACATTTCGAGGGTTTAAAGTTCCTCTGGTGACACTTTCTCTGAACATCTGATACATTTCTGCATTAAAACACTGAATCATGAGTAACGTGGTCATGAAGGTGAAATTTGTTTGTCTGGAAGCATCACGTTATCTTTTTTATTTTCTGTTGAAGTGCATGTGGATGTATATTTTTACACAAGTAAAAGGTCTTCAAAGTAAAACATCCTGACAAACAGACCAAAGGGAGTTGTTATCTCCCTAATGGAACACACTGCTCCTGAACTGTCTGTGACATCATGCCTGTAGTCCAGGTTTTTCTTCCGTTACCTGCCCACATCCCCCTGTAAGATATTTGCATGGAGTTTGTCTTGTTGGGCTCACCTCAAACATTTCTGGGCAGTAGTGACATAAAATGTGTGGAACCCACTGCGGCCCGCCTGCTGCTCGCATTCAGATTTACTCGATGCCACGGTAGAGAAATCATAGAGATGGTAACGTTGCTGCAGGAGTAATATCAAACTTCTGTGAAACCGGAGCTAAGTTCTCTATCTACGGTGTGTCTCTATATAGTCGGTGAGTTCTTTCCCGTTAGCTCTAGCTTACAAAGATATCAGCTGAACCAGGGAAGGCGTGGTGAGACCACAGGTGCAGGTCTTTAGGAAGCCGTTTGCACCTTCTGTCGCCTGCAAACTACAACCAAAGGCAGCATCGTGAGACACTGAGTCAGTATATTTATCGCTAGCTTGTAAAAGCTGTAACATTTTAAAGCTTTAATGTATATTGTTCAAGGTCTATAAGTCTTATTAGTCTGGGTTCCTTTTGAAGAGACAGAAGCTAAAAGCAAAGTGTTTCAGACCAAAGGTGACAAGAGCTGTTTAACCATTTCAACCCTGTTGTAGTAGAGCCCCAAACTATAATCCCGAACCTGTAAGTGAGCATTTTATCGGCTCTTCTGAAGAGAATGCTGTGTGGAGCTCTGCTGTTAGAGGCTAGTTTCACATTGGACAGTTATTACCCCAAACATATGTCATGTTGCATTCTTCTCCTCACATTTTCAGGATGACAGCCTGTAAAAGCTGCAGTAACCACTGTTACTCCTCCTTAAAGAGCTGCTGGTTCCCCTTAAAGAATACCATTAGTCTAGGTTTCACTGTTAGTATCCTCAGAGAGTTTTTACGCTCCTCCTTCCTGCCAGGAGCACAAACTCGTGGATGCTTTCTTTTGGACAATGCAAGCTCTGTTTATTTTCTAGTGCTAAAATAGTCACACCCAAAACTGCAGCTCTCTCATATAGCAGAGACACGCCAGCACACATGCTCACACATCACCTCGATCTCTCGTTGTTTCTCTAGATTTCCTCAGCCTCTCCCTCCTGATCAGCTTATCATTTCACTGGAAAGTGGCAAATTATGATTCCTGTCAGCACTGTCTCTCCAGTGCATCCTTGAGCCTGAGCGGAGGTACACTGCTGGTGACTCATAGGCCTCTCTCCACAGGGGTGGGATGTTATTATTTGAGGGGAATTAGGGGGTGGAAAGAGATCTTTTCAGACGGAGCCAAACGGCTCATCACTGAGCTCTTTTTTTAAAATGCTCCTTCCTGTGCAGAAATGAGTTAAGATGATCAAGCTTGCCAGCTATCCGTTACTGTTATTGTCTAAAAGAGGAGAACTGGGGAAGTTTGAAGCTAAATTCATTCCCAGGCTTTGCTTTGTTTAACTTTGCAGAGCAGTTATATCACTAATATTAGACTGAAGTCACAAAACCAAGCCAAAAAGTGATTAGTGCTTACTATTAAACTACAGCTAATATAAGTGATTGTTGGGGAACCTCGCTCTGTTAGGCGTATGAAGCAGTTGTATACCACACTATTCTTGTTTCATACAGTTTAACAGAGAAGTAAATGTGGATGTCATTAGCATAGCAATGACAGGAAATATTGTACTTCCAGGAAATTGATCCCGAAGGCAGCATATATAATGAAAACAGAGTCGGGCCCGAAATGGACCTTTGAGGTACACCATAACAAATGGGGGCTGAGGAAGAGGAGTGTTCTCCCATGAAAAACAGACCTCTGTGACATGTTCAAGTCTTGACAAAAGATGACAAAAGAGGAGTAATTGGCTGTGTAAAAAGCAGCAGTTAAATGTAAAAGAAAGTAGAACAGCAGAGCAACCTCAGTTGACAATTAAATGAAGATCATTGAATCATTGATCATCGCTTAAAAGTGCTGTCTCAGTGCTGTGATGGGATTTAAAACCAGACTGGAACGCTTCACAAGCACCATTGGTGTCTAGAAAGGTCAGAAGTTGATTTAAAAAAACAAACTTTTACAAAATTCTGGACTTGATAGGTAGTTCAGATACTGGCCTATAATTAAAAAAGGACATAAGGATCAAGGTTTTTCTTTTTTTTTTCTTTTCCATAATACGCTGGTTGATGATAATGAAGCACTCAATAAAAGTAGAATACTTGGCCCAGGAATGTGAAGAGTTTCCTTAGAAAGATGAGAGGGGAGGACATCCCATGGGGAATTAGCAGGTCTTAGATAATAAGCTACTGCCATTAAAACAGAAAAACAGCAGAGCATTTAGAGACTGATCTGAAACAATCCTCGCATCATGGATCCCTGCATCATCATATTCTCTGAACTAGAAGGAAAATGTCTTTTTCAGCAGTGAGTGCAGCAGTCCACCGACTCTACACAGAGTCGGAGGTAGCATCAGTCAGCAGGCTGTGAAAGCTCCCCGCAGCACCAGTCAGTCAGATCATGATTTTAGATCTTAACTCGTCTGTGGTGATGAAGGATTTTTAGGTTTTCCTGAAGCAAAAGTACTGAGACGTTGTACAACTACTCCTTCACACGTTAAGCGATTAATACAATGTCCCGTGTCTCTTCGATTGTTATATTCATGGCAGCATATAATACCTGCAGTGCTGCTGTGGTGATGAAAAATGTTTTAAGTGTTGTAACCTATGAGGTAGAGCTCAACATATCGGGCAGCAGCTTGTCATTATTGTCAATAATTTGCAGATTGTTTTTGTCTGAAGATAATCCCTGAGCTCACAGAGACCCTCATCACGATGTTTGCTAGGTTCAAACTAAAGGGATGAAAGGAAACGCCAGCAGATTCACATGTGTGTTCAGCTATGAGACCATGCTGTTTACACCTGTAACATCACGTCAGGCTTTCGTGGGAGGGTGGGTTCACCGGTCAGTGGCTGCAGGTCAGTGTGCCACACTGCTGTCCTTCCTCCATATGAGAATAGTTTCCTTTGTGGTTTTTTTTTTTGTTTTTTTTACAAACAAACAAATCGCAACAGCAAATGAATAAATGTGTTCTGAGGAGATCTACAGCCGGGCTGCCATTTTGACCATTTTCAGGAGTCCTTTAGGGGAGATTTTGATCTTTGGGTCCCATGCTGCTTTTCCGTTTACCCCCCACTGATCTGCCTGTGAAACCTGTTGAACCGCCAGACTGCAGCTCTATCAGAAGCTGTCGTAAACATGAACAAAGGTGGATTCAACTCCTGTCATTTCAGAGATCTGGTTATTTTTTAATAGTCTTAAATAAAAGAACTAATGCGGGGACCATAGTGGAAAAGAACTACATGCATTTACTCAAGACTTCTACCTGCTTTACTTTCCTTTTAGCTTATTTGCCGAGCGTGTCTGTGTTCCTTTATTCCAGAGGAAAAAAAATTATTTGACTGCTACAGAAAAAGACTGATGATCTTGTAAAATCTTACACATTGTCCAAGCTTTCAGCCGTATTTTTCAGTTGATTGTATCATACAGCCGGGGTCTTCGGGTAAGATACTGAATGAGAGGAACTGGACTGATGTACGTGTGAATGGGCGAATGTTGTTTATTGTCTGAAGTGCTTTGAGTGATCAACATGGCAAGAAAATTGCTTTGTGAGAGCAGTTTATTTACTCCACGATAATACATCAATCCCGGGGGAATTTTTCTGAGTAATGAGTGTTTTTGAGACGCATTTTATTGATGACACTTATATGCTTGTGGGTACTTCTTCCACTGCTTCGGAGCAATGCAAATTTTACCGGTCAAGGAGGGTGAAGAATTTATGGAGACTTTCCAACAGAAATGGAGCTGCTGTCAGTTTGTTTTTATCCTAGTTTCTTTAGTTACTTTAAGGCAGTAAGACATGTTGTAACGTACATTGGCTACCCCTAAAAAAGTCCCAGCTCAGATCTAAGCCTGGGGTGACTGATAGCTTTCAGCTTGGAACCAGTTATTTGGCTCTAACTGATGCTGTGAGCAGCTTCTTTTTCTCTAAAGAAAAGAGATATTACTCTGTTTTTAGAAAGGTTAATTATTGGTCTGCATCGTGCAAACGAAACGCCCGAGGAGGTTATCGGCACGACTGAACTTGGGTTAAAACTGTCCAAAGCAAAGAATAGTGATGGAGAATGATTGTGATCAGAGATCACTTAGATCTTTGATGAAATCGTCTCAACATTAGAATGCAGGACATTAGAATTGCTCCAAATTCTCTGCACAATAATTTGAACATGGGGAAACCAGTGAAGGGTAGAGAGTGATTTGTTGTCCACGATGTGTTTTGCCTTACTATTTTTGAACTGAAATGCCTCTTATAGATGAATCGTGCACGCTTTGTTTTTATCACACAGGGAAAATGATCCTCTCACACTTTGCACCTTCTTTATTTGCACAGTAGCTCCTTCAGAATAGAAAGAAGGACCATCAGGAGTTTTTCTCTTCTCTGATGGCACGAGCATCTTCCTCGATGACAACACCGGAGGGTGGTTCGTTGGACTCGATCTGTGAAGGAGTGCTTCAGGAGTCATTTTCGACTCAGACTGGCCGCCGCAGAGTCGTGACTTTAATTCTATTGAGAATCTTTTGGGTGTGGTGGAGAAGACTCGAGGCTGTGGTCTGACTCTCTTCAACGCGAGCGCTCGTCGAAATAAAAACCGATGCAGCTCTGGATGGGCGTGAATTTGTGCGATATGGCATCAGCTTATTGAGCAAATGCTGCCGTACTAAATGCCAAAGGTGGTCAAACTGAATGTGAGAGAGCGCGGCTTTTAGCCAAGCAGAGTATTTTCCCAATTCTGAATGAGAAATTGAGTGTGGGGTCAGAATGCCGAATGGACCAGCTCTGTAATTGATTTGAAAACACTGCCTCTTCAGAATCTGAAACAATGCGCCTCTGAGGCAAAAAATGTCAAGTCTGGCAACAACTGCTGATGCATGTATAGATTTACGTGTCTTTTCCCTCCTTGACTGACAGTCCCTATAGAGACAGCCTGTGCCTTTGACTCCACTAATCATCATTTCCATCCTTCCTCCTGATGCCTGACAGATGGATATCTTTATCATAACAGGGTAACTCAGATCCTGGATTTAGATTCTTTTTCACAGCATCCTCATCTCAGTTTTACCCAAATGTTGATCCCTTCCACCAACACGGGAGCCCATTTTTCGCTGCACCGTGGGATTTTGTGTGGAAACGGGGCCACAGACTCGCCGTCTGCTTCACCGTATTTCACCATCATCACATGGCGTCGTCATTTAATGTTAATCTCCTGCTCTGTGATGAATGACATGTCGGGCGCAAGATGTTTTCTGGAGTCTTCATCCAGGACTGGTGAAGCCACGGCTTCGGTCCGTCAGCAGCACTTTCCACCTCCGACAAATGTTTATTTCATTGTGTCCATTGGGCTTTTTCATGGCTGCACACACGGAACACCCAAACAATTCCAAGACTCTTGTAGATGAGAAGCTGTTTTCATCCTCTTCCACATTTATAGTTTCTAAATAGACTGGTTACAGCTTCCATTTATCGAGCGTTGCCATTCGCTGGCGGTCATTTAGCAGCGAGTTTGGTTTGCGGAGTTTGTTTTTTTCTTGCTGTAGCGTGTGAGTCGGAGTGCTCCTTTCATCTTCTCATATTTCACAAGGTCTTTATCCTCTGCACAGTGTTCTTTAATGTCACTTTGATGTTTGCGAGCCTGATAAGACTCCCAAAAAACAGCGACCGCAGTGATGGCCAAAATCTTTTTTCTGTCGATGGCTTTGAACAGAGAGAGAACAGAGAGAGAGGGATGTGTACCGGCCTGTTCTTTGGTGCCTCACCCTGCAGATCTTCAGATCTTCTGACCTTTTCCAGATGATATTTGCGGGGTGAAAAATACTAGCATTAGTATAGTTTTCTTGGTGGAATCTGAGCATTTGGTTTTGTTAATCAGGGTTTGGGTGTTACAGTTTGGTGTTGAAATCGATCATTCAACACCAATTACACAATGTTTTTTGTGTTTTTTTTGGTGAAACATTACGTCATGTTTGAAGAGAGAACGACACAAACATTTTGTTCCCTGTGATCCCTGGTTTTTCATTGCATTAAGGGATTTTTAGTTTGAAATCAGATCCCTAACATGGGATCATATGTCTGTCAGCCCCAGCTATAGTTTTTTGTTAATGCTTAGTTGCAAATTGAAGCTGCTGAAAACACCTCCTCGGGTGGAGCAGATGTCCCTGGAATGAGTAAATAGTGTCAAGCGAATGTTAACCGCTAATGGAATCGTATAACAAAAGAATAATTTGACTCTCAACGAAGGGGCGGGCAGCTTTAGTTTTGATGTCACTGAAAAGAAGTGATCCTCCCTCTGTTGTTAACGTAACTGCTGCCTGAAGCACAGCTGCTTCTGCTGGCAGAACTGTCCGCCTGCATGTCACTGAGTTTGTTATTCTCACAGTCAGACTTTCTGTGGAAGGACACTTATTAACCGCTTACTCTGGAGAGTTAACAGGTAGGTAAGTTTCACAGTGAACACGGCGTGGTGCCATTAATATTCTCTCCATGGCAGGACTCAGAGTCAGACTGCTTGATTATTTTCTGTGCCCAACAGGCTGTCAGCACACGCAGCTCTGAAACAGCTCATCTGATCACACAACCAGGAGCTACATCTAACACCGTTTGCTGCTTATCGCCACTCCCAACATATTTTAAATTGAGAGCAGATGCACCGTTGACATTCATAACAAAAGACATCAAAGATTCATCTTGTTGAGTTTCAGAATTTCTCTTTCTTTGGGAAATGTTTGTCCATGAAAGTTTGGATGATATTACAGTAAAATGTAGCATCCATGGATGAGCACGCCTCACAAGGCTTGGAGAGCCCTTTTTGTTTTTTTTCTTAATTTATAAATTCACTTTAGAGCTACTGTACTCTGTGGGAACTTTTTAAAACTTTTCTGAGCTCAGAGAAACTTTTGATAGTCACTGCTCTGCATGCACAGCGTGTAAACTGGCACCACTCTCCTCACGTAATTTATATTCCTTCATTTGAATACAAAGCGCATAGATCCTTTGTAGCAGCAGACAGGCCTGACCTTTCCACAGCTCAGTATTTGATCTGATGATCAAATTATGATCAAAAAGAGCAAAATAAAGTAACTTTTTTAAATAGGCAATGAAAAATTTTTCCATCGACTCGAAACGTCACTTCTTAAAGATTGTAATTATGTGGAATTGACTGCAAGTCAGTCAAATCAGTATGTTGCTGATTCTAAAAGCCCTTAAAGGTCAGCTGTGTGAAATGCACAGTAGTGACATCGAGTGGAGAAGTTACAGATTGCGACTCGTTCCCCTTTCAGGTGTACAGGAGGCGAAGAAGAAGGAGAGGTAAAAATGTATATTAAACATTTTCCAACAAACAACGAGCACATAACGCTGCTACAATCCCCACTTCCCAACTCTTGCTGCCGCTTTTTAAAGTTGTTGAGCAAAATCCCGGTCTTACTACTGCTGAGTGTTAGTTTGTTTGCGGCAGCCCAGTCGCCAGTGGAAATTTTCACAGATGGCCTCGGGTGACATAAACTCAACTCATTTGTGAAGCACTTTTTAGATACAGGTTCAACCCTAAAGGGCAGCAGGGAGGCAAAGATAAAACACAGAAGTCAAATCATTGTAAAAGAAATTAAAAGCGGAACAGAGTGACTCATGAAAATGATTGAAAATAGGAGATTGGTCAGATAAGTAGTAATAAAAGCTGCAGCTATAGGTGGCTCGCTCCATCGTGCACTCACTTGCTTCACTTATTGTACACACCGTCTTCAGATCAAGAGCATTGATCTGAGAAGTCCCAAGCTTGCGAGTCATTTAGTATTCTTTTTGCTTTTCCTTTAAAGGTTCAGTTCAGCAGAACTGATGTGAAAATCATCCTCTGTGTTTTTCTTTATCAGCTGCTCTCAGACCCTGTGATCCCAGAGTCAACACCACAGCTGTGTCTCCCGGGGGATTTAAACAAACCTTTTTTGTGTGTGTGTGGGGGGGGGCGTTACATGTCATTACAGGGCCAACCTCGGGGCACCGACTCTTTCCACCATCATCACTGCTGAGCCCGCTCGTGGTCGCTGCAACAGAGCCGGGAGGCAGCGCTCGCCGCAGCGCTGTCTCATCTCGCTGGCCGTGTGTCCTCCTCACTGGCCGTGTGTCCTCCTCACTGGCCGTGTGTCCTCCTCACTGGCCGTGTGTCCTCCTCACTGGCCGTGTGTCCTCCTCACTGGCCGTGTGTCCTCCTCACTGGCCGTGCCTTTTGGCTCTGCCGGATCGCTGCGCACAAGGACACGCACGCCTCATTGCATGAGCTTTTCAAACAAAGCTTGTTTCCATGGTGACCGCCCCCCCAGCCAGTTTTGCCACTTTTCAGCGGTCCCAGCATTGTGGGAATATTCTCCAGTTAAATGTTTCTCACTGAAAGATGGCTGCCTGTTGAAATGTACCGCATCTCATCACTCACACTTTTCCCTCTGCATCTGCAGACTTTTTCTTCCACTTCTCACGTTTTTCTTGAAATAATGTGTTCCCTAGAGGGCGTTTTAGCCTTGTTGGCTGTCTGCGGATGGGTTAGTTAAAGTATAACAGTGGAACACTGAGATCTTTTCCCACTCACATGTCCTTGTAAACAGAGTTGCTAAAATCAGTCCACACTCCAGGCAGTTATTTCACACATTCATGTTTTATTCTCGTTAAAACGCTGAAAATATGCTTACCTCCTCAGAATCTGTGCCGCAGACAGATGGATGACAGATTTATCTCTCCCACAGTCTATTTATCCCACAGTCACTCTGATTTGATCAATCTCAGTGTTGAAATTAGACACTGTGCCATCTTTGGATTATCCAACTATCTTACAATATCACATGTAATTTGTTAATACAAGAGGTTGATTTGAGGGACTTTTGCTCCCGGTGTAAACAAAAATAGCACGCAGTTATGTTGTCAAGCCTCAATCTTTATGACAGCCAGCGTATTCTTGGATGCCAATTTATGTGCGGTAATTGGCTGTAAGGATTCGTTTTTACTGAGGCTCAACATATTGAAGGCGGTGATAATGGATGGAGCACGGTTGCCGCGGCAGCTGCTGCAAACAAAGGGTTACTCAGGAGTCAGCCGCAGTCTAAAAATAGGCTGTTGCTCTCGCCTGCCTCCGTGCAGAGCTCTACAGTCCTCCACCCTTCAGCTCCTGCACGTGAGCTAAAAATAACCCACCGCTTTGAAAACATTCACACGCCCTTTTCGGTACAGTCTTCGCTCTCGGCTTCTCCCCGGTGACGTAAGGCAGCCACTGAAATGCAAAAACAGCTCTTATAAAATGTTGATTGCAAATGAGTCGCCGCTGCTCTGTGACACGCAGTCGAGGGCACAAGTCAAGGAGAACACGTTTCCCACAGCACGCCAGCAGCCACGCGCTACAGAAAACCTGCAAAACATCTCCCACAGACGAGCTCAGCACCTCTGCACACATCTGCATGCACGTGGGCCACAGCAACAGTCGCCTGGAAAGCATTTCAAAAGCATGAGATATATCAGATTTCTTTTTTTTGTCTCTCACTTTTTATTATTTTTCTGTCATGATGGTAAGGTTTTTTGTTGGGTTTTTTTGGGCAGCATCTGCGCACCTCTGAGGTATTTTGGGAGTTGAAATGACTCGCAGCTCCACGGTGATCCGATGAAAGCGACTCCATATGCTTCAATGCGATTATCATGTACTTTTGGTCTGAGGCAACACAGCAGTTAATTAGGAAGGGGTCATTTCACTGTGACCGTCTCATTCCTAAGCGGGTGTTATTACTGCCATCATAAAGGCTACACTGTCACAGCTTATTGCAGGAGGGTGATAATTAGCAATGTAGTGTCACACAAGTCACAAGATGATATTTGGTGAGACGGGATTAGTTTGCTTTAAGACTTTTTCTTTTTAGCTGAAATAAAAAAATCTTTCGTCCAAATCGACAGTAATTGTAAATCCTCTCCAGTCAATGGTTCTATTTTTCCTTTGAGGTGATTCTCTGTTTAATTGCTTTCAACCTGCTTGTTTAGTTAATATAGGTGCAGACCCTGATGCAACTGATAAACCTTCAGTGGTAAAGCCATGAAGCTTATACCATGACCATCCTCTTTTGTGTCAACACACACAGATGAGCTCTACTGTTTGCTCGTAGCTCTGAGTGTCTCTTTGACAGTGAATTCATCAAACAGCATGCCCATAATAATGATAGCTCATTATTTCCTCTTTCTCTGGGGCTAAAAGACAAAACCACAAGATCATTCAAAAGGACATCAGTTGTTTGGAAAAGCTTGCGCGGGACATGCTGTAGTTTGGCCACGTTAGTTATCACTGTGAATTTGGCCTGTTTCTCTGAAAATGTTGTGTTACACATAACATTGCACCAGCAATATACTTAATAAGTATAATACCAGCAATAATTTAAGCAAAAAGACGACTTCTATCAGGAGTGTATTGCAAATCCTTTTGAGTTGTAATATTTAATTTGTTCTTATTTGTTCTTTGTTCTCTACCCCTGAGAGAGAACAGATCCAGTTTTAATGTTGCGTTCGGGCAAATCAAATCACACAGTTGAGGTTTAGGAAAGATTATCATCGAATACAAAAGGTTTCCTTTCCACATCCATCACTCGTCTGACTCCCAAAACAAATGCATTGCGATTTCATCAAACACATGACTCCAGAATAGCTGTGTTCCCATAAACATCGCAGTTCGAATGCCAACGGAGGAATGGAAACAACTTTGCTGTCCACTTTTAAATGACACGACTCACCAGCACACAAAACAACTCGCATGACTACAAACGATAACTGAAGATAAACTATTTCTTATCCCAGATATTCCCAGTGATAAAAGTACTTCCTGATTAAGACCATTTTTCTCTTGTGGATGTCCACCACAGTTTTTTTTTTTTTTTTTTCTTCCTCAAAGTTCGTTTTCAGCTGGGACATTTGCTGCTTCTGCTGGGCTCTAACTGCTCATAATTTTGACCTACTCTGCCACTTGTTGGTGACAGTATACAGCAGAGTTTATTCTGATTCACATTTCTTTTTTGCAGCTTTTGTAAAAGTTTGCTTGATATTGGCTTTGCTTGTGAGTGGAAACACAGCTAATGAATCTGAGCCACCACACTTTTTCTGTGTGCTGAAGTGAATTTTTATGGAGTTTACAGTAAATTGTTCATGATCTTTTTTTGCTGTTGTGTTTGATGAACCTTTTTTTCTTGCATTCGTGAGGATTGGCTTGAAAATTAACTTAAACCTTGATCAGATCTATGCATTCGCACAGAAAAACATGAAAACTACTCCTGTTGAATTTATTTCAGTCTGACGTCAGACAGCCAGGCTCCACAGTAGCTTACTGATAAGTAGTGACTAACTATACTTAATCATGAGTTTTTGTGACCTTGTGCATCTCAACTATTCTGACTTTTTGTGCCAGGTTATTCTTTGTTTTGTTTTCTATAGCAGAAAATCGCCCTCACCACAAGTACTGTATCATAGTCATGCTGCTGTGGGAGAGACAAAGCACCACATTTTTCTGCATTGTGGGTGTGTTATTACATTTAAAATTTGAACCCCTTTTTTTTTTTTTTTTTTTTTTTTTTCCCAAATGAAAGAGTGCTCGTGTGTGTGTGTGTGGAGGAAATTGCTGATTGTAACAGGCAGTGAAGGAGTAAAGATAAGATGCTCATATAGCTGCTCTAGATTCTCCATCTGTTTGCTTTTTTTCTCCCCGATATTTTCGATGGGAATCTATATAAGGAATGATAATTGTTGAAGTGTACACCGTTAAACCAGCATATCACCCTTGTGTAAATCCATACTGTCACCTTATAAATCATGCTGTTGGACTTGTAATCTATCCACAAGCGCACATGGATTTTAAATCACTGCCTGCTGGTTTGCAGCAGTCGTTACAGTTTGTCCATCGTTATGTAGCTCAAACGGAATCAGCAACGACTTGAACGAGGGAGACGCACTCATAGGAGACTCTCTCTTTACCCAGTCAATGACCTGCAGAGGTTTCATGTAAACCTTTGATACAACCAGATAGAATTACCAGATAGCACCTATAAGGGAAACCCAAAATAGCAAGAAGAGTTTAGTTGATTTATGCCAAAAACAGTATTCTGTGGAGTAAGTCCTCTGCTATTAAGTTATTTAAATTACAACAACACGTTTTCAACCTTATTTCTAAAGTTAAACTTGTAACGAACCATCTTTGGGTAAGTTGTGTTCAGATATGCATCGCTTGTCAAAGCCACAATAACAGCACATGACATGACTGATCCTGATGGTGTGTGTTTTTAGCTTGCTCTGAGTAACAATGCCTGTAA
Source organism: Leuresthes tenuis (assembly GCF_036924035.1). NCBI lineage: Eukaryota > Metazoa > Chordata > Actinopteri > Atheriniformes > Atherinopsidae > Leuresthes > Leuresthes tenuis. The sequence goes on along the minus strand of NW_027325372.1, from coordinate 22,085,308 downwards.
TACACCTCAGCTTTGCCTCTACTGTCACTGAGAGTCAAGCTCATTGTGAGTCATCAAAAACACTGAGCAGATACATACTAGAAAACAAGAGAAACAAAAAAAATTATGACTCATAAAAAGCCAGCTGGTCTGTGTACAGACATGCTGACGTGAAAGTCGTTATGCCTGGACATGGAAAATACATGGAAAATGTGACGTGCCAAACCGGAACAAAGCTGAGCAGAATTTACATGTAAGAAAAATAAGATTTACTGTGTGAAACTGGTCTGGAGACTCAGCTCATAACTGTAAATCAAAGCTGCATCTTCCTTTGGGCAACATTTACTCTGATAATGATGGGCCTGCTTACAGTGTTCACTTTGCACAACATATCATGCCATCAGTCACAGTATCAGTCTTTTCTCTCGCTATATTTCCAAGGACATATTTTGCTTTTCTTGAGACTTTTCTTAAATGCTTTCAAGGCAAAATAACTCAACTCAGGACAAATATTTCACCATACTACTGTGCTTTGTCCGTAATATCACTCTCAGTTGAACCGGCCCACTTAGAGCTTAACCCGATACAACAGATGGATGTTGCAGTTCCCATGGTCGGAGTACAACTCAGGTCTAAATGGGTTAAGGCAAGGCAACTTTATTTGTATAGCACAATTCAACAACAAGGTGATTCAAAGTGCTTTTAAGAGACATTAATACAGTAGAAATGAGCATGAAGCATGAAGAGCATGAATGAAGCATGATTTAAAATTTAAACAAAAGAAATAAATAAGAACAATAGATCAAATCTGAACAATAAAGATAAGATTGAATAAAAATATAATAAAATTAAAATAAAATCAGCAGTTAAAATATGATTCCATTTTGAAACTCAAGCTTATTTAGAGATTTATTCAAATCAGCTGAAAATTTGAACCTGGATTTAAATACACTGAGTGTTTCAGCTGATCTGAGGCTTTCTGGGAGTTTGTTCCAGACATGCGGAGCATAGAAGCTGAATGCAGCTTTTCCATATCTGGTTCTAACTAGCTTTTTAGGTAGACCTGTAAAGATGCTATTACAATAATCAAGCCTAGTAAAGATGAATGCATGGACTAGTTTTTCCAGGTCCTGGTGGGACATCAGATCTTTTAACCTTTATATATTCTTAAGATGATAGTAGGCTGACTTTGTTATTACCTTAATGTGTTTTTCCAAATTTAGGTCTGAGTCCATCACTACACCCAGATTTCTGGCTGGTTGGTAGTTTTTGGGTGTATAGATTGAAGCTCCGTAGTGACCTGCAATCGTTTCTCTTTGGCTCCAAAGACAGTTACCTTAGCTGGAGAAAGTTGTGGCATGTCCAGTCATTAATCTCCTCAATGCATTTACCAAGGGCCTGTACAGGACCTCGGTCTCCTGGTGACATTGTAATATATATCTGCGTGTCATCTGCATAGCTATGGTAGTTTATTTTGTTGTTTTTTATAATCTGTGCCAGTGGGAGCATGTAGATGTAAAACAGAAGAGGTCCCAGGGTAGAACCTTGGGGAACTCCACATGTGATTCTTGTCTGCTCAGATGTAAAGTTACCTATTGACACAAAGTACTTCCTGTTCTCTAAGTATGTTTTGAACCATTTTAGTACAGTTCCAGAAAGACCCACCCAGTTCTCCAGTCGTTTGAGTAATATATTGTGGTCAACTGTATCAATGGCAGCCCTGAGATCCAGTAAAACTAAGACTGACATTTTTCCACCGTCTGTATTCAACTATTTCAACTAAAATAGTTGACGAGTTCATACCCATGATGCTCATTTCTTCATTCTCTTTACACATTTTAAAAATATCTCTGAGGTTACTGGGCCATGAACTTGAACAACAATTAATAATGATGAAGTTTTTTTTCAGTTTTAATCTATAGTTCACCTGACTTTTTCTTCTTTTTGTGGCCAAAGTAATGGAGAAAGTGGTGTCCAACTTCACTCGTTCCTGATTCTCCTGATTTCTCTCGTCTTTGCAAAACTGCATATTAAGTATTACTGTAATGATCATGATACGTGTCGTCTCCAAATTTAGCTGTAGCTAATTTTCACCAAGTAAAAGTGGCGGCTGACTACTTGACCACAGTTTGTTCAGTGAAAGGCAGAATGGACAAGAAGCAGGAAGAGAGCTGACAAGGTTGGGAATGCAATGAGAGAGATGAAAGTTAAGGTATATTGTAACTTCCAGAATGACAATAAATGTTGGTTTGTTGTATAGGCAAAAATTACATGGGAACCGACCAATGAAATTTAGCCAACTAAGATTTTTCTCGTTGACGAAAGCTTAGCCAACTATGACATTTTACTGCCTGTGTTGTGTAGGGAGTCAGCATTTACGACACTGCTTTGCATCTCTTTTTGGTTTTATCTGACAATCTTTTTTTTCTGCAAGCATTGATGCTTATTTTTCAAACTTGGCTTCTGTGGTGTACCTCAGAGCTCCACATTGGGCCCAGTGCTGTTTTCGCTCCATATGCTATCTCTTCAGAAAACACAATATTGGCAATCACTTTAACCTAGCTTACCTTTTATTTACTGCTAAAACTGACGCTTAGCCTTCTGTGAACTCCCTGACAAATAGTTTCTTCAGCGTTACAAAATAATCTCTGAGTTTTCTCAAAACTCATGAAAATAAAAAAGAGATTTTGCCCTTTTCTTAATTCTAAAACCTTGTTTCTTACAGGATAAATGCTGAGTTGCTCGCACAAGTCATTTGAGCAACAGCTCCATTTTTTATTTACACGCACCTTTGATCAATAGCCCTTCAACATCTTTTACGTCTTTGCTGGGAACAACCTTTTTATGGAGTTTGGCACCTCCTGTGACAACACAGCTTTTTTTTCTGCAGGTCACGCTTTCGTCTTTCATCCCCATCTGAGGCTTACTTGAAGACTAACAAAACTACAGCTTATCTTTTTGAGTCACAGAAGTATGGGTGACATTCACCAACCTCTTCTGTCTTTTTCAGCCAGAGAAAGAAAGGCCACTTTTTCTGTTATCGGAGAGGAGCTGGAAGAAGGAGAGCAGAGAGGTGAAATGGACTGGGATTTTGGCAAAGAGTTTTTCCTCTTGCCTCCAGCTCAGCTTTTATTAGCAGCTTTGTAATAGGCTAGATTAGTTTGCAGATATGGCATAATCCTCGCAAGTCTCTACAATCAAGTCAGTGGAATAAAATTGACAGTTGGAGTCATGGTTGGGGAGCTTGGCCTCTTAATTCTCTCTCACTGTAGTAAGAAGCTCATGATGCGGCCTTGGCTGTACACATAATGCTGTGCTTTGGATTAGGGTAACACTATCTTTTCATGGCCTGTTTTAAAATGGGGGTTATACAATACAATTGTTCAACAGAAGTTTATTATATCAGCTGGAAAATTAGATTTCTGCGGTTGATCAATTTATGATGACTGGCATTCAGTTTTCTATTTTCTGTAGGGAAAAAAATCAACATAATATCCATCTTTGACTCAGTCATTCCTTTTCTATTTGGGAGGACCTACACTAAGTGACTTTATAAAAATTCAAGGCCCTAAAACTCCAAGTTGTTTTAACTTTCATGGGAGATTTTATACTTTAGTTTCAAATTAAAGTTATATAACGGTCATATTATGCTATCATGAAAAAATATTAAGAAGAAAGTCTAATAGTGTTCAGAAAACTGTAACTTCACAGCTCTGTGGGAATAACTGGCATGTATCTTAGAGTACTCACATTTTCAATGGGCAATAGGCTTTCAAGATAAGACATTTGGTGTCATATTAAGAATCCTTTCTAACACCTTTGTCACCACCGTCATTATTTCATCTGGTGTGTAGAAGACTAAAGAGTCATTATAGGTTAACAATTCATGCCAAAAGAACACTCAAATGACAAATCGAAACCAACCTTTTATGTTCTCGAAATATATCTTGAAAAGCATCACTCTCAGTACTGCTCCCTTCTACAATGTAAACGTTGCTGCGACCGTCTGGCTCTAAGTAATTACATGACTGAGGAAAAGCAGCCTTAGGCCTTTGCACAGTGTCCAGGGGCCGTTTGCATTGTTGCAGCACGATATTTTTGGACCTGCTGTGTAATGTGTGCTTTTGAAGGTGACTGAATGAAACCCAGCGCCCATTTGAAGATGGGACTTCAGTCAGTGACATAAGCTCAGTGCCACTAATCTTCAAAGGCGGATGTATGTAAGCATGGCACAGCAAGAGCAGGAGCTTTCCTCTTTGTCTACAGTACGTTTTGAAGTCTTAATTGTTATTTAATTTGCGTCGTGGCTTTGTTGGTGAGGCTGTGAAATGATAATTGCATTGCCTTTTCCTCCTCCATCTCACTTTGATGTATGCGTGTGTCTGGACTCATCCACAGATTTTATTTTATTTTTTTCCCCCCTCCTCTAGTTGTGTAATTTCATTTATGACTTGCAGAACTGTAAATTAAACGGGTGCGGTATCCGATCCTTCGAAATGACTTAATATGTCCCCCAAGCCCACCACACACACCCCCTGCTTGGGCAGTACAAATATATTTGTTTGAATTCACTATTTCCTTTCCAAGTGATGGCAGCAGGTGCCGAGGGAAGACATAAACAAAGCCTTGGCCAGTGCAGCCCACCAACCTCTCAGCACATCAGAAATGACTCTCAGGGGAGCTGTTGCAGCCTCTGAACTGGAATCATGGGATGATCCCACTGATCGATACATGGATTCACTGTGGAAATGTGCAAATGTGTTCTCATGTCTTGGATAAGTTCGGCATGAGATAATTAGCATAGGTCAGCATGGTTCCTGTCAAAGCAGTGATTTAGCTGGAAGCTTGAGGGGAAAAAGTTTCTGTTTATGGGAACCTCTTTTTGCAAGCTGCTCTCCTGTGGAGCTTGATGTTCAGGTCATTTGCAGTTACGAAATGAAATGAAAAATACTTTACTTATCCCAAAGGGAAATTATGTGAGTTAGCTGCCCATCTCAAAGTCACACTGTGTCATTTGAGGAGGGAATGATTGATGTACTGAAAATAGACTGCTTTTGTTTTTCTTTTATTTTGATGTAGTCTTTGTGTGAGCAATCTGAAAGTGTTAAACAGAGCCCATTGCTCATCATGACAACTTTAAAAAAACGTCCTAACTAGGTGATAGGCTGGAGGAATTAAAGGTTAAATAAATATTTTGGACCTCAGTACACCAACAAACATAATTTTGATTTGGTCAGATAAAGCGGTGCAATGGCAATCGTACCAGAGGAGGAAGTTGCTTTCCCCTGTGTAAGCTGTTACTTTTTTTTTTCCAAAGTTCTACTTTAAACATCAGTAATGTGCTCAAAAGAATTCAGACCTCAGGTGCTTCAGAGCATATACTATGAAGACAGATGACAGATTTTAAAAGTAGTTTGCCCTTTGAGCCAGCAGAAGGCGCACCGGTATAACCAAACTTAATATATGCCCTTTTAACCTTTCAGTAAAATAAGCTAATGCTATATTTGCTACGTTGTCTTTGGATGCATTTACTCTATAAATGGATGGATAGCAGGAGAGATTCAGATTAATTTTGATAAGTGGGTGTTTATTTAAAATTTGTCTGACCCTGATTTTTGGAAAGTGTCAGCCCTATCTCTGTGTGTGTTGTAATCACAACTACTGTGTTATGTGTTGTTATAGCTGGTCAGTCTGTGAGTGTATGCTGTTACATGTGGGCCAACTTCTCTGCTAAATAACCTGCATTTTTCACAATGAAAGGGGTAAAACAAGTCAACCTAACTCTGGAGACACAGAGATCTACAAGTTGTGAAAGTCCGTTTCTTATTTATATCCTTTTTCTGAAAATGGGTGTTTTTGCTACTGGAAAAAGTAACTAATGGGAGCAGTGACAGTGATGATTCTCTGTGGGTTATTTACTACAAACACCCACTGTTACATTCTGGTCATTTGATCCATTGTTATCTTTTGATCCATTGTTACACCTTGACTAATGGAGCTTTAAAACAAGCACTTTTCCTGGAAAGTATAGTATCTTTCAAAATAATTTGCGGTATCTGTCTTTGCTTGAAAAATGAGACTGTCTTGGCGACAATCAGTATGATTTCCATTATTTTCGTGTCCAACCACAGTGCATGCAGCTCTAAAGCTAACCAGAGTCCCATTGATATTTTCACCTTTGAATGGAGAGCCTGTTTCCTGTGGGGGTAATTAGAGGCAGTCCTGTGGGTCATTTTAATGACCACAGGTATGGTGTCTGCTTAGTTTCTCACACGTACAATTTGAATCCCGGATGTATCACTTGATGTAACCTCAGGCAAAGAACACCATGGCTTTTGTTAATGAATAACTCGGAAACACCTACAGTATAGAACTTCCACCTGAAGCTGTTTGTACAGACTAGATAAATAATTTAGCACTTGTTTAACCACACAAGGCACCTCACATTGGTTATCAACAGCTAGGATAGTGTGGAAGGTTACAATACATTTCTAAAGTATTTAAATGTGTAGTTCACCAGAATATGTTTTTGGGGTTAAAAATTTATCCTCCAGAGATAACCTTACTCTGTATCAGTGCAACTTTAGTAGGTTGTATGGCCTTATAATTGTTTGCTGTTTTACAGTCTGGTACTGTCTTTTAAGTCCTTCTGCTGCTGGATTTCTGACCATTATCCGGCTGCTCCAGCCATATTTGTGCCAGGTCCCGCAGGATTCAACATTCACTGCAGCCCTTCACCTAACAAATGTGCTGATGTTTTTATCAACATAATGCAGCAGTGATAAGAAAAGGCACCAAACTATTGGCTTTTTAGATAATTAAGTCTACTAAGACCCCGGCATGGTACTCGCATGAAGCCAGAATTACTAAAAAAGAATATGTTTTATTAGCTTCCTAAATCAAACGCAAGCAACAGTATTCAATAAATGAAGAATGAAGCATTTGCATTTGTTACTTTGTTTAATGGATCAACAAGAAAAAAAAGGGTTGTAAAGTCTCAAAGCGTGTAACGCACTCCGATCTGTACTGCTACTGAAAATGAAGAGAAAGAAGGCGTGTCACACATAAATAAATGAGTGGACTGGAAACAACCCCCTAATTTTTGTTCCTCTATTAGTCTTTCTGGCAGCCTCACCTAGCTTTGAGTTTGTAAGTCCTACATTAGTCTTCGTGTCAACTTCATTATTTAATTCCGACACTGTGATTAGAGCAGAATGTGAACAAAACTATCTATCCTTAGAAAAATCCAGGTTATTCAACCCATTCTAGTTTAATTTTAAAGTTTCAGAAGGCGGTTATGTAACTGTGATTCTCAGAGTTATCACTACATTTGTCTATTTTTTATTTATTTATTTATTTCGGTTTGTATAACGTTGTATTTGAGGAAATGCATCTATAAGTGCTTCTCTCATCTCTTATTACAGGATGGCCATCCAGGTTGACAAGTTTGACTTTGAGAGTCTGCCACAGCCGGACCAAAGCACCGTTCGCTTCACTAACCCCAAACAGCTGGAGGAGGAGCGACAGCACGCCCAAGGCTGCCAGATCAACAGCAAGCTGGGTATCTGTTGGAGCATCATATCCTTTCAGGGGCTCGTTGTCACACAGACAGATGAGAGGCATGATAAAGACTGAAACTTGGAATTATTTTCAGAACATATCAGTCTCCAGTAGTTTCACATGATCAAATATATATTTTGCCAGCTTGCCATCTGTTGGGCATTAATTGTTGACATCAGTCAGCCCAGTGATACAGCGCAACAATGAAAAGCTGCAGGTTGTACCACAGAGGCACCAGCACACTACACTGTGTTTACTTTCATATAGATATAGAAGCATTGTGTCACATAGACGGATCTGGCGAGACATCCAGTTACATCAGTGATCAAAGACATGCATGTGGCCAGCATGGTTGTTAAAGCGCTTTGGCTCATCTGTGTCAGGTGTTTTGTTGCTGCTCAGACTGAAGATGGATCTAATTTACTGTGGAGTGTGATCTCGGTTGTCTCTTATATTTCAAAATGAGCAGATGTAGCAGACTCAAGGGTTCTCCTTGTCCAGTTAAAGACTTCCCTTCGCCACATTTTTAAGGCTCTTTTACACCAATCCGACAATTAGCCACGGGGAACGTCTGGAGCATCAGTAAACATCTGCTTTTCTTGTCTTCAGTTTGAAATGCACCGTCTGTGCTGTCGGACCTCGTCAGCGTCTTATCTGTCAGCGAGGAACAATATTCTGACTGACTGTTTAGCTTAGCAGGAGAATCCATGTAATAACCCACTTATATCTATTTCATCTCAGCGGTCTCAAGGTACCGTTTGTTAAATTCTGGAAATAGACTGCCTCCCCCTTCTGTGCTGGAGAGATATGTCCTGTTGCAGATGTGCCACTGGTTTGTCGTTGCTGGTAGTTGGACGTGGTCTTTGTGGTGTTTTCAAGTGCTATGCATTTACTCAGAAGCTTTAAACTCGAGATCCAGAGCAGGGAGCCTTTCTTCACCGCTTGTGATGATGGTTTGGTGAATATTTGATGTTTAACCTTTGGACTGTTTGAAGACAACGAAGGGGGGGGGGGGGTAAGAAACAGGCACACTAAATGTTAAATGTTCGTATAATGCCAATTCATGAGTGGTAGCCAACAGACTAAACTAACAGACCACATTGAGTCTGCAGGTTGATGTAATCCCCTGTTGTGAGTACAGACAGGGCTGACGGTAGAGGAAAAAAACCCTTTTTAAAATGAAAAGACTTCCACCTGAATCAGAGAGAGGACAGACAGAGGCACAAACAAACACAAAAACACCAGGCCAGAGACAACTTGGCACCACAAAGCAGGTATCCAAACACTTCTTCTCCTCCCAGACGTGTTATGTTAATGTAATTATTTTCAGCATAGCTGTGAAACAACCAATTTCAGATGAATGTTTATGGACAGATGAACCTCCACCTTTGGACTGAAATCTCTCATCTGTTGGAGGAGGCGACTGCCAACCCAAACATCTGTGCTTCCACTGACGCCGCAAATGCATTAACTTCACATCTGCCACTGGGGTAATGGCGGCATAATTTCACATCCCATAATGGGCTGCATGATTTATCCATCGTGCCTTTTACCAGCCAATCACTCATTGGATGGCAGTTATATGTTTTGATGCCGCCTGTCAGAATGTTAGTAAGCATGGTAAGCAATTAATGAAGAATTCAGTCTCTGAGATACTGAAGTTGTCATTATCCTTTCTTTACCCTTTTTATGAGGGCACAAACACTCCCGTCATATTGGACATTGTTTTATCTTTCAGGGATTAGGCGTCATGTGGGAAGGGTTGACGAAAGAGAATGTCTTACAAATTTGTTCTCAGCAATCTCCCTCCAGCTAAAACAATAATGATAATCATCATAATCATATATATTCTTGAGTTTCCTCTGAAGCTAAAGCGCATGCTGATGCACACGAATCGCAATCACAGCAATACACAGTTTTCCTGGAAAACCTTTGGTTCGTAGAAATGTTACTTTGATGCTCACCCAAACATTGTAGAAGACCGTGCCCTTCTCCCCGTCTGATCTCAATGAGACATGTGTGAGAACAGCACCACCCATTGAATTTAAAAGATCCACTGCCAATGTTTCGCTGCCAGACACCACAGAACAGCACCAGAGGGGCCGTGTCCCACCATGCTGGTGCTGTTTTTGTCTTAAAGGGGACCTACACAGTATTAGGCAGGTGGTTTTAATGTAGCCAGCTGATGTGTTTATCCACTATGTTTGGGGGGGGGCACATGAGAAATTAGCAGATTTGGATAAACGGACATTCTAATTGGAAAAAGAGATCACTAGAAAGCACTACAGTCTCCGAAGTGGAATCTTGATTCAACATTCATAACTTGGCTTCTCTTTAAATAGAGCTGATTTGGATGGAGCACAACTGTAGCTAATCCAGTGCCAATGGACCAGTACTGCATGTCAGATTAGCATCAAGTGCAGTCATGATGCTAACATTTCCTGAACTAGAAGACATTTCTCAGTATGGATGGCAACTCATCTGTTTAGAGACATCGGAATAGCATAGTTTAGCTCAAGGGGGGGTTTTTCCTTCACAACATTAAAAATGAGAAATGAGAGATTTGATTATAGTGCGTGTCACACTCGGAAGCACTCACTTGGCCTTGAGCAAAGTAAAAGTCACTTTAATTTATGAGCTGGCTACAGTATTACTCCTGTTTTGGTGATTATTTTCTGGAGTGATTCACTCAGACGGAAACAACTTACTATATATGGTCCAGCACGGTCACTGACAAAAATGGAGATGAGACAGGAATTGTATTTATATGTGTTTGCTTTGTGGAGAATACATGGTGTGGAATATGATTTCTGTTTCTATAGCTGACCAAAGCCAGCATGAAATATCTACTTCACAGCCAGTAACAGTGAAACTCATTGTAAAGCTGTCACTGCCAGCATGATACATCCAGATTGTAGTTTTTCTTAAAAAACTTCAGCAAGCCAGAAGTAGCAGCATATAAGACTGAATTAAACGGACCTCAGTGCAGTTTAGGCCTTGTTTCAGAGTGTGCAGATCACCTTCAATACACCATGCTCAGCTGTACTCCTTAGGCAACACTATTTCTATCAATTCTAAACTCAGACAGGGAGACCTTTCCATCTGTCTGTTGAAGCTTCCAGGCTGGCTCTGCCAGTGCTCTCTGTGTTTAGACAGTACTCCAAGCTATTGAAAAGCTAATGATCTACAGTAGCTTATGAGCAAAAACTGTTTGCTGAATTATGAATAATAGCTTTAAAATTAAAGGCATTTTGTGAGCGCAAAGTAGGGATGAACCAAATCTCGAAGCAGCACTCTGGTGTACATTTTAGAGCTGTGAAGTTGTGAGGAGCTGCGGTGCATGACATGTAAATTGTTATAGATAATGAATAAAACAAACTGCAGTGTGATTGCAAACCCGATCATTTGCTGAATGTGTTGCTCAGTGGCCACAACTGCAATGTATATTATTTACTAGAGCTGCGTGAGATGAACATGCCTAGTTGAACTTCCTAAAGGGATGTTTTGTGTTGTTTTTTTTAATTGGCTTGTATAAAGTAATTATGAGTAATCCATGTCTTACCCGCAGTAGACTCTGAGCAGAGAAATGCTGTAGATGATATGCACCTAACTGCTCAATAAATTAAGTAAGCAGATTCAAACTAATTTAAATGTAGGGGTGTAAAGGTGATTCTGTTTTGTTTCTTTTTTTGAAGTACTTATGAGTAGACAGTTTCTTACCTGCAAGTTGTCAGAGTGCTCTCTATTTGGATAACTAGAAGATTTCACAACTAGTGAGCTAAAGCTGAAACTGTCTCAGAACAGGGCCACAGGAAAAGCTGCTTTTTCACCATCGAAAATGACTCAAACCCTAAAAATGTCACCACAGTTGAAGAGAGAGCTATATGGTGGATATGTACACAGCATGACTTTGCATGAAGCAGTTTGGTCCAGGGCAGGATGTCTGTGTTGCACCGTGTTTTGTGTGGTGAAAAGCAGTCAGGGTTGTGACACCGTGGGGTAATAGTTGTTTCAGATATTTAATGATTTGCTTTTCTGGTGGCACCATTCTGAGTAGCTTTTAGATTTAGCTCGCCTGTTAGAAAGCTTTTGGTTATCCAAATAGAGAGCACTCTGACTACTCACAGGTAAGTTTTTCTTTTTTTTTCCGCATAGATCTTTTTCATTGCTGCACACTGCAACTGCAAAATTTGTCTTCAGGAAAACAGTATTATGCAATTTTTGGGACTGTAATTTTCAGGCTTTACAACTGATAACAGGCTGTAGCTGCTATATACTGTTAAACATTGTCCCCCTTGAATGAGAAGTTCTACTTATTCATATGGTGAGTGATAAGAGCCACAAATCTGCCCATGGTCACTTGACTAAGATGGAGGTAAATGTTGCAACATGTGAGAGACCATAAATCAGAATCAGAGTTTGGAAGAATCGAGCAGAAGAGGAACTTTCCAACAGCCTCTGTTTTGGCTGTGAATGCCTCCTGTTTCTGCTATTCCTTCTGCGTGCACACTGTACACTCCTTCAAAGGTTAATAGACCCAGGTTTGGAGCTCTGGGCGGTTCATGGCCAAGCCATTATTCCAAATGTCAGCTGTGTAAATGATCAGCTGTGCCCGTATCATCACATATTATCTGGATAATTGCTCTCCAACAAATGTATTTGTTTTGATGCACTATTCATACGATGATAGCTTTCCATGCATCAGTATAATGCTGCCATTATAGAAACACGCTCCCTGTGTGCCTTTGACATCTGAATGAATGCATAACACAAAAATTACACGATTATGTTGGATGTTGGCTACTAAAATTGAATGCCTTATTGAGTGATTTGTTTATGTTGGTTTAATATGACAAGCCTGCATCCACACATTTAGCACATACAAGTTTCTTCAGCGGATGCTTAATGTATGAGTTTATTCGAAGTATAATAACTCAAACTGTCTGCAGATGTATCTAATTGGTATTTTTATACCAAGATATACAGGTTGACGAATATAAGCCAACTGGTTGTGAAAAGAGCAACATTTTCAGCAACCTCGAATGAAAAAGAAGTTTTCGGCTTAAAGCTCACCACTGCAAAAATCTTTTTCTTCAAAGAAATATTCAGTGTAGTCAGAATCAGTGACTCTTTCAGCTTTCATGGTCTTATCTTTTTATTTTTTTATTTTCTACAAGAAATGTATAACCTGTTATTTATACATACATAACTACTTGACCAGTTTATTGTCTGACAGACGTACAGTCCTTCAAAAGGCTAACTGCACATAAGCTATGGAGATGACGTTACACATTTATCGAATGCTGATTGGTTGAACGTTAGCTCGAACCGGTAGGGTGGACAACAGCTGAGTTCATAACAAAGAGAAGGAAGTCCCAGGCTAAAAGCTCAAACAGCAGCTGCACTTGGTCGTCTTCATTATTTAACACTCAGTTTCTCTTAATCATGAACCAGATCTTTGTCCTATATGATTTCAGTATTTTTCACAGCAGAGTAAAGCTAAAGGACTATTAAGTACTCCAGCGCAACCAAGAGCAGCCTACAGCTCGGATTGTTCCACATATTTTTGATACTGCACCCAAGTGGCTGCAAAACATACATAAACATGACATAAAGATGCGCATTTGCAAAGCCCAAACCCACAAAGTTCTTTGAAGTATGTTCCAATCGCAAATTGTCTTGTCTCGAGTTTTTTCTTTGATGTTTTATTGTTTCACATCCACGAGATCCTCAGATCCATTGTTCCTTGTGGTTCCATGTGGTTCCATGGTCAAAAAATGTGATGGGAGTGAGAAGCAGGAGGAACATCATACATTGTCTACTAAGATTCAGCCAAATGGAGGAAGGTTGATTTGATAGCTCTTCAGTGGGAATGGGCAGCGGCCCAAAACACTGATAAATCAACCCAGAATATTTACTTTACTTTTTAATTTAGTGTAATATTGTGCATTTACCCGGTCAATCAACTAATCTCAACCTCTACGTGAAAGGCAGAAAACCCCACAAACTTGCGGCAGCTGAACACAACTGCAGTAGAGGCTTTGCAAATCAGACATCAGTGCTGTCTGTGGGTGCCATGCAGAATTAATGAGGATTTGGGGACCTTTTAGGTCGGGTCAAGAATTTGGGCTCTTGTTGTGCACGTCAAGCTACTTTTAAGCAGTTTTTGATTAAGTGATGATGCAGAATTTGACACAAATGATACTGTTTGGAAAAAGTTATCCCAATTCCCGAAATGTGTCCATTTTCTGAAGGAATAGTGTACATTAAGCAGTCCAAACGGCCCTCAACACCACAGTTAAAGGACAACATGAAAACTTCTACTTTATCTGAAAAAAAGAGGGGAAGGGCCAAGCAGAAATTGGGATTGGGCCAAAGTATCCACATGGATGTGTTATAATGAGATGATTGGTGTTATTTATTTGATCCGCAAGGAGCTTTTGTTTTTGTGACTGCTTAGTGTACATTTATCATTTTCCACTTTTGCACAGCTTTGGACTTCCACAGTGAAAAGTCGAGACGTTATTGTCATGTGAAATACAAGACTTCTAGGTTTGTTGCTGTTTCAACATGTTACTTTACCTCTCTAAATGCAACATGTAAAGCGTGTACATGTAGAGCAGTTTCACATGTTTTGTGCTCTGCAAGCTACTGTATCCATGCCGTTGGCCTTAACGACGCCCACCCATCTCTAACCCGCTGTGGAGAGGCCAGCGTGGAGGGAGTCCTCAACCAGCTGGTCCTGGAGCATCTACAGCTCGCTCCGTTGCAGTGGGGTGAGTCTCTGTGTGTGTCTGTGTGTGCGAGATTATGAGGTGCGATGACCCACCTGTGCCATAGTCTTGACTTAAAGTTCATGAACTCGAGCTGTTTTGACTGCATATGCAACATGTCATGTTTCCAGTCTGCCTTACACAATATTATCTGAGATTTTGTGTGCCAATCCCAGTTAAAGGGGGATACCTGACCATTACCTTACCCGTCAATTAGTGCACAAACCCCCAGAACTGGTCTCAAGCCATGTTTTTTATTTGCATTCATAATGGGCTGCAAGCTATTTTGGAGAAGTGTAGACAGCAGCTTGGGAAATGTGTGATTCACCGGGGACACACAGAATTTGTAGGAGCGCTCTCTGGTCACACCATCTGTGATCATCCTCTGAAATCACTTTTGATTTATTGCGGGTGTTTGTTTTCTGAGATTCCTGGCCTCTCTTTGGGTGCTGCCAGCTTTTTGATTTGTCAGCTGGGGCTGCCCTGCTTTTGCAAAGCGAAAGCAATCAGCGAAATGAAGCTACAGAACATCATGTGTGGAAATGTGAGGATCCATTGAGAAAGCAATGGGGCGGATCGATAGCAAATACTTCACCAAATTCACTTTTCTCCTGATGCTTTGGGTTTTGACATGCACTTTGTTATGGGAAATGTTACTCCTTTAATAAAGACGGAAAGATGTTTGAAATACATCCATCTTTGGAATGATATTCTAGATGATGTGTGAGAGCAGGCATTTGCAGCGGTTGTAGCTTTCTCATGTATTCGTTGTTGTAAAAGCAGTCAGGGGTAAACATGTGCAAAACTCGCTGATTGTGAGCCCAATAATCTGCCTCAGCCCATTAGGATGCCTTTATCAAGGTTAGCAAGTCTATCACGGGCTCCATTACAGGGACCATTTTCTCTGCGTCTAAAATGGTTTGTCCAGTTGGATGCTTTTACTGCCGCTGTTCCCCTGTAAGGGTTACACTAACAGAGCTGCTGTAGAGGAAGTTAACTCACTTGTCATAAATTCTGATTGCAGCTGTTTTTTCCTGGTTGTTTATGGCCCAAACTTGGTTTTGTTGGAGTATTATCTCACTGTAGATTGTGACTATACAATTGTACTGTTGAAGTTGACCTTCCAGAAGATCTGTCATAAGTCCGGCTCTGTTGCACTCTTTCTCTCCACCACTTCTTATTCCAAACTTTGGCAGCCTTAATGACTGCTTTACCCTTTTTTATTGGAAAATAGAACATGTAGACCTAATCATATGAATATCTCTCAAGTTTTTGACACTATTAAACCAAAAAGTTATTTTTTGCCGCAGTATGGTTCATCAGAAACCATGCCATTTTTTACATAGATATAATGGTAATTCTTTGGCTGCATGTTTTCTGAACACTTTCTGTAATGTGGAAACCTTTGGGCAACACGTTTCAACACGTTGCAGTCAACCTCTGAAAAAAACCTTATGACTTCTGTATGACCATGCTGAGTTCAATTATCTTACGATTCAAGTACTTGGAACAAATAGCCATTAACTGTGACTGTAAATGTTAGTTTATGGTTGTTATCAATCCAAGCTCAGGAGACTCACAGGCTAACGATAGTTAAAGATTGTGTGCTTGTTGGGGATTAACGCAACGCGTTTCAGCCTGATCATTATTATACCACTTGATTATTTTGGTGTCTTTAAAGCATTCTGTTTGAAACTCTCGAGGTGTTTTCACTTCTCTCACTTCTGCGGCACCGAGTCTTTTCTCTGACACGTTCCAGTCAGAGAGGATAATGTTTTACTTTCACGGTGTTTTCAACAGCCTAACAGTCTCTGTGATGGGAGACTGAGGGTTGAACTGGGTGGATGCACACGTAAACATGTGGGCAGGAGGTAGCACACTGACAGGCATGTCTGCTGCCTCCCTCACACTTGGGTTGAACATGAATACTGTATGAAAATTTGCTGTGAAAAGAAGCAGATCCAGTGTCACCTTTTAGGGCTGCCTGGTAGTGCACACTGTAAGTTTGTGGTAGTCCTTCACTGCGTGTCTTCATGCTTTCCTAGTTGTTCACATTTTAAATAGCTGTGGTTGGTTCTCCTTGAATTGAAGAGAAAAGTCAAATTTTTATATGTTTTATAGGGTCAAATTAGCAATTTTATGTGTTTTAGCTGGTTTATGAATGGAAACGTTCTGCAGTTACAAGCTGGAAGAAGCTCAAAGTCTAAACCAAAAGGATTTATTACCTCCAGCAGAAGATGCTGCAGCTGAACAGCCCGAAAAAGCTTGCTTAAAGTCCGTCTACTTCTTCCTTCACTTAATGACATCACCGTACAGCAACACTTACACGATGTGTCCTTTAAAGAATCCTCTGAACCACAGCTGTCCAATCGGAGCGGATCGGGCCTCTTTGAAGGCGGGGCTACATGAAACAGGAGCTAGTTTGCTGGGCGCAATCTGGGCTCTTTGAATACAGAGGACGGCCTTTTAAGCTCTTATATCACAGCTTTCCCAGCAGATCAAGGCTCGTACGTGAACATGACAATCCCAAATATTCAAACAAATGAAAATCCACATCATTAACATCCGATTAAACTGGAAAAGAAGAAGACTGTTAAGGATCAGGATTTTTTCTTGTCAGATGGGTCTGAAATTCTTCTTCCATCACAGCAGTCGGGCTGCTGATTATAATTAATATGCAAATACGATCCTGATCATTACACGATTGAATTGGTAACTGTGCCAGATCTGAACAGCAACTCCATTTGTAGCATCACAAAAAGAAAAAGAAAAAAATTCAGAAAATATATCGAACAAACTTTTAGCTTTTTTCAATATGCATTTGATCTGCAAGTAAGCTCCTCATTTAGTGTTCCAACTGACTGTTTTGGCTTATTGGCTAATGATGGTATCCCGAGAATGAAGAGCTGAAACTGGTAAAAAAGTTCACGGACTATCAAAGGAAACATTCAGAGAAAGAAAGAGAAAAAGGTCAAAAGCATCACATAGAATCTCAGAGTCACAGAATGTAAACTTTTAAAGTCTAATCTTAAAGGAGAAGCGGTGTGTCACTGACCTCCTGAACCTGAAGTGGGAGCAGGCTCTGCAGAAGAACCGCCTGATGGTTGAAGGCTCTGTCGCCCATTCTTCTCAAAAGCAAGCCGCGGGTTGACAGCAAAGTGTTTGGTGTTTGGATAATGGGACTGTGAGGTCCTGAAGGAGCTTTGTGAGTGAGGGCAAGGATTTCATGTTCTTTTCTGAAAAACGGGGAATACACCAGTAATACGATCACTCTTTCTGTGCGTATTCTGGCTGCTGATTTCTCAGAGAACTGTTGTAACACTACACAGCACGGAAAGAGCGGAGTAGTTCTCCAGTTTTCGATTTTTGGCAATGTGGAAAAATGAACCCCTGGAATCTTGTTTTTGCTTCGAGATGCATCGCCTCGGGCCGGAGCGCCTCTGACGTCTTTGTCTGAGCTACGCCGACCGTGTTGCACAACAAACCTGAAGCTTTGTGATTAACTTCCATAGAAACTTATGAATATTTAATCCCGTATTGCTCTCACTTTTTCAGAGTACATGGAAAGAGCTAGAATCTGTTCCTGTTTATTTACAAACTCATTATTACTACTGAATGGAGAGCAAACAAAGGCTGTCAGCGAGCGATCCATCACTTTGTGTATGATGAAATTCACTAAGTCATAAACGCAGATGAATAATGCAAATGGCTGCACTTAACTGAGTGGACAACGATAAAAGTTGATTAATCGTGTGTGTGTGGTAAGCTATTATTAAAGGAAAAGAAAAACAAGCTGAAAACAAATGGGAACATAAACGGAGAGCACGTTTCTGCCCCTCTGACATATTTTCTTTCTGTGTTTGATGTTGATGCAGCTACACAGGGCAAAGAGCCTGCTGGTAACCTTTTTTGGGAGGTTACACTCACTTACTTCAGCACACCAGGCACGTTTGCAGCGTAATTGATTTATGGACATGTTTTGTAGACCAGGAAAACGCCTGTAAATATGATTGATCACCCCCAAATCTGCTGCAACTGGCATTCATGTGGAGCTGGATTGATCCCTGGTTGTTATAGTTGTTGGGTGTTTGGGGTCTGGCAGTCCGTCGTTCTCTCACAGATAGTACAGGAAACGAGTCCTCTAAATGGCATACATTCACTGTTGGCCTCACAGCGCAGTGAAGAAGGGGAAGACAGTTTTACAAACGGTCTAAATGTCAGCTGAGCTGTTTTGGAAGTTCTCAGTTGTTGTTTTTCAGGAGGCTGACTTGCTTAATTATCCGTGGCGAGACTTGGAGAGCTCGAAGTAAGGATGAAGATATCTGCTCGCCTTTTTCACAGGAAATATTGTCAGCTCCACTCGAACCACATGTTTCTTCATCCACTCCTTCTAATGAACACAATTTTTCGAAATGTGACGGCCGGATGACCAAATTCGATGTTCAGATGGAATTATTTCAGTCCACCAATAAACTAAGTCCACAACAGGTGGTAACCTTTTATTCCAACCTGGCAGTGTGCAAATAGCCTGATGGAATATAGCTCCACAGCTGTCGCTTTGATTAAACCCAAAGTGCTGCACCTTGTGATAGGAGTCGCTATGTCAACTTAATAGTGTTGCTAGATAAACAGTAACCTGACCGATCAAAGCGGAGCTCTCTGGAGTTGTGACACCAAGGGGAAAAGGAACACAGGAAGGGAATCCTGACATTTGTTGGATGTGATTAAATAGGCTGGATTTTTACTGCTCATCTGGGAAAAAAAACAGTTTCTTTAATCAAGAAGTAGTAAGAGAAATTACACTCTGAGGAAGAATAAAGAATAAGAATAAAGTATCAGTTTTGCTTAAATATATCACATGACGTACAACCACAAATCAAAAACAAATTTTTCCTCTTTTTTTTGTCATTTTATATCAAACCGGTGGCATCAGAAGGTGGCTGCAATCATGATTCAGTGCAAAAGCAGTGCCAAAATGAAATCTCACTCTTCAGAGGAAATTGAGAAAGGGAGACCTCTGAGTTTACTCAGGCACAAACATTGGAAAGAGCGTTTCGACACCATCAAGGCTCTGGACTGTGAAAGAAAAGCTAAAGAAACTCTTCTGAGATGTGGTCCAAGTTTGTGCCGCGGTTGCTATGGTTTCAGACCGTACCAAAGGCTGAGTCTTTGAGGAGCGAAGATGGGCAGAGGATCTCTGGTTTGTCAAACAAATGTCTGAGAAAGTCACAGAACTGCATATTTCTCCCTTGAAAGAGCAGAAGACCGTGAAAAGAGCTCCTTAAAGACACTGGCGCAGAACTGTCATTTCCAGTGTCTGAGATGCCACTGAACGAGAGCTATGGTTGATCATTAGCTGATAGAACCACATGGGATAAAGATTACTGTGGAAAACCTTTGACAAGCACTACAATATAGAGTAACACTCCCAAAGGCCACTGAGGACTGTGCCGCTCTAAAAAAAGATGCCTCGTGTTAACCTCGTTCAGGCGGCGGCGACTTCTCTGGGCTCGGAGGCATCTGGGATGGGCCGTCACTCAACGATGGGTATTTCTGATCTTTTTTGGAAGAAAAGCTTCTGTGATGGGAACTTTGATGCAGAAAAGCTCATTTAGATTTTAAAGCAATGCATTTTGTCTTTAGGATGACATCTTGTCCACAGATGTCCATGTTCAGTCAGTGTCCTGCAGACAGCCAAAACACTCAAATCTTAGTGAATATATTTAAGAAAAACAAAAAAAAACCTTTCAGCAGCAGAGTATATTCAGAGAGATTTAGAGAGAGTTTACTTCAGAAACAAATCAGGAGGATGAAACGCATAGAATGCTATTCCAGCATAAATAAAAAGTATTTGTAGATAGATTTTGATTTTCCTGTTTATTGCTGCACCAAAGCAGCGACACTGAAAATAGCAAGTTTAAATGCAGAATCGTTCCCTGCCCCCACCTTCACTCCGCCACCAGGAACCCATTTCCATGGAATACAAATTCACCCATGAATGGAAAGACAAATGATTAGCTTGGATAGCGGTGGGAAGAGAAGGGGGGGGGGGGGGGCTTTGCTGTAAAAGGCAGACAGATTTAATAAGAAAGCACTTCTGAACTGACTCACACATTTTCTCTCCCGTCCACACGCACAGATGGCCATTTGGAGCGGTCACAGGCCGTGGTTTTCCAACACACGAGGGACACCTCTCAGAATTATATGCCTTTAAGCTTTTGTCAGGTGCTCAGTTGCCATGAGTACAGCAGGGTTTGACAAATGGTGCTGCCAAACAGCCCAGACCCTCCTAACGCTGAAGACCTGTTGTGGTGATGATGATTAGGAGCACTGACCTGAGAGGGAAGATGGGGATGAATGCATGCAAGGCTGAGATGACAGAGGAGTGTTCTGACTGCACCTGTAGCTGGTGATATGTCACATCTGTGTGCACATCACTTCAAGGCTCTTCTGCAGTTATCTGGACTGCGGCGATAGGGCCGGTGGGAGATGATGGTGAGCCCATCCGACTGTAGGAGATCAGCCCAGTCTGCCAACAAGCTCCTTGCAAGGCAAATGCTTCCATCAGCTGCTGTGCTCCCCCAATTTTATTGGAGACACGATGAGGCAGAACAGAAATTCCAGCCTTGTGATAATCTGCAAACCGGAGCAGGGAGAAGAAAGGCTAGTTTAGATAACTGATAGATTGATAGCATTTGGTCCAACTGTCTTGTGTGCGCTTCAAATGAGGATGTAATTAGCAATTTCTTGCTTCTGCAAAAAATATCGGACGCTAAGAAATGTTGTTTTGATAGCGAGAGAAGTTACTAAATGTTATCTCAATATAGGACTAAACATAAACTGGAAGATTAAAAAAAAAAAAGGTTCCAGGCTGCAGTAATTATTTTTCATTACCTTTACTCTGGTTTAGTAGCTTAATTGACAGGGTAGAAACTCCACCAGCAGTCTTTTTTTTCCCCACAGGTTTTTGAGAGAAAGGTGTATTAAAAGCCTTCTGTTTCTCCATTAGCAGCTTCTCTGTTAGCATGAGGCTACATTAGCCAGTGCTGGTAGTGTTCTGTAAGTGTAAAAACTGTACAATGTACAAAAGGCTGAGTTTCTCACACCTATTGGGGATGGCAGGGATTCCCATAGAAAAGAACGGGTTTCCAGTTGACTCGCACAGGAAGTTATGATCAAAATATAAAAAAAAATAGAAAATCTGTGTAGATCTATGGGCCCTTTCCATTCTGATGAACACAGTCTTATAACCTGAAGAAGTTATATTTCATCCTGGAATTCCGAGTATCTTTCTGGAACATACTGTAACTATCAGACCTAAAGGTTTTCCATTTCTGCCGGCACATAAACAAACACATATTACCTCCCTTCACCCCGCCTCGCCAGCCTCCCATCGGAGTGCTGATAGGCTTGAATTTGCAGCGAGTGTGTAGCCCATTTAGCTGACTGATGGGCGCTATGAGGCGCACTGGGTAGGCAGAGGCTGATTTATCTGCTTGTTTTTCAGCTCTGTCACGCAGCTCTGTCAGTCAGCCATCCTAAAGGTCTGCTGTTGAAGCCAGAGCGAGATAGGAGGAGGATCCACTCCTTTTGGAAAGGCTCACTCTGTCTCCAGGGCCAGCGTGTGTGATTTACAGAGGCAGTGCTGAGTCAGATCAGATGAGAGGGGTGTGTGGATGGAGACAAAGATAGTTGTACTTGTGATAAGTGTATTATCATGAGGTACTGTGGCCCTCAGAGTCTGAAAATGATTCTCCCTCTCAGGTAGCAGATTATCTGACAGGTATTCCGATTTGGTTTTCAAGCCCTTAATTAACTCATTATGAAAGTGAGTACTGATTTCCACGCATTGTGCCATGTGGGATTACCATAACACAGCACTGTTTAATAAAGCATTAGTAATATATTTGTACCACTTTGGGAGAGCAAGCATGAAAGGGTCATTTGTTCCACTTTGGCAGGAGTCACCAGTCTCATCCCGTCACCCTGGTAGCTTTAATGTGGAAATGAGAGCTAAGAGTGGGGCAGCCCACTCTGATTGCCTTTTCTAGCCTTTCTTTTTCCCCTCTGGCCCTGTGTGGATGTAGAGTTAGCACATCTAACAGGCTGTGAGCGTCTGTTTATGGGGCATTTATCATGGCCACAGAACAATCCGGGCTGTCACTGCGTCAGTTTGGGTGAGCTGTGGAAATAAATCAAAACTCCTCCGGCCTGCCACAGATAGCACGCTGCATCCGCAACCATTTATTTAGACTTGTGGGATGGGAGACAGTGGAAACAAAAGGAAACTTGAGTAAAAAGAGGTAGCTGCAGTCGGCGCAAAGGGACAACTATACGTTTTTGAGACGAGATTAAGGAGCAATTGTAACATTCTTTTTTTAGACCAGCAGTAAATGTGCCAATGAAAATATCATGGCGCAGACATGCACAGGAAAGACGTATATTTGCAGAGTAAAGTCTGCAGAACTGAGCAAAAGCTAACACTCGTTTCTTTATATATTGCCACAAAAGTGGAAAATATGGGGAAAGAGAGGATTCATCCCTCCATAAGACCTGTTGCCACTGATTTTCAGCCCACTTCTTGTGTCATTTGGCATAGCTCAACCTTTTCTCCCTGTTTCCCTTCCTTAAGAATGCCTTCTTGACAGCCACCCATCCATGGAGACCATTTCTGACGAGGCTTCAGTAAACAGTAGATGGATAAACTGAAGGTCCAGATGCATCTCTCAGGTCTTTGCTGGATTTTTCTCTGTTCTGTAAGGACATCGCTCTCAGATACTGTTCATCTGCTTTAGATAGTTTTTATTTTAGCTAACAGGTCTTTGGGAATCACCCTATTGGTGGAAAAATAATGTTGGATGTAAACAAAAAAACACCTCAAGGCTCAAGACTTTTGCACAGAACTCTATTTACAGATTCGATCTCCACTGAGACACACTCTTAGAAGTGCAACCCTCTGTTTATCTGTCGAGTTAAATGTTTGTCTCATTCAAAGTGATTTACAGTGCGGCTTCTGCATTAATTTATTTACCTCGTTCATTCTCTTTTCTCACTATTTGCTGAATGTATTTTCAACTTGAACCCATTTCTCTCTCCCTGCCTAATATCAAATAAAACCACCTCCATTATCGATTTCCTTAGAGGAAACAAGAGTATCCCCACCGGCTGCCTTTTTCGTCCCTAAAAGACAGATTAGCTGACATTTCTAAGCACAACCGTGTCCAGCCTGTGCTTTCATTGTGGGAATGTTGTAAGCGTTAAGTCACCCTATTCCAAATGCTGCTTAAAGAAGGAAAAAAGAAACAAATATTGGAACACGGCTGTTTCACCTGCCGAGGCACAGAGAGCTGATTAGTTATGTCCTGCTGAAACAGAAGAGAAGTGAGTGTGTCTTTTCTGTTTTATTTAGTGAAGGTGAAAGCCTGTCCGACGTTTAGCCTCCAAGTATGTCAGTGGAGCTGAGCGGCAGAGTTTGTTCGGTTGCTAATCAGCAGTTGTTTAATAACTCTTATTATTATGTGTTGCATCTGTAGGTGCAAATGCTGAGTTGTACATTACACCTGATGTTTGTGCCTTCGTTTTTCTTTTCAGTTGAAGGCATCCCACAATGTCCAAGAGCTTGTAAACGACCTCAAATGCTCAGGAAGTAAAGAGGTGGGATGGGATGGAAAAATGAAAGGAAATAATAATAACAGTAATTGTTACATTAACTTCGGCTTTCATTTCACCGCAGGCAGCACTTACCAAATATGTCTCATGCTTTGTTTCTTCAACGTCATTTTATTTGTTAATATGCATCCAATTTAGCATTTCAGGCCTGCGGTATATTCCTAAAAACATTGGGTCAGGGTTGATGCCACGCATGCACACAGTGACACAGATCAGCATCGATGTGCTCTGATTAAAAAGGAAACTGTTCCAGAGTAACAGTTCTATATGTAGACTTTGCTTGAACCGCTATGACGTTTTAAAGGTCTGAGTCGTGGCTAAAATTTGCTGCTCTGCGTAGCTGGTAGCTTAGCACTCTAATTAGCATTTTTTCCAGATCTTTGCCTGGTGCTCGGCGGTGCAGCTATCATGTAGGAGTCAAAACTTGCCAGTTGGAGTGGGAAACACTCCAGAAGCATTTCAAGTCAGAGGCATAATTCTTTGAGATCTGCAGAGCCTGCCTTTTTTCTTGTATTTTGACGATGCGGAGACGTGACATGGCCCCTCAGAGGCAGAGGTCACTCCACTGCAGCGTCTGTCACTATGGATCCTCCTCAGGGAAACTCTTCTACCACAGACTCATAATCAGATCTTTTCCCACATGATTGACGCAGCCTATGTGGGGCTTTTTTTGTACTCTTCTTCCTTCAGTTTGTTGAGGCCATAAAATCTGTTTATGTCTCCCACAGTGACTCTGAGAAAAGGAATTATAGAATTGTCTGCCTGTTGCTTTATTTGGCTGTCCATCATGTGAAATACATAAGACACAGCTGATTAGTGCGACTCCCCTCCAGCGCTCTTTGAGTCACTCTTGAAAGGAAGGGGGCTCACATAGGGGGCTGAGTGCTCAGCTGCATCGCTGATACTGCTGACTTCCACAGTCTGTTGTTTTGAGTTAGTTCACTTTTCATGAATTTTATTTGATTTAAGTTAAGCTCTTGTGTGGACCTGCTATTTGTTTGGGTCTTTGTGACAGTTTGTGACAGGAGATGGTCTGATGTCTCATAACTAACTCTCAACGCACTCCAAGATGCTGCGGCTGCACATTAGAATGAGTTCAGTTCTTTATGATTTATGCAAGAGGGAGCTCAACAATTCAACAGAAGTTGTGTTTGTTTATCTCATGCACACAAATGGAATCCATGCATTACTTTCTTGCTCCCATCATTGCCCCTCCGTTCTCCTGTCTGACACGCTTTACATCTTCTTCCAAGCGGATGTTAGAAAAGCAGGTGATCCATCATGTCTGACTGTGGTGCATCAGATGTTGGCTTGCCAGGGATTCACAGGACCAGAAGCCCCTGACAGGTCTGAGTCAACCGTGTGGATAAGTTGACACTTTTAGTATTCAGTGGACTGATCCTGCTCGCTCTTCTGACAGGTTTCTGGCCCTGACACGTTCCAGCCAGTGCTGTAGCAAGCCACCTGCTGAGAACCACTGAGCGTACACTGTTATCCTGTCTTTCCCCTCAACGCTAGAATACAAACTGTACCTTGCAGAGCCAAAAAGAAAAAAAAAAAGGCTGGATTGCTACAGATATAATATGTGCTGGATGACAGCATATTATGGGGAGACTTTGAGGGCCATGGAGCATCATTGCAGCATCCCACTGTGCGTGGATAGCACAGAAGGGTGTATTTTGGGAAACACTTGACGAGAATACATCGCCACAATGTCACATTATCTTTTTCTATCTGTCCCTATCTCTTTATCTAGACTCTTGGCTGTTTTTCCTCTCGCTCACACCGATGCACATACTAGTGAGTTTTCCAAACTGCCATTTCTGACTCTTACAGGGGTGTTGATAATGACTGGGATCATATATACTATCTTATGTTTTTCGAAGATCAGCGTTGTCATAGCATAAAAGCTTCATGGAACAACAGATGAAGTGAAATGATGCTGGCAGACAGTATGATTAATCTATCATGATTGCCATGATCGTCGGCTGTCTGCAGAACACTGACTGCTATCATTAGCTATTGGCCTCATTGTCACTCATTAGCAGCTTTCATAGCTGTCAGCGAGGGTACTTCATCAGATTCACAATTGAAAATTAAAGCCAAATGATATAAACGGCTAAATAAGTTAATGTTTCTTTCAAATTGAACTGACCCCATTAAAGCAGATCACCGTGGCAGAATATCATGTCACAGTCTGATAGAACCACAAGCCTTTAATAATTCATTCATGCAGTAGAATAGGCTGCAACAGTTGATGGAATCTGGAGGACCACACCAATCTATGGGTTTCCTGTTAGACAGTAGCTTGGGGGACCCTCCCCCCCCCCCCAAAAAAGAAGCCCAGTCTGTTCTGATTAGTCAGCTGCAGTGGCCTGATTTGGTAGCATTTCAGTGGAAGCAAAATTAGTATTTGCCCCCAAGTAAAGGGCAAGTCATGAACATTTATCATAACTTCCCAGAACATTACGAACGGATATATGTGAATAGGTGATATATTCCACAAGACTGGACAGAACATCTGAGCTGACTGCATAGGGACTTTAAAGCAAAGGCTCCACAGCCCTCCTAAGCAAACATAGTCATCGGATGTGTCTTGTTGCCTTTAAGGAGATTTTTCAACCAAAACAGTTTGAGTGCTGTCCAGAGCCGGACTCCGAACCAGTTCTGTGTGTTCCGAACACCAAAGCACTGGCTCCAGCCCAGGAAAACTCTTTGTTGGATGAGAGCAAAGAACCACTTACATCAAGGACTGGGGGAGGAGTTATGGAGAGCTTCCAGACTAACTGAAACGTTGTGACCGCCACGTTTCAAAGTCACGTGCCACCTTAGCCCTCAGTTTGCTTAACAATAAGACCAATAACACTGAGCTGCGACGTGGACGAGAAGTTGAAGCAGCAGTGGAAAGATGTGTGTTCCTGCCGTTTCCAGTTTTATTGTCAGCGAACGTGTTAGTGCGTGCTCCTGGCAGAAATACCAGTCAGCGTATGGAAACAAGACACAAACACTGACTCCACCATCGGTTTGCAGGGTAAAAGAGCAAACTTCAGCATTTTGTGAATAGTAGAAGGAGCTTGGCGTTTGTATCCAAAGAGATCTTTAAAGTGACGTAATGGCATGGAGAACCAAACCATTTCTAAGCCGGTTGCATAAATAATAGCTCTAGCACCAGCCCTGGCCCAGCTGTCAGACTACTTTGGTCAAACGGGGGCATAAAATCACTCGGTAAAGATGCTACATTCAAGTAATCCATAATTGCAGTTTGTGCAAAAAAATTATATTAATCCTTATAATTGGTAATAATCCAGCACTTTGCAAATTTTAAAGACAATATCAAGTCTTTGTGATCATCTACAAATTAACTACACATGATTTATTGCAGATTTGTTCATATTTCACCAAAAGGAAGGAATTAAACTGCGAATATGCTCCAAACGAATGCACTCTTGCTGGCATACCATTACCCTTTAAGAAGGCTAAATTTTGGGTAACCAGGTTGTGAAGTTGTTTTGGGAAGTGAGTGAGTAATCGGCGTAGGCGACGCAGCAAGTGAATGCCAGCAGAGATGGTGAGGCTTCTCATAATCAGCCATTAAAAGTTCCACAACAACTGTTATCCTGCTGTAATGTTATTCACCATGTTCAGTGTCTCAGAAGCAAAAATAAAGACCAGATTGATGCAGAGTTGCATTAAACATTGAACAGGTTTTCACAACACTAGGAGAAAAAATGTTCGGGTAAAACCAGACAAGTAAACATGTTCGTTCCGAACGAAGCTACTAAATCAAAGCTCTGTCAGCCGGCCTAACACAGCCAGATCAAATCACTTCTGCATGTAGATATTCAACCAGATTCAAGTGGGCCTCGGATCTGTGTCCATGCTTCAAAGTCCTATCTTTTCCAAAAATCATAGGTTTATATTAATTCAGCCAAATTTCCAGTGACGCTGCTCTCATCCACATGTTTTTCCGTTACTTTTGTCAGGCGGCTAAACGTGTCAGGAATTGTGACTCAGAATCACACCATTAAGACTATATGTCAACTTGGCCTGAGGAGCGCTCATTTATATGTTGATAATCAAAGGAAAAACACTTGGAAAGCATGACAGGTTAAAGCTGGTAAATCCTATCTGTTTTTGTTTACTGTATTAAGGTATGAATATATGAATTTGATGATATTTGAGAACTTTCTGATGACCGGTTAAAGCAAGCCAGCAATCCTGAATTGGATGTGACACCTGACTCAAAAGACTGTCCTGGGATCCGGTACCTGGGGCTTTACTGTTCTGAGTATAAGAAGCACCAAGCTGTAAAAGGTAATTATAATGAATTCTCTGGACGGTTGCAGAGCTGGTAGAAATGATTGCCGCGTACTAGGCTTCGATTAATTGATCGGCTGGACTCATAAAGCCCCTGTAGCAGGCACACATGGGAGTATCTTCCTCATTCCATCCTGTTATTAGATCACAGTTGAACTGAACGGTATTTCTTATTGACAGCTGTGTGCAGATTTTCTTTCAGCACCTCCACCAAAGCTGGGCCACTCCACCCTCCAGCATCTGGAGGCAAAAAGAGTTATCTTTAGAAATGTATACGTGCCCTTAAAAAGACTGAACTACTACTGCCAGCTACAACTGTTTTCATTATCTGCTCTGATCTAATAAGATTGATTAATTCATGAGCTAATTATTTATAAGAGGTCAAAGCCAATCCTGATCCACCTGTCATTTTGTTGTATTTTGCTCTTAAGTGATAGTTCTTCAGATGTTCTGAAGGTCTAATTCAAAACAAGTCTAATCCCATCTTGCAAAAGATGTCTATGCCTTCTCAGATTTAGACAGTCATGTCATATAAATCTCAAGACCATGTGGTGACAGCTCAAGACAAAATAGTGTGAATTTGGAGCGTCAATCTCAGTGAGGGTGATGTTTCACAGGCGGGTGTGTGTACGCTACAGAAAAGCTCTCTGTCACAACTTTCAGAATAGTCTGATCACATACACTCACAGTTAAAAACAAAACGCAGCCATATCGTGTACTTTGCGACATTCTGACACTCTGTCATCCTTTAATGAAATATGGATGGATCAAGAGATGTCCTTTGTTCTGCTTTCGTCTGAATGTAGCATTGTTCCGCCCACCTGATATTTAAAGACAATCATGGCGCAGCTAATAATTAGCTGCAAAGATCCCACTTGCTGGTCTATTTTCAAAGCTGATTCTCTCTACACTAATCATCAAAGGGCCTTTCTCAGTGGCAGTCGGTCTTCTTAACGTTATGAAGATTACTCAGCACAGGAGAGCTTCTGTTTGTTTTGCTGAATCTCACAGTGTCATCTTGGCAGTTATAGAATTATGGGCAACGTTACCAAGAGACACTTTCAGTTTTGCTGCCAAGTCCCTCCAATAACTTTCCAAAAATTATTTGACACGATACCTCACACCTTAATGAGCTCTGAGCCTCAGTGTGCCGACTGAGATACATCATCTGCATTAAAGTAGACTGAATCATCATTCATTCATTTATTTTTTGATAACCCCCAACTTTTTCATAATGCCGGTTGTTTTCTGCAGCTGAAGTTGACTAAAGCGATGCTGATTTCTGAAATGCTGGAAAAGAAGGCAAATTAGAAAATAAACCTAAAATGGATGTCTGTATGATACAAAGTTTCATATATATATATATGTTAATTAATATGTTAATATGTGTGTGTGTAAATGTGTATTTGAGCTGTCCTGTATACCACCCAGTGTAGCATGTGGTCATTACAAGCAAAGGAAAACGTTTTTAGATATATGAAAATGGTTATGTCATTCTGCTGTGTCATCAAAATTGTAATTTTTTAAAGAAAAAGAGCAAACGAGATGTGATTGTCGTGTATATTAAGCACTTTGCAGCTGCCTATTATTAAACAAAACCATCCGCAGAACTAGCATTGATCATATTCACAACTATTTGTATTGCATTATTTCCCAACAATAATGTTCCTGGACCTGAAACCACCCAAGAGCGCCCGGGGGCTGAGATACCGCAGTTCACAACTCTGGGTTCCAGCACCGCACTATTCTATTCAGCTTTAACACCACGTACAAAACATTTTTGATGGTGTCCTTGTGGCCTCTTCAACATCCATGCATGTGCATGTGCAGGGCTCACACAAAGATTTGTTTTCATGAAGGTGGTGTTACATCCCACAACTGAAAGGAGAGCCAAAAGAGGGGGAAAAAAGCCAAATTCTCTAGTGTTACTTTAAAGGTTTAGTATGGGGGATGTTGTGACACCCAGCTTGGTAAACGACTGAATCCCAAAATACACTGGCTGGAAAAATGCTAGATAAATCCCGCTCAATGCTTCACAATCAAAGTTAAGATTCAGGTTTGACCCAAGATGTTTTAGCTTTGCCCTCACATAGGCAACTGGATCTATTGTCATCTTGTTTTCTCATTATAGTTTTCTGTAGACTACACATAATAAAGGAGGATTCCACTAGGGGGCACTCTAAGGAATTCAAACCACAGAGAACTTAATAATTTGCAAGATATAAACATGGAGATCAGCATTTGGTTTCTGTTAAGATCAGGCTGAAAAAGCCACACCTGCAGCATTATCAATAGATATTTTATATCTTGTGCACACATAGCATAACATTTTGAGCATGTGCACAACCAAGCTCCAAACAAGCACAGGCTACATGGTTTAGCCATCATAAACCTGTAATTAAAGCAAGATCATTCTTAATCTCAGAAAACATGGCCACATTAGAGGCTCTTCTGCACATATACTGTTAATAATACTCTCAGTAGCTTTTTATGTGAAAGAAATAAGAACTCTCATTAGTTCGAACAAGTTAATTTACCAAACATTAATCCAGAACCGAACTGTTCTGGATCAATGGCCTCACTTGAGTGGATTTACTCTAAACTCTAAAGTGGAATTTTGGATGCATCAGTCTCTACTCGGTCTAAACAGAGTGAGTGAAGTAAAAGAATGTGTGTGCGTGCAGCAAAGAGCAGGCCACTGCTGCCCCATCCATTTATCCATCACTCTCTCCCCACGGGGCCGGTGTTGAACTAAATAATGGCGGATGCTCACAAAGGTTAAGCACTGAGTCAGAACCAGTGATGACAGGTTGACCAATGAGTCTCTGCCAGGCTGCCATGATGCCCTGTGCAGCATGTGACACAGAAACACACACAGCGAGTAGCGTTCCCTCAGCTCACCGGAGATAATTGAACCTTTGAGCACTGTTTCTGTAAGACAAAAAGTCTCTCCTCCATATTATTCCTCTGGCACATAATAATTGACTTTGAGATATTCATGGCAGCTTCTCTCCTTTGTTATTTTGCTGACTATGTGCTCATTTCATTCCAAATGTCTCTGTTCAGTTGAGTTTGACGTTAGATCAGCTCAACGGAGCACGAAGGCAGGAGCTTCTGGATCAGCTGAAGATTAGATTGCTGGATGGAAGGAGACCTGTTGCTTTGGACTGGCACTCTCAATCACCTTTAAAGACAACTTTTTTCCGTTTTGATTTAGTTTGATTGGTTTGAGTATGAAAATGAGTCTTTTAATGGCTGTGGCATGCACAGTCACAGGATCCTAAGCCAGTTAGACACCCATAGGAGATTTTGGACAGACATGTTAGACTGCAATCTCCTTCACCATCAGTAAAAATATAAATGAGGGAATACATTTTAGAATAGAATTAGTTTTTTGTCTTAATCTATCACTCAGACATAGTATGCTTAAGAGTAATAATTACCAGCTAATCTTCTTATATAATAGTAGCCAAGAAAGTGTATTTGAAAGGCATTGATGCCTAATTCTTCAAATGATATCAATAGGTGGGTTTTTAGCCATATTACACACTGCATAATGGCGGGGACATCAGAGCGGCTCAATCAAGAAAGACGTTGAGGACACTGTGGAATGAGAAAACGAGACTTGGAGTTTCCTTCTCTTTCTCCGGCTGTGTCTCAGCACTCTATCGCTGTCAGTTAGTCCGTCTCCTCCACCAGTTTCCTGGCAGCCCGATGTCGATGAAGACATTCTGTAAAGTAGAAGCAGGTGTGCAAAGAGAAGCGCTTCCTGCTATCAGTCTCGCACACCTCTGTCTTCTACGTCCATCTCGAGCACTATAAAATCTCAAGGTACAAAGTCCTCCTGAATAAATGAGAGCCAACCACTAACAGCTGCATGTTGTCTTTCTTCACCTGCACAAAATGCATCCAGGCAGGAAAGCGAAGCCGTCCGCTCTGTTGAGTCTGGATTCTTTGCCTTGACAGTTGGAGTTTTACAACCTGCACTAACATATTTATGATGAAAATGGCAAAACAACCAAGTAACTTTACCACAACCACAAAGGCCTGATTGTAATAATCTAAAGTGCTGAGGCAAACACCACGGCTCCATGTCACATAAGGCGATGGTAAAAAAAAAAAAAAAAACTTCACTGCACAGAATATTCACTTTTCTTCTGGATTTCTGCACTTTTGTTTCACTAAAGCAAGTCATTTTTTTCAGTCTACACACTTTTTTACAGGATGTTTTGTATGTACCTTGTGGCTAACGCAGCCTTCTAGTTGCACCGTAGGAACAGGTTCAGATGAAAGCCCAGTCAGTCCTAACCTAACCTGAGCTGTGCTGTTTGGCTGGCTCTGACCACGGATCAGCCAAGCAGCAAAGTCATACGGGAGAACTTCGAGCTCTCAGAGTGACTCAACAATACCATCTGTAGTTGAAACGGAAAACATTCATTGTAGAATTACTTTTGATCAGTAACTCTTGGTCATCAAAGACCGAATGCTCAAGAATACAGCTTTTGAGTTTCCAGGATTTGTAATCTTTCATTATTCTTGGTTGCTCTGCTGACAGAGTTTGGGGAAGATTGCATGCACATGCCTGTCATTTTCTGCAGCTGTTTCCATCTTTTGGTCACAGATAATTTGTTATGAGTAATCCGTTGCTCAGGCGATGCAGAGTGGCAGGAATCACTTTATGTCCACAGAGTACATCCACAACAATAAATATATATCCATACAGAGGTTTAGTGTTTAGAGGCATCTGATATTGGTTGAGCACAGAAAGCATAAGAAATGCAGCAGAAGTCGAGCAGATTTACAAATTTTTTCTCATTTATTAAATGCTTGCAACCCTTGCAAGACTTTTATTTAGAAATATAGCTGTGCTTCTTTGGTGTATCTTTTTTGTCTATTAATTCCCTGACATGACACTTGTTTATTTCCTAAAGAGTTCTTACAAAAGAACACCTGACACCTTGAGTGCGTGTGCAGTGCCTTTTCTCTGTCTCAGAAAGCAATTCACCAGAAAAGGGAGATATGAAATTGTAATTCTTCTGGAGCCGAGTAGTATGTGGAGCTGCTCTGAATTATAAATGAAAGCAGAAGGGCTTTAGCTCTGCCTTCTTGCCCGAGCGTGATTCAGACAGTCTGGCGTGAGGAGGACACGGTCGCATAACAGGTTGAGACACACACACATACACACTAATGTATATATACTCCATCTTGGAGTCCTACAGATTCCAGTATATTATACTCAGTGGCCTCTTTACAGTTACTCAGTAAGATCAGGCCACTGCCAGCCTCTACAGTCAAGTGATAGCTCCCATATCATTTATCAATGTTTGAGTAAATAATAGTGTTGTGTTGTTATTCCATGTAGTAGTTCACACATCGAGTTGATTCATAGTTGTGTTGGGAGCACTACTGCCATGCGAATAAAAGTTGTTGTGTAGGATTTTTTGGCTCCAGAGGGGGCTGTGAGGAGCTGTCGAGTGAGCCTCAGTTAGAGCTGAAGATAGAAAATTTGAGGATTCGGGTGTGGCTACAACTCTTCCATAGCAAAGGTGACCAGATTACTGAAATGAAAATCGGGGACATTCTGCCAAAATCTGCCAAAAAAAACCCTGCCAGTTCACACAAAATAAATAAGTTATCAGTTAATGCACAACATACCATTTATCGCAGCCGCTGGTCTCCTTTTCTTTCCTTTTTGCCGCCTCTAGATTGTTATTGTTGATGCTGCTGCATTTATACGTCATTCAGACGTCTTCTCTGGCAATGTGTTAAATGGCTACCGTGATAACTGGTGTTGCTTTGAGTCTGCTCGCATTTCCCCCCATTCAGTGTCAAAAACGGGGACATTTTTGGGGACAACTTTGTCCAGTCACCAAAAACGGGGACTGTCCCCGGAAATCGGGGACGTCTGATCTTCTTATCCATAACTCTCTCCTCAGCTTTGCTTGGGGTTAGCATCTCAAGGCTGCTTTTTTAAGTTGATTATAATAAAATCAGAGTTATGTGCTTACTACCTGATTACTTTTAGTCACTGGCAGCCATTAGCCAGATTTCCATTGACTTATGATTTAAATCTGAAGTGATTTTTTATTTCTTTTTTTGAAAAGCAACAAAAAATATGTGAATTAAATCGTTTGAAGCAATTAAACTAGTCTGCCTTGTTTCACAAGAGGGTGGGAGCATAGGTTACGTTGCTAGTAGTTGTAATTCAGAAGAAAAAGTATCTGGAAAAATCTGGAAAGAACCAAAACTGCAACAAAAAAAAAACACGAGGAAAATGGAGAGAGCTATTCTTCAGAGATGTATGACTTTAGTCTGGGAATATTTGGCATATTTTGTATTGTATTTGTATCTGAGCAGACACCGGTCAGTCACATGAGTTTATTGATAGGTCACAGATCTCCATTACTCATTGAACCCAACTGGCAATGGCTGCCCGCAAATTCAAGTCATTAATGCTATCAACAGCAATTTCTGGGTCTGCATTCAGCTGTTTAAACAGTCATAGAAGGTTATACTCTCAGGTCCGCTGTCTGGAACTGGCATCTCTATGCACCAGGCTGCGTGAATCCAGACTATTTTCATTTTTGGCTCCATAGTGGTGGATCGAGCTACCAAATCCTATCAGAGCTGGGGTGCCTCTGCCTTCAAGAATCTCCTGAAGACTCAAGACCCCAAAACGCAGAACATGCTCTTACTTTGCACTTCTGTACTACTTATACTTGCTTTATATGCATTGAAATAGATGTAATGCTTAATGGATATGCCAGAGTATTGCTATAAGTAAGCTATATATAAGTTTCTGCTGAATAACTAATCATAAATGTAGATCCACCTCTTCTGCTGGCTTGGATGTGTCTTTGCATCTCTCACACACTAACCGATGAGCCTTTAACAAGCTGTGTGAAAGGGGCTATTGACAGCCATTATTTACCTTTTATTTTATTTTTATTTTTTTTTAGAAAAATTCATTTTAAGCCTTAAATATCTTTCTGAGATCTTCACCAGTTCTATCCTTGGCTCAGGTGGTAGAAGCGCTGGGTTGTTGGTTAACTTCCCAGCTCTTCCTGTCCGTAAGCCAACATTTGGGAAGGATGCTGCATGCCAAGTTGCTCCCATTCGTGCTTTTTAGAGGAAACCGTATGTAAGGGGAGTCCATTTTCATCTAGCTGGGCCTTCTTTGGTCTGCATATGCTGTGAGTCTCAGAAGCTGCACGGAGTGTCGGTCTTTCTCTGACAAATCGTGTCTCGGCATCCTGACCAGTTGGCTGATCTGTGCTCGCCAGACTCCGGGATCTCCTTGTCGACTGTGTTTACACATTATCCGAGCTCAGCCCAAGCGCCAGAGCTGCTAGTTTGCATACGTGTGACCCACAAACACTTGATTTTTACAGCACCTGTTAACACATAGTTATGATATAATAACTGCCATTTCAGAGGACTGTTAAAAGCGTGCCTTTAAAATGTAACGATCAAATAAGAGATGATGATAAACTCCTTTATAGACTCCTCAGCTATATGGGAGTGGGGGTGGGTGGGGGGGGGGGTTAAAGCATGCTGCCTGTGCATGCATGAAATCTGTAGTGAGCTGGCCAGTGAAAGACACATTAATGTCATCCTGACCTGTGTGGCTGTTTACTGGATGCCCTCTACCCATCTGCCACTCTGAGTTAGTTTCCACTCTTGCTGCACATGGAGATGAGAGGCACTCCTCCTCACGGAGCTGTGGAAACGTGCTGTTCCATGTTCCATGCATTTTATGTGGCCGACAAAGTGAAGCTAACTGTGTACATGATTTCACGCTGCATGTAAAGTAGAACAGTCAAATCTAGCTAAACTCTCCTTTCCTTCGTGTTCAGCGATAATGCATTACCCTGTCTAAAACTTTATTAGGTTTACACAGTCCACAAAATGAAGACAAAGCCACTCAACACACTTTTGAAACACCAGCTTTAGATAAACGCACACATGAATTCGTACGTTTCTCTCCTGTCTGCATCCACAAAGAGTCAGGCCCACAGGCTGCCTAATAGAAAACTCAGTGTGGCCATTATTATGTAACACTCCTGCTTAACGCAACACTTAAATCTAAATGATGGTTCATATTTAGTTGGAACCATATTTCGTCAATTTGCATATTTTAACAGCAACAGCTGTGGAATCTCCCATCTAACTTTGGGTTTTCCTGCAGTACGAGTCTCATGTGGAGGTAGAAACTGAGTCATGAAATGATACTGCACCCTCAATTACTCAGACAAGATTCCCTGACGTGGATGAAAAAGAAATCAGTGGGAAGAGATTAGTGATTTATTATGAAGTCTTTGGTCATATAAATATAGCACCCAGAGAAGACAGCAAGGGAATGTGGCACCTCTCTGTTTCGGTGTTGAAAGATGTGTACAGGAGCTGAGTAAGATTAAAGTGGGGTTTGATTCTACATTTACAGTAGTGGTGCGCGTCTCTCCCTCGTGAGGGCATCCCACTTATATCTAGATACACGGGGTATGAACTTTTTCAACACAACGACTCAGTTTGACGTGTAATTCGATGCAGTCTGATACAGCTCTTGGTCATAAGAGTTTAGGAACATTTTGGTCTTGTGTGGTACAGTTTATTCATATGTATTTTTATGGGGGTCACATCCTGCAGACCAGGGAAGGTCAGTGCAACCCTCTCCACCCTGGTTTGTTTATCTGTATCTTGCTGGTTTCAGCTGGCTTCTTGGCTCCAGTCATATGGTCTCATTTTCATCCGTGTGCCTATTACCTTGGTAACCTTGGAACTCTGTTGCAACCTTGAGACCCTAATTGCATGAATGATTTGGTCTTTCTCATCTTGGTCCCACTTCTCTTTGTCGAGTTTGTCAGAACACTTTCCTCTTCTCTTTGGAGATTGTTTTCTTTCCCACTTCTTTCCTCACATTCGTTTGATAGTTTTTGTCGGATTTCTATACTTTGAAGCATGAAGGTATCTGACCCACATTTGTCTGTGAAATACAGTCCAGTTGGTGCGTTAGACCACATTTTTAATGTATACATTATTTCACGAAAGTAGCCTCTTCTCGACTGGCCTGTCATACAGTATGGCAACTACCACCTCTACTGTAACACACCATGATGTCATTGCCTAATCATTACCATGATGCAAGTATCTGGTTCTATTTTCAAAATGGCTGCCGACTGGCCAAAGCAACAAGTTAAATATGCCATTTTTGATAAGCCAAAGTGACTATAGTACCTGCACAGTGTACTATAGTTGTACCTAAAAGTTCAAAGTTAGTGCTAGTCGGTGCAGTAGTTGCACAGTGTCACTGCTTTGATAGGCAAGTACACACTCTCTCAGACCCAAAGACTCTTTTAGAAATCTTTAGCTTCCCGGGTGGATACAGTGAGTGGCTGTGTTGCGTGTTCTAAGAAGACATAGAGCAGATTAGCATGTCATGCATAAATAAAATGCCCATGTTTACAAGCTGATGAGTCTCAAAGTAACATCTCAGAGTTTCTTGATCTTAAACTGATGGCCCTTAAATGGCTTAAGTAAAAACACATGTTTGATGCTGCATTTTATCATATTAAGAGACCACAATTAATGATTTATTTAAATGCATTCAAATGCATTCACATTCATGCTGCTTGAGTCACTTATGAAACACAATCCTAATTCCATATTGTTATGACCTCCTAACAGGCCAGCCACTAAATGTTGCTTTAAATGTATGTTTAGATGCTACACTGATGCTTGCTGCACATTCTTAACATCAGATGGAATTATTCACTCATTTTTGAGAGTGCTCAGGAAAAACACATGAATAATGCAACAGCACTCTGTGGCTGTGGTGGGCATTAATGAGATTTTTGGGAAGATTGTGCTTTTCAAATCATCTTGGGCGAGAGGAGAGTCGGGCAAGGAAAGAGTGAAGGTGAGCAAGGCCGAGGAGTTTCAGGTATGTGCTTTAAGTCTTAGTTTTAATTCAACTCATGCCAAGGGCTAAATGTAATTGCACAGCCAAGTGCGGGAACTTGGAGCTGAGGCCTAGGCCCCCTTGATATTATGCTCACTCATCCATAGTGTCTTTTATAGAAGTAAAGTATATACATGAGCCGTACTAATGCTGCCATAGAGTTGTAGAAAAGCAATGTCATTCATTCACGTCTTAGTTAAGGGATGTGAGCCTTTCTTTGGAAGTGAGCCAAAGCCAAACATTCTTTTCCTGTTTTAACAATTTGAAAGTTAGATCAAATATATAAACCCAGGATTATTGTATCAGTTAAAATTTCTATCTGCGACATTTTCCAAACTGCCATTTTCATCGGTTTAAATGCTACGATGTGGTTGCTGTTTCTAAGAGGGAGCCTAGTCAGGCCAGAAGGGAATTTAAAACTCAATGTCAAAGCAGTCAGAGACGATGTATGAATTCAGTCCTGGAATGTTAAAGCCAATTCATTTGAGAATTCATAATGCAGTTGTGTGCAAACCAAACATAACTCTTCAGGAGTTCACGGTTTATGTGTGCATGAAAAAAGAACCAATTTGCAGAAGGTAGTCGGGTCTTTACTTCTTAGATCCATGATGTTTAATAACTACATAGATGATTTTACAGTATAGGAACTATTGCAATATAATCATGTTTTTGTATGAATAGAAATTACAGATATCATGAGATGTGGTGAAAAATCCATATAAAAGAAAGTTAGTGTGTCTTAGTTTAAAAAGCAACTGCAATAATAACCACGGTTTAATTTGATCTGTCTATCAGTACATCCCAGTATTGAGGATATGAAGTGATGAAGCGTTCCAGGTGTGCTATTCTTCCAGCAAACATATCTTAAGGTGTGCAGCTGTACGATTAGGCCATTGTCCCATTTTTTTTACTACATTCTCTGTTTGTGACGAGTCAGCACTGCAGGCAGGACAGTTCAGCACATGTACCCTCCTCTTCCTCAGCCATACCTTTGTTATACATACATTGTCTTGTTTTAAAAAAAACAACAAAAAAAAAACCATGGTTGTCCCTTGAAAATATGTTGAGGGCAGCATGTGTTGCTCTGAAGTGTACCTCTCTGCATCAATATCACATCACTTGTTGCTGATAAAAGTCTAGATGGTCCTTTTCAGTTTTGGTCTGAACACAGTTCACGTTTCCCCTGTGGGATGAACCACCCCAGATGCCTCCGAGCCCAGAGAAGTAGACGCCACCTCTGGACAAGGTTAACATCTTTTTTAGTGGTATTTCTGAATGTGCATTCTAGTGCTTGACAACGATTTCCCACAGTAATCCTTACTCTATCATAAGCAACCTTTTCTAATTTGTGGTTGTAGAATAAACAAAACAAGCATTGAAAGTGTTTTTTATTAGAAATGGAAGCACAACATATGCATACCTTCAAGGCGGATGTGTTATTTAGGTTTTTATAATAATTGAATTGATAAGCACCTCCTTGTGCAGAAAAACTGGCCCCCAGTTTGATTTACCCTCTATTTGCTCTGTCATTTCAGTTTAGAATCATGTGGACATTATTACTGGAAACAATTAAAAGATTAAAGATCTCATCATGTTGTTTGTGTGCAGAATGTTTACCTGAGCTTTCACAAAAGATTAGATGCTCTGCCATGATAATTTGAAGAAGTTAGGATGCTATTAAAATGTTGGCCGCGCATTTAGTTTGACGTGTTTGCCACAACAGAGGAGATGCCAGAAGGATCCGGTCGAAAGTCATCTCCATGGAGATGCACAGCGTGGCGGTCAGTGAAGCTCCGGCCTCAGCTTTTTCTTCATTTTAGGTGTAATTAAGAAAAGCTATCTCACCTATCACTCTCAGCTAATAGCACAGGGGACTGTGGAGCGTTTCAAGCATCAACACACAAACTTTGGGTGGCATACTATCAATGCCCCAGATTTCCATTGACTTTACTGTTGGAAAGTGAAAAACAGGCCTTGGCTGGCTTCCTCATTACAACAATATTACCCAGGAACTCCTCTCGCAAACACCTTTCGATCTTGTCAGTTCTTCTTTTCTTGACATGCTCATTCATTCATTCTTTCAAGGGAGGGGTTATTCTGGAGATGCCCATTTATTTGAGCGATATCAGATCATGGTTTTGTCAAATGTACTTAAAGAAATGTTTGCAGTGATAAACAGAAAGCAAAACAAATCCCATGAACCAATGCGTTATCCTCAATAAGACAGAAACCAATTTTAAAAGTGAGACATTTTACTACGTCATGAAAAATATGAGCTCGTCTTTAATTATATGGCAACGACACATCCCAAACGCTGGCTCAGACCCGTGTTTACCACTGCGTAGCATCCCGTCTTCTCTCTGGAAACATCTGGGAAGTGTAGACACCAGCTGCCGGACCTTCGGGAGAGAAATGATGTTGCCCCCTCGTCTGATATTGGAGTCTAGCTGCTCAGCAGTCCTGGCTCTGCTGTTTTGTGTTTTCAGCTGGTGGAAGGTCTGAACTGCAGACAGACAGGTTCAGCACCTGGACTCTTCTGATATGAAGCCACGCAGTTTAACATTGTCTTGTTGAATTCGCTGAAAAAGGCAAACCAGAAGATCACAGGCATCCAATATTGCTTTCTGGCCATGTGTCTTGCACACAGAAATCTCTCCATATTCTTTTGATGATATCATGCCCTGCAGATAATGGAATATTCAGTCTTGTAATTTTACATTGAGGAATATTATTCTGACATCGCTCAATTTTCACATAATTCCATTCTGTTACCAACCTTCCTGGAATTCGGGTTGTACCTGCACTCCACCGTTTTACTGTGTTAAAGAAACAAGGACAGAGCCTGTCCTTGAAGTCACTCCCAGTGTGAACTCCAGTGATTGGTCATCATCAGAAAGGAGTGGGAATTGTTTCCCTGGCTACCTTTTCTGCAACCACAAGTTATAACCCAAGAAAAGCAACCAGGATTCATCAGGAGAACACCGACTTATTTGATATGTAGTCTGTACTACGGGTGTTCAGAGGTCAGTTTGCATATCTTTATGTTCCCTTGCGTGTGTTTGTGTAGTGATTATATTGAAGGTAAGCACCGACGTACCGTGAGGGCACTCGGCTGTGTAGAGAGACCTGGAAAAGCTAAGCAATGAGAACCTGGCTTCATAATTGGTTTGAACCATGTAGAGTCCTTCTGAATACATGTGCTCAGGCTTTTATTCTTACTCGAATCAACATTCAGACAAACTTGTTACCTCAAGCGTGACCCACTCAGCCTTCATTTAGTACTTTAATAGGAAATCAAATTCAAACATGTTCCAGGTCCTAAGCAGATGAGCTTAGACGCAGCCCTGCTGTGTCTGCTTGTCCTGAATATAAAAGTCAGCAGCTTTGATTTAGATAATTTTAAGCACTATAATTGGAAAAGGAATAATATTTATTAGGTCTGCAGACTAAGGCTGCAGTTAGACAGTATTTGAATGGCAGTACATAAAATAAATTGTACATTAAACATTCACTGAAGTGCCTGCACAGGCCCTACGGAAAGTCTAACCTTGGTTTAATCCAGTTTTATTCAGTGTTTGTCAGCATTGTCTTACTGTTGAGGATTGTTGGCTCACTTTTGTATTGTGTCATCAGGCTCATGAGAGCTGAGTTTTACCTCGATGTGGGGTTGAACCGTATCACGCCAGGGGGAGTTCTAAAATGTGTTGACCTTTGACAAAAACACTATTATAAAAGCCAGCAAGGAAATGACCACAGAGGCCCAAAACTTCTTTCCTCACCCTTCAGGAATTCATCCTACGACAAAATAGATTCTCTTTAGGGATTAAGAAAGTTTTGTTAAATTTCATCATCAGCTTTCTATGTACATCTTCCTTTAGATAAAATCTGAGTGGATGGATACCGGACTTTTGCTTAAACTCAGGAGATATGTTTGTTAATGAAGCAGTTTCACTAATATGAGGAAAACTGTTTAACATGTGTGCATCAAAAACTGAACGAACGGTAACATTTAACATAGAGATTTTTTACCTTCAATCTCACAAACCTGATCATCTTCACACTTGTAGAGCTTCCTGTGTGTTAAGTGTGATTCTGGCAAATTTCAAGATCATGTAAAGTCCCGTTTATCGTCAGTTGTGCACATGTCCGCGGACAACTGTGGCCATAAGTCCATATTTGTTCCTTTATAGTGACCACTCCAAATGACCCTACGTGCTTATACGGAAGACCACCAAACATCTTTTTCTTGATTCTTCAGCTTCTTCAGTTTGAACTGACTGGTGGGGGGTTTCAGGCTTTTAAGCAGTTGTTGGGACATTCACACTTTGAGCGTCGTTGAGGTCACATGTGTCATCAGCTGGGGTTTGCAATTGCTATTTTTGATTTGGATTTTGAAATGGAAATAAAATGGTGAGTGAACAACAATAAAAATAACATTGTCTTCTGCATAAAAAGAAGCTAGCTCTAGGTGGTTTTTGCTTGTTTTGAAGACAACTTGATTGGCATCTGGGGGAATGCAAACAAACGACAAATCGTATCTGATCTGGCAAAGATTACAATGATGTAACTCGCCAGCTGTTTCTTGTCTAAAGCAGCAACAAACAAACTCATGTGACAGATCAGTGTCAATACAGTACAATATAATATCATAGATACTCCCAAAGATCAAAGTAATTTAAATTTCCTTCTTGTGAATGTCCACCACAGTTGTTGTGTTTCTTCAGTTTCTTGGCTGGACAACTACTTCTTCTACTGAACTACAATCATTACCAGTGTTCTCTATAGCACCGCCCTCTGGTAATAACAGTGCAGCCTAGTTTATTTGCTTCCAACTAATCCATGGAAACATGTAGGATTCCGATCTTTTTTTGGGGGCTTTTTAAACGATTGGTTTAAATGAGCTTCTTAAGTGAATGAAAACCCAGCCAGTTCGGATCCTTCAGGTCATTGTCACCTGTGGGTTGTTTACCTGCCTGACCAACATGTGACATTTTTTTGATCACAAAATTTAAGGTGTACATTAAATGGTTGTGGAAATGCAAGGCTGCGTCATAAGTGTTAAGTAGGTGATACCTGAGGCCATCTCGTTTGAAATAGATGGCTATCAAGATGGCTCTCACTTTGAGTTCCATATCTTGATAGATAGTCATCTACAAAGAGAGGTATTGCATGCATGTGCACTACAGTCTCACACACGTCAACATTGTATGAGGCCTCTCTGACAGAGCTTTGCAACTCTTTGTTGTCATATGATTTTGAGGTACGCCCTCTTTTCTCCTGCTGTTGCTTACACTTTTTTTTACTTCATGCCTGTAGAAGAACAGTCAGCTGTGACCTCCCACTAATAATTATCATATATAAACAGAAGAATGCTGCCTACAGTTGGCCGCGCTAATTAGCTCATGGATCATTTTGACTTCCCCTGTAGCACTTATTGGCAAACCCTCAAACTAGCCAAAACAATCGTGTTTTTCGAGAGGCATCACGGTATTTATGGCAAGGGAACCTTGAGATTCCCTAAGAAGGAAGAACCCTGTCACAGTTTTACACAGGATTCTGTGGACGTACTCTGTGAGGCAGAGTGTGTGAGACAGGATGAAGAGGACATGGATCAG
The DNA here is from genome assembly GCF_036924035.1 of Leuresthes tenuis. Lineage (NCBI taxonomy): Eukaryota > Metazoa > Chordata > Actinopteri > Atheriniformes > Atherinopsidae > Leuresthes > Leuresthes tenuis. The sequence goes on along the minus strand of NW_027325372.1, from coordinate 22,041,437 downwards.
CTTCTGAGGATTTTAGAATGAGTGGTGAAGATGCTAAACAGCACAGTGTGTGCCACTCGCTAACATAAGCAGCCATGCCTTTAGGGACCATGCTCAGTGGTAAACATATTAGTCTTGTCAGACAACCTAAAGTAGCTTTTGTTTGGATACCAACTACTGCAGTGATGAAGCCTATGACATTTGGGAGCCTCAGTGAAGGTGGATCATTGCTTAGAATATGAAAGATGCATTCCTTCACTCCACATGACTCACTATTGCTACCACTAAAGGTTCTTAGTATCAGACGTTGAAAACATTGATGAAACAAATACTTTTCCTTTCTGTTTTAATGAATTGTGTTTAATTCCTGAGCAAAGTCTTGCCTACGTTCTCAAATGGTAACCCGACTTCAGAGCTGTGAGCAGTAAAAGTGTGCCAGTGTAAGCAATGGCCCGAGAGCAAATGAATCACCACCATCTGATCTGTTTCTGAAGTAGGAGGAGAATCATCAACAGCCTCTCTAATGAGAGTGTTGATGATATGAAACTGCACGCTTTTCCTGGATTATTGCCACAATTTAATCTCTCAAATAGGCACCCAATTTTACAATCAGTGTCTCTGGACCATGTTAATCACTCACTTGAATCCATGATGAAATACTCAAAGCAGAATAAACTCTGAATGAATTTGTTAGTCGAACGTCTCCCTGATTGTGTTACATGAAGAATATGAAGGAATGACCAGAGCATCGATTCGTGCAAAGCCTCTGATTCAGTTTGCAGGGATGTGGCCATAAAGCAGCAGTGAGCATCTACCATGCTCTCTTGTTGTCTGCAAACGTTCACACTTGTCTCCTAAATATTTCAGATTTTCACTCGTCAGACCAGAGCACTTGCTGCCATTTTACTGTGCTTCCTGTTCGTGTCTTCTCATGCTTAGATGAGTCTCTCAAAGTTTTCTTTTCCTCTCTGACAAAACAAATTATTTTCCTTCTTGTCTCCCATAAAGATCAGGTTCCACCAGACCACACTTTGCTGAACATAGGTCCACCTTGTTCTCACTGCTTTCGATGAGTTCGGACTTTAATTTGACCTGATTTGTGCTCCTTGAAAAGAAGTTCCTGCCTGTCATTAAACCGGCAGATGCACGATGACCACCTCACATCTCTGTCGTACTCTTCAGCAACCTCACCATTCTAGTATGAATGTCCGTCACATTTCATTCTTTGGTCAAGCTCAAATTCTGCAGGGTTAAGGACAGTTCACGAAGCCATCTGATGATAGCACATCATCTTTCTATCCCTTCTTCAACCAGTTCTTACACAGCCTAGAAGTGTGCTTGGGGCTTTGGGGTCATGACCCTGCTGCATGACAAGGTTGAGATTTATAAAATGAGCTCTTGAAGGTACAGCAAGACACTGCAAAATGGACTGATGTCCACATTGGCTGAGCTAAGCGAGTGTTGGATTTAGTAAAGGACACCAATTTTGCCAGAAGAAAAACACCCCCAATCTAGTGAGCTCCCTCGTACTTCCCGGTGGGGTATGAATACTGGAAAGTTTTGCTTTCATCTGCTTTACAACAAACAGAAAGTTGTTTGAACCACGTCTCATCTGTCCATAAGACTCTGCTCTTGTCATCCTCAGTGCATTTTAGTCCGTCCACCATCAGTCTGTATTTCTTGTTTTGGAGCAGCAAGAGGAGGTTCTTCCTACACGCTCTGAGCTATCTCTGGTTGAGCTGTCAGCATCGGAAGAGTGAAGCATCTGTCTGCAGGTAGTTACCCTGAGCCTCCCACTGCAGGGCAGGTCAGAGTGTTCCCCTGTGATCTGATGCTGAGTGAGTGCCTCCTGAACTGCACCTACTGTACTCTTCTATATTCAGATTTTTTTTGCAATTTACTAGACATTTTAAGACAGACTGTCTTGTTTTTTTTGTTGTTTTTTTTTTGCTTCCTTTGTTCTTTTGAAAATGTCTGAGAATTTGACTGCAAAGCCATACTTGCCAAAAAATGCCATCATCTTCCTCTGTCACATTGTCTTGTGCTATCTTGAGAATCACACCGCAAGAGTGCTAATGATGATTGCAATCGCAGCCTGTAACCGGAGGCAAGTGCAGCTATTATTAGAAATAAGACTCTTATATTTGAGAGGAGAGAAACGTGTTGTTGTTGGCAACATTGCGCCTGTTCTTTTTCCTCACTTCATTAATCTGTTCATTTTGTCAGTAGACAACTTCTAATCTCACTCCCGTCTCACTCATTCATCATGCTGACTGTGTTGCCGTCTTCATTTTCTCAGTCTGCGGTTGAATATGAGTCACAAACCTTTGTGGTCTACTTTGATGAAAAGAGTAACTTATCGTAGAAATTAAAACCATACAGATTAAACGGCAGATTAAAAAAATGCTATAAGATTGATTATTTAACCTCCAAACTACAACAGTTTTTCCAAGCTGTTCATTTTGAACCCCATTATTTCAGTTTTTTTTTTTTTTTTTTTTTAAGAGCAGAGACTGGAAGTTCAGCGAGTCGATCCATCAGATCTGAAGAAAACATGTCGCAGTCACTTAATTTTCAGACGGTCGTCCCATAAAGTGTTGTAAAGATTTGTTGTCTTATTGACTGAACGTAACAGTTGAAAAAAACATATTTCCCTCCCAGCGCCTTTAGGGAGACTTGTTTAGAGCATGCGCCTGTTAACAGATGACCCATTTCATCATTTTGATTGGTAGGCTTGTTCGTTTTACACCACCATGCAAGTGACAGCTGCAGTGAGAAGTATTATGTTTGTGGGTTTTCCCTGTCTGCAATCATATGTACTTGCCTTTTATCCACTTGCCTCATTCTCATTGATGTAATATCTTTTGAACATCTTGAGCAAACTACTTCTAACCTGGAGCAGTCAGAGTCACAGATGCACTGACTCGGGTTTCACTGTGACCTCACAAAACGCATCTTTGGCCTTAACGTTGCAGTCTAATGGTCTAATAGTTGTTATAAAATTCCCAATGTCGACAAGAGCAGAATTATGAGGCGATGATGTTTTGTAGTCAAAATGATGGCTTCACTGTGACATGATACAGTTCTGCAAAGCCACCAATACTCTGAAAGAGAAGATTGGAAATATTTCATCATTTTTATTTGAATGCTGTGACAAAAAATGGTGTCAAATGTAATAATATCTCACACATTGAAAGTGAGAAGTTTTACTATTTCATGTAAAATATGAGCAGCAGCTTAAGTTTGATGGCATCAAAAAAAGTTGTGGCAGGGCAAGGAAAGGCTGGAAAGTACGGGGAACTAAATGTAGGGAACTAACTTTGAAAGTAGACTTTGAGTATTCCATCTATTGTGCAGCCTTATGTGAACATGAGCCAGAAACACAGCAGTCTTCTCTTGACCAAAGCTCATTTGAAATGGACTGAGACGAAGTGGAAAACTGTTCTGTGGTCAGATTAATCCAAATTTGAAATAGTTTTCTGAAACCACAGAAGCAGCATCCTCTGGGCTAAAGAGAAGAGGGATCATCCTGCTTTTTATCAGTGCTCTCTTTAAAAGCCTGCATCTCTGATAGTATGGTGTATGTCTACCTAAGGCACCATCAGCGTCCCTTTTTTTGGAATTTTGGAATTGGGGTCGTCGCATATGCTATAAAAAGACCACAGCTATGAATGTCTTTCAGCGGAGGAGACACATTGGTACTGCTTCAGAGCATTGTCAACACTAAAGCACTTTGTTATCCAGGCATGAGAGATTTCTGGGGTTAGTACCAGCATGTAAAGTACTATTAAGAGCCACGATCATGAGACCTTGAAGGCTCAGTTGTTTCATTCCTGGCATCACTGCTGCTTTCAACTTAACGCAGACTTTGAGCTAATTTGCTGAGCTGAGGCACGCAAAGGGACTCTGAACATCTTCAGTAAATCTCAAGGTCATGTTTAAAAATGTGATCTGGCCTCCTCTGCCAGCCCACAGTATAACTTCACTGATATGTTGTCAGAAAGAGTTTCACTTTTCTTTTGCAAGCAGGTGTACATATGTATTTCCAGTCAAAAGTCTTTAACAACACATGACACATGATAGGAACATAAATGTCAAGTGTAGGATGTGGAAAGCTGCTCTCTCCATGAGCTCCCACTCCCAGGTTATCTGATTAACACATGGAGAGGAAAACAAGCTGAACTGAATTGTTCAAGATCAAACTGTACAATATTATATCTAATTGATTTATTCATTATTATTATTTATATACTCTGGTACCATCCACCTACATTGTTATATTGTTATAGTTTATTTTTCTTTGCTCTTATAGTCTGATTAAGGCATAAATAAATGTCCATTCTGAGTTTGACACATTACAAAAAAAATGTGTAATTAACCACTCAGTCAAATATATGCCAAGTCAATAAAATTAGGTGTCAGGATAATAAGCAGTGGTCTCTGCTTGGATACACGTGTCTGCTGAGGATGCCAAATGATGTACTGCCAAATGAATGCCCTACGAAGCAGGATCACTGGCTTTGTAACGTAGCCTCAGGTTCAGTCACAAAGCTGGTTCACTTCTTACCAGACTGTGTCATGACTGTCATGGCAACTTCTGCTGGAATCAAGCTTTTCACGGTGCAGAGTAGATTTTGAGATAAGGCATCAGCACATGTAAAAGACCAATCACTTCTTAGAAAATAAAAGAAAAAAAGGAAATCAACGTCTTTGCGTTAACAGAGACAGAATCTATGTCGAGTTTGTGCTGTTTGACCTTCATTCAGAAGCATCTTCATAAGAGATGTCAGTCAAAATTAATGCTTATTTAGCCTAAAATCAACTGATTACTCCACAGATGTATTAATATCTAATCATTTTTTAAAGTATTTTGAAAAAGTGAAATGATTATGCAACTAAAATCCTTTTTTTCAGCACTTTACAGCCTGGATGACTGAAAATTAAGTTGGACATTGGCAAGAAGCCAGCTGAGTGGTTTTAAATGCTTCTTTGTCTTTTTATTTGGCCTACTAGAGGCAAAAAGGATTTAGAACAAGATGTATTAAATCTGATGGAATAAGGCTGATACTTTCTCATATACATTTCTCAAATACACCTGTCTTACATTAATTTAATAAAATATACAACTGCAAATCATTGAGATTTACTTGATGACTTAATGACATAGCAGTGGTATGTATTAGCGCATCAATTTTTTTTTTCCTTTTTGTCTGCTTTCCCTACTGTTTGGGTGGGACAGCTGTGTGGTGGAGAAGGAGTGAGTTCATTTTAGCTGATATGATAAACTGTGGATCCCAGCTGTTTCCAATGAAAGTTTGGAGAACTGCCAGGTGAAAACTGTGCCGGGTGTTGGTGTTGATCCTCGGCGCTCCGTCACTCTGACTCTAAACAAAAAAACATTTGCAGGGCATCCACTTTTTTTTCTCGCCCTCTAACCTTAGTGGTGTAGCGTTCCTCTGCAGTTTAAGTAGACCGCCCAAGTTCATCTAATCCTAGCTTTCAGGGAAGAAGCATATCTGTGATTGGGTTAGCTTGTATATTATTATTATATTGATATAATAATATAAATATATATATATATATTATATTCTTGCCCCTATTGTAATATGAGCTTAGCTTGTATATTGTCATATGTGCAGCTAGATGGCATGGCTGGCTAATTTGAGGTGAAAGCACTGCATTAGAATGGGAAGAATGGTGGGCTTTCACTTGTCTTAAGTACTTACTCTTCTACATCATGGAGCTCTGAAGTCTTAAACAAAAAATCCAAATTCACAATTCAGCTAAACATAGTTTAGACTTTTAACATGTTTTAAGCAAGAATAGTGCAGCAAATACAACATGACTTTGTGCAAATCTAGCATTCCTAGATGCGGGGCTCTCTTTAAAGTACCGATTTTAGAGAAACCGTTCCCATTTAATCGGCTACAGATTCTAAGCAGACACGTGGTTCTTTTCTTTCTGAGCAGATAATGACTTCCATGTGTAAATGAGTTGGTCCATCTCTGTTTCACCTGCTTCATGTGGCATTTAAGTCATATAAAATAGCAGCTAGTTAAGTTTGTAACCGTGCAAATTGGTGTTTATTTGTCAATATAAAAAAACAACTTTCATCAACAAAGCAAAATTCCACTGAGCTGTCCTCCACTGTAAGAGAAAGAGTCTACAGCCACACTGACACCTTGTTAAATTAATCCTGATATTCTGGACTCCCAGTGAAACCTACAAATTCCTGCCAGTTGATTAAGTATCTACACGTACAGCTAGAGGGCATCTGTTTAACAGTAAGGCCAGGCAGGAACTACATATGTTAGCCTCCTAAAGCTTGACTCCAAACACGTAACCTTTTTGCTTCTGCATTAAAAGACTGTAGCCTCTAACGATCAGTCAATAGTATTTATGTCAGGAGAGATAAACAGGTTTTTGCTTTTACAGCCAGAAAATGGTGCTTCAGGTGAAGCTCTGGAAGAGAGTTCATAGTTAATAGATGACAGCACAATGTCAGAGAAATGTTTAAGTAGTCACGGAGGTATGTAAAATAAGAAGTATATGTTGTTTCTCTATGTAACATTCTGTGTATCAGTATCAACATCTTGTGGCTTGTATTGGTCCCAGTAGAGTTCAAAGGTTTTTACACAGTCTATTAAGGTTTCTTTGTCTGGCTTCAGAATCTGTCTGGGGCACTTTGAGAGCCAGGGCCTCTGTCTCCTTCCAGACTCAGAATACATCAGCTTCAGTTTATTACTACAGAAATCCATAAATCATTCAGTGGATTTTGCTAACTTTGTGCCCTCATTTGCTCTTTTTAGAAGTCTGAGCTATTTCTGAGCCAGCACTTACGCAGCTTGTATTTAAATTAAATAATTCAATGATGGAGGCATAACTGAAAAGGAAAATGGATTGAAGAAGTAGTTTCTCTTCCATAATATTGATGGATCTGACCTCACTGTTCTCTCCGTCTGTCACCTAGATTTAAGCTTTTGTTGATTTCTGATTTTTTTAAGTTTGGCAGTTATACTTCAATCCTGACAACTTAATATTGTGTTTACCTAAACTTAATGACTAATGATCAATTCTTGCCCGTATTGTAATATCAGATATCACAATGTTCAGCCCCAGTTACAGTGATGTATTTGCGATGGTGCCAGCGAAGCACACTGATTAAAGAAAGATGCTTCACTTTTCATTCTAATTGTTCTCTGCATCACATTGCTAAAATAATAAAGTGAAGTGTTTTTGATTGTGGCTCTTATCAAGAGGTTGTGCTCTGATCTTGGTCCTCATCAGTGGCACAGCCACTCTTCTACCTCTTCATTATATCAAACTCTGACAAACCTGCATTGCTTAATTAGATCTTGGCTGAGAGGCACCAAAGTCTTTCTTATGACTCCTTTATAAATGTATCTCATATGCACTCCTTAACAACCTTTTACTGACCATCTATTGACATTTTGACAATTAATCTGGGATCAGAAGACGAGAGCAGCACAGCTCCGCAGGTAAACCTCCTTAAGCTCAAGTGGCTTCAGGTAACGTCCTCTCTTTACTGCAGCATCCACAAACCTTCTTTATTTACTCTCTTATCAAAGCTTGAAATAATCAAAATGAAGAACCCCTCTGGTGATTTCCATGACATCTTATCATAGATTGCAGTAATGTTATTCATACGTTTATCTGTTCAGTTTGGTGGAAGAGGAAATGAGGAAAACATTGTCCTAGTTTGACTTTAAGAGCAGGTGCTCACAGCCATCTGTAATAACAACAAAAAAAGATAGGATGCAGTTGATTGTTTTGATGTTTTTATGCTATTTATTTCACAATAACAATATTCAATATAACAATGACAATATTTGATTTATTATTATATATATTAAGAGAAAAAAATACTACAAAATGTACTTGCAGTTTTCTCCATTTGGTTGCTGAACTATAATTTCTCATGGCCACGATCATGGTAAGGGTTTTGGTTATTTTTTTATTCTACTTTGTAGTTTACATTTCTAACACATGTATTTGAACAACCGTGACGACACAAACGTTGTAGTACATATGCCAGGCCTGTATATGGCGCTGTGACGCCGCCACACCAATACACTAAAACCGGAAGAGAAGCCATGGAACATGCTATAAAGGCATAGACATATAAAGAATCTTTCTAATGTATATGTATAAAGGTAGTACAAGCCTGTTGTCCGCCATTGTTGTTGTTGTTATGACCATAGACATTATAAAGTTAGTTCAGAAATTACCAGCAGGTTGAAACAAAAATTGAGCATCTCTCTAATTTATTGTAGCACTGCAGCACCTAACTTGCACGTGTGTTGCGATTGGTAAAACAAGGTCCAATTTTGTCTAGCAGCAGTTCAGTCCACGCACAGATGGTCTATAAATAAGCAGATGTTGAGTGGTACTTGAAAACACAAGATTTATTCAGCTTCTGTTTTGTGAGCGGTGAGACCTTGGAGCAGCATTGTTTTCTACTCCTTCAAGACTTTGAGCTGGAAAACGGTGATGTTAACACCAGGGTCACTGGGGTCGGTTGTGCTTCGGTAGAATAAATATTTAGAGAAACCTCGTGATTTATTCATTTATCATCAGTCATTCTTCCCCCGGCGATGAGCAGCGAGTAGAATTCTGCCACACTTGGGCTGCTTTTTACTTTGTTTAAGCGAATAGGCTCACATGACCGAAGACTGACCAGGGAGGGATATTTAAAATAACGCTGTTAAGCTAACCGTAACTCTGCAAAAAGCATAGAACACTTCACTTTGAATATGCTGTAACTTGCTGTGATGTCATGTGTTGTCAAATACAAGGGTTTGAATCAGCAGTAACTTCAAATATATTATGTATTATAAATGTGTTTGAATGCACATGGCTACTCAAAGGTTTGGGCAAACATACTTATTTATTTTGAATAAGCAGATGTGTCCAGACTTTTGAGTGTTTACATATTTAAAAAATGGCAATAAGATTGTTCTTGCTGTTCCTTAATTAATGCTGAATTATTTGGGGTAAATTCTATGTATTATCCCCCCAACGGAAACCCTGCTTGTTGCTGGTAGAACCTTTAGCTGTGGCACGATTCAGTTAAAGATTTAGGAAGTTTTGCAGTTTCCTCCCGTATTTCTCACAGGAAAAAAAAAAAAAAAAGTTTTTAATTTCCGTCCCATTTCATCGTGAAGAAAAGCTGCTGTAAGTTGTGTGAAATGTTTCACATCCGCAGTACGATCTCCACATGAGGCTGAACACTGTTGTGCGGTTCAGTGAGAAACTCTTATTAACAGCGAGATGTTTATAATACGCCCCGAGCTGTCTCTTGATGACCTTCTTGATGACCTGGAGAGCTATTTTACTTTACTTTAGAGATAATTGACAGCCCCAAGTGTTCATTAATTTTTTTCTATAGTCATTTCAGATGTAATCCTCATCCTACTTTCATTAAGTAATGTCAATATCCTTCTTTAATGTCTCACTTTTGCTGTTTTATTACCTTCCGTTGCAGTTAAACATGGAGCCACAGCAGGTTTCTTAGCGTCTGTGAGATCAGGTGTAGAGGAAGAGACGTATTTTCATTTTTCTGCAGCAACAGCAGGTGGTTTATGTTTGAATGCCCAGGAGCTGCCCACTCCTCCCAAATCATATTTGTTTAGTTGAATGGGCAGGCCCAGCCTGAACATTTTAATGAAAACTCCTTCTGGGACTCCATAAACGTGGAACAGGCAGAGAGTACTCCATGTTTTGGGAGGATATGGAAAGCAAAAATTGTTGTCGATTGTTGCGATTGCAGGAAGGAAGAAAATGCTGACCAAGATCATCACGGTCGCAGGGTCAGGGATTAAAAAAGATGAATGACAAAAGACAAGTTTGACTTGTGAGGATAGATACGACGAGCGAGTCCCACAGCACTTAATGAGTGGGAAAGATAGAGTAAAGAAGTGACAGAGTGAGAAATTGAGATGGAGTGCAGTCCGTGCACGGGCACGGAGGATGCAAAGAGTTTCACAGGCTGACTGAGTGATCTTAGAGTAGAATGGAGGATGCAGCCCAGGATGATGGAGCGAGTGAGTTCAGGTACCTGCTTTAGGAGGCTGATTGATGCCAGGTTGGAGATGCTTTGCTGCTCGGGCTGATTTAATTTAGAGGCTCAGAACTTGGATTGCTTAGCATAGGCTAATTCTGTTTGACCTTCCTCGGGCTGTTACAGTGATTTCACTCTGTTTTTTTTTTCTATTAACCGTGTTGAGTAAACTTTCCTTCACTAATCTGCGGCCTGTCGGTTGAGTGTATGGTAAAGACAATGCTGATAACGAGCCAAACTACTCCATCAGGCGACGCTGCTACACAGGTCCATGCATCATCCAGTGCAGTCGCATGCACAGTTTGAGAACCAAGTGTTGCTTTGTGTCAGTCACCCTTATCGGACCCTTTCACAGCATAGAATGTTACGTCATTTTTACCTTTAAAATCTACTAAATGCCACCAGTTCCTGTTGCCCTGCTCTCCTTTAGCTGCTGCCAGAGAAGATTATTAGAGATAAAAATGAATTGTTCTGATATTCTGTGTGAATTTCTCTTCTCAAAGACCAAGATAAGGACATTTGTTAATATACTGTCCATTAGGATGTGAATGTTCTTTTTTCACTGGATTTTTCATAGAATGAACAGCTGTGTGCTGTTGCCAGATCATACTTAGTGTTTCTATCGCAGTATTATTGACACAATTAAAAATGCCCATATCACTTTTGTATGTTGACTTTAAAAAACTATACTTTTAGGGCAAAGAACAGCACAATAAAAATAGTTTGGAAACTGATGGCACCTGGAACCAAATAGAAACTGTGTTGCACAGCTCTTCTTAATGAGATATTACACTTTCCTCCGAGCTGTTTGAAACTCAGCATCCAGGCTTGAATGTGTGACCACTGCGATTGATGCATTGCTGGAGAGAGAAATTTAATAAGACTCCTCACTGCTTAAGTGAGTTTTAGCTTGTGAAAACTGCAACAAGTATTGAAAAAGGTGGTGCAATATAGCACAGAAGAGGTTGCAAATGATTTTTTAAGTATGAAGGGAAAAAGAAACCCTGATGGGCACTTCCAGCCGCTCTGTGAATGTCAAGTTAATTTAACCTCACAAGGATCTGAAAAATATGAACCTTTGTGATTTCAAACGTGATAAAGAGCAGTCTGTTGAAAAGAAATCTACACTAGCAACGCAAGAACTGTCCGTATAGTTGACAACCTCGAACAGGTCCCTTAATTAAGGTCATGGGTGAGGATTAATTTATTGCCCCAAATCTGCTCCGTGTGCTGTGGCGCCTGGGTCACCATCATCCATCATTAGTTCGGCTGCTGACTCCTCGTGTCACGGATATTACATTCAAGTGTCTTTAGAAAGTTTCTTATTTTCTGTTGTTGCATCTTATGTCTGTCACGTGGCCGTGCAGACACTGAGATCATCAGTTCAGAATTTTATTGGTTGAAATCAGTCTTTATGTTCCGAGGGAGCACAGTGGTTCAAAATGAAATAAAATTGAATTCCTGTCAAATGAGTATTATGGAAGAATCACTTTTTTTCTGTTCTTCAGAGCGTGCATGTGGTCACCAGCAAGGGAAAGACTCAACTTTTTTTTTTTTTTAATGTAGGTCTCCAAGTACAGTTAGTTGGATATCAATAGGACAATGATATGTACAAAATGTTTAAAGGCAGTAATTAACGGTATGCATGCATTAGTACGAGGTACACTGTGTGTATCTCCACCTTGGTCCATCACTGTTGGTGAGAAAGCATTACTTACCTGCACCTGTTGCTAACTTACAGCTCCACTGCTAAACAGTTTCCCTCTCAGATCAATGGAGTAACTATCTATGTCTGTACTTAGAGAGTTTCTGGTTTGCCCGGAGGAAAAGCTTCACTCACACACTGTATGGTATAAACTTGTGTCAGCGACAGCCAGCATGAGTGTGTGTCCTTACCTAAGGTAATAAGGGTGAATAAGCCCCTCCTCTCCTGCTCTCAGGAGAGATGTTTCAGCAGAGTGAGAGTGGGGCCACTGTGCTTAAACCAACAGACATTTTGACTAAAGTCTTTGAATGAGACTTCAGGGAATTATATCGGCCTGTTGAAAGGGGGCATAATATGTCACCTTTAAAACCAGGGTTTAAATTGGGGTTTGTTATGTGAAGGGGTTCTGTGGTTTTAGGGTTGCACACTCATGCAAACATAAGAAGTATAAGCATCATTTTATGCTAATTGAATTTCCCTCGATGAATGGAGTATCTCGAAGCATGTCTCATGGGATTTTATTGTTGCTCTAAATGTTTTATTCATCTAATGAAATGAAAAAACAAAATGTTTTCTTTGTATCTATTTGATCGTGCTAACTGGGGTAACGCTGTTTATGTTTTGTTGTTTTTCCCCTTTTTATATTGCTTCACCCCCTTCAGATTAATCAGCGACTCGCTCCAAACTTGCAAATGGACCCATTTGACATATTTCCTTTCATAAGCTCTGTATTCTTTTCAGCTTTTGTCACATGCGATGTTGATCGGCATTGTTTGCATGCTGGCTCACAGTCTTACACGTGAAATTAAGTGCATTCATCTCCAGTGTGGTGAGAAGAGTGGTAATTAAAATGTGGCAGAATACAACAGTGCAGTCATTACAAGAGCTGCGTTGAAGCATTACTAACAGATAACAACAGAGATGAGTGCTTTGGTCAGACTGTGTCTTCTGATTTACTCTAGGGTTTTACAATGACTCGTTTCCTCATCAAAAACCTTTAATTTCCAGCCTTGTCACTGTGAAATAGTTTAGCTCAAGGGTCAAGACAGATGGAAGGTAGGCAGACTCTGCAGACCTTTAAACCAATTTATTTTCAGTTCTCTCCAGTGCACAGGTAAGAAAATCTCACAGTATAGAAAAGACTACATGCAGTGGCCAAACACATTCAAATTCGGTCACCTTTTAAGTCCCCCGGAGCCCAAAATCTAACCTCCTATGTACAACTGAATGCACACCTGTTCTGCTTTAGAATGTGCCACTCCCAAGAGGTCAGTTTACCCAGTGACCTAATTTCAAACAAATCCAACAACTTTAATAAACTAAATCAAAACTCACAACCTATCACTTCTAATACATTACAAAACTACAGAAAAGAGATCCCTCTGCTTGGTCTTCCTGTGATTGTAATCTATGATGTGACCAACACCTGAAGTCAGGAAGTGCTGGGCTGGTCTCTCCCACTCCTGAAAGGCAGGTCCAAACAAAGGACCAATAATGTCTAATGTGAACTGAAACAAAACATCCAGCGCTTCAAGCTGCAACCCGATAAAAGTAACTGACTTAACTCATGAGCACGTATTTGCTATAATCCCATGGAAACACCAAATGACAACAATGCCAACTCAAACAAACCCGGGATAGTAAGTTTAGCAAGGTTGCAATGGTAATGGGAAACTAAAGTAAAGTGAACAAATGCAATATAAGGATTAATGGACGAGTGGTGAACAGATGAAATCTCACCCACTTTCTCACAGTCAAACCTACAAAAGCTTATTATTCATCTTTACATAAACCTCAGTTATCCCCAATGTTTCCTGGTCATGTCTTCTTTTCAAAATAGGAACCCTGGTGGACGTGAGTGTGTAAGGAGGGTGTGGAGCACTTTTTTGATGAGAAGATTGTGTGTTTACAGCATAATTTTTTGTGGAATGTCTAATATCCCTATAGGTGACTGGAATAACTTTTGTAAGACATTGATTGCTGCTCATTCTGTGGAAGAAATAATAACCTTGCAGGTAGTGCTGCTGTCTGCAGTGATTTGCCCCCCAGTGAGCTACTGGCATCTCATTACTCTAGTGCTCCTGCTTCACACTGATAATTCAGTTATGCACGTCATGTCACTCTTCTGTTTTTCGCTTTGAAAAAACTGCGTTTCTCTTGTGTGGCTGGAAGTGATTTTGTCCCGTAGATTTAATTTTTTCAGTCTAACACTGGCAAGCACGTCTCATACTTAGAGGCTGAGTGATTTTCACAGAAGAGACTGCATAAGGCCAGCTCATGTCAGCATTTCTGGAAACAGAATTTTGGATCAGAACATACTAAATTCAAAAGGAATCACTATAGCCGATGAATTATCTCTCTGAAGCGTTATATATCAGATTAAAGCTGTCCTGCAGACTTCAGTTTTGTTTACCTCAAAGATAAGAATTTGCATCGCTGACCAAACCATAAACGTAGGTGAAAGTATTGACCATTTAAGAATGAGAGAATCAATCCTTGAATAAGCAGTTTGCACTTGTTTGGTTAGCTCCGGAACGAGTTTGCTGCAAACATTTGCAAGCCATTTTAAATGCCCTGTGCCATAGGACAGCTTATGCATTAGTTCGTCAAGTAACCTCGTGAGTAAACATTGCATTACCAAGTTTCACTTGCACCACCTTCTTTGACGCCCGGATTTTTGGTATTTGCTTTACAATTTTCAGCATGATTAAGTTTAGAGCACCTTAGTGGCCAGCAGGGCTTTTCATTGTAGGTCTTTCACAGTGCTTTACTGTTTTAAAATGCAGATGTAAAAAAACAACAAATAAGGGGATCAGATTTGTGAAATGAATGAATACTAAGCATCTGCAGAGGTCAAGTTTATTATTCCTGCATCATTGAAGCTTGATACATGATAATATTATCTCTGAACTCAAAGATGTGCTGTAGCTAAATACAGCCTCAGAGAATTGCTATCATAATAATCCGGGCAGATGAATAACAAGTATCTTATATATTTCAAGCTTGAGGCCTGGGAGCTTGAGGGATCCACCCAGCACCTTAGCTGTTCGTAGATCTATGCTTTTCTGGACAGAGATCTCTGACGTGCTCCTGGGATCTGTTGGAGCCGCTCTCCCACTTTTTGGGGCCTCCGATCCCGCAGGATCTTAGCTCTGTCGTTCTCTACCATTTTATGGTGAAGGCAGTAATCATAGTTTACATAAGAAAAGTACTCTGCCATTAGAAGCTCTCTTTTGCTTCTTGCTTGGAAATTCTTTTCCCTGCTGCATCTGTTTCATCAGGAGTAATAATTACACCTATCAGCCTCCTACATGATGGTATACTAGAAAAATAAACCGAGGCCAAATGGTGAATAGAGGCGTTCCCCTAAAGTTTTTGTCTCAAAGTAAAACTCTGCTGTCTACTTAGAGAGATGTTGAAGAACCTTTGTTATTACCAGTGTTAGGATTTTTCATCACAGGATTCTTGTTTAGTCCCCGTCTCGCATCATACTGTATATTAAATGTAGAGTTACATGAAAAAGAAAGTACAGTACACCCTTTTTCAACTCTAATGTTTCACATATAAGGAGATGATGAAATATCTTCTTATTTAAGCAGGACTTCAAATTAGATAAATACAACCACATGCGCAAAACAATACATGACATATGACACAGTGCTGTTATTAATTTAATAAGAAAATGCAGAGGAATACTGGTTGTCTCATTGACTGCATGGTGCTGGGGTCCTGTGGCTGCAAACAAGCTGTTGCTGTTAGTTTTTACCAAATGTGCTGCTGTGCATTGTGACCAGACATCTCCACTTAAGTTTCATCTGTCCAAAGGACTGTGCACTTACCCTCTTAATTCATATGGAAACATTAGGAACGTGTTTATCTCAGGTTGAATTTACCTGATTTTAAGTCCTGTTCAGAACCAGGAAGGCTGTACTTTACTTCTCACATGGCTGTACATAAATGGGATCTTACAAAGCTCCAAGGAAGATTTGTCTCATGGAAATTAGTCATGTCGGCGAATGTTGTTTTCAGTTGTCTTTAAGGTTAGGACTTAGATTGGGGTTGCACCACCATGCCTGAAGGTGTCCCCACATATTGAAATTTTAATATTGGAGGCAGAGTGGATTCATTTGCTTAATTAGGGTTGGAGCATAATAAGAGAAAAGGTACAGCAGAGTAATGAGACAGGGAAATGGGAGAAAGTGTGCACTGTGGCATATGACAGCAGCCATGTTTAAACCTCACCACAGTCAATCTCTCACGGGAGGCTTCCTAATGACTTCGATTTTCTGGAGATGAGTCAAAACAGTTGTTGTCGCCGCCTCCTCCCACACCCAACTCTCTGAATCTGTCCTCTTCAAACAAACCCCTCCACCGCCCGCTGATGTTGTTCCAGTGCTGAGTGGGGAATTGACACGGCCGGCTCTTGTACAATGGCCTTGTTTGGTTTTCCATTCTTGGAGATTATGCCACTGGAGGTAAAGGTGGGTACTTTACAGTGCTGCACCGCTCCTGCACTTTTGAGTGTTATACCATTCCAGTGAGCAAATATTTGATTTTGACAAAGGCTTTGTACTCCATTAAAACCATCCTCAGGCAACCAATTCTCATGTTTGTGGCTTTTTAGTTTGTTGTGCTTCTCTTTGTTTGTCTCCATTGTTCTTAGAAAATTTGATCTGCCTATTTTTGTCTCATGTCTCATGCTAGATTTATTTGGGTTGCCCTTGCACAGCTGACCTCATTACTTCATGTACAACAGAAATAGTCAAGTTATTCTTTAGATTTGAAAATAATGTCATCTTTCAATCAGCTTTTGGACAATCAAATGTTAACTTGGCAGGCCTGTTGTAACATTTATTGAACCAAATGAACGCCCATGCAATCTATTCCTACACCAGTAAACAAGCTGGAACTCCACTAATTATAATGATAAATTCAAGAAATTAAGCAATCCAAATTTAATCTGATGTGGTGCAAGCACACGTGTACTTAGTGAGTAAGAACCATTACTTTAGGTTTGATGCTCAGAAGCGCTTCAGAAAATTAAAGTTAAGAAAACAAGCAAAGTACTCAAAGCTGAGAACTCCTGGTGGAGCTGAAGAAGATGGCAGATTAACGTGTTGAGCCACAGTGTTATCTTCATTAGCCTGAAATGGCTTCCGTGTCTTTTATAAGCCACTGAAAGCCCATATTCTGTTGAAAAGGTGCAAAGATACGTTGTAATATTAAAGGCTGAAACTGAGAGAAGGTTGTTTTTTTGCCTTGACTGGCTGTAAGAGTTGAGGAATTTAAGGATAAGGTTCTAATGTAAAAGACTGCATAGTCCTCATCATCTAGGGTACATGACATCTTTGTTTGGGATCATCGTACTGTTCTGTGACCCGGTTTTGGCCAAGCTTTGGTTGTCAGACAGATGGCCTCACATTTGACTCTGGAACACTTTGGCAAACAGAGGAGTTCAAGGTCGACTCAGTGATTCTCGACTTGGTCTTTGAAAGAATCGTAGTTCTGGCTTTGTTTAAATCAGCCAGCAAGATAATCAGATGAGATTTATTACAACAGCTGTTTACTGCTATCAATGTGTGCTAGCAGAAGATAACATTTTTTCCGCCCATTAGTGATAAATGGAGATTTGCCTATGAACATATGGGGCTGTTGAACACTCATTGCCTGTCCAGCTTTACTCAGACACAGGCCAGTAGCTTCAGACTTGATCCATGAGCTTATGGCTGGCTGTGCTCCAAGCCTCCAGAAGAACAGGAGCTTTTGAAAAATCAACAAGTCTCATTTACCAACTATGTTTTAAGTGATTTTCTACTTGAAACAATTAGCTTTATCTAGAAGAAATTTGGGAATGCACCACAGGCACAGATCAACTGAAATTCCAACGCCTTAACCAGGCTAAGCGATTAGCCTATATTAATTCAAAAAGTCTTATTAAATTACATTTGGAATATTGAAAAATTAAACACTCCTGACACTCTCATGGCTGCTTGTTTACAGGTGAGTGTGTGGGAGGCAAAGCAGATAAGGGAGGAAGCAGCTTTGTGGTGATGTTTATTGGGAAGATTTGCAGACTGGAAAAATAAGACTTCAGAGAGTGAAAGGAGTCTATGGAAACAAGAAACCCATAAATCCACACAACTAAAGCTGCACAAGGGCAGATTTCTGAAATGTATATCAAGCTTTTTTCAGTTTCTTTGGGAAGCAGGCTAGAGGTATTCCCCCTTCTCCAGTTTTATTTTTCTTCTTACGTCCAGTAAAGTGCTGCTGTGGTTTTGCTCGTTGGATATCGCCATCGTAGCACAGTGACTAAAATAATGGTCAGTAATTTACAACTGAGTAGATTAAAAAACTAAAAGCAGCCAGTTACTAGATTAACATATTCAGTGAAGACAAAATTTTATTGAATTAATGATTCCTCTAATACTACATCAGCATTGACTTTTTGCTGAACAAATTAGATGAAATCCATTGTTGTGATCTTTGTTGCCTCACTGCTTTTTTGTATGATCGAGCTATGTCATCAGATTTAATACCTAACACCCTAATTTATGTGAAAGATCTGCAATTTAAAGCCATTGCTTTTCTGCTAAACTAACACCGAAAGCACAGCATGAGCGTCATCTTCAGCAGATCAACACCAGCTCAACTGCTTTGTCTTTATGCACAGAGGAGGCGTTTAGGTGCAGTGCTGACTGCAGGTCACCCTTAGTCCGAGTCCGGTAAACAATGAACATGTTCCAAAAGTGCCCTTTTCATATATCACGTATGACTTATCAGGCTCCAGGACAGATTAGACACTAAAGTGGTATTACAAGATAACCCAATCTGCCCATAAATATTTATGTGTATTTCTAAGCTGCAGCGCTTAGGTTTTTTTTATATAATGTCATAGGTGTTGCCTTTTCCAATTCTGTTGATAGCTGAAGTTGAATTTTCGACATTCAAAATGTTTCCTTTTTTTTAGAAAGAGCACCTTTTAATGTAAAAAATTGCATAAACTTTGGGTCACAGCGACATATTTAAAGAACAGTGTAAATAAGACTCTTTGCCTGCCAAAAGCCACTGCTTGTAAAATACCAAGCTTTAGTTCTGACAAGTGGTGTCACATTTGATTCTAGAGTGCTTTGGTATACACAGGAGTTCATGACAGACTTCATGGTCCCCCAGGTCCTGGGGCCGCAAAACAAGCCCAAACCACGACAGTTGCAAACCTATACTGCGGTGCCATGTTCTTTTTAGAGAGATGAGGCTGTTTGAATGCCAGTTTTAGCATGTGCCACAAAGTGACAGAATTGATTTGAATTTTTAACATAGTTAAGTGTAGAGATGATGAATGCATTAAAGCAAGAAGATACCTTCAGAAAAAAAAAAATCCACGGAAAGTTGTTATTATTCAAGTAATGTCATACAAAATGAAGCCAAGGGAAAAAAGAAATTGTCATGTGTAATCCCAGAGTGACTCCATAATGTAGAGATCAAGGTTTTATGCGTTGTATGACACCTTGTTATTCCTGTTGGTAAATATAGTTCTTTATGGCTGGCTGTATTTTTGGTTCTGTTGTCATGCCACAGAAGGAAGTGGGGACACAGATGCCCTCCTGATTGTACTAGGTGACAAATCTCATCTTCCAAAACTTTTTTTTAGTGCTTTTCTTTCCTATTTTCAGTGTTTCACAAGAAGTCACACATCATAACCAGAGACTGACACAATTTAAGCAATAATGGGGGAAAAACATAGAAAATCTGATCCACAGTTCCCAGAATGTTCAGAAATTCAAACCTTTTAATCAAACAGTTGTTTTTGATTATGTTTATTTAATGTCATAAGGTTCTTACACTGACAACAGGCAACTTGTGTTTTAGGTGCAACTTAAACCGCTGAAGTTGTCGATTTTCATATCAAGTGAATAGCTCTTAGGACAGAGGAAATGATCCACAGTACAACTGAAAAAACCTTCTTCACAACTATAGAAACTAACCCTTTTGATTGAATCCAAACATAGTCTTAAATGAGCCATGTATTTCAGCCCCAATTTTATTTGTTTTTGCTAGGAAAAAAACAGCCTAAAAACTGCATCTGCACTGAAAACACAACAACTAAAACATAATCCACCCCTTCTTACTCAGTAGCCTTCACCAATAGGCATGTAATAGAATTGAAGTTAAATCAGGTAAATAAACGTACTGTTAAACAGGAGGTCCAGTTTTTTTCCATACTCCTTATCTCTGCATGACAGAGGTGGTTTGAGGCTTGGTATTGACTTTCTTTAGTCGTCAGCCTATGAGTTAGTGGAAGTGGCCTTTATATAGTATGAATTAGGAATGTCCCAAAAAAGATTTTTTTGCCCCTGATACCAATCAGAGATTTTACAGATTAACTATCTGTTGCTACACAAACTACACACCATAAATACATTAAAGTAACTGAAACACTATATGCTTTCAGCAGCAAATCCCAAGCCATCTTTAGCATTGTGCTTCAGCAGAGCCTTAGCTGGATTTAGTTTAGTGAACGTGTATTGTATTCAGCCAAGTGTTAAAATTTGAGGTGTCTTTTCAGACTGGAAATTTCAAAGGAAGCTCTATTTCTGCTGCATCTGACAATGCTGGAACTGGGAGTTTTAGGGCAGTCGTATTATGCCACAGCGAGCTTAAAACAATATACTCTTGGTGTACTTAGCGATGCATTGATCGAGACCTTGAATCAATACTTTAAACAGGATTGGGGCATTCCTAGTTTAAATAGAGGATCCATTTAGGTTGCTAATTGTGCGCATGATTAAAGCCTGACTGATTACAATAGCTGTTACTCACTCTGTACCAGAGAAAATATTTGCAATGACTCTATTGACTTGTTGCAGTACGGTTCTTTTGTTTCAGTTTTCATAAAAGCTACTGTGGAGTCCTCTGAGGACATGTGGACATGATCAGGGGTAAACGTTAGGACTACATGTGGATGTGATCAGGGGTAAACGTTAGGGCTACATGTGGATGTGATCGGGGTAAATGTGAGGGCTACATGTGGACATGATCGGGGTAAACGTTAGGACTACATGTGGACGTGATCGGGGTAAACGTTAGGGCTACATGCGGACGTGATCGGGGTAAACGTTAGGGATACATATGGACATGATCAGGGTAAACGTTAGGACTACATGTGGACATGATCAGGGGTAAACGTTAGGGCTACATGTGGACGTGATCGGGGTAAACGTGAGGGCTACATGTGGACATGATCGGGGTAAACGTTAGGACTACATGTGGACGTGATCGGGGTAAACGTTAGGGCTACATGTGGACGTGATCGGGGTAAACGTTAGGGATACATGTGGACGTGATCAGGGGTAAAAATTAGGGCTACATGTGGACGTGATCAGGGTAAACGTTAGGACTACATGTGGACGTGATCGGGGTAAACGTTAGGGCTACATGTGGACGTGATCAGGGGTAAACATTAGGGCTACATGTGGACGTGATCAGGGTAAACGTTAGGACTACATGTGGATGTGATCGGGGTAAACGTTAGGGCTACATGTGGACGTGATCGGGGTAAACATTAGGGCTACATGTGGACGTGATCGGGGTAAACGTTAGGACTACATGTGGACGTGATCGGGGTAAACGTTAGGGCTACATGTGGACGTGATCAGGGGTAAACATTAGGGCTACATGTGCACATGATCGGGGTAAACGTTAGGACTACATGTGGACGTGATCGGGGTAAACGTTAGGGCTACATGTGGACGTGATCAGGGGTAAACGTTAGGGCTACATGTGGACGTGATCAGGGTAAACGTTAGGACTACATGTGGACGTGATCGGGGTAAACGTTAGGGCTACATGTGGACGTGATCAGGGGTAAACATTAGGGCTACATGTGGATGTGATCAGGGTAAACGTTAGGACTACATGTGGACGTGATCAGGGTAAACGTTAGGACTACATGTGGACGTGATCAGGGTAAACGTTAGGACTACATGTGGACGTGATCGGGGTAAACGTTAGGGCTACATGTGGACGTGATCAGGGGTAAACATTAGGGCTACATGTGCACATGATCGGGGTAAACGTTAGGACTACATGTGGACGTGATCGGGGTAAACGTTAGGGCTACATGTGGACGTGATCAGGGGTAAACATTAGGGCTACATGTGGACATGATCAGGGCCAAACGTTAGGACTACATGTGGATGTGATCGGGGTAAACGTTAGGGCTACATGTGGACGTGATCGGGGTAAACATTAGGGCTACATGTGGACGTGATCAGGGTAAACGTTAGGACTACATGTGGACGTGATCGGGGTAAACGTTAGGGCTACATGTGGACGTGATCAGGGGTAAACATTAGGGCTACATGTGCACATGATCGGGGTAAACGTTAGGACTACATGTGGACGTGATCGGGGTAAACGTTAGGGCTACATGTGGACGTGATCAGGGGTAAACATTAGGGCTACATGTGGACATGATCAGGGCCAAACGTTAGGGTTAGGGCTACATGTGGACGTGATCAGGGTAAACGTTAGGACTACATGTGGATGTGATCGGGGTAAACGTTAGGGCTACATGTGGATGTGATCGGGGTAAACGTTAGGGCTACATGTGGACGTGATCAGGGGTAAACATTAGGGCTACTTGTGGACATGATCAGGGGCAAACGTTAGGGCTACATGTGGACATGATCAGGGGTAAACATTAGGGCTACTTGTGGACGTGATCAGGGTAAACGTTAGGACTACATGTGGACATGATCGGGGTAAACGTTAGGACTACATGTGGACGTGATCGGGGTAAACGTTAGGGCTACATGTGGACGTGATCAGGGGTAAACATTAGGGCTACTTGTGGACATGATCAGGGGCAAACGTTAGGGCTACATGTGGACGTGATCAGGGTAAACGTTAGGACTACATGTGGACGTGATCGGGGGTAAACATTAGGGCTACATGTGGACGTGATCAGGGTAAACGTTAGGACTACATGTGGACGTGATCGGGGTAAACGTTAGGGCTACATGTGGACGTGATCAGGGGTAAACGTTAGGGCTACATGTGGACGTGATCAGGGGTAAACGTTAGGGCTACATGTGGACATGATCGGGGTAAACGTTAGGACTACATGTGGACGTGATCGGGGTAAACGTTAGGGCTACATGTGGACGTGATCAGGGGTAAACGTTAGGGCTACATGTGGACGTGATCAGGGTAAACGTTAGGGCTACATGTGGACGTGATCAGGGGTAAACGTTAGGGCTACATGTGGACGTGATCAGGGGTAAACAGGGCTACATGTGGGCATGATCCAGGGTTCACATTAGGGCTACTTGTGGATAGGATCAGGGGTAAACATTAGGGCTACTTGTGGACGTGATCAGGGGTAAACAGGGCTACATGTGGGCATGATCCAGGGTTCACATTAGGGCTACTTGTGGATAGGATCAGGGGTAAACATTAGGGCTACTTGTGGACGTGATCAGGGGTAAACAGGGCTACATGTGGGCATGATCCAGGGTTCACATTAGGGCTACTTGTGGACGGGATCAGGGGTAAACATTAGGGCTCGCAATATGCATGACCCAAAGAAGGCTTAAGTTGGTATGACCAATGGTGCAACAGTTTGCTCTTGACATATCTTTTAAAGTAAAGTTTATGAAGGAGCAGCTGAAATGAAACAATAAAAAGTTCAAATTGAGCTTCACTTATATTTCATTTATTGTTGCTCATCAGATGCCTGAGGCACAAGTAAAGACGTGAGAGAACACCCAGGAGTCTTTAGAAATGCGTCTGTAAGAGATGGGCGGCTGTGCTAATGTGAACGTAACCATTTGACACTACAGACGACATTTAAAACAAACAAAAAAAATCTCTTGGTTAGGGTTAACGGCCGTATGCAGCAAAAAATCTTTGCTTGAGTGAATGATGCAGACATTTGTGTTCTCAAATGCCACCACTCTGGAACATCTGTAGAACATTTCAGGACTCCGGCGTGTGTGAAAACGACTTCAGATACAGTGTAGTCACTGAAAACTGTGCTGCTCTGTTTGATAGAGCAGGACATTAAAGGATTAAAAGACAGATAATGTGGCTATTGGCTAATTGCTAATAGTTAAACAGCAAGTGTTGATGTATGCTGCTGTCCAGGTTAACTTTATGACTGTTCAACACTATAGTTACACTATAGCACACTCAAAATTTCTCATAACGACTGGGTTGACACTGTTTAAGCTGTTTTGCCAGGTTTGTTGTGCTCATCGACTTAGTCGTCACAACTTTGTAGCATTGCTTCCATGTAAGCTTATTGACATCCTTAACCTAGACTTGGTTGTCTGCCATCTCCACGCAGAGAGCAGCAGTTAGTTACAGCGACAGCAGCCATCTCTGTGTTGTGAAGATTAACAACTCTCCTAGCATTCCTTTTTCTTTCTGTCTTAACTCTTCGTATATGTGAAGTGTTCTCATGTCCTCACATGTTCTGTGCCAGTCATGTGGGTGAAGGTTTCTTCTTGGGAATGATTACGCTGAGCAAACTCACTCATCTGTGAGACCCCTCTTAGTATTCATAGACCTCCTTGACATTAATCTTTTAAAACATGTTTAAAGTACACACAATCTAATCTTCACCACAGATTCATTCTTTGGATTCCAAGATTTGTATTCATTCATGATATTTTCTGTCTCTATTATACAAGAGCCACTTGAGTTCTGTTGTGATTCTCTTTTGAAGCACCACAGAGTGCACTATCATTCCCACTTGCAGTCAGACAGGTGGCAATAAGTTGCATTGTTAAATGTCTCAATAAGTGCGTGGAAGCATCTTAACCTGTCTTCTGCCTGCGTTCGAGTACGGCTGAAAGTGAGGAGTAAGGATGTTGAACAAAAGCTTAACATTCACACAGCAAGCCAACAGAGTGCATGACTGCTCTTGAACAGGAGAGCAGAGATCGAACAAAGGGGCAGAAAAGAGGGAGGGCAATTATTTGAGTAAACATAAGTCGCATAGCCAGCAGAAGTGGAGTGAAAGCGATGTTGAATGTTTCGGATGAGTAATGCTGTTGCAGAGATGAGTGTGTACTGGCTGGAAGCAGCTCTGCTCTGCTCTGTTAGGTGTCCCGTGTGGAGATGAGCAATTATTGTAAGAAACTGTTGCTTCAACATAACTCTGTTTTTCTGCCACAGGCTGCTGCTGAATAGAATCATAGCACCAAACCACTTCTGCTTGTTGGTGGGGAAGTTTCTTAAATATGTCCCAGTTAACAGTGAGATATTTACACACAAGAGGCACAGATGGACAGCTCTTACTTTTCCAGAGACACCATCATGGCAGAAGTTGCATCTGCTGTTTTTTTCACCTTTGTAGTATCTGTTAGACTTCATATGTCACTATAAGGTGGTCTAACACAAATAGAGGTATAGGTGAAAGTGTTTGTTTTTTTTCTCCACTTCAAATGAGTCGAACGATATCCAAACATGTTCCTGGCTGGTTGTCATCAGAGCAGATGGAATCTGACCATCCGCTGAAGTGAATACAACACATATCATGTGAGTGGTTGTTATGGGGATCATTCTAAAAGGGGCAGATGGCTTCAGGGGATATCAGGAGCTGGCGGGTTATTTTTAGACTTACTGCAGCACACCTCAACCTTTCAAAGCACATCCTCTGGCTCTATCGGAGCATTCATCAATGACCCTGCCTTACGAGCAGCCATTGGTTGGGATGAGCTGTTAGACTCCAATGACCTGGTCACAACTCTTTGTCGGTGTTCATCCTGGATGAAAAGTCACTGGCAGTGTGGTGTGCTTACTCTGGAGCTCGGCATTTGTCTGAGTTTTACATTTTCGTGATGCATTTTACTCCTCTGGTGCTCAAAGACACACATATCAACCAGGTTTTTAATTTGTTGTCAGCTAATGCATCATGAAAGCTTAAGTCTACCACAATTTATTTGAATTAGCAACCAAATTAATACCAGTTATTCTTAATATTTAATCATTTATGCTTCCATGATGTAGTAAAGTAGGCTCAATAATTGTTTTTTTTTGCTTTGTGCCTTTTCTTTCCTTTATCTCTCTCTCTCTCTCTCTCTCTCTCTTTCTCTCTCTCTCTCTCTATCACACACACACACACACACACACACACACACACCCTCTCAGTGGAGGCACACTGCTGATGTAATCAGTTTTACAGCAGAAGAGTTGCCCCTCTTCTGTTTAATGAGTGTCTCTGTCAGAAATGCAATTCTACGTGAAGCGCTATGAACGTCACATCTATATTTGCTCGCACCTGATTTGTCCATTTTTCTTGCTCACCGCACAATATTTGTTTGCAAAATCCTTATGAGCTGAGCTGACACCCGCTGTGAGACACGGCATAATCTCTTTTGAACACCAGCAAATCGCCCCACGTCGGTTGTCATCTTTATCTTCACCTGCTCCCAAATTTGGTGGGTGACAGAGATGCCGAGAGGGGCAGAAAGGATTGTTTAATCTCAGAGTTGTAGTTTGATCGGTGGCTTTCATGCTTGCAAAGGAGGGAGGTGTCCTCTCTTGCACTCACTCCCCCCCCCCCCGGTTGCTGTGGCGACGCCTGCTGCAGCGCTTCACCTCTGCAGACACCAGCTCCAGCAGCATCTGGGCAGAAGAGTGTGTATGCTAACACAGAAGCCAAACCAGGTACTCATGTTGTAACATGTTGGAGCAGCTGCTTGTTAGCATGAAGAATAAATCAATGATGAGATCACTTCATCTCATTCCTTAAAATGCAGCTTTACAACCCAACAAAGCAGTGCATTAGAAATGAGCTGAGTAGATTCCCAAAGCAGTTTTTATCAAACAGTGCTCGCCCAAACACTCTTTTACACGCACACTCACTCTCTGATGTACCTGTTGCTCGGCCACCATGTGCAACATTTTTTCAGCAGATTGATCATGATGACATTTACCTGTTTTGTGAACTGTTTTATTGGTGCATTTCCACTAAGTAGACAAACTGAGAGGAGCGCACAAACAGCCTGTTTCAGTTCACCCACTGATTTTTATTTGTTTTTCCTACTATTTAGCTTTCAGTTAGCTTTCAGTTTGTGTTTTGTTCAGATGCAACCTAAGCTGTGCTGCCATGTTTTTTTTAAAGAGAAGAGCCTTCCTCCTGCAACCCTTCCAAACAAGCCATCCTTGTTCATTCTTTTTCTAATTCCACTGTCATGAACTTTAACATTTAACATGCCAGCTGAGGCCTGTAGAGTCTGACATGTGGCTCTTGGGTTATTTGCTATTTGCAGTTTTTTCGATGTGAAGATATGCTTTCTTAATCAAGACTTTATTTTCATAACCAATAGTTTTCCAAGATTTTAAAAACATGGCCATTAATATAACTTGATGTCCTGTGGATGGAAGAATGTTCCTGAGCCTTAATGTTTCCTTTCATGAGCCTGAGGGACATACGTGAGTCTGCCTGCAGGTGAGCTGCATGCCCTCACATCTGTAGCTCGCAGATGTAAAGCAGAGAGCACTGGGGCAGCACAAGAGGAAACACACAGCAGACACTTTTAAAAAGCAGTGTTTTGTCCTGAATTTGGTGTCCTTTTGGGGAAGATTTGTGGTACGAAATGATATTAGTTTGTGGCATCTTTTTAATTTTTTTTTTTACCACAGTTACATTATCCCTTTTTCCCTTAAAGCTAAGTGAGAGGAACTCGTTAGATTGGGCCACTGTCTCTTCCCACTGCTCGCTTTTCAGTGTAAACACTGATTATCTAAGTCAGCAGATTGCCTCTGCACAGAGATACAGTGAAGAACAACAAGAGTAGAGAGACTCTGAGCTGTGAGTGTGCATGTGTGTGTGTGTGTGTGGGCATGTGTGTGAGAGAAACTGAGATGCACGTGTGTGGGAGTTCATCAACTCGTTAGAGACTAACCATCCTCTTTTGTTCACTTTTAATGTGAAAGAATTTATTCCAGTTTTAGAACAAATGTAGGCTACCTATAATTTGCACATCTCCTAGCAACAAGACTTTGAACAAACTAAATTTATCTGTTTCCAAAGTGTCACTATGGGCTCAGTGCTGGCAGCTATAAAATGGTTGTGTTCTACAGTGTGTGTGTGCACAGAATCTGAATCCACCGTCACCAGAAGTCATCAAGTAAATCCATAAATGATCAGCTTGACATAATTGAAATATTTGAACGACAACAAAAATAGCTGCACAACTGAACGTGTTCTTGACTTCAGCTACAGAGTAGGGAACATGGGTTATAATTGGAGAAAGAGACGGCATCATGATGGCTGGATTACAGAAAATTATACAACCTCATTTCCAAAAAAGTTGGGACGCTGTGTTAAATTCAAACTGACACAGAATGAAATTACTTCCAAATCTCATAAACCAGTTTTATTCATAGTAGAACATCGAAAATATATCAAATGTTAAAAGTGAGACATTTGGCTTTTTCATGAAAATGATTAGCTCATCTTGAATCTGATGGCAGCAAGATGTCTTAAAAAATACTGGGACATGTTTACCACTGTATGGCATCCCCCCCCCCCCCCCCCCCCCCCCTTTTTTTTTTTTTTCTTTTTTTTCTTGCAAATATCTGGAAACTGAGGAGACCAGTTGCTGGAACATGGCAGAGCATGTTGTCTCATACTTGTCTGAATGGGATTCATGCCCCTTTTGACTGCAGTAAAGTGCCTAAAGGCCCGAAGATCACAAGTATCCAATATGGATTTTCCAACCCGTCCCTTGCACACAGAGAGGTCTCCAGATTCTTTGAATCTTTTGATGATAATAGACACTGTAGATAATTGAGAAATATTCAGAAACTCCTCCAGTATTTATACACAGAGTGATGTGTGAAATTGCAGAGCATCTGCTCATCTTTACTTTTGAGACTCTGCCTTTCTAAGGTGCTCTTTTTATAGTTGCTAACCTGTTGCCAATTAACCTAATTAGTTTCAACATGTTCCTTCAGTTGTTACCTTTTAGAAACACTTATTTTTCTGATCTTTCGTGGCCCCTGTCCCAACATTTTTGAGACGTGTTGCTGCCATCAGATTCAAGAGTGGCTAAAAATGTCTCATTCTCTGCGCTCTATTGTTAATAGAATACTGGTTTATGAGATATGCTAATCATTGAATCACTAATCACTGTTTTCATTTGCATGTTACACAGTCCCAACCTTTTTAGAATTGCGGTTGTACATGCATATGGCTGCTTGATTAAACACATATGACTTGTATTTATGCCTCATATGCAACCTGGATGTGTTTGCTGTAGATGAAAAAGCCCATATTCCTGCAGGTGTAAGGTTTGCAATCAGGATTGAATTGCATCTCCCGGCTGTGTGTAAAGATGGTTTGGCTTGCAGCGTGATTGGGTCTCCCTCGGGTGTTAACACGATCTTTACACAGTGGACAATTCAGAAAGAAACCTGCTAAACCTCAGTCTAATGTCGCCCATTTCAAGGAAAGCCTGATGAAATAATCCAGCTCTTTCCATAGAGTCAGCCTCGTGTTTGACATATATGTAGTGCCTGCTGTGACTGCCTTAATAAATCTTCCTCTTTTATATGTCTGTGTTATAAGCAGGCATTTTATTAATTAACCCCAGCAAAAACTGTAATGCTGAGGGAATAGTCGATTAAATATAATAATGGAGTTAGTTTACTCTGTGACAGGACATCATTAAATGCAATCTTGTAAATCTCTTGGGGCCTTTTTAAAAGGAAAAGGATGCTCACGGTAGATATTGATTTAAATTTCTCTCTTTACTGTACTTTGTATTAAGTTAATAACTTCAGTAAAACTGAATTTGAACTGAAAATTAGTTTTCTTATGTTGGAAATGGACACTAAAAATGTCGATGAAGGAATCCTAATCACAGGTCTTAGTCTGAACTTGATAAGAAATGAATGTTTGACTGTCCAATAGCTCTCCAGAAAAGTCTCCAACGGTCCACAGAAATGTTGCTCTCGTTGCCTGATGTTTTCTCCCGGGACTCATCACTGTCACGCCGGCTGCAAGTTTGCAGAGCCGTGCGCTCTCTTGCAATGCAGACTCACGTTGGCTGTTGTAGCCTGTGGACGTGTCAGGATGTCAGGATGTTAAAGGGCAGAATAAAGGCAGAAGAAGCTTAACCTTTCTGGACTTTTTTGGGTGTTTGTTTGTTTTTTTTTAGGCGTTTTGTAGCTTCCAGGCAGTGGCTGCAACATCGGTGTGAAGACAATAAAAAAACTTCATTTAAGTTCTATCGTTCTTTCTTCCCTCTGTTCTCTAGGTCAAAGATGTCGGCACGTGTCAACACGCAGAGTTGTCTAAAAATAAAACACAATTCCAGTAACGTTCCGCTGGTTTGGCGTGAAACGGATGACTGTGTAATCCCGAGCACAGCAGTCAAACCAGGCTGAACACATCTTGAGTGCTCAGTACTCACCCATCTTTAAACTCAGCTTTCTTTTTAAACCCGACCACTCACTCTGGGAACTTCCGGGACTTTGTGCACAGTTGTGACATTTTTGACAAAGATCAAATTCCAATTCCTCATTTGGACCCTGACCCTTAGTTCTTCGCTCTTACGGGTCAGGTAGAATATCTTTCTCTGTCAGCAAACTAATCTGATATTCCAGTTCTAAATAGACACATTCGTGTGTTTGGGGTTTTTTTTCATGAAAATGTGGGGCTGAATGTCACCCTCCTGGTGGCTCAAGCCACCCCGGAGCCTCAGCCCCCACCCACACCCCGCTCCGTCCTGCTGGATTGTCACTCGATCCTCATAGTCCTGACCCCCACCCATCTCTGTACGCCACAGATTGGCCCACCAGTGGCACCAGACGCAGCTTGACTCTCTCATCAGGCTGTCACACAAGCTCTGACTCAGTGTTTATCGCAGTCGCCGGTGTGACACGAGAAAGCGTATGACAACCGGCTTTGTGCATCTGCGCTGGTGTGTGTATGCTGTCTCAGAGGTGTCTTTTCAGCTGGTCTTCTGGGGCCTCCCCATAATTCCCTATCTTAGGGGTCGGGACCGTGCGGGTGCTCAGTTCACTGGGCTTGTTGTTCCTATCAAATCATGGTGTCTCCCTGTGCACCTCAGCCAAATAGAGGCCACTTCGGAGTCGGTGGGCAGACATTAGTGAAATTGAATTGGACTCACTCAGTGTTTCCTTGTTGCTTGTGACAGGAGGGTGGTGGACTTCCAGCTGCATGAGCAGAGACTAATGTACTGGTGGGTGCTCTGTGTGTGTGTGGAGGGGGGTTCAAATATTCTCCAACATTCTCATATGTTCATTCATGACCGAAATTAATCACGCATGAGATTACCA
Source organism: Leuresthes tenuis (assembly GCF_036924035.1). Taxonomy (NCBI): domain Eukaryota; kingdom Metazoa; phylum Chordata; class Actinopteri; order Atheriniformes; family Atherinopsidae; genus Leuresthes; species Leuresthes tenuis. The sequence continues at coordinate 22,010,355 of NW_027325372.1, read as the reverse complement.
GAGGGAATATCGGTTAAATAGCCAGAGCTCTGCTGCTGTCAGTGAAATGAATTTAAGGACAAACAGCTTTTCTCTGACCCTTCACGATGAACTGTATGATAGGATACTAATGGTCAGGACAGTTTTTGATGAAGACAAATGTTGTGGTTAGTGGATGCGATGATGAGTTGGGGGGGGGGTTGGTTTTAAGCTGCTGTCCTGTCAGTGCTAAGCTTTTCATTTTTTTCCGATCTGTCCCCAGATGTGTTGGTGAATGGGAAGCCATGTGACTGCGACGTCATCGCAGACTGCAAAGTAGGCGACGTCGTGACCCTGGAGGTCAAACTGACCAATCTGAGTAAGAACTCAGTGGGCCCGCTGGCTCTGACCGTGGTGCCGTATCAGGACTACCAGAACGGGGTCCAGAATTACGACCTTGACGAAGCGGTCACCTTCATCGGCTCCAGCACCTTCTACGTCGACACAGTAAGTCAGGGGTAGAGAACCATATAGATCTTAATTACCAGCAAACAGATAATAGATCCATTTGACCAAGTTATGAGACTAACCAGTTTTTCATTTTGTTTAGGGACAGACTTAAAAAATTCTGATTCCCGCTAACAGCAAATATCTCATTGTTGCAGACTCAGGCTCAGAAATGCAGAGGTGATATTTCTTGTGTAGTAGATGTAAGTTGGTGTTAAGGTTCAGCTCATGTTGAATTTATTCAACATTTAGCATTTGCAGAAAATCTCTGCATCTAAAATTAAAACCACTAACAATGAACTGGAGGGAAAATCAAACGTATACTCAGGCCCTGTTCACACAGGTATTTTGATAACTCCCACTGCAGCAGTTATGTACAGACTGGAAAACCGATGTTTTTGGCTCGCATGTTCCATTAATCTTTGATGTTACGTCAGAAAATGTACCATATTCCCTTTTGTTGACATGGCAACAGGAGACACCGGTAAGATATTGGCAGTGCCAACTTTGTTAACAGCACTTTTTAGATGTTTGCACGTAAATGTACAGCTACACTGTGACTCAGCTGAGGAACAGAAGCGTCAGAACACGCTATGAAATTCAAATAATCAGCCATCTGCTGTTGCTGTCAGAACTAGCACACTGAACTATTTAGCATGTCAGGGGAGTTAATGCACGACAATGAATGCCTCTGGCTTGTTGGTGATAGTGTTTTGACAATAATAAGGCCAGTGTTACCACTTGTACACTCTGTATTTGCAGTTAGTTGCTACTATGGGACTTGTGTTGGTCTGACTGCGTCACCGGTGCCGTCTGGTCATGTGCTTAAACTTAATGACGAGCTGTCGGGAAACAATTCTCAACATCTTTTTATTTTCAGCAGCACCTTTCCTGGAAAACAGTTTAAATTTCTACCTGCCCCCCTCTTGTACATCCCAGCCTCTACTTTAGCTCCATGATCGAGAAATATCTGGAGCTGCACAACCCGCAAATCCTGTTAATAAAGAAAGATTCGGCCTGGAGATGACATTTCTCGGGAGATGGTTTCCTCGGATGAGAAATCAAGTTAAAGTGGTCACTGTCCACAGGGAATTTTAAGCTAATAACTGAATGTGGCTCAAAATATTTCTTTGGAAAACATTTTATGCTATGATATATTTTGTATGGAAAGTACTTATGTGCCTAATAACTGGAGCTCGTGTCAAATCACACTAAATGGTAAAACTATGCCACCTGCTGGCGACGATTCTTACCTGTATTTTCCCAAAGCTCGTAAGTTCTGAAATGGGAATAGTTTATTAAATATGGACCAAGTGGTAAAAAAAAAAAACAACGGGTACATGCACTGGGTGAAAACCTGAACATCTGGACGTTTAAAATCCATGTTCAAAGTCCCAAAGGAACTCTGATCTGGCAGAAGTGTGTTCAGCTGTATCTGAGACTGAGAACTTCTGAACACCGACTCTCACTTAAAGGTTTCCACTGAAGAAATTCCAGTTGTTGACAAGTACATTGATATTTATTAATATTTATTGCATATCTGCATTACAGTAAGACATCTGCTTTCACGTAGAATGCAGTGCGCATTGTGTTCCACTTGCTTTTCACTTCTTTTTGTTAGCTAGCAACGAATCTATGCTGCCTCCGAGCTGAGCGCAGGGCAAGGTAGCTCCATACTGAGTCCATACTGGACGCAGTGCTGTGTGACAACAGCTCGACACCTCAACTAAATGTTGGTTTCCATGTTTCTTCATTAGAATTTCTCCTGTTCTCTTGTTAAACAGTCTGTTGCTGTCAGGGAGTCTACTGTGGAATATCAGCAGAGCCTGCACATGCTCCTTTAAGACTGTTTAAAACAGATGCATTACAGTACTGAGGTTCCATGTTCATTTAAAATGCTCACACTCATTAACATATTGTACCGACAGTATGTGAACTGTTTGATCTGACGTCCTTTGATTGATTTCACAGGTCATTTAGTTTTTTTTTTTCTAAGAATACAGAACGAGACAAATATTTTTAAAACATGACACCAAAGAGTCTTCAGTTCTCTGCAAGATGGAACTAAACCCACAAAAACACTTTTACGGTCCTTGAACTGTCATAGCTGAGAAAGCAGAGCAGAGAGGGGATCCTCGAAGTGAGCCATTGTCTGTAACAAATTCTTTCTTCTGAATGTTGAACAAGCTCCGGGCGATTAAAAGAAGACTTTGTTGGTTCCAGAACAAAAAGCTTAAGACTCTAATAAAGAGGATGAAAGAGTGAATAAATTCGTCATATTCAGAGAACTACATAACAGCTTGATTTGGGGGATTGTTCTCAGCTTTTCATTAAAACCAGCAGGCTCACTCTTTGCTGGCCTCCCATTGGCTGACAGTGGGCCCAATTCATTAAAAAATTGCCACAGAATGTCTACTAATAGTTCTTTGTGTCTTTTTTATCTCCAGGTTAAAGCCAAAGAAAGTTCTGTGTGTGAGGGTGCCCTGCTTTTCCTCTACACGGGAGATTTTTACCTAAATATCAAGTTCCAAGATGACAGCACGCGACGAGAGCTTCCTTTAGCCTGGTTTACTCTGCCCAGCGTGCACATCAGAGCCCTGGATGCTCCACTGCAAGCGGGGGCCTAGGGCCCCGTGGAACTCACTCAGCATATGTCTGAATTAAGGATAAAGCTATGTAAATACAAAGGCCTTTTGAGTGGAATTACATGTAAATATAGCTTTGATAAAGGTTACTGCATTTGTACAGCTGGGGCTGTTTTGACAAATAGACAGAAAACTCTGCACAAGTAATGCAAGGCAAAAGATCATTTACCTGTTACTCTGAAGCAAAGAATTTTACCAACAGAAAACTGCAGTGACAATGCTGGTCATTAAGGGAATGAAGCAGTAAGCAGACTCAAGCTTGCACATAGTTGCAACTAGCAAGAGTTAGCTGACATTTACAGCACCTGTAGCACTAACCATTTATTTTTATCCGTGATGAGTCTGTAAACTATATAAATGTAAACTGCTCCATAAAGTCATACAGTATAATGTGGTCTATAGTGAATTATTTGACAGGCATGTTTTGTTCCCCTTTGAACAGTTCACTCAGGCAGTTAGCTTGTTAAGTGTTTGCTAAATGTTAGCCTGCCAGATGGCTTGGACAGCTTGCTGCTGGTGGTAACCTGTTATTGACTAGCTAAACCAGCCACAGCAAAGACTCCACTTCTGGCTTCTACGTAAGCTTCAAGTAGCACTTCCAGTTTACACAAAGAAATTCAATTAAATTTGGACCCATTTCTTTCTGTCGTAATCACACGATACATTTTTGACACTGGTTCTCATCTTTCGGGGTTTTTTTCTGTGTGGGTTCAGACCCACCTACAACTTTTAGTTACTTCAAGTTCTGAGGGGCCTCCTGTCCTCACCTTTGTACCAACACTGAATTATTGATAAATTTAACTGTGTGCCATGTGCTGATGACAAATAACTGCTGTAAATAAATTATCAAAGAAGGCTACCTTTGGTCATTTTGACCTCATTTAAAGTGATTGTTTTATTTGTCTGTCCTTGCTGTTACAGATCTGTATCCATCTTCACTCACAGAAAGATGACCTTTGGTAACATAGCTTTTTAAAAAGACCCATAATCTGTGATATCATTTTTCGACACTGCAGAATTCTGATTTTCAACACTGAATTCACACTGGGAGAGTTGACTGAACACCTATTCTAAATTGACAATTTTCTGCAAATATTCACAGAATTTTAACATCCTGTGATTGTGAGACATTCATACTGATTTATTTTTTTCATTTATTGATTGTATTGTGCATAATGTAAAAAATATAGATATTTGTAATATCCTGTAAATGCTGTTTTTAACAAACAATTTTTTTGATAGATTTGACTTCAGTTTTAGATTTCTGACATTTTCACATTTCAAATAGTCAGGACAGGGGCTGCAAAAAAAAAAATCATAGATGAATAAGCTGGAAAGATTTCATCGTATATTCTGTAAGGTTCAGTAAAACCAGAGCTGTCTTTGCAAAGGTCTCACACGCTTCAATCTCAACTTTTAAAAAAATTGTCCATGGCATCAAATTCAAAATTGACAAATACATTTCTACAAAAAAATTGAAAAATTGACTGATTGATTAACATCTAGCACATTGTCTTTGTACTGTTTTCCATTAAATTTAGGGTTCTATTTGCAGACTGGAAGTTAACTAACAAAGATTTCCACTGCACCACTGATAACATTTCCCTCTTGGAAATATTTCCCAGTATCAAATTAGCTTCTGTGAGCTTTTAACAAACTACCGGTCCCAGCAGTAGTTAAACAGGAAGTTTATCAGAAGGATGAAACACATCGGATATGAGTCAGTCCAATGGCGGTAAGAGCAGCCTGTATGTGCTAGATTGGCCGTTAATGACTGCATTAAGGAGCACTTTCCATGAATTCAGTTTACCCAGTTTCTTTTAATGTAAAGCAGTTCCATAGAGAAGTTTGTAAGTCATTTCAGTGCAAATGTTTCTTCCTCTAAATGAACAGAACAAGAAAACCATGAAACCAGGACACAGTTGATGTTCGGTGACATATTTTCTGGTCTTTGTCAGTGCATTCATACATCATGCATTAAACAAACTGTTCCAAAGGCCTCTATGCTGATGAGTTACTCTTTTGAAACACTTTTTTTTTAAAAGTAGCTGCCTGAAGCAAATATTGTGGGTAAAAGCTTATAGGTTGTTTCTATCTGCGGACTTTCAGAGCTTGTATACACGGTAAAAATCGGTTTTGCATCTACACAAGACCTTTGCAGAATGCTTGGAGCAATATTTTAGATCTAATCGTTCTTTGTAACTGCAATATATGTCCTGTTAGCACAAAATCGTATTCTTCCAAGTGTGGAACATTCAGAAAATTAGTGTTTGCTTCAGTCGGTAGTGAGGCGTTTCGATGCCTTTTCATCTTCCTGCTTGTTATGGTCAGGTGATCTTCACATCTCGGGATGAACTTTGTAGGACTGTGTTAATGGCAGCCTGAGCCTTTGAACTCTGGAAGGCACCATGGACTTTATTTGGCAACCAAAAATTAATTTAAAAATATTTCATTACGAGTTCTGCCAAGACTTGAAACTCTACAACTGACCCCTGAGACTTTTAGCCTCAGACACTGACAAAAACAGCACTGAGATTATGCTGTAACATTGATCAAGTCTCTGTTTTAATAGCCTATATCCATGGATTTTGTTTTTGTGACTGGTGTAGATAAATTAGAGACATCTCCACCCCTGTGGACTGTTAACAATATACCCCGTTCTTTTCCGTTTCTATTGCAAAGGTCCATGCCTCCAACTGGCTCTGATGCCTGTCCTGTCCATCTCATCTCCAGTAAAGCTTGATTCACATGTTTATTTGTCTTTCATTCCCCCCCACCATCATCATTCCAAACAGTAAGCTGACCTTCCCAGAATTGAGGACACCCAGAACAGACTTTAAGCATCTCGTCTTTAAGTTTAAATGAGGTTTCTTATCGGGTATCAGCACTCTGTTATTAGCCACCAAGCTTCATTACCTTGTGGCATACCCGTAATTCAGATTGTAATCAGCCTAACAACCATCCATCAATCAGTGCTGATGCATTTCCTCCCTCCATAATATTAGATAGCTACAACAGGGATGAAAATCGGTTGTTTGAGAACAAACAAGAGCTTTTCATTTATAGGCAAAGAAATCCCCTGAAGCTCTGCTGAAAACATTGCGGTGTCAGTCTGCATTAAAACACTAATGCAAATTAATCTCAAAGAAGCCGGAGTTCAAATCCCTCTCTCTCCTCTTTTAGAGCTGAATTATAAGTTTCTTCCATCCATATATACCTGCAACCTTGATATGTAAATGATGTGAGGAGAGAAAACCTGACATGAGCTGCACATATTCTGATCCAGTGTGACTTTCTGACTTAATTAATATCCTATCTATCACAGCACACAAGCTGCTAAATATGAAATAAACCTAACCAGAACTCATACTGTGGAGAATTCTTGCCTTTAGCCTATAAAAGAAAAAAAAAACGCTCTCTCAATGTCAAATTCCCATACAATTAAAAAAAACAACTTTTCACCTTGTTCATTAACCTTTCATGTTGAAATCTTTTCCTTTATCACAGCCTGAAAATGGAAAAAACGTGATTCTTTTTGCCTTTAATTGACAGGTCAGTGGAGAGAAAGACACGCAGGAAAGATCAGAACATCCGGGACTCAAATGATGATCGTTGCAAATGGGCATTGCCAACATGGGATGAGCTCCATACCACTCAACCACTTGTTGTCCACTTTTATTACTTCCACAAGAATTAACCAAAGTATTCCAGAGTCAAATGTGAGGCCATCTGTCTGACAGCTAAAGCTCGGCTGAAACTGGGTCATCAACAGGACAATGATCCCAAACACAGCAGCAAATCTACAACAGAATGCCTGAAGAAAAGAATCGAGCTGCTGCAATGATCCAGTCAAAGTCCAGACGTCAGCCTGATTGAAATGCTGTCGTGGGACCTTAAGAGAGCTGTGCATAAACAACTGTAGCATTAACTGTAGCAGTGTTGAAAAGAATTGTGGACCAAATTACTGATAACGTCATAAAGAAAATCATTATTTCAAGTTATTACAGCTAAAGCAGGTTCTACAAGTCATTTTTCACTCAGTGCTTCTGCATTTTGGTTGCATTTGGTGTACTGATCTAAGTTTAAGGCCAGAACCGTTTTGGTATGTTGTTCCACTTCCTGCTTTTTCATTCATGCTACTCTTGGCCTCAGGCCTTGAATTCTAAACCCAGCATAAAGACTGCTGTGAAATGAGCTGTAAAACGAGCTTTAAAACTCCACAATGCACTTAAACTATCAGTGAAGTTTAACTGCCGTTAAAACATATTGAAAAATTAATATGAAAACAGATTGTGTTGTGAAGTGAGTATGGAGAGGACCCAAATGCATGTGATGTGCAGGAAGCAGCAGCAGAAAAATTAACTTGTAACACAGTGCAGGTGTGAGGTAGACTGTAACTGCAGCATGAGGAACTGAATAAAAAATTAAAAATGGAAAACGGAATAAAAAAAATGAATAAAAAAATTCCCTCCTATCGTCTTTTCCTTGACCTTGTTGGCAAACACTGTGAGGTCAGGGCATGACGGAAGGAGAAATTTGTAAGGGCAAAGGAAAAGATGACCGACATGGACACTACGCTGTGATGTGGGTAAGCAAAACTGCCTCTGATACTTTGTCTGATGCAGTCTTTCTACACACAGACCAGATCATCCATCCATCCATCCATTTTCTGTGACTGCTTCATCCAATTCAGGGTCGCTCGGGGATGGAACCTATCCCAGCTGTCACTGGGCGGGAACGGGCAATGTCATCAATATGTATCATCTTAGTAGAATAAGATATGGAAAATATCACTTTAAGCTTGGTCATTTAAGAAGGAAAGAAAAAATGAATATTCAAAAAGTACTGCTGTCGCATGCTGCCGAAACTCACCTTCCTGTCCTCATTAATCCTCAAAGATCCCAGTCAGTATGACTGAATGAATAGAATCGGGTGTTGCTTTGAAAGTTGCATAAAAACATAACTGTGGGGCCGTATTGTCCCCTTTTCTGTCACAAAGGATGCTCCAGTTTTTCTATAATAAAGGAGGCCTTAAAACTGATTCACTTAATATTCAGAGATATTTACCAGCTCTTATCATGGCTACTTCTAAGAGTCGTTTCACTCAGTTTGGACCCTTACTGAGCAAAAGAGTATTAAGCTGCACCCTTCTTGTGAGAGGAGGTCAGGAAGCAAACTTAGCACAACACAGAAGGATGAGATATTTTTTACCTAAATAATAAAACATGAAACAGATGAAACAGAAAATCCTTAAACTTCTTAAATTAGTGCAATGTAACATATCAAAAATATAAATACTGTTAATACTGCTGCTATTGATTTGATTATGGTGTACAAACACATCGAGTAAGTTCAAGGATGCTAATGTGTCTAAAGGCTGCTGCTGTTGGTCACCAGCAGAGACGTTGTCAGCTTTCAGTCAGATGGACGACGTCTTCACCTTCGCTCATTCTTCATTACTCTCAGTTCATTGTTGAATCTCTGCTGTCACTTCAGAGGAAATCTGCCCTCATGCAGCCGTCAGAGCAGGTGTCTGTGTGATGAGCAGACGTATCGTACTGTAAGCTGCCATTAAACTTTGCTGTCGGAGCTTCTGCAGAAACGCATTAAGAGTTCTGTAGGTGGGCTGAGCAGGCACTCGAGATGGGAGAACATGCAGCTAAATATAGAGCGACTACAGATCCATATGCCGCTAATTAGCAGAGCTGTAAATACTTGCTTTTTCCAGTGCATTCTCTCGGAGGTTCATTACAACCCTAAAATTAGTCAGATGGCACAAAGGTACTGCCTCAAGTACTTGGTGGCAAACCTCTGGAAGCCTAACAGAAGAGGAAATGACATCAGTGCTTTAAGGGATGCTAATAAACCAAATGTAGCACAGCATAATTGATGCACGAGTTCATAAAAGCTTTTACATTTCCTGTTCTGGTCTCTCAGTTCACTGTGGACAAAGAGGGTGCATACTTCCATCTACATTTCAAGCATTTGGAAAATAAAAATAAATGGCCTGTTTAGATAAAACACGACACAAAACAAGTCATTTAGAAAGATATTAAGTCTTATTTGAACATCTCTTTCTTTATGACAGCCTGACATCACACCGGCGCTCTCCCAGAAGCAAAATTCAATACAACTACTTCAAAGCAAAAATCTAACAATGGCTCAACGTACAAACCTGCATGTTGGATGATGAATGAACAGAATTATTAATGTACTGCAATTAAAACATCTGCCACACAGTAGAGATTCTGGTTAAGATTCATGCAGCACTCAGAATGCAGACAGGGACACGTCCAGAATATGGTTTCTTGTGTCAGACTCATTCTGTTAATGTCAAAATGAGAGAAAATCAGGATGTTGGCATCAGGTCGAAGAGGTAAGAGGAGAGTTTAGGATTGTACATAGGTAGATAGTTTTGTCTAGTTCTTTTCTTCCTATTGTGTTTCTCATCTCAGGTAGACTTTTGTGGGCAAACCCCATTTTGAGAAGGGTGGTTTGGAAACGGGTCCAAATGAAAGGATTTTCAATATCTTCGCTAACCAACTTCTTTGTATTTAGAAAATATAAACAAATTGCAACGTTGATGTCAGCAACACACTCAAAAAAAGTTGTGAGAGAGGCAACAAAAATTAAGTTTATAGAAGATTCTACAATAAGCAGATTAAGTGGTGACAGGTGAGGGTGTCAGGATTGGTTATAAAAGGAACATCCACCAAAGGTTAAGTCTTTCCAAGCAAAGATGGGTCATAGCTCACCGCTCAAATCTCTATGCATAGATGCTACTGACAGAAACCACTGTTAGATGTGGGTGATCTTTGAACCCTCAGACAGCACCATATGAGAAAAATGTCACACCTCCATGATCAATATAACCACATGGGCTCTGGTGTACTTTGACAAAACATTTTGTTTGAACACAGTCCACTGCAGCTTTCAGAAATGCAACGTGAAGCTGTGTTACACACAGAAAGAAGCCATATATCAACTCTGTAAAACATAAGTCTCAAGTTTGTGGCTCTCGGGACGATAGTTTGTGGCCCACGCCTTAATATGAAAGTGTAATGTTAGTGCGGCCCACAAGACAGTAGTTTATGCTTTAACGTCATTTCGATGACGTAGCTATGACGTTGACTCCTCCGCCGTAGCCTGACATGCAGCTCCAAAAAATTCTAACGACACGTCGCGTAGACGCAGGCCGTAAGGGCTGTGATTGGTCTGCTCAGAACGTAATTTCCAGCAGTTGCTTTTTCCGGTCTTAATGGCTGTATACGGCAAAGAAGCTCGTTGACATTCGAAATTATCTAAAGTGCATTTGTTCATCCAGGTTGTAATTTCACACCAGTGTTCACCCGTTCCCAGCCTCAGCCGGTCGTACAGATCACCTCCGAGAACGTCTTCTCTGTCGCCTGTGCCTCAACATTTGCAATTTAAGCATTTGTTCTTCAATACTGATGAGCTCCAACTGCAAATACAGCTGCTCCACCTCGGTTTCCATTGTTTACTGTTGTTAACTGTGACCGGAAGAAAAAGCAAGGATTTGGCTATAACCCCTGAAACCACACAAACATACAGCTACACCCCCCTACTGGCATGGTGAACTGCAGAGAAACCGTTTTTCTAGCCATTTGGTTTAATATAAACTTAAGACATATATTTGTGATACAATATAGATCCGTTTTTATACAATCTTATTTATATCAACATACATTAGAAATGTGATTATTTAGACAAAGATTTCAGGTATTTAAGGATATCTCTATCATGCGTTGTTGTTTTAAAAAAACAATTCTATTCTATGTGAATAGAATTGTGCATTTTAACATCAGGAAGGTGACACTGATATTTTTAAAGGTTTATATAAGAGTTAATTCAATAGGAACAATTTCTAATAGTGTATTTCCTTATCATTTAGTGGGCACTGCGTTGTGTTAGTGAAATATTAAGATTATATGAGAATTTGTCATGACACTAACTTTGCAAAGATGGTCAGGAAAATGAAAAAGTGATGGTTTCACTCCTTCCTTTAAACAAGTTGACTGTGCAGTCCTATCAAAGTCTTGTGGTATAAAGTGACAGCTGCAGATGTGACCCTCCTTAGCACCATTTTATAAAGTGGCTGATTGCAAAATGTCACTTTCATCATCTTACTGATGCCTTACTAACAATAACATCTTTGGTTTTCTTGTGCTGATATAAGCTAGTAACAAGCTAGTTTCATTTATGTTATCTTAAGAGATACATCAAATTAAACTCGTTCATAACAGTTAAATAATATAAAACAATTTCTTACTTGCGAAATGCTATTCCAAGTTTATTCATTTTGGCTTTTCTTTCATGGGAACATCCGTAAGCGGCACAAAAGTCTGGCGTTTTGCCAGATGCACAGCTGTCAGACCCACTCTGACAGTCTGACTTCTGTCAGAAACCCCGTCCCAAGATGGCGGCCGTGTTGACGTGCCTGTCAAGCCCGAATGCGGCATCTACATGTATATATCTATGTATATATCTATGAACGACGTCGACGTGACGTCTTCATAGGGTAAATTGAATTTGAGACCCCTGCTGTAGAGTGTGGTCAGATGAGTTATTCTTTAAGCTACTTTTTGGTGAAGAAAAGTGATAAATGTACATAAATAAATAAATAAACTTATATTTTATAGATACAATGAAGTTGATCAGTTGATCAGTGTTAATCAGTTCCTCTGTCGTTGTCTCTGTTGAACAAAGCTTCAAATGAATTATCAAATGAAAGATTTAAGTTATCTGGAAATAGAGTTTGTAGATTTACAGGTCTATGATTCTGTAGCGGTTTGTTGACATTATCCATTCTGCATGTCTTCTGGATCATTCCGTCCTATCACCAGCTCGTCATCACCGCCCTAAAAAGAAGGAGAACAGGATTTAGCCATCAGCCTGCAGTCCGTCAAAATCAGTTATGAAACACTCTTCTCTGGAATGGACCCATTGTATTTTCCTTTTTTTTTATCCAGCATGGTCATCGAATCACAGGAGCTTGGCTTTAGTGGGAGATTGTGGGCACTTGTTGTGACTGTTTGTGCATTGTGAGTTGATGTGTAGTGATAAATCAATAGCAAACATATAAAAAGCATAAGAGCCAAGATTTAGCAGTCCAAAAACTGAAAACAGATGCAATGATTTATCGAAACATAGGCAAACAAAAATAGAAATACAGAATATAAGATAAAAACAGAGTTTGTACAACTCAGCTAAGCTTAAATGTTAATATTTGGGATGAGCACCTTTGTTCTTCAAGGTCCAGATGCAACACTCACGTCCTGCGTCAGGTCTTTGCTGAGTATTTCTCTGTTTCTTCAGGACATCACTTTCAGAAGCTGTTCATCTTCTGGCTATAGTTTTTCAGCAGCCAAAACCATTTGTTTTTCCTTTGCTTGTCCTGTTTCTCAAAATATTTCAAGGACACATTGCAAACCATGCTGAGATATGCCATGTTTTCAGCTAATTGCTCTTAGGGAATCGCCTTGTTGCTGCAAAGATAGCATTTTCTGTCTGTCAAACTGGTATGTTTTGCATTTTCATAGATACAATTAAAGAAATTAGAACAAATTATGTGTCTCTGCAGCAGGGTGCTACCCACGAAGCTAACATAAACCTTAAACCTAAAGATATCATTTAAAACTGGATCCTTGTTAAGTTGTTTATTAATTGTACATACAACATTGGTTATTCCCTTGAGTTAACAGTACTTAAAATATATGTGTACAACGTCTGGACTCAAAAGAAAGTTTAAAAAAAGCTGGAAAACTGTTAATCAAGACCACTTTACAAGATTACAAGAAAATATGGCTGCTTGAAAGAAAGATATGAAGAAATCAGGATTGGATCCAGCACAGATGAGCTTTATTTAAGCAGTATTTATTAATATCAACATGTTTTTGTTTTATTGTAAAGACATTATTGTCCGCTGAATAAAACAATTACAAATTTGAAAAGTATTTTTAGTATAACTTGTGATATAATTCAAGAGGTTTTTACTCTGTTGATACTGATGATTATTTTTTCAACGACTTTGTAATGAATCCCTGATTATTTTTCAATATGTACAGGTCTAACTCTAATTGATATTTAAAGCAAAGACAAAAAAAAGTCAGTGTATTCACAGAGAGGAGAAAGCCACTAAAAATAGAGCATCTATTGCTGCTGTTATTGTCAAAATTCCAGCAACAACGAGAGGTGGTGCAAAGACCTCGTTGCTTCAGATTGTATGAGGCTATAGTCATGCATACACTGTTATTAAATCATTTCTGCAATGACTCAAGTCAAACTCAATCACCAGAATGTTTGGTGGGATCGAGAAAAATCCTTCTCTGTGGGGCAGTTAGTTTTCAGCACCACGGACAGCGCATTGATGTGGAAACAGGATTTCCCGCCGCTGTTGGAATGTAATAATAATAAAGAAAAATCCTCAATGTGTGTGTTATCTGAGTTGAAGTTTAAGCTCTCCGTCCATACGATGAGTAGGAGTGGTCGTCGTGTGAGGGTGGTGGGAGGAGGGGCGCTGTCAGTTGTGCTCCCGCGGGGATTCGGGCTTCCAAGTGCGGGCAGAAACTCAGGCCGGAGCCCGAGTGAATCGTGACACTTTGGAAAAAGAGAAAAATACAGACAGGAGGAGCGACGCCCACCGATTAGAGTCTGGAGTGTGTGGAGACATAAAATGTGGAAGCTTCAAAATACGAGCAGTTCGTGACACGCGTGGATAACTAAGAGACACGACGAGGACAAAAACATTTTTCTTTTCTCTCACAAATCAGCTCGAAGTGATGAGCGGGCAGTTCGGACGGGGAGCTTCGGAGCGCGCCTGGTGGTGCGCAACGGAGCATAAGTGCCACTGCGGGCACTGAGCGCGCACTAATCTGTTTTCTGTTCTGCTTCAGCCGAGCTCTAAAGTACATTTCTCTTCAATCCCAGCTTTGACACACCCTGAAAAGAAAATATCTACAGTTGTGGAAACTTGTTAGCGCCGGACCTGTTGTCCAGCAGCAGATTTGTTCTGTTCTTCAAGTATTTTTGAGGTTCTACAAGTGGTGAGTTTCTGGCGGAATAAAACGGGGGACAAAAATAAATAAGCGGTGTTTTTTGTATCTTTCACGAAGACCCGCTCATGTTGTGAGGAACGTTCCCCGCTCCGTGTTCCCCTGTGACCCTCCCATCTTCCGGACGACTCAGCACATTTCTGATGAAGATGCTCGCTGTTCGCGAGGAAGATTCGCGGATTGCACAGACACTAAATTGATTGTTTTTTTCCCCCTCGGCCGTTTTTGGACAATGGCTGCTAAAAATAGCCTGAACGCTGATGAGGCTGCAGTGAACAGGTTGCTGTTTAGCTGAAACTTAAAGGCGAAGAAAGATGCCCAGTTGTAGGACATTTTGATCCACATCAAAAAGTTGGAGTGGAGCATCAAATAAAAGAAGGCATTTAAACTGAAAAAGGTCTCTCAACGTCAATTTATTTAGTTTGAATAGTTTAATTATCTATATAGCTGGTTTGAGCAGAGCAGAGACCAACAGGCTATCTTGGAAGCAGCTTGTTGATGGCACTGCGCACAGGGAGGACTTGGTTTGGACAGGTCTTGCGCAGGGTCTCTCGGCTGCAGGGCTCCTGGTCCAGGCGATCCAGCAGTCTCTTGTGTCTTTCCGCAAACCAGGAGCAGGATCTGGGGGTCTGTCAGCAGGATCAACACAAGGCGGGGGACTTCCACCGGTGCTCCGACTCCGGCGCCCACCGTCCCCAGAGCGCACCTTTCTGCGCCTCAGCCTCCAGGCGCTGCCCGTACGGCTTTCCCCACGCTTGCTGCGCCTTCCCGGGGAATCCGAGGGGACATGAACCCCTCGGTCGCCGGTTCCTGTTGGCCATGAAGCGGCAAAACGTGCGGACCTTATCCTTGATTATTTGCACGTTTACATACCTGCTCGTAGGGGCCGCCGTCTTTGACGCCCTGGAATCCGACTTCGAAATGCGCGAAAAGGAGCAGCTGGAAGCCGAGGAGAAGCGTCTCCAGGGGAAATATAACATCAGCGAGGATGATTATCGCAAACTGGAGAGCATCATCATGGAGGCTGAGCCCCACAGAGCCGGGGTGCAGTGGAAATTCGCAGGATCGTTTTACTTTGCCATCACAGTTATAACCACCATAGGTAAGTCTCAGTCTCTTTGATGAGTCAGTCTGCAAAATCAGTGTAACCGAGCGATAGATTTGATATAAGTACATTTTCAAGGCAGTGAAAGGTTTTGTAGACAGCAATTAGGTGGAGACACGTGTTGATATTGAAATAGGTGGATATTGTACAGCAAGTCTGTACATAAAGTTTGTAAGCAACATGTTGCAGCACTAAGTCTGCAGACTGAGCCCTGAGTGAGCATC
The DNA here is from genome assembly GCF_036924035.1 of Leuresthes tenuis. NCBI lineage: Eukaryota > Metazoa > Chordata > Actinopteri > Atheriniformes > Atherinopsidae > Leuresthes > Leuresthes tenuis. The sequence continues at coordinate 21,994,844 of NW_027325372.1, read as the reverse complement.
ACCGTGACAGCAAGTGAGAATATCTGGATTTATACTCATAAACATCACAAATAGGACTAAAAGATTGGCTTCAGAGCAATCTCAGAATCATTTCCTTTCGAGCAGCTGGAGGATTGAACTTTTGACGGGGCGTCACCAGCATGCAGCAGAAAGTCTGCCTGAGGACGGGGCTGATGCAGGAGGAGATGTGGTGGTGCTGAACGGACAGCTCCTGTGAGTTCAGCCTCAGGCGGCCCGACAGTTCAGCAGCCAAAACCTGACGTCATCTCTGCTCATTCCGCTCTTCTGTTCCAGCTCAGGGAGCATTTGCGTTGTTTCCATTATTTCTCCCGTAAATGATAGATTTTACATCGTGTTTGTGTTGTTGACAGCCTCAAACAAAATGGCGCTTTACCTGCTGAATTAAGCTAAGGTGACTTCAGCGGAAAACCAAAATTAGATTAATTTAGTATTCCTCTGAAGTAAATACATTCCAACAGTTTGATGCTTTTCTAAGATGCCCCCCCCCCTGCCCATATTTTATTGCTCCAACTGAGCAAATGATTAAGCAGTTTTAAGTATAAAACAAAGCTAAATTAAATAAAAACAATATTCAACTTTTCAATCAGCTACTTGATCATGTGTCAGGTCACATAGAAACTCTTTGTGTTGTTCAACATGAGGACTTTCAGCCTTTTAGGTGGAGGACTGGGGAGGGAGGGGTGGTGTACTTAATGCACCAGGCCTGTCCCCCTGTCCTGTTTGCCAGGCAACACTTAACAGGGATGAGTGCACAGCACAGTGAAGGTGGATCCGTTGTTGTTTCCAGGCTACAACAACGAAACTCATTGTAATATTCATGTTGTGAGAAGTGGTTAAATTCACTGCAGCAGGCTGCGTCTCCTCTGTGAAAACCGCTCTCTACATATCATGATCCTCTTAACAGAACAGCTGAGGGAATATTCCCACTTTTCCACCTGTGATGCATACAATTTTTAAAATTCTGTTAAAGAGTTCAAGTGGTTGAGAACAAAAATTATGCTGTATTTTGGCAACAACTGCAATTGTTTTGCTGTGAGATGCAGATTTAATTTCCATGCTTTAGGTTAAACTGTAACTCACTTTACAAACCCTTGTTCGAAGATAGTGGTGACATATTAAATCTTTACATCAAAATGTAAATAACATCAATTTAACTTTTCCAGAAAAACATGAAACTCACAGTGACAAATGCAGTAAATAAGTTAAAAACAGAGTTTGTACAATTCAAGCTTCAGAGTCAATATGTCGTCTGAGCACCTTTCTTCTTCAACACAGCCAGAACCCTCTGGGACAAGCTTTCTATCATTTCTTTAAGTCGTCTTCAGGAATAGTTCTCCAGGCTTCTTGAAAGACATTCCAAAGCTCTTCTTTGGATGTTGGCTGCCTTTTGTTCCGTTCTCTGTCAATATGATCCCACACTGCTTCAATAATATTGAGGTCCGGGCTCTGGGAGGATCCATCTCTGAGGTCTTTCCTGGATTTTTTCTTCACATTACTTTCAGATGCTGTTCATCTTATTCAGATAGCTTTTTAGGCTTGTTTAGGCATCTTCTTCTTTTGTTTTCAGTTAATAGCTTGTTGGGAATCACGTACTATTTTATGTCTGTCAAACTGTTTTTGGCATTCTTATAGATGCAACTGAAGCAGTGGGATGTGTCTAAAGATACGATTAAAAATGGTCTGTTATGTGCAGACACAACATTGGTATATGCCTTGAGTTACGTGCCCTTTTTATACTTGAATAGGTCAGTGTTAAGTTGCCTCACAAACAAAAACATTCCTCTGAAAATGATTAGATACAAGGACTGGACTGAAAATGAGTGAAAAAGCAGTCAGTGTCCAAAGAAAAACTTCGAAAGACCTTCAGAAAGTCTGTGGAACTATTGCTCAAGACCACTTTAAAATATTACAGCAATATAAATAAATTAGGGGTGGATCAAGGTGTTTGCACAGTACCCTGAGTTAATCATTCTGAGCAGAATGAAGAAAAGTAATTCTGAATAGGTTGTTTTCATGTAAAGCATCAAAAAAATACAGTTCATCACATTAAAAACTGACCTGCAGATAAAAATAGGAAAAATGTGATGTCAATTTTCCTTTAGATAGGATCAATCAGATCATATTTACTGTTATCTTGAAATATCTCTAGTGATTTGCTAAATCTCATGAAAAACTCCAGACCCCAAATAAACTGATCCTATAAATGTGTACAAATATCTTATTTGTATGTAAAGATATTCCTCCCTCATTTTGAGTCCGTCCCATCATGTGTCTTCATGTGCAGCTGAAAATAGCCCTGCAACATGAGATGATTGTGTCTGCCTATTAGAGCTCAGGCCAGGAAAGAGAGAGAATCTGAGAATGGACATAATGGACCAAATCATTTGATGAAATTGTTCACAGTCATGTGATCATATTTCATTTGGAACAATGTGTTTAGAACTGTCAGTGTGATGTGAGTTTTTGACAGATGGGTTGTTTAGGAGACTCGGAGGATAGTGTCTTGGTATCAGCTTGATATCCTTTAGTTTTTTTCCTTTTTATTTGCCGCTCCAGACCTCATGGGGCTGACCTGTTTCACCTGGCACTCTAAGGAGGTTTCAAGCTAACAGTTCTTTTCAGGTAGTGTTTGATGCAACCACCCGTGTCTTTAGGGCAGTGGAGCTTTGATTCCTTTTTTCAATTTGATCATGGTGTAATCAGAAGGCCCTTCTCGCACATAGCGTACAGCTGACAGCATGAGCTTTACCACCGTATGCTCTCACCTGTACATGTAACAGGTAGGGAATTTTCCCTCTCAGAAATAGGGAAACCAGATTGGTTCCCCTGCAGCCTGAAATAAAACTCTGCCGCAGAGATAAGGAAACGATCTGGGCTGTGTCAACTCTGAGCCGTTTGTGGAAGTTAATTAAACTCAACACCATCATGCACGTCTGTGGAAGTAAAGAACAAAGATGTGTCTTAAGATGTGTGATGTTACATTCTCACACTGTCTGATGTGTACATTTACACAAAGTAATCAGAGATGGCTTTGATAATACAGTCTGCCACAGTGGTGCAGGAGCACTGCACGTTTGTCATGTGCACTATAAATCTGAAGGGCTCTTTTCATTAATATCTCAGCATTCTCCATCATTATAATAAAGTGGACACTCAGAGGACAGTTACATAATATACTAATGGCTGACAAATTAAAGGAAACCCCGGAGTTTGATGAATATGAATGAGAGTTTGGCAAAGAGGTTTTTGCAGCAGCATATGAGTTCCACACACTTGTAGGTTCACACTTGTTGGCTTTACATCAACATCCTGCCCTCTTTTCCCTGCTCCCCCTCTGCACTGCCTAATGTATAATACAACATCCAGAACCTCCTCAGGGACATTCTGCATGTATATCCAACCAAGCACTGCAGCAACAGCAGAGGTCACGTGAAGTAAATATCTTTGAGGAAGTGAACATAGAAGCAAAAGTAGTTACAGTATTTGCATTACTAAAACTACAGTGTAGTAGTCTCAATAATGGTCTCAATAACAATAACTAAATATCTATATATCTGTGTTTGCAATAATTCCTGCTTTAATGACACAACCCAGATTAAAAAAATATTGAGTAAAATGTAATTAAAAAAAACATTTTTTCAGAATGTGGAAAACATTTAATGCTGAGAGTGAGACAAGTTGTGACAGGGCCAACAAAGGCTGGAAAAGTAGGTGTAAAAAGGTAGGCAATAAAGAGACAAAACAAGCTGCATTTAATTAGGTTAATTGGCAACAGGTCAGTAACATGACTCGAAATAAGAAGTGCACCATAGGGAGGCAGAGTGTCTCAGAAGTAAAGATGGGCAGCGGTTCTCCGATTTGCATATAATGGGGGCAATGATGGGTTGGAAAAGAAGTGGTGCTAAATATTAGCAGCTGGATGAACATGTTGCAGTTTATTAGATTAATTGGAAAAAGATCAGTAACATGACTCGGTATAAAAAAGAGCACCTAAGAGGCAGAGTGTCTCAGAAGTAAAGTTGGGCAAAGATTCAGTAATCTGAAAAAAATGTTTGTCTACAAATTGTGGAGCAATATCAGATTGATCTTCCTCAATGGGATACTGTGAAGACTGAATATTTGATCATCTACAGTACATAAATCATCAAAATATCAAAAAGAATTTCTGTTTGCAAGGGACACAGCAGAAAATCGATACTGGATGCTTGTGATCTTCAGGTCCTCAGGCAGCACAGCTTCAAAAACAGGCAAGATTATGTCAAGAAAATCAATGCACGGGCTCAGGAACACTGCCCGAAATCATTGCCCGTGAACACATTATGCTTATGGAGCCATCCACAAATGCAGGGTTAGAGCTCTTACACGTGAAGAAGAAGCCACATGTGAACACGATCCAGAAACACCACAAGGGCCAGAGCTAATTTAAAAAGCCTCACTTGAAAAAGTTTTCCATTCCTCCAAAATATGCCAATTTTGGGCCTTTACAGAAGGCTATCAAGTTAAACCACTTCAATAATGTCATAAAAAGAAAAATCTCATTTGCAATCATCAAGTGATGCAACTGATCTGTTACCCCAGCTTTTTTTTTTATCATTTTAATCAGTAAATTGAAGAGTGCCAACACTGTGCTTGTAAAAAGCACTGCTTCGATTTACCAAAACAATACCTTATTTTATCAGATAAGTTAAAGTTATTCTTTAAACATTTCTCAAAGCTAAACCAAAACTTTAATACAGTGCAGTCACAACATAAAAGGTAGTAGTATTGTACAATGATAGTTGTTATGTTAATAGTGATGAGAAAGGCTGCTTTTCAGGCCTGAAAACCAGAGGCATTATGCTCACAGAGGATTCAAACATCTGTCAGCTACAGATGGAGGATGCACCTGACTGTGTGTCTCACTGTTGACAAGCAAAACAACGGAACATCTGTAGCGAGTCCTGGTGGGTACAATGCTCAGGAGGTCATCCTCATTATCATCCGGCCTACGTAGACTTCATGACCACAATATAACCCAGCCAAAGGTCTGACAGTGGTGCCCAGCTGTGATACTGTAAGCACATGCCAGATCAGTGGCCTTGTGGGGCCGATGCTGGCTGCTGTTGCCCATCTGTCAGCAACACACCTGTGTCCTCTCCACCCAGACTGACCTACGAGTTGACGCCATTTATTCCTTGTGATTAATTGCAGTGAATGTGACAATTAGTGATGAAAGCGTGTGGTGAGTGCAAGGTGTTGTCACTGAAACTCAGCTCAGAGGGAGAAAAGCAACCATGGCGTGCTATAGAGCGCATATATACCCCTGCCTTTCTCACCATGCTGGGCAGTGTTGCCGGGAGACTAAAGACAGCTTAAAAGGCGAAAGTCATCCCTGCTAAATGTCTGGAAATATCAACATGTTTATATACTGTAGATTTGTAGAGCTTAGGACACGACTAAAGACTGACACGATATTTTTGAACGGTTACTTTAAACTGTATCAAAGTTGTTTTCTATAAGATTGCAAGGAGAAACACTAAGTAATAATTCTCCTTTTGTTTTTTGATGCACCAGCATCATCAAAATGAAACCCAGTTAAATAAACTTTAATCAGGTTAAGCAGCATGTTTTGATTCGATCAAACTGATCAAACTTTTTTTGTTCATAATGCTAATACCTCATGAATAATAAAGCATTCGAGTCAAATGTATGGGAAAATGATGATGTAGTCAGAGCAACATTTTAGATTAACAGTGTTTGGTTCGCTTCAGGTGCCAGTCAAGCTTTAGAAAAGGTGATGCGAAGATCAAATCCATGTAAAAAATGTCTGCATAATGATAATAATCTCTGAATAATGTGAGACTGAAGTACTGAAAGGTGGGATAAAATTGGGCTTCTTCACTTCCTATGGTCAATAAACTGCCTTTATTTTATACATACATACAAAAAAAAAAAAAAAAACCGTAGAAGCTGCATTCTAGCCTGGAAGGAGTTCCTGAAAACTTTCAACCTTTCTCATCTCTGCCAACACCTCAGTGACACAAGTTGCACGTTGATCACTGTGACCTTTGCTTTGTCCCTCCTCCATTTCCAATGCGAGATCCGAGGTCTAAACATATCAGTCATAGCTTATAACGTTTATTGCCCTCAATTTGTAGTGCAGGAATCATTGTTAATATTTGTAAACACAATATTCCAACTCAATCGTTGATGCCCACTTCATACTTCTGAGAGGAGCTGAGGGGAGGGAGCCAGTGAGAGACACTCTGATTGTGACAAGAAAACAAGGAATCTAAACAATAAGACCTTAATCTCTGATTGTCTCACAGTGGCTACTACTTTTTAAGGCACTTCCACATGCACGTGTGTCCCCACACACACACAAACCCTGTCAGTCTTCAGACGTGAAAGATTATCAGATTAAAGTACATGCAGCTAAAACACACTTTCGTTTCAGCTAAGGACTACAAGCTCCAAGTTAGACAAGCTTGGACTGAATCTGCACAACAAAACTATTATCATTTCACAGCAGTTTTTGGTTGAAATATGCCTTTAGTTGTCAATTTATTGTCTTCATAGCTTCATGACTTGTCTTTCCACAGATCGGTGGGTGCTGGTGAGGTTGTGAACACTTTTTCCCAGCAGATCGTCTGGGATCATGTGGATAAAAGCAGCGCTTGTGGAATATGAAACCAAAACAGTTTTGTACTTCATAGAGCGAAGACATCCTGCAGCAGTTCAGTCACATGACAGATGTGAAATATCTACTTTGGTCCACAACGCTAAATTTTCCCATGAAATTTAAATTTGTACTGTTACTATGTTTTTTTTTTGTTTGTTCTCTACACAGGGAAAACTGACAGGCATGTTTTGGATTTTTTTTAAGAAGGGTTATGTAAAGAATTCGTGGGTAGTCAATGCCATACTTGCAACAGACACCAGCCCGAGCGCGCTCAGTTTGGATAACCATAGATGAACTCTGGCAGATTAGGTAAAGCTCACAGTTAGACCGGCTTTTCACCAGGAGCGTGGTGTGTTCGTGTCACCTACAGAACGTGATGATTTCTCTATAACTCTTTGTTAACAGAATAAAGCATCCATGCTGGCTATGTGAGACATGCGTGTTACCTGCAGCTTGAGTAGTTTCAGTATGCGGGCAACAAGTCACAGACATTTAAGATACATCTTAGGTGTTACAATAATGATTGATTATGCTTGAGTTTGTTTTGTTCAAGGGTGACTTCTTGGTGGCATTTGGCTTTAGCTCGCCTGTCAGGAAACCACCAGACTCGCCTATGTGAGAGTGATATGAAACACTGACTACTCAGAACCCAAAACAACCCCTTAAGTTTATATTTGTCAGCACTTCAATGTCCTTCATCTCCAAACATCTTGCTATGTCACGACGTCCACTTCTCACACCTCACTACTGCTCATCTGGCCACAGAGGCTCATATGGAGGGAGAGAGAGATGGCAGAAGCTGCTAATCCACAGACATTTGTGGATTATTGTTTGAGACTCATCCTGCTCAGTATTTCAGACATTGTACAATTCTATTTCCTTCCTACCCGTGAATCCTTACTTATCAACTGCGTATAGTGCACAGTTAGAGTTGAAATGAATCTACATGATAAAGTCTCCATGGTAACATTCATGGTAAGGCATTGCATATTTCACTCCATATACCATGCACTTTCCATCATGTTACACGAGTGCTGCCCCACAGCATACAACAACCTATGGATAAGTGTGTATTCTGTTACTTTTGTTTCCCACAGCCATCCACGCTGATCCACGCTGAAAATGTCCACCAAACTCTAATTTCATCAGGGCCAACAGATTGAAACGGGTGTTCGCTTATTCCCCTAAAAGTAATGTTAATTGGTTTCATTTTTGCAGTGCTCCACGAGTGAGCAGTGTTCTCGCAGTTGAATTCATCACCCGTTCCCTCTAATGAAAGCGCTTTGTGAAGATGAGTCAGATGTCGAGTCTTTGTTGCAGCTTTTCCATTACGCTGCACAGCGACTGTCGCCTCCAGCACAGGTCCTCCTGCAGGTGCGCATTCATAAACTGAATCCACTTTATGCAGCAGTAAGATGAGCCCGCTCAGAAAGAGTGCATTATAAAGTCTTATCATTTACATATAAATGATATAGAGGTAGACAAACAGGTGGGTAAACAAGAACTTCCAGTTAGTTATTATTATTAATCCTATCACAAACTATAACATCAGACAAGCAATCAGTGCCACAGAGATAAACATTTCAGGTGTGATTTTAACACAATGCCCAGCAACTGTATATGCTGTCTGTCTGAGGTTTTTGCACACAGTAGTTTTTGCCACTCCTCGCAGGCCAAAGGCTGTGAAAAGCTTCACTTTATCTCCACTCAGCTGTCATTCTCTGATTGGATCATAAACACTGTGATCTTGACAGGGTTCCTCAGGTGGAGTCCTGAAAATGTGAAGGATGAGGACAGCGACTGTCGTGTGCTTGTATGTTTGAACATAAGTGAGGTGGGCTGGAGTCCGGCTCCAGTTAGAGGCACACATAGATGCTACATGTTGACAGTGATTGATTGGACAGCTGGACGGGCACTAGCACCACTGCTACAGGCAATTTTCCCCTTTTGCTTTTCCTGGAGGGCAGCAGTGCTCCTTCATTCCCTCCAGCTGTGCTGGTTTTGATTTACTCATGCTCCCCACTGAGCATCAGAAATCACAGCCACGAGAGGGGTCAATAAGCCTGCTCACTCAATGCCACCCAGCGTGTCCCATTATTTAGCATGGATTACTCAAATCTCCAGCAGTCGAGGACGCAGGATTTCATGACCTCTTTTCAAAGCAGTCAGTGAAGTTATTGAGCCTGTTTTTAAATCCTGGTGATTTTCTCATAACACATGACATTAAGTTGTATAACAGGTGTTTGTATGATGACTAATGGCTTATGTCATGATTTTTATGTTCCAATTAAAGCTTCTCTCAATGAACAAGCAATTTTTTAAATCTGTAAATGAGTGTAAATGAGTGTGAATTCATTTCTAATCAGTGAAAAAATATTTCCACTGATTAGGCAGCATTCTTGGTAAAAACCTACATCTAATGGGCTGACGTGGAATTTATTTAGGAAACCACGTCCCTGTCAGGATACTGTAATGCCATTTTTTGTTTTCTGATTTTTTAGCCAGCGTCATCATCAAATTCACAACAATTTTGGACCAAATTAAACATTACACTGTATATTTTGTATGAAAACTAAATTTCCATTCATGTTCGTAGTTCGAATCTTGTAAATGTTTATATACTGCTTCCATTTCATGCAGTCCCTGTGTGTGTGTGTGCATCATCAGAGTGGGTATGCTTGCTTGTGGGTATGCTTACACATTGGTGTTTTTTGTAATGGTTTTTGGTTTCTGTTTGTCACTTCTTGTTTTAGCTAGTCTATTTTTGTGTACCTCTTACAATATTGTGTCCTTTTTAGCCACATCTGTGTTCTGTTTGTTACTTGCTTCCTATCTGTGTACATTTGTTGATTACTGCTTGGTCTATACACTAAAACTGCTAAAGCAGCAGATGCTCAAGACCTGCCTGATGGACAGGGATAATTGAAAGGGATATTTCATGAGAAATATCTGAATTAGATGTTAATCCTGAGAGGTGAGCTACTCAGAAAGGGGCCTTGAAAAAAGCAAAATTTTCCACCGTCTAAAATGACTCAAACCTCAACAGTTTCATTGTGGTTTGAGCAAGAGATATATGGTGGATTTTTACACTCCATTTTTTACAGTCCATGTTGCAACATGTTTCGTGGTCCAACATTTCCTGATGCAGAAGTGACACGCTGTATTGTAGCTCTGTGAAACAGGTTTGAGACGTTGTAGATGGCAAAATATGTGCTTTGCTAATCGCTCCATTCTGAGTAGCTTTTAGCTTCAGTTTGCCTGTCGGGAAACTGGACATTTGACTGGATATGTCTCTCAGCTGAAAAAAATAATGACCCGTTGCCACCTAAGTATATGAAGTACGTGTGAATGAGAATGTGCAATTTTTCTTTTGTCTGACTGAGTGCTCTAAGTGAACAAAACAAGAAAAACTATTTGCTAAATAAGTGAAGATTCATGTGTTGCCTTTCTTTTACATTACCTGGATGCATGCAGCAGGCTCTGTCATTGATAAATGGAGTGCTTAGCGGTTTAGCTTACTTTAGATCTTATTTCCATGTCCCCACTTTGTGAGATCAAATCTGTGCTGTAAATTAACACCTTGTGGTTAGGCAGCTGTAAAGCTGTAATTCCTCATGTAGTTGCCTGAATTTGTACTTGTCTTTCCTCTGAGAACGAGGAAGTTGCTAATGCACTGTCTGACTCCTTATTGAAAAATGATTGGAGACGTTCACCCCAGCTGCACTTTGTAGCGAGTAGATTATGTTCACTTTACCGGAGAGTCCAACCGGGAGTTTGATGGAGCCCTCCACACAGATCGATGACAATGTGCTCCTGTGGTGCTGATGCTCTCCATGGTAGTCGCTGGCTCTGGAGCCGGCTGGTCTGTTTTCACCGCTCAGAGGGTAAACTGTGCACACAAGGTCCCTCTGAGCAGCACAGCTGGCCCGTGGCTTCATCCTGAAAAAAAAAGATAAATAAATTCATGAGATCTTACAAGCCCAGAAGACAGATATAAAGTACACAAGGCTGTCTTCAACTTAGAGGGACCTTCTTCCTATTTTACATTGAAATCTAGCTTATCCAAAAAATAATTTGTATGTGCCAGGATTTTTTGTTGTGTAAGTAAAATAAAATAGGTGATGTCATCAGGACCTTTTTTATTTATTTATTTTTTTTTACTTGGGCTCGGAGGCAGCAAATTTACAGCAGAAAGCTCTCAATACTAATAACGCTGCAATTCTACAGCAGCTTCAGCCAAGTCTCACCAATGTTTGTCCTCACATCCACCATGTTGTAGTTCCACAATCCAGACTTAAAAACTGTGAAATAGCAATGTTTTGGCAGGATATTGATGTTCTGATTTGGGAAGCATCCCGTCATATGAGAGGTGCCACGACCCTAACCATAACAGTGTATTGTATAACTTCTAAACTTTTAAATCCTATTCGGAAACATTTGTGGGTGGGAATGAAGTAGACAAGTAGGTCATTGTGGGAGTGCAGCAGAAGTAGAAAAGTTAAAGGAATGCTGAAAAGATTGTGCAGAACAGAATTTGATTCAGCAATTTGTGTACTTAAAAACCAAGTGGTTTCATCTCATCTCAGCAACAACTGGTTGGATTGTCTCGATGGTGACAAATGATGGACCTGGCATCTGTATCCTGACATCCTTACCATCTGTAGCACCATCATCACCAAGTCTTCAAATATGTCAACATTGATACAACAGCCAAGAAAAGCCACACATCTCATCTGGAGACAGCCCAATTAAATCAGCAGTATATACAGCACTGAGTAAAAGTCTTGAACCATGTTTCCTTTCTTTCTCCAAGCAGCCAGACTTTCTTATAATCTTTTAAAATGGTCTTGAGCAATAGTTCACAAGGCTTTCTAAAGGTCTGTCAAAGTTAGTCTTTGGGTATTGGCAGATTTAAAAAAAAGGTATATTAAGCCACTTAACGTTGGCCTGTGAATCATCCAGTCATTAAAAAAGGTACCACACTAAAGGAATCAAACAGTGTTGTGTTTACACATAAACATCTTTTGGCACTTTGTCACTGGCCGCCTGTCACAAAGAGACATCTTGTCTGTTTTTAGTTGCCTCTATGGAAAATGCCAAAGATAACACAGTTTAGCAGGCTAGAGTCGGATTCGCTGAAAACGTGGCATATCTCAGCATGACGTGCAGAGAGTCCTTAAAGAATTTGAGGACGCTGGACAAGTGGAGGACAAAAGAAGAAGTGTTAGGCCTACAAAACTATCTACAGCAGATGAACAGTATCTGAGAGTGATGTTTTTAAAATCAGCGTACGGTGGATGTGAGTGGAAACGTGTTATATGCGTTAGACAAAAGATACTTTGTAAAAAGCCAAGAACTTTGTTTTCCAAACTTGTGCATTGTGAAACAGTTTTTCATAGATCTTCTGTTCAGGATCTTTTCAGGCGATGCCATTCCTGGTTAATTGCTTGTCAGTTGTCTCAAAGAGCTGAGAGCAGCAGCTAGCCTGTAGTCAAGATAAGCAGCTTCCTCATGCTTTAGTAACACATGAGGAAATAGCTTGCAAATAAAAGGCAGAACAAACTCAATTTGCAGCATATTGAGCTGGATGGTGGATTACTGGACTACACAGCTTTTATTTGGCCCCCTTCAGAGTGGGAGGTACACCTACTCTGTACTATGCCACTGATTTAGTCCATCTCAACAATATCAGTGGCACTTGACCAGCAATTCATACTTGTATTTCCATTTGTGGGAATAGAGAAACCTCTGCCATGGAGATGAAAGTGTTCAATTGCCTGCAGGCCTGCAGGGTAGGAGGCTTCCCCTCACCCTCAGAGTTTCTTAGAAGATTCAAGTGGTGGTGACTGGCAGCTCCAGTCCAGCACAGACAAAGCAAAGTACAGCCACAAACACAGCGGGATCATCTCGGCACATGTGGGCCAGGGTGAGATTGACTGGTGAGCTAGCGCAAGATGAACCTTACTGCAGTGTCACTTTGTAGTCAGGGAGCCTGAGTGCCACACTGCAGAGAGGAGCCATGTTGGCTGCACTCAGGAAGAAAAGAAGAGACTGTGTCAGGAATTAAAACGCTAGATGTAGAAATCTTTAAGCTTAAATGTTGAAAATGTATACTGTTTACAAAACATGTCCAAATATAAGAAATCCCATGTAACCATCTAATGTAATTGCTCCAACAGCTCCCCCAGATGAACTAATTTAACTCCTGTACGTCACAGTTAATAAAGCAAGAACAGCCTTTGCCCCTACATGCATAAAATACTTTACTTCCAACCTCAGTTGGCCAGTTTCATAACATTACTGCCTTCACTTTTCATGTAATGGGGTGTGCTAATAAAATATACAGAAATACTAATGCAATTATCCATTTATCCATCCATTTTCTATACCCGCTTAATCCAACTCAAGGTAATGGGGGGGGGGGGGGGCTGTCATTGGGTGAGAGGCGGGGTACACCTGGCCACCCTGGACAGGTGGACAGTCCATCACAGGGTCACACAGAGACAAACGACACACAACCATGCGCGCTCATGCTCACTCCTAGGATCCATTTAGAGTCACCAATTAACCTAACATGTATGTTTTTGGACGGTGGGAGGAAGCCGGAGTACCCGGAGAGAACCCATGCATACACGGGGAGAACATGCAAACTCGAACCAGGAACCCTCTTGCTGCGAGGTAACGGTTCTAACCACGACACCAATGTGGAGCCCGATGTAATTGTTCATCTGAAATATTGATGAGGTCTTCCAGTCAGAGATCACGTTTCCAGATAGTATCAAATTAAAAGTGTTGAATGTAGACACCACACTGTGTTATTGACAGCATGCTTTCTAAAAGTAATATATTCAACTTTTTTAAGTCCCATTTTCTGAGGTCTTGTTGAGGTGTATGAGACAGAACTAATTCTAGTCGATTTAGAAGGGTGAATGAAAATGGCTCAGAGGTTGAGGCTTTGCAGAAGAGGTGAAGTGAACTTGAATGAAAATCAGTGTGGCTTGTTAAATTAGGAACTTTCATAGAAAGTTGAACTAAAAAAATGCCAGAGTTGGGTTTTGGGGAGTTCAGACACCCTAATATATGCTCCCAAAATTTTTATTTTTTTCCATATGTCACCTTTAACATGTCCAAATTCACACACCTCAGAAATTAAGATGAATGGAGAATCCTTCTTTATTTCAATTTGAGATGAAATTGATTTGTCCTCAGAAGAAAAAAAAAACAAAGACTCTAGCGTGCACAAACCTATATTATAAGGTTTCACTTTAAAGTGAATTTACACTTTTTTAAATTGGGTTTGAGTTTAGAAGCAGGCCCATGTTTAATCAGCCATTACAACAGTGTGTTCAACAGGCTAACTACTGCAGACTGTATAAGCTCCAAAATACAGTCATGTGAAAAAAAGAACGACAGCCTCTTTCAGTTCCGAAGTTTTAAATATAAGGACATGATAAATAAATCATCTGGTTATTACAAGGTTTTAAGATTAATTAAATTCAACCTCAGATGAAGAACAACATGTAGCGTCATAGAATGTAAAGGATTTACAAATAGTGTTCTCACTATCTAAAATTTAGATAAAATTTAGCTACTGGTTTAGCGACACGTTGGAGACCCATGATCTAAATAAACCTTAATTACCTCGTATTACCTTCAAAAGAAGGAAAAAGACATAATCTTGCGATTCTGGTAAAATTAATGTTGATCAGTCTCAAAGCGTTCCTTTGTGAGTTCTCGTTTGAATTGACCAAAATTACGTAAAGAAGCATCCAACAATGACTTGTTATATATAAATATGTACTATTTATTGAAAGATATAACCAAAAACATGAACCTTAAAGACAAACAGGAGAAATGCGTTGATTATGGAGGGAACACAAGAGAATGGAGAAATGTATCGGAATTGCTAAAATTGTCTTAATTTTAGTTACTATTTACAATGAAAGGCTAACACCTTTGGAGTCATTTATCATTATTAATGGTGAATTCTCTCGACACCACCTTACCGTCTGAAAAGAAAGAGGAGGGCAGACCTTACTTTGGTTGGCACTTAGCCCAGTAAAGCTGAGTTTGTCGACGTGACGCAGAAGCATAAACTCGGCTTAACTGTACGTACGGATGCCGTCGAAGGGACGCTGTCATTGAGCATTCGAAGTTCTGCATCGAGGGAACACGTTGCTCTGCAATTCACCGGCATGCCACTAGGGGGGTGTGGCTGTGTGTTTGTGTGGTTTCAGGGGTTATAGCCGAATCCTTGCTTTTTCTTCCAGTCACAGTTAACAACAGCAAACAGGCAACCGAGGTGAAGCAGCTGTATTTGCAGTTGGAGCTCATCAATATTGAAGAACAAATGCTTATATTGCACACGTTGAAGCGCAGGCAGTCCATTGTTTACCTACTGGTCTACAAGAACTTTAAAAATGTTGGCGTAGGAAGAAAGACTGGAAAAAGCAACTGCCGGAAATTACGCGGAAAATCGCATTGATGCGGACCGAAAGGGCTGTGATTGGTCCGCTCAGAACGTAATTTCCGGCAGTTGCTTTTTTCCGGTCGTAATGGCTGTATACGGCGAAGACGCTCGTCAAATCGGCCTGTTGCATTTTTTTCATCCAGGTCCCTCAGTGGGTGAACCAGTGTTGTAAATTCACCCGTTCCCAGCCTCGAACGGTTGTACAGACCACCTCCTCAAACATCTTCTCTGTCGCCTGCGCTTACGTTACGGAGAAGCATAAATTAAGCATTAGTCAGCACCAGGTTGAAGGTGGCTGTTCCAAGTGGGTCTCTCTTGGTTTCGCCGTCTCAGGGCCTTTCTTGTGGAGGACTTTCCATGGACTTTCAAGTTGCCTTGGGAAGGTTGCTCTTCGCCACGGAATTGCCTGGTATTGAGACTTCACCGTCAAAATTGAACAAATGTCCACCTGAGATGTTGGGAGTTGGGTTGTTTGGTCCACAACTCGGTTGGTTGAACTTAAATTCACAAAAATATTGACAAAAAGTTGACGAGCTTACGCTGGCTTTCTTTGTAAGAAAAACTAACTATGGAGTAACGTATGCAGCAGCAGAGGTTAAAAACATACAACGAAAACAGACATGGAGATGAGATAACGATGGACGAACGAAAAAATACAAAAACGTATATTTTTCTAATACTTCATTCTGTTTCTTTCTTTTATATCTGTCTTTGCATCTGACTTCCATTCTAATTTCCTGATTTCAACTTCTTATTCTTCTCTTCTCTCTATAACTTTCTTCGCGGGTCTTCGGAGTTTGATTCGTGGAGGCGGGGCATGACGCAGGCTTACGCTCCACTTTCAGTTTGCCTGGGCGTGTAAAGTAGGACGATCTAATTCTCATGTTTAGTTTGATAAAACAAAGAAAACTTAATTTCTTCACTCTTTTGTCTTAACACACATTTGTCCACAGGATTCCGAAAACAACAAAACTTGTTAAGATATGAAGCTTAAAGACATGACATACATGTATAGTATGAACGTCAAATAAACAGCATAACAGTTGTGGATCTCAAATTCAGATGGAAATCTGTAAAGTTATGACATATGAATAACGAACCAAACAATGTTATTTTCCCTTGTTAACCATGTAATAGAAAAAGAAACAGCAGGAAACATTGGTTAACAGTTGCATTACTTCATGCTTCAGTCATTTTCCAAAATAATGATTTCTACGTTATTTCTGCAAGTACGATCATGAAAAAGGTCTTAAAATGCAGCTCGTGATTTCACTGAGAACCTTAAAGAAAATGTACAAAGATATAAGCTACATTTAATACAGTTTTAAGATTCAAATGAAAATGAATCTGAGTAAAATACTACTAGATCAAAGCAGTCACCTTTGATTTACTTTGTCCAGATAAGGAAGCGAGGACTGTTGGTCTGGTGATTCTCCAATCGTCTCCTAAAAGGGTTTTTTGTTTGTTCGACTTAGTTAGCACTAAGGCGTTATGCTTACACATAATGTGTGGGCAGGTCTGGTGGCCAAATTCTCTCCCCAGAACAAAGGTTGGGGTAAATTAGATGATCTCTGTCTCTTCCTTGGTGTGGAAATCCCCCATCTGTGTCTTTGCACAAACCTTACCACACAGAAATGTTGCAGGGCCTCCCAAAGGTTACGTTTAATATTAAATCCACACTATAGTTCACTACAACGTCACTATATTATTTCTACAGCAAAAGCCAAAAGGCAGGAACAGTGTGTGAAAAACTAAGCACACCCCATGACAGCTTGTAAAACTATCTTTACCTACAATAACTTGAAGTAAATGTTTTCTGTATGATGTTACCGATTTCCCACATTATTTAATAGTTGTGTCATATCACTCTTTACAACCTTAAATTCTTTGAGGTTTGTGAGCATTTGTTTTTGCACAGTGCTCTTCAACTTGACTAAAGCAGGTCAAGGTCTGGACTTTGACTGGGTCGATGCAGCAAATTGATTCTTTTGTTTTTCAGGCGGGGTTTTCCTGCACGGTGGTGTGGTGGTTAGCACCATCACCTCACAGCAAGAGGGTTCCAGGTTCAATCCCTGCCTGGGGCCTTTATGTGTGGAGTTTGCATGTTCTCCCCGTGCATACCTGGATTCTCTCCAGGTACTCTGGAAAACATGCATGTCAGGTTAATTGGTGACTCCAAATTGTCCGTAGGAGTGAGTGTGAGCGTGAGTGAGTGTGAGCGTGCTCGTTTGTCTCTATGTGGCCCTGTGATGGACTGGCGACCTGTCCAGGGTGTACCCCGCCCTTCGCCCAATGACTGCTGGGATAGGCTCCAGCCCACCTGCTACCCGATTAACAGACTGTCGGTATAGAAAATGGATGGATGTTTTTCAGTCGTTCTGTTGGAGATTTGCAGTTGTGTTTAATGCTGACACGCCTCTGCGCCAGCAAGGGAGGTAGTCAAAGAGGCAATATGGTATTACATGTGTGAGGCATAGCCGAAATCGCTGAACACCCTGATCTAAACAATTACACTGTCACCACTCAACTGACACTATGAAACCTGCCTAATGTCTGTAAGTACACATTGATGCTGCACTGAGCCACCTCTGTAAATTGCCAAGAGGAACAGCTGAGGGTAAAGGAGAACTTCTATAGGGTGCAACTGATGTGCAAACATGCTGTGTTTGGTTTTTGCCAAACATGGCATTGTACATATTGTCTTTGTTCCAGAAGTCTTGGGATTTGTTCAGAGGCAACTTTGCCTATTGGACATAAATTCATATCCAAAAGTAAAATTTCAAAATCCCTTTAGTAAAAACGAAAAATCACAAGGATTCTTCACATATCAGTGATTAACTTTGTTACTTTTTGTGGGGTTATCTATTAATTGTGTAAATAATGCTTTCAACAAAAATGTAAATTTCAAAGTGGCTTTCCGGAAGTTAATTTCATTACATTGTCAGAGCCACGAACTTCGCCTCCAGCAGTGCTCACTCCAGCAGGCCCAAACTCGAAACCCACATTTTGAGGTGGGTTCTTTCAGTATTTTGGATAAAATTCCTCTTTTACCATCTCCCAGTACATTGAGAGGACTCCTCTTAAGCTTCTTTTGAACTTCATCACCTGAAACTAACTGATATCTCTCAGCAGTCTGGGGAAGAAATAGGACTGTGCAACATAGAATCTGACATTTACCTCAAGTTGTCTTTTGGATGCAAATTGTATTTAGATCCACTATGAGGTTCTCGAACCTGTGAGTCAGCATGACACCCAGCTGCCAAACTGCTGGGAGTTCCTGCTTGCAGCTGAAGCACAAGAAGGATTTACATTTCATTTTGTTCTTATGTCCACACACAGTTAACTCCTTGAATTGCAGCACACAACACTTTGGGGTTGTATGCAGTTTGTCAGCACATACAATAAGAGATTTGATGACCAATGCTACTCTGTTGCAACCACCTGCTGTTAATTCTCTCCTGCTGGACGCTGACAGTCATCTTCTTTCTGTTGCTCTGCGCTGTAATACACTCCCACACGGTCTTATCAGTAGCACTTCATTCCATCTGTAGAAAGAGTGGGAGTGTGTGGTCTCCTGTATGAGTTATTGCCACAGAACAGCAGCATGAAATCAGCGTCGGCGGCTTGTGCGCAGTGTGTGGTCCACTAGTGTTTCTGATACACGAGGAGTGTCTCTGATACTAAACATGGTACCCCGGAGGGTGAAAAATAAATACAGTGGGATAGCACAGTGACAGTCAAATAACATAGTCAGATTTAAACAAAGAAAAACCGTGTGACACGGGCTCTGACTCTGAGTGCATCACCTGCAGGTTGCTTTAATTGTGTGACTGATTAACTGCCGCAGGATTATTGGTGTGAAACATTATATTCAACATGCTGCATGATGGCTGCAGTATGCAGGGATTCAGCCTGTGGAAGCAAACATGAACACACCTGTGAAAAATGTGGTGAAGAAGAAAGAAAAAGCACATTTCATAGACATTGTATTTATCTTACTTCAACTATCTTAATAAGCAACTCTGTGAACCTCTTTGAAACTGTGCCTACATTATAGTAAGTAAAATTGTGCTTTTCTCATGATTTATTTGACAAATATTGATACATTTTTTAGTGAAAGAAGTTAGTACGTCCCTGAACTCAGATTCCACAGCTGGCAGAAATTATTTTCTTCAAGCCCACACAATGGCCAGGCAAAAGAGCAACAGAATCCAGGCAGAATATCTACTGAGGGAGGATATCAGAGGACATGAAACAAATGGGTGGTAAAGCATAACTAACCTGTGGTGTGAAGAGAAAAAGTGAATTTGACTGGGACAAAATTAAACAAGAAGAGGTGACTACAAGGCAAAACAAATCAAGCTGATGGGAATACTGAACAGAAAAAAAACTAATGCTGAAGAAACTGAGCAGAATCTTGATAAAGGTGACGAACACAAGAAAATCAAGACGAATCTGTCAGAATCAGAGAATATGAACAAAACACAGCTACCAAACCTGTATACAATGACAGTTAATGCAGAAATGTGTTTGTCCATATCACCTTATTCCAGAAAGCCTCGGGTCAGGTGCATTAACAACGTGTACACACAAACCAGAAGAATGTGTGGCGAGAGTTTAGACCCTCTGGCGGTCTTCAGAGCTTGATTTGTACAACCCCTTACAAACCCTTACGTTGTGGTGGACCGGAAAAAAAGTGCTGTGATTTTAAATAAACAGATACTTTCTGAGTGACAGTGAAATTGTTTCCTTATTTGACATGTTTGTCGCTTAGATTTTATGATACTCTTGTATCATGGTGACGGGTGCTCTAAATAACTGCAGCTGTGCATCAGGATGGCTGCTCTGGTGGTGTTGGAAGACTTTACCAATGGTACTTTAAAAAAAAAAGAAGGAGCAGTGTACATAGAGATGGTTCAAATTTTCTGGCATAATGATAATGAATGGCTCCTGCACCGCTTTAGGTTTCATTGGTGTGGTTTAAACTCTCAAACTCGTTTGTAATCCAAACATTTTTTTCATTCTTCCTCCAGGTCCCTTGTTCTGAACTTAGAGGCGATGTTTGATGACGAGTGACAAGTGTCTCAGTTTCACACTTGGTCAAATTGTGCTTCTTGTTTGCTGTTGTCATTATCATGTTTATCTGCTTGTCGTACAAAGTGTTTTTATATGCGAATGATTCATTAGTGGAAAATCTACACCCATTCATGGCTGATGATGGGAGTGGAAATCAGATTTTCTTGATGACCTTTTCTTATGAATGTCTGCTTCATAAATATTGTGAAAGAACATTCCCTCCTTTTTATGCACAGTAACTAACTACACTGCTTTGGCTGTAACAAAGTTGTTCTTTAAATCTGTTGTATATACACTTTGATACCACAAGCTGCCACAGTTATTTTTTCAGTTTTATTTTTACTCTTTATTTTTGGCAGCTGTCTGCTCTCAAGCTGAATTTGCTGAAGTGGACGGACCTGAGCAAACTGACATCATCTTAAGATCTTCAACAACTATTAATAATGTTCTTTTCTGCTGAATTATTTAGGTTCTAAAATACTTGATTGATATGTGACTTTCTTTTTAAATTTTTTTTTACCATATTATGAAAGGGACAAAAATAGTCAAATTCTTGCATAATTTATTCAAGTTTTGTTCCTTTTAAAAAAGTTATGCAAAGAATCTGTTGTTCATAATATAAAATGTATCCAAGCGCCATTTTTTTTCACACGACTGCACAGTACAGCATATTATTAAATTAAATATTTTTGGCAGTAACTGTAAGATGAGGATGCTTTTAGAATAATAAATACTTTATGTTTTCAAAAGTTCATCCCACTGTTGCTACAGTAGTTTGATAAATGTAGGCCATCTCTGTGACATCTGTCTTTTCATGTTATCACATCCTTCAGGCCTCTGTTGCTAAAGACTGGTATTTAGGAATCTGAATGCTCGGGCTCCCTGTCATACTGCTAAATAAATCTGGAACTAATCAGAAGTATTCCTTTTGGTTCAAAATCTCTATATCTCAAATTTGAGCATGGTATTACTATATACAATATAGTATTATATGTAATATTCTAATTGTGACAAAAAAGGGAATCTGTATTCGAAGAAAATGCCTGAAAGCTCACAGAGGTGAAAGACAGGACAGCTTGTATGCAATGTGCAGTCTTGTCTTTCAGTCACATGACAGACAAGCTGTAATGTGGAGCCAAGAGGCGACGAGCAGGTCATTAGTGAAGGCCTGCCTGGCTGCTGTGGTTCAGCATAATTACAGACCCATTGGGACGAACGTCACATGTCTCCGTCTTGTGAAAAATACCCAAGACATCAGTTTGAGGTGACCTTCTGACTACAGCAAAACAGATCCCTGTTACAAGTCTGTGGGCAGAGAGGCAGCAGTGGCACAGCAGGCCAAGTGGTGTCAGCTTCTCTGGGGAGGTGATTTTAGAGAGTACAGCACGGGTGCCTGTTGCTTAGCAGCACTCAGTAGCCATATTTCTCGATGCCGGGCAGTGAGCTTCATTAGGTGAAGCCTAACAAAGGGATGTAGACACCTGGGACAGCTCAGAGCCCTGCCAGGAGCCGGCTACAGGATGTGGCTGCGACGTGACTTTAAATGTCTGGAAACATTGTAATGATTCAGCTCTGGAAGGATTGTGATGATCACACTGTGCTGCGGCAGCTGCTCACTGCATTCACTGTTATGCTCTCTACAGAGGTTTAATTGACATTTCATGTGAGGCGCAAGGAGATTATGTCCTGAAGATAATGACAGTTATCAACACTAAGCAGAGCTAAATATACTATATAAAAGAATAGGCTAGATTAACACGGAGCATTGTATTGTGCAATGATGTTTTCTTTCTTTTCTTCTCATTCAAGTCCTTGATTTACAAACCTCATTTTCAGAACAAAATGAGACATTTGCTAAACTGCAGAAACTTAAATCTTTCATTTGCTATTTTGTTTGAGACTTTATTTACCAGACTTGAGTACAAAAAAAAGATTTTCAATGGGTTCTCTGGCCAACTTCACGGTATTTAAAATACAAAAAATCTCAAATTTTATGCCAATAATGTAC
This sequence comes from Leuresthes tenuis, assembly GCF_036924035.1. Taxonomy (NCBI): domain Eukaryota; kingdom Metazoa; phylum Chordata; class Actinopteri; order Atheriniformes; family Atherinopsidae; genus Leuresthes; species Leuresthes tenuis. The sequence continues at coordinate 21,972,608 of NW_027325372.1, read as the reverse complement.
TCAAAAAGAGTTGAGAGGAACACATTTAGCCTTTTAAATATTTAGGAACTCAAAATACTAATTGCTACAGTTTTTCAGAGAAATTCATGCTCATTCTTTCTGATTTCAATTGCTCAACAGTCTGTGGTCATCGTCATTTGAGTCTGTTCCTTATGATGCTCCATACATTTTCAATTGGAGACAGACTTAGACTGCAGACAGGCCGGTCAAACACACATACACACACATTGTGTCTTTGAAGCAACACTGCTATAAGTCGTGCAGAATGAGTTCTGGCTTTGTCCTGCTGACATAACAACGGGCCTCCTGGGAGAAGTCATCTTCTCGACGACAGCACATGTCTCTCCAAAAATTCCAATTTACATTCTTATAAATTTATATCCTTTGCTGCTTTTGCATTTTTAGACATGCTCCTACAAGACATCATTTTAACAGAGGCACATTGACTGCAAATCTGTGATTGGTTTATATGAATCAAAGCTGAATTTTAGAGATGTTGCTATTTTGAGTATCTTATGGATAAACGTTTTTAGAATTAATGTCACAGAAGCTGCTTTGTGAGGTGTTACAGCTTGGCAGGGCACACATTAGGTAACATGGTTGTACATACTATCAGCACTTAGCTTCACAATAATGCAGCAAACTGCTCTCTGGGAAGCTCACTATTGGCTGGCCAGAGGCAAACATTTGCAAACCTGCTGAAAGTACATAATACAAATAAGACAATGTCTAAAGGTTGCATTTATCCTCTTTCAGCTCATGTTAACGTTGAAGAACCCAGTTAGTTTGAAACTAACATTTCCTGAACCTTCATGAAACCTTTCATTAGTTTTATTAGTAATAAGAAGTTTGACAGTTTGGATCTGAGCTCTTTAAGGATAACGAGTGGGCTCAAAAAAAGGTTCAAAATGGGAATTTTCACGAGCTCCATGTTGTGTCAGCATTAAGTACTCAGGTGGATTTGATGCAGGATTACAGTGATTGTTACTTGATACAGTTGTTATACCCACTTCTCATGATAGATCCTGGGTGCCACGTCAGTTTGTCAATGTGATTGACCAATTTTGGCCCTAAATAAGATGTCTGTTCACCTCACATACCTATTTGTTACACATTTACACAACCATAACCAGTGTGGGCATTTAACACTGGACCAATAAGGAACCCATGGACAGTCAAATAGTTATCCTATTTTTCAGCCACATATACCACATACATATTGGCCATTTATGTCATAGAAGAAATTTATTTAATGTTGTCATGAGGTCTAATGCAGCCCACACACACAAAAAACAAGACAAAACTAAATTTCAATCTGAAAAGAGCCTATGTGTTCAGCTCCCTCATGTTGAATAGGTTTTACTTTTTAGTTTTTAGCATTGGGGCAAATATTACTACCCCAAACTACTCCTTTGTCTTCTCATGTGATCCCTCTGTGAGCCCCTGATAGCTCAACATCTCATAGTAAACTCGGCATGTTTACCACTGGGAATGCTGTAGTTGCTTGCTGACAACTGAGATAGCTGACAGAGGACACACATTCTTCAGAGGAGAGACTTCAAAGACCGCTAACAGTGTGTGTTTAAAAAGGAGAAAATTAGTGAAACATCCTTTCAAATGAAATATGGAATTATGATTTGCCTTGAAGGTTGCAGAATAGTGAGTCATCTTTGTCAATGCTCATCTCCTCCAGAGTGTTTTATCACTGAAATTATTCCCAAGCGCCCGGGAGATAAAGTGTAAAACAAAACACAACAGTAGTGTTACAAAGACTATCTGATAAGCTGTTGGGTGACTCACTGATGATTAGTAGTTTTCAGGGGATAAATTGGCCCCTGGGTACTGTTTGTAAAAGTATGCGTGTGACAGAATGTATATGAGACCGGGTGGTATGCCCTGATTTACCTCCTATGCTTTGTTACTGTAACCTACACTTTTATTACCGATAAAAACTTTTTACAAGTATACTTATACCAGAGGTGACAACTATACAGAGGGATCTAAAAATCGTCTCGCTGATTCAGAACACAAGATTATAAAGAGTCCTGAACATTTGTTTACAATGTTTCTGTTTGGCTGCCCTTCTTCAGGTATATGGGCTTAAAGCATATCATTACCTATATATACACATCCATGCATGCCGACATTCTATCATCCAATTATGCAATTAGAGGACAAGATTCCAATACAGAACATAAGAAAAACATCAAGGAAACAGCAATGTCTCTTTAACATATAAAGCAACAGGTCAGCCTGTGGTGTAAGAACCAAAACTTAACAATAATCATCAAGATAAAAATACAATGATGAGCCATGATTCAGAAATCAAGCCAAACATACTCCAAAGTGAGGGCCACATACAAATATGAAGCATATTAAACACATTAGACCCAATTAGAGACTATATTGATAAAAACCCAAAACAGGAGAGGCTGGCCCATAAAGCACTGTTTTTTTTCCACAAACAGCAGGATACACTAACTGGGATAAGTATAACATATATGAATGCAAAATAATGCAATAAAAATGTTTTGTTTATAAAATCATGTTCAGTACAAGTTCAGAATTCAGTCTACTGGGTGACAAAGTCTGTAACATGAATATTCAGAAAGCCTCCCGTCTTTTCCACAACAAATCATGATCTCCACTCCTAGGTGGCACCGAGACCTGTTCAATCCCGCAAAGACAAAGGGAATCCATGACATGATTCATTTTATTAAAGGGGGAAACTACAGAATTATCCTTGTCTTGTTGACAGATCACACTTTTCTGTTACTTATTCCTTGTTTTAACTTTCTGGTTGTCTTGCTGACATGGTCATAAGGGCATAATAGCTGGGAGAGAAATCTTAACTTCAAGATCCACTACTTTCACTGCTTTCATGTTACATGTTCTTTTTAATTTATAGATGCGTTGATTTCTGCGTTTAGAGCATAAGCGTAAGCTATGTTGACACTCAAGTTTGAAAAGATGGATCTGAACAAACCACACGACTTGAAACAATGACTGAATGACTGGACCAGTGTCCACTGGACAGATTAGAACAAAGTGGAGATGTTTGGTCATAATGCACAGCAGCACGTTTGGAGAAAACCAAACACAGCACATCAGGACAAACACCTCATACCAACTGTCAAGCACGGTGGTGGAGGGCTGATGATTTGGGCTTGTTCTGCAGCCACAGGACCTGAACACCTTGCAGTCATTGAGTCCACCATGAACTCCTCTGGATACCAAAGTATTCTAGAGTCAAACGTGAGTCCATCTGTCTGACAACTAAAGATTGGCTGAAACTGGGTCATCAACAGGACAATGAACCAATGCTGCAAACCTCAATGACCTAAAGCACCGTTAAAAGGGGAGTTTGCCAAAAATTTCAAATTTTTTTCTCGATTTTTTTCCAAATTTTGTTAGAAGGAAAATAATTGTTTGCTTAAGTTCTTCCCGGTAAAGATGTTTCTACACGCTACTGTGGTGTACTATGCTTATCTCACACTGCTTCTGCGTTTTTTCTTAGTTTTTGACAAATATATAATGTGTAATATATCATGTGTTCTTTTGAGAATGTATTTACCTCATTTTAAGACTTGGTAAGGACCAAATGAGTCTGTTCTTTTCTACATGAAACCCCAGCTCTGAAAGTGAATGTACTTTCTTCTTACGCCAAATGTACACCTGAGACAGCTGGCAAAGTCTTCGCCTCTGTCTGCCACGACACAGCTGAGACAACACAAACACAGAGAACAGGCAAACACAACAGAGGAAAGCTGCATAACCTGACTGGAAAGTGTTTGAATTGTATGTGATGGCTTCTGTTACTGTTGTTCTATGGATGTGGATAATATGAACAGCAGAAAAGGCTACTAATCAACCTGAGACTGCGAAAATGTCATGGTCACACTGGCCTGTTGGACCGGTTCTGGCTGACCTGAACAGATACCGTTAGCTAATCATGTCATTGTGTTGTTTTCAGGAAATGTAATGTAGTGCATTGACATCAATGCAAAGAAATCAAGCGTCCCTAAGGCAATCAACATGATACTTCATTAAATAGTTTGAAGTTTAAAGCCCTTAATTTCAGCTTAGAAATAGCCTCAGAAACTTTCCAGTCTGTGATACGCTGTGTATATCAGGATGTTACAGTTCATACTGCATGCTCCACCAGTGTTCAGTATAAAGTTCATAAAAGCCCTGTTTACTTCTTTCAGTATTTTCAATAAGGTATAGATAAACAAACATTGAATATATGCAATAGTTTTTTTGTGTAAATAAAAATGTACTTTTCAACATTTGTATAGGCCATAACCCTAAAATATGAAAATGTTGAATGTATCTTTTGTTGGGATCCAACTACTTGAAATGAACCTGCAACACAAATACATGATATCTAAACTGATTGTTTTCCATAAATGGTCCGCTCAGTTAATCAACTGTTGTGTTTTTATCAGAAGACAAAGGGCTGTTGATTCACTCTTATTTAAAATGCTCCCATCAAGCATGATTTCGGTGATTTGCAGTGCAAAGTCCCCATGAAATTAAATTTGATAATGACATTGCATTTGATTACATTGAATTAGCAGACACTTTTATCCAAATCAGAACTGTGGGGTTTGGATAAAAACAAGGATACTCGGACTTGTGTAGACTGGGAAAGTTGGTGATTGAACCAGACGCTGCCTGATTAAAGGCAACCACTTTGGCACAACAGTAACAAAAAAGTAATTTCGTAGATATTTCGAAACTAATCAGTTGTCCCATCACCACCACTGAATTAAGCATACACTGTGTCATGGCAACTGAACTCAAATTTCCCACATTAATGGCAGCTCATGATTAGATGATTCCTACCACTGCATCTGGGCCCCATCAGGCCCTGTTGGGTCCTGACTGACTGGATCACACGTGGTCAGCAGTAAATACATGTGTGAACAGACTGAGGACGCATTCAGGTCCAATCTGTCAGGCTGCATTCAAAGGGGGTCCAGGACACATTCTGGCCCAATTCTCATAACAGTGTTAACACAAATGTATCCTGATCAACATTGATGGACCAGCAAAAGAGACCACCAGAGCTTCCACTCAGACATTTTCTCGCTCTCACAGTTTATGTAAATTAGTAAAAAGAAAAACATACGCGTAGGGTGTCTTTTATTTAGAACTGAGCCACACATATCTTTGCGCCACAAAACTGAAGTTGACATTGAGCCCTGAAAAATCCCATATCCGTGATTTTATATTTCCTTTTAACTTCTCTTCTCTAATAACACATCACTGAACTGTTGCATAACTCAACTTATTGAAACTTATTGAAATGCAACACAAACAAATCTGAAACATGTTCATGTCTGAGTAATATAGTTCAAATATATAAATGTCATCATTTGACAGAATCATCAGCAGACATTGCTGGTGTCCTGTTTGTTGTCCCCTGACAGTTGATTGAGTGACTACATGTTTATCTGCATGCGTGAGTGTAGCGTTTTTCACTGCCAGGTGTGAACACATCTACTCACTGCTTGTGTCCACAGAGCAATAAAGTTTGCTCTCGCATAGGCCATAAAGTAATCTGTGGCTTTCAACCAGAACATTTATACTAATCCAAATGAGGGTGTAATGCCAAAGGACCTTATGAGCTAGGCTTAGTCAAATTTCACATTATCAACAAAGTAATGCTACATTTTGATTTAAGGGAGGATAAATTAGGAAGGAATCTGAAGACTTAGTGCTAAATAACGACTAGAAAAGAAAGATTACAGCATGCAGTTTGTGTTTTAGTTGAGTTGAATTCTTCCTCAATATATTACTATTCTAACAGTTGACCAGGGGCTGCAGCTTATGGTGGCACCATAGCAGCTGCCCGAATGGAGGAAACTGGACTAGCTATCAATCTTAGGTGGTTTCTGACTTTTACACCTCTGTAACATATAAAGCCAGATAATCTTCCTGTTTAAGTTGAGCACAAAATGAACCCAGGCATAAAGGCTGGCCTGTAGACTCCACCTGGAGGCCATGGTTACAATCACAAAAAAGACTAAATTACAACTGCAAAGCCTTACTACCACTTTATACTACACACAGCAATAAGATAGAGACAACTCTCTTATGTCTCTAAATGTTTGTCATGTGAATTTTTATGCTTGTGAACTATTTCCTATTTATTTTATGAAGTATTACGTTGGTCATACACCTGAAAACTCCTCTCTAACTTTATTTTGATCTTCACCAACTCCTGAGAAAAGCATCTGGCTCATTAGCTGTTAAATCCTTCAGTATGTTCACCTGCTAGCTGCTAAATTTCATCCAACAATTCTCCCTCTGTCAAGCAGGCTTCTTTAGCCTCTCTCCCATTACCATACTTGGCAATAGCATATCTCAGTTTGAACATTTGGTGTACCCCGTATGTTAGTGAAGTGCGTCTGTTGGCTTTTGTTCTTTGTAGCTTTGGGGGGGTGTTCATTAGGCTTCCGGAAGAATACTGCACTCCTGCTCAGATCCATCAAGAAATACACTCATAAGAGGAGACTACTCCAAAATGAGAGTATAGCTAGTCATGGAATAAAAGGAGCTAAATCCCCTGGCATGTTCATTGAGATAATTACAGTCAGGATAGACAGTAAGACAGCAGGAGAAAGATTACATACCCACCATACAGAGGCTACCTTGAGATTTAGGAAGTCTCTGAAGAGCTGCAGCATCAAACTTCTACAGGAAGTACTGAGGATTAGCAGCTTCATTGTTTAGGCTGCTCAGCCTCATGCTTATGATTCATCTTTTTTATATGCCATTCATCTTGTCTCTTCAAGAGAACATATGCTACACATTTGTGGCAGGACTGCCCTAAGTGAAAGCTTACTCTGCAAGATTTCACTTCTTTCTGAGTCCAGTCGGCTTCACATTCTCTGCTTGACAGACAAAGAAAAAAAAAGTGATGCTGGCCGTACGGATTTCATTCTTTTTTATCTGTAATTGCTGGCCTAGGCAGACCCATGCATGCTCACACTGTAACCTTAGCAACTTCTTTCTTGACCACCATGCATTTTTGTTGTCGTGTGTACATTCACTTCTGCCAGACTGTAAAGAGAAGAAGCACATGGGAGGAGTGATAAGCACCACTGTCCTTTAAAAAATGTTGCTGGCCTGTCAAAGTATAATTTTAGCAAATCAAATGTAATGGCTTCCGAGTCAAAGCCGATTTATCTAAAATATTTATGATGAATGTTATTGATTCAGAGCTGCATGGCGGTGTGGTGGTTAGCACTCACACAAAGTCACACTGACAGTCTGAATCTCAGCTGAGGCCTTTCTGTGTGGAGTTTGCATGTTCTCCCCATGTGTGTGCTAGCTTAACTTGTAAGAGCTTCTCTGGGGCAAAGTGAGCCAAATTCTGTGGGTTAAAATTAATCATGTTGGAGGAGCTGCAAGAAGTAAGTGACGATTAACATTTCACTGCAACCTTAATGAATGGAACGTTTTTTCTTTGGTTTTTCTTTGGTCACAAATTCCAAATTTGATTTTGGATTTGACCTACAACATGCCAGTGTTCATTTGTGCAGAAGTTTTTGATGTGGTTTTGTGACATTTGCTAATTCATACTACATAGTTCTTATTTTGACTCATTCAACAAACTCTCTGCTCAGTCTGTGGCAGGTTACATCTTTTGGGTTCGACTGTTGTAAAGAAATGAAAAAACTGAGTGTCAATTTAGATTTAAGATAAGAAAGATGACTATTTATAACCAGGAAATATATCATAGATTAGTTTTCCTTTTAAAGAGGTGAATTACCTTTTTCAGTTTCAATTTCAGTTTTTTTTTTTAAAGTTTTATTCACATTGAATTAGATCTTCAGTATACCTGTAGGGGGTGCAATTTAATCACGACGATGAACTTACCCCGACAAATTGTGCCACAGGAAAACGTTTTTTAGAAAAAAAAAAGAAGAAGCTAGATTTCAATACCATTTTTCATAGCTTTGTGCTCATCCTATAAACTGAGAAAACAAACTGAAATCCTGAAACAAGTATCCTGAAATTTGTTTAAATGCTTTCATTGTAATTCTGCAAATTTCCTATTATCTTTCATCTTAACCCTCTCCACTGAATGAGAAAGCAGGTAATGTTTGGTTTTGATGAGCTGGAACAAAGGTTCGGCTGCCTTTCTGCTTTAGCGCTGTTGTTGGTTATTTATAGAGTTTAACACCGAAAAAGCAATGACATTTCAATCATGGTTGATCGGATAACACATGGCAATGCCGGTGTTAAAATTTGATTTATTACTGTAGGTACCACAGAATTCTAGCAAAAAGAACAAAGCATTGTACCTGAGGCGTCAAGCAATAATTGGCTTTTTTGAATTATTCTGCGAGCAGCATTGATTTCATGCTGCACACACCACAAATCTGCAAACAGCAGGACATACTGAGAGGACCTCGCTGTCACTGATCTATCTTCTGTACCCCATATTTCATGCTGTTTGGATGTTTTGAAATGATTTAAAAAAAGGATTCTGCTCCTCACCATAAACAAAAAAGTTTTATCTTAATGTGCTCATTAACAGCAGCAGAATACACATTCTTTTATGAAACAATGCATGTCGTATGCTAACTTGAAGACGAATCTGTCTCTTTCTGTACATTTTACGTTTCTCGATGCCATTCTCTTATTGTAAGAATCTGAATAAAAGTAGTAAGCAAAACACTTGTAAATGTGATCTTTCTGCAGTGCTGGCAAGCATCTCTGATATTGTTGGAATTGGCTCATTGTCGGAGCAGACTTGGACATTAGACTTTTTTTCCTTAAACAGAGGAGTTAAGGTGACTCGCACCTGAAGGACCATTATTGTACCATAACAAAGAGGAATTGTAGGGAGACTTAGTGTTTAAAAAATCACTGATAGTGAAAGGTTCCCTGCCTGCAACTGGTAACCATGGTTTTTTCACTTCTGAGACACATTAAGCTCTGGTCGTTGTCGTGGTTGAGGCTCAGGAGGGGCTAAACAAGGTGTTCTCACCTCTGTGCTCCCTGCTCCTCCAGACCTTCATTAAAATGCCTTGACTTGTGGCAGTTTTTGCCATTGGGGCCCCTGATATTATTTGAAGCCGATTAACCTACAGACCATGCGATCAAAAGACGCTATTTAAGCAACTGCTTGACACAAGAGTAACTATTCAGTCTGTGCGTGGATGCTAATGAGGGACTACCTTGATAGTGTTATGAATTATGGATGATGCTGGTGTTGTATAACCAGAAAATAAATGAAGACTACAGGGAATTTTCCTTTACTCTACTATTTCAGTCTAATGGCATCTTTGTTAAATTATATGTTTTGCGTATCAAATTATATAAAAAATGTGTCTATTGTAATTTTTTCCTTGTATTAATTTACTGTATCAAAATGATTAAAAGCAGTGCTCTAATTTCAAGGGGTTCAAGTAGCCTTCTCAAAGAGAGAACAAACAGCATGCATTTTCAAGTGACATTTTCAATCCCTATTGTAAAATGATCAAATAAAAAAAATGCTCTGATCAGTAATTCACTTTTTGGGCGAATTAGGATATAAAGTATATATCCTGGTCTAATGTCAGCCAGGTGAGGGATAAGAGAGGACATGCAGTGGGTGTCTCAGGTTTCGGCAGTGGAAACTCAATCTGGAATGTGAATGTGGAATGTCACCTCGCTGTGAGGACAGGAGCCTGAATTGGCCAAGAAGTTTAAAAAGAACCATGTTATTATAGCTGGAAATATTTAATAACGTATTCAACATGTTTACATAACTCATAGAAAAAATGTTTTTTGTGTTTGTCGGACTAAAACCTTACATATAAAACAATTTAGTCTGACTGAAATTGTGCAAAATCAAAACTTTCAAAACCAAACTGACACACCCAGATGATGTGGCTGGAGGTCTAATTCTTCCCGTATGTATATATGGAACTGGACTCAGATGTGCTTCAGCATGTGCTTCAATTTCTGTACTGGGCTTTCACCCCGAATTAATAAGAAGACATCAGTACACACAAAAGGAAGAAGAAACATTAAAGTGTACCATATTTAAAGAATGTACAGAGCTGAGAAGTGATGTAATGTGATGATGTAATATTTAAATCACACTTCAGACCATGTCCCGTCAACGCTGTCTAATGGTAAATGGTCTAATGGCCTAGCAATAGATTACAGCTTCACAGTCAACCATGGATTGTGACATTTGGACATGTAGACAATAACACTTTCTGAGGTGAGACTGGGTGGAACAGGCTAAACATGGGAAACAGTATTTATTAAAGGCAAGCTGGTGGCTCAAAATTTGTAGACTCATTAAACAGCTACAGATTTCACCTCTTTATACTCACAGTGTTACCAACATTATTTTCTGGGGGCACGTTTGAAATAGATGTGTTATCCCAGTTTCCCTCTTTGGTTTGTTCAAACATTTGATGAATTGACAGATGTGCACTGAGGAGCTTAACTTGCTCAAATCAAAATGTTCTGAGGGAAAAAACTGTGACTCTAAAGTTAAGCTCACATTGAGATTGACAGAAAATGTTCCCCTTTTAAAATTGTCATTTCTTTTTACTCTTTAGCTGATGTCCCACAGCTTTATTCCTAATTAGCATTACATATCACACTCGCACTGAGTTCCAAATGGTGTCAGCTTTATTCAAGCAATACGTTTTTATATTTTAAATGTAACACCTAAAATATTAGGACATTTTGACACAGGTTCACAAGTATTTCTGGTAAAGGTGAGTTTGCTCCAGAGATCATTTCTTAAATATTGTCGTAAGCCTCCTCACATCAGATTTCCATTTTGGCATACAAGTCAATTTTACAGGATTAAGGCAGTGCAAGCACTGCTATTTTACTGACACACTTTGTGCTTCTGGTTGATAAGACTTGTGTGTGTGTGTGGTTGGTGTTAAGGTTTTTTTGGGCATTAGTGGCCTTTATTGGAAAGTTGCTTGACAGGAAATGAGGGCAGTGAGGGAGGGAGAGAACATGCAGTAAAGTACCCTTAGCTGGGACTCGTACCAGGGACGGCCGCATCAAGGAGCTTCAGCCTCTGCATATATGATATCTGGTTAACCAGTTGAGCTCGCCAGACTCACACCAGAGTGGTGTGTTTTACAAGTCAGTTTTACCTGCTGCAGCTTGTTGCCGACTTCAAACTGAAACTACATCACACGGCCTCTTCCTCCATTTCAAGGTTTCTGTAGAACGTTTCCTTACATTTTCAAAATGCGTCTTAAGTGACTGGGCTCCTCTTGCTTTTATCTTTCATTAAAGAGTGTAATTGTCTTTCCGCTGCAGTACACAAACACTCGCGTTCACCTGTGCACACATGAGCACAAAAGCACCTGTGCATGACAGGGCTCTGTGTGGAGGAGCAAATATGTCTGTTCCCAAGACAACAGCAAATAATAGAAGCATTATAACTGGGCAAACAGATTACACAGTTCAGCGCTGCAGCAGATACAACGCATCCCATCAATGACATCAAGGAAATACTTTAAGAGATTCTCCCAGAAATTTTTTTCACAAAAAAAATACATATATATATGTATACATATTTTCTTGTGGGATTTTGTTGTGTACGGAGCATATAAGTAGAATGAAACAGAACTTCTGTTGTAGGAATTTTTTGCCTCAGAAAAAAAAAGCAAACTGAAAAGCCTTCATTAACTTATTTTCTCATTTAGATCAATGACAGTCAGTAGCCAGGTGGACATTGTTTGATTTCATAAATGTCACAGATGATGGCTTTGACAAGTTAATATCCGCTCTGCAGGTCACTTGTCTGAGTACCGAACAGCTGATGTAATTATCTCGTATTCACTGGTTTGAAATGTAAGGACAAATGTGTTGTCACTTTGGGAGAGGGACCTTTTTTTCCCTCTTTTTTTCTCTTTTTAATGTATGGGAGTGCTTTTAATGACTTCCTGTGTCTGTCTTATCACATACAGGAAAAGACTTTAGACTTCACAGTGGTATGTCACAGACAACTATGAAATCATCTGTCCTGTTTTAAACAAAGAGAGATGACTGCAATGTGAAAGACAAATGCTTTTAGCGGATGCTAAACAATCTGGTGTGATTGCACGTGAGCGAAAGAGAAAGTTGGTATAATGTTGAAAGATTATCTGCTATCTAGAGACTGGAACGGACACAACGTTATCACCACCGCCTTAGGTACCTAGGGAAAACTGCCCCTAGATCCAGAGGAAAACAAGTGCAATCCTCTTCCTTTATACTGTTTTCCTGTTCCCAGGAAATATGATACCCAGCAGAAACAATCAGGAATCAATCTGAGAAAATGCCAGGGTAAAAAAATGATCTAGCAGGATCAAACATTTTTTGTTGGGTGCTGTACTGCAGAGTTTTCACATCACTGAGTACCCACAAGTTTACTTCCACTGTGTGTTTTGTGACAAATAGAAAGCAGTAGTGACAAAAAACATAGGAATCCGTAAAAATACCTTCTGAAAATGTTAAATGTCAAAAAATGACCTTCACTGGGGAAAAACAACAGCAGAACTGATTGTGTTTTGCTGTACTTCCAGTCATTCATGCATTCATAACGTGTGTTCAACTGTTTCAATGCGACCGTTACCTTCCTGGATACCATTTTACTGGTTGCCTTGGTTTTATAGGAACACGTTATAACAAAAATTTTGTCTCATCTTGATTAGATGTATTACAATAAAATCACAGAGTTAGAAAAATAATCATTGTAAGGGCTATAAAACATTCTTTTCTCAATGAAGTAAAATTACTGAGGGCTATATATCAACTTGTTTTGTCAGTTAGATAAGAGTTAGATTTTTCTTTTGTTTCCCTTAGTAGTAAACAAGCAGCAGATTTCTACAACAGATTGGGTTGCAAATGAGGCAGCCGCTTTAATACTTAAGCTTGGCCTGAGATATCATCTTGAATTGTAATTGTTCTTTTCCTGGAGGTACAGACAAGGCTAAAGAGCAAACTAATCCTCTGGTTGGTTCTATCTGCTTTGATTGTATCACAAAGAGGTCTGTCACTGCTTCAAGATGCATATGAAAACAGTTAACTGTTAATGTGCAACATGTTACTCCAGTTACCACGATGATGGAGAAAGCGTGGGGAGTTTTAACACTGTTGCAGTTTAGAATTTGATAATTAACTGCTTGATTATTCATAATAGTTTGCATCACTTATGTAATAATTCTGCACTGTTTTTGTTCCTCTTTTTTTGCAGGGAGGTGGAAACAACTTGGACCTTAAAAACAAATAACTCCTAGTTTACACATTCACAGTTCAAACTCTTATATTCAGTAGCATTAGCTTTAGTTTGGCCTTGATCATGTCCAGAGGAATATATCCTCTTCTTTTGCTACTAAGCGCTCCATTTTGTTATCCTACATTTCACAAACTCACTTATGATGTTTCGCCAGAGCTCAAAGTGGAATTTAGAAACTTTTCTTACATATTTCTGCATGACCTAAAACATAATTGGGTCCTTACAACAAGTTTTTTTTTCAAGCCAAGATTAAGGAAAACTCACATGATACAATGTGGTAAAAATATAGTGAAACATCATTAGTGCAAGAATGGAGCAAAGGCTTGAATTATCAAATCATTAGACTTAGTGGTTTATTTATTGAGGAAAATAATCTAATATCACATCTGTGAGTGGCAAAAGCATATATCTTCTGCACTTAATTTGAGTTGGACACTTTTAAACCAATGGAATGACAAACAGGTGTGAGGGTGAGCTTTCACAGCAAGTTTGTTGGAATATAACAAAAGTGGGAATTCAGCACGAGCCGACACAAACTAGTTTCCTAAAAAAATGGTCATCACACAACTCTTTTACAGCCTGGGCTGTGAAACTACAACTTAGTGAACAAGCGTTTGGAGTTTACAATTTCTAGTCAGATTGGACTCATCTTTCAAGTCACCCCATACTTTTTTACATTTTAGCTTATTTAAACCTCACTTTCACAATCTGTTTGGATGAGTTTAGGCAACTAAATCACGTGTTTTGGTTATGGTTATTTGCACATGCAAATATATGTGCTCTTGTTGCTTCTGCAAATCCGATAGCTCAAGCAACATCTTTTTTTTTCTTTACGCATAACTGAAACACATGCTTGAGTGGGCGTAAAGCCAAATGGGAAAAGACAGAATCAATATTTAAGAAACGGAAAACTTATTCAGGACCTATGAATAAATAAATACATTTAAAAAGAATTGCTGTACAGTACACCAAATATATGATGTCTCCCTTGGAGGGCAGTTTTTGAACTGGTACACTGCCAGCTGATGGTGGGTGTTTCTTGGCTATGATTTTGGTATTTAATACTCACAGCTATGGGCTGTGTAAGAGAAGAGATAATCAATATGACGCTTTATTTTAAGCCCTGCAAACTCAAGAGCAGTTGGCTTCATTCATACTCTAATCTCTGAAGTAACTTTGTAAATATGATGCAATGCACATAAAACCCTTTACACTACATTTAAAAATTGAATCAAATGGTGTATGAATCCTATTGTTAGCCCACAGGTTGATTTTGAAAAGTACGTCTTTGTTTGAGTCAGCAGCTTCTGGTCTAAAGATAAAGTTTAATTAAGCTAAAAGCTTCACTGGCTCCCACGTCTCTTTTCCCATCCCTCCTCCAAACTCCTTTACCTCACCGGAAACTTCTGTCTAATTGGAAGCCCCTCCCGCCGCAATCTTGGAGCCCAAATAAGATTAATGAGCAGGCACATTTCTGTGCCATGCACCTATTCAATACCTCTTTTGGCAACATATGCGGACTCTTAGTGAGATTTCTTGCTTGTATACAAAAACTGATCTAGGGCTCATTTTTAGCAGCGGCTCCAGTAGTGGCTGCTGCTTCACAAGAAAACCATTCCCGTGTCACTAATTTCTGCTGTCTGTCTTCTATTTTCTCAGGTTATGGGCATGCGGCACCAGGGACCGATGCAGGAAAGGCCTTCTGCATGTTTTATGCTGTCCTGGGGATCCCTTTGACTCTTGTCATGTTCCAAAGTCTGGGTGAGAGAATGAACACTTTTGTCAAGTACCTCCTGAAACGCATCAAGAAATGCTGCGGCATGAGCATCACTGACGTATCCATGGAGAACATGGTGACGGTGGGATTTTTCTCTTGCATTGGCACGCTGTGTATCGGGGCCGCCGCCTTCTCCCATTATGAGGACTGGAGCTTCTTCCAGTCCTACTATTACTGCTTCATCACATTAACAACTATAGGCTTCGGGGACTTTGTGGCCCTACAAAAGAACCGGGCCCTCCAGAAGAAACCTCTATATGTGGCCTTTAGCTTCATGTATATTCTGGTGGGCCTGACGGTCATCGGGGCCTTCCTCAACCTGGTGGTACTCCGCTTCCTGACTATGAATAGCGAGGATGAGCGGCGGGATGCTGAGGAAAGGGCCTCGCTCGCTGGGAACCGGAACAGCATGATTATCCATATCCAGGACGAATCACTGCAGCGGGGGCGACGGCGACGCGATCCATACAAGGCAGAGGTGACTGATCTGCAGTCAGTGTGCTCCTGTATGCACTACCACTCGCATGACTTCAGCAGTTCTGGGGGAGGGATCGGAGGCCTGGGCTGTACCTTCTCCCATCAGAACTCTTTCAGCTCACAGCTGAACCCCAATCAGTACTTTCATTCGGTTTCCTACAGGATTGAGGAGATCTCACCCAGCACCTTGAAAAACAGCTTCTTCCCTTCGCCCATCAGTTCAGTGTCACCGGGCCTTCACAGCTTCACAGACAATCACCAACTCATGAGGAGAAGGAAATCTATCTAAACCCAACTCTCACGGGACAACAGAGTTTCCATGTTTTATACACAAGGTCAAACATTTCCAATGCTGCTCCTCACCAGATCTTACTTTAGCACTTTTTTTGCAGTTTGGTTGTATGTAATATAAGTATTTCTGGGAACCGATATAGAACATTTTGAAAACAGCAAGCGTGGACACAATGGGATGCAAAGCATGAAGCATGGATGTTTTTTTTTTTCATGAGATTTCACCATTTAAAAACACCACTATGGACAATGAAACCTACTTTATCACAGATTTACAATACAAAATTGATATATCCACTTTGGTTACATACCAAATGATGCACACTAGGGAAATGCTATTTTTCAAAGGGAGTACGCTTGTTTTACCTAAACTTGAAAAAGCATTTATTATTATCATGTATTATTCCTTTGCCTCACTGCAGAGAGATAATTTAAAATGACTTAAATCATCAGGTATTGTTTCCTATAAGCAATCATATATTTTAGTGGTGTCACCGCACATTAAGCCAAAATATTGTTGCCAATATTAGCATGTGAATTAGATGTCATTTACTAGTATTCCATGGTTTTGTGACTTTGTTTTGTCTGTCTTCAAAGCAGATCTATAAGTGTCTATTTGTCTTTAATTCAAAGGATCATACTGCTGTTATGGATCATTCCTGCTCATCTGGAGAGATCAGATTTGCTTTAACTCGACTCACAGCGTGTCAAAGTTAAAGCTGGCATAAAAGAAAAGCCACCCTCAACACTATGCTGTTGAACAAATTTTCCTGTTTTGGGGTCTAATAATCCAATAGCTTGACAGGGTATTTTTCTTCAGCAGCATTCAAATAGGCCTGGAATTGAATCAAAATGGACAGGTTTCTCTTTCGATAGGTATTCAGTTGTTCTATAGGGATAGCTCCAGTGATGGCAATATGTACAAAGTTCAGAGCATTTAAGGCTTTATAGCAATCATTTGGTTATTTATATCTTCTGAACTCTGGGGACACATGAGAATGGCTATTATAGAGAAACATTTTGTCCAGGTATCTTTCATTTTACCCCCATAAGCTGAGTCTGCATCCAGCTGCAATCAATTTTAGGTTAACATTTTCAGTGATCCAGGCCTGATTCCGTAAATTAGCTGTATAGTGTTATAATTAGGTGGTGGTGTAGTCGTGCATTCTATTTGTACTCGGAAGTTGGACTTTCTAAGTTCCAAGTCAGAAACATTTGATGGAATACCACCCAAGGTCAAAATTCTGACACAGAAAATAGCAAAAGAACATCACTAGCACATCTAGTACATCTGTCAATTTGAGTTTGCCAAAAGGTAGCATACATTGTACTGTTCGACCTCTGTCAGTGCCCACTTTGCCACAATGGGCCTCATTCAAGAACATTTTTGTATTCTTATTCCAAATTTCTCGGCCTGCATAAACACGATGAACTCCACCCATTCACGAGGATATTAAATTTGCATACTCCACACCCAAAATAATACCATATAAGGCTACACTTCCTCTCTCCTGTGCCAGGAAGTGTTGAGTAATGAGAATGGCATCAAGGTGCAAAAAGAACAACTTCACGGACTCTGACATTGGCGTTCTGTTTTCAGAGACCCAAAAAGGAGAATCTGTCATTTTTAGCAGTGTCAGCAGTGGAATTACAGGACCTGCTAAAGCGATGAAATGGGAAGAAATCACGAGTGATGTTAATTCCGTGTCATTTTTAGCAGTGTCAGCAGTGGAATTACAGGACCTGCTAAAGCGATGAAATGGGAAGAAATTACGAGTGCTGTTAATTCCGTGTCATTTTTAGCAGTGTCAGCAGTGGAATTACAGGACCTGCTAAAGCGATGAAATGGGAAGAAATTACGAGTGCTGTTAATTCCGTGTCACCTGTAGTTTGTAATGTCACCGAAATAAAGAAGAAATTATTTGATATGAAAATGGCCTTTTTTGCCATGGCCAGGCGCTCGATGACTGCAACTAAAGCCTTGCAATCAGTTGTTGCCTCATCATGATGGCACTTTGATGGTGATGAGGGTGGTAAACTTCACTCGTAAATTCTGTTCATACCTGAAAGAAAACTCTCTTAAATCACTCGTTCGCACGATTTAAGAACAAATCTGTTCATATGAGTGGTTCTTGAATGAGGCCCAATGTTAGTATTCATGAAATAGAGCATAATGTTTTGTTGTCATCTTGTATTGCTAATAGCTAGCTTGGTTGGTTAGCACAACAATGAGCAAATTCTACTGGTTTTCTGACTTCCAAATAAGACAAGGTCAACTTGGGTGTGAGTCCTTCTCAGCTCAGATTTCTAACTTCCAATACAAATGGAATGCCACATATGCTATGTTGCTAGACAGGAGGAAAACTCAGAAGAAGACATAGTCAAAATTGTAGGTCTGGGCCAAATGTGGGACAAATATAAGCAATTATTTTACACTGGGTATGTTATTTTTGTTCTTTCGCGTCACTAGATATTGGCCATGTTTATCTTTAAGATGCAAAGACAGTTGATCATTATGTGATCGTGTTCATGAAATTTGGGTAACATGTTTGCTACATCAGAACTGATTAGACATGTTTATGATGTCTATAAACCTCTTTTCGAAAAAGACAAAAACCAGCTCAAGCAAATGGTAAAACTTTTTGCTAACTTATAGAACTATTTTTAAAATTTTGTCGTTTCCTTCAATGCCTTGAAATAAGGCAGATGGAAACTTTTAAGAAATATCTAAGTTCAAGCAATTTCATCTTGTTGAAGCTATTATGACATCACCAGAGTTTTAGTCCCAGTCCAAACTGGAGCATTAGTATGAAGGTCTAAGAGTCTGGCAAAAAGAGGTAAATCTGATTATAAACTGACTCGAATGAAATGAGGATCAAACGGTGGACCTTATTTTTCGTACCAAAGTGCAATTAAATTTCTCCACTTGTGTGTAAAGACAGAGTACGTGTTAAACAAAGCACATGCATGACCATGCTCCAAGCCCTCCACAACAGAATTTGCATGCCTGGAGGACCTGACCTGGAGTCTTTTGCTGAAACCTGCTCAGATCAAACACAGCACTAAGAGCAGAGCTCCTGGTGGTGACGGGGATGCATGTAGATCTAAACTGACAACTCGTAAAGTTTGGATGCCCTTTGGAGCCATCAGGGAAATGTGATAAACACATCAACACAGAAAAAAGCTGAAATCGTGCGTGAGTTCATTTGAGGAGACAGTTGAAGAATACAGATAAGGAAAGCTTAATAACATCAGGATGATCCTCTTAGTCTGTGTAAAATATCAGAAGATGAAAAGGGACATGGATAATTCTTTTATGTTTGAGAGAGATGAAAAGTGCATGAACTTATGATGGGGAATGGGAAAATAGTTTCATTATAAATACATTTCTTATTGGCACTCAGTTAAGAATGATTAGGTATTTCTTTTGTCAAAGTCCAGCAGTTGTCTACCTGCCTGTTTATTTTCCATTCAAACTAACTGTACAATCCTGTTCTCCGGTTTGAAAGAATCACTATTTTCTTGCTTTCACAACAAATACACCAGTCCCATAAGTGCAAAGCGCATCAACCAAACTGTATAATGTATATATATATAACAGATCCGCATTTCCAGTATGTAGAAATTTTCATCATTTTGCTGAGGCCTGCGTTGTGTTTTTTGCAGATATGCACACGAGAAGTCAGTCTGCTGCTGAGACACTGATTGTGAAAGCCCCCCAATTAGAAAATATATGTCCATTTCTGGGGGTTCAGGCCAACACAGACTTTTTGTTTGTCCAGTCTACCTTTTCAGAATTTTTAACTGTCTAAATTAATCCAGATAAAAGAGCTAAATGTAAATTCAAGTTTGAATTGTTTGTAAAGACCGGGACTATGGGGACAGATATTTTTCTTACAGTTACACGGGGCTAGAAACTGCAAATCATTCATCAAAAACAATAATTCGTTCTGGAAAAAAATGGTGAATTTAACTTTAAACTTTAAGTTGTACCTTCAGTATTTTTCAAAGCCTAATGTTTACCAGGCTTTATTCAATTTCCTGGCTAGCATAGCATGCTGCACAAGTTGAATAGCACTCTGTTTTTGGGTGAATGCATTTCATTATCAGTGGGATAAATAGTGGGATTTATGAAACGCCATAAAACCCACTCAGTTGAGACAAATGCAACCAGGTGTGCAGTCCAAGATAAGCCCTAAAGGCATTGTTTCAGTATTGGAACTATACAGGCTTGTCTTGAATATCCTGTACAATATGTTTATAACAACCTTTGCGATAAAAAGGCCTTTTCATGGCTGAAATGCATATGTATTTTTACACATTAGCATATGTGCCTTCAAGAAACAGCAGTCAGTGTTTCTAGTGAAGTGGGCAGGTTTGCATTTGATGGCTGGAGGTATGTTTGTGCTTTAGCAAACCTATTGCAAGGCCAAAGTGGGGCTTTATGGGGGGAAGGGTAACAATTAAGCTGATGTGTTTAACATATCGTCAAATCAAAGTCCTGAAAAATAAATTTATTATACAACATGAAAATCAGCATGCAGTCTTATATCTGCCTTCTACGACAACGGTAAAGCAGATGGAATCCCTTTGTTATTTTTAAGAAGGCAAACTGTAATTACATTATAATCGCTTAGAAGATAATTCCAGTTCATGACAACTTGGGTCTCATTTTCCTTGGTTTGACCGTAATAACGACACTGTACATGCAAAGATAACTGGTGAACTTTGGGATGGCCACAACCCCAATGACAATGAAGACAAACAGTTCAAGAAGTTTAAGCAATCACTGGTTCAAATAATAAAACCACACAATATCAAGGCAACAAATCCCATGGGAAGAAAATGTATGTGCCAATCTAAAGCTTTATATAGTATATTTTATGATACTTTCATTTTTCTATTTTTCTATGATAGTGAATGAGTGTATATAGTCCCACACAAATGTATTTTGTTTTCTTTTCTAACTTTTTGAGTAACATGAAAAATAGTACATCTGTTTTCGGCTAACTGCAGTCGTTGCCTCTACTTTTTAAGCTGGATCCCTTCATTCTTTTTGTTTCCTTTTCTTTTAGACATAGTGTCTTTAAACTTTGAAATACTTAAGAGTCATAGATAAAAAAGATCTAATAGCTACCACCATCTTCCAAGGCAAACATCTGGCTCCTTTGTTTGTTAACTTTTTTGCGATATGTATTGGCTAGTTAATAACAATGGTTTTCTTCAAACTTTCAGACCAAATCTAAATTATTGTTTGATTTAGGAGAGTATGGATAGCTAAAAAAAAGAAAAGAAAGAATGATGGTGTTATTTCAACTGGATTTTTATAAATGTGTCAAAGTATAGACACTCCAGCTTCTCAACATGTCTTTCAAAATGTTTTTATCATTTGCAATGTGACACACAACAATAACGTAACAGCCAGAGTTTTGTTCTGCAATGAATGCCGCTATAATGCCAACAGGTCACTATGTAGTACAATATAGAAAACAGCGATCCACGAACAGACGACAAAATCAACACTGTAACTGAAACCAATGGTTTGATGATGACACACAAATCTGATTAGATCACCTGCGAATAACACAGCGAACGTCTGATCTGCATCACCTGCTGTCCAAAAAAGCCTTAGATTGCCTGCTCTTTCTTACAGAGCAGTTGGAGATTTTTCACCGAAGAAAAGCTGCATGCTACATCTCGTAACATCGCTGCTTAGAGTGGACCGGAAAAGGATAAGAATGATCCAAAAACAGATTAGAAAAATATAAAAGTTACAGGAGGTAACCATGGAATTTTGACCAAAATTAAAACCTTTGTATTCATGCTCATGGTCATGAAATGTGCTTTTTTTCATGTCACCCAACAGGATTTTTACAATAATGTATGAGCACCTAAGATTCTCAGAATCATTTTAATTTGATATGTTATGAGAGTGTCTGTTTTAACAATGTTACTTTCCCAACTCCAGCCAAATGGCATTTAATGTCTGTCTCTATCTAACCAGTGACATTTTAACACCTACTTCTAATGCTAGCTTGAATTAAATTAAATATGAAGTAAGTAAACTAATATCAGAACATAATTGAACAGGAGAGGAACTTTTCAATGTTTTTACATATTGTCAGTTCAATCATCATTCAATTAATTAATCAAATAGTTCAATTTTACTTTAGCACAGTGTGATTCAGTATAATTTCAAAAAGCCAATTAGTAAGAAGTTAACTTGCTAAGAACACCAGCAGGTCATGTTGAATCTTCACTTTAATTAAATCCTCCTGACCTGAGTCGTCCAGTGTAGCCTCACTACCAAACTCATCTTATTTCCGAATTCAAATCCTTCATCTGTTTGATCTATAAATCACTCATTTTTGACAGTTTCACAAAATGCTGTGAGACTGTAGGCCTCTAT
The DNA here is from genome assembly GCF_036924035.1 of Leuresthes tenuis. Taxonomy (NCBI): domain Eukaryota; kingdom Metazoa; phylum Chordata; class Actinopteri; order Atheriniformes; family Atherinopsidae; genus Leuresthes; species Leuresthes tenuis. Next base: position 21,950,387 of record NW_027325372.1, on the reverse strand, counting down.
GCAGCAATTTCCAATGTGCATTAAAAAAATGTTTTAAAAAAAGTTTTAAAGGACATAGTAGAACAGATTCAGATACTGTTACAAGGTCAAAGGTTCCATGATCATACAGAAATATTGACTAATGCAGGATTTGAGATTTATTTTTTGTCACTAACTCTGTACAGGAGACAGAAGACAGAATAAAGCATCTTTGGCTTTGCTCTCCACATGGGATTTGTTGGTGATGTGAAACTTTGTGTGTGAAGACATTTCAAGATATGTGAAACTCTCTTGGGAAAGTGAAAAAGAAGGGGATTATGTGGCTAAACTTTTGGCTTCTTAAAACTGACTTCATCATTTGACTATTTACAGCCTCCCACATCGGCCTTTTGTAGTGAAGCTGTAATGCTACCCAGTTTTAAACTTTCAGCTGAAAGAACCAAGTTGCGATCAATGGATATTATCCTTCAAACAAGACTAATAGCAGTTGATTATTTGTGATTGGTGATAAAATGCTTTTTTTTCAATTCACTTACAGCGGATTTTTTGAGGAATGTATCAGCCATAACGGGTCTTCTTTTTTTCCCTTCTTTTTTATTTCAAAGAAGCGGCATACAAATGAACTCTTCGTGATCTGCAAGTCAGGTTGTTTTTTTTTCATACCCCTCCCACATGAGTGCATATTACTAAGATCTGTCAGCCATCTTGCCTCACGCCACACTGATGGTCCTTGACTGAATGTTACTCTCCAACACAGGTGGCAAAGAGAAGGAGCCACATACGCCATCTCTCTCAACAGACAAAGAGGGCCGCATTGTGTCCTGGAGTCAGAAAAACACCAACAAGGTTGAATTGATTTTTGTTGGTTACTGGCTGTTGTTTGCTTTGCAGTGTTTCGTACATAGCCAATGCTTGACTTCCAGGCGTCATTTACTGCATGTGGCAGTATGCGCAGGCCATCTCTCTGTCAATTGTGCCGTGTTTTCCTATGACAGGGCAAAGAGACATAAATTGCACTACTATCTGTGTAATGCAATATAAAAGGAAGGCTGTGTTCCATAGATTCTCCTTGTGAAATATCTTTTTGCAATAGGTTCTTCTGTAGGTCTGATGAACAAATAATACCATGTACCATATTCCGTACAGAAGATTATATCTCATCTCGTTGGCATCCATGTGGTTCGATGGTAATGTCGGACCGACTTGCATCCTCTGTCGCAATTTTTGAAACTGATGTCTGTACAGTACACTCCAGTATGGGTTGTCTATCTTCTCAACACATGGAGAAGAGATTGTTGAGATTTGTTCCGAATGAAATGAACATTTTACAGAACATTTTACATTTGTATGTTTTTTCTTTCTTTGTTTTTTTCTTTTGTTTTTAGGTGTGCGTGTGTGTGCATGATTTGGTGTGAATGACTCGCTGGGTTAAACAGCCTGGTTGAAGCCATAACACACTTGAATAAAAATGATGAGCCTTCTTCTGAAACCCTCTGTCTTGTTGTAAATGACTAACATCTTCAAATGCTCTGAAGTCAATTCACAAATTAAAAGTGCAGGTTAAAATGTTAAAAACAGTATTTATTGGGCAGTATTTATTCATTCTATCTTTGAATGCTTATTTACTGAAATAATGACCTCTCATTAGGCTGTAGTTCTTTTTTTCAGCTATCTAATTTAAACTGAAATGAGCTAATAGATTAAAAACTAGAATTGAGAATTTTTTTTTTAATTAATGAAATTAAATGCTTAAATTTTTCACAATATAACTGAATTAAAATCATTTTTAAGAAAGGGCTTAGATAAGTAGCATCTGGTAATAAATCCATGGATGTAAGGTCAGCTAAACTGAATAAGCCATACTTTTAGATACATACAAAATCTCTTTGCCATGGCAGCAGATCGGTTTTTCTTAGTGTATGGTTGACCACTATTTCTTTTAAAAGTGACTTTCTACGATGAACCGTTACACTTGAATGGACTTGAAAGTCTGTAGGCTACTCAGCATGGCTGCCAATCATAAACAGAAAAATGGAACTATCACTTTGATTTTGAAACACTTGTTGGTGTTCCCATTACATTCAAACTCTTGTTGTGAGGCACTCTAGTGAGTAGATTTGAGTTAGTAAAATAAAAGTGAGCTGTGTCCACTACTGTTGGCCATAGAATAGCAAAATCAGCACGCCCAGCAGGATGTTATGCTTACATCAATGCTAGTCAGAGTTGAAGCCAATAGATTCTTATGAATTATTTGACACAGGACAGAACGCTTATTGTATCCTTTATAATTATAAGCAAAAGCCATTTATTAATGGATGTTGTGTTTTTCCTCTTTCTTTTTCTCTGAAGTCCACTGCGAAAAGGGCTTCGGTTTAGCATGAAAACTGAATGAATACATTTTTTTCTTTTGTTTTTAAAAAACAACAACAAATAAGACATGCAAATCTATCTATCTAAACAAATTATTGGTAAGCGTAAGAGCAAACTAAACTGTTTGCAAAAGGGCATATCGTTCCTTTCTGATTATTGTCAGATTTATAGGGAATCAAAAATTGAAAATGTGTGGGATTTATCCGATTGAATTGCTCTTAAAACCTTTTAATTATAAGTTTTAGCAAGTATATAGTTCACTTATACTGATATTATAGAAGAGTACAGTTTGCAAGTACTGTCACATTGCCTGATAAAGCATCTCTGCTACCCAGCCACCCTCTTCTCCTCTCTGAGTAGTCCAAGCAGTGCAGCTGGATGTTTAGGTGGGAGAATGAGCATACAACATCCCTTTTTATCGCTTCCCACACCCCAGTAATTATACTGTCAGCGATGAACATCAAGCAACTTGGACGGCAACACAATAAGAACAGTGGCAGAGGGGCGTTGAGGCCTTCTCTTGCCTGTAATTTTGCATCTTAAATGATCACGTAAGCAGAGCCAAGTTGTTCTGCAGAGAGATGTCTTCCCTGAACCAAAGATATGATGAAGCTTAGCAATAAGCAGGTGTTGACATGTTGCTTTTTGGTGGTGGGGGGCTGAGGCAAGAGGGTGAGACAAAATAGATTTTCAATGAGTCTCTCTGCTTTATGAGAAACATATCCATTATAGATGGCATATCTTCACACCAATACAAGTATCATCCATTGGCCTAAAACTCTCCAACACTCTAACTTAATATACACTATCATAGGGTGGTGTTGGTGTGATGGAGCTAAAATTAAAAAAAAAAAAAAAGCTGCTGTCTGACAGTGATTAAGATCTGCAGTTATTCCCCCAGGCAGACATCACTGCCTTACTTTGCCTATCTGCAGATATTTGGGCTGACAAACTATGGCTTGGAACAGAATGTGATCTAAATGAAACACCAGTGAATGCAGGTATAATAATTCTATCTGAAATGTACATGCACCATCCTCAGACTCTATGTAGTTATTATTGAGGGTGCAAATCCTTCTGTGACACGCATGATTTTTGTTGTTGACCGATAGTCAATCAGGTAACATAATTCACATAATTATATTGTGATCTTTCATTATTTAGACAAGACTATAAATTAGTACTTTTCTTAGAAGCAAAAAAGCAGCACTTTCCTGTGATTTGGCATACTCACTTACATTGGGAGGATACCAGTCATGCCAGTCTTATGGTGGTTATGAGCAAAAATCTCTCCTTTATCCCACTTGTGTCTAACCCCATAATACCTTTTTTTTTTTACCTTTTTGATTGAGGGCAAAAGACATGAATCGCATCCATTACCAGTTGATGACATTTCATTAAACAGGAATAAAGAGAATTACGGGGGTGGAAGAAGGGGCTACTCTACGAGACACCATGATTTTGACACTCATTTTGCACAATTTACTTTTTAATTTTTTTAAATTTTCCTTCTTGACTGTCAGTTGCAATTCTTTATTTCCCTACTTTGCGTGTGACTCATAATGTTGTCAGTCACACAGAGGCTTAGGAGTTAAAAATTCATGGTGAGGGTTAGATGTTGCAAAATACATGGTTATAGTTTTACAATTCATGGGTCGTGATTCCCATCATGTCACATAGATACTGTTTACATACAGACGAGGAATACTTTACCTTCTCATAATTTACAAGCATAGATTTTGACACAACATTGTGCCTTCTAGCAGCCAGTCAAGTTTCCGTAGCTGTGTGTACGTGTCTACATTAGAACCACAAGGTGGAGCCAGCTTTCTTTTTGTTGATTTTAAGTTGAGAGCTGTGCATTGCCATTCTTCATGGACACTCCTCCAGTTGCTGTTGTTGGCTGCATGGCCTCCATTCTGCTGCTCATGTATGACAAGCAAATGCAGCACTGTGGAGACCTGGTGTAGCATGGTCGATGTTTCGTATTGCTGAATAAAGTAGCAGTGGGGAAAATCCTCCATTTCTGAGCCTACCAACTTGACTACCTGTTCAGATTCTGGTAAGTTGTTCAGTTCAAGTGAACTAGCTGAAAGTTACTAGCTCTCCACCAACACTTCATACTTCCTTTGCACAATTATTTAAAAAAATGATATATTTCACAATAAGAATTGCATTATTATTGTGACTAGAGGCAGAGTTATTTCATTAATACCTGCAGAAATGACAGTCAGGTCTCAGATGCACACTTAAACTCAAATAAAGTAGGCTCTGCTCTAAAAACAATATTTCTTATGCTGCGGTTTCATTTTAAAAATCATGATGTTTAGTAATACAATAGATCAATGCAGAGATCTTCTCAGATGGCTGTCACCCATGTTTCAGTGCTCCATGCAGCTCCATAAAACTCCGCATCATATATGGAGCATAATTCAGAGGAGTTCATTAAAAATAAAAAAGGAAACTGAACATTAAAAATTCATTTTGGAACTGTGAACCTTCAAAATGGTGAACTATGAACTATTTCATATTTGGTGTGATCACCATTTCCCTTTAAGATAGCAACAATTCTCAGAGGCACTCCTCTTTTTTATTTCTTCAGGGTACTGGACAAATAACTTGTTCAAGCATCTGAAAGAACCGATCACACTTCGGTGGATTCCGTCTGTCTCTGTGTCTCCTCTCTCTCTTAACGTAATCCCAGACTGATTCTATGATGTTGAGATCAGGGCTCTGTGGGGGTCAGGCCATCTGCTGCTGGGCTCCCTCTTCCCTTTGTCACTGGAGATAGCGCCTCAGGACTGGCTGTGTCTTTTAAGCTCGTTGCCTAGCTGCAGTGTGAATTTGTTAGAAAGGATGCCTCTGTGATGGTTTTGCATGGTACATTCAAGAAAACAAGAATATACTGCACATATGATAAGGACCTAAAAGTATCCTTTTTATTAAAAAAAAGTCCCACAACTAAAAACTGTCCTGTATTATATTTCATGTGTTGTTGTTCATCTAAAGTTGTATAGACAGAATTCTAAAATCCTTTTTTAAATTCCTGATACATGAAACCTTAGAACTGAAATAGACTGTGCTTTCTTTTTCACATGTCTGTAAGCAGAAATCGCTTCACATCTTGTACTGTACAACTATGTAGCTAATATAATAGTAACATTTGAGGATAAATCACACAAACAGCGTTCGTAAAACATAAGGGTGTTTGCAGTGCTGCTGTCCTCCAGCTCCCTGACTGTTAGCTGTATTATATCTGACATGATGATGAGGTCATAAAACTCTACTGTTAAATGGAATATGCAAAGGAGGTCTATGGCACCATCTAGTGTCCAGTGAATGCAAGATTTATGCTACCTCATACTTAATTGCCAGTTGAGCAGCATGGTGCCACCCAATTCATATTAGTATAAAATCCCACTGTGGGGTAATAAAAATACTTTTCAACTACGTCTCACCATGACTGTGCAAACTAGCTGGCGCTAAGCTGGAGATCATTGGAAATCAGTGTGCTGCAGTGTGACCCTAATCTGCATAATTAGTTTAAGGCTGCTGAAAGCCTTTGCTGCTACAATGTCATTGCCTCTGGCCAGGTGGCACAGACCAAACAAAGACAGGGACAACAGCAAGACTGTACTTCTGAGCCGCAAAGTATGATTCAACAAAGATTCAAGCAAGAGGTGTTGGCCAAGCCTGTGAGTATACTGGAGTAGCTTCTTCATCAGCAACCTGTTAGGGTATATAAACATCATAAATGTCAAAGTTGATGTGTAAATGTAGTCTCTTTACTGCTTAAATGGTTCCAATGGTAGAGCCCTCCAACAACAACACTCATGGTTTGTGGTTTTAGTGCAAATCAGATGAGGAGCAAGAAGTAGTTGTAGTGGATGATGGTGAAATGGAAGTAATTGCACTTTCCAGCACTTTTTATTGGCTGATTTTTGGATTTTATGTATAAAAGTGAAATGAAAAATGTTTGGACTGTTATGTCAAAATGAAAAATAAAGCATAAAGGAGCATTTTTGCTTGGAAAAAAAATCCTTCAGCAAAATCAGTCACCAAAACAACCTCTAATTTAGCAAATACGCACAAACTGTAAAAATAATGGTTTCCATAAAGCTAATGGCCACATTGTACAAAACAGTGTATTTTAGCCCTATTTATAATGATTTTCTAACTCCAAACAGTGATAAAAATGTCATATCGAAATGTTGACGCGCTGTCAACTGAGCTCAAGTCAGAAAAGATCAACTGGTTGTCATATGTTCCGAAAACAAGCATCATAAACACAGCACTGCGTGTTATCATGCCATTAAACCTCCTGCCTCCTTATGACGACCTTCTTGTGGATTTTTTTTTTATTACGACAGGTGCACAGATGTTTACCAGAGGCTGTGTATGTTTCCATTCCTGTTAAGGATTATTTTATTCATTTAAAAGCACGCTGAGGGGTCAGCTAGACTAGAAAAACACTATATATGTGCAGTCCATTTACAGTCCGGGGACTGACAGGACTAGCCTGCAGCTGTAGATTCAGCAAATATCCATTAGGTAATTCCGTAGCAGGCAATTTATTTTACACAATAACATTTGTTAGTACTGACGAGTCATTGAGTAGTTAAGAGTTTAACAGGCTAAAGGAGATTTTGAAATTGTTTTTCACGAAAATAATTTTTCTCTTGTTGAAAGTGATAATGTTTGGTTTATACATTTGTAATAGCAGTATGAGTGTGCATGGTTGTATGTCTCGTTTGTCTCTGTGTGGCCCTGTGATGGACTGGTGACCTGTCCAGGGTGTTCCCTGCCTCTCAACCAATAACAGCTGGGATAGGCTCCAGCTCCCCTGCGACCCTAAAATGGAGCATTTATAGAAAATGGATGGATGGATATTTTATTCTTTCTCTACTATTAAACATCCATCTCATCTTAAACTGCCAGAACTGTCCACGCCTTCTCCTTCTTCTTCTGTTAGCTACTGAGGAGACTTGAAATGGTGGTGAAGTAGAACAGTAAAATTTGGTCTACCCGTCTGTTGATAGCTGAATCGGAATTTTTAAAGTTTTAAGCATTTATCTCCACAGAGAGCACCTTTAAAGGAAACACTTGAGAATGATGTTGGCTCTGATGTGGAAATACACATATGAGCACTGCTGGTACCTGTAGGGGCAGAAAGTTACAGGATGCTATTGTGGGATGGGTATGAAGTAAAGACCTATATATTTCTCAGTTTCAGCTTAAATTTAGGCATCTTTCAAGCCTATAATGAACACATCTTGTATTTTCTAATAATTAGAACAGGTTTAGGGTTGGTCGTCTGTGTAATATATCTTGTAAGACCATGGTGGAAAAGATTTATCTTCCTTGGAGTACAGCACTTGTCAATACACCAGAGAACCATTATTCTTCCTAGTGAGGAAAACCTCTTAGTTTAATCATTGATAAAATCTCAGTTGAATGCCTGTTTTGAGTCACTGATGTCTCTTTTGTTTAGGGCCTTCTGCAGCAAGAGGAAATGCTGACAGTCCAAGTAAAAAATGCCATGTTGCAGGCAGCTAAAAATGGCCACAATACAAAAACACCTGGCCTCCGTCTGTCAGCCACACGTGGAATGGAGGCAACGGGTCAACTAAAAGCCTCCTCACTGACCCAGGAGGGCATCGCACAGTTGGAGTTATTGGTGCTCAAGTCTCCCAGGTCTAACTTAAAGTGGCCTGCAGAGAATCAGCCGCTGACACGGCCCCTGAAGCTTACCCCGCTTGAGCTGCCGGAGGAGGTGAGGGAAGCACAGAGGCAAAAACTTCAGTTTATCCAGCAGGAAGTCAAACTTGATTCCTGTAAGATGAATGAGACATTGAATGAGAATCGAACTAAGAAGGTGAGGCAGAGACTGGGGAAAGCAGCGGCCTGTCCTTCTGTATCTATTGAACCACTCAAAGTCCAACAGAAAAAAGGATCAACAAGACCCCAGCTGACGCGCTCCAAACCCATACAGCAGAATGGAGACAAGCATCTGGAAGCTGTCGTGTGTAGAGGTATTCCAGCTCCCATGTGCAGAAAACCTGCCCCCCCTCTACTTTCTCCTCGAAGTAAACCTCAAGCTGCACGTGCAGCAGAGGCAGCACGCCAGAACCCCTGCACCCTCCAGCTGGAGGCAGGGAGAAGGCGGCCGAGGCTGAGTAGAGCACAATGCCTCCAAGAGGATCAGTGCAATTTAAACACGTCAATAGCAGGATTATCTGCAGATGGAGGGAAGCATGCCCAAGGTGTCCAAGGCAAAGGGCAGCAGGCAGAGAGGCTTTGGAGAGACCAACCACATGCTGGAAAAGACATCAAAGATCCCTGTGCTCCAGCAGCCTACTTGGAGCGTGGAAGTGCCAGGAAGAGCCGACAGGAGGGTGGCAGTCAGCAATCTGCAAGATGCACTCTGAACCGACGGTCAGCAGAAGGTGGATGCAGTGAAACCGCACAATATGGTGTTCAGCCGGGTCCCACTAACTGCTGAAGAGAAGAAAACACCCTTGGTTGCAAAGCATAACAATGCATTCCCTCTAGATATTCTCCAACTGTAATTAAATGGCAGCTTGGAAATTTACAAAAAGATGTCATACATACATATTGTGTGGAAATTCATCAGACCAATAAATGCACACTTTTCTAGACAGTGATAAGTCAATCAAAAATAATGTAATGCAGCTGAGTCATGTAGGAATAAGAAAATGCTTTTTAAAGTTTCTCAGGATGACCTTTTTCACAAGCTTAAATGTAACACATTTGCAAAGCAAATAAAGCTAAGTGCAGAAATGACACCTGCCAAAGTCTCAGGGGTGTATTTTCACTAATGCAGTAGGAGAACAAAGACCTGTATTTATTCATGGTGTATCCACAGTTTTTCTTTTGCTCCCAAAATGAAAGAATAAATGAGCAGTATTTCATACAGGCATATGCACGTTTTGGATTGTCTTTTCAAAACCTCTCCACCAACTCGATTAGCCGAGGCAGCCCTGGCACAAAGAAATACTTCTGGCACATCACAGGAGGAGCGACACCACTGGGATCCAAGAGGATGAAACAGTACAGATATTTCTCAAAGGGGAACAAAAAAATCTGATTGGGTTTGATAAGAAATCATATTCCATATAAGGAGCACTTTTTTTTTAGTTGACTGAATGATCTTAAAGTGCTGAATACTGTGAGCATGACTACAATGAACAGTATAATAAATCTGTGACCCAAATGACAATTTATTTATACTGTGTCACATAGAATTTGTGATCTGTCTTTCTTTTTTTATAATTAAAATGTAACGTTACAGGTAGAGGAAGAGGTTTCTGAAAGCGAGGTGGGTCTGACAGTCTTACTTTCTGGAAATGCCTGGGTGGTCTTTGGCCATCTGCCACAGAGATAACATGGCAGATATGACTCAACTTAGAACAGGGACCTACTGTATGACCTCACTTGCAGCTGACGTTATACACAGTGTGCTTCATTCATTATTTATCTGTGATAAATGACAAGGCTGTTTGCTGTGTGGCCAAAAAAAATATATATATCTCCAGAAATTCTTAGCCTAAGAGTATAAAAAATGTCTCCTTCGTAAATCTGAAAAGAAAGCTTTAAACGCTTTCAGCTTGCTCAGTTTGGGAGGATAGCAACTCCAATACTCCCTCTAATTTTAAAAAAAGAAAAAAGAGAACATCAACATCAAAACCTCCATCAAATGTTTTCAGATGGTAAATAAAAATTATTTATCGTTTTAACTTTACAAAATATTGTTAGTATAAGTGTAATATAGTAAATAGTAGATAGTATGGCCAGTATAGTATAAGTGCTATGAAGCAGTACTTAAATCATTATTCCTAACCTAATGGTCGACAACATATGTTTCAACTGTTTCAGTTCGATTTATTTTCACCTTATATTATCAGTTGCTTATTTCAGCCGACAGACGAAGAAGATATTTGAAGTGACAGTGTAACAGTCTCATCAGTTCTGGTGCTGCAGAATCCTTAAAGGTTACATGTTGCTATGTAAAGTAGTTTCTTTGTCAGAAATCGTGAAATAGGAATTTTTGTTATCACATCTAATAGTTTCACAATCCAGACTTAAATACTTGTGAGATGTCAACGTTTTTGTTGGCCGTTGTTTTGTGTTGGACATCATCGTGCCACGTTAGGAAAGGCACAACCACTGAGTAATAAACTCTGTACTTTGTGACAGTGTATAGTTTTCTAACCCTCTAATTTCAATCATCTAAACCTAACCATGTACATTATCTCTAACTACAACCATGTGCTTTAAATTACTAACTAAATCACTACTAGCAGGTTCAAAAGTAAGTTATCACAGAAGCAGAAAAGCAAAAAGAATTTATTTTCCAACTGAAGAGTAGCAGCTGTCGACATTATTAAATCACAAATGTCAACAACACTGTTTAGGAAATGAGGTGACTGTGCCAAACTTTTTGAATGGGTGACACATCTGAAGTGCTGGCAGGCCAGTTTAGTTCCCAGGTCCACTGTGGAGCCATGCTATTGATATTTGCTGCTCACATTGCTGTTGTTCACCTAGCATTGTCTTGCTGAAATAAGCAAGACTTTGCCTGGGAGGAAAAAACTAAACAAAACACTTTTTGAGTTTGCCATGTTTGCCTTTTTTCTAAAACCTGAGGTTATATTGTCTGTTTTACTTTAAATTGGGCAAGTGTGGCAATTTTCTCATGGACTTTTTGAAAATCAGACTTCTTTGGGAAGCCAGAGTATTCGCCCCCTGATGGCCATTAGAAATAATGCATGTTTAAGGCTCAGCTACACAACAGTCTAAAACTCTGAGAACTGACAACAGCAGCACCTCACCGTTTGGTTCTGTTTTATTTAGTTTCCAATGGAAATCTGAGCATCTGCTTGAACCTAAAACAAATGTGCTGACAGAATATGAGCGTAAAGAATAATGTTCTGTATGTTTGTATGATATGATGATACAAATATGCAAAAATAAAAAGGATTTTATTAGTTTGGTAAGGCTATAAAATATGGAAATTTTCAAATATTGTCAAAGACTGTTCTGCCTCACCGCTTTTACACATTAATGTGCTGAGCATATTTTGTGAGGAGACAGCCTCTGATGTGGGAAGTTGAAAGCTGGCTGTCAGTCAGATAACAGATGGCTTTCTCCAGCACTGCATGTTGCTTGCAGCCTCGCGCTTACCCAGCATGTTGGTCACCTCTTGAGCCCTGTCACACTCAGCGACAGACGGTTCCTCAGACTGACACGATCGCTCATAATGTACATCTGCCCCGAATCATCAGCCTACTTCCCATCCTCTCCACACTGAGCCTATACATAGCCTGGCATGCACTCACTTTCCTTGGCTGCAAAGACACTGCAAATAGGCCTGGTTGTAATGGCCAACTTGTTTGTTGTCCATGACATTCAAATATTGACACACTGTTTAAGAGCATTTTGGTGCCTCGACAGCTCTGCTCAAGATACGAGTGTATTTATAGAGTAAAAAGAAAAGAAAAAACATGGCAGCTGTTGGGGCCCTTAAAAGAGGAAAGTTCAACAAAGAACTGCCAAGAAAGAAAAAAGTTGCTGCAGACTTGAGAGCAGAAACTGGACATCTGACGCAGATATAAGGCTGCTGTGTTTCGCATCAACTTCCTCTCCTGTCAGGGACCATGACCACACAGATCAGGAAGGGAATAGAAGTTGAATAATATGTGTATGTTCAGGTTTTGATCCACCCCTCATTTCTTTATATTTTCTTTCTCAGCAGCCAGACTTTGTTTCAATCTTTTAAAGTGGTCTTGAGCAATAGTTCTCCAGGCTTTCGGAGGTCTTTTCAAAGTTTGTTTATTAAACATTGGCTTTTTCACTAGTTTTCAGTCCAGGCCTTCTACCAGACAATTTTTAGAGGAATATGTTTTTTCGTTTTTCTTGTGTTTTAAGCCACTTAACTCGGACTTATGAATCACTCAAGCATGAAAATGACACTTAACTGAAGGGATGAACCAGTGTTGTGTCTACACACAACAGACAAATGAGCAAAGAACCAATTGTGAATTGTATCATTAGGCACGTTGTAAGTAGAAGCCCGTTTTTACATCTATGAAAAATATCACAGATTACACAGTTTGACAGAAATAAAATTGTATTTTTGCACCAAATAGGTGATTCCAAGTGGGTACACTTGGCATTTCTCAGCATGGTGTGCAGTGTAGAAATTGAACAAGTGAAAAAAAAAAGTTTAAAAAAACAGGCTTAAAAAAAGAATGAATACATACAGCAGATGGACAGTACCTTAAAGTAATGTCCTTCAAAGAAATCTGTGGCAACAGCTCTTATGGAGGGATGAATCCTCCCCAGAGCCCGGACCTCAACATTACTGAAGCAGAGAACAGATCAAAAGGCAGCCAACATCCAAAGAAGAGCTTTGGAATGTCTTTCAAGGAGCCTGGAAAACTATTCCTGAAGACTACTTAAAGAAATGACAGAAAGCTTGTCTCAGAGGGTTCAGGCTGTGTTGGAGAATAAAGGAGCTCAGACCAAATGTTGACCCTTGAACTTGTTACAATTTGTACAGACTCTGTTTTGTAGCTCATATACTGTATTTTCATTACAGCTCTATTGTCCTGGCAGTATATAAAGAAATGTGGCTGAAATCCTTTGCGTTGTAATATATACACAGTAAGTGTGTTTGCTTTTTGTCAGTAAATTCTATGTTCTATAAAAGATGGCATACATCTCCTCAAATCCCAGAAGAACTTGGGATGTTGCTATAAGGGAAAAGCAAAAGGGTCAAAATTCAAGGAAACAGAGACAAAATAAATAAATGAAAAATGACAAAGTATGAAAAACCATCAAGTCATGAAGAACACGAAAATGTAGACCACTTTTGGTTTAAAAGCACAACATAAGTAGACATTTGCTTGAAACCAGTGCAAGGACAGACATTTAACAAAAAGCTGCCATCACAACTGTTCTGTAATCATTTCTCCAACTTAAATACAACCCTGCTCCATAAGTGTGTGGCTGGCAGAAACCAACAAGGCCCTGCCCACCGCCAGCCCCAGGGCGGCTCCATTGTGGCTATCTTGGTGGCAGAGGCTGGACAGCTGAGGCCTTAGCCAAGAAGCTGTGCCTCTTCTTTGAGGGAAACACTTCAGATGGGTGCAGCCTTGGAGAAGAGAGAAAAAAATAAAGGGACTAAAATATCCATAAAGTTGGGTCTATAATTGGCTGCGCCTCTCAGCCTTTTTTTTTCTTTATGTGTGAGTACAGCCCTGTCGAGAACAGTAGAAGCCACCTAGCCTCCCAGTGAAACCCTACACTTTCCCCTTTTTCTGTTCCCTCCCACTCTGTCCACTGAGCCTGATGGTTGCAGAAGCTCACCTAAAAACACTCTTTAACATCACTGTACACTGGATCATCACCCTGGATTATATAATACCGTTATTCTGATTTTTGGTGCCTGAAGGGGTGGACATTTTGGATTCTTATCACCTGATAATGATGCTGCTCTGGTGCTGATTCAGACTCTGAGTGCTGGAGGCAGAGAGAAACAGTTACCTTCAGTAACACTGACTGACTGAGGACAGGTAAGAAAAAAATCATGAAATGATCCCTGGGTTACTGACATCTTCCTCTAAAATCTAACACTTAAAACTTACTTAGTGTGTTGAATTATTGACAAAAATCTTGTTAAAATTTTTTCAAACACACTATGAGGGAACAGAAAAGCTTTTTTCCCTTCCTGGACTGCATGTGAAGAAAAAAAACCCAACAACTTCTTCCTGGTTTTGACATTTAGGGAATGATAAACGTGGGGCTTCTGTTATAGACATCTAAGTTTCAGCATTCCCAGGTCTGCCATTGAGGCAGGAAGTGGAAACAGGCCCGATGATACAGACCTGCAGTTTGTGAGGAATCTGGATTCAGGTTCTGATGTTGACAGAAGCAAATCAACTCAGTTTTAGCTTTTTCTTGGGTACTGTGTCTGCTGGTAAAACTGTAGATTAATACACTAAGACCCATACATTCATTAGATGCATGCAAAGTTGGATGAAGAGGATTAAAATCTCGTGAATCTCAGTCTTTTTCAGCTGCTTTTATGGAGCGGCTATTTTATTCATTTTTTCCGTCCTTATTCATTAAACTCTGGCTGAGCTTGATTTCTCAGTCTTTAAATCCACACTAAATGGGGTGATTAGAGCAATTCAGCCCAGCACGCCTATTCTGTTCATTAATAGCAACAGTGAAACCAAGTCGCAGAAATAACCCAGTGGAGAATCAGATAAGGAAATTTGTATCTGGAGGCCAAAGCACTTTGCTTCCCCCAGAAGTATATAATGCACTCTCTATTCCACCTTCTGAACAGGCTCAGCCACAGACAGAATGTGGCTGTCATTAAAAATGCGTCTCTCTCTCTCACATTTCCTGTAATCTGTTTCTGCTCTGTGACAATGTATTTCAAAATCACACATAAATGTCCTGTGTAAGTGGATTTATTATTAGTCCATTGTACTTCGCTCTGTGCTGTCTTAAAAGGTCAGTGGGAGAAGTCAGCTGACACATGTGGTCACTTTCTTGAAAAAGCTTAGCTGAGAAGATTGATACATATTTCATGCGTTTTATTTCACCCACAAAGGTACCAATGAGAAATAAAAGACAAAACAAACTCTTCTCAGTGTCAATTATCTGCTGCTAAATTGATTCATTAACCAATAAAGTTTGTATCTGCGCTGGCAGACACAATTAGTTCATTTGTTTCGTGTCACCCAGCTTGACTTTCAAAGTAACGTGTTTCCGTAGGAGGCGTCCTTCATGACTGTTTTTCCCTTTTTGCAGATGAGGACAGACCAAAAAAATCATATGGGTGTGGTAAACATGAGGAAAATGTATATGCTAGACCAAGCCATGAAGTTTTCCTAACTCTAACAAGATTTCAATTGAATTTATGTTATTTTTATTCATATAGTGCCAAAACACAACAAATGTCATCTCAAGGCACTTTGAAGGTGTAGTCAAATTCAAGCAGACTATAATCCAACGGAGCTTTTAATGCCAAAATCTAAGAAAACAGTGAAATTAGGTAAAAAGTGACTGAAAATAGACAGTGAAGTTTCAAGCTAAAATAAGAATAGAAAGGACTGGGTCAGACGGGAGATAAACTCGGGTATTGTGGTTGAGTGAGGTGTTCCTTTGCTAACCTCTGAACACAGACTTTTTCGGCTGTTACAGCTCACAGTCACTCCTCTTGGTATGGTTTTAAGACATGTGCATGTTTAGAAAATGTACGAGACTGTTTTGTACCAACACATCTTTGCTTATGAGCACAATAGTGAGTATAAAAACGACAGATTGTGGCTTTGGCGGATATTTTGTGTGGGAGTCTTGTAATAATTATAGCAGTCTCTGATAGTTGCATGGCAATTTGCTTTTGTGCTGGTTTTTGGAAACAAATCTGGGTCCCAGGAAATTGGATAAAGACATTAGCTGACAGGCCAACTAGCTATTAGCTTGACAGATGAACTGATCACTATATTTTGAACACATCAAGTGAAAAACCTGATATTACCAACAATAGTGTTGAAATGATGAGTTACTAAGTTACATGCAGAGTAAGCAGGGGTTTATAACTTTTAATATCCTCCGCAAAAGTTGCAGCAGCAACCTCCCAATTTACTTTTTTGCTTGCAGTTAGTCTCATTTAGTCAATTCTATGGACTTATTCCATAAAGTTGAATGGATAAAAAAAAATGTATATATATATTCTTCCACGTAGATAAGTTTTCAACTATCCAAGGCTAAACATATTCCATTACAGTGAATACACGGCAGGGCATGATCCATATATAATATCATGGGTGTTAAGGGTGTAATTCCATTTGATATACGTACAATGCCCCCTAAAGAAATGCATTTCTTATAGGACAAATTAAAACTTCAGCACGGCAAAGGAACTGCTAATTTCTGTGATTTTGCCTTTTAGTTTTATGGAATATTGGCATAGAATTACCGAACAACAGTGATAATACAAGGGGAGAGCAGATAAACCAGGCTGATCTGCTTGGTAGTCATTAAAAAATGAATGAATCACTTTTACCAGTATTAGCTTACTGCAACTTGGAGGTTTTCACTTGAATATGTCCAGAACTTGATCGTAAAGCTAGCATCTTTCTGCAGCAGTCTGTTTATCCAGCTTCCTGACATACAGTGTGGTCTTTCTCTGAAATCCACCCCAAAAGTTTAAATCTTTGAGTGTACTTGTTCCAGTGGAATGAATGGTCTTCCATTTGACTTGCAAACATCACACACATATATGGAGTTTAGGCAATGAAGTTATCATGAATGGATAATGGATATTGTGTAAATAACTGGCATCTAGTTGAATCCCTAGTTATCGCTTCCACAGCTTCAATACTTTTCCATGTGTTGGGGTCTTAAGCAATACTAGTGAAGTCTAGTAATTACTGACTAAGTGATTGTATTTGAGTTGAGTGTTTTTTTTTTATCGTTGGTCCAATTCTAATTTCTAATTCTAATTTCATGCAGTAACTCATTACAAAAGAATAAATAAAGACACTAACCAAAATGTTAAAGCATTGCAAATAATATTTAATTATTTCTTTCTTAACTCAAGCATTTGGATTTGGGTGACAGCAAATGAACTGACGACAAATTCAGCGGAAAAATATCAGAGAACACTGAAACGTGGTGAAGGATGGTGAAAAGCTTTCCAGGTTGTGCATTACTCCCCTGGGCAACTCCCCCACAGCGAGACGCTCTTCCTGTCAGGATGAGCCCATGTTTAGGCTGCAGTCAGTCACACATCAGTCCTGCCGTAATAGCAGACAACACGACCACTGGAGTACAAAAAGGGCAAGAATAGTTTTGTGTTTATATCACAGGATTCTGTATTTGCCAGTAAGGCATAACAGCATAATAAATGAGCAGAAACAGACCAGATCAGCTGTATGTGGCATCATCAAACTGGCACAAATTTTACCCTGACGTCGACTAGAAATACGTGTACTATTCTAAATCTTGAAAATATAAAATAAGAACTCAGACAGCACAACGTCAGCACTCTTCGCACTCCCTGCATTGTTCTTTTACTGTCTCGCAAGTGGAGAGGGTGAAGAAATAGTCTGGCTGCAAGTTTCAACCACCTTTGGTTAGTCCAGTTTTCTCTGGATGGAGAATTCACTTGCTACTGTGGACAGATGTGTAATTCAGTCTTAGGTTTCAATTATCATGTCCTGAGAATGGAGAACATTTCCTGCCAGCTTCCACACTAAAGAAATACCAACAACAGAAAGGGATGACAGAGAGATTTTGTTTTCTTATAGGAGCTCAAGTTTCTTTATACAAATAAAGTGCCAATACAGTTTTAAATTGGTTTTCCATAAAGCCCTGGTCAAAGTAAAGATGTGGCAGCAGCCACTGGAGGAGGCCTGCTTTTCACAGCAATCTTCATGCTCTACAGGAGGTACTACTTCCACTATGGTTTCCCTGTAGCAGTTAAATGGTTATAAATTCTCCTTTGTTTGAGGAAAGGAAAGGCACAAGGGCACAGCTTTAGATTGTAAAAAAATATTTCCAATTCAGCTGTACATTTATACATTGAGCTTTAAACCTTCAAGGATGAATTGTTGATCTTTTCCACTGACCTTTCCGCAGACTGGACAGCTTGATGGTGGTAGTAAGCTAAACAAAACAGATCGCAGCCAAGGCCGAGATGGAGTTACGACTGGGATGTAGGATCACCCTGGTCTGGTTCATCCTGGCCTTGACTCTTTCCAACAAGAGAGTAGAAGCACAAAGGGCAGGTAAGATGGCTAAAAATAAAGATCACATAAAGATAACAGCTGCTATTGAGCCTCGACTGACTACAAGTGACTAAATCCCTCTGTATCTGTCTACTACAGGGTGTAAAAATGTCCACTATGACTTGGCATTTATCCTGGATACCTCATCCAGTGTGGGTAAGGAGAACTTTGAAAAGATAAGGCAATGGGTCGCCAACTTGGTGGAGTCTTTTGACGTGGGACCTGACAAGACAAGAGTAGCCGTGGTTCGCTACAGTGACAGAGCCACCACTGAGTTTAACCTGGGGCGATACAGGACCCTAGAAGACGTGAAGCGAGCTGCCCGTAATATACGCTACTTAGGGGGAAATACAATGACTGGGGATGCTATCAGCTACACCACCGACAACATCTTCATCGAGCGTAACGGTGCAAGACCTGCCGCCAGAGGCATTCAGAAGGTGGCCATCCTTCTGACTGATGGCCGAAGCCAGGATTATGTTCTGGAACCTTCTAAGGCAGCTGCCAAAGCCAACGTCAGGATGTTCGCTGTGGGCATCGGGGAGGCTCTGAAGGAGGAGCTGGAGGAAATTGCGGCCGAGCCGAAGAATGCCCACGTCTTCCACGTGACCGACTTCAACGCTATCGACAAAATCAGGGGCAGACTGCGGAGAAGGCTGTGTGAGAGTAAGTCATTTATCAGGCTTTTTGCAGACGTATCACTAACACTACACACTGCATCGCTTCTTTTTGAAGCCTGGCTTTGAAGAGCCTGCCACACCCGGAACATGCATTTAATCAAATTACACTCTTATTTTAACCTTTAACCACCATGCAAAGGAAAGACCCTAACCACAAAAACCCCTCCCAATCAAGGAGAGCGGCACAGGCGCACTGCTGCTGCAGTGACTTCAGTGATGTTTGGGGGGCTGTTGCAAAAATTGTCTTGTAAATGATAGTTTCCTAAACCAAGACATATCTGTGGTACTGCTGCCTTTTTGACTGCTGCTTCGGAGCAGAGGCGTGCAGCACTGGAAAGCTTATGCAGACCTCAATGGTTTTTCCACTATTGTGCTGAGAAAATTCTTTCAGCACAGGCTTAAAAAGTAGTTCAACATAGCTACATAAATCAACTGAAACAGGCTTGAAAATAAACACTTTTAACGGCCTCATGTTGTGGCTGTGTAGAGAAATGGGAAACATCTCTGTGCTGGTTTTTCACAGAGAATACAGATAGCTATTCGGCTCCACTGCTTGAAATTCCTGCCTGAAATTAGTTAGAAGATGTGCAATGTGTGTCTTAAATCTAGCTCTAAATCTGGCTCTTAGTTGCCAGTTTTGAAAAAGGCAAAAGCGAGTCCTCTAAACAAAGTCAAACTGTATAATGTCTATTCTTTTTTAGCGATTACCATCTTGCCAAATCACACACCCTCTTGGGCTTTAACGGCAGCCTATAAATTAATTTTAAAGCCACTGACCTCTGACCTTGCTGCTTGAGTCAATGGATTATCTGTGTGGCAACAAGTAATGTATGTTGTATATTATGAGGCATGCTGTGCAGCTATTTTTTATGTTAGAAATAGCCTAAGGCTAAATTTACCATTGGAGAAAAAGTTCCAGAGTTTTCTTCCTGTAATCTGTGAAGTTAGCCTCCAAGTATATCAGTGGTCAGAGCAACGGGCTCACTGAGCAATGCCAGTGTTTTTCACTCAGAAAATTATAGCTCTAATGTTTCAAGTGGGTCCAGAGCTGCCGCTCAAATGTCTATGTTAAATGTTTCACCTTTTAATCTATAGGTTTAAAAATGGGCACCATTTATTTTGTGCTGCACTGATTCATTGGGGCAGGAGTGCCTTACCTAAGAATACACGCTCCTAAGATAACATGTGTGGCCATACGTCACCACCGTGACAAACTCCTGAAGCTTAAATGGTTGAAAACGACTCAGCAGCCGTAATAGTGAAAGAGAGCCCAGGTAATTCCAACAATGAAAAGTTTAATAATCTGTTTGCAGCAAAAAAGACAAAAGAAAATATTGGTTGTAGGTGTGTAGTGCTCAAGCAAAGGCAGGTTTTACATTGCTTCCAATTTCACTCCTAGTCAGATCCCTAAATTATAGCCCCAGGGCCACAAGTGCAGGGAGTTGCTCAGCTATTCAGCATCCTAAGATTCAGGGCTGTGCAACAACGCTGTCTTTAAATAAGAGTGACGCACTTCCATTCGTTCACAGAATAGTAATTTTTGGTTGACAGGCTGGCTTTCTAAACAATATAAACCAAGTATCCGTTGGGAGGTCTTCTATTATCACGTTAGGAGACTCAAACAGTTTGAATGAAAAAAAGTTAAACAAATAAATGAAAGAGACAGTGTTGCTCCTTGTGGAATGACTGAAAGCTATACTAATGCTGTCAGTTAACTTCGCTGGTTTTGCATGGTGCGGAAAGACGAGCCATGTTGACATGAACAACAGCAATAAAGATTCATAGCCTCTCTGACATGATGACTTTTATAGCTGTGACTTAAGAAAATTATAGGATTTTATAAGACATGTACTTGATGTACAAGTAGTTGGCCCAATTTAGGGACGCTGGAGTGTATTTTGAGTCACAGATCGTACTTATGAGTCAGGAGAATGCAGGCAGGCTGTTGGCTTACAGTTTCATGAGAATTTCCTCAGAACCGATTAGACACAAACCAATGACATCATCCCGATTTCCTGTTGCCAGAAATTCATCCAGACGTGTGACAGGTGAAAGGTTTTAATTTTTTATT
The DNA here is from genome assembly GCF_036924035.1 of Leuresthes tenuis. Classification (NCBI taxonomy): domain Eukaryota; kingdom Metazoa; phylum Chordata; class Actinopteri; order Atheriniformes; family Atherinopsidae; genus Leuresthes; species Leuresthes tenuis. The sequence goes on along the minus strand of NW_027325372.1, from coordinate 21,929,457 downwards.
CATCAGCTTAAATTTGCCAAAAGTTATGAGAGGGAGTAGTAAATCCTAGTTTGTCTCGATAGACATGGGATTTAATTTGGAGAAACTACGTCCATCTACAGCATTATTGTTGGCAATGAGACATTTGGAAATATAGACTGATATTGGAAAAGAATTAAAAGAATCGTACTTTATGGAAATTTATAGAGTTCACTCAATGTGAAAATGGGATTTAGCACTTCTTTCCTTTATTTGCCATTTGATTAGTTTCTTCCTGTTTTCAGTGCTTGCTGATACAATGAAGTTAATGACACCATATGTGTAGACAATAGACAGCACAGAAAATACAATGCCATCATGGTTTTTGCAGGGTGTTAGTAAAGTACATCTGAGGCTGATGGAAACACTGACTATTGCAGTTTTACTGATGATGATGCTTGACACTTAGGCACTATGTGTAAATACCCTTATTACAGTACATCCAGTAGTAGTTGAGACAATTCACAAGAGAAAAAGAAAGACATAAAAAAAGACAAAAAAAACATAATATGAGGCTGTGCTGATGAGTAAGAGAAATCAGAGTCTAACCCAGTTGTCAGGAGGGTGTTGCTTTTTTATGTTTCCAGAAACCACGGATACGTATAATCGTAACGTCTCTAAGCCAGAAGGGCTCGGTCTTTGGTGCAGCAAACATGCAGAGTTTTAAAAGGCTGTATGCCACACCAAACCATGATCTCTTCCTTTTCCTAACAAAGTATTTCTGGTGTCTAAACCAACGATACGGGTGAGAACAAAAGTAAAAAAAAAAGAAGAAAAGAACAGTCCTGTGAGTATTAATAACGAAACTACAAATCGACTTAAATCTAAATAAAAAGCATCAAAGTAGAAATTAAGTTATTTTTTTACTTTGACAGTTTGGTTGGCAAGGTGCAGATTTTCATTTAAGACGTTTCCCATTGAAACAGGGAAAGACTCTTTTATGACATGTTATCAATCTTTCAGGTCACTTATAGAAAAATGAGTGAGCTGAAGAGTGTGATTGAATCATGAAAAAACTCAGCTGAATTTAATAAAACACCCTGTGAAATAACATTAACAAAGCTACTTGCTACTACAATGAATGAGACTGAATATTAGTGGTTACAGTTACTGTATGTGCTCATTTCATGAAAATTAAAAATAAACTTTGTTTTACCAACTTAGACTTAGTCATCTACATCCAGAAATGCCTCAGATCATCCTCATCATTACTCCATCATTGGTCAGCAAAGGCAGATCAGAGGGGACAAACCAAACTCTGGCCATAGAATTAGGTCTTTTGAATCTTTCTCAGCCACTTCTTATTTTCCTACGCACTTGTAAGGGGAGATTTTTTATAGTAGTTCAGCACTGGGAGTGTGGCAGGAAAGTATGAAGAGAGAGGTACCATCGTATGACAGGTTGGGACTTGAACTTTGACTGGCTGTGATGAGGACCGCAGCCTCTACATAATGGCCTGCTCAACCATTTAGGTTACACAGCGCCCCAGCTGGCACTATAGCTCTACACTGGACACATTGGACCTTTGAATGTGGTTGGTTTTGATCAGGTTTAGAATTTTCACCATCCAGGCTTAAAAATTGTGATATGGCAACACTGTGTCAGGTAGCGTTGTGTGACAGTCGCAACCAGTGAGTATAGTACATGAAAAAGGATACTTTTCTTATTTTTGAACATCTAAACCTAACCATATACGTTCATTTGAACCTGAACCATGTACTTTTAACTCCCAACTAGTAGCGCATGGGACCAATGTAGCTAAGTAAGAAATAATGGAAGTAGAAAAGTGAAAGGATCGCTCAGATCAGAATTTGAAACAGCAATTTCACACTTGAAGGTCAGAGGTTTTAACACCACCAAACAACCCTTGTTATCATTACATGGCAAACCTTAATGTCGTCATGTGGCAGCGGGAGTGGAAAGATTATCAATGGCACGATGTGTTGCATTATAGAGTTGAGGAAGAAAAATGTAGCTCTTGCACACTTTTTGAGCCTTTGTTGTGAAATTGCTATGTATTTTTCCATCACCCAAAGTAGGTCTTTTACCACCTGCTCATTGCACCGACTCCCCCAACAACTGTGACAAGTTAATTTGTTTATTGGTTGATAGGGCACCTGCACTTATATAGCATGACTATTTGGCTACATGACTATCTATTATACAAAAAAACCCAGAAAGTGGTGTTACATGTGATTACAATGCATTCTGTGCTTTTCACATGGGATTTTGTCACCCATGTACTGTGAAGGGATGACACCCAGCAGCCTGTCATTAAGGAGTAGTTATAACACACCAAGATAGAACGTGTGTTATTACTAAGCATCCTTTCTCGTGTTTTCTTGTCAGTTCACACTACATGACAGAATCGCACCCTGCTCTCTACTTTTACCCTAACAATTTGCTTTATCATAATAACAGCAAAAAGCTTAGAATGACTGGAAATTACATGAAAGAATGTGCCCAAAGAGGAGCACTATTTATACGTGTAGCCATGAGCTCACGTTGCGCATGAGGCACAAGCTCATGCATGTTGCCAGTGTTTGCTGAGAGACTTTCTGATTATTCTTATATGTGGTTTCAAGAAAGAATACGGCAGACCTTGCAAAATATCAGCCAGGAAGAAATGATCTGAACCAACTGACTGACATTTCAATAAGATAATTAAAGTGAACCCTTTTAAAATTGTCTTCACATCTTTAAGCAACATTTACCTCTAATAAAGTAAACTGTCCCTCTCTGCACTCTATAGTAGGGAAGCTGGCATCTTGACACAAATAGAAAATTACCCCTCCTGCAAATAAAAACTCAACCTGAAGGTGTTCCCTTTCTCACTGTCACCACCATCACTGAAATATGCGTGTATGGAAATATAAAACCTCCCCTTGCTAGCAGATCTGCCTCACCCCTCATTTAACCATCAGAGAATTTCACGCGTTCAGACATCAGACATGAGATAGAGCAAAAAGAGAGCAGTCAGTCTACAGTGGCGCTGTTGAAATCACAACAAACAATCCAGCTCCTCATCCCATTTTTTGTGTGAACCCTCAGAAGGTTTCTGGTTGGCTTCCACTTCCAATTAAATAGGAACACATGATTAGATCTCCAACTGGAATTTACAAAGTTATCCTAAGCGTTTGAACACTTCTCTTCCTGTGCACCTATGAGCATCATAGTTTGCCTGATAGCACGCCTAAATGAACTATTGTCTTTTCTTCTCAGATGTCCTGTGTCCAAAGATGAAGGTCCAACCTGATCGCTTTCAGCCCGACAGCACCAGTTATGGTCTTGAAGAGGTTCCAGGTATGTGCAAACTGCTGCTTTCCTAACGGCAACACACAGTGCTGGCAGTACTTGCCTGTCAACCACAAAGTCGACGCTTCAACTTTCAAAGCATTTCCTACACACCCACATTTGGTCTTTTTATTTCTATACAAAGAGAGGCACTTTATATTGCCAAGATTTAGACAGCTTTCAAAATTTCCATCTATTCCTATCTGATTGGAGAGTAAATTGGTTTTATTCATGACTTTGAAGGTGCTACTTCTCTGGCACTATTTGACACTGCCATCGTACAAACACAATATATCTGTATTTGCACAAACAAAATACCTTTGCAAATCATTTCGCAAATGTTTGTGTTTTAGGGATGTATGTATTCTCTTTAATGTTCAAGGCAGCTCTTAGATTCAGTCCATTCAGACAACAGGAATATTTATCAGGCAGCATTCAAACTTGCAATAAATGTGTAATATCTGCATCAATATAAAAATACTTAATTATGTTAACAGGAAGTATTTAACGTTATCAAGGAGAGCGAAGTCTCCAGCTTTGACAGTATGATGCTATTGCCAGCAACTGCTTGTTTGGTAAAAGTAAAAAAGTTAAGAGTTTAAAGTACTTCCACTAAATTTTGAGGTTTTATTTTGACCTTTTATCATGTCCATAAAATGTGCCATTGACACAGAGGATTTCTGCTTTGAATCTGCAGAGCACTACCTACAGTCTCAGAAAAGCGAGGACAAACAGTCTATATATTCCACAAAAAGACATTGAACAAACCACTGCTGACTACTTTCTGGGTGTGGCTTTATATGCATACATAGTGTGGAGCCATTGAAATTCAATGCTAGGGCAAACTATGGAAACTTAACCAACGGCTCCTACCAAATGCTAGCTTCTGCAGGTACGACAACAGAGACTGTAAACACACAAACATACTGAATAACACTGGCCACATGCCAGTGGAAGTATCAGAAAAGTCATTTATTTGCTGTCTATCACTTTCAACAATATAAAAATGCATGGCTCACCATTCAAGTGAGATAATGGTCATTAACAGCCGTGGCTCTGACCTGCGAGCTGTCACTGGCCTTCCCATCCACTACGGTTTCAAGCAGCCATAGCTGCTAGGCTTGGTGGGTGACTGCTAGCTGACGCCTAACTGCTAGTGAGGACCAGAGAAGCCACAGATGACAGTGGCTTCATAGCAGTACTGCTAGGCATGCTAGCCTATAAATGGCCCCTGCATCTGTGTTCCTTTATGGGGTTATTTTCATGTCTGGGTGCACAAGATAGTGTCCCAAGACATGTTGTGTTACTATGACATGTTGGTGTCCAAACTAATGTGTTAAAACATCATAGCAGAACAAGGTGGACCAGCAACACCACATTACCTTTCTAGACTGTTTAAAGCTAGTTTTGTCAAAGGAGTCTGGTAGCTTCTTGATGGCGTAGACATACATAGCCTACCCATACTTTTAGTGCTGATATATATGTGTGTGTGTGTATACATGTATATCTATCTCTCTCTCTCTACATATATATAAATATGCATATTTGGACATATATATTTATACATATAGTCTATCTCTGTCTGTTAAAACACAGTCCAGTCATCAGAGCATAATATAGCTATATTTTCTCTCGAGAAACCATGGATATGTATTATCTCATTGTTTCTCGTAGTTCTCAAGTTGGTTGCAAGTTATGTTTCTTACATTCACTGTACAACTACACAAGTGTGGTGTTATTGAGTCCTGCAGCTCTCAGCAGAACATTACAGAAGCCTGTTTAAAATAATGTTACACACATCCTTCAAGCAGGTACAGTGTGGAATCACATAAATGCAGTTCTTTAAATGCAACTGTTATTTAACTTAGTCCAAACTAAACTCTGCCCATTGCTAGATGAAAGTCAGCTGATGATTTTATTTCATACTGTCCAGGCGGCTGTGTTCAAGGCTTATGCTCGGAGGTCTTGAATAACGTTTATCCAGAAAGGTCGGATGTTGTTACAAGAGTGTCTTTTGGGAGATCTGAGTTCCTGTCTGTCTCCCACCCACCTCCATCACACTAAGAGAAAAAACAGATGCACTGGCATGATTTGTTTAGACTCCTGCTATGTCCAAGTACAAGAAACAAGATGTCAGCACACTGAGAGCTATGTTTCAGAAAAGTTGACTCTTAACACACTTGGCTGGCACAATGTTATCTGATCCTTTGGTTAACTGATAAAGGTTCACACTTTGTCTTATAGATATTAATGGACTCTTTTTTAGTTAAATGAAAAATGCGTGAAAAAGCATTACATATCAACGATCACAGGCCACTTTACTGGCTTGGTGTTTGGAGAAATGAATAAAAATGATATATGTTGACAATTGAACATGGTTGAATCTATCTTTTATGTATGCCCATAATTTATGTTCAGCATATTCAGTTCAATCCTGCAGTCAAGTGCTGACAAGAAGCGGGGTGCACCATTAACAGGTTGCCAATCTATGACAGCTCACGCTCACAGCAAAAAGCTTCCCCCCTATGGGCAATTTGAAGTCTCCAGTTGAGCAACCCAACATGTCCTTGGTCTGTAGGAGGAAACCAGAACAACAGCTGGAGAACTCCACATAGACATAACAAGCAAATTTTACACGGAAAGATCCCAGCTGGCAAGTGAATTATAGTCCAAGAACTGTATGTCATGAAGCTGCCATGGTTACCACTGAGTAAAATGGTAAGCGGGAAAGATGGATACATTTTGGAAAGGAATTAAATGTCTGTACGAATTTCATACGCTGCTATTCAAGCTGTAGATTTCAGGAGAGCGCCATCATATGAGAGACTGATGACCGTGGCAGATATTTGATACATAATAAAAGGCAGGTATTTGTTTAGCATACTGAATGCTCTTGGGTGTACAATGTTTGACTGTCAGCTCTTATTAAGCTTTTTAGGCCATGATCTGCAGTATGACAGGAACATTTAAAGCAATTAGCTCTCAAAACATATTTAGATATTGTACATTAGTAAAAAGAACATTACAACCAAGAAGTTAACATACCTCTATCAAGCCGAAAGCAAAACAAACTCAGTAAGTTAAATAAGTTGAATATATATTTGTATGAATATCTATTTGTTTTAAACTAAATGTTTTTTTTAGATCTCTTTAAATGTAAACGGTAAACTGTATGACGCTGCCATGAACTGACATTTTGCTGCAGACCACAATTATATTTGTTATCACTATGGAAGTTTGCAGACTTAGCTGCTGAAAAAACAGCTACCATAGTCTTGCTGCAGGATGGTTAAAAAACTGCGAGAGCCAGAGGCTTTGCTGGGCTTGAGTTAGCTCTGTTAGCTTCTCAAGTATCTTCCAGCTCACACAGTGAGCAAGCTCCTGGCTCCCAACTGAATGAGGTCCCTGCTTGCTTCCAAGCTCCTAATTTGCAAGGCCTAAAGCCGAGCCTCTTCACTGTGCCTTGTTTTTACCTTCCTCTCCTCACAGCTTATGCTAACTTCACCCCGAAGCTTGGGTTATCTTCTAATTTAAAAGGCTACTCGCAGTGTTTGCAAATTAGCTTTTAAGTTCCACACACCAAGTTGTTAGTACTGGTTCCTCCAATCTTTTGTATGGGGCATATGTCTCTCTGACCCCGCTTTTCTTCAACTGTCGGTGGTGCTTTGTAGATTCACAGCAGAAATCCTCAGCCGTAGCACTGATATGCTCATCTTAAAGACAAATTAAAAAGGTTGAAAACGCAATTCTTGGTGGAGAGGGACTGAAACAGTTCTGTTTTGGATGTACTGACACTATATTTGCACAATTCGTTCAGCATCATCTGACAATCATCAAGTGTTTTAAGACCTGGTGTGTCATACCCGACAGATAAAGCCTCTATTTTCTATCTTATTTCTTCTTTTGTGAACTCAGCTTGGCTGCATTGTGACTTTTTGGTCAACCCTTTAGTCCTCGGCAGGCTACAGAGAGGAAGAGAGTGTGTTCATGATCAGAGATGATAGCATTTCTTCACACTGTAAAGACACATTATCACATTCTTGTCACTGGGCATGTGCTAATTATGTGGTTTTGCTTTTCCGCTTTGCTGCAAAAGGAAATAAGAGTAAACTTTCGATAAATCACTGAAAGCTGCTGTTTACAGAAGCAAACATCCCATTTTGTGTCACAAGCATGGAATAAATCCTTTCGTTTTTTGTTGTTGTTTTGGTCTTATACCTCCAGAAAGTAAAACTGTAACCAAAAGTAAAATTTGTAAATATAATGTACCCTACTCTGATTTATGTTAATTTTACATTTAGCTGCAAGCACCACCAAATGAAATGTGGTGCCTGTAGTGTTCCCAAGGCACTATAATAGTTATAAATCCTTGATGCTGCCATGATGTTTGATTATTCTTTAGAAAACATACCCAAGATATGGTCCAGGAATTACCAGGAGTGCATGAGGAGGCCAAAGCAGATCCACTTTTCATCTTACTGTAGATGCTGCACATTGCAAAAAAGAATGAAAACAATTACTCCTGTGCAACACAGACAGTTATGTCATAATTAGTTTAAAAATCTGATGTGGGCCCCACTTTGGGCAGAATGCTATCAAACGGCGGTCTGAGGTCTTGAACACTGACATGGTAAAGATGCCTGGGTGTTTCCATAGTGTTGTAACTTGATCTCTGCATCCTAACTTTAAGGCATGCATTGTCAAACATACTTGAGCGAAGTGCTTTTTTCAGGTTGTGACTCTGCACATAAGAGTTTTCTACATACAAAGTATCAGACATGCAGGATTTATTGTCACTACTCCGGCAGCTCCCACTTATAATTACCCGAAAAAATGTTTACAGTGGTGCAAAGAGAGTGCAGTGCTGTCTGAAAAATGTCAGGACCATTTGCCACTGATTATGATTCAACAGCCAAGAGGCCTGTGGTTTCAGGCAGACAGTCGTCTGACCCCTCAGGATACTGAGTGCACACAGGAGGCTGTGAAGCATCTCTGTGGTTCTGTTCTCACTATCTACTGCACAAATGCTGCCATCTGCTATGATCAAAAGAGCGTTGTGTGCATGTATTTGCCTTTCCCAGTCAGTGAACTCATCTGGCTTTTGCCGCAGATCACCCCATTGGTCGGTCTTGGCTTTCCAAAATAACTTTTTTCGGGTTGATTATACGCTGTCAGCTGCCAGTCCAAATTACAGCTCTGTGCTCAGATGGACCCTGAGCAGCCAGAAAGATGGTGTGGTGAGTCAATGCGCACCACACAAGCGTGGTGACAGAATGTATCGAGTCCAGTAAAAGTCGCAGCTGCATGGCGTCTTCGAGCAACTGATAACCAGTGAAACATCACTTTTGTGGAGACAAGCACCACGAGGGCTGAAAGGGAAGAACTGAGAAATTTACTTTTTTACTTTCAAAGTTGTTAGTTAGCAAAAGTGTTTTTATTTTTCTACTTTAGGGTATAATATCTGAATATTGCTCAGATTCAACAGGAAAATAAGCCCTTTCAGCATCACTCTTCTATTATTAGACCTCAGTGGTTAAGGTTAGGTTAACCCTGACCTCATCTCTTTTACAACAAGCTGCAAATGTTCTGTTTGATATAGATCTAAGGTTGTAAACAGTGGCCCTATAACAGCAACAAATATGCAAAGCTATTCACTGCACTTACTCTTTGACACTCAGATTCATACACACTGAGAAGAAGAGATACTTCTTCTTCTGGTAACCAGAAGAGGTGTCACTTCTGTACCCAGAGGTATTGTTAGCAGAATAGTACACCGTAAGGTATACATGTGGTCAACTCAGGTAAATATTATGGACCTTTGTTTAATTCTCAGCTTTAATGGTCTTTAATAAACCAGCAGAGAGAGACAGGAAGGTGGGCAGAGACAGGGAGGTAACATGCACCAAAGCGCAACAGGCTAACATAAGGACATACTTTCTCTGTACATGGGATGTCCACCCAACCGGCTGAGCCATCAGGCGCCACCATAACTGTACCTTTAATATCCTGAACCTGCAGGTAAATGGATTAAAGCTTACATTTGAGCTTATTCAGGGCATTTCTTAATATATATATATTTGTCCACATGTACAAAATGTAGATGGCTACATATACCCAGGCTCTTGTTTTCTGTTGGGCAGCCTTCATGGGACATGATGAGAAACACGAGGCATAAAACAAAAGTAGAAACCCAAGCCATTTAGATTTTTATAACCGTCTTACCTATGTACATATTTTGTAACATGTCGACCTAACCTTGTACGCTGATTTAAACTCTAACCTTGTTCTTTGAACACTGAACCCTAACCAGCAGATAAGTGAAGAATGGAAGGAAAGCCGAAAAGTACGATGAGCTTCAAACATGCTGTGCAGGAAAAGTGTCACATCAGCAATCTCTTGCACAAACAGACTGCAGGTTTTTTTTCAATTTCCATGGTTTAGCTCCTTTACCTGATCAGACTTTTCTGGCAAAGAGAATACACTTGCATTCAATGGAAGTCAACATTTTCACGTAGGATGTTGACATGGCGATAGAACAGTGTTTATCATGAAACAATGTTGATTTGTTCATTGTTCAGTCTTGAGCTCTGCAGTCATAGTTTGTGGCATACCTTCATTATTATGTCTGTGTTCTGTTTATCTATTGGCCAGGAATACAAGGGTTGCCTCTCCGCAACAATATTCCTGGATCAAATTTCAGCAGAAGCCTTCCTGCGCGGAGTTTGCATGTTTTTGGTCTGCGAATTTGAGGATTTGTCTTTTACCTCCTACACAGTACAGACAAAAAGGCATAAAAATTTACAAAATTTAAAGGTACATTGTTTTTGCCCCACTGGGACAAAGCATACATACCTGTATGGGGCCATTCCTGCACTTTGAATTCTTAGTGAGTAATGTTGCCTCCATGGCTTAGATACATCTATTGAAAGTTTAAAATGAGAGCAGTTTTAGGGACCAAGATAAGTAATAAGTAAGCTGCCTTATAAAGATTAGTTTATATCCAGAACTGATAGTCAACAATAATGGTGACAAAACCCCAGCACAAATGATTAATTCTGTATTTTGAGGCAAAGAGGAAACAGCACCATCTTCTGGTCAGTCCTGTCACAGATTAGAGCGCTCATGCGGAGTCCAAAAGTGAATATGAGACTCTTTACTAAGAGACAAAGAAGCGGAGCCCCTCAGTTATCATTTGTGACAGCTCTTGTTCTTAAGGTTAATTTTTACTCTGTTGCTAAAGGTGGAGCAGTGGCCTGTATGTCTTACCACCTGTTTCCAGGCTATTTCTAATGACATCCACAAAGCTTTTGCCAGACTCTCACATTACCACTCTGGTTTCCTCTTTGAAGGTTTAGTGTGCTTGTGTTAATATTCCCACTGGAAACCTTGCAACCCACAGATTTCCCTGCAGTATTAAGACTGTGCAGGAATACCATGAAGCTTTGCACGTCTTTTAGACATTATAATGGCACATTATCCTCTCAAAAGTGTCACACAACATAACCACCTGCTTCCAGTGAGAACTACACAGTTAACTAGCAGCTTTATAACTGCATAAGTTCTCCTCTCATTGGCATCACCATGGCTACAGTACTTGTTTGCAAAAGGGAGTTTCCTTTCTAAACCACCTAAGTACAGTCTGTGGTTAAACCACTTCAAATCACACGCTGCAGGGAAATGTACACACACGTGGACACACTCACAGGAGGGCCTCACCAGCGATGGCCACTAGTTTTATCCTCTGGCAGCAAATCTAAAATACATCTCAGTGTCCTAACAAACAGCCAAATTTTCCATTTATTCGAGAAAGAAGGCCATTTCAAATTTTATCCAGAAAAGCCGCAAACAGAGCGGCTGCAGGGTGTGGTAGGACTGACCCAGTTAAACAACAGCACATCACCAGAAATCTGACAAAGCAATAAGTCAACCTCAAGACTTGAGAGCCTGCTGTGCTTATTTATGTGTGTGACAGAGAAAGTAAGTCAGAGACTGTTTGGGGTCCAACTGGGCTGTTTTCCTGTGTTGCTGCAGGGTTCGACCTGATGGAGTACTTCAGTGTGAAAGACATTCTGGGAGGCAGAGTTGATGATGACCAGAGCTCATATGTTCGTCTTGGCACCATGCCGATAGTGCAGCAAACAGAGTAAGTGGGCACACCTTCATGCTGCAGATTCCATTCATCTCACATTTTCCTCAAAATATACAGAAAGATAGAATCTAAAGACTTGGCCAGACTCACCAGGTAGTAGGGAGAAAACCTTTTCTGTTGAGCCCCTTCTAACCACAAGTCTACCCACCCTCAGAGGAACAGGTGTGCCACGCTAAGCACCATTAGATAATACAGACTAGCTTTATGCTTTCAGAGATAACACTGCAGTGACCAGACACAAACTGCTTTATTTAGGAATAAAGTATGTAGATAAATATTGCCTAGAAATAAAGAGGAAATATGACTCTGCAAGACAAGAATTTCAAAAGGTATCCCTGCAGATGGTAGGGCTAAAGTTGTAAATAAGTGATACATTTTTTTAAAAACAAATTTACAATCATGCAATTGGCGATAAATAAATCCACAATTTTGCCCATTTATATGGCTTTTTTAAGTTATTACAGTCCAAATGTTTAACTTTTTGGGAAGCTACTCTTGAGTTGGTCCAACAGGTTTAAGGTTTTACTGGCATTAAAGGGAAAATAAACTACAAAAACATTTATTATCAGCTATTGACCTTCGAGCAAATTATTATCTACAACATTGCAATTGGTCCAGAGTCATGGACCAATTGAACTGTTATCTTTTCTACCATAGCTTTGGCAACAGTATAAAGCCTAGACAAGGCAAACTCCACTCACTGAATATCCTGTGGTGGAAAGCAAAGTCGATCACACGCATAGGCACAATACCAGGGTGAAAAAACTATTGTGTTAGCAAATGGTGTGTAATAGGCCTATAAGTCTTTTAAGTTTTTCATTGAAAATATAAGTTTAGGAAACGATGTTAAGCAGAATTAATGTATCTTGCTAATGTTAAAAATCAGCATCCAGCATAAAAGAAAAGCTTAAAAATGCAGGAGCAGTAGCTATAAACGTAGTGGTGGTTAGATGAAACACAGACACTGTTTACTTTGGGGTTTACACATTAATATTTAAAGTGTGTTTATCACATCAAGTGCACAGACTAAATTTAACCAACAACTCTGTTCTTTTATTTGGCAGAGATGTGTTTCCTCAAGGTTTGCCAGATGAATATGCCTTTGTGACAACGTTCAAATTCAGGAAAACCTCAAGACGTGAAGATTGGTACCTCTGGCAGATTTTTGATAAATATGGAATCCCACAGGTGGGTTAGCCAAATGTAAAAAGTCAGAAATCGAAATCGATGTGTTCTGATTTTGAGGTTTCAGCTTAGAATAGTCACAGCTCACTGATCATTAAGCTCCTTGTTAAACTGATGGGCTATGGCTTGTTGGAGAAGTGTTTCATTTACATTATCCTCCCTCTGACTTACCAGGTGTCCATCCGTCTGGATGGTGAGAACAAGGCGGTGGAGTACAATGCTGTCGGGCTGACAAAAGATGCTGTCAGAGCTGTGTTCAAGAACCCTGAAGTTGACAACCTCTTTGACCGCAATTGGCATAAGATTGCCCTCAGCGTTGAAGCCAAGTCTGTATCACTGTACCTGGACTGCAAACATATCCAGACTCTGCCAATTGAAGAGCGGGAGGACATAGATATCCAGGGGAAGACAGTAATTGGAAAGAGGCTGTATGACAGTGTGCCAATTGATGTAAGTCTCTACCTTCATGCTTGACACATTTTAGTCATGTAAGCTTCTTTTCTTGGAGGTTTATCTGTTCGTCAATTGTCTGCCTTTTTTCCTGCAGTTTGACCTCCAGAGGATGATGATTTACTGTGATTCCAAGCATGCAGAGCTGGAAACCTGCTGTGATCTCCCTAATGGGCCTGTGAGTATTAGTGGTTTTCGACTTTCAGTCTGCATTTTTGTATTGATGGTGCAACCATGTATTTTAGAAGCTGCAGTGTCACATCTGCCTCAACCACAGACATTCATGTGTACTAATATTAATATGTATTACAAAAGTGTTTAAGGTTGAGCCAAATAAATGATTTCTCCCTATTTTATCTCTAATTTGAATAATTTCTTTTAGTTTGAAAATAAATGCTAGTTAGCATGAACTTTCAGGTTTTTAGCATCACTGTAGATTTCAACACTGTTGCAAGTTGTTGTTGCAATTACGAGTTAGTTTTGCTCAAAGTAACACTGTGATAATGAAGCAGCCTATGTATTTATAAGAAAAGTAAAGCCCAGAATGGGTTTCTTGCAACTTCATGTTGATAACAAGAGTCCAGAAAGACTGTTTCTCAAAGAGTACTGTGCCTACAGCTTGAAACTGAATGTAAAACCAATATGAAAATAAACTAGACATAACTGTCTCAGTGAGCTGTCATTTTCTTCAGTCTTAGATTAAGATATGTGGGTTTTAGAAGTGTTTTACTGAAATGTAAACAAAACAAAGCAACATTAGCTGTTGTCCCCTTCTGTCTGACCACCTTATGGGTGACTCATCTCTGTTCATTGGGTATTCAATTTTTTTTTTGCATCATCATTTTGTGTCATGGTCAATCTTGAGTTGGGGTTTTTTTGCAACTCTGCAGAGTTGCATAAACTCTGTTCTAGTCATCCAGTTATTCACTATGTGGTCCACAGTGAATCAGCCATTTTGAAGCACTATTTGAAATCTCAACCATAACATTTCATTAATTGCTTTTAGCATAAAGTTTAATGTCAGTACTGTGCCAAGAAATGTCATGTGAAAGCTCTCAACCAAAGACAGCAACCTTGTGCGGTCGATCACATCAGATTTCTGCATGTGCATATCCTTTGAGTGTTTGTTTATGTGACACTGAACTTTTTTACCTTAAATTTATTAACTTATTATCACTATAAACCACCTCTGCATTATCTGAAATTCATAAGCAGCTGTCCGCTCCTATTCCCTAGGGAATTCTCTATTAGTGAATAGAGGACTCATTCATTGTGGATGACCAATATGGACAATCCAAGTGCATCCAATCGGTCCTTATTGGATTCACCTGTGAATGAATAGCTGATAGCCATGCTTGGTTAGGCTTTAGAGAATTTTCCCCTCTTATTGTAAATGTTTTCCCCGTGTGTTTCTCATTTTTTTGTTGAGGCGTTAGTGGCCAGGTTGTAACATAAATGGGGGCTTTATCCGGGATTTGAACGAAAAAATAAAACGTATATTTTTGCTAAAGTCATGTGTCCGTTACCAGTTTATATGGGGGCATAGAGCAACAGTCTACTATGACACTGTACAGTAATTTGTGATTTGGATAAATTCCAGTCCTTTTGCTGAGCTAATAGCTAATTTCTCCCTGGATCCTGATCTCTACTTGACTGGCAGACACGAAGTGGGCATCTATCTCAATTTAAAGACGTGTATAGAAGTATGCAAATAACTATTTCATCAGACAGTATTTATCTCCAAGATTTCCAAAGTGTACAGGCTTTTATATGTCAAATCAAAGTCGAGCAGTGATGGCTAAACCCCATTGTGTCTCCTCACATCAGCATACTCAGGGGAAAATAATTCCTCATCAATTCACTGCAAACACAATCTCCATCTGCAGCTGTGATGTATAATGTATGCATATGAAAAAGTTTGCAGAATTTGCTGTGCAGAATGTAGCAGGAGTCTATGAATTATTCAGTGTAGTAGAAACATATACAAAATCATATTCGCATCAAGTCAGTTGATTATTAGTTCAGATTTATCATCCAGCATAGTTCTAGCTTAATTATCGTCTTTTTTTATGTGTTCAGACAAAAATCTGCATTTCATTTCAAACCAACATATCACGTGAATTATTTGTGACAACGTACAGCAGAGTTCATATCACAATGCTGAAAGGCAAATCAGAGGGATCTCTCTTATTCTCCCACCTGATTGCAATTTAACATGACAGTTAAGCTGAAAAAAGCCTGAACAGGGTATGACAGAGCTGACGATACAGTACATGCCTAAAAGGCAAGACAGACAGATATTCACAAATGCTCCAGAAGTTCCCAATGGCTGATTGTCAGGTTTATGTAATAGAGCCCTAAGATTTTACATAGTATAGTTGCCAGATCAAGAGTTAATAAAAATGTTTATTAGAGACTTCTCATTGTCATGCTTTTGTTGATTTTTTTCTGAATAAACTGTATTATTTCAGTGCCCGAAGAAAGTTGTGACAGAGGCTCCGCCTGTGCCAATTCCCTTTCCAACACCTACTGTCGTGGAGCAAAAGAGAGGCCCTCAAGTAAACTGCTCCTGCCCTGAAGGGGAGAAGGTAAAGCCACTTGACCCTACCAGACTTCTTTATCCCTGTCTATTATTTCCATGGTTGAGTGGGAATCCTTTCTTTAATGGCTTTCAAAGGACGACTGTATTCTCATTTCTCACAGGGAGATATCGGTGCACCTGGTGTTGCAGGTCCAAAGGGTGAAAAGGTCATCTATCCATCGTTGTAATTCCGTGCTAGTTAGCGTGTGACACACCAGATTACAGTGTCATTGTGTCTATCCTGCTTTTTTATTGTGTAAACATTCTTACCTTTTCAGGGGGACCTTGGCCCTAAGGGTGCCATCGGACCACCGGGCATCAAAGGAGAAAGAGGAGACTCTGTATGAAAAATTAGTGTCCACAATCTCATATGTTTATTTTTGTTCCAATGCATAAAAAAACAGCTAACAATCTTAAAGCTAGCTCACTAAATTTGAGCTTATCATGCAATCAAAGCTTAGAAGATTTCTGATCAGTGTAGTTTCAAGCAATCTTAAGTCATTTCACACTGCATGCCTTCCAGCTATTCTGCTTCTTCTCCTGCCTCGATAATAATTGATCCTTATCGATTAATTATTTGCAGGGCAAAGTAATCTCTGTCAAAGGTGACAGAGGTGCGAAGGTAAGTAAACATGTCTTGTCGCAACTCTGCATGATCATCATCTTAACTCAAATACACGTCGGTCTGGATATTATGCATATTTGTCTTTGCATGTGGACAGAACATTCTCATCTTGTCCTGGATATATGTGTTTTTCATGCTTCTTTCTTTCCTGCTTGCTTTTCATATTTTCAAACTGAATCTACTATTTACACAGAGTATTTAGGAAGTGGCTTATTTGGCAGTTATTGTCAGAATAACAGGACAGCTCACTGATGTCTAGCTGTAGAGGGAGAGGTTGTAAACGGAAGCCTAATAAGTCAAATCCCAGCCTCTGTGCTCCCGACCAGTGAAAACAAGCAGCATCAGAGCTTGATATGGTTTATGAGACAAACACCATGGCACACATCAGTAACACTGCCCTGAAGGGGCTGCTTAATATGACCACAGCAGGTCTTGAAACCCAGAATTAGCCCTTTTATTTATTCAGTTCTTTTGTTTGTTTTGTGCATGTGATAGTTTTGGGAATACAACTAAAGACTCCTTTGGTTCATAGAGCCGCACTGCAGGAAGCAGCAGGACACCTGCTTCAGTGAAAAGAATGTAATCTGAGCTCTATTCATCATATGTTTATTCATTTTATAGTCCTTAATGCTGGAAAAAATCCTTGTGGCTTTGATGAAAGTGCATTAAATCAAACTTTAATGCGCGGCATCCCTGTTGCTTCTCCACTTGTTACCTTCTGCTTCAGCATCTGTCTTTGCTTTCTCTGAGAGAAAGCTGCAATTTGCTGCTGTAAACTTTTCTGAACTTGACACAAACCCATGACGTAGGCTTCATGCCACAGTTAAAATTGGCTGTGTTGGTCATCTAGTCGAAAGGGGTGAAAGTGAATTCATCCTGCTGGGATTGCTTCTAATTGCGCCTTTAACCAACTCGAGCAGGAAAATTCCCCGCGTGGCATTGTTGTTGTAGGTAATTTTCCTTTTGGTTTTAGGGCACGGCAGAGCAGGGGACCTCTCTCCTAACATCTCTGATGAAAGAAAAGCAGTGTGTTAATATGAAAAGAGCCTGAGATAATTAAAGGGCAACCTTCTGTGACTTGTAAAGTGGTTTATGAAGCAGAGGGAAGTCTTGCGGTGGGCAAGACCTCACGGTAACGTGTAATTTAACAGCCATTACCTCTTACTCAGTCCAGCTTTGAAATTCTACTAGATTCTTTGGCACAGACGGTGACATCAGTGTACGATCCAAAACTGTATCACTCTGAGGACAATGAAGAACCACTGTTTCTTGAGTGTTTGGTTGAATGTACGACCAAACCATAGTGGGTCTTGGTAAAGCATTGAGTAGTTTGTGGCTCCCAAGCCTTTGCTCAAAAGTCTTTTGTTTACCTCCTTGTGTCCTCTGTGAACCTTTAACATCTCATTTGTCTGTGTGACTTCATGTTTCTCTGTTCAGATAACCAAGTCTGTTAATTAATCTCAAAATGTGTACTAGGTTTTGTATTAATCTGTGTACTAAACAGTTCTGTGATGCTAACAGGTTGATTTTCTGACAACACGCCATCGTCGCCTGCACCAGCCGGCCTGCATGCTTGTGTTTGACCAAACCTAAACAGTAAACACTTGTTTTTTTCGATTTACAGGGTGATAGAGGCAGTATAGGGTTGACAGGTGCTCCTGGACAAAAGGGAGAGAAGGTGTGAACCGGAAGATGTGGAGGACGTTTTAAAATATTATTTTTGAGTCTTAAAAAACAGGTCTTATACTGGTATTAATGATGTGTTTTCAATCATTCGACAGGGTCTCGGTGGTATACCAGGTATTGATGGTTTATCTGGTGACAAAGGGGAGAAAGTAAGAAACAGAGTTTTTACATATCAGTGTAAAATTTAGGCTTCGTGGCCCTTTGAATTGCTTAAATGTTTCCGTTGTTTATTAATTTATTTTTATTGTAATTAGGGGGAAGCAGGCTTGGCTGGTGGTCCGGGGCGTCCAGGTCCATCTGGACAGAAGGTGGGTGAATTTAATGTGTTTAATCAACACATTAGACAGCACTCATAGATTTGTGCCAGCAGTAGTATATTTAAAACAGTTTTAAGCCAGTGACAAAAAAATAGAAAAGAAAATTAGCGAAATTAGAATATAGCAGTTTCTTTTTCCTTTCTTGTTTTGTGACTTTTTCTGTTAAATGGGGCAAACATACTTATATTTTGGTTTACTTGATCTTACTTGATCTTACTTGGTCTTGAATGAGACAGCAGAGGGAAGGTAGAGGTGTTATATTTGGTTCATAACTGAGCTATAACAAACTGCCAAACCTAATGAAGGAAACAGCAGCTACAGTTACATGTAGAGCAATATTCACACTATTAACCTTTCTTTATCTATTTTCTGTGCTGACATAAGTTGTAGGAAGACGGAATGAAAGTGATGTCATCAGGCATGTGACTTTATTTGGGTTCCACCCTCTGGTGGCAAAAAGGCAGCTGGCTCAGTGGTCACAGGCTGTTTGACTGGCTGAGAAACACAGAAAAAAATGACTAAAATAGAGAAGAGCTGTTTTGAAACAGATTCAGAAATGGGGTTCAGATGGGGTTTTATTTATACAAACTTACAAAAAGCTTTCAGAAGAGAGCCAAACCGATTGCTGTAATTCACAGCAACAACTGGAATCCACACATTTTGGCTAATGAGGTCAACAGGATGCTTAGTTAGTAGTAAAAGGGACAGATAGTTTTCTTCGTAGTTGGTGGAGATAAAAAAAGAGAAGTTAATTACTGACTTTTTAAACTAGGAAATTTGACAGGAAACACAATCCTAAATGACAAATTTCTCCTTTGTAAACATTATACAAAAGTAAGCTAACGTGTTTGCCAGAAGATCTTTATTGCAACAGTTTGCTTGGCTTTTGAGTTGTTAGCTTATTGTTTAGCTTTTCCAGCCTCAAAATAGTTGAATAGTTTTTCTATATTAAGCAGTGCTAAATATATCTAACAGCAGTCTTTTATTCTAAATATATAAGAGAGCTGACAGCTAGCCCTTTTCAGAGTTGGAAAAAACAGTGCTATCCATAACAATCGTATTAGATGGAATGACAAAATGAGCACAAAGTCTCATAATAAGCGGAGGTATGGCTTTCAGCATGAACCCTGACATTGACTTACCTTGAAAACAGTGGAAACTTGTGAAATGACTTAGTACCCACAGATGAAACGTAATCCTATTGGATAAACATAAAGAAAAATGCTAAAAGATGTTCAAAGACAGTTTGGGATAATGTCTTGCTTAATTTTTTACTTGACTTACAATGGTACAACAAAAAAAAAGAAAAAAAAAGGAGAACATTGTTATTGTGACTCAGGTTTCACCACAGATGAGTGGAATTAGAGTGCTTGTTTGCCCCTCTCAGTTCCAGTGTAGGACTTGCTTTTTCAAAAGAAACCAAAAAGAAAAAAAAACAACATTTCTACTGAATGTCAGAGGACCAGGAGACACGTTTCTCTCTTATTATTGCCAAATAGAAAGAAAGCAAGTCCAGAGGTTATACCGCTGAGGTTATGTCCTTGACTGCTGCTGGATCTTTCTTAGTTGGTCAGTTGCAAATTTTAGGGTGACTCAACTCTGACTGAGCAGCTCCGACTTGGCTGACAGAATACAAATGTCCTGCAGAGTCAGCAGCGCTAACACTGGTCCCAAGTCAAAAACTCCCACTGACACAAATGCTGATCATTTTATGTCATATAGGGAATCCAAGGCGATACAGGGGATCCTGGTGCGCCTGGACCAAAAGGTGTTATTGTGAGTAATGCACTTCACTATCTTCAGAGATGATTTGATGGCAATTTACAATGTTATTTTGGAAATTATTTTATGATGTCACTATGTTTCGTTATAGGGCGATTCTGGTAATAAAGGTGAAAAAGGAACTCCAGGAACCTCAGTAAGTTATTGCATCGTGTAACAGTTTCTTAAAGAAAATAGAAGGTATAGCTCGAATCATTTTTATTTCACTCTCCATATGTACTCACACCTCCTAGTTATAAGTCTTTTAGTCACACTACTCACTACTTATCAACAGTTATTGCTGGGAAAAACAAAGACCCCTCATTTACTTTCCTAATACATGTTTTTGCCAGCATGTCTTGAGATACGAACCATGATTCTAGGTTTAACCTTTACAGAGCTGGAAATCCTGATAGCAGAGCTGACTTCTGAGAAAGTGAGATCATTCTTCTCAGAGGAACTGAGAACTGAGGGGAGTGATCGTACAAACAGATGTAGCTTTCTTGATTTACTCTCCATACTTCCTGTCTGGAATTTTGTGGGGGTGTTTTGGGCTTTGTTGATGTCTGATGTTCCCTTTGAGATGTTAAAAACTTCCTTCTGTTGCTATCACAGTGATGTTAGAAAACAATAAAGATTTCTAATATCACTGTGAAAGGTTTATCTGGCAGCATCTGAAATGGTTTTTGCTGAGATCACTGGATTTCTTGATGTTTTTATGCGTCAGGATGTTCTTTTCATCGTGACTTCAGATGTTTCAGGTTGCATATTGAGAATCACCAGAAAGATATGAGAACAAATTGTATCAATACGTTGTTTTTATTATCATGCTAAGAGGTCAGCTTAAATTTCAACTTAAGACTCCAACAGTTGGTTTTATAAATCACTAAATGTAAAGTTGGTACATTAATTGCTTTGCCACATGGCTTGAGGATGTGTATCAGATTCTAAGAACACTATAGCTTCACTCAGTCATGCTGTGACCAGGTCTAGAGCTGTCTGTCAGCCATTCAGTCAGTCAATCAGTAAGCAATTTCCTGTGGGTGAAAACTACTGGAAAACTACTTGTCTCTTTATGGCGATAAAGGGCTTAGGTGGTTTAGAGGAGGCACATGGGGTTGATGTTTGAGTAGAGTTTGACTGGAAAGTCAGGAATGTGTTTTGGGT
Organism: Leuresthes tenuis; assembly: GCF_036924035.1. Classification (NCBI taxonomy): domain Eukaryota; kingdom Metazoa; phylum Chordata; class Actinopteri; order Atheriniformes; family Atherinopsidae; genus Leuresthes; species Leuresthes tenuis. Next base: position 21,908,224 of record NW_027325372.1, on the reverse strand, counting down.
TACGCAGCACTGTTCCACTGCTCTTTTATTAGGAGTGGTAGTTGTGTCGGTCAGGTGGTCTAGCACTTAGGTTTTAAATATATAAATCACATGAAATAGGCAGTAGCACACAGATCTATTAAGCAAAAATTAGTGTTAACTTCTGTGAACCACTGGCTTTTACTCTAAGGCCTGAACATGAGCAAGACATTAGTGACTGAAATGCTTTGAAAGTCTTGGGAATTGAGACTGATATCCATATTTCGCTCTGGATGATCTGTAATAAGCTTGGCAAATGTTCACCTTTTCTTAAATACTGCAAAACTGATAACGTGCCCTACATAGGCTACTGTTGGTCCCAGTTGTCAAATGCATGCTAATATGCTAAAGTATGACAGTGAACATGGTAAACACAACGTGAAATATATAGACTTGCAACATATTGTGTTATCTTGACAGGAACATTAGCCTTGAAATTAACAAATGCTGACAGATGGTATTTACATACATTTAGCACAAAAGCATAAATCAAGCTTTTCTAAAAGCTAAGTATGCTTACATATTAAGAGATATTACTCTAAATTGTTCTGGAATATATAAGTCATCATCCCTTCCAATTGCCTATTTTCCCAAAGTTCTTATTAAATTGAAATGAAATGCCAGAGAATTCTTTGGTCATCATCCGAATCAAAGTGATCATTGTGACCTGGTATGAGCACAAAGATATTTAAATATGGTACGGAGTGTAGTTTAAGAGCCAGGTGACAAAAAGATTTGCTAATACATAAAGGAGCCAGCCATGAGAAAAGGAAGAGTATTTGAGATCACAAATTGCTGGAAGTTTTATGCAGCTTTATGTATTTATTGCAGCACAGCCACTGTGAGTATGGTTGATGTGACCTAAGTTCCAAAGGCAGAAAACTTAAAAATATAGCAGTCATCAAATGCCTAATACAATTCCACTAAGAAAGCATAAATAGCATATTTTAGTAGTGTTTTCAGCACAGTGCCTCATTATTTGAGGTATGACTCCCAACTGAATGTTCACTGCCACCACCTGTTTATCTCATTGAACCCTTACATTAGAATGTGTATTCTTCAGATTTAAAGTTTAATTAGATTTTGTGCGACACCATGCAAAGCTGACTGATGTACCCCTCCTACATCTATAAAAAATCTTATCTGCATTTTAGGGTGGAGCTGGACTGGATGGATTACCTGGAAAACCTGGACTTCCTGGGAAAGACGTAAGTTGTGATCATATTTTCAAGAACTTGAAGTTATGAATACACTAAACATACCCTGCTGCACTCCTTGAGTTGTGACCTTTGTCATACATGTTTTTTAGGGTTTGAGAGGACTGGCTGGAGGACCTGGGCCAAATGGAATTAAAGGCGATAAGGTTTGCTCACCCACCTGCTGTTCTGCATACAAAACATTATTTTCACTTGCCTAGAAATAATTTATAGAGGATATTGCCACAAGCATAATGTTTGGAAGTTGTGCTGATATAAATCATTTTAAAGGGTTACCATCAGAAGTTTCCCAGGCTACTGTCTGCCTTCTCCAGACATTCCTCAGTCTCCTCTGTGCTCCATCAAAGTCAGCCCACTCATTTGTCTAAGAAATTAAAACACACAGTTCATTTGTCTGCCCGTGATTACTGCCTTTGATGTTTCTTCCAGTAATGCACACATGCTAACAATACCACACCCATGAGCATTCATTCAAACACACACATGCATACAAAGAGGTGCTGTGGTGTTTCAACCACAAGTTTCACTTTCCTTTAGCCTACAATAACTACACACTTTAACGTGACTCATCTCATGAATTATAGTTCCAGCTGTGTTATTACCATATTGCCTGAGGGGGCTGTTCCCTGAAGGTCTCAAGATTCTAATGAGGGGATATTTGTCCTTGTTGTGTGAACTCATAGGGGGAGAGAGGCTTTCCTGGATTACCAGGAGATGCGGTAAGTGCTAAAAACACTTCAAAAGGGCAGAGGAATAACATTCTCAAGAACTCCCGATTTTTTTTGATGGTGATGGGTAACTCTGTGAGGCTATGTAATTAGAGAGAAGAGCAGCAGATTATTGCAGAAGTGATGGCAGTGTAGGTAATCATGGCCACAACTGTCCCGGTGAATGTTTTATTGCGAAAGTACATCGACGAGAGGCAGTCCTGTTCACCAGACAGAAGAAGCTGCAGTATATCACTGTCTCCATTTATATAGGATGAAAAAAGAGCAGAACTAATTGAACTAAACAGCAAATTTTAGCAGCACGGAAGTTAGTTCAACAAGCTGTTAAATCACAGGTGTAGTTTATTTCTCACACGACTGTAAAATACACTTAATCAATATCTTTAGGTTTTGGATCAAACCCCCCAAAAAATCATCTTTTTACAGTAACTCTGTTGGTATTTATCTATCTATAAGTGAAGAATATGTAGAAGCACTGATGCAGTTTCCAGTTTTCTATCCTTAGGCTTTTTCTTTAAAAATCATTAGCAATATATGCTCACATGACAGTTACATCATAATTTTTTCTTTTTTTAAAATATAATTTCAGGTACATAGAGAAGGTCTGCAGGGTGGAAAGGTGAGTAACTGATCAAAAGTGAGATAGTTCATCATATTTTATTATGATATTATCAAAGTAGATTTCAATGGCATGAGGTATTTTTGAAATATATACAGTTTAGATACGTTTGTATTTCTGCCGATATACCAGATTTGTTTCTTAAAAACTTGATTAATTGAGTTAGGGGAACTTGCACCAATACATCTAGTCAACTTCTCATTTCAAGCCAAATAAGCTCAAGTTACGAGAATTTGTGTTTATAAGTTATAAAGTGGTCTGAAAATACAAAAATTCTGCTCGACAAATTGGTCTGCACTGGTATTGGCCTCACCTGATGAAGCAGCTGGAGAACTGCATCATTCTAGCGCTCATGAGAGAGTTCATGTAGCCAGACTTCAAGCTGCTGGTTTGTGAGTCCAGTACAGATGTTCAGCACAAACAGTGTTCTGGTCTGGTAAATACAGGTGTGTTTTAGACGCTACCACAACACCACAGCTGCAGTTGCTCTTCACTCATTAGAGCAGTTTTTCATGCCAGATTTGTCTGATTGGTTGATGTTCACTTGTAACAAACCAATACATCCATTATCCAATCCCCTGATGAGTACTTTTTGTATGCGACTGGTGATTTCCAGAAGTTTTTTACCAAGTAAGTTTTGTGAAACAAGTCATCTGGCTCGTCACGTTAGCACTGACCCACCATTACCAACATCCTGGGCTTTAGTGCCTCGCCAAAGGACATTTTGGCTCGTGGACTCACAGCTGCCCCCATAACGGGAACTTCTATAGATACGTCAAGTTGATTTGAAAAGACTGGCCCATTCCATTCAATTCTGATGTGATGGTCAACATGTGTGATGGGGATCTTTATGAAAACAGGTGATATATTCTAATTTGTTTCAGGGAGAAGCTGGACCTCCTGGGCCCCCAGGAGCAGAAGGCCCCCCAGGACCTCCCGTAAGGATTCTGATTTATTTCTTTGTTGCTGATGATTAGCTTTTGATGTGTTAATGTTGAGGAAAAGCCATCCGTTTTGATGGAATCCAAAGCAGTTTTTTAAAATCTCAGTCATGCTATATGGATGGATTCTGACAGTGATGGTTTATTCTTCAGGGCCTTCCTGGTCTGCAAGGTCCACCTGGTAACCCTGGAGAGTTTGGCCAAAGGGTAAGGATCTCATTATGTCAGGACACTATCTGAATATGGTTGACTTGATTGTATGAGGATGAGGTAAAATACGTTTAATCTAGCTGCTAACTGTTATACTACTGAACATCAAGTATTTTTTTACTGGTACGTATGGATCAAGGTATCTATGTCATAGGTGAAGTGTATCAAGTGTGATGGTAGTTTTCACATGAGGATGACTTTTTGAGATGCATGTAAATCCACAGTGAAGCCTCAACAAAAAAAAGGAGCTTGACAGCATAATTTGTTTCTGTTTAGTCTAACTTTATTAACAATGTGATTGGCCAAATAACTGGATAAAGTTAGTTTAAACCATTACGTATTGCTCTGCTGCCCAGTCTGATGGTACATAATGAAATCATGAGTCAAAAATATAATTTAAAGCATGGCACATCTTTCAAATGGAAGATTTATGTTGTGCCTTCATTCTGTTCTGTGTCATTTGCAGATTGAGCTGGACTCATCAACTCAATAAGCTATGTAGGGCACGCCACAAGGTTTTCGTCATCTTAACCAAGTAGTTATTAATGCCAAAACCCTAACCAAGTGGTTTCTAATGTCTAAACCCAATTAAGTTATTTTGATCAAAGCAAACAGTGAGCAAAACTGCAGTGGAACAGCTGGAGGAAATAAAAGTGTTATGTAAAACAAAATAAAGTTTGAAAAGTACTGACCTGGATGGTCAGACTTGGGCCTTCTGGATGACCGGAATAACACAAACACCCCAAATCCCTCCTAATGCACATTTGTTATATTTCTTCATGTCTATGTGCACTTACAAAAAATATGCTCAACACAATAAATAAATAATGTTTTGTGACAGTTTCCACTTGACTGGGCTGTAATTGGATGGGAAAGTGGCATCTGTTAAACACTGATGCACCAGGGGCGTCTAACTGTGATGTCTGACCATCCATGACCTCTTTCAGAATACTTGGCTCTAAATTTAGCATTGGGTAACCCAGGATATCTATAGAGCTGCTGCCTATTGAGTTCGTGTTTAGCAATAGTTTAGCATCTTATTATCCTAGTTAAGCAACTGGGATCTGTGGAGAACCCAGGAAGATTGTTCTGCCTGGAGGGTTCAGTTTAGGACCAGACAGCTCCCCAGCTTCAAGGGTACATTAGTTTTCTTCTGTCATTCCATTTTCCTTTACAAAATGAAGAAGTGGCTAATACCTCACTATTGTCATCCAGTACGTTTGCTTGATGGCTTGATGATTTGGGCGTAAAAGCATATGAGGGAACCAGTGTGTCGACCAAAGTATGTCCAACTCCGCTACAATAGGTAGCTAAAAATGCTCTTTTCAGCTTGTTGGTTTCCAGTTCACCAATTAAACGACAGGCCAAAACAAACTTAGCTGGTGACGAATTAGTAAGAGGTCTCGCAGTAAATTGAATGTCTTAACATTTCTGTACGCTTTTCTTTTTTAACAAATGAAATGCACACTGAATTTTATGGTTGCTCTCTGCTGTTACAGACTTCTTCTTCTGTGTTCTGGATTAATACTTTCTTGTCAAAACCCATGAATGGAACTATGGCGTTTGCTTTACAGGCATAAGCCAGCTTTAGTTCCACTGAATGCATGCATGCAGGAGTCATTTTGGGCACGTCAGTCCAAAATTTGATTTAGTACAATTTAAGCACGGCTAACATGTTTACATGTATTTTGATCGTACCGTTTTATTTGGACCAAGACAAAAATCTAATCTTTTCTAAACTCAGTAACATTCTGACAAAAATGTCATTCATTAATTAATTAGCTCAACGTTAAAAGCTAACTTTCTGGAGAATATTTTTGCAAGAAACAAACCAAATTTGAAAATATAATTTCTTGTCTTTGAATACTTGAATAACTGGAGGTTTACACATGTCCCTAAATGATTTATTAATTATTCTAGCTACTCAGAGTTGATGCTGCATATGTTATCATCGCTTTGTAGAATTACCTTCAAAAATTGTCCCTTGTTGCTCATAGTCTTTTCCCTCTGTCTCTCCCCCACTGGTCCCACTACTTCTCAGCAGTGTGTAATTAAAACAGACACAGTGGTTCTACATGATTTGTTCTTCCAAAACAGTTACAAATTTAGTGACCTCCATTTTCCCTATCCTTTGGGAGCACTTAACTTCTCATTAGCACTGTGTTGGAACCAACATCTGCAGCTGCTCAGTTGGGCTACAGATTGGGCTACAGATCAAGCCAAACCTCCTCTGGCAACAAGTGAAACGCTTTGATAACACCAGACTGAACTTTGTCCAGAACTTCTCAGAAATTGAGGGATTTGTTGTTGATCAACATAAATGAAGCAGTCGTACTTCCTAGCATGTAGAGAATACAAATTTCTGTGCCTTTCGGTTTGATTTTTAGTTAGTTAGTTTAGTTTTCTTTTTTTTTGTAGTGTCTCTGCTGGTATTTTGGTATTTTTCTGCTCTGTGGGATGCAAAAAAAGATAGCTTGATTTGTTTTCTGAAGTTTAAGGTTGTTTTACCTCTGCCAAAGGTGTACAGAAGTAAAGTGTGTGTGTGTGTGTGTGAGAGAGAGAGAGAGAGAGAGAGAGAGAGAGAAAGAGAGAGAGAGAGTCTGGATGAGTGGAAGAATGCTTGAAGATAGGCTGTGAGCTGTGATAAGAGAGTGGTTTGCACAGCTATAGGTCTCCAGTGTTGTATGGTTTGCTTGAGGCTACGCCTCTCTCACCTTTACTCCTGCAAACTTCAAATGTACAAAACATACTTTTTTTTTCAAATGATGGATTTAGAGATAACTTGATTTATCATAGCTTGTTGGCTGAATTCCACTGGAGTCCAAAATTGCAACCAGAATTGCTCTTTTCAGCTAGCTTTGTACATTAGGTGTAGCATGACTTTTGCTGTTTGTTTTTTCTATTCGAATGGCATTTCATTGCTGTCTTGATTAGCTGAAATATGTATATGATGAAATTGTTCAGTTACCAATAACAGCAAAAATATTCTTATTAAATTTAGCTTTGCTTTAGCTGTTGCTTTAGCAAGAACTGGTCATGGCTATAGCAGCAGCTAGCCTTAAGTTCATTAAAAGTTTGTCGCATTGCTTCAGCATTTGCTGTCTAGAGAGCTTCCAGAGCCTTCAAATTATTATTTTTTTAGGTTTAACAGATGCAAAAAGTTCATTTATCTTATCATTTATAGTGTTTTGCCTTTGCAGGGCACAACAGCTCAAAATGACAGACTCAAGAGCTTACTAACTTCTTGCCAAAACATTTGATAAGTTACTTTCTTTAAAGCTGTAGTTGAAGAAAGAATACAGAGTCACCTCTGTGGCTTTGACACTGAATAAATGTGCACCTTATGTACTGAATGTTTTCATGTTTAGTCTTTAATCCTGCTACATGTTTTCTTCCAGGGAAAGAAAGGTGAAAATGGGTTGGCAGGAATAGATGGACTTCCTGGACCTCCAGTAAGAATAGTTTCTTCTTTTCTCTCTCTTTTGCTGAAGACCAAATGTGAAATACAGTTGGAAACACCAGAAGGGCATTCAGAGTATTTCAGAATTTCTGTACTGAAATGTGATGTGCATTGATCAGTCATGCCAGAAGGTCCAACATTATTCAAATAGGTTTGTTCTAGAGATGAGCTGTGATTAATTTTGTGAGCGCTTTACAAATATGCTTCTTTTTTTTAAATGATTTTGTATGGTGCATATGATCACAGGTTTATTTAATCTATCCCAGATTTCCGTTCATGTAATGCTATTGTCTGCTGGATAAAACACACTGATGGCTAATTTTTTGGTGAAAGATAAAATGTTCTAAAAAGCCTCTGGATTAATGCAATGTGTCACTGGGAATAGGAGAAAGATGAATAAAGCCTCATCATACCACGACATGTTGTCTCATATCAATGACATAAATATCACAACTAATTTAATACTTTACTTAGTTTCTTAAATTGATGTTTTATGAAAAGCATTTTTACAACCTTTGTGTGATATGTAAATAGTATATGAATACTATATGAATACATAGCTCATGTTGGAGCAGAATAAGACTAATTTCCATCCATCCATTTTTTATACCCACTTAATCTGTTGGTTGGGTCACGGGTGGGCTGGAGCCAATCCCAGCAGTCATCGTGTGACAGACGGGGTACACCCTGGACAGGTCACCAGTCCGTCACAGGGCCACACAGAGACAAACAACCACACACATGCTCACACTCACTCCTAAGGACAATTTTAGAGACATCAATTAACCTAACATGCATGTTTTTGGACGGTGGGAGGAACCCAGAGTACCCAGAGAGAACCCATGCATACACGGGGAGAACATGCAAACTCCACACAGAAAGGCCTCAGCCAGGAGTTGAACCTGGAACCCTCTTGCTGTGAGGTCCAAGATTAATTTTAAGACTGAAATTATTAAATTAAATTAAAAGTATTTAATGTTACCAACATAGTTACTGCTCTCTCAAAGGTGGCTTATTGTATATGTTAATAGAATACACAGCCTAGTTTAAAAGCATAAGGTCGTGTCAATTAATTTTCCAAATTGTTCCCAAGAGCAAAGTAGAAATACCCATGTCCAAAATTGAGTGAGCTGGAAACAGTGTGAAATACCCCCATCTAGTGGACATTGACACCTAATGCTACAGAAATGCATTGTGTCTTCTGAGTGCCCATAACCAACTCTTTGTGAACATATTTTTTTGGCTCATATGTTTGAAACATTGGCACAATGTGTTTTTATTTGAGTGTTTGATCAATGGAAGCACATTTTCACCAATGTCTTTTATTTCAAAGGGTCCACAGGGTCCACCGGGGCCACCAGGAAGCAAGGGAGAAGTTGGGGCACGTGTAAGTGATGACCTGTTATCATTGCAGTCATTGTTAAGCTTGTGTTAAACATGCGGATTTAACGTGGCAACCAATGAATCTCTGCCACAGAGTATTAAGCGTGTTCACATACCTTTGCTGCGTTTTTGAAGGGTCTACCTGGGGAATTTGGAAGGGCAGGTAAAGCAGGAGAGCCAGGGAAAAGTGTGAGTTGACCTTCTAATTCATAAATTAGAGCATCTTTTGTTGTTTATGATACTTTTGCTTTTAAGTGTTCAGGTGCTGTTTTTTTCCCCCTCACTAAACGTCAATGACTTTCTCATGATCTTTTAAGGGTCTTCCTGGCAAAGATGGTCTGGATGGTCTTCCTGGAAATGATGGTGCCATGGTCAGTATGACCCTTGAATTTTAAGTGTCTGCCTACAATTTAAAGCTCCACCAGTCAAACATTTTGGATGAAATATGGGTTCAGCTTATGGCATAGAGTAACCACCTGCAACTTGATAAGTTAGCTGTGAATCTAGCAACTTAATACCCAGATGTAGTTGACAGATGTTGGTAAATACAAACCCAAAGGTCGGTGGAAGTGTGGGGACAAGAGGAACAAGTGGAGCACATGAATAAAAAACCCATGCAGACACTGAAACAACAGATAAACTCCACACAGAAAGGCCTCAGCCAACCAGTAGCTTCCGACCCAAAACTTTCTTATAGTGACGTAACAATGCAAACCATTTTCGGGTGAAATTAAGTTGTGCGTTTACTTTTCACCTCATACAGGTCGCACAGGTCCTATAAATATTCGTTCATTTCATCTCTCTGTCTCAATGCTTTGGCCCAAAAGAGGGTTTGAAAGGATGACTTCTTAACGGTAATCTTGTGTCATTGAAGGGGCCAATTGGAGAGCGTGGAGCAGATGGTTTTCCTGGCAAGCCTGGACATAAGGTACTGCCACTGAAATCTTACTCAGAATCCCACCTGGAACGACTGAAGACACGATGTATGCCACCTATGAGATAGCACGTGCATTTTCCATATGCAAATCTGACATTTTGATGGATGTTCTCCCCAGGGTGACGAAGGGCCTCCCGGACCAAGAGGTCCTCCAGGGGAGAGAGTGAGTTCACACCACGTTTTTTTTCTTTGGTTGTTAGGATAATTTGCATAGAAATGGAAACACATTTTATAATGTCATGTGTTTTTTTTTTCTTCTCTTTTAGGGAGAAGCTGGTGCACCTGGGCAGCCAGGTACTGATGGTGCAAGAGGAGATAGGGGTTTTCCGGTAGGTTTGGCAAAGCTTCTCAGAACTTTTTAGAATTTTGATTTGCTTCCTTTCTGATTTACCTCCCCACATCCACATAGGTAAATGTCATCGCCTGAACATATCATACATTAAATGGTAGATTTGTTGTGAAAAACGACAGTTGTCTCTGATTGGGTAGGTTAATCACCTCCGGGGGCTGCAGGGTGACCCCAAGGACTTCAAACCAAAATTAAATCTACTTTTGCCTGCATTGATATACATATATGCTGTGTGATGTGTTTAAAAAGCTTCCTTGGTTTTGGCTTCTTTTTCTTAGGGAGAAAGAGGAGTGGGGGGACCATTTGGGCCAAAAGGTGATAAGGGTGACAAGGTAAATAATAAATAAGGATTTAAAAGGTGGAATTAATGACTTTTTGTGTATCCCGCAGTGTTTGTGGAGATCCAAAGTCATCCCTGTGTTTCAGTAATGTTTACCCTGCAGTATGACTTGTAATGATGTATTTAGCATACAGGCTAAACATATTGTCTCTTGCCTCAGGGTGAAGTGGGAGCTAGGGGACTGCCTGGAATTCCAGGAAATGTAAGTGAAATTTCTGCTGTGTCTCAGCATTTCCAGCCGTGTGTCATACCCTAACTGGAATTAACATTCGGTGCAGATGGGGTAAATCATTCTATATTGTGTTCACAGGTTGCAAATGTCATTCCTGAGCCCGGTGAACCTGTAAGTAAACTTCCTCTGTGATACTTACAAAACTGCTTCATAAGATTTCTAGGAATATCTCTTTTGGCTTATGTTTATATTTAGGATTAGGGCTTTTTTTAAAGGAGATATTTGCTTAGTTGATAAGCCCATACTTTCACTTCTCTTCTAACGCCTTTTTTCTTGCCTTCAGGGGAAGCCTGGAGAGAAAGGAGAAAAGGGGGACCAAGGGAAACCAGGAGAGATGGTGAGGATTATTTTTCTTTTTGTCTTACTGTAACACTTTCCTTTGATGTAGATCTGGCAATACACTTAGTGATCCACTAGATGGCAGTAGAGATTTTATAACACATTGAGCTGTTGAACTCTCCTTGATTGGTTGAGTTTATTAAACTCTTCTAGACACAATGTTCTGACCTGGATCTCAACTCCCTTTGGTGCGTAGATGGAAAGTATTTTTAGCAGAGGAGATATTTATTAGAAGTTTTGGTAATTTCACTTTGAAATATACACCTTAAAAACTATACATTATGTACTGCATAACAGCATGTTTCAATTGTATTATTTTAAAGTCAATATTCCTCATGTTTATATTTTATATCTCTTTTTTGGAGCTGTAATTACCCGTAAGTGTACAATGTTTAAATTCATTTTTGACTTGTGTGTCATCTCTAAAGGGTCAAAGAGGGTTACCTGGTGAACAGGGTTTTCGGGGACTATCTGGACCGCCTGTAAGAAGCTTGTAATACCTTCACTCCTTTACTTCCCAATCATTTTGAGTGGTATAAGTCTGATTAGCTGCTTATGTTTCAGGGTCCAAAGGGTGACACTGGACTCACAGGAGAGACAGGACGTGTCGGAGATCCTGTAAGTTGGATTTACATTAATGAGATTTGCCTGATGGTGGAGATGTTTAATAGTTTAAAAACTGTAATGGCCTCTACGTTTCTCCCAGGGTCCACCTGGCCTAGCAGGTCCTCAGGGTACCCGTGGATTACCAGGAAATGTGGTAGGTTTTTTCCTAAACCTGGCAGTCAGTTTATAACCTAGCTGCATTTGCTGTAACTCTCTACCTAACTTGGTTGTTAGCTCCACTAAGCGCCAGTCATCAACTGTTTTTTAGGGCATACCAGGGATCATTGGGCCTCCTGGTCCAGCTGGACAAAGAGGAGACAAGGTCAGTGGTCTCATTTTAAAAGCTGTTGGTGTATTTGGTATTTTGGTTTGATGTGCTTTTCAAAGTATTCACACTATGCTGAGAATAATTTTTGAAGGGCAGACAGAAAATAGGACTGCATTGAGGAGAGTGTCCTTGCATGTCCTTTTATTGTGCCAGTCTTTGATTTCCTTTTATTGTGCCAGTCTTTGATTTCCCTTAGTCATGTAGCAGTTACATGTTTTACAACGGCAATGCAGAGCACCTTTACTGTCGAGTGGCTTGTTTAATTTTACTGAATTTTTTTCCCCCTTAAGATACCACTATACATACATTATCTACAAAACAGCAGTACACAAAGAGTTTGTTTTGATTCTATTAGTATGAAATTACACTGTTGTTGTAGTGTATAGATAAAATACAATTTTTTTGCTATTCATTTTAGGGTGAACCAGGTAAACCAGGACAATCTGGTCCCCAAGGCCCCCCTGGAGAGCCTGGTGTGATTGGACCTCCTGGATCACCAGGAAAAGGAAAAGATGGGCAAAATGTAAGATAAATAATTTCTTTATTCTAGATGTAAAGTTTAGTATACTGTATAGAACTAAAGTGACTTCACTCCAACATTAGTTGAATGTTAAATATTGAATGAATGTTGAATGTCAACTTAAAGTAATTGTATTCGTTGTAACGTGAACGATCAGAACTGCTGCAACTTTGTGTGTGTGTGTGTGTGTGTGTGTGTGGGGGGGGGGGGGGGGGGGGGGGGGGGGGGGGCTCAGCCAGGAAGGTGCTCCAAGTCAGGAATGTGCTCCAAATAAATATAAATATATATATATATATTTATCTTTCTGTGTTCATGTTTTCTGGCAACATCAAATCTAAAAGAAAAGATATCAAGGGGATTTTCTTAGATGTCTGGCATTGATGTTGGTGAAGTAAAGTGTTACCTCTGTTTTTTAACCCAAATTTCCATGGGTAATCCCAGTGTGACATCATTTTAGGTGGATTGCCTCCGCAGCTAGCTCTAACTCAGCTCTGATTGGTGGTTTATTGTTTTTCTTCTAAACCACCGTTTTTTGATTGCTGTTGCAAATCCGCACATTTTCAGTCAATGTCCCATAATCCTTTTCCATCTCTTTTTAAATCTAATTTTTCCATGTCCTCTATTAATTCTTTTTTTTGATGACGCAGTTCTGCTGTGGACAGATAATTTTTTAATCAGAATAGGAAATTACAGGTGTTATCAATACGATTTCAAAGGTCACAGGTGTTGTGTGTCAGCGTTCACAGTCGCTCTCACTTTTGCTTTAGTGAGTTTCTTTTTTTTGTATCTTTACCAAGTACTCATAATTAGGGAAAAAACATCTTTTTGCTTATCAAAATGTTACTAGTGTTGATTATTAGGCTTATGGTGTAACTTGCAGGTTTACAATACTAGTAACTTTTCATGTAGGAGCATTTAGCAAGAGCAAGGTCTTCAAAGACAAATTTAAAAAGATCGAAACTTCAAATTGAATTTAGGAGCGAGTGTGAACCTGTACGGTTGTTTGTCTTGTACAGAATTTCTATATTTTCAACTGAAATTCAGCATCTGTGCCTCATAAAATGCAGTAAGTTTATTGAGCACACATTTCCACAGAATTCTATGTATATATAGTTCGTTTATCATCCTTTTATTCCACACCATCTTTTCACCAGTGAATCCAAGTGATGAGAAGCAAAATTTTAATGTGTGTTCCCGTCATCTGCAGCTGTGCCTCTGAACACCAGCTTGTATTCCACATGTGTTTATGCTTGTAAACATCCCTTTGAATTGCAGAGCCACAAGGTAACACGAGCAGCCGTATGGGACGAAAACAAGCCTGAGTAGGCACATTTTGGTGTGCAGCTCAACATGTGCCTCCATCATTTTTCACCACCGCCAGACATGTGGCCCTGTTGCTGACGAGGCAGGAGCAAACAGGAAGGACATTGTTAAGACATATCACATTAAAGCAGGGGCACAAACAGATCTGGCTCGCAGCAGTTCTGGTTTTTACTGCAGCCAGGTGCGGCCGGGAGGCCTCGCCATAGTCACGTGCAGAGTGTTTATTCCAAAAAGGTGTAAGCAAGCAATTTGATTGTTTTCATTTGTGGTATTACAGGGAGAACCGGGACCACAGGGAATTCAAGGACCCCCAGGACCAAAGGTAATGCGATTCAGAAACTTTCAAGAGCGTTCAAGGTCGTGTGAGGCGTTTTTTGTTTATTTTTTTTCTAATCACGCGCAGGTGCTCGTTTGCTTCTGTGAAAAACATTTTCCTTCTGGCATGAATGAGAAAAACAATTCATTCACACCAAAAGCAATTTCTGTGTCCACTGCTCTGTGACCGCAGCTCTGATTATTGCTGCCTCTTTAATGTCAGAAGTTTGATGTCGAGGGCAACCAATGGCTGAGGCTAAACAGGGGCATTTGCTGAATTTACGGTGTCAAATTGCTCGCCCTCATCCCAGCTACATTTTATCTCCTGAGCTCTGCAGATTGAGTTTTTTTTTCTTTTCTCCCCGTCATAGAGAATCAGTCCTGTCGGAACTCCTAACCAAACATCGTAACTGAAGGATGCTATTTAAGGAGGATGAGGATGTAACCTTTGCTTCCCTTTTTTTTCCCAGGGACTACAGGGCTCACGTGGTCTGCCCGGGTTACCTGGGGACAGGGGTCCTCCAGGAGAAGGCAAAGAGGGACCACTAGTATGAACATCATTGGTTTCCAAATTGATCCTCATTCAGCGCATTTCATTTCAGTAAGCTGACCATGCTTATCTTTACAGGGACCTGCAGGGAAGAATGGGGAACCAGGACCTGGGGTAACTATTTTCCTGAAAACTCAACATAAATCTCTGTTTTTCAGTCGTTTACTTCATTGTGTGTGCATCTGGATTTCAGGGGTTGAGGGGTCCACCAGGAGTCGCTGGTCCTCAAGGCCCAGCGGGACACAATGTAAGCTCAAAATGACAGAACTGCTTAAAGATAAGGTTGAAAAAGCTTGAAACGCTTCAGTTCCATTTGTTTTGAAATTCCAGTTTGGTTACCTAACTGTAAAAATGTGTTGGCTTATAAGACATAATTAAATAAACGCTTTATCTTTAGAGGATAGAAAATATAATTTCTTGTTTGTGCTCCACACTCAGGGTCTACCAGGAAGGCCAGGAGAAAAGGGATCACCCGGAGAGCCTGTAAGTACTCCCAGAAGGTGCTTTTGAATGACTATAGTTTTGTTGTCTATACTGCGTGTGACTGTAGTCGATAAAGCTCAGTTTGTCAGGTCCTTTTTTAACTCCCACCTCAGAGTAGGTACTCTCCCAACATGAGGAGAACCCTCTGGGATGTTAACAGTATGTTAATTGATGGAACCATGAAGGGAAAATTCATGTTTAATCTTTGGTAAAATGATGCACATTTCAGCAACACGTCTTAATATAATTCCTAAAAATTCAGTTACAAACAGGAATGGGCTGACAGTGAAGTCCAGGGTTTAGTGAGTGATTTTGGCTCATCTGGGAACTGCCAGCTGTCTATCACCTCAATTAAAAAATAAATATTTTTCCCTTTTTCACAAGTTCACACTTGCTTTTTGACATCTGAGGATAGTACAGAAGAACATTACAACTTTTTCGTTTAAAACTATGATTTCACAGCTCTTTACCTTGCAACTCATTTTAGGGTTTGGAGTGAACGACTCACCCCCATCACCTCCTATCAGGCAGTCCCATGGCTGAGAGCTATTACTAGCAAGAAAGGCAAACCAAGCTCAAACTTCCACTCACCATAACGATAGAAAAATACTTGATCAGCAGGTTCATCTTGAAATACTTGACACGAGTCATGTGTCGAACTGGCCTAGGTCTTAAAAATCCTGTGACCGCAGACAGGATCACTGAAGCAAAGCAGAAGCTAGCATGTTGCTTAGAATTCCAGTCAAAACTCACATAATAACTCTTCCATCACATATCGTCTCCATAACACAAGGCTTCACTCTTGGTTTATTGTTCTGTCTTTTGTTTAAGTTTTTAAACAACATTTAAACATTTGGGAAATGTTGCTAATATGCGCTAAATTGAACCAAAGTTCATCTTTCTAATGACGATGCTGTCACTGAAAAAATGCTAATCAAAATTCGCAACTTTTGATGGGGGAAAAATGACAGAATGCCAATTAGAAGTTAGATTTCCTATCACAGATATAAAATATTCTTTTTACTTCTTATGGTAAGCAAACTTACCCCATTTAATGTTGAAACTACGGAATTACAATTTTTTTCATGTTAATTTGTTAATAAACATTTTAAATGGTGTACATGTTGATTTGATTAATGTGGCTTTACTTTCATTTATATTCAGCTAACAAGATATAATCATAACAAGCCGAAACTCAATATATTTTTGCTATGTAAGCATGTTTCTGTTCAGTGTGCGACCCACTACTGACTACTGCATCAGACAGTTTTCTTTAACAGACTGAACATGGAGGAACTGCTTTAAGGCGCTTATTGTGTTTTCAGTAGCAGAAGTAAAAGTAGAGGTTAAAGGAGATTGAATATCGAACAAGAGCCTAAATTAGTACTAATGTTGCTCTTTGTCTGCTGGATGAACAGTTGCAAATTCATTCCTCTTTAATCTTTTTATGGCTTAAATGTACTATTACTCAGATCATTGCGGAGAATCAGTGAAGCTTTTAGTTTAGATTTAAATCAATGAAATCACTGGAAAATATTGATGCTTTTTAATCCAAGGGCACTATATGGAAACTACTGGTAAAATCATGAATATGGGATGTTCCACTCTGGCATTTCCTCACATTACAGAACCACAGCCTTCTGTGTTTCGTTGCGTGGAAATAAAATGAAAAATGAAACTGAAATGAAATGGAAGAAATACTTGTTGCAGTATGTTGTGTACCATGGTGTGTGCCATTGTGTATGGTTATGGCTTCTGGCAGGTATGACCTTTGGTACTGTTATTTAATGCTGCGGAGCTGAAGAAGCCTCTGACTGAACACACTCCGTTGTTTCGTCACTATGTTATGTACTTGATAAAAAAAGAACTCTCTGGTTTGTGTTTGGCCAAGTTCAGTGGTGGGACCAAACTGCTGGAGTCAGTACTGTAAACTTTAGGTATTTCATTCATCCATGTCCTGATGTGATGACTTTTTCCTCACTGATTATTATTTCCTAGTAGACACTAGCTAAGCTTTGATTTAGGGGTTAAAGATATATATAGTACACATTTTGTTATTGACCTTGAGTTGTTTTCATAGTCTGGGCTTAACCGATTAGGTACAATCACAAAAAACTCAGATGCTACAGCATTCTGAACAGTAGCATGTGGTAACGAGTTGGAGAGGTTGTTTGGACACCCTTTCCAGTTATACAATGTCAGTGTCCACATACGCAAATCCCTGTTTGTAAAGTGTTTTTTTTTTCAGTCTGAGCACCAAGACCTGACCCAAAGTCACATTACTCATCACCTTTGGGTTGAACTGCAACACTGACTATGATCAAGAACTTGTTGTCAATCATTAGATCTCACTAATGCTCTTGTGGCAAATTGGGAGCAAAATCCAGTCAACTAGAATTTGCATAGTGGAAGCTGTCAAAGCAGCATGTTCATTCTGAAAAGAGAGATGTTCGGCCATCTCACTCATAAAGATGTTCAGGCATTATTTTTGTCCTTACACTGTTTCCTCTGTGTGTAAAAAAATGATTTTGTTACTAGTATACCCATCGTACACAGCCTCCAATCCCGCTTTCCCTTAATGATGAACTTTTTTCCCCCGTCTCTCAGGGAAAGGCAGCAGACCTTTCTGACTTGAATCTGAAGGTAAGGATACTCTTTATTATTCAGCAGTGAGAAAACACTTTATGTTTGAATCCTGTGACTGACCAATTAATCACAAAAATGCCTGTGCCCTCTCTAGGATGTTTGCTCAGACTGCCCTGCAGGTCCACCTGGATCACCTGGACTGCCAGGAATCCCAGGAGATAAAGGACACCAGGGACCTCCTGGGAAAAATGGCGAAGATGGATATCAAGTAGGACAATGTCATTAACATCTAATTGTTTTAAACTCCTCACTGCACTTGTGATATAAAGTCTATTATAGTAATCCCTCTCATCTTAAATGGAGTATTATATAGTGTTTGTCTCCACTACGTTCGCCCAATGTGAGGCAAGAGGTCCGAGCATCATCCATCACAGTAGCTGTGACGGATGGCGAGGCTCTGTCTGCATCATTAGCTGGGTCTCCTTTGGGTGCAGCGGCAAACTATTAGGACACACTGATGGTGCTCAATGCTGTCTGTCTGGACAGAGACTGATGGTCTGCTGTGTCATTACAGGGCCCGCCTGGACTACCCGGACCTCAAGGGCCCCCTGGAGCTGATGGAGGAAAGGCAAGTTTGCAAACCATCTGCACTCTTATCGTGCCCATGGATTTAAACTAATTAGTTTCCTCTGACTGTTTTTTTCTTCTTTCTTTTCTTTTTTTGTACATTGCAAAGTTCAAATCGTAGACTGAAAATATGTTGAGTTATTTAAAAAAGCCTAATACATTTTGGTCTTGTGTCCACCTTGGTGATATTTGTCAATTTTGTTTTCCTTTAACAGTTTTTCATATAGTCTTTCTTTCTCTTTCACCACAGGGTATAAAAGGTGATCAAGGACCTCCTGGAGGCCCTGGAGACAAAGGAGACAAGGTATGTTTCTACAACTTATGAGTCTTCATTTCCTGTTTTCTCTCTCTCATACAATATCTGTTGTTATGAATAACATGTTTGTATTTTAATCACTATGATCTGTATTACAGGGTCACCCAGGACCACCCGGCCACCCAGGTCCTGCTGGAATGATGGGTACTCCTGTAAGCAGCTTTTTTGGCCTTATTAGTATATTTACAGGATATGCTCTTATGGTTAATATGTATAACCTTTTTGTAAATGAGGCTCATTTGTTTGCTCCCACAGTCAGACTATATTTTTCTAATGACCTCCCCTGACACTACCTCTTTCTTCTTCAGGGTAACGATGGGCAGCCTGGACCTGCAGGCCCCCCAGGTCCCTCTGGAGAAAAGGTTAGGCTGCATTTGGTGTACTTTCCTCCCAGAAAGCTTATTATCTGTGTGTCATTATTGTAGAGACCTCTTCTATCTAGCATGTAGGTCATCTAGCCTGTGCTGTAATAGCAGCCATTAATCATTTCTTTTTCCTTTGGTGACTGTGACCAGTTTGTGTGTTTGTTTTCACCAGGGCAAGGAGGGTCTCAAAGGAATCCAGGGACCACCAGGTCTTCCCGGCTTGATAGTAAGGAAAAACAGTTAATTTACAGCATAGTAAATTAAAACTGTCTATTTTGAAAAGGAAACTGAAGGTCTTTACTGTAGTTGAATAATAATTGTCTTTAATGTGCAGGGCCAGCCAGGAAAAATGGGAAAAGACGGCAGACCAGGTGAAACGGGAGAATCTGTAAGTAGACAGAAATGATCTAAAAATCATCTAAATTGAGCATCAGCTACAATACATTGTCTGTATTTAGACTTGCATAATATGCAAGAAAATTATGTTTCTCTGTGATATCTCTGTGATATTTCCAGGGCAAGCAAGGTGAACCTGGACCTCCAGGAAACCCTGGACTCAGGGGACTTCCTGTAAGTGACCACCCCTAAACAGATTGGATTGAAAAAGTTTGCACAGTGCAAAATGAGTGACTTAATGCTTTTTCTCTTTCTGTCCAGGGTTTCAAAGGCCACAGGGGAGAACCTGGACCTCAGGGATCCAAGGTCAGATAATCTTTCATGTATAGGATCAGACCTATTTGCATTGAAGATGTTACTTTTTTATCCTTTTGCAATGATTTTCCTGCCCAGGTAGCTTCAGCCTCATTACAAAGCCACACTAAGTTTCTTTCTGCAAAAGTGTTTTATTTGCTATAATAAAAACTAGAAGAGTGAACTTCCACTGCATAATGCAATGTCACATCTTTACAAAACTGATAGTATATCTGGGAATTTTAGGACAAAGAGCAGCAACATTTCACCGTCCAAACAGACTTGATTCAGTCATGGTAACTTCATAAAGCTTTGGCATAAAATATAGATCTAATCAGTAAGAATATAATAATTTTTGGGTTTGAAAAGTGTGATACTATCCCTTTTCAAAAATACACATGAAAGTATGCAATGTGACACAAGACAGGAATAATAGATTGTCCATCCAAAAAGACATGTTTTTTTTGCTCATCAGCCACTTTTCACTCTCCTCACTGTAGGAATGCCAGGAATAGCACACAGCCCCATTCAGCATTTGGCATGCATAACTGTGATGTCAATGTAGAGTATATGTCACAGCTGCATTTCGATCACACACCTCCTCGGAGAGAATCACTGCACCTGCTGCTTTGACTTTTACACAGCTCAGCACACACCTGCAGGAAAGCCACAGCCCCATGAACACCAGCACGGTTCATTACAGACACCTCTGAGTGAGCCACAGCGAGGTGGGCAGACCGTGAGCCCCGCAGCCCATTCTGCCACACTGCACTGCAGACATCTTCTTAGACAAAGCACAACGTGTTGCCATAGATACTGAGATTTACCCTGCACTGCTAATAATTACTGTCACTAAATGCCAGTCATACGAATTATAATTGCTGTTATTCAAAAAGTTGAAAGTTTCTGTATTGCATGAAAAGTGCATGTCTGGCATGGGGTCTCAGTACAATTTTGAAGTGTCACATTGGCTCTGATGATAAACTCTGTGGACCTCTAGCCTCTAACACTGCTTTTTGTTAAAAAATTACACTGCTAACGGGATGCAGCATAAACTTTAGACTAAAACATTTCAGATGGTAAGCCAGTGCTGAAAATATTAGACTGCTAATAATAACTTCTCACTGGAGAATAAGGGAAAACTTTCTATCTGTGAGAGGAAGTTGGACAAGGCTGCCCATTTAGAACAAATACAATCACAGGTCTTTCCCCCTACCTCTCTGCTGTGCTTCAGCTCTGCTTCCGAAGCCACTCCCTGCAGAGGAGGGTGTCATGCAGTAGTATACACCGCAACTGTGATGGCAGTGACTGACACCAGTATGAGACTCTTTCCTGCTGTTACTGGTTGTTTTTACTGTGGCATCTTGGATTCTGGCTGATTAGAAGCACTAGGAGGAGCCAGAGCAGTCTGACTTTTTCACAGACTGTCTGTCTTGTGTACTGTTTATTGGCTATAAAGACCAAGTATCACAAAAGGTCATTCTTACTTTGTCACTAATTGTGTCTTCAACTCGGACCTAGAAGTTTAACTTTTTTGATTCAGTCTACATGTTCCCTAATGTGCTTCACAGGGAGAAGATGGAAAATCCGGATCACCTGGGCATGATGGCAAACCTGGGAAGGAGGTAAATCCAAACTCACACATCAGACATTACACCCTGTTTTCCAATTCAGCAGATTATTTTTTACTTCCCCTCAAAGTCCCTTCCCCTTTCTATCGAGAGACTCCTTCAAAGCTAATGTTTTCAGCTTTGTTTTACATACAGACACATCATTTTTATAGCTTTGTTATTGCCGATTAACAGTATCAACCCAAGGTTTGGACACACCTGCCCATTTCTTTTGAATAAGTACGTACTTTCACTGTGTGCTTGCTAACAGTTAAATCTGTACACTGCATGTCTTCTCATATGTTTATGAGACATTTATTATATTTAGTTTCATTTAACTGGACTTGAGACAAATAAACAAGATCAGTCAAGGACTTCTGTGCTTTACTTTTGTCAGATGTTCATTTCAAGCATTATTTTTAGAAGTAAGTTAGTGTTATTAGTAGTATCGGGATGATTGCACATCGCGAGTATTGGAGCTGCTTTGTAGCCTCATATATCCACTCTGGATGCTTTACAAAGTATTTGTTAATGTGTGTTAAATGAATTGCTTTTAATGAAACATTTCAATAAAGTTTTTCTCTTCTGTAAAGTAGGATTTTTCTGTGGAAATCAAGCCCTCTGTTTACGTCTTGCTTCCCCATTTCTGGAATACATACAGAAATATGCCTGTTTGTATTTTCAGTTCAAACAAGACAGTTTGTCACGAAATCTGGGAAATGATTAATATTTTTTTTAAAAAGAAAAGGATTCATTACAGATTACAGCTTTAAAGTACAAGATGAAATAAATATCTCTTTCCCCACATGTCCTTTCAGTATTAAATTATTACAAATGCTCTCATGCATCGAATATTCAATGCCTGTTTTATAATCCTACATGGCATTCTTTATGATTTTGGATAGGATGTAAAATATTTCCAGCCTTCCGCCCACAGAATCTTTAAATATACCCAAGTTGAGGCAGATCATTTTTTTTCTGTCTTTTGTGCAAGAGATTTTTCTTTTCCATTAATCTGATAAAAAAAAAAAAGTCACAACACTTTTATTCCCCCTGTTTTTCTGATAGCAGGCCAACACAATAACACTCCACAAAAACCTCCTTACACCAAATTCATCCTCAGGCTGTGAGTCGTGGAGACAGAATGTTCTCAAGATAAGAAAACATTTTCCACAGTTTCCTTCCATGAAAACAGGCTCGGCGGGTTTTGTCTGGTTTCTGTCACACACTCTGAATACGACAATTTGATGTCAATGTGATATTGACATCGAGGAGACCTGACAAAAATGTTGTTTTGTTTTTGCAGGGTGTTAAAGGACCTCCAGGCCCAGATGGACATGTTGGACCAAGAGGAGAACCGGTGAGTCATTTTCCACCAGCAGCCGGACTGACAGGCGCAAACAGTGGACAGAAGCAGCACAGCGTCACGCAGACGGATTAAAAAGTGACACTCAAGTCATTTCACTCACTGTCAAGTTTCTCATAACATCTTTGTTATTTTTGCTTGTTTTGCATCTCAGGGCAAACCAGGTGAACCGGGACCGTCCGGAAAATCAGGCCTCCCTGGAACACCAGTGAGTTTAAATATATAAATCTTAAAGTCTTTCTCACGCAGTCTAACAAAAAGAGCCGTAATCTGAAGCACCATGGCAAGTTTTCCATGTATCACTGAACTATCTACATTTAGTAGAGGAGTAAAGAAGAAAATCAGCAAGCAAGCAGCTTTGTCAGTGATCTCTGAGCAGACGGATCCTGCGAGGATGTACCTGAGAGCAAGATGATGCTGTGAAGGACTCCTGTGAGAAATAAGCTGTCGGATTGCGATTGAAGGTTTGAGTGAATGCTGTTCTGAGCAGAAAGGGAACACTGCTTCCCCCTGGGTGACAAAGTACTGACAAGATTTGACCGGGTTGTTACTGGTATGAGAAAACTTACATCGCAGGGAAAAGGGAGGAGGGAACCGTCTTCTGGGATTTGACTTTCATAAATACATCAACAAATAATTTGTGGAGCCTCCGGAGAGCCCGACAAAGAAAATTTATGTTTTAGGTTTTACACACAGCAGCGTATATCGAGGGGAAAAAAAGTTAGACTTGTCAAGTTTGTGGGGATGTTTGACTGCTACACCAAGCTGAGCCTCTGAAGCTGAAGACTGATGGATGGACATGACATGGGGAGCTGAAATCTGAACTACAGGCTCATATTTGTATTCTAAATCGATCTTGAGCTATCATGTCACGCACATTTGAACACTCAACAAGGTTCTGCTTGATGTTTATTCCTCCTCTCTACACTGGCCAGTCAAAGGCTCAATTCAGTTCTTTCAATCAATTAATTTCACTTCAATTCCCTTCAAGTGTGGCAACTCACAACATCTCCTGGCACTATTCTGAAAAGTTGACACGTTAAATCTGAACCCAAGCAAAGACAGTCCGATTCCATCCAATTAAGATCCGATCCAATTCAAAGGTTTATTTTTAAGTGCAGTCCAATTAAATCAGATTATAATCCAATTAATTCCAGTTAATTCCAGTTCAGATTTAGTTACATACAGTCCAATCAAATCCAGTTCTAATCCATTTAAAATCAGTTAATTGCACGTAGATTCAGAACTGTCCAGTTCAGTATCACATTATTTACACAGCAGCAGTTTGGAAGAACTTTACTTGGTGAGAAGACTGATTGGATCAAATCTAAACTTCAATTCAATCCTCCTTCCTTTGAAAAATATCTCTTACTGTACGCTTACTGTAAGACATTAGTAGCTTTATCGAGACAAACCAAAGTGCATGTCTTTTAGTGTTTGAGAAAAACAGGAAGGACCCAAGAAAAAAGTTTTGTCAGATCTGTCAGATTTGAAGGATTTTCAGCTCAACTCTCCCTGCAAAAGCTTTTAGATTTGTGAGATTCTTCCAGAGCCAGACTCGCTCATTTGAAGTCTGTCCTCAGATTTTCTATGATGTTTGGGTTGGTGCACTTTAAAGGCCACGGCTTGGTGCCTTGTGGGGTGTTAAGGATCGATTTCCTGTTACACAATCTGCTTTTTCTTTTACACGTTCTTCATAGACTGTGTGATGCTCACTCTAAGAATTTGTTACATTAAAATAAATGTTCTCTTCCCACTACTGGGAAAATGTTCCCTATGAGACTGGCAACAGCAAAAAGCCCAAAATTTTATGTATATTTCTCCTTTTTTTTTAGCTCTGGTTTCCAAAATGAATCAGGCTCATTTAGATATTCATTTGAAAACCTATGAAGCTGAACTTATAACTTATAACTGAGGAACTGGTTTCATGAAAATGCTTTACTATCCTCTTATGCCCTTCTTTTACTTTTTGGGCATCTGTTTTTTTTTTAATTTGCTTCCTTGAGGTTTTCATGGTTCCTGATTCTGAGGATAAGGTTCAGGGAGTCAGAGCTCTAAAATGTACGTAACCTGGTCATTATGGTCTTTACTACCGAACGAGCCATAACATGTGACTTCTAAACTCCTGCATGATGCTCTTTTTAGAAAATTATCATCATTATTCTACAATTGCACAAAGTCTTTGATTTAATCAGATAGTTGAAGCAACAAAGTTTAAATTAGTTTTGATCAGTCAGAAATGAAGACCTTTTAGCCTAACACCCCCTGAAACACTCCAAAACAACATGGAAATCTTTTGCTCAACTGAGCTGATTTCAATTAAATTCTATTCAATTCAATTTTATTTATATAGCGCCAAATTACAACAATTGTCATCTCAAGGCACTTAAATAATATAGTCCAATTCAAGCCAATTGGAATTCAATTCATTGTAATCATAATCCAATTCATTCATATAGAGCCAATTCAAAAAATAATATCCTAGCTGAGGAAACCAACAGATTGCACCGAAATGTGTCTTCAGTCCAATCTCCCGTCCTGAGCGTGCCTGTGGCGACTGTGGAAAGGAACGACTCCCTTTTAACAGGAAGAAACCTCTGGCAGAACCAGACTCAGGAAGGGTGGCCATCCGCCTCGACCAGCTGGGGTTTGAGAAGACAGAGAAGAGGGAAAAGAGGGGGGAAAAACACCATAACGCCATTCAAAGGATACCTGTTGGAACAGGGATTTAACTTGTCAACTTGATGCAGTTAAGTACAATTGTACTCTGACATTACAGGTGAACACTCCCGACTAAACCTATTGAGTGTGGTCTGTTGCAAAATCAGGTTTGAAACAAACAGAAAGTAGAAGCAGCAAAACACTGCCTCATCGTCTGTTTTTTTTTTTATCATCGGATGTAACAGTAAATTGTGATTATTGCTCATCTGTGTGCATTAGATTACATTAGAAAATGGGAGTGATTGGATCTGACATGGGGAGTTGAGTTGTTTGTTAATGGCGACATCATCGGCTCATTCTTTTTCTCTGCAAAGCTGTGTGAGCATATTTTCTTTCTGCATCAGGTGCAACAGAATTATATCTAGCAAGAGCTGCACTTGTTTGTGGGCTGTGTTCAGGTTTCTTGGGAGGTAACTGGGAGGTTGTAGGCAGCACTTTTTCTTTTTCTGAGAGGAGAAAATCATAGGGAGCAGGGCTTCAGGAACTGTCGGGGGGCAGGGGAGGATGACAGGATCCAAAATGCAGAAAGATTAGAAGAGGAAACAAAGAGGGATTTCAACACTGTGAGGGTATTCGAAGTAAGATCCGTGATCACCGAAAATCCTTTCAGATGTTACAATTTACTACACACGGGGACGATGGCTTTGTGAGCTCAGCGAAGCACGCAAGGCTGCAAAGAAATATTTTTTTTAATCATGGAGATGAAAAAAAGGAGCATGAATCAGTAGATGCTTGCACTCTGTGGCTGCTCCAACCAGCCAGTGTTTAGATCCACATGTCGCTTGTAAATATGAATTTTAATCTCCTCGGGCTGGTATGTCCCGCCACAAGATTGTTTTATGAGACTTTTATCCAGGGCACCGCTGCATGCTGTACTGAAAATGCAGCTAAACGTTAATCTCACTGAATCCTCAGTAATGAGCAGGGCTTTTAGGATACAAGTGTGTCTGTGTGTTTGTGTGTGTGTGTGTGTGTGTGTATGTGTGCCATGTGATGAAGGCCATGTTTTTGCTGTCATACAGGGTGTTAGGGGAGACAAGGGAGAGCCTGGCAACCCAGGATTACCAGGCTTCAGTGGTCCTAAAGGCCCCGCGGTGAGTTCTTATTCTGTTTTACAACCCTACCTCCAAAACAGTTTGGACATTTTGTAAAATGTAATTAAAAGTAGAATGCAATGATTTCCAAACCCTATAAACCAACATTTTATTTACAGTAGAACATAGAAAACAAATCACACACTAGAAGTGAGACATTCTATTATTTCATAAAAAATATTTGCTGATCTTGAGCCAGTCCAGCACCTGTGTTCTGCTACTATGAGGCCATGCTGTAACATTGTCTTGCTGAAATAAGCAAGGCCTTTCCTGAAAAAGATGTCATCTGGATGGGAGCATATGTTATGCTAAAACCTGCATCTGCCAGTAAGCATTGATGGTACCTTCCCTGATGAGCAAGTGAACAGTTCCATAGACACAAATACATCTCCAAACCATCAGAGATGCAGGATTTTGAGTTGAGTGCTGATAACAAGCTGGATGTCTTAAGTCTGGAGGACATGACGTCCATGATTTCCAAAAACTTTATTTTCCAATTCGTCTGACCACAGAACAGTTTCCCACTTTTCCTCAGTCCATTTTAAATTTAGGCGACGGCAATGTTTCTGGACCATGTTCACATATGGCTTCTTCTTTGCATGATAGAACTCTGACCTGCATTTGTGGATGAGATGGTGAACTGTTTTCAGAGACAATGATTTCTGGAAGTGTTCCTGAGCCCAAACAGTGATTTCCAGGACAGAATAATCATGTTTGTTTTTAATGCAGTGCAGCCTGAGGATGAAGATCACTGGTATCCCATACTGATTTTCAAACACGTCCTATACGCACAAAGATGTCTCTAAATTCTCTGAATACTTTGATGGTTGCATATACTGGAAATGATGGAATATTTAAAATCTTCACGCTTATACAATGAGAGGAATGTTATTCTAAAATAATTTTGCAATTTGTAGATGCAGTTTTTTTGCAGATTTCTGAACCTCTGCCCATCTTTACTTCTTTGAGACTCTGCCTCTCCAAGGTGTTCTTTTTTTATATCAATTCGTGTTACTTACCTGTTGCTACCAATATGAGCTAATATTTTTCATCAAATGGTAAGATGTCTCACTTTCAACATTTGATATGTTTTCTATGTTCTATTGTGAATAAAATATTGCTTTACAAGATTTGCAAATCATTGCATTCTGTTTTTATTTACATTTTAGAACAAGCAACGAGTCAATTTAACTTTTACTATGATTTCCAGGGTCCTCACGGTCCCATTGGCCCAGAGGGGAAACAGGTAAGAACTAATGTTTTGTAAAAATAATCTAGCTGTACACTGTAAGGATATTTCTTGCTTATAAGTGCTCCTCTCCTGTGTCTTTTAAGGGGATGCCAGGCAGAGCTGGTGATCGTGGCCTCAAAGGAGATAAGGTGAGGTTGTCTAATAATCTACTGGTTCTCAATGTACTCACATACAGTTCAGAACAGTATTCACAGAAAAACAAACTGATCAAATATAAGCAAACAAAGATGATTCACATGTAGTACAAACACCATAAGAGCATAAATGGATCCCTACTCTAGAGTTGATGAGTCAGTCTAGAGAACGCCTACTCTATTCTCAATTTCTCCAAACTGCCTGCTTACCACACCACATAGTATTCTGTGTATGATGTTTAGCTTTTCTTATGCTGACATTGCCTGGAAACACAACTTTATCATTTGTAAAGAGCTTACTTATTACAGTAAAATGGTAATGTGCATTGTGGAAAAGGAGAAGCATCAGTAGTGATGCACAACCATTTCTGAAACAAACAAAAGAACAACCATTGTTCGTTACAAAACCCCATCATGCCCACGCATGGAGGAGATGGATCGGTCCAAGATGCTGACTCTGAGTCAGCTTTGTAAATCCTGACTCAGAGTCAGCATCTTGGACCGATTTATCTACAGCCCATATATAGAAGCATTCACAGTGCGAGAATATGTTAGAACACATGAAGCCCCCGCAGTGGGCATGTGGTATATGAAAATCTGTGTGTAAAAATCAATAAACTGATGAAAACCGTTGATAAAACAGCGAACAGAGCCGGATTTTGGCAGAGAAAGCCTGTCCACGCATACAGTTTTCTTTACTCTAGATGCAAAAGTAAAAATGTGACTTTGTGAAACATGCAGTATCAGTATCAGAGTAGAATACTTCCCCTTTGTAGCTGCAATGTGTCTATGACAATGCCAAACTGCAAAGATTTGAACATAAAGAACCAGTATGTTACGTTGCTAGTAGCACAGGTTTAGTATTCTTTTTTTAACGTTAGCATTTGGCATATAGCATTTGTGCTAATGCAGGCTAGCTGAAGGCTGATATTTTCATGGTTCAGTAAAAGGTGTAAAATCAGGACTGCTGAGAAGGAGGTGGAGTCTGAATGCTAGCTGAAGGTAGCGACCAATCTGTTCAACAGCAGGCCAACACTGATAACTGATAGGACAGGAGTGGGAAATGAGAAGGATTGCAACGTAGGCATCAACCAGAGGCTAGTTGCTGAAGCAGCAAGTGACACATAAAGTTGAGAAAAGCTAGAGGTGCTTGGGTCATGCTCCCGGTGAATAACATTTTCAAAAATATTCTATTATAATGATAATTGTGGTGGGAAAAAAAAAAAGATTTCAAGGAGAGAATTTTTACCCTTGTTAAGTACAGGCCTGAACTGCCACACTAATACCTTCTTCTAATCCACAGTTTTTAGAAGAAGCCACTGTTTCTTTTACTTCTCGAACAGAGATATAGAGCTGAAATTCTTGGTTTCATTTAATCTAATTTTAAACACTTTTCATGCATGTTGAGTTCACGGTTCCATTTCTTTCATTGCTTGAGGTTTATTACTGTTGGCTGGACGAAGCAAACATTGTGATGGCGTCTCTGAGATCAGAAATGGTCAACTGAGATTCTGAATCAATCAGCCGAGAAACTGTCAACAATTTCATGACAATAATCATGACATGTTGAGCTCCACCTCCATCAGTTACATTTCAGTTACAATTGCATCCATACAGGCATAATTATGGAAATGTGATGGTGTAAGAGTCACAGTTTTATCGCATAAGGTGAAGAAGTGGTTGTACAGTGTTGTTTTTGTACTTTTGCATCTGAATAACTCTTCCAACACGGATAAATCAGATTTAATTGAAATAATGAGACTGACCTAACTGTCTGGCACTGCAAACAATGTTCTCAACTTTCTCTGCTCTCACCATGCAAAAGATTCAAAGATCTCGTTGATCGCATTAATGTTTGCCGACAGTGAGGACCTTGTCGAAATCTGCTGTTTATCGCTGTGATCTTACTTGCTTTAATTCATGGATTAAGCCAACGTAACTATGGAGCAGAAAAAATTTAAAGCAGCGCAATGGGTCCAAAACACGGCAGTCAGCATTGACAGACACGAACACAAGAGGACGCGCATAACTGATTGGTAACCAGGAGGAAGTGCTCCTAAGCTGTCTGTACAGCTCACTGCCAGTGAGCAATGTAAACTGTAACCGTAAATGTAACAGAGAGACGCAGTTTGGAACCCTGTGTGTCGTATTTTGCTTTTCTTTAAGTTTGTTTAAGTTTTTTTATTCAGCACCGCCTCACCTGCCTAAACCTCTAGCGGCAACTAATATGACTATCACAGCAGCCCTCTGCATCAGTGGGACCACACTGGATGGGGAAAAAAAGCCACAACAATGTTTGCTGTTAAACCATCCTTCCCCTTTAAATGTGGAGTTCACTTGTAGTACAACATTTATGGTAAATGTAGCCTACAGCTTAGATTTCTTTCTGAATCTTTTCTTAAGGAAAAGGGATCTGCAGATAGTTGCTTGACATCCTACCATAGCGTTCTCCCCTCACTGTCCTGATCAGTTGCTTACCAATGTTATTATCTAATCCAGGGAGACCCAGGTGTGAAGGGAGATAAAGGACAGACTGGAGATCCAGGTATGCCGGGAAACCCTGGCCCACCAGGCAGAAAGGGCCACACAGGGATGATGGGCATGTCAGGACCACCAGGAGAAATAGGACCCCAAGGGCAACAGGGACCTTCAGGAAACCCAGGTCTCCCAGGCCCCAGGGTGAGTCTGTGAAAAACCTAAACAGGATTCAGTCGTGAAACAACACTGATGCTACAGCTTCAACAGATGATTTAGATGGAGGCATCAATAATTGAATTTCTCATTATCATCTTCTTCAGGGAGAGTCAGTGTCACTGGAGCAGATGAGACGGCTCATCCAGGAGGAGCTGGCGAAACAATTAGATGGTGAGGAAGTGATCTTTAGTGGGTGTGGGGTGGAGGGGCCTGCTAATATATTTAGTATAACCTTGATGGAGAAGCATCAGACTTAATTAACTTTTGTCTCCAGCCAAAATGGCTTACCTCATGGCTCAGATGCAGCCAACCCATGTGAAGAGTACAGCGGGCCGTCCCGGACCGCCGGGACCTTCTGGTAAAGATGGTAACCCTGGACGACAGGGTCCCCCTGGAGAACCGGGCATGCCTGGACAGAACGGAGGAGACGGACCCAGAGGACCTATGGGCCCTAAGGGTAAGACAAAGACCAAGAGCGCTAATATTGTTTCTATTAGGTTCCTCCAATTTTTCTGCAGTTTTTCCGATACAGCTACTCAAAATTTTTTACCCTGCAAAAGATAGGGTACGTCCAAAAACGTGTATGTTAGGTTAATTTGTGTCTGTAAATTGTCCCTAGGAGTGAGTGTGAGTGTGCAAGTGTGTTTCGTTTATCTCTGTGTGGCCCTGTGATGGACCGGCGACCTGTCCAGGGTGTACTCTGCGTCTTGCCCAATGAAACCCGTGATAGGCTGTGATAGGATGCTTCTGTGAGGTAAAACATGGGTTCTTTGGACAATTCAGTCTGAAGTGGTGAAGACGAAAGTGAATTCTGGAAATGTTTACCAGAAGAAGATCAGAGAGGTGAGAAGGCGCTAGTGGAGTAAAGTCTATGGTATCCATCAAATAGCTGCCTTTCAATGGGCCACACACTGGTGCATGTTTATGTGGCACCAAGTTTAAATGGCATTTCAACCAGCCCATAAACTGAACGCCCCACTCAGTTTCACAAGATCACATGTTGTTTATGCATTTGGCCGACACTTTTATCTAAAGCGACTTACACTTATATCCCAGGTAGGCAGGTAGCCTCGCCTGAGGACCCCTACTGGAGGTAGCACCTTTCATGCCAGGGGGGGTGTCAGGATTTCATCCCCAAGTCAACCACATGAAAGGCAGCAATCTTACCACAACACTATTCAGTCACATGGTTTTATGGACTTTCAATTGTCGCTGTACATCAGCTAGCAAATGCTATTTAATACTAGTAATTTTTCTTCCTTGTGTCACATTCATCTTGTCAACGATTTGCGACACAATCAACCTTGAGCTCTCTAACACATCACAGCTGTTTAAAAGTGAACACGTTTGCCGGTGCAAACGTATTGATTGACCATATTGATTCACCCTCTGTCGTCACCCGTTCAAGGCAAACATGTGTAGCGGTCAAATTTTCAATATTTCATGTGTTTATAACACCTTCTTTTAAAGCATTCCGTTTGCTCAGTCGTGGCTCCCTCTCAGTCATGCTGAAGTTGCAGGGCAAACAGTTGAAGAAGTGACAGCACATGACCAAGCGATAGAAACCTGTAAAGCGATTCTGTAAATGCTTAATGTATAAACTTTTTCATGCATCCTATTAAACTTTTATGACGTGAGAGCATGAGTTGGTTAATCTCTGATATAAGTGAAGTCATTTTCAAATGCTCATTTAATGCTGAGAAAAGCTGTCCGGAAAGTGACCATCCCACAGATACATGCTACACGGAACACTACTGGGATTCTACTGGCAGATAGTTGAGTTACAGCTGATCAGTAATAGGATACATTCGCTTGCCACCCTGCATGCAGTTGACATCGTCCACAAAATATTCCAGAGCGTTGCTGTTGTACTAGAAGTTGCATGCTGTAAAGAAACATTGACACTCATGCGACGGCTACTTTAGCTGTGAAAAACATTTAAGCAACAACACTTAAACAACACTAAAATATCTCTCAAATGGCCAAAGAGCAGTTAATATACATAATGAATATGTAATATTATCTATTCAAACTCCACCTCTATCCACAGCTCTGTCGCTGTTCCAGTGCCTACTGGAGACATTTTAGTTTTTCATATTCTTCGATATTTGGTACTCTGCAAAACTCCACATTTCTTTCTATTTTGCTTCCAAACAGCCTGACTTTGTTATAATCTTGTAAAGCGGTCTTGAGCAATAGTTCTCCAGGCTTTCTGTATCGCTTTCTAAGGTTTTCTTTGGACACTGGCTGCTTTAACACTTGGCCCACTTCATGTTCCTGACCATTTTGAGAAGAATGTGTTCTTTGTGTGTTCAGCCAATTAACATTGACCTGTGAATCATGCAATGTCATCTAACTCAAGAGATGAACCAGTGTTGCATCTACACATAACAGGAACTTACATACTATATTACAATATTACATATTACAATTTTACATATTTATACCTATTTAGGCACTTTATTACTAGCAGCCTGTCACAAAGACACAATATTTGTTCCCATTTCCTTAGTTGTGTATATAAAAATGCCTAAGATGACACAGTTTGACAAACATGAAATAGTATTGTTGCAGCAACAAGGTGATTCCCAAAGAGCTATTATCTGGAAACTTGGCATATCTCAGCATGGTGTGCAGTGAGTCCTTAAAGAACTTGAAGAACTGGACAAGTGGAGGACTGAAGAAGTGTCAGGACTAAAAAGCTATCAAAAGAAGATGAACAGTATCAGAACGTGATTTCCTTAGAAAGAAGAAAAAACCCAGCAAACACCTGAGAGATGCACATGGACTTTCAGCCGATCCATCTGCTGTTTATGTTTATGTTTATGCATTTAGCAGACGCTCGTCTCCAAAGCGACTTACAAATGAACATTACAGCTAACATCAAAGCTAACAATAAGCTACATAGAAGGAAACCACTCGTCAGACTCTGTTAGAGGTGACAGGGGTGACAGTGTAGAAACAGATTGCAGGCATAGAAGGGAAGTAGAGAAAGAGAAAGTGTAATAGAGGGGGTAGGGAACTGCAGGGTAAGTGCTAGGATAGGATACGCTCTCTGAAGAGCTGGGTCTTCAAGAGTTTCTTGAAGATAGACTTGGTAGGTCATTGCACCATTATGGAACGACACATTTTGACACATTGCTGTTCACTGAAGCCTCATCAGAAATGGTCTCCATGGAAGGGTGGCTGTCAAGAAGCCATTCTTAAGGAAGGGAAACAGGAAGAAAAGGCTGCGGTATGCCAAATGACACAAGAAGTGGACTGAAAATCAGTGGCAACAGGTCTTATGGAGGGATGAATCCTCCCCAGAGCCTGGACCTCAACATTATTGAAGCAGTGTGGGATCATCTGACAGAGAACGGAACAAAAGGCAGCCAACATCCAAAGAAGAGCTTTGGGATGTCCTTCAAGGAGCCTGGAGAACTATTCCTGAAGACTATTTAAAGAAATGACAGAAAGCTTGTCTAAGAGAGTTCAGGCTGTGTTGAAGAATAAAGGTCCTCAGACCAAATATTGACTTTGAAGCTTGTTAGTATTTTTTTTCCTTATATACAGTATTTACCTCTATGTTTGCACATTTCAGCAAACTGCCGCACCTACTTCCTGTCTACATGGTGTGAAATACAAAAAAATAGGTCTCCCCTGATTTAAAAAAAAAAAAATACTTGCACAGAACTGTACAACAGATGTGTTGGACGTGTTATGATGAATTTAAAAAGAAATGACACCGCTTTGTTCTTCGAGGTTTCACTCGATCTGAAAGGTAGCGCAGCTGCACGTCATTGCTCTGTTTTCATTCCTTTTGATAATGCAGTGACAATAAAGTAACGGTGCCATCTGCAGCACATCACATTTGCAATCACATTGATTTCTGTAGAATCCAGTTCACGACTTGTGATCATGTCTCACTCTCGTTCAGTCATCTAATGAAGGAGGGAGAGAAAAAAATGGGAATGAGTATATATTCTGTGCTGATCAAAGGCCAGAGCTGCATCATCCCCTCCCTTCTCTTGTTTTTCTCATTTTCTCTATGCCTCACAGCAGCTCGGAATTATTTATGAGGAATTAATGTGCTGGAATCAAGAGTGAGTGCTCTTCATTTCCTTTCAGGTGAGAAAGGAGCAAAGGGAGAAAAGGGAGAACCGGGTATTGGTGAGAGAGGAGAGCGAGGCCCTTCAGGGCCCATAGGTAACAACCAGAACCTTCAGCACTGCTCTGAAATTGACAGACTGATACAGGTTTAAGTATCAGAGTTTAATTTCTTCTTTCACTGATCCAGGTCCAGCAGGTCTGCCCGGATACGGCAAAGATGGTAGCCCAGGACAAGCCGGAACCCAGGGAGAGCCAGGAAACCCCGGCCCCCACGGTCAGCCGGGACCTCCAGGTCCTCCCGGCCAGTGCGACCCCAGTCAGTGTGCCTACTATGCCAGCCTGGCACAACGACCCCACACCAAAAATGTGAAGGGGTAATAAAGAGAAGGAGACGCACAGGGCTGGAAGTCTGGCAGTATTTATGAACTTGGTCATGTCAGTCCGAATCAAGAACTTTTCTTTTTCAAAGTAACCTCAATTTGGAGGGTTGAAGCAACAGGTGCTGCCGGTCAGATTCTTTGTTTTGTTTTGTTTTGTGGTACCTAGCTTGGGATGGTTGGGGATTAAGCAACATGGGATATTTCTCAGATCATGGGGCACAGAGGGCAGCTAAACAGTATTTTTTCCTCACTTGCAAGCTTCCTGTATCATATGTGGGGGAGATAACACCCAACTGTACCCCCGTCAAAGTTTTCCATTGTCTCACATCAGTTCCCCCTCACAGCCCACACTGCACCACGTCCCAGTCTGCTCATCGAATAAGTCATCAAATCAATCTCCTCAGTCAAGGAAGTTATCTGTTTTACTGTCATTGATGGCTAAAGGGGGAGCAGAAGGTGTGAGGCAGTGTAGGAGGAGTGTTAATTAGTCAGTGTGGGGAGTGATGATTGCCCACATTTGTATGCTTCTTGCCTCCAAGCCAGCAGCAGTTTTATTACTGTACGTCGCCTTGTTGTGGATCCTCAAAACAGGCAGGGAAATTAAAGTATTTCTAGAGAACTCCACATTGAAACAAATTGGGATTTTGTTTAATTCAATAAAATCAGCTTGTCTGAATTATTTAGAGATAAAGGAAAGAAGGTTTACTGGAACCAACAGATGAGATTCTTAGCAATTTAGTTTCAAGCTTTGAGAGAGATTTAAATTTTAATTCCAAAACTCTGGTTTGTTTGTCTAAAATGCTTCACGTGCTATTTACAGATTGAAATCTGACTTTAAAAGACAATCATTTAAACTTGCTTTCACATCTGTAAGTTGTTCTACTGGTAGGCTCATCTGCAGCATTCCTCTTCAAACAGAAGTGAGGGACAGGAAGAAACATTTTAAGTTTTATGAAGCGACTCCGGTCAATCTCTCTTTGAGCTGTGTGTGGACCTGTACAGTAAACAGCTTTGTAGAGGTGCTATAATTGCAGGCTTTGTTCAGTTTCCTCAAAGAGCTGCTTTTTATGTCAAACTCAAGCTGAGCATGCCAAGATGTACATGGTGATTTATAACAACAAGTTATATGAAAGGACACCATTTAGTTTTGGTGGTGCTGATAAAGCAGGCATTTTCAGGATATTTCTAACCCCTGGATCCCACCAAACACAGACAAGTTAAAAGGCAACCAGTTAAACTGCACAGCCATGTTCAGTAGAATCCAGGGGTAAGGTTGCTCTGGAGGCAGAGACCATATTAATTGTTTGAACAACACTGTTAATTTTTAACTCTTTACAAACAGATCGCTGAACTCATAATCAATAAAAGCCACCCTTAATTCAACCAAGAGAGGACTAGTTTTGTTTTGGTATCTGCTATTTTTCTACATAGACTGTTAAATGGACATAGGATAACTGTCAAAAGTAAAACTGAAGTCCCTGAAAGTACACACCACTGACGGCCCTAAGCCACTGGCTCCGAAACATCTCTGGCTCCAATAGATTCCCATTCAAATAGCACCAACTTCTTTTATAACATGAGTCTGTAAATTTTGATGCCATTATGGAATGAGTGGCTAGATTCAATCCTTGATATCTGTCCTTCTGAAAATAATTCCATAATTCAATAGAAACATACTTCTGTCCAATCCACCTGCAATTATCACTCTCCAACTCCTTCCTGTTAAAATATTTTCACTTTTGCCTCCAAAAAGCCCAACATGACAAAGGCTGAATACCAAAATTGCTTGAAAATGGTAGTTCACAAACCAATATTGTCAAGGCGGCTTTGTTTATAATTTCTTATTAGCTATTTTTCATGGCAAGCTAAGGCATTAAGCTAGCTTGTGCTAACACAATAAATTGGCTAGTTTCAAACTGAGAGTAAGCGAGGCTAACTAACTTTTTTAGCAGTTTCAAACAAAACATGATGCTAATAAGCAGTATTCTGCCATTACTTTTGAAACTTTTCTCTGTCTCATGATACATTACATATCCAACCAAACTGTAGTTGTTATTCTTTAGGTTAACTCAACCACTGAGATTGGTGTTGCCTTCAGCGCAGCTCATGGTTAACCGAAAATGCTAGTTAGCTGCAGTACAGGATGACTGCATATATGCAAATATATGCACTGCAAAGTGGTTGAAGCTTTAAGTGAAGTGAAATTTAAACATTTACAGTGAGTTTAGAATCAGTTCTGATCCTAAAGTACTTGCTTTTTTCTAACATGTAATACATCTGTTTGCTGCATCTCTATCAGCGGTTTACTATTGAACAGTCAGTATTGCTATTTTGTGATTTTGTAAATGCTCTTAAAGTTGCAGTTGATAGACTTTCCATTACAGGGTGGGATGATGAATGGCTGCATACGGCTTAAAATTTGTAAAGCATAAAGGCCATACTTTAACTTTGTTTAAGTTATACTGCTAAATTATTCATAGTTTGAACAAATACAAATGTGTTTTTAATGCATTAGCCAAAATTCATGATCCTTTTTAGCTTTTTTTTTCCTGATTAATTGGTGCTAAGATATTTTAAAGTAGCATAATGTAAGTATTGGAAAGACACCTGTACTGTACTGTATAATAAAGACTGGAATAGATTCATTTTGTAATTCCTGGCTTTTGCTTTGTTTGTTGACAAGGTGATGATTTTCTCATTATTTTTCACACAGTGCGGATTTGTTTCTATAAATGGATCATCTCTTACTTTTTCTTGTGATTTTATTTACTTTTAATCATAATTTATCCCTTATGATGACCCAATTGATGAGGTCTTTATTCTCCTGACAATCATCATGTTCACATCTGTAAGTTAAATACGAAAATCAAGCACTTTTTGCAATCTTAGCACACATTTTAAATTTGTTGTGGCTGAGCCATGATAAGATCTATTAAATCAAACATATGTCCTTGGGATGGCTGTTATGCTAACTCCTCTCCAGCAGCTCACGTAAAGGCCATATTTGATCAGTAAATGTATTTGTTCTGTTCAGACAGCGGTGGAGAGGATGATGTTGACTCTGCTTTGTAACCAGGCAACTATGTATTACCCTTCTGAATCAACATTAAATCCACCACAACCCAGGGACCTTGTTTTCAGCACAAGAACATTTTACTGTAGAGGCTGTGGAGATGCATTGATGTTCAAACAATCATAACCTAATCATGCTATAACAACATTACAACAGCTTTGTCTTTTCTAAAAGAGCACGGCTCCAGCAGACATTTTGTGTTTTTTTAATACAGCAGTGTGCAACACTTCCAAAACATCACATTTTATTACACAGTTTGAAAAAGAACATTAATGGGACAAAACTGGGAAAACAAGCATACTGGATGATCCAAAATTAAAGACCAAATTGTTGGAGATATAAGATCAGGTGTGATGTTCAAGATTAGCATTTTTCAAACAAACGCTTCACCGGATACCGCTCCTAACTGGCTCAAGACAGCTAGTAAGGTTGGTCAAACTGCTAGTAAGGTTGGTCAAACTAAATGGGTTGCCTTTATTCGTTCAACTAAGCAAAGCTGAATGAGCTGATTTGATGACTTCACTGAACTTAATCGTGGAGTACATGCATAAGAGGAAATCAGAGAGATTTAGAAAGGCTGAATGTTGTGATCAGCACTTGTTTAAGGTTTCTTTTTGTGTCAGACAGCTCACGGACCTGCCGGCCCGCCGTCAGTCATAGAGGTTGCTCGCTATCTGTAGCAGCGGTCTTTGGATGATATATAAGCTCTCTCTAAAACCACAAGTAGAAATGTCTTTACAGTACTGTACAGATGTGTCTGGTCTGTGTTTCCTATTGAGTCTCTTCCATCTGTTGTTCCGATGGAGATCCTGAAATCACCACGCCCGGACTTACAAGCAGCCCTGAAACGTGGTCGCTGGCAGGATGAGATCTGGAGAGTGTCACTGAGCTGGGGTGTCTCATGGGTTTTTGTAAGATGCAGATTTCTTTCCACTGACCATATAAAGAGGTGGAAGTCTGCTTATACAAGTTGATGGGTCACAAAGGCCTGGCGGTCCTGAGGGCCCCCTCAGACCAGGAGATCCCGGGATACCGGGACTTCCAGCCTCACCATGCTCTCCATTTTTGCCATCCTTGCCAATGCCAGGGGCACCAGGGGCACCTGAAGGGAGACATAAGACATGTGAGATGCTATTTAAACTGAAATTTATTTTCTTGTTTTTAAAATGATTGGTATTTACATGAAGATTTAATGAAAAGAAATCTATGTAAAAGTCATTAAAAGTGAAAGTCTTTGGACTTGTTATCTCCATGTGTTACATTTCAGGCTGATGTCACCCATTTCTTTGTGGACTCCTGTTTTGACAGCTTTAGTGATATTCTGACACCATTTTGCTGATATCAAGGTAGTGTAACTTGTTTTTATTTCATTTTATTCTTAACTGGAGCATAACAAATACCTGAAAATACAATCGAGGTTTCCCTTGCTGTGGGCGGGATCAACTGTTTATTATCACAGTGTGTGTGAGGCTGATGCAACACAGACAAGGCACACGACTTCACTATATGTGTGTGTTTCTTACTTTACATTGATTTAGCTGACACTTTTAACCAAAGCAAAGAAACTCTGAATGTTATGGAGCTTAACTCCTGTCAGCAAAGAAAAAAAGATTGATTTGTAAATCTGCATTCACAGTTAATAAACATCAGAATTTATTCATTAACAATGAACACAGTATGTGATCCATGTGCACAAATGAGATAGCTGTTGAACGTTGTCTGCT
This sequence comes from Leuresthes tenuis, assembly GCF_036924035.1. Taxonomy (NCBI): domain Eukaryota; kingdom Metazoa; phylum Chordata; class Actinopteri; order Atheriniformes; family Atherinopsidae; genus Leuresthes; species Leuresthes tenuis. The sequence continues at coordinate 21,868,602 of NW_027325372.1, read as the reverse complement.
GGACTTTCAAATAACTTCATGGCACAATGAAGTTTCTCAGTGTCTCCCATTCATGCCCACAGGTGATGATTTATTCTGACTGACCACTGCTTTCACGTCACTGCAGCATATCGGCTTAGCTCTCTTGGAACCTCTGCAAAGGTAGTACCAGAACTGATCAAATAGTATCAGTTGTGGTACTACCTACAATGGAAAACCAACAAAAAAGTGTGCCACGCCACATTGTTCTGCACCATGTAATGGCAAATGGCTATCAGTCTTAATTACAACTCATTCTTTCTTATTTGTTACAGCTAATTGGTGGTCTGAATGTGCTGCTACACAAAGCATGATTTAGAAGCCTCATTTTAAAAATCTGGCACTCTGAAAAGAATTTTGGGACATCTAGCCGTTGATTGGGACCCTCTCACTAGCAGCTGCTTCACCCTAAGTTTCCCTTCTTTTATGTCAGTAGATCTTTAATGATCACTGAAGGAAAACAACTAGTTCTATTAAATATTCATCTATTTGAATGTGGGAAATACCTTCAATGTCCCATGAGCTTATTTAACTTTGACTATTAACATTTGTGGTCTGCATATATCTATGACCAGCTTCAGCAGTATGTATGGGTCTGTATGGGTCCACATCAATGTTCAGTTTCCTAAGCTCTATCCATTGAAAGATAATAGTAAAGAGGGGGAATTTCAACTTTAGTTCAATCATTCTTTCTTTCTTTTTGAAACATTTTTAAAACTCAGTTTCCTCTCAGCAGAGTTCTGATCTAATTGGCAGCAGAGCCCAGCCTTACCTGGAGCACCCGGTGCGCCTTGGCTTCCTTTGATTCCCACACCGTCCTCTCCCTTGTCTCCCTTCTCTCCCTTTACCCCAACATCACCTGCAGAGCAGAACACACGGAGGACATTGACAAACACTGAGATGAAATGGAGAGGCATACTGTTACGGCAGCATAATTAGGAAAACTAATGACTTCATTCTGATTCAGTCGTGTTAAGTGACTTATTGATTGTATAATTTTATGCGTGACTGAATCTCTTCCATCCACACAGTCCTCTGCATAACTTGTTTGAGAGATTCTGTTGGCAGAACAAAGCTGCACTGTCATGACTGACAGCCTTGTTTACCTAAAAGGCTTAAATGAATTATTTTCACGATTAGAACTATCGTAGCTATCCAAGAAAATAAAAGCAAAAAGCTATCTCAGCTTTATCCATCAAGGTAATGGAGAAAAGGCTTTTAAAGGTTTGGTTCCATATGCATGAATGGAGAATGCCCTTCAGAAGCCATACTGACCTTTCATGCCAGGTGCACCTGGAAGTCCATAGAAACCTGGATGGCCTTTCGGACCCATTAGGCCTGGAGCTCCTGCGGTTCCTGCCACCCCAGCTGGTCCAGGGAGACCAGGAGGTCCTGCTGGTCCAGGGGTACCAGGAGCACCAATGGGTGCTGGCCTCCTCAGGAGCTCTTTCATAAATTCTTCTAATTGCTCTACACGGACAAAGAATAAATTCACACAGAAGAGCAGTTTATGCTATTTACCCACATTAAGACATCTCATCATAATCAATGAATGGGGAAGTCAAATTTAAGTGAAGAAACTGCACCTCCTACAACTGCCGAGCACATTTCCCGAAGCTTTTCATCACTCACTTTGGGGCCCTGTGAAATAAGAAATAATGAATGAATGGTTGCTGTAACATAACAGGTTTAGCAATGTTCATCATCCTAATTCAAATTTCATTGGTCCTGTACAGACAGTAAAAGCATATCTTATCTTTTAACTAAGCATGCAGCATGCTAACTTTAGCTGAGGCTGATGAGGTTGTTGAGAGTTTTGCAGCTATTTGGTCACGAACAAAGCACAATCCATGAAAATCTGTTGTTGAGTCATATGACTCAAAATTACAATTTTCATTGTGGCACTAGTTAAAACTTAAAGTCATCATACCTGTCATTAGATGAGTTTACAGTAATCTAATTTAAATTCATCAGGCTACATTGTTAGTAGTTGTAATTCAGCAGAAGAAGTAGTTATCCAAAGCAGAAACAAACTTCAAGGTGGAAAAAGAACAATAACTGCGGTGGACATCCACAAGAAGAAGATGTTTTGTTAATCTGGGAATTTCTTGGATATGATTATAATATCTGGGAAGTTGCTGGTCAGTCACAAGAGTTTACTGTTTACTGGCTTTTACCAGAAACAGCTGGTGAGTCATATAATTTTTTGTCTATGTCAAGTCAGAAGCGATTTGTAAAGTTGTTTCCTCAGTTTTATTGTTAAGTTATGTATATGCCATTCCCCTTTTCTTATTCATATTTTTTTAAAATGCAAATCAAATCAAAAATGATAAAGGAAACCCAGCAACTGGGACTGTGAATGTCGCTGGGATCATATATGCATGTCTTAAGTCAATGTAAACTTGGCTGTTCAAGACTACATATGTGATGCTTAGGTTGATGTGTTATCTATTAAGGTAAGTACAGCACTTACAGGTAAACCTCTGGGGCCCGGTGTTCCAGGGAGGCCTGGTTCTCCCTCCAGCCCTTGAGCTCCTATGCGACCCGCCACACCTTCATGTCCAGGTTGGCCTGGTCTGCCATCAGCTCCTGTAGATCCAGTTTGACCCTTTTCACCCCGCTGAAGGTGAAAACACAAATCAGTAACAGAAATGTGTCTCTAACAGGAGGATACGATGGCCTTCATTTTCATTTCAGTAAAGTATATACTGTGGATCTTAATGTCTATCCTCAGTGGCAAAACTTTTTCTGGCAGGGGTCATTATTGTCCATGTTAAACAGTTTGACATTGTTTTGTGTATATACAATGCAAGTTGCTACAGATGTTAGTGGAATATGTTCCTATGTAAGAGGCTCCTTGGGAAACAGTTTAGATAAGACAGCAGTTTCTGAATACCTCGCCTTTGATTCCAGGCACACCAGGAGGGCCCTGAAACACACACAAAGTTAAGTTGTTTTCTTTCACGAGATCCAGGAGATGACAAATTATTCTAAAATAAGTGTTTTGTTGCATTTGAGACAGTCTGTGGCAGTAAAATACCTGATCTCCTTTGACCCCGGGATCTCCTGACAAACCCGAGTCCCCCTGTTTCACAACAGTGACATGGTGAATGTGTTACTATCAAACCAAGTCATTCTCAGAAACAATTGAATGATAACATGATAGGTCTTACCTGACTTCCTTTTGGTCCCTCTGGTCCGATAGGTCCCTAAACAACACATAGAAAATCAGAACATGCTTCCAAAGATTATCATCATAATCAGTAACGTCAATGAAAAATTTGATTTGTCCCACCTGATCACCTTTGTGCCCAGTATGACCCTTCAATCCTTTGGCGCCAGTGTTACCTTTATCTCCTTTGTCACCCTGAAAATACAACATTTATAAAAATCTGTTGTGTACTATATTACATTGGTGACAGGTGAGGGTGTCAGGATTGGGTATAAAAGTAACATCCACCTAAGGCTTTTTTTTTTCAAGCAAGGATGGGTCAAGGTTCACTACTTTGTGCCAAACTTTGTCAGAGAATCATCAAAGGTTCTAAAAGGTATTTCTCAATGGAAGATCACAAAGAACTTTGATATTTCAGCATCTACGGAGCACAATAAAAGAAGTCCACATTCACAAATCACTGTTAGATGGTTAGAAGCTGTGATGGTAGGGGAGTGTATCAGGGTCTATGACATGGATGACTTGGATATGTGTGAAGGTAGGGTTGTGGCAGAGGCATATATTGGAATTTTGGAGGGAAATATGCTACAATCAAAGTGATGCTGGTCAGTGAGGAATTGTCTGTTAAATAAAGTTTCAAACAAAATTTTAACTTTTCTGGAACTAGGGTTTCCAGTTTCTCATCAGCAGCAGCCTCAGGTCCATTTTGCAGAGGTGTTGTCAACCATCAATGTGTTCCGCTCACTTCTGTATCATTGTGTCTGGATTTAGGCAATTTAACAGCATGACAGTATTGCCTTCTATGAGAGTAGGGTGAAAAATTGACTCTCACCTGGATTCCTGGTGGACCTACAGGCCCCACTGGTCCTTGTTTTCCTGTTTCACCCTGTGGATTACAATTATGTTAATGTGTTAACTGCATTTTATAGAATAATTATGCACCAATAATGTGTATAAACAAGTATAACCCTGACTCAGAGGGAAAAAAATGGAATGAGAGTTAAAAAGGAAAAGCAAACCCACAGTCACTCCTTTTTCACCAGGTTTTCCATCTGCTCCATCTTTTCCAGCCTCACCCTACATGAGAACAAAAAAGTTTGGATGGGTTTTTAAATGCTAAGAATGATAGAGTTCAGTACGTAGTTTGATTGGGTGTGCCTTACAGTTTTTCCAGGAAGTCCAACTGGCCCTATGGGTCCCTCAGCACCAGTTTCACCCTAAATCAACGGCAGAAATGAGTCAGAAAAGCATCTTACTTGTATCAGCTCAAAGCAGGATTTTGACTGAAGTCGTGGGTGTAATGTTTCTCGTTTCTTCATGCTTCACTAAATAGGAGATTGATCCAATTACCTTTTCACCAGAGGGTCCAACTACTCCCTGCTTCCCTGGCAGCCCCTAAAAACAACATAACGTATGATAAGGAACTGAAATTCAGTGAGTCATTCCTCTAATCGTGCTTGAGTGGGAAGTAGGAATTAACGTTAACAGTAAAACCAGATTTGTATGTATTAGTTCAAAATTGTGAAAGAATTCAAGGCAAGCAAGCATATTAAACATTCAAGCTACATCTGTATACCTCAGCCTTATAGGATAAGGTACATGCTCCCCTGGCACATTTTCCCACCAGCTGATTGCTGGTCTAAAATGTTTCATTCAGCTCAGCTGATATGTGGCTTCACATAGTCCTCACTAGTTTTCCTTACATCACAATAGAAACTAAAATGAAGCAACCAAAATAATAAGTAACTGTAAGACTGTAACAGTTAATGAAAATTAAGTAAAACTTACTGGAATACCCACAATCCCCCTGACACCAACAGCTCCTGGGGTTCCAGACTCTCCCTGTTGAGTAGATCCACAGTTTATGCAAATAAGCATAATTAATCCATAGGGTTAGATGGAAGCCCACAGTAAAAGCCCAACATCGTCTACTGACTATAAAACCTTAATATTTACCAAATGCCACTTAAATTAACACTGACGGTGGGACATTTCATTTGCGACTGCATTAACTTTGAATTATATGTTTATCTTTGGACATATTTGCTGTTTTCACTCATTTACTTATCTCTCTTCATTTGACTCTGTCATAAGTTAAAGTCACACAACACAACAGCATGTCGTCTTTTGTTGACATAGAAACACAAGACTCTCCTGTTTAAAGTTTCAATCCTATTGATTTCCGTTACGTTTAGTCGTTTAGCAGATGCTTTTATCCAAAGTGGCTGGTAAGTTCCCTGGTGTAAGCGTTATGTGCAAACAGGCTGACATAAGTGCCAGCAGAACGGATAAAGAAGAGGAAAATAAGTGCAAGTTAGGCATATTAAGGCGTTAGAGGTGTTAAGAGAGGAAGTATTTATGGATTACGAAAAGATCCTTGAAGGTAGAGAGGGACACCCCTGCTCTCACATGATTTTTTTGGTTTGGAGGCACAAATGAGAGAATTCTGGACCGAGGTTTCCTTGTGCATAGGGATGGCAGTACCAGACAGTGATCCAGTGAGGAAGTGGTCAAAGGAGAGCATAAGCCCTTTTTAATTTGGATAAACTGATAAAGACCTATAAGTAAATATGTGAGCAGCCATTAATACTTTTTTTTTTTTGGTTTATCAACCACTAGACCTGCTGCTACATCATCACCATCTGGTTTCAAGCTTCACTTTGTATTTTAGATAAGCTGCTAAGACGGCATTGCTGTCGAGAGGTGGGAGAAACCATGGAATGCTCCGAGAGTGGTCTGTCATACAGAATTTGTTTCTGTGATGACGACTTGCTGTGTGTGTAAATTTCAAAAAGGCAGACGGTGACAGCAGAACAGCATGAGAGGTGCGACCACTGTGTGGAAAGGCCTTAAAATGAGTTGAGGAACATGTCTCTTCATCCTTAGATTAATTGAGAAGCGGTGGGGTCATATGGTAGAATGACAGATACCGCTGGGTATCATCTGCATAGTAGTGGTACAAAATCGATCAGTCAAGTGTAAGGTGAGTTAGAGCAAGCTAGATGATGGACAGATGACAGATGATAAGGACATAGAGCATAAGACATAAGTGGAGGCTGCCGCAAAAGAAAAGTGGGTGGAAGACGATTTTCGAAAGGAGCAGTGGAACGTGACCAGAGGTGGTGGAACAGAGGGCTCAGAGACTGAGAATCTAAAGGTTTTAGTGGACTGTTTGAAGTTTTCTGGACAACCCTCAGGTTTTTGAATGCCTTCTAAAAATGAAGCCTCAGGTTGTAATGAGTAAATTCCATAGAACGAATTTGAACATACGATGATTTGAATGATTTCAGAGTTTAATAGATTTCAGCAATCACCTTGATACCGTCAACTCCAGGAAGTCCATCCAAGCCATCTTTGCCAGGCTCTCCCTGTAATACCACATCACACAAATAGACACTGGTTTGCTAAAGAAACAATGGGCCCTGAAAACCTTTAGTCAAATATTAGCATACTTACAACTTCTCCTTTGTCTCCTTGAATACCTTGCTCTCCTTTAGGTCCCACAGCACCCTAATAAAGGCTCTGTTAGTTTTAAAAAAAAAACGCATTTTGCAATATTACCCAGAATCCTAGCTAACGTGCGCAGGACTCACATCATCTCCCTTAGGCCCCGGCAAACCCTGACGACCACGAATTCCCTCAACGCCCTGAATGAGAGAGATAGCTTTCAATGACACCCTGCCAAGCCTAACAAATGTCAAAGGAAGTCAAAACACAGAGCTGTCTAAACGAAGGCTGCTTACAGGAGCTCCAGGGGGGCCAGTGGGTCCAGTGATGCCATTGTAACCTGGAGGACCCTGCAAACAGAGAGGAGTCAGATTTTTTCCATAAACGTGATATTACAAATGACTTGTGCCATCACCGCAAAACTTACTCTGTCTCCTTTCTCTCCAGGAGTTCCAGGGAATCCGATGGGTCCTCTTTGTCCCTAAAATAACATTTTTTTAAACATATTTTTCAAATGTGTTTGCTTCTTTGAATACTGTTACTGTATATGCATGTATTTTTATTTCACTTAAACTGAAGTCTCCGTACATCATCTCCCATGCGACCTGGTGGCCCCTGAGGGCCTGGGTCTCCAGAGTCTCCCTACAGAAAAGAAAAACAACAAAACCATAAAATAAATGCATGAGAACAGTGTTTTTCATGATAAGATGCTTTATAGACTCATTTCAAACTTTTCAGTTGCCTGTTACCTAAAGTTAGGGATTTACATTTTTGTTTGATTGTTGTTCTCACTCTTTGCATACCTTCTCTCCTGGATCTCCATCTTTTCCTGGCTCTCCTGACAGACCTTTGTGTCCCTGAAAGCAATGCCCACCTTTGTTAACAGTTCTGTGTTATTAAAAGTGAACACAATTCTTTATTACTCCTTAGAAAGGAGGCCAAATGTCAACAAGCTGGCGAAACTGTGACATTTTGTGGGTATTTCATCCATCACGTTCATCGTCTTAGTTTAGTATTCTAACACTTGCTCATAAGCCATAAGATGCTCTGCATATAAAAAGTTAGGACAATACAAAGTCACAGAATCATAAAAGAAAATACAGTTTATTGTGCTGGGAACATGAATATATGAACCAAATTTCATGTCACATAGACTGGCATCACATGAATAAACAAATGTTGTGAACTAGACCAATCTGCATCATAATAAACTGGATTGAGTTGGATTACACAGAATTGGATAATTGGATTAGAATGAATCTGTTCAAATTGGATTACATTAGAGATTGAATGAATTGGACTGAATCGAACTGGACTTGTTTGAAACTGCTCCTTTCTCAAGTGCCTTGAGGTGGCATTTGTTGTGAATCAGTGCTTTCACATCCCATAACCAATTCTGTATTCACAAAAGAACATAGAAAACACATCAAATGTGAGATACTTTCTTATTTCAGGAAAAAATATTAGCTCCCCTTTACAACAAAGGCTGGAAAAATAAGTGCTACTGTTAAAATATAACAGCTGGAGGAACATGTCACGACTAATAGGTCAACTGGCAACAGGTCAGTAACATGAATAAAAAGAGGACCTCAGAGAGGCAGAGTCACTCAGAAAATAAAGACTGTGAGAACTTTAGCAATCTGCAAAAATACTGTGTCCACAAACTGTGGAGCAATTGCAGAATATTGTCCCTCAACATAAAATTGCAAAGACTTTAAATATTCCATCATCTACAGTACGTAATGTCAAAAGACTCAGAGAATCTGGAGACATCTCTGTGTGTAAACATATCAGCACTAGATGCCTGCAATCAAACATTCCTCTCTCGAAGGTGCATCAACTGGTCTCCTCAGCTCCCAAACATTTACAGACTGTTCTTAAAAGATGTTTTGGTAAACATGGCCCAATACCTTTGAGAGCTACTGCTGCCATCAAATTAAGGATGAGCAAATATTTCTTATGAAATATATCAAATTGTCTCACCTTCAGTATGTGATATGCTTTCTATGTTCTATTGTGAATTAAATGTTTGCTGTTAAGATTAGCAGATCATTGCATTCTGTTTTAATTCACATTTTACACAGTGTCCAATCATTTTTGGAATTCGGTTTGTATTTATCATTTATTCATTTATTTTCATGCTGTCTTATACTCCTGGACTGAATAAATGGAATTATTGTCTGGATATAAACTGAGTCCAAGTAGAATCTTAGAACTTTCAAAAATTCTCAAGAAAACTAATTTTAATGCTTTAATCTAGTTTGGCCTCATAAACATCCCTCACCTTCATCCCTGGCAGACCATGTAATCCCTGAGGTCCAGCAGGGCAGGAAGCAGGACACTGCAGACACACACAAACTCAACAAACTCAACAAGTGAGGCTGCTGCAAAGCCTCTTTAACTTCAGTGACGCATTTTGATTGGGCACGGTGTCACTACTCCAATTGCCATGCATCATTCCGGAAACATTTGGCAGCGTGTAAACACAGTAAAATACTCACAGCTTCCCCACTTCCCTCATTGCTGGCACCAGGCGGTCCCTAAAAGACAGCAAAGTGACATCTAAGAATCTAAGAAACCGCAGGAGGGTTTAGATGTCCTTAGAAAATCACCACAGCCTAAGTTCCCATATTAAATGAGGGACATGGAAATTCTGCATGCAACATGATCACACAATTGTGATTTCACATGGAAAGCTGAGCAATGGTGGGAACAGAGAAGACAGACTGATAAAATGGTTAATGGAGTTTCACCTGTACAGCTGGTGGTCAGTATACAGCATGTGGCTGACCATCAGGTATGCAGATACTGATATTGGTTTTGGCAGAATACATTTGGTTGTATACTGCAGCATTTCTAAAGCTGAATGAGCCTACATCATGTCTAACTTGTGTGTGGCCAAAGGAATACAACTTGCCAGGTTTCAAACTATTACTTATTGCCAAAATGAAAAGATCTAGTCTAAAACTGGCTGTTTTTTTTAAGTGACTGGTTTAAATTTGCTATTGACAGACAGATCCAAACAAACACCTGCCAAGTATTAAAGGTGCCTTCCTTTTTAAAGAAATGTTTCACAGGTAAATATCAGGTTAACCTAAAATTGTTGGTGTGAGAATTGTTTTCTTCCGGCACAGTTGTATGAGCCAAAATTGACAGTCAAGAGTTGTAATCCCGAATGTGGGTATGTGCATACAATATAACATACGTATTAAGGGATGAATTAGTAGCAATAAAAGTATGGGTTAGATCTGGCTCTTACCACGGGCCCTGGTGGACCAGGAGGGCCAGGGGCCCCAGGAATACCAGCTCCTCCTCTTGGTCCAGGTGGACCCTGCAATTTCATATTAGACATAAAAAATAAATCAACAAATCCCAAAATATTTAACATGTTCTAAGATTCATGGGGCAAAATAAAGAGGAAAACGTACAAAATGCTGCAGTTTCACAAGGACAGATCAAAAACTGTAAAGTTACTGTCTGTTCCTGACTCTCAACTCACGACAACTCACGACTTGAGAATATCGACAATAAATATCTCATATGAGCCGATTTTGCCTGTGCAATGTCAAACTCCATCGTTTGAGATCTCATGGCATGACAATGTACTCATTTGACGCTGCTGATTTAACCACACAGGAGTCTAAAGACAAAAGGAGGGTTGGACGGGCGCAATAGGCTGCAAGTTTCCGTGTGATGAACCAGAAGTTTGAGACCCATCCAGTGCGATATTTTTCACGGTTCCTTAGCTTTTCAACTCTCACTCATTCATGAATTAAAATAACATGGTTAGGTTTACATGTTACTCAATGGATTGTTAAAGTTTAACAATCACAGTTCAAGGAATAATTATAGTTCATGGATTAGCATTAACAGTGATGGCTGCTATGCATAAAACTACCTTGCCTTCGCATTTCGCATGATTTCTAACCATGGACTGTCACCTCCATGATTTAGGCATGTGAACCCTTTTACATTTTTTTTTTTTTTTTAAAACTTGGTTGGGAAAGACGTATGGTACATAAATACATTTGTTTAGTTCAGGGACCAAACAACTTGGTTAGGTTTAAGAAAACATCAGGGTTTCCGCTAAAAAAGAGGACCTTAGTTAAAGTAATAATAAGAAGATTGCGGAATGATCATGTTTCAGCTGCTGCATCCAGTGTTCCTCCATCTGAAGAATTAACAGTTATTTTTCAAATGTCTTTGGTTTTGGTTTAGGTGCCAAACAACTTAGTTTGATTTTGGAAAATAATGGTTCTGCTTTAATGAAACAAGCAGCTATGTCCAAAATTCAAAAGTCATGATAAGGAGACACTGTTTTAACATCACTGCATTTACAGTCCTATTCAAATTAAAGCAATCTGACCTCAGGTCCAATGTTTCCTTCGTCTCCTGGAATTCCTGGTTTCCCTGGAGTACCCTGTCACACACAGAAAGAGACAAGATAATACATCAGCTCACTTTTACAGGAAAGCAACATAATAGCATATTTAAATGAGGTTTTTGGATAGGACTAAAAGCAGGATGGGTTACAAACACATACAGCAGGTCCCTCAGTTGCTGGGCCCTGTGGAAGAAGAGACAGAAGAAGAAATTAAATTGATCACGTATAATTCTAAGAAAGAAATAAGCATCATTCATACACATGTGTGCTGTTTGGATAATAGACTTTAATACATACAGGAGGACCTGGAGGGCCAGGAAAGCCAGGAAGTCCCTGCAATCAGAGGGAAAGCAAAAAATGACATTGGAAATGTTTGCTACAGGAAAAAAAATCTATTCTTATAACAGAATGATTTTGGGGGGAATTAATCATAGACTTACTCTCTCTCCTACAGGTCCTCTGGGACCCATTGAACCTGGAGAACCCTGCAGAAAGCAAACACAGTCAAATCAATAGGGCATTTTCTCTCGCCACACCATCACGCATTCTCACTCACAGACACCACACACTTAAATTTACACCGAGAGCAAAATCAGATATAATAAAGAGCATGTGTAAGGATGATGATGTGTAAGGTTTCCTACAAGAGGTCCTGGAAGTCCAGGAAGGCCTCTCTGACCGGGAAGGCCAATCTCTCCCTTCTCCCCTTTGCTGCCCTGAGAAACAGACAACACAAATAAAACAGCATTATCTTCTTCCTGCATCACTCCATACTGTTGCTAAGATACACAGAGGCAAAAACATTTAATCAATGAAAGGTGGGTGACGTTTCGGAGATCAACCACAAGACAAGCTTGTGGATATGCAGATAACAAATGGAGCAGTTTCAGTAAATGGCAGAGGCATAAATAAATCAACATATAGGACAGACCCATCCCTGCAGTTAAACTGACTACTGAAAGTGTTTGTTTTCTGCCGAGCTATCCATGATCCATTTAATGGTAAAAGAGAAGTTTGCAGTTAAGTACACTGGATGTCCTGACTGCATATTTATAGGAACGTTATAGGACGACAACGTGGACTGGAAGGAATCGGCTGCATAACAATGTATCCCCACTGGCAGCAACTCATTAAATAACACAGCCAGCTATTGAGGAAGACATAACTTTATTGGTTAGTTCGTAAGTTTGGATTTACTGAGATGCTACTATGCATAATGCATATGTGATAGCTTTACAGCTCTACATTATCCAAGTAGTTGAGTTTATACACAAGAAATGATTAAATCCCCTACAGCATTATGTGGGTGTATTGGTCCGGGTTTGAAAAGCTTAATTTCCGTGAGACTAACATGTTTACAGCATTTTAAAAGTCCAGCTCTAGTATAATGTAAACGTGCTTATTAAAAAAAACAGAGCATATTTCGAAAGAGCCTGAGAACCATACCAGAGGCAAGATCGGATTGTGTCCTACATACTGGCAGAGCTTATTTCACAGCAGAAGAAGTCTCCCATGGCAGAGAAGCTCATCCTGTCTGTTAGCAAAAAAGCGTTTCAAAAAGTGTCTTTGACAAGGCAATCAAGATAAATGTTGACGACGTGTCAAACAACACGGAGTAACATTTGACGTCAAAGCAGCATGTGGGAGGAAGTTCTTTTTCAGAAAAAAGCTGATTCAAGATACTGTATTCAACTACTGACAAATATCAGATTCCAGGAAAGACTTCTCTTTTGCAGGTTTGTTTCATGACCATGACCAACTAAACTTTTGTATCGTGTCTTAAATGAGTAAATACACCAAAAACCGATGTCTGGACCATGCAATGTGGTCGAAAAGAAAGAAAAACCACTGCGTGGGCATGTTTTGTGTGTTGAACTGGTTCTGTATATGTCATCAATGTTTTTTTCCTAGTTGATTTTAGAGCTAAAGAGGAGAAAAGAAAACTTTTTAGATTCATGAAAATGTTTAGTCTCCTTTATTTGAGTGTACTCCGTGCACTGGAGAGCAAATACAACACTTCTTTGTTTGTCTTTCCGTATTTTGTCCCAACAGTGAACCCATTTTTCCTGAGAGAGTTATCAGACATGAGGTGCACATTTTTATTGTGTTTTGGACCTGAAGTCAGATTGTGACAAGTTATTGGATTTACATCATTTTGATCCAATAAGCTTTTTGTTTATGTTTGATTGTTTTCTTGTCTGAATTCTGTCACATTATCACAGTTTAATTAGGATTAAAACACAGGAGACTCACACTGACTCTGAGTTGGTTTACAAAAGGCGAATTCTCAGTAGAAAAGACTACGTGTGTCAGGATTTAGGTTTTTGTTTCATGGATTGTCTTGTCACTTCCTGTTTTATTTTGATATATTGACTTCTCCTCTCGTTTCAGATAACTTGGTCTTCCTCCCGTGTCCAGTGTCTGATCGTCTTCCCTGATTCCCTAAGTGTTTCCACCTGTCCCCCTTGGTTCCTCATGTGTTTAAATAGTCTTCGTCTTCCCTTGTCCTGTGCCAGTGTGTCATACTCTCAGTCTTCACCCTAGCCCTCGAACCTCTAGCATTTGAATCCTGTTGTACTCAGAATCTTTGATCGCTGTTTTGCTCACTGAAGTCGAGCGTCTCTCCTTCAGAGTTTTGTTTTGGTTAAACTTTGATTAGTAATCCAATTTAGCTTTTTGTAACTTTTGTAGCCCGATGTGGTTTCCTCCATTTAGGAGTGACTTTTGATTTGTAAGTTTATTAGCACCTCCGTTATAGGAGTGGTTGCGTGACCTTGTTCCTTTTTTTGTGAATTCTCTAGATCCTCCATTAGGCGGAGAGCTTTTCTTTGTTACGCCTCTTTAGAAGAGAGCAGCTAAATTCAAGTAATAATCTTTTATAGTTTTTTCGTTTTCCTCCTGGAGTGGAGTCGATGTTCATTTTGATAAAGTTTTATACCGGCACTTGTCTCTGCCTTAGTTATTGAGATCAGTGTCATAGAATTTTCATAGCTCTTGTTTCTCTGTTGGAAGCACTTATTCTGAAAAGATCCTGCATGTGGGTCCTGTGTCCTGCTGGTTCCTGACAACGTGATGCAGAGGCACCTTGTGTCCAACAAATTTGTTTTAGAGCTGCTTAACTGTTTAAACATTCATGTGCAGTGAATCACCTTCTTGAGGTACCAGACAAACAAACAAATGGTTGCATCAACATCCTTCAGGCATAAATTATTGTTAGGAAAACACTTACAGGAGCACCTGGGCCGCCAGGAGAGCCTGGAAGACCCTAAAGAGACAAGAAAATATATATTTTTTAAAAGCAGTAAAAATTATACTAATATACAGTAATAAAATAAAACATTTTATGTTTTATTTGTAAAACATAAAATGTCTAATAACAGAGAGTACAAGCTTACATCTCTTCCATCTCTGCCATTTTCTCCTGGGACCCCTCGGGGGCCCTCAGGACCAGGGACACCTGGAGGACCTTGAACTGATCTGTCAGGCTGAGAAAGAAGACAAACAGTCAGCAAATGGGACAGACACTAAATTGGTGAAGAAAAATAGATATTCAAGGTTTGTCAATCAATGAAAGTTCTTTTTTCCACATTATAAATCATAGCCAACCGGTTCTTACTTCCAAAGCATCAAACACTGCAGTTTTGAAAAAGCCAATGATGTCTCTGAGATATGAGGTGTCCTGTGGCACCACTGCCCTGATACACTTGCTCAATATATGACACCCAGAGTAAAATCTATGACTGTAATATCACTGTGATGAGATTTATATCATATATTGTAAATAGTAAGGTCCTTATACAGTATGTAGGTTGGTGGGGAGGTCACAGATTATCACTTTTCTTTTCACTTGTTCTTCGGTTAGGTTTAGGAAACACAATTTCAATTCAGTTTCAATTCCAAATCTAGCTGGGACACTGTAAAATATGAATAAAAATGGAATACAATGATTATCATATCTTATAAGCTTAACTTGGGCAAGGTTCTATTCACAATAGGACACAAAAATCTTAAAAGTGAGACTTTTTACTGTTTCATGAATAATACTGCCGCATCTTTAATTGATTGGCTGCAACATTTTACCTACCCAAAAAGTTGGGATGAGGGCACCAAAAGGCTTAAAAGTACTTAGAAAGAAACAGCTTTTGCGACTAATTAGATTAAATAGCAACAGGTCAGTAACGTGTCTGGGTGTTTAAAGAGCACCTTAGAGAAGCAGAGTCTCTGAGAAGTAAAGCTGGGCAGAAGTTCATTAATCTACCAAAAAAATAAATCTTAAATTTTGGCGTTTTTTCAAATCATGTTTCTCCATGTAAAATTACAATGAACCTGAAAATATTAACAATAAATGATATTATAGAAAAATTCAGAGAATCTGGAGACATGTCTGTGTGTGAGGCACACTTTCGACAATCAATATTGGATGCAAGTTCTGCTGAGGCCCTCAGGCTTTAATGCATTAACCACAGGTATGATTCTGACACTGCATGGACTCAAGAACACTTCAGAAATCATTGTCTGTGAGCACAGTTCATCACGCCATCCTCTAATGCAGGTCAAAGCTCCACCATGCAAAGAAGAAGCCATGTGTGAACATGATCCAGGAGCGCTGCCACCTTCTGTAGGCCAAAGCTCATTTAAAATGGACTGAAGCAAAATGGAAAACTGTTCTGTGGTCAGACAAAACAAAGGTTTTTGGAAATCATGGATCAAACATAGTGGCAAACATGATCCTGTCCCAATTATTTTTAGACGTGTTGCTGCCATTAAATCTAAGATGAGGTACTATACTGTATTTTATGAAACTGTAAAAAATGCCTCACTTTCAACTTTTTGACCACAGTTTTCTGTGTTGTATTGTGAACAAAATATGGATTTATGAGACCTTTAAATCAAGGCATTCTGTTTTTACCTATATTTTTACTCAGCATCTCAACTTTTTTTAAACAGGGTTGTAGATTTTCCCTGTTAAGATATGTTTGCCCTGCAAACAGCTTCCTTTGACTTTGATTTCTGGCATTAATGGTTGAAATGGTATTTTGTGACACACAAAATTTGACATATGCTAGAACTGAAGAGATCAGCTAAAGCTCGGTTTCTGGCGATACGAAAACTGGTGAAGGTACGTATGAAAAGTGGACCTTTTATGTAATCCTAAAACCACCACCATGAAACAGATATAGGAAAAAGCAATAAGGCAATTAGGCAACTGCAGCACTGAAACAGATTACTGGCTTAAAATCACAAAGCAAAAAGAAGGTAGAGTACTGAAAATAAATACCTCAGCATTGGCATACATCTGCAGAAGCAAGAGAAATCAGATAAAAGGAAAGTTAGTGAAAGTAGTCACACCACCCTCACCAAAAAGTGCCAGCAAAAGCGCACCTGTCCAGAAGTGAGTAATCATCATGCCGTCATTTAAATACAAGGCCCCATACACAGTAACCACAATCCCCGTGTTAGCCTTAAAGCTAATAGAGTGCATTTGTCTATACATTATCATTTACATCTCGATACATGTGCCTGAATAAAACTGCTCTCTTGCTCACTGATCATTTATTGCACTGCAGATGTTACAGAGAATGAGATGTGAGACAGCAGAGTGGCGTTTTCGTTGCAGGCTCTAAGTGTGTGTCAGAGGCAGACATCTCATCAATTGTACTACTGCCGCAGAGGAGTGAAAGACAATGTTTAATCATAAATGTCATAGACTACATACAGCTTTGTGTGTGTGTGTGTGTTTTTAATTTTAGTATAAGGGCTTGTTCTGGTGAGAAATGTTAAACTCTCAGATTGTATGTGTTTTAGATCCTCATTAACTATTGTAATATCAAAAGATCCACATGTTTATGACAATGTGAGCATTCATCTGCACATGTGGTTGCATAGCATCATTTACATATCGGGATGTGAAAAATCATCTGGTTCTTACCATGTCCAAAAACTATAATAAATAAGAATAACAACACATGACATATTACATCACATCAGTATTCACTGAACAAAATATATGACAAAATGCAGAAGCAGTGGATGAAAAACTAAGTATAACCCATGACTCATCTACTTAAAACGTTTGATTTTCCACAGTAGAATCAGTGGCAACACATTGCCTAAGCCCAAATCATCAGCCCTCCACCACCGTGCTTGATAGCGTGTATGAGGCATTTGTGCTGATATGCTGTGTTTGGTTTTCTCCAAACATGCTGCTGTGCATTATGACCAAACATCTCCACTTTGGTCTCATCTGTCCAAAGGACACTGTCTTGTTGTTTTGTTCAGATGTAACTTTATCAGCCTAAGCTGTGCTGCCATGTTCTTTTTAGAGAGAAGAGGCTTTCTCCTGCAACCCTTCCGTCTTTCTCTAATTGAACTGTCATGAACTTTAACATTTAATATGCTAACTGAGGCCTGTAGAGTCTGACATGTGGACCTTGGGGTAAACTTGCTTGTGTATAATCTTTCTCTCTGTAGAATAATGGACTCCAAATAGTTTGTAAATGACTGTATCACCCTTCCTAGATTAATAGGCAGCAACAATTGCGTGTCTAAGATCATTGCTGATGTCTTTCCTCCTTGGCATTGTGTTAACACACACCTGAATGCTCCAGACCACTAAACCTGCTTTGTTTGTCCTGCTTTAATAGAGGTGCTCACACCTGCTGATGATCAGCTAATCAGGTGCATTTCATTAGCAGCACCTGGCTGCTACTTATCTTCTTAATTTTCATGAAAGATTTTGTGAAATAAATGATGACACAGAGTAACATGCCATGTGTTGTTATTAATCTGTAGTGCATCTACCTCATTTTCAGACCTGCTAAGGACAAGAGGATTTTTTAAAAATTGCTTTTATGTGTAAAACCTTAGAATTGAAGCACAATTTACTTCTTTTTCACCAGATTAAACATGCTTCCTACTTGTACAAACATGTTTTTTTTAAACTTTTGACTTTAATGTTACAGCCAATATAACATTTCTTTTTTAAGTCCAGTGAATAAGTACCCACGACTAAGACAGTTGATGAATGCTCACAGTCAACTGTTTCTGTTTTAATAGTTCAGTTGTAACAGCAGCTGCATGATGATCTTGGCGAGTCACCACTATCAGGTAATTGCAGTCACAATTCATCCTTGCTGTTTTTATGTTGTATTAGCTGTTCTCTGCCTAAATACGTTACAACCTGAGTTTAACCCTTCAATGTCCTGCTTAACCGTTGGGTTCGAGCACCCTTTTCAGTGGCTGTGCTGTATCTTACAGGAGCTTTGCAGAAGTAAAACTGTCTAAGCCATCTGTAACACTGGCTTCAGGTATGTAATGCTAAAGCTCAGTATATGTTATGCCATTTCTTATTCAGATTTCGATATTCTTACAGTTAAAGAAAACAAACAAACAAAAAAAACATTGATTCTTATAATTCTTGCCCCAAATAAATCATAAAGAATACAAAGAGACATATTTCCATGGCCTTTTTCTCTCAGTGAGAACATTAAAGGGTTAAACAAGATCAAACTACCATGGCACTGTGTAAAATATGCAAGTAAAACTTTCACGTTTATAACAGAGTAACTCTTCTGCTGTGTTAGCAAAGTTTATGTGTTAGACAGATAGATCATAAACTGACAGAAACTTGTAACCTCTGACACCATAAAAAAAAAAAACTGCTCAGCAGTATATTAATGTTTCTGCGGTTCCCCTTCAGCATGCTGGAAGCTCCATCTGCCTGAGTAAAAACACAAACTACAGCAGAGGCTGGGTCCTCATTACTGTACCTCAGTGGCGGGCAGTTCATTGCAGCTCTCTCTCTGGGCCCTCTTCGGGTCGCAGTGAATTAACATCCACTGGAGCTCAAACTGAAAAACAAGTGTCACTGTTAACACATAAAAGATATGGAGTCGTTTTATCATGCAACACAGAAATAAAGGGTATTGAAGTGCTTTGTAATGGTACTGTCATTTCTTTGTAGTTTTGAGTCCGTTCTCTCTATACGGGCTGCTGAGCTTAATTTTCCAGCAGTGCGATTTTCAGCCGGGATTACTTTTTTTTTTCCTTTTTTACCCTCTGGAACCCAGCTGAGCAGCTCTGCTGTGACAGCAGCACTTTAGAATTATAGCAGAGCTCAGCACGCACATAAACCTGAACGTGTTTGTTCACAGAGAGCACCATTTCCCTGACAATGCTACATGTCGGTTAGCATGATTAAATGCAGAAGGCAATTCTCCGTCTTTGCTTACCACCACAGAGGCATCGGGATCAGAATCCAGCCTGCCAATGAGAGTGTCTCCCTCTGTGTTGATGGGGCCTTTGCCCTTGATGGGTTTCTGATCCACAGGCTGGCAGTCCACATACAGCGTGACCTGGTCACGCTCCACGCCGATCATCACCTTGTGCCACTTGGTGTTGAAAAGCACAGAAAGGCCGGGGAAGGTGACGGTCTGCAGGTTTCCATCTGCGCCCATGAGGAAGTACTCCAGAGCCTGCAGGTCTCCGTTCAGCCTCAGTCCGGCTTGTTTGTTGCCGTCTTCGTCCACTATCTGCCAGACGTTCCACACCTTGTTGACCGTGTTCTTGATCATTCGGAAGGTGGTCATGAAGGAGTACTCATCTGGGAAGCCACGGGGGAAGTTAAGCCTGAGGGGAAGGTGGGGAACAGGGGCTCAGATCACTTGAACGTTATGGTTCGTAAAACTCAGACAGCTGCCTTTTAATTGAAAGACGTCTTGCACCCAGCCAGGTCATAACTCAAAACATCTTTTTTTTGTGTCAAAGTTGATTAATGATCACAACAAAGGGAACTTCCTAGTAAAAATCATCAAATGAAGTGCAAGATTTGGATGGAAATAACTCAACGCTTTGTCATCCCTTTCACTGACATTCAAAGTAAAGCGACACGTTTCAAAGGAACACAGATCCGTTTTTAGTGAGAAGTGGTTTCAGTGCATGAATCAGTTAGAACATGCCGTCCTGGTTAGCGCCCGCAGTCGGGAGCTTC
Source organism: Leuresthes tenuis (assembly GCF_036924035.1). NCBI lineage: Eukaryota > Metazoa > Chordata > Actinopteri > Atheriniformes > Atherinopsidae > Leuresthes > Leuresthes tenuis. The sequence goes on along the minus strand of NW_027325372.1, from coordinate 21,848,592 downwards.
TCTGCTTTTTACAAGCCAGAAACTCAGTAGGTGGTGCACTCATAGATGGGCACTCCAGCCTGACTTTTACCATCTTGTAAACGATCAAGCTGAGGCAATAAAAGAAGGAGTTTCCTGTTACCCAATAAAACAAATGAAGAACTTTCTTTCGAGCATTTCCTGAGGTCAGAAAGTTTTGAAGTATGTGGCACTTTTGCCCTTCAGACTATAAGAGAGAGAGAGTGCAGCTGAAGCACAGGCGGACTTCAAAGCATTGGACCTGTAGAGGAAGAAAAAAAAAGAAAACACGTATTTGCATTCAGTGTAAGAGGCCTGAGTGGCATAGATCTCGGTTGCCAGTGAGTTATATAACAGCCTCTAAAGAAAGCTGGCATGCAAGAGAGACATTTGCCAAAACAGACTGCAGCAGGCACACTGGGAAGCACCAGGAGACATCTTTGGTTATGTAACGTTATTAAAACCTTCAACCTGCACGGTCCGTCCTGAAACCAGTAAGTGGAAACGATCCCTAACATCACACCTTTCAAATGTGTTGAATCAAGTGAAAAACACTGACATGAAAGTGGTCCATCCATCTCCAAAGGCACTGGCATGCAAAGGTTCTCTTCACCCCCACAGGACAGGATTAACACCGCAGAGGGAGGTGGGGGATAAAAATAAAATGTTCCATGTGCTCTGTGCCAATGCAACAGGATTTTTAATTTTGTAAAATCACAGGGCTATTCAGCAGGGAAGACCAAAGCAAATAAATCCAGATATTGTAAGCCTTTCTTTAGTGGCAAAATAATCCAGTGATAGTTATTTGTCCATCCACGAAGACATGACAAACAGATACTGCTTATAGCCAATGCGGCACACTTTGAATGGCAGCAATTTGACAAAGTGTTCACAGATGTGGGCTTCAGCTGACATTACAGGCTGGTAAGAGGGTGTTTCTCTCCTGACAGCTTTAACAATGGTGAAATATGTGCCAGAATCTGTCCACATGTTAGTGGTAATGTGTTTCCATCATACTGGAAACAAGATTCTGGAAGCAAAACAACTCATCTGACTGGATTAAAGTCACTGACTAATGAAGGAAGTCTTAAGATCAAACCACTCTCCCTAAATGTCTGAATGAGAGTTACGTCTCCTGTAGTTTTTGATCATTTGATAAAAAAAATACCATTGTTTCCTTAGTGTTATATACTGCCTGTGAAATCCTCTTGGGCTTTTAGGTGGAACACTGCCAAGTCCTCATGTTCTGTGAATGAAATCAGCTAAAAGTGAACCACACAATTCTTTAATCTTCTTCTGCAATCGATTATAAGTTAGAAAATATCGTATATCTGTAATCAGTGTAATGTTGTGCATCTTGTGGGGATTGCAGCATTTCTTGATCTTGAGGTGCTTCTTGTATCATAATCTAACAAATTATTATTATTGTTGTTATTATTACTTTTATCATTTTGCTCTTAGTCAACTTACTCCTCAAATAACTGATTGTGTAATCAAAATCAGATAAAAAAAACACCCATAACTGTCCACGATGTGTTGTCTGGAGGCCGATAAATAAGTTGTCACAGATCGATTAGTCTTGTTTAAAAATGCAAATTCACAATTTCTAATCACTTGCAGGACATATGAAATTTAAAGGATTACAGCATTTATCAGGCAGAACAAAAAATACAGATGATTGCATTATGGGAAATATTGGATCCAACAGTTCTGAAGCTGGAGCTTTCTATATTGAGATTGGACTACTGCAATTCTTTTTGGAAGTCCCAAAAACTCTTTAAAGAGTCTCCAGTTGATCATTAAATGCTGCAGCAAGAGCAGAGGAGTTCATGTTTCTCTACTGTTAGCTTCTGTTCATTGGCTAACTTGAATCCATATTATAGCTGAAAATTCTTCTCCTCTCATATAAAGCTCTTAATCGCCAAGATCCATCCATCCATTTTCTATACCTGCTTAATCCGTTGGTCGGGTCGCGGCCCCTCACCAAGATCCATCATTTCTTAAAGGTCTCATGAATTAGTATTTTCCCAACAGAGCACTTTGCTCTCAGACTGCAGCTTTACTTGTGGTTCAGGCCCTTCTGTTGTGGAACCAGCTGGCACTTTGGGTTCTCTTTTTTTTTTTGCCACAGCAGGTGTCGGTGGCCTAGAGTCAGGGGTGTTTGTCCACGTCTCTGTCCTGTCCTCTCAACCCCCAACCTGTCGAGGCAGATGGCCACCTTTCTTGACTACCCTGTGCAGGCTCAGGACAATCCAGGGACTGAATCAAAGTGCGATTTAAAAGAATCCTTTGGCTTAATTAGCTTTCGATTGAATTGAACTTCGCACCTTTCTTGTCTTGTCCTGCTGGAGGTCTTTTCTTGTGAAAATAGAGCTCTTTGACGCTCTTCTCATCCATTTCACTTAAATATCAGTAAACTGCTATTTGATAAATTTTCCTCACTGTTAATCAAAAAAACTAATGTTATTCGGTGTAGCATTGTCCAAACTCTTCAATGTTCAAAGCAACTCAAAGTGCTTTAATAAGCTATTCCAAACATGAAAAGTGAGCAGACAAAAGATAGACAAATAGATTACTTTGGGGAAAAAAGAAAAGAATACCTATGAAACATTTTAAAGTATTAGAGGTTTCTCAATGGGGCCCCTCTGTATTTATGCTCCGGGGCACCCCAAATAGGTTTATTCAGCCATGCTGGAGTATCAAACCTTTAATTACAATCTTCACAAGAAACCAGTGCTGTCTAATTTTCACTCTAAACTTTTTAAAGGGCCCATAAGACAATTCATCACTAAAAAGACAAGGTGAAATATGGTTCTTTACATGTTGTGGAAATACAGGGAGGCATCAGTCAACTCAAACATGCACTCACAACTCACTCAAATATACACAAACAAAGAAGAATTCTTCTATTTCCTCTGTGTGATTGTGTGTGTGTGTGTGTAAGAGACATGCCAAAAACGCCCAGACATGTTTTTCCTCTACCAATTATATGCTGCTTGCCTCGCTGTAACATCTGCGCCTGTAATAATGCAACACCTGCATCAGCAGACTGCTACTGCCGCTTGTGAGTGTTTTTTTTTATCTGTTTTCTTCTAAACTGCCTCTACTGTACTTACATGGTTGGAATTTGAAAGTTGGCCTCCCTGTCAAGGCGATAAGCCACCTGGAGGGGGGTGGAGCCGTCCACCTTCCTCACACCTTTCAGGGGAATCACGTCCAGCTGGAATTGGGTGATCAAATCAAAACCTGTGTGGAATAACATGAGGTCATGATGCCAGTAATATAATCATCTTCACTGATCACATTGTGCTGTAGCAGCAATACACACATAGCAGAAATTTGCAATACCAATACCAATTAGCATTCACCAATAGAAGACATAGGAGCGATAATAACATTGGCTTTGTAATCAGCATATTAACATTCTTCTACACAGTCTGTCTTCAGAATGTGTAACTGCTACGTTGGTCAAAAAAAAAAAAAGCAATTTTGCAATAAAATGAAAATATATTACTTTTAGAGAGACATTTTAGAGTTTATGATGCTACTGTATGGAATTAAATCTGCGCCGTTAAAACCTTTTGTCAAAATAATTCACATATTTTCAATATTTTTGCCTTTTGGTGAAAAGAATATTGTAACGTAACAGGGTTAATGAGATCATTGCAGCAACGTAAACCCCTGTAAAACGAGTGAAAAGACCCACACATTTACTTAGAGCACAAAGCAGAGTGTGCACAGATGTGCCGAAGGAGTCAACAGTGCAGTTGTGAGTAATTACACTCTTGCTGAGGTGTTCCGAGTAAAATTCTGTAAAACTCAAGTGGAACATTTTATTTGCCTCATTTGAAAACTAAAGGTGTCTCGAGACATAAGGCAGCCCTCCTTGTTTAGCTAATTAAAAATCACCATGTTTGTTCAAATACTCTATTTTCTAGTGGTTGTGTTGAAGCAGCTGCTGTAAGCAGCTTTTATGTGGTGAGTATTTTACCTGGAAGGTCATCTTGTCCATTTCTCATTGGTGGGCAGACGGTATCGCCATCCAGTCGGTTGAGGTCTAGTTCTGGCAGCACAAAACAGAAGGCACTAATCATGTTGCACTTGTTCTTTGCTGGATTTGACAAATGTAATGCATTACTGGTCACTTTGATTTAGCCTAGTCCAGGAGATGGCTACAAGGGGAAATAATGTCAGAGTGGATTAATATCACAATGCATCACAGTGCATTTTAAATGCAGGGCTCTGTTGCAAATTGGACATATATTCCTACATCCAAGAGCATGAAGACGAACAAATCAACACAAAGCTTGAGCTCTCAGATATTCATTGTGATCCAAATGTGCCATAAGAGCCAGAACAATGTTGTTGATAAGTACTTGAATGGCATAAGCTGTATGGCCACATTAATCTTTTTGTTTTTCCTTGGTTATTAATCAAGATTGAATTCTCTTTGAATGAAATTACAAATAGATGCCTACTTTTCCCACTGCCCTTACCAAACTGACTTCAACATATATTAGGAGTGACTTCAGAAAACTTCATTCAGACTTGATTCAAGTGAAAAATCTGTTTCTAGAATGTGTCAGAGGAGGGCGCTATCCTTGAGTCCTCGCAAAGAAGCTGCGAGCAGGAGAGGCCTCTTAAAAAAACTCCGGGAAAAAAGGATAGTGACAGCCAGAGGGGCTCATTAACTGTGATCAGCATGAACACAACACATCTGGAAGCCGTTCCCACGTCCCACATAAATTGCTGAGAAATGAGATAAAGTGGTGAGACGGTATTTATAATCCCACATTTACCACCACTAAACACTTATCTGACTGTGCATGTGGGCCTCAAGTTGTTAAAGTTACTGTCTGCCGCAGCATTACACTCAAAAAGCCAGTCATTAGTGAAATGAGCTGGAGATGAACCACAGTTAAGATGGCACATGAAGTCACATGTGCACGTTGTGATAATGAGGCGAATTCCACAAAGCAGCACACCTACTGTATGTGGTGCTTATTGCCCATTCACGTTAGATTTATTGTGCCTTCAAACAAGAGCAGAGAATGGGTTTGTTTATTATCAGAGGGGAGGTTTAATCTGATTTAATCCTATGACACAGACCAGCACAGTGTGTCTGCTATTTCTGGCCTTTATCTTGTGAGCTCTGACAAAGAGAATGGCCCAGCAACAGTGCACGTGGACGCTGACATTAACTCATCTCCGTGTTTATGAGACAAACAAACAAAACAAAGAAATAGTAGCACATGACATGTAGTACCTTAAGTTTGTAAGACGTCAATGATAGTGAAATCAGCTATAGGTGACTTACGTCCAAATGCTGGAGCGAGGAGGAGCGACAGAAGAGCCACGCATAAGGGGGTGTATCCCGACATTGATAGATGGCACAGTTGCTTTCTGTTCAGGAATGATAGAGAAAATCAGTATTCAGTGATGCTCATTCAGTCATTCTCTGAAATTTTGTCAGTGTCTGAATCGATGAAACGCCACGCTAATGATGTGCATTTAGCTGTGACATTGATGTTCATCCAGGACACATAAAGATGAGGAAAAACCATTACTTTAAATAGTTTTACACTGAAGGTGCCACTTGTAATCATGACAACACTGAAAGTTGACACCTGCCAGACGTTTTGCCTTGCGGCCTGCTGCTTTATTTTTTGGACTCAATATTAATCTGAATAAATAACACAAAAAATATACATGAATTGCGTAGTTCCACTCTTACCTGCCTGAACCACACTAAACATTGATAATGTTAGAAACTTCCTAATGCCTGTAGTTTGAAAAGAAGCTAACATTAGCTGCTGAAGAGGTTTGTTTCGCTGGTAGAGGCCAGAACAGAAGAAAAGTGAGTAGTTCATGAGGACCTTAACATGACCTAAGATTAGTGTTGATTTTGCTCTGTATCTTTTGTACAAGCTAAAACATCACAGCTAACAAGTTTGTTGGACGATATGCTAATGGTAGGTTTACAGCTTGTTTCTACTACCCCTGACTGGTAGAAAATGTGTTAATACCTTTACCTAAAGTCAGTTAAACACTCGCATACAGTTTATGTGGCCCTTGCAAAAAAACATTGTCGCTTGTAGTTAGTTTATACATTGAGTTTGTTCATTTATTCTTTGTTCAGGTAGTTCTGTGTTGCCAGATCTTCCAAGACTATGTTGCTGAGGCGTGGACAAGTCTTCGACAAAATTCATTAGTCACTGTTTTCCTTCAGAGGCTATTAGGCAAGATAATCCCACAGAATCTGGGCTCATGCTCACTTATCACATTGGAATGAATAGACTTGGGATCAAGTTTCCTAAAGAGGTGGACCGATGGAGGAAGACTCTATGCCATGGTGGCCTTCTGAAGACCTCTAGTCATCATCTAGTTTTCAACATTTTCCGCGAAATTAATACTCAAACCTTGACTGTAATTCCACTTGCCTTTTACTGGATATCGTCAGAGACCAGGAGCTTTTTCCCATACCAGGTATTCTTTTTTTTTTATAACATGTTCTGAGTCATCATCCGAAGGGGAAGAAATGGACGTGAACACAGATTGTGGTCAATCCTTTCACTCCACTGCCTATGAGGAGAATCCCACTCAATTCTAACCGAGCATCCTGACACTAAATGATAAAGACTTTGTTTTAGGCTTTTCTGTGTCTCAGCAGCACACTTGTGAGATCTTGCAACTCAAATACCTGTTGAAATTGTAAATGCTAAGTACATTACTCAAATATTGTCTAAAGTCATGTGAATTTCAAAATTCACTCATTAGCCTAATTACCTTAAACGATTAAGCCATACGAGACACATCCAAATGTACTTTTATCCATTTCAACGTTCACAAGACTAAAACCGCTCTCCCACTTAGAAAACGAGAAGTCTTGTTGGGAAAAAGGATACTTGATATCAGCTAATGTTACCCTGTCAAACTGTTTCTTGGCTCCACTAACTCAACCAATCAGATCATCTCTGCCCTGCTGAGAGTTTGTCTCCAAGGCAAGCTGCAATTCACATCTTAGCTTTTTCAATAAATCTTTTTGTACTTCATGGCAAATCTTTGGAGGAACATTTACTAAATCGTTGAATAAGCATAGATAAAGTACTTCACCTTTACTTTTAAAAGTGGCTTGATATCTGTACGTGGACATGAATATCGGAGAGCGTGGATGATAAATGACAGAAGAAGTCATGCAGCTTTCCATATCATTTTTCACTCCAGATAATGTATAGCTGAGCAGTGGTACATTCTACCCTCACTCTCACACTCTCCTCTTTTAGATTCCTTTATGTGTGTCTTGATTTGTGACAGCTCTTCGCAGCCTTCCCAAATTCATCATCAGCAAGACCGACAGTGATAGTGAGGACTTTTGTGGAGGCAAAAATTGTGGCTGAGTCTAAGAAATTAATATGGTAGGAAAGATGTTACTGAGGGACATATCCCATCTATACAGTGGCAACTTTCTTTTTAATGTGTGTGTTTGCTTAAGGAGAACAGCTGTGTGTTTGTGTGTGTGTGCTGGTGAGTGAGGTGTCAGAAGAACAACGAATAGCTTGGTGAGCAAAGTCTCTTTAGAGGAGAAGTTGGTTTTGAATGCCCTCTTGTACCCTTCACCATATTGGAGCATCTTCAGACCCCCGCTGGGATGTCTGTCTTTTAATTCTGTCGGTAGACTCTCACTGACTACATGTCAGTGATGAAATATGATCTCAAACCTAGGATTACAGAGTTATCTCAAAGAATTGTGTCAGAAGATTGATATCGAGAGATAGTTAGATCACAGTAGAAAACAGTCAGTACAGTAGTTAGCTTGATGCTACATGAGACTAGTCTTTTGTTGATTGATGTGAAATGTGTCAGCCTCTATCATTAACTTTCAGGGTTTCTTGAAAATAAATACTTATTTCTTTTGAACTTAAAAAATGAGCCACCAAACCTCTAACTCGAAACTGAAAGCCATCTTTACTACATATGGGGAGAATCTATGATATCTGCTGACCAGAGAGTGAAAATTTGTCATTTGTATTGGCTTTATTACTAATTTAACCTTCTCTGCCTGGATACTTTGCTCAGCCACACCCTCCTTCCTAACCATCTGAATCATAACTATACTACCCACAATCTCACCTTTGTAAAGGAGAAGGCTCAGTTGGTAGATGAATGACACGTTTGTATTGCACTCATTTGTATTTAATAAAATGAATTTCTGATTAAATTTAAATCTCTTTACAGCTTAAGTGGATAGATAATTTTATTATTATATCTATATCTATATTACAACTACATACTAGGATAGTTTTGGGGCGTTGTTGTGCTCAAATGGTAAATAAAATGTGGTCTTTAGGAAATAGCGAGCCAGGCTGTCTTTAGATTTTCTGTCTGAAAAAAAAGAAGTCTGTCAGACTTCAGATACTGCAGATGCACATCTTTTCACAATGGATGAATTTAGATATCTGCAAGCAACGTTTGGAAATGGAAGCAGTATTAAAAGGCTATCTTTGTGGTAAAAGATCCTGGTAGATTAGATAAATGAGAACAGTATTGATACTCTTATCTAACTCCCAAGTAAGCAAATAAGCTTGTATCCCTTTATTCCAGAAAATTCCTGTCAGTCAGCCAGCTATTTCTTTACAGTTTGATTAAATTTTTTCATTAGTTTTTGCTTTGAGTTCCCAACTATATTCACCCTATCCTATAGGCAACAACAGAAAAGGAAAGAGTGTGTCTTGTCAAGAAATGTATGTCTCCAGTTTCAGGCTCAAAAGCAGCTGATTATTTTTTATTTTTGGACCGGCCAAAAACCCTTAGCATCTGGCTTTTGTTCAGCATTCAGTTCTGGGTCCAATGACTCATCTGTAGTCTACAGATTAGCTTTGACCCGGGTGTACATGTGAATTTTCCATGCAGGTGCTGCACTCAAAGCTACAAGGGTGGGCACGGCTCACTTTTTCTTTAGACAAAGAGACATTTACTGACTGTCACACTTCACGTGAAAGTATTTAGCAAAACAGCTGGTAGCTCATTCTTAGTCCTGCTGTGTTGGGCTAATTTACCTGGTCCAATAAAAAAATAATGATATGCTGGCCTGCCGTGACTATCAGAAACTGTGGTTCAGTGCAGCCAGCAGGATATGGAATCATGTCATCTCTTCATGTTGACGTAGCTTGCTTCTCCCTTCAGAAGTAGCAGTGTTACGAGACGTAACTCCAGTTCTGTGTTCATGGTTTGGCATCAGATTTCTGGGGGTAAACATGCCACTACTGGCAACGGGGGAAGGATTTAATTTGCTTGCTTTAGTGGGTGTAAAAAAAAAAAAAAAAAGAAGAACTTTAAACACTTTACCTTTGGTGTAAAAATAGTCTCTTTAGAAAGCTTTAGAAAGTAAACATATATTTAATAATCTTACTGTAATAATAAAGGTTCAATGTCAGAGCTGTGGTTGTTCCTGAACCCTGTAAATCTAACATCCGAAGGCAAAAATCTAATAAAATCCCTATAAAAGTCCCTTTGCGTCAGTCAAGTCAGTCTGATGGTGTTGTGTCATGTGTTTTAATTTCTGACATTAATCAGCGTTCCATGGGGCTTTCCTCTGACTGACACCTATGTTGTGATGTCCCCACGGTGCTTCCAGAATTCCAAGAACAAGCCAATACTCCTGGCACGAGTCCTGTCATCCAGTAATTATCCAATAACAATTCAGGCATATTTAAGATAACTTTTGCAGAAAATGAAAAATATCTGGACAAATACTTTAAAAGATTGAAATGGAATAGAAACAGTAAAAGACAGAAATCTGGAAGCTTATGAGCTTTTTGGTTTGTTGAAGTGTAGCAAAGATTTATAGGCCACATGCTTGCATGTGTGGGTCAGATTAAACAGCAAATGGGCAGCTTCTTTAATCTATGCTTAGCGAGATCTTGTTGCACCCATTAAATCACTGAGTTATGAGACAGAAGAAAACATAGGTGTTTTCTATTTCTGCATGAATGTTAAAAAGTATCTGATTCGTATGAATCCATCATGTTATTTACCTTCTCAAACCAGAGCTGTGGAAGGCCATGTTTCTCTCCACTCCGGGATGGGACACAGACAGGTCTTGGCAAAGAGGTACTCAACAGTGAGATGTCAGAGCAGAAGGAGCCACGGATGTGAATTTCCCCTTCTTGAAGCCAGTCCTACCTGCACATGTTGAAGACTGACTGAGAGAAGCCGTGCAGGGGGATGCTCAAGCATTTTCGGAGGACACATAAAAGTTTGTTCAATGGATTCTCATTGGCCAAGAGTTCTGCAGGAGGTGGTGACTGCATTTTATTACCAACACTTAAAAGGATGCAGAAGCCCGTAGGCTCTATGTGAACACCTCCAACTGCTTCTCTTCTTTATGGTCTCTCCTAATGATATGTGCCGACTGTATGTAATTCTCTTAATAATCATTGTCCCTATCGGGAAGAAGCATCCAGTCAGTGATGAAATGTGGATTTCATAATCACGTGCAGTTGAAGAATGCATGGTAGCCGGTGGTGTTGACACGAGAAAAGCCTTGTTATTATCTGAAGGGCCTTGTTATCCAACATGTCATGTGATTGATCCTATGGTGTTTGATCTGCACTTTAGTAGATCTGAGAAAAGTGAAAATGTTTTTTAAAAAATGACTAAGATAGGCTTGTTTCTCACAGAAACATCACACCAGCTAAAGCCAGTAAATGCTCAGTGACATTCCTCATTGCTCTGACTTTCTTCGGCTTGTTCGGTTACGCTGACATTTATCACAGTTACAACCTCCTCATGCCCAAAAGACATGTCAGCGCCTACGATACAGCGTACTGTTTACACAACAGTTTTTAAGCCACAGGAATCCCCTTTGCCAGTAGGTACAGATCTCTCTGGGAGAAATGTCACTTTCAAGTTGTAAAGGCACAAATGTTCCTCATCTGCTTCAAAGGGAAAGCAGTTTTGATCCGATATAAGCGTTAAACACTGTTGGCCAAGAGCTCAAAAAGAAAGACAGCAAGGAAAAAGAAAATACACCGTGACTTGAATATATTTCATGCTAAGGGATATATTTCAAGGAGTGCGCTAGTTCATAATATATTCAATATTTTGTGTTACATGTATTTTCAAGTTATTGGTTTATTGATTGTGGCAGTTCCTGTCCCCGTCATCTGATATGATACCGGGAATCATTAACCTCAAAGTCACCTGATCCTCTGCAGTTTACTATAGCCAATGATGCCGAAAAATATGAGAACAAAATATTTGCTACTCTAACGTGTTGCGTGAGTGGATTGTTTGTGTAGCTACACCTCAGCGCTGGTCTGATGGAGCCTTAAAGGAAACGTGATACAGCGTCTGGGCCTCCTCTGGGATCTGACAGAGATCATATGTCCAGCCTGGGTAATTGAGAGCTCCTGTTCTGAATGAGAGGGGAGGCAGAGACAGAGCAGTCAGAGAGGGAGAGAAAAGAGTTTGTGACTATTCATCCACGAGGTTGGTCCTATGACTAGAACACATGTGACCTGGAGTCACAGACACAGAGGCTCTCCAGTCAGAGAGTACAGCTTGACACTGTTGTGGAAATGAGCATTAACGTGTCAAAGCTGAAATACCTACCTTCGCTCCATTGAAATATCGTTTGGTTGTTGTTGGGGCTTTGCAGTGACCTGTTCCATAGAAGTTTGCAGACCAGTAGGGAGACTTTAAAGGAGTCTGAGCAGTCAACATGAATACAGTCAACCAGACAATGAACCAAACTTTAGTATTTCATAAGAAATGACAAACTGAGGAACTGCTGTCAAGAATAAATCTGTAATGAGGAACGTAATGAGTAGTCAAGACAAGGATGTCAGGGCCTGCAGGGAGCGATAAGGAGACATCCCTATCGCTGCCTACATTACCCACCTCGAAATGTTCTGGGGTCAAACGAGCAAAACTTTATAAAGTTATAAAAGTTATAAAATACTAAAAGAGAGAAGATACAATATCATGGTTACTTAAGATCGTGAACATTAGTCAAACAAAATAACATATTTAATCATGAACTTAAATTAAACTAAAACAGAAAAAATCACATCGTAAAATGTAAAAGACAAAAATTAATACATAAATTAATAAATAAAGGGACACATTTAAAATAGTTATAAGTAAGATTGAATTCAAAATTAAATAAGTCCATATGTCAAAAATTAAAACACCTTTCAGTTAATTAGTAAACAGATAAAAAGATGAGAAAGGTAGCTCAGCTTGCATTTAAAAACATTAATGCTCCCTCAGGACTTTAGACATCATTTGTCTTACATTCATAAATATGTAATAGATTCTGAACAAACATATATAACATATTGACTGGACTGTTTTGTACATTTTCAAGAAAACAGTATTAAACTGCATATTGATTGATTTGTAATAAACTCATTCTAAAATACTGTAAGAAACTGTCAAAACAACAACAAAAGTATTTCGCCCTTCAAAGTAAGACACTCAAGTTAAAACATGTCCTAACTAAGACTTGTATCCCGACCCCATCCCCTGTGACTCATTCTTGGTTTTTCTACATTTTTAAAAAATATTTGGAGACTTCTACAGTTGATTCAAATCTTGCAGCTATCCTGGAACCAAAACTATATCAATATGCTGTTAAAATGACCGTCACTGCTTTTATTTTACCATAACATTGCTTACACGGAAATATTCATGTAGAGCAGGAGTTCTCAAACTGTTTTATTGTTTCATGCCTCAACAAATAAAATGCTTTAGTTTCAGCACAAGAAAAAACATGTTAAACAAAATTGACTTAAAGTGCAACAAAACGCAGCGCCGTAACAACTGAGACAGTTAAAATACATAGAAACCTGGTGTGATAAACAACACTGCCTGCCTTCAATGAGCTGCCTTAACGTGTGGCACAAAAGGTTTTGTCGTCAGATGGAGTAACTGACTTAAATGTTCATTTGTCAAGTAGCTCCAGTACAAGCTTTTTCCTACATTCAGTGCTGAGAATGCAGATTCGTGTGGAACCAAACATGGTGACAAAGATGGCTGCTTTCTGGAGGTTGGGAAAGTTTGCAGCTATGGCCATTTTTGTCCAAAAGGTAACAGCGTCACAGCTTACTTCCCTCAAAGCCAAATTTTCCTGCAGGTCAAACTGCTTTTGTCTGCCGAGGTGCAGTGCTCATCCATAGGAAAATACTCCTAGCTTCTTTTGAATACCCCTCAACATAGTTCACAAGGAATTAGCGATGTAATGCAGAGCAGTACTTCTCTGCCAACACTGAAGTCATCAAAACGCTGCCTGAAGTTTTAACTCAGCCCCTAGGTCCTAATATGATTGTGTTGGTGACTGCCATTTGTCTGCTCCAGAAGAGTCTGAAAGTGGAGGTGTGCCCCTCTGATCTCACTCTTGAAGGCCCTGGGCTTTCAGAGTGAGCTCATTTAGATGAGATGTCATGTCGAACAAAAAGACCGCAAGCTCCAACCCATCATCAATTCTCAGAAAATCCAAGTACTACCTGGCTTTGGGATTGTTTTGTTAGGACAAAAACATCTCCAGGTCTCTCCTGATAGCCCAGAACCTCTCCAGAACCCTGCCCTTACTCAGTCACCTCCCTGGAGGAGTATGTCATCATGGGCAGCATTTACCTGGTAAGGAGTAGGGTAAAAAAAGCTAAGATTCATTCAAATTCTTATTCGTGTTTCAACGGCATTTTCCAAAAATGTTATTTTGATGGTAAATTCTTTCAATTACGATGGATTCCTATTGCATTCATTTATAAATGAAAAGATTTACATGTACTGTACATCTGGGGGATATCAGAGGTACACTTGTCATTCTAGTAAACAATTGGGGGATATATTGAGCTTTTTTTTTCCTGCTGTCATCAGCACTCATCCACTGCCAGTGAAATACACTGAGCCTCCCTGATGTCATCGGTTAATTGTTTCAGGAGGTCATCAACCAGCAGCTCTGTCCTGCTAGAAGTGTCACTGGACAGGGGAATATTTCTGAATCTCTCAGAAATCCCTTGTCTCTCCTTTCCCTCAAACAGAGCTGCTGCTAATTCTTTTGAGCAGTCCTTGATTAGCTCTGCATCAGAAAGAGGTTTTCTGATTTTTTTCCAAGCACCCAGGCCACTCGGAGAGAAGCCTCAGTAGCTTTCTCTTGTTGTGTCATGGAGCTCACAAACAACTTGTTCATCGATTCGTAGGACATTTATAACTGCTGAAGTTTTGTTGTCATCACCTCTGTATTTTGTGGATATTATTTGTCAGAATGACAGTGGTTTGAGTCATAATGGAGTTTTACATTTCCACTCTTTACTACTCCAGCGACCTTGAAGCAAATTCAGTTTCTGTTTCTGTTTATGCTTTTTGAAGACGCTTTTATACTAAGTGACTAACAAATGAGTATATAACAGTGCAAATAACATTAAAGTTAACAATAAGCTACAAAGAGGGAAAACACCATAAACATCTAAAAGGTGTTAAAAAAGTTTTTAGTCTGGTAAACATACACTTCATTGCATCGTACCAATGCATTCCTAATATAATGTATGATCTGGGTCTGAAATTACATGACTTTGGAGACTTTGAGAATCTTTGATCAAGAGTTTGTATTTTGTAAATTACAGTGGGCACAAAACCAAAACTTCCAGCAACAGATTGCTTGTTCAAATGCTTCATAACGTTTCCTCAATCTGTTCTTTCTACTTCAGCGATGATCAACTTTTCTACTTCGCGTCCATGTACATGACTATGCTCAATTATGTACATGATAACATTTAAATCTTCAAGAATATGTGGTTGGATATGGAAAATATGTACTGTCACGGCTTACAAAGTTTAATTTTCATTCATGGTTTCTATGATGCTTTTGGCAGAAAACAAACAGTAAAACACATTGTCATCTCATATTTTTTAAGTCTGGAATGTGAAACTACAATGTAGGTCTCCTAAAAATGAAGACAAACATTCATATTTTACCATTTCTTGTGAGACTGGGCTGACCTGTGTTTATATTTGTGGCTATGTATATGAAAACCTGCAAGAGATTAGCATGTGTTTTACAAAGCATTGTTAAACAATTCAATAATGAAATCCTAAATTTATCATAATTCCATACATTAAAGAGTAAAAGGGACATAATTTTTTGCGTTTGTCCATAAATCCTTTTGTAAAACCTGAACAAGACTTGCTGATGATCTTTTCTTTGGACTAAAGTTGAATGTAATGTCTGAATATTCAGGTTTTTTTCCACAGTGATTTTATCCATCTGTATGTTTGTCTTCATTCAAGTCCTGTCAAAACTGTTTTTGTCCAATTAATGAAGAATATAACAGGTGTGGGGCTTGTTTAACCGAGCTTAGTGTAGACAGTAATGCGGAAATGGTTGGCAAGACTGAATTAAAAAAACAATCCATAGTGGTGGAAGGGACTGTTAGCTATCAATGCTAACTTTTCAAAATTCGCTAGATTAGATGACATTTTACATATAAAAGACTAGGATAGTTAGTCTTCAAGGTAGTCTTATCTTTAAACAAAATGCATTTAAACATTTATGTTAAAACTGTTTCCTCTACTGAGAGATTCTGGCTGTTGAATTGCTTGCTAGCAAAGACTTCCCATATTGCTGTTGTTGGAACTTTTTTTTCTTTTCTATTAAATCAGGGATCTTTCTAGCAGCCATCACTTAAATAATGAGATGTATTTGTTCTTCCAGATCAGTCATAATTGTCCGTTGTCGTAAATAAGGTTTTCACCCAATGTTTCCAGAAAGAAAAAACAGAAGGAAAGCAACATCTGGGTGGGGCTAATTCTCCAGTTGTGTAGAGATCATAGAAGAAAAAGTAGGAATTATGTATTAAGTATACCAGAAAGGCCTGGAATGACAGAAAGTAATGGTTTCTTTGAGAGTCTGGTATTTCAACTAAAGTTGTGATACAGAAATTGAAAACAATAAATGAGTTCACAGAAATATACTAAAAGGCTCTCAAGTCTCTGCCACTCTTTCGGAGGGATAGAAGAAATCCTAGAAATAAGTGCTTTGGTGATGGAAGTGGACTGTGTTACACCCAAAATCTCTCATAGGTGTTGAGTTGAGTTGACATCTCATGAGTGTGAAGACTAGAGCACACGATTCTCTTCATTTTTGTGTGTGATCATCTAATCTATACACAACAACTCTAAGGACATCAGTCAAATCAGATGAAAAGTAAAACCAAGCTAAATGTGCATGATCACAGTAGTTCTGTCGTCTTATCGTAGACCAGAAATAATTATGCAAGTCTGACATCGACTGTGTGAAAATGGATGTCCTTGCTGTGTAACCTTGGAAATTTCTGCCAGCTTTTTCCCCGACTATGTAATGGTCTGGACTCTGGCAAGTGCCTGAAAGAGAGAGAAAAAAAAAATAAATCAATAGAGCTCTGCACTTAATCAAGAGTGCTTGGAGCTTATGGCAGAACGCCATGAGAGAGATGCAGCAATTGACTTTGGGTTTATAAGCAGAGGGTGAGTCTTAGAACACAAGAAGAGAACAGATATCCTGCACCGGCTTGGTGAGTCAGACACACAGAAGAACCGTACAAACCCTGCTGGAGGAAACTAGTGCTGACAACACTCAGACACACAGTTGCTACAGCCAGCAGCTTATGTGTCATGGACATTTTTATTCATTTGTTACATAATCCTCCCCTTCCCCCTCGTCTGACAAGTGATTAGTCTGAGAGGAGTTGTTTAACCAGGACAGATGGCATTTTGATTACAGTACCTGACTGTTAGGATCAAATTAGACAGTGTTTACTAAGCAAATTTATTGTGTTCTCAAAAGGAAAATCTCCATTAGGAATATAGACTGTTTTAGCCCTTAGATTCTATAAAGACGGATTTAATACGTTCTAAATCAATTTTGTTGCTTGAATGAGAAAAAAATATGAAAAATCAGTCTTCACCCTTTCCATGGCATGATCAGTACCTTTTGCCACACTGAAACATTTGTATTGACAAAGTTTCACTTTGGAAATGGACCTTGCAGTTTATGTGTTGAAACTGGTTGATTTGAATTGAAACCGATTTAGAGGCAAGGAATTCTGGTCACCTTTGGAACAAAACACAACACAAGAAGAAAGACCCAGAAAAGCTACTTAGAGTCTTATTGCCATGTATATAGCAGCAACCCTCTCACACTGAAATCATGCACTTTAAATAAAATAAGATGAAATGACCACTTCAGTCATCTTATCAGCTGTGCACTTTTATTACTATCAGTGTGGCTGATGGAAATAAGCCATCTTTTTATGCTAACATGCTAACCTAAGCCCATAGAGTCTGAGATGTAGCCCTTGGGTTTTTTTTTTTTTGCAGTTTCTCTGTCCTGGTTTCTCTGACCTTGGGTTGAACTTGCTGGGATATCCACTCCTGGCTGGACTGAAAAAATTCTTCAATATTTTCTGTAGAATGGACTCCAAATAGTTTGTAAATGGCTTTAATACCTTTCCAGATTAATGGGCAGCAACAATGGCTTCTCTAAGATACATTTTGATGTCTTTCCTCCTTGGCATTGTGTTAACACACAGTATTGAATGCCCCTGGCCAGCAAACTGACAAAATTTCTGCTTTTATAGAAGTACTCACACCTGCTGATGATTAGTTAATCAGGTGCATTGATTAGCAGCACCTGGTCACTACAAACTATCTTAATTTTCATGGAAGCAGTAAATGTGTACTTAGTTTTGACACTCTGCTTAAGCATTTTGGGAGTAATATCTCGTGTTGCTGTTCGTCTGATGTTGTGTTAGATATTTTCTTGTTTTTTATTTTGTCATTATGACCTGATATGTAAAATCTTACAAATAAAAAAGACATTTTCCTTTCCCCAAGATTGTAGTCTATCCTTGCAAAATCAGAATTTAGTTTCCCAACCGGGTTTTAGTCTCCCGATCACGTGATCCCCGTGAGTTTATCATCGCTTTGTTTGCATAACACTCCTCCTTTGTTTCTTAGCATGGTCATTTCCGCGTGCACGGTTCACTTCAGCTTTTAGGGCTCAGGCTCTGACGTCAGTTCGACCTTCCGAACGCACACACCACAGAGCAGCAGCACACATGCTGCTTGGGCGCTGACTATTGATATTCCCTTTGTGGAACTACTGTGTATTGCGCAGGAAACGCGGATAATACACAGATACGGGCTGACGAGACACGGAACACTTTCTCAAATTGAAATCAGGGGAGAGAGAGAGAGAGACACACACACACACACAGAGAGAGAGACCTAGAGAGGGAGTAGATAGAGAGAGAGAGGGCACTGCAGAACATACAGGGTCTGGATGAATAACCATGGCAACAGCAGCCGCAGCAGGAGAAGCGGCGGTATAAACAGTGCAAAGTGCGCATCCGTCCGCAAACAGCGATTTACTCAGTGAGGACTGGACTCGAACCCTCTGCGGATATCACACTACATCACTGCGAAGGTGAGGCTGTTTTATTCTGCGTGCGACCCCCTCCTCCCGCGGTGCTGGGAGGCTTATTGTCTGCATGTGTGCGTAACATGAAGGGACTGGGAAGCTCGTTGTCATACATCACAGCAGAGAAAGATGCTGCTGTAGACAGGCGGTGGTCTAAGGATGGATTTCACACAGAACATAAAGTGTGATTTAATTCATTCTTCTTTCGTGCTTCCTGTAAATAGCTGTTGAGGGTCTTGTCTGAACTATTGTATGTGTGTTCTGTGGTGTTTAAAAGGACATACACCACAGGGAAATGTTTTAGTTTAATTTACCCTTAGAAATAAAAACTTAATTTAGAAGTAACTCCTGAATGCTGGCAACTATAGTTTGGTGCAGCTGCGTGTTTTTAGATACAGTCAGCGAGAATGTTGGACAGAGCTGCTCCTGTCCACAGTGTGTGGTGTTCTGCTTCACTTTCCCACAGATTAGATGGTCCTACAGTGTTGCCAAACAAAGCAAAGCGCCCGAGCTGAGACTTTATCAGGATCAAAGACGATGAAGCTCAAACGGATTCTTACTAAAGCTGTTGCTGCTGCACTGCAGCACGAGTTCAGGCACTCATGTGACCGACTCGTGAGAACATTTCATTACAGAGCAGAAAAGCACAAGACTGTATTTCAAAGCAGTTAACGCAACTTACACTACTGTGCAATAGAATTTTACCTATTGTCAGGAAAACCGGACATAGGTGCAGCGAGTTACTGAAATGTGTATAGATTTAAATATTGTATATAAAACTGAGTTTGTTCAATTCTAAACAGCTTGAAAGTCAGTATTTGGTCTGAGCTCCTTTATTCTTCAACACAGCCTGAACCCTCTTAGACAAGCTTTCTGTCATTTCTTTATTTCGTCTTCAGGAATAGTTCTCCAGGCTCCTTGAAGGACATTCATCCCAAAGCTCTTCTTTGGATGTTGGCTGCCTTTTGTTCCTTTCTCTGTCAGATGATCCCACACTGCTTCAGTAATGTTGAGGTTCTGGGGAGGATTCATCCCTCCATTAGACCTGTTGCCAATGATTTTCAGTCCACTTCTTGTGTCATTTGGCATAGCTCAGCCTTTTCTCCTCGTTTCCCTTCCTTAAGAATGGCTTCTTGACAGCCACCCTTCCATAGAGACCATTTCTGATGAGGCTTCAGTGAACAGTAGATGGATCAGCTGAAGGTTAGTTAAGTAAACTTAACTAATACTAATGATAATCAGATACTGTTCATCAGCTGTACATAGTTTTCTAGGCCTGACTCTTCTTCTGTTGTCCTCCACGTATCCATTCTTTAAAAAAATGTAAGGACTCACTGCACACCATGATGAGATATGCAAGTTATCAGCCAATAGCTCTTTGGGAATCACCTTGTTTGTGCAAAAATACTATTTTTTGTTTGTCAAACTAAAGTAATGGGAACAAATCATGTCTTTCCAAAAGGCTGCTACTTATAAAGTACCAAAACATACAATTTAAAATGAATTATTTGCTTAATTTTCTGTTATGTGTACACACAATACTGGCTCATTCCTTGAAATAGGTACTGTTTCAGCAGTCATTGGTCAGTGTTAAAAAACAAAGGTCTAAAAGGAAAAAGCTAAATATAAAGAAATTATGGGTGGATGAAGACTTTTGCACAGTGCTGTAAGTAATGAATGCACATCTCCATATTCATACCCAGCTGTTGGAGGGATCCGTGCACCGCTCATATGCATGTATGCACAAAATGTCAGGCTGTTGGTTTTGATACAAATAAGTCAGCAGTGACTCAGAGTTGTGAACACAAACAGCGTTTCTGTTTATGGTCACATGTGGCTCTCCAAAGAACGCAACAGCCCTCTGAGGTAAGGATTTAACTTCTGCATTTGTCTTCTTTTTTTCTGAAAGAAAAGCCATTTGATGATGAGATTTTCTCATTTGGAGATTGCGAGGATGGCAGTCGCATCAGGTTATGCACATTCTTTCAGACTCAGATGACTCCATAACTCAGGCCACTTCACATTTCTCTCGTCTCTTCCCCCTTGCAGGGATTTGGCATTGTAATTCCACAACAAAGGGACAAATACAGCATCATAGAGGGTTTTAGCCAGTGCTAAATTAGGCCATCACATGATTACTGGGCTGGGTTTCTGGAAGGGACTCTGCATGTCCAAACTGCAGGTACATTAGCTGTGATGTGACTGATCTTTGAATTCTTGCCGAAATGAGGTGCTGTAACCTCATTGTTCCTTATCACACATGCTATTTTCGGTGACAGCCCTTTGTCTGTCATTGTGTGCTGCAGTGGGAGTTAATGAATGGAATAATGCCTGAGATTAATTTCCGTCCCCTCTGAGCGGCACACACGTACCACAGCTTTGAGTCACGGCGAAGAGCGTCTCTGTCTGTGTTACGACGACACCTTCATCTATAAAGCCAGCAAAATCTGCTCATTTCACACTCGCCACTATGCACGTGTCGGCTCTTTGTCCTCCACCAAAATTCAGGCTGGAGATGTCAATCAGTGTTCCCAGCAGAGCTGACACCAACAGGAGTGGCTGGAAGAGGGAGGAAGGCAGCTTAAGGGCAGGCAGGAGATTTCCCCTAAGGTGGCGGAAGTAGTGAAGCTGCAACCTCTAGACCTCCAGGAATTCTAGTGTGTGTGTATTTCTGTGTGTGTGTGTTTGCAGCCTGCTTTAAATAGTAATCAGATAGCAGATGGCTGTTTTGTAATGATAAGTGTTTAATGATTTGCTGCAAGAAGGAAGATAGCGCTTTTGAAAGTGCGCAAGCAGCAGATTCGAAGCCTCTGTGAGGCCACAGGTGATGCAGATATGGGTTGTGATGATAAAGCAACTTGTGCACTTAGACTTGGATTTGAACAGAAAAAGGCCGGGGGATACTGAAGCAAAAAGGATTTTTACTAATCCAGCAGGTGATTAATTTGTTGAACCCTATGCTAAAACACATTATTGTGCTATGCCAAAGTAGTTAGCATGTTTAATATATAACAGGGTTTATTGCTTTTCCTCACAGCCCTATGACCTCCTCTCACTTACTGATGCGTCCTTGAAGTTGTTACCCACAAGGGTCCCACAGGAGTCTAACACCTTATCTCGATACATTTTATCCTCCTATATTGTTTTGTCTGGATATGTATTTATTATTCTTATATATCAGACAGTAGTTTTCATAGTAATTTGTGTGTATTTATTCTTTGATGTGCTTTGAATGTTGTATGTTAGGTTTGCTACCTTTAATAGCCTCAGTGTCAATTCAGCCGCTGTCATTCTCAAGTGAAAACGGAAGACAGTCAGTAGGTTTCCATTCACAGGTGAGATACAGTAAAAGCACAGCAGGGACATTTAATCACACTGCTTTCCTCGTCCTACTATACAAGCACTGGGGACAAATTCATTTATTGATCAAAGTAAGTCTGAATCTGCTACGATACTTGGTCATATACTGCCTTTCAGCCTGTTAGTTTTGAGTTTGTTCGGCGGTAGATCAGGTGACTTATTATGTTTCAGGATGAAACAATTGATATAACATATTGATGACTTTGAGAATTTTGACTTGGTATGATTTCTGATGGACTAAGATGTTAACATGTAGATCAAAAGTCAGGTTTTAGTCTGACTAACACTGTAATAAAATTTTATTCTGAGCATTCTAATTAATCTTGAGGCCAGTGAAACCTGTACAGCTATTCCAGCTGCGAAAGCGGGGAGCATTGTTCACACTTTGGGTTGGACTAAAAGTTTCCTCTGCCAGTGACAGATTGGTGGTTATAATGGCAGACTAAGGGTGAATGCTACAAATAAGAGAAGAGTTGACTGTTGATGTTGCTTTTTAAACTAAAGTGGACATCAGAATATTTTGTTGCAGTTTGTTTGATAGGCCAGGAGATTATCAGTCAGTCCACGCAGTTGAGCTACAGTTCTGGCTCGACTGGGCCATTTAATTAGACCATTATCCCAGCATGCATGCACAGGAGAGAAATCAATTTATTGGTCAAAGTAGCTTTTTCCGGTTGGCCTATTATGTCCTGGTTAAAAAACAACTGACAAACGATTTAGCTGGTAAATGGTAAATTGGTACCACGACAAGCGGTGAGTTGTACATTTTGACAGCTCCATGCGTTTTCATACAAGCATTTTTTTTCTTTAACAAATAAGATATAAGCTTTTCATTGTGGTTGTTGTTTGTTTTAATCAGCGTCTTCTTTTATTTCTGCGTCAAATCCCAGAACGGGAACTGTAGAGCATACTCAGAGCTCCTAGACCAGCCTGAGCCCCGCTTAACATATACACGGTGCACGTAAATCTGGGTGCGTTAGTCTGACTTCGAGAAATTTACTTTTGTACAATTTCCGTAAGACTAACATGTTTATATGAAATTCAAAAATCTAGACTAAAAATTTTAGTTGAACTGACAGTAATTAGATTTTTTTTCACCCCATATTAGGTAAACGTACTGACTGTGTTTAAGGAGTTCAGTATCAAGAGACATTTTTTTTCCAATTTAGTATGCTAATTATGCTACAAGCTTGTTATTGCTAGAAAAAAGAGCCCTAAAATGGCCTTCCAACTTAACTTCCAGCAGGATATTATTACAAGCTAGTGTACTGTCCACAGATCATAACATGGGTTTGCTTGTTGGAGCCACACGAGCTCATGATAATAAAACAGACGAGCCTTTTTGGTACAAGACTTTAAAATGGAGGTAGCTGGCATACTGTGCCCAGTTTCATTTTAGTCATCCAAACTGTGGCCCTTTCATTATTTTAACTATGTCAATACGGCCCTCTAGAAAAAGAAAATGTTTCCCCATCCTGGCTTAGCACGAGGCCAATCTGGAGATAATATTTAAAAAGAGGTTTCAGGATTCTTAGGGGTAAAAAACACACCTTGATCGTCCTCTTTATAAGAAATATAACAGAAGAGCAACTAGTTTTTGTTTACAGAGCAGCCAAACAAGCACACAAAGCAGAAAAGTGCAGATAAGAAGCACAGTATAAATCGAGCATGTCAGACTCTAACAATAAAGAGTTCCGCTATCAAACGTACAGCAAAAGAAAAGCTTAGAAGTAGAGTCCAGATTCATTCAAATGCTAAAGAAATATGAGATCATAGAATGAAACATCATTCACACCAATGTTTTTATTTGAGATCATAGTTGTACTTTATTTATGAACTTTATGTAATTTTACTTTCTGTTTTATTCATCTAAACAGAGCTGCTATTCCAAACTATAAAGAAAGAAAAAAACTCTTTTTCTTTTTTTATTACCTTTTCCCCCCCAAAAATGTGCAAATTATGTTTCAAAACGTGTAATTCTGCTGGGAAAATGCTGATTCTTACTTAACAAATAGTGAAAAACGGCACACAGCACCAAAACTGAAATGAAAAATGCTTGTTGTCGGTAAGATGGTGTTAAAAGAAGGTATGTTCCTTTTATATACCTGTGCACTCATAAGCAGACCTGAATTAGACGACAACCGTGTCTTCTCAAGGGATTTATTGCCAATGTGGAAGATGTAACACCATATTACCCTGTAAAGGTCTTATGCTGCGGTTCAGCTTGATGCTGATGCGTTCTTTCATCACTGTCATCATCATCCTCGGTTGTCACTGTCATCAAAGGAAACACAGAGCATCCGACCTGAATGACAGCCGTCTGCTTTTGAAGCTGTCAGTGTGGGGGCTTTGGGCCGAGCCTTTCCTGATCTCTCAAACAGTGCACGTGTCTAATTTCTTTTTTTCTTTATTGAGGAACGAGAGCCTATTACATTTGGTCTGAGGACCGTGAGCCTCGATTTTCACTAAGTACACAGTGTTCGCTGTGTACTTACCACCTGCCTGACACACTGCTGGAGAGGTGAGCTGCTCCTTCTCATGAATCTCAGAGACTGCAGATAACAGATTATCAGACCTCACTGGATAAGGAAAGCAGTGGGGCAGCTCCTGGGACGGTATCTCTTAATAAACACTGAAGAAACATGCCTCTCATTAAATGACCTTTAAACTGACACAGGACATTTCCATGATTGTCGTCACAGGCAACATGCTGAGTCTGCAAAATTTGGACATTTCTGGCAGTGGCCTGGAAGAACATTGGCCATGTTTTTACTGCTTTTAGGATAATGTAGGTGCCCAGTCTCATCAGAAAACTCTGTATTTGGTAAGTCTGTCCACAAAGTAATGGCCACAGTTCAAGGTTTGAAATTATGAGATGGCATCGTATCTCTAGCCTGTTGTTTGAAAGGCCACATTCAAACATGCACTTGTACTTTCTGAAAAATGTTTCTTTGGTAAAACTAGAAAGGAAAATATTAGGACTGAACAGTTTCTATTGTAAAACTCCAACTACTTGGACTGTGTACCAACTTAGCTCTGGCAGGCTCGCTCATGAAATCGGATTGGATGTGGACACGTTTTTCTTTGCTTGCTTGTCTTGGTGTCCACATGTTGGTTTTGGATGATGGGGTTTAGATTTCATTGAAGATTTCCTGGCCTTTTTTTTTTTATCAATGCTTGACAAGATTCTTCTGATTAATCTAAAAAAAAAAAAAAGATTAAGGGGAAGAGGAGAATTTTCTGACAACTGACAGGACACATTAGATTAGTTTTAGGGAAGGACACACATACAAAAGTTGCCTAGTTGTATGTTACATTAATGGTAATCTTTTAGTTGAAATGCAATATAATATTCAGAAATGTACTAAAGTACACAGCTACATAATGCACTTCAGTACCCTAGAAGGGACAAACCAAGCACTGACTCTCGAGAGGACCTTTTGCACTTTTATAGTCTCCATCATAGAGCACTGTGCAGGACTCTTTTCTCGGTCCTGCTGCCTCTGGAATTCTGACCAATACTGCCTTCTCCAACGAGATGTTTAAATTCCTACAGGACGCCTGGAAACTCAATCCCAATTCAGCGCTTTTGCTACTTATGGAATTGATAAGTGAGGAACAAAGGCACTGTCCTGTCCGCAGTTACATAGTTAAGTTCGCTGACACCGCAGTATAGTACTACCTTTAAGCCACAGATAAAAAGCAATAGAAAATTTGCCAGCTTACTCAATTAAATGCAAGTAACAGCTATCATTAAACAAGGGGTAAAAGTAGATAAGAAGTAAACCAGCAGTAATGAATTTCTTTCATGAGCACCATTCAAAAAATGTTTTAAGTCTCAAGGATTGTAACACATAAGTCTACAAAAAAATCCCCAAACATTCGTTACTCCAGTAGTAATACTGAGAGACTCGCCGACCTTTGTGTTTGTATTAAGTCCTGCTTGAATCTTCCTCTGAACTCCATTTTCTATTTCTAACTCTGGGATTAAAGGTAGTTAAAGTTAGCTAATTACCAAATTCATTGTTGCCGCGGGGCCTGCGGTTATTTTTTTACTATCCACTCCAGCCCATTAAACAACCTACCATGAGATTTACATTATCAGAATGCAACCATCGACTCTACTTAGCAGGAAGGAGTATTTTGTTGACTTGAACTGACAGTTTATGCTTCTAAATACTAAATGTACTGTACTTATTATACATGTATATATATATATATGATTATATATATATTTTATAGTCTAGATGACCACTCAAAACACTGTCAAGCCACATTCACCCATTCACACAGCAGTTTTCTATTTTATTCTCTATTTTTTATTCCATGCACTGCACTGCTGATGTGTTCTGGCCTTTAATGCAGTCAGCAAACCTCTGACAACATTCAAGTCTCTAAGCTCTGATTTAATAAAACCAGCAAGTCATTGAAGCCAACCAAGATGATGACTAGTAATACAGAAGTCACTCTTCTGAAAGATCTCTGTTTGTAATGATACTTTGGGTGTGTGCATCTTCCTTTCCATCCGCATTATCCCTGCCGGTTTTTACAGCACAAACAGGAACACTAACCCCCACACAGCACACAGGTGAGGATTATATTTCAAAGCATTCAATGAGGCGTTATTTGATCCACTTTCCTGTAAACACTGTCGGCGTTTCATCTCCTTTCAGATGGTGGAAGCTGAGCTCTCAGCACACTTTCTCTTGACACCGTAGCATATGAAGCACGTTTAATAGTTGCAGATGGTGTGGAGCAGTAGGAAAAGTAGACTATTAATGTTCTGAGCTTCTACTGCTGTTTTAGTACGGTTGTGAGCTGAGAGTCATGCTGATCAATGGTTCATTTAGACACCAGTTTTTTAATGATGTGATGTTTTCAGGCATTTGTTTCAGTGAGATAAAACATTTCTATCTGGCCCTTGATATGGCTAGTGTGAATCCCCAAGTGAAAACTCAGTGTGCACAGATATGAGGCAGCTGTGTGACAGTGTGTTTTTCTCAGTGAGCATGACCTTGGGTTGTTGTGTGACCAAAGCTGAGAAAAGCACAAGATTCAAGCTGAACTCAGTTGAGATAAAAGTGAAAAAAAGAGTCTCATGAACAGACAGAAAACACAGTTCGACTTATTTTGCCTAGGGCTTGAACACTGACTTTATGCAACTTTTGTCACACCCTATTGAAGTGCTGACCCCAGTGCGGTCACAGAGTCAGGAGAAGCAAATCTTTAGTTCAAACAAAGTTTATTTGTGAACAAAACTCTCACAGAGAGAAACCTGGCTTGGTGAGCAGAGGAGTCAGCCAGCAGGATGGCGGCACAAAAACTGTGGTACTCCAAGTACTGAAAATAATGCCTGCATAACAAAAGCATGAACACACTCACGAAGAATGGCAGAGAAGACCAGGTATTTAAGCTAATGGGGCAATCAAGGGAAGATGGAACACAGGTGTGTCAAGGACCAGGCGTCACAGCAGTGGCTGTGACAGCTTTAAACTTAAATTTCCTTCAATTTAATTATAAACAATAAACAATAAAAACATAGAGCGGTGTTCTTGGAATTTTATAATGACCCAAAAGTGTTATTTGTGTCTAAAAAAAAAATCCTCAAACCTTTGAATAAACTCATTAAAGACAATTTTGCAATGAGATTTTCGTTTCAATGTGCAAAAAGAATGATTAAAATGGCACATTTGCAAAAGGCTTTGTTGATGCTCATTTTAAATCACCTCACAGTATTTCATATTATCACAAAACACAGAGCAGCTGCACATATCTGCTCTTTGACTCAGTAATAATTCTGCGACAGAGCGATGGTCATTTATCTGACATCAACCTGAGCGGTGATGGTCATTATTATATTCAGATCGAGGTGTCTATTTTTGGATCACACAGTCCATTCTCCACACCACACTGGACTGTATGAGTCATCACCTCAGCGGACAGAGGACCTTACAAAGGGAGCTGGTTTTAGAAGTGTCATCATTCGTCTTTTACTGTGGAAATCATTTGTCTCATATATGTCACATTTACTGGGCAACTTCTCTTTTTACAGGTGATGAGCGGGACTATATCATGTCTGAAGTACAGGGAACACTGGAGTTTTCTGTAGAGTTGCACAAGTTTCACAATGTGGATCTCTTTCAAAGGGGGTAAGCAATGCTTGTTATTTATAAATGTGTCTCAACTGAACAAAGAACACTGAACAGATTTTAAAAAACACCCTGTATAAATAGTTTAAGGTGACAGAAGGTAGAGTACATTTTCCCTCCAACTCTGATGAACATAGTTACCTGTGGGCTGAAAATGTATGGGGAAAAACAGTCATTATTAATGAAGATCTGACTCATCTTTGGATGTGTACTATTAAGAAATTTCAACGTCATCTCCCATTCCACGTCTTTTACTGCCGCCAGTCAAAGATTGTGTTATAAATCTGATTAATTTCATCTGATGAAAAAAAATAGAACTACACTTTCATCTAAGCTGGAAGTTGTTTGCAGCTGTTGGCAGCTACTAGGTAGCAACAGCTGCTAACTCTGTTTTCACCCGATAGTGGAATTCTACAATTTAGATAACTTGCGTAAAATTAGACAAATTTTTTAACTACAAAGCAGGATGGACTGACAGCACCTGTGACACCCTGTTACTACCCAATATGACTGACCCTTGAATATGTGAGCGTTAGCGCTTTATAGCACACAAGGTCCACCATCTGTACTGGATTATGTAAAAGAGTGGACCAACTTCTTGCAGCTAGAGGACACATAGTTTAAGTTCACTGCTGATCTCAGTATAGGAGAAGTGGTGGAGCACTGGATGAACCAAAAAAAAATGATGCACATCTGTATTTGTGGGGTGGCTGGGTATTCCAAATTGCTGTGTTGTAGCAATAAACATAAATAATGAAACATATTTGCACAAAAGTACATGATTACCTATGGATATATAAATATAACTAATATGCTAATAAGTCTGGTCTATCCACAGCCTCAAAGTTGTATTTCCAGTTCCTTCTGTTGTTGAGTTTAAGACTCAGAAATCTGTAGAAGCGGAGGCTCTATTCAAAATGAAAATGACAAAACTGTAACAAACAATTATTGGGTGGGGAGTCAAACCCCTCGGTTTAGCATGACAATCTGTGTAGCTCCATCCCTTCAAATGTGAGCTTTGTTGCCTTTTAAATGCAATGCAACACAACAATGCAATCACAGTAACGCTGTGCCTCCATGGAGCTAGAAAATCTTTTCTGTGACCACCAAACAATATGTCAAGTTTTCATAACTATTTCACATTTTGCTGTGAGACTGGGTTGCCTGAGATTGTTTGGTTTGTTACTGCCAAAAGGCCAAAATGAGCCTTTCACAGAGCTATCTACTAAAAAATAGATACACCGTAATTAAAACATTTTAAAAATGGCACAGAATCTTCGCATCTGTGAGGATTTTAGATTCTCTGTAAATCAGCTGATAAGAAATGGCCAATAGGTTCAGTTTTAGTTTGACTAAAAACAACTCGTCACATGTGTTGTGTGCAAATATTGTCAAGCAGAACATTCAACATACAGCAACAACGGAAAAATATGGCACATATGTGACACACAGTCGACAACATCCCTTAATAAAGCACGCACCATTCAGTGCAACATGACTGTGTGAACAGTTTGTGTGTGAATGGGTGACACCATTCTTAAACTTTTATTTTCATATTAACTGCACAGTTGGGGAGTTTTTGTGACTGCAGTGTTGACACAGTTGTAATAGATAGATAATGTTATAGATATAAATATATAAATACCTGCCAAAATATGACAAAGAACTGTTCTTTCTTCTTTAACTTTTACTTAAAGGATTTTTCTGTGTTGCTCCATGACATTAAAAAAAAGGCTACGTTAATCCTGCCATGATGTGCCTGCAGGAGGATTAAAATCTCTCATCTGGCTTGAACGAAAAGCCTTTATCGAAAATGATTTTCTCTGTCCAAATGGAACGGGCTCAAGCTTCATCATGGTTATCCCTTCATTTGAGTGCACTAATATGTTTGTTTTTACCAGTTGCCATGTTCCTTCAGATAGCAGCAGAAATCTTGAGAGAACATTAGCCAGAAATTGATCTCTGTGTAAATATGGAGCACTATGTTATAAAAACAGTTTAACTTCTAAGATCTTGGATCTTGCCACTCTGAAATATAATTACTAACGTCAGTACTAATCCCTGTACAGGACTGGTGGGCCATGCAGCTGTACACTTAAAGGCCTGTTTGTGCACTGATTGCACTAAAAAAAAACAACCTACTCAATCTGTATAAGAGGCAATTAAAAAAAAAACACATTTTTAGTTTACGCAGTCCAAGATTCCCCCAGATACTAAAAATTAGGAGACCAGCTGCACGTCGTTCATACTTCTATCACCGCGTAAACAAAATGCTGATTGTTCTTTTGTTCTCCAGCCTCTGTTTACTTAGATGGCTGTATGGTGGTGTGTTTAGCACTGTCGCCTCACAGCAAGAGGGTTCCAGGTTCAATTCCTGGCTGGGGCCTTACTGTGTGGAGTTTGCTGTTCTCCTGGTGTATGCATGGGTTCTCTACCAGCTTCCTCCCACCATCTAAAAACATGTAGGGGAAGGAAAAAAAAACAGGATGGGGGAAGCTCTTTGGCCTTGGCTGGCAAGTCGCTTATGGGCCCCTGGCACGGTAGCACAACGCAACTATGTCATGGAGACGAACGAGACAACAACATTTACTAAGAAATATCTGTGATGTGTGAAAGTCTCTTACACTAACTTAACTTATCAAAATGGAATATATTGACATCTGAAGACTTGAGCGTCCTCTTCTATCTCCGCTGGGGGGGGGTAATTTAACCAGTTATGCTATTATCCAGAACCTGCCCTGGCTTGAACTTTCATAGTGACCTACTGTATGATCGTGAACATGTAAATTATCCATATTCATGTAAATGGTAAATGGTAAATGGACTTGTACTTGTATAGCGCTTTTCTAGTCTAACTGACCACTCAAAGCGCTTCACTACATGCCGCATTCACCCCACTCACACACATTCATACAGCACGTCTTAGGATATAACTACGTGCTTTCTAAGCATTCACACACATTCATACCCCCAATGATACACTGGGGGAGCAACGTGGGGTTCAGTGTCTTGCCCAAGGACGCTTCGACATGTATCCTGGGGAAGCCAGAGTCGAACCACCGACCTTCCGATTGGTATCTGCTCTTCCTCCTGAGCTACAGCCGCCCGTAGGGAGAGTCAGGGAGAGTATTCTTTTGTGTTGTGTGTTGAAAGTGAGACCAGTACTTGTCTCATACCATGCCCCATGTGCTCTACAACCTTTGAACAGATGTGTATTTTTATGTGTTTTACATTATTAAAGTCCCCCCCCCCCCCCCCCCCCCCCGTAAACTTTAATAATTTAGCAACATTTGTACATTTCATGGCTGATTTCATTCAACATAACCACTGTGTTGTCATTGCTAATACAGTCCATTACCTGTAAATTAAAGATGTCTTCAGTGGCAACTGGACTTGTAATGATTCCAATTGAAAGTCTTTTTTTTTAACATACTAGCTTTAAGAGATGAAAAAAAAACACACCTCAATTATCTTTTTAGAACTTGCATGTCAAGATATTACAAGGTCCATAACCAGCCAATTCTGTTAAACTGTCATTCATGTTGGAGAGTCAAAATAAATGTCAACATCTGAAAGTCATAAATGCTTTATGTATATTTGCAAAAAGAATTCAGTTGCAATTTTAGAAATCCAAATCCGACTTACTGAAATACATTAGAAAATATCTTAACTTATAACTGTCATCCAAACAGTTTTTTAGATGTATTAAAATATAATTTTTTTCAACCAGTCGAAATGCATTTGAACTAAATCTTTAAGTGCAAAAATTCATTTGGAACAGCTCCATGCTAACTAGCTATGGAGACCAAGCACCAAACTCCTCTGTTAGAGGCTATGTGTTGTTTGGAACTGCAGTGTGTTTACAAAAAGCATAACTGAATCAAATATCCCTTTCAAATATGGGTCACCGTTTAGATACTATTTACCATTTTTCACATTTGAATATTTCGAAATAGCCTTTGATAGCTAATACTATTTAACTGTTAGCATGAGGCTAAGTAGCGTTGTATCTAGCACCTGAGCTGAGTTTAAGCAGCTGCACATTTCTTGAAATGACATGCTCCATAACTGTAAGATATACTTGTAGCATTAAAGATATTGTTTTAAAGAGTGAGAACTTCATCGTCATCCTTTTCAAACTAAGTCATTAAAAACACACTCACAAGTACTGATATCATGTGAAAAATCAATCCCTTTCTTTTGCCTAGTTTGAATAGATGACAGTATAATGAACACTAACACGTACACCAACATTTTTGGCAATAACACATTTTTGACAATTTTTCTGTCTGTTTGAATAATCCAGTGTGTGAATTTATTTAAGTCAATTTTAAGTGTCTTTGTTTTTGTATCTATCACCTCAGGTTCTATCAGATACGAGCAGGGTTGAAGGTCTCACCTCGTGTGCCCCACAGGTTGATGGTCACAACACAAGACAGTACAGGTGAGGAGAAGTGGCGTTTGTTTTCTACCACGCACACGCACATTATTATATTATATTATATTAATATTTCTGCATTTTGTGGTTGTTTTGCATTTACTTTTGGTTAGTTTATGACATTAGCTTGGTTTCCAGTGCAGTTTTTAATTCCATTTAGAGGATGTGAATGGAAAAAAATGGAAATGTTAAGTGCACAAAAAAATGTGAAAAGTAGTTTTTGTCTGTTTTGAAGAAGAGTTGGTGTGCATCAGGGGAAATACAAACAACTCTGCAAATCGCATTTGACCTGGCAATGATTAAGATGACCTGACTCACCAGTGGTCCCCATCAAACAATAGATGAACGTCATTCACTGGCCAGATATAATGTAGTATCCCAGATATTTCCTCAGGTGAAAATAATTCCTGAAGGAGAGCTGTCTCCTATTGTGAGTTTTTTTATTTAGATAGTCGGTTAGAGATGGCTCCTCTTGTCCGCCTCTCTTGGAACAAATAACTAGTATCATATGAATGTAGCAATGTGAAGATATTCTTCAATGTTGTTTGGATTGTTGTCATTTCTAATGTCTGCTGCATTTTGACATCTGCTGATTCAAAAGAGTCTCCACAAAAGCACTAGCAAAGTAAATAATGCAATTCACAGACAATATAAGGTGGTAAGAAAAAGAATCATATATTCAACTTCTGCCTGAGTGGATTTACAACAGCATAATTATCTCATTGTAATTAAGAACAAAAGCCCTCATATGAAAGAGTCAGCATGCATAGTAAGTCACGGCACCATTATGCTACCTAACCTTTGTCTAGTCTCAGTGATTTAGGACATTTAGCTGTCTGTGGGTTGAAGATTGTCTGACTCACCCTGGAGAAAATGTTGGATTGCTATTATCAAACTTACACTCTAATAAGACAATGTAGGCTTTGTAGGCACTGGAAAAAATAGCTCTTAACTTCATACACATGCTATAATTCTTAAAGATTGATATGATCATGAGAGATTCGTCTCATGTATTGGATCCCTTTGTATTGAGAGAGTGTCTCTGAATTCACCCAGGCGTCAAAATCTGGTGTGCTGGCAATGCAGAAAGCTGTTTCAGTGGATATACTGATTTGCAGTAATAATGGCTATTTTTAGCTTGTCAAGACTGGAGCACTGTGTGTGTGTGTGTGTGTGTGTGTGTGCACTAGTACTAGCTGGACAATTTCCTCACGGTGCAGCCCATTATTCTTGTAAAAGCCTTGTGGTCTTCTATGAGATTAAAAGTTCAGGTAAAGTGCAGAACTTTAGCTTCATGAATTTCTGCTCTCAGAGTAAATGCTCTCACAGCTACAGAGTTACAGACAGTGCGTGTATGTGTGGTTGTGCAGGTGTAGTGGGAGGTATGTAACATTCACCTCCCCAGAGTCAGTAATGGGCCGCTAAAGTAAAGCTTTTCAGACCACTCAGATGGAATCATTTTAATGGAACAAGGAGAGTCACAGACTTCTAAATCTTCCCTTCTTGTTACCCAGATGCATGCAGCAACCACCCAGAGCAAAACTGCTGCGGCGTATTAAGGTTCCCAGAGATGGACTGTGACCCACATCCAGTCGTGGCCAAAAGTTTTGCGATTTACACAAATATTAGTTTTCACAAAGTTTGCAGCCTCATTGTTTTTAGATCTTTTTGTGTGTTTCTATGGTGCACTGCAGTATAATCGCAAGCATTTAATAAGTTTCAAAGGCTTTTATCAACATTTCCGATATTCCAATATTTGCAGTGTTGGCCCTTCTTTTTCAAGACCTCGACAGCTCGCCATGGCATGCTGTCAGTCAACTTCTGGGCCAAATCCTGACTGATGGCAACCCATTCTTGCATAATCAATGCTTGGGGTTTGTCAGAATTTGTGGGTTTTTGTTTATCCACCCACCTCTTGAAGATTGACCACAAGTTGTCGATGAGATGAAGGTTTGGGAAGATTCCTGGCCATGGACTACAAATCTGGATGTTTCATCATCCTTAATTATCACGGTGCTCCATAATGCTGGACAAGGCATTGTTTTTCACAAAATTATTCTTGGATGGTTGGGAGAAGTTGCTTTTGGAAAATGTTTTGTGACCATTCTTTATTCATGGCTGTGTTGCAAAATTGCGAGTGAGCCCACTCCCTTGAATGAGAAGCAACCCCACACATGAATGAGCTCAGATTGCTTTACTGTTGGCATGACACAGAACATTTTCTTCTTTGGACAATTTTTTAGGTTGCCCCAAACAATCTGAAAATGACTACTTCAGCACTGACAGAGTGATCTCCAGCTTTGTCCTCATCAACTCGCTCACCTGCGTTAACAAGAGGATCACTAAAATTCAATTTTATTTATATAGCCAGATATTTAAAGGCACTTCAAAGGTGCAATCCAAATCAAGCCAATTTGAATCCAATTCATTGTAATACAATCATAATCCAATCTAATCCAGTCAAATTAATTAAATTCCAAATTAGTCCAATTCATTTGAAGCTAATTAAATAAAAAGTAGCCTAGCTAAGGAGACCAACAGCTTGCATTGAAACTTCTCTTCGATCCAACGGCAGACTGGGAAAACAATGAGAGGCCCAGATGTGGTGAACACCCACGCACCTCCACAGATACAGCACTGACTTGGAATCCCCTGCTATTGGCCTATTTATATTGCAGTGTTACAACTTTGCGATTATTGCAAAGAAGCCCTAATTTTATATCCTTTTTTCGCCCGCTGAATACTATTTAAAGTCTTTGTAAAACCATTTCATTCCAAAGGTTTGCTTGGAAACTCATAATACATGTTGGAGAATATCAGTTGAAAATCTGAAAAGATGTAGATCTAGTTTGTTGTACTGACCTTTCAAGCTAGACTCTCAAACTGTTTATTATACTTGTGTCCAGGACTTTTTTGGGCAGGTCAAAATTGATAGTTCTTTGAATTGACAGTAAGTGGTCATTGTCTTACCCGTAGTCGTAAGCAATCACTGTGCTCTCAGTTTGGTGAAGCAGGAGGGATATTTGACGATGTCACTGTTGGGCTGATGGTGTGCAGCCAATGTACAAAGAAACCAGTGAAAACAAACATGCAGCCATCGATTTCCTATATCTGCTTCCAATTAAGGATCATAGGGTGTTGGGAGACCACCCCCAATGCCATTGGAGGCAGGGTGCACCTTTGACAGGTTGTCAGTCCATCACAGGGCCAACATTGAGACAACCAAGACAAACAACCATGCACTATGAGATTAATCCAAAGTAGATGGAGAGAACATGCAAACTCATCACAGGGAGACCCCAGCAGATTTAAATCTTCTTTTGCTTTGTGGCGACAGTGCTAACCATCACATCGCCACGGAGCCCTGAAAACAACCAACTGATTTTACCATTGGTAACATTAGTTTGAACCGCTATAAGTTTGTAAGGTTCAAGCTGTTTTACATAGCAGAAAATCGCTCTTCTCCTGTCCATTTTGAGCAGCAATCACAATTCCTGCTGCATTCTGCAAAATGAGAGCACTCCGGCAGCTGTCCACTGCAGATTCACAAGTACTTCTCACAAAAAAAACCAGAAGCTTTTAAGGAAATGCTCTTCATGCTGCTCTAAGAAGAGAGACCTTGCATTCCCTTCCATTGCATTTGCCCCAAAACGGTCAGCCCTATAACAGTCAGTGCTAACGGATACAATTTGCGCACAA
This sequence comes from Leuresthes tenuis, assembly GCF_036924035.1. NCBI lineage: Eukaryota > Metazoa > Chordata > Actinopteri > Atheriniformes > Atherinopsidae > Leuresthes > Leuresthes tenuis. The sequence goes on along the minus strand of NW_027325372.1, from coordinate 21,812,489 downwards.
GTTTCAGTAAATATACTGGCTTTTTTTCAGTTTGAAAATTAGAACAGTTACTGCACATACTATTGGTGTTGTGTCCTTATTTTTTAAAATGTTTTTTTTGTTTAATGTGTTTAATGGCTTTATCATCATCTCCTATATACAGCAAAATACCGTTAGAATGATGGAGAGTACATTAGGTCCACCGGAGGAACTTAATCATTATTTTCCAAATAAATTTTTTTTTCTAGCTACAGAATTTGCTCTGTTTGTCCAAAGACAGCTGCCATCTTTGACAGGAAACCGAAATATTGTAGCGGAGTACGTGACAGCTAAAGAATTATTTGGTACTCGATGAAGCCAAGAGGAGCAACAGTTGGAGCTGGTGATTCTCTCTGTCACAGTGTTTAAAAAAACCCCAACAAAACAGATTATTTCCAAATTTAAAATGTACAAGTCAACGTGGATAAATGCCTCTGAAGTACTGTAGGTAACATCTGATCGTCTGTTCCACCAGCCAATAAGGAACACTGCAGCAGTTTACATTACAGCGGTGATCACATCCACATTGTAATTGCAAGGCTGCAGCCCTCCTTCTCTTCTGCTTCTCTTCTGCAGCTCCTTTCACAAGGTCATACACCGAGTGTGCGCGCCTCGCTGACAGAATCCTGAAAATAAATGCACCACCCGGCCCTCCAGAGGAAATGCATTCATTATAATCACACACAGGAAACAATCCCTGACTGTGTTGTCCTTTAAAAGGCATGCTTGACATTTCACTTGTCTGTGCCCTTCAGAAAAAAAATGGTGTGAAGGATAATGCCTCACACTACACTGAAGTATTTAATGCCTGCGATTATCGCACAATAATATGGAGGTTTTCAAGCCAGAATGTTAATTGGGAGTAACAGATTCCTTTTGTATGGTGACACCTGTGTAGACTAAGAAACTCCTGCATATTATCACCTCAAAGAGCAGTTTTGCACGGAGTGTTTGGCGTATTTTATTGAAGGACTGTGACCAGCTCACACGTGGCAGATGTGAAGCACCTGGGGCTGTGAGCAGATTTTTTCCACAGCAGAATCACGTTGGTTAAAGCTTAATGGCATTTCAGCAGTTTTCAATGTGCAGGATGTGATAACGCCTGAACACCTCTGAGCACTGCAGTACAACACACTGTCAGAACTGGGTAGCTTTGGTGTGCTGTTGCTGATTGTGAACAAGAGAACATGCACAGGAGTGTCACATGTCCATTTCTATTATATTCATGTATCCATAATAACAAGGTACTTCTGAAAGTAAACTCAGAAGTACAAATAGATAACAAATAGATAAAGTTCAGAACTAATATTCAGTATGTTCCAGTATTTGTTATTGCCAAAAAAAAATGCCGTTCTAAAGCAAAAGAAATCTTATCGTATCTGTAAGCACTGTCGCACCAGGGTGCAGCAAAGAGATATCAATAGTTGTATCCATAAAAAATACCAAAGATAACACAGTTTGACAGACAATAAATAGTATTTTACTGCTTTTTGAATCTAATTTCATCAAGGTGATTGTCAAAGGTATGATGTGCTGTGCGTCCTTGAAATAACTGCTGGAACTGTGGTGGACCAAAGGAGAAGGAACAGGCCTCAAAAACTATCTATAGCAGATGAATTAAGGGAGGAAACAGGGAGGAAAGGCTGAGCTATGCCAAATAAACACAAGAAGTGGACTGAAAATCAATGGCAACAGGTCTTATGGAGGGATGAATCCTCCCCAGAGCCCGGACCTCAAAATCTGTTACACCCCTGGACATCATTTCATAACTTGAGTAAAGTGTTATCGAGATAGTTGCGCTTGCTTAAGTGAGCAGTTTGTTAGAGATGTATGCAAACGTTAAGCCACGGCAGCTGTAAGACCAGAGTGTAGACTTTATTTCGTCTGTAGCGGTGCAGAAATTGTAGATAGTAATGTATTATATTGCTTGAACAAGTGTTTTGTATGGGACAGTGTTCAGGCGACGTGCTGCTTGACCCAACTTATAAAAATGTTTTGATTAAAAATCGAAGTCAAACCAGATGTTTTTAATCCCTAACAATGTTTTTATTCATGTCTGACTCTAACCAAATCCCGACTGACAGCAAAATAGATATGTGCAGTAATTTAACTGATCCACAGTCCACGGACAGTCCACAGCTGAACGCATCCATCCATCCATCCTCTGAGGGCAGGGTTAGGCATAAAATAATGCCTCTGAGGATCATCCTCAGAAGCATTATTTCACGTTACAGTTGTCCAGTATCACTTTTGTGACAGTTTCATGAAACGTAAGCGTGTTAGTAAGTATATTTCTTGCTGTCATTTATAAATGTTCTTTCCCACATGGAAATCCAGGGACATGGAAGTGGAGCTGTATGATTACTGATGAGAGAAAAGCAACATATTCCTTTTAAAAATGGAATTCAAATCTTGTGTAATTTTCCTGTGAACACTGGGGACGGACGCGCTGTGCCTCAACACAATTCTGCTTCATTTTAGGCACCAGTTTGTGCCTTTTATGCATCAGTTTGTCATGAAATTATATATGAAAAACACAAAAATTAGGAAACAAATGTAATTTCAAAATAATTCTTTGTTGCTTTCAGCTATTTATTCTCCTGTGTAAAACTTTCCTGTGTTGCATTTTTAAAATTTTTTTTAGTAAGAATATCAGTAGGATTTACTAATTACTAGTCTCGTTTTGTGCCGTGTGTTGTGGCAAGTAAGTCTTTAAATGTGAGAAGTGTATATTCCATCTACTCATGCCATTGATGAGTAATCCCTATCTAACAATAAACCCTGGAGACCTTTATCTGTGCTTTTGGATGGCCTTTAGGAACCATGTGAGTGTCAACTTTACTGATTTAATAACCAATTGAAACTTAAATCAGGAGCTTGCAAATACCTTTACTTTCAAACATTACATACACGCTTTTGAGACTAAAGCAACACTTGACTGGATACGATTGTAAATTCATATATTTTGGTTATAACTAAAGAGCCAAAAAGGTCTGAACCTGTTGTGTGTTATTGTTATGTCCGTGTTACTCTGTCCTCTGCCTCTTTCATGTTTATACCAGACCAGAAACTGTACTTTTTAAGACAATTCTGTGCACTGTACAGTAGCTCCTTTGTTTCATCACTGACTGCACTGCTACCTGTGTCAAAGCTGCTATATTTTAGTGAAGCACTTTTCTTATCAAGGACTCCTGGTCCTTCGATGCACAATGTAGACCAATTTGTAATCAATCCTGTCAAACAAACTGTGAAAGTAGCAATTGCAGTCACGACAGGGCATTGATTTCGGGAATCTGGCCAAGCTGGAGGAGGATGGTGAGTCTGTCATGGGTCGAATACATGTTTCTAATCATTTACTGTTAATTTCTGTGCTGACATTTTTTTTAATGGGAAAAAAAAACAATGTCACGTTAATCGACAATAAGACAAGAGTACAAACACGGAAATAAACTACCTCGAAGTGCGCTCATGGAGCAATTCCGTTGCCTCTGTGACATATGTACGAAATCTTTGACAAGTCATGGACCTACACATCGATCATCCCGACTGAGCTGCTTGATGCTGCCAGTAGTGACAGCAATATTAAGAGGAAGCCTGCAGAGAGAGGGAGAATAAGAGTGAAAGAGAAAAGAGCACAACCTCAGCAGGAGGTTGCAACGACCTCTCATGGCTTGCTGCTGGACAGCATCCCTCCCCACGGAGAGGGGAAAGTATGCTTTAGCAGCAAACAGTACACAGCAACTGCATCGCTCAAAGAAAGTACTGCAGCATGCACGAAGATGAAAAGAACAATGAAAGCTTCATTTCATTTTAGGTGATTTATATGCATCCAAAAGCACATGATCTATTTCATTTTGTTGGAAGTTGGAATTATTCTGTCTCATGTCAGTAGTATTAAACTAATAAACAATCAATATGTAACCGTAAATGATGGATTTCAACCTACTGTCTCTGCATTCTTCTTTCCATTTTCTGTTTCTTTTGTGTGGCAGCACAAATAAACTGGTCCTTTGAACAAAGCCCTTATCAGACATGGTCTGTTTCCCATTAATCAGAGGCCAATTGAACATATCAGCACCGTGAATAAATGAGCATTCTGTAACATTTTGCCATAAGAATAATAATGATAATAATATCAAACACCAGTTTAGTATGAACTGCTGCACCCACATTAACAGAGAGGCGCACAGTGTAGCTGTGGGTTACCTGAAGCTGTTTTCATTTCACACTTGCAGTAAAGGAAGATTTTCCTCTGCGCTTGGCATGCTAATGTGAATTGTTATGCTGTTGGTGGAAAACTGACACTCTGGAGGGTTGTAGTTATGTTACTCACTTGATATGTTATCCAATCGTGTGCGAATGACACATTTTACATGCACCGCAGCTCTCTTTGTCACTTTACAGACATGTCTGAATGAAGGGTGAGGAACACTCACAGAAAATTGACCAATGTCTGAATTATTGAACGTCTTCGCTTTAACACATCAGTGAAGCTATTATTGTAATGTATCATATGTCTGAAAAGGGCTTATGTTAGTATAGACTCTACAGTCTCACAGCTGTCACAACTGCGGCATTGTTGCGCAACCGCTAAAGGACGTTTTTTTTAACATTTTGAAAAACGTCTATTGACACCGCTCCTCTGTGTGTTCTCTAAAGCCATTTTGGCACACGCACTGAAATCCTAAAATGTTCTAAAGTTGTTCTGGAGTGGTGGCATATGAGAGCTCATATGTCTCTATTGACTCCTTGTGAGGATGTTCCAACCAGCCCCCCCTAATAAACTCTACAAAACATCAGCGGGTGAGCCAAAGTACAATCATGTCGGCAAATACTCTGGAGCATTTGCTGCCGCAGTGCAAAGAGTGTGTGCTGGTGAGAGTTTGTCCTTTATGCTCTCTGTTGTTGTGGTTTTACGAGTCACTGTCTTCATAAAAAAGACGTCTTTTGATACAGAAATACATTAAAAAGGTCCTTTTTTTAAAAAAAAAACGTACAGTTGACAAATATATTTAACATTTGTGTTGTGAGGATTGACTGAGATATCTTTTTAGAGGCTGATCTTACAGTTCGAGCATAGGAACACACTATCAGGAAGTTAGAATTCAAGGTCTGTGCATAAAAGCATGAAGGCCAGCGAGAATACAAAATGGTGTGCAAACAAACCGATGCGTCACATTAACTTCACATTCTCTACAGATGGGATTTTTCAATGTTTGTTGACTAAATATTTGTTCACGTTTTGGTTAAATATGAACAGTTTCTTTACAAAAGGCATTCTTCGCTGTTCATCCGAGGCCAGGGGTCGACAATCCAGGGGTCGACAAAAAATAAATAATGAGTATTTAATTTTAATGTATTTAATTTTTGTTGGTTAGTTTTTTAAATGTAATTCTAAACGTGAAGATTATGGTGATCTTGTAACATTAAAATAAAACGTGTTTAATATTCAAAAAGCCGACTGTTGCAAGACATTTCCAGAATAAACACACTGCCTTTGCTGAAAAATGTCTGGATGGATGCAGGTGGATAATTTATCTTCTGCTTTTTATTTCATCAGTACGAGGAGGACTCAAATAGACATTGAGTATTTTGTTTGAAAGTAACTCTCAATCCAGATTCTTTTTTTTTCGGAGTTCAAAATGTTTTTGTTGCATTTAAAAATAAAATTTTGTTTTCTCTTTAGCAGTTAATTGATTTCATAAATACAACACACTGAAGTTTTTTTATATCTAGTATAAAGGTAAAAAACACTGCTATCTTCATTTTAGATGTCAAAAGGGTTGTGGCTCCCGGTGTTTTCTTTTCTGAGAGAAACGGGTCCAAATGGCCCTTTGAGTGTTTAAGGTTGCCGACCCCTGTCTGTGGCTGTTTGATGTCTCTCTAATTAATGCCAGTGGAGATCAAGGCATGTTTGCATTGTAGCACTGTCCAGTAACTGGTACCTGATTAAAAATAGGAGAAGACAATGTAGGAAGCATATAGGGACATGAACTAATATGACTATTTTTTTCCCCCCATCAGGAGAGTGCAGCTTCAACTCTGCCGGGGTTTATGACGGCACCGTTTTCAGCCGGATATTTCAGATCCTTTACAGAAATGAGGAGATTACGGTTAATGACTGTATGATCTTCAAAGTCCACCTGCTATTGGACGGGGAAAGGGTGAGTCATGCTCGTGACATTTTCACACACACACACACACACGCACTTCCTGTCGAAGCAAAAATTAATTAAATTGATAATGGGTTGCAATTTTCTTAACTGTATTTTATCGGTATCCAGACTGTTAAACTGTAAAATGCATCAGATAATTATCATTAAAACAACTACACAATACTGTACCACTTTATTGCGTATTAAGTGGCCAACAATAAACGCATTTAATGAGTCTCCTACTATTCTTTCGCTTGTTGCTTTACCATGTAATACAAACAGTACTGTCTTATTAAAAGAGACATATTGAGTCCCATAAGAGAATGAGGGTAGTGAAGAAGTAATATTGTGCTCACAAAACTAACATACCAAGGCATACCAACATAACAATATGTGGAGAGTTTTTGCTTAATCTTTTAAGGTAAAACTGTTCCTTTACATCTCACTGGTTTTCAGGCTTGGCCTTAGCAACATAAACTCATTCTAAGGCAACGGAAACAATTATTTTTTCATTTGTTGAATTTGTTGAATTTAATACCCCATTTCTGTCAATAAAGTGACTTTTTTCACCACCGAATGTTACACATCGTAACTTTATTCTCTGGAACAGTTACAGGTGGAAAGGCTATTTGATTGGGACATTTTGAATCGATAAGCTTTTCGTATTTGTTTGTAGTTTTATAAGTTGAAGTTCATTTGATTTGCGGAAGATCTGACAAAACGGATGACAGTTTTAGCTTTTCCCTGTTAGCATACAAATAAATAACAAATAAATCCTAAATCATCGATTTTGAGAGATGATTATATGATTGGCTGGAGTTTGGCCCGCTTAAAGAATGAACTTATCTGCTATTCAACGTATACTGCCATAGCCATTACAGACACACAATTGGGGTGAGGATCAACAACCTGCCTCTTGGAATCGATGTGCTTTAACTTACAGACACATGTAAATTGCTTGTGCTCCAGACTCCCTATATTTAGCTCAAATGATCAGGCGTGTAAACATGCCAGACGGGTATTGATGTACTGTCCTTTACAGTTTCACCGTGGAGCAAACTGGAAAAAATACTCAGCCTGTTTCGTTTTAGGGGAGCCGTCAGCGGTGACAGCTATGACACTGGCCTGAGGCTGGGATGTGTGGGCTTTTAGCTAATCGTCCATTTGATAGCCATCACTCAAGCTTTAGAAATTACCCAAAACTATCACTCTGCTTGCTTTTGAAGGTATATCGATAGATGCCATAGATGCTTAGTTCACGATCCCTGCTGTTTAAAGTCAGTGTCTTACTTGACTTCTAATTTTAGAGGATTTCATTAGACGTTGACATTTCTGTGGAGGTGTGGAGATGGAGGAGCTTAAAACGCATATCAGATTTCATCTGGAAGCCCTCCCAAAGGCTTCCTCCTCATTAACCTTCCGGAGGTTATCTGCTGCTCACAGCTACAGATAGCGGAGGCAAAAATAGCCCTTATTTCCCCTGCGTACACCCAATTGTATGCTTAATAAATTTGAATAGCAATATTTGCCAGAACTTCTAAGACCTGTACATTTGCTGTGAGAGTATGTTCAAGCTCATAACAGGGAATAAAGAAGAACTGTGTCTAACCTTTTGTTTTAATTACCCTCACTGCACCTCAGTCTTCAAAAGATGTCAATGCAGCCTCTAGCACTTTTACCTTTGTGGTTTGCTCGTAGCTTTTGTTTTTCCACTTTGTTGTTCAAAATTTATGCCAGAATATATCCAAGGCTTTTTGAAGATGAGAATAATTCAGTTGAGCTCAGTTTACAACAGATGAAAAGAAATACCTGAATACAGGGTATGAAAAGAAAGGTGACGTGGCTAAATCAGCATTGCAAACAAGGTTGCTCTCATTGACTTCCATGCCAAACACCAATCCATCGTGTCCATGTTGGTTACTTATGGCTATAATTCTTCATTGATTCGTTATTTCATATTTATGGCATATGCTTTAGAGACAGAGAATAGATGGTTGGCAGATCCTTCCATCTGTGCACAACGGGCAGGTGAATGACATGATGAGTGTAAAGATGTTGTGAGTGCTGATGGTGGCCTTCACAAATCAGCTGGTAAATTTTGGACACATTCACTAATAATAACTTCTATTCTATTTCTATATAGTTATGTTTGGACATAAAAATATACTTGAAGGGAATTTAATTGTGACAGGATTTTGTTTTCTGTCAGTTGGAAATATCGTCTGTAACGGTATATGTATGTTTTATTAAATTTTTTCTCAATGTTTTCAGCAAAAATATCAGATCTTGCATACACTTACAGTGGATATCCTCATAAAGTGAACATAAATAGTGTAGATTTGTAAATTCAACAGTTTTTATTTTCATTTAACATTTTTTGTTTTAATTATTGTCATTTTTCTTACATTTTAGATGTATTTATCTCTCTATCATCTCTACCCCCATTTGTTTCCTCAACCGTATGTATTTGCATGTTTCATTTTTACATCTCCGTCTTAGTTTTTCTGTACTTTAGGCTCGTTTCACAACACAGCCGCAGAGACCGGAAGCGTGAAAGGCTAGCAGCGCTAGCCACTAGCTTAACTTACACTAAGAAAACAATGACCCAGCTCCAGTCAGTGGTGTGACATAGATTATTACATAAAACAGTTATACTTTAGGCACATCAGTTAGTGACTGAGAGACCACAAACTGTTGAAGTCTGTTGGATTAACAAGTTATTTTTATTGTACCCACATGACTGGCGCCATTTTGTGAAATAAGGTTTCTGTACTCTAAATGAAAAAAAATAGAGGTATTAACTCAAATTCAAATGAATACAGTTGAAAACACAATCCACATTAATTATTGAGTAAGTTTTTTTCAGTTTTATTTTAGTTGTATTTATTGGGACATTAATTCACTTAGCCATTTCTATATTTTTGTATGCCATTGATTATAGTACTTTCAGTCCCCCACAGCTTATAGACTCTTCCCCAACAAGCCTGAATGCTGTGTTTGAATCAAAAGGGGCCTTAATTGAGTATTAGTTTGAGCGTGTGCACACTCATGCAACCATTGAAATCTTTTTATTTGGATTACATTATGGATGGGAAAGGTGATTTCTGCAGGTCTATATGGACAGGGATGTGTACACTTCCTAAATCCAAGTCACAAGAGCAGTTGTCTTTTTTTGTGATGTTGGAAGTGATTAGTTTAGGCTTGTAAAATTTGTCATGGAACCTTAAACAAAGCAATTTGTTGGTTAAACTACTTAATTATATTCTCTACCTTATGCTGCTTTAATCTGTCTGACACTGTCTGTGGTAATATTTTTGTGACCTGTAGCCACACAAATAAACATTTTGTATGTTTTCACCATGAAATATAAAAAGCACCAACATTTGTCAGCACTATTTGGGTCATTTTGGTCAGGTTATTTGAAAATTCAGGTCCATGCACCCTTTTTATGATTTTATCACATTTTTCCGTCACTGTTGCCACATCAAAAATACTGTACTGATCTTTTGCAGGTGGAGGAAGCCCTCAGTGAGGTGGACTTTCAGTTGAAGCTGGATCTTCATTTCACCGACAATGAACAGCAGTAGGTTTTACAGAAAATTTTAAATGTGTGTGTGTGTGTTCAATATAAAAATAAAGTGAACGTAAGACTGCCTCCAAGAGTTGTAAGGAAAAAAAAGTTAAAGTTAAAAATAAAGGATTTCTATTTGCTTGTAGTCTTCACTTAAAGAGGGTGATCACAGCTGGAATCTGTGATTGCTGTCATTTCTTTATGTTCATTGAAAAAAATGATGAAGTTCCAAAAATGTTGGGACGCTATATCAAAAAGCCAAAATTTAATTCCCAGTAGAATATAGAAAACCAGAAAGTACTAAAAAAAAAAAAAAACATTTGGAGGAACATGTTGCTGCTAAATAGCTTAATAGGCAACAGGTCAGTCACATGATTGTGTATAAAATGAGCACCTTAGGGAGGCCGAGTCTCTCAGAAGAAAAGCTGGGCAGAGGTTCAACAACCTACAAAAAAATGTCTTCAGTTTGAGGAGCAATTTTGTAATTGTGTCCTTCAAGATAAAATAGCAAAGATTTACAATATTCTATCCATTACGATACATAATGTTATGAAGAGATTCAGAAAACCTGAAAACATCTCTGTGCGCAAGGGACATCAGCACTGGATGAACGTGATCTTCAGGCCCTCAGGCATGATTCTGTCATGGAAATCCCTGCATGGACTCAGGAACACTTCAATATCGATGTTTCCCTCCTCCACCACACCTGATTCAAATGATCAGCTTGTCATCAAGCTCTGCACTGGCCTGATGATGAGCCATTAATTTGAAAAAAGTGTGGTGGAAAAGGGAAACATCGAAAACATGCAGGGCAGTGGGTCATGAGGACCAGAATTGAGAAACACTGCCATATGAGAATGTGACCCAGAAACACCACAGTCTTCTCTGCGACAAAGCTCATTTAAAATGGACTGAGAAAAAGCGTAACATTTCTGATAAGTTGAAATTTGAAATAGTCTTTGGAAATCATAGATGGAAATCAAAGCTAAACCACACACTGCATCTATAACAGCATGGTTTCATAGCAGAATGGAGTGGATGCTGGAGTGACCTGCCTGCAGCCCAGGCCTTTCACCAACTGAAATCATTTGGTGCATCATAGAACTCAAAAATAACAAAGTAGATCCAGGGCTGTTGAGCAGATAGATTCCTTTGTCAGACAAGAATGGGACAACATTCTTCTCACAAATGTCCAGCAGCTGGTGTCATCAGCTCCCAGACACGTACAGACTGTTGCTAAAGAAGAGGGGTGCTATACAGCTGCAATCAAATTCAAGATGAGCTAATAATTTTCATGTAGTAAAAATATAAACTTTTGCCATCTGACGTTTTCTGTGTTCTATTGTGAATGAAATATTGGTTTATGAGATTTACAAATTGTTTCTATTTTTATTTACATTTTACTCAGCATCCAAGCATTTATTTATTTATTTTTTCAAAATTGATGTTGTATTTATGAGGAGGCTTTTACTGAGAGTCTAAAGGACTCCACTGGAATAATTCCAGACAAAATACAAATACTTTCTTCCTAAGCAGCAAGGACAACATTGTTCCTGTGAATAAAATTAGATTATTGGATTAATATTGCGCAGCAGTACACATTCTCCTTAAAAAAAAAAAAGAAAAAAGAAAAGTCTGCTGGAAGTCAAATACAGTATACTGTATATCTGAATGGGACATTTTCCACTCCTATTATATACTCTGTGCACCATGCTTGTAGCCTATGGACGTATTTTTATGGTATTCGTAATTTTGCATGAGCAAAGATTGTTCACAGTTGCACCAGTTTAGTGAACCAAAATGTGCTAATGTTGACAAGAGTGGTTATATTTGCATCCTGATTGAACCCATATGCTTTCTTTCGTTCCGTCAGGCTGGCAGAGATAGCGACAGTTCCCTTGATCAGCAGTCGGACCCTCAGCCTCCATTTTCATCCCCGAAGAGGCCTCCACCACCACGTCCCTGTGATGTTTGATTACTTCCACCTGTCCGTCATTTCTGTCTCCATACATGCTTCACTGGTTGCCTTACATCAGCCACTGATCAGGTAGGGTTCGTTGCAGTTGTGCAAACAAGTCACATCTAAACGACTTTGACTTTCCGCACAACATCAATCTGTATTACAATGATTCTAAGCAACCAACTACTTTTGACTTGAGCCATACAGCCCCTTAAAATATAGTTTTATGTAGGTGTTTTTTAATCTTTTTTTTACGCCTTTAAAATACATTTCCAATCTGTGACCACTGCATATTTAGAAAAAAATAAAGCAAGGCAGAATATATTTTTATGTAAGTCATCCATATTTTATATTGTCTGTAGAATTAAGTAATGAATGAAAACAAAACACAACTTTATAGCTTTTATGACACCAAACTGAAGTCAACATGCTAGCCAAATGCTAACCTGAGCAAATACTTTAGTTAGTGAGCTTTATTGCATTAATTTATTTATCTACTTTTTACATTTTTCTTGAAGTTTAGTGAAGATTCTCACTTAATCAACAGATTTCAATGACTGTCGAGTAGCAAATTAAGCTAACTTTTCCATAGATAAACTTACCAGCTAACCAATTTGCAAATGTTGATGTGTTTTATAGATTCTCTTGAAGGTGAAAATAAATGCATCATATTGTCCTATTAAAACATAGGACAATATGGACAGATAACTTTTAGCTGCTGGCTGGTTGCCAATAGACCCCTAAATTGAAAGACAAAGTCAAAGCTCCTGATTCCAAAGTAGGTGCTACATAATCCAACACAGAACCAACCGGTTTTAGACCAGACCCGACTGGACTTCCAGCTGATGGGAGACCTTTGACAGTGAAGTGCCTGTCGTTGCAAAACAGCATGAGAATTGTCTCAGTTGTCTTTGAGTGAGCTGCTTCACCCGCACATTGAGGAAAAGACAACTGCAATGCGATCACCTGTCCTGTCAGAAAGAAGTGCACACTGTACTATTTAGTGTGAAGTGATCACATGCGACAGTTTTTGGAATGTCAATACAAGTGGGTTGGAAAATGTGTGCCGCTTGTAATTTTTACAAACTTCCTTCCTTCAAAATACCTGTGTTCATATGGACGAGGCCTAAAGAAGATAGGTAGATGCACTCAAAAGTCTGATTGCTGGGTATCACTTTTACTATATAGCTGAATGCACACCCCTTCAACATGTGAGGACACCTAAAGCTTCACAATCCTGCTGTGCCTCGTTATGGTTTCCAAGAAAACACTGTTAGGGGAGAATGCAACACGATAGATCAACTCTTTGGTTGGAAAATGTTATGTTTTAGAATATAAAGTTTGTCGATTCAATCAAATAGACAAGAACTGGCAAAGCTATTTCCTTCTTTATGTTTGAACAGCTTATCTGTTGGATGTCCAAATGGACAGTTTTCCAAACACTTACCTGATGAATTCAACTGTCAAAATCATAAACTTGCATCATGCATGTACTACACAGATTAGTGCAGCACTTGATTGATTGGAGCATTAGCAGCTCTGATCTCTCAGCTTGTCTGTCTTCCCTCTCACACACACACTCACGGTTTGTCCCTGCATGTGTTCTCTCTGTTCCCTCTCCAGCTTTGCACGTACAGGGAAGGGCTCCTGGCTGGGGAAGGGCTCACCGGAGAGCACGAGCGAACCATCTGCCGTGTCTGTGGAGAACCTCGTGTTCGGAGCTGGCTACTGCAAGCCTGTCATCTCTGAGGTATGTTAACCTTTAGCAGGGAAGTCAGAGCCTATTTAGTCTCACTAAACAAAACAGTTGTTCCCGGTCTGCTGGGTGTTCTTTTTTTTTTGTCCTATAAGCAACCAACAACATGCCAAGCGTTGATGCAGATGTAATTATTTGTTTGTCCTATTATCCAGAGGCATTAGAATTCTGAACCAAAGAGATTGACCTGATCTAGATCCTGTTTGCCCCTCAGAATCAGTTATTTGCTTAGCTCTGTTGGGTTTTGGAGGCTTAAAAAGCAGAGGACTTCACAGTGATTGTCACTTTGCAGCATGGTGACTTTTCTTAATATCCAAGTAACCCACATGCCCAGACATGATGGCTCCAGGCCTGGCATCTGGAACTGACAGCAGCTCTCACTGGAAATGATGGTGTCGTCTCTCATGCCTCTGTTCTTACTAACAGTGTTCTTACTGCACGTGCACAGTGACACAAGTGATTATTTAGTTGCTGTTATCATAATAACACATCCGGATTATATATGTCTCAATGTAAAGAAACATATGTATTTTAGTATAGAGTATAGAGTAGGATCAGTAGTTGCTGGAAAAACTAATGTTACAAATATTGCAAGTTCTTTCTTTCTTTGTTTCTTTGTTTCTTTCTTTGTTTCTTTCTTTCTTTGTGCAGTTAGCTGGCTTTTTATCAAGTTATCGGTTAAATGTGTTTCTTTGCTCTCTAGTCAGCTGCCTTTCTATGATGTCTGCTGTGCATTTAGCTGTCTTACCTTAAGCTTAACTGTGTAGTTAGCTGCCCTTTCATGTATGGCATTAGCTATGGAGTTACCTATCTTTTGATGATGTTTGCGGTTTTGCTAGCTGTTTGCTCTAACTTTTCTTACAATTTATGGCGCTCACAGGTGACCTGGGCAGATAGTTCCAGAGGCCCATTATGCCAACATACCCCAACAGAATACTTATATATTTAGATATATTTATACATTTTTGCTGTTTATCTAGTTTCAGTTCCTGCTTATTGAATGACGATAGTGAGAATTACAGTTTTTAAAGCTGCAGTTGACATTTATCTCAATTATCAATTTCATGATAATTGAGGCTATGCATTGAAAAATAAAAATAAAAGCTTACTGAGCACACAGTATTCACCAATATACAGTATATTTTGGTTGCATTTTGCGCTGTGTCTTTGAAGTGCCTTGAGATGACATTTGTCATGATTTGGCACTATATAAATAAAGTTACAAGATGCATTTTTTTCACTGTATTTTTACAACATTTATCTCTCAAGTCCCTTTGGACATCATAATCTGCAATGTAAATCCTAATGAGCACCCCTTCCCTCCCACCGCCCTCCTCGCTCCACCTCCTGGTTTTTACTCCCACCCCCGGCTGGGCACTTTAATAAGCTCTACATTTAGCCAGGCAGGGGGGCTTCGTTTGATCACAGTAATGAGCTCTGCTCACAAGAGCCACGTACCACATAGCTGCAGGTGAAATGTGCACACAACTCCGACTCCTCCTTTACTATAATTTATTTAGAGATTTTACCTGCGGCTGCACTTCGTTTTCAGCACTTTCCCCACTAAACATCGTGCCATTTCCTCTGTCTTTGCTGTTGTTTCTTGTGAAATAAAAGTTTAGTATATTAATGATACAAAAGATCCATGGTGGTGCAAGAAATATCGAGCTGTTAAATGTAGTGCTCAAGAAAAATAGCTGTTTTTGGTGGAATTAAAACAAATCATGTCGGAAAACAAATTTGTCCCTACCTGTGCAGCAGCGGTAACTGGACGCTTAGACAACAGTTCATGTTGTGATGATAAACTTGAAGCTGCAAACAAAAGCAGAAATATGTCAGGTCAACTGCACGACACACTGAGCTCAGGAAGAAACTATGGTTTTGGGATAATGACTAGTTCATACAGAAAAAATAGCTATTTTTCTCTTCCCCTCACTCACAGACTGATCCCAGCAGGCCTCCATAAAGCTAAAGAGAATTATGAAAGTAAGCATACAGATGTTCCTTCCTGGTTTGCTGCAATTACAGAGCGCACATAGCTATGATGATAGGGCTGGCGACTTTAGTTGCTTGGGGCAAATTACAGTACATCCTCAGTTACTCAGGCATTACATGCTTTGCAGAGCTCTGAGTCCCAGTGGCGCTGCCAAAACATCCAAGCCATGGGAAGAACTCACAGATGGCAGTTCCAGGTCAGGGATCAATGGATGGAAGCAAACATCAGTCCCCCTGAGTCTACATTGGGAAGGCTGATGTATACATTGATAGCTGTGTGGGCTGAGATCCATTAGCTGTTTAAAAGGCGAGATGAAATGAAAGATTATAACATTAAGGATTTGAAGCTGCTTGACACTGAATACAAACTGGAAATTGCATCAGTGAAGCAGAGCTTATGCTTGTACTCTACTGTTAGAGAGCCATCTGCTGGAAACATGGTCTATATTACAGCTCATACTTAGATCAGATACATCCATCCATTTTCTATAACCGCTTAAACGGGCCGTGGGGGGGCTTGAGCCTATCCCATCTGTCATCGGCTGAGAGGCAGGTACACCCTGGAAGGGTCGCCAGTCCATCACAGGGCCACATAGAGACAAACGGACACACAACCATCCCCGCTCACACTCACTCCTCGGGTCAATTTCAAGTCACCAAATAACCTGACGTGCATGTTTTTGGAGAATGGGGAGGATATGCAAACTCCACACAGAAAAGTGCTAACCACCACACCACTGTGCAGCCCCTAGATCAGGTACAGAGCGGCAACATTTTCTGTCTTGCTTATGCTGCTCTCCTGTCAGGCAAATTGTCAGCATTTAGCAGCGGAGCTCACTTATCATTTTACAAAATGTTTCTGCATGTGACTTTAGCTCAGAAAATGCCATCTCAAGCGTCTTTAATCTCAATTCTATGCGCATTCAATATTTCTCAATCCCCAGACAAGCAGTGACAGCACAGATCCTCTGCGAACTCCATAGTCTTGCAACCTTTTAAAAGGTCATAAAGGGGAATCTCTGTGGGGATGTGCCACGTAAATGCATTGATGTGCTTTTACAGCTCAAAGCACGCTGCGTTTAGGGCCCACTTGTTTCTCTCAACATATTTGATCCTCCAAGTAATTATTGCGATTTTGCACACGTAGAAATAATCTCCTCTTACCGCAAGTGCAACAAGCCTGCACAACTGCTGCAGTGGAGGCTGTAAAGTTCAACTATGTGGACATGTCCATCATTAAAACAGACCTTTTTCCTCCCTTTTTTCTTGAGAGTTGTCTACAGAACCATATAACAGCCCACATTTCCTGTGTGTCTCCTTATCTGCAGGGAAGTTTTTACGTTCCCAGTGAAAACTGCCTGCAGAGAGCTCATACGTGGCACCGCCGGCTCTGCCGCCTCCTGCTGGTGGCTCACAAAGGCCTGCACACCTACTGCACCGCACTGATGGAGGAAATCCCTCAGCTCCAACAGATTCCACTGGAATCAGGTGATGCTTTGTATTAAATCAATGGAATTAAATGAAAACCTAGAACTGGGACACATTGTTTTTAAGTCCAATTATACTAGAAATTGTTTGTACAGTCGCAGCGGTGGAAGAAAAATGCAAATTTTTACTGAATGACAATGAGATTTGCTTAAGTAAAATAAGATTGAACATTTAACAGTTTACATGCAGCAAACATAGAGATAGTATAAGTGGAGTACAAGTATACAATAACATAAAGAACAAACAGACAAGTTAAGTAGCACCGCTTCAAAATTTACGGCACTGACAAACTGAATGACTTTCCTGGTTGATATTGTTGCAAGATTTGTTTTTATAGTCTGTTGCAAGTAAAGCATTATTTGTCCACATTCCTTTTTTATCGTCTCAGTTTCCCAAAAGAGGATCATTTTACAGGATTGTGTTGTGATAAAAAAAACAAAACTGAATTCTTAAGTCTTAATTAGGAGTAAAACATGTTACACAGCCTGAACCCTCTTAGACAAGCTTTCTGTCTTCAGGAATAGTTCTCCAGGCTTCTTGAAGGACATTCCAAAGCTCTTCTTTGGATGTTGGCTGCCTTTTGTTCCGTTCTCTGTCAGATGATCCCACACTGCTTCAGTAATGTTGAGGTCCGGGCTCTGGGGAGGATTCATCCCTCCATAAGACCTGTTGCCACTGATTTTCAGTCCACTTCTTGTGTCATTTGGCATAGCTCAGCCTTTTCTCCCTGTTTCCCTTCCTTAAGAATGGCTTCTTGACAGCCACCCTTCCATGGAGACCATTTCTGATGAGGCTTGGGCCAACAGTAGATGGAACAACTGAAGGTCCAGATACATCTCTTAAGTCCTGTGTCAGATCTTTGTTTTTTCTACTTCTCAAGGACATCACTTTCAGATACTGTTCATCTGCTGTAGATAGTTTTCCAGGCCTGATACTTCTTCTTTTGTCCTCCACTTTTCCAGGTTCCTCAATTTTTTAAGGACACACTGCACACCATGCTGAGATATGCAAAGATTTCAGCCAACAGCTCTTTGGGAATCACCTTGTTGCTGCAAAATACTATTTTATGACAGTCAAACAAAGAAAGTGGGACTAATAAATGACAGGATGCTAATCACAAAGTACCAAAACATACAGATAAAAATAGTTGTTATGTGTAGACACAACACTGTTTTTTTCTATGCCTGAGAGATTCATAGGACAGTATTAAGTAGCTTAAACAAAGCATTCCTCCGGACTTTAAAGGAGTGAAAAAGCAGGCTTGAAGGGTTTAGGCATTTTTTTCATGATATCTGGTTAAAGCTTAAAATTCAGAATTAAATGCTGTAATTATACAACAGCTTAGAATGTATGTAGGCAGTTCTTAAAGTTACTATTTTATATCAGCAACACTGTGAGGCAAAGCTGTTTTTATTAGAGGTAAGTGGGATGGCATAAAGTTAGAATAGATCAGTATATGACGTATCAAAGTACGGAGGGATATGGATGGAGAGTCAATAATAGGCAAGTTGGTTGTTCTTTTATCCACGGAACTAAAGAAGAGAGGCACAGAGTTAGCAGCGAAAAAAGTGTCTGTTCATATTTTCAAGCTTAATGTCAATTAATCCCTCCCTGTCTTATAATTTAAAGTAATGCTGTTTTCAGCACTTGGCTGAAAACAGCATGAGGCCATCAGTGCTCAAGCACCACCAAATTTAATCTCAGCACCCCTAAAAGAGAAGAGGGAGGACAATTATTATTTTTTAATGAGTGTTTCAGACTCAGCTTATACTTGAGCAGATTGTCCAGGTGTGTTAACAGCTGCACACGTTTGTTCGGTGACCTCTTCAATTACTGCATCATTTTTTACTATGTAAAACAGAACTGTTTGTATTGTTTGGGCTTGTATTAAGTCAAAACATTTTCAGATCACAGTATGTGGACCAAAGAGAGTTCCAGGTTCAACTCCTGGCAGGGGCCTTTCTGTGTTGAGTCTGCATGTTCTCACAGTGTATGCTGGGATTCTCTCCGGGTACTCAGGCTTCCTCCCACTGACCAAAAACATGCATGTTAGGTTAATTGGTGACTCTAAAATTGATGGATGGATGGATGGATGGATGGATGGATGGATGGATGGATGGATGGATGGATGGATGGATGGATGGATGGATGGATGGATGGATGGATGGATGGATGGATGGATGGATGGATGGATGGATGGATGGACTATGCGGACCATTTGGACCATTTGGACCATTCAGATAGAAGTTTTGGTAACTTTCCAGAAAAGGTCATATAAACGTAATGCTGCATCTGGTGGGAATTCAGATAATGGGATTCATGTTTAGACTTTGCTTTGTTCTCAAGTTGTTATCTGATCAGTTTGCCTCTTGCTCAGCTGCACAGATTAAACTGATGGCCTGATTTGACAATATTCGGTATCATCTGATGCTATGTTCAGTGATTCACAATATGGTGAACTGTTGCCATGTTTTGTACATTTTTCTCATTTCTGCTCTGGTGCAGCTTGGTCTTTCAGTCTGACTGGTGTTTAATTTGTCTTATATTCGAATATACTGATTATTCATCACACACAACTAATATCCAGTAGAATAGACTGACTTATTCAGCATATACATTTATACAGTATGTTTCTTCTCTCCTGGTTCAACAGCAACAATAGTGCATTGTGAGTGTGTCTGTGTGTATCTTTCCACTGTGAACGTGGACATTAACCTGGCTGTCCTGCCCTTAAGATGCCAACCATTGTAATCCAGTAAACCTGTAATTTAGCGGCAAGAGTGAACACTTAGATTTATAGGGCGCTGTTTTTGAGTCACATTGTCATTAAGGGCTGTCCACACCTAAAGGTCAGATCCTAAAATCTCACCTGATGCTTGGTGCTCAGGGAGAAATGGACTTTGCACTAAGCTCTGCATTTTTTTCTTTTTCCACAGAGATGCTGCCTGTCGAAGAAACACTAAATCAGCTGTCAATAGAGTTACAAGTAAGTGCATAAGAAAGGTATTTCCACGTTTTTAGAAGACGTAGCAAAGACATGTTCTCATTTCCTTCTCCACAGTAGTTTTCAGAGTTCAGTGCACAGACAATGACAAACCCGCTGCGATGAAATGAATCCCTATGACTGAAAGTAATGTTTCATTGTCCGTTTTGGTTCTGTCACTGACTGACTTTTGTTTTAAAAACAGGACACTTTCAAATAAAAAGAGATTCTGTGCATTTAACTGAATGTCTCATGGATATAGTTGACATACAGTATACTGTATATATCAGTGCAGTCAAATGCTTTTGAATGGCTTGGTGTGCCCAGGACTATATCCTAGCATGCAGTAAAAGCAAAATAATGATCAAGTGTTTAGCTACCATACTCTGGATAAGATAGATGGCTGCTGGTAGGTGTAAAAATGTCCGCAGGAAAACCAGATTCTAAAATAAAGTCAGCCAAGATGTTCGTATTCTTCAAGAACTTTTAAATCCTGAATGCTCGGTCTGATACTAGAAAAATGGATATTTTTCAGCTACAGGAAGGTCACGAAAAGGTAGCAGAGCAGATCAGCAGGGACATGAGTCAGCTCTGCTCCCAGCTAGCCGCTCTGTGGAGCCGCTTCCTGGAGGCCGCTGTGCTCAACCCTCACATCCTGTCCTATCTGGCCCAGGAGCACCACACGCTCAGGGTGAGTCCCACTCAAAGGCCCAGTCGTCATCATTAACCGTGTGTTCTCTCAGTTGCTGTGTTTTTATTTAAAACCCAGTTCAGAAATGTTTAAACTTAGCACCCACGCTGAAGTATGAAAAATACTTCCTAATGGAAGAAAGGGTTTCGTAACCACTGACATTTAAGATCTGAGAGCAGCTCCTCAAGGCATGTTGTTACCTCTGTTTTTAAACGTTTTACAAGCTACTGAATTCAGTTTAGCAATGACACACTTCCTGGCATGTTGATAAAAATATCCTCCAGGATGGATGAATTCGAAACAAACTTTTGACCAGAAGGGAATAAAGTAGTGGTGAACTGAAAAAGAGTATTAATTTAAGAATAAACTTAGTTATGGAGGACAGTACTGGTATCTGTTGAATAAAAAGGTTTACTGGCACCTTGACTTGGATAAAATGTAACAGACATAACTGATTGTGTCCGTCTACATTACAGTTTAATTCAGCACAGATCTGACATGGATGGACTGTCAATTTTAAGTGTGAGCACCTTTATAAAAGTTTTGTCAGTTTGCTGGTCTGGAGCATTCAGGTGTGTGTTAACACAGTGCAAAGGAGGAAAGAGACCAGCAATGATCTTAGAGAAGCAATTGTTGCTGCCCATCAATCTGGGAAGGGTTACAAGGTCATTTCCACACAATGCTATAAATAATGCTAGAAACTATAAAAACCCTAGAGCTACATCTCAGACTCTACGGGCCAGAGTTAACATGTTAAATGTTAAAGTTCATGACAGTATAATGAGAAAAAGACTGAACAAGTATGGCTTGTTTGGAAGGGTTGCAGGAGAAAGCCTCTTGAGTAAAGATGTGTAAATTTACAGCTGAACAAACCACAAGATTTATGGAATGATGCCCATCGGACAGATGAGACCAAAGTGGAGTGAGTTTGGTCATAATGCACAGCAGCACGTTTGGAGGAAACCAAACACAGCATATCAGCACAAACACCTCATACCAACTGTCAAGCACGGTGGTGGAGGGCTGATGATTTGGGCTTGTTCTGCAGCAACAGGACCTGAACACCTTGCAGTCATTGAGTCCACCATGAACTACAGATCTACAACAGAATGTCTGAAGAAGAAAATAGGTGTTGAAATGGTCCAGACCTCAACCTGTTTTAAAAGCTGTGGTGGGACCTTAAGAGAGCTGTGCATAAACAAATGCTGCAAACCTCAATGAGCTGAGGCACATAGTGACATTTGAGACTGATTACTTCAAGTTATTGCTGCTAAAGGTGGTTCTACACACTACTGAACTGAGACTTAGTTTTTCACACACTGCTTCTGCATTTTGTCTCAGTTTTTGCTCAGTAAATAATGACACAGTGTAATCCATCATGTGCTGTTGTCCATCTGAGGTTGCAGTTACCTCATTTTAAGACCTGGTGAGGACCAGATTTTTCAGTATGTCCTGGTACGTAAAATTTCAAATTGAATAAAGGCGTTCTTTCTATTTCACATGACTGCACATAGCAGTAAGCATATTATTTGTAACTCATTTTCACATGAGCAAGGCATTAAGAAAAAACAATTATCTCCACAGATACCCTGACTGCAGTGGTTATGTTTTTCTGCAGGGCATCACTGCACAAACCGACAGCTGCGTCATGCACTGAAAAAATTCATGTAGAAGTCATATTTCCTCTTGAAAGATCAGCTCAAGTGAAAGTCAAATGTTTGCTGCTGAAAAAAAAACTCAGCTAACAATGAACTTTCTACTGTTACATGGTTGGAAAGTAAATAGAATTGTTTTTTACCGAGTAGCTTAAACCAGCTGAGCAGGCTAATAAGATTTCCAGGGTGAGTTTTATCTCATCACTAGTCTGTATAATATGAACACTGTATGTTCCTCACAGTGGAGTACCTCTCCAGACTTCATTATGCCGCACTGTTTCGTCTCGGTTGCCTGAAAATAATGATCATGTTTGCTTGGGTATTAGATTACCCCGTGGGGATGCTGTTATGCCACATTCCCACCAGTGGGGTAAGGATTTCAATTAACACTTATTCTGTAATTATTGTGGGAGGTAAAAAACACAGTAAGCTGTGTTTCTGGTGATTTGCTTGTCACGGTCACTGATTCTCATTGATGATGCATTTCTGATGAGAGTTATGGAGGGAGGCAATGTTTGTTCAGGCCTGCTGCACAGATTAACAGAGCTTGAATTTTTGACTGTGTTTGTCCCAGTATGTGCTAATAACATTAAAGATGAGACTGGATTAAAAATGTTTTTGTGTGTGTGTTTCTGGAAACATCAGGTCAGGAGGTTCTCTGAGGCGTATTTCTTCACCGAGCACCCCAAAGAGATATCTCTGACGTTTCAAGAGGAACTGTAAGTATCTGCCCTCAAAGATAGTGATTTCTCTTGGAGAGAAGTGTATTGTTTATCATATTATTCTCCCGATGAAGCATCAACAGACATGGTCAGATAGCTGCTGAAGTGCGGAGCTCGGACTACTTGACCAAAATGCCTCCTTTACCTGTCGAGTGCCTGGACATCGATGGAGACTGGAACAGTGTGCCCATCATCTTTGAGGACAGATACGTCGAGTCGCCACACACAGGTAATGCAGATCTTATAGATCTAACACCATTATTGATTTTATCATGTCATTTTGTTCTATAAGTGGAATGTCCTTGTTTTCCCAGAGACAATATCGCATGTGCCAATACTTGAAACCACCGAAGAGCAAAGCAGCTCTGATGTCCCCATCACTCCTCCCAAAAAGGTTCTTGAGAGCAGTCAGGAAGCCAGCTCACCAGCAATACTCCAGGTTTCCTTGGACAGTGATGAATGCATTGACCAGCCCACGTATGTCTCCCTTATGGCAGATCAAAGTAAAAACAACATCACAGGTACTCAGATCCTCGTCCCGACTAATCACAGTGCTGAACTCTCTCTGGAAGTGGAAGAGGACTCAGCAGACAGTCCTGGGAAAAGGTGCATCTCGGTTCAAGCTTGTGATCTGGATCCATATAGTGGAGAGGTTGGTCTGGTTCCCTCCTCAAACAATCCCCCAACTAATTCCGCTGACAGCGGTAATGAGACCCCTGCTTGTAATGTCATAGAAAATATCGTCCAACCTTGTGATGCGACACATCATAGCATAACAGACAAGAGTGAAAGCAAGGAAGAGGAATCTGACATTGCCATGCCTTTAAATCACTCCATAGATGATGAGGCTGAGGATGTTCCTCCGAACAGTCTAATTACAGCCTATCTGCATCCCGTTATACCTCCCTCTCTGGGTGACCTCAGAAAAGACATGACTCATCGTGGAGCCTTGGTCGGCTCTAAGATTATGAAGCGCTCGTCGTCTGTTATCTCTGACTCAGGTATTGAGAGTGAGCCCAGCTCAGTGGCATGGCCTGTGGAGGCGGCACTGCGAGGCAGACCCTCTCTGGATTTTTCAAGCGAACGGGAGATCCCAAAGCAAATTGTGTGTCACCACCCAGTTCATCGTAGCTGTCTGGAAGGCTTGCAGATGGAGAGCAACGGCAGCCTTCCCAGTGGAGGCATACAGGCCTCACTGACTTCTATTAGCTCCCTGCCCTACGAGGAGGACCAGCAGCAGGGCCAACTCAGCAAACTGACGAAGTCAGTGTCTGCACCGCAGATAAGTAGCCCAGAGGACACTGAGGAAGACCATGTGCTGCTCAACCAGGAAACAGACAGGAGGAATTCAGTGCTACAGCAGGACTCGTGCAGGATAAACTGCTCTTTAAACAGCAACCTGGATGCAGAGCAGTCTGAATTATCTGAGTTAGATTTAAATCTTAGCCATGTTGTCAAGGAGAACATCAACTCAGAAAAGGCAAATGCTCCAAACTACCTGTCAGAGACACCCGGAATCAAGTCAGTGTCAAGTGGTTTGTCTGAAGTGTTGCTTTTACAAGACTCTGAGCGAAGCTCTCATGTGAAGGAAAGTGCTGTTACCGGCAGCCACAGGGAAGAGAAGAACCATCAAACACACATCAGTGGAGTAAGCGCCTCAGTGGAAGACGTGCATCTCGTTGAATTGGTGCCCTGCAGCTGTGGAAACAAACTATGTGTGCATAAAAATGCAGAGAGGGAAGGAATTAGCACTTCAGATGGAAGCCAAAGTTTCCATCACATCAAGCTACAAGCTGTCGAGGAGCAGGCGTGCATGGAGACAAAGTCCAATGACCTTCAAAACAGCGCCACCATAACACAGAGGCCGAGTGACCTCACCGGTCTAAAAGCCATGGATGCATCTGGTCACTTCAGTGGTACATCAACCTGTGAGAAGGAGCCTTTGGACAGCCAGAATAAGCCCTCTAAGATCCCTAACTCAGGACTGGCCTTCGTGAATAAGAAAATGGTGGAGGTGGTGAACATGTCAGTGTCCTGTGCCCCGACTTGTCTGCCATTTTCATCTGCCCTGAGAGACTCTCCCTCCATCAGTGGAATATCTGCTCGCCAGGCTATCTCACCTATCACCCATCAGCCCCTGGGCTCTTTTGGTATCATCTCCTCTTCTTCGCTCAGTCCCCTTAACATGGATGAGGAGACCAATGAACGGATGCTGAAGTGAGTGTTATTTGTGTCAAACTCTCAATGACGAACGCTACTGAAATAAAATCTTTACATTAAGCTAGATTTTAGAATACACTTTTTTTCTTACTGTTTTCAGCCTTGTTCTATACATTTTCCAAGATTTTCTGAATTATCAATCGCATTATATATTGTTTTACATGAGTTGTAAATCCTTTTAATGTTCATATTTAACATTAGTGTCCTTTAGTAATTGTTTTGATATACATTTAGATATTTACACAGCAATTAAACTTAGTGATCTGAAGCTATTTACACATGAGGAAACAGCATCTGAGCTTCAATACAGTAAGAAACCCCGGCTGATACATTCGGTGCCGTATTAAATTAAATCTATTTAAATGACATAATGAAATTAGTAGAACAGGTTCAGAGAAAAGATGAGTCTCAGTGTATGAGACAATGTTCCTGGGCAGAGCAGAGTCTGTAAGGATTTAAACCGATTCATTACAAGGTGTTGACGTCCATTGTTTCAAGTAAGCGGTCAGATGTTCGAGTTCAAGTCTTTGCAGCTCAGACAGATATGTACAGTGTCTGGTCTCCCTGTTAGTTTTATTGCATGCACCATTTCTCCAAGATCTTATTCTCACTAAAACCAAACCTAAAGGATGCTTCTGACAAGATGTCTGACTTCAATAGAAACAGTCTTTTTGGGATTTCTGTGGACCTGACAACTTCTGTCTCACTTATAAATAATGCTTCTAAAGTTTGAGCCTTCTTCCGAAAGGAAAGTTTAAGGGAGTGAGATCATACTCCATAGCAATTGCAGATAGCAAGGTCAAAACACTGGGTTTACAGATATTGGGAGATGCCTGCTGACATCTTCTGCAGGAACTGGCAGCTACACATGCTTCCAAAGTCTATTCTCATCACATCAGAGAGTGTGCAGAGAAGTCCATCACGATTAGCTGTGAACAAATGAACCGCAGTGGGATTTGTTTTGACTCCCGTGTGGCTAAAGTCTGCAACCTGGCGTACAAGATACAAGTTTGAGCAGCTTATTTGTCAGTTTGAGACTTTTCTTTTGATGCCTGGCTTTGTTTACAGAGATTATACAAATACAGAAATGCAAGGCAGGTTTTCCATCAAATGTTGGTGCAAAATGAGAAAACTCTAGGTGTAACGTCTCATGTGTTTCTCCAAATGTCATGCCCCTTCTCTGTAGTTTCTACAAAGCCAAAGAGGAGCTGCTCAAAGAGTTGAGCTTCCAGGCCAGCCTGTACAGTGACCTTCCTCTTCTGGCATCAGATCTGCCCTACTTCCCCCCCGAGGAGGATGATGAGGAGTTTGATGACGGCATACACCTTGTAGTGTGTGTCCACGGGCTTGATGGTGAGGCTAGCTATTGTACTGACACATCCTTGGTATTGTGTTTATCTGTCATTTAGACTCATGTTGCATTGGCATCGTGATATACATCCTACAACATTAAAATGTTGCATTTTCACTTCATTGTGTAAAAAAATCATCGATTCAAAACATTCCAGGTATCTCTATTAAAATATTAATAGACACTTCTCATAAAAGCTGAGCTAGAAACGACGTAATTTCCTTTCCTGCTTGCAGGAAACAGCGCAGACCTTCGGCTGGTGAAGACGTTTATCGAGCTGGGACTGCCAGGGTCTAGGCTTGACTTCCTCATGTCTGAGAGGAACCAGGTACGTTTGACAATGACAGGCGCAAATTTGATGTCACATGAAAATTCAGTTTTTTTAAGTTTATTTAAATAGCACAAACTCAAAGCAAAAGTCATCTCAGGCCATTTTAAGGAGAAAGTAAATAAGTCCAGTACAAGTCAACTTGGATGCTTTCCAACTGCGACAGATGAGATGAAAGCCCCCGTTTAACAGGAAGAGAGCTCCAGAGGGAACCACACTCAAGAAGGGTGGCTCTCTGCTTCAGCAGTTTTTCGGGTGAGAGGACAGGGTAGAGACATTGACAAACAATATCACACCAGGCCATTGATAGATACATCATGGGAGGTCCTCCAGTAACCTCGGCCTAAACCAAAGACATGCCTAACTATGAGCTTTACCAAAAGGAAAGTTTTTAGCCTCGCCTTAAAGCTAAAAAGGATGTCTGCTTCCCAAAGCCAAACTGGCAGCTGGTTCCACAACAGAAAGGCCTGATAACTGAAGGCTCTGCCCCCCATTCTACTGTTAGAAACTCTGGGAACCACAAGTAGACCTGGAGTCTGAGAGCAAAGTGCTCTGTTGGAAAAATATCCAACTATGAGATCTATAAGATATGATGGAGATATGATTTTAATTCTATTCTGGATTTAAAAGGGAGCCAGTGAAGAGAAGCTAAACCTGGAGAAATAGGATCTCTCCTGTTAGTTCTCATCAGAACTCTGCCTGCAGCATTTTGGGTCAGCTGGAGGCTTCCAGAGAAGGATAGCTGAATAATTAGGAGCTGCGATAGTCCAGTTTAGAAGTAACAAATAGATAGACCAGTGTCTCTGCATCACTCTGAGACAGGATGTTCCTACTTTTGGTCATACTATGCAGGTGAAAGAAGGGGTCCTAGAAACCTGCTTTATATGTGAGTCAAAGGTCAGATCTTGGTCAAAAATAACTGTACAGTTTCTCACGGTAGTACTGGAAGCCAAGGTAATGCCATCTAGAGTAATTACATTACAAGACGTTGTCTTTCTGGAGCACTGAATTCACAAGCAGAAACTCAAGGTAATTAACAGGGCACTGATGGTTGTACTTTTCCCTTCCGTTTTCCCCCGCAGGCTGACACGTTTGCAGACTTCGACACCATGACCGACAGGCTGCTGGATGAGATAATTCAGCATATCCAGCTCTACAATCTCACCATAGGCAGAATAAGGTCAGTGGCTAAAGTTTACCCCTTTGCAGCATACAAATTACTAACAAATCCCGTCCTGAATTAGTCTGATGCTGAGGCAGCATTGGGTCTGGTCAGCAGATGGCAGCAGAGACCAATTCTTCCACTCAGCATTAGAGTCTCACTGTTTCATGATAATGAATAGACACAGAATGGATAAACGGCACAAAATGGATGCAAAGCTCTCGTCATACCGTGCAAATAAGCTTCTGACTTTCACATGATAGATTGTGCTCCTTTAAGCAGTGCCATGCTGCCTAACTCCAATCAAAGGAAGCTATTCGTCCTCCTGCTTAATTGCCCCCAATGTGTCAATTTATTTCTATCCAAGTTTCTCAGCTCTCTCTAGTGTGACGTTTTCTCAAGAGACCAAGTATCAAAGACAAAAGCAATAGACTGCCACAACAGCAGCTGTTTCTTTCAACATTACCTCTATATTTAGTTTGGAAGGAGACAGATGAGAGACTGCAGGCCGTACTGCACCAGTACAGTAATTAAACTGAGGCTTGACTAATCGAATATTTCCAACTGTTATTAATTTGTATGGTTTGTCCTCTAATGTTGCATCATTAAGTTGCTTTTTCTGTTGAGTGTTTTTAAACATTTAAGAAGTCGATGAATTATCTGTAATCATACCAAATGTAGCAGGAATCTCTGAATAGCCTCTCCTGAAACCAGTTCCTGTTTCTATATTGAGCTACTGCACAGTGTCGTGGGTCAGCAGCGTTGGAGGAGCTCTTTTTTTTTTTTTTCCCCAGCCGCCCACTCGAGCTGCAAGTTTCTCTCTCTGAAAGTCGTTTGTCTCATGCTTACAGCTTCATCGGACACTCTCTGGGGAACATAATCATCCGTTCTGTGCTGACAAGGCCTCGCTTTCGCTGCTATTTGCCCAAACTGCACACTTTCCTCTCACTGTCGGGCCCACACTTGGGAACGTTGTACAACAACAGTGCGCTGGTCAGCACAGGTGAGGCCCGTGCATTTTGGTGAAGACACTTGGCTGTGTCTATTCTTTTTCTCTGCTGGTTGTGGAGGCCCTGACTGTGCCCATTTGTGTGTTGCTTAGGTCTGTGGCTAATGCAGAAGCTAAAGAAATCAGGGTCCTTACTGCAGCTCACCTTCAGAGATCACGTTGATCCACGGAAAACATTCCTCTATCTCCTGAGTCAGAAACCAGGTATGACATGAAAGCATCCTACACAAAGGCAGTGCACTGAGTGCCTCACTTTACACACTATCACTTGAAAGACAGCCTGTTCAAATATTTGTGGAAACGTTGTCATCTCGTCCTCTTTGTCAAATTTTTGCGTGTGTCAGTTTGCTAACACGCAAACCCATGCCAGCAGAGTGTGAGAGGCCTTCCCACTGTGTGAGTGGAACAAAGCAGCCATTTGTCACACAGACATGAAAGAGATAAGCCCAAAATCGCCTTTTTTCCTCCTGTAGAACCGTGGCAGGCTGACAAAATGATCCAAACCCTGTCACTGGAAACCCACTAGCGCGCTCTTTTAAAGGCACACTGACAGGAGATTTAAGCAAAAAAACACACATACACAGCTTTATCGTATCAATCCTGTTATTGTAGTTTGTGTTTAACAACTGTTTTGCACCTATCCTCTGTCTTGCTGTCTCCACCTCTCTCTCACTCATACACACACATGCTCGCTACAGTCTCGATCACCGGTTTGTTTTGTGTCCTTTCAGGGCTGCAGTTCTTCAAGAATGTGGTTTTGGTTGCATCTCCGCAGGACCGATACGTTCCCTTCCACTCTGCCAGAATAGAAATGTGTAAGACTGCCCTCAAGGACAGAACTACAGGTTGGAAGTACTTCAAATTACGTTCAAATCATGAATTATCCACACTTTCAATATTTACATTTTATTTTAATTAATATGTATATCATTTCACTGCTTCTGTCCCCTGCAGCTTGTCAACTCTGATCCTTTTCAGTGTTCATTAGAAGACTCAGTGTTCCTTTAGGGTGGTTGCCTTATTTCCCCGCCACCATTACCTTCGCAAGCTTATCAATGACCAGATCAATAGCCACCGCTGGCTTCTGAATAGTCTTAATTTGTCTCTTTTACTTTAAAGACCTTGAATATTCCATCATTTACAGCTCATGATATCATCGAAAGATCCAGAGAATCTGAACATATATATATATATATATATATATGTATATATATATATGGCAAACTATTTGGTCATAGTTTATTATTTAAATCTAATGATAACTGAATGATGGTTTAGGGTATGTTTTAATGTTCTTAGGGACAGTCATGTAAAAAGACAGTACACTGCTTTTCATTTCTAAAGTTTAATGTATCAAAACACAATTAAATATCATCTGATCGTTACAATATCTTATAATGAGGTAAATACAACGACAGATGAACAACAATTCATGACATATCTTATATGTCCCGGTACATTTCTTTGTCAGGTTACTGAAATTGTCAGGATATATTTGCATTGTGGATATTGTACCATTTTCTTCATTTTAGTCTGTTGGAAAAATATTTCAGGGATTTTTCACTACTTACAATAATTTGAAAAACAAATTAATTAATTACACTAGATTAATCATTAGATTTATTGATAATAATACGACTTTTAAGTTTTAACCCCATGAACATATCTATTCTTTGGACTCATAATACCATTCCTCATTGTGTTCTGCAGGTCCCGTGTACACAGAGATGATCAACAACCTTCTGCAGCCACTTGTGGAGGCTAAAGAATGCCGTCTGATCCGGCAGAATGTGTTCCATGCTCTGCCCAACACAGCCAACACACTGATCGGCCGCGCCGCCCACATCGCAGTCTTGGACTCTGAGCTCTTCTTGGAGAAGTTCTTCTTAGTGGCAGGGCTCAACTACTTTAAATAAAGGTGCTAGGACTGCAGGCTCACTGGACAAAGGCTGACTGTGGTTGACGGATTTTGAATCTGGAGGACAAGGACCTCCCCGTTATCACGCGCAGTCTATGAAATGTATATATTCCCTGGGATCCAATAAGGTCAGATCTGTATGTCCCACTTGTTAGGACTGTTAGCAGCAGCTGTTAAAGGATTATTGTGTTTTAACTGTTTAAATTGCAACCTCATAAGTCTGAGTTTGACGTGTATCCATGCAAGACAAAACATCTGATGATGTAGATGTTTTTTTGGCCTTATGAATACATTTTCAGCCAGAACACTAACCGATGCTAATTGTGGTGTAAAGCATCTACTTACTTTCCCTTTACAGCCTTCAGTGTCAAGGGTTGATTTAATTCTTCTTTAAGGGTTAAGCAGAAGAAGTGAAAGAAGAAGTCTTACACTATATTTACAACCGAGGCAGTGGATGTGCAGCATTTATCCCCCTGATTGTAAATGATTTTGTTGTACAAAACCTAGCTGTTCCTTTATACTAAAACAAATGTATTGTTTGAAATGATTTATTTTTATGTATCTACAGTGTAAGTAGTCCATCTAAATGTTAACTGTGTCTTCTTGTCAGATCCATGTAACAAAAATCAAAGTGTTGTCCAAAGCGGGCAGAGGAGTGACCAAGTGTAGCCCATAGTTTAATATGATCTGCTACTATTATTCACTTCCACATGTTTAACTGTCAGATCTAAATTTTCACGGATTATTGCACCAACTGACTGTCAAACTGACTAAAATCAGGAACTGAGTGCTTGTTAAGGCCAGCCCTCCTTAGTTATTACTTCCAAACCTGTCAAGCAAGACCCATTGATTGTGTGGGAGTACTAGCAGCTCAATAAAGCCACCAGATTAAAAATTTTTATTTTTTTTGCTAGATGCTCTTTTGGCAGAAAATAAGAATTAAAAAAAAGAAAACAAGGTGCAGAGATCTGAAAAGTAGTTACATCTAGCAGCAAAGTCGCCAAGTTGACCACAATGCATCTTTTGTTTTGTTTGAACATAACCTTCTTTCCTAGCTTAGCTCACAGTTTTACATTTTAGACTTAATCCTGTAACCCAGAGGCCAAATGTAATATACTTTGGAAATATTTCCTACATTGTTTAAACTCTTGCTTGTGTCTCTGGTTCCAATGCTTGAAAGGTTTTTGCATCTATTAGCGCTGCTATTAGCGCTGTTATTAGTGCTGCTATTAGCACTGCTATTAGCTCTGCTATTAGCGCCATTCTAACTCTTTAGCTGTACTAAAGTAAATTTGAAAGAGCTTTGGTTGGATCAGATAGAGGAGATAAGCCCTGCTCTGATTGGTTGTAAGAATTAGGACTGTTTAGGTCTACAGAACATCATCATGCAAAGGCAATGCGGAAGTGCCTTAAAGTGCAATACTACTGATGGCAACTATATGTTGGCTCAAAAACATCTGAATCCAATAGACTCCCATTCAAAAAGTTGTGATTTCTCCTAAAGATTTATTTTTTACTTTATTGAATATATTTTTTCCTTTACATAAATATGCCATCAGCTCGTCTCACTCCTTGTTATCAGTACGCTGGTGGTTCTCAAGGCTTCAAAGGACAGTTCACAAACCAACGGCTAACATCACGACTGTTCACAATGACCTTTTGATTTACAGTCAGTGGGTTGCTCAGAAGTCTGAGCTGATCTCATCTAAAACTAACATTTATAAAACTCTGACTACTCTCATAAGCCACTCGATTGTTATTTTAATATTCTCAGTATTTATGTGGCTTCCACAGGAAGTAAACAGGCTTACTGACATGATCAATAATGTATAATATAGAAGAGAAACGTGTTTTCCATGACTAATACACTATGATGTTAAGGTCCATTTTTTAAAATTCATTGTTTCTTCAAAATTGTTTCAATTGTAGTCTTATTTTCTTATTATAAAGAAAAGTGAGTGATTCTTCATAATATTGAGCTGCCGCCAGGACTCTCCCACGCATGTTCATTAAATCTGTGTGATGCATGACGATGGCTGGGAGGCGATGCTAGAATTTGAACATCTCATGCAGAATCAGAAATATTTTTTTATATGTTTGCTACAGTTTTCCAGCATCCCGATGAGGACTGTTCTCCTCATCATTGTGCTGTCCATCTCAGAGATTTGTTGTCATAGACATGTGGCAGCAGTGGCAGTGCACCTGCTGCATATGTAGTTATGTACATACAGAGAGCTATATTTTAACCTTTGCACCGGTTTGTTGACAAGTGCACTTTATCGAGAACCTTGAATCAACCTCCACTAGCTTTACAAAGTACAAACAGCTTTTTGTTCTTGTTGTTGTTAAAATATGCACTGCTTCTTTGATCTCAAGGTCGCGTCCTGCACTTGCTGTGAGAATTTAACTCGGCTGTCCGTCTCGCACATTCAAGCGTTGTCTCGTCTTCAAAGTGTACTGTCTCTGGAGAACAACTAATGACATCGCAAAGTGCTCTTTTTCCACGTCGAGGCTGTTGCCATGGCGCTGCACAGTAAGCATAGTGCCACGGTGATTGACTTTAAACAAACAGGATCTTTTCAGACACAGAGATCGTTCTCATAAAGCCACCAAGCAAAGCTGCATAAGCATGCTGTAGGAGCTGTCATTCACCGTGCATAATTTTAAAACTCCTATCCACCGACACACACACTGTATATGGACAAGTCTTCAACTTGTTGGCTTTTCCTATGTTTGTGTGCCACGTGTGTTTACCCGATAGGAATCGATGGAGGGAAAAAGTTTTGAGAGATATCGCCATCAAGGCCCTTCAAGGGCAGGCACAGGTATGAGATAGTTTCCTGAGTTGGATGGCTATCTTGTTAAGGGTTTCACAGACATTTATACCATCCTGTTGATGTAGAGAAGAAATTCAATATGAGCAAATATGTCTCTGAGAGAGTTAAGTCCATGTACACCAGTGTCATCAATGGGACCGAATCAGAGATGTTCCTTAAACCCAAAAGGTCCTCTGAACTGCTGTCATCCTTCAGAACTTGCAAACTTGAACCTTTTTGTATTTGATCGCCCTTTACTGGACAATGTGTAATATATGTATGTGTGTGAGGAGTGTTATCACTGTCCACTCATTGCTGTGTCACCTTCCATATGTTTGAACTGAATGTAATGTCTGACATCACTGTGAGGGACATGTATCTACTCAAATTTTTTTTTTCTATAACATGTACCGTAAATACTACTTCATCTGTGCCAATACGACTGTACTATTTTTATATGTTGCTGATCATACTGTATGTATTCTGTAGTAGCTTGTGTTCTCTGTAAAAATATAAATACAAGTATATATTGCATAATAATATAATAACAGATATGTCAGAAATAAAAAATGTTCCTTTTGCGTTATTATTTTTGTTTTGTTTTGTTCTTTGAGTTTACTATTTTGTATTACTATAAGTGCTGTCACTACACTCTGTTTTTTATATTTCCCCCTTTAGGATTATATGTCCTCAGTTTTTTTTTCTTAAATAGTTTGAAAGCTTTTCAGGTGTCCTACAGTATGTGAATACCAGGGTCAGTTTTATTTATAAAGTACTTTATAAACAAATGAGTTGCATGAAAGTGGTGTACAATATATATATATATATATATATATATATATATATATATATAAGAGCTATGACATCCCATAACAACAGAGTAAAACACAATAGGTCAAATGGAATTATACCTATATTAAAAGTAGAAAAAGTAGGTCTATTAGAAAATTTGAATATTAGAAAAAAAAAGATATATATATATATGTGTGTGTGTGTGTATTTAATTCAAACACCAATAAGAACAGTTGGGTCTTAATTAGTGTCTTAAAAGTCTGTAAACCCTCAGACTTTCTATAAATAGATAAATTGTCCCCCAGGTTAGGAGCAATGACAGAAAAGGCATCATTGTGTTTTTTATTGTATTGCAGAAGCTCACAGTTAGCTCCCACAGCTATCCCAGTTCCTGGAGTTTCAAGTCTGGTACTCTTGTAGCTAGAACCAGGAGTTCCCAAGCTAAGAAGGCAGTTCAAGAAATCTGTTTAATATGTGCGTCAAATATAGCTGAGTATCATCAAAATAGCAATGAAAATTTATGCCATGCTATCTAATATGATTACCCAATGGAAGCATGTATAAAGTGAAAAGAATTAGTCCAAGCACAGAACCCTGTGGAACTCCATGACTTACTCTGGTGAGGAAGATTCTTCGCCTACAAGAACAAACTGAAATCTTCCAGATAAATAGGACTTAAACCAGTCTAATGCAGTTCCTTTAATCCCAATAACATGTTCAACTCTCTGTAACAGAATGCTATGATCGGTTGTATCAAATGCAGCACTGAGATCCAACAGGATCTCACACAAGTCTGCTATCAGATGTTAAGAGGAGATCATTGGTAACTTTCACCAGTGCTGTTTCTGTGCTATGGTGGAGGACCTGACTGAAACTCTTCAAACAGATTATTTTTCTGTAAATGAACACAAAGTTGAGCTGCAACTATTTTTTCAAGAACTTTAGACAAAAAAGGGAGATTGGATATAGGTCGATAATTAGCTAGCACTTCTGAATTGAGAGTAGGTTTTTAAGTTACGGTTTAATTACAGCAACCTTAAAAGTCTGAGGTACATATCCTGTCAACAAGAACAGATTGATCAAGTCCAGTATGGAAGTGTCAATTAAGGGGAAAACCTCCTTGAACAGTCTGGTTTGGATTGGGTCTATAATACAAGTTGAGGGTTTAGAAGAAACTATTGTTGTTGTTGGCTCCGAGAGATCAACTGGACAGAAAAATTACAATTTCTTTTCAACATTTATAGTAAGAATGTTGAGTATGTTATATATATTTTTTTTTTACAGTGAAGGAGTAAAGCAGGAAAGAAGCACCATGCAAAGGTACAAATAGAAATTTCAGCTCTCAAGAAAACTTACTAAGGTCTCCTTAGACCTTTTGTAACTATGTTAGATTGGTGACCAAGTGGTGCTATATTTCCAAAGCTTTAAAAATACTGTGACTCCTTTAACTTTGTCTCAGAAATCAGTCTATTGGCTCATCTAAGCAACCGCCAAGCACTAAAAATTACAACACATGGTGCCTACAAAGCTGGAGATCCTCAAAAAAAAAAAAAAAAAAGCTAGCCAAGCATTTCGTGCCAAGCATTAGTGGTGTTTTTCAAATTTCATGAAGACACAGCAGCTAAAAAGAATGCTGGAGGAGAAGGTATGGTCTGGGTGACCAAGAATATTTTAGACAATTTCTAAATGGATTGCTAGAAAGGCAAATCATAACCTGGAGTGGTGTTGAACAAAGAACAAAACAAAACCCATATACCAAGACTGTTTAGTTTACACACCTCCAATCCAGTGGCAAAAGCTGAAGGTGTTCCATGAGCCTCACAGGTCCCCAAGCTGTGGACAAGTCAGAAAGGAGCAGCGGATAAAAGAAAAGCAGAAAGAATTGACAAAAATGCCTCAAACACGAATTGAACCTGAAGAGCATTTAGAAGCTGTGATACCTGCCAGAGTGGGTGTTAGTAAGTAATGAAGCTTATGTGCAAGTTTGACAAGGAAGATCTGCTGTCTGTCATTCTATCTCTATTCTTTTATCGCTAACATGGCTAATTCCGGCTGGATTTTGCCCTCTTTAAATCAGCCCATAGCTCTTCCTCTTTGAAATTCTTTTTGCCATTCATACAGTCTATCTGCAATATTAAGCAGGTATTTTCACTGTTATGGGTGGTCAATGTAAGAGAGTCCGTTTAGCCTATGGAGGGTTGTAGACGTTATCTGAGGACAGCAGGTGTCACCCTGTCAGCGACCCTAAGAGGGGTTTGTTGGTATGCACAGACATGTAGCTAGCTCCTGCTTTTCCGAGCCACTCCACCCACAGATTTGTCACGGCCTTTAACTTCTGTCTGTGTATATTCTATTAACAAACCCTGTTGTGGGACAACAATGACCTGCCATTTGTATTGTCCATCAGTCTTACGCACAGTAAACGAATAATAGCTGCAAACCCCCACTGACCCCCCATTTCAGCTGCATCAATTTATGACTTTCAGGTTTGGGATACCCTGGAGCTATAAATCCAAGCCCACAACAATCCATACTCAATTTGATTTCAGGGTGTTCTTTCTCATTCCACTGCCCATTCGTCACTGCATGTTGACCTCATGATCCAACTGAGACTAGTTGGAGTCCCTCCACTTGTATTTTTCTCCCCTCTTCCTTCCCTACCCTGAAATCAATACAGCTCATTTTTTCCCACCCCAGCCCACAAGGCATCACTGCAAACTGATGACGGAACTGCCCTCATACAAAGTAGTGCTTTTTATTTGCTTCAAGTAAGAGCAAATGGTTGGTCACATTCACTTATCATCAAATGAAATGAAATCATAGCTAATAAAAGGCGCACTCTTGTTTACAGCTCGGCTCCCGCTCAAACACATCCCCTCAGGAGACCCATCTTGTTCTGCATGTGTCGCTCCTCTTCAGCCATAAAATGTAGGAAAAATGATTTTGTCATTAAATCCATCTTGCAGACTTGATTGAAGCGGTGTTCATTCCATTGTTTGCCTTGTGAGGGATGGAAACCATTAGTCCCAGAGTGATACTTTGGGCAGGCGTCGTCAATAAGCAAGTCGCCGGTGGGAGTAATTATTGCCGCATGAAACTGTCTGAGCTGGAAAGTAATAAGATCTCACATGGTCTCATTATCTCCCATGACACTGATGAGCAGGATTTCACACCTAAAGATGAGGAAGATGAAGCATCATAAAAGCTGCAGAGCTGGACATTCAGGACCACTCTGAGTGATGGCTTTCCTGTCATATGTCTCCAAAGGGGAATTGCTTCAGAATTGCTTCAGACAAGCATAGCTGTGCTTGTTTGGAAAATTATTTCTTTAAAAAAAGGTTTCAGCTGATAACAACAATAGCCTTACAGAAAGTACACGCTTTCAAAAATGAGTGTGGTGTATTATTATGAAGAGCAGACAGCTCTTACTGAAGCACTGCTCCATAATACAAAGTGACCATGATGGAGGGCGAGGGGCAGAATATCAGAACCAGAAAGATTTTTGGTTTTATCAGTTCCTTATTACATAGTAAATTCTTCAATGTACACAAACATCCCATGTAAGTATGTCTTTTAAAATCTATCTAAAATCTACAGATATAGTTCAGCATACTTTTGAAATAACACGGGGTGTGGTAGTTAGCACTGTTGCCTCACAGCAAGAGGGTTCCAGGTTCGTTCCCCCCATGTATGTGTGGGTTCTCTCCGGATACTTCATCTTCCTCCCACTGTCCAAAAACAGTGGGAGGGTTAATTGGTGTCTTTGAAATTGTCCCTAGGAGTGAGTGTGAGCTTGTGTGTGGTTGTTTGTCTCGTTTGTCTCTGTGTGGCCCTGTGATGGACTGGTGACCTGTCCAGGGTGTTCCCTGCCTCCTGCCCGATGACCGCTGGGTTAGGCTCCAGCCCCCCTGCGACCCAACGGAAGGATTAAGCGGGTATAGAAAATGGATGGATGGATGGATTTGAAAAGTTGCCATAGTGTGATGTGTTTTGCTGTAATGTCAAAGGCAAAGCACTGAAATGGCTCACAAAGCTAGTATGGAAAAAAATAAAGTTAGCCCGATGGACTACGACAGGTACATTGGCGGAGCCGTAGATGTGGGATTTTCACCCTGAGGATGGAAAAATTTAAACGTTGCACATTTAATAGTTGGGAACAATTTAATAATAATAGTATTTAATGCATTTCATTTATAAATCAATTTACATTTGTAAAACAAATCTCAAAGTGTTACATAGTAAGAACAATAATAACACTGATAAAAACACATTAAAGACCATAAATATTGAGCTATTGCTATTGGTATTTGACTACCAACCACCTAAATTTCCAGCTGTGCTTATCCCTACCTTATAAGAAGGTCTGATACTTGCAAAGGTACAGGAGTTACAGTACAATTCAGAGACAACATAGCACACTGGACGCAATGTTAAGTAGTCTGACACGTCTTTAAAGTAAAAATTAATTGTTCATTGCAAATGAAAACTTGCTGGTTTTATATGATTTTGCATTATATCTTCACTTAGATATAAGACATAACAACTACTTACTGTTTACGTTGATACACAAGTGAAATACAGTCTAGTTGGTATGTTTTACCTCAGCTCTAATCTATGTACAGTATCATCTCACCAAAGCAGTCATTCTCAACCACAATGTTAACCTTTAAATCAGACAATAGAAGCTTATCTTTGAGCTGTGCAAAGTCTTCAATATTTGTGTCTCTGTCTTGTATGTTGTTGCTCTTGCTCATACCAGCTGTGTTAGCATCTATGAATGAACTGTGACGTCTCAACAGATCTGTCAGACTACTACTTAACAGTCTTCTCGACAGTTTTTAGTACAATGCTTTTTCCCGCTTGTAAAATCAGATTCAGAATTACTTTATTAATCCCAAAGGAAAAATTACTTTTCTATCACGCTCGATTGGAGATAAAAATAACTAACAAAACAAAAAATTAAGAAAAAAAATACTCAAACTGAAACAATAAAATAACACAACTGTACAGTAAATGTTGAAATAGAAAAAGTAATTAATATTAAGTGGCAAGATGTAATATAACAAATTAGAAAGTCTATGTACACAATGTACATTTGTGTGAATGCAAGAGTGTACACAATAACTAAACCTAAAGAGGGTGGAGTTGTAAAGCTTGAAAGCCACTGGATAAATGATTTCCTTTGGAGTGGGTGTGAAGGGTTTTCCAGTACTGACCTTGGCTTAGACAACATTCTCTTCTCTGACACCACCTCCAGAGAGTCCAGTTCCACCCCACCAATGCTGTTGGCCTCGCAGATCAGTTTATTGAGCCTGTCGGCGTCTGCTACCCTCAGTCTGCTGGCCAAGTATATCACAGCAGAGGGGATTGCACTGGCCCCCACGGACTCATAAAATATCCTGTGGACATTGAAAGACCTTGGCCTTTCCTGTAGATAGCAGGCGTGTTCTTGGTCCAGTCCAGTCCAGTTTACTGTCAATTCAAAGTCCAGACGAATCCAGATTTAAAAGATAAAGAATCCAGATAAAATCCAGATAAAATCCAGACGATCTCCAGACATCATAATTGTCGGAGCATTGTAAAATATGTAAGTGTTGGTTGTCTGACGTGTTTGTGCTTAACTTGCTATCAAAATCCAAGGCCCCTCGATCCAAAATAATTACCATTAAAACATGGTTAGAAGTAATATCTGTTAATGTTTAAAGCCCTATAGATTTTATTCAAAGAAATATTGTAAAACTGAATTCCTGACCAAACAAACATGATAAAGAAAAACATGTATCCATAAGTCCTCTACACCTTCACCATTATTGCTGCTCCACCACAAACCTTTTTCAGGTTCTTCTTGCCAAACAAAGACGGCAGACAAAAATGACAAAATCACTTCATAAAGGATACACTTTTTGACCATTTCATTTCACTGCAGCACATGTGCTGTTAAGTGTATCTGTGCTGAGTCTGAGAGCCGTGAGTCGTAATAAGGGCTCACCTGCAGAAAGTTAGCTGGTTCCAAGGGTGGGAATGCTAAAGAGGGTTTGGAGTTGGTTTGAAGTGAACTGAAGACTGAAGTTTCCCTTTTGTTTCCTAGCTAGAGTCAAGAGCCAAGCAAGCAGCTCTATGAGAGTGCGTCAAAACCAAACTTGCTGTGAGGTGACGTTGCTAACCACCACACCACCATGTAGCCCGCATGTTTGACCTCAAACTGAAAAAGGCTATCTGAATAATCGTCAAAATTAGTTAGCCTGCTTGCTTTGTGTGCTAGCATACAAATACTGATTGATCAGGACTGAACATGAAATAATCAATAGTTTTACAGGTATTTGGTCAAAGACAATAAATCAAGCATGAACAGCTCCAGCAAATGTCTATTCCAAGTTTTCAAAGGCGTTATTCTGAATAAAACCACATCACCGTCTTAAACATATTACAACTGATTTTGCAAGCCCCAAATGAAACATGTTGTGAAAACCCAGTGAAAATTAACACTTTTCTTTTCTAAGACAGAACATGTCTAATTTTAGGCGTTACTGAAATCACCCCCCTTGTGAAGATCAGAGGTCATGTGGACGACATGTAGGTGTTGTTGTGTATGCAGCACGACTCCAAAGTAATGAAGAGGGAAGTGTTGAACTCAGAATTTTACCAGTCACAGATGAGTCTATGTTTACGCTGCCATTAATGTTGACAAAATCTGTAATTGCTGTGTTTGCTTGATTCTAATTCCCAGAGACGTTTCTCTACATTCAAGAAGAGGCCTGCCTCCCATCCGTTATTCATAGCAGTTTCTCACCCTTTCACTCAGAGTGGATGACCTGAGTACGAGCCATGAGAGGCAGTTTTTTTTTTTTGTATGGAAGTTGACGTAATGTAGAGAGATGTGCAAATATTCTCCAGTCGTGATTGTTTTCGGTCGTGGTAAGTTATTTCCAGCAGATGGTGCTGCTACTCTCTGTTCTAGCCTGCTACGTGACACTGGCTGTACTTACTTTAAGGCTCAGCAATGAGGCCATTTTGTCAGTATGAAAAAAAAAATACAATACCCTATTAATTATGTTAAATTGTTTTATAGCATAAGGTTTGAGTAGCTCCAGTTTTTAGGGATGGATTAATCTAATCTAAAACTAATTGGGCACACATTTCTAATGAGCAGAGCTGTGTGTAAGGCTCTAAGCTGTATAGGGTGATAGGCAACAGTATTGATCACCGTACAGGCAATAAAGAAATTAAGACACCTCCTCATCTCCCCACTGAGTAGTTAAAGAACAGGCAAAACTTCTGATTAATGAAAGGTAAGAGAGAAATACACAAAATGTATACATTACCATCAGAATGTGAGACCATCTCCTGCACCTTTACTTCAAGGTGACTAACCTAGTTGGCAATGTTTGTGGCCTTGCTGATGAACACTTCAGTCAAATCTGTATCATATCTAAGCTGGAAATGGGTGTAACTGTAGAGGTCAGTCTATCCTGAAACTAGATACATCCATGGGGGATGACAGGCTGTCAAGCAAGAGCGGGGGAGGTGCTACGAGGAGGAGAGATGAAAAAAAAAAGACATCATTAAAGGCCTTTATACGAGCATTTCATTTTTAAAGTTCAAATGGTGTCAAACCAACTAACTTTACTCTTTCTCTTCCTATCTGCCAGCTGGCCAGTTGACTGTTGTGGCAGCCTTCAGTGTCATTCAACTGTCTTCCTAATGAGTCTCTCATCCAGTAGATAGATTCAGTCTCCACCATCTTGGACTGCGGTTGGCAACGGTAATGGTTATTCTTTCAGTCAAAAGCTTCAGGAGGTGGAGAACTGGTGTTTGGTCTGCACTGACAAACTGAGGGAGGCTGCAGGAGAGAACAAGGCAACGTCTACAGCAATCCAAGACAGACAAGTTGTTGCTTGTCCATAGGATGAGAAACTCATGGATAGAATTGAATGACATCAAAGACAAACACCACAGAGATGTTGCTAACCTGCACATAGAGAAACATAAAATACATGTTATTTGGCTCAACATATGTATTTGGCACATTATTTGTCTGAGAATAAGAATGCTCCTGTATTTCTAACTAAGGCTTCATCAGTCCATATAGAACAATGGATGAATCAGTTTAGCATTGGTCACCTTTTTGGTAATGCTTTGGAAAACATGGACTTGGTCAAACTTTAACTTGACAACCAACTCAAGTATATGCATATCCAGCTCCTCATGCCTGTTAGTGCCATAGGTGCAATTCTTCTGGTGAAGCTCCAAAAAGCAAAGTAAAAGATTTCTGTTAACACTAGTTCTCATCTCTCAGAAGAATAGAATAGAATCCCGTAATTTGTCTTGAAAAATCAAGAAAAAGCATCTACCAAGCAGAAGGTAGATGCATTTTCTTGATTTTGCACTGAGCTGAGGATAGTGTTATTATTGCAAAGTTAGATATAAACAAATTCCATCTTCCATTTTTTGCCAAATGACCAACCCTTTTATTGTGTTTATTTAAACTTATCTAGGTTCTACAAAAAACACTGAACAATAGCACTCTGGGTACAGACTGGGTACTGTATGATGTTTCTGTGTCCGTGTGTGCTAACTAGCTGGAACTCTGGCATTGGAAATAAAGTTTCCAGTCACGCAATTGGTCTACAGTACACTGCAGAGGTGTGTAAAATGATTAAGGTGTAGGTGTTTTCAGAGTACTTATTCCATGTAGCTACAAATATTTGATCTGCACACAGTCGAACAAGATGCACCTACACATAACAGAGTTTTTAAAATCCTAATCCAACAGTTATTAATCCCCTAAAAACTCATCTATTTTCCTCAGAATTTAACATCCTTAGAATGGCTTTGGTTTGACTCAACATCTTTTTTACTCCATTCAGTATATGGAGAATCTATGAATATGTCACTCTGGTCCAATCCTACAGCTTGGCTTCTAGTGGTTAGTGCTAGATATTACAACTTGGGTTGAGTCCTGGCTGCTAGCGGCTAGCACCTGCCATAGTTAGTGAGAGAAAATCTGGTGCTTTTT
This sequence comes from Leuresthes tenuis, assembly GCF_036924035.1. NCBI lineage: Eukaryota > Metazoa > Chordata > Actinopteri > Atheriniformes > Atherinopsidae > Leuresthes > Leuresthes tenuis. The sequence goes on along the minus strand of NW_027325372.1, from coordinate 21,768,883 downwards.
TAAAGAAAAAAAAAGTACTTAACTTGAAAATGTTGCTTAGCCCAGGCAAAGCCTATGTTGTAGCTCGAGTGTGCGCTAGCAGCTAGCCGCCTATTAATTCTTCTTGCAACTTGTAGGCTACTTGCTTCTCTTTTGATCAGTTTCTGAAAACGGCATGCAAAATAGCTGTACAACACCGCCCTACTAGTAGTGAAGTAGGCTGTCTAACTTGGGGATGGGGATGAAGAACTATCTTTAAAAGAAAGAAAATAAGCATGTGACATCGTATACCAAGCAACTTGTAATTAATCTATTTTCTTACAGCCAGCTTGAGGTCTGTCTGATCAAAAAATGTTATGCATCATTTCTTTTATCATCTATGTATTATGTTAACTCTGTAATGACCCCATCACCAGAACACGACCTTCACGTTTACTCATTATAGCTTCCTGCATTGTTAATGAAGTGTCTCCTGCACAGCAGAACCATTGCATCTCCCACAAAGCCTTTTTGAACACAGTACATGTTAGTCTTGGAGGAAGAAATGTAAAGCTTGTTTAGCTAATTGGCATAAAAATGTAAAGACTGAAGCATACAACATTCATTTGTTCTTTAAAAAGTAGCAGCGGTAAAAAAGAAAAAAGATTAAGATACGTTCAAGTCTGGCTATTGGTAAGAATGTGAAATTAATTCTTGGAGAAGATTCAGCATCTTACCAAAAACTGCCGGATGGAAAAGATAAAGACAGATCTAGCAGAGGGGTTTTAAAATTATGAAGTAATCTCTGTGTAATCCCACAAGATCCCTGCATGCAAGAAATGGTAATCCCATGTAATGATAGATGATCCTTACAAAGGTCCACTCTATCATGCAAAAGAAAAGCTGTGAACAAAGGTGAAACAGGATATACTGCGCTGAAAAAAAAGATTCATGGAGGCTTTATGTCTGGACTTCTCAGTAAGTCATCATGACTTTCAACTAAATATGCTGCAATGGCAAAGCCATGAACATGCTGAGTGAGAGATACTGCTTCTTGATATGTTCTGAATCCATTTCATTTATAACAACAGATTAACCTTGATCCCCTGTATCTCAGGATTATCCACTCAGTGACAAGTGCATATGGTGTGCTTTTCTGAAATGCATCCAAATCCACTATCACAGCTGCATTTATTCATGTGCATTCAGTCCCCCCCCCCCCACCCCCCACCCTCCCCTCCCCATCAGGATCTGCTTTCTGATCTGAAGCAGCAGTAGCAGCCAGAGTTCTGATGAGTACTAGCAGGAGAGATCATATTTCTCGAGTTTTAGCTTCTCTTCATTGGCTCCCTGTTGAATTCAGAATAGAAATGAAAATTCTTCTCATGTATAAAGCTCTTAATTACCAAGCTCCATCATACATCTTCCTGTTTTTTCTTTCTACTGTCGCCTTGTGCATGCTCAGGATAGGAGATTGGATTGTAGAGAAATTTTGGTTCAATTATTTGGTTTCCTTAGCTAGGAAACTTTTTTTATCATTATTATTGGTTCTGTATTAATTGGACTAATTTGTGATTTAATTAATTCAATTTGATTGGATTATCATCGTAGTACCAGAGTTGGATTATAATTGGCTTGAATTGGACTGTATCTTTTAAGTGCCGTGAGATTACAATTGGACTGAATTGAAACTAGAACTCAGGAGTCAATGATGGCTTTTTTGTTTATGTCTTTATATGGGATCCTGAACTTTACACTTCTCCAAGGAAGAATCAGATATTTGTCCTGCAGGCTTATTCTTGTTCAGTTGTATTTCTAGTTGCAGTCTCAGGAATGTGTTTTGTTCTGTGGTGTGGAAGCTGCAAAAGTGCAAGAGTCCTAGAGAGTTACAGTCCTTCAGACCAGCCTCAAGCTGTGACACTAGTGAGAAATATGTGTTGACAGAGATGCTTTGGGCTGAGTAACTGATAGAAACATATCAATATGAACAAGTTGCACACTGATCATGCACAATATTAAAACCCATAACAGGTGATTAACATTGATTATTCTGCCAAGATTCTTTGGGTCCTGGCATTCATGTGGATTTTACTTTGACACACCACACTCTCCGTGACAACAGCACTTGACCACTCACCAGAATCCTCCCCTCCTAAGGCAGTGCCCCCTTAACTGCAAAACATTTTCAGGAACGACTTGGGAAACATGACAAAGAGAGAGAGAGAGATCCAAAGCCGATCTGATTGAGAACCTTCACAATACTGGTCAGGAGGCTTTGATGGTGTGGCCGATAAGTGCATATTACTGACACTGCACAGAGGTTAGTCATGCCAAAAAAACAGAGAGAAAATCAAAATTTCAAGCCACATGGAAACAGAATTCTAGCTTTTCTTGTTTTCTTTATATTCTATATTTCATAAGAACAGGATGAGAAAAACCCAACAGAATGTCTAATGTTGATGAATTCATCTTTTTTTTCTGGGCAGAGCTTTTGCTTGCTGTTGGATGATAAGAATCTGTTATTTGCTGATGTTTCTTTTGACAGTGCCATGGATTAGAGAAGGAAGTACACTTGACACCTGAAACGGCTGCATCATCTGAATCAGTATGGAGGGGATGGCGGCGTTAGAGCTCCAGACATTTCAGCCACTCTCCTGGATTTGTTAGTCCAGGCTCTCATAATAAGATACAGCACACAAATTTGCTTATCTTTATTTATGATTTTTCATGGTTACCTGTAAATATTTAGCAGTGGATGTGCAGGTAAATATCTAATCATCAAAGTCTAATTCAAAGTTAATTATCAGATTAGTAGTTGAAGGTCATACTCTAAAGATTTTACTTGCTTTAGTTTACTCTAAAGTGCAGAGGCACAACTAGGATCCATCAATTCTAAACATGTAGCCAAATTGCCAAAGTTAATTGGCAATTTGATTAAATTTCAGAACTGAATTGAAAAGCTGCGTATTCACCATTCTCATATTACAAAGATATAGTTCTCTCTCTTCAGACTAAGAAGGAGAAGTCTATTAATAATAACTAATATGAACTCATTTTTAAAGCTGCTGAGCTGTTTAATCACTAGCAGATGTGGACTCTGGTTAAAGACACAGAAGACAAAACATCTTACCGGACATTGCTTTAAAACACCATCTCTCTCTGTTGTATGATGCTGCTCTGGGACTGAGCTGTACGCAATGTTGCAATGCCTGCACAATGATCAAACAGAAATATTGGGTAAAATGTAGATTATTTTTTTAACATGACACCCTAGCTTGCCTCAGTGCCAACATGTAGCAGGGATACCGGCAAAAATGGAGGAATAGACAACAAGCTCTCATAAATGCAAAAGGTGGTAGAAAATTACAGGAACATGAAGTTAGCCTGTTGTGTCAAGGATTCAATGTGCCCTCATACTAACCTTTGGTGAGCTCAGTGAGGTGCTGAAATTGCTCATGGAGGTGTTTTTAAAAAGAGAAAAAACTCTATTGGCCTTCAACCTACAAACTTGCATGGAAAACATAAAAAAGCCTGCTGTGACCATCCACAGTTGCATTTTCTTTTGTCGTCCACTTTAGTGGACCCAGAGTGAGCAAAGAGTGAGCAAACAGGGGAGCAGAGGTGGAGAATAACATGTGAAAAACCTGTGAGATGCATTAATGAGGATCTGGTGATGAAAGGGTTACAGGAAATTCACAAACACAGGAAGTCTAACAAAGAACAGTCAGGAGTTGGTTTTAATTGAAAGGAAGTCTCATCTAATTTGGGTAGATGTGATGCTAGTGGCTTTGAAGTCGGGTCTTTAACTGTCAGGACTACATTTTAATGGTGTTCAGGTAGAACACAGAGTGAATAACAGATATAAAAGCGCACATTTTGTTGGGAGACTTGACTTTATCCAAGATATGCCACAGAGATTGGATCAATGGTGATGCATTTTTAATCATCCAAAGGTTGAGTTCTGTTAGAAACTTGTGCCCCTGCAGAGCTGGACATTAAACGTAACACAATTTTTTTTAAGGTTGTGGATTTTTTTTCAGCATTGCAGTGTTCATGTATTAATAATTATTATTTGGTGGTAACCCTTAAAAAAAAGAATTACTTGAAAGGAGGAACTGACCAAGACACATCACAATTTAAAATGTTGAACAACTTGAAGAATTCTGCTCTGGTTCTCTCTTAAAGCAACACTGGTGATCTTGGGCTCCCCCCAACGGTTCATGCGATGCTACACCACTGGCATGAAAACAGATCTCTGTGTGAGCCCTACACATGCGAAATGATTTTGTTGTCATGTTGAAGAGGCTACAAAGACACCATCAAAAGCCCACAAAAATGTAAAGCCAAACAATATGGTGCAAGGCTTGAAACCGCCAACTGCGGTATTTCAGTCCTCGGCCCTCCAGGGCAGTTTCAGGCCCATGAACGTGCATAATAAAGATCGGTATACTTCCAATCGAGTCAGAAACAGAAAGTGTTAAGGTTCAGAAACTTCTCTAGTGTTGCTTTAGTTTAGTTTTTTAGTTGGTATAGAGCCTACTCTAAAAGAACAAAAAAAAAAACCAGATATTTATGAGACTGTACTCAGTGATACAAATGCAGTACATCTATTGAATAAACCTGACTTAGCAAATCAGTGAAGGACTCTGTAAAGTTGTTGGGTTACATGCTGCCATTCCGACATCTCGCCATTCCGACATGGGTCTCCAATTGACGGATTCCGTCATTCCGACACTTTTTTCCTCCTATGGTCGGAATGGCGGTATGTTTTTTTTCTTCTAACATACCGCCATTCGGACAGTTCCTTTTAATAGCCTATTTTTTACCCAAAACATTTTGCACTAATGATATGCCGGCGCAAATACGCCCTAAAGTTTGGCGCACAAACTCTGCACATGCAGAGGCCACAGCCTCGCAAACAAACTTGACTAATCTATTATCAAAATCCCCTGAATTTCAAATATAAAAATACAGATATTAATGTAACTCTGGCGAGACTGAAACTGATTAAGCAGAAATACAGTGTCGGTGAGCTGTTACAGCAGCCAGCTGGAGCGGAGCTCTCCACAGAGCCCATGCGTCTTTTGCACGCTGTCATCATATGCAAAAGTAATAATTGCAATTACAGATATCACGGCTACTGCACAGGACACAGTTGCGAGCACTCTGCCTTGCCTTGCCAATAGGAGAAGAGAGAAATGACAGCATAGAACGTATAAAACACAACAAAATGCAGTAAAAACATTTATTCATGTTATTCACGTGATTTATGAGTACTCGCTCCAATTTTGGGAAGCGCGGATGGGCTTTGCGCATTTGGCACAAACACACAGCCGTTGCGCAAGGCTTTATACAGCCTGTTGATATCTTAAGGACTTAACTGGTCACACCTGGGAGTAAATGTCATGTAGAGATTGTTTTTACATGACATTACAGCTGAACATATAGCTTTCATCCACAAACCAACGTGGGAGAGCCCGAAGACGCATGTGCCAGACGCACATAGGCATGCGTAAAACCAATTTTGACCACTTCACGCTGTTTATTTACTTTCTTTTAGTTAACTTTCGTTTCTTTTCGGAAGTTGAAACAAGTGGCATTGGATTGTATGATTGAAAACCACCGCGGACTGCTTCTCCTGCTCCAGTTGGCGAGACTTTGTGTTTTTAATAACGCTTGTCTGTAAACATGTGTTAAACATATAAATTGCATGAACAGACAGAAGGGACTAACCTGTTGAGTAACGCACATTTCCTTATACGGAAAGCCTTGTCGGAATGGTGGGACGTTTGAACGTCGGAATAGCGGGATGTCGGAATGGTGGGATGTCGGAATGGTGGGACGTTTGCATGTCGGAATGGTGGGATGTCGGAATGGTGGGATGTCGGAATGGTGGGATGTCAGAATGGTGGGATGTCGGAATGGTGGGATGTCGGAATGGTGGGATGTCGGAATGGTGGGATGTCGGAATAGCGGGATGTCGGAATGGCAGGATTTCGGAATGGGTGTTGCCACCCAAGTTGCTGTTAGCAAGCAGGTAACAGAGAACTTTTAGGTGCTTACATACTTGTTACTCAACCAGTCCGATGTGTTTTACATGTGAACACTGGTAACATACCGGGGCTCGTCTAGGAGAGTTGAAGCCAAATTTACATCAGGTATACTTAGGTGCTATATGTATCGTGTATGAACGCTAGCTTCACCAAAATCTAGAACTGTATTGCTCTTAAGGATGTAACGTCAGCACAATCTACTGACATATAAAAAAAAAAAGACAATGAAGAGAATTAGCACGTATGCTGCTCATTTTTACAGTACATGCTACTGTTGCATGATGATAACGCAAAAGCAATCTGGTACAAATCAGTGATAGCAATGCTGGCCAGTGGGGAGGCTAATCCTGCTCTTGTTATTATTACAATGAATGTTGTCAGTATTCATGTAAAAATAATAATATATATAATAAAGAATGAGCTGTGCTGCAGCCATGCATGTCGATGAAGTGGTCCCAGTAGAGGTGTGTGTAGAATTCCCTCCGTTAGCTCTCCTATAGCTGCAAGTAGCCACATAACAGTAGCTATGTGCTAACAGAGCAATAGTACGCGTTTGTTCTTTCATTCATTCATTGGTGAAATAAAGACAGATAATGCCTTATTTAGAGGCTGCATCGTCTATGCCCCTTTCACTCCGTTATGGATCACGAGTCGCCGACTTTCGCCAAGCTGTTCTCGGTGAGTAGATAAACGTATTTCATGCCAGAGATAAGGTCTAGGTTTAAAAATACCGGAGTTCCCATTTACCACTATATATCTCCAGGTGTACAGGCAAGATGTCAGAGCATAAAATAAAAACACCTGCAGAACCAGATGACTGACAACATGCAAGCCCGTCTCAAACAGCTACAACTTCTATTGTGACTCAGATCCTCAGACATATCTCGTAGATTCTATTTCATCTTTATACTTTGGCATACTGGTGAATAAGGGGCTGCTTTATTCTATAAATCTGACTTGGAGCGTACTAAACAAGCTTTCTGGTGCACTTTCAATGCTTTGAGATGGTATTGTATTGTCTCTAAAAAGCCATTGTTTCGATTGGTAAACTTATTGTTTGTGAGCGATGACAAGCTGTCAGGCTATTCATATTCCATATGCTTTACACTGGATGTTTTCATAGAGGCACACTGTTGGTAATCTCGAGTGGTTATATGTAGAATTTAGATTTGTAAAACATGTCGTATGATCTCACTATGACGAGCAGAATCAATATGATCATAATAACAGTTAAGTCATTTCAAAATATGACTTAGTTCCCTTCTCTTCTTCAGTACACACGTGCCGCAACCATCAGGCGAGAGGAAAGATTTGGGCAAGTTCCAAAATGAACACATTTCACTGTTCAAACAGCACCTGTTCAGTAATGATAGATCAACACTGTGAGAAGCTCGAGACGGCATATTTAATTAGATGTTTACATGAGGAAAAACTTCAGCCATATGGATGAGATCATCTGACCATATGCATTTTGGTACTTCATCTCGACACTTAGGTTGTTGAAATAATGCTTAAATCACAAAAGAAAAAGAAAAAGAAAACCTGCAGAGAATAAATGAAAGATGCTTTAAATCTTATGACAGAGAAACAACAGTGGTAAAAAATGGGGGCGGACACCTATTGCTTGCCAAAAAGTCCTTTTAAGACCTCTAGAAAGCAAAGCGGCTAGCACATTAATTCAGTGAGAGAAAATAGTCCTCTTTTTCTTTTCATGAATATCTTTTGGAGGCATTTGCTATGATCTCTGCACTGAGGATATGAACGTTACAGTGTGGATGGGTGAGGTATTCAAAATAATTCAGCCATTGGCTAAGAGAGCCTCAGGTCAACAATTATTTTTTGGCTTCTATTTTGTAAAACATTTCTATTTGTTACTGATCTGCACACCTACCCAGGTAAAGTAACACCAGAGAATTTAGCATTCTTTTTAATTTCTTTGCCCTGCCCTGCAGTTGCCACTGTCATTGAAAACAAACCTCAGTTTGTGCCCTGCACATGTACGGCCACACACAGGAATTTGTTGCCATGTTGAAGAGGCAACAAAAACACCATCAAAAGCCCAAAAAGCAAAAGTGTGGTGCAGGGCTGGAAACAAAAGTTGTGAACTGGGGTATCTCAGTCCCCAGGCTCTCTGGGGCAATTTCAGGACAGAGAATGTGCGAAAAAGACAATCAGTGTACTTCCAAATGAGTCAAAAGCATCCAGTTTAACACAATGACATGCATACATTTTATCATTTTGCTAGTTTTTGAATTGTACCAAACTGCCCAACTTTAGCTGCAAAGCTATTGTTGTTTGATGTGTCGTTCCATCTCAGGTACTCTAACCCTGTAACGTTGCATATTTCACAACAAATCTGGGGTTTTCCTCAGCCGCCCTTTCTATGTAGGCCTACCTGTGTATGTTATATACAGCTAAAGCTCGATATATATACAGCTGTATATATATATATATATATACAGCTACAGCTAGAGCTAAAGCTCGCCATTTCAGGATACAATCATTACTGTAGACAACACACCTATGAATCCTCACAGTATCCCTAGAACAGATACAACTCCAACAAAAATGGTCCTGTTATGTTGGTTCAGTTAGGTTCAGTTAATTTACTCCAATAAAATAGTTAGTCCACAACAAGTCTTACATCCATAAAGACAAATAGTCCGCTGCTGCAAACTTTTTGAAATTTCCGTCAGACCATGCCTCGACTCCAAATGGTTCAAGAACAGCTTCACTTACTTTACTTACCCAATTTACTTTGGGTATGCCTTTTTTAGGCATTTTCGGCAAAAATTGCAGAAATTTTATGGGGCTAACTTGGTAGCTGCTTCTGCACTTTTTGCCTGCTGACCAAGTTGCCATTCAGCCGTGGGAGTTTTTAATTAATATCTTAATTCAAACATTGCTCAAAGGGCAGCAATGTCAGCATACCATAAACAAAGCAATATACTCTACAAAATCTGCTTCTATTGTCAATATGCTACAGTGAAATGAGCCATTGGTAATAATTATAATGGACAAACTGGCCCACAATAATACAAAGCATCAAGATTAATACATGTAATTTACCAATTACAACATAGTAAAAAAAAAAAGCATAGTGAGCTTGAGACTTACATTAACTTGTAGGTTGTAAAAAAGAAAAAAAAGAAATAGACAGATGGGAAGACAAACAGACAGACAGTCTATAATTTGCTCTAATAACTGCTCTACTTAACAATGAATGAAGCCAAAAATAAATATTTCCATCTTTTATTATTCTAAGCTTTATTTTCCACAACAAAGCCCTGGAATAACATCTCTTTAAAATAAAATTCTTTCAATTTTACTTCATTAAAATAATCAATTAGATGACTCGCGTTCATTCATGTACAAACTCAGTTGGAAGCTGTGCATTATTAAGTTGTATTACTTCCGTGTATGGTAGATATATTGGTTTGTTTGATTAGATTATGCTTTGGTTCAACAGGTAAGGGCTACATCTGTTGAGAAAGCCTGGGCTGGAAACAAAAATCTCATTAGTTTGTGATAAATGGCTGCATTTCTGTGGAAAAAAAAAACTGTTCCATCTTTCTCCTCTGTGCCTCTTAATTACATTCCTTGGCCCTGGTGAATTTAAAGAGATAAATAATGATATGATTTTTTTATTACAATTCATCAACTTTGCCTTTTGCTGCCATATGAGCTGCACAGTGCCCTGAGTCATCATCTCTCATTAAGTAATGAATAGTGATTGGTATGAAATTACTTCACCCCACTCTGCTGCCTGTCCATTAGTCCGTTAATCAACAGCATATGACTGCCAGTCTGCACAAAATCCTCTTGCAAACAAATCATTGCCACCCTCCAAACATTCTCCTCCCTTAAAATACAATTCCTAATTTACATAATGAGGGCCAAAGGAGGGCAATGTTTACCCATAATCAAAATGCATTTATTCACAGGAAGCTATCCTGTTGCACTGGCTTAATTCACACCTGCTCTTTCCTGTAATCAAAGCCAGGGTTCAGGGGGAAGCACAGGCCTTGCAACGTGTTCTCTCTTCGCCCAAAGTCTATGAACTGACATCAGAAAGATAGTTAGGATTCAGTAAGCTACACACGCTCGAAAACAGGAAAAATATAACACACACACACACACACACACACACACAAGAAAGTCAGTCATGTTAACCTTGGCCAGTCCAAAATGTGCATAAACCTGAATGATTCTGGGGTCGTCAATTTGTCCTTTGTGCTCTGTCTTCTTACATGATTTACATGATAAATACCTGAGACGTGACAGAATACTGGATAATAATGTGCCAACATTTCAATCCCAGTCAAATTCAAAAGCTTGTTTAAGTCTTCCTTCTTCTTCTTTTTTTCCTGTTACTTTAAATAAATACAGCCACTTATGCCTCAAGGTGTTGCTCCTCAGCTGCACTAATCAATGTTTTTTATTTGTTAATAGATCAAATTACAATGAGTAAAGTGCTTCAGGAGGCTGCTCATAGTGACAGAACCACAAAGAAATTCCCTTTAGTAATTAGGAGCACTTCAGCATCTTTCAGCAAACCGTTTAAAATTTCGGACCGGGAACAGTTTTGGTCCACTGTCAGTTTCATTCATCATACAGCAAACAAACAAATAGTAGCAGAGTTTTTCTAAAAAACAATGAAATTACTGTTTGTTGTGAAGTGGCACTGTATATGGCACTGAAAGTAATCAGTAATCATAATTGTTAAGTGTCAAGCTAATAAACACAGAGTCCCCAAGCATGTAAAAATTAAAGAGAGGTAAGATTAAACGTTATAATGCTGTGATTTTTTTAAAGAACAGATCAGAGTGGGGGCAGAAGGAAGCATTTAGTGTCAGTTTTCAATGCACAGCTAAATATAGTGAACATGATGAAAACACTAAAAAGCTGTGTATTTGAAACAAAAACCTAACACAATATCTTTCGAAACCCAACTGGGTAAATTTGGTTCCTAAATACAATAAAGTAGTTTCAGTGCATCACTCTAACCAGAAAATCATGTTGTCTAAATCTAACAAAGTAGCCGAGATACCCAAAGCTAACCAAACAGAAAATAAAGCCAAAAGAAAACAGATGACAAGGCAGTGACAAAACAGATGCCACAAGATGGTCTTGAACATGACTCTAATATTCTTTTTTAAAGTTGCTTTTCTGTACCTTTGGAGTACCTTGTTGCTTGTTCACAAGAAACTGTCACATTTCCTGTGTTTGTAGTTGCCGTCTGATATTGGTGTAGCAGGTGCTCAGGGCAGTGATGTCGAAGAACACCTGGTTGGCATTGCAGAGACATGCATATGTGCGTGAAATGAGAGCAAAATAGTATTTCCATGTAAAGTGGAATTTACCAGCTTCTCCTTGCATACATGCTAAGGAGTGTGTGTAAATACAAGCACAGCTGTGATCATAGTTATGCACAGAATCGAAAGGTAAAACATGGAAAGTGCTAACAGGAAGCAGTGCTGGTGTCATAGCATGCAATCATTTGTACTCTGTCTATTCAAATGAATATTTTACTCAATGAGTAATTAGTAGTAATTAGAGTAAAAAGAGATCCTGTTTGATTTATGCTGTAATTTCAGAGACTTACTGCACAAAAGCTATTCAGGTGCACATCAAAATTTTTTCCACCTTGAGGATTTTTATTATTTCATAGGAAAGAGATCTCATTAAATTAATGTACACTAAATCAACATTGTGTATTTTGGCCAGTAAAATGTTGCCCAGTGCGCTGAGAGGTCCTTGCAATACAGCCCTGAAAAGTGCTGCATCATCATGGCTTAACTGTGTGCTCCAAAACCTGTTCATCGAAGTATGCAGGACCCCCAAAAACCAGACAGCCTCATATCTGATGCAGAGCCCCTACCATATCCCAACGCCACTGCCTTTAAGACAAGAGCTATGATCATAAAGGGATTTTAAGTAATTCTTCGTTAATTTGCTCATTCATTTTTTGCTTTGATTGTGTGTCACGAGTGTGTCCAGAGTGTTCACTTGGCTGGGGACAGTTAAAGAAACAGTTAAAGCAGTTAAAGAACATCCTTTTTCACCTTGCTCCAACATTAGCTTTGATCTCAGTATCATTTCATGGTTTCTTTGTCGTTTAAATAAATTCTGTAAGACATTTTTTTAACAATAATCTGTTAATAGATATAATTTTGTGTTAAAAATTCAAAGCAAAAGATTTCCAAACCATGTTTGTTTCTTTTACCATCAAAATGAACTGCATGTGTAATGATGCCAGAAAGAGCTGTATCTCAGATGATGCTTGTAAAGTGTGTCCAAAGGTGTGAGTTCTGCTGTCTGATCCTCTTCTGGTGGCGGAAACACAAGCAATTACCACCAGATTTTTAAAAAAAAATGTTTTGTCACCACAGACTGTTCACTGAAGGTTTTTCCAAATGCAAAAGGACCATGAACATGTAAGAGGTTTAGAATATGTGGGATTTATCATCAGCTGATCATTCACAAATGACTGGTGTGTGTAACTGGATTAATACTAATATTTTGTTTTATTTGTTTTATTATTTTTTTGTTCATTCTTAATTCTATTTGCATGACAGAATTTAGACATTTTTCTACACAAGGTTGATAAAAGAAGGCCCCGATATTTATTTACAGCATTCAACTGGTAATGTGAATGATGAAAAATGGCATGATCTAACTTTCTCTAATCCTTACATAACAGCCAATAATAGCAAAGCATAAATAAGATAGGAAATGCAGAACTCATGAGAAGATGAACTTTCACATATCACTGCCTGTCAGCTTTTGACTTTTAGAAAATTTCCACTTCTGGGGCCAAGAAATACTATACAGAGTGTGATGGTAAACATAACCCCTTTTGCTGGTAGCATTTCACAACTTTAGAATAAATACCAATACCACCCTGCGTCTTCTGTTGACTATTTCAGACAATAGTCAGCCACGATAAGCAGCTTTGTAAGGCTCACTACAGGCAGTTATGGAGCTTTAAAATATATCTAATGAAGGCTGGTTGACATCCTCACAGTGTCAGTTCTAAAACATGCTGATGCATTGCAAACATCATGCTCATGGAAAGCATATAACAGTTATTATTCATGTCAGTATGTTAAATTACGTTTCCAGTTCTCAAGATGTAGGCATAAGAAATGCACTTTCAGCCTCAGTCACACACTCTCATGCCTCCCCAACTAATCTCAGAGCAAATAAGAGGAATTCTCTAAGCTCATCCTTTATGGAAAAGACATAAAAGCTTCTTACGAGCTTCTGGCTTATTTTGAATTTGATGCCTGCAACATATTTCCAAACAGCTGAGACAAGGGCCACAAAATCATAGAAAAGTCATCAAAAGAAAGAAAACATGTGCTGAAACATCTTTCAACTAGTTAAGTTGAGAACACATCAGCATCATTAATTGCTGTAAGAAAAACATCTCATCTGACCATCTGGATTGCTATCATAACAGGTCTCAGCTGTCCCGGTGATGTAAAGTGCGTGTGGGGGGGGCTTTCAGTGGATGTTATGTACCAGCTATGTAAATGGAATTAACTTTACTAAATTGTTAGGAGACATGGCATTCCACCTTGGTGGCCTTGGTCGCCTGCTGAAGCAAACAGGGAATGACAAGAGGCTCAGGCGACACTGAATACCCACATCCCTCAGGAAGGGAGCAACAGAGGGTGCGTGGCTGGTGCCAGGAGGCCAATGACAGTTGACCTGTGACAAACTGGCAGAAAAGATGTCGGTGTGATATACTTAAGGACCATAAGCAAACTTTGGTGCGTGATTCTATTTTTAGTTTTTTTCTAATTTTCAAATCATGAAAAAATAAGTGATGTGCGGTTGTGGTGGTTGTGTGACCTCTCCTGCTGTGCACCAATTTCCTATTGTAACAGCTCCAGCTTTCATCATACTTTGTTCTTTATCACATCCACACTGTGCAGTGTAATGGTGGTAGATGGAGTACGTCTGAGTCAGATCAGGGCTGATCTATTGTTTTCTTAGTCTGACACTGATCCCAGTTACTAATCCTGATTAGCATCTTGCAGCATCGTTTCCTCGACAGCACTCCTCAGAGGTCAGCCATCAATCAAGTGGTGTGTTCTGTACTGAAACGTCTTTGACTTATACTTTAACATTGTGTGAGAAGCAACACTCTTAACTATGCTGTTATGCCACCATGACTTCTGCTACTAATGCCAATTTGTTTGTAAAACTGAAAAATGTTTCATTGTGATGCTCATGGCCAATAATTACAATAAACAGACATTTCTTTTTCTTAATTTGTAAACTGTAGTATACTTCTATATTCTAAATTTATGGATTTTATGTTCCCTAAATTTTATTAACCATAGGCTAATGTTTGTCATGTGCTCACCTCAGATGTAACAGTCTCAGTGGAACAAGTAGACGAGAATATTCTGGCCTTCAGTAACTAGAACACCTTGTTAACCACCATCATTGTAAATGATGAAATGAGAAAAAGCACGCTTATCCATCTCTGTCAGGAAAACAAGCAGCCTAATAGAAGGGATAAGGTCATCTCCAAATGTCAAATGTGTTTACCCTCCAGAGGCAGACAGATGGGAACACAACAGGTTCCTATTGTTGAAACATTCCCTCATCCCATTTTGAGCGGCTCCAGAGCGTTACCCTGGTTTAATTGTGCGAAAATAAAATGCAAAGACAGAAGATGCAAGAAACAATGTGGCACCATTTCTTTCAGCTGAACGGCACGACGGTGCTTAGGGAAGGTAAGGGTTATCTTTTCTTGAATGATGACATATTGTAAGCCTATTAGGCTGGGACTTAACCTGTATTTGTTCATGACAGATGTGAGCCGAGGAGTGTGTGAGGGTAGAAAAACAGAGAAAATGCAATTGATTGCTGCACACTGTGTTGCTATCAGCAAAAAATTGAGCAACCATGAGCAGCTAAGTAAGATAGATTCTGCTGCTTCTCCTCCTCTGCTGCAGTACATACGTTATGTCAAGGGAGAACATTCCTAAACTGTATTTACTGTCCATCTGCAGTGCATTGCAATCATGAGGATGGAATTGCTCTACAACAAATTTTAAGTAATAAAAATTCATAGCGGAGTGAGCTCCCTCTTGTCACTGTAATCCATGTGTTCATTACATGTATAATGAAAGGTGACTTCTTAAAAAGATGGCCACCAATGCCGGGACGATTTATGACTCTCTATGAGGCCCAAACTGTTGTAGATCAATAGAACAGGAGTTACGAGAGGGGCGAGGGGGTGCAATGTGTCATCATTTTAATGAAATATAGATTTGGGATTGTTAAACAGCTTGCTATTAAGGGGTAAAATTGTCCACTTTTTCACTGCTAAACAAAGCCATTCATTTAACTGTAGAAAAATCAATAGAAGGCTGTGAACAATATGTACCTTTCAAATGTAAGTACAGTTACACTGAACAGAAGCTAATAAATCAAAGCAAAGGGTACCATATCCTTTACAGTCCTTGCATCAATATGAAACTTTGTGGCTTCCAGTAGAGTCCGTCATCAGTCAACACTGCTGAAACAAAAGAAAAAGAGGCCTTGGTCATTACTAAGAAATAGAACACAAGAGGCTAGCGTCATGCAGCACTGAATTTATTAGTGTCTTTTGTATGCTAGGAACCTGCACGCTAACATTTAGGATCATGTTTTTAATGCACTACTGTAAGACTAACCACTAAAGTCGTGTCTCAGTCCATTTCTACTTGACTAAATGAATTTGACAGATCTTGCACAGACATTGAAAACCGAATATGAAAACCTGCCTTTGCTTCATTTCTGGCAACACGGAAAAACATGCACATCAGCACAATGTGACTGTGCACTGCAGGCTGTTAGGGTCCAGTTAATGTCACATACACCTCTCTTACCCTTAAAGGTCCCTAAGCTGTTCAAAAGGCCTGTGTGAGTTCCTCATCCTAATCATAAACTGTATAAGTAGAACATCAGAAATAATAATGAGGGTGTATACTGTATGCCAGAAAAGCCTTTAATTATTTTTACATGCCCAACATTCGTGTCGGTCTCCTGCACACTACGCAGCTTAGTTTATATGCTTAACACCATGTAATAGAAACCTGTCCAACCCCAACAGTCTTTGAGATCAACAACAGGACAAGATTTCCTCATCTGACCAGGAGAAACTAACTGTACAGACATCATCCTACTTTTCCTGTTGTCACAAAGGGAACTCTCGAAGAGGACGGGCACAGAGTACAGGTTCAGCTGACAAACTTTATACATCAACAAAGAAATTGGAAATCGCAAGGAACAAAAAACACCTCAAAAGAGGTATGATCAGGAAAGGCTGTATCTCTACTATAGGAGCTATGGAAATACGAAACGGCAAAAGGCCAACCTAAAAGTCTATCTTAGCAAGGAAATCAGAAAATGATAGCAAAACACGAAAAGCTCTGATTTAACTCAAAGAGCAACAAAGTGTGACATTTGTATTATTTTGTTGAAACATTACACAACAGCAGTTTAAAAGAAAGCAAATTAATGAATCATCCAAAGAGTTCATTTACATTTATTACTATGATTATAGTTTTCTTTTACAGCCAGAAGCCCTTGCTTTCACGGACAACAGCTAATGATCAATGGGAAAAAATCCTAATAACAATCACAAAGAGGAATTCTTCCAGTTTTTACCAAATACATCTTAGAAAATAAAAATAAAAAGCAGTGTAATCAAAATCTTTGTCTTTAAATAGCACCTGTGGACATTTTCATTTTATTTCATTTCTATTATATCTGTTAGGTCCACTGAAGTTCCCACATCTGGATGTCTGTCAGCTGGTACAGGCTTTTAAGCCAAAGAGTTTCACAAAAGTAGACAAAGAAACAAACGATAACAACATAAAAAGAACCATCAGAGAAAAGGAGAGAAAAAATAAATCACAATTATAATGTGTCAGTGGTTTAAAAGGTTTGTATGAGAGGCCCAGCAAGACTGTTGAGTATTATGGGTTTTTTTTCCATGACACATTGCAATGTGCATCATATCAAAATAATAATGAAAATAATAATTACACGCCACTGAATGTAAAAAGAGTGAATACACTTGATGCTTGTGGCATTAATGCATTTCCAGCAGGTTGAGGTCAGTTATCTGGACACATTCTAATTGAACCCTGCACGATATGTTTGGTTTTGGGTTAAGACTTCACATTCAAACTGAGAGATCGGACGAAGAACGCTCTCTGCACCGGAGGTCCCCATTTCTGAAAGCTGCACTAATGGCCACTTTTAACGCAACCTTAGTGACCCTTAAAAGTGTGGGAGATGTTAAAGTGGAATAAATGGCTCCATAAAAGCCAGCTAGGATGTTCTGTCATTCTTAAAAAAAAAAACATCTGTGCCAAACATGTATTTTTCTTCCCATTTTTGTCAGACAGATATGAGACCAAGACCCCATACTTTATTTCAAGGCTTTCAAATAACTGTCCAGCCTATGGCTTGAAGATATCAATTTGAGGCTGGCTGGGCTGAATCTCTTTTTCATTTTGCATAAAATTGACAACCATCTGGGGAAGCCTTGGAAAATTGCCTTGCGCTGAATAAGTGACGAGGAGATGAGTCTACTGTCAGTTGTAATAATGGCTACTTTAAATGCATTGGCACCAATGCAGTGCATAATTACAGCAACAGAGGGATGCCATGTCTCTGTTCTGTATCATGTAACGCAATTGAGCTTAGATTCTTCTCATAAATGATGTACCTCATTTTGGGTGGTCCGCTATCCTATTAGTGAAAACAGATGTGCTGTCGATCTCTATTCAAAAAGACAGTTAACACAATGTTGGCTGAATACAGCACAATGCTTCGAAAGAGATATGGCATCGGTTGAACCTTCAAATAGAAATATTTATAAAAAGACCAGTGGATCTAAGTCAATTTTAGTTATTCAGAGCAGAAAAATAATTGCTTGACACATGAATTGTCAGTGAAATACAGTCTAGTTGGTATCTTTTACAACAGCTCCAATGTATGGTACAGTATCATGTCAAAGCTGTCACTCTCAACCACACTGGTTGATCATGAATCTTTAAGCAATAAATTGGGCAATAGATGCTATAATTACCTTTGACCTGGCAGAGTTCTAGTTAAGTTGTTATGAGAAAAAGTCTTCAACGTCTATGCCTTTATTACGTCTGTAGCTCTTGCTTGTGATAAATGTATTAGCATCCAGGGGCTCACGTCAACGTGCCACTGCGTCAGAGCTCAGATCTGGTGTGCTACCACTCTAATACATTAGTCCGATGTACTATGCTTCGAATAAAATTCAAACACATTCCAGTCATTAGATCTGATGATCCGTTGGAAACCCTGTCACTGTTCGTTGTCAGAGATGTTGTATTTGTTTTTAACTTTATACTGCTAGGTGTGTGGGGGTCGGTTAAATTGCTGCTTAAATGGTGTACAGAGCACTCACTCAGCACATTGCGAGTGTGTGTGAATACTCACTCTTGCATTTAATTGATAATGTGGAAAGTCCCATTTCAAAATGCATATTTGGGGTATTGTATTGTCTGCTTCATGGCGCATTTCATTCAATTCACAAGTCTATAAAGTGTTTTTTTAAGTACTGTTAAATCTGGGTTCTCATTCAATCATTTGATCTTTACATCCAATGTATCTATGAGTGAAATTACTTTTCTAGCTTTTCTCTTAGTGGTGATTTGTAAGGAATATTCAAAGTTACGACAAACTGTATTTTACACCAAAATATTATCTTTTCTTAACCCCCCAGTACAGGCCAAGCCTTGGCAATGAAAGGCCAAAACACAGGACAAAACAAGCAGAGGGTAGGCAGGTGATGGGACTGAATAACTTAAATTAGCAAAACGAAAGACACTGTTAAAGCACAGAATCCACAAACTGAACTCCAAACAAGAGCCCACGCAGAGATGGAGAACGGCACTGACTAACATGAAGGAACCAAGGAGCATATATAGTGGCAGGAGGGATTAATGTGAGTAGATGCAGGGGGGTGATGAGTAACAGGGAACAGGTGGTGACATAGTGAGTTCATTATAAATGTAACTGAAGACACGAAGGGGGTCTATGACAGATTACAGAGAAAACCAAACTCAAAAACAGGCTGGAACCAACAACTACAAACTAAACAGAACACACATGAAGAAAAGCTCGAGAACTCAGTCAGCTGAACATACAACAGGAGCCATGCAAAGGCAACAAACACGGCAAAACTAAAACTAAAACCAAACAAATCCAGGGGAACTGGCTTCATGAATTCTCAACAAATCGAATCGTAAAACCATAAGTGGTGGTAAACTCAGTTAATTTGATGGATTCATTTTACTCTGACTCATTCACTAAAGTGATCCGGTTCCCTTGCGTCACTTGGGTCAGTGATAATAACAAAAGAAAATAAAAATCATCTTCTTCACAGCATGTGCAAAAAATATAGCAGCCACATAAAGAACATCAGTGTGTTTAACCACTTGTTTATTGCAATATTGAACTTATTTCAGTCAGACTACTCACGTGTTCATGTTTATAGACTTTTATTTGGGTATATGATTTGAGTTTGGCGTCTCGGCTGCGGCCTCATCATTCCTTATGCATTGGAGTGATGGGTATGATATTTTTCCCCCTTTCTTATTTTGCCCCAGAGCCTACAGGTGGATACTGGTGGTGGAGGGGTGGTAAAGCAGGCAGTTTGTGCTGTTGAAGGCAGCAGCAGCAGCAAGCATGAGGCAGAGTGCTTTGCAGCTTAAATAGAACGCCCAGATTGGAGGGGTGCATTTGATAAGTGGCATGTAGAGTGTGAGATAGATCACATGGAAGGCAGCAGAGCAGCTCAAACTGCCTGTCTGATCTAACTCGCAGGAGTCGCTCCGATACTTTGACTCACTGAATGGAGTGAAGTCAGTCAGCCGAGGTCTGCGGTGTTTCCGGTGAGTCCGTTAACTCGAGTCAGTGAACAGATTCAACAGAATCATCTGAGTCCGTGGTGAGCCCACTGTCTTTCCCTGAGTCTGTTAACTTGCCTTGTGTACTTCGCAGCAGCCAGCCAGAGGACTCACAGGATCTGGGTTAATGGAAACCTCTGACTTATGAGTCCCCATTCAGTATGTTTGAATCATTAACCATTAACCTTTACATCCTAACCAAGAAGTTTTGTTTCTGTCTGAAGCAATGTTGAACACACAGTGGAGGCAACATTTTCACACACCTATTGGAGATTTTGTGGGTTACTATAGGAATGAACAGCTTTCTGGTTGACTTGCATATGAAAACACAGTTGCGTAACCAGGCTCAAGCGTTAAGGTGCACCATTCCAGTTTTAGTTCATTGGCATAAAAAAAAAACATTATGGAACATATGGCAAGTCAAACTAAAAACAATGAAAATTAGAAATAAAGGCCAGCTCCAAAGAAGATCTGGTACCCTAAATAGTTAAAGTAAAAAAAGCTTAATTTGAGGAAACGCTGCATTTTTTAAATTTAGTATGACTGCCTTTCCAAGAAGTTGAGTGATGGAGTTCTGTGTCAGATAAACAGCCACGTTTCAGTCAAGCTTTAACCTCTAAAGAGCCATCTTAGAACCACAGTTATTTTAAACGTGGGCAGAAGCACAGGCTGGGTAAGGCTTCAGAATTTTCTTTAATTGCTAAATTATTCCAACACTTTTGTTGTGGCGCTGCATTAAGTGCAACACAGACTGAGATCTTCCCACAGTGTAGCATCGACACGCTTTAAAGCTGCTGAAGGAAGCAAGGGGAGGGAGAGCAGTGCTTTAGCTAGGTGCTTGAATAATGGCTCATGGAGTGTTGATAACCTTTCAGCTTATTATCCCAATTAGAGTACACAGCTGGAGGAGAAAATTAATTCAACACCGGGCCATTTTGTTTGTTTATTTACTGATGAGCGCGAATTGGAATGGAGTAAACAGTGCTTGATAATCAAGGCTTTTGCTTGGCCTGCAGTGACGGTCATAATTTTTACCAGACGCAGAATGAAACCATTTGATTTGCATATCAACTTCAAAAATGCTTTAAGTCTAACACTTTCAAATCTATGTGGGTCAATTAAGGCAATCATAAATGCATTTTTATAGCTGCAATATGTAAGAATTGGATTTTAGTGTCAGAAATATTCTGTTTGGAAGAGACAGTAATTCATTCAGCCACAACTTATGACTTTGGGAACAAAAGACTGAGGGTACTAACTACAAAGTAAATAAAAAGGACATTTTGAATCAATCAGCAGGTGGAAAATTTTCTTTTGAGATCACACAGTTGGCACATTTTAGGCGGAAAGATGTATGAGAAGAGAGGAAATTGTGCTTTCCTCTGTTCTCCTTATGCCATAATGTGGGTTTCCTCTGAACTGGTGTAATTCCCCTCCCAGAGGGACAAGGTTGTTCCACATGAGCTGGTTCCCTAATAACCAACGCAAGCCTCCCAGTGAAAAATCCATTAAGGTCAAGTCATGCATAGTTGATTGAACATCTCGTCTGGTGGTCTGCTAAGGAGAGCCATGAGCCTAAGAATACCACATTAATCAGAGGCAAAATGTTTTTATGGTTATGGAACCACAGATGTTCTTTTCTGGGACTTTTTGGCACATTTGAATCATTAGTGCGCAAGTCTGTTTTAGCTGCATATTTCCAACTAGTTGATGAATGAGCATTGAGTTGGGTGTAAACAAAAGGAAGGACCTTTGAATTGCAGTCCAAACACTCCAGAGGGAGTGTCTCATTCTGCTTCCATGGGAATATCCGGCAGCTTCTCTCCTCTCCAAAATAAACGTGATAACAGTAACCTGCGGTTGTGTGCATGCAGAGAGGTGCTTCAAGAGCACCCTGATCTCTCCTCCACCTCCTTCTATTCAGAGGCAGCTTGTGTTCTCCCTGCTCCATTAGTTCAGACACCACATCCATCCCACCGAGCCTCGCACGGGGGAGGCAGAACCAAGGACGTCGCCGTCTGATGCTGAGTGTGCTCACCGATGTGTGTATGTGTGTGTGTGTCTTTTGTATTGTGGCGTCGGAGTGTAGCACCTACGAAATGATGCAGCCAAGCATGAAATCACCTCTCTTCAGCTTTAAAGGGCTTACATGGATTCTTAATGATGAGCCCATATCTTTTATATGCCAAATATACTCAATGACTCCATTCTTTTTAATGCATATTTAACAGTAAGAAAAAGAACAGGACTTTAACAAGATTAATGGGTTACGCATGGACACAGGTGACTCCTTCTCTCTTGGGTTAACATTAAAGTTGTCAAGTTACATGAACAAGCAATTTGCATTTTTAATTCAGTGATTTTTGAGGATTAAGAAAACTGACCATCCAGCTGACAAGAAGAAAAAAGTAACTGAAAATCTAATTAATTGAATGAATTAATTCACCCGACATACCTTTATTTAGCATTTAGTTCAATTTAAACATTCATTATTATGGTAATATCATTACTATTAATTCATGATACATTATCATAAAGTGAGTTTGTCAAAGTGTTTTTATGAAACTACAACTTGTGTTTATTTTGAAAGCATCCATTACAGTGATCTTTCTGTTTCTCACCTGCAGAAAACAGTGTTCAGAGTGCTCTCAGTTTGGAAAATCAGATGGTAATAAATCTAGGCCAAAATCATAGGCCCAAAATAGGGCCACTAGAGGAGTAGATTTCTTTGCCATTTAAAAACGTACATCAAAAGTTTCATGGCAGTTCTAGCGAATGCAAGATTCTGGATTTTTTTTTTTACACAGTGTCACGACATCAGTTACTGCTCAACATGTGAAAAAAAGGGCAGAATGTGCCTCCTTTAAAACCTCTATCTTTTATTTATGCTCACGGAGAATAAACTGTTTAGGAATTCTCTTTGGGGATTAAGATGATGCAAAGTCATTAAAGTATTTGGTTTATTTTGTAAATTACAGCTTTCAGTTTCATCACAAGAAAAAAAAGAAACATGTAAGACAAGGTGTCTGTCAAAGTGCTGCACAGAGGTGAGAATGTTGTTGCATAAAATTTCCTCAGGAGTTCAGCAGCAGTTCCCATCTGTTCAGCACAATGAAAAAAGTCACCAAGACTGAGGCTGTACCACCAGAGGGGAAAGCCAATCAAACCAAATTAATCACTTCCTCTTTAACCCCACAGGGAATCACTGAGTGGATGAATTCAGAAAACTGTATTTATAATGGGGCATGATCCACTAATAAGTACCATGGGTGGAGTGTATGATTAATTTAATGGGACCTGGTCCCATATTTCTGGTGGGTGGCAAGAAACCCAATATACATTTTCACATTAGGGAAAAAAATAATTACCCCAGCATTTATGTATGGAGAACTTTATGAAAATCCTAGTCATTATGTGTTGCTATTGAACACTGAAGGTTCTGAAAGAATTTTACTTTGGGCTGTAACTGTGTCAAGAGGAGATGGAGGGCACTGGTCATCAATGTACTATTTTTCATCTATTTAGACATGCTGGAAATCGGGTAGCCTTTCTTCTCCTTAGAAAGTCTACAAGAGCAACTGTGGGTGCAAATTCCAGATTCCACGTGAAGTTTCTCCACCAGAAGGGCCGTCTGTCATTGCTGCTGTGCGTTCCTCTGGCACCTTGAAGAAGAAGGAAAGCTTGTTGTCTTCAGCTTGTGTGACAAACACTTTCACACAGCCCGGGGCTTCTTTACCGGCACTCAAGCATGTTGCTGCTGTCGGTGGGAATACTCACCTATTCTGGCCGCCGGTGTTCACTCTACAAGTCAATTGAAGGATATTGTATGTTAATGTGACCTTCAGTTAAATCGCCCATCTCACTGCAATTTAGAACAGTTTGTTCGATTTCAATCTAAGTGACTCAATAATTGCTTGACTTCATGGACTGGTGGTGGTGGTGGTGGTCGGGGGGGGGGGGGTTATGAAACATGAGTCCATACATAAGATAATTGCTAATAACAAAAAGATACATTTGAAAATGCCAGTAAAAAGACTTTCATTTTGTACCACTGATATGTCTTTACTTGTAGTTTTATACTTTGTTTCAGGAACAAAGCAAGCCTCTCAGAACCAATTTTTCATGCTTATCCATAGAGGATATCTAACCCCCTTCATCCTCCAATTGTCTCATTTCTTATGAATGCTATTTAGCACTCAGACCGAGTCAGCCATTACCAGTCATTTTTACCTTGTCATGGATGGTGAATTAGTCCTTGATCCATCTGACAGTGACCTGTTTAAACCTACTTCTGTGATCTTTGAATCTCATTTTTAAAGCACCCTCAGCCCTCTTAACACACCATTCAGCTATGCCATCAGCAATCTTCCATCTCACAGTCCTTTTTTCTGATCTACATTTCCAAGCTTCAATTGCCCATTTCCATCAACAGGAAGAGGCCACAGCATGTGATCACCGCAGCACGTCAGGACATCAACTCTGGACAGGGCGCCAGTCCGTCACAGGGCCACACAGAGACAAGCAATCATCCACACCTTTCGCATTATGAAAAAAATCCACAGTTACCCTTATCTACATGATGTGTCTCTGCCACTGCACAGAGACAAATTTGCTTGTCAAAATAGCTGGCAAGAGATCAGTGCTATTCTGAAAACATCCGTGCATGGTGGGAGATGTTGGAGAAACAGAGTGGGTGCCCCCTACACAAGCAAGTATGTGAACAATTACACCCACAATGGAGCTGCTTATGTGAACGTATGATCAAAGAAAAAGCATATTCCTGGCTTAAATCTTGCTCCCTGGTTTTGCCTTACTGGAATTTCATCACGTTCCTCAGCTCCTCTCATTAACCCCCTTCTTTCCCACAGGTTCAGAAATCAATAAATCTTTTTACATCATTGCAGGGTGGTCATTTAATTGTGTTGTGCAAAGGATATTAGAAAAGGTTTTCTGCACATGCACAACTCTTCTCCATTATAGCATCTTTTTTTTAAATCAATAAGTCATGTGACTAATAAATGTAAGTCATGCGTGCAAAACATTATTCTGTTTGCGTAAATATCACCACCCTTAATTTTTGAGAAAGAGCAAGATTACCAAAGACAAGATAATGAGTTTATCATCTGTTCAGAATATGTTCAAGCAAGATACGTAAAAAAGTCATATGATTTAGAAAAAAAAAATTGTGTAAGGCAATCAATTAAATAATGTTGATCTTTCAAACCATCAGTCCTTCTACATTAATTACTGAACAGAACCGGTTGTTATCACATGATCATCTGCATTGGATTTACGCTGAGTCACGAAATGAGTTGATGAAGATGCCCTTCAGAGACAATGTAGGCATGCTGTAATTTACTCTGTTACAAAATTATATCATACTATATCTTCCACTTCAGCACAGTAATGTCCATTTTTGTGCAAATGCCTGCACCCCCACCCCCCAATTCCAGATTACTGCCTGCAATGACATGAAATACCTTGACATGCCAGACAAAACCATCTGGAAAATCCTCAGTGGAAACAGCAGGCACTTTTCAAATATATTTAGCAGATGACTGGATCAAGACAAGAGCAAACTTCAACCATTCAGATGAACCAAGCGAAACCTTGTGGAATCCATTAATGCAGAGAAGCCACCATTTCTTTCTTAAAGCCATCTGTAGCTACTGGTACAGGATGCTGATTGGCCTGAACAAACAGAGATCGCCTTGAAGGAGCGTTGAAAGATTGTTTTGCAGTTACAATCTTGCAGATTTCACGAGAATCCAGTTGTCTCAAAATGTTCAAGATAGCTGTCATGCAGGAGAAGTTTGACTGGACCAACAGTGAAGACTCAACTCGTGACAAACAGACTGTTAAACTGCGAGTTAATGGCATAACATTCTCATATTGTGACAGCATTTAGTAATTTTCTTAATTATCTAAATAAGGGTATAAACAATCTGGTGAAGGCTATGTGTTGAATTATGTTTACTGAATAAAGACTTTTACAAGGTTCCTTCTTGTATTGAATGAAATTATGACAGTAAAGCTTGTCAAGTAGCATATGCCTTCAGAGGCACAGAACAGCCTGTGATCAGAAACTGGGAAAACCTTTAGATAATCCCCTGGTACATGGAGTATGTGGCTGTTACAAACTCTGAATGCCTACATAACAGCATAATTTATTGATGGCCAGAATACTTTCTTTTGACTTTCATGTCGGCTCTCCCTTGTTTTTTGTCCTTTGTGTGGCACTATCAAGTACTCTTAGTGCATTTAAATATGAGGATAATTTCAACTGGAAGCTCATCAGGGAAATCAAAGAATGGTCTCATGTGGGATGCAGCCTACTCATGCTGTCTGTCCACCATGAGTCGTGCAGCTAAGTGTTTGTGAGTGCTGTCCGCAGCTGCAACGAAGCAGCTTGACTTTTTCTGGGCAAAAAAAGGGTTATCAGCCAGACAGCCATGACCTCAAACTCTTACTGTGCCTCCTTCTGGGGGCTGAAGCTTAGTCAAGCAGTGAAGGAAATTGAGTGTGTCAGGGTCTTACCTTCCTTCCTTGTAAACTAAAGTCTGAATTTCTGTTGCTTCAGTGTTGTCAACTGCAAACAGCAGGAGCATGTGAAATAACTTTCTGTTGACAGACTAACAGTCAGATTCAAGCAGAACTCGTCCAGTCACTAAACTTACAGCTACATGAAAAATAATCAGACAAGATTGTCAGTGCATTAAAACCATGCAATTCTAAACCTACACTCTGACATTTTACGCTTGGTTGTCTTTCCTCAACTGCCACCACAAGTGGGAAGCTCCTTATGGGGAGCCACCAGTGATATTATTCAGAATTAGCTTGAATACACACATGTGAAAAACTTTCATGAAAACTAATGAAATATTTTCAGATGATTTCACTTGAAACGGAAGTTCATATGGTTTGCTAAGAGTACGCTTGATGTTAGAGAGTTGTGGCGTGCTTTTCCAATTGAAACCCTAATGTCCGCTAAGCAGCCTGCAGAAAACCTTGCAGAAGCAGCAGCATGCTGAGAGCAGCTTTACTTGACAGTATTTTGCCACAACTCGCGAATATAAAGTGCACACTTAGCTAACCATACCAACTTCTGGTATAGCTGAAATACCTTCCGTTTCAAATTAAAACCTTTTATATACACACTACTGAACACATTTCATATAAACTACTGAAAACCCAGTATATATATATATGAACGTTTTTCTTTAGTTTATTACAGCAAGTGTTACAGCGAAAGCTGGGCAGACTCACAAATTGGACTCAAGAGTAGAAGCAGACTCAGACTCAGAGATTTGAGTAAAGACCAGGTTTATTAAAAGGTAGGTGCAGCGATGAGTGGGTGAGTGGATCCAGGAGAACAGATTACTCTGAGAGGAGAGGGAGATGGTTAGTGTGTGTTGGAGAGAGAGAGTAATTTATCCAAAAGAGGATTAGGGTTTTTCCTGACTGGACGGGAGGGTGCTGGCTGTAGTGAAGAAGGTACTGAGTCAACGGTGGGTCAAGCAGGCAGCTCCTTAAGCTTGGACATCCAGAGTGCAACGAGTAACGGGGGAACATAGGAGAACAAGGTAAGTACACAGAGGACTTCACGAGGAAAGAACCGCAGAAGTCAGCCGGCTTAGCACTGTAGCAGTGACAGTAATCTGGTGAAATTTGCTCCTGCAGATCCTTATGAAGGCATCTTGACGAGCGCAGATGGAAAACAGGTGCGAGTGCAGGAGCTGACTTCGCCCTGGGATTCCTGGAAAACCTGCTCAACCCTGTCTAAGACCTAGAAACCAAACAAACACCACAGCCAAACATGATCATGAGAATGAAATATTTTCACTAAATTAAAGGTTTTCAGTATGAAAGATTTTCTGTAGTTTATATGAAATATTTTATATGAAAGGTTTTCATCAGTGTGTGTAGGCAAGCTAATTCTGAATAATGTCCCTGGTGGCCACCCATATGTCAAAGTGCGCTGTTTTACACCCAGTATTACACTGCGTGTTGAGTCACCACTTTTGATTGGATCTCACGTCTTCGCTTTAAATGCAAATACACATGAAGCATACATTTCAACATCAGCTGTCAGCTGAGCAAGGAACAGAACACCCACCCCACACTTACTCCAGAATGTGTTCTGGCGACATTTGTCCACAATACAAAAACACAGTGGCATCACAAGAAAGCTGTAAAACGGTGATATTTTATCATTTTGCATTGCAAATACACCATATTGTATTCTTTCTTGCTCTAAGGCTGTCTTTTGTAAGCACAGACCCTGAATCCTAACTTCAGGATAGTGTTTCTGCTCAAACTGTAGAATCAGTCTCTAAAATCAAATCTGAGTCCATATCTATTTCTCATCACCAAATGCTAAACATTTATGTCCACAACAAGTTAAAAAATAGGTTTCTATCGATTTTAATAAAAGAATAAAATACATCTATAGTGACTTATAAAACCCACAGTATGACATAAACTGCTGAATATATCTGGAAGTATCAGGATTTCAGTCTTTTGTATGACACACTGCAGATAAGCATCACCAGCCATCCCCTCCTAATATCTGTGCAGGTACTTTTAAGATTTTTTTAGATTTAAAAGGGTAACATAGATGGGTAACAATTGTGTATCCTTGACATTCTGATCATTTTACACCTGTTTACTGCCTCAGGTATGAAATAAGGCTACGGAGTGTCAGAGCCAAAACAATGAGCCTGACGAACAGCTTCTTCAGACTCACTAACACTGATACACACTATTCTTTTTGTGTGCAGTAAAGATCATACATTACTGAGTCTTCTCATATAGAATAACTTCTATTAGTACATCTTTGTATATTTTAAACACTTATTTACCCCTTTCTTGAAAAATAATGCTGGTTATTCCTAAACAAGCGTTAGTTTGCATATGTTGGTATTTGCACCTGGTAAGACTCATTTGTAATTTCTTTTGTTTGTCCTTTTTATTATTTTATTATCAATTTTGAATGACAATGAAACCTCTTGAACTTGTTTTTCTGCTATTTAATGGGCAGTGAAACTAAGGGCTTACAAAACTGACATATCTCACAGTGGCTGTGGCACATGTTGAGTCTGTACTAATGTGTGTTGCTACCATTTAATAGTTATGCTCACACTTGAGAGCCTGCGTTTCCTGCAATATATTACACAACAGATGTCCGGGTTTTGATGGCAGGTGACGTACATAAACACAGCACAACTTGCCATAGCCACCTTACAGTGTGTCCTTAGCCAATGTACAAACATACAGAAACTAATCCTACTCCAACATCCTGTTGCAGCCTCCTTGTTAAACCTCTCAATAAAGTCTCAGAAAACTGTGTCAAATCATGACAAAAATGGCATAAAATGCCACTATACATCTTCTCCAATACCAGCAGTTACCAGGAAATAAGGCATGCAGACACTGTTTGCATGTGATTAAAAAATTCCTGGTTAGTTGATGAAAGCATGAGTTTACAATGCGTAACCCCCAGCATGAAACAAGGGGATAGATCAACATTATCATTTAAATTTTAAATGTAGTGGATGCGCTTTACAAAGTCCACAGCATCCTCAAGCAAATTATATGTCAGTCCATGTTGCTGACATGCAAGACAATGAGTCCCAGCACATGTCCCGGCTTTTTAAAAAACTTCCTGGAGAAAAAAGAGATGGTGACATGCTGCCAGTCATATTCAGGTCACCTTGGCCATGCAGCCTGTTTCGGGTGAGCTTGAGCAAAAGGTTAAATCATGGAGCAAAGATATGCCCAGCTGCTCTGTGAACGTCTTGAAACTGCACAAGGAGAGACTGCAACTTATTGCCAGGATCAAGAGCTGTTGATCTAAAAAGCTAAAGTTGGCAGTTTAAAGAACAAAAAAAAAAACGTCTGTAACATTGAACATAATGTTAACTTATATAAAGCTTAAACAAAAAATTTAGGCAAATAAATCCTCATCACTGTCATGTTCTTAAAGAAATCAGGTACCTTAAGCTTTGATGATACTAAAGTCATCCATCAATGCTTAAGTAAGCAGACTTTTAGAGCTCTCAGCAGCCTTGTGGTTGCGGTTCAAGCTTCTGGCTCACCAAACTGGGAACTGGGTGGCACCCTTTAGATCCTTCAGAAAGCTTTTCTGCCTTGTTGGGAAAACATGGGAACATGAGGAACTGTGTACCCTCTGAACTCAATGTGAATTGTAACTGGGATCATATTAGACTGAAGTTGAAGCAAATAGATCAGTACTCATGGATGTGCTGATTGGCAAGTCTTACTGAGTCTCTGGAAGCACCCTTATCACTGAATTTCATTGACCCATCACACCACTGAGGGACAGGCTGAGTGAGTTTGTCTTGTACAGGCTACAGGTTTTCTGGTATGTAACATATACACTAAGGGAACAGAACAAGCATTGCCTGATTCAGCAGAAAATTAAAAAGGTGAAAAACTGTGCAAAGAGAGTTAAAGACTGACTTGAACCTGCCTAAACCAACTCACTGTCTTGTCATCATTTTCCAAAGCTCCCTTAAATTTAACTGTATTATCCACATGGTGGCCATGCTAGTATAAATGTTATTTTTCTTCAGAAGTTGTGTAAATGCAGCGACGTGGTACAGAGCAATGAAGCATCATGTCCACCTCTAAAGTTTTGACTCAATCAAGCTCTCTCTCTCTCTCTTTTTTTTTTAAACCTTTCCTTGTGATTTGGGATAATTTGATCATGCATTTAAATCTGCTGCACGGCACTCAATTTAGAAATTTCTGCAGTCGTAGGGTTCAGAGACAACAGCAGGACATTCATCTCTAATACTTTCATCCCATATTGTGCAAGAATAGCTGTTTTCTGATTAATTTTGTACAAGCAGAATATATTTAATGCTTTTTGCATTCAGAAGTGGATATTAGTTGGAGTTTTCCTTTCAAGTTCTGACTTCATGTGAACAACTGCATCACTTCAGCCTCTACAAATCTGACAAACTCAACACTTTTTAATAGATTTGTCTTACTGTAGAGCTGAGAGCTCCATCTTTTCAGTACAAATCTTTTAAGGTATGAAAAAGAAAAAAAAAGAGGTACTTTGATGGTGTTGAATGTCAAGAGTTTTCACTGGGAACATGTATTTAATTTTAAATTTAAAAGTAGCTCCAGTCATAATAAATTGAGATCGATCAATCGGTATTTTCAAGAAGAGATATTGATATGAATGACCATCAAAAACATAAAAAAGAAGGTGGCGGATCTCAGAGGTGGAAATCTCCAAAAAAAATTTCTGCGATTGTCTCGAGTAATCTTTAAAGAAATTTTGGTGGCTTTGTACGTGAGGTATGAGAGGGCGACATCTAACAGAAAGCTTGTTTTTTTTTGTGAAACATTATAGAGAACATCACGGTTTTCTCTAGTCTTGTTAAGTCATTTTTATTCAAAGCACCCAAACAAGGGAGGAACAGACTGGGGGGCAATGTGGGGTTAAGGCAGAGTGATGAAGTTGATATAAATTTCGATTGAAATGTAACCACTCCTCCCTCTGACCATCAGCTGTCAACTAGAAACATTTGATATAATTGGAATTTTCAATCAAATCTTAGCCTTATGAAGTAAAGGTAGTCACTATGACATGAATGAAAAACTTTTCAATAATTTTGCTACAAAAAGGTGACTATTTGCATCATGCTGGATGCATCTGTCTTTGATTCAACAGAGATTGAACTGTGGCTTGTCAGGGCTGAGTGGAGGCTGGTATTGGATAGTTGATGGTTCAATTTTGTGTATTGCATCAGTTGGACAAGTGAATCAGACTGCACTGCTTTTACCAAACCTATAAGTAATGAAGCCAGTAATGACTGCTTGTACAGGCCTAATATACTGTTTTAATTCGTTAACCATGATCATTTCATTTATCGCCCATGAGCTTTAATATTCCTTCATCTTCCCTTTTTGATGCCTTTTTTGCACTTAAATATTTTCCAGAAAAAAATAACCCGAGCTTCACAGGAAACAGGGACATGAGTGGAAGCAGAGCACGTTCTTAGGTTGCTTGCAGTTGTACAGAACGCTTTGCAATGAACAAACTCATAATTCAGAAAAGTGGTGCATATGTATGTGGATACAGCCTGTGCAAAGACACCTCTGAGACAGTCAAGCACACTGTATCAGTGTGTGAGATGCAGGCAGGTACAACACACATGGAACACCATAACCAAGACAGAGCTAAGATCCTTTAGGACTTCCACATCCAGACAGGTAAACTGGTGATGGCTAACCAGCTGGTCAGTGTAGTGGTTAACAAACTGAGAAAGAAGGCTGTAGTGTAAAATGTATCTATCCCAAGTGACTGCAACATCAAGAAGAACAAACACAAGAAGCTCAAAAAATAGCTGTTATGGACATTTAACACAAGAATTGTCTTTGATCAGTGCATGAGAAAGTTTTATATATTTCTTATGACAGTTATTCGTGACCTTGAGTTATTGTCTCAACTCTACAAAGACACTGTGTAAGTGAAGCATCTTCTCATGCTAACGGACAAGGGCTCTTGACGGCAGCACTGATATCTCGCCCCAGCTCATGTGTATAAAGACTCCCTGCTGCTGCAGCCCTGAGACTCTCGCTCTGCAGGCCGCCACGCTTCCTGCACGACGGACAGACCTTTGTTGCTAGAAATAAATACATAAAAGACAGCTTTGTTGTCCTTCTCTTAAGAGCCACTTAAAAACATTTCCACAACATGCCAAGGCTGAAAGAGGAAGTTGAAAAGATGCAGAAACACAAAGCAAGAATCAAGTCATTGACTAAATGTGCAACACTGTGGATAGTGTAAAAAAAACTTTCAGATTTTCTATCATCTCTGACTTTCTCTGTGGAAGATCATTGTGCATGAATATTCATTCACTCATTCACTGCACAGATATGGTCTTAAAGTTACTTGAAAGGTAATTTTGTATGAAGACGCTGTGGTTAAAGACATCTGGATTTTATTAGAGCAGAGCGACAGTCTGGAAATGCTTTAAGCTACTGAGAGTTGACTTCTTTTGTAGTCTTAGTCTGTGTTTTTACAAAGAGATGAAAAAATATGGAACTTTGGAGCTCGTGAGTCTAGTAGAGTGTATACATTGAGTTATTTCTGGGTATTTCTGGGTAAGATTTTGACTGGACATTTTTTACATGTATTCAAAAGTTTGGTTTTCGTCAATATAACACAACAATTAGTTTTTTACTTATGCTTAGTTGTGCCAATGATAATCAGAGCACTCAGGGCTGTGAATTTAATTCTCAAGCTTAAAGAGGATAATAAGCCAATTTCATATGCATTCAGTGCTTTTGTTCATACAATGCTGCAGTATGGTACTTATTATTTAACCTCTGAGCTCTGATTCCAATTATATGACAACTGATGGTTTGGGGACAGGCAGGCAGATTGTCAGTCTGAGACGATTTGTCACACTGGGGCTGTTGGGTCTCCATTCAGTTTCAGACACTTTGGCTCAGTGTCTGCACCAGCGACAGGACTGTCGGAGCTATTTGTCACAGCTCTGTTTAATGATCAGAGTGGCTGTACCCTCTGTGACCTCGTCTCCTATCCATAAGAAATAGCATCAGTTACACCATTGGCACTTAATCAAATTATATGCTTTCTGTAAAGATGTTTGTTTGTTCCTTTCAAACTTCAGTGACATGATGTCAGAGGTCCACATTTCATGTGATGTTTTCTCACTTGACTGACCAAATCAGAATGCAATGGTTTCCAGGGAGAGTGTGATAAATCAATGACTAAATTATAACCGCAAGACTGGATATAAGGACCCACAGTGACACAGGTGTCCCTGCCCTTTTAAACATTGTAGAAAATTCCTTTTAGAGTTTTATAACAGTTTTGAAGTCCCAAAGTGACAGCTTTTAGCTGAGTCACTTTCCTTTCCAAAAAAAAAGGTTTCAGTATCGTCAGTGAGGCACCATTTTAATGTTGTTCCTTTTTTTGTAGTATGGATAAAAAGACAATACAGTGCCCAGTCTTCTAATGAAGATCCCGAAGACCCTGATTACGCTCTCAACAACAAAGACATGGAAAATGAGTCAAATTCAGACAGTAGTGAGTGTTGTTAATTAGTTGAAGATTCGCAATTGAACAAGAACCCTGGGCAAAGAAAAAAACATACGTTTGAGAAAGAAAAGTTTCCAAATCCCTGAATGCTCATTCAAGGGGCAGAGTGTCACACTTCCCAATGAGCTCCATACTGTGGATAGTATCTTTTCTTTCTTTCTTTCTTTCTTTATCATTGTCCTAGATCATCTGGGCAATGTTAACACTACTGTTAAAGAGATGGAAATACTGATTGGGCTCTACCAGTGCATGAGTCTTTGCCAAATGCCAGGAAATTATGCATGTTGGGAAAATGACACAAGATGCCCAATGGTGGCGGATTACATGTCACGCAACCGATTTCAAACCCTGCTGACATCTTTACATTTCACTGACAACACTGATTTGTCAAACAGGCAAGTGGAGGATAAGTGCTGGAAGATCCGTCCATGGCTTCATATGTTTTGCAAACAATGCCTGGATATCATCCCAGATGAGCACAACTCTATTGATGAGCAAATGGTGTCCTTCAGAGGGACACCCAGCCCAATACAGCAGTGTGTGAAGGGCAAGAGGGCACAGAGGAGGTATCTCTACCTGTGCTGGCATACCATTATGCTCTGTGTTGTTAATTCATGGTTGATTTACCGCCGCGACTGCAAACAACTTGTCCAAAGTCCAAAAGCCGCTGAAACAATGGAGCTTCCAAGTTGAAGTTGCCACTATTTTGATTCTTTTGCATTCAAAAGAGGGTGCCCATCCCTGAACATCACGTCTCCACCCTTACCCAAAAGAGATCATGTTGGAGTCCCAGATGATGTTTGCACTGACGAGGTTGCACAATGGCCTGTGAAATGTGACAAACGGGGTCGCTGCTATTTCTGTTCTTTTTTTGGTCCACCACTTGGATCCAAAATGATCTCTTTACTTTTCTCGATTCTGGTTTACTGTCATGGTCTGTGTTTTTTTGTGTTGTGGTTTTGACTTTTTTCTTGTCTTTTTTTCCTAGGTTCTGGTCTTATCAGGTCATCGTTAAGTACCGAAAACGTTGTCACTGTAGGGTCTATTTATTTTTAATGCCAACTCCTGAAATATTTGCGTTGGGTCCTACTGGATCTGAATCCCAGTGCATCCCAATTCCACAACTGGAATTACATTCATATGTTAGCCAGGCCTTCAACTTTATAGCAGAAATACCACATTTCCTGGAAATGTGTAAATACAGTATGATAACATTGATCTTGATGTTCTTATATTTCATGCAAAACTCAATAGTTATTTGCTGCCTCCCATCTCTTTCTGCTCTCACTGTTAGCCAGACAGTCACATAAATATATTGAACTGCTTATTTTCTGTGGATGCTCTTTGATTTCATGCTCTAATCTCCATTTTTCCCTTTGTCTCTGGTCTTGCAAGTGAACCACATGTCTGTTCTTATTCTCACATATAAATTATTCATCAATATTGTACGTTTTCCGTTAAATGCCTGGGTTGTTTTTACATTATTATACAGATTTTTAACCAATAACATGTTTTAAATTTTTGGAACAGAGAATATTGTACCACCATCATTTTAATTGTATATTAAGAGAAAACCGGAAGCAACCAACCTCAGCAATATGTCCATTTTTACTTTCTGTCCTTTCTTTAACGCTCCTTGTGAGACTCTCACTTTAAAAGATTCAGTGCTTTAGACAAATTTTGAAAGTATTATACAGCTATAAGAAATTAAGGTTATTCCTACATGAATTAATAAACTGCAGCCTAAAGTTCTACATATATTCAAAAACTACACACACTTTTACATTATGGAAGAACTTTGACAAAAAAAGCAACCTAGTTTAGATTATCTCTTCATGTGAGCCCAAATGCTGACAAATTAGTTGGATATAGTGTCTGTGGACAGGGGTTTCACTCAAGTCTAAAGCAGAATCCAATTAAACTAATGAAATAAAATATTGTACTCTGTCATATATTTATTGAGGACAATAAGTGAATGTCTCCTTTCTGTGATGGCAAAATTATGTAAAACTCTGCAATCAGGTCCAGTGCTTTTTTTAATGATGCCTTGAGTGTGCACGGTTTTATTCAAAGAACAGGAGTCTATATCAGTGTCTTCTGCTGTGTCTCAAAAGGTGTAGTATGGCTGGTATGTCAAAGTGCAGCTACCAACAGTGTCGTTGTGGAGGCAGGGCCTCAATTCATTGCAACCTATTGTGCAAAAGACCACTGCTAGAGGATAAATTATGGAGTTAATGATGTCACTCCCTTTAAGATTTTAATTTTTAATGGAATGTTATGATCAATTAATTTGGATTCCAGTGTCAGGAGGGAAATAATTAATGGATATTTATGTGATGAATGGTATAGCACAACCTTGAATCTGCTATTTTAAACCACAAATTCAGTAAAGTAATGTCAAACAAGAACAAGTAAGAATCCTACAACAGCTTTCCAATTCGGTCTTCAAAGGGGGACGAGACGGTGAACTAATTCAGGCAGTTAGAAGCTGCTGTACTCAGAGTGCAGGGATGTCAAAAGGTCCATCGGGGTCAGGAGCTCCTCAGCTTTACCAAACTGCCTGTTGACCCACAGCATGAGGGTCCAAGGCTCAACTACATGTAAGTTGGATGTCTGCTGAATATGTGCCTGCCTACTTAGTGTCAGATGAAAATTAATAGACACAGATGCACTCCACAGCTTAGGATAATCACATAGCCCTCAGGGTTGCAAGCAAAGAAAATCACGGTCTAAATATCTCATTTATTCAAATTCAGGGAGGTTATAGTGAGGTTTTGCCTTTGTGCCATTGACATTTTAATTCTCAGTCTCCATTAATGGAATAATGGAGATTGTAAAATCAGACATTGTGTATTAACACTTTTCCACAACTGGACTGTGGTTTTCGTTCTTTCTTCTCTATGAAGAATGCACTGTGTGTGAGGCTCATCAGCTGATACTGAGAAAATCTGTTTCAGGATTCACTTCAACAAATTCCCTGTTTGCTATTCTTTTATTCTTTGTGCTCACCTATACTATATACTCCCATTCACATATTTTTTATCTGTTTTTATTGTCAGGTGACAAAACATGTCTGCAATTCTGACTGAAAAGGGACCTTCTTAGACTAAAGCTACGGTCACACTGCAGGTCTCAATGCTCAATTCCAACTTTTTGCTGGGTTGTTCATATTATAATTTAGATGCGACTGCCATCAGACTGAGGTCGCTTAAAAAAAAACATCATATTTGTCTCCAATTTAGGACCACATGTGAAAGTGGCCTGGGTCTGATATTAAAAAATCTGATTTGTGCTTTGCCTGCAGTATGAACGCAGCCTAAGTGTTAGGCTGTGGTCCATTTCAGAGCATTGTGAGGCTGCTGCTCTGCTCCAATAAAATTCACTTTATAAGCACATCATCACCTCACAAAACCACCAGTCACTTAAGTTAAGGACAACTTCTTTGCAGTGAATCCATCATATTTACATGTTCAATAATGATTCATAGAAAAAGTTAGAAATGGCTAAATGTCTTGAAAGTTTTCTCTATGCCTTAGATGTGTGTCAGCTGCTTCACAGCCTCCACTCTGTTGCTGCACAATCAAGCCTCAACTGTGGAGCTCTACCGTTGAACAGCATAAAAGTTGTTGATATCATGAGTTGCAACAACAGTGCATGAGCATATATATATAGAAAAACTGGGATGTAAAATAAATCGGACAACACATGGTGTGTAACTGGATCTGAAGTCGGAGTGGCACAAAGCCAAGCTATCCCTAAGGTGCTTTGTGTGATCTGTAACAGCCAGATCAAGACTTAAATATAAAGAAAAATCTCGGCAGGTGAAGTTCTCTACCATGGAGAGCAAACTTTGTCAGATGACTTTCTAACACAGGTATTCTGTAGAGCTTGGGTTTAGGCTTTAATTAGCAACATTAAACACACTCATGTTGACTTTGTAAATTGAACCTTGCATGCATAAAGTAAAAATGTGCCTTTCAAACACGCAAATAGGGTCAGCTCAGATAAGGAGGAGATTAGAATAAAATCCATTCCCATTATCAAGGATGGATTAATCCTAGCAGAAGCCGTGGGAGGTAGTTGTTTTCCTTTGGACCCTCATGGTGCTGAGCCCAACCACTATGCAACCCCTCTTCATTCAACACCATTCTACAAATGCAGAATATTTATCTTGTCAAGCTGACTATTGTTATTTCATACTCTCAAGCTAAAACCCTTCCAGTGCCAGATTGCTTTGTTTCTTGCTTAAATCACCTTTGTATATTTTAATTGATTCAAACACAGTTATCTTTCTCCTGCTGTCTTTTTTCCGTGATACTGTTAATAAGGTGCAAGTCTGAATGTTGAGAATCTGCAATATATTACACTGACATTTCACTGATGTCTTTTATAATTCATGTATTAATGCAGCTGAATAGTTTTTGTAAAAAACAATTCAAGATCAATTAAATGTAAATTTAATTTAGCGTTTTGTGTCAGTGTAGATGTTTCCTGATTGGGTCAGTAAAAACAGCAATCTGGTTGTGTATATTGCCTTTGCAATGCAGACAACTAATTTGCCATTGCAGTTGTGTTGGGTGCACTTCAGAGTACAGTAAATAATGTGAGCAGTTAGTTTAGAGCAAAAGAGGAAGAAATGCGGTATGGTCTGACAATTTATGAAGGATTAACAAGCAGATCCTGAATCATTCCTAAATTGGTACGATACCCAGGATAGTGATAAAGTGCAAAAGAATAGAGGGGGAGGCAATTGTCCCAAATTAACTCTTAACCAGCAGCAGTGTGGAGCAATGCAAAACTGCTCATTATCACTCATTCAGTCGTATATAATCATTACTTACTCTGTTTTTTTTTGTGTTTGTAGATTGGTGCTGAGCTAGCAGCAGTCTGTTGCAGTAGCTCTGCTAATGTTGTTTCTTTTTTTGTATAATCTTGAAATTTTCTATTGAGCTTTTTTCTGTGAAAACACAGATTTTTAAAACATTTTTAATGTTGATTTGAAAACTGCTCCAAATTTAGGTAAATTGAAGAGGTGGATTTAGGACGGGAGCAAAACTCAGAGCAAGGAAAAGGAAGTTTTAACCATCTTTTCTCTTTATTGTAACAGGGACTGTGAGATCACTGGCAAATAAAATGGACAAGATGGGACAGTGGGGACATTTGAAATGGATGTGTTTTGCTGAGATATGGCTGGAGGATGTATTCTGGATTCCAGCCCTTTCCACACATCTGTCAGACTATACAGGCATATAGAGATGGCAGACAGAGCAGTATGACGAAAGGTGGAAGGACTGCTGTGCTCGTTAACAACAGATGGCATAATCCTGCACGTTACTGTGAATGAGTCTCTGCACTCCAGAAATTGAACTGTTGGCTTTGAGTGTCAGTCCATGTTGTCTAACAAGAAGATTCCACTGCGTACATAGGATGTGACATCATCCTCAGCTTTGTTGTTGCCAGGCTACAAACACACCACCTTGTTGCATTCATGGAGATTTCTGAAGATTTAAACC
The DNA here is from genome assembly GCF_036924035.1 of Leuresthes tenuis. Lineage (NCBI taxonomy): Eukaryota > Metazoa > Chordata > Actinopteri > Atheriniformes > Atherinopsidae > Leuresthes > Leuresthes tenuis. The sequence continues at coordinate 21,729,291 of NW_027325372.1, read as the reverse complement.
CACTGTCCATTCATTATTTTCATATTTATTCACATTTAAACAATATAATTTCACTTCAGGAATTGAAAAAAGGTATGATTTAAATATAATTAAATCAATTTCAGTTTTAGCACAGAAATATATTTGAAAAAATTATAATGATAGCTCGGTTTTGGGTATCGAAATTAAACTTGAAATGGCTTTTAAATTTTGTGCCTGTGGCTGCTAAAGCCACCGAGCTGTCATGAAAAGAAAAATGTCAAGAACCTCACAGTTTAATAGAGAGATCGCTGCTATGTCTGAAAGGCACGACTGATACGTTTTCTAAAACCCTCCATTAGGAATTTTAATAAGTGCAGACGTGCGAGAGTCAGATGTGAATAGAGAGGCTGTTTCACTTCTTTCTATTGTATTTTTGAGATTATTGTATTTTTTTATATATATACTTGATGTATTTGAAAGCATAAAGATAATTTCCAATTAGAGATGGGTGAGGTTTTTAGTTTTAAACCCCTTAATTATCAGAGCTATTTTTACATAAACAGTTTTTCAGATGTCTCAAAACTGCGAAGGTAAACACCATGGAGCTCATGTGGAGCTCATAGCACCTGAGTGATGTGTTGACAGGAAGAGATGGTGTCAATGTGCCTGATTTGTTTATAGTAATCAGCAAATCTGGGTTTAGTTTAAGAGTAAAAGTAACGCTGGGAGATTCAGTACTGGCAAACAACTATGTGTTGTGTGAAGTTGGTGATGCAATCCTGTTCTGGCAAGTGGAATGTGGGGTCGGACCATGTAAAATTCACAATGCATTGTGGGACTGTATGCCATAGGAGTTATGCTAACAGTGGGATTTTTGTCTTTTTTAGATTTTCTCTCTCTGGGATCCTCAGTGCGATCTTTACTTCCTCCATCTGTGGTTTCTTTTTTTTATTGTTTGTTTCTTTGATGATGTTGAGTGTCTGTCTGTGCTTCCCTGTGCTGTCAATCACATTTTAAAAAGAGGGATAAAACTGGAGTTCACATTGCTTTAGTTGTTGTGGTTGCATCAATACCGTAATTTAAAAAGAACTACTTATAGTGATGAACTCACAGACAATATGAACCAACTCTGTAATTCACGTCACTGACGTCAGAGTCTACTGTTACATAGGTCTCTTTTGAGTTCTACACACTTACTGAAGGAAGAGCTATTGTTTAGGGAAGAAATCTGATCATTTAAATTCAAGCATTTTATCTGCCAAGGTCCTCAAAACTCAGTTGATTTTTCATAGAAGTTGAAGGACACCAAAACAGCTAAACAAAACCCCAGTGTTACATACGGCTTGTTGTGCTTCCCCCTATGGGCCAAAGATAATTAATTGAATGCAGCAGGTGCAGAGCAGGCAAATCTACCATTTTCTTTCTCCATGACATTTCTGTCCACATAAATCCAACATATCCATTGACAGGATTAAGTTTTGAGCTTCCTTGACAGTTTCAGGCAGCGGTCATACCACATGACATAACGTTTAGATGTTCAATCAGCATATCTTTTAGTGCTTTTATGATATTCTCTACCAGATTGGCTTTAAAATTGTACATGTTGAATTAAGCAGAAAAAATAGACTGGAATAACTAATCAAATACTCAGCTGAGGCCATTTATAGGTAAGAACATTGTCTGAGGTTACTGATCACAAATGTCAAAATCTAACAGTGACAGAGGATCATTTTATTGAAAGAACCTGATGCTAAATTTAAGAGGAACCCAGAAATAGAGATGAGAGATGATATGGCTTCATCTATTCATAGAAAGACGCTCTACTGGCGCTTGACATTTTGAAAAATAAGGAATATAATAGCTCCCAAACTGAGGAGCCTATCACATTTCACCCAGAGAAGTTGTAAATTATTGATACGTAATATGAAATGTAATCTAACAGGATTAAGAATTTAAAGTCGCGATGTTCATGACACATTTCAGCGCAAGAATTAGAATGGAAAAACACTCAGATTGTTTTTGCTTCCTTTAAATAATGTGTTTTAATTCCTGACTACTCACTAAGTTTAAGTGTTGACAATAGAGATGGGCATCAAGAACATGTATTCAGTCGCTAGCAGGTCCTGACTCGTCAATATCAAAATTCTAACAGGCTTGTGGACAAATGGCGCTATCAGTATTTCTGTAAAATTCATTCATTATAACACAGCATGTCCCTGAATAATAATGAAGCTGCTGGCGCCAGGTGATCGTGTTCGACAGTGCACAACAGTGTGTTTACATTCTGTGCTCTGCAGTCATGGTTTACAGACCAAATTTCATAAAGTGTGGGTGATGAAAATTAATTCGAATGCTGCCAGCTGCTATATGCATGTGTGCAAGAACAGAGCTGTATGCAAGATTGCAACTTTCTCTGTAAGAAAAAGATGTTTTGCAGTATGAATCCATGGGAGCATATTTGACCGCTTTACTAACTGGCTGCTGGCTCCGCGTAAGCCTTTGCACTACTTTGCATAATGTAGGGTGAACTGTGGCTGATAAATGTCATCCATCCTTTTTAAGAGCACGAAGCTTTATTAGCTGCCTGTTGGTAATGTGTCAGGGTCCAGCAGTATCAGCCATTTCTTCTGTGTCTTCCCCCTTTTTTCTGTTGTACACTGTTTGTTTTTCACCCATTTGCAAGTGCTTCCTCTCAGGCATTGCTGACTGTGTGGCTGTTCAGAAAACCCCTGTTTGGAGCTCTGACCAGAGTAAAAATATTCTCTCAAACGACGATACAACTTACCTCCATGCAACTTATCCTGCTACTCTCCCGCGGAAATCCCTCACTCTGTGTGCTTACCTGCAGTCCTGTATTCAACTATCTCTCTTACTATTCCTTCAGTTCTGAGATTACTTTCAGGAAAGATTACTTCCCAGCATTCCCTGATTTATTATGAAAATCTCTTGTCTAAATCTGTAAAATGTATATCTTTGTTTCTTGTCCCTAATCCCACTCCATACCCCAAAGCATTGCCATCAACGAGCTACAACCGATTGATAATGAATATATACACATACATAAATAAACATATTTTATAAATGAGAAAGTAAACTTAATCATTAATAAGTTGTTGTAGACAATGTTAACATACTGTAGTTGAATAATTAATGCAATGTAGTATAGTTTGTACAATAGAGGTGCAACTAAACTCCAGCCTCAAAAATTCTGTACATGTCTGAGCAAACAAGGTAGATTATACACTGTATCCCTTTTGCACCAGACAGCTGATTGTTTTGTTGCTATTTTTTCAACTGAACAACACTAGTGTTGCTCAGCATCATTGCATGCACAGTTGCTGCCCAACATATTCTGCCAATAATCAGCCGAGTTCGTCAAGAGTTATAAGACTTGTTAGATCGATTACTGACAGGCATTACTTTTGCAGAAATTTGAAATATTTAGTGTTTTGTGCTTCTCCATGCTTTTTCGCTCGATCACTTTTTACTGTCTTGTGTTTGATTAGACCGGTGGACTTTTGAGTCACAGTTCATCAGCGGCAGGATGCAGCAGCCACCAGGCCTGCATAGTAATGCAGATGTTATTCATTTGAGTAAATAGTGACTGAATGACTGAAGAAAAAGTGATGCAGGGTGAAAATCACTTTCTATAGCATTCACTCAAACTGCTATGAAATTTTGGATCTTTTAGTTGTAGCTTTAACTTAGCTCCCCGATCAGAATTCCTCCTTTCTTTTTCAAACTGAGAGTGCTCTGATTGCAGTCTACTGCAAGTAAGGCAGTGGCTACTCATTAGTAATTCATACCCCCAGTAATCGAAAATAGAAATGTTTCCAAATAATTCCAAAGAAAACATCCAACTTGGTCGTAAAACATAAATGAGTGCAGTCTCATGGTGGAGCCATACGTCTCCAACTGTCAACAACGCAGAAAACAAGCTCCTCCTCCATTGCCTGTGTTAGAGCAGGTTAAATCTCAGGCCGTGGTGAAGATGTCCAAGAAGGAAAGGATGTCTTTACCATTAAGTCACTATCAGGTCCCTCCTGATTCATTCCTCATGTGTTTCCTGAATAATTAACCATGTCTCCCTTATTATGTGCAAGTGTTGCCTTAATATGTAATCTGTCAAACTGTGCCAAAAATGTACAAAGCATGGTAGAACTGGGGCATTTCTGTTTATTGCAATAATTATTCTTAGGAAAGTTTTGGTTTCCACGCAAGTACACAAGTCTCTAATGAGTTGCCAATGAAGTGTAAACTTTTGTGGATGATGGTCATGTGATTCACGTCAGCAACCATTTGTCCACCACCCTTTTTTGCAATCTGTTGTATTTTACTCTCCTAATTCAGCCATATCTGTTAGCTCTAACACAATATTACGAGATTCCGAATTTCAAGCGTTTTCCTTCAGTTTTTCTATGATTGAAAATGTTTCTTATATACAGTTTAATCGCACCGCCTCTGCAAATCATTACGTCTTTTATCATCAAACAAATTATCTGCGGAAGAAGAGGAAAACACAAAAATTCTGATGCAGTTTCACAACGTAGTGTTATTTTCCATTAAAAAGAAATAACAGAAGTAATAGCCGTTTATTGTTTATATTCTTCCTGTGAAATAAAGAAACGAGCTGTTCTTATTTATATTCAAAAGCTTCTTTATTTTTCTCTGTTCGGTACCACTAATATGTGACAAAAAATAGTATCCCTCCATTTTATTTTTAGGTTAGACGTCATCTTCATTTTGAGAAACTACTGTTAATATCGATTTCGCTATTTTAAAGTGTAATATAAGTTTAGTAGGCATCAGCAGCTGTCGCCCTGGCCGGCAGAAGAAGTAGTCATTATGCAACGAAGCACGTACCGACTACGCTCCGGTAACCTGCTATTCTCTGTGATTTTGCAGGTAAACTGTGTTGTTAATAATAGATAAGTGATAGACAACAGTAGCAATAGAGCATAAGTCCCTTACGATGTAATAGATGTCAAGCTAAAGATTGAATTCGCAAGTGTAAGGACGTGTACAGACGATTTGCTGCAGTGTGTAGTTAAAATGGCGGACTCATAGTCCGTGGTGATCGCGGTAATGAACCATGTCCGTACAGGTATTTTTGGGTTAGACCAGCATTATATATTTTCTGGGTGATCAAAGGAAGTGTGAAATCCTTTATGATTATTTCATTAGGATTTATGTTAAAAAGTATTTATTTTAAAAGGGTTTAGTTTGATAAATAAATTTAAGAAGTGATTGATAAAAAGCATAAAATAGTAGTTAAAAACAGTTGTTAAAATCACTATAAAACTGCAATCCAAGTTCATTGTGGGATTTGTTCATGCAGTAAAATGGATTTCTGTGATTTAATCAGTTCATGAAAACAGTATGAATATGGAGAAAGTTATTGGTTATAAAAGGAACTGTTTCACTACTGTGGTATTGGGTTTTACAGTATAAGTATATGGTGTTACTGTTATTGTAAAATGGCAGAAGAAGTAGTCAGTACGTGATGAAGCACCTGCTATTCTAAAATAAACATGTTGCACGGGAGATGAGTTGGCCCATCATTTTCAAAAGTGTAACACATGCAACCAGTGACCCTGACACACCAAGATCCACAAGATACCCTGTGTTCAAGTAGAAAAGTTGACCTCATGGTGGAAGTAGAAGAAAGATCCCCAGGATTCCCCAGGATACCCTCACAATAAGTATCCTCTGTGGATAATGGGTAAGCTGAGCACATCTAATAGAAAACCAGCAAAGAGTATTTTGGAAGAGCTAGTTTACAAGTGTTTCAGTCAAAAGGAAATTAAAATGCAGCTAAAAAAGCCAACAAACTGATTAATTAATCTATGTGGACCATAATTATAATCAGTCTCATGATGCTTACTCCACACCTCAGTATCACACGGCTTTTGGTGATGAATAATAAGTTGTTTTCATATTTACTCCGAAGCTTGAGGCAATACAACCTCAAAGAAAGCAGTAACATGAAACATAACTGATGTGATCTTTTCTGAGGCAGAGGTAGGCTGTTCTGCTTGGTCGACACAGAGCTCTGATGTGGGAACCTGGTGTGCTGGAATAGAAGGAAATTGCTTGCTTCTAAGCAGGGGACATATTTTGATATTGATTGCAGCGTATCGTCGCTTTTCAAGTAGATTAGCAAAATTACCCCAACCATAATTGGGACTTGCTCTTAAGTAGAACTCCACTGTGAGAGAAGATTTAAAATTCCATTAGTGTCAATGACAGCTAGGCAGAGGGTTTAAGACGGCTCTCGTCTGATCAGAGTCCAAAATGTTCGAGGTAATTGATGATGAAAAAATTAGCCTGCCACTGAAGGGTGATTGATACCAGTGACTCTCTAATTACAGAGCAGTGCCTATCAGAGAGGCACTCAGGCCTAGTTAGAAAATCTCAACTCCTTTTCTCTCGACTCAAAGAACAAATGACAGGGGATCATAATTTTCATTTACAGTGCACACATGTGGTCTGTTCACATAATGACTCCTGAGTCATTAAGGACTTTCAGGTTACTTGCTTTCCCACCTCCTCTCTTTGTCATTACAGCATTTAGTCTGAAGTCATTGTGTCAGAAATGCAACTTTAGACTTTGATAAAAACATGGATGGTGAACCATTAAAAGGAGATATGGGGGGTCTGTTTGCCAGAAGTAATCCCAACCCTAAAGACTTAAAAGGTATGCTCACTGTCCTGGAGACTTGCATTTATAAATGTAGAATGATCAGTCCAAGCCTACCAAAAGTGCCTTGGCCTATATTATTCCCTTTGATAGGAGGACGTCCTCATTTCAGTCTGGTCTTCCATATATACGTTGTTCTTATGTGTTTTGAATCCCTGCTTTGGCTGGCCTTCGGTTTTGTCAGTTAGCCTGCATCTATACAACAACATCCTAATTTAAAGGTAATAAGCCCTCCTGCACAGCAGCTGCACAGACCTCTTTGAACTGGGTATGTGTTGCCAGGTTGAGGTCACAGATGAGTTGAAATTATGAAGGGTTTATTTCATAAATGATTTAGCAACTTGACCAACATCAGACAAACATTTAAAACTCAGATGCAGGTATGACAAGTATTCCTAGTGAAGTCCAAAGGTGATTTGAAGGATAAAAGAACACAAAAAATAAAATAAGTCACATCGATTGTGTTGTGCAGGTTCCTGTACCACCTGGACAAATATAATCCACGACTTCACTGGAAGGAATTCACAAATGTGTAAAACTTGATCCACTTGTATGAGTGGATGCACAATTGTCGAAATGGTTACAGCACAAATAAAGCACATTTGCAACTCTTCGCGTATTTTTTGGCATACAGTAATTTGTGTATAGTGAATGATGTATGTTGCAGAAAAGAAAAATTAAAAGTTCCCAGAATACTACAAAGATAAAATGAGTTAGGTGCATCTCCCACTCTGTTACAAGATTGGTGTTATCCTGGTAATGCTCGAGGGGAACAGTAGCGTACCAAATGAAAATCTGATGTTACCGGGACAAACCACCGAGACTTCTTCAATGCCAGACATTGCCTTTTACCACAGGTCATTTTTTACTTTTTTATGTATAATTTTGTCTATATCTGTTTGTCTGATTGAATTTCTCTATTTATTTGTTTAATTAGCCTGAGGAAACGTGTTTCCTTTACTCGGTTAACTCACACGGAAAAGCTATTATGAGATTAAGAAAGTACTAAATTTTGCTTTCTTTCATTCCTTTGTGGAATTGTCCAACTTTTAGAACAGCACGTGACGGAATATGGTCTCAGGTGCATTTGATAGTCAATCATTTTACCGCTTGATAAAACAAAAGATTCACAATGAGATTGTTTGCCTCTGTTGCTGTGGTTACAGCTGTGAGGTGGACTTTTCCCTGATTTTTAATTCTGTTCTTGGTGAAGCACTTTAGTGAAAATCTTAGTTATTATTTTACTATTTAAGTTAAGCACTACTACTACTAGTAGTATTATTAGTACTGGTAGTAGTTAAGAAGCTGCTTAGTTAAGCAGCTTAGAAAATACAAAGAGAACTGATTTAATCAGTCATTTAATGACATCCACTTATAAAGACGTTTGTATTTTCGTTTAGTCCGACTTGCCTTAGGCTTCCATGGTAGATATAAGGGGTTTAACTGGTAGAGACTTGGATAATAAAGGAAATCTTAACTGTGACTGATGCTATAAGAGACATAGTCATGAGTAATGTCAGTCAAGTTAGATTAAAAATAGTCACTCTGCCCTGCATCGTCTCTGCTAATGGTAAAGTAAAATATGCAGTGTGATTATTACATTTATTACAAACACTATGTCATGGAATTAGGATCTCTCTATTAAGTGAAACCTTTCCTGTTATATGTTATCGTTATTCAGCTCCTTGAGGTTGACATATCTCTATACTGAGAGAAGTGAAATTTAAGTCAGTGCATAAATGGTTTCAAAGGAAGATATTCAACATATTTTGCTCTGTTTGTGTTCCTGATGTCATTATGACTGTAACAGGACCCCTGTCTCAGTCACATGAGATCTCTTCCCCGACCACAGTGAGAGAACAAGGTCTCATCTGCTGCTTTATTTCACACTTCACTTACCATATTCTTCAGTGAGCAGGACCTCCGACTTATCAGAGCCCTGCACGTCCCACAGAAACGTTATGCAAACGATCCCGTGGTCTATGAAACGTAGAGAGGAGGGGACGCACATATACTCCTGCACCAGTTTCCTTTAAAAGGCCAAGCTATTTCCCAGATGAGACCTAACGGAAATATCTTTAGCAAAGTGGGTGTGAATTTTCACTGAGGGGAAGAAAAAGATACTACAAGGCAACTAGGTGAGGTGAAAACCAAAGTTGTATCAACCCCAACTGTGGAACTTCAAAGGTCTAATAATAAAGCATGGCTGCACTTTATGTAGCAGCAACTGAGAAGTAAAGGCGACGGATGTGACTAATAATTGATGCAGTTTTGAAGAAGAAAAAAAACAACCATTTATTCCTGTTGGTGAACTCAGTTTCACCCCTGCAACACTTTTAACCACTTTGGCATCAATAAAGTATTAATAGTTAAGGGCAAACTGTATAGTTAAATATATAATGGTGGAACGTTGTAGACATGGTGTGACAACATGTGATGAGACATGATGAGGCCTTGAGAGGTCAGTGAATGCCACTATGTCCTCGAATAACTGACTGTAAATGTGTTTATGAGAAACATTTTTATCACCTGCGACATGATACTGCACACACATAAATGCCACTGCCTGTCATGTATTATCATGCCCTGTCTCATAATCCTGACAGATTCGGTCTGGGCATTGTTCTCTGCTGATATGGTCTTGGTTAGCTGGGCTTTGAAATGTTTTCAATTGGACTGATTTGATGCTTTTTCATTGCTCGCGGCATTTGGATAGCGGGAAATTAGAGTAAATTGAATCAACGCTGTGAGTGACAGAGGTATTATGGCGAAAGGGTTGACTGTCGACAGGAAAGAAAGAAAAGGCAAATCACAGCGGTTTTGTTGCTCTGAGACATTAAAGGAAACATTTGCTGGAGATTTGTAAACAACTATAATGACATTATCTATAACAGATAATTTTATTTTTAACAATGAATATGCAGTATTAAAATACATTCCACTAATACTTATAATACATTCCATTAAAAGGTAGGCATAATGTAGGGTAGGAAGGGATATGCTGAGTTCTGTAGTGCCTGCTGCAGGGGAGGACTTGAAAAAGGTTGTGTCCAGGAGGTGAAGGATCTTTATCGATTTTTTTTCCCTGCCTCTTTCTTAGTTCCTGAAAAATGCAATTCCTGGAGCGTTGGCAGGGGAGCACTAATTACCAGCTGGTAGAGTGGGTTGTCAAATATTTCACACGAGGTGGCTGTGGCTCTGGATAGGCAACAGTTATACACCAACAGAGCCAGTGGTTTGATTTCTCCAGTTCACATGTTGGTATGAGTGTATGTATATGGTTGTGTTGTGGTAAATTCCCAGATTAAAAAAACATGATTATATTTGAAGATGGCTCATGTTGCTTTAACTGAGTACCCTTTACAAACAGTAAAGCACTGTAGATGCAGTCCTACCACATAAATAGGAACAATTTCATATTTCTTACTGTTGCCTTATTTGAAAAACCAAGGTTGATGTGCACAGAGTGGATTTGGTGTAAAGTATAACTACTTATAACTGCTGAAGACCATTGAGGGGTGTTCAAATGTCATGTCATCTCAGAAGGTTTAGGCATGTTCAGTTACTCAGTCCCTGCTTGACCATTGTGACGGTTTGTTGTCATTCTGGATTAGAATGTTGACTGCAATTTTTCTCCAAACCCCCAAAGCATGTGGAAAGGCATTCAGGTCATCAGTGACTACAAGCCCATCAACCCCCCACCCTCATCGTAATGATATGTCCCTATTATGTCCTTCCTCATTGAACTTAACAATTTCTACGCTCTCTTTGAAAAAGAGAACCAGGAGCCTGAAACCTAGGCAGAGTTGACTGCTGACAACCAACCCCCTTACACTCTCCTCTACAGATATCAGAGCTGTCCTACACAGGATGAATGCACACAAAGCTGCTGGCGCCGACGGCATCCCTGGACTGGTGCTCGGAGCGTCTGTCCATCGTGCCAGTACCGAAACACTCCACTCCAACTTGTCTCAAAGAATACTGCCCAGTAGCACTCACCCCCATCATGATGAAGTGCTTCGAGAAGCTGGCCCTGGCACATCTCAAATCCTGTCTCCCTCCTACCTTGGATCCCAACCAATTTGCTTACCGCAAGAATAGGAGCACAGAGGATGCAGTCTCCATAGCGCTGCACTCTGTCCTCTCACACCTGGAAAATGAAAACACATATGCCAGAATGCTGTTCATTTACTTCAGTTCAGCATTTAACACTGTAATTTCCTCAAACTTACTGGTCTGAGCATCAGTGCTTCTATCTGCAACTGGTAATTGGACTTCCTGACCAACAGCTCACCAACGTGTTTGACGAGACCAGCACTGATCCTCCATCCTCTAAACACCGGCGTACCACAAGGCTATGTGATGAGCCCATTCCTCCACTCGCTCTTCACTCACGACTGCAGACATGCACATGGTTTTAATACCATTATTGAGATTGCAGATGACACGATGAGTCATCCTACAGGGATGAGGTGAAACACCTGACTCCATGGTGTGATACAAACAACCTGCTGCTCAGCAAAAAAAAGACTTCAGGAGGAGAGGTGACACACACCAGCCCATCCAAATCAACAATGTAGCGGTGGAGTCTGTGTCCAACTTCAAAATCCTGAGGACCCACATCTCACAGGATCACTCCTGGACAAGAAAACTGCTCCATCCTGGTCCAGAAGGCTCGCCAAGCACCTATTTTTCCTGAGAATTTTGAGGAAGAACCACCTCTCCTCAAACATCCTGGATAACCGCTGCACCATCGTCGGCGTACCAACTGTTTTACAGTCTGGTATGGGAACTGCTCTGTCTCAGACAGAGAGGTGTTGCAGAAGGTGATGAAAACCACCCAGGACATTGCTGGAGCCTCACTTCCTGCCATTGAGGACATTATTAACAAGCGCTGTCTCAGGAGAGCACACAACATTAGGAAAGACTCATCACCCATCTCACAGACTGTTCACTCCCCCTTCCCTCTGGAAGGCGCTACAGGTGCCTTCGAACTAGGACTATCAGGTTCAGGAACAGCTTCTTTCTAACAGCTGTCTCCCTGCTGAACTCTGCCTCCTGGTTACCCTCCCCCTTTTCATCACCACTCACACACACACACACACACACACACCAGATTGTACTGCCATTCAGTTCAGTTCTGTACTGCGATCATTGTACTCTTTCTGTACTTTAATATAGTCTAATTACACTTCTCTAAATGATGAATATCTCATTACTGTGCATTCTGTACATGTTGTATGTCATTCCCCACTGCCTGTTGTATATACTGCATATTTTCCATTAATAATCTACAACACTGTACATACCTGCATTTTTGTGTATATCCTATTATACTACACTTACTGCGTATGAACTTCTGGTTAGATGCAATCTGCATTTCGTTACCTGTACCTGTGACATGTGCAATGACAATGAAGTTGAATCCAATCTAATGTGTCCATGAATCCATGGGGTGTTGTCAGTTTTCAATTAGTGAATGATCATGAAAAAAGCTTATTAGGTTAGACGATGTAACAAAAAAAGGAAACGCTTGATTGGGAAAGAAAAGGAAAGAAGTGGAGGATACAATACGGGAAGTAATCTAAAGGTCAGCTAATTCATTTCTCCATAAGAACAAATGTACCAAGGTCATGCAGCACAGTGGCCCTAAGTATTTCTCACCTTTGAAGCAAATGAGCATTGTGTCATCATACATCAAGACATGATGACTTTCATTTTCTCAAAAGTTTCATTCTCCTGTGATGACGGTCTGAGTGATTCAGTTTATCCCTGCATGTCTGCTGGGTCTGACTGTCGAACACCAAAAAGAATGAGAATGGATTCACATATTTGATTGGACTGCAGGTTCTCAAAGGATATTGTTGTTGGATGTTGTTCGTGTTTTGTTTGTCTTGGATTTCAAGGTGAAAAAAGGTTTCTCTCTTTTCTTATTAGTTTGGAACTCGCACAAAAATTCCTGCACTGAATCCTCCAGATACTACAACAACAAAGAGAAGCCTTTTTACTTGCTCAGAAGGAATGGTTGGATATTTATACTACTTTATTTGTTTAAACTGCAGGCTTTGTAAAAGAGATTCAGTTAAGTCTGTAGTTTTCTTGTTGGGTCATCAATCAGCTGGATACAAATGTCTGGATAACCAGATTCACTGGTGGAGATTATTTAGTTGCAATAACACATTGTAATAAGGGCTATTATTTTTAATATATATTATGAAAAAATTTGTTGTTTTTGTAAAAAAATATTCAATGTTATCATTAAATTCCAATAGGTTGGGGGAATTCTGCTTTTGAAAATTAAGTCTCTAAAGTAAATCTCTGTTTCCTGGTTTGCAGACAGCAACATTTGTCAATAACAGCAGCCAACAATGTTACTAATGATCACAGTGATGAACAGAATCAGTTTCTGTTTTGCTGGGATTACTTTTTCTATCAAAAATACTAGCTTAAAATGGACAAAATCACCGTCGGCAGTCACAAGATTGCAATAGTTCTGTAATAAATGTTCATTTTCATCATTTCTAAAGTCATAATGGACGATTTCATAGTTCAGGGTTTTTAATATAGACTGTCAGAAAATGTAGGCTCACATTTCAGAGTGATCATAAGTTGTTTTTGTTGGTGGTTGTGTGTTTGCTCTCTTTATTTGACATTATTAGCATCGTGGTGGTTTTACCGGGCTCAATACGTAAAAATATTCTTGGCAAGTTTTACTCCGCAACCTGTCAGACTGAACAGATGTTACAGCTCCAGCATCCATCCATCCATTTTGTATACCGTCAATCCGTCAATCGGGTAGCAGGTGGGCTGGAGCCTATCCCAGCAGTCCAGCTCCAGCATATTGTATAAAATGTCAGTGACAGTAGCTTGGTTTGGGACAATGCCTGGCAATGATCTATACATTTGTTTTCATATATGCTGAGAAATTGCCAGATCCCAACACTGTTCTTAACAACAAATGTTACGACACTTAAAAGTAAGTAATTACGTGGCCTGATGGGAGCATCACAGAGAAGTCCAAAGCTTATACAAAGGATAAGCTCCATGCATATGATTCCTAAGTCTGCACTGAGCAACCTTTAGGAATAACAGGACTTCAGTCCACTGTCATACTGGCCTGCATCCACAGTCTTCATCTGCTTTTGACAAAGAACTGTGATACACTGGCAATGTTAAACAATCTTTGTTAGTGGTTGGGGCAGTTAACTGCTAGCTTAAAAGATTGGCTTTGCCAAACAAACTGGAATGAGCACTACTTTCTGCTGCTTAGCTGAACGTGTACAACTGTAATGGTGTTTTCATCTATAGCCAAGCTAAGAGCCTTGTAGGGCTTCAGTTCGGAGATCATCTTAATATTTAATCCGAGCTAAATTCTGTTTATTTAATGGTAATAGACCAAGCACAAAATGTTTATAAAAGTAAAATTGTCTTGCTCTGCTTACATCTATGAAGGGGAATGATGGGAGATTAGTTTGAACTTGGACATAGATCTGTGAGCTGAAGCAACAAATTCACTTCTGTGTTCATAGCGGATGTGTCAGATACTACTGAAATAAAACAATGAAAATGTCAATCTACTGTGCTCATTTCCTGATGAAGGAAGTCACAGAATCTACAAACATGAGACTCAAGGTCAAAATCACTCACTGGCTGCTGTTCGTTCACTTTGTCGGTGTTATGGTTTGCTCTTCATTTTGAAATCGTTCATAGCATTCAGAATACAAAATATCAAATATATGAGCTCATCTTTAATAGTATGGCAGCAACATGTCAAAAAAGTTGGAATCGGGGGAAGAAAAGGCTTGAACGTAAGTGGTACAAAAAAAAACAGCTTCAGGAACATCCATCCATCCCTTTTCTACATCCGCTTAATCCAGTTTAGGGTCGCAAGGAGGTTGGAGCCTGTCCCAGCTGTCATTGGGAGAAAGGCAGGGTACAGATTCAATTCAATTCAATTCAATTTTATTTATATAGCGCCAGATTACAACAATTGTCATCTCAAGGCACTTAAGTAATATAGTCCAATTCAAGCCAATTGGAATTCAATTCATTGTAATCATAATCCAATTAATTCATATAGAGCCAATTCAAAAAATTAATATCCTAGCTAAGGAAACCAACAGATTGCACCGAAATGTGTCTTCAGTCCAATCTCCCGTCCTGAGCGTGCCTGAGGCAACTGTGGAAAGGAACGACTCCCTTTTAACAGGAAGAAACCTCTGGCAGAACCAGACTCAGGAAGGGTGGCCATCCGCCTCGACCAGCTGGGGTTTGAGAAGACAGAAAAGAGGGAAAAGAGGGGGGAAAAACACCATAACGCCATTCAAAGGATATCTGTTGGAACAGGGAAACATAGGTTAATAATCACAATAATGTCACATGTACATAAAATCAATTTTGAAATTAAACACGGGGAAAAAGAGAGCAAAGTGAGGAAAGGTGTGACAGATGAGGTCCCCCAGCAGTCTAAGCCTATAGCAGCTTAACTATGGGATGTTTCAGGATTACCTGAGCCATCCCTAACTATAAGCTTTATCGAAAAGGAAAGTTTTAAGCCTAATCTTAAAAGTGGAAATGGTGTCTGCTTCCCGGACATTTACTGGCAGCTTAGTCCACAAGAGAGGAGCCTGATAACTGAAGGCTCTACCTCCCATTCTACTTTTAGAAACTCTGGGAACAACAAGTAAACCTGCAGTTTGGGAGCGAAGTGCTCTGTTGGGGAAATATCTTACAATGAGATCTTTAAGATATGATGGAGCTCGGTCATTAAGAACTTTATATGTGAGAAGAAGAATCTTAAATTCTATTCTGAATTTAACAGGGAGCCAATGAAGAGAAGCTAAAACTGGAGAAACATGATCTCTCCTGTTAGTTCTCATCAGAACTCTGGCTGCAGCATTTTGGATCAGCTGGAGGCTTTTCAGAGAATATGTGGGACAGCCCAATAATAAGGAATTACAGTAGTCCAATCTTGAAGTAACAAATGCATGAACTAGTTTCTCTGCATCACCCTGAGACAGGATGTTACTGATTTTAGCAATATTACGAAGGTGAAAGAAGGCAGTCCTAGAAACCAGTTTTATATGTGCGTCAAATGATAAATTCTGGTCAAAAATAACTCCAAGGTTCCTCACTGTAGAACTAAAAGCCAAGGAAATACCATCTAGAGTAACTATATAACTAGACAATTTCTCCCTGAAGCGCTCAGGTCCAAAGAGAACAACTTCAGTTTTGTCTGAATTTAAAAGCAGACAGTTCTGAGTCATCCAGGTCTTTATGTCTTTAAGACAGGCTTGTAGCCTGACCAACCTGTAGGTTTCATCTGGTTTCATAGATAAGTACAGCTGAGTATCATCAGCATAACAATGGAAATTTATGCCATGCTGTCTGATAATGTTACCTAATGGAAGCATGTATAAAGTAAAAAGAATCGGTCCAAGCACAGAACCCTGAGGAACTCCATGACTTACTCCAACGTGTGAGGAAGATTCTTCATTTACAAGAACAAACTGGAATCTATCAGATAAATATGACTTAAACCAGCCTAATGCAGTTCCTTTAATCCCAATAACATGTTCAAGTCTCTGTAACAGAATGCTGTGATCGATCGTATCAAATGCAGCACTGAGATCCAACAGGACAAGCACAGAAACAAGTCTGCTATCAGAAGCTAACAGGAAATCATTGGTAACTTTCACCAGTGCCGTTTCTGTGCTATGATGCACTCTGAATCCTGACTGAAACTCTTCAAACAGATTATTTCTATGTAAATGATCACAAAGTTGAACTGCAACTATTTTTTCAAGAACTTTGGACAAAAAAGGGAGATTGGATATAGGTCGATAATTAGCCAACACTTCTGAATCAAGAGTAGGTTTTTTAAGTAAAGGTTTAATTACAGCAACCTTAAAAGTCTGAGGTACATATCCTATCAACAAAGACCGATTGATCAAATCCAATATGGAAGTGTCAATTAAGGGGAAAACCTCCTTGAACAGTCTGGTTGGGATTGGGTCTAACATACAAGTTGATGGTTTAGAAGAGACTATTGCTGTTGTTAGCTCAGAAAGATCAACTGGACAGAAGCTGTCTAAATACAATTCAGGTTTGAAAGATACTTCTAAAGCTCCTCTACTTGATGATACATCAGTGATAATAATGGGAAGGATTCCATTAATCTTCTCTCTGATAGAAACAATTTTATTGATGAAGAATCTCATGAAATCATCACTGCTGAGAGTTAAAGGAATACATGGCTCAACAGAGCTCGGACTCTTTGTCAGCCTGGCAACAGTGCTGAAAAGAAACCTGGGATTATTCTTATTCTCTTCTATCAATAATGAATAATACGCAGTTCTAGCTTTACGAAGTGCTTTCTTATACGTTATTAAACTATCTTTCCAGACTAATTGAGACTCTTCTAAATTAGAGGAACGCCACTGTCTCTCCAGCTTTCTTGCAGTCTGCTTTAACGCACGCAGCTGTGAATTATACCAAGGAGCCAACCTCTTCTGACTGATTACCTTCCTTTTCAGAGGGGCAACATTGTCCAGTGTTGTACGCATTGAAGCTGTAGTGCTGTCAACAAGAGAGTCAAGTTCTACTGGAGTAAAATTTAGGTAGCCGTCCTCTGTCATATCAGCACATGGCAGTGAAGAAAAGGATGATGAAATTAACTCTGGTTACAGCATTCTCTGACAGACACCTTCTATATGTAGAATTCTTCTCAGAAACCGTGTAGTCAAGTAATGTAAATTCAAAGGTTATTAAAAAATGGTCAGACAAGACAGGGTTATGAGGGAACACTGTTAACTGTTCACTCTCAATGCCATAAGTCAGCACAAGGTCAAGGGTATGATTAAGGCAGTGAGTAGGTCTGTGAACACTTTGAGAAAATCCAATAGAGTCTAATATAGAATTAAAGTTAATATTTAGGCTGTCATTTTCAACATCTACATGAATATTAAAGTCACCCACTACAATGACTTTATCTGTACTCAGCACCTGTAGATCACCACGCAGAGACAAACGAGACACCCCCTCAATTTAGAGACACCAATAAACATGACAGGCATGTTTTTGGGTGGAAGCCGGAGAACCCGGAAAAAACCCACGCATACAAGGGCAGAACATGCACAGAAAAAGCAGGGATTTGAACCAGGAACCTTCTTGCTGTGAGGCAACAGTAGTAACTACCACAACACTGTAAAAGTACTCTTCAGGAACATGTTGTGGCTAATTAGGTTAACTGGCAACAAAGAAGTAATGTGACTGGTTATAAAAAGAGCACCTTAGAGAGGCAGAGACTCTTAGAGGTAAAGCTAGGCAGAGGTTTAGCAATCTGCAAAAAGCTTTGTCTACCTATGTCTGCCTAGTGGAGAGTAATTTCATAATGCTCCTCAAAGTAAAATTGCCATGACTTGAATATTCCATCATCTAAAGTATATAATATCATCACAAGATTAAGATAATCTTAAAACATCTTGGTGGAAAATCAACATTGGATGCCTGTGAGCTTTGGGCCCCAGGCAGCACTGCCCTAACAGAGGTGATTCTGTGTTGACTGCATGGACTCAGGAACACTTTTAATAATTATTGTCAGTGAACACGCTTAATCGTGCCATCTACAAATGCAGGTTAAAGCCCTATCTTGCAATGTGTGAACATGATCCAGGCACGCTGTCATCTTCTCTGTGGTGAGACAAATCGAAATGTGAAACTGTGAAACCACATCCCCGGATGAAAGAGGGGAGGGAGGATCTGTTTTTTTAATCAGCACTTAATTCAAAATCCTACCTTTCTCATGGTATGTGGTTTCATTGGGGCCTACGGAACTGGCAACTTGCACATCTGGAAAGACACCATCAATGCTGAACGGTATACGCAGGTTTTTCGAGCAACATATGCTCCCATCAAGACAATGTTTTTGTCAGGGAACTATTATCTACTATCTATTAGAACAGCATGGCTTTGTTGTAGTCATAATAGTCAGCGTGTTGGAGTGGCCTGCTTGAAGTCAAAACCTTTCATCAATTGAAAACATTTGGTGCAAGATGAAATGGAAAATACTACAAAGAAGACATCCATCCATTTTCTGTACCTGCTTAAACCAACTGTCTAGTAACAAAGAAGACATCAGATAAAAATGGGACAGCATTTATCTCTCAGTGGTCAAACAAACTGTTTCCAGACATTTATTAAATGTTAGAATAATAGAGAATGCTACACAGATATCCCTGCACTGTTTGTATTCATATTTTACACAAAGTCTCACCTCTTTTGGAACTAGGGTTGTATATAAGAAGGAGGCTGTTTCAATAACATACAGTGCACTTAAAATGTTTTCCCATACAGGATACAATCCCAGCTGTAATTATTTGGCCAATTACCACAAAATGCACCTCAGTAATTCAAGGAGCATATGCTGTTTATCTGCAGCATATTGACAGACAGAGATATGAGTATTCCAGAGCATTTAAGTTTATTCACTTTAAATGCAGTGAATATGTACCCTTCTCTGCGCCCCGCCAATGACGATTCCTGCAATGTAATCTTGTTATATTATATCAGGAGTTCAGCTGTAGACAAAAAGTGGTAAACTATCTTAACAAACGTGAATAAACTGCTTTTTAAGCACACTTTTGTTTCCCCATGGCCCAATGTAAAATATATGCTTAAGATGTCAGAGGCAAATATGATCCGTTGGTTCACATATTCTTATTCCCAACTCCCCTTATACTCACGGTTGGTCAGCATCCATCCATCCATACTTTTTCTATACCCGCTATGTCCTATTCAGGGTTGTGGGGAGTGAGCTGGAGCTTTGCCCAGCTGCCATCATGTTCTTGTCCATCACAAGGACAAGACATGCAATCATGCACACTCACACTCACTACTACGTTCAATTTAGAATCACCAATTGAGCTACCATGCATGCTTTTGGACTGTGGGAGGAGGCCAGAGTAGCCAGAGAGAGCCGAAACTTGCACTGGGAAAACATGCAAGCTAATTGAAATTCTGCAATGAATCATTTTCACCCCAACCCTAATCAGCGACATCAGCACAGTTGGAAAATAGCTGTTTAACAAAGTGGGACATTCAGGTCCTAACATATAAGTGGAGTTTAAATAGCAATGACAGCAACATATTCTCCAGCAGGCCTTCAGTGCTACACACTCAAAGCCAAAATGACTTTTAACAATTGAACTTTGAAACTAGGGCAATATCCTATTGTCATTTAATGTGACCACCTCATTATCACAATGACGGTAACCTTTTAATGAATGGAACTGAGTGATTTGACTGAATGCTCTACACCAGAGCCATTTAGTCTCCTCGCTGCTGAATTGTCAGGATGGCGGTAAACATCTGGTGTGTGAATGCACTGAACGCACACACTGTGCTATGCTCGTTCCTGTACTGCTCATTTTTGTTAATCTTTTTATTAACTTGTTTTTTATTTTTATTTAATTTTTTTTTACCATTTTCATTCCTGTCTGACCACATCTACATGTAAATGCACAAAATGATCCTTTCAAAAACGTGAAGACAGTAGCTACAGGCACCACTGCTGTGTGCTGCTCTGCACAGCATCAGCTGGATGCCATTCGTTCCCGAGTTTCCACACCTTCCCGAAAGATGAAGAGTCGCAGAGACGGTGGGTAAGTAACATCAAGAGAGATTATTCTAGAGTGGTTCACTGAGAGTGTTCGCAACACTTTCTCAATGCTGATCTGATCGAGCCTCCCACTCTGGCTGGACGACGACTATGACCTGAAGCCGTCCCTGTTCTTTTTCATTGGAATGACCATCGTCCCCCAACCCCACGACCTGGAATCTGGGAACGAACACATACAACACCAACCCATCCGACATGGAGACTGACTTCCCCGATGATGACCCGTCTCATGACCATGACTACTGCGCCAGGACTGAGCCTGCTGTGCTGGATCTATCCCTCAACGAAAATGAAGAGCTCAAGGCTCCGAAAGCAAATAGAGGAGATAACCATTAGCAGCAAGTTCTGCTTGTAGCGGTTTTCTGCCTCTGATGAGGACATACGATTTTATACCCGGTAAAATAGAATATCCACCGTGTTTGTCTGACAGTGTGTAGGTGTAGAGCAATAACAAACCCTTTATATGGCAAGTTACCATATTTGATCAGTGGATTAATTGTATTTTTCTTTTCTATGTTAATGGTTTAATAAATATATATATGTACATATTTTTTTCCTCCTTTTTTTCCTGTCTTTTAAATGTATTTATTGTGTTGATCACAAGGATTTCAGTGAGTGCCCTGAGAGCTAAGCAAAAATAACTAACATTATTATTATCTGTACTATCTATACACAACTGACTGAATAAATTGACAAATGTTTTTTAAAAATGCTTTAGCTCATGTCTTCATTATCGTGTTATTTGTCGCACCTCATCTTCACGTCTCTTAGTACAGCGCTATCT
Source organism: Leuresthes tenuis (assembly GCF_036924035.1). Lineage (NCBI taxonomy): Eukaryota > Metazoa > Chordata > Actinopteri > Atheriniformes > Atherinopsidae > Leuresthes > Leuresthes tenuis. The sequence goes on along the minus strand of NW_027325372.1, from coordinate 21,708,168 downwards.
CTATATATGCGATGCACAAAGATGTCATCATTGGCACAGTTTACAAAATACAAAAGCTGCTCTGGAGTTGCCAATAACTGGGATGGCTCTCTTTCAATTTGTGTATGCCTTGATCAAATTTGAGGAATTTGCAGTCAATATTACTTTGTGCATTTGGGCATTTCACTTCCACTAGCCCAATATTACAATGACAGTAAAACAATATTATCAGACAATCAATAACATTTATTTTCACAACACATTGTAGTTTGCCTATTCAATTTGACATTTATGACAACCATGGCATCCACGGGTCCTGGCTTGACCCCCTGTGTCACAGCTCATGTTTTGTTAACTCTTGTTTTCAGGTCATTTCTTGTGTTTTATGTTCTTAGATTCAGTTCTTGTCATGTTTCTCCCCTGCCATCAGCTTCACTCACATCACCTGTTTCATTGTCATCAGCTGCACATCATTCACTAATCTCTCCCTCCACAGCATTTAGTCTCCTGGTTTCCTTTCACTCATCGCAGATTCCTCACCAACCCTTCATGTCATGTTCACAGAAGCTAAGTCTGGTTTCCTGCCTCATAGTTCATAGTCATAGTCGTGTTTACCCACAGCCTCGTTTTCATAGTCTTGTTTATTTATTTATCCATAGCCTTGCTGTGTTTTTTCTAACATTAAGTAGTTTTGAATCCAGCTCGGCCGCGCTTTATGTTTTTGCCTTGCTCCCTGTTTTGTGTTTTTGGAAATAAACCTTTTTTTGAATTCTAAGAACTGCATCTGGGTCCTACCTCTCCAACGATCCATGACACCCTATTTATGTAAAAGGTGGTATTAGGAAAGTGACTGGTAAAGAGTGATACAAGCACTAGATTTTGAAATGATAACAACCATAGTTCGTGGTTTATGCCACTTCTGCTCCATCTGCGTGCGTGAAAGGACGGGGGGCGGGAGGTATGACATACATGCCACATTCTGAATGATGAGCAGTCTGGTAAAGCAGTGTGGTTGCAGATTCCATAACCAGCCACACAAGAGCAGTGGCTTTTAATCAGCACAACTGGCTGTGAATCACGTAATGTCGTCTGAAATACAGAGAGGCAAAGCTGAGTGGCTTTTGAAAAGAAGATGTCTCTATCAATGGCAATAGGATCAAAACCTGTCCTCTCATGTTGTTAGGGGTGTAAGCCACTCGTGTAATATTTGTGCTGTTCTGCATCAATTGCCCACTTTCTTACACCACCTGGCTGTGCGGTCTCACTTATGTGCAGTGTTGTGCATGAACTAGTAAGTTCAAATATAATAGGCCAATGAAAAAGCTCATGTTTGTGTGAACCATGAACTGAAAATATTTCTAACTTTAACTTCATCTTAACTCCAGATAAAATGTTCAAACAAATGACAAGTGATATGTTTTTCATGAATGAAATAGGCCTACAAATAATAACACACTTCAAAAACAACCTGTATGTTCTGTACAACTGCACCTGAGAACTGAATGAGTTTTTGTAAAGTATGAACTGTCACAGCACCAGTGTTGTGACAGTTCATAAACAGGTCAACTATAAAACAGAGTTTTAAGAACAGAACTGAGAACAGGGGCTTACAATAATAATAGTCTATGGGAAGATAAAAGTACAGAACATAATTGCAAATAAATTAACAGACAAGAGAAAACTACATATGTCAATAAATCACCAATTACTCACATTGTATTTTTCAAATAGGTTGAAGTTCTACATAGCTTTAGAATTTTGGGAATTCAGAATATATTTTAATTTCACATATTTACATTTATGAACATACAATTTTGCTAAGCTAAACACTAGGTTAATTACATAGTAACTGTTGTTATCTTTATGTTCATGAAAACCAAAAACAATATTCTTGAAAGAAAAATAAATGTCTGGGAGAAGATTATGTTGCAAGAAAACCAAGAGACCAGATCAGAATTTTTCAACATATGAACGAGTACAGAATAAGTGAGCTAAAGTTTCAGGAAGGCTAATACAGAAAGAGGAGCTGGTGTCAATATCCTTTCTAAATCTATGTCAAATAAAATATTTAACATGGTAGTATTTATATTGCATTTTAAAATAGATTTCTCTAACTTTATTAGTTCAAAATATACACTCTGCCAAAAGTATTTGCTGATTTGCCTTTACACGCATATGAACTTAAGTAACATCCCATTCTTAATCCATAGGGTTTATATGACGTCGGCCCACCCTTTGCAGCTATAACAGCTTCAACTCTTCTGGTCAAGCTTTCCACAAGGTTTAGGAGTGTGTTCGTGGGAATTTTTGGCCATTCTTCCAGAAGTGCATTTGTAAGGTCAGACACTGATGTTGAACAGAAGGCCTGGCTCACAGTATCTGCTCTAATTCATCCCAAAGGTGTTCTATCGGGTTGAGGTCAGGATTTCGTGTAGGCCAGTCAAGTTCTTCCACACCAAACTCGCTCATCCATGTCTTTATGGACATTGCTTTGTGCACTAGTGCACAGTCATGTTGGAACAGGAAGGGGCCATCCCCAAACTGTTTCCACAAAGTTAGGAGCATGAAATTGTCCAAAATCTCTTGGTATGCTGAAGCATTCAGAGTTCCTTTCAGTGGAACTAAGGGGCCAAACCCAGCTCCTGAAAAACAACCCCAAACCAAACTTACACACGTAATCCCCTCTCCACCAAACTTTACACTGGGCACAATGCAGTCAGACAAGTACGGTTCTCCTGGCAACCACCAAACCCAGACCAATCCATCAGATTTCTGCCAAATGGAGAAGCGTGATTCGTCACTCCAGAGATCACATCTCCACTGCTCTAGAGTCCAGTGGCGGCATGCTTTACACCACTGCATCAGATGCTTTGCATTGCACTTGGTGATGTATGGCTTGGATGCAGCTGCTCAGCCATGGAAACCCATTCCATGAAGCTCTCTACACACTGTTCCTGAGCCAATCTGAAGGCCACATGAAGTTTGAAGGTCTGTAGTGATTGACTCTGCAGAAAGTTGGTGACCTCTGCACACTATGCGCCTCAGCATCTATCATTTCACTTGGCCTACCCCTTCATGGCTGAGTCCCTGAGAGCGACTCATTCTTTCACAAATGTTTGTAGAAGCAGTCTGCATGGCTAGGTGCTTGAATTTATAAACCTGTGGCCATGGAAGTGATTGGAACACCTGAATTGAATGATTTTGATGAGTGAGTGAACACTTTTTGCAATATAGTATCTATAAGGTAAGGACAAGACCTTCTTCCATGGTATGTCACAAACTAAACTATTCCAATGAGACAGAACATGGGGAGCAGAGGAAGAGAGTTGTTGAAAAAGCATTCTAACATTTTTGTAGTGGCGACAGAAAAGTATATCTTGCCTGCACTTGTTTGAGTAGGATCTATATTTGTGAGAACAGGAACAGAAAAGGAGAACCCTTTTAGCGGCATTATGATGCCAGAGGGAATAGCATCCATTACAACAGAGAACTCTTTATGAGATAGAAGTACAGGACAATTTTATATAAATTCTGTGTAGCTATATAACGGTCCATCAGATATTAAGGTGATGTTATTACTGAACCAGTTTTTAAAGAAAATACTTTTGTTCTTGTACGCAATGTTCCTGTTGTTCCAAATATGACACTTATGTGGTGAAAAGTTATGCTTGAAAATAAGAGACCAAGCGAGCAACATCTGTCTGTGAAAGTTTGAGAATATCATAAATGCAGACCAAAGGAAACCTCAAACCACCTATTTTAGAAAAGATAGAGGAGGGGATAGCATTCCATATAGAGGATGGATTAAATAAAAAATGCTATTAGACATACAGTGTCTAACACATTTTTCTAATACCTTGAAAATAAAATTGTGCTACAGAATCAAGATGCATGTGTAATAGGTAGGAAAATGCTATATTTAGTTTTTATGTAAACTGGCACACCCTTTATTTTTTTTGTAAATAATTGAATTATTCATGCATGTATTTGCAATTGACATTTAATACACTTCACATACATCGAAGTAGTATATAGTTACGCCATAGGTGGTGCTCTAGTGCTACTGTGGATTTCACAAGGGAGAATAGCTACCTGGCTCCGCGCATGCGCAGCTCAGAAATAAACTAGCATGAGCAACGCTAACTCTCGTCCTCTCCTTGTTAATTCACAGGTACGGTAAAAATGAATGTTCGGTATTCAGCATAATTCCATAACTAAGGTGAATGCTTCCTCAATTACTCTGTAAGGTGACGAGATCATTTTTAGTCGAATGTGTTTTAAGTTTAGTTTTGAGTTAATTGTCCCGACGTGTGTCGGCGAGGTGAGTTGTTTTCATCTACTTAGTTTCACTGAGTGTTGGTGGTAAGAGTTTAAGCAACAATAGCGATCTGTAACATGAGAAATGTGTGAAACTATCGTTAAAAGTGATCTGTCAGCGGCGTCGAAGCTGTAATCCGAAACGCCAGGTTCAAACGACACTCGCGGGTTATGGCGCGATATCGCCATTTTGTTAAGTGTCGTCCGTACATGTGTGTGGAAGAGAGAGATGGTGATTGTATTGTACAAATGTTTATATGATGTTAGTGTAGGATAAGTGTAAGTAGGATTGTATGTGTATGATGTGAGTTGATTAATTCAGAAGGAAAAGTGAATATGTATTGTGTTGATGCATATTACATGTTAAACCAATTTCTTTTATGAAATATGTTGAGTTTATATTTTGCATTGTATCAGAAATAAACTAGCATGAGCAACGCTAACTCTCGTCCTCTCCTTGTTAATTCACAGAGTTAGTACATGTATACCTTGGCTACGCAGTGCTCTCTAGCCTGTGTAACCCTTGCTGCTGGTTCAGATTTCCCCTAGGTCTGGTACCGGTAACACATGGAACCATGGAGCCAGTCCCAGCAAGTGCTTCCTCTTCTTCTTCTGTTGGTTCTAGAGCCGAATAGACAGTGTGCTGACTCACGTCCCATTTAATGGTATAAAATGGCATTACATAAACGTTCAGTCTGGCCCTGATAGTTTCACAGATTTATCTCAGCTGCATAGTACAAAAGCATTATTTTTGTAAACCTCAAAGGCATCGCTTTTTCCAATTCTGTTGATGATTGTGTTTGAATTCTCATTGTTTTGAACATTAATTGTACAGGGAGCACCTTTAGGAGGAGTCAATGAACAAGATGGAGGTTGTGGTGGTTTAATAGCATAACATGGCATGGTTCTTTGGAGCCTACATCTGGTTTAACTTAACCAGAGGTGTTCTGACATATTTGTTTGGACACTTTTAATCATCTCCACCTGGAAACCGGAACTGCTATTTTTCAGTGTGTGTTAACATTATTGCGTGTGACACCATCTTGTTGTGTGCCATTAAGCTCCCATAAGCTGATTTGTCAACACATTGTTATGTGCCAAGTATAAAGCCGTGAAGCCTAGGAGGACATGTATGAGAATAATAGAAGGCCAAGGGGGACATTAACTCACCCATGTATGAATTGTACTGACGGTTGTCTGCAGCTTGACATTGTGAGAGAGCTGGTGTACAGCCTGATGACAACAAGCAACTAAATAAGGTGTATTAGCTTAAAAAATGCATTAAATGAGATTTAGAGTAATACGTGGACAGTCCTAAACACTAACCTTGTGACTTCTGACGGGCACATTTCATCACCAGAGATAAAGCAATTGACCGCTATTTAAACATTTTTCTCAGCTTTGGATGGTAGAACACCAGACTACAGGGGTAACACAGCGACTTCACTGTCCATGTGATGCCTTTATGAGAAAAATGATGCGTAATTTTATGTACTGTTTAACATAATTGACCAAATTGTCTGTTTGGCTATGTTTATAGAAAGTGGGAGTCTTTAAGAAGAGAGGTGCTATAGGGTGACACTAAGGGTACACAGAGCCAAACAGTTGAGTTGCCTCTGATTTAATGCACTTCACCCGAAGCCCTGCCAAGCAGCCTCAGAGCTGGATGGTTAGCAGACCGCTGGAGAGTCTTAACAAGCAAATTGAGTTAGGTAAATCACCACCTGTGCCCCACAACAACATGATTTCAGGCTCAGAGTAAGTAAGCTACGGCGTCATTTGTCTTGCTCCTCCGTTTCCCAAGATGACTGAGATTAAATGAGCCATATTTATCACCTGTGAAAAATGTTTGGGATATGGTCTACCTGTCGTAGTGGGAGACACTTTGATAAAGTCAAACAAATGATACACCTCTGTCCAGCGTGGAAAGGCAGTGACTCACATTCGCAGATTTACAACTCGTGACAAAGAAAGTGGTTACACTTATCATTGTTGCCACGAAGGCCCAGTAAACCTGCAATAATTTAATCTTGAGGGATGTCATCTGTTTTCTCATATCAACAGACTTCCTGAGTGTCCATAGGCTGTGGTCCATAGCTGCAGTATTTTTTGCCCATAGCAAAATGCAAAATGCAAACACCCTCTGACAGAGGAGTTGATACTGAGCCAGCGATAGCTGTAGCTGGACGAATGATGGCTTTGATGGCTAATTAAAGCAGTCAGCTGTCAGGGGGGCAATGGCAGAGATTGGAAAGTTTTGATACTACAGTCATGTTTATGCTTTCACAGCTCGCTGTTCTCTCAGGGATTACTGGGTTGCCGAACATGGCTGTGGTGAGAAGGAGGAGAGAAGAGAGAAACATCAGATTTCCTCTTCTCGCGCTGGATGTGACCACATTAATTATAGATCTTGGGAAGCAGCAGTTACATTCATTCAACACATTTTTAGAATATGAGAGGCTGATTTATGTCTTTGATCAAGACGAAAGGTGTCATCTCAGTTCAGAAAAGGGATACTGAAAGCAGCTTAAGGCTGTCAGACGGTGACATTTTGGGAAAGCTGAGGCGTGAATCGTCTATTTATGAATTCTTGCCTGAAGCTTGAGGTGGAGGTGAAGGCCTTAAATACAGTGGCTTTGACTTTTTAATGAAATACAAACACTTACAGTAGAGAGTACAATCTAAAAACATCTTCACCTGTTCTGACCAGGGGTTTGTAGATATCAGAAGAAAGAAAAAAATACTTCTAACCCAAATTTGATTGAAGTAGGACCAGTATGAAAGAAAAAGCAAATCTTCTTCAAATGCAAATATGCTCATAATCCAGAAAAAGATTTCCCAGCACAGAATTTGCCACCATCAAAGCGAGGTTGAACTCATAATTAAGTAACTTCTCTTACCTAATATATATTTTTTAAACTTGATATCATTAATATCTTAATAGTTAATCATTAATATACCCTGCTTTATGGTAACATCTCGATCAGTTCTCCCCAGGTCTCACCATGCATTGAGCTACCTCTGAAACTCTAGAGGCCTCACTTAGCATGTTGAATGTTAAAGCTCATCAAAGTACAACCATGAAACATCTGGAGCAATGTCCTTAGGAAAGACAAGACCAAAGTAGGAGATGGAAATGTTTGGAGAAAACCAAAAACAGCATATCGGCACAAGCTCGGCTGAAACTGGGTCATCAACAGGACAATGATCCCAAACACAGCGGCAAATCTGCAGCAGAGTGTCTGAAAAAGAAAAGAATCACAGTGCTGCGACCAGTCAAAGTCCAGACCTCAACCTGATCAGATCAGATAATTCCTACGATTTCATTATTATGTCCTGATATGTAAAATCTTAGATTTGAAATAGCGTTTACTATCTTCTCCACATCTTTTTCACATCTTGAATGTTATGCCACTCTACAGACTATATAGGCTAAAATATAGTATAGAATTGAGTATGCTGTGTCTATAGTTTATAGAATACTGTGGATCTACAATCCAAAATGACAGATGAGCAGAACTGCAAGAAAAATGGATTCATGAGAGCACTGCCTACAATTCACAGTTAACCCACTGATGATGGTGAAGTAGCAGGCCCAACAGTAGAATCTGCCCTAAGCTGAAGGCAGCCAAGCTGAATATTCCTGTTGCAATGGAATGATAAAATGTTTGCTTTGCCAAAAAAACACTATTATACAGCTAATGATTCAAAACTATTCATCAAATACAAGCAGCTAAACTCACTGACACACAGCTGAAACAAGCAGGTGAGCACACTGAAAGTTGTATTTTGTGTCTACTTAAACAGGGATTCCACCAGCTGCTCTGCTCAATCCAATCAATTCTATCAGTTCATATACTGTCCCCTCTTTGTCTTGACATTAAAGTGTAGGAATAGAAGCCAGTCATTTCTGTCTATTTGTAGCGTATCCATTAGACTGAGATGTGTGACTAATGGATGAGAAAGCAACTCACTTGCTTTTTGTGGATGCTGAGGGACCCTCACATTCTCATATGGCACCTCAGAACGATGAGGCCATTAGGACTTGGCAGAGAACATGATACGTCTCAACTCTAATTTGTTTAGTCCAGGGATTAAATTAACTCATCTAAGAGCTAATTTGCAACAGAGAGGACGGTCCTTCCCTCTCCCATGTGTTTTCTAATGTCACCTTGGGTGGAATTTTACTCTAAATGTGGTGCAAAATGATCAATATTGTGAGCAGAGTGAAATGACAGGTGACATCTTCTAAAGGGTGATAATGGTTCCCACACCACCTCTGATAGGAGCAGCATGCCAGTGGCCTCTTCCTACGATCCCTCCTGCGGTCTGTGCTAGGTGTATCATATCAGCTGATTGTTTTCAATGTGACTTTGATTGATATCAGATCCACACTGTTGTGTAGTTCACCACCCAGAAGCTGGCTCACAAGGGGTATCAGTTACTTTTAAGTCACCACATTGCCTTCACTACTACACCACTTAGATACATGTGATGGCACCACAATACTCCATATCTACTCCATCTGCCCGTCCAGGATGTGTCAGATCATGTAGATCAAAGGGAATGAATAGAGTCACTCAATTCCGACAGATCGATACACCCCTCAGGAATATGTCTGTACAATATGACAGCTCAGGTATCAGCTATTTCTATCTCTATCATTCTTCTCTATCATTCTTTTTTTATTTGTCATTTCTTGTCCTTCAACCAAAGATGGAACTGTACTTCTGTTAGATTTGCTTCAGCGACTTGATACTGAAGTTAAAAGTTGTAAGGGTAGAAAATTTGCAAGGAAGGACATATAGTTAACGGCTACAGGAAACTTAAAGCAATCACCATTCATAGTAAAATGGAGCATGAGTGCAATAAAAGATAGATTTCTGATCGTGAGCAGTGACAGTTGTGCTTGCCGGCCTTGTCCTTATCATTTTTCTCTCTTTCTCATCTCATGGTTTAAGCACAATGCCAAATTTTAGTGCTATTCATGGAATGTTTATAGAATATAAAACACTGAATTAACCATCTGGTTCCTTTTGATAATGTAGATTTGCATTTTTAACCCAAAGACACAATGGCCACCCATCTAGAAACTGGGAGCAATCTGTGCATCACAAGATAGTCATCTCCGACAGTATGGACTGTAAATTATTAAATATACACTGACGTTGTATTGAAGACTTGAAAACAAACTGACACCATGAACTTACTGAGATGATGTTTACTGAGTTAACAACTTAAGTGAGAAGTAGGGTTATTTTTCTTAACCTTGGTATACACTGCAATTTTGATCTAACACAGATTTAAAATGAGCGAGTGAAAGCACATTGGGGATTTGATCGTGGCTAAAAACTGTAGCCCTACATAGACAGTGAGAGAGGTTCAAAAGGTTTGTGTGACTGCTGTTATGACCTACGTCTACTAACCTGCTCGTGGGAATGTAGCATGAATTAATGTGTTGATTAACGCTTTGCTTGCGGCGATGTGTTAAATTAAAACAGACTACATATAACCAGTGGTATTCAACTAAGAAGCAAATCCGGTTGAGTTTCAGCAGCAGAAACACTGGGTCCAGTCGCTGTGCTCTTTTCCTTGATATCATTGGAAAAGCATCATGGGGATAAGGAAATAGAGAAACTGGAAATTCTAAAGGACTTGGGAAAAGACGATTGTGCTCCAATAGGAATCTGACCAAACTGACACTAAGCTGTGATGTGAGTCTGCAACACTCACTAAAGCTCTTTAATATTTGACAAAAAAGTGATTTAGACCCATCATCTAAAGCAGTCTTATCACGTTGTTACTCAGAGGCTATCTCCTATTTATCATATTAGTGTAATAAGATATATTATATTACTTTTATTATCAAAGTCTGTAATTAAAAAGAAGGACAGAAGGAGGACGAAAAAGGAGAGAAATTGCTGTTACAAGCTGCTCACTTACCTTCCTATCCTAACATTTATCCATACATCCATACACAGTTGGTACGACTGAATGAAAATAATCAAGCCTCGCTATGAAAGTTGTGGCCTCAAGGAATTGTGAGACAAAATTATCTTGTCTTTCAAAAAGGACAGGCCAGTGTTTCCTATGCTAAAGGAGATACCAAAAGTAATGAAGCATCTTCCCTTAGCATTAGATCTTGGCATCATTCAGTTAAGAACCTTTCTAAGCAGATAAGACTATTCAAGCTAACCCTGTGTCTCTATGATACCTTGATCATACCTTGACTGCACCAAGGACACAGCATAGAAAGAAATTGTGGAGGAATTACATCCCCTAAGTGAGTAACAAACCTGCCAACAAATGAATACACATCCTAATAAATAGTGCAACCATTTTTCAGTCCATCAGCTCATAATAACTTACTTTAATATAATGTGATGTGTATAATCCATGCCACCCAGCTCCTGGTGCAGTCTATGGTCATCACTCGCCTTGACTACTGCAATGCCCTCCTAACTGGTCTCCCAGCCTGTGCTGTGAAACCTCTACAGTTGGTCTTGAACACGGTAGCGGGTCTGGTCTTCAATCAGCCTAAAAGAGCACATGTGACCCCTCTGTTCGTTGAGCTCCACTGGCTACCCTTAGCATACAAAGTGCTTTATGGAACGGCTCCCATCTACTTGCATGCTCTCACAAAGGCTTCTGTCACGACTCAGTCACTACGGTCGTCAAAGGATTGTCGTCTAGCAGTGCCTACACCACTCTCAAGACAATCCAGACTCTTTTCATATGTCATTTCACGATGGTGGAATGACCTACCAACCACTACAAGACCAGGGGCATCCCTATCTAGCTTCAAGAAACTCTTGAAGACCCAGCTCTTTAGAGAGTATCTCCTACCCTCGCACTTAAGCCTAGTTTATGCTTCTGCATCAAGTCGACATGGACCCCTATGCCATAGCCTGACGAGCACCTCTAAAAAATCCTAACTACGCGTCAAGTTGATGCGGACCGCAAGGGCTGTGATTGGTCCGCTCAGAATGGAATTTCTGGCAGTTGCTTTTTCCGGTCTTAATGGCTGTATACGGCGAAAAATCTAGTCAAATCGCCCTGTTGACGTTAGAAAATATGAAAAGTGCATTTGTTCATCCAGGTCCCTCAGTGGGTGAACCAGTGTTGTAAATTCACCGGTCCGCAGCCTCGACTGGTTTGGTGGTCGTACAGACCACCTCCGCAAACTTCTTCTCGGTTGCCTGCGCTTCAACATTTGTAATATAAGCATTTGTTCTTAAATATTAATGAGTTCCAACTGCAAATACAGCTGCTCCACCTCGGTTTAGTGTTGTTAACTTTGACCGGAAGAAACAGCAAGGACTCGGCTATAAGTCCTTAAACCACACAAACACACAGTATGTGAATGTGCATATAGACGACAGTGGATCAGATCGAGCGTTCTGTGCATGCAAGATTTTTTCCCCCAATCGTCACCCGGCAGTCGAAGGAGACGATATTACTGTTGTTGTCGCCGCCGTCGGAAAGAAATAAACAACGCGATGGAGAATGCGCCGTTATGCATTGCATTTGTGCCATAACCATGCTCATCACAAACTAAATGTAGTGGGACGTAGCTTCATCTTGCCCATCGTTCGCCATCTTTCTCGAATGTCTTAGTTTTGTTGTTGTTGGTGGTGGTGGTGAAGACTTCAACCGGAAGTGGCTCTATTAGCAATAGTTGAAATGGGTACAGCGCTACCTATCGTACTGGGGTATCCAAGGATAATTATCCTTGCTCAGATAAGGAGCATAACCCAACTGTAGCTATAATCGAGTTAATCTCATCATGTAGACCCACTGATTGTCACCTCTGACAAAGTCTGACTAGTGGTTTTCCTTCTGTTCTTTCCTTCTTAGCTTATTGTTAGCTTTGATGTTAGCTGTAATATTCTATCCTCATTTGTCAGTCGCTTTGGCTAAAAGCGTCTGCCAAATGAATAATGATGTTGTAGCTTGTCGCATAGGGTGGCATAGGGTAGTGTAGTCTGACATCTTTGTCTGACATCAACCAAATTACCTATCCCTTGCTGACCTGCAGATTCAAAGAATTTTCCGACTTCCCTTTCATACCTAGCTATGTACATATTTCATACACAGTCTCTGATGCTGCTACACGAAGTAGTGGGGCATCTGTATAAGGGGGTACGGAAAGGTTTTTTTTTAGGTTAGGATGGTCAAATGAAATTTTGCCACAAGTTCATTAAGGAAGATCTGTTCCTTAGCATCTACCCTTATCCTCAGGTGTGGGGGTCTTTCCCCCTCATCTTACTGAAAAATCCACTTTCTCACTCCATCAAGCCCACTTCATTATTAATCCGGATGTCAGTATTCTGGATCAATCCTCTTCTTTCTCGAGTTTTTAAGTCTGTTCTTTCAAGTGTAAATTGAAGGTAATCAACCCCAGTGAATGCAAGTGTTTGAATTTTATCCCAAAATAGTTTTTAAGAAAAAAAATGTCTATTTAAGCACTACAATAACACTGTTTTTAGAATTAAAGTTCTTTATAGTAAATAATATCTCACATGTGGGTAGAGAGCAGCAAAGGAAGAGTTTGAAAATAGAACATATGGATCCACATGGGAGATTAGATGTGAAACAAGGTAAATACCAAGGACATTACAGACCCCAGCTTTTTTAAGGAGACCAGAATAAGAGACAAAGAATAAGAGAAATTTTGTACATCAGAGGTAAATTGTTTTTTGTAATGAGTGGAGAATTTAACCAATGTGCTGCTGATTTAGGTACACCAGCTAACAATTGCTCATTAGCTAACATTTCCACAGTACTATAATGTTTGCCAGGGCTGCATGGTGGTGTGATGGTTAGCACTGTCACCTCACAGTAAGAGAGTTCCAAGTTCAATTCCCAGTTGGGGCCTTTCTATGTGGAGTTTGCATGTTCTCACCATGTATGTGTGGGTTCTCTCTGGGAACTCTGGCTTCCTCCCACTGTCCAAAAAGATGCATGTTAGGTTAACTGGTTAACCCTAGGGGTGAGTGTGAGCAAGGTGTCACATCTGTCTCTAGCCTATGTGGTCCTGTGGCAGACCCTGTCCAGGGTGTACCCTATCTCTTGCCCAATGACAGCTTGAATAGGCTCCAGCCCCCCCCCATGACCCCTAAGTGGGATTAAGTATAGAAAATGGATGCATGGCAGGATAAAGTTTTCCATTACATATTAGAGTATAAAAAAAGAAAAAGAGGTGGCTGTTTACAGTTGAAGTATCAAATGGAAATATGGGCTATCAAGTGGGCTATTACATATAAGAAGGTTTTTCATAACTTTGATAGATTTAATGACTTTCAAAATATGTTTTTAAATGATATTTTGCTCTTTTGCTAAAGGTTTCTCCAGAGGAGTTCCCAAATTATTCTGTGAAATAAATCAAATGAGGCCATGTAAGAAGAAAAGGTCTGATTTGTGGTTTGCTACAGCAATAGTGGCTCACAAAGGATCTCATAGTTAAATTAGATTGTTGGTTACCTATTTGACTAAGCTCCTTTGTTGGTGATTTTTCAGTTTGAGAAAGAGAGAGTTTGAGAGAAACGACTCCCTTTTAACAGGAGGAAACCTCTAGCACAACCAAACTCAGGAAGAGTGGCCATCCGCCTCGACCAGCTGGGGTTTGAGAGGACAAAAAAGACGGGACAACAAACACCATAACACCATTCAAAGAATATCTGTTGGAACAGAGAAAATTAATAACAATAATGCCAAATGTACGTAATGTCATATGAGGAAAGAAAAGGGGATAAAAAGAGAGCAAAGTGAGGAAAAGTGTGTCATAGGAGGCCCCCCCAGCAGTACAGGCCTAAAGCATCTTAATGTTTCAGGTTCACCTGAACAATCCCTAACTATAAGCTTTATGAAGAAGGAACATTTTAAGCCTAATCCTTAAGTTCGAGAGGGTATCTGCTTCCCGGATATATACTGGCAGCTGGTTCCACAAGAGACGGTAACTGAAGGCTCTACCTTTTAGAAACTCTGGGAACCACAACTAAACCTGCAGAGAACCAAAAGTCAGATGTGATAACAAACACAAACTTATCTAAATAGGATATTTCTGTCTTTTATAAAAAAACAAAAAAAACAAAAACACTCCCAAATTCTGTTTTGCTGTGCCACTGTAGAATATTTAAAAGGATCCATATGCATAGTGTCAACTGCTGATATATTCTTGTTTAGTCCGGGGAAGTCTTACTGTATACAAACGTACGCACTTGGAAAATCAGCCGAATACTATTCAGCTATCTAGTGGCAATCACAAAATGAACATGCTGACAAAGCCTATATATTATTGCCAACCCCATTTGGATTCTTTTCAGAAACAGAAAAATGGACCAATTTTCTGGAGGGGAAATAAAGGAGGAGACAAACTAACATAGGTATTAGGCTCCTTGTGTAAATGAACAACTGTGGTCAACAAAAACATGCTGTGATTTATATCAGTGGAAAATGCAAGCAATTTGTATAGAGGCAGCCTTTTTCTTCTCTTTTTTGTCAGCTCTATTTGCTGGATTTCCATATCCCCACCCCCACCCCTGCTGTTCAGCAGCCCCCTCTCGCAATGGCCAGCAGGAAATAGGCTTTCAGTGCTTTCTAGATGACTTCCTGAAAGAAATGAATCTCTCACGGAAAATGAGAACAATGAATAATGAAACGCTGGATGAGATGGGCCTGACCCATGCATACAACCAGGATTGTCACACAGAGCCATGTATGAAAGTGAAGGTTGTGATCACAGGCTGGAAAGAGCTATGGGTAGGGCCATTAGTGAGGGGACACAAATAGGTTTTCTTGGGTGCCTGTATAATCATTTGATTTAGGATGGATGCAGACCAGAGAGCCTCAGTCAGAATAAATGTTGCATTTGTGAGGTAGATTATGTGTCTTGCCTTCATTCATACTGTAATATCCTACACTTTTATTCTTGGAAATGGTGGGATTTTCACTTATGGCCCTTTTTACAACGATTTCAGAATGTGATCTAAAAAAGATCTGAAAAATGTTCTAAAAAAATATTAAAGATACTTTACGCCTTTTACATAATGTGAATGCCACCAATATAATTGAATGCAAAGTTCTCCAGAAAGGAATAATACAGTTAGAACAGAGCAGGGCATTTTGCACAGCCACTTTACAGCAGGACAAGTGCCTTAGCTGCATCATAACCCCACAGAGAAAATAAACCACCAATGAGAGCAAATCCAGCTGTAGAGGGATACCAGGGCAAGGATGTACCTCATATTAGCCTCAGTAGGATGGCTAAGAAGAGTGGAGACAAAAGAATGAATAAAAAGAAATGTTACTTGGGCCATTGAGGACAAAAAAGAAAAAAAACAACTGCAGCCCTCTAGCTGCTGTTGCAATCCTGACATGAAGGAGTCAGCTTGAGCACTTACAAATCTTTGTAATCCTTTCAACATAAAGAAGCATTTGGCATACCCCTGCTCCTCCAGGGTCTTAGAAATAGAGTGTGTATGTGTGAATGCACAGGTCTGTCAGTTAGGGTAAGTCAGGCTGTGCGAAGGACTTTTGAGAGTCACTAGTGGGAGAGATGAAACACAGAAGCTGCTCAGTATGAAACTACACACTGTGCTTGAGAGCTATCATTTACCCTATGGGTGCCTGGGTGGCATACCGCCATTCTACCAAAGCTTGTGAACGGCAAGATCAAGTAATTACTGAACACTGTCAAGGCTCCTGAATGTGTGATCATGTCACACGTTTTCATTGAAGTGAATGACTCCAGTGTTCCGTGTATAATCATACTGAACGTGGAGGCAGGGGTTCCTATCTCACACCCAGCGCGACAACCGTTGTGTTTCGGGTCACTGATCTCCGTTTACGATTCATTGATTTTGTTGTACAACAGCAAGAGACACAAGGCAAGACTTTGCCTCATCACCAGCACTCCTTGTGAGGCACCAACAAACGGGGGGGGGGGGGGTTACCCTGCCACAGCAGCCCAATTATGTGTTTGTAATAAGCCATTGTTGTCAGGCCAGTTGCTGGGTCCCTAAGGAAACTTAAGTGCTGGCTAATTCCACCAGAGTTGCCAATTCTAATCTAATTCCCCGCATCATTTTCATCTTCTTAATGTTGGGATGGGTAATCAGATGATTGATTGAAGAGAACTGCTGTTCTGACAGAATACTGACATGGACACAGCTGGCTGCCTGTCAGAGGGGATGGCTGAATGATATATGAGTATCTGTGCTACAAACAAAGCAAAAAACATCCACATTTGCAAGGTGAGGCTGTGGTTGTCTCTAGTATCTGTGTTCACTCATTACGTGAGCATGTGAAGCATGTCTAAATACCTTTTTCCCTGATGACTGTTGATCAAGTTCACACATCTTTGGAATGAAGTTCGGGAACTATATAAAAAAGGTATCATGTAAATAAAAGTCCAAACTCGGATCTTAACCTGTCTTTTACAAAGAATGAAGCACCTCAGCAGTAAATCACCATCCATTCCCTCCTAAATGGTAATGAATGTTATAATTACAGTGCTAAAGGTTGATACTGAAATGCAGAAATGCTCCCACATATGATCTCAAAGCTCATTTTAAGTACAGCCCTAATCAGTACAAGGGACAATAGTTCCAGTTTATTAAAGTTTAAGTACTGTAGCTGCTGTTTTGGTCATTTAAAAAAGTTTGAAATGCTTTAAATAATATGTTCACTTACAATATATGTAATACAGCAGCAAGACAAAATAAAACTAAATAATGCACACTGTAAGCTCCACAAATGTGGATTTAAGTGCAAAGCTAATGCACTAGTTTGAAATACATTGTACACTAAATAAAATGCACAAGTACAGTATAAGACAATATATAAAAAAAAACAACATAAAGCTCTTACATGTTGCTCCAATGGTTAATTGATGGTAGTTTTGATTGATTAGAGTCTGTTTATCGTGTTTATTGATTGCGTTTTGGTTTGCAGAGGATTAGAGCGACATGTCTTGGGGAAAAAATGCTGCTTCAGGTAATGAAATATGTGGATCTATTGAATTGGAAAAATAAATGCTTTGGAAAATATTGTCCTACAAAGCTAAACCGACGGGCTTCTGAAACGATCATCATTTATAGGGGGGACAAGCTGGGGAAGATGACATGGCTCATGCCGTTCAGCATTTTTCATGCAACCAGATACCACTCTGTGGCTAAACTGTTTCCACATAAAAGGCTGGGCTGAGAGAAAAGTGCATGCGGCAATATGCGAAAGAAAGCAGGATCAATAACCAATCTACGGAGCAGAGAGGGTCAGGTGGAGCATGGGGAGGTTACCATATACTGTACCTCAATTCATACAATGGAGAGCTCCTCTGTGTGTGTGAGACACTTTTAGAATACAGCGTTGCTCTCACGGGAACATGTGGGGATGGTAGAAGAGTGAACATGATTTGAAGAGCATAAAGGAGAGAAACCATACAGGAGCTTTGTGGCAGCAGATTTTCTGATACCTCAACTCAAACCGTTACAGTCACTGATATTAACTATTGCGAATTTGTATTTTAGATGATGGGAACAACACGTTTCACGACTTTTCTCTCTCAAGTGAGAGCAAAAAAAGCTTTAAACTGGTATATCTGTACTCTTAAAGCAACACTAGAGAAGTTTGTGAACCATAGAACTGTGTTTCTGACTTGTTTGAAAGCAAACTTTAGTTATGCACATTCCTGGGTCTGCAACTACCTGCAAGCGCCTGGGGGCTCAGATACAGCAGTTCATGATTTTGGTTTCCATCCCTGCATCACACCGTTTTACTTTATGGTCATTTGACATTTTTGTAGGTTTTTGGTAAAAATTAAACTTGTTTATATATTCCCAGAAAGGATGATAAAAGTTAAATGAGAGCACAAAAAAAAGATTCTTTATTAAATTTAGTTTTGCTGTAATGCGTGCAGATATTCACCAACACAGTCTTCAAGTACGATTTACTCTTTGTTTTTATTGACTCAAACCACACAAAATCATAGAAAACTCAGTGAGCATGAGGAGCTCAGGTGTGGGTTTGCTCCAGCTTGGCAATAACCCCTCACTGAGTCCGGCTGTATTTATGGTTCTGGTTTAACTCAGCATGCCTGCTCCTAAAACAGGAGAAATTCAGCAGGGGCAACATGAAGAGCATGGCTACAAATGCGAATTCAATCTAATATTTAACGGTTTCAAGCAGCTCTCTTCACCTGAACTACAGGGGGTATCACAAATGCCCTTTATTGTGAGATTGCTGGTTATTCTTGGGTGGCAGATGCTCAGCAATACATAAAACTAATTTACTACATTCTGTCACCACCGATGCCTGTCACTGTAAGTTAAATGTTAAAACAGTTTTTACTTTTTCTCATGATTTCTGTTTTTTTCCCAGAGATTGTTGCACATTTAAATGTTTTTAAACTGTACACCTCAAACATGCAGTTAGCTCTGATTCTACCCTGTCATGTTTTATCACTTATAGAATATCCTTAGCCTTAAATACATGGTAATCTATTGATGCCAATAGCTTTTCTGATCTGTGACTTAGCAACAAATTTTAAGATCACATTTCTCCATTTTCTGCTTCACAGGCTTAATGCGTATTGCTCCCCTTGGGTTACTGTAACAGCTTGTGCAGCTCAAAAGGTACAAAATAAAGTATTCCCTTAGCTGAGAACGTATCACTGATTACATTTTGTGGGGAGAGCTGTAAGTGAAAGGGGTCTACCTTTTAAAGTTGATTCAAATCCCCTCAAAACCTCTGCAGGTCAGGTATGGAGCATAAGTTATGGTGATTTAACCAGTGGGAACCTTCTATGATAAAATCACTGACCTTGTTGAGATCAGTAGTCCTCATGGGGACCAGTGCTCAGTCCTAATGAGGCAAAATATCATTTCTGGGGTCCTGGTTAAGGTTAGGGCTTAGATGTGAATTGGGGTGAAGTCAACATTAACGACAGGATGGGTTCAGGGTTTATTTGTCCTAGGTTAGAATTTGAGTGCACTGGCCTGTTTTTCAAGAACTGACGTCCCTCCACCTCCTCTCTTACCTTCAAGATCTCATTAGCTCAAATGTGCAACTCATCAAATGAGCAAGAACGATTCAGCATGTAAGGCTAAGGATGCAACAATTGTTATGCAGCCCGCATCAAGCAGAGCAAATTTTATATTGAAAATAATGCACGTATAAAGGAATGTCAAAGATAGGAAATGAAGCCTTTTATGTAGATAATTTGGTTTACTTTTTTTTACTGAAGAAAGATCAGTATTGTGCACAAAGTAGCATTTAATATGACTTTTAGTGGGCATGAAGGGGTTGGCTGTGTTCTCAGCATCCCACTGGTATTAGTTGTATTCTAGTAGTCTTTAAAGGGTGAATTGTATTTAAAATATTTATACATCAAGAAATAATTATTTAGTTTATTCATTTGATTTCCTATTTAAAGTGAAAAGAGGAAAGGAGAGTCATTTTCGACGGAAAGAAAGGAGGGCTGATTACTGATCTTTTAGTTCAATAGGATGCAGATTAAGTTTAGTTTCCCTGAACTGGTTTCTCATTATCCTTCTTCTTTGCCAAACGGTCCATTTCGCTTTGACACACATGGTGAGTTGAGTTATCGCGCGGGTTCCGTGGACCAATACAATTCCAGATTCAACTCTCCTGGTGCTGTAAATTTGTTGCTTTAATCTCGGTCTCTCCAATTTATAGTTTTAATATTGTTCATACAATATTAAAACATATATATATACATACAAAAAATGTATATATATACAAAAAATATATATATTTGCCTGAAAAAAGGAATCCTGGATTGGTTATGTGGCTCAGTTCTACCGGTTAGAAATAGGTTAAGCATTCATCGGCTGGCTGTGTTGCCTTCCTCCTTAACGCCTTAAACATTTTGAACCCGTGTAGGAATATTTTAGGCTCTTGTCTTTCTGTTTGGCTGAAATGAAAAGTTTTCAAAAAAAGGTAAATCAGCGTGTGATTTGAAAATCATTTCCATTGCTGGTCTTATATATATGTTTGGAAAAATGCAGCAGGAACATCCAGGGGTCACATCAGTACCATCAACCCGGTGTCACAGCAGAACATTTCAAACTTATCCTACTAAGTTGTGTCCACGGCCACAATTTTTGCCGTTTTTTAATCCTACGGCACAGAAATAACTCCACAGAGTAACACATTGTCACTGGCTTTTTTATGAAGTCATGTCAAAACAAATATTTGCATTATGACTAAGACGTGACCAAGCATTCAGAGTTTTACGGGGGTTTGGGGGAACTTCAAGCAAAATGGCTTGCATTAGGAGAGAAGCTGCAATAATGCATCACATGAAAACATCCTTTTTTCCTGGATTATGGGCTGCTGAGCTGTGCCCTCTTGGTTAAACACAGAACATCATGGACACACAAACCAGACATCTTCTTGAACTACAACACTTTAAAAGTTGTGTGAGGTGGCATGAAACAAATATCGAATCTGTGTCCATCAGCACAGTTCTGAGTTACGGAGCACGTGGAAGCGAAACAACACCAGCGTCCTATTTGAAATCACAAACTGATAAACTGTTCCAATGACTGTACGAGAGCCCCCGTGTTCTGTAGGCATTCTCTGCGTGTAAAAGGGCTAATGTACTGAACAGTCAATGAACTTGAGACTGAGAGCGACAAACAGGGTTGGGTAGTAAGAAAGTATTGAAAAACAGATTATATCATTATTGGCTTGGTTCACTTCATGGGATTTGTCTCATTAAACGTTTACATCGAGGTCCACACAGACCTCGTTTAGTCTTCCCTTAAGAGTCATAAATTTAAGTGGAGAATGTAAAGACAGTGTCATTTGACAGGCACTTTAAGATCCCAGCTATAACCTCAGTGGCCGGAACAGACATCGTAAACCTTGTGAACATTAAGAAAAATTAAATATAACCCCAAAACACAACAGGAATATGATACTTAAAACATTGATTCGGCTATTATATTGATAACAAGACTTATATCAGTTGTTTTGCTATATAAATGAGCAGCTTTAAGCAATGTAACACAGCAGGCCAAATAACTCACTCGGTTAATTAAAAGTGTTAAAAGATCAATAAAGCTCCTGGTCCCTCTCTCTTAATTCTCCTGTATTAATTAAAGATACTTGCTTTGAAGTGTACTTTTTTTCTTTTTATGTCTAGTTAATTAGAAACTTTGAAGCAGTAAATGGCTTCAAACTAGAATTTGTTTCATGCAGCTGAATCTGTCCATTTAGTCCCGCAAGGTGGTGACACGAGGGTGAATTTCAGTTTTCTGACTGATCTGGTTTTACAGTCAGAATCTAAATGACATGCTAGGGGTCTGGGCATTACAAAGCAGCATTACTCTGAAATTGCTTGGCGGTGGCCTCGAGCACAGGGATATGAGGCAAATGGATTTCACTGCGTCATAACCTTGACCACAGGAGCTGCTCTGCTTTGAGCTTTTGCCACTGATGCACTCGAGGGCCACTTTCTGCCAGTATTAGCCCTCCATGTCGTCCAGCCATCACAGCGCTGAGAGCCCAGTGGCAAAACATAATAAAATGAAATGTCAAATCAAAGAGAGGACACAGAATGGTCTTTACCACAGAGCCTAGAGTTTTGAGTGAAATGGAAAAGTAGATTTACTGCTGCTATTCTCTGTTTTGAGTACATATGTTGCCAATTGAGTCAATGTAACATGGAATGAGCTAAATTCAGACTTTACTTCTGAGGAAAGTCTCATCTAATGTCAAGAATCTTTGGCAGTTCAACACTACATTGAGGATTTCAAGCAAAGAAGATATAATTATCTCATTGCTACTGTATAATGTATTTGTCTGTGTAAATAAACCAGAATGCCATAACACAATATCACTTATCAAGATGCTTAAACAATTCATTTATTTGATGAATTATTTTAGTTTAGTTTTCTTTTCCATATGAAAACACAAAATAATCAGTTTTTCAGCTCGTATCAGTGAGTTATAGGAAGTTATACTATTATGAAATTAAGCACAAAAACCTTTTGGAATAGGATTGTGTCTCTCTTTTATCAAGTAAATGTTTGTGAAAACGGCGCTCAATAGTAGTTCCCTGAAACCAGTGAAATAATAGAATTAAGTTATGAATTTTGTGACTGAGCAGATAATCGAGTCAACTCAACAAAGGAGGCCATCTCTGCTGGTGTTCTCGTTCGATACCTGCAGCTTGTTAGGAGAGTAATGAGCTGCTGCTTGCACAAACACCGCACTGCATCAGGTCACTCTACTAACGCCCTCATCAGCAACACGGTGCACAACATAATCCTTTTGATTGAATATTTGGTTTTTATGATTTGAGCATGATCAGCCTAATTTAGGAGTCACTCAAACCATTTGATTCATTCAGTAAGTCTCTGTGGAAGCATTTCTAAGTTGTTTGCTTTGATTTCTAATTCTTATTGATTATGACCTTGTGAACTTCAACGATTGGCCCCCGCTCCACCAGCTCTGGCTGTTTGTACATTCTTGGTCCCTTTTCTCAACTCCTTTCCTCACTTTTTTGTCTCGTCCATAAGGACAAAGCAGACACTAAAGCCGTTATCAGACATACAAAGTCTTAAAGACAGTCTTAAATGTTAAATTGTCCTCACTTTCTCCTGAAAGTCTCTGGTGTTCATGTGTGAAGGCGGCTTAGAATTAAAAAAGAAAGACATCTTTGCCTCAGCAACACAGTTTCAAATCTATGTCAGTGAAATGTAGTGTGTGCACAGCTGCATCATCATCATCTGTATTTTCTGATGTGATCTCGTGTTTTATCTTTGCTTTTATTCAAATTTATGATACCAGTCTTCATGTGTTTTGTGGAGAAAGTGTCTGGGGAGGGGGAGGTCTGGGGATCTCTGCTGAGACGGCAGCCGCAGTAACTTGGTAGGTGGCAGAAAATATATGAAAGCAGTATCGATTCATGCCTTGAATGTAGCAAGGGAATGATGATAATAGACATTACTTTACAGCAAAATGGGTCACAAAGAGTCAAAAGCCTGTTTAAATCAAAGTTCTGAATCTTTCAGCAGCATAGTGACCTCAAGCACACTTCTAACAGAACAGCTCTGAGGGAGAGCTGAAATCCAACATTGCTGAAGGGACCTCTGCAATGGTAGAATGGCAGAAACTCCCAGAAGATTCCAGACCTCTGAAGATTTAGGAGCTTGTCACTGATTTGGATCTAAATCTCAGCTATTATGTCTACCTGTAAAGTGTGTTTTCTACTGGTATTCACCAAATTAAAAAAATTCACCTTACTTATTGATGTATTCATTCACTTATTTATCGATATTCAATTTTTAAGATTACTCTGAATTACAGTCCAAGGGTTGCACAGAGGTGTGGTGGTTAGCTCACAGAAAAACGGTTCCCAGTTCGAAACGGTTCCCAGGCCTTTCTGTGTGGAGTTTGCATGCATGTATGGGTTCTCCATGGGTACTTTGTTAGGCTAATTGGTGAATCTAAATGAACCCCAGGAGTGAGTGTGAGCATGTGTGATTTTTGGCACAGACCTTACGGATGAGGTAATGGTGGGGTTGAGAGAATGACTCAACATGTGAACCAGGTATGAGGTTTGCCTGGAGTTTAGAGAAGTGGTTCAAGCGTGGCCCTTTGCCAGAACCTTAGTTAACATGTTATTTTATTTGAATAGAATGTAAAATACAAAATCAAGTCCTGAAAACAATTTGGGAGAAAAACAGTGGTTCAAAGCAGTATATGAAGATGTGAGCAGCAGTTTTTGTCTGCGGTAACCATGGATTTGTGGTTTATTTACAGATATATCCTTCATTACATACAAATTGTCTGCAAAATTAATTTAAGGATTCGTTGCTTTGTTTGAGGATATGTCATCCCACTCTATTGAGCTGAAAAAAGCCATGGTCAGTACCACTGAGAGGCTTTGTGTTTGGACAGCTGCACTTCATCACTTTTGAAATGCATTAAACATTTTAATTTTATTATTGTTGAAAAATATTCCTTTATTTTCAATTTATCCATTTAAAGTTACAAAAAACTTGAAAAAAAGTATTGAGATACTTGCTGAAACTTCCTGGGTGGTTTACCTGCACGCAGGTGTAAGACCTACCAGCTCTCCTGTCAGGATGCCTGAAATCCCAAGAAGAGCAAACAAAACTCATCAGCGAGGTTGTGAAATGGCCGTAAGGATGTGGACTGTCACCTTGCTGGTGGGGAAGGGATACTCACCAGTCCCTGTCTCAGAGTGAGTGGGGGGGGTAACCTCTCTGGTGAAAGACTCTGACTGTGGTTTGTGTGTATGCACCAAACAGTAGTTTGATTTACCTGGCTTTTCTGGGTTGTCCACATGGAACACTGTGAGACCATGAGATGGTTTTAAAGTGTACTTGATACAAGTCCACTTATATCAAGCCTCTGGCAGAGGGGCATGTCTGAGAGGTCCTCAAAACACACCTCCGAGAGAGCTTTTCACACTTAAGGTGCATCGAAAGGTGAAGTTTTCAATTTACTTTTCTGCATTCCAACTCTCATAAGATATGGATATAAACTGAAATAATGAGATTGTTTGAGATCAGTTTCCCCCAGAGGGCAACTAGCCACAGCCCAAAGGTCACAGATGAAATCACCCTGAAGAAGGCTGTAGTATTTACAAGATGATAGGTGGTGTGTACTACAGCATAGCCGAACTATAAAGACCAGTCAATGCAGATTAATTTACATCTGAAAGTGTGTGGAAACAAAATCAGCACAAACAGGCTACAGAGGCAAAGCAGCAATCCAAAAAGTACTGAAGTTTATATTTACTGATGAAGATTAAATCTGTGAGGTTTTTGGCTATACGTATATATATATATCTATATATATATATATCATGATACATTGTTACAGTGTCTGTTTTAATGAAATCCATGATGTTTTCCTAATCTTCTTCACTTTGTAATCCTACAGTAATGTTATGTGAAAGGACCGGACTGAGTGACTCTTCCCCTGGCAGTTGGGTATGTGGTGCCATTCCGCAGTCCCTTTAACCTCCAAAGTCTAACTTTTTTGCCTATTGAATATGACACAACTGTCAATATGTGACTTTCAGATTTTGCTGTGAGACTGGCTTTGATTTCCACCTTTTTCTTCTGTACTGTATTTCTGGGACATTCTTCGGAACAAGAGCAGGGCATTCCTGCAGAATAATTTCTTTTTAAATTTGTACAGAAATGGCATTGTTGAAGCCCAGTACCCAAATGCTACAATGCTGCTACTGTATCAGACTGTTGACACAAGGACTCTCGATCATCATAAGGTTGACTCCTGACCAAATCTGCTGCAGTCTTTCTTTCTTTTCTTTAATGAGGGAATTCATTTATTTATTAATATTCTATTAATTCATGTTTATATTTATCCGCAATTTAGGATGCCTCAGCCTTTAAGTGTTCTATCATATAAATGAGGACAAGATCTGCAAGTAAAACAATTCAGGGTGAGGATGAGCCCCAACCTTTTGCTTCATGCTTCAACAACAAATGTGTTAAAAACAACACGTAATCTGCTGAATCTTAAAACACGTGCCATCAGTTCAGGGACAACACGTTACAGATCTGACACAAGTAACACGTCTATTCCTTTAACACATCAACTGTATCAATTAGGTCAACGCAAAGAAGTGTAAATTTCACAGCACATATATTAAAACATTCATTTTATTGAGTACAGATGACATTTTAAACAAAAAAATCATAATTAATCATAATTAGCATAAGTTACGTATAAATAAAGTATAAAGTTATACTGAAGTGATGGAAAATATTTTTATACAATAAAAAATTCATTCTCTCCTTACAAATACATCAGATTGTTAAGATGTCCAGAACTGCAAATTCACATATTTTTCTGAACAATTATGTCCAAAAATCTACAACAGCTAATAGAGAACAGTTGTCAGAGAGTTTTCAGTCTTAAACAATTTTGTAGTACATATTGACATTGTTCTGAACATAACACCAAGCCACAGTTTAATCACGATTGTAAGAACCTGCAGAAAGATTTGACCATGGTATTTAGTTAAAAGGGTCGGCTGGGTCGGAGGACTTGGGGGGAGATTCACCCTCACCTTGGCAGAAGTTGTTGAGAAGGTTAGAAGCTTCCTGGCGGTCGGGCTCTGTTGATGCTGAAGGCTCTGGACTTTGTGGAGCCTCTCAGATCCTGTGTAAAATACTGTTAACTGTTCACTCTCAGTGCCATAAGTCAGCACAAGATCAAGGGTATGATTAAGAGAGCGAGTAGGTCTGTGAACACTTGACTCTGTCATTTTCAACATCTGCATGAATATTAAAGTTACCCACTGCAATGACTTTGTCTGAGAATAAACTCTGAGAACAGACAGAAACTCAGAATAATGGCCAGGTGGATGAAACAACAGCAAACAGAAGAGGTTGTTGTGATTTCCACTGGGTGGGAAAAACTCTTTGAAAAGAGATTCAAAAGAGCTAAACCTAATCTTGGGTCTAGGACTGATTAGTAACCCTGATCTGAAGATAGCTGCGTCTCCTCCTCCTCTGCCTGTGGTTCGAGGAATAAGAACATTTGTGTAGCCAGTGGGTGTTGCTTCCTTAATGCTAACATGAGCCTCCTGCCAGGTTCATGTAAGACAAAATATGTCAATATGAGGATCACCAATCAAGTCATTCAGACTTGGAAGGAAGCTGCAGAGAAGTCTGTAAGACTACAACTCTCTGAGATGTACTTTGGCCTCAAACCCTTTCAAGCTTTGTAGACCAACAGCAGTATTCTAAAATCAATTATTTGATGGACAGGAAGCCAGTGTGGAGACCTCAGCCCTGGAGTGATATGATTCACTTTTCTGGTCTTAGTGACAACTCAAGCAGCAGCGTTCTGAATCAGCTGCAGGCCCCTGGATGACTTTGGATAGATATGTCAATGAAACTACTATGTGAATGAATCATTTATAGCCCTTTCAAGTAGAGGTAGAGGAGTAGAAATAAAGTTCAATACATCAAACTCTGAAAACCACAACCAGTTGGAAGAAAACATTGGGGGCAGAATAAACAACCAAAGGCTAAAAAAAAAAACAGACAAAATGCCTGTGTCAGACGAATTCTTCAGCACTCAGTATCCTTAGCTTCCTGTTACAACTGTGAAATCATCTTCTTTGGCCTAACTTAAAGAGGTACTGTAGCCTAAAAAGTAGATTTACATTTTCAAATCCCACAACATGTGCATAGGTCAAGGATGTTGGAAATAGGGTGGCCAAGGGGCCGCTTAACGCTCCTCTCCCACTTTCATTTCTGTTGCGGATCATTTCTCCCTGTTTCAGTTTCCTTTGTTCACTCTGAGGAGCAAACCTATGCCCGAGCAAAAAGACTTAAGTTGCTCGTGCAGAAAGGGGCTGTACTATGTACATTATACACTATAGAAGCCTAGAGGACCAATTAGATAGGAAAGAATTGTGTTTTTCAGTAATGTCGAACAGAGCTGGTCCCTTTCGAATCATGATTTTTAGTTTGTCTTCAGTTTCTCCATATGATCATGTTGTTGGGAAATTTTTTCTTGTTGTGGAGAAATGAAGATGACAAAGGTAAATGTTACAGGTCCTGAGTGTCAGGACTGATGAAACAGTGATGTGCACAATCTGAAGAATAAATAAACAGCAGAGAACAATGAAGACCGGAGCCCTGCTCTTAGCATCCAGATTGCGTCTCATTTATTTATTACAACAAAACTGTTTCAGTGTACAACATTGATGCTTTACATGACCTTTCTTTTCCTCACTCGTAATAATTACGTTTACCACATCCTTTTACTTTGCCATCCTTCACTTCAATAAAGGCAACTAAGTGCATTAAACGGGATTAATTAACTGTTCTGAGCTTTACTGCATATTGACTGGTCTAAACATCAACATGTACTCTATTTTTAACTTACAACCTATCAAAACTAGTATTACCAGACTTATAACTAGTGTAGAATTTAGCATGGCATTCTTTCAACATTAACCTCAGAATTCCCACACTTAATGAACAGAGAATGGTTTCTCTCTTTACTTTTAACTTCAGCTGGACTCACTTTACTTTCAGTGTCACTAAATAACATTCATTGAAGATGATTTAAACAAAACTCCCAAAACTGGAGTTGGTAAAATATCACGGTCTTTTAATCACCGAGCCCCGCGAGACTTCCCCGGCGCGGGCTAGCATCCTGCCAAGCTAATCCTCTGCTGATAAAACTTAAATATATTAGCAGAACGGTGCACATAAACCGTGTCAAAGTACCATCTACTACTAAAAGAATCTGTAACCATTTTACAAGATAGTTCTGGTGTGTTTTCACCGTGTACTGACCTGAAGAATAAATAAACAGCAGAGAACAATAAAGGCCGGAGCGCTGCTTTTAGCATCCAGCTTGCGTCTGAGGTAAACAGGAAGTCCGCCCCAGAAACCCACCTGGAATCCACGCCCCCCGAACCCAGGTTCCACTCTACCACTACTGTTATTACATTAAGCTCAGGAAAGCACTAAATACAGGCAGGTTAATATGCCGATATACAAACAGAAAATGATTTGTTCGTTTAAAAAAAAAAAGTAAATTCATCTTTAAAACATTTCAGAATTACCATATAACCAAAAATATGTGGTGACTCTTTTTTTTAGGTGCACCACATAAACATTAAATTTGGAGAATTTTTACCTCTGCCGAGGAGGTTTTGTGATTGGTATTGTCTAAATGTCTGATAACAGTAGTACAAAGTTCTGCACGGATGGAGGTAAGATGCCTGTGGTGCTCGGATGCCAGATGAACACCTCATACTCTTTGTTGTGTTCTTTGTGCTCCATGCTAAGCATTTTTTGCAGGAGTTGTCCTGCTGGGGGAGGCTGCTCCTGTATTGGGGGTTGGATGGAGGCTACTGGTTTGCAAAAATGTTTAGTTTGGCAGCTAGTGTCAAAGAACATCAGTCAATGTAAAACTGCTTTGAGTGTTCAACAAGACTGGAGACCCAGTCCATACTATGCAAAGAGGTTTACAGAAACACTGCTGAACTCGGAGGAAGTGTCTTTCAAAAGTAGTAATACAGACAACTTGTGATATCCCCAAATGCAACCAATGTGCAATGTCATAGTGATTTCTCTGATGACCTTCTGCAATGTGTACACACACCACTGTTAATAAATAGGGTTCTATTTTAAAATGTTAACCAGAAAGCCCAGTCTTTAACTTAGTCAATATGGCTTTGTTATATGGGTCAATATATGTTTGTGTGGCAAATGTGGGAAATAAATGAGCTGAAGTATATGCAGCATATAGTCCACATTTTACATATTGCCCACATTGGTTATGCTCGGGTTCATGGATTAAAATACTTGGAAGATATGGATTAGGGAAATGAGATCATCCTCCATCAGTTTTTTTTAGAAAGGACAACAAAAAATTAGAGTTGCAGTTTAGAATGAGAATGAACTGACTGCAGTAATTAGTCCAAATATTTTTCAGCAAAATATCTGCTAATTGTTATAAAACTGTGATGAAATTAACTGGAAAATCAAGCCTTTATGACCAGAGGCAATACAAGAATGTGAAGCCATCCATGCTGGGTTTCTTCCAGTCGGCGAGGAATTTGCTGTAGCGTTTGCCAACCTGGCGAACCTTCTGAGTAAAATAATCTTTCTGACACTGGTAGTAATGAAAAATCCACCCACTTTCACACTGCGTTATGGCCATTTTGTGCAATCAAGAACCCCCCCCACCAAACTGTATCTTTAAAGAGACTGAATGCATCAGTATAAAACAATGCAACAACAACCTTGCAGTGTGAGACGTCTCCATCCTTATGCTCAAATGAGACATGATGCATTGTGGGACAGCTCCACTGTTTGCTCATGCAGCGATATTATCAACACTCCATGGATCAAGCAGTTGTGGCATCCTCCTGGGATTCCAGATGCTGCTGGAAGGATCTTTGTTGACCTCACAGCAGACCTGGGATCAGTACATTGTGTGTCTGCAATGATCATCCTAGGGCCCTTTTTAGATGAGGTGTGCATAATGGGAAGGTTTCTCTCACTGAAGGATGAATCAATGTGGCATGAAGAAGAGAATTTCCACGCCATTTCCCCCCCTCCGATTACCCCACCACATACAGCTCCTTAATAGCTTATTGTGTGTCATAAATCTCTTTTTACAACCATAGCATCACAAATGTATTACAGTGTATGCCTTACATATTAAGGTAAAGGTGTATTTGGGGTTTGATGCTTGTAGTGTGTTGAGACAGCAGTGGAGGGATTCAGGCAACATGTTTAATTTGTAGGGCTGTCAGGAATGTCTTAGCCTGCACATAGAGCCCTGATGTGTAACCAGTCTGCTTTTCTTCAAACAGCTCTCTGGTTTATAATAAAGCTGTCTCTGTGTGGGATGAGGGGAGGGATGCAGCTGTTTTCACTTCACAGGTGGGAATGCAGTGGACATTTCTGCCCACAGGCAAAAGCAGAAAACATTAATTCTAGGGTGTGCAGGGTTGCTCAGGGGTCAGTGGGATCTGCTGTCACTGTGATCTTCTCTGAACTACTCCTTGAATAAGGAAACGCTGTTTTCAGTCCTACAGTTAGAACTCTACCTGTATGACTTGGAATCTACATTTAAAAATCAAACACCTGATCAGCAGATATATTGTGATTATAAATGTAATGTTCACTCTCCTTTTTGCTATGTTTTGGTATTTACTATCTCCTGAGAACTGTCTTTCTTGCTGAGCTGATAGAGGCGTAGAAGTAGTGCCAATACCAGTGCCATTGAATGAATATTTTAAGTCACAAGCCTCGCATAACTTAGCTTATGCAGCATTTTGGGGCATACGGAGGCTGCAAATGCCAATTTACAAAAAATAAATCTTAGAGAAAAACAGATATTCCCTTTGGGCAAGCATTTGGTGACAGTGGTGAGAAATAACTCAAAGAACCAACAGGAGGGAGGGTGGACATCTGCCTGCCTCATCTGGTTGATATGATGGCACAGCAAGGGAGAACAGCAGCAAAGAACATTCACTGGGCTGGCTGTAGGGTTAGTAGAGCCAGACATACACTAAAAGGAAAGTTTATAGCCTACTTTGAGAAGTAAATATGGTGTCTGCCTCCTGAATCCAAACTGGGAACTGGTTCCACACAAGGTGATCTCTACAGCTGCAATTTCTGCTTCACATTCCACTTTTAGAAACTGTAAGAAACACAAGTAAGCCTGTACTCTGAGACTGAAATGCTCTGTTGGGATAATAGGGTACAATGAGTGTTTAAGATGCGCTCGAGCTTGATCATGAGGTTCTATTGTGGAGTTTAAAGGGAAGCTGTGAAGAGAAATTCTAATTAGAAGACTCTAATCTCTCCTATTTGTACCAGTCAAAACTCAAAACTCTGTTCTTTCACTGAATCACTGCAGAATTAGATCAACAGAAAGCTTTTCAGAGAGCTATTTGGACATTTTAGTAGCAAGAAATTACAACAGTTTTGCCAAGACGTAACAAATGTATGGATTACTTTTCTCTGCGTCACTCTGAAACGTGGTGTTTCTAATTTTATCAGTGTTGCAGCTGTGGAAAAAACATATCCCAAGAGACATTTTTATGTATGAATTAAAGGCCATATATGGTAAAAAAAATAAATAGATAAATAGATAAACAGAAAAGAAGGGGCCAGAATAGGCATCTTTGGTGCAAAAGAGAAATGTTCTATTTTTAAACAATTTCAAAAGGAAAATATCAGAACATTAGACTGTAAAATTAATATTAGGGTAAAGGTTAAGCAGCAAAACAACAACCTCAAGATGAAGAAGAGTAGAAGTTGAAGCGACAGAAGAGTAGTACTCTGAAAAAACGAGTTTACCAGTTTAATAAACTAATTTAAACTAGTTGAAATTAATTGCTTCAGTTGGCATCACGGAAATTAGGTTATCCAGTTTAACAAGTTTCTTCCTTGCAGGAAAAAGCATCTGATGTAGTGATTGCTACATCAATGCCAGTTTATTAAGTGCTACAACATTTGTATTACATGTTGATACAGGTTTTGACAGAAATATTTATTAGTTTCAGTGGCAATTATTCCATCATTCTGCTCATTCATTGTTTTATTCAACAAACTTTCCTTAGTCCATTTTTGGGATGTTTTACAACTTTGGTCTCGAACAGATAATCAAAGCTGTTGCATTTAAAATTTTATCTGGATAGTTACTTTTCATTTAGTCAGCTTTATGAAAATAGATTTTGCAAAAGTCAAATTTATAAATAAATGTTTCAAACAGGTCAATTATTTTTTAAATTTCACTTATGATTAAATCAGACTGAATCAGACGTCCAGTCTATCCCCAGATGGTCCAACGTACCTGCTGACTCAGCAGCTGGGGCAAATTGAGCCACAGAAAACTTTTTTTTTAAGAGGCCATATTTTAGAAGCTTTTGTCAGGAAAGATCCTGAATTCTGATCAGATGCTTTCATTGTACTTGTGTCTTTTTATCCATTATCTTGAGGACCCTATCACTAAAAAATATTACTCCCCAACTCTCCCCTACGCATCAAAACATAACACAAAGAATGTAAAGATATGAAAAAAGCTCATCATGAGTCATCACAGGCCAAATATGAAACAGATTGTGCCTGAACCTTCAGTTAAAGCGACCTTTGTTATGTTTCAGTGTTGCATTAGAGGTGCAAATGGCTATATTCACACTTTTCATCACTGGTATGTTTGCGCAATCGACCAATTACTGGTGTCAGCCAGCTATCCGGTTAGTGTTTAGTCATATTGCTTCAGACAGAAGTGCAGTCTGTACTGGAGTTCACACACCGCACACAGAACTCCAGCTACATAAAGAGGCAATGAGTTTTTTCTTTGCTGTCAAAGCTACATATGCAAATGTGACAGCAATGTACCAACTGGTCATGAAGAGCAGTGGGAGAGCTCCACGCATTAGTCATCCCTGCAGAATGAACCGCACTGACAGAAGCACTAATTAATGGTTAAAAAAAGATTCAAGAGTGATTTCCATCCAGCTCCCCTCCACCTAATCAGTTTATAATAGCGTTTTCGTCCTCTGGGATGATAATGTCTTCTCTCGGATGTCTGCTCACTCTGTCATTAAAACCCTTTTTTTTCAAGGTACTGTGTACAAATGGCACTTTCACGTGAAAGAACCATTAAATAAGACAAAAGAAAAAAAAAGAAAAGAAAATACAAAACAAAGGCAACATAGTAGGAATGAGTTCAGGATAAACAATTAGTCCGTCTGTGGCATTTCTGTCCAGCCGTCCGTTCTGTTGTACGTAAAATAAATTACCCTTAAAACCCCGTAAATCCCTAATACAGGGCATCTCCCAAACACATCTCCCCCTCTAATTTATTACAGTTTTGGTGCCAAAATGTGTTTACAATAGAATTTGATATGGATTTCACATTTCTAACTTTTCTGTGAGAGCTTGAGTTTTAAGTCAGGCCAGTATCCATTAAGATGGAACCACAACCATACTGGATGGTAACGTACCTGTTTTGTGTTCATGACAGGAAGACGAGTCAGCTGAAATGTGGAATTTCCTGGTTTTCTCAGACTAAAGTGATGTCCATTTCAGACATGAGATATGTAACATAAACAGCTCCATCAGTCTGTTACAGATATGGCATTCGGTCATTCAGAGGCTGGTTACTTTTCTGCTGATGTTGTCTTATGACATCATTCAGACATGCACTTGACAACATGCACGATATTTGCCGTTCATGCAAAGATTGTGAGGTAAAGACTGGACAGGAAACGTATCACCGAGGTTAGGGACTAGGGACTATTCCATGAGGAGGGATCTGTGTCAGTGCTTCCTTGAGAATACGTTTCATGTTTTCTCGTCGTAATACTAACTGTAAGTGTAAAGTGTCGAATAAATAGAAAGAATGTACAGAGGATTCACAGGGAAGTGTTGTGTCTTATTGAGGCTTTTCTCTTTATGTCACATTAGTGCATTATACCTGCTGTATGAAAACTGCCTATCCAGTATATGGGATTATATGACTGAAATAAAGAGCATTTGCTTGATAATTTCAGCCTTTAATCATGTTTATTCCCCCCACCTGAAAGGAAAGGATTGAGAGGGCAGCTGTCGCCGGGGTGACACCGAGTTCATCCAGCTTTGCTTCGGTATTTGCATCACCAGCCTCATTTAAATAAAGGTGTCTGAGCAACAACTTGTTTATCACAATAACAATTCAATCGAGAGTTTGTCATAGACGGCTGCACCGACACTGTTTATTTGGATAAACAAAAATAAATCATTGCCCTTGTCCTGCACAATGTGAGTGTAATAATCATCTGCCGCAAGCGAAAGCCGGAGCTATGCGCACACTGTTGAGATAATTTAACTTCTCTGAGGCTGAAACGTCTTTCACGGGTTTATTTTTCGTCTTATTGATACTTTGTGGAGGTGGATCCATGTTGTTTACAAAGACAGATGTTTCCCTGCTGCTGTCTGGTCATTGTAAACAACAACAGCTTTTTCTCTTCGAAGGCTGAGCAGGATTATGATGGATGTGATCGCTGGTCCGTATTGATCTGTACCCCCACTAATCAATACGGCAAGAAGCATGAAATTTTCTCCAAATTATGTCCTAGTTGATTTGTATGTTATTTTTCTATAGACTAACAGTACTTGTATGGCACATAAATATATAAATGACCAATAAGTTACGCACACGGGGCCTATAAAGACTGACACATTGAGAGTGAGAGTAAAAAAATACATCTGAAGAGGAAAAGAAGCATACAAGGAAACGTTATATCAGCTGCAGAGCCATTTTTTAAATAATGTGCAGTGTTTTTATTTACTTTTATTGAGTTAAGGAGTTAAAAGGCCCACAGTCCAGACAGGCAGCGTTGAGAACAAAAGGACATTTTTCCAGACATTTCTGTTATAACGAGCCCCCTATGGGTGTTATCACCAACAGAAAAGCAGAGATCAGGTGTTTCTTTTTTTTAACATCAGCTGTATACTTTATGCACTACGTATTTAATACATTCTAATTTAGTTTTAATCAAATATCACCATTTATTGTTAAACCTATCTTGTGTGATCTTTTTGTGACACAAAGTGTAGATGCAAACAGAAGCTTGGGAAGTCTGGTGCATAAAGTTCAACTCTTACTTTCCTTTTTATTGTACTTAAACAGTCTTTTTCCCCCAGTTTTGAATTTTAACTTCAGATGTTATCTCACTTTAGGGACACAACAATGGGATATGATTGGAAAACATGTTAAAAATGAAAAGCTAAGTTGTTGAATTTTGCAGTGCTCATCTGTGCTGTAGCCAAGAAATTTCTCGAACAATCTTTTATTCATTATTTTATTTGTTCTCTCCAATGGAAGGAGTGCACATTAACAAACGGCGCTGTGGGTGCACCATGGGCTACTGTTCATCTGTAGTGCCAGGACAAATGCCACATATGGTTGGAAAGGATGTTACAGTCAAATAGGGTCATGAGAAGTTTTACCAGCCAGCTGTTTTAGAAACATTTCGAATTGGAGAATAAGAACAATGGAAATGCCAAACATTTGACATCAACTTGAAACAGTGTAAAATGAGAGAGAGTTGTTCTTTTGGGAGAGGTAGACGATAAAAGGAAGATGCAATAAAGTGCAATGCTGTGGAAACAGATCCAGCAAAAGCTCAGTGAATAAATTAGCACATTCAAAAACCACATAACTTATTGGTTTTGACCTACAGGCCTGTTACCAGAACTCCTCAGAGAACTCGCAGCTGTTGTATTATTTGTTCTTAACTGTCAGTTTTATATTGTCCACTGTGTTCTTCCTCAAGTCTTTCCATCTTGTTAATTTATTCTGCACTGGTTTCCTTTCACTTCAAGTTTGACAAGCCTGTTTTTAAATAAATAATCTCACTGCGCTCTTTTGCTTTTCTGCTTGAAGAACCAGTGACACCTACTACTTATCTTGGAGGAACAACCTTTAATAATGGTGGTGGATAAAAACATGCATTTTTCATAGGCTTTTATGAAAATTCTCTTTGCCTGCAATACTTTTGAAAGGAAACCCATCAAGTGGGTTATTAATAAGTATACAGAACAATAATAAAAGTAGATTGTTGATGAGAATTAATACATAATAAAAGACACTCACATACAGTTTTTCATTTTTCCCTGGTATTATTTAAAAGATGCAACACTGAGTTTGTGAGATGTTGTTAATGTTAATGGAAATATAGACTAAATAGAGCAAATTGTGTTGCTTTGTTAGATACCAACTGAAACATGCAAAACAGAAGAAAATATGTAAAAATATTAATCAAACACAATAAGAAAAAGCAAGCACACATTCACATAGCATGAGAATAATTATCACTGATTAATCACAAATTAATTCATTTTACTTCATTATGTTGAAAGTGATAGACTGGATTTCGAAAGGCTGTCACAGTAAGTCTTTACGCAAGTCCACATTTTCACATGTTTAGCAAACTTTGAACATACATTCAAAATTAATACACTCACTTTCACTTCTAAGGTTTTATGGATAAAAAAATTAAATCTTCTGGTTCTAGATCTTAAAATTGGGCAAATTTGACCTCAGATGATCAACATTTATTTAACAAAAACTAAGCTAGAGAAGGTGTGAAAATCTAGGTCCATGCTTACTGCTTCCGTTGGAATTAAAAGGGTAAGTAGCAGCCAGGTGCTGCTTATCAGTGAACTTGATTAGCTGATCATCAGCAGGTGTGAGCACCTCTGTAACAGCAAATGTTTTGCCAGTTTTCTGGTTTGGAGCATGTCTGGTTCGGGCATGTGTTAACTGAATGTCAAGGAGGAAAGACATCAGCAAAGATCTGAGAAAAGGGTTTCCAAACTATTTTGAGTCCATCACTCTACAGTGAGAAAGATTATTCACAAGTGGAAAACATTCAAGACAGCTGTCAATCTTCTCAGGAGTGGACGTCCCAGCAGGTTCAACCCAAGGTCAGACTGTGCAATGCTCAGAGAAACTGCAAAAAATCCAACAACTACATCTCAGACTCTACAGGCCTCAGTTAGCAAGTTAAATGTTAAAGTTCAGGACAGTATAATGAGAAAAAAGACTGAACAAGTGTGAAGGGTTACCAGGAGAAAGCCTCTTCTCATGGAGGCTTAGCTTAGTTTGCAATGTTAAATGGGAACAAACCACAAGACTTCTGGAACAATGTCCTTTGGACAGATGAGAGCAAAGTGGAGATGTTTGGTCATAATGCACAGCAGCACGTTTGGAGAAAACCAAACACAGCATATCAGCACAAACACCTGATTACAACTGTCGAGCACGGTGGTGGAGGGCTGATGATTTGGGCTTGTTCTGCAGCCACAGGACCTGAACACCTTGCTGTCATTGAGTCCACCATGAACTCTGTATACCAAAGTATGACAGCTAAAGCTCGGCTGAAACTGGATCATCAACAGGACAATGATCCCAAACACAGCAGCAGATCTACAACAGAATGTCTGAAGAAGGAAATAATCGAGGTGCTGCAATGGTCCAGTTAAAGTCCAGACCTCGAGCTGACTGAAACGCTGTGGTGGGTCCTTAAAGAGCTGTGCATAAACCAATGCTGCAAACCTCAATGAACTGAAGCAATAATGTAAAAGCCAGTGGGTCAAAGTTCTCCTCAACAATGTTAGAGACTGCTAACGGCATGCAAACAATTACTTCAAATTATTGCTGATATGGGTGGCTCTACAAGCTGTTGAGTAAATCATGAGGTGTGCTTAGTTTTTCACACACCGTTTCTGCATTTTGGCTTAGCTTCTGTTATATACTAACAATATGTAATTAGATAACATATTAATCAGTGCATCTGAGGTTGAATTGACCTAATTTCGAGACCTGGTAAGGACCAAAAAGGGCATAAAATGAGACCTTGGCTGCCTCTGACCACAACTTTTCAATGTGAGAGTGAAACTCTTTTACCTTTAAGAAGGAATGCAGAGTAAAATGCAATTGATTCATCACTTAGTGGTATATGTATGATATGGCAGATCACACAGGTTCATGAACATTCTAGAAATCCTGGCAAAGAAAAAAGATGTGTTTAAAATTGCTATGGTCCTTGACAGGATCAACTTTAAACAAAGGCAAAAGTAAAAAGAGTGAGTCAACTTTTGTTACTTGCCTGATTCACAGAGGAGCCTCATCTCATACAAACATCAACTCCATTTAACTTTGTGTTTATACATCAGAGGCAGACTGTGGAGCTGAGGGCATCAGTCAGAGTTCATGCAGACTGAAG
Organism: Leuresthes tenuis; assembly: GCF_036924035.1. Taxonomy (NCBI): domain Eukaryota; kingdom Metazoa; phylum Chordata; class Actinopteri; order Atheriniformes; family Atherinopsidae; genus Leuresthes; species Leuresthes tenuis. Next base: position 21,669,578 of record NW_027325372.1, on the reverse strand, counting down.
GACAACGATCGCCTGCTGTCACAGCCTGGTCCTCCTCTGGTCCCCCATGCCAAGCAGCCACATGCTGACCTCTGACCTCTGGCTAGTCATGGGGTTTTGATCCTACCATCAGCCAGCGGCAGCACAGCTGTAGTAGCAGAGGGAGGCATCCTCGGGCCCCAATTAGGCTCCTGAGTCCCAGCCGGCCGGCTGCGGAAGCCCTCCTCCAGGGAGCCGGAAGCCTGACACTGATGTAGCTGAACAGCAGCTGAAGGGGAGGGCAGCAGGAGGTGCTACCTTTGAGGCAATGCCAATAAGTGGTTTAAAAATGTATGGCACCCTTGTCAAATTTTCATTTCATGCTGCCATAGCAACAGATTTGCACTTGCGGCGTGATTGGTGGTAAAAATAGTGAGAAAAAAAAGAAAAGGTTACACATTACTTCTCCTTTTCTTTTGCTTTTACTTTTCACACATACTTTCACATTTCAGTGATTCTGATGGCCAGCGACAAAGTGCTTTGTTAGTTCAGCCTATTACTGACATATTTAATCAGATTCAGGTTGTTTGTTTGTGCTTACAGTCAAAAAGAAGACAATTGTAAGATGAGTAAGAGTATGTTTTCTTTTCTTTCTTTCTTTTTTATCTGTTGTATTAGCCATGTTACTTTGCTGAAAATGCACCACAGTGGGCAAATTGGGCAAAAGCAACGCAGAAACATGGATGCATGCTGCTGTAGACAGCCGTCAGCGCACTCTCAGTTTGGAGAACTTGGAAGAAATTGCAAATGGGGGGTAAACTATTAGCAAAATCTTTTGCCATCTAGAAAAATTCCAAACCCCAAAATTTAGAGTGGTTTGAGCTAATACTATAGAAAGAAAATTTGACCCTATGACCATTTGATTTACACTTAGCAACAAAGATGGTCTACCATTGTGAATATATTGAAAGTAGATAAGTGTCATTGCATGTACGATGGCTACCTCAACATGTATCAACACTGATAAACTGTGATGCAGGTCAGACTGCATGCGGTGAGCAACATGGACGTTCCTCTGTGGCCCCGTTCTGATAAGTTTATAGCTAATCTCCCCCATCAGAGTTCCCTCCTGATTCTCCAGGTTGATAAAGTTCTATTTTCTTCTGCAGGGAAGACTCTGGCCATGTTTATACTATTGGACCACTGCAGCTTGGAGCTATCTTAAAGCCAGTACCTCTGGGCTTCTAGCCAATAATCTCTTTGCATTTAAATTGTGGAGCTACTGGCCCTGGAGGTTTGCACCAGTTTTTCCCCAATATTCTGTGTTGTCATACATTTTAACCAACCTGCTCATAAAACATAGAATCTATACGTTGCAGACGAAAATAATTTCAAAGGGTGTGCATACAGGCTAATAGTAGCAAAAAACAATAAAATAGTCACAGCTATTGACCAACTTTCAAATTGTTGTTTTTCCTAATTATTCCAGACAATGAATGTACAGTAGTAACTTTGTCATCTTAAGAGAAGGATTACAAATGTGATGTACTGAATAAACTAAACAGGTGGAGAGGGATAACCCATACTGATGAAAACAACCACTTTCAGGCTGTGTGTTTTTAGAATCGGCCTAAAACCAGAAGCATTTCCTGAAGCATTTCCAACAGAATGCATCTAGGGACATGACCCTAAGTCTTTCTCAAGTCCACAAAACACACAAAGACTGACTAACATGGCAAACTCTTACACAACCTCAAGGATTCTAGTGAGGGCAAAGAGCTTGTTCAGTGTTCATACTCTGTTCATACATAAAACTGTTTCTTCTGAAGTTTGACGGTTTTCCAGACACTTCTCTCCAGCACCCTGGCATAGACTTTCCAAGGGAGGCTTAGGATTATGATCCTCTATTGCTGGAACACACCCTCCTGTCCCTCTGTCTATCCAAAGGCACGGTCTCTGACCCCCATACTGTGCAGAAGCATGTCAACCAAGATACCCCAACTAGGGCTTGACAAATCTCATCCACCCCACAGTTGTTTAACTGCCTCAGCAACTTAAATCCCAGTGATAGTTGAGTTCTATTTCAGAACATCCTGGCCTCTACTTTCAACACAGAAGGCCTGTAAGTCGAGTTGAGAAAACCATTTAAGTATTCCTTCTGCTTCACAGAGAAGAGAGCACCACTATTCTTTTTCCACAGCTAAAGCTGTTAATCAAGCCTCTTAAAGATGCTTAACTCTTTATTGTAAATACTGTATGCTCTTTAACTTGAGCATTTAAACTGTGGTGGATTGTTACTGTGACAGCAGCACCATAATTTAGCCAGCTTAAAGGCAGGGTTTACCTAGTAGTACTTGTCCTTTTTGTTTTCATAGTTTATTCATAGCGTGCTTTCCCATCTGATGTTATGCAATGTTCATAGCACAGCACTTGGATGACAGTACCTTTCCAATTCACGTTAATGAGCATCTTCCAAGCTGAACAGTGGCCAGCAGCCTGGCAGTCCAAAGGAGTGAGAATCTATACTGTCAATTATCCAGTGTGAAAGTAGCCTGGTAGAGACAGCTTGTGGCCTCATCGCTCAGCCACCAAATATAGTCAGCCTAATGTGCGCTTGCCTTTCCATCAGCGCCTTTACGACACATCAGTTTATTTAAATTAAACCCGAGCCCTGCATTGTGAGAACCGAATAGTTCAAAGCAAAATTTGGGTTGACTTTTGAGGCATCACATGAGGGAAGCCCCTCTACCTTATAACACACAGACAGTCATAATGTGTCTAGGAGACATTTTCGATCAATACAAAATGACTCAGTAATTGTTTGGCCTTGAGCTAAGGTGTCTGGCTTCCTTCCTGTCCCAAATACCCTGCTGCTCACACACCAACACACACCCGTCAGAACCCTGGACTGGCATTTTCAACCAGACAACGATGCAGGACGGCACTAAAAGAAGCCAAATGGCATCACAGAACATTTTGAATGTTAAAAGGGAAGCTGACATGCTGACAAAGCTGTATTGTTATTTCTGTATTTATCATGGCAGCATGTTTCCTCGTCAGCAGGCATTTCTGTTGGAGTTCTATTCTAATTAACCTAGCACGCTGCTCCACAATGTGAAAATGGGACTTGTAAAGAGATGGGCAGGTCCATGCCAAACACCTGGCAATGTTGTTGGAATTTCTGCCACTGACAGACCTCGAAAGAGATCATTTTAAGTCCCTGTAATTGGTCTTTTTGAACCTTCACCAACCTTTTGTCTCATTTTCTTGGTTTTGACAGCAAAGGGGGAATTGAATTTGATCCGCTCTAAAACCCATTTTACCATCTTCACATGTGCACCATGTGAGGAAGACAAAGCTCTCATTAAGGACTTAGGGTATGGTGATGGTAGTCCTATCAAATTCCACCAGACCAGCTGCTATTCAGCAAGGATGCAAACTGCCCTAGAGAGACTCCCCTTTGGATTCACCCCCTGTCAATCTCTCCAATGCTTTGTTCATTTGCAATTTTGCTCTTTTTGTGACATATAATTACATCAGAGAGAAGTCAATTGTTTCTATGGCATTAAAATAATTGCATTTTCAAAAATTCAAACTTCTGCAATACTAAATCCCATAAAGACTTTCTCATCTGGGAAAACACAGAGGAAAAGAACACACAGGGCCTCGTCTTCAGAGGTGAGGGTCATGGTTTTAATGTCAAGCTTTCCTTATAACACTCATCAAATGTCACTGGGTTGCCAACGGTTCACATGAAACACAGAATCATCCTGAAACTGCACAGTAAAAGAAACATTCTGTTTCGAATCATTCCCGTTTTTGAAAAAAAGTGTAAATCTAAGGGTGGGAAAATTTACAATCTAGGCTATTGTATGAGACTGAATGACCCCTCTGCTCTTCCTCAGCCTGGCTGCCATGACCCAAACAGAGATTGAAAGAGGTAATCTACAGGGCTGTCAGCCAAATTGTCAGCCGAACATTATAGAAAATACAAAAAGGAAAAATGATTACCAGTGACGGGGATGTTTGAGCAAATGTGTCAGTGGCCATTTGTGACCTGCTGGTTTTCCCCAACATGTCACAAATTGCATCAGAAGAAAAATCTCAAGTGGAGAGGAAACAGAAGACACCAGGTGAAAGAATTCTCAAAGAACCTTTCTTTGGTTAATCTCAAGTTTTCTCATCAAGTTTGTGTTGTTTGGCATAATACCTGTGGTTAAATTAGGTCAGAGCCCTGTTGAGCAGAACTTAAGTCTCCATGCTTTCAAATCATACGCTGTCAGAGCTCAGTTCTCTCTTTCAGTATCACAGCATTCCTCCTGTAGTACTCTCTGAATCAGCTGTCATACATGTCTTGCATACCAGCATGCTGTTTTTAATTCTTTAAATTGTTTTGATCTGAATTTGAGGCCAAAGCTGTTGCTGCTGTGATCCTTGATTATAGTTACGAATGTGCTCGTCTTTTGTAAGCTTTGTGTTAAAGGCTCAATGTGCATGTTCCTCCACTCTGCTGTGAAAACTATTTTTTAAAACATTGTGATCTAATTATGAACATTATGAATTCTTGTCAGTCCTGTTCACCTAGCATTAGCATTAAGGCTACAGCTATCTCTCAATGGAGGAAAAGGATAATTTATATTTATTTAGTGAAGATTTATGTGGACTACAGCTCATTCATTTCTTCTGAACAGAAAGCCTCTGAAGATGAAAGTGGTTTTACATTATATTCATATCAACTGATGTTCAATTTAGCAATACAAAAACCTTTATTCTTTAGCGGTTTGTCTCAGCTGTTCTGTTGCTGCTTCTTTATTGATTCATGTGATTCATTGAGTTTAGTTCATAGCCATGTTTCTCTCAGAAATGATCACTATGCCATGCTCACTAACCCGCGAGTCAGCCCCGTAGCCTTAATCCAAACCAGCTGAATTGGGTGTGGGCAGAGTTGGGTGGTCCAACAGCAGAATGCAACCAGCCATACTTGCATAAATTTAAATGATTTACTTCTACTGGACTGATCTGCCATGAGATCATTTAACATGTCATGGTTCTGTTTATCTTGTAGACAGTCCAAATTTTATTGTTAAACAGCAAGAATGTCTCACTGTCTATATTTAACCTTTCTCTGACAGCATTTAGTTCTGACCTGTGTCATGTTGAAAATGCTACACAGATTGTTATCGTGACAGAGCTTGTTGTAATGCTTCAACAAGCTCTGTCACGATAACAAACAGCAAACATTGGAACACAGAAACACTGCAATCCAATGTATGTAACACAAAGATCTTTTTCTGTTGACTAGATGATGACTGGCAGGCAGATGGCAATAGAAATAAAATATTGGGTTAGTTGATGTTTTTTGGGTAAGATAATGTAAAAAATGTGGGAAGTACAACTCTTACGGGCCTAATAAGCGACATACATCTCATATGGGTGTTTCCACATCAGATACGTCATCCTTAGGTTGAAAAGTTTGTCTTAATTCTAAAGGCTCATAGTGTCCAATAAATGACCTAAGAAAAAAAAGCCAAAATTAGTACAAAGTTGTGCTTCAACAAAGACAGTACGGTCAGAGTGTAACCATGACTATCATCAGGGGATGGTATTTTGAAGAAATCTAGTTTAATTTTCTGTGAAGAATGACTCGAGTAAAGACAAAATAATGCGAATTTCACCAGCTCTTGGATGAATGTGACCCTGTTGGAACTCCGAGGGAGGATTTCTTGTCTAAGATACCTCTGAGATGTGATATTTTTCCCCAAGTGATTTATTAAATGGGGACGGCTGTAAAACAGTGGAGGGAGGCCCGGTATCATTTTCCCGAGGGACGTGTATTCGCACAGCTTTGTGACAAATTAACATCAGAAAGTTGTTTCGCGAAGCAAGAGTTGGAGGTAGCGGGAGGGGGAGATGATTAATGTCTTTTCAGCACTCCCATGGACGGCAGTCACGTCGACCATTCAGACAGCTCTCAGCCACATCTTATTGAGCTGTTTAATTAAATCTAAAACTAAATTACCTTTTTGTACTTGGCCTAAATCTGGTCCATCATACCATGCAACAATCTCTGAGGATGAGCAGCCTTATGAGATTTCTTCATCTGCAAGGCAATTTTTCTTTTTTTCCATGAAGGTAAAGTAAAGTGGTTCTTGTGTGATTATTTGCAATGGAATTATTATTAAGTATTCACCCTTTGCTTGTCTGAAGGCTTATATGTGATTAAAACATGCCCCAAATACACAGCAATAGAATACATTCCTTGTGATTTAAACCTTCTGGCTGTACGGATATTCCTCTGTTTTGGTCCTAGAACAATGTGTGAAATAAAAACAACTTCTTTACCCTGCATTATACAGAGGAAGCAAGTAATATGTAAGTTATGTGACAGCAACATGCAATGTAATTAGCTCCTCTTCTAATGACCATAACGTAAAAAGAAGTCTCGCTCATTTAACATCTGCCTGTCAGACCTGGCTGCTTGGTTACCAGGCTGATGAGTCCTGCCCAAGGTGAGAAACCTATTCATGCCGTTTTCCAGGTAATGTTTAAGCCATCCATATATATCCACCTCAACCAATTAAATCTGAACCAGCTAGGTTTTTGCTTTAATCTAACAGAAAACTGAAGGAATGTTCTTGTAAAAAGAGCAAAGAATGGGCAAATGAAGCAATCATTCCACTGAAGAATCAATCATTTTTTATATTTGTCGACCACGCCACATAAAATTGTACAATGACGTAATACATGTTGACTGTGACAAAACCGCCAAGTGATTTTCCACAACTGCTTGCATAATTTTGAAACATTACGAACGAATTTGTTCTGAAAGGGATTGTGCTTCTTTCACACATTTCTTTGAGATCAATTTAGATTCTTTTGATGAAGATCAGAATCATACATTTTGTAATTTTCAATGACAACAAATAAGTTCTGTAGTTCATGTAAACACAACTTTGTACCAAGACATCATTTGCCCAATCCTTGAAACTTTTAAAAATGTAAAAGTGACGCAGTTCTTTTTTGTGAAAAATGTCACAGGAGCTCTTTTCTTTACAATAAAAACAAACAAAAAAGATCTGGTCAGGTTTTGGGAGAGCAGAAAAAAATCCTGTTGTCTGTGGGTTGGAAACGTAAAATGAGCAGTCGGTTTCTTTGTTATGTCGAGTATTTTGTTGCTGTCTTCCTCTCCATGCAGATTCTGTTTCTCATGTATACTGTTGCTCCTTTCAGAACTGCAACAGTCAGCAGACGGCTCCCTCAGTCGAGCACACACCATAAACAAGAATTGAAATTCAATGCAGCTTGGTGTTGCATCACCAAAGTTTGGATTTGAAGCCCATTTGATGCCAGCAGCGTATATATTGGCACCGTTTTTTGGTAAAAGCCTGGATCTCTTAAACAATTCAATTCAATTCAATTCAATTTTATTTATATAGCGCCAGATTACAACAATTGTCATCTCAAGGCACTTAAATAATATAGTCCAATTCAAGCCAATTGGAATTCAATTCATTGTAATCATAATCCAATTAATTCATATAGAGCTAATTCAAAAAATTAATATCCTAGCTAAGGAAACCAACAGATTGCACCGAAATGTGTCTTCAGTCCAATCTCCCGTCCTGAGCGTGCCTGTGGCAACTGTGGAAAGGAACGACTCCCTTTTAACAGGAAGAAACCTCTGGCAGAACCAGACTCAGGAAGGGTGGCCATCCGCCTCGACCAGCTGGGGTTTGAGAAGACAGAAAAGAGGGAAAAGAGGGGGGAAAAACACCATAACGCCATTCAAAGGATATCTGTTGGAACAGGGAAACATAGGTTAATAACCACAATAATGTCACATGTACATAAAATAAAATTAGAAATTAAACAGGGGGAAAAAGAGAGCAAAGTGAGGAAAGGTGTGACAGATGAGGTCCCCCAGCAGTCTAAGCCTATAGCAGCTTAACTATGGGATGTTTCAGGATTACCTGAGCCATCCCTAACTGTAAGCTTTATCGAAAAGAAAAGTTTTAAGCCTAATCTTAAAAGTGGAAAGGGTGTCTGCTTCCCGGACATTTACTGGCAGCTTATTCCACAAGAGAGGGGCCTGATAACTGAAGGCTCTACCTCCCATTCTACTTTTAGAAACTCTGGGAACAACAAGTAAACCTGCAGTTTGGGAGCGAAGTGCTCTGTTAGGAAAATATCTTACAATTAAATCTTTAAGATATGATGGAGCTCGGTCATTAAGAACTTTATATGTCAGAAGAAGAATCTTAAATTCTATTCTGAATTTAACAGGGAGCCAATGAAGAGAAGCTAAAACTGGAGAAACATGATCTCTCCTGTTAGTTCTCATCAGAACTCTGGCTGCAGCATTTTGGATCAGCTGGAGGCTTTTCAGAGAATATGTGGGACAGCCCAATAATAAGGAATTACAGTAGTCCAATCTTGAAGTAACAAATGCATGAACTAGTTTCTCTGCATCACCCTGAGACAGGATGTTCCTGATTTTAGCAATATTACGAAGGTGAAAGAAGGCAGTCCTAGAAACCAGTTTTATATGTGCGTCAAATGATAAATTCTGGTCAAAAATAACTCCAAGGTTCCTCACTGTAGAACTAGAAGCCAAGGAAATACCATCTAGAGTAACTATATAACTAGACAATTTCTCCCTGAAGCGCTCAGGTCCAAAGAGAACAACTTCAGTTTTGTCTGAATTTAAAAGCAGACAGTTCTGAGTCATCCAGGTCTTTATGTCTTTAAGACAGGCTTGTAGCCTGACCAACCTGTAGGTTTCATCTGGTTTCATAGATAAGTACAGCTGAGTATCATCAGCATAACAATGGAAATTTATGCCATGCTGTCTGATAATGTTACCTAATGGAAGCATGTATAAAGTAAAAAGAATCGGTCCAAGCACAGAACCCTGAGGAACTCCATGACTTACTCCAACGTGTGATGAAGATTCCTCATTTACAAGAACAAACTGGAATCTATCAGATAAATATGACTTAAACCAGCCTAATGCAGTTCCTTTAATCCCAATAACATGTTCAAGTCTCTGTAACAGAATGCTGTGATCGATCGTATCAAATGCAGCACTGAGATCCAACAGGACAAGCACAGAAACAAGTCCGCTATCAGAAGCTAACAGGAGATCATTGGTAACTTTCACCAGTGCTGTTTCTGTGCTATGATGCACTCTGAATCCTGACTGAAACTCTTCAAACAGATTATTTCTATGTAAATGATCACAAAGTTGAACTGCAACAATTTTTTCAAGAACTTTGGACAAAAAAGGGAGATTGGATATAGGTCGATAATTAGCCAACACTTCTGAATCAAGAGTAGGTTTTTTAAGTAAAGGTTTAATTACAGCAACCTTAAAAGTCTGAGGTACATATCCTGTCAACAAAGACCGATTGATCAAATCCAATATGGAAGTGTCAATTAAGGGGAAAACCTCCTTGAACAGTCTGGTTGGGATTGGGTCTAACATACAAGTTGATGGTTTAGAAGAGACTATTGCTGTTGTTAGCTCAGAAAGATCAACTGGACAGAAGCTGTCTAAATACAAATCAGGTTCGAAAGATACTTCTAAAGCTGCTCTACTTGATGATACATCAGTGATAATAATGGGAAGGATTCCATTAATCTTCTCTCTGATAGAAACAATTTTATTGATGAAGAATCTCATGAAATCATCACTGCTGAGAGTTAAAGGAATACATGGCTCAACAGAGCTCGGACTCTTTGTCAGCCTGGCAACAGTGCAATGAAGGAAAGCGAAAAAGTTCAGTAAGGAAGCTCTGTTCCCTCAAATCTATCCTTTTAGGGTTTGGGTTTTTTAATCCTGCTACACTTCGTCACTTCAGTTTCTCAAGCTGTCAAATTCACCTAATTTTTAATTCTGTTGCTACTACTTTAATTCTGTCGTCCATCTGCCTGCTACTTTTGGAGCAAATCGATCTGATACCCATTTTGTAAAACTCTCCTCTGTTCTAAACTAACCCACTTCCTCCTGATGCCCACCTCCTACGGACTCATGCTAACTCTGCTCATCTACCACCATCATCATTTCCCTTTTTTGTTCTTGTCACTGCTCCATCTAAATCATTTATCAGAGTCTGATCACCAAAGAAAATTGTTTTAAATTAACCTCTTAGACATCAGTAAATTTTGGTCCTTCTTTCAGCTAATCTCGCCTTATTGAACAAAAGCTACATTGTGCTGAATAGGATATGTATTATATTCAAGTGCACATAATTAACGCAATAAGATGTAATAATAATGATTTCCAAGTGTGTTGTTTTAAATAGGACGGTTTCTACATGACATGAATACGAACCATAAATAGTAAAACGTGTAAGCCCCAACAATGTTTAATTTTATAATCTCAACCATGTATGTTGAACTCCTAGAAAATAAAATATGTTTGTTTAACGACTTGTTTTCATTGAAGTATGTGGTTGTCTTAAATCTAGAAAAGTATCACTATTGTAGAGCTAACATTAAGTTAAATGCACTTGAATTGAGATGAATTGTGTCTTATGATACAAAAGCATACCTTAATATGAATAAAAAAATTTATAATATGAGTATTTCCAGCTAACTTCAGGACATATTTTATCATAAAATGCTTAAATAATTACTTTCTAATCTTATTTCAAGTTGGTGGTGGTCTAAAATCTAGGGCAATGTAACTATTTTAGAACTTAAAATGAGTTAAATACACTTGAAATTAGGGGGATGCCATGAACAGTGAAGAAACAAAAATCTACTTTTGAGGGAAAAATGCTACTTTTGAGTATTACAAGCTTATTATGATACACAACACTTTCTAATACTAGTAAAATATAACTCAAAATAAGTTCTCCTGGCTAATTTCAAGATCACATTTATCTCAAAAATCCTAAATATCACATCTTATTTCAAGAAATCTTGACAAGCTGATTTTCACTAGTTCCATTGGCAAACATTGCAAACATTGGATAGCTAAACAAGCTGAAACTCGTGTCAGGAGGAGTGAGAAGAGGAGGGGCTGGACCAAACCACTATGAAGACTCTGATGGGGGTACTCCAGTCTTTCAAAACTTTCAAGTTCAGGTTCTGTGCAAAGTATACATACTTCAAATGCATTTATATATTCATGTATATTAGATTATGTTTACAGAAATATATTGGGGAGACTCTTCCCTATTTTTTCCAGGATAGGGATTTCTGCAAATGGATGTACCGGCACAGTCAATGCATGGCCAAGCCCTTACACAACCATATGTAAACTACGCACCTGTATGTATAGTCCTACATAAATCAGTAAAATGTAGACAGAGAATTTAACTGGAATGTTTTGTCATGTGGACCAACACAGCTATTAAGTGCTCTGATATGAACTGGGGCATTCTGCTTCAACTGAATTTCGATTTTGCTTCAGACTCTACACCTCGAAGCAGTTGCAATTAAATAGCTTAAGCACATTTTGTAGATGTTAGGGACTAAAATGATGCCAGTCAATGAAAAATGTAACAAACAAAAGGAGCTAATTCTACGAACTACACACTGTTATAGCTTATTCACAATTCAATAATACTATTTGATAAACTGACTGAAAAGTACTGCTGTCGAATAAATAGTATTATAAAAGCAAGACTGCAACACTGCATTCAATTAGCAATGTGCTTATGTATGTGCTTTAGTTTAATTTGATCAATATGTTACACATCTGACCTCTGCAAAAGAATTAATCTAACAGGAGTATTTCTCATACAGTGAACACGCTAAGAGGTCACAGTGCTTGCAGGCTGCATTAGTTTCTTTTTTTATCGAATCAGCAGTATCAAGCTGACCAAAAGTAACAAAAGAGAAAACAAAAATGGATGTGAGTAAGAAAGAAGAGGCCACTCAGAGGCAGGCGATGAAACATAAAAACCTCCTTTAAGGTGTCAGGAAACAAAAAAATAGGTTGGACGGACAATCCAGGAGGTCCGTCTCTGTGCTTTTATCCTGGAGGAGTGGAGAGAAAAGAGCTCCAACAGTTACATCAGTGCAGAATGAGATGATGATACACAGATGGTGAGATATGTTCAAGTGGCTGCCCGGGGTGATCACCCTAAAACCTGAGACAAAATCAGCACTTAGTCTGACCACAGACTCAAAGAAACACCTCTGCAGTCCTCCTTATCCCACTTTATTCCACAGTGTGCTTTCAGCAATCGATGTGTTATGGTTCTAAAATTGTACAAAAGCTTTTTTATACTCATTTATTTTGATGAGGTCAATAAAAAGAAAGCATTTACATCAAATCCTTCAAGTCGGCAGCTCTAAATGTTGAATAGCAAGAGCATCAAGTATCGCACCCTGCCGTTATGCCTACATTTCCGTTGGAAAAATCTGGTATTAACACTGTTAAAGTGGCGACAATAGAATGGGTGGTGAGGGACATAATGGAGCCATAATAGTTCATGTATTGAAAGATAGATGAAGTAAACTGCAATTACTTTACAATCTATTCTAAAATTTCTGTTTTACACCTCTCAGACAGAAGAAATCCCCTACCTTTAATAAACCCAAAGATAATTTAGTGAACTGCGAAAATAATGGGGACATGAATTCAACATTTTCTGAAAGTGGTCGAAAGGTTCATGAGACGAATAAAGTGCACAAATTAGTTTTCCTCTTTCAGCCTATATTCTCTTTCAGCCTTGCAACCCAAAAAGGTGCTCTTTGCAATGGCTCATCAAAACAGGAAGTGATGATTCATTAATAAAGCCATTATTCATGACTCGTGACGTTCCTTTTAGAGATGGTGATTTATCAGGAGGGACCATTCTTCTTCTGTGCAATAAAGCCGAGCATTCACACTCGCTCAATTGTAAATGCGCTGCTGTACCACTGCGGTTGTCAATGTTAATTTGAAAAAGCATTTTCGAACCCTTACAACCCGTCCATGCTCTACGCTACGGGGCCGTAGAGGTTTGAAGGGCTCTGTGGAGATGCACAAAACTAATTGTTCCATATATTCATCACCTTTGGTCTGTCTGTCAGTCAGCAAACTGTTCCTTTGGCATAGTGGGAGCAGTCATGTACTTCTGCTGGGGTTTCTCTCTTTAAGTAACCATTAAAGGCATTGAACTTGCACTCATTATGTTGATGTCACCGTGAGTGGCAGGAATATACTTCACTTTCCTGTTTGCATTATTTCACAGAGGCTAATATTTTACTGAAGTTAAAGTGGAACTCAAGCTGCATGCAGCACCGTCAGGCTCCTCCTATCAACTCAGCGGACAGCTCATCGATCCTTTCCGTTGTTATTTACTGTTTCAGGGCAGAGTTGAGGTACAGTGGCAGAAAGAGGGCATTTTAAAGGCCAAACACGCTCAGATTAGAGGCAAATGTCATTTAGAAGGTCAATGTACCACGAGCAGAAATAGGTGTTACGGTGAACTGTGTCGGTGTTGGGCTTTTAACTTTTCCTCATCCGAAGATGGTGTCTTTGCAGTGATGTCTGACTCAGTGGGTCCGTTCATACTGAGCTGGAATATTGAAAATACGGAAAGTGTGAACAATTGTTCTAATCACTCGGGTCTGCCACGGTGCTGGGGTGCACAGAGGCATCTTCCTCCCTGCTGCACCTGGAATGATTAGCAAAGACACCATAGATAAAACATCCATTTATTAGGTGGGTTGACCAGAGACCGGATCATCAGACTCACACCAGCTTTACTGCGGATGTATATATATATTTTACTCACTTGGACCTGCAAACCCAAGGTGCACCTTTATGTGCCCGGAGGAACGCACTGTGTTCAAGGGCTACTGAGCAAAAACCTTTCAATGACTGCAGCCACAATGGCTCCACTTATCCTATCAATTTATCCAGTGATGCTAAAAGAGCTCCTTCAACCCATTCTTTTTGGTTCAGTTGTAATATGGCTACCTTTGACCTAACCTAGCAAAAACAACTGCTTTGTGTGTGTGTGTGTGTGTGTGTGTGTGTAGGGGATGGGTCTGTTTTTTTTAATATATATATATATATATATATATATATATAAATGTGTACGTATCGATGGTGGGGGTACGAACAGATGGACTTTAATCTCAGATTTCACAGGGCTGAGAAAAAACTTCAAAGTGGAACAGCCTGAAGGATGGAGGCAGAGAAAAAAGCGCAAAGAGAAAAAAACGTGCGGCAGCATTTACATGAGGAGAGAGATGTATCCGAGGCAGCGGTGGAAGAGAAACATACAATATTTAAAAGGTTGGAGACTGAGACAGCCTTTGCTACACAAACTTATTTGATCTGCAAGTATTATTTCAAGGGCGTATCAAGGTAAATAATATGCCTGCAGTTGTGGGTTTTTTGAAGTTAGAAAAACACGTCAACTGCCAGAACGTCTCCCAGCAGTTATATATTTCCTTCTGCCTTTTGTTGGGGAGTGTCAGCCCTCAATAGTTGATGCGGTGGAAGTTCCTTAATGACTTCCTTTCTGACATGACGCACTACTATCAAAGTGCAGTGCCGAAAAACATTTATTATTATTTTTTTTTAATCAATAGGCAGAAAACTCTGCTTAAAACAGGCTAAGCACATGTCTGCCTACAGGGCAGAGTATTTAAATCCTTACAGCACACATTTAATGCACACTTTCAAATACATTTACTGACTTTTCATACATGTGTCTAACATTGTTTCGGTCTTGCTCATATTTACCCATAAAGTACTCTAAATACAGTATCAAATTTTATTTCATAGCTGTATGTTATAATAATTCTTTGTTTTATCCTCCCATTTTCTATCCATTCTCATTTTTTTCACCTTCCGTTAGCTTTGAAATACTTATATTTCCCAGAAAAGTAATATAATCTTCACTTTGAATATTGTAAGCTGGAAATATATCCATCAGCTATGTTGCTGCTTTAATTCTCCCCCGCTGACTCACAGTCCTGCAATGATCGATCTCTCTCGATCTCAGCACCCACTTAGGAGGCGAGACACGCTGACCCGTGGTCACGTTAGTGCTTGTTACCAAAGGAGACACGGGGACCCTTCAACAAGCCTTCAACATTGATCAGGAGGTTTTAATATTAGTGAGATTAAGAGCCTTTGAGTTCATTACAGACCAAATGGCAGGAGGTGGCCGCTTTAGGTCCCAAACACGATTAAGAGGAATAATAGATAAGCTGACATCACAGAATCAAAAGGCCTCAGTTTTTTATGCACTTTTTTTCTTGTCCAGAGAATCCAGAATTAACCATTACTAAGTCCGAGGAGGGGAAGGGATAACTGAAGTTGTTGCAAAATGTCTCGGGAAAAAAACGGTCTCTTTCTGTACTCATTTTGAGTGAATGTAATTAAAGGAAATATGTGTGGAATACGGAGATTTCTCTGTGATGCCACCCAGTGGTAGTTAAAACATGGTGCCATAGGTTCAGTAAATAAATTGGCATTTTCACCATGAAAAAAAAACCAAACACAACATGTTGTATCTGTTTTCCATGTTGAGAAAAAAAAAAACTTGAAACTTGAAATCAGCTTTTCCACGCTATGTTTACACAAACACATGTATTCATATGCGTGTAAGTTTCGTTTCTATGGGAATCCTGATAGGTGTGCGACATGCTGCCATCTGTTTTTTTGTTTCCTCCCAGAATTTGCCTCAAGAACACTGAGGTTCTGTACCTGTCGCAATGCATTTCGGAGAGGGACCACCCTGTATACCAGGAGATTGGGTAAACAAAGTAACGAACATGCTAACAAACTAGTTTTCTACATTTTTTCAAGTGAAAACTTTATTGCAGTGTTTAGCCAGCATTGGTTTTGAAATGATGGGAGGCTATGTAATGTGCATACATTATGGCTCATACATTTTTAACAATGTCTTCCATTTCAAAGAAAAAAAAAGATCTTTTGACTTACCTCTTGTATTTGTTGTTCTGCATTGGTAATTCCAGGCATAAAACTGGATGAGAAAACTGCTCATTTTAGCCTTTCCCATTGCTGAAGGGACGTTGTACGAACAGAGCACGGTTAGCTGTTGGCTTTCCATTTTTTAGAATGACATATTAATGTGGCTGCTGCCTACTTTTAGCTCAGTAACATGCTAAGTATTCAGGAACGGATGAGTGTGAAGATTTGACGAACAATCCTGGAAACGCAAGCAACGTCCCCACAACAAGTCGCATATGATTCCATTCCTCC
Source organism: Leuresthes tenuis (assembly GCF_036924035.1). Taxonomy (NCBI): domain Eukaryota; kingdom Metazoa; phylum Chordata; class Actinopteri; order Atheriniformes; family Atherinopsidae; genus Leuresthes; species Leuresthes tenuis. Next base: position 21,653,437 of record NW_027325372.1, on the reverse strand, counting down.
ACTGGCATTGACCAAACGTTTGAACTCGTCATGACCTCGTCACTACATGGGCAATGCCACTGTGATGTTTTGATGGCTTTAAAACCTCTTTCTAATCATGTTGCACAATGGTATGGTCACATTGATTTGTATTCTGGAGTGGAAATGAACCTGTCTCTCTCTTACAGATCACTACATCCTCCTTTGTATGCAGTCTTAATCAAATAAGCTGCTCTTACTTTATTAACTTGGACAAGCTTACTCCAGATAAGCCTGTCGCTTTCAGCCACTTTAGAGTGAGAATCAGCCCCCGGAGGTGATGAGATTTCACTCTGGTGGCCCGAGATGTGGCCTTGGGGTCGTTGTGTGATTGTCTGAGGCTTGGCCCGATGCTCCACAGAGAATCACTTTCTCTAATGGAAAACTATTGTCTGCCACTGTGAACATACAACTCAGCCTTTCTGGACATATGCACGAGACAGAATGAAGCTTTCTATCTGCCAGAAAGCTATTTTGGAATTGTAATATCCACTGTAGTCGACTGTGATTAAGCAACACACGTGGAATCGACTCCCTTATGAGACCATGAGGTGTTTTAGCGTTGCAGTGATGCAGAAAGAAAAACTGCATGAAGAAGAAAGCATACACAGCCAGTATTTTAGGTTTAACAATGGGAGTCAATATTTAAAACTGTCATAACAATACAACTGTAAGGCACTTAGGGAATTACTCATTCAACAGGGGCAGATTTGATAAAGATTAATGAACACAACAGTTTGACAACAGAAGCCTCTTTGCTAGAATTATGAAGCCCCTCTCTTGACATCCTGCATTATTTATTCAGTCATCCTTCCTGGCAGGTAACAGTGAACGTCTAACATAGGAGATACACACATCCTCTCCAACAACAGTCAGAATCGAGAAAGACAGTTCGGGTTCACAGTCGGTTCAGAGCAGTCCTGTGTGTATGCAGAAGGTATAAAGAGTCAGCGAAGCTCTGAAGGAAATTTTCTTCAAACGTCCCAGCGGAGGAGGAACTCCATTTGCTTTCACGACTATCCTCTCCTCCCGTCTTTCTCTGGAGAATGATAAAAGTGTGATACATGCAATATCGTTTTCCCCCTTTTCTGTATCTCCATACAGGTCACTCCATCTTCTCCCCCCCGCAGGATTCACCTCATTCCAGACGGTGAAAATATGAACGTCCACTGTTTGGCCAGGACGAGATCCTCAGCTAGATAGCTATTTTCATCAAGATTCAGTCTGATATTGTTTGGGCTTGAATGTTTGGGGAGAGGCATGTGTGTGGTTCATCAGATCTATTAAGGAAGGAAAGAAGAGAGGGAACAAAATGAGCTCTCACAATAAAGAGAGAAACAATGTGTTTGAGCATATTCCGTCATTTCAAGTGTTTTCTGCTTATGCAGTCCGTCAGGCATCATATTTTCCCACTTAATACAAGCACAGGATGTCAATTTCACTCTGCGGTAATAGAGACCCTGTTGTGGTTCGGATGACACAAAAACATTCTTACATACTAATGGCAATGGTACAAAGAGAAGCAGAGAGTCCAGAATCCCCCTGAGGAGACTGTGGAAGGGGAGCTGAGGGTCAAGCTTTCTGGTGGTGATTCTGAGGGATTTCAGGAGCTCAGGAAACATGTTTTCATCTTTAAGTATCTATTACGAGAACACCAAGTTGCCTCAAAATCACATTCATATTTAATATGTCCTGATAATAGTGGTGTCCCCTACAGAATATTCCATTTTGTTCTTACAGGTGTTTGAATCGACCATAATTTGGGAATTTGGGCTGGAGTTTGGAATACTGGGCTGTTGAGATTCATCTGTGGATGAGCATTATGACACTCAACTGAAGTAATGGCCCCATTTCATCCTGGAACCCTTTGGAAGAGTCCTTCTTTGAGGATCAAACTAATTTTTTCACCTTCATTTCACACCTATTTGAGTTCCAGAATATGACGATGTTAACGTCAGCCCTTTTTTTTTTTTTTTTTTTAAAAAGACAAAACTAAATGGACCGTTAAATCAATTCTCTACCTCCTGCTTTGAAGCTGCTTCAGTCACGTGAATTGCAAGTGAAGATCCAGTCTTCAAGCGTTAGTATTTCTTCACTAAATCTGACCCTGGTATTTCATGTTTTCAGCTCATGCAATCATTGTGTTGAGAAAAACGACTATTTAACCAACTATTCTGCAGACTTCATGCAACGTTTGTGAATTACATTTCCAACGGTCACAAGAACCAATCTTGGTCTTTGTTTGATCCCAAAGACTCAGTATGATATGAGATAAATTAAAGAAAACATGAGACAAACAACATGCATTTTTTAGTGACTGAAAGAACAGGGATATTATCCTGTCCTTTCTGCACGTCTTCAAAGTTCTTCCAGACTTGCCAACACTGTTAACCCATTCTTTTTTAACCCTATCATTTGATCACTGTATATTCAACCGTGAACATGCAAAACATCATCAAAACACCAGACACATACTGCAGCAAACAACATACCGTTAGCACCAGCGGCACGATGCGACGAGCAGCGCTGTGCAGCCGGGACTGTGGCCTGGAGAGGAATATAAACTGTGAGCGTTCAAGTTCTCAACATCAAGCATTGTTTGTAAACCAATGAAATAACCACGTTTTATTGTTAAATTATCGTAACAATGGGTATATTTTTATCAATGTCTTAGATTTAACACATTTTGTTGAAATATTACTGCTATTTATCTTTTTTTTTGCAGTTTTTGAATTATTTCTAGCTTTGCGGATTACGGACTTACAGAGACAGGAAAACATATTACACTGAAGTTTAGAGAGGGTTTATGAGCAACTATGTTAGGGTTAAGGTTAAACTGGGTCTGGTTGTTTACCTTGTGGGACGGAGGTCGTTTTAAACAGCTACTGCCATCCTCTCTCTGCGGAGGTCAGCTGGGGTTCAATTTAACGGACGGGTGCGAGGGCAGGCTCTTTAAACGACTAGGAGAGGGTCACATGACCGGAGAACAAAAAGAGCAAAGACAAGAAGAGAAAGATAACCCCTCCCTCCCCTCCCCTCCTCCACCCCCACCAGCCCACCCCTCCCCTCACTTCACCTCACCCACTCAACCCCACGCAAGCGCCGTATTGAACTCAACATGGCCCCCGGTGGAGGTCGGGGGGTGGGGGGGCTTCTGAAGAGCCGTTTCTGTCGGGGTAAACACAATTTATTGTGTGTTTACTGATGATGCTTGACGCGAACATCGAATTATATGAGCAAACAGAGCGGATGGAGTTTCAAGAGTGGCGATGTTGTTATCGCCAAAGCCTCTAAATCTCAGCTGGAGAGATCTCCTATGAAAAAGCATCACGTTTTAGAACCAAATAGGAGAGAATTCTTATCAGATTACCAAGGCCCTCTGCAAGGTCACAGCAGCCACTGGATGTTTGCACTGCTTGCATGTGCTTTTGGTCACGCCGTGTGGTGTTTTATCATGTTTTCTGATTTTGTCAAGGCGATAATTGTTCGATTCATTTGTTACAGGCTTCTATGTCCTTACCAAATGCTCCCAACACGTCAAGCCTTTTCATTTAGCTCTGTTAGTTTAAATTATGAAGCGTTTTAAGGAGTCCATAATTATTCTCGTCAACACAAGTGTTTTCTTCCAAACATTTATTCGGCATCAACAAAGAAGGAAATATTAAAGGGCTTACATAAGCTCAAAATTAATATAGTTGAACAGGTCTCCAGATGGATGGATGATTTAGGGTGCTGAAACTCAAAGTTAAGCTAACACTTTTGTTTTAAATTACAAAATGACATCAAAATGACTTATTGAGAGCATCTAATGAAAAGATAAATAAACACATACATTAAAAAGCTCCCGAACTGTTTTGCATCTCCGGTTGTTCGGTGTACACAGAGCGTGTGCAGCTATTTCTAGATGTATTTATGTCGATGTTTGGGGGATGAACACAACTACACAAGCTTTTTAGAGTTAATTAGCTGGCAATATTCACAGTTGCACACCATGCTTTTATAAGCCCTTTAACACTAACAAACTTACAAAAAGGGAGGAAACAGCAATACAATGTGTGTACAGTATGACTTTTCTCTTCTTTTTTCTTTTTTGCAAATGTTTCATTTACAAGGGACACAATTTTCACCCCAGAAAAAATGTCTACAGTTATAAACTTTCCTAGGACTAGGCTACTACATTTCAGAGGTCAAGGTCTAAAGAGGGTGATAAATTAAGTTGCACCGGTCGCCGCAGACACAATGTATCCAACAGCTTGCAGTGGCTCGCTAATCGTTACCAGGTGAAATCGCTCAATACGGTGCCATTCTTCACAGTCACATAGCTGAGAGAGAAACTTAATAAACTACGGAATCTTTCTTTATCTCAACGGCAAGTCAATTCTCCTGGAGGGAAGGGCAGATTACGTACATTTCTTTCCACCGTTTAACCGTTGGGACTATGTTTTTGCTAATCAGGGGGATTCCACGATTGGAAATTATTTTGCGGTTTACTTTTCAAATCTAAAAAGGTGGGAGCGTCCATAAAAAATCCATTACTTGGGTTGAAACAGCCACGAGGACTCAGGTGCTGGTTGTATAAATAGTTCAGTATCTGGAGTACGGCTGATCTCTGTACACGGCCTTGGTCGTTCGTGCTGATGGAGCCTTGCCTCGATTGTTTGCCCACTCCTCCTGACCTGGTTAAGAAGGAAAGAAAAACAGACGGGAAACGATTACAGAGGCGTTGCACTGAAATCATTCATTGCTAACAACAATATTGTTCTGTTTTTTTTTTATTTCTTATAAAAAATTATAGTAAATATTCTCTCTCCTGTGAAAATGTCGCGGTAGAGATTTGGAAGCACTTTGAGTGTCTGTTATCGACGCTGCTGGTAAAAACAAAAGCTTGCTTTCGAGCTGAAAATACAAATGGCGAGTCACGCCGTGAAGCCTGAATTTTCACCTGGGAGGATTCATCTCAGATAATTGAATGAGAGGATCAAATAGCTACTTGAAAAGGACCCGTTTAGTGGCTTCTAGCAAAAAGGTCACAATTACCATTAGCCCAAATCAGCCCTGTTCGCCCCCTGCTACTGTCAATGTCAAAGTGCCAGTATTGACGGCACCCTTTGTCTGATCTTCAGCCAGCACTGAGACTTCCCCAGAGCTGAGGCTCACAAAGGCTTGTTTTTTCTTTTCATTTTCTGTGTAGAAGCTCTCTGTTGGCAGCACATAGCCAATACCCCTTAATTAAACCTGTCACCCTTCCAGTGACAGTCACTTTGAAGAAACACACCAAGGTAACCTTGTGTTTTGAGAACAAGGATGAACATCAGCGCTGTTTATCTGTTTCCTTTCAACTGTCGCCTTCTTTTCTGTGTGACCCACACAGCATTATCATTATCATTGTTACACTTTTTTATTTTTTGTGCAAGTAGGGAACACTAATGAGCAGAGGACGCTTAGTTCTTCCCCTCGCTGTGGTCAGAAAAGTTGGGAAAGTTTTTAATGGCTTTCTAAAACCACATTCATGAAAAAAAAACAAAAAAAAAAACAATGAAAAGTTAGATTATAAAGAACTGTGCAAAGATTTTGAGCCATCCCTCATTTCTTTATATATTATCAGGAATATGGGAAATAATTTATTGGACACATAAAGTAAAAGGAAAACAGTATAAAAGGTAAAAACAGACAATTCTAACTAGCTTGAAAGCCTGAACCCTCTTAGACAAGCTTTCTATCATTTCTTTAAGTAGTCCTCAGGAATGCTTCTTCAGGCTCCTTGAAGGACATTCTCAAGTTCTTCTTTGACTGACTTTTTTTTTCCTCTGTCAAGATGATCTCACACTGCCTCAATGGCTTTGGGCTCAGGGAAGTATTCATCCCTCCATAAGACCTTTTGACACTGATTTCCAGCCCAGTTCTTGTGTCATTTGGCGTATCATCAGAATCAAGTGCGTATTCTCAGTTCGGATCAGCAGTTCAAGCACAACCTGCTTTCCCATTCTGCCAGAGCATCCTTGAGGCCATCCTTGAAAGTCCTTCTCCATGCCAGAGTTTCAGCAGCCCTTTTGTTCACCCTCACTACCCGTTTGGGTTTACCAGGTCTGTCTTCCCCACCAGTGGATCCATATTACCACCAGGTAGTCACCAGTTGATAGCTCCGCCCTTCCCTTCACCCGAGTGTCCAAGACATACAATCACATTTCTGATGACACAACTACAAACTCGACTGACCTGTGGCCTAAAGTGGCCTGGAACCAGGGACACTTATGAACCACCTTCTCTTGGAACATGGTGTTTGTAATAGACAATCCATGACCAGCACAGAAGTCTCATGTTCAGATCTGGGAGGCTGTTACTCTCCAGGTTACTTCATCATTGCCCACATGGGCATTGAAGTCCCCCGGTCCAGTACCCAGAGACTTCGGGTAAGAATGCCGGGTAATCTGAGCTGCTGTTTGGTGCATATGCACAACATTTTCTCACCTGCGACCTTCTCGCTCACCAGGGAGACCTCCAACGCTGAGGCGCTCAGGTGCCTTACTCTCTGAGTATGAGAGAGTCCAGCCCCCTCTCCAGGAGTTTGGTTCCGGAGCCCACGCTGTGTGTGGAGATGAGCCCAACTATATCTCGTTGTTACTGCTCTACCTCACAAAGCAGCTGAGGCTCTTTTCTCCCCAGCAAAGTGACGTTCCACATCTTCTGCAACGTCAGGAGTTTCCTCCTTGGGAGTGGTCAGCCCACCTTAAGGTAGCTTCATGTTGCTTCTTCAAGCCCCTCCCCCTTTTACACTGGTACCGCTCCATCGTGGTCTTAGTCTGACCCCTCCCTTGAGACCAATTTGCCTCGGGAGACCCTGTCAGGGGCCAACACCCCGACAACACAGCTGTTAGGATCACAGGGATACTCAAACCTCTCCACCATGCTAAGATGATGATTCTATAAAAAATAAAATTGATATTGGCCTTGATGGATGATGCTCTGTTCACCTGGACTTCTAGTTGTCATGATGAATAAGGATATATTTGTATTATAAAAAGAAAATGAAAAATAAATATCTTGTAAATTTCAGTATTGATTGGGATTCTGATAAATACATTAAATAACAAGCGGACCACTTGGACAATGGGAGTGGCAAGGCCAGTGCCCCAACTTGTAATTTTACATTTAAGTCATTCAATTTACATCTAAGTCATAAACACAACATAATTAATTCATTTCAGTTCTGTTTAGTTGTATAGAGCAATTCAACCAAAAAGTCATCTTTAGAGGGAAAGGTCATTACAAGTCCAATTAGACACAGTCCAATACAATCCAATTATAATCCAGGTCAGTCCAATTAGTTGTAATCCAATAACAACAATTATGACATTCTTCCTTTGCTCTCACTCCACCTTTGCACTTCCTTTTACTAAATTTGGATGTGTAGATTCTGCATAATTATGCTGACAAACACACGTATGGCAGAACCATTTCTCCACTTCAGCTCCACCTTGGCATCTATTTACAGTCAGTCAGTTTATTTTCTTTTTTTTTGCATTCCTGTTTAATGAATAATGCATTTCGATAATCCAATTTGAGGACTGAATTAAGCTGAAGAGACAACACAGCATTCTCCTCTTTGCACCGGCATTGTGATCATTTCAGAGAATTGAATTGCATGTGCCAACACCATGCTCTGAATAACTCAGGTTCACACAGAGGCCACACATACAACACGTTCTAAAAAATGAATCAACCTGCTGCCGGTGAGCAGTAGCGTATCACTGCTATCATACCAATGCACTCTGCAGCAGGTACGACCTTGGCCCACTTCTTACTGGGTCTTGTCAAAAGCTGACAGTGGTTTGTTGAACATTGTCTCAGTGGTGTTGGTTTTATCAGAACTTTGCTGCAACTGGAGCGCTCTTTTCAGACACGATAAACTTCTTCGAAACTTAGGGGTAAGCATCTAAAATGCCCTATTCAGAAAGCACTTATATTTAGTAGATTGACAGACATTACTAAGAGATGTGGAAACAATGTCCCAGTGATAAAGTCACATGGTCCAGTGAGAGGTTAGATGACCAATTTCAACAAAAACCAAACAAAACTACATGGTAACAGTACGTCAAAGCATCTCTGTCGACTGAATTTTAGTCAATTAAGAAGCTTTCGAATCAATTGTTCTCTTTAAGGTCTTTAAACCTTAGTAATCTTTTATTTCTAACTTATTTGATTAAATATTTGTACAAGAAACTTCTAGTATTGGACCTTTTTATGGAATATACTGTATCTTGGTTTTTACATACTGACAATCAACTGAAAAGCTGTTTGCTCTTGGCAAACATGTGAGCATCATGTGGCTGTAGAGCAGCAGCTCTGATGCTCTGTCTGCGTCAGGGTTTAGCTGCATTTAGAAAGCATTCTTATCTCTATTTTTAAATCTTTAGTTCTGTCGTAGAATCCCTCTTCTGATGTACACGTGTGCATTAACCGTTATTTCATTTTGGGTTTTCTGTTTTGTAAGTCTGGTTTTAGCTCTCCCTGCACACCTGCTCTCCATTAGACAGCCATCACACCTGCCTGTTGTTAGTTATCAACTCCCTCAGTACAAATACTACTGGTTTTCCCTAATTTGGTGCCAGATGCTTGTCTTCACCATCTTGGATTGTAATAGTCTGTATTCTGCTTGTGAGCCTGCATTTGGATTCTCCACCTCTGCACTTCATGACACACACACACACACACACACACACACACACACACACACACACCCACACACACGCCCACACACACGTATTATTGAGGACAAATAGAAGTTACGTACAGCAAAATATGACTGAAGAGCAAAACCAGTTGCTGGTAGGGAGCAGCTAGATTTTGGTTCTATTGGATGTATTTTCAGATGATTTTTTAGGTGAAATATGGATGTTAATATGGTTCACTTTTAATTAGGCCAGTCACTAATAATTACATAGTAATGTGTGTAATCTTATATATATATATATATATGTGTGTGTGTGTGTTTCTGTATTAATTTTCAATACATGTCTGTTAGCCTTTATAAAGGTTACTTGAATTATTAAAACCAAAAACTAACATAGACAATTTATATAGTTAATAGTTGTTTTTTGTATGCAAACAATTGTCAATTGAAATTCAAAGATCTTTCCCTTATGGCAGCAGGAATTACTGCTGCAGCTTTTGATACCTTTTTAAAAGTTTTCCTAATGATTTCTAGAGAAAATATCAAAATAATTCAGACATGGTGTAAACATATGACAAGAATTTCAATTTTGAGGTTTGGCAGGACTAGAACTCAACTCTCTTGGTAATTATTTTCAATTTAAGTGGGGACCGCTTCCACCTACTAATCTGAATGAACTGAAGAATTTCTCATTTGCAACAAATTACTTTTAAACATGCTCATGCTGAATGTGTATAAAACAGCTCTTCATTAGCAAGGTGCTATGGCAACTGAGATAAAGCAGAGCAGAGTCACTGACACTGTAAATACTGTAGGAAGATGGGTCTGCAACTCACCGTATGAGTCATATGATTCCCCACTGAGTCCGTATTCATAGTAGTCATCTGAGCTGTAAGCAAACAGAAGAACGAGGTGAATACCAGAGTTCATCAGGAGATAAACTGCCTATTCTTAATGTAAGAACATTACATTTAAATTTCACTTACAAAGCAGACTGTCAAAATGACATTCATCATATTGTAATCATGTCTAATTAATGCAGAGACAATATAGGAAGTTAGTTATCAGATTTGCATATTCTGTTAGCAACTTGTAAAAAGAAAAGGAAAAATAACAAGAAGCAGCTTTCAATTGCTCAAAAGTTTGGACCCATTTTGTGGCTCTACAAGACAATTTTCTCCTCCGTATTTCTGCACAAGCTTCCTGTTCCATATTGCTGCATGGAGATGTATGAGAGGTGGCAACATTAATGAAAAATAAAAAGATGTGGAGGCAAGTTGCATGGCGGTTCATTTCTTGCTTGTTTATTTATTTATTTTTTATTTTGCAGTTACCGGTGAGATGCTGACAGAACAATCCTGCGTCAGTATCACTCAGTAACAGCGCTATCATTCAAGAGAGGCAATTCATCATAAGGCTGCCACTGAGCCGACACCAGCCATCACAGCTGGGTCCTCTCCGCCTGCCTGTCAGTCAGACTGTCAGCAACAGCGGCACCTCTCTGCTCTTCAGATTAGAGAGCTGAAAGCACCATCCAAAACCCCCAAACACCACGTCACCGCCACCTGACTGCTGAGGGCAAAGAGGTGACAGCTATGACACTAGAGAAGCAACAAATTATATTTTACCCTTGTTAAGTTGCTTTTTTTGCGCTGTAATCCTAAAAAGCCAACCTAAGATCCCAAAGGTTGAAACGCTCCGCTCCTTCATTAAATCACACCACGGTTTGCAGCTTGGCAGGGAATTGGTTTCTGCTATCAAATCTGTTTTCAGTGATAAATCTCTTTTTCACCAAAAAAAGAAAAAAAAAGCAGAAACAGTGGGAAGGGGCCGTTCTTAATCATCATCACTTTGTATATTCCAATACATTCATAAAAAGGTGAAAATACCATCTCTTACATAAAGCCCATTTTCCTACATTTCCCAGAGGAAGACCTCATACCATCATGCCAAATAAGTTTATGTGACATTTAATATTTTCCATTCATTTATTAGATTAATTTAGTCCTTCTAAAGCATATGGACAAACTAGGATTGATAGGCTTACTGTGCAAATTGTGCAAAATGATACAGCTAAAGCAGTTAACCAGTTTTGTTAGCTAAACCGTTTGTGTTAGCTAAACCGCTTGTGTTAGCTAAACTTTCTGGCTTTGTTAGCACTCCTCAGTGTCAAATGGATGGAAATACACAATATGATGTAAATTCAATCTTTGCTATCAAGGAATATAGCATTTTTTGTGAAAGTAAAATCCAGTGATACCCATTTTCTGGAGAATAAGTGAGAATATGCTAAACAATACGCTACAGCTAATGAAATTGGGAGAAATGAGAAATTCTTGATGGTAATTTTGTGTCCTTTTATTCCTTTTTCTTTGATTTCTGAGACCGTTTTTCATGCGGGATAAACAACATGACCAGCTGAGGACAGGGTATCAGTTTAAGAGCACTTCAGTAGCTCAGTGAGACATGAGATGGCTCCCTGAAGAGGCCTGAGACTTAAATTAGGCTTAGTATGAATTTTACAGCAGTACATAACTCAACTACAAACAATGCCAAGCCAGCAGAGGCAAACAAGGCTGCTCTCCTGGGCCTGTCTCGCCTGAAGAAGCGAGACCAGCTGCTGTGGTTTCCAGTCAGCCCTTGCAGCGGAGGTGCCACCGTGCATCTCCCATGCATGTCAAGTCACTGATATATCTCTGACACCACTGAGAGGGAGACAGAGAAACATGTCACCACTGAATGCTTGTTTTGACTCATCATGTTGTGTACCCCGAGACAAGAACTGACAGATAATTAAATAATTAGATATGCTAAAATGCTCTGTATTCCATGTCTTTGAAATAAACATCAGCTTTCTTCCTCACAGTAAATCAATTTGTTACAATTCACAGGTGCCTGCACACATACTGGGCAATGCTGGCCTTGTCTCTGTCATATTAAGTAATAAAAACATCGAAATACAGTAACACAAACCAGGATGATACACCACCCTGCTAAAGCCTTCTAAAATACTTATTTACATGTCTTTGACAGTATTTCCTTTTCCCTGTATACTGTACAGAATTTCAGGGTCTGGATTTATGAAGTTTCTATATTTCTTGTAGTGGAATGCACAAATGTTAGTGTTCTGCTGTGTTAAAAGCTGCCAATACAGATGTGCTCTAACCACAAAGAAGATGAGTGCAACAGAAACTGTCATTTCTGGGGTGATATTTTGTCAATATTGCTGTGCAGCTTCTTGCTGTCGTTACCTTTTCCCCATAATTACAGACTTGTGAGCTGCATCGTCAAGGATTCATGTAAAATTCTGACTATGAGGCAACATTTTGGGCATATATCAAATTGAAGAATTCATTTAATTTCAAGTTTTTCACTGATGAATACTACATTGTTTGCCAAGATTACTTTAGACGTGAATATGGGTTTTATATTTGGCAATTGAAAGTCCTTGTGAAATCAAACAGGATGTTTCTTCGTTGTTTTTGTGAGGGACGGTATACTCATTTTTTGTTCAGTGAAACAGTGGCCGATGCTCATTGGTGACTTGTGTGTCCTCAGGCCACTTCAGTTGACCAATCACAACAAACTTTGCTCTTTGGCTTGAGGGTAGCCTGTCTAACTTCTGTTTTTATAGCAAATGTATATCCATCCAGAGGCAAATAGCAAATGCTAGGATTTGAGAAGAACAGTATCTGCTTTTCACATATTTGGTGGGAATGTTTGGTTGAGCAGTTAATAACACATTTCTGTGTGATGTGACAAACTTGGAACTAAGATTTATTCTGCTCAACTCCAGCTTTAAAGTAGCAACATGTAGGATTTACTGACATCCAGAGTGAGAGTTGCTGCCAACACATCAACCTAAATCATAAAAGCTGTAGTTTTTATAGTGTCATTTTAAAACTGCATGGGCAATACAAAAATGGTTTGGTACCACCATGAATTGATTAGAGCTGCTCAAGCTGCTACCCCCGCGACCCGACCCCCGGAGAAGCGGCAGATAATGGATGGATGGATGAACTGATTAGGGTAGAAGGCGATTTAAGCAAAAACTTTTGAAAACTTTCAGTGTCACATCCTCTTACGGTCTATACATTCATCATCACGCAAGTCAAGAGAGCACAGCTGGCAGCTGAACACAGGCGTGAGAAGAGGAGCCTGTGGTGGATCTCAAGTGAGATATCACCCTGTCATAGGTGTGAAAGTGCTCTGACTTTCTAAATAGGTCAGCTTTTGATTTGACATTCATTAGCACAAGTTGTCCGCTGCTTTGTGTCTCCTTCAACTCCAGTGGCCGAGAGAGAAAAACTCATCACCGAGAGAGGCAAACATAACACCCATTAGGTATGTGTGTCTCTTTCATTAGACGTCTGATTCCAGGTCTACATGTCCACAGGTAGAGGCCCTGGTTCTCTAATTCATCTGTCATCTCTGTAAATGCTCCATCTTAAGCACTGATGTTGCAGTTCCAGGGCACCATGAAACAGATGGCAGTGTTAAATCTGAATGATGTAGTACATGTCCCTCGTGGACTTTGTTTTCTTACATCGCCATTACTCTTCCAGTCCTCTGTGATAAATTTGAAGAAATCTAGCAGGACATTACATGAGGCTGCAGAGATAATGTGGCGCTGGGCTGGTGTGGAGAGAAAGCACTTTTCTTCTGTTAGCCTACTTCCTGCTTCGTACACACTTCGCACCGAGCTCGCCTGTGAATCCCAAAGCAAAGAATAGTTCCTTGAAGCTTCTTGTGTAATCATGCTTTTCATTCATTCTTAGCACAAGGTGGAAAAGTAAAATGGTGATGAAAAATGCCCTTCATTGAATGCTCTGATTATACTGCCTCGGTGATTTCATCCAAAGATAACATTACAATGAAGACGGATGGGGGAAAAAGGCAATTCCCCCCTCCCCCAACAATTTTGTATGAAATGAAGCACATGTAATTTCAAATGAAAACCTTCGTTATGGATACACTTGTGATTGCTCAGTGTGGTGGCTGATTGCAAAGCTATCTCCACCGCTGACCCCCTGCTGGAGAGACACAAAGAGGGACAAAATGGCCCATAGAAAAGATTCGACTTTTCAAATAAATGTTCTTTCTGGTTTTCTGTGGACTATCTACGTAACTCCACGTCCTTTTAGGAAACGAAATGAATTCTAAGAAAACACTGCCTAGTAAAGTCAGGATGCCGTATACAGTCAAATCTATTATCAGGAGATTTGTTTTGCTTGCTGCATTGTCCCTCTCTGGCACCTGTGTGATGTAATGTCATTAAATTTAAATTTGTGATTTTCTTTTTTTCCTCAGACACAGTGAGCTCTGTAAATCCCGCCCTCCTCCCCCTCACATGGCCCAATTCCCGCCACAGCACCCATCACTCATCTTGACGAGCCGTCTACCTTGAAAACAGCATTGAGGTACCCGGCGTCTGTGAAGCCACCGCAGGGGTTTCAGAAGCAGACAGCTAACACGGCCTACAGACACACGAATATTACGACTTTACAAACTGTCTGCCAAAGGGTCCTGACGTAATGAGTGGCCCTAACGGTAGCAGCGCTGGGAAAGGCTGAATGATCAAACACTCTGTGTCACCTCATGCAGCTGAAAACACTGTAAGGATTATAGCCGAGTGACGGCTGACATGCACATGAGCTCTGTGTCTGTATGAAAGGACCATTTTCTAAGCTGGACTTTGTCAGCCAAAGGTCCCCTGGTGTAACATGAAAAGAGAAGGAGGGAAAAATAAGAAGAAATTGCACTAACTGGGTAAGATGGCCGATTCAGAAGGCTAAATAACCAGTAAGACCAGTATAAACTGCTCTCTTCTCTCTGCTCAGGTCAAACCAAGGTCTCTGAAACTAAGGGTTAGGCCTACCAAACGCGCTTATTTACGGCAAAGTGATAGCAGATATGCAGCTGATGTGTTGGAGCGCTTTAGCAGAGAATCTCTGCAATTATTTTTACCCACACAATCAGCATGATTGTAAGGACAATGGTCGCTCCCGACTGAAGCACGTACAAAGCCCAACGCTGCAGTGACATGCATGCCTGGCCAGAACTATGTGTCAACACTGAGACAGGTGACCGTAGAGATCTGGGTTCAGGTTAATCTGATAATCCTATGACTTCTCGTGGCACTAAACAGTTCAAGGTTTTCTCACATTCTGAGAAATCCACCACACTTGCAGTACATTCATTCAGACGAGGCAACTGAGGAACACATTAGTGCCAACTGGGGAAGTTGGGGTTACACCTGCAGCCTTCCAACTGAAGGACAATCACTATATCTCCTGAACCACAGCCATCCGATTAACTCTTTTTAACGATTAACTAATTTTTATCAGGTAATATATTCTATCGAATTTTAGTCTAAAGTTGCCAAGAGGTTGAAAATTTGGTTTGAGCTGTTTTGGTTTTGCAATCCCTTCAGATCTCATCTGACCCCATCATTAGATTAAAAAAAAAGTGGGACTGTGTGAAGTACTAATGAACTGTCCGTGTCCCGTCTGGCAGCATCAGAGGGCTCTCAGTTTAGAAAATGAGGGAGGGGAACTGATGAGCAAGGAAAGCTAGCGAAGTCTCAAAATGATGAAAAGAGAGGAAAAATCTAAAACAAGTCCAAATAAATCTAATTTTACATTGATTCACTTTGGAATCAGACGGTTATTTTTTTTGGCACGATATTTTCCCAAATGAAAAACATCCGTGTTGAATAAATATTCAAATGAAAATGTGTGCTAAATATGTCTAGAACAGCGTGATGGACGGGCTGCCTGGCCATGGTGTACCCTGCCTGTTGCTCGACAGCTGCTGGGAAATGAAGGGACATCTCATTAAAAAACAAACAAAAGAAAAACAAGCCAACAGGCTATATGAAGAGTGCAGAATTTTTTGGGTTCATGAAACAATAAGTCAAACGGAAAAAGCACAATATCAACAATAGGGGAGTCAGACAGAAAATCAATAAATCAGTTCCCCTCTGGTGTTTGTATACTGGGACAGGGACAGTAGTCCAGTTAAATGGAGCTATAACTGGAGCTCGACTGAACTGTGTATTGAAATGTGCTGACTGATTTGTCCCCAGAATAATCCCATTTTGCATTAGGATAATAGATGAAGTAACTCATTAATAAGCAGAAAAGCTCACTTGTGCTGGCCTCTCCAAACTCTACATATTGTATAATACTGTGGAAAAGTCTTGATTCACCCCTCATGTCTTTTATAGTGCTCTTGAGCAGTAGTTCTCTGGGATTTTTGGAAGTTTTCTTTGGATATTGGCTACTTTTTCAACTACAACTTTTTTTCCTGGCAATATTTAATGAAATGAGGAATGGTTGAAGACGGTACTGTATAGTCATTTTCTGAGGGTACATGCAGAAAAGAATATATTTGTGGCACTCTGTCAGGGGAGCTGCCCTGGTAAGACACCCTCAATATTTAGAGGACTTCTCAGCAGAGTTACAATACTACAGCAGCTTTGTTTCTTTTGATGGTGATGCCTGTTTTGGAGCTCTTGCAAATAACTGATTCTAAAGTGCGACACCATGAAACCATTCTTCTCCGGTTTCCCCCGTGCCCACCTCCTGTGATAAGATTTACTGACGCTCCTCTGGGATGCACGTTCGCTTTTCAAATACTGACACCGCTATCCTCGTGCCTGCGGGCCTCCGAGATCCAGCCGATGGTGTGGTACACCAAAGCAAGGTGCGAGGGAGGGTGCAAGGTGGCAGCACGGGGAAGTCTCTCAGGTGTCAAGTATGAAATAATGCTTTGATCACGCCCGTGCTGTGAAAGATCACCTCGTCGTGACCTCAGCGAGCGTCCAGGCAGAGCTGTGCTGCCGCTGTCATCCCTCTCATTTCCCTACAGAAAAGTCACCTCCTCTCTGCTAATAAAATTAAGGACACTCTCCACACAAGTAGCCCCCTCTAGCTTGCTTGACCTTAGAACTTGATTGGTAGCTAAGCACTGCAGCTCTCCATTACTCAGGAGATAAAGCCCTCTGCTGCCTCTCCAGAAAAAGATGATGGCTCACTGCTCTGTGTTGTATAAACACGGTAAGAGGAGGCTCTGATCTGGGAGCTGGTGGACCGACTGCCACGGCTGTCGTGCTGTAGTCGCACTCTGCGAGGTTCCCCGGGCATCAGCTCTCTTCCGAAAGATGTACATGTCTTGAAATGTCTTCTGGGTGTCTAAAAACAGCTTTTTAGCTCAAGTCTCATGTCTTAAGGTCGTGAGTGCCTTATTTGCCTTTCAAGTTGTATTATGTCTAAATGACTCAGCTGTGGCTGTTTCGTGTGACACAGTGTGTACGGTACAGTTACACAGGTTGTCTTGTTCCATTTGTCAAAGTAGGCCTTTATGGACAGCAATGCGTCACAGAACATTTTGTACAAGTTAAACGCAGCAGAGGATACGATTCCATCAGTGTTGGTCAGTGTCACACAGAGATGAAAAGTAAACGATTATACGCACTGGCATCGTGCATTTAAGCAAGACGTTTAAGCAGCTGTGTGTAGAGATTCTGCAGACGAATGTTGTTGCACGTGGGGGAACTCATAACATATGTTTGTTTCTTGGTGTTCGCTGATTGGACTTTATCCAAGAGCCAAACCTATACAGATACTTGCTATTTGTGTGCAATGTATCTGTTTCATTCAAACCAAAGGAAATATTTCAAGGTCTCCGACTCGTAATCAGACAAAAAAAAAAGCAGGAACCATGACACGCTTTACAAACTTATTCGGTTTAAAACTCCAGTTGTTAGTCAAACTGAAATGCATCTTATAAAGAAAGACTGTGATCCTAAATTAGCTTTACTGAATCAACTGTTGTCCTTCATCACTGAGACCATCTAAAGGTACTCTGGACCTAATTTTGTTCATCTGAACGGGAAACGCACATCGTTTCATACATGCTTTCACTCTGCTTGGCTCTTGTTGGGGGTAACATACCAAGAAACGTAGCGATGTATCAAAGGTTGCACCTCTTATACAAACAGCTGCATGGGGGTTAAGATCCCACTGGACCCAACGCAGCCCTCAGCCACGGTGTTGGAATTTAAAGAATGAGTTGAGGGAGAAAAAACATTAAAAAATAAGATTTTACAGTAAAACAACCCAAAGCCAGGTGAGTCTGTCAGAAAAAAAAAACTGTTTCCGAGTATCAATTATGTGTTACACGCTGGTAAGTAATATTTCATATGGTTTTACTTGTGGTTTACCTTGTTTTAACGTCCATATCCCCCGTTTACTGACTGCTGTTACTCGCAAAACTTGCAAAGCGTCTAAGTGTAGAGCTATAGTAGCACTCTGCTTGGGTGCCAGTAGACTTAATCATGCAAATACAACAGGAGCTCGGTGCCTTTCTTTATCACTGCTGCAGTTTGTTTCCGTAAATATCAGTCGGTTTGCTAGATGATCCCAAAACTCGCAAGAGCGGGAGGCAAATGGTGAGAAATGTAGCGGCAGCAGGCAGGAGTGGGATGAAGCAAACAGTTGTTGTGCAGTGGTCTGCTGTGGTCCAAAGCATTAATGATGATGATATTATCGATAAACAGATAGAAAAGTTGGTGTTGTAAATACAGAAATTACAGTAGGATCATAAGTGTGCTGTCAACACAATATTGAAATTCAGTATTCCGTGTCACTTTATCATCAATACAGACTCAATCACAAAGGGAATATTTTTAAACACATGCATTATTATCACACAATAGCGACACATTAAGGTGACATAATTTAGTTAAAAGTCAAAAATATGATGAAAAATGACTGATTATTAGCTGAGAGAAAGTGGATTTTCCATATTTCTGCCCTGAAACAGTCCTCTGGGCACTGGACACCTGCAGCGTGAGGAAGAAGAGAAATCACTTCTGAATTTTCTAAGTTCTATGGTGGATGTAAATCAATGTACAGCTCGTCTGCTTTGTTCAATCCATAAATGTAAGTAAGATGATGCCTGACAGCATGTAGTCAGATATAATGTGGATGAATTCCAAGAGCACGGCCACCAACATTACCACGTTGCTTTTCCTAAACTCACTTATTAACATGCGTGTTTCAGCCTCACAACTGCTTTAAGAGCAGCCGCTTTTCCTCATCCTTTCCTTTTCCTGCTCACCTCCAGCCGGCCTGTTTCTAGCATAAGCCACTGGGGTAATACCATGACAGAGAGACTGTAAATTGTTCTGCTTGTTATCCTCCGGCAACTGAAATCCTGCCATGCAGTTGGAGCTCCGGCTGGTGACTGGGAGCTCCTTAGGCAGCGAGAAACATTGTTAGGAGACTTCTTGTCCACACAGACGAACTCTCACACAACACACACACACACACACACAGACAAAGACAGTCTCCTCAGGGCCCGGCCGCAGCTGGGACCTGCTCTGACTTTCCTCAAGCTGCAGGGGAAAGTAATGCACCTTTGTCCATCACAAAGCTAAAGAGGGCTGACTGTAAAGAGGAAGCTGGGGAGGAATAAGAGGCTGAGTGTTGCAGTATTAACCGCCGTTGCAACAAGCTAATAAAAGGATTGTTTTAGACCTTAAAGTGATATGTAGTACGGAAAAGGAACACTGGCGTGAGTAAACATACATGCAAACAACCGAAACATGATCAATCCATGTCTAGTCATAAAAACTGCATCACGCTTCCGTTGTACACATGTTTAGTGTCAGCCTGCGGTAACAGCAGCTTTTCAGCCAAATCCAAGACACAAATAGGAGAAGAAGTAAGTGAATCAGCTGTCTCTGGAGGCACAGGCTTCTAAGTCTAGGCCCTATTAGTTGCTTCACCCCCCCCACCCGCCAGACAATAGACATTAAAATCTCTTCAAGTCCACCTCGCCTGCAGCCTCTACATGATGGACTCTCTTCTTCTCCTGTACTGTCACCAAACCTGGCAATAAAGACAGCCTCGCCGTTATTGGCGGGGGCCGCTTTGAAAAGAAATAGCTGCAGATTCTCGAGGCGGACCAGCGTTCCCCCGCAGCGAGCATCTGCACACCCCGCCGCCAACACTTCAAGATAAAAACCTCGGCGTGTTAGAGAGGCAGAGGAGTGTGTGTGTGTCAGCTGGAGCCAAAAGAGAAAAAAAGAAGAGATTGCACAAAAGATGGATGAAGCCGTGGTGACATACAACCTGACACATCCACAAAAGAAAACATCGACCACCCCGCTCACAAAAGCCAGGGGACGGAATAATGCAGCTTTTTTTTCTCTTCTTCTTCCCTGGGACAGTTTTTCCCTTTAATTCCCCAGCTGCTGTCAATTCTGTCCAATTCTCATCACTGTAAAGGTGGCGACAATTCTTTTTTTCCCCCCAAAGTGGCATGGGCTGGCATACAGAAACGTTCAGCACATTGTGTGCTGATGAAGTACGATGGGAGACAAAAGCCTTTGACCTTGCACTGCTTGGAGAGTGTGATAGCTGCATGGGTATAAGAAAATCAATATTCTGCATTTAGCTGTGCATGACCCCCTGTGTTAAATGGAGCAGCGTACCACTAAGACGGTTTATTTTGCAATGACGTGCCAAACACAAAGAGGTTGATGCACCTCAAGCTGGATCATTTGGAGGGTGATTAAAACAAAGATAATTAGTTTTATCGCAATGAGCTGCAGGTAAATTCCTTGGAGGAAGCTGTAATTACGTCACTGAGATTTTATTTAGAGGCCTTAGATTCAAACGTGAGCTTCTCAGCAACTACAATGCACAAAAGTTTAGAAGTTAAAACCCTGCTTAATTGCCTTTTTTTCTTATTTGTGAGTGGAACTGGGACACCGAACGGCAACGTGTTCCACTTTTCTGAGCCGATCTTAAAAGGGCGACAAAGGTCAGTCAAAACACGTCACGCCTCACAGAACGTGTTCACGGGAAGCGTTCCTTATGAGTTTCAAACAGGGCAGAAAATGAGCATAAACGACTCCAACCAGCTCATGCGCCACCGTCCTGCTGTTTTCAGCCCGCTACACTTCAAAATCTGCTCCCTCGTATGGTCTTACATCTCCTAAAAAAATGCCCAGACTGCATGAAGCTCTCGCTGCCCACAGTTGCTCCGCATAAACTCGAGACACATAAATCTGACTTACTGCATATTCAAGTGTTCCGCACACCCCTTTGAGCTGTTCAGAGCGCTGGCATTTCCTTGATTTAGCTCAATGCTGTAGAATAATCTGACTTTGTTGGGAACTTTGGATTGTGTGTTGTATAACCGCTGTGATTATGGGCTCAGGCACTGCAGTGAAAGCTCAGGTCTTCCTTCTGCTGGATTCACTCCTACATTGAGCTCATATTCGTTACATGTTACATAAATTGCGCGTGAAGGCCCACAGTTAGAATCACACATTAGCAGGGACTTGTTGTAACAGCATCGTTTTACTCTCACATGCATATTAAACTACTTGAAATCATTTGTATTTGTAAGGGGATGTAAGAGGCACATTTCCAGGCTTAAAACAGTATTTTGATCCTTTTTCATAGATGGTAAAATTCATATGTGGCAACTCATTTTATTTACCAAACATACAATACTTTTTATGTAGATTTATTCAGAGAAAGCCAACCAATAACAGCATTACTATGCTACACTCTAAGCCTAAGGTATAGCAGAGAACATTTATTATAGTTTATTAAGTATTATATATGTTAATATTCTTCATTAGGAAATAAAGAGCAAAAAATATGCCACCTCTGATGTAAAATGAAAGCTCCAAACTATTCTTTAATATGGAGAACTTCAACATTTTATATATTAATTTACATTTTGTGAAGAGGGGTTATCATAATTATTATTGTTATTATTGCTAATTGTAATCAATCGCATGACTTTGTGAAGTTAATGTGTCTGTAAAAATATATATTTTGAAACATTTCTCTGTGAAAATGTTCTGTTGTTCTACCAGCCGAGCTTTCACCTTTAAGAAGGTGACATTTCGGTACAACGTGGGTGTGTAACGTGGGTTTTGGGAAGATTGATGTAGATGAGGAATATGTCAACACAGAGCTGATTCATTTTGCCACCATCAGTCATCAGCTTTGAGAATAAGTCAACTGAATATTTTTCACTGCGTGGAAATAGAGACGCCCTTTTTTTTTTTTTTATGTTCTTACTCACAACAGACTCAGGCTATCATGTACAGGTGACAGTGAGCTAGGCTGTTAGGTTCAGAGGTAAGAGGTGCATCTGTGGATACAGCAGCAGGTTGAGGGAGTCCATGTACCAACAATGATCATGACGGCAGGAAAGTTTTCCATACAGTGCTGCCTGAGGGCTCCAAGTTTGCAACAACTCAACAGTGGTTTCGCTCCTGGGTATCCTCTGTAGATGTTGAAATAGAAAAGTTCTTTGTAGTTTTTCATTTACAAACATTTTTATGAGGATTCTCTGACAAAGTTGTGAGCAATGACCAATCCTTACTGAAAAACTGAGTCTTTGGTGGATGCTCCTTTTATACCCAATCCTGACACCCTCACCTCCCACCAACTAATCAGCTGCTTGTAAAAAATCTTCCAGAACAACGATAGTTTGATATTTTATGAGCTTTTCTGTTTCTCTTTGCTTCTAACCCAACTTTTCTTACTTGCATCAAACTTAAAACTTGTGTCTGTTCCATAAAAGTTCCAATGAATGAACTAATTGCACTTTTTACTTTCTATTACATTGTGAAACTTTTCCTGGAAATGGGGTTTGGGCATTAATCCTGCAATAACATTAAGTAGAGTAAAAGTTAGCCATTCTGTTATCAAAATGTAGCTTTATTGATTTGCGCAGCCTTAGTTTTAGATTGGTCACAAGATGAAATGGGGCTATTTGTTGTTATTCTGTTTCAGAGCAACAGTAAACATGGACTATTTTAATGGATGTTCGTTAGCGTAAGCATAAACACAAAGATCCTCAACCAAATGCTGGTTTCTCCGATTCAGCAGACACTTCAGTGACTACAGTACTCAGAGATCAGGGGATAAACAGGCTATATGATCCTTTATGCTGGAATTCAGATGCTCAGTGCTCAGGTACAGTAAACCTTGCTGTGGGAAGTCGTGTATGGCAGAGTTACCTGGTACTAACATAAAAAAAAAATTAACCTGCATAGTGAGGAATATGTTTTTGGGAAAAAAAAAACAGAACTTACTTTTGTCCTTGATTGCTGTAGTTGTTGTCATATGACTCATATCCTTGGTCATCGTAAGCTGTTCCGTAGCCGTCGTCATACTCCTGAAAAAAGCGAAGGGACAAAAATTTAGCAAGTTTAAAGAGGTGCATGTGGTGTTCTGCAGCCTTCAACTTGTTACGTATGGTGGTCTTGGTGCTCCACCCTCTGCTGTTGCCATAGAAGCCCGCTTGCAGCATCATTCCAGAGGCAGCTGCAGCCCCGCCCTCATCACTGTGTCACATCCATGACAGTGGGACGCACAGAGTGTCGCATGTCCCTGTGTTTTCATTTCATCAGCACCTCAAAGGATTGGGCCTTGAACATCTGTTTGAGCTCTTGCAATCTGCCCCCCTCCCTTCACTGTTCCACCCTGCACTCCACCCCAGGCTCCGCCAAGAGGAACATCAAAGCAAAACCAGTGCCGCACCCGTCCTAATTTGGGATAAATGGGACTTATGTTCCACAAAAGGCATCGACCCCCAGCGACACATTTCTCATCCCCCACACACTTCTTTGCTAATTCCATCTGCCCCCTTTTTTGCATGCTTGAAACGAACGTCTGTAAGATTTAGCAGCAGAGGAAAATGCTCATCACACCCATGTTATTATTAAGGCCTTAATTCCTGATTAGAAACATGCAAATGACAGTTTGCCAAATGACAGTATTTGATTCAACTCTTTTATCTTTAATCCTCCACAAACGGAGAATGTATGATTCTCACAGGAGTCCCTTATGTAGCGACACTTACTTGTTTCTGGGTAAAATATGAGATTTGATGCAACAGTTGCTCAGGCATCACTTTTCTTCAGCTGTTGGGGAAGATCTGGCTGCTGCATTTATGGAATCTAATTCTTCGGAACGTCTTGAGAGCTCAGTGGTCATCCCATTGGGCGGCATGTTTGTGAATGTGTTGTTCACGTACGTGGAAAGATTCTTGCTTTTGTGAAACTGTCTGTCAGTCCTCTCAGCTTAAAGGGAATTCCATTCCTCGCTGGCATTTGTCCTGCAGTTGCCGGAGCTCTTGCAATGCCAACAATTCAACAGGCTATTGCAGGGAGCGGCTGCAGTCAGCAACTGTACATTTCACGGTATTAAACCTTTGCATTCCCCTCAAAAGCAACAGCAGCGTGAGTTCTCACAAAGGGATTCGGTGCTGTCAAAAGGGATGTAATGAAAAACCTTTTTCTAGCAGAGAGGACACAGTGGATTTTGATTTAAACTAGAAACACTGACAAGAAAATGTCGTTTCTATGAGTGGCAAACAGGGGAAAGAGGGTTATCGACAGGCAATTTAACTTTAGGGATATTTACAGCAATAAATTGTTGCTTTTAAAGAACTACTCGCTCCAGCAGACAAGAACCATCTTTGTTGTGTTTAACTTTGATTTGTTTTTAGATGTGAGTTACGTTTGAGTGTCTACTGTCCAAGTTTAATCATAATTATTCCTAAAGTTGTTTCCTGATTTGGTAGAAGCTCAGTATCAATGAGTGCAATGTTTGTAATGACTGCCGTGGCCTAAAGGGCTCTTACAGAGTCAAGATAATCTGAGCATAGCCACTAGTCAGGTTTCCATTCCCTGGTGAAGAAAATCTTAAAAAACTGAACAAAAGAAATGTGGATCAAACATAATTTCCCTGCAAAACTAAGGCAAAAAAGTAGTTGTCCAAACCAGAAGCAGAACATGCTTCTGCCGATCATACCGGACTTATGATTGCATGACAGCTATGGATCTCAGTGGTTTAATGAAGTATACGAGTCAAAGTGAAGAAACAACAGTCTTTCAGACACGCGTTGCTTTCCATTAATTTGATGTCCCTCAGGCTAAATGAAGAGGTAAAAAAAACTCTTCTCACACAGCAAACAACACACAGGTGAGGTGAAAGATATCATCTCTGATGAGTTGCCAACAATTACACTTTTTCTATAAAACCGACTGCATACTGAGCCAGTCTATAATGATCCACATGATCAGTGTGCAGCAGATTTACTGATGTGAATTACCTTTTTTTTCTCTCTTTTTTTAGAAAACTCTGACTATGTACCACCCAGACTCATAAGAAAATGGGAAACAAGTTTGAATCTAAAAACTGAATCTATCGAATCATGTTCACCGACAATTTTCGCTGCCGTTTTTGTGCCGCTCAACATAAGAAGAAATTAACTTTATTGAGGAGCACATTCTCACCGCAATTAAAAAAAAATAGTCAAGAAGGTGACATCGAACATTCAACAAAGTCTGCTGGAGATCGGAAGGGATGGAGGAAGGAGCTGAACGCACACCTGTCAAACCAAATAACTGGGTTTTAAGATCCTGTCCCTGCCAGCTTGAATTCAAAGACAACTAAAATTGGTTTGTGCATTGTTAGACATGTCATCACATTTGAAATTAAAATGTCTCTGTTTTCGTTACCCATTACCCAAAGCAGCGTCCTATTTCAATCTGTTTAAAAGTCTACTCTATTATACAGTGCCTACTGCAGGCTGGAAAATACGAGGGTGGCTGTGAATATTGAATGAGAATGAAATCTCGGGAGAAGAACCAAAAGGAAAATCCTGGAACTGTGGTTGTGAAGGGAGCCTCACTTATCAGACAAGATGCTTGTTCTAACCAGTCACTTCTCTCGCTCTCTCCGGACACTTTTTCCACTTGAAACAAGGCCACGTGCGTGCTTGCCAGTCCAACACACAGAAAAGTTGAAATCATGACGCTATAGCTCTATCGGGTAATTACATTTAGATATTTCTAAGGGTTTTCTATTGAATACATAAACCGCACGTCCAAAGTAGCAGACAATTACCACCAAGATATGAAGCTTCCAGTCCGTCAGACACTAAACGAAAAGTGAGCTTAAGAAAGAAATTCTTGGCCGCTGAGTTACACAGTTTGATGTCGCACTATCCTGAAATGGTTGAGCTGAAAAGGTGGGGCTAATTAAAAATAATGAGCTGTGTGAGCCATGACCAGTCCACCAGCACAAGCCACCGATATCATCCCAGTTTTAACGGGCTACCTCTTTGTGCTACACGTTGCAGGTCACCTCTGAGGATTACCCTGGTGTCCAACAACAATGGTAATGTCTCTTCTATACCTACAGAATGTCTTTTCTTTGATTAGAACCTGGCTTCATTGAAATCAATCCCCCCCTGTTTCCTTTCAGCTTTCTGGAATATAGCTGTAGTTATTGCATCAGCCAGTAGTTGCTGAGGTTGAGTCTCTCTCTCTCTCTCTCTGTGGTGAGCAGGGAAGACGCCAAGCAGAGGAAACCAGTCGCAGTCTGAAGATTTAGGATCAAGTGAATAATGCAAAGATGATTTTGTCGAATAAAATCCAAAATAAAGTTGATTAAGGAGGGACTTAAACATACAGAATTCTCAGAAAAATGTCTTTACTCTGGAAATAAGTTGTTTGAGTCCTAGTCTGAGAATTATTAAACCCCTAAAAACATCTGGGTTTTTTGCTATGAAAAAAAATTCTACTGACCTTAAAATGGCTCGATTTATGACTGTAACTTTCTCCCAACTAAGTAAATGAGGATTTATGAACATGTTATTATGGCTCTGCCCATATATGTGACCCCCTGGATGATGACACAGCCTGCCCTATCTACCCCTTCTCTGTTCATGCTATGCTCTGTTTGGCAAGTTCAATATTGGGGTAATTCTGCAAGACATGTTATAACCAGAGAGCTGAATTATACAAGTGGAACTATTAGAATCATAATGTATTCACTTTCTCTCACTTTGTTCAATTTTGGAATTGCACCGCCGGTTGGCTGGCTTCCGGCGAGCAGCTCTCCCAGCCACCGTGTCTCCCAGCCTCCAGCTCTCCCCGCTCGCTCGGTTTCACCTGGCAGGCCCTGGCTGTTGGCGGCGAGCCGGGGCTCGTCTTTTGGCCCTGCTCCACCTAGCTTGTGCGAATATCTCCTTTTGCTTGCACAAGCCTCTCATTTCATCAGCTTATCGCAGTGCACACAAAAAGACAAATTGGGACTTTTTTTAAAAATTTGATGGCAGTAGCACAAAAAAGTTGGGAAGAAGCCACACAAGGCTGGGATACGTAAGTGGTACTAGAAAGAAAAAAATCTGAATCAGAAAAACTTTATTGATCCCGAAGGAAATGGCTCAAATGGGTATAAAAAAAAGCACTACAGAGAGGCAGAGTCTCTGAGAAGTAAAGATGGGCAGAGGATCAGCAGGAAGCTCTGCTTTATAAACAGACATGACTCTGTCATGGAAATCCCTGCATGGGTTCAGGAACACTTCCAGAAATCAATGTCTGTAAACACAGTACCACCCACAAATAAAGCCCCATCATGCATACAGGAAGTCATCCGCGAACATGATCCAAGAACACTGCATCCTTCTCTGGGCCAAAATGAACTGAGGCCAAGTGGGAAACTTAAAATTCTTTTTTTTTCTATATCATGCCAGAGTTGTTGTCAAAGGAACACATGTCGCTACGCAGTGGAAAATATCCATCCAACAACCATCAAATTCAAGATGAGCTCATATTTTTCAATTTCTTACTTTCAACATCGGATGTTGTGAATAGAATACTGGTTTATGATAAACTACATTTGCTAATCATTGCATTCTGTTTTCAATCAACTTTCACTCAAAGTCTTACTCAAAGATCATTAGTCATTGAGGTCATTTTATACCTAATACTTGAGCTAATTGTAGAATGTCAAGTCAAGTTTGTTCGTAAATACGGTTACCTGACTTCTGTCTCTCTCTTTTTCATTTCTTTTCAACTCTGATTATGAGGCATTCTCCCTAGTTTCTAACCCACTGGTAGAGAATTCCACTTCTATTAGACTTCCTGTAGGGTCAGTAGCACCGTGGACCTTCTGGAGGCCATGCGTGAGTTGTTGACCCACCATCGTGAGGGTCAATGGGAAGCCTTCAACGCTGCTCTGACATCTCTATCTCGGTGGTTTCACCACTATTTGTACCTGGATTCATGTCTCAAATGATGGCTGTAAGCAGGCCTGACAAACCAAACAACGGCCAAAGTCTGGCTCACTCCCATACTGCTGTTCTGTCAGCAGTTTTGTTGTCATACTGTAGTGCCATACTGAAGGGGTATATTTCAATCCAGAACCAAGACCAGAGTTGAACCCAAGTCTAAATCTTAAGTCCTGGGACCTCCACCTCTCCTACGTCCTAATGCAGGCTTTGTGACTTATTTTTACGATGAAGTTTCCTCCCAGGAACAAGTACTGGAGCAACGCTCTGGCCATACTAGGCCGTATGGCTCGACATACTGTACATACACATGCAGCCTTGTTGACTTTTCAAGAAGATCACTCAAGAAGTTGAATACAGTACATGGGATTCTCCACAATGTCTTCAAGAACCAAAACAGAAGTCCACTTGCCTTCCGCTTAAGCTAATGGGGCATCCATACTAATGGGCACTGCCTGGGTTACTGACTGAATAAAGTTTATGGTAAGAAAAAATATTTGAGCCGACACAGTGGGTGCTGGGCAGGACCTTAATTAGTGCCCAGCACAAGCCACGTGTCATTGCGATTAAGCTAGTCCTCCTCTTGTCTTACTGGTGACTCTATCGAGGTGCTGTCCACTCACATAGGACAACACCAACCGGTATTAAGGGGCGCATTAAACTTTAACAATGGCATGTTATTGCCATTTATTCGAGCAGCCACTCTATAATTGAGTTACAAGTGAGCTGAGAGGAGAAACATGCCTGGTTTATAAATCACATTGGCACATTCAAAATGATTCTTCACTCTGGTGTCTGTAATGTGAAAAAAAAACAGTTTCATAATGGAAAGCAGACAGAGATGATGGTGTGAGTGGGGCTGTTATAATATGTGGTGTGTTTGCATTGGTATACCATTTACTCAAAATATCTTGGAGCATAACAATACCGCGACAGCGATGTGTTTCCAGCACTAAACGGGATTAGTGTGACAGTGAGAGGCTGAGGGGAGGGGTGATGAGACTGAGAGGGGAGAAGGAGAGCAGCCCCTAAGTGAGTCTTTCATTTGTATGCCAGTGCATGGCTGAGAGGCGTGTTGTTAAAAGATAAGGACTGGCCTCTGAGGCCACTGAAAACTAACAGAGGGTCTGGCACCGCATGTTACAACAGCAGTATCACGGCCGCTCCACTGTGCTCTACAATGCCACTGTAACAGATAGGATGCCACTGACACCCAGAGCAGGCTTTTCAGGCGCTGGATCTGCTCCCTGGAGCCTGTACTCCATCTAAATTAGTTCAACAATTCACTGTCCTCACATCACAAACTTCATAATATGAAGTGCACATACAGGATGATCTGTGCTAGAACCTAAAAGGTTCAAATTGAGCGGATGAAAAGAAGAAGAAAAGCTTTGCTCTTCCCAGATGACTAAATCATGACACCATCTGCTCAAGGAAAAATGTCCCACTTCTAAACAGCTGTGAGACACAGTACCTTTAGATTCTTAGGGATAAAAGCAATATAAACTCCCATGATGTCGCACTACAGAGAACAAATAATCCATCGGTTGCAACCCTTGGCCATCGATCTTGATCTGAGTTTTATCAAAGCAGCTACGTGTCATTTATTCAGCTCTTCCTGCCAGCATATTTCAAAAAGCTGAACCGGCTGGAATTTGCTGAAGCTTTTCTGCTGCAGGGGTAGGAATAATACTCACACCATCACACTGCGGATGCCAAAAAGTTGGCCCTATGCATCAAGATGAAGTATCACTTCCCTGCGTAAGGCTTGACAAATGTCTTACCTCCTCTTATTCCAACACGTTTGGTTTTGATCTTAGCTGAGTTTCAAATAAAGCCTACTCATGTCTGCCAAGTGATATCTGTGGAATCCATGTCATTAATAAATTAGCCGCGCAGAAATGCATCTGCACACTGAAACGCATCAATCACTGCTGCGTTTGTCGCAGCTTGCTGATCCCGAGGGCCTGGCGCCGACACAAGCTAACGCAGACAACGCACAGACAAAGCTCTCACATTTACACCTGTGAATAATTTAAAGTAACCAATAAAACAGATCGACTTGTTTCCTGACTGTGGAGATAGCACAGGAATGGAAAGCCCATGCAGATTGATGAAGAAAATACATAAACACCACTCTGATTGACTGTCAGACATGTGGAAACCAAATGGAAACCTTGGTGTTGTCAGTTGGAAGCCTCCAGTTCTGTTTTCTGTTCTTCTTTCAACGTTGAAATACTTTAATGAGCTTCAAGGAAAACCATTTTAGGAATCCTTATTATTCACCTAAAACCTGCGTGGAGCTGCAAGGATACTGTGCTTCAGTCACCAATACCCCATTTAGACCAACGTGGATCCAGTGCTGGTTCAGAACTAGTGCCTTATCTTAAAGCAGTTCTTTTCATTTCAACAGCCTCAGAAACTGCTCTTGGCAGAGAAGACTGGTTCAAGATCCCAAGTCTTTGTTGTCTGCATCAATGTAATGTTTATATTAAGGACTGGGGGTGGGATTATACAGAGCAACAAAACCAACTAATATATGCCAAGCAGCATGTTTAAAAAGCACAGAGCCAGCGTAGCATTAAGTCTGCCTATTCTAAGGAAAAACAATAAAAAAAAACAAGCTTCAAAGTAGATGTGAAATCGAAGCAGAAGTGGAACTGCCCCTTCAGACACTGCTACGCTCAGCAACACATTATGTCAAACGTGCACCTTGCAGTGTCGGTTGGTGGCTGACCGGACAAAGTGCATGCGCAGCACATAGCTTGGCAAGCGACAGAGCTGACAACACCTTACACGGACACGAGGCATCCAATCAACCACAGAGGGCAGAGGGGAGGCAAAGCTAATACTGTCTGTGTCTGAATTTCCTGTGACATAAGTTCAAGTGATCCTCCTTATTCCCACAATGCCATTATTTAAGAATGCAGAACCCTTCTGCTGGGGATTCCAGCACAGCCGTGATCCTTTTCTCTAAACACAAACAGGACTAGCAGTAGGGCTTATATATTGTTTTGGTTGGGGAAATGCCCCTTCATTAGTGGCAGCGTACACAAACTGGGAGCCTCACACCTACCGAATCTGACCGTCTGCTCTGCAAACCCGATTGCTCACTTGACCAGTGACGAGTGCAGCTCATCTTTCTAGTCTACAAGTTCATACATTTTTTAGTGACATAATGATGTGGCTCCATGGTAGCTCACTTGCCCACAGAAGAGGTTTGAACGTTGAATCTGTTCCAAAGTTGCATCAGCGCTGGCTCAGCAGAGGGGCTTGGTTTAAGATGGTCCAAAGGGTGGGGGGCATAAACTCGGAGCCTGACTAAATGCATTTATTTGCGATCACCATCCTATAAATGTAGAGAGGGTCTAACGTAGTTATGTATATTCATCTATATCTACCAGATTTGTTTAAAAAAAAATAAATCAATGATCATTGATCACCATCAGATTAAAGCTCCAAATATCACAGCAATGCATGAATAGGAGAAATTCAACTAAAACTAAAAATAGAGAATCACTGGAAATCTGTGGGAAATAAAAATAACATTTTCTCAGTGACTGTTCCATTCATCAGCTTTGTCTCAGGTGAAGAGGTTTCAGCCTTATCTGAGCTGCCGCTCATACACCGACTGGATGCAGCTGTTTCATCACAATGTCTGAGATATTTCCCTAACCGTTACATTCAATTTAGATTGACCGGCTTCAAGGTGCAACGAACTAGACAGCAGGAATCAATTAACAATGTTCGGATCTATGCGGAAGAGGACATGCAGAGAAGTGCTTGAGGGGGATGATGGATTGTTGCCACAACAGGCAGCAAAGACTCACAATCCTCAGAGAGGATTAACGTATCTGGAGGGTTTAATATAAACAATCGCGGCCCAAGTGCACCGCACACTTCTTGGTTTTCTCACTCAGAGGAATTAAGTTCACACATGAACAGACAAAAAAAAAAAAACACAGTCACACCTAACTCTATGAAAGTGAGTCTACTTCATTTTCTCCTCACATCCCTTTCCATGTTGAAAATGTTGGAAGTGTATAGAAGAGACGTTGTGCAGCCTCTTTTTTATGACATCATTTTTAATTCTTCTCCAATGGGATTAGCAGCAGGTAAGGCAGCCGTCTCAGTGTTCCTAATGAATGACATGAAATGAGATTTGGCTGCAATCATCGTAACCATTTAAGACAGATGGGGCAGCCAAGACCGGATCACGGGATAATAACATTTCAGTGGTTTTGTTTGGTAACAATTGGATTCAGAATAATTTAATGCTGATGCAAACAGAAGCTTTTAGAGAACTGGATTATTAAACTAGACAACTTCCAGACGAGGATGCTGTAAGTCGGTTTGTCGGCCCGACAAAGCCGCCAAAAGATAACCGAGATCTGGTTGATTTTGTCTGAGCGGGAGGAGAGAAGACGGAGAAGAAGAAGAAGACGACACCTCCAGCTGAACATGTGTTCTGGCCTGTGGCGATGCCGTGCGGCGAAAATTGAAGATGCATGTGAGCCAAGCAGAGACAAATGAAGGCAACAGATGTGAAAAAGAAACATCTTTGTCATTTCATTGATGAATGTAAGAGCCTATTTGTCAGCGCTCGACGGAGAGCCCTCGTCGTGCGATAGTGATGTATTCATATAGTACAAAGCAACTCATTCGCTCACTAATTTGTAGCGATGGGGTGAGATTTATCTTGTGGCAGATGTTGGGGGTCTGTCCCCACCCCCACCCCCCAACCAAACACACAGGTGCAGGTGTCGGGGGATGCAGTTTACAACTGTGACAATGATGGGAAACAGCTGGTCCAGGAGTCATTCTCTGTGACCTCCACGCATTTGAATTGCAACCTCTGAATAAACCTGTCAGATATGGTTAGGAATGGGCTGCTGGGGCAATTTTCCAACGCAGGCCACCTCCCCTCTCCCTTCTATCTGCTAAATATTCGGGGTCGATGCTGCCGTCTCTGGAGTACTTGCCTTGACAGTGCAGCAGGAGACTTTCTTGGTAAATGCATAAAGGCTCTGACTCTGAGTCTAATATATTCGTCTCTGGCAGCTGCTGATATTACAGACAGGTCCACATAAGAATGTGCTGGTAAGCTATAAGAACAGACCGCTATAATATTTGTGCTGACGTGTTCATTCTTTGTTTGAACATTTTATGTATCAAGACTACATGGACAAATAAATGAATAAATAAGGTCAATTATCTAGTGCACACATGCTTATAGTCAACTCATACTGCCACAAATCTTAGCACATACATTTATCTTTTTAAAGGAACAGTTCACCAAATCACAAAACGCCACATTTCCGAATACTGAGTCACACCTTGATAGTTTTCCATGTTTGTATATTTCTGCCACAACTCTCTACAACCAACGAGAATATCGTGTTTGATTATGTGTCAAATATCGATAATATGTCGACAATTCCCTTTATCAAAACATTACTAGCTGTAAATTGGAGGTTATATAAAGTTCTCACACTTCCTCGCCTCCTGCTGTGGGTGAGCCCTGATGTAATGAGGACAACAAACTCTAAAACTTAGGAGAGTGGAAACAGCAAGTCTTTCCAAATGTATTGAAGTTGCTCATCACTATTCTTTCCACTGACTACATCCTTTGTGTTATGCAGCACACTGAGGCCAGTGTTCAATCAAAATTGGATTATAGTGACATTTGATACATAAAAACCTCATCTGGAACCCTGATGATAATGGCAATACTCCTTGCTGTGAGTTGTATGCTAAGGTCAGGAGGGCCCTCCCTATCTCAAAGGAGTCACAGAAAGTGGGTTTTTATTTATCCATGTTTGCAGCCGTCTGTTGGAGCCGCAGCAAAGAAACCGAACTGCTAAAGGATGCCGACTCTGTGCCGGGGACTGCTTTAGAGCTGACTGTGCAAAGAAGAACGCTGTAAAAGCGGCTCCACGTAATGGACAACACTGCTCATCCTCTACACGGCATACTGACTAAAGGACAGTGTCTTCAGTCAGAGGATGCTTCAGGTATCTTACACAATGACTCAATAATAGCTGTTTGCTCTTGTTATTATTTCTAATGTAGCCATATTATTTCCCTTTGGGGATCAATGAAGTATTACAGGACTGAAATGGACATTTCATTCTGCTGTAAAAGAGACCGCCATATTTCAATGTATTTCTGTCGTAGAATACATTTGTGTACCTGATCTCAAAGCTAACGTGATACATTGTTATCAACATACTTACATATTCACCGTATGTGTCCTGGACTATGGGAGGAGCTGGCCTGTAGCCGGCAGGTGGCGGGGCGCCTCTGGCTCTCTGGACTCCTCTTCCTCTGGAGGATGGAGCCCGGCTGGGTGGGGCTCCTCTGGGGGCTGCTCCTCGAGGCACCGCTGCATGCAGAGGGGGCACGCCTCCACGACTCCTTAAACCAGACACAGAAATCATCCATGTTTCGATTGAAAGAGCCAAAAAGCGCAACAAAGAGATATGTGTGCATTACTGCGATGGATCATTGCAGATCGTGTTCAGAGGATCTTTAAAGGATACTGTTAAAATGACTGTATCATCAATACAAATCCACTTTATTCCACATCTCCATGATGACACGCTATAATTCATTATGTTTGCAGTATAGCTGCCTCCTCTACTTCCACCCCAGATACAGACTTCCTACACTGGCCAAAATAACTTGACAACAGCAGCGATGAATATGATCCATGTGGCAGGCAGGTTATAGGTGTGGGTGGAGAGAAAAGAACAGCGCGGGCGGAGGGCTTGTTCTTCCATTCGAGGTAAAGTGAGTCATGTTCATTACTCAAAACATACCATGTCTTGTGGCTGAATTGCTTTCTTGTCTAATATGAAAAATGTAGATGAAAAATTGGAATCTCTGCCTGTTTTATGACAAACCTTTCCTTTTTGTCTGTGTGTTTTATGCTGGAGGTAAAGCCCTGTGTTTGGACTCAGAGGAGCCGACTTCAAAAACAATTTTTAAAATTCATGTTTTTCGATATTCTGGCTTCAAACGGTCAATACTGCAGCAAGTGAGTTCTACCTTTAAAATCTGAGCTAACGGGCATCTCGTTGATGAGGAAGAAAAAAATAAACATTGATAAAACAGGCGACCCAGACTCTAACCTGTCCTTAATGAAGAGGCAGACAAATTCAAACTGTGCTTTTAGGAAATCAAAGTCTATCTGACCTTCTTACACCAACTGAGCTTTCTTGTCAAGGGAGTTAACTGATCTGAAGCAGCAGCGGCAGCCGGCACCAAGGCTGCTCTCCGGATCATTTGCTTTCCATGTTTTTCTATTTCAGCTGCTTTCCATGCATCTGTGGTAAAACATCCCTGATCTGGGGCATGGGAAGGCGTAAAAATAAAATAAAAAACTCTCTGACTAGGGTAGTGGGGGATGTGACTGAAACAGAAAAAAGGGAAAAAACAGCTCTGACAGTTAATTCCCTTCAAGAACAGCACTCTTCTAGCAACAGCTGAAGTCAAAGGAAAGAGAAGCAGCAGTTGAGAAGTGGCAGCTCAGAGTATTGGTACTGATCAAACTCATGCACATGTGAGCGTGAATACGTACTGAACTTCCTGTGTAGGAGGCTGAGGGACCTCTGTCCTCCAGCACTCAAATAAGGCATAGTAAATGCTAATTATGCTACAATTCAAAACACAGCCAATTATATTCTAACTCAGAGCCAGACAAGTATTCCATGTTGGTGACCTTGTTTGTCTCAAAATCTGATGAAATAAATTTGTTTTCCTTCAAACAAACAACACAATTCGTCTTTTAAAGCACAGCGACAACGCGGGCAGGATAAAAGTTGTCTGATGGCCATGAGTTTTGTTTCTTTTTTAGGTCTCAGTAGAGAAGGAATTAGTGTGGGCTGACACTAGGCAGTGGAAGCCGTCAGTGTTTAACTATCAAGCTTCGAGCTCAACAGCCTGCCCTGTCCAACAAGTGTTCCTTTTGTTAGCTTGAGGTGGAGATTTGTAAAAATCATGTTCCCACAAGCAGTTGAATCAAGAGAGACTAGTTTACTATATTGAGTGCTAAGCAGTTAATGTGTGTATGAAAGTCAAGAAAATCTAATGTGGGTTGTAGGGTTGGTGTGCTATGGAGAAGGGAAATGGAGGAGAGCTGCGTGTGCTGAGGATAAGTCGCTGCTCGATACCGAGGTTCCAAAGCAGTGGTCTGGGACTGGGAATCTAGGGACAGGGACTCCAGACCTGGCCTCCACGCACACCTCCCAGGGATCAAGTCACTTGATCACATTTAAGTTAAGGTGTTGTTGTACTCCAAGTTCTAAAATTAGTGGTGGCAGCCATGTTGAATGTAGGCGCAGCGTGCCTAGTTAGAACAGTGAAGTAGGTTCTATTCTCAGAACTCTAACAATGAAACATTTTGCTCCCAACACTGCTCGTCATCATGCCAAGGCTGATTATAGGATATGCTAATGTCCAGACAAGCTGTAACCATTTGATTTAATTGGACCAAATACAAGTTTACACCTAGGTTACCTAAGCAGTTGCCATCTTATTTCCCACTCCCAGCCAAATCAAAGCTGGCTATAGCAAGGCCATAACCTGTACAGGCCTCACGAGTCAGAAATCTTCCTTTTTACTACACCATGGTCATTTCAACAAAGTGGTTGTTAAATGTGGGCTACTGATTGATCTGGACAAAAATCGATCATCAAGGTCACCAAAGTTTAATCTGAATATCCACTGCACTAGTCTATTATCAGGAAAGGTCAAGCGATCAATAGGAGTCAATAGGATTCATCTCTTGTTGCCCATCATTGTCTGTGCCAGAACATGCATCAATCAATCTCATTTATGAGGAGATATTTTGTGGCTGAAGCGTGTGCCAGGGTGAAATCACTGAACAATGCTGAGGTTGTAAAGGAGCAGCCTGGGACCAGGAATCCAGACCTCCAGACCTGGCCTGCATGCACAAATCGAGTCACTCGCTGTTCAGAGTGCGGTCTTTCAGTAGAAAGATAGCGTGCAACAAGGGGAAATGTCAAGAGGCCAAGGCGATTGGCGTACATCTGCATACCTTGCAGAACACAAAAGCGAAGCCCTGGGAGAGTGATGGAGGGTGGGCAGCTGGAGCGAGGCAGCCAACAACTGTCACCACCAGGCAGAGGAGATCCACGGAGGGACGTTATCCTGGTCAGGCAAGCAAGCTATGCTGCTTCTACTTTAACTGAACATTCCTTCTATCATTCAGTACATGCACACGGAACCATGAATGAAAAAAACGTTGTGGTCATGGAGGTTGGTTGGGGTTGGTCTATCCCTACTGCTATTCAGTATGGTTAGTCATTTCATTCCACTGGGTTATCTCTACTTACTTTTGGGGCCTCGTGAGTTGTTTTAGTAAATATACCAAATTCTGACTTGTGGCTGGAGTTCCTCTATTTGTTGAGTATGTGGCAGTTGTTTGCAGCCAGGGGAGGAACTCAAGGACTGGAACTTTTCAGTATGCCACGAGTCATTTTCTAGCAATCACAAGAGATATGGAATGGGAACTGTGTGAAGTTTGATGGAAGGTCAGTAGGTTAACTCATATGCTGATGTGCTGCCTCTTCTTCCCAGTACAGGTGAAGATGCCACTTTAAAAAAGCATGCGCGAAACAGGCAAAACAGAAAATCAAGTTCCATTTTGTCTGCCCACCCCCGAAACATTTTCGTTGTTGGAGGAAAGCCTTGTCAATTTACAAAAAAAGGTGTTTTGTAACAGAATCTCATGAGGACTGGGCCACAAATTGCACGACACTTCAACGGATTGAAATTCAATCCATTCATTCAATAACAGCTTTCCTCTCCAACAGCCATATTAGAGCTATATTAAATTACCGCTAAAGCAAATCAAATATATTCTGCTGCTGCTTTACATTAAAAACAGCCAAGACCATGGAAGCATTTTGTCTTCCAGGTTAAAGCTCGCTAACTGCCTCCACGAAACCACACTCAGTCATTCTTTTGGGTTTTTTGGACGACGGATCTTCATCAGAGACCGCAGGAAGTATTAAGAAGCAGAGTTAGCTGCAGTTTACTGGCTGTGCATCTCCAACTCTTCAGCAAATCAACCAATTTTGCTGCCCGCCGCTCTTATTTGGCAATCTATTTGTGTAACATGTTATGTGTAGAGTTGCTCACGGCATCATATAACTGTCATGATCCTTGTTGTTTTTGTGTTTTTCTGGTTTAGTTCTGTTTTCTGGTTTTCTAGTCTGTTTAGTTTCCTATGAGTTTAACTTGTCATTTCCTGTTTCCCTCAGTTCCCTGTCAGTCTCCAAGTCCACCCCATC
The DNA here is from genome assembly GCF_036924035.1 of Leuresthes tenuis. Lineage (NCBI taxonomy): Eukaryota > Metazoa > Chordata > Actinopteri > Atheriniformes > Atherinopsidae > Leuresthes > Leuresthes tenuis. The sequence continues at coordinate 21,615,304 of NW_027325372.1, read as the reverse complement.
TCCTGTGCTAATTCTCCTCAGGTGTTTCATATCAGTAAGCATCTTCTCCTCAGTATTTAGTCTCCTGTTGTGTTCTCAGTCTTTGTCAGATCCTCGCCGTCTACTCCTTGTCAGTTTCTCGAGTCTCTAGTTTTTCCATGTTTCCAGGGTCTCCTTTTGAGTTTTTGCATAGCTTAGTTTCGTTAGTTCTCCAGGAGTTTTCTAGTTCTTAGTTTCAAGTTTTTTCCAGCACTGCTGTGATTTTTATTTCCTGCAATAAACTCTTTAAGTTTACTTCTGGCTCCTGTCCGTGTCTGCTTCTGAGTCCTGCTACTTCGCCTCCACCGCCCACCGAAACCGTGACAATAACAGGAACTTTATCAACTGATTCTTTATTAGATTGGGTAAGTTTGTCTGGCAATGATTCAAACAGATACACAAGTTTCCTCATGAGTTATACTCCTGAGCATGTGGTTTCTCAGAGAATATTTGGTTCAGTCAGACATCCAGTAGCTGCAGTCTTCACACAATGGTGCTGTTAGCAGCCCGACCAGGACTGAAATCTTAAGAAAAATAAAAAGGAGATAAATGGATGTTAAAGTAATGATCAGGGAGCCATATGCAGCCTTTCTATCACTGGACAGAAGGGCAGAAAGTATGCTGAGCAGTGATCAGCGAATGTAAGCGAGAACGATTGGAAGAGTCCCTCCAGTGGAAGCTTTTCAGACAACTTCACCTTGACCTGGCTCCCTTTGCCTCATTAGATTTTTCTGGATCACTTATCTGTTTAAGTTTGGTGCTGGAAAACATTAACACAAAAAAATGCTAAGCGGGTAAAGGTTCCACAGCAACTTTAAACAATCACAGATTTTTCGGTGTGTGCCAATCATTCGCGGGTTCTCCTTCCTCTTTGGGATTCCTGCTGAGGTCTGCGCATAGTTCGAAACACTAGAGCTCATTTTCCTGCCTTCAGAAGAAGCCATTCAATGCCTTTCATTCTTGTAAAGTATGTGGAACAGCTTTCACCCTCGTGTTAAACAGAGTTTTTGTCTGGATTGTTCTTCCAAGTTATATTTCACTGTGGTGTCCTGTTGAAAGAATTTTACATCAGTGCAGACACATCGTGATCCACTTTGTATTTGCATTATTTACAGCTTCTCAAAAAGCTTTCCTAAATTACCAATTCGACTGGAATAACAAGATTTACTGTCAAATGTTTTTTCAAGATTATTCAAACAGAACTACTTATTGAGGCATTGATGGGGGCTTAGAACAGGGGATAAAAGAGACAAACATCATCTGTTGGCTGGTGACAAACTGTATACGAGTAAAAAAAAAAAATAACACTCAGCTCGCTATTCAGTCTCTTTCCTACATCCGTGATCATTCTCACCGCGTTAGGCACCGTGCCAGCCAACTGTGACTTCAGCATAGCACCTAACAGCTTATTCAGACCCTGATGTCACTACAGCCTTCATCCTAAACGGAAGGTGTCTCTAATGAGAGAAGGACAGCGCTGCCTTGCAGGAATGGCATCAGAGGAAGTCATATATTTTCTGGTTTTGATGGGGCATAAAGATAACCGTGGAGGCAGAGCTAGCCTCACCTTTCCCTGCAAACACGCCACTCACATGCCTCACAACATAGTACAAAAACCGGTCAAAAAAGTGTCTGGACTGAGAGCAGAAAGTGGAGTGAAATGGATTTGTTGAGATGCGACTCGCTGTTTATTTTGTTGAAGTGACAAAGGTACAACAATTTCAGATGGTCAGCTTTGAAAAACGAACAAAAAACTCCCCCCCCCCAATCTCTACCTCTATCAGCCAGGCGGGAAAATACCACAAATGCGGTTTTGTTGGGAGCCACAAGGAAGGCTGTGACAAAGAAGAACAACTTTCACCTTATTCTAGTGATGTATCAAAGGGCTCGGACAGAAAATGTTAAAACTGCAAAAACATTCTGAGCGTCGCACTGTTCCGGCTCTGATAATAATAAAGTTGGTTCAAAACAAACAGGAAGCTGGAAAAATTAGGCTCCATCCCAGTTCCTACCCATGGCTCTATCCCTCCATTTTACAAGGGCAAGGTGCTCCTTTTCATCCTTTTATCAAGACTAAGATTGCAATATATTGATATTATGTTACATTATTAAAGGGGGGAAATGTAAGGCAAGTTCAAGTTGCTGTACGAATCACAATTTTCCTAGATGACTTCTTTCTGAAAGTTGTTGTTAGGACAGTGCTGCAGCAGCACCCTGATTGAAATATCAAAAAAAGAAGCTGGTTAGTGAGTGTGAGGGTAAAAGTGTTCAGCACTTCAACATTTCACTTGTACAGATGAGCAGTCAAAACAAACTCTTTCTCTACTTTATCTGTTTAACACTGCTCCGTTCGCTTCAACTTCCTTGTTTACTGTAACAAAACCTCCAAAACGGCCCCCAATAATAAACAAACTGACTCGTAATAAAAGTAAAAATAAAAATGAATTGGTTGAACTGGATTGCACATTATTGGACTGTAACTAAAAGGACTTATATTGACTTTGTCTGATATCTTCTTTAAAATCCCTTGAAATGACTTTTGTGGTGAAATGGTGCTGCATAAATGAACTGAAGTGAATGAGTTGAATTTGAAAAAAAAACAAAACAACTACTTGAGACAAGGAGAGTGGGAACCTCATGGCTCTGTCTGGGAATGGCTAAAAGGTTTCTTGAATAAAACTTGTGTCTTGCATTCTAAAACAAAACAAAGCTATCTGTGTGGTTTTATGTAGAAAGCTCAATAAAGCTAGCTATTATTTGTGCTGTCGAACAAGGCAATCCTAAATGTGCTGCAACTGTAAATGACACCATTAACGCCGATAATGCAACAGGATACTGTGTACATCCTTTTATAGGAAGAAAAAAAAGGTCTTCCCAGTAACTCCTTAACTGTAAATAATACTCATTTCCCAGCTGAATCGAAGTGAGCAGCATCCACATGCACGCGCAAACAAAAACACACAAACAGACGCGCGCGTCCAGATTTGGAAACAGGTTACCTGGGAGGCCCCGGAACAGGTGTCCCTCTTCCACGGGCGGCTGACTTGCCCCTGACCGACGGCACCTTGGCATCCTCCGAGCCTCCATTCAGGTATGTGAGCTCCTGCAGCTGGGCCTGTCTGATCTCATCATTGTAATCCTGCACACAGAGAGGCATCATGTTCATACACGCGCACACACAGCCAGCGAGAGACTCGCTTTCAATTACACTGTATTAAATTACGTCCTTTATCTCCAGGGCTACAGCCCCGGGAATATCTAATTAATGTACTTTACTGTAGTGCCGTGACCACTGTTCCTGGAGCAGCAAAAACATTTCAGATCTCCTGCTGATAAATCCTCCCGACCCCATTTGCCTTTATCTTCTCATGTGGTTGTTTTGTTAGGTTTTTTTTTTTTGCCACCAAATTAAAACACATAATTAATATGGAAATAGGTTCTTTAATCACAAAATGACTGATACGATTGTCATGTGACGTCTCCATCGACGAATACGTTTTCTTCGGCAACAGCAAGAATCCGTGATGCTGAAGGGCAGGCTGGAGGGGTCGGCCCGTCATTAATGATGAGATGTAAATCGTTATAGCTCTGAGCATTGGGGAGATCATCCATAATGAACAGAGGAAGAGTAAATAAGCTCCATGCAGCATGATGCTGCCAAGGATGGTTTGGCCCATGCAGAGAGATTCCCTACTGCTTTCTTTTATGCCTCTTGTATCCACAGCATACACAGACACTCCAAAGGCTCTGACAGAATTACAGCAGAAGTTACAAAGACGGTGAAGCAGCGAGCGGTCTCCTGTTACTCACTCGCGTCACTGTTGACAGGCTGAAAACGAGGTTGGCAGGGCCCAAAGAGAAGCTTAAAGGAGAGTCGGGAGGAATCGTGTGTATGTGCATAAGCATGAGTGGGGAGTGAGGGGAACATACTGGTATGAGAAACTTCTTGATCTCCTCCAGAGCGTGGCCCATCCTGGCGTAGGCCTCGGCCGGCGGGGCGAACACCTCGATGAGGACGTGCAAGTCTTCGTTCAGGTGGTGGTATTTGGCCTCGCCGCTCTGTCGTAGCTCTTCTTCCTGATGGCACAAAAAAGAAGAAGAAAACAAGACGAAACGAAACCCTTTTGATCAGCAAAGATCTTTAGTCTGTCTCTGGATTGAGACTGAGGAATATTGCTTGGTTTATGTTTCAGCGAGGTTTTCCTGTAGGGAATTTTTCCTCGACTGTTCGCTTAATGAGGTTTGGTGCTTCGATTCTGACAGACTAAACACAGACACGTGTCGCTCCAAACAGGCAATCTTCGGTATCTTCAGCGCGTCACATTGAGCCTGTCATATTTAACAGATCGCTTTTGTCCTCATAAAAAAGACGATGTACACTGTGTGTTATCATGTGCTCCACCGCGATATCCGCTCTGCTCGTTGCACATTAACGCATCAATGAAATCGCTCTAACGTCACTAAAGCAGCTCTGGGAGGAAAGTAAAGTTCTGATTTATATTTCCAGTGGAAAAAAAAAAGATTCTTTAGCCAGTTTAGATGAGAAGGGTCTTTTAGGAGTGCTGTGATTAAGTAAAAATGTGGAGAGATGGCCTGGAAGCAGCTGTAAACAGTAAATATTGGTCACATTACATCTTTTATCCATCTGCAACATCTTACCAGTTATGCAAATCAAAAAAACAAACATTCCACTTAAGACAGACATGAGGATACAAAATCAAAAAAAGTATTTTTCTGTTTTTAATGAGGCTAATTTAGTTTATCTCCCAGTAGGAGAGAGACTAAAAGGGTCCCCTCAGCCACAAAATATCTCCTCATCAATGAGATTGATTGACACGTATACAGACACCGTTGACCAGTTGGAGATGAGACCGATTGATTCTTATCCATCACTTGATCGTTCCTGTAGATAGACAGGTGTAGTCGTCATTCAGATTAAATTGAAGCAATCTTTAATGATTTTTATCCGGATCCATCAGTAGCCCAAGCGTAACAAACATGGCTTTCAACATGGCTGCCTTTGCTAGCTGTAGGAGTGGGAGTGCCACAAGTGAACATCACCCTAAATTAAAGGTCTGGAGTCTTTGTGACCCATCAAAGAACCCGTGGTTGCCTGATGTTTTTTCTCATTTAGACAATGAGAAAATTCCCATACCAAAGCCTGAAGGCACATCAAAGCCTGCGTACCTGCTCTTAGTTCAAAGGGGGATTTGTCATTGGAAGTGGCGAAGTCCCCGATTAACAGTCTGGTTGTACACGGACAAGTTTGTACGTTATTGTAACTAACACAACATGTACTGATGAAACTATAAAACAGAATGCAATGCAGGCCATTACGATGTGCCAGCACAGGCTTGAGACAGTTCAAATGTTTTGGGTTTTTTGCCACCTCATCTTCGTCTCTAATACACCTTTCCCCCATTTACACCACTTAAACGATAATAATGGCTCAACATCCGACTGAAGGTGGGGATTAGGATTATAAAAGCACATTTTTACCCTTTTTTGACAGTTTGACGGAATTTTCCGAGGTCTTATTGAGGTGTATGAGAAAAGGTTTCAACACAGTGGCTGTCCTCTGACCCCGTGGGTGGATGTGACCGGGGCTCAGAGGTCAAAGCTCAGCAGAGGAGGTGAAATGGACATAGGGAGTGACATAAACTCACTTTATTAGGTATACCTTACTAGTGAAAGGTTGGATCTCCTTTTCCTTCTATTGGATTGAGATCTGGTGACTGCGGAGGCCATCGGAGTACAGAACTCATTGTCATGTTCAAACCAGTCTGAGATGATATGAGCTTTGTAACATGGTGCTTTATCCTTATGGAAGTAGCCATCAGAAGATGGTTACGCTGTGGTCCTATAGGGATGGACATGGTCAGCAACAATACTCAGGCAGGCTGCGGCATTTAAACAATTGGTATTAAGGGGCCCAAAGTGTGCCAAGAAAATATCCCCCACACCATTACACCACCACCATCAGCCTGAACCGTTGATACAAGTCAGGATGGATCCATGCTTTCATGTTATTTAAGCCAAATTCTGACGCTACCATCTGAACGTCACAGCTGAAATCGAGATTGTCAAACCTAGTTTTTTCAATCTTCTATTGTCCAGTTCTGGTGATCCTGTGCGAATTGTAGTCTCAGTTTCCTGTTGTTAGCTGACAGGAGTGGCTCCCGGTGTGGTCTTCTGCTGTCGTAGCCCATCTTCTTCAAGGTTTGACGTGTTGTGCATTCAGAGATGGTGTTCTGCATTCCTGGGTCGTAATGCGTTATTTGAATTATTGCTCCTTCCTAGCATCTCGAACCAGTCTGCCCATTCTCCTCTGACCTCTCACATCAACACGGCATTTTCATCCACACAACTGCCGCTCACTGGATATTTTCTCTTTTTCAGACTATTCTCTATAAACCCTAGAGATGGTTGTGCGTGAAAATCCCAGTAGATCAGAAGTTTCTGAAATACTCAGACCAGCCCATCTGGCACCAACAACCATGCAAAGTTCAAAGTCACTTAAATGCCCTTTCTTCCGCATTCTGATGCCTAGTTTGAACTTAGCGAGTGCCTCGACCACCTCTACACACCTAAATGCATTGAGTTGCGGCTGTGATTGGCTGATTAGCTATTTGTGTTTTAGCAATTGAACAGGTGTTCCTGATAAAGTGTGTGAGTGTACTTTTGAAATGAAAATCTGATTGGCTTGTTCAATGAGGAACTTTCAAACAAAGGGGTTGTGTTTTTTTACACTTGCTGACGACTTCAGGCAGGAAATGATGATTTTTTTCACAATATGCCCCCTTTGTCATTAGTCACAAAGAGGGGAGCATAACCATTTGGTTATGCTCATAATATATTGCTGCTGTATCTCCACTCCAAGATCACTATTTTAGAACGTAATAGGAAGAGGAGCTGAGCCATAAAATAGCCTCTCTATAACAACATGGGGGAAGTTTTACAAAATATTCAGTCACTTCAAGATGTGAGTCAGTTTAACAGGTCATATATGGACATATTGATGCCCATTTAAACAGCTGTTTTATTTCACACGACGTGTTGTTTCTTTCTGCATCACACTCCTACCTTCAACATTGTTTCATGCAGGCATTTATTCCACTCAAACTGCTAAAAGCAGAGCCCTCTCCACCTCCACCTGCTGTAGCTCGGCGCACTTAGGCAGCAACAGAAGACTGTTCCGTGTAAACATAGGGGGCCACTGCAGAGGCCACTCACGCTCACCAGAAGCAGGCCACTATGATGTTATTGATGGCAAGAAGTAGGACAGCAAAAGCCCCAAATGTCTTCCACCGCATCACGCAATGGAAACAACAGGTTTGGCGTCCCAGTTTCTCCTTTTCAATAAAAACGGTGGGGGGGGGCAAGAAAAAAAGTCTTCTCGAGGGCATTTCCAGTGGCGGGAACTTCTTTTCCCCCTTCTCCCTCTCCAGCACCATGCTCACCAGTGTCTCTGATGTCACCTAATTATAAATAACCTTCTCTTAAGAGTGCATGCAGTATGTTAATGATATGTTAATTCCTCCCATAAATCTGTGCTTTATGAGCGGAGGGTTCCTCTGTGCATAGCAGCAGAGCTGCTGGTGTCGAGCAGGTTGTCGCAGACAACTGCTTGTGGATCCGTCTCTTCTCTTCCCTTTCATGTGTTCTGGGGCATATTTGCATGAAAAACAATCATTATTAAGTTATTATGACTGAAAAGCAAATGCACTGGGTATACAGTGTAATGTTAACGTGCAATCTGTGAACTTCTAATTCAAAAGCACTTCTTTTACTTCACGTTTCTTAAAAATTGTCACTGTTGCACATAATAAATCTGGTATAAAACCAGTCTTTACCTACGTGTGACAACATCCTTTGCTTGTGTTACTGTAGCAGTTCTCATACCCCAGGCGCCGATAAGACGCATCCGTGATCCAATAGAGTCCTGTAGCAGCGAAGCAGCCCACGGCTGGAGATTACAGCTGTCTGTTTCTCATATCTATTGGCAGCATCTCCCCTCTGTTTACTTATTTTCTCTTTGTAAATCTGCCTGTGAAAAGCCGTTCGCCTTGGAAACAGGACAGCAGAGCACAACTCTGGACGTCGGAGCTACCACAGCAGGAGCTCTGAGGTACAGAAAAAATGTCAAGCTTTGAGCGTTCAATTGAATTTCACAGTCAAGTGAAATATTTAAGGACAGACACTGTGAAATTCTGCCTGCATAACGGATGATGCATCTACTGCACGGCTCTATCAGCCCTGCTCATCGGCGCATCTCACAGTAGAAGTGGGTTATAAACACAGAGACCAGATACTGTCTTGTCTGACACGCATTTTTGAATGTGTATAATGATGAAATGCATCTACCCCCCGACAGTTCTAGATCTTGATCCCTACTCTTCACTGCCCAATTACTACTATCTATTTTTAAACAATGGTTTTCAGTTGTTTTCCTGTTTTGGACTGCTATTTTGGCTTTTCATTGGCCGATACTGTGAGAAATGTGAAAGGCTTGTGTTAAATTTGTCCCTTCTGGGCTACCGGTGTAACATAGTTAACCAACATGGTGAATGTTTCCATGGTCAGGAGCCACTGTGCAACTTTTTCATGCCCTGATTATTCATTCCACTTCTTGTACTTGATCATTTTCAGAGGATTTTGTTTTTCCTTTTGGTTTGTTAAGCCACTTAATATGGTTTGATAGCCATAACATGCTCCAACAAGGTGATTCCCAAAGAGCTATTAGCTTAAAATGCGTTGCATCTTTCAGTTCAGTTTGTCCTGAAAACATCTGAAGGAAAATGAACAAGTAGAGGACAAAAGTATCAGGCCTAAAAAAATATCTAGAGCAGATGATCAGTATCTTAAAGTGATGTCCTTAAGAAAAATAAACTAAAAAAAAAACAACAAAGACCTGACACAGGACCTGAGAGACGCATCTGGACCTTCTGCTGATCCATCTACTGCTCACTGAAGCCTCATCAGAAATGGTCTCCATGGAAGGGTGGCTGTCAAGAAGCCATTCTCAAGGAAGGGAAACAGGGAGAAAAGGTGCTGAGCTATGCCAAATGACACAAGAAATGGACTGAAAATCAGTGGCAACAGGTCTTATGGAGGGATGAATCCTCCCCAGAGCCCGGACCTCAACATTACTGAAGCAGTGTGGGATCATCTGACAGAGAACGGAACAAAAGGCAGCCGACATCCAAAGAAGAGCTTTGGGATGTCCTTCAAGAAGCCTGGAGAACTATTCCTGAAGACAGAAAGCTTGTCTAAAAGGGTTCAGGCTGTGTTGAAGAATAAAGGTGCTCAGACCAAATATTTGACTTTGAAGCTTGTTAGTATTGTACAACCCTTTTTTTACCTTATATACAGTATTTCAGTTGATATTTGCACGTTTCAATAAATCCCTGAATCTATTTCCTTTTTGCCTGCCTACATATAAAGAAATGAGGAGTGGCTCAGTACACAGTACAGCATGGCTGATGATTGTCAATAAAAGGACAGACGGGGCACTTTGCAATAGTTATTGAAGTGCATCAACAAAGACAGACAGGAGAGTTATGTTGGGGACACTGAAGCGCTGCTTCATCACTGTAGCAAACTTTAGAGACACTAAAGGTATGTTAACCAAGCTTGGTGGTGGTTAAGCATAAATTAGAAAAATGTTTATTATTTGTTCATGATCCAATCATCATCAAATGATCATGCTAAGAGCTAGAAGAAGTACTTTCCTTTCTTTTATTGCATTCCCATTGTTGATTGAACTATAGCATCCCTTGGATTCTCAGTTGGTAAACTGACTTACTTGATTTATTTGCCACCACATACGCAGATAGCAAGACTCCTTTTGAGGTTCAGGACAGATGTTGCACATGCTGATGCAGAGGGTATTTCTCTGAACAAGCAGCCTTCTAAGTAAATTAAACCTGACACATGAGTTAATAAAAGTGAGACAAAGAAATGTGATTGTTTTATCTCACAAAAAAATTAAAGAGGGAGTACAGGTTCCGAGGAGGAAAATGGATGAGTTAATCACGCTGCTAACGAGAAGGGGTTGCAGAGCACAGATGCCATTATTTCATCTTGCTCTGACAGCAGCAGGCCCACCGAGGTGCCACAAGCAGGCGGGATGACTCTGACGCCGACAGCCTGGAGCCTTTCAACCTCTTTGCATTCTCATTCTTGTCAGTACAAGATCAGCAAATATTTGGGCAATTATATCAGCTCTTGCAGTGCCTTTGCAATATGCTTAAAAGTATAATCTACAGAAGATTGTGTAGTTTCTCCGTCCAAGTACAAAAACCAAAATAATCATTTCTATCTCGTGTTTTCCACAGGGTGAAAACAGTAAATTAGCTTCTTCACTGTCAGATAGGTGCAACCAAGAAGCACAGTACGCCATTACATTTATCAATGCAAAAAGAAATGCCTTTAAAGGCAACAGGGCCTCACTTAGTGCTTCTGTGCACACCAGACAGCTTTGTATTTACTTGTCTTGAAAAAGCCTTTGGGTCCCTCTTTCTGCACCGCATTGACCCAGTTCCTTAACTTAACTAGAAATGTTGTATGAGACATCTACAAGGACACATGCAGTGAAGCTGAAAACAGACAGTCAGCAACCAACTGAACAAAGAGCATTAGTTTTGCACTAAGAGTGCATCCCTCAAACCCTCCAACCAAAAGCAGAGGAAGCAGCCCTGCCCACAGCGTCCCTGACAGAAAGTTGCCTGTCATAAATCCTGTGTTGGCTTTGTGCAGACAGGTAAAGGCTGCAGAGGTCAGCCTATCTCCATCACGGGCACTCGAGAGGAGTCGACTAACAAAGACTATTGATCATGGTAATCAAAATGAATGCACTGTATGATAGCAAGAATCACTGCCACTACCAAATCACCCCTGACACACAGAGGGAGAGGAGATGAGCCAAGTGAAGTCGATTTATTCCCAGTTAAACAGTCCGGTGTGCAATCAATTCTGCTGCTAAAGATCTGCTGTTAGAGACATTTATATCTGCTCTTTATGTGCTGACATGATCATGGATAGAAGTCTTTTCTCTGGGTTGAGTTTGACATTTCAGGATACTGAAAACAGTCGTGTAAAAATGAAAGTTCAATGATTCTGCACACCAGGATAGAATTAAAGAAGTCTCCTGGTCCTTAGCAGCTTTTGAATGAAGGTAAACCCAGGCTCAAAGCATGACATATTACACGGTGTGAAAAATTAACTACAGCCAATTATTCAGTAGCTTGTAAAACCAGCATTAGCAGCAATAACTTGATGTAATAACTTTCTGTATGATGTTATCAGTCTCTCACTGCTGTGGAGGACTTTTGGCCCGCTCCTCTTTACAATCTTGTTTCAGTTCATTGAGGTTTGCAGCATTTGTTTATGCACAGCTCTCTTAAGCTCCCACCACAGCAGCTCAATCAGGCTGAGGTCTGGACTTTAACTGGACCATTGCAGCACCTTGATTCATTTCTTCTTCAGACATGCTGTTGTAGATCTGCTGCTGTGTTTTGGTTCATTGTCCTGCTGATGACCCAGTTTCAGCCCAGCTTTATCTGTCAGACAGATGGCCTCATATTTGACTCTAGAATACTTTGGTATCCAGAGGAGTTCATGGTGGACTCAATGACTGCAAAGTGTTCAGGTCCTGTGGCTGCAGAACAATCCAAATCATCAGCCCTCCACCACCGTGCTTGACAGCTGGTATGAGGTGTTTGTGCTGATATGCTGAGTTTGGTTTCCTCCAAACGTGCTGCTGTGTATTATGAGCAAACATCTCCTCTTTGCTCTCATCGCCATTGTTCCAGAAGTCTTGGTGAGATGCAGCCTAAGCAGTGCTGTCGTGTTCTTTCCCTTCTTAAAATGTTTTCCACTTGTGAATACTCCTGCTCTACTGTGGAATGATGGACTCCAAATAGTTTGGAAATGACCTCATGACCCTTCCCAGATAGACAGGCAGCAACAATTGCTTCTCTAAGATCATTGCTGATGTCTTCCCCTCTGGCAGGTTTTTCATACACTAATTCTGCTTTTTGACAAAGCTTTTGTTAAATAAATGATCAAAGAGATTAATCTGTCACGTGTTGACATATTGAATCATTTTTACCTAATGAACATATCTGGAAAGTACCAGATAACCTTTACAATAACTAACAAGTGGAACCTTTGAATTGAACGAGGGTGTACTTTATTTTTCACATGACTGTATATGTTTTTCACAAATTCCTATTTTGTTTTAATGCTTGCAGTGAATTTAGATGAAAAAGGGCATCAGCCTGGATGATGTGTTGACTCTGAAGGATGTCAGGCATGTTTGGCGATCATTCTCATTTCCATAAACTTTTGAAATTTGTTTTCAAGCCCTAACTGTTTTGGCAGCTGTTTTTTTCGTCCCAAGGGCTGTCAATCAAACGTAGTCGGAGGGCGCTGACGTGACCAGAGACGAGCAGATAAAAGGCAGAAACTTTTAGCTCCACTCCCTTAAACTTCTAATGACGACATGAAAAGGCAGCCACTTTAATGATAGGGAAGATTAAAAGTGAGTGAAGAAAAGTTCTCTCAATTTGTTGTGAAGTGAAACTTAATCAGGATCATTTTTAATATGCTGAAGATGGGCATGTTGTCTATGAAAAGATAATTAAGCAATTTGTTCATTGTTCCAGCCATTCATAAGCAAACCGTCGCCTGTTTCCAGTTTGTTTTTCTATGATTGCAAACGGCATCTTATTATTCTCTTATTATTTAGCTTTGAACATGAAAACACACGCCATTCGCACCAACAATATGAATAAAAAAGAGTGTTGGAAGGCTTACACTTCGTTTTTGTGATAAAAGAAAAAAACCTGATGGAAAAAAACACAAAATAATCTCAAACACCTTCAAACCCTGTTAAAGAGCGGCAGAGCAGCATAGCATGGTGTGCAGGTAAAAGAGGGAGAGAGCTGAGAGTGAAAAATCAGACTGCAGAGTTACCTTCTCTTTGTCTCGCATGGATCCCTTTCCGAGAATCGACATCTTTGTGAGGGTGTCCTCTTGTAGTCTCTTTAACGAGTTCCCGCGTGGCCCGAGGAGTTTGCCGACAAAGTTAAACTGCAACAGAAAGAGCAGGGAGCGCCGATCGGTCACAATCTGCGTGTTAACGATAAGGAGAGAGACTTTTCCTCTGTGTGTCACATGTGGCCCAACAAGCAACTGTCACTGATGAAAACTTACCAGCTGCTTTTCCACGAAGCATTAATAAGGTGTCTCATTCATAGTTTAGTGTCACCCTGCCATTGGTGGTAATCTTTGACTGCATTAAGAAGCTTTTGGGCTGATTTAATTGAAATGAAATGTCCCTGAATCTATGATCATATTTCTCCCAGTGGTGCTTGTATTCAAACCAAAATAAATGTGTGTAACTCGCTGCAGGATTAACAACCAAATCTTGTACTTACCTTTTTGGAACTAAGCGGCACTTAGTACACTGTCTTTTAAGGTTGTAAACTGTACATAAAACTATGACTAACATGTCACCTGAGAGCATGCAAAGGAGGTTGAAGCACTTCTACTTGCAGCCTTCCTCTGTAATAATAAAGCCTGGGTGTTACCTGACGAATAGAAACCGAGCCAAAAAAAAAATACTGTTCTTAACCCATAAAACAGAGGAGACACTATTTCCACAGAGCAAGGACAGTAAAACACACTGAAATTGAAACTGAGTGAGATCCTGGGTACCTTTTTTTCTCTTTTTATATGAAGCTGCTCCAGCGTACGTGTACAGCATCTCAGTCTGAGACAAACATCCCCACAGGGACAGTAAGTCATATTACTGCCCACTAGGTTTTGAGCAACAAGTTCTCACTTTCTATTTCACTGTTGAATCGTTACCAATTCTAATTTACTGATTAGGACCAAAGGTGCTAAGAAATATATATATATATTTATATATATATTTTTTTTTTATAAAATCCATATTCCACACCCACGATGTAATATCATAGTACTGTGCCTGAGAGTTATCTACCCCTCATTACTTTACATTTAGTTCCCAAGCAGCCAGACTCTCTTCTTACCTCGAGAAACAGTTGTCTGGACATTGGCTGCCATTTCACTCATCTTCTGTTCTTCTTCTTTTGTTTGTTCATGAAGCCAGTTCAGACTGACCGATGAATCATTCAAGCATTAAAAAGGCACCTACATTAAGGTATGAACCAGTCTACACATGAAAGACAACTTAGCAAAGAACCATGTTTTCCTCAGAAAATGAAAGTCAGTTTGAGACTTTTGAACTGTACTGTAGCAGCAAGTAAATACCTCATGAACAAGATCCTTCTTGTTAAGACGAGATGACAACATGTCCATGCAGGTTATTATCATGTGTTAACAGGTTAAGAATCCTTTGTTATTGCCATCTTTTATCTGCTTCAGAAAAGGGCTTAAAGAAAACCAGAAAGAGTCTGAGGTGGGTACCAGGTCTATGAGGTCACATGATACCAACATGGTGATATGATGACATCTAAGACCCTCCCCCACCCGCCCACAACCAACAGGGCCGAAAGAATCCCACTAGCATCCTGATACTAGACACTCTGTAACTGGTCAGAACTCAGGGGGTCATAATGTTACGACTGATGGGTGTATTTGAAGCAGTAGAGATGAAGTAGTAGCTAGAAGATACAGCAGTTTTACGGACTGGTTGCATCTCTTCGTGATCCAAGAAGTGACTCTGACTAAAAGAATTGGATCAGAAATCTATTCAGTACAAAGTCTTCTTAAATTGGAGACTTGTCAGATTGAAAAATGTCTTGCATCAGTCAAAGTGAGACTGGAAGTATCATCTACTGATGTGGAGGGGAAAAAAATCCAAAATTCTATTGAGACTAAGAATTCAAAGAGGAGGAATGGTCTCAAAGGGCCTTATTGCTCTAATTGTGCCCTTGTAGGATACAATCACTGTACCTTGAAAATTGGTACATTTTGTACCTTCTTGTCTATCAATAGTTATGAAAGAATAATTCTGTACACCGAATGACAGAAATCCACCCACTGCACCAACAGTTAGGAAGGAAGTTAGGAGTATCTGAGGAAAACCAATGCAGGAACGGGGAGAACATGCAAAAGGCCGTGGCCAACATTCAAACTGGGAACCAAACTGGGAAGCCTTCAGGTCATGAAAGGTACCATTATGCACCCTGAGTGATGATTTTCTACCTTTGATATTAAACAATGAGCCACGATATTTCGGTGGAAGGCCTTTTCTGTACGTTGCAGAGAATGTTTCTGAGATCTGTATTTTTTCTTTGTATCTAGGAAACTGAACTAATTTGTCATGATTACACAATATTCAAGGTTGTGGTATTATTTGTGAAATGGAGCTCTCCGGACAAAAACCTAAAGTGTTGGAATATTCAAATTCACCCTTTTAAAGTGGAACATTATCATAACCCTCCTGTGTGTTATACATTGAACTTGACCTCCTTTAATCAAAGGCTTCCTGGGTTAGATACTTGCACAAGGCGGCCGCTTTGCGGCCATAAAACCACAAACTCTACGCTTCACTATGTTTAGGTCCGTAGTGCGCAGACACCCATCAAAGCCATATAACCTTAAAACAGACAAAGCACAACTGCACCGGCAGCTGGAGATGGTCAGAGAAGCAGAAGGGGAGCAATGCCCCCACCCGCCTCACCCTCTATGCTTTCCTATAGCAGTGAGTTATTCAGCTGTCTTCCACCACCATCTAGGTCATCAATTAGTGAGCAGGAGGTGAAAAAAAAGCCAGTTTTGTTCTGCCCCTCACCTATCTCTTCAGCCTTTTGTTCAGAAAGCGAGTGCTTATTAGGAAACTCCTGCCAATTCCTGGGTGAGGGATTTGAGAGGCAAGCTTTAGTGATTCGCTCTAATGCAGTAACTGACTGCTGTTCTTTTTTTCTTATCCTGGCCAGGCTGAATTCCAGCATTTCTCAGCCACTGTACGCTCCTGAAGCTTTTGATCTGTGACTGGGTGCTAATTCCAACTAGCCAATGGTCTCCTGGAATGTTATGATCTTGAACTGATAAATATGTAAGACACTCGTGAGCATGTGGGGATTTTAATGCACCGTTTTAACCATTTTGTCCGTTCCACTTGTGTAAATTGCACACTAATTTCATACATATTGAATGAATTGCTGCGTCAGGAAAGAAAACTTGCCCACCCTCTAATGGATTCCGGTTTACAAAAGGATCATCAAAGGAGACAGGAGCACCAGGGCAAACGGAGTGTGTCAGGAAATGTGCTGAGTTTAACCGATGTCCGACACATCCATCATTTCCAACTGGATAGAGCCTTGATCGCTGAGCTGTTCCATCCCTCGAACAATGATCTGCGGAGCCGGATCACACAGCCGACATCTCTCTGCCTGCTACAGCTTTTGTGCACCCATTCCGTCCTTCTGACAGGTTATGTATAAGACACGGTGTTTGGAAAGATATCTCAGTCAACTGACTCCCAACTGCAAGCTCGCCGATGGGTAAAAACACTTGAACAAGCATAAAGGCTTGTTTTCTGATGGAGAACAAAGCATCGCTGGGCTGCTTTCAGTGTCCTAGTGCAGAAGTCGCATCATCTGTGCTTCATACTAAGGATACAAATAAGCATTTTAAAAGAAACTGAAATGAAAAGTGGGGGCTCAATCAAAACCGAACACAGACTTGATTCGATTACGTTGGGAAAAGTTGTCCATAGAAGACAATTCCAAACAGAGATGGAATCTTCTGAAAGAGTAAAATGGCTCAAAATGGAGTCCATCAGCCGTAAAAGAAAAGAAAGCTTTTCTGTTTCATCATGCTCATTAATGTCCATTAAGTTTTAAGGAGTGAGCACACTGTTGAGTCCCCTCATAGGTCCCCGCCGTCACACTGGTTTGCAGAATGAATAAAAGGAATAAATTACTGATGCACACATTTAGGCAGACTGAGATTCCCATGCAGCTAAAGTAGGTTAAGAGTTACAGCTCAACCAGGGGTTAAATCCCTTTCTCTCAAATGTTCTGGTATCTCACCTCTGTCTACAATAACGCTGGAAAATAGACAGATATGAAGAAGAGCGTGGGGACCAAAGATCATGGACAAAAATACAAACTGCTGCAAAACACGAAGGTGGGAAAGTCAGACTGAGCAGAAGCAGAAACTGACATACATCATTCTGCCCACCAGCTCAAAGCTCTGCTCATCTTTGGTAGGCAGTATTATTTTTCAAATTAAGCAAAATATAAACTGGTGCTCTAAACTAGAACTAGTTACATTTCCTTAAACAACTATAAGCAAAATTAGGGAAAGAAAAAGAAAAAAAAAGGTTGGATGGCACTGTGTCGCCTTCTTCCTGCCAAATCTCATCTCAGAGTATCGTCCCAATTCATGGCTGTACTTTATGACATCAATCAGCTGCTGGTCTCTCCAAGGCAGAGTTCACATAACTCAGCAGAAACTGCAACTCATTGGATATAAAATCTGTAAACCATAAACATTTAGATCTAGCATGAATTCTAACCCTTACCGTGTACTTTTGACTCAAGACCCCAACTATTTGCTAGTGAAAGTGCGTTAGAAGAGTAAAGAATTGCAAGGCCAAATAACACGAACAAGACATGGAAAGTGGACTCCATCAAACAGTAAGATATACGGAGCTGCAGGATGTTCATGTGCTGATGAATCAAAACTTCAACTGGAGCCTATCTCCTGGGTGAGGAACTAAAATCAAGTAACTGCAACATTTCATCGCATTTATCACGTTTTATGCTGACACTATGTCACTGTGATGCTTCTTAGTGCGTTTACAGCGACCCAGATGGTGTATTACAGTGGTCAAAAAGCTGAGTTTGAAGCGTTGTCAATGGCAATGATGAAGCAATTTTCACCTGCTAGATAGCATCAAGGCACTGAAATAAATGTGCTGGGGGATTGTTGACTGTTTGTCTATTCTAAAATGTCATCTTCACTGTAAAATAATTTAGTAATAAATGTGTTATTAGAGGCTCGACAAGCTATTCACACTCTCACTACAACTTACTATTGTTTGAAGCGTCTGAAATCAGAGGGAAGAGTTACAGTTCATGAGCACAAAATGGGATTTTTGTTTTAGCTACAGCAGTTTAGCAGCTACCGACTGCTTTGGCTGCGCTCCTGATCTATGGGCTAATTCTAAGCTAATTCAAAAAAAGCGAAAAAAAAGTCAGGAAATTAGTAAGCAAGCGTGTTTGTGCTGTTGCTAGTTAGACAAAAGTAAAAAGATTTAATGGGGAAACTAGGTTGAATCGTCAAGCCTTGTGAGTTTCACAGTTGACTGTGCTTAAGTGGCATTAATTATGAACAAATTTGTCAATTCATATTTCAGCATAAAGACGCCGGGAATCAGCAGTTCATGGGTAATAGATGAGAATTTTTTTTCCTCCAGACTGTGACAGGTCGAATCTGCCATGGCAACAACTTACTCTAATATTGCATGTGTTTTACAGAATATTTACTGACATGATGTGATGCTATTAGCGCAGAGCTATTTTCAGTTCCAGACTATTTAAAAAGAGATCATGCAGATTTGCTTCGTATTTGTTTGATTAATGCGAGCAAATGTCAAGGCGAAGTCTTAATCTGAATATTTAAACACATCACCAGCCAGCCGGTACGCACACATCTCCTTATATGGACAATCCTCCAAATATCTGAGTCTTACTGAACAAAAAAACGTAATCCCTGCTGTTTATCAGATATCAAAAGCTACTGTGATTGATGCTTTGGGTTTTGCTAATGCTTTGGTTATCATGGGGGATTATGTGACAAAAACCTCTCTGGAATTCTGTATGGGTTCATATCTTTAGTCTATGTTAGAGGATTGTGCTGCTGCTTCCTGTAAAACCAGTGTGTTTAATCACTGACTGTCACCTTTTGCTCTGTTGCGTTGTTGGATGCAAGAGGAAGAAAGGAAGTGGAAAGAATCTGAATTCTTGCCTGATCGTGCGGCTGAAACATAAACCCAGCCAAAGATTCATGTGAACCATTAGGGAGACAAGGGACAGAGGAAGTGAGAGGATGTCTGATTAATCACATTTAACGTGAATAAGGGTGGGGTTGCAGGGGGGCAGGGTTGCTACTACATCTGACATCTTCTCATCATTTGCTGAATGTATTTCTGCGACTCTGGTGGAAGGTGTAAGAGAGCCACACAGAGTAATTGTGCTGAGGGCAGCAGGACAGGAACGACAGCAGGAGGATAAATCACCACTCCCAGCGCAGAGAGAAGCCACAGTCCGAACTGGAAATAAACCAGTCGGACCCCTTACGCCTCACTAATGGCCTGTGCTGCTTTCAGGTGAAAGATGCTCTCTAGGAGAAGCCCGATGGATCCAGGAAATGTACATATGACTTTCTTAGTTAACTTGGTGTAACATTATGTATCATGATGTCATTTGAAATCCTACTCTATGTACAAAGATTGAGTTTTAATCAAGTCATTTCTTTTTTTAAGAATGCATTACACATCACACAACAAAATGCTACAATATCTTTAGTATTATCCCTCCAAAAGTCTAAAAATTCATCAGCAAAAAGTCATCAGTCACAGCTCTATGTTATCAGAGTCAGCAGCCTGGAACTTGCAACATGGCGTCCTTGCCTGCTTCATT
The DNA here is from genome assembly GCF_036924035.1 of Leuresthes tenuis. Taxonomy (NCBI): domain Eukaryota; kingdom Metazoa; phylum Chordata; class Actinopteri; order Atheriniformes; family Atherinopsidae; genus Leuresthes; species Leuresthes tenuis. Next base: position 21,595,640 of record NW_027325372.1, on the reverse strand, counting down.
TTGATAAAAAGCTGTGTTTCCAGAGGATGGATTTAACTCCTTTTAAATGGCTGTTTGGAAAATGGTTGTGCCACTTCAATGCCAGAAGCCAAAGGTGATTCTTGCAACTCAGGAGAAAACCCATTCAAGTCCAGCCTATCACTCTTGCCATTGCTACCTGTCAGTTAGAACAAATTGAATTTGTCTTTCTTTGGTGGCTTGTTGAGGCTCTAAACAGCATATTAGTGGCTCTACTTATCAAAGCTGTCAAAGCAAATCGGTTTAGCTGTGAACCCAGGTGACTCAGATCAGCCGCAGATAACACTATATGTAGCACATAGTTAGTGCCTGTCAAGACTGTTTGAAACAATTCATTTGGGCCCTACAATATGTCGGAATCTGGTTACTAAGAGTTCTTTTGCAAAAAGTCCCCACAAAACTGATGATTTTTGATGTGGTGATTAGCAGGTAGAAAAAGAAAACAAAAAGAAAACACTTTCATGTAAATTGAGGCTAAATTGAGTTTATATGTTTTACTTTTTTGAATACTTAAGATTCCTTCAGTCACTATATTTGAGTTGTGAAGCATATACTCACAACACAATCAAATATTGTCACACAAATGAGTTAGGAGTTAGCTTTGTTAGCTAATTTCTTAACACTTTAGCTAGCAAGTTGCTAGCCCTATTTTCTGTAGGTTAGCATTCATAGAACACTTGTACCCAGGAAATGTACATGAATATGTACATGTAGCAACAACTCCACACAGTAATATTCACATATTCCTAAATTGTATTCTGTAAATTCAATATCTACAAAAAACGTTTAAAAAACATATTTATATCTGAATTAGTCTCAACTGTTGAAATAGATGAAAAGATGAAAAAGATGAAAATATGAAAATATGTACTGATGAATTTATAATCTTGTAAAAACTCTTCATACGCCTACAACATATAATAGGGTCATTAATTTATGAATTCATAAATAAATAAGCTAAATCCTTCTAAACGTATACAGAAAAAAATAGTTTTTTTTCTTGAATGCAATGCATTGTGGGATACTTATAGCACATATTTGCTAGCCGAGCAAGTATCAATTATACACTGCTTTTAGAGGTGTGTTTTGGAGTAGTTTGAGAAAACTGTATAAGGTATAAAAAAACATTACTATACATTCGAACAACACTTCAAAATGATAAGCTCATGATGTAGTCCATACAATTAATGTTATACCTGCTACATGTTAGCACACCATCTTTGTTTATCATGATTGGATTTCACGCTGAGCTTCCACACAGCTGTTGTCTCCTTGGCTTACTCCTCTTTTACTTTGAGCAGCAAAACTCAAATCAATAGTTGCCGAGAATAATTAGAGAAACCTAAACCTGGAGCTCCATGGGTCCAGCGTTTTACTCATGTGCTCTGTTACCCTCCCACTGCCCTCTCAGGCGACACAGTGCAGGTTACTGCTGTCCTGCTCCTTGGAGGGCTGATGTGAAAACTTGAGTAATGACCCCTCTCTTAGAGCAGTCCTCTCACTTTTACACCAGCCTTCCCATCATGCTCCCAGTGGGAAATCCCTGTCATGCAACGAGCTCCAAAAAACAGCAATGCTGGTGAAGGCTCCTGGTGGCGAGTCCAAAGTGCACTTAAAAAGGTCTCCCATTGTGAATCTAACAATCACGGACTTTCTATATATTTCAAGAGGTGTGTTGTGTAGCACCATGCAAGCTATTAAGTCTTATTTTTTGCTGCTTAAGAAAAATAGGTTCTCACTGCTTGAAAAAGTCCTGGAATCAAATATGTATCGTGAAAAATCCACTGTACACTCAAAGAAATTAAATCCGTTGTTAGATAATTTACGAAAAATTGGGGACTGTATTCAGAAATATTCACCAACAAATTAAGACTTTAAAGTGCCATTAAACATGGTCAGTGAAACGGAGGAGACTATGTACATGAGCTGAGGAGTCGGTTCAAAAGCTTCAGCGGTTCTTCAGGCAGTAAGTAACATCTCTAACATAGTTGTACCCCAGTTCTGTCAGCCAGCCCTCTGCCTGTACACATGATATGTTACATCTAATAACGTAAGACATCAACAAAAAGTGTCAAGTGGCTGTTGGAAGGAATTCAAATCAACATCAGAGCCACGGAAGTTGGCTTCATTATCTATAAATAACACAATCTAGGATTCTCCATCTGTGAACTTCACGGTCTTGGAAAAGTCTCTGGTGGCGCTATCGTGTCACTTACTTTAGGAAACTGCTTGACTGGTATTAAAACTTTCTGGCCCAGTTTCATGTTCTTGTTGATGACGACATCGATGAACTTCTCCTCTTCCTTCCCCTCGTCTCTCTGAATTTTTTCAATCTCTGGAAAAAAAAAAAAAGGAAGGACAAAAGAGGTGAGTCGTTTTCGAAAAAGCAGCAAAGAAACAGGAGAGGTGCAACCAGTGGATGTATTCATCGTCAAGAATAAAACTGGGACTATTCAGATCAAACCGTTTGGGGGCCTCTCCTGAGTGTTATGGGGACTGGGGAGCTCCTCGCAGTACAACCCTCCTTCAAGGTCTTTTACTCTGCTCAGTATTCCACTCTACTCAGCCAGCAGATTGAAACGTTGCACCCACCACTGGGTTCCAATGTTCCACGCGTACATTCAACCAATCATTGTGCTACATCGTCTGGGCTGATCAATTGATGGTGGAACATCACTGCACAATGGTTGCCCTCATGTTGGAAAGCTCCATCTCTCATGTAGGAACTGAGAGAGAGAGCCTGAGAAAGCAGTTCTATGAACCGATTGGAAAAGAAAAATGAAAAGGTATCTGGGCACCCAACAAAGGCCCACAATGCTATTTGCAGCCAGCATGGCATTTTTTAGGCAGGCGTTTAAGGTGTTTGAGACTGCTGACTGGGTGACTAATCTGACTAATCTTCTTTTCAATAACTCCATTTACTAACTGCAAAAGGCACATTGCGTTCTTTTTTTAAAAGCATCTCATCTAATTGTTTTGCTCAACATCAAACACTATGAAACACACAAATAATTCAAGGTATAAAAGGTCGATGTGGGCAAAAAAAACAGGACCTCCAACCATGTTGCACATGTCATGTATACTTTGTCAGAACAAATCAATGTACAGTATGACTCAAATAGCGGCTAACGTGGTTTTTATTCCCGGAAAATCAGCCTCATTAATCATGTTTTTACTGCCTTCAGCGTCACACACCTCATCTGCTGGCTGCAGCTCAGTCACCGCTTTTAACAGATAACACGGTTTTACTCGGGCAGACAGGACATATGCTGTGGTCCCTGCTTATATAAAAAGACTGAATGGAAGGACACAAGAGCTCGCACCTCCAGGCTACCAAAAATACTGTCTGTCACATTTCTTCCTTTTGCAGAGGTAGACTTTGATGTATTGGGAGATGTAACCTTGAACGTTTAATCAGATGGATAACATCTCTGTTTCAGTGCCAGGAAAATGTTTTTTTGCAGAGAAGGGAGCAGGGAGGTCCACCACAAAGACTCCAGGCTAAGAGCACGGCAGAGGGAAAGGATAGGGCGAAGGGCAAACTCCATCACAGATTTATTTCTCCTGTGTGAAATGATTTTTAAATAGGCAGGGGCTGAAAAATGTGATAAAACGGGCAAAAGCTTCGGCTTTTTTTTTAGGTTCAGGTTTTTGAGGGGTGTTAGGTTAGTATGGTTTTGTATGCGTGCTTAGTATTTGCCTCGATGGTTAGTATGAGGGGAAAAAAAAAACCTTTTAAAAGCCGTTTCAATCGGAAAACACGTTAAACGTGCTCACGTGTCCAAGCGCCACACGAGGAAGCATTCCACATTTTTCAATTAACACAAGCGGGACGCAGCAGAGAGGCAGTTGTGACTTCCCCAACAATGCTCTGCAGCGCTGCATTAGCAGAGTGTAATTAAAACCTGATATGAGTTTTAAGTAGGATAAAAGAAGTATCAGTGAGATGGAGATATGTTTAAGCCTCATTTTATCCCAGGGGGGCAGAGAGTGCACACGCTCTGAGCAAAGACAACATTAATATTAATGCATCGCCTAGCAACATGCCAAGACAGAGTTTTCTCCTTCCACCGGGCGTTGTCCTCAAAACACTCAGGCTCTGATGTGGTGGGAGATTGTGACTGAGATTACGATGTGTGCGTGCGGCACACTTTGGTCCCAAAAGTTAGTGTTTGGGACTCAAACTGAACCTAAATCGATCAGCGGGTGCAAAGGCTCAAAGTGCAGCTTCAAAAGGGCTAATTCTGGCATCAAAGAATCAGCATGTCACCACAGAATCTCTCTGAAAGTTCCTCTTTGAGAGCAGTTTATGGGAGAAAACGTGGCGGTGGGAGCTGGGAACCTCCTCCACCTCAGAGGCATTACACTGCTTAAACGGAAGAGATTAAACATGCATCTCTGAGACGGGTACAATGCACCTGCTGTTTCTCTTTTCTTTCCCACCAGCTCGTTCGGATTCCTCTGCTCTGACAACATTTGGCGGCTCAAAAGGGACAACACAAAGCTTTATTACCGCTGAAACATAGAATCCTAGAACTAAATGAAAAAGGTCTTTAGAAAGCTTTTTTTTATCACCATAATGGATGCGATTCTTTATATGTGACTCTTCCATTTCATAACAATGATGAGTTGTGGAACTATGTGAACAATGGAGGGAATTCAGTGGGTAGACACGGTTTTTAAAGCCAATATGCTGCTCACAGATGTGAATGGAATGAAGGAGTACAAGGCAATGCAATATTTGACTCTATGGCTACGTGGCCTACATATTGCTGGAGGTATACACGTGTATTATAAATCTGACATTAGGGGCGTATATCAACTCAGTGATATAACAGATTGATCACATGAAAAAAGGTTCTCAGATTAATCAAGACTTTCAAGCCATACAAGCATAATAAAGGTTTAAGTTTAAGGCCCTGTGATTGGATCCCTCTCTGATGGGTGTTTTGTGTGTGTCCGTGAGTATGAAGAACAGACATTATAGCTCCTCCAGGGTACATGACTTATTGATCTGAAGGAATGAAGTACCAACACCCCTCATCGGGGGAACAGGATATACACACATAACGACCAGAGTGCTGGAGCAAAGGCTGACCTTAACATATTCCACAGTTCCTTTATTCCATATGTTTCTCTGCACAGCTAAGCAATGTTAAAAACAAATTGTCCCATCAAGTATCCACTTTTCCCTGAGCTTTTTCTGTGAAATGTTCTCTCATATTTACCCCTGTACAAATTCAAAGTATATTTACACTCAGTGAAACCCATCTGCCAGGATGGTGACACCCCTCGACGGGACGCCATCCCAGCTGTCTGCCTTCCCATTAGAAGTGGAATCGCTTTAAAGCAGCCCCGTTATTAGGCATTTCCATTTAAAATTCATAAGCTATGCAGATTCTGAGGGATTATGCATGACGTGAGCTGCGAGCTGGAGAGCGGAGTTGGAGACAGAGGCAATTGGGTCAGTTCATTTCGAGCGGTGAGCTACATCATTTGCACAGTGGGTGTGCCGACACAAAGAAACTGACATCTAATAGGTTCATGTGGTGAACATGTAACGCATCTAAACATGTCGTTTAAAACAGGTTCTTTGGCTAGCTCATAGGCTTGTTAGTGCTTCTGTTATCAGGGAACTGTATGGTCATTCTTTCTTCCATTATCATGACTGAATTTTATTGACCAGCATAGTTTTTTCTCATTTTAGAGCTCCACCGAAACTGTTTCATATTTCTAGGCTAATATACAAGGATTTTTAGAATGGTAAAACTTACCATAAGCAACTCAAGCCATGCTATCTACTTAAAATGTCGTTTTCTTGAATGGTTTCCGAACAATAACATTTTCCAGAAGCTAAGCGCCACCTTCGATGAAGGAAGACTTCATTCTTTTGTTTATTGGTTTATTCGTTATGGTTGGATTGCCCTAACCTCTTTTTGGGGTGCTGGGGAACGCAACCAAGTCTCTTGTACGAAGGCCAATGGATTGGTGCCTTCTCTTCTGCCCCTCCTACCTCCTAAATGGACGCCATCGTGTATGAGCATGTATGGAGATGTAGGACGCTGAATAAATCGACATGTAGCTGAATTTCTTGTGAGCCTTTTCTGTGAAATTCTGTGACTAACTCAGTTCTAATCTCATTTATAAGGTCAGGCTGGGACGAGTCATTCTAAAACTTTTGGTGCCTTTGAGTAAATGGTAAAGAAAGAACAGAGGTTCTCTGAGATCTACATTGTCCCTGGTGCTACTCATCCAAAAACTTATCCTGTTTATCAGTTCATATATATATATAAATCAGTTTCTATCCCAGATTTTCAGTTGGCACGTTGAATTAGAGCGCCACTGGCACCTTTTTACAGTGTAACTGAAAGCTGCGGCAGAGGCTTCGGTAACACGAACAAAAATAAAAACTCAGCCAATATTTAATTCATAGAGCGGATGGAGCTTCAGTTTATACCCAGTATCGGGGCTCTATTATGTGGAACCAACTCTCTGTTGCATTGAATTAAATGTCCAAATAAAAATAAAAAAAGTGTTTCCACCTACAGGTGTGTATCTAAATGTGGTGTTTACCTAACAATGGCGCCCCCCAGGCGATGCACACTTCTCCCAGAAACCTTTTAGCTGTAATGAAGACAGATTGTCAGGCTTCCATCTGCCTTTGTACTGCGTTAATAAAAGCCTTTGGCCTCAAACAGGAGGAGAAGCATCTGACATTTCTGTTTAGTAACACTGGCATCTTTCATTGTGTTTGATGTAAAATGTTGTCTGTTGAGTTAAATTTGTTATCTCCAGCTGACACAGCTCACATTCCTAATCACAAAGTCCCAGAGAAGCGAACAATTTTTCTGTATTCATTGGTATTTTATGAACATTATCATCATTTACACCGCTCATTTTACCCGAGAAACGCTTTAGCTCTCGGTGTGTTTCTCTTCAAGAATAATTGAATTGAAAATCTGAAGGCAGAGTTTCTCCTTTTGTCCGCTGATAAAAGAACACTTTTTTCTACATGTCATAATGGAAGGTTATCGGCTGCTTTGTGCCCCCTTCCTCTGTGTAACTGATACTGTATGCAGCAGACAGACTTATTATTTTGTTGTTTTTCAATTACGGGTCAAATGAACATAATGTTCCAACAGAAACACGGCGTTTTACGGGTTCCATCCAGCAGAGAATGCAAATGGAAAAATAAACAATCAAAGGGCTTTGATGTCACCCAGACAGTTGAGATAATAAAACTAAATTGTAGGAATATTCAAGCCTCTGAACAAAGTGAAATCCTCCGCATACAGAAAACATCTTTTCCTCAGTCTGTGAGAGGTGGGTTAGGAGTGGGGCAGACTGAAACAGATCAGATCACGTTTCCCGTATGCTGCAGCTTGTGACAACCAGGCAATGTGAACAGGGTGGCGTCCACAAAGAAGGAAATAATGAAAGGAAATGAAGTCAAACCTTCACAAGTTTAGCAACGATGAAAAAAAGCAAAAGGGTTTTCAGTGGAGCTTCTTGTTCAGATATATAATAATAACTGTGTAACTACAGAGTGAAGTCGCTGTTATGGCATCGTGTTAAATGAACTGACTGTAATTAGCTCAAACTGGCTAACAATAAGCTCCAGGAACCAACTGATCACAACACACTAAGTATCGGCGACTGTACTCCAAACCTCCTCGAAATAGAGAAAAAGGAGCTTGTTTTGTTGTTAAATGACACTTCAGAGAGAGAATAAAGTATCATTTATTCATCATTTGGGATCCTCGAGGTTGGAACATTTCTGATTTTAAACCCAGCGGGGGTGCAAATACCAATTATCTAAATCCAAACTGATCATTACTTAATGATCTTGTCCTAAAATGAAAAGTTAAGATTTAAGTGAAGCATTTTCAATCGGTGTGTTTATCAGTTTATCCGGTTACCTTTTCATATGCCATTAAGTGCTACTGTTTTTTATTTGTATGACTCATGGTTACGGACTTTATCTCTCCTTTGCTACAATCATATCTTCACCATCATCTATTTGCTAAATAACAGACAAAATCCAAAATAAACCTGAAAAACAGTTTGACTGACTGTTTTTTTTTTTTTAAAGTTATTGTGGATTTTTCCACCGGCCACAGTAATGAGTAACATTTGGATATCGGTCAGTCTTACGAATAAACATGTGAAAGAAACGCTGCTGCATGAGGCCTTTTTCCTTTTTACGTCCAACCAGAAACCATAAATCCATCATCAGAAACGTTTCAGCTTTAACTAGCAGCATTCCAATCGTTTGTCATAATTAGTATCACAGTCTAGACACATGACGAATATGTCAAAAACCCTGCTGTTTCCCCGTCTGAATGAATAAGAACAAACACCTTCTTTCCAAACCGGCAGCACACTGACTGACTGACTGAGTGCCCAAGGTTTGGGGCGGTCCGGTCACTTTCCCCAGCACACGTTTCATGTGTTCTGTGAGTGTGACCACACACATTTAGTGTGAATCATGGTGTCATGGCTCTGACCCTTGAAAGAAAAATGCTTACGCTCTTGAAAAAAGAAAAAGAAAAGCGTCTCGACTCGCTCCTGTCCTGAAATCTCAATTTCACTCTGGCTCCTCCATTGCCTTGACAAGGTCAGGCTGGCAGCAGGAATTCGTCTCGCCCCCTAATCTGGAGATTACATTCTCGGCGACCGGGCAAAGCACTCCCTCTTTCCCCTTCGCTTTCTGCCTCTCTCCCCGCAACCCTGCCAGCCTGGCTCTCTACAGCGAGGTAACGAGCCAAGACCTGCTTACAGTGTAGAGATAATGTCCGCGGATTAAGACAGAGAGCCCCTCGAGTGGTGCCTCTTTCATTCTAGTATCTGGCCTGTGAAGCGTCATAAATACACCCAGCCAGTCACACACTCCACTCTGTGGATCTCCGTTGAAGTCACACTCTGTCCTCTTATGGAAGTGAGTCTCAGCATATGGTCCAAAGCCACCAAACTCATTGGTAATGGCTACAGCGTGACGGAAAATACAAAAAGAGGATTTTCACTGCAAAAAAAATCATGCGGGCTTTAGGGATGCTCTTTTTACCCTCAGGGTGAGTCACACATTTAAAATGGTTGTGTAAGGACGTTAAATTTCCCTGAAGATCCCTCTGGGTGGCTGGGTTGTTTAAAGTGCATGAGCTTGGACTTTTAAGGCCCTATTAATGCTTTAAAAATACTTTTTAATACCTTAAAGATTATAGAGTTGCGGCAGACTTCTACACCTTGTGCGACAGCATACCACATAACCCAGATGTGCTGTTTGCCCATCACTGGGATAGTTACAGGATCCACGTGTGCTTCTGATCCTAAACTACACTTTGAGCCTTTTGTTCACGACTTAACTTAAAAAGTGCATTTCTGAGTGTCACTGGGAGACATCATTTAGGACGTTCTGGTTGTGCTGTGAACAGCAGGCAAAAGTTCCACTGCAATTTAAACAGAAAACAATCAAAGTTGTATGAGAAAAACAAAATGCTGAATATGGAGTGAATTTAGTCCTATGTAGGTTAATATTATTCTATTCCCATGATAAAATATTCTGTTTTCACACAATAGATGGGGAAAGCATCACTGCTGAGGTAAAACTGCTTTTCTGTTGCTTATGGAGAGTAACTAAAATCCCTAAAACAAACGAGATGTCCAACATGGACTTGATGGTCTATGACGAGGCCAAAGTCACCAACAGCCACATCTGTTTTTTAACTGTTGCAAGTGCCAGATGTTATGGTCAGTGGGACCATTGCAGGATATTTCCAAACTTCTCAGGACTATTCCGCTGGGTGTTTTTCAAATCCAAGGAAGGGCTATTACCTATCCTTGGAACCTTATCCTCTGCAGGGTGTCTGTGCTCAGAAGAGCCGCCCGTGTTTCAGCCACAAGAGTGGCTGGGATCTGATGCTTGATAAGAGTCCCGTATGATTCCCTAATGGTAGTCTAACTCTAGAAGACACCGTCTTCTGCTGTCCACAGCTGCGATTACAGCTCGGATTAATCACTATCTGCGTTTAGCAGGCAACCGCAGGAAGTTAGATGTTTTCTTCTTCATCAGACTATCTGCCCTTCGACTGAGAGCAGCGAGAGCTCCAGTGGCTGAGCTACGGCCCGGATGAGCAGCTAGTAAAGAAGAGCTGGAAAGATATCTCATTAAGAAAAGAAAAAAACAAAACCTATTATGCCCCAACCTATTTTCTGTTAACCTGACAGGACCACAGCACAGCCACTTTATCCCACAATTATAGGCTGATGTTTATCGTTTCGACATCCCTTCGCCTAATGAAGTTTCCCATAAAACTGTCATTAGGCTGTAAAAAGGTGGGGGGGCCGCGGAGGAGAGATTTGAAGAAGAAAATGAAAACCGTGCAGCTTAATGTACATCATTATCTGGGACTCATCTCAGTCTGCATTATCAAAAGACACTGAATCATCATAACTCATAATGAGCAGACCACCTTCATTTTTCATTTCATTTACTCACTGCCTGTCAATTAAGACTGCAGACAAATGTTTGAAAGTGCTCCTTAAAAGTGTTTGCGGCCTCGTATTCTGGCAAATGGAGAAATTCATTTCCACAGTAAGTCATCGAGCATTAGGGATACATTGTGAGCGCTTGTGATATCATCCTGTGCACATTACGCTCCAGCATTTGTGCAGCTAACACTCAGCCTCACAGCAACGCTTTCCCTCTGATCGCAACAAGCTCAGTCACCCTCTGTTCCTAACTGAGGCGAATCAATTAGGTGGTCTCCGTCTTTTCATGGTGGTGAGCATCAAACAATTCAAGATGGAAAAGAAGATCAATAATGTAAATGAAATAAGGTACTTGATGTTCTCCAGCAGCGGTGCACTGGTTTCCACGCGGAGACGGTGTTTGGCATCCGCTGCGAGGCGCTGGCAAAGACTCGGCTCAGCTCTACAAATACATCCTCTGTTGTTTTATTACCACAGATCAGATGACAGTTTGGAATCAGGGATTAGTTGTCAGTGCCACGGAGTGCATATCCACACAGTAGAAGTTTATTTGTCTATTCATTTGAATTCATTAGACACTTTTACAGATGAAGGTTGATATCATACATCCTCACTGTATTTTCTTACAGAGCGTGACTGATATACCATCGAGGGCAGCAGCCTCACAGGCATCTTTGGAACCTGAATTATGTCTCCACTGTTTTTGTGCCACTGAGCTCTCTGAGCAGACATAAACTAAACCATCAACTTGTATTTTAGACCCTCTCCCAATCAGATATTTCCCTTTCACTCAGACTTCCATATTGGATTTAATCAATCTATCTTAATTGGCAGGCGATGCACCACAGACGTTTAATTTAAGCTTGCTGTAATTAAACCTTTGCACACCTATGTCCTATCTTCCTTTTCTGTTGCAGCTCAACTTAGAAATTGTTTAGACAGAAATAATCTGTTTGAAGAGTTTCAGTCGGGATTCAGAGCACATCATAGCACAGAAACAGCAAAGATCTCAGGGCTGCATACGATCGATCGCAACATTCTTCATGTTATTGGGATTAAAAGAAACCACACTACGTTGGTTTAAGTCATATTACTCAGATAGATTCCAGTTGGCTCATGTGAACAGTGAGTCTTCGTCACACACCAGAGTTAATCATGGAGTGGCATAAATTTCCACTGCTACCCAAACGATCCTCAGCTTTACTTATCTATGCAGCCGGATGAAACCAATCAGTTGGTTAGACTAAACGCATGTCTCGAAGGCATAAAGACCTGGATGACTCTGAATTTTCTGCTTCTAAATTCAGATTAAACAGAATTTGTTGCCTTTGGACCTCAGAACTTCAGGAAAGTGTCGAGCTTTGTGTGGTGTCTCTGGATGGTAATGCCTTACCTTCCAGTACAACCGTGTGAAACCTTGAAATTACATTTGACCGGGATCGGTCCTTTCACTCCCATCTAAAACCGGTCACGAAGACCACCTTCTTTCTCCTTCGCAATATTGTTAATATCAGGAACATCCTATCGAGGCTGATGCACAAACTAGGCTGATTCCTTTCTATCAGGCTGTCCCATAAATGATCTGAAAATCCTCTAGCTGATCCAAAACGCTGCAGTGAGCATTAGCAGAACAGATTCTACTGTATGTCTCCAGCTTTAGCTTCTCTTCATTGACTCCCTGTTAAATGAAGAATTGATTTCAAAATTCTTCTCGTCACACATAAAGCTCTTAATGGCCAGGCTCTATCTAATCTTACGAATATCACAGTTTGATGTTTTCCAAAAAGAGCATATCCCTCTGAAACTGCAGGCTTACTTATGGTTCCTAAAGTTTCTGAAAGTAGAATGGGAAGCAGAGCCTTCAGTTATCAGGTTCTGGTTCTGCTGGGGGGTGAAAAGGACATTTTCCCCGCTACTGTAACCTCGTTCATACTCAGGAGGGGGAGTTGAAGAGAAGATTCAATGTGATCCGTTGACCTTCTTAACAAGGCAGCTTTTAAAGAAATGGCGTAACATGAATTGCTGTGATCCGTCACGGTTGCTCTAGCAACACCATGAAGAGGTGTGACTGGGCGCTCACACCAAAAGTGACTTTAGCGACTGCGACAGCTACCGTTCATTTTCACTGTATACTGGCGACGATGAGTGACCGGAGCCACGCGATGCGAACCACGGGATGTGAGCGACTTGAGCGAAGCAACGCGAGTGACTTGAGCGTCACACCGAAAGTTGAGATTGAGGTTGCGGTGCGACCACAGCGACAGCCAATTGTGGGCCGATCTGGATTCTGAAGGCGAAAAAGCGGAAAAAGGCAGAAAGAGAGGAAAACAATGAAGGTTTCCCAGAGCTTCTCAGGACGTAATGCACCGACGGCAACGGCCCTGCGTTTCCATCGCAAACACAAAGAAGGCTGTCCGGAGTGCGATCCATGGTGAAAGAGGGAACCGATGCATAGGTGGATTATTATATATGCCTGCTGTTTGAAAGACCTACCCCTTCAGTCGCTGCCTGCCAGGTGACTGCAAGCGACGCGATTTGAGCAACCAGAGCGACCACATGCGATTTTGTCACTTTTGTGGTGAGCGCCCAGTTAGTCTGGACAAACTCGGCCACGGAACCAACTTTTTAGGCAGCGGTTGTATTGTTATCTTCACTTTCACATTGGGCGCCGCTTGGACAGGCATTTTTCAAACATGTTGACAAATTGCTGATATCACCAAACAAGGCCATAAAGTAATTACCACTAAGAGTGCTTACATCACAGTCAGCTTTGAAAGTTACTGTTGACGTTAATTTACCACCTCACAGTCTCAGTGCGCCTTGCAACATTAACAGCTGGTTGCTATTACAGTGCACATAGGAGCATCTCTTTATTAAATAGGGTGTGAAGTATTCAGAATTGCTCCAAACAATATAGCAGCCACCTACTGCAGTGCAAAGAATGGCTGCTCAGGAATAAGTAGCGCATGAGCAAAGTTGAGCGAGACACTGGATCGAAACAAAGATGTCTTGATTAAGCTGAGCTTAGACATTTTAAAGCAGCTCCAGATGCTTAAAAAGATCCCTCTTATTCTTACTGCTCAGGGAGCGGACCGTGACGAGTTTTACAGTTATGAGGGAGGACCTAATGAGTCTCAGAGGGGCCTAAAGAGGGAAGACTGACTCTACGCTTCCTTAACAGAGTTGCTTGCACAGATGATATTTCTCCTTTGAGAGGAAAAAAAAATCCTTCAAACCTTCCATTTGTTCTTGTTCCTTGTTCGCTGGGCTCTTCAATGAACTTTCTACAGTTATGTGAATACTTTGAGGCCATTAAGGATCCAAAGCGTTTTAGAAGAAAGTTTACTCACTCAGGATGAGGGCTTTGGCTGAAAGTGGTAAATGTCACGAGTGGCAGTGGAAGATGCCGTGATCTGATCTCCGACACGCACACAGCGGGAAACATCTCAGGCTTATGTTTATGGATGGTCAAGCTGAAAGAAGGTGTTTTTTTGACCTTGAACTTTACTTTGCAGGGGAGGAAAAATACCAACCGAAAAACTGAGAGCTGAGACAAAGGAGGAAGGGAAAAGGGATCGCCGTGTTCTTTGGTCTTGCTTTTATTTTACAACACTTTGCTTTTTTATTCAAGTCGGACTGCACAATTGCAAAGTTGTAAACAATCACTTTGTTCTTTCCTCGTGTGGAATAACGCACCACATCATCTCCTCGTGACGGATTACTTTTACAGCCAATGTATATGCAAAAATTCTCTAATTACTTCAGGAACTAATTAAATAGTTATGTGATATGTATATTCCACAAAATTCCTTTGCTGAACCTTCATTACACCACTGTCAAAAGTTTAATTACAAAAGGAGATTAAAACGACTTCATGACTATCAAATATTAATGCAGCTGGTGCGATCATTCCTCTTGGCCCTAATATTTCTTAATAGTTGCCGGACCTGCAGGAGAAACTTTTACTTACACATCATTTGCCTGCAGGAGACCTGACCTCAATGAAAAACCAGGGACAAATTATTAAAGACGAAGCTTTTATCTCCTAATTTATTCTCAATTAAAATGTCCGTACAATTACGGACGTTTTCTCAGCGATGTTGCGTGAGGCCCATAACATCACGGCCTTCCTGCCCCCTCAGACACAGTTTGAACAGCAGTGAAAAGTACTCCGGCGCTTTCTCCGCGTCCCATGACAATATATAGAGTTACTGTAAGTGATACCGTTGAATGGAGCAGAAACAGATACATCCTGGTCTCTTATTTCCAGGCGCGCACACAGAAAGCATTGTTCACCTATATACACCTATTTTTTTTTTCATGTGCACCCTGCATTTTCAGCCTAAGACTGCTACGAATGGCACACAGGAGCTAAATTTTGCTGAAAGAGTATAGTGGCAGCCATCATCGGAACAGGAAACCAAGGAGAGCAAATTAAGATGCTAAACATTAGCCCATGAATCATTAATTTGAGAGTGAAATTACATTTGTGCCAATTATTGTGGTTGAGTACTTCCATTTATTTGACTTTAGATGGTTTTACTTGCAATTATGGAGACTTAACTTTTCACTAAAGAACATTCGACTATACGTTATCATTATGTTGCATCTCAAATTTGTTCGTGTGCAGCTCTGTAGGTTTCCTAACTAGTGGCTTTTCTGTAATATGGAATTCATGTGCTCTGATTTTAAAACGGATGCACTGACATAACAGCATACTGTTGGTATATTCAGCACTGAAAAGTAATTTTAGTCGGCAACGAGTTGACCTACTAAAAGGGCTTATACATTTTTTTTTTTATCTTTTTCACTGACAAAATGTTATGATAAATTTTTCTCATACGTCTCTACGAAAAACTTCCAGCTCATTCATAGATAGAGGGATGGAGTAATGAAATACTGCAATTCAGTTATGTTGTCATAATGCAAACATTAAAGGGAAAACTAATTACATCAACAGTCGGTATCAGCTGAGGGTCATTCTTTTTAGAGAGATTAAACCAAAAAATTAAGCCTGACTCTGTACCTTCTATTACCCTAACCCTAATCCTAACAACACCGGCCGTCATAGGACAGGGAGCGTAACAAGGGAAAAAATAGACAGGGATCTTTAGGGTGGAGCGAAACATCAGCACACTGTGGATATTGCCAGTTGGCCAGAAATAGGGTTTCCTGACAGTTACATGTACCTCATTTCTACGTTGAGAAAATGAATGAAGCAAAGCCTCAAAGCACATAAAAGTCTGAATGGCTGACCGTACTGGAAAGGGGGGATTTTTCATTTAAATTAGGGGTGAGGATGACTCCAAACGATGGGCTGGTTTTATAGAGAAAGGTCAACACTAGCAGTGTTTTATTTTACTTCAATGTTTGTAAGGAAAACTGTGAGCCTTCTGTTCTTGTTTTAGATTCATCTGTGTCGTGCAGGTCAAACTCAGCCAGAAGGACGATGCTAACGGAAACTTTTAAGATTCTGTGCACTTTAAATGGATTCCAGCTGTCTCTGTGGGCTGCAGCCATGCATTTGACTCCCTTTTTTGGAAGTTTGTAAAAAGAAAAGCTCAACTATGTGCTGAATGTGAAAAATTAATTCAGCCCATAATAACTGTATAATTTGTGCTATGAATTGATCGTTTTTCTTTAATTTTCAGCAGATTTCTTTTAAACTTTATTAGTTAATTGTTAATACCTCGATTAATTTTCCTTCTCATTCAATTATTTAAACGCATTGTTTGATTTAATCTGTTCTAATTAATTTATTTGCACATTTACTGTATCTACTTCTCTGCATTTCCCTCCTATTTATTTCCCTTTATATTTCTTTAACTTATTTTCATTTTTAAATGTATTTCTTAATTAAATCAATCAAATCGATGTTCTTTTCCCATGTATTTACTTTTGCATTATTTTTGCTTTTGCATTTTCTCCCCTTATTTATTTCCCTTGAGCGTATTTATTTCAGTCTCCTTCTCTGCATGCATTTTCACTTCTTTATGCAAATAAGAGGTCTCTCTCTCCCTGTCGCTCTCAAAGTGCAGGCAAGCTTTGACACATGAGACTTTGATACTTTACAAACTTAATTTTTGCGAGCAGCTTTGATTAGATGTGACGACAGGTTTTATGCCCCAATGACCACTGGAAGGGGGATAATGACGCACTTGACGCAATTCCTAGATAGCTGCCATGTGGAAAGACTCGCCCATATAAGAACCCAAGGGATCCACACTCAGATGATATGCAGCTGACTCTAACCCCATCTTCAGTACCTGGATATAATAGAGGTATTGAACTTTTTTTTAAGTAAAAACAGAGCAAAAAAGATCTTACACCTGATCAGAATTAAGTAGTCTTTGTGTACAGGGAAACAAAAGAAGACATTCATCCATCTGAATGCTGTGGTACTATTCTTATCTAACAGATGGAGGTTTATAATGTATTTACAATTAAATTAAGGTTTTCTTCAGTTGCTTTTGTTAGCGGTGAGGTCAACCAGCAGATATTTCGGTCTGATAAATGATCGAAATCTTTGGAAGCTTTTAGTGCGCAGTATATCTGGACAGCGAGCGTAGAGAAGCAGAGGATGGCAGAGAGAGAGATGTCGATGGGGGAAGAAGGAGGGAAGTCAGAGGGAGAGGTGTAGGAGTGGTTAGCAGTGTGCAGCTGGGGCCGGCTGTGCTGAACGGGCAGCAGCCAGGCTGATGGATTACACCGGCCCTCTCCTGGGTAAACGGACACCGCCACCCCTCCCCTTTTAACAATGTCTCAGCCTGTATCGTCATTGAAATGTCTCCAAAGATGGAGGTGAACATGCAGCTGAGCCACTTAATCTGAGAGGCTGAATTTCTGCCACAAGCAGTGGATGTGAGAGACCCCTGCAAAGAGATCTTTTCTAAACGAGTCTGATATCGTTTTCGTTGAAACGTCTACAAAGACCAATATCACCAGCGAGCCAGGAGCTGGGCTGGAAAACAAGACAATCCAGTCGTTCATCGATTCAGTCAAGACTAATTGCCAGGAAAAAAGCCCATATTGTTTTCATACATATCTCCTTATTGTCATTTGCTGTGCAGCCGTGAGCGCAGTGGCTCCTTTGCCACGACTTGACATGCGGTTTTACAGGTTATGACACTAAGAGTCACCACTGCTTCTCTCAGCGTTTTCAGGACCAACCGATAGATACGCAAGCTGCTTCAATGAGGACCACGTCTGAAAGGTCGCACTGCTTAAGAGTGTACTCTGACTAAATAAATAATGAGTAATGGGAATGTAAGAGAGCAAAGCAGTGCAAATGAACCTCCCCCTCCACTGAACACACTCACTTTCACATTTCCTCTCTCAGTGTGTATATTGGAGGGACCGTCGTCATGTTTCGCAGGTGCTAACTGAGTCCTTAGCAAAGCCCTTGACATTTTCCAAACTACTTCATCAAGCTGTGAAGCTCGGAAATCCCACAGTCGTGCCCCCGTCTGAGTGCTTTCCTGTGCCGAGCTGCAGAGTAACAAATTACAGGAACTGATACTCAGCCCCTGCCATTTCAATCCCCGTTTTGCAGTTTATCACCAACGGAACGCCAAACATTTTGTTTTGGAATTAACCAAACACTAAAAGTCGTGGCACAATCTTTACCTGCGAAGCCTTTGCATTCTTTTACAGCCGTGCCAGGAGGCCGACAAGCTGTAGAATAATAGATTGAACAACTGTG
Organism: Leuresthes tenuis; assembly: GCF_036924035.1. Classification (NCBI taxonomy): domain Eukaryota; kingdom Metazoa; phylum Chordata; class Actinopteri; order Atheriniformes; family Atherinopsidae; genus Leuresthes; species Leuresthes tenuis. Next base: position 21,577,432 of record NW_027325372.1, on the reverse strand, counting down.
GCCTTAAATTACAGCCACGCCATTCCTCCTCACCTTTAGTCCACCTAATGCGCTGCTTACTTCTGTAATTGAGTTTTTGAAAATAATTACCTTTATTTTCACCTTTAAATGTTTATACAAGCATCAACAAAGTGGGCAGCTGCTTGATAAAAATGGGCTTGATACAAACCTATTAATAAATTGATTAAATCCTAATACGAGGAAGGCTTGCTCAAAGGAGCCACGGCCAAGTTTAAACGAGGCAAATGCACATCCAGTTTTCTTCCAGTTTTTACTCTCAACCAAGTCCCGTGGGAAAAATCAGACCCTGACGTTGGCTATTTGACGCTAAGCTGGTAGTGTACAATGGCTTTTTAGAGCTTGTTAAAAGAAAACAGCTTCCCTGTGAAAATAGAAATTGTGCTGTCTGCGCAGGACAGCTAAAAATGGAGCTTAAACTTCACACAAATCTTTGCAATCTCTCTGGTCTGTGGCAGGGATGAAATATGCATGTGCTGGCTCACCAACATATTCCTAATCCCAACCCATCCCATAATGAGGCCTTTTTTAGGCACTCTTGATTAAAATCAGATACTAAAGGTACTTGTTTGGGGTTAGAGATGGGGAGTACCAGGTTAGAGTTAGGAGTTAAAAACATAGTTTGGATAAGGAATTTAGAGTGGTCAGGGTTCAGAATTTGGCTGAGGTTTGGGTTGGAAATCCTGTGTTCTTGGTCAAACTTCCCAAAGATTGGTCAAAGATCCCAATCGGGCTGTTAATACACATGGACTTTAAAGCCACAGCAGCTATTCTTTTTTTTTTTTCGTGCGTTTTAATTGACTTAATTACTTTTCAAATCATATACAAAATGATAAATAACTCTGCTTTGTATCATGCTTGACCATCATCTTTCTTGATGCTATCCATCGCGACTCATCAACTTTTTTGCTTTTGAAAATAGCCCCTCGCTACTTTCATAGCACAATCCTCAGCAGGTCATCATATCTGTACGCCTTTCGTACACAGCCAAGCTTTTAAAGGCAGAGAAAGATGTGAGCAGAGCCTTCCTTTATTGTCCTCCTCTTCTAAGTGATTAAATCAACTGTGAGTGCTCACATTCGCTTTGGGCCCTCGCTGTAGGAGTGATAGTGTCGGCCTGTTGATTCTGTGTTCGCTGAGTCACCCGGCGTGCAGTGCCAGGCACTCAACGGATCTCTGGGAAGCACATCAAACCTGGGGTTTTATGAAAGAGGATATGCCGAGAAGCACAAAGGGGAGCCAGCATCGTGACCAGAGCGACGGGGAGAAAATTATCAAAATCATCAACAAGAATATAAGCCTTTGTGAGGCTCATTGTGTTTGCCCAGAGCCTGAAGCTTATGGGGGTCTTGTCCAGCCTGAGGTCACAGGTTGCTGCCGGGCTCGCAGTTGCAAGGATTCTGCAATTAATCACCTTACACGGAGCTTAACGAGGAGATCGGTTCGCCGTCTTTATTAAAGATATTGAATTACTTAGCGATTTTCATTCGCGCAGTGGATTTTCCCTTCTTTATCCCACCCCGAAGGAGCCGATATGTGTGATCAAGTAGCGAGCAAACTGATGGAAAATAATTGACTCAGTGTTGCTGGACTTGCCTGGGGGCAGAGATTAAGGAAATGAAAAAGAGTTCATGGAGTTATTCATACCGCTCTCCCAGTCTCATTATCGACCACACACCAGAGGGGATGACACTCCAGCTTTCAGCACCTGCGTCCTCGCAGCCCAGCTAACTTTGCCTTGACTCCAAACAACATCAGGATGGAGAAAATGAAAGCTGTAACTGCAAGCGGCAGCGGGGTGGTGGCACGAGAAAAAAGCCATCACGGCAGCCGTGGCCCAGTTGACTGACAGCTTGAAGGCTGTAAATGCCTTTATACTCCTTGGAGTTGCTTTGGTGTGTTCACATCACCAACATGTGTATATGCACGGTTATGCATTAAGGGAAAAATAATAGCACAAGCTTCTGAGCGTTCAGTGTTGTTGTATGTCACACACACAGTGCTGCACAAAGGAGTGAAAGTATAACTGTTGACTGGGCACATTTCTATCCTTCCTGCTCTGTCATTTTGGCAAGCAGACACAGTAGTAGGCGGTTATATTTGTATAGGCCACCAAGGTTTACGATTGAGCTGCTCCACCAACTCCTCCACACCGCGGAAAGCCTTCTCCCCGCATCTGCAGCGTCCAAATACACATAAATACTCCAGGTAAGGCCAGTGTTGTGGGGCCACATTCATTCTGCAGATTGTAGTTTTCGTTTCACAAACATTCTTCAGAGGCCGAGTTATTCTGGAAGCAGCGGGTGGGGCAACTCCGAATGCGTGGAGCTCTGAGGAAATATTGGCTGGGGATTCACTGTGTATGTGTAGCAAACAACTGGTGCTGAAAGATTAGAAACAGGCAACATTAGTATAATAACCTAATGTTCACTGAGTTTTTGCACAGCAAAATGGCGAGGTGTCACTGGTGCAGGTTTAACTAACGTTAAACACCTCGTCACCAAATAGCTCAACATTTTTGATCATGTAAAAGACAACTGGAACTGCCTCCAAATTCTGGCTCATCTGTGCAACAAATCCTACATTTTCCAGTCTTTAGGTGCCTGACCAGCAGCAGGTTTAACACAAAAGTGAAGTTTAAAACTGAATGAACTGCAACATGTCCTTCTGTAGGTCAGACAGGACACAAACTCAAGTGTGCTGGGTGAGATCAAGCTTGTCTTTTCACCGACAAATGCAAGTTTTTTTCGCCTGATGATGCCAGTAAACGTAGCATGAAAGTGATCTCTTTATTATGCTCATTTTGAGCCTCAGGACGCAAGTCAGTTGTATCCTCTCAGCAGTCGTGACCTGACACCCAACAACAAAGTTAGCCATGTTTGTGCAGTGGAGGATGTGCTAGAGCCAGATTGTTCACAAACAGAGCAAAAAAAAGACATTCTTTGAGCGCTATAATTACAGCCGAGCGTGACGGTCGTGCCTAATAGAAGAACTTGCTATGAATGGAGATGGCTCGTGCGCTTCTTTAGGTCAGGGCTGTAGTCCAGGCAAAGTAGCTTTTTACGACAGACTAATTGTAAAATATTTTTTTTTCAGCTTAGATAATTTCTATGAGGTGTCCAGAACAACATACTGAAAGTCCTAAGAAAAAAGTCCTAAATTCTCATTAATCCGAGATGTGTGCCAACAAGGCCAAACAACAATACACCCCAATGGGGCTATTTTTTCCCTTTACTCCTATCCCAATTAAACTTTATACAATGTAAGTACCCATGAAAAGTAAAATTTTTTTGTATTACAAGTTTCTTTGAAAAGAATTTGAATACGGGAATGAGCTTTACACTAATCGTTTTTCCTTTATTCCTACCACAATAAAACAAATACATCGGCCCAATCTTCATCCAATCATCCTACTGCCAATAGGTGATGGCAATCCTGCTTTTAGATTGGCCTCTAACCCGAAAACTGCCTGGCTTGGTAGTACCTGCCAGGGGTATAACGCCCACTGGTATAGTCTTCAGGGTCACAGAGGCACCACGACAAGGTAGCAACAATAGGGGAAGGGGTTTTTGGTGTTTTTTTTTAAATCCAGCCTGGATCCTTGACCCCTTCTCTGTGAATCTTGGTGCTGGCACCCCTTATATAATTTCCTGATATATCAGTTCCTCTTTGCTTAGCTCTTCTCCTCTGGGTCATATTCAACAGATAAATCAGGCAACTGTGAATTTGTGCAGCTAGTACCATGACATTCTCCGCAAATGGCAGTGCAAGGGAGTCCATGTTTTTTACATGTGCATTTTCTTTCCCTTGCAACTACAGCAGACTACATCTAGTAGTTCTGGTGGTGCCGCAAGCTGATCTGTCATTATTGGCATAAATCTCCCATCCAAAACATGCCACCCCCAGTCTTTTGGGTCCATATGTTCACTTCCCCCTTTCCACTCCATCATTTGGTAAAAGACCCAAAGACTATGGAACTTTGCAGCTGTTGACGTTGGAAGGAGAGTTTGAGGTTCCACTGGAGATGCGTTCTGAGTTATTTTATCACAGAATCGCCTGTATCTCCGCATATCCAGTGATTCCTTTTTTTTTGCCCCCATAGTGTTACCAGAGCTTTTTCACCAGCTGCAATGATAATGCCTTTTCCCACATTTTCCTGTGACTGCCTGAACGCCTTAACTCGTTTGAGAAAGCTCGTGTCATACTTTACTTTTTTCAGAGCGAGTGTGGCCAAGGGTGGAAACAGCCTGTCTTTGTGGTATTTTATTTAATTTACTGATGTATAATGTTATAGTTCTACAATTGATAATTACATTTATAAGGGCTATGCCCCTGGCAGGTATTACAAAGCCAGGACGTTTTCAGGTTAGAGGCCAATCTAAAAGCAGCATTGCCATCACCTATTGGCAGTAGGATGATTGGAGAAACTTGTAATACAAAAAAGTTACTTTTCATGTATACTTTTACCATGTAAAGTTTTATTGTGGTAGGAATAAAGGAAAAAATTAAGCCTATTTGGGTGTATTTTGGGCATTTTCGATTAGCGTATAGCTCATTCCCGTATTCAGATTTATTTTCAAAGAAACTTATAATACAAAAAATTTTACTTTTCATGGGCACTTTCATTGTATAAAGTTTCATTTGGATAGGAGTAAAGGAAAAAAAATAGCCCCATTGGAGTGTATTGTTGTCTGGCCTTATTGGCACACATCTCGGATTAATGAGAATTTAACATATTTCCTCAACTAGGATTTCTTAGGACTTTTAGTATGTTGTTCTGGACACCTCTTAGAAATGATCTAAGCTGAAAAAATTATTTTACAATTCGTTCTATTTTTGGCTCCAAAATGAGTTACTTTGCCTGTACTGTATGGGCTATGTGCTCATCTGTTGGTCAAAACTTTCCAAACACCAGCTCAGGATCAGTGGATGTGCTTGCATTACAGCTGCTTTGTGTGTTTTATCAGAGTTTGCTCTGTATGACTCTGTGTGATACTCTGTAGTTATACAATTACCAAGACTCACGTCAGTAGATACACCGTAGGTGGTTTGGAAGCATCTGTGTAACTGTATATAAGTGCAGCCGCTACCTCGGCTAGTACCACTAGATTTCTGATGTTGCCTAGATACTGTAGCTGCCGGCTGGTGAGGCTCATTTAAACTCGGAGGTTAACAGGCCAACTTGGAGAAGTTGGCACAGTCTGGTGGTCCTCTTTGTTCCTTTGTTCTCTGCAGTTCGGTTATATATTTTGCTCATCTTTTGCTTTTGCTCAACACAGCCATTTGCGGTGGCACTCAGTCGTGAAAATGGTGGTTCTGCAGTGCCTCTGTTTAAGACTGAACAGACGAATGACATCGTGTTGGTTTGCCTGCAGGACCCCGGTGCTTCTAGTAGGTGTGTTAGAAAATATGTATTCACAAATGTTTCAGTGAACATACACAAAAAATAGATGCTTCCTCTGCATGACAAAATGTGTTGCTCCAAAGAAAAAAAAAGGTAAGCCATGTATGAGTGATATAGCTGTCTGTGCATCAGCATCTGGGCCAATCCCGGCAGCTGAAACACAGCAGAATGTGCGGGCTGACACAGACCTCCATCTCCCAACGGCTGCGGCCACAGCCAGCCTGTCAGGAAGATGAAAATATGCCTTGCTTCATTTAGTGCTGTGGGGATCCTGCGGAGAAAAGGGGCAGGTAGAGCTAATGGACTTCTCCAGGACACAGCGGGTCTGTCGACTCAGCAACGCCGCCGGCCGTCTCTCCAGCGCGCGCCATTTTTATGACAATCTCTAAGAGGCCACAGCAGGCGGACGGGGACCCAGGAGCCATCACCTCAGCGCCCGGGTTGTGCAGGATTTACTGTAAACAAATCAATTTTCATGGAATTTCACTTTCTTTTTTTCTTAGAGCAGGCTGCTGATATTAATCACACACCCTGCTCTTTTCTGGCAGCACAGACAAGTCATTTAGTCTGAAGGGGTTAAAATATACTACTCAGCCCTGCGTTCACATTTTAGAATGTGTAATTATTTCTGTTTCTTATTAAAAGTGAAACTGCCATAAAAAAAGAGGAATCCATCCTAATCTCAGTGACTCATGAGGACTGGAACACGAAGGTGTACGCAGGTCTCACTTGCATTTTTGCATTTGATCGCCTCAATGTAATCACACATTTCTGCCAGCTGACCGAGAGCAGATCTGTCATGAGCTGTCAGTCCAGCAGTGTAATAAGACAGATCCAGCGGCTGCACTGATTGACAGAGGGGAAATTGAAGTGTCACACGAAACATGTTAACCATATTTTGCTGCGTGTCGTCACCCACTGGCGCGCTGCTTCAGTCAAGCAACCCGAGCTGAGAAGACAACAGCGGGGAGGAAGAACCGGAGGGGAGAAAAGGCTGGAATAACAGGGGTCGCTTTCCAACTGCACAGCTTGTAAACCGCAAGGTTAGACATCACTGTTAAAGGCAGTCATCCTGCGCTGTGTCCTTTATCTTAGAGGCATAGCTCGCGGTATAACTGCCTGACGTAATCCTTGACAGTGTTGTCAATATCAGACCAGTGACATGAGACGTACGAGCAAATAAGCTGTGAAAACGATAAAAAGAAGGGAGTGTGAAGGGTATGCATACTATTTTGGACAATCGCTCACAATGCAGCATACTGAAGATGCAGCTTTATGTCATCTGAAAGTGAGAATCCGTTCTCACACCCATTGCACAGGCATGTGGAATGCCTCAGTGCACCACCACCCACTGCACATCATTAACGTGGCAGCTGAAAAACAAGGGGCAGCTGTCCACTGTCGTCATTAAGTTCATCCAGCTCAGGTCTGACTGAGCGCTTACATTACACCGTACCTCATGGGGTTAAAGGATAATATGAATTCTACACAGAAACATGTGGACTGTTGTGCCGTGATTGCAAGGAGCTGGCAGCCGAAACTCTCCATGAAATGATCGCTGTGAAAGCCTGGGTGTGAAACATGCTGTTGGAGCACACACATGGAAACTGTGGGCAGGTGATAATAGGATGAAATCTCAGCAGCAAAAGGTCATGCACGAGTTTCATGTTGTTAACTGCGCTGCTGCATCATTAGCAGTCTTTTTTTAGAACTGTCAAATTTCAAAATTTCAAAATACCCTGAAATATTCTCTATTTAGATCAGTTTGAGAAATATAACCCATTTAAATATAATGACTAACAAAGATCAGACCAAACAGAATAGTTGTGTTTTGAGAACATGCAGTCAAGCTGAAAAGGAAGTACACCACTGCAGCACCTTGATTCTTTTCTTCAGATATTCTGCTGTAGATCTGCTGCTATGTTTGGTTCATTGTCCTGCTGATGACCCAGTTTCAGCCCAGCTTTAGCTGTCAGACAGATGGCCTCACATCTGACTCTAGAATACTTTGGTATCCAGAGGAGTTCATGGTGGACTCAATGACTGTGAGGTGTTCAGGTCCTGTGGCTGCAGAACAAGCCCAGATCATCAGCCCTCCACCACCGTGCTGGACAGATGTAATCAGGTGTTTGTGCTGATATGCTGTGTTTTTATGTTATTTTGACCAAACATCTCCACTTTGGTCTCAACCAAAGGACATTGCTCCAGATGTCTTGTGGTTTGTTCAGATGTGACTTTACAAACATAAGCTGTGCTGCCATGTTCTTTTTAGAGATAAGATGCTTTCTTTTGGCAACTCTTCCAAACAAGCTGTACTTGTTCAGTTTTTTTCTAATTGTAATTTGGAATGAACTTTAACATTTAACATGCTAACTGAGGCCCGTAGAGTCTGAGATGTAGCTCTTGGGTTTTCTGCAGTTTCTCTGAGCATTGCACAGTCTGACCTTGGGGTGAACTTGCCGGTACGTCCACTCCTGGGAAGATTGACATCTTTCTTAAATGCTTTCCACTTGCAACAATTGCTTCTCGAAGATCATTGCTGGTGTCTTTCCTCCTTGGCATTGTGTTAACACACACCTGAATGCTCCAGATGAGCAAACTCACAAAACCTCCTCTTTTACAGAGGTGCTCACACCTGATAAATCAAATGCTTTTGATTAGCAACATCTGGCTGCTACTTGCCCTTTCAATTCCTATGGAGGCAGTAAGGGTGGACTGAGCATGTCTCACACTGCTTCTGCAGTCTGACTTATTTTTGTTAAATACCGTAAATATTGGCAAAGACTAATATCTCATGTGTTGTTACTAATATGAGGTTGTGTTTACCTAAGTTTAGGACCTGGTAAGGATCGGATGATTTTTTTTTTTCTTATGTCCTGGTACCTAAAACCTTTTAAATGAAACAGGATGCTCTTGCTCTTGAACATGACTGTATGTCAGAGTCAATAATATGAAGACACTGTGTTAAATGGTGTAATCGAATCCAGTGCCGATCCAGGGTCACAAAACCACTTCAGAACACAACAGTGTTTTCAATTTCTGCCAAAACCATCAAGATACATTCTTTAAGAACACAGAGCATGTCCTGTTTAAGATGATTTTAGCATTGCCACAGGACATAAGCCATTGTGCATTGCTGTAATTGTTGTGTTTACTTCCCTGCTTTCCAGAGCTTCTGACAAATAAACTACAGATGCAAGGCAACTCTAACAGAGTGCAGACCGTTTACACAACATATATATATATATATATATATATATATGTGTAGTTATATATGTATAGTTGTCAAAACGTGTGTTTGGCTGCTCTCCATCTCCACCTTTTAGCTCTGCAGCCGGTATTCGGGAAATGCAAGCTTCATCATTTTCTTCCCTGGTTTTGAATGCCTTCAAGCAATTTGGAGAAGATTCAGCTTTCAAAAAACCCTGAACACGTTATATGAGAAGAGTAAGGCCTTTTACTATGTTGATACAGAGGCCAAATGCTCAATCAGTTGCTCACAAAGTGAATCCTGCACCGCTCTCGAAGATGAAAGAACGTGTCCTCGAGGAGAAAGAAGAAAATCTTCACTGTATAAGAAGGCTTCATTTATCCCAGCATAATTGTTTCAGCTACTATCCACCTGCATCAGCCGGGTGAATTAAGATTAAGATTGGGGCTGCACTCGAGATAATTTTCCTTTAGTAATTAATCAAACAATTCTTTTGGTGATACATTGATGAAATGTTAGTTAAAAGCAACGTCTCAAAATACCTTATTCTGTCCAACTAAAGGTCCAATACCCAGAGCATCTGGTGTGTGGTTACAGATTACCCTGAAAATATCAATTCATTTTAATTAACTACAAACGATGGTGATCCTTCATTTAGACAATTCTTGATGATTTTTTTTCACAGTGGTAACATTTTCACATCACTGTCACAGTTTTCTTTGTATGTCACTTTGTTTTCTGATAGAATCACATTTACTTTTAGGGTTCTGTGTAAAGTGTTTCAACCAGCAATATCATTTTCACCCCCCATGTGGACACAGGTCTGTGTTTTAGGTACTGGAACGTCTACCCCTGCCCTATAAGGCCATCCAGTATGCATGTAGATACATGCAGCCGGTCTGTGTAGAATTAGCTGTCCCTACTTCACATAAATAGATTGGGGAAAAAAGAAGAAATGAGAAAAGGAAGGGGAAGTGAAGGGTAAGATCAAAGCTGTGTTTGAGGTTATTTTTTTCGTTAATAATTCATCTAACAATAATTTTGGTGATAATGACTCTGTGTAGAGCTGCAACAAAACCTGAATCAACTAACTTTTAAATGTAGAATCAGGCCATCAAACACTCAAGGGTCCATGTATTGATATAATCCCATCCTCGATGTTAAAAAGTAACAACTGCTAATGACTGCTTTTTACCCCCTTCGGAATTACACTGAACAAAAATATAAACGCTATGAACACTTTGGTTTTTGCTCCCATTTTTCATGAGCAGGACTCAAAGATCTAAAACATCTTCCACACACACAGTAGGTCTATTTCTATCAAATACTGATCACAGATCTGTCTAAATCTGTGTTAGTGAGCACTTCTCATTGCAGAGATAATCCATCCCACCTCACAGGTTTGGCATGTCAAGATGCTGATGAGACAGCGTGATCATTGCACAGGTGTGCCTTCGGCTGGCCACAATAAAAGGACACTCTGAAATGTGCAGTTATGGGTGGGGGGGTGTTGGTCCACTCCTCTTCGAAGTTGCTGGATATTGGCGGGAACTGGGACACGCTGTCGTATACGCCGATTCAGAGCATCCCAAACATGCTCCATGGGTGACATGTCCGGTGAGTATGCTGGGACGTTTTCAACGTCCAGGAACTGTGTACAGAACCTTGCAACATGGGGCCGTGCATTAGCATGCTGCAGCATGAGGTGATGGTCGTGGATGAATGGCACAACAATGGGCCTTAGATCTCCTCACGGTATCTCTGTGCATTCAAAATGCCATCAATAAAATGCACCTGTGTTCGTTGTCCATAACATACGCCTGCCCATACCATAACCCCACCGCCACCATGGGCCACTCGATCCACTCGATCCACAACGCTGACATCAGCAAACCGCTCACCCACGCTGTCTGCCATCTGCCCTGAACAGTGAAAACCGAGCTTCATCTGTGAAAAGAACACCTCTCCAACGTGCCAGACGCCATCGACTGCGAGCGTTTGCCCACTCAGGTCGGTTACGAGGATCAGGTCGAGACCCCGATGAGGACGACGAGCATGCAGATGAGCTTCCCTGAGACGGTTTCTGACAGTTTGTGCAGATATTCTTTGGTCATGCAAACCGATTGTCTCAGCAGCTGTCCGGGTGGCTGGTCTCAGACCATCTTGGAGGTGAACATGCTGGATGTGGAGGTCCTGGGCTGGTGTGGTTGCACGGGGCCTGCGGTTATGAGGCCGGTTGAATGTACTGCCAGATTCTCTGAAACGCCTTTGGAGACGGCTTTTGGTAGAGAAATGAACATTCACTTCACGGGCAGCAGCTCTGGTGGACATTCCTGCAGTCAGCATAGCCAATAGCACGCTCCCTCAAAACTTGCAACATCTGTGGCATTATGCTGTGGGATAAAACTGCACATTTCAGAGTGTCCTTTTATTGTGGCCAGCCTAAGTCACACCTGTGCAATGATCATGCTGTCTAATCAGCATCTTGACATGCCAAACCTGTGAGGTGGGATGGATTATCTCTGCAATGAGAAGTGCTCACTAACACAGATTTAGACAGATCTGTGATCAGTATTTGATAGAAATAGATCTATTGTGTATGTGGAAGATGTTTTAGATCTTTGAGTCCAGCTCATGAAAAACAAAAGTGTTTGTAGCGTTTATATTTTTGTTCAGTGTCGCTGCGACCTCACTGTCTCGTGACTGAGCTCTGGTTGGAATAATCTTTCATAACGGTTTCTCTCGCTCGTGTCGGCTGTACAAACATCCGCAGATTCCGCGTCGGCCATCCCACAGCTCCACGACTGCGTTGTGCTCGCAGTATTTACTCAGCAGACCTTGAAAATGGCCTGACTTTTTCCCCAATTATTCTTGCTGCATAAAAGATGCGATGGTTCAATGTAAAAAAAAAAAAAGGGTCTGAGTCATCAGGAACTTTGCAAGCAACAATACACTTTACTCTCACATCCATACAGAGGTCCTGCGTTTGTGTGCATCTGTATCTGCAACTATATTCATATCAACTGGATCTTAACTGTGAGAACAAGCCAGTACACTATTGTAGCTTCTGGACTTTAAATTCGATCCAGGGTCAGTATATTACTGTGACTGCAGCTTTGCAGTGAGACCCAGGCTCCAGATCATAGCAGTGAGTCTTTACGCTCCTTACTTTTAACACAACTTCCCTTTTTCCTGCACCTACAGAATGTTTTCTCCCTGCCTTTCTTTCTGGATTTTAATCCCTATTTATAAATGCAAAATAGAATCATAGGAAATTCTTCCGCTTATGGCAAATTTACTTTACTAGCACAGTATGTTTTCTATGAATCCCGAGCTCCGAACTGATGGCTGTTCTAATTGAATATGCACAACCACCGAGTTAAGCTACAGAAAGCATCTGCAGCAGACTCACGCTAAGTGCAGTCATTGTGGTTTTTTCGTCTCATCAAACATGCTAAATTTCTTATTATCCTGGTTCTACATATGGTTTGCTCCTCCTGCTGCTCTCGCCTCCCATGCTTAGTCCCAGCAGACGTCTTCCAGCACTTTGTTCAGAGGAGAGAGGCCCAGACGTGAACGTCTCATTAATTATGTCTCAGCTGGAATATCAGTTCAGAGCTCCCGGCCATTTGACTAAGGCAGAGGTAATGGAACCTCGTGCACTGAAGCTAAACCAGACAGCGCAGGGACGGTGGCTGGGGCTGGGGTTGCCAGGGTGGAAAGGAGCTAAACCCGAGGCTAAATCCTGCGCTCAGGTTGAATCAATCTGAAACTACAGTTTGGCTTTAAATAAGTTTTTGGGTTAGGCTGCAGCTCTAAAGCAAAATACTACATCTTTCATCTCAAAAAGCCTATAAGACATCCTTACCTGTAAGTCATGACCTTAACTCTAGCGCCGTAGAGTGTGAGAGTCTGGAGAAATACTTTAAATCAGCAAAAAAAAAGAAAGAAAAAAGGGTAACAGGATGAAAGGTAACATCATATCAGCGTGTGCAGTATTTAAAGCACCAGTAGAGCAATGCTTATCAATAAACATTTCCTAAATGCAAAGCATTGAGAAGGTCACGGTCAATTAGATGTATAAAATAACAGCGATGACATTCAGGTTGTCACAAAAGGAGAGGGTTCATCCCACTGGGGCGGATGAAGTTGAGACCCGCTGCTGCAGCCACATCTGCAGGATGTCAATGACTGATGCCAGCAGAGACAACAATGTTTCTGCCTTTGTGCAAATTGAAGAAACATAACCATAAATTTGCAAGCGGCAGATCAATACAGCCCAGACGCAGCCAAGTCCTGAGAAACGTATCCAAGGGAAACCATTCGATAACGCCGATTGGAGATGGACTGGCTGCCTGCTATTAATCTTCCAGCCAGCCACAGACCGGTGGGCAACGTGGACCAGCTTGAGACGTTTAGTGACAGATTCCACCATTAAAGCTTGCACTTGACGCTAATACCCGGTAACTAGACAGATTTTTCAGTATATCATTGGCGCAATCATCGCCGTTCATCAGATGTGGTCCATTAGAGTGGTCAGATTACAGAGGGCGGCACTGCGGCCCTTTCCTTTCACCAGCATCACTCTATACTACATCACTAGGAACTGGGAAACAAATTCAGTATTTCACCTCGTATTGCTTACATGACAGATCATTGATCGCCCTGAGTTGGGTTTCCAGCATTCCCTCCATGGGAAGATCGAGGGCTCCTTTTTTTACAGTCTGCAGTTTTTGAATGTAATAAAGCAGTAATTGTAATGTAAAACTATTCTTAGTTAGAAACAAAAGAAAGGCTCCTCTTTTTCCTTCGACAAGGACAGGCCCAGTACTATGCTTAATAGTAATGTTCCCATTATGCACAGCAGCATCTCTGGAGACGACCCTCAAATATGGGACTACTCAATCATGACGAGAGGAACCCATGTTGGAATGAAATGGGTCATACGGTACTTTAAATAAATATGATAATGAGGCAGACACCCCCAATTGCCAGGGGGGTTAGTTGTGTTATATGGAGAGAACATTAGAAGTGAATAATACTGCGACGGTGGATGTGTGGTGTGAGTCGACAGCAGCACCAGTCCAGGTTCCGGTGAGTTTAGCTGGGTCTGATTGGTGGATTTTTTAGGTAAAACAAAGCAATAGTGTGTAGAAAGCGTCTCATTAGCAACTCTTGTTAATAGCCTGAAAATAGCAATGCGTACATCAGGTGGTAACGAGCGCAACTTTAAGTTACAGGACAGTAAGTTTACAGAAAGTAAGAGTAATAACGGAGCCAAATTTAAAGATGACAACAGAGATAAACTTCCTGATGGCAATACGGTCACATATGTGACTGTAATAATAAAGTTACTGTACCTGTGCAAAATTTAGATGATAAAAATGGTTTTACAATTTAATATCATCAGTGTGGTAATAATGAATTCCTAATATTTCAACTGGCAGTCAGTTTACATTCAAAACTGGTTATTAACGTATCACCGTTCTGAAATTCAACCCTTGTGGGCCTGTTTCTGTTTTATTTAACCGAGCAGTGACCCCAACATTAGTAGGCATACTGATTGTACTGAGTATGTGAATCAGAGCTGCAACAAGCTTGTTTTTTTCTTATTTATCTTGTTTGTTTCTGCCTTTTACGAACATGTATTTTCAGTTTGGATATTTGGAACATTATTATGCCTCCATTATATCGAGATGTAATAAGTGAAGCAGATGTTAGTAATTGGTACAGAAAAAAATCTTTGTATTGATCTGATTCGGGTCATGAGCGTGTACAGGGATGACGTTTGGATGAAAAACAACAGAGTCCAGATGGAAATGATCAATTGTGATCAAACACGCTTTGTAGGGAATTTCAAAATCATGCTCAGAGATTTCTTTTCTTAAATTTAAATGAAGTACAAATGAACCGCAGCTCGAAAGCCAGAGGTTGAGATATGAAGAACTTCAGTGGATTTGGATTGTTCCAGGAAACCTGCACTTTTCTGCATACTGAAGAATGTTCAAAACAGAAGAGTTTTGACACAGAGGACAAAGACATGAGAATGAAAGAGAAGTGTCACAGGAATGAGCTCTGGATCACCGCTTTAGCTCCGAGGGAAGGGAAAAAAAGAAGCTTTAAATGACGGCCCTGTGGTGAAGGAGTGAGATCCTTCCCTCCCAGCAGGGGCCAATATTATGTCTCACTGAGCGACCTGAGAAACTCGGTGGGGGTGATGGGCCTCTGACAATGAGATCTATGACACATGCGGCGCTCTGTCCTGCAGCGCCATGGATTCTCCGGCCTGGAACTGAAAAAAGAAAGAGCCATAAGCCAAGCGGTCAGAGTGATGTCACTCTGTTACGGGAGGGTGTAGATGTGTGAGGGGGCGTGTCCTGAGATTCTGTTACACACCACGTATCGACCGGTCATGTGACCTGCTCTGACACACGCTGAATTCTTTTTTTAAATGGCGGTTTGATGAAAACGGTACAGTAAATTTCAGCAGCCCTGTGTATCCTTGGTGTTTTACGATGTTGCAAAGGCATGAATTCAAGCATGATGACGTGAGCTGTTACATACCTGGGAGAACAATGCACACACTCTTAACTCAGGAGGTCTATGACGGCGTGAAAACAGGACAAAAACACTTAGCAGGTGCTGCTAAAACTGTTTTGTTTCTATAGATTTGTCTGAATGAAAGCTCCAGTGCACGAGGCAGCGCTGAAACGGCGACCCAACACAGAGAAGGCTGCGAGGTCCCCTGTGTTTGTGTTTTGTTTTGTAAATCAATGCACTCTCGCGCATCGATTCAGAACACGATGCTCCTCAAGCATGCAGGTGTTTCATTTATGCTCCAAGGTTGCAGGCGCTTTGCTCAGGCACTCCCTTCCTAAGCAGCAACACTGTTAGCCTCTGTGATACTTTACCTCGCCCTTCAGATGTCAGATATGACTGTCACTGCAGTCAAACCTAACCTCTCAGAAAAAGAAAAAAAGGACTCTAATTCCTGCCCCTGAAATGCAATCCACTCCTTCTGCGCGTCTCTCTCGGCGCGGCGCTCTTATCAGCTCCTCCAGGGTGAGGAGCTGTCAATACAACAACCACAGAGAAAGAAAACCAGTCCTTCCTCTTGCTTCTTGTATCAACGTGGCACATCTTCACACAGTACCAGCACTGGTCAGGCGGCAATTAAAACCACCCCATCCCTCGGTGGAGGCACGCATGAACCACAGATCTATAAAGTTGATTTCTATCCGTTCACCTCTTGCAGCCTCTCATCGACACGGCAGCTCGGGAGGCGTTGGCTGTGTGCACTGCATGCTCGCTGTAATTACAATCATCTTCGCCAGAGATGCATTACATATGACAGCAAAGAATTGAGCTGTGATGGTTGTGATCCCATCACTAATGAATGAGCTGCCTGCCTAATAGCTGGAGCTGCACAGGCTGGAGATTTAGGTTATAAATACTTCTATGGAAGACATGCCGCAAACTGCAAATCATTTATTTCAGGTAAACTTTTCCAAGCTGAAAAATAAAATCACTTACTAAGATTCAGTGCAGGCATGTCTCTGCGCCGCCACTCCTTGCTGTTAACAACCCAGAAACGCACTGACTGACATTTGCTTTAGCAGGAATTAGTTTATCTGGAGTCAGCCCCACGTTCACCTTCCAGATGCTGTAAATTCTCACTAACACAGCAAATGCTGGAAATAGTCCACGACAAATTAGCTTCCACCAGCTTGGGTAACATTTGCTCTTTACTCAACTTTTTTTGGGCAAGTGGCAGCGTGGAAGTGTGGGCTTTAAAATGAACCCACACTGCTAACACTTTGCTGTACATCTACAGTATATCAGTGTATCCTCAGTAAGCCAGCGAAATCAAACAGAAGCAGCTTAAATTCACCGAATGACCTCCTGCGTTGCAGCAGAGCTGAGGAATCCTCTGACTGAACCGACTCTGTTTTGCAGAGTGTATTCAGTGTTGTTGTTACGTTCATTGTTGGTTCTTTAGATTTGTTCAGTTTTGGTGGTCTTTAGGGGGGCTTAGTTGAACCAGAAGATGTGTCATAATGAAATCACAATTAATTATTCGACCCTTTTTCCAAATGGAGCAAACACACGGACAGTCGGTGCAACCCTGCGGACACAACTGTACAGAACGGTATATCTGGGCTGACACACCAAGAGAACCAACATGTCGAGCTGGAAAGTCGATAATAATTATACTTATTCATAAAACTTGGTTGGTGACCTAAATGGGCTGATTTTCAGCTGATGTTCAGCCCATTTAGGCACATGGTTTGTTTTTACATAAACAAACCATGTGCTCAGACACATTTGCACTGGAGTCCACCTGTGGTGCGGGAGATCTTCTCTGTGAGTAAGGGAAGACCAAAGTTTGCAATCTGTGATGTATGTAAATCAAAATTAAGCCAAACAAACTTAATCTGACACTCAAACAGCATCACCCCGCTGAACAAGTCTAATGACTGAGCTGACACAGGTAAAGTGGCTAAAGTTAAAGCTAGTGGGAGCCCGCATGCTCTGCTGTGCCTCACTGGTAGCAGCTGAAAGAGTTATTTTTAAAAAGCAAAAGAAACAAAACAGTGAAACGAGTTCTGAGGAAAATCAAAGGAATGTCTGACGCAGGAGGACTTTTTCATAAACTTGATACCTGAGCCAAGAACACAGAACAGAAGTTACTTCTCAGACAGTTTGTCTCCAGAACTGTTTCATCCAGATGAAAATAAAACATTACAGCAACCTTTATGCCGTCCCCTAAGCTGGAGAAGTTTAGAAGGAAATATCTCGAGTCCATGTTTCATCATTTTTAATCCAAACAAAAGGTGAGAAATGACAAACACGGTCAGTTTTTTTTCCTACCCTGGCCAGAAATGTATTTGTCCATAACAGTCCATCAGTGTAGCACCTGAAATGGCACCAGAGTGTCATGTGTTGTGGGTGTCAGATGTGATGAATGTGACACAATGCCATGGTTTTGACTCATTTTCCTCCCGAAAATCCACCAATAAAACGTCCCCTTAATGGCTGCATTTTTGCGTTATGTGTGTGGAAGACTGCTGGGAAGGAACTATTTTCTTCTACTCCTATATAAAATATGTTTTGGTTTGTGAGTGTTACGTGCTTAATAAATCATAAAAATCATTCTGAAATAAATCTCCTTGCACCCCAGCTGTGCCTTTAAAGATTTAAAAGATTTGTATAATGGAAAACAATAAGGTTCCGAGGCTTTTTGTGCTGTCGATGCCACGCGGATATACGTCCAGGCTAATGATGGCCTCCGAGAGTGACAGAAAACTAACGAGCAGAGTGACAGAGATCCGCTTCCAGGTCAAACTTTAACGAGCCTCTCATTGAGCAAATCCTGGGTCAAGCTTTAACAAGAAGTGCTGCCAAATGGCGCAGCAAAGGACCCATCAGCGCCAGTGTCCAAAAAAACATTTATTTACAGATGTCATTACCAAGAGAGAAAGCGCGTAACTGGGCTTGTTATCGAACCCCGTGTTTGTGGTTTCATTATAAGACTTAATGAACAGAAACAGCAGCAACACGTCCACTGAAAACGGGGCAAATGCCGGAGCTGCTCCTTGCGCAAGAATCAACCAAAACCGAGGAGGTGGGGCAGTTCATGGCAAAATGCTTCAATTAATTATCGTGCTCCGCATCCTGTTCTCTATCTAATGCTTTTGTTGTCGTGTCGCATGAGAGAAACGGAGGGAGACGTCCCGAGAAAACTGTGAATAAAATTAGGCTTTAATATCAGGTTCTTAAAATAGAGATGGGAGACACAGCGAAGGAAGGCAGAAGACTGCTGGTAAATGAGCATCCGTCTCTCCTCCCCTCATGGTGCATTACAGGGTAACTTTCCCTGCTCCAAAAACCCAGAAAATGCACTTAACTTTCATTTACTGATATCCCAGCGCTCTTGCTCATTAAACATTCATGGCCACCGTCGCTGAAGCCTGTCCTTTTTTCTGTTTTCAAAAGGTGAGCCGGACATTTAATACTTAACCCACCAGAGAGGATAAATGCCGTTAGCAGTCGCTGATGAAAGAATAATGGCATCTGGAAACATTTTGCCTCGTTGCATAACGTCAAACTAACACTTAATGTAAATGGAGGCTGATTTTTGCACAGCTTATTCGTCCTCAGTGGAACCCTGTGACATCCTCCATGCTGAAATAAGCTCGAAGCTGAAATAAAAGAAATGCGACACACTTTTTCAAGGCAAAGAGAGCGTTTTTACCAGAGCAGAGTTCATTGTGTTCTGCCATCCTCACAAGGTCCGCTGATCCTCTTCCATCTACATACAGAACTGTGCAGAACCTCTGAAACATCTGTTTCCAGACTTCCTTCTGTCGTAAAATAATCTTGTAGATAACTTTCCAGGGTTCCTGCAGGCCTTTCTTTGGAGGTTTTTCTTTTCACGCTGGCTGCTTTTTCACTCGATTCTTCTTTTTTTTTCAGTCAAAACCTTGCACCTGACCGTTTTTCAGATTTTTATTTTCTTTGGTTCTATGCTAAGCCACTGAACACTGACCTATGAATCATTCAAGCGTACAAAAGGCAGCTCACTCCAGTTTGACAGACATAAAACAGTCTTTTTGTACCAGCAAGGTGGTTCCTAAAGAGCCACTGGCTGAAAACTCGGCATATCCCAGCGTGCTGTGCTCAGAATGTGAGGGTAGCGTCAGGTCTAAAAAACTACCGACAGCAGACAAAGAGCATCTGAAAGTGATGTCCTTAAGAAATACATCACAGACCTGACCTGAGGGATGCATCTGGACCTTTCTGAAGGAAGGGGAACGGGTAGAAAAGGCTGATCTATGCCAAATGACACAAAAAGTGGACTGAAAATCAGTGTCTTATGGAGGGATGAATCCTCCCCAGAGCCCAGACCTCAACAGTACTGAAGCAGAGTGGGATCATCTGACAGAGAACGGAACAAAAGGCAAAAGAAGAGCTTTGGGATGAATGTCCTTCAAGGAGCCTGGAGAACTATTCCTGAAGACTGCTTAAATAAGTGACAGAAAGCTTGTCTCAGACGGATCAGGCTGTGTTGAGAAAAAAGGGCTCAGACCAAATATCGACTTTTTCAGCTCATTAAAACTGTATGAACTTTTGCTTCATACACTGTATTTCCACTTCATTTGCACATGTTTCAATAACTCTGCATCTATTTCCAATTTTTATGGTAATGTATAAAGAAACTCGAGGCGGCTCAAGACTTTTGCACAGCTCAGTAGAAATCCTTCTATCAGCAGCCAAAGGGCATGAATCCATTTTGAGTTGCAACAAACATTTAGTGCAGTGCACAGTTTGCAACATTCACAGGGAGGGAAAATGATTTCCAGCATGGCCAGGGTAGCTGCGAGCCCTCAGACTGTGATAAAAGTATTTTAGGCTCTGGTGAGCATTTGATATCTCATGCCAAGGATTAGCTTCACAGAAGTAATGAAGAGGACCGTATATAGAGTTGGCACATTAATGCTCTCAAGATCAGAGGATTCGAGGGATGGAGAGCTTGCTAAACTTTACAAATCCTGCTAGCAGCAACTGCAACAGCACAAATAAGGTTATGATCTGCAACCTTGGATGTTTATATCATGTCACACTGACATTTGAGCGCGGCTCCACAGCATAATATTGCAGCTAACACATTATTTACAGTGTGGCTGAGTTACACCATCTGTTTATAAAGCAACAGGCTCAGGCAGATGCTCTGCCAGCAAACAGGCACAAGGTCCCCGGGCTTATCTCGGCAGAGGTGTGCTGCTGCTCCTCGGCACCAGCGAGGTGGAACGATAAACATAATTAAATTGAGTTGGATTACACAAAATGGATCGGATCAGTTGGGAAGGCGGAGAAGCTAATCCAGTGCAATCCTCTCTATAGAGGTGCCAACCACACAAAACAACATAAATAAAGAAGAGGGGGAGGGAGGCGGAGGCTGTCACGAGGAGATCGAGGCGAGGCGGGGACACAAAAAGGACCCCTTCATAAAAAAAAACAGCTCCAAAGTCTAATATCAGCTCTAATAGTGCAGTTTAGTGCAGGAAATAAGAGACTGAGCTGGAAGCACATCTGTTTTTCCACTGATTCGCAAACAGAAATAAATCCAAATGAAAAGATGACACTGTAGGTGGACGGCTCACAGGGATGGTCTGGAAAGGTTCAATAATGTCAAAAATCAATAAGCAATTCATTTCCCTGTCGTGATTTTTCTTTTTTTTGGGAGGAAATTGAATTCATTTCCCAGTATATCGTGAACACAATGTGCCACTCTTTCCATTTCCTGTCGTTCATCATTCATTAACACGTCAACAGCAGCCCTCCTATGACCGCTTCTTATTTTCTTCTTATTTCAGCTCCTGCTCCCCTCCTCCATCACATTTTATTTTCCGCCCCCATCCTCAGACTGCATTTTCCCTTTTGTAACTGACTTTCATACAATCCCTTTACAAATACCCTTTCCCCGGGGAAGGGCACTCTTACTTTCTCCACAGCTCCTGCCAAACCACTCCTACCCTTCTTTTCTTTCAAATCCCCGTCTCCCTTTGTCTCCCAGATGCTGCACACAGTATGATACAGACGTGACTTTCTACCACTTTTCCAACTAATCCGGTGTAATCCTTGTCTGTCTGCGTTATGTCTTGGGCAGCATTGCAGAATGCGTTGTCATCATCGAGTAAAATGATGATTAACGGACGCAGGAAAGACAGAATTGAGGCTGAACTATTGAGGTTAGGACGTGAGCTCCACTCAGTATCTGTCCTGCAAAAAAAGATCGATCTGAACAACAAGTTTGAAGAAAGTCGGTATTCTTGGTTTGATGTCAGTGTCATTCATGTTTATTTGGGCGAAGACTTGCAGCATTTGAGCATTTTAAAGAAAAAGAAAGGATTTGATGTATTAGCATGAGGATCTTAGCATCTGCATGCACACTAAATGATCTCCTTACCAGAGAGGTGGAATATGAGCTTTCGGCATCCTCCTGCCTTAACAAGTGCAGTTTGCATTATTAAAGCTGCACTGGCTGGACGCTTTAATTGAGTCTCTTCTTGGACAGACGTCCTTGCAGACTGCTCGAGGCACGCCCTCGGCAATGTAAGCGTACAGGTGGAGGAGGAGGAAATGCCCATCTTTGTGGCATTTGAAATATGAATGCAGCATTTATGCTGGGGCTGCATGTCCAACATGAAAACTTGACAGTTTCGACATTCAATCAGCCGGCGGAGCCCAGGGCAAAGCTAACCACCCGGTGCAGACTGGATGCAGCATGATACGGTGATGGGGTTGCAAGGAAAGACCAGTGAGCCAGGGAGGAGCATGCAAGTATAAAGTTGTGTTTTGGGGTTGGTGCTCATGCTGTGATTCTACCAAAGTTATAACTGACTTTTTGTAGCATTCACACGACAAAAAAGGATCACATGACGTGTCCTGCATCAGTATTTTATACTGCCTTAGCACAAAAAGAACTGCGTTTAAATATGTTTAACATGAACCGTTCAGAAACAGTCGTGTGTCCTTGTTTCCCAAATGTAAAACAAACCAAAAAAAATCTTAATCGGTCCCAGCTTTTTCATGCTAATTTTTACCATTAAGCAGTTTTTCCTAAACCTCACACACACCTGAGAATCACTGGTGTTTCACACCAACCGTTTGAACTGCCTACAGCAAATACAGGGACAATTTGCATTCTTATTTCTGTACGTGACATTAATTTAAACTGCTTTAAATTAGTCCTTTTTTCCCTGCTGGTTACTTTACCATAGTCACTCACTTTGATTGTCTTTTCTTTGTAGCTGATCCGGCGCGATGGCTACGATGGATTTATCAAGAGTTATTACCTCAGAACAATTACCTGTTCGAATTTGAACTAACCAAGGCAGAACCAGACACAAACAGTGGATGAAAATGTTATTTCAGGATATTTCTTTACAAGCTCCAAAGTAAGGTTGCTCTCGAGTTTAACACCACCTTAGAACTCTTATTTTTACTCCCTTGATTTCATTCATTTCCTGTTTCTTTATAGTTTCTGTAGCTGTTGCACTCACTTTTGGGTTTCACTGGCTGTTTTGCTAGATTTAGACTCAACGCTTTCCTATTTAGGCTTAGGAACCTACAACACTCAGCTAGGATTAGGAGAAGGTGTTCACTAGCTTGGAAATTGTGCTTTACCTCAAGGACAAGAACTGCAGATACACAGGGACTGTTAGGGACAACAGAAGAGGCAAAACTCCACTCAAGTCCATCAAGGAGATGGACAGGAAGAGTGTCCCTCAAGACACATGTGACCACATCACTAGTGGTGATGGGATCTTGGCCCTCAGGCGGAAGGACACCAAGATTGTCACTCTGTTGTCAACAGACGTGTCATGTCCTCAGTCTACCGAACTGCAGTGACACCAAGATGAAGGAGCAAGTAAGCTGCCCTGCTCTCATCAAAAGCTATAATGCCAACATGGGGGGGTACTGACAAGAGTGGCATGCTGCTCCACCTTTACCGTACCCCAGTGAAATCCAAAAGGTTTGTTTGCATCTGCGGTCGATGTCAGCCTCACAAATGCCTGGGTCATCTACAGGCGGTACAGCCTGAGGAACTGAGGATCCAGGTGTTCAGGGGTGCCAGCAGCCAGAAGCCAGTTCGTCTCACCTCTGAAGGAGCTCAGCACTGCCAGGCAACCCAAGCACCCCCTGCTGATGTCCAGGGACAGTGTGAATAAATGAATTTCCGTTTAAATTAATGTGTTTTTCCTCATGTCTGTGTCATATGTAGATCTGTTATCTGAAACCGGCAAGAAACCATAAATGGTCATTTCATTTATCTTGATTTTCAACATAAAAAGGAGAAATCTTGAAAAAAATCAGAAAAGTCAAACATGTCTTGTATCACAGTCTTATAATGTCGTCCAACACTACACTAAAGTTGAGATTTTAAAATTCAAAGTATTTCAATGAGTGCCCTTTAATCAGGTTATCTGTTTAATGTATAAATGATCAAATACAAGATGAACTGACATGAAATTATTACTTTTTAAGTAAAGTCAAACCGATTTTTTTTCATAACTATAATCTTATTGATATTTTCCTGCATCTAATTTATGTACAAGGGAAAAAAAAAGTGAAATCATCTCTTTTTTTAGTGAAGAAATGCATCTAAATGAAGCTACAAGCCATTGTTTTTCTTCCAGCCATTTAATAACATGTTTAAACGCTTGTCACTGATAACTAGTGAGCTTGTTTGTTTACATGTCAACATTGAGTAGATACTCCAGGTTTGACATTTCCGCTGTATCGAAACCTCTTGTGTGGAGGAGTTGAGTGAGTCAACTCAGAGTATCGTCAGCTCATTACTGCTGCCATAATGAGTGAGAACATGTGCCGCAAATTAGCAGTGAAATCAAAGAGGCCGGGCGACTCTTCCCATCTGCAAACAAGACGCTGTCAGGTATTCTAGCCGGGGCCTTGCCTGCATTAGTCTTGCCCTACTTTTCACCCCTGGATTCCGCCAAGAGCTGCAGAGCTGTGCAAACACCGCTCAGCCACACCACCACCCAGCAGCTACTCCTCTGAAGGGCGAAGCATGTTTCTGGAGCTGCTCTGCCTGCATTCTTAAAGTTCACTTGCGAGTTCACTGCGTCTGCGGGTCGCATCAGCGCTCAGGCCTCGGCCGCAGATGTGTTCGGCGCTGTGGCTGAGCTTTAACCTCCAGCTCGCTGTGAGGCTCAGCGTGTCGGCCCGGCCGCAGATCATTACCGCTATGAAGCACTGTTTGCCCAACAAAACGATCTCTCTGCCTTTGATCCAATGCTAAGGCCTCTTTATGTGTACTTCTGGACCGTAGCCTATAACCCAGGAGCTGCTCTCATTAGAGGCAAGAGAAGCTTAAAATACCCCTCTGTTCTGATGTTGAGATGGAAATGTATGAATAACCGATGGGGCGTCACGTCTGAAATAAGCTTGATTTCCCACCTGCACAGGTTGTGCAGATAATGTACCTTTTTTGTTGTTATTTCTGTTGTTTTCTTCTCTGCGGGCACAATAGCTGAGACTGTTAATGTAATGCAAACACTGTACAGGGCTCCTGCTGCGGAACACCCAATTAAAAAATACGAGATGTGAAGCTTATGTGCACAAAATAAGTTATAATGTCCAAACTGGGCCAGAGGTCCTGAAACATTCAGAGCGGGCTGCGCGCTGCTCTGCATCCACATCCTGAACAAACAGAATAAATCTGGCGCTGGGAGAAGCTTCGCTTTTTTTTAAAACCTGTCCTTTGCACACAAACAAGATTGAGCTTTTGAGCAAATTCTTTTTTTATGGACCTTAATTATGACACATAATAGCGTGACGTAAGCAGCCACCGACAATCTAAAGCTGCGTCACTCTCTTTTATAACGGAGACATAATGAGAAGGAACCTCAGGTAAACGTCACAATGTAAAACTTACAGCACTTTCATGTTTCCTTTCGTCTCACTTCTACACACCTTAGTACGCATTTGCGATATTTGTGACTTGATAACTCTGGGGTTGAGATTCTTACTAGAAACTCCTTGAATTATTTTAGGATGTTTATTAGTGTGGGTGGTTGGCCTCTCACCACAGAGTCTATCAGCCCAGGATCACAACATCTATTTCAAACATTTTCCCTTTTGAGACGCCTCTCCTCAGACGGGAGACAAACGCCTCCTGGATAACGTTGAATATCGTTTTAAATGAGGCGTCGTTGGATTTTACTGCTTGTGTTTGTTTCCCTCAAACACAAATTGTAAAAAGAAGAACTGATGAAGACAGCTTGCTAAAGAAAAGAAAGAAAACTAACAGGAGAAAGTGTTTCATCAAACTGACTCAAAAATATCTTGAATTCCGGTAAAATCTTAAACTGCTTGGTGGATTTCAGACACTGAATAATGACTTTTTTTGTCTTCGACATTGCTCGGGAGATGATTGCATTTTAAAAGTTTAACTTCCCGCCCTGTTTTAATTCCATGAATAAAAGAAAACAAGTTTGAATTGTCTAATATCACAAATGTATGTTACTGACATCTAATGTTATGCAACGTGAGGTGTGTTTCCATCACTGCTCTCAGGCAGAAACTTTTCAATGCTGTTGGGTAACCATAACCATATCTGTCTTTAGGCTTCTCAAATATCCGATAAACGGCACTAACAAGCTGCTAACGGCCTGTGTAATATCACGCCTTCTCACTTGTTTCTCGCTAGTTTCCACAAAGTGCTTTACAATGACTTTCTCTATGAGTTCCAATTAAATGACAGACCAAATGTAAATGAATGTTTCCAAATGATGGTTGAAAATCATTCCTGTGAAGTAAACCTGCCTGAGACATTGAAGTTTGCGCATATGTGCGGGGAAAAAAAGAAGAAAACAGAAGTTTGTAGTGTGAATCCTGGCTGTCTTTGTGCCTCATACTGACTGAGTGCGGCAGCTCCTGAAACTGAAGAAGGTTTAGTAGACGACTCAGATGGATTATACTTAATGATGATGTGGAAACATAAGGAAACCCTTTCACACTTATAAAGAATGTATGAGACATTCATTCGCTTTACTCTTATTTAAGTTCAACTTCACTTCAAGGGCCAGTCAGAAGCAGTCTGACCTAACAGTTTCATTTTGTTGTTGTGTTGTTCCTTACTGAGTGAAATGACCATAACTATCTAAGTTAAAGCCATGATGAGAGCTGGTAGAGTTTTTTAAAACTCTAAGGGAAAAAAAGAGCTTTCAGTGCCTCACTCGATTATTTCCCCAAGTCATACTGACTGTGATTCATGACAGAGATCAGGTCAGGTTTCACCAGGTTTTTATACAGCGTTTTCTTTTTAAATGACCAACGTTGATAATAATGTTCTATTTTACATATGGTTGTAGTTATACATATATATATATATATATATATATATATATATATATATATATAACTACAACCATATGTAAAATAGTAAAACAACCATAAACTCTGGAACCATTTATTAACTGGAACCATTTATTAAATCTGTGTCTGTAATTTGAGTCTATATTCTTAACTTTTTTGTATTTTTTCAAATAGCAGCGAAGGCAACGATATATATTTTTCAGATGTTTTACATGTAAATCCATCTGGAACTCAAAAACACATTATCAGACAAGATCACATTTAGAGAATCAGCGACTGTTGGTTCACATGTAGACTTGACAGCTGTTATCTAAGCTGCTATTTCTGGCTCCTTGTGCGGATTTGTGAATTTCCGTTGTAGTGAAATGCCTTGTATAAGAGCTGAGACAGTAGGAGAGACAGAAACAGGAAAGACAAGTTTCCATTGACTAGTCCGAGGTGAATAAACTGGGCTGTGTAGCGTCACCAGTGGATAACAGTATAGGCTACATTGCTAGTTTTTGTAATTCAGTAGAAGAAGTAGTTGCGATACCCGGAAAACAAGTCTTTAGGAAGGAAAAACAACTGCAGAGGACATCCACAGGAAGGAAATGGAGAGCTTTTCTTTGGAAATTACTTTCATCTCTGGGAATATCTGGAATATTGCATCATGTCTGGGAAGATGCAACAAGAAATTGTTGTTTAACGACTCAGACCAGAAACAGCAGGAGGCACATCGGTTTCATCTTTCCCAGGTTAGATGCAGTCTGCAAAGTTGTTTCCATTCTTACAAATCAAGTCTTTCTTGAAACATATAAACTTTTTTTAATGGTTTTCATTTTCCTTTTTTGTTTCTCATTTTCCAGAAACGAAGATGGGAACCCTACTGCTGGCTGACAATATGTAGAATGCGAATACGTTTGCGTTCTATAGTACCATTACCAGCATCATCATCGTAAATGTTCATTAAAAACACCAGTATACACTATGTACCACCGTTCAGTTTGAGAGTACCAGCATTGCCCTTACCTATCATACAATGACTGTATGTTTGGCTTCCAGGAAGCGGGTGACCTACAGCTGTCTGACGACCTCCTGTCACGATACACACACACACACACACACTCACACACACACACACCGTGCATGCAAGGCCTGCTGTGAAGACTCAAACCCAAACTCCTATTTAACAAAGTCAGCAAACGTCCTCCCGTTCAGTTTTTCCACGCGTTACATCTCAGTCATGCCTTGCAAACATGGCCTTTTAGTTTTCTCCCTTTGTGTCGGTGAAGAGAACAGCTGCCTTGTTCCTGAGAGGAAAAAGCCCTGCAGTTGGTCAGATCAGCTATTGTTCAGGTATGGTTTATGGTTGGAGATAAAAGCAGAATACAAATAATAAAGGAAAATGGAAAGTGTTGTTGTAAAAACTGCTTTCAGTTTCATGCTAGCACAACAGTTCAGTCCACAGAGAAAATAATTGTTATTTGCAGGCCTCTGTGGAGGCGAGAGCTAATTTAAAGTAAAAGACAGATGCACCTCATACCACAAAGGCTTTTTTTCATACCTGAAAGCCACTCATTAGTATGCTGCTGAGGATTTTTCATTCCATGTAGACTGCTGGTCTCTTACTTTGGCTTAAGATTCTCTTCCGGCTCCATGTGCCTGCTGCTAGCCGTATGAGGCTTGTCACAGAGCAGAGATATTGGTGCATGTGGGAGAAGAGCTCTGCGAATGGCCCAAACTTATCAAAGTGGCTGTCCCCGAGCTTTCAACACAGTAACACCCCCCTCTTTCCTCCTTCAACCCTTCTAATTTTTTACTGAATGGAAGTCTCTCCAGACCTGGGGTAATCTCACATTTGCTTATTTGCACACAGTAACTCTAGGAACTCCGGCTTCTGTTCCTTGCATCCCCTGCCAATTGCATAATCAAGTCCAGAACTCATCAGCAAGATGGCAGAAGAAGAGCTCCAATAAGCTGCATCGTGTTCCATCTGCTGTGTAAGAGAGCGATAACAGTATTTACAGTTTTGGAGTCGTGGCAGAGTGTTTTGGCCAAATTTTGTGCGTGCGGCGGAGTTCTGCTCGCTCTATAAAATGTTACGGATTCACTTTGTGGCGGCACTGTCCAACTGCAATCCTTGCCACCAGTGGGAACGTAATAAATTAACGATATTGGGAAGGTTATAAGAGGAATGGTATTAGGACAAGACTATCAGTGCAGGCGAACATTTACTGCACGGTTTCTTTGTCCAACAGTTGCAGCCGTGTGGAAAAACTCTGTCCAGAGAGTGTGCAGCTGGCTTCCAGCTGGCATTCGGCCTCCACCGCTCTCTATCAATGAGGAGAACGCGTGCTCCTGAATATGAAAAAGAAATCTTAACCCAGATCTGAATAATGATGCGGCTGATCAAGGAAAGTGCTGAGTGATATCCGGTGTCATCTCCTTCTGAGAGTGGAATTAATTCACCTCGCTGTACGTGAATCAGCTCTCTGAGAGACGCATTAACCCAAGTGTGCACGCCGGAGCGAGACTCCAGTCCGAGACTGATATCGACAGAGTCATTACATCTGTTATTCCAACACACGCTGACTGAATAGAAGTTATTCTAGAAGTCTGGAGCTGATTCATTTCATGCTTTAATGTATATGATTTTTATTCTGGTGTTTTTTCATTTCTCTCTGGTATGAATGTGTTTGCTTTGGATGTTTGTTCTTTATCTTTTATACAGTACTGTGAGCCACCCCTCGTTTCTTTATGTTTTGCTTCCAAGCAGCCAGACTTTACTTCACTCTTTAATCTTTCAAACAGGTCTTGATCATTAGTTCTCCAGGCTTTTTGAAGGTCTTTCCATTCTTTTTCTCTTTGGACATTGGCTGCTTTTTCACTCATTTTCAGCCCAGTCCTTGTACTTGACGATTTTCAGAGGAACGTGCTTTTGTATGTTTGTTTATCCTATAAATTATTCAAGCACTAAAAAAAGCACTTAACTCAAGGGATGAACTGGGGTTGTGTGAAGAATGATAGCTTTAGGCCCTTTGTAAGTAGCAGCCTTTTGAGAAGACACATGATTTGTTCCCATTTCTTTGTTTGCATGTATAAAAATGCCAAAGATATCAGTTTAAAAGACCCAAAATGGTAATTCCCAAAGAGCTATTAGGTGAAAACTTGGCAGATATGAGCATGGTGTGCAGTGTGTCCTTTAAAATATTTGAGGAAAATGGAGGAGTGGGGGATGAAATAGGAACAACATCCGGCAAAGACCTGACACAGGACACGAGAGACGAATCTGGACCATCAGCCGATCCATCTACTGTTCACTGAGGCCTCACCAGAAATGGTCTGGCTGTTAAGAAGCCATTCTTATGGAAGGGAAATGGGGAGAAAAGGCTGAGCTATGCCAAATGACACAAGAAGTGACTGAAAATCAGTGCCAACAGGTCTTATGGAGGGATGAATCCTCCCCAGAGCCCGGACCTCAACATTACTGAAGCAGTGTGGGATCATCTGACAGAGAACGGAACAAAAGGCAGCCAACATCCAAAGAAGAGCTTTGGAATGTCCTTCAAGAAGCCTGGAGAACTATTCCTGTAGACTATTTAAAGAAATGACAGAAAGCTCGTCTAAGAGGGTTCAGGCTGTGTTGAAGAATAAAGGAGCTCAAACCAAATACTGACTTTAAAGATTGTTAGAATTGCACAAAAAAACAGCAGTTTTTACCTTTATAGACAGTATTTTCTTTCATGCTTGTTCATGTTTCGTGTCAACTGGTTTCCTGCATATATAGAGAAAAACTAGGGGTGGCTGAAGACTTTTGCACAGTACAGAAACCTGACCTGGTGATTTTCCTGGTAAAACAAAAGAAGAAAAAGTGAGGACACACTGAGTGACAGTGAAAGGTGGAATCAGTGGATCTTCAATATTTCATTCTCTCCACCACGGCAAAAGCTTGTGCCACATTTTCAAAGCAGTGATATTTTTAGGATTTTTATCAGCAGACTATCTGACGACGCAGGAGTGCCAAAATCTTTCATGCAAGAATCTCCAAACAGTTACAAAATGCTCCACAAAACTGAGTTCAATACGACTAAATCTGATTCTACGGCTATGGCTTTTTGTAATAATCTTATACAGTAGCGCTGAAATGAAAACGACTCAGCTGAAGTGTATCAGCTCTGTGTGTTGGTATTAGCTGCTTTTGTCTTCGTAGTATATCTCATGTTGAATACTCTTCTGTTTTGGACTGTTACTTATCAGCTTGAAACTGGAACTTTATGGGTGTTTTTCTGACATTTCATGCAGCAGTTTGATCAATTAACTGACCAGATATTGAGCAGAATGATACAAATTATAATTAGCTGCAGATCTGAGGTGACGCCATACCCATACAGAGGGGCCCAAAGGGTGAGAGCCTGCACGGATAGCTCATTCTGTTTGTGACAACATTAAAATGAATTCATGCCTCACTTTGTCTTTGGAACCCTTTTATAGACCCCTTGAGGTCCCTCAGTGTGAGAACTCAAAGAGACAATGCTGTCAGAATAATAACAGCAGCAGGAGCTGCACACAGGGATTCAACAGACTTAATTACGGTGCATCAACACCACTTACAGACTAGTACTCCTTGTCTGATACTTTTAAAGCCAATGACAATCCGGACTCTCGACCAAAGCCAACGAGTGGTCCTTGAAGGATGCACTTGGATGCTGGAGCAGTGCCCTTCCGACATGAGAGGGCTCCACAAGGCCGGCTCTCAAGAAGTGTTTGCAAAAAACCTCCACGGCTTCAGAGGAGAGGGCTGTGCGGTGGATTCATCAAAGCGTCTGCAAGTGCGGCCACTGCTGCTCCACCTCTCCAAAAAAATCCCTCTCAGTCGTGTCTGCTTCTTCAAAGTGGGGGACACGTGTGCATTTCAATGAGAGTGGGACTATTTCAAACACGCAGCTTCCACATGTCTGCACGGGATGGAGGAGACACTGAGATGTCAAGTGGCTTGGAGTATTTAGCCTCCTTTCAGACGCTGGAGGCTGTGATTCCATACTACATGTTAACAAATGGGACGATTTCATGTTCAGATATTCAATTAGTCAAAACTTGCACTTTAATAACAACCTAAATAGGAGGTACCATCGGTGAGAAATTCATTCAATCTTAAGGAATCACTAATTTGAGTCGAAAGTAATTAACCTGTGGGCTGAAGGTGAGGTCCACAAATCATCCATGACACTTGTAAAACCTCGCTATTTAAATGTGACCACATTGTGAGTACACCCTCCAACCTCTTATTTATGCGTGGAAGTATAACCCCCACCCCTCACCAATCAACCGTTAAACCTCAGCACAGTGATGGAGACTGAACTGTTTACCTATTCAACCACGGACATTTACCTTGATCCAGTAGCCGCATGGAATGCAGAAAAGACGGGTCCAGCGTGTCCTTCTCTGCCATGAGCTCCGGCAAATACTTCTCGCTCTCCATCTCTTCCGAGGCTTCAGGCTCCGAGTGGGCGACTCTTCAGGCAAACACGAAAACAAAACTTGCTCGACGTCCAGAGGGCTCCAAGTTCGAGTATTTCTGCGTAGCAAAACCGCGGGCAATAATGTCATTCGTGCTTGCACTAGAACAGCATTTCTCAGTCCTCTCACAGGACCCACACTCGCGCGCGCGTACAGTGAGCGTATGGATACGAGCAGCAGGTTTTATCCCATGGAAGTCTCGCTCAGTCCGCACAGCCGACAGCCGCAGCGCATCACAGCCGGGGAGCTCCTCTCCTCACTGGGTCGGCAGACTCTTTGAAGCTCGCTCTGTTGTATCCACAGCTGAAGTGAGGCAGAGGCGGCTATTGGTCGCAGCGCGAGACGCGCAGCCGGTGGAAGGGGCGGAGCCACACACGGGAGCTGTCCGCGGTGCTGGTTCCCTATTAACATCTCATTGTCGTAAAAGTAGAGCTGCAGGGGAGGAAGTTCAGAGACGCCCAACTAGGACAATAAAGTAAATGAAGCCGGGCTAAAACAGCATGTTTGCTTTGGTGCAATGTTTAATTAATAGACGCGTTCTAGAGCAGACCATCTAACTTTCTTTTTGTAGATTCCCATTAAGATTTTGAAAATTCGCTTTGTGGAAAACGTTGGATGTTTTCGATCACGTTAATATTCTTAGAAACTATACAAAATATTAATAACAGATATGTATTTCTTACGAGCATGACAAGGTTGAAAAAAAATGGGCAAAAAACTTAATGTGGTGTAATCCTTTACAACAACTCAGAAATCAATGAAGTGGAATTCTACATAAAGAAACAGGGCCACTGTTTGTGCACCATGGGAGCACAATAAAATCTAAACTAATAAGGCTGATTTAACTACATTTTGAAGCACAGTCCCACAGGGCAACATTAGGCAATAACACAGGATAATATTAGACTGTCTCATATAGTACTTTAGTGGTGCCATTCGAATATTCAATTAGACTGCCAGGCTAACTTTTCAGACTCAGATTAAGAGTCGCAAGTTATAGTAAATATATATTTAACTTTAAATAAACCATTTATTAGATTTCAGCGTGATTGATGTGACTTTTTTGTTTGTTTGTTTGTTTTTAATTGTTAATTCAAAATTTTTCTCTTTGCTACAAAACATCAGCATATCTCAGCATGGTGCACAGTGCATCCTTAAAAGATGTGAGGAAACTGGACAACTGGAGGACAAAAGAAGAAGTGGAATACCTAAAAAACTATGGACAGCAGATGAACAGTATTTGAGTATGATGTCCTTAAGAAATAAGAACAAAAGACACATGACCTGAGAAGTGCATCTGGACCTTCAGCTGATCCATCTACTGTTCACTGAAGCCTCATCAGAAATGGTCTCCATGGAAGGGTGGCTGTCAAGAATTCATTCTCAAGGAAGGAAAACAGGGAGAAAAGGCTGACGTATGCCAAATCACACAAGAAGTGGACTGAAAATCTGTGGCAACAGAATTAAAATTTAAAATTTTTGCTGTGAATTATTGACAACATGTACATCAGGAGGTCATGTCAGGTCAGGAGGTCTGGAGAGAGGTATAACAGTGTCTACAGCCATCTGTAAAATACAGTGGGGGGGGGTCATCAGTTTTTGATTCCCCAAACAAAAACATTTGGGAAGAGTATGATTGGCACTGGGTTCAGTTTTTTAACGTGACAATGATCTCAAACACTCTGCCCATATAGTAAAAGCATACTAGGACCCCCTTTTTTATACTGTATTTCCTATTATTTTTGCACATGCTTCACTAAATCAGTGCACCTATTACTTGTTTTCCTGGCTAAATATGAAAAATGAGGGGCAGCTCAAGACTTTTGCAAAGAACTTTACATTACGTCTTGATAAAATCATTTTGAATCAGATCTCTTTCTAATATATTACCTCTGTTTATACAGAAAATTATAAAAAAAAAGAAAAAAAAAGACAGAGTGCAGATACCACAGTGGCCGGACAATTATGAGAACACAGCCAACGGGGTAGGAAACAGCAAGAACGATAAACTCCTTGACGAGCAAGAGACACAGCGATGAGTCAGTAAACAGATGTTATTTTAGGACAGACTTTTTCCTCTTGTAATTATAGTAATAATAGAAACACAAGGTGTGGGCATGCAAATGACCTGTGGTTACCAAAGGCAGATCCACCCAGCAGATAAATTACTATAAATTGTTATGCAGCGTGCACTCGAGACAGGAGTACAAATAAGTGCCCGTTGTACAGTCTGAAAACATCTGTGGCACTCAGATGATGTAGAGGCACACGTCATATCGGTCTATACTGTTAATGGAACATCTCAGGAGGCTGCATAATTGTCCTCTTTAGTCATTTAAGCAATTGATTTGGAAGGCATGACTCCTTGGGTTGCTTTTACTTGTAAGAACAACCTTGTCAATACTTCTCAGGAAATCCATTCACCTTCTTATAGGTCAAGCGTGTTTTCTCCAGGGCATGTTCATGAATTCATTAAAAAAATCTTGTTTGGAGAACACGGTCACATAAAGCCCTGTTTGATTATAGCTGAGGCTAAACTTGGCTAATCTCCATTTCTGTAAACAGAGACAGACAATGACATTAAGAGAGTTTATCCAGGCAGCAGATATCCAAAAAAAATCCAGCCACCTATCCACTTTTTTTTCATAAGGCTTCATGGTTTCTGGAAACACACAATGAATGCAAAAATTGCTTCTCTGAGGAATTCATTGGATGGGAAGGAAACAGGATTTGTACACGAGTTTCACATTGGATAGAAAATGTGCAAAAAAAGATAAGAATTCTGTCAATATATGTGGAGGATGCTGAGGTAGCCTCAGGTGGGCGGCTATCTGTAGGCTGATCGACACAGCTTATATAATTGAGATTCTTCTTTTTTTCCTCCATTCTATTTCAATAACTTGGAGGAAATGTGACCCAGTGGCTTAAACCAAGAGTTTATGTATATTTATCAATAATCATTCGTGAACTTTGAAATGTGCTTTTGGTCATTTAGTTTATTACTGATGATTGTTTTTGAGTGGAATTGTAATATATATAGAAATTAGAAATTAAAAATCAAGTGGACTGGGATACATATATGTGTGTGTGTATATATATATATATAGTATACATATATGTGTATAAATACAATAAAGCTATGAAAAATTGATGCATGTTGTAACACATGATACAGCTGATCAGACATGTGTCATAAAACTTCCCATCTTAAGCATGTTGGGGATTTTCTCCCCTCTGATTCCTCCCAGACTCCTGTTTATGACTGATTCATTGCAAAGGGAAATGCATTATGAATCAGCTTACTTTTTAATCTCTCCCAGAGACCATTAAAAACCG
This sequence comes from Leuresthes tenuis, assembly GCF_036924035.1. Lineage (NCBI taxonomy): Eukaryota > Metazoa > Chordata > Actinopteri > Atheriniformes > Atherinopsidae > Leuresthes > Leuresthes tenuis. The sequence goes on along the minus strand of NW_027325372.1, from coordinate 21,542,063 downwards.
GCTCAAATGCACTAATCTCCTTATTTATAGAAATGCTTGCCATCTGTTGCTCCCTGTCTCCATAAACAAAGCCTCACATTATCATGGAGTCAAACTTGCTGTCCTATCCATCTTCCTCAAGAAGTCTGTCTGAAAACGGGAATTTGCTAAGCGGCTGCAACCCATCATCTGCAGTTAAAATGATTATTGTTTATGGGGCGATGTGTTTATGTAAGTCAGAGTCAACCACAAGGGCAAAAGCATGGGTGTTAACAAAGCAATGAGGAATGTTTTGTTTGAAGTGTGTAAAGAATGAAGAACAGCAGGCTATTACACTGACAGAGTGGTATCATGATCATTAGAGAACGGCTCCCCCTTTGTCACCTGTCCAAGCCAACAAAATATGTTGTTGACTACACCTATGTGGCCTGTGCAGCCCCTCGGAGTGTCATGTGTGCTGTGCACACAAATACTTTTAACTGCACAAAAGCCTTGAAACACCCCTTATTTATTTCCCCTTGTGCAAGGAAAAGAAGAAATAGGTTTTTTCATGTATGTACAAACATGAATAGAAATACAGTATATAAGGCAAAAACAGAATCTGTGCAATTCCAACAAGCTTGAAAGTCAGTTTTTGGTCTTCAAAACAGCCTGAACTCTTAGCTCTTAGACAAGCTTTCTGTAATTTCTTCAAGGAATAGTTCAGGAATAGTTCTCCAGGCTCCTTGAAAGACATTCCAAAGCTCTTCTTTGGATGTTGGCTGCCTTTTGTTCCGTTCTCTGTCAGATGATCCCACACTGCTTCAGTAATGTTGAGGTCCGGGCTCTGGGAAGGATTCATCCCTCCATAAGACCCGTTGCCACTGATTTTCAGTCCACTTTTTGTGTCATTTGGCATACCGCAGCCTTTTCTTCCTGTTTCCCTTCCTTAAGAATGGCTTCTTGACAGCCACCCTTCCATGGAGAGCATTTCTGATGAGGCTTCAGTGAACAGTAGATGGATCAACATCTCTCAGGTCCTGTGTTAGGTCTTTATGTGATTTTGTTTCTTTTTCTTCAGGACATCACTTCCGAATACTGTTAATCTCTTAATCTGCTGATGATATGTTTTTAGACCTGACACTTCTTCTTTTGTCCTTCATATCTCCAGTTTGTTCAGTTTTTTTCAGCACACCATGCTAAGATGCCACATTTTCAACTAATAGCCTTGGGAATCAAATTGTTGCTGCAAAAATACTTTATCTATGTCTGTTACACTGTCGTCTTTGGTATTTTTGTAGCTGCAACCAAGGAAATGGGAACAAATTGCATGCATCCTCGCAACAGGCTGCTAGTAACAAAGTGCTTGAAGATTCCATTTAAAAAAGGTTTTCTTTATGTTTAGATAAAACACTGGTCCAGCTGTGTCAGGCACCTTTTTTATGCTTGAATGATTCATGTATCAGTGTTAAGTGGCTTAAATAGATAAAACACATTCCACTGATAATTGGTCAGGTTGATAAATAGTCTGAACATCAGTAAAAAAGCAGCCAGTGTTCAAAGGAAAACTTTGAAAGAGCAGAAAGTTTGGAGAACTATGGCTCGAGAACACTTTAAAGAATAAAAAGACAGTCTGGCTGCTTGGAAACATAAAGAAATGTTGCGTGGATCAAGACTTCTGTACAGTACTGCATGTCTGTACTCTTGTGTTTTCATAGTCTATCTGAAACAGGAAGCAGGGGTAATTAGAGATCTGGTCTTCTTCCCAATGGCTTGATGCATGACCTCACTGATTTAAAAGGATGCATTTTTCTTGTCAGCTTTCAATATTCATAAATTTCCATTTCAGCAATAGGGTGTCATAGGGTTCTTGTGACCTGAGGGGTAATTAAACCTTGATATGTCCACGAGCTGATTGCCTCGTCACTTAGTGTCACATAAAGAACATGAGTTGGAATCGTAGAGCCTGGAGGGTTTTGTTTTAGCTCTTCTAAATGGACAGCATTACACTGGCAAATGAGGTGCAATCACACCACCTTAAACAGGGGACCTTTTCTAATCAACACATTTTGGTGCTACAGATAGATTGCAAGGAGAGTGACAATACTGCCTCCTTGTGACCGTGTTGCATTGCTTAAGCAGGCTGGAGAAAGAAACCTGTTTTAATATGAATGTGTCTTCCGCTGTATTTGAACAGAGGGGTTGGAATAAAACGCTGTATGAGATAAAAATTGGTGCCTGCGTTCGGAGGCAAAAGCTTTCTTGAAAATGGGGCAGTTTGTTTCTTTCAAAAGTGTAAAAGTGTTGGATAATCTCATGTTTAAATTTAGGGGGTTTGCAGAGAATAGTTTTAATTGGTTGCTATGAAATTAGAAGAGAATCATAAGGTAACCATAAATTCAGACAAAACTGCCACTGTGCTGCCCCATTTTCTGTTATTAGTCCCTCATTGACTTGTTTTATGGAAAAACAAAGGAATAAGGCTGAATTGCTTTTCAATCTCAGAACACTGTGCTAATTTTTTCCATACTGTCCAGTAACAGTGGAGTGAAACACAATTTCTTCTGCAGTCTCTTGTCTTTCAAAGTAATTCCAACAAAGCTCTTCTTTTAAGATATTGTTTTCTTCCTCATGCAGCCCAACAATGCTGCCTCCAACACAAAAGGCACCTTATTGTGGCTACTAAATGGAGCACTCATACACATTAAGGAGCCATTCAACAGAATTATATTGCCAGTGCCAATCTTTCAGCTGCACTGATCATGCATCATCGGCTGTGAAGTGCAGACTCCGGTCTCCGCTCCTGGAAGTGTTGTGCAAAAGAAACCTAATGAGAAACTGTCAGCAGCACACAGGTAAACAAATCAATGGCATCCAGCAGAGCTCCATGCTCCCAAGGTCGAGACAAACACAGCAACCCACCACAGCCCACCCTAAAAAAAAGAGTTTGGAGCTGCAGCCAGAAATTTCTGCAGTAAAGGGTGCAGTCAGGGTTTGACTTGTAGCTGATTAACAGGGTTCAAACGGGATGATATTACTTTTCTTAAAGAATTACTTTTCCTTTAAGGAGTAGTTTGACATTTTATTAAAAACATTAATCTCTACTTTCTTGCTGTGAATGTGATGAGAAGACTGATATATTTCCAGTGATAGTATGTTGTAGCTTTGTAGTTCAATAGTTAACACAGTAAGGTGGGTAACAATTTTTTTCTGTCATTTTTTTCCTCAAACAAAGAGGAATGTGATCGGTCAACACAATCTCACAGAAGTTCATGAAACTGTCATAAAATTGTATGCATTGAGGATAAGTTACCTGAGAAACAAACTGCTGTACACAGACACCTGGACAGGTCTCCAGTCCATCACAAGACCGCATAGAGAAAAAAAAAAATGCATGTTCACACTTACCTCTGGACAGAACCCACGCATGCACAGTGAGAATTCGAACCAGCCAGGATTCAAACCAGGAACCCTCTATCTCTGAGGTGACAGTGATCACACCACTGTGCAGTCAACAAAGTAAACAAAAACAAAGGAAAAAACCATTTGCGTCCGCGAGAACAAATATAAGATTTCCATTTTGTGCCTTTTTCAAGTTTTGCTCTGAGAGTTGGATTGGTTCGGTTTGCCTGTTTTATAAGCAACATTCTGCAAAAAACATCAAACCAAATTTCATTAAATACAGTGAGAAGCTGGAGCATGGGCAAAGGGAGGCCTTACAAACTGCAATGTGAACAGGTGCAACTTGTGTTGAAATTTGTGAAATACAACGTCAGGCTTTTTGGAAGGTGCACTGTTGGAGCGGTTTCTTGTGTGTTTGTCTTTCGGTCTGTGTTTTGAAGGGGTAACTATCATTACAGGATAATGTACAATACATTTCTTCATTTTCAATCTTCATGCTAAGGCTACAAAACTAACTGGATGCAGATCTATGAGTCTCAAAAAGGAAGCTACAATCATACTGTTAAAAAAATACCTCTAAGTCTGCATATGTTTGACACATTATCGGTTCATTCTTAAGTACACACCATTTTTATCTGCATAGTCTCTCAATTAGCCAACAGTCCATACAGGATGGAGTATGTGTGTGTATGTATGTATGTATGTATGTATGTATGTATGTATGTATGTATGTATGTATGTATGTATGTATGTATGTATGTATGTATGTATGTATGTAAGCTTCTGAGTAACAATGCAAATATTTGACCAAATGTTTTTCGGATCTTTGGAACAGTGCTCTAAAAGAGGAACATTTGATTCTGAAAGAGAAAAAAAGGGTCAATTAAGAACAAAAACACAGTGAGTATAAGTCTGCATTGCTGTGTAAAACTGAAATGACAAATCATATAAAAGTGCATTCAATAACTTGTTCCATTAGGCTTTGTGCTGCTGCAGATGATTATGTTATCTGCGCAAATGGTTGTTGGAAGACAGCCTACAGATAAATCAAGGCTTCAGTGGCACAGTTTTTCTCTCTTTTTTTTTTTGGTTTCTCTGTATTAAGTAGGGGCTTAATAGAGCCGACTGAACAAACGTGAATCAAAGCGCGTGGTAAGAGTTCTCGTAGTCCACTTATATACCAGAGAGAGGCACAAGGTCAACAGCGGTAATTATTCTGTGGGAAGCGTGCTGGTCTTCAGTGGGTGATTTCATTTCCTGTCATTAGCCACAGCGATTAAGCACAAGAGCAGCGATAGTGTGATAGCATCAGCAGCCACCACACAGCCCTGGGCCGCTCTCAGTACTGTCCAATATTCTCTAAATTTCGTTTTGCATGGGTTAAGCCTCCTGTTGTGGTGAGGTAGCCTGAATACATTTATGAAGCCACTCTCTGCTTGCCTTATTTAGCAAATGATCATATTAGTTATTCCAATATAGTTAATCAATCCCACTTCGCATCTTACTGTGTTTGTGTGTCCATCTGTGTGATAAATCAGGCGGTAATCATTTTATATTAAGTCTGTAAACCCATTTTGCACTCGTCTTTGAGGGCAGCACAACATGTTGTACACAAATCGACACATTATCACTTAATCCTTTTCAGTTTCACTCATACAGTAGCATTTCACAACAAAATATCTTGAGCCATTACATGGAAGGAAACCTGATATTTTTTGTAGGAGCAAGCATGGGCTGAGCATAATAAAACTGAGATATGATATATCACAAATGCAAACAAGACAGACAGAGAGCAGAATACGCATTTATTGGAAGTTGGGCCTTCATTTGTGTCACCTGACCTCAATAATTCTAATACTGACTCTCCCTAAACCCTAACAGTTCATACTGTTTGTTCTACTCCTTCATGTATGGTTCAAAACAACAATCTTTACCAAACCTTGAACTGTACAACTATTTAAAGTGCATTGATAGTCCAACTGACAAGGGTTGATTCATCCTTTTATGATGTTTCAGAGAGTGGGAAAAGAGATTTTTTTAGGAATTAAGGCCCTGGTTTATAGAGATATAATATTCTGAGGTGCAATTGGTAAAAGTATGTCCACCCATTTTCCATATCCACTTAATCTAATTAAGGGTCCCAGGGTGGCTGCAGCCTATCCTAGCTGTTATTGGATGAGAGGCAGGGTATACCCTAAGTGAGTTGTCAGTCCATCCCAGGGCCACACAGAGACAAACAACCATGCACACTCACTCCTTGGGCCAACTTCAGAGACACTGATTAACCTGTCATGCATGTTTTTGGACAGTGGGGGGAAACCAGAGTGCCTGGAGAGAGAAGCTACACATACATGGGGAGAACTTGAAAAGTCCATACAGAAAGGCCCGGGCTGGGATTTGAACCTGGAACCCTGGCTGTGAGGCTGTGAGGTGACAGCGCTAACCACCACACCACTATGCAACCCTTTGGAGTATGTGTGTACTGAATTATTCACAGCAGTGTGTATACATGTAAGGATTCATTCTTTGTGTTCCAGTTTTATGGTGTAGTTTTATGCAAATACTTTGTGGACTATATGGTGTGGTCCTATCTCAGTAGGCTATTCCAGCTAATTGCCTTCAGCAGGATGGCTATAAAAATCATAGCTATAGTAGCTCTTCATGTAAGTTGGTGTATCCACAGTAAAGTGTTACGAAGTGTAAATAAGTGTCAATGTTTATGTTTGGAAAACTACTTAAGCCTCATGTTTCTGACAAAAAAGTGAAGCAAGTGTCAGCTGAACTGAAAATGGCAAGAAAACAAGAAATGGCCATACAAACACTTCAGTATCAAGGGCAAACATATTGACCACTTTCAGGAAAGTCAAATTTAGAATCTAAAATGTAGCAAAAAGTTTCTCGAAACTGAAAATCAACAAAACAGATCCAATTTTAAATTGTGTAACGTCAAAGGAACTCTTTTGCACTTCCTGTGAACTAAAAGTTGCCAGACTTGGTTTAGTTTGGAGACTCTCTTTTGTTTAGAGCTGAGTTATAAGTCTACAGAGGGCTGTCAGAGTTTTGCAGATGCAAACAGTGTCCAAGCACTGCTGTAAATGGGGTCGATGAGGTCAGTGCACATCTATCTGGGTGCAACATTAGCACTTGCTGTAATCATGCCTCTGTCTGCCAAACAAATGTGAGTAAGCTCTTTAGCTGCTAAGTACCCTGCTCCGTTCACCTCAAAGTTTGCCCATATGTGAGGCACTTTTGCAGGTAACATAAAGCTGAGCTGGAAAAGGTGTTGCTGAGAGCAATGAGAGGCAGTAATGTGTCTGGCTGCAAAACAAAAACAGTGAGTTGAGGGATGATAAAATGCTCTGAAATGCTGAACTGCATGTACAGGTGATAATTCCATTCAACGTTTCTCTTAATTCAACATCTGTCTGTCAATGTCTTTGGGATTTACCTTAAAAACCTTGTCATTTGTTGCTCATTTTGCTGAAAATTTCACATATTTTTGGTCACTACATGCTACATGTTTTTTTTTTTTTTTTATAAGCTCCTTGAAAGGTTTAGCAGCATTTGAAGACTTTCCAGAAATTAGGGTCTTTTAGTCCTTTCCTCCATCCCTTTTATGACCCCTGCAGGAACCAGGAGCTACACAAAGTTCCAGGGGAGATATTTTACCTCTGGCTGTGGTCAGGAAGTATTACTTTTGAGATTACCCAGAATCTTCTGGGTGGGACTTTGCAGCCCTAAACATTTCTGATCACCTGAAAGTGTAATAGCCACCATTGCTCATAAAATATGTTAACATTTCATTATACCTCAGAAAAAGTTTGTAAACTCAATATTCAAACTCCAGCCTTTCATGCCTGCTTCAATCAGCTGAGATAACAGGTGTACACCAAGCTGCGGTAGCTGATATGCGAATCAGTAGGAGGTGAGACCGGACTGAAATGAATGAATTGCGATTGGGCGAGGAAGAAGAAATGTGCGGTGACTGAGAAGAGTGTTGTACGGGTCTAGGGAGTGAGTGCCCAAACTAGCGATCGCTTGCATGAAAGAAAGAAGCAGAGATTATTTTTCATGCAAGATCGCTTGCATGAACGTCTAGATTGTGGCCAAATGAACAGCAGAGGATGACATGGACCATCCATCCATTTTCCTCCGATCCAAGGTCGGGTCAAGATGGCAACAGGTCCAGAAAGGAAACCACTACCTCCTCTCCTAAGGGAACCCAAGGCATTGCCGGATCAGAAAAGATATATAATCCCTTTTAGCAATTTCTCCAATGAAGACAATCTGGAGACATCTTTATTGTATCTTTTCAAAGTAGAGGAGCAACATGTACAAGTTTCTCTCCCTATCTCTACCTGTAAGGCTGAGCCCAGCCACCCTCCGGAAGAAACTACAGGTGCTTGTATCCGCTGTCTCATTACTTTGGTCACTACCCATATCTCATGACCATAGCTGAGGGTTGGAACGAAGATTAAACAATTAACTGAAAACTCTGCCTTTCGGCTCAGTGCCCTCTTCATCATAACAGACCAGATTGAGGCTTCTCACTGCTGACAAAGCTCCAGTACATCGGTTCATCTCTTGCTCCATCCAACCATCACTTCTGGACAAGATCCTTTGGTAATGTTCTCCTTTGCTTAAGGTAAAGGGAGCATTCTATCGTTTTTTTGCCTGAGAGCCTCAGATTTGGAGGGCCTTGTCTACATATAGGCTGCAAAACTACAGTGACCAAAGTAAAGAAGACATAGTGACTGTACAATTTTGAGCCTTTATAGTGAAACTGCTATGTTTTTTCCCTGTGGACCGATGCTGATGTTTTTTGCGTTATGTCATGAGATTGGGTCATGAGATGAGAAAAGGGCAGCGTTTTAAAGCAATACAACCTTGATGTCAGATTGTGTCACCGCAGGTACATTTTAAGGCACAAATAGGAATGCAAAAATGTCATAGAAATGTGTAACATGGAAGGATTTTAGAATTTAGACGGCTTAAACGTACTTCCTGGTTTCCCTTACTGTGTATCAGCTGGCGACCAGCTGAAACCCGACACTTTAACGAGGAGAAATGTTTCACAATTCAGTGGAGTTAATATGCTTAATTTACCCTGTACATCAGACCATAGTAGAAATGCTGAAGACTCAGCAATGAAAAAAAAAGATTGTTTTAAATATTTTTAAATAGAAACGATACTTTATATATGATTTATTCAACATTGTGACAAAACTGCGAAAATCTCATAATTTCTATGGCATGTTCAAGACTGTCTAACTGGGCGAGAATAAGGAGAAGAAGAGCCAATAACAGCAGAAATAGAGCTTGAAAGCTCATTACTGATAATGGAAGTAGCAAATAGCAGCTGGATGAAATCAATTTACTGGAAATTTTCTGGGGCTTTCAGCCACATCATAGTCTTTATAGTTTTATAAGTTGGTATGGAGTTCTGACAGTGCCTAAATACCAAACTTTCTATACTGTAAACATTGAAAGAGCCATTTGTGAACAAACAGGCAAGTGCCAACTTCTGTTTACACAAAGTATATCTTGAGTCTTAAATGAGGTAATAGAGATTCAGTTATAGCAACAAGGAAATACATGTGAAGCTAAATTATTGTATCTCATAGAAAAATCATTTTTCACAGTTGAAGTAACTTTGTTAGTGAAGGTAAAACATTCAGAAAAGAAAAAAAGAAGGTGGTAGTTGTAAGCCAGGAAAAGAGGAGGTTGAACTGCATGAATTACTGGTTGTGTGAAACAATAGTTGCACATGTGGGGGAACAAAGATGGTGCTGAGACACAAGAAGAGAGTATTGAGAAGAGGATTTACCTGCTTAGATCTGTGGAGAAAGAAGACTGCTGTTTAGCTCAACCCTCAATTTCCATTCATCCCATACTTACTCCAACCCATCAAAAGAAAAAAGAAGAGGCATAATGGCAAAAATAAAAATTTCGTCCATTTGCAAAGTGCAGAGCTGAGGATTTGCTAAACCTTCTCCATATGCCGTGAAATATGAGGATACATGGAAAAGACAAACTGTAAAAGCAGAACGACAAAACTCCTATCAGCCCAGAAAGGATTATAATATTCATCTCTAACGTTTTCTTAGGTGTCAGGACAAGATTTCACCCCGTAGCAAAGAGGACAGGAAGGTCACATGTTCGATCTCTATAGATGTCAATATCTGTCACTGCAAGTCTGCCTGGATAATAGAGTCGGTTACTACAGAACGGAGCTGTAGATTCATTTCAGGGGAAGGAAAATCATTACCTGGAATTCACTATTCAGCAGCACTTAAGTAAGAAGGACTTATCTGTTGGACTAATCATTCTCTCAAGTTACAGGGCAGAATTAAAAATATACATGGTTTGAATGTTTTGCTCTGATTCTCTTTAATCACTTAAAAGACTAAGGAAATACAATAAATGTTGCAAAACACTCCAAATTCAGGTAACCATAACTGGGTGTGTTTCATTATCTTTATATAAACTGCAGTTAGGTTACTAATAAAATAAGAAAGATTTAAAGATTGGGACACGCCTTAGAGGACTTTTAATTCTAAGTTCTGAAAAACAAACCAGAATAATGAGCACATAGAGCCAAATAATCAAAATAGTGAGGTAGAATTCTCCATTAAATATAGTTATTTGTACCAGAAACCTGAAATATGCACATAACTAAAATCAATGCATTTATAGTGATGAGCAAACTTGAACATTTTCTGAGAGGCACTACTTTAGTAAAGTGTAATAAAATGGAAAAGGAAGTTTTTCTTTTGTATCCACACACACACACACACACACACACAAAAGAACATCACTAAGAGAGGAAATGAACAGCAGGGGCTTGACAACGCAGTCTCATGACAGGTCATAAAATACATCAATTGCTTCATGGAAATATATGGAGGAATTTCACATTAGGCTCAGACATTGTACAATAAGTTTTGCTTCTACTGCTTCACATTTCTTTGTTTCCACACTTTCACACTGGTGACATAGTGACTTTTCACTCTTTACTAGGACAAAACATTTCTTATTGGTGGGAAGCCCCTGACCTTCAAGTGAGAGATTTCTGGATCAGAGCATACACTTTTTCCTACACACAAACTTTCTTGTCAGAAAATGGACACCTCACATTCTTTAGACAATGCTTGCATGTGTTTTTATAGGATGGAAGTCTTAATACTGTAGTTTACACCAATCCCACACGTACAGAACAGTACCTGCTTTTCAACTCACATCTTCCACTAGAACACAAACCGGCTGTCGTCAGAACGCTACACCACCGGTCGGACAGTGTAGTCTACCAAGGCTGAGGGAAAACAAAAGGAACATCAGCACTCCAAGAAAGCTCTTCAGACCTGTGGATATCCAAACTGGGCCTTTGTCAAATCAGCAAAGATAAATGGACAAAATCACTCTGTCAGAGAAGCTAAGGAGAACAGGTGCAAACATACTGTAATTCCATATGTGGCAGGAGTCTCAGAGAAACTTAGAAGGATCGGCTCCAAACATGACATTGCAGTGCGCTTCAACCCAAGAACACCCTCAGACAGAGACCGGTTCACCCAAAGGACAAAACACCCCAACACAAACTGAGTGGTGTCGCGAACATCTATGTAGGAGAGACCAAACAACAGCTCCACAAGTGCATGTCAGCCCGATTCTTTCATTGGAAGCCCAAGAACAAACCGGAGAACTCTTAAAGCAAACAAAGTATTTATTAGTGGTCACAGGTAAAGTACGGCAGCGCTGGACTCAGAGGGACAGAGCTCTTGCAGGAAATCCGTCATTCTTTGGATGTGATAAACAACGTGTGTGTGTGAGTGTTGTTTCAGGCGTGTATCTAATGTAACAGACCTATCTGACCCGATAGAGAAGCTTTATCTGACCCAGTTATTTAGTCCCGTTATGCCATCTTAAAGTCTTGGACCATTTAAGAACAAACATTGCTTAATATGAGCAGAGTGGAGAAGTACAAAATAGGAACATGGCTTATTAAGAAAAATACAGAATATGAATACATAATGTCTAAGAACAAAGCCAATTATAACACGCATGGCATAACATAGAAGAGCCACCTCTTCAGGTCAAGACTCAGCAGTGCATGTACATCTCAAGGAGAAGGGACACTCTTTTGAGTGTCACTTTCACAGCCATTCACACCTTGGATCCTGTGACCAAAACTCACCCTTTCAGGCAGGCAGACAATTCAGAGGTAATAACAACTCAATCGACAGGCACATTGGTCAGGGGGTTCTGACACGTATGACTGTAACAACCCTCTCCCCACCATCTAGTTCAGAACTGTAGAAGCCTTTTGGATGAGAGTTGAAAGATCCAAGACATCCAGTTGCCCTTATTCAAGCTCTCATGAATGCTTACATGTGTTTTTATCGAGCCATTTTAGCCCATTATGGTGAACTGCAAATGGACAAAAAGGCAACAGAATTTGACTTACAATTGCATGGCTGCATAGCTGCATGCATAAGGATGTCTGCTCTGGTGATGTTGGAAGACCTTGACGAGGAAGTTAGGTCATCAGGTTTCCAATGACTGTTTAAGAAGACAGACAGCAGTACAAGTGTTGGCTGTTACAGGCATCTCTGGCCTGGCCCACATGTACACGTGTACTTTTACAAACAGATGTTTTCTGTACCTCTGTGCCCATCATCCACATGTGAAAGCAATTCTTGGCCTCTCTGAATCTTTTGATGAGAACATGTACTGCACATATTAAAAAACTAACTGAAGTCATACTACTTTAAACCGAGGAACAATATTCTGAAATTTCTTTTAAATTTTTAGATTGAAAGTCTGTTGTCTGTTTCCAGTCTGTTGTTGCCCCGTCCCAACTTTTTTGAGATATGTCGATATCATCAAATTAAAGATAAGCATGTTTCTCAAAACATTAAATGATCATGTTCAACATCTAACATGTTTTCTATGTAGTATTGAATATATACATATATGATAATGATATATATGTTTTTAATACTCCAACTTATTTGCATTCTTTTATTCTACATTTCTATTATTTTACACAGTGCCTCAACCTTTTAAAATTTGTATTTTTATCGTCAGTGATCCATAAATATAGGACAATTTACCAAAGGGGGGTGCTTGTTTGGGGTGATGTGGGGGCTTTTTTAGTAGCGTGGACAAAGGTTTCTGTTATTACTGGCAAACCACTATTATCCCTTGTTAACAATAGCAAAAAATGATGGAGGCACTGGAGGAAAAGACATAATTGGCTCTGACTCTGTTCCAACCACCAAGCATCGCAGTGGTCTGCAGGAACAGGGAAACATCCCTTTCAGAATAGGGATGAGGACAGCTTATTACACAAGGAACAGCAGTGAGTGGCGGTTGCAAAATAGCAAATTCAAACGACTGATAACTATACTTTGAAGTAGAAATGCTCAACACGAACACTGAAGCCCCAGGGTAATGGTAACTTGCTTGACACTGTAGATGCAGCACTAAGTCAGTGAATGGAGCGAGAAATGACATTCCTCTTCCACATGCAAGATGATCTGAAGCTGAAAATTACGCTGGAGAGGTGACAGACTATTGAAATGCATAATCGTAGGAACATCTGAGGTGTCAGGACATCGCATGTAGATATTTTACATATTTTACATAGACTGTTGCCATTCATTAATCATTTAGAGTCAAATGCTGATATTTCTCTGTTGACAGTGTCCAAATATTCAGAACAGACATCACTGTGCAACATATAGAATTATTGAATGTGATAAAAAATAATTAGTAAAGATAAGGAGACTTTGATGCATATGAGTTTCAACAGGTTGTGTAAAGTACAAGTATTAAAGCCCATTTATCCAATTTTAATTTTGTCCACACAATTGACAGCAAATTTCCAATAATCCCTCTGCAATATTTCTTAAAAACAGCATAAATGTATCTGTGAGTAAGACATTTCACAGTCTCAGGACATTAATTATAAGGGAAACTGATAAAGTGTTAGTTTTAACTGCCTGGTGGGCTAATGAGTATTAATTTCCACAGAATGAGGACTGTGAGATGATCTGCAGATGATATAAGAAAAGCAACTGAAAGTGTTCTGCTTTGGTCGAGCCTCCCTCTCTACAGGCTGAAGTGGCTATGGAAAGTGGACAAATGGATGCAGCTTGTCTTGTCCTTATGACCTCCAATGTTAAAGACTTGTTTTTACTTCCAAGGAGGTTGTCAGAGGAGCATGTGTGGTTACCCAGGTGACGAGTCCCACCCCGGATCTCCAGTTTTTACGATGTTCTCATTCAGTGTAAGCCAGCTGTTCATCCTTTGTTTGAGGTGTGCCAAACTAGCCACCAGGCAGGGAATACACAAATATGTTTCACAGTGAAGCAACAGAGAGGCGTCTGTGGTTGTATGGTGTAATCGTTAGGCGAGAACGGCTTCCTTTTCTGTGGGTTTTATAACTGCCGTGTTATGGTGACTGCTTCTGTCAAAGCATTTTCTTGTCTCCTCCTCTGCTCTCCTCTCTGGCTGCATTTGAACTGTCCCCTCATTGGCAATATAGGCTACTTACTTGTGAGTCAGCTATTAAATAGTGCTGTTTAAAAAATTCATTAGAATCTTAATTCACAATATAGTGTTCTAAAAACTTTACATGTAAACAGTGGGGCAACGGTGGCTTTCAGAATATTTGTTGTTTTGTTCTGACATGTCTGTTTTTGTTTTCTTGGATAACATTATTCATTATAAGTCTATTGAAAATTATTCTATAGTCGCTGCTGCAGCCAATGCTTGCGTGGGGAAATACTAGTTTTAGTGTCACTTTTATGTCAGTTCTGTTGCAAAGTTAGCAAGTGATGCTCAGATCAGCAAAGGCAAGACAAGTTATATTTTGGCTATGACCATTTAGGTAATCACAGGGACAAATCACGATATAAGTCAGTTAGATTTAGTCATGAACTGTTGGGTAAGATCTGATGACAGTCATGTATCTGTTCTGCCTCACCTCAGCTGCTTGCGCACATTGAAGTGTCCCAATTGATGTCTTCTCTCTTTCTTTTGAAAAAAATCATCCATAAATATCGTCTTATGAATATCGCCACAAACAGAATAAAGCTCCTCTTTTCAGTCATTTAGGCTCACTTGTTAAAAGAAAAACAGTTTACACACCTATTATCATATTAATTCCCAGGCGGTTTCTGGATGGGAATGTGCATAATTAAAGGCAATGTACTTTAAAAGCAGTCAGTGGTACATCATTTAATGTTCACAAAATTCTCTAACATTGCTTTAAACCTGGCCTGATAGCAAGCAAAGCGTAAATCTGTTTGGCTAGCTTAGCTTGGCACTTATGGCTGTGTTTGGTCAATTAATCACTCAGTCACCCGCTATATAGTGTTCACTGTTTAGAGGATCGTTTGAGGATAAAGGTAGGCAGCCGCTGATACATTCTGGAGACTGTATGGTGGCAGCAGTGCTTCAGAATTATGTAATGGATATTCACACTTACATGTGGCGTAAACCAAAGCTGTCCTGACAGGGACACACCAGATCTGAGGTGACAAAACAGCACAAGTATGCTGTTTTGAGAACATGTTGTATCTAACATATCTTTCCACAGAACAAGCTTCCCTTATAATGTTTCGGCTTGATGTCAGGCTTTCTCCGCCTGACGCTCTGTACCTAAACATTACACAACAACGTTACATCATAACCACAAATTTAGATGTATGTATTTGTCATTACAGCATTGGAAGTTTATTTCCGACATTGTAACAAAATCAAAGTACCTAACTGACAGTGGAGAAATGTTGGCTTGTCAAATAACTGACAGAAAACACAAAAAGTCAAGCATCATGACAAAAGTAAATTAGTGCACTACACTAAGATGATGATCAGCTGTTCGTATTTTAAAACCAAATTTAACCACAATGCAATGTTAATTTAGTGACATCTTTTTTAAGTGTTTGATCTAATAAATATTTGGTCCAGCATGGATTTCAATCTTAGCTAATTTTACCCCTTTATCCAGAATTAGTGTTGAATTAACAGCTTGCTATGTATACATGTGTGTAGTGCAAGGAATACATGAAATAATCAAACCCGTTGAGTGCTACTAAATAACCTTTTCAGGTACAGTGAAACAAAACTATGGTGAGACAAAGTGAGTAATAGATTTTTTTAATATCTTGACCCTTATTGCCAAAAAGTCTGTTTTATACTTGTATCAGATTAATCCATGGTTATACATCAGAGATGAGTCAATCAATGAAAATGTCTCTTTGATTTGGTCAACAACTTACATGATTTCAGGGTTGTTATGAGACTGCGTCTGAACTAAATGTACTTCTCAAGTTAAAAGTTCGTTTGAAGCTGTCATGACATAAGCAGCAGGCAGACATTAACTTACAAATTTTCACAGTTAACAGTTATTTTAGCTGCAATAGTCTCTTGACTTAAAAGCTGAGATAGTTAGTAATAATGTGTATATTTTCACCTCCTCTCAGGACAACCTGCTCTTGTGAAGTGTCAGGTGGTTAGTGTCTTATGTGTGGAAGAAGTGTCAAATGACACGTTCTATGTGACAGGAAAGCCTCAGATAACAATAGAAGAATACATTCACTGTTCTCTGGAGGGGAAGTTTCGGATTTGTCAATCCGGTTTTAACGAAGAAAACCTGCATGTGTTGAACTTGCTTCAAAGTACACCCCTTCACCTTCAAACCAACACTCACCTGAATTGTTCACTCACCTTTTTGTAAATAAATTCACCAATAATTCATTTTCCTGAGTCAGGATTTAGCTCCCAGCCATACACATGACAAAAAAAAAAAAGAAGCAATATAAACCACAGAATAAAGGAAAAAAACATATTACCTTCCTCATTCCACAAAAGCAAATAAACAGCATCTCTGAGAACAAAATAACAGACCACATCACTTCCAGCACTTCGTCCCACAGCAGAGCATTTCTGAACTCCTCCAGCAGCTGTTGGGCCGGACGAGTGGTTTCTGCTCTCCATTAGAACTGTCAGCTCCACTGAATGACTCTGTTTAATCACTTCAAATATCATTCCACACAAGGAGTTTCAATCCCCTCCAGAGCGGCAAAGAAGACAAAGGCACATCAAGTCAGCAGTTGCAAGCTGGCAGCTGGGAATGTCTTTTTCTGAAATGACGTTTCAGAAAAAGCATGCAGGACTGTTTTGGAGTGAAGCAGCCAAATGAGGAAAGATGAAAAGAATCAGAATTTATCACGTAAATTCACGTCAAGTTTGTCTGCTCCCATAAGCCCAGTGCAAGTATCCCTCCTTTGATTCATGATGTGCTCTCGCACGCATCACACATCCCTTGATTCAGGATTTTGATATGACCAAGTGATCCCACTTGACGAAATAGATCAAAGACCCAATTTTCTGCTTGTCTGAAATTTCAATGTCAAAGTATTCGCTGGGATGCTTTGTTTCAACGGTCTTGTGAGCTGACCACCCACTGGAATAACTATCTGCCCACATTCACGCTTGCTGCAGTGGAGCAATGTCTGTAAATCCCAGTATCTTCTTCCTGCGAATTGTATCATTGTGTTTCCAGCATTTACACACCACCCAGGTCCTGTAAGAAACATGTTATGTTACATGTTATGCTCACAACTGCTCTGTTTTTTAGCTTTGTCCTTCACGGAGGGCAACAGTCATAAGGTCGAGGAACTTGCTGATGCGGTAGCTTTTCTCCAGGGACTGTTGTCCACTATACCCACCCTCATTTACAGAGTTGCAGGGTGAAAAACCTGCCCTTTTCTCATTTTGAATTGACGAGGTCAAAGGTGAAGTTTGTGTGTATACAAGCTTTCTCCTCCTGGGCAACATAAAGCTAAAAGAAGCAAATTTACACCATTTTTCACAAGCTAGCAGAACTGGTATGTGTGACATCTTGTGCTTATGTGTAGCCAGTTGCTCTCAACTTTGTAAGAAATACAAAACTACAAGAAAATAACGACATCTGTACGTGGCTAACAGCTACAACAGGAAGCCCAAGCTGACATTAAATTTGTACCTTTAACTTTAATTACCAGTTATGTGACAGTGTGAGCAAAGGGCTAGGCTTAGAATTTTGGTACATTACTGCTGTCTTCCCATTTTTTTGCCTTAATCACTCATTGTTTTGTTTGTTATTTCAAGTCACTTTCAGCTGCATCCCTGCAATTTGGATGGAATCTGTCTCCCATGACCTTCCGAGAAAAAGCTACATTTCAATTTTTCAAATGGTATTAAAGACGTGTGTTCTGTAATGTTTATCATTAACTTTGCTTTTATTTGAATTTCATTAGGCTGCATGTTGAGCAAAATATATCCTGGCACAAAGAAGCTAACAATATCAACTTGTTTGAATTAAGGGGAAAAGATACGACATGTCTTTTAGATAACAACTGCGTTAATTAAGCTTCACAAACATTGTTTGAATATAGCATCAACCAGAATGAGTGCTTTAAATGCGGTTTCAGCATCCTGATTATATATTAATTATTTATGGATGATGAGGTTTCAGTGTTGATTCAATTAGATTGTGCTATCTGGGTACACTATAAGTTTATTAGTCTGTCACCATAATCTCATAATTAATCAGAAAAAACCAAACTTAATATCAACTCTCTATGAATAGCAAGGTCATCCCTAAATGTTAGATTTGTTTTCACATAGTCCCCTATTACCCAACATTGGTTAAATTAGTAAATTATGGCGTTTTTACATTATGTACATTATTGGATAATTGACGAATCCCTTTCCACTGCAGGTAGTACCATGTCATTATTGAATTCAGTTAATTTATTTCTTTTTATAACCACTACTTCACAACATGTTATCTCGAGGCCCTTTTAAAAAGAGAAGAAATAAGTTCTATTTAAATCCAATTTATTCCACGTCCTAGAAATAATATAATTAGTCAAGCCAGCAGAAAACAATGAATCTTAAAGGGGAACTCCGGTATTTTTAAAAACATCTTGAAGTGACCCGCATGCAACTCGCAAACGCAGAGGAAGATGTGATGTCACACGCAGCACGCTGTGTTTACAGAAGTAAATATGGATGCTACACATGTCAGCGTGTGTGTATCAATTCAAGTTGTTGTGCAAAATCATGAGGATTTTAATTAAGTTCCAAACCTCACTTTCTTTCCACTGGCTAGCTCCATCAAGGGTGTTTGCCATGCTTGCTTCGTTCATTGTTTACTTTTGATCTGTGTCCTGCCTCCTCAGCGCAGAATTCTGATGTCTGTCTCACTTCAGTAATGTAAAAGTTGAATGAAATGCAACATGAGTGTTGACTGAGGTTGCTTTGGAAAACATCAGATATGTATCCAATGTAGGACCACAAATGAAAGTGGCCTGGGTCTGATTTGATTGCGGATTTGTGCTGTTCAGACTGTCACAAAATAAATCAAAAATGGGTCATAAACGGGCAAAAAAGTAAGATTTGGGTCACTTTTGCCCGCAGCGTGAATATAACGGTGCAGCTTTAAAATATTTAAAAGATTAGCCACAAAAACTTCTGGTCATAACATCGGGAAGAAAAGCTGTAACCGTGTTCTAAATAAAGATTTATTTATTTATCTTATGTGAAGATAAAGTCATGCCTTTACTCATGATAAAAATGTGTTATTTCTTCTTTAAGAAGTCACATAGTCTACTCTAAATGACAGCTGCTGCACTTCTTCAAGTGATAAATGTCACCTTTTCTGACTGACAATTAACTGTGAGTGGCAGTCTAGGTTTTTCCTGTCATGAAGTGGAGCTTGCACTATCTATTACCTGTGTCCTCTTCAACCTTTGAGGGACAAAAGCCTATGTTTCTGTGTGAAAGGACATGGCTCCAGCATCAGGCGGCACATCCTTCTCTGTCTCTGCAGGGCCTGCTGGGACCTCTTAGGTGACAGCGTCCCTCGAGCTCAGGTGGAGGGCTTCCTCCAACCGGCTGCTTGGCTGCCTGCCCGTCCCTGTTCCTCCGTGCTCGATGGACATTGATCCCCCAGCAGCGACACCGTGTCCCAGAGAGGGGTAAGCAGATACACCTCGTTGCCTCCAACAATCATTCTGCCCCTGTAGGGACAGGTCGTGGTAAATTAATAGTGTGCTTGCAGCGACTAGATATTGGTAATGTATTTGCTATTGATGGAGTGAGATAACATGAGTAGCTTCAGCCTTACTTAACACAAAACATAAATCCTCTAAGGCCACTGAGGAGGAGCGACGTGGGCAGAGTTATTTCAAGCTTTTAGCCAAGTACAGCGCAGACAGATTAGTTCAATTAATTTGAGTTATACCGCAAGCATCAAAAGGAGAAGGTTGACATCCTGATCTTCATGTGATTCACACCATGAAGCCACAGTCGAGGACAGTTTAAATCACTTTGCCTGTGTCCACCACCTATAAGACTCACTCGTGGTTTAAAAAAAAAAAAGAAAGTCACAGTCATTCATTTGATGAAAGCTGCACTTTATCTAAAATTTACGACATAATCCACTTGATCCTTCATAAGAGCTGTCACAGTGCTACATATTCACTGTTTAAACCCACTCTGAACCTCTGGATTTAACAGGCTTTAGTATAAACTCATAAGACTGACCTACTTTAAACATGCTTTCAGATGAAAGGGACACGGACCTCAGAGTGGGTCAATCAGTTAACAGGTTTGCCCACACCGCAAGTTACAAAAAATAATTACACCCTTTTGTCTTATAGCATGGAAAACACTTTTGAAAATATATATTTGCAAGTATTCAACTAAAAAAAGCAACAGATAACAGAATCAGCTAACTGGTTTGTCCCCTTATTTCATATTTGATAGAGCCACAATGATGATTTCATGGCATCCACCATTTTTCAATATTGGGCTCATCTTCAGCTGTCATAGTGAGACTGAAAAATATCATAATCCTACTCCAGCTGTGATTAGTCCTTGAAAAAGTTTTTGCAATGGAAAAAAAAACATCCAAAACTTCTGCCCATCAACAGATGACAGGGTTCGAACAGTTAGCTTAGTCTCTGTTTATGCTACGCTCTGTTTAGCACTGCTAACATTTGGGTATTCAGTTATAGTGGTTATATTTAAACCAGAGATTCTAGAGAAGAGAAGACTAAGTTATACAAGGTCTCGTGTAATTGGAAGTAACTTTCTTTTGCATCCTACACTGTTGTATTGCACTGCTCTCTGGTCGACCAGCCAGCGACTCCACGCAGCTTGTGCTGACTTCTCTAGGTCTCTAGCTCTAGTGTTGGACAAAAAATTTGTCCAACACTTTGTCAAATTTGTTTGAACAATGAGGCTGAAATAAAGTATTTCACAATGATATTTATATCAGTGCAAGTGCCAAGTAGAACGTATGGAAGGCAAGACTAATAGAATGGCATGATAACAAGAGTTTTCAATCCCCACAGGAAGTCAATAAGTATAGGCAAAAAAACACAGCAAAAAACACAACATCAGACCAAATAGAAACAGCAGAGTCACTAAATAAGTGACTCACTACAACCTAAACAAAGACAGTACATTTAGAGTGCAAAACTTAAACTAAACATCATAATGGAAAAACTCGAAAGTGTCTTTATTTAGACTCATGTATATATATATAAAAGTACAAAAACTAGATTCACAAAATCAGGTTATTGAAATATCTTAGAAGCGTCAGCACTTGGGCAGCCTTTTGGTCAGTATTGTGAGCACTTGCAGGCGCTCCTTCAAGGATATACAAACCATGACGCAAAGACACAGTGCTGTGATGTGCTGGCACAGATCTGCTGCTAATGTCTTGATACGAGATGCAACAGGGACTTAGAATCCTTGCCTCAGTGGGTAGTTTTGGCAGTATGTTAAAGACAAGCAGTCTATTTTGCAGATATCTCCTCTGAAGGGCACTTAGCATCAGAAACAAGGCAGGCACTCCACATTCAATGGAGGAAACCTGAAAAAAAAGACAGGCTCATGGTGAGTGACCATTATCCTTGATTAGTTGGATATGAAAGGGAAGCAGGGAGAGAAATTATGATAATTTATAGACAACAGACAATAAAGTCAGACCATATTGGTCAGGCCTCTGCAGATATCTCAGAAATGTTAATAAATTTGACCACAAATATAGGAAACTAATGAAAGACAGGATCATGAGTTAGCGTCATTCTTTCAATGACCTTGTGGAAACCAAAAGGCTGTCAGCTGCTCCAGAACCTTTTAGAGTGCTGTACTTTCCAAAGATGACCGATTGGACTTTATAACTCCATACATTGTGTTTAGACTCCTTAAAAACCGATGGATACGATTACACTATTATGAGATTGTTCATTTTGATAGTTTCCTCTGTGTAAAGTAGCAATTTATTCACTATTGTACATTTTGTCAAATAAAAATTTATTGAATTACTGAATTAGGTTCATAAAGTTGATAAAAAATCTCCCATCAAAAGACATGACATGATGGGACATTTTTAGTTTTTTTTTTCAATTTAGTTAAAATCCCAACAGAGGAGGCAAGGCAAGGCTTGCTGTCACACCTGGTTCGTAACTCACCTGTGTTCCATCTTCCCTTGATTGCCCCGTTAGTTTAAATACCTAGTCTTCTCCGACTTTCTTTGCTCGTGTGTTAATGTATTTGTTATGCCTGTTTGGTTCACGACCTGGATCCTGACCCTTGATGTTTTGTGGATTATTTTCAGTTCTTTGATTACCTTGGTTTTTTGTTCCGGTTCTGCAGGCCGACTTCCCTGCTCACCAGGCCAGGTTTTTCCTCTGTGTGAGATTTTCTGTTAACCAATAAACTTTTGTTTGAACTAAGAGTTCTTGTCCTCCTGACTCTGTGACCGCACCGGGGCCCGCACTTCATTACGGTGTGACAGAACACACGAGCCAAATGGACCCCGCGGATCCAGAGTCGGTTCACCAGGCGCTGACAGCCCAGGGCTCTTTATTGGGACAGCATGCCCAGGACCTCAAGGACATTATGGAGGCGTTGGGGTCCTTGACTTCTAGCGTCGCCTCCCTCTCTCAGAGACTGGAACTGTGTGCTGCTTATCCGCCACCTGTCGCGGTTCTGCCATCAACGCCCCCTCTTCCTGAGCCCCATCTCCCGACGCCGGAGCGTTATGGCGGGGACGTGGGAGCCTGTGGACGTTTCCTCCTCCAGTGCGCTCTGGTGTTTGAGTTGCAGCCTCGGATGTACCGGGAGGACCGCGCCAAGGTGGCGTATATCACCAGCCTCCTCTCCGGACGGGCTGCACAGTGGGCGCTGGCTACGTGGGAGGGCAACCCCCAGCTCTGCTCCTCCTACCGGCGGTTCGTGGCGGAGATGAGAGGGGTCTTCGACCATCCTGTTCGTGGTAAAGAGGCGGGCAACCGGCTGCTCTCACTGCGCCAAGGCTCCAGGTCAGTAGCCGACTACGCTATTGAGTTCTCCACACTGGTGACGGAGAGCGGCTGGGATAAGGCTGCGTTGATGGGAATATTTCTTCGCTCCCTGAATGACAATTTGAGGGATGAGCTGGCGGCTCGGGATGAGTCAGAATCCTTGGCCGATTTAATAGACCTTGCGAGGCGGTTGGACAACCGCGTGCGAGAGAGACGCCGGGAGCGTGACCGGAGCTGCATCGCTTCCGCCTGTACCCCGTTGTTTGGCTCTGCCTCTGGCCAACAGGTGGAGGTGTCCACTCCAGCAGGTGCTCATACTCCTGTTGTCCTGTCCCCTCCTGAACCCATGCAGCTTGGACGGGCCAGATTGACTCCGACGGAGCGTCAACGGAGACTTCAGGCGAGGCTTTGTTTTTATTGCGGCCAACCCGGCCACGTTCGAGAGAACTGCCCCAATCTGCCAAAAGCCTAGGCTCACCTGAGGAGGGGGGGACCCAGGTGAGCCAAGATTCAAGTTGTTTGCCTTCCACACGTACTCAGTTGTCTGTCGTTTTGTTTTGTGACTCTAGGGAGGTGGCTATGAATCCGTTTGTGGATTCTGGGGCAGATGAGAATTTTATTTCCGCAGATTTTGTTAAACTACATAATATTCCTGTTGTGTCACTTACAGCACCTCGTAAGGTAAATGCTCTAGACGGTAGGTTGTTGTCTGTAATTTCTCACCAGACTGTTCCTTTATCTCTACTCATCTCTGGTAACCACCATGAGCTTATCAGTTTTTTTGTTATGCCTGCTCCTCATACTCCTGTGGTTTTAGGTCTCCCCTGGCTTAGACTGCACAATTCCAACATTGACTGGACACAGAGCACAATCATTAGCTGGAGTGTAGCATGCCACAATAATTGTCTTAGATCTGCTGTTCCAGCCTTGAGTCCTCCTGCCATAGTTCCTTCAGTCTCTCCTGATCTTTCTGGGGTTCCTCCTTGTTATCATAACTTGGCTGAGGTATTTAGCAAACATCAAGCTCTCTCTCCCACCACACCGTCCCTATGACTGCCACATAGACTTACTGCCTGGGTCCCCTCTCCCCTCCAGCCGCCTTTACAACCTCTCCCGTCCCGAGAGAGAGACTATGGAGAGGTACATACAGGAGTCATTGGCAGCAGGTATCATTCGCCCCTCTTCCTCCCCTGTAGGTGCTGGTTTTTTTTTTTTGTCTAAGAAAGACAAGACTTTGCGCCCCTGCATTGACTATCGTGGTCTGAACGCTATCACTGTCAAAAATAAATATCCCCTGCCACTATTGGATTCAGCTTTTCACTCCCTTCATAAAGCCACTGTCTTCTCCAAACTAGATCTTCGGAATGCATACCATCTTGTCCGTATTCGTGAGGGGGATGAGTGGAAAACGGCGTTCAACACACCTCTTGGCCATTTTGAGTACTTGGTCATGCCTTTTGGGTTGACTAATGCACCGGCAGTTTTTCAATCCTTAGTTAATGATGTACTCCGTGACATGCTCAACCGTTTTGTTTTTGTTTATCTGGACGACATTTTAGTTTTTTCTAGCACACTGGAGGAACATAGCAAGCACGTCAGATTAGTTCTCCAAAGATTGCTTGAGAACAGATTATTTGTCAAGGCTGAGAAATGCGAGTTTCATGTCCAGTCAGTCTCTTTTTTGGGCTTTTTCATTGAAAGAGGTCAGATTCGCGCTGATCCAGCCAAGGTAAGGGCAGTGGTTGAGTGGCCAGCACCTGAGAACCGCAAGCAACTTCAGCGTTTCCTTGGTTTTGCTCATTTTTACCGGCGCTTTATTAGGAATTTTAGTAAGGTGGCTGCACCACTCACCCAACTTACCTCCAGCCCTTTTACCTGGACCTCTGAAGCTGCCCAGGCATTCTCAAGACTTAAAGAGCTGTTTTCCTCTGCGCCTGTTCTCATCCACCCTGATGCCTCTAAGCAGTTCGTAGTGGAGGTGGATGCCTCTGACAGTGGTGTGGGAGCCGTGCTTTCGCAGGTCTCACAACAGAAGTTGCATCCGTGTGCGTATTTTTCTCGCCGCCTGTCTCCGGCTGAGCGCAACTATGACGTGGGTAACCGGGAGCTTTTAGCAGTCGTTCTGGCATTAGAGGAGTGGAGACACTGGCTGGAGGGAGCAGAAATTCCATTTGTGGTTTGGACGGACCATAAGAACTTGGCCTACCTTCAGCAAGCCAAACGTCTCAATTCTCGACAGGCCAGATGGGCACTTTTTTTAGGCAGATTTAATTTTACACTCTCTTATAGACCTGGTTCCCGTAATTTAAAGCCTGATGCCCTTTCCCGTCAGACAGAGACAACCATTGACTGATCCTTCTGAGCCTGTGCTCCCTCCAAGCTGTTTTGTGGGAGCGGTCCATTGGGAGGTTGAGCAGCAGGTTAAGAGGGCCCTCTCCCGTTGTCCCCGTCCAGAGATCGGACCACCTAACTCTTTGTTCGTTCCCGAGAACGTTAGGTCTCAGGTGCTGCAGTGGGGGCACTCCTCCAGATTGGCCTGCCATCCTGGGGCTGCACGCACACTTGAGCTCATTCGACAGCGGTTCTGGTGGCCCACGCTGGTCCGTGACAACAATCAGTTTGTGGCAGCGTGCTCTGTCTGTGCCCGAGGGAAGGCCTCGCACGGCCCGCTGGCTTGCTGAACCCTCTCCCCATTCCCTCAAGGCCGTGGTCTCACATCGCGGTGGATTTTGTCTCTGGTCTGCCTCCTTCTGCAGGTAACTCTGTCATCCTTACTATTGTCGATCGTTTTTCTAAGGCTGTGCATTTTGTACCACTGTCGAAGCTCCCTTCTGCTCTGGAGACTGCTGAGCTCTTGGTTCATCGTGTTTTTCGTCTCCATGGTATCCCCATGGACATCGTTTCTGATCGGGGACCCCAGTTTGCTTCCCAGGTTTGGCGAGCGTTCTGTGGCGCATTGGGGGAGAGGGTTAGTCTATCGTCTGGGTACCATCCTCAGTCGAACGGCCAGACAGAACGGGCCAACCAGGACCTGGAGGCCGCTTTAAGATGTGTGTGTGCACGTGACCCATCCTCCTGGAGTGTTCAGCTACCGTGGGTGGAGTATGCTCATAACAGTCTCTCCACATCTGCTACTGGTATGTCGCCATTCATGGTTATGTATGGTTTTCAACCCCCTTTGTTCCCTTCCCAGGAGGATGATTTGTCCGTCCCTTCTGTTCAGGAACACTTGCGACGAGTTCGCAGAGTGTGGCTGGAGGCTCGGGCTGCTTTAGTTGGGTCCGCTGCCCGGAACCGACTGTTGGCGGACCGTCGGCGTTCGCCCGCTCCTAATTATCAGCCTGGGCAGATGGTGTGGTTATCCACCAGGGACCTGCCTTTGCAGGTAGATTCCCGTAAGCTGGCCCCTCGTTTCATTGGTCCTTTTCCAGTGGTCAGATTCATTAATCCCTCGGCTGTGCGCCTTAAGCTCCCAGACTCCCTTAAGGTACACCCCACGTTTCATGTGTCCCTCTTAAAGCCAGTCACCTCTTGTGCACTTGGTCCTCCAGCTGAACCTCCTCCCCCCCTGGTCGTGGATGGCCATCCTGCTTTCTCAGTTGATCGGATTCTGAATGTCAGACGTCGTGGCAGGGGTTTCCAGTATTTGGTTGACTGGGAGGGTTATGGGCCGGAGGAGCGTTCTTGGGTTCCACGTCGGTTTATTCTGGACCATGCCCTCATCACCGACTTCTACAGAACCCACCCTAACAAGCCTGGTGGGCCGCCTAAAGGCGGTCGTCGGAGGGGGGGTACTGTCACACCTGGTTCGTAACTCACCTGTGTTCCATCTTCCCTTGATTGCCCCGTTAATTTAAATACCTGGTCTTCTCCGACTTTCTTTGCTCGTGTGTTAATGTATTTGTTATGCCTGTTTGGTTCACGCCCTGGATCCTGACCCTTGATGTTTTGTGGATTATTTTCAGTTCTTGGATTACCTTGGTTTTTTGTTCCGGTTCTGCAGGCCGACTTCCCTGCTCACCAGGCCAGGTTTTTCCTCTGTGGGAGATTTTCTGTTAACTAATAAACTTTTGTTTGAACTAAGAGTTCTTGTCCTCCTGACTCTGTGACCGCACTGGGGCCCGCACTTCATTACGGTGTGACAGCTTGCCTTATTGATTTTATGTGGCTGTTAAAGTTCAGGTCTGACTCCAATATTACCCCTAAATTTCTAACCTGATTATTAGGTTAGAGAGAAAGTCTCAAGGTGACTGATAATCCTTCCTCTTTGTTTCTGTGGGTCACAGACAATGCTTTCAGTTTTGTCTGAGTTTAACTGGAGAAAATTGTTTTTCATCCACACACCGATCTGTTTAATGCAGTTACATTTGATGCAATATCTACAAGCCCGTGTTCTCCTGCTATCAGTGACACGTAGATCTGAGTGTCATCTGCATAGTTGTGGTAGGACACATTATAGCTGTGTATTAGCTGGCCTAATGGAAGCATGTACAGATTGAACAATAGGGGTCCCAGGATTGACCCCTGGGGAACCCCACAGGTCATAGCCATTTTGTCTGAGACACAGTTACTAATTTCAACAAAATATTTCCTGTCCTCAAGATAGGACTTGAACCAGTTTAAAGCACTACCAGCGATTCCCACCCAGTCTTCTAGCCTGTAATAAGATTGCATGGTCAACTGTGTTAAAGGCAGCACTCAGGTCTAGCATAACTAAGACTGAGAATTTGCCTGCTTCTGTGTTCAGGTGAATATCGTTTGTCACCTTGATCAGAGCTGTCTCAGTGCTGTGGTGGGGCCTAAAACCTGATTAGAAAGTATTGTAGCGAACTAAAGTGTGGAATTTAATACAAACTTAAGATTTTAAATGACTGCAACATTCTTTTGTAGGGATGGTCAGTGTGGAAATACCAGATGGGGGATTCTACATCAAAGAAGAGAAATTTACAACCACCTTTGCCCACAAAAGCATTTTGGGGGAGTTTTCTCAGCCCCTCTTTCCACAGACCTGTGCCAAAAATTTAGATAAATGCATTAATAGCTTAGTGCTAACTAAGCTGAACAAACAACGGACCCTCTTAGGAGAGTATTGGGTCAAACCAGAACAGGACCCTCCCACCATATATGGTTCAAAGTAAACAATGGTGATAGTTTGCCCTGACTCTGACTCAAGCCAGAGACAGTCGCAGCATGGAACTCTCAAAAGGGTCTCACCCAGAATCACTTTTTAACTGAATCTTGAAAATGTATTACATGTGCTTTGTATCTTTGTACAAGTTCTTTCATGTTCTCAGTGATATCACAAGCTGCATTTTAATACCTTCTTCATGATCGTACGTGGAACGATACAGAAGATATTATTATTTTGGAAAATTACTAATCATCCTACGGAGCCACATTGCCCCCGAGTGGTCCGTAGTCCTGAATAGTTAAATCCAAAATTAAGTCAACAACTTGCATATGACATGTGACATTTATATGAAATAATGCAACTATTAACCAATGCTTCAGCTGTTTCTTATTGTATTCTGTGTTTAACAGATAACAACAACTATAACACAAATAACATTGGTTGGTTCGTTATTCATACTTCATAACTTTACAGATATCCATCTGAATTTTGAGACTCGTAACCATCATGTTATGTTGTTTTTTATGTCTTTATATCCTAAGTTTATGCTATATCTTTCCCTTTATATCTTAACAAGTTATGGTGTTTTAGAATCCTCTGAACAAATGTTTATGAGACGGAGGAATGCAGGAGTGGAATTGCTTTGACGCAAACCTCCTTGCAGGTCGCCTTACAAAATACGCCCAGGCAGACGTCACAAGTTTCAGGCATACCATTGGCTGAAAGTGTAGCGTAGGCCTACGTCATGCCCCGCCTCCGCGAATCAAACTCCGGAACCCGCGAGGAAAAGTTAGTTATTGTCCAGTCATGGCATAAGATCGCATAAGTTCTTGAACAGAATATTGACGGAATATTGAAAGAGAATATTGACGGTCCAGATCAGTAGAGAAGATGAAGAGCAGAGAGCTCGAATTGATGGAATGAGAGTCTGGCGGAGAGTTTTTGAAAATGGCAGGAGAGGAAGATGAGATGTAAGAAGGAGGTCCGAACAAAGACCGAAAGAGAAGAATGTAGTAGAAAGATACATTTTGCGTTTTTGTTCGTCCGTCATCCTGTCTCCTCTCTATAGCACGTTTTAAACTCTGCTGCTGCAGCTTCCTCACCTATTTTTGATCAGAAAAAGGAGCCAGCGTTCAGCTTGTAAACCTTTTTGTCAATCTTTTGTGAATTTAAGTTCACCTCATCAGAGTTGGGCAGCAACCAAAACCAACTCGACCCTTGGACAGTTTTGTCATTATTTGCGTGAATTCAGACACCCCACCCGTTCGTCTTCAAGCCACCAGAAGGAAGGCTTATTCTCCGGCGCAGGAAAGCGACCGGTGCAGTCCCTGCAAGTCCACCACAACGAAGGCCGCGAGACGCGGAACCGAGAGAGACCCAGTGGGACCCGCTGGCGATGACCTGTGGTTCGGAGCTGACCTGACCGTAAGATCTGCCCTGTTCTTACATTTCAGACGGTATGCGGTGGGTGTCGAGAGAATTCGCTGTTAAAATGATAAATCAACCCAAGTTGTTAGCTTTTAAATTCAAATAGTAACACGACTATTTGAATGATTCCGGTATCCATCCATCCCCTCCCCTTAGTTCTTTTCAATTCACTAAGTGTTTCTTATATAATCATCCATATTCAATGCATTTCTCCTGTTGTCTTAAGGTTCATGTCTTTGGTTATATCATTTTAATAAATAGTTCATATATATACATATATAAAATCAACCGGCTTTTGTGTATGTGTTCTTTACGCACGTGTGAGTCCAACAAAACGAGAATTCACGAGTAGCGACTATATGAGACTGGAATTTATTAGTTATTAATTAATAATTGATTGTTAATTTAACATACCAGAATCGTAAGATTCTGTCTTTTCCTTCGATTGAAGGTGGTGCCCTAAAACAAGGTTAAATAAGGCTTATTCAGATAGTGAGAACTTTCGGATAAATCCTTATATCTTATCACATCACGCTACGTGTGTCCGCTATAAATATATATTGTTGGTGCCTTGTGTGCCGGCGATATATAATTTGGCTACAGTATCAAAAGCATTGTTAGATAGGAGAAACTTTTTCTAGGACTTTGCCTAAGAATGTCAGGTTTGATACGGGCCGGTAGTTGTTCAGTACTGTGGCATCAAGACTGCTCTTCTTTAGAAGAGGCTTAATGACAGCAGTTTTTAAGACCTTTGGAAATGTTCCAGTCTGAAGTGAAATGTTAACTAGATGAGCAAGTTGTGGTAACAAACTGCTCAGCACAGACTTTAGAAATCTAGTGGGCAACTCATCAAGGCAGCACGTTGATAAACTCAGACAGCAGATGATCTCTTCAACTGTTTTTTCAGTGACGTGTGAAATGTGTCACCTCTAGGTTACTAGCTGGCTGCAGAGTAGTTATTTATGTTGTGGAAATTATTGCATTTTTAATGTCTTGAACTTTGTCATTAAACAATATTGCAAACTCATTACATTTAGATGTAGAAATTAGTTCTAAAGGAAGATAAAAGAAAATCCTTGAACACAGTGTATACATATAAATATAAATCCACTGGCCTTTGATTGGTTTATACACACACAACAGTCTCACAGCAAAATATTAAACTGGCATGAAAACTTTTTCAATCGACTTGTTTACCGAGGCACAAATTTCTTTGTGAGCAGAAAAAAAAAGATGACAGTAAAAACTGCACAGAGCAATATGGTCTTGAGGCCCTTTGTGTGAAACTTCCATGAAAGGACTGTTTATCACCTTTAAACGGGCAACAGAGTGCGTATTTGGAGCTAGGAAGAGTTTGGCCGTGGAGCAACACACAACTGTCAAGCTGAAGAACTCCCAGTTTGACTCCCATTAACAAGTGATGTACCCTGCCACTCGCCCAGTGAAAGCTGGGATTGGCTCCAGCCCCTCCCCGTGCGACCCTAAACTGGATTGAGCAGGTATAGAAAATGGATGATGGATGGGTGCATTGACTGAACTGGCTTATTGTCAGATTGACTTGGACTGGATTTGAATTAAAGGGTTTACTTTTACTTTGGGTACTTTCATTGGTATGTCTCCTGGGCAGCTTTTGCTGTAAAATGGGGCAATATAAATCAATTTAATTGATCAACCTGAGAAAGTTAACAAGTTAAAAACAACTTTAACGTTAACTTTCTCTGTAGGATGACATTTGTTGTGAATTGAGAGCATGTGAATAAACATAATTGCACTGAATTTCAAAAGCTTAAAATAACTTCTACTGCTGACTGAATCCCTTGTAATTCTTTGTCGGTCAAAGTCTCACAACTGTGATTTTCTTGATGTATGAATTTCATAAGGACAAAAGCCAGAACAGAGACAGTAATTTATGTTATCTGTTTGTTGATCTATGGTAACACAAAGAGGTAGAATAAATTAGTCTGTAGAAATTCATATTTCACAGTAAATTTAACATGGTTTGATAGATGGAAACAATCTTCTTGAATGTATCGTTGCAAAAGATAACTGAAATGTGCATCATTGGTGCAGATGTTGGAAACATACATAGGATACAGCAGAAAAAACATCTGGTGAGATCAGTCCTTCCAGCTTAACGGGCTTTTTGGTGTCTGCCTGAAAGCACGTGACAGCATCCCATATTAGCAGCGCCGTTTCTTATTAATCTGTTCACATCTCGAAAAAGGTTCTACAAGGAGAGACCGTTCCATTCTACTGCACAGAGAAAATCAGCCTCTCTCTTAATAGCTCTGGGCAATTTCAGACCACACAAAATGACAAGGGAATCAATTTTCCTGGTTAGGTTATAGATGGGTTTTCTTCCCCCGCGCTTTTCATAAGAAATAACTGTGATATATAATATGAATAATTAGGAAATCCTCCGGAGTGTTTCACACTGAGGGCCACTCCACTTTTTCTGAGACCTAATGAACGCAGTTATTATCATGCATTCAGAAGAAAATTTAGAAAATTTGCATTTGCTGATCTTGCTTTACATTTTTTTTTATCAAACAGTTGGGACTTAAGTAATCTAGCAACACTTAAATATGTTCTGAATATTAAGTAGGGAAGAAATGTCCTGCAAGCCTGTGTAAGAGTTCACAATTAACTTAGTTCTTCTGCATAATGATGAGACACTGAGTGCATGGATAGAGCCTGACCTCATGTGAAGGATATGACACAAAGCAATTTCAAACATGATCCATTCAGGACTTCCTCATTTCAATGATTATATCTCAAAGTTGAACCCGCGTATATCTACAGTAAATTCAAATAAAAGATTAGAATATGTGTATATTTTAATGCAAGAGCATGTGACAAAAGGCCCATACCCTCAAACATTAAAGAGGCATTTTCACACTGTCATAAGAGGCTGGGGCTGCACGGTGGTGTGGTGGTTAGCACCTTCACCTCCTGATTCGAATCCCGACTGGAGCCTTTTTGTGTGGAGTTTGCTTCCCCCTGCTGCCCAAAAACATGCATGTTAGGTTAATTGATGACTCTAAATTGACCCTAGGAGCGAGTGTAAGTGTGCATGGTTGTGTGTCTTGTTTGTTTCTGTGTGGCCTTGTGATGGACTGTCCAGGGTGTACCCTGCCTCTCACCCAATGACAGCTGGGATAGGCTCTATTCTATCACCCCCTGTGATCTTGAGTTGGAGTAATTGGGTATAGAAAATGGATGGATAAGAGGCTGGTAAACCATCTCTTTATTCTGTTTTTTTTTTTTTTTTTTTTTTTGGTCAGTTGGTAACTGACTAACTATATAACTGTGTTAGATTGAACTGAAAGTTTCCCCCAAGCACTGACTGATCCAAGCCCTTACTTACTTTTTTAATCAGGTGCTGGCAGCAAGAGCTGGTCCAAGGCCAGTAATCTAGAAAAATATCCTGTATGTAATTGTTTACTCACCAACAAAGCTGAAATCCATCTACAGTGTGTTTTAGGACACTTATGTATCGATCCTTATCATCAGTTTGAGATTTGATACTAAACTAAATGCAGCAATTCTCATATTTCCTCAAGATTAATTTCATTGTAGGCCATGTGAACCTACAGTATATCATGCTTTATTTAAAATTTGCAAATTTACATCAGTTTTCGAAAATCTCAAGCCTACCTCACATTCATCTTAAACGGATCAAACACCACTTAAATTCTGCAACAGTACGCGGTCATCACAGTGACATTTTTTGTTTCATCATTCTCCACACATTCTACATTCAGTGTGGCAGGAAAACCACTTCAGTACCTCTTCTTACCCAGCCACTCCTTTGTTGTGTGTGCAAAATGGGATTTTGGATTGTCTTTTTTTTTTAAAAAAAAGAAAAAAAGATAGAACGCCATACAATCACAGAGCCTGGCTTTTGTTGATAATAGTCTGGGTGGTCCTTTTTCATTCAAATCACACCTTAATGTCAAATAATAGTTTGTTTAGTTTTTTACACTATTTACTTTCAATTGCCTCTGTTCAAATTTTGTTACAGTCCTGAATGCAAAAGTGAACGTATATTAACAAATAAATTAAAGTTCATTTCACAAAACATGAAATAACGTGAGCTTATAATGTCTGCATTGGAAGAAAAATCTAAGGAAATCACTCTCTTGATGTTTGAAAAAATATTACATTGATCATTTACTCAGTAATATTAGTAGTTATGGACTAACTCTGCTGCATGTATGTAACTTTTTAGTACTTATCACTCACTTATCATTTTCCTTTCCCTTCACACACAGCTGGAGTCCATGCTGTTTATGACAGCATTAAGTCAACACGTACATGGCTTGTGTTTAATGTAAATACACTTATTTCCTCTGTGTCCGGACTTGCGGTGGGCGGGACTCTGTTACCATGACAATGACGTCAATGTTGGTGTCGAGTAACCAAAGGTCAAAATAAAGACAAGTGAATGAAAACGGAAGGAAACTTAACAGGCTGCCCAGAATAGGACATAACATGGCCAAATCTGCTCAAACTTCGAACTAATTTCTCGCTCTGGATGTCGACGCAGTGTTGTTGCGGAGCAGTCGTTTTCTTCGCCGGTAAGGAAACGTCAGACAGCAGAAGGTTAGGGTCACAGATAAGCTAACAGCAGCTAACTGTGTCAGTGAGCTAGCTGCAGCTTAGGTCGTTGGCTAACAGGAGCTTGTGCTAACAGTTTCCATGTTATATTGTTTGCTTTGGCAGCACAAAGTTACTTCAAGCGGCTTGCTAGCTATAGCATTCACCTTACGACCGTTGACGCTTCTTACTGAAGGCTATCTTGCTGTTTAAATGGGCATTTTCAGTGTTGGAGACATTCAGGGTAGGAGCACAGAAGCCGGCCTTCTATGGGTGCTTGTTTTCCAGGTGTGTAAGTTAACTTCTGTAACGTCCCAATGCCGTGTTACTGCAATAAGTTGTCGAATAACAACACCTTTAACTGCACTGTCGTCGCAAATGTGTAAGCTATGTTGCAAGTTAATGGGACACAGCAAGCTAGCCTGTTAGTCTTTTCAAAGCAGGGCAGAGAGTCCCGTTGAACTAAGTTATTTTATAGATGTATTTCACTTACTTGTAAGAAGACAAAGCTCATTTATCATTGGACTTAACTTGTGCTTTGCCTTCAACTGTACATGTTGGTACCCTGTCATTGAAAGTCACCCTCATCAGTTTGATTCGCCACCTTGACTTTTGCTGTGTTGTGGAAATGTAATGAGGCTCTTTTTTTCCCTTCAAGTTTTTAATGTGAGATTATAGACAGTAATAGTCATGAGGTAATTTCAGATGTAATCTACTGAGGCAGTCTGTTATCCTAGTCAGCTGGCCTTTTCCCAAAAGGTTTCCTGCTCCTTTTCCACTGCCTTCCTGAATGTTACGTAATGACCAACCAGGAGGGTATCAGAAAATAGTTAATTAGTTTTTGATTGAAGGTTGTAGCTAGTTTAATGTCTCGCATCATTTTCTTTTAGATGCTTAGTAGCAACCTCAGCGCTGTTGGTTAGCTTGTCAGGTGTTTCTTAAAGGAAAGCTACTTAGAGAGGTTGTTGAATGAGGCACAGCCACACTCATGCCACACGAAAAGGAAGGACATTTCCTTCAAAGATGAAGAACGTGAACTTGTGACTTTGTGCAAAGTCTTGCAGGGGTCATGGAGACCATTTGAATATAGAAAAGTGAAAGTATTTGTGTGTGACTTCTGGCACAGGCTTTTTTTTTAAAGGCCAGCTGTAAACTGTTGGTGTTATTTCCTCAAAGTCAAGAGCCTCATGATGCAGCATCAACCAAGTCCTGGCAGCTGTGCGTGCAGCTGCATTTTTGCCATCCATAAATAAACAGAGTGAGGAAGTCGATGGCAGAGGTCGGATCTGGACTGGAAAATTGGGAAGTGACATGGTGAGTCCCCAGAGGATGTCCTCAACAGACCGTCTTCTTCCAGTGCGTTGGGAGAAGAATTCAAAGTCATTTTCAAGCTGGACTGCATTGTGTTCCATGCTGCTGAAAATACTCCTGACTCCATGCCTGCTATCTGATTAAAGGGTAAGGGGAAAAAAATAATCTGAGTTCAAAGTCACTCTGGACCTGTGGAGCATCCTTACAAGGAGGATCTGAGGGTGGGCAGCGGCATGCATGAAAACAGCAGCTCTATGAGGCAAAACGGGCACTTGCGCATGAAATTAAGAGACTTACGAGCACAACAGATGAGAGGTTTTTAAAGTAAAATGTGCATCGTAAAGCCCTCTTATTCTTATTGAATATTGTATGTTCTGTTGGCAACAGTGTGACATTCTCCGGCATGTGCATGTGACTACAAATCAGTAGTTTGGGGCTGTAAACATCCCCGACTGGAAGCTGTCTATCCACAGAGCTTTCAGTCTGATGTTTGCGGCTGCCGACTGCCTCGTGCGCCAAAGAAATCGAAGAGCCAAATATAGATTTTCTGTTTTTTATTTTATTTTTTTTTCATTTTCTTCTCATGACCTTATTCTTTAGAACTAATTCTAAATTAGACCCTGGAATCCCCCTCCTTTTGAAGCCATGGCTTTTTACTTTTTGGTGGTGTATGTCTTCCGTAACACCTGTTCAGGCTCAGTTCATGTAAACATCCTACACTCAGCTGGAATCGGTTGCAGCCGGGCTGAGAGAAGGTTGTTTACTTGCACTGGCTGAGAGTAACGCTTGGACATGAAGACGCATTTTCATTGAGGGCAAACATGACCAGACCCGTGCACTGGCTTACCCGAAAAAGAAAAAGGGCTTGCAGTTGTTTTTGGTGGTGTCGGGACACGTTCATCTCCATGAGTCTCCATACACTTTTGACTCGGCACAAATCTAAATCTTGATTTAAACTCCACAGAATGCTTTATAGTATGTTTTTCATCCATCCTTTGGTACTGGGCTTCTCTTTATATTTGCTCTCTATAGATGAAGTGCCTACTGTCACACACTGGCAACATGAGGGGTTGGGGATTGAGCCACCAGCTGAATACACAGAAATGATTGCTAATTATTATTATCCCTTACTGTATAGCATATAAGCATGTCAGCATCCGTTTTGGCAGATCGTGCTGCTGTACCCTAACCCCTAACCCTAACCCAGAAAGATGGAGAGTGAGCACACCACCTGCTACGCTGTCACCTCTGCTAATGAAAACAAGGTTAACTCACAGATTCTTCTCACTGACTTGTTGCCTTTTTGCTTGGGTTGTGATGCTGTTGTTAGTGCTATTGAGCTTTTTTTCCCCCCACTCGGGCACAACGGAGGAAGAGGAAGTTTTACCTTGAGTAAGCCTTTCCCAAAGTGAGAGGTTGGCTGTTGGTGTTACTGTTTATGCTGGCATAAAGACGACGAGTCTGCTTATTACGTCTGATGCACGTCTGTTGGTCTATGGGTGTCTGTTGAACTTTTAGATGTGGTTATAAGTTTTTTGCTTTTTTTTATGTTAAAAACCATAAGCAAATGTGTCCTTTTTCTTCTATGTCTGAAAGAGCAGCTTTGAAAGAACATTCCTATCTGTGGCTCAGATTATCCCGAAAAGAATAGAGGCAGAATGAGCTGCTTTTTGGCTCCATCGTTTTCTTTTCCTGTTTTTATGTCGACCTTTTAAGTAGACCTCTATAAATACAGGCCCTGGTGTGGAGTCTAGCAGAGCAGCCTATTTTCTGGTTTCATCCATTAATCAGTAAAAGTAGGTAGCTTGGTGAGCAAAGGAGTTTATTTTTATCTCAGTTTCTAAAGTTGCCTCAGTGCACCACCAAATTTGTGACAGTAGTTTTAGGCAGCATTATGGCATCACATGAAGCACCAAAAGCTTTGTAAATTTCATTCTGTGGTGTCTGGTGAGCAGGTGTTTGAGTTTCTTTTAATAAAAGATGCATATGGTCTGAGAGCATGTAAACAAATATGAAAACTTTGAATTAATAAAAGTGGAAAACCATAACAAGTGTATTTTCTTGACTTTTTCCCAAACGTGTGAAGCACCAATGAGCAACACACATTTTCCCACGTGTATTTGGGATTAGATGAATGATAAATTGGTTCAGTTGGTGGCGGGATGTTCGACACATCTCTCCCCAGCAAGTACCGTATTCTGACCACTAGATGTCACACTTGCTTTTTTTTCAGCTGCCAGAGGACTACAACTCTACTGCAAAGGTTTGTTATTGTCTCATGCAAGTACTCTAAATATAGAATTAAGTATACTCTTGGCACATTTGTGGATTTCCATTTTATGCCATTTTATATTTAATCTACATCTAAGAGTGTAATTAGTAGATATAATCAATACAACATTTTTGACATGAAGATTTTGCACAGTGGATGGTGTAGCAGGCGCTTACTAAACGTTATGTTAAGCATAGTCCTGGGCCGATAATCAATAAATCAATTAATCGCACCATAAATTAAAATTAACTCAATAATTTTGCCGGCCTCGATATATTGACACGTGCATGCGTGTTTGTTTTCCTCGTCTCTCGCCTCCAGGCAGGCTGAGTGACAAGAGGGTTCACTGCGTGCTCGGTCTCAGCACCTGGGCGCGTTTGTTCAATAGCAGAATGAGCGGCATTGGATACATACACACAGAGTGCAGCAAGTGAGGCTCGTGCGCAGCAGCGCGAGGAAAATAGATGATTGCAAAGCCAAATGCCACAGCCCCGGTGGGGGAATGTTTCAGCTTCCAACCGAATGAGCAAGGTGGGTCCATCAACACGGACGAGCCAGTATGCCGAATTTGTTCAGAAGTGGTGACACCAACAACAACAAAAAAGAGCAACTCAACAAACTTGCATGCCCAACTAAACCATGACCACCCGACCCAGTTTTTCCAGCTGGGGAAGCACGACAGAGCCCGACAGTCAACACTCACTAAAGCTTGTTTTATAGTTGACACGTCGTTCACGGCACGTGACGTCAACTATAAAACTCTAAAAAAAAAATTTTAATAAAATAAAATCCTCAAACAAATGCCTCTCACGTCCAAAATATCTGCCTGACCTAGACAAATTTAAAATAAAAACGTAGGTATTTTTGTCCTCTTTCACCCAAAGTCACCCTAATTGAGCTTGGCCTCACAGATTTCTCACAAATCACCTCTGAGCGCAGAGAGAAGTATTTCAGCTCCCATGCCCGGCCATTATAAACAGGCCAAGTCATGAAATCAAAACTGCCATTAAAAAAAACCATAAACGGGACCAGAATAAAAATTACACCGCTGGCTTCTCCCATCCCTTCTGGCGCTCACGGTTCAAGAATTTTTTAGATACGACTTCTACTTTTCGAACAGCTACCGTTTGTTCGAGACATCCGAAATTTTAAGGGGACAAAGTGATGGCACTTTGGCTCCTGCCATTCTTACACACGCAGCTGTCTCCCATAGCAACTAGTTATGAGGACAGAGCCAAGATGGCTGCCCTGTTCTAATACTGCTTATGAGGGCAGAGCCAAGATGGCTGCTCTGTTCTAATACCGCTTATGAGGGCAGAGCCAAGATGGCTGCCCTGTTCTAATACTGCTTATGAGGGCAGAGCCAAGATGGCTGCCCTGTTCTAATACTGCTTATGAGGGCAGAGCCAAGATGGCTGCCCTGTTCTAATACTGCTTATGAGGGCAGAGCCAAGATGGCTGCCCTGTTCTAATACTGCTTATGAGGGCAGAGCCAAGATTTCTGCCTTACTATAACAGCTTTATGCCACCCTGTGTTATGTGTGCTCCTAATACAATATAACATGACAGCCTCTGTCTCTCAGCGGGCAGCAGCAGGACAGCCAACATGGTTGAACTGTTATAACAGGTTCATGCCAGCCGCTGACGAGACAAACAGCACAGTCCCTCTCCATCAGAAATACAGGGGACTCCACAGAAACCCCTCACAGCCTCCACTTTAATAACAGGCTAAAACTTCTATTACATCCACAATGTCTCTTAAACCTAGATAACTTCTACCTAAAAAATGAGCTATTTTTGTCTTCTTTCCATCTTTGTGCTCAATCTTATGCTTTTCTCTCAAATCACCTCAGATACGGACAGCGCCATCATACACTGCCATCACCTCCATTTTAAACAAGCTCTCCTTCTCTCCTTTACACTGATAGTGAGGGGTGTTTTCAAACTGCCACAAAACCTGCATTTAAAACAGGACCTTGATAGAAATTACATAACTGTCTTCAGCAAACCTTTCTGTTATTAACAGGTTTTCTACTACAGTGACATATAAATCCACTGAAACAGCTTTTTGTTCTCAGGTGACACAACCTGTCCTCCTCTGTGTCTCTCTGGCTTAGGCTGTCATTCTGTGTGTGTTCCCTCACCCATGATGCCTAAAGCAGGCAGGTTTCACCATATACCAAGCCAGAATCTCATAGTTTACACTGGATTTTGGTCATGTGATGTTAGACTGGTCTCTCAGGTCTCTCAGCACAGTATCTGTCTCTCGGCGGGCAGTGGCTCCGTCGGCACCCATCCAAATTTCTTCAGACATTTTGTAGTTATCATTGTATCCTGAAAGGCAACGATAATTCCCAAGTGTGTCCATTGAAGCACTCTATTTCATAACAAACAAGCAAAGAAAAGGTAACACAATACACTTAAAAGTCCTATAACAATATTCTAAGTACTATATCAGACTATAATGGTGATAACACACCTATTGAAATTTCAACTTCATCAGCTATTAAGTAAGTAGAGGTGAGAATGCTCAGGTATTTGGAGGTGAGATGGGCGTCATCATGCCTATTGAAATTATAACTTCTGTAGGCTCATCAGCTATTATGTAAGCAGAGGTGAGAATGCTGACCATTGATGACAGTGCTGCTCTTCCTGCTCTTGATGGGGGCATTGTTTTCTTCTTCACTTTCGTCATGTAGAGCAGTTAGCGGCAACCTTCAGTTAGCGGCAACCTTCACGTAGCAGCGACACCTCTGTGACGGAGAAGATTGCAACTACTGGCAAGTCGCGCCACTATATATGGCCGGCATGACACCAAGACGTCATCACACCAACCATACTGTAAGCTTTAGAGTGAGAGGAGCATAAAAGGAGTCTCTCAGGCTCACTGAAACTCAAACTGCCATTGTGTCAAAGCTGCATAATATATCAACAAACCTTTTAGTTCAGTTAAAGTTGAATCTTTCCTGTCACATATAAACTTTGAATGACGTCTCTGTGAGACATAAGGGAAGAATGATGCCCGTTTCCTGAAAAGAACAACAGGCTTAATCCCTTTAATTGCTTCAGGCTTCAAAGGGTATTGTTTTTTTTACACGGGCCAAAGTCAGATTTAGGGGTGACAATTTCCACTTCACAGCCTTTTATCAACCCCACATCATATTCGCTCTTAGCACCAGTGCCAAGATGTAGGTTTGGCCAAGAGACCGTGAGGGCGAGAAATACAAATATTTTAAAAATCTGATTGCGGTGGAGTGTGGGACACAGCAAGTGCTGCAGTCTGTGAATTCCAAAATATAGTACACATACATATATTTTCAAAAGGAGTGCGAAACCACTTCTTCTCATAGTCATTGTCAGGCCCCAAAGAAATGTGTGATGTGCAGTCCCAATCAGGAGGTTGTATGAAGTGAGAAAAGGGTGAAACGCTTCTTCCACGAGCTTCTTCCACGAGCTGTTGAGAGAAAGGAGAGCTGGGAAGTTTCCACTCATAAGCATATGTCAGCGCTGATGAGTCAAACTGGATTGCTGTGAAAACTTTGTCAGGCTGCAACATAACTTCAACACTAGGGATGTCCTGATCCAGATTTCTTCTTTCCTCCCAATACAATCCGATTTTTTTTAATGATTAGTCCAATACAGAGAGAGAAAAACAGCGCAGAATTATGATAACAAACTGTGAATTTCATTGTGTGGCAATGAGTTTCATTCTTTTGTGCAAGGCAACATCAAACTTGACTTTAACATTTCTTTCCTATTTTTTTGTAAAAACAAATAAACAGATATAAAAATACTGAATTACTTATTCATATAATAATTGTGCAAACAATCTTAACCATAAAAATATAACAAGTGTAACTGGTTCAGTCAGTGCAAGTAGGGATTCAAAATCCAATGTAAAACAAGATATTAAATAATTAAGGAGCTGAAATTGAGAAAAAAAAAACAATAACTTCACTAGCTTGGTTGGTAGACTTTCAAAATAAATAGCAATCGGCTCTTCATATAGTTTAGTGTAAATGGAAATTAAACATCCATTACAAAAGCAACTGAACAAAACAATAGCTTCTCTAGCTTGGTAAAAAGAAAAAGAAAAAAGGTAGTCCCAACTTAATGTTTTTCACCACTAGAGGGGGCAGAAGTCCCTTGAATGAATGTCAATGCTGGACAGGACAAGGGGCTATTTAAAATTAAAAAAAAGGCGATATGGATTGGCTCATTGTAACCGATACCCGATCTCGAATTTTCTTCAATATCTGATCCAAATATCAGATCGGTGCATCCCTACTTAATACCCTCCGGTGTGGAAGTTAAAATAATGCCAAGTTTACACATGAGATCACGGCCCATCAGGCTAGTGGGACACAGCTCTGATAACAAGAATGAGTGTTTGAAGGAGAGCCCATCGGGAGTGACACATGCAGTGGGCGTTGTCATTTGCTCCTTCACAACCTGACCTGATGCAGA
Organism: Leuresthes tenuis; assembly: GCF_036924035.1. Classification (NCBI taxonomy): domain Eukaryota; kingdom Metazoa; phylum Chordata; class Actinopteri; order Atheriniformes; family Atherinopsidae; genus Leuresthes; species Leuresthes tenuis. The sequence goes on along the minus strand of NW_027325372.1, from coordinate 21,500,125 downwards.
CAGAGTAAACGTGGTTTCGACTTAGCTTTGGAGGATGATCATATTCCCCTGACTTCACTACTGACGATGTAGCCCCAGTTTCTCCAAAACAATAAGCTGAAAAGTTGGAAAAAGCCTTATAGGCTTCAGATATTTAATTAACATAAGTTCCTATTACCTGAGGTAAATCTCTTTCCTCTAGGACAGAAATAGCATGCAAAACATTACTATGTGCATCATAGTCAGCAAGCGTCTCTTCATTGCACAGAGCAGGAAAATGTGTGTGTGTGTGTTGTGTTATCACCCATTGGTGATCACTTCTCAGCTATGGACAGTCCCTCTTCCAGTGTCCGGTCTGGTCACAGTAAAAACAAACAGTCGGGTCATAGGTCGGCGTGGCCCATGTGGACCTCCTCTCCCACTTCCACGTCTCTGTCCCCGACCTCGTCCTCTGTGTTTAAACTGCGTAATACATGGTCATGGCTTTTGGTTGTCTTACGGGTCTCAACTTGGTTCTGGGCATGGCAAGCATATCACTTTGAGATCTCTGAAGTCCTGATTGTGGGAAAAGGAGTTTTGTCACTTGTTTTAAGAAGTCTTGGGCTGTTACACTGGTGAACCCAACTTCTTCCTTTTTCACATCAGACTGGTGTAACTGGTGTTGTGGGGAAGATGGGATTTCTCCTGGAGGGAGGACAGAAGAAGTTCCCTCTTCCCGAGAGCCAGACGCTTGTGGCGGGTCTGGTAGTCGTTGTTGTAGGCGTCGTGGAGGGCAGGAGTCCAGGTCCGGATCTGGCATAGCGAGAGCGCTCAGGGTGGGGCAAAGAGGGGCAGCAGGAGAAGGAAAAGTATTATCAGTGGAGTATGGTGGTGGTTTAAAAGGAGATTCAGTCTTAGTCAGAGCTAAATTATCTTTTTGTCCACATACTGCATTATCATCATCATTCTGTCCTGGCATTTGTTTTGCATTTATTTTTTTTTTCCTCTTAATTCACTTTCCTTTTTTCATCATTCTAAACCTTCCTTACATTCTTCCAACTGTTCCCAATGTTTAACCTTAACTTTCTTTTTCTGCTTCATATCTTTCTCATATTCGTAAAACTTTTCTTCTAATTTTCTTATTTCTGACATAACAAAATAACCTTCAGGTGAAAAAAAAACAATTGTTTATCCAATACCTAGTCCTTTTTAAACTCTCCGGATCATATTTCTTTTTAATTCATCATACTTGGTTGACTCGGGAGGGTCAGGAGTCTGAGACACTGTTTCCCATTCTCGGACTTGGAACAGGGGAATATATTCCTTACTCAAAGGACGTCTCCAATGAGGACTTTAATCTGTACTCACACTTCTTCGGACTGATTCTTTGTCTCACTAATGACACAACCGGGAAAACCCTTTTATTCAAATAAAAGCTAAAAAGCAAGCTTACCGCCCCATATTATCGTGTTTCAAAAGATGATCCCAGCGCTGGTATCCTGGAGACGGACCCGTCAGCTCTCTCTCTCCGAAAGGCCTTGGAGGTATGAGGCTGGAACAGCTACTTCAGTCCAGGCTGGCCATGCACTGCGGTCCGGTCCGGTCCAGGTAAAACCAGTCGAGGGATCCTGTTCGTGACGCCAAAATTGTGGTGGAAATTTTAGTAAGGCACAGAGTCAGTTTTTTTCTGAGGACATAAGATGCTTTTAATTATTGTATCTTGCAGGAGAGAACACAGTACAAAAAAAGTTGCTCTGACCACCGAGGCAAAGACACTCAGTTATATTGCCCACTTGTCACGTCATCGCTCCTTAGGTATAGTTGATTGTTCTTCTACCTTTCCTTCCCAACCACAGTTAAGGTTACCCAGACACAGTCGTAAATATCAGCCTCATCCCTGTCCCCCTTAAAGTGCAGCTATATCATGGGGCGGCTGTAGCTCAGGAGGAAGAGCAGTCGCCCACCAATCGGAAGGTCGGTGGTTCGACTCTGGCTTCCCCAGAATACATGTCAAAGCGTCCTTGGGCAAGACACTGAACCCCAAGTTTCCCCCCCAGTGTATGAATGATTAGAAAGCACGTAGTTATGAATCTTAAGACGTTGCTGTATGAATGTGTGTGAATGTGGCATGTAGTGAAGCGCTTTGAGTGGTCAGCTAGACTAGAAAAGCGCTATACAAGTACAAGTCCATTTACCATCATAACCAGGAATTTAAGAAAACAGGACAGGGTGCAGCGAGGTCATACACAGTAACACAGTAAGAATTAATTTGCCATTACACAGCTAATATCTTACACCTTATTGACTTAATTGCTTGATCAATTGGATCATTTCAGCATGATAATGGTCTCTTTTGATGTGTGTTCACTCACCTGTGGGGGGCTTTTACTCTCTGGAGTAATGTATCTGTCTGCCTCGCATCCCATGCATCATTAATGCCTGAGCTTGTGCTGCACTGACATACCATAATATGTTCACATCACGTCATCAGAAAAAGCTTCTTTTGCTGGCAGTTGGGATAAGATATGTATGCTGTTTTCAGTGCGCTTAATAAGACGAGTTAACCATACTGTGAACAAAAGACCTATATAGGCTTTTGGCCTTTCCGATATAAAGGTCGATCCTCGTAAATTATAAAACTCTTTTTTTTTTTAAACCAGAAAAAAAAAAGCAGCACAGATAGGCCAGAACACCAACAACCAACTGTGTAAACAAAACCAAAAGACTAAAAGAAAACCAAGAACTGAAAATACTAACCAGAACACAAATTACTAAGGGCGAGAGGTGATACGGCAAGGATCTGACAAAGGCTGAAGAAACCTTTTAATATATATATAAAAAGGGAATATATACTGTGGAAGACAATGAATAAGTAACTGCAGCTGTGAGTAATTACCAAGGAAACAGGTGTGGAAATGGAGCTGCAATCTAGAACAGGAGGGAGCTGAGGAAACTAAGGATTATGACCAGAATAAACACAAGAAGAGAAAAACTTGGAACAAAAGCAAACAGAAAAATACAATGAACAAACCAAGAAAACACTGGAAATAACTTAAAAAAAACAAAAAAAAAACAAAAGCAGAACACAAAACTCTAGACCATGACAGATGGCCTGAAGGAGCTGGAGTAGTTTCGCGCTGAGGAATGAGCAAAAGTTCAAGGGTCATGAGAGATGTACAGGATGTGTAGATATATCCAAGAGACTAGCAACCGTGATTGTCGTAAGAAGGGCTCTACAAATTTACTGTAATTGGTGTCGTCATAGAAATGAGGTATAGGCATCAGACCAGTCTAGCTCTGCTCCTCAAAGTTTTAAAATAACATACTAATTACTCACTGATGCTTAGGCAATGATAGTCTATTGATCCCATATCAATAAGAGGCATAAATGTGCACCAACTGATTCCCTGTTACCACTGGTTGCAGTTTTGATGTGTCATGGCTTCTCTGTTGATTGTGGGTACTTTAGGCAGCTGTGATTGTATTGAATAATACTCTCTTAATAACAAAATGGGAAATTGTTTTACAGCATAAAAATATCAAAGCAGTTATTTGATAGTTATCAGTGTCAAACAGTCATTGGGCAAAGCTATAGGGCTGAATGGGCTCCTGTTGTCAAGTCTGGGTCCCTGTCCGACTCACAAAGAAGGACCCAAGAACAAACGCAGAACACTGGGAGATTTAGAGTTAGAACAGAGTTCATTTACAGCTGCTTGGTTTTGGAAGACGGAGAGAGGATTCGGGTAAAAGTGAAACTCTGGGAGAGGAGGGAGACGGTTAGTGAGGAGCCAAAGGGATAATTTGTCCAGACAGAGGTAATGATCAGTTCTTATGAGGCCCCGGTGGGAATCCAGAATGGAAGGGGAAGATACTGGCTGTGATGCTGTGGTTCTGAGTCGGTGGCAGGGCGAGCAGCACATAGGTGAAACAGGAATCCAACAATGAATGCTAAGTCCGTACCAAGAAAACCTTTAAGAAAAAAGAAAATTCAGAATTACAGGAGGACATGACATATTTTTGCTTATTTGGAATTATACTCATCAAAATAAATTAAGCATTTCATTACATACATATATTTTCTTCATACAAAGTAATTAGATTAACTCCTCTTTACTTCAGGTAAGTCTGTGGAAAACATTACAGTATCTACAACTATGACTACTACTATTTTACAATTACTGCTACGGATAACAATGTCATGATGACACAATCATCATGATGATGATAATAATGATTGTTAGTCATTCTCAATAGTATCACTTATTGCAGAATAAATTGATGCTCTTTTATCAGTTAAAATGCAGTTTTGAGGATTTAATTCTTCCCCACCTGATATCAGAATAAAGTTACCCATGGTACGCTCATTGGGAAGACGTAGCAGAGACATCCCTCACTTCAGCATAGCCTTTGAGCTTACTCTCCCTATCGCTTTATAGGGCATTAGTTGAAAACCTTAGAAATTAAAATTTAAACCCTGGACATTTTTCTCACTTTTTATGTTAATTATTAAGGTCAGTGAAGGTCCCACATGTGGCTCCTGGTCAGTTTCAGGTGGGACGACCCCTCCACTCCACTAGTTGTCCCTGTCTATCTTATTGTTTCTTCACTTTTACAGGGAGTAAGGCGGAGGGCTCATCAGGCTGATTGAGCCACACCTGGGACTTGTGTTTTAAAAGCTCCTCTCTGAGTAAGGTCCAGCTGCAGCCAGAGCCAAGCCAGAGCTGCTACAAACCACGCCCCCACAAACCACACCCCTGCAAACCACGCCCCCAGGTGGCTGTAGAGGCCCATGGCACTTAGAACAAAAGGGAACCAAAGCAACAATGGGAGCAATTTTAACAACTTTAACGGTTGATTCACAACATTAAATGTCTTTCAATGCAAACAATTGAACAATTTGAAACAAATTTATACAAAAATAGAAAGTAATGGAATTAAAAACATTATATTGGACCAAAGTGACCAATGTCTGTGCACAAATTTATTTTAACCTCATTTTACCTTAATATTTACCATTATAATTAGTAGTTATTTCAATTAAAATAGGTTGTTTCCACCATCTGTTTTTCCTAAGAGTCAGAGCTTAGCCTACTACATCAGATGCCATAAATATCAGTCTAAGGTGATGATTTCTTATGGGTTAACAGAAAAGATTGCTGGCCCTTTGACACAAATAAAACATATTTATTTAGAACCAAATGAAATATTTCGAATTAAGTACACAATTCACAAGACTAGTAAAATAAATACGACCATACACAAATCTTTAAACTATGTACCGTAATAGAGAAAAAAGTTCGGACAAATCAAACAGCCAGCAACAACTTTTATTGGCAATTAAATAAAAATTCTCAATTTATGACTGCAAAAGCATCCAAGTGATTACAATAGGGCGAACAGAGGTTAATGATATAGGCCAAAGCTATGAATTAAGGGATTGAAGGATAACATACTGAAGGCCTGTGTCACTGCTTTTGAGGTTTTCAAACAGTTTCTTTAGAACAAAAGCTTGGATGGATGCCAGAACTCCACAAGGACCACCCTAGAAAATTAACACACAAAGTGCGTCATAACAAATAAAATTTGCAATTAGTTTTCCAGATTATTGAATTTTAGTAGAATTTCTGCACAATTCCATATCTCAAGTCATGCGTTTCTGAGAATGTGAAACCCTGATTTCTCCACTCAAGACTGAAACAATTTTGTCAGGGCCTCAGGACACAAATGCAGGGTCGGTTTCAAGGCAGAGTGTTTATTTACATACAGCAGGTTGCAGATCTCCACACAGAGCAAAACAGAAGGGCTGTGAAACTCCTGAAGCACTCTCCTCAATAACTATGGCTGAGAAGGGTGCAGCTATGAAAATTATCGAAAACAAAAATCTCTCCACTCGAGGAGGAAAACAGAAAGGCTTTGAAAGATAACAAATAAACTCCCACACTCTGAGGTGGACTGAAACAAGACGCTCTCCCAATAATGGGGCAAAAATACTCAAGAACATAAAACTCCACAAAGGGAGGTACTACAAAACTTAACTATAAGCTCACCTTTAACGGCAACCATGATCTTTTTCTAAAGACAGTCAAAGAGGTTTGGTTCCTAATCCTTCATTGGGAAACTGTGTTGCCTGAATCGAACTAAACAATGAGCGAAACAGTGTGTGAATCTGTAAGAGCGGAAAAGGAAGAAAAAGATAGTCGTCCCAAGTTGATCGTGAACTTCAGTCCCATGTCTGTAGTTCCTTTGACTTTCTCCCACCATTCTTCCAGCCAGCTTGAAGACATTTTTTATTGTTCAGAGCGCATCACTCCAGAATGACATTTGCTGTGTTTGCACCAACTGTTGCAGTGGACAGTGCATCAGGGCACGAACAGCAAAGAACACCCTTTGATGATGGGGGCTTCAAAAACATTGCAGTGTTTGAGACCCTTTGATTAAAGGTGGGTTTTCACCACCAGCATCAAGACTCTGGGAGGCCGTCTCCACTGTCCTCATTTGGGACTCCAAAAATCACAAATCATATTATTTTAATATTCTATCGCTTTTTATAATGAATACTGGTGCTCAACACACACCTGGATGCTCCAGGACAGCAAACTGACAAAACATCTGCTTCTACAGAGGTGCTCACACCTGCTGATGATCAGTTAAACAAGCTCATTTGATGAGCAGCATCTGGCTACTTACCCACTTCATTTTAATAAAAGCCGTATGGGTGGACTTTGCACTTTGGGTAAGTTTTTGTTCAGTAAGAAATGACACATAACAACCAGGAAAAATTCCACTGAAAACAAACATCTCTTTTGTAACAGTGTCCCGGCCAAAACAGCAGAAACAGCATGGTTGTACAACACTACACATACAGACAGGTGACAGAAAGCAGAAAGTCATACAATGATGATGAAAAAATAAAACTGAAAACATGTTGTGTGTTGCTGTTCATCTAAGCAGAGGGGTTTACTATAAAGCAGGACTGATGGCTATGTTGGGCCTAAAGTCAGAGGATTTGGGCTCACTTCGGTGGCTTTGTTTCAACCTGGCTGATCACAATGATAACTGGGTCCGAATACAAAGCATGTGGTTACTTCATATACAATAAACAAATGTTTGATAGTTTAACGGAAGATCAGTCATGCAAACATGATCGTAAAGGTTGGTCAGCATACCACATTTATTCTAAATGTCGATTAAATGTTGGTGTGGTGATTTAGGGAAACATTTTCAGCATTCAATCTATTAAATACGTGACCCACCATGGATTTTAATCTTAGATCAAAATCAACTGTTTTGACCAGACACTCTGTAGCTGTGTGTTGCGTTACCATAGGAACCATGCATCCAGTAGGAGGATGAACTGTTGCCTCTACTTTCCAGGTGTTTTTTTTAGTATGTTTAAATTTGTTTTTATGACCTGATATACGACCTGAAACTATAGAATTAGAAAAAAAGATTATATAGAATAACTATATTCTATCATTGTTAAACATGTTTCTTGAATTATGTGCAGTGGGACAGATGAATGGAACTAACAGGAAACTGATAATACACTGTGTGTTTTACTACGCACTAGTTCTTATGCAGACTTTGTAGGTGCTGGATATGAATGCTGGATGCTTCATATATGCCTCATCCTTTTAAATGTGACAGAAGAAATTCCAGTACAGTAAACTTACTTCATCGCAAATGTGCAGCGCAAGAATGAAAGCCATAAAGCCAGTGGATGGATAACTGCCCTTCTTCTCCAGCCACATGTCATGAACGTACCTCATGAAAGCTGGATTTACCACCATCACCTGTTATGAAGTAGAACGACCTTTAAAACATATCGAATCCTCAATTTTGTAAAAATAATCATATTCAGTTTAATTCAAATGTCGTGTGTTTTGCAAATCTTCACAACTACTTATATCATGGAACTTAAATAGAGATAAAACCAAAGAACTAACTCTGAGTGAACACACAATGACAATAGAAGGAACAAAGCAAAGCTAGATTCAGAGAGGGCAGTTATTCTGCCAACTGCAGTAATGGAGCCAGAGATACACCCCCAGAAAGGTGGAGGGAGAGTGGTTGTCTTAATGAAGACAAACACTGAGGAAGCTACATAATAGCTGCATAACAACGGGATCATGCAGGCTATTAGATTTATCAAAAGTGAAAGGATCAGAGAAGATATCTATTCAAAAAATGCCCACTGCACTCACCAAATCCTTGTTTGCTTTTATTTTGGATTTCATTGGTGCATATGACCTGTTGGAAAAATGGCACGAAAGACCAAACTTTGAATTCTTGTTATCAATTCCTGAGCACCTACAGACAGGTCCTGAACAGCAGAGAGCTGTTTGGTTCAGCCCCTCTGGGTGAGCTGCCATTTTCTAAATAACACTGGACCTGATTGCATGATTACTCTAAACTTAAACAGAAATCACTTATCATTTATGAGAGAAGGCTTCCTGTATATTTTTTGTCAACATTAAACCTCTTTTTTAAACCTCATTCTGGCAAATGAAACCAGGGATAGATCATAATCATAATCAATAAGAAGATCGATGAAAAGAATAAACTGATTAATTCTATATATTCTTTATTTTCCACATAGGCTTTGCTGAACTAGCAATGACAATACTGCTGGAAGCTGGTTCATCATGGGGTTGACTTTGGTTCATTGTTGACTATTTGCATAAGGCGTGACGCTTTAACGTCGTTTCATTTGTGGGAGCATTCGTCTTAGGTGCTCTCAGCTTTCCTGGACTGCCCCCTAAACCGGATGGGTGAGGAGAGGATGTTACCTAAGCTAACATCCATCAGGAACAACACCTCCCACCCCCTGCATGTGCAGAACGGGCTCTGAGCAGCTTGTTCAGCAACAGACTTTTACTCCCGCAGTATAAAAGCAGATCATTCTTACTGGCAGTTGTGAGACTCCATACGACCACATGAGTGCACTCACTCATCACTTATCATCACTGCTACCTTCTGTTTCACCTGCATCCTGCCATGTTCATATTCATTCCTTCATCATCATATTCTATTCTATTTTTCAACACATACAGACATGCTGTTCTCCAAAAAGTTACCAACAATCTACCAACAGTCTGTGCAGATGACACTATGGGTTGGTCGAATGTTAATTGGTTGAAAGTGAGCTCAAGCCAACGGGAGTGAGGAGGTACTGATAACAACTGATTTCATAACAAAGAGTCTCAAACAAACTTTGAGAAAACTCAAAATAACATGGCTTTTTATCATATTCAAAGATTGCTACCTAACTTGGAAAATCCCTTGTGTGGGACAATGTTAATTTACTATTCTCAGCTAAAATAAGGAAATGAAAATAAATCCCAGGTCTGTTTTTATTACCGTAGCCAGGTTGACACAGAGCCATTCTCTCTGCAGTACTCATTTTTACCCTTTAACATCCTGCTCCACCACCACATTTTTCACTGACTATACGCCCATCTTATCAAAGATTAGAGGAAGTGAACTATCTAAAAACTGATTCAGGTATGGAATGCTAAAAGAAAGTATGTTATTACTTTTTCAAGATGTCATACTTTTACCAGAAAGTGTCACCAAAACCATTTGTGAAAAAAGCATTGATTCTGATTATCATCGGTCCAAGGAAATGAAAGAAATGCAAAGAAACATTTTTCCTTCTCTGTTTTCACAGTGCAGAAGTTAAAGGGCTTTGGGCTTTTTTGTACCTTAAAAATGGTTTTCTGTCCCACACCTGGCACAAGTACAATGTTTGATACCACGACTCAAGAAAACTGTGAAGGACCTAATGATTTTTTTTTTCCCCTAACTGCGTGTCCCATTGATCTGTCTCATTTGAGGTCTACAATAAGAATTTCTAAATGATCCAAATCTGTTCATACCACACCAACTTAACTGTTTAAGGGTCAAATCAACTGGTCTATTCAAATAGGCTGTGTAGCACAGGCCTTTAAGTTAGTTGTAATTAAGTTACTGTTAAAAAAAAAAGCCTACTCTTATTCCTTATAAATGATCAAACTGCAGGCCTATAACCCTCCTTTGACTTCTTAAATTCTTCAAAAAGTAGTACCAAAACAATAACAATTATCCATTTGTAGAAGAACGGCTTGAATCAAAAGTTTCAGGATGGATTTAGAGTTCACTTTAGTACTGAAACTGCATTATTTCAAGTTACAAACAACCTCCTTATGGTCCCTGACAATGTTTTGTTTCGTTGCTGGTCCTGTTAGATCTTATTGCTACTTTTAATACCATTCACCGTGACATCTTTACTCTTGTCACGATCTTCATTTGGAAGTCAAATGAGAGGGAACCTAAGTTAGTTCCGAGTTGGAAATGGAGCTGTATGGGGAGTGTCCATCTGTGTCTTACTTCTTTAATACGGGCTTCATTATGGCAGCTTTCAAACATTATATAAAAAACATGAGTAGAGAGAGATAAGTTTCAAATAAATAAACTAAAATATAAAGTGTAAAAAATATTACTCACACCCCAGAAAATCCTGTTGTGAATGCCTTGATCAGCCACTCGAGATCAAGTATCTTGAATGGCAACAGTACAAGATGAGTAGTGTTATCTAAATCTACTGCACTCTCTGGATACATGATGCGATGAGTTGTTCTGTTCCCGACGTCTGCTTCAAAGCCTTTGATGTGAGCATGGTTCATTCTTAGTAACACAGAGGACATGTTTTATGTCAGTGTTTGTTAGTCTTTTGTATTTTTTGTCTAGAACAGGAGCTAAGATTAAGGCGAACTTCTTTTTACTGATCCCTTACCTCAGTATGAAATCTTGGAAATCTATCAGAGGTCCATAATGTGATCCCTTCAAATTAATAGAGTTCCCCACCACTGCACAAGTCCTGCAGCGATCAGGGCTGGGTTCTGTAAGACTTGGACTGGGTGGGAATATTTCAAACAGCTTGCCCACTGTTGCTTTATAGGTGTCAAAGTTGCGCTTTTCATTCTGTATGTGCTGACAAAAATACACAAAACAGAGTTTATCGTCAGACCAGTTTGAAGATGATTTTTACCCTTTTGATTTGTTCCTTGAATAAAATGGCACACTTGCAAATGTGAATCAGAATTTGTATGTGGGAATTTGAGTGTGAGAATTGGATAACTTTCAAAGAGTCTTTTATCACCATGAGACAGCCTACCTTCCACCAGTTGAAAGCATCCTCAGAAAGTTTGTGCTTTGCGGACAAAAGTGGTTGAATAGAAGTGTTAAAATGACTTTTGGGCAACAGCGGATCTTCCTGTAAACACAAGCACACAAACTTTGCTTTTCAAGCTGCCGGAAATCTCTTATGAGGGAATATGGTCCTAGAAACATCACGATGGCAGTGGTAGAAAGAAGAAAAATGAATAGCGGTCTGGACTTCATGCTGGATGTGTGTCATTTGTGTCAATGTCAATCTGTAAAATGTGTTGTATATATATATATAAATACAAAACTACGTCTAAATTCATGAGTATGGAAGGTGGTGTCATTATTTTTGCTTATTTGGAACAACATTCAACAAAATAAACAAAGCATCTCATTACACACATATAGGTTCCTCATATAAAGTCATCAAATTAACTTTAACAGTATCTACAACTATGACTACTTCTGTTACTACTACAGATAACAATAATCCTAATTATATTATAATGACAACAATGGTTAATCATTCTCAATTTAAATATCACTTAAAATAAAGTTTTGATGATTTAATTCATCCCTAACCTGATAGAGTAAATCCACTTCTGGTCCAATTACATGAAAGAAATCGTCAAAATGTCTCCAAACAGGATGAAGATAACATCCAACTGACGAACAGTAACAATGTTTGTTTTCCCCCAATGTGTTGAAAAGGAGTGGTGTTAAAATGTATCGAGGTGTGGCCTGTGTCATATGTACTCCAACCGGTACAGGTGCTGCTGACTTCCTCATTTACTTTACAAATAATAAGTAAAACATGGGGCCTTTCTGTGTGGAGTTTGCATGTTCTCCCCGTGTATGCATGGGTTCTCTCCGGGTACTCCGGCATCCTCCCACCATCCAAAAACATGCATGTTTGGTCAACTGGTGACTCTAAAAATTGTCCTTCGGAGTGAGTGTGAGCGTGTGTGTGGTTGTTTGTCTCGTTTGTCTCTGTGTGGCCCTGTGATGGACTGGCTTGGTTCCTGGTCAGTTTCAGGCAAAACATTATCCAAAAAAACAAATATCTATAAAACATAAGAAAAACACTTAGGGAGAGGGAGGCACATCATAGTCCAGTCGAATCTTCTAGGCCCGGGGCTCCCAAGCTCTCTCAATTCTGATGAACGAATTAACAGTGGCAGAGACTTACTGCACCCACTATCGCTGGTTGAATTTTGCAAACACTGCTGAAAATATTATCTCAGGACCCAAGTATGGTCCCATGAGGTCCCCAGACCCCTTTAGGAGCAAGTTCTCAACAACCTCATGCTATTTGATGAAGTAGTTGACAATTCAAAAAGTCTTCTTACATACATGTGCGTGTCACTTGCAGACACACTAGACTAGACTGAGACAAGAATCTTGTTAGATTTGGCGCTGATGGAAGATATAGAAGAACTGGAAACAGTCAAACTTAACTGATGGTTAAAGCAGAGCCTTTGGAACCTTAACCAATAAACAAAGCTAGGAATACAATCTATATTACTTGTAATAATAATTTCTAGTATACTTTGGGCTTATTTTGCATGCGTGTGTGACATTTTCTGGTCAACTGAGCTTTGTGGCACATAATCACTGAACATTAACATTCTATACAGTCACTGTCTAACCATATAGTCACCCTTGATGGCATCACAGTAGTCTTCATTTATTCGTTTTTTTTGATTGTCATCTTTCTGCCTTGGCTGTTGAGTTGAGTGGAGTTAAATTGAGAGGAGATTCTCAGAGCAACAACCTGACTCAAGTTCTTGACAAAGCGTTGGTAGAAATTTGCGAATCTAATGAGTCATTGTGCTTCTTTTTCCGAGGTAGGTCTTCGCCAGTTAAAAACCGCTTTTACCTTTACCGGGTCTGTCTTCATCTGACCGCTTGCAATGATGTAACCCATAAAGGTGACTGACTCAACATGAAACTCACATTTTTCAGCTTTCACGAACACTCAACTTTCTAAGAGTCTTTGAAGGACTTGGCGGACATGAGTAACATGTTCGGACTGTTTTTTTTATAAAATATGCATGAAATCTGTATGGTATATTTGAACTTATCTGTACTGTTGCTTGTTTTTAATAATTTCATTCATTCTAATTATTTTATTTGTTTCTCTTTATATTCTTTATGTATTTCTAATGCTTCTTCCACTCCCCGCTGTAATGCTTTTATCTTATGTGAAACATTTTGATTTGTTTTGTTCATGAAATGTGTTATACAAATAAACTTTTATATGTTGAGTTTTACCATGTTCTTTTACAACAGTTCTTTTCAAACATTGTTTCACTCAGTATCTTCAATATATTTTAATGCTTAACATAACTCAAACTACAACCAGTAGCACTTTTTGAGAGAGCGAGAGAGCTGTTGAGAGGTTTAAGTGTCACACCAAAACGATTGTTGGTAGATGATGGCCCGTGGCTGCTGAGTCAGTAATGCTTGTGCTGATCATTAGGAAGAACATATCAAAATACAGCAATATGAGTATTTACAATGTGTAAACACACATTCAGATGCCTCTTAATAAAAAAACAAACAGACTCTTTGGATTCACAAAAACCACACACCAGGGGTCCGTTTCACAAAGCAGGTTCAACAAACTCTGAGGGGTTAGTCGATCATGGTAGGAAGTCCCATAAAGGTACTTCCTCCAAACTTGAAGAGTTGTGTCTTCCAACATAATGTGATACAATTTCTTTTTTATTGTTGAACACATATTGAGTTTCTTTGAGATTTATTTGATGTAATGACATCTGTTTATGGATGAAAACATTGACCTGACATTAAGGTTCTCCTTTGGATGAACTGTGAAAGCATCGGAGAGGCTGACTCTTCAACTAACATTAAAACAAGATCAGATTTATGGCATATTACCTTGCAGAACTGTGATTATGATTGTACAATGAACACAATGCATGTGTGACAACGGCATCTCAGCAGCTGTGTAAATGTTTGCTCCCTGAAACACAAGAAAAGCAGTGAGGAATTGTTTTCTGTGAAGTTTTGACCCCAATATTCATCTATACTTCTGTTTCAACAGATAACTAACACTGACACTGCTCTGATGTCAGGTTCTTGCTTGGTTTATTCAGATTTGTTTATTCGTGTTTTATTTGGACAGGAAGGAAGGATTTCCCATGTTTTTCATCTTGTTCTACTTCCTTGTTGTGTGTTTGCCCTTGTCTTTTAAATGTTACATTAGACATATTCCAATTTTGTGGGTCTGCACTGCTACTAAGCCAATGCATACTGCTGGTGCAGCAAGCAGTCAGCCAAACATAAACCAGCACATATAGTGTACCTTTGCCATAGGTCTGATAGAAACGGGCTGCTTTGATGCCATCAACAATGTAGTTTCAAATGAATGAATGCTGGTATTTTTTTCCTGAGTCATTGTATGTGTTTGTGTGTGTGTGTGTGTGTGTGTGTGTGTGTGTGTGTGTGTGTGTGTGTGTGTCATTTACAAGATAATATCCTAATTAGGCAGGCCTACTGAAAGTGGCAGCCGTGATAAGATCTTGTCTAACTGGAACACTGGATTATTTCTTATGAAAAGATAAGACTGATAATACAGCTGCACATGTATAACACTTTTAGCTAGGTACCTAGGTTCTACAAAAGGCTTTTCCAATAATTTTATCAGAGCTTATTCTAATTCTACATTGCAACTCTCTTTTTAGGAAAGATTGTTGTCAAAGGTAATATCTTACATTGTTAGAGGAATTTAGAAAAAAGAAATTATATTAATTATATCCAGTGACACACAAACAGGGGCATCCTGTAATTTGACAGGTGACCTTGACCTCTTCCCCAATAAATCAAATTTTTGATAGGTGACCTTTAGATGACCGAGTATGTTAGGAAGGGGTAGACGGGAGGGGGTTGGGAGAAATATATCTGTTGAGTGTATAAATGAAAGAATTGTTCATTTCAAAATAGGAAAGGCAAAGTTTTAGAAAAGAGGCTGTCAACATTTGAGTCTTGTATGAGTCGGGGACAGGGGTTCTGGAAAATCCTCTTTTGTTTCGACAGCTTCAAAGACTCTTTCCCTGTAAGGTGACATAGGTGTTGGTTGTATGATAGGAGTCCCAGGACTCCTCAATACTCTCAGGACTGTTAATCAGTAAGTAAACAGCCTCACAGTGTTCCTTTTACACTTCAGCTTTCTTTTCTCTTCATCGTGTGTGTTTTTCAGCTTCAACATCACAGAGCTGTGTGTGCATGACTGTGTGTGTGTTGGTGGCGTGCACACCTCCAGTTGCCCTGTTGGGAAAGACTGCAGGCATCCCACGATCTAACAGACAAGACAACCACAAGTGGGAAAGGTCTCATGCAAACATATCAAACAATATAGAAACATTCAGTTGAGGAAGACACTGAGAGTACACCTACTCTTCTTTTTTTTGATATTCAGCTAATTATGAAATATGAGATTATGAGAGTGAATAAAAGTTAAAAAAAAAAAAAAGAAACCAACCTTATTCTTTCATTGTGCTGCAACAGCAGCGGTAGAAATTTTCATGAGTGACGATGACTGTTGTGCCTGAAGTCTCCTTTGGCTGTTCAGAGTTGATATTAAGAATTATTTAAGTTTAAAAAAGAAATTAAAGAAAACAATGTTAAAACCTCCTAACAACATGCAAAGGAATAAACTACATTCAAAATAAAGTTTTCAAACAGAGTGCAACATGTTCCTAAAGCACCTGAGCACCGAGTTACCCACAAAGTGATCAGAAGTGTCAAGAGACAGATGTTTCTTTGTGATAAGATGATTAAATTAAAGTCAGCATTCAATAAACTTCAGAATTTTTTCCACAGCTGGAAAATTATAACCATCACCTGCATGAGTCAGTTGAGTCACAGAGGCACTAAGTATGTTCTCATGAGAACAGGGTACATCCAAGTGATTTGGCAGCTACAGGCTTAGAAAAACTTATTTGGAAATGAAGTTAAGTCACCTTTTCAGCAGGGTGAGGTTCTTTGCTGTCACCCTGAGAACTACGAATGTTTGATTCCATCTTTCATTCAGAGATCTCATTCATTTCCAGTTAAACATTTTATTAAATATGTGTAACAGATAGTTAGATGTACAAGTCATATCCTGCATTTGCTGTTACTGGCGAGCTGTTAACTCAAATGTGGAGTAAATTTTGTCAGCAGCAAAAGACTCCAGCACGCACACTGAAATGTAGTCAAGAGTTATTTTTCCACAAAGCCTTTTTAGAGGCGCAATCAATGCAATTGTCCAACCAGGAACTGTAGAAAATAAATCAACTTTCTGATGAATTACTCTGAAGTGGCACCAGTGTAAAGTATTTTACAAAACTGAGTCAATATTCCTGATGTCAGGGGGGAGGGAGTTCCAGAGATGAGGGGCAGAGTGGCTGAAGGCTCTAAACCCCATGGTGGACAGACGTCCTGGGGGGACAATCAGGCTGATGGAGGAGGTAGATCTGAGAGACTGGGTGGGGGTACTGATGCATGGGAGGGCAGAGAGGTATGGGGGGGTGAGGTTATGGATGGCCTTACACGTCAAGAGGAGGATATTGAAGTTGATACGGTGTTTGATGGGAAGCCAGTGGAGTTGGTGTAGAACAGGGGTGATGTGACTGATGGATGGTGTTTTGGTGATGATCAGCGTTCTGGACCAGCTGGAGTTTATGGAGGAGCTTGTGGGGAAGACCAAATAAAAGGGAATTGCAATAGTCCAGGCGGGAAGTGACTAGAGAGTGAACCAAGATAGCTGCACTGTTGGGAGTGAGTGAAGAGTGGAGGCGGTTGATGTTCCAGAGGTGGAAGTCGGCGGACCAGATGGTGTTGTTGATGTGGTTGTGGAAAGATAGGTTGCTGTCGAGGACGACACCCACACTCTTAGCCTGTGGGGTGGGGGAAACAGAGTAATTGTCGATGTTGAGAGTGAAGCTGGGATGTTTGGAGAGGGTGGACTTTGTACCAATAAGGACTGCCTCAGTTTTGTTACTGTTGAGTTTGAAGAAATTTGAGGAGAACAGGCTTTGATTTCCTGTAAGCAGGCACAGAGGGAGGAGGGTGGGAAGGTGGAAGTGGGTTTGGAAGAAACATAGAGCTGGGTGTCGTCCACATAACAGTGTAAAAGGATTTTATGTTTGCGGAATATCAGTCCAAGTGGGAGGAGATGAATAATAAATAGGAGAGGACCCAGGACAGAGCCCTGGAGAACACAGGAGGAGAGGGGGGATGGGTGGGATGTGAATGATTTCAAATTAATGAACTGAGTACGGCCAGAGAGATATGAGTGGAACCAGTCTAGGGGAGTGTCAGTTATGCCAATTGAAGCCAATCTGTCAAGGAGGATCGAGTGTGAGATACCATCTCAATACCACGTCAAGGCCGCGCTCAAGTCAAGAAGGATGAGGATGGATAATAGTCTGGAGTCAGCTGCCATTAGGAGGTCGTTTGTAATTTTAAGGAGGGCCGTTTCTGTGCTGTGGCGGGGGTGAAAGCTGGATTGGAATTGGTCATAGAGGTTATTGTTGGAGAGATGAGCCTAAACCTGTGATGCAACTGCCTTTTCCAGTATTTTTGAGAGAAATGGCAGGTTGGAGATGGGACAAAGGTTATTGTAGTTGCTGGGGTCTAAACCAGGTTTTTTTAATATTGGTATCACTACAGCAGATTTAAAAGATGGTGGGACAGAAGCAGTGGTCAGGGATGAATGGATAATGGCAGTTATAAAAGACAGCAGAGATTGAAGGGAGGCTATAACCAGGGATGGCAGGATGATGGTTGGGATTTCTGGATGACTTCTGATAAATCAGCGGCAAATGGGAGTTGGAAGCATGAGAGAGGTGCAGTGAGGGGGGTGTGGAGAACTTGTGGAGATGGAGAACTGGACATGATGTGGGGTCAGTTGCTGGTGGATAGTGGTTATTTTAGAGTTGAAGAAAGACATTAGGGAGTTACAGTGATCAGTGGAGTAAAAACAAGGGGAAATGGAATCTGGGGGACGTAGTGTGCTGTTGAGCACTGAGAACAGAGCCAGTACTGAGAACAGTGCCAGTTCTCAGCGCCAGCAGTGATTAATTCAGCGAAGTATTCTGATTTGGCTGCGGAGAGGGCATCTTTATAGCGGAGAATGTGATCATGATGTATCTGCTTGTGAACAGCGAGTCTGGATTTTTGGGAAAGCCGCTCCAGCTCCTTTGGCCTTCAGCTGACGTAGGTGAGGGGTGAACCAAGGGGCAAAGTGGGAGAATAAGATAGTCCGGGTTTTGAGGTTAAATTCAGTAGAGTTTGGAGACCATCATTGTAAATAGAGACCAGCTGATCCAGGGTGCATAGGTGATTGATGATGGGGAAATTGTTAATGCCTGTTGTGAGGTCTGCTAAATTAATATTTTTTATGTTGCAGAATGACATAACACATGACTGTTTGATTTTGGATAGTGAGAGACTCAAATTAAATTAAACCAACATGTGATCAGTGATGGGAAGATGAACTGCAGAACAATTGAAGGGAGTGACACCTGAGCAACATACTAAGTCCAAAACATCCTTTAGAGTGGGTGAGGAAACCAATGTGTTGGAGACCAACAACTTAACCTTTCCTATTCTGAAATGAACCATTCTCTCATTTATACACTCAATAGATATATTTCTCCCAACTAACCTAACTGTAACTTCCTTAATCCCTCCCCTAATCCCTTCCCTCTACCCCCTCCTAACATACTCGGTCATCTAAAGGTCACCTATCAAAAATCTGATTGATTGTGGAAGAGGTCAAGGTCACCTGACAAATTAGTTTGATGAAAGGATGCCCCATTAGTGTGTCCAGTGTCTATATATATAAAGTTTTGATTCATAATAGCTCTAGAATAGATGTTCAAAGTAATGACACGATGGATAATCAACCTTGCTTGTAGTGTACTGCCTTCTCCTTCATACCTTTCTCTTCTGTTTTTGCTTCAAATGATTTCTGCAGTGTACATTATCCAAATAAATGTCAAATTAGAAGTAAATTCCAGGCCAGGTTAGGTTGAAGGAGTCTGTTACTACGGTAACTGACCGAGAGCTTAAGTTACCTCTCTCTCTGAAACAGGATAGAGTTACCCCTCTTTCTCTGGTTTGAGTTACCTCCCTTTGTGAAACGGAAAACTCAGAGTTTGCCTCATTTCAGGGTTAATAAACTCAGATTTTTCACTAAACCTGCTTTGTGAAACGGACTCCTGTACTTCTTGTATCCTTAGGGAGTTGGAGCAGTGTGAAAGGCATCACCAGCCCACCAGAGCACAGGTGCCTGACCATTGTGCAGGTAATGTAATTGTGACCACAGGGTCCTGCCTCCACAGAACCACCACACATCAGCCCTACTGACAGAATGAGAAGAAATCCAAGGAGCCTCCAGACCATTATTGTTAGTTGTTACGCTGTAGCTCACCTCACATCACTGTAAATTGCCCACCTTCACAATCCTAGACTTTTGAAAGCAGGTGTAATTTCCAGCAGTGGGTGGGAAGAAAGGAGGTTGAATTGAAGCTGATACTGAAGTTAATAAGTAATGTAAAGATGAACAATAGGAGTCAGTCAGAGGATCTGGAGATCAGAATAACTGCAACACACATTTTAAACCATCAGGGTCATTGGTCATATTTAAATCAAATGGAACTGTTCCAACCATATGTCAGGCTGGGGCACAGGCATAGCAATTTGAATAGTTTAAAGATTGCGCTGAGTATATTATTATGCATTCAAGCCATTCATTCTTTCAACAAAACCTGTCTCATGAATAGAATAGAATAGAATAGAATAGAATAGAATAGAATAGAATAGAATAGAATAGAATAGAAATACTTTATTCAACACCCATGGGGGAAATAAGAAATGGATGGGATAAAAAATTTTTTTAAAAAGACTGAGCTTACGTTTGAATGGGCTGTTTTGCTACAACTATCATGGTAAAAAAGAGTGAGATACATTATCACTATTACATGTTTACACCTCCCTGCATTTTGTTGGAAAACACAACACAGAAATACAAAAGGAAGATCATCGCTATTACCATAAAACCACCAGTTATTCCTAGCCCCGCCTTAATTTCGGTCAGTGGTGTGGAGGAGCCATTATGATTAAGAGGGTGGGTTGTGATGGTGGTTTGATGGACGAGGAACCCCATATTAAGAGCAAGAAAAGATGTGAGCAACATAGAGTAACATACCAGTGAAAGAACATTAATTCCTGGCTGATGTATGAGGATCCACCCCTTTTAGTTGTTACTGTGCTTGTAGAGGCCATCAGCCGAGACTACCGCATTTTCCGCAGCATAAGGCGCACCTAAAAGTCTTAGATTTTCACAAAAATCGGTCGTGCACCATATAATCCGGTACGCCTTATATGTGCACTGGGTTCCAAAATCTATCACGGATACCGCCATTTTGAACTTACCGCGGGGAGCTCCGAGCATTCATCGGGACATTAAGCCCCCTCCGCATCACTCACCGCTCTCCCTTCGCGCCACGTTCACTTTTGCTGCGCCTCTTCACTCTGTACATTGGAAATGAATGGCAACTGCTGGCCACTTCCGTCGCTCGCTTTGCGTTTGGTGTGAATCCAGGGTTAAGCGGATCCCAGCCATTCATTCTGAATGGGGCGAATATTGTAATCAGAAGTTACCCTCCTTTCACCAGTTTACAGTAATGTGAATCCAAGTTTGTCTTTCTGCTGTTTTAATGGTTGTGAAATGGGACCTCACACCAAGTTTTTACCTTCTAAAAAGTTTCTCTTAATAATATTTGCCACTGAATAAAATATTTTTTTCTTTTATAAAGCCAGTATGTTAACTGAAATACTTCTGTGTCACACGTTTCTTTTCGACTAAATAAAACACCTGGATACACCTGAAAACATCCAACATCATCCAAGACTGATGAGTAGGATTCACAACATTCTGCTGTATCACTGAATGTTTACATTGGATTTAAATTGTGTGCAGCAATGAATGTCATTTTCTGTGATCTGCTTCCTCCAGTCACAGCATAAGTCAAGAGATTTGCATTGGCTATGCTCTGAAGTCTGAGCAGCTCCAGTGGGGATTGTATGATGTTATCTTCATACAGGTTGTATTAACACATTGACTGACTTCCTAAGACTCTCATATGACCACCCTGAATAGACAGAAACATTGAGACACTGAGGAAAAGTAAAGGCTGTAAAGTAATTGTTAGTAACAGCATCCAATTCTTGCTTTATATACAATGAAGCTGTTGGCTGTTGGCTTTTAATCCTGTAAACTCTGGCAAATACACAAAACATTGTTGCTTGACCAGTTTCCAGCTGTATCATATGACCAAATTAGGACACAATAAAATCTAATTTGCAAGTAAAGTGACATTCTTAAGTTGGCTTACCTTTCACCAGTTGAAAGCGTCCCCTGAAATATCCTCCTTTGCAGACTTAAATGGTTGAATAGAGCTGAATGATTCAGATATAAACTAAGCAGCAAATTATCTTCAGTTAAACATTCCCTACAAACACACAAGCGTTGGTCCTGCTGGAGGAGAAGCTGATCAGGCAGTAAAAATACACAAGACAAAAGAGAAATGAACAGCTTTGATGTGAACACCATGCTGTACATTTACACGTTTTAATCTGTAAAGTGTGTTGTGAAAGACACAAGTGCAGAGGAGTGAGAAGAATTTGATTATTTTGATTATTTGTGCAAACCAATCAATGTTCTCCTTTAGTGAGAGATTTATCCATCTGTTAGTGTGGTGCAAAGTTTTATCATTAATAGGCATTACAATATGTTACTATAGGGCCAGGTGACGTGTAGTCTTGATTATTATTCTATTAATATGTTAATAATCAGCTCCAATTATAAAGGAATTGCCGTGCTGTTGAGCAGTAACAGGATGCTAATAAAAATTCCTGGCTTTTGATGGGAGTGGAAGATTGGTTTACTCTCTGTGGATGAAGGAATTAGACAGTGTGGGTCTGGTTGAGGGAAGTCCCGGCTAATTTCTTTCAAATCCCAATGAAACCAATTTGTGGGTGTAATTACCCTGTGATTGTCTTTGTACTCTCTCAGCTCACAAATCTTCTCTCAATTTTCATTGGAATTTTGAACAGACTGTGTTGTACAGCTCTGATGGGCATTGGGATTCTGGCTCATCAGAGCACAAACTGATTGACTGTTTACAGTCAAAGATGATATGATGACGGATAGGTGTTTCTAAGTGTTTGATTGATACTATATGATGCAGCTAATAAAAGCTGTTCAAACCTAAAGATTTTAAAAGCTAGGACAGCATCGGCTGTCACTCTTGGTAATTCGGATCTGGATCACAGCCCTGGACTATATTCTCGCCCAAATGAGCTTAACAGACTCAAAATCTTTCAAGTTTTCATGGAGAAGGTGGTCTCAGATGCAGCTTTGACTTTCCCGTCCAGGCAGATTCACAATTATTCACACCTTGAATCTTGTGACCAAAACATGTCGCATATTGGTCATGACCCCAACAACTTTCAAGTTGTCTCAAGTGTGAGAATTCCCAACAATAATTTGTGAGCACAAACGTCCCCACCAGACAGTTAGAAATGAGGAAACCTAAAAATACAAAGTCAAGTTTAGTTCTGTTGAAGCCCTTACGGCCTTTGCACACAAACCCCATATTTGTTCTTTGATACTGTCGCATGCTAACAAACAAATACAATCTCCATTCAACGTCACCATACATGCAAAACATAAATCTCCAAAATGGCATCAAACAAACTATTCACTTCAAAGAGAGATTCTTGCAAGTAACTGAGGAAAAGCTTGGAATTGGAAATGGTTAGTCGGCTACTGATCATGAGACCAATGATGTAATCAAGGTTAGAGAGAAGTGATTTTGTTCAAGAAAACTAACCTAAGTATTCATTTATCTTGTTTTATATAAAGTGAATTGAACCCATGACGAAAATGTGGCGAGACACATAGGAACCAAAGAAGTATAAGAACAATAAAATCCCACTCACTGCTTGACAACTTAATTTTGCAATATATATCGTTAGTACTGAATGGTGACTATAAAGACAATACTTTTTTAAAATACTTTTTATACTAGTTGTCTTGTTTTTTTTTTACTGGTTTATAACATCCTACCCAGTAACCCAGCTGCCTCATGGATGTGGTACAACTGCCTTTTGCAGAATCAAAGCATTAATTTTGCAATAATCATGCTCATGCATCCTCATTCAGAGACGGACAGCTAAGCCTCCATCCATCCTATTGGGTGGTGTGATTTCATGATGACAAATTCTTTGTGTGGCTTTGCTTCCAACATGAAGAAACAACAGGGAAGACTTAGCCTCTTCCTGATCCTCTGGGTTTCAACTGCTGTTATCGAATGTCACCACATTTCATTCATTCATTCACATTACACATCCATTAATTATTGGTAAATGGTTACCATTTAATGTTTTCCACCCAATTTAAAACAATGACTAGATTAGATTAGGATTAGATTTAAAGGATTCATTTTCCATATTGTCTTACTTTCAGTGTCTCCAAAGTCTGGGGCGCAGTGAAGCATTTAGAAACAGCTTCACTGCCGACATTAAGCTATAACTGTAAAAGAAGGAACAGAGTATTTAGTATAGAACAACTATTTAGAGCATCTCTGTTTATGTTAAATATTCTGCTCAAACGTGTTTTGAGATGTGTAAAAATACTCTGTTGTGAATAATTAATGTTGTCTGATTGGATTTTTACATAAAAAGACTTAAAATACCCAGTGAGAGATTATTCAAATGACGCAACACCTCCTGCAGTGAAAAAACTCAGCATATACAGCAACTGTACATTTTTTTCATATCTATTTTAATATCATCACTTTTCTTCCTGTTTTTTTTTTCTCCCACATTTCAACATAATTGCAAACAGATCATGGTCTTTGCTGTCTTCGTTCTTATTGTTGTTGTTGTTGTTATTATTATTATTATTATTATTATTATTATAATTTTTAACGTCAGAAGTATTGTTATTACCATTTGTGGGTGCAGCAGGGCTGACTCACTAGCTTTGGACCTCAAAGTTCTTTTGCACTCCACATGCACACCTCAGCAAGCAAAAGTCTTGAAAACAATTCTTCTTTTTACTTTTTAATTGTAAACACTAAATTTACACAAAAAAAAAACTAAATCTAGACTTTTCTACAAAACCCTTTTGCGTGTGGTTGTGTTTGTAAAAGCATGCTCTCTAAATACACCTGAGCCCTAACAATTTTCTAATTGTGGTATTTTGTTGTTTAATTAATGTTTATTTTCATATCCTTAATGATTTTTGGAATTTCACAGATGAGCTCAGATGCCCATGCACGATTTTTGACATTTTTTTCCAAATCACAACCAATCATGAACTTTACTGTCAGAAGTGGATACATGAACTTCTGCTACATTGACTAACAGGGACTCCAGGGTAGTCACGCAGATTCTCTTTTTGAGATTCTCTTCCACATATGATATGTACCTGGATATATCCTTTGTTATTATGTTGCCCACTGTGATGAATACTTATAGTGCACTTACTTTAATGATAAAGAGAAAAAAATTAAAACCTTTGAATCTACAGTGAAGTTTAGGTGAGGACAAGCAGAAACAGAAAAACAAAGACCTGAAAATGATTTGACCGGCCTCCCTCGCCTCCTTCTTCCTGTTTTATTAAGAAACAATTAAGCGAGCGATCAAGGGAGTGTGTGCCGTATGAAGGTGTCCCTTTCATTCAAGTGTCACAGGGGTAGTGTTTCAACGCTCTGACTGAACAGTCGCTTTATTTAATCCAATTCAGTTTAATTCAGTTTTATTTATGTAGCGCCAAATCACAACAATTGTTATCTCAAGGCACTTCAATAATACAGTCCAATTCAAGCCAATCCATGTCATTGTGATCATAATCCAATCAAATCCAATTAATTAAATTCAAAATGAGTACAATTCATACATACAGAGCCAATTTAAAAATATTTCCAAGCTAAGGAAAGCAACAGATTGCACCGAAACTTCGCTTTGATCCAATCTCCCATCCTGAGCATGCATGAGGCGACTGTGGAGAGAAACAACTCCCTTTAAACAGGAAGAAACCTCTGACAGAACCAGACTCAGGAAGGTTGATCATCCACCTCGACCAGCTGGGGTTTGAGAAGACAGAAAAGAGGGGGAAAAAACACCATAACACCATTTAAAGGATACCTGCTGAGAAACACAAGTTAATGACAACAATAAAATAAAAACAAATGTCACATGAGAAATTACACAGGGGGTAAAGTGAGGAAAGGTGTGACATAAGAGGCCCCCCAGCAGACTAGGCCTATAGCACCTTAACCATGGGATGTTTCAGGGTCACCTGAGCCATCCCTAACAAGAAGCTTTATCAAAACGGAAAGTTTTAAGCCTAAAGTTTGAGAGGGTGTCTGCTTCCCTGACATTTACTGGTAGTTGGTTCCACAAGAGAGGGGCTTGATAACTGAAGGCTCTGCCTCCCATTCTACTTTTAGAAACTCTGGGAACCACAAGTAAACCTGCAGTTTGAGAGCAAAGTGCTCTGTTAAGAAAATATCTTACAATGAGATCTTTAAGATGTGATGGAGCTCGGTCATTAAGAGCTTTATATGTGAGAAGAATTCTATTCTGAATTTAACAGGGAGCCAATAAAGCAAAGCTAAAACTGGATAAATATGATCTTTTCTGTTAGACGTCATCAGAACTCTGGCTGCAACATTTTGGATCAGTTGGAGGCTTTTCAGAGAATTTGTGAGACAGCCCAATGATAAAGAATTATATTAGTCCAATCTTAACATAAAAAAATGCATGGACTAGTTTCTCTGCATCACCCTGAGACAGGATGTTCCTGATTTTACGAAAGGTGAAAGAAGGCAGTCCTGGAAAACAGTTTTATATGTGCGTCAAATGATAAATTCTGGTCAAAAATAACTCCAAGGTTCCTCACTGTAGTACTAAAAGCCAAAAAAATGCAATCTAGAGAAACAATAGAGCTAGACACTTTCTCCCTGAAGCGCTCAGGTCCAAACATAATGACTTCAGTTTTAATTTAGACTTCAGCAATTTAGAAGCAGACAGTTCTTAGTCATCCAAGTCTTTATGTCTTTAAGACATGCTTGTAGTCTGACCAACCTATTGGTTTCATCTGGTTTTAAAGATAAGTACAGCTGAATATCATCAGTGAATGATGTGGGAATTTATGCCTAATAATGTTACCTAATGGAAGCAAGTATAAAATGAAAATAATCGGTCCAAGCGCAGAACCCTGTGGAACTTCATGACTTACTTTGGTGTGTGAGGAAAATTCTTAATTTACAAGAACAACCTGGAATCTATTGGATGAACCCACCAAATGCAGTTCCTTTCAAAATTTTGTAGTACATAGCCTGTCAACAAAGACAGATTTATCATATCCCATATGGGAGTGATGATGATGGAGAAAACCTTCTTGATTGGGATTAGGTCTAAAATAAAAGTTGAAAGTTTAGAGGAGACTATTATTGTTGTTAGCTGGGAGAGTTCCACTAGATAAAAAAAGTCTAAATACAAATCAGGTCCTGAAGATACTTCTAAAGCTGCGGTTCTTGATGATACATCAGTGATAATGGTGGGAAGGATCCTCTCAAACAATTTTACTGGCTAAGAAGCTCATGGAATCATCACTGCTGAGAGCCTCAGTCTGGCTACAGCGCTGAAAAGTAACCTGGGATTGCTCTTATTTTCTTCTATCTATGCTGAATAGTAAGCAATTCTAGCTTTACAAAGGGTTTTTTATGTTATTAGTCGAGATCTTTCCAGACTATCTGAGGGCCCGCCCACACGAGTACGAGTACGCAACCCAATACGCTGTTGTTTTGAAAATAGTCACAACGTCGTTTCTAGAAATATCTGCATCCACACGGATTCACTGGAAACGACCCAAAACGCTGTAGTACATATGCCAGGCCCGTATGTGGCGGCGCCACACCAATATACTAAAACCAGAAGGGAAGTCATGGAGCATGTATAGAATCTTTCTAATGTCTATGTATAAAGGTAGTACAAGCCTATTGTCTGCTATTGCTGTTGTTGTTATGACCATAGACATTATAAAGTTTGGAAGAATACAAGTACAATGGACTTGTTAAAGTTTTATTCTTTATATGTCTATGATTATGATGCATATAGAGACGGCAGCTGAGGTTAATGGTTCGAGAGGTGGAGCTTATACATCATTGTTTCTGAAAAAAATCCACATTCTCTGTCCACGTGAATCCTTAGGTGTTTAAGGATTTATCCACTCTGGGACCCGTTTTCAAAAAATACCGGTTTCACACCTCGAAAAAGCAGGATCCGTCTAGACTTGAGGCCGAAACGATATAGTTAATGCGGATTCGACTAAAACATTCTCCTGTGGACGGGCCCTGAGACTTTTCTAAATCAGAGAAACACCACATTCTTTCCAACTGTCTTACAGTCAGCTCTAAGGCACATGGAGTGGATAGTGCAGTGGTAAGACTGCCACCTTTCTGAGTTCAAATCCCCTGCATGAAAAGTACTACCTCCAGTAGGAGTCCTTAGGCAAGACCCTACCAGTGTAAGTTGCTTTGGATAAAAGTGTCTGCCAAATGCATCAACATAACATAACATACTGAAATTGTAGTGCTGTTAACAAGAGACTCAAGTTCTACAGGAGTAAAGTTTAAGTAGCTGCCCTCTGTTGTTGCATATGACAGTGAAGAAAATGATAATGGAATTAATTATTTAAATTGGCTACAGCATTCTCTGATAGACACCTTTGATAAATAAATATCTTCTCAGATGCTGTATAGTCAAGTAATGTAAACTCGAAGGTTATCAAAAAATGGTCAGCCAGGTTTCTGTAAGACAAAATATATCAAAATGATGATCACAAATCAAGTCATTTACAAACAAGCTCTACGTCCTAGTCTCAACCCTGGGTTGTCACGTTTTTGGATGACTAAAACATCCGGCAATATTTCTGGCTATAAAAGCCATCCCTCCCAAAGTGGGATGGATGTTATCTCTTCTAATCAGACCAGGCTTTCCACAGAAAGCAACAATTAACAATTATCTATGTAGCCCACGTTGTTTGATGGACACCACCCAGCGGTTGAAGAATGACATGTGGCTAAACATGTCATCACAGATCAGATTTGGCAGGTGTCCAGAGAAAACTAAGGAGTCGAACACTGTTTTGACAAAATTTGTCTGTATTTATAGATTATCGTCTTTATTATTATTGTCTTTTTGTCTCCCGCTCTGGCCCCTGGAATACATTTGGTTGTTGGTTTCTCTAATGCCAAGTTTCGGACTATGGAGCTGGCAATTACTACGTTTTTTTCCGCTAGAAAAGTGAAAACGAGTCAAAACGCCAAAGATCTACATAAACGAGTGCTGAAATAGAACAAATAGTGTGTGAAAGGGTTTATGCTGCAAATGTTTGTCACTTGTAAGAAAAAATTTAGGGATATTTAGTAATTGAAGAATAATAATTCAATAATTAGTTCTAAACTAATTTTGTTCTCTCTTTGCATGCATCCTTTGGAAAATATGACATGCTTCTATTAATTTGCCATTGACGCCAATCTCTGTTCATCTATGTAAGCTAATGAAACTAAATCCGTTCTTGAAGTTTCAGGTTTGTCTTTGACACAATAGGGCGGTGATGACATGTCGTTTTCCTCCTCTATTCAGGCAAAACTGAGGTCATTAGGCCCTAAAAACCTCAGAGATTTATCATCTGTCTATATCGTTACTTTTGATAGCGTTACTTTGCTGCAGGTATTGATGTGAGGGACCTTGAAATCATTTTTGACCAGGAACTGTCTTTTTATTCAGAAAGGACAGATCACAACAGTGGCCTTTTTTAGTTTTTGCAGAATATTCCCTGAAGCAGGAGCCTCCTTTGCCAAAGTGATGCTGTAAAACTTGTTCTTGCATATATCACATTTTTGCTCAGCTGCTGAAAAGCCATTTTAGCAGGGTGTAAAAACATTTCCCATTAAGTTGATCCAAAAAATGCTGCAGCCAGGGATCACATTTGCCCTGTTTTAGCCTCTCCACATTAACTCCCTGTAAAATTTTTAATAATTCAGAATCTTTCTTCCATGTTTTATGAAAGATCTAATTATTCCCTATCAACCCAGAATGCCAGCCTGCTTGTTGTTCCCAGAATTTCCAGGTCTATGATGGGGAGGAAGAGCTTTTAGCTTTCAGGCTCCTTTCTTGTGAAACCAGCTCTCAGTTTGGGTATGAAAAGCTGATAGCTTCTCTTTTTTGAAGACAAAGCTGAAAACATCAGTTTTGAAAGGGCTCTTATGTTACCCACTGATCTTTTGTGGGCTGCTTGTTTTCAAATGCTCACTTTTGTGTTTTCTTTACTTTTTTTTTTACTTTTTGATATTCTATCACTATATCAGTACCTGCTTTAACAAATGTTACTTCCCTATTGCAAATCATATTTTAGTCTGTGGATGTATCAGTTTTGCTTTTGCTTATTTTTTTATTTTCTGAAAAGCGCTTTTGTTTACAACTGTTTTATATGAAGTGAGCGATTCTCAGATCTGCTCAAATGAACAGGACAGAACTTAAATTCATTTTGGTGCAACCACATGATGCTTAGATGCAAAATCACAAACACACGCTGCAGATGGTAAATATCTGAGTCACCTTCCAGCTGTTGTCCAAGTTAGCAACAATGTTAAAATGTCTAACTTACATGGAAATGGCTTGTTTAGTGACCAGGGCCTCCGTCCCTCACACTCAACCCTGCCCTGCTAACTTTCTCATCCAATCACATACCTGTCATAACCAAACACACACACAAAGCAAAATAATTAATATGAAAATAAATAAATTAAAAATACACCGACACCCTGTGGAAGCCAGGGTGACATAGGCTGCAATAGGAGACTGGGGCAGCCAGAGGGTGCCACGGGGGTGCCAGAATGTGAACCTTTTCAGTTTGGCTAGGCAAAGAATATTGCATTTTTCCCATTTTCAGATCATTGCCGCTACTTCTGACACAGTGAATCAGCAAACCATCTCTCAGCAGTGTTCCAATCCAAGCCTTTCTTTACACATAATGTAAAAAAGTTATAGGTATATATCGCATGGCTTTGCAACGTATCAGGTGAAATTAATTGGTAAATCTTGCACAACACTAAATTTGCACAGGTTAATTTGTGATGACACCAGTTTCTTTTCTGGACAAATTACTCAGTTGGCTGCAAAGCACAGTACTTGATGAGCACCAAAAAGGGGTCCATGACTCACAGGAATTAAAAGATGATTCAGGCATCATAACACTCAATTATTTCTGCAATATTTTGTTGAAGTACTCGTGTTACGTTTTTCAAATTTTTCTGATACCCAATACCTCCGAGCTCCTAAACAGACCTACGGGTGTATAATAATAGCAAAGACTTTCATTGTGATAATGTAACTGTAAGGGAAGGATAATGAGTCAGCTTTGACTAATACCACTGAATGCTGTGTGCTGCTCATTATTTGCACATGAAGGTTATTGGAGCTGAAAAGGCAGAAAAGAGCCAAGATTTAAATAACTGTGAAGCTGAGAGACACTTGATGCGAGGTCAGAGCCAGGGACACAGTGACTGTTATATCAACTGTTTCATAGAAAAATAGCCACTTCAGTATTTCACCATGTCAAGGAGCTACTTTAAAATCTCTTTGTTGAGAAGTGCAGGTCACATCTTTTGTAGGAAACAAAGAAAATACAATATGCTGCAGGTGGTTCACTTTTTCCAAAAATCAAGTTAAAACAAAACTGAAAAAAACAAAAACACGCTATTATTTGAATGTTTGAGAATGCAGGGCTTCCACTTAGCTCCTCATTACACATAATGTTACTGTAACTTTACTATGACTCCAGTTCAATTATAATTTCCTGGAAACCTTCTCTTGAAACAACACCAATGGGTCACATATTTTTGCATATATATTTAACTGTTGTCAGTGATGGTATTTGCAGTGGCTAACTGTGCCCATTGCTGACTCATTTGGAGGGTGGCAAGCTGGCCACCCTTTTGCCATTTTCGTAACAGCATAGGAAACATAACATCAGCGAGATTAGCATCTTTTTCTAAGATGAAACACTTACAGGCATATGAACTTTCAGTAAATTCAAATGGATGTTTAGACTTCAATGAAAAATTGAATTGAATTGAATTGAATGCCTAATGTACTGTATGTAATTTGCTTTTGAACTACATGTGACAGTAGCTTCTAGCTACTACCTGCAGTCTTGGAGCGGAATGCCTGTTTTCTTTAATTAGTCAACTCAGCTTTCAGTGATAGATAAAAATTGAAAACCAATACAACCTGAGCACAGTGTTAATTAATTTACTGTTGGCGCACAACAAGGGGGAGCAAAGAGAAACCTAAATGATCCTCTTTTCACTGAAGAACACACATGCACTCAGTGGCAGAGATGAAGCAACGCTTTGATCAGGAAAGCAAATGATGGGAAAAGAAATATGTCTCAACTCAAAAACAAAATTTCATCTTTCTGTCTTGTCTTTCTTTACTTTAGCACCTTTACTCTTTCACAAACAGGTTTGACACATTGTTCCATGGTCCGTCACAAATAATCATTTCATTAATGATGAGACTGACTCGAGTCATAAATCATTATCAATGAATATGTCACAGTGCTGTGAGGAGCCTGCAGTCAGACCTTATGAATGTGTTGAACGTCAGGTTATTAAGAGAGCAAGTTTAATTAAAAAAAAAAGAAGAAGCTCCTCTTTTACTCTAACAGATTATTTATAACTGTACTCTCAATTAACGATCATGTATCTCCCAACATTACATATCAGGTGACGTTTTAAGGGTGACTTTTCACCTTAGTGCTGGAGCCTCATATTTCATTGAGATCACTGTGACATGACATGCATTTCTCTCCCTGTAGACAGCTTTCTGTCTGATCCTGCAGGAGACTAAGAGGGCAAAAAAGATACATAAATCGTTAGAAAATACAATATAAATGCAAGCATGATATTTCAAGAACAGATATGCATTAACATCCTACCAAACGAACATATTTAATTGAAGTGAAGCAGGTTATTTTAATCATTTTAACTAATGTGAACAGTGACAGAGAAGCATATCCAGCCATCTATGCAGTAAATTGCAGTTCATATGACAAAATCTCTGCAAATAGCTGATAAATATCCATCCATCCATCCATTTTCTATACTCGCTTAATCTGTCAGTCAGGTCACCGGTGGGCTGGAGCCTATCCCAGCTGTCATCGGGCGAAAGGCGGGGTACACCCTGGACAGGTCGCCAGTCCATCACAGGGCCACACAGAGACAAACGAAACAAGCAACCACACACACGCTCACACTCACTCCTAAGGACAATTTTAGAGTCACCAGTTAACCTAACATGCATGTTTTTGGACTGTGGGAGGAAGCAAGCTGTAAATATGTATTTTTAAATAAACTTATGGCAGCAGCAGTAGTTCGAGCAGAACAGCATCCCTCTCACATAATGGCAAAAAAAACCCACTACTGCAGTCAGTCCTAGAAGCACTTATCTGCTCTTTACAAGACTTTATGCATTTAAAAGACATGGTTTATTTTGCCCTTTGGCTATTCAGGCCTGCACTGGCTTTGGATGAGTTTTTATTTACAAGCCAAGGCTCTCATATAGATGATTAATGTTCAGCTGACTGGCTTTGCCACAATGAGGCCATCTACATAGTGACTCTATCACTGAAGACAGTGAAGGGCAGAGCCCAATAACGTAGATTGCAATATCAATGCAACATGACTCCTATCAAGTGTGTGCACTAAGATTTATGTGGCATTATGAGATTCATACTTTTAAAAATACTCATCAGTAATTAGATTTTTCTTTTACCAGGAAGAAAGGTATAAGTCATACAACAGTGTTCCCTGTGTCGACAGTATTGTAGGTCAAATAACTGTGTTTAAGGTGAAAATTGCTTCTTGAGGTGAAACATCTGATGATTAAAAATTACCTGACCCTGTAGCTTCTCCCAGTTCTGCTGAGCTTAATAATTTTTGTCTTTTTTTGTTTTCTCCTGTAAATCATTCTCAGTTGTAAAATATTCCAGTTTTCCAGAGTTACATTTTCTTGTACCTCTATTTAGTTCCATCTTGACGAGCTGGAAATAACTTCCTCTTATCATTAGGTTACTGCATTTTATCAAGTTTTTTATCAAGGGTGTTCCTGGCACCATGTGCTGTATTAATGATGCAAGGGTATTTGGCCTATGTTGCATTCATGTGACCTTTCTGCTCTCTCTGCCCTTGTTTCTCCACTAGACTCAGATGTTAGGTGAGTGCATACACTCAAATTTAGTTAAAATATACAGTGTATTATAAGGTATATTTCCTGAAAAATTGGCGTGAAATGATATGAAATGACCCGTGTCCATTGTCTGACTCAGAAATTGCCGCAGTAATTGGTTTTGTCTTCAAGAGGCGCTCCCCTTTGCTTCATCTTTATGTATTACTTGCAGCTGGTGTCCCGCATCCTGTCACGCCTCTGTATTCTAAGCTGAGTGAATGAGTTATTAGGTCTGCAGCACCTCCACCCAAAAAGGGGACATTAAAAAAAAAAAGATGGATAACAGAAGAGATTAAAAACAAACAAACCCTGATGGAGTAGAATGTAAAATTTTGCACAGATGACCGAATGCATGGGAATGTTTGTTTTATTTATTGACATCTTTCAAAACCTTGTTCTTCTTGTTCTTCTCAAAAGGAAAAGCCTTACTTTCTTACTTTAATTCCTGCTGAACGATCACTGATTATGCAATATGCTTGAATACTAGGTGATGATTTTTAGGCGTTGATTACAGCTGCTCCTTAAGTCACCGAATGTGCTGTTACAGGTATGACAGTCATTGCCTAACAGAGTAGTAATGGCACTGGCAGCTTTTGATCATGACTGCTGCTAAATAAATTCCACTCATGTAACATTACTATTATACAATCATTTTTGTCCCTCTGACATTTTGAGTAGTAGAAATGAATTACCTCCCACACCAAACCCCCCTCTCTGCCACAAAAAAAACATGGAATAATTAAATGAAAGGAGATACAGGCATTCACCAACAGCCAATCTTGCATGTACACTGTGAAGAGGTGGCAAGGACAGAAACCCATCTGCCAGAACCATCAGAGCCCAACACCGCAAACTTCTATCGCTTGTCAATTGAAACTATTTTTCACTCCTGACATCTGTGTTGGCTTTCCATCTTGTCCACAAATTGAAATCTCAGGTCCTCCTCCCTCCCAGTTTTCTTTTGGAAAAAATGAAAGACACACGTTGCGTGAACAAACAAGGCTGGAAACCGCAGCACCCGAGGATGAATTCCTTGTCCTGTGGTGCAGCAAATTGTATTTTTCTCCCCTCGCAGCTCAGGGATATATCACCTATAATTAACATGAACCAGAGCAATTGCTTTACGACATCTGGAAAGCAGGTTGAGAAAGGATTCCTTCATTAGGATGTTAAAATGCACAGATACGCTTGAAGCTGTAAATATATTTCAGCACTAAAGCAAAAGAATCTCATTTATGAACATGAAAGGAGGCTGCCCATCATCATATGTACCCTGCATTATGTATTTCATTCATAACCACAAGCACTATATATCAAACTGGATATGCTGACAGTTCTCGTGTCTGGCTCACCTGTGCCTGCAGTCATACATTTACTCTGGCACAGACACTGAATCACTACGGAGTTAAAAGTCAAAGATGCTTGGTGATGCACCTTGACACTCTCTGTTTGTGAAACCAATTTCAAGAGCAAATGAGAAAACCAAAACTACACGTCGGATCAGATGTGGTGGGGCTTTGGAGACTGATCACAGCCAAACATCCACTTTGGGTCCAGAGGACAGAGCTGTGACTGATGGAAAATTGTGGGGCAGTTTACTGCTGCAGCATAAAGACAGGAGGGAAGAAATGGACATATTTCTTGGCAGTGTAAACCGAGGCGATGCAAATGACTATTACTCCCGGGAATGTAATTCATGCAATCAGTTGACTGGTGAACCGATGAAGATGCTATTTATAAATAGTGCGAATGCCGTTACAGTTTTGGATTGAATTGCTAGTTGTGTTTTCTCTGAGGAGCAAAGTAAAGCAATATATAGGTTTTGTTGTTGTTGTTTAGCTTTATACTGTTATGTGCTTATAATCACAAATCAGAAAAAGTTGGGATCATATGGACAAAAAAAACTAAACAAATGAAAACAAACTGTGAACATATGAAAGATATGAACTGAAGATATTTCATATTCATATCAGTTTCATTTGTTAGTATACGTCCATTTTTTCATTTCAGGCCTGACACACATTCCAAAACAGTCCGGATGGAGGCAGTTTAGGGCTAATAATGAGGTCAAACCAAAAAGTTATTTTAAATGGGTAGTGGGCAAAAACATGTAATCATGATTTGGTACAAGAGTAGTATCCATGTAAAGTGTTTGATGACTGTTAGGATGGCCCATAGCGGTTGGATAAAACCGAAGACTCGAGGTC
Organism: Leuresthes tenuis; assembly: GCF_036924035.1. Classification (NCBI taxonomy): domain Eukaryota; kingdom Metazoa; phylum Chordata; class Actinopteri; order Atheriniformes; family Atherinopsidae; genus Leuresthes; species Leuresthes tenuis. The sequence goes on along the minus strand of NW_027325372.1, from coordinate 21,464,432 downwards.
ATAGCAGCAGCCACAGGTATTAACTTACGTTTTATAGACCACCACCAATTCAGAAAAACAGAACCCTAAATCTAGTATGGTATATGTTTGTTTCACTGCACCTGGCAAACCTCATCTGACAACATTAGTGACAATATCCTTTCCAAGGACATCTCTGCATTTTTTCAACAACACAAATCACATTTTGGACACATTACAAAGGTACAGCTGAGGAAGAGGAGGGTACAGGTACTAGACTGGCAAGTTGGTAAAAGGAAACTTGCCATAATGACAACCCCATAACATTGCTCAACTTAAGATGTGTTTATGGGATAGAATATCAAATGCTTCATTACTTGATATCCTCTATAGCAGAATGTCAATGTCAGTGGCAACATTACCAAGCAGTGACAGTTTTACCATTCCAACTTCCTTTTTGGAATTTGTAAATGCAAAAACTGATGTATGAAAAGAAGCTGATGAGAAAGAAAAAAAAACACGATATGCCTTGGTTTTATACTCAGCATACTTAGCAAGTTTAACAGTAGCTTTTTTTAAATCAGTACTTTCCATAAGATCTGAACTTTTTCTGATTTACCTGAAATTCTGTAGAAAATTACTTTAGTTTCCCTTTGAATAAACATGGCATGTCCTGTGTTTTCTCTTTGACTTAAAAGGCTTGATATCGCAGTGCAGAACAGAGCTCAGAGAACAGAACACCCACCCACTTTCACATCTCTTTGAGACTGTCATTCCAAACCAAAGACTATTTTCTTGCTGCCAGTCATGCAGGGATAGGACTTCAAGGCCTCCCGAGGTTGAAAGCAAAAGATGTTGAAGATATAAGAGATCCCTCCCACTCGTCTTTGTTGCTCCTGACAATGTGTATAACCTTGCAATCTCCCCAATTTCACTATTACAGACGGGCAGCTCAGCACTGCATGCAGAAAATCACACAGCATTGAATTTGTCACACATCGCACACTTTGAGGAAAAGGTCACCGGAGCAGTCTGTGATGCGCACAGATCTTTATTATAAGCGACAACGACATCAAGCTAAGTAATGAAATGGATAGAAGAGGCAAAGCAGGTTGGGGTAGAGTGAATACTGTTTATGTTGAGGTTGTGTAAAGGGGTTTATATGTGTAAATGTCTGTAAGGATTTGGCGAACAAGCCCTGAAGCTGAGTGTTTCCTCTTAGCAATGCTGCCACGGCTTCAGCACACAAGGCATCGGGTTTATTGTAAGAACAGATTTTAGAGAGTTGTTCTCACGAGCTTCAAACAGAATGCAACAATCAGGAGAAGATGTTGGTCCCGTGTGACAGTCTTGTGAACGCAGATAATTAATTCATTACTGTGATGAAAAAGGCTGCCTATGCAGCTGTGTCTATTTGCATAATTAATCAGCTGCATTGGAGCACAGCAGAATATTGCAACTAATGAGACAAAGAAAATCGCAACAAAACCAAATAGTGAAGAAGTGGGGAGGAGAAAAAGAGGCGAACATCACACCTGCAGAGTGTGCATGCATTTTTAAGGAAGTCTTGTCGCTGCAGTTTGTCAGCCAAGGTCTGGCTTCATAAATGTCTCTGCAGCAAAAAAGAGGGTCAAGTCGTGTGACGAGATTGCAGGACTCAAGAGGATTATTTTATCCACGTTAGGACTTAAATATGCAGGTACAGAAAACTCTAACTCACTGTCAAGGAAAATAGAAATATTCTCTCCCATACGGTGTCAGTGAAAAAATAAATGTATAACATAGAGAAAAAGAAAGAACTGATTTGAACTGTTATGCTAAAACTATTCTGGGCCGGTCAGATCAATGTCAGTCTGAGAAAGATCAATAGCTTTGGTCTGCATTTTGCACAATATATATTTTATTGATCTGCTGTACAATATCTGAGAAAAGAAAATGTAGAACTTTATTTCAGACGATAATAATGTCAGATTTGTGTGTTGTCAAAAGGATCAAATAGGTCGCAATAAAGCATGCAGTTGAATACGCTTTGGTGTGTGTAACTGGGGATGGATGAGCCTTTTTTCTTTTGACGCCTTGGTTTTAATTTCACATATTCTGTCCTAGTCCCCCAGAGACCAAATGGGCAGGGATGAGATATCGCTAAGGGAATGCTCATATAAACCCTTGGTGGAATCATGTGCTTCTTCATCCCATCTACACCTGCTACCCAAACTACAGATGTGAGGAATTAAGAGATAAACAGAGTAGAAATAATCCAATTAGCTCTAATGGGCATCCCTTTAATCAAAGTGTCTAAGGAGGAAGTGACTCGAATCCTCCAAAAGCCGGCTCTAATTACTGTGGAGCTTTAGCTGTGTTTACAAGAAGACACTTCCAAGGTGAGTTCAAAAGTAAGGAATAAAAGAAAGAACACTTTTATAGATCAAGAAAGTAGGTGAGAAAAATTAACTGACATGTCAATAACCACTTAATTGGGGCGACATCTTTTTTTTTATAGAATGTCTGCACTGTATGTCCCACAACTTAGAGATTTCTTGTCAGTCAAACATTGTCTTTATGTCATACTATCCTTGGCTAAGACGTCATAAATCGAAGAATAAAAAAATGACATTATTTGAAATTAGATGAGATAGATTTAAAGACAAAGTCCATGCAAATTAATTGTTTGTGGTAATGAAAATCATGTAACTAAATACATTGTGTCAGGAAGGTGTTTCCTTCATGTGTTGGTCGATCAAATGATTGATTTCACCTTTAAATAAAGAGTGATAGTGTTAAACAATGGCCTAGAAAAGTGTTTCTGCACATCATTATGATGTTAGAGAAATGTAACTACTGACTTAACTTCACAAGTAAATCAAAATCAGTTCATCTTCAAATAAAAGTGTAGGTTTGTCCTATATTTGAAGAAATTTAGATTATTCAAGAGGAAAAAAATATGCCTGCTGCAGCAGCCAACACCGTTGTGGATAAATAAAAACGGCTCTTACATTAAGTGCCCTAATATTTACTGCAGCAGGACAGCATATATCAGTATCAGAGTGTGTTATAATGGTAATGAAGGAACCCAAACAGTGAAGAAAAATATCAAACTTTAAATATGCACACTTGTTTATTGTTGGTTTCATTCAGTAAATTTACGTGATGTAAGAAAAAGTAACAAATAATTGTTTTTTTCTTAGGACTTTTGAAATACATACATAGACTTAAGCCAGGCTGAAATTGTTTTGGGGCTTCATGGTGGTGTGGTGGTTAGCACTGTTGCTTCACAGTCAGAGGGTTCCTGATTCAAAACCCATCTGGGTTCTTTCTTTGTGGAGCTTATAGGCGTGGATTCTCTCCATACCCTTCAGCTTCCTCCCACTGTCCAAAAACAGTCCGGTTAGGTTATAATCAGTGGTTAAATTGTTTTTTGTAAGGAAGGGGAGCCCTTCTTCACTCACAGTGGTCAATATCTCTCAAAACATTTGTATTTACCTCGCACCATCAGTTTAATACATATTTTATCAGTTTCATTTATATCTCACATCAATTCACATATTAGTAACTTATTTAGCCTATTTCACCATCAGTCTACAGTGCAATTTGTAAAGCTTATTCACAATATACATATTAACAATATTTATTTAAATGATTATTCCCATCAATTTAAACTATAATTATTAATTATTTAGTGAGCAGTATCTATTCTTTCATATCACAAAAAAAAATAGACATTCAGTTTCAGACCTGAACATTTTGTTGCAACAGTAGTTGACTCACTTTAAGCTTCCTGCTGTCGACGGCAAGAAGGTGCCGGTGTCAGTGAAAACATGGACTGGAGTTTCATTGATCCAGGTTTTATATCTATAAACGAGCGGAACGGATTCAATAATGAAGCTCTGACACAACTTGGTCACTCATCTCTGGACTGATGTAAAAGTCGTATAATGGTAGCTACGCCCATAATCATTATAAACACCAAAGCAGAGAGAGCTCAGCTCCTGCTGGCTGTACTGGGCTCCGGCCCAATCTAATCTCTGGTTGTAATTGGTTATAAAAGGACAGAGCTCCAATTAAATGGCCTTGTTGCATGGAAACATACTTTTGTGTTTATAGCAATATCTGAAATAATGAGATAATGTGTGTGTTAAGATTATTATAATAACTAAATCCCATCCTGTCAAATGAAAAATTATTTCTAAGAAGGACATTTTCTCCGTTTGCGCTCCATATAGTATATATAGAGGCTGTTCTCCTTCAGGTTGTTCTGATCTCGTTAGCTGCAAGCTGATTATGTTCACACAATGGTCCAAACACATTGTGTCCAGCAGCCATCAAGTAGCCCAATCGCCTCAGTAATGCTATTAGGACAGTGTGAGGCCCTCAGGGTACAGTAGGCACATCATTAGCTTCACTGCAGCTCTAACCCTGCAGGAGGGGAAAAAGAGAGCCAGCAGGCCCTCCCCGCTGGCTCTTTCAAGTTTTTTTTACATGGACGGTGTTTCTTCACACAGACATCTCAGTCTGTTTAGTTGTTAGAAACTTTTCTAGTTTGCAAACATACATGAAATGAAAGACTACTTATGGCAGATTTCACATGTGTTAAGGACTGATTTGAATCCTACAAAAGTGCAGTGATGACATACTAAAAGCTTTGCTAAATACTTTAGTCGTAGTTTTTCTTCCCAGCATAATCATCCACTGTTTGTCAGATGTTCAGCATGATAAATACTGACTAGAGGATGAGGCATAAAATAACTCAGTTAAGAGTGTTCTGCTTTTAGGGACATGATCACAAAAAAAACATTTATAAGAGCCCCGTGTTTCTCTTCATTATTTTGCTGTTTACATGGAACATTTTTCAAACTCTGACGCTCGACCTTCACTTCGAAGACTGACTGAACGTTTTTCAAAATGACCAGTTCTCTCTGATGACAGATAGATTATAGAAGGTCTAACTCACAATAAGTCTAAGAACATCTTTGTTAAACAAAAATTTAACAGAATTTCCATGCAAAGCATGATTACGCTTATTTTTTTTGGATTCTTTTTAATGTTGGTGTGAAAAAAAATCATTATTAGAATAGTCATTCATTTTAATTTCATTCCATTTATGGAATATTTATTCAGTTTGCAAAATCAATAATGTATTTTGACCCGAGAATTAGCCATCTGCATCTATTTGCAAAGAAGTCCTACAATGAATGCTAAGTCCTTAGCATGGGAATCCAGAGTGAGGAGAATTGATGACAGAAGCTGTACTGAAGAAAAACAAGAAGGCAAGGTAAGTACTACAAAAGAACTCTCTATGGACCACAGGAGTCAGACTAATTACCACAGGTGAAGTAAGACAATCTGGCGAAGGCTGGCTGCTCCTGCAGCTCCTTCAGACTGTTTCTTGATGAGGACAAACGAGGAACAGGTGTGAAGGCAGGCACAATCCAGACTTCTTGGACACCCGCTAACCCCCAGCTAAGGCCCAGAAACCACAACAACAACACAGCGAAGCATGATCATGACAGATATTGTGTAAACAGTATTTGAGATGGTTGCTATCTTCAAGTCAAGCACTTAACCTTTTGACACATGGTGTAAAAAATATCCAGGTCAGCTCCAGTTTTGACACTGGACTTCTACAGCGACGTCTGTCAAAAATGTCTCATTAAGGCAATATTGGTAAAAAAAGTTTCTTCTAAGATTTTGCTGGAGTCTGGATTTTTTAAGGAGTAAAAAGACTACATTGTTGAACTTTGTGGCTCTTATTTTAGACACACAAGTTTGGGATGGGCCATACCAATTTTTCCCCCCAAAAAAGGAACTCACTATCGCCTGGAAACCAGTGCCATAATTGGCAACACATTTTTTTATTGTTTGGATGACATTCCAATGCCTCCCCCTTGCTCTACCCGTACATTCTCACTGGCTGATTCTAAGGGTGATGACATAATTCTTGGTTTATCTTGTACAAAGCAAGAAACGTCTGTCAGTTTTTTTCCATTTAAACTTGCTCCTCAGCAGAGTTCATAATCAGGGCAGCCCATTTGTGTATATTTGTGTTTGAGGTGAGCTGTTCTCTTTCTCTTTCCCTTTCTCCCTTTCTCTCTCCTGCCACAGTTAATGGCTGAGCCAAATCCATGTATGTCTCTACATATAGCAGTGTAAGGCGGACTGTTCTTTCTCCCCTACATATTCTTTAACACCATTTCTGAGGAAGGGTGGCAATAATAATATATATTTTCCTTCCACAATCAACTACATAAGAAACATTTTCAAAGCTCATATGGGCTATAACATACTTTTTATTTTTCTGACTACACAAAGATGGTTTGTTACATTTCATGATTGTGACTGCCGAGAACATCTAGTGATTACGTTAACTAAAGTATTAAAGATTAAAGTATGCTGTTTTTCCAATACCCATGTTTTCCTCCCACAATCAACTACATAAGGTACATTTTCAAAATTCCTATGGGCTATAAACATAGCCACAAACACAAACTCTAGAGTTGCCTGTGGTGAGAGGTGCAGTGCGGGTATACATTGGGGTTTACCCCAGTGGACGAGAGGGTAGCCTCCCTCCACCTCCAGGTGGGGGGACGGATCCTAACTATTGTTTGTGCTTACACACCAAACAGCAGTTTAGAATACCCGCCCTTTTTGGAGTCCCTGGAGGAGGCATTGGAAAGTGCTCCTGCGGGAGACTCCCTAATTCTGCTGTAGGACTTCATTGCTCACGTGGGCAATGACAGTGAATACTGGAAGGGCGTGATTGGGAGGAACGCCCTTCCAGATCTGACGATACAAAAAATCTGACCACAATCTGATCACAAATAAACTTTGTAGTTGTATCATCAGATATGTGGCTATATGTCCTGGACACTCGGATGAAAAGAGGGGCGGAACTGTTACCTGATCACCACCTGGTGATGAGTTGGCTCTGTTGTTGGGGGAGGATGCCGATCAGACCTGGCAGGTCCAAATGTATTGTGAGGGTCTGCTGGGAATCTCCTGGCACAATCGTTGAGGCGACTGACTGGATGTGTGGCCGTAAAATAGTCCATGCCTGTCGTGGCGGCAACCCCTGAACCCGCTGGTGGAAACCGGCGGTTAGGGAAGCTGTCAAGCTGAAAAAGGAGTCCTATCAGGCCTTTTTGGCCAGTGGGTATGGAGTATGGAGTGCCAGACCCCTTGATAGGGGCTGCTCGGTCTCCGTGTCAGAGTCTGGTCCGCATTGCCAGCAGTAAGTCGGACGTGTTTCTGGTGAGGGTTGGACTCCGTCAGGGCTGCCCTTTGTCACCGATTATGTTCATAATTTTTATGGACAGAATTTCCAGATGCAGCCATGGCGTCGAGGGGGTCTGCTTTGGTGACCTCAGAATTGGGTCACTGCTTTTTGCAGATGATGTGGTTCTGTTAGCACCGTTGGGCTGTGATCTTCAGCTCTCACTGGAGCGGTTTGCAGCCGAGTGTGAAGCAGTTGGGATGAGAATCAGGTCATCCAGGAGGTGCTCTAGTAGAGCCGCTGCTCCCCCGCATCAAAAAGAGCCAGATGGGGTGGTGAGGTGTTCCGGGCACATCCCACTGGGAGGAGACCGCGGGGAAGACCCAGGACACATTGGACTGACTATGTCTCTCAGCTGACCTGGGAACGCCTCGGGGTCCCCCCTGAAGAGCTGGAAGAAGTGGCCGGGGACAGAGACATCAGGGCTTCTCTGCTCAAGCTGCTGCCTCCGTGACTCGACACTCAGAGAAGTTGCAGACATTGGATGGATGGATATATACATAGTTTCTACTTTTGTGACTACACAGGGATATTTTGATACTTCTCATGACTCTGACTACTGATAGTGTGTAGTGATTACATAAAGTGTGCAAAACTAAATACTTTGTTTGGTTAGTGATGCATCCTCTTAGATCACAAAGTTGTCATGACATTCGCTTCATCTTACAAAGGTCTTTTTTTATTTCTCTGGCATTGCCAAAGTAACATGTCCTGTCCAAACAACACAGAAAATAACACAGGCAGCTTTTTTTCGGTGCTGTGGACACACATAGTGCACATGTTGGTGTGACAGCAGACTGCGCTGTCAGGATGTCTTTAAAAAGAATAACTTAAATCACAGCATGTCTATACTTAAATACTTGATTCATTTTCACATTTTGGCTTTATTGATAAGAGCAAATCTGAATGTGTAAATTAGTCAATTAGTTGTATGAATTAATTACTTATTTGTGTCTTTTGTGACTAATAATTAATTTATCTTCTCTGTTTGTATTTTAAAGGCCCGGTGAACATTGTCGTAAATTGAGGGCTGTGATTTATCAGCGTGGTGCAGACATGAAAAGACAAGGCAGAAGGACCCTGGTGTATCATGATGAAAAGGAAAGACTGGTGCTCTGAGAGGATTGAAAGCTTTTTCTATGCCGACATGTCATGTTCTGTGGGAGACGTTCTAAATGAAATACCGAAAAGACATTCCTCCTTCAAACATGCCCAGGAAAACCCAAGGTCTGCCCTCTCAATGCCTCCCCCAGAAGGAAAGGTACTTTAGATTTAAAAGGAGAGATGCAAACATGGGACAAAAACCTGCCTCAAGTGTGTCAAATGTCAGGCTAAATGTCAGAAAGAGCTCTTTATTTGATATGTTGACCATAAAACTATTGTCACAGCACTGCTTGACTGTCTCACACTGCAGCATAACCTACAGTACATTACTGCAACAGTGTGACAGAGATGACACATATTTAATTCAAAGGAGCTGTGTAAGAGACAGCAAAGTGCGAGTGCCTTTGAATGTTAATAGTGTAGATACACACAGTGCTTTCAAGACCCGTCCTAATGTCTCAGCGTGAGACTCTCTTGCTCCCAGTGTGGGCCTCCCAAGTGTACAAGTCAAAAACACTTTGAAGTTCTTAGGATTCTGGCAAAAGTGCCTGTTAGAACTTCAACAACACCGCTGCACTCCTGCTGTTAAGAAGTTAAAAGAAAAAAGAAAAAAAGGATAGAAAAATCAACAGAAAAAAGAAACAACAAAAAACATCAGGCAGAGGAAATGGGAGAGTAGAGGCTGGGAAATTGGGGGTGCAAACATGGCAGGTGTTTGCGTGATAAGGGGGTTGTCCAAAATAATGTGAAATTAACATTAGAAGACAGATGCATTTTAATGTCAGTTTGCTTAGTCTTTGTTTGGGACATATTTCTGCTTCTTTCAGGACAGTTTCTTGACAAACATATTTCTGTGAATCACATATATTTCAACATTTAGTTGGTGGAGAAATCGAAATTGGCATCATCTAGATACGCATTGAAAAATCTGTCAATCTCCCAAACTGTCACATTTGGACATGCCCAGTCTTTTATATTGATAACATTACAGTCACAGTGACAAGGTGAAAATTGTCAGAAAAACTTTCTGCAGTAAAATGTATTCTAGTATGTATTCCAAGCCCAAACATGTTTTTGGGGATTTTTTGTGCCTAACCTAAACCAAGAACTGTAATGCCTGACAAAGCACAATTAGAGTGAATGAACTCAAAAGAGTAACTGAGGCTGTTTGTCCAGTCATTTAAGACTCACTCGCCATACCATACCACGACTCCTACATAATACTATATCTGTTCACCATATAGCAGACTCACAAAGGGATAGAGATAGACAGCTGCTGATGGATTTCAGACATTACTAGAATGCTGTGGGGCTTTATCATTATGTGCTGGATAGTCACAGTTATGTGTTGCACAAACAAATACCGGTAGGATATGTACACTTCAAATCTGAGGAGAGAACGGGTGGTTATTTATACCTCTCTCCAGAACACTGACATAGATCTTCCTAATACAGATCTGTGCCCACCCATAATCTTTTTTTATATTGGACTGCATCCATGTACACAACCACTGACTGCAGCTGTAATTTGGATCTTTGCTGCTGAACTTGGTTTCTTTGCGGGAGGGTGTGTTAGCAAAGTTAATGTTTGCTTGCTAGGACAGTCCACTATTGTTATAATTCCTACACTTTAACTAACTATTACACATCTCGACGCTTTGTTAGTATGCAATTTGTGTGCTTCCTACTCCCATCTTCGGCTACAGCTTCCTTGTCTTCTTCTGTCAGCTCCAGTGCAGACTAGAAACTGTAATGATTCAAGTCCCATCTAGTGCCACAAAGTGGTATTTCAAGAAAATCTGGTCCATCCCTTGAGTTTTATGGTCCTACATAGGTGTTTTTGTTTGTCATAGTTATTACTTTTTCCAGTTCTCTAATTGAATTTTTGATACTTCAAACACATTTTTCTTAAGTATTCAAACTTGACAAAGCATCACTGTGTCGCATTAGCTGCGGAAAGACGTGCCGTCAAAGGATCACACAGACTTATAATGTGACTGATGGCTCCTGACTCTCAGTTCAGTTCAAACCTTTGTTCCTCAGCAGGGGGGGGGGGGGGGGGGGGGGGGGGAGACAAAGGTTGAAAAAATAAATTGTAGCAGTAATTCATAGGATTTCTGTTCACTCTCTCACATACTACAGATGCCTGTATTGTATTACCTGCTCCAATTTGTCTGATACATTTTGGTAAAACTGCCAACTAGTTAGTGATATAAGTTAAAACAGACTTCCATGGTACTTTCGCTCTGGGATTCCACCAGGCTCGGGTCTGTAATGTATCATCTGTAGGTCCATCTGCTGTGTAGCTTTTTTATGAGCAGATCTCAAAATTAAATGGCAATGTAAGGATCATAGTAAACATGGCCACATTCACATTCAGTCAGACATAATCATGTAAATCACTTATATTTGACTCTTAAAACTGTCATATCTAAATATGGTATGTGTGGTCATATCACAGCTTAATCTTTTTTTTCCTTCTGATTAACCATTCATCATCTAAAGGGAAAATTCTCTGGTTGGTTGACTTCTGGCCAGTGGTGTGGAAATTTCTCAGTTATAATATGGATTATGATGCAGATGCAAACAATTGTGCATGAAAGCAGTAGTGAGGACATGTTCTATGACAGAACAAGAAGTATGAAGTTGTACAGTTAGCACAGTACATTCAATTGCTTCAAACTCCAAAGATGAGGAAGTAGCTATATGGAGTGAAACATCAAAGGACAACTAGTTACCAAACTAGTTAACAAAGTAACTATGTAATATGGTGGTGGAATACAAAGATCAGCAGGGAGTAATAACAGGAACACGGTATGTTTTGAAAGTGGATATCTGGATATCACAGTTAACCCACTTAAAAGCAAAAAGCAGTGTGTAAAATTTGCCTTTCAAAAATGAAATAATGGCTTTGCAACTGAAATGAAGAACCACATTAGCTGTTCCCACACAGACAACATTTGCAAACTCATGGAACATAGCCGGCCTGACTCATCAGCCAAGAATTATAGAGGCGCTGTCTACTTTGTCCTCAAACATTGAGAGAGTGAGATGAATCATCAAATCCATGGCTGCTCTCAGAGCTAAGCATCCGTGGACTTATTTTGTAATGAAGAACCCTGGATTTCATCAGTTGCTGCGGACCTTAAAACTGCTGCAGTATAAGCTCCCGTCACAAACCCCACTTCAAAGAAAATGACAACACCTGCCCTCTACTGCCAAACATAAATGGATATTTGATTTATACAAAGTGAGGTTGTATGAATTATGAATAAATGGTCAGTCCGACGATCAGAACGTAGTATTCACTTGAACCGCTTTGAAACTTTTGACATTTGGGTTTTTTTCGATGGCAAAAAATTTGCTGTTTTTGGTGGCCCTGTCCTGAGTAGCTTTAAGCTTTAGCTTGTCCATCAGAAAACCATCTACTTCTCCAGAGAGCACTATGACTGCTGTCTCCTGCAGGTAAGACTCCAACTACTCACAAGTACTGCACACATACCCATCTAGAATTAACCCAAATATTATAACCCAAAAGTCCTGATAAATGATTCAGTGAGTAAGACGAGTTGAAAGTGGTGTAGCAGTGCTCAGAGAAGTAGATATACAACAATTTTACCCCCTTTTTTTGTCCAGCAAATGATTAACATAAGAAATTAAATCCTGCTTTGACTTTAAACCATTAAACTGGGCTCTCTACTGGCATTTGAGCCAACTGTCCAGATACGATTGCAGTTAAAATCTTTGAATTAGAATCGTGTTCTGATTTATATTGGTTTATCTTTACACTCCCTATCAGAACACAGCCAGTACTTAACCTCAATCTGCCCTCAATAAGTATTCTCTAAAATCAACATCAGTCAGAAATAGCCCCCTTTATGCCAATATGTGATCCTCTAACTAGCAAATAGGATATGTGTCAATGAACTTTTTCAATGCAGCTCCGTTCTGCTAATGGTTCCAACACAGATAAACCTGGGGACCACAGCTTATTCTTTTCTTTTTTTTTCAGTTCAACATCACTCCTAAGTTTTTGCAAAGTTTTTATGAACTTTGCCCTCCATTATGTTAAACAACTCAGCCGGATCAATTTGAACTAAAAAAGGTCACAACAAAGGAAGCGTCAAACAACGCCAGTAACCTATCTGAGGTTCACAGGGATCCACACCAGGACCACTGGAACGAAACTTACTTGGAGATTAAAAGGGAGAACATTGCTGAATCAGTTTTCCTGACATGACACATGGCATAACTGCTCCGTCAGATGGAGTCTGCACACCACATTTTTGTCCCCAGCATCTTGAAGCTTTTGATTATCATTTTCCATCAACAAAATAGAATTCAAGTCCTCCTCGGAGACGCTGCCTGTCATCTCTCCTTAGAAGTCATGCAGTTCTGCAACTATTTCTACTGATGTTACTTTCAATCATATCCCCATTACATAGCAACCTCCACTTGAGCCTGCCCAATCAACCTGCATGTCTTGCACATGCGATGCCTCTGTGAGCAGAACATAATTGAACAAAGACTTGAAATAACAGCATTTCCCAGTGGAGCGACAGTTTTTTCTCTTGGCAGCTGTGAATTGATAATCCACTCTGTGCAATACTCCTGGGGTCTTTACTCTCATGTTGAGCCTCGGCTGAATTAGTAGAGGCAGCACTCAGGGTCTCAACACTCGATTCTCCATACTTCACATTGTTGTGTAATCCAACTTGCCCGTTACTGCAGAGCCACAAAACAGCAACATGCTAATACCAGAATTAATTACAAACCAAACTTTCACTCATTAGATATTATAACCACAAATACTTTGCATTTTTGCTGTTATGAGGAAATGTTTTCACTGACTGATCATCTCAAGCAGGCGTTTATGTGTGTATTTCTTTCATTGAAGATATTTTTCAAGATAGATGATTTCAATTGACTGAACAGTAGGAGATACCTGAAGGTCATAAATATGAAATCACTACCCAACAGTTGAATGCTCTCTGTTGGAGAAGTGGAGAAAAGAAAGGTATGGGTGGGAGGAGGTGAAAGAACCATTGTTGGAAAAGAGCCAGAAATGCACTCTGATCCATCTTTTCCACAGGTGTAACTAGGTGTGGATACTGGAAAGCACTGAGAATAATAACTACACTCAGCACATTGCATAATGAAGGGTATGCACCCAAAGTCAACAGCACCTGATAATGAAGGGTCTGTGGAGGAAAATGATAGTGAGGAAGCTTCTCCACAAGACAATAGTCCAGCAAACATGGTAACCCTTTTGTATTGCGAGATGAGATTCTGTAGTTAGCCAAGTGACCTTGGCTTCAAGTGAGAAGGATATTGCCAGAGGGCAGAGCACCTCATGCTGGGAGATATTGCTGTTTGGCTCACAGATGCTGCAGCTGAAGCTCAGCATGCATTGCACTTTGTGCCTTTAAAAAGGAAAAAAAATCTTGTGACTTTTGTGGTGCTGTTGTGTGTTGTTCACAGTACTGAAAAAAATCTTTTCTATTTGTTTCTTTTTCATCTGTAAAAATAGTCCAAACTTTCAGACATTCAAATCCAATCTGACCCAAACCATTCATCACCCGACATTGAGTTTAATGAACTTTTACGTCTTATCACTGCCAGACACCGTGCCAACTTCAGATCTAAGGAAATCATAGGCAAAATAAAATAAAATGAATGCCTTGTACTATTTTTTTCTTCGAGTTTTCCTAGGAAACATCCATCTTTCTTTCGACTTGGTCTCACATCAAATCAGTGCTGTAAACTTGCCGCAGTACCAACACAGTGCAGATTTAATATAGTTCCTCAGACACTTCAGACTGCATTAGTGAATTGAGACAACAGAACATTTATTGTCTTGGCTTGTAATCTATGATGTCTGATGATAAAATAAAAATGCTGACTGCATGCCATAAATAAACAATCATTCACAAGAAATAGACAATAAAGCTCATTTGAAGGTGGAAAGTTTGAGACCACAAAATCTATCTTCTGGTCATTGTTAATTGAACATGTCCAGACTAGCATTTGAGGGGAATTGTTAATGCTCAAAGTATTGATTGGCCTGTAGTGGGCCTTCAGAGTAACACTAGCAGTGTGGCAGAGAGTGCACAAATCCAATCATGCCCTCTTTTTTGTAATTACAAATTGACATTACCCCTACATTAAAATTTCATGGCCTTGGGACAAAGGCACACACCCCAAAAGGTAAATCAGCGCAGGCTGTCAATCAAATGAACCAGTCCATCTAATTGAAAAAAATCTTTTGTAAAAGTAACCTTCAGAGTGGGTATAGCATGCAGTATTTGTCCATAAAGTCTCACCTGATAGTTCACTAAAACCCTCTTTGACAGCCACTGGAACCTAACAGGTTTAGATTTCACCATAATACAAATACAGTGGTGGTTAGCACCGTCGCCTCACAGCAAGAGGGTTCCAGGGTCATTCCCCACCTGGGGCCTTTCTGTGTGGAGTTTGTATGTTCTCCCCGTGTATGTGTGGGTTCTCTCTGGGTACTCCGGCTTCCTCCCACCGTCCAAAAACATGCATGTTAGGTTAATTGGTGACTCTAAAGTGTCTCTAAAATTGTCCTTAGGAGTGAGTGTGAGCGTGCATGGTTGTTTGTCTCGTTTGTCTTTGTGTGGCCCTGTGATGGACTGGCGACCTGTCCAGGGTGTACCCCGCCTCCCGCCCGATGACCGCTGGGATAGGCTCCAGCCCCCCTGCGACCCGACCGACGGATTAAGCGAGTATAGAAAATGGATGGATGGCAAATACAGTGTCTAATTCTCACAAAGTACGATGGGTTGGGGTCCCTTTTTTGCATTTCCAACTGAAACAATGAATACATTTACAAACACATATATTTGTTAATCTTAGCATTGCATATACAGCTAAGTGGCACTAACATTCTCCAGTATTAAAATAGGACTCACACTAAGTGAGATTGTCATTAGATTTGGGTAGTAACCGAAAAAATGAGATGTTGAGGTGGTTTGGGCATCATCTGAATAGGATACCTCCTGGTTCAGTACCTTTGGAGGTTTTTTGGGCACGTGAAACCTGGAGGAGGCTCAGACCAAAAACATAATGAAGGGATTCTATATCCCTTCTGGCCAGAGAACATCTCAGCATCCCCCAAGAGGAGCTGAGGAGTTGTCGCTGGGGAGAGGGATGTCATGGTTTCTGCACTGCACCTGTTGCATCTGCAACCTGAGCTTGGACAAACAGAAGATAATGGCTGAATGGATGGCAGGATGAATGGATAAATATTGGAGGTGGTCATAGTGGGGAAAAACCTTTCCAGCATGCAGCGCTGCGAGGATAAAATGTCTGTTGTAGTAGAAACACCATCCCATGTGAGGGTGGAATAAGAGTATGACGATGTCATTCCTTTCATCGACTAACCAAGTGTACCCTGCTATTTTTCACAGGTCGTCAACTGATTAATGCTGTTTTAAAGGAAACATTCCTTAACTTCACTGACTTATTGGCTAAAGCTGATGAAACAAGCAAGTCATAGCATGTGCAAAGCAGATAAAATGGCTTGAAAACTGCTGCTAACCTATTGGTTTTGTTGATAGATTTAGCTACTTTTTAGAACTCTTCAGTGACAAATCAAGAGACTTTTAGGACAAAAAGACACCAACGAGCAATGTTTATCTCGAGCTGCAGGAACACCTCTCTCTGTTTCTACTCTGCTCAATCAATGGCAAAGAGAGGCTGCAGCACCTATGAGCTGCTTCCAAACACACAATTGTCATTCTGTTTGTTACTCAGGAAGGCTGTGATCCATGTTGCAGAAAAATGGAGAAAAGAGACACGCTGTTGCTTCTGTAGCTGAAGTGAGCAACACTCCACACTCAGATCAACCAGCAAAACTGTCCCCAGTTCCATTTTTGCGCCTGTTGTTTTATGTATGTGCACCGAAGCATGAAAAACAGTAGTAGTTTAACAAACTGCCAAACAAATGAGCGATTTAAACACAAAATGATCCCACTGCAATGATTTTATTTACAGTGATTAATGTTGGCTTCATTTGCAAGCTCACATCTGATACAATCTGTGCAGTTTATGGGCAGAGAATTTCAAATTGTGAAAATACAAGGGACCGTAATTAGAGTGTTTGATATTTCAACACAGTAGAGCCATGATCTACATTTGGTGCAAAATACCATGGCAACTAATTCTCCCATGTCTGGCATCACAATAGCATATTGTGCCAAAAACGGAAAGACAAGACAGGATTTTTCAGTGTACCGCTATGCATGGAGCTGAGTTTTTACTGCCCTGCTCCCACTTTAACCATGTTGTCTTCTCTCCCAAACACAGTTCATGTGTGTGGGAGAGAGATGATACATTCCATTCCCACTATTCTCATAAACACACACATGCTTACACTGCCAGCAACCATCATTCCACTGTGTATGTTCAGCTGGCCTGGCTAGACACCATCCAGCCAAATGCCCACCCATCTGTTGAACCTAAGACAGCATGCAAATGTATAACCAGAGAGGAAATGTTCTATGAAATGGTGAACTTATCAGCATGCAAACATCGGTTGTCGGGGGCCTCTGGGATCCAGGACCCCTGGGGCATGCTGCAGGATTGCAGGCATTTGCAAAATCTACACTGATGTAAGAAACAGCCTTGGCCTTGACTGAGTCACGCATTTTCTTTTAACTTCAAGCATTGATAGATTCATATGGATACAGTGTTTTCATACTAATCAGTATGTTTTTTTTATTATTCAAGTTCAATTTCAATTACATTGACTTAAGTGTTATGTTGTTGTTTTTTACCTGCAGAACTCCCTTTGTAGAAAACTGAGTCTGAAATACAATTAACTCTTTATTTAAAAAAAACAAAAACCTGACAGAAGTAATTAGATACTGATATTTTAAAACCAAACTCTTACTGAGAAGCAAGGAATGCTGTTTTTTTGACAATGTTTTTTTTAGTGGCCTCAGGGGGTAAAGGTATACATTCACTTTGCCTAAGGCTTAAATCTGTCCAACAGGTCTCTGCAGTCCTGAGGCTATTATGGCTGAGTGAACATTAGCTTGGTTGAGTTCACCCTGCTTAGACACTCTAAGCTGCCAGTCACCTCTGTTATCCTATTAGTCAGCTGCACTGATGGAAACCAGCTGTAGTGATCCTGTGAGGATAGAAGGAGCATTGAGACTCACTGTAAAGTTTATCCTTTGGGTTACTATCACACAGTGCTGTGCAAAAGTCTCGATTCAGTTCTCATTTCTTTAAATTTTTCTTCCAGTGACCCAGACTTTCATTTAATACTTTAAAGTGGTCTTGAGCAATAGTTCTCCAATTTTTCTTATGATCTTTAGAATTTCTTTTTCTTTTCACTTATTTTCAGCGCAGTCCTTCTAACTGGTCATTTTTAGTCTTATTTTGTTTTGTTAAGCCACTTAAAGCTGAGCTATGAACCATTTAAGCCTAAAAAATCTGTTAACTTAAGGAATTAACAAGTGTTTTGTCCACACATAATGACAACTGAGTATTAGAACTTATTTCATAATGTATCTTTAGTCACAATGACACATAATGTTTTCCCATTTTCCTAGTAGTGTCCACAATAAATGCCAAAAAGAACACATTTTGACCGATGTAAGATAGTATTTTTGCACCAACAAGGTGATTCCAAAAAAAAGTATCAACTGAAAACTTGGTGTACACCTTAATGAATTTGATGACACTGGACAAGTGGAGGACAAAATAAGAGTTAGGTCTAAAATATTTATTGTGTATTGTGATGTATTTAAGATAGAGGAAACAATCCAGCAAAGACCTGACGCAGGACCTGAGAAATGCATCTGGACCATCAGTTGATCCATGTTGGCCCAAACCTCATCAGAAATGCTCTCCATGGAAGGGAGGCTGTCAAGAAGCCATTATTAAGGAAGGGGAACAGGGAGGAAAGGCTGAGCTATGCCAAATGACACAAGAAGTGGACTGAAAATCAGTGGCAACAGGTTTATGGAGGGATGAATCCTCCCCAGAGCCCGGACCTCAACATTACTGAAGCAGTGTGGGATCATCTGACAGAGAACGGAACAAAAGGCAGCCAACATCCAAAGAAGAGCTTTGGGATGTCCTTCAAGGAGCCTGGAGAACTATTCCTGAAGACTACTTAAAGAAATGATAGAAAGCTCGTCTCAGAGGGTTCAGGCTGTGTTGAAGAATAAAGGAGCTCAGACCAAAAACTGAAGCCTATTAGAATAGTACGTATTTCTGCTTTCATTTGCACATATTTCAATAAATCATTCCATCTATTGCCAGTTTCCTAGATAAAGAAATCAGGGATAACTTAAGACTTTTGCACAGATGTGATAAATATCAGATCATATTAATCAAAACTCCAATCAAAACAGCGTTAGTGTTCATCTCGTTGAGATTAGAGAGATATTAAGAATGGACAGAAATGGATGACAGTTATTAATTATTTTACAGAAGATCGTTGTTCGTTGCTGCTGCACTAAAGTCCAGGACCTTGTTAGAATGTCACGTAAAATAAATAAACAAATAGATTTGGGGAGGGGGGTCCTGATGTGAGAGTGAGAATGCTGAGGGGCGTAGCCGTGTTGTGCCCCTTATGGTCAGCGCTCAGGAATTAAAATGCATGTCTCTCATTGTTCGGAGCGAGTAACGGCAGCCTGAGCGCGACTTAACAGTTCCCAATCAGCCTCCTCCTCCACGGAGGAAAGAAAAGAAGAGAAAACCGCATGGATGAGCGAGTTCCAGGAGGGGTAAACCTCCTCCCGGTGTTTTCATACTCAAACAGGCAGCGGTACGAGGTTGCCAGGTTGGAGCTTGATTCCCCCTTATAATGGACCCTCGGAGCTGAGGCTCGGCTCAGTTGCTTGCTTGTCAGCCGCTGTTCGCGGAGCTGTTGCCGCCTCACCGCGCGGACATAACGGGACTCAACTCGCTCTGGATTGACTTTGGGTCAGTATGAAAACACAACGCATGTTTTAACTCCATACACTGCTCTACCGTCACCTTCCACACTAATTATAGCTTTTAAGCTGAGTGCCTTAAATTGAGTGGCGCGCGCGCAGGCTTAAAGTCTTAAGAGTGGGTGCCGCTGACCAGGTGTTGCACTTCAACTTTATTCCGCTAAAATCTGGACATATATTAAGACTCTAACGCATAACAGAGAGCAGCAGCGCGCTTCTGTTGCCTTAAGACTTTTCTAAGGTTTTTTTTTTCAATTGCCTGTTTATTGAGCAGTTCGTAGTAATTTCCTGTTTATATTTCATTATCAGCACGTGCATATTTATCTTTGTTTTATAATATTTTCTACCTTGTGTCCGGTCATGTTGCCGGAGAGCAACTTGTTCGCTTCAAGGACAGCTTAGGTTCTTAGGTGGAGATTCGCTGGCTAACTGCAGCGTTTATCTCTCTGATTTTATAAATAAACTGTTTGATATGTTCAGCCCAAGCTTGAACAACTGTTGAATTTAAGTGCAGAGGGGAGATATCTCTGTGCTAAACATTGTTACAGTTGTTGTGTGGTCTCCTGGATTCAGCCTCATTAAGTAAAGCAACAATTTCCTCTGACATGAACCCCTTTAATTAGTTCTAAACAATAATCACTCTGTTTCATTGTCTGCACCATATCCAGGTTTATTGGCTGTGAGTTTTGTAATGATCTCCTTTGTTGTGTAGTTTGTATGAGATGTCATTTACTAATGAAGGTGTCTGCAGCACACTAGTTAATTTTCCACTGAACCCTGTCCTTGCCATTATAAATAATAAGCAAGTGGAATACATTAGCTGAGCCGGTTTCTTTTTGAGTCTCCAATCAGATTGGATTGCGTGACCTTGGGGGACTGCGCTGCAGTATTTAAAGAGAAGGATGGCAGAGATGGATTTGGGGTGGCTTGGTGGCATCCAATTTCAAGAAACCGAATTGCATCTGGAAAATGTAGTTCCTATAGGCAGTTCCCATCAGCTGCACTACAGGAGACAGAAGAGCTGCTTTGAGAGGAATGCTATACTGGTAATGTGCGGTTTCTAATGGGTCTATACATTGTGATTCAAGGGAAGTGTGCTTCCTCTGATCGAGAGTCCTTTGCAGGCTCCTTTTAGTTGTGGCGCATGGGAGAAGCAGTGACTCACAGTGAATCATGGCTTTTCTCACCAGCTGCCAGCCAGATGAAGACATGCTGCAAGGAAAAGTCTGATGAAACTGCAGTCGCAGTGGTGCTGCTGTCTCCACTTCAAAGCATTGCCACGGCGAACATGTAGCACTTCACTGAAAGCGCCCAACAGCTCATTCAAAGTTTCTGCGAGTTTCCTCTAACGATCTGACTTCCCACTTTAAGATCTTTCCCGCAAGGTATTTCCTTTGGCCTTCAGTTGCTGCGGCGTGAAGGCTGAGTTAAGTCGGCGCAGGCTTTGCTGTAATCAGTTATTCAGCTCTGGCATTCAGACTCTCAGCTCCAGACAGAGGAATCCCCATGGCTCACCACAGACCCAATCAGACCCTTTGAGTACACATTTTTTGGGACCGGGACTATTGCAGCAGCAGCAAAAATGTTTCCAGTCCCTGGGGGTGGTGGTCTGTTAGCGTCTGCAGCATGTACAAGTATATATTTTTTTTTGTCTTTTGTTCAGGCCTCTTGGCTTGGTTGTACAGTCTTTTTTTCCTCAAAGTATTCCCCTTGGACTTCTCCCTGGCTTTTTGATTTGCCCTCTGTTTCCACTTAACAGTCTTGGCTGTTTTCCAAGAAACACCTCAGCACCATTCTTCTTTTTGTTTTTTTGCAAACACAAGTGGACTCCTTAGACTGTTAGCAGAATACATGGTATTTTCTGCAAGTGAGCACTTACAAAACAGCATCTCCCTGTAATTTTGACCTCATTTTTCCTCATCACAGATGATTACTCAATGACAATTAAAGCACGGACTTCTCCGCAGCACAGAGTCCTGTGATTGGTGTCGTAATCTGTCCCAAGCGCAATCAGCAGCGTTGAGAGCATGCATCAGTCCTGCAATTAGGCTCGTCAGATTACTGCACGCTGTTTGTCTGTAGCTGCTGGGTGATAATGCTTACTGGCAGGTGCCTTCGGCAGAGAGGAGGAAGGGAATCCACAGCTGCTGCATTACATGATACCACACTGTCCTGTGCAGCAGATGTGCCTCCCCAGCTACATAACCATATGTCTCTGTATAATAACATCCTTCAGAGTTTCCCCTATTATTTATTTTTTTCCCTTTTTGACAGGCATGCCCTTGACTTTCATCGTTTTTGTTGTCAACCTGAGTCGATCATCGAAAATTGTTCCCTTGAAGTCCTAATCGTTTATGGGTCTCATCTGTTTGCCTGAAACGAGAGTGGGAAGCTCTCCTTCCAAGGCTTCATCATGGCAAAACGTCTTCTGTACCGTTTATTCAACTCATAGTCTTCTCGACAGGCCTGCGGTGCCTGTGACCTTGTCAGGAAATATGCCTTCATTGTGTACTCAAATAGACTCACCCATACATTATGTATAGTATCACATACATTCACTGTCACCCCACAAAGCTTTGCTACGGATTCTTGCAACTTTTTGTATGTTTTTCAGTTTCTTTTTCTGTCTAATGCCATGGTTTTAATTACCAACTGAAAAGGAAAGAAATGGTTTTCTCAGTGGGCTCAGCGTGAATCCTCGTGGTGGGTTTATTTGAAGGAAAGGCTAATTGTTATGCCTCAGAGCTCCATTGTTAATTAGAAGTTATCTCGGGCTGCGCTCACATGGTCACCGCTCTAATTGGCATTCAAAGCTGTGCACCACCTGGCCTAGCCTTTAACTCACCATGTGCTCCCAGCAAAACCTACGGCCTTGGCATCGTGTGAGCGCGGCCTCTTAAAACAGGACAGAGATATGGAAAGGTAGGGAAAGACAAGAGAGCGTGCCGGACAAGTCTGCGAAAATGGCGGAGTGGAAAGCAGTGTGAGGTTATTTCATGCTACGCTGCCAAACAAGCCCTTTGTAGGCGGCAGAATGAAAGGTTCAGAGAAATTAATGTAATCTTTTAATACGCACATGGTCACACCTCACTCCTCTTTGTTTCAGATTTCTAACACCACAGGGAATGTGAGGTGGCAGCACATCAACACTCTGCAGGGTTTTTGTTTTTTTGTTGCTAATGTTTTGTTAGAAAAACAAGTTGAACCTGTGAATAACCAGCAGCCGGCAGGCTGGCACTTTTTAAGTGTCTGCTTCAGCACCCGATCATAGAGAAAATGTTTCCGTTTATTTGCATTTTCACAGAGAAAGGTTACTTTTTAAACCATTCAAGCACACAGTTTTCCTCAAACCAAATCTGTATGAAGTATCCCAGTGCTGTTCTAACACTCATCTGGAAGCTGTAGAGAAAAGGCAATGATTTAATTAAGAGATAGCGGGGCTTCTTTACACAATGAATTGGAAACTTAGACCAGGAGTTCAAGCTGAGTGGTAGGAGATTCTTCCACGAGAGAATGAGTGTCATGTTGCGTTTCTGTTTTAAGAGAAAACCCACGAACCTCATAAATCTCGACTCGCTGGTCCTGAACTGCGGCAGTCATAATGTTTTGTCCTTTCAGAAGGTTTGACACAAAGAAATCTCTGATAAAATGTGCCTAGCATTTCTGTTCTCCGGAGGACAAAAGACCTTTGTCTTTTCGCACCAAAAAGGCACTGGTTTTGTTTTGTGCTGTCGCCTCAGCCTCTAAAGTTCCCAGTAATTCCTGAATGTGTCAGCCCCATTTGTCCTTTGATCACCATAGGAGTCTAAAATGTAAATCAGATCTACACTCTTGATGGAGAGTGAGAGCACAGAAAAATGCCATAAAATGTTTTCGAACTGTGTTGTGTTTGCAGCCCTAGGCAGAGTGTGTTAGCGAATAGCAGAGCAGAGGAGGAAGACCTGCGTGATTTGTTGTTCTCGTTGCTGTTAATTTTTATTCCAAGAAGTGTTGTGTTTGGGCTCAGAGCTTGTGCAGCGTGTGTTTTATTGTCAGGCATAGCAGTACACCACTAAAGAGGAAACTATTTATTTTCAGCTTGTGCCGCACATGTTTAATTAGCAGATCAGCAACAATAAGTAGAAACTAAGTTGCACATAGAAAAACAGGCAGGCCATGACAAACAGAAAGAACACATCACTCCTACAGGCAGCCTAATCATAGTAGGCAGGCGTATCACCTCTGCAATTACTGACAGTCTAATCATTACTTGCCTAATGCTCCACTGCAACTATTTTGAATAACAGTTCATTAAATAAACAGAGTATGGAAAACAGCAGTTCTGCTTAGTGAAACAGCTTCTCCTTAACTGGACCCACAGAGCTACACAGTGTGGCTTAATTTTACTCTTGGGGTCAGCTCAGGAATAACGAGCAGGAGAAATGTAAATACTTTAATTGCAAGAGAACTTAGAACACCTGAGAAAGGAAAAATGGGAGGTTTAGGGTTATAATGAGTCACTTATTATTACAAGCTAATCTAATACGTAAAAAGAGATGTACATGCTATGCCAAAAATGTATTCATTTGGTAAATCAGCTATGAATTTAACTTTTACCTGCACATTGTGTAGTTCACAGCTCAGATCTGGCTGCTGTTGGCAGCATAAAAGTAACTTAATAATGTTTTTGTTGTTGTCAGAGTGACCGCTTAGTCACATTTTGAAAAGGAAAAGTCATAAGGACGCCTCACGCTCTTGTCCCTGATATCGATCCAAACTATGTAAATGAAGACATCTTCTGATACCGTTTCTCAATCTGCTGCTTGCGCTTTCCTCCAGCACACAGTTGCAAATCATTTTTGGAGACAGTACAACACTGAGGCTGGAACCTGGAGATATGAACCTGATTTATTTTGTTATTTTCTCACCATATATGTAAGCAACAGCCAGAGGTAGCATGAGTCTATAAGTGTGTGTGTGTGTGTGTGTGTGTGTGTGCGCACATCTTGTGTGAGAGAGACCCTGCCTCACTGCCATCATAACTACATTAATGGAGACGGTTAGAACTGTGCGGGTCGTCAATTCGTCATCCCTTCACTTGGCCCTTTGAACTATGGTGTATTTTTCCAGAACAAGAGAGCATCAAGACCTTTGACACAACAGTCCAGAGTTAATGATGACAATAAGATGTGGAGTCAGCTGGCAAACATCTTCTCCTTTGGATATGAAACAATTTTGCACTTTATGGTGTGAAAATACCCCCAAAGAAGGGAACGTTCTTTGTTTCTCATATTGCTGTGGCCCAGCATTTTCAGAGATAAATACCACAACTGTAGTTTGTTGACTTGACCTCAAACTGCAGAAACAGACATACTGAGCTGCAGCAGGTCTGCCTGTAGCCCGTTGAAAGGCAGGAATCAGCTTGTCAGTCGGCAGAAGAGACTGAAATGACAATGACAATAAAAGTAGAGTCACATTCATTCATTCTGAAAAAAACTAAGTAAAAAACAGAGCTTAGAATGGACACAATATGTGTGCAGCTCAGTGAAAGTGACTTAATTCTACATGTAGCACAACACATCCTGATTTTGGTTGGATTTTTTTCTGTTGACGTAATTATTTACAATTTCCCTTTATGATAAAACAAAAATCTTTTTTTTGTAATTATTTTTATGACTAAATCAAATATTTATTTGTGAACTTGTTACACTGAAGTCTAATAATATGAAGATGTAATCATTACTCCAGAGTCCTCATAATTGCTTTTGCAAATGTGTAACTTTTCCGAAACATGTGTCTTTGTACAGTCCAGTTGGATACTTTTTTCTTCCCCTGCAAAGAAAGTTGTTGAAACCCATTCAAACTGGCACTCGTCTTCATCAGAGCGCCACACACAGTCAGCCACTATAATGCTTATGAATAATTACTGTCTTCGATTAAATTCTGAAGCCAGCACGAGCAGTGCATCTGGCTGGCTCATGCATGGATGTAGCAGGCATATCATGAATGTACAGTCTGCTTCTAATTTTCTTTTCTTTTTTTATAGCCTTGGAAGCTGAAATGAAAAACCCTTATATCAAACTACTTTTTTTTTCATTTTCATTTGGATTTAGAGAAGTACTGAGCTGAAGGTGAAAATGAGAAGCGGCTAATTTGTGACTGTGTATGTAAGATGAAAAATGGAAACTCCACGGATATGGAATGGTGAACACTTTCTTGTTAACGACCACTACTTTCCTTTGGCTGTTTCCACCGAGTCTCAATGTGGAAGTCTGAGGGAGTTGTCTCGTAATTCCTCTCTTCTGGCTTGAAGGGAATTCTCTTTGCATTTTCCTTTCTACATCCAGAACTGAAGAAACTGAATAAAGTCTTCTAAACAGAACAATTATTTTGTCTGGGACAACGGTTGATTTGAACATGACGTTGAAAGATGGAATAGATATTTGACATGAGCAGAATGTTTTTGTTCCACAGAGCCGATTATCCTCAAAATGATCTATTCATTTTCCTCTGTTGTCTCTCCAGAGCTCCTGCCAAGCCATATGAATGAATATGGATGTCATCTGTCGTTATAGACTGGCTTACTTAGGATGGAATTTACATAATGTACCTATAGTTATTCAGCAATGTATGCTATGACTATGAGGTATTCTAGATGTAGTCATTGATTTTCCTTTTCATTTATTCAGTTGGTTTACCATGAGTGTCCTGGGGCTCATTAGAGAACATTATAATGTCCACAGATTACACACTGAACTGGGGTCATTAACTCAGAGTCTCTTAGCAGCGCTACAGATCTGTTCAGTGTTATTGCTGTCTCTGACATTGTGTACCCTTGTTTAACATTTCTTCATCCTTCACATTGTGTTTTGAACAAGGTGCTGTTAAGCACACAAAAGTTACCTGCGTGTATCCTAAACTGCATGTCAAAAAGTGCTGTTTTTTAAACTGCAGGTGAATCATTCAAAGGGTTACTGTTTATTTCAACTGCTGTATTATTATTACCTGTAATTTTATTCGGCTGTAATTAATGATGAATATGTGGGAGGGCAAAATGATATATCACTTTGACATTGCAATTGCTGTTGCTCACTACAGATAGTAAGTTTCGCAGCACCTATCCAGGACAAAACAGGAAGATGGGCCCAGTGGTGAATGGCTAAGTGAGTGCCTCAGGCAGCATAAACCCAAAGAGGGAGAAGATGAAGGGGGGGAAGGATCTGGATGATCTGGAACTCCCACAGGATCTTATTTCTGTCATTCTCCACCACCTTTGGAGGTATCTCTCACGTTGACTTTGGAACTTCCAAGTCATACCCGGTACAGATGTTCCTCCACACTAACCCTGTCACTTGAATATGGCATTTCATGTAAACCATATCTGCCTGCATTTTAAACCCTGCAACTGTCTCGGAGGGCTCTTTGCACAGCTTGCATTTGGGGTCTTGCCTGGTGTGGTACACCCTGGACTGTACTGCTCTTTCTCCATTGATAGGACTTTTCAATATAAGCAACATCCTCCTTTTTCCCTCGGTGATGGTGCCTCCTCTCTTTCACTTGGTTTTAGCTGCCTGAGGCTCTTACTTAGTAGTTAATCACTGGGGGCCATCTTCCTGATGCATTCCTGGATCTTTGTTGTTTCATCCTGGATAATGGCTCTTACTTGCCTCCTTCCTCTTCGTGAAAAGTCAGGTTGCTGGACTTGGGGTGAATCCCTCCAAGCATTGTGAGGAGCCTCCTTGAATTGATATCAGTGGCTCCTTTGGCCACACATTATACCGACAGGGTATCTCATAACTGGCAGTGCACATGGCTGTTGATGGCTCGGACCGTTCTTCCCATTCAGCTGACTCTCCTGGACCTGCCTTACTCTTTGTAGATACTTTGTTGTGGCTAACTTCCTTGCTGCTTCTTCATGATTGATATTTGTTTGTGGGATCCCGAGGTATCTAGCTGTCCTGAACATCTGCTGTGTTTCTTTCTGGTGGTTAATCTGTGTCAGATGTGATCATGTCTTTGATGCCATTCGGGCACATTTATCTAGTCCAAATGATATTCCAATATCCTTGCAAGTTGAGTCGATTGCTCCACTTTGTGAATGGTATCCAGAGCCACTCTCAAAACTGTTATATACTGATACACTCAGCTTTAGAGGTGCTCTGGTTGGCAGATTTTTGATATCTTTGGTTGGTCTTTTTCCTCCTGATTCCTCAGGAAAAGCTAAACTAGCATCTCTATCCCTCATAAACACATATGGGATTAATACTGATTTGTCATGAAACTCTCAGCAAGAAATTGAATAAATGTGTCTCTAGCATAATCCTTTAAGCACATCCTATCTTCTTTTCGCATTTAAAGTTTAATTGAGGTCCCAAGGATCCACGGCTGTAAAGCACACTAACTCTAAACCCAGGTATCTGAAGTTCAGAGCTGTCAACAGTGCAGCTTTCCTCTGTTCTATTCTGTATCAAAATTTTCAGATGTGACCAATTAACAGTTGTTATTTACATGGCTGGCCAGCTATTCTT
Source organism: Leuresthes tenuis (assembly GCF_036924035.1). NCBI lineage: Eukaryota > Metazoa > Chordata > Actinopteri > Atheriniformes > Atherinopsidae > Leuresthes > Leuresthes tenuis. Next base: position 21,436,620 of record NW_027325372.1, on the reverse strand, counting down.
GTCTTATCATATACTCTTACACTTAGATAATATCCTATAAATGATTATGAGCGAAATTATTCTGTTTTCCTAAGTAAAACTATTCAGAAAAATCTAGATTTGAAACCACTTCTGAAGTCCCCAGTTATCCCCAGCCTCCCAGTTATCTGCAGCTGTGTTGAAGATGTGCATTACTGAGACAATCCTGACACACCAGTGTATTCATTCAAAAATTGTTCATGCGAAACAAGTTACTCTGGCTCTGTGCGTAACTTGTTGGAATTAAAACTGAACAGTCCTAAAGTTTTTTTTTTCCCCCAACACCAAATGTCCTCATGGATAATTTCGAGAAACTGAGTGCATCTTCTTGCATAATTAAGATAAACTGAATGTTATTTTTAGGGGAAAGTGGTGTCTGGCTTGCCACCTGACTGCACAGCACAGAAACCTTGCAAACATGCAAATCAGAAAGCGATTCCAGCACACGGTACACTGCAGTTGTTAATATTGCTACTGGGCTCTTTGCTCTCCTGGTTCATTTCTGCTGTTTCATTCATCTCAAAGGACCCTTCCTGATCTTGGAGAGATCCTGCTGCTGTATAACCTCCAGTCTGATTACAGTTTTAATTGTGTTTTGGGTTCCATTATTGTGAATCTTCCAGTTTCCTTCTTTTAATCAAGGCCTGCCTGTTTAAAAAAGATCACATTTAAGCTGTGTCAAGTCATGCGTTAAATGGAACATTTAGGTCTTCTGGTAAAGCTTTATGGTGACGTAAATGTCGTAATATAATAAAAGGTCATATTTTCTTTCTATAATATGGAAGCAAAGCTCTAGCTTGTTTACTTAGTGTACATTTGAGTAATTACCTGAATTGCATCCATTACTCTGAGGTAAACTGCTGTAGTTGCTATATGTCTTCAACACCTGCCTGCAGGCTAGATAAAGCCTCGTAAATCGTTTCTGCATCTGCGTGTATGAACTGATTGGATCTCTGTAGATGCAGGTGTGTTTTAAAGAAAAAAAATCATACTACTTTTTGGGTCAGCTCCACTGAAGTTTCCTAAGCACGATCATATAATCAGTCTGCAGAACATTGTCGAGGTGTGGGTAACAGTGATTCTCTGGTAGTTGTTGAAGAATCAGCATCAACGGCACTAGTTTCCCTCACCTCAAAACAAGCATCCGCGTTGTTCTTTTTACTCCTTGGTTTTGCTTGTTTGATATGTTGTTTTTTTAGATAAAGTTTGATCCAGGTATATGAGAAGTCAGCGCACTGTCAGTGCACATGTGCAATTCTGCTTTATGCTAGAGAAAACTTAATTTTCTGCTTTGGTTCTGTCTATCATGTACAGTAGTATCACTGTAGATGACTTAATGTGACTTTTTGTTGGTTTCCACATACGTGTTTGACTTCAGTCCATCACTCAGACAGTATATGTGGCTTTAAGTTAACTTTTTTGGAATTCACAGGGGAATCGGAATTTTTGCATGATTTGGAACTGGTTTTGCATGATATCAAACAGTCTTTGTACCACAAAGCCTACTGTCTGGTTGCAAGCGGTCGTCTGTATCGTTGCATCAGTAAATATAATTTTTTTTCTCTTAGATTGAAGAGCGTGCTATTTTATGGAATCTGAGATGGTTGACAACACTGGTGTAAATCCAGATTCCCCTGTGAAACTTGCATCTATTGAGTGAAAAGATTAATTTGCGACTGATGTTTTCTTTCACCTTTGGTGCACAGTTGTGCTGGACTCACCTGCTGAGCTTCGCTGCGTGACAGACTCCATCTCATTTCTCACAATCGGAGGCATAAACTAGTCCCCATGTGGCTATCAAACTGTGTAGTCTTCATTTTCATTGATCAAACAGCTAAATTCTTCTGTGAAGCGTGAGTCACAGATGTTGCGATCAAAGGTGAGCTGCAGAGAAGAACACAGGGAGAAGGAAATGAAACAGCCCGATCCTCATCTCCAGTTAATCAAATGACCTTTGAAAAGCAGACGTTTCTGCACTGTTTGATCAGTTATGAGGTGAATCACACCTCTAAATTCCTCATCATCCATGTCAACACATGATATCTTTAGGTCAGTCCATCTCAAAGGCGCTGGTAATCAGCTTAAAGGATAATGCCAACATTGTGGAGTTTTTTTCTTATCAGCGGTAGCTAATGATCTCCTGTATCCACCTCTGATAATTTCCCCTTGCTATCTACAAATTAGAATTACCCCATGTCATTACACGCAGTTACCCCAGAGTACAGCAAAAGACTATGTTGAGACGTAATATTGTGTTGTAAATGTGATGAAAAAAGCTAAATCATAACCACTGATCACAGTCATTTGATCTCCCTTGACTGTGTTGTCGTGATATACACATCTTGCCCCCATGGATAAGTTCCCATTTAAACATGACCTGAAAGTGAGCCACACTAGCACAAAATCATACAATAACTGTGACAATGCTGGAATCCGTCTTACATCAAGATGCAGAGGATGGATGGTGCAGACAGACTGCCATTTACTTATTTCAATGCTGTTTAATACAGGTAGAACTTTCTAAAGGATTGAATGTTTGACTTGCATGTGGATTTTTTGAGCAATGAAACCTGTTTTAAGATATATTTTATCTTTCAGTACATTCTGCTTCCTTCCTTCTGTTCTCCTGCTTTAAATCAGGATGCCTTAATTTGATTCATTGTTGTGATGGAGGTTTCATTGGGGGAGAGGGTGTGAGCATTTGTATTTTGTTGTGCCAGAGCCACCTTCACATCTGTTTGCTTCTCTCAGACTCTCTGCCCTTACGTATGCTGTCTATTATCAAAGCCAAATCCTAATGGAGCTGCTCCCATTCACATTTTGTCATGCTTCTGCTGTCAGACAGCAAAATAAGTCTGAAATTGTAACTGACTCTGTGTCTTGATTTTATAGACTGTGGCATCATCTGACAAAATCATTATCCACACACAGCAAGTTAAAGGCAACATTTGTGCACAATTTTAGCTACTTTTGCATGTTAGCATTTGCTAATTCGCTTAAAGGTAACCACCACTGATTAGTGCTGTTAAAAACGTAAAAATGAGGCGATGCACCTACTGTAATAGTGGTAAAGATGAGATGGACAAGAAAAAAGTTTGTAATTTATTAATTTAATGATGGAGTCTGTCAGATTTCTCTGACAACAGAGTCACATATTAAACTAAGATTGTCCACCACATAAAAATGTTAGATCACATACATGATGATGGGTTGATGCTAAATTAAACCTAACTGTTAACAGATGGACCGTGTTGTCTTCTTCTTGACCATTTCTTTATAAATTAGTCATTCTTCTTAGCAGAAAGTACTGTCGCCCCCTTTTATGAATAATATAAAAATAAATCACCTGTATTATGTTTAGTCAAACCTCAATTAGGTCAAATCTTAGTTGGACATTAGTTGCTTTTTATTTTTGGAATGCACCAGAGCAGAATTACAAGCAAATACATACAATAATAAGTGTTACTAATCAGTCTAATCAACTCCGGGATGTTGAGTGTTTAAGCAAGAAGAAGAAGAAGCAATCATCATCTAAACTCAGCATCTTCATTTTTATTTAATATGAATACAGAGAAACTTGAAAAGAACTGAGAGTAATTGATTAATTTGCATAGCTGAAAAACAATTGGCCTTCTACATTTGCTAATTAATACAGACTGAGAGACTGACGATGAAACACTCTTCATTAGTTACACAGAAAGACACGCTACTGTTTTTAAACACACAAAACATGATCACAAATACCATGATCAAAGCTTATCAAAAGGTTGCACTTCCCATGACTACATACTGATCATCGTTATGGGGGGACCTGCATGACTGCACGTTAAAGTAGTTTAAAGCATTGTCTAAAGGGGGATGAGACTGAGCCACAAGCTGGTGGCTTGGATAGGCTGTAAATCCCAATTACCCCAGTGTTTTATGTGCAGAACCCAGCTTGCTCCCCCTTTAAGGTGGATTCCCAATATGAAATCACCAAATAATTAAATTTGTTTAATATTTTATGAGGACAGAGCCTGGCAAGGATGTAAAACACCAATGGGTTACACATTCCACGTGGTCCTTAAAACCGAAATGAACAAACAGTCAAGGAGAGATGTCGAGAGGAAAATGTGTATCTTTTGTAGCTGTGTTAAAAGTTGATGTAAGTTGAAAAGTAAGCTAAAAGGAGAACTATTTTTTTCACGTTTTCTCCAAACGACTGCTGAACAGCCTCCCAGAAAATAAATACATACATATTTGAGGGCTCCATAAAGCACCCCTCTTCATTTGGAGCACTGAAAATATATAAATATAAGCTTCAAGAATCCTGCCTGACAGAAAATGGAAAAAAATATTTCCTACTTAATATTCAAACTGCCTCCTCAGGATAAGACCTGTACGTGGAGCTTATATTTTGAAAGCCCCCCCCCTTCAAAATCCCCACTTGGTCTCAAAGGTAGATTATGTAGGATTTGTGTAAAAGAGCCCCCCATATCTAAACAAAAACAACCTCCCAATCTGTGCTCTACATTTATCTCAAGGATATGATTCTGGAGTCAGAATGGATTTACTTAAACCTAAGTTTCAGCTGAGCCTGCCAACATGTTGAGCATGTGCTGTGTAGAGTTAGAGTTAGCTTAGCATAAGAAACAAAAAATCTGCAATATGATCATTATCATTATCCTTACACAACTGATGGATGGGCAGTACAACACTTTGGTTCATCCTGATATTATCTCAACAGTTATTTCATGGCTTCTATGAAATTTACAAATTTGCCATCCCTAACTGAACATTGCATTGGCATTTTGCTTTGTGCCAGCTCTTTACACATGTTGGCTTCTCTCCTGCTTCCTTTGCTCACATTTACTGTATATCAATACAAATGAATTACCGATAAAGCCTTTTTTAATTTTTTGATGTTGAAATGAGTCTGAAATTGTGACTGAAAAGTGAACCTTTAGGATCATGTGTAAACCTGCAGTCTCTATGAAAGCAGTGAGAGTGAGAGTGAAAATCCTAATCATATCGTCAACAAAATTCAGAAGCAACAGAAGGCATCATACATTATCTCTCACATTTAACAGTCTCGTAACGCACTACAAGGACAAACTGTGCATATAGCACACAGACACCGTTCTAGTTAACACAGTAGACTAAACGCAGGGTGAGGTTTTCCTGCAGGTGGGAGATACCTCTAGCGGTGCAGTAGTGGGAAGGTTTTGTACTGAAAGTTGCTAGATTTTGTCACTAGTTGCTGTTTTGAAAACCAAAAAGTCGCAGAGGAGGTTTGAAAAGCTAAATCTTAAGACTTAAGTGGGTAACACTGGCTGTGTCAGTCTCTTTTAGGCCACAGTAGTGAATTTGTTTTTCACTGTGTGAAAATAGCTGTTTGGTGGAAAAAAAGTGTATATAATGTGAGCCTCACGTTAAATCTTAAAAATAGAGACACTATTTAACGTGAGGAATAAAGGGATGATTATAGCTTCCCCCATTAAGAATCCCTATAGAAGACCTCTCTCCATTTATCCTTCATTAATAATCCAAGTGAACTGTTTGATTCTCTTTTTTTAACAAATTTTGTGTCCGGTTAGCAATCACTTCTACGCTGTTTGCTGCAGCTATGCGTAACTTAGCCTTGCACGCATATTCTCCTCAGGTCTGTACAGAAAAATGTGCCTGCTTAATGCTTTCTTTTTTTGCAGAATTTTAAAAGATTTCATGAAATTTGCTTGACCGCTGTGGAAACTATTTTAAGCATGTTAGCAAGCTAACATTAGCATTTAGGTCTGGTTCAAATGTAGCCTTAAATAGCACCTGAACATTCTCACTCAGAACATGTATTGTATTGTATTATTTAATCCTTAACTTATATGTTTTATGTATAAAACTTTGAATTTCTACTTCAACATAAATGTGTGATTAATAAAAGTGGCTGACCATCAAGCCAGGTGATATTCACAAGAGCAGTGTTTGATCTCTGGGGCTTCAGGGATAACATTATCAAGATGTCCAATTTCTTATAATAATGTCATGATAAATTTACGAGACATCGTTTGAGTTCAGAGGATGGGATGGTGTTATTTGTGTTGCACAGCTATAAGCCTTGTCATTAGATGCAGAACTGCGACAACATGCTGGATGTTTCTCAGAGCCTTTTAATGCTGCTAAATTACAGCTGATCCAAGGTGTGTGATGAGGATTTCAAATCCTTGGAATTTCGTACCGAAGAAGGTAATTATCAACAAGGATTAGAGCAGAACTGATACTCAGGAAATGTGCATTTTGATGCCAATTTATGAGGGACAGAAATACTGTTGTTGAGAAAATCATGAATACTGGACACCAATTTATATATCGTTTGCTTGTCTTGCTTGTTTCTAGGATTCAACATTAGATATCATATTAGAACATTTGTTTGCCTGCATATACATATCTGACACTGATGAATGAATTTTCAAGCCAATCACAGCGTCGCCAATCTGCAGTTATTTAGAGGTATGATCATTATTAATTCCAGTGATGGAATTTTCAAATGTATACCGTTTTTAATATTCATTATTTTCAGAATTATTGATGTCATCATCTTTCCCAGCTTCAATACACAGTGTTGAGCTTTCTGGTGGTTTGTTGACAGATTTCGACAGAGGGATAAAAATTTGAAATAGGGATAAAACACGTTTTCAGATTCAGAGTCTATCAAATGTACTTTGTGTCAGATGTTTGACTTTCATGTTGAAGAAAGAGAATGTAAGATAGTTTTTTAATTAAATCAGTAAAATTTTACTCAATTGAAACCCACTAACTTCAACACATTGGTTGTTAGCTATTAATGTTTTATTCATTCATTTATTAATTTATGGCAGGAATGTGACACTTGTACCATACAATAAATGGAAGCGCTGAGACAGAAATGTGCAAAAAGCAAGCCGGGCTTCAACAAATGCAACATTTACAAGCGTTGACATTGAGGAATCAGTCTTATCCTGATCCCTCGTTTCGTGTGTCTGTCAGAGAGGAGCTGAGGAGAAATCAAATGAGTGAAAATATGTCCTGTAAAAGAAGAGGCTTTCAATCCCATAGCTCTGCCATGAAGAAAATCCAGTTTGCAATTTCTCTTGTGCTTACTAATAAAATTGATTTCCTTGACTTTTTGGCTGACATTTACGTAAAATATTCCATCTGAGCTGAGTGGGGGATTCAAGAAATCTGGGTGAAAACAGAAATGTGTAGGCAGCAGTCCACTTCATGTGGGCTCTGAGCAAACAGCTTCTTGGCAAATCACTTTGCACCACTTGTTTGTCATTCTTCATCTTTTGTTAGGAACAAGATGTTCTTGGCAGCTTTACAGAATTGCTTTGGCCTTTATTCTGCTTTTAAGTGTTGTACCCTTTGGATATGGAAAGTGGGTATGTATGGTTGTTTCTTTTCTTGGTCACTTAGTGATGGGGAAAAAAAGGACTCAGTCAAACTTCATAGAATATAAATCCAGTATTGAGTTTTACCATCAATATTGAATTAATTTGAATATGTTACCGATAACATGATAACATAAAAATAAATATAATACAAATGGAGAAGCTCCCTGTCAACTAAATTATAAGGGTGCATGCTTGCACACACGCCTCGTTCACTAATTACTTTCCCTTTATCAGTGCAGCATCTAAATGCCCCTCGAAAACCTCAGGTAAAGCTCAGGTAAGATTTGACCTGTATGTGATCAGTCGAGTAGGTCGAATTTCTCGGCAGGTTGTTAATGATAGTTATTGTTTGCAACCTGGTGAAGCGGCTGAATTCGATATCCAAGAATCCATCTTGCAGAGCTTCCAGCTGTCACACAAACACAGAAGTTTTTGTGTGGAACACAAAACTTCACTATTTTGGACCTTTACTGGCAGCCACTGGCAGGTTTTAGGGAACAGTTAACAATGGCAGCTACTGTTCACTGATCTGCTCCATAGGTCATTTTTTTGGATCTCCTTGGACAGAGTTCACTCATTACGGATAACTATGCCATCGAGTCCCATGTTAAGTATTATTTGAAGGTCTCTGTGCATCTCAGAACAGTTTCTACAGGGGATTTCTCTGATAATGCACAAATTTATCAGCCCATGCAGGGATTTCTGTTACACAGTTGTTTGTTTTTCAGGCGTTGCCTGAGGGTTTGAAGATTACAGACATTCAGTTTTGGTTAGAGTACAGCTCATATGATGTTAAAAACAATTCAATTTGGTGGCCAGTGTGTTGACAGAGTAATAAGGTTTAGACAACCAGTCTCACCAGTAAACGTGAGACAGGTTTTGGAAAGCAGAGTCTGGAACTCTTTTGCATTAGATTCTCTAGACCGGTGCCATCCACCACCTTATTCCTTATGAACTAAAAAAGAAAGAAAAAGACCAACAGTATATCACGTTTAAATGCTCATGTAGCAAGACACAGGAAGTGAAGGACATCATCACAAAAACCTCACAGGTGAACAATGTCATCAGGCAGCGACAGATGGAAGCCGAACGTGATCATGTAGTGAGAACATGGGTTGGCTTTGAACTTATATGATAACACATAAGCTGCATCTCTAAATAGACTAAGGGAAAAGAACATGGGAAATATAGTCAAAGTAGTATTTTCAAGCCCACAGATGTAACACAGTTGTGATGACGATGAAACATTTGGGTCAACTGCTTTTAGTTTTTACCGTTAGATGATACCAATCATACAGATCGGAACCTAAAAAAAATAACTTCAAGTGAAACTGGATTAAACTGAAGGTGCAGTTCTTAAATATTTTAGTTTTTGATTGCCTGGACTTGGACACCGTTGGAAAGGAGATTTTTATACTCAACGGTTCATTTATCCAGGAAAAATAAAGGTTTTTGGTTCTCCATATTTCCTTGTGTTCATGACAAACCGTGTTGAATCCCATTTCAAGTACATGCTCACTGTTGCTTTATGTATTGCGCATGCTCTGGAAACCATAACAACACAGCTGCCTAAATATTGTTGTTTTTTTTTTCATCAACGTTTCCTGGGTTGTCGGCGCCTTGAACTGTAACGTCATAATGAGCAACAATCATCGTCATTATCGTGCGTCATTGTCTGTCCACAAAAATAAGCCACATTTGTTTTAGAGTTTCATCATTGCATGAACAGCTGTTTTTGGCCCTGAAGTATTGACCACAGGAGAATCAACTCGCTAGGTTCGCTCAAAGATCGTCACCTACTGTCCCAGTTTGTTTCAGTGTTTGTTGAAACTTCTGCGTTCTCACCTGGAAAGTGTTCTTTGAAATGGAGGAAAGAATATGTAACTGGAGCCTGAATCTTTGTTAAGCTTGTAATGCAGAGAGACTGCTGTGTAAAGAGTGTGCCAGCAAGTTGTATTAAGCGTTTCAGAACTTTTAAACACACAATTAGATTAGTGGAAGTCAGTGCGAAAGATGTTTTTCTAATCCATTGACTTGGTTTTCTAATGGTTCCATGCTATCGATCCAAAACTGTGAGAGGATGAAAACATTAAAGCCAGCAGTGATATTGTTTTCTTTTATTTGTAGATTTGATTACATTTGTGAAAAATAATGCATCATGATTACAAGCTAGTATTCCTGCGTCGGTGTGTATTCAAAGACTGAGAATAATTGCGGTGGTAATGGAATGTTTAAGCTAATCAGATAATGCTATCGAAATAATTATATTCCAGCCGGAGTCTTTATCAGGTTAACATTGATTGTTTGAGTGTATGTAAATTCACTCTCTGTTTGCTGTCCAGTCTCATCTCCTGGTTTGCCCCCCTCCCCCATCTAAATGTTTCAGATCAGTTCTTTCTCTGTGCTTTTAACAATAAAATGCTTCTGTAGGTGGAGATGAGCTGTGGAAGACCGATGCCCCAGTGGTGTCACACCACTACACAATTTCGAGGGCTTCCTGAAAGCAATGTGCTGTTACCTCTCATTTACCATCCTTCCTCTGATCTGGCGTATGCTTATTCCATCTTAAAGACAGGATTTAACGATAAAGAGAAAACTGACATTGTGTTGTTTCTATAAATGAATGTAATCTAACCTGCCAGGTTTCCAATAAACAAAGACATACAGCGACTGACTTCTTATAATCTGTGCTCAGATGGGCTTGATGCCAGGTCTCCTGACATGTCACCTCCTGTTTGAGGAGGTGACTCATTCCTCAAATATTTGCAGTGACAATTTTAGAAAATTTCAAGAGTGAATTTACATAAGCAAGCAAGTAATCTCTGCATCACTGAACAAACAGACATTGTGCTGTGAGCATGTTTCAAAGTGGAATTTGGAATGCTGGCGAATAAAATCACCGGCAATCTTTTGGTCAAGAGCTAATTACTCATTTCATTAGGTGTTTCCCCAGTAGTGTTTGTCCAAAAATCTCTTAAACTGTGCATTTTTTAAATTTTTATCGTGCCTTTTCTGCTTTGTCAGTGGTTTCTGAAGAAACTTTCTAAAATGCATGAAAGTCAATATCCTATCAGAATTCCATTACAACTAAAGATAAGTAAAGTCTGTAGATGATGAAAATTGATTGAGACATTTCTGACAGATTTAAAAGGAAAAAAAGAGTTTTTAATAAAGTGGGTTTAAAAAAGAAGACTTTTTTTCTTTTTAAAGCAGTAGACAAGCAAAGCAAACAAAATGCAGAATAATTCAGACTCTAAATTATGAAATTGTCTCCAAAGCCACTTTGAAGATCATTTTGAAACTGTAAATCTCCTAATTAACGCGCCACCTGTGGGTGCAGCACCTCAAGTTTAAGAATGTATTTACACTTGACAGGTTTAGTTTGATTAAAATGGACTCTACTGTGATTGAGCAGATCATTTGAAGAAGCCTAACTGCGGTCATCCAAATCTAAATGTGCACCAAGATCGACACCATCTGAATAGGTGCGTTCAGGCCCCCGTCCAAAGAAACTCTGGTGGATTCGGTTGAAATATGCATGCAGCACGGGCCAAAACATACAAATATATGGTACTCGAGTCTTGATTTTAAGCTTATGCTGTACTTAAAATTGTAAGTGTTACTCTTACGTATCTTACAGTTTGGGACAGGTTCTGGATCCATCATTACGTTGCAGAATATTTTCATTTGTGCAACACAGGAACACCTGGTGCTATTTTGATTCCCTTCTACATTTCAAAGGTTCTTTGTGATTTCTTTGCTGGTAAAAATAGTACCAAATAAAGCCCACCTGAAGTCCACTGCCACATAGAGTCCATTCAAATTGTAAAATGTTTAAGTTTTGTCAACAAAATAGAAAAGACAAGCTGCCATGTCAAGGTGTGACCTTTTCCATGTCTTTTATAAAGCATCTGTTGACTCTATATTTGCACCAACAGCAAAGTAAACAAGGACTGCAAAGGGAACCAAGACTAATTTCTGCTTTGGTCCTGACCTGGAAAAAGAATTACTGAATTTTATAAATAAAGACAAATGATTATTAGTTGGGAATGTGTTTTAATGTTTTCAGGTCTACAGCTTCTGTAGTACTAATACTTTCAGGAAAAAAATACCTGAAGAATGAAGCATTTGCTGTTTTATTTGGACTTCTAATGACCACATCACATCAGTAAAAGCATAGATGCTTTGGTTGCCCCCCCCCCCAACAATGTAGGAATGTTCAAGTTATTCAAACACACATTAACAGTGAAAGTTGTTCCGGCTCTGTGAAAAACAGATGGTTGGACGGTATTACATGGTAATAATCACTTCCAAAGATGATAATTAACAAACAACAAAAACTGAATTTATCCAACATTTCTTGATAAATGTCCTAATTAAGAAACTTTATTATTTCATTTTATGCCAATTTAATCATTGTTTTCTCAACATTGTTTTTAAACAATATTAAATCAATATTAACAATATTAAATCTTCAATCTTACAATCTATCAGCTTGTAAAACGTATTCGTGCCGTTCCTCTTGTCTAAGCGGTGGTTGTGGTTTTAAATGAAAAAAAGATGCAGAACAGGTTACATGAAGATTTTTGGCATTTTGTGCTTTAAAAACTGCTCAAACATAAAAAGTGTTTTTATGTTATAATAACTGACCAACTGTTATTTTTTAAAAATATTCAGTTATAGGTACCCAAAAGTGCTGTATTGTTTGAATTGAAACGACACAACTATTTATGGTAGTTAAAATAAGCTCCACCGCAACCAGCGATAATGTAAACATGCTTAATATTATACAATTTTACACAGTTATACAGTGCAGTATGCCAGTAGTCCAGCATAGTGAAGTAAAAGGAAATATCAGAGTTGTTTCTGAGATTTTCACATGTGCATCACAGCCAATAAATATCATAGTTGTTATTATTAGTTATTATGTTCATTAGTCCCACACTGACTGGAAAAGGCAGATTCCACCACTCATTGGCCCCAGAATTGCTGCCATGCCAATGCTGAAACTAACCAGGTGTTGTGACCAGAAGGCGCAGAGTTCATCCAACACTCCACATGTCGGCACCCGTCCTGACGGCTCTGGTGGAGGGAGGTTGGAAGGCGAGTTCACGTTATTAACAACCTGCTGAGGTGCAATAACACTGTGGCAATAGATTACACAGGACAGAGCTGGCTCTTCTTCCCGAGGAAGTTCAGGTTATTTAATGCAGCCTGTCTTAATCCCACTCACTGTAACTGAAATACCTGCCAAAAAAGTCCATCTGTTCCCTGCATATAGGCGTCTCCAGTAATTAAAGTTAATTAAAGTTTTAAAAATGTTTTTGGTCCTTTGATGATGGATAGAAAATGTATCGATTTTGTGTGTTTATTTTGGGATTATCAATATGTCAATATGTTGGATGTTTAACAATTGGATAGTTTTCATCACTTTTCTCTTGGTGATCAGGAACATTTGTCTCAACTCTGACAAAAAATATCTCCTCTTATGCGACTTCCTCTATTCAAAGTACTGTAAATTCTTTGCCATTTGCAATAATGGACATCTATAGTACTACTGCACATCTACAGATAACAAGAGGTGGCTCCTTCTACTTTCAGCTCACCGCATGTGATAGGCCTCCAAAGAGTGCTCTTTGTGTACCAGATATGCCAACACACAGTGCCTTTAACTGACACTACATATTTCGAATAGGTATTTAGAGCTAAATATATCCTACAGTTCAACTTAGCCTCTTGAGATGAGCTACGTGTGCAGCATTAGTTTTCTTTTTGACGGCAAACAGAACGGAAAGCTAACAGCTAACTAAACATTTCACAGACAGTCTCATTGATCATCTTCATTTCTAAGGGGGAAAAAAATGCATATGAACACACCGTAAAGATGACTGAAATGGATGGCGAGGGCCTGGTCTGTACCTGTCCGAGAAGACATAACTCGTGAATGCAGAAGGGGGCGGTGATACGTATGCTACACAATTGAAAGAAAAAGAGTCATAATTATTATCATTTTCTTCCACCTACATGACTTTTTTTCACTGCTGCTGCCTCTCTTCACGTGCACTCATTCACTGCGTTAAACAGCCAATTGGAGTGAGCTTTCACAAACAGACATAGTGTAGATTATACAAGCTGAATTAGCTGAAAATAGACGTAATTGGAGTCTGACAATGGTGACGAGACGCACACAAATATGAGAGACAGACTTTCAGACAGAATTAGGTGATTCTGTCGCTAAAAGCCAGAAAGTCCCAACTGTCCTAACTTTTTTATTTTCTTATTTATTCTTTGTTTTTTCATCTTTGGTCTTTGAGCCTGATGTCTTACTGTGCTTTGGATGCTTCTTTTTCTCCATGTTTTTCATCTGTTGGACCTATGTGGACTCTGTGTAGGATCTGCAGCAAAGCCTAAACCAAATTGGAAATATATGAAAAATTGGGCCATTGGTCGGCTCATTGTACATTGTATTTGATCCAGATGTCCTTGCACCAATGTAGTCACATCTTTAAGTTTAAAATTGTAGTCCGATTCGTATCAGTTCATCTTTACAGCACTACAAGGAATTATTGTTTGAATTATTTCTGCACACTTGTAACAGCAACAAGCGCACAATGACAATAGTTGCATATTGTTAATTATCATTCTAACTGCATTTATCATTTTAAGGCCTTTTCACATATGCCTTTTAAGCTGTGATATGCCCTTCATTGTGCATCAATGTCACATGTGAAAGTACAGAGCTCCTTTGGGGTTGAAGTTAGTCCACTGCTGATATGCCTCTTAGCTGGTAAGGAAGGAAGTAACAGAGGTGAAATTAACTGTTTGTGTAAAGGCAAGTCAGCATCATAGAACTTACTGCTTTAACCACCAGCGCTGTTGTCACTCAGCTGATTCACTGTGCCGACTTGATATGTGTAAGCACACACTGATGTGGGTTGAGACTCCTGTGTCTGGCATGTATGAATTACCCAGGTGGAACAGCGGTGGGTAAATGAGTACGTCTTTGGTACCATAAAGCGGCTTTAGTTCACAGTGTTAGCTTGGTACCAGTCGTCACTTGCTAAATAAAGTACAGCCTGTCAGTTTTTGGTTAAAGTTTAATTAATGCAAAAATTAAAACTTGACTGTCTGATGATAATTAATTATAATATCTTATTTTATTATATTTATTAACATTATTTTATGAACATTTTATTATAATATATGATAATAATATTATAATATATATCAAAAACATGAAAGCAGCTCAGACTGTTGGTTCAGTATCTCTATGAGGGGAGAAATTACTGGGATCATCAGACACATGCGAAAGAGTGTTTTGAAGGCAAGAAATGTCACCAGTCAGACAAACCATCACAGAGCTACTGGTATTGATCGACGATTATATGCTCTCTCTAGATGTGCTGTAATTGTCACTGAGCTGTTCTGACTTCGGAGAGGCTGGAGGGTCAAAGTCAGCTCTTTGGCAAGATTATATACGTGAGCATTGAGACAGACTGCAGTTCAAGAAATGTATCTGTGATTGGGTACTTGTGGACAATAACAATTGAAGCATATTTATGCTGTTGCAAAACAAACAGCTTTTGTCTGCTCTTTTTTATTTTTGCAATGGTTGCACCACAGATCCATCAAATGTGAACACGTGTAATACCTGGAGTTAGGGAGAGGTAAAGGTCTTTTTACATTGATCTGTATTTATTATCCAGAATTGTCATTCATGCATTTTGATTTTGAGGTGTCCTGAAGGTTATGCTGCATTTCTTCACAGCTTATACTGATATTATTCAAAATATGACAAATAAATAGCTATCAGTTAGTTTCTTAGAGCAAAATCCCTTCAGTCTACACTTTTGTGCTTCCTTTGGCCTGTGACAAGTGCCTATCATTTCCATTTCCAAACTGTTCTGCAGTAATCCTCCACAACCTGCTTTTGAATTCTGCAACTCTGTATTCTTCATTTTGTCATGAAATGCCTTGCTCTGAAAAGCCAAGTAAAGTTGCCTTGGTGACTTTTGGATGTGTGGTGACTCCGGGAGGTCAAACAACTCTCAGAAAGCATTGTACCGATTCAATAAAACACAGAAAATCTACCCTGTTCTTCTGGCCAGACAAAACCTATGGACTTGCTGTGTAACAACCCCTCCACTGCAGGTCCATCCTCTACCTTATTGGTAGATATATTTCAAACTGATAATAGTATTAAGCTAATCAGTATACCAAAAAGTCAGTATATCAACTATCCATCAAAGGCATGCTACTGATCATGAATAAAAGTTATTTTCATTTTCATCAAAAACCCTGTGCTTTTGAGTGCCTAATCTTTTCATGTTCTTCTTGAGAGAAATTATCTTTTTTTTTCCAGATGAAGAAATCAGTCTAGATAAAAGATCAGAGATTGATTCAACTCTGGGAATCTGAATATAAAGTCTTAGATAAATCGTTTTAAAGACATTGAATTGATAAAAGCTTGTCTTTGTTGTTGAACTGTAATGACTTCCAGTGGATACGTATTGTCTTGAGTGCCCTGCAGCTGAATAGGACCACTTGCACTTGGAGACATGCTGTTTGAATCATGCGTCTTGGTTGCGTGCCAGATTTCTGAAATCCTCGGGGGGTTCTTGCACACAATAAGCTGTTTTGCCATGTGCAATCAGTCTTCAGTAAACATGCGGCCTTGCCCTCTGATCTCCCTTTTATGGCTCATATTTCCACATCCACATAAAGAGGAGATCTGATCTCCCTTTTATGGCTCCGTTTCCACATTCACATAAAGAGGAAAATGTATCCCGGTGGTTTAAAACTGGTCCCAGGAAACCTTGTTGCAAATACTCTACACACAGAGAACTATCACCATTATGGTAGAGATTTCTCTGTTGGCAAAGATGCAAAAGGGCTGGTTTATTTCACTCTAAGCTTTCCACATGTTCCCTGGTGCTCATGATTAATAGTGCAGACATTGCCTTTTGGAGAACTTCGTCAACAAAACACATTAATACTGAGGCCTGTTTTACATTCTCTCCCAGGCTGCATCTAGCTTTCAGTGGAAGTGCCGGAAAACATTTGTCTGCATGCAAAATGGCCAAATCGAAAACAGAGTTCAGAACATAGAAAATATTCCTTAGTATCATAGGATCATGCATTCTGTGATAGTAAATGGATTTTCCATTCAATTCGATCTGTGGCATCCCACATCCTGCCACATTCATGTTATTAATGATTAATGAGGCAGACGTCTCTTTTTGGACACAGAATGAGCTTGACAACGCACATCAATAATCAGAGCTGCTTTGCATTCTTTCCACCTTACTATCAGCGAAAGTGGGGGAAAAAAAATAAAAAAATCACTTGACTGCACACAAAATGCAAATGATTGAAGATATTCCATTCAGGGGCAAACATCAAAACCAATTTTCAAGGAAGACTGTAGTTACAGCTACCTCCACTACTACCTCTTGTTTGGTTTAATCTGCGTGCAGCTTTTCCAATCTGAATCCCATCAGCTGGCTCATTCTGAGCAGGGAGGAGCAATTGCAAGAGCAAACCGACCCTGTACCTCATCACGTGTGCATTAGATAGTTTTGTAGGTTTCATTTCCATGTCGTCTAGCATGTATTTTGTTATTCTTGCATGATAAATACACAGAGTAGGGCTGAAATGTTTATCACAATTTATCTTAAAGCCTGTGGTGCTCATGATATTAAACAACAATGTCATTGCCTCGAACACACGGTAGTTTTCTTTTATTAAGGTATTCCATCACTGGTAAAGCAGATAAATGTACAAATATAAACCCTACTGTCATAAGTGTTTTTGTATTTATTAGCCTAAGACATATTCGTTAAGTTATGACACAGCTGCATAAAGTGCTTTATTTTGGCTGCACAAAGCTCATAAGCTTAAAATATGATGTGCTTATGTATAGCACTGCAAAAAAGTGGAAGTTTTGACACTTGGGTAGAAATATTTCTGTTGAAAAGAGCTAAATGTGAACAAAAAAAGGACATCCTATAGTTTAAGGTGTAGTCACGTGGCCACCTTCTTCAGGGAATGTGTGTGGAACAATGAAACAGCTAAAGCCTTAAACAAATATAAACATAATATTCCTCTTTTCTTAGTCTTTGACTGACATTTTATTGACTTTGATCTAACAATTGACTTGGCCTCAGTGCAGACCTTCATTTCTTTGAGATGTCATATTTGCAAATGTCTTTAAAAGCAATTTAACCTTTAAGTCATGATAAATGATGTTTTAGCCAATAGTTCCTGCAAGTGCCTTGTAGAAGTACCTTTGACATTATTTTTATGTCGTTGTCTGGCAACTTGGAATAAAAATGGATTTTTGGGGTTTTGTATCACTTGAAAGCACAAAATATTTATATTTTTTGCAATACAGGAAACAAGACCAGTAAACTTTTGCATGCATAAGTATTCACCTCCTAAAATCAATATGTTTTTATACGCAATTACAGCTAAGTCTCTGGGTATGTCTTTGTAAGCTTGACACATTGGGAGTTTTGCCAACACCTGAAGCTGAAACTGGTTGGGTTCTGCTGCTATACAGCTATTTTTAAATCCTGCCTGCTGTATCATTAGTGTCACTCAGTATGCTTAAATAAGATTTGTAAGAAGAAAATTGTGTTAATCTGACCAAAACCAGATTTTTAAAATGGATGTGAAGATGTTAGTCAAATTAAAATTGTACCCAGAATTAAACCCAGATTGTGCTGTTGGAAGTCAAACCTCTCCTGTATGTATACACTCGACATATACAGACATATGGGGACTCCATATGGGTTCCCCCCCGGTCCAGTCCAGTACACAGAAGAAAAGTCCAGTTGAAACAAACAAAAAAATTGTGGCTAAACGCATCATTAAATGGCTGAAAAGCAGCCCAGTAAGACTACATGTGAACACGCAATCACTTTTAACTACAGCTTCATCTGACAAAATCACCATAAAAATAAGTCAGACTGTGCAGATATTTCAGATATACTTACATGTACAAAGTTCCTCCAAAGGCAAAGTTAGAAAAGGCAGAATGTCTTGACTGACTTTTCACCGTCCAACGCGTGACAAGATTTCTGTTACTTCTGTTAATGACTCGATTCCCTTCCAGTACATTCGTACTAAGACAAGGTTAACGTCCATCCCAGTCTCATATCAAGACTCAGCTGAGACAGGGTTTTCTCTAAATTATTTAGCACCATTTCTCAGTCTTTCAATTCCGACCAATTTCCTAGGCTCTCACCACAGGATGATGCTGCCACCACCATGCTTTATTTTGCTAATGGTGCTCTTGGGTTTGTTCCAGCATTTTAGTTTCTTCTCACCAGAGTATCTTCCTCCAAATGTTTGGTGAGTCTCCAGGATGCTATATGGTATATTGTATTGTCTTCTCTAAAGCTCATTTTTGTGAATTGTGCTGCTAAACATGGTCCTGTAGAGAAAAAAATAAATCTCCTCTGTGGAGCTTTACAGCCCCTTTAGGGTTACTTCCAGTCTCTTTTTTACCTTTTTGGTTAATACTCATCCTGTCTGGATTCTGAGTTTTGGTGATCTGCCCTTTCTTGGCAGGGTTGCTGTATTCTTTTATACTTCTCAATGACTTTCTTGCTGAATCGTATTCACTGTGCCACTTTTTTTGGTTGAGCACCATGCTTAGTGTTGTAGATTCTTGGCCTTTCACAGCAGGTGTGTTTAAATAAAGATTATGGCAACAGCAAAAAAGTCTGAACAATTTTTAAAATGCTTTTTCTAAGCTGATGGAAAATATTAAGAGGATCATTTAAGGAAAAATGTTCGAAGGAATTTACAGGACTACCATACTACAACTAGGAAATGGCTACATTGTGATACAACTGTGATTTGCAGTAGTTAAACTACAACTACAACTGTAGTTTTTCTGTAATGGAGCACATTAGATGCTTCACATAATGCATTATCCATTAACTTTGTGTCAGCAATATTATATGATATTGACATAATTATGTGTAGAATATTACTTCATTACGAAAGTTATTCATTCAAGTATTGTACCTTAGGATTGTCTTTATTTTTCTTATATAATGATGTACAGCTGTACTGTGTGTGATGAGATTGTTGTGTGAATTTTATATCATGTTTCCAGTTCCTGTCATAAGTTCCTGAAACCCCTCTCCCGAACTGACACTAATGGGAAGTCAGAGACCCTGAACACATGTTGCTTATCTTTGTTAATAAACCAAATATGGTGTAAAACCCAAAATATGTCCAAACACTACTTCTCAGATTATTTAGTGTCCCAACTGTACTAAAAGTATTATTTTACCCAGTTTTGAACCAATGTAGCAAACAAATCACTAGCTTATTTTACAGTCAGGTTACAAGGGAATGCATTTGGTAAAGCTGCTATTGTAGAGCCCCCTGTTGCACAACAAAGCAAACTACCTCAAAAGTCTGACCGTCTGCTGCACTTAGTTTAATTTCGAAGATTCCCCACGTTTTAACGGAACTGCATGTGGGTAATTTTACTCAGTTTAGGAACCGTTTTAGATACAAAAGACTATTTGACTGCATCTCTTCAGACATTTGCACTGTAAATAGATAGATAGATAAATCTAAAATAATTATGTGACTTCGGAAGGCAATTAGCTGTACACATCTATGAGGGGCTCCACATCAAAGGAGGTGAACACGTATACGCACACTACGTTTTCTTTTTTTTAAAGAATTTCTTGTTCTTTAAATTCACTTCACCAGTTTCGGCTATTTATGTAGGTCCACCACATAAAATGTAAATATAAGTCCATTTCGAATTCAGGTTGTAATGCTACGAATAGGCAAAAATGCCCAGGGGGGTGTATTTGCAGGGTCCTGTAGCATACATATTGATGCTCAATTCTAGCTGTGATTCATCTGCCAGACGGTCAGTCATTACCAACTACAACTTGAAAGGATTTGGGTCTATAAGGTCTCGGTTTTGAAAATTTCACAGTATAAACATTTTATATCGAGCTGGAACAAGATGATACGGAGCATCTAGAATGCTGTCAGATGGTGGTGCTTGAGATGGTTTGTTTGAAGCAGCCACTTAGGGGTCAAACGGGAGAAAAAGACAAACATTGAGGCATTTGCAATGGTAAATCTGAGCTGAGGGAATTGCTCTGAAACATAGTGTGAGGGTTTATCTCAAACTGTAGTACTTTGTGCTTGCACTCAGTGACAGCAGCCTGCAGTGAATAAGGCAGCCTCACAGGGAGTTAACACACCAGAGAAACTTTATTGCCTCAGGCAACTGCGGGTACATGGATGGGTGTGAAGGACGTGACAAATGAGATTCTGCAGTAATCAGTGGATGAGAGAATGTCTAAATGACTGGATAATATGATTTTATGATAATAAAATTAGATAATCGGCTGCTGTAGGTCAAATGATTAAAGGTTCACTGAAGTTATGTTAATGTCAGTAAACCATCGCAAAAGAAGCAGACAGTATTGAAAATGGAAATATCTGACTCGCTGAGGTGTGACACAATCATCACTACGATTTTACGGAAATCAAAGTCAAATTCTTTCACAATGGAGGCCCTGCAGTGGTGAGATGCTTGTTTAACTACAACATCAGCGATGCAATGAGGTGGCAGTTACACACACATTAATAACATGTCCTCAGAGGGAATTTGAGAATGTTTTAGAGCAGCAGGTTATTCTCCAGAGTTTACTTTGCAAATTATGCAAAGCGAGAAAAAGATCCACAATGACTGTAAAGGCAAAAATAGAATCTAAAAGATTGCTGCAAAAGAGACACCCCCCCCCCCCCCCTCCCCACCCCCCAAGGAGAAGAAAAGACAGCTTATTTTAAGGTTGTTGACTCATGGGTGGGTTTACTTCATGCTTTATTGACTCAGTAATGGCACATTGCTACCTCTGCTATTGTTTCTGAGCTACAGTAAAGGTAGATATATTAGACTTGAGGCTGAAAGAATAAGACAATGTGTTGTTATTTTCAACAAAAAGCAAAAGCAGTATATTCTTACTTGCCTACAGTACATTACTATTACTAAGAGTGTGACCCTTGGCTATGGTTTTCAATATAGTTTCATGCGTTTCTTTTGCCCACTTGGGTATGTCCGACCCCTTCCTAGTGCCAGGCAGTCTGATAAACACTGCAGAACAGAACCACATGAGGTTTACAGGGGTTGAAAAACCAGGGATGATACAATGTGACCCAGGGTAAAGATGCTGCTTTAGGTAGGTGCCTCAAAATGAGTAACTTTGTGGAGCGACCGCGACTTCTGTCAGGACGACAGTGACATAGGTGAGACAGACATGAGGGCACCAGGAATCAAATAGAGCAGAGCAGTAGACAGTACCAGCAACATGGTCGGGTTAAATTAGATGACGCCGCTTGTTTGACTCGGTTTATGGCGATATCAGTTGAGTTAGGCAACAGTTTGGGAATCACAATACATACAGTCGTATGAAAAAGTTTGGGCACCCCTGACTATTTCCATTATTGTCATTTATAAGTCATTGGCTGTTTGTATCAGCAACTTCATTTTGATCTTTGAAAAAACTGATGGACACAGTAATATTTCAGTAGTGAAATGAGGTTTATTGGGTTAACAGTAAATGTGCAACATGCATCAAAACAAAATTAGTGCATTTAGGCACCCCAAAAGAAAAATCACATCAACATTTAGTAGAGCCTCCTTTTGCAAAAATAACAGCTTCTAGACGCTTCCTATAGCCTGTAATGAGTGTCTGGATTCTGGATGAAGATATTTTGGACCATTTTTCCTGACAAAACATCTCCAGTTCAGTTAGGCTTGATGGTTTCCGAGCATGGACAGCCCGCTTCAATTCATCCCACAGATTTTCAATGATATTCAAGTCTGGGGACTGGGATGGACTGGGATGGCCATTCCAGAACATTGTATTTGTTCCTCTGCATGAATGCCTGAGAAGATTTTGAGCGGTGTTTTGGGTCGTTGTCTGGTTGACCCACTGGTTGAAATATCCAGCCCCTGCATTACTTCAACTTTATGACATCTGCTGCAAGATGATCTTGCAGGTCTTTGGAGGTGGTCTGTGGGTCGTTTTTGACCATTCTCACCATCTTTCGCCTTTGCCTCTCCAATATTTTTCTAGACCTGCCATTTCTGGCCTTAACAAGAACTTTAGCCTTCCATTTCCTCACAACGTTCCTCACAGCAGAAACTGACAGCTGAAATCTCTGAGAAAGCTTTTTGTAGCCTTCCCCTACACCATAATGCTCAACAATCTTTGTTTTTGAGAGTTGGTCATTTGAGAGTTGTTTTGAAGCCCCCTCTTTAGACAAGAGTCAAAGAGAAGGACAACTTGAAACTGGTCACCTTAAATACCTTCTCTCATGATTGGATACACCTGTCATGAGGTTCAGCGCTTACTGAGCTCACTAAACCAATTTTGTGATCCAATTAATCAGTGTTAAGTAGTTACAGGTCTTCAACTTAATAACATGGCATGGGTGCCCAATTTTTGCATGGCATATTTTTTAAATTTGATTTAATTTCGTACAACTGGCTGTTGCTACACTAAATGATTTTGTATGGAAAACACCCCAGTACTCGGCTTTTATTAGAAAATGAATGACATGTCACTGTGATCATTTTCTGTGAAGACAGAGTCAATTATTATGCAGCTTCAAACTTTTTCATATGACTATAGCCTCCTGGGTTTTCTGAAATGATATTAATAATGGGAAACTATGTAAAAACACAAATATACTCAAATTTTGCAGTTGTTTTTCATACTCTTCTTCCAACAAGGTGAAGTCTGCCCCTGACTAATGTTACTAAGCCTAAATAGCTACATGAGCATCCTGACATAATGCACTGCTAACATTAAATGCTAACATTGTATTATGTTTACTAAAAGTGTTATTTTCTAGTATACAGTATTACAGTATTTCTAGCATACGAGCATATAGTCCTAATACCTGTTGCTCAAATAGACTAAAGGTGGTCCTGCTGTTGACAGAGGTCAGTAGACAGGTCTAGGTTCAAACTTAAAAACGTCTGAAAGAACAAGTTGTCCGTTTAAATGGGACTGTTTTCAGCTGCGGATTGATACACACACGGTGCTGTAATGAGTGTCCAAAAACTGAAGAGAATTGACAAAACTCCAGCATTGAAAAAAGCATATCTTCCAGTGCAATTGTGGCTCACTTGTGTGCTCTTGAGTCCTGTCGTACAGAGGAACAAAATATATCAGACGTGGGGACTTTGTTCTGTGAATAGGAATGATAGATTATCATTTTGTTTTTGATTATGAAAAAAATGCTATTTTGATGACCTATCTGTAAACTTTCACCCGTTGCAGCAATGTGTAAATAATAACACATTGCTGTTAGCCAAATATTTTCACCTTCTAAATGTCAGGAACTTGATAAATAGCTGCATTTAGAATGCGACGCCTTTGCATGTCCTGTTTGATTCACTGAATTTTGACAGGGCATCATGACACCAGGGGTCACATAATGCTTCCAGTCTCCTGAGAAGCCTGTAAAGTGTGAGTCAACGGATAAAGATGAAAAAAATAGATTTACAGTGATTGCAGAGCATTGGTTTTAGGCTTTCAGTTTGAAATGTTGTTCTTTGTTGTTGTTGTTGTTTTCAGAGAACCCATCTTTTCGGTGCAATCTGTTGGTTTCCTTAGCTAGGATATTAATTTTTTTAATTAGCTCTATATGAATTAATTGGATTATGATTACAATGAATTGAATTCCAATTGGCTTGAATTGGACTATATTACTTAAGTGCCTTGAGATGACAATTGTTGTAATCTGGCGCTATATAAATAAAATTGAATTGAATTGAATTGAATCTTCATTTTTATTCATCTGTGAACTGACCCCAGAAGTATTTCTCCACAATTCAAATCCCTAGAAGCATTTTTGCGCTTGCACAGGAAATATAAAAATGCCTCCCTTTGTATTAAAGTAAAGCACTGAGCTGAAAGTCAATATCTGTTAAAATGAAATTCTTTCCACCAGAGTTAGAGAGTAGAGCATTGAGACTCATAGATGTGATCCTATCCAATGTAAACTAGGGAGCTTTTTCATTTTTTTTTATCCTCTGTGTGATATTAGTTATGGAGCAGAGATTTCACAGAAATCCCTCTGGATTTTGTGTTGTTGCCTTCAATACTTCCTTCCTTCTTCATCGTGTCTGCTTCACTTTAAGAGACCGAATGCCTATTGAAGTAGAGGTTCATGTTTTCTTTCTTAAAGGCTCAGCACTATACTGTTCTTGTTTAGAAACTGAGCTATTAACATGCTTTAAATTGAACTTAAATTCCCTTTCAGACATGAAATTTATATGATTTCTGTTTTTGAAAGTAACAGTTTGTCATTTCGACTGAGATTTTGATCATTTAAATTTTTCTCTTTGTGCCTTGTCTACATCGGCCCCATAATTCATTTTAAGGGGGGTCACTAACAATACCAGAAGCTGAATGCTGTGTCAGTTAGCAAAGAGGTTTGACCTTTTTCTGCGTGAGGTGAGGTGATTTGTTTGTTGCAAACAGACTGAACATATACTAAATCCAAAAAGTAGCATGAAATGTGGCAAAGGATACAATAAAATGGGTAAAAGCATGACAACTTTTTCACTGTTGTCTTAGAATAAACTGCTAATTTTAGGAAGCAACCTACAATTCATGTTGCTTCCTCTGCTCAAGATCACTAGGCAGCAAATGAGAGTCTGAAGCAAAGGCTGCCTTACTGAGCCCTCCGATATTTAATGGAAGTGAAAACAACATTTCCCTGAAACATCACCAACCTGGAACACACATGCAGTGAAAGAACATATGTTATCCAAAGACAGAAAGGTACAGCTTAAGGGTTTCATTGTGCTTGATATTGATTCTTAAAGGTACTTTTATTTGAACTGGGTTCATATTTGAATTATCAGTTCCTTTTGAACTCTAGTCAGAGGTCACATTTGTTTCAAGTTAAATAGGATAGAGATTCTTTCATCATGATGCTCACATATTTGTGTTTTAATACTGTTTCAAAGGTTGCTTCAGTCTTCAGTCTGCAGTGTTCTGTGTTGCTTGTTGGTGAAGGCTGGGGGATGGGAAGTCTTTAACAGACTGTAAGGAAGCGCAGTGAGAGGGTGGTGGTTAATGTTAAGGTCAGAGACCAAACCTAACCAGCATGCTCTACTGTCCATCATGCACTCAAGTAGTTGTTCTTCAAGAACCTACGGCCATGTACTGTTGAATATGTTCGCGATGTGTTATTCACTATGATGACAAAAGGTTTTAATCATATTATATTAAAGAGTAGTTTGGTCTCTGGGTAGAATATTTCTCTCCTTCTCTTATATTGGACTGAGGACAGACTGTTATGTTAAATCACTATTCACCTCACTATCACAAGGTACAAAGTGATGTTTAAATACTGCATGAACTGAACTGCTGCTAGCCGGTTAGCATGCTAATCGTATTGGATAATCTCTGCAAGACAATATAGGGCTGTTATTGTTTCGCACACTGTTGAAAATTGATTTATGTAGTTAATTTAACTTGTTAAACAGTTATTATAGAGACAATTTTAAGATTGCCCCTTAACCATGGCATTTATATAGCTTTAATCACAGTGCACATGAAAACCAGTTGGTGCACATGGTATGAGCACGCAGAAAAGCATCTGTGGGGTAAATAGGTGTTGAGTATTTTGAGGTTTGCTGGAATTTGTTTATGCATGTCAGGATTTATTTGAAAAGTATTTTTCAGTTTGCTGTGTGGTCTGAGCTCTCAGGCTCTCATTCACTTTTTGCTCTCTCGTACTGTAATAATGTGCTCCACATGTTAATGACACCCTACACCCTGAATTTGGGCTGTTTGAATAGAGGTGCAATTTACTGAATGAAAAACGAGCTGCTGTACTTCTCTGTGTATTATTTTGACCCAAGCAAATCGCAGAAATTTCATTTAGACCACAAGAAAATTGTGGCAGCTCGTGAAAAAAGAGCAGAATATGTTTCCTTTAAAAACCATCGTTTAATTGGTGACCACTTTGAACATCAGCGTTGCTCGGCTGCCATTTCTCACCAGTCTCATATCGTTCTTGGTTTGTTTGCTGTTCTACATGCAGAGTAATAAAATGTGTGTAATATGCTAAACAATATGTACATCTAATTTTATTGGTGCTTTGTTTTTAGCTCTGATTCCGTCACATTGATAGCTGCTCGTCTTACTACTCTGAACTGGTGTTGGGATTTTTGTGGAATTCTTTTTATTCTGATACTCACCCATGTGTGACACTGACACGTTCCGTTGCTGTTGCATTAGTTTTGGGAGCGGCTTGGCTCACCTCAACAAGCGTACACACAGCATGCACAGCAGAGATACCTTCCCCAAGAATATATAGGAGTCTGGAAAACAGCAGAATTTGATTTCTTAAATTGCTCTCAAGTGGCAGAGGTAAGCCGGGAGGAAAACAATTTCCACAGAACAGACACTGAAAACAGTTTACTGTAACTACTTCCTGCAAAGTTGATGACTTCTCAAAAGTGGAGATTAGGGTGAAAATCACAGCTTTTGCACTTTTCCTCCCTCCCTGTTCTCTGCCTAAGTCTCTGAAGTGTGAACAGATGCTTTGCTGTCTCAGCTTGGCGATCTTTGATCAGTTCATGTTGCCAGACTTCAGTGGGACAAGGTCAGGGGAACAAGATGATGGTCAGCTTATTGTCAAAAGCTTGGAGTCCCAACCTGTTTGAGAATATATTCTGCATGCTCTCCCATCTAACTGAACACCAAAGGGCTTCAATCTGTGTGCAGTCAGCAGCCTTGTTCTTATAAGTGTCCCCAGGTATCCTTGTCTAATTTGCTACCTTAGACAGTATCCAACCCTGGCCTATATGCAAATCTGCACATACAAAGCCCCACACAGAAGGCGGGATCACTTATAAGCCTTCCTGTGCATTGGCCTGTGTCAGCAAAGCTGATAAACAGCAGTAGGGTTTTTTTTTAGCTCTGACAAAGAGAATGAAATCAAGAGACCAACTGTTCACTGCAAAGTCTTTCTCAACCAGTATTAAACCCAATCCTCTTTGCTTTCCCCTTGGGTGGAATCTGAATGACCTGATCAATTTCTAATCAGGAAAAACCTGCAGCCTTTCTCTCAAGTAATTTAGTTTCCCACAAATCTTCTGGACAAACGGCTCTCTGAAATTGTTAGAAGCAAAAGGGCAGGTAGTGTGTTTTCTAGGGTTCATTTTTTAGATCTATTTCTCACTCTGTGTGGGGATGATAGCGTTTAATCTCCTGTGTCGTCTCCTGTTACCTAAATTTAGAAGTATTACTGGATCCCAAACACAGCTGCACATCAGAATGATACCTGGGCCCTGTACAAAGGCAGAGGTGGCCTTTTCATGTTGAAAATGAAACCTCGGGAGGTCTGCCAGCTTTGACAGTCGTGAAAAGCCAGGGTCTGAAAAAAATATTCTCTTCCTCCGTTATATTCTGGGACTTTTCTTGCCAGTATGTTTCTGAATAACTCTATAGGCTCTATAGTCGCTCAAACACAGTTTACATTAGTGGTTTCTAACACATCCTTGTCAGACATACCTCCAGAGCTCCATCGAGTGTGTTCAGGTGCACCTTCACTGACACCTCTGCTCATTTAAAAAGATTGTTGATAGGTTTTTATAACACTGTTATGTATCTTATTTTTAGCGTCATGAAAAATTGAATAAATGTGCCATCACGTAAACATTTGTATAAATCCATTACTTTTCTGTTACTTTTAGCCATCAAGTATTTTCCCGTCATGATTTGCACTATTTATTGTAAAACTGTGCCCCATATATATTCCTACTAGCAGTGGGATGGTTCTTTAAATGAAATAATTTACTCTATCCCTTATTTATAGCTATTTTTTAAAGCTGTAATCCTTATACTTATTTCAACCTCATATATAGTTCATACACTTAGCTATGTATTATATTCTAAAAAAAATTACAAACTACCTCAACAACTTTTGAGCTACATTTTAGCTAAATAGTCAGTGAAACTCTGTAGCTTTTAGCTCTATATTTCAAATGTGAATTGTGTCCATACTCTTATGTTTATTAATTTCTTTTTACTTACTGTTCAGACTTCCCAGCTGGCTTGTCAGCTAGTTTTCAAAGACTCTCAGTCACAACACGTGTAATAGCAGACTGAATATATGCTAAATTTGAGCTGTAGATTGACTTCAAACAAACTAGCCATGCTAGCGTCCATATCTCCTCGTAAATATGAGGTAAGACCTGATGAGTTATGGACTTACATGACCCACTTATTGTTGCTAACTTAGGATTTTGCTGTATTTTTTCCAATAGAGCACCAGTCATGGCATATCGATTTTGGTCTTAAATGCTTGCTGTATAATAACTGAAACTTCAAGTAAGGACTAGTTGTTCATGTCAAATGCTCTCTAGCTTTAAGTTGGTGGCAGCAGGACATTCAGCTGACTATTTAGCAGTGACCTGCACACACGTCAACATTTAAATTTTGATATAACTGAAATTAAAGTGCAAGCGTTATTTATAGTCATATCAGGGAGCCACATTTCAGTCACTATGTAAACTTTGCTTTAATGTTTGATGACTCCTAATCCTACGATAGAATTACTCTTAAGTAAATGCATTGTATTTACTATAATGCTAGTTTTTCATTGGGATACATTTTGTGTAAGATTTCTAAGATTAATTGTAAGGATTGTAAGTTCTTAGCACTTAGTCTGAGTTAAGAGAATCAGGAAGTCTCCACTTTAGTCTCTAAAGTAAGACAGTAAAAATTAATGAATAGCCGAGAACAACACAAATACTTACCATTTTTTAAATATTAGAAAAAGAAATGCCCAGCAGCAGGCAATGCAGTGAAGCATACTAACACAGACATTTTTTGGTTGAGAAACTTCTGACTAAATAAACAATCAATTTCTTGTACCCAAGTGATGGAGTGTAAAAACAAAAAAATCTATTTTATAGCCTTTGCTCGAACCGCTTAGGAATTTGTAGGTTTGCATTGTTAATGCCCTACTGTGTCTTTCTGGGTAGCTGCTCGCTCCTCCGTCAGAATTCCCCTGATTTTCCAAACTGAAAGTGTTTTCCATCAGCCATTGATTGCCGGTAAGACGCTGAAAAAAAGAGAAAAAAATAGAACAAGAGAACAAACAAAATGTTTTTTAAAAGGCATATTGGGCTTATGATTCATAATTTTATCATGATCCCAATTAGCTTCTGTAGAACATCAGCCACTGTGCACAGCTGTTCAATAGGACATTTAGAGAAGAAAGAACCACATGGAGTAAAAAAACTTTTCTTTTTTCAAAATGTATCCCTGTTCAGAGGCTTGAAAGACTGCAGTTGGGCTGTTAACTGTTGCACAATTGTTTGCTTTATTGTGCACTACTATGTGGCTCAATTTTGACCTCAGTGTGCACATCCTGAATTGGAATTTTGGCATGTGACAATGGATTGATGACTTATTTTGATAGTAGTCCAGTCAATGATCTTTACATCTCAGTTAAAAAGACATACTTCCACATATTGATGTTTTATTTACAGTGAGGTGAAAGGACATTGGCTATTTTGTTCTAAGTGGGTTGCAGTTGTTTTCAGTTAAGAAATTTTTTTGGTGTTTGATCGTCTTTTTAAGAGACTGTGATGCATCCTTTGTAATTTGGTCAACCTGAAAATGCAAAAAAAAGCACTGGACAGAAAAAGATACTTTCAAATTTGTGTTACAATCTCATTGTAGTACTATAGTGCTGTGAAACTGGTTGACCACTGGAGAATTTACTATTTGAGCTTAACATAAACCAATATCAGAGCTTCACGGGCTGTTTTCCCATCATGGGTGTCACAAAAATGTCTTTTTATTTGCCTTTTAGGTGGATCATTAAAGAGGGGACGACACATCAGCCAGTGACCTCGCAGAGTCAACATCTGAGCGGTCAGTTAATAAAGAAGTCATCACGCAGAGAGAACCACTGCGCAGAACTACCTCACTTTGATGTAGATAACCCTGCAAAGAAACTACACAGATGTCCTTTAACTGAGGACATTTATGAACCAAATCCTCTGCTGTCTGAAAAGTAAGGACTCCGAGGTATGCCACTTGCAACATGTGGTCTGCAGGACTGCTTTTTTCTCACGACTTTGGGACTCTAGATTCATCTTTTTTGTCCGTTGTACTCCCAAAGTTTCCAACCAACTGATTCTTGACTGTGAGAGAATGCCTCTGCTCAAACGAAGGAAATTCAGAACTTTTGCTCTCCTTTTTTGTGTCATTACTTTTACAACGTTCCTGTTTAGTTACACGTTTCGGGACCCCTCGCTCTATTTCTTCAAGTATGCGTTTCGGCTTTCAGACAGCATTTTCTCCAAAGGGCCGTGTGCCTGCCGACAGTGCGTAGCAGAGCTGGAGGATGACCCATGGTTCGCTGAGCGCTTCAATCAGTCCATTCACCCCCTGATGACCAGGGACAACAGCATCCTGTCCGACGAGACCTTTAAGTGGTGGCAGGTAAAACTCGAGCGATGTGTTTATGGGATTTGCAGTGCTGCATTACAGAGGATTGGGAGAGGGGAAAAAAACATGCAGGCTCAGCCTCTGAGAACAGATGAGGTGCTGAATAGGAGAGACCATGAATGTACAAGAAAGATCCCACGCTGCTGTGATGCTTCCAAGAAAGGCTTTGTTTTGGTCACATTGATTGTTTCAAATCCAAAGAATCTTTACCAGGATCAAGTTGTGAAGAGAAACTCCCACACACAATTTGTTCACATTTAACAATGAAGGGATAAGGAACTGGTTGTTTTCTCTCACCACCTCTCCTTCAATTATGTATAATTTATAGCCATAAACTAAGAGCTATTATACTGGATTAACCTCCAAAAGAATTACACACAACTAGATAAAAATCTGTAGACGGGGATAGATATGTTCCCATCGTAACTCGAATCTGCTTGTGATTCCATTACATTTCCCTCTTTTAAGATCATCATCAGGGAGGCCGTAGTTGACCAACAGGTTCCAACTAAAATGAAAGGGATCACATTTATTCATTTAAAACCAAGGGCTTTTCCTGTCCAGTGGTGAATATATAATCTAAATATCTGCTGTTAACTTTGAAAATAAAATAGAATAGAAATTTTATAATATATATTGGGAATTGGACAGTATGAGATTTATTTTTCATTAAACACAATCCATCCATTATTAGTCAACATATAGAATATCTGGAACATTAGTCAGCAGATATATGTTGACTAATGACTAATT
The DNA here is from genome assembly GCF_036924035.1 of Leuresthes tenuis. Lineage (NCBI taxonomy): Eukaryota > Metazoa > Chordata > Actinopteri > Atheriniformes > Atherinopsidae > Leuresthes > Leuresthes tenuis. The sequence continues at coordinate 21,404,900 of NW_027325372.1, read as the reverse complement.
GACTAATGTTCTGATAAAGCATGGTGATTTTTTTGACATTAGGTCAAGGAATGTAAGTGTAAGTCTCTTTGCTGAAGTGAGTTTAAATATAAATGTAAATATCTCCTCTTTAACGTAGACTGTGGGGAAAAATAAGCTTCAGCCAGTAGCTGTCCTTCAGGCAATCCCACTGTGACTGTGGTGGCAGGAAGATGAACGAAATATATCAACCTGTTATCTCGAGAAAAGAAGCCTTTGTACCTTCAGATAAATTCATTATCATGACAAAATAATCTATGAAAAGTAATAATTGAGTGAAAAGTGACATAATTAACCGGTTATCACAACAAAACAAACTGTGCTATCTCAGAAAGATGACTCATTTATCATCCCCACTTCATCCCATTCAGGGTCGAGAGGGTAAAGAAAGACAGAATATCTGGAAACTCTCTACAGAAAGACTCCAGCCATGAGTCAAACCAGGAAGATTTGAACTGTCAGTGAAAAAACAAGAGTGTTAAAGTATGTAGTAAAACAGTCAGCTGAAACCCCAGAGGGCCTGCAGACCATTTAAAATTGTTTAAACACTTGTACACAACAGTGGAGGACTTCAACAAAAGTGTAGAACCAGCTAAATTTGATTATAGTATCGTACTTCTCTGCTGTTCTCCACTTTATAGAATGCCATTAGGATGGTAACTAGCTAGTATTAGCTTGTTAATCGGCCAGTTTATCTGCCTCTGTTTTTGGTTGGGTTTCACTGCCAAACATTACTGGATGCATTCACATCCAGGGCTGTAAATTGTAAGCGATAGTGTTATGGTGTGTACATTCTTGTTAACACAGTAATGAAATAACTCAATCATAAAAACAGTATTTCATACTTCAGAGTTTTAACTTGGGGAAAATATTTCTGACTGACTTTCTCTGATTGTTCTTGGTGGTTTGTTTTTCTGCTCTCCTTATCGGACAATATCAGCACCAATGGTAAAACATTAGTTTCACTTGGCAGATACTGATACCGTTACCAGATGCAGATTCCCATTCACACATGCATACTGATGCACATGGGAACAGTATCAGCAAAGGATTGCCAGTGTATTTAGAACCCAAAAAGGATCTGCTGTTGCACAAGTGGGTAAAAACCTTGATGCGTTGTAGATTACTGGCTGCAGAGCCGCAGACAGATGAGGTGGCCCACGCTGAACCTTGACTGCTCGTCAGAACATCACAATGGAAGAAATGTAGTCTGGACTGATGAGTCACGTTTTCTTTTACGTAATGTGGACAGGTGCATGTGTGTCACTTTCCTGAGGAGGAAGAGATGGCAGCTGGATGCACTTAGAAAAAAAAAGGCTTGCTGACGGAGACAATATCTTGCTCTGGGCAATGTTCTTTTATCTGCTGTATATTTTTGCATTTTTATAGCATCCTGCACGGTACAGTATTACAGAGAGTAGTATTTTTATTTATATTATAATATTGTATGATACGGATGACAGACACGATTGCCCTATTCTCTATATTTGTGAGCAGTGAGCCCACAGGTGCCCAACCATAAATGACAGCTAATAATTGTACCGTCACCTTTGTTTTCCACAACCGCTTTCAGGTTTCTCATCATGCAATCTGTTTATTCTCCTTCCTCTCCGTACTGCTCAGCTTGAGAAGACATTTATACGATTGTGTGAAGTATTGTCAATCAAGCTCACTTACTTATGGCTGAGTTTTCCACAGCAGTTGTCCTTAAAAGCAGCCAGAGATCAGCGAGTAGATTAAAATCTGCAAAAGTAAGGACACCCGGGAATGTACAGATTAAACAAACAAGAAGAAGCTTGATAATTATCGAGTGATCCTGCCACATGTAGTTTTTTTTCCTTTGTACCTGTGGACAAACCTGTTTTCCCTCAATGCTTTGAACCATTTCCAAGACAATATAAATAATTCACTGGCGTGTTTTTTGGTCATTCTGGAGATGCTATAATGAAGCCCCATTTCCAGAAGTTTTCAAAAATACACAAATTTAGAATTTGATGCTAGCAACACATTAATTAAAAAACATTTTAAAAAATCAGTCAACTTTTTAAATGGCCAGAAAGAAGTTAACACTGGTAATTACCATATTATAATCCTGAAAATTCATCTCTTTTGGCCAAAGGTTCTTTTCATTAAATTCTTTAATAGTGTTAATCGCATGATTTTCTGTGATTAGTCACGATTAATCGCATTGTTATACGCATATAACGCACTTTTTTTGGAACTGTACAGTCATATGAGCGAAGTACTCCGGTGATAAGACAATTCAACGTTGCAGAGCTTACAAATAACTTTGGCTCTGTCAAATGCGCCGTCTGGAAGAACTTTGAAATGAAAATGGCCATGTAAAAGTTCCATGTTTGTTTAGCCCGCTTCATCCGCCGCTCTTTTCTTTACTCATTGTTTCCTGTGAGCGCCGCAGCAGTAAGCAACATACTAGGCTCGCTCACGATGGACTTTTCAAAATAAAAGCCAGTGAGCAACAGACGTTTACAATAAAAATAATAAATAATAAAAACGGCGCAAAAATAACGCGTTAATGTGCCCAGCCCTAGTTCTTTTGTTTTAAGGTAACGCCGTAGGAATTGGATGTTTGTGACTGCAACCTGCAAGCAAAGTGTGTGTCGTGAAGAGGGGAATTAGACAACAACCATGACCTGTTGTGTTTCGCTGAAATCTTGTATGAACCTAGACTGTTATTGCAAAACTGCAGTAATCTGTTCCCAAACGATTACGAGAGTCATTTAAAAGGAGGGCTGATGTAATGAGATGGTAAACACGCCTTTAATACCAACTTTGAGTGTGTTGCAGGCATCAAATTTTAGATTTGTTTCTAATTTCCAAATACATGGATGTTTGTCAGTGAAGGCACTGAAAATGGGGTTTGTAAATGATTTTTTTCCCATTTTAATTAGAACTAGTAAACTATGTAACCAGAATTCCATTTTTGCAACTTGTTAGTTTCTGATTGCGTCTGATATCGTCAGTAGTACATGACAATGAAGTCAGTGGACGGCCTTTTATTTCCTCCTGTTTCACGATGTCTGTGAGTCACTGTTAAATGGCTAAATAAAGGAGGACCTGGCTTTCAGCCTGATTTTTCACTGTTATTTGCTGAAATTCCCTCATGTCAAACTATGTTTTGTCTCCATTGAAACCATCTTAATAGATTTAAAGGCACTTATATTTGGTAAGTTATCCAAATGGATCATAAAAGACACCAAACATAAACACTAAACCAAGAGTTGTTAGATCCAGGAGCTGTTTTAGTGTTTAACGGAGGACATGTCTGGATCCATTGTCCTGTAAATTGGAATTCACATTAGATACACATATATTTGTATTAGATTATTTATTACTAGCTTTAATTTAATTCTACCAAACCAGGATATGCTGTACTGTTTGTACACCCCATTACATTACAGTCCAGCTCTCTACGTTATAAAAGTCCATTCTTACAATTTATGTTACACAATTATCCTACCCTTGTCTGGAAGGCATTCAGTGCCTTAAGTATCCCCACAATCACCTAACACGACATCTCATTAGAGGCTAGAATAGAAAAATTACTGCAAGGTTACCTCATGTCACTACTCATTTCAGAAAATGCTAATTCAAACAGACAGCTTGATGAAGATGGTGTCACATATCAGCTACAGCCTTGCCAGAAGGTTCATGACCCCCAGGAAACTTGGGCTTTTTTCTTCAGTGATCTGTCAAAGCTTACATGGCACATGGTTAAATGGAATTTCTGTAAAGGAAAAGTTATTGTCTGATATGACGAGTGATTTGACAGATTGGAAACACAGCCATTGTGAGATGGAAACCTATACTCTGTAACAGATATCCCACTGATCAGTCCTTTTCAAATAGTAGAAAGGTCTCCACAATGATATTCAGACCATGAGTCACTAAAACGCTGCATACTACATACTAAAACTGTTGATATTGATGCAGAACATTTATCTGTATCGGTTCAGTGTTGTGGTCTGTTTCAGCATTACAACACACACTTCACAGCATTTATACACTTGCCTCTCTGAGCTCAAAGCCACTAGGCTGAAAGAGCCCTTGCACACAGGGCTAAACGGTCCCTGAGGCTATTCCAGAAATGCGGTTGGTGTCTTGAGCCGCGCTGCCCTTGTTCAGTCACTTCTGCTTAAAGGGACTCTGCAGTCTTGGCTCTCTCTGAGGCCTGTTTCTGATTTGTCCCCCAGTGGCTGCAGTCGGAGAGGAACCCGGCCAACTTTAGTGAAGTGGTGGAGGAGCTGTTCCAAGTCATCCATGATGAGGTGCTTTACATGGACGCCAGCCCCGAGCGCTGCAGAAGCTGCTCGGTGGTGGGGAACTCTGGGAACCTGAAGGGGTCCCATTACGGGGGCCTCATTGACTCCAGTGATTTCATCATAAGGTCAGTTACCGCTTTAAGTTGTGGTCCTCTCTTGTTTTCTTTAGAGTAAAATTGTACAAACCTTTGATATATTCAAACATTTTTGCCAATAATTGTCAAATTCAAGTGCAAAATTCTGTCATATTTTCATATCTATCAAGAGGACATCATGAGAAATAGGGCAAAAACTAGGAGCTCTCAGGCAGGGTTTAAAAAAAGCTGATTGTTGGTAAGAAAATCATTTGGATGAAGTTGGTAAGAAAATTATTCCCTCTTCATTTAGATGAAGTTGGGAAAATTGGGAAAAATCTCCCTCATTTAGGGCTTTTTGGAATGTGTAATTTTATTGCTGCTGATTCTAACATATCTGTTGACTCATCCTTACATACTGAGAACACCCGAGAAGGTGTGGAGAAGTCGTCCTAATTTTTACATAAATCATGACCTCAATATCATTCAATTAATCCTGCTTATGATCAGGAAAGGGCTTAACTTTGCACATCTTTAACAGAATACATTTGAACAGTTTATTCACTTTTAAAGGCCACACATTTCCATTGTAAACACAGCTCTCAAACTTATTTGGCCCCTGATCTCTGACTCTGCCGGTATAAGCACCGTCACAGTGCTCGCAGCAAAGTTATTTCCCAACTGATTCACAGTGGTTACATTCTAAATTATGTAGCACAAATCCACACTAATGCAGACTTCCACAGCTGCTTTTCACTTTTGATGTCTTAACCGAGCTGATCAGTGACCGAAGTAACTTATATTCAGTAATGCATATGAAACCGACAGCCAGAAAATTGAGTTAAAGGTGTTAGGGAATGAAAAGACAAGGAACTGCTGAGATCCATATTAGACAATTATTAGACTTTACAAATTATGCTGGAACCAGTTAAATCAAGCAAGCTGGTGAACTCAAGTTCAAAATGAAGTGTAAAGCCAGCCAAATTTAAAGCATTGTCAGGAAATCGGTAGTTTGAGCTAAATAGAGTAAGCTACACCATGGCTAGGTTATGTATGCTTGTCTGACTAATTCCAAGCTTTAAGATTAACTTTGTTTTCATTTTGTCACCCTCCCTATCATAGCAACAAGACTTCATTTAATATTAGTTCATTAAGCCTTTTATACTCTAATTTATAGTTAGATAATGTACGTTTTAGAAATTTTTATTTACACTTTTATATTTCTAAGGTTCAGATTTAGGGCTGCAAAATATATGGTAAATTCACTGTTGAGAGGTAAAATGCAGCCCTGATTAACACTCCTGAGCTTAACACCAGATAATTAAGTAGTCTTATCGGTATGGCAACACTCAGCAGTGATGTGGCATATCGTGGTATATGCTTCTGTTCAATGTGACTATCGAAGGCTGACTAAGGCTATTCTACAGATACTCAATAAATAGTGCACTTAGATAAATAGTCATTTGAATGAACTGAATAATGCTTTCTTAAATCCAAAATGGGAACAACAAGAGTTATTAGACAGCATTCATGATGAAAAAGTAATTGAGCAATCCTCCTCCCCCGAACTGTTCTTTGTTGCACTGAAGATGAGGAAGCCTCTGACTGAGTACACTTTGCTGTTGATCACCGTCTTACATAGAGTGTGATCAGTAATGTCCATTTTGTTCAGCAGCTTTTGCTACGTACTTCCTTGTTTGATAGTAAGACAACCTTATAGGTGCTAGTTTCTTTGAGTCACTGTCTCTGATGCTTCTGCAAAATGCCAACATGTCCCTTAACTTGCAGCACGTATAGTTCAGTAGCTCAGGGCTGAATCAAGAAGCTGGTTTCAGCTTTTTGATAAGACTGAAATCCACGTTTTTGGCAGTTTTGTTTAGAAAGTAACTTAAACAGTTATCAGAGTGGGTTCCATACTGTACTGGAGCCTCTGAATTGAGATATTATTCAATTCAGTTCATTTGTAGTTCTGGCTTTTTTGTTATCGTCCAACCACTTGGGCCCTCATCCCTTTTTTGCTGCATCTTCCTCTTGGCCGAGAGGTGCAGCTGGGAAATCACCTTCCCCAATCCTCACACTGCGTTTTATAAAAACAAAATTCATCTTAACAAAGTGGCTGATTGAAACAAAAGTACATGAATATTTATATTTTCATGTCGCGCCTTTGGGCAGCCGAAAACAAGAGGGGAGTTTGCAGCTCTCTGTAATCTTTCACACCAACTGCAGCTTGGCAGAGAGCGAATTGGCAAAAATGAAAAACACGACAAAGGGATTTCCTCAAAAGGATTGTGGGCGTTTTATCTGCCGCAAAACTGCTGTTTTTTATGACAAAATTAAGCTAATTTGGATGTCAGTGGGTAAACAAACATTCTCACTCAGACCTTGTCGATGCAGTGTTGATAATCCAGACGGGACAGGTTACAGATTTGACCCTTGGCTGCACTGGCAGGATGTGTTAAGACTTAGAAAGAACAAGAACAAATGTGTTCGGTAATTAAGTCTGAATGAGTCTTATCTAACGATTTAGAAGGCTTCTACAATTTGCCACTGCACTATTAACCACAAGTATGACATAAAGTTTCAATCATCGCTCGAAAACATTTCTGCACAGACCTTCAGAAACAGTAAATCGTAGTATAAAAAAGATCTTGATAGTAAGTGAAAATTAAACTCAAGGAAAACGCTGAGTACAATTCACGCAGATGCTCTAAAGCCTCTCTCACAGACTGTTATGAATATTGAATGGCCTTGGCCTATCAGTGAAAGTTTTTTGTTTCTCTGCAGATTTCAGTGGAAAAATAGATGAGTCACAAAAGGAGCCTTCGCATCTGCCTTTGACAGATAAAAGTAATCCATGAGGCTTTGGAATAATGACATTTTTATAAAGAATGTACTTTTGAAACATTGATAAGTCACCCTATCTGTTAATGTTAGATTTAAATTTGAGTTTTTTTGATATTCTAAGATCCTATAATTGACAAATCCAAGCGAGTGATCCCTGAAATACTTTTTTTTGTTCATCTTATCGCCAGAAATCTTCCAGTCACGTACCACATCCCCAATCGCAGTTGGTAGATTAGATCAATTTAGGCACAAAATGAAAATAGATCTAAGTTTATGGAATTAAAAGGGAGAGAGAGTGGAATCACGGTTCCTCTGCCGTGGTGCTTGGGCTCACAGTGGAAATAAGGGAGACAAATGAAGCCAAATAACACGTAAACTTAGTCTGCTAAAAGCCCTTCTGAGGTGGTTATCAGTTTCAAGAAAAGTGCAACATCAGGATGAAAAACTAACACCAAATCAATACTTTTAGATGACTATATCATTAATAGAATTAAAATGCAAAGTAATTGATGAGCCAATGAATGTAACTGCTGGAACACGTTTTCAGTTATTTTTTTCTTTGGAAAATTTACAAGTACACCATCTAACTACTGTACTTCTTCAAAAAGATTGATTACTTTAACTGCTCAGGGTACCAGGCTTTTTTTAGAAGCACAGCTTTGATTTATAATCCCTTTATTTAATAGCAGGATTTTTCTACAATAGCCTCCTTTGAAGCCTCAAAAGGAAATCTGGAACGGTGCACATACTCACTTACGCCTTTTTCTACAGGCGTGTGTCTTAGAATAAACCAGCTATCCATTCAATCCTGCGGGAGTCCCTGTAATCTCAGATAGGTTTGCTTTTTTTCCCACCATAATCTGTCGTGAATAGTCAAGGTTTATGCCTACGTGGAATTCGATGAGACATCACAGTGTGACGGGAAGCTGGATAAGTGAAGCAGCTAGCAGGTTGACAAACTGTTAGCCCGGCAGTTAAAGTGATCACAAGAAGTTTTGAACATGTCCAATTGAAAACCGTACATTAATACCATACCCAATGAGCTTTCAGTTGAATCGGGGCTTTTGTTATCGGAAATACGAAATTTTCCATTTTCTATTTACCAGATTTGTTCTGGGAGATACTTCCACTGAAACTGGCACAATGGGTGAGGATTTCATTCACTTTAACTAACTGAATGACACAGAACGAGTTATCGTTATTAGTACAAATCTGCATAGATTATCCTGAATTTTAATCCACGGGCAAGGCTTGAGTTAAAAGAAGGAAAAGGTTCCTCATTCAATGGACACAAAAGTTTGTATTTTCAAATGCTTCCCACAACATTATTTTGCATGTTGTCATTTAACTGCGAGTTACACAGCTGGAATTTTCACAGCCATCGAAGAGGTCGTATTGTGCTTTTTGGATCTTCCTCTTTCCGTAGTTTACAGCGCATGTAAAAAGTCAAAGTTAGAAATCTCGAAGTCCAAACTGACATCACTTACTCTCATAGCATAGCATGATATAGCAACTGACCAGCATGAAACGTCTGGTCTGTAGCTTTTGTCCCCTTTTCGTAATGACGTGACGATGGAGCAGCTTTGCATCATGCTCCTCTAGTAATTCGTTTGGAACTTCCCAAAGAATGAGCAGTTGCTTTGCACTCCAATGTTTTGTATCAATAAGCTGAACAATCCGACACGGGCTTTTCTGGTGGGAGAGAGCCTGAAAGAGACAGAAGCTAAAACAGAGTGCTTAGGAAAGTATGAAGGAGTGCAGCCTCAGTGTATAGTATAAAAACAATAATGTCTTCTTTGAACAGGACAGGAAGGAAAACAGCTTAAATGGACTGCCAAAGTGAAATGATGAACCTTTACGTAAAACCCTACAAGGGTTCTTCAATTACCAGCGCATGGCATTTCTGGATTAAGTCAATTCCATGCCTTGGACAAAACTTTTCTCACAGAACTTTCAAATATATTAGAGTGATAAGTGAATGAATAGCCCACTTGAAAACCACATTTGAATCCGAAAATCTGAGGTAACTTCATATGAAAAAGGAAGTGACTATTTTGGGTGTTTTACATGGGGCAGAGAAAAGTACCAGCGTGACTGATTTGGAGTGTGATAAAACCGAGATCCTATCAAGAAAGCAACCACAGCTCTGCTATAATATCCAAAACAATTTCACACAGAATTGTTGCATGACTTTTAATTTATCACAGCATGGATTTGACAACCTGCTGCAACATGTTGCCATTGTAGAAATGTTGCCTTGTGCATTACAGCACTTATTTTCTCTGCCAACCCCTGCTGTGACAGAGGCACGGTATTGTCAACCAATTCAATTACTGCGTGACGTGGACAGAACCAAGACAAGAGTCATTATTTCACTATTACCAGAAGTTTCCTGCTGAAGGCTGCTGTGGAACTGAGCTGTTTACTATTTAGTTATTCACCAAAGTGTCGCATAAAGAGCCATGCTTGGTTAGAAGCAGTGGGGCAGTGCCAAAAGGTTGCCTTAGATATTCAGAAACATGATTAGTATTGAGTAGAGTACGCATGTTTCCATTACAACTTGGAAAATGAAGTGATGTATTCATTAAGCCAAAGGCTTGAGCTATCTACTCAAAGTTGTTGGTACATAAAGAAATGAATATATCATTCAAACCTTGTTCCAAGAAAAGTAGTGAAAAGTAGTGAAAGTGCTATTAAAATTTGTAATTGGTTAATTTGTTTGGAGCTTTATTCAACAAAAACAAATTCAAATCAATGATTCTCGTTGTCACCACTGACCAGCTTGACTGTTTTCAGAAAAATATAAACAAATTTAACTGTGAATTAACTTTAATTATGTATAGTTTTAACTGGTATCGTTCACCACTTAATGTTCTTTCACACTACATTACCCATTCTTACACATACCTCCAAACTTTTTTCGCGTTCCTGCCGTTCCTGTTGGTGAGATGAACCAACACTTTTTATGCTCTATTAAAAATGAGATATTAGCTATGACATTTGCAAATCATTGGATCCTGTTTTAATGTACATTTCACACCGTGTCCCAACTGTTTTGTCATTTTGGGTGCACTTGAGCATTCGTTGTATGGATATGCCTGTTGTAGAGATAATGTATTTGGTTGTAGAACAATAACTTGTGACCAACTGCCACACTTATTTTGAGACACTGAAATTATGCCAACTGAGATTTGATATGGGAACACAGTGCAGTAAGTGAGCAGACTGAAAGATATCCTCACAGATCCTCTAAAGCCTCCCTCTCAGACTATTATGAATATTGAACAGCATTGGCCTATTGGCTAAAGCCTGTTGTTTTCTCAGCGGATTGCAGTGGGGAAATAGATTAGAGTCATCAAAAGAGTCTTGACGTCTGGCTTTGTTTGGTGAGAGCATTGATATGTCATTCAAGTTGTTCGATTATGATTTTTGAATCCGTTTTTTATGTTGTTCCAGCATGTGATTAACAAGCTTATGTGTGTGATCACAACAAAGTTGTTTTTTTTTTTAGTCATCTAGTTTTCGAATGCAGATAAGAAGTAATTGTCTACATCTTCATAAGTCAATGCTTTTATCTGGTGAGAGGAGGGAGGAAAATAATTGTCCAAACGACAGCAAAAATGGCCTGGTAAATGCCTGCCTGTGATCTTGACCAACTTAGTGTAATGGGAAGTGCAACATAAGCTTGCGAAGCCATAATTGCAGATAAATATTTGCCGGAATAACACAACAGAAACACATATGACGCAGTTATTAGAGGATGGAGGATAGAAGCAACTGAAGAAGTGCGACGCTAACTGTGAAACTGAGGTGCTGAGCGTAAAAGTGTGAAAGAACAAGCAGTGTGACAGCAGCAATTGTGGGGATCATACATCCCAGTGCTTGAGCAAATGCTTGAAGATATGAAACATATGAAATGCTCTCTAAATGTAGAGAAATGAGGATTCATATTTCTCTAAAAGCACTTTCACTAATGCTTTTTTCAACAGAGACCAGCAATCGCATTCTCTCTTTACTTCTGTATGCTCCATGGGCACACTGATGTATTTCATCTGAAAGGAAGAAGACTGTCTTCCATGTATGATTTTCTCATCGTTCATATTTACGTTGCTGAATTGAGGATCAGTCATGCATATATTCCACATGAGAATGTACGCCCTTGCAGATAACACCATTAAGAGAGATCTTAACACCATAGAAACTGGGATTTTGTTCTTGACTAATGCTCCCTTGCTTTCGCTTTCTGCCTCTCAGACAATAATGACTCTCTCCAAACTGGTTGGGGAGACTCAGAAAATTATGTTTTTTTCCTTCCTGACTAAAAGCGTTAATAATGATATGTTTCCAGGGGCCGACAAACAACACCGTTCTTTTTATTCCTGCGAGTGCTTTTTGCACATCGGAAACCTGTCAGAGGACAGATAAGCTGCGGTTTGGGTTACTAATCAGTCCCCTGAAGCTCAAACAGAGATCAAACAATCAAAACTTGCTGTGTCGTTATTCATCCCCTCTTTTTTGTAATTATTGCAAATTAAGATTTCATTTTCACGGGCACCCAATCACCTCTTCAATCAGTCCTGTTCTTTGCCCGGTGGACCTTTTTGTTATTATAATACAAAGAAAAGATGGAGTTTAAGGGCTTGATTGCTACTTGGGCTACAAATGAGTATCAACAAGGCACTGTAGGGAATTTCATTTACATGATTTTAACATAATCTGTGGTATTAAACACTGTAGTAGGAGTTTACCCAGCGACCAGTGTGGGTTACAGCACTGGAAGAGTTATTATATGTTCTACTATTATTTCCTTCACTAACTGTACGTGTAGTATATTTGTATTTAGAGCTTTTCTTTTCTTATCTAGACATAGTACCAACTAGCTACATTAGCTGTGAATTGTTTTCAGTTGTAAACTGAATTTAAAGCAAGATTTTTCAAATGAAATACATATCTTGTCTTTTTTTTCTCTCATTTACTAGTTTGGAGAGGAGAAAACAAGTTGAGTCGTGTCATGTGGTGTCATGTCATTAAACACGGCTGTGACCACCAGCGTCGCAGTTTCCATCCAGTAGAAAAACTTTGAGGAAGAACACAAACAACTGATCACCTTCCTGGGTTTTATAGTATAAGAGTCCTTCAGGAATTCTTATAAACTTTTATGTGTTTATTCTTTCGTGTCAACAAGTTTTGACTGTGTTTATATTCTAGAAATTGCTGAGAGCTAATGTTGTAAGTCATATGTTTCGATATATATATATATGCTAACCTTTAAGTAATTTCCAATAGGCATTTCCATCCCCCCCTAATCTGCATGAGCTATTCTTCAAAAAAGGCAAAAACCTCACGTAAGAAAACAGGCTAACTTTCATTAGCCTGTTCTTACATACAACTTGCAAACATTGATGGAGACTGTTTGTGTGAGTATCCGTTTAAGAAAGGCTGCCTGAAACCTCCCAATGCACAATCCAAGCTGCTTCATTAGATTAGCATGCCCAATATTTTGCTGGTACAACGTTTTTATGTGATGATAGCTATTGAGCTGTATAGTTAAGTGTACTTCTTGGAAAATTAAGCCAAAGTAGAGCAAAAAAAAAAAAACTACTGTGCTACTCATTCAGTCAGAATGATATTTAGGTTTTTCTGTTTCATATTTAAGGAATCTTTTTGTGTTTGCACATTCTGCCTGATAGGCTTACTTTATGGCAGCGTCATATCAGATTTATTTACTTTGGAGCCCCCTGCAGGGCTGGAGTGCAGCTGCTGCTGTTGCAGATAAACGGTTGTACTGCAACTTCCAGCAGACAGTCGTCCTCTTGATTTTACATCAAAATGTCTGCATATTTTGTTTGTTGTAAAATCTATGACGATTAAAAGGAAACCAACAGTCATTGTTGTCGTTCATCCAACTTGACAATCTTGCAGTGACCCTGAGCTGATTTAGTTATTGGGCTCTGTGGTGAACAGCGGGGGGAAATTGATTGTAACATCTTGCTGCTTACATACAAAACCAAACTTAATCTGGATTACTTGGTCAAATGACTGCTGACCTCACTTAGAAATCTGGTTGATAACTTCAGCTGTGCTTCCATAACCAGTAAAACCCAGCTGTAGCATACAGGCGGTTCCACAGTGCACAAAAAGCAACCAATTTTATAATTCACCCTGTTAATTACAAAGCCTGAAACAATACATTAGAAACGTTTCAGTTATCTGATCCTACAGCTCCACGGTCCTGATAAAAGTGTACCCAGTTTTCACTCCTTTGCTGGAACTGTACAGATATATTGGTAGTTCTTACGGGTTCACAAAGGACAGTAGTGGTAACAGCAATGGACTCGCAAGAATTGAGATAGTTCTAAAGTACCACTGACCTTTAGAAAGTGTTAGGTGGCTATTACACGCTGTGTGATCAGGCTGCACCTTGAAGCTTCAGGCACTGTTATGGAACACTGGGATTCTTGGCTTTGAGCATTTTGAGTAGAAATGAATAATAATCAGACAAATAGTTTCAAACAGCCTGCTGGAAGGCGGTTGTTCTTTTCAAAGAAAGACCGTCCTGGTTGCATGTTGACAGAATACTAAAGAATGCATCGATCGCTTGCTTTAGTCGTAATCATAATCATATTTCAAGCGTTTTTATATCTTTTCAGACAGTGTTCAAATGCTGGAGCTTTAAATCAAAACTGTGGTGTTTCATGCATGATAATTCAGCAGGCCTTGATACAGTATTTGTTTTTCAAAAGAGCAGCTAAACTTCACCTTTATATTCTGAGGGGAATCTATTATTTTCTGGGTCATTTCAAACCCAATTAGTTCATTGAACATTTTTTTTTACCTGTTATTTTTCTGCTGTAAACCAACCACTGAGGCATCACACCGGTCAATAAATGAATGGATTATTCCCTCCATTAAAAATTTGCTCCTTAATATTTTTAAACATTTGCATTTTTGAGACACATTAACGAACGAGAAACCAAACAGTGAGGCGTTTTACACAAAATCCTCAAAAACTTAAACATCCAGCAGCCATAAACCTCTAACAAACAACATGCCTGAAGAAAAATCCTGAACCGGAGACATAACACATAAATCCAAACAAGCCAGATACTACGTTTGTGTAGATGACAGTTGAACAGATGAGCCGGGAGCGGCAGATAATTCACACTGTCAGCTGTGTTGCAGTATCAGACCCACACCAGCCGTTTACAGAGGGATGACATTAAACTGGCTGAGCAATGATAAAGTGATCTAATGAAGCCTCTGAGATGCTCCCAGTTATGCATATTCTATTTCTGTCTGAAGGGAAGTTCACGGTACAACTTGAAATTACATACAGAAACTATAGTGCTTCTCTTTGCAATGAATTGCTGAGAGTGATCAATGCTGTGGACGTGTGCACATTTCAACTCGACTTGTATATTTCAGCATTTAGGGGGCACTTAATATGAGTGACACTGATCGATGGTGAAAGCACTGGCACTTTTATAACTTCTGTACACTTCTGCTAAAAATCCTAACTCAGTTAATCTGTCATTTGACTCTACTGAGAATAACTCAGCAGTTCTTCACACGCTCTCTCTAAGCCTTAGAAATTCTCTAAATTTATTACACAAAGTCACATCAGAGTCTTTACATGAGCTAAAGTTGGATAAGTCCTTTTTCATTTTACTTTGCTTTATTCTGTTTCTCGTTTACTTGTGCATTCTGGACGAAAAGCCTGGGCTTCCTGTGCAAGAGCAAACCATTTTGTTGGTTTAAAAGAAGCAATATATCTGCTTTACTTTCTTTCAACTCCATCCGGTATAAATTCCCAGTTCCAGGGGGGAGTTGGAGCATAAGTTGAGTATTGATTGAACCAATCTAAAATATTCGCCTCCTTAGAGCAGCTGACACACATGCCTCCACATGATTAAGTGAACAAGTGACCCACAGAGTCCACCTATCAACCGAAGTTAACATCCTGACTGCCCTTATGGATGTAAGTTATTGTGGCATGGACCCTTGTGGTGAGGACAATCAAGATGTGCAGTTTTAAAGGAATCCTAAAGGGTAAAAAGGATTTTAAAAAAGGGATAAATAATTAATGGACATTTCCATTCTTTTACCCTAAATAAACAGCAGTTTTGTGCTCTTTCCAGTACTTTAGTTCTTTTACTAAACACGAAGTTCGCACAGCAGTGAGTGATAATCTCCCACTGAAGGCAGGGATCCTGAACTGTGCGTAATCCAGGCTTTTCCTCCCTCACTCTACTACATCACCAAGAAACACATTTGCATAATATCTTCCTAGTAGCTAGACTGGCAGACTTTATAAAATAGTTGAGCAGCAGGCTTTCTTTCCACCATTTTTGGCCAATCAGCTGGTCCATCAGACCAGACTGGGCCTTTCGGGGAAGGGTGATTTAAAAAGTCAGTGGGTAAACACAGGCTTTTAACATAAGTAATAAGAGGTAGTTTAGCATATCTTAGAAAAAGGTGATATTTTGGGCTAAAACGCATTCTTCATATACCATCTTGATAGAAACCATTCTGACACTTTGCATGTGTGAAAGAATTGTGTGTAATTTCCCTAACTACAATAACGGGTTTTAATACCTGAATGAACAAACAACCCATAGAGTCATTTTTGGGATAAAAACAATTTCCTGCAGCAACGCACACTCAGAAACAATGTAGTTCTTTGAACATTAAATGATATACAACCTTGACTGGTGGAATCCCACAAAAAAAAACATTACACCAGTGAGCTTAAAGCAACACGAGAGAAGTTTGTGAACCTTAAACCTCTGTGTTTCTTAATCATTTTGAAGTGCATTGATTTTGTTTATGCACATAAACAAGAATCTGCCCTAGGAGTGCCTGGGGGCTGAGATGATGCCGTTCACAGCTTTGGTTTCCAACCCCGCGCGTTTTACTTTACGATTGTTTAACATTTTTGTGGACTTCTGATAGAGTCGTTGTAGCTTCTTCATGAGATGAAAAGATGGCTGTACGTGTGCATAGATCAGACAGAGATTTGTTTTTACACCAGTGATGTCACAGCCAAAGCGAAAAACAAAATTATCCAGTGTTATTCCAATGTGGACTTTTGACACAGGACATAGTTTGGATTTTGGAAAATGTAAAAAGAATGAGATGAGTCACATTCTATTGTTGTGTCAGTGGAAAAGAATATGGCTGATGGACTCAAAAAAGTTTGGAAATGGCTTTTTAACCCCTCCCAGATTGATGGGTAGCAACAATTGCTCCTCTAAGATCATTACTAATGTCTTTCCTCCTTGGTGTAATGTTAACCCACAATTGAACTACTTATCTTCTTAAGTTAAATCTTTGTTAAATTATATGTCTTGTTATGGTTTATTTGTATCGGTATCAACAAACTGCATTCAGCATTATCATGCACAAATATAATGCCAAAGCTTTTAGGCATACAGCACACTCTTAGCCATCTACTAGAAATAGAAGAAGAATTGAATGAAATAATTTTTTGGTGATGTCTGTGAATTATGTCTGGTTGAAAATGGTCATCATCAACAACAACATCAACAAAAAAAGGTCTCACCAAAGGTTTTTCTAACAGGCTCATGCTGAAAATGTCAGGTTGTTATATAGCTGTCATCCTAGAGTCGGTAATGAGGAAGATGATACTGCTCAACCCAGAGCTGCCAAAAAGCTAATGGCGGTTATACAGGGGGTCGGACTCATGATACTTCTTCTCTGTGTTATTTTCTGCCACTTGACCGAAGCCAGCTGCCATTGTCAAACTGTGTTCCTGCCAATTACTGTTCCAGCTTAAGGAGCGCGTTGTTGGACAATAATAGATATGCCTTGCTCTGTCTGCCAAGCAGTAATTGTTGGGCTCTAAATGGACACTGGGTTGTTTGTCATGACGAGGCAGAACAATTTGAGCTTTTTATTTTTCTCTTTCCGTGTGATTTTGTGTTTCAAAATGCTTGACAAGGATGGCTCTGCCTGTACCAGTGCCATGTGGTTTGGATGACTTGTGGAGAGCTTGAAAAGGAAAGGCATAAAAGAATAACGGATATTATGCACGGACACGATGAAAGAACTAGAGAAACATGAAAATGGAACCTGAGACAAAAAAAAAAACGGAGAAACAAAAGTCTTTCTCTTTTTGTCTGTCCCTGCAGAATGAACCAGGCTCCCACCAGTGGCTTTGAGGAGGATGTGGGAGCCAGAACAACGCACCATGTCATGTACCCAGAAAGTGCCATAGACTTGGACAATGCCACCAGTCTGGTGCTGATCCCTTTCAAGACTTTGGACCTGCAGTGGATTATTAGTGCCCTGACCACTGGCACTATTAAATAGTAAGTGTGTTCAGAAAGCTTTAGTCGCTGATATTTTCATTTAAGAGGAGAAAAAAAATATAATATGTAATGTAAACAGAAACAGAGACTTATGCCCTAATTGTATTAATTATCCAGATGTTTGACACAGAAACTGAGGACATTTTAAAAGGTTCTCCAATTGAAACTTAGGTCTTTTGCACATACATTTAAATGCGATCCATGCAAGCGAACCTGTAAATTATCGTGCCTCTATATTTGAATGTGATCATTGGGTAAAAACTATAAGAGACCCTTTCACCTTCAGCAGTTTTATTCTCTGTGACCCGTACTCATTAGCTTTATTACTGGACATCCAGGAAGAAATTGAGCCTCTGCCAATTAATGCCACAGCCAATAATTCAATCACATTACCATGTTAGCTGGTGGTAGTAGCCAAGCAAATGTTGCCTATAAATGTGCAGTTGTCTTCCTGCTAAAGCAATCAATCTGCCTCATTAAATTAAACGCCACTGGCTGTAATGTCAGCTTCAGCCCACATGCCATCCTATCTGAACTGACTGCTCTGAATTTTGTAAAATCCATCCATTTTCTATACCGACAGTCTGTTAATCGGGTATTTTGTAAAATGTTCAAGTCTTTAAATGAAATGGGGCACCGTGAAAGAACAGTACTGACTAAAGCTTGTTCACATTTCTGTTGCTGCTGAGCATTGGTTTATGCACAGCACTATTAAGGTCGCACCACAGCATTTCAGTCAGGCTGAGGTCTGGACTTTGACTGGACCACTGCAGCACCTTGATTCCTTTTTTTTCAGACATTCTGTTGTACATTTGCTGCTGTGTTTGGTTCATTGTCCTGTTGATGACCCAGTTTCAGTTGAGCTTTAGCTTTAGCTGTCAGACAGATGGCCTCACATATACAGAGGAGTTCATGGTGGACTCAATGACTGCAAGGTGCCCAGGTCCTGTGGCAGCAGAACAAGCCCAAATCATCAGCCCTCCACCTCCATGCCTGACAGTTGATATGAGGTGTTTGTGCTGATATGCTGAGTTTGGCTTTCTCCAAACGTGCTGCTGTGCATTATGACCAAACATCTCCACTTTGTTCTAATCTGGCCTAAGAACATTGTTCCAGAAATCTTGTGGTTTGTTCAGATGTAACTTTACAAACCTAAGCTGTGCTGCCACGTTCTTCTCTTGGCACATCTTTTCAAACAAGTCATACTTACTCAGTTGTTTTCTAATTACAGTGTCATGAATGTTAACATTTGTCATACTAAGATATGAGATGTAACTCTGAGGTGTAGGTTTTTTTTTTCAATTCTTCTGAGAACTTCACATTTTCATATGCTTTTCAATAAAACGGGGCACCACTGACTGAATAATGCTTGTCCACGTCTATTTATGTCTGTGAATAGTTCAAATCTTGAAATTTTAGCTTATTTAATCATAAAATAGGGACACTCACTGTATATTGGTATACAATGTATATCATTTTGCATGTTAGGCTACTTCCATATGTTATCCCTACTGCAGTTTGAAGTTGTTTCTACAGACACACACTGAATAATAACTCCTCACAGGTGTTGCACAAGCCTGCATTTAAATATTCAGTGTCTTCACTAACAGCTTCAGACCAGATGCTCTTGTGTGATGAGTGGTGAAAAATGAAAAAAGAAAGCGAGAGAAGACAGAAAGAAAAACTGACTGTGAGCTTGACTTCAAAATCTGCCCATCATACAGTATATAATTAGATTTACTCATACATGTTTAATTAATTAGACATTGAACTTTTGTATTTCAGACATCATCAGGTACATTTAAATTGAATCATGCAAAATGTGTTTATGAGCTAATCTGATTTCTTTTTCTTGTCTTACAGCACATATTTACCAGTTATGCCCAGGATAAAGGCTAACAAAGATAAGGTGAGTTTCCTTTTCTTTTTTTTTTGTTTAACCATCTCACTCTTTTTATTTGGATGGCTTTTGTGCTGGCAGCCTTTTACATCTGTTTGCTCTTTTCTCACTCTCCGTGCTCACATACGTTGTAAGTTAATACAGCTGATTTCTTAGTAAAGCCGCTCTTGTTTCCATGTTTCGCAGTCACTATCGAAGCTTCCAGACTGTTGTTCTGCTCTAAAAAGAGATCCTGATTTTATAACTGTAGCATCATTTGAGCATCATTTGACAAAATCGTCATCCAAAAAATGTAAAGGCCACTGTGCGGTGAGTTCAGCAGCTTACATGTACAATTATCACCCACGGATAGAGTTAGAAGTAACAGCTGTTGCAAGGTAATTCTTGGGATGTGTCGCTTTAAAATTTGCCACATGTATTTCTGGTTGCTGTCATGAAAAAAATAAAGCCTGCGGGTTACAGTTTTATTTCAAGAGCCCTATCAACTGTTGCCCCATCCCACCTGCCCAAACATCTTTAAAACTCCACTTTTTTTGCATGTCAGACAAATGTAAGTCATATAATAGTCAGATGATAATGAAAGATTTAAATAATACAAAAACTGAGCTATTAAACATTTAAGCTTAGCTCATTGTGGGATTAATATCCATTCTTTCACACCAGTAACTTTGGTTATGCAGGCTTGTAACACACTCCCTCTTACCAATTATAAATTGAAAAGAATGCAATTAGAGGACAGCTTTGCACCAAAAGTTTAAGTATCATAAAATACAAACAGCCATAATAACTGTGTGCCGCAAAATTAGATTACAGGATCACACTCTATTATGCAAAACCATACTGCTTATAAACAAAGCTCAGGGATCCTTAAAAAAGCAACAACTCATGTTCTACACGCTACATTGTAAATGTGTCAGGAATAGCCATGTTTCTATTCTTATATATAAATTGTTTTTTTCAATAATTCAAGGTATGATCCTGACATGCATGCAAGAATAATACAGATAATTTATCAAAGATTGTATAAAGCATAGGGGAATTAACAGTTCTTAATTTATTATGAACTATATTTAAAGTATCACATCAAATCATATAGTCTTGATATTTTGTAAATGATTAGAAAAAGGAGTTCACTAAACATCCTGCATTAAGTAATACAATCATAATGTGAACTGTACGATAATTATTTTATTCTATTTCTGATTTTTGATTATGTATCATATATACACAATCTAATTTCCCTTTGGATAAAGGGAATTGAACTGAATTCAATTATAGTGCTACTATATCATCTTATGCTACACTGGTGATCTGGTATTGTTATTTATCACGTTGATTAGCTTAGCGTTAGCACAATAGCTAAACTCAAATTCATATTCTGGAACTGCGCATGCTTACTGTTGGGCTATAAATATCCCAGATTAATGGAAGTGCATATGAGTGTTGTTGTTCTACCGTTGAGCTTTTACAAAGTAACTCGTGGTCATACAAGATTTTTCGTTTCACACTGCATTCATTTTCACTAATTGGGGACACCTACTGAAACTCTATGACAGGTGTTCTGTAGGCTATCAGGAAGTTGGTTACGTGCTCAAACTCTCAGCTCATTAGCATAACATACCAAAAGACAAATTATTTTGTTAGTCAGACTAAAACCAAACTTTTGAAATACATGTAAACATGTTAGTCCGACCAAAATTGGAGGAATGTGAACCTCGTCAATCGAGGCTAATACACCTAGATAATCATGTGGGGGATTGAATTTCTGCTACACAAAATACTCAACTAAGCGCTCTGCACACGTTTCATCTTATTTGCACATTTAAAAAAAAAAAAAAAACGCAAGTGTAATTATTTATTAATACAGCCATATTCACATTCACAACATATTCATAATCCATTGTGTTTTATCCTCTTTCTACAAAGCCCAGCCTGTGCTCAAACAAAACGTATTGCATTTTCAGATCATGCTTCATTGGTGTTGTAAATATGTTAAAGCGGGACATAAATTCTAGCAGACTTTTCTAGCTGTATTTTCGATTTGCCCAAAAAAGCACAGGTGATACCGCCCCATAAAATGTTTTTCTTTGTACATGCTTTAGATTGTGCCTAATTACGTTGGTGATGATGGAGAAGTTTCCTCATTCCTATCTCAAGCTGCAAGCTGCTATAACTCTACACAGCAAGAAAGTATAAACATTTAGCTTTGACAGCAGTTATACCTAAATGGTTTCCGTGTCACTGGCTTAAAAGTATTTTGTCAAAGCCAAATTCTGACATATCAAATATAGTTTTGAGAGTCAGGTTGGTCAGCTCAGTAATATTCAGATCAAAAACACTTTGAGTTGTATTATTATTTTCTTTGTCCTATGGCAAATATGATGACTTAAGAGAGCTAATTTTCCATGAAATGGCTTGAAATAACCACTAAATAATTTTTGTGCCTGGGATGTTGTTTAATTCTAACGTGTTTGTAATTTTCATGTGTAATTTTATATTCACACTAATACCTACTTACCAAATTTGGGTCTGCTTCACTGTAAAGGCTCCGGCAAAGATTATAGTAGCTTTCCGGTATTTTTGTTTGAATTTTTGATAAGGATTTAGAATGCAGGCCTGAACCATTTTTTGCTGTTCCAGTAAATTACAAAGGAGTAGAAATTCCTCTTTTTTTTTTTTTCAGGTGTTGATTTA
This sequence comes from Leuresthes tenuis, assembly GCF_036924035.1. Lineage (NCBI taxonomy): Eukaryota > Metazoa > Chordata > Actinopteri > Atheriniformes > Atherinopsidae > Leuresthes > Leuresthes tenuis. The sequence goes on along the minus strand of NW_027325372.1, from coordinate 21,382,756 downwards.
TAGTCCAACATTTTTCAAATACGTCTATGAATCCTGGCTCGAGGGTCATGGACGATATCCTTCGACTGGCTTCCTTAGCTTGCTGCTTGCAGTCCACATATGTGATGAGGTAAGTTTAACTAAACCAATAAGTAACATATGGAATCTTGACTATCTAAATCTGCAGAAAATTCCTGCTGTTCTATTACAGTACATTTCAGAACAGTGATGTGCTGTGAAAGCAGTGTTAGGGATGAGCATCTGAACTGAAGCTACAAAACTTGCCTGGACGATGTTTCACTGTGATGGTGGTAATGAGTGCTTTTGTTGACTTTGTCTGCTTTAGGTCAGTGTGTTTGGATTCGGTGCAGATCAGTACGGAAACTGGCACCACTACTGGGAGAAGAATCATTTGGCTGGAGCTTTCCGACACACGGGAGTCCATGATGGAGATTATGAATATAATGTCACCTTGCTTTTGGCAGACAAGCACAAAATCCGAATGTTTAAAGGCAGATAATACCAACTGTGAGACATCTACCCAATGAACCTGTGATTTTTTTTCTCTCTTTTTTTTTTAAGACAGTGTGCACAGATATTTCCACTTGAGCTATTCTAGTCAGTCCTGTTTCCTGTTGTTTGCTGATGCTACTGTTTCTCAAATGTCATTTTCAGTACAAACCAATAGCTTTTGTCTCTGTTCACTGATTACCTGGAAACAACACTGCCACTTTTCAGGATCTATAATGCATTTCACAAATGCACCTCAGGCTGAACAACCAAGACAACTTGTCAGTCAACAAACATGATAAGTATATACAAATATAAAGAGTAAAGTGTGTAAATGTGTATATATATATATATATATATATATATATATATATATATATACACAGAGAGAGAGAGAGACATAGAGAGAGATATGTATATATATATATCATGTCTGTATATTATGTTTATATATTTATCATATATATATACACATATATATGAGAAATATATATATGTATATGGTATACATACACACGCATATGTAAATCTTTAGTACAATTATGTAGTATTCCCTCATTCTGCATTCAACCTTTTCTTGTACAACTTGGCCATCTGAAGCTTCAGATGTGCATGGTTGATGATACAAAAGAAGTTCTGAAAGCAGCAGACAGACAAAGTGCCATATTCCACTGTTGTTGAATGGACAGAGACTGTGATTTTTTTTATTGATGAATTGATTAGTGTGGTTTTTTGCTCGAAGAGGCTAAATTGGAAGCTGTGAAACTACAAATCGATAACCAAGAAAAATAAAACCAGTTTAATTTCTCACAACAAAAACCTATTGACTACACTGTAAATCCAATTTACAAATGTCCCCAGTGTGACCTTGAAGGTGTCTAATGTTTTTATAATGGAAATTGTGAGAAAATCAGATGGGTGTTTAATTTATTATATATTTTTTTCATCGTACTGATCGATTTTGACAATAACTACTAGCATCACAGAGCTACTTAAGCTTCCTACTTGTCTGATTGCAGTAGGTGAAATGACATTGAAATAAAGTCAAATCTCATCCTGAAAGGTCGACTTTACTACGATGAGAACTTATAGAATACCCACTGGGTTGTTGACAGCTTTACAAAATAATGAAATAATGAGTCTTTGAACACATCTCTGTCCATACTGACATGTGTATCACACAGTACACATAGCGTCTTATGATTCAATGATCATAAGACGATTATTGATTATTAATTCAAGTGTATAGATCCAGTAAATTTGATTTCTAACCAAGAAAATAGTGCTTCAAAGCCAAATGCCAGAAACAAAACTCTCAATATTCTGTTAAACTTTAGCTAAATACAGAGTCTAAAATAAATTGTTTTGTTTTTTTAAATATGTCAATGACTATCAAATCTTTACAATTTTGCTGTGATTCCTAGTGTCTTGACGATTGGATCCACTGACTTTTCCTCTTTTTCAGTCACTGGTTAGTTAGCATGGATTATCATTAAAAATAAGAGGATCATGATTTCATTGCCGTCTACACCTATTTGCCAAAAGATTTAACTGTTCACAGTGCAATGTTCTGCTGGGGAACTAGCATTCATCTTGATGTTTGAGCTTTGACATCCACTACCCACCTTATACTGTTGCAGACCACTGCATGCCTCATGGCAGAAGCATTCCCTGACACTGAAGGCTTCCCTTAACTGGGAAGTCTACATGTAGCATGGCAAAAGTTGCTCTGGAACAGTTCAAGGATGAGGATGTATCAGCCAAGAAGATGACTTGATGCATACCGATTGCCCAGTAGGTAAATTCCCAACCACAGGGAGCAGAAATTCTAAGTTCAAACAGAACTGTAAACTGTCTAGCCGAACTGAATGATTTGTCACTTCATATTAAGCTGAATTAAAGATTGCCTATAAGTCAGTGGCTCGCTTAAGTTCAAAAGCAAAAAAGAATAAAACAGGACCTTGTTAACATATATGGATTGTAATAGTAATTAACATTATCATAACTGATGTGATTCAAAAAGTTAATACAAGACATTAGTGTTTAAATCTTTATTATCTTCATGAAAACAACCTTGCTGACAATAAAATTACCTTATTAGCAAGCTATGTGAACGTAGGTTTTGTGAGCTTAGCTGTGGAACTAAAAGTTACCGTTAACCATCGGTGCATAAATTACTACAGCAGCAGTGACAGAAGTCTGAAGTGATTGAGTGACCATTGTAATGCACAAATAGAATGCTATCTGGTCTAATGACATTATTTAGTGTTTCCAGGTGAGTAATTTGTCAAGGAAGGTTCCATAAGGGGACATTCCCTGACCAGGGGACAGGGGGTAGGTAAGTGGTGCTGGAATGAACTATGGATCTGCAGCACCACAAGACACCTTCAAAGGTTCTGTGTCCGTACCCCAAATAGTCAGAGCTGTTGTTTACATTCAAATGCCTACACCTTACTATGCAGGTGATTTTAATTTCAGCTAGTGGGTATAGCTTAAATTTGACGAGTCCCCAACTTATTTTATGATTATATAACCATAAAAAGAATGGCTTTCTGATCAATTATTTTTGTATAGGGCTGTTAAGCAATTGTTAGCTTGTTAAGCAATTGTTAGCATGATAAACTGTGAAACTGAGATGCTGAACAGGGTAAACATTCGGTGAGTTAAACGAGTGAAGATTTTAGCCTGCTGACATTGACATTTATCTCAAAGCACCACCTATCCTTCCCAAGCTGCTGCCTTTGGCTCTTATCAAATTTTAGAATGAAAATACATGCGAGCTTGCACACATTTACAAATATGGAGACAAAATACCTTGAGAGCTCACAGCCTCTGATCATGATCATGGTAATAACCCCCGCAGAGAACTTCTTTGTATGGGCATATTGTGGACTTCAACGGTTCACTTGGGTGTGAATCTGCCGATGAGTTGTGATTTTGTGCAACAATAGATGAGGTTTTCATTATTGGCTGTAAAGGATGAAATGACAGAGTTTTTTAATACCAGAGGAGAAATGCAAAGTTCTCCATCATTTTTATTATTTAATTTCCATTAGCATTGACTCCTGACATATGATACAGCCTATACAGGGGTGCCTTATCATTACAACCAATGACCTATTGTGCATTTTCTAATGTACATTTTGACATAAGTAAATGTGAAGTGCCTTTTAATGGGAGCTTTTAAGACTTACTTTTTTCCATGAAATGTTACTGTGTTGTAATTATTTTCATGGTTATTTCTAATTTTGTCAGTAATATTCACAAGTGTATGTTATCATTGTCTAAACATTGCAAATTTGAAAGAATCATTTGCATGATACTTGCAGCATAGCTATTGTAAGTTTTTCTTAGTAAGAGGTCAACGTGTTTGGTTCCTCACTTTTGCAGTAATGCCACTATCAGATGTCCAGGCTTGAAATGATTTGCTGCACATACTGAACTTTTGTAGATATATGAGTACTTAATACTTTAAAAATAATAGCTCTTGTGTTCTCTGTCTTTTTTTTCCTTTTGAACAAATGTCTGATGAGCAATGTTGTGTTATTTTGTATTTGTCAGGTGTTAAGCTTGGGTTTGATAACTTACTAGGCTATGAATTGCTTCATGTGCCTTGAAAGATGATGGGGGCATTGCCCAGCCAGTATAATCATGAACAAGCTGAGGAAATTAAGGAGTCATCTGCCATAGACTGTGGTAGTGTATGTTAGTTGTACAGAGAACACTGGCACCTAGTGGACAAGAACATGTGCTTAGGATTTAATGCTGATATCTAATTTCAGTGGCTGTCATGTCACAATTTTTTTTACATTTCTCATGTTAGAAAAAACATATATTTACTGTGTATTTCTACCAATCTGAGGAAGGTCTAGTTTAGGTCAATAAAACTGACTTATGTGGGAGATATACATGATGATCATTTGAATTATTCAGTTATTCAGCTATTTGTGTACTTTAGCGAAGTACAACTGTAGCTTTGATGCTTAAATAGGGGAAAATGAAAATAGTTTGATTATCAATACACTATGCATTTCACAAAATGTGATTGGGCAGGTCATTTAAATATACTTGCTTATGAATGAATATGCAAACTTTGAAAAGGGATTAGATCTAATTTCAGTGCTCTTAGACAGTACAATAAAAGCCAGATTTTAAACCTTGTTGTAAGAACTTTGAAAGTGTTTCTCCTTTCCACCAATTTCAGGATTCAGTTTCTCCCCTCATAGAATTTCATCTTTTTCTCCGATAAAGTCGTAAAGGTTTTACGCCTTAATAATGAAGGTGTGTGCAGTCAGTAGTGTGATCTATTTTCACCCAGCGTTGCTCACTACAGCCAATAGGTTTATAATAAAAGTGTATGAATGCCAGCAGGTTTCAGAGTTTTCTTTTGATTCCTCTTTTTGCTTCATATACGCCATTGCTATTTATCTATCTTTATTAGTAATTTTGATAAATAGATTCCTACTTTTAAGGCTGTGGAATCCTTATCACACCTACAGTATTTATAGCTCCACATTCATACACTATACTATACAGAATGCTCAATCTGGCCTACTGATTATCCATGTATAAGCTTAAAAAAAAGATTGTTAAAGTAATAAGTTCATCAACTTAGTTTTAGCAGCTACTTCATTTGCCATGTTGAGCACAACTTTTTAGCACATTACATATTTATTTTCTCTTCCAATATTCAACACGGATAGTAAGGCACCAGGTCTTTGCCTAATTTATTCCTGACCCTTGCAACAAGCTTTAACATACATAGAGGACAACAAGAAACACTAAATCCAGCTTGGAGCACCCTCTTCGAGATGCTTGGAACAGGTGTCCTGCTGTCCTTACAGTTAACAAACATACCTGACGTACTGTACGTACTGTAAAAAGCATACATTTTTACACAAAACAAACTTTACAAGCTATGAGCCAGTAAAAGCTCATATTATAGTGTGAGGGAGTCTACTGGCCTGGCAGGCTTTGTCTGTAACAAAATTGAAATGCAATTAAATCTTAGAGATCTGGCTGCTGCTGATTGCACTTCATGACTGAACAAGATAGCATTTAAAATGCCTATTGTGTGCTTCTGTTTAAATTGACTTTTAAATGAGTCTCTAAATGAGTGCAAGTTACAGAATCCCATTCCCTCGAATCAGTATTTGGCACTGATACGCATTTAGCCTCATTATCAGATGGCATTAAAACGTGCATATGCATGTGATGTTCAGTTTTACCACAAAGACAATGTAGCCTGCCACAAGGAAAAGTCCTGTATTCACAAATACTCTTTGTGTTAACTTGAGAAAATATAATATTGTAAAAGTAACCTTTCTAAAAAGTCAAAATGTAGCATTATGACAGTATAGGTACAGTTCATTCCAAAGTTACTCATACCCATGTCAAATTTTGATTGTCATGTTAAATCGTCACTCAATCAATAGCTTTCCCATGACCCGAAATGATATAAACAAGTGACAAAAGTGGGCAAGATCCATCCAGTTTCTATACCCGCTTAACCCAGCTCAGTGATTGGTTCAGCTGGGGCTTTGAACCAGAAACCCTCGTGCTGACTGTTCTAACCACACACTACTGTGCAGCCCAGAGGATAAGATATTGCATATCATGTGAATGAAAATCGTTAAACAAATTCTTGCTTTCCAGTACACAGTTGATCACTTCACATTAAATCAAATCTGTCACTACTAACCCCTTAATTTCCAAAGTAAAAAAAGAAAAAAAGATGGCGCTTCTTAAACTGTTTACATTTATGTATTCTCATGGTAATCAGTCATATTATTATTGGTGTGTAGGAGATTTCAGTTTCCACAAAATAACAAAGTTCCCTAAATTAAATCTCTAAAATCTTAAAGACAACAAGCTATTCCTGATGTCAAAACTATCTCATTAGCAAACGTTACTATCCTAGGCTCGGTTAGGTTAGCTGTGGAAAAAAAATGTTAACATTAGCTCTTGATGCTGAAAATGTATATCTAAAGCGAGTGAGTGAATATATCTGCATTATACATGGAGAGACCTTTTTGTGCTGATAATGCCACAGTTTAGGGAGTCATGTTTATGTACGTTGTGGAATGGAAAGCGTATTTTTGTCTACATTGTTCTTCTTTGTTCCCTCCAAAGATTCTGGGATGGATTCAGGTGGGGATTTTTCTGCAAACTGCCTGTTATATCCTTTTTTCCTCATGATGCCCTTTCGTTTGAAATTGTTACACTGGCCCACTGCCTGACAGAAAATAAAAAAAAACGAGCCCAAAGCCATGACAGACATTCCCAGTATGATAATGGTATTATTAGGGATGAATGTTTCTGCGTCATTCCCGTGTCCAAACAAGTCTGTTTTCATTTCACCCAACCTCCGACTTAAAAACCAAGCACATTCTTCTCGGTTCAAGTCAGAGGTGAGACAACCTTTTGGGTGCCTGTCTTGTAGAATGAAGTCTTCCTTGGGTGGTGTCCATGGAGATGAGACTGTCTGCTTGTGTTTGAAATGAGATGTTAGTACCACAATAACCCCAATTTATTTAGACTTCTGTTGTGGTGATTCTTGGACTTTGTTGGATTGAGAAAAGGGCTACGATAGGATTATTTTACAAACATTAGTCAAACGTATAAAAAAATCTTGATGTGCTTAGCTTGATCTTCCAACATATCACTAAATTCAAAGTGCAGCTTTGTATTAAATTAAATTAAGTAAAATTAAATTACTTTTTCTTTTTGAATTAATCAATCCCAAAGGGAAATTGTAATGTTGCAGCGCTTTTTATTTTTCCATTTGTGATTAACTCAGAATTATTCTTCATAAGCAGTTGTTGCGTATTCATGGACTCTGAACCTTCCCTCTAAAGTGGACTCGACTCATGCCTGCAAAATACTGCTGACTACAGGCATCTCAAAGGCATTGCAAACTGTTGAATGAATTTACCAAATGATTCCTTTTGTTAATACATCGTAAAAGGCCAGCGAAGTCCTAAAAGTCCATTCACTACCGTTCGAGTGAAATTCTATCCATAAACTTGACTTTTCCCTCAGTTTTTATCATCACGTCTTGCATTGAGCTGATTTGGGCGCTCGAGCTCTTTGCATTGCCCCTTTAACACGTCGATAAACTGATGACGCCACCCGACGTTCAACAAGCAGCACAACAAGGAAGTCCTGAACACTCGAGCCCGACTTGAGCCAATGTTTTCCTTGTAGCACAGGTAAGAAAAGCTGTAAAGTCGTGTCAGCGCCTTATGAAATTATATTCAGCTTCTTCTGTAGTTAAAACAAAGTGCTTCCGCGACAGAGCACAGCTTTAGTGTTCACAAACACAGCAACTAGGCGTACTGGTTTCACTTTGTAGCGTGCTGTATGACATCGCAGACCCCTGCTGTATGAACTTTTAGGTTGGAAAAAAAAACTAGCCACATTGAAAAAAAACTGCGCCACAGCTACGCAACTTGAAAGCGAGGCATAACTACTCTCGTCGGTTTAAAAACAGCAGCCTGGCATTTACGTGCGAAAACAATGCGAGTGAAAATGGACGGACTTCCTGAAATGCAGGCGAGCTTGTAGCGGTGTGTAGGCCACAGTCAAAATGTATAGACTAATTCTCAAACTGCGCCTCAATAAACGTGGATAAATTCTTAGAATTACGTATGAAACACGTTTAAAATGAAATGCTCAATGCCACGAATTGTGCTTAGTGACGTAGCTACTTTCAAAATGCACTTACATTTAAGTCTGTTGTAACTAATCAGTAAAAAGTCCAGACTGAGGCGGAGTCCTGATGTTACCTGGATGACCAAACTGTAAGATAACGAACACGCAGTCTTGTGTTAAAGTAAGAAAAATACATGTGCTTTTGCTTTGGTGACATTGTCTTGGCCATCTTTAGGAATTTATCACCTTGAATGTTTTTCTAACAGACAGATATGTTGTCTTTCACTCTATCGTTCTACTCATGCCAAACCATCTTATTTGGGTTTATGTCGGATGAGTGATGGCTCTCTTTCACTGTTTTTCTTGGTTAAATAACCCTTTAATAGCTTGGAGGTATATTGTGGGTCCAACTAAGCGCAAACCAGATGGGATTGAATGTGGCTGCAGAATGCCACGGTTAATGATAAGATGAAAATACACACGAGTGAGTGCGTCCAAACTTTTATCTGGTTCTGCATGTCTCTGTATCTTTAGGATGCCTGTTGAAAGCCTGGAGGAGAGGACAGTGGAGGTGCTGGCTCTGCCCGAAGGAATCGATGAAGAGCTACTGTATCTCTACTTTGAGAATAGGAGGCGTTCAGGGGGAGGTGTGCTTGAATCTGTGGAGAAGAAGGACAACCATGCCGTACTGGTTTTTGAGGAGGCAGAAGGCAAGTCCTACCTTGTACCTTTACCTTGTACTTACCTACCCCTCCTATCTTTGCACTTTATCTTTCTGTACTTCCCTCTATGCCTGCACCCTATCTCTACTCTGTCACATCTGACAGAGTCGGACTAGTGGGTTCCTTCTATGTAGTTTATTGTTAGCTTTTTATATAGCTTGTTATATCTTCATTTGTAAGTCGCTTTGGATAAAAGCGTCTGCTAAATGCATGAACATAAACATAAGTCCAAATAAGGTATATGTATCTTGGACATTTTTGAAGTGCTGTCATATATAATCGTGTTTCTTCAGCCGTTGAAGGCTTGTGTTATTTGTTAGGATATGTACTTTATCTTATTCAGACATACAGTCATGTCAAAAATAAAGTTCACCCTATTTCAGTTCAAAGGTTTTACTTATTAGGACATAATAAGAAACAAAAAGTATTTTGGTCCTTTTCAGGTCCTGAAATTAGACAGATACCACCTCAGATTAACACGAACACATATTACACCTTGTTGTTATATATTTAACAAAATAGTCAAAATGCAGAAGCAGTGTGAAAAGTCCACCCTTATTGCATCCATAAGAAATAAAAGGTTAACATGCACCTCTTTTAAAGCAGGAGTTTTGTCGGTTTGCTGGTCTGGAGCATTCAGGTGTGTGTTAACACAGTGTTAAGGAGGAAAGACATCAGCAATGATCTTAGAGAAGCAATTGTTGCTGCCCATCAATCTGGGAAAGGTTATAAGATCATTTCTAAACAATCTGGAGTCCATCATTCTACAGAGAGAAAGATTATACACAAGTGGAAAACATTCAAACAGCTGTCAATCTTCTCAGGAGCGGACGTCCCAGCAAGTTCACCCCAAGGTGAAAAAGCCAAGAGCTACATCTCAGACTCTAAAGGCCTCAGCTAGCATGTTAAATGTTAAAGTTCAGGACAGTATAATGAGAAAAAAAACTGAACAAGTACAGCTTGTTTGGAAGGGTTGCTGGAGAAAGCCTCTTCTCTTTAAAAAGAACATGGCAGCACAGCTTAGGTTGATAAAGTTGCATCTGAACAAAACAACAAGACTTCTGGAACAAAGTTCTTTGGACAGATTAGAACAAAGTGGAGATGTTTGGTCATAATGCACAGCAGCACGTTTGGAGGAAACCAAACACAGCATATCAGCACAAACACCTGATTACAACTGTCGAGCACGGTGGTGGAGGGCTGATGATTTGGGCTTGTTCTGCAGCCACAGGACCTGGGAACCATGCAGTCATTGAGTCCACCATGAACTCCTCTGGATACCAAAGTATTCTAGAGTCAAATGTGAGGCCATCTGTCTGACAGATAAAGCTCGGCTGAAACTGGGTCATCAGCCGGACAATGATCCCAAACACAGCAGCAGATCTACAACAAAATGTCTGAAGAAGAAATGAATCAAGGTGCTGCAATGGTCCAGTTAAAGTCCAGACCTCAGCCTGATTGAGCTGCTGTGGTGGGACCTTAAGAGAGCTGTGCATTATGGCAATAAATTGATTGTTAGATTGTCAGCACCTTATTTATGGAGCACTGACTAAAGAAACAAGCTGTTAAAAAAATCATGAGATTATTTTTTTTAAAGGTGACATCCTGACTATGTTAGCAACATTATTTACACTTAGAGCATATATCCACTTTTTGCTTTGGTCCCCACCAGGTCTTCAAAGAAAGCTGCTAAATGCTGCTAAAACTATAGAGCTTCCATCTGTGTGTGCCTGCTCGTTTATGTGGATTTATTTTTTTTTGTCCACTTTTTGCTGAAAACAGTTGTTGCATCTGGACACAAAATGTCAAAGTTTGCAACCAAGCCAGAGGAGCAAAGTTCAGGGACATAAAACATAAAACTAGGCGCTGAAAGTAGCCAACGTGCCCCAAATGAATGACGCCTTTCATATCAAACTTCCTTTAATACATTGTGAACATGCTTCTACATACACTGCTTCAACGTTTTGGTTCCGTCTTTGTTACATACATAAAGACATGTTGTAATATGTCCTGTATTGTTGTTGATCTGAGGTTTATTTCGCCTAATATTTATTCTGTCCTGATACATATGACCTTAGAACTGAAAAAGGTGTTCTTTTTTTCTTTTTCACATGACTGGAGATTGAATGAATGAATGAATGTCAACCTACAAGTTGATGAAATACTCCTTAAAATCTATGTTCTTTCTTCAATGAGCTGAGATTGCAGTTCAAAAGTTTGTGAACATCTCTGTTTCACTTTTGCCTGGAAGCATTAAAGTGAAAAGAAGGTGTCGCTGTGCTCCAGAGTCCAGGAATGCAGAGAGGGCAGTAACTGGTCGTTCACATACTGTATTGTAATGCTTTTATTTCTGCTCTAACCACTTTGACAGCTGCAGCCAGAGTGCTGTCTAAAGGACACCATGTTCTTCATAATGTCGAGCTGACTGTGCGAAAGTCTCCGCCAAAGGACAGCTGCAGACTGCTCCTGCGAGGGATCAACCCGAGCACCAACATGGAGATGATAGAGCTCTACGTGGAGAACATGATGGGCCTGAGCATGACTGACTACACCCTGCATCCCTCACCAGGCACAGATTTCGTCCTCATTCATCTCAACCAACCCCTCTCAAAAGGTCTAAATGTACATACTTTCCACTTCTTAGTAGAAATGATGTAGCCAAAAAACTTTTTCGATACCTTTAATGTTTACAATAAAAGAGCTACAGAATCATTTCTATATTTCTGGCCCACAATGAGATGTCCAGGTAACTTTGGTGAACTTTTCTACTTATTGTCATCATTACTGAATCCAGTCTTTATGCACGTCATATTACCCAACTGTCTCCAGCTAATGTGCTAAACATGCTAAACTGAAACAGTGAAAATGGTTAAAAGTGTGGCTGCTATGGTAATGTTGGCCGGCTAACCTTAGCGTTTAGCTTAAAGCTTGGCCGTACCCTACGGCATCTTCACAGAACGGTCTGTCAGGTGGCAGGTTGGTCGTCTATCAGTCGGGAGGTTGGTGGTTTTTGTTAAAGCTGTTTTATTGTTGCCTCTATAAAATGTTTGTCTTGCTTAATAGATTTCCAAACTCTCAGCACAAAATTCTCAAAGAGAAAACTGGATGGGGCTGAGGTAACGCTTGAACAGATTGAGCAAAGCGACTCTGTCCTCGTGGAGAACCTGCACCCTGGCACCACAGCAGACCTGCTCACGTTGTACTTTGAGAGCGAGCGAGGCGGACGTCAGACGGTGAAGGAGGTCACCGTGCTGGCAGAGAGCACAGTTAAAGTGTCCTTTGCAAGCCATGAGTGTAAGTTTTGCGCTGTGGAGCCTTTACTGCAGCTGTTGCTCTGTCGGCGTTTACGTATGAAACAAAATGTCTCTTTTTATATATTTTTCTTCAAATAGCCGTGGACCTCATCGTGGATCGTCAACACAAACTGGATGATGCTGAACTTGTAGTGAAGCCCTACTTTGACTGTCTTCAACCTGCACAGAGTTCACCGTCGCAAGACGCTGCAGTTGAGAGCCAAGATAGCATGGGGAACAGCTCAGAGGACCCAAATGAAATTCAGATGCAGACCAGTCCCGTCCTGATGGATGCAGACCAGTCCGCCACCGCTGGGCCGTCAGACAGCAGCCCCCCCTCCTCTCAGATGGCCGTGGAAACTCCTGTGAGTGAAACGTCAGAAGAGGTGGCAGAGGAAGCCATGGAGGATCAAACTGAGGAAGAACAAACACTGTTATGTCATATTGTCATCACTGACCCAGTAAAATATGCATTGTTTAAGTGTAGCACTTTTTACCAAGACATACAAAGAGATAACCCAAATTTTAGCATCCAAATTAAAGATGCTGACGGTGTGGACATTGCAGGACCCGATAGACTTCAAGTGGAGCAGCTACAACAAATGATCCTGGACTTTATTGATAAGATGGAAGAGATGCAGTTCACCGTAGAGCTGGAAAAGGCTGAGTTTCTGGCAAGAGAAAATGTGAAAGAGCAGCTACTTAAAACCATGAGTGAAACCGGCTCACCTGCCATGTACACCGTGTCTGACTCTAATGTCACGGTAACATCCTTATCTCAGGACGCAGCCAACCAGGCTGGTGACTTTTTAAAATCCCAGTTGTGTGACTTCAGCATACCTGTGAGCGAGGAGCTTGCCTGCATTATGTATTGCAGAGAGTGGTCCGAGTTCCTGCAGGCTCTGGGTTTTGTCTCTGTGAAGTCGTCAGAACGTGGAGGGAATATTGATGTCCTGACTCTGAAAGGAATGGAGAATGAGAAGCAGACTGCAATCGTAAAGTTTCTGTCTACCCCCATTGAGAGGGAGACGGTGATCTCTATGGACCCAGGCATGCTGAAGTACATGCAGATTCATTGTCACCAGCTGTTGGCTGACATGGACCAGGTGTCTATTTTTCCCCTGGAGGCTGAAGATGCTTCAGGGTTGAAGGTATGTGGTGCATCAGTATTACATGTAAAACGAGAAACTTTTTTTTTTTACCATAAAAATGTACAAATCCTTCTTTTTTTAAAAAAAAAAAAAAAAAAAAGTGTTTATACTTTAAGTCTCTTTCCTTGTCTCATCAATATATTTTATGTATTTGTGAATGAACTTGAAAGATCCACGGCCACGCGGTTGCTTGCCAAATGGCAGAGGAGGTGCTTCAAGGTGTCGTCTCCTCTGTCTGCACCAGAACCATCACAGTAAATGCTGCAGGAGTAACTCGGTTTTTAGATGAAAAGGAGTGCAGGAGCATCATGAATGAGATGGAGACAAAGTTTCAGGTCTACATCAACCCAAAGTACGTGCCCTGGCAGCCCCTACCATACCAGGTAAGGCTATGATGGAACAAAGCAAACATTTTCGAAGATGTTGTGGGTTTTTATGCAGGCTTTCTCTCTGCTGGCCACGTGTACCAGTTGCCAATTAGCTTAATGAGCTTAATGAACGGGTACAATGAGTATACTCCCAAACGACACAGGCATCATGTATTCTTTTAAACCCTTCTGATGGTTTTGGAGAATTGTACAGGTCCATGATTTATTTTGATGGCCCACTGTAATAGATCTAAAGCTGCAACTGCCAACTCTCTCATCAGCTTTGTTGTAGCTCCTGTCTCTTTAAAGGGATAGTTTGGGTATTTAAAAAAAAAAAAAAGGTTGTGTAAGCAAGTTTTTCACCATCCTTAAATGTAAATTGAGTCTCAACGTTCTGATTGTTATTTAGAACAACATGTGAATCAGTTCAAGTGTCCCTCAAGCAGAAGAGGAGCTGATGAAAAAACATTTTATTTGTTATTTCAGGATATTTTCGAAACCGCATGGGAGATGATGTCCCACAAAAACTTTCAGAAGGCCTCTACGAATGGCTCTGCTCAAGAGTTGAAATCGGATCCATTGCAGACGAGTCCCAATGGAGCTTCAGACGGAGGTAGTATCTTCTCTCCCCCGATTCCTCTTTTTTTTTTTTTTTTTTTTCTACTTTTAACTGTTTAACTTTAAACTTTGTAGGCCTTTTAGAGGAGGCGAAGAAAATCGTCTCAGCTATTGATGAAAAGCAGCAGGAGGGGGTGCCCACTGCAGATCAGCTGGTCAACATGGATGATGTGGACCTGTACACAGCAGAGGAACCTGGCAGCCTAACAGATCAGGACTCTAATGGGACAGCTGTTGAAGCTTCTCAGCTCTTAGCTGATCAGAATGCTGCCGGTGGGTCATATCTGTTGGATGATGGAGTTCTGGGCCTCTCAAGCGATCTGGAAGAGGAGGCCCAGCTGTCTTTGGCTATTCAGTACTCTATGGAGTCAAGCCAGTGGTCCCTGAAAGATGAGGAGGAACAGCTTCAAAAGGCCTTGGAGTTGTCAAAGACAATGATCCAAAAGGAGCGCTGTTCTAGTACTGACAAGAGCAAATGGGTGGACCAGAAGGAGAAGGGAACTAGCAAGACTTCCTTACAGGATGCAATAAAAGCAGCCAACACCCTCCAGCTTGATGTGTTCGCAGGTTATAGCTGTGACCTGATTCGGGTGGACATTGCCTTCAATAAGAAGGTGAGCCAAAAACAGAGCGAAGAGAAACTGGAGCACAGGTGCATTAGCAAAATGTCCGATTACCACAGAAAATGTCTGGAGATGATCAAGAGGAAGCACGCGGTGGAGATTGAGGTTCAGGGAACCATCATTGCCGTTTCTGGGTTTCAGGACTATGTGAACGGAGCGATTTGCGACGTGAAGCTGCTGCTGGAGAAAATGTCCAACTCTGTGACAGATCAGGAAATCCTGAGGATTGTCCGGTGGGAGCGGCACGACCCGTCCTCCTCCAACCCGACGGCTTATTCTGATGACGCGACGGTATTCATAGAGAATGCTTGGAGGATGAAGCTTAAGAAAGTTGATATCGTGCTCGACAATCAACCCCACATTATCAGCTTTGAGAAGATGCAAGAATACAACATAGCTTCAGGGAAGTCTGTGACCATCTCCAGGAAGTTACCCGACTTAGAGGATTTGACCCAAGATGTACCAGGTAAATGGAAATTTATGAGGCATTTGTTGTGTTTGGAGCCATGAAACTGTGTTTAAAAAGAGGCAAAATGTAAGTCATAAATAGAAGAACTATCCAGTGAAGCTGCTATGGTTCGGTTCACAGTGAAAACTTACTGGTTTAATGAGTCAAAGCATTAGCTTAAAGTGAAAGGACAAGAGGAAATGAGGGTATGGATGTCTCAGGAGGTCATTGACCCGAGCTGACCCCCACCAGATGATGTCTGAAAACGAGGGGAGTAGGGCAAGCCCTCAAAAGGGGATAAATGGAAGGGTGGATAAGGGAAATGGAGGTGGGGGGGGGTCAAGAGAACAAGGCAAATGGTGCTTAGAGGTGAACCAAGTAGAAGATGGCTGGCCAGGTGTCTTCCTTTATGAAGTGTTTACATTTTTTTAATTAATTTTTTAAATTAAATTTTCTCGATACTCTTGAGATCTTTAGCTGTACTCACTCAGAATACTCAAAATGTGCTTTTCAACAGTTTCAGGGTCTATCTGAGTGTCCCCAGAAAAATAAACCACACCGTAGCTCCTCCATCGTATAGAGACGCATTCGCCCTCTGCGTTCTGCTTCAAGTTGTCTAAAGGCGTGAACTCACTGGTGCCCAACGGCGCGTGTCAAGAAAGCTGGATCTATGCGATTAACATGCGATGAAGTTTAAGTCACATGTTTCGACGCACAAATTTAAACTAACACCTGAATTTCATATATTTAAAATGGATCTATTATAAACATTTTAATGTATGATAAAAATAACTTGAGTGATAAAGTGATGCGTTTTATTGTTGAAGTTCATATTATATCCCACTGAATGGTACGGCTGTGCCATCCGCTGTTATTAAGTGGTAGCTGCTATTCTTTTTGCCAGTAAGGTCTAAAATGTAGAAACATGACGTTTGGACTGTGGTCAGATGCGCTGCAGTGTGACACTTCCTGTCGGTCCCAGTGCCAGCACCTCACCACGTCACATGACGCATCGCAGCAGCGCACCGCCGTAGCTTCGCATGTGGTAGAAAAGGGCGGTCCAGTGGGTTTGTTTTTTTTTTTCTTACCTTGCCAACCATGCTTTCCTCTCAGTTATTACAGTAGGGCTCTGATTCCAGCTGATTGGCTACATTGTTAGCATTTAATGTTTGAGGGATAAATGTACAAATAATTAGTGTGTTTCTCCAAATTGAAATACTGTTTTATTAGGTTTTCCAAACACGTCAAAGATGCCCAACTGAGCTCGAGCTGCGTTTGTGCACCTACTTTTTGTTTATCTGCGTTTTCTCTCTTTGAGCTCGAAGAGTTTGTGTCTGAGTTGGTGTCTTTGCAGCGCGTGCTCTCACTGGAAAAACTAGGGGAAAAAAGCAGATAAATGAGCTTGGATCCCTGGTGGGAGTGGGGGCTCAGGGATTAGAAACATAAGCCCCTGAACATAGTGGGTTATATTTTTGACCCATAATATTTGACTGCCTTTTGTCAGTTTCATGGCTCCATGTCCGTGTCTTCCTAAAGCAAAGACTCTAACTAAACCATTTGAAAACAGAGGAGGAGTTGTCTCTGCTGTCGAATCTGCCCGAAGCGAGCAAAGTGGATGAGGAATCTGACGAATTTCAGAACGTGGTGAAGAGTTTCTACGAGACCATACAAGATTACCACAGCAAAATCCGCATCATACAGGTGAAAAATGAAATGCATGTCTTTGTAACGGCTATTTTGATGCTTTTGTACTGGCACAAGGTCATTTTGTTCTTTTTTTATTTATTTTTTTAAAGGTGGAGAAGCTCATGAATCGACTGCTGTACAACCAGTACAAGCTGAAGAAGGCGAGCGTACTGCAGAGATCCACTTACCCTCAAATCGAACGGACCCTCTACCACGGCACCAGTGAGGGGAGTGTGAAGGAGATATGCGTTCATGGGTTCAACAGAAGCTTCTGTGGAAAGAATGGTATGTTCAGATTCATCGTTTCTTTGTTTTGTCTCATAAACTGCTTTTTTTCTTTTCTAATCTTTTTTTTATGCTGTCTGTTTTTCTTTCCACGCAGCTACAGTCTATGGACAAGGGGTGTATTTTGCAGTCAACTCTGCTCTGTCTGTCCAGGATCAGTACTCGCCCCCGAACTCGGATGGATACAAGTTTGTTTTCGTGTCTAAAGTTCTCACAGGTGACTTCACTAAAGGCTGCCATTCGATGAAGACGGCGCCGCTGAAGGAGACGGGCGATATTCCCCTCAGATACGACAGCGTGACCGATGACATTACCAAGCCGACGATGTTCGTCATCTTCAACGACACGCAAGCTATTCCGGAATATCTCATCACGTGTCAGCGAATCCTCCGCTGAGGGGGGGAATGGATGAGCTTAACTGGAGAAAAGACTGCGAATGTTGTTCTGATGTTTATACAATGATTTGAAAAGTGCAGCTGAATGATAAAGGGCTTCATTTTTGTTTCAAGTGCACAATTTTAAAGTTTCTTTCAAGCTCTTTAGGGCTTCTCGTTTCTCACTACTACAAATTAGGCAAATGTGTTGAAGGAACAATCAATTCTCCAAACCTGAAAAGCCCATTTGAAATCTTTAAGCACGCCCTAGCACCGCAACACTTAATGTTTCACTTGTAATTTGATAATTATCGACATTGCTCACACTCAAGTAAATTGTATCATTGCCTTGAGGGACTGTTTGTTTTCTTTGAACTGGGGTTGCATAAAGCTCTTCTTTTGTAGTCGGTGTATTACAGACAGTTGATTGTCCCCAGTTTGGAGAAGTAGATTGTTGTACCAGCATGGAAGCTAAACAGTCATCCGCTATAACAGGGAATAAGAAGCAAATATATTTGTATTAGCCAGCCAAAAGAATAACATCTTAAAAGTGGAGGGGGAAAAAAATCAGTTTAAGTGGAGGAACTGGAGCCATAAAATCCCATTTTAACCCACAGAGCACAGTAACTGTATGTTTCAAGGGACTTGGTTTGATGTGATATAACGTGTTTAAAAAAAGTCAGACAATGCTTGCAAGCATCCAAAAGTGCCTGTCAGCAGGAGGTTAAAGCAAACAGACTGGGCTGATTTGACCAATTTATTATCCACTTTTGCTATGTGGAATTTCAGTTTCCTTTGACTTAACTACACTGTCCAAATTTGAATGTTTTTGGGTGCTGCGTGAATGGTTACTAAATTTAGTTTAAATAAATGGAACATTTGTGTGTCAGAAAGAGAAGCAGCAGTCCACTACTTTACAGTGAGAAGTTTTAAGTCATAGGAACACTGTTCTGTTGTAACTTTTTAACCTTTTGCATCCATTACAACTGCTGGGCACTTTGAAGGGTTAATGTTGTTGTTACAGGTATCATGTAATCTGTGAATTATGCTTTGTTTTCCATTTTCTAAACATATTGGAACATGACTGTTGTCTACTGTTCTCCTCGTTAGTTTGATTTCTTGATGAACACAGTCTGCTGTCTGCTTCAGTGTTCTGATCTCAGACTACAGTCCAGGAGTTGGTTGACTACGATGCATTTTATTCTTATCCTTTTTTTTTACGTTTACACTTTATTGATAATTTTTTCTTTTAAATAAAGTTTGTGGTCATAGTTGAGATCCCTTTGATTTGAAAAGGAAAATAAAATATTCAAATGAGAAACCATTCCAAGGCTCGTTTTCTTCTCGATATTGACTTGAGATGTTCAAATGCATCTTCTTCTGTGTGTATTTCTGCTCCCATTTTCTGAGAATGCCTCAAATTATCGTGGACATACAAAATGGGGTCAAAAGAAAAACCAAAAATTCAGATTGAATTTATTTCTATATCGTATAATTATAATAATAGAGATTCTAAAAGAGATTTTGACACAGGTGGTGAGATTGTAAAGCACTTTTTTTGTATGCTTTGTCATTCTCAGAATCACAGAATACATACATTTAGACTAATCTCTTATTTCGCTGGACCCCTAAACAAACACGAGCCATGTAGACCTGCGGCTCCCTGAAAAAAATCCACTGACAAACGAAACATTTGTCAGAGCGGTGGTTTAAAGAATACAGCTCAGCTAATATAAATTGTTAATTTCCTTTACAATATATACTTAGCTTGTGCTCGAGGCTTCTGTAAAATCTTAAACTGTAGGGGGCAGTAGGGCGCCTCGGCATAGCTAGTCTGCCATAAAACGAAAACCAGAAGAAGAAGAAGGAGCAGAGCGAAGACAACCATAACACACAGCTAACTGCCTGGCTATCGTTTAGGAAGCCCAAACTTAGTGTTTCACAAAATATGACGCACTTAAAGTAAATTGAAGGGTAGATAGTGAAACGAAAAACTCAGACAACGTGTCGGATATAGGTACGTTGACACGTTTAATTCATAATTTGCCGAAACACACCAAACACAGTCTCGTGCTGGTGCGAAGATGTGCTAGCTAGTGTGCTAGCTTTGAGCGGTTTGCTAACTGTTGTCACTGGCTTCTTTGCCCGAAGCTAAGTGCCTGCTCTGTTAGATGCACACTTTGGTTTTAACAACAACAGTTTAAGCTTACTGGACGTCATAAGAGTGAAAACGTATCATATAGCTTGTCAAATAAAATAAAAAATAACACTGTCTTCATATGTGGTAAAGAATGTGCTAGCTAACGTTTTATTTAGCTGGAAGCATTTTATTAGTCAGTTTTAAGGCAAGAATTCATGGCTTGAACTTTTTATTAAATTGCTGCAATTGAACGAAACCTCATGTAGTAAATGAGTGTTTTTATGAGCACGAGGACGTTCTGCTAAATAAAATGCAAAGCCTCTTGTAAAACACATTTGCGAACGTTTGCTTGCCATTTATCAGAAAGTTCAGTAGGTTGCCTGTCACTTCAGTTAACTTTGAAGAACGACCTTTAAATGAATAAAGGCAAAAAAGGGGTGTTAGAATTCCTAACGTGAATGCTGTCACCTGTCAGATGCTGAGGGCAGCCTTCCAGGATGTATGCTGTGTACAGGCAAGCTCACACCCCCACTGCTGTGGAGTTTTCTGTCTACTGCAACTTCATATCCAGCAGGGAGAAAAATCTAGTAGTCGCTGGAACATCTCAGCTTTTCGTCTACAGGATCATCCACGATGTGGAGGTAATTATTGTCAGCTTGGCTCGTTTGTGTATACCATTGTTGGAAATCCAAGCACTAAAGGATTTTTGTTGGGTCTGACACCTGTGTCATTATTTCAGAGTACTTCAAAGGCTGACAAGTCATCCGGTATGCCCAGGCATCTTATGTTAACACAAGTTTTATGAGTGATACAGTAGCAGGTGTGTGTCTTCTCACACTTGACCTTTATGTTATAGATACCAAAACACGTAGAGAGAAGCTGGAGCATGTGGCATCTTTTTCTCTTTTCGGCAATATAATGTCAATGGCCAGCGTGCAGCTCGTAGGAGCCAACAGAGATGCACTCCTCCTCAGTTTCCAAGATGCAAAGGTATTGCTGTGTCAGCAGTCCACTGCTTAAACAGATTCTGAACAGGCCTAGCATCTGTTTTCACTAATCTGCCGGTGTGTTTGCTTTCTAATCAGTTGTCTGTGGTGGAGTATGACCCTGGCACACATGACCTCAAGACGCTATCTCTACATTACTTTGAGGAGCCGGAGCTCAGAGTACGTAAAAGGAATTTTTTTTTTAAATTGCACAAGCAAATTGGTTGTTATCAACGTTATCCTCGTCCTAGTTGCCCCTTGGGGATAAATAAAGTTTTTTCTGATTCTGATTTCGGTTTTTGCATTTGCAGGATGGCTTTGTCCAGAATGTTCATATCCCCATCGTCCGTGTAGATCCAGAGAATCGCTGTGCTGTAATGCTCGTCTACGGCACCAAGCTTGTGGTGCTGCCGTTCCGAAAGGACACGCTGACCGACGAACAGGAGGGCGGAGTCGGGGAAGGGTACGACGGAAGTCCAGAGATCATGTCTGTGCCTGAGAACAAAACCTTTCCCTGAGGTTAACGTCTGTATTTGTCCCCTGCAGACCTAAGTCCAGCTTCCTACCCAGTTACATCATTGATGTCCGTGAGCTGGACGAGAAGCTGCTAAACATCATTGACATGAAGTTCCTCCACGGTTACTACGAGCCCACGTTGCTCATTCTGTTTGAGCCCAACCAGACATGGCCTGGGTGAGTCCGTCTGTGTTTGTTTGTGTTCTGAACAGCAGCTGTGGCTTTAATTCTGCCAGTTTGTACCCAAAGTTCAACCCATGTGACGTGGTCCATTCTCTAGACGTGTGGCTGTTCGTCAGGACACTTGCAGCATCGTCGCCATTTCCCTCAACATCATGCAGAAGGTTCATCCCGTCATCTGGTCTCTTAGCAACCTGCCTTTCGACTGCACTCAGGTCATGCCTGTTCCCAAACCCATTGGTAAGCTCGGTGTCAGTGCGTTTGCTAAGCTAAGATCGTGTCCATGCAGGGAAATGTGGCTGATGTGAGTGCTGACCAAATATGGCGTCTTTTCAGGCGGCGTGGTGGTGTTCGCTGTGAATTCATTGCTGTATCTGAACCAGAGTGTTCCACCATATGGAGTTTCTTTAAATTCTCAGACGACCGGGACCACAGCCTTCCCCCTGCGTAAGCAGCATCACGTTGAACAATTTTGAGCGTCATGCCATCACTCGATGACCACCCGATAACATGTTTTTGTTACATAGGTATACAAGAGGAGGTGAAGATCACGCTCGACTGTGCTCAGTCTGACTTCATTGCTTATGACAAGATGGTCATCTCACTAAAAGGAGGGGAAATGTGAGTTTCTGGAATCATTATCAGAACGTACGTGAGCCCTTATGACGTTTTACGATTTGTGACGTGTGTTGTTGCCTTTCAGTTACGTGTTGACCCTCATAACAGATGGCATGAGGAGCGTGAGGGCTTTTCACTTTGACAAAGCTGCAGCCAGTGTCCTGACGACCTGCGTAAGTCCTGAATTTAACTGGATGGAGTATTTGTTGCTAAAAAAATCTCCCAACAGTGTTTATATTTGTTTATATTTTACCTTTTTTTGATGATACAAAGAGTTTGGTGAATTAATTCCTTACATCATCCTTTGCTGGTGCAGATGGTGACCATGGAGCCCGGCTACCTTTTCCTCGGTTCCCGCCTTGGAAACTCGCTGCTCCTGAAGTACACGGAGAAGCTGCAGGAGACGCCAGCAGAGGAAGGCAAAGACAAGCAGGACAAAGAGAAGGAAAGAGAGAGGCAGGCAAGTCTGCCTTGTAAATGCAACACTAAGAAACGAAGTCTATTTCCAGACAAGTTTGGAACTTTGCAGCAGAAACTTTGTTCGAACTTTTATTGAACAGACGGTAGAGAGGAACTGATTTTCAGTCTGCTCACTGACCAGCTTAATTATGTTTAGAGAATTTAAACAAATCTAAAGTTTGATGACAGCAACACACTAAAAAAGTTGGCATGTCTACAAATTTGTTACATGATTCTTCCTTTCGATTAAAGTTTTTGATCCTTTTTGACCTGATCATACTAGTTTATATGGAGATTATGCATGATTTCAGTTGAACCGATGCACTTTTGTGAATTTTAAAAGCTCTGTTCTGGTCAGACTGACACAATTATTTGTACAACATTCTGCTCTTTTAGATGTCAAATAACCAAAGTTCTTTGCAACCTTGCACTGAGAACATGGTCTTTTAGCTTGATGTTGGTTCTCTGACAGAGATTATTATGCAGTGGCGTACCACAACCCATCTTTGTTTGGAAAGCTTGAGCCTCTGAAATCTGTTCTTCTTTGCCTCTCTACCAACTTTTTTGTTTGTTGCCGACGTCAAATTGAAACATTGTTCTTTTCCACACGTAAAGAAGCTGGTCTGAGAAGACACGAAGCATCCTGTCCTTTTTATTTGCGTCTGTTGAATTAAGGTTCAAACTAAATAAATGACATTTAGCAAACGTTGCTGGTTTGTAACTATTCCAATGCCACACTTTTTTTGTGTGTTTCACAGTTTGAGTCTAAGGAACTCATCACTTTTAGTGAGTTTTGAAGCTCACTGCGCACGAAAGCATCCTGGTCTTATTTGACAGCTTGTCCCTGAGAATTGTAGTTTTTTAATGGCTGCTTATAACTTCCAGGAAGAACCGCCCAACAAAAAGAAGCGAGTAGATTCTTCCACCAACTGGACCGGTACGTTCACTGTCTCTTCATAATCTCACACGTCAGGTGTATATAAGCCGCTCTGCTTTATGTCGGACTTCACTGTTTTGGCAGATGAGGTGGATGAGATCGAGGTGTACGGAAGCGAGGCCCAGTCAGGCACTCAGCTGGCCACCTACTCCTTTGAGGTAATAAAGTTTTCTGTATTTATTCAGCAGTTTTACTTGTGAACAGCACGATGGAGGGTGTTTCCTGTCTTTTCTTCCAGGTGTGTGATAGTATACTCAACATTGGGCCTTGTGCAAATGCCTCCATGGGTGAACCCGCGTTCCTTTCTGAGGAGGTACACACACATTTGAAACACTTTGAACATTCTCTGTCACAATCTATGGAGTCGTTTGAAGTCATCTGCTTAAATTTTTAATTTTTTTTTTCCCCACAGTTTCAGAGCAACCCTGAACCTGACCTGGAGGTTGTGGTGTGCTCTGGCTATGGCAAGAATGGTGCACTGTCTGTCCTCCAGGTAAGTCCTCCGCTCCGAGTTCAGGTTGTGGTTTGCACGATTAATGGCACCGCACCGTCCTAAAACCTTTGGTGGCGAGGGCCGTCTGCCACAGGTCCTGTGACGGTGCTACAGTGAAGTCTGGGTTTACCAGGGCTGCCTCAGAGTTCGACAAAGTAGCCTGTAAACACCCCAGATACACGTTTGCTCTGTTCCTAAGAGCGAGAGCTTGTGTGTGTGCATGTGTGTGTCACAACACCCGAGTACTTTAGGTTTTTTATCCTGTGGCTCATGCTTTTGTTTCCATTCTGTTTGCAGAGAAGCATCCGACCCCAAGTCGTCACTACATTTGAGTTGCCAGGTTGCCACAACATGTGGACCGTCATCTCAAATGAAGTCAAGGAGGATAAAAAAGTACTGAGTGTTTCTGCTGGACAGATTGAGGTTTTCTTGCCGATGAGGTTTCAAGTTGTTCTCCGGTTGTTTTGTCGTGATTGTTTTTATTACTGCGCTGTGTTTCCCGCTCCAGGCTGCAAAGAGCGAGGAGACAGACGACGGAGCAAAGCCCGAGACTGAGGAGGAGGGTGAAGATGGAGAGAAGGAGAAGGAAGAGACGGAGAAAGAGGAGGAGAAGACGGAACCTCCCATAGAGGACGACGCGAAGAAGCACGGCTTTCTCATCCTGAGCAGAGAAGATTCCACCATGGTGAAAACTCAGCTTTCTGCAGTTTCATCTTATGTTAAACTTAGTTGCTTTTCTTTGATTATCAGTGAGGAGATCACATAGTGTCGTGTTTTCATGTAGATCCTTCAGACTGGTCAGGAGATCATGGAGCTGGACACCAGTGGTTTTGCGACTCAGGGACCCACCGTGTTCGCAGGAAACATCGGTGATAACCAGTACATCATTCAGGTCTCACCCATGGGACTTCGACTTCTGGAGGGAGGTAAAAAAAAGTTTGTAAAGTGTGCAGAAGCCCTGAACCATCCCCTCGTTTCTTCATATGTAATCCAGGAAAACAAGAAACAGGTGCAGTGATTTATTGAAAAGTGAACAAGCGTAAAAGGGAAGAGAGAAAAAACAGTTTGTGCAATTATTACAGGCTTAAAAGTCTGAGCTCCGTTATTCTTCAACTCAGCCTGAACCCTCTTAGACCAGCTTTCTGTTACAGTCGTCTTCAGGAATAGTTCTGCAGGCTTCTTGAAGGACATCCCAAAGCTCTTCTTTGGATGTCGGCTGCCTTTTGTTCCGTTCTCTGTCAGATGATCCCACACTGCTTCAGTAATGTTGAGGTTCTGGGGAGGATTCATCCCTCCATAAGACCTGTTGCCACTGATTTTCAGTCCACTTCTTGTGTCATTTGGCATAGCTCAGCACCTTTTCTCCCTGTTTCCCTTCCTTGAGAATGGCTTCTTGACAGCCACCCTTCCATGGAGACCATTTCTGATGAGGCTTCAGTGAGCAGTAGATGGATCAGCTGAAGGACCAGATGCGTCCATCAGGTCTTTGCTGGATTATTCCCTCTTTCTTAAGGACATCACTTTCAGATATTTGTTAAGGCCTGACACTTCCTCTTTTGTCCTCCACTAGTCCAGTTTTTGTTTTCAGCACACATGCACACCATGCTGAGATATGCCTACGTTTTCAGCGAAGAATCACCACGTTGGTGCAAAAATTCTATTTTATTTTTGTCAAACTGTGATTTTTGTTCATAGATGTAATCAAATAAATCTAAACAGATGTGTTTTTGCGACAGGCAGCTTGTAACAAAGGATCCCATTTAAAACCGATTCTTTGCTACGTTGTCTGTTATGTGCAGACACAACACTGATTCATCTGAGTTAGGGGCTTTTTTAATGCTTGAATGAATTTTACTGTGTTAACTTACACTGATGTAGCATGTGCTGTCAGAGGGTTTCTTTCTTAGAAGTCGTGGCTTGACAAACAAAAAAACCTCTGAAAATGGTCGGGTACAAGGACTGGACTGAAAATGAAAAAGCAGCCAGCCAAAGAAAAACTCTGACAGACCTTCGGAAAGCCTGGAGAACTATTGCTCAAACTTTGAAAGAGCACAGGAAAATCTGACTGCTTGGAAAGGAAATGGGAAGAAGTGAGGCGTGGATTCACTGCGGCAACTCTTCATAAAAGAAGAAAGGAAAACTCCTATGCAGAGTATCTGAGAGTCATCCGTCCCTTTTCTGCCTCTTCTCTGGGATCAGGAGCATGAGCTCTGAGCAGAGATCCTCAGATTTTAGCCAACAGAACCTTTTAAACGTGTTGATGTCCGTCAGTCCAGTAAAATACACAAATGTGTCTCCAACGTTTAATTTTTTCCCCCCATCTCTTGTTTCACGCTTCTTCTTTTTCATCCATCCTGCTTTCAGTGAAACAGATCCACTTCATCCCCGTGGATCTGGGCTCTCCCATAGTGCATTGCTCCGTGGCGGACCCTTTCGTAGTTATCATGACTGCTGAGGGAGTGGTCACCATGTTTGTGCTGAAGAGCGACTCGTACATGGGGAAGACGCATCGACTGGCTCTGCAGAAACCGCAGCTTTCCTCGGTGAGTGACAGCTGGGGTTTCACACTTCACAAACACGCCCCCTGCTGGCCAAACCGCGCTCCCTTCAGCTCACTGTTAAACACCCACCAACATGACCGTATTCAGCCTGTGGAAACTGTCGTTGCAAAGTGCCAGTACTCAGCTGTTAAATGCCTCTCGCTCCACAGCAGTCCCGTGTGATCACGATGTGCGCGTACCGAGACGTGAGCGGAATGTTCACCACAGAAAACAAAGCCAGCTGCGCCGTCAAAGAGGACACCATCATCAGGAGTCAGTCTGAGGCCGAGACCGTCATCCAGGACCTCAGGTAAGAGTTTAACGCCAGCCGCCGTACCGACACGGCAGCCGGTCCCCCGCACCTCGGCCTAACCGCAGCGCTGATCCCATCTGTGCAGCAACACGGTGGATGATGAGGAGGAAATGCTGTACGGAGACTCAAACGCCAGCACCGCATCAGCGAGAGAGGAGATGGGCCGCGGCTCTGGGGTGTCGGCGCTGTCCGAGGGAGGCCCCGGCAAAGCAGAGCCCACCCACTGGTGTTTGATCATCAGGGACAACGGTGTGATGGAGGTACGGTGGATTCTTGTTTTTTGTCACAATCATTTTGGGATCATTAAATTCAAGCATGAAAACATCCTGACTCCGGTCTGTCTTCACCTGATAAAGTTTTTATCATTATTTTTATCCCTTGTTTCAGTTCGTCCCCCTCAGTCTTTACAGGTTCAAAAGTGTAAAAATGACTATTGCACAAGATGTAGTGTATGTGCTGTAATTTATCCTTCAAAAGAGCACGGTTGAGCTTTTTTTTCCCACGCTTCCTTCATTCCGCTGTCCTAAAACAGATTTACCAGCTGCCAGACTGGCGGCTGGTCTTCCTGGTGAAGAACTTCCCAGTGGGCCAAAGAGTGCTGGTGGACAGTTCTTCCGGCCAATCTGCAACGCAGGGAGACGGTAAAAAAGAAGAAGTGACTCGACAAGGAGAGATTCCATTAGTCAAAGAGTTGTCTTTGGTTTCCCTTGGCAACAACCGCAGCAGACCATATTTACTGGTGAGTTTTTTCTTTGACCTCACCCGGTCTTTGGGATTCATATGATCGAAGGGCGTGAAAATGAAAACGTCCAGCGTTTGATAGAATTTTCGTCTTGTATTCGAGGTCCACGTGGAGCACGAGCTTCTGATCTACGAAGCGTTCCCGTACGATCAACAGCAGCCACAAAACAACCTGAAAGTCCGCTTCAAAAAGGTAAGAAGCAGGGGAGGCGGGGAAGGACGGCGTCGGGCCGGCTTCGGGCCGGCTTCTGGCCGGCGTCGGGCCGGCTTCGGGCCGGCTTCGGGCTGGCTTCGGGCCGGCTTCTGGCCGGCTTCGGGCCGGCTTCGGGCCGGCTTCGGGCCGGCTTCTGGCCGGCTTCGGGCCGGCTTCGGGCCGGCTTCGGGCCGGCTTCGGGCCGGCGTCGGGCCGGCTTCGGGCCGGCTTCGGGCCGGCTTCGGGCCGGCGTCGGGCCGGCTTCGGGCCGGCTTCGGGCCGGCTTCGGGCCGGCTTCGGGCCGGCTTCGGGCCGGCTTCAGGCCGGCTTCAGGCGGAGGCGGTGTTAACGCTCCTCTCTGAACAGGTGCCCCACAACATCAACTTCAGGGAAAAGAAATCCAAACTGAGGAAAGATAAGAAGGCAGAGAGCGGCGGCAGCGAGGAAGCTGCGGTGCTGAAAAGTCGGATCTCGAGGTTCAGATACTTCGAGGACATCTCTGGGTACTCGGGGGTAAGGAGGCTTTTTTTTTTAAAAAGCTTTGAACTTTATTGCCAGTACTGCATTGTCTTCACACCTCCTTGCTGTCTCAGGTGTTTATCTGCGGCCCGTCTCCTCACTGGATGCTGGTCACCTCCCGGGGCGCCTTGAGGCTTCACCCCATGACCATCGACGGCCCCATCGAGTCTTTCTCTCCGTTCCACAACATCAACTGCCCCAAAGGTTTCCTCTACTTCAACAAGCAGGTGCAAGGAGCATTTGATTCAGAGACGCCTGAATGAGCTATCGATCTGTTATCTTAAATTTAATTATTGTGTTCAGCTTTGGCGAGGTAGACTTCTCCTGTCCTCGTCTCTCTTTTCATGTGATTTGAAGTTTCTGAGCAGTCTTCTCTCTCTCTCTCTCTCTCTCTCCAACAGGGTGAACTGAGGATCAGCGTCCTCCCCACCTACCTGTCCTACGATGCTCCCTGGCCGGTCAGAAAAATCCCACTGAGGTGCACAGTTCACTACGTCTCCTATCACGTTGAATCCAAGGTAAAAGCTCC
Organism: Leuresthes tenuis; assembly: GCF_036924035.1. Taxonomy (NCBI): domain Eukaryota; kingdom Metazoa; phylum Chordata; class Actinopteri; order Atheriniformes; family Atherinopsidae; genus Leuresthes; species Leuresthes tenuis. Next base: position 21,353,882 of record NW_027325372.1, on the reverse strand, counting down.
TCTCACAGCAGAACGCAGTGACACCCTCTCACTTTCCGTAACACGATGCGATATAAAAGCGTAACGATCGGGCGAGCCGCTATGAAAAGTTGGAGATGAAAGGATTCTGGCCTTGAAGTTTTCTTACCGCAAAAGAGGAGAAATCAATGGGAGTGAAAGGATTAGTCTTTGATGTGAAGTTTCTCTGCAGGTGTATGCTGTGTGCACCAGTGTGAAGGAGCCCTGCACTCGCATCCCCAGAATGACCGGAGAGGAGAAGGAGTTCGAAGTCATAGAGAGAGGTCAGAGAGCGCGTGCACACACACACACACACACACACACACACACCTGAGGTGGTGTTCGCTCGTAGTGGTCATATACTAAGCTAAGCTACTAAGATAAGATTAGTGGAAGTTATTAGTCCCACTGAACATAACCTGCTGACGTATGACTGCTGTTTCTCCTCATCCTCCCTGCAGATGATCGTTATATTAATCCGCAGCAGGAGAAGTTCTCCATCCAGCTCATCTCTCCGGTGAGCTGGGAGGCAATTCCAAACGCACGGTAAAAGCTCCCTTCTCGTTACATCACACACACACACACACACACACACAGGGCCAAAGTTTGGACGCTGTGTAAAATGTGTTATAAATGATTACAATAAAGCGAACGGGATGATTTTCACATCTCAACACATCCTACGGAAGGCCTCGAATATTTCAGCTGGACAAAGCTAAACCACAAACTGTCTGTGGCCACAGCGTGGCCTCATGGTGGCCACAGCGTGGCCTCATGGTGGCCTCATGGTGGCCACAGCGTGGCCTCATGGTGGCCTCATGGTGGCCACAGCGTGGCCTCATGGTGGCCTCATGGTGGCCTCATGGTGGCCACAGCGTGGCCTCATGGTGGCCACATGGTGGCCTCATGGTGGCCTCATGGTGGCCTCATGGTGGCCTCATGGTGGCCTCATGGTGGCCACAGCGTGGCCTCATGGTGGCCACATGGTGGCCTCATGGTGGCCACATGGTGGCCTCATGGTGGCCTCATGGTGGCCTCAGCGTGGCCTCATGGTGGCCTCAGCGTGGCCTCATGGTGGCCTCAGCGTGGCCTCATGGTGGCCACAGCGTGGCCTCATGGTGGCCTCAGCGTGGCCTCATGGTGGCCACAGCGTGGCCTCATGGTGGCCTCATGGTGGCCTCATGGTGGCCACAGCGTGGCCTCATGGTGGCCTCATGGTGGCCTCAGCGTGGCCTCATGGTGGCCTCATGGTGGCCTCAGCGTGGCCTCATGGTGGCCTCAGCGTGGCCTCATGGTGGCCTCAGCGTGGCCTCATGGTGGCCACAGCGTGGCCTCATGGTGGCCTCATGGTGGCCTCAGCGTGGCCTCATGGTGGCCTCAGCGTGGCCTCATGGTGGCCTCATGGTGGCCTCATGGTGGCCACAGCGTGGCCTCATGGTGGCCTCATGGTGGCCTCAGCGTGGCCTCATGGTGGCCTCAGCGTGGCCTCATGGTGGCCTCAGCGTGGCCTCATGGTGGCCACAGCGTGGCCTCATGGTGGCCTCATGGTGGCCTCAGCGTGGCCTCAGCGTGGCCTCATGGTGGCCTCAGCGTGGCCTCATGGTGGCCACAGCGTGGCCTCATGGTGGCCTCATGGTGGCCTCAGCGTGGCCTCATGGTGGCCTCAGCGTGGCCTCATGGTGGCCTCAGCGTGGCCTCATGGTGGCCACAGCGTGGCCTCATGGTGGCCACATGGTGGCCTCATGGTGGCCACATGGTGGCCTCAGCGTGGCCTCATGGTGGCCTCAGCGTGGCCTCATGGTGGCCTCAGCGTGGCCTCATGGTGGCCACAGCGTGGCCTCATGGTGGCCTCAGCGTGGCCTCATGGTGGCCACAGCGTGGCCTCATGGTGGCCTCATGGTGGCCACAGCGTGGCCTCATGGTGGCCTCATGGTGGCCTCATGGTGGCCTCAGCGTGGCCTCATGGTGGCCTCATGGTGGCCTCAGCGTGGCCTCATGGTGGCCTCAGCGTGGCCTCATGGTGGCCTCAGCGTGGCCACAGCGTGGCCTCATGGTGGCCTCATGGTGGCCTCAGCGTGGCCTCATGGTGGCCTCAGCGTGGCCTCATGGTGGCCTCAGCGTGGCCTCATGGTGGCCACAGCGTGGCCTCATGGTGGCCTCATGGTGGCCTCAGCGTGGCCTCATGGTGGCCTCAGCGTGGCCTCATGGTGGCCTCAGCGTGGCCTCATGGTGGCCACAGCGTGGCCTCATGGTGGCCACAGCGTGGCCTCATGGTGGCCTCATGGTGGCCACAGCGTGGCCTCATGGTGGCCTCAGCGTGGCCTCATGGTGGCCACAGCGTGGCCTCATGGTGGCCTCATGGTGGCCACAGCGTGGCCTCATGGTGGCCTCATGGTGGCCTCAGCGTGGCCTCATGGTGGCCTCATGGTGGCCTCAGCGTGGCCTCAGCGTGGCCTCATGGTGGCCACAGCGTGGCCTCATGGTGGCCTCATGGTGGCCTCAGCGTGGCCTCATGGTGGCCTCATGGTGGCCTCAGCGTGGCCTCATGGTGGCCTCATGGTGGCCTCAGCGTGGCCTCATGGTGGCCTCATGGTGGCCTCAGCGTGGCCTCATGGTGGCCTCAGCGTGGCCTCATGGTGGCCTCAGCGTGGCCTCATGGTGGCCACAGCGTGGCCTCATGGTGGCCTCAGCGTGGCCTCATGGTGGCCTCAGCGTGGCCTCATGGTGGCCTCATGGTGGCCTCATGGTGGCCACAGCGTGGCCTCATGGTGGCCACAGCGTGGCCTCATGGTGGCCTCAGCGTGGCCTCATGGTGGCCTCAGCGTGGCCTCATGGTGGCCACAGCGTGGCCTCATGGTGGCCTCATGGTGGCCTCATGGTGGCCACAGCGTGGCCTCATGGTGGCCTCATGGTGGCCTCAGCGTGGCCTCATGGTGGCCTCATGGTGGCCTCAGCGTGGCCTCATGGTGGCCTCAGCGTGGCCTCATGGTGGCCACAGCGTGGCCTCATGGTGGCCTCATGGTGGCCTCATGGTGGCCTCAGCGTGGCCTCAGCGTGGCCTCATGGTGGCCTCATGGTGGCCTCATGGTGGCCACAGCGTGGCCTCATGGTGGCCTCATGGTGGCCTCAGCGTGGCCTCATGGTGGCCACAGCGTGGCCTCATGGTGGCCTCATGGTGGCCTCAGCGTGGCCTCAGCGTGGCCTCATGGTGGCCTCATGGTGGCCTCATGGTGGCCTCATGGTGGCCTCATGGTGGCCTCATGGTGGCCTCATGGTGGCCTCATGGTGGCCTCATGGTGGCCACAGCGTGGCCTCATGGTGGCCTCATGGTGGCCTCATGGTGGCCTCATGGTGGCCACAGTGTGGCCTCATGGTCGGCATTCCTCTTTCAAAGGTCCGGCAGCTGGCCTGCGCAGCTCCCAGATGTTTCCAGACTGATGTTAAAAATAAACATGGCCCTGTCCACCATCAAATTCAGGATGAGCGACTGTTGCTCAGGAAACAGTCAAACGATCGGTCAACGATATGTTTTTTATGGTCTATTGGGAACAAAATACCGTTTGATGAGATCAGACTCTTTTCTTACTTTACTTTGGTGCTGTTTTTAACATGTTGGGGGGGGGGGGGGGGGGGGGGGGGGGGGGTGTAATCGGGTCATTCATCCAAGCTAGACGATTAATTAAGTCTCACATGGCTGCTTGGCTTCATTTGACTCAATTGGTAACACTGTTATTAATCCCAGAGCCTGCTCATTGAGTGACTCTGCTCTCGGTAATTACCACCGTGTGCTTGCTTAAGTGCTTGCAGTTGCCAAAAAGGGGGACATACACATCGTATGATAGTTGCTGATAAGAGTGAGTGTGGAATGACTTTAGTTTTCGTCTCCTGAAGGTTCGATCTGGAGGAGTGGGAACACGTGACCTGCATGAAGACGGTGGCTCTGAGGAGCCAGGAGACGGTGTCCGGCCTGAAGGGCTACATCGCAGCCGGGACCTGCGTGATGCAGGGGGAGGAGGTCACCTGCAGGGGCCGGGTGAGCTGGAGAACGACATCCAGAGCGTCTCTCGTCTCCTATCAAAACAGCTGAGGCTCAAATGTTTGCTTCCTGCGTTCAGATTCTGATCCTGGATGTGATAGAAGTGGTGCCAGAGCCGGGCCAGCCCCTCACCAAGAACAAGTTCAAAGTGCTGTATGAGAAGGAACAGAAGGGGCCGGTGACAGCGCTGTGTCACTGCAACGGATACCTGGTGTCGGCCATCGGACAGAAGGTACAGAAACTGAGTAAAAACACTGCTGTTGGCTCTGCTTATGAAGGCTGTAACCTCCTCCGTGTTCCCACAGATCTTCCTGTGGGTCCTAAAGGACAACGACCTGACAGGCATGGCCTTCATCGACACGCAGCTCCACATCCATCAGATGTTCAGCATCAAGAACTTCATCCTGGCAGCCGACCTGATGAAGAGCATCTCGCTGCTGCGCTACCAGGAGGAGAGCAAGACGCTGTCCCTCGTCAGCAGGGTGAGGAGGAACCCTTTGTGTCAGATGAGGCTGCAGCACACTGTAGGGTGCAAACGGAGCTGGTGTGCCTGCTTTGGGTTTTTAGATTCAGTTGAGGCTGTTTTAAAGACTGCAGCTGCCTTTTGTTAAGACCAAACTGTTTTCTTCTTGCTTTGGCAACAGGATGCGAAGCCTTTAGAGGTTTACAGCATCGAATTCATGGTGGATAACAACCAGCTGGGATTCTTGGGTAAAGTTTGTCATTTTCTTTGGGATGAGCTTTTATTTAATTATCAAATTCTGTCCCTTTAAGCTTTAATGGTTTCTTCCCCTCAGTGTCGGATCGAGACAAGAACCTGTACGTGTACATGTATTTACCTGAAGGTGGGTGTTAAAGTCGGCGCTGTAAATGTAACGAACTCCGTCATAAAGGCACGTGTGGTCATGTAAAGTCATGGATGGTGTTCGCAGCTAAAGAAAGCTTCGGGGGAATGCGCCTGCTGAGGCGAGCGGACTTCAACGCCGCAGCCCACATCAACACTTTCTGGCGAATGCCGTGCCGAGGAGCGCTGGATGCCGGCACCAAGAAGGCGCTGACCTGGGACAACAAGCACATCACGTGGTTTGGTGAGAAGGCGGGACGCCGGCTAACGTCCGCACACGTTTAAAATCTTAATGTCCTAAAGGTGGACTAAGCTTTATGTTCCCACAGCGACTCTGGACGGAGGCATCGGCCTGCTGCTCCCCATGCCGGAGAAGACTTACCGGCGTCTGCTGATGTTGCAGAACGCTCTCACCATCATGCTGCCTCACCACGCTGGTCTCAACCCAAAAGCTTTCAGGTTTGCAGCCGCTGGCCATGTTTTTTTTGTTGGTCTCAGCACATCGGTGTCATTTCCTGACCTCGTTTCTCGCCTCTTGCTCGCAGAATGATGCACAGCGACAGACGAAGCCTGCAGAACACCGTGAGGAACATCCTGGACGGAGAGCTCCTCAACAAGTACTTGTACCTCAGCACAATGGAGCGCAGCGAGCTGGCCAAGAAGATCGGAACCACGCAGGACATAGTGAGCGCACCGACCCGCAGAACAGAGCTGCAGCTCGCTGAAACTCCGGCTGACTTTCTCTTCTTTCGTCTCTCACCAGATCCTGGACGACCTCCTGGAAATCGACAGAGTAACGGCTCATTTCTGAGCGCCACATTCCCACCTCCGCCCGACTGCCGTTTTATGGTGAACGAGGACTCGGTTTTGTTACGGCCATCTTTGTGCAGACCTTGGTTTTCTTATTTGTTAGACAAAAAGAAGCTCTTTGTGTTTTCTTAGAATATTTTGTATTAAAAACAAAAACAAAACCAGTTTGATGAGTTTGGTTTCTTCTCGTTGGACGTGAAAGCGTTAGAAAAAGAAGCAGAAAGGTTTCAGGAGAAGAGGTAGAAACATTTTATTGATGTGTTAAAATGACTTAAACATTTTTGTTTAAGCGGATTATTCCTTTAACCTGCGCTAAGGTTTCTTTTGGTTGAACCGCAGAGCTCAAACACTTCTTCAGTCAGTGTATTTTTGTTCTTATTTGTTTTACAGCACATCCATGAAATACACAGATTCAGTTGGAAACACTGTTAAACTACGATGATGCAACTTCTAAAAAAAAAAAAGTGCTCCGATAGAAGCAAATGTCACTTGTTCCTTTAAAAAAAAAAAGTTGATTAAAATCCCTAGAACTGGCTCTGAAGGTGAAGTCTGAAGGTGTCTCTGCGTGGGCTCGGTGTGCTCTGGCCCATCCCAGCACTGCTTGTGATTTGGCGTTGGAAGGTGGCGCGTCCGTGCACTATCTCAGGTACTCGTACACGCTGTCGTCCAGCGTTGCCACGCCCAGGATCTCCAGCAGCTTCAGGCAGGCTCGCGTCAGACTCATCGTCGCCATCTCTAATCTGCCCGGAGGAGTTGAGCTTTATTCGTTCTGTGCCTCTGACCGTATCGTATGTGACTGATGCAAATTAGCCGAAACGCTCACCTTAAAGCCACTTCAAACTTGAGGCTCTCCCACGTCGTCCTCCACCAGCAGAAGATCCCCAGACTGGGAAGTATCCCCGTCTTCTCTGCCTGGATCTTCCCCCAGCCGCGCACCGCACTGGAAATACACATTATTGGTGCTACAATACTGTTTTATATCTGTTTTTTTGGCATTTTGATGCAACTGAAGAAATTGGAGCAGATTTGCCCTTTATAGATGCCCCTCCCTCCCTGAACATGCTGACCTCTTGGCCATAACAAAGTAGCGGTCCACCGGCGCTCCCAGAGTGATGTTGATGCTTCGGACCGTGTTGATGTTCCGGAAGACCAGCAGCATGGGCCGAGGCATGGACTTTAGCACCTGCATGACGCTTCCGAAGCGGTTGATGGCCATGTCACGCATGTAGGCCGTCTCCTCTCTGCTCAGGATGTTGGACAGGCCCAACTTGTGCATGTTGATTGGTCGCTGCAGCAGCATCTCACAGAACAGGAAGTACTCTGCAGGGAAGAGAAATGACTGTGAAAATAAAGTGGACCTCTTTAACCCATCAGAAAAACTTAGGAGCCTTATTTTGTATTTTTAAGTCCTTCCATTTCTTACACACCAAGAGGCAAATTTAACATTTATTCATTCATATCAGCCTTGAATGTTGGTCTTCCTCACCTTTGACCCCCAGTTTATTGGAGTATTTCTTCATTGCCGCCTCGTCTCGCAGGACTATGGCCCGCCACAGTTTACACAGGGCCTCTCTGTCGCTACGGTCAAAGGTCACAGTTAGCGTGGCAAACAACACGTGCAGTGACTCACAAAAGTATTCCTGCCCCTTGACGAAATGTGGAAAAGTTCGAGGAATACTTTTGAAAGCCATTGTAAGCGCTGCAGAAGCGTTTATGGCACCGGCTCATCCGGCACTTACTGCTGACTGAGGTATTCGTACAGGCCGTGGTCCAACAGCACCAACTCGGCCCGTCTGTCGGGACCTCGTCTAACCAGAACTGCGACACAACAGGGAGAGAAGGAACAGTCAGCCATCACAGCCGTTTCTTCAGACAACCGGCATAGTTCACAGAATTATTTTACTCTCTTTTTTTTCCCCAGCACAGTAATTCCTGATTTACAGTGTGCAGGTTAAGACTCCACGTGGAGAACCCTGGTCAGAAACCTCTGGTTCTTTCAATTACTGCCTGCTTTTTAAAGCTATCTACATTCAAACAAAGATATAAACACGTCCCGAACTGCAGATTTTATCCGAGTCAACGCTAGAAGCCCTAAAACCCCCCAAAAGACAAGTCATCGACAGCAGGTGGATACTTGCAGAACCGACTTAAAGTAAAAATATCCAGTGTGTAAATAAATGACATGCCGAGTTTTCCAGTTACTAAAAGAAGATGGATGAGACCGGTCACTGGAACATGCCATAACAAGCTACATGCTGCACAATCATTCTTCTGACTTCTGGTTGAGAAATGGACACGAGACTTGTACCAACCGTTTCCAGGATGTGGGTCTGCGTGGATGAAACCGGTGTAGAATATCTGCTCTGCAAAGGTTCTGATCAGCTTATCTGCAGTCTGACAAACGAGCACGTGATCGAGTGAGTGTGTTCAGACATTTTCATACCGAGGCATCACTTGAAAGTACCATCTGTCATGGGGAGTGATCAGCTTACGTCTTTCAAACTGATTCCTTGTCGCTTTATTTCTTCCACATTGTTGATTTTGCAGCCGTGACAAAACTCAGCTGTCAGCACCCTCTTTTTGTGTTAAAGAAGGAAAAGATGACACCGATGAGAGGAAGGCGGAAAGCAGAAGGAAGTGTATTTGTTGTTTACAGCAGGTTAAAAAAAAAAAGAAGCTTACCTTACTAGTTTGCTTCCAGAAGACTTTTGGTACAACTACGAACGGAAAGTGCTTCAGCTCCTCTGCGCACCGCTCAGAGTTCCTGGCCTCGTTCTCAAAGTCCAGCTCTTGAGCCAGCGTGCCCTTCAAGTCCTACAGAGATGAGACGAAAGACTAAGTCATGGAAAGGCTCTCTGTTCAGCAATGAATTTGGGGGCTGTTCAGAATTGGTGCCAACTTGAGTCCTGGGTGATCAAATGGCAAGCGGACAGCTGGAAGCACAGCTGGAAGCACAGCTGGCAGCACAGCTGGAAGCACAGCTGGCAGCACAGCTGGCAGCACAGCTGGAAGCACAGCTGGAAGCACAGCTGGAAGCACAGCTGGAAGCACAGCTGGAAGCACAGCTGTGAACGTGCTTGGGACGGACTAAGAACACATTCAGAAGTGCTTCAGGATGCCTCGACCGGAACCAGCTGGTCTCTCTTGGAATTCATGGGACACTGGGTGGAAACAGATGTTCTCTCAGCTGTTCACTGGTGATAGGATTACCCAGAAGGCATGTCAGCATCAAATGTGAACATGCCCTATGATCATTTTCTGACCTTAAGGACCCAGCGGAACCCAAAACTGGGGTGCATAAACTTAATAATATCCAGCAGGATCTCCAATGTTCTGATATCTCCATCGAAGCGATCCCTGAGGTCAATATACTGCACCTGTGGGGTGACAAAACATGCTTTTTAAATCGAACCCCATAAACAAATATCAACAAACTCCATTCATTTCAGGAGCTTCCACTCATGAAAGTGAAATATGAGGCATTTAAAGGTTACTAATGTTGAATTCGAGTAACTTTAACAGCAAAAAAAGGAAATAAAACACTGACTGATGCTCACCTTCACAGCGACCGGAGTCCCGTCCAACAGCTCCGCCCTGTGCACCTGAGCCAAGCTGGCCGCAGCTATGGGCTCATAGTCGAAGGTTTTAAAAAGCTCCTCTGGACTTTTGTTGAAGTCTTCTTGGAAGAGAGCATCCACCTGTTACAGACGCAAACACAGGCGTGAGAAGTCACAGGCCGTCCTTCCTGTACTTACACCGTGTGCCTTGTTGTGTTGCAGCTCTCACCTCTCTGTACCTCCTGTTCAAGGCCTTGTCCTCCAGTATTTGCAGCGTGCGTATGTACTCTGGGGGCAGCAGGTGGCTGAAGGCGCACAGACCCTGGCCCAGTTTGATGTATATCCCTCCATTCCTTATGGCCCCTTCCACTATGCACTCTGCTGCCCTCTGGTGGCAGGCTGACATCTGGGTCAGGTTGGATGGGCTGCTCTAGCAGGGGAGGACAGCAGGATGACGTGACTGACTGCAGAACACAGACACTCACGGAGCCAGTTCCAGCTGAAAGGAAAGCTGGAACTGAGCAGCTCACTTGTAATTAGACCTGGAATTTACCTCATCCAATCCGTGCAGAGACACATTGGTGGTCCACCAGTAATCGACAGAGATTAAGATCCCCACAGAGAGAGACCTGGGGACACAGATAGGATGCTCACTTCTTCGTTTGTTTCTTTTCTCTCTCAAATGATTATCAGATATCACAGTTGATTTATTTTGAAAAATATCTTGAGAGCAGCAATAAGCCTCGTAACTTCTGGCGCTGTGGGAGGCGTTTTGAACAGATACACCAACGATCTGCTGCATTAAACACAAGGGCACTTAAAGGCTCTCACACACCAAACCGACATTAAGATCCAGCGACGACCAGAGAACCCCCGCTGGGGAAAATAGCATGTTAACACAGACCATGTCCAACTCTCAGCTGGGACAGAACTCTGCAGTGCAGAATGATTCTGTACAGAGCTCAGCAACCAGAAGACTGAGCAAAAAAAAAAAAGAATCAAAAACCGCCAAAGAAATAATGACGGTGTCACATCAAGTCATTTTTTAGGTAGGCATCTTTTAATGGGGTAACAACTCAAAACTCTGTGAATTACTGACAGGTTGATCTTAACGGTCACAATTTCTGATGCATTCAGCGGTCAAAAGAAAGAGAAATGTGTGGATGAGAGCAGCTTTATCGGGAATTCAGCTGCATGAATATACGCTTCACTGTTTTTAACCAACAAGAAAAAAAACACGTTATCCCTTGTGGTTTATTACTGCCGGCTTATTTTTGTGGTTTGTGATTTGAATGCTTCATAAAAACATAACTACATCAAATAATCCATATGATGTGTTGGTTTTTAAGTAAAACACATTAAACTAAATCAAACAGACACTTTACTGGTTATTAAAAACTAACAATGATCTGACTTTATGACTTGTAGTCTTAAGATTACAATACAGGTTATTAACACATTATTACACTGTACATAGAGTAAGCTAAAACGAAACAAACTGGGTACAAAACAAAAAATGATCCTAAACTAAAGCAACTGGCATTAATAAGGCTGGCGCGATTAGCCTGTAAAACACATTTGCTGGAGAGTAGAAATCCACTAAAATCAGTCAGATTACATTTCATTTAGCTTGTGTTTTTTGTTTAGCTTTGATCTGACTCAGCATGGGACAACATTTCAAACTAAAAGGGGTGCAAAAAAGCCAAAGTTTTAAAGAGGGGTTTTCATTTTTAAACTCGTGTGTTGAATGTAATTCATACCTGCTGCGGCTTTTGCACCGCAACAACCATCTCGGCTGTGTGAACACAACAAAGAGGCGTATCTTTGAGTGCCTGAAGGGAACTGACTGATGGTATTTTCTCAACCTTGAAACTTCCCTGTGAGGGAAAACTCTTAATGTGTTCTGGTGGTGGAGCCTAATTAGAGCAACAAAACAATATTTAGAGTGAAAACAAGCCGTTTTATTTCATTGCTGCAGCCAAGAAATGCAACTACAGCACGGGAAATGATGGTAGGAACACAGTTACCAGGGTAACCATGGCGGCTCACCGCGTTTATCAAGTACCGATGACATTTAGATTCAGACCTGGCTCTGAAAACCCGGAACAGTGTCAATTAAATTCAACAGTGTCCTTAAATTGTAAGATACTCTGAGAGAGTTTTCAATGCGAGACAGTTGAAGAAACAAAAAGTCTAAACTAGTTTAAAGCATGCTAATGTGAACGAGGACCATGCTGGAGAAAAAGCTTTATTCCACACCATCACTCTCAGGTCACCTTTAGATGAATAAAACATCTTCAGATTTAACTGATGTGATGAGACCATCTGCCACCTGTAATGTTCATTAAATAAAGCTGTGGGGGTGTAACCCTACTGTCGTAAACACAAACCTCCCTCTGTGCCCGGCACATGCACGGGACGTGCACGAGTAATACCTTCTATTTGTGTTGTATGTGCTACTACAGAGATTCCATTTAAAAGGCTGCAAACTTCCAGGTTTTGGTGTGAAAATTTCACTTGAGAGGATGTTAGTTTTAACCCACCTGAAGTGGCTAACGGAGGCCTGATAAGAGACGGTGTGGGGCAAAGCTGGAAACAAACGTTGTAAACTGCGGTATCTCAGCCCCCAGAGCAGTTTCAGGCCCAGGAATGTGCATGATGAGTATCAGCGTACTTCAAAATGAGTTTTGGTGGTTCACACAGCCCTCTGGTGTTGTGTTAAGGTTACTGTGATCATTTATGTGACCTTAATGGGTACAGACAGGTCGTACCACTAATGTTTGGTGCAAGGAGAAGGTCTGTGGCTGAGAATGTTCCAGCACTGCCTGCGTTTAGTTGCTACAGCTTCACACTTTATGACAAACACCAGAAAAAACTCTAAATCAATGCAGCATGAAATTTCAATCTGCACTTCATCTATTGTCACTGACCACTTTCCCATACATCCACTCACATAAAACTAAGACGGGCTCACGTATGGACTGTCCGTGTTATCAGGGACGCTGTTGATGATGATTATGGTTATTATTCAAGAAAAAAAGGGGAACAAAGACAAAGACAAACCTGCAGAAACGACCAAATCCCTCAATCACAATCCTCATCTTCCTCTTCTCTCTGGGGTCTGATACAGCATACTGGACACCCACCGCCACAGGTACACCAACAGAGAGGCCGACAAGCGTCTTCCAGAACAGCCCCCTGCGCTTCCCCTCCCTGGAGAGAGTGAACACAGTCCCATTTCATCAATGCAGCAGCTTCATCGCAGAAAGCAGCCAGGACTGGAAGACTCTGACCGGACAGGTGTTTGGTACCTGAGTGAGCTGAAGGATCTGGTTGCCCGGAGCGATGAGCTGGGATGCGGATGTCTTCGTAGCTGTGCCAGATGATGCCGGCATAATCGTAACTAAAGACAAAAGGAATCATCTCAAGCATCGGCAGATACAAAGAAACAAATAGTTTTGTTCCATGTTTTCTTTGCAGCAGGCTTTTGGAACAGAGAGTGAACTCAGGACAGTGAAGAGGCCTTTTATCCACTTCCATCTACTCTCACAGTACAGGTTCAAAATGTGTGTTTGGAGTAAAAGCAGAGAGCGCGCATCTCTGTCTGTGTGTGTATGTGGTGGTGTGTGTGGGGGGGGGTCTTCCTCAAGGTCAATACTGTGTTGTTTTTGTTCGCTGTCTGCATCTGAGGGACAAAATGTCTCTCCAGCTGACAAATTGATTTACAAAGAGCAGTGATGCCAGTGACCTGAGCACCGACATATCAAAAAAGGCTCTCCGTCACTCACACTCTGAGAAGGGCCAATCTGGAGACCGAGTCCCCCAATTCCAATGAGAGAGAGTGACGTGGAAGTAAAGAGAGACACGAAGACGAGTCGAGAGAGTGCAAAAAAAAAAAAGAAAGTTTTGTTCAATACCATTTTTCTCCTGTTCCTGTCATTTCTACAACGGAAGTGTAAAGGGTGACAGAAAGCTGTGGAATGCAGCTATGTAACACTGAGCAGAACGTAAAAACACTCATTTAAAATTAATGAGTTTTCCACATGACACATCACAAGTCAACTGGCTAACATGACAGCTAATTACAGTTAGCTGTGAGCCACCGAGCTAACTCCAGCGACTTCTTCTGCTGACCTGAGCGAAACATCATTTTAAAACAGCATGTATTTACCACTCTGGAGGTCTCCCCTGTCATGTTTCCCGGAGTGATAAACCTGCTCTGCACACGGCGACGAATTCACGTCAGGAAGCCAGGCTCTTCCCTATTTCGGACTTCGTTTACGTCTGTACCACCTCCTCCAGCTACGACTAGCATGATTACCAAGAGTTAAGGACAGGGGGCGAGATAAAGCACTTCCATTTACTTCCGTTTTCGCTTTAAAATGGTTTGTCAGAATGAAAATACATGGAGCTTACAGTGAGACTCTCCTCGGGTATACAGTTGTCTCACACTTTGTCGTTAAAAACCGCATCTTTGGATTTTTTTTCTCAAACTCAATAAAGCATATTTAGGGCCTGACATCTTTGCTCCGAACACAGCAAGTCTGTAAATTGTAAGTGGGTGGACGTGTGGACATTGCAGACAGGCAGACAGGCTGGACAGCTCTTGATAGCACACTCTCTGGGAGGAGGTACTGAAATAAGACGTCACTGATTAGGTGGAGTGGCGCGAGGGCATGCCCTTGTCCCGAAAGTGTGATTATTGAAATTCATGTCTCGAACTTCTTTCAGCTTCAGCCTGAAGGGTACACTGTGCTCCACACCCATGTGGTCGTAAAAGTCACGGCACTTTGAGGGTCGACATTTAAACCGACATAAAACGTGACCTGAGCTTTTCTCCTTCTGCTCCACTGTGCCTACGCCTAACTGCACGTTAATTACAGCTGGTATTGGAAAAGACAGCGAGCGTGACAGTCGTTTGAGCTTATTCACCTGCGAGGAAAAAGTCATATGATAATGCCAAGTGTGCCGCACAAGACACTTATTCATATGTTACACAACCTTGCATCAGTTTGTGTCTCATGGGTCCCATGGTCCTCAAGGCAAGCTCACTGGAAAGTTGCAGTCATCATAAATAAAGCCATATTTCATTATGATGTTATATTTGTCGTATGGTGCACTGCAAAAAAGGAAAAAAAAAGATAGTTGGCCCTCATAGCTGCTGTCAATGTACAGTAAGTCACGTCAAACGTGTCAGTTTTAAAGGAAAGAAAAGGGAAAAAAGATTGAGCTTTCAAAATAAATTTGATGAAATACCGCCTCTGCACTTAAACGATTAAATATTGTGTTACCTTCGATAATAATCGGCATTGTAATCAGTTAATATGATAGTTGTATAGCGCATGCAGTGAAAGCACAATTTCAAAAAGTTAGAGCGGACAATACGGAGCTGTTAAGCGGGGCTTTTATTTTGAAACATGGCAGAAACGCGGTGTTTCTCATCTCGCTGCTCTCTTGTCTACCGGATGCTGTGTCGACCCGTGTCGGTGCAGTGTTGCGCTTTCCTGTTTACGGGCGGGAAGAGCGAAAGAAACTGACTGTGGAGGCTGCAGTGTTTAAATCTCCAGCACATTTGTTTTAATTTTACTCGATGTCGATGGTTTGCCCGATTTAATGATACACGGGGCATCGCGAGGTCTAGTGTATACGTTGTAAAAGGACCACTGCTGGAAACTAACGGGATTTTTGCAGTGTGCAGGGCAGATGGAGGATCCTCCTGCAGATTCTGGCGGTGGCGGCGGTGGTGCAGCTTCGGCGGAGGGCCCCGAGGTGCAGGTGGCGGATATGTGCTGGCCGACCGGGGCTCTGCCTTTACGGCTTCTGGAGTGGAAAGTCAAACCCGGGTCTCTTGTTAACGTGGACTCTGTGCTAGCACTATGTGCTCCCATTCCTCTGGAAAAGGGGGCAGAGGCTGCCAGGCTGCCAGAGAAGAAGGTGAAATCGGACCGTGCTGGAGTAGTTAAGGAGCTATGCTGTCAGCTTGGACAAATCATTCCTCCCGGGTGAGTCACTCTGCCTCTTATATCTAGCTAATGTTAACCGACCCGGTCTCTGCTCTGAAAGGCTCCAGGCTGTATGACAGTTGAGTTTTGGGATGACTTTTGTAGCCACTGACTTCAACCTCAGTTATACGTCAGTTAGCTAAAAAGCTAAACTTGCTAACTTATCTACTAGCCTGTATGCTAGCCAAGTCAAGTCAGTCAAAATAAACAAACTGACTTTCAACTGACTCTTTCGAAATAAAAGCGGAGCCCTCAAATTGAAATGTTTCTGAACTTTTTCAAGTGTTGTATTTCTCATGGGATAATAGATTAATTAACAAAGAAAGCAAATCTACAATTCTGGTATTTGTTCACTCGTCACTTTGGTAAACTCAGACTGATGCTTCCAGGCAAGGCAATATCCGATTTTTATTTTGAAACCAAAATCACGTGGCGGGCTGTCTCGCATTTTTTGGCTTGATGCAGGCGTCTGTCGCGTGCAGCAAATGTGTTTAAGGGCTGAGTAGATTGACAGGTGAAATAGAGGTGTTGCCCTGTTTAGTTGGAGCCAGTTTTATATGTCATATACATATAGAGATAGATATTTAGACATATATATGTATGGATTTGTCAGCCTATTTAATACTGTTTTTAAGTTTTACCAAATATACTTAAAATATCTCACTTTTTAGGCATCTAGAAAATATAAGAAGTTTTCGTTTCAGACAACTGAGACAAAACTGATTTGCTGTCACATCTGTGACAAAGGAAGGTATTGTGCTGCCTTCAGGTGGTGCTTGTAAAGTCCCGCTTCAGACTTTTCAAAATTCACACTGCTTTTGTTGTGACAACCGATAGCCAGACAGCGGAGGTGGAGGTCTGTTTCTGAATAACACTGGACAGGAACTTAATCAAACTTGGTTCCATATCATAATAAGGTTTATGTACATCAGCTACAGTTGTTGCCGCTTTGTCCCAGTTACAAAGCAAGTGTTTGTGTGTGTATGTAATCCAGTGCTTTTCCATTGTGTGAATACATACAGTACACAACTTAGTGAGTTACAAGTTCTTTAGCATACAACATTTAGTTGGCATTTAGGGTATCTAGGCTTCACCTGCTATACATGTAAATGTTAATTTAATGAGAATTCTGTTTAAAGATGGAGCTGATTACCCTGACTGTTTGTTTTTGGTTTGTTTTGTTTTCAGGGGTGTCATCGTCAGAATCGAAGAATGCAGCCACCCCATAGTGATGAAGGGTTTATGTGCCGAATGTGGGCAGGATCTGACCCAGTAAGCGTTTTTTACTTCTCTGTGTAAAAACTCTGCTTGCATCACCATTTTTTTAAAACTTAGAACACTTTTGCTTGCATGATGATTTCTCACAGCAACATTTTTGCTGCTTTCACACACGATGCCTAAAGTGATGTAAAAGTTCTGGCGTCACCTGATGAGTTTCGACACCAGTGAAGCGGAACAATTTAGACCTTAATCATCATGAGGACGAGACATTCATTGGCATGACACACATGACAGTTTCCGACTGATAGTATTTGGGGTATATTTCGTTTCATTTGGTACCGTCAGATGGCACCGGAGAGCATACACTGAGAGCAGAGTCCCTGAACGCACCCTTGTGTCACTTTGGTACAGATGCCTAAATTACTGCTGTCAGTCAGAATCTGAAGATAAATTCAGTTTAACAGATTTTATTAAACAAACCTGCTGTTCTATTACTGTTTTTACTTCAAAGTGAGGCTGATTTAATGAAAGTATTAACTGAAAAGATGCCTCTGTTGACACACAGCGTCACAGATTGCAGTTTGTGATTACTCGATGTAGATGCCTGGTGGCAAGGTAATCGTTGTACATCCCGCAATAACATGTTTATTTACTAAAAACAGTCTCTTAAGTAGCTTAAAGCACTGCAAACCGAACAACTGCTAAGTTTAGCAACTTGATAGATCCTTCTCCTCTCAGTCACAATATGCTCAAGGACCTGAGAGATGCACAAAGTACCTAACTCCCACTCTTTTTTTTTTCCTTTCAGGCTCCAGGGGACAAATGGGAACCAGCAAGCTCCCATCTCCACAGCAACAGTCTCCATGGTGCACAGCGTCCCTGAACTGAAGGTCAGCTCTGAGGTGAGTCATATGATAGAGATACACCTGGAAGACTGGAAGCACTTTGACCTCGGACTGTACACTGACACACTACCTTGAAAAGTAGAAGATACGTCATTTTTATAAAAAGGGATGTTTTAGATAATCCAAAGTAAAGAAGCCCTGAGTGAGAGATCTTTGAATCTCCATTAGCAACCTACGGGACAATCTCAGGCCATACACTCATACACTCATGAGTGTTAACATTTATACACATTTCCAGTGGCCAGCCCCTAACCTGTCTTAAAAGTGGTCAATTAATTCTTTAAGTCAGCTCTGAAAAGCACAGTATAGTGTAAGCATGGCAGTCTGGCAACAGCATTCTAAGTTAACTGAAGTCTGTAAAGGTTATATTTACTAACTCTATACTCAGTACATGCTCAGTACAGAGTCAGTGACAGTAGTACAGCCTGATGTAATAAATGCATAGATAACAATTTCTTAGTATTTGGAAGATGGATTGCTCTGAATTGTGAGTGTTTTGAGTCACTGATTGAAAATGACAAAAAGATTTCTTTCTACATCCGGATGTGGTGCAAGTGGAGATTGAGCCAAGCTGTTAAGGAACGAAGATTCTGAATTCACATTTAGTTATGCTGAGTTGTAGAAAACAGTTTGAGCTCAAACATATTGGTGTTTTCTTGCACGATGGGAATGATGTTGGAGCAAATTTCCCATCATCGGCCTGTAGAAGTTGGGTCGTGAACATGCAGTCAAAATATTTGTTTCTGTTTCGCCAACCGCAGGCGAGTGTATTTGTTTGACTCCTGCATTTTTGGACTTGTTCAGCTCAGGTGAACACAGCTCTGTTTATCCATTGAAAGGCACTCGCATTAAGTCTTCTACACAAGCAAAAACAAGTGCAAGAGATATCTGAGAAAAATGTTAATCACAGACTTATTTTTAATCTACTAAAAGCTTGGTATAGTATGTCGATTCTAAAGTATTGTTTGCATTTTTTCCCCGTCATGTACTGCCCATCACCTTCCATCATCCTAACAGCAAGCAGAGCAGCTGGGCAGAGAAGACCAGCAGAGGCTCCACCGGAACAAGAAGCTCGTCCTCATGGTGGATCTGGACCAGACGCTGATTCACACCACTGAGCAGCACTGCCAGCGCATGTCCACTAAGGTAGTAATCCCTCATGTTGTTTTATTACACCCACTAGCGGTGTTACCTTACCCTGGTACTGACAATACTTCTTATATCATAGGAATTAGATGCCGATAGGATTTCGATTATACACTTATGATATGGTTTGGTCCCAGCTGATAAAATCTAAACATTACTGATTGCGGGCTGAACGGTGCTTTGGTGGTTAGCACCGTCGCCTCACAGAAAGATGCATGCGTGGGTTCTCTCCGGGTACTCCGGCTTCCTCCCATTTTCCCAAAACAAGCATGTCGGGTTAAATGGTGACTAAATTGTTCCTAGGAGTGAGTGAGTGAGTGAGTGAATGTCAGCGTGAATGGTTGTGTGTCTCATTTGTCTCTATGTGGCCCTGTGATGGACTGGCCACCTGTCCAGGGTGTACCAGCCTCTCACCCAATGACAGCTGGGATAGGCTCCAGCCCCCGTGACCCTAAATAGGATTAGGCAGGTATAGAAAATGGATGGATTGATTATTGTTTGCAAATTGCAGATTTTTAACTATTTTCCCAGGTCCCCCTACCTTGTAAGTCGGTTACCAAAGACAAAAAAAAAGGTGAATCAAATTTTTTTTATATATATATAGATATTACAATGATATTGTTCGTGGGAATCTAATTGGCTGCGATAATTGGGTAGTAAGAATCTTATCCCAGTCCTAATACCCACATGTAATAAACCTGTTTTTGTCAGTCCGTCACCTATTCAGCTTTACCCTGAATCACATTTTGTAACAATTGTGCAGTATAAGCACAGTTGTGTCTCAGTTTAAACTGAAATGAATGGTTTGATTGTATTATTTTGGTGGTTTACCGCTAAAAGCACATCCGAGGAGCGGTTTCTTCACAGCGGCCTGCTGAAACTGCTTCGGTCGATTCGAAATCTTCCCATAAGATCAGATGTTGATATGATAATGTATGCTTTCTGTCTTATCTTGTTTCCTTCAGGGTATTTTCCACTTCCAGCTCGGGCGAGGGGAGCCTATGCTCCACACACGGCTACGCCCACATTGCAAGGAGTTCCTGGAGAAAATTGCCAAACTCTATGAGCTGCATGTCTTCACTTTCGGGAGCCGCCTCTATGCACACACCATTGCTGGTAATAGACAGATTACTGCAACTTCTTTGCATAATAGGCATAAGTGCTTTAAAATGCATCTCTTACCTTGTTAGGTGCAGTAATTCAGGTACCGATTCCATTCATTTAGAAATGTAACAGAGTATATACAGTTTGCTCAGCTTGTACTTCCTGTTTGTGTCCATAAGAGGGAAGTGTCTGCTCATGCTCAGTTTGAATCAGCGCCGTGCATACAGTGTGTAGTAGCTAGCTGGGTTGTTAAACTTTAAAATGCATATTAAAGCCAGGAAATGTTTGGATTAGTCATTTTCGGCTGGTTGCTCTCCAAACTAGTTGGAACTTTGGACAATTCTGGGTTTTCCAGTTTACATTCGACTGCATTGGCCTTTGCTTTCCTTCTCAATGTTAAATGTCTTCCACTTTTATGATTCAGGGTTTTCTTATATTGAAGTGTAGGCAGGGGGTTCACTGGCATCCTGTTGGTATTCATGCCGCAGTCGTTCATCACAGTATATGTAATAACAGCAGCTCCAGTCCAGTCCAGTTCTGCCTCTATGTGATGAATGTTTAATGCATTTTGAATTGGATTTTACTACTGACCCTGATGCCCATAGATGGGTGCGTTTCAGAGCAGCGCTCCTGTTATTGACAGTTTCTGTAGTGGTTGTAACGTCCTCTACAAAGCGCGTCTCATGCAGACACGGTAGATCTGTCTGTGTGGTCCCATGGCAGCATTTCTCCTTCTCATACATTCAGAAAGTTTGACGGACTGCTTTTGAAAAAGATGAGAGGGAAAAGAAAAAAAGTGAGCATGTTTCACCAGTGAAATAGCTTCTGTGAGAAGATCAGGAAACACAGATGGATGAGAAGTTCAGCTCAGTCGGGGCGTTTAAATCTACATTTGTCTTCTTCCTTTTTTTTAGGCTTTTTGGATCCTGAAAAGAAGCTTTTCTCGCACAGAATCCTTTCTAGAGATGAATGCATCGATCCGTTCTCCAAGACGGGGAATCTTAGGTGGGAACTGCCCTCTGCTAAACGTGACAAATGAATCAACCTTCCAGTGTAGCATGTGGTGATCCTGCTCTTTTCCTTTGTGTCTCCCTACATCGAGTCATTTAGAGTATGCTTTATGTGGTTTACGTTGAGAGTTAGGAGGACAATCTGGCTCCATTACCTTTGATTGCTGGTAGAAGAGCACAAATGTTATTTCTTCTCAGCGTATCTTTTTAATGGCTGTCAGTGACTTCAGCAACGTTCCTTGCAGCTGAAGATTGATGTAAGAAATCTAATTGCCCCTCATTTACCTGCCATTAGGGCTGTCACACCATCAGATTTTCACCGCACATTTATCTTGGCCAAAAAGATTCTCGTTATTGCGATATGAACAGAAAACAGAAAAATGTAGTGCTTTTTCTCAAAATAGGAGGTAAGGAACATTGCAAATTTTACAGATCCCTTACAATATTATCAGAGGTGTATCACATTCTGTATATTCTAATATCACAGTTATTGCCAGTACTGGTCACGAATGCGACACCACAGATGAGTTTTAGCGTCTGTCACGATGCTCAGAGGGTTTACTGATATTTCGTGCATGTTTTTTTTCCAACAGGAACCTTTTCCCCTGTGGGGATTCGATGGTTTGCATCATAGACGACCGGGAGGATGTTTGGAAGTTTGCGCCCAACCTCATCACTGTGAAGAAATACATCTACTTCCAGGGCACAGGCGACATCAACGCTCCACCTGGATCACGGGAAGCTCAGATGGCCAGGAAAGGTACCGTCACGCTCTGAGAGCATGATGTGCTTCAGTACTGCAGTTCAGATAAAAGCCAGCCTTTAAATGTTTGTTTTGTTTGATTCAGTGTCTTTGTACTGGGTGAACAACAAGGACGGACAAAATGAAAGAAAATGATATAATCTGGATGTACTACTGGGTCTGGGTCCACATGAACACATATTTGGGCTTCACATGTACACCCACTCAATCGAAGGCTCTTTCAGTGTTGTAGTGTGGTCTTTCCCACTGTGCCAACTTTCTTTTGATTTGGTTGTTTAGCTCCTTTCCCACTGAGGTTGCGCTATATCATCACTAAAAGTATATTCTCACGCCGCCGCTTTTGACTTCCTCAGCTGTTGCAGATTTGCAGCAATGGCGTGTCAGCCCAAGGTTGTGTGAAGGGAGCTGTCAAAAGCCAACACGGCTTAAACCACAAGCAGCATTATCATCAACAGCATGTTGATGAGCTGGCGTGGAGGAGCTCCAATACTGTCACCTTTCCACGTCCTTCTGTATTGGGTTTGAAGTATTAGCCCTTCATGCAGGGAGTACTGTCGGTGGCACAGTGTTACTTTATTGATTATCATGCAGGTAACGTACAGCTTCTTGGAGCCTGCCAGTGTGACTGGTTGGGGGTTCATTAGTAATGTGGGGCTTGTTGTGTGACTTCTCCCCCTCTTTTACACCCGTCTTGGAACAGCAGCAAGGCTTCACATACTAAATCCCAAAACAGTTCAGAGGTAGAGGTGTATGGACAGTTTGTTATGTTAATAAAATACAAGCTTCCACTGTGAGGAGTCTACTGAGCCATATTATTCACAGCCTATCATTGGAGATTCATGGTTCCTGATTTTTAGTGCTTCTTGCCAAACTTTAGACCGAAGCAGATTTGAATTTAGATACAAGCAAGTCCATAAAAAGCCATCTCGAGATATATGTGTAATGTTAGGCCACACATTTCATTGTATTTGGGAATGTAAAAGCAGTTTAGATCAGTTTATTTTGTATTCAATGTCAATTTACAGAAAAAAGGGTACTCTCAGGGTACTCGATGGAGCTAATCTCAACTCCCTTTGAACAAGCATTTTGGAAGTTTTGTCCATGGTTTAATTGGCTACATTTTGATTCTAAGAGTTGATCTACACTGAACACTACCTCCTCAGTTTATTTCACGTCCCTCTTTTGTCAAGTCAGCCCTGTGGTTCCAAGTGCTACTTTGAGCAAGCAAACTTTTCTTTTTTTTTATCTGCGCTGTTGACAGGTTATTGCCTCACAATTATATTTGACGCTCAAACAGTCACTAGCTCTGAAGTGACTCAGTGTACCCAGAGGAATCTTTTTTGCCTGAGAAGAATTTTCTACTCTGAGAAGTATTTGCCAACAAGGACAAACCAGAGCAGCACTTTCTAAGCTAAAATCTCTGTCTATAATGTACTTGTGTGAAATGTTAAGAAGGTTATTACTAAGAGATTTTAAAATGCAGGGCAACTGACCTTCCAGAATGCATTAATGTTAAGTACATGAAGAATCAGGCCCTATCTATCAGGGCTAATGAGAAATAGTGGTTTCAAAAGATGCACGTTATCTAAAGTAGGTGAATCAAATATAAAAGACTGCATTAAACACATTAAAATAGACACCCATTGTCACTTTTATTTCTTCAGAATTAAATGGCTGTATTAAATGTGCAATGACCTATAAATACCCGCTACCCGATTAACGGATTGACGGTATAGAAAATGGATGGATGACCTATAAATGTGAGGTATGCTTCTGTTCTTTTAACCTCCATTCATTTTGTTTAAAAAGGAAGCTACTGCAGTGAGGTTACTGTAATAGTAATATCTGAATGGTCTGTGTGACTGTTTTACATGTTTAAGTGCGGCCCAAAGCATTTTAACAGGAAATGCTAACAAAGTAAGCTAACATTGATTGAAAGCTTACAAATGTTTTTCTTTTTTTTTTTCTTTTGTTTTTTCTTTAATCCCTGTTTAAGTGCTTCTTTTTGTCAAGCTATTCAGCTGTACATGTTATTTATTGTCTCCTTTCCTGATTATACAGCAGTGTGTAATAGAATATATTGATTATAAACATACACTAGCTAGCACAGTTATGTGCTTGCTAGTGTGCAAAAGAAGTTAGCACCAACTAGTTAGCTATCCAGAGGGCTTAAGGAGCCCATATTACACACATCCAATAATTATTATTTTATATTGGGGTTCCACTAAAAGATTTAGTTCTCAAGTGTTGAAAAAAATTAACTAAGGCATGACGCAAACGTGGCATATCGTAATGTTAGCTTATGCAGAAAGAAGCTAGAAGCTGGACTACAGACAGGGCACAGTTGGGAGCAGTGTTTTGTTTAGGAGAGAATACTACCTTTAGTGTGGATTTAACCTTTGAAGATCTTTTACATGCACAGAAAGCTATAAAACACACTTAGTATTGACAAAAAAAAGAAGAAAGTATTAAATGTTCTCTAAGCCTTGCCTCTTGATGCTCCTGCTCCAGCAGGTGGTCCCTCAAGTCGACCAGCAGACAGCACAGAACAGGCCGAAGAACAAAATAATGGCCTCAGGAAAAGGGCAAAAGACCACAGTGGTTCTGGACAGGACGGACCTACAACACCTCAATCTTCTCAGGGAGAACCAGCAAATGAAAAGACACACCTCGCAGAAGTTGTGAAGGATGACATAGGACAAAGTCAAGCGTCAGAAACCGAGTCACGGTCTGAGTTGGAATCAAAGGAAACTCAGGTGGATGACCACACAAATATCAAAGAAGATGACATCAATAGGACACGAGGGGCACAGGAAGGTGCAAACTCATTAGCACCAGGTCATGAGTCCAATAATCTCGATTTTGACCTTTCCAGTGACAGTGACAGTGACAATGACTCCATTACAGAAAAGCCTCCTTCATCAGACAGTGATAGTGAAGCCAAGTCTTGCCAGACAAAGGAGTCTGGAAAGGAAGGAGAGGGGCAAGACCCCCCTGAGGTAGATGGGAAAAGGGAAGGGGACAGTAAAGGTTGTGTTGAAATAGAAAATAGCTCTGACGTAGCGGAACCTTCAGGTGTTCTACTCCCTGACCCCGAGGTCGGAAATGGATGCTTAGATCGGAGAGAACCAGAAACAGAATCCCAGAATAGTGAACAATCTGGAGTCACCATGGGCGAGGAGCTGCTGGATCAGAGCATGGAGGATGAAGAGGAGGAGGAAGAATCCGATAACGACCACGATGATCACCTGATCCACCTGGAAGAAGTGCTGGAAAGGATCCACGCAGAGTACTACGCTCGCTACGAGAGCTACCTGAAGAAGGACGCATCCAAAACGCCAGACATTCGTAGGATCGTCCCAGAGCTTAAGAGCAAGACGCTCGAGGGCACAACGATAGCGTTCAGTGGTCTGTATCCAACCAACTACCCCATGGAGAGGACCCGTGAGTTCTACCACGCCAAAGCACTGGGGGCCAAGATTGGCAAAAGCCTGATTCTCAGCTCTCAGGATCCCAATCGGACAACGCATCTCATCGCAGCAAGAGCAGGTATGTTGATGCACGCCTTAAACCAGACTATGAAGCCAGCTTGCTAATAACAGCGTCTTTAACATGAACCAAGCTAAAAGTTTCAGTTCAAGTCTAACTCAAGTAAACAAACAAAATAGCCGACTTCAGCAGCCATTTTCTACCATCAGGGGATAACTGCCATCTGCACTGTTTTCATGCACACACTTTTTTTTTTTATGTCTGTAGCTTTTCTGCAAATTCATCCGTCTCATTGAAAAGAAACTTCTCCTGTTATCATAGGCATGTTAAAGGGAAGTTTATATAAAATGGCTTGATGATCTCAAGCCTTTAAAGACTGCTATGGGTTTGTTTATGCATCATATTCTGTGGAGCTCATAAGCACCAAGGCTGCCTTTTGTTAGCAGAGACCCTGCTTATTAACATTCAGGATTATGAAATGCTAAATATGTCTGAAGGTAAAAAGAGAAAAATTTGATTTAAGATTGTATTCCATCTTTACTTCCGCATTGCAGCTTACATTACCCGCTGATTACAATTCCATGAAACAAATGGAATCTTTTTAAAATTGCTGTTATTGCTTTGCTTTATAGTTCGGGTTCGTATTTAGCAGGGAATCAGATTTCAGTACAACTTTGACTATTTAATTAGCACATTCGCGCCTCAACTGTCAGTGAGTTTCCTTGGATTTGTATCTTTAAACTTGTGCAAAGTTTCACAAAGCACTTTGAGTTGTCAACTAGACTAGAAAATCAAAATGAATACAGTCAATTTACCTTTTCCCTTGTACTGAAGTGTCTCCACTCAGTCCTAAAATGTAGTCTGCGGTGTGTGGGAGTCTGAGTGAAGGTAGTGCATCAGCGTCAGTAATCCAGTCCCGTGTATAGATCAACGTTGCTCTTCCTGTTCCTTGGCAGTATGATTTAATATTTCTCTGTGAAGAAAATGTTCTTGTCCTTTTGAATTTAGTCCAGTTTATCTAAATGGCACCATATTGCAACACAGAAAGCCCATTTCAGATCACTTTAAAGAGAACGTAAGCAAGTTCAATAAAGGTCTAATTAGATAAAGTTCAAAACTATTAAGCTGTGATCCAATTCGCATCATTACGTCCCTTCAAGAGAAGTCACAGGGAACAGTGGAGAGGAGAACTCCCCTTTAACAGAAGCAAAGCTCCAGCAGAATGGCGACCCGTTGGGGTTTAAGAGGAGAGGACCGTCTCCATCTCTTCTCTTCTCTGCCAGATTTGACTTTTTAGCCAAAGTCAGCCAAAGCTAACGGAGCAGCAATAGTGGAAGGTGCCGATAACAGGACAGCGTTTTACACAAGATGGCGCTCCCATCCCAGCATGCAGCTTGGCTTAACGTACCGTCACATTCTCTTTTGGCGTTACTGTTAACCTCAACGGTACACCGATGTAAAAACAGAGTGCTTCGTGTTAGCATCAGGATTAGCATGGCTTTCAGTCCATGTCTGGTTGCTCGGGGTCTTAAAGCTCAGCTTTCCAACGAAACGTTTGCTTTGTTTCAGCACGTCGTGACTTTATGGGTATGTTACTTTTACAGTCTGCAACAGGTGGCTGCAAATAAGCGACCCAAAGATTTCATTCATTTTCTTTCTATCAAACTTTAGTCGTGCTATTTAGGCAAAAATACTTCTCTCAGTGGATTCAGTGACTTTGAATGCAGTGTCCCCCAGCGTCCTCTTGCTTTCTTTGATGTTGGGAATTATTTTATCTTCTTTCACTTCCAAGAAAGTTGCGTCGCTGATCTAAATTATTCAGCAGACACTGGCATTGTGTGGTAATAGCTTTTAGATTTAAAGTCAAAGCGAGTTTCTTTTCTCTTTCTTTGTTGTCGAGCAGGCACAGAGAAGGTTCGTCAGGCGCAAGGCTGCAATCACCTCCATGTCGTCAATCCCGACTGGCTCTGGAGCTGTCTGGAGCGCTGGGAGCGGGTGGAGGAGCAGCTGTACCCGCTGAAAGAGGATTACTCCAAGACACCAAGGTATGGGAACTGTGGCGGCCGCCCCGATTCCAGCTGAACTTGTTGCTTGGAATATGAACCGATGGAAAATGTGTTTGAATCTTTGGTGACTAAAACTCCAACTTCTTTCTGTGAAGGAGCAACAGCCCAGCAGCTTTTCCTGACTGTCAGGGCTCATTTCAGAAGCGTCTTTTCCAACCAGCTCCCTTCCACCCCAGACCTCCACCAGCGGCTCCAGAGGTTCGGACTTATGACGCGGTCACGGGAAAGCTCATCCGCAGGGGTCCTCAGGCGCCACGTCCTTCACCCTACCTCCAGCCGACGCTCTCTGATCCCAGAGAGCAGTCCGGTCTCAGGTACCGCATTATGGTTTTTTCCACTTTATGATGAAGGCTGATCGGAGTCCTTGTTTTGTCATGTTTGCTCTTTCTGTTTCTGTTGAGCAATTGTATCGATTGGCCACGTTCACTCATAACATTCATAACCAGCTATCGCTTTGTGCCACTGTTGGTGCACGTATAAGAGGAAGCATAAAAAATGCAAAATTTGCTTTCCCATATCGGCCCTTATGGTGCATCATAACAGTCCAGCTGGTGAGTCACATTTCAGTCTGTGTGACTTCCTGTCCTGCACACTTGGTTTGTTGATAAATGTCAGTTTGAATATGAATGGAACCAGAAGTCAAAAAGCACTAAAGCCGTGTTTTAGATTGTGTTTATCAAATTCTCTGATCTGAAGAGGAACAGATTATTCTTTCTGTCTTGATATTTCTGTTTAGTCTTGTTTGTTGAATTTGAAGAGATCTGAAGGGGGCAGATAAAGATTCCTTTGCTGTCGCCATGCGAAGGCATCGCACAGTGAATGCGTCCTATGGGCCTCGTTTCCATCACTCGTTTCTCTGTAAGCTAAAACAGCTGTGGTGTATTGATACTGTACCGTGTGAATAACCCCCAGTGGAGACATAGACTCCTTCAGACAACGGCTGAGAAACAATCAAGCCCTCCACCAAACCCTGTTGTTTTATGGATTGATGGTGGTCAGGGAGCTGCAGTCTGCAGTACCCAGAGGAGCCTCTGAGCGCTCGTCGTACATCTTTTTATCTCCGTGCTGGGTCTTCATAACAGTACAATTCAAGTCAACACGGAGTGATTTCTTCCCTCAGTCGTTTGATTTCCCCTGCAGCTCGACAGGAGTGTTGAGGCAGGTATGAGAAAGCCACCTGAAAATCATCTCTCTGAGTTTGTCCTCTCTTTATGCATTTGTCTGTGCTACATGGAGGTCCAGGCTTGACTTTTTAAACGCTCCTCCAGTTCAACACATACCCTCCACTCAAAAAAATGTTCAGAATGATTATATCTGTGTTGATACTCTGTAATTGATCATCTCAAGTGGAAAATTGGCCCATTTTATTCGTGGATTAGATACACAGTGGAGTTTTCACCGAGTTGCAAAGGCTTGGATCGAATCATCAAAGAAGATCTGTTCAATTAAGCTTCCCCCAAAAGGAAGCGGAGATGCCATCTCCTCACATTAGCATATACATCTTCTGGGCCCTGGAGCCTGTGCACTTCCCATCATCAGTGTACAGCCTTAACCTTCTCACTTTGTTGTCGTGAACTGTATAAGCTGATTGCGTACTGTCTTTGCTAATGAGTTCTACTCCGTGGCACTTCCTGTAAAAAAAAACCAAAAACTTTATCACGACGACACAAAGAGCAGAAAGTAGGTCTGAAAATTAAAAAGAAAAGGCAACAAAAGCGCTCATTCATTCTCAGGTTTGTGAGGAAATTCCTCTTCTGTTGGTTCAGTCGCTCACATTCATCATCCTTTGTGATAAAGCTGCACATTTCCCCTGTATATAGATTCCCCAGCCTTCCTCCACATGATTTTAAAAGTAGCAAACAATCAGTCATACCTAAACATAGTTACAAAGTGTTTAGCAGGACTAAAGCAGTTTGCACTTTTTTTTTAATCTTTACTGTATCCCAGGGGAGCGGCACAGAGTCAGCAGAATGAAGCCGCAGGATCCAGCCAAGACCACGAGCAGCCGGGACCGTCTCGCCGGAAACGACAGCCGAGCATGTCGGAAACGATGCCTCTGTACATGCTGTGCAAGGAGGACCTGGACAGCATGGACAAAGAGGTGAGGACGACGACTGCACGTGCAGAAGGGTGCCAGTTGATGTTTATGTCCCATGTATGCAGCCATGTAAAAAAAAAAAAAGACAGTTTGCTTATTTCACTTAGAAAGAAGGTCATATCATCGAACCTTAGATGTGTCATTTATTTATTTAACAAGAACTGAACCAAAATCGATGTTTGAAAGACAAAATACACTCCACAAAACAGCTTGTAGAACCAGCTTCACCATCAATAACTAGAGGTAACTGTTTTCGGTCTGACAGTGTCAGTCTTCCACATCCTTTTTGGTCCACGCTAATTTACATTCCTTCAGTTCATTGAGGTTGTCTGACATTTCGCACCTGTACAACTCTCAGAGTGAGGTCTGGACTTTAACTGGACCATTGCAGCACCTTGATTCTTTCCTTCTTCAGACATTCTGTTGTAGATCTGCTGCTGTGTTTGGGTTCATTGTCCTGTTGATGACCCAGTTTCAGCCCAGCTTTAGCTGTCAGACAGATGGCCTCACATCTGACTCTAGAATACTTTGGTATCCAGAGGAGTTCATGGTGGACTCAATGACTGCAAGGTTCCCAGGTCCTGTGGCTGCAGAACAAACCCAGATCATCATGCCTCCACCACCGTACTTGACAGTTGTAATCAGGTGTTTGTGCCGATATGCTGCATTTGGTTTTCTCCAAACATCATATGAGGAGAAACTGTCGGACTATGAGTCGAAATTGCAATTTAAATATCACCACACAGCTGCCATTAAATCCCACGTAGTTTTTTTAACTTTATTTCCAGCCATCTTTCTGTTCTGATGTTCAGATCCGTCCACGTCTGGGCTGTCTGCTGTCTGCATGTTGTATTTTTTTGAAGTGATTACTGAGAGCTCTGCACCTCCTGCTTGGATAATGCACTTTAATTGAGTCTGAATTCTGCTAATGCTTCAGCGGGGAGAAAAATGCTCACAGCAGACCCTTGAGATCTGCCAAGAACCTCTCAGTAAGTGATTATTCCACAAAAGGGACTGTGTGGGTTTGTCCACGTCGAGCCTGTCGCGAGCCATGTTTGAGATGTGGTTCATGGTGATTACCTGCTTTTTCATGTAATGGCAGTTTTATGACAGGAAAGCTGAACCGATGCTCAGTTACCGTTTTTCTTAGAACGAAAAATAAGTTTTTAGTGTCTTATTTGCTATGTATTTTATTTGTTTTAAATCTGCACCAATCAGCAGGTGACTTTTTTATTTATTTTTTTTCTTTCAGGTGACTTAAGGATTTGATGTGAGAGGTGTCTGTTGGTGCACAGTGAACCATCGTTACACTCTGCAGTTGGAGTTCAATATTGAGCATTTTGGTCACGATTATGATGATTTGTTGTCTTGACTCCTACTTGGTTTGTCAGTAGTAAAAAACAGACATGCAGTCTGTGTGTAATGTTCTGTTTGATGGTTTCAATCTCTCACATTGTTAAGGAGGAATTTTGGCCCGCACTTTCCAGATTTCCGCTGCTTCAGTTGATTCGTTTTTGTGGGCATCCCACTGCAGCGTGGACTTGATTCTTTTCTCCTTTCTTGGACATTCTGTTGTAGATTTGCTGCTCGTTGTCACAGAGGACATTGTTCCAGATGCCTCGTGGTTTGTTCAGATGTGACTTTACAAACCTAAGCTGCCTGCCATGTTCTTTTTAGAGAGAAGAGGCTTCTTCCTGCAATCATTCCAAACAAGCCATACTTGTTCAGTCTTTTTCTAATTGTGCTGTCATGAACTTTAACATTTAACATGCTAACTGAGGCCCATAGAGTCTGAGATGTAGCTCTTGGGTTTTTGACCTTGCGGTGAACTTGCTGGGACATCCACACCTGGGAAGATTGACAGCTGTCCTGAATGTTTTCCACTTGTGAAAAATATTTCTCACTGTAGAATGATGGACTCCAAATAGTTTGTAAATGACCTTATAACCCTTCCCAGACTGATGAGGAGCAACAATTGCTTCTCTAAGATCACTGCTGATGTCTTTCCTCCTTGGCATTGTGTTAACACACACCTGAATGCTCCAGACCAGCAAACTGCTAATTACCCTCTTTATTCATTTGGAGGCAGCAAGGGTGCACTTAGTTTTTTACACCGTTTCAACATTTTATCCTTCTTTATTTGAAGTAAATAACGAGACGGCGCAACATGTCCTGAGTTGTCATCCATCTGAGGCTGCAATAAACTGTGATCTTTAGGAGCTGTTAAGGATTTTATGGCGCCTCAGAGCTGAAAGAGGGTGTACTTTCTTTTTCACATCACTGTATATTTTCATACAAGTTAAAAGTGTATTATAGTCATCCCATTCCTTCAGGGTGCGTCCTTTTGTTTCGAAGCACATTTAAGATTGTTAGCTTTTCATGGAGAATGGATCCTTTAAGAATCAGTCGTTTTCTGACCATCTCTGTCTGCAGTTTGAGCTCGAACAGAGTTTGCAGTGGACCCTGCAACGAAATTAAAAGTTTAAGTTGATGCGGATGAAGCGAGTGCAGAAAATAGATGGCTGGATGGATAACTGAATGATCTGGATGCCACTCTCATTAGTCATGCTTTACATGATCAAATGGCTGCTTGGTTCTTCATTGAATTGAGGTTTGATAACTCTGTCGATGAAGGCTAATAACTGCTGTGCCATCCCATCTGAACGTATCCTTTATTTTCCTTTTTTAGGACCCGTCATCCACGGTTTTTACAGGAATGTGTTTGAAATGTCTCCCTTCTGGGTCCACAGTTTATGCAGTTGTGATATTCTGCAGAAAGTTGAAGTCTTTGTTGCTGCAGCTATGAGGTTTAGAGCTCGTTTCGTCTCCCGTCGCTAACGAGCTGCAGAGATTTAAACACACGGGCGTTTCTCCAACACTTTCCCACAAAATAATCCCATGTGAACTGCTCTGTTGTTTAGGCCATAGGTCTTCCACTAAGTTGTCAGTGTCAGAGAGTTGTTCTTGGTTTGGATGAATCTGAGTTTCGTTGTCATGGGAGCGGTGTGTTCTCTGTATGAATAAAAGATCATATTTGGTATTTTGAGAGCAGACGACGTGGTTTTGATGACATCATAGGTGAGTGCAGATGTTATCAACGTGTTGTGAATTTCAGAATTGGACATCTGTAAATCACCATAAAAGGAGTTTGGATAAGTTTTTCCATCTGAGCTCTCTGGTGGATCCCAAATGAATTTGCTCCCTTGTGTGAGGACTGCGCCCGTGCAGATGTGTTAGATGACGACTGGGTTGAGAGCTGACGCTGATGTGTTAATTAAACTTCTTCGAAGGCCTACAGAGTTGTTTTTACCTCCTCTAATTGCTGACAGCATAATAAGAAGTTGCTCGAGGTACCATACAAAAGCCTTTTCATTTATCTCGTCCCTGCAGTTTTAGAGCCAAAGAACCTTGCTTTTGCTCATTGGTATCATTGTGTAGGATGTTGTCATGGCAGCATGTACCTATCATTCATTTTCCAACTTGATTAAAGGCCAGCCTCATGCTAATCTAGCACTATGGAATTTTGAAGATGGAGTTGGTTAATGAGGTGTTAAGCCGCTCACACTGGGCATTTTTCCCTAAACACCAGCTGCATTTATTGTGTAAATGTGACATTTAGACTGCTTTAGCATAAAGCTGAGGGAGGTTCGTCGTCGGGCAGGGATAATTTAATGATGTTTCTGTCCCAAGTGTTGTTTTTGCCATTAAGAAAAAAAGAAAAGAAAAAGGAGGAAAAAAAACCTACTGACTCCTTTGCTGGTTCAGCCAAAGCTTGTCTGTTATGTTTTGAAAGCTTTAGATTTTGCAATAACGCCTTCTTATCTGAAATGTCAGCCATATTTTCAGGTGCTCGATCAAAGACCCGATCTTAGTCTTTTTTGGGACATTCTCACTCGTTTTCAGTCCAGTTCTTTCACCTGACCAGTGAACCTTTGAAGCGTTAAAAAAAAGCCATTTATCTCAACAGTGGAACCAGTGCTGTGTACACATGACCGACATTATGGCAAAGAACCACCTAAAATTTCATTTTTTCCTCCTACAGAACCCTGTTCTTTCTCACATGCATGTGTAAAGTATAGTACAGTACAGAGTGGCTCCTTGTCACCCTGTCACTCAGTGTGTGGAAGTCCTCTCTACATGCTGTTGTCGGCGTGTAGAATTTGTGATTTTCGACTTGATTTAGCTCCCACTAAAACATGGAAACCTCTCATCCTTGCAAGCACAGCCAACTCCTCCCTCATCATCTTTTGACAAGTAAAGAAATTGACTCATAGGAAGAATCTTTTGTAGCTACAATGTATTTCAAATGTCATCTTCCTGGGACGGCCTTGGCTAAAGGGCAGTCTGTGACATTCTTAAACACTGTAGATCTTAAGGGGCACTGGGAAAGGACCAGACTTAATTGGCTGGAGCAAGGAAAGACATCTGAGTCAGGTAGACAGCCTCACATTTAAATGTCACCGCTGGTTACACGATGGTATGTCAGTTTACCTGGAGCCACATGTGCAGAGTTCCCCGTCAAAGAAAACAGCGTTGTACCGACTGGGTGACCTTTCTTTAAAACAACCGTTCCCTTGTTGGCTCACTGGTGGCTCACGTGTTGTTAGTCTGGCCGTTGCAGTCATTTGTCAGAGGACTTGTCAATTCATGAGAGGATTTAAGTGCACTTCACACCAGTCTTCTTTTCTTTCTTTTTTTTTGTGCCTTTTTTTCCTTCTACAAGTGACAAGATAATGCAGGAGTTGCTCCGTCATTAGTGTCAAATCAAGACGGGCTCCGTAGCGATACTCTGTTTGTTTTTCCGTTAGAGCGGCTGGTGAGTTCGTTCCATTTAACATCGGCACACAGAACAACAGCGGTAAACTTTAATGGCAGGGCAGCATGAAATGGAACAGATCAGATGAACACAATCTGCTCAACTACAGCAAATTTCTTCTGTGGTTTGTTCTTAAGCACACCTTGGTTATCTCAGAAGTGCCAGTACTCCACAAAACAGCCTTGTCCTCCCCCGAGGGAGTCGTCCATCAAATCAAAATGATTTAAACTCTGCTGATGATCATTGCAGCCAGTGGGAATACCATTGCATGCAACCCTTAAACAGTTAGTGGTGTCGTACAACAGTGGTGCTCAGTGAAGCTTTAAAGAACACATTGGTTGTTTTAGAGGACATTACTTTTCTCACCATTTTTAATCAGCGCATTGCATGTGATAAAGTGCAAAAAAAAAAAAAAAATAACATGCATATGTGCCCGAAGGAAGTTGCCACTGGCAGAAAAAGATTTTTAGTCGGCAGTGTGACAAATTTAACAGTCTGCATGGCAGCAGATCGCTTTAACGTGCCTTCTTTTGTTTCCAGCAGAGTGCGGTCGTATTTTGGGTCCGACACCACAGGTGGCAAAATTACCAGCAGTGCTGTTTGTAAGAATGTCTTTTTTTCCACCCTAACCTGAGTCCATATAGCTTTACAGCTCTCCAGAGTTTCAGAAGCTGAGTTTCTTTCACTCACTTTCTGGAGCATCTTGTTACAAAACCTTGTGTGATTCAACTGATCGACTGGGATATTTGTTGCCAACCAAGGGATTCATGGACCACGGACGACACCTGGTCAGATTGTTTCCTGATGTTTCTATGTGCCGTGTTTGTACACCTGGAAAATTCACAAAGCAAAGCCTAAAAGAAGATAAAAGTCTGGATGTTTGATCGTAGTTCGAATAGGGATTTGTCGGTGAAGTTAAGATTTGTCCTCATATTTTTTTGTTTTACTCCAAGTTTTGTAAAGAAAACCGTAAGCGCAGATGAAATTATAGTTTAGAATCCACTGTGCTACCATTTTATTTGCGAACACAGTCAGGAGACATTACCTCCTTCTTTTATAACATTGAAAATACACTTCAGTTGTAAACCAAGATTAAAAAGGCAGGTGAGGACTGAGATGTAAGCATCCATTAAAATGTAAAAAAAAAAAATCAACTTAATTTGAATACATTTGCAGCAAACATTCGGTCACTTTCTGTGCATATTTCACTTGCAGAATAGACATGTTATCGATTCTCTAAGGTTGTCTTCACTAGCTAACAGTTAACCCCTCATTCAAAAATACTGACCAGAGCGAGAATTACTACACTTTTATTTACCATAAAATGCAAATGCACTGCAGTTACTGACTATAAAAGGGGAGAGAAATAGTTTGTCATGGCCACTGGTTGTCACAGAATCGTACAAGAACTACTCTTACTCAGAAAACGAACATTCTGGACACTGAGCATTCACTGCATATCCACAGTTGTGAGCCTGGATTCCAGTTGTCTCTCTAAATGACATAAATCCACTTTTTAGAATTATGTCAAAAAGCTTCTCTTCATTTTAGATGTGTTTTACACTTCAGGAAGACTGCAGACTTTCCATTTCTGTCTCTCTGCTGATGCAGAATCTTTCACTTCTCCATCGTGATGCATCTCGGAAGCGAGAATTTTCCACACTTCTAATCTTATGCGTCAGCAAATCTGAGGAGGCACCTGCCAGCTCGTGACTCGGTTGAGTCAAAGGAGACACCTTGGACAAATGCGGCCTCGTTGGATCTGTCAGGACTCTCTTTAGTTCTTTGCTCTGGGATGAAATGGCATCACAACCACATACAGTAGCGTTATGTTATAAGGTTCCTCCGGTATCACACTGTTTTTTGTTGTTATAGGGAAAAGGCTTAAACTCCTGCATGATGGAGCTTTTTAAACCCTCTCTGTGAAGCCCTTTTTTCTTTAATTTGCTGTTTTTGTCTTCATTTGTATAACCCCTCGCATCCCTGAAAGAGACCTCTCTGATAAAAGAGGATGATTATGAAATGCCGGGTCTGTTTTTCTCTTCACTTTGAGCCATTTCTCGCTGCCTCCTGATATCGAGTCACTGCTCTGACAGTAAAATAAATTGCGCCGGGCTACTTAAAAGTGTAAATAAATTGCGCTTTTACCACTAATTAATCAATTTAGCGTGATTGTGCCTCACAAAGTGAAAAAGTTATTTAAAACCCAATAGTTTTAGGCTGCATTAGCGAGCCGCCGGCGTACTTCTGCGGTGTCAGATAAGGATTTGGACTCGGATGGTGCCGGGACATGCATGACGCTGCACAGACACGGCTCATTAAGGCCGGGATATCAGGAGGTCTTGCCCATTCATCACTCACTGTGATCCCATCTCTTTCTCTGCCTGCCGGTATCGATCACCTCCTTTCTGGGTGAGCTGTAGAGAGAGGAAGAGTTTCTGCACGAGTCTGTGGAATGTTCAGCCTTACTAAGGATTTTTTCCTCTTCTTCTTTATGATGGATGTAGACCGGCATTTCTTGTTTGTTTGGGTTATTTATAACCAGTCCAAGCCCTTATTATCACGTCTGTTTTGGTTTTTACCTGGTCCTCTTCCAGCGGAGCCACAGGTTAAATGTATATATTGAAGTTCAGACTGAAGTGCATAAACGTCTTTATTGCTCTGTGGCAACAGAGTTGCACCTGTAATTACAGCCTCATTGTGAAGAATGAAGCAGTCCCAGTACGGCTTCCACACATATAAAATGACTCGCGATGTGTAAGATTTCACACGGCTGATAATGAGTTTTCTTGTGATTTAAAACCTTCATTAGATTTGAAATTTTACTGTAAAATCCCAAGTTTACTTTTGCTCTGGTGCAATTTCTCCTCCCCAGCTGACCAGACTGGTCGGGCCTGATGTTTGTTTTTCTTGTCATTTCCGAGTTTGTCAGCACAAATGGGAATCCTTCTGAATGTAGCAGTGCTGGGATGATAACTGTACTCGACTGGAGTACATGAGAATTAAACATGACAGCCAATCCTTTCTGTCTCTGTGAATGCAAAAAAAACCCAAAACAACTTGGTCTCTTGATCTGATGTTAACGTTACTGTTTTCGTGCTTATTCCTCAGAAGACATTCAAACACAGTTCCCCTCATCACCTCATACACGTTAACAACAGATGAAATGTTTCAGTTATATGTCAGAAGCCACAAAGTTTGTCACACATTACAGTCGACAGTGCTTTGCTTTACTTTACCTAACAGAGCATTTTTGCTTAATGATGACTTAAATGTGCAAGCTGCTAACATTCCAATAATGTTGCAACTTTTACATTGCCTCACGGTGCTGATTCTGGTTGCAGTCTCCAGTTGAAAAGCAAAGAGTAAAGACTTCATATGCTGCCTCTACTCGCTTGTTACGTTCCACTCTTGTTCAAGCTGGCTGAAAGGAAGTCATATTTATCTCCCTGTCAGGGTTTACAGATCAGACTGTTTGTCCCTCTTACATCACTGCTACCCATGATGTTGCATCAGCAACTGTGGCAGACTGCGAGTAAAAATATTTTCTCTAATATGATCAAAATAAAGTATTCCCAATTCTTTGTATTATTCGTTGTATTAGTCTTTTTTAAAAAGGAACTAAGAAAAAAAACAAAAAAAGGGACAAAAGTCCTCTGGACAAGCACGAAATGAGTCAAGATTTCACAAAGATGCAACATGTCATTTTAAACATTTATCGTAATCTTAAATCCAGTAGAGCCAACCAAGGCGAGATCCTCATCTGTCACCTAAGCTGAGTGTGTGCTGCTGTCCATGGTGCTGAAGTCTGTTTTATTGCCTCAGTTCACCAAGCAGCTGGTAAAAAGTCATCAGATCAGGGTTATTTGGTCAATTAAGTTAACCATCATGCAGATGCAACCAGCAAATTAGCTCTCACCATCTTCTGTGCCTAAACTATACCCACATTGAGTATGCTTTCTGCTGCAGAACCTGGCAGCTTCACAGAAATCTCTCCTTTGACTGTGACAACATCTGCCCGTCTAGTCCCAGTTCAAAGAATTCAAGCGTCCATTTCAGTGTCATTTCCTCAGGAATATATCTGAGGATTCAAAAACATACGTGATTCATCGGAAAAACTTTCTGAAATCCGAAGGCTCCCTGAGGCAGTGTATTGTTTTTTTCACAGCCTTGCATAACTCTCCTCGACTAACCTCATCTGCTGTGTGGCACGTCTTTTCTGAGGCGGTGGTGGGGGGGAAAAAAGCCAGCACTTTCCTGTGTGTGGATACTCTTAAGAATAGTGCTTCTGAAAAGCACTTTAGCTCTCCCTCATGTAGGAGGAGCAGGTAGAAGCAGAGTGAGAAATGTGAATTCATGCTGAGATTGTTCCCCACTCTTATCAGTAGCTTGATTTGGCTTTTGAGCCGACAAACAAATGAGGTAAATGTGGATATGAGCTGACTGCTGTTGGAGGCTTTTATGCTACTGATTCACAGCTCGCAACACTTTATAATCTTTATTTAATCTTTTATGGTACAATCGACTAAAAACCACCATGCTTTTACACCAGCTTATGTAAACTATTAAAATAATTGGATTTCTTTCCTGCCCCTGTTTTTCTTCTTGCTGTGGCCACCTGCAGGTGAAGATAATCCTTAGGGTAGGGTCCCTGTGCTGCCACCAGACTCCTTTTAAAATAAACCAGCGTTGGGCAGGACAATGAGAGCTGATTGGCCCGATGGAAATGTGTTGCGCTCTCTCTGCGGGTCCCTGCCTCACCTGTTCTGCTGCTGTGTATTTCTTTTAGTTGTATTACTGTGTCCCCTCTAAGGCCGATGTTTCCCTTTACAGTCAGACCACAGTGGAACCTGTGCTCCTCAAAATGGTTTCCGATTTCAGAACTGATTTTTGAATAATAATTTTGTGATATTAACTGAAAGCGTGCCCCTGCTAATTTAAAGTTAAGATAATGCAAGATAATGCGATTTCACATAATGCAAATTTGTTTATTGGATTCACGATTCACTTAAAAATGAATTCTCTGTCCAAGCCCACTTTGTGCAAAGAATGCAGACGGCAGCCGTTGTCTGGTCATGAGTTAATGATGGAATTGGGCCATCAACCAGTTTATAGCACAACTTTGATGTTAAAATCTGCTTTGATTCGTATCAGTTAGTCTTCGCACCCCTTGGCTTTAGTGGTTCCTTGAAGATTCTTCTTTAAGAAACTAGTCCATTAACGAGAAATGAAGCTAAAACGACTGCATGTGTATGTCTTGTTTTGTCATTACTTAGGAGTTAAGAACATCAACATCTAGAAAAGCCTTTATGTAAATTGCATTTTAGCTTTAACAGACCTCATTCTGGCAAAAT
Source organism: Leuresthes tenuis (assembly GCF_036924035.1). Classification (NCBI taxonomy): domain Eukaryota; kingdom Metazoa; phylum Chordata; class Actinopteri; order Atheriniformes; family Atherinopsidae; genus Leuresthes; species Leuresthes tenuis. The sequence goes on along the minus strand of NW_027325372.1, from coordinate 21,314,664 downwards.
ACATTTAGTACAAAGTAAAGTGTAAGAACAGGGACTTAATCAAAGCTCCGTGTAATGGCCTCCAATTTTCTGGAAGTTGGCGTCGGCTCCGCTGAAACTCATTGCTCAGGGCAGCAGCCACTCACTGCTCTCACAGCACCAGCTCCTCTTAATTGCTGGCTTTCATTTGAAAGTAATGGACCCTCGGCTACTTTTGCAGTAGATGAGACTTTGAGTGTCTCAGTCACACCTCCGGCTGAATTTACAGTACAGGCTTGTTCATAAGAAATTTAAAATGAGTTTTTCCTGTCCTATTTAAATATGTCAGTTCATGTCGGCCGCATTTTACACTGATGAGCCAAAACATTATGTCCGCTCTCAGATGAAGTGAATCATGCCGTTTCGGGTCTGCGTTATATAAGAATGCAGCTGAACGGTTGAGTCCTGTTGCCATCATGCTGGTGGCTGAGGAAATGTAAAGCAGCAAAGACTTGGCTGATTTTGACAAGTGAAGGTGTCGACTGAGCTGCGAGTGTTTTTTAAACTGTGAGACTTGTGGGGGGCTTCAGGTCAGGAGTGCTGAGCACCTACTCACCGAGCTCCAGACAGGAACAAACAATGCTCAATCGAACTTTTCTCTCATCTTCAAACAGATTAATGATCACAGGAAACCACAGGAAAGTTGCACACAGAGCCTAACACAATAGTTTCAAAACTCAGTCATTTGGTTAAGAATAGCTTGTATGCCCTGGAATTGCACTTGTACGTGCAGCTTGCAGTAGTGAGATGAAAAGCCTGCCTCTAGACCAGCTTTGGGGGTGCAGCATGAAAAGTTTCATGTAGAGCTCTTTGCTCGATCTTTGATTACAACCAAGACAAAGGATGCAATGAGAAGTAAGCCTCACTGTTTGTGAACATTTATTATAGTTCCATTTTAATTTTATGTGTTCCTTTTTAAAAGCTGATAACAACCAGCCTCAGTGGCCATATATAATACATATATATGGCTACTGAGGTATTTGTCAGTGGCAGACAGATCAGGTATTTGCAATGACTTTGCAAGCATTTTTGGCTCTTATTTTCTTTGAAAATGCACAAATATCGTCCATTTGCTAATAATCTATACTGCTAAATGATGCTGCATGCTGTAGCCAAATTATATAACGCCGGCACACAAGGCACCAACAATATATATTTATAGCAGACACACGTAGCGTGATGTGATAAGATATAAGGATTTATCCGAAAGTTCTCACTGTCTGAATAAGCCTTATTTAACCTCGTTTTAGGGCACCACCTTCAATCGAAGGAAAAGACAGAATCTTACGATTCTGGTATGTTAAATTAACAATCAATTATTAATTAATAACTAATAAATTCCAGTCTCATATAGTCGCTACTCGTGAATTCTCGTTTTGTTGGACTCACACGTGCGTAAAGAACACATACACAAAAGCCGGTTGATTTTATATATGTATATATATGAACTATTTATTAAAATGATATAAACAAAGACATGAACCTTAAGACAACAGGAGAAAATGCATTGAATATGGATGATTATATAAGAAACACTTAGTGAATTGAAAAGAACTAAGGGGAGGGGATGGATGGATACCGGAATCATTCAAATAGTCGCGTTGTGTTACTATTTGAATTTAAAAGCTAACAACTTGGGTTGATTTATCATTTTAACAGCGAATTCTCTCGACACCCACCGCATACCGTCTGAAATGTAAGAACAGGGCAGATCTTACGGTTAGGTCAGCTCCGAACCACAGGTCATCGCCAGCGGGTCCCACTGGGTCTCTCTCGGTTCTGCGTCTCGCGGTCTTCGTTGTGGTTGACTTGCAGGGACTGGACCGGTTGCTTTCCTGCGCCGGAGAATAAGCCTTCCTTCTGGTGGCTTGAAGACGAACGGGTGGGGTGTCGGAATTCACGCAAATAATGATAAAACTGTCCAAGGGTCGAGTTGGTTTTGGTTGCTGACCAACTCTGATGAGGTGAACTTAAATTCACAAAAGATTGACAAAAAGGTTTACAAGCTGAACGCTGGCTCCTTTTTCTGATCAAAAATAGGTGAGGAGGCTGCAGCAGCAGAGTTTAAAACGTGCTATAGAGAGGAGACAGGATGACGGACGAACAAAAACGCAAAATGTATCTTTCTACTACATTCTTCTCTTTCTGTCTTTGTTCGGACCTTCTTCTTCCATCTCATCTTCCTCTCCTGCCATTTTCAAAGACTCTCCGCCAGACTCTCATTCCATCAATTCGAGCTCTCTGCTCTTCATCTTCTCTACTGATCTGGACCTTCAATATTCTCTTTCAATATTCCGTCCATATTCTGTTCAAGAACTTATGCGATCTTATGCCATGACTGGACAATAACTAACTTTTCCTCGCGGGTTCCGGGGTTTGATTCGCGGAAGCGGGGCATGACGTAGGCCTACGCTACACTTTCAGCCCATGGTATGCCTGAAACTGTTGTGACGTCTGCCTGGGCGTATTTTGTAAGGCGACCTGCAAGGAGGTTTGCGTCAAAGCAATTCCACTCCTGCATTCCTCCGTCTCATAAACATTTGTTCAGAGGATTCTAAAACACCATAACTTGTTAAGATATAAAGGGAAATATATAGCATAAACTTAGGATATAAAGACATAAAAACAACATAACATAACATAACATAACATAACATAACATAACATAACATAACATAACATAACATAACATAACATAACACAACATAACATAACATAACATGATGGTTATGAGTCTCAAAATTCAGATGGATATCTGTAAAGTTATGAAGTATGAATAACAAACCAACCAATGTTATTTGTGTTATAGTTGTTGTTATCTGTGTTAAACACAGAATACAATAAAAAACAGCTGAAGCATTGGTTAATAGTTGCATTATTTCATATAAATGTCACATGTCATATGCAAGTTGTTGATTAGTTTGGGTTTAACTATTCAGTTCTATGAACCGCTCGGGGGCAATGTGGCTCCATAGGATGATTAGTGATTTTCCAAAATAATAATATCTTCCGTATCGTTCCACGTAGGATCATGAAAAAGGTATTAAAATGCAGCTTGTGATATCACTGAGAACATGAAAGAACTTGTACAAAGATACAAAGCACATTTGATACAGTTTCAAGATTCAGTTAAAAAGTGATTCTGGGTGAGATCCTTTTGAGAGCTCCATGCTGCAACTGTCTCTGGCTTGAATCAGAGTCAGGGCAAACTGTCACCATTGTTTACTTTGAACCCTATATGGTCGGAGGGTCCTGTTCTGGTTTGCCCCAATACTCTCCTAAGAGGGTCCGTTGTTTGTTCAGCTTAGTTAGCACTAAGCTATTAATGCATTTATCTAAATTTATGGCACAGGTCTGTGGAAAGAGGGGCTGAGAAAACTCCCCCAAAATGCTTTTGTGGGCAAAGGTGGTTGTAAATTTCTCTTCTTTGATGTAGAATCCCCCATCTGGTATTTCCACACTGACCATCCCCACAAAAGAATGTTGCAGTCATTTAAAATCTTAAGTTTGTATTAAATTCCACACTTGAGTTCGCTACAATGCTCTGGACAGTTTGAAACACTACAAAAGAGGATAAAATCATGTTTCAGCCTCAGTGTGAGCTGTTAAGCAGTTTAAACATCAGCTATCTGGGTTCAGCCTTTAGTCAGTGCCGTCTAAAAATACTTTCCTAGCAAGCTGAATTTCTGTCTTTTTGCCACAGAGATTTACACAAATAGCAGGGAAGTGAGATCCGATCGTAAGTGGTCACTTGAGACGAATTCTAATGCCACGGGGAAACTTGTACCACGTGTGAGCAGTGGTCGTTCAAAGTTTGTCAATATAGTCATCTTCAGGTTTTCATACATCCTAAGAGAGTGTGCAGCAAAAAATATTATACAAGGCCAACGGAATGTTCCACTAATATATAAGATATATGTGCCTGGTAAAAGCAGTGAATTTGATTTTAACAGGCAGACACTCTGTGTATCAACTCCATAAGTTGCCTCTATGGAAGTGGTCCATCAGCAAAGATCACTTCAAGAACAAAGTGCGTAATAGTCTGCAAGGACACAAAGACAACTCCAGGTAACATGTAAGCAGCTAAAGGCATCTTTAATGTTGGCCGATGTTAATGCTCACGTGTTAACCATCAGAAAGGCGCTGAACTTGGTTGGTGTGCATGGCAGGGTTACAAGCAGAAAGTGGTTCTTCTTGCTTCTTGCAGCGTCCGGGAAACTGTGTGGTGGTAGTATCATGGTCGGGGCCAGGCTTCCCTCATCACCAGGGTCAGGACGCCAACAAACTGCTTGATTATAGAAGTGAATTTTAAAGGAATATGTCAGGAAATCTGTCATTGAACTGAATCAGAACAGACAGTGGGTCATAAAGAAAACTGCAATGGAAACTCTACCTCCTTTTTTTTTGTCTCTGTTCAGCTCTTTTCACACTTATATTTTCCAGACAGAAAAATAGAGCCCATCTTTAATCCTGTCGCGCAGGTAAGGCTTAAGAAATTGTTAGTTTGATATAGTTATGACGCAATTTTGTTGGATATAGTTATGATGTCCCAATTTAAAAACAAGACAAAAAGCTGTTTGTTCTGAGAATAGAATATTAAACCGTGTTTTTCTGCCATTTAGGGGACAAACAAAACTCATTTAACAGTTTTATTTGGATCTTGCCTTCTATTTTACTGATGCCCTACAGGTCAGTCTCAATCAAATTTGAGTCGGCAAATGAAGATGGAGAATGGAACGACTAACAATGGCCTAATGTGCTTTTTGTCCAGTTCAGCCTTACTTTGAGTACCCTCATCTTCTATCTTTGCCAAGCCAGTCTGTGGCTGTCCAAATTACCAGCAGCATGGCTGTAATGGACCTGGCTTGTTGCCAGTACTGATCCTGTTTCCAGCCCCAAGGGAACATCCCTCCTCATTAATCCCAGTTCTCCCAAAGCTATACGTTTCTAATGAGTCACAGGAGAGAACGTTGCACGTTTGCTTTGGCTATACTTATTTGCATTGATCAGAAAGCTGTCAATGGGCTAACATTGTGACCATTGGCTTCATAAATAAGCAGCTGCTGAGAGAAAAGACAACTGATGAGCAGCTGATTTCACCTCCGGTGTTTGGAAGGGTTTTTCCCACCGGACAGATTTACTTTGGGTTTCTTTTCCCTCTGTGAAAGGTTTCCACGGGGTTGAAACCTGAAGTGGTGATTTTGTGAGACCACCTCAAATGTCATTTCTTCCCTGTGGAGTGGATGGAAAAAGCAACAACACGCATTGAAGGGTTCTTCCATCCAACACAGCAGCTTTCCATGTCAGCCGTTGGGACTCCTCACAGCATTTGGTTTCTGTTAATTTTCTTTTCTTTATTTTGGTCATTTAGATTAGTGGTTTGTTAATTAGTGCACTATTTCATATTGATATAGCTGGCAGACTCCAACTGTTGGATCATTTCACCTTTTGTTTGTTTTGGCTCTTTGTCGGGCTGTAGACTAAATCAGAAGCCTCTGGTGATACTGAGTGACGCAAAAGAACCTAAAACAGGTTGTCACAGTATTATTTGCATCGCAGAGTCACCTTTAGCTAACGGAAGCTTGCAAAACATCCAAGGTCGGCTCACTAAACTTTATGTTTGTTGCTATGTGCGTGTATCCACTTTGAAGTTTTATTTTTAGGTATTTATGTAAGATTATATATTAGAAAAAAAAACTTTCACCAACTTACCAACATCTTCTTTTTACCAACCTTGAAAATATTCAGTCATATTTATACACATGAACATAGGGTCTCTGTCTTTTCATCAAACGTTAGGCCCCAAAAAGGAGGCAAATGTTTGATCTATTGATTGAAATTCTACTACCTATTTCCTTTGAAAATCTTAAATCAGCCTTGTAATCATTAGCCTCAAGTATGATTATTTTTCAAGATTTCAGGAAAGTACATAACCTAAGATTATTTAAGTGGGGGAAACCACTTTGCAGATACATAATAATACATAAATGCATAATTGATATACATGGTAAATTAAGCTAACCGGCTAATGCATTTGGCCTCTTGTTTATTGTTCTTACTGCACACCGCAGCATTTATAGCCGGAAGAGAAAAAGTTAGAAATCTCATCAGCACCAGGAAGTAGCGCTAAAAGCCACATACAAGGACGTTGTTACATGTACTGTGTGTGTTCAAGCTGGTTTGTCAGTGTTTAGATGTACACCAAAAATAAGCTCACAAAAGCTCCCTTTCGAAACAAAACCAAATATAGGTGGACGACATCTTAGGCGAGGAGAGCGACAACGAGAGTGAGGGCCGAGGGAGGGAGAGGCCGGGTAACGAGGATGAAGAGCAGGAGCAGCGGAAGGAGCAGCCGGCAGCTGGACAGACGGCAGGAGGGGGACTCGGTCCTCAGCCGCAGAGCGTGGACGAGAGACTTCAGACGCCTTCGGGTGACGCCCGTGTGTCCCATGGTGTCCCGAGGTGAGGCGCTGCTGTTTCCATGTCATAGCTTTTCTCACCTCAGCACTTTTCAGCCCTCAACCACAGCTACACCAACACCTCTCATCGAGTAAAATGTCAAAGATGTGAAAAAACTGATCCCAAATATTTACTAGTTGTTGCTATTATCCGTTATCAGTGTCTCTTCCATCAAGGCACACTATTCACATATTGAATCAAATCCTACAGGTGACAGTGATGCTCAACTAAACCTTCCAAATAAGCTGAATATTCTTATGTCTTATTTCTCCACCGACTGTTATCTTTACACATCACTTCATCAGCAAGGCTATGCTGAAAGCCAGACGGTCTGGTATGTTGCCATGGAAACTAATTCCAAACAGACAGCAGGCATTTGAAGATTTCAGAACATAATTATGAGAATCTCCTGCTGCCGAAGAACAGGCCGAGCTGTCAGTCTGCCAGGACTCGATCTGTCACGACCGACTATTTTGCTTTCTTTGGAGCGTTCTGACCAAAAGTAAAATTTCAGAGTTAGGATCAGGATCTCGCTGCATTTGCACAACTCTCAGGAATTCTGACATTCCTGGGTGTTGTTACATGCACAGCCTGCCCCATCGTGTTGGATGGCATGCTGCCGTAGTTTTGGGCACAGACATCTTTTTTTGGATGTTCGGAGCTCTGCGATAGCTGTAAGAGGACAGAGCTTTGCTTTTTTTCTGCAGAATGGATAAACAACATGAATTAGTTGTCTGTGATCATCCCCCCCATCTCTGCTTTATCAGAATCAGCCGTACTGTACGTGCACATGTACACAGACATTTCATGTGACTCTAGTCTCATTGCACATTAAAGATAAAGATTAAAAAAGTGAGGAAGAATGTCTGCAGTTAGACTTATCCCAGTCAGTTAGAAATATTACAAATTACAGTGATCTAAGGATTACAATGTATACAAGTGAATTGTCCACTATATGTGCTGCATATGTGAAGTGTTCGGTGCATGACCAGGTACAGATTTAATCGTTGAAAGAAGTTGTTTTTGAATCTGTGTATTTCAATATTCATATTCTGTAACACCGACGAGAGGTCAGAAGCTGCAACATGTGTTTCCCAAAGTGTGAGGGGCCTGCAGAGATTTCATCAGCCCTTTTCCTGACTTTGGAAGGTTTTTTTTATACAGCAGGAGTGTAGAAATTTGAAAGGTGCAGCATGTGTGCGCTGCAACGTGGGGAAACAAAAATCATTATCGCAAACACTGACGTGAATCTGATTTGATGTGTAACATCACAAACTCATGGTGGGTTGTCTGCAGTGGCAAAGCTGCACAGACACTTGTTTATATGAATATTACATGAGTGACTCACTCAATGTGTTACACTACCTAACCTTTAAAATCACCACAGAATAGTGAAGTTACTTCATGTAGATATTACTTAGTCCTAAGGTTACAGGAAGGTAAGGAAAATGAAGCTGTTTGTCTTTTTAACAGTTAGGTTGCACTACATGCTGCCAAGAAATGAAATATTGCTGTGACAGTTCTTCCAATATTGCTCGGCTCTAGTAAATCATTGCTGAGCACATACACTGTCCACTCTGTTTACTTTGTTCATGGTGTTAAACTTTGAAGACCTGCATTTTGTGATGAATTTGCTCAACGTTTCAGTGCATTTACACACGAAAGATGAATAGCTTTTGATTCAAGCAAGATACACAAGACCTGTTTATATTTTGGATGTAAATCCTATGCTTTTGCATGGTTGGCCCGAATCTTTACAGCTTTGCTGGCATCAGAATACTTTCTGTCTGTATAAACCTTCAGATGTACGAGTGCTTAGAGATCCCGGAGTAATCCACATGCTCTCTCCTTATAACAAATAATGTCTCACTGGTCTTTTTCGACATATGTGTGTGTCAAAGTTTTAAAATTGACAACACAAACTTTTTCTTATGTTCTTTATAGGGCATCTTTCTTCATATAAGTTTGCTGTATAAATTTTGTTTAGTGTAATATAAACTGGAGGATATAGAACTAGAGTATAGGAGTGATAAAACTAGGTCCAGTTAGCAGTCTAAAGAGAAATAAGGATAGTTGAGGGAATCTAATCTTGCATGTCTTAACCCTCCAACCATGAGCCCCCATGTCCAAAATATCCTCCACCTTTATTCCAAGCTTCATTGACACCATGATTGTCTGTGTTTAAACTGCAGTCCTGCACAAGTGCCTGCTGGCAAAAAAAATCGGGCACAAAAATCAGCAGCGTGGCACCTCCCTACAGGGTTATGCTGAGCTGTGAAGAATGTAAGTGATGCTAAAACAAGTAGAAAATATTTGTTTTAATTCTCTGTTCCTCTGCTTTGTTCACACAGTCGCCTCACACCACTCATTCATTCTCTGACTTGCTCAATGAAAGCTTTTTTCTTTCACACCTCCCCCTTTAGCTGCGTTTTCATCCAGATATATATCTTTGATTTTAAGTAAAATTTTTAGAAGAAAATGCAAATATATTGGATATTTGTTTCTATCCAATACTGTTCTGCTATTATCAAAGTAGTAGGTAGCATCAATTTATTTATTTATTTATTTTACCAGAACTGCAGAAGAAGAGGGTGCAAAAATCAAGTGTAGCTTTTGCATTAGTCCACTGCAGCTTTATGCAGACTTGGGTTACTGACTGTCAGAGCCTAGAACACTTTGTGTTTTTCTCCACCTACATTGAGTCTGAACCCTCTCTGCATTTGACTCTGAATGGCTCTGGCTCAGTATTTATGGCTGTTCAGACATGTCAGTCCATCTGTCACCTGGTCTGGCACCTTTGGTTGCTGCTAATGAGTCATGCCCAGAATACACCATCCACAGTGTTGTTTACTTGCGCTTGAAAACCTTTAGAGGTCCACCTCCAGTCGTTGCAGTGGTGCAGAAGAGCAGCGCCTTATTAAACAGCCTGACACACCGGGGAAGGGTGTAAATTTGATTCTGATCGCTGTGTGGACACAAATTGGCAGGTGGGTGTTCGGTGGAGGTCTCCACAGAAAGACACTGGTGACATAGTTATATAATGGAACCTTGCACTAACTCCTGCGATACCATGACAACTCTCTGGTTGTAAAGAATGTTCAGCTCACGAGGATATGTTGTATGCACTAGTCATTACACTATAATTTCTGCTCTGATATCTTTTAAATTAGCTTCAGCCTCAGTTTTTGAACTTCAGATAGAATTTTATGAATTTTAATGTATCAAAAACAATGGGTCTGAAAAGGAAATTAAGTTCTAACATGGTTCAAAAGCAGGGAAGACCAGCCAGCCATTTTTTTTTATTCTGCAGTATCATTTAGGCAAAATTGACTGCTAAAGAGAATGAAAAAATAAGCCTTCAACTAAAAAAAAATACTTGCTGTCAACTTTATGATTTTTAATCATAGCCAGTTCTTTTTAATCTGTTCACAATTATGAACAAGAAAAAACATCAAATGATTATCGCTTATAAATAATTTAATGTGTAAATGTAAAGTGTCCTCCTTAAAGCAGCACTGGAGAAGTTTGTGAACCTTAAAACTGTGTATTTCTGGCTCATCTTGATTGCACACTGGCATTCATTGTGCACATTGCCGTGCCTGAAACTGCCCTGGAGAACTGAAGGTTCAGAAGACACACTTCACGACTTTGGTCTCCAGTCCAGCAACAAACTGTATAGCAAACAACTAGATAACAAGACACTTTTGCCGTAAAACTGTACATTTAAAGGGAAAAAGAGAGAGAAAGCTAAAGGAAGGGAGAGGAAGACGAGCCAAGCGTGAGACAGAACGTTGTAAATATCAAACAGGCTTTAACTCGCTGGAGAGTTCAGAGGAATCTTGTCGCTTTACTGTTTAGTGGCTTCAGGTGGGGTCTTTGCCAGCCTCTCAATGACAACAGATTCACATGTATGGCTGTGCATGTGCTGGGTTCAGATTGAGAATTTAATTATTATTTTTTGTTATGATCACACAGCTGTAGAGGAAGGCGGGAGCAAAAACATTCCAGACTCTATTGTACTCTTTTAACAGCGGCAACATAATATGAGATGTCAATCTTTGGAAACCTTTGCAATTCATTGGAAAGCTCTTAGACATGCAAACTGACTCCTGTGCATGCAAACGTCTTATCTTGGGTACTATCTTCAGGAAGAACTGTGAGGCTTAACGCAGTTTGTAAGTGCTGAGGAGAAAGAAACCCCGGAGACTTGCTCTTACTGTCTGCCAGACTGCGTTAATGTAATTACCGTCTGACAGGCTAAAGGATCACACTGTGTTGCTGCCCGGTGGGCCATCAGATAGTTAAACTTTTCTCCAAGAGTTCATATAGATGTTTCCTGATTTAGACTGGACTCCCTGGGACCTTCAGTCCTCCTGGAGCTGGCATAAGAGTTGCCATTGTGTCAGCCTCCATCCCTGGCTCCACAGTTTCCTTTATTTGGTACAAAATAGGCTCACATCTGTTGCTAAGATACTGTGGCAATGTGAGTGTCTCTGTTTTGTTCTCACCATCTTTCAGGATTTCTTCCTGCCTGCGTCTCTTATTTATGTCTGAAGTGAAAACACTGCAGCTCTTATTACTGTTCTTTTCAAGCCTTCTGCTGCCATCCATCGAACCACATGCACCAAAATGCCACCACCGCATCAGTTTAGTTTAGGCAGCAGGGTGGGCCGTTTGAGATAAATCAATAATTAGCTTCAGTGAAGAGGGGTCAGAGGTCATCTATATCAGCAGGAGTAGTGCATCACTGTTTTAAAGTATATTTTGATGTTGTGGCTGTTGGAATGGGGGTTTAGGAATTAATAATATCATCATCTTTATCTGTTCACTCTCAATCAAGGAGCTGTTGGTGACTCTGCAGCGGCCGAAACAACGTGAATTGAAAGTGTCATCTATATATAGAAAGGACCTTTTTCATTTTTATCCTGCTGAGCATCAAAATGGAAGTCTGTCCCACATCTGACAGCTTTATCAGCTTTAACTTTGCAGCGGTTTATGAGTCTTGATACAATAGCCTGTCGTCAGGGAGACAGAGCCAGCTCAGACTCAGTGTGCGAGTTTGTTTTGAGAGACAGTTCGTAGATACATTAGTTTCGGAGAAATTTTCTTTGCTATCCCAAAGAGACATAAAACAGCCACAAACAGTTCAAACGATCTCCAAAAAATGCAAAAAAAGAGAAAACGTAACAAAGATAAAGACACAAAACAACGGCAAAGAGTCAAAAGAATGTTAAAGACTCCCACGAGACTGCAAAGGCTACAAAGATGGGTACAACTACTGCAAATACACACAAACAATACCACTGACATTCTAAACAGTCACAAATACACATAAGACCACTATAAAGAGACAAAACAACTAAAAAGGATTACATAACAACCTACGAAAGCTTTAATCAAATGCCAAGAGATGGAAAACACCAGGGCACTCTAAACAACTTTTATTCCTAGTTTTGTCGCCAAGGAAGACTCACAGTCCCAGACTTTAAAGAAGGGAAATCTATCCGTGGTCTAGAAGCAGGGTACATCCTGAACTGTGCATCGTTAGTTCTTTACAGGGTGAACAGAGAGAGACGACCACGCACAAAACCAAAACAGGCACATTCAGAGTCCATATAGAAAAGATTCAGTAAAGGATTGAAAAACTGCACCACTTTAAAGCCCCTAAGGGAAAAAATAATCCCAGAAAGATTCCCAGAACTGCGGATTGCCTGAAATAGCCCCTCTCATTTGGCAGCTCTATTCTGCAAACTGACTGGCTTATTCTCTCTAACTGGCCCCCGTTTTAGCAACACAGTGGGTTGTCCCAAATATTGATTGTTGACAGTTGGGTTAAATGGCTGATGATTGATGGCTAACTCGGCGTGAACATTGTGTGGCAAAGGGGCTGAATGTCTTGCAGTGATGCTGGCAGCATTTAACAGAAACATCAGCTTTCAAATATCTCTCGACTGCTCCTCAGAGTCCGACAGTTTAGATGCCATTTTTACATATATGTGACTCCAAAAAAAAGTGTGGAATATATAGGTTGTTAGGCTGCCTTTACACTGTATTTCCCTTACAAAAAAGTGAGGAATGTTAGGATTTAATTTAACCTGGAATTTTCAAAAGCCTGTCAAACTCGTGCACATTTTTACTGATAAAATGATTCATCAGGATCACTTTTGGCTTACGTGATGCTGCCTTAGCTGCACCTCTGTATGTTTTCTTTTTTTTAAATTTAAGCATGAATGACTTATGAAACCATTGAGTGCATGTGGGAATTCAGCATGATGCCCGGCAAAGTCGTTGCTAATGTGTTTTGAGCATAAATGCTTCCATTACTGTCTCATGTAATTAACTGCACAGCAAAGGCTGGGTCAACTTGTTCAGTCAAAATCAGCCTTGAACCAGCTCAACCCCCGGCTGATGCAACTTTCTGTTCTGTATGGAATCTGTTTGTTTTAAAGCTTTGAATGTGAGGAAACTCACCGGTATGATGTTACATCAGCTCTCCTGTGGATGTGTTAGTGATTTGAATCCTTTTGAGTCTCTCTGTAGCACCATGGTTGGGATGAGTATTTATCTTTTTAACCCGCTTGGTCCAGGCGGTGCAGGCACATTTTCAGGCCACCGCTGTAACGCACATGTGTTCGTCGGACAGTCTAGTTGGATTTTTTTAACCTTAAACAGTGTTACATTTTTCACATCACAGCCACTGTATATTCTTCTTTATTTGCTTTGATCCTCTACTTTATTTATTTATTTTACACATCTCCAAATGGAATTTTAAAAAATGCACCACATAACAAGACATTTTCTTCAAGTATTTTCAATTTTTCATTACAGGGGGGAAAAACAGATGCCCCAGTTAATGAAAACAGAGGGATGCAACAAGGCGCTGTACTGGTGTCAGAAAGTCTAGTAATACCTCTCTATTTTTTTATGCTGATACCAGTGGAAGACGTCTGGCTGTGTGCTCTTGCTAGCTTTAACCTTAACCACTTTGCTTTTGGTAGCTTTATCTAATTTGTCATTGTGGCGAAGCTGCTTCAAGTGTCGGACTAATCTTGTTGTTTTCAGTGTTTTGTTAGCTCTGTGGCTAATTTCCACCATACAGATACAGATATATCGACTCTAAGCTCCATCATGATGCGTATGTTAAAGATTCTACATGGATGCAGTGGCAGGACACAGCAGATTTAAGGAATACAATCAGCCCGAGTAATCCCTAATGAATTATCTGAATGGACCAGATTTCTGTGAGTTGGATCTGCTCATCACCACTTATAGTCATGGATGCTTCCCTATATCCTTGCCCGTCTCCTGCATCGGGTGTTAGGGGCATAAACATTTAAACCCCACTTCCAAAAAACATGGAAAACTTCACATTTTCAACATTTAACATGTAACATTCACACAGTGACATGAACTGCGTGCATAACTGACAGTTCTCCTTTTTAGGAAGCGCTAACAGCTGTTGCACATTTTATAAGTCCCGTAAAAGGTTAAATCAGCATCTGCTCTGATTGGTCGGCCACAATGGCCTGATCAGGCTCCGCCCAGCGTTTCGTATTAGCTCTACTGTAATCCAGAGTTCTTTAATCCTTCCTTCCTGCAGGACGAGCTATCAACGTTTTTAATTTTTTCCAAGAGACCACAAAGTCCTGATTAAATACCATTAAGGATAACTAAGGGCAGATATGTGTGTTTAGGGCACATAAATCATGCCTGGATTATCATTTTAAACCCTCACAGCGAGTTAATGCAGCTTATTTCACTGGCCTAATAAACAGTAATAGCTGATCAGATAAACAATCTTTTTTTGCTTCTTCCCCCTCTGGTAACATTGGCATGTAAACACTCAGAGCAGCTTTTCAGAGGTGTTACATTGACACATGCAGAAGCCATGGAAAATCTAACGCTGCCGGCTTCATCCTTCAGCTAAAATGATGGTTTCCTGTCAATTTAACGAAGGCGACATTTATGCTAATGTCCCTCATTTCCTTAGTGAGACGCGACAGGACATTTATGTAATTGGCTGCGTGTTCAAGCAATATTTGGCACGGAGACAAAGAGAGAGCGGCGGTAATTTGAACCAACAATTTCACAGGTCGATTTCATCAGTCCTGTTTTACAATATTCGAGAACGCATAGGCCCACAGTGACGAGGCATCAGATAGGGACTCGGCTACGTAAAGGTGCTCAAAAGCTGTTTGTTTGCCTTTGTCCTCCTCTTTCTTCTCTGTCAGGAAATGAGATCAGTCTCTCCGAGCTGGTTTTGTTTCTCATGCATGAAACCGGCTTGCTGGTGTTGGGTTGGAGGGTTTGATCGTGCCAGGCTGCTGTTGTTGCTCCCATCAGGATTTTTGTGTCCTGTGGCAGAGGAAGGAGAGAGAAGGATCTGCTGATACCGATCTCGTGGTGAATTTAAAGTCTTTGATTTCTCGTGTAGCATTTCTTTGCTAATGTACTGTTTTAATACTGTCCCATTAACAGTGGATAAGTATGAAATGGGCCGGTGAGAAGGTGTCAGGATTTGACAGCAGCTGATTTATCATGAGGCTCTTTAAACCACAGCAGCCTGTTCTTGGTTGTTAGGAACAGCTCAGAGCTTGAAAAATATTGTTTCCTTGTCATAAATATGTGTATTGAATAGAAATAAGTCACATTTCATGAAAGAAAAAACAACACACCAGGTAAACAATGGATTATACTGAGGCAGTTAAAGCATTTTCTTGGGACTTGGTCATGTTTTCCATTTTGTGCCACTTAAATATACTGCGTGCACTCATATGGGTGTAATGTTACTGTGCAGCTACAGATATAGGACTATCTGTCTATTTCAACTCCAAGCGGTTTGACTGGATTTTTCAGATATTCCTAAATAAAAAACTGTGCTAACCAAGTTCGTTTAGTGTTGAATGAAGAACTATAAATGGACTGAAAACACACACAAAAGCGCAGACATCCTTTGCAAGGCTCGAGAAGCTTTTGTTCCACTGATGATGTTTCTATTCGAAATGAATTAAAAGTGTGAGATGAAACCTACCTCTTCAAACTACTTTTCCAGAAAACGTCAGTTTTCCAGTCTGTTTTGGCTGATTACTGTCTCCTTCACATGGAGAAGTGACCCCTGTTTGACCCTTCCCCAGGGCAATCTTAGCACTAAGCCTGCTCATAGTTGGGTATACTGTCATTATGAGAAATTCAGAAGTCATTTATTAGATTAATTCATTCTATGAGCCGTCTTCAGTTCCTCCCTTTCATCAGTGGATATGCTGTTGCTCCACTAGAACTATATTCTACCTATAGAGAAGACTCACAGCAAATGGTGTATTCGTGTTTGAGAGTTTTTGTGCGAAACGGGGTCAAGCTTTGGGATTTATTCCCATCTTCTGCTACAACTTTATTACCAACAATAACACAAGTTAAAGTAACAAATCCAACTGGTCGATGGATTTTTGCCACTTGTTTTTATTTCCCTTTTTTCTAGCAGGCTGGATTCATTTCTGAAGAGGAGTTTGGGGGTATTTTCATGTTTTTTAGCCTTGGTGACAGACAATCGAACATGTGTAGTTTCTCAAACACTCCTGCGTAGTTATTTAATCTGAAATGACATCCTGTATTTCAGCAAAGTCACCACTCTTCTCATATTTTGACACCAGTCTCTAAAGATGTTCTTCCTCTCTCCTGATCTTTATCAGCTCAGTGTGGAAATTGGGTTTAATGTGAAACTGGAGGAGGTTGAAATCACGACGTGTCCATTTCAGAACCTGTGGGGGGAGGGTATTTAGAAATGAAGTATTTAGAATTAGCGTCATGCATTGCGTAAATGGCTTTTAAAATCTTTTTATATTTGTAACATTTAGAACATAAAGAAAAAAACTCTATTTCCCAGGTTTATGGCACAGGCATAAAGATGAGGACTGCTAAGCAAAATGTGGAACACTAATCAAAAGAATTAAAAAAAAAACAATAGAAACGGAAGCAAGGACTGAAGTCTACACCAAAATAACAGCAAGGCATTCTTTCAAGAATCACGGTCATTTCTGAAGTTTAGACGAGATCACTATCAATTTTCAGCCATCATGAGTCCAAAAATATTTCCTACGGACCAGTCCCAACCTCCGCTGAGCTAACAATGGACCCCTAATATGCTTTCTTTGTTATTACATTTAACCAGGATGTTAAAGAACACATTTTTCCCCCTTTTTTCACAAGCTGACGTTTTTCCTTGTCTTAATGAAACATCTGTGGCGCACTTTGGCCAAAAATATCAACGATACAGTGCCACTGCACCCTTTTAAGCTATTGGAGTTATAGCTCTTCTCAGAGCAGTCTATTCTGGTGCTTGGCGTGACCCAATTGACTCCCTTTCACACCTCACTTAAACAGGATCTGACTCTTTAGAGATCAGTAGTAGCATTCAGGAAGCCTTGAAGCACATTGTTGCACAAACACCAAACTGATTACTTAAAAGGCAAACTTTGATTTCTTTCATCTGCAGTTTGGCCATGGACAGCTGGTACCGATCCATCTTGGAGACACAATTTTCACAACTCCTGTTGAAGTGACTCAGGAACGCAACCAAAACGTAAAAAAACGCCCGTCCAAAATGACTTCCTGTGACACATATCGGCTCGCTAAGCACAGGACATCGCTGGTTGTCCCTTTTCTGATTTGCTAAAGGTTTAAAGGCTGATGCTTATAACCTCAGCCAGTGGAAGGCAGATGGCCTTACTTCCTGAGTCTGGTTCTGAGGTTTCTTCCTGTTAAAAGGGAGGTTTTTCTTCCCACCATCACCTTGTGCATGCTCAGGACCGCTTCAGGAATAGATGAGAAGTTTCCATGCCATCACTTGGTTGTCTTAGCAAGGCTTTGTAGGAATTGGACTAATCTGGAATTGAATGAATTTGAACTGTATCTGTGATTTGTTGTATGGTAATTTGGCGCTTTATGAATGAAACTTTCTAACCAGAGTTGGCTTTTGTAACAACGGGACACTGTGGCATTCAGTGACAGATGGAAAATTGGTATTCCCATCATCCAAAAAAAAAAAGTAAGCGTGCCAGTTAGAAGCCGAATATCTTGGTAAAATATAAAACCTGATGTAATGTGATTGCAGTGCTTGTAGAGCTTTATTAGTTTGTTATTTTCTTATGTTGAGCGCTCTACATAACTGCCAATGAGAGGTTTATGATTCAGTTACTTTGGAAACTCAAATTTACGATCTCAAGCACAGAAAAGGTGTATATATTGTTGTCCCCAATAACAGGAAATGAAACCTTGATATATCTTTGGTTGTTCCATATAAACATAAAGTCAGTGACTCGGAACCCTTCCCAGTTGCTTAGAAAATTAAACTGCTCATATACTCGGTGCAAGACAGCTGGGACCTCCGTTTCACCCTTCCACAAAAAATTATTCTTCATCAGATGTATTCTGATAATCACTCGGTATGTTCTGGTTCTCCATCAGCTTTCTTCTTGCGTCTCTGACATATTTCCCGCAGTCTGCTCAGAATTCCCTGCTCAAAATCTGCTCTTTTTTCCAGTATGAAATCGTTGGAGCCTTCCCACTTACAGAACACATCGGCAGCCTTAATTTTTTATGACCCAATGTGCCGACGCACAGTTCTCAGCGTTGAATAGTTTTTCACTTACAAACAATCAAATTCTCTAAACCCTGAAGATGAAAAACATCAGTCATCCTGAAAAGAAAAACACATTTACCACCTCTGTATAGATTTCTTATTGTGGGTACATTGTTTAAATTTGCTGTTTTCCAATTCAATTAGCAGGAAAGACTCGAGGTCTATTGAATTAGAGGAGGAGGACCTCAGTTTTTAGTAAGATTAACACTTATAGAAATATAATGGCATTTAAATGAAGTGCTAATGTTGTATGGCGTGAATTGGACTAAACTGAATGTTGTGATGCTGAGGTTTGAACCAGGCTAAAATTCACAAAGCCTCTTAGAGTTACTCCCATTCGATCTCTCGCCGATAACATTTCCCATCCAGGCTCGTTACATCGCACCTTTCTGTGTCATGACTCCTTCAGCAATTAGATCCACTCGCTGCGCTGGCACATCTGCTGTTATCAGCGCTCCACTCCTTTTAATTTCCTGTCTCTTCAGGTGTCGCACATCCATTCACGTGCCCCACCTCTCCTTTATCCCGCGCCGCGTATCTCTGGAGTGCATTTATTTCCGCGTGAAAATGAAAGTGTGAAGCATGTCGGCTGGAGTGAGCGTGTTGATGTAACATCGTCAGAACGGAGGCGACGGTAGAGGCAAGTGGGCTGGAAAGTTTTCCATTCAAGTTGTCAGACAGCAAAGTGTGAGATTCAAAACGTGTTTTAGTGTTGTGGGACGCTCATAGGCGGGAATCTTTTGAGCTCCTTGTTGCCACGTCGGCAGGATTGACTGCGTCTTTGGTGTGACTGTTTTGTGTATGTGTGGCTGTAAAGCTTCTCTGTGTAACGCTGTCATTCAGTGTTCCTCTGCACATATATAAAGAGATCATCTCAGCTTGCTATGGTGAAAAGAAAATGGCTTTTCATTTGAAAGACTTTAAAGCAGTTCTGGCCTCCAAATCAACCTGTTAGAAAGAAGAAATAGCATTTTCTTTTCTTGCGCTGACTCATCATTCTGCTTTAGGCTGGAAACACGGTGCTTTGTTTCTTTAGAGCAGCAACTGCACTGAGCTGTGTAAAGAACAGAATGACCTCGCATCATAGCGCCAGTGGGCAAAAGCTCTTGCCCAAACACCTCCTTTCTTAATCCCTACGACCATTCAAAGAAACAGCGAAACGAGAGCTGCTTTATCGGCTGTTCTAAACCTTCATCAGAGTGTGCTGTTTTTGTTTCCCAGAGCAAAAAGTTTTTTGGGTTTTTTTTTTTTAGGATAGTGGTGGCAAAATGGATCCATTCCACTTGCAAATGCAGCCTTTAAGAGTTTTACACAGGCAGCCAAAGCCCAGTAAGTTCAGCTGAGTATGTCTGAAACCCACGGTGTAGACTTTTAATATGACACAAGCTTATGATTATTCACAACATTTTCTTACGTTGTATCGATTACCTAAATGCTGCATTCGCTTGAGTATTGCAGTAATGAGTTCAGCTTGGCGCATTTGTCGTGACAGGAGTGAACAAAGAATGGCTCAGCTTGTAGGCACAATAGGGACGACGATTCACTTTTTGAATCAATAACCTTAGTTATGTCTAAAGCACTCTCAGCCAATAATAACATCAGACCTACCTGTACATCAGAGCTGGTAAACTCTGCAGTGATGAATTTTTATTTCCATTGTGACACACAGTAGACTACTTCTAGATAAGTTGTACCAAAATTTGGGCCCATCACAGTATGTAGTCACCTCTGTCTGAGCATTGAAAATCCTTCAGCTGGATGAATTACAAAATTAGATTATAACACCAAACCAATCGATTGCAATTCCATTTTTAATCACCGGACAACACTATTTTCTAAGATTGCTTGAGTGTAGATGGAAGATGATGGTGAGAAAGATGCATGTGTTCACCTCACAAAGGTTGCTGGGATGTCTGTTCTTTTTGGAAAATCCCCAAACTCGATGCTCCTGCACAGACATGGCTCTCCCTGCCCAGTCTGGTCTGACTAAATGGTCCCCTGTTGTTAATCAAAGCAAAGTTAGATTTGCAGCAGTGCGGCAAAGCATGAAGTCATCTCCTCCTTTTGATTGTGCACATTGTGTGATTTCATGAGCTTTCTACAGTCTGAGTCGATTAAACTTGAATGAAACGGAGCAGCAAAACACTCCGGACCTACAAAAGATTTCAAGTTCCTTTTTTTTCCCCCTCTCACAACGTTACTTTCCCGCCTACGTGTCCTCCACCCATCGAACATTTTCCTCGTTTGATGGAAGGTAATAAACCTCCTGAGTTGATGTTTTTACTCCAGTGACCGAGTAAAGCTCATGACGCTTGACTTTTCTTAGATTTTCAAAGATTGTTATTCTCTGTGACATCCTTGACATCCCTTTGCTTTTCACCACCCTCCTCATGGTAAGTTGGACGTTTTTGGATGAGCCATGGTGGGTTATCTTGTGGCAGATCTGGTGAGACCGACACCAGATGTTGAGAAGAGCTTATTACGGTTGATTATTTTGCCTTTAGATCATTAACGACGCTGTGACAGACCTTTAGGCTGTTCGACAAGTCTTTTTGAAGGCCACTGATAATGAAGCAAGCCTTCTCTTTACCACAATCACAGTTGGTTTGATATGCTGCTGGCTGTAATATCTCAGTTATTCTTTATCTTCTGCTGCATGAATGCCAAAGATTCCCCTGAAGGATTTATTAAGTTAATTTGGCTTGGAATATTTTCCTCCATGTTAGATTTATCTGACATAAATTATATTTTTGATGGTGCGGAAGGCAGAAATAATCCCCTAAATCCCCTTGTTATGTTTGCTTTGTAACCTGTTGTTGTGTGAGCAGCTGGGGGATTTTAATGCCTGGAGTCTGAGGTTCTGTTCATTCCGCTCACAAGCAGAGAAAGTGCTTAATAACATAAGAAGAGCATCAGACTTCATGTTTTATGACCAATGCTGGAATTGCAATACAAGCTTTGATAAAATTAGATTAGAAATAAACACAAATGAAAACCTTCTATAATTAACAATTTAATCTTAGGTCCACAGTTTGATGTGTGACCCATGAATAACTGTTAAGCTAATTGATAATCATCATTTCTATCATTATTTACAATTAACAAGGTTGTCACTTTTCTAGCTGATAAACATAATCCAAAGTCACGTTTTCACTCAAGCTCCAAGATAACATTCCTGTAAAGAAAAGCACAGCTAACTTGATGATCTGAGTGATGCATTTCATGGCGTGTTACACTTTTTTTAAGGGGGGGGGTTTACATGGCAGACAACTTGGCATGGATCCATTTTTAAATGATCTTTTAGCACTTTGTCAAAAAGACATCATTTGTTCTCATTTCTTTTTTCAACAAAAAAAAAAAGCTTGACAGACATAAAATGAAATGTGTTGCACCAACAGGCTGATTCCCAAAGAGCTATTAGCTTAATTAGCAAAAACTTATCTCATATCTCAGTATGGTTTGCAGAAAGAGGAGGACAAAGGAGGAGGTGGCAGATGAACAGTATGTGAAAGTTATGTCTTTAAGAAATAGGAAGATATTCCAGCCAAAGCATCTGGACCTTCAGCTGATCCATCGACTGTTCACTGAAGCCTCAAAAGAAATGGTCTCCATGGAAGGGTGGCTGTCAAGAAGCCGTTCTCAAGGAAGGGAAGCTAGACTTATGCACAGTAATTGCACAAATTTGAATAAAGAAGGACGGTGCAGGCCAATACAAACCATTCAACAGACAGTTGATAAATTGGGTTTCAGTACTGATAGCAGAGCTTACGTTCTAGCCATTCATTAGTTCACGTCGGGTGGTGGCAGACGGCCACGTGTACCGTATGTGTTTGAGCTGAGGTTGGCTTTACTGAGCTTTGCAGTTTGGTCAAGTTCAGAGAAAACACTGATATTATTTGCTTTTAGTGATTTGAAATTCTGATATTTTGTTATGCTCATTACTTTTAGGCTAGCTGCTAGCTATCTAAAGGTTGTATATTGCTCTTAGCTTAGCTTTATCTAATTAAAAAAAAAGCGTACTCTGTTAGCCTTTTAAGATCAAATCTAGCTAGTTTACTGGCACTTTTTGCAAATTAGCTAGTTTACTGGTGCTTTGTGTCTATTTTACTGAATTAAATTAACCTAAGTAAATTAGCAAATTAACAATCTAGTTGAAGGGTTAAGGACTTAAACCTTCACCTCTGTGGAAGACATTCGCTCTTAACTTTTTAATAATAAAGAACTTAAATATTAACTTGACACCGCTGAGGACTGACCTGCTTGCATATTTTAACAGCCCCCTTTCTGCTGTTTGCGGGTTGTAATTTGTGGTAGGTTGTAATATTAATATTTCATTCTGATCTGCGCAAAGGTTTTGCCCCATGAAATTTAAAAAGGTACAAAAAGATATGTTGGTGCAGATGCAAGCGTCCTGAGGGACCGTGCCGTGTGTACCAGCTCCTGATGTAAATTAGCGGAGGCAGATCTTCGGTAACATGCAGTTTGCGAGTTACAGGCAGCCAGAGAAATGTGAGAGATTTTGGTGCCACGGCAATAAACCTGAAACCCTCTTTGGAAATTAGCTATCCTAAATGGACAACTGTTAATCTACTGTTAATCTAAATCACATATGGCACAGTATGGGATATATTGTCCCTCAGGGACTTTTTTGTTGACAAAATGACTGTCTGTAGATTAATTATTGAAGTGCTGCCATCCTCTCTCCCCCAAATTAGTGGTTACCTTATGGATCCATAAGTAGCCATTTCTTCTCACTCAAAGGTAATGCACGATAGTTGTTATTTTATTGTTTGTAATCTTATACCTGCAATGCGCATACTGAAAGTTTTGATGCTAAACGATTATAAACACCAGGAGCTATCACCATTGATGTTTGATAAATGAATATATTCTCTTACTGCTTAAAGGGTACATTTAAGTGCATGATAACCCGAAGGCACTAGAACAACAAAGCACGGCATGCATCGCATGGCCAGACAGGAGTGGACAAAACTTTATCCCGGAGCCCCTCCCAGCTGCCTAACACAGAGACAGATAACCATGTACGCTCACACTGACGAGATCTTTCAGAATCACCAGCTGAGCTAACGTGCATGTCCTCGTGCTGCGTGACAAGAGCTCAGGGAAAATTCACATCGGAGCAGGGAACATGCAAACTCCACGCAGAAAGGCAGACGGTGGTAACAACTGCAGCACCGTGCACGATCCATGAATCCTTAATCTGTGTCTGTGATGCCCCTACATACACCCACAGTACCGAAACTCTCACCCTCACAAGCAAGTAAAGAGTCAAGGGCAGTTACATACATGATAGATTTGTTTTATTACCCTGGACCCAGCTTTTTATTGACCTGCCCCAACAACCTGTGTCACAGATATTGACTCATTTGATTGCAACACTGTGCTGCAATATCAAAGAATTTCAAATCAATTAAGAGTTGAGGTTTGTCTATTGCACTTTTGACTCATTGTCACACAACACGGTTCCGCTCACAGTTGAGGCGAGCTGCAGAGCTCTGCTGTGCCCTTCAGACTGGAACGCCTTCCTTGTCTCAGTGTTCATGCACTGGAGCAGAAATGGAGTTATTAACCAAAGTACATCTGACTCCTCTGTGTGAGCGTCCAACACATTCTGTCACTTCTAACTTTCTCTGTGGGAGATGTAAGTATAGCCAAAATTCACCACCAAAATGTGGCAAAGCAGACCCAAACCTCCTACAGGTCTGCAGACTGTATGTTATAAGAGGAGTTCACATCAACATGTCAGAGTCTGGATACATTACAGGCTGTGGAATGCACCACACCTCCATGAATGGGAGCCTTTGCCTAGAAGGGATTTTTCTTTTCTGTCACTCTTTCCCACCAGCTCAACTTCCCAGGATTCATTCATCATGTCGCTCACGCTGGCAGCATCGCAAAAGTTTCTCCGAATGGTTCCTTTCCAGCAGCATTCGGTACAGCCTGTCTTTCTTGGCAACCAAAATTCATTAGACTAAATTTGCTGTTAACATTTTGTCTGGAACATGAAGAAAATCCTGTCTTCTCCATGCATCTGATGTGTGGCTGTCTGAGGAAGCACCCTTCTCTTGTGTCTTTGATAGCGAGGGCCCCACCAAGCCAGACAAGCAGACAAATAACAGCCTTCGAAGGAAAAAGAAAAGCCATAATTTCCCTCCCCATCTGAGCTCCAAGTCCAACTGAGGCAGTTACTGGCACCAATTTTTTGCCCTTTCTTCATTCGTTTACCTCTTGCGGAGGTTGTCACACCTGCATATCTTTTATTCAGACCACACAGATCCACTGCTGCTTTGGAGCTGTACCGGTGGAATTATTCTGCCCGATTGCGATTGCACTATAGACCCCAGAAAATCCATTTGCAGAGTTTTAGATAGATGATGCCATGCAGCACAGACAATTATTTGAAAAAGTTTAATTCGATTTTCAGATGACATCAGTAAGCCGGACAGAGCATGCTCGGGTCTGCCAGCGCTGTCAGGCTGCGATGCTTCATGCAGGTACCACAGGGAGCAGAGAGGAGAGGCAAAGAACCTGACTGTGCAGATTTCTGATTAGATAAGCTAAATGCCGGGGGGGGGGAGCACAGACAGACTTTATAAATGATGTGGTTATGTAACAATACCTCAACAATACCTCCACCTCAGAAGGCCGTCATTTATAACTGCATCTGAAGCACAGCATTTTTTTGTAGCACCATTGATTAATCCCTCTGAGACCTGGAAAAAAAGACACTCCTGAATGTCTAAGGATGCTGTTTTCACGAGATCTCAATGTAGATAATTGTGTATAGCAGTGAGTGGGTCTACATGATGAGGTTAACTCGATTATAGCTATAGTTGGGTTATGCTCCTTATCTGAGGGTAATTATCCTTGGATATATGACGGTGAATGAATCGAATCACTGGCACAAAGCATGCAGTACCCCAGTACGATAGGTGGCGCTGTCCCCATTTCAGCTATCGCTAATAGAGCCACTTCCGGTTTACCTCTTCACCACCACCAACAACAAACTCAGGCATTAGAAAGATGGCGAACGAAGAGCAAGATGAAGCTGCGTCCCTCTACATTTGTGATGAGCTGGTTATGGCACAAACGCAACGCACAACGGCACATTCTTCATCGCGTTGTTTGTTTCTTTCTGACGGCGGCGACAACAACAGTAATATCGTCTCCTTCAACTTCCGGTTGACGATCGCGGGAAAAAATCTCGAGCATGCGCAGAACGCTCGATCCGATCCACTGTCGTCTCCAGGCACGTTGGGGGCAATCAGATGGCGTTGTCCCGGGGTCTTAATTCGATCGCAAGTAACCCGATCCGATTCGATTTCTTGTCAGATTAAGCTTGTTACATGAGCTGAATAACTCAATCTTATTGTAATTTAGCCATTAATCCGATCCGATTGCCCGCATGTAACCGCACTGAGTGTCAGAGCCAGAGGCAACAAGCCATACACATTAAGCAGGGTTTCCTTTACCAAGAAAAGGTGAATGGAAACAGCAGAAAGAATAGATACTTCCAATCATGTGCAAAACAAAATATACTTGCTCGTTTGAGTTTTTGGGCTTTTTTCACATCTTTCTATGACTTGAAACACAGTAGAGTGCAAGGAAACAACTTTGCAAACAGCTGGGAAAGTGGCATGACTCGCCTTCTCTTTCTAGTCGGAGACTGCAAACATGCACTCACCTGACTGAGCTGTGTCTTCCTGAATATGACACATTTCCCCAGATATTCCCAGATTGTGTAGCTGCCTCTCCAGCGTCACTGTCTCGCAGTTCTTCATCAAAACAAAAGCGAAGAATTACAATGAAGGCTTTAATCCTTCCCTCGACTGACTTGGGTAGCATTTAGCAGCAGGCTCCACTGGCAGCCGAAGGTGATAGATGGATGGCTCATACAATAAACTGCCAAGAGCAGAACAGTTTTCATGGATGAGTTCCCAGGATGTAAACAAACCATATGTTGCATCAGGTTAGGAAACTTATATCACTGTTTAGAAAGCAGCGCGGTATCTCAGTGCCATCTCACAGAGTATCAGTGATGGCTTGTTTGTTTGCAGTGAACCCTGACATCCCACCATTGCACAAATATCCCTAATGAAATAATAGATGCTTTTCTACTGCAC
Organism: Leuresthes tenuis; assembly: GCF_036924035.1. NCBI lineage: Eukaryota > Metazoa > Chordata > Actinopteri > Atheriniformes > Atherinopsidae > Leuresthes > Leuresthes tenuis. Next base: position 21,288,408 of record NW_027325372.1, on the reverse strand, counting down.
AGGTTCTCCAGTGAACCTTTCTGCTTAATAAACAGATTGTGCAGCTGCACTAAATTACCATACTTGACATTTCATCACCTCATCAAATTGCAGTGCAGCTGCCCCCTCACAGCTCGGTGAGTATAGCTTTTGCTGATTTTGTTGTGGCCTTCACCTGAATGGTACTTCTAAGTACACACACACACACACACACACGTATATATATATATAACATAAAGTAAACGATGCACCCTTGCAGTGCAAGTTTCATTATTTGAATTGAGAGAAAAGCACAGACAGACTTTATAAATGATGTGGTTATGTAACAATACCTCCACCTCAGAAGGCCGTCATTTGTAACTGCATCTGAGGCAGAGCATGTCTAATAATCTGATAACACTGCACAGACTAATAGGGAAAAGACCCTGACCCTAAAACACCCTGCTGTTGTGTTAGGCTAGAATAGATCTAGCTGAAAAGCCTGATTACCTAAATCCCCCTGCTTCCGTTATCTTCCTCCTCTTCAAACAGCAGAGGACAAACTGCACAGTCGAGCTGGTTGGTTTCATCTGTTTCGCTGCCTTTTGTTCAGTGGGTTGCTTTGGCGGAGATGAAAGTGAAAACATAGCCCATGTTGGCATCCTGTGAATTGGATTTGCTGGTCTCCTTTTCTTCCTCAAGCGCTCTGTCTTTGCCTTGCTCTTTTCTCCCACCTCTGTACCTTTTTGTTCTCCTTCTCCAGGCTACAGTTGTATGTGGTGCTGGCTGTCTATTCTGGTGCACTGTTCATATGCTGGAGAATATTGCACATTGACTCAAGTCTCTCAGCAGATGTCTCTCCTTCCATGGCTCTAATTGGTCTTTCGGTGTGAAATCCTAAAAGCTTAACAGAGCCTTTATGTAATTATTGCTCGACTTGATTATTCTTTTCTTCCACTTCTTATTTGTGGCCCTCGCACTTAAAGACATGTAACAACAGCCATGTCTGGACAGTGTGTAATAAGAGGCTAATTTTCAGCATCTATAGAACTAGTCCCTTGTCTCCCAGCCCTCCAGCCTTCCAGCAGCGACTCCACCATTTGAATCAAGCTTACATTCAGATGAACAGTGAAGCCTCCCGCCATTCAACAAGGGAGCGGAAAGCACCTGAGCTGCTCAGCAGATATGCATCTTCCCCTCGCCTTCTGTGCCTCATTGTGTTTTGGCTGCATCAACAAAGAAAATGATCACGAGTGAATTAGTCAACCCAAAGACGGCACCAAATGGCTTCATTCACAAATTACTGTCTTTTAACTTTATAGTTCTCTTGTTGCCTCTCGGGCTAAATGCGGGAGCTGTATCTGTAAACTGTTTAATTCAACACCTTTAAAGATGTCAGAAGCTCATCCAAGGCTGTTTGATCAAGAGTGATAATGGAAGGAAACAAGAAAACGCGACCTGTTCACGGCCTCGCCTTGGTTGTTGAGTGCTGGCACTCTGGTTGTTTGTTTAAACAGAGAACGGATTCCAGTGGAACATTTTCAATCAGTCGTTCTGTAAAACAACCAATATATTAAACCAAAATGAAAAAGAAAGTCAAGGACAAACAAAGTGCATTAGAAAAGAAAAGATGGATGAGTGTTGGATTTTTACCGTTTGTTGTTCCAATTTAAGTAAATTGCTGGTCAAAGTCTGAAAATATGCCCGTTTTTTTTCTTTCTTTTTCTTACGTCTCACCAATCGACAATTTGTCGGTGTGTTGTTGGCTCAGAAATCAATGCAAAGTGCACGCGAGAGGGCACTTATAGGTGTTTAATAAAGGCAGGGAGATGGAGCGCACTGCCCATTCTAACCTCTGGGCGTTACACAGTCAAGTGTATGAACAGATACAGAGACAACGGTGCTGCTGTGCCACGTGAGCACGAAGTGTACTTCTTGTCTGAAGCTCCTTGGTTAAATGTAAAGGCGCTCCTGTGAAACCCTGAGAGGGCTCATTGTGATTTTCATCCCATTCGAATGCTTGGTGTTTGAAGAGCTGTCTGTCCGACGGGGATGCTGGGGGGGAGATAAGGCTGCTATCTCCATGCGCCTGTTGATAGTTAGACTTCAAGTGCCTTCCAATTAGAAAGTCTGCACCCGGCGGCCCCATAGAGGATGATTGTTTTTAAGGATCGCCCGATACCCCAAAGACCGCTGTGGCGCCACATTTCTCCCGCTTCTTTCTTCCCTGCTCTCTCTTTTTGTTTGTTGAAGGTGTTTTCTTCAACCTGTAGATAGACAGAGCTTTGTTGTTATATCAACACCCCCCCCCCTCTGTGTGGAGGGCAAAGCTTTCATTTCTGTCCTCCGCTGCAGGGCACGGTGATGCTCGCTGTAGATTAATTAAACATCTACATTTGCGGCTGGAACCTGCGCAGGTTTCTGACATTGAGGATGAGAGCGAAACAAACAGCCTAATGGAATTCAGCTTGTCACTTCAATCTGTTTTGCCTCTCCACCTCATTACACATCTCAGCTCGGTTGGCTGCGCCGGGGCCTGTTTTTTTTGTAATGTTTCTTTTTTTCCACATGCAGTCAGAGCTGTTTCTGTTAGACCAGGCTCAGAGATTATGCAATTCGTCAGGTAGCAACACTGTTTGTCAGCTGAAGTCAGAGCAGTTGTTTGAGTTAACAAAGAATCCTCTTTCTTTTTTCCCAGAGTTTGCATTGTTTGTAATAAAGCGCTGCTGGAACTGTCGCAGTCTGCATAAAGCCTGCTGTCGGGTTATTTCTGGGGGCAGGGTGTGCGTGTGCGTGCAGTAGTGTGAGTTCACACGTTGTTGCCTCATGACATTGTTGTCCGGTGGCTTCTTCCCATATGTGTTTGCAAATGTATAAATAAAGCAAGGGATGCTCCACATATCTGTGACCAGTAAGCAGAAAAATTCAATTATTGTTCCGATAATGAAATTTCAGCAGATAATTATATCCAATAATGCAGTGCAGGGCTGCAGACTGGAGAAGCCGCCCTCAAACCTGGATGGGAGCGTCTCCTCTGCTTTGTCTCATGCTGATTTTTCACATGAGCAGATACAAAGCAGACGGTGGCTTCTTAAAAAAAAAAAAAAAAAAAGCAATGTTCACTTGATGTTTGTCAAGTATTTCTTGAAAATTGTACACAGACGGCTGTGTATGAATTTTAGAATAGACCCAGTCCTTCCTCTGTTTTCATGGTCATGTGGTCTACTCAAGATGCTGATTAAATGTGGATGTTTGGCACTCATTTCACCGGAATCAGCAGTAGGATAAACCAGGAGTTTAGTGTAGATCGTACCAGTGTCTCACATTCTATATTCCTGATACTGGAATGTTGGAGGATAGTTTGGAAATGGCCTTTTAACCATTTCCAGATTGATGGGCAGCAACAGTTGCTTCTCTAAAGTCATTGTCGATTGCAGTAGTTTGTAAACTGGTGTTAAATTGATGTGGGGGACAGTGGATCAGTTCAGTCAAGCAAATACAACATTCTGTTGAGTGGAAGCCAGCCTTACTGATAGCCTTAAAGTCATGTCCTAACCCCTGGATGGCTTTGAAAGATGTCACAGTGCAGGCAAGCAGGATTACGTCTGTGATACAGATCTGCTCTGTGTGAGCTCCATGAATCCAGCAGCAGTAAGACGCCGCACAGTGAACCCTGCGTTCTGCAGTGTGTGAGGGGGCGACAGACTGGAGTGCTTACTCAGGCTTTTCACATAGAAAAAAGTGGAGGAAGGGGGAAATGTGCAAATAGGGAAAAAGAAAACTGCAAGTAATCTGACCCAGTTTTTTCCCCAGCGCCTGTGATGCAGGCACTTCTTCTATTTCTGCTCCTGCCTTGGATTGATCTCACTATGAGGTAAAGAGCTGCCTCTCATGGGATGGTCCGCCTCTTAATAGCCATTGTTTATCATAAGCCATACACACATGCAAGTGACTATTTTTTCCTCACACGGAAATGTGTACACAATGTGATTTAGAGTGGGAAGGAGGTTTTTGCTATGCCTCTGAGGACCGTGCAGTATGCGTGAATAGATTTTGTGAATAGAATAGATTTTTCTCTTCCTTTATTCATTCATATATGTTGCTTTATTCATTCATATATGTTGCTTTATTCATTCATATATGTTGCTTTATTCATTCATATATGTTGCTTGTATATCATATGTTTTTTCTGTTTCTTTTTTTACAGAATAAAGGGTTTATTTTTTTCATGCATTTGCATGCTTTTACTTCAGGTCATGACAGACTCTATCACATCTTTTTTATACACTTCGGGAGCAGAAGTTGTTTAGGATATTTTGGAAGACAGGAAGTCTTTTTGTTTTTGAGGGATGAATCCAGGAGTTTGACGGATCACGTGCTGATCACAGCAGACATGAAAACCAATGTTGAGATTTAATTGATTCCATTTGATAAAGTCGAACGTTTCCCTTCAGTCTACAGAGGGTCTAAATCATCTACTGTTTATTAACAGAGGATTATAGCTACCCTGACATCCAACATCTGCCTACCTTTTGTTTTCACCAAAATGCTATCACGGTACATCTTGCACTTATTTAAAAAAAAAAAAAAAAAAAACTCACTAAGTGAGGAACAGTTCAAAGAGCCTCACATGATGGCAAGAAGGTTTTCAGAGCATGCACCTTCAGCCTTTGGTTTCCAGGAATTGGAGACGCGGGTGACGGTCTTTGCTTAGAGCTGCACTGTTTGTTGGCAGACAGCTCCTGACAGTGAATGCACGAAGAAGAGTTCTTCATGCGGACGCACCTCACCGGATCAACGAGGAAGAACTGCTCACTGCTCTCCTCCCACATCAGGGAATGATGAGAACATGTGAGGTTGGAGGGGTGGGCGTATCAAAAGCAGTCGTGAGTTTAGAAAGCAGTGTACCTTTTATTCAGTTAACCCTCCAATCACAATGATGTTCAGTGAAACTTTGTTCTTCAGAGGGACACCACAGTCCTCAGCACTGAAATGGAGCTAGTTCTTCCCTGAGACAGACATTAACCCCCCCCCCCCCCCCCCCCCCCCCCCCCCCCCCCCATACTATCAAAGACGTGGGCTTTTAAACAGAGCGGTGGTTTCACTCCTCTTTATTCCTGTGGCTGCAGAACAAGCCCAAATCATCAGCTCTCCACCAGCGTGCTTGGTAGTTTGTATGAGGTGTTTGTGCCGATACGCTGTTTAGCCCTCATCACATGTTGCTTATGAGTTTGTACTTTTCACCCACAGTCTTTGTTGTGCAGGCTGGCGACAACCAGCCACTCCTTGGTCTCCTTCCAAAGTCGGCAGCCTCGTGCTACCTTCCTTCATTTGCTTGTAAAGTTTGGCAGATGACTCGTGTCAAAGCTAAAATGAAACTTGTGCGCACGCTCTTGGTGGTTTAACTGATTATCAAGACATCCCAAGCAGTGTCCTGCACATGGCTTTAAATCAGGCTTCGGTTTGACTGCTCTGAGCAGACTCCACAGTGGGTCACAGACCTGCCAGCCACCATAACTCTATCCTCATGGCAAAGAATCGACCATCTGCATGTGAAATGACTGAATCACACAGCCAATCCTGCTGATTTTTTCCCAATGTTTTTTCAGTAGAATCTATTGTGTTTTATTGATGGGAGTTGCAAGTAATATCACATTGGGTTTAGCTTGGATCGGGCCAGGTTAGCCGTCAGCGTAGCGGCGTGAAACAAGCCAAACTCCTTCCAACACGTCCATCGTTCTTCTTCCAGACAGAAGTCCTGTTCTATTGTTGATCGTCTTTTTTTTTTTTTTTTTTTGACACCTCTTCTTCATAATAAATGACTCACTCTCCAAACAGAGCAAACATAAATCAGGTGAAGTGTTGTTTTTACTAATAAGCATCTATTACTATATGCAACATGCACTCTGCTGGAGCTGGAAGGTCCTTTGACATAGATGGACTGATCCACCATATAAGAAAGCATGAACTTGTGCTAAAGGTATTAAATATGTAGAATACAATTATAATCCTCGACATTACAGCATTGAATAATAGATTATGAGACTCTTTGCTCAGCCCACTTCTTATTGGTCACTTGTCAGTGTCAGTTTGAGAAGCCTTTAATATTTGAGCGATGTTGGAGCCAATGGAGATGTTCGCAAAGTTCCAGAAAAGTACAAAGACAGAAATTCCCAAATTCAAATATTTTATGAGCAGTGACACTCTCAGCTTATGAATTAGTTACATTTACTTCTGTGTTTTTATTCTTGGACTTCACTAAGGTCATTTTACATGATTTATAGTCTAAATGGAGCTCTTACGGGTGCCGGAAATCCCTCAAAAGGTTTCAAGGTTTGAAAAGTGCTTGCACTTTGGATAAAAAGCTTGAAGCTGCCTGAACTTTACACTGCTATTGTAATAAGTTGCTGTCTGATTTGATAGTCTTCTCCCTAGTAGAAGAGACAGAGTAGAGCCTGATTAGTTGTCCACCACCGGTCGTGTAGTCACAGCAAACAGAGGAGAAGCATCAGTCTATTGCAGGGCCAACACAGACTTCCATTCAATTTCAAATCACCGTTCAACCTGACGTGCATTTTTTTCTTTTGCTGCATTTACTGTTTCGAGACTTTCACCCGAGGCTCAACTGATGCCCCAGCCTGCTGTCCACTAAGAAGCAAGTCAGCGAGGTTAAAATGGGATCTCTGGTGTCTTGTCAGAGCTGCAGAAGAAGTAAGTGTCGTGAAAGGATGCCTGGGTGCTTAAATGTGATCCTGCGGCACAGATGGGGGTGGTTCTCTGCACACGCTGGTGACTGGGGAGACATAACTGACAGTGACTCATGCCGTTTGCTGAGTCACACCTTTGTCACTCTCGTTAATGTCAGCCCGGTTCTTTGTTTGGAAAGGAGGTGACCGTAAAGGTTCGAATTGAAAAGCAATATACATCACTTTTTTTTTTTCCTTTTCATTCTCAGTGCAGGGAAAAATAAAAAGTTCAGGGAACTATGCATCTAGAATGCTTGGCAGCCATGTTGGAAGTCACACGCTGTGTTAAAAAAAAAGAGAAAGTTCCGGTCATTAAACTCAGTTCAAGTCTGGAGAGTCTGTGTGATTAAAAGCTGCATGAGACTGACCTTCCTGTTAATTCCTTCTGAGTCACACAATGAAGCCAACTGAAAAGGAAGTTAGTGGCCGCAGGACAGAGAAAAAACCTGCCATTTGCTCACATGACAGAAGAAAAAGAACATTTAGATCTCTTTAGATCTCACAGTGACAACGTTCATATTTGTAGATTTTTATTGGCAGTAATTCTTCCACCCTTCCATTTTTTGCCAAGTGAGCCTTCCTGATTGAAGCGAGACGAGGAGAGAAGCAGCAATTCCTATTCCAAAAAGTGAATTGATCGCATTTGTCAAAGTTTGACATTTTAGCACAAAGTGTTTCCTTGGCGCCTCCCTGGATGGTGTTTGTGTTCTGAACAACGACAGAAGAACAGCGACGTTTTTCCATCACATGGCGCAGCTACGCACAGAGATGCTTTCCACCACATGTGATTCCACCTGAACCTCACAGGGGTTCTGTACTGATCGTCATAGCGGCGCTGCATGCAACTGTTGTCATATGAACACCATCTAAACGATATAACGCACTCAAAGCTAGCTCTGCTGTATTGATACAGCCGCTGAAAAGCAAATCTGTCATCCTTTTTGTTTTGACTTTCCTGCTGCTGCGAGAGAAAAGAGGAATGCAGACGGTGAACGCCGCTGTGTTGACTGACAGCTGCCACCAGGCATATAGAATTTCTCCGCTGTGAGCACCATGTCTAAAATGCTTGTCATTGTGGGCTTTTTTGTGTTTTTTTTCCCCACTAGCGGGGCTTTAAAAACACGAGGCCTCAAAAACGACTTTGTCACTCTCTGAGTGCTTGTTGCTGGGCCGTCAGTCTTTAAGTGGGTTTCCATGCAACATTGTTTTTTAATCAGCAAAACTGACACTTCCCTCGTAAACTCAGAAGATGTGTTTAGAAACAGCGGTTTAACTGTGCTGCTTATCAGCAGTGTGCATGTAGAGCTGGTGACTCCATGAGAGCAGGTCTGTCTCTGTGAATGTGTTTACGGTTGGTTTATCTGTGACCACACATCAACCGTCCTTTATTTAAGGGCCCGAAACACCATCTGCGATGTTGCAACTTTTAGTTTTTCTGCTAGGACCATCAATTGAATACTGACCACCTTTAAGGTCTGAGTTTGGTGGAGGAATTCTGCAGACAGCCGGTTGCCCCTGTGAACACAGGGTTTGAAAGCCAACACTTTCTGGGCCTATAGATCCATTGCGTTGGTTGATTTCTGGCAGGCTAACCATAGAGACTTTGGAGGCCTTTGTATCCGCAGTGACGGTGAATGACGTGTATGGATGGAAAAGGTTTTATGTTGAGCGATACGTCGATGTCCGTCCCTGTCAGGTCTCTAAGTCTTCATGGGGGATAAGGTCAATAAACTGGTAGGAAGTTTTTCCGAACAAACTGTGTCAAATGAAGTCAAGCTGATTCAGTCTCAACTCTAAAAGTTCAGTTAATTATTTAGTTCATTACTTCCTCCTTCTGTCTTCCGCGCTCGGCTCCCTCCTCTTTCTCACTCTGTTTGCTGCTTTTCCTCTCTGCGCTCTTCTCCATCCCCTCCCTGCCTCTCAGAGAGAGCGGGGCTATGAGAAGTGTTTGAAGTCTTTTTTTTTTTTTTGGATGCCTTGGGTAAAGTTTGTAGTCTTGGGCCCAAATTAGAGCTTGCTTATTTATTAGCACATCTAGCTACTGTGCCCTTTCCGTGAGGTCTTTCCCACTGTGGCCACTGTGCCCCCCCCACATTCATCCTGTCTGGACTGAAGAACCCACTCTAAATTTCTATCTCGACATTTTTCCTAACTTATATTGGTCGTTTTGTGTCTCTCGTGTTATCCCTAATGATGCGTTGAGGCGGGTGAAGCAGCAGGCGCTGTGTGGTATTTCCTCCTGATGCCCTTAATACAATCATACTCCCACAATACATAGACATAACAACATCTCAGAGTAATGACTTGAGCATCTGTGTATGTAAAAGCAGGCACATTGTTACCTTTTGCACACTCATAATTGAAAATTCTGGCATTTGTCTGGCATATGAACAGAGCTTAAACTGTGAATAAATGAGTTTAATTGGTTTGAGTTTTTCAGAGAATTATGGTCCAAACTGCATAAGTATCAGCAACTCTGCTGAGTGATTGCTACCTGACTGCTTCCAGCCGTTAGATGGAGAGTGTTCTCTCTCTCTGAGGGCTCCATTCTTTAAGCAGCTCACGTTTTTTATGCATTATGGCATAAGTTGTCGTTCCTAAACACAGTCTGAAGTTTCTCCCGAGCACTTTTTACAGTTTCACAGATTTCTCTTCAAATTTACCGGCTAATAAGACATCCAGTAACGAGGGAATTGAAATGAAAGATGCACGCCCAAACATGTCATGGCCTGAAACACTTGCACCGTGTGAAACATCTAAGAGTTGATAACGAGGGAGCTGTCCATCACCTTGCACACCGCCTTCCAGAAGTCTTTCTTTTTTCTTTTTTTCAACCTGACAAGGAGGCCGCGTATAACTTCTATCATTTCTCCTGATCGGCTTATCATCCCAGCAACTCATCCACAAAATTTAAGTGTTGTATTTGACTTCTCCCTGAATTGAACAGACAACAGTGGATTATATCTGAAACATGTGTAGCAGCTGACATGACTGAATGTGGTGCAAGTATCTCCTGTATGTGTGTGTCTGTGGGTGGCTGGATTAATAGCTGAGGATTTAGATTGGATGTAATGATGCAAAGCAAAAAGCAGTGGGGGAACCTACCCCCCTGCCGTCTCCACTCTTAATATTTGGAAACAGGAGAAGGAGTGAGGCACGGCTGTGAGGAAATGCTTATATGTGCACACACGCGCACTGCAGTTCCTCAAACAGCATCTCTATCCAGCTCATGTAGGGGGAACAGCACAGCGTTTAGTATTGCCACCTTTTCTCACAGCAATGCTAAAGTTACAGATTAAATACTAAAATTACCTCTCAATGCTGCAGCTAAGCCAGGACACGGTGGCTCTGAAAATGAAACTTCAGTTTGGAGAATCAGAGTTGTTCTGTTGTTACACAAACACAGCCCCGTCCCTCCCGCACACACGGGGTCCTGGAACTGGCACGTCACCAATCCTCTCCGATTATATTAGCCGAAATTTAACCTTTAATGAACGCAGAGCCTGAGTCTTGCTCTTGTGGTAGGTTGGCGAGGCTGTCTGACAGGTCTAATGAGAGGGGCCCTCCCGGCAGAGGAGGTGTCAGACCCCCCAATAACTATGCAATCGCCCTCATTAGCATCGCGCTAATAAGCCACTCTGCAGGGGATGTCATGGAGAAGCTGGAGAGGAGTGGAAGGGATGGCATGTTTACAATCATATCAAATCAATTTTTACCCACAGAGAAATATGTGCTCACCTATTTTAGCTTCATTATTATCCAAGACCTCGTTTGATTTTGGTTCAACACGTGTTTACAGGTACAAAATCGTACATCTAAATGTGTGGTATGTTGTCATCACCTTTGCTAACACTGTGTATCCTTCTTCAGTTAGCAAAAATCTCACCTCAGCTTTTTAAGATATTTATCTCATTTAAGTTCTTTCTTTTGCAAAGTTATTTGAGAGCTTGTGTATTCTCAGAGTGAGATGAAAATATTTATACCCCTCATATTCACCTAATGCTAGCCTAGCTAAGCAGGATCATGTTTAGCCCAGCTTTGCAGGTTAAAGACTTCTAGCTGGGCCATGAGAAACTGTCTGTTACAAAAAAAAAAAAGCATTTATTTCTAACTCTAAAACTCAAAATGAATCCGGCAATTTATTTATTTTCTTAATTTTATTTCTTCTTTTAAATTTTATTATTAGCTGGAAATGGTAACCACGCAGAGTTGGTTCTTCTAACGTCTTTGTTTCTCAGGTGATCCGACAACGATGTCGGCTTCCTATGCTGTTTGTCAGTATTTTGCCCTTTGGACAGAGCCAGGCTAACAGCTACCCTTTCCATCCTCACATATGCTAACGTTACCCAATTTTGTTTTGATTTGACAGGTGGGGCTTTCATTCCTCAGTCATGCAAAACTGAAGTGATCTTTTGAATTGCCACAAAAAATTAATTGGAATCGGACACGTTTTTTTGTCTTCAGCTTTGTGCTGAGTGGGAAATCGATGGCATGCTGCATAAAGTCTACACAGAGAACTCTATGTGAATATATGTGATTTTTCAATAGGAGAATACTATGTTAAACAGGAAGTAAAAGAAACTTTTAAATTTACTGTTGTCTGTTCACATTCTGTCACCACAACTGGTCTTGTATTGATTTGTTGGATTTTGTGAGACATTTGAAAGCGACGGCAGCCTGTAGAATAGCAGATATGTACGCAGGTGTAACATTCATTTATGTTTCCCCTTCGTTCAGCATCTTCAAAGCAGAGTGGCTAAGGGGACTGGTGGGTGTTCGTGTTCCCTTTCTAAATCACCTTTTTGTTTTTTTTTCCAGGGGCCACAAACGGAAGCACGATGAAGCCAGAGAGGAAGCCGAAGTCGACGCAGACGATTTGAAAAAGAAGCGGGAAGGGGAGGAATTCGCCGATGAGTCCTCCAAAGACTCCAACGAGGAAGAGGAAGGGAGCAACTCAGAAGAAGATGAGATGGCCGCCGCTTTGGAGGCGGAGCTAAATGACTTTATGTGACAAGGAAACAAAAAAAAACAACCCAAGTCGTCCCTACAAGTGGTACCTAGAAGTTATTTTTCTGCTTTGGAATCTGTATAACTGGGATGTGTGAGCCATGAATGCGTGTTGTAATAAAAAGTGAATGTCCTGTACAGAAATGACACGTTGCCGTGTAAATAAAGTCATAGATTTTTGTAGAACTGGTATATAGCCATTTTGGCATAAACCCTTTGATGTTAACATTTTATTGTAAGATAACAAACTGGAGACATTAAATTTGATACTTTTTTTGTTTGTTTTTCTATGTCAATTTTTATATTGATGAGAAGAAGAGTGAATTCCTCAACTGTAAATTCTTCTGATTGTACTTGCCAAAGAGTTTGGTATAGGTTTGCCACGGTGTGCAGCTAAATGTTTTACTCTCGACTTCCACTTTTATTGTTTCCTCTGGTCTCCTCGACAGGGTTTTAAGGTAGTTGATGCAACCAGCGGATCTAGACGTTTGAATGTGTTCCCTCCTCATGTACATTTCATGATGCTTTGTAGAGCTCAGGTTAGCTCCTCAGCCTTGTGATGCACGGCCCTAATTTTCTCTGCACGGGGCTCAATTCTCCGCCGTCAGCCACTCTGGGCGTCGATTTCACAGTTCAAAAAGAAACAGCCACTTTCTCTCAGCTCGTGTACACTGGAACTCGTTTTGGAACAGAATCCTCCTCTTTTTTTCTTTTTCTTTTTTAACATGTAGATGAAATGAATAAAATCTCAGTGCTAAACTCTGGAGGTGCTGCTGGGATTTTATTTCAATTGACTTTTTACTCTTCTGAAAAACAAGAGCGACGTGCTCGAGATTCAGGCGCCATGAAGTGCAACATAAGCTACATATTTCCCCTTAAAATGAGTTCATCTATTTCTTTTGCAAAAATTCCGAATGTAGGAAAGAAATGTTGTTTTTCAACAAATACCATGATTTTGGAGAATTTTGAGTTGGGCATTATTAAAAGATATTTGCTTAACAAAAAAGAAAAAAAAAACAGTTTCTGAACCTCTTTCTACAATGCTGTTTTGTTTTTTTCTTTTGTTTGAAGTGATGAAGGCGATTCATTGTTCCCACTGAGCCTGCAGCCACTGTACAGTTCAAACATCAAAATACAGTCTTACACCTAAAATATTGGATAAATTCTATTCATACGGATTGTTTTATTATTGTAGAAGCCAGTTCCGGGAGAAGTCTTTATCTCGGACCCCCGACAAACTAAAACAAAACAGCGGCATGACACGGTCTTTGCATGAACTGTTCGATTCAAACTAAAGTCCTTTCACAGGAAGTGATTCGGTAAAACTTCGGCTCCCGCTCTGAGCAGAGACGGCAGCACTCACCAGCACCTCAGCTTTGCTTGTATAAAAAGCAGCCTTGGCTTATGAATTTGACCGTGCCGTGTGCACATCTCATATTGCAGGATTTCACCTTGAATGACCATGAAGCACAGTTGTGTGTGACGGAAAGAGCTTTGGCTTATATTCGCCCCTCATCAGCTCAGTCAAACCCACAGCTCTCAGTCTTGTTTCTCGCTCTCTGAACTCACCTCTGACAGAGCTTTCATATTTTGCATTTAAGCTACAGAACAAAATCGTTTTGAATATCGTCCAGAGGCAGACTGATGCCTGTTTAAATCTGTGTTCAGCGACTGTTTTTACCATAAAGATTTTTTCACTCGATTCATCCAGAAAACATGTTTTTTATAGTGACTGCCTTCCTCTTTTTCTTTTTTCTTGTGTTTGTGGTTTTATCATTGAGTTTCAATCAAACTAATGACGTGTAAAGTATTTGTAAAGTTTATTTCCTACTAAACCCAGAGGAAAAACAAGATTCTTTGATTAAATAAAGATGTTTCTAAGTAACGCATTTGAGTTGTTGTTACTATTGTCATGAGAATTTGTTGTGGAGAGACTTTGTTAGTATTTTGCTTCTTTGTAGACGTTTTAACAGTAGAATCTTTATATGTATGATAATGTGGACGAGACTGTTCAACCATGATGTTCCACTTGGTGAATGGGCTCAATGTCAACATCTGGACCGTTGGGCTCTGTTCCATTTTGCTTATCGGGTTTACAGATGTGGCAGGTTTGCTGTAACCTGTGAACAACCTTTATACTTTTCCCAAATATTACACTGACACAAGTCAGGTTGTAGCTCTGCAGTCAAAGCAAAACCTTTCTTTCTTGAATGCTCTCATCAAAGATCAGTGTAAATTGTTGGGGCATGGTGACGCCTGGGGGGGGCTCCTCTGGGAATAGAAAGCCATCTGTCATATGACTCCATCATCTTGTCATTCAGTCAGGGTAATGGGGCTTCAGGTGGGATGTTGATTGCATAGGACACTGCAGCATACATCACAGTCATAAAGTCTATTAAAAGCCCAACTCTGGCAGCACTGCTATGGCGCTCGATAGGGTTTTCTCCCCCAGAACGCCTGATGATTGGTTGGCCTGAAAGCCAAAGCAAATAGCAATAAATGGAAAGCTGTTTATCCTGTGGTGAAGGCCGGTATTTTCCTTCACTATAAATCTGCAGAGCTGTAGTGGTTGGTAATGCTTTGTTGTTCATATCTGAATGTAAATTAGATCTGTTTTTCAGTTTCTAAAGCAACAGTTTTACTGAATCATTTGAGGTTTATGGCTTCGGATATGACCTCACAACCCAAACTGATGTTTTATTTATCATGTAGAGATAGGCCCAGTGAAGACAATATGAGGATATTGTTATGGACATCATTTCAAGATAAGTAATTGCATCATGCTACAGAAGACACCTGTGTACTCAGTGGCTGAAAAAAACCCAACATGAATAGAAACCCGAATGCCAATGTTGCACATTCAGCCTATTATATACCATTAAAAAAGACATTCAAAATAGGTTTTACAGGTAAAATGTTTTTAATAGGCACCGAGGGACCTGGAATGCACCAATTAACTGGACTTTGATGAGATTATTGATGGGTTTTAGTCTAGTCTTGACACTTTGAGGTCAGACCTGTTTTCCACCTGCTGTGCTGCTGGGCCAAATGCCAGTTTCTCCCCTTGGTCCCAGTTCTCTGTTTTGCAAGTCTAAAGTCCCCTGTTTTGGATGGCTCGATGACCACTACAACTTGGTTTCCAAAAGAAAAAGGGGCACGTTACCCTTGCAAAATAGAGGGATGGGGCCAAGGAGAGGAACTGGAACTGGTTAATGATCAACATTGTCTCCCTGTAACACAAGAAAATGTTTTACTTTTAAAAAAGTGGGATCCTGAAATTACCCTATTCTTTATTCTACTCCATATATATTAATTCATTCTTCCTTTGTCCCTCACCCCTTCACCACCACGCATCATCTTTTAATGTCCTCATATCATATTACAGATAAGGCGTGTTCTTCTCAGACAGTGCATTAAACTGTTTCTGGAATAAATGATAGTGGACTATACCCAATGATCCACTGTGCATTACATTCAAGTACTGTTAACTTTGACCAGTGGATCGCCACACTGTAGCTCAACCAATAAAATGCTATGAGGAATTATTTCATAATATAGAGTAACATATTTAGAAGAAAAAAGACAAAGACGAAGAGGCTCAAGATGTGGTGGAGTTCCGAACAGAAAAGAAAAAATAAAAAGCGTGTGTCCACAGAGCATTTTTATTTCTTTTTCTTTTTTTCTGAGCACCAGTACCTTTTTTTTCACTCGGCTAACAAACTTTGTTCCAAAGAAATAAAGAAAATATGATCACCTGTAGAAAATAAATGCATCCAGTTTCTTTAGCAAAGTGCTCTTTTTTTCTGGTACAGCCGCTGCTATTTGAGATAACCAGTCATATAACCAAGAAGGTGTTCCAGTTGTCCAGTTGCTCATAACCTGCTGATCTGTCTGTCAGAAATCACCACAACAAGCACAGAAATGTCCTTCTTGGTTTTGTTGAGTTTTGTGATTTTTCTTCCTGAACAGTTGCAAGTTGTGCTCCTTGTTTCTCTGCAGGTGCTTTTCTGCCAGTAAAAAAAACTATGTGGACACAAGCATTACTTTGACTGTCCTACTTATTTTGCTGGACTCATATTCATTACATTTTTAAGGCTCGTGATCAAATGCTACCAGTCAGCGGAAGTAATCCTCCTCCAAAACTGTCAAAGGTGGTGAAGACCGTAGAATCTGACTCCAGCTTCACTGTTTTGATTCATCATCTCTTTATCTGAAGTTTCAGCATTTTTGAAAAGTAGAAAATAGGCAGGATAAGGATGTGAAGATGAGGTGAAAAGCGCAGGTGAGAAATTAGTTGAGTATCTATTGTTCCATTTATTTAAGCACTCATGATGCTTATTGTGGATTTCACCATCTTGAGTCATGTAATTGCATGTCGAAAGGTGACACAGGGTGAAGAAAAATAAAGGGGCTCAGATCAAAGGTTGTCTACACCTTTCAACTCATTGATTAGCAGAGTGCAGACATGAAGCAGCTGTTACAGTACAGTATGTAGGGCAGTGGAGGGAAGTGGTGGAGGCTGTAAATCGATGAGAGCCTGCAGTGTCAAGTGAATGAAAGGGGCTGATTACTCTGATTTGACGAAGGCATTACAGGATTCTGCATCAACAGTCATTGCTAAAACCTGATGAATAGCTGTGGCTCACAAAATTCGTATGTGTCATACACATTTTTCATTCAGTTGGCTTAAAAACATTATTTCTAATATGCTAGTAAATCCTGTCCTTGCTTTTAATGGAATACTTCACTGGAGCAAGTCAGTTTCATAATCTCAGGCAGCTGGACTAAATCACTCCATTATTGTTATTATTTAACAATGCCTGCATAATGTTTCAGACATGTAATCCTTCAATATGTTTGAGATTGTTTTAAGGAGGGGGGGACGCTAGTGTGAAAATCAATCACCCCCGTGTAAGTTAGCAAGACAGATAACAGCCAAAACTAAAAGCTGCCTGAAGCTACGTTATAAATCAAGTCAGACGTGTGATTTGTCCGCTTTAGGGCAATATCAGAATAAATATGTTCCTTTTTATATCACCGTTATACAGTGACAGGTTGAAGCTCAATTATAAACAGGACAGTAAAGTTACAAATAGCTTGTTTTTGATAGGGCCCGAAGTAAATCAGGGCGACAGCTTTGATTAAATATGTAAATGAGCTAATAAATGCAGAGCTGGTGATATCTGGGTCAGGACAACATTCCACTTTGTAATGCAAACCCAAGGCCAACTGAAAATAATCTCATACTGGTATTTCGAAAGCTGAACTTTAATAATGAATTTTTAGCAAAAAATTATTATAAAAGGCTTTTCGCTTGATTTCCCTGTCTGCAAGGGTTAGATATCAGTGCCACTCACACACATACATATGTGCTAAAATTGAAGCTAGGTTTGGGAGTTTATTCGTTTAACTGAACAAGTTTAAGTGAACAACTGCAGTTTTTACTGATGTGCTGTTTCCAAGGACAAAACAAGAATCAACACATTGTATCTCCACAGAAAGACATGCTAGTCCTACTATGTTATAGCAAATGATGTTAGCATGGCAGAAAGCTCTTTCAATCACGCGACCTCCTATGACATGATTTTGAGTCAAACATATGACCATTCTTTTTTCACTTATGGCTTATTGTAAGGCAATAGCATGAAACAATCATTTTTAGTGCTAGAATAAAGTATTTTTACAATTACACTGTTAGCTTCATTGACGCTATTTGGCTGGTTGCCTTGGACAGACTTTGTCACTTCCTGGTTGAGTTTAAGCCGTAACGTCACTCAGATATGGTTACAAACTACTTGATTTGGGTAAGAAAATAACCAAGGTTTGGACTAAAATACATTGCTCTTACAACCAATAAATAATGCATATTATTTAACATTATTAGCTAACGCCCTGTAATGGACTGGCGACCTGTCCAGGGTGTACCCCGCCTTTAGCCCAATGACTGCTGGGATAGGCTCCAGCCCCCCCCCCCCGCTACCCGCTTAACGGATTGACGGTATAGAAAATGGATTATTAGCTAACCTCTGCCTGCATGAAAATAAAAATCATTGGGCATGTTTTAGGGAGGAGGAGAGTCTCACTCTGGATGAATGCCTTTCAGCTGTGCAATTCAACTACCTCCAGGGAACCATTTTATATTGCCATACAAACATGATGTAAATATTAATGGTCCAAAAGTTGGGGAGAAGCTATGGTTTAGACTTGGCTTTCCCTGATAGGTCCTTGGTCCACTATCTGCCTCGTTCCCCATCTCTGCTCCAGTCAGATGTCTTCTCCCTGTGTCGGTAATTTTCCCTTTTTAACCCTTCACACTGTGGAGTTAATGCTTGTTCCCTTCAAAAAGGAGTGTGTCAGCTCTGTATCAGCACAATGTATAAATGTGTACAATAAAAGGTAATATTAAACCCTCAACACTATCCATTTCTATGGCAGCAGCATGTAATTTCAGCACATTATTTGCCATCAGACATTGTGCTGTAAAAGAGGTCATGGACATCTCAGGTAAATTTGTGAGGTGAGGTGTATATGTAGACTGCATATATCTCTTCTCCATATATCTAGATGATGCAGTTGGTCTTTTACATTGTATGTTATTACACTTTTCACAAGCCAATAGCTCTCTGGTCCATAGTCCAAAAGTTCAACGCCTCAGCTAATTTCTGTTGTCTCACCTAAACCCTGGGAATTTTTGTCCATTTTTATGCACCATAGTTGGTTTCTCCAGCCTCTGTACTGAGAACATGAAAGAGTGTCTTTACAAGAGGGATTTTTAAGACATCACCAGAATTTAGCACAAAGCTTGACTGAGCTTATTACTGAGCAAAAACATTCATACTAGCATGTCATTTGTCCAGTAATGAACCTTAAAATTGTTTTTTGTTGTTGTTCTTCTTTGTTTTTTCACAAAACGGGAAATTTGTTCATGACTGTGAGGATTATTCCAGCAGCAATGTTTATTTTTTTCAAAAGATTTCCAACCTTATCTCTGAGCAACCAAAGAGGATGGGGTTACAAATGCATCAACAACTGCTGAGAAAAGCTCCTCTTCATTTGTCTGAGCTTCAGTGACTAAAATGTAAGATTTGTGTATCCAAATTTCACAAAAGAGGACATTATCTAAAACAGATGGAGTCGAACATTATGTCTAGCAACCAGATAAGCAGATTTGGAGTAGCAGGAGAAGGACAAAGCTTGATAATATTCTTGCCAAATGTGAGTGTGTTCATCAATGTAGATGATTGGGTCACTTGGCAGTTTTATGACGAGCTAATTATATCCCGTTCCACCTCTCTGCTGGTCAGACACGGACCTCTGCCTGGGACTGCTGCTGTTTTTTAGATCCAGGATCTGTATAAGGAAGATCAACAATCCAAATCAAATCCACACCCATGCCTCTGTACGATGCTGTTTTGCTTTTCTGATCCGATCTCTCAGTTCGAACCCTGGCAACCAGCAGACTCAAAACAAAGACAGAGGATCTGATCCATTTCCTCGTGACCTTTTGTGTCGGAAGAATTAATTTAACATTAATGAGCGAACCCCACTTACAATGATGATATAAACATTTAAGCGATTTGATTAGACGGCTGATATTTAATGAGTTAATTATATTGGAGGGAATATACATATACATATTGCTAATCAGGATTTCAGACCGCAGCTGCGACGCCAACCTTGATTACAAGGATAATTATATTATCTGCACTATTAGTGTTAGACAGAGAACGTCATCATTTATTCTTGGTATTGTCACCACGAGGCCCACCATAACCCATCCTCTCTCCTGCTCAGCTTTCAGATCTTACGTGGCCTTACTTACAGTGTCTGTGTCACTTTGATTTACAGACCTCATAAACCAGTGGCCCCAGGCTTCACAGGGATCCATACTGGGCCCTGCATATGTTTCAACAATAGATATAAAAAAGCATGCAGACCAGGGTTTATTAATCAAGGAGTGATTTTACTGCAGTTGAAGTGGAACTTCACTGTGTTATTATTACTTGGCCAATTCAAGTTATGCTCAGTGCTCAACCCTGATTGCCTAACTGCCTCCGGGGGTTATTGGGTTCCAGTAAAAGAACATTTTATGACTTTTAAATGCAATAGCAACAAACCATCTGGTTGACCACAGGTTTATGACACATTTGGCAATCAGTTTTCCTGATGAGAAAAAGGTCCTTCATAGGCATATTTTTTTTGCTTTTTTATTTGAGCTACAACATTTCAAATGAAAAGAAGCAGGAGCAGAGACATACATAAGGTATTTCTGGTTTTTGTGCATATGATGTACATGCCGTTTCAGGTGCTGCTCAGTATCTTTTTGAAAGAATGAGAGGCTCAAGGCCAGTCTACTCTGCATCATTTCTCAGTCTGTTAACAGAACTGAAAGCCAAGCTGAGCAGCCGCACTTTAGCCAGTAATGCTTTGAGGGAAATGCTACCTCATTAGCTCGTGTTTTCCCAACACTGACGTTTGCAAACTAGCATTAAACAGCTTACTTAGTGATAGATATGTTTGTGTCTTTGAAAATGTTTAGCCTTAAAGAATTTATCTCACAGCAATGGTTCTAAATGAAAAGTAAGAATATTCCCGGATTTCCAATTTACCCTAATGGGTAAACCTGAAACACTATAACAATACAACTAGTATCTCCGGAAATATTTCACTTAAAACTCGAAATGATGATAAAATAGGAGAGCTTGGTGGAAAAGCTATGGCTTGCCAGTCAAAGTAGGTTGGAGTTTTAACTGCAACCCTTCTAAATGTTATGGAGACATTTCTCTTTAAACTAACCTGAGTAACGACAGAGGATTCAACCTCCGGAGATCAGACATGTCTGCATACCATTTTATGCAATCGTCCAATCATGGGCTAATTAAGTAAGGACCAAAGTAATGAACCAAAGCTACTGAAAGTGAATTTGATGCTCATTGGAACGCTGTAGCACTCTACAGAGATGAACATATGCTTATATTGATGAAAACTGTGAAAGGGTAAAAGTGACGTGTTGTTTCCACACTGTTGGGGATTGTAGATCATGAATAACATTCTCTGCAGTTCTGACCCTCATTCATTGCCATCCTGTACCAATGTGCAGCAAGAGAGACAGTGTAGAAGGATGTAGAGGAAACGTAGGTGGGTAAAGGCAAACCAAATGTGTGACAAGACACCCACAGCCCACTCCATTTATGAGATGTCTCCTGCTGCTGGTGACAGGAGTAACAAATGTGGCAGGCAGTGCCATCCCATGAATCTGCCCCGTGTGCCTCTCTTTGGGAGAATGCTGACTGTTTGTGCCAAGTGAGGCATGTCCACAAGGAAAGGAATGAAAACAGATGTTCTGGCAGCCTAAAATCTTCTTTCTATATAAAGCCATTAATCAGATTAAAAACTTCATAGGTGTCTTTCCATACTTGGCAAAGGTGTCTTAAAGGGGACGTAATATGCAAAAAACCACTTTTTTTTATCTGCTTTAGAGCAGATATTTGCATGTTGTAAGTCACTAACAACTCGAAAACAGAGATAAAACACGACCCTGGAACTTTGCTTTGGACGCTCTAGCTTTGAAAATATCTTACTTAATGATCCAGACACATTTTTAATGTAGACTTACATCACTTCTCACGTTCACTCCGCCTCCTCTGCATTCTTAATGCTAAAGACAGGAAGTTGGTAAGACAGTTGAGTCATATCACACTTGTATGTGGAAATAAAAAGTTTGTAGTGTCTGGAAAAAGGCAGAGGAAAGTTTGGAGGATTCTGTAGAAGAACTCAGTCCCCTTTACCAATCTGTGCAGAGGCTCTCCATTCAATCAATGTCAAATGTGGTAGACAAAGCTGTGGCAGCTAATGGTGATGGCAGAGGCAAAACCAACCTAAGAAAAGCCAAATTACAGAGGTTTTAAATCTGATTAAATGTCACTCGTCAACCAATGTTGATAAATGTAATTTATGCTAAAGTGTGACAGTTCTTACTTACCTCAGTATTATTTTGTATTCGGTCAACATCTCAGTCTTAGTGAGTCTTTCTGAATTATTAATTTTTTTTAAATAATTGTGAATAATCAGTAAGAACAAAGGAAATTGTATCAGCGTAAGATTGAGTAAGATCACAATACCCATTATTGTTCAAAGCTGAATAAGTTAGAGAAGCCCCAAATAAAATCTTTTCTCTTTGCTGGTGGGGATGTTTACAAGCTTGTCTGACGTAAATCCAGAGATCCTGCCGCTGCAGAGGCTGACAGTGATAATGAAAAAGAACAGAGCTCCTCTTCTTGTGTTCTCTTTAACAAGAGGTGTTAGATTCTTCTCGCATGTCCCTTTTCACGTGCGATTTGTAGAACTTGGTACTCACTGCAAATCAAATGAAATCATGAGCATATTAAAACATGTGCACAGTGACCGAGCTGTAAAAGTTATTCTAATTCTGTTGATAAGCTGTTGATGGCTGCAGTTTTATCCATGGTTGATGAAGGTCCTGTTCATTTCTCTGTAACTTCAAGATAATTCAAGATTTGAATTTGCATGTGAGGTAAATGCGACAGTGGAGTGAAAGAAGAAAATGTCACAACATTCTAGGTCACCATATCATAATAGGGTGTGATGGTTCAAGGTTCAAGGTGTCTTTACTATCCCCATGGGGTAATTTGGTTTGCAGCAAGCAGTCATTCAGTCTTGCAATCATGCAAAAACAACAAGACAAAGCAAAACCAATAAAATAGCAGCATGGTACTAATGGTGAATTAATGATGGATAAAAACAAAGTAAAGTAAAGCTGCTTATTTAGAGGAGCAATGGCAGCAGGGACGAGAGAATGTTTATATCTATTTGTCCTGCATTTTGGCAGGATGCACCTCTGCCCTGATGGAAGCAGCAGAAACTCATGAGCCAAAGGGTGGCTCTGATCCGTCTGGATCGCACGGACTCTGGTTCAATACCGGGTAGAGAGACCATTTAGATTAAAACCTGCAATTTTCCCACACTGTTTTACAATCCCCTGCAATCTGTTTTTTATTTTAAGAGAAAGGGAACCGCACCAACAAATAAAAGAGAAAATTCTGTAAAACAAGAGTAAAACATATTCATAAAAATACTGTCAGCATTAAAACTACGAAGCTTCCGATAAAAATACATGCGTTGAATAAGCGACAGAACATAATCTAGAGTTTGCTACCTTTTCTGAGTAGAACAAACTTTCATTTGTGATTTTCTAGCCCGAGCAGAAAGGTTTCACAGTTAAAACTGCATCAGAGGAATTACTTCAGACTGCAGTGACTTCAGCTCCCTTCAGATTATTGTTTCTCTTCACAAACAAGCATACAAAAACCTGTACCAAAGTTAATTTCTTTAGTCACTTTGTATGTCTCTTTCATAAACCAAATGCAATTTCCGTGAATAATACAGATTTCTTACTAAAAAGATGTAGACTGTGGAGGGCAAAAATTTGGGGTTATTCATTTGATGTTCACAATCTTTTGGATTAAGGTACCTTTGTTCATCAAGGACCTAAAATGTGGACTTTTTCAATATTTTTAGAGGTACAGCTTTAAAGCGTTTCTCAGCAAGGAGTCCTACAGTTCTAAATTACTATAAGCCTGAACAAATAAAACTTCTGCTTTTACAACAGGTCCAACAATAAATTTTCATTTTCATGGTCTTAAAATAAATCATTTTATTTCCAGGCAAGGGATTGAAGCAGAGCTAATCCTAGCTTTTGGCCACTTAGGGAGAGCAAACTCGAAACACAGCAATGTATAAAAGCCCTCCCCACTGCGAGGGAAGTTTTTTTTAACCATTTTAACATGTTCATAAGGTGCTATTTTAGGGAACATATTATGAGCAAACACTTTGGCGACTAACGTAATAGCAAATGTTGAAAAAAACATTTGAACTGTCAGAGTTTCACGCGTGAAAAAAACAAAACAAAAAAACACACACACCGATGAAAAGAAACCAGTGAATTCAACTTGCATTGTGGGATCTGTTAGACTAGTGACTGGGAAAAAGTTTTACCCGCTATATACCTGTCTGTTAATTAAGAATAAAGGTTGTTGAGTCACACAGACTTATAAACAATTCTGTTTACTTGATATCAACACACAACATTTCAACTCAATTCAATAATATCGAATTAATCCCTGAGGTGAAATTATATTACTGCAGTATACATTGTTAAAGACATGCTATTGTTGTAGTTAGATAACAAAATAAAAACTAGCTGAAAGTGTAGCAGGGAGAGGTCTGAGAGAAACTTTAGAGATTACCATGTGTGGACTGGGCCGTTGTTATTGTAGCTTAACAACAATTTAGCAGTGTACACACAGCGCAACAACGTGGACAGGAACTCCCGGTTAACAGTTCAAACATCCAGGCTGCAGAGAGGCTCCTTCTCATTGACCTGACCTTCACCGTGACCTCTCTGCAGTCTCTGTCCATCATCCCCAAACTAATGGCCAGGTGAATATTAACAGCTACATAGACAAACTGCTGTAAATGCAAAGCATTCCCTAAATACGACATGTTCAGCAGCAAAATGTACATCACAATTACAGTTAACCCGGTAACGTTGCCCTTTCACGTTATCGTGAACCCAAATTACAAAGGTGTGTGCTCCAGATGAAGATGTTTAAAGTTTTTTTGAAACGCATCCACAAAATGTTTACATGCTTTGTTTTCTGGCTACTGGGCTCGAGTTTAATGTCAAGCCATGTATTTTTATTTTTTTGCTAACCTACACCAGGTATACTATGTTGAAAACTTAATTAGGTATCTTCCTTCTTAATTTTTAATCAGGTATTTTGTTGTAGTGCCAGGAGCATGTGTATCACCAATATTTTATTCACTTTCACTGTATGTGTCGTCTGGCGTCATCTCCAGTAATAGATACTGCTAAACATATCAAATCTGATTAGGAATACCTGTTTCAAGACGGCCATAGAAGCTGCTGAGGTACATCTACATTTTCTTTCACACTGTATGTAAAAACACAAACTCTGCTTATGTAACTGTGACTGAACCAGATGGTTTTTGTTCCTTTCAGGTGCTACAAAACTTTAGCTGAAAAGCTCCTATTTCCTGCAAACTGCTTCTTCTCTGTGTTGATTGATATTCTAACGTTTTCAGAACTATTTCAATCAGCATTTATGAAATGGTAGCACAGAGGGAGATCCAGTTTTTTAATTCTCTTTGTCCTAATAGAGGTCGTTTGGGGATGAGGCCCACAAAACTATTTTCAGAATCACATCAAATATAAGGTATTGCTGTTTTCCTCAGCCAAACTAGCTCCCGGGCTGCAGGTTCTACAGGTGGTCTTGTTTTGATTACAAGGATTTCAAATTACTCTATGGCTAATGTTCCCATAATTGGACTTGTTCTCAGGCTATAGGGATATTACAATGATTTGTACATAATTTTAGTACTTAATGGTCTTTCCTTTAATTGCCAAACAAATTGCAAGCTGCACTGACACAAGAACACAGGCAGAGCAGATAGAATCCGAGCTTTTTATGAGTCTCTATCCCCAGCCAGCTTATATGTCATGCCCGAGGATCTACCTGGTGCCTGACCCCCCCGGCCTGTTTGATGGTTACGTCTGGCCCATGTATTTGGAACACAAGAACATCATGTCATGGCATTACAAGGGATCGTGTGCGTCTTTAGCGTGTTGCGTTTGCCTGAAATAGTTTATTATGCTCTGTTCTTCCCCATAAAATTTCCCTAATAAGATGTGCACCTGTTAAAGTTTGCTTTGTACCTCCTGAACAACTCTAGAAATACCTTAATGAACATGCCCCTACTGGCATTCACAGAAGTACTATTTGTTAAATAGTTTTGGGGTATGGTTAGTGAAACTTATGTAATATTCTTACTGGTTCACAAGTTAAAAGTCTGTTGTGGGGGGAACTTGAGCCTCATTGGTATTTCAAAATCTTTTGCTATACAAAAATCCTGCATGTACAATTTCTTTGTGGAACCAAATTACCTGTGATGGACTGGTGAGCTGTCCAGGGTGTATGCCTGCCTGTCACCAAATTACAGTTTAGGCTCCAGCCCACCTGCAACCCTGAACTGGATTAAGCGGGTTTAGAAGATGGAGGTTTCACAGAATGAATCTGGTTTAAACCGTACGTAAACAGTCCCTTCTGTAACATCAGGAAATTGACTTTCCGAAGCAATGTCAAAACCTCTCCAAAGCAAGCAAGGTTTGTGATTGCATGTAAATATCTGTATTGTTTCAAATGGCTTGGTGGTACGTGGTGAAATGTTATACTTAAATATGAGACACCCAAATAAAAGTTGGCATATTTAATCTTGATTTTATCCATATTGTAATTAGAAAATAAACATCAGCTCTATTGGGAGCAGATGCAGAACAGTGTTTGCCATTTATAGATAAACTATAAAAAACACATGTATGTACAAAAGCAAACTCTGCTGCCATTTTTGCCATAAAAGGATGTAGGCGTATCAGAACATTGTTTGCTCCACAACTAAAAATAAATAATGAAAGAAACCACAAAGAAGAAGCACAGTTTTAGAGTTTATTAAAGAGACTTATCAGTGAAGCAGAAAAAAAATTAATCTCTTTTATTTGATGATCTCGATTTTGTCATTTCAAACTAAACAAAATCTGCAGCTGCCCTGCAGAGGTAAGACAGAATTGGCTGTTTTTCTTTAACTGCCCTACAGAAGCCTAATCTGGCCCCTGATTTGATGAAATAGTAATACTGAAGTGTTTCATTGGGCACAAAATTTGTACATGCCTTCAAGATTTTCACATCTTTGGAAATAACAAACTCTAAAATGCTGTTAAGAATACTTACAAAAAACAACAAAAGTCATTTTAAGGCACTTTACAAAGAACGTTAGCTAGCTAGCAAGCTGTTTGTCCAATTAGATAAAAACCAACACACTCTGATATATTAAACTGTATTAATATAATGCCAATTTATGAAAAGTAGCCTAGCTAAAAAAAATTAATAAAAAAAAAGATTTAAGATTACTTTCATTGTCATGTAGTCATTGTCACACGAAATATACAAAATTTCTCCTCCGCATTTGACTTGGCACTTGTCGCACACATGCACGGGGTCACACGCTCATACAGACAGATGCCATGCACTGGAGCAGTGGGCAGCTATTCACAGCGCCAGGGGAGCATGGGGGTTCGGTGCAGCTGTCAGTTCACCAATCTTTTGAGCAGTGAGAGTTTTCAAATTGGATTTGAAACAGTGCAGACTAGAGGGCTGCATTGGGATCGGGCGGGCGGGCGGTAATGGTAGGAAATTCAGCGGGAGCGGGATGACTAGTCTGCACTGTCTAGTGCAGACAGTGTATTTACACAATGAAACACATGTTACCAGAGGATTCTGGGGATCACATCAGATTACTCAGAGTGGAAAAAACATGCCATCAGCCCTGTTTCCACTCCATTTCTCCAATTTTTTTTTCTCTGGACATGGATATTTCCAAAAAGGTACTGGTCACACACCAGCAATTTTTGTAAGCATATTTGTCACTGTGTGGATGCAAAGATACATCACAAAGATTGGGTAATTGTGGACTTTCCCTACAAGTTTGTCTTCAAAACCTTCTGACATTTTTATTGCTGCCAACCATATCGTCAAATTTGGCCCTCGGCTGCCACTCGCAGTCACCTACATATTGCAGCATGCGAACATGTTACGATCATTTCTGAGGACGCTCCAAACAGAAAGCCATGATAATCCCGTGCATCCTTAATCAAAAGCGAGTATACTCCTGGCCTTACACCTCCAACAAACCCAGATCCAGAGCAACTTAAGCTTTCACCTTTAGATTGTGTCTGTTGACGTTGCATTGGTAGAAACGTTTGGCAGCATACACTGATATGAAAATGGGGGATTATCATACGGTGTGTATTCGTGTATCTACAGCCAGTCAAACTCACCAACTTGCATCAAGCATACAACTTTGTAAATCCCACACTACTGCAACCCAAGTGTTCAGCTGTTTGAGTTGTCTTTAACAAAATGATCGAATTGTGGCCCACGAAATCCAAACACTGAACTGAAGGAGGCTGCACATTACTGCAGAGTCTGCCTTTGTGAATTCTATGACTTTGACTAGCACCAATAACAATACTGACTGTTGCAGCTTTGAATGTTGCGTATGGATGAAGAGGAGCATGTTAATCTCCTTTCACGTCTGTGGCTGCAGAGTGGGTTTCAGCACATTCCTCCCACTGCTACTTCATGACCATGAGGGCTCCCATTGATGGATACTTCCTGAACCTTCCCCCTGCTAAAAGCCAAGTGACATTTAAGAAAGAGTCTGTAAAATGGGAAAGTGCTTACAATGAAATGCTTTTATGTAATTTATGCAACTCCTAAGTGCTTTTTTCCACAACTCATTTGACCATTATGGCTCATTAGCTCAAAATTACAGGATTTTTGGAGAGCTAGACCTTTCATGCTTTTGCAGGATGAGGAATGGATCTTTTCACTTTGTGTTTTCACACAAATGCCGGCTGTCGGGCTGCTGTGGAAATAAATTTCATTCGGACATGACGTTTGGCTTTTCTCCCAGCTTTGTGTAGACATTTATTTTACATCTTTATTTTTGCCATTAACTGGTACCTCAGTGTCTACTTGTCTCATGAAAAACAACAAACAAACAAACAAACAAACCGTAGAATAATTCTACTTCATTATGTCTGACAAATTATATCTGCTTGAGTTCATATCTGTGTTTGTATCTCCCAATGTGTAAGACACAGCACAGTTATCTCCGCTTTGAATTACTTCATCATTGTGCGAGTCAGAAAAAATTAGCACAGTGAATACCAACAAAAATACAGTTGTTCTTTACCTGTGCAGCCTTAGCCTAGCAATTATACTGAAAATAGAGGACGGTTGCCCTGATAAAGATTAACTGTCACTAAGGGTGCTTTCAGTTTAAGGATGGTCGGAACTTTTAGACTATTCACAGGAAGTTGTATTATAGTTTCACCAAAAGATGATAAATGAGCATCTGAGGAGGGGAGAGGAAGTTTATTTAATCTTCTAAAATAGAAGGAATGTACATGATGTCATCAGACATATGACTATACACGGGTTATATCTGGTAACGCCCAATGAGTGACAAAAAGATTGTCTCCAGCTAAATGGCAATGGATGAATAAAGTGCAATAAACTGTCCAAACAGATTCAGAAAGAAATCTGGGTTTCTTTTTACACAATTCTGACAAATAAAGAGAAGAGCACCAAATGGATTTCTGTCATTCTGAGACAACTGTACCCCTGGCTGGATTTGCAGTGACAATTAGTGTATGTTCAATTCTGAGTAGAAATCATTATTTTACATTAATCCAACAAACAATGAAGGTGATCGCCAGTTTATGGTCTGTGTATCTGCAATGTTTTGCATTTGATGGTAAAAATGTGTAACAATGAACCTAATGTCTCCAGTTTGAATAAAAGCGAGACAGTTGCCAGTTGACACAACCTTGGAGCAACAATAACAGGTCTATTGTGAAATTTGCACGGAATGTGCCTTCAGGTTTGGAATTTTGTTTGAAATATGTTACAATTAAGTTTATTTCTTATGTTCTGATGGATGGTAAAGTCACACTTCTAAGCTGCCTTTGTAATCCCAAGCCCCCCTGGAGTAACAGCTTATTAGCGACCATGAGGAAGTGGTAAAAAGCTTGCCCACAAAACATTTGAACTGTCTCACAACTGCACTCACTCACTGGATGGTGGATTCTATAGTATAAAGTCATTCATACTCACAGTTTTCACCACAAAGGTTTGAATAGAATAAAAGATGTATACAACCAGGATGTTTATTGTGGTCTTTGCCACCTTAGCTTTCCCTCTTTTAAATACGTCCAGGCATCCACACTTTTAGATGCTTTAGGGCTTTGCTTCATTAATTTTCTTTGCACAGAAATAAATTACATAATAAACATCAGCTATGTATACAGATTCAGGTGTAAGGCTGCACATGTGCAGGGTTCACATGGAGATTCATTTTTGTGGCAGTGGTGTTATATCCCATATCTGTGGGGGGAGCCAAAGAGCAAAACAACTGCTTATTTCTCTGACGTTACTTTAATGCAAATTCTGTTGAGTCAGCTGGTACTATAGCTCAAGATTTAACTTTTAATCACACTTAAGGTTTGCACTGATGGCAATAATGAGCCAGCACTTATATTAAGATCAGTGTCTAAAACAGGTGTCAGAAGTAGTTATATTTCTTAAACCAACAGTACTCAGGGTGGCTGTTGCATGGACACACAAGAGAGCAATCATTTAATTATTCGTCCTACAGATACATTATTAACACCTCACTGTGTCAAGGGAGGTTCTCCAGCTCACTGAGGCCTGTTGTTGTGACCCCCATATTAACCAGCAGTGAAACCACTTTTGACCTTCAACCACAGGCCAATTAGTCAGGTCTGCTTAGAGTATCAAAGGTATTTGAAAAACTTGCTGCTCAACAAATTGCTGATCATCTTAATAGTATAATAATATAATAGTATAATAATATAATAGTATAATAAAAATCTTAGTTTCCACTTCATCCAGTTCAGCTTGGTTTTAGGCCCCATCAAAATATAATTTTTCATGTGTAAAATGCAAAAAATTTTAAATTTCCACCTATTCAAATGTGTGAACATCCTGCAGATTGTTTTAACACTTTTGGTCAGTACTTTTGATTAGACCAAACAAACACTATAAGAATGTTAACGTGACACTAGAGAAAAACTAAATTACTGTGTTAATCTGACTGAAATTGCCAAGCTTCTCAAATAAAGCCTAACACACCCTTAAAAATGTGATTTAGGTTTGTATCACTCAACGATCAGCAAGACTCAAGTGGACCTCAGTGCTCCCCAAATATTCTGAAATGACAATTTTTTAGATATTGGTAAAAAGTAAAGCATAAGCATATATCAATACCGCCAAATTCCTAATAAAGCTGCTCTCATATACATATTTTTCTGCTTCTTTTGTCAGAAGTTGTGATTTAAAAACAGTCAATTACGACTACATGTCAGCTCACGGTGGCTTAAAGCACCCCCAGACTTCTGCTCTTAACACATTTTTTTAACTGCAACGCCATCTGACCAAATCCCCATTAAAGTCACCCAAAGACAATGTCTGTGCAGTGGATTCAGCTATACCTCTGTGTATGAGAATGTTCGAAGGGATGGAACATCTTGAACATACTTCAGTCAATAACTCAGTTTGGCTCCAGTGCATGTAATCTGTTAAAGACACGATGATCCATGTATCTGCACAGTTGAGCTGTAACCATAGCTCAACTCAACAGTATGAGTAACCGGGCTGACTGTGATGGGTGTCTGGACATTTTGAATAAATTAACTTGGAAAATAATCTAATTAATGTGAGTAATAAGTCACAGCCTAACATGTTGAACTCCACTTGTATCAGCTATGATACAAGATGCATATTATACTGAAGTAAATACTGAATGCTTCTTCAGATTTGAAATCATTACTGATGGTGCTGATAGATGCTGCAGAGGCGCTGCAACTTACACCATCTGCTGACTGACGATGCCACAGACTCCAGGTACAGTACACAGAAAAAAGTAAAAAATCTGCCTTTTTTCACTGTTGTCTCTCTTGTTTCAAATAGCAGAGTTAGCTAGCAAATGTTTGAAGCTAAGGAAACAGCAGAAAGTTTTGAGCTGCATCACCGAACAGTCTTTCAGTCAATATCACACGAGCTGCAAGGACACCTATAATTGATTCATCACAGCCAAGCAGTTTCAAAGCTTCAAAACGTAAGACCTTGAGTTAAGAAGATCATTCAGTTTTTGGAAAGTTGGTGCTGTTGCAAGAACCAGTTAGCCAGTTAATCAGCCAAAATTTCAATAATTTATTGTTTTTTGCTCTTTTGATTTCTTTACATTGTTTTTTAATAAGTACTGTTTCACATGCCTCAATGTGCGAGTTGCCTTGGTGATAATGATATTGTGCATTTACTGTAGCTAGTTATTTTTTTATGTATGTTACTGTGAAAGTATTAGTGAGCAGTACATCCTCCGATCTTTGACATTTTTCCTCCGATCTTTGACATTTTTTCTCCGATCTTTGACATTTTTCCTGATCTAAAAGATCCCAAACTACAATTAATATAAACAATATTGCACACAGTTCAAGAAAAGACACAATGAGACTCTCAGATTGCTCTTTAACTTTGACCTTATGAAGCACCAAACTGAGCCCCCATGAACTGCAGGGATGAAAAACATCACCTTGTGTCATTAATATCGAAGCCCTCTTGCATCATGACATCTTGCATAAGGCGAGCATCTCATTAAAGCAGCAAGACGTAATCTCAAGGCCAAACGTGGCATTAACTGATTCATAATTTACTCTGTTCAAGGAGGCTGCATATGTTTGCTGTTGTGCCCTGCTAAAAGAGCCTACAGCACAGAAAAATGTAATCAATACCTCCAGCACAGCCCACCAGCCCAACCCTAAACTTTGCAGACGAAGACATTTAATCAGTCCTACGAGGAAAGCATTAATATTAATAAACATCAAACTTTACCTTAGAAAACTCAACTGAAAGAGTCTATAAATTGGAAGAAAAAAAGATTTCATCAGCTCTGATTACTGATATAGATATTTGATTACAGAGCTGCCAGCCTTTCTCAAGCTTTTTTCAGTCAGGGCACCTTTCAAAAGTGCATAAAATCTCAAGGCACCCCAGTGTAAAATATGATTAAAAGCGACACTGCATAGCCTAAATGTAAATGCAAATGTCCTGTTTATTTAGACGGGACAGTAATGAACTGATGAAGTTAAATTTGAGGTAATTGTCATTGTATGTTCTCTTTTTAGCCTTACTGTTAGCATCTACCTTTGCGACCTTTGGTGCAGGCTCAGAGCTGGTGGACGAAGGCTCGCATGAGGTAGGCAGAGGCTCCATTTCACAGTCGATCATGTCTGGTTCTTGTGGGGCTTTTCTGTTTAGAAAACCATCCACGATGCTGTTGCTTGTTCCTTGCTCTTTGTGAAATCAAATGTAGTTTTCGTGGTTAAATGATAAAACGTTGACCCCGGTGGGCTGTTGGCGTTGTGGCACGTTATTGACAATGGGTGAGACAGATTTTTATAGGTCATTTTATATATATATATATTTTTAAATGAATTTACAATTGTATTAATCCATTCATATGTAAAAAGAATGTATTTATATATTCAAATATATTTATATATGAAATGTCATATTTGTATTTATTTATTAATTTTGTAGAAATTAAATGTCAGAATAGGTCATTTTTTGGAGGCACACCTGACACAGTCAGGGGAGCACCCCAGTGTGCTGCGGCACCCACTTCGAGAAGGGCTGATATACTGGGTCACATGGGCCAATGATTACAAACCAACATGCTGACTGAATTATGATATAGGCATATGGAATCTGCTGCAGTGTGCACAGCATGTTCTCAGTCAGCCAATAACTCACCTCATCACAGTATATAAATGCTGTGCTGATGTCCTCCCACTTGCTAAATTGTCCCTGTACTTTCTGTAGTGGAGGCCTTGCCATGTGTTTTTCAGTTCTGCAATTATGACACACAGGACACCGGATGTACACATTTATACTAATGCGTTAATGCTTCTGTTTTCTCATGAATTTTGAACCTCTGTTTTGGTCTGTTCCTTTTTGGTTTGATCATGGAATGTCAGAATGATTCAAATCCACTTAATTTATCAGTTGAAATGAGAAAAAGATACAACAGATTAAGTAATTAATGAAGGTAATGGATTAATATTTAGAAGGGAAACTAAAAGTGATGAACTGAACTGCCTTGCATTTACAGTCATTAGTGCTGTATAACAATATTGCATCAAAAATATAGTTTTATGTAATTGATATACAGTAGAATTTGTATTTTTTTCCTTTTCTATACACGCTTCTTACTCCATTACATCGATATTTCATTACAGTATGGTAGTCTGTGAACAGGAAGGTTCTTTACACAGCCTGGTGCAGCTGCAACTACATTACCATTTGTATTGAATTTAGAATATTCTACATACCCACATACACTCATCTACTGTATGTCAAACCATTTGCTGCTGGCATTGATTGTATTCACTTGTGACAACTGCAACCATTTCATACAATCTATTCACTAGAAAAATACAGACAGCATATTGCCATTTCTGCAAAGCATAACGACGTATCACATGAGGGCTATATTTCTCAACCAAAGGAACTCGATGTGTTTGTCAGCACATAGTGACGGCAAGGAAAATGCAGGCTATGCAAGTCTTGTATTTAACATCAGATCACGTTGAATTCATCAGTTTGAATTTAAGTCTCCTACTGACTTCTGAAAGAACATGTTGCAACTTTTTAGGTTAATTGACAACAGGTCAAAAACATGATTTGATATAAAAACAGCCCCCATAGATAGGCTAATAGTTTGAATATTTGATCAGGTACAGTACAGAATATCTTAAAAAGATTAAAGAATTTGGAAACTATATGTTTAAAGAGCACACCTATATAAAAAACAAATTTTCTCTTCTGAAGCCCTATTCTTTAGTTTTGGCTTAGCTCTCTGTCAGTAATGTTTCTCTCTGCTTCTCCAAACCAAGAGCATGAATCACAAGCAACCTCATTCATACAACCCCACTTAAAAAGAAAGAAAAAAAATATTCTAACCTGAATTTCATATCAAACATTGGAATTACGTGGTCTAAACCTGAAGAAAACTATAGAAACAGAAAAAGATCACGCTACACCTCACTCACAGAATGCACCTATGTTCATCCCATGTCCAAAAAAACCCCAAACATTAACATTTTAACAGCCTTAGTAAATATGTTTGCCACATAAAGGATTAAAGCCAAAATGTCTCCATACAAAAGGAGGACAAGAGATGTTAGAAGCACATGGAGAAGAAAGGACTTGTGGAGTTTAGAACCTCTACAGGGAACATTAGGAGCATCTTTCCAGATTTTTGGACCTGATTGTGAGTTTACTCACCCCAATAAAAATATCCAGTTCACTTTTTTACAAATTCAAAAGATCAGCCAGTAAATCTTTTTTGTCTTTTCTCTGCAAAGTCATCCTATCAATTAGTTTACTTTATGACTTGTTTTTGCTCTTGTTGCCGTTACAATATTTTCCAGGATTAGTCTGTAATAACCCCTCAAAGCTGTTAAATCTGGAAAATCTGGTGATATCTGTTTGTGTAATGAGTGAGCATACGGCCCACAGTCATTAACACCTTCATATGCAATACTCTGATAATAGCTAAACTACTAAAGTGTGACCAGACAATCAAACAGGTTTATTCAGCTGGGTCACAAAAACCCACAGAGAATAAAAAGTGAAAATGAGACGCAAAATGAAACACAAAGCCATCTGGATTCCATTATCCTCTGGTGCCTCAATATTCCAGAGCTGCAACATACCTGCAGTGTCCGAAAGTGAAAGGTGCCAGAGATGTGAAGGTAAAGAGGGCGGAAACAAAACCACCACTACTTCAAGAGCTGAACCTTTAAGATTTAATCTAAAAGTACCTGAGGATAGATTTAGCTAAGGTTTCAGGCGCAGATTAACCTTAGCGCATGCAGCAGATGGATAGATGGATTGTTAAAGAACTCAGGGCACCTAATAATAAGCCTAATATTATTCAAATAATAATAATAACGCTAATAATGAACTACCAGTGCTATTTCATGTTTTTTTCTAAACTTAATACTATAATTACTATACTATAGTATACTAATTAATCAACTATAATTGAAAGCAAAATATCAGTTTGGTGGGTGCTGTATAGCTCGACAAGTTGGCACTCCTTCTACAGAGGCTAATATGATCCTGTGTAACACATCATATATTATATACATACACATATATATATATATATATATATATATATATATATATATATATATACCAATACATTAAATCTTATAGACTTTACTTTCTTTTTCACATTACTATATCTCTCACAGAATATTTTTCAGCATCTGAAATCAGTTCTTGTCATTTTGTGTCACTTTTTTGTTGTGCCTACTCTAAAAGATTAAAATAATCCAGAAACATAGGATTTTTTCATTTTTCTCTTTTAAAAGAAAAAAAACCCGTTTCTTCCCTTGTGTAACATACAGATTTGATTTTCACTTTGGACTGACTGAGAGTGTTACACCTTAAACTAGGAGCAATGTTGTGCAAAATGCTGCCATGCTAATAGGACATGACATAGCTGAGTAAATGTACGTTTCTTTAAGGATTTTAAAACTTCAGTCAATAGGAGTTTGATTTTTCTTCCCCCCAGGGAAAAGCTAATTTGTTTTTGCTCTTTCAAAGAGGTCAGGGGTCACCACCATGTGCCAAAGAGCAGTTTCTCCCACTAACACAACACCTTTCAAATGTTGTGCTTGTGTGTGTGTGTATTTTTCACAGAGATAATTGCTCCTAATTAAAATCAGAGTCACTGTCGTGTCAGCTCCCTTCAGCTTTATCTTTTGAGCTGTTTGCAGGCGTTTAGTGGAGCAGACAAGCAGCAAATGGTTGCTTCCACTGCCATCACCGCTATTTACTTTTGCATCAGAGTCCTCCAGTTATCATCTCTCTGCTGTCTGTCATCTTGCGTACATTCAGACTGTTGACAGACCAGACAGATATTACAGATAAACTCCAGCCAGTTAAGGCTGGCTGTTAGCTGGTGGAGGACTGTTGTCCGGCAAAAAGCCGCACCTGTGTGAGCTGGGTGTGTCGCCTCTTATTGGGCAGGTTTAGACCACAATGCAAATACTGGGAATGTCCCACTTTTCTGACCATTTCATTTAGCTAGGTTGGGAAGGAAACAGTCTGTCCTGAAATCATGTTACAAAGCAAAGATAACAAGCAAAGTCTCCTAGATGTTATAGGCAAAATGATCGAAAAACATCTGAGAAGAGCATCTGTCATGTGTGCTTTGATTAGCTTTAATTCAGCCCAAGGCGAAATGATAAACAAATGCATAAAACAAACTGGAGCTCAAGCTTATCACATAACACGGAGAAGAAATGGATGGCGGGCACTCCCCCTGACGCTGTGAAATTGCACTGAAGCAGTGTTGGTTTGTCAGAGCGCAGCGCACCGCGGAGCGCGCAGCTCCGGACGCACCTGAGCAGCCCGAGCTCTGCTGCGACCGTCTCAGAGCTGCCAGCAGCCCTCAACTTGCCCCGAGACTCACACACACTCCTCTGCAACATCTGCCACGTCGTCTCTGACGGAGAGAGACGGAGAGTCGTTGGTGTGGAGTGACATCTCTTCCTCTTTGGCGTCTCCAGCGGACCGATGATTGATCCGCTGCCGAGCCTTTCCGGGCGTGCGTTTTCTCTACAAGACTTTCAGAAGGTTTGAAAGTCCGTGCGCGGGTGAGAGCTCAGATATATATGCGCCACAATGTCCCACAGCATCTCCGAGGAAAACTTGAAGACGTGCTTCACGTTAAGGAGCGCGATGATGAGAGCGAGCTGAACAGATGGACAATAGATCAACAACACACCTGGTAAGTCTGGGAACTAGAAATGAAAGATTCAAAGACATCTATTTGAAATTGCTTTTGCTGTAATGTTTCCAAAATTGTCAAAAGAGTTTGGAGTCACAGTGAAACGGAACGCACAGAGGATCCAAGTCTTTTATCCCTCTTTGAATATAACAAACGCGGTTTTCCTATGGGGGTACTAAAGTTGGATAATGGTTCCAATTAATACTGTCATAATGTCTTCCCATTATTTCTTTATTCTTTGGGGACCTTCACAAGTGTCCCCATGGTAGTCCTGCTTTAGTATTCATCTATTTCTACATTCCTACTGGGGGTGCTGCACCCTGTTCTCTTTCATTTAGGCACATTAAATCATCACTTGCTGCTTGACTGTTTTCAGTAGCTCTCCACTTCTAATCTGATCAGATTTGAGTGAGCGCAGTTATAATATGCAGCCCTCCTCCACCCTTACAGATTCGACCCTTTAGAGGGATTACTTATTTAGCATTTTTCTGCCAGTATTTGAGTAAAGGGGGTACATCTTGTATTGGTGAAAGACTTTGAATAAACATGATGCTTTCCAATGGCACCACACTCTTTTTTGGTATGTATTGTCCTGAGGACACCTTCCGTCAACACCTATTCTTTACTTTGATGCTGTTATCTTGAGATCACAAGTTGGTTGTTCTGTTATCTCAAGATAACAAATCTGATTTTTGAGGGATAACAAGTCAATTTATCCAGTTTTCTTGAGAGATCTGACTCTTGTTTTCTTAATATCACAACTTGTAGTAACCTGTTATCATGAAAAAACAAGTTTTGGTTTGTCAGATCACAAGATAATTATGGTGAGCTTGAAAATGAGTGGTTCCTGTGTTAACAACTCATTTAGTTGTTTATCATCGCCTCTTTATAGAAGGATATACAACATTAAGTCAAGGCGTGTATGTGTAATTCTGGGCGTGCATAAAAGTTTAACCAGCACTGCTATGCTTCAACCAGCAGCTGCCCCTCAGGCAATCACTGTTTGTGGTGACAGGAAAACAACATTTACTAAACCAAACTTACAAAATATATGAATCTGTTATCTTGAGAAAAACAGTCCTTGTTATCACAAGATAATAATATTTAAAGAAACTTTCAAGCATGGCTTCATTCATCTTTTGCACCTTCCAAAGCTAATTTAAAACCTTTAGCAGAACTCTGAAGCTGAAGGTGAGCAAACGGCAGAGAATCCTGCAGACTCTTTCACAAGCAGCACAGATGATCGAGAAGCGCTGCTCTGTCTTTGTTTTTGCAAAGGAGTGCAGTGAGAATACTCATCACATGTTAGTAAGTAGGTGGTTATTGTTCCTCTTTCTACTTTGTGCTCTGCTGGGATCTCTAAACTCCATCTCCATCCTAATAATGGCCCTTTCACGCAAACATCTCTGCTTTCAGGCTGACCACCAAATAGATCCTTTCCTGGCAGCAATTTATTCACCCCATTATCTCTATAAGCCTGTCTCCAACCCTTTAAATCAGCTGATTGACACTTGGTGTCACGCTCCACTTGCAGGTTTAATTTTCAATTAGAGATTGTCACTGTACTCGCAAAACTTCTGAGGAGCTCCAATGATGTGAAGTGTGAGAGACTGCGTATTAAGTGAAGCTTAATTTCAGGGCTTGGATCTCAAGTATCTGATTGGGGTCCTGATCAAGGCACTGATCAGTCACTGAGTACACCTCAGCTGTGATATCCATAGTGTCACGTCAGCTGTGTCTTGATTCTACTGCCCTTAAAAGTTGTAACAAGAGCTTACTAACAAGTCTGGTTTGTGGAAATATTTGACTGTGGATAAAGAGAAAAAGAGTGAAGTCTTTGGTGCATCGAAGCTCAGCCAATCCAGCAGCTGAAGTCCTTGTCCCAGCTGGCCCACATCGAGTCCCAACCCGTGTAATGCTTTGCTGCATGTCATCCTCCCTCTCTCTGCCTGTTTTCTTGCCACTCTCCTACTGTCAAATAAAGGCCACTAGTGCCCAATAAATCTTGTAAAAGAGAGCAGTCCAACTGCCACTTATCATAACACAGAAGTTTAAACATTTGAGTGGATGCAACAACTTCACACAAGTACTCACAAGAATGAGTTTTCATTTTCTTATGCAGACAATCCGTTCTTTGCTACTTATCCAGCTCAGAACAATCCGAGCTTTAAAGGGAAAGTTTGCCACCCCCTACCCCAGACTTTTGGAGTTCTGATCCGTGCCAGATGTCGCCGCACGCCAGAATGGTTCCTCGTTTGATCCAACGTGTCGAGGGGAAGCTAAATGCATGGGATTCAGAGGAAAAAGAGGAAATCTTTTTTTGCCATGTTAATGATAATGAACTAAAGGAACACCATGAGCAAAGGTTGTTTTCCTTACTGCATTGCAGAGCTACTGCGATGTCAGTCATATAAAGTACGCACCCTCAGCGTCTGCAGATACTCCAAACTTGATGATTCGGACTGGTGGAAGGAACAAAAAGTCTTGACACAGACATCCCTAGTTTACATAGCAATATAAAGAGGAGTGGTTCTCAACCATTTTGAGTTGTGACTTCCCAGAGCAATCAGGCTGCTGGTCCCACCTATCAGAGACTCCCAGCAAACAGCCTTGGCCTTCAGCAGAATAAGTGGTTCAGAGTCGCACATGATGTAACAACTTAGCAGGAGACGATGCAAAAACAGGTGCTTCAGACAGACATGTGTACTCTTTGCTGCGGTGTGAAATTAGCTGCAAGTAACACAGATGCTGTGTTATTA
Source organism: Leuresthes tenuis (assembly GCF_036924035.1). Taxonomy (NCBI): domain Eukaryota; kingdom Metazoa; phylum Chordata; class Actinopteri; order Atheriniformes; family Atherinopsidae; genus Leuresthes; species Leuresthes tenuis. The sequence continues at coordinate 21,248,393 of NW_027325372.1, read as the reverse complement.
TATAAGTTAACCAATCCAGTACACAGCAGTGAAGCACGATGCGTTGTGTCAGGAAGTGAAACAATACATAAATACTCACAGATGTGAGACATTTACTCCCCCCCCCCCCCCCATGTTGAATGTTGAGATGATTTCTGAATTACGCTGAAAGAAGAGTGAGGCAGCTATGATCTCACACGACTGGACGCTTTAACTGGACAACCGTGTACACATGCAGAGGAGCGGAAATTAGTTATTAACTGAATCGTGTCCATAACCACAACAGTAGGGACTGTGTGAGAAAGTGTTCTGCTGCCTCAAACCCGCCACTCGGTGGGAGATCAATGTATTTATGGCTGAGTTCACCGAACACACGTGGTCTTTAAGTTCCTTGAATGGTAATTTTTTTTCAGCAGTTACTAAAATCAGCTTTTTATTGGAGCAGAGCGACAGTCTGGAAATGCTTTAACTGACTGCGACTTGACACAAAGTCTGATTGGGATGATTTTCAGTCTCAGTTTTTGTCTGATAAGAGAAAATGTGAGTAAATCAGAGCAGCTTTATTGGGAATTCAGCTATGTTGATATACACTTGTACTGTTTCTACAAAAGACAGAAAAGAAAAAAGCCAAAAAGTTGGAACTTTGGAGCATGTGTGAAGCGCCTATGCCCATTTGAGTCCAGTTGAACATATACACGGAGAAGTGCTTCAATTCCAATCACATCTGGCTGTAATAGTCAGGGCTTGAGGCTCAGTATCTGGTGGAGTTCAAACTTCTTTTTTCTATGGAAAACGGCCTATAATGAACCAGTTTATTGCTCAAAATGCAATTTGGGTACAAATAGGAGGCTTTAAAAGGGTTATTTGAGGAGAAAGTGCATATCTTCCTCCTCTCCATGAAATATAATTTTGCTGCCTGACACCGTCGCTCGAAACCTAAAACCTAAATGGAATACAGGCCTAGTAGCTCCTCTGTGGAAGTGTATGCACAGTTTTATTAAAAATCCATACGCTTCGTTAGCTCTGTTCCAAAAGCTGTCAGCGCCACTTTGAGTCTGTAAAGAAACACCTTCATACTTGACTATGAACAGTGTCACTCAGACACATCACTGGCTTTGCTCCATGTCCCCAGCCTATTCAGCCAAAGCAAATGTCCTCAGTGAGCATCAGAACATCAGCGCCAGCATATTTAAAAGGCTGTGGGTTAAAGACAGTCTACCTATTTAGTACATTTATAATTCAGACAACGAAAAGCAGGCTATGCTGCCTTTCCATTTTCAGTCATGAACATTAGATATTGAATCAATAATAAAGGTTCTCTATGTAGGGATATAAAACCTCACAAAAGCGTCAGTCCCTCATTGTGACTCATAATCTAATAGGCACTCACCATCTCCTCCCTTCACAACTGTACATATGTGATTCATTCGTGAGAAGTACTCTTTCAGTAATTATTGCGGCTGAAGAGCGATATTTTGCGTCATTCTAGATTATGAAATCATTTTCTCTCTGCTTATTCTTGCAGGCAAAGAACTTAATTGTCGTCATCTTTTGAGTACTGTCTGTCAGTGAAAATCAATTGGATTTAGCAGCCAAACAGGTAATGGTTTGAGAGTCATGCAAAATCTCATTGTACCATACAGACGCATGCCTCAGGCCTCTCACAGATATGAAGATGAAATGGATGCGGATGTATCATTGATGCATGGGTTGCTGATTTATGCAAAGAGTCATGTAAATTCTGTTTGCCTGTGCAACTGGTGGCAAAAGAACAATGCAGGTTTGAAAGTGCTCTGTTTCTGCTTTAGGTACTGTTTCTAATGCAGGAAAGAGAAAAAAATTGTACTCATTTTTTTTTAATCAGCTCTTTTCACACAGTTCCAGATCCATCATTTGAAATATGATCACACAGATATTGTAAAGGTGTGATATGTTGGGGGGAAAAAAAAGACCCTCTGGACTGACAATTAGAAGAAAGATCAGAGCCTGTGACATATTCTCTACTCCCCTCAGCTAATGAGGTGAAGATGTGGAGTACTTCAACAGAAGCCATTTTTACACTTGAAATCTTATGCGATAGTTGCTTGATTTAGGTTTTACCAACATGGAAGTAAATCCGCATGGTGAAATTACACGGTGGAACTGAAATGTGTGAAAACGACTCTCGTATTTATTTCGTATTCATTAACGTCATTAGATATTGTACTTGAAGATCTACATCTGATTTAGAAACATGCTGATACTGAAGGGTGAAACTGGGCTGTCAGTGTAGCAGCGTGAGTGATGAGAGGACCGACGGGTTGTCCGAATTATGGAACGTAACCGTTCATAGGAAGCATCCAGTTAACAAAGTAATGTCATCACAATAATGTTAATCTTTCAAAGAGTAACAGCAATAAATCCTAAGAAGTTGGCATGCGTCGTCCTCATTATGTAAGCTGTTAGCACCTACTGTGCATAAACCCTGATGGATTATTTCTCAGATCTTTACATTTCCCTTGTTTGATGTTCAAGCACAGAGAGATGGAACTGATTCCTCTCAGTTTCTTGGCCCGAGTTTTTAAAACAACAGCTGAAAAGGGGTCGCACACGCACGTCTTTAGCTAACTCTTTATGGAACATTACCCACAAATATATTTTATCCACTGGGCTCATGCATACGGCGACAGCACATTTCCAGCAGGTTGGATGCAATCAGATGGGGCTCAGGGGTGGAGCCTTAGTAGAGGAGGCGGGGGGAACTTGAGAAGTGATGTAAGTTTACACTAAAAATCTGAATGGCTTGTTAAGTGAGACACTTTCAAACCCAGGGGGCCCAAAAGAAAGTGCCAGGCTTGTGTTTTTGGGTTGCCAGTGACAGGCACAGAAAAAAAAGGGATTTTCCATATGTCCCCTTTTAGGCAAAACTTTTTCATATTTACTTAAATTATCATACTAAAAATATTGTTTAAGACACAGTATTGCTTCAAATACTTTATTATTTCATTTATTTGGTCATGCGTGTATGATTCCCATAACCTTCTAAGCTCCATATGACATTTCATACTACTGTGGTTTGAATGCTTCCTATATAGGTTTATTTTATTCTCCCTGTGCTTTGCAGTCACCTCAGGGTTCAGTGTCATGCTCAATAAACTGCTCCTGTCAGAAGCATTTTGCTGTAGAGGTGTCGCTCTCTGAACCTCTCCCTGGGAGAGAAAGACCTGTTTCCAAATGATTGGCCTCACAATAGAAGAGCGAACGCTGAGGATAGCTTGAGGGGGTCCTAATCTTAATTTGTTGTGATGATGTGCTGAGCCTCCTTTCGTCCTCTCCACTACCTCGGGTCCAGTACTGTCGTCAGTGGTCCTTTGCTGCATTTATCTGGGCTGCGTATGCACATGTCCCTGTAGAATGGAACAAGAGGCGTCTCGGCTTTTGAGGAGAAAGTGGCTTTTGTAACATGTAATTGGAACTGAAGAGCTTCTCTCTGAAGACGAGAAAAGATGTGCACGTTGACTGACACGCTGATGACACCCCTCTAATTCAGCAAAAACAGCAAGGAGTCGCACATTTGTGGAATGAAAGTTCTTTCCAGCTTTGTTTACAAAGGTTCTACTAAAAGGAATGTTCTTTTTACAGAAGCCCACAGTGTGCATGTTTCATCCGTGAATAAAGTGGCTGTGATGCTGCTGTTACATATGTATGAGGGATGATCACTTTATGAAGAGGTTTCATTTCCTTTTGTGTAGTTACTTTGTCATTTTGTGCCATTAAGTCTTCCATTTGATTTATTTTTGTTGTTGCACCTGAAGTATTTTCCCGACTAAAAACAAACTTTGTGCTCTTTGTGCCACACAGACTTGAAACGGGCTGAACATGTAAAAGAAACACAACCATGTGGATTTGTTTTATGTCAGTTTACGACGCCTGTAATACGCAGTCTGTAATATTTACAGCAGCCTCAGAATATAGGTTTCGGTTCGTCTTGGGACAAAGTCTGTTTTGAATAATAGATTGTGTCTCCATGAAATGAAAAACGAATAAACCATTGGCAAGAAGAGTAAACACTGACCATATGTCAGTGTCTTATTTGATGTACAGAGCAGCTGATACAGTCTTTTTGCTCATTTGTCCCCATGTGCTGTCATTAGGTCTACATGGTGGGCCACATTTCCTGCAGTTTATTAAACAGAACTTTGATCAGCAGCCTGCTGATGCAGTAAATAGAAAAACAACATTATTGATTTGATTTATAATTGTACTACAGAGAAACTGTAATTGTTATGTAAATCCAGACTACTCGTATGTCTTCTTTCGAAGACTGTTTATTGTCGTTCTATTAAGTTTAGTTTCCAGTCCATCTCCTCAGTACTCTGAGGAAATAATGCATGGTAACAGTAGAGATGTTTGCCACATGTAATTCCTTGAATTAGATAAATATACCTAAAAAGTATAGGTAACAAGTAAATGTATTGGTAATAAAGCCATCCAAAGCTTAACTCTGGTTTAATGGTGTGGTCAAAAAAAAAGGGAAAGGAATCTGCAACTTTTGGTTCAAATAAGTGGAAGACATGTAAACATGAATGGATGGTGCTTTTACATAATATTTAGGTTGAATCTGGGATTTACGTGTCAATACAGAACACGTCTGGCCTGCTGCAGTGACATTAACTGGTATGCTATGCACAACAGGGGGGGGGGGGGGGGGGGGGGGGGGGGGGGTTTGGCTTCTGATCAGCTGTTCAGAGAAATCCAACAGATTTCATAAATAAATCAGCATCATCCCTGTTCAGACTTTCTTACTCCACAGTTCTGCTGTGTTGATTAGCTGCAGCACCAGTTGCTTTGTCAAATCTTCTTTACTAAAAGAACAAGAGGAAGCTGAAACGTCTGCTCGTGTGTCTGATCATAGAGCAGGACATTCAGCACGGTTTAGTTTAGTAATGATAACCATGCTTGTTAGCTGGATATGACTTTCCACCAGAAAAATGACAGCAGTGGAGAGAACCTTTGTGGTCGCTTCATGCGTTGCTGGTTTATTAGAAAATGCAGCTTGTTCCAGGATTAACCACTCAGCACTGATACATAACAAGGAGTTTCTAGGGCCGCTTCCTGCAGTAGGGGACATTTTTAGGTGAGTACTTTTTAGTTTTCTCACCCAAAAATGTCCCCTTGGACCTACAGAGCCAGTGCTTCTAGAGTAAAAGTGTTGACTGACTAAGACTATACTTTGTAACTACAAGATTGCTCCTTGTCTAAGAGTAAATATTCTTAATATCCTGGTTCCTATGACAGGAATGTGTTTACTGTGAGTAGAACCACTTTTGGTGGAAAACAAGCTGCCAAAATATTTGCAACAAAGCTTCAACTAAATCCACAGTATGACCTTAGTTTTTTTCTCTTTCTTACTATTGAGCAGCATGCATTAGATATGGAGAACCCTGAATGACAACAAAGTTGTGAAACATTAGTAAGAAAGCCTTTGACTCTTTATTCATTCAGAGATCAACAGACCTATGGCAGACTGTGGTGCAGATTGTTGTTGCATGCTGTGAGAGAACCAACCGAAAGTAAGAAGTATGTAATGTAATAATGAAAAAATAATTAGTCTTGTCTTCTCCACAGGGACATGATGTGTTGCTGAATGGACAAGCTCCCGGTCACTTCACATACCTTGTGAAGCCCCCCTCTCATCCCACTGTGCAGGACAGAGTCCCCCAGTAGAGTTGCAGAGATGTATCAGGAGGTGGCCTTTCTAGCAGGTAGCACCGAGCACCAGTTCACCACCTTCCACTTCAATCCTGTGGAGAATCCACAAGAGGTCACATCTAAGAAGGGTTTGTTCTACAAAAGAGCACAGCTCCTGCTGCAGCCTCAGCCCAACCAGCAGTCTGGAGATGACATTGGCCTTGCTGACAGGGCAGCCATTATAAATGTGGGGGGCATTAAATACCATATCCCATGGTCCACGCTGGACGAGTTCCCCATGACACGACTGGGCAAGCTGCGCAGCTGCAGCAACGAAGCTGAGATAATGGACGTGTGCGATGACTATGATGGGAGCCGCAATGAGTATTTTTTTGACCGTAGTCCATCTGCCTTTCGCATCATTGTGACTTTCCTGGCAGCAGGGAAGCTTAGGCTTCTGAGGGAGATGTGCGCCTTGTCCTTCCAGGAGGAGCTTCTGTACTGGGGGGTGGAGGAGAACAACCTGGAATGGTGCTGCCTCAGGAAGCTGCGCCTCAGGCAGGAGGAGTACAAAGAGCAGCAGAGGCTAGAAGAGGACGATGCTGAGCTCACCTCACCTCAGTCCTGCGAGGAGAGCCAACAGCCTCCGGGAGGACCGGAGGAGAACCTCACAGGGAGCTGCATGCGGAGGCTGAGGGACATGGTGGAGAACCCGCATTCTGGCCTGCCCGGAAAAATCTTTGCCTGTCTATCAGTGCTATTTGTAGCCATCACTGCTGTGACACTGTGTATCAGCACAATGCCTGACCTCAGAGCGGAAGAGGAGAGGGTGAGTTTACCTTTTCTTCTGGTCCTCTCTGTCTTTATCTTTGTCCAAAAAGCTACCTTCTATCAGATCTCTGGAATTAAGCTTTTAGATCTCTTTGCCTTTTATGCAAAATCATAATTATTTGGCAGCAAAACCAGTTAAAAACTATGCTTAAACAAAAGTTCAAATCTCGGGATCTATAGCTCTTTTCTGTTGCTCAACTTCACACATATCGTCTTTAGGTTGACAGCACAATTCACAAATATAACATGAATGTTTCACATTCATGTTATATTTGATAAACATCACCTAACATGTGAGATCATTCTTTTAGGGAAGATCAGCTTCAAGGATACACTCAATGAACAGAGAGAGTGACCCAGAGGAGCAGAGCTAATGCCAGCCTTGGTAGTTGCTTTCTCCAATAGAGGCTGAGGCCTTTATTTAGTTAGGGCTTAGGGTATCCTGTAGGTCTTTATTGCAAAACTTTACTTTTTTTTTTTTTTACTGTGGATTATGGAGAGAGACCAGGCCAGAAAGTTGAATAAACAAAGTTACAAACAGGTTAAAAAAATGTAACACTTACTGCACATTATCAAATTGAAATCACTCCTAAATTTGACTGGGTCGGAATGATCCTGTTCTTGGAATGTATTATTTGTGAAAGATGTGCAAACATACCTTATGCAACAGGTTACCGGTTGAGTGATCTGAAGCGAAATATTTAAAACAGCAGTATTTCATAGAACTGATCAGATAAAGTTGGTATGAACTTTTCTTGTGTATTATCCATATCAATACAGTCCCCCCCCCCCGCCTGTATTGGGAGCCGGCAACTATTTGTTGGTGTCAACTCCACCCCCATCCATTTGAAGAGGCCAGGCTTTTCATTTAATCCAAAGTTTTATTTGAGGAAATGCAGTAATCACTTGGCAACTTGCCTTGTGTTAGCCTCGCTGTGACATAAGGCGCTTTGCAACCAAGCCGCATGTGGTGAGAAGCTTCTTTTTCAACGTTTGTACACATGTCGCTTCAGTGTTTCCCACAGGCTGAGAATTTACTTGTGATTGCGGATGCTATGGCTATCTACTGTTCACATGAAGCCAGTTGTCAGATGTGAATGTGGGACAGAAAAAAAACATTTGTTCAGATGTCTTCCAACTGACCACTGCACTTTCTTTTTTTTTTTTTCTTTTTTTCCCCTTGACCTGTTCAGCATTATGGCAGCAGAATTGTAGTCTGAATACCTTTGATGCCAAACAGATTTGCTTTGCCAAGGGAAGTTTTATAAATGTAAAGCTCCCCTTGATGCCCATTTATTTATTTCTGTTTACAATATATGACATGTAATAGAACTGAACCGGACCGGGGGACAAGGAAAGAAGAAGAGGAAAGAAGAGGAAACAGAACAAAAATAGAAACAAAAACCAGACAACCAGCTGCTACACCTGTAAAAAACAAAACAGACAACAATCCATGGCCTCTGAGGGGAATCCAGCCTTAGCGCCACCAGGAGCACCTGAAAGCAGACAAGCAGAGAAAAAACAAACACACAAACAAACAAAAACAAGCACAAGAAGCGGCAATCTCATACAACACAGCTGTGAATATAGATGACCTGAGACGACATGATAATACATCAACTGCTTAGCGAGCATGCTATTGGGCTAATGAATGTGTGTGTGTGTGTGTGAGAACATGCAACACCCATGGCACAGGACCTACATGATAACCGTGGTTAGTTATGAGTGTATAAGTGTACAGGGCCACAATCCACAGCCCCCCCCAGCAATCAGAAGCAGGCAGAGAGGGCCACAAGACCCAGGCCACCAGCAGCCCCCACGGAGCACAGAACCCAGGAAGCCCACCGCAGGGACAACCACGCATCCACCCAGAAGACTGCAGAGGAAGCCCCCGGACAGAGCCCCCATAAGCATAGGGCAGAGGCCCTCCGAGAGCCAGGGGCAACAGCCCACCGACCCCGCCAGGTCCCAGCCGCCCAGACATGGGCTGTGCACTGGACCCGGGCCCCAGGAGCCCGAGCGCCCCAGCAGAGGCCCCACCCAATACCCAGGAGGGCCAAGTGCCCCAGACAGCCACACAGTGGGTCAGCGCCTGCCCCAGCGCCCCTGGCCAAGTGCCCTGGGAGTCAAGACGTGCCCACAGGTGGGTGAAGTCGCGAGCAGCGGGGAGAGGCAACGCCGCCCCCCCATCGGGAGAAGCACAGGCAGGCCAGGCGACAGCAAGTCCCAGATCCAGGCCCAATCATCACCACACACACTTTCACGTCCCATACATCCACACGTCCTCCCTCCCTCAACTCTGCTGGGGTGTAGCGCAGCGGGCACACCAGGGGGCCAGCAGCCCCCCAGCCACCACAGACCCCGAACCAGCAGAACAATTAATTAATCCTCTTGGCCCCTCCCGCCCCGAGCAGCAACCAAGAAGCAGGGGTGTGGGAAGAAGACCCCTCCCCCCCCACTCAATATTTTCTAATAGTGAGCGATTAAAATTGAGGGGCAGCCAAACTTGTAGGACTGGGAGCGCGGCACTCTGGGCAGCCTACATACCCAAAGAGCCCCGCCCACCAGATGCCACTCAGTGTAACCACCCCCCAAGACCTAATGTGTGTGTGTGTGTGTGTTTGATAAGTAGTAATGTCTAAGGTGTAATTAAAACAGGGGCGGGGAACTGCAGAGTGCAACCAAAGGGCCACTGCACTTTCACAGAAGCTGAGCCGAAAGGGTGATGAGAATAACAAGGCACACACACACAGATACACAGAGATTTCTGAATCAACTCGTCAGTATTGATCAATCTAAGCAGATATTCAACACATAAGCACAAAGAAAACTCATTCTTGGGATCGCTTTTTTTCCCGTTCTTCTTCATACAGCCTCAGGGTTGTTTGAGCTGTGCAGCAGCTACAGTAGAATTCAGATGTATGTTGATGAAGCAGCCCACATAGTGAGACAATTTTCGGCGCTTTATTGCAAATCATTGTGACATGAAGGCAGGAGAAGGCTCAGGGACAACAAGGCTTCTTTTTCCTCACTTGAATACCAAATAATTGTGTGGTTCTTGTCACTGTTTCTGCACACTCTCCACTGTGAAGACTTGAAGTTAACGTTTCCCCACACATGCAAAAAAATAACAACAAACAGAGCTCTAAGGTGATAACACAGCTATGTATTCACACGTCTTTAAATGACTAAATGGATTTGAGCTTCCGTGTATTTGCAAAATCCTATAGCTATTCATCCCATGCAGCAGATTTCACTTGACCTGCTTCCAAAAATGAATGTGAAATAAGCTCATTATTGTTATATAACTGTATGATTATGCAAATTGCAGCTATGATGTCTTAATCCGTATAAGAAAGCCTGTCTACTCAAACCTTACCTGGACCAGATGACCAGTAATTGTAGTTGGAGCTGTAAATAGAAATTATTTTACATAGTTGGTGCATCATGTTCCCTCTGACATTTAATTGCATCTACATGTTAGCTGGGTGGTGTACTGACACTTTGATAGTAAAGTCTGCTTTGTTCATAAATGCTAAGAAGATAGGGTCGAAGAATCGAGACATTTTTACTCCTTTGAGAGAAATTCAGAATACTTTCCTTCTAAGAGCTGCACAAAATGATGCCAACTTATCTGTAAAAACATGACTTTTATTTCCATGCCATCCACTTTAACTTGTGGGCTACTAAACAAATGATGAATGAACCTTTATGAACTGTGAGTGAAACTAAAGAGGGATTTCTCCATCACATATAGGAGAGATGTGATTGTTTTAAATCCTTTACAGCTCGCTCATATTTCTCTGCTGTCACTTGTATTTCAGCTTGAAAAACTCCATTTCACTGGAAGAAGCCACATTAAGTTCAGGTGCTAGTTCAGAGGGAGTTTCTAAGTTTGAACCACTTATTTCTGTTTGGACTACCAGAAAACTACATCCAGCACCAAAAAAGCTGGGACCTACATCTGGGACTAAGGGTGGAGGTCACAGAGACCAACCAGACCAGCTTAAATGTTGAGAACGCCATGTTTAAGTGTAATGTTAACTGAAGAGAGGATAAAAAAACTGCAGCATGAATGTGAAGTGGAAGCCGCAGTGAAACAACTGGATCTCAGTGTTCCTCTCATTTTCCTGCTGTTTAATGATTTATATCGTCAGTCGCGTCTGTGAATGCTGCTAAATGAGTTGCATAAACGATCCCTGTTTGCAACTGAATTTTCAAACAGATGGTGTTAATACGTCCTGCTCAGAATAGCACATAAAAGTGCATTGCTGTTCAATAATATTAGCATTTGGAAACTGGTCATCATTGCAAAGAGCGTTCACAAACACCCACTGTTGTTAGGGCTTGTCTGTGCACACTAGCATGCTGCATTCCAATTTCACCCAGATTTTGTGCAATGTGCTGAAACCTGGATAAGATGCTGATGTGCCCCAGAATCGTGGTTTCTAACAGAGTACCTCAGGTACAAAACTACGATGAGACCTCAAATCATAACTTGCATATTGGTGCACATGTGAACACAGTAACTGTTTCTGGGCAACATCCATATCTATCTAACTTATTTGCTTGCGTCTTTCCAGCTGTCATTAAAGGCATGTCCCGCCTTATTAACTGAAGATTGGTAAGGCTCAAACATTTCGCTTGAATTTGAGTTGAGCTTGTAGGCTCTATTCCAAGGTTGCCTGTCTATTAACAAGTGAATGGAATTTTCAAAGAGACCGGGAAGTTCTGCCATCTCTTTGGCTCTCTTTATGTGTGTGTCTGTCATCAGTTCTGTTATCAGCAAGTACAAGCACTGCCTACTGGACAAATTGTACAAGTCATTCATCAAGAATTAGTGACGCCATCCATTTTCTTTTTAGTTTTGTTTAGCCAGAGACTGATTTGCATCTTTTTTTTCATCTCAGTCTGTGTTATTCAGATCTGCGAGTTGCCTGTTTGAGTCATCGTAGTGCAATTATCTGGATTCGTAGCTGATAATAACCACTGGTAAAGAAAGCCTTTCTTTACCTCCAAAATGACCCAAGTTCAGGTCAAACCTGTTCACATGTATCATTATCAGCTCTACTATTCTATTGCAATTTCCTCTTATAATGTTTGCGGGATACAACTAAAGCATAATTCTTACTCAGTGGAGCTAGCAATTGAACAGTGAAACGGCTTGAAAAAAATCCGGTGGTGTGCGAATCAGCTCCCGGCAGAGTGTGATGCTGTGGTCTGTCTGCTGTCTCCTCTCTGTGAAGGCCGTTTACTGCTGTGTGTTTTTAACAGTGTACGGGCTGCACTGAACATGTAGATCAGGATGAATTCAAAGTAAAGCACGGCTGAGAGTGTACCGACGCCTGAACCCGCTGGGCTGAAATTTCTGAACATTATGTTGATACTCACAACTTGCAGTCTGTTGTCTCTAATTAGGTCTAAGAGTGAAAGCAGAGAACATCCACTTGTTGCTGTTTTCATCCTGCAGGAGGAGAAATGTTGCCACCTCAGACTTTTGTTCTGACTAACTACACCCTGACAAGTGGATATACATGCATATTAAATCTGCTGATGTCTTCCTGCTGAGCCTTTTCATGTCCTCAGAGTCGGGCTGCGGAGCAACGTTGTATCACATTATTTCATCTCTTGAGTGGCATCAACAGATCAGAGTGTGATAATAGATGAGCCTCGCAGCTTTACCCTCTGTCAAAGTTATGCCTTCATCAGCTGTGGAGGGATGTGTGGCTTTTGTATAGAAGATGGAAGCTTCAGAAAAAGATCAGGAAAACAAAGCCAGTAAAAGCCTAACCTGGACTGCCTTAAACATATTCTTATCTTCACACACTTGCATTAATCCACAGATTTAATTGAATTCAAAAGAGAAAAAGGTACAATTAAGGAGACTCTACATTTCAATCTCCGGACAGCTGAAAACCAATTAACCACCCAGAGACTCCTGAAAGTTGTCGATCCTCCACTATGAGAACTGTGGCAGTGGTTCATTAGAAGTGACCACCTAATTTTAACCAGCTATGGGGGGCAACTCTATAACACAAGAGTTGATAGAAATAATGAGGGGGTTGTGTCATTTTTGGTAAAACTTGCCATCTCAAAAAGAAGTCTCCTCTGTGCATTTGCAAGAAGCCCTGGACCCAAAAATTCGAACCGAGGATCAACAAGTCGCTCAATGTGAAGCAAAACGTTCTGAAAACTACAGCATCTTCAGGCAACATTCACTCAACTTTTCTTCCTTCTCCCGAGGATGTAATAGTTTAGCTTACGCACATATTACGTCTCTCAACTTGGAATAATTGAGACACTATGCAAATGCACCAATCTCCACACATTCTCTGTTGAGCACAGGTGAAGACTGCAGGCAGGGCAGCTTAACACCTGTAGCCTCTTCTTCCTCAGACATGCCTTTATTATGTGTGCAGAATGTACTTTTGCATTTTCTTGTTGTCCAGAGTTGCTCTAAAATCTCTGTTATGACGCCATCACAGAGGTGCTTTGCCAACAGCCCTGATTCAACACCATCCAATCACAGATACAGAACAGATCTCATAACAGTCTGAATGGTCCTTTTTGTCTTTGGTCTAGAGCACACGCGCTGGTGTAACCACAACACATGTTCTAACCAGCAAAGCATCTATGCATCTGAAGTCTTTCAATAAAACTTGAAGGCCTACAGTCAAGCACCCCCCCCCCCCCCCCCCCCCCAAAAAAAAAGGAAAATTAAGACCTGTTGAAGTGAGTACAATTGTCTTTCCCTGCAGAGATGCAGCCCTCTGCAGATATTTGTCTTCTTATTTTTCTGTGTATGGGACATTTCTTGTCTGAAGCTGCAGCACGCACTGTGAGACTGAATTGCTTTTGCTAATTACCAGATGTCTTTCAGTCATGTCCTCCCACTCATCCTTCTCCATTACAGAGCATCCCAGTATCCATTATCTTTGCTAGCCAACCATTTACTTCAGCACATATCCTCCCTACACTGGTGAACTAATGATTTTGTAAGAAACACCTTTTTTCCAGATAGAAATATATAACATAGTGTTATTAGTGACTGTTTTCCGAACTTGTCAGAGCCTTAGCATTAGGAATATGAAACTGTAATCCAGGCATGTATTCAGGTGTTATGACACATGTTAGCTAGGCTGTTGACACCTCTTATTGAGAAGTTCTGAATAAATGGTAAACGGGCTGATAAGTTGTCTAAATAATAGTTTGGACACACATTTCTCCTGCACATTTTGACGTATTCCATTTGCAATTCATAAAAGACTTAAAAAAAGTTTCCTTTTTGAAACATTCAGTTTTCTAAAATGCAACAAAAACTTAAATTAGTCATTTCTGAGCCCTCATCAACCAGTTTGATTGTGTTTAGAAATTAAGAACAAATCAAGAATTTGATGCCAACGACACACTAAAATTTTAACAACACTCAAAAAGTTTTGAGAGACTCTAATGTATCAAATCTACAAATAACATTGTGGCAGTATATGGAGGCTGAGAGCAACCCTGCCTCAATTAATTATGTAGCTGCCGTTATCTCAAGATCAGAAACTGATTTTCTGTCATCTCGAGATAACAAATCTAATTTTACAGCTCATTCACAAGCGGATTTATCTAGTTTTCGTGAGAAATCTGCCTTTTGTGTTCTCAAGATCACAGCTTATCTGTTGACATGGAAAAATAAAAAGCTTTGTGTTCCTTAAGATCACGGGGTGACTATGGTGAGCCGGAAGTGAGTGGTTAGTGTGTTAAAGCCTGGTTTCATTGTTCATTATCACTCTCCTGACAGCTGAGGATCTACGACATTAAGTCAGGGCACGCATCTGCATCTCTGCTTCTGATTCTTGAGCACAGACATAGAATAAAGAGTTTAAACTAACTCCGCTGCAGCCGGTGGCCCTTCTCAGGTGATCCCACCATTTGTGGTGAGAAAAAAAGTTCAACACTCAACTTTTTTGGGCCAAACTAACAAAATGTACGAACACACTATCTCAAGAAAACAAGCCTTGTTATCTTTAGATAATTACATAAATTTCTGTTTCAATGTGACGTACCGATGTTCATCACTTTGTGCCAAACTCCAAAACAATTCTCAAAGCAAAATTACACAGAAAGTTGGTCATTTTAACATTGACAGTGCATCATTTAGTGGAAAAATTAAGGGAATCTGGGTAAATCATTTATTTGGACGAACGTCTGTTAAATAAAGGTTAACAAAGTAAAATAGGTTTGAAAAAAAAAACAACCCTGCTGTTGGAAATTAGGTTTTTAACTTTCAAAGCACTCCATCAGATGTCGAGAAATATATCTGTAGCACAGTGAAAACATTTCCATTTCCCTTGTTTGAGGTATAATTTGTAACTTGGAAGTACACAGGCTCATCGGAGCGTCACAAATATCCCGCACTGTCTTTGCTCCCAAAACATTGCTTGTGATCATCTCTGCTTTATTCTTCATGAAGGCGTATCTTCTTCTCAGCATTCAAGCCATGGAGCAAAGCACAGTTTAGCTCAACAAGACTGCTGTGGTAGCTGCATCTCTGGCCAGGTTCTGCTGCATCTGCAGGAGCTCGGCAGAAACCGCAAGTTTTTTAAGTGGTCATTTACGATGGCTTAAACATTGTAGTTTATCTGCCCAGTCTAATGCAGCAAAAACATTCTGTGGTTCAAAGACTTTTCTTCCTCCTCTCACTCTAATTTTAAGAGACCACAGGCAGAAAAAAATCTATATAGCATTTTACATTTTATGGTCCTTTGTGCACGCTCTGTGGATGAATAGGGGATTAAACATCTCAAGTATTCTGTCGATTTCTTCCCCCAGAACTGCTTACTCTGTTCTCATAAACATCTTTGAAAACGGCGTACTTGTCCCATTTATCTCGTCCGTGGGTCCCAGCTGTAGATCTAACCTTCCAGTGACTCTGCTTATGCCTCGTAGCCTTGTACATTCCATTGTGAAGTAAATCCCAGCCACTCCAAAGTACACTGCAAAGCCATACATCATCACTGTGGAACATGGAACCAGAGCTCAGAGTGTGAATGTGAGGAAGAGAAATGTGTGCAACTGCTGCAAGAGAACACATCATTTTGTCAATGCTGAAAATAGGAGGTGTGCATCAGTCACTCCTGCTGCCCGTGAGTTAGACATACTGCTGTTCATGCTCAGGAAAAGTGCAATCCATCTCAGTGATGATGATTTGTGCTTCTTACTCAGCGTCTGGTGAATGATTCCAGTTGAAATGTGGCGTGACTTTTTTTTCTCTTTAGAAAATTTCTCCAGCCAATTTCAGGATGTAATGTGTGGATCAGTGCTGGTTCTAAAATCTGTGCAAAGTAAAATCACACACTGCTGCAGTGTGGCTGATGCAAGACACATAGTATAGCACAACAACCAAGCTCACATAATGCTGCAAACAGGGATTTGGTTTTTAACATGCATCTTTATTAACGACGATTCAAACTGACAGTAATTACTGTGAAGCAAGGCTCTATCCCGAACTCTACAGCCTTTGGCAGCCTTTAGCACGATGTTTTCATTTTATATCCATACATCTACTGCGTGATTGAGCCTAACAGCTATTATCAGTAAGCAGCCATTTCTAATAAGCAGGCTGAGACGTTGAGTGCACAATTTGGCATGTTCAAAATAGTGGAGACAAAGTAGAGGGCTGTAGTTGGATTTCTCTGTGAAGCCAGCAAAAATCACAATGTTGTCCTCCAGAAAGAGTTGAATTAAGGATTATTCTGGTGGCAAAAATGAGAAAGTTATTTAAAACTGTTTGATTGGGAAATCAACGGTGCACTCTCCAAAGTGAAATTAGCTAGAATTACAGCAGGGATAGCTCCCACATGTAAAAGGACGATGTAGTGCAGAATAAAGAATGAACAAAAACAAAATACGACACATGGATTCAGACTGTATGTCTGTTACATTTAATGATTGCTTGCTTGCTTGGGTTGTTATGCAGTCACGTCAGTGATGTGCAAAGTCTGATGTTTTCTGGGTAGATTGATTGAAACGGATGTTATCCGTTTTTGAGATTTGTCAAATGACCTTTTCTCCCAGGTGTTGAAGCATTGTTAAAGGCACACATCCTTGTAAAGATCGGAAGTCTTACAAATTACAGATTTCAATCCAATATGAAACGAGAGAGACAAGATTCAACCCTCTTATTTTTGCTGATTTATTATCATCATCATTATTTTCAGTGGAATAATTTGGTTAGGTTTTGGTTTGGTTTAATATAAACTTATATTTACATAATGAAATACAAGGAATACAAGTTGCCAACTTGTCTCATATGAATTTTCCCCATTTCGGTGCTTCATTTCTAAACTTTAGAGAGAGGACATGCCTCCTCTAATCCATAGCCTTCTTAGATGTACAATTAAAGTGATTCTTTTCTTTTTAATTTTTTAAGTGGGGTTATGTGAGGCTTATAAGAGCAGTCAGACTGTCAGAGTCATACCTGCAGCAGACAGCAATCATAATGCTCAGAGTTTAAAGAATCGGGGAGGAAGTCGACAGCTTCTCAACTCCAATCTTACAAAATTCTGAGCAGTTCAAGCGAAGACATACAGTGATTTTTACCCTGCATCACCTTCTCATCAGACGGTTGTTTACTTTGTCATTACTTTCTCAACTGAAGAACGTCCATGCTGATCTGTGTGATTGCATGCACGGTGTCTGGTCCTGCAGCTGATCAGCCAGTTTAAGTTCAAAATATTAACTACCAGACTGTAAAAATGAGTGTGTCTTAGACGCTTGATTATTTTGAGCAGTAAGGTAGTGTCACAAACTGGTTCATAAGCTATGACAAAAATGAAAACAAGGCAGGCTTCAACCAGTAGTATTCCGATTTAAAGGCTGTCAGGAGAACTGTCCTGGTGCTCCACAAAAGAAGAAGAAACATCCAACAAGTCTGACCCAACCCCTGCCAGACTCAGCTGATAAGCAGCAGGGTAATCGTCAGCCACCATGTACAACAACACAGGCATCCTTCAACTGATAAATGGTTGCAAAACAACTCTAAAATTGAGAATGAATAGCAGCCTATTAAGAGTGTGTGCAGTCCTAGAGGTCATGAATGTTTTAAGCACGGTGTCATCTGATCAAACCACCACTCACTTTAAGAAAACATCTGTGCTGATTTCATGCGCAATCATCCCTCTATGAGAAAGTTAGAAGTGGCAGAAAGTCTCATCTGCTCCACTTCCTCCTCTCTGTGGGCCCGGTGGCTCTCAAAGAATGCAGATTTAGAAATCCCACGTCTCTTATCATATATTAATAATTGAATCCCAGTCTTTTTTGAGCAAATATGATATATTTAATAGCTCCAGTATGCGACATTGCAGATGTTGCCTGTAAAGGCGTTCTCACTCAGTACCTGCCTATTTTGCCCATCCAGTATTCCACCCAGAATAAGGCTCGGACTTAAAAGTCCGAGAATTTTCCTTAGATGCTAAAATCTGGTGAGAAAAACGATGCGTTAGAATATTTCCATGAGTTTATGGCCTTTACACCAGTAATGCACTGCTACTTTAATGCAACCTGACTGGAGAGGAGAAAGTCGCAGATGAACTGTAACTATGAGAGTGCAACCTGTTGGAAATATCAAGTTTCCATCAATAAAAGAAACACCAATGGAAATTTAAATTAATGCCTCAACAGGCTGCTGACAGCCGTTGTTATTTGAATTCAGGATAACTCGGAAACCGATAAAAACCAAGAAAAAGAAATTGAATAATATAGTTGTCCTGCCCTTTGGTTAGTTACTGCTACAGGAAGGCTCCAGCTGTGCATGTTCTAATTACTAGTCCCTGCGGAGGTACAAGCACACTCAGCTGAACAGCCTCTCAGCTCACGAGCAGGGAATGCCATTGACTTTGCTAAGTATTGTCAAAATGCTTCTCTCGTTACCATAGAAGCACTTGCACTGATGCGCATTTTCAGTTGAAGTGGTCTTATGTGCCATTTGGCATTTCATCCACAAATAAAGCACTTTGTTGTCTGGAGAAGATCAAGGGTCTTGACTGAAAGGCTGATGATTATGAGTCCCTGGCCACAGCTTTCATCACATGTTCAAATGTTCTGCTCAAGTAAAAAATTTCATGAAATATGTTTTTGAAGCCAGTCTTAATTTAATTTTTAGCCCTGGTCATGAAAGTTAATGAATACAAAAAAAGGCAGTTGTATTAGATACATTTGGAACAAAAAGCAGCTAAATCACATTTGAATTAAATCCCTTCAAATTTGTAAAAAACAAAGAACTAAAACCAGGCCCGCTTATACTGATTTACTCAGACTGTCTTCTTTTCCTGCACTTTCTGTCCTACAGTTATGGTGGCGTATCTTAAGCAAGGGGAAAGAGAGTGAAAGCACACATTTGATCGTCATCAGTACGTAAGGTTTGGCTAGATGAGATGAAAATGTAATGAGCCCCCAGTGAAGAACCTGGCTTGTCAAAGCACCAGAGAACCAGTTATAAATAACAGTGTAAGTGCATATAGAGTGCAAAGACACAGTCCTTTCATTGGTGGAACATAGCGTTCATGTGTCCAGAAGTGCAAGAACTCACTACAAGCTATTAGCTGTAGCTGACAGTATTATAGCTGCATTTGGGTGTTTAAATGTGTATTATTGGCTATTAGATTGTGTGTATATACTCTAATAACATGAGTATGTGTATAATTTCTGCAGCTGGAAGAGTGAGCTGAAATCATTTGAATATCAGAATAAATGTAAAAGTATTTTTGCCAAGGAAAGAACATAAAAACCGGTCGTGTGTGAGTTACAGCAGTGTTTTCAGGCTACTGAAAAAGAAATGAATCTCCAGCGTTACGTACTGAGGAAACGATGCACACTGTGGAATATGACAGCCTGGCTTGTAGGGATGAGGAGAGTAATGACTGATAAGGTGTTATTATTTGGTCATTGCATGAAATTGTGTGACACACAGCAGGTTAGAGGGCTATTAGCTCAGGGGAACATTTATCAATTTGTAATAGTTTGCATAAAATGACTTCTGTCTGCTCCCTTTTCTCCCTCAGGCTGTTGTCTCTGTACAGTCTTGCTCCTCAGATTCTGTCTCTACTTTCTTAGGCTCCTTGCTTACTGGCAATAATCTCAACCCCCGTTGCTCAGTGTCACTCATTTCATGCTGAATGAAAGTTGTTCTAAGATTGTGGGAGGCGAGGACAAAAAAATATTCACAGCCGGCAGAGTCATATCATGCTGAAGACAGGCAAGAGGCTAATGTTGCAGGTGAGATGTGGCAGGTTAAATAAGCACTGATAATGATTGCACTCAGGGCCAATCCCAGCATGCACTGACAGTGTAGTTACGCCATAATCAGGCTGTCAGGTGGGGCTAACAATAGGCAAATCAATACATTCATTCTAGTTCAACTAAACTGCAAGTGGTCCATAGAAAACAGAATTATGTGTGCAACGATATAAACATACAGCATTCATGTCCTGACAGTCTTAGTATGTTTACATGGCATCAGAAATATATCAGCTAATTATATTTGTCTGACTAAAGCTGGACTTATGTAAACATGTTAGTTTGACTGAACTTGCACTTAATCAAGTTGGACTAGCACACCCAGTAGTACTGACAAGCTTAAAGTGAGCATATCGCAGTCTATCTTAGCAGAGCCGGACATACCTCAGTCAGTCACTCCAGTGCTTCTATACAGGGACAAGGACAGCATTCCAGTTAAATGACCGAGCTGAGTTGTAAGTCTAGCTCGACCTAAATGTCCATGGAAACTGGTCACCATGAGGTCGCCATGAAAAGGTTGGCGGGGAGGTGACTTTAAGGCCTTTGGACAGGCCTTTGAATCATGAGATCTGAGCTTGAAATCAGCTTTTGACTGTTAAGTTTTTTTTCTCACATCCCTGTATCCAGTTTCTTTTAATTCTGTGTTACTTTTGTTTTCTGGTTTTGGTTTCCCTCTTTAGACAGCAAGACTAAGGTGAGCTCTCACCGGAAAGCGTTACAGCACCAGTGGTACACAGCACAGAACGTAGCAGGCTCCAAATCTGTGATTATTGAACATTCCAGGCACTAAAACTTGCGCATGCCTACATTTCACATTCCCTGAAACAAAATGTAGAATTAGCTCTTACTTGGGTCCACACAGGTTACTTTGTTTTTTGGTCTGAAAGCATAAGATCTGTGGCTGGATGGAAGCAACGATTTGCCAAAAGTATGCGGTGAAGACATTCTTCTTTGCCTTGTTTCCCGCCAACCAAGGAACAGTTGGTGCTTAGTGAGGTTATTTTTCTGATAGGAAAAAAAATATATATCATCTGCCTTAAGTGAGTTATTATGACTTTACTGGTTTTATTTCACTTCAGCAGGTGGGATACAGTTCTGTCTTCTTGCTGCTGAAAAGCCTTGGACTATTTGCACTGAACAGAAGTCTCTCAGCTCAAACACGCTTGTTACAAGGCTAAAATCTCCCCTTTGTGGCAGAGTGAAATAGACTTATTGCTTCTGTGTGGGTATAAGTTTCTTTCTGTGGACTGCGAGACACGGGCAGAACAGATATCTAGGAGTTGAACTTGTAACAGGAGGCATGTGAACTCCCAAGCTCCCTTTTTTTATTCTTGGGATTATATTGCATTCCTCTCAAAGATGGTTAGATTTTTACTCCTGTCTCCTTTGTGGCAGTTTGGAACAACTACAAATGCTTTTCACATCCAACCAGGCTATGCAAGTTTTCTTACAGAGTATCTCGGGATTTTGCTCATGAGTGAGGGTAAAACAGAGTGTGAAACAAAGAGCCAGATTGGTGTGTAGCGGCGTAGGTGTTTTACTGGACTGTGTGGAGAGGGGGGGGGGTTAACCCGAGGGTGAAGCGTTACTTTGTTACTTTTGCCAGTCAGTCTACATTCTAACCCTCTACTGTGGTCATGAGCTTATTGTAGTGAACGAAAGAAGTGGTCTAAATGAGGCTCACATTCATTAATGGTGTTACACCAAATGATAGTCTTGTGTTTGTTGAAGAATCTTATCAAGACAGGAAAAAGTGGAAACTGAGTCAGAGTGGGAGAACAAACACACAGAAAACAGCAAAGATCAGTGGGGAGAACAAATGAGATCGGTGAAAAGATCCGTTAAAAAAACCTGAGTGTGACGCAACCAGAGCCAGCCTGAAGTCAGACCCCCTCCAACTTATCTGTACAGACCAGAGATGAGTCGCCGCTCCCTTCATTGTTTGCTTTACATGCTTGTCTTCAGCTGTGACAGGGTCAGAGTCCTTGATCGCTGAGACAGATAATTGCGTGCCTTTAATTTGATCCTCTGCGGTGCATCTGCGTACTTCAGAGGCTGCTCAGCATGGCGGTGGATGGGTGGGGATGGGGGGATGCACTCAGCCAGAAAGCTTCTGACAGAGAACAACACAAATACGCTGGTCGAATTCAAAGGGAAGGCATGGTATCAGCTGCATTCGTGTCATAAACAGACAGATTCCCTCGTGGACACGGAATGACGGAGGATGTGTGAAACATACTGGGGAGCATGTGAGAATGAGTGAGTTCCTTGGACAGCAGCACATGTATTTGTTTTGGCGTCAGACTCCTTTTTACTTTGGATGTGAAATGGCAGCATGTGGTTAGAGGGTGGATCTCAAATTTGAATCATCTTCCTGGAACAGCACATCGAGCTTTGCCACAGGAAGACGGCGACTTAAAAATGGGCTCTTAACAGAGATGAAGAATGAGTTTGAGTCGCAGTGGATGATGTTTTTTTTAACAAGTTAGTCAAAAAGCTCCCACTCCTGATGGTGCTCAAGTCTATCACCGTGTAGAAGAGAAGCATGTAATGTACTGACTGTATTACTGTTATAATAAAGACTTTGTAAAAGGGTTTTTGCTTTTGTAACGCATCCAGATGTCTCTGAATAGACAGAATATGAACAAAGATGGTTTCTGTTTTGGAATTTAGGCTTCACTTTGGCAGGATGTCCCCTCAGAAAGCTGATAATCTGCTCCTAACCCCAGAATTCCAAGATTATTTCACATTTAAGATTTAGAGTTTTTAGCCAAACCCTGGGCTGGCCAGCTGGCCAGAGAACATGGAGCTGTGCTGAGGCCCTTTTCCGGCTCCCTACTGTTCCTTTTGAATCAGCTGTGGCCTTAAGCCAGTGGTTACTTCCTGGGGTGACTCTGACTAACAGAGGATAACACAATGAGCTGCATGTTTTGGTATCATGGTCCGGGGATGAGCACAAGCCTCCTTTGTGTCATGATACTCAGAGGAGGAACATTCTCAGATGATTTCTAATGTGCCACCATTAAGTTGCTTTTTTTTGTTTCAAATCAAGCTCTTCATAACTATTGGATGAACTGCTCTCATATATGACGCATATGTTCTCAGTGGAATGATGAGATTTCAATTACTTTGGGGATCTCTGCATCAATATCTACTTGATGGTTTGCCATGAAATTTGGTGCATGCTTTAAAAAGAAATATCACTATGTAAGTGCTGGAAGTGCCAAGCATTTATTCTGCTGTCAGACTCACTTACAGTCATTCTGGTCACTTTTCATCATCAGGTCAGACATTTAAAAGCCTCTGCCTCAGCTGCTCCGTCTCTGCAGCCCGTGGTTACCCATAACACGCATCTGTGAAGGATTTCAGGGATATTTCTGTGCATCTCTGCACGAGTATTTCACTCCTCTGCGCTCTCACCAACACGAAAACAGCAGAAAGAGAACTGCAGATACAAAAATAGGAAAGTAACAGAAACTCAGCAAAGCCTTTGGGCAAAATCCAGGGAAAAACAACAACTCAGGAAACTAAGTAAAGGCAATGTACAATTGACAGGAATTCTGGAGAAATAAACCGGCAAGAATCGCCAGTTGACAGATAGTTAGAGGGGCCCGCAGACTGATGCTACATCATGAGTGTGAAAATCAAAGAAAAGGCCAATACTAGCCCCTTCTCTCTAACAGTTGGGAACGGTTTTACAACTTCAGGGTGTAAATATCATTAGTCTCCAAAAACACTGTTTATTGTATGTGCTCCACCTTCGCTTCACTGTTGATTTGCACATGGAGGCTCCACGCCAGCTCTGCTCTGCTTCCCAACTCATTCGTGTTTATGCGTTGCAAGAAGGGAAAACAGATCTTCCCTGCACCCAGCTCGGTGAACGCGCTGTCTGGTGCTCTCCACTGAAGCTAAAATAAGTTCAGCCTGGCTGATGCTTCCAATTGGATGGAACCAAGCAGATCCCCCCAAAAAATCTCCTATCCCAGATAAACTGCCAGATGTTAAAGTGACCGGCTGCCTAAAGTTGGATCTCATGTTTGAGTCTCAGTGCAACCCAATAGGGTGTCAGATATCTCCCAACTCAGTTTGTACTACACCAGGAAGCGGTCACTGCACAGGTGCAGCTCCTGTATGAGGCTAACGTCTCAGAACTCCTGTCTTGCTCTGAGGATATTATGAACCCACACCTTCTTAGCTGCGTCTGCTCCTCATCATCAGTAACAGTAACGGCAGGGCTTTACTCTGACAGATACATCCTGCATCCAAGTCTGCAACCCCTGACGCCAGCTGTGAAAGCAGCTTAAGAGAACTTTTTCGTACCCGATCAAGTTAGTGGCCAATACTTCGGATCCCTGTTTAAATTTTTCACTCAGCCACTCTGAGCACAGATCGTTCTCTATGATTATCTACAGCAAGCCATGGACTGTTGTATACAGAAATTCTCGGGTGTCCTGAAGGGGTGACACCTGCAGTGGAACATCAGTGGGGATTTCTGATGTAATTTACCCCCTGTTTGGGTGCAGTTGGTAGTACATTCTTCCCTAACGGCCTTTACCTACAGTGGTGATCAAGTGCCAAGAGCAGAGCACAAAATAAGGGCAGATCAAATGGAAAGATAGAACAAAAGATTAATTTAAAACCTTTTTGTTCGGCAATTAGACTCCAATGTATCATCTCTGTGCACTAGTGATATGATTGAGATAGGGTACCCCCTGGAGTCTAAACACTGTTGGTCGATTAGCAGAGACGGGAGGCAGCAGATACTCCTGATGAAACTCTGCAGATGTCAGGGTGAAAGTTTTAAATAACAGGGATCAGAATGATATGCTCAAAAAGGAGCACTGAAGGCGACTGAACCACAGTCGCAGAGTTTGACAGCGTGGGAAAACAGAAGTGACAAAGCCTTGCATGATGAAAAGCCAAAACACCAGGGAATGAGGGCAGACACGAGGGAACAGATCTTCTTTATTGAACTTATATAAAGATTCATTTCTACATATGTGTAGCCTTCCCAGTGAACCAACCTCTATCTACTATTTCACAGAGGAAACACAAGATCTTTCTCTTGCTAATATGATAAAACAATCGATAATGTACCCTTTGTACATTTTTGTTGTTTCTTTAGTTGAGTGAACTACCTGTTAGTAAGCGTCAGTTGTTTGCTGTGAAGCAGCGGAACAAATGTAAAGGCAGTCAGGGGTAAAAAAAATGGAGTATCTTTGAGGTCTTCTGGAGTACATTAAATTCAGTATATGAACACAAGATTGATGCAATACATGATGACACTACTACAGGTGGAAAAAGGGTAAGAGGTGAAACCTGCCAGGGCTGCACAGATGGAGGATGTAAACATTTGGACAAAAACTCCATCAATATTAAACAGGAAACAGAATAAAAAGCAAAATGTGCTGCTGAGCTGTGGCCAGCTGGAGATCTGTGGAACGCTGTTTCTGTTGCTGCTGAATAAATAGATAGAATATTAGCATTAGACCAAATAACACTCCAGAAAAGAACTAAACTCTATTCATGTATTCAATATGAAAATTCTTATATTATTTAATATTAAAGCTGAATTCCACAGTTAGTTGCAGTTCCTCTTTTATAACTGAAAGCAATTCAGATTTCAATTCTGTTATCAATTCGTATGATTCAAGATTACAAACTAGATCAGTTGGTTTGTGTTTAGTTGATAAGGGGCACTATAATTTGAATGTATGAACATTCACGCAATAGTGCTACATACTTCTGTTATTTTTTTCCAAAAGCTGGTGAGAGACACGACATGACCCAACGTCTAAATAACTTCTAAATAACGACCTTCATCTGTCAGATGGAATGATTTCCGATTGCAATCTGTCCAAACATACGAGCTTCCCCTGTTAGTAAAGACGTGTTGAGCCGACACTGCCAGCACAGGAACCACAAGCTACACACAGTCTGACAGAATGGCCGGTGCAAATTCACCGTGATTACTGTTTACTCTGATTCTGTCTGCGAGCTCTCACTCGAGCAGTTTTGAGAACCTGCAGCCCCAGCTTTGCCAGTCAGTCATTTCTGTTTTCCTTAATGGGTTTAGCAAGTTCGAAGTCTCCCGGGGCAAAGAACATGCAATATGCAAAACTGAGCATAAGCTCTTTGAAATGCATGAGGCTGACTGAGCAAATACAAAGAAAAAGTGGTTTGCTCACATATTTGCACTTGTGCACGTTCACACATCATCACGTGTTTTCACAGGACTTCATCTGAGCCGCCGGACAGTCTGCAGGGACAGAGAGTTTAAAGGTTTTAATTGGTTCTGCAGATTTTCAATCAATCCACATATAATTACCTCCTGAAAATACTGCGACGCAAAGAACATTTTTGGCCATTCTCAACACTTTACTTTTTTTTTTAAGTGAATTACTGGGGAAAACTTTGACTTAATAACCAAATCATCTCTTATATTTTCAAATATTGATGGACTCGGTTTCAGGCGTCTGAAAATAAAGAGGATATAAAAGCATGACAATCCACTGCCGAGCCTCGTTTCTCAGTTAATTTTGAACATCTGCACATGTTGTGCCTCTTGCAGCTCCTACCTCTCGACCCCTCAAGGTTTGATGTATGACTCCGTGGGGTTTTATCAGACCAGGGAATCAAAGTCTTTGCTTTACATCTCATGAATCTTTCAGTGTCGTCTCCATTGTGTTTTGTTCTGTGAGAGAACAGAATCGCCTTTGTTGTGAGATCTAACACCATGATCTTTTTCCGTCACTGAATGAAATTGAGAATAAAACAACAGGCTTGGAAAAAACCTTCTAACACCCCCCCCCCTTCTTCATTTTGTTTCACAAGTCGTAAATATGAGACAAAACTATTTTATTTAACAGCTTCTGGCTTTGTGAAACTTTCAAAACCCTCAAAAACTATAAATAAAAAAGTTGGTAATTGTCAAGGATTCAGAATTGTGATTATTTTTTAAATCAAGTAGACAGAAAAGTACCGAATCATGAACCACAAAAACTCACTGTTGGTACATTGTTGCACGTGGATTTTGTGGACTTCACTAATAAAAAAAAGTCATCATCAATCAATTTCCAACTTTCTTGTGTAGCAGTTGGCAGATCAGCTTTGCAGGTTGAAGCCTAGTCATGGACTTTTTTCTAAACTTCCAGCAGAAATGTCCAATCGGATTGATTTCTTGACTGTTTGCTGGTTCTGTCATTGTGTTCAAATGTCTTTCCTCAAAAAACAAAGAACAAGGAGCATTCAAAAAAGTTTGAATGCTTCTTGTTCTGTAGCAAGATGCATTATCATCCAGAGAAAATGACCTGAGAAACTTCCTTTTGACTGATGGAAGGAGAAAAGAGTTGAAAATTCTTATAAAGTCCAGGTGTACATTTAGCATAGAGGTGTCATCTCCTCTGGTCCTTCACCTGACATCAACACCATATTTTCAATGATTGCGGAAATGTTTTTTCTGCAAACAAAAGCTCCAGCATATTCTCTAATGAATATGACTTTTATTTAATCATCCACAGTCCACGTCTGTATCTCTTTTGCCCACTGGAACCATACTTTTGTTTGACTTTTCTTAATCCCATTTCATTCTGTCAGTTTCTTACAGTTTGGTCACAAACTCTGATCCATCTGCATTAAACCTTGGACTGGATAATTGTTGATTCCGTTTTCGTTTCCTTTTCCAGACATTCTGTTGTATATTCGCTGCTGTGTTTTGGGATCATTGCCCTGTTGATGAGCCAGTTTCAGCCGAGCTTCAGCTGTCAGACAGATGGACTCACATTTGACTCTAGAATACTTTGGTATCCAGAGGAGTTCATGGTGGACTGCAAGGTGTCCAGGTCCTGTGGCTGCGGGACAAGCCCAAATCATGGCCCAATCATGTGAAAAATACCAATAATTACAATAGTTTTATAAGACAATGACTGCTGCAATTAAAACCAAATGAACACCCTTTAACAGTGATAATTCCATCTTTTTTTGTCAGGGATTATAAACTTCATGCATTGTTCTCTTTTTATCTCACGTATCTCACTTGAACCTCCATATCTCTCTTCATCTGCTCTTTTTTCTCTCTCTGCAGGGTGAGTGCTCCCAGAGGTGCTTTAACATCTTTGTTCTGGAGACGGTCTGCGTCGCCTGGTTCTCCCTGGAGTTCCTGCTGCGCTTCATTCAGACTCAGAGCAAGTGTATGTTCCTGCGTACGCCTCTGAACGTCATCGACGTGGTGGCCATTCTGCCCTACTACATCACCCTCATCGTGGACTCTCTGTCAGTGGGAGAGAAACCCACGGGATCGGGGAACAACTACCTGGAGAAGGTGGGGTTAGTCCTCAGAGTTCTCCGGGCTTTACGGATCTTTTACGTCATGAGGCTGGCTCGCCACTCCTTAGGCTTGCAGACACTCGGCCTGACAGTGAGGAGGTGTACACGTGAGTTCGGACTGTTGCTGCTGTTCCTGTGTGTGGCCATGGCACTTTTCTCACCACTGGTGTTCCTCGCTGAGAGCGAAATGGGTGCCAAGCAGGAATTCACCAGCATCCCTGGTAGCTACTGGTGGGCGGTCATCTCCATGACCACAGTCGGCTACGGTGACATGGTTCCCAGAAGCATCCCCGGCCAGGTGGTGGCGCTTAGCAGCATCCTGAGTGGCATCCTCCTCATGGCCTTCCCCGTTACATCCATCTTTCACACCTTCTCTCGCTCCTATGTGGAGCTAAAGGAGGAGCAGAGCCGGGCACTGAGGCAGAAGCCAGACTCACAGGACAGCACCAAGTCACAGAACAGCGAGGACTCTCAGGAGACGGACAGTTACCATGGCATCACTGAGGCGGCGGCGGCGGCAGCAGTGCAGCGGCGAAAGTCTATGGCTGCACAAAGGGCTGCTGAGATTAGAGCGTCCATGCAGACTTAGCTGCTCTGTCTGTCTGTCTGTGTTCATGTGGCAGGCTGGGAGTCCAAAGATGACTTCAAAGATGACAAGCCGCGGGACTGTGAACAGAGAGGAGATTTTCTTCTCTGGATGTTTGGCGTCTTTGCTTTGATCAAGCAAAGCGTCTGTGCATCAGAGTGCATCTGAGTTCACCCCCCCCCTCCTCTCCACACACACAGACACAATTTTTACTTTGAACCGTGTAACAGTGTAATATTCATGATTAAACACCTTAAGTAAAGAGAGGTAGAAAGCCAACTGTCACCTTACTCTCACTGACTGAGTCACAGATAAGCTTGTGAAAACAAACTTTAATACCTTAACCCTGACCTAATAGTTACTGCTCATCATGTGCTCGGTTCAAGTCTTAAATAAAGGTGTTTGCTAAGTTGTCACCTTATATCACTGAAAAGGAACAGAATCTCATTCACGTTCTTTTTCTTTTCCATGCTAAACCACTTATTGCAGTCGAGGCCAACGGTACACAAGTGTCATGCATGCACATGATGATCTCTGTGCATTTATTTCACCCTCATAATAGGGACATCAAACGAATTCAAGTGTCAAAGGGCTTTACAGACTTTTGGGAGTTTTGTTTCATACAAAGAAATCTCCCTTTTTTGTGCTGAGATGTACTCGTTTCACACTGTGCTAAAATGAAGCTACAGCTTGAAATAAAGATGGGAAAGTGAGGTAGTCAGCTTAAGATGACATTTAAAACTTACTAATTAACACTTTCAGTCTTGTTTAATCTGTACATAAATCACTCCCCACTGGTTACACACTCATGCTGAGGTCAGGACTTAATGAGGTCACTTCAACCAAATCATCAAGCGCACAAACCACAATTTGGTATTTTTAAATTTCAGGCTGTGTACAGATTAAACAAATGAGATTATTATGTGCTAATTAGTGAGCTTTAGAAGTGCTGGAGGGTGTTTTTTACCCTCTTTAAAAAATTGAACAAAAACATTTGCAGGTGGTTAAGTTGGCTACTTCCATTTCTGTCTTACACCACATGAAATACAGGTAGTGAACATTATCCAAAAGACAATTATAATCATTCTAGCTGTCCCGAGTTGCTTCTGCTTTTCTTGACTTCCTCCACAGAAAATTCTAGCCTTTAGATAAACTCATTAAAATATCAGCTCAGACTAAATGTACATGCATAACCACTCAATACCCCCACCGTACTCAAATTCAGAGTTTAAATAGCATTCAATCCTTTTTGGTGACACAGTTTATACTATAGAAAGGGCACCAACATTAATGTGCATTGTATTCTGGGTTGTGGTCGCCATCTTGGAGGCAAAGGTAGCTAGAGAGAGGGAATTTAAATCTAATGCAAAAAATATCAATTTGAAAAAGAAAAAACTTGTAAAGGGAAGCTGGACTCTGATATTTGGAGAGGATGGAACTTACAAGTTGCAGCATAGATCTACACAAGACTTTGGTGTTGTTGCCTATTCAGTCAATTGGTTCAGATGATACAAATCTGTTTATTCACATTGTTCAGATGGATGGCTACAGGAGTTACCAATCTCTGTGCTGACAAACTGTGCTCACACAGACGTTCACACATATGTATGTAGAGTCAAACCTGTCAAAACAGTCTCAGTGTCTTTAGCATTGGTTTTCCAGTCTGGCCGAGCTCAGCTACGGAAACTACAATGGACACATTTCCATCGTTTGTAGATTCTTGTTTTTACAAAAAAAATCTGCATGCAGACAAATCCTCATGTTTATATTCTCCGTGTAGTTTTGATAGAGGAGTCCTCTGAAACTGGATCAGAGTTTTGCAGTTTGAGACATGAAGTGAGCACTGCAGACACTTTTCTGCCTTCGGGACTAGTGGGACCTCATTCTGCTCTTTTTCTGGCCTGAATCCACAATCTTCTACTGCTTTTTGGCAACGAGCTATAATCCTCTTGGAATTTTGAGCATTCATCTTCATAGGCAACCGGTAAAGTTTGTTGCTTGTCAGCTCTATTTAGAAGCTTGATTCCTGCCAAACAAACCAAGTTCACTGCTTTTTTCTACCCTATAATTGCATTCACACTTCTGTAGTGACGTTGCACAGAAACTATCTATATCTACAGATATATAGATCGATGCAGCTCTCAGATCAGCATCTCTGTGAGGCTACATGGAGGAGAGCTCCAAATGAAAGCTGTGATGGATCACAGATTTAGTAAAATCCTGTAGGTTATTGAAAGATAAACAGAGGAAATAATGTTTTAACTTTGTATTAAATGCAATTCAAGACTAATGCCAACCACTCTTTCCACATGGTTTCACAAGTGAGCAATTCTTTTGTGTTTTCTCCACATGGGAGGACCATAGTAAATGTCCTGTTTGTTTTTCATGATGAGCATGTAAAGTGCTGCCTCACCTTTTCACACAACATCATAACATAATTATGTATCTAAATAAAACAAAATATGAATATTGACCTAGTACAGGGCAAATCAGCCATGTACACCTCACTTCTACCATGGATGAAGAATAGGCAGAAATAAACACTACACGATGCATTTCACAGAATACGCTGCAGTGTGACATCCCGTCCCATTTCCTTTCCTCTGCTGTGAGTTCCTTTTTAAAAGGAGCTGTTTTACCATAGTGGTCAAGAGTTGCCAAATTCACACCACTTGCAGGCTTAAAAAAATCTTACATTGTAGCAAATGATAATCAGCTCTTTATTGAGATCACCAAGCATGAAATCTAACTTTCACATCTTATAATATCACACTTAGCTAACAATGGGATCTTCAACAAAGCTAATATCCATTATCTATGTTACTAGCTAAAAAGCCATATCTGAATGCCACAGTATTGTTTTATGTGCAAAATTATTATGCTTAAAACATATCTGTTAACTAAACAATAAAGTCTTTAAAAAAACAAAAAAAAACAAATTCACATTGGTTTAAAATTCCAGAGCAGCTAGCTAGCTTTGTGCTTAGAGAATTGAGGAGAAGTTAGCTACGCATCACCATCAGGAATAATTAAAACATGTTAGTTGTACTTTGTTAGTATTGTTCCTGAACAGAAGATGTCGTTCAAATTTGAAGAGTAAACTCAGAAAATCTGAACCTTTCACACTTGTTGTCCACTTTAACATTTTTCAATGGCTTTGTGAAAATATTCCTGTTCCCAAAAGGGTTGTTTCTCTGCCCATGATTAGTACAAGGTTTGTATTACATCTGTGCTATATTGTAACATGACTGACAGTAAAACTTTTTTTTTACTCTCTGGATGGCATTAATTACCTTTTTTTATTTTAACAAGAGCGGCCGTGTCAATTTGAATAAGAGAAACTACAGTGAAGGCTCATGCTGCGTTCCATTTGCAACGAAATCAGAACTCAGAGCTGAAAATGACATTATATACGAGTTGATCGTGCTGCAGTTGGAAGTCAGACCAGGATTTGCTGATTGTTGTGCTCACTGACCGGTTTAGCTATTATTAGCAATTTATATGGATAATAATGAATTAACTAGTTTATGCTAAGAAGGCACTCAATTTACACATAAAACATTTTCATTGATAAAGGTTTCAAATCACTATATATGTGACTATTTAAACGTGACACAAACTAGATATTTTAATAAACACTCTTTAGTATAAAAGCTTCAAAAACTTTTTATGATTGGGGGAACAATCATTAAAAAAAAAAAAAGAATTGGGGGAAAGTGCCTTGCTCTAAGACTATCTTTAAGTATTGCAAATAGTTCGCACAGTTTTACAGAATTTCCTCAAATAATTCCAAATGCGGCACTTTATTTTCTCTGACTTTATTTCTTTCAACTTTAAAGTAACACAAAAAAACACTTCCCCAAATCGTTGTCATGATATTGGGACCATCAAAGTGTGCTAAAGAGTGCAAAGTAGGTTTAGACACATTTAATTTGCCATAAAGGTTCTAATAACATGTTTAGCCTGCTGACTGAATCGCAGGTACTGGATCAACTAAATCTTCAAAAAGAGCTTGAAAAGCTCTTTTTCAGGTTTTAATGAAAATACTGTTTCCATGAGCTGTTTGAAAAGAAACCCAATTAAAATGGATTTGAGGTGATTTGGGAAAAATGAAATAGAGATCATAATGAACATGGCTTAGTGTAGAGAGAGCTTTGATTTAAAGAATTATTATACAAACTGTGCTCTCAAACTGTCAGAAGAGTATGTGCTGTACTTCTATATTCAAAGCAGCTGAAGCTGGTATTCATGCAGATGAAAGTGTGATGATTACAGATCTTAATCTGATCAAGAACTGGATGCCTCAGGACACCAGACCAGGAACACCACACTTTCAGACTGGTAGTTTTACTTTTGTGGCTAAATAGTTTTAATATAACCTCTTGCGGACAGTAGTTTAATTTCACACAATCGCAGTTTGCTGAAAAATAAAGTACACCATCTTTCAACTCTAATGATAAACATCTGAGGTTTTATTTACATTTATTTATGTGCAGCTCTCTTAAGATCTCTCCACATGATTTCTATCAGATTGAGGTCTGCACTGGACCATGTAGCATAGCCATGTAGCGGCTGAACTCGAAATGTAAGAGGCTTGTGTGAAACCAACCAGGTGTTTTTTCACCAACAATAAGTAAACATACAGACACACACGAGGGACTAGGAGCAGAGTGGCAACAGCCGCGCAACTGGCAGCCTTAAGTACTATTCTGCCGCTACCAACCAAGATCCTAGGGAATTCTGCCCCTCCCATTACATATCCACTTAATAACAACAGACAAAACTTTAAAAATACATTTACCCTCTACTATACACTCAATCAGCTACATCTTCTACTGGTTCTAAACAATATTCCCAAATCTATAAAATACCTCCCATGCACTGATTCTGGTGCGCTCCCCCCTACACCAATCAGTTCATGGTACGACCCGGAAACTTTAAATATAGCACAGTGAGCACAGGGATTCTTTTCGCCCGAACAGAGGAGACACAGGTGAGTGACTTCAACATGCACACACATATTTCAGTTATCATCTGGCATAGTCGCATCAAATTTATCAAGCACCATTAGCTACAGTTAAAAAGCATTGTTTAGGCAACCAACTAAATGTTTCCTTTGCAGGCCTGGTCCAGTCCTGGTTGTGACATTAAATGACCAAAGTAAGTAATGAAGACTACCTTAATTACACAACACCTTGATTCTTTTCTTCTTCAGACATTCTGTTGTAGATTTGCTGCTGTGTTTGGGATCATTGTCCTGCTGATGACCCAGTTTCAGCCAAGCTTTAGCTGTCAGATGGACTCACATTTGACTCTAGAATACTTTGGCATACAGAGGAGTTCATGGTGGACTCAATGACTGCGAGGTGTCCTGTGGCTGCATTTGGGTTCAGTTTATGTTGGATAAATGACAAAACAAAAAAATGCCATGTGTTGTTGTTCATTTTAGGTTGTATTTACTTAACTTTAAGACCTGTAGAAGACCAGATGATTTTCCTTACTATGTCTTGACGTCTAAAACCTTGTAAGTGAAAGATGGTATAGTTTCTTTTTCACATTTCTGCATAACCCTATATGGACTATACGGACTTCTGGATATAAACACAGACAACTGCGAGCACCACGATTGCATAGTTATTATAGTTCCGGAAGACAAGTACCAACATGGGCAATAACAGAATGTACAGAAAGTACATGCACACCTCAAATAAAGTGGAAAAGGTTCACAAAAATAAGTTTCACAGATATCCACACAAAGCCTGCATGCATCTTCTTCAATCTTGCATCTTCATCTTCTGCAATATTTGCAGCATATGCAACCTAACAGACTCTTGCGTTTGTGTAAAGAAATTTTTAATGATACAACACAAAGCGCTACAGGAGTTGTAAAAGTCAGGCCTCGACATTTTTCAGTATTTATTACACACTTACTTATGCACATATACAATCCCAGAGCACAGTAAGTTTTATTTTCAGGGTGCTGTATATGAAATCGCGAGTTCAAATCATATATTAAGTTTAAACATTTAAAATTTTGAATCTGATACAGCATTTTAGTAAATCTATCTTCTTAGCCCTTGTTGTTTGGTGATCTGCTTACTGCCTCCTCTCTGCACCAGTGGAGGGCTTCATGTAAAAGACCAGCACATTACAATTTATGTGCTTATCATTGCTGCCGATGGCATAAGCCCAAAGAAGGACCACAGCCGGTGGGCTGATTCTTCCTCTGACAATTGATGACTGCCAGAACTGCACTGCTGACGGGAGCAACGGTGGATGTCTGACATGAACATCTCCATCAAAAGAAGGAAAAAAAAAAAAAAAAAAAAAGACGCCTGAGTCTCCAGTGTCCTCTTTATTTGGCAAAAATACCATGTGAGATTTTTACAGCCTGGAGCGATGATGAGTTAAAGAAGCTGACTGACAGTCAAGCAATGAATTTAACATAGTATGGGGGGAAAAAAAAGAAGAAACAACACAAGTACTGATTTTTGGTGCATAAGTAGGTAAAGGTTCCACAGAAGAGGAAATAAAAAGCTTTCAATAGAAACACACCTTCACAAGATAAAATAAATGAACAAAACAATACATAGAAAATGAAGTAATAACAAGATAAATAAGATTTGTTGAGTTAAACAGTCTAAAGAACAGGACTCCTAGGTCAATTTGATTCTGAATAATATCCTGGTAAATGTTTCTGACCATCTGATTAAAGGTGTACACTTATTTTCATTGCTATTTTAAGAGAATACAAAAAAAAGGATAATAAAATATACACAGTGGCTAATGGATGTAAACACTAGACATGCACCCCATGTCTTTTTGAGCCTCCAAAAAAATGTTTAAGAGCTTCCAGAAATGTTCCTAGTAAACTATCTGCACTGTCCCTGTGGAACAAAAAAGGAAGTTTCCGTTTCTTGAGTCTTCCAAGAGGAGGACAGAATCAGCTCGGCTCTGGTGCACAGTTCACTGAATGCCTGACAGTTGTACACGTCCTGGTTTGGCATTCCTCCTCACCCCAGAGAAAAATTATAAAAGAACAACAAAGAAGAATCTACACTGTGTTATTCAGCTTCATCTTCCTCTAAACAGCAAACTGTTTTAAAAAACTAAGAAAAAAAATACAAAAGTACTACCTGCCCAGAACAAGACAAAGAGATGTGGAGTCATGTATGCGGGTATTAAAGGGTGTCATTGGATTTGAAATAAATATAAACACTGGTCACTCCGTGCCATCCACTGTCAATATGACACAAGTAAACATATATTTTTACTGAGCATTTTGAGAAGTGATGGTCAACGATGTTCATCTCTTTTATTTAAAAATTCCAGTTCATTACATTTTGACCTTTTGTCCTCATTTCTCTATATTATATCAACCACTTCATTCTCAGAAATGTTGCCGCGGTGCTGGATTTTAGCAATTACTATGCACATTCTGTGCATAATGTTAATATTGCTGAGAGGAATGACAGCATGAAACCACAGATCTACAACCTGACTGAAGCATGTTCATTCGCCGTGTAATATGTAAATATAAAGATGGACAACACAATCCTTCAAATGACATCGACAATATGCCAATAGATCCCACTCCCTTCAGTGTTAGCGGACGAAACATGAGCCACACTTGTGGAGAAAGAAAAAAAACTTTATTTTCTGATAGCTTTTCTGATTATTCTAATAATTTTTAATTCAGAAAAAGTCTGCTCTGAATAGTCCTAATGTGCCAGTATGCATTGTTGTTTGATTTCTGGTTGTTCCAAACCACAAAATTGTATTATACTGCACTAGAGCTTGGGAACTTTAAGCTAACTTAATTACCAAGGTTAATTATATAGTTTGCATGCTAATAACATATCCAGGGGGAGAAATAAGCTAATATTTAGCTAGCGAGCTAGCTAGACAACAAGCAGCTACTACATAACATTTATTGTGGTTATTTATATAGAAACTCTTTTAACCAGCAGGGTACAGCGAGTGCCAACACCAGCTCCATAAAGCCACAAAGGTTGTCTCTGAGCTAGCTACAATTCAAAAGGGCGCTAGCTTATATTTTAGTCAGGAAGGAGTGGTCAGGTATCTCGTCTCCTACCTTGGTCACTACTGCGCTATGCAAGACGGCAGTGCATATGTTATCATATTATAGTCTCTGTGATACAGGGGAAGAATGGAAATGTGTCATCCATCTTTATATACATATTGTGCTATTTATGAGTAACTGATGCCATTTTTACACTAAATGTAATATTTTGAAACATTTCCTAAATGGGGACACACCTGCTAAAAACAAGCCAATTGAATTCTTTCCCATTGCATGTTGTAACATGTTTACGTTTAAATCGGTCCAGTAACTACTACTTAGTCATAGGGGACAAGCCCATGACCACGACATGATGAAGGGAAGGCATAACAGTGTTTCCTATGGGGTACGTTAGACCACAGTTTCTGATCGGCATGACTGAGATAATCACTCGCTTATAATTTTTTGACTTAACGGTGGAT
The DNA here is from genome assembly GCF_036924035.1 of Leuresthes tenuis. Lineage (NCBI taxonomy): Eukaryota > Metazoa > Chordata > Actinopteri > Atheriniformes > Atherinopsidae > Leuresthes > Leuresthes tenuis. Next base: position 21,211,216 of record NW_027325372.1, on the reverse strand, counting down.
GTAAGCCCAACACAGCACGACTGAGAATGAGCTGCCGGCTAGTCGGACAAAAATCAATCAGTCTCGTCTTTTTTTGCCTTCGGGTTGTTGCTGTCAGTTTGACAGCAACAACAAGTGTTTCTGTAAAGACAATAGCACCTTCAGTGGAAATTAGCGTGTGCACCCAGGTGTTGTGTTCCCACCGATGCCCGTGGGAGCTGAGGCTGATCAATCACCACGACTACTGCAGTCCAATGACATAGGACTGAATGCCAATTAAACACTTTCCCATTGTACTTAACAGCAAGCTGTTTGTAGGTGTCAGTGGCTTTTTTCTTTACCAGCGTAAAGCGCTTGAATGCGAAGAATTCACATCAGTCTCTGATCATTCTTACGACATTGATGGATCTCAAAACTCAAAACCTTATTTTTAATTTTGCAAACTAAGAAAAAAAAATAACTTGTTGTCTGTAGGCCTTTTTTTTAGTTATTAACATTAACATTTGGACAGTTAAGTAGTTAAATTAACTTTATATGTGCAAGCACAACAAATCAGAGAACCTGTATTTATCATGTAAGCTGGTTTTTCAGGAATGATGTATAATATGGGGCCATAACCTATAGAATAATTCATGAACCCGCTCAGGTAAGACTAACAATATCCTGCCATTTCTGCTGAATGCAGCATGAAGCTCTAATCAATGACAGGCTGTGTAACCTGCTAAATCAATTCCCTCAGGCTGCTGGGGTATAAATGCTGTCTCCATCCTAAAAAAAGTTGTTAAGAATGAATGCAAACCCAATTTCCTTTTGGAGTTAGCAGCTCATATTCGAAAGCTTGCCCCACACCTAAATGATGAAATCGGCTGTGCAGAGAATAGCTCTAACTAGAAACCTACGCAACTAGCATGTGTTGTGCTTTAACAAGAACTCAGTGACTGCACAACTCAGCAGGGACCACTCCTACGCCGTCATGGAGCATACGGAGACCCTCAGGTGAAGCAAGGCTTGTGGCTTTTCCTTTCTTCACAGGTGGCATGAAAACAACAGTTACACAAATAAAAGTCATCAATAGCTTTAGTACAAAAACTATAGCATCGTCTAGCAAAGCTTGATTTTCTTATGTCTGCATGTTTTAAGACCATATCTGTTTTTGACCGGTTTTGTTTTTTCCTTTCGATTTCCTCTTGGTTTTTATTGGTTTGAGTCCTAGCACATGACCAACTGTCTAAACACTGACCAGCATAACTCCATTTTGTTGAGTTAACATTACAAGAAATGCCATTCTCTACATTCAGAAGTGTTTCATATAAAGATTGTGTGACTAATTTGTTATTTTAAACACACACACACACACACACACATGTATGCATAACATGTGTATATGTGTGTGTGTATAAATAGATATTGCTGATAACGCAACAACCCATGTTTAGATGTGTGTGATTTAAGGCAGAGGGCCCATGCAACATTCATCAGCATGTGTGGATGACAAAAACTGGTCCACACTCTTGAGCACAGATGTCAGCGTGTACACGTACAGTTTATCTAATGTATGTGCATAATATACACATGCGCAGGCTGATTGAAGGGTATGTTTCTCGAGCAGTCTGCATTCCAAGATGCATGCATTTCACCGCATTGAGAACAAGTAAGTAGGATAATAAATAAAACCAAAAAGTCGATTTTGTGTGTAACAAGTGTCCCTCCAGTATGGCTGCCGACACCAATGTGTTGAATGTGTAGTAATGGGCGAGTGTGTACAGCCTGCATCATCTCGAGTTGCTCTGGCACTCATGTATGTTTATACATTCCCTCTGGAGTGTTATCAGAGACTCTCCGTACACTCTCAGAGGGCTTTGGCACTGGTGGTGTGGGAGACTGTGTGGGACACCGGCTTCTGTGGGTAGCGGCTGTAGTAGTAAACCTGGAACAGGATGGCGATGTCCACAAAGACCTGCAGCAGGCCGCATGTCCAAAACTGCACGGGCGCCTGCGTGAGCAGGAAGTAGCCCGTTTTAAAGGTGTCGCCACTGGTCCACATCAACACCATCTTGATACTGGAGGGAAAGAACAGGGAAAGGTAGAGTGTAAAGAGAATGCACGCCGTTCAGAACATATGTGAGAATTACGTTATTCTAGCTCAGGAAAGTAGCAAATTAGACACCGTAAAACCATGAAATAATGATTTCTCTCAGAGGGCTGGCTTGCTCCCAGCCTGGCATCTTGTGCGACTGTGGGACATTTCTAACTATTAAACTCACAAGGACGCTTCCTGTACACACCAAGCTGTCCATACGAAGTGTGTGATTCTCACAGTAAAATATAAGTGCCTCGTGTGATTCGAAAGGACAGAATCTCTTCAAGCATAGTCTTCATCTTCGCTCACTGGCTTTTGGCACCACAATGAACTCAACTAATGGGCTGGAAAACAAAGTCTAACCAGAGAGGAAGTTGAGGAGAAGTGTAGAAGAAGAACCAAGCCCTGGGGTTAAAATGAAAAACTTTTTACTTGCTCCACAAATAGGAAAAGAAGAAGGAGAACTGGGCGTAGTTGTGAGGACATCATCCCAAGTCATTTAAGACTTCTTTTGGGTTATAGGTACTTTCTACAGTTGTTCATGACAGAAGCTACTAAACTGAAATTAAAATTCATTATTGTAGCTCAAAAACTTAATCTTTGCTGACAAAAGAAAAGGACTGAGCCAGAAGCCCGTCGTACACACAGGACTCCTCAGACTTGGTTCTTAAAGCGACCTGCTCTCAACGAGCACACGCAGGGGCATCTAAAACTCTTTCACTCGAGCGTGTCGGTGTGGCGGGTCGGTGCTTTTTGAAAGGAGCTTTGCAGGAGATTTTTTCTAAAACTGAGCAGAGTGCTGCTCTGAATTTAAAGGCTTAGTTTATCCCCAAACTTAGAGATTTTTTTTGTTCAGGTATAAAGAGATCTGTGCGAGTCTGTAGGAAACCTGGTTAGCAGTGGCAGAAACCGCCTTTCAACTAACTTCAACTTGATGTGTACTTGATTGGCCAAATTGTGTCCACTCAGTAACTCCAGCCTGCCGTCTGGCCTGAAGTGCAGCTCCTGATTGAGGCCGATTAGGCTCTTTGTCTTGATTCTCACCTGCTTGTAAGAACTCAGACTTGCCTTAAATTGCAATGTGCTTGCAAGGTGATTACTGTGGAGCAGGTGCACAGTGTGATTCTTGAATCGATGTCACCTGCAGAGTTGATTCAGACAGGGCCCGACACCTCCAATCTCCCTATTAATGCTCATCCTGACTGAAGGTTGAAACAACTGCCTGACCCCCCCCCCAAATTCCAGGCCAGTGTTGCTTCCCATTGCAGTAAAAACCTTACCTTACTTAGAATTTAAAAAAAAACAACAGAAAGAATGAAAAAAGAAAAAAGCGAAACATAACTGAGGGTACTTTCCACCAAATAACAGCTTCATGAATTGTTCTGGAAAGACCTGCAGTTACTCATCATTTCATACTGGCTCAGCTGGTCTAAAAAAAAAAAAACTAGTCTAAACTAGACAGTTTAGAGGGATTTCCTTATTTATCTTTATCAAAACAGACACTCGAAAGAGTTTTCTTTAAATATTAGGGTTAATCTTATTTTGATGGAACATAACTGCTACTTCGATGCTTTAGAGTTCTCATCATCAAAGATTCACCGTTCACTAGCAAAATAAACCATTTGGGTCATGGAAAAAAATGGAAAAATAAATAACTACCTCAAAAGGTTGGAGGATAACACTCTGAGTCTCAGTCTCCCCTTTGCTTCTGTGCCTCCTGTCAGGTCCACTGTTGTCCACCACGTGCAGTTCTACTCTATGATGGGGGCTCAAACTGTGTTCCGTGGTAATAGATGGGCGTGTCTGTGTTTTATCCAGCCCTAACTGAACATATTGTCCCTCAAGGAAAACACAGCGTACGGTAGCAACCTAAACATCCCAAAAACACCATCCTCACAGTGAAGCACGGTGGTGGCAGAATCATGCTGCAGTTAAATATCACTGTACAGCAACAGAAAAAAAAAAAAACTTTTTGGGGGTCTTATTTCTTTGCGTCACAGCTAAAAATATTTGGCAGCTTCAAAGTGGGTGACAAGTTGTGTTGCTAAAATGATACGAACAGCGCAAAAAACTGTTAATTTTCATAACATTCATTCGGGGTGAACACTTTTTCAAGGCATTTTGGTGCTTTTGAACTCGTAACTGATTTTTGATGCGACACTCGCCCACCTTCTAAGCAAACAAGGTCAAATAAACACGTCGAGGGGTTTGAAATTCTAAAAAAAAATATTATAGAAAGCTTTTCTATAAGCATGTTAACAGATGGAAAGGATGGATGAAAGGTAATCTGGTGTCTGTAACCCCAGCTGTCTGTCTGTGTTTTAGCCCCGCTGGAACAAAGATTTGCAGTCAAATCTCCTCTTCCATTATTCATGTCCCCCCAACATGACCTTAAACCTTTTCATTCGGAAGACCAATTTTTGAGACTCTAGCTATTCTCCATGTACGCCCTTCATACTTCTTTCCAGCTCCTTGCTGCTGGAGAGACCCTTCCGTTCGCCTTTCATCAAAGCCCACTCTTTACAGCAAGTCTGCCTTTTTCCACATCCATTCTTCATCCTTCTGCCCCCTCCGTCCTTTCAATACCTTTACACCTGTTAGCTTTTTCCTTCCACCTCCCTCCCTCCCACTCTTCCCTCTCAGTAAGTAGCTTGTTAGCTCTGTGGAAAGAAACCCTCCACCTCTGTCCTCCCACCCTCCGATCCTCTGTGTCTGCTGTCTCAGTTATGATGATGTGTGCCTGCGGGTGATGACGAGAGAGACAGGATTTGAGTTTGATCAATTCCTCTGCCGCTTCCTTAACTCAGAGAAGGTTGGGCAAACGGGGTGCAAACATGTCTGGCTACTTATTTGTCACCTTCAGAAGGGGGATGTGGTGGAGGAGAACATGCTGAGCTCTGGGCTGAAGTAAAGGAGAGGGAGAAGAACCACAGTGTTTCTACACCTGGTAGCAGGAGCATTGTGGAAATAACGCAAGGATGAGGTAAGCTCCACCCAGGCATGTTTAAGAAAAGAAAATGAGGAACAAAAACTATTTATTAGCCTCGACTATAAAACTGCAGCGCTTTGCGCCGTCAACTAACATCCAAAGGTTGATGGATTACTCCTGCATTTAATTTCTTATTATCATATGACTTCTGATGTATGACAAAAAGGCAGTATGGCCCGTTTCAGGGTATTAAGAATGGAAATTAGAGAAGACAGTTTCAGCCAGGATAATTAATTAATACTGAGACCGTATGTGTCTGGACCCAGAGTGCATTAAACGCATCACTTTCCGCTGAACTTTTACTCCTACCGTTGGGCTTTTACAGCAGAAGCAGAGCGTGTCTGGTCTGTGCGGTCGGTTCAACTCTTCATGCGTTTTGCTATTATTTTTTTATTTTTACAAACACACATTCATGTAGACTCAGGAAGTGGGAGCAGGACTGATTTGTGTTGTTTTGATGGGAGAAACCATTAAACTGCGCACTGAGCAGGTGAATATCTGCTGTTTTGAGGCAGACTTTTAAAAACGGTAAAGTTAACCTTTAGAAGAGCCAAGTGATGAATGTTTGCAGATTTTGCTCTGTTTGGCCTGCATTAAAGAGCAGGTTCCACTTTTCTGGCATTCAGTTTAGCCCCCTTTCATGTCCTTACCATTTATTTTTTTCCTCAAAACCACATTCGATTTGTTTCGAGGGTGAAATTCATGCCATACCGCAAGCCAAGACATTCTCTCACTAAATAACATCTCTACTCTACGCTCAACCGCACCAGGACATTAACCCTGAAAGAACAGAGTTAAATCTAATCTTCATTCTTTGGAAGGAGAAAGCCGGCCCCTGAGTGACCGGAGCAGATGGAGGGATGATGGGCTGCACAGATGATCAGACGGTTGTCCTTCTGTAGTGATCAGCAGCAGGGAGCCGAAGTTCTGCTGCACACAGCAGCACCATGCTCCGGGTCACAGGGCTGACCAGCCGGCAGGATCAGTAGTCAACTGAGATCCATCGCAGCACGTGGCTGAGTGTGTGGACAGCAGCCTGCAGGCTAAATAAGGCTCTGGCACCGTTATCTAGCATACTGGGATGCTGCTCAAGACCACAGTCCTTATAAGGCTGCAGTTGGCTGTCTGGATGTCCCGTCTCTCTGTTTTGTGTTTGTGTTGTTGTTTTATTTATGGCGGGCTGGTCAGTATCAGTATGTACCGCTGGTTCTGCAGGCTCAGGACTGTCTAATTATAGCAGCAGCCTGAAAACTGTTTACACAAAAACACCATCTTATCCCCTAATGCACATACACCTTCCAACCAGTCCTCCATAAAGTATCTGCCGTCACAAATATTTACAGTAACACTGGCTGAGGTTGCCTCACCTGGTTCAAAATCCAGTTCCAACTAGCTTCAAAGGCTGAAGAGAATTTCAACATGTTACTGATCTACTATGAGGGGGGGGGGGGGGTCCCATTATTAGGCGGGTCTCCATTTATGGACTTAACTTATTTAGAAGTAAGAGTAAATGCTAATTACACTTTTCCTAATTACGGTAGGCAAATAAGCCTATCCTAAAAAACACCAGCGGCACCTCTGAGCTTGAACACAGCCGTTCATATCATTACATAACTTGCAATCATCGGATCCGTCTTCGGTTCATCACCCTTGCCTTTTTTAAAGAGCTCCACAGTGACTTCTCCTCTATTTGCTTAGGGTTGAATGAGCTGTAAAGCAGCCATACAATAATGCTGTCGTTTCTGAAGTCCAAATAAAAGGTGAAATCTTATGTTTTGGTTGAAGGTGAACAATGATAAATTTGATTAAACTATTATATTTTTGAAGTATCTTCAGTTTTACTGGAACGCGTCACTGGAATACGTCTAAAAGCTGACTCATAAGGCATAATCGGGTATTTGTGAGGATGCGGTTTATTTATGTAATTCAGTTCTAGGTTTGTCAGACTTGTGATTTAATGGCCCCACTTTGTTCTCATTAGCTGCATTTGTATCGTTTCATACTATAATTTAAAGATTTTTTCTCTTAAGTTGCAATATACAGATGCTAATGATGATGCTGACATCAGGAGAATTAAATATTTATATCTTTTTGATAGGATACTTGAAAATGTCGTTATTTGATTGGAACTCGTAAAATCAGAGCAGTAATGGGACCTTTTGTACAACTTTTACAGCTCTTTAGCTCGTATTTTGAGACCAATTACCAAAAAAAGAAAAACATTTGGAACTGTGAAAATGTGATATTGTGACAGCCCCGTGCCTTACTATAAACAGGCTAACTTCTTTCTTAAGAAGGCTTCTAACTGAGTGAAAAAGAAGTATCTGAGTGGTAGAGCTGCTCTAAATCTCAAACGCTAAGGAGAGGGATTTCAGTGGCGTCCCTATCGTTGCCTTTAGTGACACTGGACCAGGGATTAAATAAGGGGAAGCCCAATTAGTTTCCATACAGACATACTAAGATCCATGCTGACAGATATGATTCCAGGAGGATGTGTGAGAACAACTCCGCTCTATGGCTACGTTTATAACATGAGGCACAGAGCTGTTAAAAAGGGTGAGTGCCAGGGCCAGTAGAGTTTCCACTGTCACCTCCGGTGCTTGAGCCAGGCTTGATCGGGCTCCCCTGGGACCAGGGGACAGGATTTTACCCTTATAATTAACCTTGGGTCAGACAGGGTTAGGTTTATTAGGAGACTGTGGCAGGGTGAAAGGTTGGGTTTATATATGAGAAACTTTGTGGTTAAAAACAAGACCGCTGGGCTCAGCTTGTGGTTACAGTGTTCAGTAGTGCACGCTGCACCTGCCGTCTCAGGATAAGCAGAAGGCCAGTGAGCAGACCAAGACCGCTCGATGAGCTCTGCCACTGCAGTCCGAGTTTCTTATTTTAATGTTGTTTATTCTAACCAAGCTTTAAATAAGGATATCTTAGATGGACATCTATGTGCGTTAACTGGACAGTTTTGTGTATGCTGACTAGTTTTAGGTAGAGTTACACGATTCTGACGTCGGTTCTGATGAATGCATTGTCTTTTATTCAGCAGCACAACTAACAACATCTACACCTAAACAGCTCCAACTTTCCCATCAATACCTCCCAGGTGACCTACATTGTGTGTGCCACCTGCACACGACCGAGCACACCTTTGTTCTGTGTGATGGACAATTACCTGTTCATATTTGTTTTTTCTTTTCGTTTCCTTTCTGTGGTTGGGACTTTATGTAAATAGTTGCACACCTTTTATTTGCTGTAATGAACCATTACACACATGTTTTTCTGCCCCGACTGGTACTGGATGTGCTGCTGTGTGTGTGTGTCGTGAGTAAACTGTGCACAACTTTTTGGGAGTGTTCCACAGCAGGATGTGTGACATTCAGGGTAGTTTCAGGCTGGGGAATGCACTAAAAGCAGTCAGAAGATGGGTCTAGCTTGCAGTGGCCCTCGACCTCATGTCTTCTACTGAGGTCACAGATATGCGTTTAGCTAAAGAGATAAGAAGTCATTTTTGTTCTTCTGGACTGTGCCTAAAAGAGCGTTAAGAGACTTTGTCTTCGTAATTTGTATTTTGGTTGGTAAACAAAGGCTGCACAAATTACCACCATCTGTGAGGAAGTCAGGATTTCAATCAGAAATTAACTTAATTAATGGATCATTAACGGTTCTCAGAATATCTGAATTCAATATCTCAGTTTTAAATTGAGATATATATTTTTTACATTTTGCTCAACAAAGGAATGACAATCCTGAACACCATCTGAGTGTTTAAGTCAATCCTCATGTTGTCTTACACACAACAACCCTTCATGAGGCATACATACGCAGTTTGATTCAATCTGCTGCTGCGGTCACTGTGTGCTGGGAAAGAAAAGTGGGGAAATAACAGTTGGGGTTAAGGTCTAGACCACTGGTTGGGCCGAAGAACAGTGCTATCATCACATACACGATGTATGAGCGGCAGTGTTGCAAAGCTCTTGAGCACCCACTATGTAAGGAAGCAGTTATCAGGGAGGGTAACAGAGATCCTGGGGATGAATTAACTTCAGATAAATACCAAATGCCTTCAGCTCCGTCCTCATGGGACAAAGTCAGACTCTTCAACCTCCCCCTGAACTGCGCTCATATTTCATGATTAAAAACTACTCTTCTACTGCCTTTCTGACAGTGCGTTATGCTTCAGCTCTGGAGTGTGTTTAAACTGAGGACATCCAACATGATTAATCCTAACTTTTACCCTGGCTGGAAACCACCCCCTTCCTACTTTGGAGGATGGAAATTGGCTTCTCTTTCCCAGTGAGCACTGGAAAGTTGTCAAACACTTACGATGTTCCTCCAGGCAGAGCGGGGTTATGCTGGTGGGGACATTAATTGGGAGGAAGTCAGCTTGATGTTTTTTCCACTTGGATGCGCTGCACTTTGCTTTGTTTCCTTTGTCTTTTTTGAAAAATAAATTTTAGGCATTTAGACACCGCATAACGTCTCCGGTTTACTTTTACCTCTGCGAGATGCATCTGCACACTTACTCATCCAAACAGATCTTCATTTCCTGACACTCATCTCACACTTCTGCATAGCTAGAACACAAACACACCTAATCTGAACCCTGCACTCAAGCACTAACCCTCCAAACTGCCCGCCTCATTTTGTAGGCAGCTGCTTCATATCACTGCACGCGCACACACACACACACACACATACACATGTGTGATCACACACACACAGACCCAGACACCTTGAACGGAGTGCTAAGGTAAAGTAACCTAGCAACAGCCTGTCAGCCTCAACAGGTTACGCACACAGAGAGGAGGGGACACAAACAACAAACCGAACTGGAAGTGGCAGTCCACACGTAAGCCTTCTGCTGCTGCTGCACCTGCACAATTTAACATTTAAAATGTTGATACAGTACATTAAACAAAGCACATTACTGCTGCATATCATTTAAAGAAAAAAAATGACAGTGCTTAAATGTTCAAGAGCAAGAATAACTTAACTGATTATAATGTATAAAAGATGTACTGTTGAGAAGAAACTTCCATTAGATTGAATTCCTACATATACACAAGACAAAACTATGGCTCATTTTGGGGCTGGAAAACACAAAAACAGACTCTTCAGATGAATTCTTAAGAAGGGAGCAAATTTAACTCCCATTTCACCTTTTCTGTTCAAGCCCTTCCAGACATTTGAAATATATGGTGGTCACCATGGAGTGATCCTGCAATTATGTTGCGACGCTGGGCAACAGACGTGGTTAAAGCCAGAAAGAATGTGTAACCCTGATATAAGGGTCTGTTATAGACATGGAAATGTGCTCCGAGGTGATGCTGCATCATATGGAGGAGTGAAGGGGACAGAGTTCAGTCCTCAGAGAACGGCTGGAAGGTTCCAACTCCATCCATCCATTCCATCATCCATCCCCTGCAATGTCATGTTGCCATGTGGAAGTGGAGCGGAGGCTGTTATACCGCCCAAATGTTCTGTTACCAAGGTGACCACATTATGAGAAAATTCATCATCTGGCCAGGACTTTAAAATACCTGTCATTTAATAGCTGTTTGTAGTCATTGATTAGTTTTTCTTCATAGGGAAAAACAATGAGACACCACCAACACTTCCTGTTGCTGCTTGGTTCAACAACAGAAAATAAATAGCTTCTCTTTAAAAAGACATCAAGGGCAAACGTAAGTGGGAAAAATGCTTCCTTTACAGGCTTCAACAATAATACAGGGAAATAGTCCATAATGGAAGAAGAACACACACCAATTTATCCCTCTGCAGCAGCTGAAACTCGTTTTAAAGGGTACATATGTGATCAAAGGCATTCTTCAATGCTGCCAGCTATGTATTCAAACATATCCACCCTGACAGGGTGAACGTTTCCAACTCTGCCTCTGCCCAACTCAGCCTGTCGAAGTACTGTATAAAACATCTAGCTGGAGACGTCATGGAGAGCAAGCCTCAACAAAAGGTGATAAAATAGATCAGGACACACACGCACCATAATTAGGAATGTCAGAGAAACCAAAACTGACCTTCGTCCTCAACTATAAACTACAGACAGCTCTGATGGACAATGTCGATGGAAGATAAAGTGTCGAGAGTGAAAGAAGTTCAGGGAGTTTTAGAAGAAATTACAGATGAGACGGAGAGGGTATGGAGAGGCCCAGCGTGGGAGCTGTCATGGCCGGTTAAGTGGACAGGCCGCCCTGCTGGAGCTCTGTTATCCGTCTGCAGCAGAAAGTCAACCAGCAGAGAGGCGGGACACACACACACACAGCTAAGAGACAGAACACACACAGCCAGAAGGCTTTTCATCAGGCACGTGTGCTTTTTGTGGAAAATCTCACATGTTCCTTTATTACAGACATTATCGCTTTAATCACTCCACTTATTTGTACCAACTTTAATGACTTTATTGTATCTGCTTTAATGATATTGCTGCATTCCACTGATGCTTCATTAGTTTTCAAACAAAAGTGTATGTACCTCAGAGAGCTATTGGAATGGATGTTAAAACTACGTATTTAAAAAAAAAAAAAAAGAAAAAAATCTATAAAACATCAGAGCCTCTAATTACAGCCTGGAAAGTTGATGCAATAATGAGCCAAAATGACACATTAGCGAAAGATGGATCCAGGCAGAATATCATTAACATATTGACTTTTCAGGTGGAACTTGAGTGGGCCTATTGTCATGTAAACTTAATAAAATAGCTGTCAGGAGCCCCTACCTTTCTGCGTGCCAGACAGGTGCCAGAAAGCTTAATAGGCAAGCATCAGTGTTAATGATCATACATGAGACAATATAATCATTACAAAAGCACTGCTGAGTGCGTGTGACAGTGCAACACCTTCAGAGCTGCCAGTGATGGAAGTGGCACTCATACACAAAACATTATTCATCTGCGGCAAGGCTTTATCATTAATCAAGGAGACGGTAAAGGCTGTTTAGATTTCCATCAGACCGGATCTCAGGCCTTGAGAGTTGAGGAAAGAGAGACCGATGGTCAATAACCACTCTGCAAAGTCTGTTTATTTGTTTCGGAAACTTGGGAGTAAAAATAGCTCATTACTCTAAACATTTGGTCCTCATCAGGGGCCTCATGTACAAAGACTTGCGTGGATTTCCTACTGAAACTTGGCGTACGCTCAAACTCAAATGCTCTCCTACGCACAAAAATATCCGGATGTATGAATCTGTGCGCACGCATGAATCCAAGCACATTTCCTTTGTACATCCCAATCAACGTGGAATTGAGCGCACATGTCGGAGAATCCGACTCCTCCCTGTCCACACTCCTACTTAAATATGCAAATCGTATTCAAACGAGCCTTGCACCTGCAATTCCTCTCTCTGCACGATCAGAAAATAAAGAAAAAGAATGAGTAAGACGGAAAAAAGAAGAACTTCACGGAAAGCAAGTTAGAGGTGCTAATTTCTGAAGTGGAGGCGCGCAAAAATGTGCTCTTTGGCACGTTAACCTCCTGCATAAGCAGCAAACATAAGAGGAGTGGGTGGGAGAGCGTGTGCGAGGCTGTCAGTGCTGTGGGGTCTGAGAAGTGCACACAAGCAGAGGTGAAGAAGAAGTGGTCCGATATTAAGGTGGATGTGAAGCGGAGACTGGCAGCCCATCACTATCAAGTGTGGCCAAAACAGGCGGGGGACAGGAGAAGAGGGGCCCATCCTGGTTGAACAGAGAGTTGGCGCAACTATGGGTGACACTGCTCTCTCAAGGGTGGTGGGAGCACATGTGGGTGACTGATTACAGTAATATGAACTGGCAATAAAGTTACTCAGAATGTATGAATCGTGCGTTGAACCAGGCCACCTTGCCACAATGTTCGTTAATAGCATTTGTGCGTCACATATGATCTGTGCATTGATCGAATGAAAATATTTCCTGTTAACATACATACAAATTCATCATGTGATGGCGCTTTTATAGCAATGTGTGTGCAGTCGATAGCTCTGATTACATTACAAAAAACAACTCTTGCTTCAAATTGCGCTTTAATGTTGGCCTGTTCAACTGTATTGTGGGAATTTGATATACCTGCTGAGATGCAGATAATTATTAAACTGTTCCACATAATAATAATTCTGTTCCACACGGCTGGTATGGCTCGGCTAAGGGTCGACTGGCACAGTCCCAATCGGTTGGCCAGCTCCCTCTGGAATGCCCCGGTTGCTTAAACCCCAGTGTGCACATCACCTGTGGCACAAGCAGCGCATGGCTCCTCGCCGTGTTGCGCTCCAAAGCCGGCCGCAGCTCTGCACACAGTTCCAGGAGAATTGCCCTAAAAACGGCTGATGAGCCAGTTGACATCATGTGTCAGCACATCCTCTCTGTCTCTGAACACACGCTTTCTTTGAATTGCACCATTTACAATGTCTTCTAATACAGCTAAAGCAGCCATTGTTTTTATTAGTATACATTGCACCACTTTGTGCATGCTTTTAGATCCACTCGTGTAATTAGAGACACATGGGTGTGCCGCAAAAGAATCAACAGCTGTAGAAAAGTGCGTACGCCAGCCCTGAAGTTGGCATGAGGCACCGCGATCATTTCCACGATCTGATCGTTGACGTGAAAAAGTGCGTATGCCACTTTTTTCACCCTTTGTACATGAGGCCCCAGGTCCTCTGAATGCTGGCTTTTTCCCAGCCTGCAGCTTATATACAGCATTGATGGAGCTGCTTATCTATATGAAGTCTGTCTCATGAATGTCTAAATCTAACCTTATTAATCGATAATAAGTAAATTTTTCCCCCAAAATTAAGAGTTTTTGATTCCGTTGCTAAAACCCTATAACACGTGGTCATGTGTAAAGGAAAGTACATCCCCTTTCTATCCCTAATGTTTTACATTTCAGGACACAAACAAATAATCTGCTGGACCTTATCATGTCTCATAATGAGGTAGATAAACTTCTGATGAACAACAACGCAGAACATATTACACTGTGTAATCGTTTACTATTTTTTCCCAAATTCCGTTTTATTTTCTCCCAAATTCCATTTTTTCCCTTGTAATAATTTGGGAATCCTGTTGTTTTTAAATATTTTTTTATCATTTAAATGATTTTATTATTATTTATTCCACTCTTTACATCCACACCCTTGCAAAAACGCTCGTCTATGCTGCTGTAATAGCAAAAAAAACTAACATGTGACATGTATTAAATCTGTACCTCATGCCTTCAGTGGATTTATTCTGGTAATTGCAGTAGAGCTGTGGCGTGCCCAGCATTGCTTCAGTGAAGACAGCTAGGAAGCCCAGGGTCTCCACAAACAGCGCAGAGTCCAGGAGGAGGTAGGTGATGTAGGCCGCCACCGCAGTGAAGGACAGCACGCACTGCACGTAGTCCACGAAGTGACTCCACGACCAGAAGTAGCTCCAGTCAAAGTCTGAATAGAAATAATATTTAAAAAAAAAAAACACAAATTAGACCAAGGAAATAAATATTTTTAACAAGGCAAAGTGGAGACAACTAGCAGAGTAACAGGGACACTATTTCGAAAAAAATAGAGTGGCCCAACCGCTCTGTTTGCAAGGGCAAGGTGTCCCTATTCTTTAGGGGATCAAGTTGTAGTGGTCATCTAGACAATTTTCACATTGTACCCAACACCCCTCTGCAGATGATAGATGGCTACAACGTGTTGCTTAAAAGAAAAAGGGGCACCTTACCCTTTCAAATGGAAGGGTAGGGCCAAGGGGAAGAACTGGGACTGAGGCTTCATGTTGCTCCCCCAAACAGCAAAATGTAGTGACCTCAAAAAGCAAAGAAAACTGCAATAATTTAGCTTTTTGATGTATGATTTCTGTGCATCACAACAGTACAAATAAGAGGGTAAGGAGACTTGAGAATTTACAAAATATGGAAGGTAAGCATAACTGTAAAATGTGGAATCTCAATCTTGAAACTTGATTTTAAGTAGGAAAGTCATTTGGAATATTTGGCTCTTTTTAAGTAATATTTCAATTTTTTCCTATTTTTTACACATGACACACTTCAGATGTTGGCGGTACGTGTAAGAGTGGCAGGTTAAAAACAGAACACATAACCTGTTGTAGCTACAGGGTAGCAGCCCATCAAAAACACCCGTGGCTAAACTCATCATCACTTCTCAATTTCCAGAATTATAACTGTGTTGGCTTACCAAAAGAAACAATAGCTCTATTACTGTGAAATATTTCCTTCACACGTGAGCAGAGAATTTTCACACCACTCCCACAATCCCCTTCATGTATTCAGAAAAAAACAACACAATATGTTGCTGCTACAAATATCTGTTCTGCGCTCCTTCTGGACTTGCTCTTTTAAAACATATCACTTCAAGGTCTTAGATGGAGGAGGTTCTATGAAGGGTGTGCAAAGCCCAGAGGGTGTGTGACAGTTAGCTAAGGTTGTGGGTATCTGGACGGGAATCTGGTTATTGATGAATGATTTAAACCCCGTTATCAGTCCCAGCACCTCTTGTGTGCATTCTTTGTCCATGGAAATCATTCGATAAAGATTATGAGCACAACAACACCAGCCTCGTGTAATAAGCACAGCCAATATTCATAATACCCTCCTAACAATATCTCAAGGCTGCAATGTGTCATTTGCTTCAGGCTTTACTTAGGCAAAATGAAACAGCTACAATATGAAAATGTAATCATGGCTTAGAGCAAAAGAGTACTCCTGTATCTTTAAAGGCACTTGTTCAAGCTGCAAATGCAATAGAGCTCATTCGCTTAATCATGTTTAGATGAGGTTTACCATACCGAAAAGGGACATCTGAGCACTCCAAGGAGGCCGACAGTATAGGCCTCCAGAGAAGTACCTTTAAAATGGATAACAAAAAACACTATCAATACAGAATGCCAGCTGTTGAATGGCTTAACCTCCACACTGAGCTTAATGCACAATTTGGTCAAACCTATTCTTGTTGATAAAATCAAATATGAAAGACCACCAATTTTTATGACATTTGACAACATGAATGGTGTCTGATCCTGACATTAAGATGGCATTTCTAAATGAAAAATGCATGTCAGCCACGTACGTGTGCAAGCTAATGCGGCTTTCCAATACTGAGCCAATTCAATTGTTCCTTTATGAAAGACGAGTTAACTGAATCCCATAAACAGAACCAAATAAATCTTAAAGAGCCATTCAAATCAGGTAACAGCCTTCTGTCAACCTGCCACACACTATTTACTATGCAAAACCATTCAACTATCTGTAAATGGCAACACAGAGAATAAGCAAACAGGACTTTCTTTTTTCTTCCTTTTCCATTAAAAAATGTACACTGGGACATGTATATGTTCTGAACACTAAGAATATTCACTTAGAGCTGTGATATGTACTGTAAAGCAGCATTTATATAGTAGGTGCCTGGTGTGGAGCCATGCTTGCAGCAGAGCCAGAGAACAGTAAATGTGGGCCAGCTTAGCACCATGCTGCCGCTGCCTGATAACAGTCAAACACAGCAGGAAACTATCAAGAGCAGCACTCAATGCCAAAATGGCTGCAAAAGGCACAATACACGAAGCACAAAGCAGAACATATGATATGCCTTATGTACGGCTCCAAGTCATGATAGTATTAGCTGAACAGTGTAGCAAACACACATATATTAATGGCAATTGGCAAGAAACAGAAAACATTTACGCCGTTTTGCTTTGCTAGCTTTCATGCTATTAAACTAGCTAACAACAGCACTGTAACTGTTACAGTTAAAATAAAGTCCAACGCTAAACTCGTGATGAATAGCAAAAATGTTTAATTATGACATTGAATTTAATAGTTTCTGAAAGCAGATTACCAGCTTAAAAATTGCAGCTAACATAGTAGCCACAGCAGTCTTTCAAAGTATCTAAAACAATGGCGCTAAAGTTTGCAATACAGCTTAACGTTCAAATATGGTTTCACTTTTATGATGCTTCTTCATCTAATGTTGGCTTGTTTCAACAAATGTTTGTCATATTTTGCAACAAAACTCTCAAGATAATTAGAGTATTTTGAAAATGCCTGTCTTACAAAATACAAGCATCAATAAGCGTCAATAAGCTATTGACTTACAGTATGGAAAATTTGTGATCTTACTGAATTTTCCTTTTTCTTCTTTAAAAAAAAAATTTTTTGTTACACACTCAAATTTAGTTTTTTGATCTATTTTCCATTTCTAATTGGAAAAGTATCTGCAGACTGTATATGCACGAACACAAGGGGAAGGGCTGGGGAAGCATCACCTACATGTGGTAAAGATACTTTTTAAACATTTGTAATACATTTTGATGGGCAGGGATACTGTAATACCTTTTCATACAACCGCAGTCGCCTGTAGCCAAAAAAAAAAACAAACATTGGACTTGTAAAGGGCTTTTCAATTATTTGTGCAGTCTCAACTTGATAGTTATAGCACTCTTTTATGCCAGTTTAATTCTGTTAGCTCTGAATAACGTTTACGCCGAGATGAGATGCGTTGCTTTGGGATGACATATCTACTGCTTTGACCGAGCGAAAAATAAAAAACAAACAAAAAAAAACAAAAAAAACCCTCTCATGTCAGAAGTGTAGTGTCTCACTCCATTTCACACTGACCAGTGAGATGTTCATCATAGCAGTGCACCTCAGCTACTCCCATCCATACACCCTCTCTTTCCCAGGGGAGTTCTCCTCTTCCTCTTTAATCCCCACGCAGTGTAGCAGCAATGATGGCAATGTGTAGGAACAGACCGGAGTTACACTGGACTCCCTGTGGTGGCCACACTTCTTTAAATATCCCACACAGCTGTGGTACACTGGAAAATCCAATTAGCTAGCTTTATTTAGAAAAGCATGCTAACAGAATGCCTTCAAAAATAAAGTAGAATAATATATTCTTCTGTATGTCGTACAAATAAATGCAATTAACTCCAACTGATGCAGTTTTCACACCTAAAGTAGCTTTTTTTTTTTCTTTTTAAAAATGAAGGTTACACCTGTCAAACAAGCTAATTAAACCCCATTCACATTGGACATTGCTGGTTGCAGCATGGTTACCCTCTGTGCTCTACAGGCTACAATGCATTCATATATATCAATGTATTTAACTCCCAGGAGACAAGCCTGTTACCAAGCAACATGAAGGGATGACATTGTACTGCATCCTAAGAGCAGGCCCATTGCAAATGGGCTTTGTGTTCTGCGCTCGTACATGTGTGCATGTATGAATTACACAACGTGGACAAAACTTAAGTTCAACAAGTAAAATGACATTCCAGCTATCATTTTGCAGTTCTAATCAAAATGATTTCAAATTAAAAATCAGCAGTTTTAAAACTATTGGCTTTCCATGATGAGGTCATATTGACTGTCACTTTATCTTGGCATGCAGAACAGCCTGCTGCCTCTGTGTTAGGTTTGAAGCTCATGTTTTAAACGGATCGTGGCTCATGACTCGCTCAGGAACCATCCAAAGCAAAGAAAAAAAAAATAAAAAGATTATCCCACTGGACCCCAGAACTCTTACCTTAGGCAACAACAAATAAAACAACAGCAACTACAGTGGACATCGCAAGAGGGAAAGGAAGGCCATTCGTAAAGTTGTTTCTACCCCCCTAATGTACGGTACATCAACCTGAAGGCTGGCGTTTCGATCCCCACTGAACTGACAGCTGGAGGGGTGGCAGTTCACGGCTGAGGTGCCCTTCGTACCCCCATGCTCCTCGGGCACTGGGAATGGCTGCCCACCGCTCCAGTGTATGGCATCTGTCTCTATGAGTCTGTGACCCTGTGCATGTGCACGTCAACAGGTGCCAACCTGGATGGGTTACAAGCGGAGGACAAATTTCATGTGTATGCATGTAAGCATGACAAATAAATCTGATCTCT
The DNA here is from genome assembly GCF_036924035.1 of Leuresthes tenuis. Taxonomy (NCBI): domain Eukaryota; kingdom Metazoa; phylum Chordata; class Actinopteri; order Atheriniformes; family Atherinopsidae; genus Leuresthes; species Leuresthes tenuis. The sequence continues at coordinate 21,192,300 of NW_027325372.1, read as the reverse complement.
TAAAAAAAAGTCTTCTCGGAAACAGAACAAAACCCCCTGCTTTAAACTTTTTTTGGGCCATTCCTGTTGTTGTACCACAGAAGATTTTACAAGAATCACAAACAGCCCATTTCTCCCCTTGATCCCATGGCCATTTTGACACATCAGCAGAAGCAGTTGGTATCATAAAAATAGGCACCATTTTTACTAACAGTACAAAAAAATAAAGTTCAATTTTCCTCACCATTTCAGTTTGAATTTGCCAACAACGCCGTTTAAGGAAGAACAGAGGGCTGGATTGTATCATGCAGCCCTGCAAGCTGTTCTTCCTCTGAAAACATGGCCGTGCTTCAGCTGAACTCCTATTTCCTGACGAAAGACCTCAGTGAGCGACAGCTTTGAAACCTTGTTATTAAATAAGATGAAAACACAGAACTCTGCAAACCTTCTTTATTTATGCCTAACACAAAAAGATCAACGCAGGAGGGAGCGCAGCCTCCTTCACAAATAAGTACCTTCCACAGTGTTCAAATCATCAACCTCTACAGCAAAGTCGGAACAACTGCCAGTGAACATGCAGGGAATTAAATGCCTGAAATGATTTTCAGACGGTTGCATTTCGTTTTTATTTGCAGCATTTTGCCTGACAGTATAAACAGGGTCATATCCAAGTACCCGCGGCTGGCAGCATCTCACCTTTTGGCTGTGTGCAACCACGGAATAGAAATCTCAGAGTAAAACTTAATTTTTGAGCTCAGTGCCCATCTTCTCACTCCCAACTCGTCACACACAGACACACTCGTGCACGGTGAGGATTCCGCCAGGTTGGTTCTGAGCGCAGGTGACACCTTTGAAGTGGACCTTTCTGGGTTTCTGGAGCTGAACACCCAGTGGTCGCATCACTACGGCAACACGGAAAATGTTTGTGAAGCTCTCTTCGATAAAATGTACAAATGATACAGTGCGTTTTAATCCCAAAGCATGATTTTGATGTGCAATGAAGTTGCTGAGTTGTAGAGCTAAATAAAGCAGAAATCAAAATAAAAATGGGAAACGGCCAGAAAAAAAACTGCAGTTTCAAGGTTATCCCGAGATAATGACGCTTGACGTCTCAAGACAAGGGTTCATATGGTTTGTTAGTTCAGCTGAGTGAGGTTTGTTTTTTCTGCCTGAAGAGCGGCTCCTGGCAGAAGCGTAACAGAGTCAGTTAAACCTTTGTCTACGCCCACAGACACCACCGCCTGCAGATGTTTCCCAAACTCAGTTCAGCAAACACAACTCCACTCGCATGCCTTGGCTTAGTGTCATAGATCCTGTGACATCACAGCAGTTCTAATGAATAGAGGAGTTAAAACAACAAGCATTCAGTTTTGAGCTCACCTCTGCAGTCTTCAGAGGACAAAGCTCGTTTTTTCTCGTGATAATTATTACAGCTCACAATCTCCAGAAAACAAACAGAAATTAACTCGTCATCGTGCAAAAATCAGCTTTGTTGTTTCGAGGCAGCAGAATAATCAACTCGTGATTTCCAGACAAGATAAATAATTGCAGGTAGGACCTGATAAATAATTGCAGGTAGGACCTGCATCAACTTTCAGGGATTCTAATTATTATTGCACAAGTTAAAATGAAAAATGCAAAGAAACAATTTTCTATTTTTTTCCCCTGTGAGAATATTAAAGGGTTTCAAAAGTCCACAATGTCTTCCTGTCACCGTTTAATATTCCTGCATTTACCGCCGCATCAGGGTATGTTGCCAGTCAGAACGTGACAGTAAATGCTACTCTGTGGTTTGAAAGCTGACATGAGGGGCTCTTGGCCAAGCTACAATCAGCAATGACTTGAGATGAGAACGTGCAGAAACTTGCACAACAGAACCGAAAAGAAACTGAAGGTGTCCAAGAGGAAAAGACCATATCACTGACATGCACCATGGGCTGGAGACCTTGTTCCTCGCTGAAAAACATGCGTTTCTTTGCAATACCATTGCACTCCGTTCCAAATCTCCTTTCTTCTTTTCTATCAAAAACAGGCTCTCCTGCTCCCCCGATAGGCCTCTCCAGATGCACTGACTGGAACAAAAGCTAATATTTCAGAGACAAATTGTGACTTACAGCTGTAAGACAGAAACCTGAAGGAGCTGAGAAAGAATAAGAAAATGGCTGAGAAACATTGGAGCAACTGTAAAGTGGCACAAAAGTCTCCATCTGGCTTGCTTTATGGTTTGTTCGCTGACACTAATTTGTTTTTCTACGGCTGGAAATTCTGAAAAAAAAAAACAATCAGTTTTTGCCTTCAGGACCTGAAAATAAATATTAGACTCAACCAGGCATTAAACAAATGAAAACTTCTCCCACTGTCACTGGCAAAAGTTCTTCTTCAGACATTTCATCTTAGAAATCCCTTTACCCCCACCTGAGCGATCACCAATATTTCTGATTCCGACACTGCCAAATGATCCGATCTTTTAATCTCCTTATAGCACAGCAGCAGGCAGTCCCCCAGATGAATCACACCGAGCCGCTTCTCCACCATCCATCCTCTCTAAAAAACCCACGACACAAACCGTGCCACGCACACGTGGCCATTCGCAGTTTGGTTGAGAGCGAAGCACCGCTGGTGATCTTTGAACCGCACGGTTACAGGACGTGACCTCAGCCACCAACTGGACATCATTAAGTGCAACGTCTCACCAGAAAACGTTCACAGCCAGTTAGAGATGCAATAAAGCCTTCTTTGGCCAAATAGAAAGTTGTTTTTTTTATTAAAAGTCAACTATACTATGAATTTCTGTCTCGGTACAAATATAAAGCTGTTAGATGAAGCCGCCCGGTGTGATAATGACACTGCTTTTACGAGAATAAATAAGAGCTATCATTAAGGCTTCAGGTAAAAAAAATAAAATTAAAAAAAAATCAGGGAAATGTACGGTTGAGATGCATTCCTGCTGCCTCAACAGTGCTGATGAGTCACTGTAGCTCTAAGATGTAGTTCCAGACAGCTGCAAACCAGCTCGGTGCCTTTTTATACCAAAATGGACAAAAGTGTAGCGATTTTCTTTCTAATCTGTGAATATGTGCAAACAGTCAAAAACAGAGACAGCAACTCCTTCAAGCTTGAAAGTCAATATTTGGTACGAGCGCCTTCATTCTTCGGCACAGCCTGAACCCTCTTAGACAAGTGTTCTTGTTATTTCTCCGAGTATTCTTCAGGAATCGTTCTCCAGGCTTCTCGAAGAAAAAAAAAGCTTCTTGTTGGCTGCTTTTTGTTTAGTTCTGTCAAAAATAATCCCACACTGCTTCAACACTGTTGAGGCTGCCGCTGACTTTTAATCCGGTTCTTGTGCCATTGGGCGCATCTCAGCCTTTCTTCTTCGATTCCCCTCCTTAAGAATGGCTTCTTGACAGCCAGCTGTCCATGGAAACCAACTACAAGGGCTGGGCTGAAAATGAGAGAAAAAGCAGCCGGTGCCCGCAGCAAAAGCTTTGAAAGACCTTCGGAAAGCCTGGAGAACTATCGCTGAAGATTCCTGTAAAAGATTACAATGGAGACTGGCTGCTTGGAAGCGAAACAAAGAAACGAGGAGTGGTTCACACAGTACTGCAGGTCACAGTCGTGTTTTCTACAGCACCTTCGATCTTACAACCAAATACTGATAGCAGACCACAACATGCTGCTGTTTGATCTTTCCACCCACAGATCAATGATCAGGCCCAAAGCTGCATGTAAAGAACACGGCTTCCCCTTGGCTCTCATAACGCCTGGCAGGGCTCACTGATCGATGACCCTTCACTGACGCTTAAGCCTCAGACTGAGCCAGCAGCACCACACCTGGGCGCTGAATATGGAAATATGTAGATGCCAGAGCCAGCCTGAGCTGCGGGAGGCCACAATACTGATGAAAACTGTCAGGGTTTTTTTTTTATTTTATTTTTTTTAAACAAAACGGTACAAAACAGCACTAATGCCAAGACGTCTGTTCACAACAGAATTTCATAAAAGAATTTCCATTGTGTTATGTGACAGTGAGCCAGATGATGCAGTTTTTGGCTTCATGCATACATTGTTTCCTACAGCCATCTAGTGTTCATAGCCAAGACAACAGCTCAGAGGCAGCTGCCTCTCAATTCGACTCTACATTCATACCGTTTAAAGCATTCACTACGCACTGAGCTTTTGGTGTTACAGAGTTTTTTTTATTCAAAACAGGAAAAAACAAAAATAGAACACATTGCTCATCAGAAAAAACTGCCAATGTAACAGTCAGTTCAAGTTCTTTTTTTTTTGCGTTTGCAGCAGTTTTAGTGTCAATATGCCCTCTTGAGCTCTACATTGTGGGACAGTAACATGCATAAGAACCAGAGAGTAGTCTTCTCAGGGTTTTCATTTAGACTTTATGACAGGGCTTTACCGTCATTACAAAGACTTTTGATCTGAGCAGAAGTGTTTTAAAATGGCCAAACTTTACAATGAGCTGCACTTCAAGGCTCAGCTCAGTGAGGCCGAAAACATTTCTGTGTGCCAAAGTTGAAAAACACGTAGACTGTACATGTTAACATTTAGGTGCATTTGATTCGGCTATTTCAGTTTCCGTGCACACGCATCCTGAGTGCTATGAAGTGAAGCTCATCAGACTGCACACTCGTGCTAATTGCCCATGTGACTGGGGAACGAAATGTGAAGACTGAAGGCAGAAATAAAGTCCCTTGTTTTTAAATCTAATGGATTCATTTATCCTCAAACATTTTAACAAAATGTTACTGAAACAGGAATAAGAATTGATTTTTTTTTTTTTTGGGGGGGGACTATTTCAAGCTGCGGATGAGTACAGATGGTGTTCTTGCAAATGTTTCCAGCATTAGAACTGAGCAAAACAACAACAAAAAAACAACTTATTGTGTTAGTTTCTACCAAAAAAAAACCGTACTTTTAAAATACACTGAAACATGTTAGTCCAAACAAATCTGTATGAAACAAAGTGATGTTTTTCTGTTTTCTTCTGTCAGTCAAGTAAATTTGTCAGAATTTGTGATTATATGCCAACTCCCGGTCGCTCTGCTCTAATAACATCCGGATTTTAAAACCGCAGCTTCATCTGATAAAAATCAGCTACCTGACTGGTGATTTTATGCCAGAGGCATCTACATATTTCCCAATTCAGCGCCCAGGTGTGGTGCAGTCATTGTCTTTAAGCATGACTTAGAGACCATGACTGTTGTGATTCCCCACTGAGTCAGTTAGGAGTTGCAGAATGCCTTCAATATTTACTCCACAGAGTCCACAGAGCTGTGGAATCTGACATATTTCATCAATAACTTAATTTCGTGCCTACGCATTTATACTGTGTATACTATGTATACTGAGAATGGTGGTCGAATTAAAAAGGCGAGTCCTGCTGTAACAACACTTGGTATAATGGTGCATGTAACTGTAATGCATGCGTTTATAGTAATTATGGAACAAGTGGCACGTTACTTAAAGTAACACTAGATCATTTGGCTATTTTTTTTCTCTTTAGCTCTTCCTACAGTTCCGTCTTGTAATACCACTATCATAAAAACTAATCTCCCTGTGAATCCTGCACATGTACATCTATATACGAGAAGTTGTTGTCCTATTAAAGAGGCCACAAAGACACTATGAAAAGTCCACAAAAATGTCAAGAGAGCATAAAGCAAACCGGTTAGGTGCAGGGGTGGAAACAAAAGTCGTGAACTGGTTTCTCAGCCCCCGGGTGCTCCAGGGCAGCCTAACATTTCAGGTAACTTTTGATCAGTGCTATGGTTTCAAGCATAAACTTATAACCTTGTATGAGAAAGAACCACACTTATGGTTGAGCAACACGGATTGGCTTGGAGGGATTTTAGACAATGTTGTCTGAATAGAACAGCTTTAACCCTGGTGTGTTGGTGAGTTTTCTCAAAATTAACTTCAGCTCTTTTCACAATATTTCGAGTCCAATTGAACATGTATATGCAGGAGAAATTCAACTTTTTCATGTTAGTCCACGTTTCTTTCAAAAATATGCTTTGTATAGTTTCAGTTAGACTAATGTGTTTTAACAATATAATTACGGCATTTTTTGATAACACAATACAAACGTACTAAAACTATCACACACTCAAGCCTTTTATTCATTCAGGAAGTTTCTCCACTGAAAGTCAAGAGGACCCGACGTTCGCCATTTGTGACGTCTGTAAGTTGAAAATAAGCTGTGGAGGAACAAGCACTGACACATTTAGCAAAACAAACTTAGCCCAACTGTTAAAACAGCATCACTCTGCTAATTTGACAGTGCTAACAACCGCAAAGTTGCTCAAATTCAAGCTGGCAGCATCACACAGAGAGTGGAATTATCTGTTTTACACTCGTATCAGCGATAAAAGAAAAAAAAAAAGTTAAGTCATTATGAGGAAAATGATTGGATTCCAGGTAATGGATGATTTTCTCTAGTTAAAAATAGGGGTTTCATAAACTTACACCAACACTAGGTGTAGTTTAAAACCAATTTAAAAGCCAGTTAGAAGACAATGTTATTTCAAAGTTATTAGCAACTGACTTAGCAAGAATCAGTCACTGAAAAAAAAGGTGATTTTGTACATTCACATAGAGCATGACACAGCACGTAAGCATAAATTATAGAAGTCGCAACTGGAACTGTGACTTAGAACTGCACTGTCAACAGATTCATTTCAAACACAAACAAAGCATGCAAAAATCCTCAGCTATTCGAGGAAAGCTTATCCTCGACTTGCACTGAGGGTGTTAACTGACATGCACTGAAAGTAGTGGCTACACCAGAAAAAAAACAGTGAATATGTAACAACAGAAACACATGCGAGTGAAAGAGGCTCATGCTTGATTTAAGCATGTTGGAGGCGGTGTTAGTCGTGATGGGTTAGTGTTAGCTGGGCTGCAGAGAGAGCCAAGCCGGGTCATCGCCATGCATGAGACACACGGGAGGGAGAGGGAGATGAAACTATGACTGATGTTTCATGACAGACACAGTAAGTTCTGTACATACCCAGAAAGAGCCTCTTAGGGATTCTCACCTCCTCGTCCTTACTGTCTGTCGCTAAAGACAAAACAAAAATAAAGGAAGGGAGGAAGAAACAAAAAACAGCTTGGTTCTCTTCATTTCTTTTACTGAAACTAAAAGATGACCTGCGATGTGTTCGGTTATGGAACTTGACATTTTAGGTCATAGCAACTGACTGTAACTACTCGCCCAGTGCTGCTCTATTACTGAGCAGTACTTGTTACATGGTTATTTGGTCCAAAAAAAAAAAAAAATTAGAAGGGGAGCAGCTTTTCCATCAGCAGAATTATTTTTATATATATATATATATTTGGCATCAATGCAATTTAAGGTCTTAAAGGGTCTTACCATTTAAGGGGGGAAAAGGCTGATGTCTACTTGTTCAATTCATTTTTTTGACTCCTTTAACTGACTTTATTTGACTGGTTAAACTTTAATCTTAATGATAGCTTATGCTGCACTGCTGTTAATCACAATAAGATAATAACAGTTCCGTTCCTCATAATGACCGCTTTGACTCTTAAGCTTTCAATCTTGTGTGACATTATGGGATTTCTGTAAAACTTTAACCTCAAGGTTATTATATTGCCAGTAAACAACATATAAATGTGATAAGAAAGTTTCTAAGTAACTTATTTTGACAAGTTAAGATTTCATTAATTCAAAGGTTAAAGTAAGCACTGAAAGTTGTTGTTTTCCTGCATTTACAACCAAGAAACTTAAGTCAACATTCTTACTCTATAAACATATAAAGTTAGGTTTTCGTTATTTATTAGTTATAGTATAAACAATGATTTTCTACAAGATTTCAGCCTTTCTGATGATTTCAGAAATCTCCTTAGTGGAATTAATCTTATCTTTGGTGCACATGTGATGAAGTAACACTTCCCAAAAGGCTTCTTTTGTTTTTCCCCAATCCACAAAACTTTGATAATTGTTGCTTATAAAGTTGTGTCTATCATATATCTAATAAATAAAACTTTCAATTAGAAAACTAACATTTATGATCAGAAGAATTTTTTTTAGTTTAATCTTTCAAATCCACAACATAAAAGCAGTTTAATAGTTAATTTAAACATGCTTACGGAATGATTTTTTTCACCCCCACCAGTATTGCCCATTAAGAAAACCTAAGCTAACAAGCCACAAGTTGCTGTGCTACATTTCCAGTTATCTAACTTTTGGCAAGATATAGTTTGTCGAAATGTTAAAAGTGCTGAGAGAGAATTAGTTTTCTTCAGAAAATGAAGGTGGGACATTATAATCATATGAAATAGGAAGGATTAGGTTACACTCAGTTATTTAGTGTTAGCCTTAGTAGTCGTTAGCTTTAGCTAAAGCTAATATAGCCACTTTTGCCTGTTTCTTGAAATCTAATGTACCTATGAAGTTACATTTAATTTTTCACAGTTTTTAAAGGGCATTTCTTGTGTCTTTTGACAATACATCAGTATCTGCCCCCAAAAAGTTGACAGCCTCCTTAGCTTCCATTTTGAAGGAAACTAAATATGCAGAAGTAAATCAAATAAAATGGTCCTACTAAAAGCTAAGTAGCCTTGCACACCAGGATTGTAGCATCATCTTTTTCCGCAGACTTTATCTTGTTGCGTTAACTTTGAAAACAAATATTTCAATGTTCCACTTTTTAATGATGAATCTGTTAAGGTTGTTATTATAACGACTGCAAAAAAATGTACGCATTGCCTGTAAATACATTGTAAATTTCAATCCTTCCTTATGCCGTTTGTCTATATTCTGCCTGCTAAAGTGATTCGTTCCATATTGAAGTTTTTAAAAAATATATATATAACCAATACAACACAATCTCTGCACATTCACAAACATAAAATTATGCATATCCCAAATTTTTTCCATCACAGTGTCACTGCTGCTGTAACATTATTAATTGCCCCACTGAGGGACTAATAAAGGACCTATCTTAGTTTTATTTTATTATTATTTTTTTATGTAAGTGGATAGGTCTAGATAAGAGTCTACCTAATCCCTGAAAAGCATCTTTTCATATCACGAGATGGCTGTATGATCGACACTAACCGCTCGTATTTTGTTATTTTATATCATTTTTCGATTATTTGTTATTGTTATCTTCCCCCTGAGTGTCCCCCGCCACTCGCCCAATGGGATGGGATGGGATGGGCTCCAGACCCCCGCGGTACAGAAAAGGACAGAACTTTAAGTCGACAGAAAGCTGAACAGGAGTCAAGGACACCTTTTTGTTTGTTTACTGACTCACACCAGCTGTCAGCATGAATGCTTTATTCTCTGGACAGAGAGAATTTTGCTCCGTTCCACTGACTTTAGTTAACAGTATCCCCATTATTTCAGAGTCTCCGTTCAGGCACACAGCGTGTGCGGTCATCTGACATCCAGCTTCTGCACATTAGCATTCAGTATTTATTTTCTCTCCCCCCCTCAGACCGCCACAGGGACAGGAAACGAATCTGAACAGCCAGTCTCGAAGCAGGAATAAAAAGTACATGAGGTGCAGACACTTATCAAAGAACAAAGGGCTGCCTCTTGTTTTACTGTAGTGTGCAGAAGAACGCATGAGTAAAATATAGAATGTAATGTTTCAACTCAAGTTTATTGAGTAACTCTTTGAGTTACTCAGTAACATAACCCAAGTCAGTTAGGAAATACGGCTTTCCGTGTGTTTACATTGATAAAGACAGATTTGCTTTATTAAACATGTTATTTCTTAGGGCACAAAACAATCTGCAAGCTCATGGATGCCCCATTGATTTTTGTTATCCAACTTGGTTTAAACAGAAAAGCAGTTAAGCACCTTTCTAAAACACTAAATCTAGATTTGGCTTAATCACATTACAATATCTGGCATTAAGGGGTATTATCCATAATAAGGCTGGAGCAGTGAATCAGACATCTGTCAAATTATTAGATTAGGCCTACATGATGAAAGGATACAGCAATAAAAAAAAGAAAGTGGCTTTTGAAGTTCTCTCAAGCTTTAACTTGACACTGACATGATCTTGTTAAACAGCTTCACTGGTTCGTTTCCTTGTAAAATCTATCATAAAGCAACAATGAAGCAGATATGACTTGTGCTTTGCATCAAGGTTAAACAGACAGTGCTGTGCAAAAGTCTTGAGCCAACCTTTATTTCTTTCTACTTTGCCAGGAAAACAGCAAACAGGTGCAGCAGTTTATAGAAATGTGTGAAACTATAAATGGAAATAGGAGCACAGGAGGCAGAAACAAAGAACAGAGAACAATTCTAACAGGTTTGAAAGTCAATATTTGGTCTGAGCTCCTTTAATCTCCAACACAGCCTGAACCCTCTGAGACCAGCTTTCTGTCATTTCTTTATTTCGTCTTCAGGAATAGTTCTCCAGGCTCATTGAAGGACATCCCAAAGCTCTTCTTTGGATGTTGTCTGCCTTTTGTTCTGTTCTCTGTCAACATGATCCCACACTAGTTGCGTTTCCATTAGCCTGTTTAGATGCGCATCGATAAGTATCGCATTGTATCAAAGTATCGAAAATACGCTCGCTGGCGTCGGTTTTGGTTGATTCGAATGGGATGGAAACAGCTGTGTTTGCATCAAGTCTGACGTAGCACACTTTCACCCGATCTCCGCTTGGGCAATTAAGGGCATTAAATAACACCTCTCGCTGCCTTCTCCTCATGACAGCCCCTCTAACTAACCAGGACTAACTGGGCTGACAGCTCCAATACCACGTGTCCGATTCTTAATAAAGGTTTAAGTCCTCTCTCCATGGTGATACACTCCGAGTCGAGAAACCGGTAAAACATTTACAGGCTGGTTGTTATGCTAATCTGCGGGAAACTCCCACGAGTTAGTAGTTTTCACCAAAGTCCGTACTTTTGATGGAAACACACATGATTAGAATTTCTTTTAATGCGAATTTCCCAATGATTCAAATCACTTTTGGATGGAAACATGACTATTGCTTCAGTAATGTTGAGGTTCTGGGGAGGATTCATCCCTCCATAAGACCTGTTGCCACTGATTTTCAGTCCACTTCTTGTGTCATTTGGCATACCTTAGCGTTTTCTACCCATTTCCTTCCTTAAGAATGGCTTCTTGACAGCCACCCCATGGAGACCATTTCTGATGAGGCTTCAGTGAACAGCAGATGGATCAACATCTCTCAGGTCCTTTCATCTTACATAAGGACATTACTTTCAGATACTGTTCATCTGCTGTAAATAGTTATTTTGTGGATCTGTCCCTTCTTCTCTACATCAGTGGTTTCAGACAGTATGTAAAAAAGACTGTTTAGAGCTGAAGCTTCTGGTACAGTGGCCAACAGGCGGGTGCTGAAGTAAGAAGTCATCTTTATCAAACACACACAAACTGTTGGGCAGTGCTTATTTTCCTCGACAAGAGGTGGCTCAAGACTTCTGAACAGCAAAGTTGAGACATGAAATCTCTCTTTTCTTTTCCTGAGGCTCAGAAGGCTGATCTAATTTGCACCGGGCCACAAGCAACAGCGATCAGCCTCTCACACAGTGTTGGGAGTATCTGAGCGTTTCTTACCTATGAAGGAGCGCCTCTTGGTGTTGAGTTCCGTGGCCATGCGGACGTTGGTGCACAGGTTCAGCATGGTGAGCATCGTGCCAATCATGATGATGCTCTGCCACAGCAGCGGCGTCTCGAAGTAGCGGCCAAATCTGAACAAGAAAGGAGAAAGAACGCCTAAACCTTAGGCTTGAAATCTGAGTAAACAATGTGGACAATAAGGGGACTAAATCCTAGGTTACAACTTCGGCCAATATTCTGTTCACACTTTGACCAACCTGAGCCTCAGTCTGTACAATATACACTTTAGTTGATCAGCAAAAGAGAAGGCATTAAATTGGAAGGCTTTTTAATGGAATTTTGTCAACACATATGAGAAGCTGGATTGATGTGTTACCTAAAGAGGATCCGCAGGATGTTTGCCACCAGCAGGACCAGGCACACATAGGTGGAGAAGCCCTCTGCATTCTGGGTCCGGCGGATGTCTCTGTACTGGGGGATGTAGGGCACCACCCCACCGAACATAATGGCACCAGCAGCGACCCACGCCACCAGGGAGTTAAACACGGACACGATCTGGTCGAACACCTCATCTTCCATGTTCAGAAGGGATGTCAGCGGGTGTTCACTGGCCTTTTCAGAGATTATTATTCGGTGTGTATCCTCCTCGTGTTCCTTGTGATGACTCTGAGAGAGTGAGAGGAGTAACATCCGTATTTTCTACGCATAACTGTTGGTTCTTCCGCGGACCGCTCAAAACGGGAGCTAAAACCACGACATCACAAGCAGAGCCGCGACACGACAAGCCGGAAGGTAAAGTTACAGTGTCAGCCGAGTACGGTAAACAAAGAGCACGTGAATATGTTAATTACTGTACGTAAACGAAGGTTGTGCTCTCTTTGAAGGGGACAAGTCAGCTGAGCCGCTCACCACGTCCTATTTCCTCGATTCAACACTTGAGTTGATGCTAGCGAGTGTTGTTTAAGCTGCAGCGCACAACTCTCCACAAAATTTCAAAAAAGCTCCTAAAACCATGTAAAAAGCCCAAGAACCATTAAATAAAAAGGCATTTTTGAACCGGTCCCCCCTTGCATCCGCTTCTTTACAGACCAGCTAAACTGGTCAGTCCGTTTTTGTTTTGTGGTCTTTTCTACACTTCCTCAAACGTCACGAGCCCAAACAAAGATATTAGACATTATCAAGATGGTTCACCCTTCAATTCTCCACGAAGTTAAATCTGATGATGTTTGACTTCTTTGTATGACACTTTTTACACTATATGACACATGTACTCTGGTATTTGGACCGACTATTAAAAAAAAGTAGTTTTGTAGATATTACTGAAAGTGAAGTACCATTACTTCTTTCATTTACAAAATTGGTCATTTACTAAATTACAGAGTTGGTCATCAAAAATATTGATGACCAATTCTGTAACTTGGGACTTATATTAACTTCCCATACAAATAAATGCTTTTATCGAATTTTAAATCTAGTACACAGATCAGAGAGAAGTTATATCAGTAAACAAGATGAGTCATATATGAAAAAGTATAGTCTTATTTCGTGAGAGAAGTTAACGCTCTTTCAATGGTAGTAAATTGTATTTTGTAGCTAGCGACCTAGTGGCCGCGGATGGTACTGCACTTTAAGGGACTTTTGGAACGGCTTCACTTAAACTAAATATAAAATGCGAAGTTAGGCATTGGATGAAATTGAAAGTAGAGGTAATTTCAGGTCCACCCAACTCGGTATGCGAGTTACATCACAGCCCTATTTTACACAGTATTGATATGATTTCACGTTAAAGTTCCCAAGAAACAGCTACGGACATCTTATTTAGTTTCACATATTTCCATGTTTACTGTAAAAACTAAATCTGAGGAGGGGTGCGCCTCTTCCTTGAGTGCAAAGTCTGCTCTGATAGGTCAGTCCAGCTAGCCTCAACAAAATCCACAAATCTGCATCAGATTAGAAACTCTGAAGGGCCAATAAAGGTTCATCATACAACTTTTGAAAACCACCGGATGTTGCTAAACAATTTCAGTTAAAACAAAAAGAAAATGTAAAACTTCATCTGAATTTAATTTCATGGAAACTCTAAATGCAGCAGCTCCCTGGTCCGTGTATGAAGATCTCATCCCCCTGGCTGTACTTCGGTCACCCACAGATCTTTGTTGTTGTTGAAAAGGAACTTGAGGTAGACGTGTCAAGTTCACAGCTCCAGACACCTCTCTTATAATGGTGGCCAAAAGAAAGTCTGATTTTTGGGTGGCACGGGCCTTTTTTCTTTTTTGGGTCAGGATACCTTGAGTTACCAACCAGCAGAGCTGTAGAGGAGTCCACACGAACACAGCTGTTTTCAGTAACAGTGAACTGGCTGACGGTCCACATACAAACACATTTTTTGCCACAAAAACAAACCAACAAAAAAAACTCTTTTGAAAACAGGGTGAAGATATTTAAGAATTCTTCACTTCTCCTTGTTTACAAAGCAACGAGAGAGGCCGAGAAGGCAATGCTGGTTTTGGATAAGACCTAATACGACTTTGCAGAATGGAGAGATCTTTTCTTTTCTGTTCCATGTGATAGAGCTGCTTCATGCCCCCACACTGAGTGAAAGACCACTGCGATGATATCACCTGTCAGTGCTATCAGAAAAGCTGCTTGAACATTGCTCTGCTTAGCAGTTGAGTGGATCTGACACATCAGATGGATGCGTTTGGAGGTGGTTTTGAAAATATTGAGAGAACGAGGCACCACTTGTATATTGTGCATGTAGTTAGCTGTCACTGTGAAACTGTGTGTTGTCCTGGTATACGGATCAAGGTTTTGATTCAACTTTATTTCATTGAAAAAAAAACTCATTGGACTTGTGCTGGAGCCATTTCCAGTTCTATTAATAACATCTAAGAATGGGAGCATTCAACGAACATTTGTTAAATAAAGATCCTAGTTCTCAGCCGGATACTTGCTACATGATAATATTTCATGTATCCTGGTTATTTTGGTTAATTTTCTTCTTACAACATAGCACAGCCTTAGATTTAGCCCTGCAGTGCATTTTAACAGGGCTTTCTATTTATCTTACAAATCATGAATTCATCACATTCAACGGGAAAGAAGACTGACAGATAAAATCCGGATTATAAAGATTTATAAAGGCTTAATGAAAATGATGTAACCATGTAGCCAGCTGGGATACTGTCTTGTTATATAAAAACCAAAGTCACTGACATTCCTATTCACCTACAGCGCTCACAGCCCATTGTCACCTGACCTTTCTGAGGGGATAAACAGCTTAAACAGAGTTCATAAAATGCTTTTTCCCACACGTAATCATGCATACAAATCATTGCGGATGCCAAAGTCAAACCAATGAAGGCCAACCAACGTGACATCGGAAATGAGGCAACAGTTGCTTTCACAATAAAAGGGTACACGTTTTATTCTATTTCATTAAGGTTTTAATTTATTAATTTATGTTTTACTTTTGCTTCTGTTTTTTTCTAGATTTCTTTTCTTCATCTTGATATGTTGGTGCGATTGCTGTAACAGTAACAATATCATACAGTATCATAAAAAATTAAATGTGAGATATAATGTGTTCAACTAATTTCAAAATCACCGAAGGAAATGCTGTCATATATTAAATGTATATCATTCATACCAACTATTAGTTTGACCTGTTTCTTATTCCCTTTCTTCAACGAGGGTAACGTTGCAATGATTTTGGCAACGACTTTTATTTTGAAGAAACTAGTACTGCAAGCGGAAGTGATTGTTTTCACTGTATCCATTGACTGTTCCGCAAAGTTAAGAGAGTCACAGTGGACGTCATTTAAAGACAATCCGGTTGTGATTTTTGACGTCATTGTCCCAGCCCAGTTTTACAAAAAAACAACTATTCACGGTCAGTTTGTGGCATACGTGTAAGTTTAGCTGAAACCTGTTTGCGTTTGTGAAAAAAAAAAAGAAAAAGGAAAAGGAAACGATGTCAAAAACAGACTGCACAGCTGCACGCGACATGACCGAAGCGGTGAGTTTGTCTGATGTGGGCTCAGCGTCCTCTGCGGGCTGAAGTAACCTGGCCGGCGAAACATTTGCGTAAAGGCGTTTTTCACTGTCATTTTAGATGGAGAAAAGGATGCAGCGGCTTCAAGGACGATTCCAGGCTATCTCTGAACAACTGGAGTCAAAGAATATCCTTTTTTTTGTAGATTTCCCTGCTTGTAGGCGTCTCTGGTGTTGCTCAGAAAGCTGTTTGTTGTGTAAAGCGAACTTTCTTACAGCTAAAAGCTGAGAGCTGCTAATAATAATCAAAAGACGTGTTCTTAGAGCCACAGGATATGACCACCAGGGGGCGTTTAAAGTTATACTTATTTTTAAAAAATTAATTTCACATTTAATGATTAAACTGTCAGAACAGCTTAACATGTTTGTATTGTACTGCAGGTATACACATTGATACATTTTTATTATTAGTTTTAGAGCTATTTTCTATTGAGCCTTTAAAATATTTTATTTTATTTTTATTTTATATTCCTAATCATTTATAACCTGTATAAATAGACATTGGGGGTTCAGAGACCATACGGTCTATGCCTAACCAGGCAAATATGAATAGTGAAGTTTTACATAATTGCACAGTTACAATTGAAACATAAACAGACAGTTTCTGGGAAATAAAGTAAAACTTACTTAACCTTGCCTGAACCTAAACCCCCCCCCTGGCCTGCATGGACTTAAAGTGGGTGCTGGCTTTTGTGTAATCACATGCATCAATGGAATCTGCAGCACAGGAGACTTTTTTTAGGCTGCTTTTTTGCCTCAGATAGATTATCCTGTTCACGAATGATTGAAAGTTGGAGCGAGAGATGGACAGACGGACTGGGGCTTCGTCTGCATTTATAAGGGTCTGTTGTGCTAAAGAGGGGGCTGAGCCAGAGGGTGAAGCTTTCAATTTACTGCTCCGTCTTTGTTCCAGCCCAGGCCAGGATATCTGAGTCGAGGCCAAAAGAATGAGTCACAGATGCAAGCAGCTGACATGGGTTTCTTTTGGAAGGCG
Organism: Leuresthes tenuis; assembly: GCF_036924035.1. Taxonomy (NCBI): domain Eukaryota; kingdom Metazoa; phylum Chordata; class Actinopteri; order Atheriniformes; family Atherinopsidae; genus Leuresthes; species Leuresthes tenuis. The sequence continues at coordinate 21,175,689 of NW_027325372.1, read as the reverse complement.
GCTGGACGCAGCCTTGGGGATCGGGTGAGGAGCTCAACCATTCGTAGGGAGCTCAGACTGGAACCGCTGCTGCTCCTCATTGAAAGGAGTCAGCCGCCAAATCAGGTTCCATACCTAATGAAAAGAACACCGATGAGCAACAAAGCCACATCAGAGTGAAAAGGGCTTGTAAAAAAGGTTTAAGAAGAGCAGATCCTCGTCTTTATTTTGGATTGATCTGGGCTTCGATCACGTCAACGTAACGTGAACAGAATGTTGATGTGAAGTGAAGTTTGCTTCCTGTATTGTGTTGTGATGTGCAGATTTCTTTAACTTCCACACTTGATCAGATGGGAACTCGCATCAATGACCTTGAGAAGAATGTGTCTGAGCTCATGACACAAGCTGGAATGGAGGAGGAGCCCAGTTCAAAGTGATGGAGACCAAACACGGGGAGAGCTCTCTGTTGCTCTCACTTCTGTCAAGAGCAAATCCTGAACCGGGACATCTGGGTTCTTTAAAGCTCAGCCAGGTGTCCATGTAATCCCAGGTGCTACCACACTGTTATCTTTTGTTTCCAAAGCATATCCAGTCTGGTTACGGCTGACCTGAAACCCAAAGGGCTCCTGTGGGGATTAATTGTAAACAGTTCTTCTGTTTTACTGTTTTACTTTCTGTAAAATCTTGTCTGCACCTCAAGGTAAAACAAACTCATTGTTGGCCCCTCCTACCTCATTTTCTGGCCACCTGTACAACATGCTGCAGTCTACTACAAAATCTATGCCTCGTGTTCTAAAGTCTAACAGCTTGTAATGACCGATATTTCATCAAACTTTCCAAGATGTGTTTAGTCAACTGTTGCTCTTTCTCAGTCTCATCCGTGTGGTGTGGTTAACGCAGAGCTCATTTAAAACCCCAGTCATGAATGAATCTTATTACTTTGGGTAGAATTCACAGCTGAGATGCTTTTCATGGGTCTTACAGGTGATTAACTCACCTCGGAGTGTGCTGATGTCCTAAGATCTGTTTATACATTATGGTTTCCTGCTAAACTGCTATTTCTTGTGTGCATGGGATGTGTGCACACCTGTAGAGATGTGAGCAGCACTCAAGGTGATCACACTTAAAAGTTACACACGGATACATCGAGGGAGCAATATTCACTCTTCTAAAGAAGAGGACAAGTGCGCTCCAAACGTGGAAAACAGCAACACGCCAACCTCTGGTGATCCTCCACTTATCACATACTGGAAATTCATTGATTCATTGAAATGTGTTCACCAAAGAAAGTGCACGCTGTGAGCAGTCAGTTGTCTTTAGGATGAAGAAGGCTGTTCGGTTGGTGAGAAATACTCATGACTTCGGATGCAAATCGGATGTTTTTTAATTACGTTGCCACAGAGTAGTACACACACTTTGTGGTCTCTGTCACACAGCAGTTGTTATAATGCCATAAAAAAAGTCTCTGCTGTTGTTCTTGTGTTGTTGATGCTGACCAAACAGAGGCAGCGTAGCACTGGCGCAGTTAGTTAAAGTCATCAGAGAGATGCCTTTGCTTGGTTACCGTAGGTAAGCATGGTTCTGTGAATATCATCTCCACTGTTATTCCTCATATGTTGTTGAGATGTCATTTTTTTTATTGCCTCTGTTACCAAAGGTGACACTAAAAAAGCCAAATAAAGATTTTTCAAACTTTTTGTAGTCTCCTGTTTTCTTTGTGTCTTTAAGCTGGTGGAGCTGGATGTGAATTCCTTTTTAATCCGATGGTATCACTCTTTTCTCACAAACCGATCACAAAAGGTGAAATTCAATACAGTAATCTCCAACACAGCTGTAAGCAGAACTGCGTCAGTTCCCCATTTCTCTTCACACTCTACACTACTGACTGTCAGCGCTCCAGCAAACTAATATCTAGTCCAGTTTTCAGATGACACTGTTATCCTCAGCTTGCTCACAGACAATCCAGGCAGTCCCAAAGCTGCTGTGGGAACCTTTGTTGACTGGTGTGATGCCCACAAACTTCCTAATAGCACAACAAAAACAGTTGAGATGTTGCTGGATCCCAAATCAGTTGGTGATCGGAGTCCTGTGAGTGTACATGGCAACTCCATCAACCAGGGCACGTCATTGAAATATCTTGGTGTGCACACTGATAGTGACTTCAGCTGGCACACACAGGTGGAAAAGGTCTGTACAGGTAAGGGTTCATCAGCGCCTCCATTTACTGAGACGACTCCGGCTATTTTCTACAGAGCAACAACAGAGGCCATAATCAGGTATGGCATCACCTGCTGTTGTGGTAACCTCACAGTTAAATACAGATCTCAGATCAGCTCCCTGGTGAAGACAGCTTCTAAGATTATGGGCCCACCTGCCCTTTCCTCTCCACAAGACGTTTTTGAGCAGACTGCTATCAAGCAGGCCAAAAACATCCTCACTGACACATGACATGTGCTCAGTTCAGAATACACATTATTGAACTCAGGAAGAAGGTACAGGGTTCCAGTCTGTAAACATAATCGCCTCATTTAACATCCTCACATCCATTAAGCTCAAAAATGAGCAGCTAGGGAGGAAGAAAAGGAAAGGAAGAGGCAAAGAGGCCGAGGTAATGGGTGTATTTTTTCTGAATGTTATTTTGCACATTGTGTCAGATTGTTTTAAGTGTATTTATTATGAGTTTTGTTTTTCTGAGTGTGTGTATATACATGTTTTTAGTGTTTTCTTTTTTTTCTATTGCACTGCAGCACTGCTAATTTATCCAAGACAATTTTTTCCAATGGAGACAAACAAGGAAACCTTGAACCTTAATTTGATATAATTATTTTTTCAAAAATTTCCCTTGTCAGTCAATAATGATAATATAAAATTTATATTGTTTTTATACTAAACGCTATATTTTCTCAATCTGTCGTACAGCTTTAAAAACTGCATCAGAATTCTAAGTTGTACCAGGAGTTAAGCATGAAGAGGGTTCAAAATTGAACCATCGAGTTACACAAATACAATTTTCCTGTCTTTCATTTAGAGACATAATCTCTGGACCATAATCTTTCCTTTGATAATTGTACCCTCAGACACATCAGTTTAATAAATTAGAGACTCAAACTGAATTTCCATATTCATGTATAATCTCTTACATGGGTGGCCTGAGGTCAGAGGTCAAGGTCAGCAAAAAAGAAAGGTCTCAATTAGCCATATGCTTCTGAAATGGAGCAGTCTCCCCCTCTAGTGGCTAAATACGCTCATTACAGAGTTAACCTGTTGCTGACCATGGTGCTGAAATATACCTTCCTCAGCTTGTGTGTGCATGTTTATTTGTGTGGATTTCTTAGACTAGAATGAAACAAGGGATTTTATATATGTGATGCAGAATTTGTCCATAACTATAGAAGTGTGCATAACACTTAAGACATGACATTATTTATTTGTACTGTCCTTCCAAGCAGCCACCCTTTCCTGTAATCCTTTAAAGTGTCTGGTTTATAGACAGGCAGGATCCAAAGAGGAGCTGAGACAACAAAAAAAGGTAAGTGATTTATTTCCAATAAGTGAATATTCAACGTGAAGCAGTCCAGTGAGGTTTTCCTGTGATCTCTGGCATGAACTATGCAGCCCCTCTGTGAGGGGACAGGGTGGTTAATATGATGGCTTTGGGATGTTAGAATATTTTCTTTGATTGTGCTCTTATGTACTGACCGGTAGTTGATAAACATGAAAACATGGACTGACTTTCTCCATGGCTGGCTCCTAGTGAAACTGTAGGCGGTGCAGCGTGACTGTGAAACCTGTGACAGTGAAGCGAAGCTCCCGAACGCTGAGGCTGTGACTAACAGTGAGCTGGAGTAACTTTCTCTGGGCTCCTCTGTGAAATGAAAGACAAGAAGTCTTTAAAAAACATATTTCCCACAAGACGATATTGATTAAACATGTGAAATGGCCAGTGAAGTCCCTACTAGGAATGAGCAACAATCTGACATCGAATCCAGGAGAAACTGGAACTTAAGAACTCAGGGGGTAATTAGGATTCAGCAGCCACTCATCATCAAGACGACAAAACCCACAGATCCTGACATAAAGTTGTCTTGAGCTATATTTCTCCAGGCTTTCTAAAGGTCTTTCAAGGTTTTTCTCTGGAGATTGGCTGCTTTAACACTAATTTTCAGAGCATCGAAAGTCACCCAACTCAAGGGATGAACCAGTGTTGTGTCAACACATAACTTAGTAAAGAACCAATTTTAAGTAGTATCTTTAGACACTTTGTTATAAGCAGCTTAACGCATAATTTGTCCATAATTCTTTAGCTCCATTTACCAAAAATAGCAAAGAAAACACAGTTTGACAGATATAATATTATATTTTTACACCAATGATTTTTGCATCAATTATCAAAGAAGTATGAGCTGAAAACTATCCCAACATAATGTGCAGTGTGTCTTTAAAGAATTCAAAGAAAGTGGACAAGTGGATCATTATTGACAGAGGAGAATGAGAACAATCCCAGGTGAAGTTGACGAAGAGTCTGAACTCTGTTGAATCATCCTTTAACTCTCAGAAGTAATGATTTAATGAGCTTCTTCACCAATAAAATTGTTTCTATCAAATCACAGCATTCTGTTACAGAGACGTCAACATGCTATTGGGATTAAAGGAACTACATTAGGCTGGTTTTGGATTCTAATTTGTTCATGTAAACAAAGAATCTCCCTCGCACAGCAGTGTGGGTTATAGAGTTCCGCTTGGACCGATTATTTACACTTTATACATGCTTCTATTTCTGTTAGGTTGATGATACTCAGCTATACTTATCTATGAAACCACATTAAACTAATCAGTTGGCTAGTCTCCATGCATGTCTTAAAGACACATATATTTGGTAAGACCTGGATCACTGATGGTCTTACCAAATATCGTCTTTTAAGCTTGTTAGAACTGCACAAACAAATTTTGCCTGTTCTTTGCACCTTTCAATAAATTACTGCACCTATTTCCTGTTTCTCTTACAATATGCATAAAGAAATGAGGGTCGGATTATAATTTTTCACAGTACTCTATTTGCCTGTTTTTAGCTACTTAGCAGCAACTAGTCTAAAAAATTCTTGTCACAACTTTAAAGACGTTGGTGCACTTCTAATTTTGCATTTGATTCTTCACTGTGTCATCATGCCATTGAACTTGTACACAAAGCCAAGTCCATGAGGAAACAGTTCAATCTGCTGAAGAACAATCTTTTGGATAAACTGGAGCTGGATGGTGAGCCAATATATATCACTGATCATCTATGTTCGACCTCACTAAACCTTTCAAGCATCTTGTGAAAAAAATTATTCCACTGAAAGGGTGCAAATTAGTGCCAACCATGAGTTTTTTTCTAAACAAAATGCATAACAAGCTCAATTCCTGGCTGGGGCCTTTCAGTGTGGAGTTTGCATGTTCTCCCCGTGCATGTGTGGGTTCTCTCCGGGTACTCCGGCTTCCTCCTACTGTCCAAAATCAGGCATGTTAGGTTAAGTGGTGTCTCTAAATTGTCACTAAGAGTGAATGTGAGTGTGTGTGTGATTGTTTGTCTCGTTTGTCTCTGTGTGGCCCTGTGATGGACTGGTGACCTGTCCAGGATGTACCCCGCCTCTCGCCCAATGACCGCTGGGATAGGCTACAGCCCCCCCACGACCCGACAGTTGTATTAAGTGGGTATAGAAAATGGATGGATGGATGGATGCATAACAATCACGTATGGGTGCTAGCTGAGGTGTCCACATGTTGCTGCTTTTAAGAGGTGATTGTGGTTGTTGCACTTACACTGTTTGTGCTGTAGATGGCCCTATTCATAACAAAATTTATTTGTTGTTCTGCTGCTCTCGTATCACAATATTGTCCTGTTGACAGTCACTACGTTACCAACAAGAGATTATAATTACAGGAATTACAGGAACAAAATGTGCAAGAGAGCAGTTCATGTACACTTGGTGTTTTTTTTGTGGATGCGAACGTGCACTGTGTGAGTGTAGTGTTGTGTGCATGAGTGCACTTTAAATACCAACTGGCCTCACGGTGATGCTCGGCAAAGCCAAAGTGCAAGAACACTGCTGACCAAGTTGCTATGGCAACCAGCGTTTGAGTACACACTTGTTGGTGCATGTGTGCGTTTACCAAATGTGTGAGGCTATGTGCACTTGGAAGACAGCCAAGAGAGCGGAGAGAGAAGGGTGGGTGTTAAACTGATGGATTCTACTCTTTGCTCAGTGAGTGTGAACATAGTGAGACTCTTTCATCATTACATGATACTACTTCAGCAGTCGGGGTGGTAAATGGAGTTCACACACTCTCTTCTCCTCACCAGTGGAGTGGTGAGTGGGTGCGTGGAGAGCTGGCGGGGAGGCTGAGAGGTTTGGCCCTGTGGCCCACGCTGGCAGGGGACGGTGGGCCTCTAATGGCTGTCTGCAGGGGTAGAATTCCGCACAGTATAGGTGGAAGCACTTCAAAGAGTGTGTGTCACAATTGTCCGCCCCATTTCCCCCTCTCTCCATAATGCTACTTTTACACACTTCACTTACAAGGTGAAGCACAAGTAAAATGTCAACAATCTAAAGTGCCTTCCTCTGTTCTCTCAAGGTTTATCTGTTATAAACACCTATACATATGTGTGTGTGTGTGTGTGAGAGAGAGAGAGAGAGAGAGAGAGAGAGACACTGGCTGATAGAGGTTTGCCTTCTTCAGTCCTAAAAAAAAAAGGTACTTTCAGAGAAGAATGTATCAGCTCTGTTTGGGGTTAGAGGAAAAAAGATCCAGATTTGAGATGTGTGCCGTTGAAGGACACTACAATCTGCACCCCTCCTTCATTATCTTCAAGTTCCCACTCTTCCTCTTTGGTTGGCTCTCTGTGATCATGTGTATGAGGTGCATAATATTGTTGTCTCTCTTAATCGTTTTCAAAGATTTATGGACTTTATAAAGTAGCCAAGACATTTCTTTCACATGGACCTACATTCTTGACGTTATACAGGAAAATGTTAGTTGTTAAAAGGCCTTTTAAAGAACACTGTGTTGGATTTATTGCCATGTTAGAAATGATAATGTTGCACGTACCACGAGTGACCGTGAGAAATGTTTCCTGTACTGACTAACTTGGATTATGTAGGTGCCACTATGTGCGCAACAAGTTAAAGATTTAACAGTGTAAACCTCTCATACAGCCATCAATGATGAAACATGGCTAAAAGCTTTATCCTCTCCTGTCCTCTGGATTCCATCAAGAGGATGGGTCAGAGAGAAGGATATTCGTCAAGCTGACGTCAGTGTCAACACCTCACATCCAGTGAATGAGACTCTGGGGGCTTGGAGCAAAAGGAGCCTTACCTAACATCACAGCTACATAGCACAATGTATGTCAGGGAATAAATCATATCCATTCACCTATTTTACTATTCATGTAAATCACACGTAGACCATTTGCTATGGTACACTTCTGAGAAAAAAAAGTAAAATCATCTGTTCTAATTAAATCATAGCAAAATCAATCATCTGGTCCTTATTAGGTATTAGAATTAGGTTCATACCACCTCAGATGAACAACAGCACATTAAATTTTACACCGTGTCATTATTTATTTCACAAGAATGAAGCCAAAAGGCAGAACCTGTGTGTGAAAAGCTATTTAAATGTAAGAATTAACAGCCAGGTGATCAGCAAAGATCTTAGAGAAGCAATTGTTGCTACACTTCATGCTGGGATGGGCTTTAAATCCATATGCATACTATCATCATTCCCCACTGAGCAAGATTATTCACAAGTGGAAAATATTCAACACAGTTGCCAGTCTTCCCAGGAGTGGCTGTCGCGGCAAGTTTACCCCAAGGTCAGATTTACAATGCTCAGAGAAACTGCAAAAAGAAAGAAAAAAGAAGTAAGAGCTACATCTCAGACAGAAAGCATATTTTCTGTAAAAAGAACAGCAGCACAACTTTGGTTTGCAAAGTCACATCTGAACAAACCACAAGACTCCTGGAACAATGTCCTTTGGACAGATGAGACCAAAGTGGATATGTTTGGTCATTATGCACAACAAACATATCACCAGAAACACCTCATACCAACTGTCAAGCACAGTGGTGGAGGGCTGATGATTTGGGCTTGTTCTGCAGCCACAAGACCTAAACACCTTGCAGTCATTGAGTCCACCATTAACTCCTCTGTATACCAAAGTATTCTGGAGTCAAATGTAAGGCAAATCTACAGCATAATGGTTGACAAAGAAAAGGATTACAAATCTGTGAAGAAAGAATGTCCCTAGACTAAGGATGTACCAGTTACCGGTATTACGGTAAATCGCTGTGAAATTTTACACGATAAAGATTACTGTTTATGTTTGAATTAATCTCATTATCTTGGTGGATTATCAGGATATGTAATAACAGCTTCATCCAAGTCTCACGAGCAACTCACAACTTTGTCTCACTTGAATACGTAGCTTATAACGTAGGCATGGACAATAAAAGCATGGCGGAAAGCAATGACAGCACGCAGGACATTTTTCCACCCCACTAAAAGGAGGAAATCCGAGGTCTGGGCATATTTTGGGTTTTTTTAAGAATGCAGAAGGACAACTGGTGGAGGACAATTATAAAAAGTTGCTGCGAAAGGCAGTAACACCACAAATCTACTGGCCCATCTCCATGAGCATCAACCACAGCTTTACAGACAATGCAAGGTAAGCCAAAGTCAGTTCAAATCAGAATGTGAACGGAGTGGGAAGTGAGTGAGGAGTGGAGTGAGCAAAATATAGTCGGAACGTGGAGCGAGTTTTTATCAAATGGCCAGATTGCTATTCCAGTGCCGCTCCGATACCGCTCACACCACGAGTCTAGGGCATGCACAAATCCACCCAGAATTCACCTGTGCCTTCAACAATTAACAAAACTGTTTGCCTACATTTAAAAAATCATTTGTTGTGTCCCGCAACAAACGTGTCCCCAGATAAATGGCTCCTTCTTTAAAATTTGAGAAGGAGCGCTGCTGCAGCACAGCTTATTTACTCCGTGCTCTGTGACTGTTGGCTAACTTCACATGTAGTTTGCTACTGATAGTGTTGTGCAACATGGCAGGATATATTAACAGATTTTGATGACGTGGACGACAACTTTGAGTATGATGGACTTTCTTACCGGAGGGAATGAGCTGTGCTGCAGTAGACAAGTGTGTAGAAAGCCCTCTATAAGTCCCCCATAGATGCCAATAACAACAACATTGCAGCTATGAACTAACAGTGCAATAGTACGCGTTCATTCATTCATACGTCTTAAAGTATCGGTGAAATAAAGACAGATAATGCCTTATTTAGAGGCTGCATCCTCTAAGCCACGTTCACTCTCGAGGAATCTAAATATCTTCCGAAGGACGCCGACTTTCACCAAGCTGCTGTCAGTGAGTAGATGAACGTATTTCATGTCAGAAATAAGGTCTAGGTTTAAAAATATCGGAGTTCCCCTTTAAAATGGAAAGATGGTGTACTTTGTTTTTCACATGACTGTATGTTTTGCTGAGACATTCAATAAATACAGTACATTAGGTTCAGAAGTGTTCGTATATTGTTTCATTGCTTCTTTCTTCTCCTGAGTATCAGAAGTAGCAATGCTTTTGGTGGAACAAAGAACAGCTTTGCAGAGTAAAGATGTTTGAGTACTGCACACGGATGAGTTCCCCTCTGCATCTGTGACAACAGTGCTCCCGTGCTGCAAGTCCAGGAAAACCAAAGAGAGCAAGAACTCATGAGAGATGGCGAGTAAAAATAGATGTAAGCCCCTCTTCTACAACACAGCAAACACGAGCACTCGCTCTCACAGAAACACACGTGTGCATACGGGGGACACCTGTGTGCTGCCTGCTGCCTGGAGCTCTTTGATTCCTGCTGTGCTTTAATCTGCGCTGTGCCTTTGCCAGCCTTTGAAGTGAAAATCACTGTCACCTTCGTCTCTCGAGCTCACTCATTCACTCTCTACAAAACACACACAAAAGACAAATGACCACCTGCAATCTTTGTGGTAGTAAACGCAGGCTCATAGCTCATCTAGGAGCCAAACTCTCATTCACACACTTTATTCTGCCAGTGGCAAACTGTGCCTAAATTTATCCCAGCAGTTATATTAGGGTCTGTGAAACATATATCACCCTGTCTGCTGTAATACATTTATGTCCACAGAAATAGAAATGAATGTCTAACTTTGGTTGGCCACAAAAGTCTTTTCATGTCTGGAAGAAAGAACAGAAGGCAGTTGGATAAAGAGCTGTACAGAAAGAAAATAAGGAATTAAATTTTTCTCGCTTTTTGGATGGAAAGCGTAATTTATTGAGTGCTATTCCCATCTATTCTTTTTTTTAATTCTTTTCGAGAGACTAGAAAAACACCAGGAGACTGCATCCTCTGCAGGAAAACATACCCCACACATGAAAATCATGTGGGAGTTCTGGAAAGAGCACAAATACAGGACATAATGGGAGGAGGAACAGTGGTTATCAAACAAAAAGCAACACAAATAATGGCAGGCTGGTGAAAAAAAGATCCAAACAAAAAGGGTCAATCAAAATCTAACATTGGCACACAAAAAAAGAAAAAAGACAGCAGAGAAAAGTGTGGATTTTCTTCTTCACTGATGGCACAGACATATTCCAAGACGACAATGCCCGGATTCATCAGGCTCAAATTGTGAAAAGTGATTCAGGAAGAATGAGACATCGTTTTCACACATGGATTGGCCCCCACAGAGTCCAGACCTTAACCTCACTGAGTATCTTTGGAATGTGCTGGAGAAGGGAATGCGACTCTGGACGGAAATAGATGTCGTGGCATTGCTGAAGCTTATCGAAACGATGCCACAGCGAACGCATGACGTAATCACAGCTAAAGGTGGTCCAATGAAATATTAGTGTGACTTTTTTTTTTTTTGAAGGGCAGTGAATTTTTCATTCTATTAGGGTTGCAGACTGTACACAGTTCATAGCTTTAATAAGAATCAGTTGAACTTATCTTCTCATTTTTAAAATATATATGTTGCTTAACTATTATTTAATTATTCAGCTGAATGATTGATCATATATTTCACAGCTAAATGAGCTTGTGATGTGTCTTCCCCTCACGCTCCCATCACTCTCTTCATGTGCCCTTCTTGAACTCTTTACCTCCATTTTTCCACCTCACTTCCAGTTTCTCCATCCCTCTGTTCAGTGAGACATGGGTGTATCCTCAGGATTGGCAGACAGCAACAAACCCTGTCCCTGTCACCATGGAAACTGGGTCAGCTTCACGACAGTGAAATGTGTGCGCTCTCCAGTGTGTGTGTCTGTTTGTAGGTGTGTTTACGAGTCTGAATCTGAAATAGGTGTGCCTGAGTGAAATTCACTGACATGTGTGTGCAGGTTGGAGGCATTCTGGAAATAAACCCGCCAGGGAGATGAAAAACAAGTGTGTGAGCAGGTGTGGGCACACGTGTGTGTATATGTGCTTGGATTTGTTCATGTAGAAATTAGTGCGTGAACATATTACCTTTTTATCGAATAATGCTAATTGATGCATGTTATTTTGGAAATTCAATGTGAAAAAAAGTGTGTTTTGTTTGAATAATCCATGCCTGTACAAACAATTTCCTCATTCAAGTCATAACCCAAGACAGTACTCAATTTAATATGAACCAGTGCAGCTACTAAGAGCCTTTGGAGGTGAAGTGAAATGCACCTTAAGCCGGTCATACACCTAATGATTTTTCCAGCCATTTTCAAAGTTGTACACAGTTTTCCAGTGTCAGAATAAAATCAGGAAGACTCTCATGATATTTGTGGTGCGCTCCTGTAAAGTGGTCACAAAACTCAATCCAGACTGTTTTAAGGCAGTCTTTCACACATTTTGGGGTTAAGACAAAATCTTAACCCCAAAATGAGGCAATGAGGCGAAAAAAAACGTATGGTTCAATCGGACCATACAAAAGGAGGAGCAACAAATTGCATTACAACAAAAGCACAAATGACTCTATGACATATCATCTCATGTGGACTAAAACAGAATGAAGATGGAGAAAACGGTGGGAAGAAATTCCTGCAGCACTTGACATAGCCATGATCTGCTTGGCTGTTGTTTTTGGTTTCTGAGTCTTAGGTTTCTGAGCAGGTTTCCTGGGAGCCTTGGACAGAGTCTGGATTGCTCCTGCCATCACACCTGTTCCTCATCTGCCTTCATCAAGACAGCCTTATAGGAGCTGCAAGAGCAACCAGTCTTCGCCAGATTGTCTCACATTCATTGTGGTAGTTCGGCCAACTCCAGTAGTTCCATTGAGAGTTATTTCATGCTAAAGTCTTACATTACCTGTCTCTCCTAGTGCTCGTCTCCCTCATCCACGCTCTGTGTTCTGTTTTCCCTGTGCCTGTTTCGACATTCATGCTTTGACTCCCTCTTCCACCTTTTGTCACCTACCAGCCTGCTCGCCCCGCCAATGATTTGGAACCAAGCAACACAGCCTGCATCCTGGAAATATCTCCTCACCTTCTCCCTCCACCTGCAGAGTTCCTGCCAAACCTGGATTCAGTCTTCGACTCTCCACTCACTTCATATCCTAATAAATTATTTTACCCCGACTCACTATCTGCTCTTGAGTCCATATTTTCAGAAGGCTGGGTACCCAGCCGTGACAGTGTTCGCATTCAACTGTGCCGTTTTTTTCCTTTATTGCTGTATTTTCAGCACAGAACACTGCACTTGCAGCTGTGACTATAAGCTGCTGGTCGGTTGACTTCACTGTTGTTAAGGGTTTCCATCAGGTGCCAGAAATAATCTCAGAGAATATAGTTGCGGTCTTGCAAATAGTGACACTGCAAGGTCTCAAGTCTTGGCAAAATCTTTATTATGTGAGTTAAAACTCAGTGACACTGTCTTCAGATATCAGAGTGTCAGGCGTTCCTCTGAGTGCCCTTTATTTGTCAGATGTGTTGACATTCTCTCCATATCCTGACAGCTAACAGTACAAGGCACACTCTATCTGAGTAGTCACCAAAGTCTACAGGAACAGAGAGGAAGAGCAGCTAACAGCCATCAGACATCAACTTAAGCTTTCACACCAAGCATGGTAAGAGAAGGAAGACTGTATCAGAAAGGACTAAATGGTAAATGGACTTGTATAGCGCTTTTCTAGTCTAGCTGACCACTCAAAGCGCTTCACCCCACTCACACACATTCATACAGCACGTCTTAAGATTCATAACTACGTGCTTTCTAAGAATTCACACACATTCATACCCCCAATGATACACTGGGGGAGCAACGTGGGGTTCAGTGTCTTGCCCAAGGATGCTTTGACATGTATCCTGGGGAAGCCAGAGTTGAACCACTGACCTTCCAATTGGTGGGCGACTGCTCTTCCTCCTGAGCTACAGCCGCCCAACTGAAAACACATTTGTATAAAAAAAACTGGATTGCTTTTCCACGATGACTATAACTCAGGGAATCCTAGAGTCAAAGAACTGACACCGTGGTTGCTGTTTTTCTGTTGGGTGGGTAGTACTTTTGCTTTGGGGATAATTTTATGTTTTTATTACTATAGTGCTTGCGCAGCTGTGGAGTTAATAGTGTGGTCGCCAATGACTTTGTTTACCGCAGTTTGTGGTGTTAGCCCAAAGCTAACTTGCTGTTCTACCAGCTGCCTGGGATCATGCGTGTACACACATTTGAGTGTGTCTGGAAGAAGCTCTGAGGGGAGGTTTTTCAGCTGTTTGTTTTCAAAGTCTAGCTTTGTTTTTGAGTACATTGTTCACTGCGCCTTTTCAATTCAATTAAATTCAGTTTTATTTATATAGCGCCAGATTACAACAATTGTCATCTCAAGGCACTTAAGTAATATAGTCCGATTCAAGCCAATTAGAATTCAATTCATTGTAATCATAATTCAATTAATTCATATAGAGCCAATTCAAAAAATTAATATCCTAGCTAAGGAAACCAACAGATTGCACCGAAACTTGTCTTCAGTCTAATCTCCCATCCTGAGCGTGCCTGTGGAAAGGAACGACTCCCTTTTAACAGGAAGAAACTTCTGGCAGAACCAGACTCAGGAAGGGTGGCCATCCGCCTCGACCAGCTGGGGTTTGAGAAGACAGAAAAGAGGGAAAAGAGGGGGGAAAAACACCATAACGCCATTCAAAGGATATCTGTTGGAACAGGGAAACATACGTTAATAACCACAATAATGTCACATGTACATAAAATCAATTGTGAAATTAAGCAGGGGGAAAAAGAGAGCAAAGTGAGGAAAGGTGTGACAGATGAGGTCCCCCAGCAGTCTAAGCCTATAGCAGCTTAACTATGGGATGTTTCAGGATTACCTGGGCCATCCCTAACTATAAGCTTTATCAAAAAGGAAAGTTTTAAGCCTAATCTTAAAAGTGGAAAGGGTGTCTGCTTCCCGGATATTTACTGGCAGCTTATTCCACAAGAGAGGGGCCTGATAACTGAAGGCTCTACCTCCCATTCTACTTTTAGAAACTCTGGGAACAACAAGTAAACCTGCAGTTTGGGAGCGAAGTGCTCTGTTAGGAAAATATCTTACAATGAGATCTTTAAGATATGATGGAGCTCGGTCATAAAGAGCTTTATGTGTGAGAAGAAGAATCTTAAATTCTATTCTGAATTTAACAGGGAGCCAATGAAGAGAAGCTAAAACTGGAGAAACATGATCTCTCCTGTTAGTTCTCATCAGAACTCTGGCTGCAGCATTTTGGATCAGCTGGAGGCTTTTCAGAGAATATGTGGGACAGCCCAATAATAAGGAATTACAGTAGTCCAATCTTGAAGTAACAAATGCATGAACTAGTTTCTCTGCATCACCCTGAGACAGGATGTTCCTGATTTTAGCAATATTACGAAGGTGAAAGAAGGCAGTCCTAGAAACCAGTTTTATATGTGCGTCAAATGATAAATTCTGGTCAAAAATAACTCCAAGATTCCTCACTGTAGAACTAGAAGCCAAGGAAATACCATCTAGAGTAACTACATAACTAGACAATTTCTCCCTGAAGCGCTCAGGTCCAAAGAGAACAACTTCAGTTTTGTCTGAATTTAAAAGCAGACAGTTCTGAGTCATCCAGGTCTTTATGTCTTTAAGACAGGCTTGTAGTCTGACCAACCTATTGGTTTCATCTGGTTTCATAGATAAGTACAGCTGAGTATCATCAGCATAACAATGGAAATTTATGCCATGCTGTCTGATAATGTTACCTAATGGAAGCATGTATAAAGTAAAAAGAATCGGTCCAAGCACAGAACCCTGAGGAACTCCATGACTTACTCCAACGTGTGAGGAAGATTCTTCATTTACAAGAACAAACTGGAATCTATCAGATAAATATGACTTAAACCAGCCTAATGCAGTTCCTTTAATCCCAATAACATGTTCAAGTCTCTGTAACAGAATGCTGTGATCGTATCAAATGCAGCACTGAGATCCAACAGGACAAGCACAGAAACAAGTCCGCTATCAGAAGCTAACAGGAGATCATTGGTAACTTTCACCAGTACTGTTTCTGTGCTATGATGCACTCTGAATCCTGACTGAAACTCTTCAAACAGATTATTTCTATGTAAATGATCACAAAGTTGAACTGCAACTATTTTTTCAAGAACTTTAGACAAAAAAGGGAGATTGGATATAGGTCGATAATTAGCCAACACTTCTGAATCAAGAGTAGGTTTTTTAAGTAAAGGTTTAATTACAGCAACCTTAAAAGTCTGAGGTACATATCCTATCAACAAAGATCGATTGATCAAATCCAATATGGAAGTGTCAATTAAGGGGAAAACCTCCTTGAACAGTCTGGTTGGGATTGGGTCTAACATACAAGTTGATGGTTTAGAAGAGACTATTGCTGTTGTTAGCTCAGAAAGATCAACAGGACAGAAGCTGTCTAAATACAATTCAGGTTCGAAAGATACTTCTAAAGCTGCTCTACTTGATGATACATCAGTGATAATAATGGGAAGGATTCCATTAATCTTCACTCTGATAGAAACAATTTTATTGATGAAGAATCTCATGAAATCATCACTGCTGAGAGTTAAAGGAATACATGGCTCAACAGAGCTCGGACTCTTTGTCAGCCTGACAACAGTGCTGAAAAGAAACTTGGGATTATTCTTATTCTCTTCTATCAATAATGAATAATAAGCAGTTCTAGCTTTACGAAGTGCTTTCTTATACGTTGTTAATACTTGAACTCTTGAATTTCAGATCGACATCCCAACTCTTTCCTGCAAAATGTTTTTCATGATAAAACAACAGGAGACATGAAGCATTATGGAAACAACTCCATTAAAATAAAGCTGTTCAACAGTTCAAGAAGAATATTTCTCATTTTTGGAAACAATCCCCGAAAAATAATCATGGATGAAAAATGTCACCTCCTCCAGGTCGACACTCCAGTAAGATAAATCGAAGAAATGTGGAAAACTATCTTGTGGCCTAACAAATCAATATCATAAATAAATCTTGAAAAGCATAGCTGCTGCATCTCCAAGCCCAAGAGGTCATCAGTGTGACCTGAAGTCATCAAAAATCAGCTTCTGTGAGGGGAGGGGGGGTACGTCATTGCAGGGTAACCAGCACATTTGTGAGCAAATGTGTTTAAGGAAAAGTAATGCTGGGATCCAGATGACATGAAGTTCGGGGGAAGACATGCTAATTTTACCAAGACAATACCAAACCGCACTCTGAATGTAAAACACAGCCTTACCCGTGGTCCAGACCTGTCAGCCACAGAAAACCCATTGTGAAACTAAAAATACAACAATTTAAGTACTGTAGCAGTAAATTCCCAAAAACCTACGGCGGTGATGCAACACGGCTGTAAACATGGACATTTTGTAGAAAAATATAACTAACAGGTACATATTTTTAAAAAAAGTCTAGACAGTTTCGACATTGTCTAAACTGGGTTGTAGATACCTTACTTTCTCCATCCTTCCCACCCTCCTCTCCTGCTCATTATCACAACTAATTACAGATCTGTCAGACTACCTTCTTGTCCTCTCCCTCATTTTCTCTTTATCCCTTTGCTCATCTTCTCTTTACATGAGAAGTCACTGGGGTAGAATCATTGTCCAATTTGAGGTGATCGTCATGGTTGCCTGCCTCCCCTCAATTCATCTCTCTCATTCTGCCTCTTATTGGTCCTCTTGTGATAAAGCGGTTGAGTGCCTGAGGTGGTAGAGCCATTGGTCTGCTTACAGACAGGGTGATTAACACCAGCAGGTTCCATTTAGAGAGGTGAAGGTCATTAGCTGGAGAAAAAAAAAAAAGAAAAACAGCAAAAGAAGGTAATTTGAGATTTTTAAGTTTCGATGCTTGTCTCTTTTCTAACTTTACATTCTTTAGCAAGAACTTGATACAGGTTTTCTGTATAAATTTGATTTTCCTGGAGAAAAAAAATTATACCTATTATACCTATACCTATACCTACTGTATGTCAACAGGTGCAAAGAAACTGCAAACGTGTTATCTTTTTTTCTCAGGAGGATCTCTATGTTCTGTTGCCTAAGCTCAGTTATTCCTTTCTTACAGTAAAGGCCAGACCATTGGAAGGAAGTGAAGTTACACAGCAGTATCTTGCACTCCCCTTTCTTGTTGGTTTCAGTATAGGTTATAAATCCTGCCCCATCCAGGCTAGGAGACAGACAAGACTTGGGAAAAGCAAAGCACTCCTCAAATTAACTGAATTATGGATCTGTTATGTTAGGCACTTATTGGTCTATTACCGTTTGTATATTATTTCGTCAAGATTGATGGACATGATTGAGAACAGCTCTATTTTTAAGTATTTAAAGAGCATGGCGTGCAAAATGTTGAAGAGTGTTACCCTTCTTGACATTGTAATTAATTGCTTGCAAAATTTGTTATTGTGTAAACTGACTTTATTAGGGATCTTGAAGACCAATCAGTAATTTAGCTTTTTAAAGCACAGCTAATTATAAATATATATTTTTACCATTATTTTGTATATTGGGAGGGTGGGGTTATGCACTGCCCATAAACAGATTATAGCTGAATTCCTGCCCTCTATATAAATAAAATAATTGTACCAAGGGCACCACTGGAGCCTGGGTCAATCTCCATTCTGATTAAAACATACCTGAAAAAGATGGGAAAGCACAGAAGAAATTATTTGATTTAAGAGGACACTTTGCAGGAGACTTGCTGTCAAGACTAATGCCAAACTGACTCACAAAAAAGGACCCAAGAGCAGACACTGACACTGGGAGAACTGGGTAAAAGGCAGGAGATGTGGTGAATCAGAGGGAGGATCCAGAGGGATGGATAACTCTGAGAGGAGAGGAAGATGGTTAATGATGATCAGAGAGAGATTTATCCAGGATTTCTCCTTACTGAATCCAGGTTGTGTTCCAGAGTGGAGGGGAGGCTGCTGGCTGTGGTGTAGTGGTACTGGGTGGGGCGACCAGGTAGGTTGGTGAGCAGGTAGGGGTCCACAGGAGAGTGCTAGAGCCTTAGCTAGCATATCCAGAGGGAGGCGAGCAACGAAGGAAGCGCACTGGGAACACAGGAGAGCAGAGTAAATACACAAAGGAAGATTTTAAACATGAAACACAGAAGTTGGCCGAACCACCTGTAGTAGTGAGACAATCTAGCAAAGACTGGTCGCTCCTGCAGATCCTTAAGATGGCGTCTTGACGAGGGCAGATGAGGAACAGGTGTGACAGCAGGATCCACCGACTCTGATACAAGGCGACAGAAATCCAACCATGGGAAGTTGGAGGATATACAGGAAAACGTCTGATGTGACTCCAAGACACCACATACAAGACCTTAATGACCTGATGCCAAAATCTTGGCGCCAGATACCACAGGGCACCTTCAGAGGTCGTTTTGGCTTAACACGCTTGTCGGTTGCAAAGCAAATGACTAGCTGCTTATTGAGCAAAGGTTGACTTGATTTTTTTCGTAGAAGCTGAAGACTTCCACATCAAAGAGTCTATAAAACAATAAGTTCATGTGTACAGTACTATACAGAAGTCAAGTCATATCCAGATTTTTATCTTTCTACTGGATGGTTTTAACATGGAAAATGAGAAACCATGTTGGCATTTTTTAATCCAGATTTGTGATCATTTCTATGCATTTAAATCTAATTTCACCAACAAAGATCTTTACCAGTAGAAAATGTTAAGAAATCTGAGCAGGAGTTACCATTGTTGACTGAAGAATAGGTGACAGAAGGGTTGTGTTATTCTACTCTGCAGTCATTTCTGAGAGCAACGGAGACAGGGTATGTGGCACATGCACGTTTATGCACTGGATCAGGTGCGTACACGGCTTTTATACAATGTGGCTATGTCTTGGTGTATTTACTTTTCAAAATCTGTTACTGTTTCAGTTTGAAAGTTGCGTAGTCTACATGAAAACCCAGGTTGGCAAAGTCCCGATTTCTATCAGAGTTGTCACCGTAGCATATTGAGGTTTCTCATAACCAGGATAAGACCCTTTATATGTTTTTGAGATCAGGATATGGTGCTTAACAACTGGCAACACTATGTGGCGTCCTTGCAAAAGGTGGGCGACTTGCACTAGTAAAATATACTGAAAAAAAGATCAATTCATGCTTTTTTGTCCTATAAGCTAATTTAAAATGGCTCCTTCACCACTCCTGTACTTCTGGAACAAGGAAGTTAAACTCAATGAGAATAATGAGATCTGAATAATCAAATATTATCCACTCAGCTCTAACATTCTTTTACCTTTGAGCGTTCCTGTATATATGATCTGTAGTTAAGCCTCTGATATTCTGATCCTGCATCAGTTGGATTGCTTTAAGGCAGCCTGACTCTTTTTGTTATTTCTATTGACGGCATCAAAGGAAATGGCAGATGCTGATCTGCAATGGAGAGGTCATCTTGAGACATTTTACCTTATCTCAGCACTGAATGGGAGAGAGGAGACAGAAGGAGAGAAAAGAAGATCATTACATTGGAAAGATGAGAGGCAGCAGGAAGTTTGAATTTGAATCAAAGTTGAAATGCATTGTGTAAAATATACTGACTGATCATTCCACCACACTGAAGCACACAAGTTGTGATTTGATGTTCAGAGCTGCTAATTAGCTGCCAGGTTAGATTCCTGTTTCCTAGACACTCACTCATCTCTCTTACTCACACCCTCTTTGTCACTCCTGACAGCAAATAAGAAAGGTAATGAAAAGAGTAAGAAGTAGCAAATAAAAAGGGAGAAGCAGATCTGAGAGGATCAGTAAAAACCAAATTGACCAAATTTGTAAGAAAACGGGACTAGAAATATTTTGTATACTGTGTGAAAAAGTGTTGTCATAAAAGTGTAAATATGTACACCGAGTGTGCATGTCCATTGTTGGAATTAGTCCCTACATGGCTTCTTTACTGTGACATCTCGAGTTAAATGATAAAAAGTTGTTTTGGAAAAAGGAAGCTAATCATTGTTCAAAGAGAAACACGTCTTTGTGTTGAAGGTTGTCATATCCATATGTATTTTTTTCAAATAATCCGTACTGTATGAAGTAAATTCATAGACACATCTGCTATTAATGGTTGCATGTAGGCAAAAACTTCCATCAATGTCTGGCATTTATTATATATATATATATATATTCACCATTAGTGAATGATCTGCTAGTGAAGAGAATGTCTGTTAGACATAACCATGATTGTTTGATAACCCTAACCAAGTAATGTTATTGCCTAAACTCAACCAAGAAGTGACATATAAAGTGTTGTGTTATTAACTGAATGCACATTGGTGTTGATCTCAAATCACTTCAAGGTCTATGGTTGAAAGCGCAGCCCTTAACTCCTCCATCCACCCCACTACTTTTTAAACTAAAGACAAAATAATTACATGTGTTCTGATGTGAAAACGCTTATATGAGTCATACTACCTTTCTGCTGCCTGTAGGGGCCCAACTTTACAGGATGCCATTATGAGCTGTATTGAAGGGTATGAACAACTGAGCAATATGATTGTTTAAGCTGGAGGACTTGTTGGATTTAACGTAAAAGATTCTCACGCATAATTCATTTATTTTTTTCCTCTTGCCTCCACTTTCTTGTTGAGCTACCTGAAGGGTTGGTCTAGTATAGCTTTTGGTCACAGCAAGACACCTTTTAGCTGAAGTCAGAAATTACATGGATCTGACTAAAGCTGACTGATACTTTGACAGAATAAGGAATATATGAATGATAAAGAGAGGGGAAAAATAGTGAGGCGAAGTAGGGGAGAATAAGCATGGAAGTGTGAGGGGAGAATGGAGAAGGACGATGGAGGAAAGAGGAGAAAGGAGGCAATAGCGGGCGGAAGGAGGAGAGTAGAATAGCCGTCCTTTGTGGAGTGTGGAAAGGTCAATTAGACAGTTTACAGGCCGCCATAGAATAGAATTACGCGCACACAACCTCAGATGCACACTGAGACATGAATGGAGGTTTGAATTTCATTATCCGGCTGCCAAGTTGCCCATCAATTAGCATGAATAAGATGCTATCAGCTCTTGCTGAGGGAATAGGTCTGCTTCACAGGCACATGTTGATATTCATACTTTATGCATCTTCTAGATTATATTATAACAGTACATCGTGAAAGATTGCAATATTAGATTCTTCACTGTTAATGCAAAAAAATCTAATTTAATTTTTTTCTGTTGTGTCAATTCGATAAGTAGGGAAAGGAAGACTTAAACCAACGCTGAACTGTTCCAAAGTGAGGAGATCAATGGTGGGATGGTGACACAGGACAGCAGAGATGAAAGAGAGAATCGAGGGATGAGAGGAAGAGGACACGCTTGGTGGGTTGTCTCCCATGGTAACCATCCGTTGCTGATGGACGCACACACTTACCCAATATTCATGAATATTCATAGAAGGAAAGGGAGAGAGGTTCATACTCTATTCATGCAATTTTCAATAAAGAATATTTCAATTAGAAGGAGAGAGATTAATTTTAAATCAATTAATGCAATTTCAATAATAGATATTTGAATTAAAGAGAGAATAAGGGAAAGGTGACAGAAAGACAAAGTGGAGGAAGGAGAGAGGATTTTGTCATAATACTAATTGGATAATAGTTTCTTGTCTGACTGGATAAGGTTTGGTTTGACTTGAGACTTGAATGCAAAAATGTTTGGGTAAATTTGGACATATCCATGTAAAATATGGATATCACTTTGATATTCAGTTGCAGCTAGAAGTCAGTTAGCTTAGCATAGCATACAAACTGGAAACAAAGAGACATAATTAGTCTGGGTCCGGGTAAGAGTTATTTATAGAAGTGTTCCCAGATCTTCAACAAGCAAAAGGTACAACCCAGTCTCATCACAAAACATGTAACAGGTAAGTTTGTCGGAATCACTATAAAGTAGCTTCAAGCAATGGCTAAAAATGGTGCACTGGCGATGTATTGCTCGGCTGGTTTTTTTTGTGTGTGTAAGACAAGGTGAATGTCACATGATGGAAACTGAAACCTATGAGTATTAAAATGTGTAATTTGTAAAAAAAAGTGTCTATTTTTCTAACCCTAACCTTTCATTTTTAAACATCTAAACCTTGTACATCAGTGCTAACTCTGCTAATTTGCAGGTGAAAGTAAAATAGAAAAGTAGGGAATGGCAAGGTCAGTAGAAAATGTTAAGGACTAGTGTCTCCAGCTAACCATCTCATGCACGAGAGTCAGCAATCTTCCTTCTCCTTATAAGAAAGAAAATCATCAGTGTGTAAGGTGTGTACATTGACATGAAGCAAGACGTTGTAGCTTAGCATCAGCAGGTAGCTGACTGTGGGTAGGACATATACGTTGTGTGTGGAAAACATATTGAAACGTCTGGAAAACGTCATCATTCAGTGATGGAGCCTCTATCTTTCTTTTTGTAAAACTGCAAGTTTTTGGAGCCTGGACCAGTGTATCTGTAGCATCTGTCATGATCTCACTGGTATGTGTTTTACAAAGCTAGTCATTCCAGGATAAGAGGTCAGTTTTTAAAAATTTCTTTGAGAAAATGAGAGACATTTAGATAATTGTCACATACTTAAGAAAAGATAAACAGGGATGCCAATTTGTGGGTTAACGCTGACAAGGAACAAACCCAGAAAAGGCTTTTTTTTGTTCTTTTTAAAACATAACCGGATATGGATAAGTGAGTTGACCAGGACAGAAAATGATTACAAAGAATTGCTTTTTCAAATGTAAAATTATATTCTATTAAAATTCTAGTGCATGAATTTTTAGACTGTAATTGAATTTGAACTAGTTTTGTAAGGTTTACCTAAAACTACCTTCTTTGGGTTAAGAAAAGATCATGGTTTGGGCTAAGATGCATACTTTACATTTAACGGCTGTGTCCAACATCCCTTAATGTATTAATTCATCTCTACTGACTCCTTAGGAAGTTGTATGTAGAGGACAATAGAGTAGATCTTCTTTCAGACAGAATTCAGGTAATTTTTTTCTGCTTCAAGAGTAACATCGCCACTGTAACTCAATTCAACGCTCCAGGTCAATTTGGTGTACATTTTAGTCATGATCTGAGTGAATTTGAACCTTTTCCTCAATAAATAAATGCAAAAAACACATATATATATGTATATATAAGAGATGCGTCTTACTCATAAGCTATAATCGTGGAAAAAAACTAACATAATTTTATATCACCATGAAACTACTAAAACAAACCTAAATATATCTTAGAATATCATTAGCACTTGTATGATGGATTTCGATGGTCTACTGGATTGTAAACCATCTTTCCTTTTGTACAACACATTATGGTGCATATTTGCTCGATTGGTGACCATTGATTCTACACTACTTTTCATGGTGCCTTGTGAAATACATCTATATTGGGTCCATAATATCTCACAATACTTTTGGACAGCACAACATAATGGAGAACACTCCACGTCATCCAGTATAAAGTAAGTAGTGACTGATTTTGGACATAGTCAATGTTTGCGCCATCTTAGAATACTTCGTTTTCTTGGTTGCTTAGGGTGACATATCCACCAGAAAATACTAAGTACATTTTTACATAACCTCAAGAGGTTACTCATACTTTTAAATGGAACTACAGGTCATGACAGCAGCTGGCACAAATGACCTATGGTGTTGATTTTTGGTTGGAGAACAGTCTCCTATCTTCTCAATGTAACTCTCAGCAAGTTCCGCAAACTATTCCTTTAATATTTTCTTTTTTTCCTATTCATTGCCTTTTATCTTTCATATTACTGAAAGCCTATACATTCAGACGGATGCAGGTTGTTTTATCTGGTTATCTTAACCAGAGGGAATTAAGCCTACCTTGGATTGAAGGACACACACACCACAGAATATAGTTATTAGGGGAGTGTAACGGTGGTCCTCAAATGTGATGGACGTTACCCTTGTTCTGAAGGTCATTTCAATTCCCAATAATAGAACTCCGTGAACCTAGGCTATGACTAGAATGGGATACATTTCCCCCTCATTCTCTTTAAAGTCAGTTTTCCAGCAGACATACTCAGTACATGAAAAAGTCATGCTTATGTTGAAAAAGCTTACTTGCTCATTTAAATTCTAGTAAAATTAGCTCCCAAAATCATGTACAATCTAGTGCCAGCAGTGCATAAAACCAGTTTGAAATTATACAAATCAGCACATACAATTGTGCTTTAATGAAATGTTACAATTATCAGGAAAAAAAGGGGGGGGGGTGAATGAAATTGGTACTTGTCTTTATTTAATTAATTCTTTATTATGTTATGATAACTTCTGACATGGTAGTGCAGAATCAGAACAATAGCATTAATCACAAAAGGTCCCTCTGTCCCTCTTAGTAAGACTGGATTAGCCAGTTGGACAAAGTTCATGGCTGTTTACAGGCCTCAAAGCTGAGGATTCAGTCAGTGAAATCATGTGTGATGTTATGTATAAAGATCAATATAAGAAATGATAAATTAGCCTCAGAGGGGGTTTAATTAATTACAACAAACAAGACACTATCCTTTACTGCCACAGGAACAACAGTACACAGTCCACAGTACAAACAGGCTTGATGACAAAATTGTAGGGAAACTCACTTTACTGGGAGACAAAAGCTTTGTGGTAGTTAATCAAACAATAATGATAGTAATAATAAACACGAACCCAGTCCTCATGGCCGCACATACATATTTGTTTTGTTTCAATGCCAGGATTAAGAACCAGAACTGACATGTCGACTGATAATTATTAATATTAACCATGATCTAGCCTAACATTCAAACTTTATTTGACAAATCCCAATTCCACAGATTGCCGTGCCATTCACACTTATTGTAGAAAGTGAGAATTGTTCTTTGACCATTGTCATGACAGTGAAACCTCGAGATTGTTGTCCGATATTAGTGTTCGTGTGAGGTGACAGGGTTGTCATGATTTTATGTAATTTATATATGGATGGTTGGAAGTGCAGCATCTTACAGCAGCCTCTTACAGCTGCTTAGAAACCTGAAGCTGCCTATATATGGCATGTTTTAGAACCAGGATCTTTTGGACAAAAGCCCTTCTACTTCTGAAATGAATACTAGCCCACTGTAAAGACCAACTGACCCCTGTATGGGCCATTGTTGTGCACTTATTGTCCATTATGATAACTCTTAAACTCTAATATGAACCAAGATATGGACCTAAGCTATGATCAGTTAAGTTGCTACCCCGTATTTCAGGTCATATATGATGTACCCAGATTCCAACCTTGGATTGCTAATGTTCCTTAATTACCATGAGCCGTCCCAATGGATTGTTGGGTTTGACACATGAACGGACGGCTTCTTATTTCCCATCACCAGCCTATCAGTCATCAGCAGCAACTTCTCAATGCATAAAACAGTAGCTTTCTTTGGAAAGTTCAAAGCCTCCACTGGCTTCTCATTAGCCATAATCTTGTCCCACATACAGCATTCATACGAAGTGGCACCAGCCCGTATCCATGTATTTATTCAAATTTTTTTTTTTAATCCCTCACCCTAACCATGAATCTAACAATATCTATATCTAACAATGTACTATTGAGGTATAACCTTAACCAGAGTATAAAAGAGAGTTGTCCCTGGAAAATTTTGGGTCAGATGTGGTTCAAATACTCAGGTGTCACAGTCTGTGATGCCACATCTCCATCTACTCCTTTAAACCTTTCCATAATCGACATGTTATGGTTTAGCAATATAAATTTCAACTAATGCAAAGCATATCATGTTTTTGGAGCTTTGAAGATGAGGTCATTTCACATTATTTGATTATTAGTGATAGTTTTACCTCATGCAAAATATAAGTGTTAGAATTTTAAAGGCAGTCTTTGTCATTGAATTATTTTGGGAGCCAAGAGAGTGCAGTAATTTTACAAATCATCAGTCGTCATTGTAAAACTGAGACAGTCGCACTCCAGAAGACTTGAACATGTTCATCCAGCAGCTCATAAATCTAATTAGCAGATAAATGTTTTCCAAGATGACCAACAGCCCACTTGTTAGAGGGCCACTGAAACTAAAGTGAAGGGAATCCAAGGGTTGTCAGTCGTATAGCTTAAGGTATGAGTTCAGGCATCGTTGTTCCTGGGACTAATCTTGTTAGTTGATATTTATTCAACTATTATGGTATATGGCCCTCATTTCTAAGTCAATATGAAATATTAGACATGGTTCGGGACTGTAAAAGGAAACAAAGAAAAAGCATGCAGAGTAGGTTAATGGATTCAGTGTGGCAGTGAAACTTTAATATCATTGTACAACAACTGCCTTCACGTGGGCCAAGAAGCCACTTTTCCTGCCTGCTTTGTTATTTAAAGAACAAGTGCCTTTTATCTCAAGAAAACTATGTTCTGTAAAGGAAATAAATTCAGTTCGTTTAGATGGCAGAAACGACTCCTACTACGAGCAGGTGTCTTCTGTATCCTCTGGTTTTGACAGCGGTGTATTCTCTGTTGTCAGCTTTCTACAACACAACATCTCTCGCTGTCTCTTTCTCAGTCGCGCGGGCGCGCGGTCGACGTTGCAGTCGCGCGCGCTGGGTGTGAGCTCGTGTTTTATTGACAAGCCCTTCCGTCGAATCGCTCGAGAATGACCCGCCTTTGAACAACGAGCCAGCGAATCGGCGCGCGGGGGAGGCGGTGTTTATGCAAATGTGTTGGCAAGGGAGACGCAGCGGTTCATTCATCTTCTTCCAGAGAGAGGTGAGTTAACTCGAAGGTTATTTTACATGAGGGAGGAACTGTTTTGGAGGAAAATACTGTTGAGATATTAGCTGGGAAGCACTTTCCTGGTCAAAAGGAGCGCACTCTTCTTCCAAACATCACAGGGTAAGTAGAGGTATTATTTTCCAGACATTCTTAATGGTCTGCTTTCGTTTTAATGTTGCTGTGTAGCCTACAAGTGTCGGTGGAAATGCAACATATAAGCTTTTGCTATGTAACTACGAAAACTATGCGTAAGGAAAAAAGGCAACTGTTATCTCCCTAAGGCTATATTCCAAGAGGAATGACCTGAACTCTGTCAGCATGTTACATATTATTTAGCCCTACAGATGACTCAAGTCCGTTTTTCAGTTGTACTTGTTGAGCAGGTGGGTTTCAGTGTCCTGCACAAGGACACTCCAGGTTGAGGAGAACAGGAATTTCATCTGCTGTAGAGTAGGTAAACATGATCTGACTGGTATGTGAGATTTGGTGTGTCATTTCTAAAGAACAAGCTATTTTCTTTTGCATGGGTCTGAAGAAGCAGCTCGGTAATTCAGAGGTGGAATGTCCTTCATGGTTTGGGGGAAACAAATGGATGAATAAGGTGAACTGCAAGTGCATGAAAAACCGCTGCGGTGTAACATGTTCTAACGACGTAAATGGAGCCAGATAATGTGCTCCTTTGTGATGGAGGAATCTGTGGAGTCTCTGAATTCCCTCTGAGTGGCTGGCTGTCCTAAATGAAACAAGTCCACCAGGAGTTCATGTGCATGTTTGCAATTAAAGTGTGAAGCTGTGAGTCTGGCTGGATTTGCCCTAAAAGTCACGTCTTGTTGTAAGTGCAAAGAGGAGGAAAAGGAGTGGCAGGCTGAACTGGAGGTTTAGTTGCGGCTGCTGAATCTAGTCGCCTGGACGATCAACAGGATCAGCTTCCGATGTGTGTGTGAGCTTGTTGACCAGTGATCTTCATGTAGATGCCTGTTTAACCGCCATGTCAGAGGAATTATTCCACCATCGTGAGTGTGATGGAAGCCTGCGTGTCGATATGTCATCCTGGATCTATATATAAAGTACAACACTCTCTCGCATTGTGCAGAAGCCTGAGTCACTCATCGTTTCTTTATGTGTTGCTTCCAAGCAGTCAGACTTTTCTATAATCGTTTAAAGTGGTTTGGAGCTATAGATCTGCAGGCTTTCCGAAGGCCTTCCAGAGTCTTTCTTGGGGCATCTGCTGCTTTCTCACACATTTTCAGTCTCGTCCTTGGATTCAAGCATAAAAAAGGCACCTAACTCAAGGGATGAACATATGTCTACACATGACAGACAATTTAGCAAAGAACCAATGTTACAATGAGTTTTTAGGCGCTTTGTTACTACATCTCTCCCAGAAACAAGGTGAAAATAAACTGTGATAGCATGAAATCAGATTCTGTAAGCCCTTCACGGCCCACCTAAAGATGTTTAACTCGGAGTGATGCGGATTCAGTTTATCTAGAGTGTACCATCAAAAATCCCAGAAAGAACATGGGCCTTGCAGTCTTCATTTTCCGTGTCACAAATTTGACCCATTAAACTAATTATGAAGTGTGATGGTGTTCCAACCATATATCTAAGAGTCTGAACGGGCATGTCGGTTCTAATGTGCTTTCTCCGCTGTCCCACTCTTGTTTGCAATTCATGCCTCTGGGGGGAAAAAACATGAGCGGCCCCACCAGCGGCCCAGCCAAATACAAGATACCAAACACACAAAGCTTAAAATGAACTATTCACAAACGGTTGCTACATCTTACATGAAGAGCACATGACTTTGGCGCTCTGTGGGCAGTATGAGCAGCCCTGATCGTTCAGACCTGATCAGAGGAAACATTAAGGAAGTGCTGTGCTGGGAGGTGTGGGCGGAGCTTATTAGCATATTCATAGATCCCGATTCACTTGATGAGGTAGAAGTTGAAGTCATGCCACATGCAGTATTAAGGCCATGAGAGTTAAACTTGAGATTAAACTATTTTTAGAAAAGAACAGATGAGTTAGTAGGGAATGGGAAAAAACAGCCTGACACAGGACCTGAAAGATGCATCTGGACCTTCAGTTGATCCCTCAACTGTTAACCGAAGCCTCATCAGAAATGGTCTGTCAAGAAGCCATTCTTAAGGAAGGGAAACAGGGAGAAAAGGCTGAGCTATGCCAAATGACACAAGAAGTGGACTGAAAATCAGTGGCAACAGGTCTTATGGAGGGATGAATCCTCCCCAGAACCTCAACATTATTGAAGCAGTGTGGGATCATCTGACAGAGAACGGAACAAAAGGCAGTCGACATCCAAAGAAGAGCTTTGGGATGTCCTTCAAGGAGCCTGGAGAACTATTCCTGAAGACAGAAAGCTTGTCTAAGAGGGTTCAGGCTGTGTTGTATAAGGAAATTAATGGAGCCTTTTGCACATTACTGTAGCTTTCACAGACACACACACCAACGATGAGCACTTCCATGACAAGACAGGTTGTGGCAGTGACAGATCAGTTTGGCTGCTGGCCTTTAACTGGGCAGGTCTTCCTCATAATGTGATGGCTATCCAAGCTGAAGGGAACACGTTCACTTCTCTGGGACATTTTTAAGCTCTCTTGTTTTGGAATAAAATTTGATGTTACCTCCACGATACAGGCTGTTTTAAAAAAGGAGGAAAACCTTTTCAAGAGGTAGGACTGCCCAAACTTTTAACTGATTCTGCTCATACAAGAGTGCTCAAAGAAATCTTGGCTTCAGCTGACATCAAAACAGACCAATAGTTCTCCATAGATGTCCAACTATCATTCATATCAATTGTCACTAGTTGTTCGTCTTTATCACATACGATGAGTTCCAGGCTGACTGGTAAATTGATCACTTGGTCTTCCACGGCTATTTCCAGCTGTAGGTGAAAAGAATTGCAGCTCCACACAACAGCTGACTGACCGACAGTACACTGGATAGGAAAGCAGATTATTATAGCCACATCCGGTGCTCTGGAAAAGCTGGAAATACCTATTGATCCACATTCTGTGGAGTACAATAATATCAGCTTGGAGCAACACGTTACGCTACAACATTCTGCATGTGTGTTTGTGTTTTTCCTGGGTCCCTTTATCCCCTCTGTTCTGCAGTCGTGGATGAATGACGCTATGATACACACACAAACACACACCTTTGTCTCCTTCTCCCAGCCCATGCATCATTTCCATTTTTGCTGTAAGCCTGTGGCCAGGTGTACTGTGCATCTGCCTCATGCATCACTGGCTCACTGTGTGTGTGTGTGTGTGTGTTTGCATGAGCTGCTGCATGTGTGTGTGTGTGTGTTTGCATGAGCTGCTGCATGTGTGTGTGTGTGTCTCAAGACTGATTGATTCATCCAATCCCGCCACATGCTTTATTACCCAGGGAGGCAGATGTTGAAACATAAAGGTGTGTGTGTGTGTGTGTGTGAGACATGGTCTGGCTGATAGTGGTTTAGCAACGTTAAAGGACTGTTAAGTGACGGAGTTTCGTTTGACAGATGAATAATGAACACTCACAGCTGTCACTGATAGAATGTCCTCCATTGGCTTGACAGATAGAGTAAGGTATAGTGGACATGTAGCACACATCAGAAACCATGAGCAGGGTCGTGTCTCAGAGGAGGACGAAACAAACACTCTTAATTGTTGTTAACAACAAAGTGTGTGGAGAGAAACATCTGACATTCTTTTAAAAAATGTCCGTGAGTGGGCTCTCTCCAAGTGCTTCTCACACTTCAAAAACACACAGTTCAGGTGCGATTCGACACTGAAGCCATTCTTAGGTGTGAATGCGAGTGTGAACATGGTCTACCTCCTCTGTATGTGACGGCCTTGTGATCGACTGACAGCCTGTCAGGGTATACCCTGCCTATACTTAGTTGTATAACTGCGATAGTATGAGTTAAATGTTAACTCATCTGTACAGACGGGATTCTTGTTTGCACATATTACCAGATGGATGGCGTGCACAGGCGACAAAAAACAGGGTTCGCAGTCATGAGACAGTACTGTGCAAAAGTTTTGAGACACCCTTCATTTCGTTATATATTTCCAGGAAAACAGGAAGTAGGCTAAGTTATGTACCGTATTTTCCGCACCATAAGGCGCACCTAAAAGCCTTCAATTTTCACACAAATCGGCTGTGAGCCATATAATCCGGTGCGTCTTATGTGTGCACTGGATTCCAAAATCTGTCACGGGTACCGCCATTTTGAATTTACCGCTGGGAGCTCCGAGCATTCATCGGGGCAATAAGCCCCCTCCGCATCACTCACCGCTCTCCCTTCACGCCGCTCACCGCCACGTTCATTTTTGCCGGGCCTCTTTGCTCTCGTACATTGGAAAAGAATGGCAACTGGCCACTTCCGTCGCTCACTTTGCATTCGGTGTGAATGTTTCATCACCATGTTACGTAGAGGGGGGGCAGTATTGTTCTTTATATTCGAATAGAATAGAATAGAAAAATCTTTATTATCCCACGAGTCAGAAAATTCCAATAAAATGGCATATACAAGATGTAAAATAGTATGTACAAACGTATGGACATGGTAAGGTGCAGGTGAAATAGTCTTTAGCATGCGCTGGCCTTAACCCTCATTGCGCCAAAGGGTATCTTGTCAGGCCTCGTGTGCCATCAGAATCCTTGGTAAATGATTACAAAAAGCTCTTTCAGAGTTTTTAATGTAGACTGGTGTAGATTATACGATGATATACACATATATAGCTGAGTGATCTAACCTGTTTTTTTTACGTTTCTGCTGTGTAGCTTGATCAGACAGGATAAAGGCCTAAATAGTATCTTCATAAAACAAACCAAAGGTGCTGCACAGCCAGGTGGTCTGAAATACCCGCTGTCTGATGACATAGTTTCAGACCTTTGCATTTTGAGACACCAAAATCTATTCTCTTACTGGCCTGGATCTACAATCTACTTCTGTTTTTGGCAAAAGTCTACGATCCCCTTGGAATATTTAACAGTTTCTATCTTTAAGGCAGTTTGTACAATTAACTGTGTCATCATGTCTCCTCAGAAGCTTGGCTTTGACAGACATACTGTGATGAGCACTGCTCCCTGTCCCCCTCACTGCACAACACACACCCTCTGTTTAAAAATGAAAAAATGTCATATATTCCTTTTTCTAACGTTTGGAACAGTCAACGCTCTTTAAATGATGTCGACTCCTTGTGCCTATCTCAAGATTAAAAGTCAAAGTGACCCTTCAAAGGACATTTCCAGCAGCTCTGAGTGCAAAGCTAACCGAACCTCACATCATAATATGCACTGAAGAATATTCGACCGTAAAGCAATATCATCTGGTTCACTTTCATCCGTGGCACAAATCACCGGCTATTCTTGTCATTGATATTACATTTAAGTCCCCCTGTTGTCTGCTTAGTGATGTGACGGTGTTGCATCCTATTATGTCCGTCTTGCTCTGATGCATACACTAAGCCTAATTCTGAATATTACAATCCCATCAATGTATATCGAAATCAGCCTTGATGTTCGGATGCTCACAATAATTCAAAATAAAAAGTGATCATTTAAACCAGTGGTTAAATTGGTGTTTATTAAATGAAAGGACAAGGTTGCAATGGATCCACTACAAAAACGTCTGTCATCATTTCATTGACGTGAATAACCTAGGGTAACATATCCCTCTGGTCTGTTTACAAGTAGTCACGGAAACTTGTTAATTTTCACAATTGAGCCCGAGTGAAAATGCGTTAAACTATACGGTATATTGTTGATTATATGCAAAGTTACTGGGAGAGATCTGGAACAATTTAACCCCTGAGTAATGAGGGGTTAAATTAGAGTTAAACAAATATTCGTGTTAAAATATAGTGTGAAAACACCAAAGTACCATAGTTACATAACCTGTGAGACAGATTTTTATTTCTATTTTTTGTGCAAATTTGTTGATCGCTGTCAGGATATAGAGTGAATGTCAACACATCAGACAAAAGTGCGGTTTTAAAGGATCAGATACTGTGCCTTTAATTCAAACAGTCCATGCTACAACTTCTGTGCTTTAGAAATGAAGAAAAACACTCATATGTGACGGGTACAAGAAAAATCGAGTTTACTTTTTTGTCACATCCATAAGAAAAATAAAATGCCACATAGTTTTTATGATTCTAATGATTATATGAAGTTTTATACAAAATATTTAAATATTAAGCATGTTCTAGCACATCCATTAAGTTACATTGGAATTGCTTACTAATATCTATCATGCTTCATGCTTGTAGAGGGGTTTGTCCAGGATGATGAAGTGAAGGAAGTGAAAGCAGAGGTTCTGAGGAAAGTGAAAGGGATGAAGAGATCAAGTGTCAGAAAGAAGTCAGGGCAGCGCCGAGGAGTGTATGCCAGAGGATCCAACTCTATGGCCAGAGAAGTTGACTAATGAAGAGAGAGAAAGAAAAAACAAATAGAATTACAGCAAAAGACAAGGAAGGGAGTTTTGTTTATCTTTCATTATAAAAGAAGCATTTTGTTAATGTGAACATCTGAAATGGCTTTTTTTCTTTTATGTAATAAATAAGCTACTTGACAAAAAGCTGTTCTCTTCATCTGAATCCAAAATTGCTCAATTTAGGCTATTTTAGGCTGTTATGTTGGGCACTGCTTGTGCATAGGGCCAGAATTTGGTGCTACGCCCCTTGTCCTCTGCCCAAAAACATCCCTGTGGGGCGTTATACTTAAGTTTGAAGAACATGCAACCTCTAGTGGTCATGACATCAACTGCATGTGAATTGTAAAAGTGGCCCCTATGAAGGTAACGGTCGGGTTGTAAAAAGAAGGTATTTTAGTCCTAACCATAATTGTTTACTAACCCTAAACAAGTAGTTTGAAGTCATTGCCTAAACCCAACCAGGAAGTGAAAAAAGTGTTTTAGAGAAGTGTGTAAATCTGAGGAGAAACATCAGTTGTCATAGTCAACAAACATCGTTAAAAGTGCATTGTATCAGCGGGCCATCCACCCCCACCCCTCCTACCTCCTTATGAGGATTTTATGCTTCTTAAAAGGAAACACTTGAGAATGATCTGCTTCCACGTGGACATTCTCACATGAATCATATTTCCCTCCTGTCGCTTGTTGGTTTGGGACATCACAGGACGTTAGAGGTCATATTTAAGGGTATGAACTAAAGAAAAAAAGAAGGCACAGCACTCACCTGGTGACCGATTTCTCTTTCAAAGTTCAAGACTGAATGACAAAAAGTGTTCATAGAAAAAAGAAAATTGGTCAGTTATTCCTCTTCAAAATCACCACAGACATTCTAAACCCATTCATTATTTTCCAAATTTATCAAGTGCAGTCTTTTTTCTGATGTCCACCCCCCCCCCAGCACTACAGTACAGGCATCATGTATTTTGAAGACAATCACAACAGTGTGATTTGCCATTTGGTTTGTGTTGATCTACTGCTCAATTTTCTCCTGAGTGACAGAAACCAGGAGCACAGCAATGAATTCTTGGGTGATTGTTTGTCTCCAAGAACCTGCCTGTATGTCAAGTACATGCTGCTCATCTTGTAGTTGCTGCCGACAGTAATCAGGATGAAGGAAGCAGACCAAGAGGCTTTATCACCGAGTCGAGACATAGTTGCCCATCTGGGCATGTGTGACGTGTGTTTTTCCTACTAATAAGCAAACCACTGTTTCCTGAATATAAAGCAGACCGTCAGCACTGTATTTTAATTCTCATCATCCTGACACGTTTGCAGTGGAAAACACCTGAGCCTTACAACCAAAACTCTTCACTGTGGGGAGGTGTGTTGTACATACTGCCGAGCTGGTGGTTGCCTGAGTTGAGAAGTGACGCTGGAATATTATTAACCGCATTTTACAAGGCTGTGCAGGTGTGTTGGGGCGCAGACAATTAGTGCAGCACTCCAACATGAGTCACCCAGACATCAGTGAACGTGTAACAGTTGCTGCAACGGACAAAATACAGAGGTGAATAAGTGATGTTTTTTGAGATTCAGGAAAGTAAAGGTTAGCAAGAGACTGACTCATAAGGGCTCACGCTACCGCTGCTTTGTCCCCATGTTTCTCCCCTGGCTCGACACGCCGACCGGTCTTAAATTAGCGTTTTAACTGCACTGAGGTGAGCTGCGTTTCTATAGCGATGCATCCTTTCTGCTCCAGTCTCCAGAGAGATGTATGTAGATTAAGACAAAATGAAGAGCGTGCTGACTGGAGGAAACACCTTGGCACCAACACATCCCGTCATCACTCTCCAAGATCTGGAAGAAATGTCCACATTCATGCTATATAAGAAACTTACTGTAATAAAGAACTTATGTAATACTTTGATGTTGTATAAAATGAATATTTAATCCAGCATCCTCATTTTTACAACCACTGCAACTCTTAAGAGTATCACTGTTACTGTACATCTAATATCTCAGCAGCAGCTTTTGAAATACCATAGTAGCATTTTTTTAAACGTGCATATTTGTATATTCTCCTTAATAATGAAATTAGTTTTTATATCCTGAATGTAACTTTTGCATCTTTTCAAAGCTGCACAAGGTTAGGGGCTGCCTCGAGCTTCTCTTCAAAAGCGGATTTGTTCAGCAGGATGAAGATGTTGTCGGGATGTGATGAAGACATTTCTGCGGTAGTTTCAAGACTTATAATGGAGATATGTGACGGCACCTCATCACTGTGATGCCTGTCAACCACTGCCATGATTTGTCTGCCTTCCTGTGGGTAGACAAATCATAACAATTCAAACATTGCCTCAACTTTCCTTCAGTGACTTCACCAGAGTCAAGTCTTAACTTTCTGACAGCCCTCTAATCCACAAGACATTTTAGACATGAAAGTAAAATGCTATATCATTAACAAATTCCACAAAAGTGTATAAAATTACAGGTAATACGAACCCAAGATATTGTTGTTTTGTGTCATCAACCTGCAACGCATTCCAGAAAAGTTGGGAAAGTTACGGCCTTCCCTCTTTGGGATGATGCCATTCTTCTCACAACACATTCTGCTTTGATAATATCAAGTGATGATGTCTTAGAGTTGGTATTTTGTCCCATTCCTCCTCTAAACACATCGACCTTGCAGGGCTGTTACCCATACCCTCTTATTCACCAGCTATGCCTTTATAATGTATCTAGGATGTGGTTTTGCATTGTCCTGTTGAGAAAAGCATGGAACAAACCAGGATGAGGATCAACAATTGGAATGGACAAGACAGATCATGAAATGCTATAAAAATCGTACCGTCTGCAATGGAAAAAGTCAAATAAATGGCATGTGTGGCAAAATGCAGGTATCAACAGTAACTGTGATAATAAAAGACAGAAATAATGGGCGTCAGGTTGATATTACATGTGTAATTACATGGTCATTTAAAATCAGCTAAGAAATCCCAAACATTATTTAAGATAGATTTATTTTTGTAGGAATTCACTGTTGTGAATTAAAGGAATAGATTTTGATAATGCTGTAATATTGTTATTATTATTATGAATGCTTTTGGCCACCCTCATTGTGTTCAGCCCTAATAGTAACATATTAATCTCTTCAGTCAAGGTCAAATTGATTTGTATAGCACATTTCGTATAGTACAAAACAATTCAACGTGCTTTACATAGAATAAAAGCATTGCAGCAGGGAGCAGAAAAAGCATTAAAAATATGTAAAAGAATATAAATAGAAAGAAATAAAATAATTAAAATGAATAAAAACAAGCAACAGTCGAGATAAGTTAAAAGATGCCGTGCAGATTTCATGCATAGACACATGAGAACAAATACTTGGAAAATGAAACTTTTTTGAAGAGACTGCATGAGAATTTCTCACAGCATTTTAAAACCTTCCTCAGTTCAGCAGCACATCTCTAATCAGAGACAGAAGTGGAAGGCTCCGACCAGTGTTCTGGTTTTACGGTAAAGCCCCTACATCACAACCATATGTCAGACAGCCAGTCGGCTGGGTTCAGCTGGCAGAGGGACGGTTTCGATTGGCCGTCAGCCTCAGTCTCTGCTGGATGGCGGTTTGGTAGGGAGCCGGGCAACTGCTGTCAAGGCAACATATTTTTGCTGTTGCTTTTCTGGTGGTTTGATGA
This sequence comes from Leuresthes tenuis, assembly GCF_036924035.1. Taxonomy (NCBI): domain Eukaryota; kingdom Metazoa; phylum Chordata; class Actinopteri; order Atheriniformes; family Atherinopsidae; genus Leuresthes; species Leuresthes tenuis. The sequence goes on along the minus strand of NW_027325372.1, from coordinate 21,138,348 downwards.
GCTGCTGTCATCAACTTATTGTTTATTATTCACATAGCATTAAGTGAGCCCTCAGCTTTCTGCCTGTATTCTCCTCCTTCACTCTCCGTCTCTGACGTGCACGTACGCACACTCACAGACTGTACTTCACTGAGTGGTGGATAGCTGGACTGGTATTGGACTAATATCCTATTGATTGTTCCCCATATTGTGTCCATTGTGCTTTTTCCACTCTCACAAAGGTTATTACAGTCGCACACAGACAACACAAACACAGCCATGCACAGTCACTGATGGCAGCGTACGGGAGGCCCAGCTTCCCATTTTTGCTCTCTTTCCAACTCAATTACAGCTTTTGCCAGCTAATCATTTTCACTCTCAGAGACAGCAACACATTTCCCCCTCTGGGGTATGTTCAGCTGAGGCCACAGAGCGTGACAGTGTATTCAACCCTGTGTTCTTTCGTGGGGAGTTCAGGTTGTGCGCTAAAGGAACAATGTTTGGACTGTGGGTTGTTAGTTGAGGATAATTAGTGTGTGATTTTAGTTTTTATAACAAGATTGCCTCATGGCTTCAGTCACATCGGTCTAAATCATTACTGTGATAGGTTCCATAGGTTCAGCTCAGGGCATCCCATCATCATTACCGTGTTTGGTGGACGGCTTTGTGACAAACTGCCAAGAGGACAGCCTGCTGTAAGCGATATGTCATCTGATGTCAGGTTGAGCAGCCTGCTTTGTCGCAGTCGTGTCGCACATCAGCCAAACAAGTACCTCAAGTTTGAAAAACAACCATCAAAACAGTTTTCCTCCAGCTTTAGTGACGCAATACTCTTTCACCGGGTTATCAGCGAGATCGCCGTCAAGCTGGCCTGACTAACACACACTCATACACAGTGGAAACACACACAGTCTTGTATTTACACCTCAGATAAGACTCAGTGTTTACCACCAGTTACTCTACTGGATCTCTGTTGGGAGATATATTTCTACACACTCATCTTATCTGCCTGACACCTTGGATTTTCCTCCCAATCCAATCTTCATCTGCATCACCTTCTCGGTCAGCCGGTCTCTCTTCTCTTTCTGTAGAGTGGTGAATCCAGATGAACTGATTGTTCTGCTTTTTTTTCCCCTAAATACACAACCTCTTCATCTTCACCTCTGGTTCATTTCCATATCCATGTGAGTGTGACATGTGTCATGGAACTAATTTGTCCTTCTTGTCCCCTGGATGATGCTGCTATGTTTCTGGGAATGTGTGTGTTGACATGAATGGAATCTTAAAGACGTCATCCCTCACAGCAGCAGCATGTTGCCAAGCCAATCGATGGCTTTGCCGGGTGGAGGAGTTGGTGTTCAGGGCTCTACATTTGGCTTACAAAGTACCGTGGGTCTCTCATGGAAATTCATAATTTTTTTAGGTCTTCTGTTGAAAATGTGCAGAGCTTCATGGGGAGGAGAATCAGGCAACAATGAGCAGATAAAATCCTTTGTTCAACAAGAATGGATATGGATGGAGTTAGTATCCTCAGTTCCCAAATTATGAAAAAAAGGAAGCGAATGCAACACAAAAACACGCCTTTATTACAACTTTTTTTCTTTTGAGAGCATTACAGATATCAAATAGAATTTTTTTTGGACAGTAAAGACACTGAAACTATTTTCGCTGAACCTCTTGAACAAGTTTTTGATAGATTCTGCGAAAAAAAAATCCCAACTTTTCTGGAAAATGGGGTTTGTATTTTTACATATTAGTATATAGTATCATATTAGTATGTATGTTACTATTTGAAATGAAGGTTATGGCAAATGATACGTGCAGTGCGAGGACTTATTGTTGTCGTAGCATGCTTGTAGCATGCTAATGAGCGACTGTAGATTGTTAAATTGAGGGTTTCTGTGACCCACTGTCAATCAAAGTGTGTGGGTTTGAGTGTTTCTGTTGGGCCACATGCTGCCGACTGCATTGCTTTGAATTATTTCATTCATTGCATGCTCATTTCCTGTGTGCCGCAGAATCATTGTTTTTTTCTAATCATTTCTTTTCACTTAGGTGAAGAATGCTGATTGTTGAGTTATGCTTTCTGAATTTAATGCAGCTGTTTTTGCACCAAACATATAAACCCCCAGTTCGTACCACGTGCACGCAGTCATTGTGATGCATGCATTAAAACAAGCATTACCTCCTCTTAATCAGCCTGAATGAGAAAATGGTAAAGAAATCAGTTCATCTGTATGTCAAGGCTTCACCTCGACTCTCCAGAGGTTTGACTTATTGGCTCTGAAAAGCAAAGGACAAAACACTTACGGTTATCTCCGCATAACCTTTACCACCTCGGTGCTGTCGCTGCATGTGCTTGTCATACAGAGAGATAAAATCTCATCTCTCACAGATGGAGGGTGAAAACAAAGTTGTGGAGCTGTGTGGAGTGTGAGTGCCTGGCGCGGTACGAGCCAGAATAAGTTGGTGTGTCTACTTTAGTGGACACTGGCAATGCTTTATAGATGATTACATTTTCATTTCAAATGTGTGGTGCTTCAAATTTCTCTACAACACGAGCCATCTCTCCACACAGCTGCCCGTCTGCACCTGTCCTGCAGCACCTGACTTTATGGAAGGGTGCGAGGGGCAAATTTAAGTGCTTGTTTCGTAAATCTCCACAGTGAAAGTTCTTAAAATCAACAAGTCACTTCTGATTCCTTTCATTTGTGTCACATAACAACTTCCTTTGTTGAAACAGAGCAGGTGCAATTGCTTTTTAAGGCTAACACTGGCTTCCATCTTTTTCTTACAACTGTAAATGTCCAAGATGCTTTGATTTCATTCACATAGGACAGCAGAGAATAGATGAAGCTTTAGTTCTTTAAATCTTTCTGTATTTTTTTTCTTTCAACAGCTTTGCAAAGATTCTGTGTGGCTCTTAAACTTGATGAATTCACAGGTTGCCTTTATAAAACTGATTCAACAAGCTGGTTCCTATCATATAAATATCTTCTATCACTTTTTTTTTTAAACAAATGTTTCCTCTACAGTATCTTCCCCTTGTGACAGGAATGCAGCATCCTAAATAATAGCACACTTTGCAGTGATTTGGGGGTTAGGTGCCCCTGTCTACATGACTCATCACCATAAAGCACAACGGAGCAATATTTCAGGCACTAAACTGCCCTCGCGCCATTAGGTTTTGTGGCCGCCTGGCTCTGCAGCGTCGGCTGTGTCCTGGTGTCAAAAGCTGTCAGACGAGACTGTGAGTCAGGGATGGCGTCATGAAGCCACTGCAGTGGTCAGAAGCATGTGGAGTATGTGTGTGGTGGTGGTGGGTAATGGGCCGTTTTATGGGGAAAATGCAGGGATGACATCAGGGGTCTTACTGACACAGTCTGATTATGGTTGCAGAATGATGACCACGACCAGCGATGACGTCAAATAGGTTGTTATAACACACCTCGTCTCGTGCAGGTTTGCATTTTTTGAGCTACAGCCAAAGCAGGCAATAAAGCAGGCAATAAAAACTTAAGGGACATTTTTTTATTGATTCTCCATTACACCTTTGTACACAGTTGTATTTCTTTCTGCTGTGTAAATAGAGTTCGTCCTATTCAATTATGTGTAAAACTATGCTTCTGCAGAGGCATTAAAAACTTCCCCATAAGTGTCAATAAACAAAGAAAGGTAATACAGATGCACAAGATCCCATATGTCCAGTAGTCAAGAATATTCAAGAATATTTTAAACCGGTATCGGGGACGAGGATAAAATGCTAAAAAGCTGCATTACAACTGAAACACTCTCAGCTCGTCTTTGGAAACGTTACAGCTGCACATCCGTTCCAGAAAGTGGCAGAAGAACGCTGAACAGTATTATGACATGCTTGGGTGTGTTCCACCATCTGTTCAGCTGGGCTGCATCTTTGTTGTTATGTTCTGTAGACATTTAGTTTTTTTATTGTAGCAATACATGTCAGACGAGATTTATACTTTAAACGTCTTCTATATTATCAGCCAAGGATATACAGCTTATCGATCAGCCATAACATTATGACTCCCTTTTTTCTGCTTGGAACATATGCTTGGAACATATGCTGTATTTGGTGAGAAGCCATCATTAGCAGACCCTTTAAGTTCTCCAAGCTGTGAGGCGGGGCCTCCGTGATTTTGCCTTGTTTGCCCATCACTTCCCTCTGACGCTCGATTGGATTGAGATCTGAAGAGTGTGAAGGCCAAGTCAACCCCTCGGACTTTGTTTCGTGTGCCTCAAACCATTCTTGAACCGTTGTTGCAGTGTGGCTGGGTACATTATCCTGCTGAAAGAAGCCACTGCCATCAGGGAATACCATTTCCATAAAGGGGTGCACTTGGTCAGCAACAGTGTTAAGGTAGGTGGTTTATGTACATCAAAAAGAATGGAAGGATCTAAGGTTTCCAAGCAGATTATCGCACACCACCTGCTGGTTTGCCTCCTTTCCATATTGCATCCTTTTGCTATGTCTTAACTCACAGACTGGCTGTCACATGATGAAAAAGAGGCATCTTTTTCTGTTCTTTAGCTCTTATGCTCACATCCCCATTGGAACATCTTTTGGTAGTGGACACCCTGACCAGTTTGCAGCAGTGTGTTCTGAAACCTTACGATAGGAACCATGAGCTTTTTCAGTGATGTGAGCTGCAGTACCAGCCTTTATTCCCCATGTGCATCACTGAGCCTTGACCACCCACGTCCCTGTAGGCAGTTCACCAGTTTTCTTTCCTCGGCTAAGTTTTTAGTTGGTCCTGACAACTGTACACCTGGAACATCCAACAAGAACTTCATCTTTGGAGATGCTCTGATCCATCTCATGCTATTTGGGTAAAATCAAGCTCAAATCCTCATGATTAGCCCTTTTACTGCTCGTAATACATAAACTTTAAGAAGAAAATGTTCACTTCCTGCCTATCGTATCCCACTTTCTGCCACGGGGCCATTGTGACAAGTTTATCATTTTTAATCTTAAAGTGCTCATAATGTTATGGGTGATAAACTTGTCATTACACTCTTAATTTTTTTCCAGATATGCATTATATTCATCAAAAGACTATTACAGGACTAAATACCAAGTTAAGATGAAACATACTGCATATTTTGACACACAGAGCCACAACACTAGACTTTCTTTGACTGCGTCCATGTGTAACAAATGACTTGTTTGTATCCATCCTCCAGAGACGTTTTTTCTTCAATAACACAGGGGCATCGCTGCTGTTTTGTGTCGTCTAGCACCTCCCCACCTGTGTCCTAACCCCGTCTCTCTCTCTCTTCCTGTGCTCCCTCACATAGAAGTGAAGCATCATGGGGAAACACAACAGCAAGCTAGCCCCAGAGGTCCTGGATGACCTGACCAAGAACACGGAATTCAACGAGGCAGAGCTCAAGCAGTGGTACAAAGGCTTCCTCAAAGATTGCCCCTCAGGCATTCTTAACCTGGAGGAGTTTCAGCAGCTCTACGTCAAGGTGAGAGCGATGTGAAGATGTGAAAGAAGGGTTGTGGAACAGTGGCAAGGAGATTGTGGTAACTGATTAGGCACTTCTACTGAAAGTAATGTTTTTACAGCCATTTCCTGCAAAGCATACCTTTCAAATTGCTCCAATTATGTTTACTCTTTTTGTTTTACAGTGAAAAAGAAGAAATACACTCGTGTCGATATTTATATTAATGAGAGTGGTTAAACTGTGTTTTTGGCACAAAGAGGTGATTGATTCTTTAATCCAAATTTTCCCACCCATCCCCAGTGTTAAAGTATATTCAATCAATGACCGCCACAGAAGTCGCTGCTAACAAGATAGCCCTGTTCTGCCTTGTCTTGTTTTTCTCTATCTAAATGCTGCTGTTGTAGCAGTCCTTGAAGTCATTTAGCCGTCTCTTTTTAGGACCTCTCATCCAGCAGATGAAATCTTGCGCTCTAGCTGTAAAACTCTTTTTTTGAGCCAGAAAGTCAGCTCTGAAACCACGTTGAGGTTTGGTTCGTGTGCTGCTATGCTGAGCTCACCGAGCCTGTAGAGAGGATCCAGCACTGCTGTTGTGTCTTCAGGATTCAAGGAAACTAAATCTACCACCGAGTCACACATTAGTCGCTAAGTATTTAGCAACTAACATTTCTAAGTGTTGACATGTCCCCCAAGCCTAAATCTGTGTTATTACAGGGGAAACACTGTAATAACACCTGCTGTTCTGTTATTTTCCCAGATACTTCTTTATGTAGTTTCCAAAGTGCTGTGATGAATCAACAGCAATTTACAACATCTACATCTATATTTAGACCTAGGATATTTCAAATGGGCTGTGCATTTCCTCACAGGTTAATTCACTCCAGGTCAGTTCTGAATGCAACAGAAAACAACTGTGGGTTGTAATTATAGCGGGGAAATGTTCAACAGCACCATCTCTTCTCTTATAGTTCACGTTGGGCTTTTTAGTATATAGCATTAGCGGCAATAAACCTAGCAAAACTGTCTCAATTTATTGTTTCAACCACTTCAACAATTTATCAAACACAATTTAGTATGTAGCCACTGTTCTGCTCTTGTCCTCTGAGCTATGACTGTTGTTGCCTGTTGTCTTTATGACTCATATGCTCTGCACCCCTGTGTTGTGTCTGTGTTAATATTCATGCATTGTATCATTGGTACAAAATGAGGACAAGAACAGATCTGCTGTTACCTGCTTGAAGTTGAAATAGATAAACTGCACACTTTGGGCCTTGACAAAATGTATAAGCTTTGACTGTGAATGTGAAAAACGCAGCAGAAAATTGTTTTATTGAACAGTGAGACTTCAGGGCACAAGTAAAGAAATCAGACCGGTTGTAGTATGGTTGGTCGTATCTGGTTAGGGTTTTCAAATTTCATGCTGTTAATGATTAAAGATCGAAATAAAAAGGTCAAATAAAAAAAAAGTCAATTAAGTGTTAACATACTCAGTTTAGCATGATGTAAAGACAAATATTTAGATACAACATCTGAACATGACCTGAAACATTTCTACTGCAGAAAACAAACAAAGAAAAGCAGCATGTGACCCACAACAAGTACAATCCAAAATACAGACCACCTTCTTTGAATTGAAATGATCTGACCTAATTAAGGTCTTAAAATGAGGCAAATACAACCTCATTCGAACCAGAACACATGACATATTACACTGTGTCACGATTTATTTAACAAGTACTAAACCAAACAGAAGAAGCAGTGTGTGGAAAGTTAAGTCCACGCTCTCTGCTTCCATACGAATTAAGAATCAAGAGGATGAAATACACTTGCTCATCAGCAAGTGGGAGCCCTTCTGTAAAAGTTTTGTTGGTTTGCTGCTCTGGAGCACTCGGGTGTGTGTTAACACAATGCCAAGGAGGAAAGACATCAGTAGGGATCTTAGAGAAGCAATCGTTGCTGCCCATCAATCTGGGAAAGATTAAAGGGCCATTTGCAGACTTTTTTCAGTTCATCGTTAAACAGAGAGAAAGATTATTCACAAGTGGAAAAAATTATTGTGGCTGATGATCTGGGCTTGTTCTGCAGCCACAGGACCTGGAGACCTTGCAGTCATTGAGTCCACCATGAACTCCTCTGGATACCAAAGTATTCTAGATGTGATGATGCATCTAAATGTGAGGCCGTCTGTCTGACAGATAAAGCTGGGCTGAAACTGGCTCATCAACAGGACAATGAACCAAACACAGCAGCAGATCTACAACAGAATGTCTGAAGAAGGAAAGAATCAAGGTGCTGCAAAGGTCCAGTGAAAGTCCAGACCTCAAGCTGATTTAAATGCTGTGGCAGGACCTGAAGAGAGCTGTGCATAAACAAATGCTGCAAACCTCAATGAGCTGAGGTAACGTTGTAAAAATAGTCTTTCAAATTGCCTGAGATTGACACAGTCATCTGGACAATGATTACCTCAGGTTACTGCTGCTAAAGGTGGTTCAACAAAATACTGAATCATGGGTGTACTGAGCTTTTTTCACACGCTGCTTCTGCATTTTGGCTTAATTTTACGTCATGTGTTGTTGTTCCCTTGAAGTGGGATTTACCTCATTTTGATTTTATTTTTGGTAAAGGACCACAGGATTTTTTATTGTGTCCTGATGTATGAAACCTTAGAGATATTAATACGGCTGAAACCTCATGTGCATCCACCAATTAAAGCATGAGACGCACGGTTATCTCAAAGTGAAAGATTGCTATATTTCAAAGGTAAAAAGGACAAATCACTTCAGAGTCAAGACTTTAAACCACTAAAATGGGTCAAACCTCAACAACTGAATCCGTTATTACCCACAATGCAACCCAATATGGTGCGATTTAACAATATATGCTTCATCGATTTCATGTGTTTGTTTTTCCTGTTTTTCTCTCTCAAGTTTTTTCCTTATGGTGACGCCTCCAAGTTCGCTCAGCATGCATTTCGGACATTCGACAAAAACGGCGACGGGACCATCGACTTCAGGGAGTTCATCTGCGCTCTGTCCATCACCTCCAGGGGCAGTTTTGAGCAGAAACTCAACTGGGCCTTTAACATGTATGATCTGGACGGGGATGGGAAGATCACACGTATGGAGATGCTGGAGATCATCGAGGTGTGTGTTTGTCAAAGTGGAAAGAAATGGGGAATATAAAATGTTAGTCTTGGACTAAGAATTGTTTCCTTTTCCCCTCCTGCAGGCCATCTATAAGATGGTCGGCACAGTGATCATGATGCGTATGAACGAGGACGGGCTGACCCCTCAGCAGCGCGTGGATAAGATCTTCTCCAAGATGGACAAGGACCACAACGATGAGATCACCTTGGAGGAGTTTAAAGAGGCCGCCAAGTCCGACCCTTCTATCGTCCTACTGCTGCAGTGTGACATGCAGAAGTAGAGCGGGAGTGGCGGAGAAAGGGATGAGGGAGGAGGAGGGAGGGAAGGGGTAAGAGCTGAACTGAAACTGGGGAAGGGAGGAGGCTGAGAGAAGAGCGAGGTGGGAGAAGTCAGGGAGGGATGCAGCTAGAGGCAGGAGGAGGAGAGAGGTTTATGAGGCAGTAATGACTGGAAATGAGCCATGTTTGGAACATGGTGGACCGCTGATTGATGCCATTCTTTTTCCCAGGCCCCCCGCTGTGCAGTGCACTCCTGCAGCACACTGCTGCTTCAACCTAGATGGGTGTCTTGATAGATTCAGTCAGACTGTGTGTGAAAAGTGGAAATCCCTCCTGCTCTGTTTGGCACAGACTAAAGAAGTATGGTGTCACTCGTGCTTTCACACGGGTAGCATGTGAGATTACAAGGCTGGCAAATGTGTGAAGACTGGCCACCTTTTGAGAATGCAGCTTTACATTCATATAATAGCAAATGTTTTACAGCTTGATGTGGGCGTCAGGGTAAATTCACTGCTTACTTCAAGTCCACCCACTACTGGAAAAAAAGGAATGGCATTAACCCAAATGAGGTCCTCCTGGTTCATCCAGAGTGTCAGAAAATAAGCAAATGTTTGAGTGCTAGAGAGAGAAATCTGTAAATGAACAATACCATTAGCTGTGTGTGTGTGTGGGTTCAAGAATATTTATATATATATATATACACACTGCCTCATCAAGCTAGATCAAACTGCCATGCCTGCGTTCATTAGCGGCTCTACATCCAAACTCAAACCAGTTATATGTAGCCTTTCTGGCAAATTATGGCTCAGTGTCCACCTGCTATACTCTGTAAATAGCAGACAGGCAGGTGATGAAAGAGTCAGACAGCTGTCACCAGCAGTAAGGCGAGGCATACTGATGTGCTGCTCTCTGACTTCTGGCTGCGCCTAAAGCTTTAGTAACAAAATCAATATCTTGTCGAAAAGATCACAAATAACTTGTAACCAGCTTAGAGTAAAGTCTTGCTCTACTAGTAATGCAATCAGAGCTTTGTTTAGCAGGTAAACAAGCCCCCTTCACAGCTCCCATTTTCATTCATGCTTACTGAAGTCTATCAGCTGTTTTACATAATTGCAGTTTCTTTCTAATCCTAAAAGACTTTTATGGTAAATTTGGTTAAGTCTAACAGTGTGTGCTGTTTTCAGCCTGTGTTTTACAGTTTGTAAGTGGCATCGTGCTTTTGCTCTTTACGCCTTTCTCACGGCGCCAAAGTCAGCAACGTTCCAACTCTGATTAATCTGTAAGCGACTTAGTGTAAAAGAGAGAGAATAAAACACAAAGCTTGTCAACTTTGTGGCGTATTTGCATGAAGAGGAGCTGGAAATAATGGAAAACATCACTCCGAACAAGTCATGGTCTTGCTTATGTAAAATCAGTTATTTGAGCAACAGGAGGAGCCACTAGACTAGCATGGAGTGGGGATAATCAGGACAGTAATTATAGGTCTTATGACAAAACGGTATTTCTGAGAAAGGCCAAACCTGCCTCTATGATTCACTATTGTTTCACATGAAATAGCCGTCTCTCCTCTTCCTCTCGCTCTGTCGTGCTCCTGCCCCTTTTTGTTTTCTTCCTTTCTAAATGTCAGAGAGGAAGTGCTTTGATAATCAGCACAGGGAGAGAAACTTTGCTGAACTCAGCTCAGATCTAAAATCGATGTGAAACGGAGCAAAAGGTTGAAAAGGTAGCTCTGGCGGCATGTTGGCTATGTGAGGGAAGGCAGATAACTGGAGGGTATAATTGCACTGCCATGGCCACAATATGTGGTAGCTAGATAATTTGCTGGAAATGCTACATAACAGGCCGATTAGTCTTTTGTTGAGAACAAAGAAAGTTCATTTCAAAATGATCAAATTTAATTTCGTCTAATAAAAGATTTCAAATATGAAGCAACAGCCAGGAGAAGCTTAACTTAAGCTAACGAACGCAAAGTTGATGCCATGTTTTACCGTCTGTTGGGATATTATACTGTATTCTTCCTTACTCTGAGGCTATCTTTTCTATGTGCAGATCCGAATTTCTAACTTCAGTGTTAGTGTTTCTATGCTCAGTTTGTAGAACGAGCCTCTAAAATCATATCTCAGTCTGTTTCTAATCCTCATAATCAAATCTTGAGCATACTATTTTAATGACGTTCACTATCAAAACCAATCTTTATTGTAAATTTATTTACTAAATAGCAGCAATAGTGTTGCACATTCTCTGCTGTAGCTTAGCTTAGCGTGTTCTAGCTTAGCTTAGCTTAGATCATTTAAATGATTGATAGCTGAGAAAAAAAATGACAATTAAGTAAAGTTTGGTAAGGACTGAACAAAAAAAATAAGAAAAAGTAAATTAGTGAGCATTCACTATGAAGAATAAGTGGGTTTTAAATTTTATTTCAACTTTGAACAAAGGGAAGCTAGTAGTTTTTCCACTCTGTGGAATCTTTGCGTCCTGTGTAAGCTAACCCAACAATCTCCTGGCTTTCGTTTCATATTTACAGTGCTGAACAGACATATGTCAATCTTCTTCTCAAAAATGTATTGTCTCGATTACTTACAATTTGTGTTGCATTAATCTTTAATGCTTCTAGTAAACTCTTTAAAAATAATAATTTGGGTCACGAATCAGAGTTCTGCTAAACTGATTGTCTGTAAAAGCCCAACGCTGTGTTAGACAGTTATATTTCTTTCCCTTCGTTTGGGATGCAGCCTTGTACTCTGAATTTAGGCGAGAAGAGGCAAGAAAGCACCTTCTCATCTTCCATCCATGTTAGCACAAACAAGTCGCAACTGCAGCTGCTGCTTCCAGTACATAACAGACCGTTGTACTTTTGAAAAATGAGTTATTTTTGCACGAAACTTCCGTCCTTATCTCCTTATGCTCAGACCACCAGTGAAGATGCTCCCTCCCTAAAGCTTCAGAAAGAGCCTCCTTTGTGCGATAATGTAATGATAAACCTACTTGTACATTATAATGCGACTGTAATCGTATTTATGAAAATAAACAAATATAAGATGGAAATGTACCACTAGCTTAGACATGTTTTCATATGACAACACAGCTACTCTGTGTGTGTGAATGTGTGTATGTGTGAGTGTGTGTCGGTGTGAGTCTGAGTAACAGTGGGTGGTTGTGACTGTGTGTGTGGCACTTGTGTGAGTGTTCAATGTTTTGTATTTGTATCATTTGTGTAACAAGAGATGCCTCAGTCTAGTTTAACTTTGTAAAAATGTGAGTGTAAATCCTCACACCAAAGCACTGAGTATTATTACCCACAGCTATGTTTGCTTTTGTGGTCCGCTGGTAAACCGTCTCCAATGTGGAACACATTGTTTTGTTAGCCTACAGTTGCAGTGCTGCAAGTCATACTCGTGTATGGAGGTTAGTTTGCACCAAATGGCAGAGCTGACAGGCCATCAGACGCCTGAGGTGTGAGGCGAGGGCTGTGAGTGAGGTGATGAAGAAGCAGCCCTGTGATACAGTCTCACTCAGTGGATGGAAGAATACTGCTATGCCTCATAACAGCTCAATTTCTTTCGCTTGTTATGTAATGAAAATGCCTGGAGATCAAAGTGGGCAATGTTATATAATGCAGGCAACTCTGATCATTCACTGCAGTGAACTGTTTCTCACAGGAAGTGAACAAATATGATAATGGAATGAGAACTTTTTCTACTATATATTTTTTTTGGGTGGGGGGTTGCCTCCATTGTTGAAGCTAGTAAAATAAAGGTCAAGGAGGCACAAATGCCGACTTCCACACTTGAAACAAATGATTAGACCAACCCTTTGACACACTGAATATCTTGTTTGAAAAGGGAAAAACACAGTAGCAGACAGGTGTTTCAGGCTTAAATAACCTCCGGTAACTCTACGGAATGACAGGAGTGCCATAAAACAATAATACATTTGTAAAATACTAAGATTAATAAAGAAATGTAAAAACAAATTGTTACATGAATGAATTTAGAAATACAAAATGTGGGGTGGAGAAAAATTTTACTTTGTGAAGTTAAGAAGTAAGATACTGCAGCTGTAGGTAAATGGCAATAGCAATTCAGAGATGAGAAAAGCAATTGAAAATTGAGACAAAAGCTAAATGAATGGTGCAAAGATAATGGGAAAAACCAAAAGCAACTGAGAAACAAAAGACTTAAACCCAATGTAAACCAAAGTAAATGTAAAGATAACAACAGTTAAAACAATAAAGAAATCGCAAAATTCAAAAGCAATGTGAAAAATAAAAAAGGAAAAATTAAAAGCATATCGATAATTAATTTAATAGTATACAAATAGTTAGGTTCTTTAACCGTTTCTTTATATTTCAGAATTCTTTTTTTTTACAGATTTTTTGGCACTCCTGTCGCTCTATAACTTACTGCAAGCGTGAGCTAAATGTTGCTAATGTTGCTGTTAATGCAGCTTTAAAGCTCCCATTTTTACACATTTAAAACTTTCTTCCGTAATGATTAATAACTGCAATATTTTTTCTTGAAATACCAACCTGCTTAATACACAACAAAAATATAGAAATGTCAGAAATTGTTCAAATTAGATCAGTCCTCTGGAAGATGGTTCTGCAGTTATTTAGAAGAACAGAGACGGACAAAAAACAATGAAGAAGATTAAGATGGAGCTCTAAATCAATGGTGGTCTTGTCATTTTTTCCCGGGTACACATCCACACAACTCCATGTGCTTTGCTGCCTCTGGTTTTGTTGTTCTGACTCATTGTATTGTTGTCACATACTCGGTTAATCATCCAATTTCACATTCGGCGGCATACAGTAAAATGGTTTGATTGGAACAGATTGGCTCACAAAGTGGCTTCACAACATGTTGATCTGTGAACTGCTCTGTGGATTAGACTCTGTCTATCCTTATTAGTTCTGCTTCAGATCTAGAAAAAAAAGCTCTTTTACTTGCCTCCAACTAAGATTGCGAACAGAAATGTTTTTTTGCTTTTCATCGTCCTAAACTGGATCCCGGTCAGTTTTTTTGTTCTTGCACGATCCAACTCAAAATGACACAAGTTAGGTGTTTGCTTTGCTTATTTTATGTGCCAAAGATGGGACTGTGTTGCTTTATGGAAGTGAAATGTATAACTTCTTTGGCTGGAATAGGTGAAGCTCCTATGAAGTGACGCTGTGCTGATTACATGTGACGCACTCCATCAACTGTCAGCTCGTCAGCAGGCTCTGAGCCGCGTGACATGAATATAAACATGGATGTTCTACTTCTTGACAGGGAATAATTTGTGCTCTGTTGTGCAATATAATTCAATTCTTCAACATTTCTCTATGATGTTTATGTAAATGTCTATATGTCCTGTTGGGATGATTTTGCTTTTCTTTTTTTTTTCTTTCGATATTGTTAGACTCCTAGAACAAAGACATTGTAATTATTTTTGTTACATAGAATAAAAGATAAATGTCAGGAGTGACGTCTTGTTGTTGTCTTGCTTTGACCCAAGTGTTTCCTCTCGATATGTGCTCACACATCCAAACCTGCTCTCACGCACACAGCAGCCAGCCCCGAGTGTGAGTCACCATCTAGTGACGATGCCACACTACTGCAGTGATGTCACCAATCACGCTGTTCTCATGGTAACTGTGCTGTGGCCACGAGGCAGGCAGACAAGCTCACAAAACAGGCACTCACCCCTTTGATGCTAGACGCATCTATACACAAGCATGGATGCACACACACACACACACAGAGTTGAGAAATTTAATGACTGCAGAAATTAATTTGGCCTGTGGTGTCTGTGGACACTCATTTACTCAGCTGGACAGCGATGGAGAAATGATTGAACACAATGAGGTGACTCATAGGGATTGAGATTTGACTTAATGAAGGAAGGCAGACAGGCACTTTAAGACATATTTACACCTCCCATGAGAGGTGTAAATATGGACGGACGCTTTTCATTTTCAGAAGTCAAACGCATTTCCACTTTCCAAAACTAAATGAAGCTCACGGCTCATGTGCTTCTCTTGAAATCAATATGCATGGTCATCAATAAAGACCAAATAAATTTATGAAAGGTTTTGCTCTTTGTTCGCTCCTCTTTTTAGCTGGTGTAGCCACCCCCACCTTTTCTTTTTCCATTGCCCATTCCCTTCCCCGTCCCTCGCAGATCAATAGAAATCTATTCCGAGCCTAATCGCATCAGGCTCCATCTGAGTGGAAAACCACCCCACAAAATGCACACACAGAGGCTACGAACAGCTTGGAAACCATGAATCCCGCTGCAGAAATAGAGGTCACCTGTGAAGGAGGTGCAGTTTGCAGAGCACCCACAGGATGGAGCTGCTAGTCCAGCCCTCCTCAGCTCCAACTGCCTGACAAGATGTCAGTGACGTTTTGAATTGGAGGACAGACCGTGTATAGGTCAGCTGTTTAGTTTCCTCACGACTATCTTGTGTTCACTTAAAAGCAAAACAGGGAGAGAAAGACATACAGTAAGAGCACCGAACAGAAATCTACCTTAAGTATGTGGAGAAAAGGCAGTGGAAGACCATGGCAGTCAAGGTGGTTGCAAAGCAAATGTGGTAAATGAGCTGAAAAAAGTTAAAAAAAACACACACACAACAATACATTAAACTCTCCAGTAACTACCAAGTATGATTGCCCTAAATCACCACAAGCGCTACAGGAGTAACCCTTGCACCTATTGTTAAGTATAAAAAATAAATGAATAAAACACATTTAGAAGGCCCTATCATATACATTTCTGAAAAGTGACTTCTGCAATTCTAAGATGTCAATATGAAAGGGGCATTCCACGTATTTTAAAACACTTTTTAAGGAGAATCCCTTTGATTTGATCACCAGCTCTTTAATTTCTCACTTTGTTTGCAGAGGTAACACAAAAAAAGATTAAACGATGGAAGGGATAACCCGATGACAGCCACAGGTTCTGAATGTAATGTGATGGCAAATTTTATATCTCAGAACTAACAGACTCTCCAATCCGCGTTAACCATTTGTCTCACCCAGACACACTAATTGTTTTAAACTATCTTGTCCTGAGGCAGTACAACAAATTTCAAGTAGCACTCTCTGTGACAGTACCGTGATGAAACACGTCAATGCTGACACTTTTACCAACTTCTTTTTTTTCTTGATATTGGATTGGTGTTTTTGGAGTTTTACGATGATGAGACCAGTAGAAGCATTTGTGAGCTGACTGCTCAGAAACTGCTCGTGTTGCCTCCATTTATCTGCCATATGCAGCTCCTGGCTCACACATCAGCTCCAATTTTCATACAATGGATTTTGCTCAGCTCAGGGGCTGAAGTTACACTTCAAGAAGAACATTTTTCATCATCCCCAGTTTCTGCTGTCTCATGCTTTCTTGTGAGCGGAGGAGCATGCAGTGTTTATGTTGGAGCTGACACTGGCTAATGCTGATGTGACAGCTTCATATAAAGTCATGTGAAAAAAAAATACATTCTCTTTTATCGTTTTTCATTTTACGAATCAGGACATGATAAAAAATCATCTGGTCTTAACCACGTCTTTAAATGAGGTAAATACAACCACAAGGGAACTAAGAATAACATGTTCAATTTTGTCAGCTTCCAGCAGGAACTGCTCGAACATACAAACAACTTTCCTGTCGGCATGGTTATGCATTAAAAAGTACCAGGAGAAATGATTCCAGCAGCATAGCATCCAAACCTATGGAAGCTGTGGATTTTTTCATTTATTCTATGCACTGTTATTGCGTGATAACGACTTATTATTTTGTTATCTCAAGATAACAAAGATCATTTTCTCATGATAACAAATGAATTTATAATGTGTTCGTCTTGATTTCAACCTACAAGTGCTGCCACAAACGGCTTCCATAGCCACTGGCTGTAGCTGTCATAGACATATAAAGATGTCATATGAAGATGATCTCTTTATGTCTAAATAGCTGTAGCTTACCGATAAGTTACACTTTTCGTTAGTTTGTTTACTTGACTAGGCTTGTTTAGGGGCAACCGGTTAGCAGATGAGAGGCTAACAAACTCCTATCTATCCGGCTGCTTCAGCTAAGATAACAATTAATTCGTTTTCACGAGAAAACGATCTTCGTTATATCGAGATAACGTGTGTTATTCTAGAATTAAAAAAAAAAAAATGAAAAAAACCTAATAATGAAAAAAACATCGCATTAGAATCATTAGAATCTAAAACTTTCATTAAAACCAAAACTGCAAAACAGAGACAATGATTTAGCAGTGCGGAATAAGAAGAGGAGGCTAACTTAATAATGCTGGGGATGCTAAGGTGGATTGATTAGGTGAGTAAACGACACACAGGGACCACTTGTGAAACTTCAATTAAGAGATATAATACAAGTAACTGAGAATCTCTCGAGGAAATGACAGGAAACAACAGAGAAAACTGGAAACCCAAGGAAAATAACTACCACAACAAGGAAAAAGGCACCACAAAATGAACAGAGATCAAGAAAAACAAAGGCAATAGACATTAATAAACCAAAAATAAAACCTAATAAGGCGAAACAAAACATAAGACCAAAAAAAAAAAATTCTAAAATGTATTGAATCATGGTGTGTTCTTGGTTATTTCATGCACTGCTTCTGTATTTTAGTTTTTGGCAAATAAATGACCCAGTGTGACATGTCATGTGTTGCTATTCATCTGACTCTGTGTTCATGCAATTGTAATATCTATTAATGACCAGATGGTTTTGTTATTCCATCCTAATAAGAAAACTCTTAGAATGGAAACAGGGTGTACTTTGATTTTCTACATCACTGTACACTAGTTTAGCTATATTGTGTATCGAGCTGGTTTTAAAGCCAACAAGCATCTAAAACAAAAATCCCAAAACTTAGTGTATTGCTATGCTAAAGCTGCTGCTGAGGAAATGTCTGACTGATAGAAAGCTGAGTTTACTATTTTGACTTGCGCTGGGCTTAATTTCCTTTCTTTCTGTCTTTGTCTTCTATAGGGCTTCTTGTGCTCTTTCATGACTAACATAAACCAGGTGGTACGTTTTGCTTGGTGCTAGTACCAGCTGAAAATTGTTTAACGAAGCTAGCAAGCAACTGAAACAAAAACCCTTTTGATGCATGTGATGAGTAGCGTTTCCAATATAAGTAAAAACCACAAAGGTATCTTAAGGTATACAATGTGCCACTTGTAAAGTCACTTTTTTAAAAGACCCCCCCATAGTCACATTGTCTACGTGGACACTGTGTGGCATCCAGCATGTGGATGTAGGGACACTAATGGCTCTCTGAGTACAACAACATCAAAAACCAATTTTGATGAAGGTTACATCCATTATCTGCTGTCTTTAGACTAATTTATCCGCTTTCCCTGATCTACCCCTCCCTTACTCACACTCACCCACAGTTAATAGTTTTGCATTTTTTTTCTGTCATATACACACACACACACTTACATACATATATATGTACACTTACATACATATATATCTATATATATATAGATATATATCTATATATATATATGTATATGTGTATATACATCAGTTAAATTTACTTAAATCCTCAAGTTTCAGGTGAGAATGAGCCGAATTGGAAAAAATTAGGTGTGTACAGCAGAAAATGTAGATACAAAGACTATTTTAGGCTAAATGAGATGAGAACTCTATGCAGATGCTGAAAACAAGGAGAAAAGATTTGCTTTGCCATTGGATTAAATGCCTCATCATCGTGGCTATTTTTGTTGTGAGAGAGAGCCTGAACGTCCCATGAGCCTCTTGGGTAACTGCACTGTCAACGTGGGGAAAGTGGAGGCGTGTCCATACTGAATAAGGAAGTAGGACTGTGATTGGTCAGCGGGAAGGGGAACGAATGAATGCAGAAAGCTTAGAGACAGACTGAATGGGACAGGGAGAGAGATTTTGGATGGGTTGGGTAGGGAGGCAGTGAGAGGGGAATCAGAGAGGTAGCGGCAGATGGACTGCTGCACAGCCAGCAACACATTTACAAAGGACAGACAGTATGTGTGACTGCGTGTGTGCATGCATGCAGGCGTACTGTAACACAGCAGCAACTTAGTGTGGGATAATACTTATGAAGCAGTGACAGTCTTTCATGTCCTCTGGATTGCATGCTGAGAGCAGTAATCCTATTGGGAGGGAAAAAGCAGGATACAGACTAGTGAGCACCAGGAAGAACAGTGAACTCTTCTACTTTGTCTGCTTTGAGGGCAGGTGGAAGTAGTGAGACAGTGTTTGATATGCATGAGAGCTGAAACTAGATACATGCAACAGACAGCTGTGGGACATTTTGATTATTTGTCTGCACCTTCTTTTTTGTTCTTCGTCTTTTTCTTTGCCTAAGAGGAGTACAGTGTCTCTGTCCAAGGTAGAGTAGTGTGGACTGCTCTGGGAGCACAGGCAGAGGGGCTTTCTATGGTGAAGATGAGTCTGGACCCTGTACAGGTGATGAGCGGACAGGTGAAGGAGCTCAAAGTTTCCCCTTCATCCAACGGGGACAGCAGAGGATCGTGGGAGGAGAAAGAGGAGTTTGACCAAGACCGACTGGGCCTCACCACCAAGCCAAAGACAGTAAGTCTCACTGACTATTCAGAACTAGTCGTGTGTATCTATTATTATGGCAAGTGTTCATATCACGAGGATGCAAAGGGCTCTTTGCTCAAACAGTCACTGGACAGGGAATTTCTACCAAACATCCCTCTGTCCTCTTCTTTCCTGACGTGATGCTGCTACCTACAGCTTATTCTTTAGAGGCTGATATATAACCAATGTGCAGCTTACAGAATAGCAAAAAAATTAAATGAGAGGTATGGAGATCCAGCAAGGTCAGGCACAGTGTGTGTCCCAGACTTTGGGGTTAGATTTAGATTGAATGACTCACTTACTCTTGATGGAATTTTAGGCAGACACATATAAAGCTTGTCATACCCATTAATGAGTTAGTAGGTACCCTAACAACCTTACTCTCTCTTGACTATTAGTCTAAGGCTCTGTAACATTAGATTCTGTCCTGTTAATTACATTGTTTTCACACTTTATGACTGTGAGGGATATGATTCTATTACTAATACATTTCAAAATAAGTGTAGGAAACCAAACTCACAGTGGAAAGACAACTGAAATGACCCACTAAAGTACAGTATGTGTTGACGGTTCAGAGTAAGGTTGGCACTCCAAATGCTCTTCAGTGAAAGGGAATAAGAGGCAATTGTTCACTTGTTCTGATGATTGCTGTGAATAATGCTACTTTTAGAAGTCAGTTTATACAAGCTGAAGTTCAGTTCCATCAGCTGGTCCATAGTTCTGAGCAACTCAGAGGAAATAGGCAGTAAGTTAGCATGGACATGGTTTTAACTCATCACGCGTGCTGTCAAAGGTTCAGTGCTGTTTATGGCCCTGCAAGACATCAACATACTGAACAGGACACGCTGTAGCATTTTTGCAGAGTCAGCCCTCTAAGCCAGCTTGAGTGACTCTGACTGGGAGTTATTGCATTTAGACAGCTGCTATTAGAAGAAAGAAGAGTCTAAAGAGAGAACAGCATGAAAGTGTGTGCAAATCCAAGTGAGGAACACAAAGTACAGACAAAGTCTTAGAGCTAAAAGTAGCTAAAAGCTGAGTAATCTCTACTGCATGAGGATTAATGTGGCTGCTGTGGTGTACTTTAAGACTGAAAACATGTGGCAGTGATGGTGCTTAACTATCAATCCAACTAGTTCTACATTACATCACAGTTTAATGATACTTTATTCATTCACAAAACGATAATGCTGTTATACAAGTATATATATTTAACAGGATTAGAGGGATGAACATGTGATTATTCATCAGAGGGAAAGGACCACACAGGTTATTTAGCTTTTATTCACATGTCAGAATAGATTACTGCAGTTGTAATTGACTGCCAAAAATTCCATCCTAAATTCTCTCCAAACCAATTAATACCATTGAATTTAAAGTAAAATATATTTTTAAAAAAGACAAAAAACGAATAAGAAAACTTATAAGAGTTTTTTTTTTATTTTTCCTTCTGACTCAATATGTGTTGAGATCCATGACTGAGGTGAAGGTGTGACGGGGAAACTGTGGATACAGAGAGTGTGTGAGGACCAGGAAAAGAGTTAGTGTTGTTCTGAAATGAATCTATTGAAAAATCCTTTTTTCTGGATTTAGCTAACATTTGGAAAGTTCAATCATCTGCTGCCGTGTGTAAACAACTCTTTGTTGGCATGGTAACTCCTCAAATCAGAAGTTGAAAAGTGTCAGAGGTACAAGGAGAATCCACTTAAGCAGCACAGCTTCTAAACCAGCGCAGAAAACTCAATCGAAAATCAATGTTCAACAGAAAAATATAGTTTATTAGTCGGAGTATGATCATACGATCAGAATTACTGCAACTTCCTTTTGAGTGGCACATTGTACAAACATTATAATAATGTGTAAGTTATATGGTCCTGCACGAAAAATCACTATTGACTACCACCAATTCAGTTAAATGTGGTTTGAGAACTAAAAATAAATCAAAGCAGAATAGATGTTAAAAAAAGACTTTTTTACTTTGTTTTTATTTGAAGATCTATAAAAATCTAAAACACAATATATGTTGTAGTAGTTACACATTTGTCTAACTACTACAACATTTCCTAATTTCTTGTTTCATTACAAACACCTAAAAATCTCATGTAATCCAGTACCATCAGCTCTGCGATAAATTCGGAACACTTTCCATCCAGTCCACCACCACCACCACCAGTGTTAGTTATCACAGTTAGTGATCACTGTTGTTGGAAAAGCCTTACAGTCTATTGTAATTTTTCTTGAAAAAGATGTTAAGTTCTACAGCAATGAGACATATAAATTGTCCACAAGATGTTACTCTACTCTTCTGGAATGACATGAGTGACAGACCTATGATGAATAAGTGGCTTGTTACTGAAGATAATGAATGCAGAGGGTCATTTATAGGCTGCATCCTCCTCAAAGGCCAGTGCTGTGTTTTGAAAGTTGAATGAAAGTGATTTGGTTTTGTATTGAAAAAATAATCCTCTTGGTATCGTGGTGCAAAATATCACATCTGGCCTACCTCTGCTGGCACTGGCATCAGCTGCCTGCTGACAGAAGTAAATTAAATGGAAGAAAAAGATTAAAGATCTGAATATCTCACAACAATTACTATAGCCTTACTGCCTGAGCACCACAGGATGGTGACTGTGACACACAAGCTGTATGAAGCACAACGCAACATTATTAATAGATGCTAGAAGACATAATTTATTATCCCGTTTGCTGTTGAATTCACTTCTTCAAGTTGCTGCTGACTCTACACATGGTGTCTCATTTGTTTGTGAAATTCAAAATTGCTAGTAAGGCTGTGTTACTGTGAAAGCAAATATATCACAGCCACAAAGTAACAAGCCAAAGCACTCCTAATACTTTTCTGTTGTACATTCATTTGATGTTCAAGTAATCAGTTCTTCGGTTACTTTTTCAGTAGTACCAGATTTTGCAGTACCTTGGCCGTCAGATATAGCTGGACCTTGGTATATTTTGCAGTACCTTGGCCGTCAGATTTGGCCGTACTTTGGTACATTTTGCAGTACCTTGGCCGTCAGATTTGGCCGTACTTTGGTACATTTTGCAGTACCTTGGCCATCACATTTGGCCGTACCTTGGTACATTTTGCAGTACCTTGGCCGTCAGATATAGCTGGACCTTGGTACATTTTGCAGTACCTTGGCCGTCAGATTTGGCCGTACTTTGGTACATTTTGCAGTACCTTGGCCATCAGATTTGGCCGTACCTTGGTACATTTTGCAGTACCTTGGCCATCAGATTTGGCCGTACCTTGGTACATTTTGCAGTACCTTGGCCATCAGATTTGGCCGTACTTTGGTACATTTTGCAGTACCTTGGCCATCAGATTTGGCCGTACCTTGGTACATTTTGCAGTACCTTGGCCGTCAGATTTGGCCGTACCTTGGTACATTTTGCAATACCGTGGCCGTCAGATTTGGCCGTACCTTGGTACATTTTGCAGTACCTTGGCCATCAGATTTGGCCGTATCTTGGCCGTTAGATTTGGCCGTACCTTGGTACATTTTGCAGTACCTTGGCAGGAAGCTGCGAACTGAAAGAAGGTAGCCAGTCTCTGTGTTAGCACATATTGCTCAGAGGACAGTATTTCCACAACAAAAGTGGTCAACGTATTATGGATTTGTGGGGGACAACCACAAAAACAACTTTAGAGTAAAGTGAAAAGTGTCTTTTAGCTGTTCAAAGCTTCAAATATGAGGAATTCCCTGCGAGTTTTATAAGCGTATGTTTATAAATCAGTTTATAAATCAGTGACATGTTTATAATCAGTGACAAGGGCCTTTGAGATGAAGAGCCTTAGCTTTGGCTGAATCTGTCACTTGAAGGAAAGGTAATAAGCTTGCTGCAGGGCACTTTGTGGAGGAAATTCTTCATTCGAAGTCAGATGTTTAATGGGCTTTTGCCATCTGGTCCAAATAACCAACAGACACAAGGAATTACAAAGCAGTATTTGTTTTTAGCAATGTAAAAGTACTCTTTGTGTTTTCTGAGTAAGTAACCCTTGAACATAAGCAGTTATTTTCCAGTGATAGTAATCTTGTGATTATCCAAGTTACTTAAAAAAAAAAATAGTGTTACCCAGTACTCAATCTTTGTCATCCCTTCATGATGTGTTGGGCTTTGGAGTCTTGCTGGTAAAGTAGCTATCTTTGCACATTATGGATGATTCAAAGGGTCCCATAAACTTACCCAAAAGACAATTAGAAAAATAAATCAATCCTATTTATTGGTGTAGTAAAGAGTTTCTCCACTGCATTACAACCTTCTGGGGTAGTCATTTTTGCTCCAAGTATTGGTCAAATTCGTAAAGAAACTTGGTGAAAATGATAAATATGAATTAATGGTCCTCATTTTTTTTTTTTTGACACAATGCCATGACATAAGCTGCACAAAGCCCATTGAGTGAGTCTGGCCTCTAGATCTTCCATTAACTAAAATGGAATTGATTCTTCTTGTTATTTGTGCAGCCTCAGTGTCTGGCAGACACCATATTGAGATCAGGGCTCTGATATATGACTTCTTGTTGTCACAAGGATATTTTATTCTTGATGTGTGCACATTTGGCTTCTAGGTCACATTGTCTTGGGCTATGTAAAAAACAAGATTCACAGGAAAAGTCAATAAGTAATCACATACACAATGAAATAACAAGTCACTTTAAAGACAACTACTGTTTGGCTATAAACAGTTTTAAGAAGGCTGGACGGGATGGCGGACATCCGTGAACTTACTTGTTTGAAATGGTGAGGTGTTTTAAGGTTAACATATTTTACTATTCAAGAGCTGCAATTCTTGATATCTCACATAAATGCTGCCATACAAACAACAGCCAAGGATTGTGGGTAATACTTTGTTTTGGACACTTTAAAGTATGACTGTGCTGAAAACAAACAAACGACCAACGGTCCAAATGACCCAGTTCTGGTACAAGCCGCAACACTGATTACGTACTGTTCATTCAAATAGGATAGGTTTTTTGTTATTCCCAGGTTCATATGAGAGTTTCAGGGAACAACATTGGCCTGATTACATTGCTGATACCGGCAGTGTACGGTGACACTCCAGTGTTACAACGTCTGCCAAGGCACGAAGCGACTGCATCATCACTGGCCTTTACCTTATCTATAAATATCTACACCCACTGCACGCACCCTGACACTTTCTGCTCACACTTTCACCTCTTTTTTCCCCACTGCTTTCCCCTCTGGTCTGTTTCCAACTGCTGTCTGGAAATCCCTTCCATCTCTCATCTTTTAATTGCGCCACTGAAGGAAGGTATGGAAGGTCTCAGGGCCTTTCATATGTAAATAAAAGATGACTCATGGATCAGGGTTATGCACGGATACCAACTCTGCTGATCAGGCAAAGCTCTGAGGGGATTAATGTATGGCAGGAAGTGTTGAGAGCAACTTCAAATAAATACTCAAATGTCTAGTTTTAATTCCAAGTAAGTCTACTTATTCGCTCATGCCCTTATCATATGCTGTTTACTTTGAAGTTGCTGTGGGTTCTTGTGTAGAGGAGTCTTATGATTGATGCATTCCCACTGGATAGGAGGCCCTCTGAGAGAGAGGGCAGGCAGTTAACACTTACAGTATCAAATCGCAGAAAAGAACTGGACTCTGGCTCTGGGATGTCTCCCAGAGTGTGTGACACGTTATTCATAGAGCCAACTGACTCGAATGGATAAGCTGCACCAAAGGTCTCCTACATTTGCGAACTTGTCTCAGTGTGCTGTGTTTTCCACAGCAAACATAGACCTTAAAATGCAGTATCAGATGTTTTTATACATTTATCTGTAATTACAACTTTCCATTCAACATAAGTAAGTCTAAGTATGTATCAGATCTTGCAAAAAAAATAAATAAAGGAATTATATGGTCTGTCTTGCTAGGGAAATTATGAGATGTGGAAAATTCTGTAATGAATAAAAACAAACTGTCATTCTGCTAAGGTGACAGGGAGACGAGCCCGGAAGGTGGAGGGAGGCGTGTTCTTCGTAAGTATGTTCCATCATCACATGAGGTTAAAAGTGTGTATGGCTTCTGAGCAACCATCAGTGCTGCCCTTTCACCCTCTTTAACCTCTTTGTGGCGGCCGATGTGCCTGCATGGTGACACCCACACACCCACTCTACTAACCAAAAGCCTGACCTAAAGCATCATCTCGTGTGCTGATTCATACTGTGCTGGATGTTACTGACTGGATTGAGCTAATGAACCAACAACTGTGGCACTTTAATGTGCGCACTTAAGCTTTGTTGATTTATAGATTCATACATGGTTGAGTAGATTGCAGCCTGACACCTTCAGTTTGATGGGTTTCAAACTGACCACTAAGGTGCACATAAACACTTATTTTCTAACAGAAGAAAGCATGTTTCTTTTAAACATTGTATATGATTCAAACTGTTGTCACCTGCAGTGATAAAAAAAGCAGTAGTTCATCTTGGTTCTGTGCCAGACATAATAAAACCTCATCCAAGACTCCCTGACATTTGTCACTAAAACTGTGGCCTTGGAACAAAGCCTTTCTAAACAGCGTGTTCTGTGGCTCACATTACATGCCTAAATTACTTTTGTAGATGTCTGAAAAACCAATAGTCTAATATTACAGTTGATTAAACATTTAAGGTTTGGCTCGCTTTTAAGAAACACATTTTCCCATAAGCTCCATACATTTGCGGGCTAATATGACAGCAATGATGGGAAAGATTCCCATGCTGACAACTTCACAAGATTCCGGATACACAGCTAACTGGTTCGCTTGAACACGAACCATGAAAACAGGCTTAAACGTCAACAGACATTCCATTTCTTCAAAGCATATATAATATCACGGAGCAAACCCTTAATGACTTCCTCACAGGATAGTTCTTTGAACAATAACAGAATAACGCTGAGTGACTGTTTTACATAAAGGTTGGGTGTATTTTGGGTGTAATCTAATACATTTTAAGAGACCTTCAATTTTCTCTGTCATTCTGAAAGATAACATGAATCTTAAATACAATGGGAAAGTGATAATTAAAGCATAACAGTTGTTGAAGGAAGACACATTGCTGTGATAAAGGCAGCTAGTTGCTTGCTAGCCAGCTAGTAGCTAGTCTGAGGTGAATGCATTGCATTAGCCTTATTTGTGATGTTCCCCTTTGAGGGATGGGGTCGGCTTTTGCTTGCCTTAAATACACAATTCCACTGCACCAAAGAACTTTAGACCTGCTCTATAAATTCGCCACAGAAAATCTAAGAATTACTGTTTAATAGCCCAACTCGCAATTACAGTAAGTAAAAAACTACAACTACTGTCTCATACTTATGTGGCAACTACTCTAGTGAGGTGGACCAGAGTTAAAAAAAACAACACCACACTGGGAATTTTACCCAGAGAAATATTCCTTTTTCTAAATATGATTTTAGAAATTAGTGCAATTAACCCCCCAAAAGTCACTCAGGTTCATTATACTTAATACAGGAGACTTGTTTCATCCATAAATACACATTTTAAAAACAAGTCAAAACAAACTGCTAAAAATACAGTTGTGGCAGGTTAATAAATGTAGGAGACATCTGAGATTACCCCGCAGCACACCCACAAGCGCACAGTTGTGCAACCCAAACCGGGAGGTGCAAGACAACACGCAGCACACTGGAAAGAGACGGTGCCACCAGAAGGGCCCCAACCACCAACACTGGAAGCTCTCAGCTTCTGCAAAGAAAAGACACTTCATGAAAATGAGAATACTGATAACCTTAAAGCTGTTGATCAATGCTTAACGCTGTGGGGATCGACTGCTTAAAGAAAGTAAACAAAAGTGATTGTTCATTTAGGATAAATCACATAAATACAAAACAATCTGTTAATTCTACATTATTTGAGGGCCAGAAAAGAAGAAATCTGTGTCTCTGAGAGCGTTTAAATCAGAAAATTAATCTCTGAGAGAGCCATCTTTGGTTTATGCTCCTTGTTCTGATGAATCATGGTTGCTGAGCACACTATTGAGGAGAATCTCTGCTGAGTGATTCTGGTCTGGTCATCACTGGAAGCCCAGAAAGATTTTCCTCTGCTCACAGACACACATGTAGTTGAATAAAGTTCTTGTGTTGCCAGATTGCTAAAATTGAATTTAGTGTTCTATTTTTCTTCATCGCCAAATTTATTTTGCCAAAAGATTTAAACACAATCTAATGAATCCCCTGAATGGGTCAAACCAACTGACAGGATGACACTCATATTGTGTTATGTGCTACACATGCACAGAAAATATAGATTTTTGCTGACGGAAAACTGTTAAATTTTTCAAATCGAAGTAAAGTTCTGATCTGAGTTAGACGTCAGGATTGATCCCGACAAAGCCCAGCGGGTGTGTTAGCAGGTAAGTAGGTAACATGTCAACGGGCAGCAGTGTTGTGATGGAACATGACTAAATACAGGAACAATGCCTCAGTGCCCTTTGCAGCCTGTGGCCTATTTAAAAGCATACAGCCTTTATGGCCGGAACACAAACACGTAGATGTCTCAACACACAGATTGCCTCCTTCACTACGTGAGCAACTGCTTAATGACAGTAAGGTTAAAGTTATGACCATATTGTTTATTTTATTGATATTATTAGATTTCTTTTTACTACATATCTACAGAGCCTCTTTGGAAAAATAAAATGAGTAACCCGATTCACACTTGCACACACACACATCATCGTGCTTGAATTGGTTATCCCACAAATCTTCAACATCAACAGCTGCCCGCTGTGGGCACTAATGCCACCTGCCCTGGTCGGAATGTTGCCCTCACCCTCCAAACACAATTGTAAACATACACATGAGTTAATATGAGGCCAATAAGCCACCAAACACTGCTCATCTGAAACCGTGGCCTAGTGCTGGATTGACATTATACGCACACAACTCCAAAGTGATCACTCTCCTGACAGGCATGTGATATTGTGTTTCCACTTGGCAACTATTTACTGTAAAAAGGAATAGAGAAAATAGTACCCTTTCCCATCTCTACTGTGAAATTTGACAATACAAATACAGGTGCCTGATGTCATGCTAATGTACCTAATCAATACTGATATACCTAAAAAAAAACATGAAATCATCTTTTAAAGCAACTTTTGATAGCAACTTATTCTTAAAAATGTATAATGCTCCTTTTCATTTTGAAAAATACTAATTCACAGTTCTATGCACAAATCAAATTAATCTGTGGTGCTGCGATTGTGTGTCATGTCCCTTCTAAATGTTCCACATCTTTACAGCATCCATAAAATGCTCAGACACGCCTCTGCATGATGTCTGCCCTCTGCTTTCATGACAAACAAAGCATGTGAGTTTCACTTATATAACAGGCTGTAACCCAGAGGTTGCCACCATTCCCTCGTGATGTCCTCTAATCACTAGAAAGTACTGCAGTCACTGCGTGCCGCAAGTCCTTGCCTGACTTCATCCTCTGTTTTCCTACATTGTGTGTTCTGATGACGATTGAAGCCACTGAAGAATGGAATTACAGGGTTTAATCTAAATTATGTCAGATTGGCCTTCATTCGCTGCTATCACAGCTGAACTCTTCTGTCAAACGTGACAGAAAAATGTAAAAACTGACCAAAATAAAAATTATTCATTTGAAAACCCTCTACATCACAACTACAGAGCTCTCTGTAAGCATTCATCCTACTGGCATTTTTTAAAATTGTGTTGCATTACAACATTTTTGGATTCTATGTAATGGATCTATAAGTAAATGGAAGGCGAGCACAACCTTGCCAGCAATTATTTAATGAAAATCTTGTGATCACAAGTTGATTATCCTTTTATTTTGAGATAACAAAGCCTGTTTTTGCTTGACAAGTTGATCTATCTCGTTTTCTCAAGAAATGGGCCTTTTGTTTTCCCATGATCATGACATATAGTAAACCTGTTATCATATAGAAACAAGCTTCCGTTTCTTGAGATCACAAGCTGTTTATGGTGAGCTCGAAAACGAGTGGCTTCTATGTTGACACCTAATTCCATTATTATTTCTGTCATGTCAATAAATAAAGATTTAAAGCAAAATGCAGCACAAAAAATCTCCCTTAAAACACAGACCCCACAGTGAAGCACGGTAGTGGGATCATCATGTTTGGGGATGTTTTTCAGCGGTACGCCGTTAAGATCGATGTACGCTAGCTGAACCATTCCAGCTTGAAGAAATTAAAGCAGTTTTTGGAATTAAAAGATTTTGCATCTT
This sequence comes from Leuresthes tenuis, assembly GCF_036924035.1. Taxonomy (NCBI): domain Eukaryota; kingdom Metazoa; phylum Chordata; class Actinopteri; order Atheriniformes; family Atherinopsidae; genus Leuresthes; species Leuresthes tenuis. The sequence continues at coordinate 21,108,635 of NW_027325372.1, read as the reverse complement.
CAAAGTGGTAGGCATGTGGCGGGAGGGGTTAGGCATGTTTGGTGGCATGTTGTGATCACGTGACACAAACCCAAAAGAAAATATCTTCATGCCAGGTTATAAGGCAACAAAATAGACTCAAGGGGGATACTTTCACAAGGCATGTCCCAGTTTAGTGTCACACGGAATTGCTTGAAAATCGTTTTAAAATTCAGATTGACCATGATTGTGGATAGACTTCCTGTGTCCACAGAGGTTAAAAATACACACATTAAAAAAAGCCCCATACCAAGATGAAGACTGAGCTGTGTTTTTATTTAGTGGTAACAGTAAGGAAAATGTATTAGTTGGCAAAGAAGCTATTTAGATTACAGGAGGTCAGCCATGCCTGACACACTTCAACAAATCGCCCCTCAGCTGTCAAACTGATGTCCTAGAGTTTCCTGTAGGTCTTCAGTCATGAGATGAACTTGTCACCCTGTTAGCAAGGGAGTGGATCGGTCATGCTTTGGGCTTGTGCTGTAGCCAGTTTATCTGGGAACATTTCACTCCTTTTAGTTTCGGAAGCAAACTGAGTGTGGTGTTGCTTTTTTGATTGGGAAATTCCATCATTATTCCCTTAACTAAGGAATGAACCACTTTCTTTTTTTTTTTGTTGAACAGCATGTTCAGATTCAGATATACTTTATTAATCCCCATGGGTAAATTATTTTATGGTGTAACAGTGGTAATATGAGGGATTGGAGAACATTAAAAAGTTATTTTCAATTTCAATTATACATCTATATAGTAACTATGGAAATAGAAATAGGAATAAATGTTATATAACAATAACAAGAAAAATAGATAAACTAAGCAGTAGAATAGTAAATTCGAAAGTAAATATACACTATTTACATTAGTGTTTTACATAATAACTTTTTAATTACTGCCCAGTCGGTTCAAAGTAAGACTGTGATAGAGTGGAGTTACAGAGCTTGATATCCACGGGTAGAAATGATTTCCTGTGGCGTTCAGTGGTGCACCAACGTGGAATGAGTCTCTGGCTGAACGAGCTCCTGTGACTGACCAGCATGTCAACAGCTTTTTTGGAACATTTGTTGCAGTTCAGGAATCTTTTCTAGAGAAATGCAGCCAGACCTTTTGGCTTTGGGCATATTTACCATATTTTACAGAGCTGACAGCTTCTTGTTTGCTAGTTCAAATCTTTTTTTTTCCCCTTGTCCTGTCCAGCATTATGGCAGCAGAATTGTAATCTGAATACCTTTTCTGCCAAACAGATTTGCTTTGCCAAGGGAAGCTTTATAGCTCCCCTTGATGCCCATCAACTGCTTATTTGTTTATTTTTGTGACAGTATTTAACATGTAATAGTGCCGAACTGGGCCAGGGGACATGGAAAGAGGAAGAGCAAAGAAGAAGAAACAAAAATAGCTGCTACACCTGTAAAAACAAAACAGTTGACAATCCACGGCCTCTGTGGGAAATCCAACCTTAGCTCCACCAGGAGCACCTGAAAGCAGACAAGCAGAGAAAAAACAAACACACAAACAATGTGAACCATTGTGAATGAACCATTTTCATCTTCAGTTCAAAGCAAGAGATTCCAGATTTGTTCCTCGACATGGTCGTAGAGATGATGCATTTCTACTGATAAATTCCCATTCGTGCTCTATGCTTTAGACGATGTAATGACACTTTCTGCACATAAGTACGACACTAAGCATTTAGCACATGCACTGTGATCTCTGATGTCAAGAGTTCTAAACTGTATTCACATAAAGTTTGAACAATGATGCCCCTGAGGTCTCCTGTTAAAAAGTCAGCAGCATGTGAGCTCAGAAACACACACACAAATTTGAAGTTTTCATTGCTATCATTAAACTTTCCCTGGTTGAAAAACAAAAGTTCGTCCATTCATCTGACACCTGTAACATTCTTACCATGAGTCATCATTTCACTGGGTAACTCCTCCTGACTCATCCTTCCTTTTGTCTGTTCCTCTCCATCACTCTATTGTCTACCTTGTCTTTTTTTTCTCTTTCTGCAGCCAAAGCCAGAGAACGCGGTGACCATTGCTGTTTCTTCGCGGGTTTTGTTTCGGACGGAGAAGGAACAGAAGGTGTTTGAGCAGAAAGGTGTTGAGGAATATCTGAGATACCAAATCGAGCACGAGACCGAACCCTTCGAACCTGGACCTGCTTTCGCCTTTGTTAAGGTTGGAGTCACACAAACATTCACCTTTTTCCTTTTTGATGTCTTGACCTTGTTAGCTGACTATTGCTGCATGCTGACAGGCCCTGGAGGCGGTCAACACTCGCCTGCGGGACCTCTACCCACAAAGTGAAGAACTGTTTGACATCGTCTTGGTGACGTACAACCATGCGCATGTAGGAATCCGGCTCATCAACACCATCAACCATCACAGTAAGTCTCACAAAAATCTAGCTGCCACTTTATTCTGCATTTGATAACTTTGGTGACTTTGTCGAACTGTTTCGAGATGCAACGCAGCAGCCAGAATTCTTGGTTTAATTGCTTCACATCATGGTGTGGAAGCAGAAGTAAGAGGACCTCATTTAGTTTCACAGCTCATGACAACATCATCTTAACTTGCTGGGTTTTAATCTCTAACATTTTTAGTTGAGTTTGTTCCATTTGTTCCAAGCTGGGGTGAGTTTGGATATCTTATATCCGAAGTACATATCTAAGGAAGGGTGAGTGGTGCTGTAGGAATATTTTGAAAAAAGTTGCTCTGGCCTTTTGTTACCCAAAGTGCTGATGGGAAAAACCAGTGGTTGGGGTGGATGGAAGGCACAGAAAACACACTGCTGTCTCTCCAAATACCAGTATGGACAACAGCAGTCCTATTTACAGAAAGGTTAAGGCAACAGAAGTCATTGATAGATCATTGCTAAATGGGGAAAAAAAGGGAAAACACATTTTTCCTGCTGTTTCTAAATTGATCACTTATCCTTCCTTCTCTGAATTGACCAACATTACAGATATGGTCATGATCAGCATTAAAAGACCATGTTTCCTCTGGTTACAATACAAAATGTCCGACAGCTAAAAATGTATTAAAGTAGTTGTTAAAAGCCAGAGCTGAAGTGCTTCTCTTTTGACATTTAACAGCTGAGATATCAGATGAAAGTACAAACACCTCAGTGTGTGAGGCTTTTGTTTTTCCTCTCAGGTTTCTGATTCTGGCAGAGAGAGATTCTTATACTGTAAAGGTGACATCAGCAAGTTGTAGACAGGTTCACTAATTTGCAGCCTTTACAAATCTAACAAAGACGTCTCCACAGTAATATTTCACTTCAATCCCAATAAATGAAACAAAAAGAAGAAGGTGGTCTGCTTTGAATGGATTCAGCAAAACCATTTGTTTTCAGATTGGCCCAAACGAGGGACACTGGCATAGATTCTGGCTTTGATAATGTGATGTCTTACTAGTTCCTCAAGGTTGCTCATTTTACAATACATGTGGAGTTAGAATGAGATACAGCATATCCTTTTAAATGTCTGGATAGTGCAAAAAGTTTGTTAGGGGAATGATGAGGATTGATTCATGTCCTGTGACATGAACTTTTCTTTTTTTTACGTGGATGTTAACACAAAAATATCCAAAGTCCAATGTCCAAATTTAGCCTCACTGCATTCCAACAAGTTGAGTCAATAGAAAGAATAGAGCAAAATTATTTTGTGTGAAAACTAAAAAAGAATTGGCAGTTAGACTGATGGTGGAACTGTGTCGTGAACAAAGGAAGGAGATAAGACAGAAACTCATTGGGGTCTCAGAGCTGGTGGTGCTGTATGACAACAGTTAACAGGTAGCTGGGACTTTGGGGGAGACAACTCGAACATCGGGAGATGGGAAGGAGGGTTGCCTTCATCACTGAAAGAGAGCAACAGAGCAAAACTGAGAGAGAACAAAGTTCTGGCTAAGCTTATGGACTTTGTCTCTGATCCAACCCAATACTTTTTACTTTTTTTACTTTTCCCTTTTGTTTGAAATTCTTTTGCTTTGAGACCATTCTAGAGCTCCTCCACTCCACAGATTACATTGATTAAGCTGAGAACTGATTGTAATGAGTTGACAATTCTGTCTGATTTCAGGCTATCGAAGGTGTACTGCTGTTTTAAAAAAAATCCAGTTTGCCATCCCACTCCAGCGGTTTATTGATCTCCTGTAATATAATCTGTGTTCTGGTGAATGCCACACAAAAAAAAGACTCATATCCCACGGTTTGGGGTATGACAATGTCTGACTCACGTGTCTGCCAACCAGCCACTGAACCAGTGACAACTATTAAAATGAAGAAAAGTCAATTATTAAAGGTCATACGCAAGTGGAGGTATCAGAGTGGTAGTATATTCCTTTTCTATTGCTGTCAACAATATGACAAGTCTTACAGTAATGGATAATATTAGCCTTTGGCATGAAAATGTTATCAGTTGACGTGATGCTAAGGTTAGCACAGACTGCTGCTCTCGGCTTCTCTCCAGAGGAAAGTGGCCCCATGTGCATGTGGTAATCCTCCTGAGCAGGCACAGCAGTGAGCCTCTCCTTGCTGGGGAGAGGTGAGATCCTCATGAATCTAAAAAAAACCTCACTACTGCGGGTTTGGGGAAGACAGGCTGTGGGTTAGTGGCGAGAACGCCCACTTGGGTGCAGGAATTGCAAATGAGAAAACATGTGTAACCCCAAACTAAACGTAGCCATTTGACAGACATGCCTGCTTGTACTGGTAGTGTCTCCTGAATAGATTGTTGAAACATCAGTCTTTATAATTAGTTTGGTGGCAAAACTTTGTCTTAGTTTAACATGTTTTGGTAAAACATGACAGCTTACAGAATCTGATTTTGTCTTAAACAGAACATATCAACAAGAGCAAAACACATCAAGCAGCTTCAACCAAGCTTATGCTAGTTTCTCCTGTAGCTCGCCTTTCATTTAATCAGTTCCTCGCTGCACAAGCAAATTGCAAAGCTGCATCCAGCAAGTACGACTGGTTCATCCAATGTACGTGGAACATACAAGACTTCTGACCTCATCTCTTTAAGACTTTCATCGGTGATATACAGATTCAAAGCAGAAATCCTCAGCCATAACTGTCAGGTTTGATGGTGCAGGAAGGGAGGACCAAGATTCAGACTTCTCAAAACCAAAAGGTTAATTCCAAAAGATGCACAAGGCAAAAAAAGAGGGTGCGACTGGGCCAGATTATCAAAATACTGTAACTGTGAAAAACCAACAAGACAGGACTAAGATTTATAAATAAGAAGACTATGGATAACAAGGACTATGAGTATGGTAACTGTGACAAAAGAACTATGAACAACAAGGCTATGAGGCAAAACCAGGCATATCTTTCATGGTGTGATCATGGAAGGGAAAGTGAGGATTTTTTTTTTGCAATGAGTGAGAGGAACCAGGAAACTATATACTGTGGGGAGGTGGTTGGTGATGACGTGCAGCTGTGAAACAGAAAACAGGTGATGAGAGTGAAACTAAGTGGCAGGGGAAAAAACATGACAAGAACCTGAAAACATAACAAATGACCTGAAAACAAAGAAAATAAAACATAAACCGTGACAGAGCCTGACAATAAGAATAATCAAAACATAAACCGTGACCATAACACTAATGACTGTTTCTGCTCTTGATTTCGCTTCTCATAAAAAAAGATCTGTTGCTCATATGAAGAGGGTTAAAACTTGTGTTTGGAAAGAAATTTTGAACATTGCCAGTATTTTTTTCCTATTATTACCTCTTTGTGTGCATTGATGCATCCATACGTTGGGATTTTAGTTCCCACAAATATCTTTAAGACAAGAAAGTCCACAGCATAATAAGACACTGTGGCTCCTGGGTACTGAGGAAGTCCAAGGGTGCCGTATGAAGCTGACGCAAGCTTAGCTAAGAGTCAAACAATAGCGTGTATGAACAGCTGACAGGATCCTTCCCAGGGAAAATCTCAGACCCTGCGATGACATTCTCCTCACAAACCACTTCCTGTGCAACTCCTCAAATGTTTTCAGATCCTCAGACCGTAAGGCTTTGCTGACAACAAGATTATGTCCCGTGGGATGAAAGAATAACCCATAACGCCTACAAGAAAAACAAGTCTGAGAAAAGCCACCACGGCTCTTTAGATGCTTTCATGTTAGATCTCTCTGGTGGCTCTCTGCATGAGGGGCCCAGTGCATTCAAACTGTCTCCTGACCTCTGAACGTTCTGCAGAAATAAAACAAAACAAGGCTTCTCTAATCAAAGTGATAAAAGCTTGGTGAACATCATCCCTTCAGTGAGTTGCCCCAGCCAAAAAATATGATTAGGACATAAATATTTGCTGTCTTAACCACAGACTGAATACAGGACCCACAGAGAGATGTTCATAGATAACCAACTTACAATATCTACTTCTGGTTTGGCAGGATCACGTATGAAGTTACTTTCAATCCATTCAAGTGACTCAAACTGCTATCGAGTTTGCACATGGTTTTAAACGTCAGGCTGGAGAAGCAACTTTATGAACCTACCAGGTGTCACGATGACAGGGAGGCCTGGATATGTGCTCCACGTGCAGTAAATTGAGCCTTCAAGTGACGGCATAATCGTTCTCCTCTGGAATACAGAAGCTAGTCTCATATATGCCGTTACACGTAGCTGTACGCGTACAGCTAACATATATATATATGAAATAACATATCATATAAAGCTGCTCAGCACAACAAAGAAGCTCATTCTTTGCTGAAGAGGCAGTGTCTTTGCAGCCCTGCTGATTTCCTGCTTCGCTATTAGCATGTTTCAGATCCTCTGAAAAAGCAAATAAATCAAACCGAGACAGATGATATGAAAACATTCACAGATGCAAGACAAAAAAACAAAGAAAAACCATCACTCGTAGGGACATTTTTTCTTCGAATGACTCCCACGCTCCGGCGCCCATCTGAGAAGCAGGGGAAGCTTTACAGGTTTTAAAAGACTGTACAGTGGATTGGGCGGGTGGGGGGTTGGGGTTGAAGTCACCAGGGCCTGACTACAAAGCTAAATAAACCATTTAGGAAATTGTCAGAGGACAGTTAATTCTTTTGAGTCATTGAGATGCTTGAAGCAACAGTGCCGCTGTTTCTTTTCGATTCTGTCCCCCTTTGCCTGAAGCTTGTTTATGAGTCATTCTGTGTCTTTTTGTCTTTGTTTTTGATGTTTTAAAACGCTTTAGGAAGGTTCTTTATAACCTTCTGTTAATAGGCAAGTGCATTGAATCTTGCTCTAGTGTTTCATTGGACCATTATTGTTATTCAAGTTGTTCTGCTGCCATCTAGCACCCATTTATTCCTGCTTTTCAGTAAGCCTGTATTTTCTGTTCTCCACAGTCTCCTTTGTGCAAATCTTTACTGAATATCAGTGTTCAGCAGACGCACTTGTCATGTACAGTTATACCTAGGAATAATTATATGTTGAACACAGAGACAGTCTCAAACGCTGAAACCAGCACCAACCCTGCTGTCGGGACTGGTCGAAAGTTCTGTTTGAAAAAGAAAGAGCAGAGCAGACGTTTGTATAGATGATGCTTTCACAGATGTTTTCCTTAAGTGTGAATTATCTAAAAGCTACACAGTTTTATCTGGACGGAACACCTTCATCACCAGCCACCACTATATGGGTGGTGTTGTTTTCAACTTGTGTGTCTGTTTGACTGCTTGTTGAGAGAGGGCCTGTTGAGCCTTCATCGTGTTGTCACTTTTCTGTTTGTAAGGTACGTAAGTGCAAAGAGGAGTCAAAGTTAATGCAGCATAGGTGGTCACACACAGACACAGAGATATGTGAGGTAGAGCCAGCTGGCAGAACACTCTGACAGTCCATTATGTAATGAGACAGCCCTTTCAACGGTCGTTGGAAGTTTAAATCTTATCTTTTTTTTACCTCTGCCACATGACAGACTTGTCAAGTAGTACACTAAAAGACTGACAAACTGACATTAATGCTTCCACTCAATGAAAAGAGGGAGAGAAAACAACCGTGGTGATGTCAACGTGACGTCCACAAAGATTCTCTGGCATTGAAGCACGTCGTGATAAGGTTTTGGGTGTTTTGGGTGTTGTTTTATCCCATACTGGGAAAAGTGGTGCAGGGCTTTTCTTATTTTTCCTTTAGACATTCTCCACACATTCTCTATTACAGACGGGCCAGTACTGCAGGCAGTGATCTCTTCTTTCTCATTGTTTTGCATTGTTTTGTTGGAAAATTGCATGGAAAAAATTACTTCCTTGCAAATTACTGCTTTGATGCTGCCGTCAAAGAAGTGGAATAAGCTTTGCCAAGTGCATTGATACAACCCCATATCATCACAGGGGCTGGCTGTTGGACTTGTTGCTAGTAACAGTCTGGATGCTCCTTTTGGTCTTTGGTCTGTAGCATATCACGTCCATTTCCCCTGAAAATGATCTTGAATACTCATCTATCTGACTTTTCCACTGTGAGATGGTCCATCCCAGATGCCTCCAAGTCCACCAAAGTCAACGTTAACCTCTGGAAAAGGTTAACATAAGGCTTCCCATGTTGCACAGGAAAGGAGTTAAGTGGTATTTGTGGCTATAACAGCTTTGACATGTTTATTTATTATTTATTTTTGTGAATGAAATGATGTCTTATGAAATTTGCAAGCTCTTGCGAGTTCTAAAACTTTTCCAAAGCCTGATACTAAATGGCTGCTGTGCTACACATTGTGCTATGTGTAGAGGGTTCCTCAGGTCTTAGTGGGTTACCATGGTAAGTTTGTTGTAGCTAGAAATGCTGCTCATTGCAATCCTGTTTTCCACATACGCCCCACACACTAACCTTCTTCTGTATTATAAGATTTATCATGGGTTTGCACCAACATTTTCATATTTTAAAACCTTCAACTGTACATAAATGCTTACTTAATCCTAACAATAGTTGACCACTTTACTTCTGTGACCTTTCCAGATCCCACCCCCCCATTCCTCTGTTCTTTATGCTCCATGAGAAATATCAGCTCATTCCACCTGAGGACACAGATACGATCTTCAGCTCTCTAATCATAGATCTAATTACCTAATATCCGTGTCCTCTCACTCTGTACATAGTGACTTTCCTGTGCGCTTTGGCTCAGGCCGCAGAGGCAAATTAAAAGACACCCCCCCCCTCCGCAAAAAATGCAAACAGACACTTTCCCACCCGTGTTAATTCCCTCCACCTTTCAGTGCCACTGCCACCCTCCTGCTCTTCTATTTAGTTGATTCCCTCTTTGGACCCCATCCACCTGCTACGTACCTGAAAGTTTATCCTCTCAGTCTGTTCTTACACACATCTCCCGCCCACTTCCACCTTCCATGACCCCTGAAATGATTTATCATAGGCTCAATAATAGCCTCATAAGTCAGTGCAAATATGGATTATTTTAGTCAATGTATGTCATCATAATAAACCAGCAATGATGTACTAAATGTTGACATTTAACACAAGTAACGTACTGAAATAAAATATCTTGTTGCTATTTGTTGTTCTTCTCAGACTTGTTCATTGAGAGGTTTTGTATGACGGGGGGAAGCAGTCCTATTGGCTACCTGAAGGCCTGGCAAACCAACCTCTACCTATCTGCTGACGCTGAGAAGGTCAGGGAGGCGCTGGCTGAAGGTGAGCGAGCGCACGCTGCTCCACACACGGGGCCAGATGAATGAAACTGAGTGTAGTTTGCACCACAACTACGAAGACATGACAATAAAGGGAACAGTAAAGTCCAGCTTTGCTGAATATAAAACATTTTCTCAGTGAAACAGCGAAAAAAGGATGCAGTTTGATTTTGTTTTATTTCATCTCTGTTCTGTCATCAAAAACTACTGAATTAAAAAAGTAACAAGCGGTGACTTTAGTAAAGTCAGTAAATGATATATGTCAAACAGTAATGTTCAGATTGCAAACCCACAGCCAGAATGGGCCTCGGCTCTCGCATCATATCAGGGCTCCACACAGCTGCAGCGGATGAATGCATAACCTGTAGAGGATACAGTCTTGCTTGCAGCTGATCAGGAGGGAGAGGAAGAAGTACAGATGCACCATGGTAAGTTTGCTGTTTTCTTAAACAGCTTTAAGGAAGCCTGTGAGGGAACCTTGTCATAGAAATCAGAAGGATCTACATTCCCTTTCTTTTTAAACATTCACACATATCTGTATTTATTTATAAGCCCACGACTGCTGTTAATAAGAGTATATCATCAAAAATTAACAATGTGAACCAAAAGTAAAGAAACAAAATCACTATCATACGAAGGATGTCTGGAATATTTCCAGTTTTGTTTTAAGGTGAATTAAGTGGCCTCTTTTTCCTATTGGGGGTTATTTGTGTACGCATGCTCTGAAGAATGTGCTCACACCACACGTTCTTCATATTCTTTATGAATACCAGTTAGTTAGCAGGAGAAGGCATATATGTTTTTATTTTTATTTTTCTGCTAATTACAGTCCAGTCACCTGAATAATTTTTATCTACTATAGAACACATTGATACATATAACACCATTGTCTTCTCACTTTTACAGCAACACGTAGCATTCCAGTTTTAACCCCTGGCTTTACATTATATGGTACTGGCTCACTCAATAAAGCTCACAGATATACAAGCATAGATGCTGCCTTGACTGCTGCTGTTCATTACAGTGATAAATTAACACTGCAGCCATTTTGTTTAGCAGCCAATTTCTTTTTTTTAAAAAAGGCTATACTTTTGAAGCTGGGGAATGCAGGAGCCAAAAAGGCAGGATGCAGGCAGGTAATCCAAAGAACAATGAGTAAGCAGAAGTCAAAATGTCTTGTGGAGTTACATACCATAGTTTTCTCAGTGACTGATACTGAGAAACGACAAAAAAGATGCAGGTGAGGCAATCAACAAACCAAGAGGAAGGATGAAAAAGGATTGGAACGCATTAAATAGGACTGGAATACAAACCAGAGTTATCGAAAAACAGGACAAAAACAAAAAGTTTAGCTACAAGATCACAACAAAAAAGAGATTATAATCTAAATTATATTTAGTCAATCTATTAGCCATGCAATTGCACTAAAAGAAATGTTTTTACAAAACTGGGTTAATTATTTCAAACGTCTTCACAACTTTCCAGGCTCCCACTGAGGTCCCTTCGAAGGTTTTAGGTGTTTCGGATATAGTAATTTATTCCCATGGAGAACAAAGCACCGGCTCAGATGACAAACAGCAAGTATTGCTTAGCTCCTTTTTAAATAGAAAGGGGAATAAAGCTATTTTCAGACAGCTACGAACGCACACACATCATTGTGATTATACACTATAAAGGTTTCATATGCTGTTTGCATAAGAAGCAGCAGTGACTGACATGCTCTGCAAATATCAACATCTCATTTGTTCTGACCGGTCCTATCGACACCAGCCAGTCTCTGTCTATGTGTAAAAGAGTATGATGAGGCGATAAGTTGTCGATCTGATGTGAAAGATGCTTCTGAAGGTTTACATCTGTTAGTGCAGTACCTTTCATGCTTCGTTATTACTGCTATCTAAACAGAAAAAAAGTTTTTAGTGACGCAGAGCAGACTGTGCAGAGAAAGTTTCTGGCAGAAAGAACCAGAAACCGACAAACCCACACTGTGCCTCTGTTTGTACCGAAGATAAATAAGCTGGAGTGCTGATTGATCACGCTACGGCTCCTCTCAAGGTAACTTCAGGGGCGTCCTTCATGTGACCAACAAGAGTTATGTTGCCAGTGTGGGAAGCACCACCTCCCACACTCACACACACAAACATGGAAACTTTCCTCGACGTTTCAAAAGGTTTTGATTAGTTCGAAAGCAGCTAATAAAAATCTAAAAATCTTTTGTGTCTTTTGAAGCACTTTAGCTGCTAAATGTCAGTGAAAACCTTCCTTGATACTTCTTGCAGAAAATGAAACACATCTGAGGTGGAGGTAAAAGCTGTTTGTCTCCTGTTCTCAACGAAATTTCCGTTCACTTGACTTGGCATTAAGTTTCAAAGGATAAACTGGTCAAATGAACCAAAGAGATGTGTAAAATACGTTTTTACCCAAAATAATTTGTTATTGGTGAGTTCATTGGTGATATGGAAGGGCCATAGGGGCCCACGGATTCTAATGTCCAGAGCAGATGTTTGTTGTGATGCCTGTCAGGTGTCAGGTGTTAGTGAGCTCCTCTGTACTCACAGTGTTGGCTGTGGAGCCAAGCTCCTTGATAAGGTGTAAACTATGTCATATTCAGGATGGGGAGCTCTCGTCTCTGCTCTTTGCAAATGATATTGTCCTTCTGGCAACATGACAGGATAGCCTTTCGGGGCAAACTTAAGCAATTTGCAGCTGAGAGCAGCTGAGAGTGACAAAGCTGGAATGCGAATCAGCGACTTCTAATCTTCGCCCACGGTTCTCTACAGGAAACAGATGGATCCTTCGAGAGAAAGGTGAGAGTCTGTCTCAGGAGTAGTTCAAGTACCTCTGAGCCTTGTCAATGAGGGATGTAAAAAAGGAGCATGAGATCAACCGAAGATTAAGAGCCTTGTCTGAAGTCATCCAATCGCCTGTGTAGTATGGCAATGATTCAAAAAAAGGACTTACGCCACAAGGCAAGGTTTGTGATTTACGAGTAGGTCTATGTCTCTTCCTCTATACCCTCACCTATGGATGATCAATTGTTAATGACTGAAAGAGCAAGATAACTGATACAAGCAGCTGAAACAATATTTCTCAGCAGGGTGGCTGGTTTTACTCTCTGACATCAGGTAAAGGATATTAAAAATCTGGGATAGGCTCTGGGTAGAGCCTCCATATTAAAAGGAGTCAGATATCGATGCTTCCCCGTAGAGGTTTGTTGGGCATGGACAGCAGGGTGGATGCCTCAGAGTCCACCCAGAGCTGATTTGGAGGGATTATGTGTCCAATTTGGAATAAGGGCAACTGGGTTCCCCCAGGAGCAACTGTAGGAGTAGGTTAAGGACAGGGAGACCTGTTGAGAGAGATGTTGTATGATGGAGGCGATGATGAATGAAACAGAGTTTCCATTATCTGTCTTTAACTAAGGGACAGTAAAGGCCATACCTTTTCACATCTCTGTCTGTGTCCAGGCATTGCAGCAGCCACCATGTTCATGCCAGAGAAGAAGACGGAGGTGTCAGAGTCCCAGCTGAGGGTGGCATTTGATGGTGATGCCGTCCTCTTCTCTGATGAGTCTGAACGCATATTCAAGGCCCATGGTCTGGACAAATTCTTCGAACATGAGAAGGAAAATGAGGACACACTACTGGATCATGTTTGTATAATTCAACACTTTTTCTCCTTGCCATTGCAGGAAATACCTCATGCTATGTTTGGTCTTCTGTTATTTTTAAAACAGGGACAAACCTCTTTCATAAAAGCTTTCATAAACTAAGAAAAGTGATTAGCTTTGTAACCTTTCATTGCCTTTTTTCAAGCAGCCCACACCACATGGAAATGATTACACAGTTTGCTTTCCATTAAATTCAATTTCAGAAACACATCAATCTATGAATATTTGATGCAAAATAAAATGATATGATAGATTACTTTAATTGGCATTGAGATTCAAGCTGTCAGTTGGTGTGTCTTTCTGACAGACAGGCAGCAATTAAAGGCATTTGCTGTAAGCTGTTCACACATGACATTGTGCTGCTGTGCAATCAGGGCGTGTTTGTGCTGCATGCACATCAAGCTTGACAAGGGAACAGCAGCTGATAATCAAGGCATAAAATACAGAGAAGGAAACATTTAACCAGAAAACACACAATCTCATCGGCTCTTCTTCTCTACAGGGTCCTCTGAAGGGCTTCTTGGAGGCACTGGGGAAGCTCCAGAAAAAGTTTTACGCTAAAGGACAACGCCTGGAATGTCCCATCCGAACCTACTTGGTCACAGCTCGAAGTGCTGCGAGCTCCGGGATTCGAGCGCTGAAAACGCTCAGGGCCTGGGGTTTGGAGATCGACGAGGCGTTGTTTCTCGCGGGCGCACCAAAGGGCCCCATGCTGGAGAAGATCAGGCCGCACATCTACTTTGACGATCAGATGTTTCACGTGGAGGGAGCAGCAGAGATGGGCACCATCGCTGCCCACGTTCCCTACGGCATTGCGCAGAAGTACAACACCAAACAGAAAACTAGTGTGGGGAAGTAAAAGAAAAACAGGACTTTGGGTGTTAGTAGCAAAGAAGAGGGATGGGATTTGGAAACATGTTAAGGAGGTGAAGAAAGTTTTAATTATGCAAGAGAGATTAATTTATACTGTTAAATGTTTGGAAAAGCATAAGGGTCAAGTAGAGGTCTGGAACCTGAGATGACCTGAATGCCTACATGACCATCAGGTATACATTTTAAGGCCTTAGTCTTCTTATTTCCGGTTACGTGTTTCCATTATTGCTCTGTATGGGACTTTTACAGGTGCTTGATTGTCATTGTGAACTGAATATTTCTCTAAATGGTTCTTGTCTTTATAAAGAGGACTTTCTTTAGTGCTGCAACACTAGAGGATGCTGAATTGATAGCTTAACAGAACTCATTACACTGTATGTTCTCAGCAGATGAGCTATAAGCACAAAGCAAAGCACATGATAGAAATCTATAGTGATACATTGTAGCATGAGTCATAATTTATTGTTTATGTCAATCATTTTATAGTTGGACTTCACAGAAATGTAAAACACTCGAGAAAAAAAAACATGTCCGGTACCAAATGCTAACTTCTCGTGTGTTAATCCAAGACAAACATAGAAAGCCATAAGTTTCCGCTGGTGCCTTAGGAATGGAATTATACTACTGTTTTCACAACTCTCTCCAGTTTTAAACCGACAGTCTGTCCCGATAAGATCTGAATTATCAATCTGGTCTGTCCAGTCCAGGGTCTGCAGGATTAGGATGTTTCATTGTGTCTTAGCAGACTTCAAATCCATTCACTTTAATGTTAACCTTGTGTGAAGTCTGTCTACATTCGGTTAAATTACAATGGTGAGAGATGGAATTCCAAGAAAATTCGGTGAACACATTTATAGTGGCCCTGGCTGTCCATGGTGCTTTTAAAAAGTACAAATTTAGGTATGCTTTGATGACGGAGCTCTTTAGAAGCTGAACAACTTGTACAGCCTTAGCTTCACACAATAACATTAGCACGATAAGACTTTTGAGCATGTTACATGTGTCATTTTTGTCCTATTTTTTCTGTTTTCTTTTGTTGTTCTTTTGCTTGCTGGGTTTTTCTGGGTGTTGATTGTTCACTACAACTGCTGACAAAGCGCCTCTGAAAACGTAAAAAAGCAACTAAACTGAGCTTCAGTCACTAACAGCTGACCTTTAACATTCTTTTTTTTGGGTTTGTTTTTATTCATCTTTTTTTTTTTTAATGATCCAGATGAAAAGAATTAAGAAGCGGCAGCAATGATAGGAACTGATCAAATGCAATAGATGCTAAGGAACTTCAATGCTTCCTTTATCATCTCCTTTAACATAGGAAACGTTGGACCATCTTTACAGAAGAAGATTAGATGATTCACAACATGTCTTGTGGTTGCAACAGTCTATATCATTTTTATTCAGATAATTAACTGGGATTCATTTAAATAAAAAGCTGAGCAGCCTGTTGCTGTTACTATTTCTGAATTATTAATATTCTATTTATGTTAATATGATATATGTGATATGTCCCCCATGAAACAGTCCGATAAGAACACATTAGACAAAGTATCTAAAGCACTTTCTGTGGAATGTTTTTTTTTTAGCATCTGTAGTTTCACCGCTGCAGATTCACATCACAGCTTAGTGTCAGTGTGGTCGCATTCTCACTGCAGTGAGGCCGAGGACAAATGCTTAGGAAAAGATTATAGGAGGTAATTTTTTGATGGTCTAACCAAACCCTTAGACACCTGCTCTATTTACCGGCAGGCCTCATAGCCGAAAGATTGTTAGAGATCCTGTAATACTACACAAGTGTGTACAAAGAGGAAATCTTGACTTTAGTGTTGTACATGAAACCAAGCAAAAACTTGGCATAAGGGTTCTGTTGATTAAATCCACTGAACTGAACAGGTATTCTTGCGACATCAATTGGAAAAGATTCAGTCTTTCAGCATATTGGTATTCAAGTGGTCAAATAAAAGCGAGATTTCTGTGCCCCTTGGCCAGAGAAAGGTGACTTAGGGCTGAGCCCCAACAACAAGCAGGACCTGGTGAGTGCTAAACAACTCAGTTTTCCTGATTTTATGCCTTCTCCTGGATTTCAGACTCAGAGTTGGATAGTTAAACAAATATACTGGTAACTGCCAGTCTGCACTTTATTTCAGTCAAACTAGCCTAAAATACATAAATTTGTCTTGTGTAAAGAAAATGGCCAAACTGGTCTTTATTACATGCCAGATTACTTCACATCGGCGTGCATGTCGTGATGCTTCTTTACATCTCATCAGCCCTGAAATCCACCTCCGTAAACTTTATTCCAGAGTTCAGAAAAGTGAAAAGCAAACCATGGGTGTGATCTTGGGTTAGGTTTTTGCAGACTAAAGAAGTGGCTGAATTATTGGATGAGGACGTCAAAGCATGGTAAGCTAATCGGGACAGTCTTGACTTTGAGGTGACATTAAACAGTTTTCTCATTTATTCATGTCTTTGCAGTAGGAAAATGTATATGAACAGTCAATAAAGATCATAACTATTGCGCTTGCTTGACTCATTGATGACATTGGCAACAGAGAGAAGGATTGCTATGACCAATAGAGACATAAGGTGAGCACAGAAACCTGGGAGTCACCCAAGGTATGACTCCCAAGTCCCAAGTGTGCACCCCTTTAATCCACCATGTGGTGGCAGCATTGGAATGAAAAAGAACCTGCTGCGGTAACAGATCTTCACAGCTGCACAGATCACATGATATTGACTTAACTGCTCAGTTGATTCATTGAGCATGATCATTTCTGATATTTATGTGTGTCATAAATATCAGAAGTACTGCTTACTTATGACACAGAACTTTCCTTACCTTTTTTTCTTGTTTAATTGATCGATAAGCAGGATGAACAGATTTGTATTAATAACCACACTTAATTTTCCACATCCACATTTTTAAGATAAATGTGCTAATATTCCCTATATTACCTTTGCCAGATGGAATGGGTTATAATAGCCTGAAAGCCCCTACATCCAACATTGCTCTGCCTGGCAGATTTTCAAACTGCACCACAGGGACTGGCCCTTGGGGTTGATGGATTGACACTGATGTTGACTTTATAAGCACCAAAATAGCGGTGGTAGGTTGTCATTGGCAACCTACTGCGGAGAGCAGGAGCAGATAGATAAGATATGGATGGCTGGGGAACTGTGCAAAGTCTACGCACAGTTCAGAATGGCCAGCTGTATCCATACACAGACAATAACTATCAGCTTGAATGGAGGAGAGTGAAAGAGGATGGCTGTATGATCCGCTGTGCCAGATTAAGCCTGCCTGGGGACAGAAATGACTATAACAACCTGCCATCCGTACCCCAGTAAGTATATAAATGCTGGAAGGTGCTCAAGTGAGTTATATGGGAAAAGTACTATGATACATCTTGATTTGAGTGAAATTGGGAGGCTTCTCAGGATGGGAGGACAATTATACAGGTGCAACAGTGTAAGGGAAAAAAATAAATAGAGTGGAGAAGGCAGTTGTTTTTATAAAGATGTTCCAATAACTGCCCTGGGTGGCCAGATGTGGGACATAACAGCCCATAAGCTCAAATGTAAGCTGTCTTAGAGGCAGATGTGACCCACAGGAGACAGGCTGAGCAGGGGGTGGGGGCTGCCGTCAGCCTTTATCAGGGCTGACTAACAACACAATAAATAACGACTGGGGAAAAAAAAGCATCAGGGTGAGGGGAGACAGATGGAGGGGAAAGCAGCGCTTACAGCAAACACACAGATACGAAGAGTGTGGTTTTCCTTCTGCTCGGCAACAAAGCTGAGTGCCACCTAGGGAAGGAAAAGATGGGTGACTCATTCTTGCTACAAGGAATCTGGAGTGGGAGACCAGACCAAAAAATATCTTTGATGTGTTCCAACACTCTTTTTTTGCCTTTGCATTTTTAAGTTCTGAGAGTAGATGTTTCTTGCAAAGCAAAGTCTTAAGACAACCAAAGAGGACCCAAGGGTCGCATGCTCATACGGGCAGATACCAGCTACAAAGAATTTGCAGTCTCTTGTGGTCATGAGAACAACTGTATATGAAGTGTGAAAATGGCATGCATATAGATGAAACTGGTTGAAAAAACAGTGTTTTAGTCTGAATCATAATCATTTTCTGTCCCTAACCAGGTGATGTTATTGCTTTACTGAAATCAGGAAGCGACCAAGTTTTGTTGTAGCGTATTGCATTCAAGGCAACCAACAAAATGGCATCCGTGAAGGTAACAGTTGCCATGTAATAGCTGTAAAATGTTGATTTGAACACGCATCATGAATGTGCAAATGACTGAAGCCAGCAAAGACAACCAACCAGCAAAAGTATGGTACAGTCAATGCAGAGGCTGCGTCCAGTCTACGTTTGATCTCACGTTCCCCCTTCCCATCACTTATGAACAACATTTGAATGTACTTGCCATCCCTTTCTGGTAGAGAACCATGGCCATAGACTTAGAGGTGCTGATTTGCATACCAGACTCATCACACTGGGCTGCATATCGAATATCAAACAAGTGATCTCCAGCAATAATGCTAGGAGAACAACATCATCAAGGCCTCGTTGTCTCTGTGCTGGATGTCTTCTATGCTGTAGTTATACTTTGAAATCATGCCAATTGAAATCAGTGGCAACAGGGTCACTAATAGCCACACAGCAGGTCTGACTCTTTGCAGTCACAGATTTCCTATTGCACAAAGACATAAGAGCTAGTTTGGTCCGTGCAGCAGTACATCTATGCGCTGTATCTGCTGGACAATGGCATCAAGTCAAACCTGCTGCAGGGTAGAAAGGACTAAACTGTATTATCAGGATGGGGCGATCTCTTGAAATACTCCCACAACTGTGCTTGTGGGTTTTAAATGCCTCAAAGTTCCCCAGTAGACAGATTTATCCCCCACTCTGGTATCCATAGCAACAGATTAAGGCTATCCCTCAATGGATAAAAGAGAGAAAATGTCAGCAGGAAGGTTCTAGTGTGTGTGTGTATGTGTGTATTCCCATCAGGTAGACAAGTGATGCATGAAAAAGGTGGATGAGTGTACTCATGCACAACAAGAGGAAAGACAGCTGATTAAGGTAGCAAACTTAATGAAAAATGGTCCAGAGACTGGCAGATAAGAATGGAAATTAGAATGAGCATATGCTTACTGTACATCATCTGCACATAAATATTTAAAAAATAACAAGTTTATGTTCTTCCAGAACATATCATTGCAGTTAGGATATATACTGGACTCTCTGCTTAGCTGGGGAAATTCAAACAAACGACTGTGTGTGCAAGATGCATCACATTATTTTGTGTAGACACACACATCTCCAACACTTTGCTGAACGCATGTTGCTAAGCACAGACAGATCCTCAGGGGTAAAAGGGATAGAAGTGTGATCAAGAAGATGGGCTGCAGAGATGAGGGAGGGAAGACCGAGAGTGGCTTGACATCTGGCAGAGAAGTTTTACTCCACAAAGCCTCATCACATAGGTGGATTTTTCCTGATAGTGGATATAAACGAGCTAAGCTTAACCAACTGAACCAGATTATTTGGTCAAAACTGACATCTAGGGTTTAGGAGAAACATTTCAATATTTGTAAAAGGTTCAATCTAAGTCCAGTATTTAATGTTTTATTTGCAGTTATTTGTGAAGATCTGTGTGGTAATTATTAACACCTCTGTATTAACACAATCTCACGACTGACATTTCTGAGAATTACAGTCACTTTAACTCAGTTCTTTGATTTATTCAAATTAAATTTAGTGCATAGTGGCTCTTTCTTTATACAGTGGCTAAATGTGATGAATTTTATTATAATTTG
This sequence comes from Leuresthes tenuis, assembly GCF_036924035.1. Lineage (NCBI taxonomy): Eukaryota > Metazoa > Chordata > Actinopteri > Atheriniformes > Atherinopsidae > Leuresthes > Leuresthes tenuis. The sequence goes on along the minus strand of NW_027325372.1, from coordinate 21,088,632 downwards.
AGTTTCTCCTGCAGGCTCATCAGTTGATTCTTACCTTTTAACATGCTGCTGGGAGACCCGCTGCAGTGCACCTGTGTAGCTTATCCATCATTCTGTTGCTACCCTCTTGAGTATCTTGAGTATCATACTTCAAGTTTGTGATTGAGTAAGTGATATACACAGTGCTTCATTTTTTTGCACTGTGCAAGTGCTTTATGTCAGAAGGAGGAGAAGTCTGCCAACTGTGTCCACATCTAATCTTCATCTTTAACTTGGGACTGTGAAGTCACAAGAACGGTTTGAACACAAAAGTTTATTTACCAATCGCTCGCAGGGTCACATGAAGCTGGAGGACAACAGGCTGCTTACTGGACAGGTAGATGAAGCTTTGATAGTTCCACCTCAGTAGCTGTGGGCTACTCTTAGTTGTGTTGATGCTGTTGTTGGTCCTTTAGCTTTGCTCTGCTCTGGAAAAGTAATGTAATTGAGTGAAACTAAGTGCAAAGATAATGGAATGATCACAGGCAGCCGTTGTTGTTTTTCCCATGTGCTTCTTTCCTATTTATGTTTTTGATACTCAGTCATCGTTGTTATGAAATCAGTTGTTGTCTGCTTCTTCCAGCTGTAGCTGGCTCAAAGTAACTTTCAACCAATCTGCATTCCTGAAACCCATATCTGGCTATCTTTGGGGGCTTAGAACGCAACGGACGGATACCTCTGTGAAGGTAAAAAAAAAACGTCCTTAACTCTCCAATCTTAGACTCACACGAGAAACATGCACTTGCAGATTCTCAATTCCACTTGCTGTTTGATATCATGTATGATGACGTTTTAAAAAAACAAAGTTAAGTAAGCTGACTGGCCTTATCTGCAATTTTTTTTTAAATGACATTATCTCAACATCAAAAATAATTATTGTGTTATCAACATGACAAAGCAAGTTTTTCCTTGATCACAAGTTAATTTGTTACTTTTCTCAAGTTCACGACATGTAGTAAGCTGTTATCATAAGAAAAACGAGCTTTGGTTTCTCGAGAAAACAAGACACCAGAAGGGAGCTAAAAAAATGAGTGGTGGTCATGATTTTTTTAAATCATCGTGGCTTATCGTGGCTTCCATACACAGTTATGCTCGTAGACCCTTCACTGTAAAATACTGTGTCCAGAAATGGGCATCAAATGTAACATTTTAAGGTCCTTGGGGCAATTAAAACAAAAAGTAAAGTTACTTTTATCCTGGTGACGACAGCGGCTCTGTGCTGTGTCCCTGTGTTCAGCTGTTTTGAGATGAGGGGCTGTGTGTCTGTCAGCAGTTATGCTGTAGAAAAGGTTGTCAGCAGAGGCGGTGAAGATGATGCTGCTGCTGCAAAGGTTGCAAATGAATATCTAATTTGATACATTTCAGAATCATTAATATCTGACTTTTTTTTCACTGGATATTCCTCTTCTACAGGGTGAGTTACTGGTTCATACCAGGAATATCCAACAAGAACTGTTGTGTTGGAGATGCTTTGACCTGGTCATCTGGCCCATATGGAATAGCCCCTGTCAAAGTCAGCCATATCCACATGGTGACCATTTTTCCTGCTTCCAACACAGTAAATTTAAGAACTGACTCTTCACTTGCTGCCTCTTACATCTTGCCCCTTGTTAGGTGCCAGCATAACAAGATAAACAAGGTTAATTATGTTTTAAATGTTGTGACTCACCGGTATAGATGCAACAAAGTTTTTTCACTTTTTTATTTTATTAGTAGTTACCTTTTAATGCTACTTTTAATGTGGCACAAAAGGGTTAAAATTGCACCAAATTTATATGACACAATGGTGGTAACTAAAGGATGGGATACTCTTTCATAATTCAGCTTTTGTTTTAGGTGCACAGACTCTCAGCATGCTCAGTTGTACTCAAACCTCATCTGTCATGCACAGAAGCAGACACAGTGTTGATATCTGCCTGCATGCACCTGAGGAGACAGGCAGTGCAGAAAGGGCTTTCTAATATTTGAGAAGTCAGAAACAGTTGAGTAACGCTGATTCTCTTCAATGGTACACTATCGTGTCTGGAAACAACCTTAAATGAGTAGCTCCCTTTGATACCTAACTGAACAGCTGGTGAAACAACTTTCAGTTTTCAAACTGTACAAGATGAAAGCTGTCACTCACTCAGCTTTTGTCTGGTCATTTTCCTTCAATTTTGGTCAAGGATTCACACACAGATATGAGATTTTGAGCAATTGCGAGCAGTTGATTAGTTTGACCATAAAGACAGCCCAGTACACTCCATAGAGTTGTTCATCTCGTGGCCTCTTACTCTCTGCTTTTGCTCATTACATCAAGCGAAGTGAATGGTCTTACGGCTATTTTTTTACAGCAAAAACCCTCACTGCAAAAAGCCAAACTGTTTCTCTAAACTGCAAACAGGCTACATAATGAAAGGCAGACCACAACATCAACTTGAGAGAAATATTAGCATAATAATCACACTTAAATTATTAAAGCAGATGTCCCAAAATCAAATTATGTCAGGCACTTTGATTTAATGCTTTATTTCTCTCTGACAGAGGAAACCAAATGTGACAACCAGGGAGCAGAAACAGCAGAGTGCTTGCATTTGCTGTGTAATCACTGCTTTACTTTCCAACTATGCATCAATTATGCAAAGCATAATTTTTGACAAGAGTCTCTGCTCTAATTAATGTATGCCCCCTGAATACAACTGAATCACAGAGGTGCTGGCGACAGAAGGTAAACAAGTCCCCTCGAAGAAATAAATTACGATGTCAGAACTGTCGGTTTTTCATTTATATTTTTGATCCTACTTTTAAAAATCACTATGCTGACACACCGTAGCCTGAAAAAGAGCCTGAAAAAGGCAGAAACAAACACAACATATTAACATCTATAAAGAGAAGAAAACACCAATATAAATGAATTACCGGGTCATGCTTGTGTGCCACTTTACTGATTAGTATGTTAATACAAGACACATTATATTACTCTGAGGTTACATCAGCTGTAGCTGTGGGGGAAACTTTGACTGTAAAATAGATGTGGAAAATCTTAGAAGATAACAAATCACAGGTTTCATTTTGAGTTGACATGAGTTGCTTAAAATTCCTCTCCTGTTTTCTCTCCGGGTACATTTATTGGATCTATGAGAAGGTTGTAACAGTCGTATCAGTGAAACTGATTGGTATGTTGTGGGTACCAAAGTGAACTAGCTGACTCACTTCAAAAGTAAAATTCTCTCTTTTCCGATTTTCCATCTCAACTCGCATTAGGCCTCCAAGTAACAACAGGACATGAACCAGGGAACGGGGACGAGAGAGAAATCAAAGGAAATAGAAAATGTGCTGGCGCTATCTTGGGGACATTTGTCCAGTATAGTGTGAGCCAAAGCAGAGATATATGCATTGCAGTAAAGATTTTTTTCTTTAAAGCATGTTCCTCTGTTGGGCCTATAAGCACTGCTTTTTAAAAGCCCAGAGCTACATTCTATAAAGTATCTTTTTTCAGTTAAACACAGTGTTTTATGCCAGGGTACAGCATGAGCTATTGGCTCATAAAAAGGTCTTTTGTAGTCAACAGTAATTAGCCTGACATACGCAAGCTGGATTATTTTAGCTTAGTGGAGGAGAAATGGTTTTAACTATCTGTTGAAGCAGACACTTGTTTGAAGGTATTTTGATTTGTATAAAAAGCATTCCTACCACTTAAAACAGTGGAAAAGTCTGGGAAAACTATACATGGAGACACACTTCAAGATTTCAACATTGTTGTTTTCTTATTAGTTATATAATGGCATTATGGATTTTGCTTTATTAATTACTCTGTTCCTAATGGTGGAGGTTACATTAGTACCCAGCCCGTGTCCCTCAAACACTTGTGTGTCTCAGCCTCCAGCTCCTGTCCTCATTCAGTCTTCATTACACAAATAACTATGGTAGACAAGAGTTACAAATCTGAACGGGACAAATTTAGATTTTAAGCAGCTCTGATGTTTCTCAGATTACTACAGTCAGCACCACATAAAGGTTAACTTTCATATGATTCAAATAGAAATGATCCACTTTCACTGAAACTAAACAAATGAAAGGTTTTTGATACTAAGATCTTGTTTATGTCAGTAGTCGGAATGGTTTAGGATAGTTAAAGAATCTGTTTTTGATTAAAATCACATGATGCCACTAGAGTAACTTTTAGACATCTCATTATGGATTATGACACACCACATAATTAGGGCCATATTTTTTTTTCATTTATTACAATGATAATGATGAAGTCCATGAGCCACAACAGAGATCAATATTTGGTGTTGACAAGTAAAATGTGCAAAGAAAACAAAGTCATTACTGATATCGACTTTTTTTTTCCACTTGGACAATTTGGCCTGTCATCTTCTTTGCATTACTATGCAGTACCATTCTCTTATAGTTACCATAGCAACATCTAAAACTTATCAGGTTAAATGGGAAGAGCAGAAGCCACTGCCTAAGGTGAGGAAAAGTGATGAGTGAACAGAAATCATGATCAAAGCTTTGAGATATAAAATCTGAATGAATGAAAGCAAATGTTTTTGTGTCACAAACTATAATGTGTTTGAGATTTTCGAGAAATGTGTAAGACAACGTGAAGGAGTATGGAGTCAATTAACACCTCCCTTAACTGTGAAAAGAAATACAGAGATATACCATCTGGTGTTGTCTGCTAATTTGGTGGCATATATTTTTAGGCTAATTAGACTCTTTGCTTTTCACTATCAGTGCTGTGTTTTAGATATTGCTGCAGATTTATTTTCTCCTCCAAAGCTGTGTCAGTGAGACATACTGTAGTTTTTGAGTTTTTGCTTCACTGCTGCAGGAAAGGGTCTGATGTCCCTCAGATAGACTAAAACACTGAATTTTCAAAAAGGCTTCATGGAAGCTCTGGTACAGTATATGGCTGCTATAATCATGAGATAATGAGAGATAATGTTTCCAGTAATGGCCTTAATGTGCAGACATTAGTCATAGAAATCTATGTGGGTTTGTATGACGTGACAGATGCAGAAAAGACTAACAGAACAGATTTTCTGTTTGACCATTAAGAAAGTCCATCAACGTTATATGAAACAAACTAAACATGTTCATAATGATCATTTACAATTTATTCTGGACCCTGAAAAGGACCAACAAGAAAAAGTATGTATCATATGTATGGCTGTGTTAGGGGGGCTTTTTATTTGTGCTAATTCTATGCTAAACATGCTCCTTGACCTGCAGTATTTCAAATGATATCAAGCTTCTTATTCTAGTCATTTTAAAGTAAGAGACTAGTTTTACGATGACTATTGATTTTCTTGCTGGGAGTAACAGAGAAAATGAATACCACTTTCATAAGTGTGCGTCAACTACAAAGCTAAAGCTAGGAGTCAGTAATCCGAGTTCTGGATCAGGCTGATATTAGAGAAAAACAGCAAGTCTTGTTCGAAAAAAAGCTTAGAAATACCTTTAAAATTGCTTTCTAATTAGTATGTTGTATATTATGGGCATGATTACCACATATAGATATCATTCTCTGGGTTAAATGTTGAAGGTTTAGGTGGAGTTAGCCATGCACAGTGACTTCCACCTGGCATGGCTGTAACGAAAACCTTTTAAAGGGCACATCTTTGAGTGTCTGCATGTATAAAATCATCCACAATATTGCCTCATATGTATATTGTTGGAAAAATTACTATTCAATAGAATAATATATAAAATAGAAATATTACTATGTGTGTACTTAGTTACAGATTATATCAAATTGCATTTACTTTCTGTAACCTTAGACTTCCAAAACATACTGTCCTGCAGTAATATTCCCTACAGGATTTGTAGGATGTGTCATGGCACGATGTGGAAACAAACATCTTATCGTTGATGTGAACAACACAAAAGAGATGATTGTGGAATTTGGGAAGACCAGGAATAACCCAAACACTATTTCTATCCAGGTAAGGAAGTGGAAGAGCACAGACACCTGGGTGTTGTTTACCCAGACAGCAGATTAAACTGGAAATGTAACACTGAGGCTGTCTACAAGAAGGAACATAACAGACTGTACTTAGCCCTTTCAGTGTCTGCACCAAGATCTTACATATCTTCTATAAGTCTGTGGTGGCGAGTGTAATCCGCTTTGCAGCCAACTGTTGGGGGCAGCTGTATCAGAGCCAGTAATTCAAAGAAACTGAACAAACTAAAGAATCCTTGCTGTGTGCTACGGACTGCTCTGAAGCCCCAGCCTCTGAGCTGATTATTCAAAGAAAAATATTCCAAAAGCTGCACAGCAAAATGGACAACACTGCACACCTTCCACATAACAGTGGAGATAGAGTAACGTCTGTAAAATAAGACACTGCTTCAGGTCTTCTGTAATATGGACAAAACATCATTCCTCCCCACTGCAAGCTTTAAACTATTTTTCCATGCAAAATGCTTCCTTTCAGTGGCTGTGATACATAAATTATCCACAGACTACTTGTTTTGTTTTAATTATGTATTCTTATTCATATCTATTGCTTCTATAACCTCATCATTTCCCTATTAAGTTATTAAAGTATTCAATTTTCAAAAAAAGTGAGTTTCAGAACTGGACCTGAAATTAGTCCTCGAATGAAAAAAATGTCAATTGTTGAAAATTTGCGTTAGATTGATAAAAGTTAGATATCTATTCTAAACATCAATTCACATACAATATGAACATTTCAGTATATTTGATACAGACTTACAAATGTTGTATTCTTTTCATTAACACACACGCACATACAATGTGAAAAGTGTTGCTGAACACCTTTAAACTAGCCTAAACACGTGCAAAAACTAAGTAGACTCGTTTTACCTGTGACAGCAGAGAAAAACAAAAATATCAAATATCTGGCTTGTAAGATATGAAGGTTAACCATGTTTTCTGGCCTACACTGGTCCAGTTCTGATAGGACTTGCAGAAACAGAAAAAATATAACTTATATAGCTTCTAATTAGCTTCTAATTAGGCACATTTAGCTCATTAAAGCAAAGAGAACCCACACGGGTTGTTTATGTTGAAAGAGTTGAACCATGTGGTCTGGTGGAACTGCTGTTTCACTTACTCTGAACTTGGCAGGAGATGTACAAACAAACCTAATGTCAGTTTCAAGCAGCCCAGATGCATCACACAAACTCAGAGTTCAAATCGGAAACTTTAAGTTGTTTACTAAAACATAATCCAAAAAGAAAGTGTGCCCACTGGACAGGTTGCAATTCAGACATTTGTGTCCCAAAATCCTCAATCTTCCAGTCTTAAAGCCACTTAAGTAAATGCAAAGGGCTTCTTCTGTCTAAAAAAACTAGTGGGGGTTCTGCTAAGAGGTGTAGAAACCCAGGCTTCTTATTGATTTTCATTTTCCTTGGGCACCAGTGATCACTCCTTTCAGTTTTGTCCTCTCCGACCAGAGGACATGCAGGTTTACATTAGTTATGATATAAAGAGCTGCATGGGTTAAACTATTCATTTAATTTTTTTAATAATATTTAGGTATTTATTAGGCATGCCATATATTAGGTATTTGGGTTGTGAGAAGCACTAATGAAACAAGATACTGAGTTTAAGAAAAAGAGATCATATTCATACTGTCATGTGAAATCTCAACTGAAATGGAATGTTGAATCAATGTCTTTGGCTTAGATGTATACAAAACTTTCACTTCTGTACAAGATTGCTAATAGCTTCTATTTAACCCTCATAACAGTATGAGCCTTTATAGCTTCGGGCCATTGCTGATACACCCTAAATAGCCTGGAGCTAGTTGCACAAATCACACTTATGTCCCATGGCATGCTTTTCCATGTTCTCTGACTTATTTCCAGTGTTAAAATGATTAAACGTCACCCAGAGAAAAACAAAAGGGTATACGCATGTTTTTTTAAATTATTTTCATGCAGAAGGGTTGTTTTATTCAGTAGTATCAAACTCATGCTCGTGGGACTTTTACTCTACAACCTGGCCACTTTCACATCAGAGTACTGGATTTCCCTGTATGGTCGAATTCTCCAGGCCACGCCTCCAGCTACAGCTTGCACATTATCCACCACAACCATTTAACATAGTAAGTTTTTGACCCACAAATGAAAAGTATTCTGCCACAACTTTTCAGACCACAGAACTTTGTTTTCGTTTTGGAGATATCTTCAAGAAAATGTGATTTTGGTTTTGGAACCTTCTCCATTGCCTCCAAAGCCCAAACCCCATTGTTTTCGGGGTGTTTTGCTCTCCCTTGTTCTGAACTAATTACAAATTGTGCAAAGGTAATCAAGAGCTACCGAAGGTTAATAATGAAATGACTGAAAACGATTATGCCATGTTCACTTGAAGAACATAACAGACCTCAGTGAGTTTGTTGATAAAGACTGTAACATAGACATCAAAGAGAGAATTCGATTCCAAACATTTTTCTCTTTGGGCTGTGAGTGCACAGACTGATGTTATGTATCTGGTAAGGCTATGACATTTATTTTTCCCTTCTCAGCCTTCCAAAACCTGAGGCTTTTGTGAAGAACTTCACACTGTAAACAACCAAAACCTTTTATCGGCCTTTGGAGAAACTAGAACTACGAAATAGAAACCTGTTGGGAGGTTATTCCCTTTTGCTTTGACTGTAATTTATTGACTTTGACATCTTAAAGAGCAAACCTGAACCGGCTTAGCTGTAGCTGGTGCCTCAATGTCAGCAGTGATTTACATTGTGTTACATTCTGGTTAAGTTTTATTACCATGCCAAAAAAGCAGAGCAAAGTAATAATATTGGAGTTAATGACCTAATAAACAGTGTTTGTGTACACTGCATAAACAAAAGATGACGTGGTAAAGCTGGAGTAGAAATCGAACATCAATGACCTGTGGTGCATGCATTTCTTGATGAATATGTTGGAGTAAAGCATCAAGCAAATATATGAGTGCTGCTTGTTCTCGCAAGATATTTCTCAGATAAATACAGACTCTGTGTGATTAAACAGATCTCTTTGCATCATTTTGCACAGAGATAAGCCTGTAAACATAATTGTTATCTGGGAGCCCCTTTTTCAATATATGTAAACAAGAAAACTTCAGTTGTTGAACTCATGGAAAGCTTATTACATGAGGCCAATAAAACAATTACCAGGACTCTGTTTCCCCATGTGTCTGTTCATACTAGGGTGCGTTCATCATCTCTCTGTTCTACTTTGTTTAGTGTATGACAACAATTTGATGTGCTCTCATCTAACTTGCAGCTCTCATTATATTTCTTATTTGGGAGTGTTGCCATGCTCACAATAATTCACACCTTAGGAATGGACTACCTCCTTGCTGCTGGTATTGAGACAAGATTAGAAAGTAAGTGGAATTCATGTGAGTTTGGTGCTTCAAAGGCTGTATCTCAGAATCCTAAATTTGGAAAGTGCATTGTATGTGCATTGGAATACTGCACATCACAAGCATAAGTCATATAAAAAGAAACCATGACATTATCTCTAACCAATAGATCTAAACATTAACCTACATAAGAGACCCAGTCATGGATGTTTACTCATCTTACAATAGCTGTGTTTCCAAGGCTATTTTTTTTTTTTTATTGTCAAAAAATTGCATGTCAGAAAGAGCTAAGTAAAATGTTGAAAACTGAAAAAACTTCCACTTATTTGGGAAAAAAATCTCTATGCTCGCTAGAGGCAGTTTTTACATGTTTTGGAGAGGACCAGATGAGTGGGAATGGAAGCAACTTTGCCAACTGTGTATGACACAGCGATGGTTTAAATTATATGACTCCAACTAATTCCAGTCCAGTCAGAGCAGGCAATCAGAGATATTCCCAGAGATTAGAGTACTTCATAAAGAAGAGCTCTCTCCATTTTCTTTTTTTGGATGTCCACCGCAGATTTTTTATTCATTTATTTTTTTGGATTACACAAATATGACATCTGAAGCTGTAAATGTGAGGGTGTGGAGATTAAGTTAATGCAAATTTGCAGAAAAGAGGGGATATTTACAAATTTAACAATGGATTAAAAAGATGAAAAAGAGGTGGAGCGTGTTTGAAAAGGGGGAAACAAAAATGGAGCACAGGGATAATAAAGCTGCAGTGATTGTTGGGTTAGCTTTTCCCTGCATAGCTAGGCCTTTTATCTCAGCTGCAGATGAGGCAACCAGCTATCACTCTAACCACCACTACAACCCAGTAGTTCAGCACATTCATTTTTGTGCACATTCTCATACCAACTTTAGACACACACACACACATTCAACTTCAAGTACACCTCACTTCATCACTGCCATGATGCGTTTCTATCTCTCTCCCAGAGAACCTCCTGGTAGTGAGATCCAGTTTAGGGAACCAATCATGACTGATGGGCTGTCACACACATGACAACACACATTCCCACCTTACCATATTTAGGTCGGCAGGATCCCGAGAGAGTGTGTGAATGCTGAGCTGGAAAAGATCAGCTGGGTTGAAATGGTTCTGAGTTGTGGAGAATGTATGTTCATGTATGTTCATGCATTTGGCGGACGCTTTTATCCAAAGCGACTTACACTGGTTGGCAGAAAGGGTAAGGAGTTCTTGCCTGAGGACCCCAACAGGAGGTAGTACCTTTCATGCAGGGGATCTGAACCCAGGGGACCCACATGAAAGGTGGCAATCTTACAAGATTCTCCAACAAGATTAAAAGTTTTACACAATAGTTTTTATTCTTATGTCTCTGTTGAGGTCTCAGCTGTCAGCTTGCTTACCGTGCAGTGTCCTGTGAAACATCATGTGACTTACTGACATGTTGTGGCCTTCAGGTGGACTTCTTAGTTTGCTGCTGTGATCAATGTTTTGGTGAAGAACATTATTCCATATTATTTAGAAGAAGAACTTTTTTGTTCCTCCTGTTGCTGATCAAACAACATCTAAACTTCTGCACAAAAAAACCTGAGAAATTAGAGGCTGAAAACCCAATTTGTTTTTCTCAACTCATGCTAAACAAATGTTTACTTAAAGTGGCCATGGCAGGATAATTTTAAGTAATTTGATTCCTAATTCTTGGGTACCTCGAGACTAGAAACTAATTGCAAAATTTCTATGGGCAGGACCTGATAAAACATCTTTGCAGTATTAGCGCAAAAGCCCAATCTTTTACAAATGCTGGCTAAGTCCTTCACTCTGTTTCTTAAAATAAGGTATATATATTTCTTTAATTCATTGGTAAATGTTATAAAATGACATAGGGAAGACAGTGTGAATGGCTCATTCTCAGTGATGAACCTGTAAAAGATAAGAAGCTAAATGTTCAGGTCCCCCTGGCCCAGTCCTTTAAAGAGCGTCTTAGCTCCTTGTTAAGCTATTGGCACCTTTACTGTTTTGCCCCACCAACAGTCATTTTCAGGTTCGGCAGGCAGCTGTTAAATCTAAAAATCTGTTAAATGTTAAATCTAAAATTCTACTGTTCTTTACCTGCTTAGCACCTAACCATTCACAGACAGTGAAATCAGCAGGTGAATACCATTGAAACATATCAGAGCCTTTAGCTGTTCATTGGTCAGTAATTGCTGTCAGGAGATTGCTGTCATGTTTTGCATGAGTGAGAGTCTGCAGCTGTCCAGAAATTCAGAAACCATGACTTGTTCTCTACTCGGCACTTTCCATTGCCCCAGAGCCATTAAGACTGGAACTTGCTGTCGAGACTGCTACAGTTTCTGTGCAACCTCATTAACGGTGTAAACAAGAGCCGGTTGATACTATAATCAATATTGGAAGTTGGGAGTGGATATTTAGTAAAATGTTTACTGCTGTTAAAACCAACTGGCTGACTTCTCTATTTGTCTGAAGAAGAGTAAGATAGACTATTTAACTGGCACTGGAACTTTTGGAGGGATTTGTGTTTATTCTTTCATTCTTCTCCAGCCTTGCTTTGTGTGAAATCCAACAAGATCGGTGCAGTGCCCCCTCGGCCTCTCATGCCTTGAGCCCTCAGTATTGAACACCTCTTCTTACAAGAAAGTCATTTGTCTCTCTTTGGGCTGGAACCTGCTCTCTGTACCTGGATTTTTGGTCACTTCAGTAATCACTCGGATCCCATACAGTAAGCATACTGATCATCAGGGTTTTTTTAATACTTTAAACTAGCCTTAGCCTGGGGAATCTCAGCTGCCTTGGGCAGATGTCTCTGGGTAGGTTGGTACGTGCCCCGGTGTGAATTTCTTGAATTTTGGGGGGGCACGTGCTTACGTGAGGTGTAGGGTCGTCCACAGAGTGGATCTCTGGAGTGGGTGTGGTTGCGGCCCTCTCCCCCCATCACTAAACACAATTCATGCGGAGCCTTTTGCAAATGATTGAGACACACACATATATGCACAAGCATTCATTCACTCACATGCTCACCGCACTATTACAATGTGATTTTTGGCTTCAGTGATAATCATCAACTACAGCAATTGTCCTTCTTGTGTACTTGCTGCTGGTGATGTTGTTGCTGTTTGTTTGTTTGTTGTTGTGTGTTTCTTCCCATTTATGTTTCTGCAGGTTTTGTTATTGTTGTTCAGGAGCTGGGTTTGGCCCCTTAGTTCCACTGAAAGGAACTCTGAATGCTTCAGCATACCAAGAGATTTTGGACAATTTCATGCTCCTAACTTTGTGGAAACAGTTTGGGGATGGCCCCTTCCTGTTCCAACATGACTGCGCATCAGTGCACGAAGCAATGTCCATAAAGACATAGATGAGCGAGTTTGGTGTGGAAGAACTTGACTGGTCTGCACGAAGTCCTGACCTCAACCCGATAGAACACCTTTGGGATGAATTAGAGCAGAGACTATGAGCCAGGCCTTCTGTTCAACATCAGTGTCTGACCTCACAAATGCACTTCTGGAAGAATGGCCAAAAATTCCCATAAACACGCTCCTAAACCTTGTGGAAAGCTTGCCCAGAATAATTGAAGCTGTTATAGGTGCAAAGAGTGGGCTGACGTCATATAAACCCTACGGATTAAGAATGGGATGTTACTTAAATTCATAGCAGATTAGCAAATACTTTTCGTAGTATACTGTATATATATATGTATATATTTCCAGTTATTTCCAGTTGACCTATTATGTCACAGATCAAACCATAATGCACATTTTATGTATTCATTTAATTTACAAATGAGATGCACACTATCCTCTTGTGGTTATTCTTTGTTGCTACCAACCTCTTCTTCGTTTTCTTCTTCTTCAGGAAGGATTTTAAGTTTGGTTTTGGTTGGACAAATACAATAATTCAAATGTTTTTTCACTTCATGTATAAATACTGTTTTTCTTTATCCTTTATGAGATTCTGTAGCAGCATGCCAGCAAACATGGCAGAAGGACAAGGAAGGCAACACTCAATGTCTTTGTGAATACTTACTACTAAGGGAACAAAATCACATCAATTATTATTTTAATATCATTCCAAACACATGAAATCACAGCTACGAACATCTGTCAATAGGTTTCAACAAATGTTTAAAACTATAGGAGTTTAAAACTTTGTTTTCAGCTGCTTACTTCAAAGTAGGGTGCTATTAAGTTTTTTTCTAACCCAATTTACTCAAAATAATATTGTTTGTGCCATTCTAAACCCCGAAACTCAAAAATAAAATGGTAAGAAAAGGTTATGTAAGGTCCTTCCCTTAGTGCCAACTTTACATCCTGGGGTATGGTTTATTTAAAAAAAATAAATAAATAAAAAAACTTGGCATACTGCCTTATGAGGTTATATTGTGTATACACAACACGAGGAGACGAGGATAACATCTCTTTATATGTGTTATCCCTATTTCCTGTTAGATTTTTACATTAGCTCAAGTAGAAAGAATGACATACTTGTTTATTATTACAGCCATTTGAAAAATAAGACAAACCCTCTATCAGTTCTAAGGTTTTACATATGTGGCTGAGTGATAGCACCATACATAAAAGTCAAGAAAACAAAGAAAAAAACATTAAATAATAGTAATTCACAAGACAGAAAAATACACACAAAAAACTACATATTAATCCGCCCCTTTAGTACAGCCAAATGTCTCAAACAAACACAGAAAAAGGCCCATTCAGTTGGTCACCAAAGGAAACTCAGTGGAAAAACAGTGGTCAGCACCTCTGATGCTGTACTTATAAAATAACTACAACAAAAACAAATGTTAACATAAAATAAAACGTTCTCTGAACATGTTTAGGTAAAAACAATAAGTATGTATACCTGGCTGGGCTTTTTGCAGATTTGGTGGTGTGCCTTGGATCATTGACCTACTGCACGACCCAACTGTGGCCAAGCTTCAGCTGCTGCACCCTGGGGTTAACTTATTGGGATAAGTCCACTCCTGGAAAGATAGGCAACCTTTTTGAATATTTTCCACTTGTGAATAATCTTTTTCTCTGTAGAATGATGGACTCTAAATTGTTTGAAAATTGACTTATAACCCATTCCATTGATGGGCAGCAACAGTTGCTTCTCAAAGATCGTTGCTGATGTCTTTCCTCCTTGGCGTTGTGTTAACACACATCTGAATGCTCCAGACCAGCAAACAGGCAACACCCGCCCATACTTACCCTCTTAATTGTAAGCAGTATGGGTGCTTTTTGTTTTTCAGACACTGTTCCTGCATCTTAGCTTTGTTGACCCAATGTAATAATTTATGTGATGTTGCTCATTTGTGGTTGCATTTATCTCATAAGACCTGATAAGGGCCATCTTATTTTTTCATGATGTTCTGATACGTAAAACCTTCAAGAGGGGGAAGCTCTCCTGGGATGGGGATTGTACGGTATAGCTGCTTACTCATATGTTGTAAGTGAATTATGACCAGATAAACGTTGTAGTCTTTCTGCATTATGATATCTGAATGCACCTTCCCCACTTTAGGTAGGGTTGTTGCTGAGGCAGTTTGCAAAGCCTCATCCCCACAAGACACAAGGCTGTCCCTGAGGAGAACATACCAAACCCACCTGGCAACAGCTTGGATCTATCAGCTTCCCCTGCTCTCAGCTGTACGAGCACTCTGCTGGCTAATCAAACAAACCTGGGTGGTAACCTCATTTATCTGTGAGAGCAATTTTCTTGATGGCTCTTCAAAAAGAGAGAGGTGGTGCTCTCAGCTGTACAACACAGCTTATGTTGCCGTACAGTTAGTGGTCATCGTCGCTTGTTTCAAGGAGCAGCTCTGTCGCGAGTTAAAAACAAATTCTGATGATAACTGCGTCTGTCGGCAGTAAGCCGAATGTTAACCTGCTAATCAGCACTTATAGTATGTGTTTGTTACACACATTTCAGCTCTTTGTTTGTAGTAGACATTTTGAAGATACCTTAGTAATTCAAGATCACACACCTTCTTCAAAGTACTCTACAGGTCTTATAGATTCTGCAAAATTCCATTTACTTTTACAGATCTCAGACAATGAAATCAATGAACTTGAATCTCACTGTGAGTTTGAAAGAACCTGCTTGATATTTGGCGGATGTGTTACCAGGAACCCAAGCAAATGTTGAGTTTCATTTATTTGGATTCTCTCCCTCTTGTGTGACCGCGTCGTGATGTCAAAAACTCAGGTTGCAAAAATGAAAGCCTGAAACATCAAATACTGAGCAAGCTTTTGTCATTTAAAGCAAGGCCTTAAAATCCTGTGAGAGATTAATGACATCAAAGTTCAACTGTTGATTGTGCTTATACTTACAGGCCTGTGACATCTGACTATGACCTAGGACTGATATTTTTTTCAAAGTTAGAAAAGATATAGTTTCCTCCCCTGCTACGTTTGTAAGACTTATGTTTTCAAAGAGACGAGGCTTAAGACATTACTCTTTGTGATTCTGTTAAATTGCCAAAGGTGCAAGTTACATCGCCGCTGATGTATCTAAAAGAGCAACAAAGCAGTTGTCGAACATCTAAAATCACCAGTCCAATCCCCCCAAAAAACTACAAGACAGTAGAAATGTAAATCTTGTAATTCTCTGAAGGAATAATACCCAGGAGCATGATATCCAACAAGGATCTGCTAGGCAGCGGTAGTGATGCAGAGCAACACAGACGATGTTTGGCTGAGAAAATAGTGACAAAGTGAAGAACAGTTTGATGCAATAGTGGCGAGTTGTCAGAGAATCCATAATATAGTATTTGCTGAACCGCAGTGAAGTTTTTGTGATTTTAGTTGTTTGAGATTGACGAAAATTAGGTTTTCTTTCGTCCCTTCTTTCAGTAGCTGTTAACTCCGTTTAACTCTGACCACTGCCTCATGTAGGTAGGTATGTCACACTTCACAAAACACAAATTCTCCCTGTAAGACGACCCTAAGGGTATCAAAGGATTGGAGGTTTGCTCCGACCACAGATGGAATACTTTCCTTGTCACACAGATGCTTATGTTTCAGTCACAGCTCACTGCATTTCAAACTCACAATATTTGATGGTCACGCCCTGTAATACTGCTGTCTATGTTTCAGAAAGCACAGGCACCATGCTGGATAAGCTTAACCTTTATTCTAAAGTAGATGAAAATGGATTGATGCAACCAAACTGAACCTGATAACCTCAATTATTTTCAGTCACAATGGCTCCATTGATGGTACAAGGATGAAATTGTTGGCCGTGAATCAACAGTCATTCAGATTTAGAAAATTGCCGCCAATTTCAGGTGATGAATCCGATTAACTTTAATGTTTCCTTGACTTTTCCTTCACTGCCACCAGTGGGTCAAATCTTAAATGATAAGTATTTAAGCCTATAGTCAATAATCTGCTAAATTACATTTCCATTAACCTCAGCTGTACCTAAATGCTAATCATCGAATGTTAGCATGCCCACACATGAATGCTATTAGCGGTATTTGCATTTAGCAGGAAGTACCTCTCTGAGCATGTGCAGCAACATGGCGGCTAGCACAGCTGCTTTTCTAGCTATTTGTTTTATAATAGAAAAACAAATAGAAAAAGACAATCTTGGTCATGGTGCATGACGGACCAGAAATGAGCTTGTTTAAAATGATTGATGATGACAATCTATAGCAGTCACTGCAGTTTAAAGCAAGTTAAGTCAAACTTCCACTGAAGTTTCTCAGTGACTGACAGACGAGTGTGTTTTACTAATCACTGGTAACATTCCATTTCCATCACTGAATGCAAAGTATGGTCTGTATAAATATTAATAATCTGTATTTCTCCTGCTGCTAAATCAATGATGACCACATGCCTTCATCATCAGTCTCTCAGCAGCTTGGCCCTGCCCCAGTATAACAGTGCTGCTATATTTAGATCCAGTACCCAGAATACAGTAGCCAAGTAATCACCCCCGTCCTGTGTGAGTGATGAACTGCTCCCAGCCTCACTTCAAGGCTCCACATGGGGGCGAGGGGCCCCTGCTAGGCACCACTGTGGTCTGTATCAACCGGCACGCTACGGCAGCACACACGTTTATTTCTATGTTTGCAGTCAGACGTGCACTCATAGATAGGTTCAAAGAGCGGTGATTGTAATTATTTGAAGTATGCACTTGAGTAGCATGTACACATATACATTCACACATGCACATTTCAGCCCATAATATTGTCCGTAATTCAGTTAAAATGCTTCTGACAGGAAATACAATTCAATGGAAAAATCAAGCCTAATTTCACATAGTTTCATTTGAAGCTGGTACGTTCCACAGAAAATATCCTATGATTTATGAATCATAACTGTATGGAAAACAGATTAACAGTGATGATCATGTGAACAATACTCTACAGTCCTCCTCTTTAAGATGACTCAAACTCTATCTACCCAAATTTAGTTTCCTTGGTTACAGTGCCCTCCCCATTCTTCCTCTACATCACCAATCTATTTTAATTAAAGTGTGTGAGATGTCAAAGGCCAGTCAGCCAGTCTCTCTGTTGCCTCCGACTCTGTCCTGTCATGTTCGCTTTAGCTCACACAGACATCTCCCTTCCATCTCTCCGCCCTAACCTCCTGCCTGTGTGTCGACAATGTGTCCACCCCCCATGTCCCACTCCAGCAGTTTTTCATCACCAATGCACTCATTTGCGCACCTTAAAATTGTATATTTCAAAGTTCTTGCAACTAAAACAAACTCTTGCTTGCTTTGAAAAACCTTAGGTATGACTCCAATTATTTTTTGAGTTTTGAATATGCTAATCTGGCCCCGCCTACATCTCCAGCTACCAGCAGATGACACTGCCTGCCCTGTCTTCTCCACCTCTGATACACCACGCAGTGACCAGTTCTACTTTAGAGGTAATTCAGTCATACATGTTTGAACAAGACTGTGATGATCAATAAAGTGAAATTATCTAATGCCACGTTGTATCCTTCAACTTCCACAATATTAGAAATGTAACAATGTTTGATGGATTTGCTTACTAATACGCATGTTATTGCCTAGATAAATGGTTGAAACAGCAGATTCACTTTGTAATTAATTTAATGGCAAAACCCTGGAGTTTACAGCCCAGTTATCTCAAGCAGCTACCTAAAATATGAAGATTGCAGACCCGTGCCCGCTGGTATTTTTGATGTCTCCAAATGAACTGACTCCTGTTGTAATTTAATAACTTTGGGTAACATGAAGGTTTAAGGAATCTGATTTCGTGCTATTACAGCCATTAAAAGAACATGTCGGGTCTGCCACCTGAACAACAAGAGAAAAACTCACTAGTAGCTTCTCATCTAGCTTGTACTAACTTCTTAATGCTTGGTCAATGTTCTCATTTTATCGGTCCATCATAGTGCATGGAAATAAGCTTTAGGCTGCACTAGGGAAGTTGGTGAACCTTAAAATTATGTACTTCTGACTTATTTAAAGTACACTGACTTTTGTTAAGCACACTCCCATGCCTGAAACTGCCTTAGAGCGCCTGGGATCACAGATATCACAGTTCACAACTTTGGTTTCCAGCCTCTCACCACTTTATGGTCACTTGACTTTCTTTTTTTTACTTTTAATGGCGTCTTTGTGGCCTCTTCTACATGACAAAAAAATTCAATGTGACAGCGGGAGCCAAAGAGCAAAACATTCTCTAGTCTTACTTAAAAGCCCCACTGAGCGAGTAGTCAGGATTGATTCCACCAGTCTTTTAGGTGGAACACAGACTGTCGGCCTTCACCTTTTCTGAGACTCTAGGTAGTGCTCAAAGCAGAAATTGGTGATGGTAGGTTTTGTTCATGATATCTCATAGAGTATAACATTTTTATTGTAGGTGTAGTTACAACACAACCCACCACTTTCACAGGCCACTTCATACTGAACAAGTATGCCATATAATACGATGCAGAAGCAGTGGGGCCGTATTAATTTAAGAGGTATGAGGACAGAAATGTAATACATCAGAAGAGAAACAATAATTTGATATCTGGAGAGGTTATCATCAGGCCCTGATTTACTAATCATGTTCCAGCACACACACACTCTACCAACCAACTGAGCTAAAGCTAACATACCAGTGGCAAAACAACGTTTTGATGGAGATATAATTAATAATGCAAGATATCGTGTTTTTTGTTCGTTACACATCCAGAAAACAGCACCTCTGGTCAATAATGCAAACATTTTAAACTCAAACAGTTCTTCAGATGGTCCTCTCTCATAAAGAAGATGGCAAAAAACAAAAGCATACATTTAACGTTTTTGAAAGCTTTCTTTACCATAGAAAAACAAGAGGGCAAAAAGCTACAATCTTCTTCCCATTTCATCTTTACTTGTCTTATTTTACTAATTGTCTTTAAGTGGATTGATATAAATGTAATAGATTGAGAGGGGTTAATGAAAATGTGGACAGGGTGGTTAAGTGGGGAGGTCAGTGCTCCTTGACCCTCCTTTTACAGTACATCCTAAGTAGATTTAGCATTCATGCTTCTTGTAGTTACCAGAAGGATCTATGTCCAACACATACTCAGTTCTTTACCCTCATCTCCAACAACTCTTGAGAAAAACTGTTGAACTGCAGTAACTGCCGTGGTACTGATGTTGCCAGCTTTTTCTGTCTGTTCGGTACCGCCTGGATAAATTAAAACAAATTATTAAAAATTTTTTAAATTTTTTATAGTTTTGTGAACTATAATTTGTCCCACTGCAAACTGAAAAAAAGAGAAACAGATTTGTGCGATTCAAGTTTTTACTTACTATATATTTTCTAAACAACATAAACTAAGAATTTTTAATTCACTTGAGTCAAGCTTAACATATTTTTGGCGTAGATTAATGAGCTATTTTAACTGTGTTGAGCTGTTCAATTTCCATGATCTTATTCAAACTAAGCAAACCCATTAATATTTAACATGAACTAATGATGACAAAATTCTTAAAAGTGGGACCAATATGAAGGCTGCACAGTGGTGTGTGGAGTTTGCATGTGTATGTGTGGGTTCTCTCCAGGCACTCCGGCTTCCTCCCACCATCTAAAAACATGCATGTCAGGTTAACTGGTGTCTCTAAAAAATTGTCCTTAGGAGTGTGTGTGGTTGTTTGTGTCTGTGTGGCCCTGTGATGGACTGGCGACCTGTCCAGGGTGTACCCCGCCTCTCGCCTGATGACCGCTGGGATAGGCTCCAGCCCCCCAGCCACCCGACCGACCAATTAAGCGGGTATAGAAAATGGATGGATGGGACCAATATGTTAGTGGCTTTTCTGCATGAAATTGAATTAGAACTGTATTAACGGGATTTTTGGTCACTTCAAAGCTGAAGAACTAAACATCCTTTGTCTTGTTTTTCTCTATATTTGGTTAGCTAAGATATGCTACACAACACGCAGTAATAGGTCAGCATTAGACCTCATTGTCAGACACATCTCTGGTTACCAGATGAATGTACAGAACATCTAACATTCACTCAACATTTAGTTAAGCCCTTGTCACAAACTCCTGTGAGAAGGATCTGGGGGTTTGATCGCTAAAAGCAAACACAGTCCTGCTCGTTGCCAGCTCTGACTGTGTGTTTAATATTGGGAAGGTAAAGTAGCGTGAAGTGTTTGTGATGTTTTTTTTCTTCCCAAAAGAGAGAATAATGAGAGCAATGTTTGAAGTGAAACCAAGGATGAAAAATAAAATAGATTTTCAAATTATTCAAGACTTTAGTTTGGTCTCACCACAGTTTTAGGGGTGTATGTAGGACTCCTTTCTCTCTCACTTCGCAGTAGCATTAATTTTACTCAAATTCCTCCATGTTGTTCAAATAATCAACAAAAAAAGAAAAGAAAAATCATCTTAACTGACACCCAGGGAATAGACATGAGCTGATTATGATAATCACATGTTGCAGACAAACTGTTTTTCTCTCTAACAAGGTGATTTATCCCTGCCCTCACATCCCTGGAGGTGAGATTGGAGGAATTAGTTATCAGACCATTCATCCGTCACTTCACATTCTTTATGCAAGTGAATTCCAGCTAATTAATGTGCAGAGGGAACAAATCAGAAACATTTGACCTCCTCCAGCTTAAAAATAAGTCCCACAATCCTTGTGGGTTGTCAGAGCTGCGCAATGGGATGTCCCGATTTCCAGCGTGTGTGTGCGATAATTATTGCAGTGCAGAGGCTAATTGGGACAATGCATATTAATTCATTAAAATGTCTCCCTGCTGGTATCCACTTCAGATCTGGGCCTCATCTGTTGGAAGGGTAGATGTCCTAGCAAGTTCCTGAGAGACGTAAAAAAACAATTTATTCTCAGGTAATATCGAGAGATATCAGAATGTCTGTCAGAGCTCAGCACAGATATTCAAATTGGATAACTTTCTCTGTCTTTACAACAGAGCTTGACATAAAAAAAAAGTTCATCCTTTTCCCGACAACTTCTTATACAATTCATTCACGATAAAATATACTCAACATGTGTGCACACTTGTGGGTAAGAGAAACAACAAAAGACAAGTAGGGGCTGTTGCTCGGACCTGGCTTGAGAATGGTTGCTATAGCAAACTGCTTAGTATTGATTTCTGGCAAAGAAAGAGATCCTGTGTTTAATCCAATCCTTGTGAGAGAGTGTGTATATTGAAGCTGATCACCTGCTAAAGCCTTTTATTGCATGGTAAATTAAGCAAATGAGTCAATAGCAATCAACTTAAAGGCAAAAAGAGATTCTGCACCACAACACCGAATACAATACAGGCAAGCTGTGACCCTAAGCCATGCGTCTTTGTGTGTGTATGTGTTTTCAAAGTATATAAGGCAATGTCGTGCTGAGGGACGCATAGATAAGAGCAAATCAACCATAGATTGCATCACAATTATACCAGAATATAAGGAGTCACAATATGACTTCATGAAATCCTTTTTTTATCTCATGGAAACATAATTGAAGCTGCAGGCGAAAGAACGGACACCAAAGGTGGGAAAAAAAATGTCTGATTCTCTAAACAGTGGTTGTAAAGGACTGGAGAGGAAAAGGGTAGATAGGTAGACATAGAAACAGGGAGAGAAATATAAAAGAGTTGTGTTTGGTTGGAAAACAGAATGACAATGAGGTGAAAATAAAAAACAAGTTGGAGAGAGGAAGGATGAGGATTAGAGAAAAGAAGGAGTGCTGGGTGCTTCAGCAGGGGAAAAAGAGCTGATGAGAAACAAAACACCCCATTGTTCGACATATCAAGATGTCTTTCATCGATTAAAGAGGGAATAGAGAGGACAACAAGTGAAACCATTTTTCAGAAAAAGATTTAGAAATATGGTATGTTTTCTCAGTGTATGAGAGTTTATACTTTCGTTTGATTCCTCCGGTATATGCCTTTAAAGCCAATCCAAACACATTCTCAGAGCAGCAGTGGATCAAATATTTGCATATAAAAGTTGTCACCACAGGTAATAAACTATCTGACAACCTTCAGCTCAGTATGCTAGCATTTTCCAGGTTTTTGTTTTGGTTTCATGGTGTTGCAGCTTTAATATCTAACTTCAGTGTCAGAGCTCTCATTGTGTTTGTTTCTGAGAACCTCCGGCAGGAAAAACAAAGAAAAGTTATGGATGAGCCACCAGCATGGCACTAAAACATACAAGCATAGTATGAAGCTGTTGATTATACAGCAGCATAAATAACCGAAGAACAGATAACTTACTGTGTTAGGATTGTTTGAGCTAAAAACAGAGCTAAAATAAGCTCTGAATAGAATCGAATGATGGACTTAGGACATTTGTTTGTTGCCCATTGGCCAAAAATAGGACTTCAGATACGGATTGAAACTGCTCCATATTTCCTACATACTTATTTGCTAACATGTCTGCTGTGTGTGTGTGTCAAAAGAAAGAAAGACAAAAAAAGGTGAGTTAATAGCAGGAAGTTGTTGAAGGGCTAGTTTCTGTGTGTTTGTGCCTTGCCTAAGGACACAACATAATGCTGGCTCCAGCTGACACATCAGATGGTGTGTTTATGCACATTACCTGTCATCAAAACCTGGGCATCCGTTGTGTGACTTAATGCAGTAAATGCTACATAATGAAGCTATTCCTTCAGTCATAGCAAAACACTCCAGCTATATATATAGACATAGATAGTTACTCTGTTTATCAGAGTAGGAAATGGTTTAGCAGTGTAGCTGTAAGTTAGCAGCAGATGCTAGTAAAACCTTGTTTTCTCATCCAGGCGGGAGATGTACACGGTTGTAATGCATGTGTCCCATTAATTACTGTGTTTAAGCGTTTTGTATATTCTAATGTCATTAAACAATTACACTTGGGGACAAGAAACATGCCGATAATGTAGGCACACAGAGAGCAGTATACAGCGTTCACTGTAGCAACAAGAGTGAGGACAGGACCGGTGTTGTGTTGAAAACACAACATATCCACACTGCTGCAGCTTGTCCGAATTACAGAACGTTATCATTCAAAAAGAAAGCATTTGATTAACAAAGTTATGTTACAACGATAGTGTTACTATTTCAAAAAGTAACAGCAATAACTCCTTAGAAGTTGGTGTACAACATCTTCATAAGATGTTAGCATTACCTACAGCAAAACCTAGGAATGAAAGAAATAAACCGTGACAAATTATTTCTCAGATACTTACATTTCCCTCGACTGAAGCTCAGGCGCTGGAACTGATCCCTCTTTATGTCTCAATTTCTTCTTCTGCTGGAACAGCACCCTCAGATATAGTTTATACACAGGACTCTTATAGCCTCTGAGGCGGTTGGTAGATGTAAGACGCATGCTCCTCAGCGCAGCTGAGAACAGAACATTTCCATGCAAAGCTGACTTCGTCGCTCTAGCTGTGGATGCGAGCAGGCAGGGCACAGAGATTGAGGATTAGCAGATGAGGGTTAGAGTTAGCTTGAGGAGTGACGTAAATTTGAAATGAATGGCTAGTTAAATGAGGAACAAAGGAAGCACTAAAAAAGGGTTGTGTTTCTAGGTAGTTTTTCACCCACTGGTGACTTCAGATACCCTAACATATGCTCCAAAGACCAGAAAAAAGTTTTTGTTTTCCTTAATATGTCCCCTTTAAGGCCTATAAATGTTTTGGTTTGAGCTTCAATGAGAAGTTGGCATCAAATATAGGCCAGAGATACATACATGGCAAAAAAAGAAGTAAAAAAAATCTTGGGAAAGTTGGGAGAAGGGATCAGGCAAAGTATGAGATTACTT
Source organism: Leuresthes tenuis (assembly GCF_036924035.1). Lineage (NCBI taxonomy): Eukaryota > Metazoa > Chordata > Actinopteri > Atheriniformes > Atherinopsidae > Leuresthes > Leuresthes tenuis. The sequence goes on along the minus strand of NW_027325372.1, from coordinate 21,064,056 downwards.
GATATGACATTTCATTACCACAGAAAATGAGGTCAGAGATAAAAGATGAGGAGATAGAAGACATGAACATTGATCAGATTCGCTGGAGGTCAAGCATATCTCTCCTTTATTCAGTGTGAAGTCAACAGAAGAATTCAATAATTAGAGAACTATCTCAGGTATCAAGTTTGGTCCTTCTGTTAACACTTCAAACACATTCCAAGCAGCATACCTAACAGCATTCCTCACGACCCCCACAGAAACCAGACAAACTTTGGAGAGAGCTATTTAAAATTTAGGAGAATGAACATATTGATTAATTCATGTTGTAGTGAGTAAAACCCCAAATATTTTCATCTTTAATGGTTCCACATGGCAACGCACTCAGGTAAAGTGTGCATTACTGCCTATCCATAATTGATGTGTTCCATTCACCACACAGAGCTTTGGCCAGGACAACTGTGTAAAAGGATATGCCAAATGCTTCTGATTGAAAATAATGCAGGCTGTAGCTACGCGTTTCTGTTGAGATATTTCTCCATTCACCACCCTTTTTCTACAGCAAAGTTCACATTTTTTTATACACAGTAATTGGATTGTGAGACACTTGGTTAGCACATAGATTAAAAAAAAAAACACCAAGCCCACCGAAAATTTCGCATTTTAATTCACAGATTCTGCGTATCCTCAGTGTTCTCAAACCGCCCCAAATTTCTGCATGTCAAATATGGAGCGGACGGAAGCAAGGCTGAGGCTGGCACAACATGCATTGAAATCTTTTGTCTTCGCCGCACTCGTTGTCACTTTGAAGGTGTTCAAATTCTAATTAATGTGCTCCATCCAGTGACAGCACCTAAAAGCCAGTACAAATGGCTAACTAATGGCTAAATGCAGTGAAGGAATTTTCCTATCCTAAGAAGGACATGACTTGGAAGGCCCTTTCCTATCAAGGAAGCATTTTTAACTCTGAGAACACCTAATGGCTTACCTGCAGTAGCTGTAGGGGTCAGCATTCAGTCTGTGGAATCAGGCCAGCTTCACCCCAGGATCGTGGCATCTGCATCACGTGTGCACTGCTGAACTGCTCCTGCTGCCTTGAAGCTGCATGCATGTATCCACACCACAAGCTTCATGTTGCGGTACATGAACTGCACGTGCAATTATCTTTAAACCCTGGAATCTCTCTGGTAATAACCATTAATGAACAGTTTTGAGTAATCCATGGTTGGTATGACTCGCAAAGTGAGGACATAATAGTTCCCCAGCTGTAACTGGGCAGCAGTATCATGCAACTGCCGAAGTGAATTGAAAATCATTTATCATCATCAAAAATGATCAACTTAACAGATATTAACACACTGATGCTATGGTGAAAGGTGTATTGTTGCCAGTATGAGGTCAATATGAAGACTGCTTTGCTCAGAAGCACTTTTATCACGTGTACCTAATGTGTGAAAATCTGACACAGAAACTATGGGAGGCACATCTCACACAGCCTGTGCAGAAGCTCTAATCTGTTAACATCCATCTGTCCACCCATCCATCCATCCATCCATCCATCCATTTTTCATACTTGCTTAATCCAATTCAGGGTCATGGCTGCACAGCTGCCATTGGGCGAGAAGCTGGGTACACCCTTGACCGGTCTACAGTCCATCATGCCACTCAGAGACAAACAACCATGCGCGCTCACATTTAGTCCTAAAGTCAATTTAGAATCACCAATTTTATGTTTTTTATGTTTATGGTTATGTATTTAGCAGACGCTTTTATCCAAAGCGACTTACAAATGAAGATATAACAAGCTATATAAAAAGCTAACAATAAACTACATAGAAGGAACCCACTAGTCCGACTCTGTCAGAGGTGACAGAGTAGAGATAGGGTGCAGGCATAGCAGGAAGTGCAGAAAGATAAAGTGCAGAGATAGAGGGGGTAGGTAAGTACAAAGTAAGTGCTAGGATAGGAGATGCTCTCTGAAGAGCTGAGTTTTCAAGAGCTTCTTGAAGATAGACAGGGACGCCCCTGTTCTGGTAGCGCTCGGTAGGTCATTCCACCATCGTGGGACGACACATGAAAAGAGTTTGGATTGTCTTAGGCGTGGTGTAGGAGCTGCTAGACGACAATCCTGGGACCAACGGAGGGACCGAGTTGTGACATAAGCCTTTGCAAGAGCATTCAAGTAGATGAGAGCCGTTCCATTAAGCACTTTGTAGGCTAACGTCAGTGACTGGAATTTGATGCGGGCGGCTAAGGGTAGCCAGTGGAGTTCAATGAACAGAGGGGTGACGTGTGCTCTTTTAGGCTGATCGAAGACCAGACGTGCCGCCGCGTTCTGGACCATCTGCAGAGGTTTCATAGTACAGGCTGGGAGACCAGTTAGGAGAGCATTAACATAACATGCATGTTTTTGAACACTGGGAGGAAAGCGGAGCACCTGCACAGAACCCACGCATGCAAATGAGAACATGCAAATTCCACACAGAAGGGCCCCAGGCTTTCAAACCAAGAACCATCTTGCGGTTACGCGACAGTGCTAAGGACAGAAGCCAAAATAAAAACCAACACATTCTGCACAATGCTTTCAGCATGAAGTAAGGAAGGGTTCCTGTAAGATGAGCCAAGCTAACCGCTTCTCAGACCGGGGCCACCGTAAAATAACCCTTTTTCCATCTAAATCAAGTCAAACCTCCAAAATTCCAAAGCAATTTTAGAGAATACTATATTGTGACTTTTTTTACAGCATCACTTATGAAGCACAGTTATTTTACTTTGTCGCCACATTTTCTTGACTGCAACAAGTTGTACCATTGTTGCAACACGGTCTATGTTGCAGGGACTCAGTCCATGTGACGGCTTGATGCAAAAGCACTGAAGTGTTTTATAAAGGACATATACCGTACACAAACCTACCTTTAACACGTTATGCTCATTTCGAGTCTGCAGTCAGTCAGTCAGACGTATCCGTGAAAGGGTTGGAGACAGATTAATCAAATTCCATTCCAATAGAAATCATGTTCCACTGTCATTTTTCAGGTAACGTGACTGCTCACACTGTGTTCATTTGCTAGGCCTAACCAATTCATTCTGGAGCCTAAACCTAATAAGTTTTTCTTCTCTCTCTAACCCCAACCAATCACAGGCTGTAAGGAAAGTAACATTAGATTAGGTCAACCTAAAGGCCTGTGATTCCAAAAATAGAAAGCACACACTAAATGCTGATATCATATTGGACTCTGGTGTTCATGTTTTGCTTTTGCAAAACACGGCTTGGGTTCTGTACGCCGCAGCCGCTGGCAGTTTATGATGATGACGGTGTATAAAACAAGAATACGACGATGGTGAAATATTTTAGTTATTTATGTTTCATTACGGGAGGCATTCATCAAACTTGGAAAGTTATTTGCTCGTTTGCCTGTGGCTGCAAAGCCTCAGTCTTTTATCTTCATTACGTTGAACCAAAAAAGCTCGATGCGTTTGTTGCTGATAAAGATATTGTTTTATTGAGCCGGCACACGCATGGAATTAAGACAAAGAAAGGCTGCATGCAAACAGGGAAATCTTTGTGTCATTTATCCAAGAGTACATGTCGCAGAGTGTGTTTGTGTTCATGTTTGCACTTCAAGAGCTCAACATCCCTCTCACATGAAATTGATTTTGGTCAAAGGTTGGGATTGTTATTACTTTTGGAGTAGCTTTGGAGTTGAGGTTGAGGTTCAGGTTCAGTGTATAGCCTTGTGTGACAGCTGAGATAACAGGTTTGAAGAATAATGTGGTGAGAATGATTGCATGTGCTGCTCTGACAGTGTGAGTGTGTCATGAGGGGCACAGAATTGAGTTGATTTAAAAAAACAAAGATAAGGATTCATTCTAATGAAAGATGATACTCTCTTAATGCTTAAAAATTACACGTGGATTTCATCATAATGTGTGTTCTTATTACTGTTTAGTTGACAGCAGAGTCTCATGTCACCATTGTGGATTTAGGGATTTGGGTCAATGTGTTTATTAAAGTGGATGCTAAAGGATCCGAATGGTGTGTACATAAATCAAAGTCCAGGAGAGAAAAGCTTTCATCCTTATAACATCGGAATAAACGTTACATGTTTAACTTATTCAGGAGGCTTCTGTTCTCTGACTAACTGAAGGGAGGCAGCACCCCTGCTCCCTGCAGTGGCTCAAAATTACACAGCATGTGTTGCAGTGGATGAGCAGGTCTTTTCTTCCTGCTGTTAACAGCATGGAGAGCCAGCACTGCTGCCAAGAGCCCACCAGGCACTCCAAAGGCATTGTTGTTTCTTCGTTGTACATTCATCTGTGTTCTGGGCAGATGAATCAACAACTATAGCTATAGTTATAGCTGGTTTAACTATTCATTTTAACAGTTATTTGGTTCTTTGATTTAATATGCAGTTTAATGCCTTATGTACAAAGATACACTGATTATCTTTTTTCTATGCCATACTCTGCATCTGCTGTTGCCTACATCTTGCTTCTGCTGTATTGGAAACCTACTCTAAAGGGATTATGAAATATTCACTTTTTTCTCTTGGAACAACACATTCCTGTCATTTTGTCTGGGGCTCCTTAGGTCTGAAAAATGCCTTTCATAGAGCTGTTCAGATTTGCAGAGAAACAGTATGTTGTGACTGCCAGCCCAGAGAACTTTTTGACGAGCTTCCTCATCGTTTGCTCCTCCCACCGTCATGTTTAAGCCATGCTGCATTAGCAGTATCTCAGAATTGGGAAGTTCAAACTCCTTTGCTCTACCTTTGCAATTACCAGTTAACTCTCCTCATTAGCCAATAGCTGGCATGACTTAAGAAAGAAATTAGCTCATTTTTCTCTAATCGCAGTTTATTTAGAGTCTAACATCCACACAAGGAAATCCAACTTCTAATTGGAATTATTTAATTGTCTTCATAGTTGAATGTTGAATGGAAATGTGAATGGAAGTGTTTTTGAAAGAACCACCGTTCACTAATATAAACACAAACTTCAGTTAAAAGTAGCCAATATAAGCAACAGTTCTAAACATAAGGCACTCAGAACCTAAACAAAACTGAAGAAATATCCAACAATGAAGCCAAGAATTTATGGAGTTGACTTGTGACGAACTGCAAAGTGATTTTGATTATCATCACATCTGGTTTTTACTCTGTCTCAACAATCCCGTGTTTTTATCAACCTAGGCCAGTTCAACATGACTTGCAATATAATAATGTCTAAAACAGAGCTCCATTTGTGGGCAAGCTAGTAAGATGTGAGACATCTGCAGTGTTTGAGTATTTGAGAATAACACTGTTGGTCAAATATTTGTCTATTGGTTTGGTATGTGCTAGTGTAAGCTTGGTTTAATATGTGTGCCAGTGTGAGCTCACTGATATGTATTGTTTGCTCTCTCATTCAGTAATGATGTGTTTTTGTATTTCATTATTGAGTGTGGTTTGTCTCCAAAATTGTGCATACATGGTAGCTTGAAGCACAGATCTCGACTAAGGCACACTCCGCAGAAGAGATGGGTGGAGCAAAGAGATGTGTTCTTTCGCTTACAACCAGCTGCTGTGACCAGAGACATAAAGATACGATTCAGAAGACTGCAGTGTTACTGTAACCATGTGGTATTTTTACTACAGACTTTTAATCAAACAACGTGTAAAAAAGATGGTGTCATGTTTGCCTAAATGGATAGAAGAATGTGTGAAATAAAAAGTCTCAGCTGTCATTTGCATGAGCAGAAGTTTAAGGGAACATGATACAAGCACTATAATTTTGCAGAGACTTTGCAAAGACACTTTTCCTCATTGTTTTGTTTAAAGAGATCTTGTTCAGCAGCATATTCCAGTTAGTTCTACCTGGTCTTAATTATAAAAGATTACATTTAGAATCTTAGTTGATACAGTCTTATTGTATAAGCAGCTCAGTAATAAAATAATAGCGTTAACAGCAAGTTTTTCTTGCCTTGTTGGGCTTCTTTAGAGGTTCAAGATGTCAGATATTACTCTGGTGAGTCCAGTATTTTTACAGCCAACAGAACAGATGGCCGGATCAACAAGAAATTAAGTTGTTGTAAATTCATCCATATGGCTCTGTCTTGGTGGAAAAGTATGAAGAAAAAATGCCTCACTTTGCTCACCAGTTTATTCAGATTTCCTTCACCTTTAATCAGGTGCTTAATAATAATACAGAAAAAACAGAAGGTTACAATTGCAATCCTGACTGAGAGTGGGCAAATGCTCAACAATTATTTTCTTAAGACCACTGTGTTTCCTATATTCCATCATTTCAAGCACATAACTCTGGTTTGATGTTTACAATCCAAGTTAACGAGCTGCAACCTCTGGAGGCCTCAGCTATGGATCCTGAAGTATTGGATTCTCACCTCATTAGCATGCTACAGCACACAGTCCATTTTATAGGCCGCCTTGGGACATCAGTGCAACATGGAACCCAACAGGAAGAGACAGAAGACAAATAGATATTGACAAATTTGATGACTGATGGTAATCATCCCTGTAGTTCTAATTTTATGGCTTGGGTCTTTTCATCTTTGAAACAGAGCTTTAACTTTAAAACAGACACACAAAGCTTTGTGAAAGGACCTCGAGCTCAGGTTAATGTCTGCCACATCATTCAAGTGCTTCATTATGTACAGAAACATGCCCATATGTTCTTTTCTGTATTTGATGTTGTATTTGATTTATTATTAATATTGTGGAGCAGTCTGACCAGAAACTTTCCTTTTTTTACAGCATCTGGGAAAGTAGATGAAGTCATCTAATCAGTTGTTTATCCTCCATTATCATAGTGATGCTCGATCATGCTCACAAACATGTATAACATTGATCCTACAATCATAACTAATCATTCTCGAAAGTGTTTGTTACATCCTTAGTTTGGGACAGAGTGCTTTTTTCTCTCATAGAGCCCCAAATTCAGACAATCTAGTGAATAGTTCTTTTGAGAAAAGCTAACGAGATGACCCCTTTACCATACGGTGTGATCTTAAGCCATTTCGTAAACAGTGTTAATTCTCATTTTCAATATGCTCACCTATACCAAGATCATTGCCACTATCTACTCTACTGTTATTTGTTTCTTACACAACAAGTGGAGAATTCAGATTTCACCTCCGTTGAAACATTGTACTGCGGCACGAACCTGAGATTTTCTGCAATCTCCAGATATCCAGAAGGTGTTTGCGTGCAATCATTTGATGATTTAGTATTAAAAAAAGTCCTGACTTGTTCAGCAGGTTTTATGTATGCTCTCCTTCTTCTTTCCTAGCTCTAGATGAGTCATTCTCAACACATCAATATTACAAGACCCTCTGTCCCCTTGCCAGCAGGCCCAGGCCACATTACTAATTTAACTCGTGTTATTCTGTTTTTGCTGCTTGTCTTACCTCAGTCAGCTTCGAGGATTTGAGGATTTTGGAAGCAGCATAGTGATGAGGGAATGCTTTTGCAGCATCATTACAGGACTGAATTAATTAAGATTTCAACCATTATTTAAAAGGAGTTCAGTGTTTTCAGCCCAGCTTTTAATTAGCATCTTCAGTGGGATTCATCCCTCTAACAAAAGGTTACTTTCAGCTTAATCTCTGGTTTGTTAGTTGGGTTGTTATTGGACATTGATCCTGCATAATGTTTCCTTGAACTGCTGTGAGGTCGAGCGCTGGGCTTGTTTTTCAAGGCAGTTTCTCAAGATGATGAAAACAGTTTCAATTCAGTAGCAACATATTAATATTGATCACTCGGGGTACTTTGTATTGATTGCATTGATTGTGGAATTGTTTCGCAATGAAAATCCAGCAGATGCAATGTGGCAGAAGTGTGTGTGTGGCATAAGCACAGAGTAGCCTTGATGTTTTGTTCACATGCTGTGAAGCCCTGAGCATTTAGCCCGGTCTTATTGTTTCATATAGTTAGTGCTGCTGTCAAAGCTGGCAAGTGAGCAACAGATTAATCAAGTATTTATTTCATCACAGCTCTATACATGAATTATAGAATGAATAGTAAAATATGCATACAGTATCTTGCATTTATTTGCCCTGTAGATCGTGTATTTTCTTTTTTAGTTTGCTTCACAGCAAACAATTTTTCCACTGATGTTTGTCCTGAGCCATGATATCCCAGCCGAAGGGAGATCAGATGCCATCAAGAGCTAAAAGTATTAAGAAATGTTCACATAAATAATGGCAGAAAAACAGCTTAAAAGTTTGATTGAAACTGATTCAGATTGGTTCATCTTTACACCTCTAGTACACTCACACATTTTAACAGTTTTACTGGTTGATGACTATTTTATTACTATTTTCAAAGACTTGCAATGAGGTGGCATAATTTATCCTATGAGGTTTACATGTTTGGGATTTAAAGTTATAACCTGTGCACTCAATTCAAACAATGTAAAGAATGATAATATGAGATATAAGTTTCAGGAGGACCCAAACAAACAAGACTGTCTTGATTTCTGACAATCAGAAACAGGGAAGAAGAGCAGTGAGCCAAGTGTAGTCATCCTCAGTTTGAAGACAGAGCTTTTCAACTCAGTACACCAAAGATATTCGGAGTGAAAAGCCTTGTTATAACTGCAATCTTTCATCATGATGGCGCAGATGCAGTCCTATTTGCAGCTTTATGCTCAGTCACTCGGCTTCATCTGAAAGATGACACTTTTCATCTCAGCACCAAAGACTCCTCCTTTCTGCTTCATTAGTGGAAAGCAAAATGCAGGCGCTCTTTACCTCGGTCTAGAAGATCTTGGACCAGCTGCCAATTTATGATTAGGTTACGATAAACAGGCCTTTGTGGGGATAGGAATAAGGAAGCCTTTTCCAATGAGAATATAACCCCCTGAGTAAAAGATGTGACTCAAAAGCATGAAAAATATGCACAGTGGTACCCAGAGCAGTGAGTGATGACCTGTGAAATGTTACTTGGATTTCCTCAATTACGTTATTAACTGAGAGAATTGCACTTCTTGACATCAAATCTCTCAAAATGGATGGTCTGAAGTGGAGCCATCTCATCTATCTCAAATGTTTAGGAGTGCAAATTTCCTATCTCTGCACCTGAGGAGCTTGTTAAGGCCAGTCATTCATCATCATCATCATTTCAGCCACAGCTCTGTGCCCGCATCTAGAGTCATTAAGTCCCCTGATCTTACAGGTGAGAACATCCTCTCCTCGCAGCCAAAGCTGATTAAGGGGAGGCTTTAAAGTCTGCAGTCAAAACACTGGTGAGGGGTGTATTAAAACTAGCACTCTCAGTCTGGCTGGCCGTGATTGCGTAAATCTCTGAAACAAAAGCCTGAAGAACTAAAACGAGATGTGTGAAATATGAATCACTGCAATCTTAGTTTCTGAGTCATTTCATGAGGTGTATTCCCTGCTTCTCCAAACTGCCAGTAATCTCTTTTTAAACTAATTTATTTCTAAAAACAGTCACGACTAGCTGAATGTTGTGCTTGCATTTTTAAAACAAGATGTGTGAATCAGCCTCAAGACTACAAAAAAGATAGCCCCTCTTCTTTTCTTCTCTTCTCTTCCTTCCTTCTCAGAAATAGCTCCAGTATAATCACTGTAACTGAACACAGGTGATATAAACTGCTGCGAGATGTGCTGTCACATAGCAGAAAGATTTGAAGGGAAACATGGTTTCCTCCTGGCAAATCATCTGGTCAGGGAAGTTTCCACATCCTTATTGCTAGGTGCTCCTCTGTTGAAAAATAACACTCTGAAACTCACTGGAACAACACACTAGACAAAGTTAAACTTCTCACCTTGTTAATGCAGCTTTTTCTTCAAGTTTAATCCTAATATTTTGCCTTTATACTGTTTACACATAATTTTATTTAGCAAAGTCTTAATCCAACTTCTAAACTCATCAATCCATGAAAACCTCACCCTACAACCCAAAGCTCCCAGAGAATCTATTACTAAAGACCTGGTACCAGACACACTCAGATGTTCTTTGTCCATCCTCCGATTTCTCAGACCTGTTTTGGCAACATGAAGACCATCTCGTAATATTTGGTCATAGTGTTATGGCCCACGATCTAATGGAAGCTGTGACCCGTGAAATCATCACGAATTTCTCTCTCTCTCGTAAATTCTGTGTAACTTCCCTCACTCTGACAGACCTAAATTGTACATAAAGATGACAAGTAAAGTTCCCCTTTGATTAAAGAATAGATTTTATGTTCTGAATCTACAGAGCACCACCCACAGTCTCAGATAGGTGAGGTCAGACAGCCCACACGTTCAACGTGGAGGATGGGAGGAATCAATCCAGACAGAATTGCAATCAGTTTTCTTGGAGACATCATAATGTTCAACTAAAAGTGTCACTGAAGGTCGGAAGTCTTCATTTTTCACAGAGCTTCTTTTGTATTTTTTGTTTTTGTTAACTTATTATAAAGTCTGATGCTGCTGCTCTCTTGTTTGAAATAATACGCTTGGATTACGCTTGTATTAGAATAGGCCATGTTGTAGAGAACCCAGGGAGGGATGGTTTTATATGTATCAGTAGATCTACAGTAGTGGATATCTTTTGCTTTGTTGTCTGAACATATCTAATTGCTCTGATATAAACTAATTATATTAAATCTTCCTCTCAGTCTTTGAACCCACTATCTTTGCAACTGCTTTCATAAAGTTGGTGAGCTTCTTGTATTTTACATTTTGTAACATTCCCTGTTCATGCCACTTAATTCTCAATGTTTTATTACGGCATATTGCTGGATGAAAGCCCACTAATACCCAGCTGTCACTGTGTAGCAGATACATACACTGAATAGAAACATTCACTGGCAGATTGCCAGGTGGTGGAAGAGTGAGATCACAATTTCTGCCTATGAAAAATGTACCCAACAAAGAAATAAATCAAGAATTATGCCAGTCTCAACATAGCTTTTCTATATTTCTTGATTATTCGCCAAATATTAATGTAGTTTAAGATCACTACAAATTGGTCTTCTGGGAGTGGTCCAGTCATCAAACTTTACGATTTCCAGTTTCTAGAAACCATGAAGAAGTATAATCTCAACATTTGTTTGCCAAAAGAGCCCAAAGTCACTCGCACACAGTCATAGAGAGGCGTTTCGTACGAAATATAAAGGTTTCTGAAAGGCTGCCACGCTATTACCTTTTCCTAAACCTAACCCAGTCGTCTTTGTGCCTAAATGTAAACTCTGACAGAGAACTACATTGATCAGGAGCATCTCCCCTTGTCAGATATGAGCATTATGACAGAGAATGTAAGTTTTCAATCCCAGACAAAGCTGAACATCGTCTGTCTTATATTTTACATTGTCCGACCATGGGTCAATGTTTTCACGTTCCACTGAAATATTCCAGTGCGAATGTAGGACTGAATATTTCATGCATTGTGAACTATTTCATGTGTCTTAGATTTATGCTGATAATAAGCTGCTTGTAGATTGACAGAAGCCAGTTAGCCCCAGGACCTTTTCTACCTCCCTTCTACAACGAATTTCAGGTATGTTCATGCAGTTGCACCTGTGATAAGTCATCTGAACAAAGGTGTGTCAGCAGAAGAAGACCTTGTCAGCTGACAGGATGCTTCAAAGCTTGGAAAGTCCACTCCAAATCTAAATACAACATACTGTAATGTTTAGACCTGGATGTCTTTTAGATTTGTGCCCCTTCCTGTTCATGTCACATGTGATTTAATAAGTGGAAGACCATTTGTGACCAATAGAGAAGACAATTAATTTGTGTGTGCTACCCACCCCCACCCCATAAGCGTGTATAGAAAATAGATGTATGTCTGAGAGGGCTTTTGTTGGTGTTTTATTCCACATTTGTCAAGCTTCTGTCCAACATTTAGCCATTAGTAGACTTATTTCAGACAAAGTGGCAGCATAACCATACAAGGCTATCAAAATATATAAAGGGCCATTGCTGTGAGAATGTTGGTGGAAAGCCTGTCTTGAAATCATACTTGCATTTTATTGAATACCAAAGTCTGGGAGTAAGGGATGTGTGCAGAGCCTGTATCTATGCTGTAGATGCAGGTGAAGTGCGATGGTGCTGCCATTGTAATTCTTGAAGAGACAAATACCTTATTACATGTCTGGCTCTGTGCATGGATTTTCCACATCCTAAGATATTATGAAACAGTAGAAAATACTCTGATAACTACCATAAACTTTTTTTTCCTTCACTGGCCATCCGTAATGAAAGAAAAGTCACTGCCAGATAATATTATATTTATTTCCTGTCGCATTTATTTCTGTTTATTTCAGTACTAATAACTGGCAGAAATAAGCACTAACCCACACAGTTTCCTAGCAACCAATATGCACTGAACCTAGGTTCGTAACCTGGTTGAAGGTTTTCAAATGCAAAGTGGCTGTGTTTGTTTGGTGTTTGGTTTATTGGAGGCTGCAGCAGCGCCCTGGGAGGGGAAAAATAGACCCGAAGCACCACAGGCTGGTAATAAAAGTTTACTCTGAAAGTAGTGTCTGCAGGGTTGAACATCTAAATACTGAAAGAACTCACTGGAGAAATGTCTGGTTTGGACAATAGTCAGAACTCCTCAAGACACAACTCCACAGATGGAGGTGTACAGTGAAGTGTGGAGGTACTTGTAGAAAGCAGAATTTGTCGTGCTTGTCGAATTGGAGGATTGAACATCCTTTGGCCAATTCAGCAGATTGGCACAGTGAGCAGTATATTGTGTTTGAAGGCGGGTGACATTTGTGTTGGCAATACTCACCTAATTTGTTCAAAATGAATAAATAGATAAATGAAGCTGGGTTGTTGGTGGTATTTCTTTGCTGTATTTTTATTTGTTGTGTTCACTGTTTTTGCTTTTGGCAGGGATGTAGCTTTTGACAGATTCAAGCTCATATCTACACCATGTTTCACTGCTGATGTCTAAATTGGTCTCCTTTTTGGACAACTTACTTGTTTCATAACACTGAAGGATTAAACAAGGCTCATTGTTTTGACACTTATTTTCAAAAAAAGTGACTCAAAGTTACTTTGATTTACTTACTAGCTTTGACTAAATTCCTTAAACATACGCTAGTAATTGTGGCATCCATTATGTACAGTATGAATTCTTGGATTGAAGTTTGGATGAACTCTTCTGGCTTTCTTGGGTTATTCATGGCTTACAGTTGTTCTTTGTCTTTGATCAGCTCATGCTCGTGTCTGCTTTAGTCCCATTTAGCTGATTATCATTTTTTTACATGTAAGCATGTTACTATGAAAGCTCCTCACTTCCTGGTTAGGTTAAACATCAACATTAATGAACTAGAATTAGAGAAGGATAATGGTTAGGGATAAAGTTCACTTCCCACTAAAGTGCACTCACCGTGCAACTGTCGTCCTCAAAGACACAATTTTCACACCTTACATACACAACCAGTAGAGATCGTATATCCTTCTAACATAATTATAGATCATATCTGAGTACAGTATGTGTATTCGGATAGATATCCTTATATACAGTATGAGACAAGAACAAAAATGACCTATAATACAATAATAATACAAACTGACCCAGAATTGCAGTGAAATATGCATGCAATCCCTCTACCACAACAATACCAAGAAAAAAAAAACTAACTATATGGAAAATGCTGGATTTATATGTACAACTGTCTATTTTCTCAAACTACAAGTGATAAACATTTACAGTGACTAGATATGACAGGGCGGGGAACAGCTTGTTTTTAGAGTGTATTTATGTGAGTGTCACTCAAGCACATTTCATATGATAGTGTTTGTTGGGGTTTAAGATGTGTTATTTAAGATGTTCTGAACAGAAGGGACAAATCTGTCAGACTACTTGTTTTTTCACTGAAAAACATTTCAGAAATGGACCACAGAGTCAAGAGATATTAATAACTTCCACTAAGTACTTGGTTCAAAACCTGGATAATTTACTTCCAATTAAAGCTTGACCTGGCGCAGACGGTGCTGCTGGAAAACAGAGGTTTCTCCCTTTAATAATTGACATCCATTCCACGTCTTGTGAAAGACCAATGGACAATTTTGATAAACGACTATTCATATTGTATTCAAATTTTGAAAGGTCACTTCCAACTTGAAATACCAATACCCCCAGAAAAATAATGAAAGAGGAGAATCATCCCATCCTCACAGCATCATATTATTTTGTCAATAGCCTTGGGTTCAGTTATTAACTCCGAAGTTTAGATTTCATCGTGCAAAGTAAACATAGTGGAATGTGTTTGTGATGGCATGTGAGCATGAGTATTAGAAAACTGTTTTAAAAAAATCTTAAATATAATGCAGGCAATAAAGAAATCATAAAAAAAAATAAAAATCACAAGAATCCTTTGTGTAAACGCGTGTGTTGGGTGTGTGTGCGCGACTCTTCCTGCTCAGGTGGTCCTGCATCTGATATTTTGGCGACCTGGGTCCTGTCTTCCTTGGATCTCAGTACCAAATTGCAGCTCATCTTTCTTGTGATAACAAAGGGCTCAAGGGGAGACAGGGTTGTGGGGTACTTCTTCTCTGACCCTGCGGCTGACCCAACTCTTTCTTTCTGTCTCTTTCTTCTTTTCTTTTAAATTGATGTCCCTGAGACCACCAATTTGTGCTACTCAGGATGTTCCTGAACTGAACTGATGAATGACATCATGAACTTTTGAATATAAAATTGTCTGTGAGCTAGACAACATTGGAAATGCCAGCAGTGCTAACAGCTCACTAGCTAATTGGAGAAGGCAGCTAATGCTAGTGCTAACTAGGTTCCTGGTAAACTAAACTTGGTAAAGTACAGTTCCAGAAACCAAGTATCGGAAACATATTTTCAGAGCTGTTAGTAATATGATTCTACTTCACTTTAGGCACTTAGTCAAAGGATTATATCTGCGTAAATTTGGGCACTCTAAGCAATTAGATTATGGTTTGAGAAACATGACATCAACCACAAATAAGAAATCTTTGTTTACCAGGTGACACCCACCCAACTGTAAAATGCAAATCCTCAAGCCATGATGTTTTCCTGATCCTTACCAAGTAGTTTATTATGACCGATGACAACATTTCAATTTCAAATCACCAAACCCCTCCAACCTCCAAGCACAAAATTTCCTGCTTGTTAAAGCTTAGTTACTTTTTTCAGGATAGTTTCCCCAAATGCTGTTAGAGAACACAGAGACTGTATTCTTTCATTGTACATTTTCAAATGTACAATAAAAAAATCATGTTCTAGTACACAAATCTGTAGATTACTGTTATAATTGGCTTTGTTCTTAGACATTATGTATTCATATTCTGTATTTTACTAAATAGCCTATGTTCCTCGTTTGTACTTTTCCACTCTGCTCATACTGCACAATAGATTACCTTAAATGGTCCAAGACTTTAAGATAGCATAACTAGACTAAATAACTGGGTCAGATGAAGCTTCTCTGTCTTGTCAAACAGACTGGTACTCGTCTAAAACAACACTCACACACACACATTGTTTATCACATCCAAAGAACACGACGAGGACAGTGGTTGGCCTGCTCATACCACTAAAAACTGGTCAATTATACTCGGTCGAGTGTGAGTATAACCTCTGTGAGATAAAGCTGAATATAAATATGAAATGTTTCTGGATATCAGGGCTCAGCCTGACGGATTTCCTGCGAGAGCTCTGTCACTCTGAGTCCAGCGCTGCCATATACTTTACATGTGACCACTAATAAATACTTTGTTTAACTTAAAATTTCTCCAGCTTGTTCTTGGGCTTCCAATGAAAGAATCGGTCTAACATTACATTTGGTGATAATATCAATGAACTTCACAGAGACATCGTCGGATATACACATGTGCAAGCTGTTTTCCTTATTAAGACGGCTGCAGACCAAAAGGTCCTGTGGTTCCTTAGTCATTATTATTTTCTAAGTTGGTGTCAGAAATCCTTTTTAGAACAAAGGGGATAAAAGCTGCAGAAGTCTATTGATTTTAGAAGTTATAACGCCGTCTCTGACGACACTGTGATCAATGGCCACGACCTTTTAGTCTCTTTAGAGTTGACCACCGTGACACCTTTGTCTCATTTTTACATTCTTAATGGTTACAGCCACTATATATTTTGAGCCTACAGTTGTTACAATATTTGTTTACAGTTGCCATGGTTACAGGCTCTATTGCTTTCTGTTGGGGCAAGTGGAAATGTGCCGCTGTGTCCAAATGACTTCTCGACACTGAGAAAACAGACTCTCCTTGTTGGCTATTCCCAAACTCCTGCAGTTTAAACAGCACTTATCAATTCTGCCAGCCCTGATCACTGAATAGCAGCACTCTCATTGTCACAGCTTCCTGTATGCTGAAAAATCCTCTCTGTACAGCCTGGAACCTGTGATACCCAAAATTTGACTCAAATTCCAACATTTCAGATAATTATTCAAGTACCTCGAGCTGATGTAGCCTCAGGCTCCTTATCTGCTATAGATATAAAGAGATGATTACCCATACACCCAAAATTTTGCCATTTCAAACCTAACCGACAATGTCTCATGAGGATACTTTCACTTCCAGAAATTGTTCATCTGCTGTAGATTATCCAGGTTCCTCACAGTTTTTAAGGACACAGTGCTCACACTAAGAAATGCCAAGTTTTTCACTCGTTGCTCTTTGGAAATCAGAAAGCAGAAAATATGTTTTACAAATTAGGAAGTGGCTCAAGACTTTGACACAGTACTGTGATTGAACAGAATGTGCATGTTTTTTGGCATGCAGTATTGGATATATAAAATCAGCTCCCTTTTAATAGTTAAATTGGAGAACCTTTAGAATTTAATAATTGAATTTGAGGGCCTATAGAATAAGCACCCTGGGTATCCGGTTACATAGTCTTATTTTTCTATTATGTATCATAAATGAGTAAAAACAATTATTTACTTTGTAGGAGTCTGTGATTTTCAAGTCTTTTTTTCACCATTGAATTTCTTCTAGATACTTAAGTTGTGGACAAAAATGACCTTCTTGCCAACTTTGAATTCCTGTATTTAAGCACCTATGTGTCTCTCACCGGTGACAGATGAAGAGAACAGCTGAAAGCTGAGACCCTCACATCTATGAATAATGAAATAAACTCATTGTTTCCTGAGCACCAGTCTTTGTCCAAAGCAGGTCCCGGTGCTTTATCCTACTTCAGCGAATGTCAAAGAGGTCTAATGACGCTCACCTAGTGGGAGTCGAACTCCACATGCATAGAGGGAAGTCTTTCTAGAATACTGAAATGAAGGTCAGCTTTCTAGGTCGCCGTTTCCCATAGTGACCATCCTGCCAAGGGAAGAGGAGACGGAGGATGCAACGCAACACGACCGCTGCACAGTTACGTAAGACCAGAGAAAGTGCAACAACAGCACTGAACCCTGGCTCAGAGGAGGGAAAGTGCAAACAGCACACAAAAAAACAAAGGGAAGAGGGAGAGGAAAGCAGAGGAGGAGGAAGAGGGGGCATTTCAATCACATCAGTGTCCTCATTCGCAGGACAGAGAGCCAGAGTTATGTACGACCAATGAAATGAGCAAAAAGCTGAGTCAGGTGTTTGCCCTGTCTCACTCTAATGGAAACAACAGAGAGGTGAGGCAAGGAGAACGATGAAGGTGGGGGCAGAGAAAACGCCCACGCCACAGCTGAGCAGCACTATCCAAACAGTAACTTCACCATTCCTTCGGGTCAAAAGGTCAGGAACAATGCTACCACACACCGTTGTCTCTCCGAGCTGAAGAGGAGGCCTAAAACATGTAACACTCGGCTTCCCACCACCAACCACACTCCTGTTATCTCCACTTCCAGGCTGCTCTCTCCTCAAACAAACTCAGCTCCAAAAACATATAACAGATCTTTGGCAACTCAACAAGACACCAGCTCTCTGAGTATGCCTGGGGATTTATATGGAGGGTAATTACCACTGTCCAATGGAATCAGTGGGAAAAATGTGAATCTACAACATTGGATTAATTTACAATGTTGTAAATGTCCACAATACTGTGGCCCAATTTCCTTTAGAAATAATCTATTTATGTAATCCTTGCATGTTACAACTAGGACACCAATGAATGTCCAAACCGAGCAATTCTGAATGTCTTCGTAGGACTTGAATGCATCAAACGGGTTCCCAGCTGTCGACTTGTTCAACAAACATTTAGGTCTTGAAATAGTTCGACTGATGACATTTTCGTTTGTAAAACTATAGAGCAGAAACATATTCACACATTTATAACGATTATGGATTTAAAGGGGAAATTCTCAGTTTTAATTTGAGAATGTTCGCACCCAAACTGGAGGAAGGATTCAAGAAACACAGCTTTTCAAAATAGTAGAGCAGACTAAAAGAATAACTAAAATGTTCATTTTCAACGCTTTGGTCTGAATCCTTTGCAGGCACACGCTTCCTGGACTCCGCAGTTTGGGTTGCTTCCTTTGTGGTCCCCTGCTAAGCCTTTACTGTAACTTGTTTGTTGGCAGAGCTTTCTGCTTTTATTTTGGTTTCCAGGAAGTGGATTTCATTCGCTGTGGGACTGACATTATGGTGACTGAATTAAGAATTGAAGGATAATCCATTTTTCCATAGTTTGACATTCTTATGTAGCTTTCACTGCATATTTTGGGCCACTGTCTGCCTCTGTTATGAAGACGCAGCCAATCAACTTCACTTCACTTTTGGTCGAATTTGAGGATTCATTTGGGTGCTTCTGCTTTCTGTCACATCATTTACAAGCAAATTGCAACCAAGTGGTTTATAGGTGATGAGTAACTCCAAGTCTTCTCCTGTCTCTCTGAGGCAGGCAGACCGTGGATCCATCTGGCTGCATTTGCTCTTGTCTGAATGTGGCGAATTAGATTGATATACATGCTTCATAAAGTGAGTTTTTCAGTTGGATGTTGTGGGGTTTGAATAATCCAACAGCGATGTCTTCCATGGACATCTCGACCTTTTTGTTGCTGAACTAATTTGTGATTTATCTATTTCTCTATTTTTTCACAGACTTTAACTGAGAGCTCCTTTGAACACATGTTTTGTGTTTGCAACATCTTCCCAATGCAGATGCCACATTTGGTAACCACTCCAGATCGTTTTACTGAGCTAAACTCATATTTTCCTACATAGAGATTTTCACATGCAACTGCAAAACAAAGTGCCTTTACCAAACAGCAAGCAGGAAATAGAAATAAAACAGAAAAAATAAATGATTAAAAGGTCAACAACACTTAGAAGAAAGCTTTGTCCAAATAGCAGTTAAATAATATTATAAATAGATAAATAAAAGCAAGTGTAAAAAACGAAAGCGTTCAAAATATACAAAAGACATAAAAGGCATACTAAAACAGGTGGCACAATGAAAAAGCAATTAAAGAAGACATACCCTTTTTTTTTCAAAAGTTTACATAATTTACTGAGGTCTTAACGAGTTAGCACAGCAAGACACTTCAGCAGTTTGTTTTTCCTCTGTTAATTTACACCTCTCTTCTAGGGGTGTAAAGTGACCCACACAACTCCACCCCACGCCTCTGCTCCTCAGTTTCTGCCTCTTTTAAAATCTGTAATACTCAAATACCCTTGGCGCATGTTATTACATTATGAAAGAGCAAACCGCAATAAGCCTGAGAGCTCAGCCCACATACCAGACTGAAAATAATTGATTGGCAGTTTTAGTCTCAAACCATCATCTGCTGTTTGACCATAGACAGCTGGTAGGTTATTGATCCCTCTTTTAGGCTCAATGTCATTGTGAACTGGTCCAAGTTCGACACAACCACTGGCTGGTTAACCCGAGAGCAGTAATATCAGGTGATTTTCACTCATGCAATTGTGTTTATATGACAAGTTCCAAACTGCGTTTTTTTTTTTTTTTTTTGGGGGGGGGGGGGGGGGGGGTGTTCTGTTAGGGTTATGGTTTTTATATATATTTCCATCCATCCATTTTCAATACCAACTTAATCCAATGCAGGGCCTATCCCAGATGTCATTGGGCAAGAGGCAGGGTTTAAAGACCTACTCGTTACTTTTAAAAGAAAAAGAAGTCTTCTCTAGAAATCTTATTAAAGAACTCTTTAAAGAGGTGATTCCTTAAAGAAATTGTTTCTGTGTGTTTAAAACAGGAAACACAAAAAAAGTGTATGAACCTAATGTTTTTTGACCCACTCTTCCACTCCAGCCTCCTCTCTCATGTAAAATTTGTGACTGTGACATGGCACTTCTCTTCCTCCTTGGCTTCACTCTGAACTAGCTACCCAAATGTCATATGATGTCTTTCTGTGTTAATCAACCAACATGCATTCAGCAACACTAATTATTTTTACTTTTAGCATCTGTCTTTATTGTAGAGGACTCATCACACAGCAAGAAGTAAAATGGTGAACAGAGGGCGCACACTGGCCATGTCAAGATGATATGTGTGGCCTAAAGACTGAGATGGGATAATCACACACTACAGTATCTGATGAAGAGACTTACCATCCTTTGACAAAAAAACAAAAAACCCCTCATCTAAAACCCATCGTGACACAGTCTTTCTCAGCATATTGTTGCTGCTTCAAGCACTTACACACTCCTTCTAGAAATGTGTCATTTTTTATTCTTCTGTTGGGGTAGTCCCTGTCATGCAGGCCAGCTGTCCCCTCAATGAGAAGCCAAACTTAGTCTGGAGAGACCACCGGCGATGACTCATCTCCAACCTTTGGAGTTAATAAAATCTTCCCACAGCTCTGACATGCTCCATGAGCTGTGACGAAGTAAGGCTGATGTCTGGCTCAGATGGTAAGCCACAGAATCTGTGTGCGTGTGTTTGTGTGCCTCCTATTGATACCGTTAACCCCACAGAAGTGAAGTGCAGGGTGTTTCAGTCGCCCGTCTTATGAGTTATTTTAATGAAAAAACGATGAAAAAATAAAAATGAAAATAAAAAAAGAAGAAACTGCCACAAACTCAAATACAGGAGTATAAATGTTGTAAATCAGGGGAGACAGACCAAAAAAGCTGTAGCATTTTTTTAAAGTTGCTGTAATAATAAAAGGGTAATACCAAACTAAGCAAATAAATTATGATATAGTTTAAACTTTCTCTCAAATAGAGAAATAAAAAACTGTGAGAGATGAAACGATCAGATCAGTGTGGAGTGACAGCACTACTAACTACTATCAGTAGGGCAACATTAAGAAAACTACGAGATGGTAGCAAGACAAGCTAGTTAGCTGCCATTAGCAATCTGCCTTAGTTTGTACCAAAGCTTGTTGGAAATCTCTTAACGCCACACCCATAGATGTAATGTAAATATACATTTATTTAGATATCAAGGCAAGTTTAAGGGAACATGTTTCAGTTACCTGGTTTCCTCCCAATATTACCTAATTAGTAAACACTTTTGGAGGGATATAAAGTTATGTGGCTAATGGTTGTTTCAGATGTTACGTCAGTGTTAGCTAATGTCAGTTCTGACATAAACATTACATGTTAAGGCTATTAATTCAGTTTATTTCATACTGATAATTCACAGTAAATAGAATCATAGGGCATTCTAGTGAGAAAGTAGAATTAAACTTCAGTTTAAAGTTCAGTCTAATTATATTCCTGTTTGATATAACGTTGTTCAAATCAGGACAGGACAAATGTAAAAACACAAGCCAGGGATATATGTTCAATGGGACAGAGAAAAGAAAAACGCAAAGTTAATGATAGTGATAATGGCATTTCAACTCACAGCCAGCTGTGACCACCATAACTATATGCTTTGTCAAGTAGTGGTGTTTTAAACCTAATCTTATTGGTGGACATAGTCTCTGCTACCCAAAGGAGGAGTACAATTGAGTGTCATCTGCATGGCAATGAAAATGTATGCCATGTTATATAATATTTTTACCTACCGGAACCAGACATACAAACAGAAGCAATGATTTAAGCACAGAGTCATGTTGAAAACCATGACTAACCGTGGTGTGAGGATAAGACTCATCATTTACTGTAAAAGAATGGAATCTATCAGACAATTTGGACTTCAGCCACCCCAACGTTGTTACTTTAGTCCCACAAAATGCTGTGGTGTCTGCAGTAGAATAGTGATCAAACAGAGCAAGTATATTTTATATATTTGTGTTTTCTATTCTATTCTATATACATGACTCCATCATTTGAGGCCATGAGGAGATTGTTGATAACATTCACTTGTGCTTTTCTGTGTGATGGTGTGCTCTGACATGAAAACGGTGCAAATGGTCACATATTTGATTTACAACAGCTTTTCAGGGAATTTTTGGAATTAATGAAGAACACTCCTGGTTCAAGAGTAAAGGTTTAGTTACAGAAGCCTTTAAAGCCTGAGGTATGCAGTCTATCAATAAAGATAGATTTGTCAGATCTCATATAGAAGGGTTAAAAAAATAAAATTCTTCCTCACGGACAGATAGGGTCTAAAAGGCAAGTTGAATGAACAACTGTTGTTGACTAAGATCGCTCAACACAACTGAATCAGTCTAAACCTGAATCAAGTTCTATAGTTGTTTACCACAGGGACAACTGTGGGAAAGATTCCATAAATGTTGAAAAGGCTCATGAAGTCATCATTACCACAGGTGTGGTACTGCTGGACAGAACCAGTGTGTTGCTCTTTCACTTAGAGGAAAGGCATGGCAATGAATTTCAGGACATTATTATTTTTGGATTGGGGTGGAGCTTTTTGTAGATAGAAGCGGAGATGCGTTCTGGAAAAAAAGTTGCAATTTCTGGCCCATATAACATCTTATAATTAAGAGGTGACGAATATGTGTAAAGTTGCTGTGACAGACAGTGCTAAATGTTTGAAGAAAACAGTATGATTAGTGTGTATACTTTATACTTTAATAAATAGCAGTACAACCCTAATTACTACTGAGATTTAAAGGTATACATGGCGCAACGTAGCTTTTTGTCAGTCTGGCTACAGTACTGAAAAGAAACCTGGGGTTGTTGTTGTTCTCCTTTATTAACAAACAACAAAAAAAAAGCTCTAGGTTTGCAAAACGCCGTGAGATTGCTTTAAATTAGAGGAACACCACTTCCTTTCCAGCTTTCTTGACGTCTGCTTTAAAGTACACGGCTGCAAATGAAACCGAGTGGCCAGTTTCCTCTAACTGATCTTTTTGACATGGATTATTGAGTGCATTGAGGAGTTCTGTAAGCAAGATAACCAACTTGTGTGGGAGTAAAGATTTGGTTGTTGTATTGACTCTGTATAAAAAGAAAGGTCAACAATGGAAACACATTTATTCCTGTGAAAATCCATCACTAAGCACTTGTGCTGCAAAAATCCCAAGTGGACCACTTCACTCTTTTTGCAGTTTTGGTTCTAAAGAATGCTTCTTCTACCCTGCACGATACTGCTGGAGACTGAAACTCTAACTGAGACCTCGAGGTCAAACATTTCTATCATTTGTAGTTAGTATTTTCCTCCACCTCTGCATCTCAATTGGATAATTCAATGATCCTAATTGTATCCTAATTTCTTTAGGAGCTGATGAAAGTGAGTATTTTGCATTTGGAGAATTTATTGAATGTATGACTTCCAAGGAAGAAAAATAAATGTTTTAACTTATGAACATATCTGGATGTCTTTTTATATAGAAGACCAAAAAAAAAAAAAGAAAAGAAAAGGAAAGAGCCTCCCTGCCTGAGCTGAGGATTTTATTCCTGGACTGCAGTGAGGTGGTGAAAAGCTCTACGCACAATTTTAGGCATCCAAGGTTTTATATGCTGCAAACTTCAAGAGCCAATCCCATCACTTGCAGGATGGGACTTTATGTACATGTTGTAAAGCAACACCAAATTAGCTCATAATTACCAGGCTTATAATGATCTGGCTCTGCATTGACTTCTTGTTCCTATTAGTAGGTATGCAAGCAGTCCTCTCCCATCTTATACCAAGGTAATATTTGAATTGGATAAATTATCCATATGATAGCTTTAATGGTCTGACTATAACAAGCTGGAATTTAACAGACTTGTTCCAAAACGGCATCAAAAAGAAAGAAAGAAATACAAAAACAATCACCATGACTTTTGCCGTGGTTACATCGTGTCCAGTCGGGATAAGAATTACACCATCTGTCAGTTCTGAAGTTTACAAGACATGAAAAAATGTAAATAAATCATCAGCTCCTCATTAGCTCTTAAAATGAGGCGAATAGTAGTGTTTGAGAAAAGAAAAAAACTCTTCAGTGGATGTGTCAGGTGTTGTTCATCTGAGGTTGTATTTGCCTCATATTAAGACCTGGTAAAGACCAGAATATTAAGGACACACATTTTTCCCCACTGTGTTATAATCTGAAAAACCTTTGAACTGAGACACGGTGTCCTGTCTTTTTTGTGACATCCTATTTCTTAAGAGATAGTGTTCCAGCAGCATCGTGTCTGGCAGAACAAGAGGAGAGGTGGAAGTGAGCAAAGATGGAGGGGTGAAGCAGTGGGCTGACACATGTATTTGTAATGATGAATGAGCACAACCAGCACATCACTTTTCCATCCCAGTGCCATTTTTTCACAAATGATCAAGATTTGAGCCTCTTATGGCTGTCGTCCGTCTATTGATTTGTCGAGGAAAAAACCTGCTATCAGACCAACTGTAAATATGTACAGTGTTTTATTAGCTACTCTGAGCATATTGGGTCATGGTGAGTGTGTGTGTGGTGGTGGTGGGGGGGGGGCTTGTTTATGTTCAACTCATCCCCAGTCACTACGAACAAAAATGATGCGCAGTAAGCATCGTGCACAGCGTGGCTCGCTATCATTCTGTGTTGTGACACCCGCTGCTACACATCCATCTCTTTCACTGCCAGAGAAGGAGAAAGGCAGCGCGGGGAGGAGAGGAAGAGGAGGAGGAGGAGGAGGAGGAGGAGGGCTGTGCGCATCGTCGGTGCCAATGGGCGCAGCGCTATCTAATTAAACCCCTACCACGTAATCCCAACGACACCATCCCCCCATTTAAAGCCACTCCACCGGCGCTCATCACTTAAACCCACAGTCCACCGCTGCCGTCCCGTGCCTGCTTCTGGAGGGGATCGAGCGCCAGCAACAGCAGCTCCATCACTGCTGCCTCCCGCCTGCACGGTTAACATGGTTTGCAGGGTTTGGTTGCTGTAGCTCAGGGCCACCTAGCACGTAACCCAAGCCAGCGAACCGGCGTGTGTTGCATGTGTGAGAGTGTGCCCAAAGAAGCAGCGGCTGCAGCCTAACCACGAGGAAATCTCCATCCGTCTCCACCAAGGTTATTCAGCCGGAGCCCCGCAGGAAGGAGTCCGGAGCGAGCCGTGCCGTGCCGAGCCGAGCCGAGCATCACTGCACCTCCACCAGGCTGTGCTGACCACCGGCCCCTCTGAACCGCAGCAGGGTCCCCTCCGCTCCAGCCCCGACGGGTAAGGAAAGCGTCCGTTGTAATCCCAAATGTTTCGCCTCCTTAATACTAAGCATGTCGTTGTTTTCCTCGCTAAATAAAACGCTGTGGAAACGCGACGCAGGCGCTTTTGTTTACCCGCGGGAACTGCGAGTCTGCCTGCTGTGTGGCTCTCAGAAAACCTCCGAGTCCACGGCAGCGGAAAACATTCCCGCACGCTCTCTCATCTGTTCCACCGCGCAAACACGCGCTGTGCGATGTTCTGTCTGTTCTCCGGGCAGTTAATCAACTCTGGAAGTGGTGGGAACATATTAGCTCAGCCAACAGCGTGACAGCGGTGTTGGTCTGCCATTTTTTTATGAATGATCTTAACGTGGGACAGGAGGCAGGATGGATGCTGCTGTGGCTCCTCCAGCTTCTCCGCTTTGGTGCAGATTCGAGGTGCACCGAACGAGCCAGTTCTCTAAGAAGAGACAGACATGCTTTGATTTGCCGCTTTATTTTTAAAGCATTGCCTTTCAATTATACAGAAGATTCTAAGTATTTAGATAGGCTTTTAGATGTGTATTTTGCCTTTTAGTGTTAGCTTTCCTCTCAGGCGCTTTCTCGCTGCTTTGGAGCAGGTTACTAACAGCCTCCTCACACAGACAGTCTGCTTATAAGGCAGCCAGGGGTCCGCAGAGATGCCCCACACCCTCTTATAACCACTCTCTGCATTTCTTAGAACACCTTTGATCCAATTTTAGAGAGATGAGAGTGGAACTTCTCTCACTTATTGGCAGGAGTGTTTGGAACTAAGCAAGTCAAATAAGAGACAGGGGCCCTGTGGCCCCCTCAGGGGCGTAGAGCATGCCATCTTAAATGAGCATCTTTCACAGAGGTGCTCAGGATCTCTACTCTGCTTCTCCGGGAGATGAAAAGCCTGCCTGTGCCTGACTCAGTCTGTGACACTTTATGTTGATAGCATGATATGTTTGCTTCTGTGTCTTCTTTCCCAAACGCCACCCAGCTGTTGCACGCCTTCTGTATCATCCTCCCAGGCCGAACAAGTCTTTGTTAGGCTTTGCATCAGGCACATGCAAAGTGGAATTTCTATTCAGGAGTAACAGAACAAATCACGTGCCGTGGTGGTCATTATCTCGGTGTCGTTTCGGTGAAAAGAATGATGAGGGACGTGAGCAGTAATGTGGGCCTCCCTGACCTGAGGCTGACGGGAGTGTGGAGGTGCGGCCCAAACAAACTGAGCTGCACTCGAGGCTCGATTAAGTCTGAAGCGGGCCAAATTCTGCTGCTTGTGCTGTGGAGGGTCAAGCCAGCATTTAGCCTGCATGTGCTTATGCTAGTGTAGTCGTTGCATAAGAGGATAAATGTGCGCTGGAGCGCTACTCTGTATGTCACTTAGACTCATAAGCACACCCGCCTGTTTTCACACACACACACACACTCATCCTACTTGTATAGGACACATCAAAAGAGGTTTTCACCCTGAGGCATTAAGCGCCTTGTAAATGATAGATGTGGTAGTTTAGGTGTAATTCATTTGGACAGATTTGGTTTGTAGAGCAGAACAAGGAAGATGGTTTCATTTCTCAGGGGTTTTTCACCCATCTCCTCGTGTGTTTTACATTTTAATGGATCCCTCTCTGTGTTCTATACTTGAGGCTCTCACATAATAAGGCCAGTGCAGCTCTTCTCATATAGGTGACCTTGGTCTCATGACGCTGGCAGAAATTCTTGACACGAGGCCCCTACTGCATGTATGCATGGAATACATAAGCACGTAGTGACTTTGAATTAAGGCTTCTGTCTCGTAATGTGTGCAGGCCAAGGCTCAGAGTCTTGGAGCTCTTTCTTACAGAGACGAGTTAAATCTTTGAGTGTTATTGACGCTCAGAAACTTCGCAGCACCCAGAACAGCCTCCGGGCCTCTGAGGCCCTACTTGGGAAAAAAATCATTGTAAGAACTGCAAAGAGATGAACTTAAAGGCATAATGTAAAGTGGATCTGTGGCCTGATGGAGTAACAGTAATGGGGTAAATGGAAAATGGTTTGTTCATCCTTTATGAGAGTTGTGTTACATTTTAATTTGCAAATACTAAGTGGCCACTTTCCTGTTATTATGTTATCACCTCAATAGCTCTGATGATGTGTCCTATTAGGCATCAACGTACAAGAGACTTTCTTCATCGTAAAAAACAACTTCACATTAACACTTGCAGATCTGCGGTTGTGGAGTTGTGGCAACAATCAGTCACGCTATCATTCAGGCACTCTGATTGGCTGTTTTATAAGCCGAGCTGTTAACAAAAAGTGAAGCAACTGACCCAGAATTCAGTTTGCCAAACGCGAGACATCACCCCATTCAAAGAGAAGCAAGATCACTTTTACCTAAAACGTGCATGTTTGAATTCTTCCTATGAGTCTGATTCTGGCTGCAGATAATGTGGTTTGCTCCTACCTAAAGTCAATGTAAAAAAAAAACCCTAACTTGCAAGTTGACAAGTTGTGATATTTTGATGTCGGGTAGCGGTAGTTTGAAGAATAAAAATAGCAGATGAATTTAGAGGCATGAATGTTAACACAGCAGGATAGACCCAGAGGTTCCTTCAGCGCTGTAGCTAAATGCAGGTATGGGTTCTAGGCTTAGTGTTTAACTGGGCTTCTGTTTAACTGTATTTCATTTTAGTTGGTGTAAATAGCATGTGTTGACATCTGCACTGATACCCTGATTAGCCCCATGCCTGGTTTTACTAACAACAGCTTACTATCAGCGTGTTTACGCCTGGTTTCAAGTAAGCTAATCCCATAAAATTGTAATAGTTTAAGCTTGGACTGGAAATGTTTGATACACAAGGACATCTCCGTGACTTCATACATGGAGCTTTCATGCAAAAAAAAAAAAGGAAAAGTTCTTTGTGTGATGGAGATGGCAGAGGTGACGCAGACCAGCAACCATTGGAGCTAAATGTCACAAATACAATTAGTATGAACAACATTCTATCGACACAGGTTAATCAGCTAACCAATGACCTGGTTGACCTCTAATTGAAATCCTTTTATATTAAGCATATGTAAAACTCTTTGCTAGCTACTCAAGCAAACTGTCACATGTTTACTCCAGAATTTAGATTGGTGACATCACCTTGTTCTAAATAAGCCCCACCTACTTCAAACAAGCTAGAAAAGCAAAAGGAAAATACTAAAAACGTATTATCTGAAATTTGAAATGACCAAACCGCTTTGAAATTTGGTGAGAAATTCTGTCTTGATGTTGGATCTCACACTCATAGCCGGAATACTTTTGAGAAAACAGGTTTGTGGGGTGTTAAACCATAACCAAACGAACCTGAACCAGTCTTTACGTGACTGATAAACAACACTCATAGCAATCATATCATTATGAAAGTCGTGTAAGAGTTTTTACTGCAGTGTATTGTATTTAAAAAACAGCCACTTTTTATTTCAGTCACAGTAATGCATTGTATTAAGGTCTGAAGCTGATATTTTCAGGAAGTCGAAGACACGTGAAAGCACTACGAGAATTATTGAATGTTAGAATTTCTCAAATGGAAGAAGTGAAGATTGAGACATCCTGCTTTTTGCTATCTTTTGTGGGTGTAGTGGGAAAACTAGATCTGCCATTTCTGTACTGGTTTTTATGCAAATTTTAGAAATAT
Organism: Leuresthes tenuis; assembly: GCF_036924035.1. Taxonomy (NCBI): domain Eukaryota; kingdom Metazoa; phylum Chordata; class Actinopteri; order Atheriniformes; family Atherinopsidae; genus Leuresthes; species Leuresthes tenuis. The sequence goes on along the minus strand of NW_027325372.1, from coordinate 21,035,033 downwards.
TTTTCATCGAAGCTTCATGAGTAAAAACAATGGAATGCTCCTTTAATTAGATAGAGCAACCATAATTCATTACAAACTTTACAGGCAGTCTGAGGTTTTATAATAATTCCATATGTGTTGATGATGTAATGAATAGGAATCAGCAAGTTAAAGAAATTAGTTTTCAGACTGTGTGAGCTCTTATTTCATATGTAGGGTTTGTGGGATGAATGGGATGTAGCCTGCATGGGTTTACGCGGGGTCTGTGTTTCCCATGTGTGCTGCCGGCGCTGTAATCATCCCTGATCCTACCGGGGCGGGGCGTCTTCTGCCCTGTCAGGCATCCTGAGAGTCTGATGATGCCTGCGATAGGGCTGAGAGAGCAGCTACTCTGCAGGAGGTGGACGGCTCAAAGCAAAACACTGAAAACCAGAAATTTTACCAATCAGGCCGAGGCGACGCTCGGATTAGTTTTGAGCCCAGTCAGTTGTGAAGTGGCTCCTTTCGAGAGAATCGCTCCTGGGTGAATTAGCACGGCAATGCTGGCTGTTTTAAAAAAAAAAATAATAATTTTACCCTCTTTTTTTTTTTTAAAAATTTGCTGTTGCCTCTTTTTACGAAACAAATGAGACACGAGGCTTAAGCAACACAGTCGTGTTCCTAATTGTGGGGAGATCTGGCTGCTCTGTCTTTAGTGAATCCAAATGAAAGCACACCTGCCTGGAATTATCTGACAGAACACAAATGTTACTCCAACTTTTATCCCTTAATTTACACACAAAAACGGATGAACCGAGAACAGGAAAAGCACCACAAATGAGCAAAGGGTGGAAACAATAATGTGGCCTACAGAGGAAATCACATGAAAGCAGGTGGTAAAAAAAGAAGTTTTAAGCTGATATTTGACAGTAATCCTGCTAGTTCTCCTGTTCTAGTTTCCCTTTTCCTCTCTTCCAGCCATTCAGAGGCCGAAAGGGCAACCAATTACTCCCAGAGCATGCGGTTTGGCTAATGATGCCGGGGGGTAGGGAGCGGTGCGCGTGCATGTTCTGTAGCATAAAAGGCCGACACCTCTCCACAGATACACTTCCACCAATACCTCTGCTGAGATCACATCTCAGGGCAGCCTAATCCCTTCTTCCTCTTTGTACCCTCCACTTCCCTCACACGATCACAGCATCTCCACAAAATGCTTTTCACCTTCTTTGCTCAACCTCATTTTGCTTGTGTGACCATCTCAAGGAGTAAGACATAAAAAGCAAGAGGAGTAGTCCCTTTAGTCCAAAATGCTGGACTGTAAGCGGTGTCAAGTGACTCTCCCCTCATCACGGGGTTCTCTCTTCATTTAGACGCCTCTCTTACACCTGAGCAGAAAGACAGGAATTTTATGGAACAATAACCACCAGCTGCGTCTCTGCAAAACATAAACAGTGTAGTGGACGCTGCGCCCGTCGTGCTGTTTTATTTTACATGGTTATTATAAGATTGAGAGAGAGAAGACAAAATGTTGCAGGTGAAAAATTCAAACCCCGACAGCATCAATTAAGCCCCCTCCTCCCACCCAGCCTCTCGCTGGCCTCTCTGGGCAATAACGAAGGGCCAATCAGAAATGGCAAAATCGATCTGGCGCCGGCTGGCTCGGATGCATTTACAAGCAGCCGTAATGACTGCAGACTCATTTCTCCCGGCTGCTGCTGCTGCAATCTCGCAGCAAGCTTTCTTTCTGCCGAGGGAAAGGACAGTATTATTCTGTAGAGTCCGTCCAATTACTGTAAATGTGCTTCCTGCCTGTTAGATCACAGCATGGCCGTCTTATAATGGGAAGTGCAGTAATTACTGTTTTTTTTTTGTTTTTTTTCAATTTTCTCTCATTTATGGAGGTGCTTTTTAACTCTCTTTTTTCCACTGTAAATGTGACTTTCTGCATTTTAATGTGCTTATTTGTGCAGACTGATAAAAGGCCAGTCGCACTAATGAGCAGCCATCGATGAGGCTGCTGTTGCTTTCAATTTGTACTCATCAAGGGCGTTTTCGGGCGGAACGGGGCTGGGGTCGGGGTGATCGATGATGGTCAGGGCCGAAATGTCAGATTTATTACCGACATTACTCTTTTGGCAGGGAGTTTGATTTGCGGCGCTGCTCGCGTTGATGGTCAGCGGTGGAGTGGAGTGGAGTGTGGAAGTGTTGCGTGGTCGGACACGCTTCCGCGAAGCAAAAACAACAATTAATGGCTGGACGTGAATGTGTGGACTCTGGTCTTTTGTTGGTTAGTGGTATGGTGACAAAATAAGGCTCCTTCTCTTAAAACATTTGCAGGAAACAGTTATTTTACCTGCTTTGGTATATTTCCAACAGGTGAGGTCAAGCGCAACAAGAATTTGTTCAGAACTCGAATAATGTTTGCTTAAAAAGAGAGAAAAGCAACAAATCAGGAGCATCAGAAGCTTGAACCATAGAACAATCTCATCCCTTACTCTTCTTCATTGACTGGTTAGTGTCTATTACTTGATTATTGATATACTTAATAATTTATACACCACTTAATTATTCTTTACATTTTATTTGCTGCTGACATGAAGGTCCTTTTACTCTTTTTTGGGGGGATTCATAATTTGCGTCCTTGTCAGTTTTCTCTTTGTAGATTGGTGGATATTTGACTTCAAGTAACTTTTATTGTCATGTACAGGAGGGAGGAGCAAACACTGAGAAGGGATACGCAATGAAATCAGCATGTAATCGGCAAGTCTTACAAAGGAAATATTGGCACTGGCCAAAGCCGACACTGATGTGTGGATTTGGTGAAAGCTTATTAAAGTAGGATGAAGTCCTACTGTAGCTGCTTACTACCCTGAAGGCCCGTCCACAGTTTTCTGGTCAACGTCTGTTGTTTTTAAACGTGCTTATTATAATTATGACTTGATTTTTTTAATGGGGCCGATATCAGATTTCAATGTGAACGGTTCACCGCGTGGAACCGAAAAAAACGACCTCGTGACGCGGCATGAACACTTGATACAGAAGTCACCCCCCAAAATACTTACCAAGGCCAGCACCCTGCCGGTCTTCCACTGACTAACGTCTACGCTTCTGTCCTACATGTTCAGAGAAGACAGATGCAGGCATGTGGTGACGTCCGCCTGCGCGGAATTGTGATGAACGTTGAGAGACGTAGAAGTTGCGTGAATTCTTTTTTGAGCGAACAGACTGAGGCCACATTTTTTAAAAATCCGATCTGTGTCCGATTTATGACCAGCTAGTAGTAAAAGCAGCCCAAAGCGGAAATTGAAAAAAATCAATTCCATGTGAAAAATTTAAGCTAATGGAAATTAAAAATTGAGGCTACTTCTTTTCAGGATTACAGAGCCAATGAGAGTCCATGTAGACAGGAAGCGTCGACCCTCTTTCTCTGTTCATTCGTATAATCTTATTGACAGCGGCTTGTCGTTGACACGAACAGTGATTCATGATGTAACACTGTTCATTTAAATTTATAATTTTCTAAAAAACCTTCATCCACATAAGATCCCTGGACATATTCTCAGAAGAAACAAGTTTTGTTATCAGATTGATTTGGAAGGGCATGAGGCTGTGGTGTTTAACAGCTCATTTCCAGCTAATAGGTACCAACTGGAGTCATGTCCAGGTATCTGTTTGCAAACTGCCGTACTCGTTACTCAGTGCCAGTTACATGTAGGGGAATGTATGGTGCGAATTCACCAACTTAAAAAGCTAAATCTTTTAATTGCGTCCTCACACACACTTCAGTCTAATTCAGCACCATTCTGCTTCTGTTCTTTCAAATAAAGTCATTTAAAAATCCCAACATTGTAATCAAGAGGTAAGAAAAGCAGTTGAAAGGCACTCGGCTTCCACTTCAACGAAGATGGATAATGGAGTCTAACAGTTCATCAATTCTGTCTGATATCAGGCAAGAGAGGGTGAGAGATCTGTGCTGTGATATTCAGAGAGGCAGCTATAATGACCTGATTTGCTCATTAGTCAGGGGAAAATGTGCTCTTTTTGTGATCCACTCTGTTGAGAATAATACTGCCTTTCGTCAATGACAAACCGAGGACATTAGAGCAGCCTCAGCGTTTGACTTATGGAGTCTGACATGCCACTATAGCAGTATAACAAAGACCAGTTGAAATGACTTTATGGCCTCCACACAAGGACTTAGTCATGCACTCAGTACAGTCGTTAATTCATATTTACTCACAGTTTTTGTTCATTAACTAAGCTGTTGCTAGAGATAGGTGGTCCGACATGAAAAAGTAGTTGACTTCCCCGGCTCACCACTTATCCGCTGTTTGTGAGCGTCCACAGATAGCCAATCGCCAAATAAGCAATGTCTCAGGCATACACGGTCTGAACATTTAACTGTAATGAAGCCATCGAACAAGCCAGGGGGAATATCAGTGGAATTGCTTGCTAGTCAGGCTGACACTGATGAATGTTTTGCCCTGTGGCTGCCGGTCCAACGTGCAACGATCGTTACATCCCAGCAGGTCAGACCACCGCTGACTGTGTATATTCCACCTTTCATTCTGGACCTTAAATACAATTTCATTATGTTTCTACATATGTGGAAGGATTCAGGCCTAACACAGCCTGTTGTTAGACCACCAAAAACCAGAGATAGCTTATAAAACCAAGCTCTCAGAGCACACGGTAAGCTCTCTGGTGGTATAAACTGTCAGAGGGTGACAAAATAACGGTGGGATTTAAATAGCAGGTAAGAGATTGTTTACACCTGCATAATAATACCAGCAGATTAGATGCCTTAATCTCCTCTGTGGAGAATGCAGTTATAGTAGGCTGACTAATTGCTTATATGGACGTCAGTTTCATGTTTTGGTCCAGTTAGATGGCCGCCTTCCTCATAAAAAGCAGCAATAGATGCTGTTTATTAGCACTTCTGCTCGTTTCTTTTCTTTTACTTTACTGTTCTTTACTGTTCAGCAGCTGTCGGTAAAAACACATCGCTACAGTGTTTATGTTTGCAAAATACAGTGTGAAGCTAGCAAAACTAATTGCAACTTGGGCATAATGTCCTCCCCGAGCCCCGACTTCTGAATCCAGTGGATCCCAGCACAGCAGCCTGCGCACTCGAATCCTAAACTAAGCTGCAGATTCAATCTTTCTTTTAGTTGTGGTTCTTCGGCTGGCTCACTGAATGACAACCAAAGTCTGTTTTAAGACACTTATGGTAAACCTATTAATTTGATATAAAAATTTTAAGCCACAGGTTTATGGCTGTGTTGTTGCAGCCAAAATACTTTGTTAGTTAAATTTGCAAGTTTGCAAAAACAACAGCAGTCTAGCTAACCAAAAGGGCAGTGGGTGTCCCTGTTGGACTGTTGCACTCATGCATTGACAAGCTAAAAATGTGGTTAGTTTTTAAGACAATACTAAGCACTGATTGGAAATGCCGTGTAGTCAGATGTATATCAGTTGCTGGAGCTTTGGTGCATTATTTTTCCAAACACATTTCTTCAAAGGGAACTCCTCTCAGCATCTAAGCGTTAGATTAAGAAGCACAGTTGATTTTCATCACACTTTTCACGCTGGTATCCCGTTGTAGGAGAGAGTCTCACTTCCAGGAGTTGTAATCCACAGCTGCTTGGTGAAAATGAAGAACTGGGGGAACCGCTAACCTGCGAAGACGTGATTCAGAGCTCACCATCAACAGACCGATGTGTCAGCTTCGCAGGAAATGGTGAGGGAGTTTGTGGAGCAGCTGCACCAAAGAGCCTGCGAGCAAGAGCTGAGGCTTTGCACGAACCCTTTCCATCAGAGCCCTGAGCGAGCCACTGCATTGTGGGACGTCTTCTCCACGCAGCTCGGAGGCCTCTACTGTTCCACCTCAGAGCTTGTTGCCTTACTTCTTTCCTGATAAAAGGTGCAGGATATTTGAAAGTGAGACGGCTCTAATCTGGTGAGATGCTGTGATATACATTTTCAGTCACTGGGTTTCCTCAAGCATCCTGCACCTCTCTGTGTATCGTGCTCTGCCTAAAATGCACCATCTGACTTTACTGACTGAGTTGAGAGGGATAGTGCAGATGTGTCATTAACTACATTGGATCAAATCTTCCTGTGATACAGGGGAGGTTGCATGAAATAAGCAATGCTGATTGAGAGTTAGATCACGGCCGTGAGAACACGAAGAGGACGCTAAATCCTCTTTATGTAAGTATTAAAAAGATGACTTTTTGGCTACAGCTCCCAGGCCTTCGCCCCACTCTTCTCAACACACACCACTTCTGCGACAGGGATACACGTCAATGTCCAAATCAATGTAATCGTCAAGTGTGACACACCAAAGGGATTTGCGGATGTACTTGGGGCAGCTTCGTATTTTCCAAAGATAACAGGATTCGAACTAAGGACACGCAGTGCACAGTAAATGTTTTTAGATCAAAGGAATCAATATGGCGCGCAGCAGCAATTCTCCCCCACAAACGTGATCCGTGAACTGAAATGCTGCCAGGTTCGCAGATATTCTTCCATTCGATCCAGTCTTTACATTTCGTTTCACGTGCCACACATTTCAAAGGATGTGGGATCGCCACCATAGGTTGGATGCGAGGTGGAATTCAGCCAAGGAGCCCGTGGAGGTGGTGAGGGTGTTGCTGACAGACGATAGTGCAAGCGTTTGATTGGCAAATGTCACACAGAATCCAGAATAAGTGCGGGCAGATGAGATGAATGGAACAACAGAAAAAAGAAAAAAGAGCGTGATGGATCGGGAAGTGGAAAGCCAGAGAGTGGGAGGACAAAAATCGAATGGGGTTTGTAACCTTGTCATCAGCGTTTGTGCCAGAGAGCAGCTGGAAAAGCCTCCCCCATCTGCCTCTCGCACACCGAACGCTCATCAGCACCACACGCTCAGAACTACAGTCACTCTTTTCCTCTCCATGTACCTTTTCAGCTCTGTCCTCTTTTTGCATGGGCCTTCCATTCTGCTGGCCACAGTAATGTGCATCTTGTCATTCCTGATTACATTAAGCTCAAAACGGGGCCAGAGTCCCTGATAGGGAGACCCGACACCAGGCATTTAGCCGCCATTCCACTGAAGTCAAACTGGATCCTTTCAGGCTGAACGAGGAGACGCGCCACATCTTGCGCTGGCCCAACTATCTTTCTCTTCTATACTACAGAACAATCCTTGACCTGAATAACAAGCAATTGCCCTCAGCAACAAAAGAAGGAACTTGATGCTGGGAGAGTAATTACCCTCTTCATTTTGGGAAGTGTGGGCCCCTGCAGTGTGCGTTTGGGAGTCGCATGACTCCTCAACGTGGCTGTGAGCGTGTCTGGGGGGGGGGGCTCCTACCCCTGTGGTGGAGCACATTGCTGTTCTGGGACATGAGCTAAAATTCACTTCCTGCCTCGAAAGCCCTTCACCCTGGAGGCCTCTCTCAGTAAGGGATGTCCCCTTTTTCGGGGCCCTTGGAGAGCTGAAAATGCAGCGCAGTAACCCTTAAGTTTTCCAAGCCTGTGGGATAATTTGTTTCCCAAGCAACATGATACTGCTGGCAGGTTGAAACGAGAGAGGTTTGATTGAGTGTCCTGCTTAACGTGCCCTTATAATATCAGTTACAGTGAAGCTACGACTAAAGCTAACTGGAAGCTTTTCTTACAGTCAAAGACGCTGAACACACATAAATGATAATAATAATAATATTTATCTCATGATTCTGGTAGGTTTGTATTTACATCAACCTTTTGGATTATTGCATCGGAGCTTACAGGTATGCCATGTCAGATTATCATTAAACCTGCAAATGTCAGATGTACAAGGGCTAGTGTCCTTTCTCCTCTGTTAGCTCTTCTGAATAGCTGGGCAGCTAAAGCAGGACGCCATGACAACACTTGAAACGTGGATCCCAGCACAACCTGGAGCATCAGAACACAATTTTAGGTGGTTTAATATCGAGGAGAAAGACCACATGGCTAAGTTCTTGTGGTCCTGTTGCCAGTTTGTGTTGGCAGGAAAGATCTAGAGCAGTGATACCATGGGAGCACAGGCAGCAGCAAGCGAGGCCCAAGGCATTTAGCGAAGATCAAGGACTGTTATAAAAAAAACACAAACTGACATTGGAACTGGTTTAGAGAGGACAAAAGGTTGATGTAGATGGGCAGGGAGAAAAAAAGGAGGGGGTAAATGAAGAGATTGGGAAGATGGGTGTTGTGTGTCAGCAGATCGATTGCAGCTAAGGATAGGAACTATATCAGGATTCTCCTTCACCTCAGAGGCAGGAATAGCTGCGATTGTGACCCCTGAGGGGAATCTATGGATGATATATAGATTTGCTGAGGAAAAAGTCTCTCACGTACAATGTCACTTGTGTCTTTGGTGGGATTCTAAAAACGTCACTTTGGTCTGCCTTTTAAATGGGCGCGTTTACCACTTTCAGTCCACGCAAACACCCGAGTATCACAATCCCAGAAGTGGAATGTCATATTCACAAGATAGCGAGCTCCGGTCGAAGGCAGCATGTTTCTGTTTTCTGTTTGGTGAAAGAAAAAAACACTGTGAGGTCATATTTATTGAAATCTCGATGAAAACAAAGAAAATGCTTATAGCTTTTCTTATAATTTACTTAACCTAGTCGGTGGTAATTGGCCCATCAACAACAAAAAGGTACTTTTGGAGGTATTTTTAATGGTGTTTTCATAGACAACAATAAAACATGTTGATGACTCATCTTGCAGTTAAGCGGGCTGGGCATTTGTAAATAAGCAGAAGCAAATCGCTCTCCCCGTGAAGTCTCATGAATAATTTAAAGCAATATAAAGTGTTCTACATCATAGTTGGCTGCTTAACGAAAGAACCATTTAAAAAATAATCATGGTTCCAGAAGGTAGCCTCTGTGCTGCGAGGTGTTTGCTTTCTACTGAACTTAAAGGGGACATATGATGAGAAAAAAATGTATCACCTTTTCTGTGCTTGGGAGCATACATTTCATCTCAGCTCAGAGTAAAATGATCCACTTTCCTCATCTACATCCCAACTTCAGCTTTACATGGCGCTGCATTTGCTCTACCTCAGAGGTGGGAAGTCAAAACTCTAAAATTCTCATCAACAGTCATATAGTTCACTTAAAAGAGAGAGGATCTAACAATGCTCCACCAGACTACAACCAGACTTGGAAATCTGACTCTCAGTTGGGGTTGCCCTTGGTTCTTAGAGCCTAAATGTGACAGAAGAGCTTCAATATGATCTTTGACGAGTAAATATATCGACTGAGTGGCCGCATGGTTCGCTGTTTGGTGTTTAAAGAACCATTTTCAGAAATGACTCACAGCAAGATTGTGTCAGTACCAACTGGCTGTGGTCACGCTGACAGTAATTACAGAAAATGAAGTATTTGAAAATAAAATGACCAGAATTTTTCAGTCAGTTTGTGGTAGTGTTAGCTATCAGGCTATTTAGTGTGTCCTCTCTGAAACAAACGAGGCAGACCCTGCAGAAGAGAGGAGTGCGGTGGAGTAAAGTGAGTCACTGCATGCCCGGCTAGTCCGGGAATTCATGCTTCCAAAAGGAGCTGTTGGACTGTACCTCTGTGGTATTTTGAACAAAGCATGTTCGAGGTATTTCATTAAAAAGAAGGGCATATTATGTCCCCTTTATGAGCAGTCATAGACAGCCATGCAAATTCCTACAAGTAAATGAACCCTGACTTTTGATGTTCGAAACTAAAGAGGAGTTTCTTCCTGTCCTTCATTCCTTTACAGGAATGTGTTTGTGCATGACATATCACCAGTGAGAAATGCACCAATAATCTGCCTGTAATCCTCAATTCATCCACAGGATTACTCTAATAGCTGCTACTCTTTAGCATGTTAGCACACACCTAAACAGCTCAGATTATGATTGCGGATGAAGAGTTTGTTAGTTCTAAATTGAATTTGTGGTTGTAATTGTTCGTAGTTTTAATTGTAGTTTGATTGCCATACTATAAGACAGACGTGGGTTTGTTTCTTTTTAGAAACAGTGGGACCGCCCCTTATTGTCTTTAGAACATACAAAAGTATAGAAAAGGGAAGGCCTATAACATGCAGCTGAATTATCAATAAGGATGTCTTGAATATTTCATTGTGCTCGCGGCTGCTGAGGTCAAGATGCCTTCAGCGGAAGACGAGCGAACCTGTGGCTGTATCTGTCCCCATGGGAGTGTGGCTGCTGCTGATATAATAGTCTGTCTGAGTGTAGGGCCACGATCTGACCTGTCAGCATCAGAGCCTCATGTCTTCAGTTTGCACAGCGTGCAGCAGGCCCTATGGATTTTCACATTTTATTATGCTCATGCTAGGCGCTAGAATTACACACTCGCTAAAGGTCACAGCGCTGCACAGAGAAGATACTGAGACAAACACAGACAGAGGGCGGGGGACAGAGGGAGGAAGATGAAAAAGTGGCATTAATTATCCATCAGCACCCCTCTTGTTTGGTTTAATCTCTGCTTCAATAGCTCCCCTTACTCCATCTTTCTTCTCCTTTTCCTAATCCTCCATTGGCTAAAAAAAAAAACAACCTAACCCTGCAAACACTTTCCTCCCATGTTGTCTCATCCTCTCGCATATGGTGGAATCAGCATAAGTTGGACTCTCTTTGATGAAAAACTGCGCGGGCACTCGGCTCCTGGTCTCATCAAACCTGGCCCCTCCCACACAAACACATGGTGCGCTGCAGTCGGGGAGCGAGCGAGAACACCTCCCGTGCTGTGAATGCAAGGACAGATGCGGAGCCGACCTGAGCCGTATGCCAGCGAGCACAAGGCTTTCTTAGAGTTCAAAGTACTCACGGCACTCAACCAAATGCCTGACCCCCTTCTCATCCGTCAAAAAAGAAACATTTCAAGTTGAAAAAAGCTGCCGTTTCTTAGCCACTAAGTAAAACAAACAAAGAAAAAGAAAAAGATAAAGAGAGACATAAGGCTGTAATAGCTGCCCACACTTTCCTGTGTGTGAACACCTCACCTTACTCTATTACTGTGCTCTTACACAAAGTGCTGGCGTGAACAGTGGGAGGTGGGTGGTTAAAGGACTGTTTTGGCTCTCTTTTCGTATTGAAAGTGGGCACAGAAAAGGGTCCAAATTGAGTACTTACAGCGCAGTCTTCAGCGGATGTTGCTTTTGTCTTCGCCTCAGCAGGACAAATGTCAGTTACGTCCCAATTCACAGTGTGCATAGTTGTTATCGCATGCAAATGTCAAGTATAATTTAGCATTTAAATGCAACGTCTGCTACATCTACAGAGCAGAGCAGCTACAAGAGGGAACTGGTTAATAAATGCGTGCTGGCAACACGGTGAATAATTTTTTTTTTTTGTTACTCACTGTGAAGATGAGCCTCCCTGTGTAAATATTTCATAAGGAGCTGCTGCGAAAAGGCTTTCCATAAGTGAGAAGCCTTCTCCGAGCTTTGAAACATATTCTACACATGATGCTTCTCTGTGATATTAGCTGGCTCATATCTAAGTGCAAAGAATGCACGTGCATTCATTCCCACATGGAACATATGCATCTTTGATCATTCTTGCCTCCGATGAAATATTAATCATTAGCTGCATCATTACAAGAGGACATTTTGAACAGAGTTCACTGCTGCTTTCGCAGCTGATTGGAAATAAGGGACAGTGTTTCAGGGGGTGAAAAAAAGAAGAAGAAAACGAGCTCTGAATACTTGTTGTGAAGGAACAGGATGATTAATGTGTCTGTTTTGAGCCAGACTCAGCAAAGGGAGTTTTTTTTTCTTTCCTTTTCTTTTTTTCAGTTATGGGCATAGGTCTAGCATTACCTGATAGCCTTTGAATAGGTCCGGAGTAGCAGAGAATCGATCCGTATTTGTTTGCTGAGGAGCCAAAAGAAAATGGATGCTCGCTGGCTGCTTGCAGTCTTCAGTCACGTGAAATAGCACTTTTTTTACTCCTGAACGGAGGACATTTTTTTTCTCATCTGTGGGATGTGGATGGATGCGTCATTTATGAGGTCAGCCTCCTCTCAGACCGAATTCTTGGTGATCTTGTTCTTTTGCTTCTTCGTAACATTTTCGCCCCTGAAACCAAACCCAAGAACAGATCTTTCATCCAAGAATTTAATTATTTGCGTTGTTTTGATCCCATTTCGACAATAGTATGTTGGTATGTGTATTATTTTGAATATTCTCTGTTTGATTCTTTATTATTTATTTGATTCTATTCTTAAAGAAGCTGCTTTAAATGACTTTTTCCCCCTTTGACTGTAAATGATTATGTATAAATGTATATGCCTTATTCCTCATCCACGACCTGATTAAACCTAGTGGAGAGGGTAGTACTGCATTGCCAGGGGACGAAACCATCAAATTTTGGTGTAGATTTGGATATTATTTCTAAAAGAATCAAATAAACAAAAGAACACATTGGCCTTGGAAGAGGACTGTGCTCTGTGGGCTCTTCTAGTCCATTAGTTGTGGTCACACTGGTTTTTATTTCATAAACTAAGAGGACATCGTACAAAAGGGCTATAGTTACTCATGCATAGGGGATCAAAAGACATACAGATGAACAAATATGCTGATATTCATCCATATAATGTCAAATATTTCATAGTTCCCAGTTCTCAAACCTAAAGAAGTTGCCCTTTTTTTTGGTTTTATGAAACAGTAAAGGTCACCTGGCTCAAGCAGAAAATTGGATGGCAATCATCATGGAAATTACAATGTTGCCTTTTTGATAAGATCAAATAAATCATTAGATGACTGAATGTATATCAAAACAAATATGAAAGAGTAAATCCATTGCAATTCCCTGAAGTCGGTTTTAATCTTCAGAGAATTATTTTATTCCTAACGTAGTTGTTTTACCAAAGTTCTGGTGAAGTAACTACGAATGACATCAGCGATTTAACCAAACAGCTCCTGTCCCTGAACTAAGCCTTTTAAGCCTTTGCCTCCGTACTTATGTGATGTACTTCCACCCTTTTCTACTCGTTGTTTTACACGTTAGCCATTTTTGATAAAAGATGGAAGATTTGTGTAATATCAGGTTCTGTAACGTGTGTGCATGTGTACAAATTTACCTGAAAACTCATGTATATGTGTGCTTTCTTTGAGTTATCAGGATTTGCTCTGAATACTCTCTCTGCAGCAGAGGGGAGCTCTACACTGAGGACCAGCCCTCGTTCTTATTTTTATCTACTCCATTAATGTCTTTTCTTTCACTAACTCTCTGTGTCTTCATTAATCCTTCCTCTTATCACCTTCCTCTCCTTCTGCCTCTGTGTCTATTTTTTCTCACTGACTTAAATTTTCCAGCTTGATGGGTTGATTTGTATTGATCAGCAACAAGGGGAGGGAGGGAAATCAAGGGTTGGCAGGAAAATTCCTCTTAAAGGTGCAATTTGTACAAAATAGAGAAGTAGAGGAGGTCACTGTTATTTCTTTTAAATCGCCCTGAGTTACTGAAGCCCATTTCAAAATACTGTGTTATAATAGTTTGTTACTACCTGGCACTGTCTTACCTGTCATCAAGAGTACTAAGTTTGAAAAAGGCAGGGGAACTGATGTACAACCCAAGCTAGCAGCTGGTCAAGCTAGCAGTTAGCTTCAACAGCTAAATTATGCCATGAAAACAACTATGTGATATAAAAGTTAACCAGTATAAATATCCACAATACAGCAGTCCCTCAAACCACTCTAAGTTTATGAGGTTTTAATATTTTTAGACATTATTAAAATTGTATGTCCCCATTTTGAGCAGCTGCTAGCTTGGCTCGTCCAACAGCTACCCTTCGTGCCTCTCCAAACTGGGCCACAGTTGTCTACGGCAGGTGAGACTTTGACTACTCATAAGTACTTCATTTTCAAAGAAAAAAAAAGAAAAAAGGAATAATCTCTTAAAGTATTTGTTGTAGGCCCTAAGCAAATATTTTTTTATCAGCCCCCTCCTCCCACCATCCTGTTGTATACTAATGAAAACAGTATAATTGAAAATAATCTGTGCCTGACAAAAGCCCACTGAACATAATTTAACAATTAGGAAACAAGATGTTTCTGTTCAATTTGATGGGGAATAAAACAGCAAATAAAACAATTTGGGTTAACGAATAAATATTAGTTTAGTTTAAAGAAAACAGGTCATCATTTAGCAAACCAATTTCAACAGCAGATGTTTTCCATAAAAAAAACCCTGACATTAGAAAAGAAAACACAGTAGCTGCCAGACCCCTGTGGGTGGTGCTGTGTCTGTACCTGAGCTGCTGGTAATGTGTTGGGAACTGCCTCTGTGCCTCTCCCACTGACAAGTTTCAGCCTCAACCATGTTTAACCTGGAAATCTTGAAAAGAAATCCATCATGCCAAGTAGACCTGAGATCCATTTTTATCTTAATGATCCACCATAGCATAACTAGAATAAAAATACTAGCCTAAACAATGTAAATAATCCAAATAGTACTAATACTGCTACTAACATTCATATAGAAAAATCTATCTATGATTTGCTTTGTTCTTTATATGCACAATCCAAAGAAAGCTATCAACATTCAGCTACTCAGCATCAAATAGACCAATGTTTCAAAATCCGAATTTAAATGTTCTCCTCTCTGTCTCCGGTGTATCCACTGTACACATTTATATGGACTTTTCTTTGTGTCGTCTCCTCAAAAGTTGTGACTGTTCACAATAAAGAGGAGATGCCCCAGGTCACCATCACCACGAAATATCCCCATTCAAATTCTTACGTAGAAGCTATCGTTGCAGTCTGACTGTATTGTAGGGTTAGACTTTATGATTTATGAATAAATGAAAGATGGGGAGGCTTAAAAAGAGAACAATTAACCTGCAAGATAATTTAAATAGAGGGGGCTTCTAAAGTGCTGTACAGGCAACTACTGTGCAGTGTGTTGGTGAAAGGATTAAAGGGAAAGCCACATGATTATGCAACATGCTTAAGTAGTGGCTATCTGCATTCTCTGTCTGATGAAGTGAATTCTGAATGAGGCTTCTTTCAGGACGCTGGTCAGCTCGTCATTATTCATCGTCTGTTTATAGAATTAGTTACATCTCCTAAAATGTTTCATTGTTTCATTCATTGTTGTGTCACAATTTTAGTTTAGATATAGAAGGTAAGTTCGGAGAGCACTGGCTCTATGTGAATGAATTGGATTATTTTGAAATTAATTCATTGGATTTCATTGGATTATGATTACAATTAACTATATTATTGAAGTGCCTTGAGATGACATTGGTTGTAATTTGGTGCTATATGAATAAAACTAAATTGACTTGAACTGTTCGTGAATATTGTTCGCCCAGCTGGGCAGAGCTCAGCAACACGTCATTGCAGCTTTGTGAAATTATAAAAGTTGTGCCTTCGCATTCTGTTAATAATTTGAGCTCATTTTTATAACAGTTTCCAAACCAACAATGTTAGTAATTGCTCCTTTAAAGGACCATAATAATAATAACCCAGTAAATGTAACTTTGAGAGCTTCATGCAGATGTCAATTATGGTCAATTTCGGAGACAAACTAGTGTGTTATCACTGGTTCGTCTACTGTTCCCCTGCCTCGCGGTTTAGCTAACAGCGAGAGGAGTTGGAGGAAACCAAATCACTGTGGTAATCAAGGTAAAGATAACGCTTGCATTTATTAAGTGACCGCACCCAACTCTACTTTATGGTTAGTAGAAATATTCACCGTTAGTCTGCTGTGTTTAATGGTAAGTTTTCTGAAGGCCAAAGGAAACACAGGTCAGAGAAAACGTTTCAGGAAGTTTTTTTAGCTGCAGGATAATCTAATGAGTTATTGGAGAGATCCGAGTGACGAAAGGGTCTGACAGCGGACTGAAGGCAAGCAGACAGGACGGGCTGAGGGCAGGCAGAGGCTGGGTGGGAACGGAGGAAGACATGGGAACAGGGAATGCGATTAGTGGGCAGACTAGACAGGAAAAAACTTTGAGCTTGACATTCTCGGTGCCCAGAAAACAGCATTTAGTGTTACCCGACTGGCAGGAAACAATGATATAGAGAGGACTGGAGAAAAAGCTGGGGATAATAAGCTGCTTCACGATGAGTCGATGGATGAGAGCTGTGCAAGGAGACAGCCAAGGACCACACAAACTGTACACATGCACACACATGCACACACGTGAAGGATAACGGTGGCGACAAAAAAAGTCCTGCAGCCTGTCCCAGTCATGGCACCTAATCAGCTTTGAAAGGGCCAATATTTTATGTGATTGTCACTATTTGGCCCAAAAAACCGAAATGAAAACGCTTTGGCTCATCACGAACGCACTGCTTCAGTCAGAAATGTCCTTCTCCTGTTGGTACCTTCTGGCACGCTGCACAAATGATTTGCATTCATGCATTAATATGCCCTTTGGAGCTCTTATTATGAAGAATTCGGAAGCAGCGCCGGAATCTGGGTGTGATGAAAGCTTGAACAGCTTCAGCCGCACTGAAGGGCAAAGTTAATAAGCAAAGATTACGCCAACTTAATATGAGGAGGAGGAGGCAGATGCTGAAGCAGATGTTAACAATAATCAGCTCGATAATGAACAAAAACTAAATGTATTTGGTTTAATTGGTAAATTAATTGTGTTTTAATGTCTTATCCGACTTAGTCTTTTATAAGGTGTATAGGCCTCCCTGTCTGACTAAAGAATGTAGAATTTGCTCAAGCTGTGGGCACAAGTGCTCATCCTGAGCATTAGCTGGCATGCATCCAGGACTTCATTTTGGTAATCCAGTTGGCAATAGAATTTTTGGCTTAACAGTGGAGGTAGAGAGCGTGACGACAGATGATATTATAAGAGTACCAGGGATTGTCGAGGACAAGGGGAAAAAGACCAAACGCTGAGCCCTGAAAGGACAGCAGAATTGTCCACAAATCTTTCATGCGATCAATCTGAGTGAGACAAGACAGCCTGTAAAGGACCATCACTTTTCTCCAGTGTGACGGGGAGAGGCAGCGGGTCACCGAGAAGCTCCAAGAGGACAAAAGCAAAACACCGGGCAGAAATTACAGGAAGAGAAAACATAGGGAGAAAAAGAAAGGGAATACAGTTGGAGGATATGAGCTGCCCTTCCTCTCAGGTGGCCCCTCAGATTGCTGCTCTTTGAGAAGTAACAATGGGAGAACGCTGAAAACACTCAAAGAAAAAAGAAAATATCAATGGTGCCTGTCAGTTTTGTCGACCTGTCACTTTATTCACATGGCTGTGCACTTTACTTTAGTGTTCCAAACCACTCAGAGCCCCCTCCTTTCGAAGCCTACTTCCTCCCGAGTCTCCTTGCTTTTTCTCTGCCTCTCTCTCCATCCCTCTTCCTCCCTAATGATGGAGCTGCTGGCAGCCGAAATGAAAAGTGGCATTTTCTAGTCTTATGAGCACATTAAAGAGTCGAGGGAGAGACTGGCTTTCTAAAGCATTAAATTGGACTTTAGCCTTATCTATTCTCCAACTCTCAGGCGTTCTCTTTTTCACACCCCTACTGCCTTTTCCCCACTTCTCTTTCTCCATTTCAATCTCCTCTCCATCTCTTTCTTTTTCCAGTTTATTGCAGCTTAAACTGAGCAGGTGCCCTGTGACAGTCCCTTTATGAAAAATCTGATATTGGCCAGCCACTTTCTGTCCACAGTTAGTCAACATGCTTTTTGTGTGATTCCATTACACAGGGCCACCCAGAGAAATCCTTCCATCCTGGTGTGGGCGGATTTTGCTCAACATTTGTTAAACTTCCAGTGAAACCTGCTTCAATCCTTCTTAAGGAGTGTTTTACACAAGTCGAGGAATTACTTTCCGTGGCCACAGCTGGGCTTTAAAGCTCTCCTGAGCAATAAAAGGGCCCAATGAAAAAAATCAAATGACAACATTTGTGCACAATATAACCTACAGATAGTTTAAATGTAAAATTCACGATCGGCCTTAAAAGTCTTTCATCTTGAAAAAAAATCATAATCCATAAAGAGATTACTTCAGTAATCACCATAACTGTATGCAGAGATGGACAGAGTACACAACTAAACTACTTGGGTAAAAGTACAGATACTCCTTCTCAAATATTACTCCAATACAAGTAAAAGTAGCCTAGTCAAAATATTACTTAAGTAAAGGACTAAAGTGTTTGCTTAAAAAATGACTTAAGTAAAAGTATTTAAAAAAGTGTCCCAGGAAATACAGGACAGGAAGATAGCTTTATTTTTCATGTTTATAGCTCCAACAATTAAAGGCAAGAAGTCTCAGATCACAGACTCAGCTGCATCCATCAACAAATTCAATTTCTACATATTGTAGTTACATTTGAACAGCTCATGAAGTATATTTACCAATACCTAAACATTTCTCATTTCAACAATTTCATATTGTAATTTACTTGTTTCTGGAAAAATCATCTCATCACTACATTATGTACTTTAGCAACCCTGTCTCAGGCATTTTCTTAGATGATAAAAATGAAACTGCAGTTTTATACCATTTTGCTTTGGTAGCACCCTCTTGTCATGTGCTTTTTTCACACCTTAGCTCTGTTTGAGTCTCGCTGTCCTTACATCATCCAACTCCTTACTTTGTCTTTCTCTCATCGCTCCTCTTTGCAAGAATCATCAATCCAGCGGCTGATGACCTGCTTAGCAGCTCTGGAACAGTAACAGATGTTCATGGAGTTTTTTTTTGCTTGTGTGTGTGTAACTACTTACGATGGGGTTGAACAACAACTAACAAGCAGAGGAAACTCAGACGGGAGAGATGGATTAATGCTGTATGTGGCAGGATGAAGGGTTGAAGAACGAGGAAACAGTTCAGAGGGATTGGGAATGAGGTTTATGGTTTTGGGGGCCATACTGGGATTAAAACCAATGTGATTGTGAAGGACACAAGCATGTGGACGATGCTGTTATTCTCAGACTGTCCATAGATCAGCTGGTCTGAGAAAAAAGAAAAAAAAAAGGGTTTGGGGTGAAAGTGGTGAATTAATTGAAGAGGTCATCCTGTTCTAATTAGACTTGTGTGATTTGAGCTTGTAGACTACCGACAGTCCACCTGTCAGTTTACACTTTGTTACTTTGGGCTTTGTTAAATCTGTTATGTGATGGAGGGAGAGGTGAGGTGAGGATCATGTGAGCGATGGAGGCAACTAGTTGCAGTTCAAAGGCTTACGGGCTGGGGATATAATGGCTGTTGCTGCTATTTTATGTTTGTATGCTCATTTAAAATCATAAGATAAAAATATAATCCATGTTCGGTTTCTACATAGGCATTAGACTTGTGTGAAATGTTTGCTACTGGACTTATTTTTACAAAGTGCTGTGATTGTTGAAAACGGCAAATTTCTTTCATTTCACGGTAAGAATCACTAAAACGTCACTAAAACCAGCTGTGGCTAAGTTAAACTGATTTTCCACCAACAGTGAATGCATTGGTTCTTAGCTGGACATAGAAAATCCACAAAAATGAGTATACCTGAAGTCCTTTTCAAAAATACTCTGAACATGTTGGTGTCACGTGTGAAAAATCTTCCTTTAGGCTTTTTCGTAACATGTTTGTTTCGGTCTTACTATGTCTGAGCTGTTTTCACACATGAACACTGGAGATTTGGCTGGTAACGCTTGGGAAGGAGGGGTTGCAGCTGTCTTCAGCACATAGGAGCACACACACATTGGCAAAAAATGCTCCGGAATATTTGTAAAACAAAAAAAAAAAACTTTGTGCATTGTTTAACCCTCCTCTGAAATAGGACTGTGTTGAAATCCCTGCGAGAAATCCGGACTGAATGTTTCTGATATTTTTTGATACTCCAGAGCATCTTTAGAACATTTTAGGGTTTGAGCTTCTGCCGAAACTTCTGCTTTCTGTAAACTTGGCTGATTATTTCCAGCTGCTCCCATCCACCTGTTACGTATGAATGCAATGCAGCGTGTTTGTTAGCTTTGCATGAATTTTTGTGGCAAAGCATCACTCAATTTTGAGAAAATTCTTTCTGCCACTTTCACAGGCATCTCTGGATGAAGAGTGAGGAAGATTAACAAAAGAGGGACTTGTGTTTTGATATTCAAATGCCATGACTTTAATCAACTGATGAAGCCATTAATCTTATGTGTCTGATATCTGAAAATGGCTTTCTTTAGAATGGGGGGGAAACAATTGAAGTCCATATTAGTTTATATCTATTAGCAGGTGCTTTTATCCAAAATATGTGAAGACAATGTGGAGTTTAGAATCTTACCAAAGGAACCTTCAGCAGTTGGACTGGGGAAACTGGGAAACAAATGACTAATCTTAGGATTGACGGAAGACCATTCGACCGAGTTGTACGGCGCTAAATGTTTGTTGTTATGGCGACTCATGCACTAAACAGCATTGCCAAGGGAAGAATGGAACCAGTTTAGGAGCCAGAAGCCTTCTGGTTAGATTTTTAGTGGTGTAATGTGATCTCAACCCAGCTCATGGCAGAACAGCTGCAACATTAGTGTTAAAATTGAGCCTCAAAGCGTATGTAAACCTGTCCCGTGTTTATCATCAGGAAAACATTAGCTGCTGAAATGAAAGAATCATTGTCTGTGCAATTAAACCTCATCCTCTCGAACACCCACAGTCCACCTACCTGTATACTCTGAAACACACACACAGATTGACATTCTGACTTTGTTTAGTGTTCATGCTCTCAAATAGCTGTGTGGGAAGTGATCGTTAATTCACGCGGCTGATAAATAAGTGTGTGTGGCGAAGAGTTTTGTGTTTTCCACAATAATCATCTCCAGTGCAGAGGTCTGTTCAGTCAATTCTCAGCCTGCGCAGTGAAATCACAAATGGCCGGTTTGTTGGGAGCGCTTCCTGATTTTCACATTCAAGACTCAACACTGGACACGCTCAGCCGGTCCCTGATGAGAAATTAATCTGAGTCGTTGTTTATGCTACGATTGTGTATAAAGAGACAGGCTGACAGTCCCGTTAACGTGTTAAAAACAGAAAAAGGGTGTTGATTGCTAAATCTTGTGTTCAGTGAAGCTCAAATTCACAAGTCCGGCAACTAGGGATGACATCACAGCGTGGGGGGTTTTTGTGGGAACTAGTTTTGCATGTCAAGTCATCTGATAGTAGATGCTGAAGTAAGCGTTTTGTTACTGTTGACATGTTGCTGTATCATCCTGAGCATTTTGTTGCGACAAATCAAAGAGAGAAGGAGAGAAAAAGGAAATCCCTGACGCGCTCTGCCTCTTTTTGCGCGCCTGTCGCACACATTTGCAGCTCACTCAGCCAGCCAGACTGCAGAGAAGGTGGCTTTTATGCTGTGAAAGTTCTCACATTGTTTTGAAAAGTTGGTTGAAAAGGATGAGAGCAATCGCAGTGAAATGCTGCGTTGCTCGTCTGTCAGCAGCACAGAACTCGATTTGGTAGTGCAACCTTCAGGCTGAGTGCAGCCCGCCGGTGCTACAGCCCCAAACCAGCAGCGGCAAGCTGTCAACTCAGCGAAAGCTCTGATGGAAAATAATGAACATTTTGCTGGTTATGTGAGGGAGGGAGATGCTACCAACAACCATAAAGTCACCATCTTGTCGTAAGGGCATTGATAATCCCCGCTATCTTGTTAAACCGCATACTTGGTTTTATGTTTATTTGTATCCATAGTCATTAACAAAGTACTGTTAAGGAGATATTACTGAAGTGCACAATGAGCTGGAAAGAGGTTTTTCTATTTGATAACCCAGAGGTACTCTTAACAAGTGATTTTCAAGTGTCAACTAAAGAGGAAAGTGTTGCAGTTTCAAACATGGCCCTATGATGACAGTGTTGTCCCAGTGTTACACCTAAACCCAGATAAAAGGATGTTTGTCTGCTAGGATCATAATGTAACTGCAGCCGGCTTTGTTTCGAACAGCATTTCATGGGATCTCTGCTGGTATTCGATTAGAACAGCTCTGCAAATGAAGTGGGAGCTAATAAATTAGCTTCGGAGCCATGCATGAATGTGTTATTTCAAAAGCAGAGCATGAAAGCATGAGCATGAAAAGAACATGGCCAAATGACAAAGGACATTGTCACACAATCTATGCCCCATTAGTGAACTCAAGAGGAGTAAGGACGGATGAGAGAATCTTGTATGCTCAGCTGCCTCAATCCTGCCTATAAAAGCTTGCAAATCCCTCTGAGCCTTTAGAAAGCAGAAACGGCTCACAAATTTGCAGTCTCCAATCGAACGTTGGCCTTCAGCTTCTTTTAGAATGACTTCAGAAGCTGTTTTAGAAGTCCTCATTTACTAATAATAGTAGTGATAATAATAACTTGAATTTGTATGGCGCCTTTCAAGGAACCCAAGGCCACTTTACAAGTGAATGAACAGCTAAACAGCTAACTGCTGAAAGGCCACAGTGAAAAAGTGAGTCTTGTTCCAGGATCAGAGACGCTTTAGCTGGGATACGCACGTGGAAATGCTGCAGCATCAATCCATCTGTGTTTTAACTGCTTTGCACAAGAACCACAAGCCTGTAATAGCAAGCGAGTGTAAGAAGGAAGTATGTTCGTCTTTAAGGACACGTACATAGTTAGGAATTACAAAAAAGGGTATTGTACCAATAAACAATTGTAAAATTGGTTTTCTTATTTGTTTGATTTCGTCTAAACTTTTTCTAATGGATGGATGGATAGATAGATGGCCGAAAACTCCAGGGGCAACGATTGGGTCATGGATAGTTTCTGTCTTATCAACTGATTCAATTCAGTCATATAGTGTATATAGTGTCAAATTACAACTAAAGCCCCCCCCCAAAGCACAAGAGAATATATAAAAGTTTAATATCACTCCAGTTAGATAGTGAACTGAAAAACCAGTTATAATCCAGTTCACTCCAGTTCACTATAACTGTATTAATTTAACAACACCTAATGAAAAGTAGCTCAGCGAAGGAAACCTCAAATAACAGATAGCGCTGAGTCTCCAGTTCAGTTCAGTCCTTCGTCCTGTGCAGGCCGGCGAGTGAAGTGTGGCGTGACGGATAACAGCCACAAAGTCAAATTAACACATGGCATAAACGCCGATGCTAAACTAACATTCAAACCTGTTTTTGGATCCAGCAGCTCGCACTACGCACACAGGCACAGTTTGAATATGAGCAGCTTTTGAATGCCAGTTGGCGAATGACCCAGTCGCTCTATAAGCCTCTCCGTGTACAACTCTCACCAATCCCTAAAGAGAAAGGAAGAATTCATAACTGATGTCCACAGTTCTCCTTGCAGTAGCCTGGAAATTGGCTACAGGCAGTGCTGTCAGTGCACCAGCATTTATTCTTAATGCCTTGGGATGAGCGATTTAATATGAGTCTAATTTTATTAGCCGAGCGTAGAGGCGGGCGGACGTGTGGGTTTTGTTTTTCTGGTCACGAAGCTCTCGTCGCCAGGGAGCGTTAAACACCTGAAACACCCACAGTGGGCACCTCTTACGCCTCGCTCGTAATCTTTTCTCACGTTCACACTCGACACAAACGGGGCCTACTTGTTTTTTCACCTGCTTGCACACTTTTATGCAAATCTGTGGATGTAATTAGCCTGAGGAGGGACCGGAGGTCGGAGAGCCACATTGGAGGTGTTCTGGAACCACTGTAATTGAAATGACCATACACAACAGCACACACACACACACACACACACACGCACGGAAGCAAAGACTTTGATGGCCTTTTTCACTAATTAGCTGCCCTGCTGTTTGAGTGCAAGTTAAGAACTTTTAAGTTTGAGGTTTCTGAACCAAGTAATCCCTTGAAAGGATCGTCTCAAGTTACAATACACTATTCATTCCATGAGTCTGATTTTAAATACAACAGTAGCACAGTTTTAATGAGTGAATTATAATAGTTACAAAACCATCAAAAACCACACCTGAATCTTTTTTTGGGGTTCAGCTGTATGTCTTTAAACTTTGCATTTGTGTGTTTATTATCATGAAGGATATTGCAATAAATGAATCATCTCCTGACGAATATAAATGGCTTCAATACATGATAGATAATAGGCAAGTTAATAGGGGTTCAAAAGCAAAGTGTTCTGTCTCACTGTAAATGTTTCGTTGCCTAATCGAATCACTAAAATCGCATTTTGTCCGGCAGGTTGTGCAGAGATGCAGATTAAAAGATGGGAACACACAACTGCTCACACCACACAGCTGAGTTAACGCACAGCTGGACAGATAAACCTCATCCAAATGTGATCAGTGGGCTTGAGCTTGACCTCACTGGGGAGTGTTTGGGATTATGTTTTGTGCCCGTAATACGGCACTTCAGGACTAGCTGACTTGCATAATATCTTGTGTCATGCGGATTGGGACAGAGTCCTATGAAAAGGCTCGTGTTGGTTTTATTCAGATGTGCAGATAGTCACTGTGTCTGTTTGTCAGTCTTTTATGGAATAGCTTTAAACAACATTTTCTCTGATCTTTCTCTAGTCCTGTTTTTGTTGTTGGAGAAGATGCTGTGAAAATATAATGATCTCTTGTTTAAAGTGCCGTCCTTTCTTATCCGTCTGTCTGTTTTATATGTTGCTGAATAGGTCTGGTTACCAGCAGCATTTCGGCTCTCGTTGTTCATCCTCCTCTCTTCTTAGTTGTTTTTGACCTTCTGTGTCCTTTTCTCTGACTGACAGGTGTGAAAAGCGGCCTGGCTCGTGCTCTAGACACCGTCATTGTCAAGGAAACCGTAAAACCTATCCCGTTGCCATGGGGAAACAGAACAGCAAACTGCGGCCAGAGATGCTGCAGGACCTCCGGGAGAATACGGAGTTCTCGGACCATGAACTGCAGGAGTGGTACAAGGTACACCCTGCGCACACTGGATACCACAGCGAAATATTGTAAACAATCTTGGGGGTTCTGACCAAGTACTGATTTTTAGCAAATGTCTCCATATTATTCTGGACTAAACTTATATTTAAAAAATTAAATGCATGATTTAACCGATTTTACGCAAACACACAAATACTTGTATTATTACAGCAACCACTGCTCCTACGACTATGAATAATAACTGAGTAATGACATAACAGTTCTCTTTTTTTCAGCAATATTGCACACACACATTATGAGTGAGATAATGGCTGCGTTTCCCAGAATCGCTCTTAGAAGTGCTAACTTAGACCGCTCCTAGCACTAAGAGCTTCTTAGGAGTGCTAACTTAGACCACTTCTAGAACTAAGAGCTTCTTAGGAGTGCTAACTTAGACTGCTCCTAGCGCTAAGAGCTTCTTAGGAGTGCTAACGTAGACCGCTCCTAGCGCTAAGAGCTTCTTAGGAGTGCTAACTTAGACTGCTCCTAGCGCTAAGAGCTTCTTAGGAGTGCTAACTTAGACTGCTCCTAGCACTAAGAGCTTCTTAGGAGTGCTAACTTAGACGGCTCCTAGCGCGAAGAGCTTCTTAGGAGTGCTAACTTAGACCACTCCTAGCACTAAGAGCTTCTTAGGAGTGCTAACTTAGACCACTCCTAGCACTAAGAGCTTCTTAGGAGTGCTAACTTAGACCGCTCCTAGCGTTAAGAGCTTCTTAGGAGTGCTAACTTAGACCGCTCCTAGCACTAAGAGCTTCTTAGGAGTGCTAACTTAGACCGCTCCTAGCGCTAAGAGCTTCTTAGGAGCGCTAACTTAGACCGCTCCTAGCGCGAAGAGCCAATATGAATAAATGTGTTCACACAAACACATTCATACACGTATAGTCGTGCTGTCTCTCTGTACAGCACACTCAGCAAAGACACCATGGAGCTAGCAGACTGCTTCCGAAAAGTGTCACGATTAAAAACAGATTTACACACTGTTAGAAGACCTGAAGGAAAAAAAGTATTAGTAGACATGGTAAAAGTATTAATTTAGCAGAAAATTTGCACTTTTTTTGCTCTGTGAAGTGACATTAAAGAGGGTAACTAGCTGGTGTTAGCTGATAATTAGCCATGCTATCTGCCTTGGGCACTTAAAGTCTTTTTTTGCACCAACGTGAGACACGGTAAGTCTAGTTGCACATGCTAATGTCTGGTTGCACATGCTAATGTCAAGACACGTTACTTTGAATTGGCAAAGAGTTATTATTGATGCCCCCGAAATGTGAAATCCATTTAATTGCTGCCTCCTCTGACAGCCAGCCTTGCAAGCACATCTTGATTGCCTGATTACTTTTGTCTTACAACCTGCAGCCAATTCTGTTCGTTCAGTACTCACAGAATAAACACAGAACTAACAGATAGCGTCAACCTTTTTTGGGGAAGAGTTTGACATTTTAAGCTGAATAATTTTTTTGCACCAACCAAAGGAGGAGGGTGAGTGGTAGCACTGTTTTATGCTAATTGCTGAAGGAGTAACAACAGCGTTAACACATCCAAGAGCAGCCCACAACTCAGAGACTGCCCCCAAGGGGCAGCAAAACGCTATGACATTTAGATGTGCGTTAACGGAGAGCGTACGCAGAACTACGTGCTGCTCTTTACTCGGCACTGCATTCGAACAGAGCGATTTCTTTCTTTTCTGTCTTTGAAGAGTTATAAAAAACAGCTCATTCCGCAGGAATGGCTTGATGGAAACTGTTTGTGGTTTATAATCATGACAATTTAAAAAACCTGTACACCTTAAAAATGGGCCATGGCGAATACTACTTTATAAACTCTACCCATCTACAATTAAGACAGAATCACTGTAGTTTTTCTGTCACGCTTACTTGGGGACAACACAACAAACTGGTGAACATTTCACATTTTTTACCTCCAACAGACACAGCTGGTGTTAACGTTTCCGCAGCCTCTAGGAACGGGCATGTTGTAGTCGTTGTTCTTTAGCTCTATTTTGGACTCCACCAGTGCTCTAGGGAAATATGTGGGCCCAGTTATTAAGTTTTGTTCCTTAAATATGACATTCAATGTCTTATAGCTGAAGGACAGCTGTGGAGGGTAAAGAGAATTTAGATTTGCCTTTGAACCTCTTAGCATCTAATACCTACTTTTTTATTGTATTGTATTCAGGTGAAAACAAGTTCTACCAAGCTGTGTTTTAGTATACAAATCAACATTAAGGAGACGAGAACAGGCTTTTACGAAGCAGAGCAAATATACTGCCTTGTAATAAGTGAAATGGCAAAATATATCTAGTGCACTAAGATTAATCTATCAGGATGGCCTTGCTTGTTCTGAGGGTACATGCTCCATCAGTGACCTGGCAGCAGCCTCGCATGGTTTGTCTCTGTCAGTGGCAGAGCACCATCCACACCCGGTCTGTTATCCACTGGATTACATCTTGACATGATGAAGTACCACACTGACCTGACTACATCAATTATCCTATCTTGTGTGCATGGTTAGTTTCCTTCATTATCCCTTCAGAAATTCTTTTTGTCTGGGGTTATATTCAGGTTCTTTGTGCGACAGCAGCAGAAAAGACACAACGGTCGCAGGCAATTTAACGAGTCGGGGCTCCACAGCAGCAGTATCGCCGACGATCAAGAGCTTCACACAAGAGCACAGATGAAAAAATGAACAGTAAAGGAGAAGTGGTTTACATCTGTGTGCTCCAAACAGCAGAAGCCTCTCCATGAAGTTTAATCATTGTAATCCTCTCCTGTGTGCATCTAATAGCTGTATGGCTTCATCCATGGATTAGACCTTCCAAACAGCTGTGCAAACTGTTTTGAACCCGCGACCCCTGACCTTAGATCTCCCCACAGTGACAATGGTTACTGCCACA
Source organism: Leuresthes tenuis (assembly GCF_036924035.1). Lineage (NCBI taxonomy): Eukaryota > Metazoa > Chordata > Actinopteri > Atheriniformes > Atherinopsidae > Leuresthes > Leuresthes tenuis. Next base: position 21,007,366 of record NW_027325372.1, on the reverse strand, counting down.
TATATTCCACGAGATGTTGAGGAACTCGAGGTCTCTGAAAATTGATCCAGCGTTTCTTTTTATTTCTTTTTTTGGAGGGGGTGGGGATTTATTGGCTATAAATCTAAGCTTTGAGTCAGGAAGCCGAGCTAAACACCGTGACGCTCTCTCGCAGCCCAGAAAATGTCACAGGCACAGGCAATAAAAAAGTTTTATGAAGAGCACAGTCGTGGGGACTCTCAGCCCTCACTTGTAATATCTTATATGATGTTCAAAACGTAATTCCAGGCCTCAGAGAGCGACAGCGACTTTGTCACCTGGCTGCGGCGGTCTTAAGATCTGTCAAGTGAGCTTCACTCCAGCTAACAAAGACGGAGACAGACTTTTACCTCCTTTTTGTTCCAGGGCACATTTGTTGCTGGTTCAACAAACTTGATCACTGATTATTCGTTTAGATTTATTTGGGCCAGCTCGGGTCCATGCTTATGTAAACTCACAGTATATTAAAGGACATGTGTCTCGTGTATTTATCGCAGGGTTTCTTGAAGGATTGCCCCAGTGGAACCTTGAATGTGGAGGAGTTCAAGAAGATCTACGCCAATTTCTTTCCCTACGGCGACGCCTCCAAGTTCGCTGAGCACGTCTTCCGAACTTTCGATACCAACGGCGACGGGACAATAGACTTCCGGGAGTTCATCATTGCCTTGAGCGTGACGTCACGGGGAAAGCTGGAGCAGAAGCTGAAATGGGCCTTCAGCATGTATGACCTGGACGGAAACGGGTACATCAGCCGTGACGAGATGCTGGAGATCGTACAGGTGAGCGGTGGCAGCTGGATGGTAAAATTTGCAGGAAAATAATGCAGGGTCATGTTCTGAAAGTTCCTGTTCGCGTTCCACTGTTGGAGCTGTGGAGCAGTGGGGTTGTCACATGTTAAAAAGCTTCCATGGTTGGAAACAAAATGTTTTATTGGGGAATATCCTGCACTTTCATTTGACTGCTGCACACATAAAGCTTCATTAACACTGATACCAATACTGATTGCTTGAGATTTCCTCACGAAAACCAAAGATCCTTTTTATTTCCCTGCAAATATCCTGTTTTGTTAAACCTAGCATGGTGGCACTCTGTTAAAGCATTTCTTTTCACACTTCCCTTTCTCGCCTGTTATTAACTGACTGACACACACCGGCTGGTGTAAGGCCACGACAAAGAGAGGAAAAACACTCTCGGATGTGATCTGCTTTGTGCTCACACTGACTTTTCACTGATACTCTGAGAGAGGTGAGGCTTTTGTTGGAGGTTGGTTAACTTACAGCAGGTCAATACTATGACCTCCTGATAGAAGCAAACAACGATGAACATCACATACTGATGGCACTGATGATAGCTATCAAACTGAAAAGAAATGTTCATTTCACTCTGCACAGCTGAGCTACATTTATAGCCCGACGAGGCCATATAATCAGACTTCTGTCCTTGACCCAGTGTACAGGCACGGAAAGTCATTTCATTGACTGAATTATGTCCCATTATGCCCTCCTTAGGCTTGTTAGTATTGGGCCTTTTCTAACTGACCGATTTCATAGCGGACCAAAACAGCTGACAGCTTTTCCAGCTCCCCAGCGAACAGAAAAGAACGTCCACCATACTTTGTTGCGGTGATGTTATTTGTCGGACATTCAACACTGAACGTCAAAGATTTACCCCCTGCCAGAACCGCTGGGGACTGGGTACTCCCCAATAATGTCCTAAATCGTTTAGTTGCTGAAGTTCACTTTGATTTGAATAATGCGTGTGCATCAAGTGAGGAATTTAGCCTCATTAAGTGATGAAATACTTTTTGAACCAACCAAAAAACGCCGCCTATTTAAAGGCTCTGGCACACGTGTTGTGCTCAGTTTTCATCAACTTCACTCTAAAGTACAACAGCAACTACTTGTGATGTCGAAATATAGCGACGTGGGTCACTCTGTGTGTTGTGTGTGCATGTGCGCGTCTTTGTCTGGTTCTCGTGGATTAGCAAGTTAAATTTAACCAGAGTTTATCCCTGAGTGTGCAGAATGCCGGGATTATCCCCGAGCTCATAGAGGTTACGTTAAAGAGAGGAGTGAGGAGGGCATCAATGTGTAATTGTGTGCTGAGACTGAGGGAGAGGAGACTGGCATCATGACTGAAGAGGTCTGATTTGTTTTGCACCTCGTTACTGGACAAAGAAGAGCAGAGTTTCACCCTCCTCGGTACGATCGATCATTGCCTGAACCAAAATCACTGGAAGAATCTCGTCCTTAGCTGGTCGCTCAGATACTGAAATGAAATCAGTACCGTGGCAGGGTCCACATAATGTGAAAACCCCTTCCCTGAGATCTGCTTTTAAGTCATAAAAGTACGGTTCCTCCAATGAACCTCTGATATCTGCTGAACGAGCCTGCTAGTTTTTAGGTAACCTTCAAGGAAAATAAAGGTTTTCAAAAAGACTCAAACTGATTAGTAAAATTCAAAGGACATCCACATCAATAAATGTCTTCACCGCTCAGTTATGGGTTTATTCAGTTGTGTTGGGAGGTGAGCTGAGGTCCGAATCTTCATTTAAAGAATGTCGGGAGGCACAACTGAAGATGCGTTTTTTTTTCCAAAGGCTTGAGCGCACCTGATGACGCGAAGTCTGTCTGTGGCGAAAAGTAAAAAGGACCGTTGCAGGTTAAAGGAGCCGCAGCCGAAACATCTCAGCATACTTATGCTTATTAGCGTGGATACTCTTATTTTCCTCTTTCTTTTTCTCTTTGGGAAAGCTGTGAACCTGAATCATGGGGAAAAAGACAGTTCATCCTTTTTCACCTGGTTCTTGGCAGATCTTTAAAGTAGGATAGGAAGACCTCAGACGAACAAGAACACATGACATACTGCATGGTGTCATTACTGATCTAACGCAAACTGAGCCAAAATGCAGAAGCAGTGTCCCTCACAGCTTCTGTAGGAATTAAGAGGGAAAGTGCAGCCAGGCGCTGCTACTCAGATGCACTTATTGACTGATTAGCAGCAGGTTTACACATCATGACACAGATAATTGATTTAAGCAGAGGTTTGCTGGAGCATTCAGGTGTGTGTTAACACAATGCCAAGGAGGAAATGCACCAGCAATGATCTTAGAGAAGCAATTGTTGCTGGCCATCAATCTGGAAGGGTCATAAGGCCATTTCCAAACTATTTGGAGTCCATCGTTCTATAGCGAGAAAGATTTTACTCAAAATAAAAACATTCAAGACAGCTGCCAGCCCTCCCAGAAGTGGACGTGGACATCTCAGACTCCACAGGCCTCCGTTCAGTTAGTGTGTTAAATGTGGTGGTGGAGGGCTGATGATTTGAGCTTGTTCAGCAGCCACAGAATCTGGACACCTCGCAGGATTGACCTAATTTTAAGACCTGGAAGGGACCAAGTGGCTTCCAGGAGCTGAAAGAGGGTGCACTTTTTTTTTCTTTCTGCAAGCAAACCTCCCTCCCTGAATATGCTCCTGTTCCATCGATCTACAGTCAGTATAACAACGTATACTCCCAGTGGAGGAAATTTAATGGGCACGTAAGCTGAATTTAGATCCGTAGCTGAGGCTGGCTGATACTCTGAGCTTTTCTGCGCACACTCACAGGTTAATTTAATGCTACCAGGGGACAGGAGGCGCTCGTATCAGTCAACAGATAAAGATGTATCAGATCAATACTGTAAGCTCTGCTCGTAAACTCTGACTCTCAAACGTACACTGCTAATACACGTAATTCCTGTCTCTGTAGCATGGTGGCTTGATGCTAGAAACATTTCTCCTGAGCCTGTTTAGGCAACACAAGTGGATGTCATCGGGATTTTTTTAGGGGGGGTTGGAGCAAATCAAGGGCTGCAATGTATTTTTCAGCTCAGTTGTGTTTTCGCTCTTTCCTGCTGAGTCTCCTTAATGGCTCCCTGCTGGCTTGAATTCACTTATCTTTCTCTTCTCCTGCCACCACCCACTCTGTCTCTCTCCTCCTCCTCCTCCTCTCTCGCTCCGTCTCTCAGGCCATCTACAAAATGGTGTCATCTGTGATGAAGATGCCAGAAGATGAGTCCACGCCAGAGAAGAGGACGGATAAGATCTTCAGACAAATGGACCTCAATAATGATGGTGAGAGGAGGAAATGGCTGCACGGAGGGGGTGAATGTGACAGTTTATTGACGACAATCTTTGGAATCGGCTCATTTTGTTTGGAACGAGAGATTTTGCTGAAAATTTCAAAGAGCCACCCAACAGAGGAACGCAACATCAGAAAAGCACATAATAAAAAGGCCAAAAAATGTTGCAATATTGTTTAAAGTGCTAATTAAAACAGATTAGAACTGTTAGCGACTCATTCAACCTTGCATGGGACTGAAAACAGTACAAATGAGAATATGAACCCATGGCGGTGGGTTTCCCAAACTGGCAAAGTCATTTTGTTGGAATATGAATTGTTCTTCCTATGAGGTAGCTCCAATATAACGTGTTAATTCAACAGATCGTGGCGGTTTGTGTTCTCTCGTGTAGTTGCTCTACTTGGGGAATCTGAGTTAATTCCAACACATTTGGGAGCTGGTAGAGCAGGATATGCACAGCATTATCGGCAGAAACTATGTAATGAATCGCGTCATCATGCTGCAGTTTTTCAGAGGGCTTCTTGTGGAATCCACGACATCAAAAGATGTCAGTGTGCAAATTATACTCAGAGAAGACCCAACATCAGCAGTCCTGACTCCAGTCCTGACTCCGTACTCATAGTTTTTTTTTTAGATCGTTCTGCATCTTGTGAATATATTGTTGGGCTGCCAGAGTCCTGCAAAATAATGTCTTTCTTTCTCATGTTCTCTGTCCCCATCTGTTCTGCAGGCAAATTATCCCTGGAGGAGTTTATCAAAGGTGCCAAAAGCGACCCCTCCATCGTTCGGCTACTTCAGTGCGACCCCAGCTCGGCCTCCCAGTTCTGAACCACCTGCAGCGAGCTCTTCTTTTTTTTTTCCTTTTTCTTTTTCCCCCTCAGCCTCTCTTTAGCTTCTCAGTCAGTTAAATCAATGCATGATGGTTCGCGTCTCTCATATCATGTATTTTCTTGTTGTGATGTGGAGGGGTTTAGGAGGAGAATGACAAAAAGTCATCACTTTCATTTTGCTTTTATATTTGGGACATTTCTACACTCTACGATCGGTCCAAAGAGGCGCCCGCTAATGTTCCCGAACACCCTGACCTGGATCTGGAATGTGGGATCAGTTTATCCTCCAACAAACATGTATATCATGTATATATTGTATGTCTGTGTATATCATAACATGAAGTACATTTGTCATTTATTTACTGTACGACGCACACTCTCTGGCATTGAAAAGCAGTATTATGTAGCGTTGCTTCCTTGTCCGAATGGATGGAGCCGGGGTGGAGATGGGGAGGGGGGGGATTTTACTGCTATATGATCTTTCGCTCAGAAAAAGAAGGCCTAAGATCCCATTAGGTTTTTATAGACACCTACTGGCATTTTTTTTTTCTAATTTTAAATGTTTGTGGGTTTTTTTTCTTTCTCTTCATTTGTACATACCGTTTCCCTCTTTCATGTCCTTTCATTTGTTTTGATCCTTAATGTTATGCTCCAACTTTGATATGTTGTTCGAGACGACTGTACTCCTGTTTACAGCAGCCGAGAGAGGAAAAAGTGCGAGTTACGGTTCATCTCTTTGGGATTTACTGATTTGTTCACGATGAAGGATAGGAATTTCCCGGTGAAATAAGGGGAACCCGGAATGCATTCGATCAACGACACCAGTAGCACATATCGCTTTAGCCGCCATGTGTTTTTAAAGTATGGCTGTGCATTTGGTCCGAATGCGAGCGTGCATGTGAACATACACTGTGTGCTTGAGGCTAACTTTTACAGTATTATCATGTTGTGTTGTTTCCTAATTTGTAGGTATCTTAAAACTCTTCAATATCGAGCAGTGAACTTAAGGTAGTTGTAACCTGTCACTATACTGCATGATCCTACGAACCAGACGGCGGCAAAATTCACAACAGTTTACGCACGGTGGTAACTTTTTGTAGCTCTGCAGTCTCCTCAGAAATGTTTAGATATTTCTCTAGCTTTGGGGCAACCCTGTCCTCTCTTCTCGTTTTTTCCTCTTGACAGAGAACTCACTAAGGGCTTGTTCACCACACCGTAGCTGAATGCTTTTCTGAACTCCTGGATTAGTCTGCTGGCAGAGCAGTAAGATGAAGGGACATGTTTCGCAGGGCAGCAGCAGGTTCAGGCACTGAAGTGCACAGACAGGGATAAGTGGATCGATTTTAATTGCAACAACACCATTAATGGCAAAGACACCCCCCCCACACACACACCCCCACCCCACTTGATCTCATTCATAATTGAATCACTACTGTCAAACATTTTGAAGAAATGTTTTATATCAAATTAAATGCAAGACTTCTAATACGTGTGTTGTTAAACTTTTAATGGTTCGTGGTTTAAACCGAAACCTGGAGTACCGTGCACATTTAACCAGGCCACTTGTTGCAACTTGTTGCACCTCCTACACGCCTCACTTTGAATGCCCCTATTGTCACATCCCTCTTGCGAGCCTCTCCTTTGGACACTAATAACCCGGGCTTTCAAATTCAGTCTGTGAGGTAGATAAGCATCGCAGAAAATGTCCTCACCCATATTAGGTGTTTTCATTAAACAGAATTGGGATCTTTTTATATAGCGGTTGAATGAAATGTCCTCAAATCCGTCTACTAAAAATCAGATATTTCACTAAAGAAGTACAATATGCGGTAGAAGTTGAGCACAGATTATAATCGTATAACCCAACATCTCATTACCTTACACACTGAATAATTGTGTGAAAGTGTACAATTGATGCGAACCTAGTAACCGACCTGGTGCCACTGCATCCATGTGACATTAAGATTGATCTAAAGTTAACTTGACAGAAGCTTCCTATCCAGCTGCAACTCTGCTTTGGGGATCCTTGAGTGTCACTGCCTTCTGCTGGTAGGATAAGAAACAACAGTTGCTATTCCCTGATCTACTACCGTTTTAATCCTTTTCTATTCTCACTGCCTCTTGATGAATTGGTATCTTGTGTTGGATAAATAAGCACCCCTCTTTCTTCTTCTTCTTTCTTATCCCCCTTTCCCTTACTATTTTTCTGTTGCATGAAAACCTCAAATGAGGGTGCCATGTTTTGTTCTGTTGGACCTGATATAAAAAATATACCTATGTGTTTCAGAGCAGCATGTGTCAACTGTGTCCTCATTTCTGGTTATCTGGCGAATACAGATAAAAAGTGTGACAGTAGAACAGTATTATTCCACATTCACACTGTGTCAAAGTAATGTGCAGGTCATTACTAACACACACCTGTCAGGACTGTATGTTGCAAGCTTTCAGAACCACTACCGGCATGTAACCAGTCATACCTGTCAGGGCACTGGCTGCTGCCATTACCACAGACTAAACTGAAATGTTTTCAGTTACAAAGTTGAGATGCAAGGTGCAAAAGATAGATTAATAATTTGAGCAAAAACATTTTATTTATCCAAGAAATAAATATAAAAACCTGTGCTAGTTCATCTTGACCTAAGAGCGAGAAGGAAAAAGAAAAATGTTAACCAGCTTCATTCTCAGTTAAGCAGCATTAAACCAGGGCCTCTGTCCTCAGGTTGTCAAGCTGAAAGCACACTCAAACATCTTTGGCATGTCGTGTTGCTTCACATCTCAGCTTCGTTTTCTGTAAATACTCAAGAAATAGTCTGAGCATTTTGGTAAAAAGCTATTTTGTTGGAAGGACTTTAAAACGCACATGAATTTACACTGAACGCGTGGCTCAGAAGCCGTAAACAATTAGCGTAGCCAAGCAGAACACCTAAGGAAGGGCAACGCTGCTAGCTTGGAAATTTTACGCTTGAGCGAAAAATTCAAAGCATTAAAAATGGGAGTAAACTGGTAACTGGTCATAATTAAGCTTTAGAGTCTACAGTTTTTGTGCTGATAGACGTCATTTGTATGTGGACCCATTCCCACTTTTGAAGGGCGGTTCACTTTGTAGCAAACAGCTACGAATACTCAACATGAAAACTATCAATTCAGGATGTTAAGGTTTTTCCCCTATTGCGAACAGAACCATCTAGCACTGTGCCCTTGCTTTGGGCTGTATGCTAACTTAAGCTAAGTTTGACAGCTTCTTTGGCCCACTTAGCACAGACACAGGTTGGTATCAATCTTTTCAAGTCTTAGCAAAACAAGGATGAGCCATTTTCCACATCAAATCCTTCCATTAACAAACTTTCACCATGTCCTCACTGTAAAGGATTCAGCTTTCTTTCCTGGCATGATTATTTTGTCCTTAGTAAGCAGAAAAATGAAAGCAATCACACAACTGGCATGCTGCAAACAATGAAAAAGTCAAAAATGTCAATGTGAGGTCCAATAAATAAGATATCTTCAGTCTTTGAGACCACAGCTTTTAAATGTTTCTTTACAGGAAGAGGACGAGTGCACAGAGATGACTGTGTTGTAACTACAGCATAAACCTTCACAGAACTATGCCTTATTCAGAAAGATCTGGCATGCTAAATATGGCTAAATCCAGAAGCTGGACCTTTCTAGAGTTCCCCTCTGCAGAAGCTGATGCTGCTCTGGTGCCCTTTGTTGGCTACCAGTCCTCCTCTCTGGCCTTTCTCTGTCTGATCTCTCTCTGTATGGCTGATGAAGAGGCTGCCTCTCTGAAGGAGGGAGACTCCGGTGCTGGCGGGAAAGATGCTGTGGAGGAGGAGGAGGAGGAGGAGGTCTGTCATGCTGTCTGGGAGGTGCTGTGGCACGTCTTGGAGGTTTACTGTGGATTCTTGGAGGTTCAGTGTTAAGTTGTGTAGGTACATTGTGGCTTCTCAGAGGTTCCATGCCACTTTTTGTGGGTCTATTATGGCTTCTTGGAGGTTCAGTATAACGTGAATGAGAAGCATCCTTCACTGGCCTCACCACATTGATCTACACAAACAGAGAGTATATTTGCTCAATTTCTTAATACTGCCATATCAAAAACAATCCAGTGCCACTCCCTCACTATTCAAGGGTTACATTTTTTAAGCAGCCCAAGGTGTATTTGTATTTAAGACTCACCGCTTTGGCATAGTGCCCAGCCCTCTTCCTGGTAGGGCAACAAGGCAGGCCCAGGAACGAAACACAGGCAGCAAAGCAACGGGCAGAAAACACCAACTGAATGATACATGTCACAATCAGAGGCACCCAAAGGATCAGAGTAGTACTCTGGAGAGGAAGAAGGAGAGAAGTTGGTGAAAAAAAAATTAAAAAAAACACCAGCTGGACCATTCAGAGTTTAATCTGAAGAGAGCACTTAACAGCCCAACATAAATGGGAATGGCTACTGTGTGGATATTGATGTGATGCAGAATCTCATTAGTTCTTAAACTGCTGTGTAACACTGGAGGAAAAAAAAAAAAACACTAGCAAGTCTAGGGATTTCTGTTTGCAGAGATGAGTCAGAATTGTGGTTAACAATACAAAGCAGAAAGTATCAAAGTAAAAGTGTACAGAGGGGATTCAAAGAATAGAAACTGTATTTCATCGTTAGGCATACGCTTGCTTGCCAACTACAAAGAGAATAAAAAGTTTAAAGCACATAGTTTGAAGTGCTCTTTGATAAAATAATGATAAAATATGCAGGAGGTGCAGAAAATAAACCATGCATAACCATCATGAAGCCTGAAAGTTACTCCAAGTATCAGAATCAGGAGCCAAAAACAAACTTTCAGGTGATGGAATGCATCCTCTGGCAACCACATTGGGGGTCCTTTGCTAATGGGCAGCTCTGAAAGAACAGTATGATCTACACTCTCAGCAGACTATGAGAAAAATGTTAGTCCCTTTGGAGCTGAACGCCATTTTAAATTGGTTTTCTACTAACTTTATTTAAAAGTAAACAAGAGGGGAGCCAACCTAATAATCCCTCATTTCAGCAAAACTGAGCAAAAAGTTTAATGTTACTATGCGTATCTAATTTAAAAAGAAGCAGTTTAAAAGCTTTCTATTACTAATCTTACCCATTTTTGCAGCTTTTCACAGTTTCACTTAAAGTTTAATTTAGTTTGTTTACTGAAAGATAAAAATATAAACCCAAACCCCAAGTAATACCACACATTGCTGCCTGCAGGTAGCTAAACTAGCATAAGAAGTTGCTAATAGTAGCATGCTAATCCAGGTTTGCTGAATTACCTTAAGATAAAGAGAAGCACCTCACAAGTTAACCTACGTCATAAATGTAAGCTTCTGCTACAGTGTAAAATAAGTGACTTGTTTGATTTAGGTATTTTAACAAAGTTGTATATTCTGGGGTTGTAACATAACTATGGAACAATGTTTGAAACTACATAGCTACAGTTAGCATCCTGGAAAAAACTGAACCTCCGTTATAATGACAGAACAAGCAAATGGATCATTGGCCCAGTTAACGCAAAATTATTACACCGCTATTGAGACAAGCCTAAAAAGGTAATATTGATTAAATTGGGTGGCACAAAAGAGCTGGAAATCAGCAAATAGAACCAAATCAGCAAATAGAACCAAAACCTTTAAGTGGTTGCTGGTAGTTGAGGTGGGGGTGCCAGTCAAAGTCCACTAATATGAACAAATAAAGATAGTTTGACAACCAGCTCTGCCACAACAGACTTAACTGAGAAACAATGAGAAATCCTAAAACTAGCAATGGGAACAAGAAATACCAAAACACAGTGTTCAATTAACAAGTCACAGTGAAGGTATACAATCTCCAAGCGAGTCAACATCTCAGCCTATCCAGCAGACTCGAGACATGACTTTAATGACTTCAGACTTGACAAAATGATAAGACTTGTACTGACTTTCATTGAAATAACTCACAACTTTACTTTGACTTCAGCCTATTGAATTGGAAATACTTGATATCGCTTCTCAACCGACTTGAAACTCAGTGTTGAGGACTTGTGTACTTGACTTGGGATTTGCTAATACTGATTTAGGACTCGACTTTAGGCTTGAGTAGAGAGACTTAAGACTTACTTGTGACTTGCAAAATAATGACTTGGTCCCACCTCTGGTATCCAGTCTATGTACGAGCAACTCATCATCAAGGTTGTAAAACATTTGTTTTATGCTCTACTGAATCAAATATTCCAAATTCAGAAAATGAGATCTGTTTGTGCTCAAGTTTCAAATCTTTTCTTCCTGCACAAACTGTGGAGGTACAGTGGAGAAAATGTAGATAGCATAGATGGCCTAACAAATGGTAAACCAATGTTGATTTCAGATGCATCCCATTTTGTGGGAGGTTCTTTAAACACAGAAGATGGCTTCTTCAGTGAAGGAAAATCTAGAAGTTTATCTGCTCAAGCCAAGACAAGCTGGGATTACAACACGTAGACAGAAGGAGTCTGTCTGCCACTCTGTGGCTGTGTGCTGATATATCCATACTGAAAATATACATTGAACTTTTAACACATCTCCTTCTCCTAATAAGTATTACTCTCTAAAACAGTGAATGATAAACTGTACAGCAGATATAATAATGAGGAGCATTAAGCATTAAGCACTGCATCACAAAATGGTTGAAGGAATGTGAATACAATGGCTGTGGGGACTGTACATCTGTCCAGTGTGGGGTTTGTGCTTCTGAAGGCTGAAATCTGACCCTGGGCGACAAAATCCTCTACGCATCCACATCTGCTCTTCCATTAACCCCCTGTGTCAAGAATAAATCCAGCTTAAAACAAAAGTCGCCTAACTGAAACTGTCAACGGCACATTAAAATGCCACAGCGCTGCTGATGTGTGGCTGCAGCTGTGAGGTTGAGCAGGTCTGACAGTCCATCTGTAGCACAATGCAACAGGACACAGCCTGGAGAGGGCGAACAGGGTCAGGTCAGCGTTTCTGCCACCAGCCCATCAGCTAGAGAGCATGACCAACTCTGTGGCGGAGAAGACACACCAAGAAGCCTCCCACACCCAACACACACACACACACACACACACACACAAGACACTGGCCTTAAGCTGCCTGCAGTGCCTCATTTGCAGTCTAAGTTTTCCTTCTTCGGTGGATCTACTTTTCCACATTGTAATACACTTGAATAATTCCTTCCTTGTGGCTAATTTGACAAACTGCAAGAAAAAGAATGACTTGCTATCTAGCGCTTAACTATTTTTGACCAAGCAACTAACCAGTCAGAGCGGACTGTGCCATTTGGATGAGCATCTTAAAAGGGACAGAAGCTAAAAGAGTGCGTTCCAAACAGTGGGTCAGAAGATGCGCTGCTGCAACATACAATACAAAAAGACATTTGTATTGCCCTTTAAGGCACAACGTTCAGCTGGTCAGCTGCTGCTTTAATCGGAACATCAGTGTCGCACATGAATACACTCACATAGATTCGTGTGGGGTCAAACGGACACTCATTGGTGACGCTGGAGTAGCCAATGGCATCAGGAAAGCGGCAGTGAGTCAGGAGGCTCCGCCCACGGTAAATGATGGCCTTCACCACTGACACGAAGAGCCCGATGGCTGAAGCTGCTGTCATGAGTGCTGAAACCAGACTGATGGTGAAAAGTGACCACGTCTGGAGAAGGAAAAGAGAGAGAATAAAAATCATAAAAGAAAGTCTTGCTCACTGGCATGATAAAGTTCCAAAACTCCCTGTAGGGAAACTGGGGCATCTGCAGCAGCAAACAAAAAAGAAGATAAAAGAATAGCAAAAAGGAAACAAAGTCAGATGTCATGTCACGGAAATAACTGCTGTAGGAATGAGGGCTGCTCTCCACTTCTGTTATCCGTTTCCAAGCTGACTCACTGCTGTGGCTTTATTGACACGAGGTGGAACCGAGCCATCATTATCCATCATCATGTGCTTTATTCTGCCATGTCAAGTCAAAATGTCTGCTGTAAAAAAAAAAAGGGCTGCACAAGCACCAACTACAGTGGCTTCAGTTAAAAGAGAGGAGCACACAAAACCACTCAGCCTGTACAGTCTGAGGTTCTGGAAGAAGCCTGGCGTGTTCGTGTGTTAGTGGCAGGTGTTATTGCAGGCTTAGGCTCAAAATATAGTCGTTTTTAAATCATGCGTTCATGCGCTTATCATGGCAACCCCAGGTATCCTGCCCAAGACCGTATATACGTTGTCTTTGATTAATATGAGTTACCTCAGAAGTTAGAAATCGGAGGTGGGAATGATATCATGCCTAATTCAACCGTTGGAAAACCAGTTAGATTTTCTCATTGCTGTGCTCACTGAGTCGGCTCTCTCAACACAAGCTAATAACACTGCAACATGCTGCATTCTGCACATACAAACACCGCAGCAACGTGTTCACTGGTAAAGCTCGAACTGTGACTGATATAAACTGACAGAAGTGAGAATTAACACGTCATTACTGCAGCCATCTCCACTTTTTAAGCATGGGGCTGCCATATCCATCCCAGTGAGGTTGATAGGGTTCCTCTGACTTTCTGAGACAGAAATCCAATTTAGGCAGGGGGCTTTTTAGTTTTTTCTTTTACTGAAACTCGGATATTCTGATTTGAGACACCATTTGAATACAACTTAGGATTCCGCAGCTATGGCTTTTTCTGACACCATTTGAACATTAACTCTCTCTTAGCTCAATTTCCCAATTTCCACACACTCCGCTCCTCAATTCTTCTCTCTAAGTAACTAATGATACACTGACTAGCGTATAACTGCTCACAGCTCCTCCAGCAAGTCCCCCCCACTCTTTTATCAGTGAGAAAGGAAAGAGCAGACAAAGAAAGGCAAATTAAACAACTGGAATGAGCTTATTACAGCAGCTCCGGAAGCTTCGTACAATCGAGGTTTGCTAGTGCGCCACCTAGTGGTGCCCTCCATTAACGCAAATAATTCGGCCAACAACGGAGGCGGTACCTTCATGGCCACAAGGTTAGCAAACACGTTGCTCATATGAACAATCAGTTGCTTCTGCTTTTACACATTAAGCATGGGCAAAACCCATCAACACAAGAATAAACAACAAAGAAAATATTCACAGAATTTCTGAACACCACTGTCCATTTTTCTACCATACATGACTCAGGGCTCCAGTTTGTTTGTGCCCTCTCCCTCAAATTTTTTATTTCCAGCCAACAACATCAATTTGTTGTTTTTTTGCAGTCATGTCATCGCAGCGCAAACCGCCACCTGCTGATAATGCAACACGGCCTAAAATATCTGCTCCAAACCAAGTAACAGAAACAGGCCTGACGTGCGTTACCTATGAAGTGACAACTCAAATGTTTCCTTTAAACTATGGTCCCAATTGAATAGAAACACATTTAAATGAGTTTGCGAAATTAACCTAATTAAGACCATACATTTTTTGTAACTACAGTCGCCCCCTGCTGGCCATAAGACATAAGACCGGTTTTAAGCACTTTGGATACACTTCACTTTTCAAACTGGAGGCTATGTCCATCTTCTTTGTGCAGTTAATAAGAATGCACCGTTATCGAAACCACATCTGAAAATATTTAATGAGCTCCTCCTCTTAGCAAAAGCTTCCCTGCAAAAGCAATAAGTAGCAGCTGTAGCGAGCAAGCCCTCTGTGGCAGAAAATGAATGGTAACCATATGTGGTACAGTTTAATATAGAAATAGTGATTTCAGGGCTTCGGTTAATTAAAAACAATAAAATCAGTGAACATTTTTTAACAATATTCCACATCCGTGAGGCATTTGATTCTATTTAATTAAATTCAATAATACTTGAATACTGATGTACTGAATACTTCCCTGAAGGGAAATTGCATTGTTGCTGTAAAAATGATCAAAGATCACAAAGCCATTGTTGTGGATGGATTTATAAATTCTACACATTTTGCACAAAAACAAGATACACTGCCTTGGGAACCGCATCTTCCAAGTTTCAAGAGGCTGAGACGAGAATACAGAAGGTTATTAGATCTTTAAAATCAGTCTGACTGAGCTGTAAAATCTAAACTTGATAAAGGAGCATAATTTGTCTAAGAGGCACTTGTGAGAAGGGCATGTTGCAACACAACAAAGGAGTGTTTTGACTCGTGCCTCGAGATGCTCAGTGAATAAATAAGATAACAAGACAGTGCAGTCAGACCGCTGACTTTCAGCTCTGCCCTGCCCACTTAACGAAGCCTCTCGCTTACAAAGGAAACAGGGAGTGGTTTGAGCTCAGCCTTGCTCTTTCTGTTCTGCCGGCTGCCTCGTCAGTCTCGTCTGAGCAGCCAGACAGCTGACTGAGTAAACAGAAGAGAGGCAGCGCTGCACTGACAGGAGGGGAGACAGGGGCGGGAAAAAAACTGAAACTATTCCTGATCGGCAGGGCAGATTTCAAACATCTGAGGCAACATGCAGCTCCTCTTTAACATCACGACTCAGACAGAGAGGGAAGCTGGAAACGGAGAGCAAGAGAGCTGGAAAATATCTAAAGTGAGTACAGGAGGCAGGCAGGTGGAAATAAGTAGCGTTATGGAAGGTCTGATTGAGAAAGAAAAGAAAGAGATGTATGAAAAGAAAAAAAACAGTACTCAGCATTTTTTGTGATTAAAGGAAAACCAAAGTGATACTAACCAGGCCTCTGCTCTTCTTGTTTTTAGAGAGAATGAGAGCAATAATGCCAACAACAGCACCCTGCAAAGAGAGGACAGATGAGTTTTAAAAAGAATCAACAAAATGAAGAAGAGTGCCCACAACATGCCATTTTATGCATAATGTGGCCTAAAATTGAACGGGTCTTTCCCTTTGCCCGCGCTCCAACCCTTCTTCAAGTTACATGACATTCAGCTTGGTAGCTTTTCAGAAATCGCTGCAAACAAACAGCCGAACGGAAGCAAGTAGGTGCCGCTGCTCTGGTTCCTGCCTCAGAAAAAGAAAATGGTCTGATTTAACATTTCTCTACCTGTCCTTTAACAAAGTTTGATTGCAAATTTTTTTTGTTTTTACAAGCAATCCCCAATAAAACATTTTCTAAGACGGCTTTAAGGAGGGTTACAGGAAGCTTCTTACCCATGTACTGTTATCCATCGTTTGTGAAAGCTTCCTTACTGCATCCATCGGCATCTTTTAAGTGAAGCCCGAAGAAATCTGTCAAGCTAATGTTCCTTCAAAACATGGTGGCAAGAAGTAAACCCTCTACAGCTCTGAATTTTTCCATAAATTTAGTCTTTGACTGAAACAGTCAGATGTGTAGAACTGAAATAAAAAGGACTTATTGTGTTGCGCTACATCACCTATGGGCTGACGGCATCAACAAAAGTTCTTTGTTGTGAGTGAGAAAACCTGAAATTCTTAAAATGGAAGCTGGAGGTGCTTTAGTACATTTTTTGACCTGTTCAAACTGAAAAAAAAGGGCTGCCACATTCCCTCCATAGCTTCCAGAGAGATGTCATCTGCCTCCCCCTCAACTGCCAGTCAACAAGTCTGTCTGGCACTCACCACCATCCCTGAAGCGAGAGCGATCACATTGGAGACGGCGTACTCCAAGGCTCTGGCCTGCTTGTGCAGATTGATGTGTCTGAGCACCACGCCGTGCACCAGTGCACCCAGCAGGAAGTTAACGTGACCGATGACGATCAGGCTCAGGCCCATCTTCATCAGGGCCGCAGGCTCCGCCAGGCTGCCACAGCACATACCTGAGGAAGAGGAAGAGGAGAAGCAGGATAGCCTCCAGGGCTGATATTACATCACCCATGTGGCTCTGCTGTATTGATCAGAAACACGGCTGCGAGGTCAAAAGCACGGCAGGGATGTCACCCGTGTTAATGATTGGCTGCTGAGCACATAGCTGCGATACAGGCTGCCTAAACTGAGACTGTCCAAAATAAGAGTGTCAGAGGTGACTTTAAAAAAAAGCCAGAGAAAATAAGTGATGCGCCAAGAAATGAATAATAATAGCTGCAAATATTTGAGAAAAACTCAATGGCATTTATACAGTCACCTGCAACTGGCTCTTGCTTATGTTTGCACAGGTGATTAATACTGCAAACTGAGTCCAACAGCATCTGTGTACATGCGCAACAAGGGAGTAGTCCCCATTTACCCGGGTCATTGACATTTAAAAACAGTTTCACAGCTAAATATGTTGGGGAATTACTCGCACATTCCTGTATGATCTAAGACGTGTTACATGCAGAGGTGACAACTTTAGAGTTTCCAGAGCACTGAAACTCTGATAGCCACAGGGCATTTTCAAATCACTGCAAAATATCATGGCTTACCATTTTATTCTGGCACCCTTTCTATAGGAGTTGCTGAAACTCCTTCATTTATTCGTTTGTCAATGCAATATCAAAATCTGTCTTCACAAAATTTCATCTGTGCCACACCACCACCACACCCAAGCAAACACGGTGAGAATTTTAAACAAATACAGCCTGCACTCTAATAGGAAACTTTAGAGACACTTCCTTTAATTGTTAATTACCTGATCTGGCCATCCCTCTCAGGTCACCATTCGCACTGAATTACGGCGACTCCTCTGTGTTGTGTTTATCAGCGTGTTGACAGCTCTCTTTAAACTTAGCACCTCATTCCATTTGGGAGGCACCACAGGATTTGACACCTACGCAGGATTTTTGTTTTTTCAAAATAAACCTTTTGAAAACAATATTGGGGCCCAGTAACTACATTTCCTCTGGGTGAGAAATGACTAAAAGAAGAAGTCAATGGTACCATTGTCAGATGTATATGTTTTTATTTTAAATTATGTTAAGTAACGTCCTTAAATACTTATTTGGCAAGCTACTTTGCTTTTATTTTGAAGGTAACGTAGCTAATTAGCATTTAGTCTGTGATACACTTTGACGCAGGTGCACCTCAAATCACCCGTCTGTTTTTGGGAAGTCCCGTCAGGCTTCGACTTGGACTACACTACAGTCAACCGAATGGATTCAGAATGTTTCTTTTACTTTTAACTGAACTCTGGCTAAACGTGGTGCACTAAAACATTGCCTAATAGGCTGGTTCCGGTGTCAACATCTGGCTCAAAGCCTGGTGAAATGCAACAATTAGTTAGTTGGTCACTGAAGCATTATACAAACATGCGGACGGAACTGTGCATGTTCTGAGTCACCTTTGAACTGTATTACACGGAAAATTATAAGAGGGGCGTTGGATTCGTTAAACTTGAATGAACATAAATGGAGATATAGCATTTATAGTAAAAACAGTCTGAAAGTAAACAAGCTTGAAAGTCAATCTTTGACATGAACATCTTATTCTGCAACTTCTTAGATGAGTTTATGGTGATTTCTTGAAGTAGTCTTCAGGAATCCTTCTCCCGGCTGTCTGAATGACGTCCCAAAGCTCCTCTTTGGATGTTGGCTGCCTTTTCTTCCTTTCTCTGTCAAGAGGATTCTGCTTGGATCCCACTGTGGATCCAACACTACTTCAAACTGGGGGTTCTGGGGCTCTTTTTTCTTAAGGGTGCAACTTTGAGACACTCTTCATATGCTATGGGTAATTTGGAAGGGGGGGGGGGGGGGGGGCTGCCATTTCTTCCTTTGCTTTTCACTTGTACAGTTTCTTCAATTCTATTAAAGGATACACGACACCACTTTTTTAGCTAATAGCTCTTTGGAAATTACCTTGTTGGTGTAAAAATCCTGTTTTATGTCAGTCAAACTTTGCTATCTTTGATATTTTCTCATAGATGTATCCAAAGAACAAATTATGTTTCTTTATGGAAGGCTACGAGTAATAAATGACCTATATTACAGTTTTTGGCTCTTTGCTAAGTTTTCTGATATGTGTAGACACAACAATGTTTTTTTTGTATGTTTCTATGGTTCATAGGTCAGTGTTAATGGCTTAACAAAGAAACACAAAAAAACGTATCCCTCAAAACTGTCACATAAAAAAAGCAGAACTGAAATTGGTTGAAAAAGCAGCCAATGTCTAAAGAAATCTTTGAAAGACTTTCAGAAAGCCTGAAGAACTATTGCTGAAGACCACATTAAAAGATCACAATAAAGTCTGGCTCAGTGGGTGGCTCAAGACTTTGGAACAGTCTTTATGAATGGTTGCAATAAATTCCAGCTGAATTTTAGTAATTATTTTAAGGGATCCTTCTGCTTCCCGAGGGCCTCCTATCCCTCAAATGATTGTGGCTTTTGTGCCACCAAGTGGAGAAATTATGCAATTAATGAAAAAGAGAAGCAGGTCTTATTCATCTGTGAACATTTTCTCTGGTCATATCATAATAAGACAAACGCTTTATTTTAGGTACTTTTTAAGGAATACAGAGTCAGAGTCAGTTTTACCCATTGTTACATTGACAAGAGTCGCAAATTTATATGCAGCTGCTTAGATCTTTGATTCATGATTGAAACATTCATAATGTACTGTTTAATCAAATTCTAATATAGAAATATTCTAATTGAAATCACACATGTCAAATGTAGTTCTAACACAAGCATAGAACATTTATATCATATCAAAATCATTTTGTTTAGATATCTTTAACAGGTAGGTTCACCATTTGAAAAGGCTGTCTTTACTCAAAGTCCCTTTTGTTTAGCTGAAGTCTGCATTATGCTGAAGCTCTTTAAGTTCATGTCTCACTGTTGAACTGTTGGAGGGGATTTAAGACGGGATAATTAAAGCCCCCAAGAACTTTTTCAATGTTCACATAAAGAGATGTGGATCTTGAGCTTGATTTGACAGAAAAAGTTCATTTAATAGAAAGAAAAAAATCATTCTAGTTGATCAATCAGAGACATAAGACATTTGATTCTTTGTGAGGTGTCCCACTATGATGGATAAGAGGACTCACAGCCATCACAGTTCTTGTCATATTTGCCCTTACTAGATCTGTTGGTGTGGATGCTGCCTTTATGCTTGAGATTTATCACCCTGATAGCTATCAGATAGAAAATTTCACAAATGTTAAGCACCACACACAGCACAGATGTCCCCACCATGAAGTAAGAGAAAATGGTCTTCTCAGTGGGCCGGGCTATATAGCAGTCCACCAAATTTGGACAGGGGCTGGTGTCGCACTGGACCTTCCTGGGCAGCTTGAAGCTGTCATAGATGTAGTTGAGCAAGTAGAGAAAAGTTATCTCGAAGCTAGTTTTCATGAAGAGACTCATCAGGTAAGTCCACCATAGGCCTCCATGCTTTTGGCCGGGGTTGTCATAAAGTCGAGTGCTCTCACCGTGCTTCGCCTGGTACTTGCGTTCCCGCTCCTCCCGATAGGCCACATGCAGCACCACCATTAAGGAAGGGCAAGTGACAAAGATGAGTTGAAGGGCCCAGAGGCGAACGTGAGAGATGGGGAAATAGTGGTCATAGCAGATATTGGTGCAGCCTGGTTGGCGAGTGTTGCACTCAAAGTCCCCCTGGTCGTCACTCCATACCCTCTCAGCAGCAACCACAAAGACCAGCACCCGGAAGACAAAGACCACTGACAGCCAGATGCGTCCAAAGCCAGTGGAGTACTTGTTGACTCCACTAAGAAGACCCTCGAGAAACTTCCAATCCATGAGCTCAGCTTTGATTGACTTTGTTTAACTTGCGACTGTTGAGAAACTAGGAACCGAGAACACAATAAAGAGACAAAAGCAAAGTTTGTTCAGAGAAAAGTAGATTTTTTTTACTGTGAAAAGACTCTCTCTTTCTGATCAAACTCTTTCCCTCCTCTGACAGCTTGGTTTTCTCAAACACACAAAGTTTGACGCTTTGAAGGCATGCACTTTTAAATATTTATGAAACAACTGCTTGTTCGACACATAAAACCCTCCAGAGTGCACAGAGTTAGCTTCCTCAGGTTTTAACTTCAGAAAAGTTTAAGACTGAAATTAAATTCAGTATTCCACACACAAGTCTGTCTTTAAATTTTATGTTAATTTGTAGACTTTGCATTAAGTCTTACCACATCCACTATACCTGAAGTTGCAATTCCTGGTCTCCGGCTCAGTCTATCATGCCCCTTGTCTGAGAAACAGACTTACTGTTGGAATAAGTTCAATGGGCAGCTTGGGTCAACCTCTTTCCTCAAGTGGCTTCTTCTCATATTGACAGGATTGGCCATTCTTCTGGAGGTGTGTCTACTTTTGACATACACCCAGAATGTCCTTTTAATCATTCAGCTACTTACTCCCTACTTTAAAATATCATAAAGCATTGATTACAGTGTATTCTTAATCACTGTTGCTGTCGCTGAAGTGTTGTGAAAAGGCATTCTCACTGAAAACCATAAAAAGTCATCGAAACCAAATACAGATAATAGTTTAGGGGAATTAATTTTCTAGGTGTGGCTGTGGAAATTAGTGAAGTTTGTATGGTATCAGACCTTCATAGGTCTTTTTTAAATGTTTGTTCAACCTAATCACCACATTTCTTATCAGTTCCATCGGAAATCTTTGCTATGGAGATAGCCTGTCCATTCCAGCCTTTGCTTAGTTAGGATTTAAGAAGCAAACGCCTATAATTTGTTTGAACAAGCACTGTGGAAGTAATATGCATCTCAGATAGGGACAGCTGATTCTTTGAAAAATGGCATATGTTGTTTTTCTAAACCGCCTTATTTGTATAGTCAGTTTTATGATACTGTCCTTTAAAAATCGATGTTTAATAAGCTTTTCTGACTTCGAAAGAATGTGGGTTGTTATTTGCTATTGAGGTGGTTTGAAACCTGGTACAGGAGCGGTGCTTCCTTTCTAAGCTCCTGTAGTTATGTGAAGATCATTATCTTTGTCATTATGGAACATAACATTTGGTTGTTTGGTGATTTTCTTTCACCTCACAGACTGAATCTCTGTTGGTTCAGTTTTCTCAACACTGTACTCCTGGATCAAAGAGCTTACCTAGAGCCTGGAGATGTGCCTCATTTTTACAGAGCAGTCAGTCTAAAATGAACTCTACGAATCAGAAATCATCAGTTTAACAAACAAAACTATGAGAACTTTGTAAGCAAACAATGACAAGGCAAGTCAAATTGCACAGAAAGGTTTATTTTGGAAAAGATGATGTGCAACCTTACTCTTGGATTCTGAATTCATGATATTTCTTCCTAGAATACATTTGTCTTAACTTGAGTTCATGTTAATGAGCACAATCCAAGTCCAGCATCTTTATTTTATGCTTTATAGAGTTATTTAACATACATTCATTGAAACAGCCATTTTTAGAACATATTAATAATTTCAAATCCAAACTTTATTTACTGCATGCAGATTTAGTTCAATAAAGGAAGAAAAACAGTAACATTTTGATGTAAAATTGCTTAAAGATTATATGAACTTTGTAAACAAAATCTACTTACAACTGCAGACCTTTCAAAGATAATTCTTACAACATACTTTGCTTTATGATTGTGAGTCTTGCTCATTGAGTCACTACGCTGTATGGTGGGGCTGAACTTGGTTTGCCTTTTTCTTCGTTACTATTGACGACCACGTCCTCCACCACAGGCTTGCTGTATGCAGAGTTTTCCTTCTCAGTCAGAGGGGCTCTGTACATCATGAAGGAGTTTTCTCTCACGGAACGAGGTCCTCCTCCACAACACTCTGAGAACCTTTTCCCACACAGGTAGAGTACCTCGCAAAGAGTGAGGGACATACACACGAAGCTCGTCACCACCATGAAGATGGTGAATATTTTCTTCTCTGTTGGCCTGAGAAGCACATTGTCAAAGATAAGTGAGATTTCTGCATTTCACCATTCAGAACTTTGAATGTGACGCCTTACCTTGCAATGTAGCAGTCCACTACGTTGGGACACGGCTCCTCACCACATTTTACTAATGGAGGGAAGAAAGCAGCCTCGTAGATGTAGTACAACAGGAAGACGAACACACCGTCCACTGTAATCTTGAACATCAAACTGAAGAGGTACGTCCACCAGAGACCCCCCCGTTTCTTCCCTGTATTATAATACAGTGGCGTGCAGTCCTCTCCGTGCTTCAGCCGGTGCTTGCGTTCTCTGTCTTTCCTGTAGGACACGTGAAGAGTCACGAGAAGGGAGGGACAAGTGACAAAGATCAGCTGGAGAGCCCAGAGCCTGGTGTAGGAGATTGGAAAGTAGTGGTCATAGCAGACATTGTGGCAACCAGGCTGGAGGGTGTTGCAGTCAAAGTCCTTCTGCTCGTCACCCCAAACCTTTTCACAGGCCACCAGAACGACCAACAGCCTAAAGATGAAAACGATGGCAAGCCAGATGCGACCAAATGCTGTGGAATATTTGTTCACCCCGCTGAGGAGCCCCTCTAGGAAAGCCCAGTTCATGGTGTTGTTTTAAAATGTCTGGCTGGACAACCCTTAGAGGAAAGATGAAATCCTATGAAATCTAACAAACACTGCTGAGTGCTGAAATAAATTAGGCTTGGACTTTCTCTGAAGTGAGCACGCCAAGCATAAAGGCTCTTTAATATTCTACCTAATACTGCTCCCTTCTTGGCACAAGGTGAAAGGAGGAGGGATATTGAACAAAGTAAACAGAAACTCCTTTTTCAGTTCCAATGAGTAGTGGAAGTGCTGATAGAAAACACCTCTTCTGATAGATGAGATACACAGTGAGAGATTGCTCCAAGATATTATGAACCATGTACCTACCATTTGGGACACTACAAGTAAATGTACCATACTTAAAGAAATACCTAATAAAGTAAGACATTATCTACTGCTTTTGTAATACTATGTAAATACTATGACTCTTCACGCTGGTCTTTTCATAATTGAGCAACAGCTAACCAAATTGGTTAGCTATAGCTAGCAAAGCCGCACAAAGGCAGGAAGAAGGAGCTTTACCCATGCAGGTCGGCAGGTACTTGCCTTTGGAAAGAGCTTTCATGTCAAACAGGATGACACTATCAAAAATATCTGCTCACCTCCACCCCATGATTATGAGGATATATTTTGTTCTTAGTGGGTTCCAGCTATTCAAGAAAAATGCTGCGGCTGGAATACAGTTTCCAGACGGCATAAAGCACAAAAATGTTACAATGACTTCAGTTTGTATTTTACGCTCTCTGAACGGCAGATCTCCTTGAAAGGTTCCAACTATTAAAAGTGAGGTTTCCTGCTAATCGACCTGTCATTGGACGACATCTTTAGACAAAGTGAATAAAACTACATCAGCCAGTATCAGGTATTCCTTTGGGTTTAGATCACAGACTGTATGATGTGGTCTGACATAGTCTGAACTCATAGTGTGAGGCTGGACAATCAAATCTGTGCATATTAGATTACTCAGATGATATTGACTCTGATAGCATAGAGGTACAGAGAAAAAAAGAGAACAAAAAGGCAACAATGGATTAGGATAGGTACTTTTGTATACCTACGGGCCCTGAGAATGAGAGGCTTAAGGTAACTGAGCCTCAGGCTGAGTGCAGGCTGAATGACTAAAGAGATGTTATGCTCAGCCCATTCTGAACTTACCAAGAAAAAAAAAAAGTCAATTTATTTCCTATACAGGCTGTTCCTTTTCGGGGTTATCACTGTGATATTATCTATTCTTATAATTATTATTGCTTACTTACTCTCTGTAATGCATTTTTTCCGGCAAATGCTTCCAAGTAGGAACAGATACTTATTTATTGTAAAGGAGCTGTGACTGAGACAGAAAAAGAAAAAAAATATTTTCTTTTTCTTTGGAGGGGGTAATGTTGTCTCTTTTGACTAGATGTTTGACTAATCCTAACCCTAAATCTAACTTAATCAACAAAAACAAAAAGTTTAGAAAGCACTGGGTCGGACCGGAGACATGCTTGGACAAAACTTAAGTCTCTGGCTTGACTTGCAAGTTATTTTTATCTCCTACATATCTAATTTATTTTCTGTTTGCATATCCTTCGTTTTTTAATTCGGTCCTTTGTGCATCTTTGTGTACTCGACAAAAACGCTTTCGGGCATCTCCGCCAACTTCATCAAAGCCCACAGTTGCTTTTAGTAATGAGCTTGCATTAAAACTATAACGAAATTCTTGCCTATTTTTTCCCCTCATATTTCAGTGTAGTGTCAGGTAGCTGAATCGGGACGAAACCCTCCATGCACTGTCCGTGTGTGTTTGTGTATGAGCCATTCAATAATTAAACGTCCACATATATTGTCTCAAATGTTTCTTTAGCTTAATGTTAGCACATATTCAACAAGTTTTACATCAGTACAGTACAACCGGAAATCATAATTCCAGCTGCCTCCACAGTAGTGTCGGTTGAGGGGTCACAAACTGAGCCAGACTCCACATATTTGCATACACTATTTCCCCACTGCATTGCTGAATGATAATATGACCCTGCATTGTTCGCCCCCTGCGCGGTAGTCAACGATCAGCCTCGAACCGGGGAAATACTTTCTTCAGCAGGGTGGGGTAGACAACCACTTTCTAGACAGTTTTAACCATCTCCCCGGTCCGTTCAGTCGGCTGTAGCCGTCTCTCCACAGCAACGACAGGTAAGAGAGGTGTTTCGCTGTGGGACAATCCGGTGCTAGCCACGGGCTAAGTTAGCTAGCTAGTGAGCTAAGTCGTTAGAAGCTGGCTGTGTCCCAGCTCCTCGACGTAACGCTACTAATGTTTGTTTGCAGCCCAGTACAAATGAAAATATATACATTTTTAAACTTAACAGTCCATTTAAAGTATGATTATTGTTACACTTAGACTCCAAGGTCTAAGTTTTAGGCAACTCGATAGCAGATTCAAGTAGGTGTCAAGTTGGCCTGATTTCTTTGGTACTACTTCATATGTTCTTCAAAACAAAAGCACAGTAGCATACTTTTCAATAACGGAATGCTTAACAGGTATAGCAGATGGGTATAGCAGATGTAGCTTTCTGTGAGCAAGTTACAAATTATTGTTTGAATTACGGCTCCCCAAAATCCATTTTTAAATATAACTTTCTGTCAAGAAATACGGGACATACGGGATTACATTATAAGGTAATACATTACAGACGAATCTGCCCAATAGATTATTAATATATGTGTGTTTTATTTATTTCTACGTAAACTTTACGTGAGGAGGGGGGGTAGTTGTTAAAAAAAATATTTTGAAATATTATACACATTACTTCCGCTTTCTAGTCTCGAACTGGCTAACAAGACGGCAGGGCAACAATCGATGGGAGGCTTTTGCTCAGGGGAACCAACCAGAGTTGACGTCGCTAGCTTAGCTAAAACAGTCTGCTAGCGAGTCATCCGCTTTTGAAGGGTTGCCAGTATGCTAATAGGGGCAGTTTAACCGCAACACACTGCAGTAAGTCTCCTGTCTTGACTCCAGCCGAGCTGAACTCCGCGGAGCCATGCGACAGTGGTGTGTCCCCACTGCGACCCCACGCGCTGAACCCCTCCCGGGGCGCCTCTCCGTGTCACCTCCTCCATCAGGTAAGTCAAAGACGGGACAGCGTTCTACTTTTTTTTAAATCCAAAGTTAGCCCACCGCTGGGTTCTGAACCTTACAGTCTTGCGGAGGAACATCCCAAAGTGTCAGTGAGGCGAAAGTGTCTGACTTAAGTGACTGCAAACTGCCCTGTAAACATAATTTGGGAGACAAATTCGTTTGCAACTTTAACTTTGTTGTGGTTATTAACAGAGGTACGTGTCTGATTTGCAGTGTCTTTAAATGTTTGCATCTTTCGGTAAATTCGGCATGGGTAAGATGGTATTATACCAGCTTTTAAAAAAGCTATTATCTCTGTTGTGACTGAAGAACTCTAGCAATGCAAAACTAAAGACCGGACACACATTGATCAAGGTAACCAGTGATGAAGTATTTAGCATTATGTCAAATAGCTTGATAAGTTGGTTTAATGTGATCCTCACCTTGCAGGACAGGCAGAAAGAAGAATGAAAAAGGTAGATAGCATTGTTGGGGGGGGTCGGGTATTGATGTTAGGTTGAATGCTGGGGTGATCTTACTTTAATTCCACCCTGGACAAATAGACCAAGGTTAGCCCCATGTTTCTGTGCCAAGTGTTTGAAAGATTGCCAGAACTTTGAATGACCCACAGGTTCTTCAGAGGAGAATGCAGCCAGTTCTTTCCTCCTTACTGCAATTCTATGGATGAGTGTTGTTTACTGAGAGATGGTTGTTGCTAACGCCAGAAAGTAATTTAGTCAGATTTGCATTTAAAGCATTGTGTTCCAGATAAGTGGCAATCCACAAAGAACTTCTTGTGTTTGAATTCGGTTGAGTGGGGCTTTTTTAGAATATATTTCATCTATTAATAATCCTTTTATCCTTTATCAGTTTGTCCTGAGAAAGCCTGCACAGTGCTCTCTAAATTTAATATTGAGTAGAGATAAATATAGCAGCGTATGTCTTGGTAATACTTTGTGAAGTCTTGTGGAGCTGATTATCTGGTGGGAAATCAACTCAGCCGTGCAGCTTTAGTATTTCAGTTTAATTGCCGGCCTCGGATTCTCTTTGACAAACTCTGCCTGTACACCCCCCCCCCCCCCCCCCCCCATGTTGTGTTTGCAGATCCAAGGATGGAGTGCTGCGAGGTGGAGCCACGCTACACCATCGAACAGATCGACCTCCTGCAGCGATTGCGTCTCTCTGGCATGACCAAACCTCAGATCATCCACGCTTTGGAGTCCCTGGAGAGGCTCGACCCGGACCACCGCCCCACGCATTGTGACTCACAGCCCGCCCCGTCCAACAACACTCCCGCCACAGCTGCTCCGGCCCCGTCATCATCGTCTTCATCCTCCTCCTCGCTCTCCCTGGCCTCCGCTACCACGCAGACCTCCGGCCTGGACGGTGCCGCGCTGTCGCCCAGCAACAGCTACGAGGCCTCACCTCCGCCCCTCTATCCTCCAAGTGCGGCAGTTCAGCGATCGTTCAGCTATGACATGATGGGGGAAGAGGACTGGGACCTGGAGGAAAAGGTGGAGGAGTACATGAGGTGAGGAAGAACAGGGAGGAAGGTGTGGTTGCGTCGCTTAGCGTTATCACAGATGCCAGAGAGCTGAATTAGCACTGCATGAGGATGACTTGGAAGATGAAAGAGAGACTATTATAACATCAGATAATGACAGTTGTTGTCCCCAGAGGTGCAGGCTTATTCTCCAGAATTGTATTCGAGTTAATTCAGGTCAGGTGTTTGGGGATGGCTGAAAAAAGAGAAGCATCAGTGAATAAGGTTAGTCAGAGCAAGAGCTGGTGTTTTAACCACCGCGTAATGGTTCTTATGCCATTATGGGCTTTTATGTCTTTTACAGGAGAGACAGCAACCTGGTGAAAGAAGAGATCAAAACTTTCCTCAACAACCGCAGGATCTCTCAGGCAATCGTAGGCCAAGTTACAGGTACTCCTCTTTCTCTGTGACATTACACAACACTTGCAGTGTTTTAACACTGCTGGATGAAGAATTCTTGCCATTAAGTTAAATTTAGATCTTCCGGCAGGATTCGGTCAGACATGATTTGTTAACCCATTTTTTAGTTTCTTCACTGTCCGTCACCCGCCTCGGTGTTTTTGATTTAGTTCATGTAATGACCCCATTTACTGTTCTTTGTGACAGTGGAGTTGAAGAAACCTCTGTCTGAAGGCACTCAGGTGTGCAGCGTTGTCCATTCTGTTGATGAGTTTGTACAGCCAGCTCCAGGGACCCCAGAGCATTCCCCAACGCAGAGCCCGCCTCATTTATCAGTTAGTCCAGTGTCTTTGTGCCACAGCTTCATTATTTTTGGAAATTACAAGTTACTCACCATCAGCGATGAGTGTGTGTCCATGATGATTTGTAGAAACAGAAGTTAGTCAGCGTGTTGTGGTGTAAATGGGTAAAAACATTCCCAAAGGCAGTACAAAGTTCCCTGTGTGTTGCTTCATTTATACCAGGAAACTCTTCTCCACCAAACTAAAAAAAAACAGGGCTTCAGGCAGAGCTCTGGCAGAGTAAGGCCGAAGGTGAATAACTGACAGTATTAGTGAGATATTTTTCTTTATAGCCCCCGTTAGTGCTTTGGTTATTATGTACTCTGATTGTTGAGATTTTCGCAAGAAATTCCTGTCACTCATAACTAATTTAGAAACCTTGGATTTGACTGAAAAGTTGCTCCCCTGATATGGTCAGAAGGAAGGTCCTGACGCCAAATATTCCAACTCATTTAAAGGGAAAATGAGCTACTTTGTCTCCGCTCTGACAGATACAATCACCACTCTTTACTAGGGCTAATACCAACACATCAGTTTTAGATGTCAGTAATGGTGATATAAAGCGCTGTTTGACACTACATCCTCTCACAAGACATGCAATTGAACTGCAATTTCTGGTGTTATTACATCCAAATGATAGCTGCTATTAGCTGGAGGTGTTAACAATGTACCGAGATATGTTTTTGCATAAAAATAATCAGTAGCAGGGTCTACCTGATATGAACCTTGTATGGAAGTTGAGTTCTTTTTGTTATTATAACACCTGCATACTTGCACTTAGTTTTTTAAATTTTTTAATGCAGTTTATATTTCTTAATCTTAAAACGTAGAACTAAAGCTTGCAGATGAAGGCTTCTATGAAAATATTCCGATTGTCTCAGCCTGCGTTTTAACACTGAGATTTTGCATATCGGGACTTTTTTTTTTTTTTTTAAATTTAGAGCAGATGCTTTTAGCAAATGCTACCTCAGATGAACAACACGTGACATGTTTCACCATGTCTAAAACCAAATGCAGAAGCAGCGTGTGGAAAACTAAGTCCACCCTCGTAATTAAGATGATAAGGAGCTCCAGGTGCTGAGAATGAGATAAACCTTTTATTAGTCCCACAGTGGGGAAATTCACATCAATGCACCTGATTAACTGCTCGACAGCAGGTCAAGCAGGAGTTCTGTCAGTTTGCTGGTCTGGAGCATTCAGGTGTGTGTTAACACAGTGTTAAGGAGGAAAGACATCAGCAATGATCTTTGAGAAGCAGTTGTTGCAGGAGAAAGCCTGTTATCTCTAAAAAGAACATGGCAGCACAGCTTCGGTTTGTAAAGTCACATCTGAACAAACCACAAGACATCTGGAACAATGTCCTTTGGACAGATGAGAGCAAAGTGGAGATGTTTGGTCAAAATAACACAAAAACACAGCATATCAGCACAAACACCTGATTACAGCTGCCGAGCACGGTGGTGGAGGGCTGATGATTTGGGCTTGTTCTGCAGCCACAGGACCTGGGAACCTTGCAGTCATTGAGTCCACCATGAACTCCTCTGGATACCAAAGTATTCTAGAGTCAGATGTGAGGCCATCTGTCTGACAGCTAAAGCTGGGCTGAAACTGGGTCATCAACAGGACAATGACCCAAAACACAGCAGCAGATCTACAGCAGAATGTCTGAAGAAGGAAAGAATCAAGGTGCTGCAGTGGTCCAGTTAAAGTCCAGACCTCAGCCTGGTAGAAATGATGCTGTGTGACTGTATGAGAGCTGAGTATGAGAGTCATCATTTCACAGATTGATAACATGATAAGAAAAGCATAACATTTAGTAACTGCTGTTAAAGATTGTTCCCAAAGCTACAGTTTATTTCTATTTCATTGTATATGAAACCTCAGAACTAAAAGGCGGCGTAGCTCCTTTTTTCCAGTGACTGTACAGTGGAATGGTAACAACCAACCCTGTCTTAGACCAGCTGAGTTTACCAAGAGCATTAATGGACTTTCATTTAGAATGTGCCTGACATTTCTGTATATAATATATCTGACTGTATTGCTAATGCATTAAAAGAAGAGCATGCGCTTCACAAGTTTAGCAAATTCATGTCTGTAAACTTTTTTTCCCTCCCTCTCCCTTGATAATGCACTGCACTAAATCACACCTCCTTAATTAAGGTAAAGAGGCTGGGATGTCTTCATTAGCTTAACAGGGGTGTTCCAGAGGTGGAGCTCCACCCGCTCTCAACAGCGCAGGTGCTGCTGGTTGCGCCTTCGCCACGTTAAAATGACATTTCTGGCCTCCTGTGCGCAGGCATCAGCCAGAGCTACATCTCGCAGTGGTTGCTGCAGCAAGGCCTGGAGATGAGCGACTCCAAACGCAGAGCCTTCTACCGCTGGTACCTGCTGGAGAGGAATAATCCAGGTGAGACACGGGGCAGGACGAGGGCTGTCGCCGTTAACACCACACGTTTTGTAAAATTAGACTTCGACGGAGCAGAGCAGAGGGACACAGATCCCCGCAGGGATAGTAGATCCTAGATAAGGGAAGAATAATTATGACAGTGCAGATCAGAGCCCCAAGGTTGAATGTCAGGTTAATGATGATAGATTACAGATTAGATAATGGAAGGCTTATTAACGGGGGTGATATGTGTTGTGTTTCCTGAATGTGAACCACTGCTTGCTCACACTTCCCCATCCATCTGTCATCCTCTTCAACCCCCCCCCCCCATCCTCCTGCATGGTAAACCCACACACCTCTTATTCCTCACACTAACTCCCAAGCTGGTCCTCAAGGGCTGCGAGGTCAAGGAGGGACACGAGACAAATCTATTATTACAGAAGGAAGACGAATGATAAAGGTAGTCCCGTCACAGGAGATTCTAATCGATGAGACTTCTGGTTAGGAAGTGAAACAGTAGTGGGGGAATGCAGTTTGTCTGTGTGGGCTAAAGTAACAGCGTGGGCCAGTTCTGACCTCTTCATGTCCTGCGACACAGCTGCTTAAATCTGCATTCAGATAAACGGCTCTACAGCAGCAGATGCTCTCAGCTTTCCTTGCATTGTGTCAAACAGCATGCATTTGCAATAAGTGATACCAGAAAGTCACTTTATTAGTTTATCGAGCAAACGAATCCTGTAAGCGAGCATCTGCCGACTCCCTTCATCTTATTCCTCTATTTATTTATTTTTTTGACCCACATAAGCTTTGCTTAAGCTCCTCCGTAGTTCTTAACTCTGATGCTGGAGGTACTCTGGTGCTGGTTTTCATCCCCACATGGCTAACAGGCTCTTAACAGTAATACTAACAAGAATGACTTACTGCAATGTTCCCAAGCCAAAGCGGCCGCAGTGCTTTGCCTCCCGCGCAGGCTCCTATTGACCTGTCCATCATGAATCCTGACATCAGCAGAGATGTCAGTCAGACTGACTTCCTTTGGAAAGATACTGTAACTCATTACAAAGCAGGCAATTGTTTACTAATAAATAAAATTGTCAAGGCAGGTCTACAGGAGTGTGTCAGTTAACTCAGAGACACGGGTGTCAATGTAAACTATCAAGATCCAATTCTTAGCCACAACTGGTGTCTTTGACTTCATCCGTGGCCTGCCTGATTATTGGTTTTGTCCCGACTGAAGGGCTAAGGTGGAGTGAAAGCCAGCACAACGTGAGTCCCACGGCCAGGGCCAGGGGAGGGGACAGAGACGGGACGGTATCAGGGGCAAGTGGCAGCCTCGCCAACATCTTCCCCAACCCAAACACCAACCTGAACCCCAACCCATCGTGGAGCAGGCAGAGAGAGCTGCTGATGCACTTGCTGCCATGGTACACTGCTGCCGCCGCAGCTGCCCAGGCCCAGCCAGGTAACCGCGACCTCCCTGCTCCGGCCTCAGCAGCATGCCGCAGAGGACGCCTGCATATTGATCAGCATGTGTTCACTCTGTCGCTTTGGGTGCTTTTCAACAGTTTCAAATGACAGCTGTAAGCTAGAGGATTCTACCGCTCATGCTAACAGGACGCAGCCTCGTTGTATTCAGTAGACTGCAGTTGAAACCAAGCTATGTTCAAACCTAATAAGACTATTTGCATATTTCTATGAATTGAGGATATGATTGTTTCAATCAGCACCACCAGGCTTGGAGTGTACAAGAAGCTCTGAGTTAAAGTGGATCATTGTTGATTTTAGCTGCTGACTCTGAACAGGATAAAGCCGGTGTTGAAATGGACGTGAGCCAGGAAATAATGATAAATAATTTTTTACCTCTTCTACTCTATATCATCACCAGTGGCTGGTTTTACATTTTGTGTGACTGAGTGGTCAATTTTTAATGAATGCTCATAAACCAGTGGACTTCCAGTTCTCTAAGAAGCTAACAATACATAATCTTATGACGCTACATGTCATGATGCAGTACTGATTAATTGAAAGTCAGCTTAAATGGGCTGAAGCTGGAAGCAGCTGACAACAACTGAATTAGTTCCATTAAAGGACAAAGCACCAACAGCCTTTAGAAGCAAAGGTTGAAAAGCACAAACAGCCACACTGAACAATCTTTATTACCTTAACACTGAGTTTCATTCCATCTTAAAGCAGATCGTTTGTCTGTTCCTCAGTGGAGCAAAGCTAAAGGACCAACAGCAGCATTAAGACAACCAAGAGCAGCTCACAGCTCAGATTGTTCCACTATAACATGTAGGTAACGTGTATTTGTTGGACACAAATGGAGGATATACAGAGAGCCAAGTTCAGCCCATTAATTAGAAGTTACAACTTCTCACTGAGTGTCTACCTGGGCTCTATCCCACTGCCTTTCCGTGGTTTGCCTTCCTTACAGGTAGGGTACAGGTGGTCATATAGTCATCCAAATGTCCACTGATGCCACTTCTAAAGGGATAGATGACCACTACTTCTTGATGGCCAACAGAAAAGGGGCACCTTCTGCAAAATGGAATGGTTCGGGTGAAGGAGGGCGGCTGGGATTGGGCCTTTACCCTCTTCCTTCAGATCTGGCTTAGATTCAGCTGTTATGACCGCCAACTGTTTCTCTGTTGGCATGAATTCTTGACATCTAAATGGTTTCATATTCTGTCTTCTTCAGGTGCCACCTTATCAATGCGTTCTTTGGTGAAGGAGGAACCTGACTGGAGGACGGGGATCATGGCTGCCGACAGAGTGGGGATCGTGGGTGGCCCTCTGAGGCTGCGTAGAGGAAGCCGGTTCACTTGGAGGAAGGAGTGCCAATCAATCATGGAGAGGTGAGCGAGTTCTGATGATACACTTATGTGCTGCATTCATTTCGTGCTGGATTATGAAGTCGAGCCACTGAGGTGCACTGAAGGTATCCGATGCACAATCATTTGGGAGGTTATTCGTAAACAACATTTGGATAAGGACAGGAACTTACATGAAAACAGGTGATTGGATGTAGAGTCTATCAGCGTCACTAATGATCTTCAACCAAGCAAAACTACATAAACAGTTGATAAACCAACTCTAGCTACCGGTAAAGGATTGTGATTGGTCCAAACTTTTACGTATTGGCCACAAAGGGATAGAGCCTGGCAAGTTGGATTCTGTTAAATATGGTAAATAATACGGTAAAGTCCACTAATTCGTATAAGTTAAGAGTCAGAGGTTGATCAGTCTGTCCCTGGCTCATGGTGTGTGTCTCCTCAGCTGGTAGACACTCACTGCTGTTGGAAGAATAATAGAAGCCTTTTCATCTTAGACCCTTCCAGCATATTTATCGGCCCTTCATTCTTTTTCTTTTTCAAACAGCACACCATCTGTCTGCATAATGAACATCTCTCTCAGGAATGCTGCTGCTCGCCTACTGTCAGGCGCAGTACTATCAACTGTTGCTTCCTTTGTTGATTGGCCAGTAAAGGGGTCCAAGAGGTCCGTAAATCTGGTGAAGTCACTTGCTGAGGGGAACCCAGGTGTTAGGTTTGCTGCATATTCATCCTGACTTCAAATGAACCTGACTTTTGGGGACATGATTAAATGAACTTTTTTCATGATTTTAGTGGATCTGTCCAGGATGGACCACACCCCCGACCCTGAATTGGATGAAGCGGGTATAGAAGCTGGATGGATGGTTTTTAGTGTATGAACAGCAAGTGAGATTGATCCTGGTGAAGTTTCCTCTGTTCACCATCCCTTCAAATTGACTGTTTTCTGTTTATAAGAATCCCCCAAAAAAGGATTTAGTTTCCTGGTGACCAACATGGCGTAGAAGCTACTCGGGTAACAATCGCAGATGATTAAGGAGTAAACTGACACACTTTATTTCGATTTGCTGCTTTAACGGTTGACATTTCTGCCTGAAAGAGACCGAATCAACCAACGGTCGTCATCGGCTCATAAATGATGTCGGCTCTAACGTTTACAGGTTTAATTGTGGCGAGACGTCTTAGTGTCTGGCTGCCGTAGCGGGTTTGGTCCGGTCTCTCTTTTAGATTCTGTCTTTATTTTGCGCTGAACTATTAAAAAGCTCATCAGAGCAGCCCGAGTGCTGCGGGCAACTTTTATGTGCCTGATCTTACTTCCATTCTTCCCCCACATCATTAAACATTTTGTTACGCTGCTTCTCTGTAGCATATTTATCCCAGACAGTCTTCTCGGTAACCCAGAGGGATGCTGAGAAAGAGTAGCAGTGTACCCACCGTGGGGAATTGATTTCTCTATTACATGCTTGCTGTAAGTATAGTGCAGTCTGGGCACTCTGAGTAATAAGACCACACAGACAACACTCACCAGCAGTGCCTGCAGATTACGCAATTCCACTGCAGTGCTGATCCTTATGAGCTAGTTTAGACCCAAGGACGATACAGTAGAGGTGAAGATGGTGTGTGTGAGAGGCAGGATAGAGCAGGAATTGATCCCTGTGTGTTTTGTAATGTGAGTTAATGATTCTGCTGTGCGGGGATGGAAAAGTAGGACATTTTTTTGAGAGAAAAAAAAGAAGGAAAGTGGTTCCTTTTTAATTTTTCCCTTAGATCAATAGATTTCTGCTTTGATTAAAGGATGTACGTACTTGGAGGACTACAGGAAGATGTGAGTGTGCAACGCTCGGATTGTTTAAATAAATCCCGTTTCTTTCCTGTGACGACCCCTTCTGATGTTCTCTAAGTGGATAACTGTTGTTTTAACCCTTCTGTGGTTTGATAAAACCACTAAAAGTTGATGAGGTCGAATGTTTGTGCAGAACCAGCTCTGCTCAGACCGGCTTCATTTGGCATTAACCCCCCCCCCCCGATGCCGGTTGATAAAACAGTTCTCAATACCCCGAGTGTTCTTCTCTTCCAGTTTCTTCATGGAGAATCAGTACCCAGATGAGGCAAAGCGGGAGGAGATTGCAAACGCCTGTAACTCCGTCATCCAGAAGCCAGGTTGGAAGCTTTTCCTTTTTATTACAGAAGTATCGGGTGGACGGGTGTTCATTCATTTCTCATTTCAGTAGATTTGTTTATTTGCTTCATGTTGTACACTTGGGATAAAGTCAGTCGTTACTCATAAAATGGGATCTGATGTTGCAAAAAAAGTGAGTGAAAAAAAAACACAGAAACACCAAATCCACGAGTCAGTTCAGGGGGGTCACTGCTGTCCGGTTTGTTCGTTTCCTCCTCCAGGCTCTAAACTGTCCGAGTTTGAGCGCGTGACAGCGCTGAAGGTGTACAACTGGTTTGCTAACCGTCGGAAGGAGATGAAGAGGAGAGCGAACATAGGTAAGACCTGAGAGCAGGAGAACAGCCAACAGTTTATGTGAGGGTCGGCGTTTCTCTTAACCTCTGCTGTCCGGGTCGAAACAACCAGAAGCCGCCATTTTGGAAAGCCACGGAATCGAGGTGCAGAGTCCGAGCTGCCACTCTAACGGCGAGGAGGGAGAGATGCAGGAGTTTGCAGATCAGGTGAATCATCGCTTCTCAGAGCAGGTGAGTGAACCTGGAGCCACCTTACGGACAGCTTGTGGTCAGCCTGTAGATCCTGATGTCCACAATGAAGCTTTTCTTCCAAAACAGCCTAAATGTGATGATTTGAAAGAATAAAGATGGCAGAGCCTCAAACAAAGTAGTGATTAAAAGCAATGCTTTACACACATAAAACTGTTGGGCCACTTTTGAGCAGTTAAGTGTTTGATTTTAAACCTGAACACATGGGTGTCGAGACAGAACATTTCTTTTATTATAGATCAGAACAATGCAAACAGTGACAGCTTGTTGCAGTAACGTACAGCTTCTGTATAATATGATGTTGGTAGAGAGATTCCGTTTTCAGAGACGTGTTTGTCCTCGCCAAATTTTCCAACTGGAAAAAAAAGATGTAACCAAAGTGCCGGTTTCTACCCCTCAGAAATCCATCCCGTCGCATTAACCCCACAGAAAAGCATTTTCCTGCTGATCAGGTTAGGAAGAAAAGGTTGACACAGCCTCTTTTGATGAGGCGCTTTTATGTGTGCTACAGATGTGGTGCATCAGCCAGACCCAAAACTGTCCGTGGGCAGCTTATGACTCATAAGATGCTATACAGACAATAATCCAAATATCATTCATCCATTTAATGTACGCTTTGCACAGGAGGACGCTTCTTCCCAGAGGGTCGTGGACCAACAGGACTCCTCGCTGGCTCCTGCAGAGGTGGCAGCCCTGCCGAGCCCCAGCCCTCAGGCCGCGGAACAAAAGGAGGAGGATTCAAAAAGGGAGCCGGTGGATGAAGAGTGACTAATGCCAGGAACATTTTTGAATCAGCATATATGAATTTTAATCCAGTGAAATAGGAAAAGAGTAAATACCTCCTGCTCCACCCGCGTAGGACCTTTCGGGCCTGCGACACCCCAAAATCAAAGGGAGGAGGGTGCTGAAGCTCGCTGAGGTGCCTCAGATGGTAAGGAGGGCACTGTATTTATCAACAGTAATCCTGCTTATATTAACAGCAATATACAGTGTATGTATAGATCTATATTACAGTATATATAGTGCATTCCAACATTGTATTAAAAGGCCTATATTTCTTAGAGGGAGACTTATGTAAAAGATACCTCGTCCATTTTAGCTGAGCTCTTCCTGCTTCCTTTGCTACATGCCTTCATTTAGCTATTTCAAACGCTGATGGACTGTGGCGACACGAAGGTGCTGAGCCTGCAGGTCAGGTGTGATTGGGTAAAGTGTGGCAGCAGCGCTCTCATTTTGGGTGAAACTAAAGGCCCTCCGCTCGCTCCAATGTCTTTGACCCCACCTGGATGGTAAGACTCTAACCTCGATTGTTTCGATTGATTTAAATCCGCCGATCGATCAACACGTGCTCTTATCGTCAAACCCACAAAGCCCTGAGGGACAGCTGGAATCTCAGGTAATCCCAGAAAAAAAAAGATGGAGAAAGACAGTGATGAATTGCACCAAGTTTCCTTTGTGTCTTAACATGTGCTTCATGTTCCTCGTTTATACTTGTTTATCCAAAACAGGAAGTGTTATTTATACCTTTTTTCTTTTTATATTAGCAAAACATGCTAAGAAAAACAGATATCATTGTGTTTCTTTGTTATACAGAACGCTGCTTTTTGGTCATTTTTGTAGTGTCATGTCAAAAGTGTGCCCCACTCCAGCCTTTTTTCTTTTTTTTTAAAAATCGTTTGGAAAAACGCTAAAACAACCAACGTGTCGCCAGAAATTCTACAAGCACCTTCTCTCTTACTGGGATAAGCTAAAGCTTAAGCTCATGTAAGATTGTGTGACTGCGACTGTAGGGGAGCTCTCCTGTATATAAGCTAGAAAGTATACACACCTATGGGTGCTTTCACTCAAACTATATTAGCAGTATATAGGCACTCTTAAACTTTGCATTACGTAGACCCTCATTCACTGGCCCACGGCCTCAGGAGCCACTTCCCGTGTGTTCATGTAATGAACAAAGACGCTTGTTCTCTAATGGTCCCCAACAGGGTGCCACCACGTTGCCTCCAAATGCCAAAGCTATGCCAAGAAGAAGAGCAGCAGAGCAAAGTGTGCTCACAGGAACGGGATGTGACCGTGTCAACACTATAGCTACAGTGCAGAATACATGTTTATTTGCTCAGTACAACACTAGCCACCTCTAGCTTACCTCAGAATAACTGTGTCATGAGTGATTTCCAGACTAGCTGTCAGAAAATATTGACAGCAGCTGTTTTTTGGGACTGTTTATGATCCGGACAGTGTTATGTAGCAGTTACAGCAGCAGGCTTTGCCCTGTGTTCTCAGTGTAAACTCAACCTCAGACAGGTCTCTGGTCCACCTTTGGACAGGATTTCCCAAAGCTGCTGCAGTTTCTGATTATTACTCTCCTCTATCTGCTTTTATCTGACAAGGGAAAACGATAATAATAAAAGTGTACACAATCTGTGGGATGTGTCTCCATTCCTTTTGAGTTATTTATATATATATTAGCTTTGTTTTTCAGGACAGTAACAAGATGGTGAAACTCTGCTCAGACCGCTCACTGAAGTAATGAATTGGTGTTAATTGTAATCCTTATTGAGCTGAGTGCCCCACACACCAGCCCCTGCTTGTGTTATTTGCCAACTTGTAGAGCCTCAACATAAAACAGATACTGACAAGAGTTTAGATCAATGGGTTTAATTGTAACAAAGATAAACACAGTTAAACATCTTCAGGAAACAGTACCAAAAGAAGCATGATGGGATGCAGCTGAAGTGGTGAATGCCCTCCAAGCCTCATAGCTCCACACTGAGGGCGGCAAATGATACTGGTGGTGATGATAAAAACCAAGCTTGGTTGATGTGATGGCAGTTAAGTACAAAATGTTATTTAACCCTAACTGATGCAGCGGCGAGTTGTTTCTCATTCCTTAAACAACCCTCTTTCAGAGGGGTCCAACTATTGGTCTCCATTAAGTGGACAAAACGGCCAAAAAGATGGCTGAAAATGCTAAATCTGGGTTAGAAACTGTCCAACACATTCATTACAACCTGGAAATGGAACAGTGAGCCATTGCCTTCGAGGAAGAAAGGTGGTCAGAAGAAAACCTCGTTATCAGAGGTCACTAAACGTTTGGTGAAATCTAATCAGCAGCAGCACTCACAGCAATGTCTGATAGTGAAAGTCGAGGCATTTCCACATTCTCAGTGTGAAGAGAACTCACAGTATTTGGACAAAGGAGCTGTCTAGCCATAGCAAAGCCACTTATTGGTGAGGCTGATCGTTAAAGGAAAACAAAAAAAACCCATCAGGGAATGTTGATGCACTGGAAAGGGTCATGTGGACTGAGCCAACACTGACCGTTCCGGGGGATGAAGAGCTGCACCCATCACTGCTCCGTGCCAGCCATACAAACATTTTTATTTGGGGTTGCTTCAGTTGGTAAGGCCTGAGTTCAGCAGCATTATGTTCCCAAAAACATCTGCCCCCTGACAGCCAGAATTTATTTCTTCTTCTGTGTCAATGATCTTGGACTTAAATAATGAAAGAATTCGTGGTGCATGAGACGCTTGTCTTGAGGCTGAAGGCTGAAGCTACTTCCCTTCTTTTAGTTCTTTGCATCATTTTGTCCATAAACTGATAGATGACATCAGCGTATTTGCTGAGCAGGCTGTGTGTTCATGTGCATGCATAATTTCAGGGTTAAACACTTGCTTAACAGTCTGCATCCGCAAGGCATCCAGCGTTAGATGAGAGTTGCCTTTTCATGTCATTCCTCCCATGAGCCACATGAGGGAGACACAGTCTGCTGTTAATTGTTGAGCTCTGGAATTAGATTAAGTATTGTGGAAGTATTGTGTCATGCATTAATTCCCACTGTCTACTTGCAGATATGCAAATGATCAATTAGTTCACCAAATAAAAAGTACTGATGATGATAAGCTACATAACATGTCAAGTTTGAAGATGATTTGACAAGCAGAGTGAAACCAGGTTAGCAGGGACCGCATTTATCTACCAATTCGAGCATATTTGCCAGATCAAATAATATGATGCGCGTCAGAAATCCCGCTGGTGTATCTGAAAGTCAAATTAGCCCAGCTCCCTCCGATTTCTGGCGTTTCCTGAATAATCTGTTGCAGTTAAGCAGGAGCCATCTGGTACATTAAAAAGCCTTAAGACCCACCGCATCGGAATGTGCTGTGGCTTTATATGGAGAGAAATGCATTTTTCTGAAACGGACCTTACTTTATTCCAGCTTTGTGATCTCCTTTGTATAATCAGAAAGGAAAACCAAACTGCTACCCAGCTCCAAATCGACCTTTAAATGCTGCAGAACCGTACTGACTTACAATTAGCACTAAAATCTCTTGTGTGTGTCATGACTGGCAACCGAACATATATTATTAGCTGTTTGTTCGGAGCAGAAATCACCTGTGCTCAACTTAAATGATATATTTTATATATATATATATATATACTGAAGGATATTCCACATCAAGTTAAACAAGATTGTCCCATCTCGGGTAGTGTGTTTTATTCATTTCTTTATTGTGAAAAAGTCATCTCAACTATTAGAGCCACGGGGGATTGTTTATCAAGTTTCAGAGATTTGCACTGAGAGTGGCTCAGATTTACATTTTCACCTAATTACTGAGCAAATTTAAAGGGCCGAGGCTACATAGAAATGTTGTAAAGCTTTCATTTTGCTTTTGGGGAGAAATCTGCACTCAGCCAACTGTCAGGCTCTTTTTTTCCCAGCATAAAGGTTTAAGTGAAGAAGATTGATTCCTTTTTCTTTTTTTTTTTATGTGTACATCCTTAGCTTCTTCATTATTTATACACTAGAATGCCCCCCCCCCCCCCCCCCCTTTAATTTGTATGTTTAATGTACCACTTATCTTCTGGAGTTATACTTGGAGGGGATCCTGAGGTGGGGGGATGTACAATCCCCCAACGAGTTTGGGGTCTCCTTCCTGATCCTGATCAGATGTCCGGACCACCTCAGCTGACCTCTTCTGATGCAGAGCAGCAGTGGCTCTGTTACGAGTTACTTTGCTTGAGGCAAAGACCCAATCCAAAGAGCACTCCACCCTTTTCTGGTTTAGAAACATTTGAAGGAGCTGTCTCTCATCCTTGCTGCTTCACACTCCACAGCGAACTGCTGCAGTGGGCGCTGCAGGTCATGGCTCAAAGAGGCCAACAGAACTACCATCCTCTACAAAGAGCAGAAGTTCAATCCTGAGGTTCCTCTCGGCTTCGACTGTGCCGACAGGTCCTGTCCACGAACACCGCAAACAGGAGCAGTGAAAAGAGAAGTATTTGTCTCTTTAATCACTATGGCTAACATTTCATTGGGAAAATCTACAATGAAGATATGCCTTGATGAATATACACTGGATTTACCTCAAGATGTTTACCACTGGAAATAAGAACAGAAAAAGAAATGATGAGTTCTGGAACAAAAGTCGCTCGACAGATGACATCATAATGAAGTTATGCCTGGAAGATGGGAAGAGAACAGCATGGAGAAGGAAAGGAAAAGCTCATGATCCAAAACATACAGTGTCATCTGTCACACATGGTGGAGGCAGCATGATGGCATGGGCAGATATGGCTGCTGATGGAACTGGGTCATTGGTGT
Organism: Leuresthes tenuis; assembly: GCF_036924035.1. Classification (NCBI taxonomy): domain Eukaryota; kingdom Metazoa; phylum Chordata; class Actinopteri; order Atheriniformes; family Atherinopsidae; genus Leuresthes; species Leuresthes tenuis. The sequence continues at coordinate 20,965,167 of NW_027325372.1, read as the reverse complement.
TTACTGATGATGTGACAGAAGACAGAAGCTGCCAAATGAATTTTGGACTAAATGGTCTGCTGATACACCATCTGCTCAGATTCAGCAAAGCTTGTTGGACGGTGCTTCGCAGTGCAGCAAGGCAACAACCCCAAGCATCCAGCAAAAGGAACCCAGGAGGCAATAGGTGCACCATCGCACAAAGGCCAAGTCAGTCACCAGAGTTCAACCCAGCTGAGTGGATACAAAGACAAAGTTAGAGGCAGAAAAACCCTAAAGAGGACTGTCATAAACAGCCTGGTAATAGATGGAAGGAACTATACATTTAGTCCATGGTTGACTGCAAATAACTTGCATTCAAGTATGAAGAATTAATTTACTTCCACTATTACTCTAAATTAGTTTTTCCAATTGCTTTTAATTCCTTTGAATTTGGAAGATCTTCGTAAATAAATTTATGTAAATTCTCAAAGGATTGTTGCAGTATTTTTCAAAGCTCCATAGCTGAACGTTTGCTCTCAGTTACATCGACTCCTTCAGTTCAAATCCATTGACTTGGTGCACAGAGGATCAGTTTTGGAAAAACTGCCCCAGATGACGTCAGATTCAAATTCTACAGTATGTGACTGTATGTATGTGTATTGCCCCATAAGTACACCCAGATGATCTCAAGTATTGGATACTTTTTAACTTAGAATACTGTCAGGTAATGCAAGAACACCCTCATTCAGAAGGAAACAATGCAAGGCACCATAACTATTGAACTACTGATGTTTCAGGCATCAGATTTTTGACTCTCAGCTCTGCAAACTCTGGTTCTGGCAGCTTACTGGACTCTCTCTTCGTGCCGTTTGAAGACACTCCCAGAGCAGCTGTGCTTTTATTGGCTGAATGATTTGAAGCCTTCAGTCGTGCTCATTCCAACTAAGTTCTTCTGACACCATGCTATCTATCTCTCTGACTTCCAAGCAGGTTTTTCTATAACCCAGAGGTGTGCTTGAAGACATTGTCTTGCTACATGAAAAAGCTGGAGCCTATCAAACAAATTCCTGAAGGTAAAGCATGACACTGCAAGACAGAATGGTATCTATGTTGCCTGCAGCAAATACCCCTAAAGCATCCCAGCTAAGCCATCGCCAGAGCTGTGCTTTGAAATCCTCACATATAGTTTTCAGCAAACTGTTTGCTTGCTGGTAAGTATGACAGACTTTGAAAAACTGCGATGCCTGCGTCTTGCTCCGTTTATTATTATGATTAGACTGCTGCTTTAATCTCCGGTAACGAGTAAGAAGCTACAGTCAAGAATATCAGCCACCATCTGGACTTTCTCAGTGATGTGAACATTCATATCATTGGACAGCCCAACATGGGAATCTTCCCTTCATTACCGTCATACTCTGAATGTGGCATAGTCCCAGGAGTGTATAGAAGAGAATGAAACTAATTGTCTCACTCAAACTGGAGGGAAACAACTATCTGTACCATGTAATTATTTACTTGGTAAAATGTTGTGAATCTATCTTTTCAAAATCTTGTTTAATGACTTTTCTCTGCGCAGATCCCAGGAGAGATCAGGCTTACTGTTGCACTCATTTTTCAATCCACACAGTACAGCACAGACACACAGCCCCTAATTCAGACACATTTCTACACAAACGCCCACGCGTAAGCATCCTGCAGTGTGTTTTGACAGTGTCAGACTTTGAGACCGACGTGGCTCTTCCATCATTCATTCCCTCAGTAGTGTTTTTCACCCCCTTCCCGTGCAAAACAGAATTCATGACCTGCCAGCCTTTTTGCTGACTGCACACACCATCCTCTGCCTTGGTAAATGATTTTCCCAGCTATTTTAGCTGCCTCACAAAACACTTGATGACACAAGTAGCACGGAAAGGACGCAACTCAATTTGTCAGTGGTTTCTAACGTCGTTGGGTGGACGGCCCCAAAAAGGTGTTGATTGTGGGCATTTTCTGTCCGTGAAAGCAGCGCAGAGGGGGGCGGGTTTATTTCTTCCCTTTTGGTGATCCATTAAACGCTCCCTTTTGTCCGATTAGATTTCATCTCATCGCAGGCGTCACCTTTCAGCGAGGTGTCCTTTTGTGTGGCGAGAAAAAGGAGGTGAGAAACGAAGTGGGGAGAAGGTGCTACGCAGATGAAGATAAAGAGAAGAAGGGAAAGGTTACCTTCAGACGGAGAGAAAATTCCAGCTTCTACAGAGCTCTGATTGCTTCTACAGTATGACACTCTTGGTGTGTGTCTGTTCAAATGAAGCCCCTTCTATAGCCAAATAGATTATTTGCCCTTGAAGGAACGACACGGGAGCAGATGAAGAGGAATCTTTTTTACCATGTCCTATTTCACAGGACAAATAAAAGGAAAACACACAATGCCATGCAGTGCCCTGAATCTGTCAGGGCCTTGGTCCCTCTTCCTCCAGTCAGATAAGAATTTCCACAAAGGGCTTGTCGCAATTTCACCATCCTGCTTTTTCTCCCTCCTGACTTATTCTTCCCATAACTCAAAGTATCTCTCGGCAACACCTTCTCAAATGAACGCAAGCAGGTTGAGATGAAATAAGCAAAGCACACCTCTCCTTTCCTAGGAGGCTTTTTCTCTCCGCTGCACTCGATATGTGTTTTATTTTCTATTCTTTTCTTCCTCTCTGGCCCCTGTAACTTTTCCCCCTTAGTTTGCTTCTTCCACCCTCATCATCCTCCTCAGTAGAGAGGCAGACTGCGAAAAAACAAAGAAAAAAGATAGAGTCTTTCATGTCAAAAGAAATAAACTCCATGTCACTGGACACTGAATAGATCCCTTGTAGACGATACCTTGTTTGAAGCACTTATACTGACATTTAGTCAGTCTCTGGAGGATTTTCCTCACATCATTTTTAATCCTGGAGACTTCAGCCATGTCCACACTTGCATAGATATTTTTTCAAAGCTTCAAACCTTTTTCTTTGCACCACTTATTGACATCTGACCTGTGTAGTCAGAAAAACTGTGTATCAGTGAGTTCCCGAAAACTTTGCACATGAGCACAGTACTGGTTTTTCCGATGTTTTATGCCTGATTTTTCTTTATTATCACGATTCGATGTGACTGTTAGTAATAAAACAGACAAGTTCAGGAATGAGTTACCGTCCTTTATAGCGTTCCATAACTCTGTGCTCCATATAGGGAGGAAAATTTACAGGGGGTCACAAGAAAAAGGAGAAATTTCATTTTTGGGACTGCGAATTAAGTTCATAATTTCAAATGATGAACATGAACTAGTTCAGTTTTAATGTGGGTTGAATTTTGAACTAGTTTCGATACCATGACAGACTACCACTCTGAAACTTTAAAGTAAGCTGTTGCCATGCTGCTTCCTTGAATCCAGATGCAATAGAGGCTGTGTGAATCCAGATGTAATAGAGGCTGTGTGAATCCAGATGTAATAGAGGCTGTGTGAATCCAGATGAAATATAGGCTGTGTGAATCCAGATGTAATAGAGGCTGGGTGAATCCAGATGCAATAGAGGCTGGGTGAATCCAGATGCAATAGAGGCTGGGTGAATCCAGATGCAATAGAGGCTGTGTGAATCCAGATGTAATAGAGGCTGTGTGAATCCAGATGTAATAGAGGCTGTGTGAATCCAGATGTAATAGAGGCTGTGTGAATCCAGATGAAATATAGGCTGTGTGAATCCAGATGTAATAGAGGCTGTGTGAATCCAGATGTAATAGAGGCTGGGTGAATCCAGATGCAATAGAGGCTGGGTGAATCCAGATGCAATAGAGGCTGGGTGAATCCAGATGCAATAGAGGCTGTGTGAATCCAGATGTAATAGAGGCTGTGTGAATCCAGATGTAATAGAGGCTGGGTGAATCCAGATGCAATAGAGGCTGGGTGAATCCAGATGTAATAGAGGCTGTGTGAATCCAGATGTAATAGAGGCTGTGTGAATCCAGATGCAATAGAGGCTGGGTGAATCCAGATGTAATAGAGGCTGGGTGAATCCAGATGTAATAGAGGCTGGGTGAATCCAGATGTAATAGAGGCTGTGTGAATCCAGATGCAATAGAGGCTGGGTGAATCCAGATGCAATAGAGGCTGGGTGAATCCAGATGCAATAGAGGCTGGGTGAATCCAGATGTAATAGAGGCTGTGTGAATCCAGATGCAATAGAGGCTGTGTGAATCCAGATGCAATAGAGGCTGGGTGAATCCAGATGCAATAGAGGCTGGGTGAATCCAGATGCAATAGAGGCTGGGTGAATCCAGATGCAATAGAGGCTGGGTGAATCCAGATGCAATAGAGGCTGGGTGAATCCAGATGTAATAGAGGCTGGGTGAATCCAGATGTAATAGAGGCTGTGTGAATCCAGATGTAATAGAGGCTGGGTGAATCCAGATGTAATAGAGGCTGGGTGAATCCAGATGTAATAGAGGCTGTGTGAATCCAGATGCAATAGAGGCTGGGTGAATCCAGATGCAATAGAGGCTGGGTGAATCCAGATGCAATAGAGGCTGGGTGAATCCAGATGTAATAGAGGCTGTGTGAATCCAGATGCAATAGAGGCTGGGTGAATCCAGATGTAATAGAGGCTGTGTGAATCCAGATGAAATAGAGGCTGTGTGAATCCAGATGTAATAAAGGCTGTGTGAATCCAGATGTAATAGAGGCTGTGTGAATCCAGATGTAATATAGGCTGTGTGAATCCAGGTGTAATAGAGGCTGTGTGAATCCAGATGTAATAGAGGCTGTGTGAATCCAGGTGTAATAGAGGCTGTGTGAATCCAGATGTAATAGAGGCTGTGTGAATCCAGATGTAATAGAGGCTGGGTGAATCCAGATGTAATAGAGGCTGTGTGAATCCAGATGACTACGTCCTTCTGATTTGTTTTCAAGTTGTTATTGTTATGTTATGCACATTCCTGGTGTTGAAACTGTACTAGAACGCCCGGAGTCAGAGATACCGCTGTAAGGAATTTGGTTTCCAGCCCCAGACCACATTTTTGTGGGCTTTTGATGCTGTCTTTCTGGTCTCGTCACCATGACAATCAATTCTTACCATGTATGGTTGTGTATTTGTAGGTCTCACAGAGATTTGTTTTTTTATGACATTGGTATGTCATCCCACAACTGTAGGGGAGCCAAAGAAGAAAGAGCTTGCCAAATTCTCTGGTGTTACTTTAAGGACTTCCACAGTACATTGGCCTTGTTTTAAATTTCTTGAAATATGGTTTTTGGAAGCATGATTCCACTGAAAAACATTTTGCTCGCGGAGGAAAATCAAGGCTGAAATACATAAGAGTAGTAGTATCAGTAGGCACTCCCTTTCCTTTCCTGAGAAAAAAGACTTTGAATGTTTAAATATGTAGTAAAGCTGGAGGGCATTGCCTTGGCCTTCAGTGCAACTGTGAGGAACCTTGAAGTTGGACCAGTATGTGTCCCTCAGCTCAGACGTAAACAACTTTCTAGTCCATGCATTTGTTTCTTTGAGACTGGACACCTGCGGTTCCCTATTATCTGGCTGTGTCAAAAATTCTTTTCAAAGCCTCCAGCTGATCCAAAACGTTGAGTTTTGATGAGAATCAGCAGGAGAAATCATGATTTAGGACATATTGCCCTTTCTTTAGGATGACTGCTTTTTCTGCATTGTAAAGGAGATTTTGGCCCTTTTAGCACCAGATATTTGAGCAGTTTGTAACTTGACTATATCTTCAGGTTCTTTTACTCTTAGTTTTGAATCAGCCGTAGTGCAGGCCCCTTTTGAAAGCCCCAAATCTAGGCCCTGACAATTTAAACAGGTTTAGACCCCTATCAAACCTGCCTGATTGAAATTCTTAAATACTGTCACATTGAATTCTGATTCCAGCTGCTGTGCAGTCATAGTACATATGGCCCATTTTCCATATAATTGTTACCACTTGATCAGATCATCAGCAACACTGTCTTTCCATTTTTTATGCAGATGACACAGATTTATCAATATATCACACCACCTCGTGTAGGCCACTCACTTTGATGACATCAAATCTTGAATGTCTTAAAGTTAGATAATGATAAGACTGAGGTGATGGTATTTGGACCCATGAAGCACAGGGAGCCTGCAATCCAAACACATGCATCCCATGATTATCAGTGCACTTCTGAGACAATAAATCTGGGTAAAATGGTTGATTCTGAGCTTTTCGAAACATTTTAATAACATTCGCAAAACTGGCTAATCCAAAAAGGTCATCCTCTCATTCATCATGCACTTTACCCATTTGGATTAGTGCAACTCATTATTTGCTTAGCTGACACAAAAATCATTTAACTGCCACCACATTGTACAAAATTTGACGGCTAAGCTTCTGACAAGGAATAAAATATTAATTAAAAATGTTGACATATTTTCCATATTTCAGTCTCACTGTTTACCAGCGATTTCAAGAATTGCTTTTAAAATCTCCTCACCTGTTTTTAACAACTGATTGGTCATACACTGTCCTACATTATTGAACTTCTCAGCCCTCACACTCCTGTTGGTGCTCACGGATCCGCAGATGAGCTGTTGCACACTGTCCCCAGGGCAGAGCTGGAGACAGGGTGGTGGTGGAGGAACATTTGCTGTGTGAGCTCCATAACTGTGGAATAATCTCAGAGACTTAGACAAGCAGCATCTGTCCCATTTAAGACTGACAAATGGCTCTAATTAGAGTTTGTTGTTTGTACTTATTTATTCTTGGGATTTTTTTTAATATACATTTTCATATGTTTTTTGGAATGTGTGTTTTTATGATGAATACTGCTACTCTACTGTGAACACATGGGGACGTAGTTGTTTGAATGTTGTTTGAATCATGGAGACACTTTTTTCTAACTTGAGTGGTTTTGAGAAGAAGTGACCAACTATTGCTGGGCAAAGACAATCTGCATATTCTGTAGCCTGACCGCTGATTATAGAGTTATTGGCTTTCCAGTATGTGCTGGCTCTTCCTCTCTGTTCCATAAGAGTCTGGGTTTGCTGGCAGAGGACTCGTAAGATTGAGGCACGTGAGTGTGCGTCAGTTCAAAGGGGGTGCTGCTCTGCCCCACAATAGATAAGGCTCCTTCACCAGCGCTCATCCCTCAGTGAAAAAGATTGAAAAGGAAAATTTTCCCCAGAAATGTTCAAAGCGGCAAACAGGATCAACAGCTTAGGCGGCTTTTTGCTTCTCAGCAACTTCCTTGTGTCTGATGTTTTTTCTTTTTTTTTTTTTTTTAAGAAGGATTTTGCGTGTGCGTGTGTGGAAGAATGGGTGGTCTAGTGAGGGAATTTATTCTCCAATGTGTTGGAGTGTAAAAGATGCCAGAATGCTGTCTTTCACTTCGCTGATGATGGTGCAGCAGCCACATGAAGTGAGAGAGTCATCCTCCTCCTCGCACGCATCCTTTGACTGTAACTCTTGCCCTTTTACCATCACACACTCGATGACATTCACATAAACACATCCACTCTGGACATTATTGCTTTAAAAAAGGTTATTACATCATGACATTTTTTTTATGGCTGCTGCTCTGTCATACAAATGCAAATGAGCCGGCAGAGATCCAAAGATCCAGCAGACGCTCAAACGCCAGCAAGCTGGAGAGGAAAGCTCACGGCTGCCAGTGCCAAAAGCCTTGTGTCCATGTGCTTCTTCTCCCTGCCTCTAATTCCACAGTCACAGCATTGTTGGCTTGATAAAGTTGGGGAATAACAGCAGTTTAGCCGCTTTGTGCCTTGTGTAAGGGATTGAACTGACTTCCTAGATCTTCTGTGTTTGCACAGGAGGAATCTCTGAAAGCAGCAAACTCCTCATTATTGCCAAAGGCCGTAACTGGTTCGATCAGAGGAAGAGGAAGAGTGTGTAGGGGAATTCTAGCTGTTGACAGAGGACTGCAGTAAGGGGGTCAAACAGCTACAACAAAAAGGACTCTGTATCAAACAGTCCAGCACCTACTTCAACTCCGCTTTAAACTTTCACTAATTGAAAAAGTTAATGGAGTCGCTTCGAGTGGATTTTGCCCGTTTACAAGTCGGCTTTGATGTGTTAAGTCACTAAATGTTACCAAAATGACTGATCATAGCACCATGCCTTTAAAGAGAATCTACTGGTGTGGACTTACTGAAGACCAAAATGAATGTCAAACATTTTTCCAACATCAACAAAGGGCTACACGTGAAACAACTCAACTGAAGCATCCAATGAAAGTCTAATTTTTCTGTCACGACGGCACTGGTGGGTACTGATTCCTATAAGCATTATAAGAGTGCAGTCCTGCTGTTTGCTCTGCTTGTTATTGTGGGCTGTTCCATGAGCCCGCCTGTGCTGACCTCTGGCTCTTTGTTCTGTGCAAACTGAACCGCTGCACTTCTTTTCTGGCTGTGGTGTTGGCTGCTTCCACCCGAAAAAAAACAACAAAAAAAACCCACCTTTGCCCCGGCTTGCCCAAAGCATCAGATACATACATGTTGAGATTTGGAGAAGATATCACATTACTGCACAGTGTGTGGAGGTGACTGTGAGGGTGTGACTGACAGCCTGAGATATGGTTGAGCAAATCTATGAAGTTTTTATATTCCTCTTTCCCAGCAGAGATGTTGAAGGTTGAAGGACTTCACACATTTTTAAGTGCATGCCTGCTGAAAGCTTGTTGGACAGGATCTAGATGGGATCACATTCAGTCTCCAGTCAGCTAACCATTTCCTCTCTCCTTACCTTATCTTGATCTCACTTCCCTCTCTGTCTCCATGTTCTCTGTCGTTCTCCCTAACATTGTGTTATTCTAATTATTCCCATAACTTAGTTACTTTGGAGACTTCCTGTAGATGGTACTGTGCTAACAGCAAAACCTCGTCTGACCTTGGAGACAAGGCGGGGGACAACGTTTGCTCATTTAAAAACGACTGTAATGGCCTTTGGTTGGTTTGTGGGAGGACAAAGTAGGTGTGGGGGTTGGTGAGCTTGCTCTGGGAGCTGGTTTGTCTCCCACACTGGTAATTATCACACTTATTAATTCTTCAGCTCACATCATACTCAAAACCACAAGGAAATTGTGGTGGGAGTGGAATACCTTAAGAGACTGTGTAATGTCTTAACTCACAAGGTTGAGCTTGATGATAAAAGCTTGAAAAGTTTAGAGGTGACTGAACCGTTTAAGTTAGTGTACAGAGTTTCTGGATGCTGTGTACATTTGGGCAGTTGGGTATAATAAAGTGTAGACAGTTGCCGTAACTCAACCTATAAATGAGAGTGAATTACAACTTGCAGCTTACAGGGGAGTGAGAGAAGAGCACAAATAGGGCCGGAAATGCCTTAATTACAGTAAGGGGCTAGTTTGCAACACAGAGGAACTGTTGTTGCACTTGAAATATTGTTTAGGGCTTACAGTTGAAAATGAGCGGTTTTGTACGCAAGAAAACATGCGGTAGGCAAAACCCCATGACTGAAAATTCTCACCAAAGAACTCGTGTGTAACTACTGTAACTACATTTTACGACTTTAAATTTGGAGAAAAGCTTTAAAATGCCACGTCATAAGAAATATCAGGTTTGGAGTGAATAGACTAAATGTTAAGCGTGAGCAGCAGGCTTTGGCCCCGTACAAATGAAAACAACTTCAGATTTTTCTCTGAATTTGCACCCTTATTGTCAACATTTTTTTTTTTTAAAAAGACGGCTTTCTAGGTTATGGACTGGCGACCTGTCCAGGGTGTACCCTGCCTTTCGCCCGATGACTGCTGGGATAGGCTCCAGCCCACCCGCTACCCGATTAACGGACTGTCGGTATAGAAAATGGATGGATGGCTTTCTAGGTTACAGATTTTTGCTTACTTTAACGTTCATGTGTGGAGTGGAAAATGGGGGATTGGACTTGCAACATCAGACTGAGTGCCACTATCTCCTTGGTTTAACATCAGAATGTGCTCAGATCTCCACTTTGTCTGCATGGCAGTGGTGGACCTAGCCAAAATTGCGCTGGTCCTAACCTTGCTAACAAGACTTTGACATGTTTGCACATAAATGTGCAGTTACTTATGGAGTGTATTGAGGAACGCAGGCATCAGAATGGGTTGTGGACTCCACTGCTATGTTAAACAACACTAAATCGACAAAGAACCTAATGCCAGTGTCACAGGTTTGGGCAGGCTGGACCTCAAATTGATTGGACAACTTTGAGAGGCAGGCATTTTTCACTAAACAATGGCGAGAGCGGGAAACTACTGGGAAATCAAAAGTCCTGTCAAATGTGACTGTGTGACGGTGCTATTTAACTTCAGTTTTAATGTGGGCATTGATTTTTTTTAAACAGTGCTGTGCAGATGTGAGATGGTGGGCTAAGTTTGGCAATGCTGTAATAAACAGAGAAGTGGTCGCAGTAATGGAGGAAAAACAACTTGGAGGGAAAAACCAGTTGCTCTATGAGAACAGTTGGAGAGGGGTGCTTTTCGCCTGTGTATCGTGCACGTCAGTGAGTTTTGGCTCTGTTTGCTGTCAGAAAGCAGAAACAGCTGTGGTCATTCATGTGCTCAACATTTTCAGGATTTAGGTTTAGTGTCAGGCATTGTCATCGACCCTTGTGCATCAGAATACAACAATACAATACAATACAATTCCTCACTCCCGCAGTTTCTACTGTAATCGCTGCGATAATATATTATCTCTATTCCATTGTATCTTATTTATGTACTGTTTTCTACATAGTACTTCACACAGACTCTTTCTCCTCTTATTGTTTTTACCTGATTGTTTATACCTGTCCTTATTAAACTGAACTTATGTCCTTGTTCTTGTGTCTACATGCAGTCGTGACATAAACCACTTCCCTCTGGGTTATTGAAGTCTTCTTATGCTGGCTCAGAGTTTGATAACTTCAGCTGCCACATCATACTCGCTGAATAAATGCTGTAAATGCCAAAATCCTGTGTCTAGTTGGTTTTAGGCTTAAATTGGTCCAGCAGATAGCAGAACTTGAGTAACAGACCGATTTTTGTATGATTTGCCTGGTAGTCCTAAGAATCCAAAATTTCCATTCTGATGGAATGGTAAATGGACTTGTATAGCGCTTTTCTAGTCTAACTGACCACTGAAAGCGCTTCACTACATGCCGCATTCACCCCACTCACACACATTCATACAGCATGTCTTAAACTTTTCTAAGCATTCATACAGACATTCATACCCCAGTGATACACTGGGAGGCAACGTGGTGTTCAGTGTCTTGCCCAAGGACGCTTCGACATGTAGCTCTGGGGAAGCCAGAGTCGAACCACTGACCTCCCGATTGGTGGCCAACTGCTCTTCCTCCTGAGCTACAGCCGCCGATTCTCCCTCCTGGTGATAAAGGAAGAATCCTAATGATTACAAGAAGTTGCAACAAAGCATTGCACGAGTTTGTTCTCTCAGGTTTCCACACATTTATATTTGCTTTCAGTCACATGCGTCTATCTGCTCTCTTCAGTTGGCTTTACATTGAAACGTGGCATCCCCGCAGTTCACTTGGTGTATGGTCTGAATATGCTGTATGATCTGAAGTCAGAAATTAATTAAAAAGCAGTTACAATTAATTACAGAGCTCTGTGTTCTAGCATAATTTAGCATCTCCCACACAGTTAGTGCATTCAAACAATTTCCCTCCTCTCTTACACTATATAAAATATAGTTTTGTGAATATTTAATGACATTTCCAGCAAGATACAGTGGACTATACTGAGCTGCCTTTTCTGAATAAAGAAAGAAGCAAAATGCACAGTACTGCAATAGAAAGAAAAAAGAAAAAAAGCTTGATGGTCTGACCTCCCTGCTGTAGGATATACTTCAGGTAGCTGAGGGAGTGCATCGAGAATGCAGAGTTGCAGACGCCCAAGGCCACATCAGACTACATCAGGCCAGCTGTCTAGATCCAGGTGTTGTTTGAGTCGAGAGGGCTCACCCTCCTCTTCGCCCACTGCTTGTGTAAGAGTGAATTTTTGTCGGGCATTTGTGTGCATTGTTTGTGGGTTGTTTTTTTTGTGTGTGTGGGTGCTTTTACCAGAGGCCGAGCCCAACAAATCTGAATCGACAGTCAAGGAGCAACTTTTAACCTTGACGTGAGGAAAGGGTCGAGCCTGCCAAACAGTAAGATTAACCAAAAGGACAAGAAAGAGCTGTGGTTCATGATATGTAAGAAGACAGAAGGATAAAAAAAAGCCTGCCCAAGGGTTTTGATTGATGGCCTCTTTGTTGTTTGTGTCAGCTTGCCTCCACCAACAAATCATAAGAAGTACAATTTCTTTGTCTTCATGGTGAGATGAGCTGCCCGGTGGTAAAGAAAACTATTGTTTCAAATTAGCAGGTATGAGCAGGATTTCCTGCTGTAGGGTCATCGGTGGGCTAAATGTAAAGAAACAAGAGATCTCAGAGGGGCAATTTAGGGCTAGTAATTAGATGAAAAGCGGATGTTATTTCAAACAGATGACTGCAATCATAGTTTGGTACAAAAGTGATATTTATGAAAGAGATAATCGTTTAGTTAAAAAGATGGGCAGAAGATGTAGTTTATAGCTGAAAAGATCGGAAAGAGATTTGAATATTCCCTCCGACTACAGTGTGTCATGTCATGAAATCATTCAAGGAATCTAGAGAAAGTTCAGTGCGTAAAGAGCAAGAGCTCAGAGTCTAAATCCAAGGTGGACCCCCTTAATGTCTGATCACTCAGACAGCACTGTATCAAAAAGTCACTGATGTAACCACGCATGCAACGAAACGTTTGTCAGGCATTATAATACGGAGTCATATTCACAAATGCCACTGAAAACTTTACTGAGCAAAATAGAAGCCTCATGGTAACTGAGTTTAGAGCTGGTGTCAACTTCTTTGGACTCGGAGGCATTGTGGACAGACAGTTATAAACCAAAAATAAAAAAGACAGGCTATGCTATTTAGGAGCAACACAAGATGACATCTTTTCCTGAGAAGTCCAAGCATTTTTCTGAAAGACTGTGTTAAAACCCATTCTGGACACATTAAAATGGTATGGCTAAGGAAGAAGAGGGTACAGGTACTGAACTGCCCTGCCTGCAGTCCTGGCCTGTCCCCAATAGAGAATGTGTGAACAACACTGAAATGAAAAATGGTGACTCTGTGCCGTTGCACAGTTTAGAACATGTTTGTAGAAAAAAATGGAACAAAAAATACACTTTAAATTCTTCTTTGTTTGAGTTATTAATGCCAGAATGTCTTTTGAGCTGAGAAGAGAAGGCAACATCACAAAGTGGTGAAATCTTTACCGTCCCAACCTTTTTTGGAATGTGTTGCAGGTCTTTTTTTTTTTTTTGCATTTTGTGTTCCACATCAACTGAAAGAGGGTTTCGTCTTTTCTTTTCTTTTTTAGTGTAAGCATACAGTCACGACTTGAAAATTGGTCTTGGGGAGCGGACAGGAAAACATTTCCATATTATTACAAACTTCCATGAATGATTGTGATATGTTGAACAGTGAGGTGACAAATTGTGTTTCACTTCATTCGTCGGATGCGAGAGACTTTCAAAGCAAGCGGAAATGATGGTGGGAGGTTTTGGGGGGAGGGAGACAGTGACAGCTCAAATGTCATTTTCATTTACTTATTTATTTCTGCTCTCAAAATTGCATCTGGGGTGTTTTTCCTCAGCAAGGATGAGTATAACCCTTATTTTCCCTATACCTCAGCTGACTGTGTTTGATCACAAATCTTTGTGTTTGGACAAAATTATATTTTTTCTTTTCCTTTCTTGATTTGTAAAATTTTGTTGTACGGCGAACACACATACACGTACATGTCTTCATGCACGCAGCCGCACACGCTCAGAGCTCGATCAAAGGCAACCCTGAAAACAAGCTCAATAGCAGGATTTCTCTCCTCTTTTACTCCTCATTTTTACCCTAAAAGAATGGCTGCTTTGAAGAAGCACAACAAAGAGGGGTATATCATTTACAATCATTAAAAACTGAATGTGGGATGAATTGAGGCTGCATTCGCATAAATGCCCTTGAAGGTAAAAAGCAGGTGAGGGGGAAGAAAGAAACATCTCAGTTGTCTTCTCAGGGCTTTGACAGCTAAGAAAGGCCTCTGATCTCCGTCTACAGCCAGCCTTTCAAGGCCTAAATGCATTTCTGATTAGTAGAACCCCAAACCAAATGCTAAATCCTGTTTTGGTTTCATAGATTATTTAGACTATTGGTGCTTTCTAAGCCCTTTTCAGCATAGACAGACAGGAGGGAATGTGGATAGACAAATTAAATGAGAACATGCAAACTCCACACAGAATGGTTCCAGCCAGGATTCAAACCAGCAACCTCCTTCCTGTTAGGTGACGGTGCTAACCACCACACCACCTCGCAGCCCCACATCAGCAAACAGTCATTTTTTTTATCAGCTGGCGGGGATAAAAACACCTTAAATTCTAAAGGGCTCATGTTTGAGCCGATATAGTCATTTTTTTCTGTGGGTTTTTGGGGGTCATTATCAGTATGTCTATGCTGTGCCACCAGAATAACTTGAAACAATGTGCTAACTTATGTAAAAAAATATCCACACAGGGACTTCAAGAACTGCAGTGACCCTATTCATTATCAAAAGAAGGAAAACATCTTTATACAAGGAGATAGACTTGTAAATTTCATCATGCTGACAGTTGAACAGCTTCCTTCAGCCTGTTTGGCACAGCAGCACTGCCTGACAGCTTAAATAATTCCCCCAGCCACTTTACTGTTTGCTTACTGATGACACAGAACATGGGCTGAATGCAAACTTGTTACCTGAGAGTTCTCCCAGGGGTATAACACTGGAGATAAAAACCCTTACAAGCCACAGGGCATTATGTGCAGACATACATGTCTATAAACAACTTATTGGCTTTTCATTTGGGTCCGATGAAGGTAGCTGGGTAACATAAATCAATACTGTAGGTGTATCTTTAGCAGGAGTGAGCAGAGCACTTACATCAGCGTGACGGAGAGAGGGAAAGCCCCTGAGCGTAAGGCATGTTCTACACAAAGTACAACTCTCTCAAGCGCCCGCTTTTGTGTACACACACAGATAGTGAGAACCACGGGTACAGAAAAGTCTGAACAGTTACAATAAATGAAAAGATTGTGATTGAGTAAAGGTTTTATGCTGCATTCTGGGCTCTGGAGTGGCCTGCTTAATTCTACACAAATCATGCATTTGCAAATGCATTGCAACTTGTGTGTTGAACAGATCATTGGAATTGGTACTCGGTGCCATTTTGAACGTAAGGACATAAGGAAACAGAAAAGGAGCACACCAGCAAACACAAAAAGTGTCCTGGATTCCTTGTTGAGAAATGACACTGTTCTCCCATTAAAGTTGGATTTCTGGCTCCCGACAAGGATCAGTCTAAGCTCTCCATTTGAGCTAAAGCGAGTGATGTCACATTACAAAGACTTGGCTTGTTCACTACCTTGAAAAGTCAAAGCTTGTCACAAGCTAATGTAACCTCTTCTTTCCTTTTTACCAGCTAACTGGTGTCTGTCTTTAACTGGATTCCATTTGGTGAAGCAATCCTGAAGCAATCTTTTGAAAAGCCGCAGAAAATAAATGTGAATCAGATGTGTTTCCATTGAGTGATTTGAAGTGAATTGACCAAGTTGCATAGTGTAGCCAGAGGGTGGCAGTGTAGGCTATGTTACTGTATTTCAGTAGAAGTAGTAGTTGACCTAACCAGAAACTAACCTTGAGCAGAAAAACAGTACAACTGCAATGGACATCCACAACAAAGAAATGAAAAGAAAATATCTGAGGTATTATGTGGGTTATATAGATATTATGTCAGTTCCCTTAATAGGAATCAAGATTCCACTCACCTTTTCTTATTCACATCTTACCAATATGAATCAGAAACTGCAATGAACATCTGTTTTCAATGTAGTTAAGGTCCAGACCAAACCAAAGATTCAAAAACCTGCATATCTTTGAAGACACCATTAATGCCAAACATTATACACAAATTTTTGCAGCAACAAACGCCCCTTTTCAGATTACAGTCTTTTTCCAGGCAAGGCCTTATTTTTTCAGCAAGACAATCTCTAACTGCGTTCTGCAAATATAACAACACCTGGGCTCAGTCTGGACTGAGGGCAGCCCTGCTGATACCTGTACGTTGTTACCCATTCTCATTAACAAGGCAAATGTCTTTAGACATTTGGACTTTAGACAGAAGGAGGGGGTTGGATGGCATTGTTATGTACAATGCTTCTGATAAAACTGTCTGCTAAATTAGTGTAATGGAACATATGTTGAGAGGGAGGAGCAAGGACATGCAGCAATGACAGATGACTGTGGATGATTTAGGAAGCCAAACCTTATTATTCTGGGAGAGGAGGTGGTTGAGGACCACAAATACTTGGGAGTTTAGCTGAATGGAGTGCTGGTAGATGTGGCACTGGACCTGTCTACAGAAGGAGATGGAACAGACTCTGTTTCTTGGGGAGGGTTGGGTCCTTCAGTGTCCTTCAAAATGTTCTGTGTCTTATATAGAGCTGTGATGGACAGTGCAATCTGCATTAAAACCATCTGTTGGGGCAGCAGCATTGGAGCCAGTGACTGATAAAGAAGTCTGGAGCCCCTGGAAGGTGTGCAAAGAAGAATGCTGCACAAGGGGACGGACATACAGGACATAACTGCCTGCACTCTACACTACATACTGTTTAAACAATAGTATGTGTTCAGTCAGAGGTTTCTTCAGCTTTGATGAAAGGTGCAGGAGGTCATTCCTACCAGCAACAAAAACCATACACAATGACAGCTTATGATGATTAATGAAAAAAAAAAGATTCGGCAACCTTTTCATTTACCTTTGAGTTAATTTTACAGATTTTTTTTTTTCCGTTTCTATTTAATTTCAAAGTTGAATTTTCCCCCTTCATGTGCATATTTATATTGGTTTCATCACACTTTGTTCTATACTCCAGAAGAGCATGCACACAGGGGGACCATAATGCTGTCCTCATTTCAGCAAAGAGCTATGTTAAAAGCAGAGGTCTTGAAAAAAAATCTTACTCTTTAACAAAAAAATAAGCTATTACACTGTCATTAGAAGGACAACATGAATCATTTCTTTGCTTTTTTCAGCCATGCCAGTAATAACACAACCTAAAATGTCACATCAATTATTCATTGAAGCAAAAATGTTGCGATCTCACCTTCCATGCTCTTTAGACCTTCGGTTTGTTAATAAGGTAAATGAACATTTTTTTAAGCTGCTGAGTCAATTCCCCATCCTTTTTTCCTGCTTTTGCAGCACCAGCAGAATACTTAAGAGCTCTTACTAATGGCTTTGCCTGGTACTCCTGTCAATAAGTAGTGGAGAAAGCAAAGCAATTCAGATTTGTGTTGTTTTTTTTATTCTTTTTCTCTTCACAATTCAGACCAAACAATGAAACTGTTGGGGAATTTAAAGGCCTGATGAACCCGCTCTGGATAAAAATGGAGGAAGTTCTCAGGGGGTGGATGGGTTGAAGGGACAATGTAGGAGGATGAGTGTTGAGAGAGGTGAATTGAGTGTGAGAGAGATGTGGGGGGTGGAGGGAGAGAGGGAGGGGTGGTGTTACAGACCTAAGCAGGTGTGACAGTTCTGAAAGCTTTCATGGGGGAAAAAAAGTTTTTTCTGGCCTTGTGGCAATGCTAAACTGAGTGTGACCCTCAGACGGAACCCAGCCATCTTTCAAGCTCTTGCTTGCTTTCTTGCCTAAACCTCAGCCCGTAAGGAAAACCCTCTGCTGACATTGTGTACACCATAGGATTTAAACCTACACATTTCTGTTCTCCTTCTATTTGTCCTGCTATCACTTCCACTTAATCTCTGTTTCCTGGGTACTGTTTACTTGGGAAATATTCTACAGAGACAAAAACCTTTGCTTTAAAGTTGGATATCATCCAACCTAAGTAATGGTTTCAACTTGGATGACTTTTATCAGATATGTTTTGAATTGTACTGAATTCAGGTTGCGAGGTTCTACGGATAACACCATCACTCAGCCAGTCCACTGCTGTTGTCCAAACTGAAATATTTCAGTATTTGCAGGGATCCACAGAGCACGGATGCCTTTGCCTTTGCCTTCCCATTGAATGCCATGATCAGGGCACAGCTTTCACTTACCTGGTGAAATCTTGATTTCTAAATAAGCTGCCATTTTCTGCATCCTAATTATTTCGGTGATCTCCTGGCTTTTTCTCTCGTATCATCATGAGACTGACATTTGTGGTTTGGAGTAAAACATCTCAACAGGTATATGAGGCTTTACAGTGACATTTGGTTGAGACACACAGGGGCCTCCAGAGGACAAATACTGGCTTTGATGATTCCCTGACTTTTCATTTAATGTCAGCGGCTGACAAATCTTTCCCTCAAGTAGTAAACTCACAACATCTTTTAGATCTGCTGGCTGTAATGACCCAGTGACTCTGAGGATCCACTGACTTCTACAACCACAATTCTAAAAAAATAAATGAATAAATGGGACACTGTGTGAAACATAAATACAAACAATGCAATGAAATTTCATAAACTGATATTCTATTCCAAACCGTGTTCACAATTCACGATTGATAGCAGCAACATGTCTAAAAAAAGTTGGGACAGGGCCATGTTTACCACTGTGTATCCCCTCTTCTTTGAACAACAGTTTGTAACCACATTGGAACTGACACCAGCTGATTGACCTGTGGGGGAAGAATACTGTCTCATTATGGTTTGATACAAGATTCTTGCTGCTCAACAGTTCTGGTTCTTCTTTGTAACTTTCTGCATTTCACAATGTGCCAAATGTTTCCAACTGGTGACAGATCTGGTCAGGCCCTGGACTCTTCTACTATGAAGCCATGCTGTTGTAACAGATGCAGCATACAGTTTAGCATTGTCTTGCTGAAACAGGCAAGGCAAGGCCTTCCCTGAAACAGACGCCCTCTGGAATCTGGGTAGGAGCACATGTTGCTCTAAATACCTCTACATACCTTTCAGCATTGATGGAGCCTTTCCAGATATGTAAGTTTCCAGTTCCATTGGTACTAATGCACCCTCATACCATCAGAGATGCAGCTTAATCTCTGCCCATCTTTACTTCTCTTTTTATACCCAATCATGTAACTGATCTCTTGCCAATTAACCTAATTAGTTGCAACATGGTCCTCAAGCTGTGTCTTACTTTTCCAGCTTTTTAATGGCCCCCTCTCCCTTTTCCCCTTCCAAAGGTTTTTAGATGTTTTGCTATCAAAATTAAGATAAGCTAATGCTTTTCATGAATTAGAACAAATATCTGACTTTCAGGATTTGATGCTTTCTATGTCGTGTTGTGAACTGAATATTGCTTTATGGGATTGGGAAATCATTACATTGGTGTTATTTACATTTTACCAAGTGTCCAATGCTTTTGCATTGCTGGCTGGAGTTATGGTTTTGAGTTAAATACCTGGCTTTTTGGATGGATTGCACAGTTAGCACACATATTCATGTCCTAATCAGGATGAACTGCAGTAAGCATACACGCAAGTTAAAATGATCAATTAAATCTGTCAAAACACATCGTGTTAGTATTAAGCCACATTGAGCTTAGTAGCATTTGGCTCAAACCACAGCTGTTGACTCTATGTTGTTAAAAGGCAACCGCACAAGCTATATTGCAGTTTGTAGAAATGGTAGTGACACCTGCCATAAGAATTTCACACCATCATGATTGTCTAAATGCTAATTTATAGGCTCTTCTTCTTCTTCAACAAGGATAAAACTCTAAGGAAGCACAGAATCTTTTCCTTTTTTTGGGGGGGGGGGGGGGGGGGGGGCTTGCAAGGCATGAAAAATGGTCACACGCATAGTTCTGGGAGAGTGACAGCTTATATTAGCTAAACCCCAGTGTTTACCTCTCTCCATCTGCCCCTGTTTGTTTACCCCAGACTGTGGCCCTGTATGTTAGGGGACAGGGGGATATCCGCATAAGCAGAAGGCAAGTGCTCAAGCTATTGGATTGGAACTCCTCCACCTGCCACGAGAAGTAAGTCTTCCTTTTATGAGCCATTTGAAATTCAGCTCACGTGCAATTCATTCTGTCAATGACAAGAGCAGTCAGAACAACCTTGCAACCCCCAACACTAATAACACTGTAATGGTCAGAGATAGATCAAGCTGAGCGCTGATAGTTAGAGTGGATCTTCGTTCTCCCATAAGTGTTTATTGCAGACAATTTTTACCTTTGTTTGTTTTAAGCAGATGCACGCCTGGGTACACCTGCGGTCGATTGTAATAGTTTTCACTCCAGAGGCGGACTGACAAACGACCTGCAGTTTTTGCTGTTTGCTTAAAGAGCATCCGCCTGCACATAATGCATGCCACTGTGTATGTTAAAGACCTGACACAGAGGAAATGGTCTATTCTTGCTTTGTATGCATAGGCAAGCTCCAACCTCTGACCCCATGTGCTCCACTGAATGGCATGGCAGGTTCATTACCACTACCTGAGTGGGAGGAAATCAATCCTTAAGATGTGGCTTCCAGACAATCTCCTCACTGCTTTTCACTCACACGTAAGCATTTTTGAATCAATACACGAGTGAGAGGAAAATGGATGATTAGACTGGGGAAGGGCCTCTGCTCAGTCACCTTTAGTTGTCATACTCAGAATGACCACTGAGGGGCAGTAGAGAGCCTCACATGATTGCGCCACTTCTTCAGGGCAGCTTGTCTTGATTGGAGTTTTATTCACTAATTAATCAATTATTTAAGTAAAAAGATTCAATATAGTTGTATACGACAATTTTAAATCTAAACTGAGTCAACATTTATTTTCAATTATTTATGGATTAAACTGTATGATGATGGTACCCAAATAATCAAAAATTAAGTTATGACAGCTGGTCACAGTGACATCATGTTACTATATATGACTATAAATCTTCCACTTTGGACCCCGATGTCTCTGAAATGCCAAAAGGTGTTCAGCTGTAATAGGAAGGTTGCATAAAGTTCCTGTGTGAGGTTCCCCTGACACCAAAGTGAACAAAGTTTTACAGGATAAGACATTTTGTGTTTTAACAGTACAACGCCCCACCGCAAGCATAAATATACCCGTGCCAAAAATATGACTGGGGTGGTCGAGACTAGAGGCATCCACACAGTGCAGAGTAGGCGGTGTCAGTCCGGAGAACTACGTCCTTCTGAGCTCACTTCCGTCTGTTAGAGTCTTAACGCTGTTCCTTTACTCTCTCACCGCTTTTGTTCTCCCATTTCTAACTAGACAGCGCAGCTGAAAAGGAAGGACGAGCCTGTTAGGAAACCACAACGAGGCAAAGTAGAGGACCCGTCCGACGCAGAAACCGTCCGACATCCACATGCGAAGCGCCGTCTGCACAGGGGATACGCTGCACTCCATAGTTTCATAACCGGAATACTTTTTTCATTATTGGAGTTTTTCACGCTTTTCTTGTTGCATCGATATTGACTCCCCTACCCCCCACCCCCACTGAACTCAACAAGATGGAGAACGACGATAAATATCTCCCCGAGCTTCTGGCGGAGAAGGACAGCCTGGACTCGTCGTTCACACACGCGGCGAAACTTTTAAACGCAGGTAAAAGAGCGTTTGAATCGTGTTCGTGTATTTCATAGTGCTGTTTATGCTTTGAGACACAGAGGGAACACAAACAGCGAAACACACCTGCATGCATGTGTTTTCGGACGAGTGAGCGTGCGGATGCATGCGGGAGTTAAGTTAAACGCTAGTTAAATAATAGTGCCTGAAATAGTAAACCGCCTTAAGCTTTTGCAACGTCAAAGAGGGAGACACACAAGCCACGGAATAATTTCCGTTTCCCCTCGCGCAGCTGCGACACGTCCTTGCTGGTGCCTGTCTCGCTGTGCGGGGCGCGTGCTGAGTTTAAACTTGGGAGATTTTTTTAACGGTTTTGGGGCAAACCGTCGTTTGGTTTCAGCGTCGTGTCCCTGTTGATTTCAAACTTATTACAGCTACGTTGAGCAGTAACGTAGAAATGTGCCCAAGTGTCCGAGACCCAGGTCACCTCGGCGCTTAAAAGCCGAGAGGCGGCCTAATAATGACGGCGTCGGAGAGCTTGAGGTTCCTGGTGTTTCCCGCTGCTGAAGTGCTCTTAAACGCGCCTGCAGCTGGAGCAGATCCGGGTCTGCCGTTGTAGCTGTGCTGGAGAAGACGTAGTTTTTATGTTATTTATGACTTTTAACAATTTTATAATTAGAATATTCTATTACTGTCTCACAGCTAAAATAATGTGATAATATATCAGAAAGAACCATACATAATGTGTGAAGCCATTACTGAGTACCACAAGTCCTTACGAGGCCATTAAAGTGATCCTGTTGAAAATGAAAACATCACAACAGCCTGTCTAATACTATAGATGACCTGATTTGTTTGGGCTGCTGCTGCCCATGTGCTTTTTGCATTTCCTCCCCAAACCTAGTCTTTATCTTTCTGCTCCACACGGGTATCTTGTGTAGCCCTGGTGATAATTCAGTTGGCATGTTTCTCTTGCAGGGTGTACAAAGTCTAAGCTGCATGTCTGCAATTTGAAAGTACGACAAAGTCTAAGTGTGTCAGGGTGTGCTGCAAGTTCTCTGGGTGACACATCTACCGAAGCTTCCCCTGGATCCGCAGCTGGTAGACTGTGGTGCAGCTGACATGTTTGCACATCGCAGGCTTAGGAGTTGTCATGGCCAGGAATGAGGTGGCGGTCTGAGGTGAATCGCTGCTGCTGCCGCTGTGCTGCAGTGGTAGAGCTGTAGGGAAATACAAATGGCTACATTTTTCTCCCCCCCCTTCTTTTACTTCTAGTTCAAATTGGATGTCCATAAGCTCCTCGTGTCAGAACAAGTTGTTTTGTGAGATTGGCAGCACAAAAGCAAGAGTTTTCAGTGGTAAAAGAAAAGCAGCAGAAAATGAGTCTAATCCAGAAATGACTAAATTATTATGGTACTTGTTTTTTTTCCATATAGATCACTTAAAGGAGCTTACAGCCCCCTGCATTCAGGCACCTGAAATGTTTTTAATAGTGATTTGTGAGTTTCCTGATGCCTGAAAGCAGTCATAGTGAGCCACTTGAAACCCCTTTTCAGCTCAGCTAAAGCTGTAAATGGTGGCAAACTTAAAACTTGGTGCTTTTCAGGTTCTTCCATCGTCCTCAGAACTGCGATGTGCTTATTTGACTCCAGCTTGACTGCACGAACGCTTTTCCCTCTCCTCTTCTAGAAATCGACAGAATCCAAAAAGGCGAGACTAAAAAGGAGGCAGAGACGTACCTGGACCTCTTCACAACAAAGAACATCAAACTTAAGGAACGAGTGCTCATACCTGTCAAACAGTACCCAAAGGTGAGCCTTCTTTGCCCTTTTTTTCCCCTCCTCTCTGGTTTTAATTTTATCCCGCAGCTGTGTCTCAATTACACAAAGCCACGGGTTACTTGGGAGTCTCAAATTAC
This sequence comes from Leuresthes tenuis, assembly GCF_036924035.1. Taxonomy (NCBI): domain Eukaryota; kingdom Metazoa; phylum Chordata; class Actinopteri; order Atheriniformes; family Atherinopsidae; genus Leuresthes; species Leuresthes tenuis. The sequence continues at coordinate 20,941,717 of NW_027325372.1, read as the reverse complement.
TCCTCAACTCTGATCTTTTTGCTCCGGACTATAATTATAGCTGATGCCGGGCATGTTTTAGGACATCACTAAATGGGCTGATGTGTTGATTTAGCGGCACTTTGTTTGCTTCTGCCTCCAGGTGTTTTCCACTCTCTGTTCTGGTTGTCTGTTTGCAAATGTTTTCAGTCGAAGTGATGCTTCACTTGGCTTCAGCGTGTGACTTCGGATGCATTAATCTGTGACAGTTCATTGGATATCTGGCCCAAACATATGGGTGCATACAGTTTTGCAGTGTTTTGCTTCCTGTTTGCACAAGTCTGAGTCTGCTAAAGTTGCACAGTGGCTGTCTAAAGGCCGTTTTTTTTTTTCTGATTCGTACACAAGTGGCTGCAGACTGTTTGATTTGATTAAAGATCAATAGATCTTATAGATCTAGATTAGTCTGATCTCCCAGACGTGGGACATGACGGAGCTAATTTGCGTCTCAGGTCTTAGAAACCACCTTTGCCAACCCCGGGAGGAGCTGCTGCTTCCTTTAGGGCAGAGTTTTGTGACACTTGTGTGGCAATGACAGCTAGTGTAAGACACGGTTATTAGTTTGTTCGGAGAGGAAACAAAGATTTCAGCTTTTGATCACTAGTGGATTCCGGCTCACTGCATGGATGATCGTAGCGAATGGCAACCGACGGTGTTACAACTCTCAAAAGGCTTCTATATCGACTTTGTCTGGTAAATCTACTTCTTAAGGCAGCGGCATGTGCAACAAGACCCCCGACAGCGATCGCTCCTTCTGTCTCTGGGTATCACACTCAGCCTGGCTTTGATTGTCAGGCTAATTTTGCTCTGCTTTGTTTCTGCGTTAGTTCAACTTCGTGGGGAAGATTTTGGGACCTCAGGGCAACACAATCAAACGTCTGCAGGAGGAGACCGGGGCCAAGATCTCTGTGCTGGGCAAAGGATCTATGAGGGACAAAGCCAAGGTACTACACAGACACACTTGCAACACACCTGCGAGAACGGGTACATGAGGCAATAACACATCTGGGATGGAAGGCAGAGAGCCCAGATGTTGTCAGCTCGGAGGATGGGTGTTAAGATAAAGCCAAGGGCATCCTTACACTGCACATCTGTTCCAAGAATCTTCCCGACTGCCCTCTAAACCCATTATCTACCGGTCTGATGTAATTGTTAAGCTAAAATAAAGAAGGGAGCACCACATCTTTGCTTGCTGCCCTCTGAGGTGCATGAGATGCGATTACTTCTTGCATAATTCATTTCATTTTGGAGTTGGCTGTACGCTTCCTCTGGCTCGCTAACGCCTCGTTGCCCTTGTCTCAGGAGGAGGAGCTGAGGAAAGGCGGCGAGCCCAAGTATGCCCACCTGTCGATGGAGCTGCACGTGTTCATCGAGGTGTTCGCCCCCGTGCCGGACGCCTACCTGCGCATGGCGCACGCCATGGAGGAGGTCAAGAAGTTCCTGTTTCCTGTAAGTTGAAACTTTCTGCTGTTTTTTTTTTTTTTATTTTTTTTTTTATCTTGTCTCAGTGGATTTATCTTGAGATTCTTTTTAACCACTCAGCAGATCTCAAAAGTTGGGGGGGGGGGGGGGGGGGGAACACCAATACAGACAGAAATGGGAGAGAAGCGAGCTGGTTTAATGCCTCATGGTTACTGACTTTTAGTCTTCTCTAACTTACCCAAAAGAGTAAGTGTTGCATAATGCCCAAGTAGATCTTTTAGAAAACTTGTCATATAAACCGAGTAAGACAAGGACCTGTAAAGGTCGTCACATCTGAGGTGGCAAATGGAGCTGAGTCATGTTTGGATTATCCTCTTTTCAGTCAGATAACGTATGAATTATTTCAGTTCAAAATCGGCCAAAGTTCTCTCCTGTAGTATCTTCTTGCAGACTGAGAGGCAAGATGTGTAGATTGCTCAGGAAACTGCTTTGTGTTCTTGTTTAGTTTAGAAAATGTGCATTTCAGGCATAAAAGTAACACCCTGCCACAGTAGCTCAAATTGCCAGGGTTGGGATAAAGCGTGCTCAGGAGGAAAGAGCCTGAAACCTTACAGAGTGTGTTCTTGGGTCACTGACTGGGGGAGAGTCAAATTTAGACAAAGCTGGGAGGGAGCCCAGTAGGACAGGCAGAGGGAGATGGAGTGGGTGTTTACCTGGAGCACACACACTCGCTGGCACAGTCCAGGCACGTACAGCAATCAGATTAAGAGGAGGAATTGGGTCGCTTTCACTGTGTCAGCAGTGCTGGGCCTTCAAAGGCCTGCCCACACGTCTGTCCATCACTGCACCTTTATCCGAGTCTCAGCCCTCAGGCAGCGACGGGGGTCGGCCTGGAGATGTACAGCTCCTAGACGGATGTGCCGGCTCGCTCACGCTGTGCAGCCGACGCCTACTTTCAGCTTTTATGCTGAGACAGTTGAGCGCAGGCCAACCCAGTCTGCTGTCAAACCGGGGCCAAGCTCGGTGCTCTAACAATGGCTCCCGCCAAACTGTCGCAGAGGTTCTGAGATGCCTTGCAGTTTTTAATTCGTGTGCAGGGCGGTGCAGAGAAAGAGAGCCGTTGGGATCAGAGTTGAGATGAATGGGCCTGTGAACCAGCTGTGATGTTGGTATTACTGTTATGTAAAAAGCTGTCGCCCACAGCACCCGTCCCTACAATTAAAGGCTGTAATCTGTCACACACCAAAGCTTTAATTCGGAGCCGGGTTGCATTTTAAGAAATGACTCAAGCTCTTGGAAAATGGGTGGATGTAATGTGCTCAGGTGTTCCAGGATGATTTGACCCTTTGTTTGTCCTCATCCCTTGTTTGTCTGTGCCCGCAGCTTCGTGTTTAACAATGTAAACGCTTGACTAGATTGTTGCTTTGTGAGATTTCCTGCCTTCTACAGAAGCATTGTCTTCAGATCCTGAGTTAATCTAAAGATGCGTCAGCTCCGCTGCGTGTTAAATGCAGCAGCAGCAGCCTCACTGCGCTGCTCTTCACATGAATTTGGAATCGCGTTTGACTGCTTTTAGCTGCAGATAAATCACAGGCTGCCGTCTGCACTGCTTATCCTAGCAGACACCTTTTTCATCCTTTTCGCCATCATTAGAGCCCTGTCGCCCCTCCCGGCTGGCGAGCTGATGTATGAAAAAGAATTGATTGGGTCACAGTGCAGCTCGTGCGATTGCTCCCAGAAGAAAGGCGGCGGATTGTGTTACAGGATTTGTGCTGCTTCGCAAATCCGGCCCAACTCGCACTTTGTGCAGATGAAATAAGGTAACCGCTGATGCGCTCACACCAGACCGTTAAGGAGTGCAGAGAGATTGGGATTTATTTTAGTGCATGATGGAGAGATGCAAGAAGGCAGGGGATGTGGATGGATGCTTCTAAGTGCCCCCCCCCCCCCCCAAAAAAATCTACTTTTTAACACTGAGTCTCTGAGACATTTCCTTCCACTTGCTCAGTTATCTACTCGGGTGTGTGTGTTCTAATTATTTATTTTTACTTTTCTCACCCTCTCTTGTCTTTGTATTTTCTTCGTGTGTGTGTGTAGGATATGATGGATGATATCTGCCAAGAGCAGTTCATGGAGATGAGCTACCTGAACGGAGGGCAGGAGCATGGAGCCCGAGGCCGAGGGGGCATGCCAGTCAGGGGCCGCGGGGTCCCACCTGCCGGACAACACAGATGGGGAGAGGGGTGCGTAAGCTCTAACAATCTGTTTCTAACTGGCGACACTGTTGGTCGTATGGTGTGGATGAAGGGAAAAACATCCATGAGTTTGATATGAATCGGTAATGAGTCCAAGGATTCATTATGGATCTAAACTATTGGCTACAAATCTATATTCTGACTCGAAAAGTTCAAATGGTTTAGTGATATCTGCTTCTTTTGTTTCTTAACAAGACTTGGTTCATATGTCACTGTACTAAACCTTTGATGTAGAAGGGCCCGGCTTCATCTCTGCGTTGCTTCCTCCAGGGGGAGGGGAATGCCTCCTCGCGGGGGAGCGGCCCGGGGAGGAGTGACTCGGCCCGGCCCTGCCAGAGGTGGCGCAGTGAGGGGCGCCCCGGCGGGCAGAGGAGGACTTCCTGCAGCACCCGCCAGGGGAGCCGTGGCATCCCGCGCCAGACCCCCCGCTGGTGGGCCACCCCAGAGGATGGCTCCGCCCCCTGCCCACCAGCACACCCCGGGTGCAGCTGCTGAGGGCTATGAGGAATACGTAAGTGCAACATACAGATGTTTAATATTCCTCTCAGTCTCGTTCTAAATAAATGAACCCGAGTCTTCTGAATAAGACTGTTGTGGGCACCCCGTTAACTCGTCTGCTATCACAGGAGTCGGTGATTTTCTATGCTCGGGATGTAAGGGGGAAACGCAAGGGGCATCTTGACATTCATGATTCACGAACAAGCTTCTCCTTAAACCTCTGTGTTTCTCTGTTTCCTCCCTTCTCCAGGGCTACGATGAGAGCTACACAGACACGGGCTACGAGTCATACGACAGCTATTACACTCAGCCGCAGGCGTAAGTGAATCAGACGTCTCTTTGGTTTTCACCTTCTTCTCACAAAACGAACTGGCACAGCACGCTTTTTGATTTGACTTGAAATGAGATTTGAGTGTCGCTCGGATTCATTATTGATGGTAGTTTGTGTTCCGTGTTTTGGATGGCGGTGTTATTTATGAGGACTGGAATATGCTCGCATGTTCCCGACTACAGAGCCAAGCTTTGATCTTATTTGTAAAAGCCAGTTATCATCTCTGTGGACATGATGTTTTTCCAGAGATTAAAAGCTTTTTTTTTTTATCCCCCTCCTTTCTTTTCCTCTTCTGTTTTTGACCACCAGAGAACCAGAATATTATGACTACGGACATGGAGAAACTACAGAGTCATACGAGTCATACGGTAAGAAGGACTTCACCCACTGATTTAAATTATTATTTTTTTAATTAATTTCTCATTAACATGTATGCTTTGATTAGTTGTTTGTTTTATCTGATGCTCAGGATGTTTAAATCTGCAGTGGAAGTATTGACTACAGTTTCCTGTTCAAATTCATTCAGTTATTTTTCTTTTCTTCTCTTTCTGTGTCGTCCCTTGCAGGCCAAGACGACTGGAACGGCACCCAGCGGACGGCTCCAGGGAAGGCCCCTCCCCCCGCCAGAGGTGGCAAGACGCCATACAGGGAGCACCCGTACCGACAGTACTGAAGCGGACTCGCCACCCTTAGTGTCGCCCCGATAAGCGCCTGTCTACCACGGCAGCTCTCGCTTTAAGAAGCCCGACAAAAGTAATTGTCCGTTTTGTCTTTGGTTTGGTCTTTTCCTACACTGGACTTTATACGAGAGAGCAAATTGGGAACTGAAAATCGGAACTGGTTTTTTGAGATTCGACCGCAAACGCCCTCCCCACCCCTGCTTTGTCACACCTAACCAACCAAAGTGGCTTTTAGATGGGTCAGAGGGCCTCTTTTCTCCCCCTTCCTCCTTCTCCTTTTTCATTTGAGATTTGGTTTGTTTTGCTGTGTATTTTTTCTCTGAGCATTTAAACCCCTCCCCCTCCCCCCTCTAGCTTTTTTTGCATTGTTGATCGTAACCTTTTTCTTTTCTTTTCTTCTTTTGGGGAATTAGTCGTTCCAAATGGAATCAGTGGCTCAAGATATCCACCTGTTGAAGGAATCTCTTTTTAATTGTTTTTAAATACAAAGAATCTGTCGAGGGTCGGTTGCAGATTCCCATTTAGGCTACATTTCAAAATTCTGTTAATATAGTCCAAATAAAATACCTTTTTAAAAAACAACTTTCAATTATGTAATATAGAAGCACAAACAAAACAAATCTTAAATAAGATAAGGCTAAATCAATTTTAATGGAATCAGTACAATTCATTCTTCATAATGCTTTGTTTTTAAATAGATATAAAACATTGTCCATTTAGACTTAGGCAGCAATATTTGTCATTGCACTTCGAGTTTTGAAATATAGCCCCAATAGACACTGTTGAGATGGACTGTCCTCATATCCTCAATTTGTTCATATGTTTAAAAGTAAATTTTAAGACAAAAATGTTTGTTTAATGAGAATCTGGCCGAGAAGTCACGGCCTTCCTCTTGAGCTAAAACAGTTGGGGTCTTGATTATTATTTAATTTTTTTTGTGATCTGATTCTATATAAACTGCATGCATCAAGTACACAACGAAGGATTGGGACAAAAATCTCCACATGTGATCTTCTCTTACTGTAGAGAAGGGATCCTGCAGCTCAGTCCGAACTCTTGTACATATTTTAAAACATCCTAACTGTACTTATTCTGCCACTAGTATCTGTACCCTCTCCATAAAATGCATTATGCTACATGTGTAAGCTTGCCTAAATAGGTTACTAAATCTGTCCAAAAGATGTTTTGCAGCAGTTTGTCAATAAAGCTTAGTTTGTTTTTTATGAAACGTAACGTGCCTTATTTGTTTCCTGTCCTAGTAAAACTCTGAAATGGCCTTTTTTTAAACTTCAGCCGTCAGATGTAGGTGTTTTCCTTTTGTTTCTCATTCAAAACCGCTTTTTAAATCTTAAATGAATGTATGGACGTCTGGAGACTTTAACCGTACTAAATGATGTCTTGATTGATTATCAAAAGAGCACAACTTATTCTTTCTCTCTCTTTCTATACTTTTTAAAAAGGACCCAGAGGTAAGACCTCTAAAATAACCTGGATAGCTTCCTAATGTGTATAGAGTTCTAAAGCATTGAATGCCTGGGTATGTATAAGACTTTTTCAATCCTCTTACCTGTGGTCGTAATCGTCAGTGAGAATTGCTTTTATAGCATCTGAAAATTAACTGAATTCAAACCACCATTCAGGTCTAGGCCTCGTTGTCATGAATGACGCTGGCGCGATGGCTACTTTAGTACAGAGTAATGGCAGTGCAATGGAGAGGATGGTTATAACCTAGAGAACTCCACTGTAAAGGTAACCTAACCCTAAATGTTTAATTTCGTAGTGTGTTTTTATCCTTTTGACATAAACTTGCTGGTAAATCCGAACACTTTCTTAAAATACTATTACAGTAATGGCAACAAAAAGAATCGACTCAAAAGTAAGAAAAACGTAACTTCCAACGTTACACAGTAGTGTATTTTATGTACCAAAATAACTGTTTTGTGTACTAACAAAATGTATTAGAGTAGAGTTTAATGCAACTCTTGCTAAAATGAACAAAGCCAAATCTATGTCAATATATTTTCTGTACAGTCGAGCTGCTGTTGCTTTTTATTTGCCGTGTAAAGGATGCTTACTGTAATATTTAAAAGTTCTGCCTTTACAGTTATCCAAAAAAAAAGGAGAAAAAAAAGGAAAAAAATAAAAGTCTTGCATGAGCATATGTTCTCTTGTAGATATTGCATGATCTGTCTCAAGTTTGTCCCGGTGTTGTTAGACGAGGTATTGATTTGGGCTCTGTCCTTCCTTCAGGCACAGCTGTCGGCCACTGAGCGCCCGGAGACTGACGGTCTGCTGGAGACCCACACAGCCCTCAGGTTGGTTCGCCTCCGCATCCCGCTCAGTTTGAAAGAGCCAAGACGCTGAGCTTCTGCATGCATTGGCACAGTAACTATTGCTGTTCTCGCAGCAAGCCTTGACAAAAAGTTCTGCCTTCCAGTCAGCTTTGGCTGTTATTTCCTTCCTGGCAAGTTTTGAAACTTAAGATGACATCTGGTAATTGCTTCAACGAACGATATCAGCTTTGTCATTCTTACCTGGCTGTAGGCACGTTTCAACTGAAAGTGCCAGGAACTTTAACGCCCCAGTGCTTTATAAATGAGCAAGAAGGCTGTTTCCCACTGTGGTGCAGGGTAGATGAAGCAATCTAAGTCTATTGACGTGGAGCCGCTGTGCTGGTCAGACCATCAGCCCGTTAAGAAGTCAAACCAGGAAGTGCACCGTAGCTCCGTTAACTAAAAATCTCTTCAATGCTGCACTTTTTTTTTTTTTTTTTACACGGTAGTTGTTTTTTTTTTTTTCGTGCTTTGGAATATAAACACTGTTAAACAATCACTTTAACATTTTATCGCCCTGATTCACGGCATTTTCCCTCACGGCCGGCGCTCACTCGTCATCTTTTCTCAAGGTCACTTGACTGCTGCAGCCTTTGCGACTCCAGCTGATCAAAGCCGATCAAATGGCTCAATTTGAATGCCGTGTTTACCGTTTAGCTGCTGTGGACCTTGAACCTGACATGACAAGGACGGGAAGGCTGAAATTAATACAGAAAATACCCAACCGATCAGGATCTGTTCAGTACTGCAAGCCTCAGCCCCAAAGATGAAGGATCAGAATCCTGCTGCTCAAAAGACCCTAGTTCCTGGAAAAGGTTCCTGCTGCTGTAATGCATCTTAACTTGTATCATTGAACGGGAACCACTAAATTCGTGGAGTCTCTGCAGGTTGACCTCATCATGTTTATCATTACATGTGAGCTTTAGAAGTGCCAGATGCCATTATTTAACACATTAGCGTGCATTTACGGACTTTATAAGGTGCTAGCAGGCAGATTATTTAGCCCGAGCAGAGAGTTTAACCACATGAAATTGTGATTGAAATCATCAGCTTTTTCCGATATCCCATAATTAAAATATTAAGAAATATATAAGAAATGACCACTTAATAGGTCGTTTAGTTACTGTGTGCAACACTAACCTGATGAATTTCCCCTGTTATGGATTAGCCATCTGGAGCTGTAATGTAGCATATTTGCAATTTGTAGGTAATGGGCTAAAACATTCCAGACCACTGCTACGGTCCTTTAACTTATCTCATTTTCCATAAAGACCGTTGTGTAAGAATGTGTGCTGCACACGCCTCTGGGCCTTTCAGCCAGTGTAACATTATTCAGCGGCGACACGTTCATGACATTTGCAGCATTTCAAAGGTTGGTTGATTCTGATGATTGCCCAGCTCCTGGAAGTCACCTCGCTTTTGTGAGTGGTTGTGTGGCCGCGCTACCCCTCAGTGAGTCTGAGCACGACACCCCCGTCAGTGTGGTCTCAGGGAAGGAGACTAATGAGCAGCTGACGCTCAAGACTCGCCGGCAGAAGGAAGACGAAAGCTGGAAGACTGACCATTCCTGAAATGGAACCTAGAAGAGAAGAGAAGAGAAGAGAGGGATTTCCCATGTTGAGCAGGAAAAGTTGAAGTTTGTTGTTCACACTCTGAGAATCAATCACTGTAAGAGAATGGCATTGAAGGTCTTTTTACAGAGAAGGTCCACCTGTTTCAGCAAGAATTTCAAAATTGTCAGGTTTAGAAAGCTTAGGTTTTAGGTAAAAGAGAAAAAGATCTCCTTTTAGCTGCGCCATGTCTAGACTTTAAATCACGGAATCATAGAAGATGTGTCTGGCCTTCTGCTCTCATTTGCTTTTTATCTTTTCTACTGCTGTAAAAGCTCTGAAACTGAGACCTGTGACCACATTAGCTTCTGAATGAAATTTTAATACATTAATCCAAAACTAGGCCTGCCAGTAATCATGTTGCTTAGTTACAGTAGAAAAGCTGTGCTGCTTGGCAGGAAAATGACCGCTAATTAATGCAGATAGTACTTTAAAAAAGGGAAGAAAACCAAATAGTTTTTTTTTTTTTTTTTTTTTGCCAAACTACCTCTTAACTCGGTGCAAAGCAGGCGAGGAGTCGGACTATAAGGACGAGCTCTGCGTTTTCACATCCTCTCATGCCGGCGTGTCTCCTGTGGTTTTGTCTCCTCTGCAGTGAAGCGGCGCTCAGGAGCAGCTCAGCATGAAGAAGGTGGTCAGACAGAGCTCTCGGGGGCGTCCCATTGAAAGAACTGCCCGACATCCAGTTCCGTCCTTGGCTAGAAAGGTGGGAGAGGGGTTCTGGGGGGAGGGGTGTTGGTCCGACCGCCACGTCATCCGGAGGAGGGGGCTGATTCAGGGAGCTGGCAGAGACTCCAACAGGAACTAAGAAGCTGAGCTGGTCAGCGAAGACATCTGGCTGAGTGAGAATCCAGAATCACCACAGACTCATTTTGTGTGGAGCGTCTTTCTGCTCCTTCTACATGTCTTCACAGCGCTGAGCTGCATGCATTATTCTTGTGTAATTATTTTCTAACTTTGAAGACACCCACTTGAAGCCTTCGCTGATTGTATGCTTCTGCACTCAGCTTCCACAGACCTCCCCCTCTACCAGCAAATGTAATTGTTACAGCCTAATTTAGCATAAAATGAGCCCTCCTCTTATAGTAGGCTGTGAAATTTTTCCTAATTTCTATTAACTCTTGAATAAGACCTAAAAAGAACTATTTTTACTTTCTGCGAGGCGTGCTGCTCTCGTACTTGTCGTTTATGTTTGAAGTACTTTATTTTTCTTTTCCCCTCTGTTTGGTATCCACGCCTCCTCACCATGAGAAATTAGACGGAAGGCTCGAGACCTAAAGATGCCCACAGAGTACGGATCAGTATCTTGAGTTCACAGCAAGCGCACCACCACTTCCTGACGATTTGTGCTAATGCAGAGGCCTATTTGCATGTACCCTCCCTGTAAATGTAAACTGCTTTCATAACCAACACTGGCCTATTCTCGGCAGTTCAGCAGCCAAGTATGATAATTTGCCTCGATGGAGCCAAGAGGAGAGCTGCATGTGTGAAAAGGACAGAGGGTGAAGACAGACCTTGCTAACATCCATCCATCCATCCATCCATCCATCTTGCTTCTGTTGATTTGATCCCCTTCCATGCCGTTTTCTACCATTATCTCTGATGATATTACAGCTGCCTGTGGTGCCGAGTTACATTTAGAGGTCAAAACTGTACTTTCCCGTATTAAAAACAAATTTCTCTGTCTCGATCTACTGGTCAGAGGCAGCATTAGCCAAGTCAGAGGCTCCATTTGGGTTATTGAAAAAGCCTCTTGCTTATAGGATAGAACATTTGATATCACCGGTTGAAACCTTCATTTGAGATTAAATGTCAACGGGCCATATCCAAAACAGACCATTTTTCACTCTTTATGTGCTATTATATGTCAGAAATAATGATCTCTACATCTCCTATAATCTAATGGTGGATAAGTGATGGGTTTTGAAGCCGACGCCTTCTTTTGAATCGATGAACTGTCAAAAGCATAAGGGTGGAAAGGAAAGTAAATGTTACTGTGCAGTGATCAATAAAATTGGACTTGAATATGAGCACGCTGTGTATCAGTCATCTTTGATGTTTCCTCTTGGCTGTAGCTGCTATTAGCACGCTCTGCTGTTTCTACCCACCTCTCTGCAGTCTACCGACGTGGTGCATTCGCATAACGCTTGATGGAATGAGGCAAAGGGGGGGGGGGGGGTGGTGGTGGTGTTGTACAGCATGTGGAGGTGGATGTGTTAAAATGCTCAGAATGTGCTGTAGAGGTGAGGATGTGGACAGCTGGATTGCATCCTCTGGCTCTGACGGATTCACACCATCAGAGGAACATTGCATGCTGATGCCTGTGAGGACGGTGACTGTCAGCCTTTCCCACATACACATCAGGAGAGGCTGTAACGTAGGTGATATGTGGTATTTAAAGTGGCTGACCTCTACCCGAGTGTCCTTGATGGTCCGGGGGAATTGCAGGAGAGGCTTTCTTTGAAGATGTATCGGTAAGGCTTCTAATAATAAATACTGTGTGTACACAGGTGTTCACACCCTGTAGTTGGAACCGAAAAGGCTGACGTGCTTCAGTGGTACAAAAAAAGTTTTACATGAAAGGATAAAGTTAATGATTTATGTATGTGTATGAACTGCAAAAGACTCAAACCAACAATGAACTGATCTGTTAACATCAGAAATTCATGCCACCTCCACAGACATGCTGGAAATGAAATGACCAAATTAGTTTTAAAGAGCTGCTGAAAACAGTCACCAAGGAAAAAAAAAACTCCTTTCACTCCTATGAATAACACTTGGAAGTTCTTTGAAATTATTCCAGGAATCATTCCATATTCGTGGTCAATGGAGACTTTTGTTTCCAGGTTAAGTTTTATTTAAACTAGTTAAACAACATGCATACAATTAATGTTAACAGTCTGAAGAGGCAGTTATTTCTGAGCTGAAGAAATGTCACTTTGGAGATGATAATTTATGATTTATGGTTTTCCACAGCACTTGCCATTTGTATCCAGAGACTGCATGCTAATGCTAGGTGGATGTAGTGAACCCATCAGAATTGGAAATCGGGCCCAACAGCCTGCTGTCAGGCTTGCATTGTGATCTAAATTGAGTCTTGGACTTCATTCCTTATGTCAAAAATCAGAAATGAAACACGATTGATTACCTGAACTTCCTCTTGTTAACATGTGCAAGCTAACAACAACAACAACAACAAGGTATCTTTTAAACCCAAAGCCACTGCTTGCTGATTTTGATAATAAAATGCTGTAAAGGCCAAAAAAACGTCTGGGTTTGCAGCTCTGTTGCTGCTGATTGCTCATGCTTGTAATATCACAAATGACTGATGGTTTATGGCCAGGCTGAGTGACACTTCATAATCCATCTTGCTTAAATAGTAGAACAAGTAGCATTAACTTAAACTCACTCTCGGTGTAAATTTTAATTTTAAACCTTGTTAACTTGTCCGTAAGAGCTTTTTATTTGTCACTAGTGATACTGTGAGCCAAATCCACCATTAAGATACTGTTTGGGGATTTTCCCTTTGGATCTGTAGAGCAATGTTTCCCAAGCTGGTTCTCGAGGCACACAGCCTTTAATGTTCCCTATGTGTCCTTGCTCCAGCACACCTGATTCAAATAAATGGGTCAGTTGTTCAGCTCTTTAAGCTCTGCAGAAGGCTGATGAAGACCCATTCATTTGAATTAGGTGTGCTGGAGCAGGGCAACATGGAAAAGATACACGGTAGCATATTCCAGACAGCCTGTATATTCCACTTGATTCGCTTCACTTTGGAAAGAAAGTGGCTAGCAATGCTCGATTAGGTATTTGTCAGGTATACAAGATTTCTATCCTAACTTGGAAATCTAATCTGATGGGCTTTCTTTTGTCTTTTTTGTTTTTTTTTGTCCTTCCCTAGTCGGACCTTGGACATTTCTAGTTTCTGTTGTCACTGATCACACCATCAGCAGCTTTGCAGTTATTAAAAGTAGCCTGTATAAACAGCAGTTCTTAATGTTCTAAAAACTTAAACAAATCAGAGAGTAATGGACTGACTGGGAGGCCATGTGTTCGTGGAGTATCTGAGTAAGTTTTTTTCTCTCTATTTGGTGTGTTAGTCTGAGCTCTAGTTTGCTGTGTGAGCTAGTGTAAGTGCTCAGGCTGGTTACCCTACGCTCTGTCCTGTGCATGCTGTTTTTTTTTGTATCAGCAAAGAATGCCAGACTAACTTTGACATTCATCGTGAGAAAGCAAGTACACATTTTGAGAATACACATACCCTGCTTTAGATGGCCTCTTTATACCAGCTGTAATTTCAGCGTTTGTGACCAGCTTTTACAGCTTTTTCTGCTTTAAGGGTTGCACTCCAGTAGATCTCATCAAAGGGTGTGGTGAATCATGCGAAAATATTCCACCCACTGTCGGTTACTTCTATTTATTTATTTTTTTTGGTCATTTCAACGTGTGAGACCAATTCTACCTATTTAAATGGACCTGTTTGCCTCTTAATGCTCTCTTTAGTTTTTTTGGAGTAGTTTTACATTCTCCACTTGTGCCGCCGCGGGTGTCTGCAATGACACCTCTTAAATGTATTTTCTCTTTTAAATAGGTCCTCTTTTGATTTCAAAGATATAAAGTATAGCATAAAACTTTCAAGACTACGTGTTGGCATTTGCATCGAGATTCTGCCCCCCTCCTCTCCTGCAGTGTGGTGTGCACAGGGCCCAGTTGTCATCATGGATGCCACTGCTCAGCGGGGGCTGCGGCAGACAAACTAGGCCATCTATATAAAGTGGATGAATCTTACTTTTGAAATGGTTGCCATGGAATACTTACAAGATGTTACAGTGCGAGATGGGATACTCTAAAGAAAGCCTGCATTTCTTGGGCATTCTTGTGTGTGTTTGCGCACAAAAGAGGCTGCAAGCACATCTTGGGTTGCTCCAAAGAGGAGAACAGCCTCTGTACATGAATATGTCAGTTTCTGTTGAAAGACAGCAAGAGAATAAGGAGTGCCTCTTGTGCAAGAAAAGATATCGCTAGAAAATGTCATACCTGTCGTGTTTCCTAAATAACATTTATCAAATTGTGAGATCGCATTTAAAGAGCAACACAGCCGTCTTTTAGTGTAGTTTATAATCTGAAAGCCCATGACAGCCAGACCTTTCAGTAATCCCATTGATATTCAAAAGTGTATCTTTGAGTGAGCATGCACAGAAGCAAGTTCATGTGTTGAATTCTTACACCCCTTAAGTGGCAAGCACAGATCAATGAGACTCCAGCTTCACTGAAGTCAGCTTTCTCTTTAAAGTACAAACATCTCAGGTACAGAGAGGGGGGGGGGGGGGGCAGGACAGACAATGGATGATGCTCCAAATTGGCCCAGCCTGTCATGTCCTCGTGCTTCTGTCATGGCTGATTTCAGTCAAAAATAGTGAAGTGACTTCCACTTGTTTCAGTCCTTGTTTTGGTGCTGTCTGTGCAGCATGTGTGAAGCCTGAAATGATCTGAAAAACGTAGGTTAAGTTCACTCAGATGGATCTACGTGCTCCACATTTTAGGTGCTCCACAAAGTTTCATCTTTCATGATGAAAGTAGAGGGGAAGTATAATTTAATACAGTCTTTTGACAGATAAGCACTACAAACTATGAGTGAAAATCTGTGGGGTCGCGTCAGTCATTTCCAGACAATCACTCTGCTCGAGTAAAATCCTGATTTTATTTATTTATTTTTTATTTTTTTACAGCTACAACTTCGTCTGACAAAATGAGCATCTAAGCAACTTAAAGACGACGTCTGTGCTATTCTTACATATGTGATGATTTCCCACAGAGAGCGTCGGGAGCAGGAGAATGTTTCTCACACAGTTAAAAGGTTTATGGCATCATTTGTACTTGGGTTAATAACTCATTTTTGCTCTCGTGCACGTATACTGAACAAGCACAGTGGTTTAATTAAATGACCAACTTGACCTGTACCCGCAGCTCCATTTAACGGTGTACATAACCATGCTGACAGTCAGTATCTTGTCCAGTTTGGATGGTGATCTGCATTTTCACCTACATTTACCTGCAGCAGCCGGTTGAGCCGCTCTTATCATCTGAAACTAATTTTGATGACTGAAGTCAATAGAACAAGTTTGGTGGCAAAATAATATTGTAAAAAAAACAATAATATTGTAAAAAAAACAGAAATGGTCCATAACCCGGGTATGAATAGAGGAAACTGAGGTTAAGGTTATCGCTTTTCCATAGCGAAACATTTATTCAAAGCCTTGCACCTTCCTATACAATCACACACTCACTGCATGCCTGACAAATAGTCTTTGTTCTCGAGGTAGTGTTCCCAGAGGTGCATGGGTAGAATTTAAATTGGGTTTTGCTGACTGGTTAATCAGATGTTTGCTGCTAGAACTATTCTACAGCATATATCACACTGCAAACACTAGCTGTTTGAAAATGAAAATTTGCTCCGTTGTAAAATCTCAGTTTGCAAAGTTGTTGAAGAAATGTAAACGCATAACAGAAACCAAAAAGTTATCGATTATATGCTTGAGTGAATGGGGCAATAGAGGACCAGGGGTGATTTCTACAACAATTTGTTTCTATTGATTTAATGTCAAGTTTATCAAGAGCTAAAATGTTGTAAAGTACATTTTATTCCACCCTGTTATTAAGTTAAAGGCAAACAGCACAACTACAGCTTCTACAACTAAAAGTTCATTCTGTTGTGGGAAAGATGGTCCATAATTTGACAAACTGTGAAATCATTGTTACGTGACTCGGTAAATCCAGTTACCCCGGCATAATACTGTGTGGCTTTTCATGATTAGGAACCGTGGTGCTTTGGGTCATTCTTTCTTCCAATCAAACTCGTTTCCTGTATAATTTCGGAGAAAGTCCGGTTGGTGATCACAGTGGTGCATTTTGCAATGTCAGTTCTTTTATGAGTTGGAAACTGATAACGGCGCAAAAGCAGAGGGAATATAAGACTTTCATTCACCAACACGCAAGATGAATAATGATAATACTGGAATGATTGGGTATTCCCAAATATGCCAAGACAAATAGCCGTCATATTAGTTTATTTAACATCAGCTACTCTTAAGTAATGCAAAGAGGAAAAAATTATAAAAGGAAACATGTCTCGAGTTTTATTAAATACCAGCAAAACAATACTTATCCAGCTGCAGTGGACATCAACAAGAGAAACATGGAGGTTTTCTTCAGGATTTCCTTTTATTTGTGAGAATATCTTGGATAATATCATATATGGGAAGCCGTTGGTCAGCCATTTGCCAACTCAGACTGGAAACAGCTGGTTTCTGGTCTGAGTCTCAGTTAAACTTTGCTTGATCAGATGCTGTTTGCAAAATTGTTTCCATTCCCCCAATGCATACCAAGACCAAAACCATCAAAAATGATCTTCTAACATTTTTATAGGTGATAGGTATATCTAAGGTATATATTTACCTTTTTTTTTTTTTCTTCTTCACATCTTCTAAATGAGAATCTGAAATGGCAATATAAACCCAGCTAGAGATAATAAGGTTTTCACTCTTTTTCTATACCTGCTGTAGCCTGTTTATGGTCACAGAGAGGGTGGGCGTGTCTCAGCTGTCATTGGGGGAGAAGTTAGGTACACCATGAGCCACTCCATCACAGGACTTACAGAGGCAGACGAGTCAAACAACTGTCCAAGTTCACATTTACAGCCAATTTAGATTCACCAGCACACCCAACATGCATATCTTTGAACCCTGTCAGCAGACAATGTGGCAGAACCTTTGGAGGACGTCTCTCTCCAGGTGACAGGATAATCTAATACGTTTGTGCTGGTTAATGTACTTGTTGCAAAGAAAGGAGGACTTTACAGAAGTTAGATACAGAGGGATGATTTACTAAGTGGGGACTATTGGTGTTAAGTTGCAATCCAAAAAAGCACAGACAGGACGGTCCACTTCTGTATGTAATCTACGGAGAATACATACATTCATGAACAGAGACCAACACAACAAACACACACTTACACACCAGGTAAAAACTATTAATACAGGCATATCTTTTTGTAGTCTGAGAAAGGAATGAAGCTGCATTCCACCACAGGAACCTTTTCCAGGAACCAGTGTCTTTCAGGTCCTTTCCTCCAGCTGCTTGGCTTCGACCGCAGGAACCACAGGCTAAAAAGGTTCTGGGGGATACATTTGTCCCAAAAAGAGCCCCGGTAAAGAGAGTGTGCATCTGATACTATCCTGAACCATTTGGATGGGGCTTGAAGATCTAAAGTACCCCCAGATTTATATTTCCACCTTTCTACCTCAGTCATCTTAGGTTTAATATCCACAAGACATCCATAAAATGTTTTAGCTGTAAGTTGTAACACAGGAATAGTTGTTACTGTTTGCAAACACAACAATCAAACTCAGGCATACAATTTGGGAGCTCTGGAATGAAAGAGGAGACGGAGATCAGGTTGTGACGGGAAAGCAGTTAAATAAACAGTTAATCTCTTGATTGTTTCACTGCGGTTATGCTCTAAAGCACTAAATGCAACAGACCCAGGTTTGAAATAATCTTTAATCTCTTAGGAAAAAAGCTCTGAGCTGTTAAGTTTGAGGTGCTGTTGGTTAAAATGTATCAATAGCGTGTAAGAGTGAGAATGATTGCGTTTAGGAGCACCACAGCTTCACATCAGAAAATTAGACTTGGTTCAGTTTTATTCATATAATTTTATTTATATAGCGCCAAATTACAACAATTGTCATCTCAAGGCACTTAAATAATATAGTCAAATTCAAGCCAATTGGAATTAATTGTAATCATAATCCAATTCATTCATAACAGAAACCAACAGATTGCACCGAAACGTGTCTTCAGTCCAATCTCCCGTCCTGAGCGTGCCTTTGGCGACTGTGGAAAGGAACGACTCCCTTTTAACAGGAAGAAACCTCTGGCAGAACCAGACTCAGGAAGGGTAGCCATCCGCCTCGACCAGCTGGGGTTGGAGAAGACAGAAAAGAGGGGAAAAAAACACCATAAAACCATTCAAAGGATATCTGTTGGAACAGGGAAACACAAGTTAATGACCACAATAATGTCACATGTACATAAAATCATTTGTGAAATTAAACAGGGGGAAAAAGAGAGCAAAGTGAGGAAAGGTGTGACAGATGAGGTCCCCCAGCAGTCTAAGCCTATAGCAGCTTAACTATGGGATGTTTCAGGATCACCTGAGCCATCCCTAACTATAAGCTTTATTATTTGAGGTTGAGACCAAAGTTGCTTCTGTGCCCTAGATTGAACTTCCCTACTACCCACAGAGGTAAAACTCATGTGAATGACTGTGTACCATAGGATGAAGATAATGGAGCTTTTTTTGATCCTATTGAAGTATATATTTCATATTATTTTCATATTAGAAATTTAATTTCCTCGTGGGTTCCTCACACAGTCCCTCTGCCTGCCTGAAATACCCACAGACTGTACCTCCACACCCACACAGACTCGAACACTCACTTTTTTCCCTCACTTTTCATAATTTATTTATTTCTTGCTTTGCAGTTTGGCAGAGAGCGAGAGCTGGAAATTATACAATTTCGACTGCTTCATTTCTCTCCAATTTCACTTCAATTCCGGGCTCCCTCCCTGTAATTCCTCGTGCTCCTCTCCTATCTCATTGTGCTCTCTGCTTTCCTTGTTAGCTCTGCTCAGGTCTCTCACCTCTCATTAGCTTCTCCTCTGCTGACTGGAGGCACCTGTCCTCAGGTCCCACTGCGGATATCTCAGCCTCTGTTTAAATCAATTTCCATGTTAAATAGCTGCTGGAGGGGCTGGGAGGCGGTGAGGGTACTGTAGTAGGAGATAGACCAGGAAGGGAAGGTGGGGTGGGGGGGTGGTATGTGAAAGAGGCTGAGACATTACAACGAACTGCAGCTCTTTCACACCTCTGACCCTCCAGGGTGATCAGCAGTACGACTTGTTACCTCATGCTGCCCCCTCCACTCCCCTCTTCTGGTTTGGCCTTTTATCACTCTGTGTTCTCCCTTTTGGCTTTTCCCTTTCATTTTATTTCCCTCCCTGCCTCACTCTTGTCTTTTTTTGTCTTTCACTTCCATTCTCCCAGCATGGCCCAGGGCATGTTCTCATTTCAGACAAACGTTAAAAAGGGTTGTGACAAAATGGTGTGTGCATTTGTTTGTGTGCATTGGGTTGCATTCAGCTGTGCAGCCAATGTGTTACTTAGCATTCCCTAAAAATCTCCACAAAACCAGTTTTAGCCAAACAATGTTAAAGCCATATAGTCTCATACTTCTTTAACGGGCACTGAAAATATATCGGGTCATTGTAAATGTCATGTACTATTACGGTTTCAATCATACTAGTGATTTGCAGACCGATCTTAACTATCATTCTGCCAGCATAACAACTTCATATTAACCTTGTAGGTTCATGTTGTCAGAGTTATACCAAAAAACCCTCTTTGACATAAATATTAATCAGCACAGTTACAGGCAGGGTTGAGAGCAACAGTCTGGAAATGTTTAAAGAGAAGGCGAGTTGGCGCAAAGTCTTAAAGGGATGAATCTCTATGACAATTTTATGATGCTTTTAGCCATCTGACAAAAGAAACAGAAGAATATGTGAGAGAGGCATTCAACCCCAACCACATTATCTGGATGTCTCAGTCCGGTTTTGAGAAGCTAGATTTAATATGATTTCATATGATTTTGGTCGGACTAACATGTTTACATGCATGTTAAAAGTCCAGTTTTCGTCAGATGTGCTGTGTACATTAATGTGCCCTTGTATCTTCCTGGGTATTTTTGCAAAACATTGTTGTGTAACATTGTGTTCTGTTTCAAAGGAATATTTTGCTTGTTTTATAAGAAGTCAGTGACTGAATTTCCAGTTGTTATTGAAACAGGTTTGAAGCTATCTTCTGAAATAACACAAGGCAAAGTGAAACAGACGCATTTCCATAGACATGTTTGAATAAACCATGCTGTGTAGTGTTGATGACGATGCTCAGTCATCCAGGTCCTGATAATCATAAGAGCTTGAATAAGGGCAACTGGACTTCTCTTTTTTTTTTTTTTGGATCTTGAAGACATGGGGAGATGGTGGGGAGTATCAGCTTATAAGCACAGAGGGTCGCTAAGGTCACATGTCACAGAACCCCTGACCAATGTACCTGTCGTTGAGTCGTCATTACCTCTGAGTTGTCTACCTGCCTGAAAGGGTGAGTTTTGGTTAAAGGATCCAAGGTGGGAATGGCTGTAAAGCTACCTGGGAAGGAGAGACAATGCTGCATTGTAGGTGCTGTGAAGGTGACACCTGAGACCACCTCCTCTGTTCAACGGTGTTTTTTCCAGTTTAACATAGATGGCTTCCTTGGAACCTCTCTCAAACCATCTGTCTTGTCTGTCCAGAATGTATACATTACTGTCCTCAAAAGAGCGTCCCTTCTCCTTGAGATGTTGGTGTACTGCTGACTCTTGACCTGAAGAGGTGGCTCTTCTATGTTGTGCCATGCAGGAGTTGTTGTTTGGTCTCTCCTATATAGAGGTCTGCACACTCCTTGCTGCACTGCGCTGCACATACGACACCACTCAGTTTGTGTTTGGGTGTTTTCCCTCCTGATCAGATCTGTGTCCTGTTGTTCTGAGATCTGTTAAGGTCTAAAAAAAAGTTTTACCACTGTTTACACAGGCATTTTGTAATGGCGGTTGCTGCAAGCATGTGTTAGACCACCCATAATACACTAATGCGGTCTGGACCTGCCATAAAATTACATCACCTATTCTCACTTGTGCTGGGAGGTAAGTTAGGAGCCCAAAAAACGGCGCGTGAAAATGTTCTGCAGCTCTATAAGCTACAATGGGGTTCCTCCCCTAAGGTTGATGGGAAATATGAGAAGGTTCATATGGTCCAAAAACACTTTGTAATGGAAGCAAAGTAAAATAACAGGGTTAATGTCTATATTATTTTATTATTTTATTTATATTATATTATATTTTATATTAATATTTGTGTGTGTGTTGAGCATCCTGACAACTGCTCAGACGTCTCATGTAATGAATAGTATGACAAGCATTCTGTGCTATTGTGATTAAATTTAATCAGATAAGCGCACACACAATGCAAATTAAACGTTAATGGTCCAACTATATATGTTTATATTTCTATATTTTAAATATAATATTTACATATAAATGAATTAATCAACGCATGTCTATATTTACACTTGTGTGTGGGTGTGTGTTTGTGTGTGTCTGGCTACATCTACATTGCAGTGTTAGTTTCCAGCATGAGTGCCCTATCTGATGAGATGAGAGAATAATTACTCTCCCTTAATCTCCACATAAAGGAAATGAGCCTGCTTGTAGATAAGCCCATCACCTAAAGATTAATGAAATGGGGAGTAAACTCCAGTGTTAGCCTAAAACACACACACTACTACTTTGGCCGATATGCATCGCACGCATTCATGCAGCGAACGTCTAAATATGATGGATGATGACAAGGGCTAAGGGATATCCTCACTTGATCATTTAGTATTTACATGTATGTTTGTATGGTGTTTTTATCGGGCTTCATGGCTCATGGGAAGAATTCATTATAAATCAGTGTAGCTCAACTAATTGCATGTCCTCAGGTTGCAGCTTCCACAGAGCATTGCATTTAGGTTATGTGTGATGAGAAGGCATGAAGAGAAACATGTTTGATTTAAATCGGGGTGTTTTTATCTGTAGGCTCCCGTAGTCGTGGGTCAGGCTGACGTGTCACATTGCAGAGCAGAATCTGTGATCAGTGTTAATTTAAACGAGCGGATGGGAAAAACAAAGGATCTTATTGCTTCATTGCTGTCGTTGTTCAGTAAATCACAAGACTTTGCTGTTCAAATCTGAATATTTGAATCTGCCGCATAATTAAACCGACAGTGTCATAAGCTACAGCGTGTTAGCGACAGCCTCTAGTTGTTTCAAATGTTAAAAAAACGAATGCAATAAGTTGACCTTTGTTAACTTCTGGGATTTAGAGTAGCGTTTTTTTTCCTGTGCCTTATCGCTACAGATGTCGACTTAAGACGTACCAGGGTGTGACAGTGAAAATGCTTTCAGAAAAGATAGCCCAATGTTTCCCCCAACAAAGCTGCTGCAAAGAAGATAATGATGCAGCTTACTATATTTCCCCCAGTGGCTAGATGGTGGGGGCACAGCATCAGAAGGGAGATGGGGAAGCAGTCAAGGAAGGAGGAGGCATTTCCAGGGTAATGGGATGCAACCTGCTCGGAATGCTATGCTTAAGGGGAAGACGTTACCATGTCCAGTAAAAATAAATCTTCTGTATGTTTTCATGCAGAAAAGGGTGGAGACAGGCTCTTGTTTCGCCACCTCTATCCATCCCAACATCCTCAACAGCGTCTGCTGGCTCTTGTTTTCTTCTCCCAGACCTGTCAGGCAGAATAAAGTCACATCTGCTCCCCATATCTCCTTCAAGTCAGGGGGACACAGTTGGCAAAGCGACCAGCTGCTGGCCAGAAATGTAAGAGTATGTGTAGTGTGTATCCCTGGCAGTCCCCAGGCCTCTGTGTCTATGTGCTGGCGTGTGTTGATGGCGAGTAGTTAACCAGCACTTGTCACGAGGGATATCATTAGGCTTAGCTCGGCAGAAAGAGGGATAAAGATGGAAGCAGTGGGAGAGGGGGGGGTATAGAGCAACAGACAGTTACTGCTGTATAATTCCAAAAAGAAGCTCCTGCTCTTGGCTTGTGTGGTTGCTTATGTGTGTGAAAGTTTATCAAGTTTTCCTTGCTCTGTTCTGCTCTCACGCCCACACATCTTACTATTACTTTAGCAACAGAGTGCGGCTCCTAACTGTGCTCTACCACTTACATCCTTAAAAGTTGAGGCTCCTCATTTATAGAAGAAAACACCAGCTTGTGCTTAATTATCAAGAGAAGTATTGGCTAAGCTCAAATTAAAAATGTAATTCCCCCGCTAATTATGTAAGTAGATTTACTGTGATTTGATTAAATTATTATGAACAAAAATTCCAATTTTTGAAAGGAATTTTTAATTTATGAAGAACATGTTAACAAAACAGCTGGCAGTAAAACTTGAGTCATGGCCTAGCATAGCCACAAAAAACCCCACCAAATATAACGACTTTTCCACTGTTTGTCTCAGAAATTCACACTGGTGCAATGCAGAGGCAGCATTTAGAGCCCTGTGGTGTGTAAGCAAGTTTGTGTGTGTTTTCTTTTGTCACAGTTTATCTACTTTTTGGCCCTGTGCCTGCCATCTTGTTCTTTATTTCATTGCTTGTTCTAACAGATATTGCAACAAACTAAACTATCCATCCATATATTTTCTGACTCTTATCTGGGGCCAGCTTACGGGGAACAGTTGTCTGACCAGAGATCCCAAGACCTCCCTCTCACCAGGCAAATCATTCAGCATTTCAAGTGACATTGAGGTGTTCTTAAACCAGCCAAGAGATGTACAGTACAGTGCAAAAGTCCTGAGTCACTCTTATTTGTTTTCCTTCCAAGCAGCCAGATTTCTTGTAACATAAAATATCATCTAACTCAAGGGACAAATCAGTGTTGTGTCTGCACATAAAAAAACAACTTTGCAAACCATGAATTTAAAATGGAATCTTTAGACACTTTGTTTCTGGCAGCCTGTTGCTTTAGTTGCATCTATTAAAAATGCCAAAGATAACACAGTTTGACACCAACAATGTGATTCCCAACGAGCTATAAGCTGAAAGTTGACATGTCTCGGCATGGAATGTAGTGTGTCCTTGAAAAGGAAACTGGACAAGTTGGGGACAAAAGAAGAAGTGCCGGGCCAAAAACACAGCAAATTAACAGTATCTGTAAGTGATGTCCTTAAGAAAGAGGGGGAAATCTTGTCAAGATGTGACACAGGACATGAGGGATGTATCTGGACCTTCAGCTGATCCATCTACTGCTCACTGTAGCCTCATCAGAAATGGTCTCCATGGAAGGGTGGCTGTCAAGAAGGCATTCTTAAGGAAGGGAAACAGGGAGAAAAGGCTGAGCTGTGCCAAATGACACAAGAAGTGGACTGAAAATCAGTGGCAACAGGTCTTATGGAGGGATGAACAGTCTCCGCAACAAATATTATTAAAACAAAATTTTGCTGCAATCACAGGAAGTATGAAGATCGATTAGAAACAGTCAAGACAATAAACCGGGGGGGGGGTTGCACGCAGAATTTGGCTCCGCAAAGAAAAGAAGAAAAGGAAAGAAAACCCTCGACACATTTAAAGGAATTGCGATGAACCATTAAACTTTGGGACGGATGGAAAAATGCCGGCCAGTTTTAATAGGAGAGGATTCTTTCGGCGGTGGAATAAAGCATTCTTCTGCTTCACTGAACCTCAACTTCTACAACATCAACCTGTCCTGCAGCACTGGACTGCATAAAAGAATGAGCAAAAATAAAAAAGGTATGTAGA
Source organism: Leuresthes tenuis (assembly GCF_036924035.1). Taxonomy (NCBI): domain Eukaryota; kingdom Metazoa; phylum Chordata; class Actinopteri; order Atheriniformes; family Atherinopsidae; genus Leuresthes; species Leuresthes tenuis. The sequence continues at coordinate 20,917,099 of NW_027325372.1, read as the reverse complement.
TGCCACGGACAGAAGAAAAGTAAGTAAAGGAGAAGCAAGAGCAGCTAGTAGAGTTAGTCCTCTTTGTAGTTCATAACAAAGCAGACTGAGCTCTACATTGCCCCTCTCCCCCTAACTCTCCTCCCTTGGAATTGGGAGTATTCAGACTTAGGGACCGTAGCAGGCTCCAGTGCTCCCTTTTCATCCCTTGCGTATGAGAAGGGATGAGGCTTTGTATTATATTGGCGCAGCTCAGATGAATATTACTTAAGCCCACGCACACAGACAATGCATGACCATAAATAAATAATGCCCATCTCACCATGCTTTGCAGCATTAAGAAGCGCAAAAGAAAGACGCCAAGAAGCCAGAGAAGAGGCAATGACAGAGTAATAAAAAGGAAGGGATAGGGAGAGGAGAGCCAGAGAAGACAGACCATGGGGGGAAATTAAAGGCCAAGGCTGAAGATTTCTCAGACCGTTAATGAGATTCTGTCTTCTAGTTTCTCTCCATCGTTCTTCTTTCTTCTATTCCCACTCAATCCTCCTGCTTCAGACTTCTTGTTTTCTTCCTGTTTTACAGCATATTCGAGTAAACTCTCCCGAGCCCGAGCTGATTGTCCACTTCTGGAACTGAAAAAACATGTTTCAGTTAATTTGTTAATATAATTAGGCATTGTTTTGAATGCCTGCTCTAATTAAGTGTTTAATAATTAATTTCTTTGTACAGTTTTCAGTGCTGCTCAGCTTTGCCTTTGGAGACTCTTACTGTGCTGGAAAAAGACCAGCTGTAAATTATGTCGACACAACTTCTGAGAGGAAGTGTTAGTTTAGCCTTCTAAAGATGCAACACATTAGACGATTGTACAGAAAGTTACAAGGTGGCTTTAGCCAGAACTTCTCCCTTTGATTTTCTAATCTCTATATAAAGTATAAAGCCACTGGCTTTACTATCTACCTGACAGAAAAGCCCTAAAAATGTGTGGGGGGATTGTAGAGAAGGCACATAGACAATATATAAAAGATGAACATGACCTTCTGAAACATGGAGCAGAATCAGAAGTGACTTAAACCTGTGCTCCATCCGTTGTCATAAAACTAAAATGCTGACTGCAAAAAAACGTTAAACTAGAGGTTTAGAAATGGTAACCATTGCATAATGTAGCGTTGGCTACATCCATTAGTTATTGATAATATCTAATATTTATCAACAGTCAATGTGAAGAACAGTTATTTCTGCTAAAGAGGCAATGCTTGCTTTTGAGGGTGAGGTTTATATTTAGTTGTCGGAGGCATTTTACACCTGTTCATACTCTTGTTACATAAATCATATTAGAAAAATCATTTTTTCAGTGTGGCCTTTTTATTATTCAATATCCTTTATGTGCAGCTGTTGTATCCATAAATAAATGAATAAACAGACAAAATATTTGTTGAAAAATAAATGTTGTCGAAAAACCCCACTGGCTCCATGGGTTATTCTTTGTTTTTCAGGTTACAAGGATGTGCTTCCCTTTTCCAGAGCTTCCAAGTTGTTCATATTTTAAAATATTTCACATGTTCTAAGACAGCCATAATTTGTTAATTTTCTTCATCAAAGTAAAACTTGTTCTTTGTGTGTGTGCTTGGTTCTTTAATAAAGAAAGGACAGATCAATTTAAGTTCTGGATATAATTATGAAAGGCACACACCTGTCTACTTTAAATGTTTCAGTGGGTAAATTAAATTAAAAAATACTTTATTTATTTCAAAGGGAAATTATAAGAATGATTAGAGTTGGTGCCACCAGCAGTTCATTTAAACTAATCAAATATTTAAAAGATTAATTTATTTATGAAAGAAGAGTTGTTTGTAGGACTTATGAGTTGTCAGTGTCTTATCTGCAGTTGAGAGAAGTGCTGAAAACTAGTTAAAATCTACTTTAAAGGAGACAATTTCCCATTATCTAAAACGACAACAAACCCTCAAAAATATCATAGTAGTTCGAGCTATATCGTTGAATTTTTGTTAATATCAGAACATCCTTCTACCAGCAACATTTGTGGTGCCTTCTGAAACAGTTTAACCGTCTCCTGCAGGTAAGACACTGATTACTTGTCCTCCTAAAAAAAAAGAAATATCCCATTAAAATATCAGATTTGCTTTCGTTGCATTTTTTTAAAGTTACCTGCATGTCCTTTTTTTTTTTTTTTTTCTTGAAGTGTGTTCCTTAGAAACACTTAACGCACTCTTGCTCAGGACACTTGAGTTTTGCTTTCAGCAGCTTTTCTTGGTCTGATTTTGCCATTATCCTGTATTGACTAGTGTTGGCAAACCTTTTACGGCTGTAGAACTTTAACTTTAACTTTAACGTCTTCATCTGCTGCTGTTAGGAAAAAGTTACACCAAGTCTCTTTAAAACATCTTGTATGATCATTTCAATTTCCAAAGCATCAGTGTTTGACAGATTGTTGTTCGATATCTGTGTCTGACTTTTCAAAAAAGCAGGTTTTACCTGTGAGATGATGAAAAGATTGAATACAACTGTTACACATAGATATTCCAGCTATCAACCTTGGTCAGTGTCCATTTTTTTTGTAACCAGTCCTGGAATTCTTTGTAATAAAACCAAACTTATTTAATTTATTTCTCCTGTTTCACATTTCCATTAAAAACAAAAGACCAAACACGCATACAGGCATTTAAATGCTTACAAGTACCATTGGTGAATGTAACATTTTTGGGCATTTTCCACTATTTCTGCTTGATTGTTGAATGAAAATATGTTATAAATGATTTAGATAGTCATGGATAATGCACCTGTGAAAATGCAACAATCTTTTTGGATACATTTTTTGGCACTGTTGGTCTCTTTTCAGAGACAGGACAGTGGGCAGTCTTGGACTTGAGATGGACAAGCCTAAGCAACAATTTTCTTCCCTACTCTTTACATAGTGCTGCTCAGTCGAGAGCCCTTTGTGTCAGTTTTCGACAAACCAGGAACCCATTTACTGTAATTTTCCAACACACAAGGAAACTGTGCTGCAGTTACTTATTGGAGGTTGCCCCTCTCTGGTGGTGAGTGACTCACCAGCTGCATGATAAAGTAAACAGTCACAGTAAAATGTCATTTTAAAGTATTTGCTTTTTTAACAAGTAACACAGATCCCAGAAGGCAGTCAGGGAGGATGAGGGTGGTGGGATAGTCACCCAACTCCCAAGCGTGACATGTGTGGTAGTCCAACTTTGAAACTGCTGTTTTTCACCTCTTTTCCTCTGACTTTATTTAGAATTTCTTCCTGCTGCTACTGCACTAATTTGTCACGCTTTAAAAATACTTGGTTAAAGTTAGGAGATATGCTATGGAAACACAAATTTTATTCTGTGATTGAGAGCTTATGTCTGGGTGTCTGTGGGCACAACTAACTCAGAAAACTCAACAATGGCATTTTAGAACTGAAAATGTTACCCAGTGAGCTGTTCAAATGCGCAGGTGAAACATGTCACTCTACAAGGTTATTTAGTCCGTTCTATTGTTATCTCTGTATAGCTTCAACTTGAGCTGCATTCGCTGAAATGGGAAGTTTTTTGCCCTTACATTTTGCTTTGCTGTCAACATCAAATCCCACCATTACTGACATAGTTCACGTAACATAAGAAATAAATGAGAATGTATAATACAGTTAACAAATACCTGTATTTTGTTTATTGTATTATAGATCCCAATAACTTCCAATTGGCATTCTTTGATATTTTACCAGTTGGATGTTGGAAATGCATCATTAATACAGCACTGCTAACTTCAATTTCAAAGGAAAACAGCTCTTACTATTGGCTGCTAAAATAATAAACAAAACAGGTTAGGGTTGAAAAGGATTTTTGTGTACAACAGATCCCAAAAGAGACCAATGCTGAGGATAAGAGGCCTGGGAGTCACTCCATTCATTCGTTATTTTGACCACTGCATGTCACAATGTTTCATGAGGACCTCAGGAAATTGAGTCGGCTTGTGAAAAGGGGCATAATATGTCTCCTTTAATGGTAATCGGTTAAGCATTAACAGACATAATTAAATACATTCTATCACAAAAAGCTTCACCTCCATTTCACTTGACACGGCAACTCATCCGATAACTGTTGCTTTACCAGCTTTAGAAACCCTGCACATTTCCTTCTTTTTAACACCGTACAATATGTTCCACATGTTCTCTACCCATAAGCATAAATCCTGAATTGATCGATAGACACTTGACTTTTCTGTCTCCTCGGTTACCTTAGTTAAAGGTAAACAGACGGAAATACCTGAAGGGTTTAAGACTCTGGTATTGAGAGAGAGAAAAAATAAATAAAAATGGCTCCTGTAACACAGTGAATTTCATGCATCGCAAGACATTCAGCTAAATCAATATACCGTGTAGATTAGACTCACAGCACTCTAAAACCTCTATTGATCAGCATGTCTTTTGGCTTTAATAATTTACAATGACAGTGGTGAGCCCTAAGGTCTCTGTAGTAAGTAAGGTCGAGACAGGGATTGTAAATAAGTTTGATTTGGTGGAGATTTGGCGATAAAGGAAACAATGCATGAATTCCACTCTCTCTCACTCTGTTATTTTTTTTTACTAAAGTGAGTCAAATGTACAAGCTCACACATACCTGCGACCATTTAGAATGACAAATAATGCTTATAAACAGGTACAGGGGGAACCTGCAAACTTCAAATAGTAAAGCCCCAGCTGATGTTTGATTTAGGGACCTTGTTACAGTTTTAAAGGGGAAGTTCGTCTTTTTTTAAACCTAGACCTAATCTGTGGCATAAAATACGTTCATCTACTCACCGATAACAGTTTGCTGAAAGTCGGCTTCCTTCAGACGGTATTTAGATTTTTCGAGATCCGCGTACATCCATATAATGGGAGTGAACGAGGCATGAACAATACAGCCTCTAAATAAGGCATTATCTGTCTTATATTTCACCAATACTTTAAGATGAATGAATGAATGAACGCGTATTCCACTGTTAGTTCAGAGCTGCCGTGTTGTTGTTATCTGGGGCTTTCTACACACGTGTCTAGTGTGATGACATCATCGATGTGTGCCGCTGCAGCACAGCTCATTTACTCCCTGCTCTGTGACGGTCGGCTATCATCACACGGAGTTTGCTACTGCTACTGCGCCTTGTTGCACAAAATTAGCAGTGCAGTAAGAAAACAGTAAACTTGATAATTTCCCTTTAGAACGACCGCATTTTTAATCTTGATGATCAGGATAAGTTCCTGATAACTGAAAAGGTTCGAGCTGATCCAAAATGCTGTAGGAAGGGTACTAGCAAACTCCACTTCCAATCTTGCTCCCCTTCATGTGTCTTTTTAAAAAAAAACAAAAAACACCACTGATATTATTAGGTGGGGTTTGGAATGTATCGCAGGCAGGGCACCAACCCAAATTAGGCCACCAGTTACTCACATACAACAAACTCTAACATGAGGAAAAAAGTGGATTTATACGGCACTTTTTTAGTCGTAGACGACTCAAAGCACTTTTGCACTACAAACCTCTTTCATATATTCACACACCCCCTCATACAGCACTTCTCATCTATATAGGTCATGCAATGCTTTTTCTCTATTATGCAAACATACACACAAGTGAATGCATTGGATTGTGGGCTTTAGTGTTTTGCCCAAGAGCAATTCCATATGTGGTCAGAAGCCAGAGATCAAACCACTGACCTTCTGATTGGTGGACTACAGCTCTCCCCCGTAGCTCAGGAGAGTGGCTCCTCTTGAAAAATATTGTTAGGAATATTTACAAACTGACTTTTTTAAAATGTTTTTTTTGGGCAATACACAACTGCATTGCTGACGAAAAGGCAGATCATAAACTAGGGATGCTGCCATTAATTGTGTAGCGGGGTAGTTAATCACAGTTTAACCGCAAATTGATTTAGTTTAATAATCGGGTAAATATTCTTCACAAATGGAAGATTTTTTTTAGATGCAAGTATTTGATACAAATGTACCGTTACACTGCCAGCCAGCTCTCGCCTTTTTGAGAGTGGCATTGTGGTTGTGAAGTGTTTTGGGAAGCATGATGCAGCTGAGAAATGTGTCGAGACAGAGGAGATTAAATTCCTCATAAACAGCCACTCAGTGTCCAGATGCGCCCAGGTTTCAAAATAACTGATCTAAATGCCACCCACTGTGTTTGTGGTCTCAGAAGTGGAAATGAAGACCCGCTTGATGCAAAGTTAGGATGTTGCCTTGCTGTTCCTCCACACAGCAGGTTTAAGTTATCAGCTTCAACCTACTGTTAAGAGCCATTATGGTTTGAGAGAAACATTACAATGCTTTACGTGATCAGTTAACTGGAACACCAGTGTTGATTTGTCAGAAGTTGATGTGTTTTTGCTTTTAATCTTGCAGTGCTTGTAGTTTGCCACACATTGCCTTTGTTGGAGCTGGGTTCAAACAGCAGCTAGCAGTTAGACTTTTGGTTGAAGCCTTGCCAGGGTTTGGTCTGGTTTGACCAGAAGTACTTTGTCTATGGCCTTGGTGAAGCATTTTTGGCTAAATTCACTCTGGTGAAAACTAAACTTACTTATTCAAAGATTATAGAGACATTTCTTCTTCCCAGCACCAATGCATTAATATCAAATTTTCATTTTTCACAGGGATTTTGATTATCAAATTCCATCACATCTGGTCTCATGACCTCATAATGCCATATTATCCCAACAGGGCACTTTGCTGTCACAGCGCAGGTTTACTTGCATTTCTGAGAATTTCTAAAACTGGAAGACAGAAGCCCTCAGCTAATAAGCTCCTCTCAAGTGGAACCAGCTCCCTCTCTGGACAAAGTCTATGTACTTTTTGGTTCTCCCTTTTTAATAAAGCTTTTTCCCATTATTCAGAACGTTTTCACTTAAGAGGCTTTTCACTATGACTGAGCTAGTAATGGTTACCCAATTACCTGGGCCCACGCAGCCCTGAGTGTAAATTCGTGCTCTCTGCAGAGGTAATTACCATGCGTCATCATGACCGGGTTCATCTCGTGCTCTGTCAGCAAACCAGAGCAAAGGCTTGCTTTGACGTGTGTTGATGAGGCTACATAAAGGCAGTTGTGAGTGGTGTGTTTGTCTTTGATAGCTCAGTATGTGACCAGTGCTGTCTGACAGGGACTGTTTAATTCAACTCCTACTAGCATCACGGTCAACAGCACCGGACGCAGTCTTTCAGCACCATTACACACACTAATGGAACTGCATGTAATATATCCTCCCTACGCAAACCTTTCTGTCGTCTCCGCATGCTGTCTAAAAAACAGAATGATCATTTTACTTTCCCTCTCTCACCTTCACTTACCTCACCAAGTCTGCTGTCCCTCCCTCCACTTGTCTCCCGGTCCATCTCTTTCTATCTCCTTCCATGTCTTTTTCAGAGAAAAAAAACCCCACCCACGTATTGTAGTTCTGCTTGAGTACTGAGTGGGAGAGTCTAAAGACTCCAACCTAACTTGTTTCCACTCTTCCTGAAGCCTTTACCCTTTGCCTACTATTACCAAGTTCAACATTAGACATAAGAGGGCTGGCAAACTGCCTGTTGTTGGAAGTTTATCCACAACTGCGTCTCAGCTCCTTTGTGGCCTCCAAAACTACCACCACTGTTGTGAGATATTAAAATTAATACTGGATGAGGCTTTAACAAATATGGATCAACTTGTAACATACAGATGTTATGACTCAATGTTTGATGTACTAAAGTCTTGATTTTTGAACCGTTTGCGGATCTTTGATGACTCACATGTAGATAATGATTCTTTTGATTAAACTCAGACCCACAATCCTATTTCATGACTTTCACAGTTTTCTTTGTTATGTAAAAGCTCATCCGTGACCCTGCATTGTCAGTTGGAAATAATTAACCTGCTTTCCGTTAAAATTGATGAATAAATCAACTACAAACAGTACAGGTGCAGCCTCTTACTTGTAAAGTGAACATGAAGTAAAAGGTTATAAACTTCAGATGGGGCTGTACTTAGGATTGTATTAATACTGGTATTGGCAGGGTCTTTTGTTAGTTTGATCATCTTCACTTGTCTGTCTTCAGCCTGTAAGTCCTGTGTTTGGGTATTTTCCACCTCTCTCCTTCAGCTGTTTATATGTACTCACCTATGATCTGCTTTGGCTTTGTTGCTCTCTACACATTGCACTTTGTCTGTTCATTGAAACTGATGCTGTTGTCTGAGTGGCTCCCCCCTATGTGGAAGTTTCAAAATTCATAGCATGTCCTCTTCTGCTGCAGCCTCAGCTGATACGAAGAAGAATGTATAGCATAAAATCATACTGCCAAATAGACCTGCGATCAGTGGACCAATGTAAAGTGCAACAATGCATGTTATTATTTAAAAGCAAGGTCTCTCTACAGTTGAAAATATAGATCAATACAAGATCAGTTGTCGGTTATTTATGGTTGGTGGGACAGCTTCTACACTACATTCAAACTTAGGCTTACAACTCATCTTAGTGATTTATTTGCAGTTATCAGCAGTTAACTTTAACGCATAACTTAACCAGCTCAACTACACTGCAGTAGACAGCTCTGTGACATCCTACTGTTCTTTCTTCTGGTGATGTAGAATGGTTGAATTTGAGGATCTGAGTTCTGATGTCCATGGATGACAGCTGTTAACTGATGTCATCCGTGGGATTGAGGAATAATGAAAATAATGTAAGTAGTCCTAAAAACGTTTTATAAACTTTGTTGTGGCTTGATTATTTTGAGTGTTTTAACCCACACTTCTAAAGGTTTGGTGTAATTCTGGCCTCAGTATGGAGAGGAGTGGGTGGGTCTCTTTAAAACTGGTCAGTTTGAGTAGAGGCGTAGCGGCGTCTTTGGTATTTTAACCAAATCCTGTCAAAGATTTAGAGCATTAGGCCTCTATTACATGCATTAAGTTCATTCACTTTAACCCTTACATACCGTTCATGTTCCGTACCTTTACAGTATGATTTGAGTAATTTTTGGCTTCAATCTTACCATTCTACAGTGTATAACCAAGACAATATCAACCGAGTCATTAATTCTTGGTTAATGTTTCATAGAAGAGTGCGTTTCTTTTTTTTCCTTTTTTTTTCTTTTAAGGTTTTACACCATGCATTCTTGAGAACATCTACTGTCAGACAGTGTCATGTACTTCCCATCTTTGATTGTTGCCAGTTTGTCAGGTCTTGTCTAACTGTCAATGGTTGTCAAATCTAAGCATTGTCCAATATGGTGCGGATAATTTCCAGAGGCATGACGGCATTAAGAATTTATCTTCCTGCTGAAGACTTAGTACGTATACACACCAGGCAATGTAAGAAGTTCAATGCAGACATATAGCTCAGGCAAACCCATGACTGTCATTTCAAAGACATTTTTGCTTTCCAAAAAAATATGGGAGGAAGGAAAGGCTGACAAAATGTCAGATGCACAGGAAAAAGTTGGTCATGTAGGTCATGGAGTCATTATTTTTTTATTCCTCCTGCATTGTTCCTGCAAGCTGATGTGGAAGTGAGGACCTGGTTGTGATATTCTTGGACATAAATGTCTCATTTTCTGTTTTATTTGCTCTTCAGCTCATCTTAAACTGATGTGCTGTGATTGGAGTTTTCCTGAATATCATCCTTCTGCTTGGACCATTCCTCCCCCAAATCACCATTAGTTTGCTCATCTTTTAGCATCAACTCAGTGACCTCTTAGACAGTAAATCTTGCCGACATAACCTCAGTCACTGAAATGGCGACCCTGGGATATTTATAGACTCATCTTGCCCTTCAGCCTTTCTGTTGTTAAGCTGGGAATTGATGGATTTGATTTTCTTTACTTTGACGTATACCATAACACTGGAGGCTGTTGTGCTTGCAGATGCAGATCTTGCGACAGTGTCAATGCACCCCCACTACCTCTTTATCTCTGCTTCTTCCGTGCACCACAAGATCATAGCTATGCTTTTCTATTGTCACTGTTTTAAGCGTCCCTTGAGATATTTCAAAGAGCAACAGGTGCCTGACTTAATAAAGGGACACTCAAATTTAAGGCAAAGAGGTAACACCAAGAAATGGAATTGGGCCTAGTGTTCAGTATCCTACCCAAGGACACTTCTGTGTGGTGGGGCTGGGGATCAAACTTTAAACTTTTTAATTAATGGAAAACTTGCTCTACCGCCTTCGCCAGAGACACCATGACAAAGGTAAAGAGGAATGACCTTGGATGAGAGCGTGACACCTATCCTTGATCCAAGGTCTCGGGCTTTAGGATGTACCAGAGATTATCTTCACATTTCAAACTGTTGTGCTGACTGGTTAGAACAACATAATAGAGTCCCAAGGGAATGTGTAGTAGTGGCATTCTTGCCTAAAGGAAAAGTTTCTGTTTTCAAAGCTCTAGACATCATAGGGTTGATGATCACCAAAAATAATTGCTGAGGTTTTGAAACATAACACAACTAAATCTTTGAGACTGAAAACAGTTTTGTCTGTATAGCTGTCACTTTAAAGAGACAAAAATAGAAAACAAACACTCATCTCATGGTTGTGATGGGTGACAGATTGAGAATCCAAAGACAGGACACTTCACAGGTAAAACTCAAAGCAAGGTTTATGAATGGGCAAAGTGTCATACATGGGTAACCAGTCCATAGGGCATCATCGGTGGAGAGTCAGAAAAACCAGAACAAAAAGAAACAGAGCAACGTTAAAATCCAGAAGCAAATAATACCTGGAAAAAGGCAAAAAACAAGGTACACGCAGAGGTCAAACACTTCCTCTGACTATGGATGGCCAGAATTGAACAACTGGGTAACCGGCTAAACACAAAGGATAAAAAGAATTTCAAAATAAAACAGGAAGTTGATGAAGAGATGACTCAGACAAGAAAAAAAACAGGCTATTTCATAGGAATGTGTCATGGACCAGCAGGACACAGATGCAGGGTTTTCAAAGCAAGACTGTTTATTCAGAACAGAGCAAAACAAGAGGCTATGAACACCTAATACACTTACCTCAATATCTATGTTTGAGGCTAGTGTAGCTATAAAATTATCAAAACAAAACCCACTCCACTCTAGGAGGAAAAAAGAAAACTATGAAAGATTATAAATAAACTTTACACGCTCTCCTCATGAGGCGGAATATACAAACGACACTCTCACGATTAATGGAGGCAAAATGACGATTAAACATAAATCTCTCCTCTAATGGAGGTCCTATGAAACATTAACAATGTCAGAACCGGGCAAGACACAGGACACAAATGCAGGATCTTTCAGTATAAGACAGTTTATTAAATAAACCTCTTATGGGTCTCCTGACAGAGAAAACAAGGGGCTATTAAATCCTAATACACTATCCTCAATAATTAGGCTTGAGGGTAGTGTAACTATAAAACTTAATGAAAATCAAACTCACTCCACACCAGGAGGAAAACTAAAGACTATCTTTAAACTCTACGCACTCGTCTAACGAGGCGAAACAAACAAATGACGCCTCCCGAAAACGGAGGCACCATGAAACTTTACAGAAAACAAAACACTCTCCGTCTAATGGAGGCTCTATGAAATTACAAATCACTAAACTTTAACGGAGGTGCTATGAAACATTATAAACAAAAGATCACTCCCAAATGGAGGAAACCAAAACAGACTATGAACTTTAAACGAATCTAAACTATGACTATGGTTCAAAACTTTACAAACAAAAGATCTCTCTGAAGGAGGAACGCTCAACTTCAAAGGACAAGGTAATCGCGACTATGGAACACTGGAAATGGATAGGATGACGAACTCTCATAAGATTGTAGCGACACACTGGCACAAGACAAGGGAAATGCAGACTATTTGAACACACGGGGAGCCAAAGGGAACAGGTGGAAAAACTTGGGAATCAGGGAAGACAATCAGACATTTGACACGGGAGGAAGGGCATGGTACCTGAAACGAGAGGGAAGTTAATATTTGACATTTGTCAATGAATCCTGACAAACAATAACTAAATCAAGAACGCAACACTCCACTATCGGAGGTTCTATGAAACATTACCAAGGAAACAAAACCACTCCTTAATGGAGGAAACAAAACAGGCTCTTAAATAAACTATAACTATGGTTCAAAATTACAAAACAAAGATTGTTCTGTAGGAGGAACGCTTGACTACAGGCTCAAGGATTCAAGGCTATGGTATTTCAAGGCACTAGAGTGAAGAACACGGAAAGGTTGCGACAAGCTGGCACAAGACAAGGGAGACGCAGACTATTTGAATACACACGGAGCAATGGGGATCAGGTGGAAACACTTTGGAATCAGGGAAGACAATCAGACACTTGACACAAGATACCTGAAACGAGAGGGAAGTTGATATTTCAAAATAAAACAGGAAATGATGAGACAAGACATGATTCAAAACATAAAACGTGACAGAATGCAGTCAGAAAAATCGATTACTGCCGACAATCCTGCGTAAATATGAAAGAGGACGGTCAAAGCTGGAATGGAAACCAATTCAAAATAAATGTTGCCTTTGCCAACAGCAACAGATATACAGTCCAATGAACTGCAACGTCAACACCATAAAATCCTACACGAGAGCCTGGCGTCGAACTGTTCAGCTGATATTGTTATTTTTTTGAGGAGTTTCAACCACAGGACCAGGAGCAGCCTCCTGTAGATGACAAAGCCTGAATTTAGCTGTTCCCAGACCAGTCTGTGAAATCAAAGTAAAGCATCTCAAAGCCTAGATGGTGCAAAGAGTCGTTCCTGCTGGCTGCATGTCAACAGGTTAACAGCACACTGTCTGGCACAATGAGCCTTTGTAACCATGCTGGTTTTTTAAGGTAGGTTTGCCAGGATTCTGCTGCTGCCATGTAGCAGGAGACTGACTATGACAAATGTTATTGTTGAGGTAAATTGAAGTCTAAGAAGGTGCTTTGAAAAACTAAACTGGTGCCACATTTGCCTAAAATCTATAGATGAAAACCCCCAGAAAAACCTGTTGGATTTCACAGATTTACTGAGGAAATGATTCGGAAAAATTGCTTTTCAACATCAAACCCCACTTGGTCTCATGCACACGTGTCACACGGAATGCTGTCATCCCTCATATTCAGCTCTGTTGAAATCCTTGAATATGTTCAGCTGAAGCACATCGAGTGATTAAACACAGCAGACGTTGCTGTTGAAGACTGAGCGTGTAAATCTTAAATTCTATTATTTGGGGCTGTAAACAAAACAAAATGCGTAATTTTTTTAATGACTTCATGCATTGTTTCTGTGTGTACATGTGCACATGCTCACTGCACATGAGTGGGAGTCAGAGTTTGTCTGCACCCTGGGGACAAGGTGCTATAATGGAGTATTGATGTCGCAGAGGGGTTGGTGAGAAGAGGGCGATAATTAGATTTTGTTCTCACTCTCTCTGCACTGCTCAGATACGGAGCGTTTCTAATGAGAGAGAAGCTCTCGGCAATAATTACCTCCATATTTCCAAAAATCATTCTCAGGACCGCAAACAGCCAACACCTGACCTCGAAGAAACCCAACATTAGGCGGTCACATAATTAGGTGTCATTAGATGATCAAATGTGTCAGGGACAGAGGACTGTAAGCAGTGGCTTAATAAACGCAGCAAATACTAGTCCTCATGACCATTTTCACATCTGCTGGTGTGCACAAGCACAACAACAGCCAAGCAGATTTAGAGAGCTTTCCTGGAAGCATCATTTCCTCAGGTCAGGCACAGTCCCTACCTTACTGCTTCTCTCGCTGGGTGCTAATGAAATGCTCCCTACCAAGTGGGAAGTCCAGAGGCCAGACAGGCTTGCAGGTATAGAAAAAGTTGAAGGAAACACACACTAACACATATTTAATAATGCTGTGTACTCATTAAACAAGCAGGAGTCATGTCAGGCAAGGTATATACAGTACATGCATTCAGAGGGTGCAAAGTGGTCTTTGAAGACTATTTTTCCGTTACAGAATGAGGACAACTTCAGTTGTGTGATGTTTGTGTAAATGTGCAAATCAAGGTACATTACATGATTTTGAAGCTCTAAATCACGTCATTGCCTTTTTGAGTCAGTACGTTTAAATTACAGCAAAAAATAAATAAAACCATAACGTGAATTCTACATAAAGTAGACTTTTGAAATGCATGTGAATATGCTCGCCAAATTGAAATAATTCTTAATCAAACATTTCAAAGCTGGACTAACACACCTAGACGATGCACTTGAGTCAAGTTACTCTAGAAAATGCTCCACAGTTCCTGCCCCAGGCTTTGAAGTAACAGAGGAAGGTGGCACACGGTGGAAAAATCTGCCTGTAAAAACAGAGAATACCTACAACTCAACCGACTTTCCTGGTCAAAAAAAGGTGAAATAACTAGAAACAAGAAACAAGAGCTAGTTCAAAGTTCAGTTCCCGAAGGAAAAAAATTAACTAGGCCAGATTAACAGTTTATCAACTGAAATTCTGAACTAAGTTTAGAGTCTCAAAACGAATTAGTTCATGTTCATTTCTAATGATCATCATAATCATTTCTCACCAACCCCCCCACTCTACGCTATATATAAACACACACCAAGGCATGCTATCTTTAGGGCCTTCAGCCTCTATTTAGTGAAAATTTAAGTCATTTTCTACTTGTCTGGTTCCTTTCTTTCTTTCACTTTTAGCCGATTAATGTGTATTAAAAGGCACAACCCTTCGCTTTATTTCTCACGGTGTTATTATGGCAGTTATTCCTTGTGGTATTTCATGGCTCTGAATTTTTCTAGGGGCAGAATCTTTTTTCCAGGTTGTGCATCACTTTCTACAACGTGTAGAATACACACACACACACACACACACACACACACACACACACACGAAGACCTCAACCATTAAAAAAAATCATGCACAGTCCAGGACAAATTCATTAATTAATGAACAAACTCGTGACCAAAAGAGACCAAAGTCTCGTAGTTCAGAAACTCGAGCTTGTGTTTGGATCCACATAGAATACACACACAGATACACACTCACACAATCTACCACAAACCACCAAGCTGGCCTTTTTCTCTATTACCCTCCTTGGAGACCCCATTCACACAACTTGAAGATGATTTTGATCTTGACCAGGATGCACTGAACCAGCAAAACCCCACTTCACATTTCAGTCCCATGGTGCTCACACATCAGCACACACATGTACATAAACACATGGAGACACACACACACAAGATCCTCTTACTCTCTGCTTGAGATGGCTTGTGGAGATCAGCAGCCTTTTCTCTCTTTCCACACCTGGTCAGCTTTCAGGATTGGTTCAACCAGAGGTCACAGCGTAGCATATTGATGGTGACTTTTACACACGGAGTATATATTGGAAATACGTTCTCTGCAAATTTGGCATCAAGTGTACTTTGTCAGGCCATCTGATGGTGTGACCCAGCGTTGCGGCTTTTGCGACAGAAAACGTATCGATGGATTCACCTTGATAGAAATAAGAGAAAATGAAAGAAATGACTCATGTGAGAAGTTTTCAAAATTGATTTCACTATTTTCCTCATTACATAAGTATCCGGCCATTAGTGAGGAGGAAAGAAAACAGCACTGGAAACATTTAGTGTCATTTCTGCTTCCCATTTTGGTGGACTGATGGCAGTGTGAGGGTAATAAAACACCTTTACACTTCATTGCCTCATAAATCCTAATACATTTTTATAAACGAACTGCCACACCCGCCACTCTCTTACTTGGCTCCCTGTGTTCATTTGCCTGTGTGACTGCAGACACATTCATTTACCAATGCCCTCGGGCCAATCCTGCACCACCCCTGGGACCCATTTGAGTCACCATTACAGGATTACAAGCTTACGTTCCTCCATTTCCATCACTTCCCATCAAATGTTGCTTTAGCCAGTTTGCAGAAGTTCGAAGCCTGCGTCTGTATTTATGTGCAGTTTGTATTTGTGAATGTGTGTGGTGCTTTTTTTATGTGGGTGGAAGATGGCATGCTTCAGGGACCAGTAGCCACTCTGTTTGATCACTGTAAGCATGAGTTCCGCCTCTTTTTGTACCGTGACCTCAAGTGATCATTGATTTTTGCGCAAGCTGGATGTGAATTCTCATCACCTTGGGGGATCATGAGGGAGCACTCTACAAGGTTGAAGATTATAGTTTACATGAAAGTCAGCAGGTATTACATAGTACGAGTTTCTGCGTGATTTGACTTATGATTCAGTCTCTGAGCCTGATTCACATGACAGGACAACCCAAAAGAAGAGACGAGAGTTATTGGGGACAACAATTGATTTCCCAGAATCTGTAAAATTACTTTTTATTTTGACTTACCTACACCAAAACGACAGTGGTCTGATACAAATGCTTAAGGAATGTTTGTCAAAACAGTCTCAAGGGTTGGATGGGAGAAGACATTTGTGGTTTGGCCTTGCTTTGTGAGTCATCACGATGAGTGATGAGAACTTGGCAATGCTAGCACAGGCATAACACGCTAGATTTGCTGTGGAAATGTGCCGTGGCAAACCCTCAAGAAGATATCAAGGTCTTTTGCATCGGTGTGGAGGCAGAGAGAGATTGGAAATGATGGGGGTGGTAATGGGAAAAGAAAGGTGTGTGTTACATCAACAACTGTGACAGTGCTTTCTTGCAACAATGCTGGGGTGGGTGGATTGTATCAAATTAAAATCCACATGAGTACTACTGCTGAGGGTTCCCAGCAAACTATTGGGTAAACCAGATGATCAGTGGGATCAACTGTTTTAATGTTGTAGCTAATGACTGTGTAATGAAACACCATTGTGTGTACATGTTTGCATGACCAAAGCTTAATACACTGAGATTTATATTGCTATTTAAAAAAAAGAATCAATGTGAGACCAAAATCTAAGCTGAAGTTACAGCTCAGGAGGGAGAGCAACCGCTTTTAATATTTCTTTCCAGCATGCCTTCATGCACGAACTGAAACAGCTGCATAAAAATGCAGCTAACCAAACATTTAACCCCTCCGGTGAACACTGATGTGAGAAAATGAGTCAAATTAAGTTTTACCCCATTAACATTTGTGTCATTGTGTTTTATTTATAATTGTTCTTCATTCTTAATTATTTGCTGTTTTGTTATTTCATCTTCCTTTTTATATGTCCTTTGGGCATCTTTTTCCTTACTCAAATTTGCAATTTGCAGATTTTCTTATCCCCTAAGTTTACTGTCACATAATGACAGTGTTCCTGCACAAAGAGTGTAAGCCAAGGGATACATTTCCTCACACATGGATAGCTGACAAACCAGTTTATATTACATTACAGCTGTTAGCTATGGTGAGAAGCACGTGACGGCTCAGTCATCCGCAGTGCTTTAATTGCGGCTATAAAGAATGCACACAATATCAGCTTTTGCCGTTTGAAATTTCAAACGGTGCCGTTTACACAAGACACCCATGAGGCAATTTAGCAGCAAAACAACATTTCACTCAAGGCAAAACTTTGTTGGTTTATGTGCAGATTCTACACTGAGTTTCATTAGAGTCAAAAACTCGTTTGTCCCTCACACCATCAAACTGTACAACTCCTCTCTGGGAGGGAAGGAGGAGGGGTATCAGGAGGTAGAGGATGGGAAGGAGCACTAGCACTAGCTGGATATAGGATTTCTTTATTTTATTTCTTTATTTTATTATTATCTATCTTTGCATGAATCATTTTTATACTATTCTTTTTTTTTTCTGTGATGGTGCTACTGGAATCTTAATCTTAATGAACCTCCCAAAGGAATCGATAAAGTTCCATGTAATCTAATCTAATTTATTCTAATCTAATGTTTGTGTTTTGTATAATCCATTTTGACAAATAATCTGAAATTCTACACACCTGGAGCTGGTAGTAAAATGAGTCTCTCTTGTAAAGAGTAAAACTTAGTGGAAAAAAATTGATGGATTTGTGATGGCGATGCAGAGTTCAATCACTAGAATAGGACAGAAGAGCCCTGTGCACAGAATGAAGACAAATTACAAAGCCTCACTGTTTGAGATTCTTTAGGTCTGCATCTCTTCACTGATGTGCAGCTCGGATACGGTATATAGGAGAGTGATGAGATAAATGAAGCTTCCCTCAGTGTGTGCACTCACGTTGTGTTTTCCTGTCTATCATTCCATACTTTCTGTGTGTCTGTCTGTCCGATTGCGTTTGGTGATTTACTGTGCGCCACAGAGAGATGCAACGCACTCAAGCGTAATCTGGTCCTAATCCCTGCCAGAGGCACCCAGCAGCTGGATATTAGAAGTAGGATTTTACCCTTTTATTTCCCTCTCTCTTCACTGCCTTGTGGCTGTAATGTCACTACCTGCCATCATAGCAGCTAGAACATGATGATGCATTTAATCAGACCAACCTTGACCCCTTCACCTTTTATAGAAAAAAGATAAGTAAAATAAGATCTAATCATGGGTGCATATTTGAGGTCAGTCATGTTTGGTGCTGTTTGGGTGCTTCGACAAAACTGTCAATCTTCTTTCAAGCGTACATTGAAATAAACCTTCCGTGAGTCACATGGCTCAACATCAGATGGAGGGAAGGGAATCTCCCTATGATCTCAAATATTGCCGTCCTGTGTGTGTGTTTATGTGTGTGCACTCTGTTGTGTCTTTTGCCAATTTGTGTGACAAGTGAGATAAAAACCCCACCACCACGGGTAATTAATAAATCAGATTGAAATGATGGAACACTGGGAAGGCGTTGTTTCATTAATCGCCTTCCCTGTCCTGTTCCAGTATCTTCCATCTCAGCATTGCTGTTTGAGGCTACTAATTAAATTGTACTTTCTGTCGATTGTGCTCATTACTCAGGCAAAACCAATCAGCAGTCTGCAGCTGGGTCTGGTGATGTAGATAAAGAGGGGAGTAAATGTTGGTTCAAGAAAACATCACGGGAAACATTGTTTGGCTCGATAGCAGAGACAGCACCGTGGCATTTTCTTCAGGACATATTTTAGCATGGAAATTCATTCAAGAGGCTGTGCTATTAGGTCTTTTCTTGATAGTTCAACAAGGCCTCATCTTTACTGAACAACACTTCCAAAGCATTTGCAACAGATTGAAGTCAGTTAATTCTCTCATTGTAAATTCTTGCTGAGGGTGAACCACTGGTTAGAGCTGCTGCAATAACCTCAGATTCTTTCACACCGCAGTATTCATTGGCCAACAGGTGATCTTGCCCAACCACAATGTTCACGATTTCATTTTTCATGATTGTGCTCATATACTGAATGTTAAAATAAATGCTCAATAAGCACAAGTATGATACTTTGACATCACATGTCAAGTTACTGAGACGGTTTTTGGCCTAATTGGCTCTGGTTGTCCTCCTGGTCCCAGCCTGGCCCTAAAAACCCCAATGCATAGCTGCAGTTTTGCCCTGGTTATCCATTGTGTGTCCAGGTACCCAGTTGTCCTCTGTCTGGGCTTTTCACTCCCTACTTCACTGCTTTCTATGCAAAGTGTTTCAGATAAGGTTTCAAGAATATTCAGATTTGAATAGTAAGGTGAGCTTTAGTGTAACAGTCCATTGGAAACATATGATAAGTGAAATTTACATGCAATTGAGCCCAAAATCACTTCAGGGTAAATTTCTTCTTTGTGACAATCCCTCATGTGACGTTCCTCTGCTACACTTATTTTTCTATTGCTTTGTTGCTGAAAGAGTCACGTGAAATATCCCATTGATTATTTGCTTGTTTTAGAATTTTACTCCCTGCTAACACCACACAGCAAGCTGCATCTGCCTCGCTTTTCTACATTGCTTGGACCCGTGACAGACTGAGATAGTGGGTGCAAATCTCTGCTTCAGAGCATAGCCAATGCTTTAAAGGTGTTTCTTAAAGCTTTCAGTCAGTATGCAAGAGGCATGAAAGCAGAGTGGTCTCTGTAGCACTTATGCAGATTCTGCCTGATGGGATAAACCTTTTCCAGACACCTTGCCTACCTGACCAGTCAACCATTCCACTCAGAGACAGATCACTTCTAACTCAACTGTAAAGCACTTGGAAGTGTTTGAAGAGATGAGAGACGCTAAAATAGGACTGGCTTTGCAAATAAAGTGTTTTTGTAGTTAAAATTAAGGTTGTGGGAGACACTCACTTGCAATTTAATAGATAGCCAAAATGCCAAACTGTCCAGGAAAAAGGTCTGATGACCGTCGGACGACTAAATCTGTGCTTTCAACACAGAATATCTTTGGAAAATGCAGTGCAAAGTTACTTCATTGTATCTTAAGTTTACACAGCAGAAAATGGGGAGAAGATTAATATGAATACCTAAAAGTGTCTGATTCACATCTCAGCTAGCTTACTTAATAATCTAAGCTAAGGTGAGTCAGTTCAAATGGTTTAGTCAAAAACAAATGTAGTGTTTCTTGAATGAATACTCTTAAGATACTAAAACAAAGACCAATATAACAAAAGAATTACATCTGTACAGTATGATAATACAAGTAACTTGCCAACTGGAAAACAAACTAATGCTATAAATCAGTAATACAGCATTCAGTGGCAATAAAACGGTGTAAGTGTATGTTGATTTGATGAAGACGTGAATGCAACTCCAGAGACGGTCATTAAAAAAAAGAAAAATGCATGCAAGCATTGGTAAAATATTGATAGTGAACAAAAATAGCTTTTCATGTTAGCTCAAAAACAAATGAAACCAATGGGTACTTAAAATTGTATCCAGGACAGAGTGTAAGAGGAGGCCAAACAGCTAGATGTTGGTCTTCTTAGTTGAAACCATGCAAACACTACACTTAAGACATTCATGATGTTCATGAAACGATATATTGGGTCACTAGTTCTGCAGATGTTAAGTATCACCTAAGGCTGTTGCAATGACAGCACCTCTTCTGTGAAACTGTCTGAAATTCTATTGGTACTTTATTCATCCACCTGTGAATATTGAAGTGTTGTCATTTGACTGTTTGAGGTTCGCCTGGACAAACCATGATGATTTCCTAACCCTAACCACAAAGCTTTGATGTTTTGGGGCTGTGGGAGGAGTGATCACCCGCCAATCGAAGAGTCAGTCCCGAGCTTCCCCTGAAACACGTGGAATTGTAACTGGTCAAGACACCGAACTCCACGTTGCCTCCGATGTGTTCATCGGTTTGTAAATGTGCACTACGTAGCTTGTAACACTGTAGAGACAAAGAAGTGCTCCATGAATGTATGTGTGAATGGGTGAATGTTGCTCAAAAAGTCCTATATGGGTACAGTCCATTTACCGTGTAAATCTAACCAAACAGCTAAAGCAACAATTGCTCAGAAAACACTCATTTAAAAAATGAATGGTCTCAGACAAGAATAAAACCAAAGTGTCATGCTTGGAGGACTGATTTTGCTCACCACACCAAAGCTGGCATTGTTTCAGTGGTGCCGCTGTGTAATTTCAAAACTTTGTGCCACCATGTCACATAGCAATCGTTTAAAGGTTGTGTTTTTTTTCTTCTATTTCTTCAAATTAGTAGTTTTTTATTACCATATTTTCCGCACCATAAGGACACCTAAAAGCCTTAAATTTTCACAAAAATCGGCCGTGCGCCATATAATCCGGTGCGCTTTATATGTGCACTGGATTCCAAAATCTGTCACGGATTCCGCCATTTTGAATTTACCGCGGGGAGCTCCGAGCATTCATCGGGGCATCAAGCCCCCTCCGCATCACTCACCGCTCTCCCTTCACGCCGCTCACCGCCACGTTCACTTTTGCCGCACCTCTTTGCTCTCGTACATTGGAAAAGAATGGCAACTGGCCACTTCCGTCGCTCGCTTTGCATTCGGTGTGAATCCAGGATTAGGCGGATCCCAGTCATTCACTCTGAATGGGGCGAAGATTGTATGGAGCTCGTACTTAGCGATTGAATCGTGTCATCATTAATGCTTTTGCCCATGTCCCAGTGACTGCCTGATCTTCAGTCTGAGATGGGTGATGCAGAGCAATGTGCAGTTTATAAGTTTATAAGTGTAAAAACGACCAGATGATGTTGTCCTTGACCGTCAGACAATTTCCCGCTGAAACAGGGACGTAATACATACACTACGTGTGCTGGCAGCGATAAACCAATCAGAAAACATTACGTAATACGTACGCCTTATAATCAAGTGCGCCTTATGTATGGATTAAGTACAGAAATGGACCCATAATTGAGGATGCGCTTTATAATCAGGTGAGCCTTATAGTGCGCAAAATACGGTAATTACTAGTTTTTTAACTTCTCCTGGTCAAAAAACACCATCAGTCCTCCACTCTGGAAAGAGCTGTTTGTTGGACCTCCACTTTGTCTGCAAACCCAGCTTAATATGTTCAGAATTTAGCTTAATTCTAAATGCTTTGACATTAAATAGATATAAAGTGTCTTAACTCCTTCCTTGAAAAAAAAGAAATAGTCTTTCCTCTATTTTGGGATAACCCTGACTATTTTCTCAGGATTTTCTCAAGATTAGTCTCTTTTCCAGCAGTACCTTTAGATTCAGTTGTTTGTTTTTGAGCATCCCTGCTGGAACAGTGTGGTGTTAAATGTCTTGTGGAAATAACATATGGATGATGGGTACTGTGGGCATTATTCAATCAGTTTTAATACACACACAACTGAAAATTCTCCCCAGCAACTAGACAAACACACACATACACAATGTTTACCTACACATCCCTTCAGAAAGGAAGGGTGCCCAGCAGCACCTACTGAAAGACAAAAAGACAAGTGATGCAGTGTTTTACCCATCACAGTCCTAGTTGACTGCTGTGTTTGTGTGTGTGTGTGCGTGTGTGTAGGTGGTTGAAGACGGGGTGGGGTAGGTGGGTGGGTTTGCAAGTGACAGGGAGAGATGGTGAGAGAGATAAATAGTCACACTGAGGGAAGTGATAATGGACTTTTCTTGTCTGCACTGTGTCGGTGTCTGCAGATGGCGAGGACAAAGTAACAGCAGACATGCTGATGTGTTTAACTGCTCAGATGCTAAGAGTGAGACGGGAGAGACAGCAGAGAGAGTCAGAGAACGAGAGGGAAAGGAAGAAAGAGGAAATGAAGGAAGGAAGGAAGCGGGAGGAGAAAAGGATGCTGATGCTCTTTAACTCCCTTCCACATTGCCATTGGCAACGAGACCGCCGTTGGCGCTTTGACAGATGCATGGTAATGAATCTCGCTTTAGGTGAAACCCGTTGCCACCTTTCACTTGCACATTCACAATCTGTCCTTCTCTTTTTTTTGTCTTGCTTTCTTCGCCCTTCTCTCTCTGTCACACATATGCCTACATCTATCCCCCATCCTTATTTCACATAATAACACTCACATCAAAAAGGCGTTATTCATTTACTTCTACAGGTAACGAGCAGATAGAGGATTTCTTTTTTTTTCCCAGCAAAGCACTGCTTACGGATGGAACTTTGATGTGTGGTGTTCAAAGCATTAAGAATTGTCACTGGAACTACCCTCGTATGAAGCAGAAATGCTTACGGTTTTATGATGGTACTATGATATGGTGTTCCCAAAATGCAGTAAAAGAGCCCTCTAATTAAAAACATAATGTACTAGGTAGTGTTTAATGATGTCTCTTGCTGAGAGCGTTCCAGAGGTAATAAACCCTTATTTAAAAATCACCCTTTCCAAATTACTTAAACTTTTGAACTAGGCTATCGTCCAGTATTTTATTTAATTTGACATATTATTGATGTCTTATAAGTGCTGATTCAAATTAAATGTGTAACTACGATTAAGAGACTATCCTCTGCTCAAAAATATGTCCCCAAGGATAATTTGTTCATGAAGGCGAGGCCGATTTCATTATTATATTTGTAGAATGTGTGACCTCCAGTGGTCATCGGCAACTGATTGAGAATGAAGGTAGCTGTTGTGTTGCAAGAAGCATGTATGTCGGTTCCAACCATGATTATTTTCCAACCCTAACCAAGTATTGGTCAGTATGCTCAGTATTTGTATTGCTAACCAAGTGAAGATATTGGCTAAACCCAAGCAGGAAGTAACAAAGCTTGTCTTAATGTGTTGTATTTACATGTAGTCAAGGCAACCAGCAAAATTACATCCATGAGGGTGACAGTCACATATGTATGAATTATATAATAGCTGGGCCATAACCGGTAACTTTTTCTATGATGGATGATTGTGCTGTTTATTGCATCAGTTCATTAATTATTTCATTTAGTGAAAATTCAGAAAATAATTTCAAAACTCAAAGTGATATTGTCACAACGTTCGCTTTGTCCAATCAACTAAATTCAATTAAATGGAGTAGAAAGTAGAAAACTTAACTGCGACATTTTGGACCTCTTACTTGAAGACTTGTCATCAAAATTTCATCCCAATAGTTTGAATCCAGTTTTCCAAATGTTCCACCTCTTGAATTAAAATTTAGCACAAAGCATTTCTCCGTAATTGATAAGCTCTTCAGAAAAATCTCAATTGATAGATTTACAGGTGACAAAATGTATCATAAAATGCAATATTCACGTCTAAACTGTAGTATAATATAAAAAAAAAAAGGCACAAGAAGTTGTTTTCGCTCTAGAGAGTAATTTCTTTGATCTAGGTTTTCAAACCTCTCCAATGCACAGACACTCAGAATTTGGTTAAAAAGCAACTGCATAGATATGTAGATATAGATGTATCAAAGTGCCAAAGTGTTGGTAAAAGACCATTAAATCACACTGTGATGTGGACTTTACTAATGGCCAGCCACTGACAGCTAAACGGAAATTACAGATTCTATTAATGGCTGGGGAGCAGTTGGTTACCCATGACGAAAGATTGTCACAAAGATGAGGTGCCTATCCTGAGATGCACGTGTCGCTGGTAGCTTACAGCAAGGGCAGCTGGAGAAGTGTAAATGAACAAAAATGTGCAAATTACATCAAACAGTGCACACATAACACTGCTTTAATCCCCATGTACCGATGGCTAGGTGATGGTATTGCTGCTCCTGAGCATCAGTACTCCTGTTCCTAGAGGAAGTTTAGGCCAAGCATGTCGTTAATTACTTCAGGTGAAAGGTCATCAGCAACCAGGTCAGTTAATTTATATGATTTACTTACAGCCAAATGAAATCAAATGGAGCAGGCCTTGACCAAAGCTTTAGCTCACCGTTCTGCTCGTTCCTGCAGGAGAGTGTGACCAGCACAGGTGAGCAAACTGGGACTACAGCTTTCCCTCAAATGACTTTTTCTTCACTAAATGTTTGACCAACAGTTTTATAATTATGCAGCTTAACAAGGAACTTGAGTTTTTTTTTTTTTTAAACGAAGCAAATGAAAAAGAAAAAATTGGAACGATGTATTTGTTCTCTTTGCTTTCCCCCACTTCTGAAAATGGTAATGCACAATTCAGTAGTGCAGCTGAACCCAGTAATTTAGCTCTCTTCACTTTGACATCTCTTTTGTCAGCCTGCCTTCCTCTGGCTGACAGGATGAACTCTTGTGCAAAATGACTGGAGAGAAAAAGTGAAATTGTGTATTCTGATTGCGTTGGGAAGCTTACTTGTTCACCATCATTTTTAAGTTGACAAAGTTAAAATAGAATATAGAATAAAAACAGACTGCATGTTGCTATGTGTAATATTAAACATGCCACATTTCTGCAGACTTTCAAAGATATTTCGGCTGTAATAAGACAAGCCTGACAACGGCATCCATACCCTACCTCGAGCACAACACTGACATGGATATCAGTATCATATGATGGAATACAAAACCCTGTATGAGTGTTTGTGCGAATAGGTGAATGAAAAATAAATTGTAAAGTAATCTGTGGAATCTAGATAAGGTTAGAGGATGTTTCATTAGTGTGTGCTACTTTTATTTTATTTTATTTTCTTTCCTTTTTTTTTTTTTTGAGCAAAACATCAACAAAGACATATCAGTTTGAGCACTCTGGCCTAAAATGGTCCAGATCAGTTTAAATTAAAAGGAAAACCAGATAAAATGGGATTAACCAAAAGCACAATTTACAATATTTATCATAAAGCCTTACAGAGATATTTAGTTGTTTTTGTTGTTAATGACGGGTTGTGTCAAGTGCTCATGAGTAGTCATTAGCGTGTAGTGTCTCATCTGCAGAAGACAACAGTCACAGTGCTTTCAGTTTGGAGAAACAGAAGCTTTTCCAACAGGCGAGCTAAAGCTAAAAGCTACTAAGGATGGTGGGACCACCAGAACATTGAATTTTTGTGAAAACTGCATTGGGAATATTTACACTCTAACATGCAAGTCCATATCGTCACACATTGTTGCAGCCCAAAGTGTTTTGAAACACACCCTGGAAGGTGTTGCTATGCAGACGTTCTGCACTGGCATACGTGTAATGCAGCTGTTTAATGCAAGGGTGATGTTGTTTAAATATCCACAATCCAAATCTTTGCTACAATCGCAATGAATGTTTTTAGGTTGGAGTTGATTTAGATTGTAGAAAATTTGTTCCTCTGGTGGCTGGTAGCTTTAAGCTTTAGCTCATCAGAAAACATTTTAATTTTCCAAGCTGAGAATGTTCTGACTATTGTCAACTGCAGTTATTAGTCAAAATTACTTCATAAAATCCACTTAGAAGAAAGAAAACGAACAATAAAGGAATATTTCGGGTTATTTTGTTTGATTACTTTAAGAATGAAAATTCTCTAATCATTAGCTGTGGTTCTCTGTAACCCAGTCTCAACCCAGCAATGAGAGCTAATTTTGATATACTCTAAGTCGCTTTAAATCCAGGAGTATTCTTAGTTAGAAATAAATTTTCTCCTCAAGGTCATTGGTGAGGATTCAAAGCAGTTTGAATTTAGATTCTGGCAGCAATAATGGGCACACTATCAAAGAATGTACTTCGCATCATATCATTTTTTGGCTGCTCCTACGACTTGAGTATGTGTCTGCCAAAGGTGGTACACTCTCTAAGGTGGGTAGGTCTGTAGTAGTCTATGTTATATCTCATATCTAACATTTGTAGTTTCATAACTGCAGACCCACATCAAAGCTTAGAGTGAGGGTGGTCAGATAATCAGATCAAGTCCTTACGCATTTCTCCTACCATCTTTCCTAAAACCCATAATGTCTACCAATGAGGTGAAGGAGAAGTGCTTCAGAAAAGGTCATAAGAGGTCATTTTTTTCTACAGTTTGACCATACCAGTTGTCTGAGAAAAGATCAAATGTTACAGAATTGATAACTGATGAACAGTTTAACTATAACAGCCACAAACAGCTGCTCGGTCTATCCAAATGTGTTACTAGAGTTACCATTATATAGACGCCAGTATTCTCACTGTAAAAGGCATATTCAGACGCAAATTATAGTCTACAACACCACAGGAAGTGATAAAGACAGGTGTTCAGATGCTGCAAATATCGATGTTAAACAGAAGATTCCAAATGATTGAAGAATGCTGAAAAATGCATCTATAAGACTCCCATTGTGGGTTGTATTAAATATTCAAAGACTTGAGTATACTTGTACACCTATTTGTAAAAGTCCTTGAACTTTGTGAGTCATAGAAAAGTGTATGAACAACCGAAGTGATTTCAAAAAAGGAATTTCAAATGGTTATTCATTGAATCATGGAAGGGCGTTCCACTTCAGTCCTTTTTTTTTTTGAGCTCATCTGTACGCTTTCTTCTTTGCATGACTGACAGTGATGATTCTGAACCCATGCAGTGATATCCACAACAGAATCATATTAGTCTTTAATGCAATGCCACCTGAGAGCCCAGATATCACAGACACTGGTCTGGTCTGGCACTTTCCTGCTGAAATAACTGCAAGAAGAGACATGACACTGTAGGTAGAATGTGTCTCCAATACATCTCTCTGCATCAGTGGTACCTTCATAGATAAACAAATCAATCATGCCGTGGACACTTATATGGATCCGAATACCATCACAAATGCTGCTTTTGTCCATTTCACTGATAAGGACCTGGATGATATTGTCAATCTGTATTACATAGAACTAGACTTTTTTCCCCCCAAAAGCATCTGAAACATAGACTCATCTGAATACAGCACGTGTCCACTGTCTTTTTCTTTTCAGCTGACATTAATTTGTTTCCAGAGACCTCCGCAGTGTTTCTGTACAGAGTTGTTATATGCATCTTACAGTTTCAAGTTACATTTGTGGATGCAGCTTCAGACTATGCTGAGTGAAAATGCTTTTCCAAGGTTCTCCTGAGCTTGTGTGGCTAAAGATAGTCTCTTTAGGGTGCAAAACCTGCATGTTTAAAACAGTCTTTGGTCACAGAGATTTTTATGGAATCCCTGAATCTCGTCTCGATATTACCCTCCGTGGGTGTTGAAAGATTTTTGCAACTTTGGATTAAGGAATATATATTCTATTCTAATTTATGATTCTGACAAAGTTTGGCACAAAGTGGTTTGCCACAACCCATTCTTGCTCTGAAATACTAAGTCTTTGGTGGGTGCTCCTATTTTCCTGCACAGTTTTTCAGAGAATACTGAACACCTCATCTTTACCTCTGATAGGCTTCACCTTTAAAAAAAATGGTGTTATTCCAGATCATGTTGCTGACATGTTGCCAAATGACCAAAGTTTTGGAAGTCATCAAAACTTTAAAAAAATTTTAAAAAAACCCACAAACAATTAGGTGGTTCTAATTACTTAAAGTTGTCAAATGTTTTGTCAATTTGCTAATAAAATTTTTTTTTTTTTTTGGAAATGGTCTATAATGGTCTACAAAATGCTATTTGGGGTAAGTTTAAGAAAAAAAAAAAAGAAGCGTGTGTAAACTGACCTTACAAGTAATAACCAAGTTCCCCTTATTAAGAGAAGACCAAGAGGGGAAGCAGAACCGAGCAGGAGAGTGCAAGTGAGAAAGGGAAAGTCTCGGTTGTCTGATCTATTGGTCACTTCATCTTGTAACTGGTTTTCCCTCACTGTGCAGTTCGTTTGTCACTGCCAACACGGGCTCATGTCTCACTTTCCTGAGGAATTGTGTGCGCGTGTGTGTGCGTTTGTGTGTTTCCCACTAGCCAAGACAGAGACAGATGGGCTGACTCCCACTGGTTACATGTGTTTGCTCTCTGTCAGAATGCTCTGCCAAGAGGTCTAGACCCGAATGCCTTTGAGTTTAATGCTCAGTGCCGCTGGGTTGCTAGTTTAAAACCCCCGGCCTGTTGTTTCCCTCAAACTGGCATGCTGGGGTTAAAGCAGCTGTACATGGATGTGGTTAGGAAAGTATTGCGTTGGACATGCTTGGGTGAAACAGGCACGCACAAAGAGAAGTGCCTTTTTGTATTTTGCTTTATTTAATTTGCCTATATACGACACCTGTCCACCCTTTGCTAATCCTTGCTGCATGATTTACCCATCGGCCTCCCAGACATGTCCATCAAAAATCATACATTGACCTAAATACTTTGACAGCTCAATCAGTCAAAAGGCACAGACATCAGTACCACAAAAAAAAAAAAGCAGCCTTATGAAATCCCTAAGTAACAGTAGGATAAGTGGAACTTTTTGTCCCAGTTTGGTGTTGACATTTGCCTGATGTTTTTTTTCCCTCCGGCATCAACAGAAGATGAACAAAGAGTGAACACTGGATTATAGAGCTGAACTGACCTACAGAGCCACTGTCCAGAGAGCAGAAGAGTTTTGTTTGATGGGAATTTGGTTCTAAGCCTTGCGGCTGGCACTGAGTTAAACATCTGCCCCTGCCACACTCGGGGACAAGGTGCAGAGCACTGTGCCACGCTTAATACAGCTCATAGCGAGCCCACGTGCATAGACACACACAAACTCAAATGTATAAATGGTCAGTGACATAACGCCTGGTCTGAATATTCACAACAAATCAACATAAAGAAATAAAGGAATGTTTGTAATACTTTTTAAGTTTAGAGTATTATGATGTAACCAGTAATGTTGAGTTTAAAAAAACTATATAAAATATTTCAGTTGGAACTGTAGTGTAACAGTACAAATGTGATTCCTACAAAAAGGTTGAGATTAATTACCACACCTTAAGGCTGTCGCTTCTTCCAAAAATCAAGTTTAATTGCAATACAATTCTTGTGTACTTTTACTGTTCACGATTCCATAAAGTCTGTGGTGACAGCTGCTACATATCTGCTTCAATGGGGAAGTTAAATGCATGCAGTGTGCAGTCCGGTGCTTTCTGCAACATGGGCAGCTGTTTGGCTCCCTGCCAGCTCTTTGGTACACATGATGTATTGGTCAACTATGTCTTGGCTCCAGTTCCGTCACCATTTCCTGAAACCCCTCTGAAGAAACAATACCGATAGGCCACAAATATTTGCATATAAATCTTGTTAACTTGTTGGTGATGGTATTTTTAAAAGCCTCTGGCATTGAAACCTGCAGTAGCTGACTGTACTGAATAGCAGGCAGTCAGACACCCAATGCTGGCTCACTTTAATTTTTTTGAGTTTGCAGATTTGTCCTTGTAACATTAAGCCAGCTGCTTTGTGTAAAATTGACAAATGACCATATCTTTTTTTTCCTTACATACTATTTAAAAAGTGAAACCCAAAATGCTTCCAAATACCTTTACTCACCTGTTTCATCCATTTTTCTAGAAATTTAGCAAAAACATTAGCCTATTTTACTGAGAGGTTACAAGAATATGCGTTCGCCAAGCTGATACTGGAGTCCCACTTGTTGGATTACAGGGAATCTGATGCATCTGTATTTACAGTTTATGGTCTGATGTTTGTAATCTGTGAATTTGAACAACACACCAACTTTCAAAGTTCCCCCACATTCAAACAAACATTTAAACTTTGAAGGAAAAAAGAGAAAAAGGAATGCCAGTACCTCAAAGTTCAATTTGAAGCAATGTCCAACCTGCTTGAAAAGAAAAGAAGAAAAAAAATATTTAGAAAAAATTCTTTGTTTCTGCACCATATGGGACTTGAAACGGCTTTAAAGCTCGGTCTCTCAGCTCTGACAGAGCTTCATTACTCCGAGCTCATATTTGGACACTTTGCTTTTTCTGAGCTGAAAAGTGCATGTCTAAATTCAGTTGTCTTGCATGTCTTTGCATCAGCTCAGATGAATCTGATTTTGTGGTGGTGGACTTAAAAAGCTGGAGAGTTTGTGCTAGACAAGAAGTACAAAAGCGAGTCTTCAAAAAGACAGACCCATAACCAGTTCACCCTCTGTGAGATGAAGTATGAACCACAATAAAATCTATCATGCATGATGAGTGTGAACAAAGCAAATCCCTGTGTTTGTTTTATTTATATTCATTTTTTTCCGCTGTAGCTGTCCTCTTCACAGAGATCCTTAGGTTTTACGAGTTGATATCATCACTTTGAATCCAGACCTCTGTTTAGCCTTGGTGTACAAATGATGAAGGCCTAAAAATGCACACCAAGCCTGTTTATGACGACAGCAGTAACTTAGAGACGATGAGAGTTTCTGACTAAAAACAAATCCTCTCATTGTTGAGTGATAGAGTTATGCAAAAGCAAAGTCCCCCACCTGTAATTATGTTTTCACCACAAACAAGAAAAACAGACAGATGGCGGCGTGGACAATGTCTCAGTAAACAGGAAACAGAGCCAGAGTGTAAACAAGCAGGTGGGCAGCAGATTTAATAATCTCCAGGACTTTCTTTGTTCATTTCTGCATCTGTCAATTAAACGAGCCAGTTGTTCGAATGCTGTAAGGTGAGCGAACGAGGAGAACCTGGGTAAAGGTGGTTTCCGTGGCAACCACTGCACTTTGAAACACTTTCCCTGCTGTACCCATTTCACCTGTGCCTGCGGTGATGGTTTCCACACTGTGCAGCCGAAAAAAGATTTCCCACTGAGGGGTAACAAAGAACCGCAGGGAAGAAGCCTGATGCGTGGTAAAGGAGCCGCCGAGATGACAGCAGTGACAAGCTCTTCCTGTGAATGAAGCGGCTTCGTGGTATAACGCGTCAGGTGGGAGAGAGGGGAGGCAAAGATGGAGACAGGGAGATCCATCAGTGGCTGCAATAACAGGCTTGTCAAGGATTAGGCCTGAGCTACAAAATCTCTCCTCCTGTTAACCAGGATCCATTTATTGCAAGCAAAAAACAAACAAACAAAAAAAAAACATTCTGGTTTTTTTCTGCCCTGCTGTGAAGGCAGCAATCAATTCAACTACACTGAAGGTTTCCGTGGCTGTAAAAAATGTAAAAGCCCTCTTTGGGTGACTGAGCTTACGGGTATAAAATGTCTCATACTCCATACGTCTGATTCATAAGACGCTACTTTCTCATTTCTTTGACCAGTGTGTCATTTGTCGTCTGTGTATGCATGGTGCATTCAAGTATGCAAGTGTGTGCAGATGGTGCTTCAGCCAATTAGAAAAGGCGAGTGGAAAGGGAGCCATTAGTGGGCAATTACCTCTGATTGCTTCAACATTGTTTTGGTGGGTTGCATCACTCTGTGAAATGACCAAATGCTGTGTCCCGGGCCTTCTGCTCGGGCTTCTCCACTACCAGTGCCAATGCTCTTGTCCTGGCATTGAGAAACATAGAATACATCTCCTGATGTCACTCCACGCTTCTTCTTCTCTGTGATCTAGTTATCTCCTGTTCCCTTTGCCTCTTATGTTACTCTTTCTCAATATTTGCCTGATTCAATATTGTCACCTCCCTGTCTCGTACCCCATGTATCTACTTTTTCACTAAACTCTGCTTAAACGAGTTACTCGGCCCATTTCGCTTACTTGCTACCCCTCTGAGTTAGTGCCTGGCGAGACTGTGGCTCCTGAATGCCGCTTCCTTCTCTTGTCTTTCTTGTTCGAAAAGTGCTTTCTCGCCAACTCAGTCGCTTGTCACTATTTAACAGCTCTTTCTCACATTGTTGGTGGGAGAATTCCAGCTAATTATTACCCATTTTGGAAAATAAACAAGGCAATTTATGTACTGTACACACATAATAAAGCACACCTTCAAATACGTGACATGAGTGTGAAGGACTAAATAGGAAAACTGATACATGGATCATAGAGTTTAATACACTGATATCGAATGACAGAGCTGACCCATCTTTGTTTTTTGAGGTATGGTTGTATGCACCATTGATTTTCTGTGATCAGAGCACTCTCAGTTTGGAGAATCTGGAAAAATTAAGTTACAAGCTTATGTTATGTAGACTGTAAGAATTCAAAATAACAACCTGTTGATCATGTTATTCTGTATTTATGACAGATTGACACATGCTTCACTTTGCATGTAGGGAATAGTGTGCACCTCATCGCACAGATTTTCTATTGCTTATAATTTAAGGGTTTCCTCAGTTAAGTACTTTTGTGAATTTGTTCAGCTTTGGACAACTCCCAAATGCCATCAAATACAGCATAGTAGGAAATTCATTATTGCATCTGTTAATTCCATTGAACGTTCCCTTTTTATGCACTCCAAATGAACCCTCCGGAGATTTTGATCCATTTGCAGTGTTTCCTCGACATGGAATGAAGCATAGCGTTGTTGAATAATTTTCATGACTCTTTTATTTTAAAATATGTTATTTGACAAGAACAGACCAGACAGGTCAAGGAATTGTCAATAAAGGTGTTGTGTGATGGTGGTGATAGTATGCAGATATCCAAAAGAAAATTATATCTATTTCAAAATTTGTAACTAAAGGCACAGCTGAGCTGCAATACAAAAATCTGAACTACCTAAACAAAACTTGAAACAAAAACCTGATTTGACACTATGACGGTGACAAAAGCTGATACAAACATAGACAACTTGACTTGACATGGACAAACCTGATACAGAGTGATTGAAGGTGACTAGACAAGAATGACCATGAGGATCTGACAAAAGAACCTGGACAAACTGGGAGACTAAATACTGAGGAGGGTGATTAGTGAGTGAACACAGCTGAGGGAAGAAACACAGGTGAGGTGAATGAAGCTGATGGCAGGTCAAGAGAGACTGAGGAAAAAAGTGGAGATATGGCTAAACTAAAGACAAGACATCAATTTTAAACAGAACATGGCAAAAAAATGCAGAACATGACAGGAATATAATTTTGTACAATGACAAATACTACAAGGTAGGCTCGTAGTATCATAGATAAATAAGTGTTTTTATGTACGATACATATAGACTACTCATAAGCACTTCACACAGTCCCACTTAAAAATAACAACAACAAAAAGTAAAGAGATATCCCTTGAAGACAGACATGAGAGTGACTTTATCCTCTCATTTACTCAGGTAGAAATCAAGTTCCTAATATTGAGCTCTTTTTCAGTTAAAAAAAAAAACACCAACACATTTAACATGTTTACATAATATGTACACTATTTATGTTGTTAGTATTTTTGCAGTGACCAGATACATGGACAAGAACTGAATAGCGAAAGAAAGTGCAAGAGATATACTCCTCAATTGAATCTAAAGACCAGATGTGCAAAACCATTTAGAGTCTCATTTGTAAAATCAAGTCATTGGGTAAAAGACTGCATTTATCACTGCAATGGCTTCGATCAATAGTACGTGTGTGAGGCGAGAGGTTAGGCAGCAAGGCCACAGCATGATAAATTGGAAAAATATATGAAAGTACAGAAACTGTTATTGGAAAAAACAAGATTAATATCCATAGTGGTGTAATTTGACTGCTTCTTTAATATTCAGAGGTATTATTCCTCAAACTTACCAAGATGTCTGAACACATTTTATCCTTGAATTTTGTACCTGGATTTAAATTTGTGTGTAATCTTGTTGGAATGTTATCTTGCTGTTCAGGAAGCTGCAGTTATATCAAAGATTTTACTGTAACACTGAGTGTGTGTGTGTCAGGACTCGACAGATGCATCTGCAGAGGCATCTTTTGACAGAGCAAGAGCAGAAGACGATAGGGGGGCTTCAGTACTGAGGTAAATTTAGGATTCCTAACAAGAATCTGCCTGCCTGCTTTCTGTTACTCTGTCTCTATTTCTGTCTCATTCCACCAGCTTTTTTTTCTCTCTTTCATGCTCTCCATATTTGCCATCGCACCAGGTCCTCTTCTGTCTCCTTCAGAGACGGTTGCCTCTCAGCAGGGTGGGAGTAAAGTGTTGATTGGTACCATGCTGAAAAATTGCTGGAGATTGGAGGTAGCCTGCTGATGCAAGCTCATGTTGAGCCCACACCCCCTTTTAACAGAGAATGCCAGGAACAAAAGAGATGAAGCCCTTGCAGGGGCCTGGCCGACCAAAATAAGAAGAAAATAAAATCCTTCTTACCTAGAAAGACAATCAGTGGGTCTACATGATGAGATTAACTCGATTATAGCTATAGTTGGGTTATGCTCCTTATCTAAGCAAGGGTAATTATCCTTGGATATATGGCGGTGAATGAATTGAATCACTGGCACAAAGCATGTCATACCCCAGTACGATAGGTGGTGCTGTACCCATTTCAACTATCGCTAATAGAGCCACTTCCGGTTGACGTCTTCACCTCCAACAACAACAAAACTCAGGCATTTGAGTAAGATGGCAAAAGAAGAGCAAGATGAAACTGCGTCCCTCTACATTTGTGATGAGCTGGTTATGGCACAAACGCAATGCACAACGGCGCATTCTCCATCGCGTTGTTTATTTCTTTCCGACGGCAGCAACAGCAACAGTAATATCGTCTCCCTTGACTTCCAGGTGACGATCGCGGGAAAAAATCTCGACCATGCGCAGAACGTTCAGTGTACATTTGGATCGAGTTATCTTAGGGTCTTAATGCGATCGCGAGTAACCTGAACCGATCCGTTTTTTTTGCCAGATTAAGGTGTCTACATGAACTGAATAACTCAATCTTATTGTAATTTAGTTATTAATCCGATCCAATGGCACTCATGTAACCCCACTGAATATCAACTCTTATTTGATCATGCTTCACCCACAAATAACCGGTTTTGTTTTTGGGCTTCGCTTTTCAGTCTTTTTTCTGACTGATCCACAGGACTGCGCTTAGAGTGATCGGCTGGGCAAGAAGCAGGGTACACCAAAGACAGAACACTAACCCATATACAAATCAGACTAAACAACATGATCAATTTAGAATAGAAACATGTTTGTGGAGTGTGGGAGGAAGCCGGAGAACCTGGAGAGAACCCACAAATGCATAGAGAAATTACAGAAAAAAAACCCAGAGATTTTATTGAAGAAGAAAAAAACGTTCTGCTTCTGTAAATTTCTTGGAGGTATTCGCCACTGGCTATGCAGAGCTCACGTGTAGAACAAGTTACCTCAAGGGGTTTTGCAGCGTTGGGTGGCTAATTCTTAGCTGTTGGACACGCTGTGAACATTAATATAGATTTCTGATAGCTCAATGTTCATGCAATGTGTGTAAAATGCTGAGATTATCCCTCCTCTCCATATATCCCAACTAGCAATGTTTGCAATTACATGTTTAGAAGACCAGGAGCAGTCTTCACAGCCATTATCAAAAGCCAAAACAAGGGAATGTCATTTGGAAGAATGGCGCTCCATCCCTCCAGAGTTCCAGATATTTGTAGAGCAAATGTGTTGGCACACTGAAACTGCTTTGCCAGCACATGCTGTGGAGAAATGACACAAGTAATAGCACGCCCTGCTGCATCAGTATTGGTCATGCAATTGTAGTACAAGAGTCTTTGAGTTGTGCATAGGCTTCAATGTCATACTTGTGCCATCTTGCTGCTCTTGGCATGGCTGATGAGGGTTCACTATTCGTGCTACTGGAGAGAATAATACGTACACTTGCATTGCATCACTTTGTTTTTTTTTTATCAACTTTTTCAATACAATTATACCTTTATTTTTTTAAGTGGATCAGTGCTTCATTCATACATACAACATACATACATAAGCAGTACTCCCTATCCACTGTGCTCTGCTCTGAGAATGTCTGATATGAAAACTTTCCCAAACAAAAATGACTCTATTCAGAACAACAACATAGACTCCACTCTCTCCATTCATTACACTGACCACACAATCGCCTCGGATATGTGTTACTGCTGCTGTAGAAATTTTAGTGTCACAGCTTAAGCTAGCATTCCAACATCAGCCCACAAATATCACAGCAACAGGTTGTCTTCCGAGAGACATCTGAAAAAACGTGTTATTCTTCTACTTATCATTACAAATCCTCAACCCTATTGAAATGTGGTAGCAGGACCTAAAAAGAGTTTTCCACAAATGAATGCCAGTAATAAATTGAAGCAATGTTGTAAACAAGAGTAGGTCACAATTTCTCCACAGCAATGTCAAAGACTGATAACATCATACAATGTTCAGATTTGTTTTGGTTTCTACAAATGGTGCCAGCGTCACCTTGATAAATACTACATCCCATGCTACGTTCAGGAATGTAGGAATATAGGACTATTGGTTGACTAATGGCTTGGGTCAGAGAGGCAGTCACACTCATTCATTTTCTATACCTGCTTATTGAGAGGCATGAGCCTATCCCAGCTGTCATTGGGCGAGAGGCAGGGTACACCCTGGACGGGTCACTTGTCCATCACAGGGCCACACAGAGACAAACAACCATCCACACTCACTCCTAGGGACAATTTACAATCACTGATTAACCTAACATGCATGTTTTTGGATGGTGGGAGGAAGCTGGAGTACCTGGAGAGAACCCATGCATACACAGGGAGAACATGAAAACTCCACACTGGAATTGAACCTGGAACCTGGAACCTTCTGTGAGGCAACGGTGCTAACCACCACACCACCGTGCAGCCCACACTACAGGATGACTGTCTTAAATTTCTGATAGTCACAATGGCTCTCTCTCTCTCTCTCTTATTGTACAATTTCGACCTTCCATTTCTAGCCATGATCAAAAGGACCGAGATTCACACAGTAGATGCTGGGCTTTAGGCAAGAAAAAGGGTACAGCTCAAGAGCTAACCCATGGTCTCATGTTAAAAGTCTTGTTCCAGCTGGATGGAGTGCTTAAATGAAAAGAAAGTGTTTGGAAAAAGTGTTACACTGTCAAAGAATGTGGATCTAGCAAATTTATATACTAAAGTGTCGTCAAAGCTCAAAGGATGTGAGAAACAGGATTATGCTAAATACTGTCATTTATTGCAATGGTGGAAAAGACTGAAGAAATGAGAGAATTCAAGTATAAGGTGATTAAACAAAAAAGTCAAGGACTGACGTTTGTGTTTGGCAGGATGTGTTGTGTTAAGAAACCCTGGAAGTGAGACTTAAAATAGGTTAGATTATACTTTGTGGCAAATTCTTTTGACAGATCACTTTTTAAAGGAGTTCATGAGTTGCTTTGAGCAAGCTTTCTTTTAATAACCTGCTTAGGATCCAGTGTGTTGTTTCATAATGTTCCATGTTCTTAGACAAGACTAAGTCAGCCTTATCAATGTGAATTGGTGGCGAATAGTCTTCTGTGTTATGGCTCATTAGGCTGTTCTATTAAGTTACCTATCTGTTCATAAAATAATCTAATGAAAATCCAAACTAAATGCTGAACATTCAAAACCTCTCCAACAGACTCCTGTGTTCTCCCTTGGCTCGAGCAGCCAAATTAGTTGTGAAACCACTGATGTAAATGATTTGATCCAACTAGGTGTGAAAAAGCCTTAAATGATGCCTCATTCGTAAATGTGCCAAATGCTGCTGGGGAAGGGAACAGTGCACTCACCACCTCTGTGCACCAAGAACATAAGGCCAGTGGCAGAAACATGAGGATTTGCTAAAAGTCAACTGATGAAGATGGCTGCATGAGTTTTCTTTCATTGTTCTGAAAATATGTTCAGGGGGAAAAGGGGCTTTTGGTGTTTCTGCAGGAAAAAATTGAGAACAGGATGGAGAGAAATTAGTTACGGTGGAGAGGTAAGCGTGTTGTTCTCTATGCCAGTTTCCCACTCACTCTCTCATTGAGGAGAGATTAGCTGGTGTGCCATAAAGGTCACAATAGTGTAGTCCCCTTTTTGGCTATGTTAGTCATGGGATTGTATTGGCTGCCCTTCAAAGGGAGGGATTACTGTTGATCCGAAACCTAAAAGTACAGCAACGTTGACAGCACAGTTTGTGGTCAGCTGATAAATTACAGTTGGTCTGGGAAGAACTATGGTTTCTGGTGAGAAACGCTAGAAGCTGCTATCACTCTCAGTCTGTTATATATGCAAGTGTCTCTAGTCTTTCCCTGTCTCCACACTCAACATTTCTCTACCGCCCTCTGCCTTATTTACCCACAAAACAAAGACATCATGACTACATACACCTCCAATTTCTGACACGCAAGTAGGTGAGCCTCTCAAAGCCAAAAGAGCTGGAGCAGCAGAGACAAAGACGGACAAAGCATCAGTAGCACAGCCACAAGAGTGTCTCCTTTGGTTGAAATGTAACCCAACTTATTCCTGTTTATTCTTATTCATCACCTCCTTTCAACTGTACAACTTGACCTTGTTTTCTTTTGTTTACCTTGAATATAAAAGTCCTGAAGCTGGCAAAAGTTTTGAAGATAAATGTATACAACACTCAGGCAAAGGAAGACAAGGAAATAAGTAAAGCTCTGTGAGGGCTTTGTTGTTGTGAGCAATAATATCCTGTGAGGCCACAAAGGTGAGCTGAAGTAGCTGTTGCTAATTGTCACAGCAGATTTGCACTAATTGTATTTATTTGCCTGCTACCCCACTGTGGCTCATTGACTCCCAATGTTACGGTTGAGCACCTGCCACCAGGTTCATTCCCCGGTCAAAGCTTGCTACCACTTCCAGGTCCACAGGGTCCCTTTGTCAATGTCTGTTAAGGGGATGCCTGAGTAAGCAACTCTCTTTTGCACTCTGGATCCACTCATCATGATCACAGACTTCAGCATGAGATACAGATAAAATCATTGATTTCTTATGGTTCTTTTTACTCCGAACAAAGTGCTTACATGCTACCTTTCCTGCAAAGAAAAAAAAACAATAGTAAAGGAAATGGGAAATATGGCATCAAAGTGGCATATTTTGTCCTACAAAAGTAAAAACACAGTAACTGTTTAACTTAATTAGAGAATGTTCTCTGACTTATGTACAAGGTCGATGGTTGCTTCCTGAGTAGCATCCCTGGTGGGGAAGCATAGACTGTACTCCACAATAATACTCAAATTATCTCATTACAGTTCATTCATGTGTGATGTGCAGAATGCATTAGCTTTCATGTAAAATGATGGGAGCATTATTCTGTTTTTATTGCATTTTCCTGTCTGCCGGTTTGGAATATTTACTGTAAATCATAAAAGTAAACAAAGCTAACACTTGTCACCGGATATATGTTCTGAATGGTGACTAAAGTGTGACTGCGAATGGAGAGGGAAAGAGGGGATTGCTAGCAGCTGCTAGTTAACCAGGCCATACGTGTCAAGATTGTACACACCAAGTTACACTTTATACTGAGTTTTGTGAAAAAATGAACACATCCCATGGAAACTGATAATTTTTTTCTTTATGGAGCAGATCAATTGCATGGAAAATGTTTAATACACTTATTACACACATTTGAATCAAATTAGACTCTGGCTTTCTGATTAGGCGTCAACTGCACTTCTGAAAGATGTCTTTTTATACCACTGATATCTACAGTCTGCTGATCTCTTTGCTATTCAAGTGTGTGATGTAATCATATGCAGAACTGCAGTTACAGCTTGAACAGTAATGGTCATCATGTGTGGCGCAGACCAACGACAGCTTTTAAGCTTTGTGGTGGAAATGTTAGGGTATGGCTTTGCTGCTTCAAAAACTGATCATCTCTCTGTCATTGATTAGGCCCCTCCAAAAGTTGAAGTTGAACTAGAACATCAGCAAAGCTACCTCGAGAGGGTCTGGATAGAAGAAATTTATTGATTGGCCACACTAAACTCTAGAACTGAATTCTATTTAAATGATTATGGCAGTTTGAACCCCTCAAATTTCCTGTGGCTGAATCTAGACCTTTGAAACACTCTACAGCGCAGAGCTGAATGATTTGTTTGGCATTGTGACATGAAACAACTGTTTTGTGGTAGAATAGGCCATGGATCTAATAAGTGCAGCAGGAAGACCAACAATTAGCCAGTCTGTGCCAGTGGCAGTATTAGCAACACTGTCAAGTTGATGATAAGCACTGTTAAGCCATGAGGTCAGTTTTGAGTGAATTAATGAATTTTCTCTTAGTTTATTAAGTTTTACATGACTGCAAGTGTAACGGGCCACCTAAAAGCAAACAAAATGACCCGTATAATGATGATGAATTGACCAGCAGAGCAATATCAGCAGAGAGCTTTAAACTTCTGCTTCTCCTTTTATTACCTGATACTGAGAGCCTGTGTTGAAGAGGAGTCCCTGTGCCAAGATCTTCATTAATTCACTCTGGTTAGCCAGCTCGTTAATTAGTGCAATGTTGATATGTGCGTCTAGGCTGTGAGCTTGTCACTCCCAACATGGAGACACCAAGCTCAGCACAGCAGGCAGAGGCAAGTGATGATTAAGACAGGATTTGCTCTAATGAACTTGCTACATGGCACTCATATATGAGGGTGGGCATTCTTGAGTAAAGAGTTAAAAGCAATTGCTCTTTGTTTAGTTGGAAACAGACTATGGCAGCAGGATTGCTTTGTCATACAGGAGTGGAGCATCAACGGCAGAAAGACACCCCCATAATCTATAGATGTGCTTGATGTTTGTTCACTTGATTTTATTTTTATGTTTATATTTCATACAGTATTAAAGGAGACATAAGATGCCTTTTTTCAGAAACTGACACCATTTTTAGAGGATATGTCTCTGACACTCTTTGGTCAAATACCACAGGCATAGTATCACAGCTCCCTTTTAAACCATTAATTTATAGCTCTTTTCAGAGCAACTGGTAGTTGGGTTGGGGCTTATTTTAAATATGTTATAAAGCTTCAAGCTACCAATCAAACATAAATTTGTACACAAATTACATTCACGAGCCCTTGAAGCATGGTATTTCGTTGTAAGAAAGCATACAGCACCTAGCCAAAGAGCTCACTCTACCACATACACTAATCTATGCTTATATTTGCATTGTCTACGGCTCAGCCACAGACAGTTAGCAATGACAGCTCTTTCATGCATTAAACTTGCCCAAGTTTGAAAAACATTTCACAAAGTTGGTCAAACATGACTTCATATGTTCTCTTTCACATGCTGACTCCATAAACCCTGGGCTTCAATATAAGTTTATTATTGTGTGTTTTATTGGATATTTTTGAGAAGACTAACAAAAATAGATGTCACTTAACTTAATTTGTCATGGCAGAATGGCTGTTACTACTGATGGTGCAGCCAATGACACATGGGAAATGACTTGCTTTAAAACACCAACTTTCATTGCTATAGTAAAACTGGACCTTCATGCCAAAGTTATTGCAGATGCTGCAGCACTTGAAGTGTCTCATACACACATTTAAGAAGCGCACAGTACGATTTTGTGTTTAGCATACAATTTAGATACCTTATAAGGTAATATCACGGTTTTGTCACCAGGATTATGGTGAATACCTTTATCACATGATAAGGAATGGAGCCTTTCTTAGCATGAATAATTATAATTGTTTTTTTCCTGCAGAAAGAAGAATATGGTAGCACAAAATTTGACGAGAACATAACATTGTTCATAACATGAACATTATTTAGACTGTAGTCAGTTGATATAAAATTCATAAACAGAAAAACTCCATAAACTTAACATTCACATTTCATTTAACTTTCCAGCTTCTATGTTTTTTTTTTCTTGCACACAATGGAGTGTTTGAATACTGTCCACAGAACTCTACAGTTTTGGTATCAGGTTGGTTTTGCTAATGCTTGACATTTTCCAGAGGAGTGGCATATAGAAATTTCCAACACCTTTTCTATGTGTATGCAGTGTTTATAAATGAGGCCTCACGAGACCGTTGGGTAGGGGAGCTGGATGTGCTTCTGCTGAGGCACAGCAGTGGGATGCTTCAGGCCACAGGTTATAGTCTCCCCAGTTATTGCTGGTTGCTCGGCACAGGGAATCGCTCGAGAGCCGGAAAGTCAACAGACATCACTGAGTCATCCATCCTCCCTCCCTCCATCTTTATTTTCTCCATTTCACTTGTCCAC
The DNA here is from genome assembly GCF_036924035.1 of Leuresthes tenuis. Taxonomy (NCBI): domain Eukaryota; kingdom Metazoa; phylum Chordata; class Actinopteri; order Atheriniformes; family Atherinopsidae; genus Leuresthes; species Leuresthes tenuis. The sequence continues at coordinate 20,874,040 of NW_027325372.1, read as the reverse complement.
AGAGGGTGGACAGGGCTCCTCTTTTGTCTGCAGCTCCCCCAGGGCACATACTCCATTTTTACACACAGCTATAAAGTGGCAGGCAACACATAGCGGGCCACACCTTCTCTTATGGATATAAGTACAACAAGACATTTGCATATGATATTTTTCAATTTTTTGTAAGCTATGCGCGTAGGCCTGCCACTCAGATTTCTTTTCACCCTGCAGTCATAGCAGCAAAAAGGAAAGGAGGCGAGTAAATATTGATGCACATTCTGTTCCCTCTCAGCTTTTGTCCATCTGGATCCACAGTAGCCCCTGGAGAATGATCAACCAAAAGGAAGCTCTCATCACTCCTTCCCCTCCAGACCTCCTCACTGCCTGTTTTCTCTTTGTCTAACCATTGTTCCTCCATCCTCGCACCTCGTTAAGTTTTCACCACCCACTCATCCCACCCTCTTGACATTCCCTAGCAATACTCTAAGAGACACTTTGCTCAGATTTCATTTATGTACCCTCAGTCACAACAGATTAATTTTAAATGAACATACATATAGCAGAGTACCAGAGATCTCCTGCTGCTGCTTCACACAAACATACTGCCCTGAGGAGTGGAGACATTACGATACAGTCATTTAGCAAATGCTTTTATCTAAAGTGAGCTGTAATATGAGATGTATTTTTAGCCTGGACCTTAAGGGGCTTTTTGCAGATTGTTGGGATTCAAGAAGCAACATGCAGTTTACTCCGCAGCAAGCTGAATTGTTGCCTGCATGGTGCATTGTCTGTGGGCAGCCCTTGTCCATATGTGGGGCACATAAACTGAGACAGCAGAAAATATGTCCTATTCCCCTTTATAATCTGTATGAAAATAAATATCGAAGCATGTCCAAGGCCTGTGAAGACTCTGGAGTATTTGCAGAAGCCGTTCTTGAGAGTGAATACTAAACGCTGTGCCTCTCGTCACAGCTCCCTCTATGCCTAGCCTCTTTTTGGCGGCAAGTTTCCTTCTGGAGCCTCCTCTTTTCCTCTTCCTAACTCTCCTTTAAAACAGTACTAGTTTGTCTTGTCAGAGTCTTCCCTCGCTCCATCACTTTTTAATAACCCTCCACTCTTTAATGAGTTCTGTTATGTACACAGGGGGCAGCGGCTAGGGGCCAATTTGTGATTTCACATCAGATCAGATCAGAGAGAAAGCTAAAGAAAAAAAGAGAGAGAAGAAACATACACAACTTCCTTCTCTTTTCAGCTGCACTCACTAGAGAGAACCTTGCATCTCATCTTGGCTGTCTGGGGAATAGTGGCGCCCCCTGAGCCGCCATTTTGAAAGCATCCTGTGGAACAGTGAGTCACTGGAGAGAGATCCTTAGAGAGTTGAGGGGAGAAAATAGCAAGGAGGGAGATAAAGAATGCTGGTATGCATGTACCTGCATGGAGTTAGTTAACTTTGTATTTCTTCATAGGCCTAATGAAGCTGTCCTTCCTTTCTAGGTTTTGTGGCTGAATGAGCTGCAGAGATAATAGGACGAAAGCTGTAAAAAAATATATCCAACTTTCACTCTTCGACTTAGTTTATGTCCTCCTGGCCAGGATACAGTAACTGGTTGGACTGCTGTCACCAGTATCATTATCTCACAGCATTTTATTGATTTAGAATCACTCAGTGTGAGAATGGTAATTATTGTAATTCCTCTTAATCTTTTCATGATCTTCCCACTCTCTGTTGGTATTTTATCCGAGGACACTTTAGGTCTTATTTACACTTTACTTATTTAGGTCAAGCTCTGTGCTCCGTGCATTTCAAAAGCCACTTTTTCTGCTGGTCCTTAGCATGTTTCAGTGTAAATTCAGGGTATAAACAGTAAAACAAGATTGGTCTAAAAATAAGTAGACATTATACGACTTTTTATTGTAGCCTTTTTAGCTGCTTGGAAACAAAAATGAAATAATTCCCTCTCACTTTACACAGTTAATGAAGGTCTGAATATCGGCTCACTACAAATCTAAGGGCAAGTGGTTCTACCACCAAGATACAAACATCAGCTGACTGATGTCCCAATGGGTCCAATGGGTTGCTAGGTTGGACGTGCCAATGACCTGTTGAAGCTGTTTAACAACCAGCCAAGGTTGTAGGCAATGCAGCGGATTGCTGAGCTGGACACATGAATAGTTATGTTCTTATCACAATCAGTTTTCCCACCACCGTCCTGGCAGTTACTAATTTATCAGTTGTTGGTAGCGAGCTGTCATTGTCTGGTGTTGGCTGGGGGTTCTGTTTGATGCAAATATAACTTTAAAAGCCTATCACTGGCTTCCATTGTTAAAGAAAAACACTGTTCATCCTCCACTGAACAGTGAAAATTCAAATACACCACCTCCAAATCCTTACCTACCTCATTATGTGGAGACAATACCACTCCACAGTAACACGGTCAGTGTTTACATGCACAGCATGATTTGCAGAACAATCCAATATAAACTTAATTGTGAAAAAAGCTTGTCCAAACCATCAGTTAACCATCAGTTATCAGGCCCCTCTCTTGTGGAATAAGCTGTCAGTAAATGTCCAGGAAGCAGACACTCTTTCCACTTTTAAGACCAGTCTTAAAACTTTCCTTTTTGATAAAGCTTATAGTTAGGGATGGCTCAGGTGATCTTTGAATTGGACTATATTATTTAAGTGCCTTGAGATGACATTTGTTGTCATTTGTATGCTATGTAAATAAAACTGAATTTAATTTAATCCAAATATACACTTAGAAAATATTATATCAGTCACCAAATGATGGTTTAAAGATATATAAGGTCCAACCACACACACCAAAATGGTTGATTGTCCTATACCACAGTAGTCAACACAATAAAAGCAAATCTAAAGCTACACTGACATGAGCTAAATAAGCAAAAATGAATGCACTGAAGACTGGTGCCAGATATTCTGTCCAAAAAGCCAGAGCTGCAGAAATACTGTGGACAATCAATGCAGTGAAATAACTACCAGCAAATACACCTTGGTTTAGGGACTGGTTTAACTGAGGTACTTTGTCAGTGGATTTACTGATTTAGCTATATTATGGCATTGTACTTTGGGTGGATGATTTATACTACTAACAGCCAACTGTCTTTAAGCAGCACTATAGTTAACATACATTTGGTGTCTTGCCAAGCACTCCTGAGTGAGGTGAATGTTTGTTGTCACATGGACTCAAACTCATACTGTCTGATTAAAAGTCAGCCTACACATCATCCCTCTTGGATGCTACTTCATTTATGAGAGGCTTCAGCTTTGTTCCAGAATTGCTGTATTTCAAATGCTAAAGCAAAATAAAAAAAAAACAGTCCAGGAATAGTGCCACATAGTAATGCTTTAACAGACTCTGGTCTTGTACATATTTCCACTCTTTCTGTACATTTCAGTCTGAAGCATAACTGGATGAAAAAAGGAGCTTTGTACTGTCTACAAAAGGAGCTATTCGGTGTAATTTATGATAGTGTTCAAGCTTTTAAAATTCTTAACAGCTTAATCTTGTGCCACTGGGTATTTTACTTTTATGACTAAAGGTAAATAGGGAAATTTTAAAACTCTCTTTGGATCTGAAAATCCATCCATTGAATCTTTCTTTATTTTTTTTGGCGAAAATAAAAATGCTCAAGTTATACTGTCGATCCCTGGGGAAATTTGATTTACTGTCACCTCTTGGAGATTAGGTTAATCTGGAGGGGGTTAGGGTTAACCCTAACCCTAACCTTCTCCACTATTGAATAGCATCACAGGAGCACATAGAAACTCTTTGGATAGAACAAGGAAACTTAGGTAGCGCATTTGTAAGGTTACAATTCTGTATATTCCCCTGCTCCAAGGTGTTTTCTGGTCTCATTACACAAGGCAGTGGGCTGTACATTCAGACAAAAACAAGATTATATTTCTTGTCAATTTATAGCCATGGCATTATTGCTTGACACAAGAATAAGCCACCGCTGGGTGGTGTTTACTTTGAATGTCTCGTCGTAGCATAGCAACTGTCACTGGGAACATCTGGTCTGTCAGATTTGGAGCTAGTATGTTACATCAGGCTGCAAAAGACTTATTAAAAAATAACTACATATCGTTGTTTATTTTCAAGTTCACTTAAAGGAACAGCTGAATAATATGTTTACTTGCTTGATACTCATAGTTTTAGCCTCAGTATTTCATCACAACATCATGTATTAGAATTAATAGGTGTCTATTTAGAAACCAGTTTTAAAGTTGATTGGGGAATTCCCCTTGCTTGATAGTTTAATATATGTTTTTTTGCTAACTCACTAAGCTAACTTTAGTTAACTATCTGTTATCATGGTCAAATTTGCTAGCAAGAGCTGTGTACAAGAAGTTCAGTCTCACAACATTATTATGAAATACATTAAAAAAACACTATTTTTTAGAATAAACTTTATTGTCAATGAAGAAGAACAAGTATTTAAGAAAATGCAGTTGCCACTTAACCAGAAGGGCTCATTAGTAGGCTACAACTGAGCCAGAATGTAACAGTTAAGCGTGTGACATGGGATGTGCATGATATAAACATGTTTGATATATTAGTGCTACAGTATAGATTGTGTACTTACTGGACAGTTATTTGACCTCAAATTTGAACACAGCTGAAATATTTGCTGATTTTTCTCAATTTACACTCTAACATGCGAGCACTTTTACAAAATGCTGCTTTGGTAACTCAAAAGTGAGTGTCAGAGAACCCACCTTTGCCCCATGTTATCTGTCTTGTTTACCATATGTATAGTACCTTTTTTCAATTAAATTTTCTCAATCAGTCTATTTTCTTTCAAACGTAAACAATGTTCTCGCACCTAAAGCATTAAATATAAAACCTTGGTGTATTTGGTATATTTACAGTAGCGACAGATTGTTCATTTGCCCAGCTCAGTCCTGAACTAAGCTGCTAAATGAGGCACCGAGGGGCCCTGACACGTCTGTCTAACAGCCTGGTCTGAAGCTGACTGAACCGAGAGGAGTGGAGAAGTGATGGAAAGACAATCTGTTCTGACCTAATGCTGTCATCTGTCGTGAAAAGGCTGAGCTGTGCTCCTCAGATGCCCTGATCGAATTTATCTGGTTTGGACTCCACAAGAGTTCCAAACTGTCTAATATCAAAGCGATCAGTGACACAGTTGTCGCTGTAGTTGTTTACACACATTAGCCAGCAACTCGGCTGAGGGGTCAAGCTTCCTTTTCTTCAAATGCAGGCTCAATATTCAGTTTTGTTGCTGTGTATTTGTCGGATTCGCCATGATTGTGTATTTTGAACACCATGTTGAAAGGTGAATAAGCGCATGTCTTCACTGGCTAAGATGAATTACTCTTGACTGGGCCTGCAACACTCTGTCGCAAATAGTTGGATATGACTGCAGTGTTGACAAGGTTTTGAGAAAATGGAGTGAATCAGGAATATGAGGAGATGACGTAGTGCTCTGGCCTGTGCTGCACAGACAACAGACAAGTGGAGGAACTGGGACGTGAGATGACACATGGACAGAAATCATGCCAGCGACACCATGATGGAGGGGATATAATGATGGCTTTCAGCACCTCACTCTCCATTTCAGAGTTGTCAAGACTCAGAAGACCAAATGTCTGGAAATGTTCTATTACAGAGTGAACAGGTAGAAGTGGTTTTTTTGTGGCTGAAGTGAGCTAATCAGTGAGGCCACCTGCGTTTATTCGGTCAATCTAAAGTTGCTCAAACAAATATTTTTACATTTATAAATAACCATATGCCAGTCTGTATTGTCGAAAAGGATATCTGCAGTGACAGACTTACAGAGAATTATTGAACGAGTCTACATTTCCCTGAAGATTGAGCCTCTCTTAATTCTCGGTTTTAGTTTTTCACAGCTCCATTTCTTGTTCACTCTAACTGTGCTCATTAGCCACAGCTTTTCCCTTCAGTTTTCTTCAGAAAAAAGGGAACATATTTATAAAAAACACATTGCGTATTATCTTTCCAGTACCCAGCCATGGAAAAAGACAAACCAAGGGGTCAGGAGTTGGTGGAGAGCAAAGCAAAATTGAAAGTAAAATGAATGTAGGGCTTTTATTGAACATAGAAGTCCATAGATTTGGAGTTGCAATCAATGGCTGCTCATAGCACACCTCTCAGTATGTCTCCAGAGACATTTACATGTATCTTTAAAGAAGCTTAAATCTGCCATTATTCACAACCTTATATGATGATAATTTAAGTGGTGCACTGCAATCCATCATGCTTCTCCCATGTGGTTGATAAATTATGTAATTCGGGCTTAAAGCAGATAACTATAAACTCTTGTAATACAGTGATTAAAGCAATCTTGAGTCACCCTCATTTTTTTAATGGTATTTTGCTTCTAAGAAGCCAGGCTTTCATGTGGCTGGTTCTTCTTTTTTCAGTCAGTACTTGCACTTTTTTTTGTTGTTTCTTAAGACACTTGACACTGACCTGACTGAAACATTTAAGCATAAGAAAAGCCTCTAACTCGAGGGATCAACCACTGCTCTGTCTAATTGGACAGCTTAGCATGAAACCAATTTTCAGCGGCAACAGGTTTTATGGAGGGATGAATCCTCCCCAGAGCCCGGACCTCAACATTATTGAAGCAGTGTTGGATCATCTGACAGAGAACGGAACAAAAGGCAGCCAACATCCAAAGAGGAGCTTTGGAATATCATTCAAGGAGCCTGCAGAACTATTCCTGAAGATTACACAAACTAACCTAATTTAAGATTGTTCATCGTATCTCTCTCAGAAAGGTTAAGCTAACGTTTACCCTGTCAATAACCCCAGATTTATTCCTAAAGAATAGTCAATTCACAACTTTTCAGTGTTATAACCAGATTTTAGTATATATGCTCTTCAAGAACTGAACTTCTAATGTTTCTAGCTGTCAAGCGTAATATTATTGTAATTGTTAAAATGACTGTTTTCAAAGCTGTATTTTGATTTGATTCTTTGCTGGCTGCATTCATCCTCTTTTCTATAATTCCTTTCCACATGATCCTCTGTAACTTCCTCTTCTCCACCCAGTAATTTACATCCCTCCCACCCTCCATCATAAAGCTGTATTTTGCATCTCCTCTATGTCTATGCAGAGGATGCTTTCCAACCTCTTGGGCTAGAAAAAAACTGCCTGGGCTGCAGCCCAACACAGGCATTCAGGGCCAGTTGGGTAGCTCAAGCCCTCACACCCACACCACAGTCTCCCCTCCCTTCCCTGCCTTTGGTATTGGGGTCACGTTTCTCTCCATTGACAGGAAAGACTTTTTTTGAGGGCGGATTAAAAGGCCCCCAAACCGATCCTGATAGGAGGTGTCTAGCAGCTGATGTTGCTGGGTGATATGTCACAGCGCTTAAGAGTGGAGAGAAGGTGTTGGGGATGTGGGGGTTGGGGGGTACAGAACTGGAAATTTCTGATTGGTTTTACTGCATGTGCAGGTGTGTGTGTGTGCGAATATGTGTGCAGTCTTCTATGTGCATCTGTGCTGCATGGGCATTATTTTGGACTGACCAGAGATGAAAGGATCACTGTTGTTAGTCTCTTATGACGGCTGGTAGGACTGATGCAATCGACTGAAAGGAAGACTCCTCACAACAACACATAATCAAACCTGCACCAACATGTAAAGATGTCACTTCATGCACACACACACATTCACACTCATGTACATACAGAGCTCCACAAATCATTAAAAACATCCTTTGACGTGAACTTATTTTGAATAAGAGCTCTCCACTTTACTATCAATTTCCTGATGGCCACAATGTCAGAGTAGACTATAGTGTGTGTAGGTGGGTGGGAGGTTGTATTTGTGTGTGCGTAGGTGGAGTTGTGTTCTAATGGGAGATGAGTGACCCAGTAGGAAAAGGTCAGCTACACTACAGGGCTGATGTGGCAAGGCATCCTCCACTCACCAACTAATTAAATGTCGGTGAGTTAGATTGAACAGAGAACGAGAAGCAGTGGGGAGGGGGGCTCTTTTGGAGAAAAAACACATGGGAGATTGGCAGATAGGTAGAAAGGGAACGTACCTTCTTGTAAATGTCATGCGCTACATAAGGTTTGACTCTGCTGCTCAGAATTCAATGACAAGAAGGAGGGAAACAGACACAGATGGTACATGTACATGTTAAACTGCGTTCACATTACTAGCCACATTTTTCAGTTCAGATTCAGTACAGATCAGATTTGATTTTGATTTTGACAGGCATAACTGTGAGTGTCATCCATCTGACTCTCTTGTGAACACAACTACCCACTGAAACTGCGGGCATGTGCACTAGATTATAGTAACTAGTGCAGTAGATGCATGCATGATTTGTACCAACAATGACAGAAAACGTTGCATTAGTGAAATCACTCAGGAGATTAGATTGAGACACACAGACAATTCTGAAATGGAAGCTATTGCAGCAAATTTGTGGATGATATTTAGTTCTACATTCAGCAAATATTTTTCCGGCTATAGAGGAAATGATTGAGAAGGACCAAGATAAGCTAAACATGTAGCAGGACTATAGCTGGATCCTATCCTAGCTGCTATCGGGCAAAAGGCAGACTATGTCCTGGACAGGTTGCCTGTCTGTCACAGAGACAAACAACCATACACACTCGTACTCTCACTGAGGGTTAATTAAGAATCAGCACTTAACTTAATATGTGTGTTTTAGAATGGTTGGAGGAACCTGGAGTACCCCCAGAAAGCCAGCACCTACAAAGGGAGAATGAAATGAATGAACAATACTTTATCTCAAAAGGAAATTAGATTAGATTAGATTAGATTAGATTAGATTAGATTAGATTAGAAGATACAAACTCCACACCACCATACAGCCTCTAATGGCTTTACTTTAAATGAAAGTTAGAGGGCAGTTGGCACATGGGTGATGAAAGGGGGCTTCATTCACTTTTAAAACTACAGATAAAAGCACTAAAAGTTGGGGGAGATCACATTCTCTCTGGGAACTTTTGTCCAGCAGGTAGTACCTTAGTTTTAAGCCAACATGATGGTAGTCAACATGGGGATCTTACTAAAAATAAATGTCTCTCTGTCATTTCCAACCCAAAGGTTCTGAGTTATTAAAGTCACTCTGAAAAACATGTACAAAATCATGATCATACTGAGACATGATTTTGGTAAAAGTTATGTGAAGCCATTAGTTTTTTTTATCTCTATCCATGTCCAAACTTTTGACTGGTACTGTACACATTCCCTTAATTTCCTCTTAATTTCCCTTAAGTGACTGCTGGTGGTAATGACTAATGTGGTTAGATGCACCGAAAGGAAAACGTCTGGTACATCAGCAGGACATGTGTGGTACAGCAAATATGTTTATTTTAAACTCTTCTTGGATTTGATTGAGCTATAAAGACTGATTGGAATTGGTCTGTGGTGTAGATTTCCATTGTTGTTTAATAATGACTGCAGTGATTCTGTTTTATTTCTTACAACTGGGGATTGTGATTGATGCAACAATAAAGCCAAACTGGTTGCCTAACTGAACATATCTCAGACTAAATCACTGGCATTGCAATTATCTCCCAAGAGTGACAAGGGGGATTTTGATTTACCTTTAAATAAGTTATCCAATGGACCAATTGCTCTGTGGCTTGGTTCATTTCCTTAATTAACATGGAGAATGGGTCTCAGTGGGTTTTTAAGCTAGCTGCTGCCATGTTTGTTTTTAGAGACGAGAACATCAATTTAGGAGGGATTTGTTGGCAGAGACTGATTTGAAAGCACACTTGTTCGGCACACATGTGTGTCTGAGAGTTTTATGAGATGAGGGTCCTCACATTTTTCCAAAGGGAAGATATTGGAAGCCTCTCTTCTCTCCTGAAAAAGCTGCTGAATAATTCACCATGCCCCAGTTTCTGCCCATTAGGTTGACACAGTGCTGGAACTCTCTTGCCTGGAGTAGTTGACAGCTTCCTTACACACACATACCCACACACACCGACAAGGTCACATGCACACATACACACACATAAGACCATTTCAGTGCTTTAAAAGTGACTTTTCTTTCTCCAATACTAGAAAAAGGTTCTGTCACATAATCACCTTTTTTCTTCCTTTTTTCCCTTCTTTTGTGACCATTTTTGCACCTCTTATTCTACTTCTACTTTTACTTACCGTCTCTTCTCAATTCCCATCCTGTCGTCTCGGTTCCTTACCTGCCAAATTTAATCCTACTCCTCCTTTTGTTTCCAGCTGACGACCCTATTCTGAGCTTTCTTCTTAAGGCCTCACTTTCAGCCTAAATCCAACAAGTGTAGTGGAAAAAACTCTTGACTTACACATTTAAAACATTCGTCATTTGATATCCTAGCTAATCAAGGGCAGCTAAACTAGTCGTGAACATTACACTGAAAGTTAAAATGACGAAAAAACTGAGCTATCAGCTTCCAATTTAAAGATACAGTTAATTGTGGAGCCACAAAAGCATTCTTTTAGTGTCACGTTTCGGGTCAACTGATTATCCAAAGCGTCTCGTTTTGGTTTCTACCAACCTCTGAGGGAAATATCTCCAGCTGCCAGGGCCGTTGCTAGACATAAAGTTCTGCTGGGGCACAGGCCCCCATTACTCAGATCGCATTTTTTATCGTAAAGACCGGCTACGTTTATAAAATGTGCAATGCAACTTGAACAGTGAACTTGCTAAAGCCAGCATTGTAACTGCTGCCAAACAGCTGCTGCTGAAATTACAATACCAACTGCTATAGGTTAAAATAGAAAAATTAGGCTTGGGATGTTGATGTTTATAAAAAAATTACACACCGTAATAACACGGATAAACTTTTTTAGGCATAGAATTAAAAAAAAAAAACACATCTTAAAATAAAATCTTAATTAAATCTGTCTTTCGTCTGACTCTTGTCTGTCTTTCCCTTCTGTTTTGCCTCTCTCTGCCTGTTCATCCTGCTCCCTCACACCTCTCCTTCGTTGGCGTTCTGCTCCTCTTCTTTGCCACAATTAAGAATCAGAATTTACTGAAATGTGATCTCCCTTAATTCAGATAACTATTAAAACCAATATCTCAGTACGTTGCTTTGTCATTTCAAATGTTTTAGGCAAATGAGTGAAAGGGAAGCTGCCTTGGCATTATGCCATCTTTCTGTCCACCTTCTCACTTGGTCTCTTTTTTTGTTGACTCCTTGACTTTCTCTTTCTCTCACTCTCTATCTTCCTCTCTCCACCTGTGTGCTGTCAACCAGAAGGTAAACATAAAAAACAGATGATGTATATTCTAATAAGATATATAAATTGATCCATATCAATTAATAACATTATTCTAACTTAATACAGTGTTGTTTTGATAAATGTCGGTTAGATCTTACCCTCTCCTCTGAACCTTGGGCTTACTTTAAAAAAAGCATGTGTCCATCTATGGCAAAAAAAACAAGACATTAGAAAGGAGTGAGGGTTTGATCCAAAACTCATTGTCTCTTTTTTTCATTTATACAGAGTTATACAGTGAAGTCCATCAAAAATAACCGCATAAATAAATCGCATAAAAATAGCCGAGTGAGAGTTTTCTAAAATAATATCGTGCAGCTGAGCTGAGGAGTGTGCCTCGTTATGTCGCTGTTATAAACGGCATGTGAACTGTCTGTCTCGTTTACTCTCACTCATGCTTGCCATTCGTGCTGTGCATTTACTGATATGTAGTTCACTCGTCTGCTCTGCTGCATGCTTATTGCACATCCACTACGTCATGCACTTTTCTAGCGCACACAATACGCAAGTGTGTACAGATCCGAGCAAGACAACTTACTTGTATTTGAATGAAAGTCAGTTGTTTGAATTCATACATTTGTGAAAGATAACTGTACTTTGTTAAGTTAGTATTAGTGCTACACTATCCCTGACTGCCAGCTTGTTAGAACTCCTATGTGAGTTTACACCGGGGCGCAGCTGATCTGTACTGGGACACGTGGCTCGGTGGAAAGGGGTCTGATGACACCCATGCCAGCTGCTTAACAGTCAGTGTTCACCAGATGATTATACGTGTTTGCTGTTAGCTGCCCAAAATTTTCCCTCTTGTAGCAAAACTATGCTTCTATAGCATCTACATTCATAACATAACAGCTTTTACAATCAAAGTTGGATTTGTTTTGCAGATGAAGTTCATAACATATGTTTGGTTTAGGTACTTCAGTTTAACAGGAAGTCAGCCTGTAGATTGGAGCAATTTTCATCCAGCTCTCCACGGTACACACCTACTTTGAAAACGGCCTGAAGGTAACATGACTGACCACAGCTGTCACGCCCTAATGACATTTGCTGCTCCGTATGAGATATGCATGCTTCGATATGGGTTGCGCACGCGCAGTCATGAACTAACCCTGCAGCCTTGCCAACTTGCTCACCTGTACTGCTATAGCAAAAAGAGACACAGGGAACACAAACAGAATTGTTCATGACTTCAGATTTACCTTTTTCTGACACTTAGAATTGGACCGATTCAACAAAGGTTTTCAAATGTAGCCTTAATTTTTGAAACATTAGAAATTTTAGCTAACAGCATAGAATTTCCCTTCCTTCCCTCGTTAAAGTCCAAATTAAGTATGACACCAAAATAGATTGATATATATTGCTACTTTATTCCCATTTATTGTGTTTTCATATTTGAATGTTAATTGTTGCTTTTAAATCTAAAAACTTAATTTGACTGTTCATCCTTGATATTTCTTTTTCAAGAATTTGACCTTTTCTTTTTCTTTTATGGTGACCAACAACTGTGATCAGCTCCACTAACAATATCTCAAGAACTGTCTTGGTTATTGTTAGATAACAGACTTACATTAAACACAAATCAACAGTAAATATATTACTAGATCACTGTGTGCTGAGAAACAAACAAAAAAAAAAAACACACATGACACAATGATTATATAAGAACTGTTTTCTTAGAACATGAGTAGCATCTTTAAGTAGCTTTTAGTAACTTGACTATGTTTCCACTGTGAGTCAAAAGACTCAGTGTTCTGCCAATTTTTTTTCATTTCCAAACCCTTCTCATCAGTCACTCCCTATGCCAATATTTTTAGCCTTTCCTATTCTTTCTACACCAATTTTGTACCCTTGGAGTCTGGATGATGCTTCAATAAGCTCAATATTCTCTGGGAGCTAAAGTGAAACACAATCGACAGAAGTCAATACAACTTCTTTGCAGTTTTCCTGGAATTCTCTGTTCAAATATTGAGCCCTGCTTAAAATTTCAAGTCCATCTTCCAGCCTTTTTCTGGCGATGCAAGCTGTGATATTAAAACCCAATAATTCATGTGTGGATATGAATGTTTCATTACAGTAGAGGAAATTAAACTGAATTAATGATAATCACACTTGGAGCACTGCTGCTATTTAAGGCCCAGCAGGATAAAATAAGCTTAATGGAGACTGCAGTGCAGGGCCTGAGATGAACTTTTTCGTACACCTGCCAATAACAGGTAAACTGAGAGAATTAACCACACAAATCATTCAAATTTTCATAAAATTGTGTTGTTATTTTAGTAAAATAGAGCCCTTTACAACATTTGTAAAATGCAATGATGATAATAACAATAATATTGAGAATATATTTATTTATTTGTTTTTAGTCCCTATCAAAATTCAATTAGTTTAGGCTAAATGTATGTTGCATGTTTTGTTAACTTGTTTTACAGTTGTCAGGCAAACAATAATTACCGCTACTTTGTAACCATAGTGCCATTTCTTCTACATTTCATGGTTTTCTGATTTGATCTTAATTAACCAGATATCAGAAGATCAGCCAAATTACTTTCTGATACCAACTGTCACTTTTTTCATTCATGGAAAACAAACAAACAAAAAAAATATTTCTTTTAACCTTTCAGATAAAAAAAAATCCAAATGTAAGTAAATCTTCAGTTTCAGGGCGCAACCAGGACACACCAGAAACATATGGGCCACTGCTATCGGCAGGAGTTATTCTATTTGCAGACAGGCTGATTGCAGTCAACAAGCTGAATATTGGCCAAAACAAATAGGATGTGCATTAAATGTACAAAAATCAGTATCAGCATTTGGCTAGTGTCCAAATAATTACTTATAACATCATATCGACCAACACTTTCCCAATCGGTGCAACCATAATATATATATATATATATATGTCTATACATATAGACATATACATATATACACACTGTATGTTCCCAGAACGCTCCATGTCTTGTGTTAATGGTACATTCCCTATTCCACTCCCCTTGGCAACCACACCCTTCCTACCTCTTTTTTTTCTCCTCCTTTTTCTGTCAATCCATGTCTACCTCTCCTACCCTCTATGTCTGCCCCATCATTAGCCTGTAAAATAGGAACAGTCTTTGTGGCTGGTTGCAGGGCTTGTGCATGTGTGCATTTGCTTGGTCAATATATCTTGGCTGAAGCTCTGACAACGAGCTGTCCACCTACAGTGCAGCCAAGCACCGAAGGTGTTATGATGAAATACAGAAATCCACAAACATTACATGATGTGCACAAACATGCAGCCACAGACCAGGCTGCTGAAGGAGTTCAGGTATTTGTTAACATGAGTTATTAACACCAGTAGCCTGAATAAGTAAAGAGGATTGGATAGTAAATGGTTCTAAAAGCAGTTTCTCATCTATGAACTCAGGAAGCTGAAATGGTTTGGGGTTTTCATCAGGTTTGTGTGCTTTACTACCACACAATCGGTTGTCAGGCGTCAAGTGTCTGCATTTAAACCAGGGTGAAGGCCAGTAGAGGTACAAGATTTAGTTAAAAGGTGACACAAAACTCTAAAAGGGGTTTTACAACTGAAGGTTCAGCTGCGAGTGACCTTCAATATGGCCCTCATTTATCATGGCATCGCTGACCCAGGGAAAGCCCCACCCACAAGATCGAAGAAAACAGTTATAATCACAGGAGTCACAGTGTGCAACGTGACATGATAACATGCTCTTGTTCCTTGTGTACAAAAAGCTACCTGCTTTTTAATTTGACAAAATCGGAATCTTTAATTAACTTCTGTGGGAAAAAAAGATTTGAAAGGTGTTTAGTATGATTAACAGGCATGTTTCACTCGCTTTAATATGAAGAAGGTGGACATTGATCTCCTATTGAGCTTCAGTGATTTATCTGCTATAGAGTATGAACCTGCCCTAATACAGGGAAACCAATAATGAAGTGTTTGCCATTCATTTCAATACAATTTTACAAAATATTGTGATTTGGAGGATTTTCCACCTACTTAATCTAATTTAGTGGGGGGGCTGGAGGCTATCCCAGCGGTCATCGGACGAGAGGCGGGATACAGCCTGGACAGGTCGCCAGTCCATCACAGGGCCACACAGAGACAAACGAGACACACAACCATTCACACTCACACTCACTCCTTGGGTCAATTTTTAAAGTCACCAATTAACCTAACATGCATGTTTTTGGGCAGTGGGAGGAAGCCGGAGAACCTGGAGAGAACCCACGCATAAACAGAGAGAACATGCAAACTCCACACAGAATGGCCCCAACCAGGAACCCTCTTGCTGTGAGACGATGGTGCTGACCACCACACCACCATGCAGCCTTTGGTAAAATTTTCAGTTGCAAATCCATAAAAAGAGCCATAGCTTCTGTTCATAGTTGGCAGCAGATGTTGGCTACTGTCACATTGACAGCAAGTTTCTAACCGACTTTACTCTAAACAAGACATTATTCCAAGTATGTAGTTTTCATGGGTATATTCATGTTTACACATTGCAAAGTACAATCTAATTAATAATTCACACCCACCTTCCATCCCCGCTGCAGCACTGCAGTGTTTGCACCCATCAAAAGCCTTCATTGTATTAGCATGCCTCAAAACACAGAGCAGTACTCAGGTCTCGTCTTCACCCAAAAAGAGCTTTTTCTTTTACCAACAGCCATCCTAGTTTTCACTGCTGACTGCTGAAAGATAGGGCATGCATCGTAAAGCAGTTTACCTCTGTATTTATCACATATGGAAAGAAACTGCACTGGGGTGTAATTATGTGATTAAGGTATGCATGTCTGCACGAGCACCAAAGTCTCATGGGAAAAAATCATGAAACAGAAAACTTGTGTTCGTGGTGATGAAGTGCGATGATGGTGATTTAAAACAGACATCTGTCATGAAAACATATCTTATTAAACCTCCAATGCAGCTTTGGAAAGCCTACAATGTGCTCATTTGGCATTTGTTTTCATCGAGTTGACATATTTATGTATGATCTGTTTATGGAAGTGGTGGCATACAGAAAAGACCGTGCTTGACAGGACACTCGCATTGAGATTTTACAGCAACAAAGACAAATGTTTGGTGGTTGATGGTTTGGTTCCACACAAGTGCCTCAGAAACAAATCAATTGTGATACAGAATTGTCTCAGAGCTCAACCCTCCCCACCAACCCAAGAACACATATAGAGAAACATTAAGAATTCACCTAAATCTAAATGCTAATGCAGGAAGCGCCAGGTGAAGAGGAGAGAGTTTAGTTTGTAGTGAAGCAGCCAGTGGTGAAGGCAGATAGGATGTGGTGCTGAGAATTAGCATGATCCCCAACGCCTTCTACTATGTGCTGATTGGTCATAGTCATGGACACATATGATTGGATGGAGGATGGAACATCTCTGGATATCAACCAATGTCCAGCTGTCTGAGCTAAGACAAGGCTCTGTTTGTGTCAGATGATCCCTGTTTTTGCCAGTTTCCTTGCAGTGCAGAGCTGGTAAATTCAAATCATTTTCACAGGGGCGGAATCAGGGGGTTGAAGTTTAATTAAAGAGGTATGTGTTTGTTAAGTGGAGATGCTGCAGTTTAGCAAGTAGCTGTTGTCATTCACTATGACATTGGTTTGCTTTTCTTTTAATTAAACACTGATGCTGTGCTGATCTGCCACTGTCTGGTTGATATAAACTACTAAAGGGGAACTCATGAGTCTTTTCAGATAGCTAAATGCTTTGATTCGTATTGCTACCTCTCACAGATCCCAGACCTATAATACAAGTTATGATTTGTACACACCTACCCATTTATTTTTTAAATGTTTCGGGGTTCAGTCAAATAGTAAAAAAATGACCATATATTGTCTTTTCCTAAGCTCTTTTCCTTGATATTGTTGGAAAACATCATGGAGGGTTAAGTGAAGATGGTAGAAACATTCTTAAGGACATAGGAATAGTTGACCACGATGATATGAGAATTTGACCACTCACACCAAACTGTGATGTGGGTCTGCAGCACCGAAATTACAGCTGTTCAATAAAAATCCCACAAAAAGTGCTTTAGATTCTCTGTCTTATGCAATCTTATCACTGTGTTCTATCAAGGTTATATCATATATTAGTAATAATACAGAATATTATTCTATTATCAAGGTATGAAAAGTAAAGTATAGTGTTATCATGAGCTGCTAGTTCCCACCCCCCTGTCCTTTCTTTCTCTCACAAAGGATGGTGCAGTGTATCCTATGCTAAAGGAAGCACTGACGCTTCTTGCTGTAGTATTTGGTAAAATTTAACAGCTCTTCATTTCACTCAGTTAGGAAGGTCCAGAAACAAAAACTTTGACTGGGTTAGTACTGTAATTGTCCAGTAATTGGCTAGTTTTTATTTCTATCAGATTGAATGACTTTGACTCTCGAGTTATGTGGCTTTGCTGCATGTCCATCATGAATGAAAAGATGAGTAACATTGCATGTCAGCTGACAGAGAAAATGTCATCAGATTATATTTTTCCAGCTGACATGCAATTTAGGAGGAGGAGTACTTACTCTTTGAATTAGTGTGTTGAGTTCTTATTTAAGAATGTTCATTCAGTCATTAATTTCCCACACCTAATAGTTTCAAGTCCTTTAATTACATGTTCTGTTATATATATAAAGTCTGATGTGTGGTATCCTAGCTGCGAACTTGCTTTTTCTTTCAACTTATCACAGTAAGAGACAACTTTGTTACTTCCCAGAACACATCACTAACAGGCTGTAGTTAATTGGGCTTATTTGCCGCTAATTGTGACTGATTACACAGTCATTGGCAGAAGTTAAAGAAAGCTACTTGTTGTACAAACTAAATCTTTGTTGGGTGCTGGGAATAAAGATTGACAGGACACAGCAATTCAAATTTATGATTGCTTTTCAATTCACAAACATTTTTATCACATCCATAATTAGTTTCTGTAAAGTCCTTTACACTGGTGTCATTACCTGTACAAAATATGTCCCTTTTGGTGGATTTTGTGTTGCAAAGAATTAATAAGAAATGCCCCAGTTGACAAATGATGAAACTTGCTATATCACGAGAGACTGAATCAAAAAACTATTCCAGTTAAGAAAATTACATTATATTTTATCACTAAATTTCTTAGTGGTTAAGTTTTGTTCAAGTCTGATGTTTCTTTTTAAAAGTTGTTTTTTTTAAATAAATATTCCTTATATAAATTGCTAAATATAACGCAGAGACATTAGTTTTCTTTCCACTATTTCTTTTTTTTTCTCACCTTAACTTTTCTCATTTGAGAAAAGTCCCTTGAGACATTACCAATTTATCTTTGTCCTGGGATATGAATTTCTCTTTTTGGTGCACATTGACACGAAAGTAACTAAACTGAAAAACAGTGTTCACCAGTTTTTAAAAGGAAAGACACTCTGCATAGGGAGAATGGAGTTTAGCCATTTAAGAACCCCTAGCTAGTCCCAACAGTCATCCATCTTCAACCCAGTGCTTTCTACACCTTATTTAGGCATTAGACATTACATGACGACACTTGGGCAATTATGTGATAAGGAGTAAAAATTTAAACCTAAATGGTTAGGTTTAGGAATTTCAAGTACTCTTGTTTTGCAGCTTTTACATGACTGGACATTTAAAAAGGCTGATAACTGGGCCTCTTGAAGCTGACACTCACCATTCAGCTGGATGGGGCTCACCTCTGTAGCTCAAACTTAGCCCCTTTTTTCTTGTAGTTTTCCCTTTTTTTTTGTCCATCCCTTGGATGCTAGTTCGCTAGCTAGCTAGACGCTAGTTCAAAGAGAACTGCAACATGTCTGTGGAGGTTTGCTTTGAATGGAACTAATTTGCTGCTGCAAATTTGACTTCTCATACTGTTAATGATGTTGATCCTTACTTCTCTTAAATAAGCAAAACAAAAGGGATGGCAGCGGCACTATTTAGCTGCTGGAAAAATGCTGCTTTTTCTGGTGTTGCTGTGTAAACAAGTTGTCGTGTAAATGCTGAGGATTTTATGAAATTGCCAAAGTTAAGTGGCAGATTTCATAATGTGGCATGAAAAAGCATTGAATCCAACTGCTTGTCTTCCAGATCATTGTGAATTAATGTTTCAGTCCACAAGCAAGACTTATTTTAGTTCTGCTGAGATCAAACTGATAAATGTTTATTTTTTCAGGGAAATTAGTGCAGATTAATGAGATCTTGCTTGATAAATGTGTTTGCTCACTCTGTGGAACTTCCACTGATGTTTGATATTTTTACAGTAACACTGAGAAAGGCTTTTATTTGCATTTGGAGAAAAATGGCAATTGCACAGTTTATGTGAAACTGAAAAATAAAAAATCCAAACAAACTCAGATGAATGAAAACAAATTACATATAAAATTACAAATATTCATCTGAACGAAAACTGAGCCAAAATGTTTTGCTGGTCTGGAGCATTCAGCTGTGTATTCACACAATGCCAAGGAGGACAGACATCAGCAATGATCTTGGAGAAGGAGTTACATCTGAACAAACCACACAATACCAAAGTATTCTAGAGTCAAATTTGAGGCCATCTGTCTGACAGATAAAGCCTGGCTGAAACTGGGTCTTCAGCAGGACAATGAACCAAAACACAGCAGCAGATCTACAAAAGAATGTCTGAAGGAGGAAATAATCAAGGTGCTGCAATGGTCCAGTCAAAGTCCAGACCTCAGCCTGATAGAAATAATGTGACTGGCTCTTAATAGAGCTGTGAAGAATCAAATAATGCAAACCTCAGTGAACTTAAACAAGATTGTAAAGAAGAATGAGACAAAATGTCCCAACAGTGATGTGAAAGAATGATCATACCTGCATGAAAACTGTTTCAGTGTGTTCTGACACATTGAATTCCAGAATTGAAACAAGGTGTAGTTTCTTTTTCACATAACTGTATGTGTGATGACACCAATTTGTGTCAGGGCCTCACAGCCAGGCCCTCTACCATCCCTTATCACTTTCAACATGGCTCCCTCACAGCTAGTCTGGCCTCAGATGGAGCCAGCAAATCGGAGAGCCACAGCTAGTGTCTTTTAGCATTCATATATTCACTCAGAACTCGGTCAAAGCAGCAAAAGCTGTGAACACAGCCAAGTGGGGATCTCTGGGAAACAGGTCGCATCCCATTTCATCCTTTATAAATCAAAGCACACTCCAGGAGTTGGATTGAGAACAATGTCCCTGGAATGGGACGCCATCCATCTCGCTGCTCAATGCAAATGACAGGGCTGTGTTTGTAGATGTTGAATTGCGTTACTTCAGAGCAAACCATGCACACTGCTGCAGGAATGCTGCAGCAGCAGAGTTAAATGTGACTGCGGGTTGACGACCTCTGAGCTCATTACGGTAGATATGTTGCAGGTGAAGTCGATGGCGGGAGGGGCGGTAGCAGAATGGCAGAAGAACAGAGAGCGCCAGAGGACTGAGCTTTGTCCTTCCTCCCACACTCGGTATCCCTCTCCTGGATTTCCTGCTATTGTTCTCTAATAAGCCCTGCTTCTCGCTGCTGCTCACATGCCTGTTTGTGTGTGTAACATCCATCCATAACAAGATCATTATCAGGTTCTGTTTGAAGCTCCTCTCTCCTCTTTCCACGCTCTCTCCTCTCCTCTCCCTCATCTGCTGCTGTTGGCAGGCTTCGGGTATGTCTGCGCTGAGGAGAGGAAGCAGAGGGAAAGCGAAAGGAGGGGAAGATGTGGAGTGAAAAAACTGTGTTGGCTGCATTAGCATATCAGACACATGGTGAGGGCTGAAGATTGGGTACTGGAGCAGATGTCGATTTACATATTCAACGTAGGGCCAGCGGTGCATGTGTACATAGGTGTGTGTGTGAGTGTGTGAGAGGGGAGAAAATGTAATAGATGTCATGAGTATGTGAGAGGCAAGGGTGAAGCAGAAGTGGATGGAGCTGAATGAAATGAGGGTGGAATCGCAATAGAGGAAGCGCAGCCTTCCATCAGACTCTATCCAACACTCATTTCATCCCCAGAAAGTGAATGAACCTCTTTGCTTTTTCTTTTTGTTTTGTTTTTTTTATTGGAGTAAGATTAGCATTAAAGGGACGATGACTGATTGACGGGTGTGTTTGTGCAGAATTTTTTTGGCAGCCTCCGGGGAGATTATCAAAGCCAGAAAAGCTGCCTGACAGTATTGATGTAGTTAATTAGAGTAAACACAGACCACTCACACACTGCCTCGTTATCTCCCACTCACAAATGCAAACTTGCGCTAATGTGTGTTGTCTTTATATCTTTATTCAGCAGCATGAAACGTGAAACCTCTCCTATCTTTCTCTTTGCGTTTCATTCTTTCAAGCACTTTTTTTTATTTCAACTACTTTATCAGATTTCTGCTTCATCTGTCAACTTCCTAAAAACTTTCCATCTCCAGAATCTTCTTGCTAAACCCTGTTTAATTTCTACTCTCTAGCCTCCTAACTTTGTACCGTATTCAGTTTTTTTAATGTCTTTGCCGCCACATCTCCTCCTGTAGAACAGGAGTAGCTAAAGCTGTTTTCCAATCACAGAGTGGCAAAAAAGTTGAATACACATTAATCGAACTTGAGCACTGCTGGACCAATATGGAGAGCACATTTCAAAGTGGTGGGTCGTATATGCATGTTGGAGAGAGGTGGTTAAGAGAATAAAAGAAAGGGAAATCAGACAAGGTTCATGTAGAATTGATTTTTAAAGTTATTATTATGCACATGTTAAACATGCAGCCTTCTATCTGTCGTAGGGCAATGTGAAAAGGGAAAATTTTCAAAGGAAATGCATACAACCACTGCAGAATGCAGACTTTTGCATATATTAATAGCGCTTTCACTGCAGCCTCATCAGAAATGGTCTCCATTGAAGGATGGCTGTCAAGAAACCATTTTTAAGGAAGAAAAACAGGGAGAAAAGGCTGAGCTATGCCAAATGACACAAGAAGTGCACTGAAAATCAATGGCAACAGGTCTTTTTGATAACAATTTCAACCTACATGTACAGAGGGGTCTGGAGTGCAGTATAACAGTGAGTGTCTTAAATCATCTGTAAAACACTGTCGAGGTGCTATCTTAGTTTGGGGCTGCATCTCTGTCAGTGCTGTTGAAGATCTTGTTAAAATCTATTGAACTATGATCTCAGGAAAGTACCATCAGATTCAGATTCACCAAACTACACTACAAAACCTTCTGGAAAATGCAACAGCTTCACTGATCCCAAACACACTGCAACTGCAGTAAAAGCAAACCTGGATATGAAAACACATGATGAAGTTATGGATTAGAGTCCCCAGAGCCCAGACCTCAACATTACTGAAGCAGTGTGGGATCATGTTGACAAAGAACGGAACAAAAGGCAGCCAACATCCAAAGAAGAGCTTTGGAATGTCTTTCAATGAGCCTGGAGAACTATTCCTGAAGACTACTTCAAGAAATTATAGAAAGCTTGTCTAAGAGGGTTCAGGCTGTGTTGAAAAATTTGAAAAATGGTTGCACCAAAAATTGACTTCCAAGCTTGTTAGAATTTTAATAAACTCTGGAATCGCAAATTTTCTTTTATATACTGTGTTACAAACCTCCAGTTCATCGAATGGCTTTGTTCCTGGCTCCAAAATTAACCTAATCCCAATTAAATCCATGTGTGCAAATACTTATCTTAAGTGCAAAAGAAACATGTTTATGTCCTTGTTTCTATAGCCAATTACTCCATTAATGACCATGCTATTATGTGTTTTTGCCTGGTGAAACCTGTATTGTTTAATGACGTTCAGATAAAGAATGAACAAGAAATACTTCAAAATAGCAGAATTTTTTCCATTCATGTAGAAAAAAAGGGGGTATGAACCAAACCATAATTAAAAAAATCTATAAACATGGAAAAGTGTCACACCTGTATCAACAGAAAGCAATTGCTGTTATGACTGTTATGTCAAATTCAATGACACAAGATAGACTATACAAATACTGATTAGCCATAGCATGAAACCGCTGAAATGTGAAATGAATAACTCTGCTCATCTCATTACAATGCCTATTTCTGCAGGGAAAACCTGCATTCTCATGGATTTTACTTTGAAACTTCCCACCCTGCTAAACATTTCAGTAGGCGGCAACACCACCCTATAGTAACAGGCCAGTTATAGACCCCACAAAAACTGTTTAAGAAAGGCTCAAGAATGTAACAATCCGAAGCTCCAAAACTCCCCATATACCAATGTGATGGCATCTGATGGCATCTGTGGAAAGCTGGCCCAGTCTACAAAGTCCCACCGAAAACCCGCAAGAATCAAAGGACCCATTACCAAAGCCCCAGCACCAGACACTCTGTGACATCCTCAGATGTTCTTTGTCCACATCCTTACTGGTACATGGAATGATTATGGCCTACTTAGTATTAGGCATGTGTTCATAATCCAATGACTGATTGATGTTTGGTTACATATGGATCTTTGTTGCCGTTGTGCTTTCATGTTGAATCTGTTTGTTGTATTTACACACAGCGCATCTTCTTTTTGTCTTCCGCCCAAACAAGTTTTCCGTTACATTAAGCTCAGATCTGTCATGGTTCAAGTGTTGCCTTGGCAACATAAATCTTTGGGTTTGTGGCAACTGCAGTCCTTTGCATTAATTACATGATATTCATGATTTGATTCGCATGTGCTGAATTGCTCCTACGCAATGCCATCTGGATTTTAGAAGTTATGTTGGGTTCAAGTTTGGTGGGTTTTTTGAAAGGTTATTTTATCTATTATTTAAATTGCTTTATATAAAGACATTTGTTTTGCAGCAAATTTGTTTGTCTTTCACTTTTTCATGTATTGCAGTTTCCTTGACTTTACTGGAATAAATCCACAATAAATAAAAGCAAACTCTCACCCAACATTTCCTGTTGTAGCTTCAGATTATAAGCATTTCAGAGACAAGCAGGAAATGCTGCCTTTTTGTGTTGCCAGGAGAACTGGAGAACAACAATTTATTGAAACATGCAAACAGAGATCGAAATACTGTATGTTAGTCAAAAACAGAGCTGATACAATGCTATCGAGCTTGAAACTCAGCCTTTTCTCCCTGTTTCCCTTCCTTAAGAATGGCTTCCTCACAGCCACCCTTCCATAGAGACCATTTGTGTTGAGGCTTCTGTGAACAGTAGATGGGTCAACTGAAGGTCTTTGCTGGACTTTTTCCCCAATTTCTTAAGGACATCCCTTTCAGGTTTGTTGTGTAGATGACACATATTCTTTTGTTCTCAACTTGTCCACTCCTCAGTATTTTTCAGGGCACACTGGACCGCATGCTGAGATATTCCAACTGTTCAGCTAATAGCTCTTTGCAAAGACTGTTTTGTGTCTGTTAAACAGTGTGTTATCTTTGGTATTTTTCATAAATTCAACAAAGAAATGTGAACAATTGATATGTTTTTGCCACAGGCTGTTGGTAACAAAGTGCTTAAAGAATCTATTTAAAATTGTTGTCTGTTATGTGAGGACACTAGACTGGTTTATTCATTGATTTAGGTGCCTTTTTTATGCTTAAATCATTCATAGGTCAGGGTTAAGCAGCTTAACAAACAAAAAAACACATTTCTCTGAACATTATCGGGTACCAGAACTGGACTGAAAATCAGTGAAAAGAGCAGCTAATGTCCAAAGAAAAACTTTAAAGACCTTCAGAAAGCCTGGAGAACTATTGCTTGAGGCCACTTTGAAAGATTACAGGAAAGTCTGGCTGCTTGGAAGAAAATATAAAGTAATGAGGAGAGGCTGAAGATTTTTGCACAGTGCTGCATTCCAGTTCACTTACAGCACTACATTCATGTGTGTAGTATGCAGTGTATAATTTAGTGCATACAGTGTTATCAGACACCTCCCTGGGGCAATATGTGTTTGTGCCTGTGGCTGCAGAATATTCTCGTCAGACTGACCACGTCTCATACACAGCAGTCATCCATGAGTGTCAGCTTGTGTGTTTGTGCCTGTGGCATTGCTGTAGACTGATATTGGTGCCACCCGCAAGACTGCAGCCACCTTCAGGTCCTATCTCGCCTCCATTCTCACCTTTTTTCCAATTCTGTTCCAAAACTGTGGCTTGCAAACTCGGACAGGACGTGTCCAATCATTTTCCTCCTTGGTTATTCCTCTTTTTTACTTTTATTCTTTCTTTCTTTGTATTCTTTCTTTCTATGTATTTTGCTGTCTCGTTTTCTTCCATTTTCTCCTCACAATTCTGCTTGCTACACCCCCCGCTCCCACCACTTTTTGTATCCAAGCTCTCTTTCTTCTTTTTCCCTCCTTCTGTCCCCATGCATCAGACTCGGGCCGCTCTTGCACTCAATATTGTATTGATTGGTTTCCCTGTGCGTTCTCTGACCTTGCTGTAATCGCTGCAGAGAGGTCACAGCAGATAGATTTCTCTGAAAAAGGCGCTGTCATGTTCGGTAATCTATGGTTGCAGTGTGCCAATTAATGACAAATAGTACGCAGGGCTTCCTCGTTGAGCTTTTTTACAGGCTAAATGGTACGAAAAGACCTGTGGCCGGTGTGAAAACAGCAATCTTTGTAATGGCAGATAAGTGAACAGGGAGAGATCAAAAGGCTACTGTGGAGGATGCTGAAAGCAGTGTGAAATAAGACAAAGGATTTTAAGAGAACACACAAAAAACTGAGGTATATGGATAGTTCTGTGTTGTTTCCTATGTTTTGCTTATATTTCTATCTCCTGCTGAGTTCACTGCTGATATGTGAATAACTGAATTCTGTGACCAGACAGACAGCCTCAAGTCCCCAAACACACTTTACTACACACCACACACACTGATATGCAAACAAGTTTTGCATTAGCTGCCCCAGAGGAACACCTATATCGCAGATGGCAGGGGAAAATTTGGTGTCTCCACAGTGACATCCTCATGAAATTTTAACCCCAACGCTGTCTTTCTCTTCCTTTCCTCTTCTTATCACCTGCTTGTTCTTGCCTCTTTTTTCAGTGTCCATATTGACAAGATTTGGTGCCACCTCACCCCGATTGACTACTATCACCCCCAGCCAGCGCAGCCGCAACTCACAAACTCTTCTTCCGACATTCAACCACCCATCCTTCCCTCTGGCTGATTTTTACACTGATCCCCCCCCCCCTCTGCATTAAGGTCAGACAACTCACTCTGTTCCCTCCTACCCACCCTCCCTCCCTCTCCCATTTCTTTCTCCCAGTTCCTCTTTGAGCATAGCGCTGTCACTGAGGCATGACTCTCTAGGGGTGCTAATGTAGGAAACTGTTAGCAGCCGTGCCACTGCAACTTACTCATTCTAATGGGACTAGAGACTGCTTCCCTTTTCCACACAAACCCTCCCCCAGATTTGCATTATACATAGCAGACAGCACTGCTCACACCACCGACAAATCACGAGAGGAACTGAATGCCTTTGCAATTTATGTGCACTAGGAGACATCTCTAGTCTGGATAAAGGCATCAGCTGTCTGGGTGTCTTGGCTGACTAGTATGAATTTAGCCTGGTTTGAAGACCTTTAATCTTTTGCCCAGTTTTTTTTCCTTTTTTCTTTTTTAGAGATCCATCTGTGACAGAAAAAGTTGGAAGTTGGAAAAGCAGATGAGCTAATCAGAACTTTACAGATGTGACTGAGAGGAAGGACATCTGAGCTAGAGTTGTAATGTGAACAAAATTGAAGAAGATTAGAGCTGCTTTGCTAAAGGTGCAGTCGTGAAAAGAAAGTCCTTCCTCCTTCAATTCTTCGGTTTTAGGACTTAATAAATGAAAATAAATCTTTCCATTATCATTTAAATTCACCCTCAGATGAACAATATATGACAGATTACAGCATGCCATTGTTAATTTAAGAAAAACTAAACCAAATTACAGACAGTGTGTGAGGAAATAGATTCAGCCTATGATTCAGTAGGTTGTAAAACCACCTTTAGCAGCAACGAGTCATCACAGTAATTACTTTCTGTAGGATGTTATCAATCTCTCATGTCATTACAACGTTGCTTTGGTTAATTGATGTTTGCCAGCATTCATTTATGCACAGCTTTCTTAAGGTCCCACACAGCATTTCTATCAGCTTGAGGTTTGGACTTTGACTGGACCATTTTAACACCTTGATTATTTTCTTTTTCAGACATTCTGTTGTAGATCTGCTGCTGTGTGTGGGATCATTGTCCTGTTGATGATCCAGTTTCAGCCATGCTTTAGCTGTCAGACAGATGGCCTCACATCTGACTCTAGAATACTTTGGTATACAGAGGAGTTCATGGTGGACTCAATGACTGCAAGGTTCCCAGGTCCTGTGGCTGCAGAACAAACCCAGATCATCAGCCCTCCACTGCCGTGCTTGACAGTTGGTATGGGGTGTTTGTGCTGATATGATGTGTTTGGTTTTCTCCAGACATGCTGCTGTGCATTATGACCAAAGTCTTCTCCAAAGTCATTGTTCCAGAAGTCTTGTGGTTTGTTCAGATGCAATTTGCAAACCTAAGCTGTGCTGCCATGTTCTTTTTATGGAGAAGAGCATTTTTCCTGCAATCCTTCCAAAGAAGCCATATTTATTCTGTCTTTTTTCTCATTATACTCTCATGAACTTTAACATTTAACATGCAAACTGAGTCTGAGATGTAGCTCTTGAGTTTTTTGCAGTTTCACTGAACATTGCACAGTCTGACTTTGGGGTGAACCTGCTGGTGCGTCCACTCCTGGGGAGATTTACAATTGTCTTGAATGTTTTCCACTTGTGAATAATCTTTCTCAATGTAGAATGATTGACTCCAAATAGTCTGTAAATGGCCCTATAACCCTTCCTGGGTTGATGAGCAGCAACAATTGCTTCTCTAAGATCATGGCTGATGGCTCTCCTCCTTGGCATTGTGTTAACACACACTTAAATGCTCTGAAACAGCAAACTGACCAAACTTCTACTCTTATAGAGATTCTCACAATTGCTGATGATCATTTAGTGCATTTGTTGAAAAGTATATGGCTGTTACTTACTCTCTTAATGCCAATAGAAGCAGTAACAGTTTTCAAATTGCTTCTGCACTCTCAAGCCAAAAGATATGTTAATACTCCCAGTTGTTAATATAGTATATGGGAACAACTCAAAGTTAGCCACCATTCCAAATCAGTGCAAATATTTAATACATTTTACAGTAACCATGGCAACGATCCTACTTTTACCAGTGCAGTCATATAAATATGATATTAACAGACTGCAATGAATAACTATCGAATGCATCCCACTTACTGACAATAGAGTGTGAAAATGCCCATTATTTTCATATATAAGAACAAACTGTCATTTTGTCACACCCTCCCTCAAAAATCTGTGTTGCCCTGAACAATTTTATTACATAAAAAACACTTTGATCTGTATTTGACAGACTCAGGCATCCCACTTCCCAGTCCCGGCCCTCCAGTGTCCTAAAATACAAAACAGTACACCAGCAGTACATCTTCAGGTCACAATGTGCTAGCCCTGAGGGTACATAGATAGCAGTTGGTCGGGAGTAGCTAGTGAAGAGAAAGAACATGAGATATAGTGCTTTCTTTTATTCATACGGGCTCTCTGCTCAAATGGAGTCTTCTAAAGGAGTTGCATTAGGACAGCTGGTAAAGGAGGCAGCACTCACTACAGCCCACTGAATGAGCTGCTACATTAACCTGGCAGTTAGAGTCTGTGCATGTCTGCCTGAATGCACCTACCAACAGGCAAGGTGGATATGGGGATGTATTAGAGCAGGCCTTAGACAAATCTTTTAGGCCCAGATCCACATTTTATGACATTACACTGAGGAAAGATGGATAGGGGCATTGTATGTGCTCAGCAGGGATTACAGCATGCGAGCTGAAGGGTTTGCAGCCGTGTAGCTGTCAACCTCTTAATGGCTTTTGCTTTCTGTGCTTTCTCTCTTGAACCATATTTGGGACATCTGCAAAATTGTTCTCCTTTGAATGTGCCAGTATCAATAAGTCACACAAGTGTATAAATGAGCGCATTAGGTCTGAAGCGAATGGCTTTGAGTTGGCTGAGCCTGTCCGACAGAGCGGGAGGCTAATTTTCTGCAGAAATAGATGGGATGGCGCGGCTATCTTAATTTAGGAATGGAAGGGCTGTTTAGTGTGTGTAGGTGCGTGCCTGCATATGTGTGCATGTACCTCATGTATGAGTGTGTGTATCTTGATCTATTTAGTTTTTTGTCCCATCTTAATCTTAGTGGAAGCCTGTTAATTAACCCTGCTGTCAAGCCGGCAGACATCTAAACCAGCAGCCGTCACTTCTCCTGGGCCTTGTTACTGCTATAATTAGTGGCTGATAAGAAATTACAAATGCTCCCACTCCCTCCCGTTAAGACTATGACATCTTGTTGTTTCTTATTCTGATGCACGAGTGTATCAGGGAAGTAAGTTTGTATGTATTTATGTGTGGGTGTGGTAGCAGCAGACTGAGGATGGTTGTTGATATAAAGGGAAAAATAATTATGGTACAGCACTGAATGTTCATACAGCATGTAGTTTCATAAGATGTGTCTGAATTCTTCCCACTACATGCTACCAATATGCAAATTTTGTGCCAGAAAGTTATTATATTTACCACTAACTGCATGTAGTTAAAAAAAGAATTACAAATTGTTTTCATAGAAACAAGACCAATACAAGTAATAAGAAGAATACGAGAATTAGAACTCCAAAAACTATAACTCCAGGAATTAATTTTGTGATGCAACTGTATGTATACTAGGACTGGTGTTAAACTTTGTAATGGCATCCAACATTCAGATAACACAAACTAACAAGCTCATTATTCCCGTTCCCATCTCTTAGGCAAATAATCTTTGGTCGGGACCCCTTGGTTTCACATTTGAACATACTTTATCTTCTACTGTACTTTGACATTGTCCACATGCCATGTTACTAAAGCCAAATGTTCACTAGTGGTGTTGTGAATGTTGGAGGGCTCATCACTATGGTAACCAAGAAAATGGATGTGAGGCTTGTTGCAGAAGGGAGAGAATTGCCTTTAGATATTAAAGTGACATCAGGGGGTTAGTACTTTTAATGCCCTAACAGAACCAAACATCAACTCAAAATGAAAAAATTTTTAAAAATTTTAATGAATATATTTCCACATTGATAGTATGTTTGGATAAGCCAGACCTGATTGATGCTGTATGACATTTGAATGGTCAACACTGTGATATTTGACACCAGTAGGTTTATAGAAAACATGGGGCATGCCAACATGGCACCTGTATACCTGGACTTTCCTCGTAGAAACCATAGGGTGAAAATAACATTTAAAGAGAGACGTGTTGTTCTACCTAAATAAATCATATAAATAAGACCTGGTTCCTTTGTTCAAGGTCTTATATCTGAAGCATGCAAACTATATGACCCTGTGAACACAGTATTAAAGAATACCCTCCACTAAAGATTCTTGCTTCCAGTCTTATTGACTCCTAACATACATGAGACAAAGAACTCTCATTTCATTGGCTATAGTACTGTGTTTTCTTTCTTCTCAACCTCTCCAACCTTCATGTAACTTGGTCAGTTTTTAGATATCCGCTCTCAGAAAGATACTGATGAAGATCTCTACTCGGCATGCTGAAAAATGACACTAGATACAAACTCTGAGCACTGACATGTGGCATTAAGCATCAGTGTGTGATGAACAGACAGAAAGGATTGTGTGGACTGATACTGTAGTGCTTTCAACAAAAAGACTAAAGAATAAATTACTTTTGTTTGCTGATCTATACTTTTATTTGCCAAAAGAAAGCTCTTATTGGACTTTTTTGAAGTGGGGTTGTGGGAAGTACTTATGAGCTCATCTAACTGCCCTCAGTGGAGAGCAGGAAAGAGGGTCTGACAGGTGAGACAAGTTAACAGTTATTGAAAAATTAGACAGGTGAAGAATGAATTTTTGCTATCTAAAACAATCCAAACTTCATAGACTTACAGAGGAAATGCACACAATGACATTGTAGATCTTATGGTGTTTGAGTTTTGCCTACCGAATGGCAAAGAGACACTGTCCGAGGACAAACACATCGACAGAAAATCTAATCTGAAATGGTGAAGAGCTCGTGAGGTAGACTGTATCAACATATTCAGCAAGAGGTTAGGGCTTTCTTTTTTACAAACTTTCAAAAAAGTAAAGAGAAGAAAGCCAAATAGATTCCTGCAAAACGTAGAGACAATGATTTCACAAAAAATGTTTGTCTGGTACCTTAGCATTTTTGGCTAAAAATCCTAATCATGCAATAGTTTGACAAACAATTGACAAAATAGGCTATTCAGCTTCTCTTTACCAACAGAGTTGATAACCTGGTTGTGGAACACTTGATTTTTACCCTGACAAGGATATTGGAGAGTGCGTGTGAGTTTGTCAAACCATATGTTTTTTGGACTTGGAGAAGACTCTATCTTCCATGCTGTCCTGAGGAAGGAGATTTGGCAGTATAGGGCATCGGGGCTCCTTCTTATGAGCCATTTTGTCCCTGTCAAGGGCCAGAGGGTTTCCAATTGGGTTGGCTTAAGATTGTATTTTTGCTTTTTGCAGAATGTGGTCTTGTTGTCTTCACTGGGCGGAGTGCTCCAGCAGGCACTGGGGTGGTTTGCAGTGAACTGTAAAGCAGCCAGAATGCGAATTAGCACCTTCAAGTCTCAGGCCATGCTCCTCAGCTAGAAAAAGATAGATAGTCCACTTCAGGCTTGAGGGTGAGTCGCTGCCTCAAGTGGAAAAGATATAATATCTTTTGGCTAGCTTTGCAATAACTTATCAGTCTCTCTCAGTCTTAGTTCTGCTGGACCTGAGTGCTGCATTTGACACAGTTGACCATGCAATGTTATTATAGAGGTTAGAAGACTCGGTGAGAATCTATGGTAGTGCTTTAAACTGGTTCAAGTCCTATCTCAAGGACCAGAAATATTTTGTTTAAATTGGTAGCTGTGTCTCAGACCAAATGGCTATGACCTGTGGGATTTCCCAGGGGTCAATCCTGGGACCCCTATTATTCAATCCGTACATGCTTACATTAGGCCAGCTAATACGCAGCTATAATGTGTCCTACCACAACTATGAAGATGATACTCAGATCTACATGTCACTGATGGCAGGAGAACAACTGCCTGTAGATACATTGTCACTACATCGAACAGATCAGTGTGTGGATGCAAAACAATTTCTCTAGCTAAACTCAGACAAAACTGAAATCATTGCCCACAGAAACAAAGAGGAAGGGTTATCAGTCACATTGAGACTCTCCCTCTTAGAAATTTAGGGGTAATATTGGACTCAGACTTGAACTTTAACAGCCACATTAAA
This sequence comes from Leuresthes tenuis, assembly GCF_036924035.1. Lineage (NCBI taxonomy): Eukaryota > Metazoa > Chordata > Actinopteri > Atheriniformes > Atherinopsidae > Leuresthes > Leuresthes tenuis. The sequence continues at coordinate 20,841,449 of NW_027325372.1, read as the reverse complement.
TCAATAACATCAGTAGCTTTTTACCATCTAAAAAATATTGCCAGAATCAAAGGAATAGCCTCTAAATCAGACTTTGAGAGACTAATCCATGCGTTTGTCCCCAGCAGGTTAGACTACTGTAACAGCCTACTCACTGGGCTTTCTTAAGGGGCTGTAAGACAGCTGCAGTACACCCAGAATGCTGCTTCTTGAGTCCTGACTAGAACCAGGAAATACGACCATATTAGTCCAGGTCTCTGCACTGGCTTCCTGTAGCTCAGATAATAGATTTTAAAACAGCTCTGCTTGAGTACAAGTCTCTTCATGGTCTAGCGCCAAAGTACATCTCTGACATGTTAGAGCCTTATGAATCAACTCGGACTCTGAGAACCTCAGGTAGGGATCTCCTGCTGGTGCAGGACTAAATCCTTTCAGTTTCATGCTCCTAAAATCTGAAACAGTCTTCCACAGGATGTGAGACAGACCTCAACTCTGATGCTCTCAATTTAGCTGTACATATGGCAACTGAAAGTATTTTATCTGAACTCTTCACTTTTGATTTAATTAATCAATGATTATTTTTCATGTTTTATGGAATGATTTTATTTGCCTGTGTGATTTGTGATTTTATGTAGCTGTAAATGACTTTCAATTGCCTTGTGTATGTATGAGTTGTGCTTTACAAATAAACTTGCTTTGCCTTATCATCCCCTTGGAAGAGCTGGAAGAGGTAGCTGGAGAGAGGGAATCTCTGCTTAGACGGCCCTTTCACACAGTCCCAGCTAAGGAGCAGAAAATGATTGGATGAATGGTTGGAGTTGGCTAAAAACCAGCTGTCCACACTTTAGAAAGCCTTCAGGCTTGTGAATTTTACCAGATTCAAAGTAACATTCATATATAATAAGAAATTTCAGTTCCTGCCAGGATTTAATTGATTCTTAAGAAAGTAAATAGGATCTCTTTCAGTACCAAAAGCTTTGATTTAGGATAATAGTAGGTTATAATATTTCCAATCCTGTGATTGGTGATGGATGCCATGTTGAATGACATGAGGTGTGTCTATATGGAAGAGTGATATGGGTGCATTCCCTCTGTGAGAGGAATACACACCATGTTGGGGAGTTTTACACCGTCAAAGTAGATGTTGGAATATTCTTGTTTTTGATTTAAAGATACTTACAGACTATTTGACAAACTGCTGCACACAACTATCACAACTCTTTAGGGCAGCTGTATTACAGTGTGGCTGATATAGTTGAATCTAACTCAGTGACCGTAATACTGAGCAATTTCACTATCATCCAGCTTTTTTTGGACTAGATACATATTCAATACAATTATTTGAAGAAACAAATACATGGATTACCCACAAACCCAAAAATCAACTCTGCTTAAAAAACTGCTGATTAGCAGTGGACGGTTTTTCTTAGGAGTATATTGTATCAGGCAGTTACATAAACCCATTTACATATAAACATTTATTAATAAATAACTAGGACAATCCAAGAACTGGAAAGGAACATGATGATATTAGGACTGAAAGAAAAATATGTCTCTTTTTTCTGGGACAAAAGCCATTTTAAACTATAAAGAACTGGCAAAAGCATCAGCGGAACTCCTTTGATCTATTCTGGGAACAGGACCATGGCAGTGAAAACTATCCAGCAACATGTCGAGTAGGACTGCTATGCAGAAACCTCCAGCAGGTTCCATGTAGTCTTAAGAAAGTGTAACAGAGCCTATATGGGTGCTGTCCAAGGTCCTGATTGTGACTGTGAGCAAGCTTTGCCTCACTCGTGTCACTAGTTTGCCTTAGAACCTGATGAAATATAAACCAGCGAATGATGCATTTTGATGCTAATCAATAATTGATGTGAAAAAAACACATCAATAAGTCAGCATTTCTAAAATCAGCACAGCCTCTCCAAGTTTCTAGTTAGAAGAAAATATTCCCTGTGTTCCCCATGTACAAGAGAACATTCCTAATCACAGACAATGAAATAAAAGGGGAAGAAGAAAAGGACATTTCGCTTGCAAGTCACCATTTTAATTAATCTCTTCACAGTCTTGTTTGACTTAAATATTTCATCACATAAAAGAAAAAGAAAAAAGATGAGGAGACATTCTTTAATTCACATCAAACAGAATCGCATTAGGAAGTAAACTCAACTCCTCACTTAGTGTCTGCCTCCACTCCGTCTCTTTCCACATGGAGATATAAAATAAACAAAAAGTCTTGCTGCCCCATCATGTGCCTCATCCAGCAATGAAATGCACAATAAAAGTTGAAATACATCTTGCCTCTCATGCATCTCCCTGTGTCTGATTAAAAGTCTTCATTGATAAGGAGGGAATTTGGTAGCTGGTGTGTGTTTGATGCTTACTTGATCAAAACATTTAATTTGAGCTCCACTGAAGGACGAGGAATGCATAGTTTACACACTTAAAAGCTCTCACATACTGATGTGGTTTTAATTCTTTTCATATAAATGATTAATTGGTTTGATGATCTGAAAGGATAATCAGAAAATGTGGGCCACTACTTTTTTGAGCCTCCTCTTTAGACTTTGATTCTGTCGAGGAACAGGATGACAGGATGCTTTGATGTTTGGTTTTCCTCTTTGGTCTTTCATTGGAAAGTAAACTAAATAATAAAATTTTTTCTTTATGACGGTGTGAAAGCATCGAACAATTTTATATTGTGTAAAAAAACAATATGAGAAGACGTAAGAGGAGCTGATCAGAGAAAGTCTACGAAAGTCTATGTTGCAAAGGTTATGAAGCTGCTCCATGTACAGATTCCTCTCCACCTCCGGAAAAAGCAGCTATGCAAGCAGCTACTCTGCTCTGTACTTAGCTAACAATACCTTATTCAACTTAATATAACATATGATATGTAATATTCTAACATGTCATGATTCGCACTTAGCAGAACACTAGCTTAAACCTAACTCTGTTATTTGACCTTAAACTTACAATACTTTGAAAATCTGGAAATGCTAGATGAGAAAGAGGCTAACCAAGGTTACTAAACTAAAAATCATCCTCTGAAATTTGTGTCAGTTTCAAACCTTAAGTAGAATCCCTCCAGCGTATGTTTACAGATTTCTCTCATAAATTAAAATGTTCAACCTCATGGTGACACCTGAGAATAAACCAAGGATTTACTTAAATCAGCAGCATATGATTTTCATATGATCTTATACTCGATTAAGCAATGCATTCCTTGGTGTATAATATTCATGCTAGAGTCCATAATATACATAATGTACATAATATACAACATATGTGTTGTGACAAAATTGGTAAGAAATCATAGCAATTAAAAAAAACAAGGTGCAGTTGAGAGCAACACTATAAAACCCAAAGATATTTAAAGTTTCGGTTGTACGTTTCTGTACCAAAAATTATAGCTCAACAGGCAAAACATGTTATGGGTTCTCACTTAAGTGATGTAGGACTTTAAAGCAGTTTTTTAAGCTATTAAAGCTGTCCAAATATTAAACGTTTACTTTGTCATGACTTTGTCTTTCTACCTTTAAAAGTAAGACTTCATCAGTGTCACCTGAGTTTAAATATCTTACCTTGGCTATATCGCTTCCTACTGTATGTATACAACAAGCAAACAATCTGTTTTATTTTTCATTCCTCTTTTTCAAATTTGTTTATTGTGTTCCGATTGTGTTTGATGATGCTTGATCAGCACTTTGTGCAATGAAATGTTATAATGTTATAATATGTTTTTAAATGCGGTCCAGAAAAAAAAGAAATACATTCATAAGTTATCTCATTACCATTGGAAATTATTGGAGATTTCTTGCTGTGTTGGCAGATCTTTTGTTGCACCATGAGTGAGTGCAGCCCCAATGCTCCAATAAGCTGAAGGATTTTGTTACAAAATAGCAAAATAAGTGGGGGAACTGAGGGAATGCTCCCATATGCGGGATGAAATTAAATTAAATAGAAAGATGTAACAGTTAGCGAAACAGTAAAAAAAGATAGAAACAAACTAAACTAACTAAAAAACTAAAAACACAATAAAATGAGCATATGGGAGACACTGGACTCGCTGATGACACTCAAAGACAACACTGTGGATTTATCCTCCGGATATCTTGAATGCAAATAAAATATTTCATGGTGATTCATTCAGTAACTGACAAGACATGACACTAAAAAACAATAATATAAACCTCCTGTTGGTGATAGGAGAACAATCAGTGGGGCACAGCTGCACATCAGGAGGTTTATCTTCTGCGAACCACATGTCTGTTCTAAATTTTAAGCTAGTCTAGAGAGAAGAGGTTGAAATGTTTCACTGCTCGACTTTATATTTGAACCTACTAGTGGCACCATTAGAAATCTACTGGTAGTGAAAATGTCTATTTAAAATTTCTGCTAAACTTAAATGTGGTGTTCAGCTTCTTTTGTGCATGTAACATGAGTGCAGTGTTTCAAAACTCCCAGATCCACCATCACAGGAATTTACACCCTCCCACAGAGGACACTGCTCCTGAAATGCCAGAAATTCCTCAATTTGCAGTTAGGTTTACTCACCATATAAGACATAGAATAGATGAATATTATCTTCCATGTGGCCAGTTTGCACATCCCTCAAACAAAGAATGAGCAGTCCTGACATTTTTGACCAGAGTATACTTGGCTTCCAAGAAGAACTATTTAAAGACACATGAGCTGAAATTAAATATTTCACACAGAAGGATGAGAGATGCTGAAGCAATGTGTGATTTTTTTGAGTGAGATTTTTTTGTCAAACATTAAAAACATGAAAACCTAATCTAATCGATCTATAAAATGAAACTGTGAACTCATAAATAAGCATAATGTTATCTTCGTGCCTATCTACCTAGTTGTCAAAAAACTAAACTAATTGCAAAAAAACAGTATGTAGAACAGGAAAAAAGTATGTAGAATGTCAAATTTGGGAGGATTATTCCTATGGAGACAGTGGGAGTCTAAATATATGGATCAAGGTATTTTTTTGGCTATTTTAACAAACAACAAAAACTGAATGAACAAATCACAAAGTCAGCAACACAGACTGTAGGTTTCAGAGTTTCAGCATTTTTTGTTAGCAAATGTAATGCAAATACATATATGATTTTGGTGCTAGGAGCAAGGACAAAAGCTAACAGGACATATTTTGTTTCTTGAGACTCTATAACTGATTTATTGGACAGAGGAAAAGTCCCCAAAAAGACCATCTCTGGCAAAAAAAAAAGAAAAGAAAAGAAAAAATAGGTGCTGGAAAGGGCAACTGGTGTACTTATGTCAGCAGTGATGAAAATTCTGCAGAGATAAAGGTTGGGGCTGGCACATTGATTTCTGTTTGGATGTATGAACAGTTAGCCACTGCAAATTAATGTGACGCCGTGCAATCTGGTCATCCTGGCTCCCATTACAGAAGACAGGAGACCTGACAAGCCACAGCTAATAGATAATGCATGCCAGAGGAATGAGTGAGATTGAAGGAAGGTGGAGGGACAAGAAAAAGACCCATTGGGGATTGGTATAGGGAGGAGATGAGCGAGTGAAATGAATTGCACAAGCAAAACTGGGAACAAAAAGTGTCACAAAAGTGAGAGAAGTGGAATCAAGGCAGGAGAAGAAAAAGCAATAAAGCTCTAGTGAAGGGATACAGGCTCGCAATAAGGGGGGTGTTGATGTAGAAAAAGGCCTGAGGGTGTTCAGACAGGTCGATCAACATTTACCACAGACATGAAAATACACAGTTAAACACACACGCAATGAAACAGGGAAAGACCTTTACTCATGTTTGAATACAAAAAATGCTACTGATGCACAGGTACATACAGAATACAACTATACAGCAATTACACCTCACATGTACACAAACATCCCTAACAGTTGGAACAGATGCACACATCCCATCAGTATGATTAATGGCTCTTTGCTCCACACACTGACCCACAGGGCACAGTAGGCCAGTGGCTGAGCACAATTTATTAGGTAACACAACTGAGTGTGTATGTTTGTGCATGAATGGTTGTTTGTTGTGGTTGGCAAGGGAACAGTCTGCATGTAGATCTTACATGTAGAGAGCTCTCCACAGGGGTCTGGACAATCAAGAGTTTTCAATCTTCTGGAAGGGGTTCACCCGTGTGTGTGTGTGTGTTGACAGTGGCTACAGCAGCGTTTCCATCGAGATACGTGTCATCATGGGTACATGTCTGGTTACACCATGCCATATGGATGGGTGTACAAAAAAGTGTCTGTCACCTGTTTCACCAGGACCTGACAGCCAGAGGGAGACACATTACAGTGACTGGGAGACATAGAGAATAGACAAAGAGAGAGAGAGAGCAGCCCTATCACGTTCACAACATGTCTGATTCTAAGCGCAGAACGTCTAAAGCATCTCTGCTGATTCGCTGCAACATAGCTGACCCCCTATTTCAACCGCCTGAGGAAGCGCACATGACCTGAGGGTTACATTTGTGTGTAAAAAGCCCTTTGCCTGTTGGCAATACGCTACATTAATTTATTAACAGGACATAACAACATACAGAAAATGGTGTGCAGTATGTGTTAAAATATATCATTTTAAAGTATTTTCTTTGAGTGCCCAAAGTCTCATTGTCACGTTTAATGCTGTCTAATACGCATCTAAACAGCTGGGTAGGAAAAATGAAATCACGCACAAAGAGAAAGAATTCTGTCAGCACTGATATTCATGAAGACAGACTCAAAAAAAAAGGGGTGCTTTTCCACCAGTGGTTCCACTGCTGGCTCAGCCAGAGGCTAATCTAGAACCAATTCTTTCTGTTTCAATTATCAAAGCCTGGAACCCGGTTCCAGCCCGGAAAAACTGGTAAAAAAGCATCACAAACCTATTGCTAGGCTATCAAGACCAATCAAAATGTTGTGACTCCAATGTTTAATTAGAAATCCAGTGCCACTGTGTTGTCATGTCTGCTTAATTTGTGAGAGGACCATAGAAAACTTTGCTTCAGCATAGATGTGAAGTTGAAGCAGCAGTGGAAGCACAGAAGCTCAGTGTTTCTCTCGTTTTCCTGCAGTTTAATGTTTTATTTTACCAGTCTGTGATGCTACCTAATGTGCCGCACAGAGCAGCATTCACAATCACTGCTTGCAGCTAAATGTTTTAACAGTGTTTGCAGCTATGAACACCAACGTTGTTGGGTGTTGTAATGCAATTAGCTGGTGCTTATAGATCCAGCTTGAAACAGCATGTATAAATCCCATTTGTACCAGTTTTACATAAATACAGGTTCGCCATTGGAAACCGGCTGGCATTGCAGAGAGCGTTCGCAAACACCAGCTGTTGTTCAAAACTGCATCAATAAACTAGACTGATGATATTAAGACATCGTTTTGCTGGGGAAAACAAGACGTTGTTTTGTGTGTGAATGTAAAGTGTCTCCCTGCGTTGTGGTCCTCTACAGAAATTCAAAATACACTTGAGATGGGTCAAACATGCATTAGAAGAGATGTTTAAAGTGATGTAATGACGTTGCTCTGTTCTGGCTCTCTGTCAGTGGAGCATTAAATGAGTTCTTAGCTAGAGCCAACTAAGAACTAGCACCAGCCCTTAAACAGCACTGGAAGCAGGTAAAGAGGGATGACTCAGCCTGCTTTTCTAGAGTTGGGTTACAGTGTTAAGCAAGGTCATGCATGCATCCCTCTCTCCAGTAATGTTTTCCAACTCCTCCTAAGGCAGTCCAAAACGGACTATTTAAGCACCATTAGATCTTTCAAAGATGTTATGAATGTACTAATGAAGGACATTTGGTCACTATTATTAAAGTTGAATGGTTGGACACTGAAACACTGATTCATCAAAAGCATTAACTTCTGGCTCAGCTCTGTCTTCACCAAACTGGTCTCAATACAAACCCAACACCAGTTTACTTGTTGAACTCAAACATCATTTTACATGAGATTAGGAACTGGATCCTTAAATACACCTTCATTTGGGGTGACAACATACTCTGAGCCACGAGGAAGTAATTTTATGTCTGAAACAAATCAAAAGAGCAGGACTAAGAGAGGTCCAATAGAAAGTGGTAATATATCCCTGTTTTCTGGAGATAGCAACTGTTTTGCTTACTTGTTTCAGACTTGATTATCCATGACACTAACAACTAGAGAAGAGACCTGCGAGTTAACATTTCAATTGTATTGTTCATTTTTGACAGCATTTCTCTCCAGTCCATTCATCAGCTCAAATCCCTTCACCTGTGTTAACTTATTATCAGCTGCACTCGTTCACCAATCACCCTCCTCTGCATTTAAACTCCTGGTTGCCTTCGCTCTTTGCTAGATCCTCACTGTTATCCCCCCCACCCCCCCCCCCCCCCCCCACCCCACACACACACACACACACACACAGAAGAGGAAAGCTAAAGGACCAGCAACATGCCAACATAACCAGGAGCAATCCACTGTTCACTGATGTCCCTCTTTTGTAACATGCAATATATACAGTTCTTAGGTGGGTCACTCAGACACTGCTACTTAAAAGAGTGAGCTTTTTCATATTGATATATATATATATATATATATATATATTCATATTTATTTACGTGTAAGAAATGTTATGTGCATATTTATACAAAAAGATTTTTTATCGTCAAGTATAAATGTGAGACAATTACTGTCGACAGGATGAGTTTTTGAGTACAGAATTAAAAATACCATAGCCATCACTCAGCAGCACTTATTACAGTGCCTAATAAAGACAAAAAAATAAAGAATAAAGAAAATCATAAAATCCACTCAAAGATTGCCGCTGACACATTTTCTTTTGTGTTTGTGTTTGTCTTTTTTCTCAATTGAATATTGTAATTGCAGTGCTGATGTACTGTAGAGCTGACAGTTAGACGAGACAAGTATTAATTTACCGTATTTATTTTCAATAGAGATTATCTAAATGTAAGAAAAATGATTACTGAGTGAAACTGAACTGAAATTTAACTGAATTGAGCCAAAGCATAACAATCTTGCGCTGATGTGACCCCAGCCCTCTCGAGGGTTTACCAGCCATGTCCACGTCTGTGCTTTGCATCTGCATGGAAGTCCCTGGGCAAAAGGACAACACCCAAGATTTCAACAAAATGGACCATTGTCAGGAAGCAGTCATAGAGATGACCATTAGCATTTCTCTGCCGTAGTCCACACATCTAACTTGGGAGACCACACATGCATGGGAAGCCTCATCTAGCGGACTTATGCATAATTCATAGTAATGTAGAAATGATGTATAGTTCTGAGGGTGCTTCTGACAATGTGTAATAATGGAGCTACAGTCCCTGACAAGTCTGCACATAAACAAATGATCACGATTGTCATGAATAGAATTTGTTATGCTGCAGGCGCCTTGCTATCGGTAGGATGTCAGATGTAAGAGATGATATGGTTCGAGGGTAATTGCATAGATGTCATAAGTGAGTTTGGTGCGAACATCTGCACGAAGCACAAAGGGTGGAGGCATACATTTTAGCTGAATAACCCATCATTTTATTTGTGTTAATGATAGATTATTAACCTTTTATTAAATGAAACAAGAGTCAACACAGATAAATTGTCTATTGTAGCCTGTAGACAAGACATGGAAGCTCCCATTGGCTCAAGTGAAATGTCAATCCAAAGCTAAGGACATGGGCTCCATCTTGAAAATGTCATTTCAAACAAAGTTGAAACAGGTAATACTGATGGCTCATTCCAAATGATGCAAAATCAACCCGTTGTTATTGATCAGTGTGCGGGCGTTCTTTTGGGTTAGATAGTTAAATGGATTCGATTGTCATGACTTTTGCCAAGACTGTTGTTGTCAGGATAATATTGTTCAGTTGATAACTAAGCTTAATTGGTGAGTAGCCTCAGTTATGTTTGAATGTTATTGTGAGTGTGCTTGATATAGCAACTGAAACTTCATTGTATGAATCGAACCACATGAATCTGAGGTTTCCAGCGATATGTTTCACGTGAACCAACAGCAGTTGTGTACGCAACAAAGTTGTGTAGAAAACAGTAGAAGGCTCATCTGCCGGCCCTTACAATGCAAGTAGGATAAGTAACAGATACAATTTTTTTGTATTAACCAAAGTGTCTGTTGTGCATTGCTTTTTACATTTCCACCATCTGTGAAGATCCCTCAAGAACACACAAATGAGCTGCTTGAGAAGGAGAAGAAACATTTAGACATGCCTGTCTAAACAAGCATTGACCTACTGAGTTTGGTTTTACTTACAGTACCTCTGCTTTAGTAAATTACCACACTAAATCAGATAAATTGTTTCTTGCTTACCCCTGCACCTTCTTTCATTTACTTACAGTGCTTGTTAGCCTGCTCTTTTAGACAAGTTGGAAAGTTGCACTATTTTAACTTTTTATTGGTATTTTACAAACAAGGTCAAAGGAAATAGCAGCCCATATTTATAATGTTGATAGCATTGGCAACTAATGATTGCAAACTGCATGAATTCGGCTATATACCAAATATATATATATATATAGACAGGCATGTCTAAATGTTTCTTCTCCTTCTCAAGCAGCTCATTTGTGTGTTCTTGAGGGATCTTCACAGATGGTGGAAATGTAAAAAGCAATGCACAACAGACACTTTGGTTAATACAAAAAAATTGTATCTGTTACTTATCCTACTTGCATTGTAAGGGCCGGCAGATGAGCCTTCTACTGTTTTCTACACAACTTTGTTGCGTACACAACTGCTGTTGGTTCACGTGAAACATATCGCTGGAAATATAGTATATATATAGTATATATATATATATATATATATATATATATATATACTATAGATGTACACTGTGTCATGCAACCAAAGCTGTGTGCCTTGCTTTAAAAGTTTTTTGGTAATCATGTATTTCTCTCCTATCAACCAAAAACACACTCAGTGGGTCTACGTGATGAGATTACCTCAATTATAGCTATAGTTGGGTTATGCTCCTTATCTGAGCAAGGGTAATTATCCTTGGATATATGGCGGTGAATGAATTGAATCACTGGCACAAAGCATGCAATACCACAGTACAATAGGTAGTAGAGCCATGCACTGTTTTCTTCATACCGCTCTCGCTAAATTTCTGACCATTACCGCCCGCTCCCGCAATATGTATGTCCACTCCTGCCCGCACCCGCAAAACTTTGAGAATTTATGCCCGCACAATAACAGAAATGCATTAATTTTGTGTCTTCTCCAGTCCCGCAGGAGAAAACATGTCATTTTATAGGTTATTAATAAAGAGATTCATGGACAACTGAGAAACTTCTCCAAATGTCAGACTTGCCTTGATTTGTCTTTGTGCTGTAAAGACCTTCTTTGAGCTTACTTTCTACATCATCTATTGACATCCTGTCGCTAGGATACATCCTGACAGTGTTGCCAGATGGGAAATGTAGTATTATTGTACCAGAGACATAAAATGATCGTATTTTGAGGGAAATTGTCGTACACCCGTCATAACTAAAATAACAAGTCTATAGATGCGTTATAGTCACTCCAGTGTTGAATAGCGTCCTACAGGCACTCACGGCTTTGCATCAACAGTGGCGTTAGGCTAAATGTTCCCGTAAACAATGATGAGTGGGAACTAATGAGCCAAATAATGAGGCCTGGAGGCCACCTACTGTTAGGAACTTCTGAGGCAAGTAGCTCACATAGAAAAGCACGATTGGCTTGAAACTTGGAAATGCCTTCAGGGTTCACAAAAAAATCAGTTGCGACAGGCTGATTACAACCGATTACAACCACACATTCACAGAATGGTCAAATTATCATATATGTGGCCTTTTTGGGGATTATTGATCGTATATCTTACACAGGGCAAATTTATTATACAAATACAATAATTATCGTACATCTGGCAACACTGCATCCCGATCCCGCAGTGGGTTTTTTTGGCCGCCCGCGCCCGCCCACAGCAAAGTTCATACCGCCCACTCCCGCGAGATTTGACTTCCCGCGGAACCCAGTCCCAATGCAGCCCTCTAATAGGTGGCGCTGTACCCATTTCAACTATCGCTAATAGAGCCACTTCTGGTTGACGTCTTCACCACCAACAACAAAACTAAAGCATCTGAGAAAGATGGCAAACGAAGAGCAAGATGAAACTATGTCCCTCTATGTTTAGTTTATGATGAGCTGGTTATGGCACAAACGCGATGCACAACGGCACATTCTCCATCGCATTATTTATTTCTTTCCGACGACGGCGATGACAACAGTAATATCATCTCCTTCGACTTCTGGGTGACGATCGCGGAAAAAAACCTCAAGTATGTGCAGAACGCTTGATCCGATCCACTGTCGTCTACATGCACGTTCAGTGGGTGGGCATTTGGATCGAGTTATCTTGGGGTCTTAATTCGATTGTAAGAAACCCGATCCGATTCAATTTCTTGTCAGATTAAGCTGTCTACATGAACTGAATAACTCAATCTTATTGTAATTTAGCCATTAATCCGATCCGATGGCACGCATGTAACCGCACTGACAGACTGTGAGACATGTAGTTGGGTATGTACGTTGGGGGAATTTTCTGCTGTTTCTTATGATATCCATGCACTTCTATAACAATATGAGCCCTGCTAAGGAGACTGAAGGTACACCTCCATTCAAATTGCAGGGATTCCCATAAGAATGATTTACCTTGAGTAGACTCGCTTATGAATGCACACATATGTTGAAATTTGGGGTGTTTGTATGCACTATTTCAGATTATCTAATGAGGCATGAAAAGGAAGGCATTGCAGAGACCTATAACAAGTGGTATTAATGGTAAATGGACTGTACTTATGTAGTGCTTTTCTGGTCTAGGAAACCACTCAAAGCGCTTTTACACTACAAGCCACATTCACTAATTCACACATAGGCTGATACAAAGCGTTTTAGTCTAAACAGTGTTACAGGCAACACAGTGATTTTTTCTCTATTACACACATTCACAAACTGATGGACGCATCAATAAACTTCAACATGTGGTCTGGGGAAGCCGGTAGCCAAACCATTGACCTTTTAATTAGCAGACAACTGCTTTTCCACCTGACAGCCACCCCTTTATTAATAACAATCACAACTATAATAGAGCTCCCTCTAAAGCCCTGGCTCTAAGAAAGACCTGGTGCCTAAGCAGCTGAAGTAAATAAAGGGGTCTGTGACTATTCCTTTATTTTATAAAATATAGTATGTAATGTCTCCAATTAATTGAATTATGATTTAAAATTGATGCTCAAATAGTTACAAATATATACAAAACTTTTAAATCTGAAACAAGACTTCTATTTTCAAGATTCATTTGAAAAGAGTCCCTTTGAGATAAAACTATCACATGGCAGTGATGAAGAAAAACTAAGCCTTCCAAATACACACTGGGCTTCATTTCCTGTAAACCGTATCCCATTGCACTGTAGAGGAAAATGGCAGCAAATGTCACCATGATTATTTGCATCACTATTCTTGTTATTGCTACAGACTTTAAGGTGAACTTTGATCATTGCAACACATCCTGCTCACTGTGATCCTCGGCTAAATTGCAATGTGCTGCAGATAATCCCTCCATCTGAAGACCCTGCAGTTGTAATAAGAGATTCATCCTGCCAGTTAGAGCCCTTCCTTCTCTTTGAATTCAGATTAAACCCAATTGTGAGAACCCAGTGATGACTCGTGTCCTCAAGTCCTTACATTTAACAGAGACGATCTTTGCTCACCCGATAGTGTGAGGAGGAGAATAACAAATGAATGTTATTAGAGCAGAGAGCAGGAAAGCTGGCTTTAGAGGACAGATTAGCAGTAATGCCGGGTCATTTCAGCATGTGGCTGTAAGACTCTTGCAAGACCCCAGTTGGGAAAATGAAAGTGTAGCATAATTATCTGAATCACTAAGAACTTCCAGCCTTGCAGGCCACAATTAGTTTGAGAGCGAGAGCTTAGTGTTCTATCTCGCTAATGACTATAATCAATCATTTATCATAGACGGAATCAAAGACTGGGGATGGTTTGATTCTGTAGTAATTTAGCCTAAGAAGCTTTAGTCACCAGGAACAATTGGCAGGGAGCTGATGCAAGGAAAACTGTGAACTAAGAGCATCTCACAGTTCCAATTCAGCATAACTTTCAGTTACCATACAGTACAAATGAATGTGCTCTATATATAAAGCATGCAGGCTACATTTAGGTCCTGCATGAGCATTATTGTGGGAATCAATTCTTTTTATTCTTTTCTTACTTCTGCATACCTTGCCAAGGACAAGACAGAATCCAATTTCCTTGTATAGCTTTCCCTGACTTAAACATTAAACCGAGGCCCCCAAACAAAGAAAATGCAAATCAACTGGATTTGAATGCAGGCAAACAAACAGGTCGATATTCTTTGAATGTTCCAAATTCAAATTTTGCGTGCTGCAAATGTAAATCACGTAGAGATGACACACTGATTTACACACCAATGTGTCGTAACAGCGGACTGTCAACACTGTCAAACTCGCAGCTTCCAGCTTCCAGGAACCTATTTGGATTATCATTTCACAATGTGATTGATATTAACTCTCGTAAATAAACTCTCATAAATGGAAAAATAAATCAGAAATCCCACCAGGTTCTCCGTTTTACTTGTTGCAAAGAAACCACTCGGCCAAGTCAGCTGGATCGACCAGAAAGTACAAAGGAGAAGTAAATGTCTGTGGTCAATCATACGCCATCATCCACAACTAAACTGTGATTCATGTAGTGTGATGTTGGTCCAATTTTGACCACTTTGCGAGGCTGCTACATTCAGGTAAAGCAAGTGAGGTGACATAAGAATACCAGAGAAACCTTCTGTCATGTCAGACCAGATAAGCCCGTCAATCAGGCAAGACTTGGTTACCACCCTGAAGAAAATATTCAATAAATGAAGTCCATATGCAATTTTCTTTTTTTTTCTTTTAACTTCAAATCCTCGGTTTGAAGACAGACTGAAGGGATATCATTTATCGAAGGTAAATACCAAAGGTTTGGATTTGGTAAACTATAGGATTGCTAAACTATTAATAATCTTATCTGGGATTAATCACAAGCATTTGTGTGATTTTTATTTTTATTTTTTGCCACAAAATGCGAGTTGCAAGTGGCTTCCATTGAGCCCTGCCGAGCCAAGCTGGTAATATAATACCAAGACGAATGCCTCTGGTGTTTGATTGACTTGCATGTCATATCTATGTCCTCGGATAACTAGGGAACTCAATGATTAAAAGTTTAAAAAGCAGTTTCTTTTTCCTGATTTGTATGATGACTGTTAAACAACTTTCTGGACATTATTACAGTCAGCGCAAATGAATGGAATCAGAAATAAAACTGCACCTTCACTTGTACAACCTTAACTTGATTTTCCAATTGGAAGTCTGAAATTGTGCATCAGTTCTTATTCATCCTCAGGCTACTGGAGCTCAGCTTTCTGTCTTTTTTTCCTTTTCAATTTTTTTGTGGCTAATCTAGAGTGAAATGTGCTGATTGCTCTTGGAACAAAAGGACACAAAGTATCAGTGTTATGCTGTTGTAAAAAGCAGCGAGGACCCCCCACTTCCGCCACACAGACACGCGCACACACGCACACACATACAGGCTGGAGGAAGGCAGGTAGAAAAAATACCTTTTATTCAACAGAAACAAAAAGTGCTGCAGTGGCAAGAAAACACAAAAATAGTTACATGAAAATAATACTTGACAAGAACAAAGTAAACTTGGCATGAGACATGATACATAAACTGAAGTGAAAACAGCTAGAATCTGGCATTTAACAAGGAAACCAGGAAGTATTTATGTGGAGAGAGCTAATGACTAACAAAGGGCAGCTGTGGTAATTGGCTAATTAAATCCATGTGTACAGGGAGAGCAGCAAGTAATAGTGACTGAAAACCCAGGGAATAAGTTAAGAGAAAGAACCAAAATACAGGACATGAAACCAAACAGAAAACCTAACATGGAAACTGACCAGTCAGATCAGGTTTTTGAGAAAGGGGCAGCCCCAGTATGCTGCTGTACTTATTGTAAATGTGTTGATATGCAAAGGAAAGAACTGTAAGTAATCTCACGGACACTCAAATCAGCAACAACATTAGACAATAATTTGGGAAATAATGTGTCCTTCTACACTGTAAATGAGAAACAAATGAAGGACCAGGGGATCGATCAGAAATTCAGACTAAGATGGAAGAAGAAACCAGAGGGAAAAGTCTTTGACAAGAAGAATGTTAGTTGACATTTAAAGAATTTTTTTGAACAATTATTCTGTAGTTTCATGTTTACCTTAGTAGATCATTAAGCAGTGTTTGCCCTATTACCTTTGTACCTTCTTATATTTTACACATTGTACCGGATGTTACATTCATACTTACAACAGAAACTGACAACATGTATTTCATCACTCTAAATAGCACTGTTTAATCTGCATACAAATTAGCTGTATGGAAGGCCAAGAAGTGTTAAGTCTTAATGAGTGCATAAGGGAGGCAGGTGACGGTACACTGCATGTCAAAGAAGGCAGCAGATCACAGCTTAAATGTTACAGCAGCTGAGTACTGTGACACCATTTAGGCAGCGGCCTTAGGCCAGGATTAAGCTCCGATTAGGTACAGAGTGGCAGTTACCTAATATAAGTGCTCTTTAAACCAGCTCTTTTTTTATATAAGTTTCAAAGCTTAGTCTAGCTTAAACACAACCAGCATTCATGCAGAATAAGGAGGGTTCAGGTGAAGAAAAGATGTAAGAATGTAGTCCATCAACACCTGGAATACTTCCCTTCCCTATATTCAGTATATGGCTAATGGGAATATCAAGATATAGGCAGAAAAGTATCAGGCGACATTTTATAATGACTTAGGAGATACAGAAAATAAGATGCAGCCTTACAGGCAAAATGTTAGATGTAAACTATTCCAGATCAATAATAACTTGTGTCATAGATGTTATTTAATGAAATTTAAAGGAAAAGTAGAGATTTGTTGAGTGCTTTGGAGTTAATGACTATTGCCTACTAGCTCAGGTATGAATTTTATGGGAGCTTTCAGGTAAACATAATTGGGGTAAAATCTTTTCAGCCACAGAACAGTGTGCAGTGCTAAAAATGTCCCTGTGCGACACAATGACATTTATTTGGAGTGTTTTAGACTCTATTTCAGTTGTAAGCTCCAGCACCTGCACCATTGGGAAATGTGGTCAAATAGGTCAGTCACTGTTACATCAAACCGGAGTCTGAGATTAGTTCAGGTATCTTTTGGGAAACTCTCAGCAGGCTACCATGTGAGGAACGGCTTATCTCTGTCCATTTCGCAATTAAGTTTCATCTGGTGGAGTGCTGGACAAATGACTGCCCTTTGATTTTCTCTCATCTCTGGATCTCATTCAAAGTAACCGCTAGCTTGTTGGTTGCCTCTCTGAGTTGGATTCAGTCCCCGATTACTCTGTTTGGTGTGTCGGCCAGATCTACAAAGTCAACTTCTTCCATTTCAGAATGATGATAATAAAGGGGCTTTTAGAGTCTGAATGTGCTGGGAAAATGTTCAGGTACTCTTCCAGACATCTGTGACTTCACAAAATCTGGTATGGCAAGTCTGTTGACAATTCTCTTGACCTCATTTCTTGTTTTTTATGGCACACACCAACATCTGTGTGGATGTATACAAACAGTCTTGTGTTTAACAGTAACAGCATCTGAAGGACCAAAGATTTAAGATGCACCAGAGTTCAACAATCACTGTCAGAACAAAAGGGCTTCACACCATTTTGAATAGTATGAATTATTTTGTTTTGATAAACTGCTCTGTCAAAGTAGAGTTTTGATGAGGAAAAAGAGTACATATAATGCATTTTAAGATGAGCCTAAACCATATTAAAATTTGATGAATTTAAAAGCTCTGAAAACTTGTGGGTTGAATTGTATTAAACGGGTCACCCCAAAGAATTTTAACAGCTCACTTGGAAAATGAAGTGTCATTGAAAAGAGGAATTCTTTGTAACATAGTAAAAGTTGTTACCACTTTGTAAGGTTTCATATCCCTAAATTAGTCAAAGATGTACTTTTTTTGTTCCCTTTTGGTCATTTTCCATCATTACTAACGAGTTAACAGTAGTGATAGAGAAGAGAAATAAAAAGCAGACTGTCCACAAACTGTCGTATGTCCTGCTCAGTGTTTCCAAAGGATGCAAGACTCTCTGTACATATAGTATGCAGCATACAAGCTTTGTGCAATATCCAAAATATTAAATTATTCAGAACTTAGTCATTTACATGTCTCCATATAGATTTCCAAGAAATATAACCCTTCAAGTGTTAATCGTGCATTTTCTAACAGATGTTGATACCTCACTTTAGGTGCACATAAATCATTTATTTACATATTCATATATATTATTCACCACCTCCAAAGATTGCTTGTTCTTATTGACAGAATGGATTTGTCTTTGACTGGGTTTGACTTTGCGCCCGCTGCTGAAGCTTAATCGCCGAGCTCCCCTTAGTCTCCTCACGAGACAGCATCTAATGAAACATTTAAATATTTATGTGTTGAAAGTTGTTTAGCTCCCTTTCTGTTGTGTACTGCAGGGTGAGCACGGGTGGGGGAGGCTGACTCCCATCCTCTTCTCTTTGAGCAATGTCCTTTCTCTCTTGTTTCACTCCTTCCTTCACTTATCAGTGTTGGTGAATTAATGAAGGTGAAGACAAAAGAGAGGGACTTTTTCAATGTCCAGGCTTTGCAAGATGAAGCCATATATTATATTTCTATTATTATTGCTTCGTCCCTGCCTCATCCTCCACCTTTTGTCATTGGATTTCAAAAGCACTTTACAGGTCACTTTGGGAATGAGACAAATGCATGAATAAAAGTGTAGGAATTACTACTCTAAGGTGTGTTTATGGTGAAGGATAAGTTATCAGTGATATATGAAAACATCACTTCTTATGCTAATACTGTGTGTAAAATCAGAGGCAAAATGCTGCACCCTGAAGGATCCCTGCATCATAATAAAATTACTTCCAAACACTCCAAGCAAAGCCTTGCAGTAAGGGGGCTGCTTTGGCATTTGTGGGAATCAATGCAGGAGTGGATACCGCCAAAGTGCCAACGACTCCGGTACTCAGCTTTAATTGCAGTGAAAAAACTAATGAAGTTGAGAAGATGTTTCATGCAGGGCTTTACATAAGAAGCACAAATCGTGCAAGTCAGTTAAAAGAAAACAAAAAAAAAGGAAGGCTGAACGGAAGTTAGCAGATTGTTTCCTCAGATTCAGCTTTTCTTTAAAAATACTCAACAAAAATGATGACGATATCAGGAATGCCCACATTCACACTTAGATACTCATGAAAAAACCAACCGTATTTACAAACTGGTTTGCAGTTTACAGTAAGGTTGATGACAGGGCAGCTGCTCTGTGACTGGCAAGTTGCTGTCCGACAGGCAAACATAGTTTCTGTGGCTCTTGCTCATATCCTCCCTCCGCTTGTTACTTCATGTTTGAAAAGCCCAAGGTGATGACGACCAAAACCAAAAATAAGAGTCTAAAAAAGTCACTCTTTAACATGCTCCACTCTTCTTCAGTTGTACCAGATAGAAAGGAAAATATCTGGGGATTGGAACAAGATGAAGTCAAAGCCCCACATCTTTCATTTCCCTATTGCAAAAAATGGGTCAAGCAAGTTGACACGTGCCTCCTGTCTCCAGAACACAAATAAGGATTGCAGTTGAGTCTATCTTAGACCTGGGATTCTGCAGGACATGACATAATCTCATGGGAGCCGGTGACGTTGATGTTGGCATGGGTGGGACAGTGGATCATCTGATAAATAAACTGCAGGTAAAAATGACTCCAATGCATAACTTTTCCATCCCTTCTTCATCTCTGCTGCATTTGTTGCTCTCAGTAGCAATGCATTTGTTAGATGATTTACACTAGAAGTCTGCAAAGGGAGTGGAATCCCACGTGATCCAACACAGATTTTGTGGGTGCATGTGGTAAAACCAGCAGAAATGGGCGGGAGGTGCCATGGGGAGACACTTCTGGAAAGGCCTTGCAACACATTCACAACATGAGTCACTTAGATTCTGAGTGTGCTCAAACAGCTCTGTTCCCCGTCTCTGTTCAGCAACGATTAAATCTCGTGAGAGTATTTGCACAACTTTGCACCAAAACCATCAGAGGACCAGACCGCACATAAGCTCAAGAAAAAAAGGCTTGAAGTGATGCAGAGAAATGATGACACTGGACAAATACTGAAGTACAAAGATAACAGGGTGTTCACTTTTTCATTCTAGCTCAGGCATCTGTTTCGACATGGGGAAACTGGGAATGTCAGTAACTTTCTCAAATGTGAAAAATAACAGTTTTTAAGTGCATCTGGCCAGAAACTGTATGGATGGATACATCAAACTGTTACATCAGAAGAAGCTTGCCTTGTTATCTATTAAAAGTTTTTTTTTCATATCAGATTGACCTAATGCATGCTCTGGTAACCTCTCAGTAAAATAAGCTAATCTCATGTCTGCTAGAAAAACAGCATAACAAGCCATCCGAACACATCGATCACGATGGTATCTGGAAGTACTTTGGATTTTACACAGAAAATGTCATTCTAATAAACAAAGATATGACTATTTGTTGATTTTCTTAGCTCTCTAACTATACAATTACAACAAATCTGCGGGCTCATGTGAGGTAAGTGAGGCAGCAGAGGTACAGCATACTGACAAGTCAGTGTCAGGTGTAGTTTCATAAGCTCATGATGGAGCCAGAGCCAACTTATAAAATTCCAAGTTCCAAGTACAGCCACTACAGCTGTAAAATGTTAAGACAATACTGTTATGATGTAATTTTGTCCATTTGCAAACTGCCTGTGTGTGTTACCATATCAGGCCAGTGCATATAAGTGAAGCTCTTTCTGTAGTAAAATTAGCATCAAGATACTCAGATCAGCAAAAAAGCCCCTAACCACAGATAAGAGGACATCATTTTATTTTTATTAACTATAATCTATACAGGTAATCTCATTGAGTCACGAAGTCTCTTTCTCATGAGAGACCTGGTTGCCGTTGTTGGCCACACATGCTCATGTGAGTGACAGCACATTTAATGCATGTTTTATTTGGAAATTTATTCCAGCTAGATCTGTTCATGAAAAGACATCCCCAAAAGGTTAAGAACACCTGGGCCAGATGTGTAGGGACAATAAAGCATCCATACGCCTTTTCCCACACATAAAACATATATGGAGAATGTGCTTTACCTCATGGATTCTAATGCAATGACTTCAGAGCAGGTCGAAGCTGCTGGCACAGGAAGCTGGAAATGAAAAACAAGACGAAAGAGAATTTAACTTCAAAGAAAACAGTAGTTTCACGGACTCTGCATTCCTCCACATTATTCATTCCAGTTTTTTCTGTTAACACACACCTATGCTAATAATGTACAATTTACCATTCACAAACTGCACTGATAATAAATGAGCATGCACTTGAATTTATCTTGCCCGTTATTCGTTTTTTGTTGTTAATGTTGGTTCTGTAAATAGCTGCATCCATGCGTAAAGTTTGTGCATAAGGATGACTGCGAGTTGCAGAATATTTGTTGTGCCACAATTAGTTTTTTCCCTTTTCCTTATCGACTATATTTTCTCTCATTGAATGGTTTATTGCTTTGTACTTTCTCACTTAATGCTTTTTGTTCTACTTGTGATTTCAGAACTGAGACTATTAGAGAAAACATATTTCCCATTTCCCACTTTTCTGACTACTGTCTCGGTTTTACAGTGAGAAAATGACACTTCTTCTGCATCATTTTAGTTTATCATTAGTATATCAAACAACTTGTGGTGCAAAGAGATTTCTTAAATGGAAATGATTCATTGAAGTAGTATCTGCATTCATTCAGGGCTGCAAATTGGAAATAGGGTCTCTCCATGTTTGTTTTCACGATGGCTGACATTTACAAAATAGGACCATGTGTGTGCAGTCCTTTATAAGTCGGTTGGGATATTGGATAAATCTCCAATATTCATTCATCTGGCCCCCAAAGTTCTACATCCGCTAAAACACAAATAAAAACCTACAACACAACTTTTTTCTTGACATGTTCCCATAACATACAGCATGCACAATACAATGAATAATACACCATTTACAGAAGATAAAGACACAAGAAGTAAATATTTTACGAATGTATTTTTGCATCCACTTTTTTGTGTGTTTACAGTGTTTTCTTTCTTCTTTGAGGAAAGTCTTCATTAATTAAAGTACTCCTTTATGGGAAAACAAATAGGGAGGCAAATGCTGTACAAGGGCACATAAATATCATCACTGCACTTTTAAACCCAATTAGTTGTGTCTGGGCTTTATGGTCTGTGTTGCCAACTTAGCAGATTTGTCTCCAGATTTAGCTACTTTTCAGACCCTGTCAGCGACCTTTTACTTATTTTTTGCTTTTTTGTGGAAAAAAAACAAAACAATTATCAACACGATCGACTTTTAGGACAAACCCAAAGAGAAGAGAATCACCAATATTGCTCTGCGAGGACAGAATTTTGTTGTCTTCTGTGAGCAAGCCGTTTGGACTCAGATAAATTCACAATGAAACCAGAGGACCTGTGGATGACAAACCAAACCAGATGAGTCAAACTTTACAAACTCTTTGCTTAACCACCGCAGCATTTGTTTCTTCCTGGGTTCCATTTACTGCTTTTGCAGGTTTTAATTAAGTTGTCCCTCCGCACAGCATGATATGAAACAGACTCCTCACATCTAAATGCGGACATTTAAGCTCCTGTGAAGGAACTAATTTGTCTCCAATTTGTTACAATAGCTTTGTGTACAAAGTGCAAAGTGAATAAAAGTGTCAATCAGGACGAAAAATTAATGAAATAGGAAACCATCCCTTATTAATGGTAACTTTATTGAGGCAGAAAAGCACAATACATGCCTATTTGTCATAAACTGCTATTTACCACCAGGAACACAAGCAGCTACAACTGAGCCCAGCTTCAAATGTGCATTTGATTGAATTTCTCCTGGTAATGAGAACAACTTGTCAGGCATGGCATGTGCAAAACACGCAGTTTCCCATGCAGCTTCCCCCCCAACCAATAGGTGGGCTGACATCTGTAATAGACTTAAGTACAACTGCTTTTCCTGTATTAGGATGACAGATAAAGGAAATGTGCAGAGCCTGTAATTCAATTCAGTTTTATTTATCCAGCAATTTAGAACAAAGACTCATCTCAAGGTACGAGAGAGAGAGAGAGAGAGAGAGAGAGAGAGAGAGAGAGAGAGAGAGAGAGAGAGAGAGAGAGAGAGAGATAAATCACACAAATCCCCTTTCACCAAGCACTTGGAGACAGGATGTGACCAAATGTTGTACTCCACTATGTGAACATGATACAGCCAGTCTCCTCATTTTAACCGATTGGCATGTTTAATTCATATATTAAACATTTCAGCAAATTTGTGCTCATGTGTCTTTTATTGATACAGTGAGTCCCAGCTTCTCACCCCATGCAGTGCTGTGAACTACCAACCTCTCACTGCAGAAAATGAAATAATCAGTAAAACATATCGATTTCTGTCCACACATATAATTTTTGCTAATATTTTTTTCATTTTTTCATTTTTTTCAGACACTGAAATAACCACAGAGAAGAAATCAGTGTGACAACATTTCGTGAGACAGTCACACAATGTTGCCACACGCACAACAAGCAGGAATGTTGTCTCATATAGGATTCTAACTTCTCAACAGACCTGGGTCTTTTTAGTTATATGTTGTGTTCTATGACACATCAAATAGTTTCAGTTGGTGAAAGGCACCTAAACTCTTCCACTACAGAGTCATGCTGATGTAATAGATGCAGTATGTGGTATAGTATTGTCTTGCTGAAATATGCAAGGCCTTCCCTGAAAGAATGTTGTCTGGATGGATGGAAGCATGTGTTACCCTAAAACCTGTATATAACTTTAAACATTGGTGGTGCCTTTCCAAATGTGCTAGTTGTCGGTCCCATGGGCACTAAAGCACCCACATAGAACAGTTTCCCTCTTTGCTTCAGTCCATTTGAAAAGAGCTTTGACCCAGAGATTAACAGTGATTTCCATGTATCGTGTTCACATATGGCTTCTTCTGCACAAGATAAAGCTTTAACCTGAATTTGTGGATGGTATGGTCAATGTGCTCATGTCCCCCAGGTTCATGGTTCCCAGGAAACAATATTGTCTGTTTTTAATGCAGTGACACCTGAGTGTTCGAATATCACGGGCACGAAAAAATCATCTGTGAACCTTGTAAAAATCTCTTGATGATGATATGTACTGTAGAATATGGATTATTCAGAGTTCATCATTTCACAGTGAGGAACATTTTTCTGAAATGGATCCACAGTTTGTTGACACATTATTTTCAGAATGCTGCCTATCATTATTTCTGAAAGATTCTGGCCCTCTAAGGTGCATCCCCAATAATGTAACTGAGCTGTTCCTGATTATCCTAATTATTTGCAATATGTTGACTTCAATCAATATTTTGTCCTTCTATGACCACTCTCAGACTGCTTACAGATGCTATGCCAGGATTCATGCTCAGGTTGCCATTATTCATTGAATGAAGGTGGTCAAATATTCAAAAGTAAAGTCATGTAGTCAAACACATTTTCAAAGTATTTCGCCCAACACACTTCTAACTATGCTATGTTAGAGTGAAAGATGCTTTCAAATTTGAATTGGCAGTATTAGAGGGCATAGGTCATTAAAGTAATTGTCACCTGTTTTTAAACATGTTGAGCCTCTGGTTACGACTGGCACCATAAGCAGGAACAAAGAAAGAATAAGATAAAATACATTGCTCTGATGTGTATGGAGTCACACACAGACTGAAACGGATGTTGACATCAAGCTTTTTTAAGATGAAGTCCTGGTATACATTGGATGAAATATACAGGTATATAGATACAATGATTTTACATGAGTGCATAACAGGAACACACAGTGAACCCAGGGTATATGTTAGTGTGTGTGCGCCTGTTGGCTCACATTTGAGAACACTAATGTGTTCAGACACCTTGAGAGACCCAAAGTGACTGTGGCACTTATAGATCAATCAGGGCTGGCTGAGTAGACAAGCTCCACACGCCTCCTTTGTGATACCATTATCTTCCATTTAGGGAGGAAAAGTCATATTGATTCTTACCATTATGTCACAGCATATTTAACTCCTTTTTCTTCTTTTCTAGTTTTCTGTTTGCCTGGGAGGTAAAAGCTGAACACCATGGGGATGCAGAAAGAGTTTGTACACAAAGCTATGATCACAGGGCTTTAAGCAGCACAAAAACAATTCTAGAATAATTACATTGATTAGTCGTGAGTTCCTTTTCCGCTTGGTTTTTGAGTGTGCTATTCTGTGTATGTTTGCCTAATTTGCAAAGAACACTTAGACATCCACACAACTCATATGAGTACTCACACAGAGAACCTTTAGACAGAATATTTCCATTGATTAGCAATTTGAAGACAGCTGGGGCTTTTATCAAAATGTACAGTGGCCTCAGCACAGTGGGGCTGGGATTAGTGAATAATGAAGAGAACAAGATGCTGACTGGACTTAGCCTGGAAAAACGATGGAGGGCAGCTGTGCTCAACACAGGGGGTGGAGGAGGATAAAGACAGCACAGAAAATGGTGGGGGTTACCCCGTACTTGTACCGTGGTGAGGATAGGGAGAGCTATCATGAGCTGAATAATATTGAGCACTCCAACTATAGAACAAGAGCTGGTCATTGATTAGCAGACATCTAGTGGGAGAATTACAGCATTGAAAAGTCAAAATAAAGAAATACCACAAGGGCGCAACCCGCATGCAGCTAACTGGGAAATGTTAGGAGTTGCCATGAGGTGTGATATTTATGGATTTTATGCTGGTGAACATGAATTCTGCCCATTTTCTTCATGTCACAACTTTCAAAGTTTAAAATTTTACAGCGCAAGGTTATGTGTGTGTGTGCCCCGCAGGTAAAACTGATTAGTTTGTTGTACATAAGAGTGCCTGCTTTAAAACAAGCTGTAACGTTTTCTAACCCTAACCATGCCAAGTAGTTTGTAATGTCTACACCTAATAGGGATGTATTATGGAAAAATAACTTTTTTTCTTTGCTTGAGATCATATATTTTGGTGTCTGAAGTCTCTACCAACTGAAAAACTCAACCCTAACTTTTTGTTTTTCGTCCTCTTGATTTGAAAACAAATGAACGTAATTTCTCATGTTCCTTCCTCCTTTGCTGAGCCTTGACATCTTAGCCTCGCTAAGGATATACCTCCAGTCACACCAAAAATGCAAACTAACTCGGAACCTCTCTGATAGCTTCTTCTTGTTCCCAGCCCCTCAATCTATGTTTCTTACAAAAAGGTCAAATTTGATATTTGTAAAGTATTAGCATGGTTCTGCAAGTATCTTCTTTATCAAACTTTAATGAACCCCTATAATCATTTTATATAGTCACATTTTGGTGCTAAACTTGGAGGGAGGTGTAATACCAGTACCAGCATGTCTTATCTTTGTCATTTAATCATTTTTGACTGGTTAAAAGCATGTTTGACTTGCAAGAAGAAAGCTATCTTATTGAAAAACAAGATTTCATGCATCATTACCCAGAAATTGCTGCTTTGCGTCTGCAGACTGCACATCAATATTTCTTTTAGTGACGTGTACATGTGTTTAAGAGATGGTGTTGTCTAGTCCCAGGAATAAATGGTCACATCAGGTAACTGGGCCCAGCTGTGTACCTGAATGGAAGGTCATGAAAGCAGCTCCATGAATCACCTGAGTAGGGTCGGTCTGCCACAGATCCTCATGATTTATCCCCAGCAGGAAGACCAGCCATGAGAGGAGGTCAGGTGCATCTCGTATCCAGAATCTACACATATATTCTGTTCACCTGTACCAGGCTGTCCAGCCATTACACACAAACATAGGTAAAGCTGCATGCCCCTTAAGCAAGTCTTTGTACAGAGTACCAACCAACTAACGACACACACACATACCTTTTTCTCTCATCCTCAAGGATTAGCTGCAGCATCCCTTTGTTTGCTTGTAACCAAGACAATCTGCCAGATAAACAAAAGCCTGATAAGCAACGACATTCATCTTTCTGGGCTTTTTTATGTTGCTAATTGGTTTGAATAGGTGCTCAGCAGTTGCAAAGGCCAAGGTAGGGGCGAGATGACTGTAAGGCCTGGACTGCAGGGTGGGGGTGATAATGGACTCACACCGGAATTCCTTCGTCCAGCCTTGATTGAATTAGATGCAAAGCAGGAAGGAGAGAAACACAGATCTTACAATTATTGTATTGTCAATTTTTCTCTGTTAAACTGCACAACCTAAAAGATACATTGGTAAAAACAAATAAACAAGCAGGAGTTTTCTTTTATTTATCTTTTATTTACTTGTTTTCCTTAATGGTTTAAAGCAAATCATATGCATTTTTTTTGTCTTTGCTCTCGTGGGGTCAGAACCCCCGAACACCTACATACAATAAAAAACTGTATATAATAACAAAAGCACACTTAATCACATCGTTACAGTGAATCAATGAATATTTCTTCCCTCATATTAGAATATAGACATATATCAGCACAATCTAGTACAATGTAGCCAGGTAAGTTGGATATGTTTAAGTTCACTGATAGATATTTTTCACATGGTATTCATGCCTTTCTGAAATGGTTTTATACTTTTTGGGGTTTCCTGTCATGTGGTAACTCAGCTAGTGGAATGGTTGTCTTCGAACCTGATGGTCTGTGGTTTGATCCCCATCATGTCCATGTGTCAGAGTGTCCCACATTACCCTCGATATGTTCAGAGGGGCTATATCAGTACATCTGACGAGGCACCCAAGCCAAACAGCCATATGCAAAACTTTCCCAGACAAAGTGTATCAGTTGGAAAGTTTAAACATAATTTTAACAAATGAAAGACAAATGGAATTGATTTTATTTATTTTTTGGTAATTTTTATTGTTTGAATCACACATGGAAAAAGTGACTAAATTAATAAATTAAATCAGTTGTCTCCAGATTAGATGCCAGAAATAGAATGTAACATTTTAAAAGAAAAGAAAGATCTGTTTATCTAAGTTGACAAGCAATTTATCCTGGACTGCGAAAAAAAGAAAACAAGTCTTCACAAACCCTAAAATTCTCATTCCAAGATCTTCAGGTAACTCGTATCGGTGTTAAAATATACAGCTTTGCTTGCCAGCACAGTGGTAGTAGACATGTTTGATGCAGACTAAAGATGTCTTTTTAGAAGAAAAAAACGTGAGGTCTGGTGGAAAACTGTTTGAGCTTTCATCCTAAAGTTAACATCTGAACACGATAACAATCTTCAGCACACTAGCAAATCTGAAAAGGACAAGCTAAAGAAGAAGAAGCTCACGGTTATGGGATGGCCTTGTTAAGTAATGTTAAAGAGCTACAAAAAATCATTTCTTCTATGGATGTAATACTTACTTATTACATATGTTCATAATTTAGGTTAATAGACAGTTGATGAGCTAATTTTCATTGTGGTTGTGCTCAGATATCTCTTCTGCCCAAAGGTACAGCATCATGGCTGATAATTCTCATTAGATGTACTTTTTCACAAGTCTTTAGCTTTTACAGACTCTCTTGGCCATGGTTTGGAATGGGACATGTGAAATGGTCTCCCATGTTAGTCTTGTTATTCTCCCATCCAATCACTCCGACCTCCTTTCTGCACAGGCTTTGTGGCTCTATAACTACATCGTCTCACTCCAGTTCACAGTAAAAAGACATCATCTTCAAATAGAAGAGAAGACGAAGAAGACAGATCAGCACAGCATGCTATTAGCTTTACATATTAAGTGGCCAAATCCTGCCAGAGTTCACCTATGCCATTGCCAAACAGCTTACCTGCTGCAAAAGCTGCTGCTGGATCTTTTTGTTGTTGATGTCAGCATCTGATCGAATCTTAATTTTCAGGAAGGCTTGCATTGTCTTCTCTAAAACGTTAGTATTTAACATGGACACAGGACCTTATACCACTTTCAGACTTTACCTTGAAAACAGAAGAAAGGTTCCTTGCTTTCACAGTCTTCATCCCTCCATTTGCGTGAAGTTAACATCATTGCTGCACAGTGCTGTGTAGTCCTGAGGTCATCAGGTTGTGAATGTGGAGATGCTGTTGTCGGACCAGAAGGCCCATAGGGATCTCTGTAAAGGCCAGTCCATACATCCCGACATTAGAATCAGTCAAAACGTGCTGGCCAGATCTGTGTGGTGTTCCCTGCAATATGTCTGAGCCTGTAGCCATGTGACTTTGTTCTCCATTAAGTCAAATGTGGAACTGCTGGCTTTGAAAAGTTAAAGATAGCATTGAGTGTCAGGACATGAGCATGAGAACAATCAAAATTTCTTGGAAGTATAAGGTTAACTCGTAATACTTATTTGTTCACACCATTATAACGTATGAAATCTTTTGTTGATTCAACAGGTTTTTCCTTTGATAGGCGACACAGTGTTGCTCTCCAAGATAATTGTTCGGTCGGCCTGTTAAACACGTCATAAATTGAGCATTGACGTCAACACAAGAAGTGTTGTCCACGGACCACTTCTAGCTGTTTCTGTTCTGATAAAACCATATCCAGGCCCAAGCATCACTCATTTTCCGCCACTGAGAGGAGTCTTTGGTTGTCGTTGTTGTTGTAGATGGTGACCAGATCAGTGAACTTGTCTCTGCAATGACTCTGAGCTTCACCCCAGGTCATTCTCTGATTCACAAAGTGCAATTCTTTGCTCAAGTGGGCAGATCGGGTGGAAATGCCTGGTGAGACACACAAGATAAAAGATTTTTCACTGCGGCGATGGGCCTTAATTCAAGGAAATCAGAGACAATGGGAATCTATAGATTATCTGATCTGATCGGTTTTAACCAAGAGTAAACATTTAAATAGGTTGACCAGATATGAGTTTGTGAAAAAGAGGACGCCTCAGAGGATGGAGGTGGGTGGGGTGCTGGATTTTATAATTCCAGCCGGACGCGATTTTGAGCTCTCAAAAAGAGGATGTGTCTGGGTAAAACAGGACGTCTGGTCACCCTAATTTCAATGTCTTTTCCCCAAATGTTCCAAAGTTGTATGTTGTTGTTTCAAAAGTTGTATGTTTGATATGTCAAGTGAATATCTCAGGGAGCAAGGAGCGTTCAAGGAGCACAACATCAAGAGCCATTCTTCCAAGCATGCTAACTATATTAGATATTGTCTTTCAACCTAATTGCCAAGGAAATTAGTTTTAGAGGGCAGTCAATTATCTAAGAATGAGCAATGAAAGCTTCTGCATATGGTTATACAAGCTTCAGGTTTGTGATTTTTTGAGATTACAGAACATCATGGAGGCAGCTGGCATAGTATAACTTAAATTCCTTTATCAAATACTTCCAAAATCAACTGTTCGTCCTTTACTTTATCTGTGCCGATTTAGCCCTCTTAAAAAGAAAAGCATAGAGCAACACTGCGTGCGCATGAAAATGTTCCTCCTGTTTGCACACTTGAAATAAGTGTATCGCCGTCTGTTTCATTCTGAGCAGTTTTTAAGAAGAATATAACCTCTTTAAAGTTTGAGTGACCAGTACTGTGCTAATGAGTTCTGCTTTGCTAACTGATGTCACAGCCCTTTGTGGAGCTCCAAACCCAAAGTGAGGCCCACATGTTTCTATTTCTATTGTTCTAATTATGATTACTAATCGCTTCAAGTGAACATTTAATGAAAGTTTATAAGCATGAATTAAAATTTAAAAAAGTACATGTCACCAACTGACCTGAATGTAATGAGTATGTCTATAAGCTACAGTTCTCATGTGTGAGTTATTAATCTTGCTGACCTGAGAGCAGTGAGATGATCAGTGTGGCTTCCTCCATGCTTGCCTTCATTCACTATAATGGATACAGTCATCATGATTATTATTCCACACTATAATCATTGTCACCCTTGTATCGATCTTTATCATCGTCAAAAGAACTTTAATCTCCAGTATTAGAATTAATTATTATTGAACTATACAATACAGTGTAAACACTCAAACTATACAAATGTTCTACTGACGATTCAAATCTATCGAGTTTTTGATATAGTTATCAACGAGAATATAAAAATATCTGAACGTCAAGACAGCTTAATCTGCTAAGAATAAGTGGATAATGTGGAACATACCCGACAAGTCTTTCTGCTCTTCCTCTAATGAGGCTGCATGGCAAAAGGTATTAAAGGTAAACTCAGCCTCACCAAAATGCTAACCATAGGGAAAAGCAACTGTTACTGAAATAGGAGAAGAAAGATAAATATGCCTGTGTACGGTGCTTCTGGCACTGGAATGACAGAAAGGATGTGCCCATCGTGTGTGTGTGTGTGTGTGTGTGAGAGTGAGTGTGTGTGTGCATTTCTGGGTTTTGCTTCGTTTTCACAGTGATTAACTTATATGTTTGATATGGAAAAATACTGAACTTTAAGCAAGAGCCACAGGAACTTGTGGTGTGATGTCAGACACAGAATAAAATGCCTTCAGCAGGTAACGGAATTGTAAGCTTTGTAGTTTTATTAGTGATGGGGAAAATATTATGCAACACATTTACTTTTGATAGAAACTATTGGCAGTTCAGTGAGAATGGAGAATGCGGGCAGGCCTGTAGTATTTGATACAGTCTGACAACCTGCAACAGCATCTCCTAAATGGGCGGAAACAAGAAATATGGCAAACATTTGTCCCACTCCTTTCTTAGATGGATTGGAAGCACAAAACTATCGGTTTATAGGTTTATGGAAAAGACTTCAAAGCATTAATACATCACTTACTTCCACTGTTTTTTTTATCCACAGGAGCACAATTGTAGACATGGTAGATATCAATAAAGCATCAGTCATATTGTTCATTGTAATTTCAGTCAGCAAGTTGCCAGGACCACTGCTGTGCTGATAGAGCGTAAAGACTGTCGTTCATCTTCTCTTGGCCCTGAGGCCTGATTTTAATATTGCATGAATACCACAAACAATGAGAATCCAATAGTCAATAAAACAATGGTCCTAAAGTGAAAACATTCCAGTTGTTCAAAGCAGAATTTTAAAGGTTTACAATCTGCTCAATAACAGCGATTAAAAAAAAGAAAGTGTTAAAATCAAATTAAAAAGGATTTCCTGTCAAGCAGCTGTATCACAGAACTGCACTGACGAGGAAATAAGCAGAAAAAATTAGTCAAATCAACCTAACGCTAATTCTTCCTTCTTTATTCAGACTTTTTATCAGATGCAAATCAATATGCATGTGCACTCACGCATGATCAGGCAAGTATTGCGAAACATTTCCATAATTTTTGAGGATATCAGTTTCATTTTGCATTCATTACCTTGACAGGGAGAAATCAAATAAAGCATGAACGTGAACACATATGCACACCGCCTTCTGAACAAAGATAAACCCCCTGCAGACATCGAGGGCAAGCGTGCAGGCAGGAATATATCACAGCTCCAGCCAGGCAGAAGAGGTATATTTCACACTCAAGGAGTGGCCTAGTCTGCGCAGCACCGGGGATCATTAATCTCTTGGAGACAAGCTCTCTGGCCCGGGGCTGGCACAGGTAGACAGGAGCTGGCTGGGCTCCGGGACACATGCCTACGACTCTAACGGTCTCATTGCATTATCAATTGTTAGATAGTAGATGGAGACGCACACCAGCCAAAAACCACAGTCCATTGCAGAGGGACAGTGGTCATGTTTGAGCTGGAGTGTCCCTGGTTGGATCAGGAGAAAGAGTTGAGGCCGTAGCACGGCACTGCTACAATTTGATTTTCATCATCAGTATTTTAAAAGAACACTATTTTTCAATTCGACTGATTTATGCAAAACAGCAGTTACCGCTCTCAGTAACCTGCCTCCGCTCTCTCATCACACCTGAGTCACTGAGACGTTGTGAGCTCCATCTGACGATCAAGAAACCAGAATCAGGGCTATTTAATTCTGCCTTGGTTAAAAATTGCAAAAAGATAATTATGACAGAATTGAATTAAGCATGCAAAGCAAAGACATTTGTCACCCAAGTCACTGTGGTGTCATTGTCAAGATTCACTCATTCTACTCAGTGCACTGACTGAGAAATCCATAATTAGATAGACATTAGGTCTTCAGCGCCATCTTCTTTTCTGAGAAGAGTAGTCCGAGAATAGTAAGATAGTAAGCGGCAGCCAAATGCCAACTCAAGGCTTCAAAAAGGCAGTGAACAAATAAGTGGCTGATTTTACAGTTGCTAAAGATCTTGCTAATGATCTACAGGCTATAGATAAACACATATTAAACAATCTGTTAGATTCACACATAAAGAAGGAGAATAAAAACAAAGAGAATTGCATGGTGTTCCTTGGCAAGTAACTGCCAGTTACAGACTTTCAGAGGTCAGGTCCTCCTCCATCTTTTATGCACATTTTCAAGTTATAAAAACAACAGCAACACAGTTAACTAACAAATTTGAATAATCCGGGTCAGATTTAAACTCAGAAACCTTTAATATGAGTTTGATAATGTAAATCCAGTCCGCACAGGGCTTCGGGTGAGAGGGTTAGGTTCACTTTCCACAGTAATGAGGATAAGGAAAGAGGGGCAGCCATTAGTCTCTGGGCTGGAGGTGCGATAATCCCATTGTTGTTCAGAAAAATACCATCCAAACACAGTACTGTACACACACCTCAAAATGTTTGAACCGCTGACATAATTTCAGCCAGACTTCTGCTTTAGTGAAATGTAATCATCATCAAGGGCAGCTGGAATAATGTCCTTAGATACTGGTGTAATTTTTTAATGACTCAGCATTACCATAAGAAAAATTAATTCAAAGAACAAAAAATTTAATAAGATCTTGAAACAACGAGTATTTCTTTCTGATGAAACTATTCTTTTTTAACAGACTGATTCTTACAGAACCCAAGAGAAGCGTTGGCTGTGGCACATAATCGCTTTCAAAAGCTGTAGTCATGAAAATCAGGCATGTCGAATGAAGTATCTAGAAAACTACTTGGTTTAAGGTACACTTCTGGCCCTAAAGAACGAGGACTGTCAGCCACATGCTGTGAAGCATGCTGCCTCCATTATCCAAATGTGGCACACTCACTATGAACTCTCAACTACTCAACACACACTCGTTCAATGGGTTTGATTTTAATCTTGAGTTAGTACGTTTATTTTTAAAAGATCAATAAAAGCAATATCATGATGGGGATGTGGGGGGGTCCAGTTTCAAGCAGTACTACACTCATTAACACTGACCTTACTTCTGGGAGTTCTGCTTCTACTGCCACTCCAATTACAACCACGACTAAATCGAGAGATGATGGTATTGCTGTTATTTGCACAGTCATTACTACTATTTAACAAATTTAACATAACTATTTCACATCTACCTCACTCAAAAAAAGGCTGTGAAGCTGCGTAAAATGTACAAACAGAATTGGCCATGCCATCAACAAATGCAGGTTAAAGCTCTATCATGGAAAGAAGAAACCGTGTGTGAAAACGATCCATAAACTCTGCCGTTTTCTCTGGACCAGCACTCGTTTAAATGGACTAAGGCAAAATGGAAAACTGTCCTGTGGTCAGATCAACTGTAATTTGAAAATGTCTTCTGAACTAAAGAGGAGATGGATGAGTCAGCTTTTTATCAGCACTCACCTACATCTGATGGTATGGGCGTGCATTGACCAACTGTTGAATTGCACATCTGGAAAGGCATCATCTATGCACCACTGGAATAACTTTTGATCCAACTGATACGAGTTCTAACACAATGACTACAACTACTGGCACCATCAACCTTTGTGCTTCTATTACTACTGTTAGTGTTGTTTGATACTACATAACCAGCAGCATCAAAATTTGTTGGACAGGAATGAACTGGAAGAGATTAGAGGAGAGGAGACATCAGTCCCTGTTTTCGACTACCAAGTCTGAAACCTGAGTGAATATTAAACAGTTCACAACGATCACAAAAAGAGTTTCAAACACACATTTGTCATTGTGGCACGGTCATGGAACAAAGTGAAAATGGTTCAGGGTAAAATCATGTTAAATGGGACATCTTCGACCCCTGCTGTCATAAAAATACATGCATCCCAAAGGATTAAGGGTAATCCTCAGAAAAACAGAATTTGCCACTGAAGTAATGTGCCTGGGAAAGTCTAAGGACTCAAAAAAATGACAAATTACTGTAAAACTCTTAATGATAGAGCTGGGCTGATTTAGTGTTATATGATTTATCTTGGAATAACTCTGCCATTTTCTTATTTTATCAAATTTCTTTTCTCCGGAGGAGAAATCTTTAGTTTAGCTAGTTTACCAAAATCTGCTACATGCCCTTTGTCATCTATGCTCATGCAGTTAAAGAATAAAACAGTTCTTCTCACAAACCTGATCAGCTCTGACAAATTCATTTGGCAGATAATTCACCCTACAGGAACACATCTGTGGATATCCAGTTGAAAGGTTATTTTGTGCATATACTGTAATTCAGTGCTTGCAGGTACCATTTCATGCACTGTTTTTGATGTAAATAACATTTCAAAGCCACGTTTTACTAAAGTAAAACATATTTGCACCTTGTGTGCACATAATGCAATTCATTCCCCTGATTTGATTCATTTGAGGACACATTTTAACTTTTTGCATGTTTTAATTTATTTGCATGTATTGCAGAAGGTATAAGCATATAAAAGTCAGTACATCACACTTAAAGCCATTGTATGCTTTTAAGGGAGCTTGGCTCCTCTAATTAAGACATAAGCTCCCCTTAAAATATGATTTACAACAAACATTAATCAGAGCATTCACAATGATAACTCAAAATCAGCACTAAAGGTCTGTAGAGACGGTCGTTTTTTGTTTTTTCAGGGACCTCTTCATTTACACTTTAAAAACCGAGCAATAATAAAAATTATATGAAAGCAGCTCCAGACGATTGGAGAATTTGATTTCATGCAGTAACATTGTGCAACAAGGTTGGAAAATTTGGCCTCACATTTTTTCTTTTTTTGGATATATTTTTTACATCTATCTGAAGGCTCTGTAGATTCTTGTGAGTTAGATATGCTTTGCACTCCTCCATCTCAATCTGAACTGGTTTAAATCACCTAAACTTTCCAAAGCCAGTTCAATTTTCAAGGTGTATGCTGTGCTGTGAGTGTGAGTGATGAATGGTGACTCACTGAGTTCAGCCAGTGTAATACAGTTGCAAAGCTCCTTAACAGCTCTCAGACAAGTTGGAGAAATGTCATGAAGGGAAAATGCTCAAAGAAACGCAGAAGAAAAAGAGTTTACATAAGCATGCTTGTTATAACAGCACAACAGATACCGCCTCCATGAAGATGCACAGCACTGTTAAACCACTTTGTCCATTCTTTTCTCAGATCCCCCACCCCACCCCCCCCCCCTTCCTCCCTCCATCTCACTAAACAGATGGAGGTGTC
Source organism: Leuresthes tenuis (assembly GCF_036924035.1). NCBI lineage: Eukaryota > Metazoa > Chordata > Actinopteri > Atheriniformes > Atherinopsidae > Leuresthes > Leuresthes tenuis. Next base: position 20,804,924 of record NW_027325372.1, on the reverse strand, counting down.
AGTGGATTTCCACCTAAACACACGCCAGGGCGGAGCTAAGGGGCTTATTTGCATGTTTGGGAGTGAGGAGCTGTCTGTGTGGGTCACAGAGGTTCCTCCGCTGACCCAGCTGTGTCGTCTGTCTGCAAAAAGAGGTCAAGGGTAGGTGAGCGGTGACAGGGGCAGAAGCTCTGCTGCTTTTCTATTAGCACAACCCCTGGATGCACCCTTTGTCCTTGGTCTTGTCTAACAAAGCTGCATAATAAAATAAAGTACTGTTCGAAGACTGAAGGACCATTTTATCACCCAAAATAAAGTCTTGTCCTCATGTAGTGTGTTTGCCCCAGAAATTCTCAACTTGCTTCTGTTTAATGTCAAACTTTTGGGATATTTACAGTAATAAATGGTTGTGCTTGCGCATATTGACTTATAAAGGAGGATCTGTTAGATTTAATCTTAATCTTAATGGTCTAATTTACCCTCTTCAGTATGACAAAAGTGCTACAGTTACTATTGCCATCGTACGATTACGTGTAAAATGAAAAATTACTTCTGGATAGTTTAGTGGTATGATTACCACCTTTTGTGTGGGAGACCTGGTTTCAAATCCCCTGCATGAAAGGAACTGCCTCCAGTAGGGGTCCTTAGGCAAGACCCCCTTACTCTACCTGTACGTCGCTTTGGATAAAAGCATCTGCCAAATGCATCTGCATCTGCAAACATAACATTCTATAATTACAAACAATCAGTATACAAATTACTCCATAAACAGATTGAAACAGAATTTGAGGAGTTTTCAGAAACAGTCACAAACTAAGACGCAGCTATGATATGTGAGTTTAAATACAGCTATATAAGAGCAAGACTTCTTTCAATTCTACGGAATTACAGATCCGGACTTATCAGAAGTCTAACTGCTTTCATGAGAATTAAGACTGTAAGTAGCAGCCAGATGCTGCTGGTTAGATACATTTGATGTATTGATATTCAGTAACTGTGAGCATGACTGTGAAAGCAGACATTTTGGCAGCTTGTTTCCACTGTTTTCTGTCATTCTTGTTCACAGGACCCCTGTAAAATAGGAGAAAAAGATAATGGAATAAATTAATAGAAACAAAGGGACTAAATGCAAAAAAAGGAAGAGTACAGAAACAAATACAATTACAAATGGAAAGTATGGTGATTTGTTTAAATAAATAGAATAATATAAAGAAAATACATACATTGATATGATTTAAGGAAATATATAGAAGTAAATACAGGAATACAGGAATATATAAACAAATGATTAGAAAATAAAAGAAAGAAATTAAATGACAAAGTAAATAAAGTATTAAGTAGTATTAACACAAAGTTAAATGGATACAGTTGATTAGAGTAGAAATATGAACTTATTCACATTTTATGTCTGTTTCATTTTATTTCAGTAGCATTCATTAGCATTGTCAATTATTTTGTAATTAAGTCATTCATTCATTTGTGAATCTCCTTGATTTTGGCAGCCTGAGCCCCCACAGTATTACAGATTGAGTGTGGCCTCTTCAAAGCCTGGTTTGCTTGTTAACTCCACTGAGGAAGCTCTATTAGAAGTGGAACTTTTGCTGTAGATTTCATTCTGGATGCAGGACGTTTTCCCCAACCTTGGTGGATTTATGAACTGACTGCTCCTGCTTAGCAAGTGTTCAGTTGTGTGACTTGCTTGAGGTTCTTGTGGGCCGTATTGACTCACAGCTTCTTCTGTCTTTAGTCCTGTTCTTTCTTTGTTGTGTTCCTAACAGTGTTGTCCTTTTTTCCTCTTGTAAAATCATTGCAATCGCGTCACTGATAATACCAGCAGCATGGACCCTCTATATTCATGTCCCACTCAATCCATTCCTTTTTATTAGTAACAGCCTACACCCAGAGGGAGAATTAACAGTAAGAGACTGTTATTGCAAGGGACTCCTTTAAAGAGAAATATTTCCACAAGCCTCTTCTTAACATAAAGTATACAGAAATGTATTATTGAATTTAATGGATAATTGATATAGTGAGCTACAGTGGAAGATTTTTAGGTGGTTTTTGCAGTCATTCACCTCAAGTTAAGACATTCCCTGCTTCTTATAAGTTCTGTTTGCTCCATGTCCCAAATTTTCCTCACATGCTTTTCAGACAGTTTTATCTACAAGACCTACAATGGCAACTTGCACAGTAGACCCAGCAGAATACATTATCACCCTCCAGTTTCTATTTCCACCATTACTTCATACTGAGGGTTTGATTCCGACCAGGGCCCTACATTGTTCCTCTTTTATAATCCAAACTGCATCAAAAGAGACGATCCATTTTTTTGGAACCCTCTGTCTTTTCTCTCTGGAGAAAAACTTAAACCACACATATGCTCTCTACTCTCTGCCACTCTTACTGACACAACAAAAGAGAAAAAAGAAGAAAAACCTGTGTGTTAACATATGGAGATATCCTGTTCCGTCAGTGTCAAGAATCTCTAGAAAATAAATAAATAAATAAAACTGTGATGTTGAGCTGATGAGACAGATGGTTCATTAAAGAATCACAAGTATCCTGCTAAGTCTTCCACTCTCTTAGGGAGTGGGCTGAGACCGAGGCTTCTGCAAGTTTTGTTTGCTGAGCATGCTACTGCAATAAGAGCAGCTTGATCTGAGACTTGAACAGGAATTACAGCGCAGAGACGACAGATTTCGAAGGTTCCTGCATAGTTATGAGCCTCAATATGGTCCTATGAGCCCTCACAGTACCTGAGCGAAACTCTTTGTTTTGTCATGTGTTTGCTCTGTTCTCCTTCTACTTTTCTTGTCATTTTTTTTCTCTCTGACTTTATCTGCATCTTTAGTATTGCTCTGCTCTCAGGAAAACTATCAGTTCTTTGTTTCCATGGTAACATATTTTTTTTCTTTTACTGCAATTAAACTGCAGAAAACTCAGTGTTTTGGATTGGAGGGACTTTGCATGGCATTTCATCCATTTTGGGTGCATGTACTTGCCTTTCCTCCCACTGATGATGAATTCATTTCTTAGTTGTTACTGGCAGTCCTGCTGCTGGAGGACATCCTGTAAAAATACATGTGCATGGTGTGAAGATTATAAGGGAGATAAGACTGCTTGGATAGAACCTCCTCTAAATGAGATTATGTTTTTTTTTTTGTAAATTAAAGGCTACTTTCTTTAACTTATCTCATCCAGAAAGAGGGTATAAGCATCTTATACAGGGTAAGAATCTCTTTTTTGCAAGTATTTCTATTAGTTTAAATTGTATTTTCAGCTGAACAAGTTTAAATTTGATTATTGTCATTAGCAGAAATAATCACATTATGTTTTAAGAGATTTAAGTTGAAAGTAGAATAACATTTTCATGTGGTAATTAGCAGTGGAGGAATACCTCGCTGCAGCCCGCAAATTAAGGCAGAGGTTAAAAGTAAAAAAAAACAAAAAACATTTGCTATGGTTTGATTAGTTTGTGACTGGATGCTGGCCGTGAAGAAGAATATCTTGATGTAGTGTACAACGACAGTGAAGTTTGTCGTTACATTGTTGAACTCAGGCCTGAGCGCCATCTGCGCAGCCCTGCACACAGACCTCCCATTCACATCTGCCTCTTACAAGTGAGTCTGCGTGAAAGTGTCTGTGTCTGTGCCAGCCAGAAAAGCAAAACCTCCCCCAAATCATTTGCATCAATGAATGTGACATATGTTATCAATAAACATCAGTGACTTCATCTATCTGCAGAACAAAATATTTTCCTGTATCTTGTCATTTAGCTGCCCCAGTGTATCATTTGACCTGTTACATTGACACAAAGTAATCCAGTAATCCAGTTACAATATATCATTGAACATTTTGAACCACAACATTTTGCTGAAAGTTCTTATGGAATTAAATAGTGTTTTAATCTCTTAACAATTCCTTTTAAACAAGCATTTTCAGGATGTGGGAACAGTCCCATCTTCTTATTTTGTGCCATAAAACAGAACAGCTACCCACAGTAAATTCAGCATAATAAAACAGGTACAGTCTATGAGTTATCTGGGAGACATTCTTTGCCTTTTTTAAAGTTGACACAAATTCCTGAGGTCTAAATGAAATGTCTCCAACATGCATTGGTGAAAATAACTTTGGATCTTTAGTACTAAAACTCGTTTTCCAGCTATGTATTTGTACCTCTGCTCAGCCCGTTTTAGAGGATGGAGTAAGCTATTCAACTCTACTCTAACCCTCTCGTCTGTGGAGTATGCCTTATTTCATATGACTGAGCAACTCTGCATGACCATGCACACATAAATATGGGCAAATTTTACACTTAGTAACAGTTGTTAAGCACCTTACCATATGATAGAGCACCCAGTATCGAGCCGGAGAGATCACACACACACACACACACACACACACACACATCTCACTAGCACACACAACAAACAGAGCTCAGGCTAGCACACAGACTAAACAGATTTTTATTCTCAAGTACTTACATTTCCCTCCAGCCCCAGCTGGCTGTTCAAAATCATATCACATCACCTCCATCTCATCAGCTCCATAAAGCCTGAGCTTCACTAAAGATCCATTTCTTTGTGCTTTATCTGCTTTTAGCGGGTAATGTTAAAGACTGTTACTTAAAAGGGTTTCACCAGTGTAGCAAGTTTGTTATTTTTTTATGTAGTGCTACATTCATTTACAAACTGGAACTTGGAATTTCCAACATATACAGTACATGCAAGAAAAATCAAAGTAATCGCTAAACGTAAGGTTTCCTAATTGGGATGTAATGCACAAGATTAAACCTCATGGAGCAGGGATGTCATACTCCGGTTCTCTCGGGCCGCTGTCCTACAGGTTTTAGAGGTTTCCCTGCTCCAACACACCTGATTCAGATCAATGCCTCATTAGCTGGTTTGTGCAGAATTTAACAATCTTTTGAAAAGATCTAAATGATCTGAACCAGGTGTGTTGAATCAGCAAAGCCAAACGGACAAGAGTTTTGACTTCTCATTTCCGAGGTGCAGTAAGTGCAACATGGTTTGATGTTGTTGGTTGATATGAGGACGAGGTTGCTGGATAATTCCACTCTGATCAGTGTCCGTGATGTGACAGAACCAGAATCAGAACCTCCCAATCTGACCAGCTCACTGACTGACATATTCAGACCTAAACCTCCCCAAAACAAATTGAAAAAGTTCTTTTTCAGAGTTTCTTCAGTTAGTAGTCATTTCAGACTTGTCCCCTTTAATGACAGTGTGCTTGTTAAAATGTCACACTTAGTGCCTTTAAAAAGAGCAGAAAAAGCAAAAAATACACTCCTGGCCCTTCTGGATTCTTCTGAATGTCCCACTAATTTTAATGTGCCCCGCCAGCCACCCCCCCCCCCCCCCCCCCCCCCCCCCCCCCCCCCTACAAGCAATTCATGTAATTTCTTGAATACCAAACTAATACCCTCTACCTATGTGTGTCATCAGATGTCAGATGTCATCAGTCAGTCCTCAGCAGGTGGAGAAGGGTAATATATCGCAGGTCAGATAGAGGGCCAGAATTACATGCAGCCTGGTCCTAGTGAGAAGACCCATCTGTACTGTCACAGCTTGATACGGACGTAGATCTCCGCAAGGTGCATTTATTGTGCATGAGTTCATGTTTATGTAAGTTTGTTTTTACTTTTCCGAGAACACATCCTGTAACTTTAAGTTTATGCACTTTCTAGTGTGTTTTTGCTGTTGTGCTGGTGTTTGTACAGATGTGTCTTTGCGCACGATGCTGTGCAAGTGTGTGCGCAGGTTTTGTGTGTGTGGCCTGGAAATTATCTGGTCATTCATCACTGCCTGAGCAGACGAGGCTAGAGACCATCCATCTTCCCAGCCTTTCTTAGCCAAGGCTGACACTCAAGGTGTTTGTATGACTTAATGTTCATCTCTGCAGGATTTTGGGGCACCGTGCACACAGCTCACACAGAGTGTGTTTTTCTCTGTGAGTGTGTGCAAGATTGTTCAGCTGATGTTTACCTACTGGTGTGTCTTGATGTTTAACTTGCTGCAACAATGGCTCAGTGTAGTAGGTCTCATTAAATCAGGTTTTCATGTATTGTTAACTTTTCAGTGAGATTAGGATGTGTCAAAATTTCATTTTACCATCAAAACTTCATGGAAAACTTCATGTGTATGTATTTCCATCACTGTATACAAGAGGCTCCTTTTCATGTTTCTCTCAAGCATGTAGTGCCTGAGAAGTGTTTGCTGAGGAGTATTGGCAAACACAAAAGCTCACCACTCTTATTGACTGCCTCAGGGTATGACCTTCGAGGAGAGTGTGTATATACCTCTATCACCTCGCTTGTGTGTGAGTGGGTCCTCACAGTCACAGGCCTTTCTCATTCTCCAGCGAAAGGTCAGCCATCAGACAGTATTGAGCAGCGCTAAAGGTGGAAGAAATGTGAAATATGTTAAATGATCAACCATCCTGTTCTCCTGCTGCCCGGCTGAGTTTTGAGCAAAGTGATCTTTTCTGGTGGTGTCTGTGAGCTAAATGATATACACTCCAGTGAGAGCTCATTAATACACCTCATAGCTAGTTAACAAGCAATGACATGTATACTGTTACAGTTCACATCATTACTGTCACACACGGACTGGTCTCACAGAAATAACACTGTATTACACGATGGAGGCACATTATGTGTTGAAATGATTACCTTGGAAAGTGACTTTTCCTGTATAGATTATAGCTTGGAAAAAAAATCTCACTTCTTTCACAAACTTCTGTCAGATCAGTCTGGTTAGTCATAAGGGTGATGAAAGTACCACTTCCATGAAAGGATTTGTGATAATTCATTCAGAGAGAAGAAAATGAGTTTTCTTGCCATTGTTGCATCACAGCCTGTAATACACAATTGATTTTTTTGTTTTGTTTCTTGTTTTGATCTCCAGAAAATACTCAAAAAGAACTTGGGTACAAAAAAAGGTAGTAAAGTCTGAAAATGACCTTAAAAGTAGCGTAAGTCGTTTTATCTGTCACACGATCTCACACCTGGTGTGAAAGGCGTCTCAGTGGAGCTTGCAACACCACTAAGCAAGTTCAAAAATGAATATCAAGGACTTCTCCAAACAGGTCAGGGGAAAAGCTCAGGGCATGTAAAAAGTGGGGATGGATGATGAAAAAAAATTTTGAAATCCCAGTGGACCCCAGGGAGCCCCATTAAATCCCTTATTAGAAAATAATAGATGTAACAAATATAGCACAGAAGCCAAAGGTAACCCTGAAGGAGCTGCAAAGTTCCACAGGAGTGATTTGAATGTCTGTTGTCAGTAGGACCATTTTTGTGTGTTTACTCACATAACAAAGAACATTGCCTCAAGGAAAAGAGAGAGTTCTATTTTTGCCTGTAAAATAAACTCTCATCCCCCTGATAACACCATCCCCACAGTGAAGCGTGGTGGCGGCAGCATCATGATGTGGAGATGTTTTAAGAACGATGTGTTAAGAAACTGGTCAGTGAACTGACCAATTTGAGTCAATACATCATTGTGCTAAGTAAAAGTTCCTTTTTAAGGAAAATCTAAAGAATTGAATTGAAGTTCTCAGACAATTACCTTTTAAATGTCTTAGAATGGCTGAGTTCAGGCTCAAAATGATTTCGGGGTAAGGCACAGCTAATGGAGGTAAAGAAATATGCATCAGTTATGAAATTAATAACATAAATGATTGTCATGTGGTTAAGGAGTTAAGATTTTTCTGGGGGAATGTTTTTTGAAGTGTTTTTCTCAGAGTTATAAAGTTATACATTCTATACCTTAGGATAAACTATTTATGTATTTGATAAAGTCTGCATATGGCCTTCAGCAGTATGTGTTTATAGAGGCTCAGTATAAAACAACATGGCCTATAGGAATCCAGAAATTTAGCAAAGACAAAGTAGTGTAATGTAGTTTCCTTTTTCCTGGAGCTGGAGTAGTTTTGCCTCGAAGAACAGGCAAAAAATCCCAGTGGTTTGTGATGCCAACATTGCAAACTGCTGTTCTTTTTTTGGTCTTAATTGTTGCTTGTTTTTATAATTCTAAATACTTAATAATTTAGTAGGCATGTTGTGTGAAGGAGTGAATACTTATTCAAGGCACTGAGGTATACCCATTCATTTAAAAGGAGTTGGTATCTCCCTAATGTTTGACTGGTAGTAAATGTCTGACTCAGGGTGTTGAACAAAATTATTTTTGTAGGGAAGAATGATAAATAGTGCTGGTTATTGTTATTTAAGCACAAGACACTTAACATACTGTACCTTTTGTCACAGTCGGCTCAGTTTGTCATGTCATAGTTTATGTTAATCATGTATGTTCAAGTCATGTTTTTCCCCTGTCACGTTCAGTTCACTCAAGTCACCTGGTTAATTGTTCACAGCTGCACTTCATGTCACTGATCACTCCCCTCACAGTATTTAGCTTCCTGGTTTACTTTCAGTCACGGCAGAATCCTCACTATCCCTCCATGCGTTGCACAGATAAGTCTGGTTTTCCTGCCTCATAGCATTATTAAGGTAATCATAGTCATAGTATTTTTTCATAGCCTTGTTTTGTCATAGTTCTTTTTTCATAGTCAAGTCATTTTGATGATCCGGCTTTGCCGCGCCCTTTGATCATGCTCCCTGTCTTGTTTTGAGAAATAAACCTTGTTTTTTTAACTAAAGAGAACTGCATCTGGGTCCTAACTCACCACAGTCCGTGACACCTTTGGCTTGGCTGTATTTATTTATTTTTTTAAATAAGATATTCCTTGCCAGTAAAATCACTGTTATGAAACCAGCAAGACAGGTTAATCCTGCTAATCCTTTGCAATATTTAAGTTCATCACATTAAACGATAGGGCCGTCACTCTTTCTTTAACATTTAACATCCATTTAAACATGCGGGAAATTTTCCCATTCAAATAAAAATATTACAGTCTGTAAGTGCTATGGATCGCAAGCTGTAGCCAACTTGAAATAATGGAGCTCTTTTACATTACAACAGCAAACCCGCAGACACACCTGTTAGCTTGCCACATATTAGGAAGTCAGGTCAAGTTTTCAGCGACGTCTGACTGCCTGCTATTCTGCAGAGTCAGCTACAGCAGGTCCCAGAGGCCCGCCACCAAAAGCATAGCAAGTTCAATATGCAAAGATATGTGATCCCTTTGTATTGTTTGACGAGAGGGGTCTTAGGAACTTATGATGGAATTGCAGCCACGATATACTTGACAGTTATGTGCTGTTTACTAAGGAGCTGAGAAGAAGACACAAAGTTGTCTAAGTTGCATTAAGTATCTCCAGCATTCTAGGTGAATTTAATATCTCATGTAAAGCAGCTGTAGTCGTCCATAACAACATTCAAATACATATGAAGAATTGTAGGTTTATGTCTAGTTCATTTAAATCTGATTCTTTGTAAAAAGTTGCTGTGTAGTTCCAAAAAAAATTCTTAAAGTTTGTATTTACAGTAGCTCTTTTATATGGAATTAGACCCTAAAAACTTAGCTTACATACTATATACACTGCAGTCGCTACATGCTTGAACTATGTACTATGGCTCTTTTCTGTTTGATCACAGGGAAGATAATATACACTGTTTGTCTTAGTGGTTAACTGGAACTGCTCACTTCCATTTTTTTTTATTTGGAACTTGTTAGGAGCCATTTGGCCAGAGGCTAAAACCGCAAGACTGCAATCAAGTAAAAGCCCTTCCGTGCAACTCGTAATCACTTTCCACCAGGGTAAGTCATCGTTTGCACTGCAAAAACCAAAAACAAAGGTTTCAGCTCTACATTTTGGATCTTTTTTTTGTAATCCTCCCTGTTTCTTTTGCTGTTTGTTCTAACATAGTCCAACATATATAAATAAATAACAACACAGAAAAAAAGCATTTTTCTGGTTAAATCAGCCCAACATCCTCACTTATACACATAGGTTTGAGGAGGTTTTATTTCACCTCACTAATGGAACGTGGACTGCGTTTTCAGTACAAGCTGAGGAGTTAGAGCTTCATTTTCCCTGCAGCAAAGCTATACCCTGGTGAGCTTATAAATGAAATATGCCACCATGCCAAGCCACTGTGCCTCACGACCTTTCGTGAAACTCCCCAGCTCCCTGCTCCCTGACGCTCCCTTACCCCTAGCTATATACTCAGAAACACAAGCAAAGTGAATGGCCATATACACATTCATTCATGCACACACAGCTGAACAGCGGGACGTTGAAACAGACAAGCAGGCAAAAAGCCAAACACTGCCTTCAAAAGGAATTTCTTCTTTCTCTGCATGTTCAGCAAACATGGCTAAGTCACTCTTTGTATTCATTTGCCAACTTTTGTGTCAGCCTATGTTTTAATTTGAATGGATTTCAGGTTCCCTCATTGCCAAAGTCTGCATGTCCTCTCCTTGCTTCGATGCTGCCGCTGACAATAAAGCAGTCTCCCCTCTCCTCCTTGTCTCTTTCTTCCTTTTCCTCACTTTCTCTCAGCCCACAAGAAACATCACAGCACGCCACTATCGCTCGTATCAATCACTCGCACTTCTTCAGGGTGAGGAAGTGCGAGTGATACGATTGATACTTCAACCTTTTCTTTTTCACCCCACCCCTACTACTTCTACTTCTTAAGAAAATAAAAATCCCAAGATTCTCTCACAGTGCATGCTTGGGGAGAATATGTTGTGGATACTGGCATCCTAAGGTTCAGAAGATCAACAGGGCATTGGACTTGAGGGTAGGGACCTGCATGTAGCAATAGCATCTGAGGTTAAGTCATACTAGCCCCTTATTCCAACAGTACAGATGACGCAATGACATTATCTCACCCTTCTTACTTAACTTCTTCCTTAGGTGTTATGTTAACATGAAGGGAGGCCAAAGGTCAGGACAGGTCATTTATTTTCACTTAAGTGTTCTCATATCATAATAAGACAGGACTAACAAAGCTGAGATGTATGAAACAAAATATAAAAAGTTAAACGATGACTCAAACTTTTCCAGTTCTGGCCAGCTATAGTTATCTGCACTGACATCATAGGTGTGCAGAGTTGGGTACTGAGCTCTGTTTTTTTTAAGTAACTAATTCAATTAAGTCGTCAAAACTGAATATTGTTTCATAATGTAATTGTTTATGATATATGTTTAACTGAGAAATTCAGGATGATTTAAAGTCACAGTCATTAAACATTGATTAAAAGCTAAAGCTTGCTAAAAATCTACCATTTTAATTTATTTTTGGATAATAGGTAATGGGTCCCATAACCAGAAGTTAGAACAGGACTGTGGTATTAAAGGTCAGATCCAATATGACCTTTAACATCTTACGTAGTCCAACAGGCTCACCTTTAAACATTTTTTTGTTGATGTTCCTTTCCTGTACCATAATTTTGTGATCATATATGATTCATTGGGTGTCTGCGGTGCTAAAATGTTTGCATGAGGGTAAAAAAGATCTAAAAGAGGAATTATAGTAGCTCGTTTCTTTGGTTTCACAGTGTTAACTTTAAAGCCATTATTTCTGTGGTCTGGTGCAGCTAAACTGATACCTAAGAGTGTGTTTTAGCTAGTAAGTGGTGTCTAAGTTTAAGTGAAAGCAAGAGTGAGGCAACATCACCCCTGCTGCTTGTTTATCTTGACAGTCTGAGCAATGGTGGGTTGAAAGCAGGTAAAAGTATGGATACACTTCTCAGAACTTGTACAGGGAAAAAGGCACTCCTGGGCATCGAGAACCAAATCATAGTCTCCAGTAAATGGTTCACACTTAACTCTTTCAATTGTATTTATGTTTCACAAAGCACTTTACAATGTTTTTGCCATTCACACACACACTCATCAAAGGCCAATTATTATATATTAACTGAGACAGAGATGAGCATAGCCTTTTTGGGGTAATGGGAAGATTCAGTATCTTGCCAAGAAACATTTTGGCACGTGGAGGTGCTGGTGATTAAACCTCCAAACCTCTAACAGAAACAATCTTTCTACTACCTGAGCCACAGCTGCCTCCACAGTACCAATACTGGAATAAGTTCAAATGTGAACAGTACTCAACTCTGCAAGTGCACAGATTTATGTTCATGGTAGTGTTGCTAAATTCACCTACATCCATTTAGCCAGAGTAATCAAAAACTTCTTCTTAAATAACAAGACAGTGTATATACATTTTTGAGCAGCACCAAATAAATGGAAAGTGGGACTTGTCCTGTCGGTGTTCAGTTTTGTGTGGTTCCAAGTTGTTTGGAATCTAACATCAGATATTTGGTTATCCTTACGACTTCCATAAAAAATCCACACATCTTGACATTCATTTGATGCAAAATACAGTAAATCAACCATATATACCATATATATGTATATGCGTATCAATGTAAACTAAACGGCCCACGAAGATGCTGAGCACACAGCTCACATTTTGAGCTTTTTGTCTTGTTTTGTCAGACTGGTATTTATTCAATTGGTGTTAACTTTAAAGCCATTATCATTACATTCTCATTTACACTGTGTCTTCTCTAACAAAGGAGAAATGTTTTCCCCCTCATAGCAAAAGCCAGTTCAGGGTTAATTAATGTTAAGGAGCTGTGATGTGGTGAAAATATATTGTGAAAGCAAAGAAACACTTCAGCACGTGTGTTGATAGCTCAAGAATAGCCCTGCTCTGTGTTCCTTTGTAGAAGGTACTGATCGAGTTCTAAGAAATATTATTGTCCAAGGACATTCTGAGCCACGGTTCCATGTTAATTTGTACACTTGATTCCTAGCATTATTCAAAATATTGATAGAGCAAAACACAATTCATCTAATTTAAGTAAGGTTATTTGTTCCTGGGATTTCTATTGTGTCGCAGCATCTTCATCTATTTCTATATTACTCATCCATGCTGGCCCTAAGATTTTTGCTTTATTCTCAAAGAGAATGCGGTCATGAGGTCCCAAACACAGAAGCATCTAAAACTTATCTTGTTACAGCAAAGACTGCTATATATATATTTTTTTTTTTGTGGAATGATTTAGCTTCATTCGCACCCTTCTGAAATTCATGGCTCTGAGTCTCTCATCATCCTCTCTATGCCTCCCCCTTCCAGCTCCTGCCACAGAAATAACCAGCTGCTTGATTGAGTTAAGAGTTTCATAACGACTTCAGGGAATATTCACAGCTTTTCATTTCTGAATGAAATAACTCTATTGTTTGGGTAAATGGCTACATTTTATGACATGCTTTGATTAGTTTTCTTTATTGAATAATTGACAATGAATGCCAAATCCCAAACCTTGTAAAGCATCATCGTATTAGTTTTCATCTTGTCCACTGCAGAATTTAATCAAGCTGAATGTATTATTTAGAGAGAAGATTTTCAGTGAATAAAAAATTACTTTTCAGGCATGAAAATCAATGTAACAGTGGTGGGGGTGGTTGATATCACCATATTAATGGACTGAAGTTATCTAATTTCCTTAAATTGGGAATACGTATAAAGCAGTATCAAGTATGACCAAGCAATGGCTTCTATAATTACCTTTACAAATATTTCATACATATAAACACACATTAAAACTGGGAGAATATGTTTAGCAGGAAGAGTAATTACATCATCATGACCTACTTACAGTATTTGCTTTTGGACTCTCAGACAGTTCATATTTTACCGTGACTCCTTGATGAATAGTTTGGCCCAAACTGTCACGTATAAGCGATCACTCACACTGGTGGTTTGGTGTGAAGGGCATAGTGGTTATTAAAGGACAGCTTTTCACCCAAAGAGTCGCACACAGTCATCACAACACAACCTTTCATTCTCTGCCTGTATATTTGACACAAGTGATGTATTAGTTGGCTGCAATTTACACGAGAGAAATATTTGGCTGTTGACCTTACACGGGTGAGGTTAATCTTTTTACATAAACCTTTGATAACCTGTGATTGAGTTTCCCTGTTGCCATGAATGAAACATTCTACAAAGTTGGCAGCTGCACACACAACAGAAATAAAATGTGCTAAAAAAAAGGCTCAAGTAGCAGCTATCTCTTCCTTTCAGACAGGCAAGCAAGCAAAAAAGACATTCATAACAGAATGGACTATCAGTAGTGTTGTTTGTCATCTTTGAATATTTGAGTCTTTGTGTTCAACACATGGGTCTATGAAGAATTTACTGATATGTTACTGTCCCTCATTAGGACCGTAAAATATCGAGTCTTTAGAACAAAATTATCTAAACAAAAAAACACCACAACGCTTTATCACTGACAGTCAGTTTGTAGGATAAGAAGTGGAATTTCAAATGTTAACTTGATGATATGGTTAAAACAGTTTTAAGGTCTCTTGGGTAATACCGGATACAATAAAGACCATGCTGACGATCTCCCTGTAAGAAATCCATGTTGTGCATTTTTTTAAAAAATCAGTATGTTGGGGAAATGTAAACAACATCCAAAGACTGTATAAACGATAAAGAGAGTCATATGTGGTTGGATATCAATAGATACATCAAATAACAAATTTAAACATTAAATAACAGGAATACCACATTTCCTCCATTGAATTCATTACAAATGAGGGTAGGATTTTCAGATTTATATATCTAAAAAATATATAAATTACTTTTTTAACTTCTCTATATGTGTCACAACTTCAGCCAGGCTTTAGTTTTTTGTTGTCTGTCTCCTGTTTTGCCACACTAACTCTCATGTCATTTCAGACCCTGCCACTCCCTCCTGCTCTCCATCACTTTCTGAGTTCATTCACCTGACCTGGCCCGCCTCCATACTCACCTGCTCCTCATCAGCTATCAACCCCTCAGTATATATACCGGTCCATTTCCCTCAGTTCTTTGCCAGATTGTGTAGTGTGTTTCCCTAGCTATCCAGCATTCTGTTATCCTGATTCTGATCTTGCCTGTTTGTGTTTTGACCTGCTTTTTTGGATTACAGACCTTCCCTTTGCCTTCTCCCACTGGATTTGTTTGCCACGTGATTATTACCTGATTTGACCTCTGCTGGTTATTAAACCTCTGTTCCTTCACCTGAACTGTTCCCTGTGTCGTGCTATTGGGTTCTTGCCTGCTGTTTTGTGCCTCCTGACAATATGTCAACATTTTGTACATCAGAAAGCACAGTTTTGTCAACAGAAGTTACCGTTTCCTTAAATAGCAATTGTTTAAGACAAGATCTGAGTGGATTTTAATATATAGTGAGACAAAATGTTGCATTTAACCTCACTAAATAACTTCAATTGCAACTCAGAAATTCTCAGTTTATGGATATTTAATAATCACCAGATTCTCTCACATGTGTTCCATTTACACACGGTGCAGTCTGTTTGCCCAGTAGTTTCCAGCAATTTATACTGCAGAGGAAAATCAGCCACATAATGTTTTGTAAGATTCCAAACCATATGGAGCAGAAACACTCGAAGAAATTAACAATCAATTTTTTCACATTAAGCTGAAAGTAAGAATACCCATCCGTCATTGCGGCTGGCCTGAAATCCAAACCAAAAAGAGGGGTCTTGCTGCACAGTTTATGTATGTATTGTAATAGTAATTAATGTTATCCCTCTTGATATTATTTAGAAGGAAGGTACCACAAGACACGTTGAAACTCTAAAAATTCTTTAATATTTTCAGAAAAACAAGCTTTTGCTAGCATTGAAACTAGCCAATAACCAAACGAAGCCAACATTGATTTGGTTAGCTTAGCTGTGGAGCTAAATGTTAGCTTTAGCATTTTTGTGCTAAAATGACTACAGCTGCAGTCCAAATTGGTGACATTGCAGATTGTATTCAACAGAGGAATTTAGTTAAGATCAGTTCTCTCATTTACATTCACTGGGAAGGAAGTACTGTGTCAATATACACAGTGAACTGAATTCAGCTCAAACCTTTTAGCTGTTAGCAGACAAGGCACGGACAATTTCAGTTATCACAAAGTAGTTTCTCTTGAAAAATAGTCTGTTTCTGTTCATCAATTTAAATATTTAAATGTGTGAAACTGTTTTTAATCAGATAGTCTAACATATTGCAGCTTTAAATTTAATCTATAAAATGTTATTACTAAACACCCCATTATCTGTATGTGTGTGTGCACATGTACATTTGATTGTGCTCTTATTTGAATGTACAAGCATCTAATAAGAATAATAACTTTAATTCATGTAGCGACCCAAAGGTCGCTTCACAAAAACATAAACAAAGAACATGATCGCAGACCAACAAACAAACAACACACAAGCAGAACACAAGATACCACAACAGACAGGGTGAAGGGGATTACTGATTGAAAACCATGTTGAACATATGAGTTTTGAGGGTGGTTTTGTAAGTGTCCAGAAACGGGGCATTGCGTATATCTAAAGTGAAGAGAGATAAAATGTAGAGATAAAAAACAGTCTACAAGAGAGAACTTTATTATTTCAGTTTTCTTTTTTTTTTTAAGTTTATCACATTGTTTATCAGCTGTCAGTGGTGTAAGCGCTGAGGAAAAAACATGAATATAAACTATTCTTCTGGAATTCTTGGCAGTGAAGTGTGAGATTTTGAAACAGAATAAAATTTAAGGGTGAAAGAAATCTTTTCACCTTACCGCTTGGCTCAGAACTAGGTATAGGACAGATTGACTGGAATTGGTTGAGGGGTATAGTTATTATTGCTTTATATTTGTACTGAATGTAGACTGAAAGGGGACAGAAAGAAGAATGATTGGATGGCTTGTAACTCCTGGGGGGGGGGTTAGGTATTAAAAGTCACAGAAATACTTTTAACGAAGTACTCATGAATTTACAATATAAATCTGATTGATATGACACTATTCTTGATGAAAACTTTTTTCCCAGCATGTAGTTTGTCTTTTCTAAGAAACATCTGATACAGTTTTGTTTCTTGATTGTTGGAAAAGTTCTGCTGCAGGTAGTTAACATGAGCATTGACAGACACTGTGAACGAGGAGAAGAAGAAAAGAGCGACACCTCCAGAAACCCAAACTTTATTAACAGATGCAGAGCACACTGTGTGATTGACAGATGATCTCTGGAAAGTGTGCAGTGCAGAGACATCTCAGTAATGAGCACTTAACATCTTGGAACAAAAAAGGAAAGAAAGAGAGAGAAAATACTGGATTATCACTTTAAAGACAGTTTCACTCTTGCTCCAGTCAGAAAATGTAAATGAGATGGAGTTAGTGAAGTGAGAGGAGTGCTAAGATGGCGTAGTGTGGCTGAGTGTATTCACATGGTTGGGCTTGTCACGTTTCTGTCTGGCCTCCCAGCCTCCATGACCCTCCCCTCTGTCTATTCTCCTCTGCCTGGTGGAGGATGATGGAGAAGGGGAACTAAAAGGGTGATTGCTCACTGGGTATGTGTACGTGTGTGGGGGTTTGTGCCTGAATATGTGTATGCATATGTTTTCCAGTTAGTCTCCCTGTGTGTATATGTACATTTGTCTATTTAGATGTGTGCTACTGAGTAAATTTCCAGAGTGTGTCACAAAAAGTGTATATGTATTTGTAGACATATACACTTATGTTTATATTCAGCCTTTGTGTGTGTGTGTGTGTTTGTTTATCACTGGTCTGTCATCGGTCTCAGGGTGCCTGAGACATCCGATCTGTAGCAGGTGGATACACTCCAGTAAACACACACACACACACACACACACCAGCAGAATGCAAAGCAGTTCAGCTTGCAGCCACCAGCCTAAGGTCCAGATTTTAGTGCCATTAACTATGTATTTGCGAATGACTGATTGTGCACGAGTATGATGTGTGCATGGTGTAATCCTAATGAGAAACCATGTACCATTACATACCATTATTACAAATACAACATATGTGTATGTGTGTGCATATTAGTTAACATGCAAATAATTCATAGCTATGCAGTTTGAGTATTCAGCAGTGGTTTTTGCCTCTGTGTCAAAGTGCATAGCGTTGCACTCTCTCATACAGATGCTTCCTCTCACGTGTCTCGCAAACACACAGGCCGTTAGGCTATGCCTAGTTAGTGTAATGACACTTTAGAGGGCCATCAATTGTCCAAGAAGGTAAACAGTAGTGACTGGAGGGCCCATTATTCCCAGTCATGCCTGAAGGAGGAGATTTAAGATGCTCCATTATTAGAGATCATATTAGACTCCAGTAAGAGCCCATTACAGAGAAGCAATAGGCCTCTTTTGGCCCTAATTCTGACTGGATTGTATTCCAGATATTTTTATTTCAGTTACCTCTTGGTTAATGTTTAACATCAGACAGCACCTGATATAATTAATTACATTCTTGTATTAGACTTTACAAATCTGAATTAGCTAAAAGTAAGCTCACATTAAAAGTTACCTGTGCTCTGCTCAGAGGAAACAAAATCAAACAAAGGAGATGCAATCTGCATATTAAAGACCTTTAGAGGTTTTCACAGATGGATTTTATATCAATTTGATCATCATATTGATATATTTTGTTTTACAGAAACCTGGCTGCAGCAGGAGGATCATGTTAGCATTAATGAATCAACTCCCTCTGACTATTTAAATGTTCACGTTCCTCGAACCACAGGTAGAGGAGGAGGAGTGGCAGCTATCTTCAGATCAGGGTTACTAATCAGTCCTAGACCCAAGATTAGTTTTAGCTCTTTTGAATCTCTGATTCTCAGTTTTTCCCACCCAAAGTGGAAATCACAAAAACCTCTTGTGTTTGTTGTTGTGTATCGTCCACCTGGCCCTTATTCTGAGTTTCTGTCTGAATTCTCAGTTTTTATCCCAGTTAGTGCTGAGTACAGATAAAGTCATTGTAGTGGGTGACTTTAATATTCATGTAGATGTTGAAAATGCCTAAATATTAACTTTAATTCTATATTAGACTCTATTGGATTTTCTCAAAGTGTTCACAGACCTACTCACTGCCTTAATCATACCCTTGACCTTGTGCTGACTTATGGCATTGAGAGTGAACAGTTAACAGTGTTCCCTCATAACCCTGTCTTGTCTGACCATTTTTAATAACTTTTGAATTTACATTACTTGACTACACGGTTTCTGAGAAGAATTCTACATATAGAAGGTGTCTGTCAGATAATGCTGTAACCAGATTTAAAGAGTTGATTTCATCATCCTTTTCTTCACTGCCATGTGCTGATATGACAGAGGACGGCTACCTAAATTTTACTCCAGTAGAACTTGACTCTCTTGTTGACAGCACTATAGCTTCAATGCGTACAACACTGGACAATGTTGCCCCTCTGAAAAGGAAGGTAATCAGTCAGAAGAGGTTGGCTCCTTGGTATAATTCACAGCTGCGTGCGTTAAAGCAGACTGCAAGAAAGCTGGAGAGACAGTGGCGTTCCTCTAATTTAGAAGAGTCTCAATTAGTCTGGAAAGATAGTTTAATAATGTATAAGAAAGCACTTCGTAAAGCTAGAACTGCTTATTATTCATTATTGATAGAAGAGAATAAGAATAATCCCAAGTTTCTTTTCAGCACTGTTGCCAGGCTGACAAAGAGTCCGAGCTCTGATGAGCCATGTATTCCTTTAACTCTCAGCAGTGATGATTTCATGAGATTCTTCATCAATAAAATTGTTTCTATCAGAGAGAAGATTAATGGAATCCTTCCCACTATTATCACTGATGTATCATCAAGTAGAGCAGCTTTAGAAGTATCTTTCGAACCTGAATTGTATTTAGACAGCTTCTGCCCGGTTGATCTTTCTGAGCTAACAACAGCAATAGTCTCTTCTAAACCATCAACTTGTATGTTAGACCCAATCCCAACCAGACTGTTCAAGGAGGTTTTCCCCTTAATTGACACTTCCATACTGGATTTGATCAATCTGTCTTTGTTGACAGGATATGTAACTCAGACTTTTAAGGTTGCTGTAATTAAACCTTTACTTAAAAAACCTACTCTTGATTCAGAAGTGTTGGCTAATTATCGACCTATATCCAATCTCCCTTGTCTAAAGTTCTTGAAAAAATAGTTGCAGTTCAACTTTGTGATCATTTACATAGAAATGATCTGTTTGAAGAGTTTCAGTCAGGATTCAGAGTGCATCATAGCACAGAAACAGCACTGGTGAAAGTTACCAATGATCTCCTCTTAGCCTCTGATAGCAGACTTGTTTCTGTGCTTGTCCTGTTGGATCTCAGTGCTGCATTTGATACGATCGATCACAGCATTCTGTTACAGAGACTTGAACATGTTATTGGGATTAAAGGAACTGCATTAGGCTGGTTTAAGTCATATTTATCTGATAGATTCCAGTTTGTTCTTGTAAATGAAGAATCTTCCTCACACGTTGGAGTAAGTCATGGAGTTCCTCAGGGTTCTGTGCTTGGACCGATTCTTTTTACTTTATACATGCTTCCATTAGGTAACATTATCAGACAGCATGGCATAAATTTCTATTGTTATGCTGATGATACTCAGCTGTACTTATCTATGAAACCAGATGAAACCAATAGGTTGGTCAGACTACAAGCCTGTCTTAAAGACATAAAGACCTGGATGACTCAGAACTGTCTGCTTTTAAATTCAGACAAAACTGAAGTTGTTATCTTTGGACCTGATCGCTTCAGGGAGAAATTGTCTAGTTATGTAGTTACTCTAGATGGTATTTCCTTGGCTTCTAGTTCTACAGTGAGGAACCTTGGAGTTATTTTTGACCAGAATTTATCATTTGACGCACATATAAAACTGGTTTCTAGGACTGCCTTCTTTCACCTTCGTAATATTGCTAAAATCAGGAACATCCTGTCTCAGGGTGATGCAGAGAAACTAGTCCATGCATTTGTTACTTCAAGATTGGACTACTGTAATTCCTTATTATTGGGCTGTCCCACATATTCTCTGAAAAGCCTCCAGCTGATCCAAAATGCTGCAGCCAGAGTTCTGATGAGAACTAACAGGAGAGATCATGTTTCTCCAGTTTTAGCTTCTCTTCATTGGCTCCCTGTTAAATTCAGAATAGAATTTAAGATTCTTCTTCTCACATATAAAGCTCTTAATGACCGAGCTCCATCATATCTTAAAGATCTCATTGTAAGATATTTTCCTAACAGAGCACTTCGCTCCCAAACTGCAGGTTTACTAGTTGTTCCCAGAGTTTCTAAAAGTAGAATGGGAGGTAGAGCCTTCAGTTATCAGGCCCCTCTCTTGTGGAATAAGCTGCCAGTAAATGTCCGGGAAGCAGACACCTTTTCCACTTTTAAGATTAGGCTTAAAACTTTCCTTTTCGATAAAGCTTATAGTTAGGGATGGCTCAGGTAATCCTGAAACATCCCATAGTTAAGCTGCTATAGGCTTAGACTGCTGGGGGACCTCATCTGTCACACCTTTCTTCACTTTGCTCTCTTTTTCCCTCTGTTTAATTTCACAATTGATTTTATGTACATGTGACATTACTGTGGTTATTAACTTGTGTTTCCCTGTTCCAACAGGTATCCTTTGAATGGTGTTATGGTGTTTTTCCCCCCTCTTTTCCCTCTTTTCTGTCTTCTCAAACCCCAGCTGGTCGAGGCGGATGGCTACCCTTCCTGAGTCTGGTTCTACCAGAGGTTTCTTCCTGTTAAAAGGGAGTCGTTCCTTTCCACAGTCGCCTCAGGCACGCTCAGGATGGGAGATTGGCTGAAGACAAGTTTCGGTGCAATCTGTTGGTTTCCTTAGCTAGGATATTAATTTTTGAATTGGCTCTATATGAATTAATTGGATTATGATTACAATTAATTGAATTCCAATTGGCTTGAATTGGACTATATTACTTAAGTGCCTTGAGATGACAATTGTTGTAATCTGGCGCTATATAAATAAATTGAATTGAATTGAATTGAATTGAATTGAATTTTGTTACTTTAAGATAGAACAAGGCTAACTAACTAGCAGCTGGCTGAAGCTTAATTTTGATGTAACACATATATACCAAAGTTGTATCAAAATGTATTGTACAGACTTTCACTGGAGAATAAATGCATGCAAACTCTATTTACAGTACTCATTAACCACTCTGCAGCTGTCTCCAATAGACTGTATTTAAAAGATTTATATAATTTCTGGGTCGTGAATCTAAGACAAAGAGATTCAAACTTGCATGTTTTTAAGGCAACTGCTGTGGCTGCAAAAGGAAGTGCAAGAAAATGACTGCTCAGTCTTGATTTATTACTTCAGTATACATGTTTCGTAGGGTCATAGTATTTTGTTTCTAGTTTTTTTTTTTGCAATATCATAAACAATGGTTGGTTGGTTTTGTAAAGCCAATCGATAGATCTACAACTCACTCGTAATATCTGCTAAATGCTAAATTTGAGGCTTCCAAAAAGTAGTCCACTTGCAAGTGTGGTCTAGCTCTATAAAGATGTTCGTTTTACCTGTATCTGTTGTAAAAAGTTGTTGATACCTGCATTTTGACAGTCTATGTAAACCTAAATGTGGAACATCAACACAGGGGGATAAGCATGTCACATCACATCTGTGCACAAATTTTAAAACAAACAGCAGGAGCTCATTTAAAATTTTACAAACAAATCTAAAACTTGCTTTAAAAGCAACTGTCAGTCAATGCTCTGGATTAGGTATTTTTCAATATATCATTTATATTTCAATTAAGCTAGCTCACCCATAATGGATTGGCAACTGCCACCACATTATCTTGGCAATCTACACATGCAATAATTCATAACATACAGCTTCCCAAAGATATTTACATTTAGGACAGCGAGAAGAGAGGAGATGGAAGTACAAGAGGAACAACAGACTGTGAAAAACCACTATTGGTTTGCTATTGCCTGATTTGAAGCTTTAAGTGAAGCATTTTGGCCGTCACCCTCTTGCGTTTTTTAAAACTAGGTGTTACATGAGAGCAATGGATCATACGGAGTACCAAGAGCCCTGTCAATCCTACTGCTAAGGCATACCCTGCTTTATGGTTTATTTTTCCCATTAACAGGGCAATGATTTACAAAATCAATATCATGAACTATTTAGTAAAAATGTGTCTAGGAGTGAGACTATAAACTTTTTCAAAGTGGAGTGATTTTCCCCACAGACTTTTCCTCCATTTTGTAACCGCAGGAACTGCTCATTGATGGTCTTTAGACTGAATAGAGCTTTAAGTCGAAGTGAAGTGAGTGGAACTGATTAATGAAGGGAAAATAAGAGATTCAGTCCAGGACTCCTAAACTGACCCAATTAATTTCAGGCCAGAGAGACACCAACATTTTCTGAGAAGCTACGCATCATTGGATCAAGCTTATTTTCTGTCATATTAAGCTATTCTTTTACCACATCTTCCTCTTTTATTTTTTATCTTCTTGAATGTTATTTAGTCAGTCTAACTATACTTGAAGCTTTTTTTCTCTTTGTAAAAAGAATGTAATGCAACTTCTGAGTTAGGTATTCAAAAGCTGCTTCTGTCTCCTCCTCCTGCTCATCTTTGAAATCACGACCTCACGCAGTTTACAGCAATCTGTGAGAAGCAGCTTGCAGAACAGAGATGAAGTTGCTCTGACTAAAGCAATACATCAAGTTGAATAGCAGAAGCAGACATTTTTTAGATATAGTCGTCTTCAGAGAAAAATACGGACAATTTCATCAGTCTAATGCTTTATTGTCATCCTGGTGGTGAATACAAAAATTTAGGTTTTTGTTGGTTCGGTTTAGATGTGTAGAAACACTGTATTTATGGAAGAGTCGATGCAGTCTCAGCAGATCTGCAGGCTGTAAATCCTGGCAAAACAACTCTCATCTGACTGGCACAGCTCAGCTAATGTGTCTGCATGGATTATTGTACTGATATCTCAAATGTTGTTTTTCCCGCTCCAAGAACATGATCCGTTTCTAAACATACAGTATCTCTCCTGTTGGAAGGTGCTGCCAAATGTTGAAACAAATAGACTGAGGCTCGGCTTTATGGAGGGATTTCAAGAAGAGTCACAGGACATTTGGAATTGCTACAAAACTCTCTCCCCATGTTTGGATAAACCTGTGTGAACAATTATCTTCCTGAGAAAACTGAGCTGAAAACATCAAATCCAAACCATTCTACATTTGGAGTTTTCCATAGATTGTAATTACAGATATCCTGTGGGTTATAGTGTAGAAATTCAACTTTACTCATTAGTGGTTCAAAACTATGATAGATATAATACATATTTCATGGTGATTAATTGCTGCATTTAGGTAAAGAGTTTGATTATGAATGGAATTCAAAGTTTATTCTAATATTGTTTTTTTATGGATGGATGGATGGATGGATGGATGGATGGATGGATGGATGGATGGATGGATGGATGGATGGATGGATGGATGGATGGATGGATGGATGGATGGATGGAGAAGGGATAAAACAAAAATGCCTGTTTTGGCAACATCAGGAAAGCAAACTGTAATCACACAGTAACAGTGACATATTATCACAGCTGGGCAACTACCATTGGTGTTTGTCTCCTTTTAGTTCTGTTTTGGTCTCCACCCTCTCGTGTTAATATTTATGGAAGCTCTTTATGCTGAATTTACTGGGTATAGAGGGAATGCAAGTGATGATCTCTCTTAAGGGGCAGCTGTAGCTCAGGAGGAAAGACATAAAACACATCAATTTGTGAAGAGAATAGACTGTACAGATTTCAAAATGAGGTAGGATATTTATTTTTACAAATTTCTGAAACAAACTAAAGCAGAAGAGAGCCAAATTGGTTTTCTCCATTCATAAAGACAGCTGGAATCCAGGCTCTTAAATGTGGATTTGCAGTGAGCACTTTGTGTCCATTATTATAGATCTTAAAGTAATAATTATTGTTGTACAATATTATGACAAACCATACACATGATCAACTATTTAATGTCTCCCATTTATAGCCTGTGTAAACACAAAATGTAGGCATTGGAAAGAAAAAAAAACTTCTGTAGCAACACTCACTTGTCTATATTTGTCTGCATTTTGGATGACTTTTAGACTTTGGTTGTAATAAAAATGGTTAAGTAACATTAAAAGGTGGATTTTGGAAATTAAATTAGCATAGAATGACTTAACGGTTACAGTTACTTTTGTAACAGTATGTTTTAATTAGGATGGATTTTGAAGGGTGGCTAAATCACAATCCTAACGTGTTTTTGTAGATCGAGGCGAATGGTCACCCTTCCTGAGTCTGGTTCTGCCAGAGGTTTTTTCCTGTTAAAAGGTAGTCGTTTCTCTCCCCAGTCGCCTCCTGCATGCTCAGAATGAGAGATTGGACCAAAGAGAAGTTTCCTTAGCTGGGAAAATGTTTTTTTTTTCATTTGACTTGTATGTATGATTTGGACTAATTTTGAATTTAATTAATTGGATTTGATTGGGTTATGATCACAATGAATTAAACTCTAATTGGCTTGAATTGGTCTGTATCATTGAAGTGCCTTGAGATGACATTTGTTGGGATTTGGGGCTACATAAATAAATTTATTTGAAATCATAAATCGACGGTGGTAGCAAGTTCCTTAAATATTAATTTGAAAACATGTTGAAACCTTAACCTCCTTGTGCAAAACCTGTTAGTACAAGCCTGTCCATCTGCAACTAGAATGTTGATTGAGGCCTTCATTACACTGCACTGGATCTTTTCAGACAGGCTTTGACCGGAGGAGTGCTACTAGAACCCATTTTCAATAGTTTGAAAGACAGTGTACTCCCATGTTGTCGTGTCGACAGACACAAGAGCTCCAATAGTCTTTATTCCTATAAAAAGGAGATTGGAGCAGATATCAACTACCATCAAGCATGAAGTAGGATACAATTCAGAAAGGCCTTTATGCATCATAACATTTACTTATATAATTTAATCTTTTTTTAAATAATTTCAGTCAAATTTTTTCAGTGCATATTTTGATTACTGAGATCACATTTGTGCTATCTGAGGGATGCAATGAAAATCAATCTGAGAACAATAGTTATCCATTAAGTCAGACATCAGTCATGGTGTATTTGAAAAGTCTATCTCTGATGAAGAAGAGGGGAATTTGTTTACCATCTGCTCACAATTTATGGCTTTTCAGCTCAGGAAGATGCTGTATAACACCAACCAGGAAATATCTCATCGCTGACAGTTCTTTATTTCTTTGCAGAGAGGCTGTAATATACCTCTAACCACATGAAGTCAAGTCAGGCGTGCTACTGCTAGAGCAGATTTCAAAACAATCATGCTTTTATCGAAAAGTTAAGTGAAAAATAATTCACTAACATAATAAAACCTGAATATAGTCATGGCATAGTTCAGGTACGTAGAAAAACTGCTTGTAATGACCACAAATATACTATAACCTTTTACTAACTTCTACATTTCTGAATACAGTTTGGTATTTTGATTTAAGGGAAATGTTAATTGCTATACTCTAAATGATCTCACTGTCTAAACTCAATTTGGATCATCCAACTTCCTTGCGATATCATGATCTTGACAGAATCCATCTTGCCAGGCTCCAAGCTATTAGCTTATGGCCCAAACTTTCCAGTTGGGACCAATCAGCATCCTACTCTGGTCACAGTAATCAACAATTGAATTGCATAAAACCCAACTAATCCCCAAAAAGCTCAATTATTTTGCAGAATAAAGAATCAATAGCAGCTTTTAGTGTATGTCGAAAAGAAAAAAAGGATTTGCAATATTCTTCTCACCATAATCAGTTCCAGGGGCTACAGAGACAACTTTCTTTATCAATTTGTTCAGTTTGTTCAAGTCACTGATGCTGATGCTGCAGCTGTCCCAAACAGATGGCTGTAAAGCAGATTGTACTCTACACCACAGACTTATAGAAGGAAGTTGATTCTGCTCTATCCCTTCTTGCCTCTTGCTCTTTCCTTCTTGAAACAATGGTGGCTTCTGTTTCCTGACCAATTGGTTCATCTCAATGGAGGAAGTGTGCTTGTGACCTTGGTAGACAGATACTTCATGCAATCACCTAAGTATACTTTTAAAAAGTATGCCGAATATTCTGTGATTCTTCACTTCATGTTACCATTTTGTCTTTATATACTTTTTGGGGGGGTCCATTTTGGAGCATTTATTTCACATAGATGCATCTAATTATGAGAGCTCCATTCTTTGCTCATATAACATGCACCAGAAGAAATTTTCAGAGCTTTGTCAGCTTGAATCAGTCTGGTGTATATTCCTCATTTGTACTGTAGCCTCAAACAATAAGATTCCTTGTTTTAATCTCAGCTGGGGCCTTTCTGTGTGTTCTATATGCCTGCATCAGTTTCTGTGTACTCAGGCTTTCTCGCACAGTCCAAAAACCTGTACAGTTTGTTTGATTGATTTTGAGTTGATTGTAAGTGAAAGTGCCTGTTTGTATCTGAGTTTGCCCTGTGATGGACTAGTGACCTGTGTAGAGTCTACACCCCCTCTTGCCTGATGACAGCTGGGATAGGTTCCCGCTCAACCTGAATGGAATGGAAGTTGATATGATTAAGATTAAGATTAGCTTCATTTTCATGTACAGGGAAATACATTTAACCCATCCAGGTTGGCACCTGTTGAACACACACATGCACAGGGTCACACACTCATGGAGACAGATGTTGCTATATGATGTTATGTTATGTTCATGCATTTGGCAGACGCTTTATCCAAAGCCACTTACACTGGTAGACGTGTAGGGCAAGGGGTCTTGCCTGAGGACCCCTACTGGAGGTAGTACCTTTCATGCAGGAGATTTGAGCCCAGGTCACCCACATGAAAGGTGGCAATCTTACCACTACTCTATCCAGTCCTTTGCCGGTGGGCAGCCATTCAGCGCCCGGGGAGCATGGGGGTATGGTGCCTTGCTCAAGGGCACCTCGGTCATAGCAAGGAGGTGAACTGCCACCCCTCATGCTGTCAGCTCATCAGTTCACTTTGAGTGGCGAGAGTGGAACCACCAACCTTTGGACGACCAATAACATATAACGATATGGATGCACCACATCCAGTTAAAGCTTCGCCAAAAAATGTGGGTTGGTTCGTTTAAATTTTCTTGGATGTTTGGACGTAACAACAAACATTCAGCTTCACACTTAAGTGGAATTTTTTTTAATTCGCCATGAGAAAATGGAAAGTTTCCCTAAACTGATGAGCCAACTGGTTCAAAGCAGAGAAACATCTGCAAAGTTGTTGTTGGTAAGTTTTTAAAACACTTTCAAAACACACCTGACAGGTGGTTGGATGGGTGCCATAGTTTCCCTTCAACCAATTAGATTAGAGACCGAGATGGTGATATCAGACTTTGGCCAAATCAGAAGAGTGAAAGCATCTTTTCTTCTGTTACAATAGAACAGGTGGTGTCTTCTTCTGTCCTTATTTACGATTCTTTCGATGAAGACTATCTCTCCTGTTCTGATATAACTGATGTTGTAAGAATTTATGCAAAACATGGTCTCTAGCACAAACACTTAGCTTGGTTCCTGTAAAAATAGATTATTTTATGATTTTAAAATTGTGGACCTCATGAGAATCCTCAACAGGTAAAACTTTCCCTGAGCTCATCCAATACACGGCATTATTAATGTGCAGTGTAGTTCCATTGCCTCATGAGACCATAGCCAAATGCAAACTGCTGATAATATTACCTTTGTAAGATGCTTTACCATGGTAACCTAGATACTGAAAGAGCATATTCACAAACATGTTCATATTAAACGAGACAAAGGTGTAGAGTTACATCTTTTATGCTATGTATAATGAAATTATTTTCAATCACAAAACAGTCTGAATATATAGATAATGGGTTTTTATGGGCAGTAGCTCTATTTTTACTCACACAGTAAAGTAGCTCGATGAATTGATGAACCTACATCAGCTTCAAATAACAACCTTACTTCGGCTGAGAAACTCCACTAACCTTCGTATGACCCATAAATTAACAATTCGTTCAGCTGCAGCTTTCTCTTTCTCCTTCCCTTCTTTCACTGCCAGAGATGACCCTTCCCATCTCTCTCTACTTTCTTGAAATGGCTGTCATGTGTCATGCAGTATATTTAAATGTTAAATACCGAGGTGGAGGTTATGAGCCATTACGCCCCACATTACCAGCTAACCATGCAAATCTTAATAACCTTACCAGTCTCCTGGGTGGAGTTTGAATGAAAAAGCACAGCAACTGGCTGTTGCTGCCATGATAGATCATCAAAGCAGAAGTTGCGTTGAGCAATACAGATTAGCTCTGCTGAAAAGAGAGAAACGATTCTGACATTGGCTCATTGAAAGTTCATTGTGTCTGAACAGCAGTTGTGAGGTATAAAAAAAGAGAAACACAAAAAAAAGGATTATTGAACTTGCAGTATTGCCTGCCTGTGTCACACTCACCCACACTGCCTTCAGCAAGCCATCGATGTGCTGGCTTGTACCATACAAACTAGAGTGTGACAGCTGTACCGTTACAGACTGCTCCAGAACTGATTCAGGCTGATACAGATTAATCAATACATACCAAAAAACCTACATGAAGCGATTCATTTAACTCATAACTCACATTTGTACAGATTTTTGGCAGTATTCCGATGTAACAAATACTAACATTTTCACTGGATTAAAGCATTGTGATGATATTACTGATGGCTGAATTCTGTTCCAATGTTGGATGTTATGTTGTTTATGTTGCCTCGCCTCTCTGCCTTGCCTATCTGTCACCTAAAGCCTCCAAAAAAGTCAGGAGCAATAACTGGTTCCAAATGAAAGTCAAAGGCAAGACACAAAAAGACTAAAATCTGATCTGCACTGATACCAAAATTGATTAGAATTGAACTATGTGGCTGGTAATGGAAACATAGCCGTATATACCTTAGATATCTAATCTTTAAAGATATCTTTAAATTTTGTTTTTGTTTTTTTTTAAAGTGGGGTTATATGCAGTACCTCTGAGTAACTGGTATCTTGAACCAGAAGTAGGTTCTTACATTGCAGTGGTTTTCCTGATGGGCAAATCCAAGCTATGACTAGCTAAGACTCAGACTAGGGACACCAGAAGAGCAAGTCTAAACTAAACAATGTCATAGTTTTTTCAAAAGAATTCTATCTATAGTCATTGCACTGTGTCACGTCTGCCTGAGACAGTTTGATGTAACACAGTCTGAGTGGCATCACGATGTGTAGACCTAGTATATGTAACTGTGTAATGCACAAGTGATGCTGTGTGAACTCCAGAAAATAGCGTGAGATTTTTTTAGATCTGCGTTGTTTTCGCGCACTGACTCCTGTCCACTGCAGGTAAGACTATGTGGCGATACACTGTTAGTTTTTCACTGATGTATCATTAAAAGAGCGGCTTGATGCTACTCATAAGTATTTCACCCACTGAAATATGTGCTTGAGCAAATCTTTTTTTGGACAAACACTCTTTTTTGCTGAATGTGTCAAAAGTTTTATCCATATGGCTTTTTAAAATGGGTTTTTATGGGAGTGATAATGTCTCTGTCGATTGCAGTAGTACTCATTCATCACTTGTTCTGGTCATCAAAGCACTTTGAGTTCAGTTGGTGAAATCACATCTAATGAATATTGTTTTGGAATTGTCATATGTTACCATAAAAAAACACAATATAGAAAAACACTCAGATAATAGATGTAGTCATTGAGGTATTACTGTAAATTTACGCTGCAGTTTAGGATGGTGGGATTTAGTTTGTGTGTATGCTTGTGGGTGTAATTCTCATGTTTCTTGGTTAAATCAGTGCTAAATTTTTCCCCGTTCTGTGTGTTGCACATAATTGTTTTTTTGTCTTTCAGTAACACTTTGATGCATCAGACATTCTATACATTTAACTCATAACCTGATTTTTTTCTCTTCTGTTGACAGTTTCTAATCTATTGTGATGGAGAGAGACCTGATAAAAACCTTTGACTCTAGAGTGAACAAAATGGGGGGTGGGGGGTGTATATCCAGAAACTGCTTTCAACAATATTTGATAGAAAGTTTTTGTAGGTTAGCATATATTTACTTTCGCCTCATTTTCCATATGTTTTATGAAACTGATGAAAACTGTGTTTTGCATCTCATATCAGTCTGTATTTTCCCTCTGACTTTTAAGTTTAGTGTTTTTATTGTTCCATTTAAAGTTTATGCCGTATGTTTGCAGTGACTTTGAAGCAGTTTACAGGCCTATTTAGCTTGTGCTGTGAGCAAGGTCATGCTTAACACTTGTCCCACTGCAAATAAACATGAAATAAATAAAACAGAGACACTTCCGAGATGCCTATTCTCAGCTCAAAGGCTGAAACACATTTCCCACAAATAGCGCAAGCTCAATTTGCACGGCTTTATTTGAAAGAAGCTGTTTGTTCTCCTCCTTCCACCTGCTCAGTGAAACCAAAATACAACACCGCACAGATTGGTAAAACAAATTTGTTTGAAATACTAATCTGTCAGTGCATCGTGGCTTAGCTTGTTGCTAAACTAAGTAGTTAAACTCTAACGCAGTCTGCATGTGTGAGAGGAAATATCTTTGAGTTGGAAATGAAAATCCATGCATGGGTCTTTTTCAGAGGTATCGTTTAGTCATGATGAAACTTTATTTGCGACTTATTATTTAATTGATTGAGTAGCTACTTTAGGTGATTAGGTTGTTTGAGTTACTTTTTCATAAAGTTGTTCTACACAACATCTCATGTCTCTTTCAATTATACAGAAGGAGACATTTTGGCTATTCACCTCTGTCTCTCTGCTGCGTTCCTCACTCGCTGTATAGTTCACTTTGGCTTGAATCACCCTAATTAGCATTACCATGCACAAGCAAAGATCACTGTATTAATAGTTCTATCATCAAAATAACCTATGTTGGCTACAGCAAACACACAACAGTCTAACCAAATGATAATGAAAACAAAGATTGCTGAAAGTTCCCTTTCTTTGTCTCTTGTTAACTGCTGCAAAGTTTCATCAGTCTTTCTAAATGTGCGTACATGTAACATAAAGATGATTATAAAATAACCATCAGCTGTGGGTGTCAGCTGGCATATGAGGTTACCATGTTGAGGTTAAGTCAGCATTCTATATGACTCAGACTGATGATTCACTAAAACTGAGTCTAAAACAGCTGCTATTTAGAGAAATATACAAAACATCTAATGATATGATTTACCAGCAAGACTTACCCACACATATATCAGTGTGACATTTGTGTTTCTGGTGAATAAGGTGTGAATATACATGTGAGTTAAAAAGGAAAGTATTGGAGTCTATGGAAAAGCTGTGCATTCTCCAGTTGTTTGGAGGTTTCTCGCACAAATATTGTGAGTCAAACATACACACTATATATATATATATATTATTTTACAAATATGTTTTAAGTTTCCCACACTGTTGAATTTCACTTACACTTTAAATACTTAAATTCAAATGTAGATTATTTCAGAAATGGTGCGATGTGTGTCGCGCAAGCCGTTTGTTTTGGCATTTGGAAAGTGCTTCTACATTGAACACTGTGCAACTAATTAGTGACAAATGCACAATAACAGTAAGAATAATAACATTATTACATTTTTGTACAATATCATCATAATTTACTGGGATTGAGTTTGCACAGCAACCCTACCAATAATCCATCCATCTGCCCACTTTTTATACCCACTTATTCCAATTCAGAGTCGCAGGGGGGCTGGAGCCTATCCCAACTGCCATTGGGCAAGAGGTGTGGTACACTCTGGATGGGTCACTAGTCCATCACAGAGACAAACAACCATGCACACTCGCACTCACTCTAAGAGTTAATTTAGAATCACCAGTTAACCTAACATGTATGGCGAAGTATCTGGAATGAATGCATGCATGCATACCAATTATATTTTTGTGAATTTAACTTCCAGTTACTGACTTGAAATCTATGACAATTCAAAAACTTTGTGTTCACACCTGCCACTGCCCCCCAATTAGGCACCTTCTCTCATGTCTGCATCACTGTATCCTGCTCTGCATTAACTCAACACCCACACATGCTATGCAGAAGTTGAAAGAAATGCACCATCACACTGACACCACCTGGCAGCTTAGTGCTGCAAGAGAGTCTTCACAGAGCAGAGAAATGACACAGATTTCAGCAGACGAACTCAAAAGACCTAACAGGATCTGCATCAGTTAATAAGGCAGTGCTAACTAAGTCTAATTATCTATCAGCTATCTGCGTACAAGTAAGGGCAAAGTGAGGCTACAGACAAAGGGAGACAACAAAAGAAAAAGTTTGCCTGACAAGCTTAAAGTTTTAGTGGAGAAATGCAACACATATAGGATATGAAATATCAAGTACATTAGGCTGTGGCTCAAACGCAGGACGACAAGCCAAGAGACTGGCATTCTGATCCTTTCATGAGAACATATACATTTACTTTTAGGTAAAACTGTTGAATTTGGGGATCTGACCCAGTGTTATCAGTGTAGAGAAAAAAGGAGTCCTTGAGACAGCTGCATTTATATTTCTGTTGATGTTTTACCAATCGATGCATCGTACTAACTGTGTGTTTTACAAGCATTGAACTGAGGAAACTGGGAACGTAGGTATGAGATATGATGGCAGGAGAGTGGGGAAGGATGGAAAGAGAGGTACACCTGGGATGAGCTCATGGGTTTAAAACAAAGTGAGGGAAGGATACACAGATAGTTTCGGATATTAGGTCATAGCAGTGTATTGGACAAAGGGGAAAGATTAAATGTTTAATTGAAAAGACGGTGATAAGGAGGGCCCCTTAGCGAATAAAAGGTAAAGCCCAGAGACAAATAATCAGATTGCTCCAGAGTTGTCTCACTACATGTTTGGCCTGTATTTCGATGTTTGGCTAAGTTAATGCACCCTACTTGAACTTTGTTGCCTATAGAAGATTATTTTGGACTCCTCTTGTCTCTTGATTCTATTTTCGCCACTGATATAAAAGAATACTATTTTTGAGACCAGAGTTTTGAACCTGCATACCATTGTGACTGGTTTGGGAGTTCTCACAGCTTGTTCTCAACACATCATCTCGGCAGAATTTTTTATTGTGTGGTGTCCCACAACGTTTGTGTGATTGGTCAGAAAATTGAAGTGGGCGTGATAACGCGGAAAAGCGGGGCTGACAACATTTCAGCTTTTCCTCAAATTGCAAATAACAGTAACAAATCTTCCTCCACTTCAAACATGCTCCTCCTCCTCCACCTCCTGCATCAGATTAAAAACTGATATGTCTGCTATTGTCATCATGCTGTTGTTGTATTGTTTTGTCTGTCAGATTCCCACAATATACGTCATACAAAGACGTATGGGGTATCTACAAAAACATCAGAAACTCAGCAAAAAACTCACGAAAACCATTTCCATGACCACCAAACACAGCTGAAATAATAAACAACCAAAGAGCAAAAATAAACAAATTCAGAAAAAAGCAAAACACAAAGCATGGATTCAGCCGTTCATCCCAAGGCATGTACACAGACAATCAATGTCTCCGCTGAAAGCAGGAATCTCACAGATTCCGAAACTGCAAGTTTCATCTGCTCCAACCAAGATTCGCTGAACCAGCAGCATAAAGGACCAAAATTATGATTTGTGTATGAATAACATTATCATAGATTCTGTCTTACCTTTGGAACCTTCATTCCAAAGCTTATATCCACAAAATAAGACCGCATTTACTGAACAACTCCATCCCCCAGTGTGCTTTGAGAGCAGGAACCCCAGAAAAACTCCCAGGGCTCACCAGGTAAAGGATCTTGCTCAAGGTCTACATCTCCATCCCTTTGCTCTTAGACTGTCTGGATGTGGAATCCATGGGCGCATTGCAGTGATTTCACCATCATGTATACTGACATAAGCAACTCTTCTGACAGTTACTTCTGGTTCGGGACTGGTGTCACAACCGAGGGATGTAAAGGGTAAGATCAGTCATCTTCAACATCAGGAAAAGTAATGATAATTCATAAAAGGACAACATCTGATAAAAATAATAGAAAACTCAATTAACTTACCTAAAAGCCTACCTTTTCCATACCATTCCATCCCCATTCCTAATGTTTGGAAAAGTCTCCTATTACAGAAAATGAAGGCATCATGTGTCAAACATAAATGTTTAGCCATGACATTACTTATTTACGTAAAGTACTTGTGTGTGTTTCCTTTTGAGGAACACATGTTCCATTTCTGGTAGAGGGCTGAACATGTGTTTCATTCATTGGCCCCAGAACGTTTGAAGAACCTACTAAAGCCTGAAATCTGTACTTAGCTTTTTGACGAGCTTCCTGGTTGTCAAGGAACTTAAAATACCTCAGCACTCTTCTCATTATTGACCACAGACCCAGGACAAAGTGACTAACAAAGCAGATTGCAACATTGTAGCTACAAAGGCAACAGTAGATTGAAAAGAACCTGAAGCAAAAAAAAAAAAAAGAAAAAGTGTTGTATGGAGTTATGGTTACTCCATGTTGGGGGTTCCAGGTTATCTTTGAGTGAGTTCAGTGAACAGAGGATAAAGGGAGCAAGTGATATCTTCTGAAAATGTCTTCTTCTATCATTCCAAATAAATTTACATTAATGGAAAATATCCACTCACTTCTATGATGCACTCTTCCATGAGTCAAACAATCAATGTTTTTTTCTGGCAGTAAATTATGGTGCAAGAAGCTGTAAATTGTGGGTGCAATCCCCTCCCTAAATTTGCACTGGAAGGGAAACTCCAATAACTACATATGCAACAGGCTCATAAGTAAAGATCATTGTTCTCTATTAGGTGCAAATTACCACTGCGCCTTGTTACTAAATACTAACAGTATTTTTTTCACACCAAATCTCAGTTTGCAACAGTCACAAAGCCACACCATTGCTTTATGACTGTTGACAATGGGCCCTAATCTGAGGTGATGAAACTCAACTTTATTTCTATCACACCTTCTCAAACACAAGTGTAACAGAAGGGGCTTTGCAGAAAAGCAAAAAAGATTGAAACATAGATGAGAATGAGCACATAACAGTAGAATATTTTGAATATCAAAAATAGTAAAAAATAAACTATTTTTGAGATAAACAAACTTAATGATGAAAACAAATCAGAAAATTAAATATTAGCCTTGTCAAAGAAATAAGTTTTAAGATTTATCTAATGAGAGAGGCTGTCGATATTTTGCACCCAAGCTGGAGGTACAGGAGCCTGGAAACTGAAAGCTCTCCTTTCTATTTTAGTCTCTGAAATTCTGGAAGGTTTTGGTGGGGTGATATGGAATCATGAGATCTTTCAAATAGGATGTGCCTGGTCTTTAAATGCTTTGTATGTTATAAAATGACATTTTTATTCTATTCTAAACTTAACAGGGAGCTAATGTCGGGAGGCTAAAACAACAGAAATGTCACCTTGGTTGGTGGTACCAGCACTTTGGCAGCAGCGTTTTGGATAATTTTTAGTGAGTAGTTAGAGAATTCTGTTAAAATTATATTGCAATAATTAAGCCTAGATGAGATTAATGCATGAACCAGTTTACTCTGGAACAGTGTGCTTCTAATTTTGGTGATTTTCTACAGATGAAGAAATGCTACTCTTGAAACCTGCTTGACGTCTGAAATAAAAGACAAATCCTGATAAAAAATTATTTGAAGTTTCTTAGTACTACTGTAAGCCAGGGTAATGCCACTCAAAGTAACATGATTGAATAGTATCTATGACGTTCTTCATACCAAAAACAATTATCAAAAGTAGAAAATCACAGGGCATTAGGCCTTAATGTCTTCACCACAAGCCTGTGGCATCAGTAACTGATTAGTTTTATCAGGCTTCTTGGATGAATAGAGCTGGATATAAAGAGAATGTAACAGGACCAAGTCCAGAGACATATGTTTGTAGGTTTAGAGGACATATTATGTACATGTACAAAGTGGAATCTTTAACACAACTATAGCTTAAACCAGTTCAAAATAGTTCCACTGATCCCAATGATATGTTCAGGTATTTGTAATAAGATGTTGTAGTTGATGGTGTCAATGCAGCACTGAGATCTAATTGGACCGACGCAGAGACAAGATCACTGTCAGAGCCTATAAGGAGGTCATTTGTAACTTCAAGTCATGCCGTTTAGTTCAATGGTCTAAGTCTAGACTAAAACTCTTCAAAGAATCTGTTACCCAGCGAATGGGTGATTAGTTGATTTAAAACAACTTTTTCATGGATTTATAGATAAAAGGAAAGTTGCATATTGGTCTGTTATAGCCTAGAATACTGGGATCAAAGGTGGGTTTTTTCAGTGATGGTTTAATGACAGCAAGCCGAAAGCCTTTTATACATAGCCAGTTGAGGACCATAGACCGATTGATCTGGTCGAGTACAAAGGTGCTGATTAGGAGTAGAACATCTTTAAACAGTCTATTTGGGGTGGGGTCTAACAGGAATGTTGATGACTTAGAAGCCCTCACTGCTGACATTAATCCTGCAAGATTAATGGAAGAGAAACAGTCAAAGTAATGCCATTCATCAGTTTCCAATAATAAAGCATGAAACAACAGAGTTGTACCAGCTGTTGAACAAACAGATTTTATCACTGAGTGGCAAAATGGTGAAAAAAATCCATAAAATCATTACAGCTAAGCATTGAGTGACTACTCTGTTAAACAGCACTATGACTTATGATCAACTTAGCCAAAGTGTTGAATCAAAAATAGGTATTGATTTGATTTTTGTTCTTTTAGCCATGCATAGCATGTTTATGTTTATGTATTTAGCAGACGCTTTTATCCAAAGTGACTTACAAATGAAGATAAAACAA
This sequence comes from Leuresthes tenuis, assembly GCF_036924035.1. NCBI lineage: Eukaryota > Metazoa > Chordata > Actinopteri > Atheriniformes > Atherinopsidae > Leuresthes > Leuresthes tenuis. Next base: position 20,767,268 of record NW_027325372.1, on the reverse strand, counting down.
GCTATATAAAAAGCTAACAATAAACTACATAGAAGGAACCCACTAGTCCGACTCTGTCAGAGGTGACAGAGTAGAGATAGAGTGCAGGCATAGAAGGAAGTGCAGAAATATAAAGTGCAGAGGTAGAGGGGGTAGGGAAGTACAAGGTAAGTGCTAGGATAGGAGATGCTCTCTGAAGAGCTGAGTTTTCAAGAGTTTCTTGAAGATAGACAGGGACGCCCCTGTTCTGGTAGCGCTCGGTAGGTCATTCCACCATCGTGGGACGACACATGAAAAGAGTTTGGATTGTCTTAGGCGTGGTGTAGGAGCTGCTAGACGACAATCCTGGGACGAACGGAGGGACCGAGTTGTGACATAAGCCTTTGCAAGAGCATTCAAGTAGATGGGAGCCGTTCCATTAAGCACTTTGTAGGCTAACGTCAGTGACTGGAATTTGATGCGGGCGGCTAAGGGTAGCCAGTGGAGTTCAATGAACAGCGGGGTGACGTGTTCTTTTAGGCTGACCGAAGACCAGACGTGCCGCCGCGTTCTGGACCATCTGCAGAGGTTTCACAGCCCAGGCTGGGAGACCAATTAGGAGAGCATTGCAGTAGTCAAGGTGGGAGATGACCATGGCCTGCACCAGGAGCTGGGTGGCATGTTGGGTCAGGTATGGTCTGATCTTTCTTATGTTTAGCAATGCAAAGCGGCATGAATGAGCAGCCGAGGTAACGTGTTCTTTGAAGGTTAGTGGGTCATCAATCATGACACCCAAGTTTTACATAGCATGTGGTTTTAGCACCATGAAAGGCTAATTTACATGTGTTTTTTTTCAACAGTACTGTAGCCACTCACAAGCATGGACTGCAGATAGAACTATATAATGCAGACACATGACTCGGCTTATACCCAGTTACCAAACCTGTATTAACGCACAGGGCCGACGACGTAGGGGGCCCAACGCAAGGCTCCAGAAAAAAAAAAAAACATGCACATTGCTCTGACTGCTGTTTGTGTACAGTTGTGAGCGAGAGAGGGGGAGGGATGGGAGGGCGAGAAGATTAATGTATGGCATAAATTTAAGCCACTGTGATTGGTTAATGATTATGGCTGTTAACTTGTGATGTGCCAGTTCAATGAATGAGTTGTGGTCTTTAAACTCATGGAAATTGTGAGCAAAGGAAAAAGAAAAATGTCAGGAACGAAACCAGAAAGTGGAGCTCAAAAACGAAAAAAATCATAAAGAGAAATTACACAGGTTGTGCGCAATACCCTACGTAGATGTTTTTTTTTTACATTTATGCTCCCTGTTCAGACCGTTCTGTGTATTAGAGGGCTGCATTGGGATTGTGTCCCAATCAGTATGAACTTTTCTGCGGGCGGGAGCGGGCGGCTAAAAAAAAAACCCACTGCAGGATCGGGATGTAGCCTAGCGACAGGATGTCAATAAATGATGTGGAAAGGAAGCTCAAAGAAGGTCTTTACAGCACAAAGACAAAGCAAGGCAAGTCTGACATTGGGAGAAGTTTCTCAATTGTCCATGAATCTCTTTATTAATAGCCTATAAAATTACGTGTATATATGAATGTATTATAAAAGCCAAGTAGTTGTATTTCAACATAAAATGTGTCCTGTTAGAATGTAAGTTTAAACTATCACAGCAGCATGGGCATTTTCAACAAACCACCAAAACACTATTTAGAAGAATGCACTGATGGAAAATATACCATCTACCTATCTTTCTGTAAATACACATACTTTCACACCATACAAGGTTTTAAAAAAAGGTCAACCCAGACTTGTGCTAAAAAATTGGTTTCAACTATAGCCTATTGCAATTTGCTTTGGAACACAATAATCCAAACATCAGCACAAAACTTAAATAGTAACTCCACAAAAAAAAAGACCTTAAGAGGGCTTTAGAGAGAGAAATACTCCACAACATGAATGGGGGTGGTCTACCTTATATTATGTGCAAGCACTTCTCTTCAGGTGACACTGGTCTGAGAGCTGATTCAGGAGTGGCTCAGCTTTTGATTGCCATTTGCTCTCCACTGATTACCGGGATGAGTTGCACCTTGGAGCCCTCCTTTAAAAGAAGCTCATAGAGATCACTTGGGAGGCTGCCCTCCTCACTCACACATGTCTCTGCTCTGCTCATTAACTGTGAAATTGGATGCTGCTACGTCAGGTATGTGGTGGGAGGTATGTGGACTAGGTAAGCTGGGGTACCCTATGCTGCTGCAGCCGTGTTTTTTTTTCTGGATGCTGCTGGGTGTCATCTTTGATCAGCTTGTCTTTTAGCTCAGTTGTGGACCTGGAAAAGTTCTTCAGGGCTTGCCCGGTGTTCAAGGATCCATGGTTCAATGCCAAAGGACACTGTTCCAGGACTGACTGTTTTGGATGTGTTCAAAACATGCCTTCAGAGTATTTTGCTGCTCAAACACTGTGTGGACTGCGCAGCTCTTAAAATTCCACTGTGTTTGTCCCGACACAGGAATCCTTCTGTCGCACACTTCACCCAGGACCGCGGTTCTCTTGGGAGACTTGGAGAAAAACGTAGCAAACGCTGTTATGTTTGCAAAAAAGATTCTGACAGGTATGAGACGAGAGCTGGCCTGTTGAATTATCAGGTTAAGCTGATGCACATAACAGTGTACAAAGTGCGTGTGAGGAAACGTCTCTTTTAATCTGGCCTGCAAGCCAGACGCTGCGCCGCTCAAAACAGCAGCCCCATCAGAAGTCTATGCGATCAGCTTATTTTCCAATTTAAATCGTTGGAGTTTTTCTTTCAGAACTTTTTCAAGTCCTTCTGCGGTTCTGTCCACTAATGGAGAAAAGCAAAGAAAGCGCTCCACAGCAGAACATTCAGTGATGTACCTGAGCACAATCTAATACAGTCCACGATCCGTGAAAAAGCATGTCTGTTTTTCTTAACAAGCTCGTTGTGTCTCAGTACAGCAATGTGGTGGCCCTCATCAAGTTTACAGGCAATTCTCACTTTACCCAGCTGTGACAGCTTTACGCCATTCCAGATGTGAGGCTGCATTCATGTTACCTGATTTTTTTCAGACAGATGTTTCAGATCCACAACTCCTTGCTTGGTCCAAGCTGTGTCTCCTCTGAGAAGTAAGCACGGGAAACAGAAAAGTGAGTTTTTAGCTAGGCTAGCCGTTAGCAAGTCCTTTCTCTCAAACTAAGTTACGCAAAAGCTACGATTTTGGAGCTTTTCTTTCTGTGTAATTTGGATATCCTTTGGATGATGTGCCCCTACTTTTTCACCTCAACTTTTTCTCCTAAGGACATTGAAGAAAATGGATTTGAAAGTAAATAATCCACTTTGTTAACGTTGATGCCTGCCATTGTCAAAGTTTCGCCCTACACACACACACACGCACACAAGCGCGCGCACACAACTCCCATCAAGTAGTGTCGTCTGTGATTGGCCCAAATCTTCTGGCTTTGGGCTGTACAGATTTAGCCCAAATAAACCGCAAATGGAGGGGGCGGTACTTGCAACCTGTCTCTCAAATGTTGAAGAAAAGTCGAGTGTAACTGAGTTGCTTCGTTTGCCCGTTTTCACCGATTTCATGGGTTCCAGTTCAGATTTTGCTCCGCTTCTGATAAAAAATTAAAAGACAATTTGTTTTTATTGAATTATTTATATATTTTATTCTCATTTTTACTGAAGAATGTAGGGAGGGCTGAGCCCTGTTAGCCCAATTATACCAACCATTCCTGATCATATGTATGTATTCCCAGTGGCGGTGGTGTGGAGGGCCTTGAGAAAGTGGTTAGTCTCGGGGCCCATGGTGCCTTACGCCTTACAAGGCACTGATTGGCCAAAAGATAACTGGCTCAATGGCAGAAATCTGTTTGACTGGTAAAACACATCTAAAACATATATATATATATATATATATATATATATATATATATATATATATATAAATCAACTATACCAATAAATTCAGAAAGAAGCCTGGGTTCAATTTTTACAAAATTCTGAAAGACCCACTGTGCTGCTTCTATTGTATTTTTTGTGTGTGTGTCCATTTTTTCAGCCAATTCAACATGTAGAATTGCAATCAAGGCTGTCGGTGCTCACTCTGATTGGCTATTCAGTGTAGCGAAACAATTCAAGAGAAGCACATCTGTGTGGTGTGAAGAAACTGAAGACAAATGGATAATCACGACTAAGGAGCGACCAGCTCTGTTTGGCATTACTGAAAATTAATATGCTGTTTAGGTCATTTTCTTCTTTTTTTGGGAATCTTTATGATCTTTTGGTTTCCCTTACTGTATAACATACACACTAGTGCCCCCCTTTGGTACTGTCAAGCTGTGCTCTTACACAGGTGCAGATTGCAAGGGCAGCCTTTGTGTTCATGTGCTATTTTATTTGTTTAGATGCTAGTAATAATTTTAAAAAGAAAATCCATTTTGTACTTGTATAGGCCGCACCGGATTATAAGCCGCGGGTGTCCACATTGTAATATGAGATATTTACACAGAAATATGTTATGCGTAAGGATTTTTAAACATTTGATTAGATACGTATGGTAACAAACACATACTGCAAGTGCTTTTTTTCCTGAACAGTGCCTGTAACACCGATGTTTTTAACTTAAATACCTATCGGTAAAGCACAAATACGTGGTGTAAATGCTTTTTTTTATTTGAACAGTGCCTGTAACACGGCTGGTTTTTAATAAAAAAAAAAAAAAAAAAGAAAAGAAAAAAAGACAGTAGCCTACCAGGAAAAGTCATTGATCGCCTTCTTCATCTTCCTCCTGCGCACTAAAACCTTAAGTTATTTTCTTCAGTGTCCGAATTGAACAGCCTCAGAACGTTGTCACTCACTTCAGTCTCTTCGTTGTGACTCTCACAATCTCATCTCAGATTGATCGCCTTTAATTTAAAAGCTGCATCATATGCATTTTCTTTGTTTGTTTCCATGTTGAAGGTGAGTACAAATGACTGATTTACAATAATTTATTAGTGTAAGTGTGTTTGATTTATCATACAATTTCATTGGACCACTGTGAACTATTCGTTCATTTTATTGGTCTAATGTTAAGAGGCAAAATGTTTTTGGCGGCATGAAAAAAACATATTAGCCGCACCGTATTATAAGCCGCGGTGCTCAAAGCCTGGCAAAAAAGTAGCAGCTTATAGTCCAGAATTTAGGGTATTCATAAAGATCTGTATTTAAAGGAATGTTGTTGCTGTTTGGAAAAAGGTGAGCTACATTAAAACTTTAAAAACTCTAAAGATTTAGAGTAGGAAATTTCAAATTCAGTTCTGTTTCTTGTACAATACATGTGCACATTTTCTCCAACCTTGTGTATCAGGCAAAAAAAGAGACGCATCACTATATGGTTAAGATGTCGAAGAGTTATTTTTTCACCACCTATCTCAGCAGGTAAGAAAATCACAATAACAAGCAATTAGCGCAAGTGATAACTTACACTAGCTAGCTGTGCTAGTTTTAGCACACTCCATCTTCTCTTTAGCTGCTGCTAGCTCACGGTTGCAATGCATGATGGTCTATGTCAGGGGTCGGGAACCTTTTTGACTAAGAGAGCCATGAAAGCAAAAAATTTGGAAATTTATTTCAATGAGAGCCATATAATATATATTTTAAAAGTGAATTCAACTGAATGTCAGTATAATAAGCCTCTGAATTTATTAGCATATTATATTGGCATATATTAGCATATTATTTATTAGCATACTCGCCATCTGTGAATGGTTTTCCGTTCCTCACTATTGCTAAAGATCCAGCAAAGCTAGCAGAATTATAGTCACCTTGCCGGGTCCATACGCAGAGTTGCTGCTAGCTTGTACCCTGCTCAGTAGCTCTTGGCACGCTTTCTTTCTGCTGTCTCCTGCCGGGTATTTTGATGCAAAGGTAGCATGGCGCGTGTCGAAGTGCCGCTTTACATTCGACCGTTTCATCAATGTAATTTTGTCATTGCAAATTAGACACACCGCAGAATTTGCTCTCTCCACAAAGGCGAATTCTTCAGTCCATTCGGGGGCCTGAAATGTACGATACTCTTTTTTTCTTTTCGCCATCTTCTTCGTGGAAGGGTTAGCTTTGAGCTAATGACCGAGCAGACTGATTCAAAAGGGGGCGTTTACCTGTTTTACGCTGCAACGGCCAACGTAGTCCAGTATCATCCAATTAAAATAATGGACAATTGCTCCTGCAGCCCTGAACAGGACATGAGCAGTGAAAAATCGATGGGTGGATTAAAACAAGTGAGAATATTTTGTTTTATCTGCGAGCCAGATGCAATCATCAAAAGAGCCACACCTGGCTCGCGAGCCATAGGTTCCCGACCCCTGGTCTATGTTAACTAATATTGTGTACAGCTTCTATAAACTTTTGGTGAACCATGTAACAACTTTAAATAACAGTGAATAGAGTTCTTCAAATATCTGACGTACTTAAGGAGTGAATAACTAATTCTATTAAAGGTTGTTGCAATTCAAAAACAAAAAACAGTCACACTCAGCCAAGGAGTCAGCTGAATCTTCCCTGTTAACAGCAGACTGCCATGATATTGCTTAAATCTGAAAGGCATAATCAAAATCTATCAAAATTCTTAATAAATTATTGGAGGCCGGTCTTAACTGCCTTTCTAAGAATTTTTTTAGCTGTTTAAAATGATTTCTTTGAACAGGCTTTTAATTACATATATATCCTTCATTAAACAACAATTTACAATTTTGGATGTTGTTGAATACAACACTGCATATGAATGTACCCAATTTCTAATGACATAGAGCGTTTTTGTTTTTTTTTCCCCTATTTTAATGTTCTCTGTTCACACAGCTTCAAAATGTCTTTCAACTGGTTAGCTGTTGTCAGAAGGCAACTAGAACTCCAGACTGCCAACAGGGCAGCTTTTCATCTGTGTGAGCGGTGCATGTGTTTGCACAAACGTACGTGTGTGTGTGTGTGTGTGTGTCTAAGACTCACTGAGTTACCCAACATGCCTTGACAGCCCCTCTCTAATAGATGGTGCCTTCAGATGTGAAAAGGTGAACAGAAGTCCGACTGGAGTTTCACTCAGCAGTTTGTCACAACAAATTGCTGCATCTGCGCGTCCTTGTGTGTCTGAAAACGCGGGTGTGTGTATAAACCTACAGTGTGTATGCTTCCTCATCCGTATGTTCAACACAGAACAGCTTTGCTCAAGCTTCCAGGCTGCTGTGTCTAATGTGTTTTCTTTTTCTGCATCTGCGCTGGAAACACAGCAGCCAACTTGATTTCAGCCTTCAGTCTGTGTGCGTCAGGCCTTTGAAGGAATAAATTGTCTGCTTGCCTCCACTCATGTGGCGCTTTTAAACAATTCCTAAAAATACACCATGACAAACGTTAAAAAAAAGGACAGCTCCTAAAGACATTACAAAGGGATGTTTAAAATAGCCAAAAGCCCAGGTAACCAATGTGTCCTTAAATGAAGAAACTTTGTGAAATTCTCAAAGGAGTAAACGCTGAATATTTTTTTGTACATCTCCCTCTGGGTGTGTCCCATAAACATAATGTAAACAATCACGTACTGTATAAAGTCACACAGTAAAGGAAGAGCTTTACGTTATAAGTTTGGAATAACCTTAAAAGGATTTGGGGCCTGATGCGACATGACTTATGTTAACTGTGCTTGCTGTGGTACAGCTTCTTATGAGAATATGAGCTGAAGCCCTCCAGCATCTCCTTGAAAAGACGTTTTACGTGCCAAGAAATAAAAAAGAATTGTTTAATGTGTACCTTTTGGATCGTTCCATGTGTAGATATTATATTTTTGTTCTTTTTTGTTTATGATTGTAAAGGTATTTAATGGCAAGCTACCCCCCCCCACACCCCCCACCCACCCACCCCCCCAAACTCTGATCAAGTAGTTTTTGTTCTTATGTTTACCAGGTATTTCATTTGCATATCTAGGTTAGGTTTTCTTTTTTCATCTCAAAAGTAAAAATGAATCTGTGAAATAAGTACATATGGCATGTTGACGTTGAGCTCGTGTGACAGAAATATAAAAGAGCTCGGCTAGGATGTTACATAGTTTCTCTAAATTGCATGTTCACACAACAAAACAGACTTTTTTTTTTTTTTTTTTTTTAATGATTGAACAAACAATCGAATACAATGTAATACCACTATTTTAAGGGCAACCATTATGGAGATAATGAAATATTACCCAGAGCCAGAAAGATAAAGTTAGTTTTCTGTCTTTGAACCACATGGGGACAGTCAGCCACATTGATCAAGGAAAGAAGCACCATAAAATACAGATAATTTAAAATTTGGGTATCCCTCTAATCTGTCCGCCTGTACAAAAAATAAACCGGCTACAAACAATGTGAGACTAAAAAGACAACTTGGAAAATAAATCACATTTTCTGAATTCTCTCTAGGTCACCATCAGAAACAGTTTTATTGCCAAGTAGGTAGGAATTTACTGTGATGTGCTGGTACTTTGTTTTCCGAAAAGTTCAATAAAAAACTATTAATAAGAACAGTAAGTAAAAGTGGAAGTGAAACAATGGAATAAGTATGTACAGGTATTGTGTAGACAGTCTGTAGAGGAGATAGTACACATAAATGTAATGTGGTGGGGGTGGGGGATCAGTGTCAGTGAGGGTCTCTGGTCTTGTTTATGAGGCCAGCTGCAGAGGGCTAGAAACTGTTCTTGTGGTGTGAGGTTTTGGGCTTGATGGACTGCAGCCTCCTGCCAGAGGGGAGTGGGTCGAAGAGTTTGTGTCCGGGATGGGAGGGGTCGGCTGCAATCTTGCCTGCACGCCTCAGGGTCCTGGAGGAGTACAGATCCTGGAGACTTGGGATGTTGCAGCCAATCACCTTCTCAGCAAAGTGAATGATATGCTGCAGTCTGGCCTTGTCCCTGGCTGTGGCAGCAGCGTACCAGACGGTGATGGAGGAGGTGAGGATGGACTCGATGATGGCAGAGTAGAAGTGCACCATCATCGCCTTTGGCAGGTTGAATTTCCTCATCTGCCTCAGGAAGTACATCCTCTGCTGGGCTTTTTTGATGAGTTCTGATGATGTTCAGCTCCCACATCAGGTCCTGGGTGATGATGGAGCCCAGGAAGCGGAAGGACTCCACAATGTTCGCTGGGGATTCACACAGGGTGATGGGGGCAGGTGGGGTTGCACTCTTCCTAATAAAGCATTTATTGCACAATGGTAACAAAAAAAAAGCATTACCCTTTATGCAATGTTATAAAGAGTCTGGGCTCAAATATATTCTTTAAATTTCAGTGCATATGCCTAAAATTTGCTCATTGACTGTATGTAAAGTTGTGTACAAACAGTCTATGGTGTAGAGTGCTACAGTGACAAGTACTAATCTGAGCCAGCTAGGTAGCTCACTAAATCGGAAACTAAGTAAAGTAAGCTAACATTTCTTCATTCTGTTGAAAGAACATTAATCCACCGTCAGATAACAGTTAACAGATAACAAGTACTTTCAGAGTCACAGTGACAGCCAACTGATATTCTCCGTTAGAGGTTTTTATGATCATATTTGCTAATGTTTCTACTTTTGCTCTTTCACAAAGAAACACACTACACTATATAGGAGGCTGTTATGCTGATATGTATGAGAAAATGTTAGCACATGGCTAATCAGCGTATTGATACAAACAATGACGCTATAGTTATATGCATGAGTTGCAGTGCTGAGCACCAATATAACTAAAGCAGTGGGAGCTCTAAGCCTCAAAATCCCAGCTAATGTTTGGAACATGACGTTGTCCCTTTGTTCTTCCCCTCGTTCCAGTGGGGAAAGATGTAGCTACAATAACTATGCTGCGTTCAAAGTCATTATGAACAATTAGCATTTGAGTTGTATGCTTTTTTTTTGTTGACAGAACACTCATGGTCGGTCTGTGGCTCAGTGATTGGCTGCTGCAGCAAAATGACTGTTAGAAACAACAATGTGAATATTATAGAGCTACATTTTTGGGGGGCACAGAATGGGTCTAAATTTGCCACCATCTGGCAATTGTGGGTTACATGAATTGTGCTCTGTTTGCTACTCTTCTCAGTGTGATACACTTGTGCAATTGTCAGTGGTTATCGCCAGCCTTATCAGCAGAGAGAAAACTAAGAAATCTGCTGCATGAAACCAGCAAACTTAAGAACTAGCAAGGGGGCTCTGAGAGGGGGGCTCTGATAAATCTATGCATTAGTTCCGTCTAAACTTCTGTTTTTATCTTCATGACAAGTGTGTGTCCACACATAACTGGAGACTACATTTAAGTTCAACAACATTTTTGCTGTCTGTTTGTTTCATGGTTATCTTTGGCAGAAATAATCCCCGTTACGTGAAGTTGACACAAACTACCTTTAATCACTAACAGACAGGGAATCAGGAAGTAGCACTTGTCCCTCTGCATTAAAAAAACTGAACAGAGCGATGGCTACAGTTATGGTATAAGCTGCCAACACATCAACAGTATTTGACCCATTTCACTGACAGCTTAAAGACTTTCCTTCAACCCTCCGTCTTTGTACCTTCTAACAGGGCTCAGCCTTTTCCACAGGCGGTGTTGGGCTCACTGCTTACCCTTTTACTCGAGTGATATATGCTAATTCATATTGACAATATGCAATTTTTATTCTAATTTAACAACGATATGAGATGGCAGTTTTTTTTTCCATCTTTCACTTTTTTTTGTGTGTGTGTGTGTTTGAAATGTCCGTGTGTTGATCGCGGATTATTTTATTACTGCTGTGCAGAGCAACAAATTGCACCCTCAGGGATAATAAAGATCATCTTGACCTTGATCATTAAATGTATTTACAGTACCAGGCTGCTTGCTTCTCAGTTGCTGTACAAATATCAACCAAAAGAGCTGATTAACCTTTTTGGTCCCATTCTGAAAATTGTGTGACGGAATTTAAACAAGCTCAAAGTACAAAAAAGGTCAATTATAAACAAAAGATCTTTTCAAGACTGTTTTCATATATTGCTTTGAGTAATGTGACTGAAAGCACAGCCAATTAGCCAACAAATTATCTATCTATCGGTGGTGTGAATTTGTAAGGAATTCAATCCAATTTTAAACTTGAGCTCCCCACCAATAGGAAACAGTTCAACATAATTTTTGTCAGCTGCTGATTACTGTGATCGCTCACTGACACAGCTCGATCTACAATGTAAAGCTTGTAATAATGATCAAAGCAAACCTCGGCAACAAATTAAACTAATCTGGAAGGACCTAATCTGAAAGTCTATAGGGAATATGACCCTACAATTCATATTGTCATCATATCATACCACATCATATTTTTATAAGTTATATTTGTTTATATTAAGTTGTGGTCTCGTTAACAGTAAACAGACAGTAAAGCAAAATAGCATTTGGGGTGTGTTATTTTATTGACAAATCACAGCTTGTGATTAACAAGGGTGTTTTATTTACATCGTGAATTTGCATCATTGAAAGATTGTTTGAGATTAGCATTTTGGCAAAGAAATTTCACAATGAATTCCACAAGGACCTTGCTTGCCAACTTAAACAGCTCACATATGTATTGATGAGGATTCATTCACAACCAGGAGGGCAACCTTTTGACAGTAAGCTAGTGTTATGTTAGCGTTCCAGTCAGATCCATTAAATTTCATTACATTTGTTTTATTTAAGCGTGAAGCATTTCATTCACATGAAGCCATTCAGAAAAAATGCCCAGCCCCTATTATGATGCTTAAAAGACAACGTGTCTGTGCAATTGTCCAACAAAAATAAATCATCCCTAATGCCAGGCTATGATATATTGTCACAAACAGTATCAGTCTACATAGTTTAGAGTTTTAATTAAATACTAACAACACACAATGGCACTCAGGATACATCACATGGCACCTCTGGTGAGGTACCGCATCAGTTGGGAAGGAAATAGAACAGGAGTTGGTCAGATTTAATTGTCTTTTCAAGGGCAAGCAGCAGCAGTATAGCACTCTCAGCAGTGACATCTGTGGCCCAAACACAATCTGCTACTTCTACTGGTCCGGAAATGTCCACAGGGTGCAATATGAAGGCGGTTGTAGGTCCATTTCTTGGACTTCACGCCCTTTTCATAAGGCTGCTTTTGTAAGCAGCCGAAGAACACTGCATGCTGTATTGACCCTCCCTGAGCTGCCACTCCAAGAAATCAAGACTGTGGTATTAATGGGACCTTGTCTGTAAGTTTCAGAGTGGGTTTACACCTTGGTACTGCTTTGGATTTAAAGCTAGCACGCAGCCTAATGTCAGCAGTACGTGGCCATCAAAAACAGTTGGAGCATGAATGCCTAACAGGCATATCATGGAACGATCTTTTGTCTGGTGTTTGGGATTCAGCATGTGCACTTTAATTTTCCTATGCCATTCGGGTTTAGTTACATCTGTTATCTGAGGATTAGCACCTTCAAACCAAACACTGTGTTTTCTCATCTTTAGCAGATCACACAGGGAATACTAATAAGGTTTGTTCTGGTGTCTAGAGAAGTGTTTGTTTTTTTTTTTAAATATGATGTTATGTCTCACTGAATACTGTCATCAGACATGGTCATGCTTGAGCCTGTCACCTCTCAGAGTTTCTGATTGTTAACAGACTAAAGCTAAACTAATTTCAGGGACGGACCCTTGATAACTTGACCTGAGCAGTTAAAAAGTTTCATGCTATTTTCCACAAAGGACCCCAATCATAGAAGTCTGTTTTATCCTTCAAGCTGAATGGCTTGTCTGCTGGGAGTGATATCTGCCTCGAGTCACTTGCCTGGAGGTGCTGTAAGTTTCTTTTATTTCGTTAGTCTTTAGCAGCCTTAAATGCTAATTTTATGCTGCTTCTGTGTCTCCAACTGTCTGTCCAGCACTTAATATTGGTGTTTCTCAGAGAATATTAGAGTGGCTGAACACATATGGTCATAACATATAGAGACGGTGACCATCTCCTCGTTTCCTTGATTCTGCTCAAACACAAGAGCTCAGCTAAAATAAGTGTTACAGAAGGTCACAGAATATCACCTCCTGTTCTGAAGTGCTCTGGCTTTGTTTCTGTCCGGGCAGCCATATTGTCTAAATGAACAAAGTTAGCTTTGGTATTCATTTTGAAAGAGTCCAGTTTACATTTAGGACTCGTGATGGATTAGATTTGAGATTAGCAGAAACTCAGTCTTTCTTCTGTTGTCCAAATGAGATTAACAGTACCAGATGCTTAGCATAGTCTGTTGATACTTTTAGGATGAACCTTTTAAATTTGTATCATAGAGCTAAAAACTATCTGTTAAGTTAATGTTGTAGCATGTGTGCTACCAAGTCAGGGACATGCGAGTTCCAGTCAGTCGAAGAAGTTCCCCAATCCTGTTTTTTTGTAAGACAATCATTCTGTCATTCATGTCACTCCAGTCATTCTAACCCATTGTGTTAATATTTTCCAACAAAGTTTTTTTTTTAAAAGCCCATCAAAATACCAACCTTGCATGTTTTGGTTGTCTGTAATTAGCTGTAGCCATCTGAGGCTTTTTTTATTAGACTAGTTTCACTGTGAATGTTTGTCTGTGTCCTTGAGAATTCAAAGTAGATGCAAAGCAGTGAGAAGTTTTCAGTTAAAAAGAGTCTTTTCTTACAAGGTCAGCACATTGACAGTGGGTATTTATTAGCTTGGCCAATCTGTATGCAAAAGCTAACTAAAGTTGAAATTAGTGGTAAAATGTTGTGTGTATCCTGTTCCACACAATTCTTATAATATGAGTTAATTTAGTTTCTGTACAGTGTACAGTTCTTCTTACATTTGAATGCTTACAAAACATAAACCAAATGCTATAATGTATCTCTACCAGTCAAGTTGTGTTGGTACAATTATTCTGAAAGCTCAAATAAACCTGACGCTGCAACATCGAGTAGGCCACTTAATGAGAAAAAGAATATAAATGCCTTGCATCATGGAGTTAAACGCAGATTGTTTCTGCCTGTTTTTGTCTGTTTTTGTCGTGTCACCAAAGTGCTGTACAACAAGAATACCTGAACCCAGAGATTTAAAAAGTTGCAAAAGTGTTCCATTAAAAAGTACAATAAAACTAAATAATAATATCAAGATGTCGAGCTCTACCTAAATCAAATGCCTAAGTCTTTAAAATGATTTTAAAAGTCTCTAATTCCTGAGCAGCTCAAGAATAGGCCAGTTATTACAAAGAATAGGAACAACCACTGCAAAGACACAATCACCTTTGTTTTTGTATTAAGGTCTTAGAACATCTAAGAGTATCTGCTTTGTCGACCTCAATGTTCTAACTGGATTGTAAAGATACAAAGGCTGCTCTTAATATGCTTGGGTCAGACCATTAAGAGCCTTTAAAACCAACAATAAAATCTTGAAATCGATCCTAGAACAAGCAGGCCAGCAGAGAGAGGTCAACACGGGTGTTATATAACCTAGTCCAGTTGAAATGAGGACATGAATATCTTTTTTAAAAACCTCTAGGACAGAGAAACGACTTTACCTTGGGTAAAAATCCCAACTGAAAAAGCTTGTTGCAGAAGAAAGCCTGTATGAAGCCTAAAACTAACAAGGTCATCTGCACGTTCTGGTCATCCAAATAAAAATAATCTCAATCTTTTTGTCATTTAAATTACTGAAATTTCAATTCATCCATAAAATGAATGTGTTGGAAACTTTCCCCTCGCTCCATCACATGACTGCACTGTACAAAAATGTGCAGTTCTTACATTTAAATGCTTACTAAACATAAACAAAATACTACGATGTATCTCTACCATACATCACAAATCATGTCAAAACAGCAGAGCTCCAAAGGCTGCAAGGGCTGGAGGTCTGGAGCCTATCCCAGCTGTCATCGGGCGAGAGGCTGGGTACACCCTGGACAGGTCGCCAGTCCATCACAGGGCCACACAGAGACAAACGAGACAAACAACCATGCACGCTCACACTCACTCCTAAGGACAATTTTAGAGTCACCAATTAACCTGACATGCATGTTTTTGAACAGTGGGAGGAAGCTGAACATGGAACCCTCTGGCTGTGAGGCGATGGTGCTCACCACCATGCAGCCCCCCAAAAGATACCCATTTGATTTAAAAGTAAATGCAGAATTGGTCTGTCAGTCATACTTTTGTAAAGATGCTGATTGCCTGTTTATAATATATTTAATCCCCCCCCCCCTTTGCCACACACACACACTCCTTAGCTTTTACCCTTTTGATTGTAACTAGGTAGCTTGGTCTCTTCGGGGTCACTTTCTTTAGTTCAGTGTCAATGTCAATATTTGGTCCGAACCGCAAGAACAAATGATACATGGGTGGCTTTTAGCTCTGAACAGATGCATGATCACATGGGCAATTTTCAAATGATCCAAGACGGTGTAATTGTCACTCTGACAGTAAACTCTCAGATAAGACAGATTTATTGCCCAAATTGAGGGTTCGCCAAGATAGGAGATAAAACCAGCGCCATAAAAATGTAGTGGATGATATAAGGCACTTTGAGTCCTCCCTTGCAGTTCACCATAAGCAGATGGATTTAATTGTAGTTTAGCTTTTAAATTAGCTCTAATAACATACATCAGGCGAACAAACTGAACACACCTTCAAACTGTATGCAGCAGGTTGGGTGGAATATACCTTTCCTATGTTGAGCTGAGCTGTGACAACACAATTGCTCTTCATCACCTTTAAAATGAAACCCTGCTGTTTCATTTATAATGTCAGTGATATCAGGTGACATTTCCCCACCGGCAATGAGAACTTTCTCTGTTTTTATAAGCCAAGACATCCAATGATTTTTTTCCTTACATTTTTATTCATTTATGAATTTCTTGTGCTGCACTGTATATTACACTGAGTTTTACTTGGCTTTAAAACTGCTGCAGGCTACTTATTTATTGACAGACAGTAATGACTGACACACTGTCCCAGTAATCTGCAAAGAAACAGGGATTTTGATGTTGTACTATTAAGGGTATTACACTTGTGTGTGACTTGGCCAAAACATGCAACTGTGGGACAAAAACAGGAACAAATGCAGCACATCCTCATAATACATGAGGCATTTGTCCTTGTGGGCCGTGGCTGGACCTTAATTCTTATTCAGCTTTCCGAGTCAGCATATGATTCCGACTCACTGGGTGAAACTTTGCCAGAAAGGTCAGGACCAGTTTGAAATTGTGGGCCATGACTACAAACTGTATCTAGTATACAGTCTGACACATAACAAACAACTTCAATGGTGCCCTTGATGGTACACCACCCATGGAATCAATGAACAGACCTTGGCTCCATTCATTCTGCCATGGCTTTTGGCACAAAGCCTGCTGCTTCTGGTAACTCTCCAACTCCCAAGTGCCTTACTGCTGCTCTATTTGCTACACATTATGTGAGTTTCATGCTTACAAGGTCATGTTTTTTTTTGTTGTTGTTTTAAATCATTGGCATCATCAGCACTGGCAAGTATCAAATGTTAAACGTTGATATTTGCTTTTCTTTTTTTTGTTTAAGGATAAGAAGTCAACATAAGAAAATAAAGGCACAAGAATGAATACTTGATATCTATTCAATATCTGCCTGGACAGAGGAGTTTATCAAAAGGGTTATTTTATTGTTTTAGGCTTTTAGTGTGGGTGAGAGAAAAAGAATTCTCTGTAAGTGAACGAATAAGAGTTTTGTTTTGCAAGGAGCAATAATCTCACAATATCTGGTAACTTCATTGACACTGTGGCTGCAATAAAGAGGAAAGCTTGCCAACGTAACCATGGGGCTTCCTAATGCTGTGAGATTACCCCATATTATCTCCTCCTGGAGTAAAAAAAGGCCGCTGCAACATTGAGTAGGCCACTTAATGAGACACACATACTTGCATGCTGGCAGACACACATATACTGCTATGGCTATAGCATCTATGTATGAAAGATTCCAATAAAACATGGCGCTGTAGGAAGGCATCAAAGAAGATGATCCCTGTTGCACATTAGAGTGACGTGACATGAATTGTGATCAAATACACCAATATGTGGAGTTCTCCAGCACACACACACACACATACATACACATTCGGCTGCTAATGAGGAGCCGAAGGGGGCTCTCGCTCAGCAGCCAATTATCCTGTCCCTTTGGAAGAATAGTCAACACGTGTGTGTGTGTGTGTGTGAGTGAATGCGTTTGCTTCAGCGTGTGTGCAGATGATGCAAGTCCCAGCCGGAGTCACTTTTTTTTTTTTCTCTATGCCAATATGACAACAATCATATTTACATAATCTTTCATCTCTAATTATGTCCATACATGCTGCCTATGAAATGCCTCCCACTCCTGTTTTGAAAATGCAGATTGCTGAAGCTCTGTTCTCAGAGCTCATCAGCACTGTGTCGCGAGCAAAGGAAATAGTGTAAAGTGCACAGGCAAGTTTTAAGGCAAGACAGATGTCATCAGTCTTTTGTATGTATGAATTCATTCATTCAAAGTGCAGCAAGCACCTACATCCCGAACAATTTCACAATATTTCAAGGTACTTCGTAGGTATGGGGTTCTGAGAATCTTGAAGAACTTGCCCCAGTTCTCTTTATTCTTGCAGCTGATGATGTAGCATTTCTAGACTGTTTGGACTTTCTGCACTGCTGTATTTAATTGCCTCTCTGATAGTGATATATGATGAATATGCATATGTATTTGTACACATTTATCAGTGCTGAGTAGACCTCTAATTCCAATCAGCCCTCCATTTGCAGAAGTCTTCAAGGACCTTCATCATCATGGTGCTCTCAAGCCCTAGATGGCTTCTGGTGGACAGATATTTCCGATTTCATTTCCTTTGTCATGAACACATTGTTCTGCTAGCCTTGTCTCCAGAGAATTATGTTGAAATGTTATCTACTTGTTCTCACTCCAAATTTGTCATCCCAACTGACATCTGGTTAGGAACCTGCTGCGTCCGTTTTCAAACCTGGAAAAGTGTCACTTTCAGACGTGCAGGTAAACATAACGGCTAATCTGTTAGCCTTGACATCCATGAGAGTCAGTGGCTGTAACACCATACATACTTGTCTGTATCCCTATGACGAGTACACCAGAAAGTACACTCCTAAAACATCAGGCCCGCCCACCGTCAAACGTTCATTAAAGACGTCCATGTGAAAGCTGCCTTGCAACCACAGATGGATAACTGGCACATGCAGCTGCACAGCAGTTTCCTATTTGTCAGAAACTGTCAGTATAGGAGTACTCGCCTTGATCAAGCTTATATGTGACAGGTACACAATGAACATTTGCTACTCCCACAAATGTTTCTCCGATAAAAGTGCTCTGTGTCTCTGCCACCGCATGAAATATCAATGCTTTGTTCGATAGCGCAGGTTCAATAAGTGCTCTATTTAATGCCAAACCTCGTTTAGTTTTTTTTACCCTTTCCAGCTGATTGATTTCCTAATTCAGACCAGTCATTAAATTGTTCCTAAACCTAACCAAGTGGCTTTGGTG
The DNA here is from genome assembly GCF_036924035.1 of Leuresthes tenuis. Classification (NCBI taxonomy): domain Eukaryota; kingdom Metazoa; phylum Chordata; class Actinopteri; order Atheriniformes; family Atherinopsidae; genus Leuresthes; species Leuresthes tenuis. Next base: position 20,748,788 of record NW_027325372.1, on the reverse strand, counting down.
CATATGTAAAACAAAGACAAATTAAAAATGCCTGTATCATTTCTTCTTTCCATTTTCAAATTAAATGAAAAGTTAAAAAGACAAACAAAAGTTGTTGTTTTTTATTGTTTTTGTTTCCTAAAACAAATTGCAAAACCAATGTCTATGTCAATGTCTAAAATGAAAAAATTGGGACAGTCAGCAGTCAGATTCCATTTTTGCCTCAGACGTGTAACATGACCCAAAAGTTATCTCCAGTCAGTGTATAATATGTCCTGACTGCGCGTCCAAAGCTGTGTTGAACTCATGACTACATACCCAACGCAATTTCTTCCTTGCATTCTTTATCATGCTCATTGAAAAAAAATTACCACGGAAAATATAACATTCTACATTCATCATGTAGAGTTGGTGAGGCAACAGGGCGTCGGACGATGAGCCAACAATCCAACTGAAGTCTGAAATGTCATGAATTTTACCTGCACTAAGCAGAGGGATGCAGGCCAGTGAAGACCACCCCTCCACCCACCTAATAACTACTATTTTAATGCACTACAAGACTGGCATGTGACTCAGAAGTCAGTTGTGCCTGTATTAAAAAAAAAAAAGAAAAAAAACTCAAATACCGTAGCTACATAAAGAATGTAGACTTCTGTCTCCTGGTGATAAGCAGATTACTTTCTGGAGTGAATGTTTTTGTGTTGATGTGATTAATTTGACTACAAATTGTTGGGATAGCTATTTGGTTGCAAGTCTGATGTGGCAAACTTTAATAATTCTCTCCAGACCTAAAGCAAATGTATCAGGCTTCCAGTCATTTCAGGCAGTTCTGAGCTGAAGGGGCAGCTGGACATCTTAAAACATGAAAAGGAAGTCAAGCTGATCAGGATCATCCAGGCCTTTTCCTACCCACACTTAAAGAGGAGCTCAGACAGCACTTACAGGAAACACCTTTCTGCCTGCCAGAGTCCATTCTGCTGTTGGAGAACCACCTTGTGTCCTGTTGCTATGCTCAGCTGTGTGATATTCACATGAAACTGTCACTTCCTCAGCAAGCTCAGCTTTTTAGTGTGGCTGTTTCACACCCAGCTGCATTTGGTTCAAGCATTGCATCATATTAAGATAATGTTCAGTAGCACCTGTTTAGAGTAATCGTTTGATCTCAGTGATAATTGTAACAATATCTTTTTTTACAGCATAGGTTATACAGCAAGTGGACATTCAAGTGCTTTCCATCATGAGCAGGGAATCAAAAATAAAACAATAATATAGTGTAATAAATTAAGTAGTAAAAGAGTATGAAGTACTTGATCATAAGATGATAAAATGAAAAATTGTGTCAAATAATCAGCCATAGTTAATACTTAAACACAGGTGTAAAACGATTAGTTTGGAGGTTTTGTTTTTGGATTTCCACTGAAGGAGTACAACATTATTGAGGACTGATGATACAAAATGCAGCATCTCTTTCTCAAAGTTCTACTCAGGAAAATGCATAAATGACTTTAGATTGATGATCTTACGGCTCTAGAGAGAGACTACCTAAATTATCAAAAGAGTAGCCAAGAGCTGGTACACTAATCCACTAGGCGCGGAATGTAGGGCACATGTAGATCCCGCACAATCAGATGGGGCCACTGTTGGCAGCTTACTATTGAAAGCCATGCTCCCAGCGCGAAAATGATCCACACAATTTAGCCCCTGCTATACCTCAGCAGGACACCCAGGCCAGTGGGTATGCTGTGGGCCCGTGGTGACCCCAAACAGAGCTCATTCTGCTTGGCTTAGTTCTGCCCAGCTTGTACCCACATTTTGGCCTGTCCCACTGTAGCCCCATCTGGGTCCCACACTATGGGGTAGCAGGTAGCAGTAGCAGGACCCACAGTGGGCTGCCTGCACAGGCTCAATTCTGCCCTTCATGGCCTTACACTGTCACCAGCCAAGCAATCGCATCTCTACAGAAAACAGAACTATTCAAATGTATAAACATAAAGAAAAAAAAAGACAACGACCTTGTTGTTCTTTATCGAAACAGAATTTAATTTCAACAAATCCCTGCTGTCGCATCAGCACTGCCACTGCTGTTTACCTTCCACAGCAGAACTCTCTGTGTGATGACCACATCTCGATGAATTATGAACAGTTTGAATGTTCGCAAAAAAAATCAAAAAGGAAGCTTGTCAGTAGTACAAAGGACTCGATATCTCAGTCATGAATGTGTATTTTGCATCAGTATTTTGTCACTATTGTGTAACACTGTAGAGATGAGCTACACTTGCTTCTGTCCTGTTGGTGGAGGTGTGTGCACGTGTTTGTGTGTGTGTTTGTCTGTCCTTTTCTCATCGGTTCTCCAAACCTTTTACAGGACGATCACACTATAAAAGGATCGGCTTTTCTTCCCCTCTGTTGCTTTTCTCATTCACTTAAGCTCATTTAGCTGTGAGTGTTCTGTGGTGGGTGTCGTCAGTTTGACAGGTGTGAATGGGACTGTGTGAGAACATGGCTGTCAGTGTGGTGTAAAGGCTGTCTGATAAGTGTAATTGTGTCTCTCTGAGCTTGGAGGATGAGGTACTTCACATTAACACTCTCCCCATATCAAAACCACTTCTAGCTGAATCATTAGCATGTTCCTCGGTTGCTTTAGGTGTGATACTGAGACACTGACTCGACAATGAGACTCTAAATTATTGTTTCCACTGCATGCACAAATTTAAACATGAGTTTGTGATACAAATGTGCTCACGCCTCTGTGGTATGCGTGTTTGCTGGTGCATTTGTTGGTCTGTGCCCTCTGGGCTTCATGAGCTTGTCAATAACAGTTAAAGGATCTCAGATGAGCAGATGATTCTCAGGGGTCAACAATGACCCTTTCAGCTAAAATGCAAAATGTGTTAGAGGGAGCCTTCACATGCTATTAATCAATAAGTGTCTCTGTGTTTGCGTGTGCATTACAAATATGCACTTTGGCCAAAAAATGGCAACTTTGTTTGTCCTCATGGGTGCAAGTGGTTGTGCAGTTCTATATGCAAGAGGCCTCCGGGTGAACCTGTGTGCGTTAGGCCATTGGTATTCCATTGCTCTGAGCACACTGTGGCCAAACAGATCCCATCATGTTTGTGTTAGGAGAACAGGCTTTATTCCCTCCAGGCCGGCTGCATGCTGATGCTCCTTTCAGCCAGTTCGGATGGATTACAGCTTCCTCTCCACCGTCAGAACCTGCGCTGGCGTGTGGTGTTTTTGGAGGTATGTTTGAATGCTGCACACAAGAATTACTTCAATGTCAGGCATGTGCATGCTTCAGTGGTTTCAGGGACAACAGCCTGAGCTGGCAGGAGACACAAGTTAACAGCCGGAACTGAAGTTACGCAGGCAACATACAGACACTATTGAGTTCAGGCAGTAAGTGCCACATTTCACTATCAATTATATATTACTAAAAGCTAAATGGCCTCATGATTGAACAAATTTGTCTAAAATGAAGTTAGTGTGAATCATGTGTCACGCTTCTAATAGTGATCTTCAGAGTACCTTCACACTGCGGTGTTTAAATTTGTACCCGCTTCTTCAGGTCGTTTTAATGTAAAGTTTTCACGTACTCAAAAACAGACCTTTTACAAGATAACCCAAATCAAGTTTTTAACTTGTGCAGGAGCCTCTAATCATCTGGCAATACTTCTTATACGCTGTTCACCCATTCAGCACAGCTTGTCTTGCTCTCTTGACCCTACCCTCCCTTTCCCTCATCCACCCAGTAATGGGTTTTTTAAAAGCAAAAACGTTCACCTGCTGTTCATGTTGGAAAAATTGGCAAGGAACTGCGCGACCCATCAAAACCAAAGGTGATAAAATTATCGCATAAATATTACAAAGTCATCGGAAAACTTCAAGTTGAAACTGTGTTGTTGAATTTACTTTAAAACAAGCTTATCCCGGTAGCGGTATCAATTTCTCAGTAGCAACACATACTGTTTAGGATGAAGACGGCAGCAAATCAGGTGTGCCTCAAGCCCCTGTATAAATGGTTATAATGCTGAACAAACATCAGCATTCGCATGTGCAAAAACTGATGCTTTAAGCATAATTAGCCCATTAGTTTTTCCCCACCGTTAATGGATCATATAGCAGACTGTCAAGCTCCGAGAGTGGACATATATTACTCAAAATGTGTCCTACGTTAAGAGACATTTTTTCAAAATAAACACCTCAACTGATGCTTCCTTGTCATTGTCAGTATTTTAAAGCCATTTTAAACCTCAACAGGCTCTTGCATATAAAACCACAGGTGATCAACAAGTGCATCTGGAATATTAATGATTATACCCTTCAGCCATAGAATATGAAACTAATTCAAATGCAGTGCAGCCCCCCTCCATTTTTTCTTTTCTTCTTCCACTTGTTTAATTTCCAGCTGGCGTATTGAATTTCTGCACTTTCTTATTGATGAGACAGCTCCCAGCTTTCTGCAGACACTGGCAGAACCTGGAAGGGGATTATGACCTTTACGCTGGGCCTTTTGGGCACAAGCTAAAGGGAAACGCTGCTCTCAAATCCGTGTTGTCTCTGAGGTCTGTAGCGTTTGAACGCTTTTTGAGCACACATGATTAATTTTGTTGTTACGCTGCAGTAGTATGTCTGCAACACATCACTGGAAAAATATGCAGGACTTGCATTCACACTATCTTGTGTAAGTATGAAGAGAAGAAACTGTCACAATGATCACCTTAAGCATTCCTCCCTTGGCTACTGTCATGTTTCATTGCATACCAAAATGTTGTAGCCTTTGTGTATCTGTGTGAGTGTGTACATTTCTTAGTTTTTGCAGTAACAGATGAGGGGTTGAGCATCCCTCAAATGCATCGTTGACCTTGTAAAGCCTTTTTCCCTTCCCTTCCTCTCTATCTTTGACTCTGTCCTTGACTCTCTCTCTCTGTGTTCCACCACACTGATACAAAATGAATATGACAGTTTCCACTGGGTGTTTTCTTCTAGTGGACACCAACTTACCCCCTGAAGGTCTACAGATTTACACTGGTTACAATCCTCTGCTCTGCAATTCATGTTTCGTCTTATTCTCTCGCTTCAATCTGACTTATTTACGGCTTTCCCCGAGCCCCTGACTCTTGCTCAGGAGCTGGGCAGTGACTTACAAAGTGTGGCCGTTAGCTCCTTTATTTGGTTTGCTGGGCACACGTCTCGGAAGGTCGGGATTTCTGTTTAACAAGTGTTTATTTGTACCCACTGAGGAGTCCAGCTAGGAAAACAGAAGGCTCTGTGCGGGCCTCCTGGGACAAGCTGAGCTTGTCTGATACAAGAATTACAAATCAGTGATGGAGGGGTAAATGTTGATGCCATAGATCATTGAAGGTTGTTGCTCAGGGCCACTGGAGGTGTTGATTCTGCCTCATCCCAGAGAATAAACAATGTAGAAGTGCTAAAGATCATGTTGTGGTTGGGAGGGGGTTGAATACACAGACCCTGCTGAGTGATAATCGCAGCACAGACACTGTGGCTTTTTAGCAATAGAATGGGATGGCAGTGTCACTTGCACGCCACTTTGGTTCAGACTGAAATGTCGCAATAGCAATTTTATTGAAATTGTGTTCAGACATTCATGATCCCCAGAGGATGCCTTTGGAAATGCCCTGACACAGTCATGGGAACGTGCTTTGCTTAGAGTGTATTGTGGGGTTGATGCGATAAGTGGGAATTTGAGAAGCACAACCATCAAGGTGTATACAGAGAAATATTTAGATGTATAAGCAGTACAATGCACACAGTTTTTAGGACTGAACTGAAAAAAAAAGAAAACATTTTTTGATACAGCAACCAAGCCAGTTGTGAGTGACAGTGAAGTAAAGAAAATGTTGGGTCGGATGAAACTAACAAGCGAAGTGTTTGGCTCAGTAAAATTTCATTATCTTATCTGGAAGTCTGTAGCTGCATCACTGCAGTACTTCATATGACATGTTGTCATTCTGAGCAGGTTTATCATTAAGTCCACTTTAGAGAATTAGTCATATTCCCATTTAAGGATCAGCCCCGTCTAACTGAAGCCAAAAGAAGTGAATCACTGAGCGGAAGTGGGTTTCGCATTGCACACTTGTTTTGTTGGACTGAATTACTGAAGCCAACGGAGAGCGAGTGCAGATGTGACTAGAGCTCCAAACTTTCTTCACAGACACATTAGCTATAAGCCAGAAGAAATCAGAATCATCCCACACTATATGCATATAGTACATTATGAAATGATAAATACGGTAATTATCTGTGGATGGATAAACCAACCTGGCAAGAGAAATATTTCATTTTCTATTAATAGCTACAGTTAACATGCTGAAGAGCAGCTCTTTTAGATGTAGACAGCTGATTATGATGTATGGAATTTAGGTTTATTATTAGATTACCATCAGAGCAGATTCAAAGTCCTCATTATAAAAAGGATAAAGCTTCCAAAAAAACTGCATAGCAGCTCTCAAGAAGTAAGACACACAAGCTGCCATCTCCCTTCACACATCACAAAAACAGCTGCATTATTTAATGTGATAGGAAGGGCTGGAAATCTTGATAAGGCTTGTTGCCTTCCAAACCCTGACAAACAGCCTGAGCAAAGAGAAGTGTTGATGCTCACCAGCAGGAATGGAAAACCACATTAAACAGGATTGCAGCTATACCCTAAAGCTGGAAAAAAATCTTCCAGTAAAAAACACTGTTTGGACTAAATTGCAAATGCTGAAGTGGGAAGCAAAAACACCAGGATATGAAATTATTTTACTCGCCCAATGCTTTCTAAATGATTTTTGAAAAGTTTCCAGGGGAAGACGTATCATCACCCCCTCACACCCTTGCTGTTCAGTTTGATGCTTTATTTTATGTGGAGGGACTAGAGCGTCGACACCAAAAAGCAATACTTGGTGTACATTTACATACTGAATATGAGAGTTGGCTAACTCAACTGGAGGAGCATTTCTGAAAAGGATTGGAGATAACACTGAGATAACTTCAAAATAGCCCACCTTTAATTCAGTGCAATAAAGGCCAGCTCAACATCGCTTTCACAGACCTATGTGATGAGTTCTAGGCATTAAAATAAAGTTATCAGCACGATGAAAGTGCCTTTATGAATAAAACAACTTTGTCTACTTAAGTAACTGTCTCACAATAACACTGGATGCTGGTAATAGCCATGCTTTTCTCAATATTCCAAAAAGGAAATAACAGGAAGTGTGCTGAGTTATCCACGGGCAACCTTGATAACGGAGAATCACCTTTTCTAAATTTTGTTTCATCTGATTTTATAAAGAATGTTCGGGGGTTAGTGAAGATTTGACAGGCAACTAAGTTGAAAGACAGAGAGGGGGGAAAGACTTGCAGTAAATGGCCGGGGTTGGACCTAAACTGTAGGCGAATGTGGGAAATGGAAAAGACCCTCAGAGTTCTGCTAAAACACACATTTCCTTATGTAACAGCAGTCATATTCAGAACATTGGACATGAACAGCATTATCGCATTCATTCAGCATGTGTTCATTTCAGTGAGGCGCTGTGTTAACAAAGCAGCTAGTTTGTGGCCAGCTTTGAAAGTATGACCTTTATATATATTCTTGAATTAGAATAGTTCTGGTGTGCTAAATAATCATGGTAAATTCAGATGCGTGTTAATGTATTATTTATCATTATTACTTGCAGCTTTGTAATAGAGTAAAAGCCCTTAACGATGTTTCATTGGCTGACAAATTGATGTAATAGGACAAATAAGAGGCTCAAGGCTGCCCCTTTAAACTGCCTGGGGCTCTTGTAAATGATGAGCCCCGGTCTCGTTCAAATTTTATGAGAGACATCACCAGAATATTTTCTAAAGCACACACACACCAGGTTGCTGCCATTTACATACAGAAACGGTGAGACATATTTGTTGACTGTTAGCTAGACTATGCTAGCAGGGTTAGCTTAGTGGCATAATATGATTATAATAAATTAAATTTGACAAATTGTACTTGTTCACATTTTTTTTAAAACCATCTTGAGATGACTTCTGTCAGTAGTAATCAGTATTATACAAATAAAACTGAATTGAATTTAGATACATTCTTTTGAGGGGGAGCCTGGACTAACTCTCAGATAATACAGTTGTGGGTTGAATCACTTCTGCATGTGTATGCTCAACTAGACTCAAATAAGTACTCTGCACTTGCCCCAAATTTCCATCTTTTTGCATTTCTTAAAAAAAAAACATTAAAGTGAAAGTGTATATCAACACAGCTGAATTGCCAATATGATAAAACTAAATGTCAACTCGTGGTCGCTTGAAGTATTTCCAGACTGTCGCTCTGCTCTAATAAAATCCTGATTTCATAAGCGCGGCGTCATCTACAAAATCACTGTTCAAGTAACCCAAAAGGCAACGTCTGTGCAGTGAATTCAACTTTATTAACATATGCAATTATTTCCCACAGAGAAATTTTGAGTCACCATGATGACCAGGAAAAAACTGCGTAGGACAGTTTCAAGAGACAAGGTGACTATTTTGAACAGAAGGCTCAGAGCCAGAGGTGTGTAGGAACTAGTGCCTTCGAGTATATGGAGTATGCCAATCAAGAAGTATGTAGACATACAGTATATAAAGCTTAATTGTGATGATAGTTATGTAGCAGAGTTTCCAAGACAACTTACTTTGGACTGGATTGCTTATTTTCATAGGCTGGATTGCTTGTTTCTGCCACAAGACCTGGCAACCCCGGCTTCGGCGTTGTTTAGAGCAGAACACGAAATAGGCAGCAGTCAAAAGAAAACATTATTTTAGGGCAAGGGAGAAACCCAAGTAGGTGAATGCGCAGTGTTGTGAACGATATGGACGTAATGGAGACTTTGAGTGTGCACACACATTGTGATCGTGTGGGAGGATTAATCAGTCATGCAGAATGAATGGAATTTCCAATCAGCATCAGTCGAAGTATGGATAGTCAGAAAATTGCGGTGCACGTTCCCGTAGCCTGTGTTTCACATCAGGACTGAAATAACTTTAAAACTTCATCCAACCTTGATTTGACCAATTTTATCAGTCGCTTGGTGTTCTCAACTTGCAAACCTGCTGTAATTACAGTATTTGTACATTAGGCTGCTGCAAATGCTAATGAGGAAGGAAGACAATGAGGAAGAGAATGGATGGGTACAAGTGGGACTTAGGTAATAATAATGATGATAGGAGCCTGGAACTAACGATGTGGGGGAAACTAATAAAAATTGATAAGACAGGCCGAGCGACCACTGCAGGTGATATCTTGAGTTTTCAGCTAGTGTTGACACTTCAATCTCTCTTTTCCCTAACATTACACTCTCATCTCCCAATCTGCAGACGAGGGGAATTGTCCCATCACTTCTGCTGAGTGGGCAGCCATTTCAAAGTATCAATTGGACACGTGTCAGAGGAAAGTCTTTGCTGCCAAAGCAGCACCTTTCAGAACATATAAGCCCTCCAGAATGAATGAATTGTCCGCTCTGTCTTCCTTGTCCTGTTTTGCCCGTCTTGTTTCTTTCATTTCCCTGCGCCACAGAGGAAGGAAGAGTGCTACAGCAAACCGTTTGAGTGATGAGAGAGATAAGTGGCAGAGATGCTTTGGAAGTGGGGACTCGGCACTAAGGCAGTGCAGTGTGTGTATGTGTGCGGGAGTGTACTGATGTGTGTTGGGAAGAAGTGAAGAGCGAGAGGCGGGAAAGAAGAAGAGGAGAGACTGAAGGTGACAGATGTCAGTAGCCTGACGATGAAGACCATGATAAGCAGCCTCGCTGTCATTCACATGTACACACTACGACATCCATCAAGCGGGCAGTTCAAACCATGTGGTTGTTTGTACAAGCAGAGTCCAGCATGTCGGTTAAAAAACAGAAAATCTGCAAACACGAAACCACTTCCAAACCTGCCTGCTTCATTTTTCTATCAAGTTTCCAAAAAAACTTATTTCTTAATAGACTTTTTTTTTACTCTTTCCTGTTTTCTACTGATGAAAAGAAAGGAAGATGAAGATAAATGAATTCAAAGAGAACCTCGCTGCACATTCTTTTGCCACGACTTGAAAAATAAGAGGTTGGGACCTGTTCATTTGAGCTCTTCTCTGTCTCTGCTGAGGCAGGATAGTGTGGTTTCTGACTCAAATTAATCACAGGAAAACCGCAGAGCAAAATATGGCACAGAGAGGATTTTTTAAAGCTTTCACAGCAGAAACTGTTGTCTGTTATGGAGTATTACATCAAAATATCGAATCGAAACTCTGTGATTGCTTGTGAGAAATATTTATATGTATATATTTCTCCCTTTGGTTCAGTGAATTTGAGCCTCACTTGAAAAATAAATGTGTCAAAAGTCTTGTGCATTGATGAGTAATAACAGCTATTACCATAAATGATTAACAACATTATCCTGCTTTAAATTTGAACTTATAAAGCTGTTCAGCTACAATAAATAGCCTTACATCACACCTTTCACACTGTTGTCTCATAAACCAAAAAGCCTAAATCTTCAATTTAATCGAATTCAATTTATTTTGATTTAAATAGTGCCAAATCACAATAAACGTCACCTCAAGGCACTTAAAAGACAACAGTCCAATTCATGCCAGTTATAATCCAATTCAATGTAAGACAATCATAATCCATTAAATTCCAAATGAGTCCAATTCATTCCGTGTGAGCGGGAGGGCTGATTGCAAATACTAGATCTGTAGCATCATCTATTCAACTGGTGATTGGACATTTGTGCCATGTCTGCCAGTTTTAACCGGAGTGTGTTATGAGCTTTTGAAGGAGTAAAACACAGCAGTAAATATCCACTTGAAAAGTAAAGCACTGCATCTGTTTTTATTTATTTCCGTTTTCCTTTCTGTGCCATCTTTGCCAAAGCAAACACTCATGATGGACGAAAGGGTCACACCCAAAATGTCCATTTTCGGGCCAAGCCAGTGTACCAAGACGCCTCTGTAGTCCATTTTTCTTACAGAGAGCAGATCTCCTGTGCATTCCAATAGATTTTCACCTTTTGTATCTTTCTTCCTTGTTCCGGATCGATACAAGCTTGAACGTGTCCTGGAGGCATGTGCGACCATGTAAAATGTGCTATTCACTGAATGTCAAGGCATCTGATTAGCACTTGGAACAACTGTTCCTCAGCCAAGACTCTCATTTGCACAATAGACACACATGCATATGAACCCCCCCCCCCCTCTCCTATTATTTGTAATTCTCTCACAAAAGAAGATGCACTAAATCTCATCTCCTCCTACAACAAATATACACATACATCTTGTAAAATCTCCGAGGCAGTAATTTTCTTGCACAATAGAATGAGTCATTTGTCTCCTCTATATTTTTCTCTCACACAGCCAGTGGGAAAGGAGGAACACACTGCAAGAGCATCGCTTTTGAGATTAAAACCTGATGGAGGGTGTCTGAGCAATGCATGTGTGAGAGCGACGGTGTGTCGTGTATATGCTTGCGTGAAAGAAAGAGAGACAGAGGGGGGGATTAAACCTTGGGGGTCTCTTTCTCGATGTCAGGGAGGTGCTGGAGAGGAGGAGCGAGAGTGCTGACAGGGCAGTCTCAGTCTTGCATGATACGACACACAAGTACTACACACACACACACACACGCACACAGAGAAAGGAAGCAGATTCGTCTTTTGCATTATTTATGAAATGCTGCCATTATCTCTTGTTTTACACCTTGAATCGACTGAGTGCCAGGAAAAGAGCAGAGAGTGTGCGCACGCTGCAGCAGCATGTGTCCGTGCGTGTGCTCATTGGCAACGTTAGGGTACACCTGAAGACTGTAGCTCTGAGGAGATAAAAACTTCTAATATCTGACAGAGAGCAATGTGGAACAAAGAGCAAGCCTGCATACTAGATACACAAGTGCAGAAAAAGAGAAATGAAAAGTTTCATTTTTTTGTTGAGAATGTGGCTGCAGTAACAGTCCTCGTACAAAAGAACCGTGCAGGAAGGACAGCCTGACTTTTGTCACCACTTAGACAAAGAAAAGCAAATGACGCTGCTGCTGTAGCTGTCGCCACTGTGACTCTCTAATGAGTGCCACATTGAGACTTTATGTTTGTCACATCAGCATCTAAAAGTGCTTTTTTTTGTCTGGTATCATAACCACAGTAGGGTTGTCATGACACCAGAAATTCAGATTCGGTACCAATACTCCGAACTGTGAATAGGAGCACCGACACTAAATTTAGGAGCTTTTTTGTTGTGACTGCTTTACTGATAAATTAATTAATGGTCTTTTTTTTTTTACAGAAATTATCACGTTTTATTTATAAGGGAAATGTCACAGAGTAAAGTAGTACTTTTTAATGGAAAAAAAAAACATTTTTAACACAAAGAGCCAAAGAAATGAAACCACTGAAATAAAACTGGAGCTGCTTGTCGCCTTAAGATATCTAGTTGACAAATCAGTGTCACTTCCAATGAGCTGCACACACATTTCAGTTTCCGAGAGTAAGATATTTACTCAGATGAATTTTTTATAAACAGCTAAGTATGACCTATAAACCTAGCGTGTTTGCACCTCTTCCTTTACAAACAGGCTGAATTTTATCATCATTTCAGTCTCTTCTGCAGACTGATTAGTTGATTCCTGTAAAATGCTGCGGACGGACATGTTGCTGTTCATCAGTGTCATCAGAGATTTGTGCGTCATGTTTTAAATTTGTGCTCAAGCCATCAAACTGTTTCCCCATAAATGTTTGGCCACTTAGTGTTTTTTTTTTTACCAATAACTGCCTGCCATGTCAGAAGTAGATCCTCTTTACAACTGCGATCTCCTGCTGATTCCACATCTTATCATCATCAGAAAGTTGGCAGTGTGGTGTCACAGGAGGGTCTGAATGTTTTTTTTTAAATGCACCAATAGTTCAAAAGGTTGAGTGAGCTGACAGTGACAAAAGGCAGCTTACTGAGTGGACACGTGGATGATGGCCCATGCAGTTTCACTCGTCCCCACTGGGTGTCATTTTAACGTCAGACTGGTCTCATTATCTCATTATGATTTACACAAGGCACTCTCACACACATCCTGGTGTTCCTTCAGATGTATAAACATACAGGATATGTCTACATTGCACATCTGCACTTTGTTGTAAAATGTTATTGTACTGTCTCCAAAATTAATCTCAAAATGCAACAGCTTCTAGAGTTCTAAGTACAATAAAAGCAATGTTTAGTTCATTTTTCGCTGGCGACAGTGGCCAGTTCAGGCTTGTGAACGTCAACAGGTGATGGTTCGTTCAGCTGCGAGTGAGGAAAGGTGCCCTTGGTGTCTGTATGCTGAATAACAGCCCGTAGATGAATACACCATTAGGACGTGCATAATGCAGCCTGAATTTATCAAAAACCTGAAGATCCTGCCTCACTGACTGCTTTCAATCTAAATTTTGGTTGAGAATTGTCTCCTTTTATCCAAATTTCTTGTCTTTTTTTAATGAAATCTTTGAAAGCAGGGACACCTTATGTACCAACAAAAATATACATCAAATGAATAATTGGACAGAACTTTTCATTTGAGCCTAATTATTTATAATTAACGATACAGCCTCCGAGTTCATCTTTTAAACCAGTTGGAGAAAAACAAGATTAAGAGACTACGGCCACACTACTGGATCTCTGAGGCCGTAATTGGCATAATGCTTTGAAGTAACTGCTAATGATGGTGATTATGCATGATCCTGTTAAGTTGGTATGGTCCTCTCTCTCCCGTCTTGAACAACCTGTCTTGGACTATCTTGTGGGCCACGAGCAGCTACTTTATTGATGTAACGATTAGACTCCCGGTTACCAAGAGTCTGCTGAATGCATCAAGCCCCTTTTTTTTTACACCAAAAGTTGCACAGAGATAATTGTTTTAACCAAAAGGCAATTAAGTAATTTCTCAGTGTCAGCAGAAGAGCGATTACCCTCAGTCCTGAGGTGTGCACATTGATCATGTGTAAGTACTGTATGTCACCCAAGTGCTTAGAAAGATTTAAGAAGAATAATCCAGACCCTTACCGTAATGTACTTTAATGCCAACGCCAGCTTCTTGATGTATACATAGTTTCCACTTATCATTTTTACCTTTGAGATCATTGATCTCAATCGACAACATATCGAACATTTTAAGTACAGTGCAGTGTGTTACAGATATCTTAAAGAAAAAGATAAAAGAATAAAGCTTGTGAACTGTTGGGCAGCTCACATAGAACAACATGGTCAATCTGCAAGGCTGAGTGTTCATCACAAACAATAATGTAAATCACTTATTGCTGGCATTGTTTTGTGGCAGCTGTATGTAAATTCAACACAGCCCATATCAGCACCAATTCACTGTTAAAACGGTTGTGCTCATTTAACATGAGCTGTAATATAAAGTTGATGTCTGCATAGTGTTGATCCGGCCGCATTATTCAGTATTGGGTTCTCAGGACGCTGTAGTTGCATACATTTGTAAACGAGAAAAAAATTAAGCACAAAAACAAAGTGATTATTAAGGAATATGTCAAAAACTATTATTGCAAACTTGATTTAAACATTAAAGGGAACATGTTATGGAAAATCCAATTTTAGGATGTCTGAAGACAACAGCAAGGGAAAAACATCCCAAAAAACACAACTCTGGCTTTTCTCTTTTTTAGTGCCCCTTTGTTTGAAAGCTCCTCATTTACCAAGCCATTCTGAATTTCACTCCACCTCCTCTGCTGAGCCTTGACCTCTGAGTCCTGCCTGCTCGCATCCACCCTGCTACAGCGATGAAGTCAGCTTCGAGTGGAATTGTTCTGTCGTCCGCTGTACTGAGGACCATGAATCTTGAATTCCCCCCACTGGGGAATGGATAAAGTATTTTTCTATTCTATTCTTACATCTACCACTGGCGTGAGAGGATATAAGAGCCCTGTGTATAAACTATATTCTATGGTAATGTTCCAGAAAGAGTTAGCAAAAGACGATGTATGTGCAGCAGCCACTTTTTACTGGACTGTGTTAACAACTTAGTCTTAGACTGAAGAAACTGAGGCACATAGAGAGATCAGTTTTAACTCTCAGTGCCTTAACTTCATCCGAGGGAAATGTAGGTATCTGAGAAATAATTACTTAGGGTTTTATTCAATTAATTTTTCATTTAACAGTAGAACGTGCTAAAGAGATGAAAAAAGAAGATGATGTACAAACAACCTGATTGTTATGCCATTAATTTGTTAACTGAATGCTCTCGTTAACCGGTTACTTTCTACAATTCAGACAACGTGCAGCTGTGTGGATAAGATGTGTTTTTTAAATGAACAATGATCCTCTCATCATTCCAGTTGCTATAATGAATGCAATGTACCACTCTCGTTGAGTTAACATTACATTATCGGCATGTTTCTGAAAAAGTTGTAGGTCTCCAAGTTCAATTTTTCAATTATAATAATACACGCACAATGTTTAAACATGGTAATTAATAGAAGACATGTATGACTACGAGTTACGTGGTGTACATCTCCGGCTTTGGTCCATTTTTGTTGGTGAGAAAGAGTTGTTTACTGGCACCCGATGCTGGCTTACAGCTGCACTGCCAAAGTATTTCCCTTTTTCGAATCAATAGAGGAACTATCTGTATATACATATATAGCTGGAGCGTTTTTAGTGTGACTGAAGGAATAGTTTGATTATATATGCGTTTATTGCATTAAATTGCTCTCTGGGAGAAGACCTCACTAGAAGCATGCGGTTAAGAACGTGCTCACTCTCCACCCTTCAAAAGAGACTGTTCTAAGGAGAGGTGTTAAAATAGGGCTGAGAGAAGGGCCACTGTGCTTAAACCAACAGGTATTTTGACCAAAAGTTGTCTCATACATCTCAACAAGACCTTAGAAAAATAAATAAAAAAGGACATCATTTCTCAACTTAAAAGATTTGATTCCATCAGTATGCAGATTCTATCATTTCATAAACTATACCATACTGCATTTAAAATGTGGCTGACAAAAACTGTTCAGCATATTCTGTAGTCAAAACAAACGTTTCTGCATCAGCACTCAAGACAATGTCAAAGCTACACCATCACTGTCCAATGTAATGCACTGAGTCTGAACTCCATTTAAACATCGGTTGGCCCACTGGACATCCTCTCATATCTAGAGCAGCATATAATGCAGCACATAATGCTTACCTTCAATGCTGTAAGGTAAGAACAAGTACATTTCTGACAACCAACACTGACGGGGTTCACAGTCCATCAAATCTAATGTCAGAAGGAGGGGAAACTGGACAACAGTCTGTAAAGCATCCATGAAGTACAGCGCTAGCACAACAAAATCCCAACACTAATGTTATGGCACATAATGGTGAATCCCTGAAAGCTAATACAACTAGCACAAGTAAGAAGAACAACTCAGAAGATGAAGATGGATGGAAGAGTTTTTTTTTTACCATAACTCTGCAAGATCAAAGGTAATTACAGCCTCTTTATTGCTTAAAATCACAACCTCACAGTGTGGTGGAGAGCGGTGGCTTTGGTGACATGATAATGTACATGTAATAGAGTTGTGGGAAAAGATCAGAACTAGTTAATACTTCACCCACAAATGTGTGCCACAGTAGACAGTCAACTCAAACGCTGACTGTCAAAATACCTGCCACAAATACCTGGTCTTTTATCAACTATATCTGTTTGGAGGAAGCTAACCAATGACACAAGATTAATTTGTACCATAAACAAATGATAAAAACTGCATCAGACTGTATTCAACTGAATCAAATCAAACTAATCCAAATCATTATGTTATTTAATACCTTATAACGACTGAAACAAACCCCAAATAAATATATTCAAACAAGCAAATCATAACAATGATAATTAGAGTAATAAAGCTGATAACATTAATAATAAAACCTAAACTGTTCAGTCAGAACCAGCCTGACTGACAGACACACTGACACTGCCATCTGTGCAGCCAGCATCTAGCCTCATCTCTATGGTCCGTTACCTGAAGCAAGGTCACAGAGACAATGATCTTGCAAATCATGAAGCGTTAAACGAAAACCAATAAGAACACTAAGACAAGTACAAGGACATGATCTCCTGGTTTGGTTTTGTTTAGTTTTTTCAAACCATGGTCAGCCATGTGTGAAATATTGTGATGAGATATGCCCACGACCTCTTTAGATAAAACAAACGCTCACGTTCGTGCCCCAGTCTGCACCCTCAGTGCTCATGGGAGAATGAAATGTGCTTGCTTTTTTTCCCTTCCTTTCATACACACCCCAGACACTCTGAGGCAAAACACAGTGCAGACAATAAGAAGATTACGATGGCTCATTTTCCATCTTAACTCAAGGGGAAGATTACTAAAGTCCCATAGCAAATTAGCTCAAATGAATGGTTCATTATCAGCGGGAAAAATGGCAGCAGAGGGATGTGATCATTCCGGCCGCTCTTGAATGTAATCACAGAGATGAGCTCAGATAATGCTTCTCAGCAAAGCAACATGGAGC
This sequence comes from Leuresthes tenuis, assembly GCF_036924035.1. NCBI lineage: Eukaryota > Metazoa > Chordata > Actinopteri > Atheriniformes > Atherinopsidae > Leuresthes > Leuresthes tenuis. The sequence goes on along the minus strand of NW_027325372.1, from coordinate 20,731,306 downwards.
ACAATCTCTGATCTGATCTGTCTTTGGTGTTAACTTTTCCACTTCCATGCAGGATATTTATTTTCACTCATTTTTCCTGTCTTTCTTTAGCACATTTTTCCAGCCGTGTGGCTGTCAAGTGCGTTCGTCTGCCTCTTCCTGTCTCCATGTCTCTTGTTCTCTGACTCCCATCTCTCCCAGGTGTTTATTTACAACACAAAGACGCTGCTTTAATGATACTGCAGGTTTGTCAATATAATCAGATAGTGATCCTCCTCATCTGCAGGAGCTGTCAGAAAACAAAGGCCTACAAGTTACCCTTACAATGCCTGAAAGAGGAATAGGCACCCACGACGAAGCTCCTTTTCCACTGCTTTACGGGGACAAAGATGGGAACAAAAGCTCTGTCAACACACTCTGAAACAGTCTTTAGATAGACACCTCTGTGTCGTATGTTTACATCTGCTGACGCTAAAAAAAAAAGCCTCTCCGGAGCAGCTCGTGATGATCGCGGATGATGACAGATTTTGATGCATTGTGGGAAACGGGTTTGAAAGATCAACAGTCTTTGTGGTAAAAATAGATACTTTATCCTTGAAGCTATTTCAGTTTTTTTTGTTCTGAATAATTAACAGCACTGTGTTTGACGGTGTGCATACGTGCGTGCATGCGTGTGCGTCTGTAATTACTGGCCTTTGCCAAGTGAAGCGGCTCTCATTACAGAGAAGAGGCTTGCAAAGAGGACAAGGTCAAAGCTCAATATATCAACATTTGCTACTCGGGGCGCATTTGCTGGAGTGAGAGCACTCGAAATATGAAAATATTTCTGTTTCCATTATGAACATGAGATGGAAGCCTTCTCCTCTTTAAACTGTTATGTGTTATTCTATCAGCAGCATGCGTTGTATTAGATTCGTTAATTCACTCATAAAATCAAAGATGAATGTACGTAATCTCCTGATGTCCTCATCTTTTCGGATTGTAAAATAACAAACAGAAACAACAATAAGTTACTTTGACAACTGCATGTAATCCACCCTTCGACGTACCTGGGGTAGTAATTCGCAGAGCATTGCATATGCCCTCATTTCCACGTACCAGAAATGGAAACCGGAATTATTCTAAATGTGCATTTACAATTACAGAAAGGAATAATTAAAGTGTGAGAAATGCACTTAAACCATAGTTCTCCAACACCAGAGGAGAGGATGCCATGCTGTCGATATTAGGGACGCACCAATCTTTCATTTCTTGGGCTGATTCCGATGTTAAAGATGATAATTTGGCATGTGGCATATACAGATTGTGTTTGTAAAAAGTCTTTGAGCCCTTCATCACACGAAAAAAAAAACTTTATTATAACTTTTCATATTAAACACCATTTGTTTAAAAGAATACATGATATTATTATAAATATTATCTAATAATATATATCTATTTTTAACTCTTATCAAATCAATTAATTTGACAATGATGGTCTGACAATATTTTCTGTTTTTGGCGTGATAAAATGAAAATGAAATATGATGAATAAATAATATAGCTATTGCAACACAATACATTAACACAGGCCACTGGCTGATTGCAATCAACAAGCTGATTATAGGTCAATACTAATGTTAGGCCAATATACTTGTGCATCCCTGATTGATACCACCTGCAAAACCTAATTTATTACACCAACCTGTACACGATAATTCCGCTGATTTTACAACCGCCCTTGTTAAAAAGAATGTAGAACTGAAATTGTTGACAATGACTTTACAAAAATACTTGACAGTTGTCTAATGGGGAATTAACGTCTGTAAATTAACCATTAGTTGACATTTTACACACTTCTCTGCAGGTGTGATACAACAATAACACGACCAAAACCAGGGTTGCATGGTGGTGTGGCGGTTAGCACCATTTCCTCACAGTAAGAGAGTCCTCCGGCTTCCTCCCACCGCCCAAAAACATGTGAGTCCGGTGACTCTAACTTGCCGTTAGCAGTGAGTGTGAGCGTGGATGGTTGTTTGTCTCGTTTGTCTCTGTGTGGCCCTGTGATGGACTGGCCTCCTGTCCAGGGTGTACCCCGCCTCTCGCCCAGTGGCAGCTGGGACAGGCTCCAGCCCCAGTGGAGAGGTGCATGTGTGGTATTTTTTGTTCATTTTTTATTTGAAATTGAAAAAAGACGACGCAGACATGTTTAGTGTTGAAACCAGCTCTACAGAATTGTAACTGTTTGCTTTAAAACAGCATCATGTTTATTTTCTTTTGTCTGAAGGGGATGTCTGCAGGTGTATATCTAAAAACATTAAGAAGTATCAGCATCTCTCAGTTTTGAAGTGATTATGAAAAGAACCATGAAGCAACAAATGAAAAAATTCTACAATGATTTGAAATAATTGACTGTAGTACAGCAATGTGCTAAAGTCTTAAGCTTCCCCTCATTTCTGTATCCACTGTCAGGAGAACAAGAAGAAGCTGAGATGTTTTATTGAAAGATATGCTAACATAAATGGGAATATATACAGTATATAAGGCAAAAACTGAGTTTGTACAATTCTAACAAGCTTAAAAGTCAATATTTGGTCTGAGCTCCTTTATTCTTCAACACAGCCTGAACCCTCTTAGACCAGCTTTCTATCACTTCTTTAAGTAGTCTTCAGGAATAGTTCTCCAGGCTGCTTGAAGGACATCCCAAAGCTCTTCTTTGGATGTTGGCTGCCTTTTGTTCCGTTCTCTGTCAGATGATCCCACACTGCTTCAGTAATGTTGAGGTTCTGGGGAGGATTCATCCCTCCATAAGACCTGCTGCCACTGATTTTCAGTCCACTTCTTGTGTCATTTGGCATAGCTCATCCTTTTCTTCCTGTTCCCCTAAGAATGGCTTCTTGACAGCCACCCTTCCATGGAGACCATTTCTGATGAGGCTTCAGTGAACAGCAGATGGATCTGCTGAAGGCCTAGATGCAGGTCCTGTCGGGTCTTTGCTGGATTTTTTCTAATATCTGAAGGACATAGCTTTCAGATATTGTGTTTCTGTTTTAGATACTTTTAGACCACTTATTTTATCCTGCACTAGTCCAGTTTCCTCTTTAAGGACACACTGCACACCATACCATGATGTGCCAAGTTTTCAGCTAATATCTCTTTGAGAATCACCATGTTGGTACAGAAATACTATTTACTGTTTTTACTATGTCAAACTATGTCAAACTATGTGCTATCTTTCATATGTAGATGCATATGAAGAAAAGCGAACAAATGATATGTCTCTGTGACAGGCTGCTAGTGATAAAGCACCTAAAGTTACAGTGTAAAATTGGTTATTTTGCTAAGTTGTCTGTAATGAACAGACACAACTCTGGTTCATCCCTTGACTTAGACTTTGCTTTTACAATGAGAGTATTGAATGACAATGAGTGAAAAATGCCCAAAGAAATACTTTGAGATGTCTTCAGCCTGGAGAACTATTGATCAAGATTGCTTTAAAAAAATACAAGAAGGTAAAATTGAATGGAATAGGGGTGATTTAAGATGTTTTACACAATATTGTATGTTTTTCTGTACAATTGTGTTTCTGTGTACTCTCTGTTTGTACATCAAGCTGATATACACAGAGAGCTGGAGCTTACATTCCACTAGCTTCTTTAAATCAATGAAATCTATAATTTAGCATTGATTTAATCTAAAACAAGGAAGTCCTCTTCCTAAAATATTCTAAAACAAATCACCACCCACCGCCACTCTTATTAGAAAACTGAGGGCTTTTGAAAGTCCCCTTTGTGAGCCCTGAAAAATAACGCATCTTCTATTAAGATTTACAAGCACAGCAGCAAAAGGTACTTAAATCATCACAGCCTGGCTTCACTTACACTCAACACTATTATCTTAGGTGTGCAGTTTGTGCTGAAATCTCTGCTGTGTTAACTGTGATCTGCTTTTATTAGACCTGCTGCACAGCACAAATGAATAGTCACGTTTGTAAAAGGCTCTTGAAGGAGCAGGAGAGGAATATTGAAGAAAAAAAACAGCATCACGGCACTCATGCAAGCATATCCAGCATATCGAAATGTTGTTCATGAGGTTCTGTTTCAGAGGTGGAGAGCATTGATGAGCACTATCACAGTAGAGGGAAGATAATTTGTGGTGCTAACCATGTGGAAGTCAAAACAGAAAGAAATCCTCGCTTTTGGAACAAAAGACTGTTCACATCAAAAGATTTGTGTCAGTCATCCGATTTATGGAAAGTAATTAATATTCAAAAGGACCTGTCTCGTACAACACAAGACAGGCTCACTCCACCCCTCTGACAACACTCTTTCCTCCACTGCCCACATGTTCATTAGTAACCAAACGCCTGCTGATTAATCCAGCAGAGCTCCTCTGGACGATCTCTAGTCTCCAACACCGTTGCCGCTCTGCCAGGATTTCACACAGCTTGCAACAACTCAAAACCTGCAGGTTAAGACAAATATGTGACAGTATGCGATAATTGGAACTAATTGGACAAGCATTATACATTCAGTTTTGCTGTTTACTTTCCACGTCTCGACACATCAACAACTTGTCATCTGAGCACTCGCCGTCATCTGGTATTGGTGCAAATGAGCTAATTCCAGCTGCGTCTCAGCGACAAAGAAGGCAGTGTGGAAGTCAAAATTGTGGTTCCCCCTGTTCAACTCTTCCAGAAAGTTCCCTAATTAGGTTCATCTAGGTGGTTAATAAATCAAAAGGAGAGAAAAAGCAAAGGGCCACTGTGTTGGAATTCTCAGATCTTCTATGAATAAATGATGAAAAATGAGACAGACAGAGCAATTATTAGCTTTCTTAAACATCGTTTACACACCAAACAGCCTCTACATAATGCATGGAGCTGATTTTAATGGCTGAGATCAAAGGGAATCAAAGCCCCACTGGTGCCACCATTAAACTGAGTGCAATTAGATAAATCATAAACAAAAAAAAGCAGTCATGGAACAGACCAGAGGCTCTCCAAGAAGCATGGCTTGGGTCTCGAGGGTTTATCTGGACTGTAATTCGAAATTTGTAAACATTATGAAAACTAATCTTTAATATGGAAATATGATTAGATTTCACATTATCTGGCTGAATTCAATCCCAACCCTGTGGCCATTTTCTGTCACTCAATCGGACACGTAAACTGCCTGTGAGGCAATCAGCCCCCCGGCCTGCGAGCGCAGACGGTGCTGTGATTACTCTCCCTCGCTCAATCGCGTCGAATGCCTCGCTGCTTTACTGTCACCACGTAAACACCCATCACAAGAGACGCCAAAGATCAAGTGCATGCGAGTGCGTGAGCATGCTGGCTCATAATGAATCCGAGCCTGCCGAATTCCGCCCCTCTGACCTGCCACTCTGCGGCAGAGGTGATGCGGATAACGACAGCCAACACCGTCACCAAGCTGTCTTTCTATACCCTCTGGTCCTGTGAGTTTGCGTGAGATGACAGGGATTTAGGGAACGGTGGGTGAGAGAAATGAGCCGAGTTGTGAACTTTCAGCTGTGCTCGTTGGGCTTCCAATATGAGGACGAGGATGGAGAGTTTACAGGGGCTCGAGATCACAACAGAATTTTCAATTTTCTATTTTCTAAAGGGCTCCCATTCATACAGGCTCAACCCTCCACCCCCCACACCTCACAGCCCTTTCACAGACTTTTTGTCCACTCCAACAACGTAGGATTGGAGTACACGCAGCCAGGTTCCATCCACAGTCGTGAGGCAAAATGTATCAGATGCCAGACGTCCGGACCTGGCAGGGTTCCTGCTGTCTCATTCGAAGTGTTGGTTCACCATTTTACTTTCTTTGACGCGATTAAAGAAAAAGAAAGAAAAAGAATACAGGATGAGCCTTTCAACACTGTGCCTCTGAACATCATTATGTTTTACAGCAGACTGTGACAAACGCTGTGTGACTGTGACAAACAAATCATGCTGGGCTTCAGGGAAAAACATGTTGAACAAAAGTGAAAACTCTGACTACGCCTGGTAGAGTCAGAGGAAATACAGAAGAGAAACAGAGTACAGCCGCATGGTAGTGATTGTGTTTTTCAAATATTTGTTGTCTACCCTGATTACTCACATGCGCTATAACGCTGACATGTTGATAGCTGAAGCTGGAAGTGCGTACCATGGAAGATGACGCAGACATTATCTGATGACTTATGTGAGTCTAAGTTGTAGCCTAGAAGAAATATCTTGTACTTTTTAAATATTTATAGATTTTAAATTATTTAAACTTTCAACCTTTCTGTGATGAAGACAGACACGTACTGTCTGTTGTGTATGTAGTCGTCTTTACCTCGTACCATATGTTCACTTGGCAGTTATACTGAGTACAAACCAACAGATAGTCTGGATTTTTTTATTCTCGTGTGTTTGTTGTATGATGGCAGTGCACACTCCAAGAAAACAGTTTGTCATTTGTTCATACCTTTACACACAACTCATAATTCTATCCCGTAAAGTATTGCAGCTACAAGCAGCATGAGGAAGACACGAACATCCCCTTCGTGGAGGCCATTTTAAAGGTTGCCATTGTTACATGTAAGCACGACATGGAATTTCCTGCTTGGCTTTAGGCTGCAACATCTCTTGGTTAAAAACCAAAGTCACTTGATTTCAGTGAGAAAAGTATCATGCTTGGGGTAAAATACATTATTTTACAATGCAACGTCATGGATGCCATTTTCACCCTTCACCTGCAGTTGCTCTGACAACCACTAGGGTCCCGTGTTCTTTGAACACGAATGTAGTCCATAACTGCCCGTACACACATGTGCATGTGCACATTTTGACAGGGGGCGTTCTTCCCTCTTCAAAGGGAGCTACGATACAAAGTAAAGTTCAGAAGCAGATATGCAGCAGGGATTCTTCTTCTTCTTCAAATCCTCTTTGAAGCTACTAGCATTTTTAAGGTATATTTCACAAGTACCACAAGGTGAGAATTTGATTTCTTTTGATTTAGCCTCCACACTTTTTCAGTTCAGATTCAGCTGTGGTCAAACAAAAAAAAAACCCACGTCAGGGCAGAAACCATGCAATTACCCTTTAATTTACAGAAAGCTCCCATCTGTTGGCTTGCCTTAGCAGTTTTATATGCATCCATTCTCATTAGCATGACACCAATCTGGCACACATGTTCACCCTCACTGTCTCTGGATTATCCGCTTGTCCACTCAGTCACTTACTTACTACAAATGTATCTCCTGTGTCGTGTTTGCTACAGTGAAGACACACTAAAGAATAAGAGAAGCTGTTTATACATTTTGTTCATTAATTGCATGTAGTGCTGCTACACACTCTATAAGCCTGACATTTGCAATGACCTATTTTTAACTTTTTAAAGCGTGGACAACCCTGAAACTTTATCTGAGAGAGGGCGAACTGGGACGACAAACTCAGCCTCCGTGCACGGGGCACCCGCTCAACCCAGTTGAGCTGCCACCTCTATCTGTGTCTTTCAAATGGTTTTGTTTTCGATGTATGTCGCCTAGTCATATTGGTTTTCACGAATGTGGTTCACATGGTTTCAGCTGAGCAGCCAAAGAAACAGAAAAATTCCTTCCTGGTATTTCAGGACAGTATTTTCTTAAATGTCATTCATACCAATTTTTCCTTCTTATAGATGAAGACACTTCTACAAATGACTCATGGTTTAGCTTTAGAACTACTGCCATTGAAATGTCACTTACCCAGTGAAAATAACGCCCCTCAATACTGTGCACAGCTGAGGGATGCATTTAACGCCTATGGCTAAGAGCAACAGACCCATCTATCAGAAACTACTCACTGAGGTAATCCTGGACCTCCAGCCCTGCGCTGACACACGTACAGCTGGAGCCGAGCTACATGCTCTTACTTAGGTAGGTTTTCGTAACCTTTCCATTCTTGTGAGGACAGTAGAAAAACAAATACAGAAAAGAGATGGATACACATAGAGAGCATCGACTGAAGCCTGCAGCTCTGAAAGAAGGAGCAATCAGGGGTGATACATTGGTAAATGTCAAACAAGGATTAATGGATTAATAACATTGTTAAGTATCCTCCGAGTATTGTCTCCGCTAAAGTTTCCTATTTTTACCAGCCCTCCCTCTGTCCTTTCACTTCTTCACTGCACTAATAGGGAGTGTGAAGGGAGCTGGGGATGTTAAGAACCAATCTCACAGACAAAAAACTCTGGGCAGAATTTAATCTCTCCGTCCCCTTTCTGTCTCTATCTGGCAGCACTGCTCTCCAGTTTCTCAATCTGTGTGCGTGTGTGTGTTCTCCAGCCTGGGTTATTGGGGCTTCCATTAAACCACACTCAGTGTAATCAGCAGAGAATTATGGGTGCCTGGGGTAAGAGTTCCCTGCAAGCCTTTTCTAGGTTTGTGTAAGTATATAAATGTGGGCATGTGTGTGCGTGTTTGTACACCGATGTGTCGATTTGTTGCATTTGCATAAGTGCAGGTTCCCAGAGATTCCTCGGTGTGTGTGCGTGTGTTTAGATGAAAAAAAGAGCATTTTCTCCAAATTAAGATTTCATTTTTACACAGAGTGGACCTCGAGCGGAGCCTTCTTGAAATAGCACTTTGCTCCAACCAATTAAAATATTCGGGGGCTAATAGGGCTGCTGCAGCTTGTCAAATCATTATCTGGAAAGTGACTCCCTGAGACACTTTGGGCAAACTGTATGGGCAGCCATTGAGCCAACGCCGGAGTGGCAGTCGCTTGTTAAAGTCTCCTCTGTATTACTGTGTTCTCCTTTCTTTGAGCACATCATTTGTTTTTACTTTTCTTGTCTTCCTCACTTCCCATTTTTGCTCACTAACAGCAGAGAAATGCTACATCCTCAGAAGACAAATCTGAGACGACCTTACTTAACCTCACGTATTGCCTCCAATCAGTTCTAATATAGCTGATGGGACATACTCTGACTGTGAGTGACTTATCCCCTCTCCTGAATTCTATCACAGCTTCCTACATAGAAAGGTCAGCCTTAATTACCACAGGGAGAGACAATTAAGCTGGATTTCAGCTTCTCCTATGGCCTGCTCACTGCAAACTTTCAGCTCTACAGACGCTGGCCCCTCTCTTTGCTTTTGACTTCACACTAATCAGCTTGGGTTTAAGTCTGACACAGTTACAACTCAATTTCCGTCTCACCTTCACCGCCTCACCTTGTTTAGATTTTATCCTCTGCTGTCTCTTCCTCAACTATGATAGCTTTAAGAGAGAGGCCAGATAACAATGATTATTGGGACTGCTCGATGAATTCTAGATGATGAAAAATATGCTATTTGTATTCAGCGACTGGCCTCTCAGCAGAATTATGGCTCCACACCTCAATCACAAGAGCCGTATGCCCATAATAATTACTGGAGAAGACCGTTAAGACAGAAAACCTAAGTCATGTCTTATGCATACCAAACATGTTGAGGGGATGGAGAACTGTGGAGGAAATGATACGCAGTAGTTTGGGGAGCTCGCACTGGTCTATTACTCAAATCTTGCTGCTCATCCACAGGGAAATTAACTGTGGCGAAGCTGCATTACATGAATTACTAAAGTAATCCTGTACTGACACTGCCCTAATCTTCACAGGGATATACGGGATCAAATCGCAGCCTGCATATTTCACTGTGTATATAACAATACTGGCAGGTGGTTCAAGAAACGGCAAAGCCATGTTGTCTAGTGTGACAAGGAGGTGAAGCACTCATGCTCCGGTGACACAAATCCAAGGTTGTATAGCCTTTCTGCACCTTTATGAGGCTGCAGCAAGGCACAATGGTGCTTTGAGCTTCAGCTACAAGAAAACTTGGGCTCCTTTGGATAAAATCTGAACATAAAAAGAATAGGGTGACCGGCAAAATTGAAAAATTTATTCTGATTTGAATTTGAAGCCAGTAACCTTTCTAAACACCAGTTGCTTGATTTTGGATTTCAGCAGTTCAACAATATCTTCTAATGTTTTAAGTGGTTACTGATGTGGACTGAAAGCAGGCTAGTTTATCGCTTGGGCTCTTACTAAAAAAAAGCCATGCTGTTGTAATATGCACAGAATGTGGTTTGGCATTGTATTGAAACACCAAAAATCTTCCCGGGATAAAACGAGTCATCTGGATGGAAGCATGTGTTGCACCAAAAGCTGAACATTTTAAGATTAAGAGCCATTTCCCAGATGTTCATGCCACCCATGCCATGGATGTGCACATCCATACCATCATCGATGCTGACTTTTGCAGGCTGACAAGCCAAATAGTCTTAGTTCTGTTCTTTAGCTCGGACAACACGGTGTCTGTTTCCAAAGCAATGGATCACAGAACAGTTGATTTGGGTGTTCAGATAAAAGCTGTGTTCAGTAACAAAGGTTTTAATGTTCCTGAGCCCTTAAAGGGATCTCTATCTCAGCATTTTGTCCATTTTATATTCACTCTCCGCTGGTTTTTAACCTCGTCCCAAGCAGACAGAGATTTCTTTGGAATTTGTGACACTTTTGGTTTGGGTTTTAGAAACATAACAATAAGGGGCTCCATCACTGTGGCAACCCAGAAGATTTTGCCAAACCATTATCTTTTTTAACCATAAACAAGTACTTTTAATGCTTAAAGAAGCAGTAGGCAACAGCAGTAGAACAAAGACTAGAATAAAAACCATAAAATGAAAGTAGAAAATGGCAGTGTCAAAAATGAAGGCGCCTGCTTGAGAGTTGGTTGGTTGTCTCTTTCCAATTTTTTTGGTTTGGCATAACAGGTTGTAGGATGCTCCCCCAGTTATTCTCCACTGTAATGCTGGAAAACACCTGCTTCTAAAAAGACTTAAAACATAGAGCAATCCTCTGTCTCTCTACATAATTTCTCTACATAATTTCACGGCATTCTCAATTTTGAGTTATTTCACGAAAAAGCAGAAATGTCAACATATGGCGCGATATAAAGAATTTGAGGGGCAACTCAAGTCATTTGGCTTCAGCCTCTAGGAGACATGTCTGTGTTACCTTCATCAGAATCAAAGCAATATTGGTTGAACTGGTTCAATATGAACCAAAGTGATGAATCAACTGACCGACAATGCCATTCCCAGAGCAAAGTATGTTGCAGTATGACTAAAAATCCACAGACGCGAGGGTGACAGCAGCAGATATATCTCTGTGATACGGCAGCTGTCTCAGCATCGCTGTCATACAGAGAGGTGATTAGCGGTATATTGTGAGATGAAGCAATTCAGTGTAGCCGTATAATCACTGCTTTGGGCCTTCAAATTGATCAATGCATTAACAATTTCCCAATCCAAGCTTCTCTGGCGCTCAGTCGATGCCAAAAAAATCTCCTCTTTCAGAATGAGGCCATCCTCTCCACTCAGTTAGCCAGCTCACCGACATCTGATACTGGGCTAATAACATCATTTACCTCCAGAGATGGCAGCAAACATAGCCAGTGTCACTGAATGGTATCAAACAAATGCACAAGTTTAGTCTATTCCTGCCTACTGCAAGGCGAGGGTCTAAGGAGCGCGTTTCCATTTTGGTGTAAAGACGCCAGAAAGAGTGGAATCGAGTGGAGAGACATGTGGGAAGATTATCTCATCTTACCACTAGGACTGATCCTGATCCAGACCCAGACATGGCGATGCAGGGATTACCGCAGGCTTTTAAAGTGTCTCTTGAGAAAGCTCTTGAAAGAAGGTATTATACAAAACATCCAACAATATCTAAGAGCTCTTTGTAAAAGTCTTACCAGTGCCCTCCTCTTTGTAGCACTTTTGTGCCTCTCCTCCCTGCATGTCTACCTTTCTGTCAGATCACTGGGGAGGCTCTGAGCGAGGATTCGTCAAGGACATTTGCTAATTAACATTCCCAAACACAAAAGCAAAGCAGAGGTGAGGAAGCTGAAGAGCTCATGTGAAACAGGTGTGCCAACAGGGCCTTATCACAGGCAAAGGCATGTTTGTCTCCTCCATGGCTGCGTGGTTAATTGTAAGTGATTTTCTCTTTGTCTAAATGCCCGTTGTCACATCCCCGTTTGAGAGGCTGCTGACTAACAGTGCTGTAGGAATAATGAGGTTGGCACGGCTCCAGCTGAAAGCCAGAAAGAGGCAAGGTTGAACATGACAAACCTCCAACACTGATTTTCTTTCTTAAAAAGTTTAAATCGTTTGGAATATTTCATAAAAAGTCATTTATATAATATAATATATAATGCCATATATCTAGTTGCATAGGTACGAGTTCTGAAATTTGAAAACGCTTGGGTCCCACAACAACGTTTTCTTCGACTTTAACTAAATAAGACCACGTTTTTTTAACCTCTGTTTAATCGTGTGGAAGAAAGTTTACTCAAACTTACAGTTGGATTGTTACTTATCAAAGTCAAATATATGTAAAGCTTTAAGAGGCATTAATGAGCCTTCTGTGATATTTGTAATAACATTACTGTAACTGAATCAGCCTCATACGTACCTTTTTGTTTACCATTCTTGTAACTTTACGCTTCACCCATGTAAGTTATCTTTGTGGCTCTGCTGACACAGTAATAACAGCACATTAATATTTTCAAGGCAAAGCGGCTCCAGTATTTGTCTGTATACAGCACATATACGTGAATCATATAAAATATGAGGTTAGATTGCACATTTGTGAAAGTAATAACAGCACAGGATTGGAGCTGAAGGAAAAGAAAAAAACATTAAGTACGACAAGCTCTGTTTGACCTGGAAAAAAATACACAAAATATCACTGTAGTTTTAATATCGCCTGGATTTAGGCAGATTTATGTTTTTTTTCTCCCCCTTACAACACCATTTAGTGTCTTGTGCACTTTCCTCTTTTGTCTAATTTTCTTCGTTGTAGCTTTCAGAAACTGTTGGTGTGTTGAATCATGTATATTATATACATACAGTGACAGTAGAATTCAAATAATTATTTCAAGTTTGTTCTCATGTAGTTGTGTTTCAGTCTCATCTTAAATTAGGTTCAGTTTATTTTTTAATCACTCTGTTCAACATACTGGACAATGTAGTTTTTTATGAAATTTTTGGAGGATTTTAAAAATGTACAAAGAAAGAAAGCTGAGCTGTGGTCCACCCTGCTTCTGTCGCTGGTCCCTGGGCTGTGTCTTCTGTTTAAATGCCATCAGTGCCTAATTTGAATGGAGTGGGGTCACACCTATATATAGGTGTCATTGTTGATGGTGTATGTTAGAAAGACAGCCCAAGAGGTTGGGAGAATTGTCTGCAGACCTGCAACACCATTCCAGAACTCAGTCTCTATTGTTCTCAAATGGGGGAAGATTTAAACCACCAAAAGCCTTCCCGTATCTGGCTGCCAAGCCAAACTGAGTAATCAGGGATGAAGGACCATGGTAAAACAGGTAATCAGGAAGTGGTCACTTTGGATGAGATCCAGAGTTCCTTTGTGAAGATGGGAGAACATTAAAGAGCCACCATGAACAAAGTCTCCTTATCTGATGACACAAAAACGTAACTATCTGACTACAAATGCAAATAACCTTTGGAGGAAACCTGGCACTCAGCATCAGCTGATTAGTCCCATCCCTACAGTCAAACAGGGTTCTGGCAGCATCATGCAGCGGGGGAGTTTTGAGAGAATAGGAGGAAAGATAAATGAAGAAAAATACAAGGGAACGAAGAGACCTTTTCAAAGCAGACCACCAAGCAATCATGACAGAGGCAAAAACTCTGAAAGTGTGTAGGTTCTTGATTAAAACTATTGATGCACAATGGCATAAATATGCATAGCAATTCTTTTCACCAGAATAATAAAGCCAGGGCTTTACATATTTTCTATATGGTCCTTTTTTTTTATATAAAACTCATTCATTATGAAACCATACGCACATGCACAAACCTGATTACTGCTCCCATTTCCGCCATAAATGAATGCAGACACTCCTAATGTGTCATTTGCATATCAAGACATTGTTCACACCACAACAACATAGGCATGATAATGAGAGCAAAAATAAAGAAGTGCAGTTTTACCATTAATAAAACACTCATCAGTGAAGAAGAGAAAAAGGACGTCAGTTTTCTTTTCTGAGCTCTGTTCTGTGATTAACAAACAGAACGATATATGTTTGATATTGTCTCATTAAGAAAAAAACAGCTGTTACCCACAACTACAGATATTAATAGCACCAACAGTTACTGTAAATAAGAATATGTTGAGAAAAATTGACTATCATATTGAGGAAGCAATGTGAAATTGTCTTTGTGGTTTAGTGACAAATTACTTGGCCTCATCTCCCTAGATTAATTTTTTTCAAATCAGGGTTATGTTGCCATGGAAAGAATAAAAAATTATTTTAAAAAAAGTGGTTAGAAGAATATGTAGTGTATGGAGGAAAAGGAGTTCACATGTTTTAGTGTATATGTATAATTTATATGTCTAACCTCGAGAATGACCCAACCAGAGCCTGGGCCTGCACTGAGTGCAGCATCTCTGGAGGGGTCTGAAGTCAGCTGTGAACTGAAACCATCTCACCTGGTTGAGTCTAATGTTTCTGCCAAGAAAAAGAAAGAAGAGAGATTCCAGAAGAAAGGTATGCCAAGCTTGTTGGGTTATTCCAGAGAAGACTTGAAGCTGTTGTGGCTGCTTTCATTAAATATAAGGTGATTATTTGTATCAATTTCATTTTGTCAAATTTAGTAAACACTTAAAAAAAACACGTTGCTTTGTGTGTATATTAATGCCAATTAAAAAAAAAAAACAGAATTAATTCTAACATGGGTTGCAAAACCTCCTGTGACTCGAAATGCAAATTTCTTTCTGCACTCTTCTTCGTCAATAAAGCATGAATGCAAAGTGTCTTTTAATTATCTGACTGCAAAAGCAAGACAGAACTTAACATCTCAAATACCGCGTTGCAACTAATCCGTGACTGGCTTGTCTGCTGTTTTGCAAACGTCCAATTTGGCACAATATCTATTCTACGTTCATTCTCTGAATAATGCTCTTGAATAAGAACCACTCTGAGATAATGAATAACACCCCTCAGAAAAGGCTAAATAAATATGTTGCGCTCACTCGGGTCTTCATCTGTCTGCATGCAATAACGGAAACTGGCACACTATACACTTCAATGTGAAAAGTAAACAAAACTCTCATTTGGGAGGTTGTGTCTCCATGTCATTCACAGTGGCATCAAAGGCTTAACATTTCTGTGAGAAATAATGAAGAAATCGCAGGTCAATTGTTACTGACTAACAAGTTCAATTTAAACAGAAACTCACTGTAAAATTTGTTGGGCAATAGAGATAAAAATGTCCAAATAGCATAGAAAATATGACTGAGTCATGGGTGGAAGTCACCTTGAGCTGTGTGTGTGAGTGTGTGGTCACCAGATCAGGTGAACCTGAATGCAATTCTGCAGAACACCCTTTTTCCTGCCAAAGACGGAAAAAAATCTTGAAATTCCTCTCTGTCCCATGAGCCCTCTTTAAGGTCTTTAACGAGGACCGTAAAAGGTAACGAGCTGTCTTAACCTTGAGGTCGACACAGGAAGTGAACACTCAGAGGACACTACTCTGATGTAGAGTGAACCCTCCCTCCACTTGTCCTTCTTATTACCAGGACGTGTTTCTGTCATCAACAAAGAGGCCCTTTTGAGAGAGAATAAGGGTGAACTGCTTCTCTCTGGGTGTCACTGTCTGAGCTGTGTATGTGTCGACAGTTTTGTTTCTGCTCCTGGCTCTGATAGCGCTAAAATGCTGAAACATTACAATTACCATGTTACATGTAACGCTAACAACTGACCACATATCTGTTGCCTGCAGCTTCATCATTAGGCCTGGAAGTTTTCGTTCTTTTTTCTTTAACTACTCATAGTCTCTAATCTCTTAATTCTCTTTCCCTGGTTTCTCTGCATCCAGGTTTTCCATCTTCACAGGCTAATGATCAATATCCTACGGAGTTGACTGTGAGTCCAAACTTTTTCGTGTGCATTTCGTGTCCGAATAAACAGAACTATAGAGCTCCATTTCCTTGATTCTCTCAGAAATCTACTTTTGACATCTGCACTTGATACAGAATATTTTAGCAAGTGCATTGCATTAATTATTAATAACAAGGAATGGATTATGGCTGCGGGCTCTCTAGAGTTAATTCCACCGTCGATGTGATTAGAAATAAAAGCGGTTTCTTGGAGTAGACAAACTGACAGATAGACAGCGAGCAGCAAAATTAAGTTTTAAGTGATGGGAGTGAATAAATCCAGTCGGGCACCTTCAAATCTTTATAAGACAACTTCAAAGCAAAACCCAGCTGGGCACACATACACATGCACTGAGTTTTTCTCTTCTGTAAATCAGCATTCTGAGCAGATTCTTAATAATTGATGTTTGTCAAGGCCAACGCACAGCTACATCCCCTCCAGCCTCCCTCCCTCAAGACGAGCACCAACCAAAACCCCAAATGAAAGCCAAAGTCCTCCATCTGAGAGTCGGCAAGCAGATGCGTAGTCATTCAGCAGGGCACACATGCAACATCTGCTCTCTCTCTCACACACACACACACACACACACTCACATCATAACAAACTAGGATTGCAGCTGTTTGTGTTTGTTTACATCTCAGTGGGTTGTCCATATATGGTTAAGTCAGTTGTTTGGTCCCCAGCCTTTCCAGTCCACATTTTGGATTTTCCTTGGGTGTGCCATTAATGTTCAGAAATGTCCCCATCTTCAGTGTGAAAGTGCTCCAAGTTTGTAGTCGCAACAGGATGAATGTGGTTTGTATTGACAGGAGCTTATAATGGTCAGTAAGATCAGAAAACTGTTAAAGAAATACAGTCCATTTACTGGAAAGTTTAAACAGAGGACACTCAACACTACTATGAGAGGTTTCAAATGTCTCGGGAGAAAAAGCTCCTTTGGAACAGAACCTATGTTCACATGACCAGCCGTGGTTGCTATAACCTTTACAGGTGTAGAAATGCATACACTTCATTAAAAACGAAGAAGCAGATGTACTGTTTCAACTTTTTTAATCGGGTCAAAGTGAAAGCGTATAGGTTCTGAAATTAACGTTTAAGTATAAAAGTCCAGTTCCACCAGCACAAGACCACCGTCTGAAGTGTAGCTTGGTCCACTTTCATCCTCGTCTCCAGTGCTTCGAAAATCTCTCTCTTCTGTTTGGTTAAGCTACATTGTTACATCTTGTTGTGCATGTTTTGTGCCCTTAAGTACACTAAGAATGAGAAAATACTTGCCTTTAACTGCGTGTATGCATGTTTATGAGGGGTATGTCAAGTATCTGGCTTTGGAGTGTCTGTTGAGCTAATCCTAAAACAATTTATGCCATGCTAACAAAAGATGCAATGTTGAGATGACTAACTGAGGCAGTGTAAGGCTAAATGTGACCAAAAAGTAGCTAATGCCCAACAAATCCATTCAAACTGAAGTCTCTTTAAAAATTTAACAAGTAGAAAGTACAGTCCGCCCTTTAGATATCCACAAAAAATAAAATCCAGCTAAATTCTTTCAACCCAAAGTCTCTGAGGGTAATACTGAACACATTTCTTCACAAGCCAGCAATCTTCTGAACATTCTGACACAAAATAAAACAAGAACTATTAACTTTTAACTTTCCTGCATCTTAGCAGCCAATTACCCTAAGATCTGACAACACAATATCCCCTTTACAAAGAAAAAGCTACATGCATGACCCACATATAACCTACCTACGTCTAGATTTTGACAGTCACTTATAAGCATACTCAATCTGTACCAGTAAAATCATACAACATACTTCCATCTTCATTGAACAGTATTCCTCCACACAACATCCCCATCTTCACAAACTTGAATTCTATACAGTTTATAGCATTAGCGCAACTTAAAATATGCCATCTAGTTTGCATATAGACTATATTTGTTGTGGATAGAAGTAAGAAGATGCCAGAAGAATTACTTTTTACTAACACAGAGAAATATGAAAATTAATTTAAATACAGTACCAAGTATTCATACTCACTATTGTTGACAGGTCCATCTTTTATTTACATATCATGCTGATACATTCACAGAAAAACCATCAATTAATAAGTGAATTTAAAAATCTCATCTGTGCATTTTTTACTGACTCAGTCTAACATTCAAAAACCAAATTAGTTGTTCTTTCATGCAGAAGGAATGTTTTGTTATGACCAGAACCAGACATAACTTCTTTTTTTTTCTAGAGGTTAAACAACAAATGGCACACACTGCACATAAATAAGGTAATGCAGAACAAGCTTTAAAGTTAAATTTTAATATTTTGAAAGAAACAGATACAAATACCCAGAATACAGGATATATCTATTGCTGCCGTACAGTGTCAGAAGAGATATTGCACAAATATGTTATTGCACTGGGGGCACACTCTTGAGGTAAGGATAATAAATAAAGGGAACACAGACAGCATTAGATATATAATTATTGCGCTTGAGCTGGGGTAGAACGACCAATAAAAGTAGTAATGGCTCAAATACAATGCAGGCAGCGCCCGTAAAAATGGATTTCACTAGGGTTAGCATGTACAAGTGTATACTTTGTGTGGAATGTGTCTGCAGAGGACTAAAGATGGTGGGACATATTTCTGCAGATGTTCGTGACAGTGATCCTCGTGGCCATTTTAATGATTCACTTGAAGGGGGTGAGTTGGTGGGTTCCTACTCTCAGAGGTGCTGCCAGAATAACACAGTGTGATGCAGTAAGTGGTGATGGACTCCACGGCACAGTAAAAGTAGATCAGCAGCTGTTGCGGGGGTTGTGTTTTTTCTTCAGGTTCCTCTAGAAATTCTCTTTGCCATCCTCGTCATATTGACGGACCAGAGACCATATTCAAAAAACATTCTAAGAATCTTCTCAGACTTAACGTAGGTTAAAAACTTTGAGCCAGGAGACTTAGCTTCAGAGTGATTCAAGGCCAATCTCTGAACAACTCTGAAGCAATATTCTGAAGACTGTGTTTTGTTGTCCATGAATAAAAATACAGACACATATACACTAAATTGCCAAAAGTATTTGCTCATCTGCCTTTACACATATATGAACTTAAGTGACATCCCATTCTCAATCCATAGGGTCTAACGTCGGCCCACCCTTTGCAGCTATAACAACTTCAACTCTTCTGTTTAGGAGGTTTAGGAGCGTGTTTATGGGAATTTTTGACCATTCTTCCAGAAGCACATTTGTGAGGTCAGACACAGTCTTCGCTCTAATTCATCCCAAAGGTGTTCTATCGGGTTGAGGTCAGGACTCTGTGCAGACCAGTCAAGTTCTTCCACACCAAACTTGCTCATCTATGTCTTTATGGACCTTGCTTTGTGCACTGGTGCTCAAAATCAGCTCAAAAAAGAAATCCAAAATCTCTTGGTATGCTGAAGCATTCAGAGTTCCTTTCACTGGAACGAAGGGGCCAAGCCCACATCCTGAAAAACAACCCCACATCATAATCCCTCCTCCACCAAACTTTACACTTGGCACAATGCAATCAGACAAGTACCATTCTCCTGGCAACCGCCAAACCCAGACTTGTCCATCAGATTGCCAGATGGAGAAGCGTGATTCGTCACTCCAGAGAACGCGTCCCCACTGCTCTAGAGTCCAGTGGCGGCATGCTTTACAGATGCTTTGCATTGCACTTGGTGATGTATGGCTTGGATGCAGCTACTCGACCATGGAAACCCATTCCATGTATCTCTCTACGCAACGTTCCTGAGCTAATCTGAAGGTCACATGAAGTTTGGAGGTCTGTAGCAATTGACTTCCACTTTGTTATGATACCAATGACAGTTCACTGTGGAATATTTAGTAGCGAGGAAATTTGACGACTGGACTTGTCGCACAGGTGGCATCCTATCACAGTACCACGCTGGAATTCACTGAACTCCTGTGAGCGATCCATTCCATATCAATCCATTCTTTCACAAATGTTTGTAGAAGCAGTCTGCATGCCTAGGTGCTTGAATTTATACACATATGGCCATGGAAGGGATTGGAACATCAATCCATCATCCATTTTTTATTCCCACGGTCCTATAATCCAACTGTCAGGTCGCGGAGGGGCTGGAGCCTATCCCAGCGGTCATCGGGCGAGAGGCGGGGTACACCCTGGACACGTTGCCTGACAAATAAACACTAACAGCCTTTTTGTTCTGAAGGTCAAAGCTAAGCTTTTTGAGAGAGTTCATATTAAACTCATTGAACTTCTTTGCGCTCTGCTTGTTTTAATTGTGTTTTTTCTTTTATAAATTTCTAACACCTCTTTGCCTTTTGTTTTATTGCTGATTTTGTAAATACTGTTATCTGTAAATAGTTTTTTTCATAGCTATGGTCATTCTTTTTCATTTTTTTTTCTGTTTTCCTTGCTTTTTTACCTTTTACTTTATACAGCACTAGATACGTTTTGATGAAGTCCTACATGAATAAAAGCCGACTTGACCAACATGATCTCTGCACGATGTCACCTACTGACTGGACCACATCTCTTTGTATTTCAGCTATTTTCTTTGCTGAAGCCTCTTTAAAATCTTCCTGTTCACTCATAACAGTTTTTCCACTTTTGGAGCCTTTTAAGGGTTAAAATGATACATGAATAACTTTTATCTTAACTATGCTCAACGCTTTAAGTTTCAAGGACAATGCCCACAATTTTAAGCATTTTTTAAGAATTTCATCACTAGGAGCGTCTGTTGCACTTGGGATTTTTATGAATAAGGCCCCTGGTTATGATATATGTGTAGCATAAGGTATATGACTCTGAACTTCCTTCTCTCTTTGCAGCAATGCTGATGGGATGGTGAAAGTTGTTTGAGGTCTCTGTCTTGAACTGATGAGCTTCCTCAACAATTTGCTGTTTTGGTGGCCTGACATACTTGTGTGTTTTGAAATGGCTGCAAGGAACGTTTACGCCTCATTGACACATGCATATACAGCCATCTGGAGGTCCATTCATTCCAAATGGAGTTCCTGTAATCTCTGAAAGGTGTGCAAAATTCTTCCTAGCCCCCCTCACATCTATGCTTTGGAATTTGCCTCAAGTATGTTGTAAAATATGAACATTTGCCAAGTATGTCTCATTGCAACATGTTGGGCAATCAAACTCCTCACACATCCAATTTAGTCAGCCGTGCTTCGGCCCCCTCACATGTGGATGGATGAACAAACCCCGAGGAGTAGTCGAGTTCCTCCTCTAACTATGTAACTCATCCAAGAAACACTGCAAAACTTGAAATGTTTTCCATCTTTGTTTTTGTCATTCTAAGGATGGATTTTAGTACCCTATATATATATATCAAGGTTTCTTAATTGTTGTTATTACAGTATTATGTTGTTTCCTACTGTTTCAGCTTATTTCTGTGCTTATAACTGCGGTTCAGTGCACTCTGTGTATAAATTTCCAGGTTTACTCCTGGTAGAACTCACCTTATAACAGTGTGTGCTGCAACAACAGCAGGTCAGAACAATCCCACTGTTACATCTACCTTGTCAAAATACTGACATACAAAGAGAATGTCATTCAAATTATTTTGTTGATCATCATCACTTATAATCAACACATCAACATTGTGATTATGAACTATTGACAGGTTTCAATATAGCGCATCTAAACCTATCTTGTGCTGAAGCCCTCAGTGAATACAGATTTAATGTCTGGTGGTGTGATTGTATTTAACAAGCAGTGATCAAGCTGTGCTGTATATGAGCGTAACCACAATGGTGTTGCTACCTAGCATGTTTTGATGAGTTAAAAACTAGGTGGATGAAGTATAGTTTGAACTCATACAGTGAGCTTTGATGATATGCATTGTCAAAGTTTAATTTAAAGTCTAAAAGTTATTAATTTGTCGGGCTTGTTAATTTCACAGAGAATTATAACCAGATACGTGATTTGGTCAAGTAAGCAGTTAGCTAATGTCAGCTGCTCAGCAACACTACTAGATTACTACAATACTTTTGACTAACGGGAAAAGCAGAATTTCCACATACATACAAAAACACGTGACTATACAAGATAATGACAAACACAGGGGGCCTTAAGATATATCAAACCAATATAACAACTAAATTGTTTTCCAAAAAAAAAAGACTCGACGACAGCTGTGTTTGCGTCAAACTGTCATGTTTGTTAGTTTTTTTAGGTTTTAAGTTTGTGGTTTAGTCTTTAGTTTTGTCATGTTTTTCCTTAGTTTCTCTTGCCCTGCCATCAGCTTCATCCACGTCAGCTCTGTTTCTTTCCCCAGCTGCACTCACTCACCAATCACCTCCCATCAGTATTTAGTTTCCAGGTTTTCCCATGTTCACTGCCAGATCCTCACCATCCTCCATGCCATATTCACGCATGTTATCAGGTTTGTCTTTGTTAGCCATGTCAGGTTTTTTCACAGTTCTAGTCAGGTTCTAGTTTTGTCAAGTTTTTCATAGTTATATCTGCGTCCGGTTCCGACTTCCACGACGCCACGCATCGCACACCACCCATCCCTACGTGACACAAACTTCTTCCTACTCTTCCTGTTTGACTTTTGCCAGAGAGATGTCTGGACATGAGAGTGGCCTCTTGCGTACCAAGATTACCGACTTGGAGTTGTATGGTCCTAGCGCCAGTTGCAGTGAGAAAATACACACTTTTATGATCTTTTGCTATGGATTTTGAAGGAAGAACTCACTGTATGTCATTGAGTTGGCTAAAAAAAAGGAGCAAGCAGGGTAACAAACTAGCTTGAAAGTCAAACTGATCTCCATGTTCTGAATACATCCAAGGGAAAATGTCATTGTCATATTTAGGCAGCACTGGTATTAAATAGATAGAAAGTACACAGTGCATGCATAATGTTTCATACATCTTTTAACAACATCCTCAACAAAACTGACTACAAGCCAGACCAGCCTAATGTAACTTGTCTCGTCTCTTGTATTATTAAAGTAGTTCTGTTGCTTTTATTACATGAGCATATTTCATTAAACTAGCCCTACCCATTGCTGCAGGGAGGTTTTCATCCATCCGTAAAGAAGTGCCTCTCCTTTCAGAGTCCTCATATCCGATGAAATACAGAGCAAATGCACAGGTATGTAGAAAAAAATGTTAGAGACTGTTGTTGTTGCCAAGATTTTAGTACAGGCTGATAGGAACTGCATTCGGGTAGATTTTGCGTTCATCACAATATTTTACCTCACAATATAAAAGCCTTTTTTTTTGCGATTGGCTGTTGTGTGTTGTTGTTATTCAATAACTTTAGACCCTTACATTTTTCTGACTTTCACTCACATTTGAAAACATTCACACTTTTTTCCTTAAGATAGGGTTGTCCAAGTACTGTAACTGTAATTTAAGACATTTTAGATGGGCCCCACTCACATACAGTGTACAAATCTGAGGGCATGGATTGCAAGATTAAAGACATGGATATTCCATCTGCGAGCATGTATGGCAAATCCATGTGCATGAATTCATGAATTACAAATTATGGATGCAAGAGCACGGTTCATAAATCAACTGAACACATTTCCATAAGGCTCATTTTTCAATGCTGATTGCAGGTGAACTCTGTTGTGCACTGTCTTTATGATCACTTGTTATTTCTAACAACTCGATATCAGTCTTAAACCAAAAAAATTTAAAAAGTGACAACTTTTCACACGCAGTCATGTGTTGAGTCTCAGTGTAACTGCAGCTTTACACACTGTTTCAGTGATACCAGCCCACGGTGAGGGGAAACTGTCAGCAGTAATACGAAAAAAAAAAAAAGAAAACAGCATACGAAAGCTAATAATGATATAACTATTCACTCTCATTTGGAAGCGGAAGGGTAATTGATGGAACAATTCTGTTCAAGGACTTGAACTGCAGGAGGTTGTATTCTGGTTGTAGTTCTTCTGTCAACAGATGATGAGACATGGCAGAAGAAGAGGAGACACAATGGAAATGAACTTCACTTAAGAGTTCACTCATAGGCAGAGCTTAGCCTGCACATTACAACGGACAAAAACTAGTATTATACTCTCCAGACCTGTAAATGCACAAGGCGTAGGGCAGCACATTTAGCCATCTCTCTTACATATATAGATAAAATATCAGTAGGCATCCGTCTCGTTTTTTGAACAGGCAAAAAAAACATAATCTCCCTTCACCCCTTGTTGAAACTAACTCTAACTTGACACCTTTTATCACTTCTATAGCTGCCGTACTGTCAACCAAAAATCCTCACAAGAGTGTTAGTGCCCGCATGAGAGGATGCTGGCGCTTTCTCAAGCTCCTCAGAGTCATCTCCTCCGAGGCTTTCTATTGTGCACGAGGCAAGAACTGGGTTACGGCTTGCAGATTTTAGCATTTCTCATTTTCCAAAGCAGGAAAACCATTCACGTTTGCTTGGCCAAAATCTTCCCTCCAATGTTGAGGGATAAGCTGCTGCTGAAGACTGATAATAGGCTTTTCGCAGCACAATGTTAACAGGGCTGGGTCTGTGGGGTGCTGTTTGCCTCCGCCTCTAACACTTGCTAAAGATATGCATTCATTTGGTGCACATGGAGGGTGTTGAATGAATAATCTCTGGGTAATTAGCGTGTCTGTGCTTTACAATTTTTTCCTTGATCAGGGGCGTCCAGAGTGCTAGTGAACAGAGGAACATCTTATTTAAAGTCACTTGTGATTTAGAATGAATGACATTTGGATATCACTTCCCCTACTTCTCATATTTCGTCTATTCCCAAGCTTCCTAGCAAACTTTCTCATCATCTGACTCCTTTATTGCGTGTGTAATTAAATGTCTTCCACCTCCATTCAGCTGTCATCAGTCGCCCCCTACCTGCCACCATCCCAAGTGTACCCTCCTTCCAACCACCACCCACCGTATCCAGCACCTCCTTCAGCACCATCTTAGCTTTCTATCCCTTTCATTACATTCCAAAATATGCCTCAGAAACCTACAGTCTTCCTCTTCAGCTTACCATCTCATCCTTATCGTAATTCTTTTTCTAACACCACAATCAAATAGTTGGTGCCTCCACCCTAACCCTTTGCACGCAAACACATCACCTCCTCTGACCTCTTCTGCCTTGCTGCTACAGTGACAACCCTCCATTCCGTTTAGTTGAAGAAAAACTGTGATCTCCACTCTAATCCCATTGCAACAGAGCAAAATTGCTCCTCTAGAGTCATTCCACTCTAACTTCCCCCTCTTGCAGACAATCTCATCCCCCATTTTCCCCTTCATTTTTCTATCTAGCCACTCGTCACATATCTCTGCAGCAGGATGCCACCACAGCACTCCCTCCCTTTCCCCTCAATTCATCAGCCCCCTTCTCTTTGCCTGCCTCTCCCCTATTTTCTCTTCTCCCTCCACACCTTTTCCTTTATTTCAACCAACTCTCCCCTGCACCTTCTACCACACTGCCCATCGCTTTGACTATTTCTCTATTCCAATTACCAGCTAACCTCCTGCTGCGAACAGGCCCTTACATCCCTGCCTTGTTCTCTCCCTGACCTAAAAATGCTAGAGCCTTTACCCCTTCCTTTTCCATCCATCCTTTTTATTAAGCACAGCCTCACAGCAACTGAGCGAGCCTATGTTTGATAGCTTGTTAACTCACATCCAAAAGAAACTCTAATTAATTCTGGCATTTCAGAGGGAGTTATTTTGTATTTGCGTCCACATCCAGCCCCCACAACCGCCACTGGCATCTTTCCCATAGGTAAATTACATGAGGAAAAAAAGGGCTCTTGACGTTAATATAGAAAAGATGAAGTTTGTGATGTCAGTATACCAACCTGGGCAATTGGAGCTGACAGGCAGAACTTCGGCCTTGCAGTTTAAATGAAGATCAGACAGACTCAAGGATGTCTCTTCTCCTGAGAGGCTGTGGCATCTGAATATTCAAAATAACAGGGTCATACAAAATGAGGAAATTACTGCAGTATATGGAAGTAAGAAAAAGGAGGTTTATTAACACTAAGTTTTATGCCAGCATTACAATTCACTTGGGTGGCACTATTTTCACCATCCCACCACTTCTGTTGCCAACATCTTTAAAGGTTTATTCATCATTTCATCCGAGGTTGACTCCTTGGCTTGTGGGGGGCTGAGGCTCACAAACCTCATGAGTAATATGTGTGCTAAACTAATTGGCGCTAGCCATGCTGTGCGGAAATGCAGGGGCTTTTCAGTCAGCAATTAAAATAAGAAAGAAGAATATGACAACACGTCTCACAAAACTCTTTAGAAAAGCCATCGTTCTTAAATGCATATGTCGGGTTGCTCTTGAACTGCAGAAAAGCTTCTCGCTGTTAACACCAGTCTCCTTTCCCAGGCCTCCAACCGTCACTTTTCAACAGAAATAACAAAAAAAGAAAACCTTCATATTCTCTGTCATCTCAGTTGGATTCTGGGAGCACATCATAAGAGAAGGCTCCAAACTTTTAATGACTTTTGTTTCTTTTTTCAGCTTGCTAGCTGTGCCTCTGATAATGTGATGTAAATGAACTGTGGATATAATCAAATTATTACAGCTTGGATTTGAACTTATTTCCTGATGAAGCATGAGCTGATAAATGATACATGCTTGGATGGGATGAAGTCCACTTAGCAGGCTGCAGCAGCTCTCTTAAATGCATTGTCTGCATCAACTGGGGTAGGAATGTTACTGTAATCAGTTTCCTTATTATAAAATACTTCCTTTACAAATGGGCAAGAATAAGTAATTATATTACATGTTGCATCGCTGTCTGTAATTCAGGTTCATCACAGTATGACACCAATATGACATTAATTTCATTGAACAACAGTAGAAATAGAAAATACTTTGGAATGTGGAGTTGGACGTGTTCATGTACATTTTCTTTTGAACTATGTAATAGCGCTCAGAATCATTGTAAGGTACTTGTTTTAAAGGCTTTTTATTCCCAGCTCCACTGTGTATATGTCCATTACATTTTCTGGTACATATATCATACACATTTACCCGACATAAAATGTTACTAGTCATACTTTGTATATGAGCAGCCTGTAAAATCTGGTTTACTGTGAGAATTTTTCCAATGATAATATTTGGGCAGGCCACAGGATGTAGATACGGCCATCCAAATATCGTAAGCAAGCTATTTGAAAATTCATCCATCCATTTTCCATACCCGCCTAATCTCATTCATGGGAAGAATCACCAATTAATCTGATGAGCATGGACAGAGAAGCCACACATGCACAGGCAGAACATGCAAACACGCAAAAACAGCTGAGACAAACTCAGAGAATCGAACCAGGAATGTCCTTGCTTTGACGCGACAATGCTATCCAACACACCACCATGCACTCCACCATCTGGAGATGTCTTTTGTACTGTTTGCTGTGCAAAATAGTGAAATCTACTTCCTCCTCAGTGCTTCCTTTTCTCTCACAAACGTACACAAGCCACATGACATCGATCCTCTAACCTCTTAATGCACAGATTGCATTACTATACGAGGCAGATGTGTTTAGATTACATCTAGTTAGATTAGATCTAGTCGCCGACTAGATTTAGCAACCTTTCAATGCCTTGTTAGCCACTGTTTTCCCACCTTTTTTAAGAAAACCACTTAGTATAAAATATAGTTTATGCAAGGCAGTCCTCCGTGTTGCCTCTCCCAGCTGTAAGATCACAGAAGGACAGTTTCTAATGTAAGCTGAATAACAATGAGTGAAAATTTAAATACTGGCAAAAAGTATGTTGGAACCCCTCCCTCACCTGTTGGCTACAACGAATATGCTCTGATTCTGTTGAAAACAGTATTTGTCACTGCCTGGCCCCCAACAATGTAGAAGGTAACATAAGCTCCACGTCCAGCTTCTGCAACATGAAAAAGATCCTAAAAGCATCTGATCAATCGACCTAAAATCTGAGCATGTTATCATCACATCTTGACAAAGAAATTTATGAATATTGTTTATTTATGAGCTGAACTAAATAAATCGTAAAAATCAATGCATTAGCTACTGCCACTCAGGATCCCACGGTGTCCGAGCAGAATGCAGTGGACACCCCTTTAAGACTATTTCTGAAAAGAAGATTAGCTTCAGAAGGAAAGTAAACTGCTTTCTGAAAGGCAAAAACCAAGTGCAGACAGAACAGCTTCAAATTGGAGTAGAATAACTTGTCTCCAAGCTGAAAGTCCCATGATTTATTGCTCTTATTCCACCTGTCCTGCCGCCTAAAGTGGACTTTGTTGTTCATTCATAAGCAGCGTTTTATTCTAAAAATCAATTCTTGCCATGGGTGCTGCATCACGACACAAACACCATATGACACCTCATACGAATTCGAACCAAATCGTTCTAAGGACTCTCTGAGGGAAATGGGGCCTGGAAAACTCCAAAATACCTTAGAGCGCTTTTTTTCTGGCTGATTTGCAATGTAGATAAAAGACACTGAAGTTACATAAAGGCCAGCTGGCAGGAAGAGGATGGGTAAAAATTATATTGTAATTCTACAATACAATTTTGGCTTGATAAACATCTGTTTTTACTGTTTCACCATTTCTTTGTGTTGTGTTCTTTTTTTTTTTTTTTACAGCAACATTAACAGATGTGTTTCTATAACTGACTACTTATCAATATTTATGAGGTTTTCTTTGTAATGGCACATTCGGATATTTCTCTTTTGCCTTCGACCTTCAACAGCTGTTACACAGCTTGCTCCCCTCATTCCACAAAAAAACTGCCACCCTGAAGTACGTGCTAAAACAAACCCTTTAAAAAAAAAAAACATGAACTACAATTAACCTCAATTCCTGTGGTGCGGACACAAAAAAAAGAACAGCCGCTAATAGTGACTATTCAGAGGTTTCCATGGTTCGAAAGCGCCTCCAGTGCTTCCCTTCAGATGTTTTGCCTGCCAAATGAAAAGATTTTCCTCTGAATTTGAGGTGAAAAATAACAGCATGCAGGCATGCTTGCATGTATTGTGATTGTTTTTTGACATCGTTTTGCCCCAAAACTGACTTCATCACATTCAAGTCTTCTGGAGATTCACTGGTGTAACATGCATGTTTCTATACATGTTTCTGTGGTGTATATTCTGGGGTGAACAGGGTTAGAGCATTTATCTCCATTATACAGCAGCAGGTACATTATCCAGATCCCTCTCAAGCCCATCGCGTTGCCCTCATTAGTCGCATTAAAAGGTGGTTCAGCTCTCTAACTTCTATTTCCCTTTCGCCTTGTTCTAACACTGTACACGCCCTGCCTGTGAGTCTTCAGCCTTTTCTGGCCCACTAATTGCTTTCCTTTCTGCATAAATCTCTGCAGCTCCCAATATTGCCGGACACATTGTCACTGGTGGATGTGTATGACACGAGGCTGGTGAGAAGTTAAATGGGGAGGCTAAATGATGCTTCGTGGCCTGGGTGATGATTCAGATGATAATGACCGCAATGATAAAAGACGCTTCTCCGGTCTAATAGTGTTTGATTTCCCCGATGGCCAGCGAGAAGAGAGATAGGAGGTATCAGGGTTGCTCATCCAGTGAGAATGACCTTTAATTTCAAAACAAGGCCCTGTAGACAGCACGCGCCTGTCTCTCTACAAACCCTCATTAGATCCCAGTGCTGGCAGCAGAAGTGAAACTTTACTTGGTTGCAAGGTTAAGAAGTTTACAAGGTCAATCGCCATCATCGGGTATATGAATTTTAGATGATCTCTGTCTCTCTTGAAAACGTTATCTCTCTGGAATAACCGAGTGGAAACACATAAACTCAGTTAGAACGTGGTCTGAAATCAATATGTGTGTGAGTCTAACGGGAACGAAATCTGAACTATAAAAGTGTATGTAAGTCAAAACTAAAAAACACCCACACGGTTTTCCTTGCTTTCTGTCTGTTTGTGAAATGATCCAACTCCGAGTCACATTTCATCAGAGGTTAACACGCAGCTCCTTGCCTCACAGAGGTGGTATTAGGTTCATATGTTTCCTCTGAAATCATGTCAGGTGTGACTGTAACTGGTGCAGACAAGGAATGTCAGTGAACACCAGGAGAATATCATTTCTCCACAGTTTATTTAATAAGAGAGAACCTTGGCACAAAAGTAAATCTTCATCCCCTGTTTCTCTCAAAGAAAATGTCTCATCATTTCCGAAAGCTGCTCTGAAAATCTGAATCCTGTGAGGTGCCAGCAGTGGCTAGAGGTAGGCTTACTTTCCTCCACAGCACTGAAGCAGAGAATGAGGGCACAGAGCTTGTCCCCGTGCTCCATTCATTCTCCACCTGTCTTGACTAAACCCAATAACCACCCAGTGTTCCAACAATAAGCTTTAAATAAGGGGAGGGAGTGAGAATAATAATGCTCAAGTGCCAAGGAAGGAATCTGTTTTTATCAAGCCAGCACTCCAGAGGACGGCCTCGACAGCATTCCCCATGGTGTTGCTTGTGTCAACTCAATGGCAATGAAAAATATGATTTTTTTATCAGCCTCCCACAGCTGCCCCTCATGACCCCCACCGCAGCTGAGAAACACCAAAAATACTTAGAGATAAGAGAGGCTCATAGGGGGAGAGTGAATTCTAATCACTTAAGAACATGTGTTGTGGCGATACTGTCATGTTCCCTGAGCAGAGGTAGTTAGTATAACATCACAATCATGGAGGACTCCGCGGGGATGCCTATATAAATATGACAGTGTTGTTTATGCATGAGCTCCTTTTGGCAGGGGAGTCAATATCTGGCACTCCTGTTTCAGCAACAAGAGGAGCCTTGCCAGATATTTTTGGACACTTTCTGTCTTGGTTAGGCAGTAAATTACCTAATTTTATGACTCTCCTGGTTTCCCCCACAGTTTCTCTCTTCTGAGGCAATTAAATTGTCTCACGCAAAGTCACAGAAGAAGATTTTTGGAAATGCTGTCAAACTGGAGCATCATTCTAGTTTACCACGGCCTTCTTCTTAATTAACCAACACAGCACAGTCTCTTTAATTTGTTCTCTGGCTTTGTATATATGAAAAAATGTAAATGAAACCATTCCCTAGCACAGAATGTCTCAATTCAATTCTCAATTAGTGTTCTCGCGACATCATCTGCTGCTATTCATTTAAGGCGGATGGATCAGTGCCGGAATGCTGATCGAGGAAACCGCACTCGACAACTCTGACATGACGCTCGCCTCCTCCAAAGGCCCCATCAGTCACCCTGCCGACAGGAAGCAGATAGAAACAGGAAGCAAGACTGAAGTGGAGACGAATGACAGACATGCTTGTTGGGTAATCTCACGCTGTCGATTCCTCCTGCTGGTAGATACAGCTGTATCAGCTCTGTTTTCCTTTGCTACCTGCATGGGGTGGTTGCAATTATTGCTTAAAAGTGCTGTAATTACAACCTCATATGCATC
Source organism: Leuresthes tenuis (assembly GCF_036924035.1). NCBI lineage: Eukaryota > Metazoa > Chordata > Actinopteri > Atheriniformes > Atherinopsidae > Leuresthes > Leuresthes tenuis. The sequence continues at coordinate 20,699,988 of NW_027325372.1, read as the reverse complement.
TGTTTGTCCCGCCATTAGGGGGAACTCTCAGAAGGCATGGCAGGAAAAACAGGACTGTATAATGAGAGCAGAGACCATTAAAAAGCTTGTGGCTCCGAACATGATAAATTATACACACCGTGTAAGACATGCTTAAATTCCGTTTGCAGCCCGCTCATTGCAGCCAACACATTTAGGCCTGTAATGCATGGTTAATGGGAGGACTGGGAATATCTTGAGAGAAAAGAAGGCATTTGAAAGTAGGCCCTTCAAAACACATGCGGTCGGAAATGCACTCTTTTAGCAAAGAGAGGTCAGTTGTTCAGGGTTCATTTATAATGTGAAATACATGCCAATTACCAAGCTCATGGAGGATCAGTAGATGCTTTGGACGTTCACATTATTGTCCAGGGAATAAGAAACAAATGAAGAAAAATGAGGCTCTGATGTCAAATATTATCAGGTGCTTTTTCTGCTGGACAAGGGTTTTTGGGGGAAGCGCACCAAGTGTGGATGGTACAGAATTGTCCGCACTGAGTCCAATTCAATATCTCATTACTTTTGGTGTGAATAGGTTGAATGGAAACGATGGTTGGTGTGTCTTGACGATACGCCAGGGTACATACAGTAAAAGGCCAGCGCTTCATTCTGATATTAAGTATTGATTTGGCAGGATTGATCTAAACAGCGGCCATATTAAAAGAGCACTGAGAGAGAACCAGTCAAGCATAGACTGAAAAATAAAAAGAAAGAAATAAAAAGAACAATGAGCAGAAAACAGAGGAAAAAAATGTGAACAGCAGCAGATACCTGTGAATGTGCCTGAGGCTAAAAAGATAGAATTAAAGAGGCAGAACAAAGAGGAAATGACAGCATGAGGTGAGTAGAAGGAATCTATAGGCTCAAGAGGATGACACTAATTGGGGTGCTAGCAGTGTAAACCTGAGATGGATTCCCATATTTTTGCAGAGCTGGATTGTGGAAGCTTTCACAGGGTTGTGGCAGATGTTAGGAAAGTTTGCTTTAGTGTCAAATCTTCAGCGCTCTCGTGTGGGCCCTGAATTTTAACAAGAAAGACAGAATGTAGGAAACAGGAGTGGTAAAGCAACACAACAGAAGTTGGGGGTTCATTTTGCTAGATTAAGAAAATTATGAAGATTCCTTTTCACTTTAGTACTTGGCATTCACACTTGGATTCACACATATTTCTGCCAGCATAAAGCAAAGAGCATTTTATCAGTCGTTCTCTATTCATGCCTCGTGTCATGTTTCAGAGTTGCTGAGCTGTACGCTGTTCGGCTAAGTGCTAACATCTTTTGGAAGCCAAAGGTTGTCCTAACCAGGAAAATCCGACTACGAGTCATGGAAACATCTATAAGTGACTCGAATGGCCTCGCTTCCATTCACATCCCCTGCAATCGATAACAATCTCTTCCTAACCTTAAAGCCGCACTAATCTATATTTTATATTGAACAATGTATTGAGTTACAGCATTCATTGTGTAAAGGTTCATTTGTAGTGACAGCAGGAAGAACTTGACTTCATGTAACTTAATAGCCACTCACTGTATTATTTCAGTTCACTTTGAGTTCTCTCATCTGCTCTGACACAGCAAACACAAAACACACTTCAGGTCAAGCACCAGGTAAAGTACTACCAATAAGATATATAACAATGCCACCTCATTACCTCAGGTAAAATGGGTAATTTAGCTGAAAATGACAATAGCTAAGTATTTGAAAAGAAAAAAAAGGCTCCAAAACACTACAGAAACATTCAAATAAAAGCTTTATAGAATGCTATGTTATGCTTCAGTGCTCGAATCTTTGAGATGAGTAACCTCCTCTACCTTCTCTACCTTGACATGTCCAAGGGCAGAAAAGGCTAAAAACACAACCACAATGAATAACATTCATGAGCTAAAGCATCAGGATTAAACAAAGATATACCTGAAGATTTTAATGGGTTCAGACAGATGAAATGAAAATTACTCTTGATGGAGCAGATGGATGAAACTATGGTTGGGTCACTAAAGGACACAGGGAACCAGTTTAGGACCCAGAAGGGTGGAGGAGGATTAGTGATATGAGCTGTCATACTGGTTGAAACTTTTTGGGTTGAAGATTGAGTAGAATGAGCCAGTTACTGGAGTATATGGTGTGGCTTCTTCAGGTAGTGGAATGAGGTGGTGTATAATTATATGGCTGCAGGTATGCACGTGGACAGCTAATGTGCTCTATAGACGCATACTTGTTCAGGAGGGCAATGTTCCATTATGTTTGCATATTCAGATAAAGATATCCCCCACATGCACATAAGTCCAGGTACGGGAGGCTTTTTGCATACACCCTGTTACGGCCCTTGGCCTTGGAGGAAGTGGTGCAGCCTCCCTCCACATTGAAGATTGGCTGTTTGGAGCCTGGCCTGTCTCCCTCCTGTTGAAAATCTATTGGACTAGCTTCAGGACCCTGGACAAATCACAGCAGCTGATCTGACACCTGCTTCTTCAAAAGGGTCTTAGGATCTTACTCATTCACCAGGTGCACCTCTGGACTGAGTGTGCAACTTGACCCACAACCCTGAACAGCCCATGAGGCTAAGTTAGACAATTTTTGCTTTAATCTTGTATTTAGTTGAAATTTGGTGGTGCTTCTTTGTGTGTTTTGGTTTGGGATAGTCAGTTTTTAATTTAAAGAGGTTTTTGGTTGTTTTACTTTCAGCAGTTAGACAAGTCCCTCAAAAGTTAAGAAATATTTATTTTGCTTTGATTCCTTATTGCTTTGAGTTGGACCTCCTGGCTTCATTTTCTGAGGTTCTAGTGGTGGACAAGTTGGTGGAGGTGCGGTTGGCACGTCTCCAAATGGAAGCTGAGGAAATTGCTCAGGCCAGAAGAGCTCAGCTGGACGCAAAAAACCTCAAATACCTTCTGATGTCGGCATCTAAGTCACGTGGACCCCCACAAAAGTCTTTTACATTTTTGGATGCGCAAATTATAAAACCCGAGGAGTCCACAGTTTTTAAGAAGATCCTTATTATTACACAGGTCATATATACCAAAGGACTCCACTCAAAATAATTGTTCATATTTCAACTCATAAAGAAGACCAAATTATGAAGAAGACCAATGACCTGGCTCCTAACACTTCTGATTGTAATCCCATTGGAAGCCTGTGGGTCCTTTTAAAATGTGAGATGTATAATGAGGGAAAACAACACACAGCAGAGGTTGCTGCTCCAGCCAGAAGTTTATTCTGAGCCGATCCAGAAACAGGCCAACAATAGAAGGAAAGCTTATGGTAGTTATTGTCAAATATGGTGGCTTTGTATGGAAGGCTTTAAAACTCTTTTTTTCTTTTGTTTGTATTACACACACTCTGTAAAATATATGTATATTTCTGAGAAAAACAAACCCTTTTATCTTAAGATTCAGGCTTTAGGTTCAGTGAGGGTTTGACTAAGTGCATTGCATTTGCTTTAACAATAAAAAATGATGCAATTTGTCTAATAACATGTGGTGTAGCATAATATGTTCTCATGGAGTTCACATGTGCACACATACCTCAGGGACTGTATGATATATGGTGCGACTTTTTAGCAGTTTGGTGTTTTTGTATCTACACTTATAGATGATCCGTAGAAGTACCAGTGTGTGTCAGAGGAGGGAGGAAGCATACATGCCGTCCTTGGGGAGCAGACCTAGCTATGAGGGTCAGGGTGGCTGTGATCTGAATGGAGAGCATTAATATTTAAACAGGGGCTCCTGAGGGAAAGAGACTGTAAATGATTCATGATTTATACTGCGGGCTCTCAGCAGCAAAGGCCGCAGCTTCGCAAAGATTCACTGATTCTTCCCTGCTTATGTGCCCTAGTCTGTCCTGCTGCGTCTGTATGAGATGACTTTATCTTGCATTCAGTTGTCAAGGGTAACGTCTTCTTTGCTTTTTTTGTTTTATTGATTATGTTGGGTTTTTTTACACAAATTTCCAATCCCACTTTTGTATGCTGTTAACATTTCTCACCCTTAACAAAACAAACAACCAAAGAAAAAGGATTTTTCATGTTGTATTAAAGCTACTGGATTTTTTTTTTTGGATAACTTTAATCTCTACACTAGGCAGTGAAATGTCATATATGAGGGTTTCATACATAACAAATTCATACATAAGAAACTAATTCTGATGACTTGCAGGATGGAGCAAGTTTTCATGGCTGGCAAGCAGTAGCAAGTTAACATGGTATTATATAACTCTAGTCAAAGGAAAAGGTTTGTATTATCTGAGTGCACTTGTTTTACTTCAGCTGAGTTGTAGAGTCTGCGCAGCTGCTTTGCTCCTCTCTTTCTGAACTGGCAGCAAGGGGAAGAGACTGGGCTACTTTGCCAATTCACTGACCTTAGAATGCTAAATGAAGAGAACCTCTAAGCCAGTTTAAGGTATAAAGTAAAGGAATTTTTTCACAGGGACAAAATGGCATACATTTAGGGGTTTAAGGGCGTCAACCCTTGGCAGAAGAAAGACTTCAACAGGTAAAAATTGCATTGCTCTTATGACGCTTTAACACATTGCAATTAGGCCACTTAAACCAGTTAGCCCCATACACTAACACACAAACACAGAAGATTTTAAAAGCCCAGTTTGACAATTTCCTCCAACATCAGCAGGTTCAGGGGTTGAGCCCTGGTCAGCTCTCTTTTTGGCAGGTTCTCCCCCAGCTGTGCACTGTAGCCTCAATGTAGCCTCTCCAGACCAGAGGAGGCGTTCTAGTAAGAGAAACGTCAGTCTTTAGCACCTGAGAGGAAGAAATACTTGCTTCTTTATCAGTGTTCGCTTTTTATTCTCGTTTGAAATCCTGTCATGTTAACTGGGGGGGTTGGTATACCTCTATCAGAGGCACCACAGTCATAAAATGGTCTTCCACTTCCTCTGAAAGCCCAGGATTGTGAATGTCATATTGATTAAAAAATGGAACTACTCAGCAGATTTATCTAATGTGTTCTGCAAACCTGGCTTTTAGAAAATTGGGCACACAGTCTAAGCTTGTATTATTCCTCACCCCTAAAAGCAAGATACTGAGTGTTTTTTTCGGTTTAATCTATCATAAGCTATTTAATTAAAAGATGAAAGGTTTTTATTTTAAAAGTTAGTCCCTAATTTGGTTCGATAAGATTATATCTGTAAAGCCCCAATCAGTGTATATAGGATTGTACACTCAAGGGCCAATCCACCCCCACCATCTCAGTCAATTAACAGCAGAATGATTTAATGGGCGACTAAGAATGTTAAATAGCATGAAATCTAATAACTGCAAAAACTCACAACTAATTATTTCATTACAGGAATTGTAAAGAACTCTATCACATATGACAGTTACATAGAAAGGAATTTTGCGCCATTCATTCAGCGCTGAAACTTGAGCTGACATGTTTGTAAGGAAGTGAGTTAACTTTTTAAAGCAGTTAAGATTAAATGTAATGTAAACTAAGTTTAAACATTTTCCTTCTGTCACTACCACCGGTGAACTCTTGAGCAACTTTATGCTAACACTAACATGTGACTGTAGCATTGTGTCAACAATCATTTCAACCGAGTACACTAGAATAACTTAGTTACGTAATAACGTCAGTAAATTCTAAGGCAACTTACACGAAAGAATTTAAGATTGGCCACAGCAGGTATTTTAACTTGTCACAGCAGGTATTAGCACAGGTTGTTAAAGATGTTGATTAGCACAGGCTATAGTTGTTTTTAACTATATCATGAAAACTCTAAATGTCTACTTAGAAAAATGACTATTAAGGGGAGTAGTCAAATCACAGGTTGGAACTAGCAATGGTTTGAGTATCAATTCTGGAAGAGGTCACTCATGTGATGATGTTACTTGTTCAGCTTTGAAGAACTTTACAGTCAATTTTTTCAGTTAAGATTTTAAAAACTATGATAAGCTATATGCTCCACACATAAACCCACCAACTAGCAACTAATTAAGTATTCAGCACCATAGAAATCAGATTTTTCCCTCAGGAGCTGACGAAGACCAAAACAAAGCTAAAGTTAGTCAGTTTTAAGAGGCTTCAAGTCTCTGGGAGATCATACGCATAGGGTAAAAAAGTTGTTTGATTAATAGAAAAATAATATTTCTCAGAACGAATCACTACTGTTTTAATCTAACTAAGTATCTGTGTCACCTGTACATGTTTGGCATTTGTAATGTGGCAAGCTGTTTGGCAAATGGTCGCAAATTCAGTAGTGGATTGTCTACCTGACGCCATAGTATTTGCATTAGGAGAAAAACAAATTCCAATTCACTTCAATTATAGATATATTTATTTTTCAAATCCAAGTAAAAAATGTCTAACATGGTTTTTATTACTCATCTAAGTTATTTTAGCAAAGTGACTGCTCAACTTCGGTCACATCTGACAACTTCGTATCAGTTTTCTAGCACTTGTTTTAGCCTTACTGTAGCATTAAATTAGAATACATTACCCAGAGAAACTTAATGTGAGTATGCAAATGTCAGTTTCTGGACTATAAATTGTTCATACTTCAGCTGGCCAATTCTCTTATACTAGCTACTCGTAACACTCAATAAAGCTTTGTTTTCTTGGTACCATTGTGTGTGCAGATGATGATATTGAAATGTTGTATAAATGTGTGTGTAATCTTTTTTCATTATTTATAGGTTCCTGATTAGGATTAGGATGTCCATAATGGATGGAAGTCAATGCAATGTCCTGATAAGGTGTGGAACCTGTTAGAGGACTGCAATAAGACCGTGATCCCATGGGACCTGACCAAAAACACACGGAAGATGGCAATCAGAAAGTAAAGGAATCTGCAGGTGCCAGTTGCTCAGTAGTTAGCTAGCCTTGACCACAGTAATAATTGAAACTCAGAGGTAGATCAAGGCAGAACTTCACAGTCTAAGTGCAAAGTTAGGTGAGTCTGTCAGAAAGACTAAATTTAGGGGATTGTTTTCCCTTTATGTGTTACACACCTTTTTCTTCTTCTTTTTCGATGGTTGTTGGCAAACAGCTGTATCGCCACCTTTGAGCGTACAATGTGTCACATGTTTTGAGACTTCACTGGCATTTTTTTCCTTGAGTTTCTGTGTATCTACATGTTCATTATTACCCAGCATTTATTGATAGATGTTACTTGCATATTATTTAGAAAGATAATGAAACTAAGACTGCTTTCAAACTGTGGCTTCATTCTAGCAGGTACCAGACTTATTAATGTAAATACCATTAGTTCTTTGCCTTTCTTTATCACTGTTGCAATTTGACGCCATAAATAGAAGCATACTTGTTAGCTGAACCACACTGGTGGACTGCATTGGGATTACGTTCTGGTCTGCAGATCCTGTCTCACGGGAGCAGGCGGTAATGGTCAGAAATCCAATAGGAGAGGAAGAAAGGGTGATTAGGAAAACACTCAAGATCCTGTTTTCAATCTGCCACATGTGACAGCGAATGGAAGGCCTCATCTCCTGCTCACAATATATCAGATTCAGCAACACTGTCTGCAACCTCTTTTACTGATAGATGGTAAGCAAAACGCTTTCATGCTGCAACTGCTACTGTTGTCAGTGTAGTGGTGCCTGTCTGCTCACCAGAAGAGAGATGGATTGAGGAAGACAGAAGGAACTGTGTGCAGGAAAGAGAGGGAGAGAATACGAAAAGAGATGCATGGACAGACAGGTCTGAAGTGGCAGCAGTCGTCCCTGATGGAGACTGATGGGACGATGAGGAGATAAGAGCCGAAAAGGTGGAGGAGAGGCTGCATTCACATTGCTACGAAGCTGGCAAGACAGATGGAGAGAGGGCCAAGAGGAAAGTGAATCAGAGCTCGACAGAAATGATGAGCACCGAGCGTGCCTCAGTAACAGAATGGAGACAGGGAAAGAAGAAAAGCAGGAAGAGGGAATGTGGTAAAAGGAGTGATTTATGAAAAGAGGAAATTAGAGAAGGAAAGTGTCACGATCTGTGTATTGTGTTTTTTTCTGTCTGGTCTCAGTCTTGCCATTTCCTCACCTCTGTCCTCAGCTCCCTCCTGCCAGTCATCAGCTCCACCCACACAAGTGAAGGACCTGTGTGGATAACTGTGTTCAGTTATCCTCAGCTGCATTTACTCACTAATCACTCTCCCCACAGTATTTAGTCTCCTGGTTTGTTCTCAGCTTTTGTCAGATCCTCACCATTTCGACCCCTCGTCCTGTCCGTAGTTCTTGTTCCAGTTCTTGTTAAGTCTTGGCTTTCTCTGGTTTGTCGATATTTTGATTTTTCTCCAGTTAGTTGTCCTGTATTTCCAGCATTGCCATGTCCTTATTTTAAGAATAAATAGTTTCCTTTTATTTCGCCTCCTGTCTCTCACTCTGTGTCCACACCTGGGTCCTCCTTCTTTGCCACCTTCAACCCATGACAGAAAGGATGGGGATGGATATGTAACAAAGGACTGTTGCAGTCTTGGTGTGAGGAGAAAGAAACAGGAGATGGGTTAGTTCCCCTGTGCTTCCACAAGCACTTTGCTGAACCACCACAGCCACTTAAGTCTAGAGGAGCTTAGAGTCACTCAGCGCTCCGCAGTCCGTTTCATCGTGTCCACAACAATTATCATCCAGCCTTCACTCACTCCTGCAATAATATAGACAGTACAAAGCCTTGAAGAACAACTGAAAGCAGCGAGAGGGGGAATAAACACCACTGTGGTACAGACTCAATTAGGAGACATCTCAGTGTGTCATTATAACAATCCTGACAGAGTTTCATTTCTGTTTTGTTACATAAATCAGGATGTGGGGAATGGGAATGACAGAATGAATGACTGATGTCAGTTGGGTGTTCTGAAATATCTGTGCATAAAAACCAAAGATATGTCACACTGTTGTCACTCCCACACTGAAGAAACAGGGTCTCATTTTCAGTTGGTAGATTTGCATCGTGACTCATTTTAATGTTGTTGTTTTTTTTCATGCATGCACAGCTCTAACATATTTCCAAATTTAGTCCATTCCTGGAAGATAACTCATTTTCATCAGTGGGCTTTTTTTCTTTGATGGTTTTATGTCAAGACTACCTATTTATATGCTTCAAGTCACCTAATTTGCATTTAGCTTTCTTCAGTGTGTGCTTTTTATTTGAAATGAATGAAAACATTGCTCTTACTGCTCGGAATACACATTTTGAATAGGCTTCTTTTTATTATTGTCTTTTGGGAGGTTCTCTGACAGAAACAGCTTTAGGTAATCTATGCAAGGCAGCATTGTACAGTATACCTCAAGGAACAGTAGGAAAACAAGATCCTTAGGACCTAAAGAGACTAATACAATGAGTATACAGGCAGTAACATCCCTCGGAAAGGTTTAGAAAACAATCCTAGTCAAAGCTAAAAAAATTCCCATTCTTTTTACAACATGACCTTACTGTCATTTCTACCCTTTATATGCTGCAGTTGTTGTTACCAGTAGAGGTCACGTGTTCTTTGAACATAATAAAGTCACATGGGAGTGTTTTAGGTAGGACAACAGTATCCCTGGGATATGGCAGGATAAAGTAGACATTTGAGATCTGAAGCTGTAACACCGATAGTTTGATGTGGTTCAGTGAGGATATATATAAAAATTGAAAATACTTAAAAAAAGAAAACATTAGTTCACATGGGTATGGAATAATATTACAAGTAAAATGATTGTTTAGTTTATGAAGCACCAGTTGTTAATATGTCATAATTAGATCACAAGTGTCTTCCACACCTCTATATATATATATATATATATATATATATATATATATATATATATACAAAGCAGTGTAGATAAAAAAATTATACATTTGATAAAGTTACACATTTTAGGCCATAATGTAGGCTTAACTGGAGCTGATAAATCTCCCCCAGCAAAGTTGATTTGTCTGCTATATGAGAAAGTTGGAACCTGAAAAATGTTTTTCATTAATAAAGTTCAAATCTCAAAAGATTTTAGGAATTCTTTTTGGATCCTGAATCCAAGGTAATGCCTTCAGGTAACTGCATAGCTTGGCAAGATAATCTGTCCCTCAATGAATTTGCTTTTCTTACCTGGTCGTGTTTTTAGCAAAGGAAACAGCCTTAAGAAAGATGGCCCAATAAGCTTCTTTTTTTTTCTATGTGAGTTAAACAACAGATCCTGGTCAAAAAGAATTGTAGTGTTCCTCCCCGTAGTATATAAAGCCAAGGTAATGCCACCTAAATGCTGTTTTATACCTCCATGGAAGCGAATTAAACTCCAATTACCATAAATGGCACACAATAAGAAGCACATGTGAAAAGCACACACAGCTGCACAGGATAGATTCATGATCTTAACACGTAGTTTCTGTACATCACAAAGCAGATGTTGGTCCATTTTTATTTCTAACTTTTCCTTTGCAAAGCAAAGCTGAAGTACCAGCAGCGATACAACCAAGAGCAACTGAGATTGTTCCACATATTGATGGGACTGCCACCAAGTGGCAATAGCATGTAGACATTAATTTGTGAGGCATCAATGGAGAGCGCACAGAAAATGATGTTCAGCACTTAAAGTAATGGGATAGCCATGGACAGCGAATCCATCCAGAGTTTGCTGTAGCATCTATTCCTCAAGTGGATGGATGAAAGGTTTGAGAGGTGTGTTTTTTGACCAAGCTGTTACTTGTTGCACCAACACAGATACAGTGGAAAATCCCACTCCAAACAAGCACCTGATACTATGGTATTTGCTCGGTGCAGCACACCACCACACAAGGACAGCCATTCCTCAACATGGTTCCATAGACACCCACCATTAGTTCATTTTTTTCATCAACTAACTGCTAAATGTGTTTCATTCATGCAGTGTTGCCAGGTGGGAAATGTAGTATTATCGTACCAGAGAGATAAAATTATCGTGTTTTGAGGGAAATTATCATACACCTGTCATAACCAAAATAACAAGTCTATTGATGCGTTATAGTCACTCTAGTGTTGAATAGAGTCTAACAGGCACTCACGGCTATGCGTCAGTATGGAATGGATTCATCAGCAGCCCCACAGTTGCATTAGGCTAAATGTCCCCCATAAACAATGACAAGTGGGAACTAATGAGCCAAATCATGAGGCCTGAAGGCCACCTACTGTTAGGAACTTCTGAGGCAAACGCATGCACGTCACTCGTAGCTCACATAGAAAAGCACGGTTGGCTTGAAACTTATCACATGGAAATGGAAATGCTTTCAGAGTTCACGAAAAAATCTGACAGACAGTTGCGACAGGCTGATTACAACCGATTACAACCACACATTCACAGAATGGTCAAACTGTCGTATATTTGCCCTTTTTTGGGGTTATTTATCGTACACAGGGCAAAATTATCCTAAAAATACGATAATTAGCGTACACCTGGCAACACTGAGCCTATGTGAATTCCTTTTTTTAACCTAGACTTGTCCTTGATTTGGAATTAATTAATATCAAAGAAACCGCTGAGCAACTTTAGAAAATGTTCATCTCTGGAAATCCATCTGGACAGGCGTTAAAGCGCCATGGGCACCAGAATGATGCACTACTCACAATAGTGCTATTTTCTGTCTGTCTAACTGTGTGAATAACACTGGGAGGAATGTTATAATATAACAAGAGGCTGATCGATACACTGTCTGCTGGAAAAACATGCACAGCTGCAGTGTGTTCACTGGGTGTGTCAAATGCTCACATCTCCATAAAAGCACCGTTGATAAGCATGATGCACATTATGCTCATGAGAAAGAGGATATTTCAGGAAAATGCACATTTGCACACAACTGACGAAACTCTGTTGTGTTGAAGGTTAAAGCCTATTTTTTGTTCACAGCTCAGGTTCCAGAAAGGAAAAATTTTCACCCCCATTATTGCTATAGGTTCTTTGAGGCAGCAGCCAGACAACCTCTTCTGTGATTAATGAGCCTCTATCAATAGAACACAAAGCATTAAAACATTTGATTGATGCTTTGATGATTGCCAAGCATCCCTGGATGCATCACTCCAGCTTTTCTTTCTCCTTTTACAGAGACGTCAATCAGTGGAACAGAGGAGCCAGTGAACAAAATTACTTGAAGAGAAGCCGTGCTGCTCTGATGGAAGAAAAGGAACTGACAGCCATGTTTTCAAACCTCTGCACATGACTGTTTGCTTAATCTCTGCTCCAAATTAGAATTGTCTAATTCTTCCGCCAATACATAAGCTGAGACAAAGGTAAGTGAGCAGCACTGTGATCACTTAGAAATTAAATCTGGACAAGTTTTACATCTGGCAGCGAATCCTTTGTGTGTGGTCAGCTGGTTTGATGTTTTATCATCCGGTATATCTTCGGTCTCTCCCCAGAAGAGTTTAAGATTTCATTTGCAGTTCTAGTTTGTTTATTAATGCATGTTTTGTTTGTGAGACTTTGCACACCCCGGACTTTGTGCAAGATCCTTTGTGTGTTTGGAGTTGCTGTTCTCTGGCACCTGGTTCCATCTATAATTGATGGGCAGGGGCCAGAGGACATGTCGCAGCCACTCCACACGGCCAGAGAGTGACAAGGCCACACAGAGTGACTGGGTAACACAACGCTTCCTCACCACATCTACATTCGACACACACTTTCACACGCTCTCCCGCTCTTGAGCAACGGACAGTCACACTGGGAGATGGAGGTAAGAAATGATAGAGGAGGGAGGGATGCACAAAAAGGACAGGCAAAAATATTATTTTTCATTTCCAAGTTTTTCCTAAAATATCTTGAGTTATGACTGTGTTGTTGTGTGAGCCTGCGTGTTTAAGGAGTGAATTGCAATAGGAAAAAGCGTTGAAATTGCTCTTGAGCTGGAAACACACCCGAAACACAACTTTACAAATATATAAATGCTAAGTGTACACATGCACTAATTCAAATGCAGGATGCTTACGTCTGTCAGCATGTGTACTCTCCATGTTCATATAGATGCAGGCAGAGTATGCATATATTCACATTTACTTCACACATACACACACGTAACAACTCATAAGAGCAGGATCTATGGCATAATCCTGATGATGAGGCTGTTTACCAGCATTTTCCAGCTGTTAAGGGTGTGATAATGAGAACATGGCACCTGTTAGACATTAAAAAGTACATCAGTCTGTCTGGCCTGTCTGCTGTTTGCCTTCTCTCAATGATTTGGATGATACTCCACGATGGAGCCAAAGAAAGCTGTTATTTAAACTCGCCATTGCTGGCTCTTTCCCTTTACCCTAGACATATATGAAAGCAGTTCGGCGTTTAGGACCATAATGGTATGTAAGGCACGGGTAAACATTAAAAGGTCAAAACTCAGTAAACAACACAAAGAAAGTCGAGAGAGGAAATCAAGAAAAACGAAAAGGACCAAAATTTAAAAGCAAATAAAGTGTTCTTTGGTTGGAGGCAACCAGAGATTCTGAAAGCAACTGCCACAAACATCTTTATGAATTGTTCAATTATGGGCAAGTGATGAGGTTCTTGTAAGGGAAGAGGGAGGATGTCAGAGACATAAAAAAAATCAAAAGACTTAAGTTTGAGTCCACAATACAAGAGCTGGTCCTTGATCTATTCTTTCACTTTTTCTCTGCATTTGGAGCTACGTTTAGGCAGCATAGTTTTTTAGGCTTAGGAAACCGAACTATGTAGTTAAGGTTCGGAAAAGGTCATGGTTGGGTGATTAAAACATTCCTTTATAATATTAAGACAGCCTATCAGATACGAATGAGGAAGGTTAGTTTAGCTATTCATGTGCTGCATTGATAACTGACACTGAAAACTATCTTCTGCATTCACTTAACAGGGAAACAACTGGCTGGAACGAGAAGTCTGAAAGTCTCTTCTTCTTGGGTAAAGCTTCTATGCTGGAAATGCTGGAACCAAGGACTGAGCGAAAGACCAATGTTTTCTGGGCTCTTCATATTTTTGAGTGGTTGAAGACATTCAAAGTTTTTAATCCACTTCGTAAGTCTAACTTTAAATTTTCTATTTAAATCACTTTTGGGGTGTGTCATCAGTCTATAATACATTGTAAACGCGTGTAAAGCCGTGATTGTCCTGCAAAGTCTCCTGCTCAAAACAAGCCTACTCGTCCTCTTCTCTGCCTGCTGTGTTTTTGTGTTCTGAATATAGACCAAAGCTGGCACATGCTCAGTCTGCGTGGTGTTTAATATTTAGGCAGCATGCAGTCAGCTGCACAGAGACGCACGCGGAGGAAACCTAGCAATAGCAACCAAATTTATGTTACACATGCCTTGAGGCCATGTGTATGTAGAAATTGTGAATGAACTTATTTAAGATGCAAACTGAGGCCTGAAGAATCTGTGATGTAGTTTGTTTGTTTTTTTCAGGTTCTCTGAGCCTTGCATGGCCTCCACTCCTGGAAATATTGGCACCTGCCTCGAATGTTTTCCACCAATAATAATAATCTCTCTGTCTGTAGAATGATGGACAGCAAATAGTTTGAAAATGGCCTTAAAACCCTTTCCAGATCGATGGGAAGCCACAGTTATTTTTCTGTGTCATTGCTGATGTCTTTCCTCCTTGGCATCGTGTCAACACACACCTGAATGCTTCAGACCAGCAAACTGCTAAAACTGCTTTCATGGAGGTGTCACACCTGATGATGATCAGTTAATCCTGACATCTGGCTGATACTTATAATCTTCGTTCATATGGAAAAATTAAGGTTGGACTTTGTTTTTCCCAAACTGCTGCTGCATTTAGGCTTAGTTTTTTCTGAAATTAATCTTATTTCTTTAATAATGGGTGTAAAATGTCATGTGTTGGTGTTGTTAAAGCCTGGCCATCATTTTTTATCATGTCCCTATGTAAAGCCTTAAGATTGAAAAAGACTGTCCTTCCCCCTCCCTTCAATATTAATTCTGCTGATAGTCCAAATTTGGTAACCCTGGTTTAAGATGTCTGTGAGTCAAGCCTAAAAGGTCACATCCTTTAGAAGTCCATAAGTGTCCAAAGAGTAATGTGTTTTTCAGCCTCCGTGGATAACTCCTGACATTTGAAGTCAGCAGTCTGAGAAAACACTAACTGCCAGAAAACAAATTATTCTGACCACTTTGATAGCATGGCAGGAAGAGAGTGTGTGAATGACTGATAAACAGAATTAATTGCCTGCACTTCAAAGATGAGTTAGACAAGTGCTGGATTTATAATCTGCTTTACTGGAAGAAATTGATGTTTTACTATCCTAGAAAAAGGCTTTAAAGTTCTTCTTCTAAATCAGTGCACTTGTAATTTCCAAGACATGCTTTTGTTAATAAATAAAGTACAAGCGGTGCAACATAAAGACAGAGCCATGGAGAAAAAACAGCTTAGGTGTGAAAATGAACTGCTATTGTGAAACTGAGCCCATTTCATTTTGAAACTGGGAGTTTGATGCATAAGCAGTGTAAAAGGTGAAGAGTCTATCTCACCAACATAAATTTCTCTTCATTCCTGTAGCCCCGATAGACGAACGATTTCCATTTAATTGAAATGGAGCAAAGCACCGGAGTGATTTTTTGGGTGAGGAGTGGTTCCATAGTCTGAACGGAAATTGAAATCTATGAAACGACACGGTTTAAGTGATCCATTGTGCCTTAGCACATCTAGGGAAATCAGAAGCATCAGCAGACCTCCCACTTTGCCACATCTTCAATCTACCTCCTCTGGATAAAGCAGTTAAGGCAGGACAAAACATGCTTATGCAGCAGAACAGTGTCCCCCCTCCCACCGCACCCCCCCACCCACTGGCTAACACGAGACATCCCTTATCAAAATTAAGAAGTTACACTCATAAAAACGAAGAAAAGTTTGTGTTCATGAAAAGAAGATTGAGCGCATGACAACACCTGCGGTTTCACTCCATTTGAAATTAAGTTTTAAAATACAGCAAAACATAAAATGCTCTTCACCGTCTCGTTCTCACTTCCAGGGTGTCAAATACTGCATTTTCCTCAAAGCCCCTGCCATCCCTCAGAAAATTCAAAAGGTTTATCTGAAGAACGCATCGGCCATAAAAATGTTTAGACTCCTACAGCGAACGCTTCAACTGTCAGTCTGGATGTTTTACTCATGAGTAAATCAACAATGTCCTCGTAAGGTGGTAGAATGGTGGGTGGAGGAATGTAGCTAAGACCCATTAATGTGAGACTTGAGTTCTATATCACCTTGAGAGAATGATTATTTCACCCTTTTGCCATTAATTTTCTGTTCACTTACAGTTTCACTTGCCCTTGGGTTGGCAGTATATGATGCTGTCAGAGTCAGTTTGTTCACTCTTGGCTTGATCAGACATGTAATAGTTCTACTTTATACCTAATGTTTACATTTGAAGCAAATGCCCAAACTTTATTGACATTTGAAATATACTGGAATTAAATGATCATAATAAGATTTTTATTTATATATCTATTCATTCATCATTCAGTGCTAAATACCAGGATTATGAAAGGTCTGTAAAGTGTCTCCATGAGTTTTTTATCAATGCAGCTGGTGCCTGTATTTAATCTTGCTTGTAAGCCAGACTGTCTCATTAATAGCTGTGGGTTTGAGCCATCTAACCAAATAACTGCAGATTTAACCATCATTTAAATCAGCATAAACAGGTAATAAATTTACATTCTTTGTCACATAGTTATTAACAACTCAGCCGAGCATATCAACTCCTTTGTCAAAAAGGCAAAAAACAGCTAAAAAAAACTAGTTAAACTGAGCATAAAAAAATTTAATTGAAACTGAGGACAAATTGATGCTTGAATTTAAATTGGGTCTTACTTGGATACCACATGTTGAGGTGTGTTCACAAAGGCAGCATGGAAGAGGTATACATATATATATATATATGGCTTCACAGGCTGAATCTGCTTGTTTGATAAAGTTTACCCTCATACGTGTGTCTAAACAGGACGGGAAACCCCAAAATTAGTCACGCTTATGGAAAAAAAAACATATATACATTAATATGACAAAGTATTCTCCCAGCAACTTGGTCACAGATAAAGTTAGCAAGATCTGCACCACATTTTGAGCCACACACGTGTTCAACATTAACACATTTATCTTGAATGCATTGAAACAGGAAGTAACGATAAACATGGAGAGCAGAGGCCAGCAAAGAGACAGATGTTCAAACAGGCTTCCAGTGTGGGCAGGTTTTCCACTTCACGCAGAGCCTGCGTGCACTTCTCTGCATGGCAACACACAATATGCATTTAAAATCAAGACTTTGTGCTTCTTATGCAGTAATAGTGCTGCGTTACCAAGTCATGATGTTTAAAACCATTAGAAGAAAGTGGAGAGGGAGGGGCTCTGTGGTGTATGGACAGCCTCAGCATCATGCTGTGCAGCAAACTGAGAACACAGTTAGTCAGCAGGGGGCTTTATTACAAGGTTTGTTCACGCTCACACACAAAATCTTCTCACTCTTTTCAGGACTATTACAAGATGTTTGGTATACACTGACTGACTCTCTGGAAAGGATTGATCATTCTATTCTATTATTTTTTTAAATTACAATTGTAAGCCTAATTAACTCACCACCTGATACATGACAGGTCATAAGCGTCATCATCTTGTTTTAATCACATGTGATATACGACATGGAGCGTAAACTGGTTGATAATATCTCAATGTGGTGAATTAAAGTTGTGAACCGAAGAGCAAGACTTATCAACATAAGACTTTCACTAATGCGGGAATATGTATTCATGACACCACTTCGAGTGCAAACTTGAAATTGATGCAGCAGTTTAAACATGCTTTAACGCTGTATAACTGCATTCAGTAACTGATTGAAGGTCTGATCATTGTGTAGTCGCTCTTTCTTTCTCCCTCAGCACTGATGTTGAGTGCTGTGTGTCCAACAATAAAAGAGGAACTTTCATGTAAGAAAACTTTCATGTGTCTCTTTTTTTACTCTTCTTTGGTGCCTGTATTGTACCTAAAAAGGGGAACGTCAATGGTAAGCCAACATCTTTTAAAGAGTTATGTAACGCTGCCTATTGCATTTTAAAAAAATGTAAAAAGAAAGAAGATTCAGTTCTTTCAAAAATGCTATTATTAGATCAAGAATAACAAATAAAAGATTCTACATTTACTTAGTAAGCTACCTTTTTGGGGAATTACTATAAATTCAGATGTCAGAGTGATAGACCTAAACCAAGTTCCCAGCAAAAATGTTTTGTTGTTGTTAGCTTCGTCTTGAAATTCTTTCTATTTGAAAGTTTGAAATTCTGAGTTCCCATTTTTTATGCAGCATCAATAGTGCAATGCCAAACCAATGTCAGTGAAGTATTTTTTACCTTCAGACTGATGTGTCTGTGTAGTGTAGTGTGAGCTGGGTTTGCTGTGTGTGCTAGCATGAGCTCTCAGGCTGGATGCGATATAATCTCTCATATTGTAATACCATGCTTCAGGAGTTATTCAGTGTAATTTGTGTCCAAATTTACATCGCAAAAGGGGATGTAGTAGCTTGATTTAAGCGGGTATGGATGGATGGATAGTACCTACTGTGCTTTTCAGCTGGCTTGCGGCTGTGAATTATTTTGACATTAAGCATTTTTAGTGACTGACTTTACTGGATGTACTGCCTTCACAGCCTAATGATTGATAATTAGCATTAGCCCATAGGTTTTGTTATATTGCAACACGGAAGTGAACAGCAGTTCAAACTATATAGAATATCTTTGGTGAAACCCTCTAACTTACAATGTGATCAGACAAATCCCATGGGCACAAAACCAGTACTTTCAGTTAATGATATGACAGTGGGAGTCATCCCAGTGCCAAGTCTTTCTGCAAACTCTTCTCCGGGTCACGAGTTAAGGGCAAAGTAAGTGATGGTTTTTTTAACGTGTGTGTAAGTGTGTGTGTTTGATGGAAGAGACACAGTTAAAAAGATATTTGGTTCTTGAAAATTGTCTTTATGTTACTTCCCTCTAAATGGCTGCTGAGCTAGCCAATGCATCTGTTATTAAAGGCCACTTACGCAGTATTCTCAAATTTTCTCATTAGGGATTTCCTCTTGAGTAAGGAAGGAATCTATGCGCACTCAGGCGCTCACTTGTGCAAATGTGAGAGCTGACATGTTTGTGTTGAATAATTTGCTAAAGTTTTATTGTGTTGAATCGAGTACAACCATTTGTGTGTCGTTTTTGTGATATTCCATTTTCTTTTCTTTTCCAATTGATCACTGAATTCAAACACTAAAATAGCTCTGAACTTCAGTTATATTAGATAATTCTATCATCCAGTCATCCTATCCAAAACTCAGTGGTTGGACACCATGTTGTTTTTGCTGTAAAGACCCAGAGCAGGCCTCTGTCTGGCCCCTAGGTACACACAATGCTATATTTACTGCTGCTTCAGCATCATCTGCACAGTGGTGCACATTAAGGCACCCTCTCTAAGTCCATTATCGTTTTATAACTGCAAGCAATGCCAATCCATAAATGTACATCTCATCTGTGACTCCTACCCAGGAGACCACATTCATTCTGTGGGTATTTGCCTTTGAGGCACATGGCTTATTGTTAATTATAAACTCCAGCCATAGTGAGCTTCTATTCTTATATTGACTTTTTTTCCCCTGGAATTTGAATTTAATTTGAATTTTACTGCATAATTTTTCATTTAAATTTGGAACTGGAGGAATGTGAATGTGAAGTGACACACACAAATACACTGATATCATGGAAATGTCATTAAATTATGATATGTTAAGTAATACAGTTTACCCTAATGCTGGTGACCATCCATGAGAAAATGCAGAGGAAAAGTGAAGAAGGGGCACTGAATAATAAACCTAGCAAGTCCAGGGCCATGATTTTGAATAGAAGAAAAGCTATTGGGAAATATTCCTGCTTTGTTGATTGAAATCTCTTCTATCACAGATAAGCCTGTCAAGATCCCTGCAAAGGTCTTTGGCTGTAGCCTCAGGTATGTGATGTCAGGTCAAGTAACCATCAAGGATCTGTAAGACTTGGACTCCTTCATTTAAGAGATTTAGCTTATCCGGCAGGTCATAGGCCCAGATTTACTAACATTGTGTCCAACCTCAAGTCTTGTGGCCTCCGCTGGTGAAAGAAGTTTCCATTTATATAGTCAGTTGAGACTATGAAGAGGGTGATCAGTGGCTTCCTCCACAGATGCTTGGGTATGCCATGCAGCCTGAGCAATGTGGCATTGTATGGGAGGAGCAACAAACTTGAACTTCCATTCAGCAGTCTTAGTGAAAGAGCATGTACTCAAGATCACCTGCATTAGAAAAGAGTTTATATACTGCATCAAGACTCTAGGAACTCAAGAATGCATCAAAAGGCATTACTTAGTAGATAGGCAAGAAGGGGAAGGTCCAGAAAGGCCTGAAAACAGTACAGACAAAAACCTTTGGCAGGCACAGTGGCATCTGGATGAATAAGACTCAAAGCTATCCCCTAACCTCACTTCAAGAAGACCTATTGCAGGGAGGAACAGCCTCTTGTTATCGACTTTTAGGCCGGCGTAGAGTAGGAATGGAGTAGATTAGTAGGCATGTAGGGAGCATGGACAATGTTGTAATAAGTGCGGGGTAGGAAGGTAGCTGTAGATTGCTTATCTGAACCTAGCTCTATGAACCTCCACACCTGTGGCTCTCTTTGTGCTCCGGTGGAGTAGACTTGAGCACATCCTAAGAAGCTGTCTGGTAGCTATGGAGCAAGCTGCTATGGTTTGAGCCATAATCGGGTTTCTTCTCCCATTTATTGTCTCATGACTGTCTAAATTTAACTGGTGTCCCTTTACTTAAAAGGTAGTTAAAACTAGTTTTATCTCCAGCAGCTGCAAAAATAACATGTTGCTTTGACACAGATTCCTCAGTATTGGTCATTTATTGATACATAAGAAGTCAGAAGGGGTGCATCAGTGCTTTTATTTCAATATTTCATGTACATTTTGTGGCTTTTACTTATGTATTTTTAGTCGTCTTTCTTGCAGGTATTTTCACTTGTTTTTCCTTTTGATTTTCAAAACAGCTGAAAAAAATTGCCTGATAACCACTTTGCAGGCTCAGTTAGTTAAATTAATCAATTTGGAGAAGTTTTAGTGTCAGCATCTTTTCTGGCCATCTATCTTAGCGTGATGTTGCTGCAAAAATGCTATAGGGTCCTCATTTTGGCTTCACTCACGTTTAAGAATACCTTTTGATCTTTGTCTTTTCTCAACTTTTTGTCTTGTTTTCCCTCAATTCTGTCCTCACATTGCATCAGTATAATCTTCCCTTGGTAGCCATTCAAGGGCTCTTTTATCGAAGCAGTACAATGCATGAATTTTAAATAGGTTACACACAGTCGCCTCTAAAAACCCCCACTGTCCACTCAGTCCTCCTGCACAGCCCAGCGCACACACACAAACGGTCGAGCAAAGAGGATCACACAGCCCAGAAGGGCCCTGAAAGTCTATAGGAACACAGTCATCTGTATTCCGCTTCAGTATTCGTCCAAGAAAAGAACTGTAGAGTCTGTATGAGATTTTTCTCAGATCAAAGAGTTTGTGATGGCCTGTCTAATGTTTTATTGATAGTAAATTATGTAAGGGTATTTTCAGGTTGAGAATATAAGCTACAAATATTATTTATTTGTGGCGGAGTTTTTGCTCAGCAGCAGTGGGGTCTGTCAGCAGAGATGACGTTCCTAATGTGACAGATTAAAAGGAAAATCTACTCCTGGAAGCAGAACTCATGCATGTTACTCTTATGATTTTGGACAGTTGGATGTAATGTTTTGGTGTGTAAACAAGTCTCCATCAGAGAGATGAACAAGAAAGGGAAGACCGTGAAAGTTTCTCTTTGAGAAACATATCTAAGAGGCCTCTCACTCTGGAAACTCACATACCGACAGTATTTAGGCTGATTAATGAAAGATTTTCCATATTTTCTAACTCCAACTGCTGTTACATTGAGATTAACAAAATGTACGAGCTTAGATTATTTTTTATGTCATATAAAAACAGATTTCATTGCAGGGATTTCAACATTTTTAACACTGAATGTTGGAGCCTTGAGTGTTGCTGCACTTCAGCTGTATGAAAGAGAGCTGCAGAGACACAGAACTGTCTGAGATCAGCAACAAATAAAATATGTATGGTTTTCCTATTAGGTTGCCATATAGCTGCAATCACACGGTGGGCTGCTTTAAACCTGTTTGATTCCGCTGCTTATGCAAAAGAAGACCATGAAAAACGTAGTAATATATAATGAAAAAGTATGATGAAATCCAGTGTGGTCAGAAGATGCTCTTCTTCTGACAAAATGTAAGCACGAAAATCCACACATACCCCTGCAGATGGTTTGCTGTTTGTCTTTTCTGAAAGTCTCGCTCTCTACATTGCCAGTTATCTACCTGATTACATTACTGAAAGAAATGAAGGGAAAGATGGTTAGAAAGTTGCTCATCTTCTTCTTGCTGAGGAGGGAGAAGCGACAACTCGGAAATGGAAGATGTTTCGTAAGGTTAATGTTGCCGACCTGCAACGTGTAACAGCTTCTGATTTTATTCCAGGCCTGGTGATGTTTCTCACTCTCTCTTGCCCACATAGATGTATTCTATAATGAGACAAGATTTTGGAAATTGAAGGCTTGAAGGAAGCAGGGGCCTGAAAGGTCACGTTTTCTAAAATGTTAGGCCCACCATCAAGATAGAGTTTCTGTTCAACGAAAAAAGCACAGACTGTAAAGTAAGGAGGTATAATGCTTTGTTTAAACGAGGATTATTTTGATTAGAATAGTCACAGCTCCAACATATGCATCCATTTCTTTTTTGAAGAACAATCGTGTATTCATGTTATTAATCTCTGACAAAAGTATATGTACCTTTGAGTTCATCTGAAGGTGAAATTAGAGCGATGTGTTTTAAATCCAAAGCAATCTGGTTAGAGTTCTTTCTTTTTGTTTAAAGAACCTTGATCTACCAAAACCTGATCCTCACATCACATGACCGTGTAAGTGTATTATGGCATGAATAGGACATTTCTTGGGACTTCAGAAAAAGAGGTGTTGGTACCAATCACCGTGGAAAAGGCAACAAAACCATCTGTAAAGAGTTTGAACCTCACGAGTCAGCAGTGGGACAGATGGTGTGCTAATGGAGGAAGTTCAGGACCATCGTTAACCCCCAGTAGAGGTTGGCCAGAAAAGACAACTCCAAGAACAAGATGGGTGATAGTCCGCAAGGTCACACAGGAACACAGGGTAACGTTTGAGTGGCTGGTCACTCTAACATTACTACATAGATATTCTTCCTCTTTTTCCCATTTGGCTTCAACATAATTATCAAGCTGCCTTTGCATGCTAATGGAATCTAATGAGAGGAGGAGCTGTTGTGCCCCTGCTGACAGAGATCATAATACTGTGAGTGTTTGCCTATGTGTGACTGTGTGGCATAATTACATTTGCCACAAACGATTCAGACGTTGTATGTGCTCATAAAAAACTCTATTACTGAAAATGGAGCCACCAAAATTTTGTATTTCACCAGAAGGACAATAGCTTTTTCAATTTAATAGAAGTCTTGTGCCCCTCCGTGTTTTCAATGCATATGTTCTAGATATTGAAGGGGGCATATCGACTGTGTCATCACCTAAACTTACATCTATAGTTACTACTGACGGTGTAGGAAAATTTCAAGTTTCAATCAACTTAGAGAGACAGATGACACTGAATCAATTAGTTGGCTGCACAAGGAGGAACTCCTTCATCATTTTAATTCAGGTCACAATGTCAAATTTCAAATATGCATTTTGAAATATTATGGCAACTTTTAAAAGACAGACTGATTTTTAAAAAGAAACTTACTATCCAGAACGTCACTCTCATTAGGACTGTCAATTTTTCTTTGAACGGGGAGAAACCACCATCAGTAACCACTCAAATGCAAGACTTTTAGTTAAAGTTCAACTCGAGAGCTGTTTGTTTGTTTGTGGCATTCTAGTATCACCTTAACCAAATGCATGTACTGGTAACCGCTTAGCATAACAAGCTAGTGTTTTGTTTTCAAGTTTCTACAAAAATGAAGGAAAAATCCAAGTAATGCCATCTTAAGATGTGGACTGTGCTTGGAAGTATTTTGTTTTTTTATACCATAACTGGTGTGATAACAAACTTAGCTTTTTGTGGGCTAAGCACAAACAAACTATCACGGTCAACAGCAACAACAAATTTGCTAGCTTGTCACCCAAGTGAGGTAGTTATTAGTTAACAGGTGTTCAACATTTGACTGCCTGCTATTCAGAACAGTCACCTCCAGCAGGGCCCTTGTCAGGGCATCGTAAAAATGCGATATATATATATATATATATATATATATATATATATATATATATATATATATATATATATATGTGTGTGTGTGACCCATCAATTTTATTTCTGAAGACAGGGTGTCAGGTACTTATGGAACTAGAGCTGCAATTTTCCCAGTTGCAAAACAATCTCATCACACGTAGTACAGATGTAAAGCTTCTTTTTTTTTAAAGTGACAGGTCTATTGTCCATTATGTGTTGTTAAAGTCCTTGTAAGTTCCATGTAAGACAGTATGGCTTCTTTAAGGGAACAGCAAAATGGAACTGGAGCTAATTTTTTATTTCTATTTTTTCTTCTGTGACTAAAATATACTGTAACATAATGAATACAGGGTTCCCAAGATAGAATATCAGCACTGGAGCTCAAGTTGAAAAAAGGTTTCTCATCTCACCATGACAGTGTTTTTTCCTTTTCATGTTCCCATCTCCAGTTGTGGTATCCCAGAAACATTTTAAGCATTACCCACGACTCATTTTATACCTTCAGCACATTCTTTAATTAGATTAAACTTCAATCTTTAATGCAGCTTGAATCCCCTGGAAAACAAGTTTTGATCTTGACTAATAATGCTTTGACTGCAGTAGTGGTATCATAACTGTCTATGTCAAATTAAAAAAGTCTGTCAATATCAAATACTGGAGTCAAACCATGGGGATTCATCTCAGCACATACCTCATTTGATTCTTTGGACTGCGTGAGCTCCTGAGACATGAACAGAAAATAAACACTGACAGATTTCAGAAAAGCAAACGGCTTTTTGCTGATTATCTCAGTCTCTCTGTCTCTCTTCCATCCTTTATTGCTGCTTGTCTCCAAGATTCCCCTTTTTAGAAAGTTTCACATCTTTTCAGGAGATAGCAGATATTTATGAGAATAAATAGCTGTCCAAGGTCCTATCTCTACCTTTCATTCTTTGTCATTTCCTCAGATCGTCTTCCTTCATTTATAACCTTCCCCCATGTTGCTTTCTCTCTCCCTGTACTCTCTTCTTCTTCCTTAATATTGCACCTGTCTCTCAAATGCTTTAGTTATCTCCGGAGTCCTCTTTATCCTCCACCCCACCCCCACCCCCCACCCCCACTGTCTATCGCTATTCTTGCCACATTCCCTCTTTTTTTCCCTCCCTGTCTTCTCTTGACAGAGGTGTATCGCAGCAGAGATGGCTCTCAATCTCAGCTAAGTCCCTTTATCAATGAGCAGACTGCTGCAGGTGGGGAAGCTGACTTGGTACGGACAGACTACATCACGCACAAACATGATAAGACATACATGCAAAAGATGCCCTGCAGTTTTCCTTTAATGCTCAGGCCATCCCATGTGTAGAATCCCCCCATTTCCCCACCTCACGTCCTCCTTCCTCCTAAAGACAGAGTGAGATTGCTGTACACACAGAGCCCAGCACTACATCCCAAAGCTATTAGTTCCTGACAGCGTCCTCCATACAGCCCCATCTCGACCCTCCCCAACTACACACACACTCACATACACAACTCTCGGGGCTTGCCCCTCTGTACGCAACGCCGCACCGCTTTAATAGCTTTCCATGCTGCACTCTAGCCGCTCGCCCGTCGAGTCAATTGGGTGTATTATATTTGTAATTGGAGGCTATTGATTGACAGACTCCAAATGCGATCGCAGGACAAAAGCATGGGAGCTTCCCAACTCTGTGCAGAAAAAACAAAGCCTTCCTACGCAGGCATTTGCCAAGACACCTGCAAACACATGCTGATAGTTGCTAAAATGGAACTTAAAAAATAGCAGAGTCCTCAATGGACCAAGGTCAGTCCATCAAGTTCAGATCAGAAATTGACTGTGAGACAGGAACGAGATGTGCTGCAGCAGACACAGCTGTGCAGGAGAAGCTTGGAGCCTATCAGTATGCTCGGCCTGTAGGCTGCTACAGTATGAGCTCTGTGAAGGAATCTCCTGTTGAGCTAAACATACCTGCCATTGTGTCTGCATATGTGTGTGTGAGCGAGAGAGAGAGAGAGAGAGAGAGACAGAGAAAGTGAGCGCATTTGTGTACTGTTTCTCCAATTTCCAGAGCAGGCTTCATAAAAGTGTCATAACTTTTAAGTTAACCAACTCTGACGTGTCATCTCCCTCTCCCCACGCTCCCCCCTTCCCTCCATCCACACACTTAATCAAGATCCATTGCCGCCACGAGTCTTGCTGTGTCTACGGATGTGTGACGGTGCCTGTGTGTGTGCATGTTTGTGAGGTTTTCAGTTTGTATTAGTGCTAGTCACATCATTAATATGGCATCTTCAAATATAGCTCTCTCTTCATAATCACTCAGTGGTGCTTCTCTGTAATTTCCTTCACAGGGTCAGGCTTGGCTGGAGGTCATGCAGATAGATGACAGGTTCTGAGAGAGGAGATGAAGAAGAGGAGGCTGATTGTGAAATTGCGAGAAAAAAATGGCCTTGGATACATGTATCTTGCACTGCTGCCCTAATGGGTAGACAGAGGAATGTTTCGAAGTGGCTTAATTGCATACAATGTTAGTTGGAAGAGACAAGCAGAGCACAAAACTACTTTAATCAAGTAGAAATGCTGTTACTATGGTGACACAACTCAAATGAAAGTAAAAGTATAACATTTACTATACATTCTGAACTGTGCAGTTTGTGAGAGTCCATTGCTGTATTGCATTTTTCAAACACAAATGCAACTAAAACAGAACAAAAGCAAATACAGGGGAAAAAAAACGATGTAAAAAGATTAAAAGCATAAAAGAGTGACACAAAAAAGCAGCTAAAAGCAGTGATAAGTTATTAAGATAAAGAAAAAATAAAAGACAGCATATTAAGATGCTAGAACAGACCAGGGAAGAGAATAAAAGCTTGTTCAAAGAGATAAGTTTTACACTTATTCTGAAACGCTGAGAGGGTGTCTGCAAACTTCGAAACCCTCAGAACCACAAGTAGGCCTGCTGACTGAGATCGCAGAGCTGTGGTGCGACTGTAAGAAACAATAAGCTCTTTAAGAAATGATGGGGCCATAAGAAGGATTTTAAAATCTATTCTGAATTTCACAGGGAGCCAGCATTAAGAGACGAAGGCAGGGAAAATGTGATCTCTCTTAGCGTTACCAGTCAACAATTGGGCTGCAGTGTTGATTGGGCTCCCGTCTAAAATGACGGCCCTAAAATGACCAGTTTTTCCAGCGTCTGACTGAGACAGGATTCTCCTGATTTTAGCAATATTCCGCAGATGGAAGAAGGCTGTTGTTTAATATGTAAATTAAAAGATAGATTTGGTTTTAAAAATTGCCTCAGTGAGGTTCCTCACAGTAGCACTGGAGGGCAATGAAATGCCACAGCAATTACAAAATTATTCATTTCTGAGGTTTTTTTAATTCAGTTTTGCCTGAATTCAGAAGTAGAAAATTACAGGTCATCCAGGCTTTTATGTGTATAAAACAAGCGAGTAGCTTCAGTAACTGACTGGTGGAGATTTAAATTTGGGTGTTATCTGTCACAATCTTGCTTGGCTGTGCTGTTTTGCTGTGGTTTCTGAGTCTTAGCAGGTTTCCTGGAGGTCTGGGACAGAGTCTGGATTGCGCCTGCTTTCACACCTGCTCCTCATCTGCCCTCATCAGGACACAGTCTTAAGGAGCTGCAGGAGCAACCCGGTAATTAGGCCAATCCCTGCATTTAACCCAAGTGTTCTTTCTAGTGCTTAGCTTACATTTCTGTGTCCCTCAGTACCAATCCCATTGTCATTTTCCTCGCTCTGGAATCCCTTGCGAAGGACTAGCATTCACTGTGGAGTTCACAAAACCTTCCTGCCTTACCCACTTGCCTGCTCGCCCTCACCGCCGACTCAGAGCCACTGCACCTCAGCCAGCATCCTCCAGCAGTATCCTTGATCAAAATGTTAAGCACAAGTCTTTGTAATAAGAAGTTTTAGTCAGTGGTGTCAGATATGATACTGAGATCTAATAGGACCAATCGAGAGACTGTCAGAGGCCATAAAGAGGTCTTCTGTCATTTTAGTAGTTGCAGTACTATGGTGTTCTACGGGTCCAATGCCCAGGACTTGATTTCCCATCAGGCCCAGTAATATGTAGTTTTACACCTCATACTTGTTTTCACTCATTATTTGCTTCCTCTCAAAGTTTGCTTAATTTAAGTTTTGTTCCTCAATCAAATGAAAATTTAAATTTTATATTCCATCAGAGAAATATACCAATGAAAGCAACAACATTAAAACCATAAGCCAAATGTAATTTAGGCTACTGTTAAAAGCTCTGACACATGAGGGAATGAAGGGGAGTTTGGTGACCAACCCGTTGGAAGCAAGCTGTTTGTGTCTTGTGGACATATATTGGCATATTGTCCAAGGGGAGGCAATAACTAAAGAAAGTAGAGCCGCCATTTAATATGATTTTTATTATTTGAGTCTTTTTCCTACCACCCTTGGGCCTGCTTTCTTGAAATGATGAATGGCAGAATTTTTGTTAATAATCATAAAGGCAAAACTGGTGAAACATGGCTCTTGCACACTTAAACCTAAAACTCTCATGCGTTTTAATCACTTCTATTTTCATCATTTAGTTTTTGCAACTTCCATTTAACTTTTGTTACTACCAGGTCAGAGCACCTAGTAACATGTCATGAAATTCAGGGTCATAGTGTGTGATAGAGGGCAAGTAAGGTAAGGCAATGTAAGTTATGAGAGAGAAACAGCTGCTAACCGTCAATATACTAACCATGTCAGGGAGAGGTCAAAGGTGGGAAGCAGGAGATTTTGATGTCTTCAGCATTGAGGCCAAATTAGCCAGAGGCCCGACTGAAGTGGCAGATCTACCTCTGGCCCCAGTTGATCCCTCTCCCCCTTGGGCTGACACCTTGCCAGAAATAGCCTGTGTGAGCAACCCAACCTCTGGGAAATGTTTGCTAGTTAGCGGCTCCGGCTAAAACAGAATGGATAAGAGGATCACTTTATGAGAACAAGTGGAGGGAAAACAACAATCTAATTTAATGCAGTAATCACTTTCTCTGTGTTTCTTTGAAATATATGTTCAAAGAGAGAAAATCCTTTTGAATTCAACAGAAATGTGTAGAAAATGATTAACGATATTTCTTCTGTGATGTATGCCTTCCAGCACACTTATTAAACATTGTTTAATTCTTCCATAGTCAGCTACTTAAAGAGAATTTATCTTGAGAATTGTTTATTCAGATTTATAGTTTGCAGGCAGGTACTTAAAAAGCTCTGGCTTTGGAATCTGGCTTTGTTTTCTGCCTCGCACACACAATCTCTCTCCATCTACTGAGCAGCCATGGAAGATTGCAGTTTTAAGGTAAAGCAACAAGAGGCCAAATCTTGCATGTTCCCCTTCAATTCATTCTCTGTTTTTTATCTGGCCTTAAAGGTTCAGTGTGTAAGATACTGAACAATACAACAGCAATTCTCTGTTCTACATTGTGAAAGTCTGTCCAACCGTGGATGTTAATGCATGTGAGTCTTTCCTTTGCTGCTCTGACGACACAAGAGTCATTATGGAGAGTCTTTGCAATATTGGCAACTATTTTCAGTGGAAAGTTGCTAAAAGTCCATCTAGAAAAGTTACTAAATGTCACCAGATTACGCCCTGTTCTCTTTAGCATATTCACTGCATCATCTCATCACATTCAGCTTTGTGTCTGTCTCTTTTTCTTCATTTAATTCCATTGTGACAAAGAAGTAGCCTTTTAAGACTAAATGCCAATGCTAACATTTTCAAAGCATTTCCAGGCTGTTTCTCTGCTCTGACCAGAGTTTCAGTTTATAACTGCAGCATCTGCAAGATCACTTAGTACACAAATTCAAGGCATGGCCTTGTGAATAGCAAAAGTTAGAAAAGGGGGGAAAAAAAGCATGCCCACACATTCTCCAGAATATGTGACAACTGTTCACACATGAAAACATTTCACATTAGCCGGTTTAAACCTGTAGAGCTTTCACCACATCACTTAGAGTGCTTGTTATTACAAAGTTCAAACACGCTCTCAAGAGATCTTGATACACTACAGCCTGAACTTACAACTTATTTCAAATGTACAACTTATGATTGTTTCGTATTCTAGTCATTACAAGCATACTCTGAGGGCAGCATGTCAGGATTCCTTAATGTTGAATATAGAACATTTGTGATGTTTCTGGAGTATCTCAAATGAAGTTCACAGACTAAATTAATATAATTGTCTTGTGCCCAGTGAATGATGGAAAGATGGGTTATAACATTCTGTTTCATCAACCTTACACATGAAAGCTGGGGATGTAATGAGATGACGGACGCTCTTTGAAACCTCCCAGCAGCCATCCTGCTTTGATCTGCACTGGGCCGTCTGCAGTTGTGATGTATTTCAGTGGTGATCACTCACCTCACATTTCCCCCTTTCCTATTAGTCTTGTCTTTCCTCTTCTACCTATTCACCACTCTGGGGCATAAGGACTGCATTAGTGCGCTCAAGTGCTCTTGTGAAGAGCTGTTTGGCCAACTAATGCATACTGTACAAATATTGCTATTATCCTAAATAGGCTTTTCAACAGAAGTAATTTGCTAACATTTTTTTCATTTTTGTGTCTGTGAACGTGCATGTAGGGGGCACAGGAGGTGAGCAAACACTCAGCTTGATAATAAAATATAATATAAAATAATTCAGACAGTAAATGAACACTTCTGGGTGAAACAAATCCACTAAGTCAAATTGCATGTTAGCCATTAAACAAGAAAGACAGTGAAGTGCTTCCTAAACTCTTTGTTGAGCAACTGGTATGTTAAGTCACAAAGAAGTTAAGTAATAGAAAAGGTATTTGTAATACCAGTCTATCCTTCATGATATTTGACTGTGTCCTTTGGGTTAATCTGGAATAAGGTTAATTCTGAGTCTCATTGTTATTCAGGATACACACTTGACATTCGTTCCAAATGTGACTGCATCTGATCTTTTGGGGCCTATGCTCTAATGTTCTGGTCAAATTTGTCACTTGTTAAAATACGCATGTGATAAAACAAATTTTGCACATAAATACAGCCACGTTTTCATATCAAAATGCTACACAAATCACCTGATAACCCCGAGTCTCCATTAGATCTGCATCCTGCTCAAATCAGAATGCAGAGAGAGAGATGCAGTAAAAAGTTTGTTCTGTGCATTTAAAGTGCATTGTGCCTTTTCTCTGACCTGGGATTAGGATCAGAGGAAGCTTGATATTGGTGTGCATCATGACCTTTCCATCTTGTCAAAGTGACAGCTCACATAAGCTGCTCCAGATTGTTGTGCATCTGTTGGCATTTTAATAATCAAAAAGATGTGTACATCAGTTTACCCACAGTCATTTACTTTCCCCTCTAATTTATTATTAATATTCAGGGTGATTATTGTTGGTGAGAGTTACACCAATATTTCCATTATTGTTCTAAGCACCTTTAATCTTTACAATTATCTTATTTCTTCAGTATATAAAGTATCTATATGTGAATATGCATGAACATGGACGGATACAAATCTACAGAAGAGTCAAAACATATTTACAGTATACAAATAACCAATTATGAGTGGTATTTGAAGTTAAATGGTAAATGGAACGTACTGATATATTGCTTTTCTAGTCTAGCCGACCACTCAAAGCGCTTTAACACTACATGCCAAATTCCCCCATTCACTCACGTACTAGTACAGCATGTCTTAGTCCAGAGAGCTACACAGTCTTTTCTACTACATTGACATACCGGTGGATGCATCGGTAGGCAACGTGGGGTTCTGTGTCTTGCTCAAGGACGCTTCAACAAGTGACCTGAGGAAGCTGGAGTCGAACCACCGACTGCTCTTCCTCCTGAGCTACAGAATTACAATTTTTGAAAAAACTATTTAAACCAGCTTTTCCAAACTCTGCTGCATGTTAAATGTTCTTTTATTCTGTATGAAGTACTTTAGAGTAGTCTGTGTCCTTACTGCTGTAGACAGCAGCCAGAGCGCCGTACTGAAAACACTAACTAACAGTGACTCAGAAGGGAGCCATCAGAAAAGTAAATTTTTTTTGTCATCTCAAACTACTACTACCTCAGTTTCATAATGTATTGTGTTAGTGTTATTTTGTGAGTATTTACACAGAGGCACTTCAAATCATCTATCTATCTATCTATCTATCTATAGTTGAAAACCACAGGTGACACACTGTGCCCTTTTTTAACAAGTTCATACAATTTCCTGAAGTCTTAGGGAAAAAAAATTGCAAACAGAATATGACTTTCTCTGACAGAACCAAGCAATTTGAAGTGGAGTCAGATCCTCAACAAGAGGTTTGTTCATTGTCTAAGGAGTGTAGCTGTAAGTTAGCAACAGATGGTGGCAGACAATACTTTCTTTTTAACAGTAATGGACCAAGCCAGAGATGTACACAGTGTAACTCATAACAATGCATGTGGGCCGTTCATTACTGTGTTTAAAAATGTTGTATATGTTAAAGTCATTAAATATGGGTGCTTGGAGACCTTAATATTTCTCAGAAACATGCCAATAATGTAATGTTAACACACCAACAGTGGTACATGGCACTCAGGGTAGCAAGGAGAGTGAAGAGAGGACCTTATCCACACAGCTGCTGGTTGTCCAAATTACAGAATGTAATCATTTAACTAGAAAGCATTTAATTAACAAACTAGTGTCATAACAGTTATGTCAATGTTCCAGTTATGTCAAAAGTAACAGCAATAACTCCTTAGAAGTTGATGTATGTCAGCTTCATTGCCTAAGCTGTAAGCATTAGTTGCTGCTAAATGAACAAATGAATTAATAAATAATCCAAGGCATAATATTTCTAACATACTTCCATTTTCGCCATCTGAGGTTAAGGAGAACTGATCCCTCTTGTGGCGCAGTTTATCCACAAGTCCAGTACTGGATTGGACCGAGTTGTCAAAACAGTCTGATGAAAAGTGGTTGCAGCACATATGCAGTCTTTAGCTAACTCTTGCTTGAACATTACCTTCAAACATATTTTATTCACTGGACTGTTATATCCTCTGAGGCAGAGGGTAGATGGAAGATGCATGCCCCTCAGTACAGCTCATAACAGAACAATCATCGGTTTAGCAGGTTGGATAAAAGCAGGCGGAACTCAGAGGTCAAGGCTTATCACAGGAGGTGAACTTCAATGATGTGCAAGTCTACAGTTTACACTTTTCTGTGTTTATGGTTTGGTATTGACTTCAGATGCCCAAATATACGCCCTCAAGCACTGGAAAAAGTTTCCCTAATATATTCCCCTTTAACTTATTTGTTCCTCAAGCGACATTACAAATGCAGTTTCTCAACTCCGAAGCATTTAGACATGGAAAGTCGGCAGGATTCTAATTTTCTTGATCAGACAGGTTTTCATCTGCATTTAAAACAGGTTACAATAATAATCATAATCTGCTTTTGAAAATCTATTATATGAAGATTAGACCATGCATAGAAATAAACACTAGATTTGGGGGTGCTTTTATTCATGTATGTATAGAAAAAAAAAACTTTGTGGGATACCTTTGAATATGAATCAATCATTCCAACCTAAAAAAACGGCATTGTCTTATCTTACTAATATGTGAAGCTGAATGTTGTATTTCCTCTGTCCTATGTCCTGTCAAAATACAGAAAAAAGAAAATCACAAAAAGCTGGAGGGCCTGTGTAATAACAACATGAAACAAAGATGGCATTCATCACCACTGAAACAATATCAATGGCACTGATTGCTTAAGATTTCAAATCTCATAAAACAATTTCGTCCCCTGCCACATGATCACCAACTCCAGCAGAGCGAATGTGGCAAAGTCCACACCGAACTCCCTGAATTTCCTTCAGTGATTCATGGAAAGTGGAAAGACGTTACATAATGCCATTACATTGTTTTACACTATCTATTTTAAAATCATTGCTAAATTTTCTTCTCTTTAAAAAAAAATCCATTTAAACACCACTTTCTGGGCTTGTCTTTTTTTTGTTGTTTTTGTTAATGAACTGAAGGATTGACACTTTCACTGGAAAGGTATTGGTTTTGAAAAGAAAAGGCATGGGTGACCAGCGTGTGATATGCTTGTGATTGACCATCACTCTTGACAATTACTGCCGAGGTAACCAGCCCAGGGTAAATTGATGTCTTCCTGCAGGGCAAAAGCAGAGTTGGTTGTTTTGTTGATGCCACACAGGCATCAGGGATATGTGTTCATCTCAGACCAGCGAGGGTGACACTGCCAGCCTACTAGAGGGTTCTCTAAGGAAGGAAGTAATAAAAAAGAAAATATGATCGAGGCAAAAGAGAAAAACGCTGAAAGGCAAAGGCCAAGAAATGCTGGAAACTCTGATATGCAAAACCTGTATGGAGAAGTGAATATGGAGCTCTTGTTTCCATAACAGTTGTCCTTCTCACATCCTGCCAAGCTGTCATAAAAACAAGGTTATCCATTTTCCCGGCTTGGGCAAAATGTTTTACTAAAATGTGTCTTTTCTGGAAAATGCCACATCTCTCTTTGAAAGGACAAATGAACAACAGCTGAGAAATAACACCGGAGACTGACAAGCCATGTGTGACAAGAAGTTCCCACAATCAAATTCATTTTAAACAACATGTTCCCACAGAAATGACCTGCGCTCACAAGAGAGATCAGGCACTTTGTATAGTTTTCAAGCTGAGCACGCCCTGCTGAATTTCCCAGAGAGGTCTTGCTGGGTTTAGATCCAATCTGCCGGCCTGTTTATAAAAGACAGCGTCCCGATTCCAAAAAGAAAAACAGCGAAATATGTCAGAGAGTTGTGATCTGATAGTGAGTATGGGGAGCGGGAGATGAAACAGCGTTAAAATCTTGTTTGTCAGATGTCTGTGTGCAGAGGCTTTCGATTTACTTGTACATTTTGTGGCGGCAGCTGGCTCGTTGATGTGTAGCCAAGACTGCCTGCTTACACACAAATTCCACAAGAAGTTAAAGCTCCCGATAAATAAATTAGAATTCTGCAAGTGCTCTGAATTGACCCAGTTAAGTACCCGAGTACGGAGTCAACACCTGTCCCAATTTCCAAATGCACCAGATGTTTGGATGCTTTGCACCCAGGGACCTGCGGAACAAGATCAAACTGAGAAGCTGTCAATTATTTGCACATAAGTCCATTTTTTGAAGAAATGATCCATCTGCCAAGGCATAAAAGTTTGTTTCTGGAATATATAATGAATTTATGTAAGGAAAAATATTTAACATTTCAAAGTACCTGTTTCCCTCAGGCTAAAATTCTGTAATAACAGCAATCTGAACCTCCTCAGGGGCCAAGAACTGGCACATACATATGTATGTGAAGGCCTTTTTGTTGTGCACACCCACCAGACCATCCACCGAC
Source organism: Leuresthes tenuis (assembly GCF_036924035.1). Taxonomy (NCBI): domain Eukaryota; kingdom Metazoa; phylum Chordata; class Actinopteri; order Atheriniformes; family Atherinopsidae; genus Leuresthes; species Leuresthes tenuis. The sequence continues at coordinate 20,664,298 of NW_027325372.1, read as the reverse complement.
ACACTGAAGAATATCTCTCCAGAGAGAAGCAGCAGAGTGCAGCTGAACGCCCACTGAGTCTGCTATAGCTGAGGCGCTGTCTGTTTAGCTAGACGAAGCAGAGAGATGAGAGTCCCTCCAGCAGAGAGTCAACCTTGTTATCCACTGGCCGAAAAAGTAAGATCCACTGCACAGCAGCAGCGGCAGGCGTGTAACGTCTAGTTATCCCCCAGAGGACTCACACAAATAAGGAGACACACAACCCAAGCTTCATCTCAGTCACTGGGTCAATATATCGGGGACTAATATAACCCTGGAAGACAGACTGGCGAACGCTAGGGACCAAAGCGAGAAGCATGTCTCAGACTTGACAGTCCTGGTGAGGCCAAAGTGGCTGAACACACACACACACACACACACACACACTACTGCAAAGATTTCACAAGATGTGAAGCAGAATATGACGGACATGCGAGATAGACAGAGCTTTTTATGAAAGCTTTGTAGAGTAATATCAGCAAATCATGCTCTATTCATTCACTGGGATCGAGAGGCTAAGTCTGTCATGTAATTAGATGCTTTTCATTCTCTCTTCCCTCTGTCTCATCTGCTCCTGCATATTCAACGAAACACACTCCGTCCCTGTACAAAGCCGTATCCTCAAACAAAAAGAGTGTACATTAATGAGAAACCCTCTCCATTAATGTGTTATACTCACACATTAATAGGATCCCACTTGCCTCGGGTTGTGCATTGCAGGGCAATGCCCTCCCTGTGCGTAAACGTGACGGGCGTGACTGTTGAAATGTCACCCGGATCACAGAGGGGACGCACACACACGCGGAGAGACGAGAAGAGATTTGGGAGATTTGCAAAAGGTAAAGAAGTGGGCTGTCAAGGGCCATAAAAAACAGATGGAATGATGGAAGGACACGAGGGAGAGGCGGAGGGTCAGGCAGTGGGATTACAATGTGGGGGGGGGGGTTATGAAGGGTTGAGGCAGTTTCCTGGCAGAGAAGACCAGAGAGGTGGAAAGGTTTGGGATATAATGATTTGAGAAAACAGGGTAAAGGGTGAAAGAGGGGGGAGGGACACTAACACTCTCTAATCTGGATGCACCGTAATTGGCCATGTAAGTCAATGCATCCATACAAAGTAACACAGCGAGTTACTGGGGGTATCAGTCATCTCCGGAAAAAGGGCAAGCTCCATTTGGGTGATAAAATCCAGAAAAGCTGATTATTTCCTTCTGGGAAACAGCCGACATTCTTTTACTGTAAGAGGTGAGAGAGGAACTGTGTGTGCCGAGCTGCAGTCATGCTTGGAGGTATTCACCAGTCGTCTATTTCTGTGTGTGTGGCATGGGAAGTGAGTGTGGCCTCTGCAGTTGTCTGATTTACCGTTGAGGGCCTTTCAGGCTCCTCCATCCTCCCAGCATGGTCCCTCCCCGCAGAAATTGCCGTCTATTTCGGAGACGGCGCAAGGATAATAACAGTGGAGGTTCCAGGGAAATGGCTCAGGGTTATTTTTGTTCCTTTTGTTTCAGTGCTCTCCAGCAAGCAGGATTTCTGGAGGCATGGAGGCCCGTGCTTCTACTTCTTCAGTGGTGTAGCTTCCCCCTGCTGTTCAGAGATATACGTCTTCTTCCAGATGTGTGGGTGACATATGTGAAAAGATATACGGGAAATGCAGGGTACAGGTGAGTTACCTTGAATGAGAATAATTTACCCATCACATCTTACTAATTGAAATACTAATTGGTAATTAAGGCTGCACGGTGGTGTGGTGGTTAGCACCGTCACCTCACAGCAAGAGGGTTCCAGGTTCAACTCCCAGCTGTGGCCTTTCTGTGTGGAGCTTGAATGTTCTCCCTGTGTAGGTGTGGGTTCTCTCTGGGTACTCCAGCTTCCTCCCATGTCAGGTTAATTGGTGTCTCTAAAAAAATTGTGTGGTTGTTTGTCTCTGTGTGGCCCTGTGATGGACTGGCAACTTGTCCAGGGTGTACTCTGCCTCTCGCCCAATGGCTGCTGGGATAGCCTCCAGCCCCAGAAAATGGATGGATGAATTAGTAATTATTCAAGAGGAAATTACTGATTACATTTCTGATTACTCTTCACCCTCTACACCATATAATGCATACAAGATGAGAGAAAAGACATTTTGCCAAAAGCCAGCCACAAGAGGGTATTTACTGACATTATACCTTATACTACATGTTAAAATAGAGATGAGAACACACCTTTACAACTTTGATTGCTTTGCGTTATGATCAATCGACATTTTTGTGGGCTTTTGATGGCTTCTTTCTTAGTTCTTCAATGTGACAACAAATTCATGTCTATGGCTGTACCTGTGCGTGATTTAAACAGAGATTTGTTTGTATGACAGTGGTGTTCCAGCCCACAACTTTAGGGGGAGCCAGTGAAGCCAAAAAAATCACCCAAATTCTCTAGTTTGACTTTGAAATGATCTGAAAATAAATCAACTCTCGGTAACTGCGTTTCTTCTTAGTTGCAAAATGTATTCCATCTTATGAACAATTAAAAACAAATGAACACATGAAAAATATGGGCTAAAAAATATCAAGGCAACAAAAGCAAATATACTTAACCATGTCCATAAGATCTTTTTCATGTGTAACCAAACATATCATGTGCAGAATCAGCCATCAATGGTATAGTTGGGGCTTTCTGACAGGTGAAATAGTCTGTATGTTCCATGTAGAAAATTAAAGGAATCAATCTGGACTTTCTGATGGGGTTCCACTGCTATTTTTAATGGAACGCGTAGGCGAACACAAGCTGCGAGGAGAAGATGGCTGGGGGCAAGCAACAGAGACCGGGCCATCCGTGTGAGCAGGTGCCAGCTGGAAAAAGCCAGGATGAGTACGGCGCCTAGCTGCTAACTGCTGCTGGCGGGAAAAGATGTGGGCGTGGTGAGATTTGTATATTCATAGACCCCAAGTCATTGAATGTGAAAAAAGCCGTAAAGTCATACTTTAAGACCATTTTAAGGCCACAAGCCCTTTTTTTTAAATGGCAAGAACTTTAAAATGTTTTCAGAGATGAATAACTGCTGGGGTCGTGGGCACACCATTAATTATCTACTATTTTGGAGGGTTTCATTGTGTTTATTTACAATAACAATAAAGATATTCTGATTTGTTGGAGAAGGAATCAGGGAAGACATTTTTGGGGCAGCGATTCAATGAACATTGTATAATACCAGCCTATGTAGACCATTTAGAAAAACACTCACTTGATACTCATCACAAAGCTGCAAGATTAGCTGATGATCTGCAGCCCTTAAATTTTCTAGATGTTTTCCTGAAGGGCTGTTTATGGGAGCTCAGACCTTCAAATTAGCTTGACTGAACACGACCCTGCCAGATCCCAAGATTAAAGATGAGCTGATGTTTCATTTGATATGCTTTTTTGTGTTCTATTGTGAATAGAATATTAGTTCAATAGATCTGCAAGTCATTGCATTTTGTTTTTATATACATTTTAAACAGTGTCTCAATGTAAAGTGTAATAAGGTGTAAACTGTTATTCTTACTCTTACAACTGTCCACTTTTGGACTCTTTGGATCAGCGTAGACACGTCAATGCAGGCTGTAAGCATTTAAGTGACATGCAAGTATAGTGTAACAAGCAATGTCAAGGGAAATTTCTATTACAAAAAAATCACATTCAAGAAGTAGGATGTAGTGATTAACTGATTATTATTAGATCATCTAAGAGTCTAAACAGCTTGGATAGAGCATAAATCCAGCATAGTACAAACTACAAACTCAAATCTGTAATTAGTCTTCCCTAACCAACTTTCTAGATTGGAACAGTAACTAGAGGTGAGATCCCTTTGTTTGCTGGTTTATGTGGGCTACATCAATGTCCACACCTGAAAAAGCATTGAAAAAGTGTCAAGGAATGGAAGACAGCACAAAAACAGACCCACCTATGGTACACTCACACATTAACGCACCTAGAGAAGCATTCATGATGTAAATTTGATCTCAACAAATTTCTGAGGCAGGCATTGCAGATAGTAAATTTACTTTAAGTCTCTGTGGAGTGGAGAGAAAAGGTATTTTTCAAAATGCCTTTCTACCTTTCTCCCTGCTCAAAAACATACAGAGTCAGCAGTTTTACAAATGCACTAGGCCTTGGCGACACACTCCTTGAATAAGAACACTCCAGTATTTAAGGGGGGGAACTCAGACCTTGTGTATTTGAAGGCTGCTTTCATACAGAACCAAAGAAATGCAGGTCATCTGGGAGAAATGTGATCATTTTTCTAAAGTTTTGCCTCAGTTTACAGCATATTTATAGATATTTTCACTTAATAGCTGATTAAAAAAAATCTGCCTTGAGCTACAGAAACCAGATTCCTAACCTTCGAATCCCACAGGGCATTTAGTGAGCGGTGCATTACAAATGTACTCTGAATCGTTGAGCTTTGTTCAAACCCACGTAAATACATTTTAAATTCTAATCATATTCAGAGTGTTTTCACCAATGCACTGCTTTAATTTACAAACATGTCTATAAAATTGAGAACAAGAGATTTCCTATTTAAATTTAATGTGTCAGAAAAAGAAAAGCTGTATTCATTTTCAAGCCTACACAACATCAGTGAAACACGGGCTGAAAGAAAGGCATAGGAGAGAAAAGATTGTTCTGTCTTTGAAGTGACTAAGGGGAACATTTAAGCTGTGCACTGAGAGCCTTTGAGTTCAACTTGGTCAAAGAGAACACAGTAAAACCATTTGTAGGGTGACCAGGGATTAATGTGTATTTTAACTGTGTCTTTATAGCTTTTCGCCAACTCGATCGCAAATCAAACTGTCAATCAATAGATTGTTCTAATTATGATTGGCTGCAAACCGCTGTTGGACCATTCATCTCCACCCACATCAAATTTGACCAGTTAGGGGGCAGAGCCTGTGGTTTTTGGGAGAGGAGGTTAGAGCAACATCTAACAAACTTGGATGAGAATGCAGTTAGATGGTCAAACTTTCTGCAGATCGCAGGAAGAGGCTACTCAATGGTCCTGAAACTAAGAAATTCTTAAAGGCTACCCAGCTACCATCAGGTGAGATTTGGACACACTTTGGACAGGTCGTCAGTCCATTATAGGACCAACAATGAGACAAACTAAACAAATAACTTTGCCCACTCACACTCACTCTTTTGGTCAATTTAGAATAACAAGTTAACCTAACAGGTCTGTTGTCAGGATGGAGGAAGCCAGGGTTTGGTTTTATTTTTTTTAGTGCTTTTCTCGACTTTGTTACAAAATGCTTTACAAGAAGGGAAGTTGAGTTAGAGTTAGTTGTTGGTCAAATGGATGTTTACAAACAACACAAGAATAAAATGTGACTTTACCTAACGGTGTCTCAATGATGGAACTTTAAGTTGAACATGCCAGGTCAATAAGTCTGATTTTTATTTTGGGGCAAGTCCATTTAAGGTTTTGAAGGTGAGCTGTATGACTTTAAAATCACTGTGAAATCTAATAGGGAGCAAATGCAGGGAAGCAAGCATAGGCATGATGAGCTCATGCCTTTCTGACCCAGTAATGAGTGTAGTTTCAGCCCCAGAGATGATGGAGGGAGTCCTGACTGATACCTTAGTATAGTGCTAATGGAACATTTTATTTAGCCTTATGCTTGTGCCTTATCACGTTTACATTACTTGTCAGACTTGGTCTTCTGTTCTGAGAAACAAGATGTTCCAGGAAAATATTTTCTTTTATTCATTGTTCATTCTGTTTTGCACTCTCCGCAAGGCCGTCCGGCTCATCAAGGCCGTCTGGTTTCTGAGATAATAAGTTAGCTTGCACTGTCTGATACATTGAAATTTTTTTCCTTCTCCTGTGTTTGGGTATAGTAAGACATGCACTGAAATTGAAAGTCAGAGCTACACTCTGACACAGATGCTCTGCGTTGAAGTCTTGCTCTCTCTAATACCAGAACAATTCAATAAACCTGCCTGAGTGCTTTTCACCTTAACAGTGCTTGGATAATATTCATTTTTTCCATCACAATCGTGAACTACTGTAGTCAAGCTGAGAGTAGACAAAAGTGTGCATAACTGTTGTAAATCATCAGCTGAAAGTAATAACCTCATTTCTGAGGCTTTCTTAGGACAGAAAAAACAAGACTGAATGGCATTTTTTGCTTTGAACATCGAAACTGAGGTTAGAATCCGATATTACTCCTGGATTCTCAGCAATCTGGGTGATAGACTGCCAAGAGAAGAACCAACAGGACTGAAAGAATTTTGGTGAGCTGGCCAACAAGTAGCACGTAAATAGAACAATAGAAGAGATCCTGGGGGGTGAGGACTGAACCCTGTGGTACGCCACAAGTCAGCTGACCGATTGACCGAGAAGGTTCTTTTGGAAAGATATGAGTGTCACAAGCTAAGGATCCAGGACTTAAGATGTTTAAGTGAATAAAAGGCGACACTTCAATCTGTAGAACTCAAATCAGTCTTCTCTTTCTGCACTCAGCAGTAGGTCACTGGTCACCTAAACAAGCACTGTACCGTACTGTAATTTGAAATTGTTTGGTTCTATTCTAAGCCTTCATCCGCACATTTAAGACTGATTGGCCATTTTCTGAAGGAACACTTAAATGAGCTAAATAGCTCAATTATGTACTTTCTTGTCAAGAGGAAGATGAGAAGACTGATAGCAGTCTCTTATTTGTCTGTGAAATTAACTTTAGTTTAGCTTCTTTGCACAAGTCCTGACATAATTTAAAAAAAAGTGTAAAATAGCTTTATTTCTGGAGGGTTTTTCAACCTATTCTGAGAAAATAAACCTGACGACATGGGAATATGCAAAGCTGGAATAGTAATGACAAGATGCTACCAGCTGTATCACGGGAAATGTTTTTTTATACTCAAGAGTAAAAGTTTGAAGTTCCTCAAGTCTATGAAAGTGCACTGAAACAGACAGCTAGAATATATTTTTACCCGAAAGCAAAGCAGTTTAGGAAAAAAAGTTAAGTAAATGTGCTTAATACAAAAAATAGCTGCAGCTTAAAATGACAATGAGTGGCATTTTTTACTTCCATCTTTGCTGGAATGAAAAAGATGTAAACAACACGTCTTCTTTTGAGAAACAGTTCAAAGTAGCATATTGTTTTAATTTCATCTCAACTGCACCTCATGCAACTCCCCTGTTTTTGACTGGGAAATCCTCAGAGAAATATTTGAAGTGGTTTTCTGAAGAATGTATATGTTCAATTTAGCTTCATTTTTCAGTGCTAAAAATGTCTTTATTTCTTTTGTCAAGTTTTTATTTCACATATCAATTATTTATGCTTTGACTTTGTCTGACAACTTGTTTATTTTTCTCTTCAGCCTTTTTCAACAAGAGTTGAGTCTATCTTGTTTTGCGTTGTTTGAGGTCCAACACTCAGAAGAGAATAAATCAAATTCGGCTTTATGGATTATGTTATCAGTGAACTTAGGTGCTTTTTTTCTGTGACAGATACAAACTAGTTTTGTTTGTTTTTTTCTCTTCATTTAGGTTCAGAGAGGAAAATAACAGTAGATCTTGCTTTTTTTCTTTATCACTGATTACCCTGTAAACACACAGCAACAGCGCATGTTGTCAGGTGATGAACTACATGTAATACTCAGGTCTATGCAGGCTTATGGCTCACGAATGCACAGATTTGAATTAATGAGCAAAAACATTTATGAATGATCAGATTTACTGTTGACTCATCTGTTTCATTTACAAACTCTTATCTTTATTTTTTCAATCTTTTTTATGCAATCTTAATTAGCCATCTGGTGTTTGTAGCTTGTGGCTGTGACAGTTTTAGCAAAAGGACACTTTTATAGTCTGTGTAAACCAAATTTGCCTGGAAACACCTGGTAGAAAATATTTGTTGAGAAGAGCAAGAATGATAGTGTGTTGCACTGATTGCACTGCACCATTCAACTTTTTTTCATCATTTTGTGTTCAGGATTTTGTTTTTATGAGACAGCTTAGAAATCATGACTCCCTGAAGCAGCTCGTTTTTGATACAGTCCGAGACTAGACTGACTGGAGTGCGTTAGGATCTAATATTTAAAAAAGCTAGCTAGCTAGCTAACTATTCCAGTGTTGCCAACTTGTACAACTTTTTGGCTAGGTTATAGAACTTTTTTTTGTCCTCATTAGTGACTTTAAAAAAAAAAAAGTGACAAGTGACTAATAGAGCAACTTCTAGAACAAAGCTAACTTCGAGAGAAGTGAGTCACCGATATTAGGTTCTAGTCATCTGCTGTGATCCATGTTGGATTTTATCCTAGCAGTCTTGCAATGCTTTGAAACTGACTAGTAAACATTGCTGTGACAGCCATGAGTAATTTTGCTTGTTTTATTTATGGTTTATCTATTGGTTCTAGCTTTATGTTGAGCCATCTGTTACAATGTTACATCTGGTTTTTTTTGTTTGGTTTTTTTCCATTTGAGCTGTCACAACCACACAACACAAAGTGATGCCTTTGCCTCTGCTACATATTTTTCTTCTTTTAGTAAAGGATTTTTTCTGAGCTTTTTTAAATATGGTCATGTCAGCTAAAAAGTAGCTGCAACAAAGCTTCATAGTGGCTTAAGCAAACGCTTCATTATATACATATAAATCATTTTACACTGCGCCACCTTAGCATCAAACAGTTGTTGACAGCACAGAACAACTGCAGAACACAGAACAACTACAAAATAGCCAAAATGAGTGATTATGAAAGCATCGATGATAAGATGCTTTTGTCTGAGGAGATGTGAGGATATCTAAATATTCCTGAATTTGATAAAGCAGAGATTAACAATGTTTGCATGGTAGTTGCAAGCTAATTTAAGCCAATCTGGTTCGAATGCGAGTCTAACCTGATGGGTATATAAATGGAAAAAAAAAATCTACATATTTCCTTGAACTAATCTTAAAAATAGTTTCATCATTTGGAATGTGATAACCTGTGATATTCGGGATGCTACTTATCTATCAAACTGAGACAAAGATAGAGGCAACTTTACTGAGATAAAGTTGAAGGTTTTTATATCTTACAATGTAGTAGTACAGCAGTACTCTTCAAATAGTGCCAAACTTTTTCATTAACACTTGGTTTGACTTAATACTCCTCCAGAAATAGGAGCTCTGCAAATGCAGAGTTGTCTCAATGCAGCCAGTGGAGTGTTGACATCGAACTGAGGTGCAGTAAGCCACAACTTTCAGAGGTCTCCGTCAATTAAAGGAATAAAATTATATCTGCATGGTAACCAGGATCTTGCTCTACTGTAACAGCCTGGTGAAGCACAAACACATACCATTTTTTATAATGCAGCTAAAGTAATGCCCAGCAGTAAGCTATCTAAAAAGCCAAACTCAAATCCTGAGAGACCCAACTGATCGATGGCAGGATACAACACATAGCAGCAGTGCATGCAGTGATGCAGAGTGAGTGACATGGATGTTGAGAAAAAAGTGATGAACTAAACGACTGCAGAGGCAAAAGCGGAGCAGGGTAACATGAATTATATATTGCGTTCATTTGAAGTACTGGGGTGTTTTTGAAGTTCAGGTTGTTTTAGATGAGGAATTTAGCTCTTTATTTGGCCCCCTTGTGTTGGCTCCCTGCCAATAACTAGTCCCTGAGAACAGTTTGGACAATCAGGAGAATCAGTTTTCTGACTGCTTTCTACTGCAGGTTCAAGAGCTTCACACAACCACATTCCAGAGAATACAAAAGAAAAAAAAACTTTAATTGGGGTCATTCCATCTGTGTGGTCAGACTGAACTTCACTGCTCACTCACTTCTTTACCTCCAAGGTTAAAATGAGTTGACTTTCTAAGTGTAATAATGATTCTTATTTCGTTCCATGTTCTTTTTGCAAATATTTCAGGAAACAGCCTTGGAGGAAAAGCCTCCTTTGTGCCTTTTTTTTCTCCCCCATTTTTTTGAATGAAATTGTACCCAGGGATATAACGCTATTTGAATTCATTTTGCATCATTTGACCTTGCAGATGTGTGTTCACACACCCCTTATTGGTCCACACCTCACCGTGCCATATGGCTGTAAATGTTCAAAGATCCTATATTTGACTTTGAGATTTCTCCAGAGGGAAGCAGCGCTGCATTTGCGGGGAATTCACATTAAAATGTCTCCAGCTGAATTTAATTGCTCCCCAGCTCCACTCATTTCTTTAAGATGGAGCTCCTGCCATGCGGTTCGTGTGTGGGGGTATGTGAATGTGTGGAGAAAAAATAGGGGATCTGGAGACAGGGAAGAGGAACACAGAGAGACAGAATCCCTTCGGAATACTGGTCCCGTGGTATGGTGGATATTACATCCCTTAATAAAAGGCTGATGCCACAGGCACGGAATGGCTGGGCAGAAAAAGATGGAAGGAGAGGGAACAGATGGAGTCTGTAAAATATTCTTTACTTGTAAGATGACTTTGTGTGCCATCATCTAGGTGACAGAGAAGATCTGTCTAATTAATTAGATATTATCTGGTGAAAACATCAGAACACTGAACTGAACTCTCTGATGGTAAAATGATTAATTAATTGATTACAGAAGAAACTGGTACAAAGATGACAGACAATTTCTAATGAAAAAGAATGCGTTTATTTATCACACCAAAGATTTTCTAAAAGACTGTTCTCATCTTCTGAGTCTGATTGAACTGAAATAATGAATTCATCCTTGCTATCTTTAATAATGCTGGCACCAACTTATTGCAAACTTTACACCAAGTAGACTGACATGACTTCTTTTTTTTTTCCAAACAAGACGCAGGAACATGAAAGCAAATGTTTTGATCTTCCGATGAGTCATTTGAATTTAGACAAGCACAAAATCTCTTCATCTTGCAGGTAGCTGGTTTTACGAGCGCTTGATCAGTTTTTCATGAGTTTCATGATCATGTGTTGCATCTGGGCTCTCTCTTTTTGCAGGGAACTTGCTTAGCTGTAAAATTCCAGGAGCGTTTAAAAGACCTTGTAGTCTAGTGAACCTGGAGATGCACAGGCAAAAAGGCCAAAATTCAATGAGCAAGGCATGTTTGATCATCTTGAATTGCATGGTTCTATTTGTTTCAGTTTCCAAACTCATTTTAGTTCAAATCTTTCTTTACCTTTACCTTGAGTCATGATTGAATATTAATTATATATTCATTTTTCAATGCAGTTTTATTCACCAAGCACCAAACCACAACATAACTGATCTTGGATAGCTGAACCATTCCCTACCATATTCTGTTTACAATAAACAAACCGTGTAAAGTAAAAAACAGAGAAACCACCCCGGTTTGAATTGAGAATCTTTATTACTGGTTTGTGTCATTCCAACGTCTCACCAACTACTATATTGTATTCCATATTCAATTTTTGTATATCCAGCCTCCATTAACAGAATGAGGAAATAATGAGATATATATTCTGACTTATTATTGGAGGTTCTGTTATGAAATGTTAACCAATTTGAATTGTATTAATTTCATTGTATTGCCGTTATTCACCTTCAGCAGTGCTAAACTTAAATTTGTCAAAAACTTGCAGAACTGATGAAACCCTCATTAAGTTCAAATTTTATCCTAATCTTATGACATATCATGAAATAGCTAGATTGGTCCACAGCGCAAATTGTTGCAGTTTCACAGTAAATGCTCAGAAATTGTAGAATTACTGCATTTTCCTTACTCAGTTCACGAGACACAAATGCAGCTTTGGTTTCAGTTCGTCGGGATGTCAACGTCTTACGTTCCAATGCATGTTTCTACGTGACAGCGTCCACCTGTCAAGTCTCACTAGTGTTGAATTTCCCTCCTACTTAAAGAGGGTCAGGAGGGAACAGCGCAAGGCTCTAAACCACAGGCCTTTGTGCCAGAGATTTGTGGTTCAAGTTTCATTCTGCACAACAATTCACATAGTCAACCACTTCCACCATTCGCATTGTCTTAGTCTTCCACTGAGCTCTCACTGGATAGGGTTACATTGTTAGGGGAAAAAAATGAAAGTACATGTTTAGGAAAGAAAAATACATGGTAAAGCAAATCCACAAAGTTAAGAGTTACACATTTTACTACTCGTAGACACAGCCTAACAGAAAGTAACAGTCTCAGGATTTATTTTTATGACAGAATTTACCGCCATGGCTTCTAAAACTACTGCAAACCACAAACATGCCTATTTCATGTTTTCTGGTGAGACCCGGTCGCATATTCAGCTTGTCTTCAAGACTGATTACCTTAAAACACAGATAAGCTTAAAGAGTCAATATTTTTAACATTACCCACTGTATATTTTATGTATGTCATTTCATTGTACCTGAAAGCTGGTAAACACTCCTTTCGTGACAATGCTGGAAAATACTGTGGGATAGTATTCTGCCTAGACATATTTTTCATATATGTGCTTGATAGGGTTATCAAGCAAATACATGAAACATATGATCAAATATGAACAAAATCAATCCTGCTTGTGTGAAGAGGTAAATCTTGGCCTTCAACTCTTCTGGGTTTTTTTTTTTTTAGATGAGATGTTGAGTTTTTAATCCACTCTTCTCTCTACATTCCATTACTATTAGGTGATCAGAGTTTTTGGAAATGTCTTCAAAAATCTTCAATATGTCAGAATGCTTGCTTGCTGTAATCAAATCCCATTGTTATGAATGTAATGAGGCAGAACAGCAGGTAGCAAATGCTTGCATGATACACACACACAGACACGCATTAGATAAAAGAAGAAAAAAAAAACACACTGATGAGCATTCTGTGTGTTGAGCCTGCCAAGTGCTCACCCATAATTAGGTGGTGATGTAGTGGCTTTTGTTCCCTCTGATTAATTATCAGCAGCTCTCAGAGTATAAGAAAACAGCCAATTAACTTTATCCAGGTTCTCATTCAATTACTCAGAGGCTACACACGAAAGGTCAGCAGAGGTTGAGTTTGTTGTGGTTGGAGTCAAAGCGTAAAGAACCAGGCAATTTTCTAATCCACTCCTTGGTGTTTTTCCCATTTTCCACTCAATGTTACATCTATAATAGACAGCTTGAAAAACAAACAGAGACAGCATAGTGTTATGCACAGCACAGGAAAATATCCAGTTAAGTGACATGCTGTCAAAGAAAATTCTTTCGTTTTTGAAGTTAACTTAAAAGCTATTTGTCTGCCTTGAGCTAAAATGTATTCTGCGGCCATCAATTCTACTCGTCCACCACTTTTGATAGTGACAATTAACACTAAAGAGAAAAACTAGCATTCCAAGTGAAAAGATTTTTAATTCTATCCACTTGATTTTGCGTCCTGTCAGAAGCTATTAAGCTGCAGCTACCAGTGACTGACTGGAGGAGACACTCTTCGGCTTCAGCTGCAGAGTTAATTAGATAGATTTACTGAGGGAAGGTGATTGTGGCAGACCGAGATGATCAGACTGCTGTCAGGGTCAGTGGTGGTGTTATTTACGGAGAGAAGTGTGTGCGCTCTGATGTCTGTCATGTGTGGCCACAGAGCGCACCAAGCCCCTCATTACCTCCTTTCTCCAATCACTGGGTGAATTTATTGCCGCCGCAAGGAGGCTGCAAAGCCCTGTTGTGGGGTAGTTAGGTGCTCCAGCACATCTAAAGGCATACACATCACCTTTATGGTCACTCCTCCCCTCCTCAGTTGTAGTGGGACTCTTGCTTGAAAGCAAACATCAAACAGATTTAATTAAAAGAATCCCAGCCATAAACCGAAGCTGACTAATTTGCTCTATTTTTATATCTCTCATATTTTCTGCAGGGGAAGCATGACGGGCATTTCAAGGATTATGAGTGGCAGCGAATTTTGGTGTTAATCTGAAAGAACTGAAAGTGCTGTATTGTAAACAGAAAAGGAATAGACACGGTGGAATCGTCATTGATTGAGTCCAGATCTTTAAAGTACTTTACTGCTATGTGCATTAGAAGGCTTAAAAATAAAGAGATGTCCTCTAAAACCAATGGCTAGCTGCACCACAGGTGAATACAGGCTCTTTGAGTTAATAGTCCTTATTGAGCCTGTTCGATTGGACTAAAATTGGCTTGTCTTGTTTAGAGTCGAGAGGAAGTCCTCCCAAGCCACGCGTTCATTGCAGTGTGTGTGCATTAATTGTGCCATATTGATGTCTTTGCTTCATCTCCTCTGCTGGCATCCCAAAGTGTTATCTGATGCAAGACTCCGTGTCCATCTCTCTTTCATTCTTTGCCATCAGATTTGTATAAAATGCTGCCACTTTCACCCATGTTCAGATGTTGAACAGGGGTACATTTTTATATGAAATTTTGCTTCAGCTGATGAGCCATCAGCATCCAGAAAGTACACAGTGATAATGATACACACAACGACCGGGGTGATCAGCAATGTCAGGCTCCATAAGAATAAGAATACAAGTTGGAGTGTGTTTTAGGTATTGGCATCGATGTGACTTAGTCATTAAGTTCACAGTTGAAGTGTTTGTCAATGTCATTGTGAAATACATTGTCACTGCTGTAGCTGTCAGCTACACTGATACTGGTATGTAGATACAGAACATGGTCATACTAAGCCTGGTAAATTCATAAATACCTGTCTTTCAGTTTAACCCCTTGTCCTCACTAAAATAGTCTTCTACTCCTCGAAAACAGGCAGTCAGAGTTAATTAATGCTTGCACAGGTATATCTGTCTGCGTCGCTCTCAGTCCAGCCTGATGGACTTGCATGCAGTTCTTCAAAAGGCTAAAAAGTGTGTTGTCCTCAAAGATTACGCTATGCACTGCTTGAATACTGACTGGTTGAAAATTAGTTTTAGTGGAGAGTTGGTCAACAACAACTGAGAGAGGACGAAGCGCCGAAAACAATAAATAACAAAGCTGCAAAAGTGAAAAGCTCATACAACAGCTCTGCAGGTCAATCTTTATTATTTGGCATTAAGTTTCTCTACATCATAAAGCAGATCTTTGTCCCCTTTGACTTCTGCCCTTTTTCACAGCAGAGCAAAGCTAAAGGACCAACAACAGTGACAACACAACCAAGAGCAGCCCACAGCTAAGATTGTGCCCTAAATTTTTTAGACTGCTGCCAAGAGGCAGTAATAACCATAACATATAGACACGTGTTAGCAAAGCACCAAAGAAAAAAGAACCATTGCAGAACCATGTTCCAAAACTTGAATCTGAAAACTCCACCTGTTCTCAAACACAGACTCTAATAAGATAGCATGAAGAAATTAAATGAAAATGCAGCCAAACGTTTTCCAGTACTCTCACTGTCATAAAATCATCACCATGATGATTAAGAAAATGAAGTGGAAGCTGGTCACAAAAGAGAGAAGTTGGA
This sequence comes from Leuresthes tenuis, assembly GCF_036924035.1. Classification (NCBI taxonomy): domain Eukaryota; kingdom Metazoa; phylum Chordata; class Actinopteri; order Atheriniformes; family Atherinopsidae; genus Leuresthes; species Leuresthes tenuis. The sequence goes on along the minus strand of NW_027325372.1, from coordinate 20,648,976 downwards.
TAAAATGGTTGTTGTTAAATGGTGCATATTTTACTGTAATGGACTTGTGGCCTGTCCAGGTTCTACCCCGCCTCTTATTCATTGGCATTGAAGCAAAAAAACTGTTCAAGTTTGCCACAGTATCAGTAGGAAGGGTTCAGTTAAGCAGTTTGAAGGCTCAAATGTTTGTTTTCACCTAAAGAGCAGCTAAATGTGCAATATTACTGAGCAGAAATGAGCTTTTAGTGTTTTTTATCGGTTCATAAATAAAGACTTTAAACTTAGACAGCAATTTAGAAGTTTCTAATTGTTAAGGCAGAATAAGTATGAATAAGCAGGAATAATATTAATATAGCTTTGAGTTTGCAGCTATCCAGCTATGGATGCCACAAATTTATTAAAGTCTGAAACCTTGTTATGAGAGTTCAGATTTCTGTAACATACTTAATTAAAGGCAAACTTAGTAAAGCTAAATTTACCTTTACAAAGCATAAAACAGTGTAAAGCAATAGTAATTACATTTACAGGAAGTACAAAAAGACATTTACAACCCTCAACTCAAAGATACCAATCTCAAAATATAGACACAGTGACTAACTAAAGCATTATAATCCAGTTAAATGACAAATAAGTTTACTTTTGACAGAGCAAAGGAATGAAGTGAGTTAGTATAACCACACCTTTGCGTCATTTCACCCCTTGCCTCCGATGCAGATTTGTATTCTGTAAGCTACTTGATGTCGTCTGATCAAAGGTACAAAGGCAAATGCGTTTATACATTTTATAAGTCTAGCACTGAGATTTTATGTTCCTGATCCCATTTCACAATCCGACAACTTTGCTTAAAGCATCCAGCACCCTTAAAAAACAGCATATGATAAGCTGAAAGTGGATTGTCGTAAAAGACAAATGGATGGTTACACCAGGACACCACAGTTAGACATAGTGTGAAATGATAGCCCACACAATCCACCTGTCTTATGTTTGGCCCAGATTTATCTCTCTGACTCTTTTATCCTGCTGTGTAAAAATAAAACATTAACATTCCAGGGGTTCCCACGAATCTCTCTCTCACTCAAAAGGAGCGATCGAATGATCCACATGAATATTCCAAAAATCACCTCGTCAGCATCTTACTTATCGGCCCCACCACCTGGTAGATGTCAGAAAATGAGCACCAGGCAGGAAGACGGAAAGAGTGAGAAGGTCCCCAGTCACCTGATAAAAAAGTATAGCATAGACGACACTGAGAGGATTTTCAACACTATATTATGAAGACATATCTACTCTTTCATTCACGCCCCACATCCACTGACACACTGCTCCCTCCACACACTATCCTCCCCATGGCGTTATCTCTCACACCCTTTATTACTCTCACACAAAGCGTTCAGCACAGAGCCTTGCAGATGTTTTCCCTCCCACAGGCGGCCCAACCACATTCTCACATTTCAGCAGTCAAGCCTTATTATCATATTTGGAATAATTGAATTAAGCAGCAGTCAAATCAAATATATTTGTTCAATCAAATAAGCACAATAAAAGTAAACTGCTTGCGAAGTTTTACAAATTAAATTTGACTCCGCTAAAATGCTCCTTGATGTTATTAGCCTTATTGTGTACCACATTTTTGTACCGATCAGGCAAAACTTGCAAAGGAAGCATTCGTCTCGTTGCCGTGCCCACCTGCAGGGATCTGAATCCTGCTTGATGTTTTATCAAGAACAGACTGCCAGGAGCACGATGCAGAGCAGCGCAGACATTTGCCTATGAAACCTCTCCAATACAGTCTCTATACAAATGAAAAGGATCTCTGTTAACAGTCCAAGGAGCATTCAGCATACAATGAGATGTAAATCTGTGGACAGAGGTTTTTTTTTAACTGCCATCAAAACTGCCTCAGTTTGTGACATGGTTTATCTTCCTTCCAAATACGTTAAAAGAAACCATTTACATTCTGTCTTACTTCATCAACACCTTATTGTTGTACAGCATGCTGTGCAAAGTTCTTGTCCTTGAAAGATATCCTAGATGGGACATTAGACAACATTAGATATACCGTTAGATTTGTTTCTCAAGTTTAAAGAAATGAATAACTGCTGATGAGAATTTACCACTAACAGCAAAGCAAAAAACAGTAGCAGAAGAGTTCTGACTTCTCACTCACAAAGTACATCAAATGCTACATGTTTTGAACTTGAAGAGGGATGGAGATGACAAAAAAATGCAATTCTTTCAAATTTTGGTAGCCCCATACAAAGTCACAGGTTTGTATTCTTTGGAGTTTTTTTTTAGTTGTCAGTATCTTCAGACACCAAAATATATGCTGTGAAGCAAAGAAAATGTGTGTTTTTCTTTTTCTAAAGCCTCCTCCTTAAGTATGTTTTTTTTTAGAATACAGAGCAGTTTATTTATATTGCTGACTCAGCATGAATGGGTATTGTCCAGCAGAAGAGATTTGCAGGAGAGGCCCTCCTGATAATGTTTTACTTTAATTTGCAGAGTTTTTTGTTTGGTTGGTTCAAATTTGAATGGAAAATGATGATATTGCTCTTATTTTTTTTATGTCTCCATTCAGAAGTAATGATAAGGAGACGGTAGCTGAAATGACCCTCAGCCTGAGCCTCAGTTTAAAACCCTTCAGTTATACACCTTGTTTTGCTTTTATGACTCCATTACATGGCGTTCTTTACCTCAAAGCATTGACTAATTGATAGCCTTTGCTTCTCTGTAAAGTATCAGCTGTCTTATGAAGTGCTTCAGCAGGTCTAGAAATGAGGAACATAAAGAGCTCATAAAAGAGACCCTGTAAAATCAGACGTGATAAGCCCCAGCTACAGCTCTGCGGTCTGCATCTGAGGGCATATGAATGCTGACACCAAAGCACAGATTGTTCCTGTGTGTATTTGTTATTTGATACCATTGGAAAGCTGCTATCCAGCAGTGTCTTTTGATTCATCTCTGCGCCAGCACACCTGCTGAAGCCGGTGAATTCTCAGGCCTCATTGCTCTGCTGAGTCAAGCACAATCCAGAACCCATGGCTACCCTTAGACAGGGATGGATCCCTCAACAATGTTTGCTCATAGCTGCAAAATAAACTGAAATCATGGGAAACTATCTCAGTTATGCTACAGCTGATCTGACCTCCCACACCCTTTCAAACAGGGGAGAGATCTAGCTTGACAGCAGTGAATGTCTTATTATTTCTGTATCATTTGAGCAACATTGCCCCCTAAAGTTTCTTCCTGGTGTATATCAGGCTCCCTGAGGGGCCCATGCCAGAGGACAATGCCACATCACAATATAGTGCAGTAATTTGCCACCACTTGCTCCCAGCTAATCGACCATAGATGCACTTCACCTGTATTACTCTGTCAATTTCAGTTTGAGAAAAACACTGGGGGAACCACAACTGTACACACTGTACATTAAAACTAGGAGATATGCAGATGCAGGACAAATAGAGTTGTCTGGACCAAGCCAGAGGGTTTATGGACTAGAGAGTGGTGCGGAATACTGTGACTTTAGAAGTAGGCCCTTTTGCTCTGCTGTAATAACCACTGTGGTACTTTCACAGTGAGTAGATTGATGGGAACTAATAGTTTATCTTTTCCAGTACAGACACCAACAATCAGTGCGTCTGACAGGGATGGGTTATTTTTCCTCAGTGGTGGATCTTTATTCACTCCAATGAACTAATTATACCCTCCACACTCAAAGTGTTATGATCACAGCGTCACTTCAGTCTTAAAACTGCAGAAGTTGAGAGCCACGTAATGCTTTTCCAGTTTATTTATTTTATTGAGTTTGCTTGTTTGCTAACTACTGTCTAGTTACAGAGTTACAGAGAAGCAATGGTATCTTTGCTAAACAGTGTCTCTGGACACAGAAAAATACAGTGCTGTGAAAGTGTGGGAAGTGCATGTATTGTTTCAAATTAGCATAAATTAATCAATTATTTGCGTGAAATGGTGTTACATGTTCATCTAAAGAGGTATTTTGCCCAGACACAACACACAAATGAGCACAAAGGAGTGAGTCGTACTGAAGGTATTGACTCAAAAGGGATAATAGTTGCACAACCATACAAGGTCCTAAATGGTGCTCTAAAAGTAACATTTTCATATTTCTTGTAAGCATTGCAGGTACCACCTTTCTTTTTTGTAAATTTCCTAAGTAGTACAGCTGATTGTAGTTTACTGAATTACTTTAATAAGCTCTTTTTATCTCATAATTCAGAGCTTTCCTTTCAGTTAATAAGTTTTGTTTTATTGTTTCTTTATTTCAAAACTTTCCCAACACTGGGGGTAACATGTGTGGTCTATAAAGTAAGTGTAGGATAACAGGTTGAACATACAAATACAGCACCGAAACATTGTCATTAAAACAGAAAAATTCTAAGAAAGGTTGTAAAAATCAGTGAAATTTCTCCCATAACCCTAGCCTCTAAAAAGTTCAGCAAAACACACTGGGACGGACCCACTGAGAAGCCTGGGGTTTAGCTACCTGATTTTCATTGGTTTACAACCTGTTTTTTATGTTTCTAGCCTTCCAAAATATGAATGCAACCAGAGAAAAAAACTTTAAGGATATTGTTTGTTTTGGAGTTCCCCATAACCTGCTGAGAGTCCCTAGAACTGTTTGGTTTGAATGTGCCTATGTATGATGTCCACCGCACCAAATAACTGTCCCTTCCAGGATGGAGAGGACCCTTTGAACTATGTGGATTATAGCTACAACTCTGATCCAGAACTGAACACACCATCTGCCCTGTACACACCAACAGACCCTGAATGGCTTAGTCTTGTAGGTGGAGAAATACAAAATTAAACTTAATCCAATTAAATTTTTCCATCAACAAAGTAAAGAAGGTGGCCTCTATGTGACAGGTTTTTATCTGCATACCATGCTGACAACACATAGAAAGGGGCCTCTAATATCATGGTCACCAGGAGCAACTCAGGGTACCAGTCTCACAAAGAAACACAAACGCAAATGTGTCGACATTCCCATGAAGATACAGAAAGTCCAGCTTCAGTTATTCTGCCTCAAGGAGAGATGTTGAACTGAGCGATATAGGAGCTCACTAAAGGATTTTCAAACTTCAATATATTATATGCCAAATGAATTGATTGCAAAGGTCATTTTTTGGGGGGGTTCAAAAGTTAGCTGATTTAAAAATTGTATCTCCTTTGTACTCATGTTTAATAATTACTATGTGTTTTTCTAAATGGTGATTGTCCTTCTGAACTTGAAATAATGCTAAAGGGTCAATAAACAAAAAGAAGAGAAGAAAGCTGTATTTCATTGAATTTCATCATATTTTGAATTAGAACTTGATGCCTGTATTTGGTGTTTTTCATCACAGGAGGACAATTTCACGTTAAATCGATGCAGATGAGGCTGTGTTTCCTGACTCCTGTTTAATGTGGTTCTCAAAATATTAGCGAAACCGAGCCATATTCGTCACATTTGGGGAAAACGTTGCTAATTTTTCTGATGGCGGGGAAATGTAAGCATAAGTGTTCTGTGAGGCTACGGCGTCCTCTGGTGGCAGGGAGTAGGTGTTATATTTTGACGTTTCCGTCTCCGGCAGACATATTGCTTACCAGAGCAATTTCTGGAGAGCTAGCAGTGGGCAAGGATTTGAAATAAATTTACATCGTCACAGCTTGACATCCTCAAAACACATAGGTCACAATGGGTAAGTTGTTTGACAAAATGAGAGAGTATGTGTACGTTTGGAAGTTTGAAGTTATTTTGTGTCCTCTGAAGTAATGATTGTGAAATGATCCCGTCACTGTTGTTTAGCTAGTTAGCTAACTTATTAGCTATGTAGCTTGGTAACGTTGCGTCCGTACGCAGTTAAATAGTTGAACAGTTGTTTTTGCCCCTGTTCACGTTCTATTTTTCACACTGATACTTATTTGGTTTTGATACAGCGTTTTGACAGTCATTATATTTCAAAGGCGGCGTATTCAGTTAATTTTAACCCCAGTAAACAACTGGTGCTATTTGTGAGCTAACTTGAAGGAAACTTGGTTTACTGCTAACTACGTTAGCGCCGCGCTGTCTCGTTCTCTACAAGGTTAAACACGCGTGCAGGGTTTTGGCCAAAGTTATCATTAGATTTGTAAATATATTGGGCTATAACTTCAACGTAACACTTTGTTAATCACTTAGACACCGGTGTTTGTGTATATCAATATATAGTGAGTGACAGCGCTAGCAAGCTGTTTAGGGGCATTCCAGTGCTAATTTTGTCAAATGTGTATAGTTAGAACGGTTTGTTGCTGTTATTCTGGTATTTGTGTGCAACTTAACAAAGGTCTTTCAGCGACTCAGTACAAGTTTGAAACGATTTACTCCGTTTAAGGATAGAAGTTATAGGTGCAGATTTCCAGATCGCTTGCGCAGCGGCTAGCACATACGTTAGCATAGCTGTCTTAGCCCTGTTATTTAGCCTCACTCTACAAACCCAGTTACACAACAACGATGATACCATTTTAAGGAATTCGTTGTAATTCAGCTTTTGGATAGGTGGTCAGTGGCGTGTAAAACCACTGAGCTGACAACATCTGTACGAAAAAAAATGACAATTGCTACAATGAAAGCGTTATCGAGCGCAGAATTGTTAGACCTTGTCAGCCTTTGGGTTGGAGTGTACCGATACTGTGGCATTAGTGGTCCCGTGTTTTCCAGGCCATTCCCGCACAGGAATATTCACATGTTTGCACTTTACAGCAGCGTTGCTGGTAAGTTGCTGCTGTAAAGGATGAATGATAGGAGGGCGGGGACAGTCGATATGCATTCTGTCAAATACCATTTCAATTCAGTGAGCTTGTTGGATAGTAATGGTCCAAAAATGATGCTGGATCTCAGACTTCTGGTCGTTATAGTATTAATTCTATTGGACGCCTGTTTCAACCATGTTTCTATTTGTTTTCAATATCTGAAATGACTTGTTATAAAACTCGTCTTATCACTAAAGTAGGATGTTGTGCATCAATGAGTCATTCTAAATAATAAAGCTGCTCTGTTGCTGATATGTATGCATTTTTAGATTCATTCTTAGAAGTTTTGTTCATTCCACAATTGGGAGTTGTGCTGTACTTTTCATTAGCTTTCTACATGGGCTTAAGCATAGTGTGTTGACACCAGGAGGAGGTGCACGCACGATTTATTTTTTATTTCACTTTATCAAGTCGCCAGACTCTTCTTTACAGCTACCACCATTCGGCTTTGACTTCCTACTGCCGGAAGGGTTTCCTCTTAAATGACACCACGCTATTTTTGTTCCACCAAGCCTAAACAGCTCACAGGCCTTGGACTCAACAGACGGCATAATCCAACTAACATCACAGAGAAATGAGAACAATTAGCTGCAACCTGTGTTTGTCCACCCCTGGAGCTGCACCATCTGTATACATTACACACGTGTAAGCTTTTCACATGGCTGCTTGTGCTAATGTCCTCAAACCATAACATGACCTCAATTTCAAGTGCTTCCTCTAACATTTAACTTCAAAACCTCCTGCTGATGCATCAGAAGGCTTTTGGCACAGAAGGTTGGCACCAATCTGCGGTGGTGGCAGGTTTCTTTGTAGTTGCCCCCCACCTCTCTTTTGCTCCCCTGGATCCCCTCGGTGACTCAGGGATATGGCCGGTGCCCTGTGCTGTTGGATGACTGCACAAAAGCTGGGCAGTCTGTCCTGTGTGGGCTCCGATTTATGCTAACTCTGCGAATTAACTCTACTGAATAAATACGTTTGTTCAGGCCACCAGTTGACTGGTTGATGAATAGCTTAGCTGTGTGTTTGCGTGTATGTGTATTTTTAGGCTGTGTTGTCAGGCTTTTTGAAGCTAGTATTTATACCATTTTTATATATAGACGATGTGCATGCTGTTTCTTCATCATGACCTTTTATTAGAGATGGCAGGGGAAATGAATGCAAACTTAATCTGTCACATGTTAACTTATATTTCCCTGCTCATGATACCCTCATGCAGCTCATCTCAGATGAGGCCAATGCATACGTTTGTTTCCTGTTTTGCTTGACTGTGATATGGATGTGTTTGTGTGTGTGTGTGGACCAGCAGAGCCGTCAGCCAGTCCGGCCAAGGATAACTACAGGATGAACCGCTACAAGAACAAAGCACTGAATCCAGAGGAGATGAGGCGCAGAAGAGAAGAGGAGGGCATCCAACTCAGGAAACAGAAACGAGAACAGCAGGTATGACACAACGTCAAAGCTTCTCCATCCTTCATTCCACATCCCTGTTTGGACATCAGGACATGGATTGAAAAAAATATATATATTTGTTACCCACTCTTCAAATCAGTCAAATGCAACCTCAGATGAAATTCAAGATAAATTACATCGTACCATCATTATTTGTAAAAACAACAAAACAAACAAACAAAAAAGCCAAAGCAGTGTGTGAAAAACTGAATGCACATTAACTGCTTTTACTGAAATGAATGCGTTCAGTCGCAGCCAGATGCTGCTCATCAGATACATTTGATTAACTGATCATCAGTAAATGTGAGCACCTCTGTAGTTTCTAACCTGTAGTTGCAGGAGTTTTGTCAGTTTGCTGGTCTGGAGCATTCAGGCGTGTGTTAACACAATGCCAAGGAGGAAAGACATCAGAAATGATCTTTGAGAAGCAATTGTTGCTGCACAACAATCTGGGAAAGGTTGTAAAGTCATTTTCAAATGATTTGCAGTCCGTCATTCTACCAAAATCAGAGGAATGCTCGGGTGAACTTTAAAAAACCCAAGAGTCAGCCTCAGTTAGCAAGTTAAATGTAAAAGTTCATGACAACACAATTAGAAAAATACAGAACAAGTGTAGCTTGTTTGGAAGGGTTGCAGGAGAAAGCCTCTTCTCTCTAAAAAGAACATGGCAGCACAGCTTAGGATCAGTGTCCACACAGTGCTGGCCAAACGCTGGGAAGCGCTGCCTACTGGCAAATTTATCAAGGGAGTAGTTCTTGGTGGGGTTTTTTGGGGGTTTTTTTGTGTGCTTTTTCCATGACAGCAATATCTCTACTGTATTTCGCCTCCATCTCCACTATAACTGCTGTTTGTTAACCAGCTTTATCCCTTTGTTTTATCTATTTGTCCGTCTAATATTTAACATATTTTGTTCCTCCATGACCATCAAACATTGGAAGCTTGCACTTGAATTAACAACAGTCGAGTCTGTCACAACTCATTCTGACAGCCGTAGTGCAAGGAGAGGTCAGTGAATGACACAGGACATCGGAAACAGCAGCACATTAAATATCCTAATCTTGTACAAGTGCTAGGCATACTGGAGCACAGTTGCAGGACTGTTTTAGTTTAAACGAGGGGTCATTTTCAGGGGGTTTGAGGAGACTTACTTAAATTATTTCGGAGTAATCTGTTGTCTCCTGTGGGACAGACCGTGACTTATTTTTATTTCAGCATCACATCATTATTAATGTTATTACTGTCAACACTTAGAGTTACCTGTATTAAAGCTGCTGTGATAACACTGGTGCCTTTCTGAGAGGTTAAGAGATTTTCAGCTTTGTGCACTAAGAGCGGCTCTTTGAAAAATCCTGCTGCGTGAAAAACTTTTTGCCCAAGGCGGACACATGCGGCTGCTTGTGCTCGCTCAGGAAGAAAAAGCATTATGTGAACACCAGCCCTCAGGTTTGCAAAGTTGTCAGAGCAGACCGCAAGACTTCTGGAACAATGTCCTTTGGACAGATGAGACCAAAGGGGAGATGTTTGGTCATAATGCACAGCAGCACGTTCGGAGGAAACCAAACACAGCATATCAGCACAAACACCTCAGACCAACGGTTGAGCACGGTGGTGGAGGGCTGATGATTTGGGCTTGTTCTGCAGCCACAGGACCTGGGAACCTTGCAGTCATTGAGTCCACCATGAACTCCTCTGGATACCAAAGTATTCTAGAGTCAGATGTGAGGCCATCTGTCTGACAGATAAAGCTGGGCTGAAACTGGGTCATCAGCAGGACAATGATCCAAAACACAGCAGCAGATCTACAGCAGAATATCTGAAGAAGAAATGAATCAAGGTGCTGCAGTGGTCCAGTTAAAGTCCAGACCTCAGCCTGGTAGAAATAATGTGATTGGCACTTTAAAGAGCAGTGGGCCAAAACGTCTCCACATTGATGTGACACTGGTAGCATTATACAGAAAATGATTACTTATTGTGACTTTGTTTTATGACTTTGTTATTGTTACTGACAAAGTTTAATATCTCACGTGTGTTGTATTTAATCAATTTGAAGACCTTGTAAGCCCCAGATAATTAAGTTTTTTTTTTATAATGTCCTGCTATGAAAAAGCTTAGGATTGAAAGATGATATACTTTCTTTTCACACGATTTCATGTCTTTGGCATCTGTGAGTGATGATGAGATGCTGGCTTTTTTTGACGATGCACTCTCACCATTTCACAATCGCAGCTTTTCAAGAGGAGAAATGTGGACGTTCTCAACGAAGAGGAAGCCATGTTTGAGAGTCCGCTGGTGGACTCGTACCTCACCTCTACAGTAACAGTGAGTGTCTTTCTTTTCTTTTGGTGCTTTTTAAGCAGCACGGACAAAGAGACGGTCCTGCTAACGCGACCAGCTGAGGGTTTATTTTGGCTGCTTTTGTTGTTGTTGGTGTCTGTCTCGTTTCCAAACCTGTGGTTTTAGAAGAGTGACGTTTGTGCTGACTGGATTGTGCGCGTTTGCTTACAGGAAGGGGTTATTACCAGAGACATGGTTGAGATGCTTTTTTCAGAGGACCCAGAGCTTCAGCTTGCCACAACACAAAAGTTCAGAAAACTACTTTCCAAAGGTACTGATTGGGGTTTCGTGTATTCACATTGATGCTACATAAGAGCTGTAATGGTCGTGGGAGTTTTGCAGACTAAATGAAATGCCTGCGTGTGATTTTTCTTCGCCGCTCATCTCAGAGCCGAACCCACCAATCGATGAAGTCATAAATACAGCTGGAGTCGTGGAGAGGTTTGTTGAGTTCCTGAAGAAGAGCGTCAACTGCACACTACAGGTCAGTCGATGGAAACATTGTCCTGTTCAAACTGTAATGAATGAAACCTGCAGGCCACCAAAGGATTTGAACTTAAATGGATCCTTATTAGCTGTGGTCCCGTTTTAAATAAATAAAAATAAAGAAATAAAACCAGACAGTGCTGGAATGGCTCACAAATCTAAAGAATTCAGATTCAAAGGTTTAGCTGATCCAGCATAGCAGCAATGATTCTAAGCTTTCTCCTCATCTGTTACTATATGGCTGAAAAGTTGCATGGTAAAACATCTTTAAATCTTACTTGCTTCTGCCCCATTTCGTGCCACCTGCAGTTCGAAGCCGCTTGGGCTCTGACCAACATAGCGTCAGGAACGTCCCAGCAGACTAAGACGGTTATTGAGGCCGGAGCTGTGCCCATCTTCATAGAACTTCTTAACTCGGACTTTGAGGACGTCCAAGAGCAAGTAACGGCTTTAGAGTTTAATTCGTGTAACAAAGTGTGTCCGTGTGTTTGTCTCAGTGTTCCATATCATGTGAAATTCCCTTGCTTGTTACTTTTTCCTCAGGCTGTGTGGGCCTTGGGTAATATTGCAGGGGATAGTGCCGTATGCAGGGACTTTGTGCTGAACTGTAACATCCTTCCACCTCTATTAATGTAAGTTAATTCATTTATTCGTCTTGTTTGTTACCTTTTTATATAAAGGTTCCATTCCTCTGTTATGATCTCATCTCCTGGGTCTTTGGTTTTGTTTGCTTTACAGGCTTCTGACCAAATCCACTAGACTGACCATGACTAGAAATGCAGTGTGGGCTCTGTCTAATCTCTGTAGAGGAAAAAACCCTCCACCTGCTTTTGAAAAGGTAACATTTACATGGAATTAGCTTTTTAGTCGATGAGCTCCACATAGTGACATTAAAAGGGGGAAGATAAACACTCCCAAAGATACAGATGGTTACATTTCTGGTTGACAAGGCAAGAAGTCACAGCTGATACTTACAAGAGATTGAAAATAACTTTATTCTAGAGGGAAAGGAATTATTTAACTGCTGTGAAAGCACAGTTAGGGTGAGGTATGTGATGCTGTCTCAAACAGGATGACTAAGCAGGCATTTAGCTAAAGTTTGTGGTCAGAATGCCAGTTTTCAGTCTACAGAAATTGCTCTTGGATATTTTTAGTGAGCGAGACTGATGCATTTGGAGCATTTGAACTTGGAGAAATCACATGGAGCCCAACTGCTTCTCTCCTTGGCTCTTAGTTGCCCGAGCCTTTCTGACTTCATGTGTCTGGGTGATTTCTGGTCATAAATATGTATTCTGTTTGTGCTGTCTAGGTTTCACCTTGTCTGCCAGTACTGTCCAGACTCTTATTTAGCAGTGACCCAGACTTGCTGGCAGATGCCTGCTGGGCTCTCTCCTACCTCTCGGATGGCCCCAATGACAAGATCCAGGCTGTCATTGACTCTGGTGTCTGCAGGCGCCTCGTGGAACTACTCATGTAAGTTTAGGCTTTAACTTCTTGTTTCCGTCATGCTGAATTTGACCCGTGGCATTCTTGAAATTCCCACTTTATTAAACCCTCCTCTCTGCAGGCACACTGACTATAAGGTGGCCTCCCCTGCCTTGAGAGCTGTGGGAAACATTGTCACTGGCGATGACATTCAAACGCAGGTGAGTTCATGTCGTAGAGCTGGCTGCACCTGTCGAACAGGCTCGTGACTTGAGGAAAAGATCAGACGTTTAGATACTTAATGGCGAGTGCAGATTGTTGTGAAGAGACTCCAAACTTCAACAATAGAAGGATAAATGTGCAGTTTGCGGGTTAATGGCTTGTAAGGCCTAACCTCGGTGCTTTGTTGTGTTCAGGTGGTGTTGAACTGCTCAGCCCTGCCCTGCCTGCTGCACCTCCTCAGCAGTGCTAAAGAGTCCATTCGCAAAGAAGCATGCTGGACCATCTCGAACATCACAGCAGGCAACCGAGCACAAATACAGGTGACGAACAAACCGAGTAGATAACCGATAAGGAGGCACCCTCCTTTATTTCGCAGTCTTTTTATTTACGTCCGTCAGTAGTTCCATCAGATACTGCTTTTAAATGTTTTATCGTCAGCGTCTTTGCTCCAGATGCATTTTGTTTCAGTGATACTGAAGTGCAAACAGACACTTACAGTGACTGGCAGCTCTGGTTAATGCAGCCTTATTGACTTTGGTAATGTTTTCTTTCACTTTTTAGATGAAATATTCTTGAAAAACAGGTTTACTCGACATTAGTTCAGTTCTCTTTTTTTTTTTCCCCCCCACATTCCAAGGCTGTGCCTTGGATACAGCGTAGCATCCGTTGTTGGATTGATTTCTGTGTTAAAGGTTCCCTAACCATACTGAAGCTGCTTTTCCCTGATCTCCTCTATCGTCCCTCTCCACAGACTGTTATTGATGCCAACATCTTTCCAGTGCTGATCGACATCCTACAGAAAGCTGAATTCCGGACCAGGAAAGAAGCTGCCTGGGCCATCACCAATGCTACCTCTGGAGGAACACCAGAGCAGATCAGGTGAGAGCGGCGTCTTCTGTCGTCCATTCATTGAATAATGAGATTTCCTTTTAGTTCATGTCCTGATTCAGAAGGTTAATAACCAGATTTTTAGGGTCATCTTACTGAATGGGTTGTTGGAAGTTCTTCAGTGATAAAACAGGCGATGATTGGAAGCGTTAATTTCAACAATGTGTTTTTGAGTTGCTTGAAGTTTTAGACTAGAGCCCCCAGAATAGTGAGGAGTTATACAGCTGAGTAAAGCTGTGCAGTGCAAGCTGATCTGGTTCAAGGGAAACAGAATCTAAACCTCAGTCTGAAAATCCTCATCTTCCTGCCAGACATCCGTCTCGTGTGTTTGCTTTCAGGTATCTGGTGAACCTGGGCTGCATCAAACCCCTGTGTGATCTGCTGACCGTGATGGACTCCAAGATCGTTCAGGTCGCTCTCAACGGGTTAGAAAACATCCTGAGGCTCGGCGAGCAGGAGGCCAAGCAGGAGAACAACGGCACCGGCGTTAATCCTTACTGCAGCCTGATTGAAGAAGCCTACGGTACTGTGAGAGCCACACAAACACATGCATGTCTGAGGTATGACCGACGGTACATCAGCCTGGTCCTAAAAGCAGATACATCTATTGAGTGAACCTGGTCATTCAGTGTATTCGGGTTGTCAGCAGCTCTCTTCTTTTGGGAACATTGCTGAACCAAACCTTGGTGCTGTAGGCACGATGGGTGCAGCACTTCATCCTCTGCTCCTCTAACTCTGACGCTCCAGTCACTCCGGAACAGAGTCCAGTCTCTGTGTTCTGAAGCTTTTTTAAACGATAAGCCTCTCTGATCAGCTGTTTCCTTCAGGCTACATGCATTGAACAGTTCTGTGGGTTCTACTGGAACCGCATCATTTCGGGTTGGGGAGCATGTTGGCGGCTGAAACGTGTTAATCCCTGCTGTGCTTCTCCTGTTTGCTTTGAGTCGTCCTGGTGGGAACTTTGGGAGTTAAGTTTAGCATTTTTATGCCATGTGTGAACATGTCTGTTCTGTTTGGAAACCCCATAAGAAATGCAATGATACCAGAGGAGTTTCTGTGTGAATGGCACTAACTGGACAGTTGTAGGTATGACTTCCTTTTAGCCGGAGTCGGCAGGGTCAGAGCTGCTGGTTTATCAACTCTCTGTTGATAACCGTTCTTTAATCCAACATCACTTGTTTGTTTTTTTTTCAGGTCTTGACAAGATTGAGTTCCTCCAGAGCCACGACAACCAAGAGATCTACCAGAAGGCCTTTGACCTCATTGAGCACTACTTTGGGGTGGAGGATGAGGACAGCAGTCTAGCCCCTCAGGTGGACCAGGCCAACCAGCAGTTCCTGTTCCCCCAGCAGGAGGCTCCCATGGAGGGCTTCCAGCTATAAGACGGCGCTCCTCTCTCCTGAAATACACCACTTACCCCTCCTAGACCTTCCCATTTCCTGGGGGACCCCTAGTTGCCTGAGTCATGCACCATCATGCCCCCCCCCCCACACACACTCCCTGATCACAGCAAGCACACACACACACCCACTATTTGGAGGAAAGCTAAAACTGTCACCATCTCCAGCCGAAAATCTCCCTCTGTCTTCATTCTTTCCGACCAGCCAACTGACTTCTCACAGGGTAGACTTTTGATTAATTTTTTTCCTGGTCAGTTGGGGCATGTCACACCAACTCTGTTACACTTAGCAGGAGAACCGATCACCTCATAACCCAAAGTGTCAGCCCACCCCGGCACACAGACATCCTCCTGCCATTTGAGAAATCCTTCATCCCCTCATTGACAGTAACAGTGTTTTTTCTTGGTTGAAGTTGTCAAGTCCATCTCTTTTTCAATGGGACATTCCTATTTCCTGGATTACACATGCCCCCCCTCCCCTTGCAGAGTTTGTAGACCGGGGTGCGTGAGGTGAAGTATGCCCAGCTCTTGATGTCAGTTTGACTTTGTGCAATTCAACAAAAATAACTGCAACTTTTCTCCCCTTTTTTTTTTTTTAGTTGAATAATTAAGTTCTCCCCGACCTTTATTTATCTGCTCTGTTTTTGTTCTTCCTTTTCTTTTCTTCTAACGGAACATGCTTGGTTTTCTACAAAGAGAACACCCTGATTGTTTTGCTTCGGGTTGATCTAAATCTGCTGCACAAGCCAAGAGGTGACTCATATGTTTTTTTTGGGGTGGGGGGGGTTTGGGACAAATATTTGGGTGGGCGGGAAAAGGGTGGAAATTAGCGTGTAAGTTTAGGAAAAAAACAGAATAATACGAACTTTGGAAGGGCTCTGAGTGGGGTACTGGTGAAGGTGTTGGGATTTCGGAGGAATTCTTACTCCAAACAGAAGGGAAAAAACACAAAAAAAATAAACAAAAAAAAATCCAGGCTTCAAGGGTGGAATAGTTAGAGATCCAATGTTCGTCGTGTGCTGTGTTATTAATAAGAATACATCTGAATTATGAAGTGCTCTAACTATTGAGTTAAATGAGGCATAGTTTGGAGGGGGGAGGGGTCAGGGAGAAGAGCCAGCAGCAGCAACAAAACTTATTTTTATATTTAGCTACATTCAATGGATCTCAGATGCTAAAAGTAAGGTTGGATGCTTCTTGCAGTGATGGACACAAAAAAAAACAAAGTGTAAAGGTGTTTCTGCTGGCTAGCTCCGCCCTGTGCCCCGCCCCTCCCCACTTGTATGTGGCAGGGTTTTTGCATGGTGTTATATTATCCTGCCTGCAGTCACTGAGTATCCCTGGCCGAACGCGAGCAGCTGATGGAAAACAGTTTGAAGAACCACTGCGAGGTGATCTTTGCACACCGCATCGGGGGTTCAGGGCAGAAACTGGGCCGTTATGCAACGATTTGTGGTGGTGTGAGTAGTGATAGTGTAGTGACCATGTTGGTGTTTTGTATAGTGGTAGACTTGATAAATAACCTATGGCATTCTATATCACTATATCTTTGAGGAATGGAAATAAGAAGCGCTAATGATTTTCGCACGGGTCCGTTGTGATGTGTCGGGGTGCAGATGTAAATAGCCTAATTCTCCGCCTCCGTGTCCCATCGCGGGCCGAAGAGCAGCCAGAAATTTGGCCGGGGATATATCTCAGATGAGTGACGAGCCTAACTGCAACAAAAATTCAAGTATGGACATATATTTGGATTTTGATGTATTTGCATTATATATGAATATATATTTGCGCACACTTCATGCACACTTGCATACAACACCAGCAGACACTGTACACACAGATGAGTGGCTAGTAGCAAGAAATGAGTTTCCATAATCTTTGGATTGAATAAAAAGTGGCTTACATTTTATTTTATTTTTTTCCTGGAAAACGGAGGTTTTCTTGATTTTTCTCTAGTTACAGGAATGTTTCCCCTCGGTTCTGTTATCGTTGGGATTTTTTTTTCTTTTTTGTTTTGATCGAGACAAAGTCGGAAGCAGCTTATGGAAACTTTTCTCTTTTGTTGTTTCTAGCCACGGGACTTAATGGTGGTTTGAATAAACCCTGATCACAGGCTGGTTCTGCCTCTGATGGGGGGGTCAGTGTTGAGGCTTTGTGGGAGAAGCAGACCTGTGTGATGTTTGACTGACAGGCACCGTGTGAGGGAGAGGTTGATCGACTCTATCAAGACTTATGTCCCAGTCAGAGTCTGGGAGCCCCTGTTCTGTGGATTACTGAAGCAGCCCCACCCCAACATCAATGTGAACAGAGTTAACTTTCTTTTGACCAGATATAATTGGAACTGTTTTGATCCCCCCCCCCAAAAAAAAACAAACAAAAAAAAAAACAAACCCGGGTGCTGCTGGAAGTGGTTTACGGGTTAATGGACACAGTTTGATATTCTCCATAGAACATGTGCATTCCCGACTGACACGAGAGGTCAAACCATGACAACTTATCTCTACCTGACTGATGTGTAAAGCAGCTCTTTGGAACTGAAGTTGATTTCAAGACCGATTTAGTGCTCGGGCTGCAGATAATGCCAGAATTACAATATTTAAAAGAAAAGAGGGGGGGGGGGGGGAGAAAAGAAATCACTGCATCATCCAGGAAAGAATCTTTATATTCGTTGAAAACGAAAATGCACTCCTGCTCACTAAAGTGCCAATCCGACCAACAAAGACTGGAGGTTCTTTTTGTTTCTGTCTTTGACTTGTAGATGATTTCTTTATATCTTTATTTACTTGAATGTGCACACGTTTTTTGTGCAAAACATTGCTGCTCTATTTTCCTTATCTTTAAAGTTACATTATTTTCCACTGTTTCTCCGGGAAAAGTGGCATTCTTTACTGGGGCACCTAAATGATGATGTCCAATTGTCTTGGCTGGGGGAGGACGGGACGGCTGGTCTTTTCCAGCTTCTTTCACTAATCCGATGGTCCCTGCTGTGAGCCTTTTGATGGTTCTCACTGTTGTAAAAGTAGTTTCACGCTGTAGGTAAATGATTGTTACATTTTAGGTGGAGGCCTGCAGTCAATCGCTTCATAGCAGAGAAATGGTTTTGAGCTGTTTTTAACTTGCTTCGTTTCAGCGGAAGCTCCAGTTTGTCGGTTCCTCTCCCTCTGTGAGAGAAAAACGCTCTTTTTCTCTCGAAATTTCAACTTTTCTTTAAAAAAAAAAAATCTGCTAAACAATTGAATCCATAAGATTGCATCAACATTGCTCAAAATGAAGATCCGCCGCCCGCTCTCACAGGTGACTCATTCCGCCGGGTGGAGCGAACAGAGACGACTGCTTGACATTTTTCTAAGTTTAAAATCTGGGTTTCAGAAAAGGCGCAGTGATTTACATTAAAAAGTATTATAATTTAAACTATGTATGTTCTGATACATTGACAGGGATTCAGATGCAATTCTAATCACTTCTGAGAAGTGGAGAAGAAGAAGAAAAAGAAAAAAAAAAAGCCTCAATCAAACTTGTCACAGGATGAATAGAAAAATGGTAAAGATACAAGCCTTTTCTGCTTTTCTTGATCCTTTTCCTGATCACCATCCGCTGGGCTATATTTTTGGATAATGGTGTTTAAAGTACAAGTTTGTCCTAATCAGACTGCGTGATCAGGAACCTTGTTGTCTACAGGGGAGTGAACAGACATCTCGAAATATCTCAAATCTGACTTGTCTTCCGTCCTAGACTTTGTTGGTGTCTCTATCAAAATCTCAAGCCACACTTGGCTTGGTCAAGTAATGTCTACGCTACAAATGTTTACAGTGCTACGTGTTTGTAAAGTACTTTTCATACGCCATCGGTGACCAGCCCTGATGTATTCACAGCTCTGGTCCTCCCATTTCTTTTTTGCTCTTATTTATTTTCTCTTCTCTTGTTTATGGTTTTTCGTTTGCTCCAAATTACCCATCTTATACTGTGACTCGACTTGACTTTACCGACGGTATGAATGAGTGACGAGAAACTTAATACACTTCAGCTGAACATGACACACAAACATGAACATGAATTTAGAAAAAGAGGAAAGAAAAAAAAAAAAAAGAGAGAAACTGCGTACAAGAAACTGCAACAATATTAAAAATGTAAAGAAAATATATTAAATTTAAGAATTGTTCAGAGGAAATACTGTACAAAACAAATAAAGTTATGTTGCAACCCTTTCATGCATATATGGCTTCTTGTTCCTGTTTGTCGGATGTGTTGGAGGCGCACACGCCGGCGGTGTGAGGGTGGGGATTTCACGCTTTTCACAAGCATCGCCACCCCAGCGTTCAGCAGCGACATACCATCCCATATCCACGGCTTCGCGATGCAGGGATTTTAATTTTTTTTGTGAATCTCACAAACCCAACGTTGCAGTCCCAGTAGGACATAGAAAACGTATCAAATGTCGATAGTGAGGCATTTTAGTATTTTATTATCCTGAATTTGATGGCAGCAACATTTCTCAAAAAGGTTGGGACAGGACCAGTTTACCACAGTGTAGCATCCCGTCTTCTTTTGACAGCAGGCTGTAAACATCTGGACACTGAGGAGACCAGCTGCTGGACTTTTGGGAACTTCTTGTCTTATTTATTTATTTATTTGCTGGCATCAAGTTCAATTGGGGTTTCATTAATTTTGTATATTTTTAGGGAATACAGACTGCATCACAGGACCCTGAAAAGTAGTGATCATGAAGCATTAAGTTGTGTTGATTTCACATTTGGGAATTTGACACAAGTTACAATGAACAATGTTGAAAGCTAATTGTTACTAAAAGCTTGATGGTTGAAGGCAATAAAGCAAAATGTGTACATTGAGTCCATTCTGGTTTGCTCTTAAAGGGGAGAAAAGTTGACATAATGCGAGTTTGACCAAACATTATCTATAAATTTGTGCATGGGTTGCAGCAGAGCTAATATTTGCAGCTTTCTTGGGATACTTAAGTTGGCTATTTTTTTTATCCTAAGTCCCCAAGTGTGTTTGCCCTTGTGAGTTCATGCTGAGCATTGGGAGGGCCCAACATCAACTTCTTTTAGTCCTTATAGAAAACTTAAAGTCTGCTTCGTGTAACCCATCATTGTAGAAATGAGTTTATAAGTCTCCTTTTAAATATGTTTATGAGCAGTACCATGTGGGCCCAAGGGCAACGACGTTTCCATACACTGTATACTCCTATATTGCTGTATTGAACAGGTGAGATGAGAAGCTAAAAAAAAAAAAAGTACTTTCAATTGTGGTTAAAAAAAATCAACCAGCGCAAACTTTATCAAGAAATGGAATGGAATTCTGGGCAGTTTGCTTACTGTTTCTCATTTTAAACTGTATGCTTTGTCTAAGCTAATGATTATATAGCTTATATAGTTTAATTATACAATTTTCACTTGGTTTACAACCCCACCGTTGATCATTTATTAATCCCCTAGATGGCGACAAAATACTGAGCTAGGAGTGAGCTGCGGTTAAAAGTAACAAAGAAGAAGCAGAAGGCAAAGTTATGACCGGAAGTTATTTTTTTCCTCCATCCTCACGCTGTTACCGAAAGCTGGAGTTCATAGACCTATTAGCTGTTTCCTCCCGAAGCCTTAAGGTAAACAAGGGTGTATCACTTATGAAGGCAGGGTATAAGTTCAGAAACACGTACATGTTTAGTCAGCCTCAGTTTTTAGTATTTTTTTCCCTTTGTACACAAGCTAACACTAGTCAGATAACAGCCGTTCAAGCCAATTTAGCTGCATGTAGCGGCTAACCAGCGTTAGCTTGTGCCAGCTAAGGTAATGTGAAAGCTGTGTGGTAAGCTACGTGGGTACTGGAAATGCTTGAAGGGACCCCTAGCAGGAAATGTGTTGTTAAGTGGATGAGTCTTTGTAATACGTCAAAGTTATTAACGGCAGTACAGGCAGTGTAGTACCAACTCCTAAACTCCTTGAAATATTTCGTTTTTCAACGCGTCATGCGCACGAATCTTTTCAGCAGAGCAGGGACTGAGTGTGGCAAATGTTCTTTTAGACCTGCAGCTCAGCCTTCTTATCTGTAAGCCCGATGTCACCGCTTTATCTTCCTGCTTAGAGTAATAGATATGATAAAACAAGACACGGAAGAGTGCGCCACAGAGTGCGGCGAGGACGCTCCCCCCACAGCTGGAGAGATGGAGGCACCTGCACCTGCGGCAGCTAAAGACAGCTCGGACAGCAACAGCCCCAAAGAGTCTGAGTCACGGAGCCCCAAAGAGTCTGAGTCACGGAGCCCCCGGACTGACACACCTTCACAAAGCACCGAGGGAGGACGTGGAGGTAAACCGCCTTTTTTGCTCAATTCTCTGACTATCTTGCTGTTTCTGTCACACACGCACACACACACACAACCGTGGTTCTTTTCGAGAAGCAGAAACGGACCTGGACAGTCACATGATCAGTCTGGTGAACCTATGTCAATTTAAAGGAGTAATGAATGTGTCCTGAGTTTGTCACACAACACTCAAATGTATTATTAACTAGCCAGCCAGCCTCCCAAGCAAAAAGTGGGAAAATAAGGAGTATATATTCACAATGGAGTTGGGACCGATCCAGTGTAGGTAATCAGGTTTCAGTCCTGTGTTAAGTAAGTATGAATCCAAATACAGGTAAAAATGTGTCTATATCTGACAAAGTAGTGCTAAACTATCCCAAGAATAGCAGCAATAATGGTGACAGTAGTCTCCAAGTGACAGAGGTCTGATGTTCAGATTCAGGTATCAGAGTAGGATTGGAAACCCGAGGGCTGTGTGGCTTGTTGGGACAGGAGCGTCAACTTCCTGTGCCTGTTGCTGTCGTCTGGTTACCCTCTGCTATGTTTGGCTGTAGGGTTTGTAGAAATGGTCACAAATCGCATAGAAAAGAGACGGAAACGGGAGAGGAGAGAAAAAGGTACCATCCTGGGAGGAACTGGATCATGCTGCCGAGGACACAGCACACAGTAGATACACAGGACCGGAGAACTGATCCTGGTGCAGCGCCTCCTCTCACATTCACACACACTCTAAACTAACTGCTTCCAGACCGAGTGGATGCACTTTGAGAGAGTTTCAGAGCTTCAGATCCCCAGAGGCTTGGCTGAATGCAAGATCTGGTAGCGAGACGGGTGCCGAAAAGCTGATCCCCTGCACAAGCCGACCTTCCATTTTAGATTTTGGATTTCATCTGACAGCAAAGGTTTATTAGAATCTCGAAACCTGTTCAACTTTGTGCGGACCCGTAATGTGTGTTTAGCATTTGGTTCTGTCGAATATAATAAACTTACAGGTCATCCCAGCTCACGGGCTTTATACTCATTTGTTTTTCTTTAGGAAAGAAAAAAAGCCACTTTGAGTGAGCTTTAAAAGCTTGCGGTACACGTAATAGACCTTGATTAAAAGAAAAGAAAAAAAACGCTCCTCTCGCCGTGTTTCACTGTGAGAGGAAACGCCGCCAGACTCAGCCCTTTTCTCCGTGTGCAGTTGCAGAGGCCGCGCTGTCTCAGTGTGACATGGCCGAGGAGCTGAGCCGGCAGCTGGAGGACATCCTCAGCACCTACTGTCGGGAGTCCCTCTCAGACGACGCCAGCGCCCTGCTCAACGGCGTGTCACACAGCCCGGTGCTTAACGGGTTGACCAGTGAGAGGGCGCGCCACAAACCAGGGGAAGGCAAGGTCAACGGCGGCGCCAACGGGGCAGAGAAGGAGCAGAAGAAGGCTCAGGAGAAGAAGAAAGTGAAGGGTCTGGGTAAGGAGGAGACTAGTGCTGACTGAGGATCTCTGAGGAAACTGCCGCAAAGACCTCAGCAGAGCAGAGGGAAGAAACTTTGCATCTGAACAATGCTTACCTGTGCTCAGGGTTCACGTTGTGTTAAGCAGATGGACAGCAGCTTGTGTTGAATACGTAGAATATTCAGCATTTTACAGGGTTAAAGGCTCTTCCGACAGCATTTGGACCAGTTATCTAAAGTCTCTGATTGTTTCCATCAACTAACCAACACTATTTTATGTTTGAATTCTGCTTATTTATGCAGGTAAAGAGATCACCCTTCTGATGCAGACTCTGAACACACTGAGCACCCCAGACGAAAAGCTTGCTGGCCTCTGCAAGAAGTATGCTGAGCTGGTGAGTAGCTGCTGCAAAGTGGATCGTTTCCCACCTAAAAACTGTCCCACGAACGTCGCAATCTCTTTCTATGGAAGCTCTAAGGACATGCTGTTTTTTTTTTGTTTTTTTTCAAGCTGGAGGAGCACCGTAACACCCAGAAGCAGATGAGGGTGCTGCAGAAGAAGCAGAGCCAGCTGGTGCAGGAGAAGGACAACCTGAGGAACGAGCACAGCAAGGCCATCCTGGCCCGCAGCAAGCTGGAGAGCCTCTGCAGGGAGCTGCAGAGACACAACCGCACACTGAAGGTACAGCACCCAGTGGCTGGTGGCGATTCTGCAGCAGCCAGCTGTTCAAAGAGTGGACAGCACTCTGAAAAAATCCTTTTTCCATGTGTATGAGAGAGCACAGAGCTAGTTGCTGCAGTTTCACTGTATTTAACATGGACATTTTTAGACAGCTGGTATGTTTAAAGCGTGGGGCGCGAGGCACAGTGTTCAATATTTTGTCTTTGTCTCCGCAGGAGGAAGGGATACAAAGGACCCGGCTGGAGGAGGAGAAGAGGAAGGAGGTGACTTCTCATTTCCAGGTGACGCTGAACGACATCCAGACTCAGATGGAGCAGCACAACGAGAGAAACGCCAGCCTCCGACAGGAGAACACGGACCTGGCCGAGAAGCTCAAGAAGCTCTACGAGCAGTACAAGCTGCGGGAAGAGGTGAGCCCCCCACATCTGCATTCTGTTTGAATCACATCTGTTCTTCTGTTTGTTTGCTTTTTTAATGGATGGCTTTGTTTTTCTCTCTCTGGCTCCGTGCAACCCCACCAGCACATCGACAAAGTGGTGAAGCACAAAGACCTGCAGCAGCAGCTGGTGGATGCAAAGCTGCACCAGGCGCAGGAGCTGCTGAAGGAGTCAGAGGAACGGCACGAGAGAGAGAAAGACTTCGTAAGAATCTGTTTTATACGCAAAGTAGCAGAAACACTTGTTACATAGTTAATAATAGTTAATAATTTACCTTCTTCTTTTGTCTTTTGCTCTGGTCTGCAGCTGCTGAAGGAAGCCGTAGAGTCTCAGAGGATGTGTGAGCTGATGAAGCAGCAGGAGGTTCACCTCAAACAGCAGGTTCCTTCACAATTTACTCCTCACATTATATCTCAGTGGGATTGTTGTTCTGCTGCAACAAAATCGTTTTGTCGTGTGCCCCCCCTCCCCTCAGTTGTCGCTGTACACGGAGAAGTTTGAAGAGTTTCAAACGACTTTGTCCAAGAGCAACGAAGTCTTCACCACTTTCAAACAGGAGATGGAGAAGGTTGGGTGCATCTGGTGCTGTCAGGGTTTTGAACGGCATGATTCGGTTTATTTTATACATCGTGTTTTCTTTTTGCTCGCAGATGACTAAAAAGATCAAGAAGCTGGAGAAGGAGACAGCGATGTATCGCTCGAGGTGGGAGAGCAGCAACAAGGCTCTGCTGGAGATGGCTGAGGAGGTGAAGCTGCGCCCGTGTTCTCATTTCTCTCCATGATAGCATTGCTGCGCTTCATTTTCGTCATCACATTTGGTCACATTGCACCCAGAATGGTCCGAAAAAATGTTTGGATCGGGCTTAATACAGAGGTCGGTCGGTATGACTTTATAAAAGATAGAATATGTTGTGGAGAGGGCAACATGCGGCCAGCGTTAGAAAGTTCAGAACACAGCTAAATGATACACGAGACAAGATTTCTGAGCTCATCTCTGCCAGCTTAAATAGATTAAAAGATGCAGTAAAAAACCAAACAAATAAAGAATTAGCTTAACAGCACCAGAACAAAAAGCCTCAGAGTTTCCAGGGTCATGTGAGAATAACTGAAGGTGTAAATAATCGTTAGCAGTACACTCATTTGTTTGTTAGTGGAGGTGGTGCTCACACACACACACACACACACACACACACACACACACACTACACTTGGATCCGGCCCGTTTCCTGTCGGCAGCGCCTGAGCTGGCTGGAAGTGAAATGTTTCCCAGTAGAAGGAGACATCTGAAAACATCGACTTTCTGTCAAAACGGTCGTAGTCTTTGATCGTCTTTCAGTTTGTGCAGCCCAAGTAAAAGAGGAAAACCACTAAATGCCTTTTGGGTTTCAGTACGATTTAGCACCAGCACCTGGAACTACATCATCCTGAATGATGGTACAGCTGTACCTCTGCACATCTGTTTGATCAACTGAGCGTAATAAAGGTCGTGACAGGATTTACTGCTGAACGTTAGCAGGTGGTGCTGATAAGCTGTGGATATACTGCAGGCTCGTCATTGTGTGCTGGTAAATCACATCTGCTCAGTTTTCAGAATGTGTGTGTGTGTGTGTGTGTGTGTGTGTGTGTCTACAGAAAGCTGTGCGGGATCGGGAGTTTGATGCACTTCAGGGTAAAGTCCAGCGGCTCGAGAAGTTACGGCGGGCGCTAAAAGTTGAACGAAACGAGCTGAACAAGAAGGTCCAGAACCTGAGCGGGCAACAAGACGGCGCTGCTGGAGCCTCCCCCTCAGACCCAGGGACTGACTCCCCGTCTCCTCCGCCCACAGACTCTCTGCTGGAGCCCAGCGCCTGTCCTGCGCCCGACACACCCTCCTCCTCCTCCTCCTCCTCCTCCCACCCCTGCCACTGTGACCCACAGCTGGACACAGATGCCCCTTTAAAAGAGGCAAACACTCAGCCTGTCCCTGTGCAGGAATGAAGAAGCGCTGCTCACACTCCCCTCCTTCAAAGCCACCAAAAGATAAGCCACCAGCCTGCAAGCCGCTCCTCCTCTGCTGGATGCAGCAGATCGGATAGCCACACCTTTACTTACTGAAGACAGAATATCTGATCAACTTTTAACTGAAGGGTTAATTTGTGTCCTCCCAGCATGCTCTGCAGACTTTCTAAAGTACAGAACAAGGGTCTGAGTCACCCGTCATAGTGTTGACATTTACACTGTGAGGTTCGAGTAACACGAAAACGTTTGAAAATATTCGGAAAAACCCAATTTCCTGTAATAATTAAGATTTACACGATTGGTGAACATGGGAATGGGTGTAATCATATGCTGCATTAGGCTTTAATGAGCTGCATGGGACGATACAAGCCAAACCGGTCCATGGCAGGAGGAGTTATTGAGGTTGAATGACGGACGGACGGATGGATGGATGGATTGGTGTGTGCGTGTCTCCAGTTCGTCTTATTTCATTCGGTCAGAAAGGGTTCCATAGTTTAAAAGCAAAGTTTTGTCTTTCAGATGAAGTCTTAACAGTAACGTCTGTTTCCTTCACTTCTGCGTCATGATTGAGAAGTTTTCCTCAGTTTGATTTAATTTCCTCACCTTTCACACAGATTAGATTTGCGTGGTGATGAGCACTTTTTCAGTTTCAGGTCACGTCCAAAACATTTTCTTTTTTTTCTTTGTTCTTGTTCGCATAAAACTTTGTTTTTTGGGTCTATATTTATTGTTTCGAGTCATAGCCTCTGTCATAGCACACTGTAAGGAAAACAAATCTTTATTTAGAATATTTACAGTGGTTTTACTTTCATGACCAAGTCTTCTTTGAGTTGTGTTGCTCGTGGCTGATTTCCTTTCGTAAATCTGCTTCTATCTATCTAAAAGCCACCGCTGTAAGCTTGTTTCATTGGATCGTGGTGCGCTTGGATGTGCGGGATATATCTGTTCATGATTGACTCCTCTTTATTCTGGTAACTGCAGTAGCTTGTAATCAGGTTTTAACACGAGAATGTTCAAGTACCTCTATGCAACGCTTGCGTCTTGGTTTTATTCAGTCTGAACTGACGAGCACTTAGCTGAGAATGTATATTCATTAAATCTACTTTCCTGCATGGATGTCCTGTAAGAATGTCATATCTCACAGCAGAAGGCCTTTTTTGGGGAGGGGGGGGGTTACGTTTGGACCATGTGTGTTAAGCTGCTCATGTTGTTTGACTTTGAACATATGTTGCATCTCTCGGATGCTTTTTAAAAAAAAAAAAAAAACAGTGCGGTGACTGAGCCAAGTGGGGAAACGGAAGGGAAAAACTGGGGCCAAACTTACTCCATTTCTGAATCCTTTCACTCTCAATCATGCCCGTTTCTCCTCATTCTTCTGTTCTACTTAATACGTAGGATTGGTAAAAAAAAAATAAATAAATAAATGAATAGTGACCACTTAAATAGAAATGGAATTCTTTAAATGGAATACTTTATTTCTTCCATTGTCCAGGTGAAAGGACCCACTTCAATGACCATGAAAAGGAACCAAAGATGTTTCCTTTTTTTTTTTTTCCTTCTTTTGCAGTACTTTTATCTGGCCCTGTATATTTTGTTTATTGTTGAATAAAAGATGTAACGGTGTGTTTCTGAGTGGTTGGCTGATTGACCTGGTAGACTCGCATATTGATATCTGCTCTGATGACACCAAATTTGAAAACTGCGAAGGAATGCTGTCGGATTTTCTTTTGCTGGAAAAGAACATGGCTTTTAATGACATCACAACCAAGGACGTGCAACTTTAAGTACACTCATTCAATGTGTTGTCACGCATTTATCACGCAATATCTCATTTATAAAAGTGAATGAATAGGAAATCTAGTATATACCGTATACATTAACCTGTTAGGATGCTCGCAACGTTTAATTGGTGAATTAATATTATATTAATACTCTGCAACTGCGTGACTTATGTGTTTTTTAAACGCGAAACATTCGAAGTTTTCAGTTTTGTATAGTACCTGAAGCACAAGCTGTTTCACGCCCCCGTTATTTGGGAGAATTACAGCAGAGGGCGCACTGGCGCCATTTTGCTTTTTGACACAGGAATTACATCACCTTCCTCTTCCGCCGCGGCTCCGGCGCCTGAAACACGAGTGCTCAAGCTTTCTATCTTTACGTGAAGCATTGTTTATGTACTGGGCCGACCGGCAACACATAGCTGACAAAAATGGTTAGTATATTTCTTGGCAACGGTTTCCTTCGATTTATATTTTGGCCCGACCACCTCCCGTTTTCTTACTGCGGTTGTAAGCTCGGGTTCGGGTAGCATATGGGCTCTAGCTAGCTTTAGCTTAGCTTTCAAATTAGCGTTCTCATAGTGTTGTCATACATGTTAGCTAGTGCTGGGTGCGTGATGTAGCTACGCAAAGAAATATATTTCACTGGCAGATGGCAGAGCTATAGTTTGTATTTGGAAGATGAGCCGTAATGTTGTCACTGCAGACCACAGTCCCAGTATGTTCCCCTTAAAAAACAGTCAGTGGTGTAAATTGTTACGTTGAATACTGAACCGAGCTTTTGTTTTTCCCAGAAACCAATCCTGCTCCAGGGCCACGAGAGGTCCATCACTCAAATCAAGTACAACAGAGAAGGAGACCTGATTTTCTCTGTAGCTAAAGACACGGTGGGTCAACTATCAGTGTCCATTAAGCATGCAGATTCGATTGGAAATGGATGACTTATCCTCTTTTGTCGTATCCAACTGTAGGTTTGCAACGTGTGGTATTCTGTGAACGGCGAGAGGCTCGGTACCTACAATGGACACACGGGAGCTGTGTGGTGTATCGACTGTGACTGTATCCTCCCTCAGGAAATGCACCTGTGCATGTTTAGAATGCTAGTGCTTGGTGGTGATGTACGTGGTTGGTTTCTTAACTTGGACTTTCTCAGGGGACACTAAGAGCGTACTGACGGGGTCAGCAGACAACAGCTGTCGACTGTGGGACTGTGAGACCGGTACGTAAAAAAATAAGTTGTACTGAAGATTTCCCTGCTTTTCTAATGACACATCATCCTAATATCAAAAGCTATATCTAAAGAACTACATTTATTTATTCATTAATCTCTTTATTTAGTTTGACAAGCCTCTGAAATAGTAGGAAGATGATGCTTTGGGTCATCTCACACATATTTTTCACTCTACATTGCTGCTCTCAGGTAAACAGCTGGCTCTGCTCAACACCAACTCTGCCGTCAGGACGTGCGGCTTTGACTTCAGCGGCAACATCATCATGTTCTCCACAGACAAGCAGATGGGTTACCAGTGCTTCCTGAACTTCTTTGACCTGAGGGATCCACAGCAGATAGGTACACGCCCTTTGTTCTTCTCAGCGGTCGTGTTGGTCTAAAAGTCAGATGTTGATTCAAACTTGGCCGTCTGAAGTAGCAGCATTCAGAAGATTGTATTCTATGGCGTGGCTCACGGGCACACACACACACACACACACACACACACACACACACACACACACACACACACACACACACACACACACACACCCACACACACCCCTTTGATTCCTTCTGACCTGCTGTGATATATACAAATCATTTCGTGTCATGTGAAACTAACAGAGACTTGCCGTCATAGCAACACATCTGTCCTGCCTGCTGTTGGGAGTGCAGCAGAGCGACTTCTAATTGTAGAATTTTCCATTTAAGCAAACGTCGAATGCCTGTTGTCTGCGTGAGGTTAAAAATTGAGTATGTTCTCAGCCTTGCGTCTGTGATTGAAAGAGGGAATCTGTTTGTGTGTGTGTGTGTGTGTGTGTGTAGAGGACAACCAGCCCTACCTGTCCGTACCCTGCAGCGATCACAAGATTACCAGTGCCGTGTGGGGGCCTCTGGGGGAGTTTGTCAACGCCGGCCACGAGAACGGAGAAATCAACCAGTTTAGCGCCAAGGTTTGTAATGTAATGCATCCAATGGTGCCTCCAACACCAATGCAGGATGTAAAGTAGAATGGGGAGAAATACCAGTTTTTAAAGATTGAGTGTCAAATTGAGTCAAAAGTTTTGTAAGTCATGATCATAACTATGTTGTTTATAATTTTTTTGGCCAGTCTGGAGAAATCCTGAAGAAGGCCAAGGAGCACACCAAGCAGATCAATGACATGCAGACATCAGTGGATCTCACTATGTTCATCAGTGCCTCCAAAGACAACTCTGCCAAAGTAAGAGCCGACCTCCTCTCCTGGACCTTAAACACAACACACCCACTGACAAACATGTTGCTGAATGAGTGTTTTCCGTCTCCCTTGTGTCCTCGTAGTTGTTTGACTCCACTTCTCTGGATCACATCAAGACTTTTAAGACCGAGCGACCCGTCAACTCTGCTGCCATCTCCCCCATAATGGATCACGTAAGATGACTCGCACACTGCATACTTTTAACAGTACACACTCGTAGCACTCTGACTGACCTAAAATGCTTGATCAGGTGGTGATGGGGGGTGGACAGGAAGCCATGGAGGTCACCACTACCTCCACCAGGATTGGCAAGTTTGAGGCCAGGTGAGTTGAACACCTGAGTTGAGCTTTAAGGATGAAACAGTCAGAGAAAACAAAGCGC
This sequence comes from Leuresthes tenuis, assembly GCF_036924035.1. NCBI lineage: Eukaryota > Metazoa > Chordata > Actinopteri > Atheriniformes > Atherinopsidae > Leuresthes > Leuresthes tenuis. The sequence goes on along the minus strand of NW_027325372.1, from coordinate 20,618,524 downwards.
ATTGGATGGCATCGCCTGTGGGAGGGGTTTGTGGTGGTGACCTGTCTTTTCTGCCATTCTCAGGTTCTTCCATGCTGCCTACGAGGAGGAGTTTGGCAGGGTCAAAGGTCATTTTGGTCCCATAAATTGCGTTGCTTTCCATCCTGATGGCAAGAGGTAGTTGGTTAACTTGACTTGTTAACAATGCAGTCGTTCTGCTGAAAACTGCAAATCACTAACTCTGTTCTTGTGTGATTACTGTCTACAGCTACAGCAGTGGAGGAGAAGATGGATATGTAAGGATTCATTACTTTGACCCACAGTACTTTGACTTTGAACTGGAGGCTTAAACAGCCAGCTCACGCCCACAGCTTCAACGAGCATCCGTCTCAGTCCCATCAGGAAGAACAGAGTGCATTCAGTCAGCTGACCACCTCCCCTGAACCAAAGTCAACGTTACAGTTTGCGATGCTGGTCACCTGTAATTAAGTTTAGACCGACTACTTCAGATTACTTACAAAATAAAGGAATAGGGGATCGTTCATGAATGCATACTTGTGAAGTAGTTTTTGTAACATTTTGGATCTCCTGATGGAATCTGGATTTCAATTTTGTACCTGGGATGTGTAGTTTGAACTTTAACCCTTATTCCATAACCCTGAAGTGTATTTAATATGATAAATGATCTTTAGATGCATTTTATGTTGCAAAGTCATTCCACCGCCCATCATAAAATGACAAACTAAAATTCTGTCTTTGTGATGCCTTCCTCTTCCACCTTCACCATGAGACAAAGTATTCTTCATATTTCATGAAGTCTGAGTGGTGATGCCGTCAGATATATTAGCCAACAAAAAGTAGATCAATTTTCTTTATTTTCTTCTTTTTTTATAACAATGATAATGCACATTTCACAAGGATAGATTTCCAAACAACCACACGTGAAGAGCCATACACTGGCCTCCTCCACCTTTAAGTATAATGATACAACATCTAAAATAAGTCATTCACTCACCATCAGCAGCCTCTTGGAGAGGTTCACACACATTCATACATTAACATACAAACAATGCGGGGAGGAAAAAATACCAGATATTCATAAAATGACGGGCTGAGAGGACTGACTGTATTCATGATTTTAAATAAGTTAGTGAGCAGAGATCAGGGGCAGAAAGTTTGTATGTGCTGAAGGTGCCGATGTTCGAAACACGCATTCACAGATAAATTAATAGCAAGGCAAACTATCTTTAGGCTGCAGGTTGTTAAACCACAGCCCCACAAACTGGTTTAAATCTGAACTGGAAACAGTAACACTGGGACGGGTTTCTCATTACAGCAGAGACATAACAGTGCGAGATGAGTGGGATTTACACTTAAAAACACGGTGACGCTCATTTCAAGAATGCCAAACTAATGGCTTAATATTGGGTTGTGCATCCCATTCACATGATGCTAAACTCAACTTGGAAGTACAGTGTAAACCAGGTTTGCCCTTAAGAACACTAAAAAAAAAAGAGGAATTTAAAAAAAAGATCCTATTGTTGCAGTAGGAGAACACAGGAATCTGAGGGGGTTGAAGATAACAGTAAATCCATTCTCCCTGGATCGGACTTCAAGTCGTCTTCACCTCCTCTTTTGGTCTGAAACACAAACAGTTTTGTTGAAGACAAAAAGCAGAGCATCCAGACAACTTTGTGATCACTTTAATGTCTACAATTCTTCATTCCATGAAGAAACTGCAGGGTGACTCTGGGAGAAGGAAGAGGAGCTGGACTGGAGCCACAACATAAAACAACAGGTCCTGATAATGTCCTCCAGTTTCCAATCATTAAACTCTCAGAGCAGCTTTTATGGACAATTAATATAATCAGTTACAAACTAAAATTTCAGTGCTGGACTTGCGATTACTGGGTAACACTTCCAAATCTACAGTTTACTCACTGTGGTCATGCATATTTAAAAAGAGTGGGAGAAATAAACTGAGGTTGTGACTTTTTGAATAGTGAATATTATTGTTATGAGAATCTGATCTCTATCAGTTTGAATGTTTCTTACCCGGATGTATCCATCTTCTCTTCTTCTTTCTCCTCTTCTTTCACTTCTAGAAAGCAAACAGGAGTGATTAATATGGCCACTGACTGTTCAAACACAGCTAGGTCATGCGAGTGGTCTCACCTTTTTTTTCCTCTCCTTCCTTCTCTTCCTCCTTCTTCACTCGTTTTGTCTTTTTGTGGTTGGCTGCATTCCTGCGGCCTCCCCCCTGCCCCTCTGCCTCGTCCTCAGAGTCTGAAAACTCCTCTTCACAGGCTATCCTCTTGTCGTGGGCCCGGACTGAAACAACAAAGTGCGGTTCAGTAAAATTCCTTTCATGTCAAATGTGGACTAGGGTTTGAGGTTCGAGTCCTCACAGCTGCATGTTTAAGAGACGAATGCCAGGAAACATCTTACTGGAGACGCGTTTGTCGGGGTCTTCCTCGTCCTCGTCTCCACTGTCTGGGTGAGGAGCATCCTCTGGGATGGCCTGCATCTGGACACCGGGCGCGTGAGGCAGCATACGGAGGTTCTCAAAGAGCCTCTGTTTGATCTTCTCCAGGTACTCGTTGGTATTCTGGTTAGTCATGTTGGAGGGGCTGATGTGCAGCTTGAAGTCGGGCCCAAAGTACTCAAAGTAATCATTGTAGGGCAACTCGTTGGGAATGGAGCTGTCCAAGGCGACGGCAGTTTCGAACGTCCAGCAACGGGCCACGTTGCGGATGGTGTACCCTCCTCCGCCCAGCATCAGCAGAGGAAGGTTGAAACTTTTGATGTACTCGACGCACTTGGCGTGGCCTGAAAGGGCAAACGCACGCTCGGGTTAAGTTTTCAATATCATAAAGCCAGGGGTGGTCTTATGAGGCGTTCAATACCTTTGATGGTGAGGTTGAAGCAGCCCAGCCTGTCTCCAGAGAGAGAATCTGCTCCACACTGCAGAACCACAGCACTCGGCTGATACATCTCCATGACTTTGGCCATGATCTGACACAAACACATGACTTTGGTCAGAGACTGTGCTGTGAATTTGTCATCTTTAAATTTATTTGCTGGGTAAGAGGAAAAAACACAAAGGTTCAAATTGAAAGCTTACAGGTTTGAAGATGGCTTCATACGACTCATCATCAATGCCGTCTCTAAGAGGGTAGTTCACTGCATAGTACTTGCCCTTTCCTGCACCAATGTCCTGTACACATTGACATAGTTGGATTAATACCAACATACGTGGCCACAAGACAATAATGTTGTTCAATAATTAATAAAAGATTTTAAATAACACGAACCCTTAGGTCTCCAGTGCCAGGGAAGTACTCCCCATACTTGTGGAAAGAGACAGTCATGACCCTGTCAGTGGTGTAGAAGGCCTCCTCTACTCCATCACCATGGTGGATGTCAATGTCTATGTATAACACCCTCTGGTGGTATCTGGACAAGGCAGCGAATTCAGTTAATGATATACTGAGATCCAAGTTCAGACAAAAAAAGATCATAGTTCATGATAAATCATAACTTATAACAGCTACAAGTGACCTAATACTTTTCTAACTGCATTGTATCCTGGGTTTTAAAATGTAAAAAGGAGGCCACTGATCATCTGACCTCTCCAAAAGAGATCTGAAGTGCTTTTGGCAATCTTCATAGTGAGGTGTCATTGCTGTGTTAACATTAAATTAATTTCCCTGCTAATCAACAGTGTGAAACCTTTCAAAAGAAACTCAACAAAATTCTCAAAACGTTTTCATTATGTAACATATGTAAACCATATCCGGTGTTCTGTTCTCACAAACAAAGACTCCTGACAGCTGGATGAGGAAGCACAGGCAGTGCACTGCTTACTTGAGCAGCTCCAGGATGGCGAGGACGATGTCGTTGACGTAGCAGAAACCAGAGGCCTCAGACTTCTTGGCGTGATGGAGTCCGCCAGCCCAGTTGATGGCGATGTCTGTCTGCTGCTTGTTCAGCTTCACTGCTCCAGCTGAAGCAAGCAGAAACAAAGATTATAGACACTGAACCTTTTGTGTTCATAAAACTGAAGTCACTTGTTTATAGAACCTCAACAGTGGTCTATACTTGAAAAGAGTGCCTTTTTATCTGCTCCATACAACCTTAAAATGTGCATCTCATTCCCACAACGCTTCTTATTGTACAAATGCAGAACTTTTACACACTGATGAGCACATTGAGGCTAATGTGAGGTTCAGTGTTTTGACAAGTAGGCTGCCCCCCTTGTAAGAGGTCAGTGAACAAGATTATGTCGAGTTTAGTTGGAACAACGTACCCACAGAGCCGCCTGTTGAGAGCTGGCAAAACTCAAACAGACCATCAAACACTGGACAGTCCTCTCCAACATTAACTGTAAGAAAAAGAACAATGTTTGTATGACTGAACACGAGGGAAGTGGGAGCGCAGCGCTGCAAAGGAGAAAGCAGGACACTCACATCTTTGCATTTGTTTGCTGTACTCAGACATGTTGTCTGGCCGGATGGACCTCAGGAACTTTATGTAGTCGTCACTGTGGTACTTTGTCATCTCTTCACCACTGGCTTTGTGCGGTCTCTGAAATCCCACAGAAAGGTAACGGGGAACACAGTGATCAGTAATTGCAGTTTAAAAACAAATGTTGTGACTGCCATGTATTTAGCATTCCCTGCTGTACAACCACAGATTGTTGTTTATGCATTTAGCAGACATTTTATCCAAAGCGACTTACAGGTAGGCAGATAGGGTAAGGGGGTCTTGCCTAAGGACCCCTACTGGAGGTAACACCTTTCATGCAGGGGATTTGAACCCAGGTCTCCCACATGGAAGGTGGCAATCTTACCACTACACTATCAAAATCAAAATGAGTGATGAACAGGAGAAAAATGACAAAGAGGAGTCTTTTTTAATCATCTGTTCCTGCGCCTCCCCAGAACGAGTCGATCCATCTCCTCTCAAGAAGGTAAACGCAGCGTTCACAGACAACGCAGGGACTGCATGTGATTTCCATTGTACACTCCCTCTGCAGGGCTTTGCTCAAGCACGGCACCCCCAACCATTGTAGAATTCTTTTCAACTCAAGCCATTCAAGTCATTTTAAAAGAACATTTTGGAAAAATAGCTGTAACGCAGATATGTAACATCAACTAAAACAAAAAATATTTTTGCAGGACGGAAGAAACAGAAAACTCACTTGCGAGTGAAAGGCAGGCTCTGAACATTTACAGCGAGACATGGGGAAAAAGCTTAATGTTGCAGCAAAATGAATAATTGGTTTTGTCACTCGATGTGAGAAAAGTGCAGCCACATGTTGGTCGCACTTATTTCTCCCTGACAGAGAGAAATGTAACAACTGCCTCACTGTTCGTGCTGTTGTCCACACAGTCATTTCTGTCAGGCCCACTTGGACTCCCCACCGTGCAGGAAGAGGACATGGCAGCTTATTGAATAACTACTCTTTGATGATGTTCATTCATTGTCTTTATGGCATGATTAAATCAAATTCTTCAGTTTAACAGCTGAACATCCAGGCTTTGTAAAACATGTCTTGAAAATAGAAGATGCACAGCAAAAGAGATTAAAGCAAGGAAAGGAAATGGGATTTACATCCAGAAAAGCCAAATGTAAACCACAACTGACACATTATAATTGTAAGGTTTGCGTGGGGTGGTTTGACTCACATAGATCTCCATTTTCCTGTACAGTCCATAATTGAGGAGGAGGTTGTGTGTCATGCGGATCCTGTGGGGTTTCATGGGGTGGCCTTGGCCATAGTAGTAGTTTCCAACGTCACCTATAGAAGAACATATTAATTCAAACAAACTGTTAAGAAAAAGAAAAAACATATTCCCGTTACGCACCTCAGCTATACTATAAGTGACAGTTTAATGCCAAACTGCACTCAGAATATGTCTTGCTTGCTTTACTGACAGATGTTACACGCCAATATGGCGAGGGAAAAATAGCATGCTTAAGGATGAACTATGTGCACAAATCTTTTGAGCAGTGTGTCACACATTTTCCGAAGTTGCACTGCTCAACACACACAATGTTCCGCACGCAAATGTGGTCTACAACTAAAGCCTCGTCCACAATTTGTTCGCACTGCAGCTTTAAGTCCTGATCTGTGTGTTATTACAGGAAATGAATGATCCACATGTGACAGTAGGAGCCGGATTTGTTCAATGCTTTTGCACCAAGACAAACACGAATTTAAAGGTAATATAGACGGATTACAGCAATTGATATAACGTCAACCCGAATTATTCAATATTAATGTATACTATAAGGGCTAACAAGTTCCTCTGCACAGCAGATAGGAGAAATGCAATACATGTTAATGACAATTACTGTCTCAAAACCTATGTGCTCCACAACGCCTACCGAAGAAAGGACTGGTACATCGTCCCCCACTTCTCGGAAGTTGTTAGCAAGTTGCATGAACACTGGTGTGATTAGCGCCGGGTAGCTTCGAGGTTCATCTATGCTAAAAAATGTCCCATAAAAGCTTACACGCACAAAACGCAACACAATAAAATTCTTTATTATTTCAGGGGATTGGGCTGGCGACTGGATGTCTTGAAACTCATAAGAAGTGGAGGATGCACTACGTGCAGATTAAGGCTAACAGCTAACTCAGCAATCCGTATAGCTAAAACAAGCTAGGTAGCCCACCGAGTAAGCTAATGTTAGCTCACTACACCGGCGAGCTAGCTTAGTGGTGTAGCACTGAATAAAAACGTGATAGGTGAACATTTTTCTGAACGTTTACACGCCTCAAAAGCCACTCAAATAATCACAAGAACTATGATGAACAACAGAAAATATTTACCGTCATAGTAATAGCAAACTTTTTTCTTTGTTCCTTGAGACAGCGCCATTTTACACCAGTTACCCCACTGGTTCGTTTTCACCGGTTTCTCTGTTGCACCAGGGAGCTCGCGCTGAGCTCTTGTCAACCAATCACAGAGGCTCAGCCGCCCGAATGGGAGGCGACAGTTTTACAAACCGAGGACCGCCGAGGTAGCTGGAAAGACCGCTTACTGTGGAGTACAACGCTGCTGTTCAGCGTTTAACTCAGTTAAAATACATTTACACGTACAGCTCCTGGTTTTGACTTACTCACACAATAAATTGCTGATACAGTACTGAACATAAGTCTTGAGCCACCCCACTTTTCATTATATTTTACTTCTAATGAACCAGACGGTCTTGTAATCTTTGACAGTGATAGCGTTAAAAAAAAACATTCTTTGGACATTGTCTTTTATTTTACAAATTCTCAGTTCAGTCCTCGTACCTGACCGTTTTCAGAGATATGCTTATTTATTCACTCATTCTTGTTGTTTGTTAAGACTCGAGCGTAAAAAGCACATAAGAACAGGTGTACACCCAGCAAATTGAGCAAAGAACCAGATTTAAATGTAGGCATTTTGGTGCAGTTGTTAGCTACTTTGTTACAAGCAACCTGTTAAAAATATATAAGTATATATTTAAGTATATATATGAATAAATAAGATGAAGTATAAAAACTTGGTACACCTCAGCATAGTGAGCAGTGTGTCATTAAATAATATAAGGAAACTGGACAAGTGGAAGACAAAAGAAGAACCCAAAGAAGAGCTTTGGGATGTCCTTCAAGAAGCAAATATAGCTTATGTAAGAGTGGTCATTTCAAATACGGACTTTAAAGCTCATAGTTTTTTTTCTTCTTTCTGCCATTTATACTTTATACATCATTTCCACGTGATTGTGCCCACTTCCAGCCTCTTTTACACCCTCGAAGGACTAGCTTGGTAACGTTCCAGGTAATGACCAGCAGGTGGCAGCAAACGCTCATGTGCGTTTGACTTCAACTTCCAAATCTCTGGCGACACTTCGATTGCAGAATGAAAAATTAAGAAACTGACACATACCGTGCCGCAAACACTAAAAAGCAGCACACATAATCAACAAGACACTGGAAATGAAGTGGTTGTGGGGCAGCTATGAATTATTCACAGCTCCCTGCATTCCTGCGGGTGGACAACGTAAAGACATGTGGACGGTTTACCTAATTTGGATTTGTCTCGTCATTGCCTGACAGATAAATTTAAATCAATCAGTCGAAAAGATAACAAAAGCCGACAGTGTGAATGACCGAAATGCTACTGGAGTCAACTAGAAGCTCCAGCTTCAATAATTCATCGCACTTTGAAAGCCAAATCTGAACGTAGCTCAGATCTCAACTCATCATATCACCATGTGAAGTAGGTCAGTTCAGCCAGAGTCAGGCAGCTGTGTTCACCATTCTGAGGAGACGACAGGCCTTGGAAAGGAAGAAATACTGTCGAAGGAGGCAGGAGTAATGATGCCTGTCTCAGAGCCAGGGGACTAACAAAGGGTCAGGGGTCAGTGGAGCTAACATCATTAGTGTTAAATGGTTCGAATTGCTCTGAAGGACAAAAAGAAAAAAGTGCCACTTGATTTCAAATCAAATAAAGGCCTTTATGTTTTATAGTGAACATAAACTCTGAGGCGTTTCGTAAGTGCTTTCTTACACATGGGCCACACATCTGAAGAAACCAAACGCAACTCAACATTTTCTTGTATTACAAGGTACTTTACTTTTTAACTATTCACAGTGCTGTGCTAAATTTGTGAGTCACCCCCTCATTTCTTTGTAAACTTCTCACAAAAAGTTAGGGGAATTTGGCTTTCAGGTGAAATATATGGAAAATGTCAAAAGTTCTCTCCACAGTGATATTATAGCGTGAAAGTAGGGCATTTAAGTAGAAGCATGCACTGGTGGTTTCCTCATCTCAAACAATTTATTGAAACAAAAGCCAACAGCAGTGGTGGGTATACCACAACATAAAATGTCAATGTCTCAATAACTTGTCATGTGCCCTTGAGCATCGATTACAGCTCGACAACGACGTCTCCTGCTGCTCACAAGTCGACTTATTGTCTGCTTATGCATGGCAGCCCACTCTTCTTGGAGAGCGGCCCTCAGGTCATTGAGGTTCTGGGCTACAGAGTTACGAGCCTCTACACGGCAACTCAGCTGATCCCATAGGTTTTCTATGGGATTAAGGTCTGGAGAAAGTGCAGGCCACTCCTTTAGAGGTACCCCTGTCTCCAGCATCCGTTCCCTAATGATGCGACCTTCTATGAGCTGGAACATCGTCGTCCATGAAGATGAAATTAGGCCTGCGTTGTTCATGCAGGAGCACAGTGACTGGCTTAATGATGTTATTCGGGTGGTATGGACTTGTTATTCACAAAGTGTAGGGCAGTTCTGTACTGATTAGACACACCTGCCCACACTGTAACACCACCACCCCCGAAGGCTCGTCTGGGGACTACAGTGGCTGATGCATAGCGCTCTCCTTGACATCTCCAACATCATTTCTGCTCAACGTGAATCGATTTTCATCGGAGAACAGCACCCACTGGTCCCTTGTCCAGCATAAATGCCCCCCGGCCCATGCAAGACGATGACACCTGTGCCTGGTGGTGCGGTCAGGTACCCTTGCAGGTCATCGAGCACGCAGACCATGCTGATGTAAATGGTTTTGAATGGTCTGATGTGACACTTGGGGGCCTCTCACCTCACTTAAATGCATCTAGAGTTGAGTGGTATTCCTCATTCGGTTCCGCAGGGCACTGTTGAAACAGTCATCAGTGTGGGATGTTGCCAAAGGACGTCCACTTCTTTACCTTTCTGTGAGTCTTCCAGTCTCTCTGTATCTCTGCTGCAACCTGCTGATGGTTGCTCAGTGGCCACATCCACCTGAGAACATCCTGTTTGAAGCCTTCCAATGGCGAGGTACTGTTGATTAATTATTAAGTGTCATCTTGGTCTCATGATGTCAAAATGTGAACAGCATGAGGAGGGGGACTGTTTGAATACCAATTCTAATTGAACAAGGAAATGTATTGGTCGATTCATGGATCAAACACCTGTTGTGAATTTTGCCATTAAGCTCCTCGATAGAGAACAGCAACTTGTGCAAAAAGTACTGAAACATTGAACAGTTTTACATTTTAAACATTTTACAGAAGGTCACATTAAGGTCACCTGTAAACAAGGGCATAGGAAGGAGTTTAACATTGGGGGTGACACATATTGGAAACTTAACAGATATGTCTCCAACATTTGGAGGGGGAGGCACGTTGCCCCCATCCACCGCGGTTTGTACGCCTCTGCCTGTAAGGTTATGATGCATTTTAGGTTCATCCTGACAATGCACAACACTGCTACGCCCCTCAGCATTCTCACACTCTCACATCAGAACCCCAAATCTGTTTGTTTATTTTACACGACATTCTAACAAGGTGCTGGACTTTAGTGCAGCAGCAATGAACGATAAGCTTCTGTAAAATAATGAATAACTGTCATTTCTGTCCATTCTTAATATCTCTCTAATCTCAACGAGCTGAACACTAACGCTGAATATGTTTTGACTAATATGATCTGATATTCATCACACCTGTACCAAAGTCTTAAGTTATCCATAATTTCTTTATCTATTGTTAGGGAAACTTAGGGAAATAGATGGAATGATTTATTGAAATATGTGCAAATGAAAGCAGAAATACGTACTATTCTAATAGGCTTCAGTTTTTGGTCTGAGCTCCTTTATTCTTCAACACAGCCTGAACCCTCTTAGAGAAGCTTTCTGTCATTTCTTTAAGTGGTCTTCAGGAATAGTTCTCCAGGCTCCATGAAAGACATCCCAAAGCTCTTCTTTGGATGTTGGCTGCCTTTTGTTCCGTTCTCTGTCAGATGATCCCACACTGCTTCAGTAATGTTGAGGTTCTGGGGAGGATTCATCCCTCCATAAGACCTGTTGCCACTGATTTTCAGTCCACTTCTTGTGTCATTTGGCATAGCTCAGCCTTTTCTCCCTGTTTCCCTTCCTTAATAATGGCTTCTTGATAGCCACCCTTCAATGGAGACCATTTCTGATGAGGCTTCAGTGAGCAGTAGATGGATCTGCTGAAGGTCCAGAAGCATTTCTCAGGTCCTGTGTCGGGTCTTTCTTCAGACATCACAGTTTTTTGGGTCTTCCTCTTGACTTACCTCCTCCACTTGTCCAGTTTGCACATTTCTTTTTAGCGACACGCTGCACACCATGATGAGATATGCCAAATCTTCAGGTAATAGCTCTTTGGGAATCACCTTGTTAGTGACAATTTTTTTTAAATACTGTATTTTACAGTGTTTTGTCTGTCAAACTTGAATTAGGTCATTTTTATGCTCAAATTATTCATAAGTCTGTGTTAAGTGGCTTAACAAATAAAGATTTTTTTACAAAAAGAAATCAGGTTGGATTGGACTGAAAAAGCATCCAAAGAAAGAGAGACCTTCAGAAAGCCCTGAGATCTATTACCCGAGGCCACTATTAACAAAGTCAGGCTCCTGTGGAGTAAAATATAAAGAAACAAGGGGTAGCTGGAGAGCTTTGCACAGTACGTTTTAGATCATTTGATGTGGAGTGAACTCAAGTGGAATGAAAACAAAGGATTCAGAGGGTCAGTGCTGAAACAGACTGAGCTATAATCCATCCATCCATTTTCTATACCCGTTTAATCCAATTTAGGGTCGTGGAGCTGGAGTCTATCGCAGCTGTCATTAGGCTAAAGGGCGGGGTACACCCTGGGCAGGCCAGCAGTCCATCACAGGGCCACACACACACACACACAACCACACACACTCTCTCCTAGGGACAATTTAGTCACCCATTAACCTAACATGTGGGATTTTTGGACAGTGGGAGGAAGCCGGAGTACCCAGAGAGAACCCACGCATAACAATGGAGAAAAATTGAATGCAGGGATAGCATTCATTGGGCCTCTTCAGATTTACTGCGTGGCATCTGGTCCAAGTCAGGCAGTATTTCCACCTGGAACGAGCTAGTTTTGTACCATGATGGGTGACCAAACAGGGGCTCAGCCGCCACGACTGTTGTGAACATATAGAGTGGAGAGGCTTGATGTGACAGCTCTTGTGCATTTGTCAAACAGAGACGTACAATGTGAAACGGGTCAAAGGAGCGGCCTTCAACGAGTTATGTCATGTGTGATGGGAATAAGCATGAAGACACATCAGCAGGCAGGTAACCAACATTTATTTACCATTATCAACTTTACAATAAAACCAGTAACATCTGTCAACATTAGCAAAATAAAGAACAGAAATCAATCCAATGTATTTACAGAGACAAAGCAGATTCAGGCTCACACACGACAGGTAACAACTCTGCTTCATATCAAACCGCAACAGTGAACATAGCAAGCTTAAGTGTTCTTTTTTTCATAATAAGGTAAAAATCAAAATCTTCTATTTTTTTTTTCCTTTTAACAAATGCGACATAGCTTCTCTGAATCTTTAAGATGCTTCTCTATAATACACCACAAAATACTTCAAATTTGGGTTAAAATATAGGAATGTAAAAAGTTGGCGAGTCTCTTTAATTTTCTGATTTCATGTTTTGTTTTTTTTTTTGTTGTTTTTTTTTCCCTCCCCTCTACAGAACAGTCATTTCAAGTGGTGGTGTCCTTGTATCTCATCTAGTGTCTTGAGCTGAGGATTCGAAGGGAAAAGATGCTTCGACTCCCATCCTTCTCCACCGGTCCACGCTTCATGGTGTCATTCGCTGGCGTTCCAGCCGTTTAAATCCGTTTTCCACACAGCAACCAGCCCACAGCCTAAAACTCAGTCCAGGTCCAGATGTTGAGCAGTAACCAGGGAAGTGATCTAGTGAATCTAGTCTGTCGTCTTGTTATCATGACGAAAAAAGTGGCACGTCGAAGAGTCTCTCACATACATGTGTATATATTTACATATACATATATCCATATACATATGTATACATATACACACATATATATAAATATATATATATATACTCTTAAATTTTCTCTTTCTCTCTTGAAAAACAGTTCACCCAGTTCATTGTGAACTAATGATACAATCACTCTTTCTTTTCAGAGGGAGCGGGGGTTGAGCTGCTCTCCTCTGTTGGTTTCGTAGCCTCAGGAGCCGGAGCAGCCGGAGCAGCTGCTTCCTTGGCCTCCTCCTTGGGGGCTTCCTCCTTAGCCGGCCCCTCCTCTGCCTTTGGAGCCTCGGCCTCAGCAGCAGGAGCAGCCTCCTCTTTCACCTCCTCCTTCTTCTCCTCCGCTGGAGCGGCGGCTCCGTTCTCGGCAGGCTTCTCTTCAGAGGGGACGGCGGCGGCTGCTGCCTCCTCTTTCACGCCCTCACTTTTCTTGCTCTTCTTCAGGTTAAGCTTGATGTTGAAGGACTTCTTCAGGGAGAACTTCTTCGTCTTCTTCTTCTTGGGGCTCTCCTTTGCTGCACCCTCGCCCTCGGGTTTGGCGGCCTCACCATCCGCAGCAGGTGCCGGTTCAATAGCGTCACCTCCCGCCCCGGCTTCGGGCTCTTTGGCTGCTTCAGCTGAGCCATTGGTGGCAGCGGCATCCCCTTCAGGCTTTGTGGAGACATCGCCATTGGTTTTCACGTGCCCATTCTCCTGAGGGTTGAGATAATAATGTCACAAATTAATTCAGCAATTTGTACAACTAAAGTTCTCTTATTAAAAAAAATGTACATAAAACACGTAAAAGACCATTTTCTGTTGCCATTTTAATAATTTATTTTCAGATCATCGCCGTGCTCATTAATTAAACACCGTGGAGGCTGGCTCAGAGGCGACGCCTTGCAGTACTGCAACCTGCCAATAGGCGGCAGCAGTGCATCACAGGATGCCCTGAGAACCAGACAGACATCGACTCAACAAAGACGAGGCTGGGGCTCCTCGATGGAGGAATGAAAAACACATCAATTGTTTTATCTTGGTCTTCTTCCCTCTCTTAAAACAAAACAAAACAAACCAATATATATGCAAATCAAGAGATACTGGTAACAAATCAATTGAGCTGCATCATTTTGTATCAAATTCACACTTAAAATAATGTCATAAAGTGTTGTACTGTGAAATAATTGTGGTTGAGCTCACATTTTATTTGGGCGAGCAAAACTGAGTAAATCAGACGTCCAGACGAGAACAGGGCTTGTTTTTAAAAAGGGAGGAGTAGTAGACTGTCTACGTGCTCAAGCTGCACCCCTCCCCCTTTATGCTTGACCATCCAACACGTTGCGGGGGGGCTAGACTTCACTTACAAATAAACATCCAACCACACAAAACCTGTACAAGCGAGGTCAAGTAAAACACGTAAAAAAGTAACGCACTTTGTGATTTGTTGGGTTTTTTGGGGGCGGGGGGGCTGCTGTGTGACTGAACCCTCAGCGCTACATCGAGTGAGCCCCACCTGACGTGCCTCAAAAAATGTCACTACATTCAAGTTGAATCAATTAAGCGTCGACGAAATGTACTAAAAACTGGTTTTCATGTGAGGAATTCATCTTCTATCAGTCCCCACAAGTCTTTCCCATTAGAAAAAAGAAAAAAACAGTTGAGGGTAATTACCTGTCCGTTGGTTTTGACAGCCGCAGCATCAGCGGCGGCGGCGTTCGCCTCCGCGGCCACCTCTCCCTTGGATGAGTGGGATCCCATTGTGTTCGGTGAGTGGAGGTGTCTTCTAAAGCAAATGAAAAAGAAAAACTAAAAAAGAGTGGCTCAAGTTAATCCAACCCCAGGGTAAATTAGGTATCCGGCGGTAAAAACGAGGTAAAGTGTGTCTTTTGTCTTCAAACTGCAGCTACTTCCCCTGTTTTGGTCCAACGGTTCTAACTTGTCACCCTGGAGGAGAGAGACCCTCTAAATTCAACTCTTCCCGAGCGCAAACCCTTCAACAGTACAACAGGCTCGAGACCCCACCCATTGGCGGGGTTTACCAGTATACGGCCAATCACCGTACAGGGTTGGGGCATGTCTGGACAATTCAATCAATCAGGTGCGACTCTCTAAATTTCCCCGCCCCCACACAAAACCCCCAGCATTGAAACCAATTCAGCTCAACTAAATTCGTAGTTTTAAGACACCAAAAATGAGATGATATATGTAAGAAAACAATAAAAATAGACGCTGACATACCTTAAAGATGAAACTATAAAAGAATGAAATAGTTTTTCACGAGATCGTTTTCTTTCGTCGTATTATGTTACCCTGTGTGCGTGTGTGCATTCTCATCTCAACGTTAATCGAAAGATGACAGTGTGTGTGCACGCGCACCTGAATCATCTGAGCACAAGTACAGCTTGAAGTTGGTCAAAATAAAAAAAGATTTGATGAAAATTAACAGGCGGTTTTATAAGTAGGTACAGTAACTCTGGTGGCTTCATTCACTGTTGCAGTTCTGTTGCAAAAGAAAATAGTTTCCACAAGGGTTGCAACAAACTGTTATTAAGCTGTCTGTTGATTTATAGGCTAATTTCTTCATTAACCGATTAGTTGTTTGGTTTGTAAAGTGTAATGAAACAGTAAGAAATGAAGTGACACAACTTGTTTTGATCATACATTCAGGTCAAATCCAAAAATATGCAATTAAATGTCAAAGAAGACATTCAGCATATATTCACAGGCAAGTTGGAGTACCTCTGTTTTGTTGGCTCAGTTAAAATGACACACGAGATAAATCAATAATCAAGATTCGGTTTCTCTTCAGTCTAGCTGTGCCAATAGTTTCATATCATGGCATTGTGCTCGACACTCCACTGAAATAGTTTCACTTTACAGCATTACTTAAGCATGCAAAGGGAATTATGTTTTTCTCTTTTGGTTTCAGTATGATCAAGGACGCTCACCCTTAATTGCAGCCTGATTCAGCATTTAGTTAGAGTTTTGGGAAAAGGGAACATATCACGTTTCCAGAAGCAACCTCGCCCAGCTTTATTTAAGGCCATGGTATGTTTAGTATTTTTGCCAGATACTGTACGGAACACCTCAATTTTCATTCACAGTAACAGACGTGAGATCACGATCAAGTGCAGAATGTGTGACAGAAGACATGATACAGGACACGGATTGTGACTAAATGCACAGGTTCAAAGTTCAAGAAGAAGAGATGGAAAATGTGGAATTTTATATCCAGGCACAGCCAGCAGCTCTCAGCCTGCCCCCACGAGCAGGACCACCTGAACAGTAAAATGGACCTTCTTTTGTCAAACAACTCTAATCTGTTGTTCAATGCTGAGCTCTTGCTGCGGATATGGGAATGCATCTTCTGTTGGTCTGACTGGAGAGCAGGCACCGCGTTGGGGCTTAACAGCGTGTCACGCCGTGTCCTCATGTCTCCATGGCTGGAGTGGTTGTTCATCTCCACTTGTCAACAACATACCAGCAGCAAAATATGTCAGTGTGATGATCATGCACCTTCCATCTGATCACTTTCTTCCACACACATCCCTAAACACAGCTGTTAAGGCTAAACATCTCGGTTATGGGAGGAAAAGGCCCCAGTGTTCAGTGATACAAATTGATCTCCACTGCAACCAATCAGCGTAATTGATTTTGCACGACTCGGGAACAGTGAAATGCGTGTCAGCAGTCTGTCGTGGCGCTCAACTCTCCACTACTCCAGGTTGCATGTAACGTTTAAGCACACTTTGGTGATGCATCTCAGTCAGTGGAGGACACAAGTTAATTTTGCACACCAGGCACGTTATGTAACTATAAAAAAAATGCATTCATAATTCGGTTAAGAAAGTTATGAGAGGCAGCTTGCATTCTACCAATGCAGTAAATACCAAACTGTGTAAAATTATGAATCATGTATTCCTTTGACTGTAGTAAATGTTTCTGCCATAAGTTGGCGTATTTCACAAATGTAGAGCTCTTTCGGCCTAACATGAATAGGACAGTGTGGGTGTGGATATACTGGAAATCATATTTCCAGAAGCGTTAAGCTGTGAGCAACAAAAGATTAACGTCAGCATATCACACCCTTACGTATGTGACTGTTGAACATTAAAAGAATAACTTAATCAAGTTTTGCTTTCTTTACTGAGAGTCTTACCAGGATGATTGAGACCTCACTTTGGTATGTTGAATAAATATGAGAGCTAAGCTTTGCATAAAGATTGGAAGCATACATTAATCAAATTAAATAACTCTGGGTTACATATGTGGAACTCTTTCTAGGCTGGGTTTAGTGACTTCCTTGCATTTTCAGCTGGTTGCCTGGCAGATAAAGACTGTGGAGGTAAGTCAAATTTGTTTACCTTTAGATGGAGCTATGCCAGCTCTTTCTTCCAGCTGTTAGTCTTTATGCCCCCTTTCACACAGATATCACACTGTAAAGCCATTAAGAGGCTCAGGTTGTCATTGTTCTTAGAAGGTCAATCAAACCAAGCAACATAATGGGCTAATTATGCTCACTGTTGGGGCATTTTGGATTGGGCATAAAGGTGTCTTTACAGTCGGACCTGCTTTAAAACTTTTCCCTGCATACCACTATCACAGTATTCATCAGGTTACAAGAATAAGGAGGTGCTGTGTCTCCCAATGCTGCTAGCATATAGGGAAACAAAATAGCATTTGAACACACCACAAAGAAGATGACCAACTGCCAGTCAGGATGTAAAGTCTACACCTGTGTAAGAAAATATAACTTGCCATTAATAAAAGAGGTGGTAGTACGGACAGTTCATTCCACGCTGAAAATGCAATAAGACTTTTTACACCAAGTCGACGGCCTATTGTCGGCTCCGTCTATAAGAATGCTTACAGCAAAAGGCAGAAAAGGCAACATATTCTTGTGTAATTCAAATAAGTCTTCTTTTATTTAAAAATGTAAATAAGTTGGGCATGTTTCACTGCTGAGGGCAGAACGCTAACACAGAGTTGTGGAAGGATTTGAAGCCGTATTTGCAGGGCTAAGTTTTTGTATACTTGCCCTTGAAAAACACAAATTTATTCATTTAATCTAGGCTTCTTTTCTTTCCTTCATTCTGTGTTAGTTTGTGGTTTGTTACAGCAGTCACACAGAGAAGACAACTTTTCCTCATTCACACATCATGCTGCATCTATCTAGTTAGGCATGTAGATGTCATAATAATGTGTCTACTGTGTACTCAGGAATGCCTGGCACGCAGCCCCCCTCCCTTCTCCTCAAGCCATCTTCTCCTGTGAATGGGCTTCTTCACAACGCCTGAGGTAACTCAGGCCTGGGGGGTTACGGGGCGGCAGGATAGACGCCATTACGGTTAGCGTTTGCAGTTGCATCAAGTCTTTCTTTCTTCCTTTCCCATGAACTCCAGCCTCTGTGTGATGCTAATGACGACGGTGTTGAGGGCAGTGATGAGGCGCAGGCTCATCGTCTCCTCATCTCCCCGTCACCACACTTGGCACCTTCCTCTGAGTAATGTGCGTCTGTGTGCTTGCACATGTGCGTTATGTGCATATAAGGGAAGCATTGTCATGGGACCAGCAAGAGTCAGGGGGTGAAAGGCACAAAGAAGCACTCCTTTACACATAGGAACACATCATTCGCTCTGCAACACACACACACACACACACACACACACAAAGCATTAAGGCGTCAGCTGTGGCAGAGTTCATATAGATGTGCTGAGGGTTGGAATGCAGAGGGAGGGAAGGAGGAAGAAGGGGGGGTTGATCTGTAGGATAGAGTCACAGCTTCTTGTCTGTGTTATGCTCGCAATTCTCCCCTGACGTAACAACAGCTGGCGCTTTGGTATGTTTTCAGCCAGTTGTGCACCTCCCGATTTTTAGAGCCTGACCAATGCTGTTTGAGGGGCTTGTTTGAAAATTGGGAAAAGTTGCAAGGAAGAGTGTGAGGCTCTGCAGGCATTTGTACTACCAATCAAATCTCATGAGGCTGCAACTACTTGAAATGTTACAAAAACACTAAAAAAAAGACTTAAAAGTGTACCAGAGAATTTGAAACTGTGCAGATATGTTTGCTCACGCATACTGTATATCCTGTATGATCTCTTCTTCAGCTACTAAAGCTATTGCTATGATGTTCTGATGGTAGCTATTAACGATAATAGTGCTTTGCAGAAGGAGTGTTGATATTAGATATAGGACTGACATGAGTAGGATGCTGTACAGTTACTGCATTTTGTTATTTCTGGTTTGCCATTTAGGGACGGAATTCTGGGGAAATCACCTGACTCTTTCTAGCCTGTTTTTTTTTTTTGCATCTGTCATGCCTGTGTTCACAAGGTACTTTCCAGTCAAGTAGAAGTGTTGTGGTGAATTCAAAGGTGTAGGAATTAAAATATGTTGTCATACTCATAAAGGCAATTACAACCCACTCAGACATCATTTCAATTTTATTGGTTTGCCACAACACAGAAGAATGAATTCATTTTTCAAGCTTAAATGATGACATAGTTAGTATTTATTTCAATAGATTGGATTAACCGAAAACAGTTACAGGTTGAGTTTATTTGATAAGGTAAAGCTGTCTGTGGGTTTTGTGATAAAGACTTGCACGCGACTCCAGTGATGTGTCAAAGGACAGATGCCTGGTTAGTTTCTCAGCATGAACCAGCCGGCCACCACCTCAAACTGATTGAAAACGATTATTAGGAACATCTCTTTGTTCAACTGAGCCAACAAAACCCTTTCGTGTTTTTTTTTTTCTTTTTTCTTTTTAACCATCCCTCAGGGGATCCTCCAAGTTGCCATTTGCCCTGGCCTACAAACACCCTTTGATCTCAAGATCTCTGGGTTACCTGCTCTGTGCCTTTCATCCCATGGTAGTCATAATTTTTTTTCACGTCAGAGGCTTCATTTAAGCTATGTATTACCCCTCCCACACACACACACACACACACACACACACACATTCTCCTTTTTTTGTCTTGCCACAGTCAATGAAGCTTTGTGTGTTGCTGGACGTTGCGTTGTGGCTACGGTCCGTCTCCCAAAGGCTCCATTGTGTTCCGCCTTCTTACCCTATGGATGAGCATCACAAGCCTGGCTGGAGGGGTTGAGAAGAAGTGGAACTGGGTGGATAAAGACAGTGAAGGAAGGACAGAGAAACTGAGTATGCGGAAAGTTCATGAATGGCTCCCTCACTTTACTATATCTGAACATCACCATCTAAAAGATGCAATTTGTAAGGCTATTTTCAAATGGCACATAAGCGCCTGTCCTGGATTATAATCAGCCATTTTAATCAAAGCCGGCTTTACTGCGGTCAGTATCTCCGAAGTGCTCGCTGAGTCGTTTAAGCACCAATTTCCGGACAATAGATAGCATATGGCTTAGTGTTTGAGCTGACAGATGTCAAAGCTGGACAAATAGAGAGGACGGAGAAAAAATAATCATGACTGGCTCTGAGATGCCTCTGTGACCGGGTGTCAGAGAGGTCAGGGCTGGGAGGGGGCAAACAACAAAGATGCAAGGAAATTGGGGGTGGAGGGCTGTGTGGTACTCAAGTCCTGATAAATGCCAGCTAAATAGGTCACATGCTGTTTGGAGTGACAAAGAGGGGAAGTGTTTGGGGGTTTCCGTTTCTAATCCAAATATTACTACTGAATTATACAAACCAGTCGTGACAAGCACACTCGTGACATTTTACTTTCACTTTCTGTGCACTCACTCTTTCTCCGTTAAGTGTTGGTTTCTGGTCACAGGAGGGAATCTCTGTGGGGATTTTTTGTCAGAGTAGGTGTATATTTGCATCTGTCACATTATGCAAACAGTACGGCAGAAAAAGGATGCGCAACCTCAGGAATTTCTGATATTTGTTTTTCTTTTGGGAAGAAAATACATTTCCAATATTTGTTAGGGGGTTTCGTTGAAAACCTTCATTTCAAAAGGGGTTGCATTTTTTGGGAAATGAATCAGTTTGTCATAAATGTGTAAGTGCAGTTTCACTGTTACTCACCGCGTTCTAGCCACGAGTCTTTGCCCAACATCCCGTACACACACACGCACACACAGCGAAAGACGGGAAGATAATCTAAATATGTGCAGCACTGGAAATGGTGGCAGCCTAGTATAAATCCCTTTTGACATGTGAGCATGGCGGTGACCTTATTACCATGACAACAGTTTCTACCAAATAATAACACTGTGCTAATGCTGACACAACATGACACAACAAGGTAGATATTTATTGTGGAAGGTGTTGCAGAGTGGTGGGCCACTTGCTTTTTGTTTTCCCATTAGTCTTTTTTTTTCTGCTTTTCTTCTCTGTATGTGTGTGAGTGTGTAATGTGGTACACAAAGGTAATGTGTAATGCATTTGGAGAACTCAGGTATGAGAAATAGTCCCGGAGCTAAGGAGAAAAAGCATCCTTCCAGCCGCTTTCAAAACAAAATTGATATAAAGGTAGGTCAGCCCTATCTGGGCTCGTAAGCGCTCACTTCTCCAGTGTGAGTGTGTGTGTTTCAAATCTGTGTACACCCACGCAAGAGTCCTAAAATAAATGCTCCTTCTTTCATACATGTGAGCGCATTCAGTAGAGCTGAACAACACATCCACCCCCTTCCCTCTTCCTCTTCTGCCTCCTCCTCCCTACCTCTCCTCCATCCTGCAAGAGACATCAAAATAAAGTACAGGAATGGATAGACTACAAAAAGGAGAATAATCAGCCAATTTCATACAATTCTACTGTATGAATATGAGTCTTAGGTTTTGTTATAATTTTTGTATTAGGACTGCTGTATGGCTGACTGCTTTCAATAATAGTATCAAATATTTTTAGATGCAGAAGCAGCTGGGTACACAATGTTGGAGCTCATTTCTTCATTATTAGAAGGTGCATCAATATCAATTGTTGTCATCTCACACAAACTAGAGCAACAACACTGGAGCCATAGCATGTTATAGCAAGGACTTGAACTATCCACACATTCATTCACTCACAATATAGTGTTAACTTTGTAGAGCGTTAGAAAAATTGATAGGTTGCATGCATCTCAGACACAACTTGAATGCAGCAGTGCTTAATAATCATTAGAGGAATAGTCATAATTACATTGCCACACAAACAAATGCTCAATCTCAGGGGATGGACAGCACAAATTTGCTGTTCTTGGTTGAAAACACATTGCAGTTAATGTCTCTCCGCAACACTGACTTTTATTTATGACATCATCTGTGTGCACCTGTAACTCTTTTTAGTTGTGCTGTATCCACCAACACAAGCATAAATTGCAGTTCTAACTAGATATTATCACGTTATTATTACGTTGCAACATCTACCTTGAATATGTACTGTTCAGACTGAACAACTAAAGTTTCATATACTGTATGCCTCTGGTACATATTTTGCAAAGAATCTGGCGAAGGAAGAGACTAGCTACTGCATGGTTTGGATGTCTATAGTGCTAAGGCATTCTCAACAGCTAAGAAAATCACAATAACAAGCTGCGGATGTTAGCGTTAGCAAGCCCTGTCAGGTCCTGGTGGCTCGATTACCAGGTACACTGGTCCATGTGTTCAATTGCAAAACCAATTAATCTGTTTTTACCCTTGGTACTGTCAGTATCACAGCATGTACACACCATGTAAGAGGCTTTGGTTGGTAAACATTCATCAATAAAAAACAACTTTAAAAAGTAAAAGTCTGTAAAAAGAATGTTTGAACTAGTGTAGACATTACGTATGTAGCATCAACATTAACAATGAATGGGGACCTTCTGAGCTCTCTAAAAGGTCATACATTGTATGACAAAAATAAACCTCATTTGAGGTTAAAGGTTATGGCAATCTAATTTTAATCTTAGATGATGCTGCCCTTTGTCTCTTCCTGCACATTTCACATTTTTCAATCGTTGTTGGAAGGCTGGTACCTTTTGCATTGACACTAACTTACCTCATTTACACTTCACATTTACCTTGCAAATGTAAAGGAATTCATTCATAACTTGAAAACACTCTGCATGTGGATACTTTGGTCTCTTGAGTGAGCGGGAGAGGGAGAGAGCAATAGGTAGAGAGGGATAGATGGATGGGTGGTGAGTCAGAGTGGATATTCAGTTGGAGAGAAGAGAGGGAGAAGTGCTGATGAATGGGATGATGGCACACTGACCCACTAATATTGCAGCTGTGCTGCCAGTGGCTCTGACTGGTCTGGTGAGACACACATAATCACACTGACACATGCAAATTATACTGCCCTTCATTTGTCAACTGGACTTACTACTACTTTGCTACTTTTTTAAGGAAGTGTTATGCATCATGTGCATTTTTGTTCTTACAGAGATTTGTATGTTCTGAGTCAAACATGGAAACCACACAAGCTGGCACACTTCTGCTATTATGACTTTCTGCCTGTTGTTGAAGGTCATAACAGTTGAGGAAGTGATGCAGTGATACAGGAAGCATACACCAGGTTTCACAAGTATTTAGAAACCCACTTGGTTTCTAAATAAAGTGTCATGTTTATTTTTGGATCGGAAAGGCAAATGAATGTCAGAATATTCATGTGTGAGCAAAAAGAACTTTAGTTCAAGCATAAAATATCATGTTTTTTTTAGGGTTTCCATAATGTGATGTTTTACAGTCATTTGAAAGATCCTAAACTTAACGTCAAAAGTTAAAGGCCCAAAGCCAAAGTGCGACATTTAGTGAAGGCCTGACTTGTAAGAAAAGAAAGAATGAAAACTTAGTATAAAGGAAAGGATATTATGCAGCATGGGACTAGTTCTATGTAATTTTGCTCTTGCACCCAGAACCACTGTTCTTGTGTTTTCCTGAGCGGTGTAATAAAGATATCAAGGCCGATCCGAGGTGTTCAGAGATATCTTCGCAACTTCCTTTCTTTAAGGAACCACTGGAAAATGATGTCATTCACTTTCCTTCTGAAAATGACGTGAGAAAAGTTATGTTTTCAAAGGAAAACATAAGTGCTTTTCCATGGCATGGTACAGCTTAACTAAACCTCACTTGCTTGACACATAACCCTGCTTTTGATATCAGGCGCTTTTCTATAGTTTGTTTTCCACTGACGATAGTACACTCTCAGCATTATCATTAATGCAATGGGATCGCAGCCAAACGTTCTCTGCTTACAGTCTCACTGTTACAGGATATGTTGCAGTTGGAAGAAAGAAAATAAAGTAAAAGGCTTAATGTGAAAGGGTGATGTATCTGCATGTTGATAACTTTATAAAAACTAACCCAAACTGTGATCATTTATAAAATGAGACACAACACCATGCACAGTTACTCCTACAGTCTATTCTGAATAACCAATTAGCCAAACATGCATGATTTTGGATTGTGGGAGGAAGCCGGAGTACCCGGAGAGAACCCATGCCGAACAGAGAGAACATGCAAACCCCACACAGAAAGGCCCCCAGATTTGAATCAGGAGAACTTTCTTGCTATCAGGCGACAGTACCAACCACCACCCCAGCATGCAAACCAGCTGCCTTAAGAAATGAACTGAAGTAGAATAAGCTGGTGGTATTGTTGTCTTTTGACACAGGTGCTGTGCCCTGAGCTAGGATCTAATTCTGGCCTATGAATAAGAGACTGAGGCTCAACCCCTATACCTTCCACTGGGCTCTACCCCTCGATTTTGCAGAGGTCGGTGTCCCCTTTTTCTTTTAGGCATCAAATAGTAGTTGTCATTGAGCTCTTCAATGGGCCTTCAGGGGCCATGTGGATAGATAGAGGATCCCGGCTCCTTGATCCCTAAAAGAAAAGGGGTAACCAAATGGTAGGAATTGGATTTGGTCCAAAGTCCACATACAGTAACTAAGTAGAAGGTTCTCAGGGCCCAAGAAACACAGCTTTGATTCCCCTCTGAGACCACTGAAGCTCTCAATGTAAGAAAGAGCCCTTTTGCATGCAGTTTTACTCTGACTTTGATTGGTTAGGTTTTAGTATGAAAACTATTTAGGTAGATTTAGAAAAACTTAAAATAACCCTTTCACAAGGTTGATTCTGCACATTGAAACAATGCATTATAGGGTGTCAAAAGGTTCTGACATGAGAGGAACAATAGAAATTAGATCAGGTTTGACAGAGAGTAAGTGAAATGTCAGTCAGAAGAAGGTTTGATGTGCATCCTGTTAAGCGTAGTTTATACTTCTCCGTCCTTTCGACGTCGTAGCCTACACGTCGTAGCCTACACGTCGTAGCCTACACGTCGTAGCCTACACGTCGTAGCCTACACATCGTAGCCTACACGTCGTAGCCTACACGGCGCGTAGACACGGGCCGTAAGGGTTGTGATTGGTCTGCTCAGAACATAATTTCCGGCAGTTGCTTTTTCCGATCTTGATGGTATACGATGAAGAAGCTCGTTGACATTCGAAAATATCGAAAGTGCATTTGCTCATCCAGGTTGTAAATTCACCCGTTCCCAGCCTTGACCGGTTTTAGTGGTCGTACAGACCACCTCCACAAACGTCTTCTCTGTTGCCTGCGCTTCAACATTTGCAATATAAGCATTTGTTCTTCAATATTGATGAACTCCAACTGCAAATACAGCCGCTCCACCTCAGTTGCCATTGTTTACTGTTGTTAACTGTGACTGGAAGAAAAAGCAAGGATTCGGGCCACACCCCCCTACTGGCCCTCTGGTACTGAATGCAGAGCAACATGTTCTCTCGACAGAACTTCGAATGCTCAATGACAACATCACGTCGACACCGTCGACGTTATGGAGGAGTATAAACTAAGCATTAGGGTAGCTCAACAATGTCGTCATTAGAGACTTTGCACAATAAAAAAAAAAACATTTTAGCATTTTATTTGGTGTAAATGTACAGAAGAGAATGGTGAGACAGGTTTAATGCTAATCTTCTGGTCTTTTATCTTACAGCACTGCTTAAATAAAAAAGACACTCAAAAGGTTGTGGGCAGGGTGGTTAAAGGTTTGATAAGTAAACCTAAGACATTGAACCATGCTGTCCCCCTCACCGGGCTGAGAGCTGAACAGACAGGTCGTACAGTTTCCCAAGAATGTGAAGAATCTATTATGGTCTCACTATGAGGTGAATTTGTTTAGCATGTTGACTGCATGTAGACGAGGTAATGAGGTCAAGTATGGGAGATAGAGGGTGACAGCATTGGAAAGAAAGTGTGGACCTGTGAGAAAAGGTCAGTGGATGTTGACAAGATGGCAACAAAGCCTGAAAAGCTGCAGTAGCAAGACTGTTCTTGGCATCAGTACACATACACACACACACACACACACACACTCCACATGTACATAGATATAAACACACGCTCACACGCACAGGCTTTGCCCTCCCAGCACACCCTCTAGGCTGGCACATGGAGGAGTGGGGGGAGGGAGGCTGCTTGCCCAAAGATGAGACTGAAAAGACAGAGCAATCAGCAGATAGCAAGATGGCTGCACAGCTCAGCCTGCTTCTTGTGCTCCTGTTAAATCAAAGATTGAATATGAGCCAGATTAACTAGACACACCAAATGCAGAATGATTGATCTGTAGAGATTGTTATAGCTGCAGTGTTGCCATCAACAATGACAAACAGCTTCTGCAAACTTCATATTGAACGGAAAATGTGCCCTGATTGAGCAAATCCTTGAATCTGTTTATTGGGAATGCTTTCAAGTCTTAATGCAGAAATGGTTCTCGAATAAAATTTGATCTCTGAGGTGTTGTGGGCGTTTGGTATAGCAACTTTTGAGTCGGGGGCATTCCACTCCAACCTGCTGATAAAGTGAATTACAATAAGGAAAGCTGATAACCAGGAACTGAGGCGAGGCAAATGAGTTGGTAATCAGCAAATACAGAGAGAAGGAGGGGTGTTGTGTGGAGATGTGTTGACCTAATTCTGTGCAAATGGCTGCTGTAGACAGAATGGTTGGTGCCATATATTGTAAAGCCTGAAACTAGGGTTGAACCAGGCTGCTGGTGTTGCTTAGGTTCTACACACAACCAGTGTGTAATCTCTGCAGGTGTTCAAATATGATATAGTCTACAGGATATATTTTTGTCATGCCGTTTAAAAATTCATGTCTCTACTTGATGGGGGAGGGGAGGCAGTGCTGCATAGTGGAGTAAAGGAGGAGACTGGAAACAAATTCATGCATTAAGTCAGACAAACTGAATAAAAACGCTGTATGGTTGAAGTTAAAAAAGATGGCAGAAGGTATTTCAGACTGTCGTGGGGGAAAACAGATTTCTACAGCATTTCAAGAATAATTGTCAGAAACAAAATACTTTAAATTTGCAAAAGAAAGCACAGTTTTCATTAATGTTTCTGCTGTTACCCAGGAGGCCTAGAAAAAAATATGTTCATGTGTCTCTTGGTCTTTCTCTGTCTCTCGTTACCTGCTGTCTAAGCTGGCAGAATTGTATGTGGCACCAATTACATCGGCCTCACCTTGTCAAGTCCAGAAGAGCAAAGCCAGAAGAAGTCAAACTGACAGCAGAGCACATCTTTGAATTCAACTTGGATGTGGGGGATGACACTATGGCTGGGATTTTGACCTGCGGTGAGAATCGGCACATTTTCAAGACACTTAAATGTTAGTATAACCAATCTCATATTTTTCAAATGCCTGTAAACTAGTCCGACCGAAACTGTATG
Source organism: Leuresthes tenuis (assembly GCF_036924035.1). Taxonomy (NCBI): domain Eukaryota; kingdom Metazoa; phylum Chordata; class Actinopteri; order Atheriniformes; family Atherinopsidae; genus Leuresthes; species Leuresthes tenuis. Next base: position 20,591,090 of record NW_027325372.1, on the reverse strand, counting down.
AAATCGAAGCCCTCTAAAACATACTGACACCTATAAAGTTGCTGCTCCGCACATGCTCCAATGCTCAAAATTTTCATCTTTTTGCACATTTTGTTAAAAGTAGTAAAGTCTAAGATTAAATGAATACAGCAGAATTCCGAATGAAGCTCCCCTGCGCCAAATAGTTTTCTGTCACTTTCGACTGAATGTGTCAGAAATTGTGACTAAAAATCAGCCCATTAAGAGCAGATTGCCGCTCTGCTCTAATAAGATCCTACTTTCATAGCTGCTGCATCATCTGTACGTGGATTCAGCTATGCTTACACGTTCAATGATCTCCCACAGAGAAAGCTAGAAGCAGCAGAAATTATTGAAAGACCATGCAGTTGTACGGGGACAAAGACAGCGGTCCAGTTAAATGACCAAGCTGAGTTGTAACCAGCTGTAGCTCAACCCAGCATGTAACTGTGACATCACTCATATCAGAATACTACTGATTTTACAGAGAATCTTGGTTAGTAATTCCGTCCACAACTTATTTTCAAACTATCTCATCACTGTTGGACAGGGTGCCATGAAGTAATGGAATAACATTAACGGTTCCATGAGGAAGAATTTTATACTGGTCTTCTCTATTATCTCCATGAGTATTGCTCCATACATAATGACAACACTGTTCCTACAATCTTGATTTTTTTATTCCGAAAGGTAGATGTTGAAGGACCATTTGCCTCGGAAACCCATAAAATGGAGCATTGTGAGACATGTAAAACTATCTATTTTAGTTTTCAGTGCTGAACCAAACAGCAAAACTATCAAATCAAAGCAAAACAACAAAATGAAATAACGCAAACTCAAATAAAAAAAAAAACACCTCCTTGATGCGTTTGAGTCACATATTCACTACACAGAACCTCAGTGGAAAATATGACAGCACTGGGTACAGTAAAGCAACTCTACGAGCACAGTAACATGTCAGAACACGCAACTAGAAAACAAAAAAAAAACATTTAAGAAAACATAACAAAAGCTAAAGGACAACAGCAAAACATAGGTGGAAACTGAGGTCACATCAGTGAATTCTGAGTCAAGGTTGTCAGGCTGCAGAATTGATGAGTGCGTAAAAGATCGTAAGATTGTAAGATTGTAAATATTTTAAAAACACACTTTAAAGTGGAACAAACCGGTGACAGAAGGCATCGCCTGATTGAGAATGCTAAGCTTAGCATTTGGCTCTGTTAACATTTTGTGCTGTTGGCATGAAACTATCTGACTTCATTTAAAATTTCCTTTGATATATTATTACATATTATATTATTATAAACAAAACTGAGCACAGTGCAGTGTTTCGATTGAGTTCCATACAGGTATCCATGAATGAGTCTTACTGCTAATATAAAGATAGAAGTCAGACCACCATTAATTCTGTCCTGCCAAGAATAAAACCTCGTAGTTATGTTTGCATGAAAGCTGTCTGAATAAATGATACTGAACCTCGGCATGACTCATGGGCAGCTGGTTGTTTTTAATTCATCACCAGCGTTATCAACAGAGTTTCTTCCATGGATGTCTGCGTAATGCAGGAACCTGCATTACCCAAGAGATCCACCAGAATAATTTCACCAAAGTGAAACCAAACAAATGCTTTTCAAGTGACTGTCTATCTTTGAAGCCCATTCACCAGAATGAGAAAACGGCCTTGATCCGCTTTCTGCGATCAACAGATGGCTGATTAGCATTTCCAAATCTCTGGTCAAACTCTGGAATGATTGGGGTATGATTGGAATTCAGCAAGAGACTTTATCTGCATCCACACAGCCTCACTTTCTCTTGCCTTTCTCGCTTCTGATCAGCCAGTAAAACATTATTCTGATGGCTCATTGATCGCTTGGGACCTTTACACAGACAGACAGCAATTATGGCTGTAAGCCCGTGGAGAAACAGACATGACAGTATCGCAGTTTACTCATCCTTTCACACTGCTACCCCCTTATACACAGCACATACACGCCCTCCCTCTTTTACTGGCACTTTGCTCCCTCACCGTCTTTCTCTTTCTATCTCTTCATCTGGCTCTCCCTCTTCTATATCACTTTCCAATCAGCTAAATTCCCCTGGCACAGTTGAGTAATGTGTCATCATTCGCTTTTGCAAAAGCCTGTGCTCACACGCACACACACACAGATGCACACACGCATGCTTGCTTACACACAAAAAGACTTGCTGGTCCTGTCCTATAATGTCATTATGGCACCCACTGAGTCAAATTACACTGAATCAATAGGTCTTGTTTATCTGTTGGGGGCCTCACTGCTCTCAATTACAGCCCAGGGGAATGTGTATGTGGGTGGGGGGCAACTAAGAAGTGAACTGTGTGTTTGGGGTTACTTTAGAACGGTATAATCAATAGCCAACACGCCAGTACATGACTTTTTGTAAACTAACTGTTCTAAGTTTATATTTATGCACCCTTTTGCCAGCCATGCATGGAGACAACAACAACAGCATCAAGGCAGATTTTGCCTATAGTCGGGTAAGCTAATTGACTGCCTGACTGTCTCAATGAAAAGCCCATTTAGATGCAGACCAGCGTCTGAGAAGCGACTGAGAACAATGAGGAGAATGTTAATGACTTGTTTCTTTTTGACTGCAAGGTAAACAGCACACCAGGAGGAATGCCTCCCAGCATTGATTCTGCCACATTATCACATGGCACACAATGCAACTGTTACAAGACTGAGTGATAAACATTCCTGGAATCACGAGCAGTTTTTGCAAGAGTAAACAGGGCAGTGATAGCAATATTGGATTCTGTACGAACACAGCTGGGGATGCACAGGTACAACTGTGATCATACGTTTTTGTATAAAATTTGTCTATTTTCAGAAATGCTCACCATAGTTCGATTATAAAATTAGTAATAGGAACTTTGTTGTAGCCACTTCAGCAAAAGCTAAGTCCACACTGCAACGGCAAGGTGCAAGCAGTGGAGAAGAGTGCAAATGTAAATACTGTGTCTAAGTTTGGTGTCAATTGTGAAGTGATCTAAAATAGGAAGCTAGCTAGATAGTTTTTCCAGCTGCAGTGAAGTTGTCTGGGCAAACCCTTCACATTGCTTTTACTGATGAGGAGGAGAAGAGCAGAAACTAAGAAATTGTGGGTTCTCTATTATCTCCATGAGACAGGAGTTTGAAGAGTTTAGGTTCCCCCAGGAGCTACACCTGAACAGTGCCTGCTTCCAGATCTACTTCACGTTGGGTAGTGAGCTATAGCCTGTTGGGGAGAGTCTCACAAAAGCCACATGCGCTGGAGTCCTGAATTATACTAGAGATGTGTCAGAGCAATGGCATGTGAAAACACAAATGTCCTCAACATTGACTCCAGATTTTCTGTGGAGATTTTCCACCCACGGCCGTAGTAAAATCCCAGCAACATCAGCGGGGGAGACAATGTGTGAACCTTATCAGAACTTTCTGCTAAAGATTTCCCATGTTTGGGAACAATGGAAGGCTCACAAAAGTGCGGAACAACTTCAAGCAGCCCACTGAACATCTGGCAGTTCGTCTGAGATGGTTGATTTGTTGAGATCTTCCAGATTCCCTCTGCTAAGTCACCACAGCACAAAGTGCGAGGATGGCGGTTTCTAGTCTGTTTGATTTTCTGCAGTAGTCAGCAGTGGAGGAGTTTATGACGGGAGCTAACAGCAATGAGAGTGCCAAATCAGGGTCGGTGGACATGACATGACATGACACGAAACCCGCAAAAGAAAAGATCAGACATACAGCAAACATGCCAAAGAGCATGGTGAAGAAACAGATTTCTTGTTTAGTGTGTCACCTACACATTAAACATGCCCAATCACAAGAAAAGCACACCATGCAGTGTGCACAGTACAATGATCACTGAAAATATTGTGGTGTGAACCTAGCTTAAGCCTCTGTTGATTTTTTTTTTTTGATAATCCTAAATTGGGGTATATGAGAAGATTGAGTAAGAAAGAAAGAATTATGAAAGAATCATTTGAGCTACAAACAGAAAATCTGATTAGATTTTAGTTGAATAAATCTCCTCACCAGAAATCCTAATAAATCCTGGAATGTATCAGATTTGCAGCCACGGAACTTGTAATTTTAGATGCACTCAGTCTCATAAGCATTATGGTTTTGCTATTAAAATGCAAGAACATGGTGTTTATTGATTTTATCATAATAGTGACTGATATGCAGTGCTGTATCCTGTACAGTCTGGACTGATGTGCATATTGTTGGAAATATAGAGGTTCAGTGTATTTTCAAAGAATACTTCAGCATGTGAAGGGGCTTGGAATTGAAGCACCAACCTTTTGCCAAGAGCCACTGCTACCATCATTTTACTGAAGGGTTTTTTTGTTGTCCAGAAGTTCCTTGGAGTTTTCAAGTTTCAAGTTTCACTTTCAAGTTTTATTATCATATACAGTTTACAAAGGGACATCATTAATGGAATTCTTAGACTCAAAGCCTCCTCTATAAGAACAAAACTATCACATAAAGGAATAAAAATATCAAACAGAGAACACACAAAATTCTGTGCTAGCTGTAGTGGTGTGGTTTTCATGTGTGACATTTGCAATGTGTGTATGTGAGGGTGTCTGGTATTTAGCAGTTCAGTAGCCTGATGGCTTGTGGGTAGAAACTTTCTCTGAAGCTGCTGGTCCAAGTCTGAGTGCTCCTGTACCGTCTACCCAATGGTAGGAGCATGAAGTTTGTGGCTGAGATGGCTGGGATCGGAGAGGATCCACTGAGCCTTCCTCTGACTGTGCTGTCTGCTGAGGTCCTGGATGGACAGTTCAGTCCTAGCAATGCACTGTGCTGATCTGACCACCCTCTGTAAAGCTATGCGGTCCAGAGAATTACAACTGGCGTAGCAGGTAGTGATACAGCCAGACGGAATACTCTCGATGGTGCATCGGTAGATGTTGGTGAGTGTTCTGGAGTCCATGACAAAATTTCTGAGCCGTTGTCTTGTTGCTTTCGTGATCACACCTACACAATGTGATCAGCTCAGATCCTCACTGATATTGACCCCCCAAGAATCTGAAGCAGCTGACTTCCTCCACCTCTCTTCTCTGATGTTGTTGGAGGTGTGCCCTCATTCCTGCACTCTCCTTTAGTCCACGATGAGCTCCTTTGTCTTGCTGAAACTGAGCAGCAGGTTGTTGTTTATACACCATGATCCCAGGGCTCTTATCCCCGCCCTGTAGGTAGACTCGTCTCACACTGAAATACAGCTGATAATGATGGGGTTGTCTACAAATTTGATGATGGTGTTGGAGCTGAAGAAATCAGTTGCTAGAAAAAAGACAAGATTTTCATTATAGTTAACAAGTCCTGCTTGCAACTTAACATCACATTAGCCCACATTCGTTAGAAAAAAGTTTATTTACATATTGGACAGCTGATGTGCAGTGACATCCAAATATATATATATATGTATATTTTAAATGAATAAGTTATTTAATAGATTCAGCTGTGAATATGTGACGATAAAAAATGTACTGTGACATTTTGAGTAATATTCAACTCTTATTGGCTAGAATTTTGCAATAGTAGCATTCTTTATGGGTTGCATTGATTGACAGCTAAGGATGAAGTTCTCCCATGGGGAGTCAGTCAACCCCTGTATGGACACTTTCTCAGAAGAGCAATTAGCAAACTGAATGCAGACCAGACTGCCAATTAGACACACTGCTAAGCCCCCCAGTCTGTAAATCAGACCATGAATTTGCACAGAAGCACTTCAGCGCTGGAGATGGCAAAAGTAGCAGCTAGAAATTTGAAAACAAATGCAAATCCAAGGCTGCAGATGAGAATATACAGTACAGTATGTGTTTAAGTAGATGAATCTAAAATGTGAGTGTGGGAAGAAGGCAGAGGGATAAAGAGAGGGGTGAAAGATTAAGAAAAGAAGAACCAAGGCGAAGGACATGTGAGTGAGGGGGTGAAAACAGAGCGGTTGAAGAAGAAATCGGGGGAATGGGACAAGACCAAATGCAGGTCCACATAAATGTTTTAGAAACATAGTGAAAGAGGCTTCCAGTCATTCTGCATACTAAAACAGCTCCTTTGGATTTGTGAGGCAGATGCGTTTGAGTGTGCCACTATATGCAGATGCTAACTTTAAGCAGTCCTTTGATCATATAGACAATATTTTGTGTGAACGAGAGAGGATAAGCTAAGCTGCATAGACCTGTAGTGAATTTTGGATAGGATCACATTAATGCGTTTGATCAGTAGAAAGTCATGTCATGGCACAAGGTGGCACATGCAGCTAGAACTAACAATAATCTTAACAAATCACCAAACCCATGCTTGGTAACTAGCCAAGTTAGTGTGTGGTGTGCAGTGACTCAAAATGACAGTTTAGCCCCTCATAACGTCTACTCATGTTCACTAATCTCAACATGTTGCACTTAGTTACTTGACTGAAGCCGCGGCTCAGCATACTGCGTGGTAATGAGATTGAGCTAATTTAGGTAAATCCAGTCACATCAATGATATTTCCTACTTTTAATTTTAGTTAGTTAGTTTTTTTAATCCTCCAATCATAGCACATAATATTTTGTTGTTGATGTGATTTAGGAGACTAGGTTTCCTCAAAACAAAGTTTGAAGTCTCTGATATCTTTAGGAAAACAAGCTATTGCTGGCAAAACTAGCTTAGTTGACATTAGCTTAGCCAGATAAGCTAATGTTAGTTTGACTAGCTTACCTCAGCTCTTAACTGTGCTTTTGGCACTAAAATAACTACAGCAGCAGAAACAGATATCCCTGGTGATTGGGTGAACAGCATAATGCATGGAGAGAGTGCTTTGTGCAAAAGTGAGACTGCAGGGTGTTTTAAAGGTTTTAAGGAATTATGTCAAGGGAAGTTCCCTGAGCTAACTTGTGGAATGTGGAACTTTCTATCACTGTGGAAGGAAATACAGCTATTGTCTTTACATGAATATGGTTATTTATCAGTTTTGAAGGGGTGGGGGATTCCTTTCTAACCACTCTACCCTAAAAGAAAATCTTTACATTAAAAGGGAATGTTCTTGTTCCCTGTGAACCTTTGAACCACAAGCTTGATTTTTCAATTTAACTAGCAAGAGGAATGCATTCAACCAATGAAGGGGAAACACACATGTGTAGTCAGGATTCCATCCATGTTTGATGTGCATCTTTAAGTTTCTTATTGGAAAAGGTTCAGGGAAATGACAACCTCGAAAAATCTTGCTGTGCAGAGCTGGAGCCAATAGAAACCTGCAACTACTGCAAAGTAATTTCACAATCAGAATCTCTTTATTGTCATTGTTGCAATGAAACATTGTACAAATAAATGTGCAGTTCTCTCAGGGCAAATAAAAAGAATATGAAAATGCTAGAACTTGAGACTGTGACGTAATGAAATGTGTATTCGTGCACTAGATTAACTTATTTGATGTAGGCCCTAATGGCCATTGAATGCTTTCATAAAAGCTAGATGTTGGCAAGGTGTCGATTTTTTAACTAGTGTAAAAAGGACATTTTGTATCTCAATTCAGGTATACAATTATATTTCAATACAGATTGAAATAACAAATGGCAGTGTCTACAAGAAAGCAAACACACATATTTCTAAAAATGACAAAAAAGTGCTTTATTTTCAAGGACATTAATCAAAGAGCCTCCTCCTCCTCATTGTATTTGAAGCAACAAAATTCCTTTTAGAGATAGCATTCCATCAAATTTCTAGGTCTCTCAAGATACTTTATGTAAAGGATTCCCTCTCTGCATAATCCTCTGCTTATGTCTGGTCCTTCTTTCCCCTGCATCACATCTTCCGTTCCATCCGTCTTCCACCCTGAGTATTTACTCATTGTATAGTCTGTCTGTTTGCTGAGAGAGTAAACAGAAATGAATGTGCGGGTCACTGTCAGGGTTCACTTTCTCTGCGTCTTCTCTCCTCCTACCTTCCTCTGGCCCCTTGGCCCCTGTTCCTCCCCCTTGCCTCCTGATTATGTGCTGGTAATGAGAGGTCTAGACATACTAGATCAGGATTAAGGCCTGGGTAGGCAGGATGGCAGGCAGAGAGAGGTCAGGCACGGAGAGGCAGCTTTAGCTTGGACACATACCTCCCTGTGGGCTTGGAATGGGCATCGAAAAAGCCAGCCAGAGGTTAGAAAGGGATAAACAAATGTACCCATCATAAAAATCCCACTTTATGAAAGTGGTATTTACTTAAGGCAACAGAAAACAATGCTGTCAAAAGTGAAAATATTTAATAGCAAATTATAAAAAAAACGCTGTGCAAATTGTCCCGTTATTAAATAAGAACCAAAGTTTTTAACAATGTCATTTATTCCATGTGGTCCACAACAGGCTGTAGAATAGGTGAATAATGACCATTTGTGTTGTAGTAGCTTACAGGATTGTCCCTTGGAGGAATGTAAGCCACCAGCTCAGTGAAAGTTTGCCAAGATGTCACTTGCCTTGAATAGACAGTCGTACCTGCTTAAAAAACAAAACTGCATTTATGCACTTGGTAGTTTTGGTGTGAAAAGAGTATTAGAGCTCCTATTCACCAAACTGATGAATAAGGTTGACGTTCAGCGACATCCCAGATATTTCCAGCGGCGATTGTCAGCTTGGTGAGTAAGGCCCTAAGTTATAAGGCATAGGCTCTGTGATGCCTGCCATCTCGTTCAGGATGCACCCCACTACTGAACCAGTCTTCTACAGTGGACTTGAAGTGCAAGATGTTTATGATTTCAACCCTGCATGGTCTGCCAGATCAAAGTGGATGGCTAGCCTATGTGCATGACAGCAGTTTTTTAGAAAGATGTGAAATTAGAAGCAGTGTGACCACTAGTCACATTTAACTGAAGAATTCATTCTTATTCGAAAGAAAAGTGCTTTAAAGACAGATAAAAGACAGTCACCTGTTTTTCATTTGCACTATTTGAAGAACAGCTCTGACACTTTAACCCTTACATCTTTATGTTTATTGACTCTTCTCCTTTCAGGTGCCCACAGATGTGTGTGAGTGTGTTTGAAATGTAGGATGCCAGCTATTGACATAGGTGGCTCTCCATCTCTCTCCATCTTGTGGGAATCCTGATGCAGAAGAGATAACTCAGCTAAATCCAATCCTACAAGCTCCCAGATGGATCTTATTTATGGTCATTCCTAAACATCCAGGATAGGGCAGTGACCCTGACACAGGGAATGTTCAGACTGTGGCGGGATCACTCGGTAAAAATATGTAAACTGACTAAAAAAAAAAACAGCTTTGAGCGATTAGATGTATCTGAATGTAGCCCTCATCACATTGTTTTGGGCATTAGGATGTTCCGGAGAGAAAACACTGCCCTTATGCTGGATGGACAATGTATCCTCTGAGGCAACTTTGAACAAAATACTTAGGCTGCAACCACTGAAATGCCAACAGGCTGCTTCAGAGTGGGATTTCTGAGCCGCAATAGTTGCAGGGTAAGAATGCACGGTTTACTTAAAGAATGCCTGATGTTTCACAGGCATTTTTAACCTTGACACAGACACACAGAAATAACATGCAAAACCGCAAGATTACCAAATACACTTGCAACAATAAATCCATCATCCTGACAACCTGAGTAAAGCTGGTTTAATCTACAGATGTGCATTTCTCATATTTCTCCTCCACCCACATACCATATTTGCTACAATAAAAACCGGTACTCAATTTAAAGTCAGGCCTCAATGCAAACAGGGCAGGGATATGGGAAAACAAAGGAAAACATACCTACCATTACAGTGTGCATGTACAATGGGCCTATGTAGTTTTTCACATTTTTTGCACTGGATTAAGTATTTTTCAGTGTGTGGCATATTGTCACTGATCAACCTGCTTGTCGTACATTGCTGTCTTTCTCTGCAATCCACCACAAAGGTTCAACTAAACACACTTGAAGCCAATTCCCGAGAGGGAAAAAAATGGCTAGGTTTTTTCACACCCATCATATTACAAGGAATGCTACATACATTCCATTGATTTTTAGCTGACAAAAAAAAAAGTTAAAACAAAGGTATGTAGAAATGATACTCAAATGTTTATAATCAGTGCTCAATATTCTGTTTTTAAGAATTAAATTGGGGCATCATGGGGGAAAAAAACTACAAGTCACAGTAATGATGTTGAAATTTCTAAATAAAGTCCTGCCTCTATGGCAGAACTGTATGTCAGTCTTGCATCGCGGGAGCTGCTGTGCCCGATTGTAGCATTAATATTTTCATAAGATAAACAATATGTTGTGAAACTTTCACTGCAACAAAAAGTAGATGATCTTCAAGCTTGACTAAAGTTTGCAGCTGACCACAAGAACATAGAAAAGCCCTCTGGAAGAAAGTTTCATGGTCAGATGAGGGAGAAAAAAAGAGTGACCAGAGGTATGTTTGCAAGGGTAAAAGTGAGGAACTCAACCCCAAGAACACTAAACCAACTGTCAAATATTGTTGTAACAGCATTATCTCTCCTAAAAAAAATAAAATGGTGTGCACCAAATTCTTGCTTTTTTTCACAAGTCACTCTGCCCTCAAAGACAATATTACCGAAGAGAACGCTTGTTTTTAAAGAGCAAGAGCTTATTAGTACATAGCATCATACACAAAGAGGGAACAAGTGACCTCTGAACTGTTGCTAATCAGTGGGGTTACATGGCACTGTCAAAATCAAATTACAATAAGACAATAAGAATAAGAGTTATTAAGTTCATGCTAAAGCACAGGATGCATATTACCTCCTAGGAATAATTTTGCTTGATTCCACCAAGGTTTTTTAAATATTGAAAACATAGATATTCTCATGAGATAATAGATAAGTTGGCCACCTTTTATGTCAGTTTGTGGATTCCCTGTACTTACTCACAAAGCACCAAGTTCCCGCCTTGAAAACCTTGAAAGTTCAGGAGGAGAATCGTGGAGGATTTGGAGAACAAGTTCAGATGAGCAGGCCTCCTCCTCCCTGCAAATGGGAAGAATGTTGGACGAGTGGGACATGCAGCCTCTGGAGGGTCTGGACAGGAAAGAGAGTGTGACCCTGCTGCTAGAGACTCTGGCAAGAAAAAAAAAAGGAATAAGAATGGATGGGATTTTTGTGTGTGCTTTGAGAGCCTGGGGAATTTGGCCAACTGGAAAGGAAGCTGCTGTGGACAAAATGACTTTAAAAATGAAAATCCAGTTTAACCCATGGATGATTTTAGGTTGTGGTGCCCCCAGTATATGTAAACATGTTGTTGATCTCATAAATTAAATATACAGCCCAATACAATATTTTAGTGTTAGCACTATGCAGTGAAAATGTGGTAACATATTTTCTAACATTTGACAACCAAGGTTGGAAAGGCAAATTATTATTATTCCTTTTTAACTGAATAAATGTAATGTTACATTGAAAACTACTCACAGTTCACATGACCTTTGTATATCAGGTCTGATTTATGAATCGGTTAGCGTGAGGCAAAAATTATCGACACAAAAAAAGGCATCAAAACAAACTTTTCTACTATGGTTTATATTAAAAAAAGATCTCTCTCCCACTCCAACAAAATTGTGACACAACAACAAAAAGCTTGTCAAGCATCCACATAATGAGAATGATTAGCAAGTACTTTTTGCTGTGGAAAATCTTGGCTGATGTTTAAATGGATGTGCTGGCTTACACACACACCTCTGTGACAGACTGTGATAGAGTGGATTTGTTGAAAAGCCCATATTCACGCTTCATCCCCATTCACAGCTTCCTCTGTTCACACACACACACTGTAGAGTACAGGGATTCTGGGACACAGGGACTGATAATAGAGACATGTTAATGTGTGCTAATGATGCCGTTATCTCCTGACGAGTGCAAATGGAGCGAGAGATTAACACAGATGCAACAGGGAATGAGGTGTGGGTTCACCGGCTCCTGTGTGTGAGTGAGATGTGTTAGTGTAGGGTTGCTATGTCTACTGTAAAAAGACGGCGGGGAAGATGGAGTGTATACATGCAACTCCACTTCCCCTCGAACTCTGACCTCCTCCTCCGCCTGCTGAGCATCCCACAGGAAGTCTTGACGAACCACCCCAGAGAGCAGATGATGTGTGCATGTGTGTATATTTGCATGTCCTGCTTATTAAAACAAACTCTACACTTTATTTGTGCGACTGCATTCCATCTGAATTTCAGCGGGTTGAAGCAGTATGAAGAGCTGAACAATTTCAAAGCCATCCCATTCATGTCTACGCTCACTTACATCCATAGAGCCACATGCTTCCAGAAGCTTGAATCATGAACACCCACACATGTAGGCCTACACACTCACTCCTCTTCAAATGAAATATCTCACTTGACAAAGCCAAGGGTCATAAAGAAACACAGCAGTGTTTTAGGAAATCTGCCCAAGAAAGGTGCACGAAACAGATCTGTTACCTCTAAAAGGAGTTTATTACGAGTTTTTAGTTTTTGCTTGTGTCAGTAATGATTTTGCATTGATTTATTGTCAGAACTTGATGGAAAAGAGCTATCCCTGATTTTTTTACAATGAGAATACTTCAAACTCTGCTGTCAGGCTACTCTCCAATCCATCATGATATGGTGGGGCTTCAAAATTCTTCGCACATTGCTTGCCTTTGGTCTTGCATACTAACTACGTAAAATCTGTGCTGTGACACATCACTATGTACATCAAAATACCATGAAAACTTTTCAGAATCAGACGAATGAGAACAGTATTGGCGTCTAGAGTGCTCCAACTAGCTGGCTCTCACTTGCTCATACATTGCTTCAGCTTGGTAATTACCTCTGTTTTGACTCCACGTTCTGCCCTTGCAGCTTACAAAGAGAAAAGAGCGGCATCACAAAGGTTTAATAATCCTGGCTTGAATTGGCAGTGTGAAAGGGGCTAGACAATGCTGGATCATTCAAGAAGCACTTTGTTTGAGGCACACCTCTTACGATGTAGGGTCGTTGGGGCTGATCATCAGCTTTTGTCAGCAGGACTCACCTGGACTTAGAACTAGCTGATAAGGACTGAAAAAGAGGGTTGTTCCACCAGTACTGATTCGAAGCCAGAGCTTTACGTTAAACTAGTTATGTCTGTTTTACCTGCTAAAACACTGGCTTCAAGACCAAAAAGACAAAAAAAAAGAGTGCTATACTTGCAGCAACTATTTGCGGGGGCCAGAGCGAAGAACCTTTCACAATCTCTGTTTGAGGCAGAATTTTTAAACAGTCAGTGCGGTTACATGCGGGCCATCGGATCGGATTAATGGCTAAATTACAATAAGATTGAGTTATTCAGCTCATGTAACAAGCTTAATCCGACAAGAAATCGAATCGGATCGGGTTACTGGCGATTGAATTAAGATCCCGGGATAACTTGATCCGATTGCCCACTGAACGTGCCTGGAGACGACAGTGGATCGGATCGAGCGTTCTGCGCATGCTCGATATTTTTCCCGCGATCGTCAACCGGAAGTTGAAGGAGACAATATTAGTGTTGTTGTCGCTGCCATCAGAAAGAAACAAATAACACGATGGAGAATGCACCGTTGTGCATCACGTTTGTGCCATAACCAGCTCATCTCAAATGTAGCAGTTTCATCTTGCTCTTCGTTCGCCAGCTTTCTCGAATGCCTTAGTTTTGTTGTTGTTGGTGGTGAAGACGTCACCGGAAGTGGCTCTATTAGCGATAGTTGAAATGGGTACAAAGGATGTAACAAAGGATAATTACCCTTGCTCAGATAAGGAGCATAACCCAACTATAGCTATAATCGGGTTAATCTCACCATAATAACACATTGCTTTGTGTTTTAGAATATCATCCACTGGTGTTTCTAAATCCTGCTCCAAACAGCGTGTATGAATCCTGTTTGTGCCAGCATTCATAAATACCAGTTAGCTTGAGAAAACACCAGTGGTCATTGCAAGAAGCATTTAACAGACACTAACTGTTGTTTCGAACATTGTTCAAAAACTAGACTGCCGATTGTAGACATCAGTTTTTAGGGAGAATGACACAAAAATGTGATCTGATTTTGTGAAGATAAACTGTCTCCCAGCACTGTTCTTTGTAGAAATTCAAAATACTCTGTAGGGAGGGTTAAACATATATTGGAAGATATGTTTAAGTAACATAATGATGTGGCTCTGTTGGCTTTGGAACCAAATCAGCTCTTAGCTAGAACCAACTTATAACTGGCTCTACCACCAGCCCTGATCCAGAACTGGAACCATTGGTTAAAAAAGGAGTGATCGTACTTTTAAGGTCACATTACATTACATGCTCAATGCAGTCACATGGTAGTCAGTGTTTGTTCTTGGACACAATATTTCTATTTTATTTTCTTTGTGCACAGGGAAACATATAGGGGTGTTTCCAGTTGTAGGAACTGAAGCAGTCCATATTAGGAAGCCAGAGGGTTAGCAATGGAATGAAACACCAAACCAACTTTAAGTACTTGGAGCAATGAAAGGGCCCCCTGCTGGGTTTCTTTGCATTTGCTTCTGCAAAAAGTACTCAAATGTGCCACAACGACGATTCCCAAATGCAAGTTAAGAGGTATTGTAAACTCCTGCACAATAGGTCAAAACTCTATATTGCAGAAGGGTGGTGGTCTCGCTACATCATTAAAGGAGGGAAACTCGACGACTGAACAGATTTTAAAAAATTAAGTAAACGAAGCAGTTTTTTGCTTATTATGATACCGTTGTCATTCACTCACCATATCCGTATGTGAGCAATTTGAGAATATGGCTAGTAAGGATTTCGTTGCAGGAGTGGCACTGACAATGTTTGGCCTGTTGTCGAAGGTTGTAAGAGGCAGATATGAAAAGCTAAGGAGAAAACAACCGTAGGTTGACTAATAAATTATTTCTCCGGTTAGACTTAATAGCCAATCAGATCCATCTCTGTCACTGCTTTTTTTAAATTTTATTTGTACACTTCCCTTGCATTTGCTGTTAGCCACCAAAGGTACTTTGTTAGGTTTAGGCACTGAAACCTACTTTGTTATGATTAGGAAGACTACCTAGCTTGAAGTTTCTTCAACTTCTATCTCATGTTAGAAAGCACTATTTTCTGGGGTACCCATGTAAGAAAAAAATTGCAGTTCAAATTCATTTACACAATATTCGAAAATCATGGTCACCCACACGACTAACAGGTTGTTTTGTCATTATGTCACTCTTTGCCATGAGACTGGGCTGCTATTTCAAACCAAGAGAAATTACAGAAAGTTTTTTTCTGGTTTTCTGGATAGTTAAACAAGCAACAATGGCTTAATCAGCAGTAACGTTTCTGTCGTGTCTTTATGTAAAGTGAAAGGAGTCAAAGGTGTTTTTTCAACCTCCTTGTCCTTGATATTAGCGTGACAGATTTACCCCACTAAATCACAGAATTTTAGTTATCTGAATTGAAACAGCTTGTTTTTAAAAAAGAAGCTTTACTTATCATTTCCATCAGTAATCATATAACTGCTCTCCCCATGTTACTTGCTAAAATGTGAGAGTAGAAACATTATGGAAAGGAAGTCCGATAGGTCATAAACCAAAGGTTAGCTGAAAACTAAACAATGGTGTAAGTTGTGTGTTCGAGTGGGAGTAGCTACATCATGGTACAATAGACTTGACTTATTGTCTAACAGCTCGGCTGACCAACAAGAACCCCCCACCCAAGAAAGGTTGTATTTCATATCTAGTGAATTCATTTTCTCCACTGATATCAGTGAGCTGTCAAGGCTGTCACTCTACTCTGATGTCTATATCTTCCTCCGTGTCCTCTCCCACCCTTTCTCCTCATTCTGCCTAATGTGTTTCCAGTCCGTCAGAGCCTCTAACTACACTCTCCTCCTTCTTCATCCCTTGCTGCTGTTCTTTCTCCATCATTTATAGCCTATTCCTGCGCTGCTACCCATGCTTTGGCTGAGGGTTGGTTGGTCGTGGGTGGGGGGATGGGCAATGGTTGGTTTGCACGTTTTGAAGCAAGCTGAAATATTCATGTATATGTGCCCGTGTCTCTGTGTGAGTGCAACTTCACGTGTTCCTCTTGGTGGTCTGGGTTTATTTGCATCCACTCATATGTGTAGCATGAAGTGGAGCTTCTAATAAACAGCTCTGTATGCTGTGTGCATTTACTCCTGCGCTCGACTGTGCATGTGTTTTTTTTTTTGCCAGGTGATGCATAAAAGCTGTCGTTTGATTCAGCTCCAAAAATAAGAATCAACGCATCAATTACCCATGAAAAGCTCTGCACACACTAACACAACCAACAAAGAAGGAAGAATTAGCAGAACTTGCCCTTTTATTTGCCATAATTATATACAGTGCACTCCACATTGCTACTGAAGGATATTCATTTTTGTCCTCATAATCAGTCAATCTGAACTAAAAGAAAGCTGTTGTATTGTCTATAATCACATGCCATTACATTGGAAGGCAGATAAAAATCTTTTTGTATACTTTTCTTTCGAGAATAATGCAATACACACCCAGATTGACTTGCTTTTAAGCTGATTGTAAAGTTGAACCTGTATCTTGTATTCATTCAGTTGCTTTCCCATCCGGCCTTTTAGACACTCTCATTGTTTATGTAAAAACACTGAAACACAGACTACTGTAGTCTCTTTTAAAAATTTATGCTTCCCCATAAGCCTCTTGCAGAAAGCTGTCAACCGTAAGTTCACTCTCTTCTCCTTGTCTCCGAGGTTTATGGAACAGCTGATGCCCTTTTCTTCATCTGTGTCTTTTTTTTTCACCCCAGCTTTTGAGATCTGTCTTCTTTTCTTACTCACAAAACACAGACAGGAAAAAAAAAATTGACATGCACACCCCTCCCAATTTCCCAGCCCTCTCTTCTATGCTTCTTTCAACCCCCCAACTCTCCTATGCCCTTCTATTCCCCTCTTGTCTCCCTTCCCCAGCTCTCTTCCTCCTTCCCCCACTCTCGCTGAGTCGACCGGAGGCAGCAGCCGCTACATGTATAGCCGGTTGCTATGTGGGCACCATGACAACCGTCATGAATTCGACATGGCGCTCACGTATCCAGGCGGATGTGAGCCTGTGTGGATGCAACGCTTCAAATGGCGCTCACGTTTCTAAAGGATGAAACTCTCAGGGGGTTTGGTATAGATTTAGACGTTTCTTCCTGTTTTAATAAACTATGTGTGAGTCTGTGTTTGTCTGTACAATCATATATTCTAACATCAGAGTGACATGTCAATAGTTTTCATGATTTATCATAAACCCAGCGGGAGGATGCTAATTTCCACACATTGATGTGAAATATTAATTCAGATGCCCTCGGAAATAGGGGTATTAATATTTTTTAAACACACATATTTATATCACTGTGAAAAATAAAAACCCCTACAGTATTTGTAATGCAAACACATCACATTGTCTCTAAATATAAATTAGCTAGAGTCCCTGTGGGAAACATAAAAAGGGTACAAATTTACAATTTCAACTTGTGCTTTAAGGCTTTTGTGTTACTCAAATAGTTAATCAAAACATCTGGATGTTTCTGGTATGTGGGTTATGCAGCATTTGTGCTTTCCAACTAACCTTCCCAAAAAAAATGTAATTCTTCTTCTGTTCCAAAATTAGAAAAACAATTGTGCATGGGGGTTTTGTCAGATGACACTGTGCCAGTAAGGTCAAGAAGCCTCGCAATGCTTTCAAATGGACCATGACTGAATGTATAGTCTTAATGTGCTGCTTTACAGTCAAATGACCATGACAGCTGTAGTTAAGTAGGTGGAGGCAAATTGGAAAGTTAATGTTTTGATCCTCAGTGTCTTTAGCACACACACTGAGAAGTCCTTTAACAAGACAGTCAGTGGGTTTATATGATGAGATTAACCCGATTATAGCTATAGTTGGGTTATGCTCCTTATCTGAGCAAGGGTAATTATCCTTGGATATATGGTAAAATGGACTTGTACTTGTATAGCGCTTTTCTAGTCTAGCTGACCACTCAAAGCGCTTCACTACATGCCGCATTCACCCCACTCACACACATTCATACAGCACGTCTTAGGATATAACTACGTGCTTTCTAAGCATTCACACACATTCATACCCCCAATGATACACTGGGGGAGCAACGTGGGGTTCAGTGTCTTGCCCAAGGACGCTTCGACATGTATCCTGGGGAAGCCAGAGTCAAACCACCGACCTTCCGATTGGTGGGCGACTGCTCTTCCTCCTGAGCTACAGCCACCCCTATGACGGTGAATGAATCAAATCACTGGCTCAAAGCATGCAATACCACAGTAGATAAGTGGCGCTGTACCCATTTCCACTATCGCTAATAGAGCCACCTCTGGTTGATGTCTTCACCACTACCAACAACAACAAACTCAGGCATTCGAGAAAGATGGCGAACGAAGAACAAGATGAAGCTATGTCCCTCTACATTTGAGATGAGCTGGTTATGGCACAAACGCGATGCACAACGGCGCATTCTTCATCGCGATGTTTGTTTCTTTCTGACGGCGGCGACAACAACAGTAATATCGTCTCCTTCAACTTCCGGTTGACAATCGTGGGAAAAAATCTCGAGCATGCGCAGAACGCTCGATCCGATCCACTGTCGTCTACATGCACGTTCAGTGGGCAATTGGATCGAGTTGTCCCGAAGTCTTAATTCGATCGCCAGTAACCCGATCCGATTTGATTTCTTTTCAGATTAAGCTGTCTACATGAGCTGAATAACTCAATCTTATTGTAATTTAGCCATTTTTCCGATCCGATGGCCCGCATGTAACCGCACTCACTGATGCCCTGAGGCCACATTTTCTTGTAATTATGTACCAACTTCAACGTGCACCATGTGGTCAAAACTGTATGGAAACCCGAACGAAAGAGAATCGAATTACACTCTGCTGCGATGTGCTCCTGTGGTGAGAAAACTACAACTGTTCCAAAGATAGATTTAAAAAAAAAAAAACCCACATAAACAGCCTTTATTCTGTGTGTAGAATAAAGGCTGCTTATGAATCTGGAATATATGGTGCTATAAAGTACTTTGAGTGGCCAAAAACCTTTCTACCCTGCATTGTTGTTGGAAATAAGTAGAATTACTGCACATATAACATGTCACATACTGTTCCTTGGTCACAAGCACGTCACCTCAGATGTCACTGCATAAGGAACTGCTACCAGTTTTTGCCAGTTATTCTTCTGCGGTGGTAAGTAAAAAGGAGGAAATGGGCAAAAGAAAAAGGTAATTTCATCGTACTTTGTTCTCAGCCAGTAAAACAGATCATGTAAGGATGTCACTGTACCAATGTCCTCTTGCCCTTCTTTCTTTATAGATCTGTGCTATAAATGTATTATGACCTCTTGTTTAGTAATCCAAAGAAGCTATTAAGGGAATTTGGATGTTAAAGTTTGTGCATCAATGTTTGTGCAAGTACAAAATACTCTCAAGTTGTCCAATAAAATAGGAAAAAATAATAATGATTTAGATAAATTAAATCAGAAAATTGACCGTACAAACCAGCATGCACGCCCTTGCAGACCAGTACTGACCAGTACAGACTAGTCAGTCCCCACAAACAGCAGCTATATTCAAATCAGCTCAGGCCGTGTGACAACATTGCTGCTTTCCTGTAATCTGTCTTTGTGCCAGTCCTGCCAACCACAGTCCACATGCCCCTCTTCCCAGATTGACCAGCTAATAGG
Organism: Leuresthes tenuis; assembly: GCF_036924035.1. Taxonomy (NCBI): domain Eukaryota; kingdom Metazoa; phylum Chordata; class Actinopteri; order Atheriniformes; family Atherinopsidae; genus Leuresthes; species Leuresthes tenuis. Next base: position 20,571,409 of record NW_027325372.1, on the reverse strand, counting down.
TCTGGCAAGGATTAACACACAAACACACACACCTAATGTTACACCCGTTCACCAGCAATTCATACATTCTTGTTTTCACAGGCTCACTCGTGATCACACACAAACACCCACCTACACAAATTCACATGCTGTTTTGCAACATCGGGTGCCAGAGGAATCAAAGGATACAGTTTGAAGGTTGGAATTCTTATCCACTAAATATAAACATCTCTTGCCTCAGCATTGTTATGTAAATTATTGGGGAACAGTTGACTAATATGATCCAAATGAAGAACTGTAATAAAAAGCATTAATTTAGTATGTTCTTTTTTTCTTGCCCTGCGATGGACTGACAACCTGTCCAGGGTGTACCCTGCCTCCCGCTCAATGACCGCCGGGATAGGCTCCAGACCCAACCATGACCCTGAATTGGAATAAGCGGGTATAGAAAATTAATGAATTAATGTTTTTTTTTTTCCTTTTTGTTCATTTGTTGAGCCAATTTCACAAGCAGTAAGCTTGCTTGTGGATGTCAAATCTATCCAACACATGCCAACAACGCCTAATATGTTTCACTGCAGCCACTTTTTAGGAGCCTGTAAATGCAAATGAGTGCGTACATAATGTTGTAATAGCTGTGACTGTTAGGCTCATAGAGCGCTGCTTTTGTGTGTGAGAATGCTTCAGCTTGTCACATTCAAATTTGTGTTTAAACAAATGTGAGCTCATGTATTTTCTTTTTGGAAACACACCGGCGCCTCCTTCTCCACGAATGGACAAAGAAAGAAGAAAAAAGATGAGACAGAACAGCCTACACAGCTACACAGCATGCTCCCTCACTCCACTGACAAGAGTAGTTGATCACATCTTCAAACTTCAAACGAGTTCAAAATGACGCCGCCATCCCTTCCACCGCTCTGGCTTCCTTCACACATACATACACGCACGCGCACACACACTCTTGACAGTGAAATGCCTAAGGGTTTGCTTTGTCATTATGAAGTGACAAATGATCTTGTGTGCAACTGCTACATTGAAATGGAATGTGTTTTTGAAGCTGGAGGGAACAGACCCTATAATTGTCGCTCAAAACTGTGGAAATTTGGCCAAGGTAGAGAAAAAAAAACACACTTGGTGCAATCTGATGGCACACAGTTTGTCATTTTTGCTGAAAAGCAGCTCAGTGTGAATGCAATTTTGTGTTGCCTTTTTTTTGTTGTTGTTTCTGAAATTATCATAAGACATAAGTTTTTTTTCCTGTTTGTCAGCCTGAAACCAACTATCATTTTACTTTGCTCAGGTCTCTTCTAGAGTTGGTCAGTTTTGAACATGAGCAGCATTTTTTAAACCGCAACAAAGTCCCAACAAATCCCCCAGAGATTTACAGTATGCTTTAATGCGGTGTTACAACAGCCTTGACTGTTCGAACTTCCATGATAGTTCGAAAAATGGCTGCAGTGATTTGTTCCCATTCATCACCAATAATTCAGTTCTTTCTTATAGTGGCAACTCCCAACAAAAGTAGTCTTGTGTTCTCTTATAGGGAAAGTAAATAAGTTTCTAACAAGTCCAATGAAATGCAGTTCAAGTTAATGGAATCCAGTCCAACTAATTACAATCCAATTATAATCCTTTCTGATCCAATTATGATACATTACGATAAATTACAACCCAACTGAGCCCAATTCATTATAATCTAGTTTTTCTCCATTTCAAGCCAATCCAGTCTAATTCAAACCGATTTGATTTAATTATAATCATACTGAATTCAATTTACTCCAATTCATTATAATCAAAGTGTAAGTCCAATCGGTCCAATGGATGAATAAAATGCATCCATCTTAATCATAGCAGATATGGTCCATGCAGCCTACTTTCGCTTTGTGTGAGGTCAAATGATCCAGATTAACTGAACACAAAGGCCTTTGGTTAAAACTTTTTGTCTCGACTGCTGTTTTTAAGAGCACGAATAACACTTGAGTAACATACCCGAAGAATAACTTCACAGCAGAGGTGACCACCAAGTTCATGCGTAATCATATCCAATGAGCCACAACATTTAGATAACCAGTCTTGTTGCCCGTCAAACGAAAAGTCAAGCAACATTTTCACTCTCTTAAGTTCTGATATAAGTAACATTTTTTTCCCCAGCAAACACCACAGATGCTCAATCAGACTGAGATTTATACGTCAAATCTTCAAATCTATGTTCTTCAAAACATTCTTGAACAGTTGAACTTGAACCGCAAAATGGTGTACATGGTCCGAGCAATATGGGCCAGGCTTTGCACCCAATATGTATCAGTTAGCCTTGGGAACCTATGGACCTGTTGGAAGTTCACTGGTTGTGCTTGGATCACTTTTGCTAGTTACAACTGAGGATCCCAACACAACACTGTCCTATTTGGAGATGTTCTCATCAAACAGTCAAACCTTGGTTCCTTATAAAGTAGTTCACATCTTTAACACATCACCTTCAACAGCTGATTGCTCAGTGGACAGATTAGATTAGATCATTAATGTAATTCATCACTCCTGTCAGTGGTTTCTTATGTTTTAACTGATTAGTGTGTTTACCATTTCTGCCTGATCCCCCTCGTGTGGAATGTCCAGTGCGTATGTTTTTGGGGCAGAAGTCATCATACAATCATACATCTCAGGGAAACAGACACTCTTTTTTTTGAAGGTGGAATGTGGGGAATTTATCCACAAAAGGCTCACACAAGAAAAAAGAGGAAAAAGTAACTTAAAGAATGTTGAATGAAAAAAAAAACTTCAGGAGAGAGGTACTTTATCAATGGAAGAGCATTTAAGGCAGCTTAAAAGCTGACTGAGTTGATGAAATTACGTTAAAGGAAGGCACATGGGTCTTGTTTGGAGATTTAGAATCTGTGTGTGATTTAAATGGCATAACTACGTCCATGCAAAGGACCAGTGGCATATCTTCTTGCTTGTTCATGGTCCTCTTACCTTGATTCTGTCCCTTTCTGCCAAGCTTGCACTGTTGAGCACAAGAAGCTTTTATTGTTTTTCCTATCCATTCAGTTGCACATAGAGAGCCTGTTGAGAGTCAGAACAAGGCTCAGGGATCAGTGAACAGAGGGATTGGCACTTTTAATTGTGCCAAAAGCTGGATAAACATTCCCAAGAATTCTAGATTTTTTTGAAAGTTGCCATTTCAGCTTAATTTTCTCGGTCATGTGCTGAGAGGAGAAACAGTCATGTAAGCAAAACCTGTGATGCTGGACCTGTGAGCTGATCACCTGATTAGTTTGGGTAAAATCGCAACAATCTCTCGCTGAGTGTTTATGCCAAGCAATTTGGATTATGGTGATTAATTTCTGACCAAACTGTTCCTACCTGTTTCCTCTGCCCTTCCTACTAATTCCATCCTTTATCCCCGAAAGGTAATGTTAATGTGGAATTGTCTGGAGTCACAGTTTCCTGTGGAGGACTGCTAGATAAGCCTGATGGACTGTTCCAAGTTAAAGCTTACATTTTATCTTTAGTCGATGGTCATGATACTTTAGAATACATTTGTTAACTTAAAGGAGACCTATAACGCATTTTTTTCACAAGTTGACATAATTTCCTGAGGTCCCTCCTGAGATATCTGTGAAATGCTTGGGTGCAACAGCTTCTTTTTCCACCGCAAATCTGCAAATCTTTTCTGAGTGACCAGTTTTCGGGCCTGGAGTCACCTACTCCACTCCACCCCTCTCTTCCGCAGGGTCTGTGTCTTTTGAGATTGGTAGCACTCAATAACCCTTGTAGTACACTGTTATCATATTACGGAGCATAGAGTAAAAATTCTCTGTGAAAAAAATGTAAGCATTAGAACATATCTTTCAAGGAAATCTTCAATTTGCTGATAATACTGCAAGCAAAACGCAAGATCAAAGATTCTGACTTCCCACTTCCGCAAAAGTGAAAGTGGGTGGAGAAAAAGATGAGGAGGCTGCATAATGTTGCTATAAGCGAGTGTCACTTACCGATCCCCTGCAAATTGGAACAGGTCACTGAATGAGATATTTCAAAATCTATGGGGCCTTGAACAAAGCAGGATGGTTGACATTTAAAATTTTTTGCGTTGGCAGTGACATCGGACAAGTACATGTATGTGCACTTAGGAACAAACTATTAGATTTTTTCATCATCGTGTTATCATGGGCAGATGCACCTAAAATGGTAGGGGGAGGTAAAAACTGTACTTCCTGCATCTGTCCTTTTTTTCCACATTTCTGTTGGCCTTTCAGCCCACGATGTGAGGCAGCTTATCTATAATTTGCCAGAATTGTCAGATTACCAGTCTGAGCCTTACTGTCTGCAATGACCTCCAGTCACAGGGCTTTTTTATTCATTCAGGTCGCCTTGTTTACTCTCTTGCAGTGTTCACTCTTTCCCCGTCAATGCTGTTTGTAGAGTTGTACTTGCTTACTGTAAAAGGCTGATAATTTGGTACAGTGCAGTTGTACAATCCCTCCCCAAGGCTGTTAATGCCTTTTCACACTTCGAATCATGTGACCCTAATGGGCTGATTGAACTTAAAAGAGTGAGAGTTCATTTTTGACTCCACACATTTGAAGACATACTGAACAAGTATGTGTTGAGAAAAAAATATACTATCAAATATTGCTATTTTGTGATCAATAGAGTTATTACAAAACTGCTATATAAGAGGAATGTGGAAGAGGGTTAACAATGCCGATTAACAATGGAAGGCCCCTTTGGCAAATGAGAGCTAGAGGTCCTCTCTACCATCTGTGAGAGGAAAGATGCCTGAGGAGTGTGTGTCTACAGTATTTTTTGTTTTTATGTGAGACTTTGGCCATTTATCATAGTCAGAGCTTATTTAAGTGAACCCTTTCTTATGAAACCATTCCTGTAGGTTAAACGCTTAAAAAAAAACAGACTTGCTCATTCACTATTTGCATCCTCAGACACCAGAAAACAACTTTGGGAGGTTGCATATTGCAACTCACAGGGATGCAGGGAAGATTACAGGACAGTGGTGACTATGTGTAAACTACAAAAAAAGAAAAAAAGAGCAGTAATAGCATTTCAGCACAGGCAAGCATAGTTGAGTGGCAGCTGAGTGTCCTCATTCAGTATCTGACTGTGATCCCAGCTCCATGCTGAACGCAGCTGTGTACAAAATCTGAACATCCTCTCTACTATAATGACATTTGATTTACAATGAGCAAGAATCTCAATTATGTTGTGTTTTTTTTTCCTCCGCCCACTACTTCCCTTCAAGAGAAGGCCACACACAGGAATGCAGGGACGTTGTATGAAAACAAACAAAAACAGAGTCTGTCCAGTGGTTTCTGCTGCCAAAACACACAGCTACTGCTGCATCATAGCCGGAGGTCTGAACGTGCGTGCATGCGAGTGTGTATGAGTATGTGTGAAAGAAGGTTAGAGGGAGTGACAGACAAGACTGAATTTGATTCTGCAACTCTACATTTATATGGCAACCACTGGCCACTGTCGGTGGAGCTGACCATTAGAGAAAAATGTCAAGAATTTCCCTTAAATACCAAAAGAAGAGGAAGCAGGGCATAACAACTCTGATCGTTTTTTTTTTTTCTGCTGATATTCAGTTACTTCAACTGACCGGTGGAATAGATGTTTGTGTTTATCAGATAATATGCTACACAATCACAAATCCTTAAACAACATCATGTTTTCTGAGACTCTAATACTTACTGACAGATGCAGTGTTGGGAATTACACAGAAAAGAAGATTGATGCCATCTTTGTATATTTACAATAATTATCAGTTTGCACAGCTTTGCACAACTTGCAAATATCCTAAATAAAGGGGGAACCAGCCTGGCTGGAGAGCAAACCTTGCCACCTGGTGCCTTTAAAGGGAGTTTTTCTTTTTCTAGTGGTGTGAAATCCTTATTCATAGTCAGTCAGTATGGTTACATGCACAGTTGAGTTCAATCTCACCATTTAAGCAAAAAGATGGCACTTTGGAGCATGTACAGGCATCTAGACCTATTCGAGTCCAGCATACACATCCAGAAGTGGTTCAAACCCAAAGCACATCATCTAAATGTGTTAGTCAGGTTTGAGAGTTTCATTTCCGTGTCCTTTCAGTTGGACTAACATGTTTTCACACATTTTAAAAGTGTGGTTTTGGTCTGACAAACACATTTTTGATTGTTGTTCCAGTGTCACATAAACATGATGTAGCAGACTCAAGCCAAATTGTTTGGCAAAATAATAAAATCTGACTCAGACGGGAAGACATGGAGATGTTTAAGTGTGGTAATTGTTGCACTGGGAGAAGCTGAACTGAAATGTAGATGAATAACCGCTCTCTGAACCCAGTCTAAAACCCTGTCTCACAGTTATCATACAAATACACAAGCCATGTTATCATTTCACTCTTGGCAAGAAACACAAACATCCATCCGTTTTCTATAAGTTCTTAATCCAATTCAGGGTTGCGAGTGGGCTGGAGCGTATCCCAGCGGCCATTGGGCCAGAGGGGGGGTACAGTCTGGACAGGTCGCCAGTCCACAAAAACAAACACTTTCTTCAAAATATTAAATGCGCTTTTGTTCTTTTTGAAATCCACTCAATGCATGTTCTAGTTTTCTTACACAATTATGTGTGTTTGTTCCATAAATACTGAATCATGAAGAGAAATGTCGGGACATGGTTTACTCTATTTCTGTTTCATCATGTCTTTACAAAATTATATTTAAACCAGAGAGAAAGTGAAAAACAAGCTACCTGGCATTATTATTCATGCAAGTCAAATGATCTTTGAAACTAACAAATATCCAGGGGCAAAATGGCTCTGAGGCATGCCTTCATGTAGTGAACTTCATAAGCACTTTGGAGATGAAGCCTTCTTTTGAGCAAAGTGCAAAGTTAACCCAGTGTTAACTTTCCTGAACAGATACATTTTGATGTCAAGGTAATCCAGATCCTTGCTCATAAAAGTGGTCAACAAGGAGCTGCGCCTCTGACTCTGGCTGAGGAAGATGTTTAGCACGTACGAAGACGTTTGATGAGTCAAACATTTTCTGCCATAAAATGTGAGTGTTGCCGTTTGTCTGAGAAGCATGTGGCACTGAGACAGCAGCCCGCTGGTATCCTATGGTGATGAAAGCCACAGGACCAAACATGTTTGTGTCCACAGGTTGAAGAGAAAAATTACACAAACAGCTCATGGTTTTTGGAAGGAATTGTCACACTGTGAATCTGTGGGATGGAAAACAGAATCTTACATACACATGCACAACTATGAAATTGTTCAATATCTTTTCGTTTATCCATCAATCAAAACCATCAGACAGAAGTTCAAGATTTCTCCAAGATTAATTCATCAGCCTGAAGATGAAGACCTGTCATCAGGCTGCAAAAAGAGTCCTGCAGCAGATGGAATGGAATGATGGACTCAGTCTGAATTACATGATGACGTAGAAGACACTGAGACAGAATAAATCCACAGGACTGCAAATTTTCACCAGATTAAAACCAGCACAAAGGATCCCTGCTCTGGAAGATGACAGGTGCATGTTCTGCTATATCTGGGACTTCAGATCACTGTCACTCTGCTGTCAGGAGTAAAACAGTACTGTTAGCAGATGCGTCTACACCTATCAGATCAGAGAATCATGACATTGATTGGAAGTCTTCAGTCCCAAATACAGCAGAGTCCCCATGTGTCTTTTTCCAGAACACCAATGTTGAACATGCATCAGGAGACTGAGGTTTTCATGCAGTGTTTGTTTAGGAAATAGCTCTCGATCGGTTAAAACTGCACAGTTAAAAGAGAACTGTGCAGAGAAGTTGCATTTAGCGGTTGTCAGGTCACGCCCTGATGAAGTGTGGAAATGAAAGTAAACGGCAAGCAAAAAAGACAAGAAGTCGAAACTGAGAAGATACCACGTCTAAGAATAGAGAGCGAGAAAAGAAAGAGGACAAAGCTTAAAATGAAACAAAATCATGACTGAACACAAAACTGTATCTAAAAATGTAGAGCTACCAGATGGAAAACAAAGCGTGGGCAACTGGATCACTTGCACCGCGACCATCAGTCCAACTTGCTTATGAGTTTGCCTTTTCACATATGCTTTTCAAGCATGGAAAGGTATGTCTTTGTTGCACTTTGGTTTCATGTGTGACAGTAGCGAGGTGGCATGGGTTGATCCACGCTAGTACTGCCACTGAGCCACTACAGGAGGTTGTTGTGTGTAAGGACAAGCCAGCTGCTCTAACCAGCTACCCTGTCATCACCTAACTTATTCCACTTGATGCATAACCACACAGCAGTGTGGGGCTGATCTGCCGCTGGCGTGTTTGATTTCCATGCAGCAAGTTAATGAGGGTGTCCTTTTTCACCAATAAACCGTAACGAACAAGTGAAAATGGCTACTAAAAGGTCCTACTGGCATACAAGACAAAGGTAGATGGCCAAAAGTCAGTCAGAAAGAGGCATTTAGAATATCATGTATTTGGTGATATACTGTTAACCATAGAGTGTATATATAAAAGATGGATGTAAACATCAGTTCTGCGAAGTTAAACCCATCTTAAGAACCTTAAACATCAATTTTAATGGCAAACAGGATTCAATTCTCTGGTTGCAAATGAAAATCTGAAGCACTCTCAAGAGTATGAGCTTAGTTTTTTTTTTTTTTGTTACCTCAGTGAACAGTTCCCTTGGAGTTTATCGCCTCTTCTTTTGTCTGCTTCAATCCATCATAATGTTAATTTTAGTCAGACATGGAAGAAAATAAGCTGAATTCTGACCACAGAAACCGTGTCTATGGATTGTTGGAGGGTCTTTTCTCCACCTGCTCTCCATTTCCAGCACATAAGCAGGGGCTAGACTAAAAATCCACAGATACTTCACCCCTCAAAACTGCTCTTATCAGAACATTGTAATATATAGAGCACCAGATTGCCCGATGAGGCTGATGAGCTGTGCCTTCCAAACAGCATTTTACTGCCTGCCCTTTTCACCCAGGCCACGCTTTAGTGGAACAAAGTAAGACATCCTCCTTAGGCGGCTGTTGTTTGCCTCCATACAGACTCTGTACCTTACAAACAGAATGGGGATGCATAACATGGAGCATCAGTCCTCTCCAACATTTCCTTGTTCTGGTATACCACTGTTCACTTGCATTGCACTTTTTCAGGTTCAGAGAGCTTGGTTTGAGTTAGGAACAGAATGTAGTCTATAATTTGAGTCATTTTCATTGAAATTTTTACCAAAATTCTTATGCTGTCCAAGCAGAAGCACCAGTTGTACTTTGTAAATTAACCATAGTCTATGGTGTGAGAACTAGCTGTTTGTAAGGCCACTATTAACCATTATGATCACTTTATAGTAACAGAAGATCATTTGATAAGTTGTTGGATGTGACACCGCTGCCCAGCACATGCATACGCATACATTTGTTGTCATGTTTAAGAGTTCACCAAGACGCCATCAAAACCCCACGGACACGTCAGGTGACTATAAAGCAAAATGGTGTGATGTGGGGCTGGAAATCAAAGTTGAACTGCGGTATCTCAGCCCCAGCTTGCTCTGGGGTAGTTTCAGGCTCAGGAAGGTGCATAACAAAAATCAATGTACTTTAAAATGAGGCAGTACTTAGGTTTTAGGTTCACAAATGCACCCAGGGTTTCCTCCATAATTCTTTGCATGGGAGAAACATTTCAAAACTCCAAAATCTCCTTGAGGACAAAAGGCACAAAAAGGAAATTGTCTTTGAATCTGAGCCTTTGTAAAGTGGGTAGAAAGAGTCAAAGGAAACGATTTCTCTGTCAGGGTAGTGGGAGTTTATACTTTATTCATGCCTGAACAAGTACACAGTGACTTGTTAATGACAGATACAAGTCTTGGGTAGCATTGTGATTCTATACTGCCAATGACATTCTAAATTCACGGTCTTCTTCCAGTCAAGTGGAAAAAGCACAAATGTACTCAACCTACCGCTGCTACCTTCTTTCTATGACTGAGCTCCGAGTAGCTGTGTGTCGACTCAATGCTCATATTCAAATCATACATTCATCAACTGGATTCGGTGGCTAGGTAAAAGGCAGAGGAGTGGAGTGTTGAGAGCTCTTGGAGGGCTTCAGTGCCACTATGATGAAACTGGGTCACTGGGAAAGAGAGCGCGGGCTGTTAAAAAAAAAAACATTGTTTCCATGGCAACCGTTGTGTTGACACAGCTATCACCTCCTCATCTGAGTAAAATCACCATGATAACAAGGCAGCAAAGTGTATCGCATGCATGATGGATAGATTACATCTCACATACCGGAGAGTTTTATATTTTTCAAGAATTGTGGATCAGTTCACAATTCTGTGAGGCGATTCATGAGGTGACATTTTATGTCAGAAGTTACATAACAGAGTCATGTTGCCTGAATCTAAAGTGTGACACATTTAAGCAATGTAGAGGTTAGGTGTTCACACACAAAGAAAAATATGCATATTTTTCAGCAATATTTCATGAAACCACTTTGAAAATATGCAACAGCATGTGCTTCATCAACCAAACAAGCACTAATTTTCAGGTTGGTGGAGGTTGAAATCTACGGACCTTCATCCAGGGCCTTTGGTCCCAAGCATGGGAGGGGAATAGGTTTACTGACCAATATTTGTGTCTAGAGTTCAGTTTTGAAATTCTACACATTTGCAACTTAGTTGAGATGACATGTCCCATATTTCCTCAAATGGAGTCTGAGGCCTTTATTTACTTCAGCAGCCATAGGGACCACCCAGGTTTTTATTAGAAGCAGGCCTTTATTTATATACAGTATATATACCAGTATATACCAGAAATCCATTCATTCCTTATGGGAGCTCTGTAATCAGAGCAACTGAAACACTGCTGTCAAACCTGTAATGATGGGTATGCTTTTTTTTTTTCCTCTCTCTGTCCCTATCCAGCCGTGTTACAGTATGTGTTTGTGTCAACTCCACCATTGTCCACCAGTTTATTATTTTACCCAGCTGTTAATTGAATCGCAGCTTTTGAGCTAATATGGTAGATGCCAGTACACAGAACAGTGTGTGTCCTGTTGGAAACATACATACACTTGTACAGATAAGTACAGAACATGCACATTTGATTTATTTTTCAATAACATGAAAGGTAAAACTGCATCCCGCTCTTTATTTGAGGAGGATTTTGGTATCTGTGGTTTCAAGAAACTGTAAATGGAAACATGTTTATGTATTTATTTATTACTTTATGACTGGGATGCATGATGTTAATTTTTGTCAGATTGAGGCATTGACTGACGCGTCTCCCCACTTAACTGTTAGCGGCTGCTGCACCTTTTAACCATCAGGAGAGATTGTATCTCAGTTATCATCATCAAATATCAGATTAATGATTTGATTGAGACAACAGCCACTTTATCAGACAGAATGTATGAAGTGAGAAACAATAAAAGCTAAACAGCTTGCATAGTATCCACAATTTAAAGCTTAACACATATTAAAAGCAGTCTCCTCTGAATCAGTCTTAGCTGTTCTCTATTTGTACAGTATATATGTAGAGAACCACAATAAAAGCATTGCCAAAATGTATGAGTGGAACTCATCTGCTTTTTTGATGAAAAAAAAGAGTTGAAAAGCAAAAAAACAAAGTTTATACAATTAAGCAGATTTTTAAGATATGAATACATACAAATGATGTCAGCTGCTGTTGGGAGACATCATTCATGCTATATGTGAGCTGTCCTTCAACTATTTGTGATATATATTACTCTGGTTGCTGGAAAGTGCGACTTCAATCATGACTATCATTTAATTGATCTATACCAGAGGAAGATAGCCTTGGATTTCACTACAGACACACACACACACACACACACTTAGAAATAAGCACACATACATTCCTGTATGCCAGAATCCACACAAGTGAAGGCAGATATGAAAATTCAGGGATAAAATCAAATTTTCCCTTTGTTAGTGACAGAAGGATGTGTGACATGGACAACGTCACAAGGTGATGTCTACTTCCTGATCTCTGACTAAGCAATGTTGGGGATTGCTGTGGGTACGTGTGTTTCTGACATGCAGGTCACTGGCCGTGGAAGAGGATGAAACTGGTCATACTTGATTGAAAGCGGCATTTAATTCCAGGATTTCCCACCGAGATTAAAAGGGAAAAGGATTGAGTGACAGAGATAGAGGGGGAGGAGTGTGGGGGTAAAGGTCAGAGAAGATGAGATGTGACCAAATTAATTTGCAATAGCCCCTCCAACTCTGTGCCTGTTAATACGAATGAGAAACAAGAGTGTTATAAGAGTCTGATGCTGTATGAATGTGGGAGGAGTTTTAAGGAACAACACAAAGAGTAGTAAAATAAAGATATTCATCATCAGCCTATCTAGATATAAATGTAATAGACAGTGAGTTTAGTAAGCTGTGAATATTGGTTCAGGAAACTTATATGGCACAGTCATGATTTATAGGATTTGCACTAAATCAGAAACTACACATGCCATATCCCCCAGTAAGATCCCCTCACACAGCCGGTTCAAGGCTGGATTTCTGTGCCTCGTCTTTTTGTCTGTGAGGTACAGGAACAGAACACGGGGGAATGTGTTTAAGCCAGAACCGTACAAAATCTGAAGTTTTGAAAACAAGTGTGAAAGGGTTCCATTTTTTTAGTTTATGGTTTAGCACAAGAGTTTATAGCATGTAGCTCTGGATTTTTAAACCTTTTGCAGTTTTGCTGAATCTAAGGAGATAATCTGAAGTAAATAGATTGGTGTTCAGCACTGAATTCTCTTTTTGATATACAGGACTTCGCTAAAGTCGTGAGACACCCCTCATTTCTTTATATATTGCCAAGAAAACAGGAAAAAAGCTACAGCAATTGTGAAACATGTGCAAACATAAATGGAAACACAGTACTTAAGGAGAAAACCCAAACTTGCACAATTCTAACAAGCTTAAAAGTCAATATTTGATTTGAGCACCTTTATTCTTCAACACAGCCTGAACCCACTTAGACAAGCTTTCTGTCATTTCTTTAAGTAGTCTGCAGGAATAGTTCTCCAGGCTCCTTGAAGGACATTCCAAAGCTCTTCTTTGGATGTTGGCTGCCTTTTGTTCCGTTCTCTGTCAGATGATCCCACACTGCTTCAATAATGTTGAGGTTCTGGGGAGGATTCATCCCTCCATAAGACCTGTTGCCACTGATTTTCAGTCCACTTCTTGTGTCATTTGCCATACCTCAGCCTTTTCTCCCTGTTTCCCTTCCTTAAGAATGGCTTCTTGACAGCCACCCTTCCATGGAGACCATTTCTGATGAGGCTTGGGACAACAGTAGTTGGATCAGCTGAAGGTCCAGACACATTGCTCAGGTCCTGTGTCGGGTCTTTGCTGGAATTTTTCCTCTTTCTTAAGAACATCACTTTCAGATTTTTTGTCTGCTGTCAACAGTTTTTTAGGCGTGACACTTCTTCTTTTGTCTTCCACTTGTCCAGTTTCCTCAAATTTCTTAAGGACATACTGCACACCATGCTGAGATATGCTATGTTTTCGGATAATAGGTCTTTGGGAATCACCTTGTTGTTGGATTAATTATCTTTTGTGTCTGTCAAACTGTGTTATCTTTGGTGTTTTTCATAGATGCAAATATAGAAATGGGAACAAATTATGTGTTTTTGTGACAGGCTGCTAGTAACAAAGGGCCTACAGACAGGATTTGAAACTCATTCATGTGTAGACACAAGACTGGTCCATCAAAATAGGTTCCTTTTTAATGCTTGAATGATTCATAGGTCAGTGTTAAGTGGATTCACAAACAAACAAATGTTTAAAAAAAAGCATTCTTCTTGGGCTGAATTGAAAATGAGTGAAAAAAGCAGCCAGTGTCCAAAGAAAAACTTTGACAGACCCTCAGGAAGCCTGGAGAACTACTGTGCAAAACCACTTTAACAGCTTACAAGAAAGTCTGCCTGGAAGCAAAACATTTAGAAATGAGGGGTGGTTGAAGATTTGTACAGTGCTGTGCAGTATGATATTTGCATCCCTCTACAATTGACTATTCAAAGCTGACATCTTCCAGTACTGATGTCACAGTCTGACACAGAGAAGAACCAAGATTCAGTTAGCCACGTCTCAAGCAGCATGACATGCACTAAAGCTGCAGGCTCCTTTTTATCACAGCTCCTTTATGATCAAAATATGCATCTCGAGTCACACTTTAATTATCACACTGCGCTTTCCTCCTACTTGCCTTGATGCATATGCTGTGTCTTTGCCTTTTGTTGGCTTGTTAGCATCAGGGTTAAACGTGGGTCAAGAAATTAATAGGACTACATCAGATTAATGTAATTAATAAGATGATAACTCTATCTCCAACAAGCTGAAGAGACTAACTGTAGACAAGAGTTCAAAATGCAACTGGAAACAAGACAAGGCCCACTGATGGGCTCTGGTGGTTTGCACTACATACATACTCTGGGTTATGACACATTTGTCATTTTCAAAGTATCTCACTTCTGGGTGGTTACAGCTGTTGAAGGCAGCCAGCAGATGAGAGCATTCCGGAGGAAGTGAAGGAACATAAAGAAGAAGCAGAGGAAAAGAAGCCAACTGAAACCAAACAGGAGAAGAGATGGCAAGTTGAACAAGGCTTGGAACTGAGGCAGCATAAAATCTGTACATGTTTGAGAAGGCACATTGTTCATTTGTTCTACTACTTCTTCTACTAATATCCCAGTGCAGCCTCAATCAATATGGCCTATTATGTCCCTGAGGACAATAGTGAGTGTGTGCCATCTGTGTGTAAGTGTGTGTGTGTGAGCTTGAGCCTGTTTTGATGTGCATCTGTGAACATGCAACTGTGGGTACACAGACATGAATATATGATTATCATCTTGTAGGTACATGTTTGTAATGAGCGTATGTGTGTGTGCTTCTGGCATTGTATAAATCCATGAACTTTTTTATATTCAAGGCCAACGAGAGATGCTAAGAAAACGAGCTCTCAGTATGGTTATGGCTGTTCCCTTAATTTAGACTGAACCTGGATCAGCCTCACACTTTCTCTGAGTGTTGGAGAAATATTGCGACAGCTGTTTTGGTGCTTTTGGCTGCGGTGAAAAGATCTAATGCGGTTCACGGCTCCGGGCAAAGTCACACTAAACATGAAAGATATGTCTCCTTTGGGAGGAAGAATAAATTATAACTTGTTTTTCCCAGAAATCAACCACAAAAGGAAATAAATTCCTAAATTCCTTTTGTTTGCCACTTGTCATTTCTACTGTGGCCTACATGGGTTAGCTCACTTTTACCCAGGCATCCCATCGCCCTCCTTTATCAGTGATGTGAAAAATTCATGCGTCTTCTCAGCAAGGAGCTGGAAATGATTAAACATTCAGATTCCAACTCTGAAAATGGAAACTGAAGTAGTCTTTTCGCATCCCTGTTCATGTGTGTGTGTGTGTTCTCAGTCCAAAGGGGTTAAGACAGCTAAACTGCTTCTCTCTCTTTTCACTTGCAGACTTGTGTTTTCAGTTTCTCTTCAGTTCTAATCTTTAAAAGTGACTTGCCAGTCCATTGTCAAATCTTTTTTATACCCACTTAATCCAACTCAGGGTCACAGGTTGGCTGGAGCCTATCCCAGTTGTCATTGGGCGAGAGGCGAGGTACACCCTGGACCAGTGGTCAGTCCATCACAGGGCCACACAGAGACAAACAACCACCCACGCTCACACTCAGTCCTGGGGTCCATTTTGAATCACCAGTTAACCTGACAAGCATGTTTTTGGGCAGTGGGAGGAAACCGGATTAACTGCTGTATACATGGTGAGAACATGCAAACTCCACACAAAAAGGCCTGAGCTGGGATTTGAACTAGAAAACCTCTTGCTATGAGTTGATGGCGCTAACCACCACACCACCATGCAGTCCATCATTGTCAAATCATAAGGATGATTTTGTAATTTCCTGTTTTTGGCATTTACGCCACAATCCTATCGATGTGTACTTTATAATACTTGATAGCAAATCTAAACTCTAATTAAAGGGATAAGTGCTCTGTTCTATCTTCTTCTTTGGTTTTATGTAAATGTGGCAATGTCTCAACCACACTTACTCTCTTGGTTTCCTCTGCTTGTATGTGGTCACCGCTCCACCCACATGATACTCAATGTTCCCTTGTGATGATACATACACACTCTGTTGTTTGGTCCTGTTTCATCCTTTAAATTACTTTTCTTTTATGCCTATGTTTGTTTGACTTTGTAATTACCAAAATCCCATTTGTCCCATTATCCAATCAAACCCTTTCTGCACACATCTAGCTTTCCACTGATCAGTTGTTGGATTTTATTCTCACTATTTTTGCCTGTTAGGTTTTCAATCCATTCATCATACAAGGTTTTATTCTTGCTTGTAGTGAATTTCAGCTGCTAATGTATTTTCTTTGTGTATGCTTTTGTTCTTGTTCCTGTTTTCTGTCTGGACCTTTAGCTGGCCAAGTCTAAATTGGAGTCTTTTTTCAGGTTAGAAACCATAGTACACAAGTGTGTTTTATGCTCTGCTAGCCTGATACATCTGTAAGCTCTCAAATTTGATGTGTTTGAGGGCACCCCATCCTTTAGCAAAACAGACGCAATCATACGTGACAGATGAGGATAACGTCAATGAATTAGTAGGTCTCTGTGCCAAAAAACAAACAAAACAAAAGTTCAACTTACATGGACTCTTCTCTGACTTTCTGTGCTAAGGCACCTAAGGCACCTATCAAATCATTCAGATTGAGCTGTTATATATTACATCTGTCTTTTGAAACTTCACTTTGTTTGGCTACACCACTTTTAGCCAATTTCTTTTGTGCTGCCGGCTTTGTGAAAGTTTCCTTGTCTATAACCCCACATGTCTGTAATTGTTGTAATGCAGTTGCTCTAGTTGTATATTATGCATTTTTGCCCGCAAACTCTGTAGCTCACAGAAGTGGGCAGGCACAATTCAGCCATGATATAATCAGTGTTGACAAAAACATTCAGTGCTGTAAGAAAGAGCTGTGCTCACTTCATGTTCATCAGAAAAAATGCCTCATACACTTAAAAATGTATGGAGAATCTGAATGTGGCCCATTCATCCACAACACAAGGAATCAAGTCCATTTTCCCAATAAAAATGTCCTTTGCAGATTACTGATCACGTATTCCATCATTATATCAATGTAGCCTGTAGCACCAGACCAGAGATCAAGCCAGGGTTTTCACAATGGCAGAGGACAGATACATCAGGGGAAAAAACAAGGTTTTGTGGGAAACCTCTGGTCCACAGGAAGTACAAGGGACAGGAATTATTTGCAATTAGCTGCCACAGAATCTTGTACTTCTGTGCAGAATGTGCAGATCTAGTAAAGAGACAGATTACCAAACTCGGAAATCAAACTGATAGCTACATTTAAACACATTGAAGTGAAAACTTCAACGAGAGGAGCTCGTTTTTACTAAAAATGAAAACAACTCTAACCTCAAAACTTTCATGGCATTTTAGGTGAACACTATATTATGGATTATTTTAACAGTTATTTACTTTGTCACTATATTTTCTCAAGTTAAAGAAGTTAGCGTTGAACTGTGGGTTAGCTAACGGATCTCTCCTTAAAGCAGTGCTGTCATGTTGTTTACTTCTCATGTATTCTTTTTATAAGACTAAATTAATTTAAGGCTCCGAGACAAAAAATCTGACCAAAACCTTGTTACTGACTTGTTGTTGTTGAATAAAATTACTCTAAACTCAAGGCATTTTTCTGTTTACCTGCAGGATTAAAAACAAATTGTAATGAGGGACAAGTGCATGACTCTTGGGTGTATTAATATATATATATTTTTGGGTATATTATTACATTAATAAAAATACTTTTGAATCATCATAACTCGGTGAAAAAAGGAGGCTGACTAATCAGACAGACAGAAAGAAAATCAGTCAAAGCTTATGCAGGATTTGATTTAATATGAGAGAATTCGGTAATCTATTAGCAGGCTAGAGCTATTTATCGGCAAAGTATTAAATTCTGACGTCACATGAGCTGCAGAATGGTACCAGATTACTGGGAATTAAGATTAGCCTTCATAGTTTAATCTCATACAGGTGTGAGACAGTGGACAAACGCGTGTTGTTACATGTAGCTGCACAGGGTGACGTCCTGACAGGATGAGCTCATACTACTCACTGATACACACCAGCACAGACATTCTGAACCCCATACATGTGACCTCACCCTTACAGCACAGAGGACGTCTGCACACACATGTCAACTGCAACAGCAAAAGCACACAGACTACAGATTTCAATGAATGTGAAAACACAAAGCACATGCTGTCATACATGAGCAAACACACACACACACACAAAATGTTTACTTGTGCTGTAGTTTTAAACTCAAGCTAGAATTGAAATATGCAAAATCTTTATGTGGATTTTTTCTCATTCAGAAAAAAAAGAAGAAAATTGACATTAAACTAAAATAAGCCTCCAGTGGGGGTGGGGTTGCACTGTGAAGATGAGTGCCATAGATTAATACACCACGATGACTGGGAATTTGCTAGGGTTTTCTAGAGTTCTGAATTAATCTAACATAAAAGATCATCAGATTTTTCACACACAAATTGTAAAAGTAAAAAAAAAAGAACCAGATTAAACAAACGAGACAAACATAATGCTTGGTCATTTTATGTAGAAAATTATTTAAAAAATTACACATCTGCAAGCGTGTGTGAACCTTTTATGCGATCAGAGAGCAACAACTGCACCTTTTTATGAGACCAGACTGGAAAATTAAGTGTGAGTTGGTAATCTGTTCCAGGTTCTATCAAAATTTCACCAGCCCAGTCATCAGAAAAAGCAGGGAGGGAGAGAGGAAAGAAAAAACAATAGCCTACCTGTCAGCCAATCAGCCTACCAATCAGCAACGCTGATTCCAGCCAATATATTGGTTAAAGGAAGCCACGCCTCCTTAGATCTATAAGGTAGGATATACATTCATAATCAAAACCCGTCATGTTTAAGACTAAATGCTACATGTGTATCAATGATTGAGGTTATTTGGATTAATTGAAAATTCAGGAAGTCACATCTTTTATTAATAGTTTTTTTTTCACTATTTCTGTTATATTAGTATGTGTTTTTATGTCACGGTAAGTAGCAAGTATAATCACTTTACATTCATACAAATATAATTTTGTTTAAAACTTTGAAGATATTTTGGGTGAAAATCAACACAATTATAACAAAGAAAGACTTTAAAGCGCACACATTTTTGGATGGGATGGGAATTTCATATAAAGAGGTTTGACATCATCACTGTTTATGGCGTAACGTTTTTAATAATTAAGCATTTTTACATCCTGAGCAATTACTGACGCTTTGAATAATTAAAGACATATTCTTGGGATTAAAAATGTTCTCAATTTTGAGCAGATCTGGGCAGGAAAATGTCAAACCTTAATCAAATTTATGAAATAAACAAGTTCAGTGTTTCACTGCTTTTGACTGAGCAAATTTCCAGGAAATTAATGTTTAAAGTAACACCAGCTACTTGTTCTTCAGGCCACGTCTGGTTTCAAACCTCATTGAAACTATACAAGGCAAACAGATTCATGACTTTACACAGTGGGACTTCAGATTTGTGTTAAGATTGCAGTTTCAAATCAGACAAAAAGTAAAGCCAATGCTGATTTAACAGTCTCTATACAAGCACAAAGGAAAGGAACAGAACAATTCCCCAACACAAAGTCCTTTCTGTTGCTGTAATAAATGTAAATACATATTAATGTCCCAAGAAAGCCAGTCTTTGAACGTGTCATAACCCCACGCAATTACATTCTCATAAATCAACTAAGACCCACACATCCTACACATACAGTGCAGCTTCTGAGCACCCTTCTGTTCTCCTGTGGATCTGGCTGATAGAGTAGTGACCAGCGGCTGAATGCAGGGGTGAATCGACCACTGTGGCGTGCAGACAGGGCTGCATTGTTTGTTGCTGATAATAACAATAGGACCTCTGTCAGAGGGATCATCTGTTTTCTTGGCTAGTTGGCCCACTAATAGGGCTACTTATGTTGTGTGAATGGGCTGGAGCTGGGTCGCAAACAAGCGGCCAAACAGACACACAAACAGACAAACAAGCAGGCTGGCGTGGTCATGTGTCGCAGCAGCGCGAGCGCGTCTGTCACATTCTCTAAAGAATGCAGGTACAGTTGGATGTGCAGGGACGTAGACATGTAATCACAGAGGGGAGAACAAAGATTAAAGGCTTGCAGTGGCACTGAACGTCCACCTTTAGCTGTCATAGTCTCTTGAAGAATACTTTTAAGTATTTTGATGAGGAAGGTGACAGAGGGAAGGATGAAGAGATCAGATGCAATAAAAGAGTGACAGAGGAAGACAGAAAGAGAATAAGCACACGTCCAATATTTTCCAGGTCAGCCCAAATGCCCCGGGCTAATCTCGCCGTTCTGTTACTGTTTTTCTTCTCCCCATTTTTTTCCTCCTCTCACTCACTCTCTCTTGCCTGGGGGCAAAGTCGAACTGCAACAGGATTCAGCCGTTCCCACGGAGACCAGAGAGATGGTGCTTCCATGGAAACGATGGATCGCTTGCTAGAGCGGCGAGCCACACCATCTCGCTGTCCCTCCTTTCTTCTTGGCCCTCCACCTCTCACTTCCCTCTGTAAATCTGGTGAGCATTCCACCTGTTGTCACTCTTCTTTTTCTTCTCTTTTGTCTTTTCTTCCTGCCCACCTGTGTCTCTTCACTTTCCCTCCCCCAATTGTGCATTTTCCACAACAGAAAGCACAAGTACGGTGCTGCCTGTCTAGCTGCCGTAATTAAATGGCTCCCAGAGCAGCACTTCTCCCAGAGAGAAGGCCACACTTTCACTTCACACATCGCACCTCACGGCTTCACTGAGTGGCTCAAAAGAGGAAAACATTCGAATCGAAACACCATGCTCAATCACCATCTCTCAATTAATTCAGTAGTTCTAAGTAAAGGTGCCGGCAAAGGTTGGAGTCTGCAGGAAATGATGGTTCCTAGGTTTTTCAAACAGTGGAGAGAGCTGAGCTGTCAGGAAACAGTTTAGGATTTGGTAGAAATAGTCTTTTGTGTGCTATGTATCAAATAAACCTTGATGTGAAGGCTGATAAATGGGAAATGGATTGCCTTCAATACAAAGATGACAATATACCTTCTTACAAATATTTGTCTTTAATTCTTTGGCGAGATGGTTTGGATGGAAAAAATATGAAAGAGTTGTTCATTTTCAAGCTGCCTGAAATGGTGCCTGAAAACTCTTGCAAACCTTCTTAGATGTTAAAGTGCTACCTGATTGCCCAGTTGCTATAGAGGGGAGATTGGTTAGAGTTAGAATAAGGAAGAGAAATACCAGGCAGGGGATATCGGGTGCCTGGTGCCCCATGTAGGAAGGCTGAAGGTCTTCGTCACAGTTTGCCTGGGTTTGAGACCCAGGGTTTGCCCCCTTTGAAATTCAGGCCAAAACAGATATCTTTAAAAGAGAAAACAAGAAAACGTGCTGCCTGCACGTCTGTGCATGTTCCGATTGCAGGGACAGCTGCTGTATGACCCCTGTCAGGGAGGAAAAAGTTATCTAGTGTGACCCTGAAAGCTGTTGAAAGGGGCCTGACACCGACTGCTTAAACAAAACCAGCACAGTTCCAGATATGAAATGAAGAGCGACATGCTGGAATTATCAAAAATCATTACCAAAGATGTAAAATCAGCTTTGGAGGTATTTCATTCGGCTCATTGCTTTTGTGTCACAGATCCATTCATGGTATGTACTATCCCAAAGTCTTATCAGGATGTAAAGAAAGAACTGAACCAAAACACAGAAGTACGCTCCATTATTCCGTAGCAGTAATAAGTTGACGTAATCAGTCTCTCAAACTGTGAAAGAATTTTCCCCCAAACATTTTCGGTCTCATATGCCCAAAGGACACTTTTAGAATCCTTGTAGTTTGTTCAGACGCAGCTTTGTAAAGTTATTCTACAGTCACAGACACTTTCAGCTATTTCTCTGCAATGATAATTTACCGTGGCCAGCCGCCTCGACCAGCGTGGGTTTGAGAAGACAAAGGAGGGGACAATCACCATAACACCATTCAAAGGATATCTGTTGGATCAGGGAAACACAAGTTAATGACCACAATAATGTCACATGTACATAATATCATTTGAGAAATTAAACAGGGGGAAAAAGAGAGCAAAGTGAGGAAAGGTGTGACAGATGAAGCCCCCCAGCAGTCTAGGCCTATAGCAGCTTAACTATGGTATGTTTCACGCTCACCTCTACCTCTGCCTCCCTTTCTACTTTTAGAAACTCTGGGAACAACAAGTAAACCTGCAGTTTGGGAGCAAAGTGCTCTGTTAAGAAAATATCTTGCAGTGAGATCTTTAAGATATGATGGAGCTCGGTCATTAAGAGCTTTATATGTGAGGAGAAGAATCTTAAATTCTATTCTGAATTTAACAGGGAGCCAATGAAGAAAAGCTAAAACTAGAGAAATATGACCTCTCCTGTTAGTTCTCATCAGAACTCTGGCTGCAGCATTTTGGATCAGCTGGAGGCTTTTCAAAGAATATGTGGGACAGCCCAATAATAAGGAATTACAGTAGTCCAATCTTGAACTAATAAATGCATGAACTAGTTTCTCTGTTCCTGATTTTAACAATATTACGAAGGTGAAAGAAGGCAGTCCAAGAAACCTGTTTTATATGTGCGTCAAATGATGAATTCTGGTCAAGAAGAACTCCAAAGTTCCTCACTGTAGTACAAGAAGCCAAGGAAATACAATGACTCTTAACTCTGCATGGTGTAGAAAATGCTGATCTTTGCTGACTGAATGGAAACACAATATGTACTGGTCACATATACAGTTGGCTCGCTGCAGGCAGCTCACTCTAAGTGCGCCATAAAAGAAGCAGAGACATCAAAAGCATAAAGGCTGATTAGCTTTGTATCGTTGAAAGTGCATTTTACCAAACATTTGAGTAATAGCACAGAAAGTGGACAGCTAAACCATCGTTTGATTTCTTAGTAACAGGAATATTCCCAGTATTTCCATTCTCCCACCAAGCTGTGCACTTGTGATGTTCGAACTGATTCTCTTCTCACGTTCATCTTGTGGGGAAACAGTTTTGTGCTGTTTTGGTGCTCTCAGAATTGATGCTGCAGTCAGAGTTGTTATCTCAAAATTATAAGAAGATAAAAAAGTCACCTCCTGGTTCTGGAGAATCTTTCACTGAAATGAAAACAGAGAGTTTGGATCATTTCACCTGGAAGAGGGGGTTGAAATAAATTTGAGCTCCTTCATGTGTGACCGTAAATCGAATCGAGCAAGGCAGAAACTGATAAACAGCATTTGGACTGACAGCAAGATCGATCTGCCACTGAGTGGTGGATTGAGTCGAGTGACATTATCACGTCACTACCACTGAGACATGCTTCAGGAGTAAAAATGCAAGACAAAATAAGTTTAAATTGAATAACAAACAGTGACAAAAAAGAGCCGACATTTATCAACACTCCACAGATTATTGTGACAAAGATGATAAACCCAGAAGCCCTTTATTGACATTATTTCATCAAATCCTACATCTCATCACTCCACACCTTCATGCTGACATTTAATTTAGCTTGTCCTTTGGAGTTTCATGCTTTTTTAATTAATTTATTTTTTTGTTCCATGCACTCTATATGAAAGCTCTCCTCCTTTTCCATCACCACCTTCCATGTCTTACTTTTCTTCTCCTGTCGATCAGAGGTCATTTGCAACCTGAGGGACTGGTCACAAGTGTCGAGGTGCGACATACACACACATGAGCTTGACACTTGTAAGGTTGTTTAACGGAGGTTTAAGTGAAAATGCACACGACAGTGGGAGTCTGGAATTATTGATTATTTATATGGCTGTCAGGGACTCTCAGTGTAACACACAGTGTGGCTGTAGGTGTAAGGGGGGAGGGTCTGAAAGTGCATGAGCCCGAGACAGATGAAGGAGATGGAGAGTCGTGGTGGTCAGCTGAAAGAAGAGAGTTTGAGCTCATTCTCAAAGCTTTAACTCTTTCTGTAGTTTATCGTTAAGCGTTATGCGTCTTGACAAGCCCCGTGGACGCGACATGTGGTCTTCACACACACACAAACACACTCAGGTGTTGCTGAAAAGGTCGACTTTCTCTCTGCCAGTTTCTATCCATCAAGCCTGAAGCACCTTGCTCACTCAAATACTCACTCTTCCAATCGCTGATACAGTACAGGCGTCTGGTGGTTTTTTTCTGGCCACAAAGTTATGTTTACTGTTGCTCACCCTCACATACATCACTAATGATTGGAATGGATTTTCACATATATAAGACCACTGACTGCGACCTATTGACGTGACTAATGGGGACATAATGTTTTACGAACCTAATTCAGTCCTCAGTTAAAATCATGGGAAATGTCCTTTTTTCTATTTCAGCTTCTTATTTGTGTGAGCTGATTCAGCTTATTTAAGGTTATCTGGTCTTTCTTAAAGCAGCACTGTGTAATAATGACTCGACAGCTGTCCACATGTATGGTTGCTTCTGTGTCTTTATCGTGCAAAACCAGGCTAAAAGTAGCAGGGCAGTTTCGACAGTAGTGATAATTTGGTTTCACATTTGGTAAACCAGAGGGATTTGCAAATAATTTTTTTTACCAGTAAACTAACTTTTGCATTTTTATGTTTCAAAAACAAGAATCTTAAAGAATCTTTATCTGTGACTTCTTAGCCACACATCACTGAGAAAGTCTCCTTGTGGTGCTGTATGGCATAAAGGAGGGATGAATGGCAAACATTCTTGAAATGTAAAAAACTGGTTTTGAGTTTTAGAGTTATCTCAATATTACAACTTGACTTTATGGGTTTGAAACCGTAAAATGACTTAAACAAACTGATCCGTTAAAAGG
The DNA here is from genome assembly GCF_036924035.1 of Leuresthes tenuis. NCBI lineage: Eukaryota > Metazoa > Chordata > Actinopteri > Atheriniformes > Atherinopsidae > Leuresthes > Leuresthes tenuis. The sequence continues at coordinate 20,546,454 of NW_027325372.1, read as the reverse complement.
GACAGTTTAAGTTTTAAGTATTTTCTCATGTTTGACAAGTAGGAAAGCATCTGTATTTCCACTTAATGTTTAAGTATTCCAGTCTACAGTAATAGGACATCAAATGTGATTACCTCTACACAGACGTATGGACACTGATGTGTGCAAAGATGCACACTTTTACAAGCGCACCACAGAGCTCACAGTGCTACAGTTGTTCCATGCAACCACAAGTATTTACATGCACATACGGTACAAACAATGAACACGCAAATGCCGACACATGCAGCGGTCTCCTGCTAGGCGTCTAAATAAAAATCCGCCGACCACACCGGATATGCATCATCCGTTGTCATGGCCACGAAGGAATATTCTTCAGAGTTGCCAAGGCAACAGCTTGGGGAACTCTTTGCCAGCCTGTCACCCGTCTTGGGGGAAAAAAAGAGAGGATGAATGACGATGATTATATATGTTTTTTTTATTGCTCCATGAGGGGTGTGTATGTGTGTCCGCTCGAAGGATCTGAATGACAGCAATGAGTGGACTAGTCGAAATGATTTGTCATGGGGAATTTATGGGTGAACAGAAAAGCTTGAAGATAAAGACAAAAAAAAACACAAAAACAGCAGGAGTGAAAGGGGAATTAGAGTGTGTACTTTCTAGTGCTTGTTTTGTGAAAGAGGAACACACACAAACACACACTTGTGTTAGGATACATACTTTTGGAGTTCATGGAAATGTGTGTGTGTGTGTGTGTGTGTGTGTGTGTGTGTGTGTGTGTGTGTACACGTGAGCGTGACGAGAAAGAGTCGTAAATCTTTTTTTTTTTTTAATGTCGGTGAGGGCGACGCACACATCAAACCAAACGCCACTTAAAGTGACGTAGTCGGGGTGAGGGAAAGAGAAAGTGAGACCCAGTTTCCATGGCGATGCAATTAGCTTTCAGTCAGAGCGCTCGTGTCCTGGCCGCTGTCAACATTAAATACTACCTGCATGGTAAACATATATTGAACGAATAAATGTAGTACATTCATGGATCTGACTGGATGTGTATTCCACCGTAAAATATCTGAATCCATTACATCCACTGCCGTTCTCTCTGTTTTTACTCCATCTGTCATGTCTTTTGTCCTTTTCCCTGCTCTATATCATCCTCCGTTTCTTTCACCTTTTCTGTTTCTTTTTCTCTTGCCCTATATTCATGCTTTAATCCGGTCCAGACTTCTTGTCTGACTCCAGTAATCTTGTCAGGACAGATGGCCCACACAGACACACACAGACACACACACACACGCAAGCTCTCTGATACACATTCATGCACATTTGCTCTTCCCGTGACCCAGATCAGACTGAAACTCACATTGCGTCATGTTTCTCACCGTCACTCCTCTCATTTCAGGGATGGGCTGCTGGCGATCAACAGGTCAGCCGATCAATGCAGGTATAAAGTTTTGTCCTCGCGTGTCTAAGGAACTATATGCTAGCTGTTGGTCAAGACTGCAGCTGTTTTATGTGAAGTTTTCTATTCTTTCTAATCCAGTCACTTAAAGTCCCACTTCTGCAGTTATTGATATTCTAAAAAAATCTAATCTGTCTACCTCCATAGATTACATTTGGAAGTTGCTGTAAGGAAAATAAAAAAAATACAAACTTCTCCTTGACTATACCTTTTCCCACCCACTAAGTGAATGGTGATCTATGAATATACTAATCTGACCCAGCCTATATCTCCACCGGCCAGCAGCTGACACCAACCTTCCTGTCTCTGCCAATGAATGACAACTTCTAAAATTGGTGTAGCCCAATAGAGAAAAGAACAAAACAATAGAAACTGAGTCATGAATATTTGAACCAGAAAGCAATTAATGAGAAAGCCAAAGGAATTACACCAAGTAGTACTGTGTACTTGTGGAAGTATCACTGTATTCACTCTCTATCCTTTCAATAGTCCAGGAGCTGTTAGACTTCATTCTGCTAATTTCGGCTTTCCCGGGAATTAGCAGAATGAAGTCTTGGTCGGGTCACAAACCAACCAGAAGCTTGCTCTCTGGTGAAGTACCGGGTTTGGGAGTACCGGGTGAGCTAGGAGCTGGCAAAGCAAAGTCTTGGCTGGGGCGAGTAAGCTTCCGGTTAACAGAGAATCCCAGGATCTGCTTTTATCAGGAGAACAGACTGAAGTTCAAATAAATATGGTGCATACTAATGGATGACCCAACCCCAAATGCATCAATGGTGTTGTATACATGAAAAAATCAGAAACAGAGGGATAAGAGAAATTCAGACACTTCTTACTTTTGCACTTAACATAAACACAATTGTGAAACTGAACCATGTTAGCTAGCTGTTATTTAGTTTTTAACTGTGTCTGCTGTGTTTTATTGGCTTTATGTAACCAAACATAGAGATGGAAAAGAGACAATATTCAGTCACTTGAATTTGGAGCAGCAATTTTAGGGGAGGAAAAGATTTAGCTAATTGATGATAGACGATTAGCCTCAGCTATATAAACTCAAACCCTGTCTGTGATACACTTTTTTATGGGGGTTGGGGTGTTTTTATTTGTGTCTTGGAGCATTACTGCAGTGCAAAGAGCAGTGATTAACATTTTATTGCTTTGATTTCACTGATTTCTTGACTCAATCTAAGCTCTCTGTCCTAATTTATTCTGGTGCCCCCAACATGAATTCTGATTAAGACTGTTCACAAACAGTCAAAACTATACCTGTGGTAAGTAAACAGGTTTTATGAGATATTTTGGATATTAAAGCTCAGGGGATTGAGACAGAGAGATGGAAATAAAATGCTGGTAAAACTTGAACAATCAGACCTCTTCAGTGCTGTGAGCCCTACTCCAAAGGTTCAGGATAGTCTCAAATGTGCTTCCTCTCTACTAGGACCATTTTTGGGGCTGAAGTTTTCCCTCTAAAAATCTGTTTTGGCTCTCGTTCCCCTGGTACCAATGAAGGAAAGAACTACTTACAAGTCTGCAGTTCCTGGGAAAGGTAGTTGTGGTCTCTGTCTGAAGTGAAGCTGGAAAAAGATTTTGGATTTCCAGCAGATCATCTGATAATCTATTTCAGAGGATTTTAGACACACCGGATATAAAAAATAATAAATCATTTTCATTGTTCTTGTAAAAGGTTTTGTTCAGCAAATGAACAATTTCTTTTACCGACTGAACAGAATAAATGGATGATAATTGTTTAAAAAACACAGCCTCATATGAAATTAGCTTGGAATGATTAATCAGAGTATTTTAAAATGTTTTGGTGATGTATTGTATCTGCAGCAAATATAAACACCTCTAAACGAGGCACCCACTCAAAAGTTTATTAGTTCAACAGAATGACACGCTTATGCTCCACCAAAGTATCCTGTTGACAAAAAAAAATGTGTTCATGAAATTTTATTTCTAAAATGTATTTGTCAGCGAACACGTTTTTTTCTGCAGACTTATGTTGCTTTCATACAGAGCCACCCACCAAATCTAAATAAGTCAGCTTTGTCATGTGGTCAGTGACCAGAACCTGTACTGCGTTATGTTGTAGTGTTATAGTCAGAGGATTCTGTTCTGATTCTGAATCAGCTAAGGTTACTACATAAGGTCCCATTATCAGTCTCTTGGAATGTCTCTTCATTCTTTTGTCAAATCTAATAAATGACTTGAAAAAAAAGTAGTTCCTCATGAGCTGCAGCCTCCACATTCTAATCTCATGGTCAGGACAGTGCTTGGCCTCAAATTTGAAGGCACGGGGCAACTTCATTTCAAAGTGTTGGGTTTCTTTCTGGATGGTAATTTTTAAAAACTAAATTGAAAAGTTGAAGGACAGCACATTCAACTCATCTTTTTCCAGACGCTGAAAGATAATTTAAGTCTTGGACTAACTTTCGCGTTGAAAAATAGTGGGGAAAAAATATAGGGTCCTGACTAAGTACTTGTTTAAGCAGTTGCAGTGTCAGACAGAGCTGCTGTCATGAAAATCCTCCAACATCAAAGACATCACGGCTTGCAGCTAAAGCAGTAACCAGCTGCGACCCAGTTATGTTACTATGACAATAGACCAAAGTGGTATTAATATGTACTGTATTACTGCGTCTTGGTTTACATAGTGTTAGAAGGTCAGAAGGTCAACAGACAAAAAAAAAGACAGAAAATGTTCATGGTTTTTGACTGCATATGAACAGAGTGGGAAACTTAAGAGAATACAGAAGTCTTGTCTTTATTAAGACAAGACTTCTGTATTCTCTTAAGTTTCCATCGGGGCCCTGATTTTAAGAAAACTTATCACTCGGAAAGCACCATTTTAAGTTTAGACCGTGTTGTGGTATGTCAGTGGGCAGGACATCAATGTGCCATTGCAGTGTTGGGGAAATCCATTTTGATAGATGATGACGCTCCTTTCAAGTCTTACCCTTTAAAAGTGCAACACATCTCAGACTTTTCTCAGTCCTGTCCAAGAAGAGACAAACAGCCGTTGCAAATAGAAGAATTCAGATAGTGTGGAGTCTCACTCAGCAATAGATCGACAGGTAAAATTATGATTATGACCTGAAGCTGGTAGTACAGGTTGGGTCTTGTATATTAAAGACAAGAACCTAAAGTATCCACTGCAAGAATGTTCTCCCCAGTACAGTTGACATGGGACTGAAGGCAGGTTCAGAGCATTGTAAAACAATGATTTCATCAGTGATTTCCACCACAGGATCATGTCTGTTTTTAACACAATGCTGCCTGATGGCCAGAGGATCAAATACTGATTTTTGCCTCTGTCCTTAGCACACAGAGACGTTTCTAGACTCTCTGAATCATTTGATGATATCATGTACTGTGTACGATGGATTCAAAGTCCTCACAACTTTACATTTAGGTTATATTATTCTGAAATTGCTCCACAACCTGTAGAAAGCTTTTTCTTGATTGCTGAATGTCTGCCCAGCTCTACCTCTTAGAGACTCTACCTCTCTAAGATGCTCTTTTTTTACCCAACCATGTTACTGACCTGCTGCCAGTTAAACTAATTAGCTGCATCGTGTTCCACCAGGTGTTTTTTTTAGTAAGACTGACTTATCCAATCTTTTTTTTCTGCCACCGTCTCAACTTTTTTTATAGGCATGTTGCCGCCATCAAATTCAAGATGAGTTCATATTTTTTGAGATTAGATATGAAATGTCTCATGTTCAACATTCAGTATGTTTTCAATGTTTCTGTTCTCACTGCTTCGATAATGTAGCCTCGAGACCATATATTATAGTATGTAAAGAACAGAGCAAATTGATAGATGGTATTAATCTCAGCGTTCTACTGATAATGTGTGACACCAAACATTTTCACACCTGCTTCCCCTGACAATGCTTGGATTCATGGATGGAGTCCTATCAACACAATAGATAAAGGGTGATGAGAGAGAGAATAACAGGGGAGGCATTTCAACATGGGTTGATAAATATCACATTAGTCTATCTTGGCACCCCCTCCCCCACACACATTCAATCTCTCACTTTTTGTCTCTCTCATAGGCATGAAGAAACACAAAAATACAGACACAATCACAGTCACTCAAGAAGGGGATACTCTGATATGGTAAAAGAGAAAAATTCAGCATAGTAACAGAGATATCATAGACATGGTGGAGAGAGGTTCCATGCAATCTGATGAAGAACAGTGGAGACAGACAGAGAAAACGGGGGTATTTTGGGAAGATGGATGATGTTGAGAGTGGGAAACAGAGGAGGAGAAATGGAGGAGCGTGTAGACAGGCAGCAACAGGGAGAGGAGTGGGGGTGAGTTCATATTGGGGAGGGGGGCTTTGGTAGTGGATGGTGGGAGACTAGGTTACATGACGTTTGTTTCCATGGTGATGGTTTCTCTGTCTCCCACACGTAGGGAGATGGTGCTTTAACGTGTTTCTGTGTGTGTGTGTGGGTAATGGCATTCTTTTTTAAATAAATAACCAAGCTCTAGTTGTTGGCATAGTGGCCATTTTATTGGTACAAAAGTGAAACCACAGCTGTGAATGATCCCAGTTTGCACTCAGAATGCTTGCTTTGCTTTGCCCCGCACATGCTGGTTTGGTCATTTTCAGAAACCAGACATCACGCAAACTAACATACAGAATACAGTCTGAATCCAAATAAGGGCAGCTTTTGTTCTGTTTCACTGGGGAGAAGAGGAGTTTTTTACATTGTCTTACTGTTGCGCTTTAAAAACCATCAGCTCAGATGGATTTTCTAGCTTTTAGATCCATATACTGTCAGCCATACTGTATTCATGTTGTGGAATGCCTTAGTAAGGAATGCGATCTTTGTGGCCATTTAGTTATGTCAAAAAATGTCAAGATTTGATATAAACCTATTCAAAATTTGTGTCTAAGCGCAGCTTTTACTATCAGGACGAGCACCAGTACCGGCCAGCTCGCCCGGGGTGCCAGATCAATTCCATTGAATCAGTCTGCCTTGCACCTGTGTTTCTGCCATCCAGGTTTCCACAGATGCCTGTAATAATAATGGTTAAAAATAGGACAGAGTGGGCTGATGTCTTAGCATCTGGCTTGGAAATGGTACCGTATGATGGCTGGCTTTTAACTTTATTGAAAATAAATATAGACGTATAAGAGCTGCAGCTTGGATACTAACTGAATTTAAGGGATGAAATGCAGTCTGTGAGCCTTGAAATGTCTGTGTGTAAGAGTCAGAGGGTACGTTTGCACAAGTGTTTATTAAGGACGTGACAGTGCATGTGTTTGAGAAACAGGCTGATATCTGTGTGGGGCGTGACCGGCATGGCGAGAGGATCTTACTGTCGCGATCCACCAAGCTGGAGGGAGGAAGAGGAGGAGGAGGAGGGTGCAAGAAAGTAGCCTGGGACTGATGCTGTATCTTGAAGGCAACAGCGCCATCTGTTGTTGGATCTAAATGTAGGACGTACATTAGAGAGAAAATCTTTAATTCTAAGTGCACAAAAACATGCACACATAAACTGAAGAAAACACATATTCAGCTGCAGTTTAGGAACAAACACACACATTTACAAATCTACCTTCAAACAGAAAACCAAACACTTCCAACTGAACGTGCAGCACCAGCGTCGGCCCCTCAGAGGACTGGCAGATTCCCATTCCCACACAAGAACAGATGATACAGAACACACATTGGTTTTGCTCCATTGACCTGAAATATCACTGTTAACACGTCGTTAGAGTCATGTCACGTCCATCTGCTGTCATCACATCACATTTGTAATCCCATTTTCTCTGTCGTATCCAATCAAAGTCTGTTGATGCAGTGTTCTGCAATAGAGATGTGACAAATTAAAAATCATGTCTTTTCTTCCCCTTCTTTTTTTTGTTGAAGCTGGTCTTTCAGAATTTTAAGCAGTTTCTGAAAAGGCACATCAGAATATCACTGGCTCTCCACAGATCAGTTAAGCCTCTCACCTTACTGAATAAGCGGAAACAGTCTGACAATCCGACCAAGGTGCCATGGGAGCTGCAAAAAAGAATAAACCATTTTCCTGAGAAAATTGACTCAGAATTCGAAACACGACCACAGATTTAAAGCTGCACTTGTCAGTATCTCTTATGGAACATTTTTTTCAAATAAAATGTGTAATGTAATTGCTCGCTGTGTGATAAACTCACTGACAGCTTTAGCTTTCAACTTTTTCGGTTTTAGTTTGTTCTTGCGTCTTTCATGAGCAGCATGTCAAGCTAAAGTGGACAGCTTTGTTCACCGAGAGTGATAAAACAAACCCAAACCACACCCTACAGTATTGCCAAGAAAACTGAAGATAACTGCAGCAATTCAAGCAAGCAAAAAGACATTGCTCTGAAAATGGTCAGTTGTGAGGACTGGACTGAACATGAGTGAAAAATGGTTATTATATTATTAGACAAGCTGGCTGCTTAGAGGATAAATGTGAAAAAAAATAAGGGTTGGATCAAGACTTGTGCTCAGTGCTTGAACTGCTCTGACAAGATATTTAACTTTCGAGTTGGTGAAAGTCCATCTGGTGCAAAAGAAAAAAGAAAAGAAAAAAACCCTCAAATGATTTACTTATGTTTCACAGAAGACCTTAAACCTGCTCTATTCAGATTGTTGTTGTTAATGTCTTGTCTTTATCGCCAACATAAAGCCCTCATAAAGCATGTGTGCTTTCGTGTGCCCACAAGGACTCAAAAACAATTTACATTCCTTTGATATTAAGGAATTGTGAATGCCACAAGCACTCCCTGTATTCTCTGCCACGTTATTTTTGTGAATAAACCTCAATATTAGAAAAATCCTGAAGTGGTGACATGTTTGCTTTTCATTGGGTTGCAACAAAAGCACTGTTTGGAGATAAAATCAACAATAGAGCAAATCCACACAATGGCCACTAGAGGGAGCCTGAGGGTAAATCATGGGCTATCTAATTAGATATACCTTTCCTAAGAGAGAGGTCTGTCCATCTGTTTCACACCATTCAACCTTGAGACTGAGACTATCTGTAACTGGAAGCTTTGACTCATAAGACGAACAACTTATATGTCCCAGGAGTTGAAGGTCACACAGTCAACTTTACCATCTGTCCTGGCTCAATTACAGATACCGAAGGCCAGTCCTGTCAATATGATGCGTTCGAGGTAACAAATCATGTAGTGCAGGTTAATTACTTTCGATCTGCATAAAGAAGAGATGGCTCAAACAGGGAAGTAGGAGGTGAAAGGAGGAAAATGTTTCAACCCTTAACAAAGGCAAATACTTTTGCAGAATTATGTTCATAGATAAATTTGTTCTGCATACATTTTCAGGTGTTTAAGTGGAGTAAATATTTCCCCCCCTTTTGTGTAACTACATCCAGAAGATTCTATTAGCCTTGTAATGATTGTGAACTGTCTGTCACCTTTAGTTTGCTTACATGATAGCCTCAACAACCCTAGAGCGGAAGGTCACACGCCTCATTTCACCACCTTATGGATGCATGGAAATAAGACTCTGAGCTCTCCTCATACAATCAATGAAGCGAAAAAGTTTATTTTACATAATGATTGTAGGATTTCCGGATCCACTAACAGCAAGCATGAGTTCCAAGACAAGAACAAGTCAAATTAAGTAAAAAATTATCTAATAGAGAGAAGGTTAATATCCATGTTGCATGGCACTCTCTGGGCTTACATTTTTGTATGTTTTTCCCCTGTCTGCGTCTTTCAGGTTCTTCTGTTGTTTCGCTCAACAGTCCAAATACGCGTAAGGCCAGAGAAACCTTATTAATGTGTAAAATTAAAGGTGTCCAACTCACTTTGACATTTGAGGGTCCTCGGACACCAAGCAGAGAATCAAGCATTGGACACATGTGGGGCATCAAGAACCATGTGTCTCTCGTCTCTCTTGTATTTTTGGTGTGTTCGCATTCTCGGTTTCCATCATCATCTTTTTCCAGCTGATTCATCACATTCAACAAACTGGCATAACGTTTGTCTGTGAGAGAGCTCACTCTGATTAACTGTCCAGCCTTACAAATAAGTACTTGAGAAGGAGGATGGCAGTGATGACCGAACGCTAACAGCGAATCTAAACTTGTGACAAGCAATCTCTTCTCATTTGACATCATCATATGTCCAAAACAAGCAGAACTCACACAACAACATGGACATGCAGAGTGAAGAAACTGAAGACCAACAGATAATCATGATTCAAGAGACAAGTTCTGTATGACATTACTGTAAAATACGAAGCACATACTGTTATGTTTCAGTGTTTTTTGTTTGTTTGTTTATTTTTTTCAAATCTATGCGGTCCCCTGGTTTTCTTTATTGCATAGGTTACTTATTACCACCACTTTTTTACACCAGGGACCTATAGCCAAACGGTTCATGTGAGCTTACACATCAAGCTGGCGTTGTGGAACTCACCACTCAAACCAGCGGTACTGTCATCACTCAACTGATTGTGCAATGCCAGCTTGATGTGTGTAGGGACACAGTGATGCGGGGCTGATCCCCCCCTGTTTTGCATGTGTAAATTATGAGGAGGAACAATGGCGGTGAGTGGATGTCTCTTTTTTGCCTATATGACGCAACAGATCTATGAAAGAAGCTTGTCTCGTCTTTCCTAGAGGAAACTATCCAGACATGTTGGAGCTAAAAGGAAAGCTCCAGTAACTCATGCCTGTGGTAACAGGCCTACCAAAAGAGAACTGATTAAAGTTGGCAGAACATAGCTTTATTTGATGAATCATCATTTCTGCTGAAGCCACAGATTGTCGCCGCTAAATAGAACTGTTTTCAGCCTGAATTTAAACATTGTCAGAGTTTATGCCTGTCTCACATCTTCTGGAAGACTGTTCCACATTTTAGGAGCATAAAAGTGAAACGCAACCTCACCTTGTGTAGTCCTGACTCTGGGTACCAGCAGGAAACCCCTCCCTGAGGTTCTCAGAGTCCGAGTTGGTTCATATGGCTCTAACATGTCAGAGATGTACTTTGGCGCTAGACCATGAAGAGACATGTACACGAGCAGAGCTGTTTTAAAGTCTATTCTCTGAGCGACAGGAAGCCAGTGCAGAGACCTGAGCTCTGGACTAATATGGTTGTATTTCCTGGTTCTGGTCAGTACTCGAGCAGCAGCATTCTGGATGTACTGCAGCTGTCTTACAGCCCCTTAAGAAAGCCCAGTGAGCAGGCCGTTACAGTAGTCTAACCTGCTGGGGACAAACGCATGGATTAGTCTTTCCTTTGATTCTGGCAATGTTTTTTAGATGGAAAAAAGCTGCTGATGTTATTGATTTAATGTGGCTGTTAAAGTTTAGGTATCCAATATTATCCATAGATTTCTAACTTTATTATTAAGTTCAAGAGAGAAAGTTACAAGGTGACTGATAACGCTTCCTCTTTGTTTCTGTGGGCCACAGACAATGATTTCAGTTTTGTCTGAGTTTAGCTGGAGAAAATTGTTTTGCATCCACACACTGATTTGTTCAATGCAGTGACACAATATATCTACAGGCCCATGTTCTCCTGCCGTCAATGACACGTATATCTGAGTGTAATCTGCATATTTGTGCTAGAACACATTACAGCTGCATATTATCTGGCCTAATGGAAGGATGTACAGATTGAACAATAGGGCTCCCAGGATTGACCTCTGGAGAACCCCACAGGTCATAGCCATTTGGTCTGAGACATAGTTACAGATTTTAACAAAATATTTCCCATCTTTGAGATAGGACTTGAACCAGTTTAAAGCACTACCAGAGATTCCCACCCAGTCTTCTAACCTCTGTAATAAGATTGCATGGTCAACTGTGTTAAAGGCAGCACTCAGGTCCAACAGAACTAAGACTGAGACTTTGCCTGCATCTGTGTTCAGGAGAATATCGTTTGTCACCTTGATCAGAGCTGTCTCAGTGCTGTGGTGGGGCCTAAAGCCTGATTGGAAAGTATCAAAAGCATTGTTAGACATGAGAAAGTCAGTAAGATGTTGATATATAACTTTTTCCAGGACTTTGCCAAAGAATGGCAGGTTTGATATGGGCATCAAGATAGCTCTTCTTTAGAAGAGGCTTAATGACAGCAGTTTGGCCTTTGGAAATGTTCCAGTCTGGAGTGAGATGTTAACTAGATGAGCAAGTTGTGGTAACAAACTGCTCAGCACAGACTTTAGAAATCTAATGGTCAACTCATCAAGGCGGCATGTTGATGGACTCTTCGCACTCTTTGCATCTCTTCGACTGTTTTGTCAGTGACAGGCGAGAAATGTGTCACCTCTAGGTGTCTAGCTGGCTGCAGAGTAGTTATTTGTGTTGTAGAAATTGTTGCATTTTTAATGCCTTGAACTTTGTCATTAAAGAATATTGCAAACTCATTACACTTAGATGTAGAAATGAGTTCTAAAGGCAGATCTGTTAACTGTAGCTAACAGGACACGAGAGTTGTTACTGGAGATTTTGATGATTACAGGAAAATAACTCTCCCTTGTTCTACGCAAAGTCTGGTTGAACACACATAGCCTTTCTTTGTAAATCTCATAATGAATCTGGACCTTTGACTTGCGCCATTTTCGTTCGGCTCTCCAGCACTCCCTTTTCTGTGCCCTGACTCTTCTCTTCTCCATGGCGCCCTTTGCTTACTTTTAACCATTCTAACCTTGACAGGTGCAAAACATTTAAGAGACTTGATGTGTAAGAGTTCAACAGATCATCAACATTAGAACACGGGGTGTTCTCAAACCTAATCATTTGCATAAACTCTGTCCCTGCTCTGTCATTTATGAGTCTTCCCTGAACAACTGCAGACCAAACTGCTCGTCGAAGAAAACACAAAAAATGATCAGATAAAGCAACATCGATGATATCCACATTTGAGATAACAACAGCCTTTGAAATGAGCGCATCTAGAGTGTGCCATCTGCTGTGGGTGGGCTCAGTCACATTCTGAGTTAGACCAAACATTTCAAGGACAGAAGTGAGTTCTTTAGCTTGCTTGTTCTGGGCTACATCCACATGCACATTCAAGTCCTCTGTTATGACTAAACAGTCAAAAGCCGTGCACACACTTCAAAGTCATTCAGTAAAGTCATCAATAAAACAATTCTGTGGTGGTTTGTAAATGGTGATATAAAGTATGGAAGATTGTTTTAGCTCCATTTTGAATGACATACTCAAATGATGAAAAGCTAAAGTTAAACTGGAAGTTGTGTTCTTGCAAGGGATATGGATAAGATTTCTCTGATTGGACGGTCTGATTGTCCCTCTCTTCACGCCATCCCTGGACCTCTGGTTGAGATGGTGTTTTCCAACACAGAGCCCCCTAGCGTCCTAGATAATAGCATTGACGCTGTTGGAAATAACAGCTGTGGGCAGCGATGGTGGGGGCCGAGCTGGGGGGCTTTGGTCGGTGGAGTAGGCTGAGGAGGGGGAGGATAGAATTCTTGATCTTGCCGTGTTTGGCGTGAGAGGAACCATTTTAATCCCTGATTTCATCAAGCTTTCAAGGTGATCAGGAAATCTCATGGGTGATGGTGGAGATGAGAATTGATAATGAAACATCTCTGGAGGATGTAGATGCAGCAGGTGGGTTCCAGGCCTGTGGTGAAGTCCGTGGTGAAGGCGATGGAGGAGCTGCTGTGTTCGGGATGCTGGAGGTGCTGCTGTGGCTGCAGTGGTTGAATCCTTTGCTGGGTCCTTGGGTGGCGAGGCAGGAGCTCTTTTCTTGCCCCTCTTCTCTCTCGGAGGCAGCACAGGACCCGGTTCTGGTCCATTCTGATGCCTCAGAGCATGGAGGAGATTATCTGTCACTCCACCTTTGGACTTTGGACAGCCACGTGTTCAACTGAAGCAGCCGGCTAACTTTGTTTATCCTCTTGTCGATGTTTGGGAGAGGCCCACTAATGAACGTTGGTATCGCCACTTTATCAAGACTCTCAAATAGTTTCTCTAAGTCTTTTTTAAAGACTGATTCTCTCTGATGTCCACTGCACCCACTCCCACAATCAGCTGTTTCACCCCTTGGTCATATAATGGAGTGAACGGGGCATAGACGATGCAGCCTCTAAGTAAGGCATTATCTGTCTTTATGTCACCAACACTTTAAGACGAATGAATGAATGAATGAAAGCATACTATTGCACTGTTAGCTCATAGCTGCTGTGTTGTTGTTATTGGCAGCTATCGGGGGGCTAATAGAGGGCTTTCTACACACTTGTCTACTGGGATGATGTCATCGACGTGCGCTGCTGCAACACAGCTTATTTACTCTGCTCTTTGACAGTCGGCTAACTTCACACGTAGTTTGCTACTGATAGTTTTGTGCAACATGGCAGGATATTTATCAGATTTTGACGATATAGATGACAACTTATGTATGATGGACGTCCTTACCGGAGTGAATGAGCTGTGCTGCAGCGGCGGGCGTTGATGACGTCATCCCAGTAGACAAGTGTGTAGAAAGCCCCCCGATATGGTAATCGGCTTTATATTTTCATTCAGTCAGTATTAAAGTCTACTATTTTACTCTTATATACAGGATGTATTTTACCATGTAGCTTTAGAAAAGGAAGTTCTTTCCTTTCATTTGCCCTTATCCCCTGGGGTGCAGAATTTCCACCTTTACTTTAGCAACTTCCCATGCAGTCAAATTCACCTCATTCATAATTTCACGTGACTTTGGCCCAGTGATCTTCTCGTATGCTCAGCAAATTAGTCAGTTCCCCATTCCTTATGTATCTCCCCTCCTCTGTCGATCGCCCTCCAGACCTTCTTTCTACACGAAAGAGGGTTACACACCCACCTTCTCCGGTTCTCCACCTTTATCTGACTTCCAGTGGATTTCCTCCATGCCTCCTTATCTGAGCTCATTCACCACCAGCGTCTAGATTATGGGGGTCCTGTCCTCTCACAACTTTCAGCAACACCTTGCTCACCATGATGTCCCATCGGAGCCTATTCTGTCCATATAGTGGCATTGTGTAAATACGACTGGGTGAACTACGTAACAAAAAACTCTGACATGTTCTGACACGTCAGCGCAGTTATTTTTCATCTGGACAGCCCCCTTAAAGTAATAATGTGTCACAATTACTGGTATCTTGCAGTAAAGTTGGAAATACCAACCCTATCAGATGCTGTCCACCCACTATCTACCATGAAATTGCATTGATATTGGTAAGTGAAATTACCTGTCAAGGAGAAAACAAGTAAGATCCTTACAACACCAAAGAGCAACACCAGTATATTGATATATTTTCTGAGTTCACCTATCCCAAACTTCATTTACCTCTTCATGATTTTGCTTTATTGACAAGGTTGACTGACGAACTGTTGTCTGATGTGGCATTAAATAAAAAGCACAATCTGTTAAATATTTAGCCTGAAACCTCTCACAAACCACTGATTCCTCCACATTAATCTTTGCTGCTCTCTATAGATCAGCCTTCTTCTGTGCTCCTTTCGTGGCTGTAAAATGGCAATTCGAGTAGACCCTGCAGAAATACAGTCCATGAAAATGGCTCTTTGAATTTTTGCCCTTATTCACATGTTTATGATTACTACACAATGTGAAATTCAAGTATCCGTCTATCTAACTAGCATTTTTCCATTATCCAGACAATCCCATGTTTGCACAGGCCTGAGCAAGTCCACCAAGATTGACTGTCTTTCCATGTAGTTACTGTTCAGATAGATTCATTTGTCATCTGTGTGACATACAGTGTGTAACTGAAACTTTTATTTTGCCTTATGCTTGTGTCTCATCATGTTTACATTACTTGTGAGACACTTCTTCTTTTCTTAGGCACAAGATATTCCAGTAAATCTTTCCTCCTATTCATTGTTCATTCTGTTTTGCACACTCTGCAAGACCTTCCGGCTCATCAAGGCCGTCTGGTTTCTGCAGAAACCAGAGATAAGAAGAAGTTTGCTTGCACAGTCTGATACATAGACATTTTTCTTTTTCCCTCTCCTGTGTTTGGGTATAGTAAGACATGCACTGAAATGGTAAATCAGAGCTACACTCTGACACAGATGCTCTGTATTGAAGTCTTGTTCTCTCTTGTACAAGAACTATTCAATAAACCTGCCTGAGTGCTTTTCACCTTAACAGTGCTTGGATAATATTATTTTTTTCCACCACAAGAGGAAAACAATATGATTTAAATACATTTTTATGGGTCAACAACACTGTGTATGGACATTAAATGTCTTTTGGTTGTTATTTTCTTAATGTCCAAGTTTAAGGTCAAACACTCAATTTCTTCAGCTTGATTTGTATGTGTTTACCTCCTGTTCTAATGACAGGAGCAAATGAATAAGATTGGGTTTGCATAATTACCTTAGAGAAGGAGGGGAGAAACCGAATAAAAGGGTGTGAATTCTATCCCCGGGTTTGAGATGTGTCTGAAACACCAGTTGGAACTTTTTCAGATCAAGGTAGGCCTAACATTTTGATTTGAGCCATAGATCTGTTTTCTTCTTTTCTGCAGCTTTCTATGCCATGAGTGAGATGTCAGAGATTGGAAATCAACGGCACTTATTTGCAGTTCAACCAAAGAAAAACAAAGAAAAAAAAGAATGTCCTCTTGCGTGTAAAAATATGACATGTGCCCTATTTGTTCATGTTCACATAAGTGAAAACTCTAAAGCTTCTGCATGTTTTGATCGTTCAGGATGAGGAAGACGCTGCTGCTTGTTCTCACATTCTCAGGTCAGTGTCTGTACGTGTAAGAGAGTGAACCCCACATGAAGTTTTTGTTTTTCTATATTTCCCCTCTTTTCACTGTGGCTTTATCACGGAGGAATTGTTTTTTGATAATAACCCTTCTTTTCCATCAGGAGTTTCTGCTCTGTCTACTGACTTGTTTAAAGAGTACCACTATGTGAAGAGCCCAAAGACGTGGGCTGACGCTCAGAAGTATTGCAGAGATGAGTACGCTGACCTGGCCACAGTAGATAACCAAGCTGGCAACGGCAGGCTGATCGGTGCAATCCAGGACAGTGGAAAACACGCATGGATCGGGCTTTATGACGACATGATCAGGTGGAAGTGGACGCTTGGAGATGCAGACTTCAATAATAATATAGATTTCAGCGACTGGAAATCTGGTCAACCTGACAATAGAGATTCAAACCAGAGCTGTGCAGTGATGCAAAGTGATGGGCTTTGGCGTGACGAAAACTGTGAGACAGATCGGCCCTCAGTCTGCTTTGATGGTAGAATGATTTCCTTTTTTCTTTTTCTTTTTAACAAATGCTTTAACGGAATTTCTAAAGAAAAATGTTTTCAGGAACTTTCAAGGCAGAAGAAAGGTGACAGCGGCGTAATTCAATTCCAGTTCAATTAATTATAATTAAATCCCGTTAATTAAATCTAATCAACTGTCAAATATGTAGAAAGTTCAAGTGTAGCTGAGACGGAAGGTGTGGGAGAAATCTTCTCTTCATTCCTCGTCTCCATCAGTGGGTTGAGGTCTTAGTGGCAGGTAACACAGGTGAGCTCTCTCAATAGACAACATGGACAGTTCAACACTGATATGTCCAGGATTATACCATCAGTTGTTAACAAACTCTGTAATCCTCCTCCTTCACTGTTACCTTTCTGTCTGCTGTCTCTGCCTCTCTAGTCACTGTGAAACTGTAGATTTAGGCCCAGCTTAACTAAACCAAGCCAGTCAACATATGGCTGCAAATCAGAAGCAGTAGACATGAGTGTGAGCAGCTAATTGAGAAATGACTAAAAGAGTCAGATTGGATCAGAGTTATAAACAAGCAGTCAGGAGTCACAACTAGGAACTCATTTTGTGTTGCAACACATTCCATACAAGCATGATCCTGATTACGTTTCAACTTGAAATGTCATAAAATGTTAGTCTTCACTTCATAGCTACATTCAGATTTGTTGTGAATTTATTCAACATTTCGCAATCTGTTAAAAACCATTTCAAAATGAAATATTTTAGGAAAATCTTTCAATCGATTGTTTTTGCAAACATCATTTAAAGGGTTTCAACTCATTTAAAAATGTAATAAAAATTGTGATTAAATTATGACTGATCGTAACGACACAGATTCAAGCAGTTAAGCACGATAAAAGTTTGACCACTTGACAGTGGCACAGAAAATAGGAATAGGAAATTAGGAATCGCCACCACTTGAGTTTTGCTGTTTTATTTCATTTATTGTTATGGCGAGAGATTATATCAAATTTTGATATATCCCACTGTGCAGCATGAGTCATTAATGTTATTAATTGTTTTCCAGGACTTGAACAACACTTGGATGTGACTTAGGATACCAGATACTAATATACAGCATAAGCAAAGAAATATCACATAAAAACGTAATCAAGGTTAACTTCAGATTCTCTGTTTTTTTTTCTACAGAAAAGACATCGGAGAACATTTTAGTAAACACTTTTATGATGTGGCATCAGGCTAAGAACTACTGTAGGTCCAAATACACTGATCTAGCCAGAGTGAGAGACTTCACTGAGAATGAAAAAATTCACCCACTCCTGTCACGAAACGCCTGGATCGGTCTCCACAGAAATCTCTGGTCTC
The DNA here is from genome assembly GCF_036924035.1 of Leuresthes tenuis. Taxonomy (NCBI): domain Eukaryota; kingdom Metazoa; phylum Chordata; class Actinopteri; order Atheriniformes; family Atherinopsidae; genus Leuresthes; species Leuresthes tenuis. Next base: position 20,528,448 of record NW_027325372.1, on the reverse strand, counting down.
ACTGGTCTGATCAGAGCCCAGCAACCTTTACAAATTGGAACGAGGGCCAACCTGACAACAGTGGCACCACCATGACTTCATGTGCTGCAATCAACACAGCCACAGGAACGTGGTGGGATGCTGACTGTGAGGAGAAGCACGAGTTTGTTTGTCACAGTCTGATTGCACCAAAGAGCAGATTCAAGTTGCGCTTCCAGTCTGAGGCTGACCTGAATGATCCTGACATTCAGCAGCAGATTTTGGAGCAGGTACAATTATTCTGAATATGCTTAACATAATGCCTATTAGCCTGGCTAACAATTGCAGTTTGTTCTTCTGCCTTAGGTTATTGTAAAAAGAAATTATGGCAGAATTTGAATTTGAAAAGGACGCATATGAGTTTATAAGTTTATAATGATGATGTAAAACCGGTGTAGTTTTATTTTTATTACAGCTACATGACAAGTTGGGGAGTCATGGCTTAGCAGACTTCAAACTCCGCTGGATTCAGACAGATGGGCAGACTTTCCATCAGGAGCAGAAGGAGAAGAAACAAGGTATGAATAACCTGTTTCACCTATGACCTCTGGACCATATTTGTAGGGCTGTCACTTGGTCGAAAACAAAAGAGTATGCTATCGTTCTTTGTATTCGTCCCATGACATTTGTGGACTGTCCCACAAGTTCAAAATTTGCTTAGTGTGCTTGAAGTTCATTTAAAGATATTTGTGTCATTAACATACAGCTCCTGTCAGCTACCTTGGAGGCAGGCATGGTAGGCGCTACGGCTGATCAAGAACAAACTTTAATTCAGAGATATCACAGAGAAACTTCACCTTTAGATAGCTTACATAAAACAAATGTTTTTCATTGCAAATTCTCTTAAATTGTGTTTAAACATGCCAACAAGGAATAATCTATCTTGAAATACACCAATAGATATGCATTTCCATAATGGAACTCTTAACATTGGATGAGGTCAAGTTATTTTTTTTATTTTTGAATTTAGTTGATCTATCAGAGCTAAAGGTTTTTGGGGATTTTGGATATCCCTTCGTATCACACCACAAAACTTAGAAAATTGCAAAATTAATTAATTGCTTTTAAGCTATGAATGATTTACACATTAATTCTTGTCAGTAATTAATTATACTGCTGTAAGTATGACAGAAGACTGGTTGTGAAAGCAAATTAGCCCAAAATCTCATGACATTCAGAAAGAATTCGCTCAAGTATCTCAATTAACATAAACGTTTTCCAAACTATTATCCCAACATAGCAAAGCTTGTCTTGTGGTGATAATGGATAAAGATATGCTATCAACTCAAAATAACAAGACTTGTTTTCTCAAGGTAACAGGTTCATATGTTGTTAGTTCAGCCTTGTGACGTTAGTTTTTCCTTCACCTTAAACAGTGATTGCCTGATGGTCAGTTAATGGCTAAAGCGTTTGCAGAGTTGTTTCAACTCTTATCCATAATGTTCACTGGTGCAAAGTCAATGCAGCAAACCTAATTTCACGCATATCGTGACGTAATGTTATAGATCCAGCTGTCATGACAGCAAGACTGAATGATGATATTAGGGTGTTAACACGGGTACCACACACCATTATCACCTCAACTTTCTTACTATATTTTGTAATATCAAGAAAACAATAGGCATATTTCTCAAGAAAACAAATGAAATTAGGTTGTTGTCACATATGAAGGACCTATATCAACTCAAACAGCCCCTAAAGTTAACTTTGTTCTGTGAACAAATAAACAGCTAGCATATGTGCCTCTATGTAGTAAGTCTTAAGCATAAACCTCTGTAAAGTCACATCTTTGCACTAAGCTTCTGTGACTCTTCAACAAACAAGATGTAAGGTGTTAATTACATTCAGAATTACCACACAATGAATTTCATCAATGTTGAAAGCCAGTCCAGGAGCCTCAGTCTGTTTCCATTTTACTTATGCTAAGCTAAACTAAGCTAAGCTAAGGCTGATGTGGGTAGTTACTGGATAGAGGGTATGAAAGGGATGTGACTATGCTAATGTAGTTTGTTTAGAGAAAGCAAATACTTTTTCTTTTTGTAATCTCAAACTGTACCTTTAAATGACCTGTCATATATTTTGTCTGTTTCACTGTCTACTTTTAGGGTCAGGAAACTGAGCGTGTGATTGTGCAGTGAACATCGTCATCTTTAATTTAAAACTCATACATTTAATTTCTACTGCAATACAGTGCTTCTGTCTACTTCCTGAGTCTAACTACATATTTTCTACCCTGTCACTGTAAGTTTGTGTTAATATTCACCATGTATATCTTATGTCATACTCAGTAGATGCAGCACAGAGCATCATATAACTTGATTGACCCTTTACATAAGCATTATTGCTTTAAGTATCCACAATATAATTTTTTATAGCATGTTTGCAGTTAAAATACCTAAAGAAAACAAGATGTCTGCATGTGATCTTGAAACATGCGTGAAGTTTAAAAGTAGTAGAAATATAATCACATGAATGTCATTTATGTTACATTTAAATGTTTTATGAGTGCTCGTAGAGTCCTTTTAAGGTTCGTCATTTTTACTCCCACCCTCAATGTTCAGTGCTTCATGTTTAGATATGTCTCTCGGACAATGAACTGTGGGACCGAATGCATAATTAACACTAAAGCATTATCACATGTCATTCTTTGCACAAAATGCCTCTTTCTGAAACAAATCCCATATTTTTGTGTGATACTTTATTAAATATTACATATTTTCAAAATGCATTTATTGTTTTCATTATTTTTTAAAAATTTTTCTCAACTATAAGACTCAGAATTAAAGATTGAATATGTTTGACAGAAGTAACTAAGCTGACTCTCCCTAATCAATTACACCTAAAATAGAGCAGTAAAATCAAGATAGTGTAACCCATGCTGTTTGTAAGACATTCATCACTAAACAGTGGTTTCATGTCTACATGATAGATAATGCTAATTTATACATTTAGTCTAAAGTTGAATCTATATTTCTGTGTAGAGCCTTTGCTGTAGCTCTTGCTGGTGTGCAGTGGTGTATCTGTGTAGCTCTGCAATCATACATCCTACCATAGTTGTATTTCTATGTCGCTGTGTTTCGATTATTTTTGTCCTTGGTTGCATAAAGTATAGTGTTAACAGTACTTGATTTTTATTTATATTACTACATATACAGCACAAGTTGTAGCTAAGTTACAAGACATAGATGCCAGGATTAAAAAAAAGTAATGATTTAAACCACATTTTCAGTTGGCAGTAGAACAAAAATGTCAAATGAAATGAGCAGTGAGCTTTGTGAAAACGCTCACTGTGGTACCAGCTATACATCTAAAGACAGATGAGACATATGGGCTGTAAAAAGTTTGTAACTTTGTAAAGTCAGTCATTATGAAGAAAAAAGTCAGATAATCAAGCTTCTAACAATTTATTAGGTTAATTCGTAACAGGACAGTTACATGACTGGGTATATATTTTTAACAAGTATCCAATAAGTCTGAGTATTTCAGATGTAAAAATTAGAAGGAAAGGAAAACATATGACACATGAATGCTGGTGAACACTGGGCCTAAGATGAACTGAGGTGGAAAACTGCATAGTAAACTGATATCTCAAAATCTGATATTGTATGTAAATCCTAAATGCTGCATCCTCTGTCACGTCTGTTAGTTTTGGTATGTTTTAAGTCCCTGGTATAGTCTTTAGTTTTAGTTTCTCTTGCCCTGCCATCAGGTTCACTCACATCGCCTGTGCTTTCCCCCTCAGCTGCACTCCATCACCAATCACCCTCCTCAGTATTTAGTTTCCAGGTTTCCTCACACACTTTGCCAGATCCTCACCATGAGGTTACTGCTACTCATGTCACGTCAGGTTTGGTCTTGTCAGGTTTAGCCCCATGTTTTTCCTTGTCACAGTCAGGTTTTGTTTAGTCGTAGTCTTATTTCCATAGTTTAGGTTTTGATATATCAACTTTTGCTTTTGAAACATCTGCATCTGGGTCCTACCTTCATCACGCCACCACCACCCAACGTGACATCCTCTGGGCTAAAGAGGAGAGGGTTGTCATAAACACAATTCACAAATGTGCATTTGGGATTTTATTGGAGCACAAAATTACACATGTATCACTTCAAAAATTGAGAAAGCACCATTAATGCTGAACAATATGCAGTATACAGCATTTGGACCAACATCCTTGTTTCCAGACCAAACCTGTTGGTACTGCATTGTTTTTGTACCTTTTTAAGTTCAATTTGAGGCTTATACACATTGCCAACCATCGCATCCGGCTCCTGTTCACATTTTTCACAAGCTTCTTTTTTTTTTAAAATCGGGTAGTACTTGTGAATGTGAGTATGAGCACTGAATTGACTATATATGGATGGGTAGGGCAATAAAAAAAGGAATGAGGCTACATTAACAGAGTACTGGAGATCATGTTTGCATTCCTAACAGGCTAAATACAATTACAGGTTATAACATTTAAGTTTCAAGAAAGCATTATCTTTATGCTAATAACCACAGAATGTAAACACAGTGGGTCCATTTGCATTGGACAAATCATGAGTCTTATTGTCCATGTTGCTGCACAGTGTAGATACTCTTCTGGAGAGGGGTGTGTCATTCCACTGCATGGTTGGAGTAGGCTATGCAGCTACTCTGTGCACACACCTTATCTACAGCATCCTTTGACCTTTAAAGTGTTGTTCAGCCTGCATGAAGAGCACCGAAAAAAAAACTATATTCTCTTCAGTTTCATACAGACAGTCAGCAAAAAACAAAAACTGAGTAAGCAAACAATCTGAACCTGGCCCAGGGCAATGTTACCCAATTTGTATTGTATATCACTATAATAAATCTTATGGATTTAATTACTCAAATGCTGTGTCAAACTGTGTTTAGTTTTGAGCATCTTTAAACTGAAATGATAGTGGAGAGAATAGGTGGATGCAGTAATGCTAAATCAGCAGGGATGACAAACATTGATGATATGGAAGACTAAAAAGAAAGATAATCATCTTATAGAGCCCGAATCCTTAGTTTTAGTTTTTGCACTTAGACTCTATGTCTAACTGAAATGGATTAAAAGACAAGTTGTCACTATCAGAGTAACACATTTCTCCGTGCGGATGATCTAATCAGTACAAATGTCCTTAATAGAGAGCTTTCTGTCAGCACAATTCCCTCAGCTTGTAATTAAGAAGCATCCCAAAAGAAGGCAGGCTGCCATCTGACCCTTTCAGAGATCAGCTGTCAGTCAAACAGTGTGAAGTACTCTAAAGGTTTTCCCATTGGACTGTTCTCCTGATAAACTTAATCTAAGTAGCTTCTGCTCATACAAAGTACCCAGTTCTTGCTTGTGTCACTGAAAAAAGGTCAAATGCAGAATTCCCCAGGCACTAGAGATTATTTCTGGAGAAAGCAATGATACACCAGGAAACTACATTTTTCAGATGATGGCTTGAATCTTATCAGATGACAATAACTTCTGAATAAGATTTATGAGGGGGCCGAAGAACGTATTCGAAGAGCCACTACATTCTTTCTCCACCCTTTCCCAGGTTGCCAAAGCTCCTACTAAATCCAGTTGTTTCAAGTTGCCATTGTGAACCTTGAGCCATTTAGAGCACAATATGAAGTATTAGACAAGGATGGTTTGAGACACATGAGCTGAAACCTGTGCTTCTGTAGAACTTTGAGAAACCCCTGAAGTCTTCAAGTTAATGTTTGTCATTACGAGCCCTGTCAGCGTGTTCGTCTGCATTCAGATAATGAACAATAGCCCATGCTGGCAGGAGTCAGTGTATTTACAGACAATTCAAAATATCTGACAGTTACACTGTGTTTCTCTCCACCTGCTGCCGCACCTTAAGGCGTGAACACATACACACAGACAGACAAACAGAGAGAAATAAAAGAGCACAGCACAACAATAATTCAACTGCACTATCAGCTGGTGTGAGACCATCTCTGGCAACACCCTAAATGAGTTTTTGTGTCCCCAACGGCAAGATGGAGCACTGCTGATAAAGCTGAGCTGCGGGCCTCGGTATTCTAGTTTATACTGCCACTAAATCACAGTTAGTCTCCTCCACTCCTGTCGGCTGTGGCTGCAACGGGAGGATGAACGGGAACCAAGGAGTGTGCAGTAAAAACTTGTCTAACTGTGTGTATGCAGGTGCGTTTTGCTGTAGGTGATTGGTAAGGTGAACAAAATGGTCAATAAAGTAACTATGCACTGAAAGCAAAGAGGATGAAACGACAGAACAGAGAAGTTTGTGTATAAGTGTGTATGTGTCCTCGTGTTGTTGATTATTGGCTAAATTACAGCTACATCATGTGGAAGTGAGTTTTAAAGGGTTCCATAGCCCTTGGCCTTTAAGTGCAACTAAATAAATGTTAAACTGAACTCTTTAATGTCCTGCACATCCGATGTATCCTATTAAAAATGTATGGCAGTAAACCTGTCTGGGCTATCTATGCCTTATCTGCCTTTACCATACAATGACACCTCAACCATTTGTCCAGAAAAAACTTAAATCAAAACTTTTTATTTGCTTGAATCTTAATTTAGTAGACACCAATAAAAAAATAAAATCACAAACCAATATCACTGTATTCAGATAATTGAAACAAATTTGGCAACAACGACACTAAAAAAAGTTGGAAAAGAAGAAGGAGAGAAAGAAATTTTACGCATTTACAAGTGACATCATTCTGGAAGATCCTATAGTCAGTAAATTAACTGGGGAAAGGTTAGGGTGTCAGGATTGGGTATAAAAAAGGAGCATCCACCAAATGCTTCGTCTTTCCTAGCAAGAAAGAGTTCATCACAAATTGGAAAATCGGACGACAGCAACCACAGAGAGTATAATGTCATGGAAAAAAAAAGTACAGCTCATACTATAAATTTGCAGCTTAACTTAGTACCAATTTGTTGTCTACTAAACTGTTTGCTAGCTGTTTTGGTCTGTAACATACCGTGTCAACTAGAAAATGCCCAATACCAGCTAAAATAAGGGATGTTACAGCAGAGTTGGACATACTTTGGTTAATAAATCAGTTCCCTCGCATGCTTGTTTACAAAGGTGAAGACAGTACTCTAATTAAATGGCCCTGTGGACCTTTAATCATAACTCAGTTAAACTTTGCACTGAAAATGTACTGTGTTTAGTCCAGTAAGGGTCTCCATTCTGTCGTGTGTCCACATTGTTCCAGTTCCACAGCGCACTCCAAACCAGTTAAAGCAACACTTGAAAAGTTAGTGAACCTTAAAATGATGTGTTTTGGACATTTCCGGGCTTTAAAATGCCCTAGTGCACTGGGGTGCCTGAGATATCACAACTTTTGCTGGTTTCCAGCCATACACCACATTGCTTTGCTTTAAGGTAGCTTGACATTTTTTGTGGGCATCTTTGTGGTCTCTTAAACCTGACGGAAAATTCCTGTGCATGGCTGTACAACTGCAGGGCTCTCACAGAGATGTGCGTTTATAACAGTAGAGTTTCATTCCCACAACTGCAAGGGGGATTCAAAGAGCAAAAAACCCTGTTAAATTGTCAGGTGTTTCTTTAACAGAAACTAAGTTCTTTTTACTTTTTACTCTTTTAAGTTGCAGAACTGCATTGACTCTCTTCCCTCTTTTTTCTCACAAACTGTAGCTGTGAAGCAACTGATTGGTTGTCTCCTTCTCTCAAAGCGCATTTCAATAGAAAGCTGTTAATGGGGTTAGTAATGGATTCCAGTTGACATCCGCTCAGTCACCATTAGATGTAAACTATTTCTTTTTCAGTCCACTGTCTCTTTTTCATTTGTGCTCCATAATGTAGGTTTAATGACAACCTTTAATTGCCATTAAGACTCGCGGTTGTCATTTTAAATCATCATTGTTGAGGCTGATTATGACTTCAGTTGAATACTGGCTCAGTGCACATGCTCATTAGCGACTCGAGTTAATAAAGTCGAAATTGGAAAGTAACTTTGCCAAAAGTCAGTTGGCAGCCAGCAGAGTGCAGGGTGCCAAAATCATGTCAGCCCCAGTGTGGTTGAGTGCAGCTATCAGTGGTTTCCATGTGGCTTGCTAGCTTTAGCATTTTTTATGGTAGCACAAACTGACTTTATGCCATAAAATGCAAAATGCTGTTTAAGTGATAAGTGAAATGAGTAAAATAATAATTTTGCTATGTATTAAAGGGATCTTTTGGTCTTTTTGGATCCTTTTTAAAAAAAAAATTTGAATAACATTGATTTGCTTTTAAATTCCATGTCTGTCTTTGTCAAATGTGCTCAAAGACTAAATTAATGTTCTTTTCCTGAAAATAAGTTCTTTTTCTGCAGTAATTCTTACCGAACATATTCGAATGCTGCGTGGTTCAATACCAGTCATTAACTGCAGTGCAATTAGTCCTCATTTCACTGCATTTCACACAAACGTATCTAATGAGAGTTATTCTGAACCATCACCCTGCTCAACCTTGGCACTTCAAAAGCCACTCCGTCATCACTTAGTAAAAGTCACACTGTGAACTCCTTTTGAAGAGGGATAAGCGCTGTGCAATCTGTGCCTTTGTCACATTTCACTCACTCATGGCAGGATGAAGAAAACACCAGCTGAATGACAAGTATGAGAGCAGGGGTATTACAGACAGAAATCGTGTCTTTTTTCTCGTTTTATTCTTCACAAAAGTTCGGAGATAAATGGGTCTGCCTCAATTTCCAGTTTTTTCATCTTTTGATGACATATTGAAAAAACTAAATCGGAAAAACATTTTCACACATTTGAAGATTCAATCTCACAAAATGCATTCACCTTTATGAAGATTTCCTTATAATTTGTTTTCAATGTCACAGAGGTGTACATTGAATATCAGTTTAAAGACCTGTGTTTTTTGTCATTAAAGTGTCAATACATTTTTCATTTAAGTTCTGAAACATGTTTTGATTTATAGAGAGATTGTTTTCGCACTGATGATGCATTATTTTTCACCCTCTGATCCTGATGAGTGTGCATTGCTGCAGCTTTTACTAGGAGAGGCATGGCCCATCTAAATGTTAAGCCATCTAAATTAATGCCGGTACAGACGATTTTAGCCATCATATAAGTTCTCTCTCAGCGTCACTGTGTGATGGCAACCAATGATTTCAGATCTCGAGGATCTACGACCTCAGGGCTGATGTGTCCAGACTGAACTGCTGAATCGTAGCAGGCTGTTGCTGTAAAGAGTAACATCAATTTGAAATGCAAAAAGTTTTATGAGCTTAAGGATGGAAAATGACTGCCCTATTAGCTACTGTGTGTATTAATATGATCCACCATTCTATGCTCCTACAGTTTGATTGGGAGACATTGTTCATAGCAACAGAAACACTGCAACATGCAGCCTGAAACAGACACTATCGGAAATTCATCTCTGGTTATCTTTGGTCGGAAGACCATATTGATCATTGAACCTTTCTCCTTGTCTTATGAAGCCTACTGTTTTTAGAGTTCCCAATTATTCTTTTTGTCATCTTTTGTCACGTGTGGTCGAAAATTGCTCAGTGTGTACCTGAGTTTAATGATATATTTTTAAGATTTTAAGATGATTGAGAAAAACAGTATTTGTAACTTTATTTGTGTAATGGCATCTGTCAGGCCTGTCTGTTTGTCTGTGTTCAGATTAAGTTACAGAGTGTCCTTTGCTTCATCAAAGTGTAATTGGGCTATTAAAGCATAATCAAACAAGGAAGTGGAACTGAATATGTGAAAGAACCCACAGAGGGTGAGACACTAAATAAATATCAAAGATTAATATCAACTCACACAAAGCTGTACCTGTTACGCACATTACAATCGATCTGCCCAAAGTAACTGAATTCAACTCCACCACTGTATCAAATTCCTCACATTTGTAACAAATATGCAATGAAATCAGTTAAGAATTTATCGAGCTGCAGGTAATTTGAAGACTAAGATGTATGGTAGCATTGCTCATGAGCAGCCAGAAAATCACGTTGGTTTTGTATAACAGTGCAGGGCAAGAGGCAGGAGAGGGTAGGTTTTGTTATGGAGCATATGTTAGTCTAATCTGAGCACGTATGGTTCACATTGGGCAGAGGAACACATTGGGTAGCTCCACAAATCTGACGCAATCTTTTGAAAAGCTTAAAAAAAGAAATCCATGACTATTCAAAGCTTGAAAGTAGACAGTATAGTGTCACCAGAGTGTGGCAGCATAGGCTACAAGCAATGTTGCCTATGCTGAAAGGAGTTGTCCTACCTGGAAACAGACTCCTGGGAAGAAATTGCGACAAAGACTGCAGTGGACATCTGCAAAATGGAGAAAAAATGGAGAGAGATCTTCTTGACGATTTACTTTCATTTATCAGTATTTGGGATGTTGTTACTTCTGATTTGAGTGGAAGGAGTGGGGGATAGCATTAATCTACTGACCTACCAGCCCAGTCTGTCAGCAAAATGTGACCAAGATTGATCCTGGCCACTTGTACTTTCAGGGTACTTTATGTTCTTCCATTCTGTTGCTGTTTCCTTCACAAAATCTAGGTATTAAAAACCAAGATGTTTAAGGTTTTGCATAAGAATAGACCCTGTAATGACATATAGCATCCAAGTATCAACTTAGTCTCCAAGACAGCTTAGGGTGGTGGCAAGGCAGGCTCAGGAATATCTGTTGCCACGACAAAACGAGAACAGAAAACACTTGACCAAGGCTTGGAAGCAAAGACACTTATAAGAGTCCCGACTGACTATGCAGTGCAACAATCTGGCGAAGAGTGGATGATGCAACCAGGTATTTATGGAGAGTGTGGATAATGAGCTGCAGCTGCACCTGCCTTATACATCAGGAACTGGCTCTGCAATTTAGCACATAGATATGGGGAAGGGGAAAAGAGAAGACTGACAATGCGCCCGGCTGACACTATGATCCTATTGAAAGACATTACTCTGAAAGTCGTGCTGGGTGGCAAAAAATTACTTGAGTATTTCATGTTTTGCTGTGAGACTGAACTGGTCTCTCAAACAACATTCCCTTCATTTTTCTACTTTGCTCTCACTACTGAGTGGTTAGGGTTGGGAATTAAAAGGACATGATTAGCGTTATAAATGTACGTAAATGGGTTTAGATCTCAATGAAACATGATTAGGGTAAGAAGAACATACACGATTTGGGCCTACACTTTTTAACATACGTACATCTCCATTAAGTTCATGTCACGATGATGCACATACAAAACGGCCTACAAATATGTTGCCATCTCAGAAATTCTTACTCTGAATTGTACATTTTGTACTCTTTCATGTTTTTTGATGAAGCTGTCAAAGAAAATATTGCACATTTTAGTCTATTTCTGTTTTTTAACCAGTTACAATCCTGCGTAGCTTCCAGCTAACCTTCTAGTTAAATATTCCATACTTTTTCCAAATGAGGTAGATTTTTCAGTTGTTATTTGGCTACAAATAGTGAGGCCATTGTCACGTAGATAATTGGCTTACAGTTACAATAGTTAACCTTTTACATTCTGACTGTAATTGCCAATATGTAGCCAAATACTTGCCAGTGGATTCTCTGGTCCCGTATCTCATTCAGATGATCACTACCAAACCCTGGCAGGTTCAGTGCACAGCATTTAACTGCAGGGGTAAAGCATGGAGCAACAAAAAGGAGTAACCTATCATTTCAACATACTTCATAAATAAAATGTTCCATTGTCTTTGGAGCACAAAAGAGCATTATATGTTTAATATTCTACGATAATCACAAAAACAAACACAAGAAAAATCATCACACAGCTGTTTAGGGCTGTTCTCTGTCTCTTCAGGAGACTTCTGCTCCTAAATTTGTCTTATGGCCAGGTCTGAGAGGACTTTTAAAGTATTACTTCCCGACACACCTTCCATCAGCCTGTCTGTGGTCCAGACCTCTGATTTGCTCATTAAGTACTCATTAAGAACATGAATTAGAAGACTGAGAAAACAGTTGGTGTGGGAGTGGTGAGGAGAGAGATTTATGAGGCTACGCTTATATAATGCACATCGAAATGCACAGTTGTAAGAGTCAAGAGCGGCTCTGCTCTAGTCAATCCGTGTATTTATTCTTTTATCAAGCGCACAAATGAACTACTAGCAAACAAAACATGCAAAAAAATTCATGTCATTCAGTCTTTTCTCTGGTCCATTTCCATATGATCCATATTATTCAATCCTGTCTTAGACCCCCTTCTCATCCTCTGTAAATTCTATGAATATAAATATGATCTTTTGTCTTCCCAACAGCTCAACAAATAAAAGACTGTCGCACACAGTCATAACGATTATAGATTTTATCCAAAAATAAACTGACACATCAAAGATGGTTCATTGGTATTTACATTCCAGTGCACCCACATCCATGTAAAAATCATCAAATTACAACTTTACCTTGAGTAAATGACCTCAGTACGTGTTTCACCTTGTCATCTGAAGAGATGACTGCGACTGTGACTGACTGTGAAGAGATGTCTGTGTGCGTGTTTTCGTCATGTGGTGTAACTGTGCACATTGCTCACAAAGTCATTGATGTGAATTAGTAATGGTCTTTATCTGAAGTTCCAGCGCTCTTACCTTTTTTATGCCTTGCTGCCAAATATAGACATGTGCTTGTGTGCAGGAGCAGTAAGAAGAGGCTATTACATCACAATCGCCGACCTCCACTGCTGGACATCCTCCATCGGTGCAGTATGAACAGTGGCGTGCACAGACTTTTTGAAGGGCAGGGGTGGAAAGAAAAAAACAGGGCACATATAGCACATTTTCACAACTATAGTGGGCACTTTAGCAAGCGTTTTGGCTCCTAAGGGGTCACTTTAGCACGTATTTTGGCTCCCGAAAGGGCACTTGAGGGCAGTTTAGCACACGTTTTGGCTCCCAAGGGGGCACTTTGGCATGAGTTTTGGCTCCCGAGAGGGCACTTTAGCATGCGTTTTTCAACAATAGGGCCACAAGATCTTTAGATCTTTAATTGACTGCAGCTGCTGTGAACTGACTGTATGTTGGAGATCTTCCACAGTTCATTCCAGCCAGCCTCCCATGCTGTTGAGGTGACACTGACCGGGTCCCTTTGGCATGGAATCAGCTCAGATGACAGTGTAAATGGTCCCAATGAACGAAGGTATGCTCTTTCAAGGTGTGTTTGTGTTAAATCTACTAAACCAGCAATTTTATCACACATCATATAATTAAATAACATATTCAACTAATTTCCTGCTTCACAGTTTCGCTAATAATAATGGATAAATAAGTACCCGAAGTAGTTGAATAAAATGAATATTTTACCAGTTACAAGCTCATTAAACACACATTAATAAGCGTTAGGAGTGAATCATTTACAATTTTCCTGATGTTTAACAAATAATTATAAAACAATATGCTTTAAGTTACAGTGTATTACATATAGACATGTTTTTAAAACAATGCAATACTGTAAATGCTTGAATTATTGTAAAGCTTGGAAGCTGCAGCGTCCTCACAGCAGTGTTACACCTTCCATGTCAGCGACTCCGTGAGGGTCCAAGTGAGAAGATTTCATCTGTTGGGTGTATTTTCGCTCATTCTCCTTGTTGTTTTGCTTTTCCTTCTTCCCAATTGATTTTTTTCCAGTTTCCGTAATGCCTTTGCTGACCTCGTGTCGATACACACGTGATCAAACATACATTCCAGTCTAACAAACACGACCAGATCCAGTGGCACACAGGATGAAAAGCTCAATTTTTAAGTGCTCCATTCTGCTTTCAAAACATACAAGTGCTGTAGGTATTATTTTGTTACATCTATAGAATATTTTTTATTATCATTACTAATGCACAAACAGGCCAGCAATATCGAATTCCTTTTCAGATCACCCCAGTTTAATCTGAAAGCATTTTAGCTATTTTTTGTTGTTATTATTTTTCCATTGCAAAAGCCACCTAAATTAGACTCAGAAGGGATTATCTGTTTTCTCACATTCTGCTGGACTATTTTCTTAATCACTCCCACTTTCCCACACTGTCAGAATAATTCCATCATGAGTTTCTATGTTCCACCCTGGTCCAATTTTTCCCTCCTCTGAGCCAAACAGCCTTTTCTCCCTCTTCAATAAATACATAATTTAGTCACTCTGCCTTTCAGTCTTTCGTGCACTTCTCCTCCTCTCTGTCGCCTCCTCTTTTAAGTCTTCCAGGGATTCTGTTGCTCACATCAAGAGTTTAACCACTAAATATTCTCGTTTTCACAGGCCTGTATTGTCGTCCCATTTCTTACACTGAACAAAAATATAAACGCAACACTTTTGTTTTTGCTCCCATTTTTCATGATCTGAACTCAAAGATCTAAAACATTTTCGACATACACAATAGACCTATTTCTCTCAATGATTCTTCTCAACGATCATGCTGTCTAATCAGCATTTTGATATGCCAAAACTGTGAAGTGGGATGGATTATCTCGGCAAAGGAAAAGTGCTCACTAACACAGATTTAGACAGATCTGTGAACAATATTTGAGAGAAATAGGTCAAAGACGAAGTAAATCTACGCTTTAGTGGAGTTACTGGTAACAACCGGGAGAAGTCAAGTATCTTTACCACAGTTTTTCATGGTTTCGAATATTGATAGGATGAAAGAACTAAATTAACTGCTGACACAAACCATTATGTCATCCTTTTCTGCTTATTTACTATATTAAAACCCACCAGGGCTTTTCTTTCTGTCTTTCTTTCATGGGTGAAGGATGACACACCGCCGGCACCAGTGAGTAAAATGGAACTTGTCAACAGATGTCGTCTCAATCTGTATTCTGATAACAATGGCACAGTGTGCCCAGAAAATGCGTGGTTATGCAAAGTGTTGTCTTCAACAATGACCCTTTTTGATGACATTTTGTCAGGAAACTTTCAGTTTCTGGCAATCGTACAAAACACCTGCAGATGTAACGGGAATTATTTGAAAAATCATATAAACGACACCTTTATATGATACAACGCCTCTTGTAATCACATGCTTCTCCTGCAGTGCTGATGAAGGAATCACTTGAGGAACACTGAGATCATTAAATTGTGTCTGTAGGAGGAGGAGCAGAGTAAAGATGCAATAAAAAGACGAGTAAGGATTGGGATGCAATAATGTTTGTTCGACATGGTGTCTGATTTCAGCTGTATTTGCTTTAATCAGTTCAAAATGGATGGTAAATGTGTTCCCGGCCCCTCCCCCAAATTGAGAGGACCCTGGAAAAAAGGTTAAAGCCTGCAGCTGAAGGAAAGAGAGGAAGAGAATGAGCCTGGCTGCACGTGTGTGTGTTTCTTAGAAAAGTCAATGGGAGCCGTAGATCTGAAGCAAACCTGCGTATTGAACGAATTAACAAATCAAGGTTGCTCCCTGCCGCCGGTGTTGGTGCTCGAGTCTTAAGAGTGGAAAGTCGAGAGACGTGAGAGAAAAAGGAAAGAGCAAGAGTTAGGTGGTGGCAGAATCCCATGCTTTAAAACACCACAGATAGAAGGGCATGACTGGGCAAAACCTGATATGACAAAAACAGAACAGATGCTTTTGGGTACTGGATTGGTGTCTGACATACAGATACTGTAGTGATGCACACACGCTCACACAGGCTCTGTTGCTGAAGTGTGCTGTCAGCATCAATGCTGCAGTTATTCATCAAAGCCTCATTGTCCCCCTTGTTGGCTCTTCTCCTCATGAAGCAGAATCTGGCTTCGGGATGGCTGCATTTAGATTATGTGAGAGGTCTGTTGAGATTAGAGGTGAAAGAACATATTAACCCAACTCTGCAAAGTTGTGCTGTATATATATATACGTCAATCAGCTACAATATTTGAACCACTGTCAGGTGAGGT
Source organism: Leuresthes tenuis (assembly GCF_036924035.1). Taxonomy (NCBI): domain Eukaryota; kingdom Metazoa; phylum Chordata; class Actinopteri; order Atheriniformes; family Atherinopsidae; genus Leuresthes; species Leuresthes tenuis. Next base: position 20,512,590 of record NW_027325372.1, on the reverse strand, counting down.
GTTCTTTTAAAAATGCTGTTACCATGCAATGATATGTTGGGAAACCTCAGTTTCTGACACGTACCAACCAGCTTAACAGCAGTTTAAAGCTCTAACGAGGTTTACCACCACCTCGCGCTTTTGCTCTCTCTGTGGTTTTGTGCTCGTCTTCCAAAAAAGGCATCAGCCCACTGCTGTCAGGGTCGCACATCACCTCTGTTTGAGCCCACAGACCTCCGCTGGTGGAGACAGCTGCTGTCAGGGAACAGACAGCTATGTGCAAGATATTAGGGGTGTGTATTTCTCCTTTGAAAGACAATTCAGGATGTAGATAAACAGGGTGAGTTACAATTCCGAGGCTAATGATTTTTTTTAAACAGAACGATTTGGTTTGATTTGATCACAGTGGTAAAGTTTGAAATTCTTGTTTCATTTCATTCAAGTTCAAGTCTGGCACATAAGGGGACATGTTGAGGGTGACACAGTTCACTGTATCAGTGGTTCTATCATCAATCACTTGAAGCGTCAGGTTTTTCCCCCCGACTCCGATCCTTCCACCTCTCTTGCAGAATGTTAATTGTGTTTCTTAGTTTTGAACACTGAGAACTACCAACCACATTATGAAGCACAACACCAAGAATGCTGGCTATAGGATTTTTTGAAAGGGCTCCATTATTTAAATATGAAGGAGCTCCATATTTCATAACACTGACTACTTTCCTGAGACTCTCCGCCTCTCCCTGTCTGCCTGAGCCCAGCTCTGTTATCTGTGTTGCTTTTTCCTAATAACACAATTAGGAAACTTTTTAATTAAAACTTCACTCTTCAGACTTTATTAAACTAAATTATACTCACTTGGGATTTTGGTACACTATTTTTTGTTTTCTGCCTAACTGATAGGTACACGAACAAAAACATCCATTATATACATTTACCTCAGAAGAAACACATCTTGATTAAGCTCGAATATTATGAAAAATCACAAAGAAATAGTTTTCTCAGTGTGTTTTTCAAACACATAAAAGTGATTTACACTTTCAAACAAGAGAGAAAATATACTGGCAGCCACATAAAAGGCAGTATGAAAAAAGAATATTTTACTGTATCATCGTCTATGAAAGACAAAGCATTGGGTAGGAAAACACACGTTTAATTACGCCAAGCTTTCAGGATTTTAGATAAAAGTCTGGCCTTTCAAACAAAGAAAAAAACACTTGAAAATTGACTTGAATTAAGTTATGATGATTTAAGCTTTGTGTACCAACTTTCCTCCATAGAGACACACAGACACAGCAGGTGCAACAGTCTGAAAAACGGGATTTAACACAGACTTAATGGAGGGGAAAAAGTGCTGTCTGGATCCAGCTGTAAACATGTGCTCCGGCTGCTCTTAATCAATGCGTGACAGACTTTTGTGTAGTGTGTCCTTCTTTGACTCTTTGTTAGACCTAATGCAAAACTTTTAGCACCCAACTAGTCAGGCTTCAATGTCAATAGCAATTCCATTTAGTTTAGTTTATTTACACTTTATTCATCCTTGAAGAACAATAGATAGATAGATAGATAGATAGATAGATAGATTTTTTTTTTTCATATCATCATATCATGAGTCATATTAAAAAGAACTCCTTTGCAAAACCCACTAGTTCCTCACTTTAAAAAGTTTTATGTTATGTCAAACCTTGAGCATCTTCTGAACTTGTTAACTTTTTAAACTGACCAGTTTTTGTTGCGTAACTCACAAGAAGATAAAAACGTGACAGGTGAAAACAATGGCTTCGCTTTTTGAGTTCGGCCAGCGGTCTCACAACTTATTCTACTGCGGCCCCTCCAACCTCCTCCTGCAGACTTGCTTGCTGTTTGACAAGGCAGGAGCTTGTGCACGTTGCAAAACTGTTTAGTGAATGGCTGAGAAATGTTGAGCTTATATGTGTCAGTAGTTTCAAGAAACATAAGTCTGCTGTGTTCAAGAAGGATCATAGTAGTTTGAAAACTCATTTGACTTAAAGGAATCTTTAATGAAAGACCGGATGATTGAAGTGATGAAGATTAATTAGTACTGAAGAGAGATTCAACAATGGATGGGGCCCCTGAGGTGTTACCCCTGCTAAATGAGTTCAATTTCACTCTAATTTCAGTCACATGAGCATATCCCATTAGGGTCTGAATCAGAAAGGATGATTCAATAGTTTACCTCATCATTGCTCTGATGATATCCCTGGAGAGATAGCAAACAGTTGTACAATTAAATATTAAACAATCATTAATGACAGCATGATGTAAGGGTTCAGGGACTAATCTGGACAGTTTTATCAACTGGGTGTAATCTGTGGTTAGCAAACATACGAATGTATCTATTTTTAATATATAGTTGGATATCCTTTGATTAGAAAACGTGCCTCAGTTCAAAGTGACTTTTACTTATCTATGCGGCACATGGACACACATGCTTACACTATAACACACACAGCTTCACCTGAGCCAGCAGCATCTTCTTCCTGTTAGGTAACAGAGGGGGGTTGCACCCTCAGCGCAGGACATCTGTCCTTGTAGAAAAAGACATAGTCAGATGCTAAGAAAAGACGCTGACATCACAACATTGGCCATATACATTTAGCTCTCTTCCACTCCATGCATTTTCTTTCCCTTTTGCCCTGCCTGTCGATCTTTCCTCCCCCTCTTCCTCTCCTTCTAAGGAGGACAGCCCCTCTACCTGATGCCAGCACTTCAATCGGAACCACTTTAGAAAATAAGCTGTTGCCATCTTTTCGCTACTCTTTGCTGCTACCTTTCCACTCTGCAACCTCGCTGAAAAGCAGGTGCAGAATTTCTGTGAGAAAGTCCACCTTAGAAGAATACAGCATCCGGTCAAACTCATGTTCATTACTGTAGAGGAGGTGTCTCACATGACCTCAAGCTAAAACAGATAGATAGTAGCTTTACCTTTTTGGGTTTTTTTTACGTTGTAGGAAGTACCATGTAGAAATACTAACTGTTTTTGGTACAACCTCAAATCTAGCGAGTCAAACCCAAAACTAAAAGGTGACATAAAGACTTTTAGTCATATAGATGAATTTTAATTATTACACTGACAGATTTGACACAGACATCAACACCATTATATTTATAACACGATAGGAGTCATTAAAGACCATTCAGTGCTTTTTAATGTGTTGTAAATACAGCAACCATTAGTTGAAATCCATTGTCAGCAAACTAGCTTCCTGTTTAGCTTACATTTCTGTCGACTTTTAGCAAACAGATTGGTCATCTCTCAGATTTAAAGTGGGAACTCTTCTTTTCTTTAACAGTAGGCGCATTCCCACTGTAGGAACCTTTTGCAGTTCCTATAACCTTTTCAGGAATAGGGCAGTTTTTTCGCGCACACACAGGAACTCAGGACCACGGCCCTCGGTTCCTATAACCATTTTAGCTCCTTCTCCGAGGCAGGGTCTTTTCTGGGTTCCATAGGAACACATATGACGTAGGTGTTTGGTGGCTGGTAGCTACGCCCCTTGCCTGAAATGTTTATTCATATGACACGGACACCACCGGCACATGTTTAATAAGTTAAACTTACACGTTGCGGTGCTCTGCTCTCCTTCTTTCCTTCATGAAATGAATAAGTATCGTCCGCTGCTCGATTCTTCGTCTCCTGACTCGCTGGCTGCTCGATCTTAGACTCCTGATGTGATCACCCATGATTAATATCACCGTCATGCAGACCATGAACACGGTGGCCTCCTCGCTCTCCATATTAGCTTCTTGGTGGTGTTGTTTTCTTCTCTCCTTACTTTTCGCGGGTTTTGTTTTGTTGTTGCTAAAGTAACACGTCTGTCGCAGACGGTTGTGTCACATCGGTCCCTGTCAAGGTCCCTGACTCATGTGTGAATGCAAAATGAAACAGTTCCCCTGGGGAAGGGCAGTTCTTATAATGAAATTCAAGCTGGACAGTTCTTAGAACTGCATTCTTAGAACGTCTCTGTCCGAATGCAGCTAGTGTGCTTTTTTTCTCGCTGTTATCATCCGTTTCTGAGGCAAAGTTGTCATCCTTGCTGTGGCAAACAACCACATACAAAAGAAGTGTTCATGATTCTAGCAAACAAGAGGCATCCCCTGAACATATGTAGGACATTTACAATGTCTGCACTTGGTTTGCACTACAATATTATGAACACGACCTTAGCAGGACTTTACTGACGTCTGTATCAAGATGTTTGGTGTGATGTCAGGGAAGGTCCCTCACTGGTCCCCTGGATGAGTTTCTTCCTTCACCACCCTTTTAGGCGTACAAATGCCATCAGCATTTTTGTTCTATTTGTTCATACACAAAATAATTTCTTGAATCAGGTAGCGAAAGGATAAATCTGCATGTATGAGTGCCTTCATAGCAGAGTATGGCTCAGTGAGGAGCTTGTCTGACTGTGCTGTTGGAGAGCTGGTAGAGCAGGGCGGGAGTGTAAAATGGTTTTATCATGGAACACTCTCTGAAAACAGCTGTCTGCCAACCTTGGGCTTGAGAGTGCAGAGAATGAGCCAAAGTAATTATGACAAATTTAAAAAATCCACAGCCAGCATCACAACACATCCCTTTATGATCATTTTCCACCTGTCAGCAGAGGTATCGCCAATTTTCAAATTTAGGTGCCATGTTTCTTCTCAAAGTTTCATGAATGGCTCCAAAAGTTAGCAAAAAGAACTATAAAGCCACAATTACATGCCATGCATTGTTCTATCTGCCAGCAAATTGTGAGCATAGGGCCAGAACAGTTTGCACTCCAAGTTGAACTTGCTGTAGTCTTCATCCCATTCAGTAGGTATCATTACTGGGAAAATTACGCAGCGACATCACAGGAATAGCGCTAGAACAAGTCTTACAGTTGCTGTTCGCAATGTTGGTAATGATGATCTTATCATAATGAACAAGATGCTGGTACTCACTTAATTTCTTACCTAATGTGTCTCGTGGCTTCCACATTTATTTTTTTTAATAGTATTCAACTGCTGGATCTTCCAGGACCTGCTCATCAGCTTTGCTAAATTGTTAGCATAAGTAGGTTGCTTACTTTGATTGGTTACATTTTAGCGTGATGTGGGGAATGTGACCTTTTCTTTCCATAGCCTAAGTAATCAGCACTGTCGTAGAGCAAGCCAGCCCTTATTAACTGAACAAATGCAGTATCTCTGTTGTGCAACAAAACCTGAAGTGATTTTGTGATTGATTTGAGTTTTTTATGACTGAAAAAGGGAAGGGAAGGAATGATGAAATGAACATCCTTGTGTTATGAGGGATGGTTAAAATATTTCCATAAAAGGGCATGAAGATGGGTGTATCAGGTTTTTAATTTGTTCCCTTTTTTCTTCTTTTAAAATCTGTTCTTTTTCCCATTGGTGAGTAAGTAATGTATTTGGATAAACAGAGTTCGCTGTGGTCATGTTGTGCTGTGTGCGAATGCACCTGCAGTAATGGAGATTAGGGAGATAAATCACTTGAGTCCCATGACCCTGACAAGGATAAAATGAACAAATATTCAGGAATGAAAGGAGATTGTAAGATGTCAGCATCTCTTTGGCAATGCATTTTCTTTTCTTTTTTTTTCTCTTTAGGATGGCAGAATGCGTGGGCGACATACACGTGCAAGGGCATATGCAACACTGCAGAGCCGCCTCTATGCCAAGTTGAACAGATTCAGTTTGGCATCGGAGGGACTTGAGTTAGCTAATGAGCTGAGACTCATTTTATCACCTCTATATTAAGTTCTTGACACGTCTTCCTTTTCCTCAGCGACTTATATTCTTCTCTTTGTTTTTGTCTGTCTCCTCTATCGTTTTATTCTATTGTCTTATTTTTCTGGTTGCAATTTCTTACCCCATTTCACTTGTGATCCTCCTTCATCTTCATTTGCAAGACAACCGTAAATATTCTTCTTCCCCCACTCACACACGAACACACATGTAATTAAACCTCTCCAGGGGCGGTTTGGAGGTTAGCAGTGAGGAGAAGAGGAAAAAGTGAACAATAATGCAACTTCAAAGCGGACTGCAGACTTCCTCATTCCCCTGCAGGTTCAGATGGATTACAGCCTCCTCAGACCAGTTTTTTACCCCATCAAGCATGCCTTCAATTCCAAACGCAGCATACTTTTAGACTCAACCGTTCAATATATGATGGAGAGCAAACCATACAATATGATGGCTGTAAACTTCAATATTAAGTTACTGGAGTAAAATAATGGTTTATGAAGAAAATAGTGGTTAATGTGTCTTTTGTTTTTATCCAGCCTTACCTGAGTCAACTCTTTAATAGGATTGCTAGCAAGCTAAGTATCCAGCAGGATGATTTATTGAGTAGGGCCCCTCATAAACAGGTTATTGTCAAAGAAAAACTGGAAACAGTTTTGGACCTAATGTCAAACACACTTCTGTGTCCTTTCACATCCAACACAATAATGGGCCATGGCCATGGCCTAACTTGTAGAGTGGTTGTCTAACATTTTGAAGGTTGGTGGTTTAATCCACAGGATGTCCACAAGTTAAAGTGTCTTTTGGCAAGACACTGAACATCCCACATGGCCCCTAATATGTTAATTGATTTGTGATAATAGAGAAAAAGCGCTGCGTATTGTATATAGAGTGCATAAATGAAACTTTGGAAGAACTAACAATTTACTGGGTGGGGCTTTTTGCACTGTTAGCAAACAATTAAATGAGTAGCTAGTGCAAGCGAGAGGAATAGGTGATACAAGCTAGTAAAAGCAATTCTAAGTGAGGTGCATTAGCATTCTGATATTTTTACTTCCACCTTGTATAATTTAGCTTCCTCTTCAGAGGAACTGCTCTCTGGTTCAGCCATTTAGAGCTGAATTACCAGAGTAAGAAGTGCTAAATGAAGCATAGCGTGAACCCAGCCAGAGTAGAAAAGGCAGGCAGTGTCGTTGGGCAGAGATATGGGCTGGGCCAGATTAGCATATTCATAGATGCCCATTCACTGAATGAAGAAATAAAAATGCAGAGTCATACATCAAGCTATGAAAACATTTAAATGGCAGAAACGTTTCAATGTGTAACTGTGAGGAACACAGACGAGTGTTGTGGGGATTGATGGAGTGGGGCGCTAAAACACACTTTAACAACACTATAAACACAAACAGAGACTGAAAATAAGACTGATGAGATTTAAACTCGCTTTAGTCATGACAGTTTCCCAAAATGACTTGAGAATGCATTCCTGTTTCCCACAAACGTCCATGACACTGTTTTCACATTGTGAAAATCCTTGAGTTTGTAAGTTTGACTGCTGAATTTCAGTCACACATTTTGAACAATTTGTTATTTTTCTATGCTATGCTTTAATATCAGTGTTCACTGGTGTATTGCACTATGTACACTTCTATAATAACATAAAAAATATGTAAAAAATGTAGGTCTTTTGTGGATTTTTTGTTATGTTAATTTGGTTTTAGTTTTTTAGTTTATTCTTTGCCATTTCGTCTCTTAGTTTCACATGTCATATGACCGTTTTATGTACTTATGACCATTGCTTTGGTTTTTATTCTATGCTCAGGTTTAGTTATTCTTAGTGCCTTGGTTTAGTCTCTGTTCTGTGTTTTGGTTCAGTTCCTGTTTGACTTCTGGTATTTGGTTTGCTTTTTATTCTGTGTGTGTTCTCCTTTAGTTTTCAGTTACATTCTGCAGTATTCTTGTTACGGTTTCTTTTGCTTTCACATTTCCTGCTTGGCAGTGTCCTTTGTTTGGTTTGGTTTAATAAAGACCTTTTGACTTACTTCACCATTCATCTATCTCATGTGAGCCTCACTGACTTTGGCTTCATCCCCTCAACCTTCTCTACCATGAATCATAAAAAGGTTTATCTATATTTTACACCCAGGCTTTCAGTGCTACACCCTGTCATAACTTGAATAACCTAATTTTTATCCTGGGGCTTTATGCAGTTTTCATTTTATGCAAGCACCTCATTTAAAAAATGACAGTAACCTTTTATTGATTGGAATTGAGTGAAGCCTCAATACCTGTGACAGTTACAGTACACTAATTAGAGAGAAATTAATACCCAACTTAAAGTTAGATTGTTACAATGCTGCCTCACTAACAGAAACAAGACATACATTGACAACAACCATTAGATTTACAACTGTCTAACATTCAAGACTGCTATGAAATACAGCTGACACAATCAGAATTCAACTGGCTTCCCCACTGGCTGTTAGCCAGCCTGTTGGGCCAAAATGCACAAAAGAGTAGAGCACACTCAAGACCACAACCAGGCTCTTAAAGACTTTGAGAAAAGTGTTACTGTGTTTCACTGATAAGGTTGGCCAGGTGTACCTGTCCTAATTCTTTGACTTAAAATGGAGTTTAAATCCATTCCTAGTAGACAGGGCTGCTAGCTGCTTAGCTCTGTGGCCCTCCCTCATAAAGATCAGCTTATACTAAAAAGCCCTTCTCTGGAAAAGGCTTTTCCAGTAAATTCATGGCAAAACTCTAGTTCCCATCCTTCAGCTATTATGTGTTCTCGAAAAGAAAGCAGAATAAAAAGAATAAATCTAAGGAGCTCCAGACAAAAAAAAACAATACTTGCAAAGCATGCTAGCTTTTTCGCTTAGCTGCCTCAATGACATGCTACACAATGCTGACATAAGTAGCAAGAACAGCTAAAAGTCTCTGGTGCGTCGTAGGATAATTAATGTTGAAGCACAGATTGCTTTACCCCACTAGGCTCGTGACTACGGTGGCCGTAATGCTCGATCCATCAAGCAGTGCAGCTTCATAGCTTACCAAGGCCGTCAAAAACATTTTGACAGATTTTTGAGCGCCGTGTACCACATAAAATCGGTTCTAGGTCAGAAAGCACAACCAGAATTAATTCATACATTAGGCGCACTGCATTTTAAGGCACACTATCAATTTTTGAGAAAATTAAAGGATTTCAAGTGTGCCTTATGGTCCGAAAAATATGGTAGTCTCTATTAATTTCAACAGCAAAGGGTATTCACGTGAACTTGAGCATTATGGGTTCTTTAATTTCTTTTAATGTAGAGATAGCTCATTTAATACGGAATAAAAGCTCTCTTGTATTTTTTGCTGTGCTGAAAGCGATTAAACTACCGGGAGTGTGGCAACAATATAGCAATAGCAGAGTTATCCGGACAAACTGCATGGAATAGACAAATGTTGTACTGAAAATAAATGGAAATGGAAGAGAATTATTTTCTCCTTTTGACCATGTTTAGGGCAGCAGAGGAAGCGTTGCTGCCCACCTGAGTTTCTTCGGTAACTTTATCACTGTTGTATGCTGCGAAGTTCTCATGCAGACAGCGTTTTACTTCAGTTCAGCCGTAATACATTTTCATTTACACTTTTTACACTTTTATGTGTATTTTGCACTCTGCTCCCACAACATGTAGTTTAATGACATAAACTGTGATAAAGTTCCTACAAAATCCCAAGTGATAACCGTGAACACCTGTGTTTATGTAGAATTTTCCACACTCTTCTATAGCTGATTCCTTCACCCTTCAACATCCTCATGATATCAGCATTCTTACAGCTTCTCATTACTGCTCCAAATACAATAACCTGTGAATGGATTTCTTCAAGAAAATATAAATCTCTCTGCATCATGTCCCATGAAAATAAGTAATGGGACCAACAACAGACGGAAATTCAAGGTCTTCTTTTTTCATGCTGAAACCTGCGGCCCCTGAGGGAGATTTTGCTCATCCGAACGTAAGTCGAGTGATAAAAATGTCAGCGGCGGAGCAAAGAGATATGATTGTTGTCGTCTAAAATGTCTTGTAACCTTCAAAGACTGCGAAGAGCAAAGTGGAGGAGAGAGAGGAGGAGAGTGGCACCTTGGTCTCCTCTCATTGAAATGAAAGAGACATTAAGGGGCTTCTGTTAGGAATATTAATCAGGTATTGATCTGTGTAATCTACAGCCCACGCTCGTCCCTGGATCCCGTTACATGTGAGCAACTAAACTCACTCTGCAACAATGCAGGACAAACAGTGGCCATTTTTTAAAATTCTTAACACTGCACAATCCCTGTTCTTTCCTTATTAACTTACAGCATAATGTTTTTCTTTTGTCTCCTGCTAACAGTCAGTAGAAAGTCCTTGTTTCTTATTTAAACAAGGTATAACAGTTGTGGGATGTGGGATTCACAGGCTTTTAGAGTCAAATATGAGCATCTGTACTTAAAGGTCGCACTCAGGATTATTTCCTGTCCATAAAGGGTTCACCCATTTTATTTGTACTTTATGGTGCAGATCCAAGTTTACCTAAAATTTGCCTAAAATTTACCTAAAAGTGAGATAAGTAATTGTTATTTTTATCTCGCATAATAAAGATGACTGTAATCCTCTGAAGAGCCAGTCAAGAGGTTCAGAATTTCGCCGAAATAAAACTGGAGGACTTGGGAGAAACACATAAAAGTGTAAACTCATTCAGAAGAGGCCAATTTATCCTGAATATGAATTCACAAAATGAGATCCTGGATGAGGCGTGAAAAAGTACTGAAAAGGGCCATATCACTACTAACTTCAGGAGTCAATTTCCAAAAGCATTTTAGTGTCGTCTGAGCCAGGTACCGGAGCTACAGTAGACCTGATGACTTCTCACTTCATAGCTGCAGCTTGTTAAGGAGGCTGCAGCACTTTGAAAATGACTTGGCTATGTATACCCATGTCTCCCAAGCAAGAGATCACAAGTTCAAAGCTCACATCTTGCTCTATATTTTCACTTTTGGTCCCACCTGCAAATGGTTAAGGGCTAGAGGTTAAAAGTGCATGCTAAGGTTTACATGTTACAGAATCATGGTCAGACTTAGAAAACTATACATTGCCATGCACTATGCAGTGTAAATCACAACAGTTTCTTTCATGTAATGTGCCACTGGCCTACACTTCTTAATGAAATGTTGCCATATTCCAATTTTGAACCCTAGATTGTAAAATAAATGATTTTTGACATCCAAACAGATACACAAACTACACATTATATGGAGAGATAAACATGATGCGAAACGTTTCTTAACAATTCATAAGAAATTATGGGAAGGCTCAAGATATGGACAAGTAGCCTACCTTTTTTTTGGAAGACATAATAAAGCATCTTTACTTAGAACTTTGTTCTACAGTCTTGCTCGATTGACAATCCAAGCAAATCTTGAATCTTGAATCTTTTATCCTGAAAAACAAAACAAAGAAAGTCATTGGCAAACACACCAAGAATGTTGACCAAAAATGGTTTAACAGCTCATTGATATGTATATTTCCAGAGTCAATTGAGCCAGTGCTGTCAGAAGAGAGGTGACAAGACTGCAGGGTTTCTAAACTGACTTTCTATAACTCTAAGATATTCCTTCATTATGGCAATATTCATCTTAAAAAATGGGGTGCTTACGCCAAGTAGCGTTAGGATAAAGAACATGTTTACAAAGCTTATCAATGAAGTAATGATATCAGCATCTTTGTGGTGGACCTGGATGACTGATTTTCAGAGGCTCAGACTGCTGCAGGTGTTCGCGTGTGTGCGTTTTTGTCTAAGAGAGAAAGAGAGTCAGTCACAAAGCGTGGCGGCACGTTGCACTCTGCAGCACTTGCGCACTCCTCTTACGCTGCGCTCGCCTCTCCTCGTAGTAACAACCTCTCCAAGCCTTCGCGCAGACACCAGCAGCCGGTGGTCTGAGCACCTTCGCTCAGGTTCCATCGGTAACCGGGCACGGCATCGAGCAGCAGCCTCCACGCAGTCACTCCGCTCTCCTCTGAACGCCCCCACCTCCTCCTCCTCCTCCCCCTCCTCTTCCTTTGGCTGTTGTTGCGCCTCTGCTGCTGCAGCCTCTAAGTTCCAGAGAGCCTCCTCTCCCGGCACAACAAGTCCATTCTCCGGTACCCCCAACAGGGATGCTCGTTTCCTTGCGTTAAATGCGATGACATAAATGGGCCGCACAGGATGTGAAGCCTCTCTAGAATTAGCAGGAGGATGGCTAAACCAGGCTCGTCTGCGGCGGTGCTGCTGCTCCTGCTGGGCTTGCTCTCGGTGTCCTCCGTCCGTGCCGGTGAGTTGTACCACAGGTTGATGAGCGATGATCGCAGGTAAACAACTAGGGGTGGGGGTGTACCCGCTTGTCAGACACATGCTGTTGTGTAGTATTATGACCACAGCCGTCTGATGTCATGTATGTAGTGCGTTCCAACGGAGATCATCCCTTTGGAAACTGACATGAAACCTGGATGTGCGCTGCGTGTCTGTGCTTTCATCTGCATTAACACACTTGCACGAGCTGGTAAACAGTGAGCTTTGTAATGGCAAAAAAATGGCTGACACAAAATAATCTGATACTGCATCAAGATTGGACTTTCACCCCAGCTTTGGGAACAATTCTAGAAATGAATGGGATTTTCTGGCACGTTGTGGCTCCAGCGAGTTTTTACTTTTGTAGAGTAGAGAAATGCCCAGATTGTGCGCTAAAAGAAGATCAAACTCGGCCAAGGTTGATGCACTCAGGAGATGATGTCGATTTACACTTTCTGGCCTTTTAAATGAGAACATATGTCACTTTTTTTTATGTCTTGTTTTGCTGATGCAGATTGTGAAAACTCTGCACCCCAGCTTCACTATCCATCAGTGCTCTGAAAGGCTAGAAAACAAGAATGAGTTACTCCTATTTAAAGCCCCAATATCAGAGCATATCGCTCAGGTTGGATCAGGTTATATTCAATAAGAAACTTTATTTCAGGTGTAAGATCTGGGTTACATTGTGTCCCGATGATAAGCTAAGAGATGACAGATAGGCATTTGGAAAAAGCCCCACTCTTGTTGATAAGATTGTGTGCTCTTTATCTGAGCCTGCAGAGATTTTCTTTGTTTGGCTTCACGAGGCTGGAGATGAGTGTAGTTTTCAGGGAGAGCTCTGTAGTTCTGCAGCCATCTTTTTGGCTCGTTTTGGCAGCAAACGACTTTCAGAATGGATGGGAATTCCTCGCTGGTGTTGGAATGTTTCTGTGTGTCTGTGTGAGCGCCGGAAGATAAACAGTGAGAAAACATCTAGTCAAACGGGGGAGTCACAGCAATGGATCACACAGTGTTTGGGTGCACGCTGCGCACAGGGCCCTCAGAAGCCGCTCAGAGTTTATTGATCACCACCGTGAAAAAAAGAGAAATGTACCCAGTGAGCACGAAGCAGGATTTGAATGACTAGTTTCAACCTTCATTAGCCATGAATTGACCAATTTTGACTCATGCAGATTAGTCATTACTAACTCATGTAGGGGGTGACACAAACAGCTGTAGGCTAACTGTGTAAGATGCCTGATCTAACCTGTAAATCCTGTTCAAATCCCTATATGATAAATCATGATATTAAAGTTGATTTTTGGTTGAGAATTGGTTGGTTCACTATCTGAACATCTGAGAACCTAAATATATTTATAATATAAAATGTCATTTATAACATCTACATGTCAGAAACGCACATGCATTTGCTGAGAGACTATGTTGGCTAATATGAACATATTTTTCTGAACTCAGATTTCACCAGTGGGTGAAATGTGGACCCTGTTCTATTCAGACACTAATACAGAGTGTGAATTGATGGCCCCTGTCTGGCGAAACTTTCAACGTGGCTGTCACTGCCAGTTGTGGGATTGGGAGCATCAGAAACAGACATCATGTTAGATTAAAGGCTGTTGGCCTCGATGGGGATCTTTGCAACCTACCAATGAATCTGTGGTTCACGAACTTTAACATCTGGCCTGATATCCTCATGTTCATATGTACCTCATTTCTGTGCTGCAAAAATTCTCAAAGCAAACGCTGAAAGCTTTTTCCCACTTTATCACGGTATCGAACAAGGATTTTCCTGTTAACCCCCTCGATTTTTAACAATAAAAAAAAACAAAAAAATATTTGACTTCTGAAAAAGGGGCTCAGGATTATAAAGGCACATTAGGAGTGTGATTTAACCATCCATCAAAACATCAATATTAAACGTAATTTGAACAGATTTGGAGCAAACCTTATACATCAAGTCACTTTCTGTACATATTTCCATTGAAGAAATTACTTATGATGTTCCTCTAAGGTTATCCTGACTATCCAACATCGAACCCTCGTCCAAATTACAGACCAAAAGGAGTGTTGTTACACGTTTTTTCTATCTAATTTGAAAACAAAAACGGGAGATGCTAAATTGGTTATCATGTTTCCAGTTTTTATTATGTTGTAAAAAATATCATTGGGATGACATAGATTTTTTTTCTCAAAAATCACAACATGTTGAACACAAAGTGTTTGTTGCAAATCCATGAATTTATATGATTTGATTGGATTAAGATTACAATGAATTGAACTCCAACTGTCTTGAATTGGACTGTATTGGACTGTATGGAAGTGCCTTGAGATGACATTTCTTGTAATTTGGCGCTATATAAATTAAACTGAAGTGAATTGAAACTGTTGGTACAGTCAGTCGCACAACAGCTCCTTATAAGTATAGACATGTGTTTTGTGTTTTCCAGCCAGTCGAACAATCATCAGCCATCAAGCCAGCTGTCTTTTTGCCATTTAGTGGCTGTAACCAGGAGTACAGTCACATGACTGATGACATCACGCGCCTTCCCTCTACACAGGCTGTATGCTGCCAACAAGATGCTTGCAGGACATCATAAAGGGAGCGGTGTAATACACAAGTATATAATGTCAAATTAAGCTTAGATTTTCATGTACAATAACTATATGTTTGACGAGAAGGAGGTATATATGTAGTCGTGGAACAGAAAAACAATTACAGTAATTTAGCCTGATTTAGGAATTACAACTCCCATTCCTCCACAGATAGAATGTTATGCTGCCTATTGGTACAACATGTACATGTAGCTCGATAAATTACGAGCTATGTGCTACTAAAGGAGAGCTTTAAAGTTCTGTCAATTTATACTGCCATCCCTGGTGGGATCTGGGGTGCATGTTCATATTTACATAGAAATGAAAAAAAGGAAAAGAAAAAAAAATAATTTTTTAATGCCATGAAGCCCAGTTTCATCCTAGACATTAATTTCTCATTTCAACCAAAGAAGCGCTCAGTGGATGTAAAGCATATGGAGACTAGTTTCTTTTAGTCTGTATTCCAATGATTCTCTATGCCTCGAACATAGAGGCAGGAAAAGAGAGTGTATTCTTCTTGCAATACAGTTATTGTCTGAGGAGGTCTGAGGCTGTGAGTTCAATATTTCAAGGGCTGACAATGTACTTTCCAAAAAAGCGTCAGACAGCAGTTTCTGCTGGTAATCTGGCAGGTAAACACAGACAGTAAAAAACACTGTCGCATAATCAGATTTCAAACACATATCTAAAGTAAAAGTGTTCAAAGAGTTTAAAGATTTAAAGTTTATACAGATAACAGACATCTGGGGCCAAGTCTTCCTGTTCCACACAGCCATCATTGTTTGAATGTGGATACATTTAAAAAAGCTAAATCATGATCCAATGAGAGTGTTGATTTCAAGATATTTAAGTCAATGAATGTCAACTGTTTTGTACCTGCAGCAGACCAGCAACCAACGCAATCCTTTGGTTGAAGGGATGTTTAATTTGACATCCACAAAAGAGGATTTGTGTAAAGTTACGAGCAGCCAGTCTTACCTGCAGCAGACTGCCTTCAGAGCATTCTCAGTTCAGAGAAGCAGAGGCGGGGGCTGACAGGCGAGACAAGCCAGCAGCTGCTCAAAAGTGGGACAGGAGAAGAGTGAGTTTTTGGCGTCTAAAAAAAATCCGACCTCATAAACTTATAGTGGTTTGAGCAACAGTATATTGTGGATCTTTACACCTGTTAACTTTTGCCTCAGCCAAGGCATTACCTGTCTGAGACCAAAGTGAGGCATTATAATACTTGACAATATAACTTTTTGATGCTTTAAGCGTTACAGCAAATTTCAGGATAGATTTTTTTATTTCTTTTTAAAGCTTCAGACACCTGAATCATTTTGCCACAAAACTTGCGTAATACTTCACTGGAAACAAAACCCCTAAAAAAAAATCTCCAGCTGACTCTGGCATGACATAAGAAAAAAATAAAGTATTGTGTTAGTCGGACCGAAGCCAGATTTTCAAAATGTCTGATCAATAATCCCATGAAACTGAGATTAAATGGGCTCAGGTGCTCTGCTCCAGCGCCCCATCTTTGCATTTTTTGTAAAGCTGCTCTCATTCACATATTTATTTTGTCAGACAGCCAAATGTGTAAGAATCTGAAAAGCAACCAATTAAGACGACAGTTCGCATCAACTTGCTCAAACCTCAAATCTGCTCCTATGCATGTATACTGGAACCAGGATGGTGGTCTGGTTAAATAGTGCAGTGTGGTTGTTTCCGTAGCTCGACTCAGTTGTGCTTGTGACCGTACTCATTGTCGATCTGTGGTTGGACATTACCTTTTGCCCAGATATTGATTGGAGCTCTAGTGTTCCTCAGATGAGTAGCACAACCTGTCCATTGTTGCACAGTTTTTTCAAAAATAAAGAAATTTGTTGAATTAGTTAAAATTTTCTTCTTAAGCAGTCGTTGTCCCTATCTCAACCTGAGGGTAAACCCGATGTCTGACAGTGCGTCATACTAAAGTTGCCCTGGCTGGGCCATGGGTATGTGATAAACTGAAAGACCTGGCCAATAGCTCCAGGAGAGCCCTGATCAAGCCCTACATAAACCCTGGCAGGGACAGTGGCCCTGGCACGCATTTGCTCATCCACCTCTAGCCCTTTATTATAAACGTAGAAGGTTGAATTTCTCATTCATCTCATAATATCATCCTAAAAGCAATTACTTTGACCCAAAGTGTTTTGGCCATTTGGGCACTGTAGAAACGAGCTGTCAACACAACAGTAACAGCTGCACCCATCAGTTGGGAAACTTGTTAGCTAACAGTTGCCTGGTTAAACTTTCACCAAATACAGAGCAGCAATTTTAAGGCTTAGGTGTGTTAGGGGGGAAAATAAACTTGATGAACTGGAAATCGTGGATGTGCTTGTCCATCTTGAGTATTTATAGCACAGATAAATGGCCAATTCAATGCTAGTCCCGTGTGTGTGTGCACATGTACAGTAGCAGCCATGTGTGTGTTCAAGAACAATGTCAAGGTCTGATTCTGACGTTACTCCGTCAAGTCAGGCTCATGGGAAATACAGCTCTGACTCTGTTCGTAGAAGACCTTGAGTTGGTCTCACACACAAGCTCTTCTGTCTCACACCCAAACATACACACACTCCATTTTGTACTCTTTTTGCAATTCAAAAATAAAACAAGTTAAGCAGGACAATGATGCAATCCATCACAGTTTATCCACTCATCAACAATGCATTACACACTGGTAAATGGTTTATTTATTTGTTTTAGCACAAATGTTCAAATCAATTGGTGATTTATATATGACCGCCTGAGTCACACTTTAATGAGATGCATGTGTGTGTGAGAGCGATAGAGAAGATGGTAAAGGTGAAAAGATATATATGAGAGGGAAACAAAGAGATAATGAGAAAAAAATGACTCTCAAGGGAAGCACCGGTAGCTGGTGTTTGGTTAATTGGGTCCGGTATTAATGAAAGGAGAAAGATTAATTTGTTGGAGGTGAAGAGAAGATCTCAGTGAAGGTGGGCTGAGAGAGCAAGAGAACACTGAGTTCAAAGAGAAAGAGTGATGGTGGGGAGGATGCGTGTTGAGCTTTCCATTGTAGCATCTAATGTATCCATCACAAGGTGTGAGACTAGAATATTTATGAGCTATATATGGTTTTATTTGTTTCCTTTGGCTATGCATGTGTGTGTGTGTCAGACGCTCTGCTGTCCGCGCCGCTCAATGTGACCATCAGAGAGCTGGAGGTCAACTCTGCAGTGGTGACGTGGGAAATCTTGGAGGGAGACCCCGTCATTGGATTCGCCATCACCCAACAGGTACCTCTGAGCATGCTGTGCACCTTCTATGTGTTTGGTCAGGAGAAATCTGTGAAAGCAAATCTAAACAGATGTGACTGACCATTCAGAGAATATTATTCATTTTGATATTCGTGCTGAATAAATGCCCATGAATCCACTCACTATAAAATAATTAGAACAGATGCTCCTCATGATTATTTGACTTTCTTGCTTGTTTTCAAGTTTCCATCTGTACCAAATGAATCCAGGGGTAGTTGTCCATACATCCATGTGTAATAAAAGTTAATTTGGCATACTTTAGATAGTTCCAATTTTTGTTCAGTGTCACTCTTTGAAAACCCCTGATTCACATGAAACATACAAAAAACCTTTTTTATCCGCACAAAGTTTAGTTACTTTCAGAAATTCTCTTCTTTAAATGTGAGATGAATAGAAGTGCCCTCAAGATGCTTTACTCTTAACTCTAACAGGAGCCAATTGACCTGAGCAAGCAGGGTAATAATGTGCATTTCTAGTAGACTATACATGACCAGAAAAGCACTCTTTCTTTTAGCTTAATTGCATTAAAGGGGAAAAAACCCAGGAGGCTTTGTTTAAGCTTTTTTCTCAACTGTCAACCAAGGCATTAGTACAAATTGAGCTCTTAAAAAGGGAAAATTGACTTCAACACTAAAAAACTGCAATTTTTACTTACAAAGCGGAAGAAAGTATTTGTCTTTATGTCAAAGAGATATTATATATGCCGTTACTCTGTGTCAACATTAAATCTTCATCTACATCTTTGTGAGAAATACCTGTAACAAGTGGGTGCCCCAGAATGTTGTTATATGTTTGGTGGGAAAAAGGTCAAATCAAACCAACTGCAATGAGGATGTTTCTTCTGCCGCTCGTCTGTTTTTTGCATGGCTACAGAAGAAGGATGTGCGCATGCTGAGATTCATCCAGGAGGTGAACACCACCACGCGCTCCTGTGCATTGTGGGATTTGGATGAGGACACCGAGTACATCGTCCACGTTCAGAGCATTAGCATGGGAGGCAGCAGCCCCCCCAGTCAGCCTGTGCTCTTCAGAACGCCAAAAGAGTCAGAAAAGATGGCATCCAAGAGTCCTGGTGAGTTGTTTTTTTTTTTTATCAAGGAATTTCTTTTGATTTTTAAAAACAAATTTGGATGCAAAATTAGTGTTGTTTTTTTTTGTTTCTGTCTCTGCTTACATGCTGTACACTCACTTACATGCTGTACTGTATGTAAGTGAGTGTTTCTGTAGGTTCCATGTAAAAACTTGTATATACATCAATATTCAGTGAAAAAGACCATTAAAAGTTGTACATATATGCAAGTGTTTTTATGAGGAAGGCACATACTACTAACACACATAGTGTATAAGAGGAAGATTAAAATGCAATGCAGGAGAGAGCGCACAAACATAAGTGTAAAATCAAACAGAAAGAGAAGCAATCATGCATCATCATGGGGATACAGATGGCGTAAACAACCATTCCCCCCCTGCTGGCGCCCACAAGTCTACACATACAGGTACACAAATTTTAATATTAGCTTTTCCTCCACAGACAATAACATGGCAGAGCAGTAATATTCTGTTAATGCGTCTCCAGGACATACACAATGGGTACAGAACACAGAAATCTCTTTGAGAACCCCTCCCACCTCTCATACAGAGTATTGCTCTCATTCAGACACACACGGAGGCTGCTGTTATCTGGAGCAGCTTGCAATACTTCCAAATTTTATCATGTCCGACCCATTTACGCTGCCAAATGCAGCTGCTTCAAAGGGACACAGCAAAATGCTAAAGGCCCATCAGCTGTAAGGCGATAAGAGAGGAAACAGAGGGCTTATGGGGGCAGTGCAGTGTATTCCCTAGAAACACCATCATCGAGAAGCTTGCCCAGGGCCTTAATGCAGCGGAACATGTTGAAGAGTGTTACTATACTTCTATTAACAAAAACGTCAATCTTATGTAATTAAAGCCCCTTTTTAAGCTACTCGAAAACCCTGCTAACGCTTGGCTTTTTCGTGCATTGGGAAAGTGTTTAATTTGCGTTCACACACTGATTTTCATTGAGGATGGTTTGGCCGGGGCTACAAGAATGGGTACAGCTAATTTTCCTTTTACAGAAACAAATGTTTACCAGTGTCCCATGGAGACTTCGAAGCGGACACGAACAACTCACAGAACAGCAGACGTAAAAACAAAAGACTGATAAATCTTTCTGTCTGTAAAACAGCTAGCACCTCACTGTCTGTGCTGTGTGGGGCTGACGTCCACCGTCCTGTTAGAAAATAATGAACTAGTTTAATTATCTTAGGGAATCTTGATAATCAGATATTGCGGTCCAACACAGCCTGCAGGATACTGCGTAATGCCCTTCCTTTGTGTTGTTGTCATCACAAGCTCGTTCCTGGGGAGGTAGTGATAACAGCCATGTTGGGAGTATCAGTAAACATATATGTTGCCGTTGTTCTTCCAGTTTTTCCTACACTGTTGCAACTGTCTGTTCTTTTTTAAGTTTAGCTCCAACTCAGGAGCTGAATCTGATTTGGCACTTAAGGGGAAAGAAATCAGAAACCAACTTCAGGATTTTGTTTTCGAGCCTTAGCCTGAGTTAGCTAAGTGAAATCATTGTATTCAGACAAGGGCTTAAACTTTAGCTGTCTAATCAAATTGATTGTATTATCGGATGAAACTGTGACACCACTGCCTCATGTAATGCTTGAACTGAAGATATTACAGTTGTCTTTTGGACTGCTCTTGATGTTCACTTATATTTACACAGCTGGCATGTAGGTCCTGCCAGAGTACCTAAAACAGTAGAAACTGGAGTTTAAATGCGCTCAGTGATTCTAACCCAATATTTAAGATTGGATCGCGACATCCCTAGTTGACAGTCGGATGTGGTCTTTGCAGTGCGTTCATATGCTTCTCAGATTTCCCAACAGGTGGCATTACATTCCTGCTAGTTCTTGACGTTGCTTTGATATCAGGACCTTTAACAATCCTGTAAATGTTCCCTTATACTGTACACACAATAAGTAATTTTCTCCCAGTTTACAACAATAATGAGGGCAAATTCATCACTCGAATTTTTGGCTAACTTTTTCATCAAACCAGATCTAGCCTGCAATAGCTCATCTTGCCCACAGAAGCAGAAGGTGTTGCAGAATTGTATCATCTGTGGCTAGATTGCTAATGAAGTTATTGCAGCTTAATAAATCCAAGCTTTGGCCAAGGCTAAGGTTACTAAAACATTGCTTTTTTGTTGTGAGCATAAGCTTATAGTCAATTGCTGCTGCTCGGTTATTAGATTTATTTAAAGAATCTTAGGTGTACCAAAGTTTGTGTTGTCATGTATGTCTGCGAGTGTGAAGTAGGTCTTTAGAGGGGCGATTTGTCTCGATGTTGGGGGGTTCTGACTTAGATGGTTTTGTTTTGTGTGTGTTGGTGGAAGCATTCATTAGCTGTCCTGATTAAATCTCCAGGCCATTACTGCTCTCCTCCCTCTGCTAAGCGGGTATTAATCAGCCTGACACAACTTTGTATTTATATCTGAAATACAGGCCCACACACAGCATGTCTCTGTTCTGTGTTTCTGACAGCCTGTCTATCTGGTCACCTTTTTGCGCTGAAGCTTTCATAAATGTGAAGCATCATGTCTTTAAGTTGGTTATAACATCTTACGGGAAACTGAAAAAAATTAACATTTTGTAAATCCGTCTTTTGTAGCAATAGAATTTTACAGGCCTCCTTATTGTTGGAAACATTTTAAACATTTAATTGGTTTGCTGAGTACTGTGCTGCTCTGTAGCACAGTTATACTATTGAACTCATTTACATACAGTACGGTGGATTCCACACAGCTTGTTATTCTTCCATGCTCAGCCGTTGTACAGTTTTGGCTTGATTTAGTTTTATACATAGACCAAAATGAGCAGTTGCTTTGGTACCACCCATACCACCAGAGCCTGTTTTTTGGACTTCTTGCTGATAACAGTCTGGATGGTCCTTTTCATCTTTTTCCTAGAACACATGGCGTCCATTTCTTCCAAAAGAAGATCTTGAATTGCGATTGCTCTGAGCACAACACACGTTTCCACTGTTTGATGGTCTGACCCAGATGCCTCTGAGCCCAAAGGAGTCAACACTGCATCCTAAAGTTAACATCCTAAAGAGGTGTGCCCTCACAACAGAAATATATAATCTGTTATTACTAGCCGTTTAGTGTGTAAACCCACCACCCTTCTGTCAAGCCTGAGGCTTCAGGTTTAGCTCAGAGGGATCACCGTGGTAACAGGAGACTGGACCAAAGAGAAATGGAGCACATCACCTTCAACTCATTACATGCAAAGCTGTGTCCTGAGGACATCGGACTTATGGAAAAGTTACCTCTTAGCTTATCTTAACTGACTAATGAGATCTGTAAACCTTGATATTCTCTAACTATCCTACTAAAAAAGAAACTATTTAAATTCTTTTAAAAATTCTCAAAGTTTTTCTATGTGCACAAAGCATTTGCAGTCAATGAGAGAACCCTCACTTTGCCACAGTAGAACTTAACACTGTTGTCAGTGTATCAGCGGAGTTCAAACTCCACAAAAGGGGACCAGAATAACATGACAAATAAACAATTTGGACTTGAATTTAATGAAAGCCCCCCCTCTGGTCACTATATTAGCATGTTTCTGTTACATTGTACAGGACAGTGCAGCGTGGCTATGGTAGCTTTAATTCTTTTCTTTTTTTCTTTTTTGGATTTTTTATTGTAGATAATAACTGATGCTGACACTTTTTTTGGTACTATATCAGTCTTGGTTCCAGATGATTTGGTATGAAGCCAAATGGTGACGCAGAGACACTGCGGACCACTGAATGAATAGAGAACTGTCTCAAGGATTAAACCGGCAATGCCAGATGATTATCTTGAACAGCTGAGAACAGAGGGCATAGCTCCACACGTTCAACTCTCCTTTGCTAGTATTGAAAGGCAGCTGCTCCGCAGACACTGGAGACCCGAAATACAATTCCAGTCTTCACCACTTACGCTGCTTTCGGGATTGAAAAGCCTGAACTGAAGTTACACGTATCTCACTGGAGGCCACAGAGGCCAAGGCCTTTCCAGCCAGTTGCCATCACTGCCGATTGTGATGTAAAAAGCAGTGGCAGACTAAGAGTAGAAGGATTTTGCTTTAAGCTATAAAAACAAAGTCTTCTTTACACTTCCGGTGCCAGAGGTAAGATGATAAATCGGACAAGTCATATCAGTCGGGGACCTTTTGAAATACAAGAAATAGCTTAGCAAAGGTTTTGGAGTGGTGAAACCAAGTCAGACTTACCATCAGAAAGGCCAGCCATAATGAACATTGTAGTTATCTATGAAAACATTCATTTAAAGCCTGCTTAATGAGTTTGGGTTTTATTCACTTTGTAATGCAACAATGAAACCAAATGTATTGCCATCTTATACAATCAGAAAAATGACTGCATTTTATTACACATTTGATCATACTGAAGTTTTATTTATTGTGACAGCTTCATTAACAGCAGTAAAAATGCTGTATAATTATAGTCCAGTGTACCTTTAAGACCAACTTGTTTCAACCAATGTGTGGTCAACGCTTCCTTCGAGGACATTCACATCACCCCCGGAACGCAAACAGACACGAAACAGTGACAATGACGTCTTTCTTCTGTTTTAGATGGATGATACACAAAGCCAGGGGACGCACACCTTTTTGAGATGAGCAGTACAGTTGAACCAGGGGGATATGTTAGGTACTGCAAAGCTTTCTGATGGCAACAGAGAGTAAGGGGCTGTAGTGCAGACTGTGTTAGAGCCTTTAAGCCTGTTATTGGTGGTATGCTGCAGCTGCCAGCATGCTGTCAGCAAGAGAAACCCAGTGAGCGATTGGATAGGGATTCAGCTCTTACAGTCTCTGCAGACCTCTGCTCTCACTTAGCTTTAATTACACTGACCAGAGAGGGGAATTTACACCAGGCGGCCTCTGCACCCTCATGTCACATCGTTTGATTCTCTGATCATTCACTGCAGGGTTTCAGAGCAATGGCAAATTTACATTTATTCCCCGGCCAATGAACTGGACTTTGTTGACTCTGTGTGTGTTTGAGTGTGTGTGTGTGTGTTCTCTCTCCAGACGAGGTGACGATGGAGGAGGTTGGTCAGGCTGCCCAGCTGAGGGCTGGAGAACTCATCATCATTGTTGTGGTGCTCATCATGTGGGCAGGTAAAATTCCTTTTCAGCACTGCACATTTATAACCGCAGGTTTTATATGCAGCCACAGCCTTTGGAGCAAATAAGTTCTTTATTGAGTTTGTGATGAGTATTTTGATTTCTGCAGTGCTTTGAGGATGATTTAAAGATACTCAGTGAGGGATTGGCTAATTGGTCAAAATATCATATGATAAGCTTGAGTCATAATTTACAATTTCTTATTGAGACGCAGATCAGGGGCCAAACGGAAATTGTCTGATCACCCATTACTAATCACAGCACGTCAAATCCTTAAACCACTGTTTGGAATGTCAATATTATATGTCTCCTGTATGAAGGATGATCACATTCGCTGCTGTAAAGATGTTCTTTTTTCTGCCAAAACCACATACACATACTTAGTAGATTAAGACGAGTGACCTCAAGAGCCCTGTTTTACAAAATATCAATCTGCGCCACCACCACCAACCGACCTCTTCAAAGAAATACAGCTCGAAGTTCAGATTCTCTGTTCCCTCAGCCTCTTCATCCTTTAGTTTTAAACCTCCACATCTCTTTGATTGCTCAATCGTCATTTAAAAATAAAAAGCTTTTACATGCCAGTAGTTGGGTTTCCATTTACAAAGCAAATCTGAAGTGATCTTTGAAAAACTTTGAAAAATGAAAGTAAATACGAAATAAGTATTATTTAACTTAAATACTTTTAAGCAGACAGACATTTTTTGCTTAAAATCACTATAGGGACCTCTTGGTGGCTGCTGACTGTACTTGCTGTCCTTGATCCTTGATCCTTGACTCCTTAGAGTGCAGCCTTTAACACCATTTCACATCCTTCTTCGCAGAATAGCTTCTATTGGAATCATTGACGGCCCTCTTACTTAATGCAGAACATATACAGTATTTTGCACCACACCCCATCTATTCAACTGTAAAATTGCAGATCACAATCCATCTGTTACACTCAGTGCCCCCCGTGATCTGTTCGGGCTCCTTTGCGATCAACAATTTTTTTACTCTTTGACATATATTCAGTATCCAATTTCACTGCTATGCAGACGACATCCTGCTCTACTTGACATCCATGACTCCCTCCACTCTTCCACCTTCTTCTCTTTCTGACTACTGATTGTTCATCATATTCAGGTTTTTATAGAAATAAATAGTGCTAAGATTGAGATTCCCCTTAAAGCAAACAAATCTTGTTAAACTTGACAGATTACTGCTGACTATTGACAATTCCTTTGTTCTTTCCCTCAAGGTTAAAAGCGTGATATTCTTGACATTATCCTTGAGGCAAATAGAGAAAATGTAGTTTGGTCTTCCATGTTTGCATTATTAATCATCCCCATGTGTGGCTTTCACCTAAAAGCACTGCCATTCTCAGACCCTAATTATTTCCTGTATTGATAACTGGAATTCAACACTCTAATTTTGGCCTTCCTCTCAAGCTTCTCCATCAACTTCAACGTATCCCTGTCAAATACTATATCCATTTCTCTTACCTTTAAAGGTCCTCTATAATCTAGCTCCTTTACATCTGTCTGATCACTTTTATATCTACACCTTGGTTAGTTTAAGGCTAATTCACAGCAGCGTGCATATTTATAACATCACAGTGTTAGGGGTGGGGTTGCCCATTACTTGCTTTAAATACCCACTAAGAATCCTGAACAGAGAAACATCAGAAATTAGATTGAGTCTAACTTCACTTCATAATTAAGCAGAACACCTGTTTCTAAGGGAATCTCCAAATTTGCTTTACATGGCCTTTAAAAAAAAGAAATTTAGATTTTATTCGAGCACAGGTTGAAGTGGCTCTCAAGCTTAATAAGAGAAACTTTTTTATTTTTAGTACTATCAACAATGAACCCCTTGGGCAATATATAAGCACGTCTTCATGGAAAAGCGTGAAATCGTCACAAATCAGAAGACTTTTTATGGGTGCTATAGAACACAAAATCTGTGTTTGTCATGCCAACCAGCACAACTTTAAAGGTAATGTATTTTAGTAGTGTTCAACACCACATATCAGTCATGCAGGAATGATATATTTTGATGCGATACATTACACTGTCTGTTTTAACACAAGCCTTGATGTTTTCCTAACCTTAACCACTTCTATTGTCATGGCTAAGCTTCACCAAGTAGTTTTCAGTGTGTGAAACAACAACAAAACAACAGTTAAAAGCGCAAGGAAACAGTGACTGAATCCTAAATACATCTTTTAAAGTAAAGTTGCTTTAAAACACCAGTGGCTGGGATGGGAATCAAGCGTGGTTCTTCAACTTGACAATCGCTGTGTTGTTCCATACCCTAATCTGTTCGGCCTCCAAATGCAAACTTTGTCAGTCAGTCATTTTGTGACTATCTCACAAAATTTAGTGATTCTGTGTTCCTGGCTTTTGTGTCTGGTAGCATAAAAAAAGAACAAAAATCATATCTATTCAATTCAATTCAATTCAATTTTATTTATATAGCGCCAGATTACAACAATTGTCATCTCAAGGCACTTAAGTAATATAGTCCAATTCAAGCCAATTGGAATTCAATTCATTGTAATCATAATCCAATTAATTCATATAGAGCCAATTCAAAAAATTAATATCCTAGCTAAGGAAACCAACAGATTGCACCGAAACTTGTCTTCAGTCCAATCTCCCGTCCTGAGCGTGCCTGTGGCAACTGTGGAAAGGAACGACTCCCTTTTAACAGGAAGAAACCTCTGGCAGAACCAGACTCAGGAAGGGTGGCCATCCACCTCGACCAGCTGGGGTTTGAGAAGACAGAAAAGAGGGAAAAGAGGGGGGAAAAACACCATAACGCCATTCATAGGATATCTGTTGGAACAGGGAAACATAGGTTAATAATCACAATAATGTCACATGTACATAAAATCAATTGTGAAATTAAACAGGAGGAAAAAGAGAGCAAAGTGAGGAAAGGTGTGACAGATGAGGTCCCCCAGCAGTCTAAGCCTATAGCAGCTTAACTATGGGATGTTTCAGGATTACCTGAGCCATCCCTAACTATAAGCTTTATCGAAAAGGAAAGTTTTAAGCCTAATCTTAAAAGTGGAAAGGGTGTCTGCTTCCCGGACATTTACTGGCAGCTTATTCCACAAGAGAGGGGCCTGATAACTGAAGGCTCTACCTCCCATTCTACTTTTAGAAACTCTGGGAACAACAAGTAAACCTGCAGTTTGGGAGCGAAGTGCTCTGTTAGGAAAATATCTTACAATTAAATCTTTAAGATATGATGGAGCTCGGTCATTAAGAACTTTATATGTGAGAAGAAGAATCTTAAATTCTATTCTGAATTTAACAGGGAGCCAATGAAGAGAAGCTAAAACTGGAGAAACATGATCTCTCCTGTTAGTTCTCATCAGAACTCTGGCTGCAGCATTTTGGATCAGCTGGAGGCTTTTCAGAGAATATGTGGGACAGCCCAATAATAAGGAATTACAGTAGTCCAATCTTGAAGTAACAAATGCATGAACTAGTTTCTCTGCATCACCCTGAGACAGGATGTTCCTGATTTTAGCAATATTACGAAGGTGAAAGAAGGCAGTCCTAGAAACCAGTTTTATATGTGCGTCAAATGATAAATTCTGGTCAAAAATAACTCCAAGGTTCCTCACTGTAGAACTAGAAGCCAAGGAAATACCATCTAGAGTAACTATATAACTAGACAATTTCTCCCTGAAGCGCTCAGGTCCAAAGAGAACAACTTCAGTTTTGTCTGAATTTAAAAGCAGACAGTTCTGAGTCATCCAGGTCTTTATGTCTTTAAGACAGGCTTGTAGTCTGACCAACCTGTAGGTTTCATCTGGTTTCATAGATAAGTACAGCTGAGTATCATCAGCATAACAATGGAAATTTATGCCATGCTGTCTGATAATGTTACCTAATGGAAGCATGTATAAAGTAAAAAGAATCGGTCCAAGCACAGAACCCTGAGGAACTCCATGACTTACTCCAACGTGTGAGGAAGATTCTTCATTTACAAGAACAAACTGGAATCTATCAGATAAATATCTGTGGGCACAAATCAACAGATTATGTTTTTGTGACTATTTTGCTTTTTCCTGCAAAACTCGGTTGAATACATGGTGAAAAAAAAGGGGCCCAAAGTCATAGCCTTGAGGAACATCACAAGTAAGTGGGCCTACTGTTGGAGGATATTTGAGAAGGCTACACTATCATGTCTAAGCGCATCAGAATAGTAAATTTACCCTAATTAGACCTTCATGCAGGGAGGAACTTGAATGTCTAAATTAAAGGTCATGGAAATCCAAAATTAAAATCTTTATGGCACATCCTTTCAGAAACATGAGTGTCTGTGCTGATCTTTGTTACAGATGTGGAGGCTTGGATATGTAATGGAAGACGAGGAAGCTTTAACCTGCTACTTTTATCATAGAAAAAGGGATCAACAAGGTTTATGCATTTCATGTCTGTGTTTTGTTTAAGCTGTAAGACTAATACATCCTTTGGTACATCTCAGCCCTGTTTCAAAGATGGATGCAACTATAAATATTCCTCCTTAACCTACTTCATGAAGCGCAACGAGATACAAACATGGCCTAAATACTTTATATGGTATATACAACACAGAAATATGCCTACAGTAGCTCTCCCTTGCCATTTACCAGTGATAGGACTGAGAGGCTGAGGCAGAAAAAGGGGAGATTCAAAGAGAGTTAAAGACGGAGCATTAAGAGAAATGAGGGAAAAACTGAGGGCAGGATAGTGAAAAAAAATGTAAGGTGAATGAGGCGAGTTGTGTTTTTCAGCTTTTAATTGGGCCTATAGGGCGCGCCGGGTGATATCACAGGGAGATATTCCATCTTGCCCCTTGTTACTGCTATGATCAGATGAACAGAGGCTGACATAAGCAGAAATGCTGGAGCCATTTTGGGCTTGGCTTCAACCCAACGCATGCTCCTCCACCATCATGAATTATTCCCTTTCTCATTTCTCTGAGCTTGCTCTCTGTCTGCTCTCGCATCTATAACTCCTCTGCCGTGTTTTTCATCTCTTTGACTCAAGGCAGCCTCCATAAGGCTGTCTCAGTGTCAAATTCAATTCCCCATCTCCATCTGCCCATTTCACACTCTTCTTGTTTCTGTCCCAGCTCAGTTTATCAGCCTTATTGACACATCAGGAGTAGAGATCTACCATCCACCAGCTGATATTGACTTCAACTCAATGAATGAAACAGTTTCCACTTAGTGTCCATGTGCTTGCATATTCTGAAGATTTTGGTATGTTATATGGCTCACGTGAATCCATGATGTTTGCTGAGTTATCGAAGAGCTGTCCGAAACGTTGGAAGTTGAGACTGGCGATTCACTCTTGATGTTTGAAAGCGCAGTTGACAAAATAACCTCAACTCAAACTTCTGGAACCCGTCTTTATCAGTAGGGGTATAGTATGTTAACATTAAATAGAAGAAACAACGGTGACCAAAAAACATTTTTTTTAAATCTACATCGATAGATACATTAGAAATATTGAATCATTTTAATTTGCTGTTGGGCTGTTATAACCCCAAATCGGACAAAGTCGGGACACACACAGTATTATGCAAAAACAATAGTTTTAGAGCAACAAATGCTGCCATTGAGGCAACGTCTTTTTTAGAGACATCCAAGACAATAGAAAACTACATAAATATAAAGCTTCTCAGGAGGTTTTGGTTTTTTTAGAAGTGTCCAAAGATTTTTTTTAATAAAAAATGTGCTGATAATGACCTCATACTCTGGTACAGCTTAAGATGTCTATTCAGGAAGAATGGGATGAAATAACATTTGAATAAGCTTCATTATTGAGGTATCCTCAATTCTAGAGTGGCTTTTAAGTGTTTTGAGAAGGATGGGCAACATTGCAAAGTTGTTAAAGTTTCACCATCACATCTTTTTATGATTGAGTTTCAGCCCTGAAATGCAAAAAATGGATGTAACTTAAAATACAAATGTAATCAAAGAAACAAAACATGAAATCGAGAGTTTTGTCAAGGGTTCATAATGCCTGCAATGAAATAAAGTTGAAATACCAACCCAAATGTAACTGATTTGAGGTTGTATTTGGGGTTGTACAAATGTGTGCTCTGTCCGTCTCTCAGGAGTGATCGCCTTGTTTTGTCGTCAGTATGACATCATCAAAGACAATGAGCCCAACAACAACAAGGACAAAGCCAAGAACTCCTCAGAATGCAGTACTCCTGAGCATCCACAAGGGGGGTTACTGCGCAGCAATGTCTAAGACCAACCCTGCATCGCCTTCTGCAATAACCAACCTAAGACCTCAGGACAGGTGGGGAATTCTGAAAATCTTCAAAAATATAAACAAAGCTGAAGTCCAATGCATACTCTGGCAGGTAAAGCCAGTTTTACATGCACAAGTATGTTAGTTTTACTAGAAGTTTACTTGTCAGTTTTACTAGCATACTTATGGTAATATTAGAAAAATGCTCAAATGTTTGAGTAATTCCCAGTTTCAAAACGTGAAATGCATGTTTTTGGATTATGAAGCAGGGAATGCAAAACCTAGCATGTTGGGCTACCAGCTACAGTGGGTACTTGATGTTTCTTGAAGCCTAAGGGCATATGATATGATTACATTTCTCAAAAGTCAGGGGTCGTTGTTCAAATAATTAATATGTATTTTGAGTGGTTACTCTACAGACTTGTTTTTCAAATGCTAAAGTGGAAAGCTTTTTCTCCAGAGCTTTGTAGAGAACAATCAATAAGGCACATGGAGAGGGGTGTTTTTTAGCTTTTGCTCCCTGTCCATACCATCTCTGAAATGTCACTGCTCTTTGTCTCTCTTAAATTACAATAACAGTGTTTATTTTCAGACTCTGAGACCAACAGAAAGCCATCCCCAGAAAAATTCCTGAAGAGCGGATAAACCATGACAGAAATCCTCTTGACACAATGGAGAACTCTACATTTACAATGTAGACAACCCTGAACTTGCAAAATCAATGGCTTCAAGCAGGATAAAACTCTCTTTTTGTTGCAACCAAAATTGGACTTCCAGCTGATACAGACAGGAGAATAAATGGCTGTTGATCAGTCTCTTCTTGATGAGAACTGCTTGATTCATACATTTTGGTTACTCCTCATCATTGGCATGGAATCCCGGGAGTTGATCATCAAACATGAATGTCAACTTCACATCTGGATCACAGGTCAGAGATGGCAGAAACTTTGGCTGCCACACAAGTTTCACTGGTCCAGGTACCAGTCAGCACACAACAAAACAAGCTAAGCTCTGTTTTAAACCAAGGACTCTATCTTTTTCTATCTATCCATCTGCATTACCTCCTTTCTGTCTTTATTACAGCCCTCTGTGTAGCAGCTCATGTTTCTCCCTGTCTCTATGTGTCGGTGTTTCTCTTATAAGCACATTCCTGTTTGGTGCTCCTCTTATTGTGATTGCTTGAATCCCTGAAAATCCTGATCTTTTATGGTATTATTTTATTGTTGGGTCACAAGTATTGCACGATGAGTTCTGTCTCCTGCCTTTATCTCTCTCTCTTTCTCTTTGTCATCAGCCTGGAACTTCAAACCCGTGTATCCGTTCAGGGATAAAACCTGGCTTGTTCTTTACAGCTACCACATATTGTGTTGGTGACAATGATCGATTACAGCTATGAATCACGCAGAGTTCGAGGATTGACCAGCAGTCTCTAATCCACATCAAATGAATAAAAACAACTTCCAGCTTTGAAACGCACAGGCAAGCATCAGTGACAACTTTTTAGATGAGAAGCATGGCTGGATTTAGAATCACACTGGGCTTCACTGTTCATCACTGCATATTGAGCACCATATGCTGTCTGTATTTTGCAGCAGGATGTGGAGGGAATATATATGTGGCATCATCCCTAATATAATGCATACTGTGGGCAGAGTTTGGCTGGGTTTCCTTTGTGGTTTGGCAAACCACCAACAGGAATACCAGGAAGTGGAGGCTCAGCGATGACGCACTTAGCTGTGTGGCTAAATCATGTCTCGATGCCCCTATGTAACCCTGCATTGTAAGTATGAACACAATTCCAAAAAAGTTGGGACGCTATGTAAAATGGTAATGAAAAAAGAAATGCAATGATTTGCAAATTTCGTAAACTAACATTTTACTTACATTTTACAACGGAACATAAAAAAAGTATCGAATGTTGAAAGTAAGACATTTTACTTCATGAAAGATATAAGCTCATCTTGAATTTGACATGAGGAACATATCTCAAAAAAACTAAAAACTTCTTTTTAGTGGTTCTAAAAAGAAACAACTGAAAGAGCATGTTGCACCTTATTATGCAAAATGCTAACAGGTCAGTAACATGATTTGGTTTAAAAAGAGCACCTGAGAGAGGTAGAGTATCTAAGAAGTAAAGATGGGCAGAGGTTAAAAAATGTGCAGAAGACTGCATCTTGAAACTGTGGAGCAATTTCAGAGTAACGTTCCCCAAAGTAAAATTGTAAGGTTGTAAAGATTCTCGGAATCTAGAAACACGTCTGTGGGCAAGGGACACAAAATAAATTCGGTACCTGTGAAATCCAAGCCCTCAGGTGACACTTTGTTCAAAATAGTCATGATTCTGTCATTGAAATCACTACATGGGCTCTGGAACCATTTTTTTACACAGCAACCCAACTTTTTGGAAACTTTTTCAGAGAAAAATAGGTCGAATGCAGGTGTAAAGTAGCTAAAGAGGCTTTGAAATTTTGGTCACCCAACCTGCCAACCATGTTGGACCAGCTGTGTGATAAAACTAAATATATAGAACAATAGTATATATATATATATATATATATGACACTTGATGAGATTATTTTCTGTCAATTACCCAAATTAAAAGAAAGAAACAATACTCTTAAAATGACAAAGGCATATTCGACAGCTGTCTGATGCCTTACCTGCAATGCTGCCTGACGTTTTTCTCTTACAGTCAGAAGTGGTTTGCACTATATTTTAGGTCAACCCCTAAAAATGGTTATCTTTGATGATTCAGGCTAATCGAGCTGCATGTGACGACGCCCTGTATAAAAGGCATTTTATAAAGAAAAGGATTCTTTTATTAACCCCAAACCAGCAAGGAATCCCACCAACATATCAGTATATATATCTCAAATCTTGTTGATATGTACTGTGTTTTCCTCTGTGCCACAGAGCTTTATTGTTCGATAAAAGCCTATATTAAGTTACCAGAGTGACAGGTTCCTGCAATATAACAGACGTAGGCACTGTCATTTATTCTGAGCAATTCCCACAGCATCCTGCTGCCGCAAGAACTCAGTGCCACATCAAACGTGTATTAATCCATCACTAAAAAAAGTCCCCAACAGATGCACCAAATAACTACAGTGCCCAGCTATTTTAGGGAAATACAGAGCATTTTTGGACCCTGGAAACTGGACATTTATATACCTGTTTGAAAGGCTCCAACACAAAGAAGCAAAGAAGCAGATTGTCAGTTGCAGTCTCTTCTTTGGATTTGGAACCTCAAGGAAAATATTTTAAAAAAACATCATTCTCAAAATCTAAAAGGAATAGTTTATCAGAAAATGGTTATTACTTGCACACTCGACGCTCATGGAAAACCTTGAGTTTTAGAATAACCTTCCCACTTATTCAGTTACCGCTTCATCAAGGGTTTTATGTGAAGGAGCAGAGGATTTAATCAGAATTACTTGGCTAAAGATAAGGCTTCATTATCTCCTTTCAGACTTCCTGTTCAATTAAGTAGTGTTATCCGCACCCAACAACCAGTTGAATTCACTCAAAATGTCAGACAGAGAAAAAGCTCCAAGGCTTAACTCAGCAGAGCTGCTCTCTTTTTAGAGATAATGAGTGAATGCCTGAGTGCTTCGCTGGTTGAGATGACTGCTAATCATTATTGCACACACTCCCATATACACGCGCTCTCATGCTGGATTTCAGGCCTGGCCTGTTTAAATACAGCCCTGTGCCATTTCGTTTTCATCTCAGTCACCAGTTCTGCGAACACGCCTCACCCTGCCACCCATTTTTCATCCTTTCCTCCTTCATCAGCCTCCTCTTTCCTCCTCAATCTCCAGCCACCCTCATCCTCCTTCATTTGCCCATTTATCACTTTACCCTCACTTTCTATCACTCTGTCACAATTCTCTCCCTCATATATCTCTCCACCCTTCCCTGTTTCTCTCCTTCAACGGTCTTGTCCACCCCCAACCCAGCTCCCCTGGTTCTCATTATATCCACTCTCAGACTCCCGTTAGCCGCCTTCTCCTGCTCCGCATCAGCTGTTCACTCTCCTATTCGCCCCGGCCCACTGCCTATCCCTCGCTCTTCTGCTCATTTATCACCTCTCGGTCTCAGACTGGCTGGAATGAACACTTTACCTGGTAAATAAGTAAGGAAAAATAGATCAGAGGGTGAAAGTCAATGAAGGAATCAATGAAAAGGCAGAACTCAGTGGAAGGAGAGATAAGATGCGTGAGAAAAAAGAGGCACCTTTTACTCTATTAATGAGCACATATTTGTGTGGGATTACTGTAAGAACAAGTAAAGCTATACGTAAGAATTCGAAAGTTTAGCAGATTTGCTACAAAAGAGTACAATAAATGAGTAAAAGTGTTTGTCTGCTCAAATGTAACCATGCGCTTGTGTTTTATACTGGCTTGCAAACAAAGACAGAGACTAAAAAAGCAGACTTGTCATTTTCCTCTAAGCATACACTACTGATGACAGAGGTGGGTCATGGTTGCCACCAATGTAAAAGCAGCAGAATTAAAGAACAAACATGTCTGACAAAAGAGACACCAGAGGGTCATAAGGGGTCATAGCAGTCTGAGACAGCCTGTAAAAAGCTGTAAAGAGTTGGAAGGACTGTTGCTGCTCTCTCCGCAGAGGTGGAGCAGGCGACAGAACGGGGAAGAGTCCAGTCAGCAGTCATAGAGATGTTTTTAAATCACCCTCCTACTTGATTCCTGTTCATTGTCCTGTTTTTTTTTAACCATCTCTTCTCATAGAGCTGGATCAGGGCCAGATTTTATGTGTGTGCAGATGTGATCATTGACACGCATAATTAACATATAGGTCAACATTTGCATATACGGTGCTTCTAGATTATTTAAGGCAGTATTTCAAAGTAGCCTTATTCTGTTTGCTCTACAAAGTAACAGTCCACATGTTTAATGTGCCTTGCCACCAAATGCAGTCAGATGTTAATAAGTCGCATCTTTTGGCTCAGTTATAGACGACCACAGTCACAGCACGTATCACTGTTTCAATCCAAATAGGTCGAGCATTTAACTACAGAAAGTTCTAGAAAAGTGAATGATGCAGTTGCACTGTAAGCTGTTACAAGTCGACCTATCTAAATGGAAACTATTGATTTTGCTTTCTTTTCAGAGTTAGGAAAAAATCAGGCTAACTAGCACCGTAGCATGTGTAAAAGTAGCTGATCCACCGTTACATCCCCTTTGGTTTGCAGGCTTCTGTGTTGAACTCTTGATTTTACTATTTTGACCATTGATATGTTGGTCCTTTGGGGCTAGAAGTGTAACAAATTTAGACAAGAGACTTTTCAGAAAACCAGCAGGCACTATGCAGGCCCAATCTGTACCAACTTTTCAATCCCAAAGTAGCCTCAACCGAAAGCTTGCTCGTTAATGCTTATTTTGATAAATATGCTAAGTTCATGAAAACTTGAAACCAGTGAGATTAGGGCTGAAACGATTCATCAGATAACTCAGATAACTCGATAACAAAAGATCCTCCATGCTAATTGTTTATTTCGACATTTGGTTTGATCCACGCAGCTTAATGCTGTTCAGTGATATTTTTATTACTGTGACACAAAGGAAGGCAGACAAAGCAGCAATAAGAAAAATCTGGGAAATAGACAAAAAAGATTCTAAAGTTTGGGACTATTTCACACAAAAGAAAGGTGAAGATTCTGTTTGGTGTCCCCATTGTAAAACCAAATGAGCTCATCACAAAAGACCAACGGTAATTCATTATCTCAGGAGTGATCGATTCTGAGAACTCATCTTTGTTTGATTACGAACTGTTTATTTGGAATGTGGTTCCTTTTGGATTTTTACCTCTGACTTACATTACATAATCTGTGATTAGCGCCTGAATCCTCTCATGCCTTTAGCTAAATTACATCTTTATTTTGTGATTGATCAAAGGAAGCAAACACTTGTGGTTCTGTACTTTTTAGGTGCCGCTGTCAGCCTGATGTGGAGGGTGATAAAAGCACAAATGTGCCCAGTGGACATTATGCTATTGAGCCCAAAGTGGTAATTTTCCTATATCCGTTTAATCAAAGCACACACACACACACACTTTAACACCAGTTCAGCCACTGGTTCTTTCTCCAGCTGGCTGTGGTCCAAAGTGACACATTTGGGGAAGCAGCAGAAGGCAGGTCTGGCCCAGACAACTCAGTCACTGTTCATCTGAGGCTGCAGGAGGCGACTGAACAGCTGCTAAAGGAGAACATCCAGTGAGGCATGTGCAAATGTGGTGCGAGGGACTTGAAGATAGACTTAAGAAGAAACAGAGAAAAAGAGAGAGCGAGACAGACACACACAGAGGGGGAGACAAATCAGGGAATCAGAGGGAACAATGGTGTGAGCGACAGACACCGACTGACCGAGAAGATCATTGCACCCAGGGGGAGGTTTACAGACCAAAGCTTTGAGTTCAGCCCAGTCACACTGTGATGTCTGAACGTTAAAATGTTCGTGTGGTTTGAAAGTATCGTAGTTAGTGCAAATGTGAAGAAAATATTGACAGGAGCCATTCCAAGAAAAAGGAACTTTGCATTTTAAAAGACACTGATAAGCTACAGTATACCAGTGGTCCAATTATATCTGATCAGTCATCAGTCATTGCTCTGCTTTGTGTGCATTTACGCTCCGCTTCAAGGCACTTACGTGCTTACTCACCATCACATCTTTCCTAAGTAAGATGTTTGTGTGAATGCTTTTCAGCCTTCAGTACTGATACGGCTATGTGATTGAAGTAATCTAACGGTATGTCCCAGTAGAGCAGATAGTCGTAATAAAACATCACAAGTTACTCAGTAACCCTGACAATAAAACATAAACCAGCTGACATCATCTTCGTGAACCAACTGAGGCCTACAACATGGCTAAATCTCCACTGGTATGCCTGTACTGTAAATGAGCCTGAGCAAATATTGAGAATTGCAAATAATCCCCCTTAAGGCCCCATATTGAGTAGTAAGGACTGGGGTCGTCTAGTTATGGCATATATTTGTAATTTATGTGGAAGAATAACCAAGAAGCATGGATTTAAAGCAGAATAACAGAGTCAGTGTTTTATGTACAATCACGACGTCTGTGTTTAACCATGTTGATGTTCATGGGATAAAACCTGTTCATGAGGGCTAGCATGACTCTGCTATTGTTCGCTCACATGGTAAACATATATAAATATATATATACTATTTCTATAAAAACTATAAATGTCTAATTATGTATAACACAGAAAAGAAATAAAATATTTTCAATGCACCATTGATGCTTCTTCTTGTTCGCTGCAGTTTGTCTGAGGAAATGCATCTGGGTGGTGTAGCTAGCAGGGACAGTAATGGTTTGGTCATTTATCAAGTGACGTTCTAAAGATTTGCTGTTTTCAGTCCCACTAATGTGAGGATTTTCCTCAAGTCTCACTTTTATTTTACTATAAATTAAACGTTGTTTTACAACACAATATCACCACGAAGTTAATATACCAACAGGAGCTGGTCTTAAGGTTTTAATCTTTTGTACGTGCGTTTTATATGTAGCGATTTAAGCACTCAGACCTAAGGATTAATAATTTGTCTATGCTTGCTAAGAATAAGTTCAGGGCTTTATTGCATTCTTAAACAATTTGTCCTGCCACAATTAAG
The DNA here is from genome assembly GCF_036924035.1 of Leuresthes tenuis. Taxonomy (NCBI): domain Eukaryota; kingdom Metazoa; phylum Chordata; class Actinopteri; order Atheriniformes; family Atherinopsidae; genus Leuresthes; species Leuresthes tenuis. The sequence goes on along the minus strand of NW_027325372.1, from coordinate 20,474,498 downwards.
CAACAATTACTGTTTTTCAGCTTTCTGACATGTTACATGATCTTTTTCTTTAAGTAAACTAAGCAAGTAAAATGTACTCAGATACACAGGAGACCTAAGAAAAGTTACAGAAGGATGTGGTAGTTACATTGCCTTCTAACCTGCATTTTTCAAAAACAAATGCTGGGCCTCGGTTTAATAAGGACAGATCAATAGGAAGGGAGGAACAAAATGTATTGATGGACAGAAGTGGAAAATGTCTTCGATGGAACATTATGCTGAGTGAGGTGTTAATGAAAGTAGTCAGTGGACAGGACCCCCGGCGTCTAGACACTGGTGGGGGATGAGCTGAGATAAGGAGGCAGGGACTTCCAATGATGCCCACAGAGCAGATAGAGGTGAAGTGGAGTTGGGGAGAAGATAAGGAGGAGGTGAATTGTTCTGGAGGGAGAATTACAGAGAATTTACAGATTCTGAAACAGGGTGCAAGAAGATCATTGGGCCAGAGCGGTGATGTCAAATAATAAGTGGGGTGAATTTTACAGTGACAAAAAAAAAGAGGTAATCCTGAACCCAAAGCAGTATGGGACGGTGAGAGGAAAGATTAGGATATTTAATTAACTTTTTCTAAAACTACATTAAACTGAGAAAGTGGTCAGATATAACAAGCACTGTAAGTTCATTTTAATTTCTCAGGCAGAAGTGACCATTAGGAGTGGCACTTAAACCTGATTAGGAAGATTGAAAAAAGGCATCACTCAGGGCTACTATCTTTATTTGAAAAAAGTCACTGCCAGCACACTAATCAGAGGCAGTGAATCCAGTTCCTCACACCATAATGGTACTTTTTCCTCACATATATAACCTAACTAGGTTCTACAAAGCTCTTAACAATGTGTCATCCATCCATGAGTATTTCATACATTCTCTTTTCTCTCCCTTTCACACAGAATCTGGGGCTCAGATTCAGATGAGATTCAGATTGGTGGAGTCATTGACCTCCTGATTTATTCATTAAAATGATTTCATCCCCATTTTGCTACTTTTGCTGTATTTGTGTATTTTCTGCTGATTACACTACTGCTCTGTTCCAGCACACGCGGCTGTTTGCCATCAGTCATTACTCCCCAGGTAGATATAATACTGACTTCTTGTCCCTTCTGCCAAATTGCCTGGCGTGTCTGGAATGTTCCTCACCTTAGTCATGGTTTTTTTTTGTATTTAGCCTTGCCCACATTGCTGCTTTGTTCCTGCATTCTGCCTTTGCCAAGCCCCTGTGTCAACCTTTCCTCACCGGCGGATTACCTGGATTTGAAACCTGTGTTATCTTGCTGACTGAAACGGACAAAAAAAAACACAGCTCTGCCTCGGCAGGAGAGCAATCGCCAGCTGCCACCGCACCTGGCCTCAGGTTTGCTGTGTATGGAATTGGTTTGAGGTCATCTTATTGAAAACTTTAATAACTCAAATACCAAAACAGTCTTTTAGATGCAGCCCTTCTCCCAGACAGATGCATACATTTCATTAAGCTTACATTTCACATTTCTAAATTAATCTATTAACCATTTAAAAATGACAATGATTTGGAAACATTAGTTTTGCTAGTTTCAGCTGTGTAAAACCAAGTGAAAATTATTAATGTGAATGTATTCATTTTCAAACTATTCATATTCATCAAATTTGCTGGTGAGAGTTCATGTTGGTTCAAAAGTGTGATCCTCATGAAAAACCAGCCTTGACCCAATATATCAGCTCATGTCAGAGCTCAGCAACAACAGATGTCATCTCTCTGAATGCTAATGAAGCGTGTGGGTGGCCAAAGTTGGCCCCCAGCATATGGGGTGTGACAAGGTTAGATCGCGATGAATGCTGCCCGACCTGAAAACTCAAGGCTGGTTTATGAGGCTGGATCTGCAGCCACCGTGTATCAATATAACTACCCCCAACACACACCCGTTACACAAATACACACACACACACACACACACACACACATACTCACTCCCAACCATCCTGAGCATCCTGTGGAACAGAAAACATAAATTAAAGTGGGGCTTCAGAGAGTGCAACGGCTGCAGGTTTTCACACACTTAGGTCCTCATTGCATGTGTTAGCTAATGGTGTTAAAATAAGACTGATGTTATTTCTATGATAAGGGGCATAGACACTAATAGCAGATGATGACTGAGTAGATGAAGGAGTCTGATGGAGCTTAATGACGAAATGACTGCTACTCGTCTTTGATGGCAAGAAGCTATATACTGACTGTCTGATGTGACGTGCATGTAGAAAACAAAAACAAGAAAATGAAGACGTACGCAGGCCCTACAGATACAGGGACATACAATTACTCTTCTGCATCAAGAGCTCATTAAATCCTGCACTCTTCGTTGTCCAAGTCTTTCAAATCCCCCTAAATATGGCTCCCTTGTGAATGTCATTTGAATATGCAGATGGAGGTACATTGCAGAAGTCACATCTCCATCAAGCTGCCTCAGTACATCACTGGTGGCAGGTCACTTTATGCCTGAAATTTATTATATATGTGACTTAAGAAGGTATTGATCGCAGTCACTGCAGATTAATTTTCTCCAAAGCTGAAGCCATGAATTAAAAGTTTATTCAATGCTAAGCCAGTTTTACTGCAGTGCTTATCTCAGCTTTACTATGACCCTGAACACACACTTTAGTTGTCTGTATGACTTAACGCCCGAATACCCTCTTTGACCGCTGCAATGTGTTTACACATGAGATCTGGCTGAATGAAAGCCAGGCAATTCTAATTGGAAAACACTATGATTAGCATAATTCTGTAAATTGGATGAGAAGATTGATGTCTCTCCTATGTCTGTATGCTAATTATTAAGCCAAGGCCAGGGAGTAGCCAAGCATAGAGCAAAGCATTAGCAATACTGAAAGCAGCAAGGAGGAAAGTACTAGCCTTCGTCAGTCGTAAAGAAAAAAAAACAGGATTCTAGAACTCCCACTAGCTGGTTGACATGTTAATTATTCAGATTCAAACACATCCATGATTTGAAAAGTGAGAAAACTATTTTCAAAAAAATAGTTTGACAACCTGCATTAAATAAAATTCTGTTTCTTTTAGAGAGAGCTTGGCTTGCTTTTTTTGTCTTTATCAGAAGTTAAATACTGATGTGCGAAAAGTCATGTTTTAACCTTGCTAACAAGTAAAAAAAAAAAGATTTTTGTTGTTTTCTTCACAATGCTAAGGCTGAGAATACCTGCTTTGAATCTGCAGAGCACCACATAGACTCTCAAAAGTCAAAGTCAAACAGTCCGTTTGCTTCACATGCAAGAATGGAAATATCAGTTCAGGCCATTTGTGAAGTGGGGCTGTACAGCATCGTCTCTAATCTGTAAATGCACTGAAATGAATTAAATGAAAAGCTGGTGCAGGCTATGAGAAGAAGCTGCTAACGTCAGCAGCCAGGAATTGTCAAGGCAGTGGCTGCTAGATGCTACTGGTGGACTGAGATAGGCAGGCCCAGACTAGCATTTCCATTGTTTCTCATTCACTTAATGAGGAAAAACCTTTGGAGCTATATCCAGTTAAAGTCATGTTTGTTACGGCAATATTGAGGAAAACTAATTAATTGTAAGGATTTAAGTGAGTGGGATTTTAGGATACTGCTTAACTAGCTCCATATATAGCTGAGCACACATAAAAAAATATCAGACTATATATCCTCTCTGTCTTTGGTCACACAATAAGCTGAAGGTTTATTTGCATTCCACAAAATAAATATACATGAGGGACAAGGTGAAGGTATTCTGCTTGCCAATTTGGCTGCTGTCCCATTTTTGAGTATTTTTCAGAGGCACTTGCGCAACTATAAGGCAGAAAGTGTTACTCTTGCCAGTTTGTTTGGCAGAGACAAGCTACTGAACAGGGCGACAAGGCAGTTAACTTTATCAGCTGCAGTAAAAATGGAAACTTGGACATTCTCTAAAATTTCTGTAGGAATATTTGATACCAAATTTTTTATACATTCAGTGTGGTCCAAGCTAACAATGTAACCAGTTCCAGCTTCTGTTCCAGACTAAGCTGGCTGTTGCTAGCTGGCTGTTATTCTGTTAAATGTGTTAGGTTGTCAAGTATTTTGGATCGTGGAAATGTTTTATCAATTGAGCCCTGTGAAACTAACGTAACCCCAATGCTGCTGATATTGTCATAAGCAGGACAGAAACACACAACCACCCACTAAAAACCCCACAGAAACAAGGAAGATAATTCAGATATATTGGCCTGCATCTTCTGCAAGTCTATGTTAAAGAGACTGGTTCCATGTAATATGCTCCATATTGCTACAGCTCTGTCTGTTGCAGCCCTGACTGCTTTGGAACAGACGGGGGAGCATGTTGCTACATGGACATTCTATTCTTCAGGAAGTGTAAATAACTGTCTGAGGCAGAAGTTACGCAGCGTAAAAACCAGCAAAAGAGAATTCACTCAAACTGCTATGAGGTTGTTGAGGTATGAATTGCTTTAGATGGGGGAAGAAAAAGTTCCCTTGTCCCTGCTGATAGTTGTTAGCTTTGCATCTTGCCAGAATTTCTCCTTGATTCTCCAAACCGAGAGCACTCTGACCCCTTTCTATTGTGAGTAAAACACCAATTACTCAAAAGTACTTTGTATAACCTGTTTTTAGGAAAGCAAATCTACATTTAAAATGCTGAAGTATGAAATAGTGGTTTGTGATTGAGTTATTTCATTGCTCACTCAATTTACAACATTTCAGTCATTTACAACAAATAAATATCTGTGTTTAGACAGCAGAATGAAAAATATGACAGATTCACTGATATCAGGATGTAGCATCTTATATAGCTGTTGAACTGGGTGCTGATTAAAAGCAGGATGTTCTTGCTACTCTTTTATCAAAAGGTTTTTTCACTGATCAGACCAAAGTTCAGGTTTCCATCTCTCAGTCCATTTTAAATGAGCCCCAACCCAGAGAAGGTGGGAGTCTATCTGGATCCTGGTTATATACAGTATGAGCTTTTTCTTTCTTTTTTTTAAATTTGCACTTTTGCAATTTCTTTTTTAGACATTCACTTATTTCAGTGAAAGCAGCAAATGGTTTCAAGAACAGTTTCTGCAACAATGCTGTGCGTTCCATGACAGAACAGCATCTATCCTTATTTAAATGTGGTGGCACCTGAGAACCTGAAAACGGTGGTCATGTCGCCTCACAGCAGGAGGGTTTGAATCCCAGTTGAGTTCATGGGTTCTCTCTGGGTACTCCGGCTTCCTCCCCCATGTTAACTGGTTGTTCTAAATTGACCCTAGGAGTGAGTGCTACCATGCATGGTTGTTTGTCTCTGTGTAGCCTCGTGATGGACTGGCGACCTGTGCAGGCTGTACCCCGTGGCAGCTGGGATAGGCTCTGTTCTGGAGCCTATGGATGGAAACTAAATGTCACATTTCCCAAAATGTCAAGCCAATCCTTCAATCTTACATGGATGTTTCACTGTTCTTCTTCTTTGTCTTTGGTAAGGGGTATAGTTGCTTGGACATTTTTTGTTCCATGTATATAGCAAAGTCATATGTAGGTTTGTAGCAAATGCCTTTAAAAAGGCCAGAGGGAACAAAAAAAATGCAGAATATAGCTGAAATGTAGACATGAGCCCTCGTTTTTACAGGTTTCCATGGATGTAGAGTTGGTCAGGTAAAATCCGTCTAAACAGAGGTTTCATAGGTCTCACATTTCTTTGCTGGTATTCATCTGATGGCACTTGACCTTAATGCCTGAGGACTCACTGAGTCTTTGGTCCACATTGCCTGTTAAGTGCACACTCAAGGTATCTGTCCCTTTTCTGACAGAGACCTAAAGTGTGGCTGTTTCTCCCTGTGCACGCTTTCATTAAACTTACAGGGTTGAGACAGAACGTTGGAGCTCCCTTTGAGGAAAGACTGTTAAATAATGCAGGTGGTTAAGTAAGCTTGTCGGGACGAATTGTAAAAAAGCCCCTGCTTCACTGAGCCAAAGCCTGTTAGGGAGAGAAAAGGGGGAGACTGCATGACTTTCAGCCCTCCAGAGTCCTGCTCACACACGGGTCGAATACAGAACGTGGCAAGGAACGTGTGTGTGTCTGTGGGTGATGAGGAAGTCCTCCTCCCTGCCACCATGTGCCTGTGCTGGCAGTTTATAGATCAGTCTCACACAAAGCCTCCTCTCCACCTCATGACAAGCTCTCTCGCAGCTAATAAAGTTACGTTTATTGACCTACACGCTCACTTTGAATTTAAGGAAATAGAGCTGAAGGAGAATGGCTTTAACAGACTGAAGAGGGCATGTTTTGGCACCATTGTTGGGCAGAGCACAAATGACGGTCTTGGTAAAGAGAGGGAGATGCAATGAGAAGCAGATGGCACAGGGCTGCCCCCTGCTGGTGCTACATTACATTGCACCATTATCTCAGAGGCTACAATGCTTTTAATACACAGAACAACAGAATTATTATAATTTAAGAGAGTGTGGCAAGGAACTTCATGGAACTCTTACTAAGACAGGCCAATTTTCAATTCACTTTGATTCCAGGGAAGGGAAAATTTATTTTGCCAAATTCCTACATAATAAAATACTCGTTTATAGAATATTTGAGAATCACTCTATTCAGGGTTTATATTATAGCCGTCTATGAGGTGTTCATATCACATCGATTAGCCTCTAATCTGTAGATGTTCTAATTTTCTATGCTCCCATACCTGCTGTCTGGATTAGAGTTCGAAGAGAAGATCTCTGATCACTCATAGATATCCAAAACATTGAAATGTTTTCTCTTAAACCACCAGATTGTTGCTTTGGCAAGATCCTTAGGATTGTGTTCATGTTGATAGGTGAACCCCCGTTGCAGTCTCAGTTCTCTTGAAGACTTAAACATGTTATCCTTAAAAAAAGACAATGTCTGTGTTAAGAACCAGTCATTGTTCCTTAAATCCTGATGAGTTTCACAAGCCCTGCAGATGAAAAAACATCATCGCAGCAGGATGCTGCCACCACCATGCTTTGCTTTTGGATTCTCTGGATACTGCACTGTGCAAAAGACGAGCAAACAGATGCAACAAAACAATAAGGCAAAAAGAAAAAAACCCCACCTTTTTATATATATAAAAAAAAAAAAGTCAGTAATTGGTATGAGCACCTTTTGTTCCGTTCTCTGTTAAGATGATCCCACACTCCTTCAGTAATGTTGAGGTCCGGGCTCTCATACCTCAGCCTTTTCTCCCCGTTTCTCCTCCTTAAGAATAGCTTCCTGACATTCCTTTAAGAACACGCTGCACACCATGCTGAGACCTGCCAATTTTTCAGCTAACAGCTCTTTGGGAATCACTTTATTGGTGCAAAAATACAATTTTACGCCAGTCAAACGGTGGCATCTTTGGCATTTTCATAGATGACACGAAAGAAACAGAAACCATTTGTGCGTCTTTGAGAATTTAACAAACTCAAAATGTGCCTTCTTCCTTCTTCTCTCACCACTCTTAACGCAAGCCCAGCTTTGTGCCTGTAGGGCTTAAAGTGGTCTCTGCTGTGGAGCTTTGCTGCTCCTCCAGGATTACCTTTGACCTTTTTTTTGCTAGCTCTCTTATTAATACCATCTATGAGTTTTGGAGGTCTGTGATTTCCCGGCAGGTTTAGAGTTTGTCTTTATAACCAAGCCCTTATCTGTCTGAGGGGCTCCTTCATCTTTATTGTTTGTTTGGTGGCGCTCCAGTCCAGACTCTGGGGCCTCTCAGGCATGCATATACATCTATATTCTATCTACAGAGATCATTTGACTCGGTTTGATGACACACAGCTAAAACATGCTTCCTCCTCCATCATAATCTTAATAAAGTATACCTGTATACCAAGACACTGCTGTGTATTCATGAATAGATTTTTATTCTATACAAAGCTGGTAGATTAAAGAGTACACCGACGTATCTGGGCTTCATTCAAGGCGACACTGCCACAGAAAAAAAGAAAAAAAAAAAGAGTACTGCCTATAACAATGTGCCTTGAGCGAGCCAATGACAGATTTCATATAAATACAAATATACTGATTTTCAGATTATACACATAAAACAATTCTCAGTCAGGATCCGAGGCAGAAGAGGAACTGAGCTAAATTCACTCATGGTGAACTTAAGCAATTGGGCTTAAGCTGATTGTTGTGCTGTTATTAAGGCCTGTTGATACAGTCTGCGCATCAGTCCAAGTTAAGGAGCTAATTGATTATTTGTAACTATAAATGATGACTAAATCCAAACGGGACACTTGCTGCTGATTCTGCCGCCAAAACCCAGCTACTTCTGACAGAATGTTGGACACAAGTTGACATACTGGACATTAGTGACTTTTGCAGCGTAAGAACCGAGCAGATGTGGGACGTTACAGGATGTTGCTGATGCTTTGGTCTGCAGGGCAGCGGCCGGCGCAGTTTCCACGGAGAAGGGAAAAACTGCTCAAGAGGAGGCCGCACTTAAGTTTCACAGCTCCTCACGTGCTCTCATGTGGATTTCCCGCTGCCTCTCGTTAACACTCCCGCCAGGTTCATTCTCAGGAAGACAGCACCCCCCCCCCCCCCCCCTTCCCGCTGTGCAGTGGCGGTCAGAAGCCAAAGACGTCGTCGCCGTATGAGCCGAAACTGTTGGAAGCGTTTCCGTTGGTGCTGTCCCAGTCGGGTTCGATGAGCCAGTCGTGGGACATCAGCCCAGTGTCCAGGACCTGGGGGTTAGTACGTGACACTGCCAGTCTGACAGGGCGGAGAAACAAATGAGGATGGATCAAAACTTCAAAAGTCATGTTTGAAATGAGGCTCCGAGTCAACCAGCGGCACGAAAAGACCAAAACCAGTGTTCATAAGAGCTCAATCTGTCAGCAATGCCACGTTTCTTTGGGTGTTTGTGGAAGTAGATTTGACAGCTAGGTGGCAGCTGTGGCACACAAGAGAAACTTTTTATAGGAGATATCACAAAGAGTGTGGCCGACTGGGTTATTTTAGACCCGTCTAAAAGGCCCAGTAACACAGAGATGATGAACTATTACTGGTTTGGGTCATTTTATCTATTTAAACAGGATATCGATTATTGGCAGTCAGTGTTACAACTAACCTCCAGACAGAAATGAAGACGGAATTAAAACCCTCTACATGAGAGGCATTTTTGCTGCTCCGGAGTCCTTTGAGTTGGTTTTTTGAGCTCTTGTTCAAATCCCGACTTCTTTTCCCCATTTCATTTATTTATTTGTCTCACCCTCACACTTGTGAGCAGGAAAATTTGTTTTACCTCAAGTTGTAACTTAGGTTAGGGAAAAGTTGGCTCGGAATGGAAAATACAAAACGCAGTCACTCTAACATTTACTTTGGTTGATAGCACAGACCAAAGGCATTTCATAATAAAGAGGAGTCGGAGCAATTAGTAAAGCTAGTTATGCCGTAAAGAATTGATTGTAATCTAGTATATGACTTGAAAAGCTGAATCGCTGAGAAGCAAAGAGAGCAGAGGATCTTCAGTTGGTCAACAAACACATGAGATAAATCACTGAACTGGTAAAAACGCTGTTCCTAAAAATCAAAAACTGGATGGGATTTGCATTTTCCTCCCTCCACCATGCAGAATAAATAGTCAGTAAATAAGAAAATCATCAAATATTTAAAGTCTGGAGGAATTTCAGTATGTAAGAGGCAGATTTAAATGGAACAGCTGCTGTAACCACACGGTGAAGAGATCCCAAACACAGCTCCATTCACATGTTCCACTTTAAAAACCTTCCTGTGCATAAAGGAAGCCTGATGCTACATTAACGCAGAAAGTTCACTGAGACTTTAGAGCAGCGCGTGCTGCCTTCAACACCACCTAGTTTCCTGGGACGTCCTGGCATTTTGTCGGGCAGAAAAGGTTAAATCCCCTTCTGCGCACGCTGCAGGGAGGAGGGTTAGAAGCAGAGGCTCGCACAGTTCTGGACTGAGCGCGTGCGAAGGACTGGTGAAGGGAAACAATACAAAGTGGTGAAAGCTTTACTGTGTAAGGTCTGGAATGCAAAAATGGATTTAAATCCTCAACTGAAACAAAAAAAACGTTAAATATCTGTGGTTAATACTGTCCAGAGTGAAATAAAAGTCAAAGTCAATGTCAGAATTACTGTTCTTCTTAATTATCCATCCATCCATCATCCATCATCTGCCGCTTATCCGGGGGTCGGGTCGCGGGGGCAGCAGCTTGAGCAGAGAAACCCAGACGTCCCTGTCCCCGGCCACTTCCTCCAGCTCTTCCGGGGGGACCCCGAGGCGTTCCCAGGCCAGCCGAGAGACATAGTCTCTCCAGCGTGTCCTGGGTCTCCCCCGGGGTCTCCTCCCAGTGGGACGTGCCCGGAACACCTCCCCAGGGAGGCGCCCAGGGGGCATCCTAACCAGATGCCCGAGCCACCTCATCTGACTCCTCTCAATGCGGAGGAGCAGCGGTTCTACTCCGAGCCCCTCCCAGATGACTGAGCTTCTCACCCTATCTCTAAGGGAGAGCCCAGACACCCTGCGGAGGAAACCCATTTCGGCCGCTTGTATTCGCGATCTTGTTCTTTCGGTCACTACCCACAACTCGTGACCATAGGTGAGGATGGGAACGTAGATTGACCAGTAAGTAGAGAGCTTCGCCTTCTGGCTCAGCTCCCTCTTCACAACGACGGGTCGGTGCAGAGCCCGCAACACTGCAGACGCCGCACCGATCCGCCCGTCAATCTCCCGTTCCATTCGTCCCTCACTCGTGAACAAGACCCCAAGATACTTGAACTCCTGCTACTTGGGGAAGGATCTCATTCCCGACCCGGAGAGAGCATTCCACCCTTTTCCGGCTGAGAACCATAGTCTCGGATTTGGAGGTGCTGATTCTCATTAGCTGATTCTTCTTAATTAGTTTAGTTCATATGTTTCCAACTTTCCGCCGGGGGTAGCGGTGCTGTAAAACGTCTGGGTTACAAAACGCATTCAGGCCATTTGAGCTCTGGGATAAAACGGTGAGCCGCCGCTCCGCTTTTAGACCGGCGACACAGTCACAGGAACAAAGACCGCTGTGTGACGTGGAGACGCAGAACTCCACTGTTCAGTACACTGAGCGGTGGGGGGGGCACATGCTAGATCATGGTCATCGGGTGGGAAGAACTCTCTTTGGTGATGAAAAGACGAGCAGAGAAAGACATCACTTGACAGTTTTCTAGCTACTTCTAACTACTGGCGGACATGACTGAGCTGTAAGCCGTGTTATTGGGTTTGGTGGAGACTGAACAGACTGGTGTGAGGTTAGTGATTAGGACTATCACACTAAGTCACGGTGGACAGCAAAGCTCAACTTTACCTGGAAATGAACCATAGCTATCCAGAGCACAGCTGGAGACACAAACACACAGCAGATTGAGGGCAGTTTCACATTGAGCTGCCGTGTTACTTCCAACTGATTGAGCCGGATTTTTGCAGCGTGAACGTGAGTGAGCGACATTCTGCTGCAAACAAGCGTTTCATTGCAAACAAGCGGCAAAGGGAATCAACCCGGCTACTCCACATATTCCCTGCAAAGTGTCTCACCTGGAAAAGGCTTCATCCAAACCGTCCTCCATTTCCTGGAAGAGAATGGATCTTTATGTGCACCCAACATTTTCAAGCAGTGGAAATATTTCATGACTTTAGTGGGGCTGGAGGCACAACTTTAGATAAAAAATAAAAAGAATTTGAAAAGAATAATTTGCAACAGCTTCATTGTTAAGTCTGCGTAAGAGCGAGCCAAAGCCAGAGGAGGAGGAGAGGATCGTACCAGGGCAGGATTGTTATTGGTCTCTGAGGGCTGGCGGTTATCCAGCTGATCCTCGCCCATGTTCCTGTTGCTCTCCCCCATCACAATCACACTGTCCTCTAAATCCAGTAGGTTTTCTGTGGCAACATCTACATGAGAGCAGACGGAGAGGCCTCCAATGTCAAAAAGAGCCACGGTCCTTTGTCATGGCCTGCAGCGAGTTTCTGTACAACTAAAAGGAATGAAAGACGAACGGACATCACACTTTACTTTACCTATGCCTTTCAGACTCCCGAAGCTGTTTGATCTCTCCGAGTGGGAACTGCTGCTGGCATCTCCGGCGGAACCAGACTTCACTCTCTTCCCTTTCTCTAGAAGAGACAATCGAGACCAAACACAAGCAGGTCAAGACCCGTTCACTGAAACGCGCCGCAGATAACCGCCATCGTCTGGCGGAGTGGAGCCGCGAGCACCGGTGCTGATTAAAAAAAAACAAAAACAAAACAACCCGTGTGAGCGCGACCTGGAGGGAGAGGAAAGCAGCGCCTACCTTCTTTGGCCACTTGCCAGAGCTCAAAAGCTACGGTGAAGGCCTGGGCTACCGTCAAAGCCACAGCCTGAGCCTGGAAAGAAGGAGGAAACACACTTTGTAACAGAGAGAGGGGAGCGGGGGGGAATTACTGCTCAGACTGAGGAAGAGGAGCGGTGGACCTCATCTTCAATCATTTAGGGGCCAAAGCGCCAGATCACAACACTTTACACACTGGGATTAGCAGCTCAGAGACTCTGAAAAGGGACAGAATCTGCCTGCTTTTCATACGCTCAAGGAAATAAATCTACCTTTACAGAGTAATACACCAGACACGCGACATTAAAGTAAATCAGTAGCACAAAATCACACCACGTCCACTCAAGTCAAAGCTACAAAGATATCAGCGAGTCATGACATCTACACGGCCCACAGATGGCTCCACTGAATTTGTCAGTGAAGTGAAACGTGCGTTTGAAAAACACATTTTGTGCAAACTTTAAAAAAAAAGAAAAAGAAAAAAAGAGGCATGTTCAAATGCGTGCACCACAGTAGCTTTTTATAAAGAGGTCTCAGCTGTTAAGTCTTTCCCAGAGCAAATTTCAGCCTGTGAAGGGCTAAAACAGCTAAAACAGGGGGCTGACAGCTCCTTTCAACAGTCAGGTCAAAGTCGTCAAAGAGCAGCTCCCGTGGAGGGCAGAGAGAAGTCATCAGAGCCATCTCCATAACCGTGATGAGAGAGCGAGGAGGATTAACAAAGTGGAGTGCTACCGTGTCATCCTGGGAGGGAGAGAAAGGGGCCGAATGTGGAAGCGGGTAAGATGAGAGGAAAAGTGCCCTTCTGCCTTTTAACACAGGCACACCACATGAGTTTAACTTCTAGGGTTTCCTCTTAAGGAGGGGGGGCATGAAGGAAGAGCTTTCATTCAAGAGGACTGTGGCTACAGGGCAAAATATGGCCCAAAGGAAGAAAGACAAAAGAATAATCTGGGTTTTCCAATTACAATTGCAAAAAGAGACCAAACTCCATGAAAAGCTCATTTCCAACCAGTCACCGAATCCCAGATGTACCCGACTCACCACTTTCCTCTTGGAGCACAGGTAGGCGTGGCACTCCAGCGTCCCATTCAGGGTGTTTTGAGCGATGTACGCAAACACTTTATCGTGCAGTTTGTCCACTGTGCAGTAGGATATTCTGCAGGCCGAGGGTGACAAGTTAGGCAAGCAGCGCACACACACACACACACACACACACACACACACACACACACACACACACACACACACACAAAGACGTCAAGAGGAGCTCACAGCATACGCGATCCATGTGCCTGACAGCGTACGCAGCGGGGCACCTACCTGTATATGGAGACGTTTTCCTGCAGTTTATTGCTGGGCCTGTCGAACAGAGCGATTCCCTGAGGTGAAACCTTGAGAGCAACCTTCTGGGGCTTTTTCCCGCTGGCTTTAGCCTGTCAGGGAAAGTTGTTCAACACACCAATAGTTATCAACCACAATTAATTGTGAATTAAGAAATAGTTTACAGCATCTCTTTTCTGCTCATTTTATGCCACTGTTAAGTTTCAGGTTGGTGTTAGCACCACTGACCACCATCTTTTCTCTATATTTGGAAGCTTTTCTCTATAATTTAACACAAGGTCTTCCCTGTTTTTCAGTTCTAATATGAATGACTTCATACAAGCCATTTACACTACGCACATCTGGGATTGTTGGGGTTCAGTCTGGAGCAAATGCTACCGTCGGATATCGATCAAAACCTACATCAGACTCGCAGAAAGTCTTCTGGCCTACAAACAGTCCATAACTCAGCAGAACATCTGGTATACTACGGCTGGCCAAATCAAAATCAGTGCAAACTGAACGACTTCCGGGTCTAAACTCAGTCATTCAGGCTCATTTCCCTTCTCTCAGGAACGGTGTCGGGTCGGCACGAGACCTCACGAATGCAGTCAGAGCAGGGCCGTCCCATTAAGAGCAGCCGACTATGAGGAAACGGCACTCAGGCACTTTGGTACCTTGCAAAGCAGCTGGATTTCTCGCAAGATCACAATCACGAGAGAATCCATCTTCAAAGCTGCAAACAATCTGTTTGTAGCCAAAACATTCCAACTAGTCAGCGTTCCACACGGTGGCTGAGGCAGGTTCTGGGCCCCTGCTCAGTCTGGGGTTTGTTTCTTTGCTCAGCGAGTGGAGCTCCAGCTGCAAAGATGTGAAAAACGTTTTGAACAACGTGGGGTTCAGTGTCTCGCCGGGGGATCGAACCGCCGACCTTCTGGTCGGTCGATGTGTGAAAACAGATTTAACCCAAAAATTTGCAGCTGAATGTAAACGATGGTGATGAATTGCATGAAATTCACGTGACATCCTCTTATCTATTATGTCTCACTGCAGCAAATGTAATATTATCAATAAAAAAAAGATCATTTCAATGAGTTGGGGAAGAACAGACTGAAGCATTTGGAAAATTGATTTAGACAACAGGGAGGTCCCAGCAGATCCTCGAGCTCTGACCGTGGCAACGATCCTCTTCACAGCAGCTGCTGACAGCTCCTCTCCTTTGGGCTGGTCCACCAGTGTCATGCCGAGGTGACGAAGGTTAAAGGTCATCCCCTCTAAGATGGTCTCCCGCGTGTCCGTCCAGTTCTCCGGAAGCTCTAAAGGGGTTTTAAATAGGACAAGTGGGGTCAACACATCGATCAGCAGCGCACGTGTTCTCCTGAAGCTCAAGACATCAAATATTAATCAACTTTTTTTTTTAAATCCCTCCATTTTGCCTTAAAAGATAAATAATGGCTGTGAAAACATTAAACGAGTTTGAGAAAAACACAAATCTGAGCGATGTAAACAGCCTGAGCCGAGCGTCTGAGCTCAGCCATTTCATCTCCTCTTTCTCTGAAGTGCAGAGCCAAAACAGGCTATTTGGGTCAGAGGTTCTGAGGATGTAAAGTAAATATTGCATCTGCAAACAACCTATAGCGCCCGACACTAAAGAGGAACAAGCATACATGGACTCTGGCATTCTGTGATAAGAGGAAAGCCTGTTTTTGTTCTTTCAGAAAGGAACCCGAGTGATCTCTCCAAAACCAGGCCACACGCGTTGTTCTGAAGTTTAAGTACTGGGTCCACTTTCCTCACATTCGCAGAAAACGTGCGTTACAACCGCAGCTGCTGAGGGAACAGCTGCTACCTTCGTTGGGGTTTCTTATCAGGGCTTACGTGGTGCCGGCCGGCCCTGACCCTGTGGCAGTGTTTCCACAGATATCCTCAGAGAGAGTGTGTGTGTGTGTGTGTGTGTGTAGGACGATAGCAGAAAAACATCACCATCACCAAGAAATCCATCCTCCCAGCATTTACCTCCTCTGGGATATAGTGCATACCACACACACACACACACACACACACACTCTGAGCAGCAAGAATGTCTCAGAAAAGTGATAAAACAAGAGCAGAGATTCCTTCTGCTCAATGTTATCACTTTCAGGTTCACAACCTTACCAACAGCAAAAGAACATTTACACCGTGTCCTCGTTGTTTTTATCCTGATTGTAAACTCCCTGATGAATAAATTCCATCTTTACACGCACAGGTTGTGCAAACTACCATGAGTGCTAACGGGAGAGAAACTCAGAGTCTGCAGTGGTGGCAGCTGTCCTGTCAGGCTGTACTTTCCCTTGTTTTTAGCTCGCTGCTACGATTCCTCTAACCTTTATCTGAGGCTCAGAAAACACTGCTATCATGCTAATATCTGCTCATCGCTATGAATGAATGTGAGGCTGGAGTTGATGTGGACCTCATTGGTTTTGCTGGTATTTGGTTAAAGCTTTGAAAATGGACGGGACGTGATCGTTTCCAGTCATTAACTTCCTAATCTTGGTGTAGGGGAGGATGAAGATGACTCATTAACGTGCAACTACTACAGTTGGAAGCGACGGCATATAAATATTGAGACAAATTTGAGAAACACGCTACATTTTCTAGCATGACACAGGATCCACATGCTGGGGCCAGAATTGGGTCCCGAATATCACGTTGTCTTGTTTATCAAGTTAGTAACACAAAGAATCGTTAGCCCCCTTTAGTTGCCTTTTCACTCGGTGAAAACGGTGTTTGTACTTTAATCCGTCTAAAGCCAACACAACCGATGTTTGAAACAGTCTCACACACCTCTTAGGGTTCAGACTCGTGCCCTTTTAGCGTTGGAACAGCCTCAGAGTTTAGTTTCAGTCTCTCATTAAAGCCATCATCGCACCAGTTCTTGTTCATAACGCTGTCATGCGTGAAGTTTAGTGAACAAATCCAAACCTTTTATCGACTGTGTTGCTGGGCAAGAAAAACGTACAGTGCTCCGTGAACTACTGCTGGATCACCTGTTCCTTGTGGTGTGAAATGCCCACTTTAAAAAGGGAATCCTGCCCGTTTTCTCACTGTGACATGCGAGTGAAAAGTCTAAAGTAAAAAATTAATCTTGCTGGAGAGAGTTTGAGACGTCTGGATAAAACAAATTCCACCTGCAAAAAAATAAAAATAAACCTGACTAAAACCTGCTTGTACCTCTTTATTGAGCTCTGGGGGATGTTTAAGGTGATAATAAATCATTTAAACAAAGCCAGGACACATAGAAACGGATGCCACGGGGCCTTTAAATTGAAAAGTAATGAGAACAAAAGTTCAGATTTCTCCTGAAGGTAACACCTGCAACTACATGCAGACTGATCCCACCATAAATGAGAGATCACAGTTTTAACTCAGAGCCAGTATCGGTTTTCCAATACTGGTAATCCTGAGAACGCAGCAACAGAGCAAGTACCAGGCACCGTTCAGCCTGAGAATGTGGAGGGCTTTGGGGTCAAGGGTCAGCAGCAACTACACGAGAGAGGAAACAGCTGTGTGCACGTGTCAACTGTGACCAAGTGACCTCTGCTCCGTTTGCTCTCAGTGATTGGTTACTGTTTATGATAGAAGATCATAAGAGGAAGTGACTCAGATGATGGGAAGAACAAAGGATTCTAGTGCTAATAAAGCACGTCAATTTTATGATTATTTGTTATTACACCAGATTGGAGAAGTGTCACTTTGGCTCGCCACACTGTTGATAACTTTGCTCCTTTGTCTCTGGACACGATCTTATCTAATCACAAACTAAGCCAAAATGCAGGCACACTCCACACTTCAGTTAACGGCCCGTGGTGCACGCTGAACACGGTTCATTCAGAGGCAGACGACAGAATTCTGGCCCACTCTAAAGGTCTGGCCACAACATTTCAATCAGGATGAGGTCTGGACTTTTGACTGGACCATTGCAACACCTTTGCTGCTGTGTTTGGGATCACTGTCCTGGAGCATGACTCAATTTTAGCCAAGCTTCAGCTGTCAGACGGATGACCTCACATTTGACTGGAGAATGATCTGGCACACGGAGGACTTTAGTCGTATGCGCTGATCGGGTCAGACTGACTGTTTTGTTTCATGGCTTCTCCTTATTGGACGACCCGAAGACTCCCGCATCAATCTGCACTGCAAAGTGTGTTTGCCAACAGCTGGAGGTTGTGTTTGCGGTGTGTTCAAGTGCAATTTTCTTTTGCCCCCTGGGGCTCCTGCCATCAACGGTTCATGACTTTGGTTCAGTGTGTAAGAACTTTGACAACAATGGCACAAATTACCAGGCGACACACTTTCTGGCCGGTGTGTGTGTCGACACAAACACTCGATCACTAAGGAAACCAGCTGTGCTCCTGCAACTCGGGGGGCCACTTCTGTCCAAACCCCTGCTGCCATTTCAAGTCTCTCTTAACCGTGTCAGAGTCCTGAACTCACCGGGCTGCCGGAGAGATTTTAATGTAGCAGAAAACAGATTAGAGACGACATGTTTGTTTGTTTGGGAGTCTCTGCGGATGTAAGGTTAAACCAGCATTCCAGAGGAACTTCTCCCCTGATAAGCCAAATAAACAGAGCAGAAATGAAGGGGAGCAGCTTCAGTAGCAGACGTGGAATGTAGAGTTTGTTCACCTCGTCTGTTGCTTCTGTAAAAGTACTCAACACAAAGGAACACAGAAGTTACTGCTGGGCCAGTATGTTTGGTGACTGCAGACTGAAAGAAACCTGCTCGGCACGCAGGTATAAGGAGGCAAGCCTTTGCAGTAAGATGTACAACTGCCCTGTGCGCCTTTAATCGTGAAGCAGAGCTTTTCTTTTTCTGTTTTGGTCAGTGAGCTGCGTTCACCTGCCGTCCCACCGGGATAATCAGCCCCCGAGAACAAGGAGATGTAGGCCAATCCAGACTTGGTCTCACTGGACCAAAGTCAGACTAGAAAGTCTGGCATGAATGATGTGGGTCAGCGCTGGTGAGGAATGCGTGCCCTGCAGTCAGGTGAAGAGCTGTTAATCTCGACTACAATACACTACTTTTCTTACAAGTGGGTCAGGAACTGCAGTTTCCCCCCGAAGCTGCTAATTCGACTGGTATTCAGGGAAAGAGCCCATTTACAGTGGAAATTATTCCATCCAGCACAATAAGTGCTGGATGAGGAAGTTTACTCTGATCCGAGATGCTGCTTTGGCCATGCTCCAAGGTCTCTCAGTTTAGGGTGGAGCAGCTACATGTCGTACAGAAGTCCAGTTTCTCATTCAGTATCTTAATTCTGGAGAACAGCTGAGAGAGCTGCGGAGGTGAGATTCTTACGTGATCTCACGGCCACATACATTCGTCACAGCTTTCAGGACTCTAAAACAGTCCAGCTTGAACCCGTTCCAGAGGGGCCGTGCATCGAGCGACCCGCAGCATTCCTGGCTCGTCCTCTTGGTTACAGGCAGCTGGACCGGTCAGTCCCCTCAGCAACTTTACAGCCACGATCAAGTGAGCTCCGGCTTACCAAGTGGCCCTTGAGTCCTACAATGGGAACCAGAGCCCTGCTCAAAAAAATATTCAAAGAAGACCCTCTCATTCAGGTCGCTGTGTAGCACGGCTTTGACAGGAAACAAAGCCAACAGATAAACACATAAATGGTATCAGTCTAAGAGGTGGGTGAGACCCTGACCTCCACACTTCACCAGGTGGTAAAGTGGAAATAAAAGAGGGGGGGGGGGTCTGAGGACTGGGATTATGAACAAATCCAAAACCCCACTGCACCAATAAGGCAATAAGGACACTTACTGTACTCGCCACCACATCACAGGAACCCTGTGAAATGTTAAAATCCTTCCCCTGAAACTTCTGAGGAATGTATCAAGTGCGAGGAAAACGACTTCCAATATTCCACAACAAGAAAGCGTCACTTTCAAGCTGCTGGGTCCGGAATAAGATTAACTTCCGGGGAGTTATTCCACTTCTTTTTCTTCCAAAGGAGAAGAAGAAGAAGAAAGAAAGTAATTAAGAATTGAATGCCATTACTCAACCTCCTTCGAGAGAAATACAGACATATCCTCAAAACAGCACCAGGAGAAATTGTTCATAGCTCATCTGTTCGTGTGTGTGTGTGTGTATAAATTTAGAAAGGAAAGAAAATGCGTACAGCAGTGAGTAAAAGTCAACTTTGTCCAAACTAGACACTCGTAGCTAACGTTGAAAAAAGCCTATTCAACTTTTTCACCTTTCAGCTAACTTTACAATAATTCTCTTACTTCGGTGTCTTCCGGCAGTCCACGACTGTTTCGCCATACTTGGACTCCGGATAATAGCTCTCCCAGCCGATTTGAGGGCATCCATGTCGGTGTTCTGAAATCCAGAGGAGCCGCCGAAGTTGCTTGAGTCTTCCAGGAGAAATGTTGTTGACCTGACTGCTGATGGGGGAGATGGACTCGTGTTGCCTTCCAGTGCAATCGGAATTCACGTTTTTAAGAGCCTTAAGCGTTGCTGCATTTTAGTCCGGTGGGACATTGCGCGATTTGAGAGCCGCGCAAAATTTGAACAATTACATGATTAAGTTTTCTTTTGTTGTTGTTATTTTCACATGCTATGAGAGTAGATATCCAATTCAAACAAAGATAATGTCCCTGCTTCATCACTGAATCACAGCTTGGGCTTCTGTATTACTGCACTCTTAAGTTTTATTTGTTCTATATTTCACCACCTTTTGCCACTTCTGAAAACAGGGCTTATTTGTAGAGTTTTTCCCTGGGCCCAAGAAGCCAAAAAGAACTAACTTGAGTTAATCCACCGTGGCACACACACGTGGCAATTCTACGGAAAAGAGTTGGCGATCTTGTCTCCTCTAGAGCAACTTAATGCAACACTCCGGTAGAAGGTATTTGAAACGGATATTTCCAGGCGGCCCCTGAAGGCTGCATGGGAAGGTACATATTTCCCTGACTTGATCTGATAATAAAACTTAAGCAGAGAAAGAAAAAAATTGAAATCGATCAATGAATAAGGCAAGTTAGCTTCAAGATCAGGAAGGTGACAAGTTAAATCTAAAGTTACTGTTTGAAATTATTTTTGATTATTCTCTATTTACCTATCAATATCACTATTGTCACAGTGTTGCTTTGCTGTATTCATTTGCATGAATTTATGTTTTTCTTTTAATAGTTTTAATATCCCAAATTTTGTGGAGCTCAGTGTCACCCTCATGAGACACAAAAGCCAAAGGGGAAAAAAACACTGCAGACAAACACAAATACGTACACAGACTCCACAGCTTGCCACCAGCAAGACTTTCTTTAATGGTGAAGATCAAAGTGAAACGTGTGACACGGCCACCATCACTCTGAGTAAAGAAAATAAACATGGTGGAACAATGAAAAGATCAAACAAAGCACTTGTTTTTTTTTTTTTGTTTTTTTTAACCGTCTCTTCCTTCCACACGAACTTGTAAAAAGCAACTCGAGAACTCAATTCACAACGCAAGAGCGATTCACAAACTATACGTTTTTTTTCTCGTCCTTTTTTGTTTTTCTTTCCAGGTAGGCGACGTGACAACACGACATGATCAAATGATTCGGGGGGGGTCACCCTCTCCCAACACAACACGTTCACAGAATCCTTCCAGATCGGAAAAAAAAACACAACAAAACAAACAAACAAAAAAAAACAGGAAAACTAGAGAATATGATGGGAAATATCAACAAAGTGCCACTCGAGAGAAGTGTGCGACGAATAAATTAAAAGCTTGAGTAATGCGCCTGCTGCTTCACCGTGATCGGCCAAGAACCTTGTAAACATGACACCGTCCGAATATGTGCTAATGACAAAAGAAAAACCCAAACAGAACGGCACGCTTTCGCAAACATTATGCTAGCTACATCGATCAAAGTCTGAATGGAAACCCAACATCAACACTTGGCACTTTAGAACTGAAACGAAATAAACAAAGAAAACATTCCTCAGTAAGTTAATGTACATCGTAAACAACAAAATGCCAGCTGGAGGGCATGATGATAGACAATCAGTTCAGTTGGCGTTTGGCATACCAAGACTGTATCGCTATGAAATGACTCGTACCGCGTCGAGTTTTACGTTTTTTCCCTTTAAATCTGCAGCACTGTGGTCAGCCGGCTGCGAAAACCATTGAACGCGTGTCGCGTGACACTTAATTGCGCTCACCTTTGAATACTGACTTGGGGTGCAGGAGTACAATGAGGTGTGTCGGAGCCGGATAAAGAACAGTGGCTTTGAAGCGTCATACTTTTAGATCCCAGGATTTGCAAAGTTTAATAAAAAAAAGAAAAGAAAAAAAAAAGAAAACCGCAAGGCACTGTAAAACCTGCAAATGATTGGTAACGAGCAGTTACCTCGACATCATTTAATCCTGTGACAAATAGGGCCTATGGGGTTCTAATTTGGTCCAGAAAAGGAGTGGGAAGATGTTTGCAGCAAACGAGTGAACGTTAATGCATCTTTTTTTTTTTTTTGGCAGTGCCGAGTCCAAACGAGCAGTCATTTTCTGAAGGACACAAGTCTATCTGCTTCATCCACTTACTGACGGTCCTGGAGGATCAATTATTCCAGCATTAGGAGACTAAATTGTATCAGAGTAATCTGAGGAACACAGCAAACGATTATCTGTTCAATACCACTACCTTAGAAGAAATGCACATTGTCAAACTGAACCGAAACGTTACGAAACAATCACCGATTAAAGTTAATGCGGATATCAAAACATGAACAGTTTTACATTCATGTATCTCTCGCGGAGCTTTACTTTACAGATGAGCTTCTTATTCACATCACAACTGAAAAACACGCCTTCTGTCTTATTCGAACCGTTGTAAAAGCCAACGGATTCTTTTAATTAAACGCCTGGGTGTCAGTTTATTGTCGGAGAAAAAGAGGCTGTGGACGGGGTTCACACTGTAAAGAGGACTGACATAAAGCGATGCGTGACGGCTCTTCAGCAGACGTTTTGCCAACCAATCCTACGGCGCACAACCCCGACAAAATAATAGTTCTTGTGGTAGAACCCCCTCAGCCCACAAAATGGGGGGGGGGGGGTGATAAACATGTGTATGGCAGAGTTGTGTCTGTGTGTGCTAAGGGCTCGTAAACTTAGACATAACCCAAACTGGAACTGAGAGCAAAGTAAAGAAAGAGGATCAGTTCTGTCTGACAGGAGTGGATGTCAGAGTCACTTTTTCAGGGGCTGGTAGACTGAGGCGTTGGGGTCCAAAGAGGAGGGACTATTGTCCATGAACTTGGAGGAGTAGTGCGGGGTGACGGGGCTGAGGTTGCTGCCGTCCGAGGAGTAGGACAGGCTGGGCATCACTGCCATCACCTCTGCTATCTTCTGCTTCAGCTCGGCGATCTCCTGCTCCCTCTGGTGGATCTGGCCTGGATGAGACACAGCAAAGCAAAGTTGTTCCTGTCACAGAGACCGGAGCCAAGTAGCAGAGGGAATATTTTCTATGGATACATAACAATAAACTTCACGTGAACAGCATCTTTCAAAAGAATGCTGGAGCGTGCCTTAAGAAAATAAAAAGGTAATAACGCGGGCAAAACAACTGGAAAAAAAAAACAAACTCAAAAACTACAAATAAAAGCAGTCAAATAAATCAGACAAGGTAGAAGAGATTAAAAAGTAGCCAATATAAGGTTTGAGAAAGCTCAAACCTCTAGGTATAACCAGCTGGACTCTACATGTGGAGGTCTGTGATTGGGAGAACACAAACAGAGTGCAAACCTCTCATTTTTCAGATATTATCCTGAAAATGGAAAATAGGAGCAGGGATTTACTGAAATGTGTTCACGTCTAAAAATACTGTCTATAAGTCATAAACAGAGTTTGTCATTTCTTTAAGTCGTCTTCAGGAATAGTTCTCCGGGTTTCTTGAAGGTCTGCAGTTCTGTTCCGTTCTCTGTCAGATGATCCCACACTGCTTCAGTAACGTTGAGGTTCAGGCTCTGGGGAGGATTCATCCCTCCATAACACCTGTTGCCACTGAACTAAACAGTTTTAAGCTGGGCCGTGTTCCATCTCTGATAAAAGTTTCGTACGAATCCAACCATAACCTTTGTTGTCCATCCATCTATTCTCTATACCTGCTTAATCCAATTAAGGGCCACTGGGGGGCCGGAGCCTTTCCGGGTCGGCAGCCCATCACAGGGCCACACAGAGACAAATGAGACACACAACCATCCACGCTCACACTCACTCCTAGGGTCAGTTTAGAGATGAATCTAAGAGGCATGTGTTTGGACCGTGGGAGGGAGGCGAGTACCCGGAGAGAACCCACGCGCACACGGGGAGAACATGCAAACTCCACTATAAGAAGAGGTCTTTAGCAGGCTTTTAAAAGGTTGTTCTAAAAGATAACATCACATTTCCCTCGTGAACGATCAAGTGAAGATGACTGGAAAAAACTGGTGTTTTGAGAATGACTAACGAGTGACTCACTGCATCCATACAACCATCGTGTACCTTGTGCTATCTCCAGCTGCCTCTTGGCATCTCCCAGTGCAGAGAAGAGGTCCAGTTTGATCCTGGTCTCGGCGCTGAGGCTGTTCTCCAGGTGCTGGGTCTTCTCCTGCATGGCCGACAGCGCAGACATCAACACCTCTGTGTCCTTCTCGTTCTCTTTATACTTGCGCAGCTCCTTCGTGGAACCAGACAGAAGTAGACGAGAAAGAAGAACGATGTTTATTGCTGAAAAACATGTTACACTCACTACATATTCAACTTTTCTAGCAAAGCATCCGAGGCAACCAGGCGACAAAGGGCCGCCCTGTGTAACCGACGAGCCGTCGTATTATTTCATTTAACGGACTGCAGCAGTTTGATATTTACACATAATTATGCTTTAAAGAGTTCAGTGAAAATGAGTTTTCCCATGTTTGCATTCACAAACACAAAGCATTTCATTATTCAGTCTCACCTGACATTTGCCTTCCAGGTCTCTAATCTGCTCCTCCTTTAGCTTCATGTCCATGCTGAGCTTCTTGCACTCCGTCTCCAGCTCTCTGATCCGACCACGGAGTGAATCGGTGGACTCCACTCTGTCGCACAGACGAGAAAAACAGCTTTTTCTGTCATGACCGGAACCAGCTGACGCGGCTGGTGATTGGCAGACAGAAGTGGCAAACACTGGTACCTTGTTGCAGCAGCCAAAGCTACTGCTCTGGCGGCAGTAGCTTCCTCCATCTTCTTCCTCTTCCTCTCCTCAGCCAGCTGTTTCTCAGCCAGAGCCCGAGCCTCCTGCTCGGCCTTCAGCCTCTTCTCCAGCTGAGAGATGGTCTGCTTGTCCTTCTGCTTGGCCTGCACAGCACTGTGGAGCCTAAAGTACAGAATAACGTAGTCAAGCTGACTGCAGTTGGACTGTTGGTGACACGGTTTGAGAGAGATGAGCCTTTACCAGTTTTGGAGGCTCTACTTAAGATTAATGAGATGCCTTATGGGAACTCAGCAGACAAAAGAGGGACAGGATAAAAAAATAGATAAAAAATACGGGAGAAGTTTCAAATATATGCTCCACCTGTTTTACAACACTGGAAGTGCAAGCGTAACAATAACGCCGACATTATGCATGAACCCACTTGTTCTGCAGCAGCTCGTTGTCCTGCCGCAGCTGGCCCAGTTCTGAGCGAAGGCTGCGGTCCTGGCTGCTCAGAGAGGACAGCTGACTGCGCAGCTCCGACTCCAACTGCCTGTTGGCCTGAAGATCCGCCTTGAGGCGCTTCACGTCCTGCTCCAGCCTTTGAGAACAGGCACCAGAATGACATTAGCAGACATGTTGGCACACATAAAGAGTGAAGCTGAGATTCATTTAGCAACTGCTGGCTTAATGATCTCGTAAAGTGGATAGTTGGACACCATGAACAACATCTTTTATTTTGTGTAATAAATCTGATCCTGGATGTTGTCATTAAATGCATAAACTGTGTTGTAAGACGTGAGAATGGAGGTTGGACATCTTACCGCACTAAAGCGTCTGGCTTGCCCAGCTGGTTATTGGGGATGCAGTTTTCCACTGGGTCCCTCTGCCCCTTCCCCGCCCCCTTCTGCTTCTTCTCATTCTTATTGGCTGACGAGCCTGGCGGGAGGCTGCCGTTGGCAGAGCTGTGGTTCCGTGGAGACGAGTTGCTGCCCCCACCTCCGCTGGCATTTTTGTAGTTCTTCCCCGTCCCCCCCATTTCCTCTTTAGAAGTGGTGTGTGTGTTGCTCTCAGTGTGTGTGTTCTCTCCTGCCAGGTCGTTGTTCAGTCTCTTTGCCCCGGCGTAGTTCTCAATGTACTCTGCCTCCTGTAGTTTGGAGTCCAGTGCGTGTATAATAGTGTTGTTATTGATTCCGATTGTGTTTTGTTTCTTGCCCTCGCGCTCTTTTGCGTTACTGTCCTTCCCTTTTTCGCGGTACTCCAGTTCTGGTAACGGGACTGAAGTGCTTTTCTTTCCAGGCGGTCCTCCGTTTTGGGATACCAGAGTGGGCTCTACCTCCGAGATCCCTTTAGCTAAGGCAGCTGGATGAAAGCAAGAGGATGTAGTGTTAACACACACATATAAACACACTGAACAGATTTAACCAAAAAGGACCTTGACTGAAACACTACAATCAAACAAACTCCTCTTCGAGTGCTTTTACAACTGCTGCATGTTACTGTTTGGTTCACATTGTACGAGTGATGTAATAACTGGGCCACCGCTGCCTGAAAAGCGGTTTTCTCTAAATCTAGGTTGTTTTGAGATTTAAACCAACCACTGTGTTCTGTAACAGCAGTTACATCAGTTAAACTTTAAAAGCAAACTCGAAGTAAGCTTGGTGGGGGGGGGGGGGGGGGGGGGGTCGTCCCCTGTATGTCAGCTAAAGTGTGGCGAGCATTAGTTTGTAAAACAGGTACACAAAAAAAGTTCAAACAGGTGGACGTTGAACCTGAGGCATGTTTCTCGTGTTTTGCACTGTAGACGAACATCAACAGCAAACCTATCCGTGCGATTCTCGGAGGAATCTAACTTTTGATTCAGAGCAGAGCTGGCAACATGACCACATCGCTGTGGGACTTGTTGCTATTAGTTGTTGATATTCAATAAAGACATCAATCTTCAGTTGGGGCTGTCGCTGCAGCCTGCACTTTTAAAGCTTTATTTCTGTGCAGTTATTCTTATTTCTTTTTCTTTTTTTTGGCATGGTCCGCACGAAACCAATCCACATGACCCAGCGTCCTCATATGAAGTCTCATAAAGTAGGCCTGTAGGCTCCACACGGGCACGCTTTTTACTCAGAAACTACATCCTGTTCAAAGGCGATGGTAAGACATATGAAGTCCTAATAATCCTAAACAGCCAGGAGACAGCGTAGCTGCTGTCAACCCAAGATAAATATAATGATTTCTTCACTGCTCTCTGTGAAATAAGAAGCTGCAGCAGCGGTACGACAAAACTTTGTAAGTCCTTCTGGAGTCACGGTTTTCTCGTAATGACAGTTTTGACAGAAAAAGCTAACAAATATTCTGCAGTGTGTTGAACAAAAACGTCGCTGGATGGGAGCGGTTGAAAATACAGACGAGAAGAGACTTTGACTAAAGCTCAATCACGTTTCTAAACAATTCCCTTAAATTTGGGCCCAAAGTTGGGAGAAACCCAACTCGGTGCGGTTGCTGATTTTCTGAGTTAAACCATGGAGGAGGAAAGTTTGAGCAGGGCTGAACAGCTGATCACACGTCAGATCAAGCCATCACTGCTGCGCATGTCGTTGCGTTTTAATTCCACTATAAGTAGCGTTTTATGTCTGAGCTGTGCGTCTCACCCTCTTCTGCTTCTCGCTCTTGTCTCTGCAGCATCTGTTGCTCTGGCGGTAAGGCCTGCTGTAGAAGCTGCATGTAGAATTCGTTCTCTTTCTGGACTTCCTTTTGTTTCCTCAGTCGCATCTTATAGCTAACATAGCTCTTAAAACCGAAGCCTAGAGTCACCACTGGATAGCCAATACTAGAAAAATGAGGAGAGACACGGTCAGTAAACCCTCCGCATACCATGTACGCTTAGAATCATCTAAGAACACTGACAGAAATGCTTTGCATATGTGGATTTCTTTGCTTTTTGTCACTGACAATATTTTTTTTTGGGGGGTTGCATGGTAGTTACGAAAAAAAGAAGCATGAGATGATTGATGACGCTTACCAATGAGCAGCAAAAGGTCTGCAGAGATCTACATGAAAATTCTTCAGATCTTTGAACCGTATGGCAGCTTCGATGTACACAAAGAGGATCCACAGTGACACAGTGGGTAAACAAACGCCTCTCTCTGCACGACAGAAAGACAGTTTTAACACTAAATCTGCACTGTTGATCGCTAACGACAATCTGAAGCAATTAAATTCCTGTGAGGGGAAAACGGCCATATCAAGGACCAACCTGTGTGCCATACATACTGGACCCATACGTAGGTGCTGGCAGCAAAAAAAAGCCATTGGACGGGGATGAAGAGGAGGCATATGATGTCTGATGTAAACGCCACACATACGAAGAAAACTGAGAACGCCTAAATGCAGAAGAAAAGAGATACAGAATTAAATATCTGGCGGCCAAAGCTCCAGACTAACTCCGGTGCAGGTTAAAGCCAAGTGGAAAGAGCGCGGGCAGGCTCAGACGAATAAGCTCTTACCAGCCCCTGATATCTGAAGGAGTCGTAGACACTTCGGATAAAAAGCCAGAAGGGCCACAGGTACTCGAACCTGAACTCCAGCACAAAGTCGGCCAGCAAAACCAACACCCACACCACCAGGAATTTCAGGTACAGGAAGGTGCTGTGAAGAGCAGACGGAGATTAAACTCAGAAGTTAAACAAAGAAACAAGACAACGAATACAAGAGGAATCACACTGCGAAGCATTTCATGGATGAGATGGTTGAGAATGCCAGTAATCTGGACTTCAGCTTTACACAACAGTCTTAAAGGTTTTATGTGTTTAGAAAATCCACATGTCCAACGTGACTTTCAGACAGTGCTCTAGATTTAAGGGCAGATACTCAATGAGGCAGCAGTGACCGTGAGTATAAGATGTGGCACACAACGATGATGCGCTCCTCTGACAGAAGAGTCAGGAACATATAGTAGTGTTTAGGTAGAGAGAGTAGGAAAGTTGGTCATGTCTGGACATGTTGACCAGCACAGCTGCTTTCCATTTTCTGGCTTGCTATCAATCAATGCACAGGCCAGATGTTCACGTTGCAACGAGTTCAATTAAAAATGGCCTTACATGTTACATTGTTTCACTGACGTGTTTAAATTGAACCCGCAGACAAAGCACAGGCGAGCACCTCGTCGACTTCAAAACGAGCGCCTCTCACATTGCTGCTGTCATTTTTTTCCCTCCTCATAACTTTACGCTGAATACATTTTTCAAGCAAAGAATTCCCGTAATTTTTAATAGACACGCGCAGAGTGTCACCGGCACCAAACGTTAGAATTTGAACGGAATTTGAATTTCAAAAGCTAACGGTGGAAAAACCGTGTGTAAATGCCACACTGATACCGTTAACCTGGGCCTTTAATTGTGACAATATGCGGGTAGGTTCATTCAGCCTCTACAGTAGCTCAAAACCAAAACGTGCTTCCATACGAACACAAGACAGCCTGGTAGCCGCGTCTTGACAAATGCACAGAGGCGCCATTGTTATACAATAACGTCCCTCCAACCCCCTTTTTGTACCTGCTATATATACCCTCGGTGATTCGGTTCCGTTTTAACGGCCGTCGGAGTTTGCTGCAGTCCGCATTGCGCCGCTTCATCCTCCCCCTGTTGATTCACTTGTGATATCGGTCTGATAATGGTAACTGGGAATGTCATCCGCTCATCCTAATATTCACACTTCTTCAGTTATTTCCCATTGTTGTTGTTTTATGCACATGAAACAAAGAAATAAATAAAAACAGTCCGCTGAAGGCCCTCCCCTTCGCACGACACGCCGCGTCGCTCTACTGACGTCTGACGTCATTCCGCCGTCGAGGACGTACGGAACATGGCTGCTCCCTGCTTCTCTCTATTTTAACTTTTAAAAAAGATTTTCACGTCTAAATGGTAAGTGTGATAGAAATACATTATCATACTTGTTTTTATATTCCGCACGTCATTTTATTTACGCTACTGGGGCGTAAGGTAAGCGCACGTAGTCCCCAGTATACATTGTAAAACTTCTCCATGCTTCCTCAACCACGTTTGTTTTTGCTCCTCTGACCAGGTATTTCACCTAATGTGTGCGTTCTTGGCGTAAATATTTGCTGTCTCAGATGTATTAAACGGTGACAGTTCGATATTTAATTTAATTTAATGTCGAGAAAGCAGTAAGTGGTGGACTATTCGGGGGGGAAACAATATCAGCTGCCTCAAGGGAGGAATAGCTTACGTTTTATATGAAGTTTAGCGCTTTTTGAAAATATACAGATGAAAAGAAAATGGTACATTAGTGTTCACTATTGATCATGTTTTTTCTCTTTTAATAGGTTATCCTAGTGCAAAAGTTGTTGCTAATGATAAAGATGGTAATGCAAAAATTGCTTTAACCTCCAACAGATGATGAATACTGAGGAAAAAATGATGCCATCTGTTGAGGAAGAAGTGAAGGAGGAGGCAGAGTCAGAAGAAGAGGAAGAAGATGATGAAAGTGGAGGAGAGAAAATCTGTGACAGCGATGATGATGATGATGATGATGAGGAGGAGGGTAAAGATGATGTAAAAAAGGAAGTAGAAGCAACGCTGCAAGCCACAGGTGAAAAGGTCTTATTACCAATTGACGCCACAGAGAAAAAGCAGCAGGCTAACGTCCTGAATCTCAACAATGAGGTGGTGAAGATGAGGAAGGAGGTGAAGAGGGTGAGGGCTTTGATCATCCGGAAACTGACGCGTCAGATTGCTGCGCTGAAAAAGAAGAAGGGAAACGAGACAGAAGTTGAAAGGAATCAAAGGAGAGCTGCAAGACTGCTTGAGGAGGTCCATAGCATGAAGAACCTCTCACCAGACCTGGTAGGGTTGTTGTGTTTCTCAATCTATCAGACAATATCACTTCTGCACTGTTTTTTAAAGCCAGATGGGCAAACAAGTTGGTTAACAGTTCTAACCTGTTTGATTTTATTTTTCCAATCAACAGGTGACCAAGACAGCCTTGCAGAAGAAGCTCAACTTTGACCAAGTGTGCAGAAACCCAAAGTCTTCTATATCTGACCGGGCTGTTGCACGCATTGCCACCCACCCTCAGTTCAGTAAAAAAATAGAGAGTATCAAAGCTGCCGTGAAAGCCTTCAAAGAAGAGCGCATGAAGAGTGGAATGCAGGAGGAAAAGGCGATAGATCAAATGCAAACTGAAAAGGTGACTCTGCCTTCTCAAGACAGGAGGGGAAAAAGGGAGACTGAGAAAAAAGAGGAGGACGAAGCTGGGGAGTTACAAGAGATCGCAGACACTGAGGAAGGAGTAGATGTCCTTAAAGACACCGAAGATGTAGCTGATGCCGGAGCTGAGAAGGAAAAAGAGAAAGATGCTCATTCAGCCGGTGGTGCTGATATTCACAGAAAAGAAGTGCCAGACTCTGCGGCTGTAAGACCAACTTCGGTAAAAAGTAGTGATGCGAAGGTCATTGTGAAAACTCAACCTAAGAGTAAAGCTGCAGAAAAGAAAACCAAGCCCCCCCCTGCCCCTGTGGCACTCCAGAAAAGACCAGATGAGGATGAGAGCGATGTCGAGTCATCCGATAACGAAGAGAAAGAGTACTTTGATGACAGCACAGAGGAACGATTCCACAAGCAGTCCTCCCAGTCAGAGGAGAGCGATGATGACGACTTCTTTGTAGGGAAAGTGAGCAAATTCAAGAAGAAGAAGACAAAACAGCAAGGCATGGAAGGAGAAAGGAAGGGTGTGGGACAAGAAGTGAAAAAGGACTCAACAGACGGTGTGGAATCTTCTGACAAACTCCAGAGAGAACTTGACGAGCTCGAGTCCAGGTTGAAGTCTAAAGCGACTGCGCTTCAGTCTGTTTTCTGTCCGTCGCTGACTGGGACGAAGGCTGGCAGAGGTCGAGGAGGTGCTAAATTTCTGGGCCAAGGGAAGCCGAAAAGCCTAAATAGAGATTTTAGTAAACAGTCCAAATTCCAAAACCAAGAGAGGGGAGCTTCAAACTCAGGGTCTGATTACAGCAAGCGGGAAGACGGGAAGGTGTCTGCATCTGCCGGGAGAGGGAGGGGACGAGGAAGAGGGGACGATCGAAGGCAGAGGGATCTCAGAGGTGGAGGGGTCTTCTCTCATCAGACGCCACAGCCCGCACTCCACCCATCCTGGGAGGCCAGCAAGAAACGGAAGGAGCAACAAGGACAAATCCTGGCCTTCCAAGGGAAGAAAATTAAATTCGATGATGATGACTGAAAGAATTTTGTTTCTATTCAATACTTTGTCTTTTGCTTCGTATTTTACCTTCTACGCCATCCTGGGAAGGTAAAAGGAACATTGTGATCTCGGCATTGATCATCAATGATATGTTGCTGGTTGCTTTTTTGAAATATTTTTTAGTTTTACTTCAATTAATCATTCTAAATTGTGTCATTTTTTTGGAACATCAATAGAAATATGTTGTTAAAATGTAGTTATTTCCAACATTTCCAGTATTCATTCCCACATACTTGTGACCCAAATCTGTGAAATGAGTTACCTCAGCACACACCTTTTTTCTTAACGTTTGTAAGGATGTGGAAAGGTAATGTCACAAATTTAGAAGCAATACCCCCTCAACTTGTTTTTTTTTGGCCTGTACACATTTGATTTTTAGCCTGTACACATATGATTTCTACACACAGCTCTCATACTTTGTTAAAACACCTGTACCCGTATGATTCCAGTGATTGTGTCCTTTAAAATGATGTAGTGTGACTGTCATAGAAATCCACTGCAGCAGAACTTGAACCTGTATCTTTTACTGTTTATAGTTTCCTTGTTGTGAGATGGTTTTTAGTAATAACAAAGTTTATATTAACAAGTCCGGGTGGTGTTGTCCGTTCCTGCCTCACCTTTATCGTTTTAAGCTGATATAAAACTGCATCGCAGGGAACTACAAATGCTTTTTCCGGCTTATTTAGGAAAGTAACCAACGTTCTTGCAAGAGCTTAGATTATTGGTCAGTTCCAGCTGCGTCAGTCGCACGTGACGGTGCGTGCACGTAAATGGCCAATAGACGATTGCGGGAAAATTTGATTTGAAACTATATCCCGGGAAATACTTTTAATGCATTTTGTATCTTGTTAAAGCTTTTTAATTAATGTGTGATATCAGCAGTTTAATTTCTAGACACAGCTTGTTATGGTGGTATGGTACGTTGTGTATTGTAGAAGCAGTAGAAGTGATGGATTAAAAGAGTACCGGTACTCAGTCCTGGACGTGTTTCTCGCAGTCTGAGAGCTACGTGAATGGTGACCCCGTCATTTCCCGAGAGCCCCCAACTGTATGCGATAGCTATTTCTGTTTTTCAAGTTAACGACACTGTCCAGCGTTAAGTGGTATTCGCACCACTCGTTACGTTGGTCAGCAGTGCCAATGGAGCACAGTAGGGGGCTGCATTGGGATTGGGTCCCGCCGGGTCCCAACTCAAATCTCGCGGAAGCGGGCGGTGTGAACTTTGCTGCGGGCGGCTAAAAAAAACACTGCGGGAGATATGTAGCCTAGCGACAGGATGTTAATAAATTATGTGGAAAGGTAGAACAATAAATAAAATACAGAGGAGAATAGAATATGAAACAACCTTCACTTGATTAAAAACTAAACGAAAACAAGGAAATAGGAGTACTGTTTCTGACCAGTGTGTCAAAAGACATGCCAGGAAAACGAAACAAACAACCCCATGAATCTCTTTATTAATAACCTATAAAAATCTCATGCGGGACAGGAGAAGACACATAATCAGTGTATTTCTAATATTGTGCGGGCATAAATTCTCAAAGTTTTGCGGATGCGGGCTGGAGTGTAGCACAAGTTGCGGGTGCGGGCGGTAATGGTCAGAAATTCAGCGGGAGCGGGATGAGGGAAACAGTGCCGCGCATGGCTCTACAGCGCAGTATATAACCGGAAACTGTGCACATACTTTCAGAATAAAGGCGTGTTTAATATGTTGGCGTAAATGGAGACCTTTCTACAGTCGCGTTGGTGAACTTGACATGAAGTAGATGGGGCGGAATAGTCAGGGGAACACATTGTTGTGTAGGTAAGTTAACTAAATGTAACTGTCGTCTCCTTTTTTGCTGTAGCTATACGTACGTATATTTAACTTTGCAACTCAAAAGTGTTAAAATACCAGTAACGCAGAAAGGACAAGAGTCTGCGTTAATTGGCTGCCTTTATTTTGAAAGGTTGTTGTTTTCCGACATCTTTGTGTATCCGGAAACTTCACGCGTGTTTTTCGAAGCCTGAGCTTTGGCATCTTATCGCGACTTAAGTGCATTCAGGTGCTGCACACTTCTACAGCTTACTCGAGCAGTGACAAAACGTTGGTGAGGAAGTGACAGTAAACTGTTCAGTTTTACCAGAAGAAAGTCACTTTAAAGGTTTAAGGTGAGTCTGGGAGGGGGATGGGGAGTGTTACTCCCACTAGCTTAACACACTCGTGAGGGAAGCAAGCTTCTGCCCAGATGACAATCCTCAGCAACGATGAGTGAGCTTCAGGAGGCTTACCAAAATCAATGTTTCACACATTAATTCCTCATAAAACGTGCGTTATTTGGAGTAGGCTCTGAAAAAGTCAGTTTTCTGCTGAATTGCTGACCAAAATGGCGGCCCTGTAAATAATAGTATAGTATGTAGTATGTAAACAATATTATAGTGTAATTAGAAAGTTTGAAGACGTTTTAATGCCAAACATTTGAGGTGTATACTTCTTGCCAGGCCACAAAGAAAGGCTGGAGTCACAGGACCCTCAGGATGGTGGTGGGACCAAGCAGCCTGTGGGCGCAGCTGCTGAAGCCCAGACGTCCAGGGCCAGTCAGACCCAAAGAGGAGGAAAGTGTAAGGCTTCGCATTAACTCAGACTTTACTTTATTCTTACACGTACAGCGCCAGATCTCATTGGTCATTGTCGCCATAGATTAAAAAAATAATTCTCAACCTCGGTCTGGTTTTTTTTGTTTGTCTCCTGCCCCAAAAACTCATAGCACACAAGTTACTATTGGAGAGGTCCCGCTGTGACACTTCGCTGGGACTCCTGACAAAGAAGTTTAAGGAGATGCTGAGCGCCACAGCTGATGGGATTTTGGACTTGAACACAGTCTGCCAGGAGCTCAGCGTGTCCAAGAGACGAGTCTATGATGTCACTAATGTCTTAGAAGGGATCGACCTTATCACAAAGAAGTCTAAAAACTATGTTCAGTGGCAGTAAGTATGAGCAGATGCAGTGGATTCTCTGTGAATCTCATGCAGCCCGTTCTCAGTGGGCAAATGTTTGGTCTGTGTTGTAGCTCAACTGATTAGAAATTGAATGTTGATGAAGAAGTAGCTCCCACCTGTCCATGAAACGAGCATCGCAGCTTCCTGTGGATGCCTTGCATCTCACTTCAGTAAGGTTCTAAGTGTTGTCTCATGGCAGTTAACCTTGTTGTGCTCTGATGTGCGTGCACAGAGGCAGGCAGTTGAATTGTGAAGTGGATGGCGGGCTGACGGTTCTGCTGGAAAAGGAGAGGAGGCTGGACGAGCAGATTCGAAGTTGTACGCAGCAGATAAGCAAGCTGTGCGAGGACCGTCAGTATTGGAGATATCCTTTTGTATGCAAAATTTCCCTGAACTCTCGTCAGCCAAAGTTGAGTCTGTGGGCCGTGGGAGAAGCCAGCGCTGTCGGACGGGAAGTGTTGGTTCTGGAGGCCCGTTCATCCCCTTTCACACTGACAGTGTTGCCTTCAGCTCACAGAGCAGAAGCATTTTATCTTTTGTAAAAGATGTGCATCTGACCAGGGTTTCTGATCTTCCTTGACCTGGCGGCTCACATACGCCTACTTGACATATGAGGACATAAGCAGCATTCCAAGTTTGAAAGATCAGACCGTGATGGTGATCAAAGCGCCCGCAGATACCAAACTTCAGGTGCCGCATCCAGAGGAGGTACGTCGACCCAAAACATCCGACAAACGGAGAGTTATTCTCCCGCTGCGTTTAATAATCAAACCGTCTGCTTTCCCAATGCTCAGAGCCTCCAGATCCACCTCAGCAGCAACCGCGGGCCCATTGAAGTCTTCCTCTGCTCTGAGAAACCCATTCCTATGGAATCTGCAGACACCACAGCAGCCAGCAGTGCCGGTGGCAGCCACTTGAACCCAACCACCGGAGAGAATGACTTCCTCCACCCTCTGCCTTTCTTGTCCCTCATTCAGGTGCCCTCTAAAGGTGAGTCCTGTGTTTAAGGATGCTCTGTTTTGCAGGTCACTCAGAGAAGGGATAACTGCGCCCACACGTACACACAAAATCTATAAAATACTGTCTTCACTTCTGCTGTGGGCTTTTAAACTGTCATCGCTCATGTTCTCTTCCTCATGTCTCCTTACCCACTTATCTTTCCAGAAAATGCTAACAGTAGTTATGGAATCAATAGTTTGTCAAACTCAGAGTCCAAGCTGACACAGCACCCATCAGTGGTGCCCAACTCCTTCCAACCTCCTTGTGAAGACCAACCCAGTTGTGCCAGTCCACCTCTGGCCTTGTCTCTCTCTGGGGAGGAGTACCTCATGAGCCTGGCCAACAATGAGGGCATCTCTGACCTCTTCACTGCTGACTTGGACCAGTCGCCCATGGATGTGGCACTTAACTGAGCAGATGTTTTGGAAATGCACTCATTCTGGCTTACACAGAAATCTTCACGAACAGCCTGCCCCGGGGATACAATTAAAGAACAAAGTGCTGAGGCGAACGTGTTATTTTGGATGTATATTTGCATTCGCCTCACTGGAGTCGAAGGACTCTGAAGGAGGGCGTGACCCAGAAATATCAAACCGGAGATGTCTTGGAGCTGCCTTATAATTCCAGCCTCTGATTTATCTCTTTTGGAACAGGCCGCCGGCGCCCTTTGAAGAGCTTTACTCTGTGCTTGAGATGGTTTTAAATGTCCCTCTCTGAGGAACAAGCATCACAGTCTCACACAGGACTGAATCCAGCAGTGTCACATCGGTCACGTGTGCATTGTTCAGATGGTCTGGAGAGGTGATGGGGATCATTTCTGTTATTGGATCCCATAGGAACCTTATGACTTAGTGGAACAGAGCCCAAGCGTTTTGCTTTGATGGGTGTTAGCTGTACTGAATGTTGTGATAAAACAGCCAGCTTTGGGTCAGTGCCGCTGATGTAGCGTTATAGCTCATGGCTCAGTTTAAAACGGGTTTTCTCAGGGCTTGGAACTTTTTCCATAGGTGCCCTTTAAACATAATCCTACAGTTTGAACTGAATTAGTGTTTTGCAAAGTTGGACATTGTGTTGGAGCACGGCTGCTGTGGAAAGTCTTTTATTTCTGGCAGCAGAGCTGTGATCTGTTCCTGGACCAGTGCTGGCAGTCCTCTCTCTGAGGTGCTGTTAACCGGGACGGAATCGCCTTCTGATGACACTGAACAACTGAAAGCATCAGAGAAACCTTTCTCTCTTCCATTAAATCTGTCCTAGATTGTAGAACTTTTTGAATTGTGACAGTTTAACACATTTCTGGTGACTTTAAGCTTTTTCCTCCTGATACCTTTAAGATTTTTATTTTTTTCACTGATTGATCAACAAAACGGTTTACTTACTTTTTACGTTTTCGTTAATCCGGCTTAGACGAAGCCAGATCCAAGCTGCTAGACTGTTCACACTGTCCTCATTTCATCTCAGCTCAGGTTCAAAGCGCCCAGCGGCTGTTTGATAACAGCAGCTGCAGGGAGATGCTTCATGTTTTTTAAATACACAAACCAGAGTGGAGAAACAGAGGATGTGGCTTTCAAATCAGATCCTTTCCATCAAAATAAGAAACAAATGGTCCAATCTGAACTAGAGTACTTTTATTTGTGTGCGTTTAGCAGCTGTTCAGATTTCTGCAGGGTGGATTCTCCTACTTCCCACCACATTTTTCTTTTAATTTTCCTTGTTGACAGCAACTTTTAAGTCACGTGTCCTTCACACTAAACTACTGCCCTGTGCACCCTTTGTACCCTGAGGACCTTCGAGGCTAAACGGCCTCATTTCTGGTCAAATTAAAAACTGTGTCGGAGGTCAAATAAAGGGAGACGATCTGGTTTGGAGCTTGTGGAAGTGTTTCTGTTTTTCTTTTGCAGCTCGACTCGCGGACCTCATTTCTGTTATCTGAATTACAATAAAAACTTGAAATGTCGTTTGTTCATTCGTTTGAACTCAAACAGACAAAAAGTCCAAAGAAATGATCATTCTGAAACGTCTCCGCTGACCCATTTTTCCGTGTTTAGAAAACATGAACGCGCCTCACCTTCGGAGTTGGTGGAGAGACGACAAATGAGAAGTTTATAGAATTGGTCAGTGCACATTAATTGGTGACGGGTGTAAAAGGCTTTGGGCTCGTCTCGTTCCTTTTATTTTAACCTCCTCGTCTCCTCTCTCCTTCTGTTTTAGACCAGGAAGTGGTTAACGGTGAAGCATTTTTAAGGGATGCCTCAAGTGTCCTAAAAGAAGTGAGATCAAGCAGACGGGCGTCGTTGAAATAAAATCTGAACAAGAACACGAGTGTGTTCCCTTTCTGAATTTTTTTTTGTTGTTTTGGCCCACTGAGCGTCTGAAGGAGGTGTGACACGTTAATCTTACTCTTTAATCTGAGTGCCAAGTTCCAAAAAGTTGTGTATCAGTGCAAATAAAAAATAAAAAAAACCTCCAGCATCTGCAGAGCATCATACTGTGGAAAGATTCAGTTTTTTTAGATGCTTTTCAGTGCTTTAAAAGCCAAGAACAGAAACCATTGTTGGACTGAAGGGACGTTGGAGCCCTCAGGCAGCTCTGCATGAGAGGCTGTGGCGACCAAAGTAGCCACATGCGCTCAGGAGTAGTTTGGAAAACCATTTTCATTCAACACGCTCCACATCCAGAAGCGTAAGCTGAAACTCGCACAGGGGAGGAAGACATTCATCCAGTCTGTGCGAGTTGGTTGGATCAGGTTAGGCTCAAACTGACAGAAAGACGGTGGACGCATGTTCTGTGGTCAGAGTCCACATGTCGGCTGCTTTTCGGGAGGAAACTTCCCCCAAAAGTGACGTGCGTGTGTGAGAATCAGACAACAACCACAGACTGTTGAGCAGCTGAAGTCTCGCATTCAGAGACGTATTAAAAACAGAAAAGATTGAATTGGTCCATGAACATAATATCTTTTGGACGGTTCAAATGAATGATCAGACGATAGATTCGAGAACTTGTTGCATTTTTAGGAAGTTTCCAAACTTTAATGGGATTGGAAAAGGATGCTGTGACAAATCTACGACACGCTGTCGCAGACTAATGCAGCTGAGAGTCATGCCTCAGATCTCTGAATTATTAACAGGTTGTACACAAAATAACGATTAACAACAAAAGAGATCAGGAAAATAGTCCAAAATGAAACACACTTGAGCGGGGGCTCCCGGGCCGTATTAAAAATCAGCTGAATAATTGGTTATTTGTCCTAACTGACTTATTTGACTAATCCTGTTTTAAGTCTCTCTGATAAATGGATAATCCTACAATATAGAAGCAGCTGTTGTTGTTCAGAGTGGTTCTGTTCGTGTTGGAAATGATAATTTATGCCTATGGTAAATCTTTCATTTTGTTAATGGTCGCCTGCAGCTTAAAGGAAACCTTGAATGTGTAATCGGTTGCGTTGATGCTGTAACACCGTATAACGCTAAACCACAGCTGCACACCAATATGTTCACAGCGGCTAACTTGAGGAACCGTATACACGAGGAGAGATGACTTATTTAGCATTGACAGTCCAAGTACATTTCCTGGCAAAAACAATGGAATAACCACACTCAGAGGTTGTTTATTCAGATATTTTGTTGTTTGGTGGGATTTTTATCTAGATTTTTCTGTTTGTTTCTGCTTTATGATTCCATCGTATTAATGTTAAGCTATTAAACAAAATTGTTGTTGTGTCGCATCTTCATTTTCTTAAGCAAAATTTGTGTCGGTGACATCTCCGTAAATGCCTCAAAGTGTCCCATCACTGCCGTCCTTTGCGCTTTGGACTGTGGTGCAGTGTTGACGTGGAGCCACCAGGGGGCAGTGAGCTCCCACAGAATCGCTGAGCTGCTTGTGTTGTTTTCAAACTGTTTGAGCGTCACCCAGGCCTTTTTCTGAAAACTAGCCTTTGTGGCTTGAAGTGGAAAACGAGCTGAGATTAAATTCGACACGCTTCATGTAGAATTAGCGATTGTAGGATGTCTGGGATCCTTCTCGAAACTTTAGGAGGAGAAAAGACTCTGTTGAATGGAGCACCTATAGGAAGCGGTGCTCTGATCACCTCAGCAGGGCAAACACTTGCTGTTGTGTGACAGGGAAGTTAGTTTGCCATGATTGTCTTGGAGGGGCATTTTCAGAGTTGAAATTAAGTTTACACTGGCGGCATTACAGCTTTGAGAACAGAGGGTGATGCTTTTTAAATGACCGTTGACCCGTTTACCCTTTTACTTGCAACTATGTACTAAATGTTAATGAGGAGGAATGAGGATTGTCCCTAGCAGGGCAGGCGGGATATATGTGACAGTTTTAGACTAATTGAGTATATTTGCCTTGTTTTCATTGTATGAGTAAGTGCAAAATGTATTGCTCTAAAAACATATTCACATTCAGGTTATTAGTCAGTTATCGTAGAACTGAGATGAAAGTAAAGTTTATTTAAGATATTTAGATTTGTAAAAGGACGAGTCTTGAACTCCTCCTGCATATTCACAGATTTCAACCATCTCTGTCCCTTACCCTCTTTGTCTGAGCCACAGCTTCTTAGAAAAACACATCACTGCTCTGAACATGATGATGTAATCTTTTGGGCGCCCGCAGCGTCCCGGTGTGACCATAGATGGCAGTGTTGCACTTGAAAAATCCCTCCTGAACTCTGTCAACCCAGTTCCCCACAAACAGTGGCATACTCACTCTGAGTTCATGGAAAGTCACTGGATCATTGCCGATATTGGTCCTGTTTTATTTAGCTATTTATTTTCTGTCTTCTGTGCGTCTAAGATGTGTCCATAGAAAAAACAAACAAAGAATATTGAGTTGGCTCGTTTTTAAATTAGGCTCGACGTCAGCGCCCTCCCAGCCCAAGAGGATGCTGCTAAGGGTCAATATAGCTGTCAGTCAGCCTAACCAGTTGATCATTGAAGTTTAATTTTTAGTGCTTTTCCTTGTCACCTACAAGGAAAGGATGCACGGTGGGAGGTTTTGAAACTGAACAACATGCACAGATGGCTGAGCTTAAAGAGTGACAGAGGACCGAGTCACCACTTAAGACGCTGTCTCTGAGGCGGTTCAGGAGCGACTCAGGACAAGTGCAACCCACTCCTGACACGGTAGGACAACAGGCTTGTCCGGCTGCCCCGCTGTACCCAAAATGTGATGCTCGTTCCTGTCGAGCTGCTGTTTTGGCTGCTGTAATGCAGGCGGGGAGCGAGGAGGAGAGAGCAAAAACCGGAGAGGGTTAAAGTGGGAGCATGGAAGCAGGAGAGAGAGCGTACTACTCGTCTCTCATTGGCACCGAGAGCGCGCCGTCTTTTTACGCAGCGCCATTCCCAGCCAATCGGCTTCCTTTTTCTTACATTTTGGTTTTTATGAATGAAACGGATAGTGAAAAAGGAGCACGGGAGTAGTTTGATCCATCACCCATAGCTCAGGGTGTAAAGTGTTGGTTATCAAAGAGATGGGTGCAACTGTTCTCTGTGCTGTCTGACTCAGAGGGGCTGTGGACGAGCAGAGATGAATGGGTGACAGCGACGGTGTGTGAGAGAAGCAGCTGCAGGCACACCTCTATATGTGTTTATTACAAAGTGGATCCTCGGATAACGGGAGGGGAAAAAAAGCATGTTGCCTGATAGACTCAGATGCTGACTTCAGTTTCACTAAACCAGAGAAAGAAACCAGTTGGAAAACACAGGCCTTTTTCTGGAAGAATTTGAGTAAGGCCCCCCTCAGACAGATAAAAATTGAAATCAACACTTGGCAGAGTTTGGAGATGGAGTCATGGAGGGACTGAGCGGATGCAGCGTTCGCCGCGCCTCAAGGTGCTTTTTGGAACGTGATCTGTCAGACGGTCGCATTCAGGTGTGCAAAAAACCAGGAGCTTTGAAGATTAGAACTAAAGCTCTATTTTTACAACCAACCACAACATGATAAATGCCTTTGGTAAGAGACTGTGACACTCTGCCCATTAAGAGCACATATTGCACATAGTAAAAAACAGTTTGCGTTGAGCATTTAAAGAAGCAAATCTGGACCCTCTGAACCACCCGGGCCCCTTCTCGCATCATTCCTCTTTGCCATGTCTGCGGCGGCCGCGCTGTCATCACAAGTTCAAAGGGTTTATATTGGGCAGTCTCTCCGCCAAGTGTCAAATAGGGTGAACTAGAATCAGTTGCTCCTTTTGGATTGTAGTAGTTCACAAGTGAAATGCGAGCTGGTGTTGGCAGAAGTGGTGAAATACAGCAATGTGCATTTAAGTATTGTGTTTAGGGTCTGTTACTGAGATATCAACTTATGGGATTTGATTCAGCATCTTGGGGTCATTGATTCTAGCGAGTCTCAGCTCAACCCTTTGCTGCATGTCATCTCCTCTGTTCCTCGCTCTCTGCCGCCATTCCTGTCGAGCAATTTTGGACAATAACGGCCACTGAGCCGACGGAATCTTTCAGATGTTTCATGAAATACAGTCAGGCTCCAGATATTTGTGTTTGTGTTGGAAAAGCTTTAACACAGTGTTCATTTTCATGAGCTCTCCATCTACCATTGCTCGACTAAAAGATGTGAATATTTCCCCAACTATTGATCTGTTGGATAGCAGGATATAGTGTTACCAATCAGCGCTACAGACTCACATGTCAGATATGCCATCACTGAATGTTACTCACTGAAATGTGCACCCGTTTGCTTCCTGCCCTCAAGTTGATCCACTGACACTGGTAATTTCATTAAAATTGACCGATCTTTGTGTCACAATATCACACTTTCCCGGACTGCTGCCGCTGGATAAGCTGGACCTTAGCTTGTACAATATGAATGTGGGAGAGTCTGTAGTTTGAAGTTGGGCCTGGGTCTAGTCTGTTTTGGATTCTTGAGTCTTTCCCTCACATTTCTATCCGTGCTTCATGTGAATATACTTGAAATGACACAGAAGAACCAGTTGTGAAGTGAGTGAAGGCGGCACCTTGCAGTGGAGGCTCAGACGTAATCCAGAGAGAAACATGAAAAGAATGATTAGTTTTGGATTGCATATCTTCTTCAAAGCTTTTGATTGTATTACTTCGAAAATCACAGATTATTGCAAGTTTCCTCCTTGAACATTACAGCTAGCTTTGAATACATGCTGAAAAAGAGAGAAGTTGACAATAAGTTTGTTCAACATAGTGACAGAGGGGTGGAAGGGAGATCTGCAGGTAGGTTTGTGTGAGGAGAAAAAGTCATTCTTCTATGTCACATGCTTTTTAGGGGCTTGTCTGCTCAAAGGTTCTATCTCTTCCCCGGGGGCCTTGGCTTTGGTTTTGCTATCAATTGTTAATCCAATCCCGGCCATGTTGCCATATTTCTACGTGGGCTTTATACTGCGGGGCGTGATCTCAGGGGTGAATTTTGAGGCACAGCTCCAGATGATGTAGGAGTTGGCTGGATCCTGCACAGCTGGGCTCTGGCTTTGGTAAATGTGGAGCGGTTGGAATGTACTGTCTGGTTGCCTCTTGTTCACTGGTTTGAGGTTTGTATTTTTCCTCTCCTGCGCCGGGCCGAGCAGTGTGGGTGTATAATGCCTCAGCTGTTGTGATGACAGCCTCATGACCTGTTGTGAACCCAGTCCACTACTCTGCCCCTCTCTCTAGTGGCTATTTACTTTCTTTAGTTCCACTTGGATAGATCAAATATTTGCATAGACAAAACCAGACATGAACCAGAGCCCATAGGCTTCTAGCCTTTGGCCAATCGAGACAAAGACAATCAGTTGTCATTTGCATGCAATTTGCATCAGATCCCCCGGTGACTGTTTGTAATGTCAGAAGGCCAAATTAACCAGTGTTCCGTTTTAGCCTGATTTACATCTCATTTGCATTAGAGTTGCTTAACTAGGGCTACTTAGCTGAGTGACCCCTGTGGAAACTCCTTACCTCACGCTCAGAGGAGGCAGATAGCGCGACCGGTTAATTTCATTAAGGGAAACAGCCATTTGACTAAGAGAGTGCCTTTGGATGTAATC
This sequence comes from Leuresthes tenuis, assembly GCF_036924035.1. Lineage (NCBI taxonomy): Eukaryota > Metazoa > Chordata > Actinopteri > Atheriniformes > Atherinopsidae > Leuresthes > Leuresthes tenuis. Next base: position 20,430,401 of record NW_027325372.1, on the reverse strand, counting down.
GTTAAAAGGGACGATGGCTTGCAAGCTGTTTGTAATCAGGCTGTTTTTGTGTGCATATGGACATTGTGTCATATTTACTGTAAGGATGAAAGATTAGACATGGAGGGGATAGCAGGCAGCATCAATCTCACTCAGCATCTTAGAGCAGGCACATTAATCATCCCATCCACGGTAAACCATCCCCATCACACTCGGGGCCACAGTGCGCACACATGGCGACAATCACTGGATGTGGGAATGGACAGAAGGGAGAGTTAGTGGCTCACTGAGCACAAGCACCACAGCCAATACTTCTTCATTGATCCCAGAAACTTGGACTGGATCTTCGATGGCGTTTTGTCTTGCTAATGTGTTCATATGGCGGTGCCGGGCTGCAGAGTCCCAGCACGCCGAATGGGCCAATTTGTTTACGTTCTGCTTCCCTCAAGTTGATCACATGTTCCTTTCCCAGAGAGGCTCCCGTTTTTCCCTCGTTTCTTTTTCCTTCTCTTCCTCCACTCTCCCCTTGGGAGAGCAGAGCGGGCGGATTCCCGCAGATATCACGCGGTGGGTTTCAATAAGTAGGATTAATTCTGATTTGTTTGTGGAATCAAACCTGCTCTGTAGACTTCTACACAGACATCAGCTGGGGTAATATATCGCCCACAGAAATGTTATCATGTTGTTTGTTTGCTTTGAAAAGAAAATGGCAAGACACTGAAGTCAGAAATCAAGCCCCATATTCCACCAGGAATCAATGCTCTGCATAGTAGCAGAGGTTGTATGAAGTATTACCTCTGCTTCTACCTTTGGTTATTTCACAAAAGTTGTTACATCTACACTAGAGGACTAGAATAACCACCTTATGGTTGTGTACCTCTGTCAACTTGTAAGGTTACATTGTACGTGCACGTTTCCAGTTGTTTTCCAACTGTGGTAAGGACAGTGGATGGACAGTGGATGAGGTCTGTGAGACCCCTTAAAGGAAATGTTTGATTCATCATAAAAAGACACATTAATTCGATTGATCTGACTTGGTTTGCTGGTCCTTCTCATTCTGTGGGTCTACCGTATTCAAAGTGAACTGAGCAGGAGATCAAAAGCAGTCAAACTGCTTGCATGTATTCATGTGCTTGCCTGTTATGCTGATACTGATTCCAATTTTTCGCTTTACAGCCATTCTGGTGTAGATTTCCGGATATTCTGGAGATCGTTGTTGCTGTTGTGGGATCCAATTTCAGCCAAGCTTTAGCAGTTGGACAGATGGCCTCACATTTGCCACGAGAAGACTTTGGTGTAAAGAGGAGTATAACGACATAAAGTATGTAGAATAATAGAGAGCAGTTTCAAAGCTGAAGTTTGGCTGAAAATGGTTTGATTCACAGTCTGAACGTCTTAGAACTGTGTTTTTCAGCACAATCACGTGTCATTAATTATTATTTCTTTCCTTCTTGTAAAGTCCAAAAGATTTCCAGGCTTGATGATGTGTTGTAAACGGCATCTGGTTGTAGTTTTGTTTTAAGTTTGCATTGAGAAATGCTCAGGAGGTGTGTACGACATCATTCTGACATTAACCTACTCGTGTGAAATGCCTTTCATGATCAGTGTAAGATCATTTCAGTTTCAAACTGCAAAGACTGCCAGACGTAACTAAATTCCCGGCCGGACAACCCAAACGCACGATGCCTCGGGTCACGCCTGTCACCAGCACGTACGAATGTGATGAAACCTTTTCTTCTCTTTAGCTAGAGGATTTACTAAAAGCTGTCATACGCATTGTATGCATTGCCTGGGCACGGTTCCAACGTTTTTTTCCTACATTTTGAGTGTTTTTATGGAGAAAAAAAAAATGACTCCTGTTTTCTGTATGTACTCAAATCCCGTCTATACAGGAGAATGAAAACACCCTTGTTGGGTAAATCCATTATTCCCTCTGTAAGCAGGCTAGCAAGCACTCACACCCTCATTACCAGTGTTTAAGTGTTTAGTGTGGTGTGAGGTGCTTAGCCTCAGACGCGTGCACGCACGTACACACTCGCTGTGAGGCTGGTGCTATGTCTAATGAGGGAGACGGCCTTGAATGGTTCCTATGCTGTGATGCATTAAAGCTTAATAACCTGTCCTTTCAGTTTGCTCTTAAGAACATGCTCCAGAGCTGATAATTGGAAAGATATTTGCCTCTTTCTCTAGCTCTCTCTTGTCTCTTTTGTCTAATGGCTGCTTTCACTTCAGTCGGGTCTATTATTTGCCCTTGAAAGAATATTTCTTCTGCTTTGGCTCTTCACCCAGAGCTTAGCTTATGAATTAGGTGAAAGTGGGATGTTTAGTTCAGCGTTGGTTTCCACTAAAACATCCACCACATTTAGCCTCACAGTGAAAGCAAATGGGTAGACATGATTCAGGAGTCATTAGATTTTTGGGTAGAAAGACAGCGAATTAGCTGGAAACACTGCTTAAATGTAAAAATACGCCTGTATTGACAAGGATCCCAACAGAAAAAGAAGGCTTCTCTCTGCTGAAGATACAGCAGACTTTAAATGACCTTGAACCAAATCAGAGGAAAGAAATCGTCTTGGCCAACAAAAAAGTGTCAGAACAAAACTAAAACTGAGCATGAAAGACACGGAAATAGTTTGATGAAACATTCAACTCAAGGTCTAGTTACAAGCTCTTTCCGAAGCTTTCAAATGTAACCCAAACCCTTTATGTTAGCTTTTGAGCTTGTGTCTCCACAGTTCCATTTCCATGACAACTGAGGAGCTACACCAATGCCGGTGAAAATCCTTAATTAGACCTGGGGCCTATTTTGAAAGCATTCTAAAACCTATGAATTCTTTGAAAACAGCCTCTTAAAATCTGAGTCTTTTCTTAAAAAAAAAACAACAAAAAAAAAACAACAACCCAGAAATGTCCTTTATTTGCCAGCCTCTGAAGAAAGAATAAATATGACCAATTCAGTCTGAAAGGTAACAGCACACGTACTTTGCTCCCGGTCTGAAAGGGGACTTGCGTGCGTATGTTGCATCTGCTCTTAATGGCTTATAAGTGCACTTTAATTACCTTCGAAAACCGCTGGAGGTTGCACCAGAGTGTTACGATCTTAATCCAAAGCAAACTCAGACAAAGCAGAAACCTAACAAGGGGCCCTTCAAGCAGCAGGATTTTCTTCGACAAATCAGAGGATTGTTGACTTGGGTCTTTTTTGGGGAATTCTTTTAGCAGTAAGAATCTGGAAGATCAGCTTGTACACCTGAACACAGCCCAGTAAGCACTAGATATTATTCAAAATTACATTCAGTTGTAGCCCTCATTTTGCCAGGGGCCAATTTTAGCCCAAACACTTCATTCCATGGTACTCGATTTATATTCGTACAAACGGCTGTAAAATTGTAAGATGAATCATGCAGAAATCCCTAAAAAAGACCAACTTGGATTTGAATATGTTCTTAATTAGAAAAATGTCTGGATGTCTTTTTGGTCAAAAAACGCACAAGACGTGGAGATGTTTTTCCGAGCATGCGTCGATGCAGGATGAAATCGGAATTTAGAGCATTTTACCGGAAACATTAAATGTCTTGGAAAGTATAAAAGTAACTGCAGAGGCTGAGCACTGCCGACAAGCTGCTTTTGGGATGTTAAAAAGGTAATGTAATGTAAAAATAAAAGAAAGGAATAAAATACATTCTATTCCATCACAGTTTCAACTGCTCCACAAGCCATGTCTACGTGGCAGTGTAGGTCAGTATAATGTGAGAAATGAGGTAAAGGTCTGAAGTTCAGCTCCCACAGAGAGAAATCTTGGCTAAATGCTAACGTTTAATCAACACCTTTAAATAGGCCTGGAGGTCCACTAAAACCTTCACTCTTACACCAAATGTAGCCCCATTTTAGCACGGATGTTTATGGACCATTTAGATATTTTTAAAATGTCTCTTTAACCAAAGCCGCTCAGTAGGAGAGCACACGAGCAAAACACACAGCAAATAGGGGGGCTGTGCTCTCTGGTAAGATCATCGCTGGATCGCTTACGTCTCAGCATTGCAAATGCTGTGCGTTGGAACCAGAAACAAGGTAAGTGGGAAAAGTGGAGGTTGAGTTCATCGGATAAACAAATAAAGGTAAAAGAAAAAAGAAAAGTCCCAAAGGTTCTGTAAATCCAGTCATAACTGGAATGAGTTCATATGTTTCCAGATTCCCTTCAGTGCCGAGTGAGAAAACCCCGTCCACAACAGGAAGTTTATCTAACAGGTCAGCAGGACATGTTGTGACATCACCCTGGTAGTGAGACTTTAAATCACACTTTTTTTCTCTTTTTCTTTTTTGGATAAATATTGTATTGCCAATATAATAGTCTGACGGAAGAGCTATGTTGGAACTTGCCCCGAGTTATGATGTGTCTGCCTGTCGCTCTGTGACTCTGACCACTCTGTCAAACATCCGCTCTCATTTTATGGCATTGAAAAATGGCCTCATACCATCAACAGCAGCTGGTTTAGTGCAGGGTTCCAACATGCTTTCCTACCTAGTCCCCAGCTAAACAACCACAGGAATATGACATGAATAGGCTGGGTATGCCCTGCTGATTGCTGATATACATCATACTTATGTTTCCCATACCATGTCCTATAAGCACAACTTTCCAGTGGTATCCTGGGGACCTTTTCTGATGGGAGCTGTGGTTAACGTTGGTCCCAGTTATATTCGTCACAACCTACCGCTGTCTGTTACATGGATGTAGTTCTTTGTGTGCCTCTATATATTGGAGATTGAAATAAAGGGCAACTTTATGTGTTGACGCTCTGAGCTGTATGGCTCGCAGGAAGCCCTTAATGTGCAGTCACAGTTGGTGGAAGTCTGTCCACATTGCTGTTTCGCCACGGGGCCACAAGCTACGGCTCAGTGTGGCTGCTTGTTTAATGCGCTTCGACCCAGAAACCAGAAGTCTGACCTCTTTAGCTTCTGCTTATAGGAAATGTCCCTCCGCACCTCGTCCTCTTTCACCGTCTGCTGGCCCTCTCCCCACCACCCTCCCCTGTAAACTGTCAGTCTGAATCATTCTTGAAATTCCATATTCATTGTCTTGTCTATCCAGCTTCTTCAGTCTGTTTCACAACAGCAAGTGTATTTTTTTTTCTAAAAATTCTCTCATCCAGGACAAAAAGTCTTTTTTTAAAATGTTTTAGATAATATCCTAGATATTCCTAGAGGTTAAACTAATTTCTCTCCCCATTTTCCTTTTGTAGATGTCCACTGCTGTGGACATCAGTGGACGAACACTTGCACTAAGCCTATTATACCGCCACCCTCTGGCTGATTTATTCACAGGAAACCAGTCAACGAAAATGTGTCTGATTTACGTTTCGGCATTGCAAAAGACCTCAGATGTGCTTTGCCAATGACACAGTTTGTACTGCAAAAAACACAGGTGGGATATAACAGCTACGGGCTATCAGAGCTAACTGTGGCAGATTACATAATCGCTAGCATGGACATGGAGCTAGTTAGCCTAGCTTACTGCTTTAGCTTTTGCAGTGGAATTCAAACCTGACAGCATGTTGTGTATTCCCAAATGTCGAAGGTTAGAAAGCACCCGACAGCTTAAACCACTGATGTCATACTTAGTATAGTAGATACTTAGTAGATACTTTTACTTGTAAGTAACATACAGATGTTTCCAGAAGCGTGTCCAAAAGGTGTTTTAGACAGTGATTGAGCAGAAATGAAATGCTCACACATATTGTCGCTATGAATCATCTATACTTATTTATACTAACTTTTACTAGTTGTGAGGCATTACACTTAAAACTACAGTGTTAAGTAACTAAAGTAATTAAAAGTAATATTAAAAAAGGTTGTTTATCAGTCATGAATGTCTTTTTGGAAAAAATAACTGCCTCCTTATACTACTGAGAAGGTTGTCCAGGAGCTGGCAGAATCAGCTCTTCCTCTCTACATGCAAACACACTCACACTTCTCTCTCGGTTTCCTTCCCCCTCCTGCTCCTTTTATTGTGACTTATATAAGCTGTGCTTCTGTTTCTGTTTGACCTCTCACTGTGGTGACAGATAGCGCTGTTAGAACGCCGCCCAGTCCCGTTCAATCAGACTCAACAGATCCGTGTTTGTTCATGTGTATAAGTGGGATGGCCTCTTAAAACATTCAATTCGAGGGGAGCAAATATTGCACGGGCAAAATTGAAGTGTGCCAGACGTGTGAGCACTCCCGCAGGAAATGATATTTCAGTAAAACGTAGTCTCCTAAAGTCAAAAATGCTAAAATACTTGAGGCATGTTTGTACATGCCCCTCGCCTATAAAGTGGCACAGCACTTTGTTAGAATGTCTTCCATATGTGTAGGAATTACACACAAAACTCTTCACAAAAGCGTGGAAGTGTTGAAGCTGAACCCATTGAGACTGAGCTGCCCTTTAAGCCCCAGAGGTAAATATGTTGCATCAGGTCTGAATGTTTTCAATGGGAATGCTCTCAGAAGTCAGAATGCTCCCAAAATGTTATCAGCATTGCAAGCCTTTTTAGATATAACAAATTAGAAGAACTTTGATATAAAAAAAAAAATCTCTGAATTGTGTTTGCAACCGAAGGCGTGTGTACACGTCAACATGTGTTTATCGCCACTCCGGACCCCCCTTCTCGCCCATCCTAAATGTCATCCCCCCTTTTGCGCAGCGCGGGAATTGTTATGCAACTTTATCCCAAACAGTGCAACACTCATCAACAAAGCCTGCCGGCTGCAGATCGGTCCACGACGGCCTGTTGTTTTTGTTATTTTCCTCTCTCTGTGATTACTGACTACATTAGCAAGTTAATTATATGACCTGACATGTACGGCTTGGTGAGAATCACGCTGGGAGCCCGATAGCCAGAGAGCCCATCTTGTGCAGCTATGATAAACAGGCTGAAGAGAAGCAGGTTGAACGATGGACGTGTTTGTGTGTCTGTGTATGTGTGTGTGTGTGTGTGAATGTCTGAGGAAACTTAGTGTGTGTGATCTGTCCCCATTCTAGTTGAGTTCTCACATGGCCGAGCCGGGTTTCACCGTTTGCCTTCCGAGGCCCAGTTCTCTTAGCTCTTGCTCCCTCCCTCTGTTTATGGCTATGTAACCGGTGGCCTGGTTGTTGGGTTCTTGTGCACTGAGTTCACCCCCCCCCACCCCACCCCCACCGGATGAGTCATGGCAGGATAATCAAGCCCAGAGCTTTACGAGGATAACTCAGCCCGACAGGATAGACACACTTTAACCACCATCACCACCTCGTCAACCCCCCAGAAACGACGATGAAAAAAGCAACCGGACAAAAATGAGGGATTGATTAAGAGGTGCAGATGATGTGGATGACTTTAGTTCATCTGTGTGCAGAAGGTTTCCTTTCTCCACAGCTGACTTTGTGTTGTGTATATGTGCTCATCTTTGCATATGGTCAGCCTGCACATGGGTGTGTATATATATATATATATATATATATATATATATATATATATGCTAGACAGTGTGTGTCCCCCCCCTGCTGGTTATTATAGGTTACTGAGTGCAGTGAGTTGGCACATGAGAGTTTTCCCAGGTTAGTGCCGTGGCCAGTACCCATGATAATTATGGTATTATTGCGTTAGTGTGCCTGTGTGAGTTTATTTTACCAGAACCTTCTCCTCTTCCCTTCCTTCCCCTCACATTCCCGCTCTGTCCCGTGTCTGAAGCCAGTGGTGCCATCTGTCAGTCCTCTCTGCGTGTGTGTGCGCGCACCCTTAGCTTCAGAAGGAGAGAGTTTATTATGCAAATTAGTGAGAGAATAAGGGGGGGGGGAGCAAAGGGTGGCAGTGTGCGAAAGGGGTAGAAATGGAATGGAAATGTTTGTGTGTGTGTGTGTAAGTGTGCATTTGTGTGTCTGAGCGCCTGCCAGAGAGCTGCAAAGTCAGCCATTAATTTGACCCCTTCCTGGCAACGGGAGTGTGTTGTGGTTTGACACCGTGTGCGTGTGTATGTGCGAACTGAAAAGCGTCTGGTACCACCAGTTCCTTTACTGGAAGCACACTGTCAAGCTGAAACCATTGCAATTGTTATTTGGTGTACAGGGGTGGAAAGAGAACCAGTGACAAAATGTCCCAGCCCTGTAAAAGACCATTTGAATAGACACAGCTTTAATTGGCCTCGGAATGCACAAGAAGGAGAAGAAGGTATTGAAATGATCCATAATGTTGATGCAACGTGAATGAACGTGAATGAAGACCAGCAGGTCATGTATCCTTGATGCTCCCTCCTCATGTCGCACCTCTCCACTTGACCTGTGAATCTTTCCTGGCTTCATGATTCAATTCAACTACGGTTTATCCATTAATGATTTGTTGTATCTAAACATGCATCTCAGTGTCTTTCATCCTCGAATTACCACCCACCTGCACGTAGCTACTTTTTCATTATCAAATACAATAAATCACATCAGTCTGAAATCCTTTTCTTTTTTTCCAAGTGCTTTGAAAACTCAGACAGCCGTCCTCAGTGTAAGAATCTTTTTAGTATCGGTGTCTGAGTAACCCTGGAGAAACCCTCTCTGATCTAATAACTCAGTTGATTCTTCGTTATGGAAGCTGCCACAGATTTGGTTGGAGCACAAAGACGACAGCACCATTTCTTACTCTTACTCTTGGTCAGATTGCCTGTTTTTCCTTGAGCTTGCAAACGTTGGATCAACTTGGTTATTTAAATTTGTTGTATATTTTACACACCACATTCTCGTGTCCAGATGTCTGCGTTAAGAAACACTTGATGTGTTACCGTGTTGCTCTGTATTCCACCTTCACATCACTGGAGACAGTTTTGTTACGATGACCAAATTGTGTCTTCTTTGGTATTTTACACTAACTTTGTAACTAGCTTGTCTTCCTCTTTGATGTTTTATGGTGTTGCTGTAGCAACTGGAACTTCCTTGTTCTGCTGCGGCCGACAAAATCGGTTATTATGATTTTGTGTTTGCCGCAAAGTAATTATGTTCAGTCAGTGCATCGATGCCGAATCGAATCTTTACAATTTTCAAACTGCCCCTACTTGATGCTGACTGATGCTGAGTCATTACTAATGTTAATTAATCCATTTACAGTCGCACAACCCAAGATACATAAAATGACTTACATGCATAATTACACATTTGGCACATAAAAACCAGTCACTTAATTGATTTATTATTATTTAACAATTCTATTAGAAATTGCATTGTTAACCCGATAATGTGTAAGTTTAGTTTTTAATGAAGGACAACCGCTGGGAGTACAGGATTAACTTTATTATTCAGTGCAACAAGTCTCAAGAAGCTGAAAACCTCAAACCGAACTAAAGAAAAAGAAAAGAAAAAGCAAAACAGGACTTGGAGCAATTAATTCAACAGCTGTCCAGCTGATGACGTGAGGAAAGAATCTGCAAGTAATTTGAAATGTAGCAAAGAATAATATTTTTCTTTTTACAATCTTCAGTTTTATTGGAGGCGAGGCGAGGCGAGGAGAGGAAGTGAAGTGTAGAGCTTCCACTGCTGGGGTCGGGCATCGCTGCAGCACGAGCCCTGCTTGTGGTTTCAGCTTCGGTCATGTCAGACTCAGAACATCTTACAGTAAGAACCACTCAGTGTGCCACATCCGCCCCGTGTTTTCATGACTGAATCATTGGGACTTTGTTGCTGCCTTATTTAGCTCCTGAAGGATAATTAAATGAAAATGCAAAATGTGAAGTTAAGCTGCTTTACTTGTTCATCCAGCAACAAAGGAGAAGAGTCTTAAAGCCATATGAGGAAGACAGATGATGCGTTTGTGCTTTAATTGTCACAGATTAGTACAGACAGTATTACGCTCAACATGTACTCTAAAGCTGGTCAAAACAGTCCTGAAACAAACCATAAGTCGATCTAGAGAACCTATTCTGTTATTTCAAAAGCACGACTAATTCACTGACCAGACTGTTTCACTTCATTTTTAAAATGTCCTCAGTTTTCTCTGACACCGTGCTGTCTGATTGCTTTCTGCAGTGCGAATGTACAGTGTGATCAATCAATCAATCACCTGCTGAGCCGAATCAGACAAACCCCGACGCATCTCATCTGGATATCAGAGGGCCTTTTTCACAGAAGACATGTGGGAATAATAACGAGTGATGGCCAGATTCAATTTAGCTTTCTATTGTTTTATAATGACATATTACTGTAATCACGTAGCACATTCTATATATATGGCATTTCAGAAACAACAGAAAATGAAATGAATTACAGGCATCACCACGGAGCCTTCGTGCTTTTGTGGAATCTGAAGTCATACTTCATGTCCACGGAGGAAATTAGAAATAAACATCACTGTAAGGCAGATGTGAGAAACAAAGATGCTTTTATATTGATCGAATAGCATTAACATAACATTCAGTCTGACACATGGAATGGGACAAGAAAGGGAAATGGAGTACTGTAATGACAGTAAGGTTGGCATAAGGGCTGTCAGCCTACAGGGACATCATTAAATGAGATTAGGAACAGCAGAGAGGTGATGTTGTTTGGCCCATGGTTCAAAGTTGTCAGCTGGCTGAGCTGTGGCCCTAATAGTCTCCCGTGGCACTCCCTATTGACGGATGGAACTTGGATGTCCGCTACATGCCGATTGGTTGCTTGGCTGCCTTCCGCACGCAGTGAGTGTGTAGAAGTCAGATGAAGAAGTCTGTAGAAGCACTACAAAGGAGCAGACACAGATGACACCATTTTAGTCTGAAATTCTGTTGAAAGCTAAAAGACTAACACAATTTTGTTCACTCATTCAGGATAATGCCACTTTATTCAAGGAAGAAATTGTGGCACTTTAAAAGACTTTTACCTTCCTGCTGTTCACAGATACTCGTTAGGAGCACTTTCCCTCCTTAGGCACTGAAGATGTGACAGCAGGGGCGTTAAACTCGGGTATCATGTACACGTGTAACTGTATTTCATATCAGTATCTCTGACTGACTGACGGACGGACGATATTCTCATTGATGCAGGAATGTATCTTCCATTTTTGCCCTCTGCAGGAGGGGAGACAGCCAACAGGCCCGTAATTGCAGACAATGCAACATGCAAGGACTACTTTGCTCGCTTAACAGGCAACTTTTGTCATCTGTCTCACACTGCCTCACAGTTGTCTGAGCTGTCAACACTTTCATCACCTCAGGACGCCACATTGTCAAGTCATCACTGACACAAAAAAGAAAGAAGAATGTATTTAAAAAGCATCAAGGCATCACCTTCTGAGGAAACATGTAAATACCAGTGTATCATTGTCATATTTCACAGGAATAACAGCACAAGAGAAAGACCATGGCTGTGGCATGGTGCTCTATAATTCCAAACAATGGTATTGTCCATCCATCCATCAACCCATCCATCCATCGTTCCATCCATTCCTTGATTTTTCCATTACTTATCCAGGACTGGTCACAGGCCAACAGTCTGAGTAGAGATTGCCAGTCCTCCATCTCCGCATGCATCCCCTCCAGCTCTTGGGGGACACCAAAGCAGTCCCTAAGTCGGCTGGGAGGTATTGTCTTTCCAAGCAGTCCTACATGTCTGAAACAACTCCTTTAGGAGGCATCCTGTAGGCATCAAGAGCAGATGCTCAAACCACCTCAACTGGTTCATTTGGATGTGGAGGAGCAGTGACTCTACTCTGAGCCCCTCTCAGATGACCAAGCTCCTCATCCTATCCCTAAAGGTGAGCCTAGCCACCCTTTGGCAGACGTTCATTGCCACTGCTCGTATTTATGATATTGTTCTTTTGGTCACAACACACAGCTTATGACAGATGGGTGAGGGTTACAATGTAAATCAACAGCTTCACCTTCTGGCTCAGCTCTTTCCTCTCCATGACAGAGTGGTAGAGCGCCCGCCTCACTACAGACACTGCACTAATCTGCCTGCCAGTCTCCTGCTCTGCTCTCCTTGCATTAATCCTGAGATACTTAAACACTTGTAGCAACAACTCCCTCCCAACCTTGATTGGGATCGATGCTAGATAAAGAAAAATTCAATAACTCTCATGATGGAGAGTTGAAGGCACCAAGATACCTCCTCTAGGTTTGAGACGGTGTTCCCTGGCGCATGAACATGGGGGAGAGGTTAGCAGAGAAATGGTGGCTGGCATTTGACCATGGAGACTGGCCGGGCACAGCCTGTATGGGCTACAAGGGAGCACCCTCTTGTGGACCCAAGATAGGATGATGTCCCATGTGGATGGTTGTGCTTTTACACTACACACTGTTACGGTACACCTTCATCTATATAGAATTTTTACACCGATGGACGTGTCGGTAGGCAGCGCAGGGTTCAGTGTCTTGCCCAAGGATGCTTCGGCATGTGGCCCGGGAAAGTCAAACCACCAACCTTTCAGTTGATGACTGCTCCTCCACCTGAGCTACATGGTGTGGATTAGACTTATTGTGAATGTATTCACAGGAGAAGTTGTGCTCCTCATGAGAGACATTATGATCTTCATGTGTAAAATCTGCGTTGTGGCCTTCAAATTGCTAAAATGGAAGTAGAGATTCAAGACCTGCAGTGTAGCAATCTTGTAAATCACCTTTTTTTTTATTCTATAGGAATGCTGCCTACCATCAGGCACTTTTCTGAGCTAATAAAGTAGACATATTTGTGAGTGTTGTGGAAAACACATTTTGAGTTCTGGAACCTAATGGCACTGTACGTAATTCTTTTTATTTTGGGATTGCTGTGACTCAGGTGATAGAGTTGGTTGTAATGACAAAGTTTCCATGCAAAAGACACTGAAATTGCCAAATTGCTCCCAATTTCAGGGGTGCCTCGCATATTTGTGCCACTGCCATGTGTTAGTGTGTGAATTTAAAAAATAAGAAATAAAAACCATTATAAAGCACTTTGTTGAACCCTGTTAAGGTTTAAAGTCCCCTTTATAAGTGCAGTTTATTTATGATATACAGTGCGCAGATCATACGGTCATGTGGAAAAGTAAGTACACATTTGATCCTCTCTGAGACGGTGCCGGATGACATGTACTTGGACAGGTTATGTCCTTTGGACTTCTTTCAGCTCAATATCAGGAACTGTAAAGTACTCATGTGGAAAAAGTAAGTATAGTCCTCACAAGCTACCGTCCCTTTTGACAGAAATGCCTATTTTTAAATAGTTTTTCACTGCTGGATCTACTTGCCATTTTAATTTTTTTCACAAACGACTCTTCACTCGCAACATGTTTTGGGGTTTTTCCGTAAACATGCTTCCTGGTTTAATTCCCCTACAGTATTCCCTTGGAAATCCAACCTGGGCTGTGACTCAACCATTCCGTAGCACACTGTTTTGTGGAGTTTCTTGTTTGAATATAACGGATTAATATATTGTTTTTAACTTCCACTTCAACTTAAATTTTAGCACACAAAGAAAGCTGAACTTTTTCTCAATGCTCCATCATAAACTCAGTGAATCCACAGCTTTTGGCACCACGACCTCTGTGCGTTTTCCAGCCAAATAGTTCGAAGAGCTTGGATGATGAGGACTCGGGAGTTCCCTGAGGTACTACCTTTAGTCAAGGTCTTTTTCTCTCTGGTTGCGTTTGCACCACAGATTGCACATGACCTAGTATGTAGGCTCAAAAATAGCCCGAGCTTCACTGTCAGTTTATTCCCCTGTGTGTTGTTGAACTTCTTATAACGTCAGTAACTCATTTATATTGGTGGCTGGATGAATCACTTTGCTCTTATGTCACCTGGACCAGTTGCCATAGAGTCGCGTTGCACAAGGTTCCCGTCATCTTGGGACAGTACCTATTTCGAGTGCAGAGGCTTGAATGAGAAGACATAAAAAGGGAGTTCTATTGATTACAGTAATCCACAGTTTGTACACATAAAAGATGGGGGTGCTGAATAAACAAGTGTAAAAAGTTCCTGTGCTCCAAAAACCCCGCATCTGTGTGGTATGTCTGTCCAGAATTCGGTGGGATTGCTTATATTCACTGGTAGTTTCTCTGTGAAGGTCTTTCTTGGTGCTGACATTGTTTGCCTGCTTTTCATGCCTGCAGAGAAACTTGCACAAGCCACTTACAGATCCTGTACTGACAGTTCTTGGAGATTTATTTATTTATTTTTGCATCGGATGCCACACTCTTTTCACTTTAACGCTTCTGGGATAGCCGGTCATGGGCAACGGGTTTTCTTCACAGAGGATTGACTTATCAAAAGATCATTTAGAGATCTGTTTAAGTCCCTTGCTAGACTAACCTACAACCAAAGTGTTTTTTTTTCCCTCAAAGCACTTGATGTTGTCAAACACTGTTTATGCAAAGACGGCTCAAGTGTGAGATTTCTGAAGTTTCAATATGATACATTCCACCTGTCATTACCTATGAAGGCTCTAATCATTGGCATCTGACATGGAAACCAGTCTCTAATTTGATGGGTTTAAAGGTGTGATAAACATTGTGCTGTTTTTTGCCCTTGTAATTTAATTGATTTTATTAAATAAAAATATGAAAAATTCTGTGCAATTTCTCTACTAACACCAAGAGACCAGTTTAAACATCTCCCTGTATGTCAAATACTCAAATCTTTGTTAGAGCGGGGACACTTAAGGGACACTTAAAAACTAATAATAAACTCACCAGTTGTGCTTCTCGTAGTGCCTGAAGTGCACTATGCAGCCAGATTTCTTAGAACTTTACTTTCCCTCTAAGGCCTCAAACCCTCTGCCGCCCCTCGTTCTCTCTGAGCGTTTCAGGGTTAGCCTTGCGCGGAACTGTTGAGAGGCAGATTGTTTGTACTTCTTGCCAGACAATAGCTGCACTCCGTCAGTCTGGTGGAAGCGCGCTCCGCTGTTGGTCTAGACAAAGGAGGCAAAAGACAAAGTGCGGGAAAGCACTGGAAGTTTACATCAACAGAGAGATGTGCCTGTAACACGCTCGTCGTCATATCTGATGTAGACAGAAACCTTCTCAAAGGCTGAGATGTGGAAAGAGGGTGTGTGTGTGTGCATGTGTGCGTGTGCCTGCCCCCCTAATAACTGATTCCGATCACCGCCCCGCCATTGTCTTGTAGTTGCCTCTCGAGAAATAAAGCAGGAAAGATAAAAAATGATGGCAGAGAGAGGAATCCTAATTAATTGTGATGAATATGCAGATTGGGTTGAATCCTCGGGACAGCCGGCTCTTTTCACCGCGATCTGCTTCAATATTTAGACAGAGCTTTGGGACAAAGACAAGTCTGCGCTGAGAATACAATCAGCCTCAATTTAACTTCATTGCTAGTCCTTGCCCTTATGAGTGTATGTGGGTGTGTGTGCATGTGTGTGAGTGTGAGTGTCTGTACGACTTCAGTCTTTTTGACAGTCATCCGTCTGTCTCCTCTGCTCCTTTTCTGCAAGACTTTGCATTCTAAAACTGTGTGAGTGGGTCACTGAGTCTTCAGGTTTTTCTTTGTGTGGCTCTTGGTTTAAATCGCACACTGTGATTCGACGTCTCTATAGGTGAAACATTTCTGTTGGTGTTGTTTGACAGAGGAAGTGTGAAGACGCTTTATAGCGTGCAGCATGGACAGAGTTGTTTGAATTAGATTTGCTCTCAGACTACTTTGACACAGAAGTTCTTTGAGCTACTTGAGAATGGTTGAGATAACCAGAGTTTATGGAGGCAATCGTGAGAGGAACTTGGAAACCCCTGTCCCAACCAATGCGGTGAACCAATATCACGGCTCCACATATGATTCTAAACTTCTTTTACAGATGTTAATCTGGATGATAGTCAGTGAAGCTGCATTAGAATTCTTTAGATTCTGTGATTTCTGTTTGTACAACTTGCAGTTTTGCATAACTTTTTTTAATCCGTTCTCTCTGCACAATTTACTGATCTGTCTGGCATGGCGAAATTAAAACAACAGTTTCTGAGGTGAAGAAGGATTTGGTCTGATGAACTTCACAGTTTATGGCCACAAAGTAAAAGCAACAGAATGCCACTGCTCTTTAGTACATGTTTGAACAAATCTGAAAAAAAGACGCAATTCTTGGAGTAGGTTTGAATGCTGTCTCACATCCACACACACAAAAGCATGCGTGTCCATCTGTGATTAAGTGTCCTTTATTATCATCTCCGTGTTTTCCCCTGTGGTATCATACTGTAGTTACATGTGATGAGACTTTAGCGAGACTAACACAGATGGACTGCATATCTTTGCATGTAAATCTTGTTATCTTGACGGAGATGGCATTTTTACAAGAACCATACAAGGAACATGCTGTAGCTGACTGTGTTGAATAGCAGGCAATCAGACTAAGTAGAACACATAGCATCAACTCCCTTATATGTGCCTCTTCTGCTTCCTCACAAGGGTGGCAAGCTAGCAGTTGAGTCTGCTAGCTTGAAACAGAAACAACATTTGTTGTTGCAGAGTAAGGAAGCTGCCTTGAAGAAAGAATTGTCTTATATTTGCTTGTTGATATATCACTGTGGTGTAAAATTCTAAATGCTTCCAAACACCGCTCAGATTATTTGGTATTGTGAATGTTCTTTTTAAGAGGACTTTGCTTGTTTCCTCAATTTTTTGTAGCAACCGAGCAAACAGAAAATTAGCAAGCAGATGGCGCACTCTTTTACACAGCCGATTGCCTGAAGCACTAAAAGACTGCAATTTTTAAACTATGGGTTACCGACCTTTGAAGTTTCTCCTCCTTCGAACGGATGTTCAAACTAGGAGAAAAATGACAGCCCTATTGCTTTTCTCACTGTCTATGCTGCTTGAATCCTGTCAAAGAGAAGTTATTATGAAGCCAAATTCCTACCGAACGCAAAGAAACACTACACTGAATTATTGACATAATAGTTCCGTATGTGTGTTTCCTTATGACTCACTGGATGAGAGAAGCAAGCCATTCTTCTCACCTCTCCTCTTGTTTCCAGGTGGTGTGACCCGCCTTGTGGTGCCAGTACCACTACACAGCTTGCAAATTTGTTGGTATCATTGGCAAGTACTTGATTTCAACACTGTGCAGAAGTGATTTAAACTTAAATGCTCACCAGAGTGAAAGTGTCTGGAGTTCAGTTTCAACGATCTCGGGATGCTGCAAAAGTTGCCTACACCACTTAGTCATCTCTCTCTTTTTCGCTGTGTGACACACATTTGATCTTGCAGGTGAACTAGAAAACAAGAGCAAGCTGATACTACGTTTATCTGCGAAAGGTTGAATTAAAAAATTCCTGAATCCAAAATCTGTGTCAGAGCAAAGTCAAAAGTCAATACATTTAAAACTGAGTCATATCCCGGTGACTCGGTAGAAGTTTTACGGTAATTAATGAATAACCACCTGCCATTTCTACCGCTCGTACTCATGCTGTCATTGTTTGGATCACTATCCACAGCTCGTCACCATAAGGGATGGTATGTAGAACATCTGGCAAATCAACGTCTCTACCTCTCAGCTCAGCTTTCTCTTCACCATGACAGAATGGTACAATATCCGCATCACTGCTGATGCTGGCCCAATCCACCTGTCAATCGCCTGCTCAATTCTACCCCCACTTATGAAAGAGAGAAATACTTTAAATCCTACACTTTCAGCAAGTAACTCATTTCCAACCCAGAGTGGACAATCCACCCTTTTTCTGACCAAAGACAGTGCCCTCAGACCTGGATGTGTCACTTCTCATTGCAGCTGCTTCACATTTGGCTGCAAACTGGCCGGCTGGTCCACTCGTTGAAGCCCGTGGGACTACATCGTCTGAGCTACCCGAACAGGAAAAAACCTCCGGTAATAATCATAATAATAATAACAGTCCTGGGATGAGATGAGCATCTGGTTTTCGTTGGAAGTTTCAGGTTTACTACAAGTTCACTTTCTGTTTGCCAAAGTGAATTGTTTGAGTAGTGCCTCACATTGAGTCGTATTACATCTTTAAATCAAAACTCTGTCCAGCCAACAGTTTAATGAAACATTTTAGGCAGCTTTGACCCACAAAAGGAAATAGAAATGTAAGCGACATTTATTCAGACTTTAGTTAATTTGCTTTTGATACATGAATGTAGTGTTTATTTTTGTTTGAAGAAAGTACTGCTATATTAAGGAAGGAAAATATAAGATATCTATCGTAAGAAACATATGAATGAAGAATGACGATAATCAAAAATGATTATGAGGAATTTCAAATAATGAGCAAAAACCATCCACCATGCTAGAAAAGGTTCATCACCGCTGACCTCTACGGAAAGGAATAGCTGCGAAATAGAGACGAGGTAAGAAAAAGAAACAAGTTGAGATCAACATAAGACCCAGCTCAAGCTATGGTCCCTTTATCATTACTCCCTTCCATCTCCAATCAGCGCAGACTGACTTTTGAGTCAATTTTGAATGAGTTTGCACACAAATGGTTCGTCATTTAAATGTCTGGAGGCCGTGTTGGGATCTCTGAACCACGGACTGGCCAACAAGAGGCAGCCTCACAGTTGGCCATCTGGTATGGACTGAGATATTGAAGCCCGGCGTAAAACTGTGTGTTTTTGAGTAAGCCTGTGTGAG
Source organism: Leuresthes tenuis (assembly GCF_036924035.1). Taxonomy (NCBI): domain Eukaryota; kingdom Metazoa; phylum Chordata; class Actinopteri; order Atheriniformes; family Atherinopsidae; genus Leuresthes; species Leuresthes tenuis. The sequence goes on along the minus strand of NW_027325372.1, from coordinate 20,411,884 downwards.
TGAGAGATGACCAGAGCTACATGTGAGATTATTTGGACCAGCCACCTGTGCACAGAAAGCACTGCACAGCAATCAGGCGCTAAATACTGTTAGTACAAGGCTTTAAAGATGATTCACATGGAAAGCTGAATTCCCGTCAACTCATTCCAGCGAAAAGATTTTCAAGAAAAATGGACTAAGAGATGGGTGCTACATTAAAGCAACAAACTGAAGCCTGTAGCCTATAGTAAGGTGACCTGATGGCATAGACTGCATCCCCTTTTTGCTTTAGAGGGAAGGGCCACAAGCAAATCTGTTTTAAGTGATCTCATTTGATGAAACATTTCTGGCATGACATAGGGAACGAGAAAGAAAGAAAGATTTTACAAGCTGTGAAGTGTTTTGAATCGTATGCTATGGCCTTCACTGTCACATGATCTTAACCCAGCTAAACACCTGTAGTGACAACATTCTTCACCAACGCCATCAAACACAAAATGAGGAAAGAATGGTGTTCCATCACTTCAAAGACCTTTTGAGTCAATGTGAAGGAGCATCGAATGCCTAACATCCAGTTTCCACTCATTTTGTAAATTTTTTTACATCCCTGAAATAGAACTACAAACAAGCGACCAAAAGAATTGGTTGGTTTAATTTATTCAGACCTGATTTAAGCTGCACAATGTGCAGACCGGATCGTTATTTTGTAGACACACAACCAAAGACTTAGGCGTCAGTGTTTCTAGTCTCAGCAGAGGAGAAGTGAGCAGTTCGAAGTTGTCCAGAGAACCCTCATGTTTAGGAAGACTTTGGTCTGAATGGGTTACACAATGTTACTGAAATATGAAGTATCAGATGCTAGCATTTAAGCTCTCCATCAGGTTGGACCATAGACTGCTGAAGTGCCTTGAAGTGATGGCCGCTTGGCACTGGCTCCAAAACAACTCAAAAGTGTCAGATTCTCTTGTGAAATACCAAGTCAATATATTTTTACCACAAGTCAGGATGATGTCATTGGCAAGATTCAGTAAGTCTGATTATTGTACTCGAGACCCTACTGAAAGCAGTACCATAGTTGAATATATGCAGAACTTAACCACACATTTTTGTCTAATCAGGTATTAAATATCACCATCAAATTCCATCCTGTTGTCCGAAAGGGGTAACCCCTGCCTCCACACAGACTAACATGGAGATGGCCGAATGCTACACACAAAGCTTCTAAGAGGTAATTTAAAAACATACAAGGGGCATCATGGTGGCAGCAGTGTCTTTCTTTTTTCCATGTTGGCATCATCATGTACAAACATTTCCTCTACCTTTCCCCTTGTGTATACGAGGGCACCTTCAGCTCCATCATGACCCTGATAAAGACCAGCAGGGCACAGAAAGTGAATGACATTGAATAATTCAATTTAACAGAGACTAATTATATTATATTTCTAATTAAGAAAAATCCAGATAACTGAATTTTTAGCAGGCAATCACTTACCGAAGCCGGTGACATTTCCGACGTGGCCTGTGTCTGCTGTAAAAGTGCTTGGAAACTGAATGAATGATTTCTTTTTTCCAAAGATTTGTATCAAATATTCAGCTTCAAAGGGTGTTGTAACAAATACTCAAGGCCTGAACAATTCTGTTGTTTATTTGAGTGTGTGTGTGTGTGTTTCTGTTTTGGAGCCTCTTTGATGCAATTATGTCTTTTCCCTTATGCCTCCCAATCTGCTTTTCATCATCATTACGGCTTTCAGTAATGAGCACTTTCTTTCTTTTGAATAAGGGAAAACCCAATTCTACACAATAGAATATTCAGTGGCGTTACGTGTCCTTGGATGGGTTTGCTGTCCTTTGCTGGAGAGGTTGAATTCAAAAGAGTGAGTGTGTGTGTTTGAGTGATGAGGCACAGCAGGAGGTTAAGACCTGAGATGGGATGAGTCTTGTTGTCCTCCCTGCATTATTTAGCACACCGGGGAGTATATGAGTGAACGCTCACCCCAGTTGGCATGGGAGACCAGGGAGCAGAACCTCCTGATTACAAGAGGGTTTGTCTTCAGAAGGAATAAAGCCATCACCATTTACCATTTATAAGAAGATACCTAGTACTGATTACAGATAGACCGACCAAAAGCTCATTTCTAATCACATTGCATTCTTTAGTGATGTTTCCCATTTCTCAGAATTTGACAGAGGACACAAACAAGTAAATGGAAAAAAAAAAAAAAACCATAACGGACGTGTTTGGGTGGGGCAGAGGCGATCTTTCCCGGTAAAGCCTCTTAGAGCTCTGTGGATTTACACTCCTGTCAAGTGATTTGGTGTGTGTTTTCTTTTGAATGCCCTCACAAGCATACAAAGATAGGGGGGGGGGATCCTTTAATGTGGAAATAGCTATACAAAAATGATTTTTTTTCAAGGGTTGCTACTTGGATTTGGAGTAACGGATTTGGTTTACTGTAAGACTGAGCTACAGGATCAGGAGCAAATGTAATTCAGCTTCATCTGCGCTTTCACATTTATTCCACAGCAGTGAAAGTAGCTGAACTTGTGAACTCCAAGTCCAACTTCAGACCCTTGAGATTCAAAACCAACACATGAACAGATACACACATACATTCTCTACACCCCCACAGGCCGATGTAGGTGTCCCATGGGGCTGACACAGTGTACACAGGCAATATTAATACACCTTTACACTCATTATATATGACTTTCATCTTAATCATGTGGTTTTTGCACTACAACCACATTGTTTTTTCTCATGATATTTCCCGACTTGACCCCCCCGTTTGACTACTCACCCATTCAGTAAACATGCTGGCACACAAGTACCGTTTTTAGAAAGCAAAACAATGTGGGGAATATGACTAAAATATGGAAACGCTTAATCTCTCTGGGTGGATGAGTATCAAATCCGCAAGCGCATGATCGAGGTAGAGACAATCATAGGGAGAGAGAGAGAGAGCGAGTGAGAGAGAGAGAGAGAGAGAAACTGTGGAGGGACACTGTGTTCATTTAGCCAAGGCCAGATGGTGAGGGCAGCTTTGGTGCTGCACGGCTTCTCTCTCTGCCTGTCAGGCCGTGACACACACACACACACACACACACACACACACAAAGACATGATTACCTCAGCCTGTTTGTACAGCAGCGCTCTTCTGTGTGTGGTGGCCTAGACTTATTAGATTAATCTTTTATTTGTCTGCTGCTGTTATCACTGTTTTCCATCTCAATGTGTTGCTGGGATTAAGAGACTGTTTCTGGTTTGCGTTGTTCTTGTTTAGATGGTTCGTAATCTGCCTCAGTGTGTGTATTATTCAGCACTGGAGAGCAATACAAATATAGCCCAAAGGGCTACTGTATTAAAACTTTGTGGATGGTAGCAGAGCTCTGTGTTGTAGCGCCTTGTATAATATGGTCAGAACTCAAGATATATGCCAAGTCTGGACATATTTTTGATACATTACAGGCTTCAACAACACATGAGAATTCTTGTCAGTATTCTTAATGTGGTCTTAGTTGCTTTGTTATTAGCTGCCAAACTGTTAATTGGACCTTAAGAAAGACCTATTTAATTAGGCATGTAAGTCTGAAAATATTCAAGGATTCAAAGATTTTTACCAAATGTTTACCAAAAAATATCTATGTTGCAACATATAATCAACATAGGCTTGAAGTTTGAGGACAGCAGAAATAAGTGTATGTTCTGAGTCTGTCACATGACAGAGAAATGTTCTATTAACCACCTGCCCAATTGTGACTTCTTTGCCCTCAGATACTAAGATGACTGGCGGATCTCAGATCAGCTCAGATAAACCAAACGATGGAGCAAACAGATTCAATCAAAGCAAATTGCATAGATGTAAAACCACAAACACACACTGCAGATATTGGTGGGTATGTCCTGCCCTGTATTCGGCAGAGATATCAATAGTAGGAGAATAACAGCTAAAAAAGAGGAGATAAAATCCAGCTTTTTCAGTCTTTTACTGTGTATCTGCTACTGCTATAGCTGTCCCCGGTAAAAAAAAAAAAAAGGAAAGAAAGTCTTTAAAACTACCAAGTTAAAAAGGAGGTGTGTGTTGGTAATGATCCTCAACTGTCTATCACAGAGGCTCTGCACAAAATTATGCACTGAGCATCAAATGACTGTGGCTGCTCTTGTCATTCAGGTTATCTGAGTAAATGCACGGCACTCCGCTGCTGTCCACTGCTGGTTCAACACTTTGTGTTTTCTGTGTGCATTTGTCGTTCTTTCAGAGTCCAAAAACACATGTCAAGTTGATTGATGTTTCTAAAGTTTCCGTAGAGGTGAATATAATTGTGCATGGTTGTTGGTCTCGTTTGTTTCGGTCTTGGCCCTTTGATGGACTGGCAACTGTCCAAGGTGTCCTGGGGTTTGCTCACTGTCAATACCCACTACTGTGTTAGGGAGCTCTTATTTTAGACTGTCTTAGTTGTGGAATCCAGGGACACCGCTGAAGATTAGGTTTCTTCATTAGTAATGCTCTGCTAGGCCTTTACTGCGGCTACAATATCTTCAGTTGTTCTTTGTTTGTGTATGTTTTGTCGTTTGGAAGTGAAATGGAGCTCAACTTTGTTGAGATCCGACGATTGACTCAACCACTGCAGAATACACCACTTCTTTTCACTCAGAAACTCTTGGGTTGCTTTCGCAGTATGTTTTGGGTCATTGTCATCTATAATGTGATGCAACATTTCATCATCTATTTGGCTGAATTTAAGCAGACAGTACTGTCTTCTGTAACGTCATCACTATACACGAGTGGCCCATTCGCCATTGGAAGCCATGGATGCTCATGTCTTTGCTTTGGCTTACGAACAATTCCAAACCTTCTTCAGTTTTTTCTGATTCAGAGTAATCTTAGTTAGACTGGTTTTAAGGATGCTGTTCTAGACCTGGAATGACTTTTGAATTTTTTATTTCAACAAGGTCAGTGCAGGCCATCTTAAGGCCTTTTTGGTGGGATTGCTTTTGTGAGGTCTCCTCTCTATGGTAGACTTGAGTAATGATATACCATACCTTGGATACTGCTCTTCGCTGGGCTGGATGTTGTAAAATAGTTTTTCTTTATCATGGAAAGGATCCTGTGTCCATCTACCACCTTTGCTATATGTGGACTTCCTGAACTTTTGATTTTGCCAAGCACAACAGTGTTTTCTTGATTTCTTTCAGTGTACCAAACGGTTGATTTGGCCTCACCTAATGTTCCTGACATCTTTCCGATGGATTTCCTAGTCTTGTTTTGCAACCTAAGGATGGTCTGTTTCGCTTAAACTCAAATCTCCTTGTTGTTGTTGGTTTACAGCAGCAGATTCCAAATGCAAATGCCACTGTAACTGCAACTCAGAATGAAGATACTGTTTGACTTCACATCAGTATCTGCTCAGCTGTAATGCATACCCTGTTATTTGTGCAGAAGACACTTTTCATGTAAACTAAAGCATCTTTTTCTGCCTTATGTTACATCAACGCATATGTGATAGCACACACAATCAACGATTTTTGATGCCACATTTTACTTGTGCTCAGGTCAGTAGAATGATATTCCAAAATCTGATCCAATTCTCTTTTTTTTCCTGGGAGCAACATCAATAACTATTTCAAGTACCCATGAGTGTGTGCATGTCAGAGAAAAAAACGTTGCATGGACTGAGAGGTGCCGTATAAACGCACGGATGAATGAGTGAACGTGGCTTGTTCTGTGAAGTGCTTTGAGTGGTCAACAAGCCTTGTATAAATGCAGTCCATTTACCAAATAACAATACTTTCAGTGCCCATTTCACCTCTGCCTGTCCTTTCATGTTTTCAAATAACACCTAATTTATCTGAAGCCATTTTCCCCGCACACAATGGAGTCCTCAGGTGTTCGAGAGATGTTCCGGAGCGGTGGTATGTGAGAACACAAATGTCTGAACAAGTTCGCTCCAGAATTCGTGGGTAGGTTTTCCAGTCAGCCCCGTCTTAAAATCTTGAAAACATCAGCACAGGAGACACGTTGGAACATACTGAGTGAGTGAGTGAGTGTGTGCTGGTGAAAGGTTGTCCTTTCTGTTGACCCGTATGCTGCTTTCCGCTCGTTCCCCACTGTTGTGAACACGTGCAAATACACGCGGTACTCCACACAAAAAGGAGCCTCATCTGCTATTCTCAACGTCCCAAAAGCCTGGACCAAATTAATGGACAAAGTGTTCACGTGCGAAAGCGGTTTGACTAAATCAAGTGAGCATGACACCTTCTCCTGCATTAACACCTGTGAGCTGCCCCGTGTTACTCGAGCTGTGCTTCCGAACCAATTTACCCAGAAGGAGTTAATTACTTCTTCCAGGACTCTATGTGTGATAATAAAACGTGTTAGATTGCAACATTATTACAACATCTTTATTAGCCATAAAAAGGAGCCAAGACTGGCCAGATAAAAAAGAATGGTTCTGAATGCTAAATATACCTGCATACCTCTTTTCTCCATTTAATAATTATATGTACGGTATATGTACAATAAACGCATTCAGTACAGGCATTATGAACCTAAAAACTATGTTGCTAAGCACGAGGTTCTCACCCTCAATAGATTTAAGCAGGTATGGACAATGGATAGATGGACAATGGATAAACTTTGCCTGCTTTTACCTCAAGTGGGAAAGAAAAACCGACAACAAATACTGCCATGGACATCCACAAGACAAAGAAGGAAAGATACCTCGGAAGACACCCGCCAGTCACGTAAGTTTGCAGTTTTCTGGAGTCTGATCAGAAACCGCTTGTGAGTCATGTTATTTTGGTCTTTGCCAAGTCACTGGCACTGATTGGCATTTTCAAAAAGCTGCATTCACATGCATCTCAATCTTCTTTGTGAGAGGCAAAAGCAACTTTAAGCAGGTGAATATGTTTTTTGGAAAAACTAATTTTGACTGGTCTATTGACCATCTGACTGGCCTTTATGTTCTGCTGTCCAGTGTTTTAACAACTCAGTTCAACAGATGACCTGACGAGATTGTGTCTGTAAGAGGAATCAGTACCAACTGTCTGTGGTTGAACTGCGAGGGAGAAAATATCAGCTGGGTGTTTTTCCATCAGTTTGGTGGGTGGTAATGTGAGCTGTCAGCCTGTTTAGTGTATGCTCCATCATATTGTAAAAATGTGCTTCAAGAGTTATTGAGTACTACTGATCTCAAAACAGGCAGCCCCTGAGGAAGAGAGGGGTGGAGTAGAGTGTGGGGGTGCCTCTACGCCCTAAAACAGGCTGATGCGAACAGAGTAAATTCATGGGCTAAAACGGAGCATTTAATTTAGCACGGCTCCTTTATACCCCACTGCCAACTTGTAGGTCCTCCTAAAAGGGAAGATTTTCAGAAAGGGAAGATGATCATTTGGAAGAATGACACAGCTGCTCCAGTGAGAGTCGATTCTAAAAAGACCAAGAAACGGACAGATTCCAAGGATGAAAGGATCGTGGTACTTAAGAGATAGCCTTTGTGAAAATTTGTGGCTACTTTTTTTGCCTCACTTCCTCTATGAACTGATAATCAAGATAGGACCCAGACGGCATGCCAGTATCACTGTGCACCCCTCGACTGAACACATCTGATCAACAATAATATAAATCTTGAGAAATTCTTTATAACTGTGCATGCAGTGTATATAAATGAGAAGTTAGGGTTGTTGATGGATAAAATCGCATGCTTAGGTCTGGAGCCGCTCAGCAGTGTTTATTGATTGACTTCTTTCCTGCTGGATTCTAAATACTGAAACCAGCCACTTCCAAGTCAAAAATGCCCTTTCGAACCTCTCCAAAGCTGTGTCTGCGCTGTTTAAATCAATCCGGCTGTCTACAGAGGCCACATAACAACTCGCACTGCACTCACACCGCACACCCACAGACATGACCCAAAGCATATTTTTACTCTCGTCTACCGCTCTGTGTTTTACACGCACAGCGGTGACGGCCTCCGAATGCAGGTGACCTAAAACTCAGCACTGTGCCGGAGCGCTTTCCATGATGAAACACCGCACCAGGCCCAGTTACTAACCCATCACTTTCAACATCAGACTTTCGTGGTTTCGTGTCATGCCACATGTCAAGCATAAATCCCATCAACCACTTGAATTAGCTCACCCGTGCCAATCTGATTGCATCTTGATAGCTGTAGCTGCCACTTTAGTTTTCAAGCAACATGTCGAAGGGCTTGACAATAAATGAGAGAGCTAAGCCAAGCTAAAGTCACTTTTCCCACAGGGCCGCAGAGAAGCGCAGAGCACAATCTGACCCCGGGTGAATTGTGTGGAATGTGCGGCCGAAGCTGGGAATGCAGCTCGGGGCGTCAGCGCTGACGCTCTCACATGGCATAGGTTAAAGGAATATGGACGAGAGGCAAAGGGTGGCTGCCAGAACCACACAGACAGCCATTGTATGAGCTGCTTTTGCGGAAAACGCACAAGTGGGCCTGAAGATCATAGGTTTGTTTCAAGAAGTTCTTAGAAAAAGAGAAGAATGGCCTAATCATTTTCTGTACAGTTACACCTTATGATCACCACCCAGCCTCTTATATCACGTGGAGTTTTTCTTTTTTTCTCTGGAATCTGTGTCTTGCTGTTGTTTCTTTGTTTCCTATAAAAAGCCCTGCTGTATGAGAGGGGAAGTGTATCTGTGATGGAGTTGGTGTTGAATACTTGCGATATTCATCATTCATCATGCCATATTCTGGTTCACCTCTGCTGGCTCGACATGGCCGTGGACATGGCTCTGAGAGTTGAATGGCTAAAAGTTGTAATTCATGCAACACCTCTAACAATGTTTTAGGGCTGTAGTGATAGAAAAAATGTCTGTTCTGCTCTTGTCCTTGCATGGAGCATTGTTTGTGTGTGTGATGTTGTATTTGGAAGGCTCCTCTCTGTCTATCTTTTATTCCCACTGTATTTCTGGTGTGTTTAATCAACACTTGGCCCGTTCACACTGCAGCCGGGGCTGCAGTAATACACTTCGTCGTTCTCTCTCCCTTTCTCCGGAGCGCTAAAGCTCTGACTTCCTCATTTCCTTTTTTCAAAGATAAAGGTGCTCTCGTGCCATCTGAGGTATCCAAGGCTCTTTTAGTGCAGAATAATGTCCGGACCGCATGAAAGAAAAGCAGAGGTCCATGAGTCTGCCGGCGAATGCAGAACAAAGCTCAGAAATGGCTGGGCTCATTGCCATGCTCTCGGTGCGCTGAACAGAGAGGTAGAAGCACGTCGGGAGGGAGCCAAGGTCTGCTCGGTCTGATACAGGCTCATCAAAAGGTCCATGACCCTTCCCAGGTGACCTCGCTTTGACCCAAAGAGCTCCAAAGCCTGGGGGAAGGGGGGAGTGTTTTTGTGTGCTGTACAGTAAAACCTGTATCTGATCTAAGCGTCTGTGTTAAAGCATGTCTTTCCTTTTGTTTTCCCAGGGAGAACAAACTTGGCCTTAGACAAAGTTGGATGTCAGCTTTCGTGCTATTATGAGATTTAATAGTCGTTCTTGAGGTCACAGTGTCACCGTATTATTATGAAAACAGCAACGTAGATTTAGACCTGCACATGAAACCATAAAAGGATGACTTACGCTTTGTACATCGTGAGGAGGGGACGAGGGTGATTGGAGGAGGCTTTTATCTGCCAAATGTGACTGCTGATGGTATGAAATTAAATAAAAGGCATAGACGCCATCCCAAGAAACCCAGCTTTCAATAAAATGCATAAAATGGATTAATTTGTAACTGTAGTGTTTAACCATTTTTTTCTACTCTAACAAATCAGAAGTCTGAATCATTTCCAGGTGGTCCATGATTTTAAAAATTTAACATTCACAACTTTTAATGGGGACAGTTAGTATACATTGGGGCCTAATGTACAAAGACTTGCGTGGATTTCCTACTGAAACATGGCGTACTCCAAAACCCAAATGCACAAAAAAAATCCAGATGTTTGAATCTGTGCGCACGCATTAATCCAAGCACATTTACTTTGTACAATCAATCCCAATCAACGTGGAATTGAGTGCACATGTCGGAGTATCTGACTCCTCCCTGATCAAGCCCCTACTTAAATATGCAAATCCTATTTAAATTAATAAGACGGGGAAAAAAGAAGAACTTCATGGAAAGATGGAGGTGCTACTTTCTGAAGTGGAGGCGCGCAAAAATGTGCTCTTTGGCACTCTGTTCTCTGGCATAAGCAACAAATGTAAGAGGAGTGGGTGGGAGAGCGTGTGCGAGGATGTCAATGCTGTGGGGTCAGAGAAGCGCACACAAGCAGAGGTGAAGAAGAAGTGGTCCGATATTAAGGTGGATATGAAGCGGAGACTGGCTGCCCATTGCCAAAGTGTGGCCAAAACAGGCGGGGGACAGGAGAAGAAGGGCCCACCCTGTTTGAACAGAGACTCGGCGCATTTATGGGTGACACTGCTCTCTCATACCCGTTTTCCACCAAATCAGTTCCAGGGCTGGTCCAGGGCCAGTGCTGGTGCTGGTTCACAACTTGCAAATAAGCTGAGAACCAGTTTGCTTTTCCATAGCTCGGGGTGCTGAGGGGAGCCACGTCATTACATCACTGTATACGTCAGTTACGTCACTGCGTTTGCATACACCCTGGCGCAAACATCGAAGCATCAACAACACGGAAAAGAAGATGAAGAAGCAGCAACAACAACAATAATGGATGACTTAGCGTTTGTACAGCTGCTGCTTCTGGCTTTACGGTGCTTCACTGGGATCAGAAAACGGCAGATCCAATATGATTGTGTTGATCTACCACAGCGGTAGATATGAGGATGCTTAGCTCTCGCAGTCTTGCTATTGTTGTTGGTCTTAACAACTCCGCCCTCCCGCTGACATAAGCAGTTCTTTCCTCTAGCCCAGCAAAGTGCTGGTGCTACCCTCGAACCGTTTTTTCTGGCCCAGAGCCAGTTCTTTGTCAGTGGAAACAGAAAACTCGGTTCCAAACTAAGCACTAGCCCCGAGCCAACCCTGGAACCGATTTGGTAGAAAAGGGGCATTGGGGTGGTGGGAGCACATGTGGGTGACTCTGATTAACCCCAAGGTTAATACCTATGTGCTTTACAATAAATTACATAAAAATAATTATAAGTAAACACCACCAATAAAACAAATGATTAATTATAAAAATCATAAAAGACCAAAAAGACCAAAACAAGATAAAAATAAATAAAATATAGGTGGAGACATAGGGAAGTTCAACTGTCTAACTAAAAGCTTGCTTAAATAAAAAGTTTTCAGCTGCTTCTTAAAAGAGTCCACAGAGAGTACCTTAGTGAAAGAGGCAAGGCGTTTCAGAGTTTGTGCAGAGGTGCGCCGGGGAAAAGGTGAGGCCAATTAAAACATTTCACTTTACACACGGGGTTATTAACACAAAGGTGGCTGATATAAAACTAAAACTTTAAAACTACAGACTAGCAACAAACACCATCCATAAATGTTATCACATCCAACTGATGCTTCCATGTCGTTACTATGGTGACTGCTAATCAGCGATCTTCTTTCTTCATCGTTCTTAAGCAGAGCCATAGATACATCAGTGAACAACAGTGCCATCTACTGGACGGTGCATTGTGAATCACAAGCTATTTATTTGTGGATCTGTGTGAATTTGCGGAAAGAATGTGTCAATGTGTGATTAGTGATCCACAAATGCTGAGTCACGATTCACAAACTGAATTTTCAGTTTTACAAATGGCTTTTTGTTTTACAAATAGAAAATGATATTTTTACAAATATACATATTTGTAAAAACCAACATACAAGTTAGAAACAGGAAATTTGTATTTATGGATAGCAAAACACTTTTGCAACTCAAGGATAGTTGTAGATCATCTTCTGTGCCTTTGCAGTTATTTTTTAGACAAATATAAGCACATAGAGATGCAGATAATTCCGTCCCACATGGCTGGCATGGCTCGGCTCAGGGTCGACTGGCACAGTCATGCCTCGGTGTGCACATCACCTGTGGGCACAAGCAGCGCTTGGCTCCTTGCTGTGTTGCATTCCAACGCCAGCCACAGCTCTGCGCACAGTTTCAGGAAGATTGCCCTCAAAATGGCTGATGAGCCAGTTGACATCATGTGCCAGTAAATCCTCTCTGTCTCTGAACACACGCTCTCTTCGAATTGCACCATTTGCAATGCCTTCCAATACCGCTAAAGCAGCCATTATTTTTAATAGTATGCATTGCACCACTTTGCGTATGCTTTTATATCCACTCATGTAATTGCAGACACATGGGCGTGTTATTCGTTCTTCAGTGTTAATTGTTCATGTGTCTCAGATGTGGACATCTCTCAGTCTGAGAACAAATTGTGTTCACATTTATTTATTTTAACAGTTTTCCAACATCAGTGTCGCCAAAGAATCAACAGCTGTAGAAAAGTGCGTATGCCAGCCCTGAAGTTGGCATGAGGCACCGCACATTTCCACAGTCATTTCGCTCTTGATACATCTGATCGTTGACGTGAAAAGGTGCGTACACCACTTTTTTTTCTGATTAGACATGGGCACACACGAAAACCCTGTGTGCATCTTTTCCTCCACATGAATTTTCTTTCTATACAGAGAATGTGCAGGGGAAATGTGTGCATGAGAAAGAGGCCACGTGATTTCCTATAAAATAAAACAGTTTCACGTTGATTGCTCGGTATGATTGGCCTGCTCATGTTTTGCCATCTTTTCGCTGAGCAGACCTAGGATTAAATGAGAGACATTGGGTCACTGTCCCTCCCTCCTATAAAAGCCCGCCTGTGCACAGTCAACGGAGCTCCTCTCTTTTTTTCACCATACAACGTACACATCACTACTCTGTTTATTCATCCACTCTCTCATGAACTCTCTCACCGATTGCCACATTGAGTTTTCTTTGTTTTCTTAGTTCATTTTCAGCTGTATTTGTGTATTTTCTTAAAATGACAACATTCACAATTTGCTTCTCTTTTGTCGTGGCTTTCGAGCAGTTGCTATAAATACCTGCAGCCGTGTGTAACGGCAGCAGTGATGTAACCTCTCTGGTGTCACTTTGAAAAAACAAACAAAAAAAGAAGTAAACTTTGTTAGATTGTTCTGATTTTCTCATAAGTTTCCACAGGTATGTTAGAAAACAGCAAACATACCATGATCCTTCTGGGCATCTGTGTCTTCCTCTGTGTCATCTATAAGCAATCTGAAATGGGAGTTGATGCGTGTTTTGGCCTTGGTTCCTTTTTTTTATTTATTTATTTTTTACCACTACTGGGTCTTTTTCTCTGAACTTACAGAGCTAATTGTCTTTTATGTTTCTAACTCAGCGGTCTTTGTTCTGTTTCTGATTACAGAATGAATCGCCAAATGAAATGGTGGTTCCCAACCTTTTTTCTTGGAAGCGCAGCTTCGTTTGCAGAGGGAATGTGGCCAAACACAGAAAGAATATTCTCCATAACTTTACTGGCACCCGGTTCCAGAACAATCAGCCCCCCCAACTTATTCTTATATGAAGTCTCCGGCAGGTATGTAGTACTGAGTGAAAGAATAACTTGAAACTCCAAGAGTGTGTTCTTTGTTGTACATCTCATCCTGGAAATATTTTTCCAACACTCAGTCAGCTCAAAGGTGAGTTCGCTCATTTGCACAGCCGAGGTATTCCATGTCCTTAAGGTTGGAAATGTGGAGGTGCAGCATTTATGATTTCTTGGATAGGTATCAGCGTTGGTGTCGGTAGAACAAGACTTCTCCCTGAGTTTATATACTGTTACTGCGCAAAATTGAACTGTCCCTGACATTTTTCCAAGTCTATACTCCAGATTGTGTACCACTTTGAAAAGTCATTTTCACAACTCGCTCACAAATGGTAAGGGTTTGGAGTTCAAAAATACATGGTTATGGTTAGAATTGATACACATGGTTTCCACATTCTTCATTGGTCACTGTTCCTGTCACATGGACGCTGGCCTACAGAAAAGAGCAGCCTAGGGATGTGCTGCAATCTTACAAGCATGTATGGATTGTGACACTACTACGTTTTGGACCCTATACAGGAGACAATATTATCTTCTCAGATTTAAAGGATATGCGTCTTTGGAGTCCTGAATGGAGCTTTGAAAGTTCATCCAACCATTTTCTATATCTGCTTAATCTGTCAGTCAGGTTGCAGACAAACAACCATGCATGCTCACACTCACTCCTAAGGACAATTTTAGAGTCACCAATTAACTTAACATGCATGTTTTTGGATGGTGGGAGGAAGTTGGTGTACCTGGTGATAGCTGCTGCATACAAGGGGAGAACATGCAAGCTCCACACAGAGGGGCCCTGGGTGGGGATTGAACCTGGAACCCTCTTGCTATGAGGTGATGGTGCTCACCACCACACCACTGTGCAGCCCCGCTCTGAAAGTCCAGAGTTAGAATTGATAAAAATGTAAAAACCAGCATTAAAAGCTCAACTATTTGTTTGTCCAACACCCAAAAGGACATTCAAGCCTTGATGAAGCATTTTTGATCTGTTTAAGTTGAAGAAATCAACTTCACTTGCAACATCAGTTAGCTAAAAGCATTGTATCTAACGTCCCTTGCTTTCTAACTCTGCACTACACGTGTGGGTTCTGAACTGTATCAAACAGTCCCGGATGGTGACGGGGTACCTGCTGCTTCTGCGATAAGCTCTGACGTGCCTTAAATGCCCTGTGATAACTCCTGCGGGGAGCATGTTAAAGCATCACTCGAGTGCACCGCAAACTGCATGCTGAGCAGAAACAACAGAGAAATGTGGGTAAATTACTCAGTTACTCAAAAGTTGTATGTGTCTGTGTTCGTGTACGAGTCGGCTTCAGTCTTGCTGCCTGTTCCCTGTAAACTCGGTGCCAGATGAGAATGCTATTTACAAATGTACACATGTTGACATCTCACTGTATTTCCAGATAAGATACCCCCGTGGTGATTTACCTGGCAGCACAACTAGCAGCGCTGCTTATGCAGAGCGATCCTTTGATTTAATCCGCAGCCAGATTGATTGAACATAGCCTCAGGTCTGTGCCTGGCCCCTGCATAAACAGATCTACTCTATGTTATGTTTAATTTAGAGTCCTTCCACTGGAATGGAACCAAACTGATCAGGACTTGTTTACTTTCTTCAGCCCCAGCAAGCCCTGGCCTACTTTTAACAACTTCAGCGCACTTTAAATGGAGTCAAGTGTATGTTTGCTCGTGGTTGTGTGACTGACAGTTTGCTGCATATGTGGGCACAGCAAATTAGCTTTGCATCTATAATGCAGGACTCCTCAGCTGTATCCATATATCGTCAGGCTTTGAGGTGTGAGATATCTTTAGCTGCCTGGTCCCGGAGACCTGGCCTACACTGCCTGTTTGTGTGTCGCGTGAGAGACTGGTTACATTTGCTCATCTGTGTGGAAGATATATGGCCCTGCTGTATGACCTCTTTTGCCTCTTGGATCACTCTGAAAAATGTTGAAGTTGGGCCCGATAAGAGGTAGCTATGCACTTGAAGACCAATAAAAAAAAGTCAGATAACAAGCCTGTACCCATTTTAACTGTTCAGCTTGGTTCTTTTCTTTATGAAGTTATGGCAGAGCTGGTATATTTTAAAAGTACAATTATATAACCATAGGGACAGGAAGTAAAATCGGTCGCCCATCTGTCTCTTAGAACATTTTCCTCTGTCAGTCAAGCAGCGAATTCACACAGACACATAACCCTGCAACCAGATTTAATGTGTAGACTTCTGGACAAAATCAGCGGAGGTGTGTGTGTGTGTGTCTGTGTGTGTTAGTATGTCCCTGACAGCTCACTGCTCTGTAGCAGAGCAGATACCAGCCAAAGATTAGGATGTAATTACACGCCACTTTCTGCTCCATCCCTCTGCCCAAGAGAGGAAGAGAAAGAAATGGAGAGAGCACTGGAAGGAAAGGAGGGGAGCCAAGGTGGAGATAAGGGTGGGTTGTATGCGTGGGTGTGTGTATGTGTGTGGGGGGGATTTGGGTGGTGCGTGAACATCCTAATGACACACCCCACCCCATGCCAATCTCAGTCACACCACCAGTGAACTCGCAATCCTCTCTCAGAAAGAAAAAAAAAAAAGAAAACCGTTTCACCCTCCTTACTCTGCCCAGCACGCGTCAAATGTTTTGACTCAAGATTTACCCCACTGTGTCTGCGTTGGTCTGTCTGTCACCATAGTAACAAAGTGATCAACCATGTCCCATTCCACACACGAGAAGGATGTGTGTGCCACACTCGTGCCCTAAGCGTCAGACATTAGGATAATCCCCTCTCCTCATTTAAATGTAAAGTCAGCAAAAGAAAAAGTCGCTCTTGCAGAAGTGTTTTGTATGTATGAGCGTGCGAGGAGGGGGTGCACGAGACGGCTATTTGCTTCCTGAATATGTGTCCCACGTGCATGCGAGTGAGATAATTTGCAGGAGGAAAAAAAAAAAAAACTAATGCCATCATATTTCGCTCTTATTCTCTTCTATCTGCCTTCCCTAATATCCCCCTGCTTTGTTTCTGTCTTGCTCGCATCAACTTCGTGTTTCCTCTCCTTTTCTGGTAGTGACATTTTTAGGTCATCCCTCACTCACTTTCATCATCTTCACCGTGGCATGTAGTCTGTGCATCTGTGGCGCTTGTCTGTGCAAGGTGAAGCTAGTGGGATGTGAGAGTAGGATGCAGGATAAATCCCTCAGGGGAACATCAGGGAAACGATCATCTCCCAGCATTCCCGCACACATTCCCGCTGCATTCCCTTTGAAGATGGGAATACGGTTGTTGGAAAAGAGTGCTGTCATAAATACGCTGTGGCACCTACACACGCCTGCACCTCCATCCTAACCTCTATCCTAACCACGCTTGTCCACCTAATTACAGATCTGTCAGTATTTTTGGTATGGGTGAGAAAGTCCATGATCAGGAGCAGTATTGATGTGAGTTTTAATCCTTCTTCTGAGAAAGACAGACTGTGTGTGTGAAAGAGAGAGAGAGAGAGAACATGGGGAGTTCCACATTTTCACAGATCAAAAGCTTTCAGGGGATTTTTGAGCTGGTATCTGTGTTTGTGTGTACTGTAAGTGTCAGTGTGCATTGTAATGAAGGGGGAGTGGGGGTTTCAGGGAGCTTTGACACAGATGTGAATGTAGAAAAACAAAAACACCACACACAACCCTACTGCGTTCATGCACACATGGCACTCACACATATGCTACACATTATCATGTACAGATGGAAGCCAACACTTTTTCTCATGTGAAGCTCATCCTATCTTTGTCGGCGCTCTCCCCACATACTTTACGCACACACCTTGCCATCGCTCACACATCTTCAAGCGTATGCACACATGTAAACATTGTTTGTTCATTCATGCTTACGGCGCTTTGAAATCAAGGCTGGATTGAGCTTTTGAATCTCTCCAGATACAAACATGTGGTTATATTAGCTACAAACCCAAATACATACGTAGAATTAGTTAAAGGAGGGTTTACATTTTACATAAAATGCTAAGACAAACAATGTAAGTTCTCTGCTTATTAAATATAAAGAAGTGTATAGCATATGACAAGCTCCTACTGAACATCACTTTCAGCTGTTAGCTAGCAAAGTAATTCAAACGATTAGCTTGGCCAATGTACCCAGAATTTCCAACCTCCAAAATTAACCTTGCTGAGTTGGATCGTACATTTTTACCAATACAACGTTATTCTTTTCACATTTAATAAGGAAACTTTATTTGAAAGTTGCACCTTGGCCAATGATAGCAAACATTAAGTTACAACAGAGCTTTCAATGTAGGCTATTTGTTACATGAATAATTAGCATTACCCAAAAAGTATGTCATGTCAGAGGTCACCCATCTCCCCGACGTCACCACTACAGGAGAATCAGCTCACCGGCCACACTCTTTTTGGCGTGTTGCTCATGTAGATGCTATTGCCACCTACTGACCCGACATGATTGCTTCAGCTTTCGTAGGGGTTTCTGCGCTCTTGTCTGAACGTGGTTATTTTGTGCTTGGATGGGGAAATATATCTATTTTGAAAAAAATATATATATTTAGAGTAGTGCAGTTCAGGCCTTAAAAAGGAGAGATGGCAAACAAAAACATAATCCAGTACCTTGGGTCAATTGCTTGCCAAGAACTGAGGAACTATACTTATTTGAACCCTGTCACAAAGAAATGAACCAAACTGAAATTTAAATGTCCATATTTTACATTCTGTCATGTTGTAAATTTGATTAGTCAAGGATGTCACATTTGAACAAAGACCCTGAAAAGCAATGGTTTAGAAGTGATTTAAACCACACACACAAACATGCTGCCATTTCTTTGCTGTACTATGTTGACAGTATATAAAAATCATGAGTGGATTACCAAACAGTTTTTAAATCATACCAAAATCATGGCTGGATTAATTCTATGTGACATCAGCTTGTCTGCGGTTCCTAAGCCATATTTAGTTGAACGATCAAAAAGCTTAACCTGGCCAGTAAATCCTATCCTAATATTCCACTAATCTGTCCCCAATCCAAACTATACCGGAATCAGCATCGGCCCGTTTGTTGTTTGCCTTCGACTTTATTTTTCTGACATTGACAGCAAAATAAGTTATGACCCGGGCCACAGTTTTCTGTTTCTGATCCTGAGTGTGCATGGTTTTCATTAAATATTCACCATGTCCAGGCACCATGACTCAAATTCTGGCAGATGCAGTGCTATATCACACACACACACACACACTTACCACTGCGACCTGATTGAAGCCACATACCTAAACAGAGGATTAGAGGCTTATCATCAAGTCCCTGGAGTTTTGATGTTAGCAATGTTATGTTTCCTGGTAAGGTTCTTATCCTCCACGATAAGCAGGCTGTGTCCAAATGTTATTCATTCTGCTTTTGAATAGCACTTTACTTGATGAAAAAAAAGTGCGTACAACCTCCTGCTGTACTTGTTTGTTTGGGATGGATCAAATGCCGTAAACAGATCGGCATTTTCCAATAAAGACAGATATGGGAATGAGGGTGGGGAGTATGTGGTGAGGATGATGGTGATGATGGTAAGTGTTTAGGTTTGGGGGTGGGACTGGGGGGTGGGGGGTGGGGGGGGTGGAGAGGAAAGGATTTGCAGACACAGTGATGGAGCAGTGGGTGGAGATGTTGGAAGGGAGCAGCAAAGGTTTAGAATTGGATGGGAATGACTGGCAAGTTGATGAGGAGAGTCGGGGGTGGAAGTTTGTATCAGACCAGCATGCCAGTCTGCTGGTGTTGGTGTCTGATTAAAAAAGGATTCATCAGCTTTCCGCCTCTGATGTAATGGATTAAGTGCAGCTTGATTGATAACACCTTTATTTAGAAACAGATTTATTGGCAAATGTAGTATCTTTGTCACTCTACGATACTAATGTCCCATGTTGAATACGTTTCTGCCCAACCGTACTGCCCCGTGGCAGAGTTCATCCTGACAACTGACACAGCAGGGTGAAATGTTACTGATCAAAAAGACGTCAGCAGTCATGAACAAAGGGGAAAAGGGGGATTTTACAGCACAAATGTGACATTCCTGCAATTATATTGCCTTTGTAAAATACAAGCAGTAAGAGGTAAACACATCACAGAATCCCCCCCCACACACACAAAAACACTGCTGGTAAAAAAAAAGCCACACGCAGCACTGCCAGCAGTCAGGCTGTATTTCCAGGCCCCATTGTCCACCATTTCTCCGGGAAAACACACTGTGTCTGTGACACATGGTTCAAAAAGTCTACAGAGAAGCAGCTTTTTCCTGGGAGGTGACGGCACACTGTGTCAGACTTCTCATATATTCCTATCTAGAGCGATGAGTCCCAGGCATACTGTCTCTCTTCCCAGAGCAGACTGACCAGCGCAGCTGAACTGGTGTGTTGCTGAAAATGAACCGAGTAGCGATTGCTACATATTCAATGAGAAGTCCGTGATTTTCTCAAGTATTTGTTGTCAAACTGGATATCCTGTGCTTAACTTAGCTTCTCAGAGCCTCAGCCTTTTAAAGATAGTGGTATTATATCAAATTGTGATTGTAATCACCCGTCGACATCACCTGTTTGAAACAACATCATTAGGAAATTTTACCTAATTTCTCTTCCTATTGGCACTTGTCCAAACTTGTTATGGAAATTGTTGCAGGCCTGAAATAAAAAAAAACAGAACTATAAGCAGTATCAAAATAAAGTGAAGAAGGAGAAGAACACATGAAATATATTGGGTTCATACTTTTACAATGAAATAAAAGTCGAAGTCCTTCCATTCATCCATCCATCATTTTCAACATCACGTCCAGGAGGCAAACACAGACTTCCCTCTCCCCACAGATTCTCTCCAGCTCCTCCTGGAGGATCCAGAGGCATTTCCAGGCCAGAAGGGAAATCTAAACCCTCCAGAGTGCTCTGGGTTTGCTAAAGAGCCTGCCCCCAGTTGGGGAGGCGTCAAAGAAGCCTAATCAGATGCCCAAACCACCTCAGCTGACTGCTTTCAATGCGGGGGAGCAGCGGCTCTGCTCCAAGCTCCCTCCGGATGCTCGAGCTCTTCATCTTATCTCTAAAGCTGAATCCAGCCGCCCTCTGAAAGAAACTCATTTCAGCTGCTTGCATCCGCAATCTTATATTTTCTTCAGTATTGTTCCGGCTCTTTCTTATTTGGGGTTGTAAAACCCCACGACACAGAAAACATGAGAATGACATCATGAGGAAAAAGGGCTGCGGTGCTTACGTCAATAATGGTAAGAGTGCCGGGGTATATAAGAGCTCCTGAAAGGCTGGAACCTCTGAGGAAGTCCAACAAGAATTTCAATGACACAATCATAATTATTTTTTTAATTACAAATGGGACATACACGTCAAGGCTGCTATTTTCTTTTTGCCCTGATAATGTATTCCTCAAGCAGCAATGAAGCACAGAGAGCTTCTGTGTTGGTATCAACCTTAAAAAGGCCATCCCAGTTGAACCCTGGCCAATGGTCCCATTAATAAGATAAGGGTATTTGGATAAAATGTTCTGGGCTGCATGCAGTGGGGGTGCCGTGAGTTAAAATGAGTTGAGAAACGAACTCTGACGCGGACACATGATAGATGCAGTCTTCAGAATGATGAACAGCTATATTAACTCTCATGGAAAGCACTACTAGAAGTTGTTATCTGCATTGTGTTGCCAACACGTTTAGATTTGTGAGTCCTTTCGAATAAAACATTACTGGAGGGGAGTGAACGGCATGATTTTCAGCATTCACAAGATGATTTATTGAACATGGAAAAATATATCCCCAATGTGCAAAACGGCTCTGTTTTTAATCATGGTAATAAGAGTTTTAGCTGTCAAGTAATGAAGATTTTCTGCCTCGAGGCTCCTGCCTGTAATTAAAGAAAAGTGAAACTGTCCGTCAAGGGAAAATAAAACTTGTCATTTGGTATCAAAGTTTACTGTTTTGTATATAAAACCGCAGTAAAGGGGCATATCTGGAGCTAAAGTAGGCGTTGATTTATTTTGAGGGATTGTGGGCTGTATGTTTGAGAACCGGTGTTACAAGAAACTGAGGTTTAGTTTGAAGGCATCTGGAAAGTGGTACATGCAGTGCTGGCACAAGCATTTTAGATGACAAACGGGATATGGAAGAATGAGCGTGTTGTCACATTTGTTTTCATGCTTCTATAATCGGATTCTCTTCAGCCAACGAGTGAATTTACTTTTCCTTTTGAACAGTATTTTCTGTTAGTTTCCAGCATGATGACACGGTCAAGCCATCCGATCGATATCCCATGAAGCTTCCCATTATGGTTTCATTTTAGGGCACAGTGTGATGGCAACATCGGGAGGCTGAGAGCCGGGACAGGATGGTCACGGTGGGGGTTATGTGCTTTGGGGGGGGGGTTGAGGTATACCCCCATCTGCACCATCTGTGACAGATCCCATGACCCCATTCATCGTCTTCCACCCAATGATAAAGCCTGTGATCCCGAGTCAGTGGACCGTGTCCCACTTGATATGTCATAATGATGAGTAACCAGGACATGATTGGAATGCTCATTTCAAGGTGTCGCCATAGTACACTTTTGATGCCTTTAACTATGAGTCCTCCATAAAAGTCAAAGTCAAACTTGTCTGTTTTAAGAAATCATTGTGAACTTTGTTCTTCTTCTTGTTAAAAAAAAACAAGGTTTGCCTCTGTACCGTCAGTACAAACAATTGTCTAATTCTTTGAATTTTCCAATTTCTTGCTTCTCTTCCATGAAAACGACATGTTGCACCCTGAAAACAGCATGTTTTGGACTGATATATTATGGATTCATTCATGTATGGTAAGATTATGGATTGCTCAAACCGTCTTTTATGCGTGCAGCTGTAATGCAGGCTTACACTTAGGGAATGTGGTGGATAATCTAGCCCTGAGGTCAGATACGACCGAGCTGAGTCCCTGTGGTTAGAGACGTATGGAAACAGCAACAGATAATGTGATGACGGCATAATAAAAGGTTTGATCTTATCAATTGATCAACCGACTGACTTTAAATCTGAGGCACATGAATAGTCAGTGTGTGTGTGTGGGTGTGGTTGGATGTGCATGTGTTTGGTCTATAACAATTCATGAGCATATGTTTAAGAGATCAATCAATGACAGTTATTTTATTGATCTCCTTCTTTCCTGCACATGGGGCACTCTGCGTATGACTCATGGAAACTGTGGGAGTGATTTATATAGATGTATACAGATGTGTCTACTATAGACAGAGCTATGCTGCGTGATAAGATTAGCCACACCAGGACCACCACCTATTATAATTCTGCCTGGATGTGAACTGAGTGGAGGGTAGCATTTGTTGATAAAGAAGAGTGTGTTTGTGCGTTTGTTGGCAGCGAGATAATCCCGGCAAGCAGCTGTGTTTTGGCCCTATAGAGCATCTGCTCAGGGTGGCCATATGCTTATAAACATGCTGCTGACCTCAAATTACTGACAGTCAATAGTGATGATTAGGTCTGACGTAACAATGATTATTGGATAGAGGGCTTTATGTTCTGTTGTGATGGCCATTGTATCATTTTGCATTTTTACGGGATTAAGCCGGGCTGCATTATGGCAACTGTGACCTCATTAAAAGTGTTAAATGGCCCATCACAGCGGCCCCCCTCCCACCAAGTTGTCCTCTATAGAAATCAGGGCTCTGAGCTGTCTTGATTTCTGTATCTTCTCCGCCGTGCTGAACATTAAAGTTACATCCATTTATGGATATGAAAAAAGGAAGTCAGTTTTAGCTGTCGTATGGTAAACAGTTTCACGTCAGTTTGGCGTATAAGAGCCCTAACAGGTTAACAGACTGTTTAGACCTGGTATCATGTTACCCGTGTGGTCTTATTGCCACGGGATCACTCCACGTATATTTATTTACATTTGCCCTAAAGCTTATTCCCACTTGTGTCTTGAATGACTAATGGTGGTTGGATCTCAACTAAGTCAACCACTCTACATCCAAATAAACACAAAGCCAATGTCATGCAGTTGAATGCGAACATGTCTACTTGTTTCCATAACGTCACAAATACATTCAGTAATCTTAATTCTATCATTTATCAGATATTTCTTATTGCGAGTTTCACATTCGACTCTCAGTTATTGCAGCGTTTTTACAAACATGTCAAAAACTTCAGTGATGTAACAGAGTGATACGAGACAAGTCAAAGGAACTGAAAATAACGATGTTGCAGAGCTCATGTCAGCACAACATTTGCTGACTCAAGACAAACTTATAAAGTCCCAGCAGTTTTCATTCTTAACCAGTCCAAAGAAAAGGTAAAAATGTGCAAGACATATGTGCACTACAGCCCTGTGATGGACTGGTGGCCTGCCCAGGCTGTATCCCGCCTGGCTGTCGCTCAGGGGCAGCTGGGATAGGCTCCGGCATATCGCCTCTGAGGGCCTGAGTGACCCGATCTGAATGTGTCATGAGCGCCTCCACAACTGCGTCCGCTTCTTATCCGATCACCCAGGATGCTCGTTTGCTCAGGCTCCAAATATTTCTTTCTTTTCAAGAAACTTCTTCAACAAATCTTCCCTCTGTTGAACACACTTTTAACTATTAAAGGAGTTGTGCTGCTTTTCTAAATTAAAAGGTATGTCTTGTGTTGTGTGACAATTATATTAAAAAAGAAACAGACTTTTGGTCTGTTGGTAATTATGGGAAAGAAACTGGTAAAATGTTCCCCTGCACTTGAGCGTTAAAAGTCTTTGAAAATGAACTTCCAGGATAACTGCGACATGGAATAATTGGTGAGACAAAGATAAATACCTTCACTTCTTAACTCTATTTTCCATTTTGATGGTTTTATATGTAATTTGATCTCTCAGTGGGTGGAACAGTTTCATAAAGTTGTTTATTGCCCTCTTAGAATGGAGTGAGTGACCTCTTAGAAAGCTTCTGATGGGCTCGTTTGACATCATCCATAGCAGTCTGAGATCAAACATTTAATTTCTTCTGTTCATGTGTGGCAGTCTGAGCACAGATAATGAATGCATTTAAAACAGTGCAGGAAACGTGTACCATTATTTCTCATTGGGAACAAAGGTCTTTGAAGTATTGTGCTTTGCATGTGCCCGAGTGTGCATGCACTTGTTCACAAACATCTGTGCAGGAAGTACCCTTAAGTAGTATATGTTCTCTACTGGGTAATTGGATTACTGAATTCCTCAAACGCAAAGCCTCAGACCCATGAGTACTATTTTATGCCTTCTCAGCAACCTCGCTGCTTCATCCTCGCTTTTCATTTCTACTTTCCCCAAGACATTAACAATAGAGACTCTTTCGATTTGCAAGAAACATCCAGAAGCGCTGACAAGTAGTTGTGGCAGTGCTTCTGTAGGGGTCTAATTCTAGTTCTGTGACCCATTTCCATAAATAAAAAAGCTCAGAATCTCCTCTCATTGACTTCTGTGTCCAACTTTAATGCAATATCTTTGAATTCCTCCTTCGATCTAATTGATTGTGTGGAAAAAAGGTGAGAGATGTCACTTATACATAAATGTACCTGAAATTGAGATTTATGTATGTGAGTCTGTGAGCTCATGTGTGTCTCGTACTCAGAATGGGGGGCAAGGTAATACCAGTGGATAAATCTAGCTGAGATGGGAGGGGAATGATTTAATAAGGAGAGTGTAATAGAGGGAGGGAGAGAGGGATGGATTGGGTGGATGAATGTTTTGATCAGAGCAATAAAGAAAGACCTTTCTCTCTGCTCTAGGTTCTATGTGTGTGTGCGTGTTTGTGGTTGTGTGTACGCATACGAGTGCATGTCACTCGGGTACCTCTGCTGTAACAATGCGCTGGGATGAGAATGAGGGGAGACAGCCAGGGGAATAGTGGAGAAAACAGAGAGGCAGCTTCGGTGGACTCCATTCAATCAGTGTAGCGCTGGAGCCAGCTCATCTGCTCCCCAACAATGGAGAGGTCACTATGAATTAGAGACGTGCAGAGGTTTGGGAGATGGAAGTAGGCAGGACACAATCAAACACACTCCGGCAATACAGACATGCACATGCATGCACATGGTGACTCACTCACTTATCTTCTCTGTCCTACTGTCAAGTTCCCTTATTACCTTATTTTTCTTTTCATCTCTATCAGATCTGTCTTGCCCCTGGACAGGTCCACTTACAGACTAAGAAATATGTAACCTCCTAGAGACACATTGTGATTTTTAGGTCGGCTTGGTTGCATTTCCCATGCTGTTATTGTACAACAATAAACATTGTCTCACATTGCCTGTATGGATATACATTGAATAGAGCAAGGCTTTTAGAATGCAAATGTCTCTGGTTTGCTGATGGGATTAATCAACCTGGCATCTGATTTGGAGTAGATTACCAGTTGAGATATTCCAGGAAATTTTGACTCTTGACTCCATTGCCTTCATATGCTGGGCATAATCCACTTTGTTGTCAAAACTGATATTAATTCATCACAGTAAATGTACTTCCAGACTGGCACATATCAGCAAATCATTAGAGGTTAAAGTGCCAGGGACAGCAAAGATCTAATGTTTCGCACATTTTCCTTGTAATGTATGCTATATGTCATTACTTATGAACTGGAAGATTGAGGATTCAGTGAAGCTTGAGTGGAATTTTGAACAGAATTACTAGTTAAGTATAAGTTATAGATGTGAAACAGCTTACAAAGTATATTAGTCTTTTTATTATCACCAACTGTAGAACAAAAATATATTTTGATGCTGGCTCTGGCTCTTTTAGAAAACTAAATTGCTAAGAACATTAGCATTCTTTCTAGCTCCTATCAGTAGCTTGCTAAAGGCAGGAATTTTGTTGGACTGAAGACTCCCTCTGAAGTTATTACTCCGTAAAATCTTTTTGTTGATGCCGTTCATATGCTAACTCACAAGGAATTTCTTTCCTTGGAAAGCACTCAGGGGATTTGGGCTGAACTCTGTGGGTTAACGTATTTTGCTAGCTTTGTTTAGCTTTCCATTCAATGGCACAGAAAGTAATGAACTTAACCTTGGTTTTGCAGTGTTACAGATCACTGGCTTATCATTTTATTTGCGTTACTCTGTTATGAGCTCCTGCCTTTTGACATATGAGGTTATATTTACTGCATCGTTTCCTCTGTACTTTTCTCTCCCACACAGTTGCACTCTTTTGACGTCAAGGTTATCATCAAACTGCACCACAGTTCTGGCAGCATAACAAAGCCTAGTGTCAAGACTGGTCATTACTGCAATTGCAGATTTAGAGTACTTTCTTTTGCTTCCAGTGGTTTTACAAGTCCATTGACTGAAAGAATTGTCTACTTTAGAGTGATGGCCCAACCATAGGTCTACTGTTGTTAAACTGAAAAGATTCATGTTTAATTCACATTTGCCATAGAGCTGGAACGTATCTACGTTAGAACATGTGCAGCTGGTGAGATTATTTCTTTATCACTTTTACTGGCCTGCCGGGGAGGATCTTAACACTGATAGAAGGTTATGCAGTAGGGGGTCTATTCTTCTGCCTTGGCACTGATACAGAGTACAGTAGAGCAGTAACAAATTCCAGAGTGTAAAAGCCAGAAAAGGTCAACATAATCCAACCCAACATTTACTTTGTACTCTGCGGTTCATGTTTGTTCCTGACATAGATCTGCATATCCTGATAGGGTACTGGTTACCATATCTAACCAAATTATCATATAGCAGAAAGACGATTTATTTTTAAAACTTTTTTTTCAAATCAACTTTATTACATTTTCATTTAACCTGCTGTATATATATATATATATATATATTTACAATTAATTAGGGTCAGAGTGTGCAGTGAAAGAGTTGGGTTGAAAGAGAGAGCCTGGATAGAGACAATTTGTTCTCTGGGCCTTGTTTACTATCTCTGGCTGTCTGCAGCCAGTACTGCTAAATGTACGCACTGACAGCTGTGAGTGTGTGTTCATGTGTATTTTCATGCACGCTTACGGGCCTTTTAAGCTCCTAAACACATTGTATATATTTATCCTAGGGAATGAATCCGGGGCATCCCACTGATGAGTCTTGGATTTAGCCCGATCAGTCTGGCTTTGGGGCGGGAGGGATGGAGCAATAGTAGGGAGGCTGGGGATGAGTCACTGTTATTCAGCCGGTGGCTAATGGTTAAATGGATATATAAGCATCCGGCCTAACCCTGTAGAGATGATGTGGGTTTAATCTGCACGAGTGAACTGATGTGAGCTAGGGAAAGCGAGATTGAGAGTTAATCAAGTAAAATGCAGCCTCATATGTATGTATAGGGGGAAAACATACGCAGGAATGAGGGAAACAAGCATTCTCTTAAATTAAACCTTCCCACTGGCAAAACTGCGGACGGAATTTTGTTTAATGTATGGCTCATTTATGAAAACAAACCATGCAAGCACCTGAAGTTCATTTTATTAAGTACACTGAGGGTCAAGTGCTGAATATTCTCCAAATACAGTTTATGTAATAAGTATATGCAGGTAAGTACACAATGTTTTTGTTTTAGTTTACAAAAAATATTAATACAACATTTGTACACTAAACTACTGTATGTCTCCTATAGCTATATTCATATACCTTCAGCCCATCCTTTAATTTTAGTGCCCTGCCAGCACTGTTGTATGTTAGCTGATATGAGGGGTTACACGAGTGTGGGGCTGTTCGTGGCTCAGCTGCAGATCTCTTTTAGTTCCACTCACTTTTCAACCACAGCAACTTTTTCATGGAACTGCATGGAACTTTCTTTTTTTCCTACCTAGTAGTAGGGTTAATTCCTAGGATAAGGGATAAGTAACTGCTTCAGACGATATACATGTACTAGATTTTGTCCAAATACACGACAGCACTACAATATACCATAGAAAAGATTATAAACAATAAACTGTTAGTCACATAGACTATTCTTAATATTAGCTTGTAAAAACTTAAATAAGACAGAGAGGAATGGGCTGATCCTGTATGTGACGGAGAATTAAAACATAATTCTGACTGCTGCTGGTTGGCTGTTACATCAACTCAGTGTTCCTATCTACAATGCTGACGCAATTGGAGAAAAAACCATCAGCAAACTCGTGGATCTGTTTGGTCTAAAAATGCGTAGTTACTCTAAATCTAAGACCACAAGAAACCTGAAGGAAAAAGTTTGGAAAAGAGTCACGACATTCACTCCATCTTTATTTAGTTTTGCTAAATTCCTGGATGCTTAGAGAATCACGATTTAGTTTTTAATCCCATAAACACAAGTGAGCGAAGATAACCAGATACGGCTGTTTTACATGTCCACACTACACTAAGTACATAAATAGTCTGACCTTAGGGGTTTATTGGCTTCCGACTATTGGAGAAAACATCAAATTCCTTAGAACTTGAGCTCCTCAACCACATCACAAACATCCTTATTATGCAATGTAGGCCTAATAGCTCCTGAGCTGGCACTGAAATCTGTTTTTTTAATTTTTTTTTATTTTTTGCACACCTGCTCAAAGCTTGTCCACCCAAAAGCTGACTTGTGTCTTAGAATGACTAACGACAATACCAAGTATGTCACGATGAAAACAACATATTTTCAAATGATATACTTAAACATTCTGTATGTGGCAAAATACCTCATTATAGTTTCCTTTAAGCATACCTCACTCAAAAGATTAACTGCAAGTGTACTTAAGAGTAATTTCTTTGAACAGAAAAGTAGATGCCTCGATCTGGTACAGTTAGAGGTTAATGCGTTCCAAACCTACACAGATTGTTTCAGTCCCCCTTACTCATTGGGCCTCTGGAAAAATGGCATTTCAGGAAACAATATCCCATGATAGGAGGATTATGTCAAAGATTACATTGAGAAATGATGACATTAGCCAGGACCAGATGGGTAAAAATGCACTTTTTTAACACATATCCATAAATATATCCATGTTTCTTTCTCTTTTCTTTTCTATCCCATGTCATATCACACTTTGTTTCTGCCCCTCACCTCTTTCCCCTCCCTTGCTCCCCCTTGAGCTGTCTGACCATGTTTGTTTGTGTTTGCATCTCCAGGAAGTTTGAACAAAATGCTGGCATGCCTCCCTTTGCTCCCCCGCCTCCACTGAGCTTGTCCCAGCTGTTTCCTCTGTCCTCCCTCTCTCTGTCTCAGCATGGCTCCTCCACCCACCTCCATCGCCATCCATCAGCCCTAATCCCTAACCTGCGTTCCTCAGCAGGGGACAAGGTCAGTGCGGAGCTGCAACAACTCTCCACCCTGCCAGAACATCCATCCCACAATGCCCCTCATTTCCCTTCCAGCATGCTTTGCTCTCATCGACCCTGGCACCCTGGTGCCGTTGTTTGCTGGTTTCTGATTGGCCAGCAGCTACTATGGCACAATGGGTTAAAAAAACATTAATTTTCCTTTCACAAAGGGCCAGGAGTTTAACTACCAACCCAAAGTTGTCAGTTGAGCGATGCTTGCAGCGAGCATGCTCGCTCTTTTGAAGTTTTTATAGCTGCCATGTCACTGGGGGTTATGTGACCAGCTGTTAAACACATGCAAAACTGTTTACATCTGTCACTGTTGGGGTGCGTGAGGGTGAGCTTTGTGTGAATTCCAGGATGCTGGTGAAGCACTGCCATCAGCCTCGGAGGCAGGAAACCTAAACCCTTTCCACTTGGTACTTTGTCACCACAGAGTCAGACAGCACAAGGCCAGTCTCTCACGGTTTGTTCGTGTCAGGATGAAGCAGTGTGTAAGTGGTGACTATTGTGAGAAATGACTAATCATTTTCAATAATGCTCATCAGGAGGGCGTCACAGAAACTTTGGCCGTATGACAAAGTATTAGTGTTAATCTTCTTGCTGCTAATTTACATGTTAATCAAACCATTTTCTCCAAATAAAAGTTCAGTTCACCATTAGCAGACTCAGCAGGTAGTGTGAGGCGAGAGAAACCCGGATGACTGCACTGAATGAGAATCAGAGGGCCCTAGTTAATCTTTTCATGGAAGTAATTATGTGAACGGAGCCTGAACAAGAGCAGAACAGATGACGAGGAACAGGCCTGATGATGATTTACACTGCAGCCTGATCTGTCTGCACCTTAGGTGACCTGTTGGGAATAAACACACTTATTCGCACACTAACAAGTCCACAGGTGGCCACAGGAATGTAAACGAACATACACCAAACAATGAATGCACACCACAAACATACACAAGGACTGCTCTCAAAAGCGTTAAATACTGAAAGTATGCACCCACTTTTTGACATACACACCACACTCCTATGAATTCTATATTCATGTCATGCAGACACAAGTACAAACAGTAATCTTTCCTGCATGCAGGAATGTGAAAACAACACAAGGCTGTATTACTAAATGGGCAAAACATCTCACTGCCTTAGGCTCCAGGATTACTGCAATACAAGTGAGTTGATTCCTGCATTAATGGGTTATCATGTTATGTTTTAGAATACTTCATTTTTCAGTCACAACTACTTTTGTTGAAGTGTTGATATGAATAAAAGCCCTTAGCAGAGTACATCTGTACATCGACAATATGTTTGTTTGTCAGCTGGCAGCCAAGCTGCCCGTGAATGACAAGAACGATACTTTAGCATAATGAAGTAACTCGTGCCGACAAGCAAACCCGACTTTAATCATCAAACCTTTTGCTGATTTACAAAAAGCTGAAGGTCCTCAATGCAGCCGGCTGAGTCTTGAGCCCTTTCTTACGTGTCACCCCCCTCTCTCTTTGCCCACTTCCCTGTTAAGCTACTTTGAAAACAAGGGCCACTGGAGCCCAAAAATACCTTTAAAGAAATAAGACTTCATTGTTGTTGTTTTTTATCCATTAATTAGAAATTAGTGATAGAAAGGATGTTCAAGATGGTAGTTGGAAAAAAAACATTTAAACTGGAGTATTATTCAACCTGATTTCACTCTCAACTCGTCACAAACTCATGCTTGGTCATAATCCTTTGGTGTCACATTTTAATGCCCCTTCAGAGTATTCTCTCAATGAGCTACGAAATCCAATGGACTTAAGTAGAAGTCCCACAATGTCTGAAATAGATACAATGACAGTTGTGAAACATTCTCTGCTGGTCATATTGCAGGACTTGCTGCCATGGTAATACAAAAAATTAAAGTGATGACTGATAAGGAAGGGAGAAGTGTGTTGTGTTTCAAGGAGTGTGTTTTTAGTTGTCTTAATGTCGAAGGTATCCAAACTCCTGATGGACAACCATTTTTAAATATGAATTATAGACTTCCAGGCCATATCTCCCACCATTCGACCAGCATTTACACATATTCCACAAATGCTTCAGTAAACTCTGACATATTTCCTTCTGAATTTAAAAAGGCCCCATCATAAGCTTTGCTTAAAAGAAATCCCTTCCTCATCTCTGTTTATGTTTAAAACTATTGGCTAGTCTCGTTTCTTCCATTCCTATCTAACGTTATCGAAAGAATGATTTTCAAACAGTACTCGGATTTACTGTCATAGAATATTGTCCTTGGCTGGAATCATTCTGGCTTTAGAGTAATCACTCCACTTAAGCATGCTCTGCTGAAAGTGAGACACCCCCTTCCTTTGCTGTGTACACCACTTCTTTGGACTCAGCCATCCCCCCACATGCTTCTTGTGTCAAAACTACACAGATGATACCCAGCTGTACTTATCATTCCTGCCAAATTAAGCTGCAGTTTCAGTACAAACTTTAGCTTGTCACTTTGAGAGTACTAGATCACTCACTCAAGACTGATCTAACAGTATATAAACATTTATATAGTCTCTTTTTCTATCTCCCTAGCCAAAGATAAATTAAACCTTTGATTACCAGTTATCCATGTCTGACCTTGTTGCTTCTGTCTTTCAGTCATGTCTTTGTACACAAGAAAAATGTACATAATAAAATCGCCTCGACTCCTGTAATGCTATTCTCATGGGTCTCTTAGCTCCACTTTCTACCCATGGCTGCCTGAATCAAATTCTTGTTCTTGCTTGCCTCAGAGTGACTTCACTGCATCTAAACACAGGCATACATGCTTATTATCCCCAAAGAACACCACTTAACTAAGAAACATAGTTTAGTTATTATAGACTACATAGGGCAGTCTTAATCAACTTATATAATTTCTGGTTCCATGATGGTGGAGCAAGCTGCCAGATGCTATCAGAGCAGTAGTATCCCACATTACCCTAAAGAATCTCTTGAAGGCTCAGCTTCAGTGTTCTTTCTTACTTTTAAATCTCTTTGGATAAGTGTTTTGCCGAGTCACTAAATAGAAATGGACACAAATGAAACTACTGAAATGTTTTGTCTCATCTCATATCTGATTTAAGAAACTATGATAAGCTTGAAAAAATCAGTATGCCATTTGACCCTACTTAAACCTAAGTAATTTTAGTGCTTAAATTCATCCAAACAGCAACTAAAAATGATTCATGTAAGATAAAATTCAAGTTTCACATTGGAAGAAAACACCACTCTTCTGACTGAAAGTTGTGTTTTATTCTGCCACCACCCCTTCAACCTCTTAAGCCCTTACCCAACAAGATACCTAAAGTATGGTGCCAAAGTCTTGAGCCAGCCATCATTCCTTTATATTGTGCTTCCAAGGAGACTTTCTAAACTTTTTATTTGAACAGTGGCTGCCCAAGAACAAGAACAACTGTATGTGGAACATTAAACCTTAAAACATGATGCTAAAGGAGTTCATAGTGCATCAAATTGTAACGCCAAAGGCTCCGCATCAAGCACCCGTATGCAACAAGTCAGGAGTGAGATGGGGTTTTAGAAACAAATTAGAGCTCAAGAAGAAGCCTTGTATCAATTATGAGAAGATGACGAGGACTTATTCATGTATCTTTTTTCCTCTTTAAACTTTGCATTGATTCATAGGTGTCAGAGGTTTGTTTTGACAGCCAAGGAGATGTATCCAATGAAGCATGTTTTATGTCTGTAAATCAACCTCAGATTCAGCCTGATCTCATCCACATGTAATGCTGTTTTTCTTGCTCAGGTTCAGAGGGATTATTTTTCTGTTCTCTGTCCTGAATATCCAGGGTTTGTTTGAACCAGAAAAGAAAACACCAGAATTCTTTGAATACTGGTAAAAAACAGGAAATGTGGTTGGCACATCAGAGGTCTTGAGTCACATTGGTTATTAGCTTACAAAAAAAGGCTACCCTCGACTGTCACTGTGTTGGCTGTCTTGCATGAAAACCTGGTGCTGGGTATTTTGTTGGGGTTGAATATCATTTAACAGCAACAACAAATTTCAGCTGTGCACCTCCGAACAGGTTAATGTTGTACCATCCTGGTAACACTGGAGTATATAATGGCACATATTTACCCAAACATACACAACCCACCCTTTCCCCGTGTCCATATAATAATTCCTGATACTTGAATGCACAATCCAATGTTTTTCTTTCCATGGCTTCGTCTTCTGTCTCTTTCACATTCTGTTGTTTCTTGGAAAACACTCTGTTGTCTTTGGATGAATTTATGGGATGTAGACAGATGGGGACAGCGTTGGCAGGAACTGACGGTCAAGAGAAACTTTTTTTTTTTTAAACACTCCCTTTTTCTTGAATTCATGGAAAGTTGTTTTCAGAGCCAGACACATGTCTTATTTTATTTCTTTGCCTTTCTTTGCCTTCAGTTTTTTTTCGTGTGTCCCACTTGAAGTCACAACAAAAACAGGATATCCCATCCTGTCCCTGTGTTATGGCTGTGCATGTGAGTGCATGTGAGTGCATGTGCCTCTGTGTTTATGTTTTTTCTTTCTTTGTGTGTAATATAGCGACAGTCAGCAGTAATGGCTGTTTGTTTGGCCCACTTTCTCTCTATCTACTTTCATCATCTGGCGGAGGGGAGGGAAATCCCTTGGTTCCCTGTGTGTGTATGTGATGGGTGGGGAAGTGGGGTGTCACACCTGAGCCCGATGATAAGTTGCAGTAACCCCTTAGACACATGCTCACTCACATAGACACCCATTCAATCCCCAGGTTAATGACACGGACATGAAGGATATTTGCTCCCCCCACCGATTCCCTGAGAGATCATTAGGCGGTGTTGTGCGACCTGATTCATCTTCCCTTCACCAACACGTGTCCATTGGCCCACGGTTCTGCCAGATGTATGCCCTGCAGCTACAGTTCCACTGCCATCTCTCACTGTGGGTGTGTGTCTGTGTTTTCTGGCACAAAAGCCACCTTTTTCCTGGCTGCACAGAGGATAAGAAAATAGGGTCACCGTAACAGTTGTGCGCAGAGGATTACTGCCTCCACCCGTTGCCACGTCCATCTTTCCACCGGCTCCTCTCATTACTTTCAGGAGTCCGAGAAAAAAAGAGGATCATGGTCCCCCTATACTTCCTCCCCTCTTTCTCCCTTGAGATTGAGAAAGAGATGCAGAGATGGAGTGTGAAACAGAAAGGGAGATGATGGGGCTTGGTGGGGTGCAAATGGGGAGAGATGACAGACGATGTGGAATGAGGAAATGGGTGATGGGGGCTGGGGATGGATTATTGAGGCAGGAGACCTAACAGAAGAAGAGGGGATGAGGATGGGGTGGCTGTTGTCATGGAAACGAGTCGCCGTGGAAACAGTCCTTTTTCCAGACAGACAGACAATCGGGCAGGCAGGCACACAGGGGCTGACTGCTGAGTGTGTGAAAATGAAAGGGGTATGTGGGTATGAGACAGCAGCAGCCACACCCACCCACACACACACACTCTGCTGTACTTACATGAGTGGCGCAGGTCAGTGGGACATTGTATTTTGCCTTAAATTTGCTAGTTTTTGTAGAAAAAAAAATTGAAATAAGAAACTTGGGTTTTATTTGAAAAGATTTCCAATTCAGGACAAAACGCTACCTTTGAGCTTAACGTCAACGTGCCAACATGCTCACAGTGACAGTGCCGTCATTCCAATGTGCAGAGAGCTTAACGTTTACCAAATCTACATCCCAATACCAATTCTGACAGGATCTATTTCTCCAGGGTGGGGAAATTTTAGTATTACCTGTCCTGGTCAGTAAATTGAATCAGGACTGGAGTGTGTGTGTGAGTAATTTGTCATTAACTGAGTTCAGAGTTTGTCTTTAGTTCCTTCTCCATTCCACTTTGCCACAACTGTGCTTTCTTATTTCATTTTTCCATGGGGACATATTATAAAAAAAAAAATGTTCTGCCCTTGAGATTATGTACATAGGTGTCCCAAATCACTACCACCTTAAAAAGCTTAAAAAATAGAAGAGCAGCTCTTTGTTTGAGTCAGGGGTGAAAACGTCTAGTTTAGTCAGTATCGTTCACTTAACTTAAGAAAGAAAAGAGTTGATAATGCTTGACCAGAATTGGTTTTATCTCAAACAAGGAATGCTATATCTAACTATTATTCCTTCCTTGGGAAAGTTGGAAATGGATATTTTGTGTTTGTCACAAAACAAAATTTGGTCAAAAAGTCGCCCATTAAAGCAGAAATTCATCACATTAGCCTTTAAAAAATGAAAGATAAAAAAAGATTGGATAACAGTGTGGCTGAGATGTGAGGAGGAATCACAAAATTTGTTCTGACTGGTGTATTGATCTGAGAGTGGATCGGTCGGGACATGACTTCAGCCTTCCTATCTATCCTGCAGTGTTTTACCACCCGTTCAGCTCTCCGTTTTACCCGTTTTATCATCAGTTCATTGAATTCATTTTTAGAATTCATCTCTCATTGCACTTTATATCATTCAACTTTTAAACTTGTTAACTGCATATTTTTCCGAGGCAATGAACACAAACCTCCTGTTAAATTATGAGAGTGAACATTGATGATGCTTCCACTTTCAGTCAGGCCACTCAAAGACAAATCACACCACTCCCACTCCTCACTGCTCACATGTTAGCTGTTGCATCCACATTTCATCAGACAGCTAAAAATAAGAGTGGAACTGACCACGCTGTCACGTTGAATCTGGAACAGAAATGTTGCTGAAGCCACCACGAAAACAGATCTGTGGAATTAACATATCTGACAGGGTCTGATATGTATGTGCTGAATGATGGATAACGTCAATGACGACAACTGGTGATTAGCCATTGTCAGGTGTGAATGATCAAACATGAGGTCTGCATAACACCAGTATGATGAATCAAACACAATTTTAAATATTTGTGTGTAAAGCTGGTGTCACAGACAGTGATTACACTGTTTATCTTTTGTTATGGATCTGCACACATTTGAGATACAGTAAAGACCTGCTGTGTGAATGTCAGCACCAGCTGACATTCACAAATGAATACTTGAATAAGAATAAGAGTGCCCATTCAGTGCTATAAATGTATTTTTTCTCTTTAAGAATAACAACCTTTTTCTTCTGTTGGACTTTGGAAGTACAGTGACTTCTGCAAAGATTCAACCGAATAAGATGTTGCGTAACCGCCAAAACAATGAAACACCACCTGGGATTTGTGGTGCATTTTCTTAATATCATTCTCTTGCTCTGTTTGTGCTTCTCTGGCTGGCAACATGATTGTCTGTCCCAAGCTTTGAGCTGGCCTTCTGATAAGTTTAGTGAATCTTTTGGTATCACATGCATGTTTTTGCCCCAGCAGACCACAGTGGAGTAAATTATACTTGTCACCCCTGATTCGTAAAACATTCTTCACATGGTGCCACATACAGTATGTTTAGAGACCTCAGGGAGGAGAGGAGCCAGCTCTTTCCCTTCCTATGGAGAGCCCAGTCTGTTATCTGTGGATTCTCAGGTATTTGTACTGCTGTTCACTTTCCTCTGACTTTCACGCGATGGAAGTAAAGGTAAGCAGGATTCCAGGACTTCTGAAATCCACTTAATGCTCTTGTGTTGGGCTGCTGTTGAGCTGCAGGTCATATCATGCCAGTCCTCAAAATGTTTCACTATGCTGTGGGGCCATGGTACAACTGCATTTTATTGACAGGTGTTCTCTTCTCTCCTCTCTCAAATATATGCTTACTTCTATTCATGTGTTTGCATGATTATTATGAGGGTTACCTCGCTTGTCCTGGGTTTGTTTGGAGTGTTGGATGTGCACCAAATACTAACCTCCTTTACTGTCTCCACATTCTGCAAATCCCAAATTTCTTTACAGATTTCTTCTTGCTGTGCCCCCTGGTGGAATCCTCTGTTTCAGGTGTAGTAAACAGACCTAACCCTAATTTACAGCATGCGCAAACTTCAAACTTCAACCAAGCCCTCTCTAGCAAATGTTACAGGACAGAACTTTATTGTACAGTCAAAATCCAACAGAAAATCAGTTATGATGCGTCATGTTTAATCTAACGTCAAATGGCTGGCGTGTTTCTGGTTCTTCGCTGTCTCTGGCTTTGATTTTAGCCTCCTTGCCTTTGCTATCTTCTTTATATTAAGTGGAGTGATATTGCTTTAAAGTTTTAAATGTGAAGTTTTAGTGATTGGTGTCCTTACTGAGGCGCCTCTCGCCCTTTTGTGGTTTCTCTTCGCCGCTCACGAGCTTTCTGTTGTCCAGCGATGGTCAACGTGCACTCTATCTAAGAGGAAGCAAAGTTCTCGTTTTTATCAGAGAAAGACAGACTTGTGAGCTAATTAAGAGGCTCCACTTGAGGTTTCACTTTCAGTTTTGTCTGTGTCAATATTCTAGCTCTGAAACGTTTATTCTAATCTTATATATGTCAAAACCTCGGAGATTTGTGTCTGTTATACGAAGGGGAACATCCACTGTAACTTGTTTGCATGAGAGCAGCTGTCACGTGTTTAGCTGATGTGAACCATCCTTCTTGGTACTGATTGGCCAGCTGTGGTCTGATACAGAGCAAAGATTACACAGCTGT
The DNA here is from genome assembly GCF_036924035.1 of Leuresthes tenuis. Classification (NCBI taxonomy): domain Eukaryota; kingdom Metazoa; phylum Chordata; class Actinopteri; order Atheriniformes; family Atherinopsidae; genus Leuresthes; species Leuresthes tenuis. The sequence continues at coordinate 20,373,546 of NW_027325372.1, read as the reverse complement.
CCATTTGTTTATTTTCAGTCTAAATATAGCACAAATCCCCCATGTTGCAGAAAACTGAAAATATCAATCTTTTTACACAAAATAAATTGTAAAATATAACTTCAGAGGGACTATTAATCATATAAAACAAGCATATCATTCTTCTTAACATAGATAAATCTTTCTGCTCCTACAGATTCCCACAGACCATCTTTAATCTGAAATCCACAGTGGATGCGGTCATGTCAGGTCACGTTATGAGCTAGTGACGGCAGCAGGAAGTTGCAGTAGGAGCTGAAAGTGAGCAAGCTGCTTACAGCCAAAAGTAGCAATTGGAGAAAACAAAAGAGGCACAGGGGCGACCGTGCAGCTTCACACAGAAAGGGCCTAGTTAAAGGCCAAAGTTAAGGTCACCACACTAACCACGGCACCACCGTGGAGCCTGTACAAATAAATCAGCTGTAGAGGTGCGGCTTCTCCACAAGACTCCATGTAGTTATCTCAGACTGAATAAGTCTTTAAAAAGTCCCTGCTCCTTGTGTCATACATAGTGCAAAAAGTCTATGTCTAATAGAGCATGCGCCATGACTCATGTAGATCAACAGCTCCTGCACACGCTCTCCTTGGTTTGGAGCGTCCTCAGATTGTCAACAGGCTGTGATAATAATACGTGACTGCAATTAGGTGACATTTTGTGAGATTATGAATGACTCCTGTGAAGCAGTGCCTCCAATCCATACTGCAGTGACTCACAGGCGTGCTGCATATAGAAACAGCCTGACTTTGCAGCTGCCAAGAGACCCACGTGGCTACAGAGTTTGTCCTCAGCTCACCTCTGTAATCTATAGTCTGTGTCCATATACTTTGTTTTCTTTTTGATTGTGTTCAGTTTTCAGATATGTCTGCTTTGTTTTAGTTAGAAATAAATGCATCTTTCTGTGTGTGTTTGTATGCACACGCGGGCGCCTCTTGATTAATTGTGTTTGACCATTACTCAGTACAAGCATGTTTTTATCTCTGTCTGCATCGCAGCTTTTTATTTATTTATTTTTTTCTCTAATTTTTTATTTTCTTTCATTTTAGACTGATGTGAACTCTGCTGTCCCGCCCCCCTCCTCTTCTTCACCTCCTCCCTTCTTCCCATCCCATCCTCACTTACCCTCATCTCCTCGCACTGACTCAGCTACCCTTGAACTGTCTTTTTCATTCATCCACCTTGCATCACTCCTTCTCTACTTCCTGCCCCCCCCCCCTCCAGTGTACATTGACTTCTTGTCCCCCCGCCCACCACCACTAACCCCCTGCCCTCCTTAATCATCCTCCTCTAGCATCAAACATCTCTTGCTTCGAACATCAGAGTTGACTTGAGGTAAAGAGGCAGAGTTTGAGGTGAACTGAGGCGAGATAGAGGGGGGAGGAAATGGAGAGATGGGCCTAGAAAGAGTGAGAGAGAGAAGGGGCAGTTGGGGTGAGAGGGACTTAATGAACTGTATATGTGTTTGAAAGAGAGAGAGAAGAAGAAATGGGGGAAGAATAAAAATAGTTTCCACGAGCACTTTGCAGAAGCACGTCTGGATCCACTCAGAGCAGCTCCCTGGAGGGTGACCAAGGCTGTTTTCTCTCTGCCTCGCTCCTCTTCCTGAATGTTTGGTGCTGATAAACTGTCTGCGTCCAAAACAAAGCCCGGTGAGATAAGGCCTCTGCTAAAATCATCAGTGGGCTCTCTGTCTCTCATTTTCATATTTGTGCTCTCTCGCTTCATCCTCTGTCTCTGGCCGACAGGGATTAAGTGGCTGCCGAAACTGTACAAAAGCATGCACACTTATCGCAGCTCTCCCTGCTTAACTCTGAGAAGGCGTATGTGCGTGCTGCACGATGTTTGTGTGCTTATTTATACATGCCTGACAGCGCTGTACTCGCACCAGTGTCGTATGAGTCAGAGGCACCGGTGCAAGGCTTCTTTGCACACTCAGCACATTTCTACCACCTTGTATATGCTGACTGTGTCTGTCTACGTATGTATTCATATCACATTAAGTATGCTTGTATGTGCTATTTGCCATGGACTGAATGTGATTTTTAAACACTTTTTTGCATGGTAAAATCTTTGGGTTCATTTCACTTTAATTCAACACGTTCTGGCCTTTTCTATGTGGATGAGCCTGAGGTTTCAGGGGAAGACTTGTTTGATGCCTTAACAAATATTGTTAAAAGGTGAAGGCTTTGGATGATGGAGGGCTGTCTTGGCAGACTCTCCTCTTCACTGTAGCAAGGGGTCGGGGACAACGTCCGTGAAGTGGCAGCATGGTGTGGTGGTCTCTGCTTTTAGGAAGACCAGAGAGTGTGCTACTGTCTTGGAATACCACTCAGTCTTCCCAGGAAAGTTGACTCGAGGGTGTTTGAAAGGGGGCTCGACAACCACTACTCGACTCCACTCCAGCTCTCTTCTGGGGGACGTGTGTTTTAGTATCACAGCTTGTGCTAATGTGAATTTGGACATTAATTGTACTCAGTAAGCCTTAAAAGGACATTATTATTGTGTGAGAGAGCATACCGTAATCAGTCCGACAGCTAACACACACACACACCCATACACACACACACACACACACAGACACACACAAAACAACTTGTCATTGAATCATGTTTTTTTTGTTTTTTTTCAGATACTTAATGTTTTCCATCGTCTGTAGTTCAGACAGCTTGTAATGATCCCTCTTTTAGGCACAATCTCATAGAGTCACGTGTTGGAAGAGGCCCAAGTTTGAAAACACAATAGGCATTCAGAGACAAAATGGAGGTTGGAGTTTCCAACTTCCACCTGGGGGGAAAATGAGCTTTTAAGTTTGAGTATATCACATTAGACAAAGTACTCTTCGAGCAATATGAGCTAATTTCTTTCATAAGTTAAGTAAATCACGGAACTGCTGATGACAACTTTCTGTTTATAGCCAGGCAGATATCGAGAGCAAAAGCTATTTTGACTTCCCACTTCTGAGGCGCAGCAAATACACATGATTTTAAGTTGAAGCTGGGTTGAGATTGAAAGGCTGGTTAAGTCTAATCCAAGATGAGAGTGCGATGCAGAAAAGACTCATTCAAACAGTGAAGGCCAAAGTTTATCTTATTAAGTTTTTGAGTTGCTAATGACTTCAGACACTGAAATATACTGTGGGCTTGTCTTTTTTCTTTTCAGAAAATGTCCCTTTTTCGATCACATATTCACTATCTGGAACCTCAAAAAAGAAGAATAACAAGACAACCCTTAATTATAACCCTAATATTAGTTATCTGAGCAAACATTTGTTTTTATATTTTATATATATGGCCATCTTTGGGCCCTGAACACTAAAACTGCATATGTTTGTTTGACCAACTGTTGTTTTAAACCAGGAACAGCTGAGGCAATGACCTGGTTTGCCCCTTTGACAATGAGTTCAACCTGAATACCTCTTGTTCCTTTCCATCCACGCATGCAAAGCTTTACAATATACTCTTAAGCTTCCTGGGCAGCAATTAACAGCTGCCAGCATGGCCAGAAATCCCTTTAACCAAAGCCGAATGAAAGCCCTAGCACCTCTTAAGTATCTCTCCAACCGTGTAAGAAGTTCTCCTCATTATCAGACAGCTACAGCCACATCACGGCGCACTAATTATACGAGCACGGCGGACTGATGACAGCATTTGTCAGTGCATCAGACTGATGTTGATCAGTTATCAACAACGTTCTTCAACATCTCTCACCACTTTCCTCTGTCTGAAGCAAACTAATAAGCTGTAATTATTACTTAATTCTTCTATGATGTGACTTACAAGTCAAATTGAAATGTTGGCTTTGAGCTAAAAATATCTTAAAACCAAGGCAACACCAGGCCTTCTGTTTGTGAACAGTAGTGTGAGCAGAGGATGTTGCCTGTGTTGTTTATCTGCCTTTATCACTGGCATCTGGTAAGTGACAGCAAATACTTTCTTTACATGTGACAGCAGTGCAGTAAGATCGGATTTCAACCCAAACTGCAGGTGAAAAAGCCATTTGTTTGCTTATAAATCTGGCCTCAGATCAGATAATCTTAGTCCATCAGCTGAAAACGATCCCATGCAGCAAGTGTGTGGATTTCTTGTCATTGTTGCCATCGATTGTTCCCCTGTTCCTTGACAACACTGTGAAATGACGCAGAGCGGGTCGAGGTCTGTCGGGGACACAGGAAAGAGCGGCTGTGAATCTAAATAAAGAGGGTGAGATAAAGCACTGCAGTGTGATAAGACATCAACAGGACATGCCGCACCACCACATCACTTTCTCTCTTTGGATTCCTCACTGTGTTGTTCTTTTGCTTTGTCTTCCTGTCTTTCCCTCTACACACTGTTACCTTCAGATTCTCCTATCTTTTTCCCTTTCAAGAGCAAGAGATTCCTATCTCACATCGTCATCTGATCTGGAGCCTTAGAAACAACTAGTGCAGCTACTGTCCTGCTGCTCACTCTGATTTAAGCAACTGTACATGGTATTTTCTTTGACTTACTAATCTGATGAGCGCTAATCAGATTCCCAGTAATGCTACTAAATGGCTCTTAAGGGAATATCTTGTTGTTTGCATGTGAGGTAGGTTTAGACTGATGTAATGGTTTGTGGATTTGTCAAGCTGAGACGTCCAGCTTTGATAAGATTAGGGGTGTTGTTCAAAAGCGTTTCATGGAATAGTTATCTGATGTAGCGTTTTCTTTTTGATTAAAAATCCCTTGTTTACCAACCATGTATGTGTCAAATTAGATTGATAATCAATTAGTAAGAAGCTAGAAACACAGAAAAAACCCCACAAACAATCACAAAAACTAAAAATCCTAATTAACAATCTTTGTAGGAAAATGTTGCAGACTCATACACACACACACACACAAATATATATATATTGCTGGTTTGGCAGACCAAACTCCAGGTGCAGGTTGTGCAAAGAGGCCCCTGACACGCTCCAGCACATTATAGCAGGGTGTCAGATGCAGGCAGGTACGGCATACATGGAACGTCATAACCAAGTGGCGAAAAGAGTGTACAGCAACATCTGTGCGAGTACTGGTTCCCAAAGACAAAATGGAAGATACCTCCAAAGGCAGGGGAGAATGACAAAGCTAAATAGATAAAAATCAAGAAAATCTTCTACTACTGTACAAAAAAAAATGTAGTGGATTTTTGTTTTTTGCTTGTTTAAAAGGCCTGTTTCTCTTGTTTTCCACTACTGAATGGAAACCTGGCTCCTGTTTACATGTCAAACAGCTTGTTGTGTCACTATACAGCGTGTACCTTGATGTTCGGATTCTGCATGTTTTAGTCTGTACAGTATGTGTTGTGCTCCACCAGCTGTAGTCATAACACGAGGAATTTGTCACGCAGTCTTCCCAAGTCTTTTCCTTCTATGTTGCTGCAAAAGAGAAAATAAATAAACCAAGAGGGGGAAGTCCCCGCCACTAATGAAAAATAAGGATCAACATGTTTATTTGGGCAATTGTATGTGCATGTGTGCGGTTGGATTTATGTCGTAACTTCATCTCCTGTCCCCTTCCCTTACATGTCCGCTCGGATGTGTGCATGCGTGTGCGTGAGTGTTCACAGTGTGTGTGTGTGTGTGTGCAGTTGTAATGCGACGAGACAGCTCAATCTGCTCCCTCTAATCGCAGCAATCCTGCAGCCCAGGGAAAAGACACATCCTATTTCCTGTGACATGGCTGTAACTTCCTGTCGGCCAGGTTTCATGGATGCCGTCCCAGCAACTCTCTTGATTAGCAAGCCTGTGTGTGTGGGAGAAAGGCAGAGTTCATGGGATTGCTGGTAGCGTTGCTCCCTCTGTGCTGAAGAGTTGATTGCTAAGGCAGGACTAAGATATTATCTGCCTCCACTCACAGAAGAGATGGAGAGCTGTGTGTGTGTGTGTGCCTATCTAATGTATCTGGTTTTTACCATAATGAAGACCAAATGTTCTGACAAAATGAGAAAGATGTGAGAAGCGAGGCCATTTGTCCAGACTTCTACACCAAACCAGTTCATGCTTAAAAGCATTTTCACACTTGAGATGTTTTTTTTTATGTAATTATGTTACTCGCGAATACACTTTTACTGTTTTTATGAAGAGTGCTTTCACACGGAACACCGTTCTGCCACAACAGTGGCAACATTCCTCTTTTTCAGACAGATCAAATTTCTGCAAGATTAATTATATCATAAACATCATCAAGACTAATGAACTGAAGGTCAACCTGTGCAATATCTTTAGAAGCACTTAAAATTCTCACAAAGACGTCCTAAACATGTTGGTATGTTGGAATCTGCCATAGTAGAGCTTCAGACCCTCCATTGAGAAAATTGGAGCTTACGAGTATGAGCACGGATGGTTATTTGTCTTGTTTGTCTCTGTGTGGCCCTGTGATGGACTGGTGACCTGTCCATGGTGAACCCTGCCTCTCACCCAATGACAGCCGGGACATTCTCCAGCCCCCCACGACCCTAAATTGGAATAAGCAGGTATAGAAAATGAATTGGTCATTCTGAATGAACATTATGACACGGTGTACTTCAAACTTGACCAGATTTTGCTTCCTAAACCAAACCAAATCGTTTGGCTTCCTTGACCTAACCAAGTAGCTATGATGCCTAAATATAAAACATCAGTGAATATAAGAGTGTATGAAAAGAATTGAATAAAAAGGGGGGAAAAAAATCCTGTGACTTTCTTCTGTCCCCCATTCTAGCCACATCTTCTTTATACAAGAACTGCAGATTGAGCTATAAGTGTTTTGAATGCAGTGACACGTTTCACACATTGATCATAACTCTGTGAGGCTATCGTGACTTTGGATGAAACTTGGAAGAGAAATCATGAAAATATCAAAGCGACTTGTTTCCTTTTTGTTTTTCTGATCAACAGCTGTCTTTGATAAAGGTTTTGAAACTGATATGACATTTGAAATAAGTCTGCATAAGGTTGACTCAAAGTTTCACATGTCCACACCAGGTGTTTTATCTGTTTCTATGAACAACCCTTCCACAAAGCACCAGTTAAGAGGAATGGCTGAGCTGTGACCCATTAGAACACAATGTGCATAGAAATTTGTTTTATTCTCACATGCTCAATTAAATGTGTTTTGAATTGTATTATAAAAAAGTATGCAATAGTGTACCATCATAAAACTGATGGTGTGCACGAGTCTTCCATGTATTTATTCCTTTGTCCATGACAGAGGGACACCGGGGTTTAAAATACTTGGGAGCGGAATTTTGAGTTAATCTCCCTCCCTCTGTGCACACCCATCCTCATCGTCCCTCAACCCCCCTCCCTTTTTAAACACGTCTCCACCTTGTTATCACCCTGCAAACCCAAAAAATCTGGGTTGCCATGGTGACAGCCTACCCATTAGAAACAGAAATGTGTTACTTGGAGATGCCACAGCCATTTTCACGGCTGGTAGAGATACAAGTGTTCACAAGTCCTATACTCTGCTGCATGGTGCTGAGAGTTTGGCAGAGATTCCCCTTTCGAACTGTATGTATACAACTTGTGTTTCTATTCATAAATCACATTATGCAGAGAACCAAGACTATCAAAGCACTTTTGCTGTAACTATTTTTACCACAAACATACCAGAAAACTGAATCTTGATTAACATCGACCACACTGTCCAGGTTTTAGATTACGCATTTCATTGACTGAAATATCACATGCAAGTGGTATTTTGATAGATCAAATAGAAAATATGTAAATAAGAGTAGCCAAGGTTGGTGAATAATGCATGGATGGAGTTGTCCTGTGGGCAATCAGAGGCCAACCATAAAGCATCAACCGTGCACGAGCCACATCTGGAAAGCAGGAGAAACGGCAAAGACCAACACGTTTTAGGATTTTTCCTCAGAGGAAAAACAAGCCGAGTTCACATCTTGGGCCTTAGTCTTTCTGAGTTTCCTCGGTGTTGAGTTTTCCGTTTTCTCCATGTGTTCAGGAGTGCCTTATTCCAGCAAACAGTGAGAGCTGCAGAGCACACCCTCAAATGTTTGCCAAAAATAAATCCTCCTGATCAGATGTTATAGCCAAAGCGAATCGTTATCACTTGTGAATCAAAACCACAAAACTACCGTCATATGATTTTAGATATGCCATGATATAAAATTGCTTATTTGGTGTTGTCTTGACAACCAAATTTGGTCATTTTCTTTGAGGAAAATTATGTAAACTTTTGAGACCGCATCAAAAAGTGTCACACGAATAAGAGTGCATGTCCACATAACATTACTTTTTTCACATATATATATATTTTTTCAATCAACACATTTACATGACACACACAAAAAATATAAATGTTTTTTTATCTCTATTTTTCACATCACATCAGCGCAAGAGACAGAAACCAAATGTTTTTATTTTGGCTTTACATCAAATTAAATGAAAAAAAGAAAAAGAAAAAAATGATTGCAGATCTGATGGCATGAAGTGGGAGAAGATGTTGGGGGCAACTGAGACAGGGAAGGTTGAATTGAATCTTACAACTCCACTATTCTGGGAATGCACATTTCTGCTTATGCACAAAGAGAGTTTGCATTTCTAAAACTTCACATTTGAACTTTAGCGACACGAGCAACAGTCACAGTTACAGAAATAGATCGCAGCTCGATCAGCTCATCTTGTAGTTTTCTGTTCTCACAGATGGTGCTGTTGGTTTGTCCCGACCAGCGGCATTCAGAACCTTTGCTTTGCTCTGGTGCCGTACACATACTTTAGAATACAAGACTAAGGCAAGGTTTCTTGTTCTTTTTAACTGCTGGTTTAAATTGGAACTTACAAACACCATCTGTCCATGGCCCAGCGCACACCTTCTGTATATATGAATAGTCAGTGTCAATTAACTTGTTTCTCAAATGATCGCGCCAGTGAAGAGATGTTCAGAAATCACACCTCTCCCAGGAAGTGTGCATCTGTGTACAGTACGCATGTGGGCAAAAGGGGTCTTAATTAAAGCTGTTTAATATGCATATGGATGGGCTTTTTTTAGGGGTGAAAACAAATTTGTGGGGAACATATGGTGCCCCAGACACGACACGACATGCACGTAATACACAGACACTCGGTCTTCAAAGTGACACACACACACTGGCACGCCTGGACTCCTGCAGAAACCGGAGTGATGGATTCTGGCTGATTGTGTGTAAGTGTTGGAATATCATTAATCCTTTTTTTTTTTTTTTTGGGCTATTTGGGGAGGTGTGTGTTCATGCTCATGCGAGTGTGTGTTTGTGAGAGATTATTTCTCGCAGATGGAAGGAGCTGTGGCCCCTTCTGCAGGGTCAACGGGGGGAGAGCTAACCAGCAGAGATTGTTGCCTCTCCTACGCCTCCTCCTTCATTCTCATTTTTCACTCCTCCCTCATCTCTCTAAATCAGCCTCAAAAGCCACCTCCAGCCCATCTTCACACCCATTTCTTTTCTGTTTATGTCTTTATCTTTTTGTTTATCAAAGACAAAGGAATAACGGGGGGCATAAAACAAATATGTGGGAGAGAGTTGCAAAGGAAATGGAGGATATACATATATTTGTGCGAAGAGGCTGGTTGATTTGTTAAGACAATAAATTGTGAGAAATAGAAATGTAATGTTTGGAATCAGTTTCATGCCGATTCCTAATTTAGCCTTTAAAAATATTTATTTATCAGGGGCTAAATCTTTGTGTCCAGGATACATTTATACAGGGACGGCTGGTGGTGATACTGAGTGGGTGGGCTAAAATATACATTATGAAAGCCAACTGATTACATTTCAACAGCAGAAGCTTTAGCAACAACCTTATGTACACTTTTACCACAGCATTATCCACAAGAAGGAGCACAGTCGATGTGTTTAGTCTGTACTGTCGTATAAAATCCTTTTGTGTTATTTGAATATCTTTTAGTTGATCAGCCCCCGTTCTCTCCATTTCAAGTTTTTCCTTGCCATGCCACAACCCCTGTCACTGAAAACCTGTGCTAGTGTATTTGGGCTGTAAAATATATGTAAAAATAAGCCCATTTAAAAGGATTCTGTGTTTTTCTGGCATCTATTTGGCACTAATTCTAATCTGGGATCACCAAAATTGAAAAAAAAGTTTATCTAATTTAAATTCTCTCATCTTTAGTTGTTCAAATAAATCCTGTTAACCCATTTATACCAGCCGTCCTTGCATTTATACAAAGTCCATTCATTGAGAGGAATAACTGAACATTTAACATTAGATTTGAATGAAACTTAATGAATTAAAGCCTACCATTGGGAAAGTTCAAATAAATAAATACAGAAACCAAATTTTAACCAAAACTCTGCTTATAGTTTCTGAAGGCCACTCTTCTGTTTGAAAAACAACGATTCAGCTACTCTATGAAAGTGCTGCTGAGAAATAGTATGAAAACAGTCCTACAAGAATGCATAAAAGTCTTCAGAGCTTGAAAGCATGCACATGCTGCCAAAGATGTACTGTAACACTTTCTTAAATGATATCATGAATACTTGTGGAACTGAGGAGAAGAGTGCAGTGGCTAAATGCCTTAGGCTAAATGGTTGCAGTCCATAAAGTAATGGACTTAAAGCACCCACAAGCCTTATCGCTTCAGTCCATACCTCTTAGCATATGCGTGTTTCCACCACTCAGCCTTCATGTTCAAACCTGAGACGTCCAAGAAACAGAGAGAACCATGCAGAGGATTAGGAATCATATTCCCAAATCCCAGACACTCACAGCAAGCAGTTTCCTAACCTCCTGGTGAGCAATGCTGGGGAAAACAATATGAGTCAAGGCGATGCCCGGAGGGAAGGGGATCTTGGCTCAGAGTATCTCTAAGCAACAACCCCCCCTTACAAAAAAGATTGCTTCCAATCATGCAGTGCTAAAAGAAAATTGGGGAGCTTTTGTGTTTGTGTTACACAAGGTAGCATTTCTGAAAACTGCTGTTTACAGTCGAGCACCTTGCTGTCACGTTGATTTAACTTGTGCATCCACACGAGGAAAATCATCCATCCACACCCAAAGGTGAATCTATGTATTCTAGCACAAAGAAACATGCTGGAATAATCAACACCGTTGCCAACAAGAACTTCAACTCGTCTTTTTCTTTTTCTTTTGAATTTTTCAGGTTTATTGCTTTTGGAGCAATGGTAATCACAGACGGAGACACATTACGACCCTTAAACACCAAGCTCACAATCGGCCATTAGTGAATATCTCTTCCTCTTGTCTTTTCAGTGTTTAATGCACCGTCAGAACAGTCTGTCGTTGTCGTTGTCAATGTCTTTTTTTTTGTTTTTTTTCCATCCTATTCAGCAAGTCGAAATCCAGTCTGTAAGTTGGAGAGATCATTCATCAGTTTGGCGTATTAGGAGCCCTTCCACAGGTGACCAGTCGCTTACCTGATGAAGCATTCACACTGCGTACTAAGAGAGGCTTCGATTCCACCCCACACCCTTTGGCGCTCAGCTTCAAGCCTCCCCTCTCTGTCGACTCCCATCAACTATCCCCATTAAAACTTAAGATCTAAGCCTTGAAACAGATGTAAATCTTAACAAAAAAACGTGACAGACAAGACAGAAGAGCCATAGAGACTGATTGATGCTATCACAATAACAACATACAGTACTTTCTCTTGCAGTCAATGCTCGTGAATACCTTAAGAAGTGGCCCATTGGGCGAGAGGTAGTACAGTAATGAGGTCACAACCTCATACATATTGTACATCATTTGTCAGAGCCTATGTTTTTCAAATTGAAATTTCTTAGAATTTACTTCCTGGGTATCTGTGACCCTGTCTGTACTTGATTGCCCTGCAGCTTATCTGCTGCTCCTTGGGGTTAATATGAAATTTGACAGCATTACTTTTTTTTTTCCTGCGTGATGGCCTAAGCCAAAGCCAGGATGGTGGTTTATGAGAGCCATTGATCGGAAGGCACACACTGATGAGCTGAGACGAGGCAGCGTTGTGAATGAAGCAGGATGTAGTGGTGACCCAGGGGGAATCACAGCACACTCCAGCCTGATTTCATGCAAAGCCGCCTGGATCCCCAATGCTGTCCGCCCTGATGAATGTACTCTCTCCCTCTGTGTCCTTCTGCTTCTCGTTGACACTCTTCCCTATTTCTCGCTCTGTTTTCTGGCCCGGATGAATGCAGAGTGAATCAATAAATCTATTCCCTTGCTGGATACCTGATAAAATTTACAAGGACAAGCTTAATAAATTACTAATGGGGTGGCCAATTAGCTTGTGTGCTTGCCAATGCATGAGTGTGAGTTAGTGTCATGGCTTGTGCTTGTGTTTGAATTCCTTCTTGGTCATTTGTATGCATATGCAAAGTTAGCATGTCCTCAGTTCTTTACTCTCTCTTGACTTTTTCTATGAAAGCTCAAGAATGGCAGTAAACCAATCATGGCCACCTTCACTCAGATGTCATCTCTTCAGTTTCTTCCACACTTAGGTTCTTCTCCACTCATCTGACTGCATCTCGATGTGTCAGCTTCATGTCCGGATGAGCACCCTGCTCAATTTCCCATAAAAGCTGCAGAGGAAATCCTACTAGATTGAACATTTCAGTATCACTGTCAAGACAGCACAAATGTGGACAGCATGCTTTTACATAAATGACAAGACACAAACCAGTAAGAGAGGGTGGTCAGACTGAAAGATCAGGGAAAAGGACACGGTATGGAGTCAAGACATCTTGATGCTCATACAGTGTGGATAATTTTTCTGGCACTGGTGCAGCTGGCCAATTACAATCTGGGAAACCATTCCACTCTCACATTTTCAGGCTGGAACCGGAACTCCACTTTAGCTGAAACTGTGATCTGGCCATAAGGCCGTAGCCTACCATGTTCCACTCTCATTCTCTGACTTGACCCTTAAAGGCCGTGATTCCATCAAACAAAAATACTTTGGTGAGATAATTTTTAAGTCTGGAGAGAACTGCTGTTTTAAAGTTACATTCAATATGTTTACATGACGTTACAAATTCAAGGGACTGTGTTTGCCCAACTGAAGCCGGACTTTTGAAATACGTTTAAACGTGTTAGCCGGACTGAAATCACACTAAATCAGTTTCTTCTTTGGAAGTCCCTTTTCTCCTGCATGTATTTGTTCAGTTGGACCCAAACTGGCCTACAGTTCTCGTCCTTGGCTTTGACACAGAAGAAGTTCTAACAGAATATACAACAAAATGCACAGAGCTGGAAACCTGTCCAATTTATCACTCAACATGGTAACAATTTGGCCCCAGCTACATTTTCAAGTTATTTTGGTCTGAGATGTAATAGTTCAACCTGAAAAAGTCCAAATACCAAAAGCTGAAAGGGGACATTGTTGCCACATATCGCAGCAGTCACACATACTTTGGTTAATAAATCACTTCCTCTCCCATGCTTGTATACTAGGACAAGGACAGTAGTAATAAATGTCTTAGTGGAGTCCTAATGCAGTTTGACTTTACTGTGTGCATAAATGCACTGATTGTATGACAATGTAATGTTCATTAGTGTTTTCCTTAATAACATGAAATTAAGATGAAGCATGTCGTCATCACCTTATGCACATTTTATGTCCAAAAAGGCTGCGGGTTACTCTTCCAGCCCCTCAGCCATGTCTTACTGTACTACTTTAGTTTGGGGGTTGTTACGTTGGTTGGTTTGAGCTGCCAAATGTTGTTTTCGCTCCGCCTGCCAATATTCATTTACTTATTTTGTTTGTTTTTGAATTGTTGTTTCTGAGAAATGGGTCCACTGACTGGCATGTCTATGCAGAGAATAACTATGCAACTGACTACTTCCTGAACCAGTTGAGAGTAACCAGTAAGCCGAGTTGATCTCCCTCCTGAACAAATGTGAGCTGCGAAGCAAACGAACAAAGAGGAAAACGGAAGATATTTTGCAGCTTTTTGAATTGTCATGGGATTTTAGACTGGCCAAAATGAGGATTAAAACATTAGTGTTGGCACAATTTTACAACTGAGTACAAGTCAAAGGGCACCTTACATTATTTTGATGATTACAACATCGAAGGAGTGACGAGCACCTTGTTGTCCTCCAGCACAAGGCCTCTCCAATCTGCACAACAAATAGAAACACAGGCTGCTGTCCTGAGAAGTACCGGATATGTAGATTTTATGAAGGGGAATGAGACATAGAGAGACACCGGTTCGGTTTCTCTCCTATATTAACCAGAATAACATCAATGAATCTTTTGAGGATCACTATCTTCAAAAGGCATCCCAGCTTTCCTCCCGCAGACAAGACTGCAATTATTCTACATTTGCATGATAAGTGTGTGTCTGCCTTGCATTTATGTATGTATGTATGAGTGCTTAAACGCACATTAGCCGTGGTTGGGCACGGGTTCTCGTCTTTTTATCTCAGCACAGAAGATGGGAAGAGGCCTTTCAATGTGGAGCCTGGATGGCTGTCTTTGCTCTTCATCTGAGTGTTCATCATTAGCCACTGTCAGCCCGAGAGCTTTGAAGTGGAGTCAGGGGCTCTCTTGTGATGTGGAATAAGTCATGACACTAAGGCTCTGTATTTGTGAGTGTGAGTCCACTTACATTTATGTGTTCCCCCTACTAAAAGCTGCATTCCTTTACACTTGCATGTAAACTCAAGCAAACGTTTTCATCTCCTCATCATTTAACTTCCATGCACTTTAGCTGTAATGCTGCATGGAGGTAATAGGAGAGGAGTTGTTTTTCTTTCTGAACTCATGTTTTTTTTTTTCTTCAAGACAGGAATGGACTAATAACTTCTCACGCTTCACAAACTCTGGTGATGGGATAATACAAATATAGTAATAGGAGGATGGCTGAAAAAAACAAAGATTGGGTAAATGGGTGTAGTAAATGAGCTCACGATGCTTCGCTTCGTGTGGCGAATTGCACATGCGATACAGTATCTGCACTAGCTTCATGCACAGATAAACATACACAGAGGCAGGCAAACGTTTTTAGATGTGTACGATCTCCCAAGGCCTCATTAGTTCCTGAATAAGTGTGTGTGCACTGAAGCGTAACTGCATACATAGTGCATGGGCATACGGCAGCTCATTCAGTCAACACTTGACTGGCCTGAAAGCTCATCTCAGTGGGCAGTCAGGTGCACCATGTAGCAGTGCCCCGTTTAGCTCATTAAATATGGACCAACAATTCACAGTACATGTTATTATGTACCCTCTGCTTTCTTAAACATACATTAGACACAGCAGAAGCACATTTTTATTAGACTCCTTTATGTCCTCTGCTAAGGGTTCCAAAGGCTAAGGAATGGAAGAGAGCAGAATAGGACTGTGTCAGCCACATTCTCATCTTTTGCCTGCTGTCAAGTGAGTCTGTTGTTGCAATAAAAAGTTTGATGCAAGTGCCGTCCTGTTTCTCAGTCTTTTTATTGCCGCTCTTTCCCGGTCAGGTCTCCTCCTCGTTTCCGAAAGGAGATGATTAATCGTGCGGTTGCCAGCTTAATCAGGCTAAAGAAAACATGCAGTGGTATTGATGTAATCACATGAAAATCTGGCAAACTCACGAAATCCTTGCAGATTATAGTGTACAGATCAGGCACATTGTCACTGATTTAAAAGGCTGTCAGAAGTGGCCTCATGATGAAGACATTTAGATTGAATCAAGTCTCATTTGGTGTTGTTTCAAAAGAGTAAAGAAAATATTCCAGTGAGCTTCTGTATTGTAATTCAATATGTTTTCAAGGCACTCCATTTTTCTTTTGGGAAGCAGGATTCCACTGCCATCAGCAAAATGCGACTTGATCTGAAGCACAGGAATTTTTTCAGCCCTCAAACTGGTGTTCTGTGTTAAAAAAAACTGAAATCATAAACACACAGAGATAAAAACATCTTTATCTGTGTGATGTGTTCTTCCACAGTTAACTGTACTTCAAGTCAAACTTTTGTGTGTGTGTTTTTATGTCATTATTTCTTCTTGCTGCACCTTAACGTATTCCTTTATTATGCATAAATGGAGTCAATCAAATAGCCCAGTCTTATAGTAAAAGGGAGGAATGATGGGCACAAATTCTATTACCTGGTGACACGCAGTGTCACTGTTAAAGTAATATGTTCCAGTAGGAACTTTCATAAACTTGGCTTCTCAGCCAGCTACCTGATTGCCCTTTTCTATTTTACAACACCGCTGCTGGGTGGATTTTCCAACAAAGCCTCTTCCACTGGGTGGGTGAGTACCTCCCATCCTGCTTCAGTATATGCTGCAGCAGTCACATTGTACTTCTCTTCTTTTTGTTTCGAAAGCTGCCTCCATCGACTCTTCCCATGGCCCAGTTAGTTCTGCCATGTTTTTTTTATTATGCATCTGGATTCTCCATCAACCACTTGTCCATAAAAGAGTGAAATCACATTATTAATCCTTTATCAAATTCACTAGTGAAGCAACTCTGAAACAGTTGAAGCTGCACAATAGAAATGTGAATCAGACACCTTTCCATTGACAGGCTCAGAGGAAATAATGTAGGCTGTGTCGTGTTGCCAGGAGGTGGCAGTATAGTAGCTGTAATTCAGTAGAAGAAGTAGTTGTCCTAACTGGAAACTTTTGGGAGCAACAAAAAGAAGAGTGGATGGCCCCCACAACACGCTTTTTGCACAACAACTATATAGACATGGTGATTATAGCAATAGTAACGGAAGCACAGTTTGTTCGTTTTATAATCAGTGAAGCAGAGAAAAACAAAAGGTGTATTTGACCTTAGTTATCACAAACAGAACAAAAGCTGCATAAGTACTCTTGTCTGTCTAAATGCTTTCTATAATTGAATTAATAGCATCTTGAATGCAGGATTTTTAGTCTTGAAATTCAAGCTAAGTGTTCCTCAGCATGAATTCAAACTATTTTGTCTTTCTACTGTTCCCAGCAGCATGTGGGCATTAGTGTCACACACTTTGCTGATTTTATGAACTTTGTTACCCTAAATAGTAATGTATCTCCCAGCGTCCCCTGCTTTTTGACATTACAATATCAACTTGAAATCTAGCACAGTTGATTGAAAACATTTTTTTAAATTTTTTTTATTATAAACAGTTACTGCTACTAGCTGGAAGGACCTCCTGTAGCTTTCTTTTTTTTGAAAAGTTGAAAAGTCTTAAACTGATCACACTTCGTTGTGTTAACCAACTTGTGCAGCATTCTTTTAACAATTACTCCCGGGGCTCCAGAGCAGTCCCTAGCACATAGCCAGCCTTCTTTATTGGTTTGTTCAGTTTCTTAGAGTCACTGCTCTGAAACTCATCACAACAAATGTTGAAAAGTGTCAAAAATATGAGGAGAATCCACTCAAGGAGCACTGCCTCCAAAAAATGCATACAAATCTTACAAAAATCACTTATTCGTGGAAAAAAATAGCTCAGTATAAATCACAAAAAAATTAAAAAACACACAAAACTAGTGGAGCTACTGCAATTTGTGGCCAGCTTGGTGTGGCGCATTCTAGGATGAAAAAAAAAAGAACGAAAAAAAGGAGAACATCAGATCAATGGCAGAGACAATGAATTTTAGGCCGCCCCATCCACCTTCACCACCAACCCCCTGATAAAGACTGACAGCTGTAATAACTGTCTTGATAACAGGAGAGCAGATTAATAAAGCATACCATAAATGATTACCTCCATCATTAATCCATTCCACGGCTATTTAAAACCGCACGTATTAACTATTTGGACAGGAGGTTTCATGTGCTAATGGCCAGACCGAACACACTGAGAGCAGACGGTACATTAGAGGAACAAATTATTCGATTAATTCCATTCACAGGAATGGAAACAAATTACATAGGCAGCACAATGCTGTTCACCTGAAGAAATGAAGTAGAAGGAAAACCAAGAGAGCTCAGCCGAGAAATGAAATGTTTGCACTAGAACCTGTGTAATCCCCTCGCAGCGGATTTGAGATGAAACTTGGCCTCTCATTAGCTGCGCTTGGACAAGATTGCATCGGGTTCACTGAATCATTTGGGAAATCCGTCTGTATATTGCGTACGCCCTTCTTATGGGTGTGCTCGAGGCTCAGCCTGTTAGAGTGTGGATGATGACAGAGCTGATTCAGACTTAATAAATAATACAATGTTACTGGAGGTATCTCCTGATGAATATTGCATTCCCATTCCTGCCGCCTGCCCACCTGTCCTCCTGTCTGTCTGTTTGTCTGTCTAAGAGACTATCCGGCTCTATGCCAGCTTTTTTTTGTAGTATTCAGGGTAAATATCCAGCTCAGCTTCATGCTGACAGCTGGCAGGGTTGGAGGCACTCTGCATTCGAAAACACCCACAGTGTCAGGCTGCAAATACAAGACAATTACTTCTTGTCTCCAGCACTGAAACTTGTTCCAAAACAATGTAACGTCCCACCCATCTGACACGCACCGTGGGTGGATTTTTGTGCCAGCTGGAGTGCAGAGACTTGAAAAGAAGATGGGGGGGGGGTAGTTTTGAGGAGAGTAAATGATCACCTTCAACAGATTATCACCGGGAAAGGTGTTTGGGCGTGTGCCACTGAGTTTTGAAGAACATGTGTAGGCTTGTGCCTTCATATTCCTTTCACTCACTGACAGGATGATGTATCTTCTTATGCTGTCAAAGCTAATCTTGAATATCGGTAAGAGTTAGCATTAATGCACACAAGAGAAAACAAGTTAATTCATGTATATAACAGCTACTGGTAGTTCAACAGTGTGGAGGTTGTAAAGCAGACCAGCTGAGCAACATTCAGTGCCACTGAGTTTGTTGATCATATAAGAGGCTGTTTCTTTGAATTGCTAATTAACTGGTCAAGATGATAAATCTTGTTATTTTGCTTTAACACAAAGCACAGTTGTAATTAAATTCATAAGGGCACCCTTTCATTACTGCTAGATGAACTATTTGGGGATCAGTAAAGCTATTAAGCGTTTTCTCTCTGTACTACGGCCTCCTTATACTCACCACGGCAATCCTTCCAACAGATGCCAGGAGACTATATGAAGACCCAAAAATGTCAGCCTTGTGGTCACACTAGTTCAGAAGTCAGGTTCACTGCCTGCATACCATGAGCGTCTGTGCAAAATGTTACTGCAATTCATCCAACAGATGTTGAGATATAATGGCACTGAATTCATACACAAAGTTGTTTTTGGCAAACTTCCAGGATAGCTGACCTCTCTTTTTAGCTATAGATTCATTCCACACTGAACGAGGCGGCACATCATATTACCCTTGAATGTAAACATTTTAATTTAGTCTGTGCCATTGGTGCTCTCAATGGTTTTCCCTTTCATAAATGATAGTTGTGATGATGGAATACCTGAAATAAAATGATGCTACTGCTAAATGAGTGTAAATGTGGTGTTTCCATCCAATTGTTAAGTAAATTAGAAGTGGTAAATTGTACATTTGGCACATGCAAAACTTCCGGTAGAAGATGCATACAAAGCCAGAGGAGAAAAAATATGGAGAACGTTCATCAGGACTTTTTTTCTCTCCAACTCGTAACGTTGTGATTTATTCTTTGATTTCAGTGAGCCTTGGCCATGTTTATAACCTATAAGTGCAAACAGATAATCATTCACATGATCAGTCGTGGGACTAATGTGGTATCACAATTCCAGTTTGATTACTTATTTTTTCTTGATATTGAATGTGGCATGTCACCATCTTTATAGCGCCTCCAAAAGCTGTCTTTTGGGTTCTGCTTCAGTGCTGGTGTATAGCATTTTGGTATATGTATGAAAGTCTGCAAAGTTACAAAGCTCAAAGTGAGTTAGTCTATCCCACAAAAAAACACAGCTGCTGAGCTTCCAGAAGTCCAGATTTTTTTTATGTTACTTTTCCAGATAACCATTTCTTACCAAGAGGATCCAGGGTCTTTTGGGAGGGTGGCCTTAAAGAGATAGAAGCTAAAAATCTCATTTTTCAGAGAGAAGATGACAGGAAGTGTTGCAACAATGTACGATGACATAGTGTATTGTCTTTAACATTAAAACATGTAACCTTTTTCCCGTTAATATCTTTAATTAGATTACGAACTTAATTAATTAATATAATGTTGGACTTTAATCAACTAAAGTTTGGTAAGGAGCTGGTCAAAGAAAATGATGGTGTTCGATTATCTTAACCACTGCACTGACTGGTGCAGTATAGTTCTGCTGCTGAAAAAGGTTGTTAATGTCATCAAATAATACGGTGTTGGAACGCTGATGTCGTCACATGACATCAGGTCACAACGTATACATTCTCTCGTGAGACTGGATTGGTCTCAGACATGTAGCCGCTGAGGGTCCTTTATGCTCATGTTCTAAGGACACGAGCAACAGGTAGAGGTAGAAGAACATTTTATTTTAAAGAAGTTGTTTTGTTTGTATTAGTTGGCCTGTTTGGAGGTTAAAGAGAAAAACTTCCAAGGCTTATTTTTCTGTATGTTCCAACTTATTATTTGATGTAATTTTATTATTATTGGTTTCGGAGCTCCCTGTTTCTCTTCTGTGGATGTGGGATTTGTAAGTCAAACATTTCATCATCTGTATTTACTCTAGACATCACATTCATCTATTTAAGGTTTTCATATTATTACTGTTTGGCAGCATTGTTTGGTTTAGACCATATTACCTCCAACTGAAAAGATGTTAAAAGCAGTTGTTGAACATACACAGTGTGAGACTTTGAGAAACTCATTGTGTGGTACGAAAGTGTATTTGATTTTTGTATATTATGTGTGAAATTTTGATAAATTCTGCCAACAAATTGAAATGGTATAAGTGAAACTGAAACATGCCAGCTGTAAGCTCTCATTAGAGAATTAAACTTAAAACAAACATGGAGATTGGACAGTTGTCCCCACAGTTTTTGTGTTCCAATCAAGTCTGTCTGAGTGTGTACGTCCTTGACATGGCATGCGTCAACAGAGCCTGTGTCTGTGAATGGACTTTTTAAAAAAAAGATTTCTGAAAAGGTAAAGGGAAAGGAAGGAGTGAGCACGGAGCCTAATCAGCCAATCAGGAGGCAGATTAGGAGGCTGGGAAGGCTGCGGGAGGCGAGCTAGAGCTGTTACCACAGAGAAATGGGAGGGGGGGGCACATCCTTGGCTAGCAACACAGCGGCCAATCACAATTCATAAACAAACCAAAACAACTTTATACACCAATGACCCTGTCTGTGTGTGTATGTGAGTGTGGAAAGAGGGAAAAATAAGATCAGGCAAAAAAGAAAGAAAAAAAACAGCCAGGATTTTTGGCAGCAGCCCAAATTTCTGTGTATGTGGGTGTGCATATTTTATATGGGTGTGTGTATGTCTCACTCTAAAGACGACGGGCAGACAGTTCACACACCTCTCTTCTAATTTGACATGGTTCACTGTTTTGGCATGGCACTCGCTGCCTCTCTAAGTTTGTGTGAGTGCATGCGTTTGTGTATGTGAATATGCGCTCATAGACTCTGCTGGCGTGTACGTCTGTGTGTTTGGGTGAGTGACAGCTCTGACCTTTTCAATATGCCCGTTAAACCTGAGCTCTTGTCCCAGCGCAGAGATGCTTGTGTCAACTTCTGCTCTCCTACATGAAGGTCAGACTTTCTCCTGTTGGAGTATTGGCACACACACACACACACACACCTCCAGACATAGCGTTTTCTGTCATGTTGTTTTCCTCGATAAATAATGCACTCTCTGCCCACACTAGCATGTCCAAGCAATTAACACTTCATACTGATCCATCTACTGAGCACCCTACTGGGTAATAATTGTAGATTTAGTCGTTCCCAACCTTTTCAGTTTTTCTTCTTTCCGTCGTTTTGGTGGCTTGAGATGTCTAATCTTGTTGCCGTGGTCACCGTCATGACTGATGCCATTGCTTGTAACTTTGGTAAAGTATAGTTGTATTTGGTCGTATTACTGTATTGAGGAAGAAACCCTATATGATAGATAAAGTGACATTTGTTTTCAGTATTTATACGTGACAATAAAGGAGTCTTTTATTTATAAATGCAGTTTTAATACTGTTGCATCACAAAAAATGTCCCATGAAAAAGCATTGTCTTAGCCCAGTAACACTGGCACTATAATTGATTTTGAGCCAGTCCCACACACCGATCTCAATGTTGTAAACAGATAAGCACCACATGTGATCAAAACTTCATCTTTTTAGAAATTTCATAGATTTTTCAAGCAAAGTTAATCATTACATTGGTCAGCCACAACATTGTCATTGCAAGGTGAAGTGAATAACATTGATTATGAGGTTGCAATGCAATGTTCTGCTAGAAGAATCTAAGGTCCTGGCATTACTGTGAATTCTGGTTTGACATATACTATTCACCAGAAGTCTGCCCCACCTTCACTTCAAAAGCTGCTCAGATCCAGGTAGGAATGCAATCACAAGATCAGCTACCAAAACCCTAGTTCACATAAAAAACCCACATGCTCTGAAAGATTTGGTGGCAGACATCACAGGACACTCAGAGTTCCTGTCTCCAAACTCTTATTGGTCAGAGCTACTTTGGTGGCACAAGGTGGACATGCATAATATTAGGTAGGTAGTTTCAGTGCTGGCTACGAACTCAATGGCTATGGGCCTTTTGGTTCCTGAACAACATGGTTTGCTTGGTTGCTGGCAGTAAGTCAGACTGGTTTCTACTGGGTGGCACACTTTGCCAGGACTGCCCTTTGACACAGATTCTGTTCATAACTTTTATGGACAGAAATTCAACACGAAGCCAAGAGGTGCTGGGTTTCCAGTTTGGTCATCTTATGATTGCATTATTTGTTTTTTTGCAGATGATGTGTCCCTATTGGCTTGTCTATCTATGGCAAACTTTGGTGTCTTCAGCAACTCGGCGAAAGAATAACAGATTCTGATTGGTCCAAAAGCAGGCAACAACTGATGCCAGTCCCTGTACTATCTGGATGACAGAAAGCTGAAAAGGAATAAATGTCATAAATGACAAGACGTGACCAGACAAATATAAAATGTTTATAACAATAGTGGTACATTATGCTATTGTCAAAAAGGCTGACTCGGTGGTTGGATGTTCTGCTGCAGCACTTCTTCCTACACTGTGGGTGGATCAGTCTGTTGCTGAAGGAGCTGCTGCTCAGAGCATAGAAAAAGAGCTTATGCTACCACAGTGTCATGAAGTTTTTAGCAGGGTCCTGCACACTCCTAAGCATCCTAAGTATTATCAGCAAGTGAAAACGGCTCTGGCCTTTTCGCACAAGATGTTTATGCAGGTGGACCCGTCAAGTTTATTGCTGAAGCAAACATCCAGGTACTCCGATACTTGCGCTCTCCCACCATAACAAAGTGCAGTCACTGGATATTCAGAGGTTTGGTATAGTATGATTTCTTGTGGAAGACTATTTCATTCTCTGTTGCCTTGCTGGTGTTGATGTGCAAGTGGTTTTGTTAATTTTGAAGTGGGGTCGTGAGTAGTACTTCTGAGTAGTCATTGTCTTATCTTCAGTAGACGGTAGTCAGAGTGCTCTCAGTTTGGAGATTTTCAAGGTTAATTAACAACCCCGACCGTATTGGAACAGTTATTTTGCAGCTGAGAAAATGCAGTGACAAAGTAAACAAGTGTCTGACGTTTGAATTTGACTCAGCCATGAAATTTTTCTTCTTCCTCATCATGTTGGGCAGTTGCTGATGAAGATGAGCTTGTTGAGGCAGTCCTCATCCGTGGATCTAAGGGATGTGTCCCCACCGCTTTCTACTTGCATGGACTGATCTTCTGTTTGGTCGTTGTCATCACTTTGATCAATATCACAGTCTTGAGAAATGGGTGTGGTCTTGTATCATAAAATGTTTTAGTGTCGATCTTTCGGTTGTAAAACATACAGAGAAAAAGAAAAAAAAAAGACATATACTGTTACAATGCTCGTAATATGGCTGTATATGGCTGATATATCACGCCAGTCTCAGGGGAAAAGCTGAGGTACTCGCATAGGACAAAACTTTCACAGTGACAAAGGTTTTATCTGTAAAACCTTCGTACCTACAGCACAACTGTTAAAATATTGTACTTCATAGGATATTTTGATGCAATAAGTTATCACATAATAATTTAATAATTTCCTAATGCAAGCCACAATGTTCTCTTAATGTTAACCAAGTAGTTTTTTATGTGTAAAACTGAAACAGTAAAAGAGTGACTGAATACAAAAAAGACATTTTAAAGTAGAGTTACATGAAAGCACCAGGGGTCTGAATGACTCTATCTTGATTCCACGACCCCTTTGACTTCTGCATTCTGACTTTTTCGCTCACTAAATGTGAGGAAAGAGTCCATCTGCGACACTTTCACAAAATGTTGTGACACTCTATGAAATCAGCTTCATGTTCAGCAGCATGAAAAAACAGAGTAATCGTTGTCGTTGACACAAATCGTGATGTTATCACATAAATGAGGTTTTGTATTGTATTTAAGTTACTTTATTCCAAACTTCTTCTTTGCAGGGTGCAGCAAAGTGTTGACAGAACTGCAGGGATGGTTTGAAAAGTATTGAATAACTGAATTGTCAATACTTTTGATCTTCCTATATGACTTTTTGCCCTTGTGTACTTGTGTGCATCAGTTTCCACATCTTTTCTGTGTTTTGACATCAGTGAGTATGCAGCCCTGTTGTGGACATGTTACTTTGGGTATATGTATCTGCTTACATCAACTTATTTACATCCTTTTGAGCTCATGGGCATACGTATGATTTTGTGGTGTATGTGTAAGCATCTCCCCTTATGGTGCTTACAGTCCGTCTGTCTGCACACGCTAACCATTAGCTGGCCACCATACATAATGTATAGCAGTGACCTTTCTGCACACTGCACCCTTAGGCCTATAAGCCATTGTTTTGTGTTCTATTGATTTTTACCTCCCCTCACAGATAGATACAGTGATTTGAGGAGGGAGAGACTGAGTGCTGCTGTGTTTGGTGAAAGGAGTGGGGAGGGCAAATGCAATGGAGTGTAAAGAATTGAAAAGGCTCTGTGTGGAGGACAGCAGCACATACCTGCAGCCTCCTTTCTTTGGCAGAGTGAGTTGTCATTGAGTCCGGGCACACACACATCTACGAAAAGCCAGGGTCACGTCCAGTAGTCCTGAAAAGACCAGCTCACATAAGTGCCACCTATACACAGCCCATTAGACAGAGTGGTGAGAGCAGGGCTACAAAGTAAACAATTTAAACAGAGACATTGAAAGATTCTCGACATTCATCAAGCTCCACTCGGTGGAAAAAAAGGCACACAGTGGGGAGAAAGGTGGAGACTGTCAGGTTTTCCATCTGCCCTCTTTCGCTGTAATCTGTCAGATTTCTTCTTTTTTTATATTCCTCCCTGCCCAGCTGACAACTAAAGTGGTGATACACAGAGGAAGAAATTGGGCTCAGAAAAATGTTTTGGTCTCCTACAGTGATGGCGCTTTAGGTCGCCTGACAGATGACAGAGGAGGGGATGAAGGGACTGAATTGAATTCACCATCCCCTCGTTGTCACCCGGAAGGCCGGGACATGATTTGGAGGAGGGCTTGGACAGCAATCAGGCCTACTGTTCTTGACACCTGCCCACAGAGCTAAGAATACCTCACTTATTAGTCAGTGAACAAGAAAATAGGGGGATGATTTAGCAATCTTATATCATAAACAGTAAAACGCCATCCTCTGCCTCCACATGATGATGTTGTGATATTTATAAAATTAAACAAAACAATATGAAATGTGCTTCGGTAGGTTTCCTTTCAAATGTAGGACGCGTGAGGCCATAGCGGTGAACCAGCACAGAGGAGCTCAATTATACTTTAATATGCATACATGTCTTCTGGAGGTAGACCACGGTTCTTCTTTCAGTGTGGGGAGCTGTGGCTCGGGTGTTGAAGCAGGTTTTCTGCCGACTGCAAGGTTGGCGTTTTAATCCCTTTCATGTGCTGAAGTGTCTTTGGGCAACAACTCAAAGTGGAACCGATCTCAAAGGGGCTCCGTTGCAACATTAAAGGGCAAGATAAAAGTGAACTTAATACATGTTCAGCTTGTAAAACCATAACGACCAGCAACAGTCCAAAGAACTGAACTAGGTTTGGGTGATACAGTCTGACAGAATTGATATAGGTACATACTGAGTATTATCATCACACGTAAATGCAAGCAAATAGACTTGTCTTTCAAATTTTGCAAAACGGCATAAAAAAGGGTTTAATGTAGTCACAGTCTGAAATATAACTTTAGACACAATTAATTACACAATTTTTGCTTATTTGAAATTAAATCCTGAAATAGAATATTTACTAATGAATTACCCAAATAATGATGGGTTTATTGCAGAAAAGAACCCTGATTATTTTAAGTTTCTCTCTCAAAAAAACGAGATAGTTGTCTGAGAGCAAAATAAAATAAAAAAAACAAAACAGTTGCTATTTAACCATGCAACGACTTTTTCAGTAACAGATACAAACAGTCAGATCAATTTGAACTCATTTTGTTTCTCTCACAGACAGCTCTCATTGACGTAACACTAAAGATTTCGCACATATTTCTCTTTGGCTCCCCATGTAACATGTGACTCTACTGAAATAAAAACAATTCTCCATGTGAGTCCTGCACATGCACAGCCATACACATTAATTTCTTGTCATGTTGAACAACAAAGACACCATCAAAAGCCCACAAAAAGGTCAAGTCATCCTAAAGCAAAACTGTGACATGGGGCTGCAAACCAAAGTCATGAACTGTGGTATTTCAGGCCCAGGAATGTGCAGAACAAAGGTCAGTGTACTTCAGAACAAGTGTTGCGTTAATAAAAAAAAAAAGCTTTATCTTTCCAATACCATGTGACCCACCTCTTTCTGTGAAGTCTATTGAGCTTGACTTATGAAAGTTGCCACAAACTACGTAATTTATTTTATTCTGCCTCATTAATTCTTTCTGGATGCTTGTGTCTTTAAGTTGTAGCAGTTAGGTCAGAAATAAAATCGGCCAATGTGGCTCCTGATTACCGAAGCACTGAATTTCTGCAAAAAGAACAAAACCAAACAGCACAAAATAATGGTTTGAAAGGAAGAGATGGACTACTACTCTAAAACCTGTGCAGAAAATCCTAAAATACTCTAAATTTATTTGAAAAACCTGTAGAGGAAGCTTAAATCTCTCACTGCCAAATGGACTTCTGACAACATAAAGAGACTGCAGAGAGTGGCAGAAATAACCGACATAGAAGAAGTTTGTACACGGTTACAGAAGATATAGAGAGAGTGTCACTCGCTGCTTTTGATTCTCATTTAGAGGAGGTGAAGGAAATAGGTTAAATGTTAAATAATAATAAAAAAGAAATAATGAAAAAAGCTAACGTGCATAAAAAAATTGCTGGCTTGAGGTGTTTCTTGTCTGTTTTGAGGAAGATTTGATGCACAATAGAGAGAAAGAAAACAACTTTGCGACTCGTCTGGCAAAGATTAAAATTACGTGACTCACCAGCTGTTTTAGGTCTGAGCTAGCAAACAATAAACTCAACAACTGAAATCCTCCCAGATGTGCTATATTATCCCAGATATTCCCTGAAATGAAACAAATTTCTGAAGTAGAGCTTTCTCGGTTTATCTGTCCTGGATAGCAACCACAGCTGCTGTTGTTTTGCTTCTCCTCTGGGTTTGTTTACAGTTAGGACAACTTCGTGGTCCTCAGAATTATAACAGCGTTAATTTTCACTGGTGAAACTGTGTCCGGTGGACATTTCTCATTTGTATTTGTATTTATCCAACTATTTATTTATTTTGTCCATTTCATGTAAATATTCAGATTATACAAACTGTTTCTTTTCCATTTGTCTGGAAAGATATTCTTATGTTCTCGAAATTCTTGGTTGCCAGGACTGTGTTTTCGTGGGAAGTCCTTTTACTACAGTTAATATAGATTCTTTTGTATGTGTGAGTGCAACTTTAAGTAGATATTTACACGAGTGTTGACATTTAGCTTTCCTGAGCTAGACACAGAATTATGGCGAGTTTGACGGGAAAGAATAAACAGCCTTTAAGTAACTCCAAATCTATTCGTGTTCCTTTCTGCATTTGCTTTGCTAAATGACCACTAAACCTGCAGGGTTCACATTAATCAAACCACTAAAAGTAACACAATCCCTGAGAGGTGTTTACTATATTATATTATAGTTTCATTCTTAAATACATTTGCAGTGAATGCAGTGGCAGGTAAAGCCATTTTGATTGATTCAAAGGGTGAAATCTGACCTGTAATACCGACAGTAATGCAGCCCTGATCACTCGCTTAACGGTGGGAGGGGAAAGGAAGGAGAGGAGGAGAAAGGAGGCAGAGAAGGAGGAGGAGGGGGGGAGCGTACAGAGGGTAGAAAATAAGTGGCATCCCGCAGAGCTTTCTAATTCCTCTAGGAGATTGACACCTGAATGTGCTTTCATGCAGCAAACCGCTGGGTGGCAACGCCTCACCGCCCCCAGCTCAGCCTCTAACCCCCACATTTCTTTTTCAACTCGCAGACCTCTGCTCCCTCTGCAAACGGACACTGCATGGAGTAGCCATCCTAAAGAGATATTTAGTCCAAAAATTCTTTATTTGTTAAGCAGGATTCTCACTGATGTTTAAGAAAAGAATTCATAGTCCCATTAAAAGCAAGGAGAAACTCACAGAGCACGTCAGAAAATGACATTTGTGTTAATGGGATGTCGTCAATTATTCAGTTGCTCCCATAAAGTATTCAAGCCTCTGATTTTATTTTAAAGCACATTATATTTATTAGGTCGTGATGCGATTATGATAATTACAGGGCAACGACTATGTGGTTCTAATGCACTTTTAATGCCTTTTTAAAGGAGAACGTAGCAGTGGGAAGTGTCGTTATTTTGAAACAAGCAGCAGATCGCTCAAATATTTATTCAGGGAAAATTTTGACAAGTTGATTTGTTTGTCAGTGGAGCATCATTCTACTGCGAGCACACGTGGCGCTTTCCACTGCACTCTTTACCTGTCGTTTTGTTTTTCTTGTTTCATCACCTTCCTCACTCGAGATCTATTTAAGCACCGTTGTTGTGTCCTTCTGTTTTCCCAGTTCATCCTCATTCATCTTCTGTCTTTGCTGAAGGTGGGTGATGACGGAGGCGTGGGGAGGGGCTGCTGGGGACAGAAGAGCCTCACAGCAGGCCTCCATTCCATTTATCAACATCAGGTCTTCAAGCACGATGTCTTAAAAGCCAACTCGAAGACCTCCTCTCTCTGTGTGAACAAAAGCAAAGTATGCCCAACTTAAATGTGAAATCCTACTTTTTCTCCTCACGCTGAGTTCACCTTTTCGCCGATAGGTAGTTTTCAGCGTGCAACGACATGACATTAGTTTCTTTTCAGCAGAGATGGCAGATAAAAATAAATGACAAACATTTACAGAGGCTCCTCGCACAGCCTTGAGGGTTTTCTAACAGTGTGAAAAGAGTTTCCTGCCCATTTTCTTCCCCAGTTTTTAGTTTTTCCATCTCTGTTAGGTGACTGAGATGGAAACAAATTTATCACTAAAACTCCTTGTATCCTTGTTTTATTTTCCTGTGAGGATGTTGTTAAGGTCTCGAAACAGTGGGGGCTCAGCCCAGCCCAGAAATCTTAAGATTTCTATTCCAACGATTTCTATTCTATTTCTATTATTATTTTCAAATGACTGATGACTATGTATTTGCAAAAAAAATGATGAAACCAAAACAAAATGAGTACAATGCTTGTCCTTTTTATTGTTAGTGGCAGGAGTAAAACAGTTAGAAGATTGGCATTGACACTGCAGTCATATGTTAAGTTGTACGCATTTTGTTAATTTTCTTAACTTGTCTTGTGTAACGGGGGTTGGATTTGAATTGTGACAAACGGTTAACTCTGTCTTATCTCTTCTTCACCTGTCCAGCTCACCGTGTCCCATCTGCCTGTTACACTCGTCACCTCCTTCGCTCCTCCTGCTCCCCTCACATCTCTGCAGCCCTTCTCATTAAAACAAAAAATAAAATAAAAAAAGGCTGCAGCCGTGAAGCAACACATCAAATTAAATTTCTAATTTCTTTTGCTCTGATCATTAAGCTGGATCCTGAAAACACATGTTATTTATTAATTTATTTTCTATGCGCTCAGACTTGAAATATTAAAACACAGGCACAGACAGTCTGTGGTGCCAGACAGTGTGAGGCAGGCGCTGCTTGTATGAAATGCAGAGAAACCGAAGCACAGCCGGCTTGTGCTTTCGAGCAAACACATCATATTCATATTATTAATTCGGGGGGGGGGGGGCTCTTTTCCTCCATCTCTCTTCTTTCTGGAGATCCGGGGCTGTTCAGAAAACAAAAAACAGCTTACACCTGATAGTCTTCAGCTGTTTAAATATTTGGCAGGTAAAAATACATAAGCATACACGGTACAACAAATGTGTGTTTTCTCTACTGGATCCCCTCCACATTTAGCCCTCCATATGGCTTATGTAGATAGCTTTCTTTGGGTCAGGTCTTAGCTAGGCTTTAATTAGTGGATTTGCTGCTAATAGATGGAGCTAATTAATCAGGATTGGGACTCTTGCACGTCTGCCACCACTCCCATTTTCATGTGTCTCTGGGTGTGTGTGGGTACATACACTCATACGTGCACGAGCTGACATGTTTCTGACTACGTGACAATGGAAACAACGGATGCTGTAACCTTGGTAACCATGTAAAATGGATTCCATGGGGTGGAATCAGCCCGGGCCAATTAGACATAGACATGGAGATCGCGGGGCACATACAGATGCACACTCCACTTTTGTGTCGCTCTTGCACACATATGCACACACACACAAATACACGTGTAGGCACTCAGACAGCGTCTTGCCCCAGGCAGTGTGGATATGACCATCATAATCACATCACCCCCTTATAACAATAACTCTGCTCAAGGATGCAAATAATCTGTGCGTCCACATATCTTATTATTACAATCAATAATAACGAAGCACCCCAATACACACTCATGTCACCGTAATGAGAAAGTATAGCCTATTACCCTGCTGTCTGTGTGTGTGTGTGTGTGGGGTGGGGTGTGTGTGTGTGTGTGTGTGTGTGTGTGTGTGTGTTTCAGCAGCTGTGTCCCCCTTCTTTAAGCGGGGAGATCAAAACGGAGCAAAGGGCTCACAGGGCGTAAAAACTAATTTACTTTTTTTTAAAAAAGTCATTCTGCTGGTTGGGTTTCTTTATTTTCTTCTCACCATCAAGTAGCCCGCCTCCTCATCAAAAGCACGGTGATTGAGAAACAGGCCAAACGTTCAGAGAAAGAATCAACACTGACTCGCTTTTCACTCAGCAAGCGCAGTTTCTCCCAAAAGCAAACCGGTGACCCATACCCATTCTCGCTGCTCTCTGATGAAATGGCCACAGTATTGCTGCTGACTTTGTGATAACACAAGGCTACTGATGTCACACGTTATACCTCTCAGCGTAGATACGAGTGGGGTAGGCTGATGTAGTCTCCAGTGTCGGCGTGTGACTGTAAGTGTGTTTTTTTGGGATGTGTGTGTCTCTACGTGGATAAGTGCTGATAAGTGAGCGTGCGTGGATGATTGCTGATTTGTGGCCGGGTGTCTTTTGTTAATGAAATCCTTTGTGCGGCTCTGATTGGCTCATCAATCAAACAGCAGTTCACATATTACCCACAACCCCTTTCGGCTCGCTCCAGGTGGTGGATTACAATGTGACACATGTTCATGTGTAAACGCAGACACAAAATAAAAGGACTAAAAGAGGTCACAAAATAACCCTTCAA
Source organism: Leuresthes tenuis (assembly GCF_036924035.1). Lineage (NCBI taxonomy): Eukaryota > Metazoa > Chordata > Actinopteri > Atheriniformes > Atherinopsidae > Leuresthes > Leuresthes tenuis. The sequence continues at coordinate 20,341,788 of NW_027325372.1, read as the reverse complement.
ACTGGCGTACACACTAAAAACGGACACAATAACACAAGTGTGTGCTGGAAAGACATCGACTTCACTCACTGTAGTCACTTTAAAGCACTGGCACATATGATCACTGAAACAGCCATATTTACATACAGATATGCAACAAACGCACACATTTTTGCATTTGCACACACTGTAGATAAACACCCTCCAGACTTGCTAAAAGCTTTACATCAATAGTTTCCCCAATATTGCTGTTGTCTTGATATCCTTCAGAGAATAAAAAGAGACAGTGAATGCACCATCTGCATTAATTTCTGCTTGATTCAAAGTGTCGTGGCTAAAGAGGGCAAAAGGAGGGGCGACGGGGGGAGGGGAGGGGTGGGGTGGAAATGAAAGGTAGCTACACAGGGGAAAAAATTGGGAAAAGGAAGAGTGGGGAAGCGGAGGGGGCGGGTTATGTGAGGGTGAGGCCTTGGGGACACCTCACTGCAGCTTGCCCCGGGGCTTCACTAAGAACACGCACACACTCGCATATCCACTGAGATTAGCTACGGCAGGCACACACGGGCGCACATGATCACATTCACACATATGCACACTCATGCAGAAAAGTCGCAGACATAAAGAGGTTAATGTCACAAACAGCGGTTAACGTGGACCCAGCACAGAAACAGTTCTTGTATCACATCATCATGCACAGATCTGCTGAAGCTCATGTTTAAAAATTTGCCAGGGATATGTTTTTCTTCAAAAAGATATCTGTTTGATTTTTAGAAATTGTCACAAGTTGGTATGTAGACTTTTGTAGATCAGTGATTCCCAGAATGCGATACGCTCGGTTTTCAGTGCACGGGTTGTAGAATCTATATTTGCAAATGCACAAAACCCAACACATTTAATGGATTATTAAAAGTCTGCATGAGAATGAAACACGTGAAACATTATGCATGCACACAGAGGTCTGCTGGTAGCAGCATTTCTTTCTAAAGCTGCACTAATTCAAAGAATTCTCAAAAGAACGTACCGACAACGCCGTAAAAAAGCGAACTCAGTGTCTTCAATTAAAACTGCATACCTTGCTGACACATTCATTCTCTACAATAAGACCGACACGTTGATGTAGAGGCCTAAGTGAAAAGATAATGAAAAATTTGGAAAATAAGACACTTTCATGTGCAAACTGCAGTAAACTAATGCCACAACATAGGAAAATTAAACAGGCTATTAGCACTATGTCGGTATCTTTAAGCGTATATTTACTCAGCACAGATTTGCACACTGACTTACTTGGCATATGAACATAAATCAGAAAGAAATTAAGTCATCAATAAAACCTTGGCTGTGAAAATACACTAAATTGCCAAAAGTATTAGTACATATGCCTTTACACACATATGAACTAAAGTGACATCCCATCCCATTTGCAGCTATAACAGCTTCAACTCTTCTGGGCAAGCTTTCCTCAAGGTTCAGGAGTGTGTTTATGGGAAGTTTTGACCATTATGCCAGAAGCGCATTTGTGAGGTCAGACACTGATGTTGAACAGAAGGCCTGGCTCACAGTCTTCGCTCTAATTCATCCCAAAGGTGTTCTATCGGGTTGAGGTCAGGACTCTGTGCAGGTCAGTCAAGTTCTTCCACACCAAACTCGCTCATCTATGTCTTTATGGACCTTGCTTCGTGCACTGATGCGCAGTCATGTTGGAACAGGAAGGGGCCATCCCCAAACTGTTTCCACAAAGTTGGGAGCATAAAATTGTCCAAAATCTCTTGGTATGTTGAAGCATTCAGAGTTCCTTTCACTGGAACTAAGGGGCTAGACCCAGCTCCTGAAAAACAACCCCACATCATAATCCCTCCTCCACCAAACTTTACACCTGGCACAATGCAGTTGGACAAGTACCGTTCACCGTGCAGCTGCTCGACCATGGAAACCCATTCCTTGAAGCTCTCTACGCACTGTTCTTGAGCTAAAATGAAGGCCACATGAAGTCTGGAGGTCTGTAGTGACTGACTCTGCAGAAAGTTGGTGACCTCTGTGCACTATGCGCCAGGGCATCCGCTGACCCCGCTATGTCATTTTACGTGGCCTATCACTAGGTGGCTGAGTTGCTGTCATTCCCAATCGCTTCCACTTTGTTATAATACCACTGACAGTTGACTGTGGGATATTTAGTAGCGAGGAAATTTCACGACTGGACTTGGACAGGTGGCATCCTATCAGGGTACCACGCTTAGAGCAATCCATTCTTTCACAAATGTTTGTAGAAGCAGTCTGCATGCCTAGGTGCTTGAATTTATACACCTGTGGCTATGGAAGTGATTGGAACACCTGAATTTAATTATTAGTGAATACTTTTGGCAATATAGTGTATGTTTGCTCACCTCTAGTTGGTTTAGTGCCAACAAAGTGTTTACTGGAAGGAGATAACAGAAAGTTTTCAATTTCTGAAAGACTTAATGCACCACCCAGTGAAACATGGTCTAACACAGTACTACACACAGGCAGCACCCTTTCCAGGACACCACCCAGAGACTCCAAGCAGGATGGGTAATCTGAGCTGCTGTTTGGTGCATATGAACCTTCCCTCCTGCGACTTGCAGCTGCAGCGAGGCGATCCTCACCGGGGAGAACTCCGAGTTGCTCATCCAGGGGCTTGTGAGTATTTTTTTCTGCATGGTTAAGATTTGCTGAACGTCACAGAAAGCTTAGGCACTTAGATTAGCAACTTAACTTTCAACTTGTTTAATTTTTTCTTTTATCTGTGCAGGCAGATAAAATGAGCACTTGTATTTCTCCACATAAAAAATGAGTCAGGTGTTGCTCCTATTTCCTTGGAATGTTGTAGAATCCAAAGAATGCCCAGATGCTTTGAGACAATGCTGGTTGTATTTCCTGCTAATTTCCTTGTTTCTGCATTTCAAACAACCAACCAATAGGGTGCACAATAAGGCCCCTTTGCCATATGAAAAAATAAGTAATTTTTCAAATTTGTGAATTGATCCTGGATCACGGAAAATTGGGAATTGCTATTGTTTTCCTCACAACCCCAAAAGCAAGCTCCACCTTTACAGGCTACACCATTTAAAAGCTATTCATATACTATTTGATCAGCAACTCTTATTTAAGGAAACTTGATGAAAATGCATAAAGTGCAATCAGTTGTGCATCTATGAATTTCTGCACACTCGACTGGAGTACATTTGAGAATATTTACTAACTATGCTATCTTGGGCCTTAATTGACTTGTTACTACATGTAACACAGGTCAAGATGTCATTATAAACTGTCAGTAGATGATAGGTGATACGTTGATTTGATGCTTCAAACCTCATTTTAGCACTCAACATCCACAAGCTCCTCTTAGCAAACCACTGGGGATCTAAACATGAAGATAACTGATACCTACAAAGTGAACGGAGGCTATAAAAAGACATTGAGGCACTACCTGCTTGCAATTGTCACTGTCTGATACAAGAACTGGCAGATAAGTGAAACCATAGAAGTCAAGACATGATTTAGAGGAGCAGGAAAACTGTCAGGGCAGAAAGGCTCCAGAAGAGTGTTTGGGCACAGATCCTATGTGCAGCATTGATGCATGGTCTACTGTACTTGGAGCAGTCATCAGAAAGAAACCCTATCTGCCCCCCCCCCCCCCCCCCCAATTAAATAAAAAAATAAAAAACAGCATACAAGGTCTGGATGAATCGGTTTGGAAACAAGTGCTGCTGACAGATGAAGTTGAAATTTACCACGAATAGATAAATTAAAGGTATGGTTGGAGGGAAAAAAAGAAGGAGGCAGCATGAAGAAATGAACGTCCTACCAACTGTTGAGTGGAAGCGTTCTGTTAGAGGGTTATGTGAGGTGCAGCAGCATAGGAAACATTGCGTGGTTAGAGGCACGAACAGATTTCACTAAATATCTGGAAATTCTGTTACCAAATGTCTCGCAAGCAAAACCAGAAATGCTGATTTATATAAGAGAACAGTGACGGTGGATAAATATTAAACATGCTGCATGTGCAAGAGCCTAAAAATAACTCAGGGCTTCAAGAGATCTGCAGTGCGGGAGAAGAAAATGGGGGCTTCGTCAGAACTGACTCAGTAGGGTGCCAATACTTTATATGTGCAGTAAGGTTTTCTTTCATGCAGAAAAAAATCATATCCTCAAAACCAGGGGTGCCCAAACATTATTATTATAACAGAGTTATATGTTATGTCACAATTTTGAGACTGGACGCTGACAAATTTAGTGGAAAGTTTGGAACTTTAAGGTATTTTTCTTTAACATTTAATGGCGTGAATTTTCCTGTACAGCTGATGATGTCTGATGTAATTGTTTCCTGAAAGATTCCCGTCTGTCAATAAAGAAGTTTGAATAATGGAGATATAAATCACACATGCTGAAGGAAATGCAATCTGTGTTGGCGTGAAATGTTCTGTTTAATAAGATTAAGTGAAAAAAAAAATCCTCTTCATTTTCTGTATGACCATTCAGTCTCAAGCAGCAGACAGGCGTCGCTTTTCTTCTTCTCATCCTCCTGTCTTCCCCTCTCTCCCAACCTCTTGTTCCACGTCTCCACTCTTTCGTCTCAACCGCCTGTCAGCCCTGGGACACAGTTATGACTCATCTGTCTGTCACATTGGGGATGGCAGACAAACAGATAGTCAGAGAGCCCGTTTTTATCTCTGGAGAGCGAATCGTAATTTGTTGCTGGAGGCCTCGTTCAAAAACCAGGCAATCTGTGCTGTCTGCAACCCTCCTCTCCCGGCAGTTGGCAGTTTAGTTGATTGAATATACTTTATTATACATATCAAAGGATGATTGGCGGCTGGAAATTCTTTCTTCTTTCACTTGATTTATACCGTGGTTCAACATTAAATTAGTTTCTATTGATGTGAAGTGTTTTAATATTAGAGGTTTGAGGAAAGAGTCTGTTTTTATCATCATGGTTTGAAGAGATTCAGAGGCCTTGCAGTCTAACAAAATAACGAGGTGGCAACAAAGTCTGTGGTAATATTTTAAAAGAAATAGCATTGGAAATACGACTTACTTAAAATGTTTTAGCATCACTGTTGCCAGGTAGTACTTGTCAGCTTTTCTCTGGTTTTATCTATAACTTTGGGTTTTCCTGCAAAATTCCATTCCATTACAGATTAGTCACATCCCATTTTATTTTTAACAGTTCCTCAGTGATGTCCACCCATCCATTATCTTCTGCTTATCCAAGGACGGGGCGCAGAGGCAACAGGCCCAAGAGGGAAACCCAGAATCCTTCTCCCTAGCAACACTCTCCAACTCCACCTGGGGCATCCCAAGACAGTCCTAGGCCAGAATGGATGTAAAATCCCTCCAGCGAGTTCTGGGTCTTCTCTGAGGCCTCCTCTAAGTAGGATGTGCCTGAAAAACCTCCAAAGGGAGGCGATCGGGAGGCATCCTAACCAGATGCCCAAACCACCTCAGCTGACTCCTTTCGATGCAAAAGAGCAATGGCTCTCCGGTTCTTCAAGCTCCTCACCCTGTCTTTAAGGCTGAGCCCAGCCACCCTCCAAAGGAAACCCACTTCAGCTGCTTGTATTAGCAGCCTCAGTCTTTCTGTCATGACCCAGATTTCCTTCTTAATGTGCATTATTTTTTTATTTGTTAGTTCTTAATTCAATGTTTATTGTCTATATATGAGTAGTTCCTTCACTTGGATTGTTGATCAAAACTGAATTTTTTTTTTCTTTTGATTGGACTGTTACCATTTCCCCCTGTGAGAGTCCAATGAGTCCAATTTACCAGCCACACTGCATGTTAAGCATTTAAAAGATGCAATAGATAGTACAGCCCAGTGTCGCAGCACTTATTTTTTGTGTTATCCCACATGAATTTCACATGTATTTCAATGATTCATGCGTGTTTCAGCTTGGCAGGTAATCCAGGAAGAGGATATTTTGATGCAATGCATTATTGCAGAGTCAGTTTGAAAGCAAGCCATGATATGTTTCTAACCAGATCCATGTCATTTTTAACATGTTACCTTAACTTAGTAGTTTCTAATGTGTAAAGCAACAACAAAACAGCAACTGAGTGCTAAAACGATATTTGAAAGTAAAGTTAATTAAAAGCACTCATGGTGAGCAAGGGATGCAATCTTGGCTTTCCCAACAGACAGTTGTAAATGTGAAACAACAGTCTGACAACAGTCAGTCTGGAGTTAGTTTTGTGGGCTCTAGCATGAATAACAGAAAAAAAATTGTTTGTGATCACAAATCAATAGATTACATTTACCTGACTCTTTCACATTTTGCCATTTATCCATGTTGGATAGTAATGACAACGATGTCTGTGGACACTGACAAATAAAAAACAGCCTCTTTCATTGCTTACAAAATGCTCCACAGCAGATAGGAACGCTCTCCTTACCTGCTGAGATGCATCAAAACCTGTGCTGTTATAGCCCAACGGAGGATCCCCTGGATATCACCTCAGGTCTTTAAAGTATCGATGGCCAGGGAAAGTTAGCTACTATAGAACCATATACCCAATGACATATATATTGCTTATCTTTCAGGTTACTACAGTCTGATGTGCCTAACCTTAACCATCCATCCATTTTCTATACCCGCTTAATCTAATTCACCAGTCCATCACAGAGCCACACAGAGACCATACACAATTTAGCCACCAATTAACCTAACATGCATGTTTTGGGGCGGTGGGAGGCAGCCGGAGTACCCAGTGAGAACCCATGCATACATGGGAAGAACATAAAAACTCCACACAGAAAGGCCTGGCTGGGATTCAAACCAGGAACCCTGCTGTGAAGGTCCTAACCACCACACCATCATGCAGCCCCTTAACCTTTACCAAGTAACCTCTAAACCTAGTAGGTAATTAAGGTGCCAAAACCTAACCAAGAAATGAAAGCAAACATGAAGTTTAAAACAAAATCAAGTGTTAAACATTCTGAGTCTGATGAAACACAGGTTTGTCAGATAAAGTCCATGTGCAGCTCTACTGCCACATCCTCCAATCCCCAAATATTTTCTTTTCTTTCTTTCTTTTGAAACCTGTTAATATTCCTTGCATGACAGTTTCACAAAATGCTCTGAGACTCTCCTCTATGCAACGATTTGTCTGCGTATGTGGATGATGTTGCAAATCAATAATAATGTTCTGTGTCAAAGCACAAACTGCTCTGAGATTGTCTTGTTTGGCTGTCCAAGTTTGTGATGACTTGTGTGGAGTTTTGGATAAACTTTAACCTTCTTGACTATTTTACAAAAAATGCTTTGAAAGCTGGGAAATATATTTGTTCTAAAGTGTCTCATATTATGTTTGCATGTGCAGCCACAACCAGCATTCTCCACAACACTACAACTCATATCACAACCAGAATATAAATGCAGTCATTTAGAGGATAAATAGTCTGTTCTCCAATCAATTATGCATCTAAACTGCCAGCAACTATATCTCCATGTCAGCTGCTGTGGGAGATGTCCATCCAGACATGGGATCTTGAAAGCTATATTCTCAAATAGAGAAAAATGGGTTAGTACCCTTTCCAGAGAAGAAAAATTTAGATAACTGTAGCATCTACTCATACAGAATGGAACAAAACTATGATTTCTGAAGTGCTTTACAAAGTAATTACACATTATTACAAAGAAGTTGGTATGTGCTGACGGAAATAGTTAAACTGTATTCTGACTGTACATTTCAATCTCAACTGCAGTACAAGATTCATGCTGTTGGAATTAAAGGCCAGTGCTGGTCATGACATTGGCTATAGCTCACAGCTGTTCAGGTTGAGGTATTCCGCATAAATCCCCTCTTATACTTCATGGGACATGACTCTGAAAGTGGTTTTATGTGGCATCTCTGGAAAAACCTCATCTCCCATGATCCATTGCCAATATAGCACAGTGACGAATGGCAGCTGACAGGAGTCGGTCTAGAGGCCTTTAGGTGAAACCTAAGAAAAAACCTTGAGAAAATAAGAAGTTTGTTGGTTTGTGTATCAGTGCCCAAGACCATCACTGTGCCTGCTGTATGTGATCATGTGTGTGTGTGTGTGTGTGTGTGTGTGAGGTCCCCTACAGCGAGCTCTGTGAACTTTTCCAGCCAACGCTGAGCTGACTCGGGTTGGAGCAGAGAGGCTCTGTATGACCTGCCAAAACACACAGCAGCTGCACCAGCAGTGAACTCTGTTTGGTTGGTGATGGAGGGGATTAGTGTAGGAGATGTGAGGGAGAGGTAGAGGAAAATGAGGAATGAAAGGAGAAGGAGAGAAGGAGAAGAGCAAGGGGAAGTCAATAGGAAATTCATCATGGTCACAAAATGTGCACCTTCTTCAGCTGTGACGTGTGTGTGTGCACAGTAATGACAGAGTGACTGATGTAGTTCTGGTCTTATTGGTTTGATACCCTGTACTTAAAAACCCATTTAAGCTAGTAAAACCACCCGGCCGTAAAACTTCAGGCTCCAAAAGTGTGTGTGTGAGTATTTGTCTGCTGATTGAGTGAATCTTTGCTCATTAACTTTGATTGCAAGGACAAACAGGGGGCATTTGTTGTAGAAAAACAACGGGTCAGCTGTGTTGAGAACTTTGCTATTCATTGGAGGTGAGAGGGAGTGAGGAGGAATTCAGAAATAAGACATAAGGAAACTAAAGGAGGGGTGGGCAGAGTAAACAAGTGCCTTTCACTCTTTTGTAGCTGACTGGGGTCTCTGACAGCACCAAAAGGTTGACAGCTAGATGACTCGCTTTATATAGATGAGGTAACGGTAAAATAGAATCTACAGAGAAATGGAAGAAATCCAAAAAAACAAAATGCATGAGCATGTTTACCCCATTGACCATTTTGTAAGTTCAGGATCAGATTCTATCTAATATTTCCCAAAGAAAAGCCAATTCTTTTCATTACCCATAAGATTTTGAGTTCCACTCTTAGGGGGATGCTGCAAGATTGAGGTACAGTGTAGTTCATTTTTGTTTGTTTGTTTTTGTTTTTTTTATCACAAAATTGTCAAGACCCTTGGTAAACTATTTCCTTGCAGTGTTATAATCATTCAACAAGTTAAGTTGCCATATTATGGTAAAAAATAAAAGAGACTTCAAACATGAGTGAAATTAGTAGGAATTTATAAAAAGCTCAAAGGTAAGCAGGGCTTCCAACACAATGTAAATACTTAGTTGGGCTGCCAAAGTATATTAGCAGTCACCCAAATATATCTGACTCACATATTTTCACTTTTTTATAACCCAAAGTAGTGTACTCTGCTACTGCTTTGATTCAGCCTGTCCCTTCTCTCAAACACAGTAGATCAGCTCCTCCCTACTTAATGCAAATACTTTGGATAAGATACAGTCTTTGTACTACACAACACTATCGCCAACTCAGTTTAACAACTTTTACATCTGACCCTTAAAATCAAATTCTGTTCTGTTTTACTTTGTAGTACCACATCAGACGTCTCCAGGCACTTCAAAGATACAGTGATTTCAGCATCTTTTTTGCAATAGAGTACGTACCCAAAAATGTGGCAACCTTTTGAACAAATCATAATTACCTTCTGTGCAAGACTGTCTCTCCCTCCTCTCTGTGCTTCAAGCACAGAGAGTTAACAAGGACTTCACAATGTAAATAACAATGAATGAAAGTATTGATAAGCAATTGGCACATTTTAAGATACCATTGTAAAGTGCCAAGCTTTCAGTTGGCTTACAGGCCAGCTGAGACCTCATGCTGCTAGCTCCTGGGTGAGCCCAGCACTCTTACCCAGGATTTCCACTGGGGACGTAACGGCTGCATAATGGCTCGGCCGCGGTCACCGTTGCTGATCGCTGCCACTCTAGTCAATGAGACTGCACCCACCGAATGCGCCGCGTAATGTCTCAGCAGCGTCTCAGCAGCGTCTCAGCAGCGTCTCCGTTGCACTTCTATTCTTGGCTGAGCCATTGCTGAACCGCGCCAAGCTCAACAAAGCAGATTGCACCAGCACAGGAAATCCGACACAGAATCAACAAAATAAAATTCCGCCTCTTTTCAAAATAAAGTACAATTAGACAAATATAAGGCGCATTCGGACAGAGAGTTCTAAGAACTGCCCTTCCCTAGGGGAATTGTTTCATTTTGCAGTCGCACATAAGTCTGGGACCTTGATCGGGAATGATGTGATGCAACCATCTGCGACAGTGATGTGTTACTGTAGCGCCACACACAACAACAAAACCCGCCAAAAGTAAGGAGAGAAGAAAACAAAACAACACCACCAAGAAGCTAATATGGAGAGCGAGGAGGCCACCGCGTTCATGGTCTGCATGACGGTAATATTAATCATGGACGATCACATCAGGCATCTAAGATCGAGGCTGGAAGAGCAGGAGAGAAGTCAGGAGAGAAGAATCGAACAGCAGACGATACCTCTTAGTTTGATGAAGGAAAGAAGGAGAGCAGAGCGCCGCAGACAAAGGAGACGACGTGTAAATTTAACTTATTAAACGTGCGCCGGTTGTGTCCATGTCGTATGAGTAAACATTTCAGACAAGGGGCGTAGCTACCAACCACCAAACACCTACGTCATATGTGTTCCTATAGAACTCTCCGAGGAACTAGCCTCGGAGAAGGAGCTAAAATGGTTATAGGATTGGTACGTGTTTGGTCCACTCAGAATGTAATTTCCGGCAGTTGCCTTTTCCGGTCTTAATTGCTGTATACGGCGAAGAAGTTCGTTGACATTCGAAATGATCTAAAGTGCATTTGTTCATCCAGGTTGTAAATTCACACCAGTGAATTCACAATCAGTGTTGTAAATTCAACCGTTCCCAGCTTCGGCCGTTCGTACAGACCACCTCCGTGAACGTCTTCTCTGTCGCCTGCGCTTCAACATTTGCAATTTAAGCATTTGTTCTTCAATATTGATAAGCTCCAACAGCAAATACAGCTGCCCCACTTTGGTTGCCATTGTTTACTGTTGTTAACTGTGACCGGAAGAAAAAGCAAGGATTCGGTTGTAACCCCTAAAACCACACAAACATACAGCCACACCTCCCTACTGGCATGGTGAATTGCAGAGCAACGTGTTCCCTTGATGCAGAACTTTGAATGCTCAATGAAGACGTCACGTTGACGTCGTTGACGTTCTGAAAGAGTATAAATCTAGCTTTACGCGGCACTTACGTCCCTGATGGAAATCCCCATTTAGGGAGTGCTTGGCCTGCTAGGACCTTTTGCATCCTCGGAAACTTTGAACTCTGGTTTAAGGATGTATGGCTGAATTTTACTTTGATTGAATTGCACATTCATAATACATTGTTTCTATAAATGTATGAATAAACAACACCTTTTTCAGATTTGGTTATAGCTTAGCAGAGACAAAGAAGGGTGGTGTCAGCTGCTGACAGCTGAAGATGTCATCTGTCTTCTCTGTCCTGAATGTGCACTTCACTGTACTCGAAAGAGTGTTTGTTTTCCTTGAGATGTAGGTTCACTGCTGAATCTTGACCTAAAGAGGTGGCTCTCCTATGTTGTGCCTGTTATTGCCCAAACAACAGCTCCACAAGCGTATGGCACAACGGAGAAGACAGATGGTTTGAGAGAGGAGTTAAGGAAGCCAACAATGTTAAACTGGAAAAATATCTTTGAACAGAGAAGGTGGTCGCAGGTATCACTTTCCCAGCACCTTCAACGCAGCAGTTAGTGGGGTTACATGGCACTGTAAAGAATCGGATTAATGGCTAAATTACAATAAGACTGAGTTATTAAGTTCATGTATACACCTTAGTTTGACTAAAAATTGGACCAGATCAGGTTACTCGCAGTCGGATTAAGACCCCGAGATAACTCGGTTGATAGTCACACTAACGTGCTTGTAGACGGTGAAGCACGTGGTGAATTGGACTTTGTGTTCTGCGCATGCTCGAGATTGTGACCCGGAAGTCAAAGGAAACAATATTACTGTTGTTGTCGCCGCCATCAGAAAGAAACAAACAACGTGATGGAGAATGCGCCGTTGTGCATTGCGTTTGTACAATAGGCATTCATCACAAATGTAGAGGGACGTAGCTTCATCTTGCTCTTTGCTCGCCATCTTTCTCGAATGCCTGAGTTTGTTGTTGGTGGTGAATAGTGGCTCTATTAGCAATAGTTGAAATGGGTACAGCGCCACCTGTCGCACCGGGTATGACATGCTTTGTGCCAATGACTCAATTTAGTCACTGCCATATATACGTGGACAATTGCCCTTGCTCAAATAAGGAGCATAATCCAACTATAGCTATAATCAAATTAATCTCATCATGTAGACCCATTGAGTGTCTCTTCTACCCAGGAATTTTCACAGCCATTGGATCCTGTGACCAAAACTCACCCTTTCAGGCAGGTTGACAACTCAGAGGTAAAAATGACTCAATCGACAATTATATTGGTTAGGGGGTTCAGTAACTTTTAATGACTCTCTCTGCTTACAAGCTGATACTCCCCACCATCTGGTTTAGAACTGAAGAAGCCTTTCAGATAAGAGCCTAGCTAATGGTGTTTTGTATAGCTTAGCTTTGGAATTAACATTAGCTTTGAGTCTTTTACAGAAGCAGTGACACATATCTCAGGTGGCTGGGTGACCAGCAAGAAATGTTTGTTGTCCATGTTGGTGATGTTGCTTGGGGAGTAGAGGAATTTTGTAAAGAGGAGTTCCCTTAGCTACCACTCCCTGAGCAGGGAGTCTTAGTCATAGCAGAATAACTATGAACAACAGTTAAAGAAAAATACATGAATATGCCTCCATAAACTGGATCGGTTAGTTATTTATATCCTGTTGGCCATTGGTGGTTGAATATTTCCAATATTCTAAGAGGAAGGCCCTTCGTAAACTACAAACCTGGCTTTTCTAAAAGCACTTTAACAAGTGATGGCATTTTCCCTACATTTGATAGCTGACAGTTATCACCTATCAAACGTAGCTGTTGGGTTGACCACTTGGACGGGTCACAGGAATGGGGGGTCTTTCATTAATGATATTATTATTAGTGTTGTTATTAGCGTACTGTTAATAACTGCTCTGCTCAGACTCATGGGAGACGTTTCCATAGGGATATAGCAGCCCACCAGAGATATTTATATTATAATTTCTTTTTCAGCGTGACAAATACAATGTGTGTTGGGAGTGCGTACAAAAGACCAAAAAGCGTGACTGTCACACTCAATGTGTGAGACTTCAGAGCCCTGCATTACCTGAGACCATAGACATTAGAAAGAGTAGATGCCACATCGACCGCTGGAGTGCAAGAAATACGGCTGTCATCTTGGACTGGTCATCCTACCAACAGACAGCAGAGTATTCAAGATGCCAGAGCACTGTATTCCTGTGCAAATTGGCGGACGGTTTTTCACAGGTAAGATTCAACATTATCAGTGGTTGTATTTTGTGAATAGAATATTATTGTACTGTATTCATGTACGCCACCGAAATCGTAGCCAGCAAACGTTAAGCAAGGCTATGTTTATAACCAATGTTCACCCGGCTATTGTCAGGATCGGTGGTGCAGGAAAGGTAGTACCCAGATGCAGTTCTTTCAAAAATCAAAAGGTTTATTCCAAACAGGACGAGGAGCACGAACAAAAATACCAAACGTTAACAAAAACAAAACTATGGATAAATAACCAGACTATCAAAAACAAGACTATGGATAAATAACATGACTATGAGGCAAGAACCAGACTTAACAAGACTTTGGCGACTGTTGCATGTTGCATGTTGAGTGAGGATTCTGCAATAAGGGCAAGTGAACCTAGAAACTAAATACTGTGGGGAAGTGATCAGTGATGACGTGCAGCTGTGAACAGAAACAGGTGACATGAGTGAACCTAACGTGACAGGGGAAAAGCATGACCTGGAACCTGAAAACATGATGAGAAAGAAACTGAAAACAAGACTATTAAAACATAAACTGTGACAGCTATTAGGACAACTGAGACTTTATAAATCATATATTCCATAACACAGGCTTAGATTACAACTGACACAAGAATGCTATTGTAGAAATAATGCAATATTGCTGATATAACACGACTGCACTATTTTGTAAATGAATGACAAATAAAGTTCATTGAAAAAAGAAAATAAAGTGTGCCACAGGCGGGGATAGCCGGGAGCCAGGTACAGAATCAAAACAAACATGGAGGACAGAAGTGAGCCAGGCAGCCAGTGGAGGGATAGTGAAGTTTTAGATCTCATTAGTATTTGGAGTGACACATTGGTGCAAGCTAGACTTGAAGGGTCTTATTGTAACCGATCTGTTTTCAAAAGCATTTTGAAAGAAATGTCTGAACGGGTCATAGAAGGACTTGGTTGCAATGCCAACGGAAAGTGAAAAGCCTGAAGGCTAAATTCAAAGAGGCTAAAGACTCGAACCAACGTAGCGGTTGTGGTCAACTGCTCCATGTAACCAGCCACATCCTGATCCCACCACTCCTGGCTCTGACGCCGCATCCAAATACTTTGTGGATGTTGCAGTTATTGCTTCGCATAGAGCCATCATTAACAGTACCGGTTGCCGTTTGCATGGTCGCTTCCGTAAACACCATTGGGGCGTGGTCTATGGGCGTGATGTCATCAATGATCAACTGCGCATGCAAGTCACTTCAGGAATGTGAGCTGTTCACACAGAAATCCGTAGACAGGCCACATTTAAAGACTTAATGTGAACAGCCATACAAAAAATCAGATTTTTTTTTAGCAGTAAATCGGAATTGTGCATTAAGACCTGCAGTGTGAACATAGCCTAAGTGTAGCGGGTGACCGGTCCAAGGTGGTGGGCCCACGGCTTGTCAGCACCAATAGGCAGCAACAGTTGATGCAGCGTCTATTCTTTATATGTCTATGCCTTGAACCTTTGAGACGCGAGAGTTGCCGCCATCACTTATCAGTGTGTCAAAGACTTTACATCCGTGCAAAGTAATTGCATGCTGTGGTCAAATGTTTCAGCCTGTTGGAGGTACTTCCTCCTTTTGATGTGACCAAAGCTCTGCACTTGTTGCAACTGGCCCTAGTAGTGTCCTTTTTTGGTGAAATATAACCAAACTTTGGAGTACTTCTGCCATATTGGAAACATTCTGAGCAAACTACTGGGAGCTGGTTCTCGATTCCCATCCCTAACCAGGGTACACTACTG
Source organism: Leuresthes tenuis (assembly GCF_036924035.1). NCBI lineage: Eukaryota > Metazoa > Chordata > Actinopteri > Atheriniformes > Atherinopsidae > Leuresthes > Leuresthes tenuis. Next base: position 20,326,652 of record NW_027325372.1, on the reverse strand, counting down.
ACATTCTCACTGAACAAAAGTAGCGTAGTCTATGCAGTTTGATGCTCTTATATAATTTGTCTTGATTTTACTGTTCCATAAATACCATCTATAAATGGAATTCTAGGGTTTATATACACAGCTGTGTGTCTTCTGAAATGTATTGCATGTTTCAAACCTATTGGGACTTAGTTTCAGCTCCCTTACTAATAGTATACAATCTTTTCACATCACTCCAAGTCAAGATAACATACATGGAGAGGTCATCCAACAACAGCTCTGCTCCTCATGCATTTTTCAGCATAACAGCTTGATTTGAATAAAGCCAGAATGCTTCTTACACTTTGTTAGAAACTTTTAATATGTTGTAAAGTGTGACGGCCCTACAAAGCCTGCTCCAGGAATATGACAAACAAGCTCACTTACATACTGTCAGTAACTTTGACCTATAGTCATAACCTTTTTTTGCCACCTAACAGCAGACAAAGGCGTTGAGTGTGTGCGAGTTTGTGTGTTTCTTGGACAGAAGGGCTATATGCGCACACATTCACCTTACACCCTCAGCCACATCCATAACTTTTTATTTCCAGCAGTCTGCACCTCTCCTCATCGGCATAATTTACCGCTGTTTTATGCAGCGTGTCTTGTAGGTCGTCCAAAGTTTAACACCTCTGTTAGATGTAAATGTCTCTATGACTGCTTCATGGTACTGGCTGGGCTCAGGAAACAGTTTTCCTCTATACGGCTCTGACGTCCATTCTTTCTGTTGAATTGTATTAAATGAGGTGGCTTATTCAGGATGAATTTCACAGATAAGAACATTTTTCCGTGGCTGTGAGTTTCAGGCTGTTTATCACTTTATCTGGGTATTCAAAATAAACATAACTGGAACCATAAGGTGAGATAACATCAACACCTGGATTAACCTCAGAGTGTTTGGAGACTGAATGGAAACAGTGAAACAAATATGTTTTTTATATTTGGGTGTCAGCTGCAACAGAATATTCAAGAAAACTTCTGCCACAAGACATCTCTCTGAATATGGTGTAGCATTCAACTTTCCCGCTGCTGTTTTCCCACGGTGCCTGTGCATATGTGTATTTTAATATTGGAGTTTGGCAAACATTGCATGACACTAAAGAATAATGTGAATTTCCCCATTCTTCAGAGACCATTTAATCAGTGAACATATCTACTTATAAGCATGTAAAGTAATAGATCACAACCAATGCTGAAGGTTACCATCAGTGTCACAGCATTTTTCCCAAGTACATGCTCATTTAAAGGTTTAGGGAAAAGCAAATAATTGAGATCTTCACCCAGAACAGTAAAGTTATGAGACATAACAACTCAATGATGGGTCGAGAAGATGTTCAATTCTGTAGAATTGGTTTATGATTGTTGACAGATTAGGCATTCGGAGTGACACCTTCAACATCTCTTTCAATATTTTTTTGTTTGTTTATAAAAAGACAGTGTTAAAGTACATAGCCATCTAGCTATTGCTGCTTGCTCTTTGCACCCTTTAAAGTACATTAGTTTCAGCATGTGTATGTACAGCAACATCATGTGACAAACTTGTGCCCTAAAGACATAAAACAGAGGTAGCAGTGTCAGACCTTCTCCAAATTTTGACACTTTGCCTGACCCCAATCTTAAAGCAATGACACACAATCACTTTGCTTACCAATAAGTCGTCGAACCTCAATGCTGGTTTGTTTCATAAAACAAACTTTTGAAATTTCATTTTAGAGAAAATAGAACCTCTGGCCTATTTCCATTAAATGTCTTTGACTGAAAAAACTAGGCAGCTTATTGTTGCCAGCAGTTGCCTGAACAGACAGAAATTGAAGTAAACCTTTTTAGCAAAAAGGATAGAGTCCACTGGAAGCAGAACTTGAAGGAACAAGATACAAAATAAACTTTGTTGCCTTGGATATATACAAGTGAAAGATGAGTTTTCAGATTAATTTTCTTAAGCAGAAACAGCTGCATACAATCATTTATGTTCAGTACATAAAACATGATTTGTCTTAGGCATTTTCTTCTCTTGTGCAATGCAATTCTTTTTTTAGAAAGAGGTGAAAATCACCTCAGGCAAACATAAAAAAAACCTTTTTGTGAAAACGTATTTCAAGTATTTTGTCTTTTCTGAACTGCAACTTCAAAATGTGAATCAAGAACACTGATGGAAACTAGAAACCATGCAAGAGACCATATGGATTTTACAGATCCATGACACTTTAGAGAGGCACTGACTATCCGTCTCCTTTATTGTGTCAAACCTTCTGTGCACTTCAGCCCCCTTTCACTTCTGACTTTGTTTGTCTACAATTGCATCACCTTAAATTCTCAGTTGCTCCCATCATGAAGGAGATATCCTGGAAACGAGAATGCGCAGTCGCAGCATAGTGTCATGTAATAGTGTGGTTATAACACATAGTGTAGTTATAAGACATCGAGTCATGTTGCCCGTTATTACTACATTCATTTAATGTTTTTCTGTGTCATTTCAAGCTGTGTGCAGTGATGACACCCTGTTTTTACTTTTACCCTCAGTCCATCTAAAAGTTTTTGAGTAAAAAAAGACACAAAAAGCTAAAAATCTGCTTAAATGTCAAGCAAAGGCGTGTCTAATATGGAATGCTTTTTTTTACACACTGACATGAAAAAAGCTTTGATGTCATAACGAAATGTAAGGCACACATTGACCACTGATCAGGATAGTAAGAAATAGTTTTTTCTCAATGTGAAACACACAGAGACAGTAAGAGTTTGTTTTGTGGCTGGTTTTGGCACAGCGAGGCTGCTTTACATGTCACACTTTTGACCAATTAGAGCAGACTGGGTGTTCATGGTGAGGGGGGGGGTCTTTAAGGCTGAATATAGCAAGAGATGCCAGAGATTTACAGTAGTGAGAATAATGATCTGAGCATATTTTAATAGAGCCCCAAAATAAAGTTAGAAACCTGTAATTCAGCTTGGAATGGCCTTTAGATAGACTTTTTATTTTCATGTGAACCTTACGAGTAAAACATGAAGTATTATGCAGATGGTGAAGGCATCTTTAGCTTTCAAAATGGACTAGATTTTCTCTCCTAGATACTAGTGACAGATGACTGAGAATTGCAGCTGAAACTTCTGTGTAAATAGTGTGTTTAGCCAAGAAGGCAAGACTCAAGAAATCAGATATTTTGAGGCTGTTCCTGGAAACTGTCCTACTTAATGCAAGCCATGATGTTTTTTTAATCCTAACTTTTCCTTTTGTTAATGCCTAACCATAACCAATTACTTTGTAATCTGAGAGTGAAAGTGCACAGTAAACATCAAGGGAATACAAAATTGACATTTCAGTGTAAAATTACTTTAAGACATCAGTGCTTGGTGTGAGACTTGAAATTGGCTCTCTGGCTTTATGTTCATTTGCATGGCGCCACAAACTAACCCCTCGGACTTAGATTTGAAGCAGTTGTTTCATGACCAGCGGTGACACTATGCTACATTCAGCAGCATGAAGAAAACAGCTAAAATCACATCAGTGGACATTGACCGATAGAGAAAGTTTCCATGCCTACTTCATACTTTGCCGTGAGGCTAAGCTGTCAAATCAGGCTCTGTTACATACTTTGGTACTGACGGGTACTCATCTTTGTGACTTTACCGCTGTAAAATGACCATTTGAAGCTATGTTTCTTAGATTTTGGCTGAGTATAAAGTATGTTTCTCCTCACTGGATTTGAGCCCTCACAGTTTTGCACACAGTGGAACTTAAATGGAAAAAAAATAAAAGATGGAATACCAGGCCTACCACTTATTGCCCTGATTGGATGCTGCGCAGGAGTATAGTATTGACACATGTCTTTTCTCTTTTTATCTTCCCTTCAGTTAAAGCTGACTACATAGAGAAGTGTGTCACCATAATAACATAGCACATGTATGTCATCCTGTATTGTGCTATATACAAAGGCTTTAACAAGAGGTTTGTTTACTGCTCATAGCTGAGAGCTGCATGTGCCAATTTTGTTCCCCATGGCAATGCAGCTGCTGCCTGGTGCACATGTCAGGTAGACTTGACATAAGTTTACTCTGTTCTGCCTTTCATTCTTTCACTCTCTGCCTTTCCTTGCAACCCCAAGGCAGAGCAAGGCGGTGCGGGATCCCAGTAAAAGCAATGATCAAAAGTAGCACTCGGATGCCTACAGGTTCCCCTGACATGAGAGAGGCTGTGTGTTGGGGAGATATCTGGCAGAGTGAGGTTCGGGGGAGTTGAGGGATGAGGCGAGGAAAGGAGGAGAGACACACCCATTACTTTTCAAGCCCAAGTAGAGATGGGTACCTCGATATTGGGAGAGATGTAAGGAGGGAGGGATGGTGTTGGGGTGCAGGAGGGGATGAAAGGTTTGAGGCATGAAAGCAAGGAAGACGTAGGGTGAAAAAAAGTGGAAAAGAGAAGTAAAAGGAGAAAAAAAGACCAGAGAGAAAGTTGAGCTGAGCAGAGCGTGACATGGGGGGTAGGGGGTGGCGCTGAGCTGAAAGCCTTCACAGGTGAATAATTGAATACGAGTTCAGATGCCTTCACTTGTGTACAGTAAAGTCAAAGAAGAAGAAGTGGATACATGTGGAAGAGAAAAACCAGACTGGAAAATCTGAGGAAATTCTTGACTCAGTATAAAGACATTTTCCCAATTTGAAGAAAATCTCATTACTCAGCTCATCTGCCTGTCCCACTTTTCTTAGACTACATCTGGTGGCACCATAAAGCAGCACTGTGTAGAAAGTTAAAACAAACTCTTAACTCCCGGCTTCAGTAATTTTCACAACAGTGACAAGAAAAAGCGAGTGCAGCTTTATGTTTAGATATTGTGTCCTAGGTTTGGTCTTGGCCTCATAAAAATGATTTTACACTTTTACTCAGGGGGCAATGTTAGATAAATGATTCACTATCTTGCCACTGTTTTGTTCCCAATGTGTGTGTGTGTGAGACTTTGTCTTTTCTCCCCCAGTGTGTCAACGCTCTGTGTTCCAATGTGACATGATTTTTTGCTCACACAGCATGTATAATGCATGTCCCAAATTATATTTTACACTTTTGCCTGCTTCTCCTCCTTCCTCTCCACCAGCTTGAGCAAACACTCTAATGCACAGACTGTGGCACTGGAATGCTTTATTTGGCCTCATATATGACCAATTTCTACCAGATTTATGACTTCTGGAGTCAGGTTATTTCACCGAATCCCTAGATGGGACACAATTCATGGCTGTTGTATGTGATACCTGCTCTGTTTTCAAATCTGAGAGGCACAACGGTGCAGGCGTGCCAGGGGAGTTATAAGCAGAAACCCCCTATATTTTCTGCAGCCCACATCTTATTTGGACCTTTCTACTTTCACAAGCTGGGAAAAAAAAATGGCACTGGAGGCTACCTTTATTACTCCTTCAATTACACCATCGTCATAAAACAACACACATTTAATCACACCCTCAGTCTAACATGATGAATTAGTCCATTGCAAAGAAATGCCAGGTCTTAACAATAGGCACATCATTTCAAGGCAGACAGATATTAGATATGTGTCAATAAAAAAGATATAGGTCTTGCTTGTTCTAGCACAGCCAATGAATCACTACTGATGAAGAGGATCCCATGTTTTATAACTTATCTAGATACAGAGGACAGTAGTTTCCCCATGGGGGAAAGCGGCATCCTTGGGGTGGTGACAGGAAGAGACAGGTTGCGGGCAATTCTCCTCAACAGCGGGATTCATGTGCTTAAAGGAAACAGTGGCAATCCATGTTGGGAACAGTGTATTAAATAAATCCCTGTGGTGGGAAAAGTCTCCAGACAAAGAGAAGAGACTGTTGGAGATGCAGGGGGATTCATGTTAACTGGTTTTCCCACTGGGAAAATGGATATGTCACAGCCATGACTCTGACATCATTGTAACTTGACATATAGGCTAAAGAAAGCAGCCAAGTTGCATTAATGCCTGTGCTCTCTTTGTTAAAGGATAAATGCAGTACTCACTCAGAATGTAGATGTATTAAGGGCTCACCGTTGTCCCTGCCTAGCCTCTTTTTGCTGCATTTTACACATTGTCAAGGTTTGGGTAATGTCTATGAACTGGCACATAATAGACAATGACATCTAAATATTTGAACAAATAAGCTGTATGTAGCGAGCTGATAACATTTGATAAGCTTTTTTGGTGTTGTAGAACACCATCATAATAAAAAGACATTTTGATTTACATTTTCTGAACATGGGAACTGTTTCATCTCCTCATAGAATATTATATATATAGAATAAATGTCTCACCTGTGCACTGCCGGAATTTTTTTCTTCGTTTTGAAATACCAAAGTCATGTGATGGCTCAAACAAATGAATAAGCAGTAAAACAGCAAATCGAGTGCTATGCAAGAAAGAAATGTTTTGTTGGTGGAAGCAGGAGGGTTTTGAAGAGTGTATGGATGGGTACAACGGCTTTAGTTCCCTGTCAGAAAGGGCTGTCAAATGGTGACCTAGAGTGCAGAAAAAAACTTGAAACTTCCATTGATCCTTATTATTATCATCTTTTGTGGTTGGTTTAATTGTTTCCTGCGACTAAGTCCATCTGCTTCCCCACACTCTGGGCATGGACAGGATCTACTGATTAAACACCCCAAACAAAACCACTTTACAGAAACTCCCATCTTCATTTTCATTATGAAATCCAGTTGTCGGGTAAAATACGTTTTGTTTTCAGGAAATCCCAATAACATGCAATTGCTACACTTTGACTCCTGCAGGAAGCTATTATGGTCCTTTTCATTTACCTTGGATGTCACCATTTCAATCTGTGGTAAGTGTTGTGGTAAGAGTAACTAACCATTTGGTTAGAACATAAAACACTCGGTTATGGTCTCAGTGGAAAAAATGCTTTTGCATGAAATTCCTGACATCTTTGTCTCTCATGCTGTCCCATTTAGTTAGCCGAAGTGGACGCTTTTGTAAACTTCACTCCTGAAACTTTTTCTGTTGCACCTCCAACAAAATGGCAGACTTGTCGCTGCACCTCCCAGATAATAGCTCCACATGGCCTATCACCATGGCCAACACTGGGCACTGGGGACAATTATTGCATGTGAACAGAAATGAATCTACATCCCTTCCTAAAATTGTTACTATTTACATGCTGTTTGCACCAACAAAAAATATGCTTGCCCTGAATGCAACTTAGCAGTAGCACAAGATCACATTTTTCTGTGGTGTCTACTGAAGAAGTTACTCACCTTCTAACGGCTGCAAAAAGGTCTGCTTCTGAAATGCTCCTTATGTGATTTGAAGTTGCCTGGAGGGAGAAAAACAGCATCCCTGATATGAGCTTGTGGAGCTAGGCCCAGTGGAATTCTGGGTTAAAATCTTTTCTCCAGCTGCAGTTCTTTGCACCACTAACTGGATAACATTTCGACAGACTACTCAGACATTGTAAAGCTGCTCACATATGGTTTCTAGGTACTTTCTTACTTTTGTTGTTGTCAAGCAGTCACTTCTACTTTTCCTTTTCTCTTTTCCCTATTCTATTCTATTCTATTCTATTCTATTCTATTCTATTCTATTCTATCTTCATCTAGTAGCTTCTTTTAAGTACTTATGATGTTCACATTTTAGTTGTGTTCCATGCAGTCAGTGTGGAAGAGGGATCACGATGCTGGTCTCAGCGTCATGAGACTGTATAGCATCTTTTAGCTGAACCCGACATTAATAGCCTAGTGTCTACTGCACTATAGCAGCACCACCTCCAAGAAATTGAATTGATATTTCATGGCAATCATGAATGTTGGAGAAACAACAAGGTTTTGTAACATAATGAAGAAAAGTTGACTGCTGGCATAAATGGCAAGTGCAGACATTTTTTTTTTGCATGACTAGCTCTAACTTTTTGAAGGACAAGGGAAGTGGTTGTGTCAAATGCCAGTCTCCTTTAACCATAAATACACTAATACAACAGTTTTACGAGCCTAAAGCAGAAATCATGTCCATAGAGACGGCAAATCAGAAAATGCTCAAAAAATCTTTTTTTTTACAATGATCATCCGTAACATCGTTGGAGAACCTTCTTACAGGGATGTCGGATCAGGATAAGATTAACATTCGATAAGATTAGTATTCGACTCATTAGAAAACTAAAATTGCTACACACAAATAAATGTGTTGCAATGTATTGTTTGGTCCAATTCTGAAACTGAATTCTTCTCCAGTTTCTTTATATTTCATAATGATGGATACTCGTTTTATGAACATTGCCTTTCTATGTTGCCTACAGGTTGACATAAGGTCAGGTTCTATGTTTTGTGTCTATATGTTGATCCACGTGAACTCGTTCTTCAATATTCAAAACTGCCTAAACATTATTTACATGCTGCCTAAGTTATCGTTCGGCTTTCAGATTAGTACACCACATTATCCAGTTTTTAAGATAATTTTTTAAGTGAATAAAGCAAAAGGCATTTTTTGGGACATGTTGGCTGCAATGATGAGTCTAGAGCTAAACTAAAGAGATGAACAACAGACTAAATACTGCATATAACTGAGTACAGTTATATTACAGTCAGTTTCTGTCAGAAACTGGCAGGACACAGGACACACTTGCAGGATAGGTTTCAAAGTAAGATAGTTTATTATAAATAAACGTCTTAATAGGTCTCTGTTCAGTGAAACAAACACTATGAAACACTCTATGACACTGAACTCTATAATTAAAGTAGAAACAGATGTCTGTATACATCAACTCCACTCAGGGAGGAAAACGAAAAATCTTATAAAATTTAATACTTAAAGTTACGCTCTCTTCTAAAGAGGCAACAAAGAAAACTCTCCATCAAAAGGAGGAACTAGAATTGTAAACTTTAATTCAATAATAAAAATAACTCTCCCTAAATGGAGGTACTACAAAAACGATTACGAAATAAACATTCTGAAAGGAGGAAACCAAAATCAGGCTATGGAAATTTATCTAGGGTAACTAGAGATACTGAAAAACATTAACAAAGCAAAACACTGAAGGAGTAACGCTCGACTTCAGGACTGAATACAAGATTCAAAACTTGGAAATTTCACAAGGTCGGAAAATAGAACACAGAGGATCTAATACAGTTTTCAGAGGCTAGTAATGCAAACTATAACGTAAAACACACTGGCAACGAGACTGGGGAAGACGCGGACTATATACACATGAGGATGCAGGGAATTCAGGTGGAAACACTTGGGGTAATCAAGGGAGAGACTCAGACACGTGACACGGAAGGAAGGGCAAGTTATCTGAAACAAGAGGGGAAGTTAGTATACAAAATAAAACCGGAAGTGACAAGACAATGTGCAAAAACAAAAAGTAACCACGGAACATGACAGCTTCCCACACCTTAATAGATTTCCACAGAGCATGAATACAGTAATTTGCAGAGTGCTGTGACTCACGCCTGCATGTAATGATTCATTGAAACATTCATTAGTTTCTATGTTTGAGTTAACGCTGAAGGCTAAAGGCTACTTATAATGATGAGACTGGTAGACAGAGCTGGTTTACCTTAAATCACACTGTTCTTGTGCAGAGTGGGGGCACCTAGTTATGTTGATATGTCCTTTGATTATCATAATATTCATTTTTACTATGTAGCTTTACCTATCATATGTCATCTCAAGGCTCTTCAAATTCAAACCTACTAAAATACAAGTTCTTGTCATATTATCCCAATCCAATCCTAATACACTAAAACTTCTCTTCCATTCAATCCCCCATCCTGAGCATGCACTTGGTGGTGGTGGAAAGAAAAAGCTCTGACAAAAGATTCTCCTGAACTTTTTTTCTAATTTCTGTAGCCTTGATCAGAAAGATAGCTGTAAATTAACTTGGGAAGATTCAGAGTTCTAGGGAAATCAACAATTTCATCAGTCAGACTACTCTCAGGATGTAAGGCCGCAACACCACTTACGGTTTTTAATAATCAGTCAAAGTAACAGAGTAACCTTAATCAGGTTAACGAATCAATGACACAAATGTGTCTTTGTGCACATGCATTAAGCACAGCACCTGCTGATGATTTATTCAGTTGTAGGAAGGGGACCAAAGTGTAATTGTATACCAGTTATGAATAAAGTAAATTATTTTTTTCTCTCTATCAAATTAATTCTTCAAAATGTAAATGTTGTATTTTGAAGACAAGTTTTCCGGCTTTTGAGTTGATTTGTTGATCTAGCGGTCTGGAGTTGGTGCACTGAATGACTTTTTACTTCTTTAAATTGTACACAATATCAGAGCGCATCTCTCCTTTATCAGATGATTTATCATATATCTAGACATATGGAGTATAAACGACTCAGGGACGATCAATATTCATGTCTTTATCGACCTTCTATATCCATTTTTTTTCTGTATTGTTTTTGCTTGTGTTGTCTTCCTTCCTCACATTAGCCATGCTGCCACTGTACTTGACTGGTCCTCTAAAGGCTTTTGTCCAAAGTTCCGCACAAAAAATCTGTCTTTTTCAATCAACCACATTTCAATAGTGGAATTGGTTTATTGACTGGTTTATGACACATTTTATCAATCACGGGGTCCTCAAAGCGATGTAGTTTTATCATAAATGTTGAAACTGTGTTCTGATTTCTATCAGTTAATCTTTACACTCCGAGTTAACAACATTTAGGTTGCATCGGCTGTAAAAAAATGAGCTCAAATGTCAACATACATTTGCATTAGCAGATGCAGGACGGTCCTCATTTGGCATGTTTATGCAATCTGAACACCTGCAGATCAGTTTTGAATGGACACGCATGCATTCAGATCTCTGTTTACAGTTTCAAAACTACACTGTGTATGCTTCAGTCAGCAGTGCGTGTTTTCTAACTTTTTTCTATGTCAAGAACTCGGTTATCTGGGAATGCTTTGATGTGTCATCTGTAAACCCAAAAATGGCCAAACAGGTCGTGTTTACTGTCCGGACAGAAAATTTAAACGTTTCCTTGAAGGCTGCCTGAAATCTGCAGACACATTCTCTAGTTTTAATTAGCCACCTTTTATCAACATGTGGGGAAGCTGCAGACAGTGTCATGTTTGTCTTTACTTCTGAAAAGATATTTTTTCTTTAGCACACCACATTATGGATCCTCAGTAACCAGTTGTGTTCAAGAAACAATAAAGTAATTGAGGAAAATGAGATAAACGAAATTAGATCAAAGAGGCAGATTCTATTTTCTGGTGGTGTACAACTCTGAACATAAAACAATTTCAAAGAGGAGAAATATTTAGCCACGGGAATGAGAGAAAAACTGAAACATAGATTAGAAGGTGCCCAGAGACAGTGATTTGGATTGAGAGAAGAAGGGAAAGGGGGATAGAGGGGGGATTTTCAGTGGGGAATTGGAAGGCTGAGGCAAAGGGGGAGGGGTTGGGGGGGGGGGGGGGGGGGCACACCACAATAGAAGTGCAGGTAGCCAGTAAGTGGGTGAGAGAGCTAGAGGGAGGCTGGGAAAGGGAGTTTGTATTGCATTCCTGTTGCATCAGTTCTGAGTAACAAGATTTGAAGATGCAGGCTCAGACACACTAATGGGTTTGCACTGACGCCCCCCCACACACACCCATAACAGACAGTTTCTGCACAGCAACATGGCTCGCTCGCCACTCACATTTAGCCCCTGTTGATACTTGTGTGGGAGTATGTTTGTTTGAGAGTGACTCACAGAAAAAGTGATCAGCTTACGCACATACGCATAAAAAGAAGAAATACCCCATAATCCTCTACCGAAAGATCCTGATGAAGACGATGACCTTGGGACCATCAGAGAGGAGATAAACACAAGCAAGGCCACAATAATAATGCGCAACATCTCTACCCGTACAAATCCAATTTAGTCATTTTCCTCTCGTCGGACAGTGTGGCCTTTAGGAATATTACCAGAGATGTTAGCCAACAATCTTTATAGATATTTTAAAGAGCATACACAGCTAATAATGTATCTTTGAATTAGCATGAAAGAAAGCAGAAACCACGGCACATTCTATTGTTTTCAAGTGTTTCTTTTTAATCAAATGGTGGCTCCAGTACGCTTTAATCTTCACCCTGCGTGCTTTTACAAAAACACAAAAGAAAAAATTCATACAGGACACTGACATCTGGTCAGTCCTAAATATCTTTTCTCTGGGATATTTATTTCTAGTTGTAAAGAAACGATACCAAGCATCTACTACGACTATGCTTAAACCGACAATCAAAAACACTGTGGTGTTGCCATTATGTTGCAACATCCTGGGCAGTCAAGGCTGTAGAAATAAAAAAACAGCAAATTTTCTCATCTTCTGGCATGAACAACTACCTTAAAAAACCCATTAAAGCCTCCTTACAGACAGTACAAATTAAGGTGAGGCTGCTTTCATTATGTAAGTTTGCCAATTTGAATGACTGGATTCTTTTAGTTTTTCCTCTTCCATTCCTGTTTCTTGAAGCTACGAAACAGCATGAGTTTGACATTGATCTATTGTCTTCTTTTGCCATTCTATATTTCTCCAAACTGTTACATTTTGATTCAGCCCTGGGTTCGAATCCTCCGATGCATTTTTCCCTCCAAGGACTCACCTCCTTTTCTTTTATTCTCTCTTGTTTTTTAAGCTTGTGAGTCCTTTCAGGTTGAACTGGTACCTTATGTGTAAAAAAAAAAGAGAGAGAGACAGTGAATCAATAATCAAAGCTTAACGTCTTCATGCCCAAAGGCGAATGGTTTCTCCCTTCTCGGTCTGTGTTGAGGATCAGTCAAAGTGTATAAAAGGCATTGCTAATGCCTGGCTGTATGAGCAATGAGAAAAGCCTGCACATGTTCCTTTTCTTCTCTGTAACCCTTTTTGTTGATCCTTGTTGTTTCAGTGTCTTGTGATCCCACACCACAAGAAAAGACTTTGCCAGATGATGGAGCATCTTGCTTTATAAATAAAGGTGTGGTGGGACTGCCCCAGGTGAAACAGGTAGCGCTTCAGATCTCTTTAAAGTGTAATCTCATAAGACTGCGTTAAACTTCTTGCAATGACAAGACCGTTGACTGGAAGTGCTCGTTGTGGTAGGATGTCACACACATCAGAATAAGAACACAAAAGGTCTTGCATAAAACATTTATTAAAGACTGATGAGTCCTAATGGTACATATTGATTGTTGGAAGCTGACGTAATTTCACAGCATAATCTTCTTAGTGTTATGGCACTTAAGGCCTGTAAATTGAACTCAGCTGAACCTAACATGGTTAAAGGCTCCCCTGGTTGTTTGTTTGGCACATCATGCTCTTATGATATTTAAACGGAAATCAATTACTATACAATGAATTCCTGCTCTGAAAAGCAATTGAATTATTTACATGTCTTTGCCATGGATTATCAACTGATGAGCATTCTGGTTCTTTTTCCTGAGACTTGCTGCCTTAAGCTGCTTTCACATAGGTATGTGCTTCCAAACCCATCCATGTCTGGATGTTGCACGATGTGAGAACAGATCTGTGCTTTTGGCTGCTGACTTATAGTCCAACCATTTATTTTTTCTTTTCTTTTTGAGCTCTACAGGTCATTTGCTTTGAATTTACAGATCTAATCGCTACTTTGTGGATTCAGCAGTTTTTGTTCTGTTTGTGACGGCAGAATGGAGATGAAATTAAATAGACTTCCTTTTTCTCTGTTTCACTAATAGTTCTTCACTAGTTAGTTCTTAAATGGTAAAATTGCTTCTTTGTTGCTTTCATTGTATCATGCCTATTTAGTTGCGGTACAAATTATGTCTTGATATTGATATGCAAATGCCATGAATGGAGTCCCTACGTCCATTAATGGCTAAAAATGGGAGTGAAAATCTGCTTATTGGTCATGTGTATAGTTTTACTACACTAAGAATTATAAATGAGAACTAAACTTACACACAGCTTTATACAGCTGAAGAAACTCTCATGCACATTTCTGCCTTTGAGCATGCACACAGTTTTAGTCGTGAATTCATACACAGTTTCATAAGATGGAACATGCATGCTTCTAGAACAAGTTTTTAAGTTAGGTGATGGTGCTGTGTTGACATCACAATTCACTTGCGCTGTGTTTGTGGATATAATGCAATACAACAGGTTCAGCCTCAGTCATTTGCGATGATATGGCCATTTAGTAGTGTGTAAGATTCAAGGGAATCTTCAAGCAGAAGTGAAAAACCGTAATCATATCTATGCTTTGGTGTGTGTGGAATCAGAGGAAAATACGAACTGTTGTGCTTTTGTTCATTTAAACTGAGCCATTGAAATGTTAAAGTTACTCCATGACAGCATTTCAAAGTTTGTTAGGTAATACAGCATTAAATAGCATCTCTGGTCAGCCAGGTTTGCCTCCACCTTCAACATCTATTGTTTTTTTTAAATCCCTACACATTTAACCTGTCAAACATGCCCTTTTACAATTAGCAAGGGCCATTGGAAAATTGACACGTGTAGCAGCTAAGGCATTGAGGCTGATTGAATACGGGCTTTCCTTAAACATAAATATCACTTTGAAGAAAGAAAAAGTTGGCAAATGTCTCTCTCTGTATTCTTCTTTGGATCTGTTACCATCCCTTTCATTGCCAAGTTCTGACCTTTCAGAACTTCCAGGTCAGAGGTTGGTCATAATCCGCACATCACCATTCCTGTCATAACCCATCTGACATTTCACTGACCCTGACTCCAAATGTCAAGCCATAATCTGTAAGGGTGAGCACTGCCAGGCCAAAGACCTCTTGCCTCTCACTGATACATTTTCCATTTTATTCCTATGTTCTTTCTCTATTTCAACATTTGAACATTTCTGAGGTTTAGGTAATATAAACAAGCTAGACATGTCCATGTCCAGTGGGCTAAAAAAGAAATAGATGTCTTTCATACTCCTTATGAGTGAGTTCTGAATTTATGCAGGAAGTCACAGGAGCCTGTTTGTGGGAGATGGAAAGAAGGTAAATAAGTATTGCTGCTGGTGTCTACTTCCATTCTGTGGCGGTGGCAAGATCTAAGCTGATCAACTTGAGCTGGTGTCCCCTCACGGAGGAAAAGATTGTGAGAGAAAGGAATGTCAAGCCTCATTTACGCCTTAATTCATCAATCTCTTTATTTATATTTCCCCCACGTGCTCAGGGTAGCCTGTAAAATTCATGCAGCAGGGTGCTTGCGTGTGTGTCCATGTTTGTAACGGGGTGCCTTTGATCCCAGGATGCACTGCAAACAAGTAATATTTGCACACTTTATACAGTATTATAAAGTAGATATAAAGCCTTAGTGCAACGTGACCTATGCTGCCACTCTCTAGGAACATTACACAGCTTAGCTCATTCACCTCAAACCACTTTTCCCCAGAAAACTTAACCAATGACTGCTGCATTTTTTTTCGTAATACTTTTCCAACTCTTACTGTTATATGAAACAAGTTATTCCCCAACGCTGGTAATAACTGAAGAATTTTAAAAGAGGAAATCTGAGAGACATGTTTAAACTCTGCCTGCTTTATCATGGAGATCAGTGCAGAAAGTGGAATTACATGATAAATTGTCAGTTTTTAAAGTTTAATGCACCACTCCCTGATCCCATGGGGGAAAGATGTGAAGCGATGCAGGGTTCTCATGCTGTTCAATGATCCAATAAGAACTTTCTTTAAAGCAAATCAGCTCCATTAGAGATGATTTCTTCAAACCTTCATAAATACAGTAGATACCATTTGATATAAATAACATTGTGTATGATATATACTGGATTCACTGGTAATGTGCAGTAAATCATAGAAACTCTCATCATAAAAGTGCCTGACCTCCATTCACTCATAAACATATGGATAAAAATGATACATCGATTCTAAAAAAAATTCATTATTCATGCCATCCCAGACATCTCATCTTCATATAACATGCATCAGTTACTGATACTACTTTCCATTAACATTACTTCTTCTTACTTTGATGTGTTGCATGAATTCAGGCTGTTAGGTTTTATGGCAGCACTTTAAAGGCTGGTAAAATATAATCTAAGTAAACCCACTTTTTCTCTGGGTTTATCCTCCCCTTCATCCCCTGATCCCATTCTTTCATCCGTCAGCCAACACCCACTTCTTGTCATGTACATGTCATTGCTCTCAGTACAGATTCTGACGTATTCAGATACCTAAAGCGCTGCGAGAAATGTCATATCTGTTCCACAACCATGTATATAGCAGTGTTGGACTGCGTGACGTTGAGGAACTTTGCCATTAGACCCACGAGCAAGCCCATCTTCTAGGTCTCGAGCGAAGACGTCATCACCCAAACAAGAGACCCAGGCTTCTTGGATGGAGCTGCTGGAACGTACATGTCAATCTACAGCATTACTGCTATTTAGCCGCACTACCTATAGCCGCTAAACTCATCACACTGACCGTGAAGCCCATCTCACTTCCAGCTCGTGCTCTTCATGTTGGAGGTGTGGAGTGAACACTCAGTCGTTGTGACATATATAGGCCCCGTGCATTTAAAGGTGAGTAAATGTATGTGCTAGAGTGTGTGACTAAGGGAAATGCTTTTATGTCAGTCATGGACATAGCTTAAGATCACTTCCCCTCAGTTAGACTTTAGGAGGGGGTGATGGAATTGAGCAGAAAAACTGGAAAGAAGATGAAGAGGAAGGAAAAATCTCAGTTCTTAATAATTCAACTTGTCTCTAAGGTTCAAAACCAAATCACATTTTTCCTCAATTTATTTTTTAGATCATCTGTGATAACTGCCACATGTATATCACATGTGATGCCATAGTAGAAACAAAAAAAAAAATCAGCCTGTACGGCTCACATTTATTACTCTGATCCATAATAGGACATTGTTGCATCATCCACCCAGCCAACATTTCTGAGATCTTCAGGCAATCGTAACTGAAGTGACAGACGGCGACTATGTATATGTGTTTTTATGCATGTGTAGTTGTGTGTGCACATATGTGCATGCAGGCTCTTATGTACAAGCTTGAAGCACAGGACAGGTTGTGTTTGAATTGATGGCCAATTCTTGCGCTTTTGCTCGTCCATATGTTAAAACCTGCAGCTACATCCACCATCTGTCTCTGTATGATGCTAATTTAGCTCTCTTGTCATAATCGACTGTCAGTTTATTCCCCACTGTCTGCAATCGCCTGTTTAGTTGCTGGGAATTGCTGTAGCAGCGTTACTCACTTGTTACCAGGCTGATGCCTGGCTCCTGTAAGCAGTGCAGGTGCTTAGAGGTGAGAGCCCTTAGGGTGCTGTGTTTGTTATGATGGAAAGGATTGAGCCACTGGTTAAGCCTCTATGTGGTGTGTCTCAAGCATAGCCTGCAGAAGCATGTCAGGATATTTTTGAGATAATCACTCAAAGCCAGGCTGTTTTCCTGCTTCTTACAGCAAGGGAAGCGGAGTAAACCTGCAGAGAATATTGCTCAGGGGGGTCAAGAGGGTGAAAGGTGAGGAAATGTGTGAGCATGAGTGCACAATCAGACAGGTGCAAGTTTGTGTAAATTTATGACACATGAAAGGACAAAAGCTTGCAGGGATATAAACAGAAAATATCATGTAAACATGAAAGGACAGGTGACAAATTAAAGGAAAAATCAACATATACCGACTTACTAAGGTGTCAAACCACTGTAAGCTACCAGAGGGGCTTCATTGCACCATGGCAATGATCGCCGTTCTTGACTTAACAAACAATGGGAAATCAAAACTGACATCACAATACTTGATCCACAAGGTGCTTTGATGTTGTTTTGACCTGTTGTTCCTTTAGAATTTTCACACCTGCAAAAACCTGAAAAATGTAAAAGTTGGAGGGAGGGGCATGCGGCATATCTGTCTCTGTAGGCATCTGTATGACCAAAGAAGGTACATCCATCCAATCATCCATTTTATATGCCTGCTTTATCCAATTAAGAGTCACGGAAAGAAGTTGCAGTGTTTTCAAATTTTACAAAACCATCAAAAAACACAAAATTAGACAAGTTGAAAATGTGTAATTATATTTATGAATGATTGGTCGATAGAGCTTCTAGTGCTGGCGCAGTGTTTTTTGCTAGCTCATAGATGCTTAGTTGGGTTAAGATTTGGTAACTGTTAAAGGCCATAGGATATGTTGAACATAAATTTCATCTTACACCATTCAGATGCCCCTCTCCCATCAGGATACAATTGTCCGATCAAAGAAAGTTGACCTTTGAGTTGATTTGCAATGTCTCTTCCCTATAAGGGTACAATGGACCCAAAACAAACCAACCAAATACTTCTACCAGCCTGACAGATCCACCAGATCAACAGATCCTGCCTTGCTGCACTCTCCCTCTTATTGAGAATGTGGATGACTCGTATCACTTTTGCACATAGTTTTTGCACTACTGAACTCTCAAATGCGGATTCATCTTTGAATAAAAGTTTTATGCTCTCCACTATATCCTCTCTATGTAAATGAGACTGCTTTTATAATTATTCTTGCTGACACAGTTGGATCGCATCCTGCACTGACATTCTACAGAAGTGGAGTTGCCCCTTTGTTTTTCCTCACGTTACAATAATGTACGAGCAATATCAGATGTGCGCTCCGAATGCAGATGTCCCTTTAATCACTATTTCTATTGAAACACGACACCGATGAGGAGTTTTTTTTTAAACTGAAAACGCTTGTTCCCACTCAGTAAACACTTTCAAAGTCACTTAGATCTATTCCTCCTGACATCTTGATACAAAAATAGAATCATCTGTTCCTACTCAGCATTTCTACACGTGCCACACAGGACATGATGGGATGATAATTATCAAATTTCACTATGCAGTCCATCTTTGCAGGAGAACGTGCAGTTTCCACCTTTCCCTGGATTTTCCACTTCGTTTGTCGCTCATGTGTAATGTCACACACATGAATTAGAAGTGATGCTGAAACCTGTGTCTAAGTGGCAAAATATGATGATGGAAAGCATGAAGTTTTCTTCATTCATGCCTATGTTTATTAGTCTATATCAATTGTTACGTATGGCTTTGAAAACAAAGGTTCTCCTAAAACTGTCATCCATTTTCATCAGTTTCATTTATGGTCAATTTAACAAGTGAATAGGTCTGTTTTTTTTTTTTTTAATTTGCACTTTGATTATATTTAGTGTAGATTTATATCGCAAAAACACCCACATTTAGTTCTGCGGTTTGACATATCAAGTAATCTATTTTTTACCAGGCCTTAAAACGAGGTAAATACAACTTAGGGGGAACATACCATATATCTTGTCATCATTTGTTTAGAAAAAAATAAACATAAAAAACTTATCTCATGTCGTTATTCATTTAACAAACACTAGCCAGAATACAGGAAGGATTTCTGAAAATATGTAACACACCTTATGTTGCTGTAGCTCGTAGAACCACCTTTAACAGAAACATGTTATCGGTAATGATGTTATCGGTTTCTCAAATCATTGTTATTAACAATATTTCTTCAGTTCATTTAGATTTGAGAGCGGATGCACAATGTGTATGTTGTGAATATTTCTTGTTTTCTTTCAGAAGTGATTTGAAACCGTTAGTTTCTTGCATAACTACTTGTCAGTCACATGTGGAATGTGCTCACATTACAAGATTAAATTAGAGCAAAATAGTCTGAGGTGTCCTCTGATTGGATAGAAGGAGGTGTCAGTGTTTAAAATCTGCCAATTTCTTTCTTTTTTTTTTTTGTTTTACTGAAGAAGTTCTTTGAAACTGGTTGCATCATACTCTGGAGAAATGCTGAAGATGCTGTCAGTGTGAGAGTTATCTTTTGAAATTTAGCAGTTGTCAACAAACTTGTCAATCACTTTCCTCCACCAGCCAGATTCAACACAGGATCTCTACACCTGAACCAGAAAAGCTATCATAGTTGTCTTCATTGTAATTCTTAAGACATGTTTACTACATCTCCGTAGACTTTGTCACTTACCTTCGGGGACAGATGTTGTCGACACATCAAGAGTGGGCGATAATTAATGCGCCGTACCATGTTGCTGGTGCTGTCCTGGCTTTCCTCCAGAGCCCTCAAAGCTCTCATGCAATCAAAGCTGCGAGGCTTCCACATGTACATGTTGACTGCATTTAAAGGTAAAGACGAAGACATTCCTGTGGGGTAATACGTTCCAGAGGGACGGCTGAAAGAGAGTGTGTGTTTCATGGAGTGTGGGATAAAGACAGAAGGAAGAGGAAAGGGTGATTGAGACAAAAGCAGATGAGGGAGAGTTGAGTGTGTCCTGTCTGATAAACGGTAACATGGCTCATCATTACAGGGAGCAACAGGGGAGCGCTGCAGCCCATCTGCCAGCTAATACATACTAATGCTCCCACCGCACTGTACAGCCACCATCAAAGCCACAGGACACAGACGTGACACGTCCATTCTGTCGCGCTGTTATTGAAATACAGGAGTGTGGTGAATCGGAGTAGGATGTCATGGATTGACTCTGAAACATAATGAAAACCGTTTACGTGGCCGCCAACACTAAATCCATGTAAATATGAGAGTAGCAGATCTCTGCAGGTGTCCATGCTGCAAGCATCACATTCTCAGATCAGGAGCTCCACGTCCTGCTGGTATGCATTCAGAGCAGTTTCGAAGTCTGTTTAGTTGTTGGAACATCATACATGCCTAATGGGTTGAGCACGGCCTCCTCCCTGTTGCAGTATGTTGCCATCCATTAAGCCCTGCTGGGATTTCTTTTTTTGTTTTCTTCTTCTCGTCTTTTTAATTTCAAGTGTGTGTTGGCACCCCAAACTACATCTGGGCTCTGCTGTATTTGCCCTATTATCCTCTCATAACACAAGTGTAGAAGAGGTTCCGTCACAATGTGGTTTACTGTGTCAGGATGATCTCAAGCAGGTTTAAGTCCCTGAGCTGTTAGGTTTGACACCCACTCAGACATGCTGTTGCCTTTGATTTATTTATTAATTTCTTTTTTTTTTACTTGTGTGTGTGTGAGAAAGAGAGAAAGACAGAAGTGTCAGTAGTGTAAACATTGAATGTCCCTGGTGTCTGGAGGTATTACACTGAAGCGCAGCCATGCATACAGGCCTAGGAGGGTCTTTCTGAGTCAGTGGACAGGACCGGAGCGACCTTTTCAGCTCATATTAAAACAGGGTCACCTCACTGGGATGCAAGTTTGTGGTAGAGTGACACTGAGAAAAGAGGAAGGAGGGATCGGGAGGCTCGGACATGGGATTTGATGGGGGTTGAGTACGTGCGCGCCCTCTTTCCCATACCTTGTGAAAATGTCCCCTTTCATCATCACTGCATGCCTGCATGCATCTGTCCATATGTATTTGTGTCCCCTTACTCTAAGGAAAACGTAGTCACTGTACCCAGTCACGATATTCTGTCCGATGTGCTGGGTTGGTGTGTTTGGAAAGGCTTCAAAGTTCATCTTTGTGAGGGTTTATCAGAACTAAATGCACCACAAGTAGTTCTATAGGTGCTCGTGCAGTCTATGATAACAGTGAATCCAATCAAACACAGGCCCTACATTCCCTTATAGGCCTGAATAAAACACATGTGTGACTGCACTTCTCCTTCTTCAGCAACAATTTGTACAAAAACATCTCCACACATCAAAATGCGTGCGTGTGCATACATAGTGTGTGTGTGTCTGTCCACGAGTGCTTGTGTGTCTCAGCGCATCAGACCGGTGAAGAGACGAATAACCCAATTAAGGAGACAGTCTGCCTCAAAGACATACAGTATGAGAACTGGTTGAAAGAGAGGTGTGTGTGCATGTGTATGTGCGGGTGTATGAGAGAGAGAGTGAGATAAAGACGAGGACAGTGAGGGAAAATGATTTTTGATGAAAAGAATGCCGCAGAAATAGGGAAGAACGAGATGAGAAGCTGCAAGGCTTTAGCGAGTGAATGCAGAGTAAAGCGGAAACGTGCTGAACAAAGGTGAGCTGGTAAAAATACATCCAGCTCTGGAAAATTCTAATATTTGAAGAGAGCTCAAATATTGAAATAAAGGGACTTATTTAAATGAGAAATCCTGAAGGGGGGTGTGCCTCTCTGTGCACGTTCATGTGCAAAGTACCTTCCCTTCTGCTGCTTTTTTGGAAAAAGGGAGGGAAAGGAGGGGTGCGAGGCCCTGAACCTGACAATTTGGAGGATGCAGTTGCATAGCAACTGACAGCAGCCAAGTACCTAAAAATCCAACAAAAAAAAAGAAAGACAGAAACAAAAAGCAAGGCTATTTGGCTTGTTAAATATTCTCTGAGTGCCAGGACAACACTCAAAGCCGAATGTGTCTCCATAGAAGCAGATTTAAAAATTCAGCTTTGAAAAACACCACATAAAGGTGGAAGCATGCCAACAATTCATCTGGTTTTCTTTCTTTATTCACATTTTGCTCTGGCATAATGAACATGCAGCACAACTGTCACACACAAAAACATGTGCTAAATATTTGACAGACCACTCGGAAGGCTCGTAATCTGTTAACGCATTATCTATTAAGCCCGGACACAATGGAGAATTTGCATTTGAAAATCCCATCCGTGTGTTTGCAAGCTTACAACCTGCACCAGGGATCAAAGTCAAGGTGTTTTGTCGTATTACAGATCAGCACAAAGCAATTTCCTCTGGAATTTATTAACATTTCAGACGTGAATCCTCAATCTGCCGACACCAGTGGATGTAGAGAACTTGCTAATGCTTCTGTTTGTCCTGCAGGCTGGGAATTTTCAATAAAGCAATAAACTTTTGAAGGTTTTTTTTGTTGTCTTTAAAGTCAGCTGTAGATTAATGTAGATGGCAAGAAAAAAAATCCCCCCCAAAGGACAAGCAATATTCCCTTTTATTGAACACCTTCGGTACACAATACCCATGCATTACCTGCTATTGAATAATACATCAAAAACTGTCCTTTTTTTTTTTTTTCCCTAACTTAATCTAGTTTGTGTTCATACCGGGGCTGAAAATCAAAGCTGTGTGCCTCCACGAGCTTTTGCCAACTTTACAGCCTCTCCTCTATCTGCAGCTGCGGTTATTAAGGTTTCTTTTGCACATGAATAGGACACAGTTGCTGGGGGATATATTGTAAGTGACTGCTGTTGATCTCGCCACCAGTGTTTCTTACAGAGCTGTGAATAATAGATAGGAAAGCTGACCAGAGATAATACGTCTCTCATTTAGAACTTAGCTCCTAGCGCATGCAGCGTCTAAAAGAATGCTAACAAGGAGCACCCCCCCTTTCTCTTCCCCTCTCTTTTTATGTTTGCAAAGCTGCAGAATGTTCCTTTTTCTGTCGGCTCTCATGCATTTATTAATAACAGAGTTCCTTTCAAAACATCTCCTCTGGATAAGATGGATAACACGGCCCTTTTATCAGACTCTCCCTCACAGAGGCGCATACATACTTCCATACATTCGCGGTATATCGCACTGACAGTGATGAGCTGTGAAATCGGATGGGAGGGCTGGAGCGCGGTTTTGTAGCCTTTCAACACATAAATTTGGGTCACAGAATAAATTATCACCCCACACATGTCACTCTGACACTGATAGATGCAGGCAATCCCACACCACTCATAAATTACACATGCTTCATGAAAATTAATGCACTGTTTAAGTTGGTAAATGATCACTCTGTAGACAGATCTGCACTGTACTGGACATGAAGTTTCTCTTTCTGCCATATTGATATACAACTTTCATTAATTTGTGTGTTCTATCTTTAGAAAGATGAGACGCCATAAAAGTTCCGGTCAAGATTAGACTGTCCTGGCACTGGCCATGATTTCAAAAGAAATGACATTTCCTACATTTCTAAATAACACATTCATTTCTGATGATTTAAAAAAAAAAACAGGTCCTTATGCATCAGAGCCCAAGTTCTGGACTGCAGAGGCCATCTAAAAGGAACCTATAGAAAAATAATGGCAGACAGCGCTGTCATGCAGCAGAGGCGCTCCACTGTGAAGAATTCAAAGTGTTTGAAGTCAATGACAGCTTTTAGGGGATTTGGTGGAAACGGGAGCTTCTCCTTTCCCACCCTCACACATAAAGACGAGTGTTGGGTATGTGCGTGGATGTGTCTGAAGGTGACAAAGACATACACTACGATATCAGCTGCCCTTGAAAACCAGTCGTGCTGTCTCTAAAGATTTAAAACTACTTTTCCGATTAACGTCACTGCTGCTTAGTGGCTCCTTATATTTAGCTGACAAATTTTGCTCTTCTCTTTGCGTTCTCAAATGACCAATATTAATGGATTGCAGGCCCCCACTCTGTAGGATTTAAATCCAGGGTAGAAGACTAAAACTTGTGTCTGGGCTGAGAAAAGATTAATGTCATGTGTGAGGTTTGAGAAAGAGAAAAAAACTGTTTATAATGTGGAAAAGTGAATGTCACGCCCAGCGTCTGATGTCCACGTCAGGCCATGCCTCACCCTGGCCTCTTCCCCTAAAAACACAGTTTTCTTTTTTTTTTTACAAACAACCATTTCTGATGAATACAGTCTGGACTGGCAACACCACGTTGTGTTTTCTCTTGTTCTACCATAGACTGCCACAAATTATAAACCCTATTTTCAGGATAGTTGGGAACATTTCTAAAATCCAACAAAAACGTAAGTCTGGTATTCGTTAGTTCATTTGAACTTTTATTTAACAGACATGTGTTCAATAAAAGGATTGTTCAGCGTGTTCACAACGATGAACTCATTAAACATTTGATTCCAGCAACACACTCAAAAAAGTTGGGCTAAAGATATGTTTACCTTTGTGTTACATCACTTTCCAGGAAGCTGTGTCCATTCTCAGTGAATACAAGATTTCAGCTGCTCAACAGCATGTCTTTAAAAGAGATAAATCTGGGCTGCCGGGAGGCTAGTCAATAACACACACTCTGTGTGTATGAAGCCACGCTGTTATAAGATTTCCAGAACCACGTCTTGCATTGTCCTGCTGAAATAACCACAGACCTCCTGGAATAACTTCACTGTCTGAGACGAGCTTGTGCTCAGACAACTCAGTTGTGTTTCTGCACACAATTGATTTGATATTTGGTATTCTTGGTATTCTTTACTATTCTTGTGATAATTTCACTTGGTGTTTTTCATGGATATAGCTTGGTAGGCAATTCTTAGAAAATAGCCACCAAGGTGCAAAATACGATCATAAATTAACTGCTGAGATAAGTAGATAAATGAGGTTTGACTCCAGGCAAGTCAGTGCAAATTTGTTGTGTTAAGCCTTGTTGAAACTTTAAGACTTTAAGATGGATTTCCAGGTTAGAGATACATTTTGAAGGTCACCAACAGATGGCCCAGTTTAGAGAGAAATCAGTGTTCGACTGGTGGTTCCCATTCTGTGAATGTTTCGAATAGGTGACATGTGAGGCATAACGATACATACCAGTCTCTGATTAAATACCCAGCATGCTAAATATGTTTTAGGAGTCTGAAGGGGAGGAGTTGTTGAGCACAGAGCTACAGCCACTCAGAGCAAAATCAGAGGAGACAAAAAGCAGAAACCTGGAAAGAAAACCCCAAAAAACCCAAAACACACAACAGACATGAAGAGAATGGAGTCCACTTTAACTGAAAAAACAGAGCAGACTGTGGTGGAAGGTTGGAAAGAACACGCTTGCCTCTTTAATATTTCTACTGTGCAATATCATACCAGACTGTAGAAACATATGGTGTGAACAGAAAATGCTTTGCAGAAGTTGAACCTCAGGTGCAGGAGCTCTGTTTCACAGGACAAGCATTTGTAGCATGCCTGATGTACCAATATTGAAATACACATAGTCTGAACTTCCCAGATCAATTTTAGCATTAAATCCTTTATCAAAAGCAACTTACAAGTAAAGAACGCATGGGGGGGTATATTTGGAATGAAGCATTTTGTTGTGGGACACCTTTACATAAGAGCTGTGGAAGTTGTGGATCCAACCACAGCAACCCCTGTTTATGTCTGTCTGACAGCATCACTGTATGTGCTTGACAAACAAATGGAATCAGAAACTCTGGTCTAATGGTTCCTGACCCATCAGAAAGTAGTACCCACAGAAGTCTGACCGAAAAGCACTAACACTGGTTTCCCTTTTTTGAAATGCAGGTGAGCTTCAGAGGTCCCAAAATGGCTCTGAAATACGATTTTAGAGACCTCTGTCTTCTGTTTCTTTTAGGGAAACTGTATCAAACTGCTTTTGAGCCATAAGACAGATTTTCCCACTGGTTGGTGTAGCTTGCCAATCCTCTTAGTGATGCTCTTGATGGTTTAAAAAAGTAGTGCCATAAATTCCATACCACGATTCATATGTCAGTAAGAATGTTCAGGATCCTCTTTGGTTTTGGTTTACATTTTCCTTTTCCTTTTGAGGTTTCAAGGTGATCTGTTGGTATTCCTTTTTCTGGCCCACGTTGCTTGGCTGAGAGGCGAAGAAGAGACAGGGTTGTTTGTCTTCTGTTTAGGTGACAGACAGGAGGTCCACCCCTCTCGCCCCCACACATCTCACCTCCTCTCCCTTTGGTGCACATCGGGGGGATTAGCGTTACATTTCTCAGGTAAAACAAGCAACATCAATGGAGTACTGAAAAAGAATTGCCTGGCGTTCTGCATAAAGCATGGGCTGCGGAGCATTTATGCAGCCCTTTGTGAGTTAAACACTTCAACATCAATCGATCGGCTGGGGAACAGGCAGAGCCTTCGTGGATTCACTTTCTCCTCCTATGAAACGAGGGGATGAAGCCTAATCTTGGGGTTTAATTCTGGGGAGAAAAGATGGAGATGGGGTAAAGGTGAATGAGAGGAGGGAAGAGGAGCAAAAGTGAAGATGACAGCCTCCTCCCACTGGGTCCTGCTCCAGCTGGTGGGAGGAAGAGAATCTTAAAATCCACTTCTATTGCCAGCTGAAAGATATCTGTCTTTCTTCCTTCCCTCCCTCTTAATCTCCCCTTTTCCCTTTGTTTTCAGTGAACAAGATTTCACTATAAAGGTCAATAAACATGGCTGCTGTTCGTTAACTTCAACAGTCATGACCATTAAAACTGCAGATCCAGAAAAAGCCTTATCAGTGTTTTCCTCTTTTCCTGCTGATATCAGCCACCCCCCCCCCCCCCCCCACCCCTCCTCCTTCAGAGCACACACACACACCCACAAACACACACACACCCACCCATACAAAAACACTGTTATCTCTGCTATCTGGTGTTTAGCCAACTCAGAGCTAATCCAGTGTGAACCCACTCCCTGGCTTGGGCTCATCAGTTTGCAAACAGATTTGGAGGACTAACACACATGCGTGCACGCACACACACACACACTAGGGGAGTCGGAGAGTTTGGCCCTGGAGCAAGGAACATCACGCTCCAGTAATGTGATGCCGAGACAACAGTGTGGCACAGTGGTGTGGCATTAACATAAATGTGCATCTCAGCGAGAGAAGGAGGGAACATGTGGATACTTGGAGCCATCCGCATGTGATAGCTGTCTCACTACTTCTGCTGTGACCTCAAAGTCCCCACAGCAAAGACACACACACTGCATTAAGTACGTCTATCTCACCAAGTCAAACAGTCCTTTATTTAATTAACTGAGAGAATCTAATTTCCCTTCAAGTGCGATAAAATTTGTGGCTGTGTTTACACGCACAGCAATATTACGACTATTGAGCTTCCTTTGAATATGACAATATTCTGATAATGGTGTTGAGATAGGTTGATAGGTTGCAGATAATTTGCAGATATAATACTCATTCTTTTACCCGTTGCATGTCACAAAGCACACTCTGATTAATGACAAACGACTACATTTCATCCTCCTACACTATTGAAATTCAAACTCTCGTCCAGAATCTTCATTACATCCAAATCCTTCAAAACACAGAGCTTTACTGTGATTTATCCCTTGCCCCTAAAGTTTTTTTTCACATTTTTTCAGCAGTCAGCCTCAGGCACGTGTTGTAAAGCAGTAGGTTGTGTCACAAGATGCAATGAAAACTCCAGCAGGAGTTTATGGCCTTATCTAAGTTGAGTTGCTCAGAAAATACTGGTTATTTGGCCATGGTTTATGTAGACTGAGGTCTTAACTGGGTTCATATGTGAATATTGCCACTGCAGGACTGAAGAGTACATGTTCTTGGTTGCAGTTGTGGCAGTTTTTCACTTGTTATATTTTACAAGATCTACAAAAGAACTGTCAAATTAGCACATTTGAAAATCCCTAATGATTGTAATAATAATTGTCCTTTAGTATCAGGCCAGAAAAATTGATTTTTCTGTTGGATGGCGTAGTTAAGAGCAGGCCTTTCAGTGATTTGCATTTTGAAGACTTGTGTTCAAGACCAGTGTTTTTCATATCTAAGTTCTAAACTACTTCTAAACGACTAACTTTTGGTTACTTGGTTATAGCTAAAATACATTCTTCTTACAAGGAGATTGTTACCTTAATGGACAGCATTATGATGAATTCTGTACCCTACAGATACAGCATTCAGGAAGAAAAAAACACAAAATACCCTTACAAGTCCTTGACCAAATATAATAATAATACTACAAATAAATTTATATTTTACACAATTTGTCCAAAAGTATCTCCAGGCATCTGCCATTAGGAGACTCCAAAATTAGTTTTTCTAAGCATAGGCGTGTTCCCAGGATAAGCCCTAGTAGTTTTCTCCCAAAAAATGGACCAATGTGTTCAGAAATAATGATTTGTCTTATGCTACCCACACACCAGAAGACTTTGCAAAAATTTAGAAAAGACTCTGAAAGACTATCAGCTCACATATAAAGACTAGTGTTTAGAGTTTTTAGTCCCAGACTAGCCTCAGACTAAAGATTTTACAAAGACTGTGAATCTTGTAAGGTCACTATTTACAAGACTACAACTAGATTTTTTTTAAACATTTCTGGCAATTTTTTCCCCATCGTGCTCAGCAGACGTTTTACAAAAATAGAGGAGAAGCAGCTTTTAGCTACAGCTGCTCTTGTCTGTGCAGTGGTTTGTAGTGAAAAACAGTCCATTTTCGCCTGCTTGTCGCTCGTTCTTCTACGTCCGCCAACATGTTTGTTATTGACTGTCTGCTTTCCTGATTCCGATTTTGTCAGTGCTCATCTATTGGTTGTTGATTGTGTGAACTGCAATAATATTAAACACGTTTGATATTATCCCAAGCCCAAGACTAGGGAAAGACTGGTATGAAACGCGGTCGCAGACTGCAGATTATCACCTTAAATTTAACAATCGAAATGACGGGAGCGCGCCGAGACTCCAGTTAGACTCCTAAAGACTGTCAGTTTTTAGTCTGGGACTGTGAAAATCGTTTGGTGTAAGCCCAGCATAAATAAGCAGAAATATTGTTATGTAAGGTTGTATTTTAAGGCTCGATCTAGCCTTTAACTAATCTAGACTTCCACTCATTTCCAAGTGTAGTCCACAACATAGTGGATCAACTATAGCGTAGTGCTGTTCAAAATGTTAACTATAACTTTTCAGTACACAACAAACATGTCACATGGTACGCTGAAAATAGTGTGCAGAAGCTGTACACCATCATGCATTGGGACCTGGAGCTAGCATCTGATGGTGCACACTAATGTTAGCTCGTGCTAACTTTCACAGCTCGAATTGTGGTTTTCTTATATATTGACAATGCCTGGTGAGCAAATAATACTCCTTAGTTGTCTGCCTGAGCTGTATGATTTGAGAAATGATTAATAACATATGTACCAGAAACCAATTTGAAATTTAAGTTGTTCCATCAAAGCAGTAAACATGTTGGGGATACATTGTAATGTAGTTTGTTTTGAAATATTTGCATTCTCGCTACAGCAATGTGTTTTCCTCTAAAATCATTACATACTGAAATACTTTCCTTGGGTAAGATTAATTCATGTTTAGTATGTGGAAGATTGTTAAAGTCATGGTCAGTGCTTGTGTGGGTGGATCCAGTACATTTTGAATAATAAAAATTACAGGTGTTCACAATTTTGTGTCAAAGTTTTATGTCAACTTTCGCTGTCCATCTCCTCAAACTGGCATGTACCTATTCTGTCGGCATTTGTTGATGCAACACACAACTGTGAAGAACTGAAATATATCATCATCTGGCTTCTCCTACACGTCTTCTTTTTGCTAGACACTACATTTTAGATGAAAGAGTGAGTGAATAAGAGGACAATCCAAAAACATTCAAGGACTCATTAAGATGAATGTTTGTGCACTGCCGAGCTTCACTGTTGATATGACTTTACGTTTCTCCACTACTCTTGCAAATTCTCTACAGTCAACAGCTTTTCAGCTTCACGCTGTCCACTCTGTCTCCAGTTTTCTCAGGAGACCTGGTTAGATAAGACCGCCTGGGCTATAAAAACAACAAAGGGCTTGTGGAGAAGAGTCTGACACTCACAAGCTTTCAGCGAGTGTAAAGTACAGAGTCAAAAAAAGAAGAAAAAAAACATACACCATGTGACTGACAAACACAGACAATCGGATTTCTATTTCCAATCCCTGCTCACCCTGTCTCTTCCATAACCCCTGAAAAGTTTATATTTGAGGAATCCCCTGAGGCCACTGCATCATAATGGTATTTTTATTATTATGCGGTGTGTCTGAGCCAACATCAACTGGTTGGCTACTTTATACATATTCATACAATATTTGTTCATACAGCCAAAAGTCAAAGTCAGTCAAAAGTTTGGGCACACATCGGTTTTTCATTATATCTATTATTTCCTACACTGCAGAACAATGCTGAAGACGATGAGTAAACACAAAAATGATGATAAAACACATCTGGAATCATCCGGTAAAAGAGTATTATTTATAAAAGAATTATAATATGTTTCACGCTATAGATTCTTCAATGCACCTATTGGTTGTTCTCAACCACAAAGAAATTGCCAAAAATACTTTTTCAGCAGTCTTGCAGGAGTGCCCAAATATGATAAGCACGTGTTGGCTTAATTTCTTTTACCATGTAGCTCATCTAATTCCAAGCCATTAAAATTTAGTTAAGGATGTATGACTGTGGAGGTCAGTTTATCTGATTTAGCAGTGTATCACTCTCATTATGGCGACGCAAGTGGTGTCCTTCCAGGTAAGCCTTTGTGTAGAGCGACATATTTAAATAAAAATCCTTTAACGCTTAAAAAACACTCCTGCGAAGGCAGTTATTCGGTTGGTACAGTTTGTTTATTGTAAACAGGATTCCACAAAATGTTACAGAAAAATTTTCATGAAGAAGTGTTTAACCTTTAATGCTGATCTGATTTTTTTTTCTTTTGATTTTGCTGTAAAACTCCTTTACGGATTATTTTAATTTATCATTACACAGAATACAGAAAAGGTTCTATCACATGGTTCAACAAACATGTTTATGTTAAATGAATTCACCGTACATCTGAGTGATTCTTTTTAGAATATGAGGAAAAGGGGAAGTTTCAAATAGTGCAGTTCCATAAACGGTAATTCCATTTTATCACTTTGGTCATCTTCTTTGTAGTTTTGGTTCCTGTAACATCACCTATGCGTGCCTCACCAAGTAAGCTTCCTGAATCTGTGAATGTGCCGCAGCATTGCTAAGAAGTCTGAGGGATTGAAAGAAGTATACATTGCACAGATTGTGCAGTTTTCCTGTGCAGTGGGGCTCCGCTGCTTGCTTTTTAAAAAATCTATGTGATTGCCTGTTTGAAAGGAGTTGTGTTCGTGTGGGAAAAACAATTATTTTTCCAAAACAGAAAAGAAATGTGCAGCAACAAATTATTGACTACATCCTGCATTTTATTTGCCCTTAAAATTGAATAAATGTTCAGAATCCAGAGAAGGTTATTAAGCAGCTGTTGGTTTGTCACTGAAATTCTGATTCCTACCATTTGAGGTGACTAGGGTCTCCGTTTTGCCAGCGTCTGAGAACATAAAGAACTGTGACCCGAACTGGCAGCTTCGGATGAGTTTTAGATAACTGACTGGTTGTGACTGTAGCACTTCTTCACACTGATTGGTTGAAGTTTGCTTGTGAAAGTGATCAGTTGCTTTATCCAGTTTGCCCCTTTCCAAACTGTGTATACGTAAAAGTTCAAAGGTGGTTATACAAGATTATCTGCAGCCCCTCTTAGCTGTAATAAGTTTTATAGTGAGTTCAGTCGTTTTGAACATTAGCTTTGCTGTTTTGGTTCACTTTTTTCAGCAAACACTATCCTCTCACCACAAAACTGTAGACACAAAAAGTTATTGACTAACTGGTGAAAGAAATGATTGTTAAAGAAATTCTTCTCTAAGAGGTTGGTGGAGTTCAAACAGAACAAGAAGTTAATTAACAAATTAACAAATGCTTTCATTTTCTGTAAATTATACAATATTCTTTAACTGTAAGTTGCTTCACAAAAATAACTGTGTAGAAAGAGTTTAACTATTGTCTTTAGCATAACAGCTCAGAGAAGGCTCTCTCATAATACTAACTCTTGGTTAAATAGGAATTATTGACTGTATGCATTAATACCGTGTTCCCAGATCTTACAAGTTAACTTAATTTGTATTGTGCTCTCACAAAGAAGAGGAACAAGATGCCACACTTCTTAGGGTACCCCACATTTTGAGCTGCTGCATTGCTGGCTCTAGATGCAACCACCCCTGAGACACTAATCAATGTGACACACCCTGGGCATTGCAAGGGATTGACTCATGTGTGTGAAGGTGTGACATGAACACAAACACAAGCACACACCTCCTGATGGCTGACCGATAACGCATCATAACACAGCTGATTTGCCCCATGGCGCACACTTGCTGTCCACTCTAATCATATTTCCCTTCCCAGCCGGTCCAGTGGTGTGTGTTTGTCTGCGTCCAAGTGTTTACGTCTACTGAATTCATCTAGATTTTGCTGTTGTCCCCTTGTGCTTTCAGCAACATAATTTGTCACTACATGTAAAGTGTTAAGCTGAGGAAGAAAGCTGAAGGCAACAGAATGGAAGAAAAAGTGTGTCATGGATTTTGACTGTTTTTTTCTCATTTGTTTCTTTTTTTCTGAGAAGAAGGTCATGCTGGGCTGCACTTAGAAAACTCTATGAGGCCCTTGAGAGAGCGATCTTGTCCTAAAATACACTTCTGCTTATAAATAAGATCATGGCTTTGAGGATTTCTGATGGTACACAGAGCTCATAACCTAAGTAAAACCTCAACAAACTGCCTAAAATTTCCCAAGAAACACTTTTTTGGGGCATTAGAAGCTGAATCCCCCTAAAATCAAGCTGGCCTGATCCCAACAAAACACACGCACACACACAACCCCATAAACTCCCCATTAAAAAGTTCTGTTGGCCAAACCACACTCCTCCATTGCTGTCAGATGGCTGTTGTTTCAGTGGCAGAGGCACAACCTGATAGGGTCTGGGGGTTTTAGGCAGCTACTAGTTTAGATATCACATGAAAAGGACATCGACAAAAGAAAAGGAGACATACTTGAAAAGGGATGTGAAACCCACCCTGTAGTTATGATAAAATTGTGAGATCTACTGTAGTGGAACCATGTATGCAGCCAGGGATGTATGGGCAGATGTAAGATATACACCAGATGGAAGCAAACTGACACACGCTCATTTTAGGTCCA
The DNA here is from genome assembly GCF_036924035.1 of Leuresthes tenuis. NCBI lineage: Eukaryota > Metazoa > Chordata > Actinopteri > Atheriniformes > Atherinopsidae > Leuresthes > Leuresthes tenuis. The sequence continues at coordinate 20,293,064 of NW_027325372.1, read as the reverse complement.
CTTGGTGCTATTTTGGGATCGCGGGAAGAAAACGGTCTGACTTGGCAAGTGTAAATATGTGAACTAGTATAAGCAATGGCTCTCTGTATGCAAGAGGGAGGTATAGAGTTTGGCTCATGTTTAGTGTGGTGACCCACTTTTCTTTGCATCTGGACCTGATAAGTTCCCTCTCCAGCAGCAATGAGAAGAAAATCTAGACTTTGACATCTCTATCCATCTTGATCTTCACTCACTTTGAAACCTGACTGCAGCATTTCAGAGTTCATCTATAATCAGGCAGCGGCATGTGCCATATGAATGAGAAACAAACCCCCACCATCTTCTATAGGTTTAATGCACATAGGCTGCGGTATGCACTAGCATTGTTTTTAAAGCTGCCCTAGTTTTTACTATTTTATTCCAGTAGATGGCTTCCTTTTCACTTGGCTCTTTTAAAACATGCGAAAAGAAATTTCGACATTGTTTAGTTTTAAGTGAAATGTGATGACATGTTGCTTTTTAAGCATTTATTATTTGTCAATTAAATTTTCCTTTCTGGTACGATCTTGACTTTAACTTGTCCCGAGGAGTGAGTGTGAGCGTGGATGGTTGTGTGTCTCATTTGTATCTGTGTGTTTTTGTGACCTGTTCCTTCGCCCAATGACAGCTGGGATAGGCTTCATATATGTATCATATGTATATTTCTGTATTTGTATGTGAATGGACACAAATTGTGCATTCTAGCTATTTCGCTCTCTGATTAACCTTTTGCATAATCAGGTGTGCAGGTATTTAATTTTATTTTTTTCAATTGTCAAAATGTTGACATTTTGCTGCAAGACCATGTTGAATGATCCTGACGGGCAAAATCTAGGGAACCACATCCCATCTCCCCTTGCCCTACTCCTCTTTTCTGTGAAGTATTTCAGTCTGCGCTCACTGAACATTTCTGTCCAACCAGTAAAGTTATAGCATTAAAACTGGATGGCATTTGGAAATTTACCCAGTTAGCTGGGCTAACAGTTACAACGGAGATTAATAAATTCCCTCTGAAATGACACTTTTCTAAACACTACTGTGACTATAGCCTGAAAAAGTCCATTAATGTTTACTGAGAGAAATATTTTGACATGTGGCAACATGAGCATGGAGCATGGAGGTGATTAGCTTAGTAAAAATATGAAGTTGCGTGAACTAGCTTAATTGTCCAAAGTTCAAAAAATGTAACGCTCATTCTGCTGCCCTGGCTTCTCCATTAAAAGAGCAGCATGATCCAAAACCTTGTGTGCTCAGCTGAGAGCATATGAGCAGAGTTATTTCATCATGTTCTTAGCTAGTAGCTTTGAAATCTCCCTCCCATTGCATTTCTGTTAGCTTTAATACTAAGACAAATAAGAGAGCAGATAACAGCAATAAATATAGCCATTTCTTTGGTAAGGATGGGGAAATTTAGTGAGAGGACCAGCTTTCGGTGTACTTGCAGTGACAGAAGTAATTTTTTTACCACCGGTTTCATTCCCTCTGAACTTCCCAATCTTAGCAAACCAGATCATTTAATATGTCCACAACCTTAACACTGGCCTTAGTCCTTCACAGATGAAATGCGGGCTCTAAAAGCCCACTGTAAATCATAATAGCTTAATAGAAGAAAACAAACCCTCGAAATGCCTGGACCCATCTTCAATCTCTAACAACATACACAGACCCAGCTGGGTTTTACTGTAGCTTCTCATGTACAGAATTTTTCTCTAAGCCGTCAGGGCCGATAGATGTTCACCTTAGGATAAAGACATTGTTAGTGTGACTGAAGTATGTTGCTTTGGAGACTGGCTTCCACTACCACAGAGGGTCTCAGGGGAGTCACGCTAACCTTACCAGATATATTTGCTTCACTATTGGTATTGATCCATATTTAGTGTTGATCTCGGCATTGGGGAGAAGTGATCACACAGAGCTAGTGGAACTCACTTTGGATGAAATCGGTCTGTGCATGGAAAGAAATGCACTGCAAATAGCTATATACAAACACACACACACACACACATCTACAGTTGTCTCAATAAGGAACATAGGAACAGTAATAAACTGCAGAGGTTCTATCAATCCTCTCTGAAAAAAACAAGCTTGCATTAAGCTGAGTGGAGCTGATGCAGACACAACAGCTGAACAAGAGATGCCAAAACCTTTCCAGCACACAAACACACACCTCCTCCTCCCCCTCTGCCTCCTCCTCCTCTCTCTCTGCAGCCGAAAGCACTAGCAGACAGATAAGCAGGCAGCCAGAGACGGACTAATCTTCCCACAGTGAGAGACGTTTCGGATGGTAGGTGATGAAAATCAAACTGAACTGACAGCGAAAGAGAGGATGAGGGAAAAGGAGTGGGGGGGTGGCTATATGGGGAGGGATGACAGGCAAAGGGATAAAAGTGAGGCAAGAATGAAGATTAGCGAAAGGTGAGGACGAAAAGATTTTTTTTCAGTGCTCTTAGTGTGCAAAGAAAACGAGTTGTGATTTGATTCGGTGAATTTTTAAAAATCCGTCTCCTCGCCTCCTCCCTCCTGCTCGTATCTTGCTTCTTTTTTTTTTTTTTTTTAGATAAATGTTGCTATTCTTCAACATAGCCTCTCCTCCCCGTTTGCCTGCTTACCCATCTCTCCATCATTCCCGCCCATCTTCTAACGCCCCCCCCTCCTTTTACTCCCCCTCAACTCATCTGTCTCCCTCTCTCTCACAGTCTCTCTCCTCGTCTGACTGTGGCTGATGTAGGTCAGTGTGTCTGGAGCCTGTCTGGAGCTGCAGAGAGGCTCAGAGGCTAGTCCGAGTCGACCCCCGCGACGGCTTGCCTCCGCCGCCCAAGCTGAGGACAGCGCTCCCTGGGCTACGTGAGGACAGCCTGCCTTGACTTGCCCTGCAGGAGGATGCGCCTGCAAACAGAGGAGGGGGGGCGGGGGATTGTGGGGTGTAATGGGATGATAGTCTGTGTACTTTTGAGAGTGTATGTTATTTGCATGTTTGCTGTAGGTGCAGCTGAATGACAGGGAGAGGCAGAGCAGAAGGTAGAAGGGGGTCGAGGGAAGACGGGCGCCGCAGTCATCCCTCTGTTTTTCAAAACTTTGGGGGTATTTTCTTATGTAAAGCCGCCTTCAAGCCACACAAGCTCAGACACACAGACTTCATACTCCGTTGCCTTTTTTCTCTACTCACAACCTAACTCCATCATGACATGTTATGTCTCCTTCCCAGACCCGCTTCTTTTACATCTGCAGCCATCACCATTTCTGCAACAACTACAGCGACCCAGCAAACTCCGAAACAGAACCAACTGTGTCCGTTCTTTCTTCTCTTGAAGTATCTCCATCGATTTGTTGCTCCACACAGATCCGGGTTTGACGGATGTCCTGCACCCAAAAACGCTGAACATCCAAAGTGTCATCCAAACGCTGAGTGCTCGCTCCCCGTTTGATGGTGACCGACGAGCAACGACTTTTCCAAAAGAGCACAAAGCTGCCGTTGACGACTTGTGCATCTCCTGATTCCGCTCTGCTCTTCTCTTCTCTGCTCTGCTCCTTCTCACTCCTCTGGCTTTTTAGACAATGCCCCCCTCCCCAAAAAAAAAAAAAAGAAAACGATCGCTGTATCAGAGTGCAGCTGCTGTGAGTGTGTCTGAGTACGTCTGTGCTCTCGATTTGACTCCGCGGCACATCTGGGTTCTGCAGTGGTACTCCAGTCCTTAGCTGGCTCTGTGTAAACGTGACTTTGTGTGAGTTTGCGTGCATCGTCCTGACACAGAGGCCATCTGACCTGCAGCGTCACCACCCACAGACCGGGGCGTTGGGAATTCCTGGGGCGTGGCGTCGCCGGGCTGACCACACCTCGTGCGTTTCTTTTAATCTGACTCCTGTTGCTCTTTCAACCTCAGCTTGTCTGAATTCTCTCGATTCCATCCAGAGAGGAAGCAAAGACTCCTCAGTCAACAACGTTTTTAAAATTGCTCTTTTTTTCTCTCTTTTTTGTCTGTTTTTCCTCAGGCTTGTTAATGTTGTAACGTCAGTGATGCTCTCAGTTTGTCTGTGCATCCATGTGACATCGCGGACATTAGAAAGTGAGGAAAGGAAGGGTGTGTGGATCAAAGAGAAGCTGAAGAATTTTTTCCTTGTTGTGCAGTTTTTACTGTCTATGTGTCAAAATATGAGCACCATTTCAAGCATAAAGGAGGAAGTGAAATGTAAAATTCTATTAGTCAAGGTATATGTCACTGGTATAGTATAGTATAAAAGAAGTATGCACAGTGGAGTGGAATCCAAAACCTCATAAATCATTAAATAGGGAACCAGCGGCTGTTGTTTCAGGCTCTTTTAAATAAGTTTGCATAAAATGATATGGTGTTCCTGGTATTTTAAATATGATTAAAGAAGGAAGGAAGGTAGTTATCTAACATCTCTTTCCGTTTTTACTCCTGATTATCAAAGTTGAGTAAGAGACAAAGAGTGGTAGGTACTGTACGTTCCATGGCTGCTTGAAAATAACCGACTTTGTTGGTGTTGTTGTGTAAGGGCCGACAGCAGTATGTGGGTGATATGGCGAGATGGCCACCTGCACTGTCTGCCACATCCACACAAAACACAGAGGGGACAGACTGACTGTGGATGAGTCAGAGAAAGAGTGTGTGCGTGTGCATGTGTGTATGTATGCAAATCAGTGCTTACTCTTCAGTTTTTCTGTTTAACTGCAGGGTGGAGGGGGACTTCCCACTGGTTTTTAAAAAACTTTCAATCCCTGGAAAAGGGCCAATTCAGTTAGGGCCAGAGGCACATCCACGCACACACACACACACACACACACACACACACACACAAAGGCTTCATTGTGTGTGATGACGAGCAGGCAGGTCAAAGTGACGCGTCCGAGGCAGTTGCAAAAGGCAAGTACATGGTAATGAGTACCTCTGCCCTCCCTTTCCTCTTCAGCTTTCTGGTATTTAGATTCTGAATCTCATAACTCACTTGTTTTACGGCACACCATGACCACTGCCACCCCCCCCCCCCCCCCCCCCCCTCTCTCTCTCCACCGTCTTTTTTTGTTTTCTTGCTCCCAGCGCAGTCATGAAGGCCTCGGTTTACAATAAAACCCAACTCCCTGTGAAGAAGCACACTCACAAGTCACATGCTGCTTTCTCATTTAGCCCTTGGGTTGCTCCAGGGTCAGCCAGACATTCCGGGTTAATGTTTATGTTTTATTAAAAGCAGCATAATAAACACTGAGTCGGTTACCCTAATGGCAATTATGACTCCTTTTAAGCTACAGAACCATTTCAGCTTTCAAGTGTCCCAACAATTAAAAAAATAATAATAATCCATTTCACACTGTGATAACAATACAGTTCAGCATTATTCAAGAAAATACTGAAAAACATCCCACACCCCACCACCCATCTCTAACTTGTGCCACACACCTTCAAGACGCCCCCCCCTTTAACAGTGTTTGCCCCGACAGAGCGTTTGCGCTCCTGATCTGATGGCGGTATTGGAGAGCAACATGACAGCTGCCTCTCGCACATCAGATAAGATTACAGGTGTACCTGCTCCACCTGTCTAAACAAACCTGTGCGCGCGCCCGAGATAGACAGAGATGGCAGACTAATCGGGCGGCAGGTGCGTGCCTGTAATTGGGGCAGCTACAGATACAGAGCGGGGAAGGTGCTCATTATTATTTATGTGTTCGATTTATGTAAGCACGGAGGAGGAAGAGGAGGTGGTGGGAGGGGGGCGAAGCGGTTCAGTGTGCATTTTTAAAGAGTATTGGGACGTCTTTTTTGCTTGACATAACTCTCACAGAGTGCAGAACTGAAATGATGAGTATGAGTGTGGAGCAGTCAGATAGATTTTCCGATCACTTGTGTGTTTTCTCGCTCCTTGTTTCTGTTTTATCGATCACCTGTCAGTCTGTAATGACTGCAGGAGCAAAGACGATGACATCACCTGCACGGGAGCATTACAGGACGCAGACACTGGAACACGCCAGCACATACATGAACAAACTAATGCACGCTCCCTTTTGGCTCAAAGCTGACATCTAGCGACTCGGGCCGCGATGTGATCGTACATGACACTGACATGTTAACGTCATGGGGCTGTGAAGGAGAAGGAATCTGTGCACCGCAGTGAGAGGTGAGCAGGAAGCTGCTGGGGTGAGGGTGGCACTGAAACACGACTTTTCTTGAGCTCCCATAATGACTGGCCTCTGTGCGTCTGGTTCACCACCGTGAGCTGACGTAGAGCGTAAGTAAAAACAACCATCGGACGCCTGTGATGTCATGATGCCAGCTGGTGTCGTAATGGTTTGGAAATAACAGGTTGCGGGTCAGGGATGTTTTGCACCCCTGCTCACCAAACCGCTGCCAGACTGACACAACATGTTGCTCCTTGTGTTTTCTCAGCACTCCTCGGCCACCACACGTTACACACACGCCTAATTTTAGTCAGCACACATCCACATGAAACCAATGTGGCTATAAGTATATCCTTTAAAGCTTCACCCGGCCAAGGACACTACAGCGTGTTACTTTAAAGAATACACACACACACACACACTCAGAGTTCCTCTTTCTTCCAGTGGAGTCTGACAGGAATGAGGTCAGACACACGGATCCTCATTGCACATTATTATTATTATTGCCCGTTTTTTTTAATCGACCAATGGGAGGCGAGGGGGTGTGGCCTCAATGAAAAATCAGGATGGAGACAGACGCTGATTGGCTTTTATGTCTCGCGATGAGGGTATAAAAAAGCGAGGTTCTCGTTGTTGTGTTTACAGTAACATTACAGAGCGCACGGGAAACAGGGAGACTATGAGAAAGCGCAGCGGCTCCATTCAACCACATGGTTCCTCAACCGCACAGACAAGCTGCGCTGCAGACAGCCAGGTTCACATAAGGGACTGTTGCTGCCCACGACGGCGAGTTTTCAGCCTTGCAGGGCGAGTTTTCAGCCGCACAGGCAGTTGAGAGTTAATGTCGGGAGTGAATCCGAGGAGCGCGCTGGTAAAAGTTAAGAGACTGGCTGTCTTTTAAAGCTGAAAAGAGTCTGAGAAGAAACTTGGATGAACTTTTTTTTTCAGACCTACAATCAACAGTCTTCTTCCAAGGCGCCTGAAAAAAAACGAGTGAGGAATATTTTTTTTTGCGAAAGCCTACAAGGCATTTTTCCCTTCCCTTTCTTCCCGCACAGTTGAACTTTGTCAAACACCGCACTGAGGAAAAGCGCTTCCAGACACTTGGAGGAAGAGATGGTGCAACACATGAGCCAGACTGAGAGCGCACACGCGCACTCTCCCGGTGGGGACTCCACGGACACGGGAGAAATGGACTTGGAGATGGATGCCTCTCCGATCTCGGAGTCCCCCTCCTCCCGGGAGAGGAGCGACTTGGCGTGGTGCAAAACTCCGACGGGGCACATCAAGAGACCCATGAACGCGTTCATGGTGTGGTCACAGATCGAGAGGAGGAAGATTATGGAGCAGTCGCCGGACATGCACAACGCCGAGATTTCCAAGCGGCTGGGGAAGCGCTGGAAGCTGCTTAAAGACACAGACAAGATCCCGTTTATCCGCGAGGCGGAGCGGCTCAGGCTTAAGCACATGGCCGACTACCCTGACTACAAGTACCGGCCCAGGAAGAAGGTCAAGTCGGGAAGTGGAGCGGGTAAGCAGGCGGAGCGCGGGGAGAAGAGCGGGGAGCGCAGCGCCAAAGCCGTGAAGAGGAACCCCGCGCCCAAGGGACTGAGCAGGACGCACAGGCAGGGGAGCGCCAAGAGCGCTCTGGGGCAAGACTATGCGTCTCCCGGTGACCACCAGTCGCTCTTCAAATCCAGGTCAGTGTCCGGGGCCAGGCAGATCCCAGAGAAACGCACAGGAGAGGCGAGGCGCGCCCACTTATTCGGCGGGACGGGCAGCTTGGAGAGCGGCCCCCCCTCCGTGGGTGTCCCGGCCAGTCCCACCCTGAGCAGCTCGGCGGAGTCCAGCGACCCGCTCAGCCTGTACGAGGAGCAGAGCCCAGGGTCCAGCGAGTCATCACACACCGCGCGCCTCCGGTACGCGCGTGCTTCCTCCCCAACACCGTCTGCCTCTCACTCTTCCTCATCTGTATCCTCCACATCGTCGGATGAAGAGTTTGAAGATGAGCGGCTTGAACTGAACCCGAGCCCCGGATTTGAGAGCATGTCTCTGGGCGGGATGGGCTTCTCCGATGCAGAGCTGGACCGGGACTTGGACTGGAGCTTCGGGGAGTGCGGGGCGGGATCTCACTTCGACTTCTCTGATTACTGCACACCGGAGGTCAGCGAGATGATCTCAGGAGAGTGGCTGGAGTCCACCATCTCCAACCTGGTGTTCACCTACTGAACAAGCCACGGTGGAGTGGCACCGTGACGCCCCCTCCCACGTTTGAACTCCTCTAACCCCCCAACTCCAAGACAGGCGTGTGTGTCTAGACCAGAATATTTCCGAAATTCTTTCACGAAACAAGGGAGAGTGAAAACAGGAAAGAAAAGGTGGCCTGTGCGCGCGTTGAAGCCTGCAGGTACGCGCCGCTCACAGACTTGGACAGCGCACGATGCGCTTGACGAGAACGCGCAGACTGGGGGGAAATGCTTAGTTTGCATTTGGACACAGAGGAGGAGTGAATGTAAGCAAAGAGCAGAGAAACGGACAGACTTGAGCGCAAAAAAAAATGTTCAATCCAATCCGCAGAGGATGAGGACTGAGACTGAACTTTGAATCTTGATGTTATTCCGGGTCGGGAGGAGGGACATTTGCTGGAGAGCTCGTCTTGTTGGGTTTCGTTTATGATAGCCACACTACGACCACCAAGTTGCTATCCGGGTGTAGCTTCTCTTTTCGTTCCCCCTCCGAACTTAACCTGGTTTTAGCATCAACACGCATGCCCTCCAAGATGAGGAGGATTTTGTTGTCGTTAAATGCGTAAAAGTTGTTCATTTGCGGCGTAATTACGCAATTTGTGAGACCATATAAGACACAATTCACGATCACCAGCTTCTCTCTCAACGGCAGGACTTAAAGACTGACTCAAAACCTTTTTGTAACACTCAGTGCACAATTCAGGACCAATGTTTCCCGATGCGCATTCTTTCTGCCTAGTGCTTCAACTTTGTAGTTCCTGTGTCAGATGATTTTTATTTCTTTTTTTCTTTCTTTCTTTTTTTTATATTGATGTATTTATACCGGCCAAACTTTTTTATACATAGAAGTATTGTTCTCGTACAGGTCTCGTTTGTGTTTGTGCACATAACACCTGTCTGTATCCAGCGCGGAAGGGCTAGAAGTGTATCTTATTTAAAAAAAAAAATGTCTGACTTCTCTCACTTTTATGGAGACTTGAGTGTGTCATGATTTTCTACTTGTATTTTTGTACAAAATCTATAGAAAAAAATTGGGGAGGGGGGGTTGTTGTTTCCGGCGAGTGGGCAGCCTCAATTGTTTGCATCTACATTCGGTGTTTAGACTTGCAGAAGGGGGTTTGTTTGGCACAATCTGACCTCACACAGTGTTTACAGTATTTACCCACATGCTTCTTAATGGCGCAGTGACTCCAGTTTCACCAGCCAAGTAAACAAAGCGCCACTGAGGCTCCCAGTCTGAGTGGTGGCTGTGTTTTCCACTACACACACAGACCTAAAGTTTCTGAGTAAAAGATCCCAGAGAGTTTCTGTTTGGATAGAGCTAATACCTCTGTGTGCTTCTTTTTTTCTTTTCTTTCTCTTTTTCTTTGCTTTTTATATCAAAATAAGTTTTATTTGAACCACTGGATGGAATCTCACACTCATTCCACTTTGCCTAGACTCTGGAGGGAGGGAGATGTATGAAGTGCTTCATCTGTTATTGCGCAAATTGCATCAAAAATAGTATTTAACCTTTCTGTACCTGTTGGCTAAGTATAGCAGGCTAATTGTTTTTCCTATATTATGGCATGGCAAATAGCATTTGTATTTCAGATTCAGGTATATGTAGCTATAGCTGTTGTGTTTAAGATTTTTAAAAGAATAATAACATGAAGATATTTATGTAAACTGACTGTACTATAAGCAAAGATTGTGTGTTTTTATGTATGATGGTGATGACGATGATCAACGACAGGCACTAGGACAGCCATCTTTGGACATCCTTATGTTGAAGATGATTGTGAGGAGTTTCTTTTTTTAAGGAAAAAAAAAACAAACTTCGAGACATGTTTTTCTATCGTCCCTCTCTTTTTTTAAAAATATTTTTCTTTTTTTCCATTTGTGCAATATGTTGTGTATGATCATGTTTTGTCCAATCATGCCAATATCATTTTTGATGTCTTTTGCTCAAAACCAGCCAATATTTGGGTCAATCACTGCCTCTCAGACCTCTGTACAGATTGTCGTTTCTTTTTTTTTCTTTTTTTTTTTTTAAATTTGTTTTCCTTTTCTTCCGAGAAGGAAATAAAATCAGCTGGAACTGAAAAGTGCAAAGTGTTTATTTTTTTTAACTGTTTTTCACTCTCTGAAACTTTAAACTGACTAAATGAAGCACCTCCATCTCGTAAGATCACAGTTACAGGAAATATATATCAAGGAATCTCTCTCACAAAGTCAAAGTCAGGCTCTTTTTATGAATCTCCAATCCGATGACAGATGTTTACTTTCTGTTTGTTTGTGCGTGTGTGTGTGTGTGTGTGTGGGCGTGTGGACGCACGGGAGTGTCTGCTGTAGGTATGTATTCTGTTGCAGACTGCGAATCAATAGGCAGCCAGTGAATCGATAGGAGTGGCCTCTTTCTCCCTCTCAAACTCCGTCTGATTGTGCACGTGCAGAAAACGTGGCTGCCATGGAAACACTGTATCCAAGAGAGGTTGCAATCCGCTGGGGAGCAGCTTGTGTGTGTATGTGTGTGTGTGAGAGGGATAAGGGACACAGACTGATCCATCAGGGTGGGGTGGATGGGTGGGTGGGTGGGTTCGGTGTTTGGGGGGTGGCAGACATTTCTGCAAGGCATGACTGGAATAAAGGAGGAGGAGGAGGCGTGTGTGCCTCACTGTGGGTGTGTGTGCCAAACGAAAGGAGGGAGGGAGGTGAGGGTAGCGTGAAAGAAAGAGAAGAGGGGGGTGTTTGTCTGTCCTGGTGGATTGTGCAGGAGACTGCTTCCAAATCCAATTAATTCCTTCTGGATGCATTCATTTGTCTGGTACATCTGACAAGAAGGAGTCAGGGAGGGACCTCTAAGGTACAGTATTTAGTGTGTATCAATTTACGCCCTATTCCACTAGAGACATTGGTAATTATTTCCATCTCTCTCTTTCTTTTTCTGTCAGGAGAGCAGGGTCGTCTCCAGCTTTTCCTCTGACATCTCAGGCTCGGTAATGAGAAAGATAAGGCATGGTCATTACACACCATCCTGAAGAAGAGACACCGGCCACCCCACGCGTCTGTAATAAGCGCGACTTCACGCAGGACATGGTGTGCGAGGTGTCCCCTGCTTGGAGAAGGAGAGGTCCTCGGAGTCAGATTAATGTGGAGGAATAAAGAGATGCGGTCGCTCACCTCGCCCACGTTCACACACTGACCCACATACAGGCACACGCGTGAGGCGTGCCACACATTTAACCTTCATGGCTGATTGCTGCAGTTTGTTTGTGTCTTGTTTGAACTTGAGTACGTCTGACAAGATCGAGTCAAAGTGTCATCTCAGCACACAAGCCCAAAAGTGAAGCAGCCCTTGTGTGAGTGTGCAAGCAATTTTGAGCAAAAAATACCTTTTTAAAAGACAATAAATGCTATCAAGCTTTTAAATTGTTACAGAATGAGTTCAAGTGTGCTGATTAATCTGTCCACTTCTGTTCAATCAGAGCATTTCTTACACATAATAAGACTTAATCACACAATATGACTTGGTATTGTTAAATCCCTCCTAAAACCAGGGGTGGAATGTCACAAAGTACAGCCAGTCAGCTTCTGCTCACTAATACAATAATTAGGCGCGTGTGTTTGTGATAAATATTTCCATTTTTTGTCACATTACACATCTGCGTCAGAGGTAGATACTGTATTATTTAATTGCTTTATTTAATTGTTTCTTCATTCATTCAGATTTTATACATACAAATAAAACATATACATATATAGGTATATGTTACGTACTGAGATATAACATAATGTGAAGTATAAGCATTCAGTCCCCAACTTTTCAAGCTTGTCAACCCTCATAATTACACTACATACTTTTTTTATATATTGCTAAGATAAAAAGAAATAGGTGCAGCAATTTATTGAAACGTGTGCAAACATGAAGTATATGAAGCATACAATAAATGAAACAAAAATGTTTGCTGTTTGTATAATTCTTGCAAGCTTGGAAGTCAATATTTGTTATGAGAACCTTTATTCTTCAACACAACCTTAGACAAGCTTTTCTTTAAGTAGTCTTCAGGAATAGTTCTCCAAGTTTATTGAAGGACATCCCAAAGCTCTTCTTTGGATGTTGGCTGCCTTTTGTTCCATTCTCTGTCAAGATGATCCCACACTGCTTCAGTAATGTTGAGGTCCGGGCGCTGGGGAGGAGTCATCTCTCCATAAGACATGCAGCTACTGATTTCAGTCCAGTTCTTGCGTTATTTGGCATACCTCAGCCTTTTCTCCCCGTTTCCCTTCCTTGATAATGGCTTCCTGACAGCCAACCTTCCATGGAGACCATTTCTGATGAGGCTTCATTGAACATCAGATTAATGCATTTCTTATGTCTTTGCTAGATTTTTTCCCAACTATTTCCCAAGGACATCACTTTCAGATACTGTTCATCTGCTATATTAATATAACCCTGCTGATTATATCAGATTTATGTACAAGCTTCAAGCAACTGTAGGTTATAACAACACAGCCAGTATAAGATAATGTATTCTAGCGTGCATTAGAAGCACATGAAAGTCTCCTGGATTATTACAGTAAAGTATGATAAACATATCACACACACTGATACGGATACACAGTGAGTCCCAACGGGAACATAAGAGGAATCCCATTGAATAAAGCACAGTTGATCAAAAAAGACCATTAAATCAATACAAACGCACTTCTGAACACCACAGGTGCATTCACGGTCCCTCCAGACCTGTACATGGGGCACGAGAGAGTGGTATTTCACACGCTGGTGGTGAAGTTGAAGGTGGGACACAAAGTGAGGAGGCACTGACAGACAAAGAAATATAAAAACACTGCAGTTCTGGCACGAAGCCCAATTTAGTCTCATTGATATCAGCCGCGTCTGTGAAGCTTCGCAGGGTCGAACAAAACACAGTGGAAATTCGAAAGAAGGGTGGATATTGAAAAAAAAAGAAAAAAAAAACTTTGAAACTTTTATCCAGAGTCATATGTGTCAGCGGTTTTGAACGGAGACAAAAGAAAAGAAGTTCAAACACGGGAAGCGCGTGAAGTTTGGAAAAGTAGGACCGCCGACAGATGAGTGGAGGCAGGTAAGGTAAACGCTCCTTTTGTCGCCAATAACCTGCTGTAATGCTTGCATTATACAGCGTTCGCGGGGGCTTTATTTAAATGTTTTATGAAGATGGCTCTGACGTCTTTAAAACAAGATTTGCTTTGGCTTTCGAGTCAGTAAAGAGAGATGTTGCCTCAGAGGAGTGATTGCTGGCTTTTATTGTTGTGTAAAAAAAAAGTGCTGTGCAGGTACTTTCTCGGGGCTGTGTGATACTGCCTCGCGACTATGAGCTTTCTGCGAGGCGCGCGACAGCAATAACGGACGACTGCAGGTGTAGCAGCAAAGTTTTATCCACTGAGTTATTCTCAGAGTGAAACGGTGGTTACTGGCTGCTCTCTGTTTCAGCACAGTGGGGACTGGACAGCGGCTGCCTGGAGTCACGTGCGTGTGTTTTTCTATCAGTTGCGCATGTGACGATTACAGTTTGTTTGGCTAACAAACAGTGTCTGATGGGAGGGGACTGCAATGCACACAGATGCACATTAATACACGGTCACAAAGTGGACAGTCTGCACGAGGTTAAATGATGTCTGGCAATGAGGGAGGTGGGAGGGATGGGGTGCAACGGACATCTTTGGCCCCAGGGCTCCTGGCTGGATAAACAGGGTAGTGCCCCCATTAAATTCCCATCAGTAGATAAACTGTTGACTGACACAAATTGACTGATCATAGCATGGAAGACAGCTGTAAACACACCACTGTGGCTCTTTAATGGTTGGCTGCCTCTCATAACAAACATTCCAAACATCAGTCATTGCAGCTCATGTACATGTCGTCACATACATCAGCATGTCTGCCAATAACACAGCTAGTTAAAATAAATTTCTATGTTGACTCTGCTCAAAGCAGCCAGAGGCTCAGTGATTGACGGTTGTGTTGATTTAGGAATTGTGCAAAAATTAATGGGGTGAGGATGGAAAGTGAGGACTTAGTTTCACTTTTTAAGAGATTTACATTTCCAGTTGCCCCCCCCCCCCCCCCCCCCCCAACACCACCACCACCACCAAAAAAACCCTCATTATCACCCACAAACATCTGGCCTTGGGTCGAGTGATTCTGCAGTTTTAATAGGCCTCAGCTCTGGTCGGCAGTGATGGAAACATCCCACCTCCATTTCGGGAATGACGCTTCTATCAACAAATCATATCAGGAGGAGGTAATGAAAGCTTGACACACTCCCAGCTGATATTTGTATGTGGGGCCCTTCGGATAATAAATGGGCTGAAAAGTAAGCTCCATATGGTGTTGTCCATAGGTTCCATATCAGCCTAATGTAAATCCCAGTGTAATCCTGCATCTAGCCCATGCAGGTTTGATGAAGGATTACACGGGGTACCTTCCCCTTCAGTTGTTAAACACAATCAGACCCCAATTCTGTTGGTTATTCCTAGCCCACGCACACAATTCCCATTGGTGATGCAATAAGGACCCAGATAGGGAGCCCATAGGGATTTACCTTTGGGGTTGACTCATAAAACGAGCCCCAGATAAAATGGCCATTTTGGGCCCACAAAACTAATAATAACCAATATGGGCAATAGATATGGTGCCTATATGGAATCGGTAGACTGGTACTATTTGGGACTATTTTATTAGCCTATTTATTAGTCACATACAGTTGCGTGAAAATGAAAGTGCACCCTCCTTTATTTCTAAGGCTTTATGTATAAGGACAACCTAAAAAAAAATAAAAAAAGGTTAAATTAATCGAACCTCAGAACAATAACTTATTAGAAAATGCAAAGAGTAATGGGACATTCAGAACATGTAATGCTCAGAGGAGCTTTGAAAAATCCAAGAGTTACATCTCAGACTCTACGGGCCTCAATTAGCATGCTAAATGTTAACGGTCATGACAGTACAATTA
Organism: Leuresthes tenuis; assembly: GCF_036924035.1. Taxonomy (NCBI): domain Eukaryota; kingdom Metazoa; phylum Chordata; class Actinopteri; order Atheriniformes; family Atherinopsidae; genus Leuresthes; species Leuresthes tenuis. Next base: position 20,277,693 of record NW_027325372.1, on the reverse strand, counting down.
GAAAAAGACTGAACGAGTATGGCTGTTTTGGAAAGCTTTCCAGGAAAAACCTCTACTCTCTAAAAAGAACATGGCAGCACAGCTTAGGTTTGAATAGTTGCATCTAAACAAACCACAAGACTTCTGGAACAATCTCTTTTGGACAGAGCAGACCAAATTACCACTGGTTCAGTTTTTGTCCCCTGAGAACATTAAGTTCATAACAGGTTTTTTTTCTGGACACATGCAGAAATGAAGTCGTGACAGTGGCAAACTGGAGCAGGCCTTCAAAATAATAAATGCTGTGAGACAGACGAGAGACCGTATCACTCCTCCTACATCCAGAATCAGGCCTCAGTGTGCTTTCAGACGTCGTGGCCCACTGTACTGCATATAGAGGACTCATTGTTCTGCACTGTGCTAAAACAGTTTAGCATAACAGAGGACATCTGACTCATAGTAGTAGGTGTTGTACTGTAGTATGCTTGAAAAGATGGGAACAAGATATGAATAAACTGTGCCTTGGAACATAATTTCTAAAGGTTTACATGGCAGAATGAACAGTCTGTCTGTGCAGAACTTGACACTTTGTAAACAGTGTTGTGTACGGCACCACTGACAACACAGCTAAATGTCATACATGACACAGAAAGCGTGCATATGGCTGCGACTTAGATAATATGGACCTGAGATACAAAACTGCTCCCTGAGGCAGGCGACCTACATGCAGCTTGAATTTAGATGATCAAACTGGAATGTGTCATTGTTACTGTGACACAACCTAAATTACATCATCCCCTTGGACTGTCATAATTTCAGTGCCCAGCTTGTCTGAGCATTTGCCAACACGGCGGACAACAAAGAAGAAAATGACATGAGAGGCAAAGAGAGTGACTTGTTAAGTCGATTCAGTCCAGTTGACACAAAAACATTTTGAAATGCTGCTCACAAAGTGCAGCCAAATACAGAACTCCGTTTAATTACAAACAAAAAGGCCTGCTCATTGAATTCCCAACAGCAGGGCATTCAGTTTGTCCATGTGCCCAACTAAATGTCATCAGCAAAGTTCTTTGGTGGGAAGTCAGTGATAGATCATGTCGTTGTCACAGGGGTAGCGTGAACAATTTTAGCAAAGCAGGAGAAAAGACGCAGCAGGTTACTCATTGCATTCACATTGCACTTGGCAGGCATATATTTTCAAGAAATATTGGATGACTATGAAATGTAATAATGGAACTGGTTCTCAGGAGATGCATCCTAATGAATAACAGTTTTTCTCCAGTGCCGCTAGCAGGTCCTACTTTGTTGAGTATATGAAAATTTCATACAGACATTCATGGTTCCCAGAGGATGACGCCTCATAACTTCGGTGAAACCTTGACTTTTATTTTTCCTGTCACACTTTGACATTAATATTTGTAGTTTTAATTGTAATTTTTCAGCTAGTTTTTTCAAAAGTTTCCATTCATGTTTTGCATGCTTAATGATTTCCATCAAGTGCTTTTAGTTTAGTCATATAGCAGTAAGTCTAAGCATAGTGTTACATACGCTTGGTATTAGTGTTGGGGGGAGCTCATTACAAAGTAACAAGATGGAGTACAGTGACATTGTCTGTACAATGCACAGAGAAACTTAAAAAGAAAAAAACAGGAGCAATGTAATTTGGACAGACAAGATCTAAGTGGAGATGTTTGTTCATATTGCACAGCAGCACGTTTGGAGAAAACTAAACACAGCATATCAGCACAAACACCTCATACCAACTGTCAAGCACGGTGGTGGAGGGCTGATGATTTGGGCTTGTTTTCTACAGCAGAATGACTGAAAAAGAAAAGAATTGAGATGTTGCAATGGTCCAGACCGCAGCCTGATTGAAATGCTGTGGTGGAATCTTATGCTGTGCATAAAGAAGCCAGCCCCAGCAAACAAAAAGCACCATTTACACCAAGTGTAAGGCTGAAAGTAGCTGTTAACTACACATACACATGGTATAATGGCTGCCTCACGTAGTCTGTGTCTATTTGGTACGTCAGTTCTCAGAAATTAACGTTACATGTATGCAAGCTGCAATATGCAGGTGACCTGTAGGGTGTGTGTAAGGCTTACTTTTAACGCTTCAGTGTTTTTCATCGTCAGTTTCTTGTGCTTAATTTAAGGGCCCTCATATACTGTCAATGATGACGTCGCTGTTGCTTTTTCTGTCGTGACCTTATGATCAACAAATTGCTAATCTCTTTTATTAAGGCCATGTTTACCGTTTAGCATCTGTTTACATCCTGTAAATCCGGTGGCCGCTTCCAGCCTCACTGATCAGGTGTGCCCCCTTGTGGAATCCTCGGGTAACGAGCGTACTACACAAGCAAGCATGTGAGCTGTTACGCTGAGAATGGAGACGGTTGCTAACGTGAACGTGAGGTGAACAGCAAGGGTATTTTCAGCTCATGTGGGCTCAGTGCCTCTACAACAACGTGAGAGACTGATAACGTCACACACAAAACATTTACTTCAAGTTCTTGCTGCTAAAAATGATTCTACAAACTGTTGAATCAGAGTGTGTGGTGTTCTTCACACTCTGCTTCCACATTTTGGCAGTTTTAGTTAAATAAATAATGACATGGTGTAATATGTCATGTGTTGTTCATCAGACAGTAATTACCACATTTGAAGACCTGGTAAGGGCCAGATAATCTTTCATTAAGTCCTGACATGTTAAACCTTAGACTTGAAAGAGGGTGTACTTTTTTTTCATCAGAGTACAATTAATATGAGATAAAAAAAACCAATACAAGGATTACAGCTCCACAGGGGTCTGAGGGTGTTTGGAAGGGTGTCGGTACCAGATGGAGGCAGGGAAACTAACCACAACTCCCTCCTGTTCAGGTGTTGTGGTTTGTTCTCAGCGGATTAGTGCTGTCTCTCAGATAAAAGTTTTTCATGAAACACAGCAATAGGAGACTTGATGGCAATCTGTCTTGTCCTTTCCTTCAGCCGGCGTCCTACTGGGCAGCAGTCGAGCGGGGCTTAGTGCGCAGGCGAAAAGAATGAAGGATGAGACGATGCTTTTGATTATTAAACCTGAGAACAGCTTCTGAAACCTTAGGAAGAAAAAAAATCCTCTGGTGGGCTTTCAGAGATGTCCTCCTGCCGTTTGAGCGATGATGGCAGACTTTCAAAACGGACTCTGAAGCGATCACTGTTTAGCCCTTCATCTGGGACGGATGATGAGCATGCAGTTTCTGTCATAAGTCAATCATTCATGATTCCTGCAAATTTCAAAGCTGGTCTCCAAGCTACATTAATTTCTTCATGCTGCAACTGTCCCCTTCCTTTCAGATAAATGGTCTTGAAATGCAATGACGATGGCTTTGTGTACTTTAGACAATGCTTAGCCTGCACCATGAAGTTTCTCAGGAGCACCACTTTCAAGTACAGCACAGTGTCACACAGACCAACTGCTCTGTGGTTGTGCCGTCCGCTAAATTAGGCAGCTTGACGGGAACACTGCAGGCGGCACAGTGTGGCGCTCGGGCAGTAGAGTAGGAGGAGGAGAAGGAGCAATCTGTGATGCATCTAAGGGCACAAGCAGAGGATGAGCTACACACAACTGTCTTTGAATCAGGAACCGCACTGACCACTTAAAGGTGGACAGGACAAGAATAGGTTTGGTAAACTGATTCTCACGATGTAATTGCAATACTGTTTAATAATAATTCAAGGGGGAGAAAAGATTTCTGGACAATAGCCCAGCAGAATTACTTGAATACTATTTTCTTTAAAACCTTTGAATGAAAATTCAGACCAATGCATGCAATGCAAAACTTGCCCTGGCAAGAGTTTGCAAAGTTTTCACACTTGAGCCAAAGATGAAAAGATGCAAAAGGTCGACCTTGTTCAAATGTTTGCAGGGTCAGGGATTAAGGCAATATGTACATATATATATGTGTGTTTCTTTTTTACGGGGTATTCAAAGCTGATCTGTGGTGACTTTTGACAGAAGTAAGCTGTTTTGTTTTTCTGCTGCTGCTTTAATAGCAGTTTAAAGTTCAAATGTGGAGCTCTGAAACCCATCTCCAAATGAGGTCCCTGTGGCAATGACCATTCTTTTGAGTAAACAGTAATGGCTCTACACAATGGCATAAGACAAGAAAACAACCCAAAACAGAACTTGAATGCTGCTCATTATGGCGACTGACTCAGCCAGTCTATTACGTTTTTCTTTATTTTTGATTATTTAGTTTCCTCCAAATTGGCTCATTAAAGGCACTCTGAAGAGTCCCAAAGTGACTGCTGCACATGAGCCTCAGTGAGCGACTTGTGGAGAGTTTGCAAGCCTCCAAACACCTTAAACAACACAGAGAATTGGTCTTATGTAAGAAAATTAGCCACATTTTTCCAAATATGTGTACAAACTACGTCTCAGGTTGATGTGTGTTTTAACACAACTGCTTAAAGCCTCTGCTAAATATATACACACATTTTTTCTCAGCGGCCTTGGCATCTCCAATCCAGGAGGTATCCATGGTTTGTCAAATCATGTTTAAACGAATGCATTTATTTTGAGCTGGCAAGTGAATTAGCACGTGTGTGCAGGAGAGAGAAATTGTGTTTTAATCTTTCCCTTTTCTCATTTGTCGTGCCCATGCCTGTCAGCAGCAGTTAGGTGCAGAGTAATGATTTCTAATTGTATGCTTCTCCCTTCTGCCAGTTTCAGACCATGATAAAGTGATGGTTAAATGTGAGGGTCTTTCTACTTTTGGCCCATCCTTTGGATGGGATGGAACAAAGCATTGCAACTTTGAGCAAAAAGAGTGTCGTGGAGGCGATCTCCTGTGGGCTCACACGTGTGCTTGCGTGAACGCGTGTGCATTACAGCACGTCTTGAGGAACTGCGAGATTTGTTGTTGTGACATGCCTTGTCTTCCGTTCTGTAGAAAAACAAAGACAAGTCGCTGCTGGATCCAGACAGCAGAACTAATTAGTCAGGAACACACATGCAAACATACACACTCACATGCACAGGCATACATACAGCATTGGCACATGCGGGAGCTAGAGAATAGGATATGATGTCACCTCCATAACCATAATTACCCGTCATAAATCATGTGGTGTGACACCCTGTCACAGAGTGAATGGGTGTCCTGTGTGCCAGCCAGGGATGGCTGCACTTTACTGCAGGGTGCCACGGTGCCACCATGACACAGACTTGCTCTGATTCAGGTTTCTATATGTTTCATGTTCATTTCTTTTTGCTGCTCAGAGTTTCCTGATTATACATATGTTCTTTTATGGGTTCTTTGCTATCATTTGGCAACAGTCAGCATTGGTCTAACATGTTGGGATTTTTTCTGGTGCTTGTTTGTGTCATTATGAAATAAGCAGCATGGAATAGGAAGCTATGGCTCTTCTAGATCGAAGCTACATTCAGACGATGGCGTTTTACACTAAAACATATTCAAATGAATGTAAAGAAGACTGCAGGTGCTTTGTGATGATTGTTATTTTTTCTTGTCACACATCAGATGTTTTTAACAGTTACACGTACCAGTAATGATCCATTCATCTTATAATGTGGGGATGATGAAGGAATGTGATTTCTATTTTTTCACTTGTGCTTTAGTGATAGTTGTGCAACTATGTCAGATGGCAAGAAGCTAAAGTCTGCTAAAAAGTCACTAAAGCTCGATCACAACATGCATTTAGACCATGAGATCATCACCTGTATTCTGCTTTCTGCCAGCCCTTTTCATCTGTTGGCTTCTCCCATAGTCCCTGTGCTCAGTTATACTGAATCTCAGCGGCTTTATGCACCAAGCCGTGAGGGCCATGCGGCGTCGGTCTCATCTCTTTTTTGTGTTTTACTCATTCTGTTGATGAATTTTTAGGCCAATTCAACACCATGAAATGGTCTTGGGTCAGATGAGAGAGATCGCTTTGATTGGCTGTTTAGCGTAGTGAATTCCGTCAGTAGTACATTAATGTGACGTTAACTTTGTTTTTCCCCCTCAATGCTGGCAAGACAATAAGACCCTACAAATGGATTCTGTAGTCACCACTGGTTCCTGAAGTCTGTTTACAGGCATCCTTAATACAGCTGAATTCCCCATAAAGATCCTCTCATTCGCATATTTTTCTCTGTTTATGTTAACTAATGTTGAAACGAGTCTGAAATTGTGACAGGACCTATTCTTGACCTGTTAAGAATATATAAACTGCATTCACTTTTAAGGCATTTTGAGGCTGCTGGCCAACTGATAAAAGACAAATTTTATAACTGCATCAAGACAGCGGCTGTGCTGTGTCATCAGCTAGATTTCTTTAATGTGCTGTAAAATGATTACTCAGAGAACATTTTTAAAAGGAAAAGAATGTCTCACATATTTTCTCTTGAACAGAGCATAACCTCAACGCTCCACATGCCCGCATTCTCCAGGAATCATTCATTGGCTACTGGGAGTGGTTAATGTAGCAGTGACCACCTTTCATGTGGGTGACCTGGGTTCAAATCCCCTGCATGAAAGGTACTACCTCCAGTAGGGGTCCTCAGACAAGACCCCCTTACCTGCCTATCAGTGTAAATCGCTTTGGATAAAAGCGTCTGCCAAATGCATAAACATAAACACATGAGCAAGCAGCACATGGCTAATGGGTCGAATAAGTTAATAAAGCTAGCTACAAAGCTGCTAAATTGGCAACGCTGTTTGCACGAATAATGTTAGCTTGCTAGCGCTCAGGTTAGAACACTACCAGGCAGAATTATGGTCAGATATTAAAATAAAATATTGTGACTGTCCATTATGTCAACAGTATATGTTACAGTATATGACACATTATACATACTTATGTATAAGTATTTATTTGATTGATTGAGGAATTTTTGTGATAGTGACATCTCTGCTTCATAAACACCGACAAGCAGCCAGCTGCTTTGTCTACATTGTTTGAGGATGATTCCTCTACACTGCAGTCTTCCTGGATTTATATTCATGCAGTTGATAGCAAAGAGCCAGTATGTCTCGTTTCCTGACCTGCATACAAGTCTGGCTGAAGGTAAACAGAAATGAGCCATCTGGAATGGGGGTTTTGCTGACTACATAAGGAATCTCTCTCTGGGACTAACTTGCTGGCTGACCTAGTCATCTTGCATTAAGTCAGCATGCCTGGTTGGTTACTTGCTTTTGCTCGTAAAATAAACTTTTTCTTGTTGTAACAGCTTTATTTAAAGAAAAAATAAGTTTCTTTCTATCCATCCCTTCTGTACTTCACAATCTCACAAACAGCTATTTCACCAATTTGCTGTCCTGAACGTGAGTTAGTTTTTGTGTGAGTGTGTGTGTGGACAAACCAAAACTGCCAGCAGGACCGGTGGTTTTAAGGGGAGAAAAGACGATGAATAAAATGACTGAATTAATTAAAGTAGCACAAAAAGGAAGGAGGCAGTGACGATCATCCATCACCCAGACCAGTGAACTTTATTTAAGCTCATTCATGTTGATTTTCTGTTGCTCTTTGGTTATAAAAGGTCTATGGTTCTAAACTTCTTGGTTAGGATTAGACAGCTAAGTTGTTGTGCTGGTATTAGTGCATTTTCTTGCAAACAGGTGCCAACTCAGTATGACTCATAAAGCAACTAAAGACAATTTAGGCAGAATAAAATGATCTGGAATTCTCTTCTAAATGGAGTAAAGTCATTAACTGAAGTAGTACTTGATGTAAGTAATTGCTTTGCACGGGTAGCTTGTTAAAAGTGGTGGTAGTAGCACTTTACAAAGTAACTCAACAAGTAGCATTTTACTGTGTCTCTCTCTTTCTTTTCTTTTCTTTTGCCACAAGACAAAGGAAAAATAAAGAAAGGGAACCGACAAAAGAAAATCGTTGGATTGAATACTGTGAAGTAAAATGAGTGCACCTACAAGAAGGCAGTGACATCAGCATAATATTTTACTCTCTATTGGCTTGGATTTTTGATGGGGTCATTTCACAGCAATCCTTTTATCTGAGGGGTAAAAAGACATTCTTCGGTTGATTCAGAGCCGGTTTGCACAAATGCAGATACATTTGAGTGTAAGCGCAAGTATAGCAATATAACCTAAAAACATAACAAAAAACAAAGAAATTAAGACATTTGATCATGTAAAAGGTGAATTAAAATATTCAGATAGATAATGTAGAAAAAGGATGAGGTCAACATTGTATTGGAATGTTATCACCGACATTTTCATCTGTTCATGCAGGTTTGTATTGTCCTGGGGAGAAGGTGTACAGCAGCATATGTGCACTTGTCCTTTTACGCCTATGTAGCAAAGTGTCCTTGCTTTATGCTACCACAACACGGGGAGTTTTTGTTCCCTGTGGATAGGCACACATGTACCATACACATACACACACACACACACATGCGTGAGCAAAACTGCTGACAGTGCTGAATAAAGCAGCTTCCCTGTCACTGAAGCCCTTGAAGTGTGGAAGCAGCTCCAGCAGTCCTTCTGCTGTTTGAGTCAAACCCACACCTCCACTCCCTCCCCTTCTTCATCTCCCTGTCTGCTGCTCCTCCCGACTCCCTTTCCCTTCTCACCTTAATTCACTGCATTAACTTGACTGCTGGGACTTTCATCAGAAACAATGCTGCCAAAGTAGTTGTATAAAATGTAGATTTCCAACAGCCCAAACAGTTTACACTTTGAAGCCGCGCCGAGGTGATAAATTACTCCCTCTCTCCCAAACCAGAGTTTGTGTGCAGCCTCCCCTGTCTCCTTCTCCTCCGTCGCTGTTTGCCTGCCTCCACCCTTCTTTGACATACAGTCTCATGCACAGCCTCTAAACTGTAGCTCACACGCTTGATCAAATTTATACAGAGATTCACTGAGCTATATTCAGCTGCTCCTTGTGCTGTTTTTTTCTTTTTACTTGTGTAATGCTTATATAAGTGGAGTGGAGGCAGGCGGGGTCATTCCATCCAATACAGTGCACTCAGGAGGAGCGCGCAGGTTTCTTTGTGTGTCTCGGCTCGTCTAGACGCAGCTCAAGGTCAAATATTGGCAAACTTATAAGACCTGACACGGATGCTCCTCAGAGCTCTGCGATGTCTTGAGCGTGTTTAAGAAAACAGTGTTGAAGGGAAAGCAGCAAAAGCTGTAGCTGATAAAGAAAACGGCTGGAGAGTACACCCTACAGTACAGAAGTATCATCACGAGGCATATAGCTGCCAATAAAGCAGAACTCTCAAACTGTTTTCAAGTCTTCTCAAAATGCTTTCATGTCTTTAACATTTGATCTCTGTTGCTCACCTGAAAAAGGCCGCCTGTAGGTTTTTGCTTTTGCTCTTGACATTTTCATGGCTATCATATCTGAAGATTGATTTTTGTAACCTCACAGTTCTCTTGAATTCAAAGATCTTTTTTTTATTTAGTGTTGCTAACAAAACGCAAGATAAATTTAAAGTTTTAATGCTGAGAAAATAGGTGGTAACGGCACTGCGCCTCAGGCTAAAATGAGAGCAGTGAGTGAACCAACACACAACAGTTGTGGGCTTGACATCTTGAAAAAGAGAGCAGAGACTCTACATAAAACCAAGGGGACCTGAAGATTCAGGTTATTCAGGGTGAATCATTCACCCTGAATAACATTACATTACATGTGCAGCAATTAAGATAACATCATCCACTGGTTTAAACGGTATGAGTTTTCATCAGAGACTTGTGAAACTGTAACAAAAACTTTAGTGATTAGTTTGTGTTCACACATATGAATTTCTCACATAAATAACTGCATGGAGTAATGTAGTCTCAAGGCATTTTGTGACATTCTCACAAGAGGAGTGTTTATCACATGTAACAAACAAAGTCTGCTTTTACAGGAGTGATGGGAGAGCTGCATGCATGACTGAGGATCCATGTTCAACTCCTGTCAGAATCTGAGCTGCTGTTTGCTAGGTTTTGGGTATTGCAAATTCATTGGTTACAGCTATGAAACATTATGGCTTGTGATAAAAAGAAAGCCACATTAAAATCTTCCTCTCCCTGCTTACCAGGGGAGGAGGCCTCAGCAGAAGACAGAAACAGTGCTTAAGGCACATAAACAGGGGCACTTTAAGTTTTCACTCCTCCATTCTTAGAAAAAAAAAATGAGGTCCACATAAAACAATTTACAAAAAACATTCTGCTCATGTAGAAATGCAAACGCCCAGCCAGAAACACTGGAATAATTGGAAAAATTGGAATAATTGCCTTAGTTTAGTCCGAGCTATTCTTAATGATCATTGAAAGATGTTCGCTGTTGTGCGTCATCTCCGCTCACCTGCTAAATAGCTCACCTGCGTTCAAATTCTCTTACTGCACTTACTCATCAATGTTTTCCCCTCGATATGCAGGCAAAGCAGCTCTCCACAAACACTTTATTTGTATTTCATACGAATATTTATTTAAGATGTTCCACAATGTTTTCTGGCATCTCTTGTTTCCATGTCAACAAAGGGAAATTAAGCACATATTCGGATATCGGCCGAGGAGATGACGACAAAAACTCTGCTTTCCACTCCACACAAAAAACGTAACCGTTGGTGTTTAAGTGTGAATCTTCACTCAGGAAGGCATTTTCCCAAAAACGTTGTTTGCGCAAATGCATAAAAAAATCTGCAACTATCAAAATGCACGTGTTAGTGTTTAAAGAAGCAGACCTCTGACTGGGTTAAGTCGCCTCATGTCATTTGGTATACATCGTTCAGTTTGGACAAAAGGTTCTTGGTTTGGTGTAAGTCAAACTGTCGGATGTCTCTTTAAATCAGCCAACATCCAAACTAAAGATTGTACAGCTCAAGGTCCACCCGAAATGTTTTCTCTGTTCACCAACGGTCTTTCAGCCAGCTTGATGGCACATTGAGCTTAGAAAGCAGGAGTGTCATTTTTTAAAAACATTTAAGATTTGTTAACATAAGCTACATGCAGAGTTTTAAACTGTGTCATTTCAGCAGGAATCTACAATTTCGTCACCAATATTGTGTTGGTTCATCCTCCAATGTTCACAATACAGTGACATTTAATGGAGAAACTGTAGATTGCAACCAACCAAAAAGGACCACTCGAGAGTCGGTGTTTGATTGGTCTGTTCTGAACTGTGTGTTCACATGGCACAGGGTGAGAAGGAGGACCAGCTCAGCATTCTTTCTACACCCATGAAGAGTATCATGTTGACTTTTTGTCTACATAAAGAAATTCTGCCACATACATTTCACACACTGGAACTTAGAGTTGACTTTGAAGTGACACGCTTGTATTAAAGGACATTTCTTATTTTATTTTTCTTTAATATATATATACTTGAGTGTACAGACCTCCGAGTCTTTGTCAAAAAGTTCTTCTGTACAGTAACCAGCGAGCGGGAAAGGGTGAAAGAGATTAGCTGTGCTTTTGCTGTGTGCTATCATCTGATCATCAAACAAATTGAATTTCTATTTCTGGGTTGTCTGTTGATGAAACCAACATATCCGTAGATACTTTCAGCAAATTTATGCTGCGGCTTCTGTGGAGTGAAAAAAAACTAAAACAAAACACAAATAAATTCCTTTCTTGGGCCAGAAATGCTGTCAGCGAAAAGCTTTCATGAACTCGCTGCTGGTCGAGTCACTACTTGTGGGCAGGGACTGAAGCAAAAATAACCCTTTATTTATAGAGAATATTGCATTTTCCCTTTCTTTTAGCTGTAGAATTGCATTCAACAAAACTTCACATTATAATCACCTGGTACATATGTATTTGTGTGTGTTTGTATGTATAGATGTGATTAAATTGGTTCCAGTTGCCTCACAGTTGCTTATATTTTTTAATAAAATAGGAGGAGAAGAAGAGTATGAAAGGAGTAACGAGCAAAATGTTTCAGTGCATCAAGTAAAAGGATAAAATTTCCAGATGGAGAGCTCTATAAGCGTACACAGGCACGAGCCAGAAAACCATGTCAGTAAAGTGCAAGAGAGGGAGAAAAAAGGTAGATGAGTGTGCATGGAGCACATCTGTCAAAGCCATTTCTCTATAAGGTAAGAAGAGGAAGAAGGGAATAAAGATAAATGTCCTGTGACATTCTGAAAGTGGGCCAAACCATGGTGTATTTAAACTGATCCATATGGGTTGGAAAAAAGAGCAAAAGAGAGAGGAATGAATGGCATCATCTTAATACAGTTTGAAATATAGCCGTACAGTATTAACTGGTGCATGTTGTTTTTTTTTTTAAATACTAGGTTATGTGCACAGTTTGGCAGGAGTATTTCTGAGTAAAGCCAGAGGTGTTATTGGGGAGAGAGAGAGCACTTAAAGAGCCCTAGGTAGAGGTCTATGGTAAAAATCACTGTGCCACAGATAAGGTTTGTATGCATTAGTAATACATATAAAACCCCTGATGGCATCAGCAGTCTTCTGCTCGCACTGACTCAGGCTCACAGTTCAGGTGTCTTGTAACCCTCACATGACTAACCTGTTTAAAAAAAAAACAACAAAGCTTTCTAAACCTGAAAAGGTTGCAAAGTCATCAAACTTTTTGCAATTATTTATTTTTCTGTAAACAGGATTACGCAAAAGCAAACAAGGAAAAATTCGTAAAATGTCGGTGTCTGCGACCGCTCTGCCGGTCCACAAATGGACAAAGGTTGTAGGTGCCTTTTATGCATGCAACTTTTGAACCATAAACCTAATTCTTAAGAGAGAGGTACCATTTAATTGTTTGGATCCGCCTGAGTTCAAAGCAGCATGATAAGTCAGTTTACACCACGTGGATCTTCCTCCCCATTGGACAAAGGACATTTTCTGTGGCCACAAACTGAACTGTTTTCAGTTGATTTTCAGACCACACAAACATGAAATATGTAGTATGTAGATTTTCTGTCTTAAGGGGATATTATGTGTTTGTTTTTTCCTTTTTTTATTTAAGTGAGGCTGTGTGAAGTACTTATGAATAGTAAACATTTTGGGGAAATCAAGCTTCTGCTCATTATACTGGAAGCTGTTCTCAACAGGACGAGGGGAAATAAAAATTTCTCACAGTCCAAAACAATAACCCCAAATATTTGGTAGCACTTTGAGTGAACTCCATATTGTGGATTTTTACACCTCATCATTTCTGCATGGGAAAGTTACGCAGACTGGGTCGGCACAACACGCGCCAAATCGCCACACTGTATTGCAACGTGACTGTCAGTGTTGCCACACACACGTTCCGTGCTGGAGGAAATGCAAACATTTGCCTGAGGTAACAGTGACTGGGTGTAAAAATCTACAGTATAGTTCTTGGTTAAACCACTGTCATTCTTTGGGGGTTTGAGTTGTAGGTGGTGAAAGGTTCGCTCCTCTGGTGGCCCGGTTCTAAGTAGATTTTTAGTTTCAGGTTGCCTGTCAGGAGAGATTCCGTTTCTTCAAAGTAAGAGCTGTTTGAACACTGTTCACTGCATGTAAGGCACTGAATCATCGTAAGTACTTCATACAATTGCACTTTAAATGAGTAAATAAAAATGCTGACTAATGTTTTTGAGCCCCATTTAGAGGAAGCACAAAAACACAAGAGGCATTTTACCCCCAGGTGTGCTGCAATAACCAGACTGAGCCTCAGAAAAGTTGTCATTATCATCATTAGATTTTTGCTTGGTCCATTAGAGCTAAAGCTGTGGAATGTCACGGACCACAGGACACAGATGCAGGATCGATTTCAAGGCAGGAAGGTTTATTTGGAATAAACAAGTTGAGGAAAAACAAGGGGCTATGAAAATCCTAAGCACTCTTCTCAATAGCTAAATATGAGGATGGTGCAGCTGTGAAAATGATCAAAACAAAAACTCTCTCCACGTCAGGAGGAAAACAGAACAGGCTATGAACGATTACAAAATAAACTTTCATGCTCTCCTAATGAGGCGGATTTAAACAAAAGACGCTCACCTGATAAACAGGGCAAACGCTACAGAACAAAAAAAAACACTCTCCACGAAGGGAGGTACTGTAAAACTTAACCATTAACTGACGCAACGCTCTATAAAAAGGGTTACAACTCAAAATCTCTTCAAAAGGGAGGAACAAAACAGAATATGAAAACTTACTCGAGGCTAAACTAAAGCTATGGAAAAAGTTACAACAAAAAGAAAGCACTGTAGGAGGATTGCTCAACTACAGGCTCGTGAGTTCAAGGGTGTGGATACTGTGGGACAAGGATGCTAGCGTGAGGAACGAGACAGGTGACACACACTGGCACAAGACAAGGGAGACGCAGACTATTTGAGCACAAGAGGAGCCGTGGGGAACAGGTGGAAACACTTTGGGAATCAGGGAAGACAATCAGACACTTGACACAGGAGGAAAGGCAAGATATCTGAAACGAGAGGGAAGTTAATATTTCAAAATAAAACAGGAAATGACGAGACAAGACATGAATCAAACCTAAAACGTGACATGGAACAGGAAGGAGAATTCATATTTCACCAGTAGTTTTATGTACTGACACCAAACTTGGTTTACGAGCCTCCCTCCAGAGTTTTTCCAACAACATTTATGTCATTAAATACTTGTGTAAGATCGGAATGGACACAGTTTTGTCTCAGTGACTGTTGAACATACTTTTATGAAACTCTCCCTATTGAGTTAGAAAGGGACCTCGTCTTGTTACTATCCTGCAATCACAGTCCTAAACAAAAGTTGTAACAAAATAGAATCACTTTAGTTTTATATGTTCTGTCTTTGTCCTTTTTTTATGTACTGATACTGAAAAAATCCAGTTCTTATTTATTGCAAGGGTCATAGATACAGGCTGTGTTTACTAATTTAAACACAGTATCCACATCACTTTGTTCTGCAGTGACACAACAGACTGACTCAACTCACTTAAACATGTCATACTCTCCAAACTGTGGCCTAACACAGCTGCTCTCTCATTTGTTCCTGCTCACCTAGGTTTACCAGGGATGCCTGCAGGCCAGTCATTCTTTTTCAGATGCTTATTCACTCACTGGTTCACCAAAATCAAGTTTGTTGTGTGGATGTTGCTTGAGACAAGAAACTAAACAATTGGGTATTGTCATATTTTATGAGCAAACATCTGAATTAAGAAATAGATAAGCTGTCAGCTTTAATCCTGATTGTTGCTCTATCCTTCTTTCAGCAAAAGGAACATAATGTTAACATGACATCTTCCTGTAAATCTTTCAGTGCTGTCATATAACATCATTCAGAGAGACAGAACATTAAAAATGCCAGGTGCTTCTTAGCAACAGTGTCTACTTCACCCTCTGAAAATATATATTGTTCATGCTGGATACTCTTGCTTATCTTCTTGAAATTAATCTTTCGATTGCATCTACACTGCATTCACACTGTTTCTCTGTGCATAAGCAAATAATTCTGGTTTGAAACCTCAAACTGCTACACTCAGGACTTCACTCCCAGTTACTTCAAGTTTTGACAATGAATTTATGACAGTTATATATCAGACCCCATTACCTTCCAAACCAGTTGTCCCAAAACATTTTCACACATCCCCAGCAGGCTTACATTTTCCAGAGCGGTGAGATGTACGGGAGCAAAGGTCCACAGCACTGCCTCTAGACTTCTTGCCGAGATTCTTTCAATCAGGTTCTTTCAGCCTTGTCCTTTGTGAAACATCTGGAATATTGGTGAGAAACGTAATGTGCAATTGTTGCAGTTAATCTTGTAGAGCTTTTAATGCAAATGTGCGAATGTGCCTCCTGGCAAGATTCACTTTCATATTTTTTTCTGCTGATCTTTCTGCTCCTTTCCACTCGCTCATCACTTTGTGGATACCTTCAGATACAGTCATCAAAGAGCTCCATCCGCCATTCTTGACATGCTCTGTACATAGAAAACAGGGATTTCCTAAGCATGCATTTTGCATTGAGTGTTCCTTGTTCTACCGTCCTCTCATTTCATGCTCTAAGTGCAGAACCTCCATGCCCTATGAACTATGTGTGTGAACAGCAGCTTTGGAAAAAGTCTGGATCAAACTGTCTCCAAAAAAAACAAAAAAACCTCTGGTGTTTGTGTGTGGAAATGGTTGTTGGAAGTTGGGCTCAGAGAAACTTTCCTTTTTAGAAGATGAATAGCATTGCTATACAGTATTACTAAGAATTGTGAGAAACAACTGTCAGTGTCAAAGTATCAGATGCCAAGGGTGCTTTTAGATGTTCATGAGGCTCTCTGGGGGGAAATTAGGATGGGGAGCTGCTCAAAGGACTAAATTCCTTTAAGTGCTTCTCTCTGGGCTTTGCTGTTTTGCAAGGATAATTTTAGATTCGTTGTACATGTGGTTGCATTTTACTAGTTTTCCTTTTTTATTTTAATTTCATTGGGATTTTATTTAATGTCTTGTAATTGCAGGTGTTGGTGCTGTGTGGAAGTGTTTGCCCACTTGCCTTACACACAGATTGACAGCATACAGTTAAGTCACAGATGCTTCCCTCCACACTTGGTACAAAATATGTACCTTGCAAATAGAGTTCTATGAATTATGACCATGTTTATGTCCTTCCAATAGTTCTAAGAACCTTGGAACAGAGACTCAAATTTTTAGTGGGAAGGCTGAAACAACCTGGATGACATTGTTTGGGTATGTCCCTGTGATGACCGAATCATCTCTTTTTGAATAAGTTCATCTGAGATCACTGCATTTTTTACTCTTGTTCGTTTGGACGTACAAAACAATCTCAGTTTAAAGAACCACTTTAATCAGAAACTCACTGTTAGACAACAGTAGAATTATCTGAAATGTGCCGACTCTCCGGCTCTGAGCTGTTGCTTTGCTTTGGCCGTTGGATCACACATGTAACAGCTATGTTTGGACCAAGATTCTACAGTTTCCAGCATCCAGTCCCATGGGATGAATTTATATTGCCTCTCTCCCTTAACTGTCTCTGAACTGTTCTTTTTCATGTTCGGTTTTTAAAAATCACATTAGAGAATTCAGCTTTATTGGAGAGGCTGGTATAACAGTTTGAGCTTTTCTTGGTAATGAAATGTGAAGTGGGTGGACTCAGGCCTCGCCATGCATGTGTGAGAGTTAATGTAAACCAGCTATACTGTAGAGGGGAAATGTGAGTTTTGGCAGGCTGAGATGTGGTTTGCAGTCTCTCCCTTTTTTCTCTCTCACACGCCAACTGGGGTTAGACTGATATGGATATTTGAAGGCCAGCTCTTATATTTCTGGTTTGACACTTTCTGTCAGTTTCACCATCAATGGATTCATTGTACAATTATGTTAATGACAAATTTCATAAAGCTGGATTAGCCACTATTAACTTTAAGTCAGTCGTCCCACACCCAAAAAATGACATTTTGCTTACTTCTCAGTGAGTCTATTATTCTATAAATGTTATAATTCAATGCAATTTATGTTAACAGTTGCTAGCTTTCACATAATTTTGTATGAAAAGATGGAACACGATAGTTGACTGCTTGTTGTTGGTACTGGAATCTATAAGAGAATTTTTTACAGTTCACTTTCATGCACTGTGAGGAACTGATGAAATGAGAATATTGCTCACGAAATGAGAAGTTTGCACAAGCTAGGTGAAAAAGCTAGTTGGTGTGTTTTGTCTTAGTTGCGAAGATGTCACATCTGGTGTGTTCTGTTTATGGCTTTGGCACACAAGATAATATTCTGTAAGCCTTTGTCTTATCCAAAGATGTTAAATGTTAAGAATGCATCATGCTAACTCATGCATAAAGCATGACACAGAGACTTTCTGCGACTGGAGCTGGTGAATGAAACGTATCTGTCTGTACAGTTTGGACACACAGCTCTGACGAAGATGGCTCAAGACAGCAAAAGAAACAACCAGTGGTAATTTACAACAACAGAAGTGGATTCAGTTCATTTTTGGAGACATTGTGATGTCTTAAAATCTAAAATACCAGAGCACATAGGTCATCAGTTTGAATTTTCCAGCAGCTGCTTTGCAAATTTGACAAAAAAACAGCTGGGTTCAATTTTTATCCAGGTAGCACCAAGAGTACAAGCAGGCTTATCTGTAAACTGATCAGTTTCTGATAAGTTTTACGTTTTCTCATATGTTTTCTTTCTGTCCTGCTTTCATTTGCACTTCATGCACTTACGTGGTGAGTCTCTCAGTACAAAGGACTTCAGCTAGCTGAGCTGCAAACTCTCTCAGCTGCGGTGACAGCCGGTAGCTGCAAGTTCTCTATTAGAATTGCCCTCTGATTCAAACGTGTATGGCTCTGTTACCTCACTTTTACCTCACTGGCCATTGTGTAGCGAAGTGGTGAAAGGGCAGGCAGGTTCACCAGCTGGTGGCCGTTGATGTGTGTGGGGCCAGATAAGCATAGATCGCATTTCAGAGAATCAGGAAAAAGTGTGATTATATCCCAATCCATTTTGTAACCCACTTTTTATCCACAAACTTTGAAATAACAACTGAAGTGAGACTTGAAGTGTAAAATTAAATTAATAAGCTTGTCAGCAACAGTTTGACTAATCATCACAACATCAAGGTCTGCTTGAAAGCTCCAGAAAAAAATTGAGAATTAAAAAACTGGTAGGCAAACATTGACTTCAGATTATTCATTTTCATTTCAGTTAATTTGATTTTCGATTGTTTAAAGGACTGATGGCAAGCATTAAGCAACTATTATTGCAAACCAGTAGATGTAGTGCTTACAAAAGACTATTTATTCAAACCTATATGTCCTCTGATAAATACTTCAAACTTAAAAGAAGAAAAGAAACTGTGCATCCTGTCTCATTCAAATGTTGCTCAAATTTCGCCCAACTTATCTGCAATATCAGAAACATTAAAAAAAGTGAGTACTAATATAAAGCTAGCACAGGTTAACAAGTGCTGGCAGGAAGCAAAACATGAATGCAGGTTCTGACAATAACAATAATAGGCAAAAATAGGGCAAACAACTAAATTAGTTGTGAAATTGGAATTCAGGCGCAAAACTCAGGAAATTGAACATGGGATTGACCACAAGCTGCAAAAGCAGGCAAAGAGAAGTTGCCAAATAAAAGAGGGAAAATACATGGACTAGACGCACAAAGAAGTATCAACTAATAAAACGCAGGAGACAGAGAATCAGGAGATGACAAATGCAGGAAATAAAACATGACAATGGAGGAAAGGGTCTATTAGAAATAAAACAGGAAAAGTGCAGAGGCCAGCGATCAGGTTGGTGGACAGCCCTTATCAACCTGTGCTGCAGCCACCTGTAAGAGTTGCTCTTCCAAGTATTTTTAAAGTGGTGGCAGCTGCTCTGCTGAATTACAGTGAAATTGTTGAATGGATAAACTAAGTAGCAGACAAGGATGTAAACAATGTGTGATTTGGCATATCTAAGGTATCAGCTTCACGTATTTTTGTCAGGCATTGAGCATTTGGATTTGGAATTTGACACGACATCATAGACATTAAGGAAACGAGATATAGCATAATGAACACTGGGAGCAATTTACACCATTAGCTTGCCAAACCAATGTCTCTGACATCATCTCAGTCCATGACACGGGGCGCTGGAGCCAGGGAACAACACTAATGAGCATGTGTCATGGGAGGCACAATGTAGAGGCAAATACTTTGGAATAACAACTCCAACTTGGATAAATTGGCAAAATCTTTAAACATAGCAGTCGAATCTCATGTTATATTATTGTAAAACACACAAAACACTAGCTAGCAGCCACTAACAACTAGGTTATTTTGTGATTTAGTCAGTTTATAACCAGCTTAAGTTGTAAGAAACAATTAAAACAGATCTGGAAAGTTTTCTTTATTCTTTCTCTTTCCCTTTTTCATCAGTAAGTTAGCCTAGTGTTTTAACTTTTATTTAGCAGAGATGAATAAATGAAGGTCTGTGCTTTATCACTGTTTACATTTTAATCCACAGGTGGAGACCACCCTCACTCAAGGCAGAGTCATCTAGACGTGTAAAGGCAAAAGCACACAGACAAACATAACTGCGTACGTGCATGTGCACACACACGCACAAAATGACCCAGAGATACAGTGGATGTGCACACAAACACATATTTAATGGTATGCTTGAGTCTTCGCACTAATGTAGACATACACATACTTGAGTGAAAGGATTCCTTGTCCTTTTATCACACTGAGTCTTTGCTGGATTGAGATGACATAGCAAGTTTGCAAATGTCAGAGGTTCTCTTCTAATATTACACACACACACACACATACACACCCAACCCTGAACACCCACACCCAACCCTGAATGCCCACAGCTGGCTCACCAAGAAGACCACACACACTCCCTTATGCTGCACACACATGCCGCAAACTGAGTCACAATCAAGACTACTGATCCCTATCACACACGTATACTTACACCCTCAGTGCTGCCATATGGGAGGCAGCGATGGTGGCTGTGTGTGAGATCAGTTGGAACACCGGTGGCAATGGCAGTAAGCTCTAGAGGCACATGATTTGACAGAAGGAAGAGGGAAAAAATGGAGTGAGGCACATTTCTGCAGTTCCAACTTCATCTTTTTACAACTTCAGTTTGGTAGAGGGGAATGCTGCCATACAATCTCTCTGATACATTTCCTGCTCTTTTTATCCCCCTCTTACGCTTCATGTAGTAAGGCCTCCTTCAGACAATGTGCAGTTATAACTGGGTCATTTCCACTGTGGGAAAGAGAATTGAGTCCACACACAAGACAACCCATCCATTTTCCCTCCTCCTGTATTTGTTCCTGTCCTCCGTCGCTCCCACTGTCTGCTTCCTCTCTCCCTCCTTTCTCTGGGATCCTGGGGAAAGTCCCAGTCACTCTCCTCATCTCTCTCTCTGCCTCCGTGCATTCCTTCACTGAGTGGAAGGCAAGGGCCCCTTCACATTGCAGGAACTCTGGAGTTTGTGTGTGTCAAACTGTGCACGAGTGTGAGAAAATGCCCATTTCTAATTGCACCCTGAGTGTTGAAAGTGGTCTGTTATAGCTGTGTCACTAAATATAACAATAGACAGTAAAAAGCAGGAAGCTGCGAGCATGTCAGGGTTTTGCACTGTGTGTGTGTTTATACGTGCATGCGTGTCTGTCTTCAATTGCTTCTACAGCTGCAAGCCCCTTACTGGCCAAATGTAATCAGTACACTGCAGCTGCACATTTCTCTCACTCAGTGGACTAAAACCATTTTGCCTTGTTAATCTCCAGGCTGATGTCTTCATGTAGAGTTAGAGTTATACAGGACACTTTATTGGATGACATGAAAGTTTACATTATTTTTACATACATGCCTTTTGCAAACCACCTATGGAATATTTCAGCTGGCTGTTTCGGAAAAAATCCCATGAAAAGACATATTATTACAAGGAGTCCATGTGGATATCCCAATCAAGATTTCTTTTGCTCCTGATCCAAGTAATTTAATACACCAGGTTTTCCGGTGCAGAATGTCGATCCAATATATCCATTATTCTACAGCGCACCGTTGCAAACTACACACTATTTAATGTAAATGAATGACCTTTGTATTTTTCTATAGCTCAAGTAGGGTTGTATCAGATATGTGGTATGAGAGGATATCCTCGAAAAGGCAAAGTGTAGGGTCAAAAACTGCCCCATTTTGCTACAAATCAGAGGCCAACTTTAGCTTTGAACAAGCCTTGGCCTGAATTGAATGAAGCTCTGTATCTGCCTAGCAAAACTGCAGCCTTCATAAGTTCATGTGAGTCTAGTCTTGTTTTCCACTTTACAATATTTCCACACAGCCGACATGCTAGCAAGCTCCTGCCTCAACTCTTTAGGACAGCAGTATTCCAGTGCAGTTAACGCAAACCAACAGACATAAGAGTTGAGGTGTACTCAGTGACCTCGATAAACAAACACCTTGATCTGGACATCCCTTGTGATAATACTATTGTATTATAAATGGTGGCATTAACATTAGAAGTTTTAGTACTCTAAGAATTGTAGAAGTGGCAATAGTCATAGAATTAGTTGAAATATTACTACTGAGTGTAGTAGTAATTTGAAGGAATGATGGGAGTTATGGTATTATTCATAGTTATAATGGTACTGGTTACAATATTTCCATGATTCACAGTAATTGCAGAGGCAACTGCATAGGGATATGATTGTTAAAGTGGTAGCGCAAGTAAAATTTGTAGAAGTAGTCTCAAGAGTAAAGGTGATGGTGATGATCATTGTATTGTAGTTACAGGAGAAACAGATGTAGCTGCAGTGGTGATAATAGTAAAAGTAGTTGGAGTGTAATGTTCTGATAAAAGTAAGGAAAGGCAAGTTTATTAGTAGAGCACAATTCATACACAAGGCAATTCAAAGTGCTAGTAGGATTCTAATAGTGCTGATAGTAGTATTGGTAATACTTAATTAATAGTAATTGTAGTAATAGGCAAAGTTGTAGTTGCAAAAGAAGTAGTCAGAGAGTTGTCAGTTGTGGTGTTGTTAACAGTATCAGTATAAATTGTGGCTGTATTAGGAATAGTAGCAGTAAGACAATGGTGGTAAAAGAATACCATACTTGGAGCAGTAAAGGCAGCACTGCCGATGCTCCTACTAGTAGTACGTATGTGATGGACGAGTCCATCCACAACAGAGCTATTAGATTGATAATATATTTTCTATTTCATCTTGTACTCACAAAGGCAACCGGCTCTGTAATCGCCGTAGTCGTTGACACACTTGCCTCTGTGCCATGCCTATTACTGGAGATCTTCACAATGGGACACACCAGAGAACCAAACAGAAATTCTGGATTTATAACAGACAATGAAAATGGAGACCATAAAAGAAGTTTGTATTTGTTAGTAAAGTGTTAGATAGTATTTAAAGTCCTTAAATTGAGGACACATTTGCCCCCTACCAGTCACACCTTCATATTGGATCTTTCTTAACCATAGTGTTAATACCTGACTGTCCAAACAAATGCAGGATCTGTAACACGGCCATCATTGACGCCAAGTGTGTAATTAAAGGCAAGTATATTCTTTGCCCTAGTCTCAGGTTTTGCATTGGTTTAGCATGACATAATAATGCCTAAGTGTTAAACAATACATGCTCTGTCACAGTTTGGCTGAAAATAGTAACAAAAATCTGAATTGGGAAATTTGAAAGGATGGCAATGGCAAAAGCTTAAAAAACAGTATCATGCTTTCTCTGGTGATATAGGCAAATCTCTTTCCTTCTGTATGTATAAATAAATTTGCTATTTATTGGGAGGGACATTTTGAGCATATCTGAATATTGGGGGGATGTGTCCCCAATGTATATGGTAATTTCGGCCTTGTGAGGAGGTACAGTGGACGACAAAGATGTCTTTTTGTTTTTGTTCCGATAAGGTGGAACCCAAATTTTAATGTAAGAGCCTATTATGAGGCAACACAACATTTATTCCTGTTTGTTTAGCGAGTTTAGAAACCTGTGCCATGTTAGCACCAGTCCTCGATACGAAGCCCCTAAAATTTTTCTACCTTACTTGGAATCATATTCACAGAGAAAGTTAAATAATGTAGACTGATTTGTAAAAATATTGAGCACTCCAGCTCATTTCCCAAACCACCAGTATCAGTCTTCACAGACCTTGTAGCCTGTGAGTTCTAGTCTCATTGAATCTGTGTCCAAACTAAGCCTGAGTTCCTGTTTGCACACCACCACAGTATGAAGCATAGTCTATTTCTTTTTTGTTTTCATTAGAGAGCTAGACAGCAGAGCCCACAAGGTTCCTCCATTTCTCCTACTTTGCTCACTTCTGCCTAAGCCTCAGTGATTGATATTAAATCTGTTCTGTTTGATCAATAATTAAAGGTGCAGTGCCTAGTGTTCCCAGACTAGACTGAGCATTATGAATAATAGATTACTATTCCTGCCGGTCTGATCAAAGAATAACAACAACATCCCTTCTCTGGGTTGGAACACTAACAGTGCCGATACTCTCTTCTGACTTAAAAACGCAGGATTATTACTTCATCTCACAATCCTCGATAAGGGGTTTTTGGTGTTCAGAGTTGTGTTTCAAACTTTTACTCAAGAGAAGCGAGATCCTAGAGAGAAAAGGCCAGATGCAGAGAGATGATTGAGTTTAACTGAAGGTCTTTGCCAGATGGGTTTGAGTCCTACCAGTTTTGGCCAACATATGCCAAAGACAAGCTTGTTTTAATTATGCTTCACCACAGCAAATTGAGTTTAGTCACAGTAGGATGAGGTACTTCAATGTGTGTCGACGGTGCTCTGATCAGAGATCAAAGTAAGCACGCATGCAAAGACAAATGAACACATACCCACATTCTCAGTAATGTACATTCAAACACTGGCATCTCTTCTTTTTATCTCTCTCATTTGAGTTAACTTCTACCAGTTGTACCTCCTACAATAACACCAGATATGATCAAGACTGACCAAGTTAAAGTATAATGTTCCGATGACTCCCATATATGTCTGTTAGATAAGAAGCTGCAAAAAAAAATACTGTATGTGTTTGTTAGGGTTAACATAAAAAGTGAAAATGGGAGACTGGGAGCCAATGGACTGCTTTGAGCAAGTCTGATTGCTATCTGCTAGTTGTTGGTTTCACAGTACTGATATGTTTCTGTTAAGAAAACATCTCAGCAGGAATTACTAATGTTTTGTTGTCTGTTTATTATGATGATGCTGAACTGCAAATGAAGAAATTAAGCCTCATGAATTATAAAGTCCTTAAATATGTGAGGCAGTCAGATTAATTAAAGCAATACCATTCAGTGTGTAATTTATGATATATAATGGAGGTTAGTAGCTATAAGTCTTTAGTTTGTTTCTCTTATGATAATTTTTCTTACCCTTCGGCTTTTTGCATCCATTTTCTATACCCGCTTAATCCGTAGGTCAGGTCGCAGAGGGGCTGGAGCCTATCCCAGCGGTCATCGGGTGAGAGGCAGGGTACACCCTGAACAGGTTGCCAGTCCATCACAGGGCCACACTCACTCCTAAGGACAATTTTAGAGACACCAATTTACCCAGTGTTTCTCAATTCCGGTCCTCATGACCCACTGACCCAATGCATGTTTTTGATGTTTCCCTCCTCCACCACACCTGATTCAAATGATCAGCTCGTCATCCAGCTCTGCAGTGGCCTGATAATGAGTCATTCATTTGAATCGGGTGTAGTGGAGGAGGGAAACATGCAGGGCAGTGGGTCACGAGGACTGGAATTGAGAGACACTGAATTAACCTAACATGCATGTTTTTGGATGGTGGGAGGACGCCGGAGTACCCAGAGAGAACCCATACATATACGGGGAGAACATGCAAACTCCACACAGAAAAGCCCCAGCTGGGAGTTGAACCAGGAACCTGCTTGCTGTGAGGCAACAGTGCTAACCACCACCACAAAACCTCAAATTGCTGAAAAATGCTTTCTAAAATCGTTTGTATTGCTGCTGAGATGTTCTTGGACATTTATTTATAATGTCCACCCCGTGGCAAAGCTACTGAAGATTTCTCTTGCGGTCGGCTGAGAAATAGTCCCAAACATCACAAGTTGTCAAGTCACAACATTTAGTTAATTTTATGGAAGCTGGTGAACTTTGGGTTTGCAAGAGGCCAAGGTTTATCACCTTCGAACTGAGTCTAGCTAACTCTATCTTTGGGCAGTCATTAAGTTAAAGCTATGCTAACTGGCTTGGCTGCTGGCTGGCGTCTCAGGGCTCCGAAGTGAAACGCATTTAGAGTGAGACTCATACAATTCACACTTGTCTCATGCTGTCACACCACATATCTATTTTCCTATAACAGATTTAACTACTTTTCATGCCTTTTCAGAGACTATTTTTCAAAACAGAAACTACTGTCTTGTCTTTCCATCTGCGATGTTCAGGAACACGTCATTACTCAGTCTCTGGCAGCGAGCTACATGCACACAGGCAGCTTTGTCCTTGTATTATGTTAGGAAGTTGTAGAATGTGTTAAAAAATATTTGAGACATTCTCTTGCATTTTCTTTGGGAGCTCATGGCACATGAAAATATAGCCAAAATCACAGCACAGATACTGTTTTTCAGTCACTTGAATGGTGATTTTATTTGATGAGCTGTGGCAATAAAAGCGATGGTGGTAATAAAAGTGAGCTTGGAAATGCTTTAATAGAGATCACAAGTTGACGTGTCGTCTAAATATGCTGCTTTTGAATTGTAATTTCTGATACCTTTAGCCATCTGACTTTATTGGGATTCTGGCTGTTTTGATATACAGCATATGTTAGCACATAGAGTAAGATACAAGGAAACCGATGTAGAAGGCAGCTAGCACAAAAGAAGAATGCAGATGTGACATAATGCCCTCACCCTGACCCCAAATCTCATGCCAAGCTCAAAGTTTGAGAGCCCTGGTAGGGGTAAGGAAAGAATATACGCAGCAGCATTTGACTGCCTAGAATATAAGTACGGCACCCTATGTCTTTTTACAGAGCTTTTGCTGCTCAGAGCCCTTGAAGTTAAACATCTGTTTACTATTATCTATTGTTAAAGTAGAGCGAAGAGTTTTTGGCTGTGTTGATTGGTCTATCCAGAGTAGAGTAGAATTTCTATGATATTTTGGGCAAAAGTTATCACTGCAAACACTTGAAAGCTCTTTTGTAGGAGCAGATCAACCAGAAACTATACATTGCTGGAGGGTGATGTGCTTTTATTACCACACAAGTTGAAGGTTTGCTGTGATTTGTTTGATAGGGAGCGTTTTCTTTCTTTTTTTATTTTTTTAAGAAATAAAACTCACTTTGCAGATACACCATTAGAGTTGACAGGCAGACTTGAGTGTGTTACAAATCTTGTCATCCAACTATTGGAAAGAAAGTAAACATGGCTGTCTCTGACAATCTCAAACTACTCACTTTAAGTTGCTAAAGTTATTCTGTTTTCATTTCACCCCATTGCTATAGAGCCACACAAACCTGAAAAGAAGCAGAAACAAACCATGGAGGCCATTGTGTGACACAATGTGAGTAGTGTCGGTGTGTGTGTGTGTAAAGCATTTGCGCCCAGACAGAAGCAGTCAAAACAGGAAAAAAAACCACCAACCAGCTGCCCTTGTCTGTTACCCCTGCTCACCTCTGGCTGGTGTTGAGCCCTGTTGTGTACGCATATACAGAATATGCTCACAGTGTTTGTGTGTCCCTTTAACACCTGGCAATCTCTGTCTTGTTCACTCACTAGTAGAGTGGCTGGATCGGATGAACCTGCCTGTACATTATGTAGAGGAACATTATGTTGAAGACAATAATAGACCATTACACTGTGGGAAGCTGAACTCTCTTCTCAAGGCCTATTCTTTCACACAGGAAATGGAGAAATACACAGATATCCACATACTTTAACACACATCCAGCCATTATTCATGTTTCCTTTGTTCATGAAATGTACCAAAAATTGGATTATTTCATAACAGGTTTGTAGAGTTGTGGGGAGAACTGTATCACTGCCTAAAATGACTAATTTAAAAGACTGCTTTTGAATTCAGACCTTCTATTTTTATATCTACAGTGTCTCTTGGCACAGTTTCATTTCTTGTGGCAGCTCTTCAGATCTGATTCCTTGTTTTCAACTTTTGCCAAAACCTCTAAACCACCTTCCTCCTTTCTAATTCTAATTTTCACTCCATCTCTCCTCAGTCACGCCCACACACACACACACGTGCACGCAGACCCACGCTGAGCCTCGGCTGTGGTAATTAGATACAGTCTGTCTAACTGTCAGACATCAACTGGTACCAGACACCAGACTCCAACCTCATTGGCTAATCCTCCAGACGCTGCTTCACATTCCGATTGGCTGCTGCTTCCTCCGCTGCTCTGACTCTGACCCAGTAAACTCGCATATGAACCAAATCCACGTATTTTCATTGGCTGTCTCTGAGACACATGACTGGTGCTCAACGGCGCTCTCCAGCTCTGCTGCTCCCAGAGGAGGATACAGTTATCCTCCTTACTGAGAAAAACAACACCATTCATCACCTCCTTCTCTCTCTTCATCTCTCCTCATCTATCTCTCTCTGTGTGTTTAGGTTCTTATGCTGCGTTGTTATATTTCTGCCTTTGTCCCACTAAAGGTTTTCAAGAAACTCCAAGTCCTCTGGATGCCCGGGTCAGACTGAATTACCTCCTCTCAGACTATCGAACAGCTAAAGTTGATATCATTTCCAAGCCGGAACAAAATAATCCCAAAGGATGTAATTCATCTTGCTCTGTGTTCTTATACAGTCTAATTTTTTTTGGGCTGGGAATTATTTTTACTTCCATTTCCTCCCACATGAAGCCCACACAGCCACTTCAGCTGGTGGACAGTGAGCAGGATAGGCCAAGTCATTGAGCCATAAATATTTATCCTGCTCACTCATCTAGCTCTTACTGTTCAGCAGCAGTATGATGTGGCAGGATCAGTTTCACACAACAGGTTTATGTTGTCATATCCTGTTGCTGAGAGCAGTGGACAAATACACTTCTGTTCCCTGAGGCTCCAAACCAGGAAGGAAATGTAAAATCTCCCTTTATTTTTCTTGACCTTCTTTTCCGACTTCTCATGTTATCAAGCCACAGCGACCTATTTAAGACTTGCGTACTCGTAATAATGGTTGATTCTTAACTCACCAAACTACACTTAAACACATTAGCAACATGGCAACGTTTGGTTCTTTTGTATATTACATTGTGTATATATAACTCAAAATCTAAACTGCCCTTATACCCCTGTCTTTTTGAGTTGCTGTAATGGTGAACTTTCCCCACTGTGGGATCAATAAAGTTTATCTTATCCTATGTAATTTTGTTCATTGTTTTGTTTAGGGCAGCATCATATGACATAACGATGAACCCTTGGCATGAATTTCTCATGTCTTTAAACATAACCACATAGTTTTTATATATAACAGCGTGCATAATTTTTTTTTTTTAAAATTTAGGTATTTTTGAAGACCTAGATATAACCTATGTGGAAGAGAAACAGAAAAGTGAGAGGGTTTTTCATAATATGGTGTCAAATGGGGCTCCAACTTGGGTCTTTTGTGTGACCGTCATTGATTAATTATTGTTGCCAACAATGTCCTCCTACCTACTTAGTGTTTTTGTGCTTCTTAAAGGAGATAAACATGAAAATTGGGACTGTTTAACACAATGCAGACTGTGTAGACTGTAAAACTGATTAAAGTAAAGAAACAAGTTCCATAAATTGCCTGCTCTAAATAAAAAAACTTAGAAACGATGAAACAAGGATTTAATTGCAGTTTCTGCCATGAATTTCCACCTTATGTTAATGTTCTCCAGGGGGCATATCCTCTGTGTTCTGACTGACTATCCATAATCTGATTGGTACACAAGACAGTATGCGTGAGTGGGCAATAAAACTATTACTACAGTTCCAGAAGCCACAAGCAGTTAGCCCATTAACCATTGCTAATACACACTCCACCTCATGACATAGACTGCACATAACCCTGAGTAAATGTTAAAACGGCTAGCTTCCACTCTGAGCAACAAGTCACAAGCTAACATTGCTAGTTTACACTCTCCTCGCTGAAATATTAGAAAAACATATTGAATCAGTGTAGCATAACACCATGCTATACAGTGACATGCCAAAGTTTGGACACCCTAGCTTAAAAGCTGTTGTACAAGTGATTACTATAAGTATGGTTCAACAAAATTTCAACTTTATTGATTTTGTTTGCGTCGCTTCCACATACATGTCTGTTTGGATGCTAATAAACTGGAACTGCTAGGAAATTGGATAAACCAATTAGAAAACAGGCTAACAAACTACAAGTGTGAAGTCAAACTGATTTCTACATTTTAAACACATTTTAATGGAAACTTAAGAGTGTATTTCCCATTGTCTTATGCTAACATTACAAAGCTGTGCAGCCTAATAGGTGTATGCATAGGGATTCATATATATCTTGGAACACACATGTACGTCCAGACAAAATGTTAGGCTACATCTAGTTCACAATCATCATTTGCAAAGGCCAGGTGATGCAAATTTTAAAACTTTAGAGATTTTGGCTATGATCCCATAACAATTAGGTCTATTGTACTTGCCAGTGAGAAAGTTGAAATAGTTGACTCTCACGTTATAGAAAATTTAAGGCTATGAGAACATAGAGGAAAAGGAGTTTTCCTAGAACCATTTTCTTTGTAAACAACTTAATTAAGAAATGCAGATAACAGGATGGAAGTCAAGTCAATGTCTGGAAAACCATAAACACTTGATGAGAGAGGATTGCTTGAAATCAAAACCTCTGGCTAAGTTCAAAAGATTTTCAGGAAATAGTGGTGTTCTTTGCCACTGCTCAGTGACTCTTACATAAATATTGTGTTCATGGAAGACTTATCACAAGAAGCTTCTGTTTGGGCGGCAAACATTTGCAAGCCTGTGTTTGGAAAAAGGGAACAAATTTCCTGAGATGTGGTTTGTAGGCTGATCCAGGACTAGGAGGGGCCTGAGTTTTTTGCACACTATGAAAGTTGACAATATGCAGGATGCTTTCAAACTTGACAATGAAGTATGACGAAATGCTTAGCAGCTTTAGACACTGAATTTAATTCTGAATGCATTCTTGGTTTAAAAAAGTTTTAGTATTATCACTTCACATTTATGAAATACAGCTTCTATTTATATATTACATTATATTACTTCCCTTTTAATTACTTCCCTCCAGACACAGATGCTGGTGTACACCATGATGTATGAGGAACAGCTAACTTCACATCACCCTCCTATCACTGCCAGTGATCAGAGGACTTTTGATCAGAAATTCCCATTAACACATAAAAAGTGTTTTCACACACACTCAGGCGATCACTGATAGAGAACCATTCAGCATTCTGTAGCGCCCTATTAACATGTTTGATCAGGCTTTAAGTTTGCTTATATGAAGTGTCACCGAATATGTGTCTTTGTACACACGCTCAGTTATCACCCTTCAGTAGGTCCTGACTTGATCTGTGAAGCCAGCAGACTAGTGATGTGTGTAATCCAGCGCGCCTGGGCATTAAAGCTGGTCAATCAGGCTTATACACACATTTGGTAGCTTGTCAAATGGTCTGATCAAAGTTTTTTTTCAACTAAACTCTTAGAACTGGGTCTGCTGAGGCTTGTTTGTTAAATATTTTCTTTCAATTTAGCAATGCAGTTCACACCCAACATGATGTTTGCTCATTAATGTTTTGGCTATTGACATCTCCCACGCTGTAACTGGAAGTAAAGTATCTTGCCCAATGACATGTTCACAAGTGTTTGGTAAATGAGGTGCTGTTCTCCTTTCATTTCCCTTTTTTGACAAGATTTTCTCAGCAAGTCATGGATTTGAAACAGCAGCTGAACTAAAATGCCTTTTAAGGAATTAAATTCAAATTGCAATCCAAATTTGCTCAGTAAAATAAGCCTAAATCTTGAGTTTAGACTTGTCACTCATATGGTCAAAATTAAAATTTTTATTGGTTGCATAAAGACAGCAGAGGGGTCTTTACAAAACCTGACACAAGGCGTTGTGTTTAAAAAAAAAAAAAAAAGAGAATGACCTTGGAAGTTTTTTGGAAGAGTTTGTAAAAGAGCAGAGATTTAAAAAAACATTAGATAAGACCACCTGTCTATCACTGTCAGTCCCAAGCTAGCTTCACCCAGTTAGATTAAAGGAGTGGATATAGTTGATAATGTAAACATAGGCTAGTAAGTAGAAGAACAAGATAAAAACAAAAAATAAAAGCTCCACTGTGAAAACACTTCAGCATTGCTCTTTTCCTCATACAGCAGCTATTGTTTAGCTCTGGTATCAACTAATGTAGCATTTATGCTAATTTTAAGGGGACTTTTCAGTCAGATAAATGACAAACATATTACGAGTACTAATCTTAGGGAAGCCAGGCTCAATTTTTTGTGTGAATGCTGGTTAGCTTAGTTTGCTAGCTTCCATTTCCCCAGTAAAATACAAGCTTAACATAATAGAATGGTGTTTTATACTGTGTTTTAATAGTTTTTATTCTCCATAGTTTCTTTATGCAAATGAAGCATCATCATGAAATCCATCTTTATTTCTATGCTGATGACATGCAGATTTTGCGGATCTTCAGCATGATCACAGTTCACATAGCATTGTCTTTTAGCTATTAAAGACCGGATGTCACCTGACTTTCTTCTTTTAAATTATAATAAAAATGAACTGCTGGTCATTTGTTCTACTTCACAATGACTCTTTTATAAGAGCTCAATCTCTCTGGACACTCATATCATGTTTCACAGAGACAACTTTGGTGTTATTTTTGATTCGGTAATCTCTTTTGATTATCACATATCTTGTTGACAATCTTGTTTGCCATCTATTGCTCTACGGCCACAGACAGCAAGATTACGTCCATAAACCATCTGTATATGTTTTTGGAGCATTTCCTTCTATACAGCATTTTATTGAAACAGTTTACCAGCTGATGTTAGATACTCATATACTTTAGAGATTTTTATTTATCTTTAGCAAAGACAAAAACACCATGTTTGCCAAAGATCTCTTTTAATTAAGGTCTTTGCTAATCAACAATACATTTAACAAATCTGATCTGTGATTGTACAAACACTTTTTTATGTTTAGTGGGTAACTGACACGAGAAGGACAAGAATGTATTACAGCTTTGAAATACACTGTGGCCCCAAGTGTAAGATATCGAATGACAGACTGAAGTAAACTAAAGCAAATGACAAATGAAAATGATACTGTAGAAATAAATAGATGATTCACTTTCTTGCCCCCACAGAGCCTCATTCAGTTGCCAGCATCAGTCATTCTCCAACAATCAGTATGGGGTACTTTCCCAGTTGAATCAGTTATTTATAATCACAGACAAAGGAGGAGTCAACTAACCGATAAACAAAGAGCTCAGAAACAAACATTTCAAAAAGAAAGAATTACTCTGCATGATTTATCGTTCAACAGGTAGTCGCTGAGGAAGCGTTTCTCTTCATGACTGTCTGTTGCCCTCGAGGTCATAGACAAGCTTGACTCATCTTGGCTGTCAGACAAGGGAGGGTGGCCACTCTCAGTTAGTTTGTCAACCATTTATTAGAAGAAACTGAATGTTTTTTTTGTTTTTTTTCTGTGGATGGATGTAAATGTTACTCACATCAACTCCTTTAGAGGCAAATGTTACTTTATGACTCCTTCCAGAAAATCCCAGAGTCCTCTTTGTTGACTTTTTCTGCTCTAATAGAATTGAAAATAGCTTTGCCTTTTGTAGCTTTTGGAATATTTAAAGAGCACTCTGGGCCTGAACTTTGCCCTTTGCACTTTTGGTTGCTTCTGACTTTTGAGAAAATCTGAGCTTATTCTACCATTCTGCACATTTTAAGCCTCACTGGGTAGGCACATCAGCTAAATGCCTCAATAATGAATGGAAATGAAAAGATGATAAACAGAAAATCCCTGAATGCTTTCTATTGGTCTGATCTGTAGCATAAGCTGTTTTTACAGTACATACTTTTTGCTAAAACCTGAAGCACACATCCACAACACCTCACTGACACTGTGGGGTTAATCTAAAAAAGGAGGCAGTTTAGACTTGCACACATACACACATGCACAAAATGAGTTTAGTGCAGATTAGCTTATTAGAGATGAGCATCAGCAGTATGCTGAAGCTGATTCAGGGCTTTTTCCAGACTAAAGAAGGAAATAGGCTAATCTTATCCCGGACACCAACGACATGTCCATCAGCTGGGGATTTACAGGGCTGTCTGGGCAGGGGCACTGTATGTGTGCTGAATGACTTGTGTGTGTGCGTGTTTTGCATCCCAGCTTGAGGGTGTGCCTGGCAGCATCGAGCTGGAAGCATGACTGCTTCTTTACCAGCAACAGCACGACTGATAAAGTGACACAGGCGCTTATTAATTCTATTGTCCATCCAGTAAAA
This sequence comes from Leuresthes tenuis, assembly GCF_036924035.1. Classification (NCBI taxonomy): domain Eukaryota; kingdom Metazoa; phylum Chordata; class Actinopteri; order Atheriniformes; family Atherinopsidae; genus Leuresthes; species Leuresthes tenuis. Next base: position 20,243,829 of record NW_027325372.1, on the reverse strand, counting down.
TGAACCACAAGCAGAGAGAAGGAAGGAATGCGTAGTGGGGGTATTTACTCAGTGTGAATGATTAAGCATGTGTGTTTGTCCAGTTCTTTGTCTCTCTTCCTTCCTCATTCACTTTATTTTTTCTATGCTTTTTTATTCCCTTTTTTTTTTTAGAATTTTTATCTTCTCTTCCACCTTCCTTTTCTTATCTAGTCTTTTCTCCTCACCCCTGTCAAGTCATCTGACACCATGCTCTAACCCTGTCCTCCCCCGTTTCTTTGGCTTCCCATTTTCTCATGTCCTTCCTTTAGCTACATTTCCTTTTTTTAAATGTTCTCCTTTTTTTTCTTTCTTGACCTTTCATTTGTCTTCCTACTTTCCCCTTTCTTCTCATACATTTTTTCACCTCTTCTCTCCTTTCTGTAATAGCCTATGGAGGCATGCCTGAGTTCCAGCCACACTCATTAACCTTATCATTAAGCTCACCTCCAGCTGGACTGTACTGCCCTCACACCGCTGTGTAGCTTTGAGGAGCTGTGTCAATACATACACACTCGGCCATTAAGCTGGAAAAGTGAGGGCAGAAAGGGAGGGAGATAGGCACAGCCAGTGGATGCACAACAAATTCACAGAATCGCTGAGCCAGTAAGGGGGTTGTGTGCGAGATAGAAAAGCAGAGGAATGAATGATACATTCAGGTTGATCTGAACTCTCCAAGTACTCCTTGAGTGTGTGTATCATAAAAGCCTGTGATTAGTCTTTGTAATGTGAGTAGGATCCCATGGCAGCAAAATCGTCTCGACTTTTGCTGTACAGCAAATATAATGAGACTTATATTCTCTTTCCAGTTCAGCTGCAGCCTTATGCAGTCCTCCAATAGCAGCAGTCAATCCCAATCACACCATCACACAGCAGTGAGATGAGGGTACAGTAAACAGAGAGTGCCAGATTTTTGTTTCTGCACATCAACTGTAAATTATGGGTTTGCATTTGAGATATGAGAAAGGTATTTACGAATACTGAAGCCTCAGCTCTCCTAATTCCCAGAGCACTTTTAGCACATGAAATTAATCTAATATAGAGATATTAACATAATTCTTGGAAAATTTGGCCTCTGGAGAGTTGATTGACTGTCTGTAAAGGCTATTGGCCCATCTCATTTAAGGTAAATACATATAGATCTATATCTATAAAAGCACAGCATTTGCTTGCAGAGTGGAAACAGTCAAGAGGAAAAAATATGTAAGCTTGTTTATCAGCTTCAATAAAGCAACCTTGACTAGGAGTAAATAAATAAATAAATACTTAGCAAAAAGTTTAAGGTCATGCTTTTGTAAATATGAGTTCCAGCTTTTTTAACCTGGTTAACAATAGCAAAGATAACACTCTGGTGTGTATGTGTGTTTCTACTGTGTCTGCTCTTATTTTTCTGAAGGGCAATGGTGTTGTCTCTGTTTTCAAGACTCATCACCATGGTAACCCAGATGATAAAGGAGAGGCTTGTTACAGATTAAGGCACTTCCTCGATCTAACCAAATAATTAATTCTGTCATTTTTCTCCATACTCATTTTCTCCTACTCAGGGTCATGAGGGGTTTGAGCCTATCCCAGCTACCATCAGGTGAGAGATAGTCATTTTGGTGCTTCTACCTAAACAAAGAGAAAAAACTGAAAACCTCATGTCCTGAGTAAAAAGAGTCACATTTCAGTCAAAATAAGTTAGGGATCACTCATATGAGTTTCATTTAGGTTTATTTATGTCGAACACTGCAGTCCATCCAATGAAAACCCATCGCAAGTCTCAATGACGTTTTTTTTTGTTTTGTTTGTTTTACCAAAAAATAACATGTTTAAACTGTTTTTAAACACAAATATCCCCGTTAAAGATAGCTGATCTTTTTTCTTCCCCGTTTACAGTCGTTGCATGTTTGCTGTCGTCTGAGGGCAGGAACTGCTCAATACAGGGGAGAAAGGCTATATCTATGGCAACATGAAGGGATGACATTACCTTTGTCCTGCAGGCAGGCCTGGACCACAGTATCAGATTCTCTGAGATAATTAGGCTGGGTTTTTATTTCTGACGGGAATACGGAGTTCACCTCCACACAATTGATGAAAAAAAATCTATGAATCCATTTTCTTTTTGTCTAGTTGTTGCTTTTGTCAATTTCAGATGCTGCCTGTAACCTGTGGTGATTAGTAGTTGAAAAAAGGGAATCGAGTCAAATGTTTTCAAACAGTTGGATGACAGTCATTTTCGAGAGGAAGCCCTTCTTCATTTAAAGATCTATCAAAGTCTGACATTTTTAACGCATCTGTGAAACACGGTGGTGGTGGTATCATGGTTTGGGCTCGTTTGCTGCACCTGAAAATGGAAGCCTGCTGCCATTGACACAACAATAATTCCAGGTAATTCTAAACAAAAACAAGCTGAATCTAAACAGAAGGTGGATCATTCAACAAGACAACAACCCTAAGCGTAATTGTTTTTATTCCAAATGATAGTTAAAAAAGAATATAGTTTGGGTTCTGGGATGGCCAAGTCAAAGTCCTGACCTTAATACTGTAGAAGCATTGTGAAAAGGCCTATTCATGTGAAGGAGCCCACCAAATTCCCACAGTTAAAGCTGTTCTGCACACAGAAATTGGATGCATTTCCTCCAAGTTGATGTGCAAGACTGATAAACAGTTACTGGAAATGGTTAATTACAGTTATTGCTGCTCAGGGGTTCATGTCAGATCTCACAGATGCCACTAGTCACTGAAAGCAAATGTTCACATGCTTCTGCTACAGATACTAATGGTAGATCATTTGAACTCATTTTAACTTAATATATCAGCTACCAAATATAGTTAATTTAGCCACTTTATTCATCTGGGCTCTCTTGATCTACTTTCAAGTTTAGTTTTTGTGCAGAAATGTAGAACAATCTAAAAGAGACTCAAACTTTAAAGCACAACTGCATCTATGATGAGAGGACCGAGGTATCACAGCTTCAGGTATTACCTGAATCACTGATCTGATACATGGTCCTCTTTTTTCCCCCATCAGTACTGATACATCAGATAACTACATAATAGCTCTACTAGAACACAAAATGCTGCATAGGTGGCTGCGTAGAGCAAGATCGGTTTGTTTTGTCTTCTTATTTTGCAGTGAGCGGCTATTTAAAAAAGTGTCATGGTCATCCTTATAGTTGAGAGATCTCACTGTGCTTTGCACATTGGCATAGTGATGAAGAAGAGCAACTGAATCACACCATTTCTCATTTCCAACAAAGTGGGAAGCTAAACCACTCACTGAATGACCAGCAAATTATTATCTAGATTTCTGAATGGCCCACAAGTTTCCAATTTCTTGTAGCTGTTATTATACACTCCATTATTATACACAAAATGTGTTTAATATTCCGTGTTTCTGTTCATTTTCCTTGTGTATTTTCTATCCTCCTACTGTCTGAGTTCGGAGAGACCTTTAAAGTCAGTTCTTGATGATGGAACTGAGGAACAAATATCAATGTAACATGTATGGAACGTCAACGGACATGTAAATGAATCTATAATATATTCAGATTGGCTCTTTGTCTTGATGTTTTGAGCTCCTATAGGTGATTCTTGCTCCGGGCATAACAATCATTCAACATGTTAATGGGTCGCACACTGAGCTCGTTAGCTATGCACAGCCCTCATTAACATACAAATTCAATTAACTTCCACTGCAAAAAAAAAAAAGGGAAGGAAAGGAAGAAAAACAAATCTTTTGTGTGATGTCTACTCTGTCTGCATTTCGCCTTCCTCTTAGTCACAGTGAGTGAAGGAGAGTGGCAATGTTGCGGTGACTTTCTCTGTTTTTGGCTTGTTGATTAATGCTTTATGGTCTTATTCAAGGTGGTACAGTTCAAAGCGCACCCAGACATCCTTGTGTGGGGGGAATGAGAATGTTCTGCACTTTATAAAGAGACTCTCAGGTATTTGTCCTCTTTAGCTAAGCTGGATGGCAGCTGTTTTAGTGGGCCATTGTGAGAAGACTGCACAGTCTTAGAAGACAACTGTGGCAGAATTTAGCAGTCTATGCTGTGTTGATTGAAAGCCAATTTTCAAAGTGGTGTATAGTTCGAATTTTCAATAGCAGACAGACCCTTCATCCTCCGCCATGTATTCTACGGGCAATGCCCTTATCAAGGGAATTGGTAATTAGTGGCGTGCATTGTGTCAGAGGACAGCACAGTGAATACCAACGACATTAAAGGGCTGATGAGATAAGAGGAGAGTGTGCTTGTGCGGTTGTGTCTGTTCTCACTCCTGAGCTCACATTCATGCTCCTGGGACAATGGCTAGGCGCCTCGGTCACAACAGTGTATGACTTCAATTTACGTGTTTGCATATTTGACAATTAACCAAATTGATTTTCTCAGCGTCAGCGGTGAATGTCTGTTTTCAATAGCACGTCCATCCCTATATCAAACAGGTCCAATAATGGCAGTGTCTCATTTGCATACCATTAATTAGACATCCATGTTAAATAGCTAATTAGCATATATAGCGGCTTATGTTTTGACAGAGTGAAAGCTATAGCCGCAATAACTTTTCTTTTCATTTCGCTTGTTTTTGCTATCTATGCAAATGTGAGTAGTTCCAATCAGTCAGAATGTGTGTGTTTGTGTGTGTTTATGAGAAAAAAGAAGAGTCAGGAAGAGAGGTTCAACAAGGTTTACCTTGCACAGTCTTGAAGGCATGCTTAAAAAGAAAGAGAGCAAAAAGCCTAAAGTTGATTCTGTTTGTTTTCTTTTCTTATGACTTTTTGGGGGAATTTACATTTTCTTTGAAGATTGATTATTAAGCTTCTCAGAGACGTGAAACTACTGACAAACTTACCAAAGCAGTTCTTCTGTCTTGCAGAAATACTATATAGCATAGACCCACTGGAAATCACATCAACTACTTCTTAATGCCATTTGGGTCAGCATACGTTTGTTTTTTTCTTGCAAATGTTTTGTTTGATAGCTTTTTTGTCTTGCAATGAATAGATAGTTTGTTACCATTTTTTGTTAACATATATTAGCTTTTAAGCAAGCACTCTGGATATTTGCATGAGTTTTCCTTATTATCTATCAAATGCAACATGTACATTTTGAAAATCGGCCACCAGTTCTGTGTCTGCAGCAGTGACTCAGTGTTTGCTGGACAGCTGCCAGTAAAACAAGGAGTTAATTTTACTGACATGAAATTAATTGTCTTGTTATCTCCAGGGTGGTCGGGCAAACGCATACTCTCAGAACCAATTAAAGTGCTCTTGAGGGGAATAGATTGTGCTGGGGCATTGAGGTGATTTTGAGTTTTTGGTTTTTATTGTATCAGTGTAAATTATTTGGTTTAAGTTTTGGTCCTTATGTCTTTCTTTACCTTGCATAGCCAGTTTCACATTGGTCCACCTAATGTGTCACCTCTAGCAACTTTTGTTTTTCCACACCTGGATTTTTGAGCCCCTGACTGAATTTTACCATCCATTTTTTTCCTATTAAAAATGCTTTTAACCACTGCGTTGTGAATCTGAATTTAAAAGAACTTGTGAAGCGAAACCACATGACCTCAGACACCTTTGACAATCCATTCACTGCCTCAGGTGGTAGCATCAGATCTACTGCAATCCAAACAGCACACAGTGTAGAAAATGAAACATTAAGCAGATTAAGTGGCATAACCTTTTATTTCTGTTTTTTGAACACCGGCCCAGCTGTTCAGAGCCCCACCAGGAATGCTCCAAAAGATCCCAATGGGTTTCAGTTTCTTGAAATCCAGCCACTCATTGGTTATTTGTAATAAGCCCTTAGGACCTTGTCACACCAGAACTGGCAACGAGTCCTCCAATCGATACTTCCATATGATTGTCTGTTAAAACTATCAATACTACCCACAACAGCATCCTATAAAGTTACGCTCCTACAAGCAGCAAAAGGGAAATTTAAATCATTCGTTTAAAAAGTCCTCATAAGTAGGAAGCGAGAGGGGTGGATTGCATGGCTACTCGTAGTGCTTCGAATCATACATCTTTCTATGCCATATACCTCTCAGTCCTTAGCATGACAACACTTTACCAAAATCTTTTTCCCTACCTGGTTGGGTTTAGACAAAGGTTAGAAAACGATCATGGATAGGGCTGAAGAACTTTTTTTTTTTTTAGCAATCTTAACTGTCACTTTCATGGGTGCCATTTTGTTGGTTGCCCTGGTTACATGTAAACACAACATATAACTTTGTCACTTCCCGGTTGGCTCCCTGTAGGCACTAACACCACTTGGTTAGGGTTATAAATCAAAACTTCTTAGGTAGAGTTAGAAAACTGTCATGGTTAAGGATATCATATCCCTTTTTACATTGTGGTCATAGCTCTCAAAACCACTGGATTTTCTACAGACCTCATTATAAGTTACATCTGCTTGCATGAACATATGACATGGGCATGATCAGGGAGGAAGGACAGTCTCAGGATGCTGTTTGGCAGTATTCATCTTCACAGATAACATGTCAGAAAATATATGGTTGTGTAAGGTTTAGTGGCAAACCATTTTCCAAGGTAACTGCTGACACGAGCATGATGGTACAGACAGGACAAGAAAACACAGCTGAGTCACATTAGTGCCCAGAGCTTCTGTTCCCTCTGCACTGTGGCGTCCACTCAGTAAACCCAGTATTGCACATCATTTCGGGTCGGGAAACATTTCCAAAAACATCTTTTGCATACACAACATTTATCAGATGCCACATAAACAATCCAAAATATTGTCATGAGGTATTTTAAAGGCTACATTTTAAAACTCACCTTTCTGACAGTTTGGCTCTATAGCAAAGCATTTTGCTCGCAGGCCAATAATGATAAGAAACATTTTTTACTCTCGGACATCAGAGATGTCTGACCTGGACTTTTGCAGTTGGATGTTCTTTCTGGAGTTGCGGCCGGGTAAAGCGAACAGGATGCAGGACATGGTGAAAAAGAAGAAAACCAATCCAAATAATTGTATTCACCGCAACTCAGGCCTGATAGGGAAATATAATAAGTGGGTTCTTTGCATCTAATATTGCCATTGTAGTTGGTGAGTTTAAGCTCATTGCCAATGTACATATCTCAGAGATGGAAAAACTGCAGTGTTGGATGACTTAAGATGTTGAGTGTTTGAACCAAGTAAGACGATATGTGATATTTAGAGTGTCAAAATGATGTTGTATTCACACATCAAACTCTAAGTTTGACCCTCTCAGATGATAGGTTTAATCTGATGTGAGCATAAACTAAGTTGTCTGCAGAAAACTAAGGATGGTTTGAAAGGGAAAAACCTCCTCTTAATAACATTGCTGTACAGCCTGTTCCAACTGTGCCAACAGGCTCCACTCCAGGAGCTTGCATCACATCAGTTTCAGTAGTCCAACACTCTCAGTTAAAATTTCATTCATTTAGATCAATAATTCAAACTGATGAACTTGATAGATTTGCGGATCACCAGTATTTGGATGGAGTAGCTTGTTGAAATGTGTCGGATGAAATGGGTTACAGCTATTTATTTTAAATTCTTTTTTATGCTGGATCAGACTCATGAAATGTATCTACAGAACGCTGAAGGACTTGTGTCAGGATGAAAGCCAAAAAAGTCTAATTATGATTGACATCCAGAAGTTTTAATGATTTCTCTGATTCCTCTCTTGGCAACCTATCTTGATATTAGGGCAAATTGGTGATTCTGTGTTCAACACTAGATGAAAAATAAGCCGCTAATTGTGTGGATTCATATTTGACAAACATATTTGTTTTTCTTTTTTTATTGCTGATACAAGCAAGTCTTAAATGGCCTTAATTACTCTTTTTTTAGTAAATGCGCTATAACATCTCTGCTATCAGCTCTGCAGCAAGTTCAGCTGCAAGGGGAAGAGCAGCCAACACTAGAAAGGGAAAGGGCTGGAAAAAAAGTCCAGTATAAATAAAGAAAGACAGAGAGAAAGAGGTGGGAGGGATGGGAACGGAAAGAAACATGAGGTAAGCCCTATGGGAGAGGCTTGCATGGACTCACTAAACCCCTCCAACCTACTCCTCATTTGCTTCCTCCATCACTCCTCTTTCCAGGGTGAGACGAGGAGAGGAGAGAATGAAAAAGAGGAGCCATCATGAGGGGGGAAGGAGTGACATCATTGGTAATATCCAGAGGAAAAAAGATCAACGGCTTGTTTTCACAGTGAGGGACGAGAGTCGATGACTTCGGAATTCATCTGAGGTGAAGACTTGGGAGTTGAAGCGGTTTTTTGCTGTATTTTTTTGTTTTGACCTGTGCTTGCAGGTCAAGTGTGGGGGTACTTCAGGCAGCCTGTCAGGTTTTTCCCTTTGGGAGGGAGGCAATTTTGGCTGAACTTTAGCCTCTCTTACCCCCTCTTGCTTCAAGTGGAGCTTATATAACCTTGGGGCAGCTTTTGTCCCGTGGCATCAGTGTTTTTTTGGGATGGAGTCGGCCCGTCTGTAAACTGCATATGACCCTGTCTATCTGGAGGGCTCGTCCCATCCAAACTCTCAACACACATACAGACACACACACGAGAATGGGTCTTCAGTTGGGTCCTTACTACGCACAGCCTAATGTGATGACTTGTTTCCCTGTGAAAGGCCTCTTTGATTGGGAGTGAGCTTCCCATCATCTCATGCGACACTTTCTGAAGGATGTGGTGTAAGGGGAAAAGCAAGCATGCAGCAGCAGGTCAAGCTGAATGTGCTTTGCGTCACTGCACAACTGCCTGTGTTTCTACTCCATGGCATCATGTGAGGCTCTGTTGTGCATCTGCAGAAAACATCATTTTTTTGTGTGCGGAAACAATCAAACATAGTGCAATTAAGTTGATTCATTATGATTCACTGCCATGATGCACCTCATCTCATTAAGTATGTGAATGAACAACACAGGAGCCTGACAGCCATGTACTTTTTTTGATATTTCTTATAATTCATGGAAAGTGTAAAATGATGTTCATTACTTCATTGAGAATAACTAATAGTTTGTGCTTTCTGTCAGGGGTAATCGCTGTGTTTGTTAATAGACTCCTTAGAGGAAGGCACATTTCCCTTCCAGTCCCTAATGTAATAAAAGGCTTTTAGCAGCTTCTTCAAATGCATCAGGATTGTGTTTTTCCCTATTTCCTTTGTATCTCATTAATTTCCATATTTAATTAGCCTGGCTCATTAAATGCCATGCGCACAGGAATGTATGCAGAAATAATTGCGTTCAATGTTATGGACACAAATTATCCGTAATGTTCTTGTGTGAGTTGTGACAGAACATGTAGGCCTTGTTGATTAGTCCACTCTAATAGACATGGCAGTTGATTTGTTTGTCTTATCAGCGTGTGTATGTGGCTATGAGTGAGAGTACCCGTGGGTGCTCAATTGTATGTGCCTGACTGTGTGGTATTTGTGCATATGTTTCATGTGCACATACACATGCACATTTTTTCCAATCAAGCCGTCAACTCTACACCATCTTACAGAGTGAAATTACCCATCAGCTCTGGTAAAAGCATGGCTGACAACCTCTAATCATGGTCATGAGCGAAAACAAACCATTGTCACGTGCCATATGTGTGCATGCACACATGCCGGGCCAGGATAACGACATTGGTAAATCTATCCCTTTGTCTATCCTTTAACATGTTTCTGAATGATTCACAAGGGGACAACTGTGTTCTGGTTGTGTTTCTGTTGCAGTCGGAGGAGTTTCCATGCTGCAGCCTGCCTTTTATACATCAAATTAATAAGCTAGTCTTCTCAGACACCTTGTCTTCCACTCAAATATATGTTTACAGCTTTTACATGAGGCATTCTGGATCACACATCTGAGGAGAACTATAGGTGATTTTTAATCACGCACCATGGCGACATGAATAACTCTGACATTTACAATTAGCTGTTGTCAGCGGCCAAAGGCAGTAGTGCAATTTAGTAGGTACACATTACTGTTGTAAATGGAAGTGACAACAATTTGATATGTTATTTGAAAGTGGCGTGATAGCGAATTGTATTTGACCCTGTTTAAGTGGGCTCACACTTGATAGAAGAACACCCTTTATTCAAAAGAGATAATTGGTTTGGTGAAATGTTGCTCACGCAGGCTCTGCGACATTTTGGGAGAGAAAGTAGAAGGCGCTGATTAACCCTGTCATGGTTGTTGACATCTTACGATCACGTGGCTTTTACATTTGGGTGCTTTCCTGCGTTGGAAATCCTTCTTTTTCTTTCCACTCTGAATGCTGAGGATAAGTGTTAAATTAGTGTTTTTCTTCCTCGTTGTCTTCCCTTGACAGATGCTTTCATGGTGGAGACAATATATTTCAAGCAGGGTTAGCGTCTGTGATGGTTAGTCTCTGAACCCAAACTTCTGAAGCAGTGATAGTTATGATTCAAGAGGTTGGGCTGGGAGGTGGGGGTCTCCTTGCTGTGGTTTTTCTACATTTGGCTTACAGACAAGTGTATTGTGCATGAGGCTTCTCTGATGTGGTACTGTGATGATGAGTAAGCAACCATATGATGGAGTGGGTATGTGTGTGGTATCCAGAGCTTTGCCTGACACATGGTCATGAGGAAATTGAGAGGCAGGACTCATGAGGGATTTGGTATATATATTACACAGCATTTTACCAGCCAAATTTTTCCTTCTTTCTAATTAGAGAACAGTTGTGGTTTCTGCCAGTTACGTAAGCTCTAAAGACTTCCTGGTGAAAAAGTCATGTTCAACGTGACACATGGGGGGCAGATTACTCAGAAATTTGGCTCCAGTTATAGGATTTATGAGAGGAGGAACTCATTTGACCTTTCGAAGGGTTTTTCATTCTTTTTATTTGCATTAAATGATATTCAGGACAGACCCTTTGTGTTGTACGTGGCTGGTTATGATCAAGCATTGCCTACTTGCTCCATGTGTCCATGAGGTGTAACAATCCAATAGTACTGATCTCTTTCTCAAATTTATTCATTTAAAGGAATACTTTTATAAAACTTTCACACTGTTAGGAGATAAATAAGAAACACTAAAGAAAAAAGTGTCAAAATCAAAAGCCAGTCAAAAGACATTTACGATTACACAACTCAGCACCATCTTTCAGTGGAACTTTTATCTTACAGAATTTATTCCTCCACAAATTCTCTGACTCAAGAATAACTCCAGTTTTTGCAGACTCTGATGACCTCCCTGTGCCATCATCTGGGTTATCTCTTGGCTAATGAGGCAGAAAAGAATGTGCTACAGCTGCACACGGAAAGAATGTATAACCTGCCTTTACACCAAAAGTAGCGTGTTTGAACAGTTTTTTTTCAATGGAGCTACACCAGCTAATAGAAGTAATTTAAGTCCTTTCTCGTTGCCTGTAGTAGCTTGTTTGCCCTCAGTGCTCTGAGAGCAGCAGTAAATGTATCTAGAACAGGTCTAATAACTACCACTAGCTCTATAAGCTACGACATCATGAAGAGATTATACTACATACTACAGGCCGTGTTGGACATAAATTTCTGATGAGCACAACTTTCTGAGATAAAAGAGGCTAGTTTATCCCTCCCAAACAGCAGGATGGGTAAAATTGATCAACCTCATCTCTTTTTGTCCACAAGTTGTTGTCAGTTTTTGAGCCTCCATGTGAGACGCTATGGTTGGTAAATGTTTGTTTCTGTGAAGAAAAATTGAGCTGTGCCCACTCTTACTGCCCAGATGAAGCACCCTCTTTGAAAATTAGCACATGTACTGGGGTGCTGTGTTCCCATCAATGCCAATCAGAGCCAGAGCCAATAAATACATGTGCTTACTGCAGAATTTAGGTATGACTTAATTCTGTTTAAACACCTGCCTATTGTACTTAAAGAACGTCTGAGTAGAGAGTAAAAGAGACAGGATATGATCCAAAAAGTATGTGTTTTGCTTAGGGAACATGTAGGATCATGGATGAGATGTGGCAGATTCATCAATCATGATGTCCAATATTGAGCTTATATCACTACTACATGTATCTGGATTTCCAGGCATTATCACTGGAAGAATGAAAAAAGATGAAGCAGCCAAGAATATCAGCACACATGTTAATTTAGTGTGAATTCTCTTCAGGAAGTTACCTGCTATGTTCACACAAGGGCTCATTTGTAATTTATCCAAACTTGTAGCTGGCAGCCTTATCTCCACATAGAGTTTGGTCCTTCTTATTCAGATGTTTTGTTTCTTGTGTAAAGCCCCTTCCTAATGACTGCAGCAATTCACTGCAATTCTGAATTTCTAAAAAAACTGCCAAGTATTCAGTCATAAACTGACATACAGGACACATTTAAAGTTAACCTAATGATGGTGCTAAATAAAAAGTCCCATTAAAGACTTCAGACAGTAAAGTTCAGACAGTTCAACTTCACACAAGCATGAATGTGCCAAAGTTAATTTCACTCCGAAGCAAAGTTGTCAGCCAACAGTTTATCCGCTGTGCTTCAAATTTTCTGGATGCATTGCTTTGGACCTAAGGTGGTGCAGTGTTTTGCAGTGCTGAGTTTTTCCCAATATTCTAGCTAAAAGTTGTTTTCTGTTGCTTGTTCACAACTATGTTTGCCTGCATTTGAGAGGTTTTCGGTTAGCATAAGCTCTGCTACTCTGGCTGACATCATGCCTTTTCTGTTTATTAGCAGCTGTGATTACATGAATCGTTCACTTGTGTGGCGTTCAATTAGTGTGCCCTTATAGCAATATGGAATCACCACACATGGAGGATGTTCACTCAGCATTCAGCCTTTTTATTTAGTAAAAACACAGATATGACACAAAGCATCCATCCTCAAAGAATTCTAGTTGTTAGAATTCTTTCTGTGTAATCTATCCATCTAATTTGTTGCTCTATCTATAAATCTAAACCCGAGCATCATCAAAGTGTGGTGATTCCTTTATTTTTTGCCAGGGGCTGTGTCTGTCCTTGTTTCACATGCAGTGTTTAAGTCCAAAGAAAGAAGAATAAACTAACAAACATGATTTGCTTTGTCTTTTTGTGACATTTTTACCTCTATGGTTTAGCTCAATCTTGGTCTTTGGATCTTGTTCGTGTCAACGCATCACGTCATTTGAAACAAACATAACTGGTTTTCTTATCTTTGAATATCGTGCTGAGTCAGGACCCCCACCCAGCTGGCACATGTAGAGGATTAAAACAAACACTGCGGGTTAATTGCACACATTATTCAGCCGGGTCAGATGGTGTGTTTGTTCAGTCAGAGGTCTGGAGCAGCTTTGATTGAGGCAGAGCATTTGAGTGGGTTCAGACTGTGTTCACCGTCATCAGCTCATAATGACGCCAGTGCTGCTGCTGCTTCTTGCAACCTTTCAGTGTGGGTGGTTTTTCCTGAGTGTGTGCGTGTGTGTGTATGTTTTAGAAGTGGGATTCTGTAGTGCCTCTGCCCTTGATCCTTTTCACTCTCTTGTGCCTCTCCCCCTGTTGCTCTCTTTCTTTTCTTCTTTCCCCCTTCCCCTGCTTTTTCCCGTGTCAACGTCTGGAACTCCCACAGAACTCCCAGGCAGCTCAGATTCAGAGGAAGTCCTTCCTGGGATTAATACATACACATACACAAACTTCCTCGTCAGATTTACCCCCCTCTCATCTGTCCTCCCACAGACATCCTGTTTGTCTCCTGCAGCTCCTCAACTCCCTCAGATGAACACAAGCCAGAAAGGCATGGTGTAAACACAAGAGCTGTTTGTGACAAGAAGGCCGCACAGAAGCACAAAGAGCCCCTATAAACAACTGTGATTCCTGTCACCCGGATCCCAAGCTCAAATTTTTATCCTCAGTCTCCCTGTGATGTTTTTCTTTCTTTCTGTATTCAGAACTTGTTGCTGCTGTGGACTAAATTCAGCAACAATCAGTTTTAACCAGGATCTGTGAGCTCACCAATCATACTATTGTCATGTTTTTGAGCTGGGCTCCTGGAATGAGAGAAACCTAGTTGATTTTTTTTCTTCTGTAATCAGTTTCCATTATCTCTCACTGCAACAGCAGGCATCAGCTCTCCGTCTTGTCTTCTCATCCGTAGAGCGGTCTATCCAATCCATTTTACCCATCTGCCAATCTCCATCATTTCGATCCTGGTTTGTCCCCCTTCTCTCTCTTCTCTGTCTTCCTTCACTCTATCCATGGCTAATCCATTACATCTTCTAATGAATGTTGTTTCGCTCCATAAAGAAGAGTATAGCATGGATTGGCATTTCTGATGCCATATGTGTGTGTTTGTTAGGAACCATCATCTCTTCTTAACCTTCTTTTTGAAGCTTTATCCCATATACTGGCAGATGTGTACAATTATAGCCATAAAAAGACATTTAATGCCAAATGTCAGCTAGAAAAAACCTCCTCCGTGTGCAGTCTTCACCTTCATCAGTTGTTTTCAGCTTTTCTGGAACCAGATTTTTCTCAACAAATAGGTTGTCTTCGCTTCAGTTATTTGCCTGATTTTCAAGCTATTTTTTTTTTTAAAAAGGATCGTATCAAATGATTTGAAACTTTTGTTATTTGGATTTTAGATGTTCCATTTTGTTGCAATCTCCATTCTTTTTGTAAAGTTTCTATGTTTACTTTGTATTTGTCTTATTGTCATGTCCTGTTTTTGGTAGTTAGCTTTACTCCTGTTTTACTCTGCAAAACCAGTCCCCTTGTTCATTTCAGTTAGTTTAGCTTCCTGCCCTCGTTTCACACCAGGGGCCTTGTTTGATAGCTACTCAGCTGTTTTCTGTTATTCATTTACTCCTCCTGCATATATTCAGCTTGGGCCCCCTTTTTTCTTCTGCTGGTAGTTAGTCATCATTCGTGTCTGGTCAGTCAAGGTCTGTTTTTACTAAACTCAGTTTATTGTTTGGATTTTTTGACTCCCTGGTTTCTGCGGCGCCTTTTCTTTGCTTTGTTTAACAAGTTATTCATTGCTCAGCCAGTAGTCTCTTTAAATGGAATCTGCATGTGGGTCCTCCCCCTCTTCACATACTGACCATAACAACTTTCCCTTAACTTGAGTGAAGGCATTTTCAATTCAATTAAATTCCATTCAGTTCAATTATACTTTATCAATTCTTAAAGAAAAATGATATCGTTGCAGTATAAATAATAGATTCATCCTTCTTGAAGACACCTCTGACTGAAGACACTTTTTTTAATGACTGTTATGCAGATTATGTGCAGTGTTGTTCATTATGTTGAGCAACTTGTGCAACATTCTTATTTGCATAATTGACTTTACAAATAGGGACAGTGCCATTTTACAGTGAAGCTAAGCGACACATTCAATATATCTTATAGCCTGCTATAGGCTGTGTCAGGCAGTTATTGCTCTTGTAAGGACATGCATGCAAGTAGTAATCCATGTTGTGTGTCTGTTTTTGAGTGTGAGAAAGGGAGTTAGTAAAAAAAAAGGCGTCATTATTTTCTAATCCGGCCACTCACTCTTCTATTTGTGCATTGAGACAAAAGCTATTGTTAAATTGTGGTGGGTTAGAAATTTAGGAACTTATTATTGAAGCGCTTTGAGTGGTCAGTTAGACTCGAAAAGCGCTATACAAGTACAAGTCCATTTACCATCCATTTCCATTTACCATTATATAATTATAATCATTTGGTGGTTACATAAACTTACAGCCTTGCTAATTCCATGACATGAAAAGTAATAAGGTACAATAAGTATACACTGTAGTTTAACTCCATCATAGTTCCCTTTAAACAACTCCAAAGTCTCTTCTGTTTATGATATGTAGAAAAAAAACTGCTAAGTTTTACTCAGATGACAGTCAGGATATAATTCAAAACGGTAGGCTGTCAGTTAGCTTAACCTCAGGGACTGTATCCAGCCCTGAAAAAGCCTGATATGACAGTTGAATCTTGGGATTCATGCACTCCTTAACTTTGAAAAACCAAGGTGACAGTGTATAAGCAGGGTTGTAATTTCCGCAGATGCACCTTCAGTATCTGTTTTTTTTTAATTTATCATTATTATTGTCTGTCTTGCTTTAGATTATTTATCCAAACTACAATTTTGTCTTCAAATTGTTTCATCGTGCGCACAGTCAGGATAAAAACAAAAAGATTACAACAGACTATTTGTCTGTTCTCTTCAAGGAGACATGCAATGTAAGTTATCTTTGCCATACATGACTCTGTTTCTCCACAATGACATTAACTGTGCAGAAATAGAAAGTTAATACAATTGAATTGCAGGTGTAACAAGAACCGGTAAAGATATGGCCGCCATCCTGCTATCTTACACCACCACGCACACCATGAGCAACGGGGATACAATCATAAAATATAAAACATCTCTTCATCCAACAGTTATGGTGCCCTTGAAATTGTAAAGGGCCATTCTGAGACAAATTAGCAGTTGGAGTTGCCCCACTGGAACCCCCACTGTGCCAGTCAGCAGTGCTCCCCTCTGATTTAAAATCATGAGCCTTCAGTGTTCAGCCACATCCACTTGACAACTCTCTCCATTCATATGCTTTATGGAATCATCACTGTCGCCACCCAGTAAATGAGCGTAGCAATAGTAAGGACAAATGCCACTGCTGAATGGCCCTGTGAAACAATGCTTTTGAATATTTCATGTCTCTGAAAAACCATATCAAAATGAGGGGAGAGAGGACAACCATTTCCTAAAACCATGCCCGTGTTGCAGTCCCGTACCTTGCAGGGAGGTGCTGGGCTCAGCAGTCAGCGCTGAAGCGCTGCTGTGGCTGATGAGTTGTTTGTATTGCAGGGTGTAGTTTCCTCAGCGCAGCGAGGTCTGGCTGCCAGAGAGGCTGCGGAGTGCGCTGGCTGTGGCCTCTGCTGACTGGCTTTCTACACCGCGTCTGTGGAGGCAGAGATAAGCAGTGACACACACAGAGTGCACACACTCTGTTGACGTGTGACGTCACGGATGAGTTTTGTGTGTCTATGCAAGCGTGTGATGTTTTTGGTTCAGCTATTTTTAAGAGCCAGGGGACATCTGGGCGGGGTACCAACAGGATCTGGGGGCCAAAAGTTCAGAGAAAGACAGGCAGAGGAGTGAGTCGCAGCCTCTGTGGACGAAAGCAAATGCAAGGGGATGAAAGGTACAAGGGCTGAGAGCAAAAATAAGTGCGAACATTACTCTGAACGGCTTTATATGTGATACATTGCAAATGGTTATTTTCCATTCACTCCCATCACATTTTCACAGGCTTTGGTCAGGTAAAACAAATCGCCATATGTATTATTAATCCAAACATCTCACTTCCTCCCACAGAGTTGAATCGACCTCAAAGCCCTGAGACCCTCCCTTTGCCTCGGAGGCCGGGCCAGCCTCCCTGCGAGGCAGCTCCAGGTAATGGCCTGTGAAATGACTGGGCTTTTGTTGGTCAGGGTGCTCGCTGGAGGCCCTGGCAGCTTATTTATGGAGGTGCTGTGGTCTTTCTCCTGGCCTCGACACCTATAAATACACGGGGAAGGTTAGCCTGCTAAAACAAACAATGATGTGAGCCTGAGACATCTGAAATAGAATACGCAATTCTGCAGCTCAGCCCTCTATAAAAAGAGCTGGAATCTATCTTTAAGTGGGAGGAGAGTAAGATTTAGAACTGCGGTGTGAATGCTGTTTCAGCTCTAGGGATGACTTCAAGACATAATAAGATGGTATTAGATTTTGAGCTTGAATGACCTGACTATAATTGTATTTGACCTGCTACTCTCAGTGCAAAATGTTTAAAGTGGATTGTAGGGCGACTATAGTGTGAAAGCAGGGTTCATTTTATGTTACCGTGATGCAATGCGGTTAAATTAAACGGTGTGTGTGAATACTCCTTTCACAAAAATTCATAAACTGTTTGTTTTTTTTCCTTTTCAATTCAAATATCTACCTACCTTTTATTGCCCAGAACACAGAGCAGTGAGGCTGGAGCTGGAAGAGACTAAGGTGTCAGTTAAACCTGTGTTGGCAGGTGGCTTCCATATGTTAAAGCTGGACAGGTTTCAGCATATATATATAAATGCACATTGTGGGGTGGGAGCAGAGATAGATATGCATAATGGATGTACAAGACGCTCTTGTTAGCGCCTGGCTTCAGCTGAGCAGAGCTGAGGACAGGACTGGAACATAGCCCAGTCCCGGAGATGGCAAACATGGTTCAACTGATAAAGCTGTCATTACTGTGGTGGAGGCAGCTGGGGAGGTGCAAGGGTGAGAAGGAAAAAGTTAGAGGAAAATATTTGTGTGGAATCTCATCCTGTCAAGGTTGTCGGCTTGAAGACTTTTGGTTTAGACCAATATCCTACCGATATTGACCTGTCAGATTTCTGTCAGTCAACGTTGGGATGTTCAGGTTTCTTTAAAACCAGGGGCCTGTTCCAGACAGGAGGGTTAACAAACTCTGGGTTGAAAACTGAACTCTGAATTGAACTTTGAGCTGTTGAACTCAGAATTTTCAGTTTCAGAACAGGTGGTAACTATTTGTTTACGCAACTCTGAGTTCAATTAACCGAGCAGAACGCGCTCAGGAGTAGATAAAAAAAGACCCCATCAATGGAACACAGATACAAGTAGCTGTATAGCACATTTCTGAAATCATGGCAACTAATAAAAAGTCATGAATTTACAGTTTCAAGATACTGGAACACAAACTGTTAATAACTGCCTAAAGTGAGTATGAGCATATTCTGACAAAATAAGGCAACACTGTCACAGCTGCAAACAAACAGGAGCAAGCGTAGCTCTTTTTTCATGTGTCCCTATAATCTGCTTCTCTTTCCCTGTGTTTGTATGCACCTAACTGTGCTTCATTTTAACAGATGTAGCCCAACAAGGATAAAGCGCTGTTGGCAGCAAATAAAGATTAAATAGAAAAATATAATCCAAACAGGTTAGTATGATTACAGGCCATTGGGAGGTTTAACTTGTCTAAAACCCAAAAGCTACCCTTTCTGCCATCTTAACTCATGTATGTTTTTTATTTTTATTTCTATGCTTTAATGACATATTGGCCAAAACACTGTTCTCTCCTATGTCTTGATTCTAGTTGTCTAGTTGTTTTACCTTTTTACAAAGGAGAAAATAGAAGTAAGTAAATGATTGCCTAAACTGCCTAAACTTATAATTTCCCAAACAACTAAGCAAAATATACGTGTAGGCTTGTAGCAACCAATAATGCAATAAAGTCCAACATTTCTGAAATGTCGTCGTGTTTTTTAAATGTCGTGTTTTCTGAAATATTGTTTTCTGAATGTCATCGTGTTTTCTGAAATGTCGTCGATTTTTTTAAATGTTGTCGTGTTTTCTGAAATGTCGTCGTGTTTTCTGAAATGTCGTCGTGTTTTCTGAAATGTTGTCGTGTTTTCTGAAATGTCGCAGTTTTTTTTAAATGTCGTGTTTTCTGAAATATTGTGTTTTCTGAAATGTCATCGTGTTTTCTGAAATTTCGGCATGTTTTATGAAATGTCGTCGCGTTTTCTGAAATATTGCCGTGTTTGATGAAATGTCCTCGTGTTTTCTGAGATGTCGTCGTGATTTTTGTCTTTATTTTGGTACTTGGATGTTTCCATTCTTCATACGAGAAGAGATTCATGAAACAGTGAACTGACGAGGAATAACAAAAACCAAAGGATAAATATACTGAGGAAGTGACGAGGGATTCAGGTGAGTGCTAACAGAATAAATGTGGGGGAAAATAAAACAGAAAATAAGTAAAGACCAACAAGGAAAACCAGAACAAGGGAAAATTCAAAACACATCATGACAATTTCTTTAAGTCGTCTTCAGGACTGGTTCTCCAGGCTTCTTGAAGGACATCCCAAAGCTCTTCTTTGGATGTTTGCTGCCTTTTGTTCCGTTCTCTGTCAAGAGAACGGAACAAAAGGCTTCAACAATAGCCGCATTCGGACAGAGACTTTCTAAGAACGCAGTTCTAAGAACTGTCCACCTCGAATATCGTTATAAAAACTGCCTTTCCCCAGGGAAACTGTTTAATTTTGCATTCGCATGTGAGTCAGGGACCTTGACAGGGACTGATGTGACGCAACCGTCTGCGACAGACGTGTTACTTTAGCAACAACAAAACAAAACCAGCAAAAAGTAAGGAGAGAAGAAAACAACACCACCAAGAAGCTAATATGGAGAGCGAGGAGGCCACCGTGTTCATGGTCTGCATGACGGTGATATTAATCATGGATGATCGGGCATCTAAGATCGTGGCTGGAAGAGCACACAACGAGAGTCAGAAAACGAAGAATGGAGCAGCGGGCGATACTTCTTCATTTCATGAAGGAAAGAAGGAGAGCAGAGCGCCGCAGACAAAGGAGACAACGTGTAAGTTTAACTTATTAAACATGCGCTGTTTGTGTCCGTGTCGTATGAGCAAACATTTCAGACAAGGGGCAGAGCCACCAGCCACCAAACACCTACGTTATATGTGTTCCTATGGAACCCAGAAAAGACCCTGCCTTGGAGAAGGAGCTAAAATGATTATAGGAACTGAGAACCGTGGTCCCGAGTTCCTGTATGTCCGAATGTGCGAAAAAAACACACCCTATTCCTGAAAAGGTTATAGGAACTGCAAAAGGTTCTTACAGTGGGAATGCGCCTAATGTTGAGGTCCGGGCTCTGGGGAGGATTCATCCCTCCATACGACCTGTTGCCACTGATTTTCAGTCCACTCCTTGTGTCATTTGGCATAGCTCAGCCTTTTCTCCCTGTTTTCCCTCCTTAAGAATGGCTTCTTGACAGCCACTCTTCCATGGAGACCATTTCTGATGAGGCTTCAGTGAAGGTCCAGATGCCTCTGTGAGGTCCGATGTTGGGTCTTTGCTGGATGTTTTTCTTATTTCTTACAGACATTTCTTTCAGATGTCTTCTGTGGATAGTTTTTTAGGCCTGTAACTTCTTCTTTTATCCTGTACTTGTCCCCAGTTTTTAAGGACATACTGCACACCATTCCAAGTTTTTTGATAATAGCTTTTTGGAATAGTCCTGTTGGTGAAATGCTATCTTGCTAACTGTGTTATGTTTGGCCTTTTTTGTAAAGAAACTGATACAAATTGTGTGTCTTTGTGTAGGTGCCTTTTCTTCGCCTGAATGATTCATAGGTCAGTCTTAAGTGGCTTAATAAACAAACAAAATTAAACTAATTTCTCTGTCAAGGGTCAGGACTGGAAAAATCCACTCATGTTCAAAGAAAAACTTTAGAAGACCTTCAGAAAGTCTGGAGCACTATTGCTCAAGACAACTTTAAAAGATTACAAGAACGTCTGACTGCTTGGAAGCAAAATATAAAGAAATAGTACTCAGAAATAATAAGAAAGTATCCTCAGGTTTTCCAAGAGATCCGTGCCTTGCTCGTCACATAAGCTTAAAGAAATATAAAATAATGGCTGCTGATTTAACTTAAATCAATATTTCCATATAAAATATGTTGCACTTGACCAGTCCTGGGTGAAAAAAGGGAACTGTTAAGCTGGAATTAGCTTTTTCTGTCCTGATCTTGGCAGTTTTCATTGCAATCCAGAAAGTGATTTTGCTTGTTTTGGCTTTGGCCTGTTCTCTTTACTTAATCAATTCAACAAGTTTTAGATTCCAAGTTGGTGGTTACCTTCCTGATTATATCATTTGATTCACAGATCAATAAGAGGGACAAAAGTTAAAAAATACAACCAAACTCAAGTTATCCGTTAAAATATTTCACAAGGTCTATAGGAGCTGCTGATTCAGCAGGATATTACTCAATTAAATGGACCTGTTTTCTCTTATGGTTTGATGCTCATAGGCTTTAGCTCTGCACAACTGAGTAAGAGAAAACAAAAAAGTTTATTTTGCCATCAGCAGTTTCACTCCAAAAATATCAGTATCGGCCTTGAAAACCCATAAAGGTCAAAACCTAGCAGAGCTAGCTCCTGTGGAGTCAAACATGCTGTTCAGCCGTGCTGTGAGAGGATGAGGGGAACGATGCAAGGGAGGGAGGCAGGGATGGAGGGAGGAGGAGGGTTTGGAAGGTGTTATGTTGCAGTGTGGTGCCAGGGGAGCTGTGAGGCTTGGCAAAGAGGTGTGTGTTCACATCCCCAGTTTCCCTACTGCTGTTGGAGAAAGGAGAAGGGGAAGACTGTGAAGAGAAGGAGGGCGAGATGAATGGAAAGACGGTAGGTGGGGAAGCTACGAAGACATTCGCCAGGAACAATTTACCCATCCATCACTATCCAACATTAATCAAAAGCTAAATGTGTGACTTGGTTTCAGAAAAAATCTCTAGCACCTTCGGTTCATCGTGTCAATATGTGCGCACATCCCTGAAAAGACAGGCCCTGAAAACATTTTCATCCCAGGTGTAAATAAACCACACCGGTTGTCCTGCTGGGTTTATACTCTGCAGCTGACCACATAGGGCTGCAGGACTGAGGCTACGCTGCTTGGCCTCAAGTGGCCGTCTCGTAAATAATTACAAAAACATTCACATGAGCACACACACCATATTCAGACAGCAAGAACACATATAAGGGACGTAATTTAAAAATTTTGTGAACTTTATTTGAAGGGATAAGAATCATGTGACAGTCACAGCCATGAAACAGAACCTCAATCTTTAGGAGCATTCCTGTTGTCCTTAAGTGTTACTTTAATCTATTGTAATTCTCATGTAAAGCTGAAATTGTAAGAGATGTTTACTCAACTTGACATTTGGAGTATGATGCTAACCAAAATAATAATTTTCACAAAACCTCAGTCTGTGTTTGCTTTTCAGACATACAACATCATGACAACACACAGAATTCTCATGTCACTTTGAATTGCTTTTTCTATTTTGCTGTTTTATGTAGCGTATACCCAAACATTTTATATCACTCACAAGGCTTATTTGAACAAATATGTAGGTCCAAAGCTGGGAGGATTTCTAAAATGCAATAAAAACATAAAGCTCTGATTTGTTAATATGTTTGAACCTTAATTTAACAGACATTGCCACAAAAGAATTGACTTTCTCTGTATATACTGACAGACTATATTATAATTCGACATTCTAAACAAATCTAGAATTTGAAGCCAAAAGAAAAGTTAGGAAAGAGGCAAAGAAAGATGGAAAAGTTTATAAAATATGCAGGTTACATCCTTCTGTAAGATTCTTTTCAAGATCTACCGTCCTGAATATTGTGAAAAGATTCAAGGAGTTGGGAAAATGTGAGTGCCTGAAGGCCAAGGAAACAACTGCTAGGTAAGTGTGACCTTTCGTCTTCAAACAGCAATGCAGGACAAACCGTCATGACACCATGATCATTTTATCCACATGAACTCAGGAGTACTTTAGAGAGCTGAAAACAATACAATATATCAACTCTGTGCTGAAACACTGTTGAGATGTCAGAACACAAACTCATCTCAGATGGAAGGAGAGACAATAGGCATATGTTCTGTGTGAGTTTAAGCTGCTTTTGGGAAAAATGAACATCAGGTTCCACATTTCAAAGATGAGGAAGATCATCCAGGCTGTTATCTACATAAGTCAAATCAAATCAAATTTTATTTATATGGCACCTTTCGTACTTAAAAAAGCAACACAAAATGCCTCACAGAAGCTAAAAACAGCAATGATAAAACATACCAACCCTCCCCGCCCCCATAAATACTCAGAGAGACACAGAGACATACAGACACACACACACACACACACACACACACACACACACACACACACACACACACACATGCACACACAAACACAAACGCACAAGCTCAGACCCACTGCACCTATTAGACAGAGACATGGCCAGGCACCGAGACCTAAGGCAAGGAAAAAGCCACCTTTGGGGGCCGACCACACTGAGAGGGCTCCCGGCCCACGACTACAGGGAGCGCCGCCACAGAGACAGCCCTGACCCGGGCAGAAAAAAGACCCCACACCAAGGTGCAGAGCCCTCCAGCCACCCGGGCAAGAGCAGTCCACAGGACAGCACCCCTGTCAGTGGACCAAAAGTAGCTCCCAGTGTGGTAGGCCCCCATGAGGAAACACTGGAGCTAGAAACTGAAGAACTAAAGCAGTAAAATAAGATAAAATGCTTTTCAGCTTGTGTAGTTAGAACGTCTAAAACATATTGCTAAAACATGGTTAAAACATAAATAAAACATGTAGTTAAAACATAACTAAAACATGGAGTTAAAACATTAATAAAACATGGAGTTAAAACATATAAATAAAACATGTAGTTAAAACATATACTGTATTTTACGCACTATAAGGCTCACCTGATTATAAAGTTCACCCTTTATTATGGGGTCCATTTCTGTACTTAACCCATACATAAGGCGCACCTGATTATAAGGCGTATGTATTACCTAATGTTCTGCCAGCACACGTAATGTATGTATTACGTCCCTGTGTCAGTGGACAACATCGTTGATCGTTTCTACACTTATAAACTGCACATTGGTCTTCATCACCCATCTCATACTGAAGAACAGGCACTAACTGGGACATGGGCAAAAGCATTAATGATGGCACAATTCAGACGCTAAGTACGAGCTCCATACAATCTTCGCCCCATTCAGTGAATGGCTGGGATCCGCCTAGCCCTGGATTCACACCGAACGCAAAGCGAGCGACGGAAGTGGCCAGATGCCATTCATTTCCAATGTACAGAGCGAAGAGGCGTGGGAAAAGTTAATGTGGTGGTGAGCGGCTCGAAGGGAGTGCGGTGAGTGATGCGGAGGGGGCTTAATGCTTGGCGCTCCCCGCGGTAAATTCAAAATGGCGGTATCCATGACAGATTTTGGAATCTGGTGCACACATAAGGCGCGCCAGATTATATGGCGCACGGACGTTTTTTTTTGTGAAAATTTAAGGCTTTTAGGTGCGCCTTGTGGTGCGGAAAACATGGAGTTAAAACATATAACTGAAACATGGAGTTAAAACATAACTAAAGCTTGTAGTTAAAACATATAACTAATACATGGAGTTAAAACATATAACTAATACATGGAGTTAAAATGTCTAACTAAAACATGGAGTTAAAACATATAACTGAAACATGGAGTTAAAACATAGCTAAAACATGGAGTTAAAACAAATAACAAAAACATGGAGTTACAATGTCTAACTAAAACATGGAGTTAAAAAATATGATTAAAATAGTATAGAAGAAAAATATGAAAGTTAGATTAAAAGGAATAAAGGAAATAAATAAGTGAGTGAAGGTAAGACTGATGCAGTGATGTATTTTGGAATTTAGGAGAGATATACGTTACCACCAAGGGGACATTTTTTCCAGGAGGTCTATAATTATTTCAGCAGGACAGTCTGTATGACTTACAATGACGTGGCTTCATAGAGTGTGTGTGCTTGACTTGCCCGCCTGCAGTCCAGAGCTGTCTCCTGTTGACAATGCATGGAGCATCATGAAGAGGAGAATCAGACAGCAACTACCATAGACTGTTGAACAGCTAAAACTTATATTCAGTAAGAATAGACACAGACACCTCTACAAATCTGCAACAGTTAGTATCCTCAGTTTCCAAAAATGTAAAGAGTGTCACTAAGACAAAGAATGATGTAACACAATGGTTAACATGCCTCTTTTAACCTTTAACTTTTAAGCTTTGGTTGTGTTTTAGAAAACTCATCTTTACCGGAAATGGGGTTTGTATTAATTAGATTATTTTGTCAGGGGACCAGGTTGGGACTAGATTAGTTTACCTGCATAAAGTGTTAGAGCAACTGAGCTTGTATAGAGTTGAAATTTAACCAGTCTAAGCAAAATAACATAAAAAAAGAAAAAAATTTAATCATATGTATGTAACGTCATAAAGCTGCTACATACAAACACACACAGATGCTGAGGCACAGATGAGAAGATGCGGATAGGCTGAGTGAGGAGTGAAGTGAGGAGTGAAGTCAGTTGAGGTCATTAGGTTGATTTTATGAATACAAACTACTTTAGATGAAGTATTCATGACAAGAGGCTGCGGTCAGACCAGTGATTAGACCAAGATCTCTCGTTTAATTAGTCTCCCACCCACTGCGTGTACCTTATACACCTAATACCTTATGTGTTTTTTAAACACAAAAGAAATAAAAGGCATAGATCATAAACTATCAATGGAAAGTTGCCTCACGGGTCAAAATGCTTGAACATTCACAAACGCTGTTGCTGTAAAGTGTTGTTCCCCATGAACGCGCCTCTTGGCTCCTCTTGTGTGGTGTGCCTGAGTTAGGAGTGGGGAGGTGGGGGCTATGGAAGGTGAGGAGTGGGTTTGGTGAGGTGAGACAAGACGAGGCGAGGAAGGGAAAGCAGGGTGATGACACCAGAATGAAACTGAAGGTGTTATGGTGGAGGACTGGTGCTCTGTGGTTTGAGGTCGCTGCTGATATGAAGCGCAATTTGTCTGTCACTTTGACTCTCTGTCAACAGTCTTTACCCCCGTTAGATGCCTCACCTGCTGCTGTGATTTGGCCTGTAGAACGGCGAGAAATGCCACAGTCACTTTGTTGTCATGATGTCCATGGCTCATCTTATTGGCCGCTAGCATCACGACCATGCTTGCTGTTATATTTGTGATCAAAATGCAGGAATTAGTCAGCCGGTTGCCTGTGGCCTTTCATGCACATTACATATTTACATTTTAGTGAAACAGTCTCTCTGCAACACATCCACTATTGTGCACATGAAAGGATTTCGTCCAATATAAATGCTAATTTTCTGATGGCAACAGAATCAATATTTGGGCAACATGAGTTTGACAATCTAGATTATTATACAGAAGCCTTGATAAAACACTTTTTTGATGGAGAAGATATTTATTGTTTTGTTTTATTTTAGTATTCATTAATCACTTGATACTGACTTCTGATATATCAGGACAAAAAAAAAAAAAAAAAACACATTCATACTTTGGAATGTGGATGGAATGTGTTAGCGAGCATCTGAGCATGGAGCTTTGCTCGTGTCCTTGACAACAGATGTGAGATGTGGTAAGATGTGGTAAATCAGTCTAAAATCAAGGTACATTTGATTAGCTTTCACTTTAGCAGAAACACTGGATAACCCTCAAGATAATCCGAGTGTATGAATTTGGTAACGTGGTAATAAGTGGTGATGTATCAGGAGTGAGAAAGCTGCCCTAATGCCCTGCGCTGGGAATAACCTGCTGTTTCATGTAAGTCAGTAGCATCTTTGAGATAAGCTCAAGGTGTACTTCAGCCCAGTTTCTCCAGAATTTGTGAAATATGAACGTTTGTTTAATATGCAATAGTTTCACAGTCCCGGATTAAAAGTGAGATGACTTTTGGTATAGGCACTTGTTTTGTGCAGATTAACACTGCATCATGTGGCGGGAACCATGACCAATGAAGTTTTCTAACCCCTACCATATATTTTTTAACATCTACAACGTTTTTGTCAACACTGTTAATTAAATCGGAAGTGAAAATGTCTTCAGAAGCGTGATGGGAGCTGCATCGTAGTAGAAGAGCAAAGAATGGAAAATGTAGCGATTGTACAATTTTCTTTTTTGTCTTTTTTGTGAAACATTTTTTTTTGACAATCGTACATATTTTACAATGTGCCATGAAACTGCATTGTGTAATTTGCTGTCCATGCCTTGACATGCTGGACACAGCGATAGATGGTTGTGAATCATTATGGGACTTTTTCTTTCTTCATATTATGCCTTGAAGAACAAGGTCACAAGGTCGGAAGAGACTGGACCCAAAAAAGCAGACGAACCACTGAAAGATGATTTAAAGAATTTGTTTTCAATAGGTACAAGATATCTTATGTATACTGACTGTCCTTGTGAGTCAAGAATCCAAAGGGGGAAGTGGTTTGGTTAAAAGGTGAAAGGCCTCTGGACAGCAGGTACAGCGTGTCCTTGTTAATGCAAGTGGGCAGGCAGGGGACTTCTTCCAGGTGAATGTAGGAATTAGGATTCCAGTGGAACAAAGGAAGACAGGCAGTTATGTAGCCTTTCAGTAAGCTGGAAGATTTCAGTGGGGTCGGAGGAGTCAAACTGTCAGGTGAGTATTCCACATAACTCATGGATACCAGGATGAACGGAGGAGCTGGGCTGACAGGTGAGTCTTTCAGGCAGTTTGTGGGTTTGACGTGGCAAGGTGTTGTGGCATCAGGAGTTCGCCTCTCCAGGAGGAACAACTGAAGTAGATGACAGACACTTTCTGAGGAAAACACAGCGAGAACAAGATTGGTACTTAACATATTGACTAGATGTGAGGAGATGAACAAGAGAATTGGCCAAAGTTTACCACTGAGGGAAACTAAATGATCTGGTGATAAGTGGAGTTCCAACCATGGCAGATACGCAAATTTGTCAATGAGATGATGACAAACTGCTGTGACAAACAGTCATACTAGCACTGGGACTAATGCTGGAGGAATAAGCCTCCTGACAAAAGCTCCCAAGCAGCTCACAACCTTGGTTTGGGTTTAAGATGTTATGGTTGGTGTTAGGGACCAAGCAGTCAAAATGATAATTAGACCAATTTAAACAGACAAAAGAAGAAGTAAGGGGTTTCATTTTATGCCAAAAAGCACGTCAAAAATCAAATGAAACAAAATTACAAAGAAAAACCAAACTAACTTAATACTGTAAAAAAATACTTTCTGGATGGCTCCATCAGAATGGAGGAGGCAGTCACACCTCCCTCACTTTGGTGGAGTTTCCTCAGGGTCATCTGCTCTCTTGCTCACTCTATAAATCTATGATTGCATACCCAGTGATGAGACTATGGGAAAGAATCAATAGTCTTTCAGTGCAGTTAATGAAAAACAACCTTTTGTTCAACATCAACAAACAAAGTAGCTGATCAGGGATTTTAGAATAGAGAGGATTAAGAGACATTACCTGCTACACCCTCGCATACACCAGTGGTCCAGAGATGGAGCAGGTAAAGAGTTTTGGATTCCAGTGGATCAGTATCACAGAGAACCTGTCATGGTCAGCGCACATATCCTTTGTGGGGGAAAAACAGTTGGAGATAAATGTATTTCCTAAGAAAACACAAGTTCAGAGCCAAGGTATTAACTGCAACAGAGGAATAAAGGACATCATCCTAACTGGAAACACCACAAACTGGAACGGGATGTGCACAGTCGAGGGATGGAAAGGCTCTGCAAAAGGTGCTTTAATCAGTTCAGAACATTAAAGATTCTAAAAGTCAGTTCCTTCCTCAACCTCAGTCTGTTCACCCTGGTGTTGTCTGGCACGTGATACAGAGGTATCCACTTAGGAGCAGTTTCTTGTATTTCATTGCACAGCGTCTGGTTAAATAATAAAAATCAAATTACTCTTGATTGCAAAATTGTTCAGGGGCATACCACAAGGGCTTAAATGCCTGATCCACACACCATTTCCTACTGTTGGTGATAATGCATCACAACGTTTGGCAGTCGTATTACAGATCAGGAAGCAAAAAAAAATCACACTACAGTTTGTAATCACCTGAGTACCTCTAGCCTCCACTATTAGGCAAAGAATTTATCAAACACCAACAGCATTAGCCTTAATGATATACAACAGACTACATTCAGTTCTGCTTTGCTAAAAACAACGTGTCAACTTCTTGACGTGTTAAATGCAGGACTCTTTCCAGATATGTGGCTGCTAACTGTAGTACGGTATCTTCTCTCTTGTTTCATTTATGATACGTATGTTCTTAGTGTTTGAAGTAACTCTGCAGTGAAGAGGAGGAAAGGAAGAGATAAGGAGTTAATCTAATCAATGCTGCAACAAACGCCTTGTTTTGCAATACCGGCCAGATGAATATGTACAATAAACATGAGTATCATGTTCCTGAAGTGTTGGGGAGGATGATTTCATTACTGTCCTTATGGAGCTGGGACAGTGATGTTAGCTTTGTAACTGAGTATCATCATCATCAATGTGTGAAAACATTTGCTGTGAATATAATTAAATGTGTGAATGAGTAAAAAAATGTTTCGATCAAATGAAGTGAAATGAACGTTTTACAAGTAAAATCTACAGGAACTCGCATCAAATCTGCAAGAGCAAAATAAATGTACAAGAATCAAAGCTGCCACCTTGTGTCATTTCATTATGTAATCAGGAGTACCGCTTGACTATCCAATCATAGAGCCTTGATGGCGGTAATAAGCTGTATAATCTTGACAGTATCTATCTTTAGACGATAGATATGCTCATAATAAGAATATGTTTGTACACATTCTATGCTGAATTTACCACTTTTTTTGCCAGCAACTTTTGCTAACATTTCCAGGAGCTACATGGAATTTCCTCAGAGACAGGAGCACACCTTACATCCAGCTAACTGTGCATCAAATATGCCTGACACACATTTGCAAGACATACATTCTTGTCTGGGCTCCCTCCTGCCAAGAGAACATTTTCAGGAAACCACAATAATGTAAAATGTATGCATTCCTCATAGAACTATCATGTTTTTTTCTTTTTGGACACATGCATGACCGACAGCTTTATCAGTCCACAAACAAGTGCTTATTAGGGACCAAGTGGAGGGCCACGTGGCTCTTAGTCTCCTCTTTGTGTTAGATATCACTGTTCCACCCTTGCTGTTTTTCCACTACATAGAGCGATGCAGTGCGGCATTATTCTACACTTTTTGTTTTTAGTTTTCCATTTTTGAAACTGATGCTATTTTCAGTGCTAACTCACCTGAGGTTCCAAGCACACCAAGCTGATACTAAACACTGATATTTTTTTTTCTTCCTTACATAACCTTCAGGTTCGTCACATGCCCTCGCTATGTCACATGGTGCAAAACCCAAAACACGCTCCTTTGGCAAAGGAATGCATATATGAAATGTAATGTTGCTTTCCAGAGTCACAGAATAAAATATTTTTTTGTTAACTGGGCTGGCATATGCCCCCTGCAGGCCAACCGTAAACCCTGCCAGTTTCAGCTGATGTCACAACAAGGTCATAATGCTGACACAATGCCCTTGGCCCTGGTCCTTTCCAGATCACTGGGGATTTAAAGAAGCTTGCTGGGCAAATGCAACTCACTGCCTATATCTTGTTTTTGTTTTCTTCATGCTTCCCAGTGGGCACCGCCTGCCTGCTTGTAAAACGACACACATCGATACAGGCGACCAGCAGAGTCTGCAAGAGAAAGAGAGGTACAGGGAACACACATACTCATGGCATAATTTGCTGCAGAGTGGGCACTCATTGTGAACTTCCAAGTGCATTCGCAACAACCTGTAGCCTAACTTCAGTTTCTGTTGCTGGACAAACTTGACACTAATTCAAAAGCACAGATTATTAACTTATGAGCACAAGTTCCCCTGCAGAGCTCTGTAGATTTCTCTGCAGTCGATCTGACGAGCTCTGCTTCCTGTCTGATCCTGGTTCGACTGCTTTGGCACGCTGCTCTTCTCCTAATGATGATGTTTTACAATTAGCTGTGAAAACTGTGCAAATGTTTTCCCTCGTCTTGGCAACTGTTCTCCTTGGCAATGTGCACTATGCTTAGAGAGTGCGTGTTCTTGGCCAAATCAACATTTATGATAGACTATCCCAGATGGGATGTTGCAGATGGTCGCATGATCTGGCCTCTTGTGGGACAGTTCCAGGACTACCCAAACAGAATGCAAAAACTTGCGTAAAAAATAAGGCACTCAAAAAAGTGTGCGGATTTTATTATTTTGAACCCTTCTATACATTCATAACAGATAATGTGATGATGAATTTGGAGGATAATCAGATGTTTTCTTGCTTTCCTGAGTAAAAGAAAAATTCCTAAATCTTAAAAAACACATCTCGAATCACTCTTCTCTGCACCATTTCCATGCCACACACCCTAATTGCGCACATATGCACACGCACACATACACACTGGCAAAATCATTCATATTCGTTCAGACATTTACTGCAGCTGTTATGTTTGTGGCGCAGCCTAACTGCAGTGTTAATCATTTCTGCATGGTGGAGAAATCCGCCCATCCCTCTCACCCATCTCACAATTAATCCACATCCTCCACGCTTGGAAGGGTTAACATTGTGGGGACGACAAATTATCCCCAACCATCCAGGAATCCATGTAAGTGCCTCTCCGGCTTCACCCAGATTGATCGATTGCTTTGTTTATCAGTCATAAAACTATTAACAATCAATCTTTCCTCCCTTCTTTTGCTTCCATCTCTTCTTCTTCCCAGAGCAATTTCCTATATGGATGATTATACATTCATTAATGCATGGGTAGCCGTGCGTTTGTCAAATGATCCATATGCGACTGAGACGCAGTGACACAGATTACTGCACAGATGCCCATTGAGGAATCTTTTAATTAACAGCATGGTTTACGTCTCAGGGAGGACCTCTTTGTGCCAGGGAAAGTGATGGAGGCTCGGTAGTGAGGAATGAAGATGGAGAGACGGGAGGAAAAGGAGAAGGAGGGGGTGACCCAGTTCTTAAGGAAGTGATTGAACATGACAGCAATAAAAATAAAATGTTGAGACCTTATGTGGGAGCTGCAACAGGATCTGTTCTGCAGAACTTCAAGTGTGACCCTGCAGGAGTCAGGCGGCATCTTTGATTCTCTCTTTTTTTTTT
This sequence comes from Leuresthes tenuis, assembly GCF_036924035.1. Classification (NCBI taxonomy): domain Eukaryota; kingdom Metazoa; phylum Chordata; class Actinopteri; order Atheriniformes; family Atherinopsidae; genus Leuresthes; species Leuresthes tenuis. The sequence continues at coordinate 20,211,275 of NW_027325372.1, read as the reverse complement.
TTTTTCCAGCGCTGTGGATTGACTACAAGTTTCAATCTGTTGCATAAGGTACCACCACAGTGAAGAAGAGAAAACTTGTTGTTTTTGTCTGTGCACTTCAGCTCTTTGCATCGTTGAAGGACATGCGCTCGGATTGTTTATTTCAGGCTGGGCTGCCTGCAATTCCGTGTCCATCCCTCTGCTGCCCGAACCTCCACTGGCATTGAATAATACATCGGGACGTGCTGTCAGAGATCACTTGACCCTGAAACTATTGGATTTCACATTAAAAGCCCCAGCAACGCAGATGAGTGTAGAGTTCTGCAGACTGTTTTTGCTAATCCGTGCTCAGACCTTGCCTCAGGGCAGATGAGGTGGTGAGGCGAACGTGGCTTGGGTTACGGTACATGTGTCCATCCAATTACTGAGCTTTACTGTTTTGGGTGCACAAATAAAAGATGAGGGCACCTAAAAACAAATACAAATGCTAAGGGGGAGGATTTTGTGTATTTTTTTCTAAAACAACTGCATTGACTGGAAATTCTTCTTCTTCTTTTTTTAAATCAGCCTGGAATGCAGTCTGTACACACTACTGTTTTATCGCTTATCACGCATACAGATTGGAGACTGTTCATTTAAGTTTTCTGAATCTTTTGATGAATTTATGTACTGTTGATTATGGAATACGCAGAGTTTTTGCAAATCTATGTTAAGGAACATTATTTTTTTACTGAACTGTAACTAATTAAAGTAATTCGTTGAAACATATTCCTCCAACTGTTTCCTTTTAGTATTAATTATTTTTCCTGCCTTTGTTGCCCCGTTTCAACTTTATTGAGACTTGTTGCTGCCATTGACATTCAGAATGAGTAAAATGTCCTTTTCCATGTTCTGTTGTCGGTAAAATATTGATTCATGAGATTGGCAAATCACTGCATTCTATTTTTTTCATTTACATATTTCACAGTGTCCCAACATTTTTGGAAATGGGGACGAGTTAAGTTTAACCCTCAGCCAGAGAGCCATAATCAGTGAGTGCAGACAGAGATGAAAGTTGGTGTTGTACTGATGAAAACTCCTTATTGAGGGTAGTGTGTCAAAACTCTGTTGGAAGAGCCACAGACAGAGACACATAGAGAAATGGATTGTATATGTGTGTGTGTGTGTGTGTGTGTGTGTGTGCGTGCGTGCGTGTGTGTTCCAGTAAGGATTAGATAACAGAGTTCATCAGGTTTACTGTTATGTTTTCTTCCTGAGGCGGATGTGCTGGCTTTAGCGTCTGGGTACAACTCTCTTAAACACACACACACATCTAACTGCCAAAGAATAAAGGAGGGCTGAAGCCCTGATTATTTTTGCAGCTTTTAATTATGTAAACATTACACACATCTAACCTCTATTATCCATTTGAGGGCAAAGACATAATATGTAACCTTTACAACATCTCTGCCCTCTCTCCTTCTTCTAACAGAGTACGTTGAGATAAATACAATGTGGAAGCTTTGCTGCTGCTGCTGTAGATGATGATCTATGAGCGTAGCCGCTGCTGTCGTGGGTTGTTGATGTTTGTTTCTCATGCAATTGCCCTGCAATCCTTGTTTGTAGCAGCTCTGTTTTGCAGGCTTCGCCTGCCTTCACAGCTTTTTTCCCACTTATTTGTGTCATGCCATCAGACAAGAGGAAACTGATAGAGATGAAAAAGGAAACAAGGCAGAGAGGCAAAAGCAGAGAAAGAATGGCGAGTTCCACGTGAATCACCGCCTGTATGGTTTCACTCGGTAAAAGATATGAAGTCGAACAGGCTGATTCTTTGGTGGCTGACAAGCTGGTAATTAAAAATGTTGAAACTCTTGTGAGAAATATATGGTGAGATCTGAGCACAGAGATCTGAGCACAGTTCAAAACAATACAATTGGATCTTATGGAATATGTAGTGTGCCAACTGCTTCTGATGGTGGCTCAATCATGTGGGTTCTTTTGTGTTTTCATCCACCTCATGTTCTATGCTTTTTGATTTGTTTGCAGTTAATTGCTTAAGGCCATTCTTTTGTGTTTGTTTTTATATAAATGTCCCTTGAAAATTAGTTCACTAGTAAAGACCTCGTCTCATCAGAGTAAGATTATTGGTTCAATGAGGAGTTGAAGTAATACGTTGTACAAAGGAGAATTGGAGGCAAGAGTGTGGACAAACTTGAATGTCCTTTTTTTTCGCTCATTTGGGACATCCCGTGATTGGTGGCTTGAGAGAAGGAGACTAAGAGTGGGGCTCTCTCTTAAGGTGTCACTGACGGAAGCCGCGATGATCCCCCAGACGACGTCTCAAAATGAGGAGAGTAGGAGAATGAAGGAGTGGATAAATGGATTGGAAGGGTGATGAGTTGGAATGAGGTGGATGGATAGATGACGGAAGGAAGTAGGGGGCATGAATGAAAGAATAAGTAAAGGAGAAGGGAGATGGATAGATGAGAAATATGGATGGATGCATAAGAAAGAGGGAGAAAAGATGGGTGGATGTGGGAGAAGGAAGATGAATGGATGAATGGATGGATGGATGAGAAATAGATAGGAATGACGGGTTAATGTGGGAGGGGAAGGGATGAGTGAAAGAAAAGGAAGAAAGATTTATGGATGTTGGAGGAAGAAGAAACTCATGGATGGATGTGTGATGGATGAGGGAAGAGTAGACAGGTTGAGAGAATGAAACAAACCGTGCCGAATGAAGCAGGTATAAAAGGTGATTTGAGGTGTGGAAGAGGCAAAGCCATGTTTGTACTCTTTAGTTGAAAAGTTAACTTGATGTCTGAAAACCATCAGACAGACTCTGTGTTGGCTGCTCAGATTGTACCATTTTACTCAAACCCGTCTGGCTGGCATTTAACCCCCCCCTACCCCAACTTCTTACTTGTGTGAGGCTAAAGTGTGCCCTTATTGGGAGAATTGTGGCAGATACAGAGGCACAGGGCTTAGTCAATCAGTAAGACACAAACTCCTCACACCAGCGAGATTTCAGCTCCAGCTTAAAGGATTCAGGGGAATGGATTTGGACTAACATCACATGAAATTGCTTCTTCAAAGTGTCCTTATCTAGGCAGGGGGAAAATCTCAAAATGGTTTTGCAAGTGGTTTCACCACAACAAAACATGCAATCATGTTTCACACTTTTAAATTACATGGTTATGTATTTTCTTTAAGGGGGCAAAAGGTCAAGTGCTTAAAGATTTCTCCTTCTTTCACTGTTTTTCAAAACGCTGCATCCTTGTTATCTTACTTCTCACAGGCAGACACTGTCGATTCTGAAAAATGTATATTTCTAGCAGATGAATAGTGATGAGATTTACAGACATGAACAAACACAGACCCACTCACTCTTATATGGAGGTCTAGGTTCTGTCTGATTAAAACTGAGCACAAAAACAAACTCTGAAAGAAATGGTGGGATTCATTTCCCATCAGAGAGACTTAAACTACAACTAATCTGATAAGTACAAAGTTGAAACCGGCACTGTAAGCTGACTGTTGTTTGTTCACCTGAAATGTGAGACATCAGCAGTATCTTTACTCAAAGCCATGATTTTGACATGCTTAACAGTCCCATTTCCCAAAGGATGGCAAACATGAACACAGTCCAATTTATGGAACCCATAAATGAAGTCGTGCAACACCCACGAGAGATTCCTTTTCTCTGATTACAGGTGTGATGGTAATGTGCCGCTGACATCATCATGGTCCCTGTGGTCAACCTGGTGATTGGCCTCTTGGGTAAGTGTGTCTTTTAAATACAACAAATCCCAACAAACTAAATACTCTTCATAAGAAATGGCCAAAAATGGGTTTTATTGACTAAACTGAACTGAATTTTTTTTAAATGTATAACGTGTTGTTTGCACTATGTTCTCTATAATAGCTCTTTGAAGCCCAGTTAAGTCTGACTATCCAGACCTTAGCTGTTTGGCAAATGATCATATACCAGCAGTTATGGCTGGCTGTTTCACAACCATTCATACCTGGCCCAAATTCATCCGACCGCACATTTATGACTGTCTTGTGACCTTTATAACTCAAATGTGACATCAGCTAGACTCTCATGGGATCCATGAGACTATCATAGGTTTAAATGCCTGGGACTACTCAACAGCCTGTAAGCCACTTGTCAATGAATGCTACCTAATCAGCCACACTGAGCAGCAAGTCTAATTATCTCTGGATTGGCTCTTGTAGACACTTAGGAATGTCCAGTGTAGGTCTTCATGATTAGGCCATTTATGTTGGCCAGCGCCCTTATACATGTTCTAACTACAGGAAAATTCTTTTTAGGACCTTTTCATAGGTTGTTTTCTTGGTAGATAAAAATATCCACTCTAAGGTAGATCAGTCTGAATGGAAAAACTGATCAAACTGTTTTTTTCATACAGTTACACAACTGTATGACTATAACTTTTCACATGGAGGCACTGAAACTGACACAAGATCGCCTTTACCTAATTGAAAGACAAATGATAAACTGAAAAAAAAAATCTAACTAACTAACTAGAAAATCTGGATTATAGGAAACTGTGTTCCAACAAAACCTGCCATCCTTTCATGTTGTTGTAGTTCTGGGCTTCTCCCATGGGAGGTAGTGGTATTTACTTGACATGGTCAGAATGCATTGGGGCCCTCACAGCCCTAAAGGTAAGCCTGCTACTGATGGTATTGGGAAATAATTTAATTGGTTTGTTTTAGAGTATATCCTTGTTTAAGAAAAAAAATGTGACTGTCATTGCTGTTGCAAAATTCTTGTGTCACCTTGTGATCGCAGTGAGTCCTTCGTGCCATTGGGAGCATAGAGATTAAATGGCTCAATTAAGGGGTCTTAGTAGCAAACAATAGCACCACCTCATGATTACCACAAGTTTCTGCTGTATAAAGGAGGTGATCAAAAAATTCACTTCAGGCGAGTTTGTTATGGGGGTTCATAACTGATTTATCGTTGCATTGTCAGACACAGGAGACATTTTTAAAGAGGAATCCGAATGAATGCAGTAAAAACACATTGATGCAATCCACTGGCCATTTACTGTACGTCCATTATCCATAATACAACCTGACCAGTGACAGTTTCAGATATGCACTGGCTAAAGTTGCCTTTAAGTTCGGGCTGTCTCCTGACTACATCAGGAGTCTCAGACAGAGCTGCAGAGCATTGAGCTGGTAAGCTCAGTTTTCCACAGCACTACAGATATTTCTTTCGGTCAGGCATGCATTCCTCAGTTCCAAATGACTATGACTCAAGTGATTTCATGCTGCTTTGTCTGAAGTCCTGAAATACTTTCTACATTTTGTTTTTATAAACATATGCAACACCTAATATGTAAAATTGCTTACATGTTCAAACTTCTCTAAAGAGAGGACCCAGTAAGGGTTGACCCTGTGAGACTGGGCCTGAAAAAAAAAAAAACAAGGATGAAAGAAGCTCATATTCTGTGAGCTGAAGCATCAGTTATGGCAACCATGAATATATCATATGATATAATATGTGTTCAGAAATGTAGGCTATGCTCTATTCGGGTTTCACAGCGAGGTTTACATTTCATAAGGTGTTGGGTTATCCTGACTGGCTCGCCTTTGTTTCTTCCTAATCACATAAAGTTTGAAATACAGTATGTGCAGCTCTGGGCAGACTCATAACACATATTTCTTTGCTTTGGGCCACTTTATTTTCCAAGGAACGACCAGGAGGGAGTGTAAATTAAACCATCTTTGTGAAATCGGAACTGGCAACTGAAGCAATATTATTTTGAATTAAAATAAGTTGTACTCAGACAAAGTTGCTGTGTTCCTGCTGCATGTATGACACAGTTTCAGTCATCACTGGGCCTGAGCTCTGATCTGACTGTACAGAGAACAGCATAAGTTATTAGAGAGACAAAGAGGCTAATCCATGGGGGATCTGCTTACTATCACATCACACTCTCTGTCCAACAGCAGGCCACTCTCTCTGTCTTATAGTTATTATATACTGCACATATCACATATTCAGACAGGGCATGACTCAGGGCATGAGTCCTCTGCACTCCTCTAATGTAAAACACTTCTGATCCAAAACTGGTGGGTGAAAATGAAAAAAAGTGACAAATACATACACACACATATTACTAATCACACAAACACAACAACACAAAAACACACTCCAGGGTGTAACCCTCCCATTGGCCCAGCATGTTGAATAACCTGTGTTGCATAACTGAGGTCAGATAGAAAAAGAGGCACGTCATCCCCTTAGACACACATTCTCTCTCTCACACACACACACACACACTCATTTCTTGTTCTATCTGGGTCACAGAGTACGGGAGAAATAATAACACAGAAGTCATTTTGGATTACATTGCTCAGATCAATAGTCCTTACTGTCTGCATGAAGGCTTCTTTTTGCCTCAGCCTTCCCATTAAAAAGGCTGATTGTGGTCCAGATTGGCTGTTGTACGGCATTAAGATGAAGATAATGATGATGGCCCACCCCACACACACAAAAAGTGGAAAATGTACATTTCGATTATTGCGCCATCAGGAATCTCCCAGATCTAATTATCTGTAAACTGTCTCAAGCTATAAAATTGATGCTCATACAGTAGATTTGTGATGTTACTCTGCACACATTTAAAGGGAGTAAGGACATTTTATGAGAACTATTTTTGTATTTTGGAATACCACAGTCTTTTTTATTTTATATCAGATATGAACACATGTTTATAGAAATCAGTAGACAGGAAGTGATCTTTGGTTGGGAAAATACATTGCTCCTGGATTCATCTTGTGCGCACTGTGTATATAAGATGCAATATGGAAGTGGTCGGTAGAGGCAGTGTAGAGGCAATTGTGAGTAGATGTTGAAACATGCTTGATTTAGTTCCGGGCTCTGGGCAGAATTCATCACTCCATAAGTCCTCTTGCCACTGATTTACAGTCATTTACATTTTTTGTGCCATTTTGCATACCTCAGCCTTTTCTCCCTGTTTCCCTTCCTTAAAAATGGCTTTCTGACAGCCACCCTTCCATGGAGACCATTTCTGATGAGGCTTCAGTGAGAAATAGATGGATCAGCTCGGTCCAAATGCACCTCTCAGGTCCTGTGTCAGTTCTTTGCTGGATTATTCCCTTACAGACATCCATTTCAGATACCGTTCATCTGATGTAGATCGTTTTTTACACCTGCAACTTCTTCTTTTGTCCTTCACTTGTCCAGTTTCTCAAAAGCACACTGCTAACATATTGTTAGCTGGCATATTGTTAGCTCTTTGGGAATCACATTGTTGATGCAAAAATACTATTTTATGTCAGTCAAACTGTGTTATCGTTGACATTTTTAATGAATGCAATTAAAGAAATCATCATGTCTTTTATGTATATGACGTATATGACGGGTGCTTTCACATGGACTGAATAAGAGTGAAAAAGCAGCTATTAATCAAGATAATCTTTAAAAGATTACAAGAAAATCTGTCTGCTTGGAGGCTAAATGTAAGGAAACTGCACAGTACTATGTGCAAACAGCTATGCTGACAATTGAGCCAGTCGGCTACAAGAGTGCAAGTTGATTCTTGGCCTTAGACTTGGACAAAGGAATTCAAAGGTGGATCTAATTTTTGCTGGCCTTCTTCCAAACAGAGATAGAAACTTATTTGGAGGAGCATGGATCAGGTTTGTCAAAAGCTGCTTGAATTGTTTGCTTTCTGTGTCTTAGAGTAGCAACTAATTTCTCTGTTTTCAGGTTAGAAAACCACTCCCAGTCTTCCTTCCCCTGTGTCTTCACCTCTCATCTAATACTTCAATGTATGCAAGCAGACACACACACAAACACTCCTGCTTTGATACAAATCCCTATGGTGAGCTTCTATCATCTCAAGCAATAACGAGCTGTCATTGGCCCTCAGTGATCTATCTGTCTGAGTGTGTCAGTGTGGAGGCAGGCTGACTGAACGTCGGGCTAAAGCAGTTCTCCACTTCCAAGGCCTGCCAGTCATCGCTGGGGGCACCTGAGACAGCCCCGTGTTGGTTAGGGATCACTTCTGAAGGCTGACACTGGATCAGAGACGGCGGAAAAAAAGCAGCCATGTCAACGTTTGACCCCACCCCCATATGGGGGGGGGGGGGGGGGGGGGGGGGGGGGGACAGCAATGCAAGTTGATGAGGTACTGACAGTTAAATGCCAAATAGGTTGTCTCAGGAGGATTTGATATCTGACCAGCTCCTATTTTAAAGATAAGAGTGAAAGATCTGGATTATTAAACTTCCAGTATCTAAAAATATTAATTTGCTCATGAAATGAGTTTAAAACCAACTCAGCAGACACCTTGGATGTTCCAAACCTGAATGTCACCACGATGCAAGATAAACCCAAATAACCCTCACAGATAACACCCAGATGCAGCCATCACAACACCTACATGTAATGTATTCCCCCCACATTGTATGAGATATATTATCTAGCCTTCCTTATTGTGTCGGTGATAAATGCAGCACGCATTAACTCCACCAAATGTGTTTCTCCTATTTCCACAATAAAGGGCCTTACTTTCCTCTGACCTTCAGCGGGCTGCAAAGCCAGCACAAAATATGCATTTAGAAGAAGCAGCAAGAGCGGATGTGAGGGCTGTGGGAGATTGCTTTCTTTTGTATGGCGTCATGCAGGAACATGCATCACTGTCCGCCTCCAACAAACAGCCAGTAATATGCAGAAATATTAAGTAGGATCAGCAAATAAATATATGGAGTGGAGGCAGCGCTGTGACAGATGTTGGCTATTTGCATGAAGCTCTTCTGTCATGTCATTAGCCAACTCTCTCAGCCAAGCAGGCAAAATGAATGAACTGGCTGGATGTTGGAGCTGTGGGGAGCTGAGGCGCTTTGTGCAACGGGGCAACTTGTGGCCAAGTGGAAGCTTCTAGAGCGCAGTCTCCACAGCCAGGTGTTTGCTCATGTGTGAGAGTTTAACAATGACAGTGTGTGTGTGTTTTTCATGCCGCTGACTTGGCTGATGTAACTTCAATGGAGAGGCGGAGAGGTACAGTCCCATTTTAACCTCTGAACCTGCTGTAAAACACGTACTTTAACATTTATGTGGTGCATGTGTTATTATTTCATGATGCACATTTACACATGGGCATACATGCACATATTGTGCCCCACTATATTTCTTAATACTTCTCAGAGGGCAGCGGAATGGGGTATCAAAGATTGATTTAGCCAGTGAAGCAGAGAGCGTGTGTTCACACTGTTCTCTGGTCAAGGCCACTGAGCCTCATCTCGCTGAAAACACTCGCACTGCTGCATGGCTTCAGGGACACCACGTCCGACCTCCACCTAGCTGAACATAAATGAGTAAAAAGAAACTACAACACAGAACAATCCCCTTTATTAACCCCCCCAGGAGCATAGAGACTCTTACAATCAGCTCCGGCATTGTTCATGCCGCTCAGCGTGTTGAGCACTCCGCAGACGCGCCTCCCAGTCTGCTTTAATGGCGTGGGTCATCAAGCACTGCTCAAGATGGGGGGAAAAAAAGAGAAACACATATTGATTTGAAAATACCTTGTTCTGTTATTTTCAAAGGCTTTCATCTGTATTTTTTTTCTGTGCCACTGAGTGCCTCAGGTCATGGTTGGGGAGTTTGGAAAATGTTCTGCGATCAGTGCTCATTCTTTAGATATATATATATATTTATTTTATTTCTCATCGCCATGTGTATGTGTACTCATGCATGTATCAAATCTTGTCAGCTAGAGAATACATATGAGGAGGCAGGAGAGTCATATATCTGACAAAGTGCAGCCAATAAAGTATAATTCATGACTGTTACAGTGCCCGTAGATAGTAGTTATTACTCTTGTGTTGGTGTGCGTGTAGTATATCAGGCCTCAAAACAACAACCCTCATCGCTATATTGATTGGCTGACACCTTCTGAAACATGCTTTTTTGGGGGTTTTGAAGGAGAAAAAGGAGTGCAATATAGAGAGAAATGAGAGAACAATAGATGCTGAAGGAATTATGGAAAATATCTCTGCCTTAATGCTGTTTTACTGTTGTTTGGGTGGGGCAGTACATCTACCAGCTCTTCTGTTTACACTCCATCTCAGGCTAATTCCAATCTGCAGACCAGTTATGGTTGTTTTAGATACATAATTTGTTTCATCCTCTTAGACACAACTTACTTTTTTACTTTGCTTTTTTTGTGCTCATGGATACCAAAGAATTTCAAGTTCAAGTTTTATTGTTGTATACAAGTAGCAATGGGACATTATCCTGTATCAGTAATAAAGTTCTTGAACTAGAAGCCCCCTCAAAAATTGCACGTAAATAGAACAAAAATTGCACTTCAGTAACATTTAGTTAAAATACATAGTAAAAAATAAAACTGTGAAGATACAGAAAAGAAATATCAAATATAGAAGATAACGTATATATATTTACTGAAGCAGAATGTATCAGAATACACAAAATGCTGTCCTGTGCAAGGGATCTAGTGTACATGAGCAATGCATGAATTATTTAATGCAGGAATGAGAATTGATACCAACTGATCACTGATTGCTATGACCACGTAGGTTGTTTTTATTTATACCCTTAATCTGATCCTCTCTAAATGCACTTTTTCTAAGACGTGTTGATGCTGATCAATGAATTTGCATTTTTTGAAAAAGAGAAGGAATTTGAAAACCAAACCTTTAACCTTTACACTTAAATCTTAAACCAACTTTGAAAAGGTTACAACTCAAAAAGTTACAAAACAAAATCAGCATAGGGTACCTTTTCCACAATGGCCTCCATAGCTAATGGTTTCCATTACTATACAGCTAGAACAGCTATGTAGCTGCACTGTGTGTTAGTCAGTGACTGTATTTACCTCTATTTCTGGTGTTAGCCCAAAGCTAACTCATTGTTCTTCCAACTGACTTGGGTGGTGCGTGTACACATGTTGCAAAGGTCGTGGCTTTGGAGGGAGGTCTAAGCTCTGAGGTGGAGGAGATTTTCATCTGTGTCTTCTCTTTGAGGATTATCGCCTCTGCCGCTTTGAACACTACCTCTAACAAGTGGTGGGAAGAATGAATACAACTCATATAAGAATTTTCACATCACAGAAGAGGTCATCGAGCTAAAAAAAAACATAAGGATGCATGATGAGGCTGAATGGCAACATAAAACATTTTTCACCTCTGAGTTCCATTCAGTCAATAACATGACAATTACAATTCTTGGTTGTCTGTAGGCAGTGTTGTTACTTGTTTATGGTCACAATATGATCATGGTTAGAACTAAAACATATTCTTTTTCCAACATGACAGCCATTTGTACAATTTACAAGCAGTTGCTCTCACAACCACATGAGGCCAAATGTAATTATAAGCCTTTTTAGCATGCTTGAGCAATCAAACCAGTGGGTCATATTTTGGAAGAGGAGCGTCTCAGTGAAAGTCTAAATTAAGATGAAGGAAGGATTGACAGTGCTTCAGAATCATTTTCACCTAAAAACTGATTAGGTTTATGCATCAAAAAGAACTACTCGTATCTACCCTTTCAAGGGTTTGGTAAACGTTGCTGCCCGTGTATTAACAAGCCCAAATATTGGTTTATGGCATGATTTAAATATCTAGACTAAACACTGAATTTCTTTCTAGTGTCATGTAAATGTGCTAACTTATTGCTGCCAAAAGATATCTGGCAATATGCATCTGTGGAGCAGTTCCCCATGTATCAGAAAATGATGGTGAGGGGTGTATGACGGGTGCTTTCACAATTTACAATGAGAAAAGTCTGGTTCCCTTTATTGAAGCTGATATAAGACGCATCAGTTTACTTCTAATTATTTAATAAATGAAAGTACACATAAAACCAACAACCAATGGGATATATGTACCCTTCATCTTTTGATGATTAATTTCAACACAGACTTTGCATCCTAGTTTATTCAGGTTAAACCAGGTAAGAGAAACAAGCATTTTCTACAAAATGATATTTCAAACAAAAGTTTACTTCAAATTTGCTCATTTGCATGGAAACCTACCTAATTATGCTCGATGCAATATGCCATGATTCTTGCCAGAAGTGCTTTACACTTTCAGCAGCGGTGGGCAAAGAAGTGAGATGTTTCTATATGAACCAGCTGGTGTCATGGCAATTATTCCAGTAGACCACAAAAAAAAAAAATGATTGGCACAGTTAGACATGAGTTGCACTTTTTTCCCCCCTGTGATGATTACAATTAGTAATTTATTTCAGTGGAAGGTTTATTTTGGGCCTGCACCTTGTTTGTGTCTTTAGCAGATAGGCTAGGACTCGTTACCCAGTAAACTACAAAAAAGGTTTTAATAGACATCTGGTAGTGTCACACTTCCTGCCTTTCTAGCCTCTCCCTCTCTCTCTGTTTAATTACAGAAGTGGTTTAGAGGCGCAGCAGCCTGGTCTCACCTAGTATTCATCACAAATCACTGTCAACCGTAAAGACAAACTTCAAGACTCCATCAGATAATAGACTTACCTGCATAGTTTGAAGCTAAATCTTTTTCCTTACATGCTGAAACCTACCAGTCTTTTTGTCCCAGTTCTAACCAGATCAATCAGACACTGTTACTGTTTTAATCCCCTAGATGCATAGATGTTAGAAATGATCCACCCATTTTCATCCCAGATTTTTTTAATTGAAGCATATGCATTTTGGAGTTTAATGTCAATGGGCCAATACAAATCAGAGAATTCTACCATCCATCCACCACGCAGCATTGTTTCCCAGGATTCCCTTAGAATTTCCCTGTCTTCTCTGTGTTGTTGTTGCTAATGTGTTTAATGCGAAAGATCATTTTCATGCGATCATCATCCATCTCTTTCATGAAGTTGTCTCCGGCACAGTCTTCCCCTGAGGAAAATCACACGTCTGTTGTGTTATCTGTCAACTTTCTCCCTCACTGTTGAGTGTCTGTCAGTGTTTCCGCGTCTCGGTTCATGTCAAGCCACAGCGTTTGATAAATGTGCAGAAGCTGGCGGTGGTGACATTTCTCACTGGATTTCATAAGACTTTCGAAGACTGAAGAGGTGGAAATGAGTTTCTTCAAGGAAAGTGGTTTCAGAGAAAACTGTTCACTCTAAGGTTATATGGAATGTGTAGAAATCAAACTGGCTTGGTACAATTTTACTTCACAATACTGGAACCAAAAACTTATACATAATGGAGTAGCAGCAGAATTCTTAAACTATTTGGAAATCTATTGAAGTGATCTGTGTTATTGTAATGTGGTTTTAATTCAATCATTTATTGGCATCATAACATAATTCACAACATATTTTCAAGTCAAGACATAGAAAATAGGTTCACTTCAAGGCTGCAGATCACTTTGTGAAGTCAATCTTGATAAAAGTCCAACTGACCGAAAAAGGAAAAAAAAGAGAGAGAAAAAGCTGATCTGTGAGTTTTGGTATAGAGTAAGGGAAAGAGCACCCTGCTGTACTAACATCATTAATGTTTCCTGTGGTGAGGAACATCTCTCCTGCAGTGCCAGAACCAGGGAAATGTGATCATGCAAATGTGCTATACAGCACTGGTGCAAAGTATTTCACAGCATCACAGATAATAGACCAAGTTATATTCTACAACTGATAAAAGTTGTCTTCAGTCTTAAGCTCTCATCACTGCTTGGAGATTTGTTTTTCCAACATTGGTCCAAAGTATGTATACCTTTTTAGAGTAAGAGGTCTCCTCCATCTCAAAATCATACAGTGGAATATTTCCCTCTAACACCTTCCAAGTATCTACAGGTACTGTAGGTATGATTTGTGGCACGCAAATAAGGCTGCTGTCTGAATTGATATAGTTTGATGCTGCTTTTCATGTCCCATGCAAGTGTTTGTATGTCTCTTCTCTCACACTGTTCAGGCAGGCTTTGAGTTACAACCAACACTTAGTTCACTTTGTAGAAAACATTGAAAGACATTTTTCAGTGGCATGCAAAAGATGGAGCACCTCTGATCAAAATTTCCATAACTATGAGCAGTTAACCTCTTATGCCCTAAGATGGCTTCTGAAGCTTTACCTGCAAAAACATTCAGTCAGCTCACAGGGTAAGAGGCACTGATAAGACTTCATCTCATTCTTATATTCTTAACACCAGACCATGGTGAGATGCGACACACTTAATCACACGTTAACAAGTTTTTTTCTGTCTAATTTGGTTCCGTAATTAACAGCCTCTTAATGATGAGTCAGTCCTAAAAGCTCTACCAAATTTGTTGCAGCAAAATTAAACACAACTAATGCTAATAGAGGTAGTCATACCACTTGGCAGCCTCACGAGTGAACATTAATGCTTCGAAACCTTTAAAGAATGGAATAAAAATGCATTTGTGTAACAAATAACACTAGTCTCAATATAGTGCTGCAGGGAAGAAGAGCATAAGCGTGAACGAGATGAACTGAGGCACCAGACACGAATTACAAGATGAGACTTTCATCTCACCAGAGCCAACGTTTTGTATAATTTTTGTACAAATTTAGAGAAGAAAATTGCAAAGAAAAACCCTTCACACTTGCAGTGTTGAGGACCTGAAGAGATTGGAGCTCTCAGATCTTAATGAGCTTGTTAGGCCTCTGGGCTTATTGGGATGGGGCAGGTCTTTATGAAAAGAACACCTCTCCAACTGTTGGGCGCAGGGTTCGAGTAATTATGCTTTGAGGTCATGTTGGAGTGACTAACACAGAGAACATTTCACTGATAGAGGGAATCGTGGGTCAAAATGAATACCATAAAAATTCCGGAAGCAAATGTCTCGCTATTTGTTTACACCCCAAAAAGATCTTGCTAAATGAGGTTTAAAAAAAGATGTAACAGACTTTTTTTTTAAGCATCAAGTAATTCTGTTGTGTCCGCCTAATGTGCATGGGTTTGGTTAACATGATCTTCACTGAAACCAAATTTAATCTTGTCGCATGAACAAGTATTTTGTCTGTTATCTCAGTCGAGCTGAATGACTGAAAACAGAATCTAAGTGAAGCAACAGGACTGATAAAACCTATACTGGTTCATTCAACATCGAATGTAGAATTAATTCAACCCACCTAAGTTAACTGAGACTGAACTCGAGCAAACAAGTTCAATCAAGTTTCTTAATGCTGAAAGAAAGCAACATATTCGTGTATGAATTTGCTCTGTTAGTTTGTTTTATGTTCACCAGACAAGTTATTATTTCAATTGCAAGAATGTATCATATAGCAAACCTAAACTTAATGCATCCATGTCATGCAAACATTATCTTTAGTTGGTAAAACATAAAAAAGTCACTTTGTTGACTTTATTGAGTGAAGAAGATGATGAAGATGAAAAAGAGTTGCCCAATAGGATAAAATGCTATGGTTTTATCGTGCCCTCACACTCTCCTGATCTACTGACCAAAACATCTTTAAAAAATCTAAATGAAGTTTTTCATTTGTAGATTTTAGACTAGTAAAAGTAGTGCAAGCGGGACAGCCATAGAATTCCACAGAAGGAGAAGCAAAAATTCCCCAAACATGAAGTGAAAGACTTGGTGGCCACAAAAGCATTTATATGCTGTGATGCTATACTGTGACACTCATATGGGCTGTCTAAAGTTTTCCTCCATGCACAAACATCCCAGAGATTTGACTTCTAATCAAGCAAAAACATTTGTATTTATTTAGCTTCTGGAATTGCAGATGAACAGTCCTGTTGGGATACTGTCATCCCTAGTTAAAGAAATGTTGTACATATGGTTATGGATAACTGCTTGTGTTGTCCACTTTTATGGGTGTGGTGTTTCAGACACATCTTTTCCAGTGCAAACTATCATATCCACTTATTTTTGTTGTCAAAACATTTGCAGGATGTCATTTCATGTTCCCTCTCTGATCGACGCTCTATTTTGATTTTTCCCTCATTTCGTCTCTCTTCATTTAATCATACCCCTCGCAGACTTTTCGTGGACTTGATGGAACCTTGGATTTTTATGCAACGGCTGATATACGATATTAAAGACGGGTGCTTTCTCTTTGACGAGCATGGTTTAATCTAAATCAAGATATGGCTCCCTGGAGGCCCGGGCTGTAATCATGTCAAACTGGCGATAGCCCTAACTGTCATTCTCTCTCCATCTCACTTGATCATCATCTGCATTGCAATTATCGAGCAGATTTAGATGGTATCTTGCTCTTGTAATAAGGGGGAGAATGAGATTAAATGTAAGATTCTATGACTATGTTGTTCAACTTAATGGCACAGCTCATCCAGCTGCAGGATGTATGCCATCTGGATTTTAGGCTTTGTGTTTGGTTTGAGGTTCGAAAGGGTAGATTATTTGAATATTTAAGCATAAAAAAAAACACATTTGAGGAAAAGCCAGGTGGATGTGGATGTGGCTGAGCTTGCAGTGAAGACAGCACATATGCATGCTGATGTTATAAAATCATTTTAGATTGCTTAATCAAGCAGTCATGTTAATTGTGTAATAGGCTTGTATATTGCCATGCTGTCTCATCTCATTTACATATTTAGGCTTGTGTTAATGAGAAAGGCAAGATTAAAGAGGGGGAGGAGGGGAACACAAGTGGCTCCACCCTCAGTATCACTGATTTATTTATGCTCATTAAGCTGGTTTGCAGATCTACACTACCATCTGTAAAAATGGAGAGGACTGTTTTCATGCATTTTGTGAGCACATGAAATACTTCCACAAATTATGTGCATACTTGAAAGGAAGATTTTTCAGAAATAACAGTGGAAAACCCCCGTTGGGGTAGCATTTAAGCATGCTAAAACAGGAGGATGACTGTGTGATTTTGTTTTCCTAATTAAGAAGTGGATACAGAGAAGTCTGTTTTATCAGGACGTCTTTGTTACAGAGCTAAAAGTGGCTCGCCTGTTCTCTTTGGGCTGTGCCAGTCATGCAGAATATTGAAAAATAGAGCACATTATAAAGATTGGTTATAAAAAGAGCATCCACCAAAAGCTTTGTCTTTCCAAGGAATGATGGATTCTCCATCAGAAAATTATCAACAAGTATTCAAAGCATGCAAAATATTTTTCAGTACAAAATTGCAGAGCGTGTTGAGAGGTCTCTTAACATCTACAGTGCTTGATAATGGGAAAGATTCATGTCAGAGTCTGGGGAATCTGATGAGCTCTCAGGCGGCAAGAAATGGTCACTCCACCTTGATCAGGATAGCCCCACTCGCTCAAGAGTACCTTGGAAAATCATTTTTACTTAACAATCTGCACTGCATCCAGAAATGTAACCTGGAAACCTGGGGGGGGGGCTTTTATCGACTCTACGCACAAATGGACAAACGCTCATCTCAAATGGACAGAAAGATAAAGAACACGTGTTCTGTGATCAGATGAGTCAATGTTTCAGCTGCTTTCAGAAAAAAAAAATCGAGTTCTTGTTCTTTGTGCCAAAGACGAGAAAGAGCATCCAGGCTGTTAGTGACTGAAAGGTGCAAAGTCGACATCTGTGATGGTACTGGGGTTGCATCGGTGTTCGTGGCATGGACACTTTACACGTGAGAGTAAAAAGACAGCCATGAAAATAAAAAATGCAACGTAGATAAGTATTATAACATTTGACTGATTTAAAGGGCAAAGTAACATGAGAGGCCTTTCATTTTAGTTTGGTAGTTCTTTTAGATTTTATAAATGTGTGAGCACTTTAGAATTAATGAGTTGAATAGAATTTATTTCTGTTCATAAGCATCTTAACAAGCAACAGAAACTTCAAATACTGAGACACGAATAACCAAAGAAGGAACAGGCTGAAGACAAGGATATTTGTTTCTATCTTACATTAGAAAAAGAGTCAAAGACTAAATATAAATTGTGATTACATTATATTCTGCTTGAAAATCCTCTCTATTCATACATATTAGTAAAATTACTGTAAGTGTGTCCATTAGACCAGTTAATCTTATTAGGCCTGTAACATTGGACTGTGTTTTCAGCTAAAACTATAGGTCCCTTGTTCTCGGCTCTTTTTATATGCACATGTACTGTAGAGGGTCACACACCATGCGCGCATGCACACACACACAGAAACACGCACACAATCCCAGCCTTCATGCAGACATAGTGATTTAGCCCTCACACACAGACAGTGGCTTCACTCCTCTGTTCTCTTGCCTCTCCACTCCTCCCTTCTCCTCCTCCTCCTTTCACAAAACAACATAGCACTCTTCTGAGCCCCGGAGGAGAAAGAGCAAAATTTACAAGAGGAACACGGGGGATCAGTGGTGCCGTTGTATGCTGCTGAACAGCACCCCTTTGACTGAGAACCAGAGGTCAGGGCATGGCTCCCAAAGCCTGCTGGGTCATTTGGTGCATGTGTGTGTCTGTGTTTGTGCACACATGCGTTTGTATTGGCATTTGTATGTGAGCTAGCCTTAGGGTGCCTGAAACCCCGCCTGCTAATGTTACGGAAAAGTCACAAACTGTTTTTGTGGCAAACTGATGTCACATGACAGCACAGCAAGTGTGTACTTCTTTTTTTAAACACACTGTGAACTGTTTGGCTTGTGTTGAAGTGTGTGGTGCTAGCACGGCGCTGGGATGAACAGTTTGCTTTTGTGGTGAGTGATAGTCTCACAGTCGAGGCTGACTTTGCTCCCTACCACTCCATAGCTTATCTTTTTTTTGAGACCAGCACATGGTAAAGTGGCAACACTCAGAGTCTAATAAGATTAGGAATGAGATCCCAAATTTACACCAAAGTGCTCCATCATTGAAGACTTTGTACAACCCCGATTCCAAAAACGTTGGAACTAAAATGTAAATCCAAACGAATGTAATACATTCCAAATCTTATAAACCCCAATTTTTTCACAATGCAACATAGAAAACATATCAAATCAAGAGAGAGATTTTTATCTTGTGGATGATAGGTCATCTTTGA
This sequence comes from Leuresthes tenuis, assembly GCF_036924035.1. NCBI lineage: Eukaryota > Metazoa > Chordata > Actinopteri > Atheriniformes > Atherinopsidae > Leuresthes > Leuresthes tenuis. Next base: position 20,192,374 of record NW_027325372.1, on the reverse strand, counting down.
TGGCAGCGACACATCGAAAAAAAGTTGAGACTGGGCCATGTTTACTGCTGTGTTTAGTTCCAGTGTTGTACAAGCAAGATTCACAAGAAATAGTTCTACACTGTTTATGGTGTTATGGCAGGCTCTGAAGTACAGGAACATGGGCCCAACAGCCATCTGAGCAGATACATGCACATCTTTGCATTTATCATTTTGTTACTTACTATCAAGATACTCTACATCAAACTGTGCATAGCCAACTCCATTTGATCATTTTCACACACAGATTTTCACACACATATTGGTGACAGAGACTTTAGTTTCACAATAAACAACACACTGAAAAAAATGCAACTTCAAAACATCCAACAACAACAACAAAAACAACATCAACATGCCATACACTCCAGAAGAACTAAGAAAACAGACCAGCAGCTGTTCGACAACATCTGGCATGGGAGCACCATCTCAGATAAAATCGTACTCGGTTGCAGTACAGCTGTCTGTATATACATACATACATATATATATAAGTATATATATATGCCTCTTACTGCTGCAGAGATCATTGCAAAGCCTGTGGCTTTCTCCAGAGCGAATATGATTGCTGCTCATAAACATGTTAATTCATCGTGTTCATCTACAACACTGCTGTTCAGCATCCCCTCTTCTTTTAACAGCAGCCTGTAAATGTCTGGTAACTTAAGAGACTAGTTGATGAACCTTGAGAGTAATGATTCCCTCTCTTGGCCGATTCTAGTTGCTCAACAGTCCTTATTTGTTGTGTTTTATGTTTAATGTTGCATTATTTTTGATCGGTTAAAGGTCTGGAAGGCAGGCAGGCCACTGCAGCACCTGGACTCTTCTACCAGGAAGCCATGCTGTTGTAATGGATGCAATATGTGGTTTAGCATAGTCTTGCTGAAATATGCATGGCCCTCCCTGAAAAAGATAGGAGCATATATTGCTCTAAAACTTTTTTATACTTTTCAGTTCTGCTGGTGCCTTTGCAACTGTGCAAGCTGCCAGTTCCATAGGAACTACTGCACCCCCATACCACCTGACAAAAAGGCTAGCTGGTTCCTCATCTCTTTAATGCACACAACATTTAATCCCACTATGTCCAAGAAGAATTAAAAATTTTCATTTATCTACCCACAGAATAGTTGATATCTCCACACATGGCTTGCATCATAGAGCTTTAACCTTTAACCTGCATTTGCGGATGGCATTGAGTGATTTCAATGACAGAATCATACCTGTTTTAATGAGGGGTCACATGAGGGGTCATGGACATCCAGTATTGATTTTCATCACATTGAGGAACATTATTCTGAAATTCCTCTGCAATTAATAGACACATTTTTTTTACAGATAGCTGAACCATCTGACCTTCTGAGAACTCTGCCTCTCTAAGGTGCTCTTTTTATACCCAGTTATGTTACAGATCAGTTGCCAACCAACCTAATTCGTGGTCACATGTTCCTCCCATTGTTTCTTTTGTGCACCACTTCTTCACTTTTCCAGCCTTTTCTTGCCGGGTCACAGCAGTGTTGCTGCCCTTACATTTATGATGAGCATATTAATATTTTTCATGAAATTGTAAAACATCTCAACTTTAACATTTGATATGTTCTATTGTGAATAAAATAGTAGTTTATGAGATTGATAAAACATTGAGTACAGGTTGTATTTGACAATTTACACAGCATTCCATCTTTTTGTAATTGGAATTTTGGTCTTTTTTAAATGGCCCCCTTTCTCTTTAAGAACTGGCTTTGTTTGGAGAACATTTGCTTTACTTTTGTGCTTCATAGTGGCAACAAACTGTAGGATTAGATTAAAAAAATGGTATAAATCCAGTGCATACTGACTGCTTGTAAATGCAAGATATTGGGCAAAGTATGTAACTTTAATTCAGTTTGAGCTTGTTATACCAGATTTAATATGTAGAGAACAGTATGTTGATTGTAACTTTGAGGGTGGTAGGATGCAGGATCTTTACATATGAATAAGTAATTAGGAGCAGAAATATTATATTTGAAAATCAGTGTGAAGTGAGGAATATAGAATCATGTTTGACAGCATCTGAAATACTTCCACCGCAGATCATATAGAAACTGATAAAAACACTCTTTGAGACGTTGCTTGTACATAGAGATTAAACTGACATTCTGTGTCAATTTGCAAAATTAAAGCAAAAAAATAAAACACTCAAGTTAAATTATAAAATCAGTACATCTCTGCATTTACTTCACCTTCAGCTTAGAAATAGGGATTCCAGATCAGGTGTAAGTGATTCCAGCCTCCCGAGGGAGAGACAGGTGGACCCGTCTTATTCAAGCCTCTGATATCTAAGACCTGCTGTTTTCTACTGAAGTGTGTGGTCTCGTCATGTCAAAATATACCAGCTGTCCAGGGTTTCAGAGAACAGGCTGCTGATGCATTTGAGTCTGGCAAAGGACTTAAAAAGGTTTTTGGACGTATATATATATAATAACAGAAACTAATCTATAAGCCTGTTCATTTCAAAATATTGATAATTTCTCCAGGATTGAATAAAAAAAATCCTGGACAACAGTTGTACAGAAACTTCAAAAAGCCATGATTAACATGATTTTTTGGATCAGGGATAGGCTTGGTTTCCTCCTGGTTGTTGTTGAGTGTTTTTGATGGTACAAAACAGCATATTCCAATGTGAGAAATGCCTTTTAGTTTGTTAGAATGACCTTGAATTCCTTTGTGATCTAAAGGACTGCTACATGTCTCGATCTTGCAGTGATGCTCATTGGCTGATGACTATTTTGGGAGGGTTAAAAAGGTCTTTATTTATTAAAGGTCTCTATCTGACTGTGAAAGGGGAGTTCAAACTCTTTAGATAGAGATGGTGTTGTAACCACTGGTGAGTATTAACAGTTCTTTTTCAGAGGTCTGAGGGAAGCACATTTTTTTACTCCCACAATACACTTTCAACAAACATGTGCCATAAAGATCAGACTTTAAGAAATCCCAGTTGTACAAATGAAACAGGTTGCCCACTCACACCTAATTCGTATCACGCTTCACACATTTTTAAGCAACCCTGTTATAGGTTACAGGATGTAGAATGTTACATTCTAAAATTAATCATTTTTTAAGATATTTTTTTATATTTTGTGGGCTAAAGGGCCCTCGTACAGCTGTTTTGAAGGATTTATGACATAAAATGTAAGTTTTAACATTAGATTAGTAATCTAGAATGTAAGCTATCACAGATAAAATGCATGGACACATGCTTTACCAATTCTGCATTGCAGAGCTGTGTTTCTACATGCAGAGGGATTTATGTAGGATGTTCTATAAAAAACTACACTACAGCCATACGTTAGGATATGATAAAATGATATAATACAATATACCTTATTGTCACCTTGGGGAAATTTCTTTTGGACACATTATGTCAAATTTTGTCTGAGTTGGGGACAAATTCATTTTTGTAGCAGTTCTGTTAGCATTTAGGGACTCTGGGTACCTTCATCCAAAAGGTCAGAGGTCATATTCAGAAGGAAGGATGTGTGACAGGTCCAATAAAACTCTCTGCACCTGTCTGAGTACATACTGCTCATAACTGGATTGGAGGGAAAGGTTTTCTGTCTTACCCATCACCTTCATCGCTGTGTGACCAGAAAACAATCTAAAGCTTAATGGATCATCTGATTGGTGCTGGGCTTCAACATCCACTGTGTAGCATTGTTTCTTTGTACAAAGAATACAACTACAAGGGTCTTTCATCTGAGCTTCATGTGAACGCTACTGTCCAATAATATGAGACGCATGTGCACAAGAAAGTTACATTTTTGAGTGTTTTTTGTTTCAAAAGCAACAACAGAAAATGTCATATTTGGGAAATACTTTTTTGGATGAAATTCAGTTGTCTTAAGCTCAAGAATTTTCCCAGCTATATAAGAAAAAACAACCAGATTTTGCTGTTTAAGCGACTACGCTCACAGTGCTGTAGGTTTAGCATAACAATGCTCAGCATGCGCATATAAGCAAATAGCCACTTGGTGTCCTAAGTGTCCTCACTTATGTCAGTCTCAGACCACATACTGAAGCTACTTTGTTAACTTAATTAATTTAATTGAAAATTATAAGTAATAAACAGATTTCTGTCCACACAGCCCTAAAAAGCAAAGCAATGCATTGTTGAACCAGTAAAGATGTTTCCTTCAGTTCCTGACTGTTTCAAAATGCATCAACACGTTGTGGGGAAACAACATCAGAACACCATTTGGAGTCACAGAGAGGACTTCAAACAGGGCAACAACTTCCATAACGGCTGAGTGGGTGAAGGGATGGATGCAAAAGAGGATCTGCAGTGCGTGGATGTGTTTCATCTTCAGTCTGTGCTCCAAGAGGTGTAAGTAAGTAATGGGTGATGGCTGCCTTCTAATATCCCCATCATCACGGTATTCAACACCTGCTCTTGGGATTGCACAACATACACACTCTTACCTGCACACTCATGCAAACACAACCTAAAAGCACTTTCCTGACACAAGGAAGTGTTAAAGGCATGAGCCTGCGGGGTCATATGTCAGCAGCTATGGGGCCTGAAATCATGTCAGGATGCACTTATGCCGTTCCAAACTCTCACATCACATATCTGGAACAGATGTGCAAGCTGCTTTTTAAAAATAAATGTATCTATTTATTTTTTTATGGCTGCTCACGCCTCTCAAAAATGGTATTAAGGAAACTCTTATTGATATACACCCAGTGGCAAGGTGATAGTCCTTGTCCCTTCTTAATTCAGTCCTCTCAGCTATACAGGCTCAGCTGAGTGCTACCAGCCAAGCAGTGATGGATGACGCAAGGCTCATTAAGGTGAGACAACAAAATCAATAGACCAAGCACAAAGGTGTCAGTGCCCCACACACGCCAGTAAAAACCCCACCAACACTCTATTCGCTGGCAGTGAAGTGTATCTGAGTTTGGGTGTTTGGACCTGACCGTGTGTGTGTGGCTCTGGATGGGAGAGCGGTTATGGGGTGAGTGATTGATGCTGATGGATATGGATAATGGATAAATTCAAATATAAGCGCTCTCACTGTGTGAAATGGGGGGGCAGGGTTGATTGTGAGTCCCTGTTTGCGCATGAGATGAAAAACAGGAAAGAGCCAGCTGAAGAGATAACAGCCACATTTTGAGCTTCGGTGTACCACACAAACAATATTCCTCTTTTTTTTTTTTTTTAAACCATAAAACCATGATATTAAAAAGTTAGTAAGACATTGTTTCCTTTCTGGATATAGATACGGTGCCATAAGCAGCCCATTGTCTCAGATCTGTATCAGCTTTTTATCTATGACAGAAATTATTTTCTCCCCTGTTTTGTAACTTCCTTTATGCTCCATGGTACATTAGCATTCTACCTCCTGCAAAAACTTATTAGCAGAAACAAGTCACTGTGGTTATGCTTCACTCTTAAATTCCTGTCTGCCTTAAGATAAGCATTTTATTTCTAAAGCTTGTGCAGGTATGTACAACACCAGGGAAGTCAGTGCAAACCCTGGGAAAGTTTCCTCTTAATCTGGCTCTTATCGTTTGCAAATGTGATCAATTTGCAGTTAATTTATTGAATTTACTTTCTAGTGTAACCCAGATAGTAAGTGCAGAGAGTGCAGCCCTCAAGCAAAATGTGCCATATGGTACGTTTCCAATAACTGATCAATAAGTCGTTAGAGGAAACCGTAAGAAAGAAAACGTTTCTACATGTATTTTTTGACACAAAAAAAGACCAGATGACTTTTTGAAGTTTGACATTTCTTTTGAAGAGGGTTTGAAGTGACAGTGTCCTCTTTTCTAAAGGAGCTCGTAATTTATGGCCATACACATTGCCACAGGGACGCGTTCGGCCTTATCTGTTGCTCTTGCAGTCCCTGCAACATGCACGCATATGTTCAGACCTACATGTGCACACACACATCAGCACGCACTCATAGTGAGGAAGGTTGTAAAGGGAAGATAGGTGATGACAGTTTGCTGTTTGTGGTCCCACATGCAGCAGATGTCTTCCTGTTTGTGTCTCTCCAGTTTTCTGTTGAACCAGAGCCTTCGTGATTTCTGAGTTTGATTTCCGCCACAGCCAGCACACTTCACAGTGGTAAAAGTGAGGGGTTAATGTCAGCCTCTCTCTCTTCCACGACCTCATTCCCATCCAGATTATGGACTTGAATGACTTTCTCGGAAGTAATGGAATTCCCAAGTAAAGTTCATTCAATAGATCTCTACTCTACTCCCCTAACAGACCTGTAATTGAATCGAAATCAAACCTAATTGGATTGCGGAAGGAATGCCACTGAATAGGGAGTCTTTTTCCTGAGAAGAGGTTTCACAGAACAGGACTTTGTGTGTGTGTGTGTGTGTGTGTGTGTGTGTGTGTGTGTGTGTGTGTGTGTGTGTGTGTGTGTGTGTGTGTGTGTGTGTGTGTGTGTGTGTGTGTGTGTGTGTGTGTGTGTGTGTGTGTGTGAATGGGGACAGAGATGGAGATGAGGCTGCACTCAGCGTTGAATTAGATTAGACTAATCATTTTCTCTGTGAGAGCTCAGATGTGGTGGTTTGGTGCCAATGATGGTTCCCCAGTGTGCTGGTAACATGCTGACAGTCAGCAGTAGGCGGACCTCCCTGCACCCTGCCGTCATATCACAAACAAATGAACTGAACATCCCGTACAAGACACTGAGAACGCAGCAGCCCGTAAGCAGCACATTAGTAAACTCTGCTATGACGTCTCTGATCTGCTGAATTTCACTTTACTGTACTACTAATGTAATCTACTCCTCTGCAGTTCACGCAGTTTTGACTCTGCTGTCCATATTCCACAACACTTCATCCAAATCCGCTGTACTCTCCTCCACTCCCCTGTACAATACTATTATACCATTTTTTTTCACATTCAACCATGTGAAGAAAATTCTAAATTATAAAAGGTTATATGTATCGGGACATTTTGGAAAAAAAAATCCTTTGGACCATATCAGATCTTAAAATGAGGTTAAAAGCAACCTTGACTTAATGATGAAGGACATATTTTACTGTGTCCTTATTCATGTATGTTATTGATATAAAGTGATCCAAAATGCACAAGCAGTGTCCATGGGAATGAACAGGGTAATTAGCAGCTAGGTGTTGGCAATTAAGTTCACTTGATTACCTGATCATCGACAAGAGTGAGCACCTCTATAAGTCATTTTCCGAACTATTTGGAGCCCGCCATTCTACAGTGAGAAAGACTATTCATAAGTGGAAAAATTCAAGAAAGTGTCCAATCTTCCCTTGAGTGGAAGTCCCAGTCCCCCCCAAGGTCAGACCATGGAATGCTCAGAGAAACTTCACAAACTCAAGAGCACAAATCTACACAGCCTCAGTCTCTCCAGGCCTCAGTCAGCAGGTTAAATGTTACAGTTTATGACAAAAAGCAATTAGACAAAGCTTGTTTAAAAGGGATGGTGGAGAAACTCTCTCCTCTCTACAAAGATCCTGGCTGCACATCTCAGGTTTGTCAAGTTGGATCTGAACAAACACCAAGACAAGAGCAAAGTGGAGATGTTTGACTATAATACACAGCACCACATTTAGGTGAAACAGCAGCTTATCAGCACAACACCTCGTACCGATTGCATTTTTGAAGTGTCAATGTTAAGATATGGTTAGGATTAGGTGATTTTCTTATTCTGTCCTGATATGTACAATTTTAGAATTGAAAGCAGCTTCACTTTCTATCCCACTTGACTATATACGCCATTATACTCCATTCAGCTCATCACCACACTCCTGTATATCTGTAATAAAATGCTTGCTGCTTCTTGACATTTCATGGTGGCTGCACAATTAATCCTGCTTATAATCAGATGTGACTGACAATTCTGCCAGTTGAAAAAATATCGTGACAAAGTAAACAACTGTTGCAAAAGTGATGAGGTGTAAAAATCCACCATACAGCATTAGTTTGAACTGCCATAAACTCAACTCTTTTAGGATTGAGCTGTTTAAGGTGGCAACGATTTGCTCTTCTGTGGACTGTTTCTGATTAGCTTAGCTCAGCTCCCCCGTCAGAATCCCTCATTGATTCTCCAAACCGAGACGACGGCAACTGACTATTGTCAAAAAACCCTAAAACAAAGAACATAACAAACACAAAGTTTTATTACTAGTTTAAAGTGTATTACTATATCATGAGATACCTTCATTAGACTACTGCTTAACAATTCAACTGCCCATGCTGCTGTTACTGTTGGCAGGCAAGTTTACTGCAACTCGCCACTGTTGTAACGGCAACACAAAGTTCAGATTCATCTTTAACTGCTTACTTCATTCTACACTCTCTGCCAAGTGTCACTCCCCTCTGACTCTGATGCTTTTCCAAGCGACAGTTGACATAGTCATGGTCACAGCAGTTTGTGTGGATATCATTCATGTGATGTATATGAATACAAGGACAGGAGGGTGAGTGTGAGCAAAAAATGACAGTGTGTTTTGCTTTGGTGCCTTTTTTCCTTCAACAATTAAATGTATGATGAAGTTGATTTTGTATATCAATTTAGGAATATGACATGTATTTAGAATATAGAATATTGAACATTTGTAGTTTTAGTGCTGAAGACTGATCACAAGCTGATCACAGCCCGGCCGTATTTTCCTTCCATTACAAGCTAGTTCTGCCATCTTTATTCAAGTCTATGATGTTTTCAAATGAGATAAAGGAAAATAGTTAAAGAAAGGATGGATATTAGGTTTTCTTTTTTCGGATTTTTTCCAGGATTTCGAAACGCTGCTTGTGTAACACCCTTTTATGTTACTCCTTACTCTACTCTACAACACTCAGCTCTACCCCTCGTTATTACTTCTTTTTGTTTGACTTCGTCAGTCACTGTTTTCACTCACCGTCAAACTCTACCTGATAGTTCTCTCCTCTACACAACCCTGCTCTGTTGTTCTTATATATCCTCTCCTCTCCCTCACACAGTTCTCTTGTTTATTTGGCTGTGCTTGTTTTCCATGTTCAGCTCAGTTTCCTTCAATTTGCGGTCTGGCTTTTGGTTTTGATCACAGAAATAATGAAAGACAAAGACTAGATGCACTGATGCCATTACAACCAGAGTCGCCTAGGATGCCACATTTGTTATGACTGGACCTTTGGGGTGGGGCTCTAATACGCATTCAGGAAAATGTAACTACACCAAAATGCATGTTTTGCCTCTTTTCTGATTACCTGTCTTACATAACAAGTAGTTTATAACCAATGATGTGCAATGATTTCTCCTGAAATTGCTATTGTCTAATGGAAAAGATACTTTGACATTCAACACATATATTTTTGTGTTAAGATCATTGTACTTTACCTAATTATTTAAAGCTTTAATTACTTAAAACCTTTTAAGATAAAGATTTTACAAAATGGGTGATGAAAATGTTTTTTTAAAAAGACGAATGTTAGAGGTTAAATTGATGATTGATCTTTTTGGCTTCTAATAGCCATAATTGGGGAGATGATAAGGAAAATCAGTTTGCTCGTGTGCATATATTTGGGTGGCTGATGTGATTACAACTACAAAAAGTGACATAGCACCATGATGCCCAGATCTAAAAGGCTGTCATTCAGCTCAGACTTGCAGCCTTATGTGTCATCACAGTTGGAGCTCAGAGAATTATCCAGCTTTCCTATTTTCATCTTCTCCACAACTCCAAATAAGGCTGCATTCACCTCAAAAGTGGGAAGTCAAATCTCTTTTGCTTTTTTCTACCACTACTTTGTCTAATGTTTGAAATCCTGACTTGGAAATCTGACTATTGGAATTTTCAGCGTTTTTATTTTTTTCTTATTTTCCCAGTCAGAAGTTCCAAGTTCTTAATTGTCATTAAATACACCAATATTAGTGGTGCAAAAGTGGTTCCGCCATTACAAAGACAAACTTTTAAACATTTTAAACACTTCCTGGCAAGGGAGAGAAAAAGTGTAGACTTATGTGGTATTACTTTGGGCGTGGAGTTTGCAAATTTACTATTTTCGTTCACATGCACTTAAATATGCACGGGTGGCATTCATCATTTACGCAGGTCGTTTACACACTTTTTCTGAAGTTAAGAGCGCTTGTTGAATCTGAAGTGACGTGTTTGTACGAGACCTTCTTACGAAAAAAGTGAGAGAAATTTAGAATAAAAATACAAAAATGTTCTTGCATGAGGCCCATTGCCTATAGTGGGTCCTTGCCCAATACCCCTTAACGTCGTCCTCTGAAAAATTCCAACACAGAGGAGAGGACTGACAGGGAGCTGATATGCAATTTAGAAAGTAAAAGATCTGATTTTTGGTTAGTCTAACACCTGCTGCCATTATAATACTTTAGCATCCCCATCTGTTATGCAATGTTTTAACAGTCTGGGCCAGTTCAAAGACAAAGAACATCAGTTTGGTGTGCCCAAGTGTGAGTTCACAGGCCATGTATGCTCTGTCATACTGTAGTGACATGCTTCAAGGATTATTAAGTGTAATTAATGTCCATATTTATGTCTGCATATGGTTCACGGAGTGGAGTTAACAGGCTTGCTCCACCCTGAAAAACCAGCTGCTATGAAAGGAGCTTTAAATTTATGCATTAAAAGGGAACTGTTGTACTGCTTTCCTTTAGTATTTTGATCAAAGCGTCTTCTTTGAAATCTCCAACAAGGATAGATAATTTTTTCCCCACTAAACTTTTTACATGGTGTTACTTTAGTAAAAAATAACATGATGCAATATCTCAGAAACAATCCCAAGAATTTTAGAGTTCTGATTGTCTTTTCTTTCCTCCACCATAAATGATCAAATACTTTTACTCAGATTAATTTTTTATGTTGAACTTTTACTTGTGATGGTGTATTTTCACATTGTTGTTTTGTATCTTTTCTTAAATATGCAACATAATACCTCACTATTTACTTGAAGCAAACATGTCTATTTAAATGTGTCGACTGCTTTCTTAAAAGGAAGATCAGAGTGTCAAAAAAGGAACTGTGCACACACTGCCTCTTTTTGGTTTCCTGCACTAAAGCACAGAAAGTTTCAGCCTTTAAAACAAACATAAACTTGATAGTGGATTTCTGATGAAACCCCCGTTCACATTTCCTGCTTTGCTTCATCAATTTGCCAGATTAAAAAGAAATACAGGTAGGCCTCTGGTCTCATCATTTTGAATGAATACCATCCAGCTTTAATCAGCGCCTAACTGAGGGAGTTTGGGACATCCCGAGGGTGTGTACTGTACATCAAGTCTTAATATTGCCCAAGGTTGTTCACTTGATATAAGCAGCTTCAACTTTTTTCAAATCTATTCTTCTTTTTATTTCTCATTAGAACTCGTTTCGGACTTCATTTTAGCTGTAGGGTCCAACAGGCCTTCAATTAGATGGACGACAGAATTAATGAAGTCTGTCTCTCTGTCTCTATCTCTCTCACTCTTTCTCTCTCTCTCCTCCTCCTCCTCCTCCTCCCTTGCTCTATTTATCCCAGTGCTCAGGGGGACACTCGGTCTGGATTCAGTCAGTGTGTCTGCTTTTCTTCTCTTACTAAATTAAATATGTGTAATTGATGGTTTCATAAACAGAGCTAACCTTGCCAGCAGCGATGGAAAGCTGCTGCTGAGGAGGTCCGTGTGAATATGCACTGTGTCAGAGAGGAGCCTGCAACACCGTCCATGAGTGTTCAGGTTCTTCACCCTCAGTGAGGGAGACAAACAGAGAGCTGGAGGCACGCAGCAAGATATTAACTACAACAGCTTCTCGCCTTCGCAGGCGTAACACATGACATAATGTCTCCTGCAGACAGTCTCCAATGGAAGCAGACAACATTGTTCTTAGCTAAACTCTCACTTACAGGATGTTCTCTGCTTTTTTTCTCTCACTCTCACTGCCTCTTTCTCATTCTGCTTTGTTTATCTTGCACTATGAAACTGGAGAAATGAAAGCAGCGCGATGTGCAAACTGAGATATGAAGGCAGTTCAACATAAATGTCGCAGACACACTCAGAGAAAAGCCTGCATTTAGAGTAGCCTTATGGAAACACTTGCCTGACAACATGAACAAAAACAAATGTGTCACTGAAGTACTTGTAAAGTACAGCTTCACCTTTAATTTGAACCCTGAACACTTTTCCTCTGTTGATGCTGTACATTCAGATGTCATTTGTCTGTACAGTCATTTCAAAAGATCAATATGTATTATGTGTGTGTGACAAGAAAAAGTGAAAGAGCCATTTCTATATTGTCTTCTGTACAAAGTTAAAAAAAAGATCACATGTTGCATAATTTCATAGCTTTCCTGGAAGTCTAACATAAACAACTAGGTCTTCTTAGTATACTTGAATGTGGCTGTGGATTTCTGATTGATGTGTATAGCTGTTAATAAAAAAAATGTAATTAAAAAAACTATATGTTTTATAACCCTGTAAAAATCAACCAGGGAGCAGTTGACAGTTTAGCCACTTGGGGGCAGCATAACAAATTGTCAGCACAACACATTGTTTTGAGGTATTGTTTCTGGCCACTTGAGGAGCACATATTAGACTAATTTACGAATACATTATTTAGTTTTGGTTGTATGGGTTTGAGTGGTCAGAAAATACAAGTCTTTTTCTTGTGCTCCTGATTGCATCAGCATTTCTTGTCGCCCTCTTTTCAAACTCTCCAATTTTGCCTCTTTCTATGAAGGTAAATATATTTAAAAATGCAAGAGCTCATAGACTTGATGTGGGAACATGTAGAATTAGATGTAAAAACTTGCACAACAAAAATCTGCACTTGCACTGTGCTTCACCCCAAGAAATCTCATACATGTGAAGTGGATTTGAAGTCACAAATTAAGACCCCCATCAAAGTTTAACGCAATCTTTCTTTAAAAAAAAGTCTCCATTCTTTTTTCCTCCTAAAAATTGTTTTATTAGACTGCATTAAGTGCAGTCCTAGGCTCCTTCCCCACTGGTGAAAAACACACAAGCACCCACTAACATCAGGTTTTTGACTGCAATGGGGAAAGGTTTTAGTAGGCATTCAGTCCTGCAGCTCTGAAACAGCTCGCCGATAAAAAAAGAGATGAGATTGATCACTTTTATCTGTCTGCAATATGGCTGGAAGCTAACTTACTCCCGCTGTGTGTTCTGACGATCAGTCCTGTAAAAAATAATGATCTACCCTAATCGTCACAGAAAGTTGTGCTTATCAGAACTGTGGTCCAACACAGCCTCCAGCATACTGTGTAATGTCATTGCTTTATGCTTTTAGCTTACAGGCTTGTTCCCTAAGAACAAGGAGTAGTTACTGGGCCTAGTTGTAGTTCTGTGAGTTCCTGAAATACATACCCACTACAACAGCATCTACACATTTTTGTTTAAAAAAGGGTACCGAAGGGAATTTGAAACTCCCATCTGATGCAGCCCAACTGTCTGCTTAAAGTTGATTATCTGGGTTTATTTTTTGGTGCAGATAAGGACTGTCTTTTTTATGCCACTGCTCTCAGCTCTGATACAAAGATCTCACCTACAAGGACAATGAGACGTCATCTTATACGGCCACAATATAATGGATGCACAAAAAAGCTCATACACTTTTTTTCTCTTTCCTCCAACAGTCCTGCTATCAATAACACAGACATATCCATTAGTGCGAGTGAGGCTAGTCTGGGGCAAATACTCCCTCTAGCATTTAAACAAACCTCTACTGGGACTCATTCTCCCAGACTCCCCTGGGGCGGGGACACACTAGTGCCAGACCATACTGTACTGCCGGAATCTGTCTCCTTCACGCCTGCTGTGCCTCTGGCAGCAGAGAGGGAGGCCAACACACAAAGACAAGGAGAGAAAGAGAGACAAAAACACACATCGGGGAGCGTGCTCGTTTCTGCTGCTACTCCTGTGTTTGCCTAGAACGGCTCGGGTGGGGTTGGGATATTCAAATTAATGAATGAGAGTGAGGGAAGTGAAAGATGAAAAATGTGCTTGGAGAGGCTCTGACTTTGAGTAATGCTGGTAATTGGAGGGAAACATATAGAAATGCAGTGGGCATGTTTTAGCAAATGAATGTGGAGGAGAAAAAAAAAGAGAAAACCTTTCCGGGTTTATGTCTCATTACTTATTGCTGCTTTGTAGTCAGGACAAAGGAAGATGCAGTGCAAACACAAAACTCTAATCCAATGCTTTGGATTCGGGAAAGGAGCCAACTCCTTATAGCTCATCGCCGTATTGTCAATTTATCAAGTGTGGTAAAGCTGCACTGCAGCTGATATCTTCTGTTAAAGTGTTACGATCTTATAGCCTTGTCTGATTTATCTGCTGTCTGGCTTCAGTACTCTCCTGTGTGTTTAGGTGCTAATTAGAGTACAACACACACACACATCCTCAATCACACATACGCACAAGCAAGGACCACATCCTCAATCACACATACGCACAAGCAAGGACCACATCCTCATTGATGATATAAACAGTGTTTTATCACAAGAGAAAAGTGGGTGTTGCACCAATAAGAAATGAAAAAATAACATTGAATTACTGGTGACATCTTAAGCAACCCATTTACACTCACATAGGGGTGCCTATACACTGTACTGTTCATTCACACTCATATGCACACACACTCACAAACACTGCTGTACGGAAGTGTAACTAGACTGACCAGGAATAATGTTGATTTTTGATTGGTTTCCTATCCTCTATCTGTCTTTTCATCCATCATTTAAAGGTCTCTTTAACCCCCCTCCCCCCAAAAAAAAACTGCTCGCCACAGCTCAGTGTGTGCAGTAATCCTGGATGCCTCGAAGGGAGACCTGCACCGAATCAATCCATAAATGTATGAGTGTCCAAAATGAAGAGGAGCTGAGAAATGTGTGGGCAGCGGTCTGGGAAGCATGTCCAAGCTTACTAACAGGATAGGTGGAGGGTGTAGAGTGTGGGTGGGGCAGGGCTGCATGTGGGTGAGTTGGTGGTTGACAGAGCTGATGCTGTTCAGGAATATTTGCTATGTGATTTTGTCCCTCGTCTTTCTCTTTTAATTCCCTTCATCCTCTCTCTGGATCATATGATCAGTAAGTCTGTGCTGGAGTGTTCAAAAGAAGGTACTCATACACTAAAAATGTATTATTTACTGTTAATTCACTTCGATGTTTGGCCTACACTGTATGGAAGGCAGAGTTGAGGTGCAGGGAAGTACAGAGACTTTGAGACTTAAAGGCTGCTTTTTCATTCAGAGGAAAACTGTGTTCAATATAATCTGACCTAACTACAAGCCAGTCTGTAAGCCAGTCATTTCGAAATCCTGACAGACTTCTTATTGGTCAAATTAAATGGCCAGGTTAAAGTTTAACTGTAGCTCGACTCAACTTTGCATTTAACTGTACTGACTCATGTGATGTGCTTTAGGGGGCAAAATCAGGAGGTGCAAACCTGGTATTAGGAGGCATCAGGGCCTGTCTATGTTCAGTTGCAGACACCTTTAGGTAACACAACCATGAGTTGTTTCTATAGTAGTGACAGTATGGGAGACCATTCCAGTAGATTTCCGTCTACAACTTGTGCACAATGAATCAATTAAGTGGTTGACACAAAATCATTGTTCTTTCCACACATCTTCTAATGATGATATTTACATCACCCAGCCTAACCAGAGCTTTGTGTGCGAGCATCCTTGAAGTTATAACACTCCTGTACCACTGCTACCTCTAACATTGCCAGATGATCTGGGCTAACTTCACTTTTGGATTTCCATTCAACCCAAGTAATTTTTATTACGTTTCTTAGTCACAGATCCTCTGATTGCTTGATCAGTAATCTTATTTGCCACAATGGGCAAATGAGAGCTTCAATACTGGACCACTCTAGAAAATTTGGAAAAATGTCACATGCTCACCTGCAGGTTTCTCTACACTTTTACTTACCATCTACCTACACTTAGGGACCCTACTCACTGCACTGGTATCGAACAGTGGCTTTTAAAAAAAAGAATATATCTTGATTTTGGAGATAATTAAAAATGATATTCCGGCTCTCCTGGCTGAGTAGAAACCTTTAGTGCATGTGCTTCTATGTCTTTAGCTCTCCATTGCTGTGATGACTTGCTGTCCTTCAAAGAAGGATACTTTTTGTGTGTCGAGTATCGTGATCAGTAATGTAGCTGGTTTAAATTATTCTTATTGAGCTGGATGGAATCTGTACATATAAATAATTTTAGAGTAGTTGGAAAATCCTATGAGCGTACAGTGTATAGATCTCCAGAGTATATTCAGCTAATTAATGGTTGAAGAGATTTGTTGAGTTACACTTTGCTGCCAAATAATTGAATTACAGACTGAAAATGAACAAGAAAGAGAGCCTGAGGTGCAGTTCACGGAAGATCTTTGTGCTTATTCCTCCTTTTGCATCTTTCTATCTTGCATCTACCATTTCCTTGTCCTCTACTTGTCCTCACTTCCCAACCTCCAGTCCTTTTGGGATGATGAATATCTGTTCCCTTGTCACATCTTTGTCACCCTTCCCTCTTCTATTCTCTCTGCTGTGTGTCTCTTCCTCAGCCTCCTAAGCCACCCTCCCTCCTTCTGTCACTCTCTATATGACTTTAAATGACTTAAGGGAAAGTTATTTGGAGTTCAGTTAGAGTTCAGATGCAGACCTGGTCGTCTCTCTCTCTTCTCCTCGTCTAAGCCGGTACGTGAAAGTCTCCTCCGGCTTCCTCTTGACATGGGATCAGTCTCAAAGCTCAAAGCCCCCAGAATCGTAATTTAGTCCCTTGTGGCTCGGACTTTGTGTTTGATCAAATAGGCTACTGTGTCTACGTTTGACATTGGGCTCCCCGTGTTTAATGGAATTTTCTCTTGCTTTTTAGCCTTGACAGAAAAAGAGACAATGGGCCCAAATGCAACATGTAAAGGAGTCCCCATCCCCAACAAGACAGACAACTTAATAGACAAGCTGTTGTCCCCTTCACTTTGATTCACCTTATAATCAGTTTGAATTTCTTTTTCATTGTTCTAAATTGTTGTAACTCTTGAGTCTCTTTGAGACTCCTTTAGTAGTTGTATTTGTTTAGTCATTTTTCACAAATTTCTTTCATTTTGTCTTTTCGTAGATGTATTTTTGGTTTATTCATTCATTCATTCATTCATTTTCATCTCCTTGCAGTAATCTCTTGCATTGTTTTTTGTTTTTTGTGTCAGTATGTGTTTTGCCACATTTTAAAAGATGGATTTCGTAACGTTGTTCTTCAAAAATGATCACCACAAGGGGGCAGAGTTTTACCAGGTAAGGTATATGTTTCACGTTCTATTTAGGAATCATTTATTGATTAACTGATTTACAAGTTGTTGTGTCTTTTTTTTGTTTTTCCAGCCTGTTGGATGACAACATGACGGAGAGACTCGTCTTCATCGGTTCTCTTGCCTTTTGATTACTTCCGGCTCTTTTCATGTACTCTGAAAAGTCATCAAGGAAAATAACCAATCAACAATAAGACAAGTACAGGCAAATTTTAAACTTACAGCAAATATTGTGTGGACTATAAAGTCATACATGATGCAATGAGCTTGGTTTTTAGCACAAACATGGTGGCCAAAAAATGGTGGGTCATTGACACATACCAAACAAACAGTATGTGACTCACCACCACATTTCTATACATAAAAACATACAGCACGCTGACACTGTGGATCCGGAAAAGTTCTACATACAACCTAACCTGCACCTGTGTTAACAACACAAGCCTTTTACTTCTCAGTCTAGATGCAGTTGTAGTAGATGTAGTTGTTATGTGTTGTTTTTAGCCTCCTTGCATCTCAGAGTAGTTATTTGATATTTCAATGATCGTGTTGTCACTTTGTAGATGCTTTCACTCTATTTGTAGTTGTTTTTTGCTGTCTGTTGTTTTTACTACTTTTTCATTGTTGTTTTTTCTTTCTCTCGAAATTTCTTTGTCCACCTTCTATTTAATGCTCCCCGTCACAGTAAATCCACACTGAGACTAGTCAACTAATCTAGCACACTAAATGGGAGATGATCTACTGTCAACCACATTTTAGTGTGTTTTCACAGACAAGCACACAACAGGGAAAAGAGAATGCATCAGAGTGCATCATAGCACAGATATAGCACTGGTGAAAGTTACGTATGATGATAGCGGACTTGTGTCTGTACTTGTCCTTTTGGATCTCAGTGCTGCATTTGATACGGTCGATCACAGTATTTTATAACAGAGACTTGAACTTGTTATTGGGATTAAAGGAACTGTATTAGGCTGTTTTAAGTGATATTTATCTGATAGAAGATTCTTCTTCACACACCAGAGAAAGTCATGGAGTTCCTCAGGGTTTTGTGCTTGGACCAATTATTTTTACTTTATACATGCTTCCATTAGGTAACATTATTAGACAGCATGGCATCAATTTCCATTGTAACGCTGATGATACTCAGCTGTACTTATCTATGAAACCAGATGAAACCAATAGGTTGGTCAGACTACAAGCCTGTCTTAAAGACATAAAGAGCTGGATGACTCAGAGCTTTCTGCTTCTAAATTCAGACAAAACTGAAGTCATTATCTTTGGACCTGAGCGCTTCAGGGAGAAATTGTCTAGTTATATAGTTACTCTAGATGCTATTTCCCTGGCTTCTAGTTCTTAAGTGAGGGACCTTGGAGTTATTTAACCTTAGGAGTGCCTTCTTTCACCTCCGTAATATTGCCAAAATCAGGAACATCCTGTCTCAGGGTGATGCAGAGAAACTAGTCCATGCATTTGTTACTTCAAGATTGGACTACTGTAATTCTTTCTTATTGGGCTGTCCCACATATTCTCTGAAAAGCCTCCAGCTGATCCAAAATACTGCAGCCAGAGTTCTGATGAGAAATAACAGGAGAGATCATGTTTCTCCAGTTTTAGCTTTTCTTCATTGGCTCCCTGTTAAATTCAGAATATAATTTAAGATTCTTCTCCTCACATATAAAGCTCTTACTGACCGAACTCCATCATATCTTAAATATCTCATTGTAAGATATTTTCCTAACAGAGCACTTTGCTCCCAAACTGCAGGTTTACTTGTTGTTCCCAGAGTTTCTAAAAGTAGAATGGGAGGCAGAGCCTTCAGTTATCAGGCCCCTCTCTTGTGGAATAAGCTGCCAGTAAATGTCCTGGAAGCAGACACCCTTTCCACTTTTAAGACTAGGCTTAAAACTTTCCTTTTTGATAAAGCTTAAAGTTAAGGATGGCTCAGGTAATTGTGAAACATCCCATAGTTAAGCTTCTATAGGCTTAGACTGCTGGGGGGCCTCATCTGTCACACCTTTCCTCACTTTGCTCTCTCCCCCCCCCCCCCATTTCATTTCTCAAATGATATTATGTACATGTGACATTATTGTGGTCATTAACTTGTATTTCCCTGTTCCAACAGGTATCCTTTGAATTTAGTCTGACAAAAGAAGGTGTCTGTCTAATTGAAAGCGAACCATGTTTTCTGTCATTTGTTTCATCCTGGTTTGTGAAAACATTTTGATCTCTTTTTAATCTCTTGCTGGGCTGCATGGTGGTGTAGCATCGTTGCTTCCCAGCAAGAGGGTTCCTGGCTGAAATCCTGACTGGGGCCTTTCTGTGTGGAGTTTCCATGTTCTCAGTGTATGTGTGAGTTCCCTCCGGGTGCTCCAGCTCCCTCTCACTGTCCAAAAACATGCATGTTAGGTTTATTGGTGTCTATAAGTTATCCATAGGGATGAGTGTGCATGATAGTTTGTCCTGTTAGTCTCTGTGTGGCCCTGTGTGGCCCTGTGTGGCCCCGTGACGGCTCTGTGTGGTCCTGTGATATTAGCTGGAGAAAAGGGAGTAGGTTTTTTTAACCATCTCAAATACGCTTAGCAGTTTCTTCTGAAACTGAGCTTCCAAGGCCAGTTAATTCTAATTAACCTTTACAGCTGCACTTGAAGTTGATGCTGCTGGTAGAGACTCCATAACAATATATTATGATATAATTAATATAGTAGAAACAAAATAACCTGAATAGTAATTTTTCTCCATTCATTCAAACATCGACAGGCTACCCACCAGCATGCTGACAAAGTGAGTAACGTCTGTTCCAGAAACAATCAGTGTCAAGCTGTAATAACAACTTGATGACAGCCAGCATACACACCTGTGACTGAGGAATGATTCTGCATCCTTCATATACACTCAAATCCTATTTGGGATGAGGGGCATAGTCAGGACAGGCCTAGTTCTAGCTGGGCTTATTCACCTTTCAACAAGAACTGTTAACTTTCACATTAAGTGGTCTGTGGATTAGCAGACTTGTGCACAGCTGCTTGATATCAAGGTTTGCGTGTGCTTTTTTAGAAAAACATTACAATTTAGGACTCACAGAACAGTTTACTAATAAAATAATGAAACTTCATTGAAGCAAAGTGCTGACAAGAAAACCTAATATGCAGCACATACGCATAACATGATCTGTTGCTCAGTGGAACAACATGACAATGGGTTAAGTCATGTGTGTAATTGAAGACCCAGCATTTAAGCATATGAGGAGTCTCAGTAGCTTTTTATCCATTTGGCAAAGCTCACCCTTGCCTCCCAGTGGTCATTGAGGTGGTTGCACTGGTTGGGATGAGCTTTTCATGAAGATGAGAGTGGTGTGTTTGCATGGGTGCCTGGCTGCCAAGGACCTGTCCGTCCAGTTCACAGGCGTCCTGTAATCTGCCTGACACGCGCAAGGCCCCCAGTGAATTAGTTATTAGGCCCATTAGACAGCCTGGGATGAAGCAGAATTTTCATTAGCAGAAGTGAATGTGTGCTTGCGCACATGTGTGTGATGAGTATGTAATCTGTTTGACACCAGCCAGCCAAGAGGGAGAGACACTCGAGCGGTGACTGATAATTTCCACATTCACAGGATAGAGAGAGCAACCCAAAGTGGCTGGAGAGGAGCAGCGCCAGTTGTCTTTTATAGTTGCTCGTTGATCAATTACAGCACTGATGGGTAATAATGTGGCATCCACATCCAAGTGTATCAGTTTGACCTATGACATTTCTGAATCCACCACTCTGGCCACAAAAGTAAAACTCCAGCCGCACTCTGACTTTATTCAACACATTTTCTATTCAAGTCAGGCCTCTAATTTCACAACATTCTCTTCTCTCTCAGCCATATCGTCCCATTCCATACTCATTTGTTGCCCTTCTATCATATCACAGTGCATTTCCCAACCAATAAACGGAGCCACTCTTCTGTAGAAATGTATTTATCTTTCACATAAACTCCTTTCTGGCTCCACTGGTCTCTCTCCAGTAGCTCTCGCTGGCATTTAATTTCTATTAATGGTTGTGCAACTGGCACTCCAATCCAATCCACTGTTAGGGTGAGCAGGGAGCACACATGAGGAAATATGCATAGGCAATTATCCTCTGTAATGCGCATAGCCCCATCCACTAATGCATCTGTGCTCATTGTGAATCAGGCCTGTGATGCAGAGACTGGTGTGGAAGGTGAAAAGTACATACATGAGTGTGAATTTTGTCAGGTCCCATCATTGTTAACAGTATAATAGCATTACGTATTAGCAAATAGAGGAATTTGTTGCAGCCGCATATAAAAGCATATACAAACACCTGGTGTCTATCAGTGCAGTGCAGCAACAAACAGACGATAATCATCTGTTAGCAACAGTGTTTCTCTCGTCGTACCATTGTTCTCCAAGGGTCCTCCAATAACTGCTTAGCTGTCAGATGGTTATAGATTTAACACAGCTCACTGGGACAGTGACAGGAGGCCAATAACAGGCTCCTGGGCTTGTAAAGCCTCCATCTGCAGAGGAAACAGAGAGCAAATAAACCCTGAGGAGCGGACACACATGCACAAACCTATTAGAGCTGCTGTAATGACACTGTGGAGTGTGTCCGAGCACACCAAGGTGTGTTAAAGTTTTATAGTGTGAGGTCAGTGATGAGGTGGGCTCAGATATGATGGGATGAGGCCTAATAGGGTGTTTTATAGATGCTGTGTGTGTGTGATTATGTCTGTATGTGTGATGAGACTGTCTTTGTGTGTTTGTGAGCACATGTGGATAAATATTTCTTATGGATGCTTTCCTTGTGTGTGTCCTCAGCTGTACAGTGCTATTTCTCTGTCATGCTGTAATGCTTATCAGCCATCTTCAGATCTCTGCAAATGTTAAATGTTATGGATGGCAGCCGAGCCTCTGCATCGCACCCGCTCATCCTGAATATGCGGAGATAGGGCATGCTCGCACTCACACATGTATCAACCTCCTGACCCTGCCTGATAGGAGGGTTTACCAGACGTCTCTCTCTAGTGGAACTCATCTAGCTAGAAGCCAGACTTCCTGTCACTCTTTCCACTTGATCAGCTTGTGTTTCTTTTTAGACAGCCACAAAGTTCTTTTGAATCCTAAACACCTGCACAATCTTTTATTTTTATCTCACACAGCTCTAGTTAGCTCACATTGACAGCAGACAGAAGCAGGGTTTTCGCTGCCATTTTAAATTCTCATTTAGTGTCACATCTGTTGGTTTTGTTATGTTTTTAGTTCTTGGTTTTGTCATCAATTTTGTCATGTTTTCCTTTGGTTTCCCTTGCCCTGTCATTAAATTCACTCACTTCACCTGTGCTTTCCTCCTCAGCTACACTCCATCACTAATCACCTCCCTTCGGTATTTAGTTTCCAGGTTCCCCCATGCATTCTGTCATGCCATGTCATGTCATGTCACCAGAATTCCCTTCAATAGTTTGGCAAATAGAATGGCAAATCTGAAACAATCTTTTGAAAAGCCTGAAGAGAACATATGTATCAACGCATTTGTAATGACTGGCTTGAAGGAAATAAACAAGGCTGCATAGTGTCACCAGAGAGGGTAATAGAGGAAGTTAATTATCCTAAGGAGACGCACACCTCAAGGAGTAAACCAACAATAACAACTGCAGTGGACATCCACAAGAGGAAAAACACCTTAAGGGAGTGTATACATTTTTGTAAGTTTGTGTGCATTAGGGAGCCTTTTTTTCTTTGTTCATTCATGTTTTTTTATTCACATCTTCTAAATTATAGTCCAAAAGAGGCTTCTGTCTGTTGTTCTTGTGAGCAAACTGAACTGTGAAGTTTGTAATGAATGGTGTGAACCAAACAAACTTGACTGTGTAGTATCACCACAGGGGGTTGGAATTAGGTAGAAGAAGCAGTTGTCCTATAACCATAAGCAAAACTTGAGGAGGAAAAAGACAACTGCACTAGACACCCACAAGAGAAACATGGAGCTCTTCTTCAGGAAGTACTTTTAACTCTGGGAATATCTGGTATATGTTATATCATATCTGGGAAGATGGCGGTCAGTCACCTTTAGTTTATTGCTTGCTGGCTCCGACTGGAAACAGATGGTGTGTCATGTCATTCTAATCCCTGCAAGGTCCAACACAATGTGGGAAGTTGTTTTCATTTCTCCCAATGCACATCAAGACTTCTTCAAAACAGGAAAGAAAAATCCTTCTTCGGGCAAGGATGTCTCCTTTTTTTATTCCCACATTTTCCATTCATTTTGTTTTTAATTCACATCTTGGCAATGTGAATCAAAAACAGCAACGTAAGCCTGGTAAATGCAGTACTATACAGGAAAAGACTTTTTCCTGATACTATAAGTAAGCCACGTAGAATGACAAGGTCTTGAAAAGGTTGTGTAAGTGGAATAGAACACATTAAATAACTGCAATGGATTTGTTATTTTTAATATACTCTACTGTGCACAGAAGTGTTTTAAAAGCAGGCCTAAGGGGAATGAAATTCTCGCTAGTGAGCTCCGTCCCAGAGCTAAATTACACAAGCCAGCCATGATTTCATGCTTCACTACATTAGTGCCCCCTTTTTTCTTCTGCTCTCTGCACTCTCCCCTCCTCTTTCTGTCTCATTTACCTCTGCTTTAGCCCCGTGTGGATCTTATCTGGTTAAAGAGCAAAAAGAGGTGAACCACACAGCCATGCGGCATGAATATTTCATCTGTGTTTGGATTACCATTTTCTCCAAAGATTCATTGTTCTATGTATAATACATGCAGTGTCGCTCTTCGGCTCCTAGATCATAACCCCTGCCCCTCTAATCACAGACGAGGCGTGACCTCACCTATTCAGCCATGCCAAATGAGTGTGTGTGTGTATATGCGTGCGTATCGACATGTGTGATTCAGGCGATTGTTTCTGTGTAGGTGGATACCCATGCATGAGGTGCATGTTTGCTGACAGAGCTGCATTTTTATAAATGTGCACATTTCAGTGTGCATGTGTGTGTATGTTTAAATGTGTGTTTATTCGGAGCTAGGGGTTATAGCAAGGCTAAGACCGGCTCATCTCTCTCACACATGCACACACTCCCCCCCTCTGGCTGGATTAGATGATGAGGTGGGAGAATAAGTGAAACTGGAAAGGAAAGAAAAATGTGTTGGTAGCAGGGAGAAAGAGTTACAGATTAAGAATGAAATTTGAGTCTTTTGGCTGCTGGCTCAGATCCAGCTTTAAGTTGTGGCTGTAATGTTCTTTGAAATGATCTACCAGCTTTTGGATACACAGCAGTGTGTGTGATCTTGCCAGCCCACAGCATTTCTCTGTCTGACAGCTTGCTTTTCCCTTCATCTCCTCCCATCTTTCTATCACTAAATGAGCACTGAATAGAAAAGTGGGTGAGGCCCTATAGATTTGAATGGCTCGCTCAGTGGGTGTTTGATGGAGTAAATGGGTGCATGAGCCATTCTGGACTAAACCGCCCATATCTTTTTAGAGTCATAGAAATGGGGTCTTTTAAATGTATAGTTTCTCCAAAATTACCATACAAGTAATTCAAAACACTGAAGCGGTGAATATATCAACAGCATTTGACCTGAAGTGTAACTGAAAGATCTCAGCGTGCTTATCTCTTGCACATTTGTGTGTATGCCTGTGTGTGTGAATGAAAAATGATGTAATCTCTCTATCTTGCAGAGGCGTAGAGGCAGTCGTCTGTCAGATTCAAGCGAAAGCTCATCAAGGAGAAAATTATTCTTATTTAGCCCTTATGCAGAGATTATCAGAGTTGCGTAAGGTTACACATCCACGCACACACACACACACACACACACAGTGCCATTTCCATCACTTCAGAGGACATTACACTGACTTCCTTTCATTTGGAGATTCATCCTTCATGTAACCATAACACCTACTTCCTAACCCTACTCCTTGAAGCAAGAAAAAAAAAAGTTTGGGCACCTTCACACATTCAAAATTCATTTTTAAGTGTGTCCAAACTTTTGACTGACGGTGTATACGGTGTGTATAGACACTCTTGGGGTGTGATGAGAGTTGTGATCAGACACCTCGTCCCCACGAAGCTTTGTCACATTTCTACAAATTCTACAGAGATTCACACACACAGAAATACACCCATGCTTGGCTGCACATATTAGTCACACATATGGATTTGTTTCATGCGTTTCATGTGTTTTGCTGCACCCCTGCGATAGAAATAAACTCCAACCTTGAAAACATCACATTTCCATTTAGCCTATCAAGCAGAACAGCTAACTTATTTTTTGACAGCCAATTCAATTTATTTGTTTTTTTTCTGTCCTCAATTAGCACAATTCATCTGTTCAGTCAAACGGGGGAGAGAAAAAAGAAGCTTTAAGCATAGAGAACTTTAATGGCATTGATGTTCTCAGAACCAAAGTGTTTACCGTTTTTTGGCCATCAAATGCCGATGAAGGCTCGAGAGGATGAAAGCGTCTTGTTTTACTTTGAATACAGCGCCATCTTTGAAGTGATTGTTATTTGTTTGTGATGGCGAAAAAGCTTATTGCATTTGTAATCAAACCCCTAGGGACTTCCTGTCTTAGTTTGGCTCCTCAAATTGCTCTGTGCATCTCATTGTGTTTATACTTATCTGTTCCTCTTTTCTTTGTGAAAATCATAAAGAATCTCGGGCTGTAAATTGAGTGCCATGATCAGTGTCCTCTTGGTGTACATGAAAAAAATGTGTGTGTGTCTGTGAGAGTTTTGCTCTTTTAAACTTGCGACATGCTGAGAGCTGTTATTGTGCAGTTGAAAATAACTTGTAAAAGAGGAGTAATCCACATGAGAAATATCCATTTAAAGCCATAGAATTGCTGTTCTCCAGTGGCCTTGAGTACACCTTCAAGTTTGTTGATCTTCATCTCTCTTTGCTGCAGTCATCTCAAATGTCAGAACTGGAAAATCAATAAAAACAGAAAAAATCTGAACAAGGAGAATTGCCTTTACCTTTTTATAAAACTAGATTGGTATTACTGGCAATGGCAGTAAACCAGTCATTACATTCAGTGTGACTGATTGCAGAGGCTAGCGTCTCATTCTGCCATCTCTTCTTTACTGTCCTCCTCTTCTTGTAGAGACTAAATGTTGTCCCCACTTCCAGACGTGTGTTTGCTGTTCCTGTTATGTCAAAGCACAACATTACAAGTGTTCATGTTCTCATCCTTCAGTTTTTCAGTGGAGGTGTCCCCCAGCTATTACACTGGCTTCAGATTCAGCCAGTGTGGGAACTGGGCTACCAGGCCCAGGCTGCCAGGGTTCCACTCTGTGGATGGTTAGAGATGTCAAAACAGATGGTTTGAAATCTGTTGTTGTTTTCTCTTTTTCTTTTTTTCAAATTTGGTGAGAAAAGTTATTATTACTAGTCTAGGGAAGTCCAAACATATGCTGTAGCTTAATCGAGTGAGACATTCATTTGAAAGTGAATTACCTGCTGGTTTGTTTTAAGTCTCAATTTTCGTATCAGTTAATCGCATTCTTTTCCTTTTTTTAGTATTAGAAAATAATTTTCCTCAACTCGCTTAACTTAGCATAGTGGATTCAACTCAATTTCAACTCAGTTTTATTTATTTATTTATAGTGCCAACTCACAATAAATGACATCTCAAGGAACTTCAAAGATCCAATCCAATTCAAACCAATTAGAGTCCAACTCTTTGTAATACAGTCATAATCCAATCAAATCCAATTAATTCCAAATTAGTCCAGTTCATACATACAGAGGCAGTTCAAAGAAAGTAGCCTAGCTAAGAAACCAACAGATTGCAACGAAACTTCTCTTTGATCCAATCCCTCGTCCTGAGCATGCAAGAGGCGACTGTGGAAAGAAAACAGGAAGAAACCTCTGGCAAAGCCAGAACCAGCCATCTACCTCGAACAGCTGGGGTTTGAGAGGTCAGGAAAGAGGGGACAATAAGCAGCATAACACCAGGCCACGGATACCTGCTGAGAAAGAGAAACACAATGACAACAATAATGTCAAATGTACAAAGAAAAAAAAAGAGAACAGAGTGAGGAAAGATGCACCATGGGAGGTACCCCAGCAGTTTAGGCATATCCATGGGGTATCTCAGGGTCACTATAAACTTTGAAATTTTAAGCCTGATCTTGAAGGTAGAGATGGTGTCTGCTTCCTGAACCCAAACTAGCAGCCGTTTCCACAAGAGAGGTGCCTGATAACTGAAGGCTCTGCCTTCCATTCTACTTTTAGAAATTCTAAAAAACCAAAAGTAGACCTGCAATCTGAGAGTGAAGTGCTCTATTTGGAAAATAATGAGATCTGTAAGATATATGCTGCTGGAGGTAGGCTATACTCTGAGAGTATATTTTTAGCTTCAATATTTTAACACAACAAATGTTAGTATTCAAATTGCCGTTTTTTGTGTAGAGTAGAAAAACCAGGAATAGCAGTACAGTGAATACATTTTTGTGACTTTGGACCAGTTCTGATTGGCTCTTTCCTTTCAGTTTTGCGTTGCTATGTGTTCGTGATTGTAGTAATGTAACCTTCATATTCATCAAAAATAGCTTGGCTAGTTTGTCAATCTCTGGTTCTATTAAACCCACAAAAGCTAGGTGTTTAACATCTGGCTGAGTTGCCCTCTTGAAATCCTCTGAAAGCACATGTTGTAAACAGTATGCTGACAGTTCACGAGGTGTCTATGCAATCAATTCATATCAGTGGTTTACATCATATCATTTATCTCTCAGGGAGAAAGCAAACAAGATTATTTCCCAAAATAGGAAGTTTTCCACTGTTTCATCCAAATTGTGAGTATATAAATAGATAAACAAATAATGAGAACAAACTCCATAAGACATTTAGAATGAGTGAGAAGCACAATAATCAAGTCAGAGGTGCTAATATCAACTTCCCTTTTTCCACTTTGCAGTGTTTATATCGAATCAATTAGTCTCAGTACATTTCCATTTTCAGCCTGCTTTGATGTGGATATTAGTCAGTGTTCGAGCTCTAATACTCATTAAACAACATTGCGTTTGATACTATAATCTTTCAGTTAATGTTCTTATTCCAGTATATGTATTTCCAATTTAAAGATGCAGCTAGGTAACATGAAGGTCTTTACAAATAGTCTTTACTTCGCCTTCTCAAAAGAAGTCTTGTAGAATAACTTAGCACACAAATCCCTCTTGCTACTACAATTGTTTGTCTATGCTTTTACATCAGAAGGATAGGACTAGCACCTAATTACTATTTTATATAGCTCCTCATACCTTCATTTGTATTTCAGGTGCTGAGCAGGATGTGCTGTTTTACATTAATCAAAACACAAGGCTTCCTCATAGCAACTTTACCTCTATACTCATATACAAGCGTTCGCAGCTTACACTTCATACTTCACCCTGTCTGCCACAACTGGTATGGCCTATCAATCAGTATAAGCTGACAGCTATGGCTAATGCGCCCCTTTTATTTAACCGTGCTTCATATTTACCACCAGATTACTGGGTTTAGATCATATGAGGCGTATGTTGTGCTGTTTGTAACGCCGTTTAACTAATATGCATATTTTGAGGCGTCAGATACTTTCACAAGTTGACATTTTGATGCATTTGCCAACAACACATGCCCCCCATGCTTCACATGTTGTGTTACATACAGAACCATGAAAATGTGCAATTCTGGATCTAATTATATGTTGTTTTGAAAAATTCAATGCAATGCTAAATATTGCCTTCAAGGCTAAATGAAATACTCGTGTAGATTTACTTAAAATCACTCATCATACAGAATATAATGATTTGCCGCAACATCTGTGCATAGATATGTTAACAAGTTTGACAGTCACACTCCATAATTGGCAGGCCAGAGCTTGCTTAGATATGCAGCGATAATGAGACTAGTTTTCTCTCTTTCTCTTATATAAACACATGCTGACTTCAGAGAATATTACACTGACTTACACCACGATCTTATTTCATGACAAACACTATGGAGAATTGCTTTTTGTTATCAGAAGGACACAAAGTAGTCACTATGAACAAATTTGTGTCCCAGCAACATGAATTATACAATAACACCCAAAAATGCAGATGCTGAACAACAGATGTTGAGCTCTGCTCAATACGAACGTGTGCCAGTCCCTCAGTAAGACTTGAGTAAACAGCTGTTGAATTGTCACCATCTTTATCAGCAGTACATCTTAGTCCCGGGAAATCACAATGCAAGTTTTACGCAGGAGTCGTGAACTTTGATCGACCTCTTTGCGAGCTCGGATCTATCATCTGAACTGAGGTGATCCGGAGACGACAGGCCGGCACATCCATCACAAGAACTGCTCAGCCCTGACACACACATGGTCATAAACTGCACAGAGGCAGACTCAACAGAACACAGAAGAAGTTGGAGTCCAACTTTTTCTACACTCTCGGGGCCTAAATGAAAACTGTATGACTTTGCTTTGACTTTGATGATCGAGCACACCCAAAAGATATATATGGAAATGCGCTGTCCCTTTGTAGTGCCCTCTGTTAAACGTCATTTTACATTTTAATACCTCTCTCCATTCTAGCAGGTATATTTCTTTGTTAAATCCCCTCTGTTCCGGCTGCTGTATCCCTCCATATAGAAAGGTTAAACACACCTAAGCAGAGGCAGTGTGACTGATGCTCGAGCTGTTTCTAAATGTTAATGACACCCTCAGGGCAGAGTGCCGTACGCCGCAGTATCCTGCTGTAGAGTTATAGTGTAGCGGTTATGCTATATTGGCTCCATCTATGCACGCACACATCGAAATGTGTGTGCGAGTGCAGACACGCACACCAGGGACAACCCACTGTACAGCTGGCACACAGCCAAGAGTCCTTCCACTGAGTGGTCAGGGAGAGAAATCAATCAAACATGGCTTGTCAGGCCCCTGAATCCATTATGGCAGAGAGAGTGGTGAGGCTTGAGTAAACAGGGATGACAAGAAGAGACAATTAGCAAGAATTCAGGCTGTTGTTCGGGGCAAGCTTGGGGATTTGGTAGTCCTGCTTGGCCTAGTTTGGCCCACCTAGGCTCAGCACCGTCAACAGGCACGGCTTGCAGCTTTATTGCTGGTAATTCACTAGACCTCAGTGTTTTATGCCCTCGCTCTTTACGGCCAAAGCAGGCCAAATCCATTTAAATAAACACCAGCACTGTGGAATGATGGCTGAGGTGTTTAAAAGCACTGATGCAAGACCAGCACACACACTGCACCACAGACAGGGCCATTACAACGTTTCAGGCCAATATAGTGTCCAAAGTACTCAGACACTGGAGATCTCACTGAAGCTGAGAGCCTCTCTTAATTTATATTCCGTTTAGTTATGGTGTATATGAATGCGCCATACCCCTTGTTTAGCATGCATGATTCACACACAAATCTTCATGCAGAGGCTGTTTGCTCGACATCTTTAGCTAACCCCCAAAATTAGTCACAAGATTTGCCAGGAGATTCGGGGAAACTGATTCAGGAACAATATGCAGGGAGCACTTTCTACGAGTAAGTGCGCTGCCATTACTCATAGGTAAACTCATTACATTGGTCTAATAGCTCTGTCTCACGGCTCTGCCAGTGTCTACCTATATGGAAAGAACATTAGTGCCGATGTATGGAACAGAGCGCTGGAGTTCATTCATTCTTCTCCATGGTATGGATCAGACAGATAATTAACTGCAGGGACATAAAGTCATTGTTCAGTTACAGATACAAGCCTGGCCTAATAAGAGCTGCAGTGCAGAGAAAGGGTTGGAATGAAAAGGAAATCTACACTGTCCTTTTGCATTGTATTATATGTCAAATCTGGTCGCCAGGGGTGAGATGAAGATTTGTCAGGTTGGATGGACTCTGCGGTTTCACGTTCCCATGGGTGCCTGTAAAAAGGCCTACATTCGAAAGAAACAATTTGTATATATCATAGAGCAGGCCTCTGATTTATAGCATTTAAAAGGACTTCTACATAAAGGATAACAAGGATTGATATGTGTTGAATACCTCTCATTTGAATGTGGCAATAGAAACTTTCTGTAAGTGCTCTCTTAAATGGTTTTGTTTGACTGCCATGAAAGAAGCATTTAGTGCATATGAATTGATTGATAGACATAGACCCATCTTTTTAAAAATTACATTAAAAGGGAATTGATTTACTTTCTACAGTGTTAAAATGTACATGAATTTTAGGAATGACTGTCAAGTAATCAAAAAATAGGTTGCATTACTGAGCTGTGGAGTCATTTGAATTGCTCCCTTGTGACTCCTTATCATTTGGCCATGTTGATCTTTTTGAAGCCAGATGTGACAATGTTTTGACTAGTGGGTGGAGATGAGGGTGATCTTTGAAACCCAAACTAAAAGTTAATTTATTTGTTCCAAAATAATTTGTTGGAAAAATGTTTAACATAATTATCATCCAGCGGTTGGATCCAGAGTTGTTTTGACTGGTAATCACTGGTATTGCACTGCCACATCAGCTTCACGTCTAACACAGTTAGTTTCTGAGCAAAAACTAGCATAAACTCGAATGAAGAGTCTCGATGAGCACAGTGATGCACAGACTCTCTCTCATGAGAAGGGCTGGGCTTGTTGGACTACCCACATCTGATTGGAAGGCGAGTCTTCTTTTAAACAAAATTCTTCTTTTTCTTTGCAAAGGTAAGTTTATCTTGGTTGGTATGAAATCTTATGTTCTTCACCTCAAACAGAGCAGCACTCTTGTTTTTTTCAACTTTAAATGGATACTTACATTAAGATTTCATCTCTTGGTTAAAACAGCATTCAGAGTCAACTTTTAATTTTCTAAAGCATTCCTCATAAGTCTGGTTCTTTCATCGCATATTTGGATCTTACAAACCTGTAACTGGCAAAACCTCGTACTCTGCTGGATTCAAGTAAAATGCACAAATACCCTGTATTCATTTGGTCAAAGATTAATGAACAAGCCACTGTATTTTGATTGATTTTGTTTTTAGATTAGGACAGCTCTGGCTGGATTGAGATGGTCCAGGGGCTGTTTCTGAACTTTGATTTTTTTTCCCCCTATCTATGATCTTAATGTACACAGTCACTTTCTGAGAGGTGGTGTGAGAAACCAAAATACAGCAAATACAAATTAAAAGAACATAATCATGGCCTGCCTTTTTTTTAAGATTGAGCAAGTTCCCCTCATAAAGTCAAATTTATGTCCTCAGCTCGGGTGTTGTCTGGGTCTCTCACACAAGGCCAGTCTGTGCTTGGCACAAACCATAAAATGTAACTTTTGAATCTTTGAATGGACCTCTGTGCTGAACCTGGGAGCCCCTGTCTGTGGGGCTGCAGAGGGAGGGCTCCGTATTAGAGAGCATAACCTCTGCAAGCGGTCCAGTAGGAAAACAACTGCGAAGTTTATCACGTCATTCCAAGAACCACAGGGAACCCTCATGTATCAGGTCACAGAGGAGAGGCATTTAAGTTTATTTGCTATTTAAGGGTATTTGGTATGTATGTGATGGCACAAAAACTGCATCAATAACATGCCTCGAAGTGCAGGACTGCTACATCTGATCTTCCCGTGGGAATAGCGTATACATGTGTATGGATCATAGTGGAATAGGTAATGCATTGTATATATTTACCGTACATGTTTCTGTGTGCTTGTACATGGTAGAATATTTATCAAAGGACATCTGTATAGTCTAAAAGTGTAAAGCAAGCAAAGACCTCATACTTTAGAATGCATGTACTTCTTTTATAGTGGTCCCACAATTCCCCTCTCCGCTCAGTGCCGGAGGCGAACACAGAAGACACAAATCTGACCAAATAGATAATTATTTTGAAGGACATGTAGCTTTTTGTGGGTTATCATAAAAGTGGGGGACAGCATTACAGCAAATCGCAATTAAGTAGTTGCATCACACTATCTGAGAGCTATCTCTTTACTCTGCAGCGTCTTTTCAAATGTATGATTCCTATAGGTGCACAGAGGATTTCTTCAAAGCTCTCACATGTTTATGTGTCCATAACATCTGATGCATTCATGTTTATGCTCCCATGCCACATTTGACATTTTCTGGAGATGATGAA
Organism: Leuresthes tenuis; assembly: GCF_036924035.1. Classification (NCBI taxonomy): domain Eukaryota; kingdom Metazoa; phylum Chordata; class Actinopteri; order Atheriniformes; family Atherinopsidae; genus Leuresthes; species Leuresthes tenuis. The sequence continues at coordinate 20,158,986 of NW_027325372.1, read as the reverse complement.
TCATTAATGATGACCTCAATAGGCTTTCACATCTTTGGCCCACAGATCAATAAAGTGGTTAGGGGAGTAGGTCAGCGACTCTCCAGAGGTGTTTGCAATGTGTGCATGTGAGTGCATGTGTGTCTTTGAGCATGCCTCCAAACAGTCGCAACCCAGCGAGTGGCTGTAAAATGTTGGTGCTAATTGGCGGCCCTGCGCGGCCCTGTCTCCCACACGGCGCTCCAGGGCTGGCAGAGCTGCGGATGGTTTTCCAAGTTTTTTTCCGAGCAATCCCTGCATGTCAAACTGTGGGAGTTCCATCCATTATTGATCACATCCAAGGATGAAAGCAGAAGCGCTCAGTGGGGACTGAGCATCTTTGGCCCCACACAGGAAAAAAAAAAAGAAAAAAGAAAAGAAAAGAAAGAAGAAACACAGCCTTGACCGCCAACTCTGCATGGAACGAGACAAGGAAATATCTTCTTTAAGTTATATTGAACTGAGACTGAGTGCCAGACAGTCTGAAAGCAAAAGTAAATACTGTGAATTTATGTTAAATCTAATAAAACACGTCATGTGATGTGAATCTTAACTCACCCCTATCATTAAACAGCACAGCCTTGGGGGAGATTTTTTGTTCCCAGATGATGACATTGTGTTATGCCTTGCTTTGCCAGCCTTGGAAGCTTATCAGCAGTGCTGTTGAATGATTCAGCTGTGTAGAAGTGACCTCCACCTTAACTTGGCAATACTCCCCAACCAAATGGCTGTTTGGCAGCCAGAACACACTCTGGATATATAAGCAAGTGTGCACGCCAGTGATAACACACACACACAAACACACAGAACTCCCACAAATATCCAGGCACACACACGCACTCTCAGAAAGGTTACAATGCTGTTTGAAACAAAGGGGCAGATGGTTGACAATGACACAGTGCCAGCACTGGCGAGGTGGTTAGAAGATGTATTTCTGTTGGTGTGTGTGCAGGAATAAATACATATATGTGTCACTGAAGTCATTTTTAGTCAACTAATGTTCACTGAACACCGGGGTGAATTTCTCAGTGCAGATCGGTGCATTTCTTTTGGACTTTTGGTGTTTCTCTCCAGTCTCGCAGAGAAGCGGATCACTTTTCCAAAAGTTGATTTAAAATAATTGATTCAATTTAAACATCACTGATACTGAATCATAACTGAGAGAAATGAGCAGGTGAAAATATTTTGGGGCATAAATGATGCATCAAAGTTCAATTCTCTCTTCTTTTACCCCTTAATAAAGTCAGTGGGATACAAACATTCTTGTTATAACCTTTACTTTTCAGTATTGTATGATTTGGCAAAGCCAGCTCTTAGTTGAGTATTACAGTATTCACACTGTAAATGCAACAGTATTGTTGGTGGGAGCAGTATACAACAGTTGAGCTTCTCTGTTACAGTGCAAACACACAAACTTTTGACCAGATGCATAAAACTTTGTGTGGGCACATGACTGAAACTGTGTGTATTCTGTCCCAAACTGTCTCAAAGAAAGTGACAAGGTAGAGGCCACACAATGGATTTGCTCAGAATAGAGGGAATTTATCAAAACTAAACTTTGATAAAATTTTAGTTTTTGGAGTGTGGACCAACCTAAATTTAGACAAACTTTGAATTTAGGCCTTGTTAATGCTATACGAATACATCTTAAGCAGCTATAGTGTTTATTTCTCACCTCACGTATGTTTAGAAGCATGTGTTGATGTATGGTTAAGGTGAAATAAGCCACAGATGACGCAGTCTTCTACAACAGGCGCAGTTCTTAAACAGGAAGTGGACGACCTGCTCGGTTCACAAAAAGTCAGAGAGAAGAAGCAAAGACAAAGCTGAAATAAAGAAATAACCAAACAAAATTAAAAAGAATAGGAGAAAATGAAGGGATTCAAATGAATCAGAATATTGTCTGATTAATAAATAGTAAGAAAAAAATTTAAAATGTAGACATTTACAGAGAAGAAATTAAGATGTTTATCTAAGAATAACAAATGTGTACATAAATGAATGAAACAATAACTGTGGAAATGAAATAAAATCATCCTAATAGTTCTTTTACATTTCGTCATTTGTCTTCATATTTCCATATTCACTTATTCTTTTATTTATTTGTCTTTATATTTCCATACATAGAATTAATTTCCTCATTTCCCTCACTTTATTCTTTAAGACATTCATCCTTTTGAGACACTTGGACACTAGAGTTCCATATAGGAGTTCCCAGAAGAGCTGCGTTAGCTGACGACCCTTCAACAATGGTTTGAGCTACCCACAGGATGATGGGAGGGCATCACAAGCTCCCTTAAAGTTACACCTCAACATCTGAACAAAGGTAGAAATGTGTGTGTGTGTGAATAGTTTTTTCCAGACCTGTAAAGTCGAACATGCTAACAAGCCCAGCCTGGACGTCTACTCTTATCGGAAGCCATTAAAGGGTGAAAATTCTCGCCTAATTGATGATTTGCATTTTTCAAAGTTAAGACTTTACACCACAACTCAGTAGATATGACAATGAAATCAACAGCAAAGTAGAAGCTCAATGTTACCATATGTGATAATGAGACACATCTGTGATGAAGAGAAAAGAAAATCTGAAAGGGAAAAACAGACCAGAAGTGATGAGCTCTGTAGGCTCAGAGTAAAGGACCCTGTAGAGGTTTTGAAAAAAGAGAAATGATCATATTACAACTGAGAGACAAATCATACGTCAGCACATACAAAGACAGGATCAGGGCTACAGTGGATAGTTCCACTATAGCAATTCAAGAAGGACAGCCAATGGTAGCCGGCATGACCCAACAATAATTCAGTGACAGAAAATCAAGCTGATCTCTGAATATTTGTTCCTTTCTAAAAGCCACTTTAGCAAGTTCTTCAAACAATGCCAGTTCAGCCATCCTTCTATATGATTGTGCACAGCTTCAGTTGCCTCACCACAATCTAAGAAGAGGATATCATAAAAACTAATGATGAAAGAAAAACTGGGCGAAAAAAACGTTTTTTGTACTCAAGAGCATTATCCGTTCTGTTTTATTTCATGTTAAATTTTGTAGCTTTATTTGCACTTGACCACGGTGGAATTAACCCACTCAGACCTAATGCTTCATTTAAGAATGCCTTCTTAAACCTGGGGATTTTCTGGAATACTTTAAACTGTCCACTCAAACTTTTTCCTTCCCAGCCTCTGATGAAATGTAAAACAATCAATAAAAATACAATTCTTTTGTTTTATTTTCCTGACTTTGCTTTCATGTTTCTCACTTAAAAAAAAAACCCTGTCATACAGTGTCAGGTTTGAAAGGTAAAAGTATGCATATGTTGCATCTGCATCATGTCTGAAGGGATCATTAATGCATTTTCTGAAGGATACATGTGGTACACGCATTCTCATGCCTCATTCTGCTTTATAGATACTAGTCTTCGTGTGAGAAAAGTGCATACAGGAGCAAACAGATTGCATCTTGCCACTTTTAAAAGTTAAACAGCTATTTCACATTAAACCCACATTTCCATAAAGAGCTACACCGAAAGCTGTAGCTGCATAGCAGAAACAAAAGTACTGAGACTGAGACTGATGTTAATAAGAACATAAATTGCAATTACATACAGAAATGCTTTTTTTTTTTTTAAATGCTCTGATGTGAGCAGCTTTTATTTTTTAAACATCACCAGTTCTCCCACTGACACTTGCACACAGTTACTTAAGGAACAAGCATCATGAAGAACTGGACACAATTCCTCTGTGAGTTTCAGCATGTCTCAGTGCTTTCTGTCTCCTCGTGTAATTCCAGCCTGACTCCATGCTATTGTGATCAGTGCTCTGTGAGCGACACACTATCTGTGGCAGGACTCCTTCATCTTGTCACTGTAGATATTTTTCAGGGCCAATGTCCAGTGTCCGGTGATTGATGAGGATAAAGAAAGACAAAAGTACCATAAACCTCTTCACGCTTCTGTCCTTAACACTGCATTATAGTGTGCTATTAACTTGCCCCTAATCATAGCATGTTTATGTACTACACAGAAGACAAAGAGAGAACTGAAAATGCCCAAAAAGCTAGGACACGTTCTAAAATATAAATAAAGAAGAAATATAATGATTTGCAGATCTCAAATTTAAAGGAGTTTAAATCTAATATTTAGCTATTTTAATAAACAATTGCACTATTCAGTCTCTATGCATCAGTATCAACCCAACAATGACAAAATGTCTTTTGTCTATTTGTGAGTTTTCTTATGTCCTGGAGACCTTTTTAAAAATGCCTGTGACTTTTCCAATTAAACCATTTCTCGAAAATTTAATTTCAGAGCTGTTGAGATATGCTGGTCGGTGCTTGATCATTAGAATTTCCAAAGTGTATATTCATATTACAATTAAAATCTATGCATGAGATATGCATGGAAATGTGTTACACTGGTTAAACAATAGTTGCTTGAAACATGTAAAAAGACTGAGACCTATGTTTCACTGAATTGTTGAGTCGGACTGTTACAGTTTTCATTGATTTTCTGCTCTTGATTTTTAAGGATGTGTAAAATCCGAGCTCTGTGATGCAACAGAGTGAGTATTTAAGGCAAGCAAAAGATTACCCCAACCCTAGCACTGCAATGTTATAAAAAACAATTAAAAAACAAAGCTTATTACTCTGCATTAGCCTCGAACTAGCCAACTCTGACATCTTGCTGTGGATCTGACAAGTACCTAGCAAACTGCTTAGCCTTCATCATAGAAATGTGTCTTCCCAGGCTGACAGAATTTGTCATACTTAGGCTAGCAGAAGAACAACATGTTGAAAATAGATTGTTTTAATTTTGTGAAGAGCCAAGCTGAGGTGCATCACCACTGCAGATCTGGCAACACACCAGTTTAAAGAATCAGGGTTATACTTGTTGGATTTAGGGTTGAAGTTATCAATCTTGTGCAGTGGTTGTAGCGGGACTGTATTCCCACATACTGAAATTGTACATTATATGAAGCCAGCATTTCATCGCAGAGCTCAGAGTGTTTTGTACCTACTCAGGGAGTTGAAGTTCTAAGAGTGAATGTAGATGTAGAGTGGATTAACTTTGTGATAAACATTTGAGTTGAGGATCACCACCAATATGCGCCTCATTTTTAACCTGGTAGTTCAGCTAACTAGGATTAATGCACCACTGTGACCTTTAACATCCGACACGATCTTCGGACTGTCAGGTAGCCCTGCAGTAAAAGCTGATCTGATTCTTCAACAAGACAATGCCAAACCATGTTCAGCATGTATAACAGCACCATGACTCTGTGGTGTCAAGGTGCTAAACAAGCCTGCTGCCCCACTGAAAACATACATTTGCCACATTAGCACTGCAAAAGAATACTACAAGAATACTACAAAGAATGTCCAAAATTGTTGAGCAGCTAAAAGCTAATCCTGTATCAAGTAAAGTTCACTTTGCTGTCCTTGGTTGTTGTCCATTTGTTGTCCAAACGAAGAAGTGATGCAGCACAGTGGCAAACATGCCTCTAACCTAGCTTTTCAAAAAATGTGTGGCTGGAATAAAATTCAAAATTAACATATACTTTTTAAAAAAACAATAAAAACATTGTTTTCTTCTAGCTATTTTCTCTAAAACATTTGCAAATAGCTGCATTCAGTTATTCACAATTTAAGCATTTAAAGTATATAACAACTGCTTTCCACTTGTCTGAGCTTCTGAATCCGTCTTAACCAGAATGAGTCTGTCCATGCCGTGTCATTGCCATATTCAGTGGCCATCCAATCTAATCCATCCCAGGTCATTAGCCCTGTCTGCAAGGCTAATCATCATCTCCTCTGGCTCAAGTTAGCCAAAGAGAGAGCATCACCAGAATGAGACAGTTAAATATTCATGTCCCACTGTGGTGTAATATCCTCCTCAATGATGTTTGAACCTTTTGACCTGAGGTAATCGGCAGTAATCACACAGTCTCACGGAACAGTGATAGATTTGATCTGTAGATAGTTGAGTCTGATGAGCTTTTGACACTGCTGAGTGCCTGTATCAGCCAAAAAGTCAAACTGTGATCTCCACTTCCAGCACACACACACACACACCTGAAGCCCTCTCAAAGACAGTGCTCCTGGTGACAGACAGTTCATTTTCACCCTCAGGCTTGTAGGTATGACATCACTCGATTAATAATGGAGCAATTAATTATGACCTATTAGACTGATGAATTAGATTAGATAGAGAAGAGGAATGTAGCCGTGTGATGATATTACACTGGGAAACATTAATGACTTCTTGGGGTGGGGAGGGGCAGTGGGACAGAATTTATATGTGCCAGTTTGGAATGACATACAGTGAGTTATCTAATTATATCAGTGATGAATGGCCTTATTGATCTGATAATAATTCCATACCCCTGTATGGTGATATTCTACACCTGTAATGTGATTACACCAAAACTCTTGGATCTATATCGTGAGACTTTGACATCTTGCAACATGACAGCAGACACCATCTTAAGTGAAAGCTTCATCAAGATGGCACACTTACCATTATGGAAACCGCTGACGCATTCAAGTTACCTCTGAAGCAGCTCTATTGAGAGTGCTTAATGGATAGAGATGTTGCATGACATTTCAATATGCGTGTACACAGTTGTTCCATCACGATGGCAAAATAAAGATGCCTGCGTATGAAGCAAGAAAAATTGACCTTTTTAATAATAACTTCAAACATATTACAGATCTAATATTCATGTGACTGTGTTCAGGATACATATAGACAGTTGATTTAGCAAAGAGCGAAAACACTCCTCTGGCATTTGTTCCTGACATTATATCATGATGTAGTCTAATGGATCTAAATGGATCAGCTGGAGAGAATAAATACATTATATGGACTTGAACATGGATGTTGTTGTTGCACCGTGTGTTGATTTTAGAAACAAAGGAGCTTGTGCTGATGAACTCCGTAAATATACTTTAAAGCCCTGTGCTGCATTCCACTGACATCTAGTGACAGATTCAGGAACTGAGATAACACACTGGGCTTGACCCTGCGCAGGTGTGTGTGTGTATGTGTCTGTTTGCACCTCCAAAGCACACTCAAACACACGTATTCACTTCCTCATACATCAGTGTAGTCTTATTGATCTGCTCGATATGACCTTGAATGATCAGACAAGTGGAAGCGCTGCTTTGGAATGAAACCCATCCATTCCCTCTGTCTGCTGTCTGCTGCCGCCTTAATGACTTGAGGGAAGACGGGGAGGCAAAGAAGGCCGCTGAGATGGACTCCTGAACCAGTCAGCTCTGCAGCAGCCTTATGCTGAGGCCGGCCTTCCCTCCAGGCACAGTCTGTTTTTCAGGCAAAGGAAAAGAAGTGGGTCAGTCCGTCTGAGATGTGAAGGATGACACAGGAGCTGGGTAACATTACATATTAACGATAGATAGATAGATAGATAGATAGATAGATAGATAGATAGATAGATAGATAGATAGATAGATAGATAGATAGATAGACAGACAGACAGACAGATAGACAGATAGATAGATAGATAGATAGATAGATAGATAGATAGATAGATAGATAGATAGATAGATAGATAGATAGATAGATAGATAGATAGATAGATAGATAGATAGATAGATAGATAGATAGATAGATAGATAGATAGATAGATAGATAGATAGATAGATAGACAGACAGACAGACAGACAGACAGACAGACAGATAGATAGATAGATAGATAGATAGATAGATAGATAGATAGATAGATAGATAGATAGATAGATAGATAGATAGATAGATAGATAGATAGATAGATAGATAGATAGATAGATAGATAGATAGACAGACAGACAGACAGACAGACAGACAGACAGACAGACAGACAGACAGACAGACAGACAGACAGATAGATAGATAGATAGATAGATAGATAGATAGATAGATAGATAGATAGATAGATAGATAGATAGATAGATAGATAGATAGATAGATAGATAGATAGATAGATAGATAGATAGATAGATAGACAGATAGATAGATAGATAGATAGATAGATAGATAGATAGATAGATAGATAGATAGATAGATAGATAGATAGATAGATAGATAGATAGATAGATAGATAGATAGATAGATAGATAGATAGATAGATTCAGTTCCCAGGGTAGCCCCACATATGCATATGAAATATAGTGTATTAAAATGATAATCAGTAGATGAATGATGAAATATATCCTCTTGGGGCAAAATGTGAAGAGGAGCCAAGCTTCAGGGCTTTATTGAACAGGGTTTAAGTTGAGTGTGTTTCATCTGGAATAATATGTAAAACATTTTCCTGCTGCTGAAAGATGACTTAAATTAATAACGACCATTTTACGTTTAATTCAAATCATTTACATGATCACTGTATGTGAAGTAAAAATGTCAGCCTTTGCCTATTTGAATCTATTTTCTCCAACTGTTAAGACTGATATACATTTTTGAGTATCCATGACCTATATCACAAAGGCAGTGAAGGATCACAGATGATTTTGGAGCTCTACTCGGCACAGATTCGCATATAAGTGTTCAGCAAAGAGAGTTGAATGAAATAAAGGTTCTCCAAGTCAATGCCATTGTGGGTCTGTGATAGCCGTATTACAAAAATATACAGTATAACGAGGCTGAAGTGAGATATCAGCTTAGCTACCCAACACTATAAAAAAGATTAACTATACTGTAAAAACAATACAATAACAGTATAATACTTTTATTTTACAGTGTATTCACAATAAAATATTTCAATCTATTGTACTTTGGAGTGGATAATATGAGAGAAAGGTTACTTTAGGTTTTAAGTAATTTTACAGTATCTACCTGCAAGTGAGTGTTTGTTTACAGGGACAATAAGGATACACTTTTATATTGATAGGTTGAAATTTAAACAGGAAGAGTAGAATACTGGTGAAACAAATTCAAAGCTAATGAATCCAATGACTCTTTGTGACAACTTCTTCTCATTGTTGTTTATTCCACAACTAAACAATTTCTCTTTGTGGAGTGATTAAATATTTTAGAGTGTAACCTGTGTCTTTCCTGATGGCAGCTGGTATGCGCTCCAGCTCCCCAGCAACCCTGAATTGGATAGAAATACTGAATAAATAATAATAATAAAATGGATGGGTGGATGTATAGATGGAAAACTGAACTGAATTGAATTATGAACTAGAATAATATACTGCAAATGAACAGCAATTGCTGCAGTGAACAATAGATAAGACTTTTCTGATCAACTGCATTTCAGTCATTTACAACAATGCATTTTACCTCCATGATGAGTACTATGTTTGTGCTTTACTAATTCAACTTTTTTTTTCCTACTCAAGTAAGACTTGAACTTTTAAAAGTTTACATTTTTTGTTTACATACATGTTATTGTTGAGCCCAGTGGAAATAAACTACAGAGAATCAATGAGAGGATGTCATTTCAATATCTATCAAAAATTGTACCAGTTCAAATGGTAGTTAGTTTCCTCAAATTGTGGCTTTTCAATATGGGTATTCCTTTTCTTACTGCAAACATCTAATCAATCAGATTCCAAGTTCAACTATTTTTGTCTAAACACGCCTGTCTAAGTCATGAGAAAGTATGGATGTCCTGTGACAGCCTTTACTTTGATTTATGAGTAGAGTCTCCTTTCACTGTCTGTAAATCTAATTATTTGAAGTGTGGTGTATGCAGCACTCATGGTATTTTCAAAAAGTAGACTTTTCCTTCCTGACAAGCACAAGCCAAGAGCATGAAGCCCAAAAAGGAGAATACATTTAAAAATCTTTTTGGAGCGGGGCTTTATAGCCCATTTTGAACAATAATGAGCACAACGGTTGCACATCAGCACATTCATGCAAACACAAAGACACATACACACACTCCTCTGCCTCTTCATCATAGGATGTGACACCTGACGGCCCATTAGTTCCCAAAGCACTATTCTATTCTAAGATTTCTCTCCTTATAGAATATTTAAACTCTGTGTGTTTCTCTCCACTTGTCAACATGGGATGCATTATTCATGTTAATGCGCCATTATGTGACGTTCTGCATGATGTAACGCAGCCATTCCCCAGCCCACATACGCATCCAGTGACCTCCTGAACTGTGCACTGCCATCATCTCTCCAGCAGCACTGCAGCAACTCTTCTTCACACCATACCAAGAGGGAATGGACATTTGTGCTCTACAAAGTCTTTGAGTTTTTATTGTGCAATTAAAATCTGTACATACCCAAAGCACAGCCACAGTTGAGATAAGAAAAGATATGAGGTATGAGGAGATATGTGTAACAGTTTGCCTGCAATACCTGCTTTTAAAAATGCTATTAGATAATTGGGCTGGTATTTGAGATAGAGGGACGTGTCCTGAACTAAAGAGAGATATAACAAGAGAGAAAAGAATTTCATTTACTGAGCATTTATTGCAATTAAAAGATAAGTCAAAGCCCACTTTTGTTTGGGATAGAATATGAAAATGATTTTGAGTTTTAAAAGTAAAAAGCCTTTTGTGAAAGTGTAACATACGCCAGTGTTGAAGTAGAGAGAAGAAAAGGACTATGGGACAGGTTTGTGAAAAAGTAAGCAAATAGAACTTACGTTTCTGATAGGGGGAGAAAAAAGAAGCACAGAGAGGGAATTTAAAAATCTCTCAACTTTTTTGCTGATTTAACTGAAAGATGCACACACATAGCTGCTGTTTCAAGCAACAGATTGAGAATTAAACATGTCCAAGAACTGGAGACTTATCCAGTACTGGCTGCTGGCAAGCTGATGTTACTTAAAGACTCAAATCTAAATATTGTATTAAGTTACTATGTATAGTATTAATGATGAATTTAAAAAACATTTTCACATTAAAAACAACATTTCAATTATTACAAACACTATGTCTCAGTGTAATCACTTTGCTAAATGACATGTTTTATATTTTTACGTTACATTTATCTACATAGGATGATGGCCATATTTGCACTTCTATGTTTTGCACTATTTGGATAAAAAGCATATAGAAGAGGGCTACTGTTTAATAGGGTATGAGGAAGAGGAAGAAAGTGGAGGAATCTGTGGTTGTGGATTTTATTTTGTGAAAAGTCTAAAGGCACACATTTGAGAAATGAAGGATCACAGTTATTGTATGATGTAAATCTGTGGTGAAGCAGAGAAGATCTTCTGAGTGATGCCGAAGACACGCTGTGTTACTTTAAGAGACAATTTATATGAGCCTGATGTGAGTCGAAATTATAGTTTGTTATGTCACAACAAAGAAAACAACTGATTTCTCACAGTTTTGCAGTATCTTTACCTTTCTGAATACCAACAAAGGCTTAGAATCTATTTTTAAAAAGTTATTGAAGTTTAAATGTTTAGCTTTCTGAGGCACCACCATGTTATCTTAACTGAGCCTTTATCATAATAAAATGGTGCTCTGAATTTTTGTTTGTTTCACATCTTTCTGTTAGACTAGGCTGCTGGTGAGACTAAGCTACCAACATTCAAGTTTGCCAAATTTTGCATCAGGAGTTGGCTGGATTAGTTTAGTTTAGTGTATTATTGTGAAACAGGAATAAACAGGAATATTGTGAAACATAACTAATTCTCTCTGCACAAAAGTGATTTTATCCCTTTACAAGCAAAAATAGAGCTCACTAATGCACTCTATATGGCTTAATACAGGACCCAAAGTTTAACCACTTCATTGAGTCTTTTTCCATAATGTGGAAAACTGACTTTTTCGTGTTTCAGTATTTCTATGTATCTTTTTCAGTCACAGACACAGACCATAATCCTTTGTTGAGATTTAGAGGTGGTGATAAATGGTTTTTGGAATCACATGGAAACAGCTAGCTAAATATCCTTAAGCTAGCTGTTTGCTTTATGACTACACAATGTGAGTTGTAGGCTGATGTGAAAACCTTGTGTAAGAATCTTAAACAACACAAACCCATCGCTTCAGCCACAAGTATGGCTACCCTACACAGCTAAAACAGATAGGTAACTACAGAGATAACTATCTTTAGGCTAACGGTGGAATCCAAATACCTTTCCTCTTAGCTCAAAAACTCAGACAGATTTCAACTCTGAAACTGCAGGCAGAGGAGATTTTTTGTTTAAACTATGTTAATATTGTGTCCATTTACTTAGCTCATTGTTTTGAACTGTATCGTTTTACACTACATGTATTTGTGATTTATGTTTGTGGCTTGTGAAAAGTAAATTGATGTTAATAAAGCCCATGTGGTATAAACCAGGCCAGAGCTACACAGGTTGTTAATCTAGTGTTAATAGTGTTAATTCTCTCATCTTGTTATCTGCAAGAAACTGAAAAATCTTATGAGGCAGATATTGTCCCTTTTAGTTATAATAATAATAATTCATTGCATTTACATGTGGTGTTTCTGAACAAGGAAAGAACAGAATCAGAGAAAATGTCCATACGTGTGAGTGTCACTATCTTTTTCATTAGCTCTCTACTGAACTGCCAACTTGTCAAAAGCATCTTCCAATGCATGTTGGGACAGCCGCCACCATTCCTGCCACCTCCAAAAAGGATTAGACAGGTGGAGAAAATGAAATACTGATTCTTCCATCTCAGTCATCAAACCTAAATATTGTGCCTTTGGAAAATGCTTTGCCCTTTCCATTTGACGAGCCAATAAATGAAAGGCTTTTCACAAGTAATTAACATGATTGCTCGGATGTTCCGTGGTACTGACAGTGGTTTTACAGGCTGGTGTGGGTTGAAGCGCAGGTTATTTTTAAGATAGCACAGACACACAATGCAAGGCAATTCATCACAGCAAAGAATAACCCTCCCAAGCTAGTGAATAAAGGAAGTAATAAGGGCAGTGAGGCCTGCAGCTGAAATGACTGATAATGGTTTACAACAGCTTCTAAATAGAGCAGACAAAAAAAAAATCTGTTTGCACATCATCTTAAAGGAAAGTGTAATTATCTACGAACCAATCAACACCTACCACTCACTTCATATGCCTGACCTTGCTGGACTCGTAACCATGGAAATATTTTTTTCTCTCTGTGGTAGAGCACATATTAGTTATACAGAGACCTTTATGCGTGTGTATGTGTGTGTGTGGTTGTGTGTGTGGAAATGAACGATACACAGAGACAGTTTTTCATGTATTTCTCCCACCAAAGCACCCTGGAAATAGTCTCATCCTGCCCTTTATGACTTCTCATACTGTGTCAAAATAACAAATATGCAGGGATGATGAAGCTCTACCCCCCATGCACAAACACACAAAAGCACTCACAGACATATTTTGTCTGGCTGCAAATTTTATTTCCATGCACAGATTGGATGAATATGTGAAAAATATATATCTGTTATGACAGACGGCATAAATAGTGCATTTTCTGTAAATATTTACAGAACACATATTAAAGTATGCCCAATTACCATTGTGACCTTGTGTGTGTGACACCAAGTCAGAGGTTGTTTCATTCAACAATATTTCAGCTATGGATTGTATCCTGCTTTAGATAACAGCAGAAGATGCAATGCCTCTTAACTTAGCATTCCCAGACGCATTATTGGCCATTGATGGCTGGTTGAATAAAGTACTCAATTTCAGGACACTCTCCCATCAATATTTGCATTTAAGGGGTACAGTTGTGCAAAAATCAATTGCAAAAATTAACAACAGGACTAATGCACAATGAAGAATGACTGCATTTTATTTTTATTGTTTCTTTAGCTGAATTTAGTCACTAACGGGTGGATTACAGATTCCTAAATCTAACTGATTTCAGTTTTGACAAAATTTGACTCCCTACAATCATACTGATATCACCCACTGGTTTGTGAGCACCAGTATTGAAGCAGCAGTTGACTTGTGTTGTCAAACTATGTATGAAGACCTAAACTGTTTGTTTTTTTTGCACTGAACTGAATCGAATGGAATTACATTTTTTTCATTCCAAATGGAAAATTACATTATTGCAGTGTATATTATTTACCAAAAAGAAATAAAATCTAATGCACAATAAAATTAGTCATTGTACTCAGTCATAACGTATACCTCCTGCACCGGTCCTCATTGCAACTGAGTTGAAGAAGCCTCTGTCTGAGGATACTCTATTGCTTAATCGGTATGTTGTGTCAAGGGTGTGCAGTATGGTCCGCTATTTTGAAAACCTTGTGCAACATTCTTCCTTTTACAATAATTTCTGGACTCCAGAGCAGTCATCACCACCGACTCATCCTTCTTTATCAGTTTGTTGTCAAACAAAATCCCATTTATTGTTTTGCACAAAACTGTAAACTTATGTTTGCACAGTCCGGGGCATTTTCACAGCGTCTATGGGGACTGACGAAGTGGACAATCAGGATTCTGCACTTTTTTTATATCTACGTGTTTGCATCACTTTTCAACCCTGAATGTTGTGGCTTATCTTTATTGTATTTCTGTCATATTCCCAGAAGATTTTCTATGAGGTATTCAGTTCTATGGGTAATATAACTTCTTACCTACAGCTTTGATTTACTTTCTAATTTGGAGTTTTAATTAGGAGAAAGTATGAATGTCAATTTTTGCCAGTTTTCTTACTAAATTCTGGACTGGTGATAAGGAAGGACGAGGTGCATTTTAAAAAACGATCCCAAGTGTCTCTTATCCATTGAGCCCGGGGCTGTTCAGTCTGGCCTGACAGTTGAGGACCTGTTGACTGAATGTTAAGGTGTTTTTCAAGTGGAGGTTTGAAAACATAGCCTCAGGCAGATTGGGATTAATAGAAATATACATGAAAGTATATAGTAAAGAACAATAACAGTGAGAAATTCACTCTCAATAGTAGAGTTTAGTAGAGTTTAAGCGTTTCCCTCTGAGAACCCCAAATCTCAGTTTAAAGTGTACCTCAGAATGATTTTGTACCATAATTTTTTTCATTTTTAATTCTATCATTACAGATGATTAGAGATATTAGAGGCCATACATTACGCAAATCACCTGAATCATTCAGTCATTGAGCTGAAGAAGAAGCTGATTAAACTAACAAAATAATGTTCAAAATAAAGAAAACAGCAAAGGCCAAAGTAAGTTAACTTTTAATTCCTACTACAGCTCAGGCTTCCTAAATGCCTTCCATTTCATTCTATTCTAAAATAAGCTTGATGACAACGGTGAGAGAAGACACTAATGTCAGGTGACCCATTCAGTGTTTCTGTACTTTCAAAAAGGTCACATTGTGCAGTGTCAGGATGAAGCAGATCAGCACAGCGGGCAGTATGTGGGAAAAGGTTGTAACTGATAGGTATATTTTTCAGTGGACAGGGGTTCAAGATGAGGTCAGTCAAGAAAAGTTTGAAGCATTTCAGAAGTACCTGTGGCCAAAGCCCTTCAGAATGAACAAACCTCAAAGTGATAACATCTAGACAGGTGCACAGTGAGCCAGAGGGGCTGACTCAGTCAGCTGAACAACAGTGCTTGACCTCTACTGAGAGAGATGTAGGAAATATACTGTATTTTTGCCTCGTCCCTCAAGTTGGTGGTGAATGAATTCCCCCTCCGCTCTTATTTTATTTATACGTTTTGTTGGACGAATGTAAATTTAGCTTAGCTTATTTTGAAGTGACAAGCTCTCTGAATGTGTGTAAAAAGAAAGTATGTTACATATATCTATACATTTCCCAGTGCCTGATCCCCCCCCCCCCCCCCCCCCCCCCTCTCTCTCTCTCTCTCTTCATGTACACGCATGCTCAGTATCTAATATCGGCGGATTTACATCAGCGAGCAGCGTTGGAGATCCACCGGTCCAACTGCAAATGGATCCCCAGTGAGAAAAGCGAGCGCTCCAGCCAGGAGGGGGGTAAGACCGACACCTTCACAGCCTCTGAAGTCTGTCACAGAAAACACAGAGAGTGGATTGTTGTAGATAAGGTGCGATGGTGGAAAAGTGGGAAATGGACCGAGAGGCTGAGCGGCCGTAATAACTCACTGGGGTCCAGTGCCAGCGGTTAGTTTGTGTCAAAGCTGACTTGAACAGACCACCGTGTGTTTCTGCCTGTGCAGAGGTTCAAATCCGACCTTTTCTCGTTTGCTCGATAACAATAAGGAGAATTTGAAATCATAGTCAGTTAAGTAACCCTGGTGCATATTCTGAACGATTTAGATTCTGCGAGACAGATGAGTGCGATTCTTTGTCTTCACTACTCCTCTTTCTTTCTTTCTTTCTTTCTTTCTTTCTTTCTTTCTTTCTTTCTTTCTTTCTTTCTTTCTTTCTTTCTTTCTTTCTTTCTTTCTTTCGTCAAACTGGATACCTGTGGACTGAACCCACTTTGACTGTGAGCCATGGAGAAAGTTAGGGTAAACTTACTAGCACCATGGACAGCTCTCTGCTATAGATTCGCCTGCCAAACCTCAGACTGATGTGTTATGAATTAACAATCTAACATTCATATAGTTTAAGAGTTTTGACTAAGGCATCATGTGTATTCAACTTTAGGGGATGAATGACCTCTCACACAAGTGTCTATTCGTCCCGCTTCACCATGAAATTAAGAAACCAGCTTAAAATCCCTATACTGTAGCATCAGTGCTTGATAGATCAAGCCACATGTATTCAACATTGATTTGCCTCTGCTAAATTCTTACTTTTTTTTTTTTTTTTTTTTTACAAAAGAGAAACTCTTTTGAAATTGTTCGCACCATACAGCAGATTTCCATCGTTTTACTCCTTACTGAAGAAGGAGTGAGCTAGACCTACAGTGATTAATAGAGGCGAGCTCATGCACCTAACCGCATATAACAATGCAAACAAATACAACAATGAAGAGATCATTATTTAAGAGTTCAAAATAAATATTTCAGGTTTTGTCTCTTTCATCCAGATGTGTTATCAATCATTTTTAACGTATTACATATAAAATGACCACTGCGTAATCTATAAAGATAAATTTATGTGATAAACTGTGCCCAGGGAAAAGCAGAGCTCTGAGGTTGTTATTGTATTTTACAGCTCATCTGATACGCAGCCTCTTTATACAGAAGCATTACTTGATACTGAACAGTGATGAATAGAGTACTTAGATCCTTTATGCAGGTAAAAGAACCAATATCAGTACCATTTCATTTAAAAGCCCTGGAGTAAAAAATCACGTGTGTGTAAAAACACCATGTTGGCTTGTTACAAGAAATATTATCCTAAAATGATCAAAAGGAGAAGCAGTCCTCTATTACAGATATGTTGTTTTATGTATTATTCCATCATTAGTTTTTAAACACAGCTGCAGCAACTAATAAGTAGCATTTTATTCTTCTTGTCCTTGAGAACTGTCAAGTAATTCCAGTGGTTAGATACTATGAGATGAAAACACATCACATCAGGTTATAGGAAAGATTAAACCTATTTTGAAATGCTCACAAAATCAAGTGCATTAGACTTTAGATTTTAGCTCATTCTTTTATCATTAGAAAGAATATGATACCATCTGAAAGAAGCCAGTTGCTGACTCAATTTGTCATTGCTAATTCGTGTTGTCGAGATTACACCATACACGACTGTCAGGTCAAAGTTACTGTAAAGCATAAAGCATGAGATCAGAAACAGTTTTTAAGTCAAAGAATTACATAAATCAACAGAGCGACACAATTGCAGTGTGCGCACAATTGCAGATGTGTGACTCATTTGTGGGCGGGGATAGAGTCACCTCGGGGTCATGGTAGCTGTCAATTGTTCACATGCAGAGAGAATAACTGCTTCAACCTGACAACACAGGCCAAGAGTCATGACAGGTCTCTGCTGAGAGGGAGGCTTTACTGAGGGAAATCCATATTCAGCAGATAAACTATCTCCGTGTTAACAGTCAAGCATCTCATGGAGAACTGTGGATGCTTACAAAATGATGTTTGCATCTTTATTATTGTAGGTGTAAGAGGTGTGTAATGGCGCTGTGCCCCGAGGCCTGTGCTTCCGGCTCAGGAGGAGAATCCTCTGGCAGTGAGGTAAGCTTTGGTTTCCCTGGATGATGATGCTTATCAGTTCAACATTATTCATTAAACATTTTAGATTATCTTCAGGAATAAAAGTAAAAAAGAAAAAAGAAGTACTTCAGTGCTGACCAATATTACTGGAAAAAATGTTACAAACAAAAATGTGCTCAGATACAGTTATTGGCTGCCTTTATTGATAATTGGTGGCAGAACCTTTGGCTATGATGACAACATTTGATTTTTTTTTCTTAAAACCCTTCTGGAAGCTCTTTCAACATGTCTGCAGGTGGTTTTTACCAATCTATGTTTTTGTCATTTTTCACATAACTGGTCTGCATCCATATAGTTTAGCCTTATCAAGATTCCACTAAGCACTTTTACAACGTGCTTCTCATTCACACAGTCATAGCTCCTGAGACAACTGCTGATCCAGCAGTGACACGGCCATGCCGAAGCATTGATGGCAACATTCCTTTTTTATCCTCTGAGCCTGGCTCTTCCAGTCAACAATTCACCATGTATTGGATTGTTCACAAACTAAGATTAAACCTTAGCTTCGTGCAGATCATCCTGAGTTATTTGTACCCCACTAATGATATGTTGTTGCTGTGGTAATTTTGCTTATAAGAGCAAATGTTGGTTTAGACATTTATATATACTGTAGCACCGCATATCTTTGATTAATGTTGGACTGAAATGTTTTGGTCATCTTCTAATGCCAAGGTTTCTTTGATAAGTCTATTACGGGAGGCAGCAAAGCAACCCCACAGCCCAATGTAACCTCCACTATATTTACTATTGGCAGTGCTCTTTTCCTCATGGGCTTCATTTTGTTGCCTTAAATGAACTGATGCACTTTAATTTGAACTTCCCATACATCTTTATCCTTGAAACATTGTTGCCCATGTATGAGAGCTTCTTAAATCTTTAGTCTTGCCTTAATTTTTGTCTTTAACCAATGGTCCATTGTGCACTGCAGCATAAGATACAGACTGAATTGTCAACTTTAGATTGCTCATTACTGAATAAAAAGAACTGTCTGTTGCCTTTGGAATTATTATGTTCTTTTCCATTTTTTTGTTGGCTCATAGCATTTATGCCGCCTTCAGACAGCGCTTATTATCTTTGCCATAATAACCTGCTTCTTTTCATGCCATAAAACCATCATTCATTTGTTTATTCAGGTCATATTAACACTGAAAATGTAGCACAGGTGAGTCTTCTTTGTTTCTTATTTTATTTTCTGAGCTATTAACATCAGGAGCATGATTATTGCTGTGTCAGGGTAACTGCATAACATGAAAGCTTTTTCAGTCGTTCATTATTTAGTTAAATAGCTTATCTGATCATACCAAATTAGTTTATCTGCATTTGAGTTCTTTAAGTCGGGTGTTTTAAGAATTGTGAAGTACAAGGTACAGATAGAATACTAAGTTGTGACCAACTTGCTGTGTTTTGCAACCCCCAAAGCTATAAAATGCCACATATACCCTTTAATAAGAGCTTTCTCACAGATGTAACTGTCACTACC
Organism: Leuresthes tenuis; assembly: GCF_036924035.1. Lineage (NCBI taxonomy): Eukaryota > Metazoa > Chordata > Actinopteri > Atheriniformes > Atherinopsidae > Leuresthes > Leuresthes tenuis. Next base: position 20,139,486 of record NW_027325372.1, on the reverse strand, counting down.
TCAGCCAGATATGATATTCCACTAAAGAAATTATCCGGTTATTCCAATATCTGTTTGGATTTTTATGTTGCTTCAACACTGGACTTTGGTCCAAAGAATTTATTTAATGTCCGTCTTCATTTGAAAACAAATTCCATCACAACAAATTTCATGACGGCTATCATTTCTTTGACCATGAAAGAGAGATGAGGTTGGAATTTTTTTCTTGTTGTCATACATAATTGAGTCTCTTTGCTCACAACACCCTTCCAGGCAGGTTCCAGTTGTCTTCAGTTTGGAGTTCGATCCTATCTGCACCACTTCTACGAAGAATGCTCGTCCTCCATGTGGGAGAGAGACCCAGAGAATCGGGGGTTCGTCCAGAGCCAGAGATCCGCCCTGTGGTGGAACTCAGCAGTCTGGAAGGTAAAAGCTACTCAACTTGACAATGCTCAAAGGAAAGCGTTTGGACTGCACGCAAATAAAAAAAAAATCAAACAAAGAAAGGACCCTTTTTTGATGCACTTTAAACCTTAACCTTTAATATGCAGCAGGTTTAACTAAAACCATGAACATTTACCCACAGAAAGTGTGTATCTTTGTTGTGCCAGATCTGTGACACATGATGTCTCTTGTCTGTTTTCACCTGCCATCGATGACCTTCACCAGTGTAATAACACCTGCAAAATCATGCTTACAGTGCACTTTAAACTCTCTGTCTCTGCATGACAAACTACAGCCAGGGGTGTGCTGGTATTTGTAAAGGAAAGGGGGATTACAAAGAGGCCCCCCTGCACGTTTTGCTATTTGGATTTTTCTGCAATACAAACAACAATATGACCTTTCTTAACAAGGAGTGAAGAGCATTGTGCTAGTAGGACCACCTAGAGTTAAAAAAAAAGCCAAGTCTGAATTAATGGCTATCCCAGCTTCCTGTGTTTGTTTCCTTACCTCCAGGTGTCCTTGGCCCTGGGTCTCCTGATCCTGACTGCAGGTGTTGTGTCCCTGTCAGTCGGTTACTCCTCTCCCCACAAAATCGAGTCGTTTGGAGAGGGAGACCTGTTCTTCGTGGATGCCCAGGCGATCAACTATAACAGGGGGCTGCACCGCAGCACTGCGGCCGGGATTGGGCTATCCTGCCTGGGCTCTGCTCTGGTGGTGATGGGGGTTGTTGTTTGCGTGCTTCCCAGGGCCAAACTGAAGGAGAGGCTGCTCCACAGATCGGGAGAATCGGAGGGAAGAAGAGAGCTGGGGTCAAAGTGGTGGGGGTTCAGGGATGTGGGGAATGTGGTCACTAAGCCACCAGGCACAGAGGAAGGGAATATGCCCTTTACTCTGTCAAAAGTGAAAAATGTGCAGCCTCCTTCTTAAAAAAGATTACTGCTGAGCCACAGGTTGTACAGGCTTTAGTTCTGGTCATGTGACCTTGTTTAGACGGTCTCCCAATTGTGTCTGTTTTTGTTCTGTGAACTGAATATTGCAAACATAAGACAAGTTACTTTAAAGACCTACAAGGCTACAAGATCATTGATTTTTTATTTCAATAAATCCAAACTGTAATACATAGATGAGGTCCCACGACTTCAACCAGAAAGATTGTTGAAGTTGTTAACAGTTGTTAAAGGGAGCAATAGTTGTTGACCGTAGACTGTGTTTGTTCAGTGCATTGGTGTTATGTTTAAAAAATACACGTAAAGCCTCAGCAGAACTCTGATCATAGAAAACTATGTGTTTGATAGCATTTGTCATATATTTTCCTGCTTTGTTAAATTAGTTTTTGAAATAGCAATATCAGTTTTCCAAATAATGACGGAAAGGTGGTGATGTTGCAGGAATAATGTGTAAACCTGTTTCTTTTTGCATTCATATACACACAAAGTGTCATGCAGAGGAGGTTATAGATGGAGAAAAAAAAAATCACTAACAATCTGTATCTGCATTTTCACATATCAGCGTGAACACATGTACAGACGCACGCACTGTCACTTACTCGTCACCCACACAAATTTGCGCTCCACTGACAGTATCACCTATTTTCTCTCCACTGTAATCTGGCTCTGTAATTGCCTGCAATCTGTGTATCCAGGCAACAGTTGGGCCTCAAGTGCTCTATTTTGAACTCTGAACAAAGACTCATTCCTGATTGGTCCCTCATTTCCCCTCTCTTTATTATCACACCTATCAGATTTTTTGTTTACAGACATACACAGTAGTAGTGAGTAAGTGCCGAGGCGCTGAGGTGAGAGGAAATTGCACTGGCACCTTTGAGGCCACCGGTCCAATTGGGTCCTCCTATTATTGTGATGGTTGTTATAATACAGAGTATAAAGGATAAAAGGAAATAAATAAATAAATAAAAGGGCATCCAGTGTCCGGATATAAAAGCGCTGATTCTGCTGGATGTTACTGTTGGTGTTTCCTTGTTTTGGTGTGTTTTGTGAGATAATGGAGCAAAATGGGGTTAGTGTCACCAGTGCAAAGCAAATGACCAAAATAAATGTGTGATCTGCATACCTAATTTTTCAAAGTGTTTGGGTCCACTTAACAAAAACAGTTAGTCATGTTAAAAAAGTACACTCAGTTTTTGTAAGCAAATCTTTATATTTACAACAACAAAATAAAATATTACACTGTGACATTATTATTTAACAAAAACTAAGCGAAAAATGCAAAAGTATGTGGAAAAACTAAGTACACCCTTTCTGTTTCCCTAGTGTAAGTATGGGCCAGCTGCTGCTAATCTAATGTACTTGATGCATCAACCAAATGTCACATCATAGTTACTGGTTCAATGGGTAACCATTTTATTTTGGACAAAGATGCAACAGTGCTAGCAACCACACCACCGTGCAGCCCTATGTCAAACTAATGAGGATTGAATTATGCTAAGACATTCCCGTGACAACGAAGCAACCCTACCAGCTGATGAAAACTAAGATGCAGTTGAAAGTTATGTGTATAAGCATATAAAATGAGTATTACAATAATAGTACAAAATGTGTTTGTATAATCTGACTGTAATGCGGTGTGTGAGGCAGCTGTGGTGTTTAATATGAACGTGTGCGTGTTTTTATGCTGTATTAATGTGTGTATGAGAACACTGTGTTACTTTGGTGAGATGAGTCACAGCTGTGTGACTCATCTCATCTTGTCTCCCAAGTCACACACACACACAGACAGGAGAGACGGTTAACGATCGCCAGCCGAGACAGAACATACCCACACACTCTTCGACAATGCAAATTTGTTTCAGGTCACAGTTTATCCTCAGATTAGGTTTGTTTAGCAGCTCATTTGTATTTTATCATTTCCTTTATTTAAGCCTGCTTTGCTTCTTTTTAAACATTTTATTGCTGGATTGTCACACTGATTTTACATTTTAACATTCCAAATTGTAGAAATGGTTATTTATCTTGTAATTGATGTTCCCTTGATTATTAAACCAATTCTAACATCTGCACTATTTCTTATTAAAATAATGAGAAAAAAACTTACAGTAAAAAAATAACAGTAAGTATAAGAAACGTGGAGTATGTTTGATGTTTTAATCTGTTCTTCCTGTGATAAAATCGTAACACATATGTCAGCATGTGAACTAACTTCTGTGCCATTGCAGACTGTCTTTGGTCCCTGCTGCATTTGTATTAAACATGTTTCATGCTTTTTGAGTGCATGTTTGCATGGCTGATCTGAGAATGCTAGGTCTATTAGCAAGTTTATATATGTGCATAATGAGATAGAAAAGCGAAAGCGGTGCCAGCGTTTCCTGTGAAGATGGAAGCTGATGTGCTCCACTGACTGCACAGCTTGGAGAGTGAGTCACACTGTTGTGGGAGACAGAGCTAAGGATTGGGCTGCGGTCTGTTCAAATGATAGGCAGGCCCTTCCGTCCAAGTGTGTGCGAGTGTGTTTGTGTGTGCTGGAGTAATGCTAAATCTCTGGATTCCTGGGAGTCTATTGCATGGATATAATAGGACAGCTCCATTACAGTTTATTATTTTTAGTCAACTGAACCTCCTTCTGTCCTCAAACGAAGCAGCCTCTCCAGTCCTGTAGATTGGAGAGCTACTAAAGCTCCTTTTAGTCTTTAGTTAGTGATGAATTTGAAGTTATTGATGCTGACCACAAGCTCATGTGAGTTTGGGCTGTTGCCCCACTTATGAAGACTGGCCAAGCAGGGACTGTTGCTGGTTTCACAGCTGTTGAGGATTAACCTCTAAGTACTTTGACATAACACCTGAAAAAGGAATGAAAATCATCATTAGTCCGACCAAAACCGGACATTTAAAATGCATGTAAACTTAAATTATAGGGAAATTACCCTCTCAAAACCAGACTAACACATCAAGATCATGCGGTTGCTGTTCAAGTCACTCTGACTGTTTATACATAACTAGAATTTGCTCCAAAGTTTAATCTTAAGTGTAAGTGTATATTTATACAGCTGGATTCCTAAGTGAGCTGCTCCTAGTCTCATGTTTTTCTATTTCTTTTGACAGACGGCTATGCATGTCAGAAATTGTGAATGAAAATCAGCCCCTTGATACTATGTGTCAACTCACAGACAATTAAAGGGGACACATGAAGGAAAAAACACTTTTGTCTGTGCTTGAGACCATATATTTCAATTCAATTCATTTCAGTTCAGTTTTATTTATATATCGCATATACTCTCACAACAAATGTCATCTCAAGGTACTTCAATAATACAGTCCAATTCAACTCAATTGGAGTCCAATTCATTGTAATCGTAATCTCCAATTAATTAAATTCAAAATTAGTCCAATACATACATACAGAGCCAAATCAAAAACAATTTCTAGCTAAGGAAACCAACAGACTGCACCAGAAGTTTTATTCAGTCCAATCTCCCGTCCTGAGCATGCATGACGGGACTGTGGAGAGAACTCCCTTTTAAAGGGAAGAAACCTCTGGCAGAACCAGACTCAGGAAGGGTGGCCATCCGCCTCGACCAGCTGGGGGGAAAAACACCATAACACCATTCAAAGGATACCTGTTGAGACAGGGACCGACATTTCACTGTCTGAAGTTGGTTCCAAACCAAAAAAAAAAACACCCTGGCATTTGGTTTTGGGCCCCCTCGGTTTGAAAATATTTCACACAAAAAGCTCACCATGTTCTTGCTGCCTGCTCGCGTCCACCCTGCTGGACGGAGGAAGCCAGTGTAATGGAAGATGTTTTGTCATCAGCTGCACTGAGGAGCATGCGTCTTACATCTATCCCCAGCCTCAGAGGATAAAGGAGCCCTGTGTATAAACTATATACTGAGAGTAATGTTAAAGTAAGAGTTAGCAAAAGGACTGTGGACGTGCAGCAACTGCTATTCATTTGGCTGTTTTACCAACTTGGTGCAGTTCAACGCTGGACTGTAGAAACTGAGCCACAAAGAGGGATCAGTTTCAACTTTCAGTGCTTGAACTTAAGACCAGGGAGACGTAAGTATCTGAGAAATAATTAGCAAGGGTTTATTTATTTAATTATTTTTCCATTTTGCAGTAGCTAATGCTTACAGTTTAGGTAATGAAAATGACATACGCCAATTGCTATTACTTTTTAAAAGTTTATCTTTATTGTTGTGTCATTACTTTGTCTAGTTGAACTGTTATCGTCAGTAATTCAGCAAATCTCCATCTGTGTGGATAAGGTGTGTTTTCGGCACAACACCAGTCCTCTCCACACCATATACTCTCACTCTCAGTGTGTTAACATTACATTATTGGCATGTTTCTGATGATACTGTAGTTCTTTAAGTGCAATTATGTAATTACATTTATACTATTAAGAAATGCAGTAATTAATGGTACACATACATTACAATGAGTTACCCTGTGTACATCTCTGGCTTAGTGCATTAATGTTGATTATAAAGCATTATTTATTAGCATCTGTTGCTAATTTACAGAGCAGCACTGCTGAACCGTTTCACTCTTGGATCAATAGAGTAACTATTTCTATATATAAAGCTAAGAGTGTTTCTGGTTTGACCGGCGAATAGTTTCATCATTATTGTGTTTACTGCATTAAATTGCACACCGGATGCCGAGGCTTTGACTACAAGTAACACACATAAAAACCCTGTATGATAATAAAAAAACTGTCAGCGACAGCCAGCATGACAGTGAGTCCTTAGCCAATATACAAACATACAAAAACTAACACTTTATTGACGTTCTGTTGAAGTCTTGATGAAGTCTTGAATCTCTCCGGGAGCTTCTTCTTGTTCAGGATCTGACTCCAATTCAAACTGATATAGTTGCTGGTTCTGTCAGAGACAGTCACTTTCTGTTCGAAAACATTCTTCCTCCCCCGTGGCTACCTCAGCTGCTCAGCTGTCATAGTAAGAAAAGCTGTCACCTTTCTCAACAACCCCAACAACAACCCTCGGATGAAAAGGCAGGAGGTGGACGGGTTGCTCACCTTCCATCCTTCCAAATAGCCTGATCTTAGAAGAGCTTTTCCATCAGGGGTCAATCATTTCCAGTTAGTTAATTGTGTTTAGTTTTTTGAAGACTTTTATTGGAATACCTTGTAGACTCTTTCTGGTGGTTTGGTTTGGTTTGGTGCATTATTATCAGATGGGAAACCTCATTTTAAGTGGTAATGTCTCTAAGTTATCATGTGAGACCATTTTTTTTTTGGCAAAAGCAGTTTGCAATGTTGTCCTGAAGGAGAAAAAAGTATTTTAATTAACATCATCTGAACACAATGGTTTGTCTGACCTTTTAAATAAAGGCAAAATTTGTTTTAAGTTCTGGTAAGGTTATGTATTTTTTCTTGAGCACAGACGACAAGAGATGATATAACTACGGTGTTTTATCTGCCACAATAAGTGCAGACTGGTAGTAGCCAAAATTATTTTGAATCTATGAAGTAGCAACCACTTACTATCCAAGTGTGGGTTTTTTTAGTGTTTTTATTGGTTCTAGGAAAAGTCTTTGTGCACGGCGATTTACAATATGTAAAAGTAACTGGTCCAAAAACGTTTAGTGTCTCATCGACACAGAATGCAACAATGGCAGAAAGGCAATATAAAATGTAACATACAATACACAATGACAACTAGAAGCTTTCAAAGATCCAAACATTTACTTTCTTATGTGTGAACGTCACCGGTGAGCGTACTGCAAAAGTGTAGCAGTGAAGCCTGCGGCTCTGCAGGACAATCATAGAAACAGAGCAGATTTAAGTTAAGCTTATATGTTAGCACTAGCAGCATGCTCATAACTGCAACATAAACAAGTTGATGATTAACAGATATGTTACCCATATTGTTTCACCTTCTTAGCATAGTGGGTTTGAATGCTAATATATTTTATGATGTCTGCATCAAATGCCAAGCCATTCAGTAATGCTTGAGATATTTTAGCCTTTAGTGCAATGGATCTGTCGTACTCTCTATAATGAGACAATTAGGTGCTGGAGAAATATTTTTACCATCATTTTTACACCTGTATGCCAGACCACCATCCAGTAAGTATGTTGTTATAGGGCCTAAAAATATATATGATGTTATGTACAGAGATGCTTTGGAAATCCACAAAAAACAAAAAACAGAAATGAAATATTTGTTCACTATTGACATTTGTCAGTCTTCCTCATAACAGTCTTACCTTTCTCACTTTCTGTCACAGGTGACGTACTTGCAGAAAACATGGTAGAGACTATTTTTAGGGATTTACTGTTTATACTGGCAAAAATGGAAAAACGACGCCTTGTATTATCTTCATTTATGTAGCACAGAGCTCCATTCACAGAGTTAAACAATGAAAGAGAAGAGGAAAAACACATGGCTGCAGCAGCAAGCACAATCTGACACTTTTATTTGCTATTACATGCCTTCAGGCTGAAATTAACATTTTCTTCTACAAGAATCTAATATGCACATAGCTCCATTACAATTGAAGCAACGGCTGGCAATCACACTGCCAATGAACTCATCAAAATTCAACTGAAGAAATGGTTATGGTTGACCACACAGATGTCTCACACATCATGACATGAAGAGATGCTATTTCCTTCTGCAACCTCAACTCAATCTAAGCATTTGCAATGGGCAAATTCTTATCTGAGGAGTGCAATATACAACTCATCACCATGAAATACTTGACTATAAGCCACTGTATGCTTTATTCTTGCAAGGAACTGGCAGTATGTACTGTAATATGGAGACAGTTGTGTCAGTTACTGAATTCCAGTACCATTTCACTCTTTTAAAGTTTTGCACTCTGGGTTTTCCAGTACAGCATCTCTACCAACTGAATCACACTCATCAGATACATCAAAGATGAAGTTCTTCACATCCAACAACCAATCGAATTCTGCTGAGCTGATTTTCCAGGCTGTGAAGATGAAAAAGATCTAGTTGGCAGACCAACACCATGTTTCATCACATCAACCTCCCATATCAAAGAGAAAATCTGCAAAGAGGAGGAGAGAAAAGAAGAAACTGAAGATATCTATAGCTATGTCTTCCAATCAGATTTTTAGTTTAAAAGATACTGGGTGGAAACTGGTAGTTCTAAAAGCATCATCAACAACTATTGAGCTGGTTCATAGAGTAAAAGTAAGGGTGATCTTCATTAAGAGTCAGAGAGCAATTCAGTATATATAAATGAAAAAAAAAATTCCCATAGGACAGGTGGATGTAAAAGAAAAAAATAAGCCACTGTGGAAGTGCCTCTAACGTGCATTCTATCTAATGGCTCAGTCAGATCCAATACTTGCACAATACTTCAGTCATCAAAAGAACGAAATCCAGACCACAAACTTGGCTGATAAACTTCAATATTATGCAGTGGACACACATAACCTCAGAATCTTTGGCCTCCACATGGGGTAATCAAATCAGGCCACTTTCTACCACTGCTCCTTTTCTCATGCTCACTTAGAAACTTTCAATGGTGGAGCTGAACCTATGCAGCTTCATTCACAACGAGCTGTAATGAAGGCAGAAAAAATATTCCAATGTCAAGAATTTTTCAAGGGACTTAATCCTTTACTTGGTGAAATTGCAATGAAATTTCAGGTGTATTCTCTGTGCTCACTAAGCACCCACAATCCATTGCACATGTTGTGGCTAGCAAGGACAGAAGATGGATCTATGTTTGATATACATTTAAATGTAGCATGTTTTTGTGTCACTCTTGTCACCATAAGGTGATTAGCATCGTAATTTGTTTCATCAAAGGACAGCAAAATATAAATGACCTCAGCAGCGGCCACTCAGCAGCCATCTCAGAGCTACCAGCTATTTAGGAGCCATGTTAGTTTTTCATCGGATGTGTGTGTTGGATGTAAGAGAGGGTGGGATTGTTGTTGTGACCTAGAACTTTTTTGTCTTTCCAAGCCTAAGGAAGGTGGATCCTTACTAGATTCCAACTGTGTTTGGCATCTTTCTGGATATTGTAGTGGTATGATTTCCACCTTTCATGTGGGAGACCAGCGTTCAAATCCCCTGTATGAAAAGTACTATCTCCAGTAAGGGTCCTTAGGCAAGACCCCCTTATCCTATCCACCTACCTGTAAGTTGCTTTGGATAAAAGCACATGCCAAATGCATAAACATAAACATTTATATCACAGCCAACATTAATAACAGTTTGCTCTCGAGTAGTTCTTCTGTTCATAAGCATGGTTCATTGTTGTGTATATGAATATACATGAAATCAAGGAATAAACTGAAACATTGTGTTTATTTTCCCCAACCCTGGATATCTAAATGACTATAAGTAAAATAAGTTAAATTTGGTCACTTTAAAGATGTAAATAAAAACACAAAGGGGGAAATTAGCTTTTAGCCAAATCTCCATATGTAACACCAAATAAGGCTGCACAATGGTGTGGTGGTTAGCACCATTACCTCATAGCAAGAGGGTTCCTGGTTCAAATCCCACCTGTGTGGTTGTATGTTCTCACTGTGTATGTGTGGGTTCTCTCCAGCTACTCCAGCATCCTTTCACCACCCATAAACATGCATGTCTAGTTAATTGGTGTCTCCTAGGTGTGAGCATGGCTGGATGTTTGTCTTGTTTGTCTCTGTGTGGCCCTGTGATGGATTTTCACCCAATGACAGCTGGGATGCAACCCAGCAACCCTGACTTGGATATTGAAGATGGATGGATATTCTGAGGTTTAGCACTGAAATGCAAAACCATTTCTTAGTCTACACAGTGTTCTTTAATCTCTATATTACCCATTCTAACACTGATGGATGCATTGGATCTGTTCAACAAGAATAATCTTATTAATCTATAATGTAAAACTGTGAGTGAATGATGAAGCAAGTTTGGAAAAAAGTACGACACCCAAAGCACACACAAAGAAAAGTCAAAAAGGCCATTAATGGGTTAAGACTTTTCAGTTGTTGTTTTTCAGTCCAATTGTTATTACAAGTGCAAAAAAATAAGCTCAACAACAAACCTGTGAAAAGGCTGTCTGTGCATAAATTAACAGTTTATCTACGCAGCAGGTGTTCTCCACTTTTAAAAGACCTCAGAAATACAGCAGTGATAATGTAACAAGAAATAAGTGCTGAAAATGAAAAACTCAGCGCTCATCCACCAGAGGCCACGAAGGCGATGGTTCATCTTACAATTCTATGGTTCTGATAATAATGTACTCATACTCACTCGCTCACTTTGATTGAAACCACAACTCTCTGCTTCTGTGGCGGTTGTCACAGGGTGAGTCATGCAAAAAGCAGGAAGTAACTGACTAAAGGCGAAGGGCTGTAAGTGAGATGAGTATAGGAGGGGGCAGGTATGAGGGCAAAAAAAAGAGAAGAGGGGGGTAAATTAAAACGCTTTATCACAAAAAAAAAACTCTTGGAATACATTAAACCTTCGATGTTGGTGATATATAACAATGTTAGATAGATGATATGGGGGGGATTTTAATTTTAGTTTTAATGACTTGCAAAAGCTACCTTTTTCCCCCCAATTCCGACTGCTGTGTTGATCTATCTTGGTTAAGTATTTATGAGAGGAAGGTGATAATAAGGCAGCTAAATCTAAGGCTGCAGGTGTGCATAGACGGGTCTTAATAAAGTGCATTAAAAGTGCAAATAGCATTTTTAATAATCATTGCATCGTAAGGAAAATGTGTTGTATGATCTGGAAGTCTTCTGTAAATGCCTTGTACTGTTGCTTTAAGCTAATTTTGTCCTTTTCTGTAGACTTACATGTTGTAACAGTGTATCTCAACGAGCAGTAAAAGTTAAATTTATGCTTAAATGTAAATCTTTGTGATATCCAAGAAGGGCGCGTGCAGGATTATCCCCCTTTAACAGAAGGTACCTGTGCCATCTCTGATAAGAATAATGGATGACTAATAAAGATTTCTGTGTTTGAAGGGGTTGACAGTGTTTCCTCTCCTACACAATATTTAGATAAGATTAGCCTCTTTTTTTTTTCTACGCCGTCAATTTCAGGTCAACTGACAGGAGAGCCCAAAACCGTTGCAAAGCTTATCAAAAGTTTGCTTATCGAAAGTTATTTCTCTCGCTCCTTTGTCTGAAACCCATCAGGAGATTCGGAGCTGTCAAACACCTCTGCATATTTGCAGTCACCATTGGTTTGTTGAGCATTAAAAATGTTAATTGGAATTTTTTAAAAAAGAAAGAAAAAATATCGCATTACCATCCCACCTCCTCTAGTCACAGCCTGTCAAAATGCAATATTCCAAATTAGATTGTATTTGGATAATCTTTTGAACTGTAATAGGTTTCCAGCCAGCAGGCATATTACTATTGGCACATCATTATTAAACAAAAGTGACACCGAACCATCACTTTGCAGGCGGTGCCAGATAAACGTTCGACACCGTGCAAATAATATTAGTTCTGCTTCCAGAGTCACTGGCTTATCTCTGGGATGCTATATTGGGTTCATATCCCTGTCGGCTGGCGAGGGCCTTCTGACGGAAGTGTCTAAATTTATGAGTAGCCAATATGTGTGAGGTGCATGTTTGAATAGGCTGCTGTGTGTGTGTGTACTATGTAACGTGTGTGTTGCACATTAACTCTTTTGTATGTAAATGCTTGTTTTTTATGTGTGTGTGTGTGAGTGACTGGGTGGACAGATGAGTATGTGCAAAACTGGATACATTCATATGTAAATAGGCAGTGTATGTGTGCCTGTATATGCAGACGCGACCCATATCATGGCATAATGAGATCCGCCACTGTTGGTTACCCTCAGACAGTGGTAATTATGGCTGCAGTGAAAGGGACTGATGCTGAAGGCAGGATGGATGCTTTCACACTAACACATTCAGCCACACACAGGCCTCAGTCTCACTGACAGCTTGCTGCAGGCAAAATGACGACCTGTCCATTTTGCAGCAGGATGGAAATATGACTCTGTTAACTGGAAATGATAAATTAGGCCTTCATTCGCTTTTTCGGTCAGCTTTACAAAGCATGCATACCTGTTCAGATATTCAATAACAGAGATAGAGGACATTCACAAGGATGTTGTGTCAATAGAAACTGGATAAAGACACTTTAATAGGAGACAGCATGATGCAAAGAGCTGCCAATAAAAAACAAGGAATATGAGAAAATAAACTAATATTGTTTCTTCATTCAGCCATGTGATGCAACTCACTTGATTTGATGCTCGATGCTTCTGGGAATACAAGAATTGAACATTGCACTTCCTTACACACCTATAGTCAAGCGGTCTATAGGTGTGTTAAATGGAGCAAAAAAAAAACCGCTTGTTATTCACTGAAATAGGGGACAGCCTGGTTAGTACAATAGTATACAATTTTACAAACTCCAAGTGGATTCAACATCAGCGTTTCTCTGGAAAACGCTTAAAGAAAGTATATTGAAAATTCCATTGGATGTTGTCTGGTCATGTACAAAGCTTATTATCTGTGGCCCAATGGTCCCCAAAGAATGTTTCGCCTTGTTCCTGTCACATTTCCTAGGCTGCTGCGCAAAGCTATTTTAAAATTCTTTTTAGTATTTGTGAGCCATGTCTTAAAGCGTATGTCTAAGAATCAATCGCCTTGTAGCAGGTTGCAACAAAGTCAGAATTGAACAATGGTGGAAGAAATGTTCAGATCCTGTTTTTGAGTGACTTCTTAGCAAAAAATCCTGCATGAAAATTCCCACTCAAGTAACGGTGCACAAATATTTGCAGCAATATACTAAAGTTCTAGTACTGTTTTTTTTCCCACTGACTAATACCTTATTATATATAGTATAATTAGATAATCAATACTGAAGCACTTGTGTATAAGTAGTATTTTTCTGTTGTAGCTGCTATCATAGAGCTAGTTTAAAACAGGGTTATATTTGGCTCTATATACCATACAGGCACACAACATGAATGTGAGGGGTCGAGAGATGATTGATGAAAGAGGAAGAAAAGATTTTGGAACCTTCTCTAATCTTTAAAGTTTGTCTTGGTTTTCCTTAGCAACAGGTTGAGTTGAGGTAGAGAGTTTTTTTAAATGTCAAACATGAAACTACTGTTAGACATATGTTCTTAAATAAACTTCACAGTCAAGGTTATATGCAGTTACTATGCAGACAAATTTCTGTTATAAATGCGGTTCAGACAAAGTCGTCCATCAACATAATATGGACCACTAATAAAATGTAATGTTAAATCAACCCTTAATAAAGCATGAACGTGTTATTGGAATTAAAGGAACTACATTCGACCGGTTTAAATCATGTTTATGACATATTTATGACAGATTCCAGTTTGTCCATGTAAACGGGTAATATTTGCACACTAGAGTAAGTCATGGAGTTCCACAGGGTTCAGTGCTTGGATTTCTTTTCAATCTATACATGCTTCCATTAGGTAATACTATTAGACATCATGGCATACGTTTCCATTGCTATGCTGATGATACTCAGCTGTACTTATCTGTGAAACCGGATGAAGCCAATCAGTTGGTTAAACTACAAGCATGTCTCAAAGACATAAAGACTGGGATTACTCTCAATCTTTGGACCTGAGCGCTTCAGGAGGAAACTGTCTTGCAATATACTTGCTCTAAATGGCACTTCCTTGGCTTCTAGTACTACAGTGAGGAACTTTGTTCTAAGTTTTTTTCTTTTAATCAGAATGTTCCCTTTGACTTGCTTATAAAACATGTTTCTAGAACTGCCTTCTTTCACTATCAAAATATTGCAAAGAATAGGAACATCCTGTCTGAGAATGATGCAGAAAAAACTGCTCCGTGCATTTGTTACTACTACATGACTACTGTAATTCTTTATTTTTGGGCCGCCCACCAAAATTCTCTGAAAAGCCTCCAGCTGATCCAAAATGCTGCAGCCAGAGTTCTGATGAGAACTAACCGGAGAGATCATATTCCTCCAGTTTTAGCTTTAGTTCAATGGCTCCCTGATTTTTTGTTTTTTTTTCCCTTGTCCTGTCAAGCATTACAACAGCAGAATTGTAATATGAATGCCTTTTATGCCAAACAGATTTGCTTTGCTAAGGGAAGCTTTATAAATGTAAAGCTCCCCTTGATGCCCATCAACTGCCCATTTATTTATTTTTATTACAATATTTCACATGTAATAGTGCCAAACCGGACCGGGGGACAAGGACCGGACTCCCTCTTAAATTCAGAAAATAATTTAAAATTCTTCTCATCACATATAAAGTTCTTCATGATCGAGGTCCATCATATTTTAAAGACCTCCCAACAGAGCACTTCGCTCCCAGACTGCAGGTTTAACTGTGGTTCCTTAAGTTTCTGAAAGTAGAATGGGAGGCAGAGCTTTTTCATAACTTTCCTTTTTGATAAAGCTTATAGTTAAGGGTGGCTCAGGTGACCCTGAAACATCTTATAGTTCTGCTGCTATAGGTCTAGGCTGCTGGAGGACCTCCCACAATGCACCTTTACTCACTCTGTTCTCTTTTTTGTCTTTGTACATATCACATTATTGTTGTCATTAACTTGTGTTTCTCTTTCTCAGCAGGTATCCCTGGTCTGGTGTTTGTTGTCCCCTCTTTACTGTCCTCTTAAACCCCAGCTGGTCGAGTCTGGTAGCCACCCTTTCTGAGTCTGGTTCTGCCAGAGGTTTCTTCCAGTAAAAAGGTTGTTTTGATAAAAAAAAATGTCTCATTATTGGCTCTGTATGAATTGGACTAATTTAGAATGGAATGAATTGGAACTGATTGAACTTTGGTTGTATTACAATGAATTGGGTTGTAATTGGCTTGAAGTTGGCTGTATCTTTGGCCTTGAGATGACATTTGTTTTGATTTGGTGCCATGGATTACACCGATGAAATAAATAAATGCTGCTCTTTTTTTTGTTTAATATTTCAAAACTGCTAAAAGTCATAGGTGTATAAGAAATACACTTTCAAATCTGAATAATGGCATGTTTTCCTACAGCTACATCCATGATAGATGAAAAGATGAAGAAAGGTATGCTCTGAAACAGCCTCACTCAGAGTGTTTGTATCCTGTCACATCTTCATTTCTAACATCTGTCATCTCTGTAATTGTCCTTGTGCTTCTGTTTCTCCTCCACAGAGAGGCCAGCCTGCTCTCTGATGTTTCTGACAGCCTGTTCTACCTCATAGGCTCTACATCCTTTTTGCTCCCTGACAATCGCATCAGCCTAGTTGTGAATCATTTTCTTGCTACTTGCCTTGAACCTTTCAACATCCAGTCTCCTTTTACATCTCTGAGCGCAAGTGTTTCCTTCCTGCTTGTCTCAATGGCTAATGGATTCCAATGCGGCACAGTGTCTTTTATGGTGAGGGTCCTGTGATCAAAAGCATTTTTCCGTGCCTCGTATAGGCAACATGGGGGAGAAACATAAAGGATGTGGCAATATTCTATGAGTGCAAGCCATCGACCATCAATATGCTGCACTCGGAGAGCAGCCATGTGCACATATTCATTTTCCACAGCTTTTTATGTGGATACCTCTTTCACAGCTGCTTGTCAACAAGGCCATTTGTTCCAGGCAAAAGTTCCACACCACCTTATCAAGCTCATCAGTGCTGCTAGGTTAGCGTGTTCCAATTCAGAATACATCTAATCATTGAAGCTGTAATGGAAACTGAGATGAAAAAGTTCTCTAAAAAGCAGCATTGCCCGTGGCGCACAGCTCTTGGCATGGTTTTGATGCAGCTAAATCACTGTGGTTCAAACAGCAGGGGGCCTGTTCCTCATTCTAAGAAATGATCTTGCTGCTTACATTTGATGTATAAATTATTTTTTTTAAAAACTCATCTTTGAATATGACATAAGAGGACGAACATTCAGAAGTGAACAGATTGGACCATGAAAACACAAAAAGTGACTCAGAGGAATTTGGTATATTTCTCCTTCAACACCTACATCGCACTGTTTTTGGAGCAGGAACTGCACAAAAAAACCCTCACGAGGGAAAGAGGAGTGCAAGAATAACGGAGCAAAACTTCCACAGGCAGCCTACGGAGATGGTGATGCTTTTTACACCTTTTATTTTGGTGGGATTCATTGTCCTAATATACAGTGTTCAAAATGACTTAGCAACTATTTGAGATAGCATGCCTCTGATACCTGTAAATGTTGAATTGTTCACTTCACACCACCAGGGTGAAGTGACTCAGATCTGACTTTTTTCAGCTCTACCACAGCACTGCTAGAAATAGGTCATAAAATAGCAAAAGCGAACCGTCTAGCTTTTCTTGTCCTCCTCAATCTTTTCCTGTATCGCTGGACAAATGTTGGCTGTCCTCTCGAGTCAATTTGACATCCACAAATTTGCTTGGAAATAAAATGAGCTTCAGTTTCTTAATTGAATCCCCTCAGCGATCACACAAACAAGTCGTTTTCTGCTGTTAATCTTATTTTTCAAAAGGTATCACTGGTGCTTTTCTGTGCCGTGGTCAGCTGCACTCACATGGAAGAGTTATTAATGTGAACTGTCAAATCTAATCTGTATTGAATCAGAAATCATTGAAAAAGCACCACAGTTGTTTTAAATGACTGGGATGAAGATGGCTCTTCCTCACGATGAAAACTGAGCGATGTCTTGCTAAGAGGCAGAAAAACTAGTGATTGTCACACCATGAAAACATTTGTAAGTGCGAGAATAGACAAATACTGCAAGATAAAGGCTAATTAAGGAAAATCAACAGATGTGCACAGCTGTGGGCTCATTCATCTGTATCATGTTCAAAGCTAAACTAGAAATAATGCAGCTTCCTTGGGTTTTTTCATCATGAAAATGCCGCAGTTCAAGAATCACACATTTGTAACCATGTTTGACTTTTATTCAATAATGGTAATAAAGACAGCACATCAGCACTGACATTTCTGTTAAATAAGAGCTTCCCCGGCTAAATAAAGAAGTTTCTGTCACACAAAATAGTACGATAAAGATCATCCAGAAGCTGGTAGCTGTGCACAGGCCTGCTTTTCAAACCCAAAGCACACAAAGAGGGATGTTAGAAGTGGCTTCTGAAGTATTCTGCTACGCACTGGATGTTCCAGATGGATGTCTGACATAAGGAAGGAGGCAGCAGAGTTACGATCTGAGTTGGAACACTGAAAAGGTGAGCCGGTCGGTCCCTTTAGGCTCCTCCAGGGTGTCAAAATGACCTCTGCAAGTTATGCAGACCTCCTAAATCACCAAGTCCTGCCATAGAATAGTACGGCAAGGAGAAATCAAACCTGCGGGAATTAAGTGATGTCGATACCATACAACGCCACACAAAACTGCACTGACACTGGTTGCTATGGGAATATAATAGTAGTAGAAAATACTCTCTGATCTCCACCCAACGGAGAACCTGTGGAGTATCCTTAAAACAAAAATGTATGAGGCCAGGCAGCAGTACACATCAGAACAGCAGCTCTGGGGGGAAATACAGACATCCTCAAGTGAAATGCAGGCAGCCAGTAAACAGACTCCCAAGTCACAAAGTTAATATCAGAATTCAGAAACAACAAAGAAAGTATTGAATTATTCTGAGTTAATCGCAACTGAAAGTGATTTTCCTGTATCCAAAAGGCAACAGACAAATAAATAATGGCTTTCTCGCGTGCACCACCTCAGTTCCTGAGCAGAGAAGCCAGCTGTACACCGGTGATGCTGCAGTCGAGTGAAACGTTTCGCTGGTGATGATTTTCTGCATTATTCTCTCAATGAACCCACAGGGTTGATAGGCATGATGGAGCCGCGACGTGAAGCGGTGCGGCAGTAGGAGCTGACATGTTTGCTCAGATGTGTCATCAATCACTCCCCCAAAAATACATTTCACTTCAGCAGTGAATAGTCGAGCAGAATCAGGTCACAGTTAAAACCCACTGAGATGCAGGATATTTAAATAATGCCAGCTGAGGAGGAATTCAACAGTGAAATCAAAGCCGGAATATAGCTGCAGCTAATGGCTCAATAGTGTGTTGAAAAGACTGAGTTTGACAGCTTAAGAAGAGATTATCCTACTTTTAGTTGGACTTTAAGACAAGGATAAGGTTTTTAAAGGATTCCCAGATGCAGCACATCAGTGATTCCCCCACTACCCACCGGCACATTTTGCTGTGTGGACCAGTGATTCACTACTTTTAGCCGATTCCACAAAAACAACATAAAAACTACAGCCAGGCCTGTCCCTATGCCACTGATGGTCGTTTATCTTTTTCAACCATTCCAACCATCACTTTTTCACAAGACTCTCCTCTTTGGTTGCTTGTTGCTTAGTTGAATGTATTCATTAATAGTTTAAACAAAACTATATCTGACATAATCTCTAAGTAACTCAGTCACTTCAGAGCGATTACCTGTTGGCAACTGCAGAAACCCCTTTGTGTACATGAGCTGCTGGTTTGGAAAACTCGTAAAAAATCTTTCAGGCCGCGTGTCCCATTGGATTAAAAATTTCCAGCTGTAGCACAAGTTGAATTAGACATGTTTTATAAACACTGAGTGAGACTGTCTAAGTGCTGACATCCACAACCTGGCTCAGAGGAAAGGAAAGACTCATTTCCAGGCGGTTCAGTCCAAACAAATGTAAACATGAGCAGCGTGAGACTGCATACCTCCTCCAAGGCTCGATAAAAAATGTTAAAAAATCCTGGATCCAGATCCAGATCAGCAGCAATGGCTAATGATTTCTCAGTCGGGCCCTGCCTCACCTCTGGTTACATTTTTATGCAAATCCCCCTGTTACTTATTTCATAATCCTTTTAAAAAAACAAGCAAACTGCCAGTCACAGAACCTCTTTGGCAGACGTAAAAACAGTTATCTGAGCTGGATCTCTCACCCTGCAAAGTACAGTTATCATGAGGAATCTCCAGTGGATGTGGTGTAGAGTCACTGGATTAGATCCAGATTTGACTTTACTGTAGGTGGGGGGTGGGCTTTTCTTGGCTAAGATAACAGCTGGAGATGGATCCTGTGAGCATATTCCAGTTCTCCTGTGTGCTGTGGTACAGTAGGCTGCCGGTTTTCACTGCCTTTGAGGCAGGAGTATCTGAGGGAGACTGCAGAGAGGCACTGCTCAATGAGCAATTTATATGTTCTCTACAAAGCTTCTTCTTCAGACCCTGAAGGCAGGTCTTAATTGTTAGACGTGATATCTCCAGTCTCCCTCTCCTCTTTCTTTGACTGTTTTCTTCGCCCTCCTCCCTCCCTCCAGCTATTAGGAATTGGATTTGGAGCAGAACGATCCATTTAGTCTCTCTCCTCCATCGCTGTCCCTCTCTCCCTGCTACCACACCTCCTCTGTAGGCTTCTCTCATCAAAGCCCAGGCTTAATCTGTCTATTTTTACCTGAAGGAATGAAGGGAAGGGATGAGGTAATGCTTTTCCTGTCCATCAGGTGGGCAGTGGTGCATGGGCTCTCTGGTGTGTTTAGCACAGGGAGTTAGCACCACCATCTGGACTGTGAAGAGAAGAGCCATTACGAAAGCAATGGGATGAGGCAAGGTAGAGCCAACCTGGCTACTGTGACTGGCAGAATGGATCAAAGGAAACTGTAAAGCACTATATGTGCCTCATGACAGATAGAATTGGCAAATTAAAGGCAGAGCGGGAACACAGGGATGATCAAAATATGCCAGTGACTTTATAACAAGTGTTTCTGACCTGATTTTCATACAGTAAGTACTGTCTGCCAGCTTCAGAGAAGTCAAACCATGTTGAGGTAAATGTGTAGAAGCAAAGCTCCACCTAGTGGATAAAGGCAAAATTGAAAGCATATTCATTGAACAATAAAAGCAAAGTGCAGCGATCTCTGTGTTTATGACTCTTACTGCGGTGGCAGTGAAACAAAACAGAAACACTGCAGTTACACGGTGCCAAGTGTGTCCGTCCACCATAAACCATCTGAGATCAACCCTCCACCCAGCAGGAAAACGTGAGGATGTGTTCTGCTTTCATTCGTTTTAAAATCATTCGTTCAGTCGGAGAAAACAGTTCTGACATTAAAGAAAGTTTTACATTATTTGTCAAACTAAAAGAGAAAAAAACAACAACAAGCTGGATAAAAATGTGTTCTATCACCAGTAAAAATATAAAGTATTTTCAGAGCTTTCTTCTTTAGTCCTACTTTTGGGATTGAAAATGAAAAAACCTACCGGCTGTCTTTATTTGGGGAACGAGCACCGCTGAGGTGTCCTAACTCTGACACCAAGCCTGTCACAGCTGATCATTTCAGCACCATAAAACAAACATATAGTCTCAAGATCATCACTTTTTTGGCATCATACGCATGAAGTAACCATTCGTGATTAGTTCAGACAGCAAATAACTGGAAAACAACAGCATTATAGGAAGAAATTGGGTCTAAGAATGCCAGAGTGTTTGTGAAACACTGTTTCCACTCTCTCAGGGTTCTATGTGCTCGAAGGCGGGGGATTTTCCTTTGATTTGAACTTTTAATACAGTTCCTCAGATTCTGAGACAATCACTAAATGTTTTGCTTCTTAATTTACTTATTTTCTCTTCGCATGCAGTATTCATTGGTACAGAATTGGGTATGATGACATCCAACAGCCATTAAACGGAAGCATGTCGATCAACACTCCTTCTTTGCTTTCATGCCTGAACCTGAGGAGCTGCGGGACACAGGAGTGTGCTGGTGTCTATTGGCCTGAGGTAACAACAGTGCCAACCTTCAAATAAAAACAATACATTTTAACTTCAAACAAAAGAAAATAAATTATGTAACAGCAGAAAATTAACAAAAAAAAAAAAAGAAATCTCATGAGAACTGAGAGAAGGGGATGGAGCAGAGGATCCTAACAGCTTTGCTTTGTTTACCTGCTTTTAAAGCACAGAGACGGCAGGCGACAGCTGAGATAAACAGTCATTTAGTCGTCTTTGTCGTGGCTGTGACCGTTGCAGCTCCCGGGTCGACTCAGGCAGGATTTACATGGATGACCTCGAAAATGAAGGCAATTCAGGATGAAGGGTGGATGCTGCTGTATAAGATGTTGAAGCTCATCTGGGGCGAGAGACAGACACAAAAGATTTCATCTTCTCATCTTCATGGCCAAGAGGTTACAGAGGAAAGCTTTCATTTGGAAGTTTAACAGTAGTACATCAATGCGAGATACGTTCCTTCGTTTAGAGTCATTAGTATAATTACTATGATCATTTTCCATCATTTACAGATGAGGCTGAAAGCTTCCATCTGTCTGAATGCTGAATTTAAAATAACGTGCAGATGAGAAATCTGGTTTTACTGGTTAAAGAATTAACTGATTTATAGGATGACTGAGGAAGAAAAGAGTGTCCAAAATAAAAAGCTTTGACGGTTTCTAGAAAAAAGCAGATGGAGCGTATAAAATCCCCAACAGATGGCGTTTAATCTTCTCCGGTAAAGCAAAGAGGAAATCAAAAGTGACGGTAACAGTGGGGGAACATGTGGGCAGATGCTGTCAATCATATCAAACATGCGCTCATTTGTGATACAGTTGTATAAATAGTGCAAATGCTAAGAAAAAAAAAATCATGACAAACAAAAACGGTGTCTTACCATAAGTGATGGTTCCTGTGTCGGGTCTTTTACGCGCTAAAAACACAGCCGAGAGTTCCACTTCCTCCACTCCCAACATTATTTCCAAGATAACGGCAAGCTCCTCCTCTAGTATCTCCCCATTCCCCTCGCTCTCATACATCTGTGCACAGACATGACATTCTAGTACAATGGCATGAAATCTGCAAACCAAATTTGGTGGGAAAAGCGTTCACCTTGAAGGCCAGTTTTAGGGTGTCCATTGATTTAGAAGGCCGGCGTGTGGTAGACAGAGCAATAACATAGTGTCTGACGTCTATCTGTCCATCTCCCCGCTGGAAACGACATGAAGTCAGTGAGTAAAAGAAGCAAAGGAAAAATGTAGCTGACTGTCAAATGCTGAGAGGCTTAAAGTCTTTTCTTCAATAAAATATGTTCCTTATTTGGGCAAGGGCAATTATCCAAGTATACATTGTGGTGAATAAATCGAATCATTGGCACAAAGCATGTCATACCCGGTACGATAGGTGGATCTGTACCCATTTCAACTTCAGCTGACGTCTTCACCACCAACAACAACAACAAACTCAGGCATTCGTGAAAGATGGCGAACGAAGAGCAAGATGAAGCTCCGTCCCTCTACATTTTGTTGGTGATGAGCACGGTTATGGCACAACGCCATGCACACGGCGCTCTTGGTTGTGATGATTATGGAGGAAAGACGCCGCCGCTCGTCTCCTTCAACTCCCAGGTCACGACCTCGGGAAAAAATCTCGAGCATGCGCGGAACACAAAGTCCAATTCACCATATACAAGCATGTTTTGTGCGACTATCAACTCAGTTACTTGCAAGTGACCCGATCCGGTCCAATTTTTAGTCAAACTGAGGTGTATACATGAACTTAATAACTCAGTCTTAGTGTAATTTAGCCATTCATTGGATTCTTTGCAGTGCCACTGACTGATTTGGACTGGTTTCTGAAGGTGTTACGGAGTTTGAGCAGCACCTGCTTTATCAGCGCCACTGAAATGAAAACTATTTCGTTGTGATTTTCTTATTCTGAAGCGGTGGTTTAAAGTCTACTTTCACTGTTTTTGTTGTTGCTGGTTCTACAAGTTCTGCGGAGCTCATTTGTTTTATTTTTCCAACACAACGCGAGAGGATAAAATGCCGTTCTTTGGTTCTTTTTCAATTCCACATATCCCTAAGGTTCATAAGGCAAAACTTCTTTGCTTTTATTTAGAAAAGAATCAGACTTGTACACTGTATGAGTCTGTGTTTACCTGATCAAAAAGGTCGTGGACTTGTCTTAGCGTGTCCGTAACCGGCAGGTTGACGAAGTGGCCGAAGTCTTCCAAACCCAGCCGGTCTCCCTGCAGTTTCCTGGCTCTTCTGGCCTGCTCTTCAAGCAGCTTCTCTGTGGTCCCCGTTCTTAACCTGATGGGACAGTTTTCCATGAAACTGAGCAGAACATTTAACAGTTGACTGAGATAAAAAGAGAAGCGATGCATGATTAGTGACTGAATCCTCACGCTGGTGTGTTGACTTCAGCTTCCTCGTTTGAGTTTGGTGCGTCTGACTTGCAGTGGATTTACTGAGGTACTCGAGTAAATCCCACCCATACAGTAGCTATTACCCTAAAGGACTATTTATCTAGAGCAGTGTCTCTCTAAGGAGACTCAAGTGATTCAATTTACAGATGTCCCAGATACGCATCACTTACTGGGAACAATAACTGTGTTCATATAGAGCGGGAGCTTAGTGTCTGAGTGTGTCAGGGGTGGCATACGGTCGACTATTCAAAAAAATCTTTTAAAAGTTGAGCGGAAAAGTGTCCCAAACTCTTGGGAGTTTTTACCACTTTGTAGCATCCCCTCTTCTTTTAACAGCAGTCCGTAAACATCTGGGAACTGAGCAGGCCAGCTGCTGGACCTCCGGGTGAGGAATGTTGTGCCGTTCTTGTCTGATCCGAGATTCTACAACAGTCCTGGGTCTTCTTATACCTCTTCTTCCTATTTTGTCTTCCAAGACGCACCAAATATGTTCACCTGGTGAAAGGCCCGGACTGCAGCCAGGCCAGTCAAAATATGCAAAGCCTTCATTGAAAATGAGGTGGCCTCCATCAGAACATACACAGGCACCAAAGCACACCCTAACATTAAGAGATAAAGGCTTTTGAATGGAGAGCTAACAAGCTGGATGGGCCCCTCTCCTCTTTAGTCCGGAGGACATGGCATCTGTGACTTCCAAGATACATTTCGATTCATCTGACCACACAACAGCTTTCCACTTCGCCTCAGTCCATTTTTATTGAGTTTTGGCTCAGAGAAGACAGCCGTGTTTCTGGATCGTGTTCACATGCGACTTCTTCTTCGCATGACGGAGCTTTAACCTGCATTGACGGATGGTACGGTGAGATGTGGTCAATGCGGTGCTGCCTGAGGGCAAGAGCACCGGGGGCATCCCGTATTGATTTTCAGCCGTGTCCCTTTAGAACAGAGACGTGATATTTTGATGACATTGCGTAACTGCGTCAACGAGACATTTCACTCCCATCAAATTCAAGATGCGATCATATTTTTCATGAATGTTTCAGTTTCAACATTTGAATTATTTGATAGGTGTTGTTTGAATAAATGATTGGTTTATGGTGTTTACAAATCCCAAGTTATTTTACACAACTTATCCCAGCTTTTTCTGGAATTTCAAACCATCCATCCATTTTCTATACTCGCTTAATCCGTCGGTCGGGTCGCGGGGGGGCTGGAGCGTATCCCAGCTGTCATCGGGCGAGAGGCGGGGTACATCCTGGACAGGTCGCCAGTCCATCACAGTCCATTAATAAAATCTAATTAAATGAGCAATACTGTGACACAGAAGCCAAGCATTTTTAACAGTATGTTTGACTAAAAGGTGTTTAGCACCGTCGCCTCACAGCGAGAGGGTTCCAGGTTCAACTCCCAGCTGGGCCTTCCTGTGTGGAGTTAGCATGTTCTCCCAGTGTTAACAATGTTAAAGTAAAAGGAAGTGTATAAACAGATATTTATACAGATAAGGTGAGTCGAAATCATGTCATTTAAAAACTCAGTATAAATTCTAATTATTCAAATGTATTAATCGCTTACAATCCATGGGTCCAATGGAAAAATGTTCTGAGGAGACGATCACGCTGATGGTGTTTTACGTCTTCCACCAGCAGGTGTCAGTGTTTGCACACTAATTAAATAAGTCATGGATCTCATCCGCTCACCACTGTTAAACAAGTCTATCCAGTCTCCCTCTACTCACCCCAAGCGAGAGACGAGCTGGTTGAACCGCAGCAGGCTTCTGTGGTCATATATGCCCAGAGGACCATGTGACAGGATGATCTCCCGGTCATCAAAGGACAGGTCTGTGAGTGGCAGCTCCAGCGCCCTTTCAGGACAGAGGGGACGTTTTATTTTCTGATCCAATGTGAACAGAAGCAATGCAACACACTCATACACACACTTACTTTGCCATGAGCTTTCTGACGTTGTTGGCAAACAGAGTGGGGTCTTCCCTCTCCTTCTTTGATGGAGTGTATATCGGTAAATACTGAGGATACAAAGAGAGAGCGTCAACTCTGTTCTGCTGCGCTGCCACAAAACTGTACACTGATCCGACATACAATAAATACAGCAAAAACAGAAGAAGCTACGACGTAAAAAGTCATTTTACTGGCTTCTGGTTTACTCAGTCACTCACTTCAATCTCCATAGAATTGTGAGGTTGGCACAGAGTGAGCCATAAGATCTTAAACCTGGAGGAGAACAGAGTTAGTTCTGTCAAAACATGACAAGATTGGATCAGGAAAAGGAAAATGTGGCCAAGGGAGATAAAAACTAAATACTTGGACATGGTGACAATGTAAGTTTACTTGCAGCTTAATGTTCCTTTCTAATGGAAAACAGATCACTGGTAGTGTGTGTGTGTGTGTGTGTGTGTGTGTGTGTGTGTGTGTGCTGTGTATGATTTGACAGAGTGCACATGTGTGAAAGGAAACTCACGCTCCAGGACCGTGCCACGTCCATGTAACTGTGTCCTGTAGAGAGGGAAGAATCCACTTAAAACAGAACCCCACATTACTCTTATATTTGCAATTTTGTATCATCTCAAGTTGATGTTCGTCCAGATACTGTATGTGCAAATCTTATTGCTACACCACATGTAACACTCACTGTAACTAAAATGTGAGCTGAAAACTGAACGTGTCCCTGTGTGAGCATTATTTTGACATCCAACCTGAACCTGAGACGACTTTCCAACCTTCCCCATCTTGATCCCAACAACAGTACAACTTAAAAAATCACGAGGACGCTTGATCCACAAGAAATGGACTTAACTGTTAAACCAGGACACTTTTTACCCAAACCTTCTTTTCAACACACTGTCAGACCATTTCTGTCAGTTGTATGGAAAACCAAAGCAGTGGAATAAAGTCAAACACCTAAACAACCTCCATTCATCCACGCATTAGGAAAAGTGAAAAGACTTGAAATGAAACACATTGTTCCTGACATCGTCCTCGTGTGGTGAAACTGTACATCAGCATGAGAAATCTTTACATTTGCAACAGGCCCTTTGGTGCCATCAGCTTCCTTTTCTAAGTGCTGCGAGTCAAAAAACACTCTGACATATAAACACTGGAGAAAGTCAGATTAATGAGGTATGGGCTGTATCCTGGTAATTGTTGGAACATGCACCTCACAGCAGGACAATCGCACTCCTTCTGCATCTTGTTGAAAGTAATTCCAAAAAGGCAGACACTACCCATCTATGTGTAGACTCTTCCTGACTGTTGATATCAACACTGTATATGACGGTAGCTTGAATATCAACAAGTGAGTGGAAAGGAGTGCACGTTCCAGAGAAACAGAGTATGAAACAGCAGAATCCCACCGTCTCTCTGAATTGTTATATATAAGTGATTCTTGCCTCCCTTAACTGATTTGCAGTGCCACAGTGTCACTGAAGTCAGCACAGTGACTACGTTGAGGACAAAGTTAAACAGAGACAATGTCTTTCTAGGGAAACAGACATGAAAAACTAGGTAATAAGAGCTGCATAATTTATGAGAATGGGGAGAGGTGCTGAAAAAGAGACATGACACCGGCGTGCACGAGTTTGTGTGTGAGACGTGTGCGCGGCAGAGAAAGAGCTGGATGAAATATCATCCCACCAGAACATAAAGTTGTTCAACACACCCTAACGCAAGAGATTACATCACGGGTGTGTCAGTATGCAGAAGTGTGTGCACACAGCGCATGTATGAGCACAGTCAGGCTAAACACCAAGTGGGAGGAGCACGCATCCAAAAGGATGAACAGAAAGTAACGCTGGAAAGAGAGGACAATAACCAGGGGACTTACCAGTTTGTTTGGGTACCGGAGTATCACTGGCTGCACCGGGAGTCCCGGGATGAAAGCACCTTCAAACACAAGAGAGGAGGAAGACTGTGAGAGAATAAAAGCACAAATCAAAACAGTGTTCACGTCAACAAGATGCTAATAAAGTTAAGTAAGCTTTAAAATCATCAGTAAACATGAATGTTTTCATCTCATCTTACAGGAATCCATCCACAGCAGAAACTAAGTTTGAGCATCCTTAAAGAGTTTCAGCAGAAAAATGTATGAAGCCGAGTTGTACACCTGAAAAACTGAAGTTACATCCCACCGTGTTGCATTGTGGGACAGGAGTGCTATCTTGTAAGGCATGTCCTTTGTCATTTTTTGTCTTTGTCAAAGAGCCAAGGAACGTAATTAAGCAAGACAAACACGGATCAATAACCTGAAGGAGAAAACCAGCCACATTCACTTTGTGTGAGTTTAAAAGTTCAAACCAAAGGCAGCTCATGAGCGGTTCTGCAGCACATGGATGCGAGAGCCTCTGCTTCGCATTCCCCTGTTGTGTCGTATCAGATTACAGAAGAATCTGACCCCTTCTTTTGAGACTTTTGTCTTATAATTTATTCCTTTTTTGATGTGCGTTCAGTTATGTTGAATAAAAACTGAATTAGACTATTTTACAGACCCTTAGGCATCTTTCAGCTTAGTGTGCAGGACCTTTACATACAAAAGACAGCCTCGGTGCAAGAGGGATCCTCACAACACGGCCTGTAAACAAAGCAATGACCTCCAATAACCCAAAATTCAACACGGCGTGACGTCAACTTCACATTCTCTATACTGGCCTCAATGAGTGACAACCTCACAGCCGCAGGAAAACCTGCTGCACTGGCAGACAGCATCTATTGGGACCGCATTATATCCTGTTGATGACAGACGAGCTGATAAGCTACATACAGTATTAATCACTGGACAAAGGGCCATTCAAGCCCTAGCGTGTCTTTTTGAAAGCACCAGAATGTGTTCAAAATATCCCTCATATGAAAGTGCCTCTAAGTTATACATTTGCTCAGACGTCTGTTAGGCTGACAGGAGCAGCAGAACTGGTTGCAAACACAACTCTGGACAGAAACACATTTTGTGTCTTACATGGATAAAACTAAACGAGTGCGACTGTCAGCGATAACATTTATAATCAGAGAGCTCTTGCGAAAATCCTGAGGTCGTTGATCCGTTATGGCTTGATGAGGCAAATGAAGTTCTGTCGTAACATGATCACTGTGAAAGTGGAGGAGGTAAAACTAAACAAACTCTTTGGGACTCTTCGTCGGATTGAAAATACAACTTCCACAGTACCCGTGAGCTGCTGTAATCTCAATCAAACGTAAATGACTGGCTGACATCTGATTGTAAACAGAAAAAAGTTACATTGTACAAGCTTCCCATGAGACGAGAGAACGTGGGGAATGAAGTTGGCCCACATCATCTGAATAATAATGGGACTCGGTTAACAGGAGAGACTGAAAGAAAAGAGTACGGATGAAAGAGATAGAAAGCTGTTTGAAATGTGAAAAGGACTGGAGGCATCTGAACTGTGTGCTCGCGCACAGGTGGTAAAAGCACATTAATACACACACACACACACACTCGATGTGTTGTGCTGGGAGGCAGTGATGAGACATAACTAGAGGAGACACATCCAGAAAGGACTGGCAACACACAGCAGAAAGATCAAGCTGGTCAAAAGACACACACACACACACACACACGCACACACACACGCACACACACAACAAAAGCAGGACAGAGTGTGACCAACAGGGCTTACTGGGAATGACAGAATTACAGACTGGAAGAAAGGGGATTAGAGAAAGCAGGCAGCGGACAATGGTTGACAACATTAAACGCACACACACGCACACACACACACACACACACACACACACACACGGATAGGAGCTGAAAAATAAGTTCTGGACAAAAACAAGTTGCGGTGATTTGAAGTAAGACACCGAACCTTCGAACCTCCTCAGATGATATCAGGTCAGTGTACCCTGACATCTAGAGCCGGACCCGGCTGCAGTGCAGTCATTTCCATTCACTGACAAATCACCGACAAGTCCAGGCCCAGCAAATGAATTTAATACACATGGACAAGCAGACACACCCAAGGTTGGAAATCACCCAGAATTCCAAGGAAAACGCTGTTCTGCTTTGGTTTGCACACTTAATGCATCGCCTCCTCGAGATAACAACAACTCAAAGGGCGAAAAGATGCAGAAATGGGATTTACTACGTTGTTGAGTTTTAACATTTAAAGGAGAAATGGTAGAAAAATTTCCAAAGTCAGTCCACTTGTTTGTGGGCATTTGACGTTTTAAGGTTCACAAACTTCTCTTGTGTTGCTTTACCATTCCTTCTTTAGATTGGGCGTTTAGGAGAGATTCTTGCTCAGTAACTCACTTGAGGTGATATTAAAAGTGAGCTCACTCTTTACACTCGAGAGGCATCAGTGTCTTAACTAGCCATCGATGCCATAAAGCTGTACATCTGACATCTATCCAGCTTAAAGTTAAACCTTCATCATCCAAAAGCATCTCCCTTAGATGCAAGAATGTGCAGAACAACTTGAGCTTCTAATATAAATTCCCTAAGAATGACAAAGAGAAGAAGTGGATGAAGTAGTTTAAGTGTCCACTTGAAGCGCCTCACTGCAAACATTAGAAGGCTACAAACATACCACCAACGCCGGCCTCTGCAGTGCCTGTTGCTTGAGTTGGCGCAGTTCAGCTGGGGCACACCTTTAGCATGGTTTCTAACAAGCTTTTTCCTCTTAACCCCCTTGATTTATAACAGTGACAAAACGTTTGACTTGTGAAGAAGGGCGTCGGGGTTATAAAGGCAGGTCAGGTGAGTGATTTAACCAGCCATTAAAATGTCAACAATCAACTTAATTTGAACATATTTGGAGCACACTTGAAACGTGAAGTCACTCTCTGTACAAACGTCACTAACAGAATAGACCTGTTTTTGTTCCTCTGAGGTTGTCCTGACCAGCTGACGTCTAACCCTCGTCCAAATTACCGACCCAAAGAAGCGCTGTTACACGTTTTTTCCATCTAATGCTAAAAATGCAGTTACACAGACTATAAATTGGAGATACTAGTTTATCGCCTCCTTGTTTGTCGTAATAATTTATATTCATGTTTTTAACTCAGAAATCGAACATACTGGGTAGAAAGTGCTCAAAGTAAATCGACGTCCACCTTTCCAAGCCTGGATTCCAGTTTTCTCTGTGAGTGGCAGTATTTCATGAAAATAAATCACAGACTTCGTTCTGAATCTATGGATTCAGTCGACTCCACAACAGCTCTTCGCCTTTTCCGACCTGTTTTCTGTGTTTTTAAGCCATTCAAACAGTCCTCAGCCATTAAGCCAGCTGTATTTTTGCTGCTCAGTGGCCATAACCAGGAGTAACCCGAGTACAGTCATGGCTGATGACATCATGCGCATTCCCTCGACTCAGAACAACTGGGATCGTGACGGTTGAAAAGCCCCGGCGTAACTTGGGTGGATCGTTTGTGGTCCATAAATACAAAGAAATAAGCACAGAAAAGCAGACCAGTGGAAAAATGAGAACGGTCCCATTCAGTTCTGTACCATCTACTGTATGCAATATGAGATCATGACCACACTAACAAATGCTGCTTGGTTTAAAGTGAACAGATATTCATTTAAAAAAAGATGTAGATGCGTGGTTTCAGTTCATTTAAAGACGTTCTGCGGCCATTCTGAACTGCTGAGGACTAACAAAACCGGGCTCCCCTGTAGTTTATAGAGCTAAAGCAGGAAGGGGACGGAACACATACCAGCCTTGAATAAGATGAGGCCTGACCTGTTGGTGCATGTCCCCTCAGGGAATATCATGATCTGGAACAGACAAATCCATATTAAGGTATGAGCGCACACACACACACACACACACACACACAAGGAAATGCATTAGACTTTCATGACCCATTTCCGTTTGGCCTTGATGCGAGTGAATCTCACTCTACTACTCCTGCAATCACATTCTTATCGTTATGTAATGTGAGATTAGCACTTATTTAAATATTTTACCTGAGGCCACATCCCTCCAGATTGGGCCCTCCGCTTTATCTCCTCTACGGTTTTTCTTCTCGAGTCCTGGTCTGACCGAAACACAAACACTGGCCTGATGTAGCTGATCAAAGCTGGAAGAAGAGACGATGAGCAGAGAAATAGTTCAACAAATGGGGAAAAAAAACAAAAACAGATATAGTCTAATTAGTCTTCTCTGTGAGAAAAGCACAATTAACTGGTAAATCTTGTTGGATTTAAAGAGTAGTTTCAGGAGCCCAGACAATGCTGGGCTGGTGTGTACTACTTCAACAAACTAAAATGCAATCATTTGTAAATTATTACCACTCCGTTACATCACCTCTTCCTTTCACAACAGTCTTTGGGAACCTGTTGCTGCGGTTTTGAAGGCAAAACGTTCCCTCGTTCTTTCTCGTGCTGAGTGGCAGTGGCAGGTCTGAGTCCTGCGTTCACAGGAAATGTTCCTGAGCCCGTGCAGGGACTTCCACTACAGAAGCACAGCTACTTTTAAAGCGGGGACGACTGAGGGCCTGAAGATCGTGGCTACTCATGATTGCTTTTTGCCTGTCGATCTTTTTCTCTCGATCTCTGCAGATTCTGAATCTTTGGAGACACTGTGAACTGTAAAATTCTAAGTAAAGTGTTGCCCACACACTCTCTGTGTCTTTAATTAAGTCTCAGCTTCTCCAAGATGCCCTTTTCATTCATTTGTTCATTGAGAGAAACAAACTAAATCACCTCATGTCTGGTGTTCACACGATTAGCCTGTTAAACTGATTCTGTCTGGGCCCAAAAGCTGCAGCCGTTACAACGAGGCTGCGGAGGCTTCGCAGCTCAGAAGACCTTCATCAGCACCCTTTCAAGGGGGCCACCAAAGATTCATGTCCAATTACTGTTTTACTAATACAGTCACAAGAATCTGGGTGCAATCAGATGCATCATACCACCGATTGAGGAATTCTATATCTGAACTGAGATTCTGTCATTCTTTCTTTTTGTCCAATTAGCGTTGCTATAATTAGAATTTTCACCGACCTAATAAGAGGCCTTTGATGGTTTTCTGTTCAAAGAATTAAATGGTTTTATATTTAGCTCTTGTTAGTACTTATTCTGAAGCCAAACGTCGATCCATTGCTTAGATGAGACTTCTTGACTGTTTCTGTTTTGGCGGTAAAAATTCTTTGTGCCTGAACAGTTTATATTGAATGAGCTCGACATGGTTGTGCCACCTTTCAGCCCTCATCTTTCTCCCCTTCTCCCCCCCTACAGGGAACATGGAAATGTGTAGGACGTACTGCCCCAGACTGGGATGTTCCTACTCTCCAGTTTGGTGACGATGGAGCACATGGTCATGGTGACTGGGATGGCATCAAAGTAAGAAGAATGTGGCGCCACCGTCAGAATGGGAACTTCAGAGGGTGCGGCACGCTCCCCCTTCACTTTGATCCAATGGAAACCACCGCAAAACCACATTGCTCGCATGATCACTCGAAGACAAAGATCTATAAATCTGAAAGGGACACAGCTGGTTAGTTCGAAAAAACTCGAAAAAATCTAATAATATATAATTATAGGAGTACAAATGTGAATCGTTTTGTTTGTTTAGCTCTCTTAAAAGTCATGCTGCACACCGGTTTTAAACCGATGTCTAGTATCGAACCACATTTTGTCTTTAAACACTTTACATCACACCAACGTTCACCAACACACCTCCTCCACCATGACTGTAGGTCAACGGCAAACTCGGAGCCTCCGAGGGAGGCTGCGAAGGCGAAGGGCCACGCCAGCAACATCAGGAAGGAGACGAGGAGCAGCCGCACTGGAAAAACTGTAACTGACATCAGTCCTATCTGGAGAGAGGAAACACAGAGATGTACCCACAGTCACACTGCACAGCTGCATACCACTGCATTACACAACCTGTTAGCCACTGCAACACTCCTGTCAGTCAGAAGCAACACTTCAAATTCCTGAACAGCAGAGAAATGTTACTGTTTGTCCCTCAGGGCAGAGAGGAGGAGACTCACATTCCATCTGAGCCCTCAGGAAGGAACAAACAACCATCCATCAATAGTCCTGTTCAAATAGCAATTGCTGGGCTGGGTCTGGAATACCTGAAGCCTGCAGGCTTTCGTGTCCAAAACAAATGTTGGTTAACACTATGAGCTGAGGCAACTTTAGGAAGAAAACATAGATAATCCAAAGCTCAGTAAAAGATTTAATTACAAACTGTTGCCATGAATTTTCTTGTTGTTCTCATCATGTCGTTCAGAGCTTTTCTTTCAGTGAGAAAGTCTTCAAAGCTGAAGTTTTATACTGTAATAACCACTCGATTCACTCTGAATAAGTCCTGTTTCTTCATTATCAGGCGGGCATCCACAGAACCCAGCACACGTGTCATCCTTAGATTGGATCTGTCACCATCAGCCCCATTCTTTTCAGTTACAGTTCACGTCTTTCCAGAGTTAAAGTTACTGACGCTATGCAAGCAAAACAGAATCCTGTTCAGTTCACGGCACGTTTTGGATCACTCAAAGTCAGCCTTTAGATGATCTGTTATCCAGTGGCCGTACAGTGTGGCGTTCACTGTCATGTTCCATACTCATTATGAATTGATGTCTTCTTGCTTAATAGGAATGGTGTTTTTTTGCTTTTGTTTCCATTGTTTGCCGCCCACTTCTTCACAAGGGAAACGAAAAGGCCAGCGAATAATTAACGAGTCGTTCCAGTGGGTTTAAAAACGAGCTGTGATTATATCATCAAAAAACATCTACCTGTGTAAGAACAGCAGAAGCTGGGACGCTAACATACTGTTTCTGCATCGACACTGAGACAGTAACACTGCAGCACAACCAGTGGAGGTAAAGCAGGTCGTGGCAAACACCAGCTCTGCTTCATGGCATCATTTCCTGTAGTTTAAGAGGTCATGGATACAATTTTCCTCCTCTGCTTCGTTATTTTCAAACTACTTGTTTTGCAAGTGACTTTGTTGCCTATGATCAACTTCAGCCTTTGCATGAGCACATTGAAATGAGCAACGACCAGTTGAAAACAGAGAAATGACCTCCCCCACTTCCTCGCCGAGACCCAGCATTGGCTTCTTTTCAACAAGAAGACTTGGCTCGTTCGAATTAAAGTAGAGATGAGCGGATCAGCTGACTGAGCAGCCATGCCTTTTATCTCACTGTGTATAAGACAGACGTGGCTGTGTGTCCTAACGAGGTCACATAGTCTTGGTTTCCAGTGTAAATTCAGACTGCGTGACATGGCTCTGACCTCTTGTTCGTCTGCCGTCCAATAAGTTCATCCTGCTCTTTCATTTCCCTCTCACAAACCTCTTGGTCTATA